>NC_056062.1:45897500-50697500 GCF_016772045.2 Ovis aries
AATTTGGGGTACAGTATTTACAGTACATGAGCGTCTATGCAGGTACATTAAATATTGTCTTTATCCACTTTTACTCTTAATCCTTTGAGGTAGTTTTATTAGCCAAGATAGGTTTGAAACAGTTTCTAGCTCACCCACTGTCTCAGGGGGTTAATGTAATACAAGTTTTGCTCTCATTTTCCTCACAGTCCAATGCAGATCTACCAGTAGACTTTACATCAGTCCACTTTTGGGAACCAGGCATTTGCTCTGGTTCTGTGCTCTCCTAAGGTTTCAAATTCCTCACATTGATTTTCTATTTCCAGGGAGCAAATAGGAATGAGAAGCCCAGAGCAAAGGAAAGTGTGGGATTCAAGCTCAACGTCAAGAATAAAACAGTAACTGTGGGACTCTACAACCTTGCTTTTCCATAAACATGCTATTTCTTCCTCTCTGTATCTTATCATCTTACTTTAAGTACTTGCTTACTGAATTATTCATTCAACAAATTGTCCCTTGGTGGTGGTGGTTTAGTCACTAAGTATTGTTTGACTCTTGCGACCCCATGGAGTGTAGTCCACCAGACTCCTTTGTCCATGGAAATTCCCAGGCAAAAATACTGGAGTATTTTCAAACCCAGGTCTACTGTATTGCAAGAGATCTCCTGCATTGCATCGGGTTCTTTACTGGGCTTCCCTGGTGGCTCAGCTGGTAAAGAATCTGCCTGCAATGTAAGAGACCTATTTTGATCCCTGGGTTGGGAAGATACCCTGGAGAAGGGATCAGCTGCCCACTCCAGTATTCTGGTCTGGAGAATTCCATGGACTGTACAGTCCATGGGGTCAAAAAGAGTTGGACTCGACTGAGCAACTTTTACTTTCACTTTATTGACTGAGCCACCTGGGAAGCCCAAATATTGGTTCTCAAAATTTGTTAGCTGAATGAATTAAATATTAAACTTACGGAAGTGGTCAAACAGGAGATGGCAAGAGTGAACGTCAACATTCTAGGAATCAGCAAACTAAAATGGACTGGAATGGGTGAACTTAACTCAGATGACCATTATATCTATTATTGTGGGCAAGAATCGCTTAGGAGAAATGGAGTAGCTATCACAGTCAACAAAAGAGTCCGAAATGCAGTACTTGGCTTGGATGCAGTCTCAAAAATGACAGAATGCTCTCTGTTCATTTCCAAGGCAAACCATTCAGTATCACAGTAATCCAAGTCTATGCCCCAACCAGTAACCCTGAAGAAGCTGAAATTGAATGGTTCTATGAAGAACTACAAGACCTTTTAGAACTAACACTCAAAAAAGTTGTCCTTTTCATTATAGGAGACTGGAAAGAAAAAGTAGGAAGTCAAGAAACCTGGAGTAACAGGCAAACTTGGCCTTGGAATATGGAATGAAGCAGGGCAAAGGCTAATAGTTTTGCCAAGAGAATGCACTGGTCATAGCAAACATCTGTTTCCAACAACACAAGACAAGACTCTACACATGGACATCACCAGATGGGCAGCACCGAAATCAGATTGATTATGTTCTTTGCAGCCAAAGATGGAGAAGCTCTATACAGTCAGCAAAAGCAAGACCAGGAGCTGACTGTGGCTCAGATCATGAACTCTTTATTTCCAAATTCAGACTTAAGTTGAAGAAAGTAGGGAAAACCACTAGACCATTTAGATATGACCTAAATCAAATCCCTTATGATTATACAGTGGAAGTGAGAAATAGATTTAAGGGACTAGATCTGATAGACAGAGTGCCTGATGAAATATGGATGGAAGTTCATGACATTGTACAGGAAACAGGGATCAAGACCATCCCCATGGAAAAGAAATGCAAAAAAGCAAAATAGCTGTCTGGGGAGGCCTTACAAATAGCTGTGAAAAGAAGAGAAGCGAAAAGGCAAGGAGAAAGGAAAGATATGAGCATCTGAACGCAGAGTTCCAAAGAATAACAAGGAGAGATAAGAAAGCCTTCTTCAGCAATCAATGCAAAGAAATAGAGGAAAAGAACAGAATGGGAAAGACTAGAGATCTCTTCAAGAAAATTAGAGATACCAAGGGAACATTTCATGCAAAGATGGGCTCGATAAAGGACAGAAATGGTATGGACCTAACAGAAGCAGAAGATATTAAGAAGAAGTGGCAAGAATACACAGAAGAACTGCACAAAAAAGATCTTCAAGACCAAGATAATCATGATGGTGTGATCACTCACCTAGAGCCAGACATCCTGGAATGTGAGGTCAAGTGGGCCTTAGAAAGCATCACTACGAACAAAGCTAGTGGAGGTGACGGCATTCCAATTGAGCTATTTCAAATCCTGAAAGATGATGCTGTGAAAGTGCTGCACTCAATATGCCAGCAACTGTGGAAAACTCAGCAGTGGCCACAGGACTGGAAAAGGTCAGTTTTCATTCCAATCCCAAAGAAAGGCAATGCCAAAGAATGCTCAAACTACCACACAATTGCACTCATCTCACACGCTAGTAAAGTAATGCTCAAAATTCTCCAAACCAGGCTCCAGCAATATGTGAATCGTGAACTCCCAGATGTTCAAGCTAGTTTTAAAAAAGGGAGAGGAATCAGAGATCACTGAAAAAGCAAGAGAGTTCCAGAAAAATACCTATTTCTGCTTTATTGACTATGCCAAAGCCTTTGACTGTGTGGATCACAAGAAACTGTGGAAAATTGTGAAAGAGATGGGAATACCAGACCACCTGACCTGCCTCTTGAGAAACCTATATGCAGGTCAGGAAACAACTGTTAGAACTGGACATGGAACAACAGACTGGTTCCAAACAGGAAAAGGAGTATGACAAGGCTGGATATTGTCACCTGCTTATTTAACTTATATGCAGAGTACATCACGAAAAACGCTGTGCTAGAAGAAGCACAGGCTGGAATCAAGATTGCTGGGACAAATATCAATAACCCCAGATATGCAGATGACACCACCCTTACGGCAGAAAGTGAAGAGGAACTAAAAAGCCTCTTGATGAAAGTGAAAGAGGAGAGTGAAAAAGTTGGCTTAAAGCTCAACATTCAGAAAACAAAGATCATGGCATCTGGTCCCATCACTTCATGGGAAATTGATGGGGAGACAGTGGAAACAGAGTCAGACTTTATTTTTGGGGGCTCCAAAATCACTGCAGATGGTGATTGAAGGTATGAAATTAAAAGACACCTACTCTTTGGAAGAAAAGTTATGACCAACCTAGATAGCATATTCAAAAGCAGAGACATTACTTTATCAACAAAAGTCTGTCTAGTCAAGGCTATGGTTTTTCCTGTGGTCATGTATGGACATGAGAGTTGGACTGTGAAGAAGGCTGAGCATCGAAGAATAGATGCTTTTGAACTGTGGTGTTGGAGAGACTCTTGAGAGTCCCTTGGACTGCAAGGAGATCCAACCAGTCCATTCTAAAGGAGCTCAGTCCTGGGTGTTTTTTTTAAGGACTGATGTTAAAGCTGAAACTCCAACGCTTTGGCTACCTCATGCGAAGAGTTGACTCATTGGAAAAGACCCTGATGTTGGGAGGGATTGGGGACAGGAGGAGAAGGGGACGACAGAGGTTGAGATGGCTGGATGGCATCACCAACTCCATGGACATGAGTTTGAGTGAACTCCGGAAGTTGGTGATGGATTGGGAGGCCTGGCGTGCTGTAATTCATGGGGTCGCAAGGAGTCAGACATGACTGAGCAACTGAACTGAACTGAACATAGGTAGCTATCACTTACCTTAGTTAGTAAGGTTTAGTATTTCTGGCATAATTATTAGACAGGAAAAAAGTATCTAAAACAGATTCTTTGTTTTTTGGCAGTTTTCTCCATATTAGTTTTACACAAGACTGGGAGCTGACTGTGGCTAAGATCATGAACTCCTTATTGCAAAATTCAGACTTAAATTGAAAAAAGTAGGGAAAACCACTAGACCATTCAGATATGACCTAAATCAAATCCCTTACGATTATACAGTAGAAGTGGCAAATAGTTTCAGGGGATTAGATCTGATAGACAGAATGCCTGAAGAAATATGGCCTGAGGTTCATTACATTGCACAAGAGGCAGGGCTCAAGACCATCCCCAAGAAAAAGAAATGCAAAAAGGTTAAATGGTTGTCTGAGGAGGCCTTACAAACAGCTGAGAAAAGAGAAGCTAAAGGAGAAAAGAAAAGATATACCTATTTGAATGCAGTGTTCTAAAGAATAGCATGGAGAGATAAGAAAGCCTTCCTCAGTGGTCAATGCAAAGAAATAGAGGAAAAGAACAGAATGGGAAAGACTAGAGATATCTTCAAGAAAATTAGAGCTACCAGGGGAACTTTTCATACAAAGATGGGCTTGATAAAGGACAGAAATTGTATGGACCTAACAGATGCAGAAGATATTAAGAAGAGGTGGCAAGAATACACAGAAGTATACAAAAAAGTCTTCATGACCCAGATAATCACGATGGTATGATAACTCACCTAGAGCCAGACATACTGGAATGCAAAGTCATCTGGGCCTTATAAAGCCTCACTACGAACAAAGCTCGTGGAGGTGATGGCATTCCAGTTGAGCTATTTCAAATCCTGAAAGATGATGCTGTGAAAGTGCTGCACTCAATATGCCAGCAACTGTGGAAAACTCAGCAGTGGCCACAGGACTGAAAAAGGTCAGTTTTCATTCCAGTCCCAAAGAAAGGCAATGCCAAAGAATGCTCAAACTACCGCACAATTACACTCATCTCACACTCTAGTAAAGTAATGCTCAAAATTCTCCAAGCCAGGCTTCAAGAGTACATGAACCATGAACTTCCAGATGTTCAAGCTGGATTTATAAAAGGCAGAGGAACCACAGATCAAATTGCCGACATCCACTTGATCATCAAAAAAGCAAGAGAATTCCAGAAGAACATCTATGTCTGGTTTATAGACTATGCCAAAGTCTTTGACTGTGTGGATAACAACAAACTGTGGGAAATTCTTCAAAAGATGGGAATACCAGACCACCTGACCTACCTCTTGAGAAATCTGTATGCAGGGTCAAGAAGCAATAGTCAGAACTGGACATGGAACAACAGACTGGTTCCAAATTGGGAAAGGAGTACATCAAGGCTGTATATTGTCACCCTGTGTATTTAATTTATATGCAGAGCACATCCTGAGAAATGCTGGACTGGATGAAGCACAAGCTGGAATCAAGATTGCGGGGATAAATGTCAATAACCTCAGATATGCAGATGAAACCACCCTTATGGCCGAAAGTGAAGAAGAACTGAAGAGCCTCTTGATGAAAGTGAAAGAGGAGAGTGACAAAGTTGGCTGAAAACTCAACATTTAGAAAACTAAGATCATGACATCTGGTCCCATCACTTCATGGCAAATAGATGGGGAGAAAGTGGAAACAGTGGCAAACTTTATTTTGGGGGGCTCCCAAATAACTGCAGATGATGATTGCAGCACTGAAATTAAAAGACGCTTACTCCTTGGAAGAAAAGTTTTGACCAACCTAGACAGCTTATTAAAAAACAGAGACATTACTTTGCCAACAAAGTCCATCTAGTTAAAGCTATGGTTTTTCTAGTAGTCATGTGTGGATGTGAGAATAGGACTATAAAGAAAACTGAACACCTAAAAATTGATGCTTTTGAAGTGTGGTGTAGGAAAAGACTCTTAAGAGTCCCTTGAACAGCAAGGAGATCCAACCAGTCCATCCTAAAGGAAGTCATTCCTGATTATTCATTGGAAGGACTGATGCTGAAGCTGAAACTCCAATACTTTGGCCACCTGATGCGAAGAACTGACTCACTGGAAAAGACCCTGATGCTGGGAAAGATTGAGGGCAGGAGGAGAAGGAGATGATAGAGGATGAGATGGTTAGATGGCATCACTCACTCAATGGACATTAGTTTGAGTAAACTCTGGGAGTCGGTGATCGACAGGGAGGTCTGGCATGCTGCAGTCCATGAGGCTGCAAAGAGTCAGACATGACTGAGTGACTGAACTGACTGACAGGCTCTATAATTTATTGTCATAGCACAATATAATTATGCTAAGATTTATTTATTATTTGAAATTAGGATTACCTTTTTTCTAATGAAAGTTGGAAAACAAGACCAAAATTATGGGTTGTTTTTTGTTTTGTTCTCCACTAATGAAGCAAAGAAGAGAAAGATGCCTTTCATTTAAAGTTTAAAACAAATTATTTCTCATCACATTTTTCTTTTGTCACCTAGAAAAGGCTTAAATGACAAGAGTTTTGGTTCCTAATGGTTATCAATCCAGAAAAGTTCTGTATTATAAAGAATAGAGCTAATAGAATATTAGATATAAAGTACAGGAGAAAGATTGAACCAAAGGTGAAAATCTGCAATTGTATATTTATGTCATATTTATAAAATCAAGAAATCCGTCTCTCTCAGAGTACAAGTAGGCTTAGAATAAAAAGACTAACCAGAACCCTGGAGAACATTTATTTATGTTTATTGTGTCCTCTGAGTTAATCATACTTGAAATGAATTACAACATTTTATGAGTATTTTAAATCCCTGGTTCTCTGATCTATAGGGCCTAATGCCCTAAATTTTCTAGCTAAAATTTTTCCTTAGACATTAATTTTGCTGCATTTTTCAATTATTAAAACAAAGTCATGAGATCTCTAAATTTTTGTTCATGTTTACTTATTTACAAAACTTGTTAGAAAACCAGTTTTATTTTTATATTCTTAATAGCCTGCTTTCCAAACTGTTAATATTTTATTCACTCTGAATTGTTCTAAATGATCTGCAAAACAGCTCTAAAACTTAGACAGCTGCATACCCACTCGGGACAGAGTTGGATAAAAGAATAAATGAACTTTTAATAGATGCCTGAGCTAGTTCTGCTCTTGAGGATGAATTCCCACACAGAATGTGTTTCAGTGAATTCAATTAACAAAGTAAAGAATTATATAAAGTAGTAGATGAGAGAGTTTATCAAAGTGAATTTGAAAATTCTAAAATCTTTTACCTGAAGAAAAATAGCAAGTTTTATACATTTGATTATTTAGTTTTTAGCTGCACTTAGTCATGAACATTTAAAATCAGGTATATAAATGACATAAACGTATGTACACATTGCACATTCTTTTACTTAAATGGGCTTCCCTGGTAGCTCAAATGGTAAAGAATCCACCTGCCAATGCAGGAGACCTGGGTTCTATCCTTGAGTCAGGAAGATCCCCTGAAGAAGGGAATGCCTATCCATTCCAGTATTCTTGCCTGGAGACTTCCATGGACAGATGAGCCTGGAGGGTTACAGTCCATGGGGTCTGTCAAAGAGTTGGACATTACTGAGCAACTAACATTTTACTTAGACACTATTTTGCAAAACACAAAGCAGGTTCAAAAAGAACTTGGCAGAGTATTTGTTGAGAGGAAGGATAGATACTATTTGTTGTTGTTGTTGTCGTTGAGTTCTTTGCATGCATTGTCTCAGTGGTTAATATCAGTCTGCAATGCAGGAGATGTTGGGACGATCCCCTGGAGGAGAGCATGGCAATACACTCCAGTATTCTTCTCTGGAGAATCCCATGGACAGAGGAGCCTGGTGGGCTACAGTTTATGGGGTCCCAAAGAGTCAGACATGACTGAAGTGACTGAGCACACAGAAACCCATTGCTACCATTTTAGAATAAGAAAAGCAAAGCTAAAATGTTAAATGATCTTTTCTTTACTCACACACTTTTTTTATTTTATGTATTTTTTTTTTTTTACTTTACAATACTGTATTGGTTTTGCCATACATTGACATGAATCTGCCACGGGTGTACATGAGATCCCAATCCTGAACCCCCCTCCCACCACCCTCCCCATATCATCTTTCTGGGTCATCCCAGTGCACCAGCCCCAAGCATCCTGTATCCTGTATCGAACCTAGACTGGCAATTCATTTCTTACATGATAGTATACATGTTTCAATGCCATTCTCCAAAATCATCCCACCCTTTCCCTCTCCCATAAAGTCCAAAAGTCTGTTCTATATATCTGTGTCTCTTTTGCTGTCTCGCATAGAGGGTTATCATTACCATCTTTCTAAAACACACTTCTACTAGTGCTTAGAATTCCTTTCAAGTCTTGTGATTTCAAATATCTATCCTTTAACTTAACTCCACCTATCCTAATCTTCACATGAGGCTCTTTTCTCATGTACAAGCATGCTCTAATATTGAGCAAAATTTATTTCTGGGCAAAGGATATAACTCAAAGAGAAGACATGATTGCTTATGGATCATGGTATATGTCTTTAACATTGTGTCTTAATAGAAAATTAGAAAACATACAAACACATGTGAAATAATTAAAGTACAGGGTTTTCACTAACATTCAGTAAGTAGAAAGCTCACAATGCAAATAGACGTCACTTGGATTCTAATACAGAGTCCTTGAAAAACAATATGTCCCAGGTTTTAACGATCGTTCAGATTAAAGCTAGACCTTCCCACAATCTTATTTCAGGTAATGATAAATGAAGTCACTTCCTGTTACAGCAGCCTTTTTCATAAACCAGTATTTACGTTTCCAGTATAAAATAAGTACCCCCTTATAGTTTCGATGTACTCAAATTTATCACGAGGTTGCCCCAATGAAGCTCTGAAATAGCACCTGGCCACCTACCTTAATTTGAAGACCAATAAAATCTGGAGCCTTAAAAATGCCATCACCTTGTTTGACTATGCTGAACTGTGAAGCCAGGGAGAACGTAGTAAGCGGAACAGCCTGCTAAAATGAAGTCATCTTGCTATAGGGACAGTTTGTAATGGGGCATTGTGCTGACAGTTCTGCAAGCCTATAGTCTACTGTCGGAGTGCATATTTGAGCTCAAAATAGAACCCATGTGTGACAAAAACAGCATTATTCTCAACAGTGGAGGGAACTTGGTGGATAATGCTTCTCCAAACTCTGGAAAATTAAAAATGAGGCCCTATGGAAAGGCCTATTCATGGAGCATGTTCTGTTTTTATAAAAGAAATGATGGTGTAGCTAGAAAGAATGGTCTGTACATGCTTGCTGAACATGAAGAACTAGCACTCTGTATTTTCCAAATTAAGAAAACAACAGAACATATGGTCTGACATAGACTGTTTTTTTTTTCTTTTTCTTGATCATTAACAAAGTTTATCTCAGTTTAAACTCTAAACCATATTTTATAATGCATTGCTTTTGGGGAAAAGATTAAAATTAAGTAGTATTGTCCTCCCCCTTACAAATCTCAGTGGAATTGTTTATCTAGAGCCTGATACTCGGTTCTAGACAGAAAAAGCAGAATATAGCGAGTAGTTACAGGAAGCATAAATGTCTTCTTTTTGAAAAAAAAAAAAAAAGTCTCTTCTTTTTGAAATTTATGTTGCTACATGTAGTTTTTATGATCAACATAGTTCAGTTTCCACTTCAATTTCCTTAATTATCAAGCAGGAAAGATGCCCATGCAAAACAAAACATCTTTTTCAAAGATTTGCCTATTCTGGATTTGTAGGTGCCTCAAAATCAGACATGATATATGTTAATTTTTCAATCAGATAATTCTTCCCTCATAGTTACAGCATAATTCCCTTTCCTCTGTGGGAAGGATTCACCCTGAGACCCTTGGTGTCCATCTTGGGTCCAGAGAATCAGGAAATGAGAACTGTAGTAGTAGATACCACGATAGCTCAGACAGTAAAGAATCTGCCTGCAATGCAGGAGGCCCACGTTCATTTCCTGGGTTGGGAAGATCCCCTGGAGAAAAGAATGGCAATCCACTCCAGTATTCTTGCCTGGAGAATTCCATGGACAGAGGAGCCTGGTGGGCTACAGTCTATGGGGTCACAAAGAGTTGGACATGACTGAGCGAATAACACACACACACAGTCCTTGCTCTGCCAACTCAGTTCATCCTCTGAATCAGCTTCCCCATCTGGAAGATGATGAGCTTGAATTCAAGCCAATGAGTTACTATTTTACTGAGAACTTGTTATGTGTCAGGCATGATAGCTCTACAAAGTAACTCCTAACATTAGACCCATTTATGGATGAGGAAAGTTAAGAACATAAGATTAAATAACTTGTCTAAAATGGACCATAATAAGCCTGAGTGCTGAAGAATAAATGCTTTCAAATTGTCATGCTGGAGAAGATTCTTAAGAGTCCCTTGGACTGCAAGGAGACCCAACCAGTCCATCCTAAAGGAAATCAGTCCTGAATATTGATTGCAAGGATTGATGCTGAAGCTGAAGCTCCAATACTTTGGCCACCTGATGCAAAGAGTCACCTCATTGGAAAAGACCCTGATTCTGGGAAAGATTGAGGGCAAGAGGAGAAGAGGCAACAGAGGCTGAGAGGATTGAATAGCATCATCGACTCAATGGATGTGAGTTGGATAAAACTCCAGGAGACAGTGAAGGACAGGGAAGCCTGGCATGCTGCAGTTCATGGGGTTGCAAAGATTCAGACATAACTGAGCAACTGAACAACAGCAAAACCCTCACAGATAATGAGGAATGATCCAACAATTTTTCAGATTATACTCCATTTAAGTTATTATAAAATATTGGCTTTATTTCCTGTGCTTTAAAATATATCCTCATAGCTTATTTATTTATACATAGTAGTTTGTATCTCTTCATCCTCTACCTTGATTTTGCCCCTTCCCCTTTCTCTCTCCCCTCTGGTAACCAATATTATTTATAAAGTAAACAAGGTTCAAAGGAGAAAAATTGACTTTCTTTTGGACATTTAACTTCTACATTGTGGAAACCAGGTAGTTTCAAAGTCATATTTGCTTTATTCCAAAATCAATTACCCCTCAATGAAATAGTGCTTTCAGTTCAGTTCAGCTCAGTTCAGTCGCTCAGTCGTGTCCGACTCTTTGCGACCCCATTAACTGCAGCATGCCAGACCTCCCTGTCCATCACCAACTCCCGGAGTTCACTCAGACTCATGTCCATCGAGGCAGTGATGCCATCCAGCCATCTCATCCTCTGTCATCTCCTTCTCCTCCTGCCTTCAATCCCTCCCAGCATCAGAGTCTTTTCCAATGAGTCAACTCTTTGCATGAGGTGGCCAAATTACTGGAGTTTCAGCTGTAGCATCATCCCCTCCAAAGAAATCCCAGGGCTGATCTCCCTCAGAATGGACTGGTTGGATCTCCTTGCAGTCCAAGGGACTCTCAAGAGTCTTCTCCAACACCACACTTCAAAAGCATCAATTCTTCGGTGCTCAGCCTTCCTCACAGTCCAACTCACATCCATACATGACCACCGGGGAAACCATAGCCTTGACTAGATGGACCTTAGTCGGCAAAGTAATGTCTCTGCTTTTGAATATGCTGTTTAGGTTGATCATAACTTTTCTTCCAAGGAGTAAGCGTCTTTTAATTTCATGGCTGCAGTCACCATCTGCAGTGATTTTGGAGCCCCCCCAAAATAAAGTCTGACACTGTTTCCACTGTTTCCCCATCTATTTCCCATGAAGTGATGGGACCAGATGCCATGATCTTTGTTTTCTGAATGTTGAGCTTTAAACCAAAAGGCAATGCCAAGGAATGCTCAAACTACCAAACAATTGCATTCATCTCACATGCTAGTAAAGTAATTCTCAAAATTCTCCAAGCCAGGCTTCAACAATATGTGAACCATGAACTTCCTGATGTTCAAGCTGGTTTTAAAAAAGGCAGAGGAACCAGAGATCAAATTGCCAACATCTGCTGAATCATGGAAAAAGCAAGAGAGTTCCAGAAAAACATCTATTTCTGCTTTATTGACTATGCCAAAGCCTTTGACATTGTGGATCACAAGAAACTGTGGAAAATTCTGAGAGACATGGGAATACCAGACCACCTGACCTGCCTCTTGAGAAATCTGTATGCAGGTCAGGAAGCAACAGTTAGAACTGGACATGGAACAACAGACTGGTTCCAAATAGGAAAAGGAGTGCGTCAAGGCTGTATATTGTCACCCTGCTTATTTAACTTCTGTGCAGGGTACATCATGAGAAACACTGGACTGGAAGAAGCACAAGCTGGAATCAAGATTGCCAGGAGAAATATCAATAACCTCAGATATGCAGACGACACCACCCTTATGGCAGAAAGTGAAGAGGAACTCAAAAGCCTCTTGATGAAAGTGAAAGAGGAGAGTGAAAAAAATAGTGCTTTAGTTATTGTATTTAATGCCAAGTTTAGTTAAGGACAAATAAAATGCAAGAAACTTCCAGAATTCATCTTGATGAATTATAAAAGAACTTTCTTGACTCCCTTCTTTAAATACTCTGTTTCTCTCAGCATTTTATTTCAATGTCATCCAGCATGGGCACCATAAACAATGTTTCTTTAATAGAATAATGGGAAATGTCATTTTTTTTAGCAAAAGAGAAATAAATAACATCTTTGACTTTTTATTCCCAGATAGTCAGTTGTCTCAACTTATATCTGACTGATATCCGATAGTCAGTCAGAGGAAATAAGAGTAGAGGGCATTAGGAATTTATGAACTGTGGAGGTAAGATCTTCCTTGTTGACAAAGCAAGACAGAGATAAAAGATTAGGGCCTCTGGTTAAATGGAATGGTGGCTTTATAAGAAATTCCAAAGCAGAAAAGTCAGAAAATAGCATCACATCATGAAAATCAGAGCACATGAAGGTAATTCTAGGCTCTAAAGAAAGGAAAAAATGGCTTAATAAGGATAGTGGCATGATTTGTTGATTCATAAAACAAAATATTACATTATAGCTTTATCTTATTACACACACAAATTCCATATGGATTAAAGAATTAAATGTAAAACAAACCAAAAGAAACAAATTTAAAATAAGAAAATAAAAAGTATTCATAAAAAACTTATTGAATTGCAGAATGGTCATAAAATACATGAGTTCAAAACAGTGGATAAATTCAAAAGGATAACTATTACAAATGTTTTTCCATAGAGAGTTTTAAACTTTATGTGGCTGAAAAAACACCATAAATGAAATTAATAGTCAGATAAAAAGTTTCATAAAATATTTGCTCATATAGGACAAAATAAGTAATAACCTTAATGTATGTCTTTGTTGTTAGTTGCTGATTCTTGTCTGATTTTTTGCGACCCCCGTGGACTTTAGCCCACCAGACTCCTCTGTCCAAAGAATTCCTCAGGCAAGGGTACCGGAGTGGATTGCCATTACATTCTCCAGGGGATCTTCCCACCCCAGGAAACGAACCTGGGTCTCCTGCATTGCAGGCAGAGTCTTTACTATCTGAGCTACCAGGGGAGCCCAACCTTAATATAAAAATGTCCTCAGAACAACTTAACCAAGTGCCATTTTGGAAGAAAAATATATATATATGCAAAGTAGTAGTTGAATTGATGCTTTCAAACTGTGGTGTTGGAGAAGACTCTTGAGAGTCCCTTGGACAGCAAAGAGATCAAACCAGTCAATACTAAAGGAAATAAACCCTGAATATTGATTGGAAAGACTGATGCTGAAGCTGAAGCTCCAGTGCCTTGGCCACCTGATGCAAATAGTCAAAACATCAGGAAAAGACTGTGATGCTGGGAAAGATTCAAGGAAGGAGAAGAAGGGAACAACAGAGGCTGAAATGGTTGGAAGGCATCACTGACTCAATGGACATGAGTTTAAGCAAACTCCAGGAGATACTGAAAGACAGGGAAGCCTGGTCTGCTGCAGTCTGTGGGGCTGCAAAGAGTCATACATGATTGAGCAACTGAATGACAACAAAGTAGTTAAATAATAAAAATGTAGACATATCAGACCTGGGATGACTTCTAATTTGGCAAAGATGAATTGCACATACATTTCTTTATTGTACCACCTAAGTTCAACAAACCCTGGATATTATAATTATATATTATAAATTATTTATAATTTCTATAGTTATAAATACAAAGTATATATTTACATATAACTATAAAATTTATAATTATAAATTATATAATTTTCAAAAATGAAGACGGAGGAGAAGGAGAAGAGGAAGATGAAATGTGGACAAAGGCAGATCAGCCAAAGACTTGGTCTCAGAAAATAATACAGCAGTGAATTTCCTAGACTTTCTTTTTCTCTCATACCATCCCAGATGTGGAACTGAGAGGCCAGCAACTCAGAAATAGCAATAAGAGTAGAAAAAGGCCCAACGAAGATCAGTCTCTCTAGCAAAGGACCAGAAAATGAGCAGTCTAAGGAGACAGAAAACTTTCAGACAATAATCACCTTTGTAGTTGTTTTTTTTTGCCAAGTCGTGTCCGACTCTTTTGTGCCCCCATGGACTATAGCCCACTAGGCTCCTCTGACACGGGATTTCCCAGGCAAGAATACTGGAGTGGGTTGCCAATCTCCCCCTCCAGGGGATCTTCCTGACCCAGGGATAGAACCCATGATTCCTGCATTGGCAGGAGGTTTCTTTTCCACTGAGCCACCAGGGAAGCCTAATAATTACCTTACTCCAGCCAAAATCCAGAGAAAAACCTATGATCCCATTAGCACCCACACCAGCAAAGACCAAGTGAGAGCTTAAATTTCCTTCTCACAAGGCCATAAAGAGGTGCCCCCATGCCTCTGCAGGGGTGGTATCTGAGGGTGCCAGTAGGGACCTAGGACTTTCATCCCCTCTTGTCATTACAAGACCCCTTTGCAGTGTAAATGGAGACCATATGGGAAGTCTGGACTTCCATGCCTTCCCATTTCCTAGTGGGATGGTGATAGAGCAGGCTTAGTGAAGTCTGAGGACCTTTACTACCTCTCAGTAGTAATGAGGCCATCCCACCATGGTGTCAGTGGCAACACAAGCATCCATGACTGGCAACGATGAAGATCTTCCCTAACCAGATCAGGCATTAACAGAGGCAAAGTGGGGAAATCTAAACTTTTAAACAGTAGGAGACAGCTGTCTCTTTTCCAGAGAAGTATCAAACAAAGCCAGTGAAAAGAGAAGGTTTAAATAAGACCCAGACTCATAACATATCATGAAAATATCCCGGTTTCAATCAGGAATCACTCATCATACCAAGAACAAGGAAGACCTCAAAGGGAAATATATATATTTCCCTATATTTCACTATATGGTAGCATTGAGATGACAGACATGTGAGAATAATCTGACAAATATTTTAAAGCAACCATGATAAAAATACTTCAACAAGCAACTAAAAACAGGCTTGAAGCAGATTTTTCAAACAACAGAACACCTCAGCAAAGAGAAATCTCAGCAAAGATATAGAAGGTATAAGAATGAAGTAGAATTTTAAAGCTGAAATATACACTAACTGAAATCAAAGCTGAGCGGATGGTACTGAATAATTTATTTACAGGGCAGCAGTGGAGAAACAGACATAGAGAATAGACTTATGGGCATGGAGAGAGGGGAGGAGAGGGTGAGATGTATGGAAAGAGTAACATGGAAACTTACATTACCATTTGTAAAATAGGTAGCCAACAGAAATCTGCAGTATGACTCAGGAAACCCAAACGGGAGCTCTGTATCAACCTAGAGGAGTGGGACTGGGAGGGAGATGGGAGGGAGTTTCAAAGGGGAGGGGATATATGTACACCTATGGCTGATTCATGTTGAGGTTTGACAGAAAACAAAATTCTGTAAAGCAATTATCATTCAATAAAACATAAATTATTTTTTTTGTTGTTTCCAAAACCTTTTTTAAAAAAAGCACTGAGTGGATGAAAGCAACTCCAGAATGGAGGAAGATAGGAAAGAATTGATAAACTAAAAGACAGAACAAGAGAAATCACCCAAATGAGTCAACATAGAGGAAAGAGAACTGAACAGGAGTCATCAGAAACTCGGAAGGAAAAGAGGAAAAGGGTGGCTTTAAAAAGGCACCCTAAGAAATAATGTCTGAAAAGTTTTAAGCTTGATGAGAAATGCAGATCAAGAAGCAACAGTTAGAACTGGACATGGAACAACAGACTGGTTCCAAACTGGGAAAGGAGTACGTCAAGGCTATATACTGTCACCCTGCTTAATTAATTTATATGCGGAGTGCATCCTGAGAAATGCTGGACTGGATGAAGCACAAGCTGGAATCAAGATTGCCAGGAGAAATATCAATAACCTCGATATGCAGATGACACCACCCTTATGGCAGAAAGTGAAGAGGAGCTAAAAGCCTCTTGATGAAACTGAAAGAGGAGAGTGAAAAAGTTGGCTTAAAGCTCAACATTCACAAAACTAAGATCATGACATCTGGTCCCATCACTTCATGGCAAATAGATGGGGAAATGATGAAACAGTGACAGACTTTATTTTTTCAGTTCAGTTCAGTTCAGTAGCTCAGTCATGTCCAACTCTTTGCAACCCCGTGAACCACAGCACGCCAGGCCTCCCTGTCCATCACCAACTCCCGGAATTCACCCAAACTCATGTCCATTGAATCGATGATGCCATCCAACCATCTCATCCTCTGTTGTCCTCTTCTCCTCCTGCCCTCAATCCCTCCCAGCATCAGGTCTTTTCAAATGAGTCAGCTCTTCGCATCAGGTGGCCAAAGTATTGGAGCTTTAGCTTCAGCAACAGTCCTTTGCTGGTCCATTGCTGGTCCTCCAATGAACACCCAGGACTGATCTCCTTTACGATGGACTGGTTGGATCTCCTTGCTGTTCAAGGGACTCTTAAGAGTCTTCTCCAACAAAAGCATCAGTTCTTCAGCACTTAGCTTTGTTTGTAGTCCAACTCTCACATCCACACATGACCACTGGAAAATCTATAGCCTTTACTAGACAGAACTTTGTTGACAAACTAATGTCTCTGCTTTTTAATATGCTGTCTAGGTTGATCATAACTTTCCTTCCAAGGAGTAAGCATCTTTTAATTTATTTTTTAGGGCCTCCAAAATCACTGCAGATGGTGACTGCACCCATGAAATTAAAAGACGCTTACTTTTAAGGGAAATTATCTGGAAGGGTCTACCACAATATTTTAACATTATTCTTTTCTGGGTTTCAAATGTCTCTTAACTATTTTATTTTTGTGTCCATATTTTCTATTTTTTATATATACTTCCAGCTTTAGTAATAATTCATAATTGTATGTTTATAAGGAAAAAAAGAGAACTAATTAGATGGCTTCAGGTTTAAATGTTGGTAACTCTTTCACTTCTGGTTAAATGATATAACTACATTCAAGAGAACACAAATTAGCAGTAATTTCAAAAGCAGAAGCAAGGTTGTAATTGACCAAAATCTCAAAAGGGTCTATTTCTTTACCATCAATGCAAATTAATTAAGAAAAAAAAATGTGATCTGAAATAATAAAAATACCCCAGTCAATAAAAATTAGTAAGAAATATTAAAACATTTTGAATAACTGTCTAGCTTAGAAAAATCAGGAACTGTGCCAAGTATGAAACTATGCAATACATGCTTCTATTACCTCCTTGAACTTACAGTTCAAGAATTTTTTAAAGATGGTACAAGTCTACTGCCTCCACCAACACCTCCATATTGTACATCTCTCTTTTTGTATTTATTTATTTGTAAACTTTTTTATTTTATATTGGAGTATAATTGATCAATAATGTTTTGCTAACTTCAGGTGTACAGCAGTGGTCCAGTTATACATATTCATGTATCTATTTTTTTAATAGATTTTGAATATTTTTAAAATAGATTTGTTTGAAATCGATTTTTCAAATAGATTTCATTTCCCATTTAGGTTGTTATATAATATTGAGTAGAGTACCCTGCTCTATACTATAGGTCCTTGTTGGTTATCCATTTTAAATATCACAGTGTGTACATGTCAGTTCCAAACTCCCCAATCCATTTTGAAAGCATCTTTAAAGCATATTTAAAGTGTCTCTCTAATCCATTTTGAAACTAAACTTAAATGGAAAAATAAGACCTGAGGTAGACTACCATAGGGTACAACATATTTAGAAATACCCTACTGGTTCTAGAAGTATCCCAGAAAACAAAACTCTTCGTGAAATGTGGGGAAATAGGAAAATAATTTTCTGCTGTATGATCTAGTTTATAATAAAGCATATAGTTGTAAATATTATGTAGTACTATCTTTTCAGATTTTCTGGCCAAGAAAATGCGTAAATTTTAGCAGTGTTCTCAAGAATGATGAAACAAGCTGGGGCAATTCACATATCTGTTGCACCTGGCTAGATATATTTATTTCCTTGTATGCCAGAATCGATCAGAAGCAGTACCAGTAGGAGATGAGAGAGACAGAGAGGAAGATGTGTGGCAGGAATTTGACTTTATACAGTTGTAGGAAATCATCTGTGTCCAGAAGAATATTTTCTACAAAGCTGTTACAACTGTTGCTGGAGTTTGAGATCCACAAGGCAGGCAGAACAGAAGAAAAGATGAATGTAAAGAGAAAGTGAGCCTGAAGCCTCACTGAGCAGACTGAAATCTGTATGGATTCTTTTGGCCTCTGACTGTGATAATACGGGATTCTGCAGAAGACAGAGTCCTCCATCATAGAGTTAAGCCCGCACATTAGGGTAGATGTTGCCTCTCACAAAGAGGTTAATTAACAGATCAGCATCATTTGAGAGCTAAACATCCATCTAGTTAATAAATTTTTATATTAAATTTTCACAGTTCATGTAACTAGTGTGGTCTCTGTCTCCTGACTCTGATTCACATGGTATCATTATTGCAAGCATGGTTAAAAAGAAAAAAAAATCTCTTTATACATGTATATGAATTTCTACAGCATAAGGAAGAAAGTTTACCGCACAAGAGAAGAGTAGAAATACACTGAGTTATTGGAAAGTAGGGGTCATTTGTGTTATTTTTTTTTATTTGTGTTATTGATGTAATCTAGTAAATAAGAAAAAGAATAAACAACACAACAAAATAGAGGAACACATTACTTACATGATGAAAGGTCATAGTGTCAAAATAAAGAACAGACAGGGGCACCCAAAGAAAATGGATAGACATGAAAATGCTGTGGGCTTAAAAGAATATGTAGCAAGCTAAATAAGAACAGGAACAGGCAGAGAATTAAAGGAATCTGGGTAAAATTTGAAAAAAAATGTAGAAGTGTAAAAAACCAAGCAGAATTAAAACTAAGCTAAACTGATTCTGAAGAAAATGCTTTATTAATATACTTGAGAAGTTCCTGACAAAAGAAAAAAGGACAATAATGGGAATAGTAAGAGACATAACAGAAGATCAAAATTAAATGTAAAAAGCAATCACTGTTCATAAAGAAAAGAAAATGAAACAAAATAATCATAAATATATTTTTTAAATGTTTTTGAGCTAAAAAAATGTAGTCTACAATGTATCAGCAAAAAAATTATTATGAGAGTAACAGAGTCATTCTGGAACTACATGCCAAACTGAAAGGAAACATCCTTCACAGAGACTTGAAGAGAAACATTTTATAATCCAAGAACCCTGAATGCAGAAGTTATTACTCATGTGGAAAAATCTCAGTGACATGTGTGCTTAGAAATATAAAACACATTTAATCCTCCTTTAAAAAAAGTACTCAGAGTTTATTCCAGCTAATTAAAAGATCAATTGAAGTAAAAATCCAAAAGTAGAGAAAAAATAATATGAAATGACTGATTGCTATAATTGAGAACCAAGAAACATAGAATTATTGGAATAATGAGTAAAGAATTTGAATATAAATATAAAAATAAAAATATCCACAAAAAATTAATTAGAGAAAAATGTTATCCTTATCACTGTCTTCCCCTTCATCAAAGTGTTAAATATCAGGTTAAATTTGCAGATGTGGGAAATTAGAAATGTAAAAGGATAGAGGAAATTTTAAATTTAAGCTAAATTATTTCCCTTACATAGAGCAGATTACAAACACAAGTATTTTAAAAGAATGATTTTTAAATTATTAAGGCATCATATGCATAATTAAGGGTCCAGGAAATCTAATTGATATAATTTTTTAAATCTCACACTAAAATATATATGCTATTTAAAATAATCCATAATATCAAAAACTGTTTCAAAAATATTTCTTAACAGAAAATTATAAACCTTTTTCAATGAAAGGCTTATGAATTTAAATAAAAATAATAATATAGTCGCAAATCTATTTTCAAATTATATGAAAAGAACAAATCACGTTATACAAGTATGATTTCTTTGTAAATGCACTTTTGATATGATAGTAGGAGAATCTATTAATATGCTACATCAGATTTAATGAAAATTTTGGTTGGTTAGCCCTAGGTTTAGAAAGTAGTCTGCTAAATTTGTGCTTCCCTGGTGGCTCAGGCGGTAAAGTGTCTGTCTACAATGAGGGAGACCTGGGTTTGATCCCTGGGTCGGGAAGATCCCCTGTAGAAGGAAATGGCAAACCACTCCAGTACTTTTGCCTGGAAAATCCCATGGATAGAGGAGCCTGGTAGGCTGAAGTCCATGGGGTCGCAAAGAGTTGGACATGACTGAGCACACTTCCACTTTCACTTTCTGCTAAATTTAACTAGTGTCAGTAACTAATTTAATCACAGTGATATACTCATTGTCACATGTAAAATAGAAAACTGTATATATCTTTGATTTTTCTGTAAAATTTGGAAATAATAACATAAAATATCTGTCAAATACTCAGCATAG
Source organism: Ovis aries (assembly GCF_016772045.2). NCBI lineage: Eukaryota > Metazoa > Chordata > Mammalia > Artiodactyla > Bovidae > Ovis > Ovis aries. Next base: position 45,918,050 of record NC_056062.1, read on the forward strand.
ATTAAGTGCTCAACAAATGATTGATTTTGTTGTTACTGTTGTTACAAATTAGGAAAAAAATTCGCCTCAATGTAACCTGACAGTCAGCTAAATTCAAAACTAACCCCAAATCAATTTAAAAAAAACTTGATTTCTATCAGAAGGATAGATTTTTCATTCATATGAAAAATATTTATTTTACTCTAATGGTTATCAAAGTTAAATTTAAAGCATTGGATCCCAACTTTTAAGATCCAGATAAAAATCTGAGTGTACACTGAATCATTTTTATTTAACTTTATTTTGAAAATAATCCATAGATAGCTTTTTGAAGATGTAGTCCCTTGGACTGCAAGGAGATCCAACCAGTCCATTCTGAAGGAGATCAACCCTGGGATTTCTTTGGAGGGAATGATGCTAAAGCTGAAACTCCAGTACTTTGGCCACCTCATGCGAAGAGTTGACTCATTGGAAAAGACTCTGATGCTGGGAAGGATTGGGGGCAGTAGGAGAAAGGGACGACCGAGGATGAGATGGCTGGATGGAATCACGGACTCGATGGACGTGAGTCTGAGTGAACTCCGGGAGATGGTGATAGACAGGGAGGCCTGGCGTGCTGCGATCCATGGGGTGGCAAAGAGTTGGACACAACTGAGCGACTGAACTGAACTGATTTACTAGTTTTAAGGATTATTTCTGCACATATTTATGTAGGGGTTGATTTAGTTGCTAAGTCATGTCAAACTCTTTTGACTCCTTTAGTCTCCTCTGTCCATGGGATTTCCCAGGAAAGAATACTGGAGTGGGTTGCCATTTCCTTCTCCAAGGGATCTTCTCCACCCAAGGACTGAACCCGTGTCATCTCCTGCATTGCAGGCAGTCTCCTGCATTAAATGTCGATTCTTTACTGCTGAGCCACCATGGAATTCATAATAAATTGTATTAATTTTTCAGTTTCTGATATATATATATATGTATGTACATATTTACCAGGATTTTAATAGGAATACAGGTCAGAGAGCAGAATTCTCATGTATTTCATTTCTTCTTGAAATATCATTATTTCAAGAAAGTAGGTTTATTTAGATAGCCCAGTAATAGCTACATATGCAAATAATAATTGTGATGTATAAATGGTAAATAAGCATTTGTAACTTTTTGTTTTTGTTATACAATATTAAGCATTATTAAAGTAAAAACTATTTATAAGTATTTAGAGCAACAAAATGAAAGTACCACTTCAAAGATAATTGCTTCCATGAGATACAACAGGCTATAACAAACAGAGAAATAGTTCTTAATGGCTTGGGAGGACTCACATGGGTATCCCCCAAGGGCTCAGCACAGAACGAGGAGACAGAAATTCACATCTCTCAGCCTTTTCCAGAAAGAGGCCAGTTTGCATATTTTAAAAGCTGTAGCCTGAAGGTCCTAAACTAGCATACGCTGGGGGACTGACTGTGATTGGAGAGGCCAGCTGGAGTCATCTCTACATTCTCCCTCTATCTTGCTCCAGGCCAAGGTATCTCCTGAAAGGAGCTGAGCACAATCTGAGCACAGTCTGGAGGCCTGGTTTCTATGGGTGCCACCAAGAGGATGCATCACTTGATCGACTGTCTCTGGGAGCCACCAGGGCTGTATTCCAGAGTCCCTGGGACTGTAGCAAACAAAAAAAATAGTTCTTAACTGGCTACCCCCAGAGCTTAGAACAGAGACTTCAGTCAGAAACAGCTGTCTCCCAGTCTGCCTCTGAAAGAGGCCAATTTGTATATCTTAAAAGCTATGGCCTGAGGGTCGGCTTCTAATTTTACCTGCAACTAGGTGCCTGGAGAATCCCAGGGATGGGGGAGCCTGGTGGGCTGCCATCTATGGGGTCGCACAGAGTCGGACACAACTGAAGCAACTTAGCAGCAGCAGCAGCAACTGGGGGTCACAAAGAGTCAGACATGACTTGGCAACTGAAAAACAACAAGGGGTCAAAAGGCAATCCTCTCCAGAGATCTGGGAGAGTTTTGTTGTTCAGTCACTTAATCCTGTCTGATTCTTTGTGATCCAGTGAACTGCCAGTCTTCCCTGTCCTACACTATCTCCCAGAGTTTGACTCAAACTCATGTCTACTGAGTTGATGATGCTATCCAACCATCTCATCCTCTGCCTCTGTCTCCATCTACTACTCTCACCTTCAATCTTTCCCAGCCTTAGGATATTTTCCAAGGAGTGGCTCTTCATGTTGGGTGGCCAAAGTATTGGAGCTTCAGCTTCAGCATCAGTCCTTCCAATTGATATTCAGGGAGGGTGAAAAGTGCTATCTTTGCACTGTTCCTCTGTCCTGCTCCCTGGAAAGAGCTTACACACACACCTGAGGCCCCAGCTTTTGTGGCTACTGCCCAGAAGGTACACTCTCTTCTTAATCCCCCAGCTCTGCTGTCAATGGGACTTGAGTTCCAGATTCCACACAACTATGGGAGCATTTCTTAACCAAGTAAGAAGCACTTCTTACCCAACCGTCCCTCAAGGGCTCAGTGCAAAGAGAACAGACAGAAACATACATCTCCCAATCTTTCCCAGAACAAGGGTTATTTGCATACTTTAAAAGCTTTGCCCTGGGGGTCAGTCTTCTAATTTAGCACACATTCAGGGGTAGACTGCAGTCCTCTCCAGAGACAGGAGAGGTTAAAATTATCTCTTGAGTTCTCCCTGTGGCCAATCCAAGGTCACCAGAATCTTCCTGGATTGAGTTTGTACACATGTCTGGCAGACTCAACAGACCTTTACAGATATTTCTATCCAATAACAGCAGCATAGACATTCTTCTCAAGCACACACGAAACATCCTTTGGACAGATAGTATGTCAGTGACTCTTTACAAATTTAAGAAGATTGAAATCACATAAACATCTTTTCCAACCACACTGGTATATAAAACTAGAAGTGAATCACAGGAAGAAAACTGGAAAATTCACAAAAATGTGGAGATTAAACAACATTCTACTATAAAATCAATGGGTCAAAGAAGAAAGCAAGAGAGAAATTAAAAATACCTTGAGACAAATGAAAATAGAAATAAACATACCAAAACTTATGAGATGCAGCAAAAACATTTCTAAGAGGGAGTTCAAAATAGTAAGTGACTATATTAAGGGGAAAACAAAGTTCACATAAATAACTTAAGTTTGCACCTCAAGAACTAGAACAAAGAGAATGAACTAAGCCCAAAATGAGTTAAAAAAAAATGAAATGACAAAGATCAGAGCAGAAATAAATTTAAAAGACTAAAATGATAATAGAAAAGATCAATAAACTTAAGAGCTGGCTTTGAGCAAAATTAACAAAACTCTAGCTACACTCACCAAGAAAATAGAGAGAAAACTTACATAAATAAAATCAGAAATGAAAGAGGAAACATTACAACTAATAGCAAAAAATCCACAAAAGATTATGAGAGTACTATGAATAATTATACATCAACAAATTGGACTACCTAAAAGGAATGAATAAATTTCTAGAAACATAAAACATATCAGACTAAATCATGAAGAAATAAAAAATCTGAACAGGCCAAATAATATTGAATCAGTACTCAAAACCCTACCAACAAAGAAAGATGTAGCATCAGATGACTTTCATTGGTGAATTGTGGCTCAATGGCAAAGAATCTGCCTTCCAATGCTGGAGACATGTGGTCAGTCCTTAGGTGGAGAAGATCCCCTGGAGAAGGAAATGGCAACCGACTCCAGTATTCTTGCCTGGGAAACCCATGGACAGAGGATCCTAGTGGGTTAAAGTCCATGGGGACGCAAAAGATTAGGACATGAGTTAGCAACAAAACAACAAATAAAATATTTAAAGATGAATTAATATCAATCTTCCAACTCTTCCCCAAAATAGAGGATGATGAAATACTTTCAAACTCACTTTATGAGGATAGCATTACTCTAATACAAAAATCAGACAAGAATCCTTCTAAAAAGAGAATTACAGGCCAATATTCCTGATGAACAGAGAGGCAATATCGTCAGCAAAATACCAGCAAACCAAATTCAGCAACACGTTAAAAGGATCATATACCAGAATCAAGTGGGATCTATCTCTGGGATGCAAAGACGGTTCAACTACACAAATCAATCAATGTAATACACCATATGTGTGTGCTTAGCCACTCAATCATGTCCAGCTCTTTGCAACCTATGGGACTGTTGCCCATCAGGCTCTTCTGTCCATAGGATTTTTCAGACAAGAATACCAGAGTGGTTGCCATTTCCTTCTCTGGGGAATCTTTCCAACCCAGGGATCAAACCCACATCTCCTATGTCTCCTGCATTGCAGGCAGATTCTTTATCTACTGAGCCATCAGAAAACTCCAAAGGGGATGCTGTGGCTGCATGAACTGGGAGTCAAAGCTGGGCCTCCTGCATGACAGGTGAAAATTCTACCACTGAACCACCCAAGGACAATACACCATATTAACAAAATGAAAAATAAAATTCATATAATTATCTTAATAGATATAGAAAAAACATTTGACAAACATCTTGTCAAGATTAAAAGCTTTCAACAGAGTAAGTATAGAGGGAATGTACCTCAACACAATTAAAGCCATGTATGTCAAGTCTACCACTAACGTTATACTCAGGAACAAGACAAGGATCCCCATGCGAGGCATTTTTATTCAAACTGTACTGGAGGCGTTAGCCAGAGAAATTACATCAGAATAGAAATAAACAGCATCCAAATCAGAAAGAAATAAGTACAACTATTTCTATTTGCAGATGACATGATATTATACATATATATATAACTTTAAAATTCCACCGAAAACAGTTCGAATTAATAAATTCAGGAAGTACAAGATTCAAAATCAACATACAAAAATTCTGTATACCAATAATAAACTATCAGAAAAAGAAATTAAGAAAATAATCCCATTTATAATTTCATCAAAAAAGACTAAAATACTTCGGAATAAACTTAACCAAAGAGGTGAAATGCTTGTATGCTGAAAATTATAAAAAGAAATGGAAGAAAATGAAAATAACAAAAAAATGGAAAGATATTTACTGAGCATGGATTAGAAGAAAAAACTATTTACAGCTGCAGTTCTAGAAGAAGAGCAAGAATGGAGTACTATAAACATTTGGCTATGAGGAATGGGGATATTAAGTCTGAGATTAAAAAGCATACTGTAATAGGGATTTGTTTTTAATAAAGAACAATAGCACACCAAATCATAATAAACAAAAGTGAAAATTGAAGACAATAAAAATCCTGACAGCTGCCTGAGAAAAAGAACACAGTGTTCTCAAAGGAGGAACAGTAATATAAACAGCTGAAGAAAAAAAAAATAGAAATCAGAGGGTAAGAAAACAATATCTTCAAAGTGCTGAAAGAAAATAACATGCAACTGAGAATTTTATAGCCTGTGAAACTGTACGTCAAAACTGAAGGTGAAATAAAAATAATTTTAGACAAATCAAAACAGAAAATTCATTCCTTCAAACCCACTGGAAAGGAAATACTGAAGAGTGTTCTTTAGTCAAAAGAAAAATGATCCCATCTGGATAGATCAGTAAGGCAGGCATCATTAGGGTTGTATTATAAACAACTACACTGTGATTTTATGACTTTCTTCTTACTTCTTACAATTTTTTGCTTTATAAATTTTAATGGTCCATCACTCAGAGCATAAAGACCCATGACTGCTAGATCCTCTTGACAAATTTCATCTTTTAATTCTGTAAGCTACATACTTAATACAACCAAATGCTTTTTCACTAGAATTATATTTATTAAAATTTTATTTAATCAATTTTTGCTATTACCACTCCAGGTATTCATATAGCTTGTTTTGGTCCATTCCTTTAGTGGTAATTTTTCTGTCATGTGTATCTAGTAATAAAAAAAACTGTAGCTGATTTTTTTAATCAAATTTTTAAAATTGTGCCTTTTTATGTGAAGATTTAACTGATTTAATTTAACATCTTTACTGATATGTTTGACTTTTGCCTGCCATTTCACTGCATGTTTTCTACTTACAGCTTTCATTTTCTTTTGAGTAGTGATAGAAACAAATTGATTTGTTAATACTAAGTAGTGAATCAACAAATTGACGGGTCAATTTGCTTTATTCCTTTTATAACATCATGGGTTGAAAAAATGCATGCATACAATATAAAAATGTATTCAAATTTCATTTCACTCCCAAAGAAAGGCAATGCCAAAGAATGTTCAAATTGCCATACAATTGTGTTCATTTCACATGTTAGCAAAGTAATGCCCCAAATCCTTCAAGCTTGGCTACTGTAGTACATGAACCAAGAACTTCCAGATGTACAAACTGGATTTGGAAAAGGCAGAGGAACCAGAAATCAAATTGCCAATATCTGTTGGATCATAGAGAAAGCAAGGTAATTCCAGAACAACATCTACTTCTGCTTCATTGACTACACTAAAGCCTTTGACTGTGTGGACCACAACAAACTGTGGAAAATTCTTAAAGAGATGTAAATACCAGACCACCTTACTTTTCTCCTGAGAAAACTGTATGCAGATCAAGAAGCAACAGTTAGAACCAGACATGGAACAACAGACTGGTTTAAAGTTGCCAAAGGAGTATGTCAAGGCTGTATATCACCCTGCTTATTTAACTTACATGCAGAGTACATCATGAGAAATGTCAGGTTGGATGAATCATAAACTGGAATCAAGATTGTCAGGAGACCCTGTATGCAAGACAGGGAAAGAGACACTGAAGTGTATAACGGACTTTTGGACTCAGAGGGAAAGGGAGAGAGTGGGATGATTTGGGAGAATGACATTCTAACATGTATACTATCATGTAAGAATTGAATCGCCAGTCTATGTCTGACGCAGGATGCAGCATGCTTGGGGCTGGTGCATGGGGATGACCCAGAGAGATGTTATGGGGAGGGAGGTGGGAGGGGGGTTCATGTTTGGGAACACATGTAAGAATTAAAGATATTAAAATTTAAAAAATGAAAAAAATAAATAAAATAAATAAATAAAAAATAAAATTAAAAAAAAATAAAAGAAAAAAAAAGATTGTCAGGAGAAATATCAACAGCCTCAGATATGCAGATAATACCACTCTAATTGCAGAAAGCAAAGAAGAACTAAAGAGCCTCTTGGTGAGGGTGAAAGAGGAGAGTGAAAAAGCTGCCTTAAAACCCCACATTCAAAATACTAAGATTATGGCAAAAAGGTGGGGGAAAAGGGGAAACAGTGGCAGATTTTATTTTCTTGGATTCCAAAATCACTGTGGACAGTGATTGCAGCCATGGAATTAAAAGATACTTGTTCCTTGGAAGGAAAGCTATGACAAACATAGAGAGAGTATTAAAAAGTGGAAACATCACTTTGCCAACAAAGGTCCATATATTCAAAGCTATAGTTTTCTTGGTAGTCATGTACGGATCTGAGAGTTGGACCATAAGGAAGACTGAGTGTCTAAAAAATTGATGCTTTCAAATTTTAGTGCTGGAGCAGACTCTTGAGAGTCCCTTGGATAGCAAGATCAAACCAGTCAGTACTAAAGGAAATCAACCTTGAATATTCATTGGAAGGACTGATGCTGAAGCTGAAGCTCCAATATTTTGGCCACCTGATTCGAAGAGCCAACTTGTTGGAAAAGACCCTGATGCCAGGAAAGATTGAGGGCAAGAGGAGAAGGGGGTGACAGAAAATGAGATGACTGGATGGCATCATTGACTCAATGGACATGAGTTTGAGTAAACTCTGGGAGATAGTGAAGGACAGGGAAGTCTGGCGAGCTACAGTCCATGGGGGTCGCAGAGTTGGACATGTCTTAGGAACTGAACAGCAGCATTATATATATATATATAAACCTTCAACCATAGACTGCTATAATTCAGCCCTCCTATTAAATTATGGCCATCATATTTTCAGTTCAGTTCAGTCGCTCAGTCGTGTCTGACTCTTTGTGACCCCATGAATCACAGCACGCCAGGCCTCCCTGTCCATCACCAACTCCTGGAGTTCACTCAGACTCACGTCCATCAAGTCCGTGATGCCATCCAGACATCTCATCCTCTGTTGTCCCCTTCTCCTCCTGCCCCCAATCCCTCCCAGCATCAGAGTCTTTTCCAATGAGTCAACTCTTCGCATGAGGTGGCCAAAGTACTGGAGTTTCAGCTTTAGCATCATTCCCTCCAAAGAAATCCCAGGGTTGATCTCCTTCAGAATGGACTGGTTGGATCTCCTTGCAGTCCGAAATACCTAAGAAATATTTGTAGTTACCAATTACCCTTTATCACAGCAGTCTGTTCATATTTTATGTATGTACTATCTTTGTTTTTTTCTGATATTAAGTATAAACTGAATTTTTCATTCTATTTTTGTTACTGTTTTACTGTTACCTTTATTTTGTCTGGAGTTACTGTTTCAGTTTCACTTTTGTTCTTTTTGTATTACTTACTTTGAAAAGTTTTTCTGGCTATTTTACTTCCCTGCTTCCTACACTGTCTTTTTGTTGATTATCCACCAATAACCCCATGTTTAATTACTCAGAGAGACCTCTTTAGAATTGTCTACAAGTTCAGCATTTTTCTGTAGCTTTGATAGAAATCACCAATTTTACCACTATAATGATCATCCCCCCTCTCTCCAACTTACCCAAGTCAATCTCTCTCTCTCTCAGAAATTTTAGGTTCATCTGCCATTGATCTCTCTGGAATATCTCAATATATCTGACCTAGTCATGGCAATCTTATTTTTTCCTATTATTCCACTCTTACAGGTATATTTCTTTAATAAATATATGTTTTATTTTCAATTTTTAATGGGATTTTGGCAGTCAAAATGAGAGGCAAAAACATGAATTTCATTGGCCAAACTAAAGCAGAATTGAGTTGCTTTTTCTCAGAAAAGCCTTAGCTACATTTTACCTTTAGAATAACATATGCAAACCTAAGGTATACTTGCTTCATTTCCTAGGGGAAATAGGTCCTTATTCTACTGGCTAGTCTTGAGATTCTAAGAAATAAAGCTAAAGATTAAGATACACATACTCAAGTTTATCTTAAGGGTAGTGGCAAATTTTACAAGAAAACATTGGAAGATTAAAAACTTGTTATCTATGAGCTTTTGAAAGGAAAGTCATTTTCATTTGTTTGTTTTCCTTTATGTGCCCAGCACTTAAGAGAGTATAAATTGATGTACTCTTTTAGAAAGAAAATACCTTTGCAGTCAATGGATTTTATTTTTTTTTAAATAATCTAGTACAGCAGAAACACAACATTATGCATCAACTATACTCCAATAAAAAATAACTTTTAAAAATCTAGAATTTGTGTAGAAAAATATTTCTCCAGAAATAAATCAAAATAAACACTTTGGGGTTTTCTTTCTCTTTGTTTGCTTTTACTCTGTTTTCCAATATTTTCGGTACAATACATTCCAGTTAAAAAAAAAAAAGGTTGAAACTTTCTGGAGATACCAAATAAAATTAATGGTTATATACACTGCTTGTAGAGATCTTGATATCAGTGCTACAGATTTCATTGTCATTCACTTATCACCTTGTGCAGAAAGGGTCACTTGAGGATTCATCAATACAAAGATACAGTGATCTGGAAGCCTGGGCAAATTATTATTTGAAGTCTTGTGCCATTGATTAATGAGTAACAGAAAGTTTAGATTTATTTTGTAGTTAATTTTTAATGGAGTATAGTTGCTTTACAATGTTGTGCTGGTTTCTGCTGTATAGAAAAGTAGATAAGCTATACGTATACATATATCCACTCTTTTTTGGATTTCCTTCCCATTTAAACCACCACAGAGCATCAAGTAGAGGTTCTCTGAGCTACACATGAGGTTCACACTAGTTATCTGTTGTATACATAGAATCAACAGTGTATGTATATATATCATTCCCAATCTCGCAATTCATTCCATCACTACCCCTTTCCCCACTTAGTGTCCACACTTTTGTTCTCTAATTCTGTGCCTGTTCTTCAAACAAGATCATCTATACCATCTTTATAGATTCCACATATATGTGTTAATATGTGATATTTGTTTTTCTGACTTACTTCCCTCTGTATGACAGTCTCTAGGTCCATCCATGGCTCTACAAGTGATCCAATTTTGATTTAATAGAAATTACTAGCAAGGAATCACTTGTCATTGACATCCATCTCGTGACCACCTTAGGCACCCTCTTGTTAAGTCACCCAATAGCCATTACCTCTCTGAGCAGAATTAAGTGATGTGAATGATGCTGCCACAAGCCCAGGCCGGTCAGGCAGGCAAAGTTGCTCCCATGTTCAATTTGCAGCATCCTTTGAAGGAAGCAGTGGGACAGAGTTTCAGGTACCAGTGCCTTGACACAAATTACCAACCACACTGTCACAGTTCCCCATTCAAGTCTGCAGCATTTCATCTTCTCTTTGTTTGCTCCTTATTGAAATTTTCACCTAAAAGATACAAAATCATAATTTCTCTTAAAGAAATGTATGCTACATCTGTGGTTTGAAATGCTGTTATGATTATTAATCATGAACTCACATTTTTAAAACAAAATGCAGTAGCCCCTATTTCCCATTGTGATTTTTAGCTCCTTGTACTATTTCCACCTGATTATTTGTCATGTGTTCTGGGATTTCTCATAATATTTTCTATGAACTTCCATTAGCACTTATGTTACACTCTTCTAGCTGTTTAGCTTCTTATGTCTCCCCCTAGTATTTTGTGGAAGGAAATTTCTCACAATAGAAGCTATATACTCTGGCTTTGCAAAGAACCTGTATTTAGTACCTGTATTATGAATAACTAAATTACTATTTGCAGGGTTTGAGGGGGAAGTTGGCTTTCTGTATGGCTTCTTAATGAAGAAGCAGCATGATTTTAAGATTTATATTTGGAAAGTATATCTGGAAATTTACAATAAGCTAGCAACTATCAAAATTCATCATCTAACTTGTCTTCATTATTTCAATGTTTCACTATATTTCACTATTTTATTGTTTAAAGAGAACAACAACAACAACAACAACAAAAAAAAAAGCCGCTGCGTTACTTGCTTTTAGCATTTCTTTGAGCTTTATCAAGAAGCAAATCATTTGCCATACTAACCACTAGCCTTTTTATGCTAGCAAAAAATACAAACAAATTTAGATTGAGTGAATAATAGTCAGTACCATAAAGGCCCTTATGTTTTTATTATTCATTGTCAATATTGCAACTGATAAAAAACCAAGGAAGAGAGACCAATTGATTTATGCCTTTTTTTCCCCAATAAGTTTACAAAACTTCATCATTTTAATCAAATATTGTTCTTAGGATTTCTGTCCCATCTTTAAAGCTTTTCTTTTTTGTAGTACCTGAAAGAGCTTCATAGGTTATACTTTTTAATTTCATTTAGGGCAGGAGGAAGCTCCTCTCTCTGTGTTATTTGTGTTCTTCATTTCTGTCCTAAAAAGAACTTTCTTGGACAGCAACAGCAAAGAAAAAACCAAGCACCACCAACCAAACAGCACTTATTTGCTAAAATACATCTAATTTCAACCAAACAGCACTTATGTGCTAAAGTACATCTAATTTCGTATGTATCAGAGCCCAGAAAACACATCTTGCTCTGCCGTGCCTCCCGTTACGTGAACCAACAGTTGGGTTCAACAGAGATGCAGATGTGTTTGCTTTACTGTCCCTGCTGTAGAAACATTACTTTTAAAATTATTAGCCAATGATGCTTCATTCGGTACAAGATGCAAGAGAACTTGACTCTGAACAGGAGGAACTTCATAACAATTAGATATGTACAACAGTGAGATGGATTGCCTCTGTGAGTCATAAAATCTGTCTCCAGGGTGTTGAATAACCTCTTACTGGAAAAACTTTAGCATTAAGCAAAATCATTTTTAAGTGTCTTCTGTTATTTCTATGGTGGTAGGTAGAGAAGATAGAGATATGAAATAAACACTTAGTCAGGAACTCAAAAAATTCACTCTCGCTTAGTGGACAACACAAATAGATTAATAGGTTCAATGCTAGTACCAGAGGTGGCCAAAACTAATGAATAATAAGAAATTAATCGACCTGGTTAGGATTTAAGTAAAAGCTAGAACACTAGTTGATATCACAAAAATGATACTGTTTTTGAATTAGTGGGGAAGAATTGAAGAAACTATCCTTCAGATGGAAAATCAAGTAAAAAGAAAATGAAAATTATGTTCAAGAAAATCTTGTTGAAGACAGACCCTATGAATTATTTTTACTCTTATTCATCTCATTCTATTACAAGAGACAGGAAAATTGCCTGAAACAATTTCCCAAACATCCAAATTTGGGGGCTTTCCCAAAAAATTGCATTAGGGCTAACATCCCTCTAGTCTATCTTTACCTCCACCTCCCCAGGCCTCATGTTGTAAAGGATAGAACTACTCTTGTTAATAAAAGTTAATTGATCTCTAAGTAGGATTTGTTAAGATTCTTATATCATTTTGTCCTCATTTTTATTGCATTAATCATGTATAAAATTGTTGACAATGTGATTGAGCACAAATAAAGCAAAAGCAATAAATGATTGCTAAATGGGTGAATAAACGATATGGTTTTATTGTGTTTACAAAAGAAGTCTTTGTTTCCAAAGCTTAAAGTACCCTCAAATAAATGTAATCGAAACACAATAGCCATCATCTGCTACAATCCCTTGTACTTTGAAAAATTAATTAGTTCTAAAATGGTGTGTGTGTTAGTTGCTCAGTCATGTCTGACTCTTTGTGACCCCATGGACTGTAGCCCACCAGACTCCTCTGGCCACCGAATGCTCCAGGCAAGAATACCATAGTAGGTAGCCATTTCCTTCTCCAGGGGATCTTCCTGACCCATGGATCAAACCCTGGTCTCCTGCATTGCAGGTGGATTCTTTACCTCATGAGCCACCAGGGGAGTCCTTAAAAAATGGTGCATTGATATTATAAATACAGGAAAAATACTGCACATCTGATTATGGTTTGTGGTGCTCTTTTTCAGTTTTAAAAAATAGCTTGTTTTCCTTAAAGTAGTTAGCCTTTGAAATCATACTTTGATGGCCACAAAAGGGTGTTAGTTTACATAGGAGCCAGACATTCAATGCTGACTTCAGAGGTTAACTATTGAAGGGTGGGTCAATAGAAGCTTGCGTATGAGAATGCTATAATAAAAGCAAGTCACAGAGATTAGATTCTCATTAGGAAATCCTCCTTCTTTCTATAATTTCTGTGAAACATTGTTTTGAGTAACCTTTGAAATCCTGATGGGGAAAAAGCAAACCAGGCTTTGGCTGACATTTACAGCAAAATCAGATCCTTCGTCACAGCTGGAGTGTGTATAATGAGTGGATGTTTTAGGGTAGACAATGGAGAGGGCTCTTCACGTCTGTTTTACATCAGCTAATGCTGGCAGGTAATGTACTCACTACTGCCACTGTTTTGTTAAGAAGGAGGAATGCAGTGTAAATCCCCTTAAAATTAAAAATAAGGAACCAACTCTCACCACCACCACCCCCAACATGAGTTCATTCCAGTAAAATGACTCCTTTTAGAAAAGTTGAGGAAGGTTTCAGATCCACACCTTTCTCCACCCAATTACTGGAAGTCTTTTATTTTTTTTCCCCTCTGTGGGCTTCATGGTGACTGCCCTAGAGTGGAATGTGAATGCCTTTTCTATAACTCAAGTAATGAATCATACCAGATTTGTGAATAATGCCTGAGCTCAATATGAGACAGGCAAACAAGTCAGGAAAACCCATGTGAAGATAACTTTGATCCTTGACTGAATCAGAGGAGATTGTTTACCGTCAACTTCTGCATCAAAGGCAGCTGGGAATTCAAGGTGAATTCACATTGCCCCCAAACATTACAGTTAGACCCTGAACCCAAATCAATCCCCTGTATTTCTAAGTCAAAGTAGTTACATTACCCATTTGATTTTTTCAGGTGTTTGGCTAGTTCTAATCAGAAGACCATAAGTTCTAGGTGAAAATATGAGAGATAATAATCAACAGATTTTGGAGTGAAAAAAATGAAATCCTCTATACAGCAAGCTGCCATTCCAAAACCACCTCTGAATAATTTCAAGGACACAACAGAAAAAAAGATAATTGTCTTGCAAAACAAATGAAATAAGTTCCATCCAGTTGATTTTAAAGGGCTGTGTGTGTTTGTCTGTGTGTGTGTGTTAGTTGCTCAGTCGTGTCAAACTCTTTGCGATCCCATGGACTGTAGCCTGCCAGGCTCCTCTGTCCCTGGGATTCTTCAGGCAAGAATACTGAAATGGGTTGCCATTTCCTACTCCAAGGAATCTTCCCGACCCAGAGACTGAACCCAGGTCTTCCACATTGCAGGCAGATTCTTTACTGTCTGAGCCACCAGAGAAGAACTTTAAAGGGCTAAGGAAGCCCAGTAACAATTTCTGGTGTAATTCCAATTTTTCAAACTTTAGGCAAGGATATTTTGATGCTAAAGTAAACAGTTAATTTTCTTGAAAATTTCATACAACAAAACAAGGGATATGTACATTTTTATCATCGTTTGAAATGTAGCCTTAAAAAGGCAACTCTGGCTTTATCTACTTAGCACACAGCAACTTTCTATAATGATGACAAAATTAAAAAGTAAATGCATGGAGGTAATCACTAATTATACTTGGTTTCCAGTTTTTGTTTTTACCAGACTTGGATGGATTGATAAGATATCAAGCTTCATAATTCTAGGTAGCATAAAGAATATGCAGAAATGTTCAAGAAATCAAAGAAAGAACATTAACCATTCCCTCTATGTCTTGCTCTCTGTTTGGAAGGCATTTTTATTGTTCTGAAGGGATATATGTGGGCTAGTCTGTCTCGCTTATACTGAGGCAGGAGGTAGATATTCCTCTACCCCCAGCATAAAGCGATTGGAGATTCATTCCCTGTGGACCAAAACTCCAAGGTGAGAATAGTGGGACAATTAAGTCCGGAGGCTGAACCCTGCCCAGACCACATATTTCTCGTTCTTGAAGTCATGAAATATCCCTGACCACGCATGTGCAGAAAGGCTTCTTGGCGGTCAAAGGGAAGTGAGGCTAATGATGCTCTACCCATACACCTTTTCATCAGAATCTACCTTGGCTAAGAGATGTGCATACACACATGGGAGGATCCTGCTGCTGCTGCTGGTGCTGCTGCTAAATCACTTCAGTCGTGTCCAACTCTGTGCGACCCCATAGACGGCAGACCACTAGTCTCCTCTGTCCATGGGATTCTCCAGGCAAGAACACTGGAGTGGGTTGTCATTTCCTTCTCCAATGCATGAAAGCGAAAATTGAAAGTGAAGTCGTTCAGTCGTGTCCGACTTTTAGCGACCCCATGGTCTGCAGCCTACCAGGCTCCTCCGTCCATGGGTTTTCCAGGCAAGAATACTAGAGTGGGGTGCCATTGCCTTCTCCGGGGAGGATCCTGAGATATACCAAATATGGACTGTGAACCCGTCAAATCAGAATGATTGGCCAAAGGAAAACTGAAAGAAATGACCTATAAAAGAGATTCAAATTACCATCGGGGTGCTAATCAGAAACTTTCCCTCTGAGTCTGCCTGTGTGTCTATCTACACATACCGTATTATTTTTTCCTCCTAATAAATGCTTTGTTTCACTACTTTCCATCCTTACATGGATTCTTTTGCTGCAAAGCCAAAGTGCCAGGGCCTTGTCACTAACCACTGGCCTAGTGGCTAGGGTTTGGAGCTCTCACTGCCATGACCTGACTTATCTCTGGCTGGGGAAGCAAGGCCTCACTTCAAGCTGCTGCAGGCTGAGGCCACCCAAGATCAAGACCATCTCATGTATTAGGATAGGAGTTCTTTAGAACAATAATGACTACTAATGACTACTATTTATTGGGACCTTAATACATTCAAGGCAAAGTATGAATAGTGTACCTACATTAATGCATTTATTTCTTAGATGGGATCCTGAGAAATGGATCCTACTGTTATCTTCAGTTGAAGATAAGGAAGCAGAATTAGAAACCCTAAGTAAATTATAAAAGAAAATAAAACAAGGTGACTAAATAAGGGATAAAGCAAAAATTCAAACCCAGGTTCATCTGATTAGAGGGCCCCTGGTTTTAACTACTACAATGTATTATCTATATACTGCTATAGTATTTGGTTCCTTAGGATGAGCAAATAAAGGGATATATATGAAAAGAGTATACTCTAGATACAGAATATATTTGAGGAGATAGATAATCCAATTTTACTAGAGTGAAAATAATAGGTAGTAATAGATAAAAGAGAAAAAAGGGAAAAGATATCCTGGTATCTAAATGACTAACTTAATGCATACGGCTATGAAGAACTGGTCACAAAGCATCTATCCATTTGTTTCCAATCCCAAATATCTGAGTGTTTCTTAACTATCCTAAGTGCCCACAGAGGACGTAAGGATGACACTGACAGGGTCACTCCCTGACCTGCCAGTGCCAGCTTATAGGGGATAATTTGCTAATGTCTTTAGAAGGGGACGAGCAAACTGACAGAGAAACCACTTCTGCATGAGAAATGCGACATGTCGCCTGCACTAAAAGGACATTATATTAAAAAAGAAAAAGAAGAGACTAAAAGCTAAGACAATCAGTACAAATAAGACAGAACAAATTCAAACATGAAGGGTATCGAGGACCCATAGACACTTCCAGGAAAGGGAACAACTTGAAATGGAAATTATCTGCCAAACAGTCAAGTAGATAGACTCTGAGACATACTAGAAAAAGATGACGTGATTGTCATTTAGTCATTCCTGTAAAGGCTGAAGAGTGGCTCTTAGAATAATCTCTGTGCCATTTTAACTAATTTCTACTTATAAAAAACAAAATAAAGAAGTGGATTGGAATGAGTTGTTTGATGGACAGGTCTTGGGGGCGGCAGGGTTGGGGGGACTTCAGGGCATGAAGGGCTGTGCTAAGCTGACTATCCAGTAAGAAAGATACGGCACAAAACACAAGTCACTCTTCAGGCCTTCTGGGTATTAACAGAGAAAGTGCAATAGACACGTAGAGACTGTAATGGATACTCAGAATTGCTTGCCAGGACAACAGGAAGATAACATTGCAGGGCTGGTATTTGAGCTGTGCTTGGAAGAGAGGGCATGATTAAAGAGATGTAGAGGTAAGCAAGCTTCCAGGTAGCAGAAGTCAGTAAAGCCAAACCACCAGAAAGGACAGATGTTTCAAGTGAAACACAATCTGAGAATATAAAATACATGTTGGGAGAAAGCAAGTCAAAGTTGACAGTATGGTAGGAATTGATCTGAAAGGTCCTTAAATAATAACAATGCATTTGGACTTCTCTTTGGCAAATAATTGCCCTAAATCCGTTCTTAAAATCTGATGTGGAAGAGGCACGTTTCTGGGGGAATAGCAAAATGCAATTCGTGCTTGCAGCTAATTAAGTTAACTGAGACGTGCTTTTCAACTAAAGGCACAGTTTTGAGTATTTTGATCTGTATGAATATGTGAAATTTAAATAAATCTCAGCTTGTGACAAGTAGGTGATGCTGAGCAGAAACTAGATTAGGCTTTTAAGAAACTTAAGTGTGAAAAACACATTTATGAAGACTTAGGTGTATTAATTAACACATGAAATTCAGTATGTGTAGATTCAGTAAAAGAAAAATAAAACCACTGATAATAGATGGATTCCTCTCCAAAAAGGTGAAGACCAAAAAAAAAAAAAAAAAAAAAATCCAGCGTAGTTCTCGAAAATTAGGGTAAATAATAGACTAGCACACATCAAAGTAAACACAAGTAAAGTTGTAGCCCAAATTGGATATGTAAAGACAAAACGGATAGCTCTGGTTTAGAAGAATATGTGGATCTATGGAGGCTTTCTGGGTGGCACTAGTGGTAAAGAATCCGCCTGCCAATGCAAGAGATGCTGGAGACACAGGTTCAATTCCTGGGTTGGGAAGAGTCCCCTGAAGGGGGGCATGGCAATCCATTCCTGTATTCTTGTCTGGAGAATCCCATGGACAGAGGAGCCTGGTAGGCTACAGTCCTTGGAGTCACAAAGAGTCAGACACAACGAAACGACTAACACACACACACAGAGGTGTTTATATGTGTATGCGAATATACGCACCCATACCCAGCAGTATTTCTGCAAATGCTGGGATTGGTTTATTCTGTAATAATCATCTTAATGCAGACAAACAGCATAGAGGAAATGGAAGCCAGATGCTTACATGAAGTCCAGCCAAGGAAAGATGTCCATAACCAATTATTTTGACTACTTATGTATAGGAAAATATGAATTGCCCTCTGTAAGATAAGACTCAAGGTTAATTGGTTTAAAAAATTACATACCCATTAAAATCCAGACTAAACTAATTTTCCCTATTATTTCCTCAATTAAACCATCAGCAATATATTTTCAAATTTTATGCAGAAGCAATTGTTAGCAAACATTTAAATTTATATTCCAGATGCCACATGAACTTTAAAATAATCACTCTGTAATTTATAACTGGGGGTCCTATACTTGAAATTAAACCCGAATGTACCAGTCTTCACACTGAGATTCAAATCTTCAGTTCAGTTCAGTGGCTCAGTCATGTCTGACTCTTTGTGACCCCATGAATTTTAGCACATCAGGCCTCCCTGTCCATCACCAACTTCTGGGGTTCAGTCAGACTCATGTCCATGGAGTTGGTGATGCCATCCAGCCATCTCATCCTCTGTCGTCCCCTTCTCCTCCTGCCCCCAATCACTCCCAGCATCAGAGTCCTTTCCAATGAGTCAACTCTTCGCATGAGGTGGCCAAAGTACTGGAGTTTCAGCTTTAGCATCATTCCTTCCAAGAACACCCAGGGCTGAACTCCTTCAGAATGGACTAGTTGGATCTCCTTGCAGTCCAAGGGACTCTCAAGAGTCTTCTCCAACATCACAGTTCAAAAGCATCAATTCTTCGGTGCTCTGCCTTCTTCACAGACCAACTCTCACATCCATACATGACCACTGGAAAAATCGTAGCCTTGAGTAGATGGACCTTTGTTGGCAAAGTAATGTCTCTGCTTTTCAACATGCTATCTAGGTTGGTCATAACTTTCCTTCCAAGGAGTAAGTGTCTTTTAATTTCATGGCTGAAATCACCATCTTCAGTGATTTTGGAGCCCCCAAAAATAAACTTTGACACTGTTTCTACTGTTTCCCCATCTATTTCCCATGAAGTGATGGGACCTCAGATGCCATGATCTTCATTTTCTGAATGGTGAGCTTTCAGCCAACTTTTTCGCTCTCCTCTTTCACTTTCATCAAGAGGCTTTTTAGTTCCTCTTCACTTTCTGCCATAAGGGTGGTGTCATCTGCATATCTGAGGTTACTGATATTTCTCCTGGCAATCTTGATTCCAGCTTGTGTTTCTTCCAGTCCAGCACTTTTCATTATGTACTCTGCATAGAAGTTAAATAAGCAGGGTGACAATATACAGCCTTGATGTACTCCTTTTCCTATTTGGAACCAATCTGTTGTTCCATGTCCAGTTCTAACTGTTGCTTCCTGACCTGCATACAGGTTTATCAAGAGGCAGGTCAAGTGGTCTGGTATTCCCATCTCTTTCAGAATTTTCCACAGTTTCTTGTGATCCACACAGTCAAAGGCTTTGGCATAGTCAATAAAGCAGAAATAGATGTTTTTCTGGAACTCTCGTGCTTTTTCCATGATCCGGCAGATGTTGGCAACTTGATCTCTGGTTCCTCTGCCTTTTCTAAAACCAGCTTGAACATCAGGAAGTTCACGGCTCACATATTGCTGAAGCCTGGCTTGGAGAATTTTGAGCATTGCTTTACTAGCATGTGAGATGAGTACAATTGTGCGATAGTTTGAGCTCATCTTTGGCTGCAAAGAATATAATCAATCTGATTTTGGTGTTGACCATCTGATGATGTCCATGTGTAGAGTCTTCTCTTATGTTGTTAGAAAAGGGTGTTTGCTATGACCAGTGCATTTTCTTGGCAAAACTCTATTAGTCTTTGCCCTGCTTCATTCCATATTCCAAGGTCAAATTTACCTGTTACTCCAGGTGTTTCTTGACTTCCTACTTTTGCATTCCAGTCCCCTATAATGAAAAGGACAACTTTTTTGGGTGTTATTTCTAAAAGGTCTTGTAGGTCTTCATAGAACAGTTCAACTTCAGCTTCTTCAGCATTGCTGGTTGGGGCATAGACTTGGATTACTGTGATATTGAACGCTTTGCCTTGGAAAGGAACAGAGATCATTCTGTCATTTTTGAGATTGCATCCAAGTACTGCATTTTGGACTCTTTTGTTGACCATGATGGCTACTCCATTTCTTCTAAGAGATTCCTGCCCACAGTAGTAGATATAATGGTCATCTGAGTTAAATTCTCCCATTCCAGTCCATTTTAGTTCGCTGATTCCTAGAATGTCGATGTTCACTCTTGCCATCTCCTGTTTGACCACTTCCAATTTGCCTTGATTCATGGACCTGACATTCCAGGTTCTTGTGCAGTATTGCTCTTTAGAGCATCAGACCTTGCTTCTATCACCAGTCATATCCACAGCTGGATAAGACTCTATGCATGGACATCACCAGTTGGTCAACACCGAAATCAGATTGATTATATTCTTTGCAGCCAAAGATGGAGAAGCTCTATACAGTCAGCAAAAACAAGACCAGGAGCTGACTGTGGCTCAGATCATGAACTCCTTATTACCAAATTCAGACTTAACTTGAAGAAAGTAGGGAAAACCACTCAACCATTCAGGTATGACCTAAATCAAATCCCTTACGATTATATAGTAGAAGTGGGAAATAGATTTAAGGGATTAGAGCTGATAGAGTGCCTGATGAATTATGGACGGAGGTTTGTGACACTGTACAGGAGACAGGGATCAAGACCATCCCCATGGAAAAGAAATGCAAAAAAGCAAAATGGCTGTCTGGGGAGGCCTTACAAATAGCTGTGAAAAGAAGAGAAGCCAAAAGGCAAGGAGAAAAGGAAAGATATAAGCATCTGAATGCAGAGTTCCAAAGAATAGCAAGAAGAGATAAGAAAGCCTTCTTCAGCGATCAATGCAAAGAAATAGAGGAAAACAACAGAATGGGAAAGACTAGAGATCTCTTCAAGAAAATTAGAGATACCAAGGGAACATTTCATGCAAAGATGGGCTTGATAAAGGACAGAAATGGTATGGACCTAACAGAAGCAGAAGACATTAAGAAGAGGTGGCAAGAATACACAGAAGAACTGTACAAAAAGATCTTCATGACCAAGATAATCATGATGGTGTGATCACTCACCTAGAGCCAGACATCCTAGAATGTGAAGTCAAGTGGGCGTTAGAAAGCATCACTATGAACAAAGCTAGTGGAGGTGATGGAATTCTAGTTGAGCTATTTCAAATCCTGAAAGATGATGCTGTGAAAGTGCTGCACTCAATATGCCAGCAAATTTGGAAAACTCAGCAGTGGCCACAGGACTGGAAAAGGTTAGTTCTCATTTCAATCCCAAAGAAAGGCAATGCCAAAGAATCCTCAAACTACCACACAATTCCTCTCATCTCACATGCTAGTAAAGTAAAATTCAAATCTTGCAAGTACTTAATTTGAAAATAGCTCAGTTTTCTTCTTCAGATTTCTTATGAGTATGAAAGATGATATTATGTGTAAATTCCCATCAGTAATCCCCTCCTTTTTTTTCCTGAAGAGATATTTTACTGTCTTCACTGTATCCAGAAGAATTACAACTTATATTAATACAACTATGGGGTCTTCCTTGGTGGTACAGGGGCTTACACTCCACACTCCCAGTGCAGGGAGACCATATTCAATGCCTGGTCTGGGGATCTAAATCCCATAGCTGCAACTAAGAGTTCACCTGCCACAACTCAAGATCCTGTATGCTGCAACTAAGACCCCGGCAACCAAATCTATATAAACTCTATCTTTGGCAAATCTCCCCGAGATAAGGAAGGGATACATGGCTTTATATATAATACATTGTCTCTAGAAAAGTTATTGTCTCCATGATCTGTCATTGTTCCCATAGACCAAAGTCTTGGCATACAACCTCATGAAACCCCAAAGTCAAGACTAACTCGTGAAGCTGTGGTCAGGAATCAAGGTATCCATGACTGGGTTACTTGAAGAAAAACCAATATCAGTTGTGAAAGGCAACTTGAGTCAGATCCAAGCTGTCCTGGTTGATTCAGATTGTCCCAGTTCTGGCATCAAAATGCCCCTGCCCCTGATAAACTCTCCCAAGAATATGAAAATTTTCCTGTGCTCGTTGTGGAAATCTATGGGAAAGAATAATACCTATATAGCAGCAGCTCAAAAACTAGGGACTGAAAGCATCACTGTCTATAGTATTAAACAGGACAGCACTATAGGCAGAAAACGATTATAGAGTTTGAGTATGCTGAGAAGAGGATGTGAAAACACACAAGGAGACTGAATCTCAGAAGTCCATGATGAGAACAGCCAAGTAATTCTAAATCAAACAAAGGTTAGACTTCCCTGGTGGTTGGTCCAGTGGTTAGGAGTGTGCCTGCCAATGCAGGGGACATAGGTTCAATCCCTGGTCCAGGAAAATCCCACATGCTGCAGGGAAACTAAGCCTGCATGCCACACCTACTGAACCCGCGTGCCTGGAGCCTGTGTTCCACAGTAAGAGAAGCCACCGTGATGAGAAGCCTGTGCACCACAGGAAAGAATAGGCCCCGCTCACCGCAACTAGAGGAAGCCTGCACACAGCAACGAAGACCCCGAGCAGCCAAAAATGAAATAAAATAAATCAAACAAAGGCTGCTTCCTCAAAAAAAAAAAAAAAATCAGTCAAAAAGAGTGGCCATCACGTTAGAGTGGGCATAACACACCAGTGATCACAGGTTATGTCCTTCCTTGACTGCTTTGTGATACTGAGGAAAGGTACATTTGTTGATTCAGCAATTGCAAATAAAATACTTTATGGGCAAGCAAAAATTTTAATAAGAGTGTGTTGGCCCGTTATGGTATAGCACAGATCCTGTCAGATCTCACCAACACTCATAGTTTCTATGGTATAGTGATATGCTGGATAAATGCAATGAAAAAGATACTTATTCTAGTTCTTTGGTATTTTGATTTGAAGAATGGAGTTACATTTTGGATAAACCTAAAGAACATTATACTAAGTGAAATGAACCAGTCACAGAGGGGGAAAGACCCCGCTTATATAAATAGTGGAGTCAAACTCATCAAAACAGAGAATAGCATTCTGGTTGCCAGGAGGGAAGAGAGAGATGGGAAATTGTTGCTCAGTGAGTATAAAGTTTCAGTTTCAAAAGATGAGTAAGTTCTAGAGATCTGTTATACAGCAAAGTACCCATGCTTAACAATAGAGTATTTCAAAATTAAGAGAACTGATCTCATGTTAAGTGTTCTCACCATACACAAATAAAAGAACACAAGGGAATTTTTAAAAGTGATTGATATGTTTAGTATCTTAATTGTGGTAATGGGTTATATGCAGAGTCCAAACTCATCAAACTACTAAATATGTACAATTTTTGTATATCAGTTATATGGTACAGTAGTAAAGAATCTGCCTGCCAGCGCGGGAGACACGGATTTGTTCCTTGCCTCAGGAAGATCCCCTGGAGAAGGAAATGGAAACTCACTCCCGTATTCTTACCTTTGAAATCCCATGGACAGAGGAGCTTGGGGGGCTACAGTCAATGGGGTCACAAAGGGCCAGACACGACTGGGCACACACACACAGACATATTTCTCAATGAAGTTTTTAGAAATCAAGTCATCCGGATTTCTGTGAAGATTTTTAGTGAAACCACGGAAAACATAAAACAACCATTGATATCTTGTCCAAACACAAACTAAACTTTTTTCATTTATATGCAATGTTGACAATTTTCATTTAGTACGTGAACTTTATATTCAAGGAAAAGATCTTACCTGAAAATCCATGCATACCTAGTATACAACATTGCTAAATATGTGTGTGATTTGCCTCCTGATGATACTGAAGTTTACAGAAATAAAGTTTAGGGTAGCTTTTAATTTCTTCAAAATGTACAGTTAATACAATTTGACTTTCTAGACATGGAAGAATATAGCCTCTTAGACATATGCTTTCAAGATGGCTATCTTTGCTTGACATGGAAAGATGTTTAAATGTGAGCCTGCTGTAACATTTATGTTCAAAATATGGGACAAGAAGAATGTCATCCAACTGGGAAACACTTTGAGGATGAGAATGTTGAAAAGGAGAATAGCAAAGCATAAATTTATATGCTGCATTTCCAAAATTGCTTGCTGATCTTTGAAGAGGGCATAAGAAGCCTAGAAAAAAATGAACCGATTGCACTGGAGTAGTTCATTATTATCCATAGTTTGTTAAACTCATACACTAAAAATGACCTTTTTGGATGAGAAAAGACTGTTTAAGAACTCAAAACACATCAGTAACAAAGGGTAGTCAAAATAAATAGAACTTTCTTAATTTCTTTACTAAGACTCCAACTTAAATTTCACGTTTTAATTATCTATATAATAATTTAAAATTTTTTTCCCTAAAGAAAAAGCATAACTTAGGATGACATTCAATGTGCCTTTCAGGGTTTAAAAGTAATGGCCGTTTTAGACACAGAGAGCCCATGTGGTATTTGTAGACCCAAAGGACCTGATAGACAAACAGCTGGTCTATCAAAACAGGATGTACATACAAAGGGGACATTTTTTGGGATCCAAAAACTAATTTTATGTAAGTCTAAACTTATCTTCTGCTGCTAAATATTTCATGCTCAAATTCTTCTGTAGAGAGGATAAATAGCTTGATGTCATCACACTGGGAGGATGTCAAGAATCAGGGTAATCTGGGCTTGATAAGAATAGAGCCGCAAGTCGATACACATTTTATTTTTGTCTGTATTCAGTTTACTATTATGTAAAAGAGGAGAAGGTGGAGCTAGTGGTAAAGAATCCTCCTGCCACTGTAGAAGATGCAAGAGACATGGATTCGATCCCTGGGTTGGGAAGATCCCTTGGAGGGGAAAATGGCAACCCACTCCAGTATTCTTGCCTGCAAAACCCCACAGACAGAGGATTCACGCAGGCTACAGTCCATGGGGTCTCAAAGAGTCGGACAAGACTGAGCAACTGAACATGAGCATTACAAGAGGAAAAGAGTTCCTAAACTCTTCTTTTCAGGCAGTTCAGAAAAGTATTTTTTAAAGAGGAAACAGAAATAATAGAAATATCCGACTGTATCGTGAATATAGTGTTAGTCACTCTGTCATGTCTGCTCAGTGGAATCATGGATATAAAAATTATTAAAATACTGTTATTCTTTCCTGAATATCATTTTTAATAAATCCTACTATTGATTAATTACTACCAGTTGCCACTGTTAACTCATCTTATTATTTCTTTGTTTCAATAATAGCACTTATGTAATAAAAAAGTAAATAAGAAGCACTCTATAATTACAAATAAAACCAATTTTAACAATGTAGGTGCTTGATTATTAATTATTGGTATATTGTTATGTTCTTTATTGTTTGGTATGGTTGTATGTAAGACTGTTTCTCTAACAAGTTGGTTACCCTATATCCAACATTGAATTCTTCTTTAGCCCTTTACCAGCAATGTAACTTTGGGCACTTAACATTCCTGGACTAAATACTGGGTTGGTCAAAATGTTTGTTCAGGTTTTTCCATGCCATCTTACAGAAAAACCAGAACAAACTTTTTGGCCAACCCAAAGCTACGGTTTTTCCAGTAGTCATGTAAGGATGTGTGAATTGGATCATGAAGAAGCCTGAGCACCGAAGAATTGATGCTTTTGAATTGTGGTGTTGGAGAAGACTCTTATCTCTTGGACTGCAAGGAGATCACACCAGTCAAACCTAAAGGAAATCAACCCTGTACATTCATTGGAAGGACTGATTCTGAAGCTAAAGCTCTAATACTTTGGCCACCTGATGCAAGGAACTGACTCATCAGAAAAGACCCTGATGCTGGAAAAGATGGAAGGCAGGTGGAGAAGGGGATGACAGAGGACGAGATGGTTGGATGGCATCACTGACTCAATGCACATGAGTCTGAGCAAGCTCCAGGTGATAGTGAAGGACAGGAAGCCAGGTATGCTGCAGTTCATGGAGTCACAAAGAGTTGGACAAGACTTAGTGACTCAACAACAACAATACTCCTAATCTTGTAAAATAATTATAAACAATAATAACTCTTTAGAGATTGTCACCATCTTTAGAGATGGTGGAATGTCCCATAGCAAATAATAAATATTAACTCTTCTTTCCAAATAATTGTCCCATCAGAAACTGTAAACCCAGCATGAGGTTTTCCATGCCAATTGTTTTCTGTTATGAAGTTCTTGGCTCTGTGGTCTCCTGGACCTCAAGCTTGCTTTTTCAAGTCCTTCTCCTTCAAGGTTTTGTATGGTCTCTGAGAGCGAAATTTTAGTATAGGCAAAGTCATTTCTGATTCACTTTCTGGATGGTTCCTGAGTCTGTTCTCACAGTTAAATTATCCTAATCAATGAACTTCTTTTTTAACATTCCTGACTGCATTTCACTCACATCAGTTCCTTTCAGGAAAGCCCCTATCATCTACTTCTGATTCCACCACTTTGGATAGAATAGGTTTGCTCCATATTGTCAACCAAGGTTGACAAAGCTGGATATAAGAAAGACTCAGGCATCCTGTACAGGAAAGCAATGAAGGCTGGAATTTCTCCTCAGGAAAAGTGGTGATTTGAGGGAAGATTTTTCCAAGCATGGCCTTTTGTTTCTTCACCTAAGTGTGCTAGTAAGAAGCAGTTTTAAGTGGAGAAACAGGAAAACATCAGAAAGAGATTGTTCATTTGTTTCCTAAAGGGATAATTTTCTGGCGGCATTGTGCCAGAAAACTGGCCTTTCCCAGAGTCTTTTCCCTTCCTTCAAACACAGCTACAGACTGTGCGTAGGGTCAATTCAAGCTGTGTCATCCATCAGAGAAACCAAACTGGAGAGAAATGTGAGATTCGGGTTGTGGTTAGCATGACCGTGAGGCCAGACTGAATGGTGGTGCCAGGAGATTCAATGCGGGTAGTCAGAGGGAGACGAGGATGTGACCAATGTAATCATTTGCTTTATGACTCTCAGGCCAACATGAGGTCTTTAAAGGATGAGGTGGCTTGAAGCCTCTCTTAAGGGAGGATGTGGACAAATGTCTTTTTTTAAAAAAGTAAACTTTGGAGAGATCAGATAGAGTACACTGTATAACAGAATCTCAGAACAGGAGCAAACTAATATAAAAATACTAGAAAGAAAAATATTCCATGTGAATTACTGACTCATGCCCTCTTCCAAATTTAAATATGAAAAAAATCTATGGAAAATTCCATGATACAGACAAGGACAATCCTTAGAATGTAGTCACTGTCATTGAAAGAAGGTAGGTTTTTTTCAGAAGTATTGGCATAAGAATTCAGGAGGTCACTGAGGGTACCCTCCTCCTCCCCCAATGGTGGGAAGCAGCAACTGGTCTCATTGACCAGGGGGTGAATATGTAGTAAAATCTGTTTTTTTGAGAACATAATTCTCAGACTTTAAAATATGAATTTTGGGTGATGGGATACACGACAGAGGATTTCAGTCTATAAGAGGTCAGATACGTTACTGTGAGAACCAGCAGCTGCCTCCAGTGTTTGGTTGGCAGTGGTAGAGGAGAGGGAGGTATGTATGTATGTAACCTGAAAGGGTTGAGAGTTAACGAATTCAAGTATGGGATTCCTTTGTTTGAACTTAATCTTGAGAGAGAGGAATTATACTCGATTTTGCAGAGAGAAAGAGAGAGAATGAGACCTTGCCAGGACCAGCTGCCATTGTCAGGCTGCGTGTGTGTACTCTCAGTTTCTTAGTCATGTCCAGCTGTTTGCAACCCTATGGACTGTAACTCACCAGGCTCCTCTGCCCATGGAATTTTCCAGGCAAGAATACTGGAGCAGGTTGCCATTTCTTGCTCCAGGGGATCTTCCTGACCCGGGATTGAACCTGAGTCTTGCATCTCCTGCATTGGCAGAAGGATTCTTCATAACTGAGCCACCTGGGGAGCCCCATGAAGGGCTATTTTCTGATGGTGACACCATGTGACGGCAAGAAGATGAAGCAATAGACTGACAGACTGCAGTGCTAGCCTGAATAGGATGTGAAGGCCAGTTTCCAGTCTCAGTTTCCATTTTAGTGCTGTGTAAGACCCTTGGGTTCATGAAAAAATTCAGGTGGAAGACTTGAGAAGTCTTATTATTAAGGAAGGTACTGAATTAAGCATTCAATCAAAATCATAGATGTTAAGATTGCATTTTTTTCACCCCAAAGCAGTAGAACATATATTCAGTCTGCATCAAGAAAGAATTAAGAGGAATCTACATTTTTAACAACCTGTGTTTTATCTAAAGATACCTTTAGAATCACCTAGTGCTTTATGAGAATATAAGTTCCCTGAAGGAAAAGAATTCAGTGCTATCAATAATACTTATATAAATGAATTTTAAAATCTATTCATTATATTATTTTGAGCTTTGTAAACACTAATTAAATATATAGGCCATTAAAATAGGGAAAATATTATTTTCATATCAGATATCAAATATTTCAAATTTATTTAGGCCTAAGAAAATAAAATATAATTCTATTAAATGTATATGCAATTGTTGGATGCTTACATTATGCGTGAATGTGTGCTAAGTCACTACTGTTGTGTCCAACTCTTTGCAGCCCTCAAAACTCCACTAAAGGCTTTGCAGAAGGAAATGTAGCCCACCAGGCTCCTCTGTTCATGGGTTTCTTAAGGCAAGAATACTGGAGTGGGTTGCTATTTCCTTCTCCAGGGATCTTCCTGACCCAGGGACCTAACCCAAGTCTCTTATGTCCCCTGCGTTGGCAGACCAATTCTTTACCACTGAGCTATCTGGGAACACCCGTTTAGGTCCGAGTAACCACCTATCCCTTTACTTGAAGTTTTAGTTCCACTGTCAAAAGACTCTGATTTACTCCCCAAATTCCTCAATCCAAATTTGCTCCAAAATGGAGTGACATTTTATGAGGCAAGTAGTTTGCAGATTAATCTCAGTCTCATTCTACCACCAGACATTTAGTATGTATTAATAATTCCAGGAACCTTCTAAACCTTTATTCCACTAACCAGAGCCCCAATATTAAAATAAAAATCACTCCTTTACTTAAGCTCTAGGTTCCAAAGTTTTTGTTTTATGCTTTTAGAATTTTATGCTTTGTAGAATTTCAATAAAATAACTCTATTTACCCTTTTCTTTCATTTAGCTTGTTTGTCTTTGAAGATTAATTTTGTTCTGCACCCAGTGAGAGGCTGTACCAGCTCAGCCAATGAGAAACTACTACACTTCAAATTCTCACTTTCCTCCAATGGACTCATTGTTTATTACAACCTCTCCCAACTTCCCCTTTTCCTCAATAAAATAAAGTTTCTTTCCTTAGCATGCTAGTCTCAAACTGCAATTCTCTA
The DNA here is from genome assembly GCF_016772045.2 of Ovis aries. Classification (NCBI taxonomy): domain Eukaryota; kingdom Metazoa; phylum Chordata; class Mammalia; order Artiodactyla; family Bovidae; genus Ovis; species Ovis aries. The sequence goes on from NC_056062.1 coordinate 45,947,580, forward strand.
CTATTCCCAAGTAAACCCATTTTGCTGATTTTAAAAAATTAGCAATTTAAAAAAAAATTAATTTTCCTACTGTTGCTCAGTTCCTTGGACTACAAGGAGATCAAACCAATCAATCCTAAAGGAAATCAACCCTAAATATTCACTGGAAGGATGGATGCTGAAGCTGAACTCCAATACTTTGGCCATCTGATGTGAAGAGCTGACTAACTGGAAAAGACCCTGATGCTGGAAAAGAAAGAAGGCAAAAAGAGAAGGGGGTGGCAGAGAATGAGATGGTTAGATAGCATCACCAACTCAATGAAAATGAATTTGAGTAAACCATGAGCGATGGTGGAGGACAAAGGAGCCTGATGTGCTATAGTCCATGAAGTCACCAAGAGTCAGACACAACTTAGTGACTGAACAACAACAGTTGCTCAGTTTAGTTGCTCTGGGTTTTTCTTATTATATTATTATATCATGTTATTATAATAAATACTATTTTCCAGTATTCTTTGTTATAAATGTAATCTAGTCAGGAAACATAATCAGCTATGGGAAATCTTTGGGAAATGCATTTCAATATCAAGACAACTCTAAGTGTTTTACCAATACTCTTGTGTAGATTTTCCCTGTAAAATTATTTTGTACAGGGACTATAAATACTTCCTGTAGTCCTTTTGACCAGTATATTAATTAATAGTTGAAAAACTCTAAAAATTCTAACACATACTGAAATTTTCTTATTAGCAAATAAAAATGGTGATATTTTGAGAGTGGAATCAAGACATGAAAAAATTAAAACAATCATGAAAAAACAGTTTTATAAAAGGGAGTAACGTCCTAAAATTTCAGATTTGAAGGAAATTTCAATCTAGTTCAACCATTTTTGAAGAATTACCTCTTGAGCATAAAAGAGGTTCAATTAAAATTTTGAATAAAAGTGCTATGTTGAATATGACCTGAATTAATTGATTTATTTTATTAAGTCCCATTTTTTTTTACATAAATTCTATTTTATTTTATTTCTGAACAATTCTGCTGGATCTTATACTGAAATAAATCAATATGACCAAAAACATGCACACAGACACACACACACATACACACACACTAATAGCCCTGTAATAGATAAAACGTGTCTCTTTTTTAATCCAATAAGTAAAGCTAAATAAAACCTAGGCTGATTTTCTATAAAGATAAATATAACCCCCGACTTTCAAAATAGTTTAGAATATAAAATAGAAAATATTTTTATTTTTTTGAAGTGCAAGAGTCTTTTCCTCTCTTTGAACATAGCATTTCAACTGGATCAAATCCAGGTTTCTACCACCAAGAAAAAATATCCAATGTATAAAACAAATAATTTTTATGTATTCATAGCCATTTTAACAATTTTCCTTTCAACTTTTCAATATACCATTCTTCTGAAATGAGTAGTCAGAAACCCCAAGCCACTTTGACATGGATCCAGGAGTTATTGCATATTCTAGATTAAAATGGAGTCAAAAGCCTTTATACATCATCAAAGTACTTCAGAATCTTACACCTCTTCTGTGAATATATTTCAAATTAAAGTAGTATGATAATAGCTCTCGTTTTCTCAGCATAACCTCAAAGTCAACTACCAACAGAGGACCATATTAAAGAAAATTTGAGAAATAATTTTGGTTTTTGTATTTGGATTTGCATCATTTCTGTTTCACTTTTCTAAGTGCAGCCCTTACTCCCCTGCCAGACATCAGTCTCAGCAGATTGCTGTATAAGAATTCTGAAAACTTTGAGAAATTAACTATAACTACTTATCATTCACAATAATTAATAAGATCTTAGGTATGCCACACAGTTTCTTAGAAAGAACTAAAATTACAGCCTTAATTTACTTCCGATTTCTTGACAGCTAGAACCAAAAATATTGGGTGTTTTTCCTTAGCTGCTTTTCAAACTGTTCAAGCAAAAAGTAAAGGACCAGAAAAGTTTAACCTCATGAGTATTTCCCATTTTGACTTGCTTTAAAAATTCTTGGGTGATTCAGATGGTAAAGAATCTGCCTGCAATATGGAAGACCCAAGTTTGATTCCAAGGTTGGAACGATCCCCTGGAGAAGGCAATGGCTACCAGCTCCAGTGTTCTTGTCTGGAGAATTCCGTGAACAGAGGAGCCTGGTGTGCTATAGACCATGGGGTAGCAAAGAGTCAGACATGACTAAGCGACTAACACTTACACTTTAGTGACTATGTCCATAGAATTTGCATCACCTGGGCCCTCAGGGTTGTGCTCATTTTGTGTGCTGGCTTTTTTCTTGGATATTTTAACTTCTAATCCTACCAAAACATGCCATGCTATCTGTGTACACAAGTAAGTTTGGGACCTCATATTTTACCGGACAGTATTTTGGAACAGTTTAATAATTCTTTTTTTTGTTTGTTTTTAATTTGGGAGAGCTCATTGGTACAAATATTGTCACAGTGAAACCTTAGTTTAACTTTGATTTTATACTGAGTCCTAATATGGCATAGATCTCATCTTTCCCTAATTTTTCTCCTCTAATCAACTTCAGTTCAGTTCAGTCCTAGTCGTGTCCGACTCTTTGTGACCCCATAAACTGCAGTACACCAGTCTTCCTTGTCCATCTCCAACCCCTGGAGCTTACTCAAACTCATGTCCATTGAGTCAGTGATGCCATCCAACCATCTCATCCTCTGTTGTCCCCTTCTCCTCTGCTCAATCATTTCCAGCATCAGGGTCTTTTCAAATGAGTCAGTTCTTCACATCAGGTGGCCAAGTATTGGAGTTTCAGCTTCAGGATCAGTCCTTCATTGAATATTCAGGACTGATTTCCTTTAGGATGGAATGGTTGGATCTCCTTGCACTCCAAGGGACTCTCAAGAGTCTTCTCCAACATCACAGTTCAAAAGCATCAATTCTTCGACACTCATCAACTTAGAGGTAAATAACGATAACAATATGCTCTTTAAGGTGTTCTTTTTTATTTTTTTTGCAAAGTATGTGGGATCTGAGTTCCCCAACCAGAGATTGAACTCATACCCTCTGCAGTAGAAGCACAGAATCTTAACCCCTGGACCACCAGGGAGGCCCTAAGGTGTTCTTATTTTAACATAATAATTCTGCTTCTAATATTTTATCTTAAGGAGAAGAATATGAATAAGGATTTTTTTCAAGTTGTTCATCATAATATTAAATATAAAGACAATTCTTAATAACACAAATATTCAGCAAAAGAGAAATAGTTTTATAATGTGAAATACTTCCATGAGATAAAATAGAGTACAATCATTAAAAACTCACTCCTGTTTTGAATCATAAATTATATAAATTTAACTACAATCATCAGGTTAAGAAAGTATGACACACAGCATGGTCCTTGAAAGGTGCCTAGAATTTGACTTATAAAGTTTATATAATTCAAGTATTTTATCTTAAAGAACTCCACCCTTGCATATACACAGAAGTAATAAAATGGTGCTTTAAGATAATCAGGAAACAGTATGAGTAGGGGTTGGCTCAGACCTTGGTAAATGTCAGAGGTTACATTACCAGAAATCTTTGGCAATGAGAATCAAGAGATAACATGGGAAACAGAAAGCAAGGGAACGTCGGAGACAAATGCCTGCATATTTACAGTCTATCTGAGTCAGGAGAACAGCCTGAGGAAACCAGTGGTGGATATAGCTACTTATCCCACTAAGAAGACAAAATTCAAAATTCTGTATTGTTTGAGGGGAGAACACAGCACAAGGAAATAAGAATCTAAGGAAGAGAATCCAAATGAGGCCATAAAGAGACTGTTCCTTTCTCAGGAAAAAATATTTCTAGCACCTTCCTCCAACAAGAGAAGTCTTTCCCTTGATAGTATAAATTTAAATAGTGTCAATTATTTATTAGTATTAATGAATTATTTAGTATTAATTAGTTATTTCCAATTCAGAAAGAAGCCAAACATTATTTTACTAACCATGTGTATTAGTCAAGGTTCCCAAGAGAAACAGAACCAATAGGGCAAATATATAGATAACAAGGAAATACATTACAGGAATTTGCTCATGTGCTTATGGAGCCCAAGAAGTTTCACAATCTGTCATAAGAGCTGGAGAACCAGGAGAAGCAACAATATAATTCCCAGCCTCAGGCTGCAGGTCACTGGTATTAGTACCAGAGTTTAGAAGACATAAGAATCAGCAGCTCAAGACAGCCCACAGAATGGGAGAAAATATTTACAAATGAAGCAATCAACAAGCAATTAATCTCTAAAATATACAAACAGCTCATGTAGCTCAATATTAAAAAAAAAAAAACAACAATCCAATCAAAATATCAGCAGAAGATCTAAATAGTTCCTCAAAGAAGACATTCATTTGGCTAGGAAGCACATGAAAAGCTATTCAACACTGCTCATTACTAGAGAAATGCCAATCAAAACTACAATTAGGTATCACCTCACATTGGTGAGAATGGCCACATCAAAAACCTACAAACAATAAATGCTTGGAGAGGGTGTGGAGAAAAGGAAACACTCTGGCATTGTTGGTGGGAATGTAAATTGACACAACCACTATAGAGAACAGTGTGGAGATTCCTTAAAAAACTAGGAATAAAACTACCATATGACCCAGCACGGAGAAGGCAATGGCACCCCACTCCAGTACTCTTGCCTGGAAAATCCCATGGACGGAGGAGCCTGGTAGGCTGCAGTCCATGGGGTTGCTAAGAGTCGGACACGACTGAGCGACTTCACTTTCACTTTTCACTTTCATGCATTGGAGAAGGACATGGCAACCCACTCCACTGTTCTTGCCTGGAGAATCCCAGGGACAGAGGAGCCTGGTAGGAGGCCATCTATGGGGTCGCACAGAGTCGGACACGACTGAAGCAGCTTAAGAGCAGCAGCAGCATGACCCAGCAACCCCACTACTGGGCATATACCTTGAGAAAACCATTATTGAAAAAGATGCATGCACCCAAATGTTCATGTAGCATTGTTTACAATAGCCAGGACATGGAAGCAACCTAAATGTCTATCAACAGAGGCATGGGATAAAGAAGATGTGGTACATAAAAACAATGGAATGTTGCTCAGCCATAAAAAAGAATGAAATAATGTCATTTGCAGCAACACAGATGGACCTAGAGATTGTCATACAGACAGAAAGATAAATATCATATGATATCACATATTTGGAATCTAAAAGAAGGGTATAAATGAACTTATCTACAAAATAGAAATAGAGTTACAGATATAGAAAACAAATTTATGGTTACCAGGGAGTGGGGGTGGGGGACAAATTGCAAGATTAGGATTGACATTTACACACTACTGTAGAAAAGGGATGGAGAAGGCAATGGCACCCCACTCTAGTACTCTTGCCTGGAAAATCCCATGGATGGAGGAGCCTGGTAGGCTGCAGTCCATGGGGTTGCTAAGAGTCGGACACAACTGAACGACTTCACTTTCACGCATTGGAGAAGGACATGGCAACCCACTCCAGTGTTCTTGCCTGGAGAATCCCAGGGATGGGGGAGCCTGGTGGACTGCCATCTATGGGGTCGCAGAGGTGGACATGATTGAAGCGACTTAGCAGCAGCAGTAGAAGAAAGATAGAATTCAAGCACACTTGAGGTCAAGTTCAAACTCTCCCAATCTCTGCCTCTTCATTCTCTTCAACCCCTCAACAGATTGGATGATGCCCACCCATGCTAGTGAGGGTAAATTTTCTCTACCCAGTCTGTTGACTCAAATGTTAATCTCTTCCATAAACACCTTCACAGACAGACCCAGAAATAACTCTGACATCCCTTAACTCAGCCAAGTTGATACATTAATTAACCAAAATGTCATCCCTCATTCTGATTTTCTCTATTCTCCCTCCTGGCTCTCAGTTTTCACTTTTCCAAATCATAATAGAATCTATTTATCTCAGACTTAACATTCCTGTATTTTCTAAATCAAGATAGGGGGAAGAAAAAACTTGTTAGATGTGCATCTGACTCAACAGCATAAGGGATTGTTGCTGGTGTTTGTTGGTTCTAGCCAAAGTCTTCATGATAATGACTACAGGCATGACCTCTCTTCTGCTGCAACTTTTTATCCTAGGAACACTCTGCAGTCATGAAGAATCTTTTTGTGGACCCATTGTTGCATGAAAAGGATATACATTTAAAGCTTTGGAGACACAAACTGAAATAGTTAATGTTCAAGGATTTCTAATGTGGGTGCTTTTGTTTCTTTGAGAACAAGCGATTTTGCCTAAGATGCTTGCTTTATCAATGCTCGCTCTATCAATGTCAGGCTGATGAGAGGAGAGGCTTGGGGTCATGAAAGGAGAAAAAAATCTCTGACCACAGCTTGTCATCACCCCCAAATTCCAGAATTCCTAAAGGCTTACTTGAGATAATAATGTTGGCCAAAAGATCAGTTTTTAAATAGAATTATGGGAAGAGGGGATTCTGTACTTTCTGGTTTTATATTTAGGCTTTAATTGTTGCATTTAAAGATTGTTCATATCAAAGATACACGGACCTGAAAACAGTTGATATTAAGGCCATAAGAACCAGTACTGTTGGAGCCGTTGTAAATGGCAATCATCTATTTTAAGGGGTTGGTGTCTGGGTTGTGTGATGTTTCAAAAGCTACCTTTGCATATAAATAAAATCTAAGTCATGTTTAAGGATACTAAGCTTTTAATGAGATTTTTCTGAAGCAATGTTATGCATGTCTCTGTCTCAAAATATTGCTACTTAGATTTATTACGCAGATGTTTCACTAGATAAGGAACAACTTGTTACACCGTGACTTAGTGTTTCACAACATAGAAACACCCTTGCATAAACTCTTATTTGACAGAGTGGAAAAATAAGGATTTAATTAATAATTCATCTTTAATTAGTTTTTCTTTTCTAAGAGGCATTTTAATTTATTTGCTCCATTCCCAGGTCAGTAGCAATCATTGTTTTAAGAAACATCCCAATCTATTTGAACTACTGTGGTTGCTGTGAAGACTATGTCCAATCTTAATTTTTAAATGGTTTTATAAAGAATAATCTACACACGTTGTAAATCTCTCCCTCACACACATGATAGCACTTTGTATAAAAGTCAAAGTAAAATCTCCCATTTTTCTGCCCAGAGGATACTATTCCCCAGGATACTAAGCCCCTGAAGGAAAAATTCAGTTATATAATGCTTATCAAAAAAATTATACAATATTCTTGCTAACACTAGATATTATCAATATTTTTACCAGTCTTGTGCATTAGGTATAATATCTCCTAGTTTAAAGTGTTTTTCAAAAGTTATAAGTTGTATTGGATAGTTTTTTATTTTTCTCTATCAGTGTTTGCCCATGTATCAATTGGGTTGTTACTTTTCCTTAAAACTTGAAAGCCTCTGAAGAGACTGTGTCAATGCTCTCTTTGATTTATTTATTACAAATTTTCCCCTCAATTTAGTGTGTATCTGTTGACAAAATTAATGTGTCATTTTTTCCAAGCAGAAAACTTAATTTCAATACAGTCAATTGGAAAAGAAGAAAACTCTCACTGTTTGCAGATGACATGATCCTCTACATAGAAAACCCTAAAGACTCCACCAGAAAATTACTAGAGCTAATCAATGAATACAGTAAAGTTGCAAGATATAAAATCAACACACAGAAATCCCTTGCATTTCTATACACTAATAATGAGAAAATAGAGAAATTAAGGAAAACCATTCCATTCACCATTGCAACGAAAAGAATAAAATACTTAGGAATATATCTACCTAAAGAAACTAAAGACCTATATATAGAAAACTATAAAACACTGGTGAAAGAAATCAAAGAGGACACTAATAGATGGAGAAATACACCATGTACATGGATCAGAAGAATCAATATAGTGAAAATGAGTATACTACCCAAAGCAATTTATAGATTCAATGCAATCCCTATCAAGCTACCAATGGTATTTTTCACAGAGCTAGAACACATAATATCAGTATTTTTTTTTTTATGGCTGGTTTAGAAGTATCCTTAGAGTGTGTTCCCTTTTTAGTAAGAACAGTTAACATTACTGACCACAGATATATTCCAAGAGGTGCTGTCCTGCCTGCTTGAGTGGCAACTGCAGGGGCGCATGGGATGCACAGGTGACTTTACACATATCAACACAGGCCACAAAGGCCAAAGCCTGAAGCACACTTTATCCTAGTCTCATCAGGAATCCCTGTGATCCTCTTGGAACCCAGGATTGAAGGCTTGTGAGGATCAACTACAGGGCCATCTCCTCCTCTTTCTCCCTCTCTGCCGTGGGAGACCATCGTGAAGTAGTGTCTCATTGCTTCCCACATCCTGAAGGTGGACCTGTTTTTCTCCACCCTCACCTCCCTCAGAGTATAGCTCAGACCCTAACATTGCAGCACCACCATGTAGCCACCACTCAACAGAGTATCACGAGATTTACATTGCACTTATCTGACCTCTTTTGTTTTAGTATCATTCGTAGCGGGATGTGAGACAAGGGGCAGGAAGCTAGTGCTTTTGGCCAGTCTTCCATCTGCTGCGGTTATGTAGAAAATGCATATCCACATAAGTAATATGTGTAATACTCAAGGGTAATACATAACCAATATATGCATGTATGCATGCTAGGTCTCTTCAGTCGTGTCTGACTCTCTGCAACTCTATGGACCCTAGCCTGCCAGGCTCCTCTCCAGGCAAGAATACTGGAGTGGGTTGCCATGGCTTTCTCCAGGGGATCTTCTTGACTCAGATTGAACATAAGTCTCTTATGTCTCCTTCATTGGTAGGAAGTTTCTTTACTATTAATGCCACCTGAGAAGCCCACCCAATGTATGAATGTAGGTAATACATTCCCTAGAGTAGGAAATGGCAACCCACTCTAGTATTCTTGCCTAGAAAATTCCATGGGCAGAGGAGCCTGGTGTGCTACAGTCTATGCGGTCACAAAAGGTAAGACACAACTGAGCACAGAGTGTGTATGTGTGTGCACATGCACACACACACACACACACACACAAGTAATAAACTGTCTAAATCTCAAAGTACCTCACTGAATCTCTACCAGCAGTATCTGTCAGGTTTTGGACTAGGCTTTGCCTTGATATATTAACTCCTTTAATCCACAGAACAGTTTTATGAAGTAAGTGCTTTTTATACAGATGAATAAACTGAGTGCTATGTGTTGAATGCTTGTGTCCCCCCACCACCACCTCAAAATTCATTTGCTGAAGCCCAACTTCCAAGGTGGTGGCATTAGGAGGTAGGGCTTTGGTTTGGACTTCCCTGATGGGCCAGTGGTTAAGAATCCACCTTCCGATGCAGAGGACGAGGGTTCAATCCCTGGTCAGGGAACTAAGCTCCCATATGCTGTGGGTCAACTAAGTCCATAGCCAAATCAAAATAGTCAAATCTATAGAGGCAAAAAATAGATTAAAGTACATCTAGGGCTAGGGATAGGTGGCTTTGGGGGAAATGGGAAGTGACTGCCAAAGGCGATGGGATTTCTTTCCTTTCTTTCTTTCTTTTTTGTGGTATCTTCCCTGATTAGGACCAGGGACGGGACCTGTGCCCCAGCATTGGAAGCATGGAGTCTTAACCACTGGACCACCACCAGGGACGTCCAGTGGTTTTTCTTTTGAGGTGATTTCACTGTTCCAAAATCAGCCATAATAATGGTTGCACACTCTGAGAATAAACTAAAATCAGTAAATTGCCCACTTTAAGTGAGTAAATTGTGAACTATATCTCATAAAACTATTAAAATACATTTGGTATTTTTATTAAGTTCACACTAAGTAGAGAATTAATAGGTGTCCTGGGGATCTTTGCAGAGAACAATGAATGCCTGGAAAAGAGTGGCAACCTGAAGCAAGTAAACACTTCCTTCCTCTAAAACTCTGCCTCCCTAGCATCCAACACTGCTTTCTGCTTTCAAGTAAGTGATCTACAGGCTTCCCTGGTTGTTCAGTGGTTGAGACTTGTGCTTCCAATGCAGGGGACATGGGCTTGATCCTTGGTTGGGGAACTAAGATCCTGCATGCCTCATGGGGCAGCTGAAAAAAGTATAAGTATACATACATAAACTAGGGTTTTTTTAATTTTTACTTTATTTTACTTTTACAATACTGTATTGGTTTTGCAATACATTGACATGAATCCGCCATGGGTGTACATGAGTTCCCAAACATGAACCCCTGTCCCACCTCCCACCCCATATCATCTCTCTGGATCATCCCCGTGCACCAGCCCCAAGCATCCTGTATCCTGCATCAAACATAGACTGGCAATTCACTTCTTACATGATAGTATACGTGTTTCAATGCCATTCTCCAAAATCATCCCACCTGTCCCTCAGAGTTCAAAAGTCTGTTCTACACATCTGTGTCTCTTTTGCTGTCTCACATACAGGGTCATCATTACCATCTTTCTAAATTCCATATATATGTGATAGTATACTGTATTGGTGTTTTTCTTTCTGGCTTAATTCACTCTGTATTCAATAATATAGTAAATCACCTAACTGGTGTTCCTAGTCCAGATCTATGGTGGTATGTGTCAGGAAATAAGGATTGGAGAAGAAAACTGGATTTCAACCTCTGGCAAGCGAGCATTCAAAGGGTGGTGGCTGCAAAAGGAACAGAAGAGTCAAGAACCCTGGATTCCTTGTACCCGCACACCTTCCTTCACAGTGTTTATAGAAAATGAATGAAAGGGTAGGGGGAGATTCTGTAAGTTCTACCTTCATCTTGACTTCAGTGTGTTGCTACTTGTTTTCAAATGAAAACTCTTGAGCATTAACAGGGATGATGTGAAAACAACTCTGGGCAATTTTGGTTTCAGCTCTGTTCCTACCACAATCTTCTCCACATCATACATTACAAGAAATGACGGCAAACAGACTATAGGTAATCTTCTATATATAACACTTCATTGACCCTTAGAAGAAGGCTTTCCAGTTTGTGATAATGTCAGTCAATATTAAGAATGTGAGGTCTTACTAAAAGATTTTCTAAAAGGAAAGGCTCTTAAAGATAAATCTGTAACCACAGACTAAAGCAAAGAATGCAATGTGACAGCCATCTAATGGGAACTTCACCATAAATTATCCACATGAAAGAGTGCAACTAGAGGGATACATTATCTTTTACTATCAAAAATATGCTTTGTTCGGCACTGTAACATAGAGTATCTTATTGGCAGGAAAATAAAAGGCTCTTGGGTCTGTCCCAGCTGTGTACTTAACAAGGCCCCACAGCTGCTTTTTCAGATCTTTTGCGGTAAACCATTTAGGAAGAAAGAGAGAGTGTTTTATCATAAACATCCTCATCCACGTTCACCTCAATTCTTTCTCCACCTCAGACTTCTTTCAAAGTGCAGATCTTGGCCTGTTATCAGAAAGCAAAAAAAAAAAAAAAAACACACACACAAAGTTTTGCAACCCTAATTGTAATGAGTCCTTGGACTTTTCAGTATACCAGAGAACCAGGAGCTAGTAACCAAGGGAAAAGAAGGAGGCACACGAGCAGTCCTCCTTCTGGACCACCAATCCCACCCAGTGAGAAGCTTGGCTCTCTCAAGTGGTAAATCTTAGAGTCATACTCTTTCTTGTTCAGTCACTAAGTCATGTCCCACTCTTTGTGATCCCATGAACTGCAGAACGCCAGGCTTCTCTGTCCTTGAATATCTCCCAGAGCTTGCTCAAATGCTTGTCCTTTGAGTCAGTGATGCTGTCCAACCATGTCATCCTCTGTTGTCCCCTTCTCCTCCTGCCTTCAATCTTAACTAGTATCAGGGTCTTTTCTAATGAGTCAGCTCGTCACATAAAGTGGCCAAAGTATCGGAACTTCAGCATCAGTCCTTCCAATATTCAGGGCTGATTTCTTTTAGGATTGATTGGTTTGATCTCCTTGCTGTCCAAGGGACTCTCAAGAGTCATCTCTAGCACCACAATTCAAAAGCATCCATTCTTTGGCCCCCAGCCTTCTTTATGGTCCAAACTCCACATCTGTAAATAAAAAAAAACACATAGATTTAACCAGATGGATCTTTGTCAACAAAGTGATGTCTCGGCTTTTTAATACATTGTCTAGGTTTGTCCTAGCTTTTCTTCCAAGGAGCTAGTGTCTTTTAATTTCATGACTGAAGTCACTGTCCACAGTGACTTTGGAGCCCAAGAAAATAAAATCTGTCACTGGTTCCACTTTTTCCTTTTCAATTTGCCATGAAATGATGGGACTGGTAGTAACTCTTGGAGTGGCTATAAGGACCTACCCTCCTAGCAGTGACATCTGCTCTAACCATTGTACATCTACCCAGGTGGGTCAAAAGAGCCTAGTCATATGTCAGTGGGAATTGACGAAGCAGCTCTGTCATATCCCTACACTCTTGGCTACCAGCGATATCTCAGCTATTCAAAAATTTTGACCATATACTATTCAAAGAAAAGAACACAATACGTTATTCAAAACTTTGATGGGGAAATCCACATAAATTTTGGACAATTTTGTTTTCACTGCAACTAGCATCATTGAATAACTTTGAGTATAAATCAAAAGCCAACACTATCCCAGAGTATTCCAAATGGCCCTGAGAGTGTCTTTCTTTTCACCCATCAGGAGCAACTCTCGGAGCAACTCTCAGTGGCTTCCTGTAGATGCTCCCCTTTGCTTCTTAATAAACTGTGAAATATGAGATCCATGATTTATGTCTCATGCTATTCATTTCATGCTTTTCAGTTAAAAATAATAATTTCCTGACTCCCTCCTCTTTCATTCTCATTCATTCTCCTCAAGCCAGACAGTGGAGTGAGGAATAAAATGAAAGCAATGGCAGTCTTGAATTTTAATCTACCCCCAGAAGACTGAGTCACCAGTTTTTGTCAAGCATTGTGGGAGTTTAGCTTATGCTTTTTTTTTTTTTTCTTTACAAACAACTTTGATGATTTTACAAACAACTTTGGGCTTCAATCTATTCTACTGAGAAAGTGAGTAACATAATCTATTGTCTGAAATTTATGGTAGGTAGTATATTGTTTTAAAAACCTAGAAACATAGGTGATTAGATCAGGGGAATCACAAATAAGCTTAATTGTTTTTTACTTGCATACAGATAGTTTTTCCTAGCCTACATAAGATCTTATGCCACCTCTGGTTGGAGATATTCAAGATGTTAGACAGAGGTGTAAAAAATTATATAACCTCTTTTTTTCACTCTGCAGGCAATTCTGTTGGTGAAAGTAGGGGGAAGAAATGAAAAGTAATGGCTGAAATATGTTAAAAACAGTTTACTTCTGCCTCTCGCATTCTTTGACAGCCAAGATTTGGTCTTGTAGTATTTCTCATTAATCCCAATAACAACTGTGGAACAGCCAAAACCAGATGTAAAATCTTTCTGTATATGAAGGTGCAGAAATTAACTAACTCAAATTAACTAACTCAGATAACCTACTCTCAGAAGTATCAAAATATAAATACTAATTTTTAGTACTAATTAATACTAACATTAATGCTAATTCTAATACTTAGTATGTGTATACTGGCATCTTACCCACAAAGTGAAACCATGGCTAATGACCCAGATAAGTGACTTAAATCATATGATTGAACTTTCTGAAAATGAGATTTCTAAAAATAAAATATTACTTATTCAGTTTGATTTTTTCTGGATATCTGCTTTTATGAGGAAAGTTGAATTGTGTTCCCTACTTATCCTTGAAATTTTGGAAGCTAAATACATTTTCTAAATTATTTACCAACCTGAAATACACTTTTTATATTCCTAAATATTTTTGTTTTGCAGATCTCTACTTACTTTTTAAAGCTAATTTTACATAAACTTTAAATTGTGGATCTAGGAACATTAGAGGGGACACCCATGACATCTAAAGTTGATTGATTATTTTATTCATAATGTATATGACATTATGTATCTAGTATTTCAGGAAATCATGGATAAATTAGGTACACATTCTTCCATCAAGAAGCTAAGAGGCTGATAAAGGGGTAGAAGACATCTGTATAAATAATGAGGGTACATAGTTGAAGGCATAAATAGCTAGAAAAAATGGTATGAGTACTGTTATATTTATGAAAGACTTTTGCTCATTTATGCATGTGAGTTATCAGGAAAAGGCTGTTTTAACATAGAATTATACAGTTGGGAAGGGAAGGTAACTCAACTTCACTCTGTAGGGAGGTAACTTGAGAGAGTAGATGTTTTAAACCATATAAAGATATTCCATAATGGAATTCATCTAAACATTTCTTAAAACCCACATTTATATTTCATAACTCCTTCTTAAATTTATAAATAAAACCCCACAAAATATAGTTCCAATAAAATATATCTCAGAGGTCTACAAAAGAAATTCTTACTAATATTGAAAAATAAATGTTACAAGAGGGGAGAGTTCTTTGCAAACCTCTGAGCATAAAAAAAAGATTTCACATAGAAAGTATTATTTGAGTTGCTTTTGTTATTGTCAATCATTAATCCTGTGACTCTTTGTGACCCCATGGACTGCAGCACAACAGGCTCCTCTGTCCTCCACTATATCAAAGAGTTTGCTCAGATTCATACCCATTGAGTCAATGATGTTATCTAACCATCTCATCCTGTCACCCTTTTCTCCTTTTGCCTTCAATCTTTCCCAGCATCAGGGTCTTTTCCAATGAGTCAGCTCTTCACATCAGATGGCTGAAGTATTGGAGCTTCAATTTCATCATCAGTCCTTCCAATGAATATTCAGCAATGATTTCCTCCAGGATTAACTGACTGGTTTGATCTCTGTGCAGTCCAAGGGATTCTCAAGAGTCTTCTACAGCACCACAATTCAAAAGCATCAATTCTTCAGTGCTCAGCCTTCTTTATGGTCCAGCTCTCACATCCATACATGACTACTGGAAAAACCATAGCTTTTACTATATAGACCTTTGTTGGCAAAGTAATATCTCTCCTTTTAATAGGCTGTCTAGGTTTGTCATATCTTTCCTTCCAAGGAGAAAGCATCTTAACTTCATGGCTTCAGTCACTGCCCACAGTGATTTTGGAGCCTGAGAAAATATAACCTGTCACTGCTTCTACTTTTTACCCTTCTATTTGCCATTAAGTGATGGGACTAAATACCATGATCTTCATTTTTTACTTCATTTTACTTCAGCCAGCTTTTTCACTCTCCTCTTTCACCTTCATCTTATCTGCCTATCTGAGGTTGTTGATATTTCCTCTGGGAATTTTGATTCCAGCTTGTGATTCATCCAACCTGGCATTTTGCATGATGTACTCTCCATAGAAGTTAAATTAGCAGGGTGACAATATAAAGCCTTATCATACTCCTTTCCCGATTTTTAACCAGTCCATTGTTAAAAAGTTCTATGTCCAGTTCTAACTGTTGCTGCTTCTTGACTCACATACAAGTTTCTCAGGAGACAGGTAAGGTGGTCTGGTACTCCCATCTCTTCAAGAATTTTCCACGATTTGTTGTGATCCACACAGTCAAGGACTTTAGTGTAGTCAATGAAACATATATAGATGTTTTTTCTGAACTTCCCTAGCTTTCTCCATGATCCAAAGCATGTTGACAATTTGATCCCTGGTTCGTCTGCCTTTTCTAAATCCAGTTTGTATGTTTGAAATTTCTCAGTTCATATACTCTTGAAGCTTAGCTTGAAGGACTTTGATCATTACCTTGGTAGCCTGTGAAATGAGTGCAATTGTACAGTAATTTAAACATTCTTTGGCATTGACTTTCTTCGAGATTGCCTTTCTTTGGGATTGAAATAAAAATTGACATTTTCCAGTCCTGTGGTCACTGCTGAGTTTTCCAATTTTGCTCGCAAATTGAGTGAAGCACTTTAACAGCATTATCTTTTAAGATTTGAAATAGCTCAGCTGGAAATTCATCACTTCCACTAGCTTTGTTCATGGTAATGCTTCCCAAGGCCCACTTGACATCATACTCCAGGATGTCTGGCCCTAGCTGAGTGACCATTCCATCATGGTAATCTGGGTCATTAAGACATTTATCATATAGTTTTTCTTTGTATTCTTGATGCCTCTTTTTAATCTCTTTTGCTTCTGTTAGATCCTTGCTGTTTCTGTCCTGTATAGTGGCTATCCTTGCATGAAATATTCCCTTGATATCTCCAATTTTCTTGAAGAGATCTCATCTTTCCCATTCCATTGTTTTCCTCTATTTCTTTGCATTGTTGATTTAAGAAAGCTTTCTTATCTTACCCTGCTGTTTTCTTGCTATTGAGTGGGTGATGACAAATGTATAAACTCTAAGCATAAAACACAGAGGAATGATAGTCTTGGGGAGACAGCATAGAGAGCAAAAACTTGGAGCAGAAAACTGTGGGTGTGTGTGGAAATGCTCTTAGGCTTGCCAAAGGGGAGCTATGGTAGATTCTATAGGATGGTAAGGTAGGTAGATTCAATAGGAAGGTAGGAAGGTAAGGATCAAACTGTAGAAGGGCTGAATTCTGGGCTATGAGGGATGGCTATTCTTGGGATGTCAATGTGAAGTCATCAGTGTTTGAATACACGAGTAGATGCCATTTGAGTAGTTATGACTAAACTAACTGTGATATTTGAGTGAGGAAGCTTTTAAAAAATACTATACGTGAGACAGCAAAAGAGACACAGATGTATAGAACAGACTTTTGGACTCTGTGGGAGAGGGAGAGGGTGGGATGATTTGGGAGAATGGCATTGTAACATGTATACTATCATGTAAGAAATGAATTGCCAGTCTATGTTTGATACAGGATACAGGAGGCTTGGGGCTGGTGCACGGGGATGATCCAGAGAAATGATATGGGGTGGGAGGTGGGAGTGGGGTTCAGGATTGGGAACTCATGTACACCCATGGCCGATTCATGTCAATGTATGGCAAAACCAACACAGTATTATAAAGCAAAATAAAGTAAAAATTAAAATTTTTAAAAAATACTATAATAGTTTGCTTCCTTGACAGCTCAGCGGTAAAGAATTTACCTGCTAATGGAGGAGTCACAGGTTCAGTCCCTGAGTTGGGAAGATCCCCTGGAGAAGGGAATGGTTATGCATTCCAGGTTTCTTGCTTGAAGAATCCCATGGTCAGAGAAGCCTGGAAAGCTATAGTCCATGGAGTCGCAAAGAGTTGGACACGACTTAGTGACTAAACAACAACAATGTAATAGTCCAGGTGAAGAATGGTGATTAAATACTGAGCGACAGTGAGAAATTACATAAAAGCAATAACATTAGAAATAGAAAGAAGCAGACAACTGCAAAATATTATCCTAGTGACATAACGAACCATACCTTAGAAAATATGAAAAACTCTATCCCATTCACTTGCTTTCCCTTGTGATATAAAAAGGACCCTTCATTTGGAAGACTACTGCACAAGCTCCAGTCATGGAGCCAGCAAATCTTGAAAAGAGCTATATTAGCACCCCACATCAGTTTGAGTTTCTTCTTGTTCTTGCATAAAAAGTTCGAAGCCATATACTCAGGGTACTTTTAACAGGACCTCAAATGTGTTGAGTTGACTAAAAGCAAGAATTTCCGTCTGATGTCAGACACACCGCCAAGCTTTAACTTTACAATGAAGCTGCAGCACCTATGCCAAATAGAAAATCAGAGAGCTGTGTTCCTCTGAATCCCAAAGTACCAGTGGACCTGTGAACCCATATTGTCCTACTTTCGGAAGTAAAAAGAAGTCTCACTGAGGTCATTTGGCTCACAGGGTGAATAAGCCTGTGTATGTGATTTACTCATTGTGTCAGTGATTTACTCAACTGTCTCTTCAAATTAAGCTTCAACTCTACTACCTTCCTTTATGTCAGTTGTTCCTGCTGAAGTCTAAATAAAGGAAATTTAATCCAATCAAACTATAGACTGAAAATAAACACCAAAGGGGAAAAGTAAGCAGCCTATGTTATTCAAATTCCAAGGGTTCTTTTAGTCTGGCTAACACTGCTCCTATTGGGGAGCCTCCAGTGGGACCCTTGGTAAGTGAATAAACAAAAAGCCAAGTACTATCAAGTAATTGTCTGGCAATATCAGAAACTTTCCATCTTATTTAGGAAGAAAGCACCCATTGGTGTCAGAGAGCATAACATAGCAGTGAGGAAATCCACATTGGCATGTGATGGCTTTTCCCCATTAAGCCATAAAGGGCAGGCTGAGTGATGGTCATACCTTGCCAAACAAGCTTGAGCTGAAGTCAGGAAAGTAGAAAATGCCTGGATATTTCATTGTTCAATAGAGAATAGCAGATACATCAAGAGACAAGCAAGAGGCAGCAACTTATTGATTAAAACACGTTCGAGTGGAAATAGGGAACCAGAGGACTGGCCATAGAATAGCTTTTCCTATAATAGTTTGCAACTAAAGATTCCTGGAAAAGACCACCCTCCCAGAGAATGGAGAACCACTCATGTGTGCGTGGCACAGGCAAACCAAATGGGCCAGATTTTTAAACCAGACAATTTAGGAAATTATATGACTGGAATCTTAAAACCTGCACTTTTACTTCATATATCACAAAGCACAGCATTTCTTATCCTGTAATCTTTTAAGCATGAAAATCCACAAGAGAACACTTTAATGAAAGTTGTTCTTTTCCACCCTTTGAAATCCTTTCTTATTAATTTGAAGGAACTTGGAAACCGGTGAGTTATTGAATGGACTGGGTCATGGAATGTTTTTAAAGCATTATTGTGTTGAAGGGAAGATGAAAGGGGGTAGAGGGAAAGAGAGAGAATCCCTCACTTGAGGAAAGGAAGAATAAACTTATCTCTTGAGCATGTAATCACTTTACTTTTTTGAGTAGTCCACTGAGGTAGGTATTTTGAATTCCATGTTGTAGATGAGGAAAGAGAGAATAAGAGAGATTAAATAAGCTGTCCAAGATCACACAGGAGAAACTCAAAGGTGAGTTTTTTTTCACTAGAAACCAATGACTCACATGTCCTGCACCCTGATATTCCCCACTACATCTTCAGCATCCCAATAGTTGACAAGGATCACCCTTCGACAATTAGCTTAATGACTGGATGAAATGTATTTCTTATTCCAATGTTGAGTATTCAAATGAACCATCTTAAATTACTTGTGATAATGTTTCCCAATTCACTATATCATTCTGGGTGAAGACATCTTTCCCATTTCTGCCACAGCATTGCTCTGTGATGCTAGGCAAGTTACGTAACTTCTCTGAGTCTGATTTTCTTCATATGTAAAAGGAGAGAGTAGACCCAAATGTATAAGTGATTATACTATATGATATGGGCTTCCCTGGTGGCTCAGAGGTTAAAGCATCTGCCTGCAATGCAGGAGACCTGGGTTTGATCCCTGGGTCGGGAAGATCCCTTCGAGAAGGAAATGGCAACCCACTCCAGTATTCTTGCCTGGAGAATCCCATGGACGGTGGAGCCTCGTGGACAGCGGAGCCTAGTGGGCTACAGTCCACGGGGTCACAAAGAGTCGGACACGACTGAGCGACTTCACTTTCACTTTCACTATATGATGTAGTTCATGTAAACATTTAGCACAGTGCCCAGCATATAGTGATTGGTTAAAGCTGGTAATGATAACTAGATAGGTTATGCCACCTTAGCAAACAACCACCAAAAAGATCAGTGGTTTTAAGCAACAAAAGTAAATTGTTATTCACTTAAATGTCAATCATTGGTCTGCTAAACTCTAAATATGCTCACTTAAGGTCTGAGAATGACTAAAACTTCTTATCAGTGTGAATCACTATTTTCTCTTTTCACTGAAGAGACCAAGGAAGTTGGCACTCCACTTCTCCGCTCTCCGGTATCAATGTTTAGTGGAGAGCTGAACTTCTAACCCAACAAAGTGATGAAGCTAAACAGTAACACCTACCTGACTTTCACACTATGCATCAATCAGGAATCTGCCTAAAAACAAACAAATTAAATGAAATAGAATGCAGAGACTCATAATATAATATCTAAAATGTTCAGTGAACAAATTGAAAAATCAAAAGGTAAGTCCCACTTGAAAGAAAAGACATTCAACAAACGGTGATACACAGATAAATCAGATGTTGGAATTAAGAGACAAGGAGTTAAAGGAGCCATCATAAACTAGTTCACTAAGCAATTATGAATTCTCTTCACACAATTAAAAAAGAGAAAAATCTAAACAGAGAAGTAACAGTTACACAAAAAGAATGGATGACTTCAGCTTATAACACTATTTTGTATAATTGAAATTTGCTAAGAGAGCAGAACTTAAATGTTCTCTTTAAAAAAAAAAGTTAAAAAGATGGTAAGCATAAGGTGATGGATGTGTTATGTGGGGAATCCTTTCACAGTGTATACATATGTCAAATCATCATGCTATACACTTTCAATATCTTACAATTTTATTTGTCAATTATAACTCAATAAAGCTGGAATGCAAAACAGCCAAATAGTAATTATAGAAGTAAAAAATATAATAACGGATAATTTTAAAACTTGCTGGGTGTGCTTATTTATAGAATGGAGATGACAGAGGATAGAACTGGTGAACTTGAAGACAGATCTACAGAATTTACTCTATCTAAATGACAGAAAGTAGACTGAAAAAATGAAGAGACTATCAAGAACCTGTGTGTCAAGAAAAAAATATATAATATCCATACTATCGGAATCACAGAAAGAAAGAAGTAATGAGATTGAAACAATGTTCAAGGAAATAAAGAGCCAAAACTCCAAATTTGGTAGAAGACGTAAACCTATACATTCAAGAAGCTGAGCAAACCTCCAGCAGGATAAACCGCAAGAAATCCTTGCCAAAACACATTATAATTAAGTTTGTGAAAACTAAAGACAAAGAAAAAAAAATCTTGAAAGGAGCCAGAAAGAAACAACCCATTACCTAGAGGGGAACGACCATTTGAGCATAGCAGATTTCTCATCTGAAACCACGGAGGCTAAAAGAGAAGAATACAACATTTTTTAAGAACTGGGAAAAAAAAAAAAAAAAAAACCTGTCAGCTGAGAAGCCTGTATCTAGAGAAAATTTCCTTCAGGAATAAGGGAAAAAGTCAAGATATTCTCAGAAGGAAAAGGAAGAAATTCTTTGCTAGCCTTAAAAAATGACTAATGGAAGCTCTCTAAACAGACAGGCAGTGATAATGAGTGTTGTGAACCAGTGCTTCTTAAAAATCCCCTTGTAGGCAGATTCATGGAAATAACAAAATATATTTTGTGTTGAACACTGGAGTTATTAGAAAATCCTGCCTGAGATCTTGGTACAGGATCGGTGTTGTCTGAAATAACAAGCTGAAAAGCATTCGCTGTAGATACAATCTTGGTTTTCCACTGGTAGTCTGTGACAGAAATACGGTCCTACTGTGGAACCTCAGCAGAACTGCTCATGAATGGAGAGCCAACGACAAATGATAGAACATCTCAGGATTTGAGTCTAGCCTTAAGCTGATAGAACACCAAGAAGAAAACTCCAGCTTCCCCCAAGAAAAATGATGTCAGTTATACCTGAAAGGACTCCTCCAAAAAGAACATCAGTGCTCTGAGACCTTCTGAAACTAAGCCCTGGCAAGAAAAGAAGGGTTGGATTCTTCAAGTTTGTCCAAAAAGGCCAAGGAGTGAGGATGGAGGAATAGAAGTTCGGGGTGTTGGAGGTGTAACTTAAAGAACAAAACAATAACTTTTCCATTATTTCTTTGTCTGAATATTCAAAGTCTGGAACACATCAAAAGCAGTTAAAAATAAAATGGATTGTTTTACTTATCTGTCATCTCAATGTAGTTTCCATATTATTTAAAATAGTAAGCTATCTTTGGGTGACATTAGCTTTAGTGATGTGAATTGCAGTTTTCTTTATGATGTCAGAGCCCAGTTATTTAGTAAGTGGGAGGAAAACTATCTAACAGAATGTACCTTAATAGGAAGAAAATCAGCTGAACTGAATAAACTAGAGTTTACATTCCCCCAGTCTTTATTTTTCATCTAATATTACCCCATGCTACTGAAGCCTCAGCCAAGAACTGAATTTTATTCTTTCTGGCCCTATGGTTTCCCTTCAGTGAGAAATGTTCAGGCTGAGACACATTAATAAATGCAAATAAATTTAGCTAGTATTTGCTTGGCTGATTCTCAAATTGGATCAAGAAAGGAAATGGAGAATACCAATGATAAACTATTCAAAGGAGCATTCTGAAGTTGGCAAAGTTGCAAGAATGGTATTTTATGGTGGTTCAGATATATAATATGTTTTATAAACTGCTCAAAAAAGAGAAAATGATCAAACCATAGCCTTTTAGACATAGATGATGTGGCAAGGGGTTTATTTGAGATATAGTAAATATTTGAAAATGACTTCAATTTATGTTAAGTACAGTGGAGGATAAGATTTATTGAAGAAAAGATCTTTATAAAGCACACTAAAGTATTTAGAGTTAGATTAGATTTCATTTGTGAGGTAAGGGAGAAATACTCAACATTTCTTTTACATGTTAAGGAGCTACCGGGAGGTTGATTGCTGCTCTAGCCTCTCACAGTCACCAAACTTCTATTAAGCATGGCAATTATATAGGCTTTACTAAGTGATCTGTTAATATCACTCAGTCCCCAAAATGGCTTTGTGGCAAAAAATGAGTGCCGCTAAAAGGAAACTGAATGGCACCAGTCCTGAAATCCTGCTGCCTGGGACTAGCTTCACACTTAGCTTTGCATGGGATTACTCTATAATAAATTCATGAAGAAAAAGGGACACATTCAGACTTAATATTTATCAGTGTGGAAAAATAAAATACAAGTCTGAGTATAAGGTGCATTTAATGGAAAGAAGCTTCAGACTGACTAGTGGTTTTGTTGTTTATTAATTTGCTACCTTTCTCATTTTCTTTTGCTTTGTTTTAGTTTCTTAGTTCTTCTGCCATGAAGTCATTCAATACTCATTCCTAAAGAAGCTAACTGACATGATTTCCAGGTTGCCCAAAGAGGAAAATAGTGGAATCCTTACTGAATCTGATTAGTGTAGTTTATTTTCCATATCAAGTAACTTCGGTCAACTCAAGGAAATTTCACAAACACGAACCACTAGGATTTTAGAGAAAGTAGATGCAATGAACCACCAGATCTCAAGGGTTTGTTTTAATCTCAGAGGTAATTTTATCTTTAGAATTAATCAGTGGCACAGCAAAGAGTTCAAGACAAAACATTTCATTTTGCCAGGATTATCTGTAGATGTTTAAATTCAATAAACAAGAAAATCAAATGAACCAAAGATAGTAGTCTTCAAGAATTCATCAGCAGAATTCATCAAAGTCCTTCCTTTAAATAGTGCTCTTTTGAACCTTGGAATTTCGGTTAATAAAGAAATACTCATTTAAGTGCTCTGACTGAGCTGACTCCTTTGGAGTTGATGAACTAAAGGGTGATATTGGACCTGAAAGTTTTCTCTTCTGTGATTGATGTCACATAACAGGTTTATAGGGAGAATGGCCTTGGGTTTAAACAGTTTTCATGCAGGTCACATGTTCCCACCTACTTGCTCCATGACTTTACTAGTCCTTTAATCTCTCTGAGCTCATCAACAAAACAAGATCTGCAACACTTTCTCTGTTTATTTCCTGTGTTTGTCATGAAATTCTGATGAACAAGTTGATATGAAACTATTTTGTATAAAGTCAATTATTATACAAGGAAAGTATATTCCATTTTCCTTTCAGAACAAAAAGTGAACTAAATTAAAGCCATCCTAGTTATCCAAATGGGTGAAAATGGCCAAGCAGTCAGATCTGGTCCTTGTTCATGCCTACAAATGAAAAGTTCCTTCTTCATATATCAATATTATGACTGAATCAATGGCTTTGAAGTCCTAGAAAAAAATTACAGACTCCAGATTGACTTGCCATTGGGTGTTTAAATAATGTGTTCTGTGGAATTAATAATTGTATAAGAAATATTTGCTGGATGAAGTAATGAATGAACAAGCCTTGACCACAGAAATAAATTCAACCCTATGGATTTCAGAGTTGTAGGATGGCCACTCACCTAAAGGTCATTCATTGTTTTTTGTTTTTTTTTTTTTTTACATAAAATGTCATTTAAAAGAGCCTTAAATTTATATTATTAGAGAACTTAGTATAAGTTAAGGCATTATCTTCTCAAGATCCTATGAAAATACATATATGAGATGACAGATTTAGTTTAATCCTGGTGTATGCTTGCTGCTTTTATTGTTTCAAACAAATTTAATCAAATATTGCAAAGGATCCATCATTCTGATGCTTGGATATTGAAACTATAGATAGATTGTATGTCCAAGTGGATTTCTGAATGTCATATAGGAAGAACTACACTGGTGTCTTGCTTGTCTTAAAACAACTATTATTTTCCCATAGAAAATGAGCAGTTTTAAATGCTTATTCATATGCCAGTCAAGACTTGTGTGCAAAGAATTCAAAATGAATGTAATTATGCTCTGATCTTCTTGTTCTGACTAATGGAATACTAAGGAAATCTGTTAAGTAAGAAGATTTAGTAAAAGATTTCAAAGTACAATAGTTACAGTAAAGTTGGCTTCATAAATGTGAATAAACTATTCCATGAGATGGTGGAAAATAAGTAGAAAAATCTTAATACACTCCCTCCTGTAAGCTCAGCAAAATTGCACCCCACTCTCGCTTAGAGTCTAAAAGCAAACTGGGTCACTGTTAAAGAATATCAACTGGGGAAAAGTTTCTAGATGTAGGAATTTATTAAAATTTAGTGCAAAATACTGACACACTGTATTTATCTATATCTAGCCTCAAAGCTTGGTCTTAAAGCTTATTGTCTATGTGACTGAAATCAGTTTAGAAAAGTCTTAAGAACATTTTTGCTGATGACTTACTTATTTCCTCTGTGTATATCACAATCTTTCTTAGGTCTCAAAACAGGCTAAGTTCAGAATATAAGTGAAGAAATCAATTATGTGATGACCTTTAATCAGCAATATTTAGGACAGTTCTTGGTCCTTATAATATAGCCTTAGCATCTGAGGTTGCAGTAAGCATCATCCTAGCAGTGGTCATGATTCTCTATTAACTAGAACTCTTGGCTGAAAGGAGCCCCTACTTCCAATCTCCCTGTGACTTAAGTTTTTGCTTTTCTCTCTGCCCCTGTGCTATGGGCTTTTTCTTTACCAGTCTCCATTTAGGACCATTTCTACCACCATGGATGGTTTCTACTGGTATGTTGATCTGACTAGCTATAGCTATCTTGGTGTAAAATGGATCAAACCCTTCTCAGTTTTGCTTGGAGTTACTGAGAGGTTCTTTATGAGAAAAAAAAAAAGATACACACTATTGTTTTTGCCTAAAATGTGCTCCTTGTTTTCCTTTCAGCAGATCTTGTCCTTAATTTCAAAGTGGACATGTCACCTAGAATAGAAAAACCATTATTATGGATTCAGGGATTGGTTCAGAAAGAGAAACAGAACACAAGTTAGACTATACAAATGCTTACTGGGATTTTGTACGTGGAGCCTGTGAGAAAAAACACTTTCATCTCTGGGGATGGGAATTTTGGGATGCAAAGCCGGAGTGCTGCAGTGTGGTCATATCAATTCAATATGTATGGTAAAGAAGGGGAGAAAATCTATCTGTAGAAAGAGACTATGAAGCCAAAGAGGAAACTGGAGAAAGACAGGAGCTTGACTTAGTTTGAGGCCCAAGGCCAGCTCTTCCACCACCTTTTTTCTTGTTGTTGCTTGTGGTTTAGTCACTAAGTCGTGTCTGACTCTTTGCAACCTCATGGACTCCAGCATGCCAGCCTTCCCTGTCTTTCACTATCTCCTGGCATTTGCTCAAACTCAGGTCCATTGAGTCAGTGACACCATCAAATCATCTCATCCTCTGTCACCCTCTTCTCCTCCTGCCCTCAATCTTTCCCAGCATCAGGGTCTTTTCCAATGAGTCGGCTCTTCACATCAAGTGGCCAATGTATTGGAGGTTTAGCATCAGTCCTGTCAGTGAATATTCAAGATTGGTTTCCTTTAGGATTGACTGATTTGATCTCCTTGCTGTCCAATGGGCCCTCAAGAGTCTTCACTAGCACCACAGTTCAAAAGCATCAGTTCTTTGGCCCTCAACCTTCTCTATGGTCCAACTCTCACATCCATACATGACTACCTGAAAAACCACAGCTTTGACTAGATGGGTCTTTGTTGGCCAAGTGATGTCTGCTTTGTAATACACTGTCTAGGTTTGTCATAGCTTTTCTTGCAAGAAGCAAGCATCTTAATTTCATGGCTGCAGTCACTACCCTGGGAGCCAATAAAGCCATCCTTTAAACTTGTTTGTTTGAGATAGCTTCTGTTACTTGCAATCAAGAGTACAGATGAATAAATCAATAACAATGAACTTCTCCAAGTAACAGAAAACCACTGACATAGCAAAGACTACAGAACACAGTTTCTTTAAGTCTAAGGTTTGCCTGCCTATTAACTTGGAAACGATATTTTTCAGATTCACAAGTTATTCATTTTTTTGTTTTTAATCTTTCTAATTCACTTGGATATTTTATCAGACCACTCAGTATTTGGTAGAACACTAATTTAGGTTGCCACTTCCAGTTACTATACGGAGTGATTCCAACTAGTTATAAGTTCTTTTTATTCATTCATCTTTCCACTTATTCCATAAACATTGATTGACAGTTCTACTGTATCATAACCAATGTTCTAGACCCTACAGTTGCAGATAAGAGCAGAGCCCGCTGGAATAACACCATGGATGGTTACGAGGACTCGAGGGAGGACCCTGCTAGTACTCTGAAAGGGTGGGGAAGTCCAGAGAGGCTTTACATAGAAGGTAATATTTGAGTTACATCACAAAGAATGAGTGGAAATTTTTCTGCAGTGCGTTTCCCCAGTTGTCACTTTCTCACCTTTCTCATATCTGAATTGGAAAATGGAGACAGGGAGAACACTACAAGATGGCTTTGGTGCCAGAATTGAACTTAAAATTCTGGCTTGAAGCATGCATGAACAGGTGAGAAAGACTGCAATGCTCAAAAACATATTTTATAAAATGGAAGCTATAAAAATTGGAAGCAGATAAAACAATATGAAAAGCAAGATGAACAGAATAAAAGTCTGCTTCATATTTCTTGAATTCAAATTTTTTGTTCCAGAGCACTTTTTAAACATTATTAATAATTCTGAAGGCCTTGCATATGTCCAGGAACATTGCCAGCATTTCAGGGCATGAAGCTACAAATCTCTTCACCATGGTTTTCTAATCATTTGCAGTTCTGAAATTAACTTTCCACAGACTGTTCATATTAGTGACTAGTAAGTCATATTAGTTGATCAAGAAAGGCAGATTTTCAGATGATGGTATTGTTCCCAAGTGCTAGCTCTTTTGAAGGAAATAATCATTCACATGCTATGAAACTGAACCAGTAACTGAAATAATACACTAATTATTGAGTTTCAGAACTTGTATTTTAACTATTTCTTTTAAACCCAGGAAATATACATATTTTAAGTGAATGATCTTAACTCTAATTTCGTCTACTGAATTCCATCTTATTTAAATTGAATTTCAATCATTTCACTTGAATATGCATTCTGCTTCTTAGGACTGTATTCTTAGAAAACAGGTTTAGTTTTAAGTGACTTGGGTATTTGCTGATTATTAAAACTGTTCATATACTACAAAATTTCCTGAATTGTCAAAGAGAGGATAATTACTGTGGCTTGTTGTATGAGTTCCATGATAAGCCTTTTGTGTACAAATTATTTTTATTACTTCATTCTCATTAAGAATGGGAAGGAAGTGGTTAGAATGGGACAGGATATTTTTCAGACACACCAAAGAGGTGGAGGGAACATGGCAAAAAAAAAAAAAAATAACAGTAGGCAAAATAAACAATAGGAAAATGAAAGCACATTTGTATTTATATTCAAAAACACAAGGAAAACCTAAGCCCCAGCAACTAGTATGTTTTTATGAAGAAAGGTAGCAGAAGCAGCCCAGAGATGATGGCGGCACATGCTCAGTAAGAGTTTTGTCCATCTCTTTGCGACCCCATAGACTGTAGCCCACCAGGATCCTCTGTCCATGAGATTTCCCAGGCAAGAATACTGGAGAGTGTTATCATTTCTTTCTCCAGGGTATCTTCCCAACCTAGGAATCAAACCTACATCTCCTGCATTGGCAGGAGATCTCTGGGTTGGAAGGACTGTTTACCACTGAGCCACCAGGGAAGCTCAGAGATGATGGTCAGCTACTTCTAAATTAGAAATACTTTCCAAACCCACCACCATCTGACCAACTGATTTTGCGATACACACCTCCATGTTAGTCAAGCATTCTGGCTTAGTACAGATGTTGTCTGCAGTCACTTAAGTCAGCTTTCCATATACTGTAAATCACAAAAATATACCAAAGAAACATGAGGTAGTTGGAGTAGATTCTTCCACAATCATTTCCCACCCGATCTCACATTATCTCTCTTCTCAATGCTAAGCACTTCTTTTCTGGAACACCCAGTTCATTGTTGTTACATAAGGTCCACAGCTCAGCCAGTTAGTGGTTGAGGCCAGAGTGACCTTGCCCTTCTTCTTCTATCGCAGTATTACACGGCATGTTTGACAGGTTGCTAAACTAAATAATGTGACAGATGAATATTTTTGTCTACTGTCTGTAGACAAATTATTGAAATTTTGATTTATTGGGCAATCGTCCATTAAGATTAAACTGACACTCTTAATAAATAATATAGCCAACTGTGATTCTGGTAAATCTACCAGTGTTTTCTTCTGCTTGATGATTAGTAAAACCATGATTTTTTTTTAAAAAATCTTTTTTTTTTAATTTAAACTTTTTATTTTCTATTGAGGTATAGCCGATTAACAGTATTTTAATAGTTTCAGGTGAACAGTAAAGGGACTCAGCCTTACATGTACATGTGTACATTCTGCCCCAAACTCCCCTCCCATTCAGGCCGCCACTTAACATTGAGCCGAGTTCCCTGTGCTATACAGCAGGTCCTCGTTGGTTATTCATTGTAAATACAGCAGTGTGTACATGTCCATCCCAAACCCCCTAACTATCCTACCCTCTCAGCAACCATAAGTTCATTCTCTAAGTTTGTGAGTCACTTTCTGTTTTGTAAGTTCATTTGTATTGTTTCATTTTTTAGAATTTAATGACCTCATGGCCTAATCTCTTCATAGTTTTCAGGGTAAAAACAACTTTGAATGTTTTAACATAGACTATACCAGGACACAGTTTTTAATATGAATAAAAATAATGTTTTAGAATATATTTGAACCTCTACTTTCTACCTTTGCTTATTTTTGAAGTGTGAATATTTAAGTGTAGGCACGTGAAATTCAGGCTTCATTGAACCTTTTCATAGTGTTAGGAAATGAGGATTTGGTAGCTTAGTATCAACTAACTTTCAATATATTCTTGTGCAAATTAAAAAAAAAAAAAACACTATCCCTCAAGAATTCTCCTTTTTTCCAAAGAACATGAAATATAATTATGCAAGTCAGTTTGTCAAAAGGACAAGAGCAAATGAATTTTTGAAAGCTCTGTTTGTGTTGGAGATTCTGAAGTTGGCTGAGAAGTTTCACTTGGGATTTTTCTACAAGGATTCCTTAAATTATCACAAGATTATCACCTTCATATGGATGGCTAGTATTTCTGAAATAACATTTTAAGGTGCTTAAAAGAGACTCATTTCTGAAAACAATAGTGATTCTGGGTTAATGGAAGGCTTTAAGGGTCAGACATAAGAAAATTCATCACTCTTATCTCCAGTTCTATTATGGACCTGATACATAAGCTTCAGGAAATTAATTTCTCCTTTTCTCTCTTTACTGATAAAACTGACTTCTTTCAAGGTATTGTAAAACTAAATAGTGGTTTGATATTGCTAAATAAAAGCCAAATCAGATTGGCACTTCAAAGCACCGTGTTCATGGAAGCAATTCTTTATTATCACTATGGTCACATGATAATAGTTTACATGTTGTTTTTGGCAATAGTCACTAGCAAAGCCATCTTCCCATATCTTCTGAACCTCGTCTAGAAGTGTTGGAATATCACTTCTTAATAAGGTAGATAAGTCTTGCTATCATGCCAACCAAAACTAACATTATTCAAGGGAAGCATGGCGATTTCCATACTTCTTTCTTAAAAGCACTCTTTAGCTTATCTTGGTATCTGATATGTTCTGCACAATGAAAATCAATGTCCCATCATTGGCCCAGCACTTCCTCTCTCAACAGCAATAATGTCGTTGCTCTTGGCTGCCACAAAGTGGCAGTGTGCCCACTAACTTCTCCATTAGTAAACCAGCATTGGTCTTCAGAATGAGCCAGGGCAGAACTACACCTCAAGACTAAGTTTGACAGATAAAATACAGGAAGCTTGAATTAAAGTTAAATTTCAGATAAACAACAGCATACAGGTATACAAAATAATTAGATCCGTGTTTATCTGAACTTCAAATTTAACTGAATGTCTTGTATTTTTATTTGTTAAATTGGTAACTCTACTTTTCAGATTTGACTCTTGCTATCATGTAACTTTTTAAGCTGAAATATATTTACACTTATTAGTTTATTTAGGCATCTATATGTATTGAATTATAGAAACTCTAGTTAAGAAAATCTATTATTTCTCCCTCCTACTTGACTTCCATTTATCACATAGTAATACTAGATTCAAATTTAGTCTTATAAAAATCGATGGGTTTGAAGGTATGTTTGTAGTATATTTTGAATGCTGGTTATATTATTGATATTAAAATAACAGGATTTATTGATCAGACAATAAACACTTTGGTACAAGGGCTTATGTGCTAAAGGAGCTAGAAAAGGCTCTAAAGAACAGGAAAAAAACTGACCTAAATCTTGGGGAAAAAAGAAAGAATTAGATGGGCAGAATGGAGATATAAGAATTTTTAGATGGGTGGACAGATATTTACATAGCAAAATAAGTGTTTTATGAAAACCTGAAAGCTTTAGTCCAAGGAACTAATTAGACTATTAGGCCATTAACATGATTTATTCATTCATTCATTCTAGTGCCACCAAATCTTGGCATATAGCATACGCAATCAGTCATAAATTCATTGAATTATTAATACGATAAAAAATAAGAAAGCCCAGAGATAAATCCACACACATATGGACACCTTATCTTTGACAAAGGAGGCAAGAATATACAATGGAGTAAAGACAATCTCTTTAACAAGTGGTGCTGGGAAAACTGGTCAACCACTTGTAAAAGAATGAAACTAGATCACTTTCTAACACCGCACACAAAAATAAACTCAAAATGGATTAAAGATCTAAACGTAAGACCAGAAACTATAAAACTCCTAGAGGAGAACATAGGCAAAACACTCTCAGACATAAATCACAGCAGGATCCTCTATGATCCACCTCCCAGAATTCTGGAAATAAAAGCAAAAATAAACAAATGGGATCTAATTAAAATTAAAAGCTTCTGCACAACAAAGGAAAATATAAGCAAGGTGAAAAGACAGCCTTCTGAATGGGAGAAAATAATAGCAAATGAAGCAACTGACAAACAACTAATCTCAAAAATATACAAGCAACTCATGCAGCTCAATTCCAGAAAAATAAACGACCCAATCAAAAAATGGGCCAAAGAATTAAATAGACATTTCTCCAAAGAAGACATACGGATGGCTAACAAACACATGAAAAGATGCTCAACATCACTCATTATTAGAGAAATGCAAATCAAAACCATAATGAGGTACCATTTCACACCAGTCAGAATGTCTGCGATCCAAAAATTGGCAAGCAATAAATGCTGGAGAGGGTGTGGAGAAAAGGGAACCCTCCTACACTGTTGGTGGGAATGCAAACTAGTACAGCCACTATGGAGAACAGTGTGGAGATTCCTTAAAAAATTGCAAAAAGAACTACCTTATGACCCAGCAATCCCACTGCTAGGCATACACACCGAGGAAACCAGAATTGAAAGAGACACATGTACCCCAATGTTCATCGCAGCACTGTTTATAATAGCCAGGACATGGAACCAACCTAGATGTCCATCAGCAGATGAATGGATAAGAAAGCTGTGGTACATATACACAATGGAGTATTACTCAGCCGTTAAAAATAATTCATTTGAATCAGTTCTGATGAGATGGATGAAACTGGAGCCGATTATACAGAGTGAAGTAAGCCAGAAAGAAAAACACCAATACAGTATACTAACACATATATATGGAATTTAGGAAGATGGCAATGATGACCCTGTATGCAAGACAGGAAAAAAGACACAGATGTGTATAATGGACTTTTGGACTCAGAGGGAGAGGGAGAGGGTGGGATGATTTGGGAGAATGGCATTCTAACATGTATACTATCATGTAAGAATTGAATCGCCAGTCTATGTCAGATGCAGGATACAGCATGCTTGGGGCTGGTGCATGGGGATGACCAGAGAGATGTTATGGGGAGGGAGGTGGGAGGGGGGTTCATGTTTGGGAACGCATGTAAGAATTAAAGATTTTAAAATTTAAAAAATAAAAAACTAAAATAAATAAATAAATAAATAAATAAAATAAGAATGGCACTGAGCTAGATCAAGATATTTTTTCCATGTTTAGTTCACTTGAAATTTTCTCTTCTTTTAATAAAATCACTCTAAGCTTTATCAGATTTCAGCAAAACTCAATCTTGACTTTTATTATATCAATCGCCATGTAATTTTTCCATATAAAATTATGCATATTAGCTGTTTAATACACTAGTTTAAAATAGAATTTTTCTTTCTCTAATTTATTCAAAAGTCTTTAAATATGAAACTTTATAATTTAATGCAAAATGTTTTCTAAAACTTTGTGCATCAAAAATATGGTTTGTGAGCATTACTTTCCATTTTTCAGAGTTAATATTTATACTCTAGATCAGAATTCCTATGAGACTACCTTCATCTATGAGTCTATACATCTTCATTGTAGAAGGGCCCAATATTTTTTATAATTTTAGAGGATAAATAAATCACCTGTTTATTGTTACAAGGAGGAGTTTGTGAGATAAAATCTATAATTGCTGTGTTTTAAATAGTGGATCCGTAATTGAATCTGCTTTGAGCTATAGATGCTGTCTAACTATAGCTTATGGAGAAGGAAATGGCACCCTACTCCAGTATTCTTGCCTGGAAAATCCCATGGATAGAGGAGCCTGGTGGGCTGCAGTCCATGAGGTCACAGGAGTCAGACACGACTGAGAACACACATGCAGATACCATATTTTGCCACATCAGCAGTCTTCTATATTCAGTCAAGATTTACTTTCTTGAGAAAAACATTCTAGAGAGGTTTTTAAAAAATTATTATTAGCATCTCACTTTTTGAATATTAATATAAAAAATGTATTTTATATGGCACCTCTTTCAAAATGTTTTGAAGTAGGCTATAAACATATAGGTAAAAGAGATTATGATTATTCATATAGTTATATTCTTATGAGCTGAAGATCTTCAATAGTTCCTAAAGGGAATTAGCTCATGGGATTCAAAGTTCTCCAGTGAGGAAAGTAAAGCAAGAAACCCACGTGTTATAGAAATGGCAAAAAGATAGAATTATATTCTCTAGCAGGCCCATTTATAAATATATTCAGTTGCTAACTGATGGCAAATTTATATATAGCTGATGATACACAGAATAAGAGAAAGGATTAACCCTTTCTTATGAAAATCAATTATCTTTACAGCAACTGAGTGAATGACAAATCCATCTTGCCATGAAGAAGGACTAAGAAAGAAGACAGGGATGATACCTCATCTCATCATTAAGAGAAGGACAGGAGATTTCAATAGTGCAGGAAACAGAGCTTTTGAGAAGCAAAGAAAATTTAAATCCAAATGAGACTGACTGAGTATGAAGGGAAGGACTATTATATGGTGTTAAGACCTAATTTCCTTAGTATATAAATGTTTCTATAAATCAATGAAAATAAAACCAAAGCCAAATTGAAAAGTTGCCAAAGGATATGGACAAACTGTACCTGTACATAGAAATAACTTAGGCATCTAATAAATGATCAACTTTACAAATTAAAGTTACAGTGAGATATAACTTTTCATCCTAAAATTGCTAGAAGTACAACAGTTACTAAGACAATAGAACCAAGAGATATGGGGCAAGCAGGATAAATGTCAGTGACAGTCGAGCAGGAGGGGGCGCCACTGTAGATGGTGTGGGACATTCTATTAATAGCTGCGCAAATGAGGTGGAGGAGTGGGGCAGTTATGAGAAAGGAGGAAGTGGGGAAAAGAAACAATGAGGATAGAAGACTTTTTTTGAAGTGTTTTGCTATAAAAGATATGAGAGAAATAGGACAGTACCTGAAGGGGTGTAAGGAGTAAAAAGAGTATTGCTGCTGCTGCTGCTAAGTCGCTTCAGTCGTGTCCAACTCTGCGACCCATAGACGGCAGCCCACCAGGCTCCTCTGTCCCTGGGATTCTCCAGGCAAGAGTACTGCAGTGGGTTGCCATTTCCTTCTCCAATGCATGCATGCATGCATGCTAAGTCGCTTCAGTCGTGTTTGACTCTGTGTGACTCTGTGGACAGCAGCCCACCAGGCTCCTCTGTCCACAGGATTCTCTAAGTAAGAGTACTGGAGTGGGTTGCCATTTCCTTCTCCAAAAGAGAGTATTGCTTATTGTTAAATGAAAGCAAAATGTGCACTGTGTATATAATATGCTACCATTTATGTCTTTTTGATTTTTAATGGATGAGTGAGAGATGAATAAATACTTGTATATGCAAATATGCAAAGAATATTTCTGGAATGACTTACAAAATATTGATTACCATTTTAAAGAAGAAAATTAGATGATAGGAAAACAAGAGATAGACTATGAATTCCTTTATACTTTTCAACTTTGTACCACATTCATACAGATCACCTATGCAGAAATAAAGAACTGATTATTTAAAGTGCCGTATAAATTGTCCTCCACTCTGTACAGGATTAGTTGTTTTCCATTCAAGTGTATCCTATCCTTACAAGTTAGGCTAAAAATCATTTGGATCCAAATCCAATGATTGGTGTCCATTTAATACAAGGGAATTTTGAAGACAGAGATACACGTCATGTATGTCCTCATGTCATACATGTCTACAGAGAAAATGCCATGTAACAGTGGAAACCAAGAGTGGAATGATGCAGCCGTAAGCCAAGGAACACCAAAAACTGCCAGCTACCACTGGAAGCTGGAAGAGGCAAGGAGAGTTCTTCCCAGGAGCCTTTATTGGGAGCATGGCTCTGCTGACACCTTGATTTTGCACTTCCAGCTTCAAGAACTATAAGAAAATTAATTGCTGCTGTTTTAAACCATCCAGCTCATGGTATTTTGCTCCAGCAGCTCCCAAATTCATACAATAACAAAATGATATTTCATGAATGATGAGGAAAATGTTCTGGAAAAGTAGTTGAGATTTCAGTAATATGGGATTATGTGCATTCACAGGAAACAAGAGATTAGAGAGCAGAGTGACTCTGTGTGTACATAGTCTCTCAGTTGTGTCCGTCTCTTTGCGACCCCATGGACTGTAGCCCACCAGGCTCCTCTGTCCATGGGATTTCTCAGGCAAGAATACTGGGGTGGGTTACAGCGACTATCTTTTAAAGGAACCACATAAATGAGGCCAAATCCACCCAAGCTACTCAAGGAGGAAGCATTACAAAGAATTGATATAAGTCAGGTTTCTACATAAAAGTGAAATGGATATAAATGTGAATAATTCATTTCTCACGTGACAAGGATACTAAATAGATAGGAAGAAAAGACTTTTTCACAGACATACAACAAGTTGCATGATTAAGAGGGACTGTTCTGAGCATTTGTCTGCCAACCAACCAGGCTCAAATAAAGCACACTGGTTTTATTCCTGTGGAGAGTATTCATGTTGGGAAAGGTGTTGCAAACAAAATATTAAATACTTTAGAATTTTTTAAAAATTTTGTAAGTGTGATTGCACAAAGCAGTGAGGAACTGCCATTTTTTTGTTTATCTTTATATAAAAGATCTGTAGCTATAGAACCTTTCTCCATGACATTTTCACAGAACACACTATTTAAGATTTGCATTATTTCATCACTAAAGGTAATTTATTTCTTAAGAATACCATAAAATCTATTTAAGTCATTTCCTGTCTCCCAATGAAATGAAAAGCATCTCTAAAGGGATTTCAACGTATCCTTTTGAGTGTCTGTGTTTTTTATATTTTTGCATTTTCCCAGGAAGAAATGGAGACAGTGACTCAATTAATACCTTATGTTTATCCTCTCATTATTCTGTTCTTGGTTTTGATGATCATTTGAAATAAATGAAGGTTGTTTGCTCAACTCTCTCAGGCTGGTGCTTATTAAATAATAGCCCTCATCTGTCCCGTATTGTTTTTACAGTTCAGTCATGAATAAATAGGAAACCAGTTCTCACCAAAGTAACCTTTGGAAACTAATTTTGCCTTCTTTACAATTTATTTCTGCTAACATTTAAAAAGGAAGAGAGACACTGATAAAAAGTTAAAGTTCATGTAGTCTTAATATACTGATTTGTTGTTATTGTTTAGCTCCTAAATTGTGTCCAACTCTGTGCACTGTTTCCAGATTAGGGCTTCCATGAATAAAGATGGTGCAGTGGTAGAGAACCTGCCTGCCACCACAGGAGCCACAGGAGAAAGTGAAGTAGCTCAGTCATGTCTGACTCTTTGCGACCCCATGGACTATAGCCCACCAGGCTCCTCCGTCCATGGGATTCTCCAGGCAAGAACACTGGAGTGGGTTGCCATTTCCTTCTCCAGGGGATCTTCCCGACCCAGGGATCGAACCCAGGTCTCCCACATTGCAGGCAGACGCTTTAACCTCTGACCTACCAGGGAAGCCGAGACACAGGTTCAATCCCTGGACTGGGAAGATCAACAGCAGGAAAGGCAACCCACTCCAGTATTCTTGCCTGAGGAAATCCCATGGGCAGAGGAGCCTGGAGGGCCGCAGTCCGTGGGGTCACAAACAGTCTGATATGACTGAGCGACTGAGCCCACATGCAGGAATTGTGCACAGGTGTTTATGTAAATATGTTTTTCTTTCTCTGGGATAAATGTCCAGGAGTGCAATTGTTGGGCAATAGATACCAGCTTATTTGAGTTTATAAGAAAATTCCAAAGCTTTTCCCACATTAATCTACCATTTTATAGTCCCACCAGAAATATATAAGTGATTTAGTGTCTTACGATTGCCAGCATTTGGTGTTGTCACCCTTGTTTATTTCAATCACTCTGCTAAGTTTGCAATAATATCCCTTTGTGGTCTGGCTTTGCATGTGCCTGATAGTGAGACTGGCATCTTTTCGTATGCTTATTTGCCATCTGTGTATTCTCTTCAATGAAATGTCTGTTCATGACTTCTGCCAATTTTCTAGTTGGATAGTTTGTTTTCTTAGTGTTGACTTTTGAGAGTTCTTTGTATTATCTAGCCAGTCCGTAGGTAGATATGGCTTTCAAATATTTTTCCCCCAGTCTGTTGTTTTCTTAATCTGATTTACTAGATTTGATTCATCATTTTTCCTTTTATAAATTCAGTACCTAGTTCTAGATCTCAAATACTTTTAACTTTTTTTTCCATAAATTTTCTAGCTTTACATTTTACGCTGAAGCCCATGATCCAGTTTAGTTAATTTTTGTAAGAAGTATGAGCTTATTTGATGAAAAGACTATCCTACTTCTTCGTTAAATATCAGTGAAGCCTATTTGTACAGTTTGATGGCTGGTTCTCTATTTTGTTCCATGGCTACATGCGTTTATCTTATAATACCATACTATCTTAATTACTGCAACTCCATAGTAAGCCTTCATATCAGATAGAGTGATACTTCAAAATTTAGTATTATTTGTCATTATTTTTTTAGCTATTCTGGAATCTGTGCCTTTTTATATACGTTTTAGAATGAGCATATCTATATCAGGAAAAAGTAATCTTGCTGGGATTTTGATGTGTGCTAAGTTGCTTCACTTGGACTGCAACTTGGACTTCACTTGAGAGTCCCTTGGACTGCAGGGAGATCCAACCAGTCCATTCTGGAGGAGATCAGCCCTGGGTGTTCTTTGGAAGGAATGATGCTAAAGCTGAAACTTCAGTACTTTGGCCACCTCATGTGAAGAGTTGACTCATTGGAAAAGACTCTGACGCTGAGATGGATTGGGAGCAGGAGGAAAAGGGGACAACAGAGGATGAGATGGCTGGATGGCATCACCGACTCAATGGACGTGAGTTTGAGTGAACTCCAGGAGTTGGTGATGGACAGGGAGGCCTGGCGTACTGCAATTCATGGGGTCGCAAAGAGTCGGGCATGACTGAGCGACTGAACTGAATTGAACTGAAGTTGCTTCACTTATGCACAACTCTGCAATCCCATAGACTGCAGCCTGCCAGGCTCCTCGGTCCATGGAATTCTCCAGGCAAGAATACTGGAGTCGGTTGAGGATCTTCCCAACCTAGGGATCAAATCCATGTATCTCCCATTGCAAGCAGATTCTTAACCATCTGAGCCACACAGATAGGAAATAATAAATTAAATCTACAGATTAATTTGGATTGATCTGACATCATTAGTATATAGTGTCTTCTAGCCCATGGTTTTAAGTTTTATAAATTCATTGAAGTTTCTTTTAAGGCCCAGGATATAATTTATATAATTAAATTATATCATAATTTATTTATTTTGATGACTTTTCCAGGGGGTTAGGAAAAGCATGTATTCTACTGTTGTTGGGTACTCTGTTCTAAATACGTCAACTAGATTAACTTGATTGATTCTGTATCCCGGATGGTTTTTCTGATTTGCAGTTCTATCAGTTGTTGAGAGTGGAACACTAAAGTCCTCAGCTGACTTGTGGATTTGCCTCTTTCTCTGTCAATGTACTAGTTTCTGCTTTATGTATTTTGAGTCTCTTATTTTGTGCATATATTTGAGATTATTATGTCTTCCAGGTGGGGTGATCCTTCGAGCATCCTGTAATGTTTCTCTTCGTCTTTAGTAATTTTCTTTAACATTTACTTTATCTGATAGTAATATTGCCACTCCTGCTTTCTTATGTTTGAATGATATGTATTATTCTATCCTTATACTTTCAACCTACTACACTGACATATTTGAAGGCAGTTTCTTATAGATGCCATATTATAATCTACTCCACCAGTCTGTCTTTTCATTAGTTTATTTATACTTTGACTGGTATATATAAGTATGGTATTTTATTTGTTTTCTCTGTTTCCTCTGTTTCTCATTTCTTTATTACTCTTTTTCCTTTACAATGCATTACTTCAACGTTTTAAGGATTCCATCTTGATTTTTGTGTTTTGAGTGTTTTTCTGTATATAGTTTTCACAGTGGTTGCACACATGTGTTACTTATCACTCTACTGTATCAACATTTTACCACTTCCGCTTATGAATAAATTTAAATTCCATTAAAGCCAGTTAAGAATAAATGACTAAATGTGTACATGAATTATGCATTTATAAGAGAAAAAAAAGATAGGTCATGCAACAGATTCTACTAAACTCTCTCACCGAATAACTAGGGACACAACTTGACCTTCCTGCTGAAAATTTGGTCTCTTGCTCCTTCTCTATCCTTTCCTTTTTCCCAATCATTATTGTTTTTCCATTAGGCACTGTTGGAAATTTGTGTTTCTTTTCAGAACCCTTATTACTAATCACAAAGGGTGTTGACAAATCAATTTGCTGAAAAAATCATAAACAATTTATTTCCTCTCCAAATTTCTATCCATTCAATACACATAGTTTGCTTTTAACTGCCTGCTTGATTTCCTAACAGAGAAGGCGTTTATTCATCAATTAGACAAATATTATTGAGACTCGGTTATGTGCCTGACAATGTTTTGTGCATTTCACTCTCTGTATGTTGAGTGCTCTGTACAGTTCTTCCTGGCAACT
This sequence comes from Ovis aries, assembly GCF_016772045.2. Taxonomy (NCBI): domain Eukaryota; kingdom Metazoa; phylum Chordata; class Mammalia; order Artiodactyla; family Bovidae; genus Ovis; species Ovis aries. Next base: position 45,987,563 of record NC_056062.1, read on the forward strand.
GTGTTCACTCTATGAGATCAATATTCCCTGAAAGGTCAGTATTTTCCACATGCTCTATTGATGGAAGTCCTTTCATAAGGGGAAAAAATCATTTCCAGCCCAGAGTATATGATGAAAATAGAAAGTCCCATTTTCCAAAAACATTAACAGCCTGACACTTTCAGTGTATACCATTAAATAAACTCCTGGAAACACTGAGTAATGTACATTATTATTTCTTCATATCTGAGAGACATCTGTTGTAGTTTTGTTAGGATTATTGAAGAACAAAAATAAAATTAAATAAGCCACATATTAGGAAAGACAGGTTGGATAGTGCAGAAAACATTATCGATGTAGAAGTAAATTTGGAGAAGAGGCAAAAATTAAAACAGGAGCCTTTTCCCAATGGCTGTCTTGATCTTACATCACACATCTTAGATCATCTGAGTTCTGTTTTCCTAATGAGATACCTTTCAGGCTACCAAGCTACTTTCTGAATTGCTGATGCTATAAAAATTTAACTGTGCCTACAGAGCAACTTCTGAAGATAAATAGACATTTTCTCTTAGAGGATAAGCAAAGACTATATTAAACTGTAACCAATATTCAAGTCTACCAACTGGCTGATTGGTAACGAATACATCGCAATTATTTTAACTTTATATGATAAAGATATGTTTTATACAAGTCTCCTTCATAGCCTCCTATAGCAGCAAAAGCTTTTTCCTCTGTTGTGCATATGCCTGAGTTCAGGTTTAAGTCTGTGGATGGATGCATTATAGAACGCTGGAGTGGTTCCTTACATCCTCAGCACACATGGGGCATGCTTTTGGTGTTTATTTTTCTCCACCTGATTCAGGGCAAATTTATTTCCCATCTCAATTATAAATGGATTATGCGAATAATAAATGAATAATAACAGTAAGATATACCCTAAATTTCATAAAAGTAGCAGAAGACTTAGAGAGAAAGTAAATTCATTCATTCATCTAAAATAAAAATATTATTTGAGAGATGGCTATATACCAGTCTTAAGTCTGGATATTCAGTAGAAATGAGATAAAGTCCTCAAGTTCATAAAGCATGCACTCTAGAACTATCAGATCATAAACAAAGCAATCAATACACAAGATACAGACTGTGATGAGTGTCACAAGTAAAAGAGGAGAGGGTGGGCATACGGAGTGGCCAGAGAAGGATATTTTTGCTTGAATGATCAGAGACCTCATCAGTGGCATTTGCACAGCATCCCAACAAGTAATCTTCCAACATTTGTGAGAGCAAATTGGGATTCTGAGCAAACTTCTGTCCCCAAATGACCCTTTCTGTATTAAAAGAGCTCTGTTGTGCTGTGCTTAGTCACTCAGCCGTGTCTGATTCTTTGCAACCCCATGAACTATAGCCCACCAGGCTCCTCTCTCTGTGGAATTCTCCAGGCAAGAATATTGGAGTGGGTTGCCACTGCCACTTCCAGGGGATCTTCCCAACCCAGGTATCGAACCCAAGTCTCCTCCATTGCAGGTAGATTCTTTACCTTATGAGCCACCAGGGAAGCCCCAAACAGCTTTATTATTTAACTCTAATTTATTTAGCCTTTCATTTAATATGAATGTATGATAAGTATCAAAGACAATCTTTTAAATGCTGATAGCCAGATTTTTCTGTGCCATTTAAAAATAAAGTATCCCTTTCTCATTGACTTATGATGCTTTCTTCATCATAACATTACACAGTGTAGATTTTTAAGGGGTAATGATATTTAACTCTTTAATTATCTGAAATATACATTGGTATAAGGTAGAGTATCTAACTATCCTCATTCTGCTACACACCTCTTGGGTCTTGTCTGTTGATGCCACTTCATCATGATTCAAACACTTTTGAATAATATTCCCATTTCTATTTCAATAATTCTCATTTGTATAGACTTACAAATGAAGTTGTCTCTTTACTGTTCTGGATTCTTCTTCCCCAGTTTTGGTGTCAGGATTCTATAACTTCATAAAATTAATAAACCAATTTCTTGTTTTAAATTCATTTTAACTGGAATAGAGTTGCTTTTATTGGAGTATGTTGTGTAAGTTTCTACTGTGCATCAAAACAAATCAGCCACACATACACGTATATCCTCTCTCTTACGAACTTTCTTCCCATTCAGGTCATCAGAATGCCTTAAGTAAAGTTCCCTGTGCTATATAGCATGTTTTCATTATTATCTATTTTATACATAGTATCAATAGAGTATGTATGTCAATCCCAGTCTCTTAATTCCTCCTACCTGTTCCTTTCCCCCTTGGTATCCATCCATTTGTTCTCTACCTCTGTGTCTCTATTTCTGCTTTGATTTTGGCTTTGCAAATAGAGTAATCTATACCATTTTTCTAGATTCCACATATATGTATTAATATCTGATATTTGTTTTTCTATTTCTGACTTACTTTACTCTTTATTATACTAAATCAATCCACATTTCTACAAATAACGCAATTTCATTCCTTTTTATGGCTGAGTAATATTCCATAGTATATATCTACCACATCTTCTTTACCCGTTTCTCTGTTAATAGACATTCAGGTTGTTTCCAGGTCCTGGCTATTGTAAATAGTGATGCCATTCTTCTAAACCTTGGACTAATTTTCATAAGAGGAATCTTTGTGATTTCAATCTTTTCTTTGTCATTTAATAAATAAGTTGAGAGTAGTCTAATGAGAGACTTCTCTAAATGAAATTGTTTTATACACTTTTTTCATTATTTCTTCCGTGATTATCAGTTAATTCAGAACTCTAACTATTCCTGAGTTAGCTTTAATAATTTATATATCTTTATAAATAAATATTCTATTTCTTATGGAGTTTCAAATACATTACCATAGGTTTATATGTACAATAATCACATTTTGTCTCTTTGTTAATCTCTTTAAAGTGTTTCTCAATTTGTACTAAATGTCTGTCCTTTTTAAACACTTCACCAGAAGTTTGCCTTATCCTGCTTGTTTTAAAGAAATGAAAGGTTTCTGAATATATCTGTAGTAACTTTTGTTGCAGCTCTAACAAATTACCACAAAGTTATAACAACCGTTTTACAGGTTTCCTTGGTTTTGTGTTTGGATTTACATTTCATAGTTCTGTCAGGTCAGAAATGACACAGATCTTCCTGGACCAAAATCAAGGTGTTGGCAGGACTACCCTCCTTCCTGAAGGTTCCAGGGGTGATTCCATTTCCTTGCCTTTTCTGTCTTGCAGAGTTTACCTCCAGTGTTTGTCATGTGGTTCCATTTGTCCTCCTTCAAAGCCAGAAGCAATGGGTGGAGTTCTCATACCACATGGCTCTGACCTTCTATAGTCACATCATTCTCTGATTCTGATTCTGTCTCCTCTTTTGTCTCCTTCTGCCCACTTTAAGGAACCTTGTGATTACATTGGGCCCATCCAGGTTATACCCAATAATGTCTCTATTTTAAAACCAGCTAATTAGCAACTTCAGTTCTCTCTGCTACCTTAATTCCCCTTTGCCTTGTAACCTAACAATTCAGTTTCCAAGGATTAGGCTATGGACATCCAGGAGGGATGGAGAAACACATTATTCTGTCTACCAAGATATCAATTAAACCTTTGGGTTTTTTCATCATTTTTCTGCTTTTATTTTTATTCTTTTTCCTGGCTTCCTAGATGTAATTTTATTGCCATTTAAAAAGTTTCAGTTGAGGATTTACACGGTTCTCCTGAGTTTCTCCCATGTATACACATTATTAAACACTGTGTGTTTTCTCTTGTTGATCCATCCTATGTCCATTTAATTCTTAGACCAACCAGAAGAACATAGAATGGTAGAAGAAAATGTCTTCCTCCCTGACAGTTGGCAACAAAGATGAAATACAACTTTACTTTCTAGACATTCCTGGCTCCAAGGTTGCCGCAGTTAAGAGATCTTGAGGCACCTGAGAAAAGCCAGTAGAAGTTAAGAATGCTTCCATGTCAGCCAGCTTCCTGAGTCCCCGCCTGCAGGATCTGTTGGAGGCAAGAGTGGTACAAATTTTTCTCTTTTCTAAAATTAGGTGAGCAGTAAAAAATACTTGTAGGGCCAGATTCTTGGACTTGGCAACTCTTGGGGAACTTCGAGATAGTACTCTTGGTTTGTTGATCCCTTTTCCTTCATAGATGGTCACTTTTTCTTTGTCTCTGTCTGCTGTCATAAGTAGGAAACCACTGGTCTGAATAGGGTTTCCTTTCATTTTGAGAGTTTGGTTTGTTGAACAGTGAGAAAATTCTCTCTGCCATCTGGAAGGACGTGTGGCAGCCAGCGGAAAAGACTGGGATTCCAAGCAGTCTGTCTGTCCATTCATGCCAACTCTCAGGGGAGTTTGTCTTAAGATGTGTCGGTCCATAAAGGGCTCTGTCATCTCAACCTTTGCCACTTTATTAGTGATGTAACAAAAGGTCTTTGCTTTCTTAGACTATGCTTGGGAGGGGACCATTTGGATCTTGTGAGGTCTGTGTCTTTTGCACTCTTGTGGGAATGTTCTAGGGTCTTATCAGTTTGAGTCGCTATTAAAATCCTGTTGTGTTAGTCATTCGGTCATGTACAACTCTTTGAGACTTCATGAACTGTAACCTGCCAGGTTCCTCTCACCACAACTAGAGAAAGTTCATGCACAACAATGAAGACACACTGCAGCCAAAAATAAATGAATAAATAAATAAATAAATTTTTAAAACTAATGATAGATTTAAAATATAAAGGTTAACTAAAATAAAAGACCAAGACTACCCTCCTTTATTTGAAGACTGATTCTAATACTCCTCTTTACAATTTTAGATGCTGGGCATGCAGACATGAGCTCATGGAACTTACATTCCAGTGGAGAAATGTAGACCAATAAATGTGAAAAGCAATGTAAGCTAGCGATAAGAACTATGAAGAAAATAAGATGAGGGACTTGCGAGTGGCTGGAGAGCCAGGGAAGCTACTGTTGCTGGAATGTTTAGGAAAAGTCTAAGTAAGAATGTGACATGAAAGATGAGGGCAAACCAAAGAGAAGAAAATAACCACATGAAAATCAGGAAAAATACTACCCAGGGAGCAGTAAAAGCAAAAGACTATGTCCTAAGACACAAATAAGTTTTCCTTTTGAAGAACAGGAAGGACAGGAAAGTCAGTATGTACTTATGGAAGACAAGAGTGGTAACAGATAAAGGGGAAGGAAAGTGTGGGACAAATTGAGGTTAGGATTGACATATAAACATCACCTAAAGGAAATCAACCCTGAATATTCATTTGAAGGACTGATCTTGAAGCTGAAGTTCCAATATTTGGCCACCTGATGTAAAGAGCTGACTCATTGCAAAAGATCCTGATGCTGGGAAAGATTTAGGGCAGGAGGAGAAGAGGGTGACAGAGAATGAAATAGTTGAATTGCATCATAAACTCAATGGCCATGAGTTTGAGCAAACTCTGGGATATAGTGAAGGGACAGGGAAGCCTGGCATGCTGCAGTCCATGGGGTCATAGGGAGTCAAAAATAACTGAGTGGCTAAACAGCAGCAAATATATACTACCATGTGTAAAATAGGTAGCTAGCGGGAAGCTGCTGTAGAGCACAGGGACCTCAGCTCGGTTTTCTGTGACAATCTGTATGGGTGGGATATGGGGTGGAGGCTTGAGAGGGAGGAGATATATGTACACATATAGCTGATTCACATTGCTGTACAGCAGAAACACAACACTGTAAAGCAATTATACTCTCTTTTTTTTTTTTAAGGAAAAAAAAAATACGTGTAGAACTAAAAAAAAAAAAAAAAGATAAAAAGACTGGTAAGAGATAAAACTACCAGAATGGGAAATGAGAATGAGTCTGAAAAGCCCAAGGAGAGAAAGAACGAGAACTTGACTGGAGCCTAATGATAAAGAAAGAGGTTGCTAGAGGACCAGAGTTTCTTCCGTGTATTGAGTATTCTACTAATTCTTACTAGATATTCTACTAAGTTTTTACCTGCACTATCTCATTTAATTCTCACCCATGCAGATAATCATCCAACCTGATGGCTAAGGAATTGGAAACTCCAAGAGTTTAACAATTTGCCAAAGAGTCAAAAAATCATATGCAGCAAAATTAATGTCTGACCAAACTGCCCGATCCAGAAGTCTTGTGCCCTTAACCACTGTCCCATAGAAAACAGCACTCAAACAGGCTTGTTCACAGTAACTGGAGTAAAAATACATATGAGAGGAACTGTAAGATTTGAATTTTCCTTTGCCTCCTTAGAAAAATGTCTTCTTCCTGACTTTACACATTAATTCTTCATTCTCTCTAATGGCATTTTGGACCTTTCACCCTGCATTCAAGCAAAACCGCTTAGCTGGTGAGTGAATTCCTCCAGCAGGAAGCTGAATATGAAACAACTCCATAAGTCTAAGTCCAAGCTCTAGTGACCCCCTTAATGGCTGCCATATTAAACCAGTGTTTGCTCTCTCTGTTCATAACATCTCTTCCAAACATGCCTTACATAGTGGGAATGTTACCTGATAACTCTGCTTATCTTTTGAGGGTTTAGCAAGAAGTGTTAATTTGTTCACAGGTGTTGGTAAAATCATCCCAACCAATCAACATATCCAACCAAAAACCAGGCAAAGAGAGCCAACTTTCCCTTTACTTCTTTCCAATTCTTGTGTCTGCATATGTTTGTCACCAAGATGGCTCCTATTCTTCAGCATACATACTATTTTCTTTGGGACTGGTTTGCCTTGGGGTGACTAAGTAAGGTTGGTGATAATATTGAGGGGTGATGAGAGAGAATGAATCCACTCCCATAGGCTTCAGTTGTGCAGTATTGTTACTTGTTCATGAAAAATATTCTGAGTAAATAAATTTAATTGCTTCTTATTTAAGTGAAAATAACCTTAAGTATCAGGGCAATTTTTTTATTTTGTCCTCATCACTATCTTTACTGTCCATTTGGGACATTATATATTTTGACTATTGTTATTTGAAAGGAAAGGCTTCTTAGCTTAAGGCTCATGATTTGAATGAAGCAGATTAGTCATTTTGTTGTAGTATATATAAAAAAAAAAAAATCAGTGAATGAATCATGAAAAACCCCATCTCCAAAGCAAAGACCTATCAGTCCAGTTTGTGCTCTATTGACGAGATAGCATACAAACTAGTTTCAGCTTTAATAGAGCCCCATGCATCAATCCATACGTTTCACTTGGGAAATGTCAATATCAGTGACTTTTTACTAGTGATATTGTTTCTGCTGATTTCCCGAACCTGGAAGTAGCCCAAGAATGATGGAGTGATGGAAGAGAGTAGACAGAGAGGAAAACAGGTCTCATTAAGGCTCTAAAGACACTCAGCTGTAATGTCATTCATACTCATAATCCCTCCTCTTACTATTTATTTTCCACACCCATAGTCCAACAGACCATGTGTTCCCACTTAAAGTGGCATGTTAGCACTTTAGTTTCCACTTGCCTATTTGCTCTTCATTTTTAATAGCTTATACATTTCACTCAGTATATCATTTTTGGAAGAATTTAAAAGAAACTATAGGCATGCTGTAATTGGTACCATTAGTTTCAGTGGACTGATTGGGCAGGGGGACTCTATGAGTCATATTTTTGATGTGGTTCATGTTTTGATGATATTTGACTGAAAAAAATCTCTTTTTGGTCATGATGTCAGTATCAAGGGAGACAGAGCTCTGATTCCTTGCAACAGAGTTGGATCAATGATTTTACTGTGATGGGAAAATATAAAAGTAGAAATAGATATTTTAGCTATGAGGAAAAATCTATTTACACATGAAGTCATTCTGCCTTATTTGTAATAAACTTAATGAAGAACTTAGTGCCATGATTTTCTTTCCAGTGAAATCATAGAGGTGAATCCTGTTCAAATCAGGATTTTTATGGTTTGAATGGTTAGTGGGGACTCTGGAATCCAACTTTGTGAGCCTCTCACCACCTCATCTAAACTCTAGATTAGAGTGAACTAGAGACAAACATTGACTTAGCAATATTTCCATGAGTGGGTCCATCAGGTAGAACTAAAAGGTATGCATATGTGTTAGTGGCTCAGTCATGCCTGACTCTTCGCGACCACATGGACTGTAGCCTGCCAGGCTTCTCTTTCCAGGCAAGAATACTGGAGTGGCTTGCCATCTCCATCTCCAGGGGATGTTCCCAACCCAGATTTCAAATCCCGGTCTCCTGCAATGCAGGCAGATTCTTTACCATCTGAGTTACCTGGGAAACCCCAACTGAAAGGTAAGTGGCCCTGAATCACCAGCTGCATCACTCAGGCAGGGGAATCAGATGTGTCTTCTCTGCTTCTCTCAAGTATTATCATGAGTCTGGGTGGACAACCTCAAAAATTTTCTGGTAAATATCACTCTGTTATATTCATAGAGATAGCATCAAAATAAGAATTTCCATTTCTTTACCTAGACTGGACTTGCAGTCAGTACCACCTGTGGCTCTGATCTTGGAATGTCAAAGCTGCTTTTTCTCCCTGGGACTCCTTTCTCCAACTCTTGCCCCATTACTGTCCAAAGGTGCTGCTTATAAGGGCCAGAAGAATCAAATCAACTGTGTTAACAAATTGGCAAGTGTTTATTTACAAGTAACGGTATCTTTCTTACATAAATACAGAATTAAAGTGGAAATTTTTGAAGACAGAGGACTGAAGCATTTTAAATTTCAGGCTTGTGCTTTGGGGATGTACTTGCTAATGGCTCTTCTGAGTCCACAATTTGCTTAGGTCTGAGTATACACCCTTGACCATAGTCTATGAAGAAACCTGAACTTTCTGGGTATGGTATAGATTCTATCATGAAGGTGCCTTCTGAAATATTTATTATCAGCCAACTTTCAATCTAGTCACAAGGGAAAGCTTTATCAACTTTACATCAGTTGCATTTCTACTCAGAATTGAAGGGGAAGTGGAAATTCTTGAAGGTAGAAGTCTGAAGCATTTTAAGTCTGGGATAACTGTTAGAATCTCTCCTCCAGGATCCCTAGAACCCATCCCATGAATGAGGGTCTATAAAAGTTCTGTGGGTTAAGGAGATGTAGACTTTGCCTTGGGTTGGTCTTTTGAAATATGCCCAGATAGTAAGTCATCGAGAATGTCCCCCTCAATTAGGAGAGACAACAATGCCCATGAAAACAGACACTGACCTAGCCCTCAGGGGATTTTAGACTTCCCCTAGTACATTTATAAGATGGAGTCAATGTAATTTTCCCATAAAATGAATATATGGGAAGTGATTTTTCCAAGAACACCCAGTGAGACAGTAGACAGGGAGTCTAAGAACCAGACCAGATGTCCTGAAACATGAAATCTGTTCTCAACCTTTTCACTAACTCACTGATGTGGCTTAGATTAATTTACTCAATTTCTAAACCCTTTATAAAAGTGATACTTCCTGTTTAATTTTAGAATCATCCACTCAAAGACGTTAGCTGTTTTTCTTGTCCATTGTAAAATATACCACAAGAAAAGTCAGAAGGTTATTTCAGATAATCACGATTTCCATTTAACACAAAGGGAAGAAAAACCATCAGATTGAGGTTACTGTTGTACCAGCACAGAGCAAACTCCAGCGCAGAGCACTGGCATCAAACACAAGCTCTCCTTTCTGATTTCTAGAGGCACAGACTGGGACACAAAGACAGGGTTCTACATCTAGGGTGGTTGCAGATAGTAAATATCTACATGAACCAGGGCAAATTTCAGGCTCGAGCTTGTTGGATGTACTTGCGAAGGGCTCTGAGTCCACAGTAGATTAGGTCTGAGTGCATACCCCTGACCACAGTCTATGAAGAGACCAGAACTCTCTGGGTACAGTGTAGAGACCTATACTGAAGAGAGCTTCTGACATGTTTATTATTATCAGTCGACTTTTAATCTAGTGACAAGGGAAGGCTTTGTCAGTTCCAGATCAGTTGCTTTTCTAAGAAATGTTGAGCTGACAAAAGGAAGATCCCTGGGATCCCTTCACCATGATTTTCCTAACTGCCACCCTCAGGTTATGGAGTCTTTTGATACTGTGGATACTTCACCTGCCTGAGCTGTGTCAAGGGCGTGGTGGAGGTTGGACACCTCAGAGTGAACTCATCAGAGCTGTCCTGGGGGTAGAGGAATGCCCCAAGATTAAAGGGCAAGTATGCTGTAGTGGATTGCCGTTTCCTCCTCCAGAGGATCTTCCTGACCCAGGGATCAAACCCGCATCTCCTGCATTGCAGGCAGATTCTTTACCACTGAGCTACTTGGGGAGCCCATAAATATAAAAGCAGTGAGTTCTAACACATGGTATTAATAGCAAGTAAGACTGGAAGGAACCCACTCCAGTGTTCTTGCCTGGAGAATCCCAGGGATGGGGGAGCCTGGTGGGCTGCCATCTATGGGGTCGCACAGAGTCGGACACGACTGAAGTGATTTAGCAGCAGCAGCAGCAAGACTGGAAGGCTGGAAACATAGGACACCTAATTTTGAGGTCAAAGCCATGTGTCTGTCAAGGAATAGATAATTCAGAGAAAGGCAGGTCTGACACCCAACCACAAAATCATTTTCCTGTGACAATTTGCAGCCTCAACCAAGATGTAGGGAATGACCCGCAGCAGGATCATAAAAGATCAGTTGTCTTGATTATACATCTGTGTTTTTGCCAACACTAGCAAGCACACTATTTATCATAATATTCTTCATCTTTCACATGACCAATATTATCAAATGCAAACAACACCATCAAAATTATTACCTTCACATGTTTTTAACGCTCATTTATCAGAGTAAGATTCAAAGATGCATTAGGGTATATTGGGGTCTTTTTTTTGGGAATTCTCTAGTTTGAGGAGAGAAAGTTTAAGATCTGAAATGAAAAGGCTGAAAATTGCAATGACTGGAAGCAATATTCAAAAGTTTCTCATAAAGAATAAAACAAGCATACATGGGTATAAGAAGGCAAAGGATTTGTAGTCACAGGTCATTAAAATAAGAAAGGCATGTTTATGATGAAACCAATAGCACTCATGCAAAGTCTCTAAATTTTAGTCAGAACAACATATGATTTAAAAAATTGAAATCTATGAGCATATGTTACCAGACGCCTATATTTTAGAAACCATTTGGATTGACTTTTCTGCTTTTTTGTGGGGAGGCTGTTCTTCTTATTTCAAAACAAAAACACAAAAACCCACTAAGCTGATTAAAAGAAACTGTCCAGATCTGCTAGTTGGAAATTAAACTCATCAGACAATAAGAATGGTTTGTAATGTCCTTCATTTTCACATCATTCTCGGACTGCTGAAATTTAGCATCAATTACTAGCTACTAACTAATCTAGTCACATTTTGTATTCATTATTTGAAATATTTTTCTCACTGAACTGGAACATTTTTGGTAGCTAAATAGAATAAACATGTTTACTGGGTTCAGAGTAAATAATATTGAACATATGATTAACAGATGAATCATTTTTTAAGTGCTGAAATATTGATATTTTCTCATGATAGGTCTAGGAAAGATAAAGAAACAATGTTAGATGTGAATTTCACCTATCATAATAGATATGATATGGATGTTTAATATTGCATAATATAAAACACTATTCAGATTAAAATTATTTTTATATACATTTGAAAATAAAATCATATAGATTTTGAACATTTTGATCTTGCATATATACATGGTTTTCTACAAAAACCTTCATTGTTTATTCCATTTCCTAAAGATAAAGGAAAGATTTCAGAAGCTACCTGGTTAGTGTAATACAATATTCATCCTAATAAGTACATTATGAAATAAAAAGCCACAGACTATGTTTGTCCAACTGATCTTTTTATCCTCCAGTTTTCAATTCTCCACTGTCATTTCAGGCTTCAGCAACATTGAGAACATTTTCTGTTTTTTTCCCTTGCAAACTTAATGAAACACAAATACTTGCTCTTTGTTGACTTGGGATGGAATTCCAACTGAAAGCAAGATTTTGAATGGATCTAAAAGTTGAAACCAAATTACTGTATCATATTGACATTTTCTCATGGTTCACTCTTTATTGATCAAATTCTCATCATAAAATTTTCTTTATATCACATCTCAGTTTGGATTCCTTGAAAACAGGTTCCCATATGTGGGTGTGTATTCAGGAGGTTTATTGGGAAAATATTCTCAGGAGAACTCAGGAGCATTCTCATTGAGTAAGACGACAGAACTGGGAAAGGGCAAAGCTGACTCTCAGTATGGTTGCGACTGAAGCCTCAGCCATCACAATCCCACAGGGAATCCTGGACCAAAGAAGGCTGCAGAGTTTTCTCTTGGCACTGACTGTAGACAGGCCCCTGAGGGACAAGAGCACGAGGCATAAACTTGGGGCAAGACAGTTTCCAGCAGACATGGAGATTCCTAGTGAGGGCAGAGCTGGGAGCCTTTGGCAGCTGATATTCCTGATTGCTGGAGGACCGTGCGTAGGCCCTGGAAAGGAGGACAGGGCCAGGCACCAGGCATTTTTTAGTTAAAAATGACTTTGTAGGACTTCCCTGGTGGTCCAGTGGTTATGAATCATCCTGCTAATTCAGGAGACCTGGCCTTGGTCCCTTGTGTCTCACTACCAAGCCGGTGCTCTAGAGCCCAGGAATTGCAACTACTGAGTCTATATGCCACAGTTACTGAAGCCCACAGACCATGGAGACTGTGCTGTGCAACAAGAGAAGCTATCACAATCAGAAGCCGACACACTGCAACTAGAGAGTAGCCCTTGCTCACTGCAACTAGAGAAAAGCCCATGCAGCAAGGAGACCCAATACAGCCATAAATAAATAAATAAATAAATGTTTTTAAAAACTTGACTTTGTACAGAAAAGAAAACGAATGTTGTCATGGTTCCATAAAAGGATGACATGAAAATAAATGAAATTTTGGCAGGAAAACGAAAACAAAACCAACAAACTGTTGTGTAGACTGAATTATTCAGGTAAGATGGGGAAATGGGTTAGCACAATAATGTTGTTAGTCACTGCTACTGCTAAGTCACTTCAGTCGTGTCCAACTCTGTGCGACCCCATAGACAGCAGCCCACCAGGCTCCCCGATCCCTGGGATTCTCCAGGCAAGAACACTGGAGTGGGTTGCCATTTCCTTCTCCAATGCATGAAGGTGAAAAGTGAAAGGGAAGTCACTCAGTAGTGTCCGACTCCTGGCGACCCCATGGATTGCAGCCTACCAGGCTCCTCTGTCCATGGGATTTTCCAGGCAAGAGTACTGGAGTGGGGTGCCATTGCGCTAAGCTGGTCCAACTCTTTTGTGATCTCATGGTCTACAGCCCACCAGGATCCTCTCTGTCCACAGGATTTTCCAGGCAAGAATACTGGAAGGGGTTGCCATTTCCTCCTCCGGGGGATCTTCCCGACCAGGGGTCAAGCCTGTGTCTTCTGCATTGGCAGGCAGGCTCTTTACCACTGAGTCACCAGGGAAGCCCAGCAAAACAATAATATAGCACAATAATATGAATATTATACCTTAAAATATAGTAAAAAAAAAATCATTTTGTTTCTTCCTTAGGTGTTCATGCATCATTTATACCTTTCCAGTAAAGGTAGGGCTCATTGGGACCAGGGACCTACTCAAATTACCTGAGAAAACAGGATAACATTATCCTCTCTCTACCCCAAATCTTTTCTTTTCCAAGAAGAAAGACAAAATTTTCAAGTCTCTCTTGTGAATGGGTGTGGTCATCACCATTGGGATGTTAGTAGAATTGATGTATGTGTTTGTGCTAAGTCACTCAGTCATGTCCACCACTTTGTAACACCATGGACTGTAGCCCTCCAGGCTTCTTTGTCTGTGGGGATTCTCCAGGCAAGAATACTGGAGTGGGCTGCCATTTCATTCTCCAGGAGATCTTTCCATCCCAGGGATTGAACCCGGGTCTCCAGCACTACAGGCAGATTCTTGACCATCGGTGCCACCAGGAAAGCCCAGAATTGATAAGGGGAACTTCCAAATCTCTAGGGAAAAATGCTTTTCTGGAACTTGTTTTTCCCTTTCCTTTCTCCTGGGTGGAATGGATATTACTAGAACAACTCTGAAAGTCTCAAGTTAAAGTTAGCAAAGATGTCTCTACTCTGCAGAGTAAAGACCATCAGTCTGCTATGGCCAGACTGCAACACAGAGAAGTCTATCTCTTGTCAATTATTTTATTTTTTAATTGATTTGTTAGAAGAGTCTAGCTTTTTACCTAGTTAAAACAGATTATTTTAAGAAGACATGGAAAATAAGTTATATAGGAATATCCATGTTTTATAATAAATCAATAATGGAAAGAAGAATGATAAAGAAGATGTGGTGCACATATTCAATAGAGTATTACTCAGCCATGAAAAAGAATGAAATTGTGTCATTTAGAGAAATGTGGATGGACCTAGACACTGTCATACAAGGTGAAGTAAGTTAGGGGGAGAAAAATAAATATCATATATTAATGCATGCATGTGGAATCTAGAAAAACTATATAGCTGAACTTATTTGCAAAGCAGAAATAGAGACACAGGCATAGAGAACATATGCATGGATACCAAGGGTGGGGGGAGATTGGGGTTAACATATATATACCACTGTGTATAAAATAACTAATGAGAACCTACTGTATAGCATGGGCTTCCCTTGTGGCTCAGCTGATAAAGATCCACCTGCAATGCATGAAACCTGGGTTTGATCCCTGGGTTGGGAAGATCCCCTGGAGAAGGGGAAGGCTACCCACTCCAGTATTCTGGCTTGGAGAATTCCATGGACTGTTGCAGAGTCAGACATGACTGAGCAACTTTCACTTCCACTTCACTTCACTGTATAGCACAGAGAACTCGATGCTCAATGCTCTGTGGTGACCAAAATGGGAAGGAAATTCAAGGAAAAGGAGATATATGCACACATGTGGCTGACTCACTTTGCTGTACAGCAGAAACTAACACAGCATTGCAAAGCACCTACACTTCAATTAAAAAAAATTAAAAACAAAACAAAAAAAAACCAGAAAGGTCATTCTTGATACCAACAGCTCTAGAAACCAGATTACCTTGTTTCTCCTCAGTGTAAGATTTCCAATACCCCTTCCTTTAGTTTTGTGCTCATGATGATCCAAAGAATCTTTGTCTTTGCCGGTACCAACTTCTAAGTCTTATTTCATGCCTTCTGCTTAGGCACACTTCCTATCTTGTGGTTTTGTTAACTGCCTTCTCTTTGTATCCTTTTCACTTTAACCCCACATAAACTACTGAGTCCATTTGAGTCACATTTTCTCTTTTCAATTTCTAATTGGTGTCCATTGTAATTACTATCTTTATTGGGCAAAGCACTCATTCCAGAAGACCTTAGGGGCTTAGATGCACCTACAGGAGGCCCTTGGGGCAAGTACTGTAGGGGGTTTTTATCAGTTTCTGAGGCCCTGCATCCAACTCCCTTCCAATTCATTTAAAAGTTCCACCATGTATGTTTTTAGCCGTCATTACAGAGCCAGAAATTCCTTCTCCTTGTTCCTTGGCTTAAAGAATGGACTCAGGACTTAGACTCAGAAAACCAGGTTGTTTCCCCCAGGATTCAGATCAGGAAGAAGTAACATCAATTCTCAGGCCAGTTAAAGATTATTTGCAATGGTGGCAGTACAGCCGAAAGTCGGGGAGTCTGAGCAGTGGTATTAAGTAAACTCGACATGAGACATCCACAGGCAATGTCCTCTGTAGGCCTTGCACTCCTGTTTTTTAGAAATGATTTTTCAAACTTCCTATAAGTTCTATGAGATTTCTAATATACATTCCCCTCCCCTAAAATCTTTCCCGACAAAGAAGCAATTTATCTTGGATGATACTTGTGTACTCAGTTGCGTCCAACTCTCTGAGATCCCATGGACTGTAGCCTGCCAGGCTCCTCGGTTCATGGGATTTTCCAGGCAAAAATATTGGAGTGGGCTGCCATTCCCTTCTCCACGAGATCTTCCCAACCCAAGGATCGAACCCAGGTCTCCTGCGTTGGTGGGCAGATTCTTTACCTTCTATGCTACCAGGGAAGCCCAAGGAGGATTTTTGTTATTGTTGTTCAGTCACCCAGTCGTGTCCGACTCTTTGTGATACCATGAACTGCAGCACTCCAGGCCTCCCTGTCCTTCACCATCTCTGTGACCCTATCTAACCATCTCATCCTCTATTGCCCCCTTCTCCTCCTGCTTTCAATCTTTTCCAGAATCAAGATCTTTTCCAGTGAGTTAGCTCTTCACATAAATTGGCCACAGTATTGAAGATTCAGCTTCAGCATCAATCTTTTCAATGAGGTCCTAGCCTGTTGTCTTTCTTTGCTTTTCTTGCCCATCTCATTGCCACCTCCTTCCCATTCTTATGATGGTGATATCAAGGTCAATGGAGGACAGTTTTTCACAGCCATCAGCATTTCCAAATGCAGAGATTGTTTTTGTCTTTTCTCTTTGTCCCTGGCCATCTCCTCTGTGAATATTGTGGCATCTTCCCATCATCCTTTCTAAAAGTTATCACTGCTGTACCTTACGCTCTATTGTTTATTCCTCTTTCTCTTCTCTCTCCTGACTCTCTTCTTGATTTTCTGTTTCTTGTAGTAAAGCTTGTGATATATGAGTGTGTGTGTACATCTATGTATACATATACAGATACATACATAAACATGTATACATACACGCATATTGCCCATAATCTTTTATATAAAATAAATACAACATGCATTTTGAATATTATTCCCAATCTTGTCATTTTACGCTTTGTAATAGCATTTCTGAATAATTAGAGTGACTAGCCTTACAGTCAGAGACTTGGGACTGAAGTTTTAGAAACTATTGCTAGTTTTTGAACATTCATGAATATTTAAGAGTGCTAGTGTTCCCAGCGAATTTAAGGTTCTGGCTTCATCTTGAAAGAATTCGGAGATGAAGTGATAGGTAAGAAGTGGATTTCAAGAGAAGCACACTCCGCAGACAGAGTGTTCACTCAGGTGAGGAGCTCCAAAATATGGCGCGGTTAGTTTTTATGGGCTGGGTAATTTCATACGCTAATAAGTGGGAATATTATTCTAATTATTTTGGGAGGTGGTGGAGATTTCCAGGAATTAGGCCACTGACCACTTTTTGGACTTTTGTGGTTCACTTCAGAATTGTCATAGACACTAGTAGTTGTGTTATTTGGTATGTTATTTGGTGAGCATATAATGAGACTCAAGGTCTACTCAAAGTCGACTCTTCTCCACCCCATCTTGGACCTAGTTGTTCTAACCAGCTTTTGTCATGTCTTATGGCCATGTCATTCTTTTAAAGGTTGTGCCTTGCCCCCTTCCCTCCTGATTCACTAGGACACTGGTTCAAAAAAATATTAGAGCAGATACCCAGAAATGAGGCTCATCAACTTTTCTTCCAAAGAAAAAATTGAGTATGTTTACCATGTAATGCACACATTCTTGGCTAATCTACCAATAAAGCCTTTTTGAACTTGTTAATTAAAGATTGTTATTTTTCAACAAAGATAAGAGATATTATAAATCTATGAGTATATACTTGAGCAAGATACGGTTATAGATCTATGATAAAGTTAGATCAGGACAAAAAAATGTAAGCTGATACATCTGGCAAAGAAAAGCTGTGGCTATTTCATGAAAGGGAGAAACTTGGCAAAATATTCAAAATGGGCTTTAAAAGTAATCATTTGACGAAATGTGTTGAGTGTCTCTGATGTCAGTTTTCAATGAGGTATGTTGAAAGCAGGATGCAGCTGATAGCTCTGGACACCACATTGCAAAATGCTCTTTTGGTAATGTGCAATAGTTGAAAATATACAGTAACATCACAGAGATGAGCTAATGATCATCTGAAAGATTTTGGTGACCGTTTTAAGTTGTACACTCCTGGAAGGCAGAACTTGCTTAACTCACTCTGGGATGCTTAGCATTGTGACATGTGTGGTTTTGGTCCTTTACTGATGCTTTTAAATAAGAATCATATCTAATATTAGAAATGCCACTTTTAAGATGATAACAGGAAGTCCACAAGAATGCTTCTGTGGATGAAAAATGTCACCTGCCATATCCATAAACAAAGGATATTGCTCTCATTAAGCCAAACCCTGCACCCCCTACTACATACCCAGAGGAGGTTCAGGATGGAGAAAAAGAGGATACTGGCCCTAGAGAGTTAAGGTGCACATCAAAGGAATGATTCCAATGGGCCCAGATGCTGGCATCTTCCTGTACATAGAGCAGTGCTAAATACGTTAACCTGAGATGTCTGGTTTTCTTTCAGTTCAGTTCAGTTCAGTCGTGTCCAACTCATTGTGACCCCATGAACTGCAGCATACCAGGCCTCCCTGTCCATCACCAACTCCCAGAGTCCACCCAAACCCATGTCCATCGAAGTTAATGATGCCATCCAACCATCTCATCCTCTGTTGTCCCCTTCTTCTCCTGCCCTCAATCTTTCCCAGCATCAGGGTCTTTCCAGTTAGCGGTAATCTTTTGATGTTCCAACTACATTCCTACTACATGGTTTTTGTTACAAAACTCCTATATATCCTGGCTTCTTCCTTACCTCTTTGGATCAGTCCCTCAGAGTGCTCTGAGAGGCTGTCTCCCTGGCTTGAGTCCTCAGAAAGTTTGCCTAATAAAACACAATTCTCAACTTTTAGCTTGTCTTTGTTTGTTTGTTTGTTTTTCCCCAGTCGACACTTCCATAGGAAAGGATAAAGCACATAAACATTTCTCATTGTGGCTTTAAGGGTCTTCAAAGCCAGACAGTGCTGCTGTAATAAACTAAAGAAAGCTAACAATGACAGGCAAAGAAATAACTGGAAGAAATGTTTTGAGAGAAAAAGAGTAAATATAGCACTACTTACTTGAAAGCTAATACTGAATGCTTGATCAGTGTAAGAAGTGAACAAAAAAATTATTTTTCCAAAAAATTCTGTCTCTTTTTTAGAATCTGAAAACAGAGTCCTTGATCCATCACAGTGGGGAACAGTGGCCAACAAGTCTCAAGGGCCTCATGAGGCAAACTTGGCAAATGAGTTTGCAAATGTGGTTGAAGTTTTCTCACTGGTACTTCATTTAAACACAAGGAGACACTTTATCTTCCTCTGCAGGAGTTTTAATTGTTAGTTAATTTCCATAGATCGACTGTGAGTGAAAGTGAAGTCGCTCAGTTGTGTCTAACTCTTTGAGACCCCTTGGACAGTAACCTACCAGGCTCCGCGGTCCATTGGATTTTCCAGGCAAGAATACTGGAGTGGGCTGCCATTTCATTCTCCAGGGGATCTTCCCAACCCAGGGATCAAACCTGGGTCTCCTGCACTGCATACAGATGCTTTACCATCTGAGCCACTAGGGAAGCCTAGAATGACTGTATTCCAGGTTTTGGTTGTTTTTTTTTTTTTTAACTTTATTTTACTTTACAATACTGTATTGGTTTTGCCATACATTGACATGAATCCACCATGGGTGTATACAAGCTCCCAATCCTGAATCCCCCTCCCACCTCCCACCACATATCATCTCTCTGGATCATCCCCATGCACCAGCCCCAAGCATCCTGTATCCTGTATCCAACATAGACTGGCACTTTGTTTCTTACATGATAGTATACATGTTTCAATGCCATTCTCCCAAATCATCCCACCCTCTCCCTCTCCCACAGAGTCTAAAAGTCTGTTCTTTACATCTGTGTCTCTTTTGCTGTCTCGCATCCAGGGTCATCATTACCATCTTCCTAAATTCCGTATATATGTGTCAGTTTACTGTATTGGTGTTTTTCTTTCTGGCTTACTTCACTCCTTATAATCGGCTCCAGTTTCATCCATCTCATTAGAACTGATTCAAATGCATTCTTTTTAATGGCTGAGTAATACTCCATTGTGTATATGTACCACAGCTTTCTTATCCATTCATCTGCTGATGGACATCTAGGTTGTTTCCATGTCTTGGCTATTATAAACAGTGCTGCAATGAACATTGGGGTACATGTGTCTCTTTCAATTCTGGTTTCCTCAGTGTGTATGCCCAGCAGTGGGATTGCTGGGTCATAGGCAGCTCTGTTTGCAATTTTTTAAGGAATCTCCACACTGTTTTCCATAGTGGCTGTACTAGATTGCATTCCCACCAACAGTGTAAGAGGGTTCCCTTTTCTGCACATCCTCTCCAGCATTTATTGCTTGTAGACTTTTGGATCGCAGCCATTCTGACTGGTGTGAAATGGTACCTCATTGTGGTCTTGATTTGCATTTCTCTGATAATGAATGATGTTGAGCATCTTTTCATGTGTTTGTTAGCCATCCTTATGTCTTCTTTGGAGAAATGCCTATTTAGTTCTTTGGCCCATTTTTTGATTGGGTCATTTATTTTCCTGGAATTGAGCTGCATAAGTTGCTTGTATATTTTTGAGATTAGTTGTTTGTCAGTTGCTTCATTTGCTATTGTTTTCTCCCATTCAGAAGACTGTCTTTTCACCTTACTTATAGTTTCCTTTGTTGTGCAGAAGCTTTTAATTTTAATTAGATCCCATTTGTTTATTTTTGCTTTTATTTCCAGTATTCTGGGAGGTGGATCATAGAGGATCCTGCTGTGATTTATGTTGGAGAGTGTTTTGCCTATGTTCTCCTCTAGGAGTTTTATAGTTTCTGGTCTTACGTTTAGATCTTTAATCCATTTTGAGTTTATTTTTGTGTATGGTGTTAGAAAGTGATCTAGTTTCATTCTTTTACAAGTGGTTGACCAGTTTTCCCAGCACCACTTGTTAAAGAGATTGTCTTTACTCCATTGTATATTTTTGCCTCCTTTGTCGAAGATAAGGTGTCCATAGGTGTGTGGATTTATCTCTGGGCTTTCTATTTTGTTCCATGTATTCCAGGTCTTTATCCTCCTTTCCAACCACTCCCACCGTGCCACCCCTTCATTCTTCCTCCTTATACCAATTTCCTACATTCTACAATTCTTTCAAGCAGTAATTCACTATTTATGTATCTCTTGAAACCTTTGCTACAAAACTCCATCACAATATGAGTCATATCACCAAAACGTGAGACCAAATACCAGGTTAGTACATATTTATTTATGGGCTTTCCAGTTGGTTCAGTGGTAAAGTATCTGCCTGCTAAGAGATACAGGAGGCTGGTTCAATCCCTGAGTGGGGAAGATCCCCTGGAGGAGGAAATGGCAACCCATTCTAATATTCATGCCCGGGAAATCTCCTGGACAGAGAAGTCTGGTAAGCTATGGTCCGTGGAGTCACAAAGAGTCAGATATGGCTGAGCACGACACACAGTACATGTTTGCTTATATGTTGTCTGTTACTTTCCAAGTAAGTATATTCTGCTTCTCCAGCTAGACAATAGGGCTCTTGAATGGAAGCGCACAACATTTTATTCTTTAGCTACTATGGTTTTTAAAATGCTGGGCATTCTAGAGACACTGCTAGAGACATTCAGTAAATTATCATGACCTCATAGATTAATTTCATCAGTTTATATTGTCGCTTTATGTCCTTTAGCATACCCAACACCTAGAACTGGTCAACACTTCGAACAGTTCCTGGCATGTTACAACTGCTGAATACATATTTTTCAAAAGAAGAAATTATACATATACATAGACATATATGTATAATTTTGTATAATTCATATATTTATAATTTTAAGAAAGATGCATTTTAACATGAAACGTCTCTTTTTCTTTTGTCTAATCACCTTATCTTTTCCAGACAGGTTGTAAGGATCTTTCTAAAATGAAATGTAACATAGGAAATAAAATTATGGTTACTAAAGGGGAAAAGAGACAGGGTGGGATAAATTAGGAGACTGGGATTTATGCATACACGCTGAGTGAGTGCGTGAGGTAATCTGCGACCCCATGGGCTGTAGCCCACCAGGCTCCTCTGTTCATGGAATTCTCCAGGCAAGAATACTGGAGTGGATTGCTGTTCCCTTCTTCAGGGGACCTTCCCAACCTAGGGATCAAACTTGGGTCTCCTGCATTGCAGGCAAATTTTTTTACCATCTGAGCCACCAGGGAAGCATACATGCTACTATATGTGAAATAAACAGCAAGGTTCTATCACACACCACAGGGAACTACACTCAGTACTCTGTAATAGCCCATTACAGTTGTAAATCAACTCTATTTCAATTAAAATAAAATGTAGCTCATCATACATTTTACCTATTAGAACCAGACTTTTTTAAGCCCTCAACTAAAATGTAATTTTTTGCTGAGATTCTTTGCTAGACATGATTCCTCTTTCATTTGCCCTAAATACTTAAGCACTCTGGACTAAAGCACATGACCATAATTGGTAAGGTTTGACTTTATATATTCTTTTTATTTCTATGCCAAAAATATCTAAAACCTTTTGTTTTTTTTTTTTTTTTTGCAGGATGTGGCTCACAAGCCTTTGCAATGAAACCCATAGCGTTCTATCTTACACATAAAATTTTTCAGGCCCCCTCATGAGTGCTTAGAAGGAGTACAATAGCAAATCAGAATTGACACAACCTTGGGGTTTCCTTTACACTAGATTCTAAAGCTTTAACAAGCTTAAAAAATTTCTGATTTTCTCAAACCTCCTTCTGACCTTGAAGACAGTATTGGTGAGAAAAAAAATGAATTTATACTAAAAAGTTCAGTAAACTCATTGTCTTTTACCTCTTATTACAACATGTAACTGGCTTGTGTAATTTATAATGTTGTAGTTTGGTTGGGTGACCCCTTTCCATCTTACTGGTAATTAGACTGGGATATCCATTTACCCCTCTGGATCCTAAGTAAATATTTTGGTTGCACACCAGAGACTGTTTACAGTGCATTTAGCCAGGTACCTATTGTGAAGATGTATAGTTAAACACACTTTGCAGCAATTATGAAATTTCAGTGATTAATTTCTGCTGTTGGGTTGGAAAGATTTGTTCAAATAAGATGTAAATTGCCCAGAACTAATAGTCCTCAGTCAGACACAGTTTATGTGGCAATCCGATCTTCCAAAGGCAAGAGTGATGAAATAAGTCAGACCCTGCAGTATTCACTAAGCCTTAGATTCACACACCCCACTGATACTGGGAAAATGCATCAGATACTTCAAGGTTATGGAAAACAAGCTAATCCCAACAGCATTTGAGGTTCACAATAACAAATGGTTTGCACACCAAGGTCAGATTGTAGAGAAAGGACAAGCCTGTGAAGACCAAAACTGGTTTCCAGGCCACTGTTCATTTACCTCCACTCAGTGCTGCCTCCTACAGAGGGTAAGCAAATGCGCTCATTTCCTTGCTACTGACAGTCAAGGATTCCAGATCAGCCCACATTCCCATGGTCACCTCCACCCTGTCATCAGAATATGACTTGCTCTCCTCCCCAGCTGCATAACCAGACATGCTCTCATGAAAGTCTGCTACACTCTCAGGACCAGGAGAATTTAGCCAAGCTGTCAGTCACCTACTCCCTGGTGACTGTTAGCAGGAGTCTTACACCAAAGTTTAAGGTTGATTATACTCAGGAAGCCACTGAAAAAACATTCTCAAATGGGATGAAAGAAAAGTGGGATAACTTCAACATGGGGATTTGCCTGGTCTTCTTTAGAGAAACAATGTTACCATCTGTAATTTTGATTCAATAAATATCCATTGAATATTTAATCTATGGCAGATCCTGGCCTAGTGAAAGCCAGCTATTCTTGGGCCCTACCAGCCTGTGGCCACACTGAGGATAGCCTTCTGTAGTCACTCAAACACTGTGTGCTGATGGTGTTAGGGTGGCTCCTCGGTTCCTGACTCCCCAGCCTCTTTACGCTGTGTGGGAACCTCTGGGTGCCAGGCTGTAGCCTCAGCACCACCCACTCTGCTACTCCCTTGAGTATTGCCATGTCCCTCCTCTTTCAACTACATCATGATGTTACCCCATTCAGAGACCCTCCAGTGACACCCTATCATGCTTAGAAGAAGATGCTCATCGCTTTATTCTAGCCTACAAGGCTTCCTGCCCATCTGTCAAGCCCCCTTGCCTGCTCAGCTCAGCCATGTTGGCCTGCTTGTCTCCACTCACAGCGGGTACATTGATTACTGCCTTAGGCTTCCTGTGTTAGTGATGCCTTCTGCCTTGTACATTTTCCCCAGGAATTCCTCTATAAAGTAAACTCTTCTAATCTCAGCTCACCATCAAAATCCAAATTACCAGCCTAGTGGTCTAATGGTGAAGGTTCAGCTCTCTCACTCAGGCTATGTCCGGGTTCCATTTCTGGTCGTATGCCAATTAACTGGAAGTGGCCATATTCTTTTCCCTGTTAGACCTGGCCTCACCCTAACACAGGGCATCATAAGCATTACAAAAGATGTACCACAAAGGCTTTGCCCTCAGTTAGGTCCCAGTTGGTAAGAGGTGACAGACACATGCATAAAGTACGGTAAAGCCTCAAGGTCCAGGGAAGCGATAGAAACAGTAGGCTGGCAGTGTGGTCAAACAGGAAGGTCACAGAAATCAGAATTATACAAAACTGGATTCAAATCCTGCCTTCACAGGTGAGTAACTCAGTGTGTGTGCTTATTTGCTCAACTGTGTCCGACTTTTTGTGTCCCCATGGACTGTGGCCCACCAGGCTCCTCTATCCATGGGGGTTCTCCAGGCACGAATACTGGAGTAGGTTGCCATGCCCTCCTCCAGGGGGTCTTCTCAACCCAGGGATCGAACCCCAGTCTCCCACATTGCAGGCAGATTCTTTACCATCTGAGCCACCAGGGAAGTCCCAGGTAACTCAGTGACCAAGGATAAGTTATTCTCTCAACGTCTCCTCATTGGTAAAGATGAAGTTGACTGTTAGAAAAGTTCTCTTCTCCCAACTTCTTGGTCATTCTCTGCTCCCCTAAATCAGGAATGTGCAGGCTGGTTCTCAAGAATAAAGCACAGACTACTCTCTCTCTCTCTCTGTGCCCTCAGAAACAGCTTAGAGAAGGATATTTTTACAGGTGTTGCCTTTAAATATCACTCCATAAAGGAAAGATATTTTGGTGAGGTTTCTATGGGAGTTACTTTGTTTATAATCTGGAAGAGCTCTGAAAAAGAAACCATCTATCTGGTTTGAAAATGGTTTACTCAGCAGCTGATTGAACAGTAGAAAAGGTATATTTGCATTGCACAAGAGAAATGTCATGTTTGTAAGAATATGAGAATGTAATATAAACAGTGCCTTTACATTTTATCTTTTGCACTCCTAGCACATAGCAGTTTCAGTAGAAAGAAGTTTATGCTGGTTGCCTAGCCCATGCTTCCTTTGGGAGGAGTGATAGTTTTGTCCTCTGGCAAGAAAGTGAAGTTATTAGTTTAAAATAAAACTGTGCTCCCGATGCAGGGGACCCAGGTTCAACCCCTGGTCAAGAAATATGTCCCACATGCCACAACTAAAGTCCCAGTGCAGCCAAATTAACAAAATAAAAATATTTTTTAAAAAACAAAGTGAAATGAACAAAAAGCCAACACAAAAGCAATAAAAGAAACATACCTGTGTTTTCAGAGGTGACCTAACTGACAGAGATCTCCTAAACTTTGTGACTACAACTCTTCAGTGTACCCTCAGAACTGTTGGAAATCCTACCTCATGACCCTTCTCAATTCAATCTCCTCTCCAAACCAACTATTTCATATTTTCCTGTAATGGGTTGTGTCTTCCTAAAAGAAATAAATTGAACTCCTGACCCTGATATCTGAAAATGTATCTTGATTCAGAAATAGGCTCATTGTTCAGTTCAGTTCAGTTCAATTCAGTTCAGTCGCTCAGTCGTGTCCGACGCTTTGCGACCCCATGAATTGCAGCATGCCAGCTTCCCTGTCCATCACCAACTCCTGGAGTTTACTCAAACTCAGGTCCATTGAGTCGGTAATGCCATCCAGCCATCTCATTCTCTGTCGTCTCCTTTTCCTCCTGCCCCCAATCCCTCCCAGGATCAGAATCTTTTCCAATGAGTCAACTCTTCGCATGAGGTGGCCAAAGTACTGGAGTTTCAGCTTTAGCATCATTCCTTCCAAAGAACACCCAGGACTGATCTTCTTTAGGATGGACTGGTTGGATCTCCTTGCAGTCCAAGGGACTCTCAAGAATCTTCTCCAACACCACACTTCAAAAGCATCAATTCTTCGGCGCTCAGCTTTCTTTATAGTTCAACTCTCACATCCATACATGACAACTGGAAAAACCATAGTCTTGACTAGATGGAGCTTTGTTGGCAAAGTAATGTCTCTGCTTTTGAATATGCTATTTAGGTTGGCCATAACTTTCCTTCCAAGGAGTAAGCGTCTTTTAGTTTCATGGCTGCAATCACCATCGGCAGTGATTTTGGAGCCCCCCAAAATAAAGTTTGCCATTGTTTCCACTGTTTCCCCATCTATTTCCCATGAAGTGATGGGACCAGATGCCATGATCTTCGTTTTCTAAATGTCATTGTAGATGTAATTAATTATGATGGTATCATATTGGTGTATGGACGTATTAGATGCTCAGTTGTATATGACTCTTTATGACTCCATGGACTGTAGCCCACCAGGCTCCTCTGTCCACGGAATTCTCCAGGCAAGGATACTGGAGTGGGTTGCCATTCCCTTCTCCAGGGGATCTCCCCAATCCAGGGATTGAACCTGAGTCTCTTGCATTGCAAGCAGATTCTTTACCATCTGAGCCACCAGGATATTGGTGTATGGTGGGCCCCTAATCCACACAATGTGACTGGTGTTCATATAATAAGAGGAGAGATATACACAGCAGGAAAAACACCATGTGGTTACAGAGGATCCAAGAGAAGCATCTGCCAGCTAAACACTGGTACTTGCTCTCTGCCTCTACAGGGATAAATCATGAGCCACGGTGACTGGTAACCTTCAGCAACCCCTCTAAGGAGTTCAGGGTGGAGGTCAGGAATGAGGCACTCTGTGCTCTGGGAAAAACTGGAAGAACAGGCCTTTAGATAGTTAGATATTTTCAGAAGAAAATTTTCTTAGCCCAATTCTTGCATCTCCTCATATCTAGAAAAGCACTAAAATCTTTTTTTCTCTTTCTTTTTTTAAGTCATGAAAATATGATAACAGGAGACTTGGAAAGTATAGAACAAAATTACATGTAGTTCCACTATAATTACAATTATTTTTTAAGTAGATAGATTAAATTTTTAGTTGTAGTTTCAATATGTAACTCTCAAAAGTTAACAGAATGAATATACAGAAAAGTAGAAGGATATGGTAGGCCTGAAAGGCACAATGAACCAATTCAACATAGTTAAGACTTCTGCAAGTTTCACACAACAGTAGAATATAAATGTATTCAAGTTCCCATAGACTATAAACTAGAAGACACCAGAACATATCCAGGGACATAAAACAAGAGTGCTAAAATCTTTAATAGTGACATCTGCACCTTGTGATGAGCAGCAAGCCTCTGGCAAGATGTGTGCTTGATGATATGAACCCCCCTTCACTAAGATCACACGTAACACTGAACTTTCCTGCTTACGTCTTGGGAGCAGTTTTTCAGAGCCATCTGAAATGCTGTCTCCCAGGCGCTAGTCCTAATTTTGCCCCAAGAAAACTTAACTCACGGCTCTCACATTGTACTTTTTTTTTTTTTTTCAGATAACAAGAGAGAAATGCCAAGCACTGCCAGCCAACTCCCAGAAACTGGGAAGAGGCAAGGATGAATTCCCCTCCAGATGTCAGAGGGAGTCTGATCCTGCCAACATCTTGATTTCAGACTTCTGGCCTCCAGAATTGTGGGACCATAAATTCCTATTGTTTTAAGACACCTAGTTTGTAGTACTTGGTTACAGTATCCCCAGGAAACAAATACACTTCCCTTTGTTCTTCAAACATCCATCATCCTTTCACCACCCATTAAAATCAGCTGATGTGCTTCAGCGAGAAAATAAAAGTAATTGTAACAGTTATCCACATCACCTCACCTCCTCCAAGTTACATTGGTGCTTTACCTTCTGCTTTAAGAAATGTCTTTTTCCCTGCTCTAATCTAAGGCTAGCCTCCTCCCACCCACTCTGTGCGCTGTCACTGTCTCATCTACTCCAGGACTTTGCCTTCAAATTAAATTACCCAAACATGAAGGAAGAAAGAAAAAAGAAAGAGAAGAAGGAATGAAGGAAGGGAGAAAAGAAAGGAAGGAAGCAGGAAAGATCCTCTTCTTAATCCCACATTTTCTCCCGATAGTCATCCCTACCCTCATGTTTTCCTCTCCTCTCTATTGAAAAGCAGAGACATTACTTTGTCAACAAAGGTCCGTCTAGTCAAGGCTATGATTTTTCCAGTGATCATGTATGGATGTGAGAGTTGGACTATAAAGAAAGCTGAGCGCTGGAGAACTGATGCTTTTGAACTGTGGTGTTGGAGAAGACTCTTGAGAGTCCCTTGGACTGCAAGGAGATCCAACCAGTCCATCCTAAAGGAGATCAGTCCTGGGTGTTCATTGATAGGGCTGATGTTGAAGCTGCAACTCCAATACTTTGGCCACCTAATGCAAAGAACTGACTCATTTGAAAAAACCCTGATGCTGGGAAAGACTGAGGGCAGGAAGAGAAGGGACAACAGAGGATGAGATGGCTGGATGGCATCACTGACTCAATGGACATGGGTTTGGGTGGACTCCAGGAATTGGTGATAGACAGGGAGGCCTGGTGTGCTGCAGTTCATGGGGTCGCAAAGAGTCGGACACGACTGAGCAAGTGAACTGAACTGAACTAGAAAGACACTGAGGGTGGTTGTGTATCTTCACTGACTCTGCTCCCTCAGCACCCAATATCCACTCAAATGATTCCTTACAGGGGTAGAAAAGACCTCCACTCTGGGTTCTCAGACTTTATCCTACCTGATTTCTCAAGTATTTGCCATGACTTACCACTTTTTTTCTTTTTCTTTTTTTTTCAGTCATTCACATTGCTTGGCTGCTAGGGACACTACATTCTTTTGGTGTCTCTCTTCTCTCATGGGTCCTTTCTTCTCAGTGTCCATTATTAGCTCTCCATTACTGAGTTCTCAGGATTCATACATTATGATATTTCATCTAATAACACACATTAATTCCATATTTAGTACTGAATAATAACAGAGTCAGTGAATGTTTTCACTTTTATGAAATACATAATATCCAGCAATGAAATGATCAGTGGCTTTCCCATCATTCCTAAAAATCTCACTGAAGACAGTGGGATTTTGAAGTCACCATTGTTTTATTAGGCCTGTGACTACCTCACTCTTTTGGAAGGTATTCATACAAATTGCTTGTTCTCAAGCTCACTTCCCTGTAATTGAATCTGATCCATCAGTTAAGTTTGGTCCTCAGTGAAGTTTGAAAAACATAATCATTTAGCAGAAAGTACTTTGACTTTAGAGCTATACTGAAGTCTCTGCTAAGCTAAATATAGCTAAACCTCACTTATTCCATCTAGAAAAGAGACAATCAGCTTAACTTAAATATGTATTGAACATACTTCAAAGGCCATATATAAGCCTCCAGAATGATATGTACTCAGTAAAGGAAAGTTGGTACCTATTTTTTTTTTCATCATTTTCCAATTGCACAAGCAAAGGTAAGTACATTTCTTCTCTACCTACAATAGTTCTGAGCTGGTTTCTGAGGCAGTTGGAACATACAGACTTAAGAACTTAAAGCCTGTGGAGGTGGTCACAGCTCCTAAACCATCATTTTTAAAGAATCCATCCCCATTTCAGTCATGACGATGACACAGATGTATTAGGATGCCTGGTTAAAGGTCAAACCACTGCATCGGAATATTGTGGCATTTTCTAGACCAGATTTCTCAGTCATAGTTTTCCAGAACACAGTGAGGAAGAAACATGTCTACTTTGCCCTAATGGACATATTGACAATAGTGCTAAATTCCACAAGGACAACTATGTAACTCCAAATCTTCCTATTCTATCCAAGAGGGCAAATCAAAATGCCATTGAGACAATGGGTGATAGTGTAAGCAGAGTGTTCAAAAAAAAAAAAAAATACACTATCTGCGAACTTTACTATCATGAAAAAAAAATCACCTTTGTCTATCACTTGCGGTCATGACACATTAGATTGTGGCCACATATCCACGGAGAACTGCTGCTACAGATCACCAGAGAACCTAGTAGCAGAAGAACTGGAACTCTGGATAAGCAATAATGCCTGAAATACAAGATAAAAGAGAGACTAAGAGTATTTCAGCACCAGTGATCTGATTTGAGGGCTTTGTGGAGATGTCCTTCACAGTGCAAATTAATGGCTTCACGAACCGACATCCAAAGACAGTATTGATGAAAATAACTTAAGCCAAGAGAGGAAAAAAAAAACCATTTACTCATAAATTCATGATAACTCTCATCCTGATGAACAGCCATAACCATCACAAATAATACACTCACACACACAGAGTTTCAAAGCTGCTGAACCCAGATAACTGGACTCGGAGGTTTTCCCTTTTTCCTTCAGATACAGTTCAATGAGTGACTTTGGCAACACAAGAAATGATTAGAACCCTGATTATACAACCTTAATATTGGTTAGCAAAAGAAAAAAAATAGTCATAGTATTTATGTTATTGCCAAAGATGTATGCTTCATTGTTATAATTCAAAACAATTTTATATGTCTCTATGCTTATTGTCTACAGGAAATTATCATGTAAAACTGAAAATTAGGGATGTAAATACATAGAAAATCCTTGCTTAAATGGCTCAGAGGATAAAGCATCTGCCTGCAATGCAGGAGACCCGGGTTCGATCCCTGGATCAGGAAGATCCCCTGGAGAAGGAAATGGCAACCCACTCCAGTATTCTTGCCTGGAGAATCCCATGGACAGAGGAGCCTGGTAGGCTACAATTCATGGGGTTGCAAAGAGTCGGACATGACTGAGCTACTTTACTTTACTTTTGTTGACTTATATCTTTGCTTGCTTCCAATTTTAACCACGTCTAAACTCTAAGGGATCAGTTCTTATCTCATAAGGATGACTAGCATATTATTTATCACCACCTTCTGCACATATTGGGCTTAGTCAATTGTACTTAGTCACTCAGTCATGTCCAATTCTTTGAGACCCCATGGACTGTAGCCCACCAGGCTCCTCTGTCCATGGGGATTCTCCAGGCAAGAATACTAGAGAGGGTTTCCAAGCCCTCCTCTAGGGGATCTTCCCAACCCAGGGACAGAACTCAAGTCTCCCTCACTGCAGGTAGATTCTTTACCATCTGAGCTACCAGGGAATCCCTGCACCAGGGAGTTCTGTACACATAAATTCCCTATTCTATTTGAAGATACAAGGTGTAATATTACTGTGAATCCAAATTGGAAATCAGACTCCCAAATGGGATATATTTCCTTTGATGCTGGTGCAAGATTCCAATTACGCTAATGGTAGCTCGGGTGTACTTTAGGATAGAATACAGTCTTAACGGTTCATTTGTGAAAGCTTTCCTTCCTGAAGAAGAGAGGTTATTTTAATGGCATGAATTTTTTGTACATAGGAAGCATTAAACATCATCATCATCAGTAACTGTTTCATTATTTTCACAAACTAGTTAAATCACATTTGCTTCTGGAAACCTGGGTTAAATAAAACTGTCAGCATTGCCATGATACTGCCCTATTGGCTGCACAGTGTTTGTATGCTCATTCCTCAGGGATTTGTAAAGAATTTCTGGTATATTTGAATATTCAAAACATTTGGGATGCATAGTACTTTTAAAAAAATTTGTTTCAGCTTTATGCCTTGCCCTTTTCTTCTCTCAAATCATCTTTTCTAAAATCAGAAATGCATTTATTTGATGAAATGAGGCCTAACCATGTTTTAATAATTTTTGATAACTCCATAAGGGTAACATCTGGCTGTTTACATCAAAAGGCAAAATCTGGTATTCATAAGCGTTTATAAATAATATATATTTTAGATCAGATGAATGCTCCGTCTGTAAAGTTTTCACTTCTGCCACCTACCGTGAATATGTAAATGTGAAAAGTTAATTAATATTCTCTAACCATGAGTAAGTAAATTCTTATTATTTAATACCATAATATAGACTTCCAAATTAATTTCCACTTTGCATTGCAATTCTGTGGCATTCCATCTCTGTTATACTAATGAACATGGTTTTGGTTTAGTCACTAAGTTGTGTCTGACACCCAGGGATCAAACCTGGGTCTCTGAATAAATCCTGGGTCTCCTGCATTGCAGGCAGATTCCTTACCAACTAAACCACCAGGGAGGCCCACTAATGAGTATATTTTTGTACTAAATAAGGCCCCTTCATAACCAAAATTACTTCCAGGGGTTAAGTACTAGTGTAACACAAAAACACTAAAGCATTGGCTAGTGATCCAAAGCAATTGCTTCATTTTCTAAACATCACTATTTGGGGGAGTGTTTTACCCCTCTTAGAGAAGCTCAACAAGTTTTGATCAAAGCCATTTAGATCAATGTTTTTTCATCCTTTTTTTTTTTCCTGTTCTACTTGTGTTGAAGATCTTTAATGGACATGCCATTGTGCAGGTGAGCTTCCCTGGTGACTCAGCTGGTAAAGAATCCACCTGCAATGTGAGAGACCTGGGTTCGATCCCTGGGTTGGGAAGGTTCCCTGGAGAAGGCAATGGCTACCCAATCCATTATTCTGGCCTGGAGAATTCCAACAGTCTATGCGGTTGCAAAAAGTCAACTGAGCGACTTTCCTTTTCACTTTCACTTTTCATTGTGCAGGTGTATTAAAGCCAGGTGGTAAGTGAGCATATATTTATATCTTTTCAGTAATTGCAAGAGTGAACAATCTGACTCAAATATTTCTAACTGAAACTACTGAAGGCTTCCTACAATGAATTATTAATTCCATGTGAGTTACATGAAACTCCCACCTAACACTCTGCCCAGCCAGTTCCACATCATTGTTCTCCTTCCTGTCATTCTTAGAACTTGCTTCCCTTCCATTTGGCTGCTCTCACTCAGGCAGAGGGAAGAAAATCTATTAATAAGTCAATATCTATAATATGAACCCCGGGTATCCCTCCCTTCCCCGGTGATGCTACTGGTAAAGAGCTCCTCTGCCAAAGCAGGAGATGCAAGACACCTGGGTTTGATCCCTGAGTTGGGAAGATCTCCTGGAGAAGGGCATGGCAATCCACTGTAGTATTCTTGCCTGGAGAATCCCATGGATAGAGGAGCCTGGTGGTCTACAGTCCATAGGGTCTCAAAGAGTTAACTGGAGGTGACTGAAGCGACTTAGCATGCACATGTATATATATACAGAAATTTTATTTGGATTTAAAATACAGCTGAGAGAAGCATACCTTTATATTTATTTCATCCTAATTTTTTTTTTCTTTTTGAAATTAATACTAGTAACTTTAGAGCAATTCTGTCCAATAGAACTTTCTGCAATGTAGGAATGTCTGTGTTGTTCGTCACAGTAGTCACTAGTCACATCTTCTTATACAGCACTTGAAATGAAATAAATTTTTAATTATGAACTTGAACTCTTTTAAGTCAATGAATTTTCATCCACTCAGTGAATATCTGTTGAGTACCTACTACATACAAAGCTGTATGCTAGGTGGCAAAGAGAAATGGGATTTGTTAACAAGAGCTTAACAGTTTGGTCATAGACTAACTTTGCTGTCAAAGGCATAGTCAAAGCTATGTTTTTTTCAGTAGTCATGTATGAATGTGACAGTTGAACCCTAAAGAAGGCTGAGCACCAAAGAATTG
This sequence comes from Ovis aries, assembly GCF_016772045.2. Lineage (NCBI taxonomy): Eukaryota > Metazoa > Chordata > Mammalia > Artiodactyla > Bovidae > Ovis > Ovis aries. The sequence goes on from NC_056062.1 coordinate 46,021,306, forward strand.
ATATTCTCAAACTGTGGTGCTGAAGAAGACTCTTGAGTGTCCCTTGGAATGCAAGGAGATCAAACCAGTCCATCCTAAAGGAAATCAGTCCTGAATATTCGTTGGAAGGACTGATGCTGAAACTGAAGTGCCAATACTTTGGCCACCTGATGTGAAGGACTGACTCATTGGGAAAGACCCTGATGCTGGGAAAGACTGAAGGCAGGAGGAGAAGGGGATGACAGAGGTTGGATGGCATCACCAACTGGATGGACATGAGTTTGAGCAAGCTCTGGGTAGTCTGTGGTAGACAGGGAAGCCTGGTGTGCTGCAGTCCATGGGGTTGAAATGAGTCAAACACAACTGAGTGACTGAACTGAATGAACTGATTAAGACATACCTAAATCAACATGTGTATGGCTAGCCCAATGGGCTTCCCTGGTGCTTCAGCGGTAAGGAACATGCTTGCCAATGTAGGAGACGTAGATTCAATCCCTGGCTTGGGAAGATTCCCTGGAGAAGGAAATGGCAACCCACTCTGGTATCCTTGCCTGGAAATCCCAAGGACAGAGGACCCCATGGGCTACAGTCCATGGGGTCATAAAAAAGTCAGACATGACTGAGCCACTAAACAGCAATAACAAATGGTTAGCCCATGTAGCACTAGCTGAGAAAAAAGAGCACACAACTCTCCCCTGGATGATACACCAAGTTTGCATGGAGGAGGTGGCATCAGATCTGGGCCTGGAAAGAGGAAGAAGAGGAGTTCAGCCATGACTACACTCAGATCTGTGAGCATTACTAGGCCAAAAGTTGGCTTGTTTAGAGACCACATGTGTCATGGATCAATAGTGGGAAATAAACACTAGCTGAAGTTGGGGACAGACTAGAGGCTGTGGAATGGCAATTCAGCGTTAGATCCTCATTTTGGTAGAAAATGAGGAAATCGGATAGCATTTGATCAGAGTGATGACATGACCAAATTTGATCTTTGGAGAAATTCCTGTTGGCAGTGTTATGAGGTTAGACTTGGCAGGTGAGGGAGAGAAGGAGCAGAACTGAAATGGCCAGCTTAAAAAAATGTACACAGCAATCGAGGCATACAATAATAGGGCTAAAGATGTAACAAAGGGATTGAAAAATAAGTCATTAATTTAAATTAATTTTTTAATTAATTAATTATTGTTAAAAACACTTCTAATAAAGTCATTAAGGAACATTTACTATATTACCTATAAATCACTATTATGATTGTTCTTTCCTCTCTTGGCTTTTTTCCCCTCAATTCTCTAATCATGTGATCATACATTCTTAGATTATCCCACAAGCATTCAACTAAAGCCAGAAAATGACCCATTTCTCATTAGAATCCTGAGAGGAGAACTATGAGGCCATTCTCTTTCTTCCAAATGCTTTGTTCTCATTCCTAAAGTTGTCCCAAGATACCAGTTAAAAAGTAGTCACAGAAAAAAATAGAACATCAGAACACAGTTGGTTATTTTATTATATTTGCAAGCCACTGCATTTTAAAAGTGTAGGTTAGATTATATTAAGAAGACTTTTGCGTCTGCAAAAGAAAAAAAATAGTTTCCATCAATTCATGCCTGATGAGAACAGATTTTTCCAGAAGCTTGTGCTTACATCTGGAGCGCTTTGAATGAACTTCAGTCAAACCATTTTTTTCCTAGTTTATCCCCCAAAGTATACAACAGAGGATTTTTTGAAACTGAATATAGACACATAAAAGTATGCATCATAACCATACAGCTGGCTAAAGTTTTCTACAGTGAACACACCTGCATCACAGCACCAGGTCAAGAAACAGAGGTTGACCATATGGACAAGGCCTCCTGCTTTCACACAGCCCTCAGCTCCCTCTCCAAGGAAAACTACGCTGTTGAATTTTAGCACCATGTTAGTTTTACCCATCTCTGGACGATAGATGGAATCAAACAATATATATATTTAAATAAGACTTCTTTTACTCTATAGTTTGTGAAGTTCACCCCTTTGACTATCTAGAGTTGTAGGTCACATATTCTCATTGTTGTCTAGTATCTCATTGTGCAAATATGTCATAATTTTATTAATACATTAATGTATAAGGAAGGTTAGCAAACAATGGCCCATTGGCCAGCTGCCTATTTTTGTTGTTGTTCAGTTGCTAAGTTGTGTCTAACTCTTTGTGATCCCATGGACTCCAGCACACCAGGCTCCCCTGTCCCTCACAGTCTCCCAGAGTTTGCTCAGATTCACATCCACTGAGTCAGTGATGAAGCTTTATTAGATCACAGCCTTGTCCATTCATGTATATATTGTCTGTGGCTGCTTTCATGCTGTTATGGCAAGAGTTCAAGGTGTTGCAACAGAAGCCATATGGCCCATAAACCTAAAATATTTACCATCCAGCTCTTTACAGAATAGGTCTACCAGCCCCTACTTATTCCTGGCCTTTAACTATTACAAATATGGATCTATGAATATTCCAGTTCATGGTTTTAGTGGGCACATGTAGAGTGGCATTACTGTTTCACAGGGTATGCATGAGTTTGGCTCTAGCAAACACTGCCAAACAGCTTTCCAAAATGGTTTTACCAATTTAGCCAATCACTAGTAATACAAAAGTTCCAGTTCTCCAATTCTGGTTCCACCCACCGGCAACACATAATTTCCAGTACTTTTGCCCATACTTGATATCTTCCATCTTTTTAAGTCTATCCATCCTGGTGGGTATGCAGTGATATCTCATTGTAGGTTTACTTTGGATTTCATTGATTACTAATGAAGTTTAACTTCAAGTGTTTATTGGCCATTTGGATATCCTCTTTGGTGAAATTTCTACTCAAATTGTGACCATTTTTTTTAAATGCCTTTTTTCTCACTTATTTTGGAGGTATCCTTTTTACATCCTAGATATGAGTCTTTTGTTGGACAAATGTATTGTGAAGACCTCTCCCACTCCACAGTTTGCATCTCACTCTCTGAATGGTATATCAATGTTTTCATGTTTAAGAAATGTTTTTCCTATTCCAGAAAGAAGCAATTGCTTTCTTCTGAAAACCCTGATTGTTTACTTGCCACATTTATACGTTTAATCCCTTCTGGAACTGATTTTGTGTGTGTGTACATGAGGTAGAGGTCCAGGTACATTTTTCCCATATTTTTTTCCATTTTCTCCAGTTATATCAGCAAAATAAAATCTACTTGTCAATTTGCATGTGCATACACACACATCTACCAATATTTCAATTAAGAATGAGTTGAATTTATAGATAAGTTTGGGGAGGGCAGGTATCTTTATAATTATACGGAGCCTGTTATGCTACTTTGACTAAAACCAGTGAAACCTGTATCTACTCATTTTTTATTCATTCATTTAATCAAAAGATATTTATGGAGGATCTATTAAGTGAAGAAGAGAAAAATTTGAAGGTGTGAGGGATTGTGTTCACCATGGGAAAAATGTTCCAGGGAACACAGTAGAAAGATTGAAGGAGACAATTTGTGTAGAAGAGATGGTAGTGGATAATCAGAACCACCCATGACTGTGAACAAAAAAGTCTCTGCTCATCAGTTTGCCCTCATGTTCCAGTTAGAATTGGTTCTGAATCTGCTCTGCTGCCATTCACATCAGCTTCACAGTCTGCAGTGGGAACCTGTTTACTTTATTTGAACATAGAAATAAACATAAACCCAGGTAGTTCTATTTCATAGCATTACCATAAATTGCATTTTTCAATATTAGGACCTTGTGAAAAAGAACCAGTTTACGTGTGATGTTTATGATACCACAGAAACAGATGTCATTATTAGTTTCAGAAACTCTCAATTCATGTCCCTGTTCTATTCTGCTATAGATAAGACACTTGCTTTTTCACAACTACACTTCAAAGGAAATCCATAAGTTGGTGTGTCTACTTAAAAGCAGTTTTTCCAGTAATAATCCTAATTGTTAGGTTTCATGTGATGTCCTTAAGGAGTGCCAAGTGTCTGAGAGATCATTCAGAGACCTGTTGTTACCTTGAACCACACATTTAATACAACTGAAGAAGTAGGAGTGAGGACTTTTCAGAATGCTTTATTTCAGGGGTCCCCAACCCCTGGGACATGGACTTCTACTGGCCCGTTAGGAACTGGGTTGCAGGGCAGGAGGTGAGTGACAGATGAGCAAGCAAAGCTTCCTCTGTATTTACGTCCTCTCCCCATCCCTCACATTAGTGCCTGAGCTCCGCCTCCTGTAGGATTCGGCATTATGGTGAGCTATATAATTATTCCATTATATATCACAATGTAATAATTATAGAAACTAAGTGCACAATAAGTCTAACACACTTGAATCATCTCAAGACCATTCCCCTCAGCCCTCCAGTCCACGGAAAAATTGTCTTCCACAAAACTGGTCGCTGTTGCCAGAAAGGTTGGGCACTGCTGCTTTATATATTAAGGATTAGATTTTCCCTGAGAAAATTCAAAGAAACTAAAATGATCTTGTATAGAAGAATATGTTCGATGGCAACTCAGGAAGTAAGTAGAGTTAAATAAGTCAAATTTCATCAACCATGAGAAAAATATAGAACAAACGCATGTGTATCTTTATGCTTGCTTTTTCTTGTTATAGGGCCAGCTCGTCTCTTCTCCTAATAAACCATAAGAATAAAAATAGTGTTTAGAAAGCTTGCTTTCTTCTTAAAAATGGAGAGAGAAAACTCAGAGTTCACAATGAGAGAATTTCAGGTTTTCACTATTATCTTCATTAAAAAATCAATCAATCAAACATTTGTAACATGCATTCTTTAGTATGGTCCCAGGCTTTCTGTTTTATGAAACAGAAGAAGTACAGAAAGTTTTATTATCTTTTGCTTTTCAACATTGGCTATAAAGTCAGGAAAAGCAATACAAGCATCTATTCTGAGGCACAATTTTCTTTGCCACATATTAGCTTTGTGTTGTGTTTTTTTTTCCCCTTCACTGAAAAAAATAACAAACTCTGCACACTGGTGGGCGTGCCCGCCAAGCTGGAGTGGGGGCAGGGGCCATGGAGGAGAGAATGAGCTTTTGTTAGCTACCCTGTTTTTTGTTTTCTTACAGGCTGGTCTTGACTATTACTTCCTTCTTTGTGCCTTATCTGTGGGCGAAATAATCCTCTGGAAAAATGAAGGGTAGCTTGACCTCTCATTTGTCTCTGTCCAGAGTCCACTGTCACCAGGCTGATGAAAAGTACAGAGGAGGGTCCATCAGCAGAGCCCGTTAATTCTCAGTTCACTGTCTGACTCATTTTGTTTGGGGAGTATAGACTTTCTTTCTGTTAAGTGAACAAATTATTTTCTTTCTGTTCAGCTCAGGCTGCAGAGTGATTAGGGTCCCTGAAGAGTAAATTAAACTCTGATGACTGTGGTAACACAGAAGTCTGAAAGTCAACAGAGTTGTTAAAATAAGACTTTCTTTCGAAATGGCATTTTGCATGCCAGAGCCAACTGGTCATGACAGCACTGAGAAACAGAACTGGATTGATAAATCTCCAGTTAGATTTATCCAGATTGAGGGGAAAAGCTGGCTATGACATAGAAAAACCAGACAGCTAGGTCCATGGAGACAATCAAAGCTGGTCTTTGATTGGAATGCGTGAAGCGTACATTGCCAGCAATTTGAATTTCTTTCTGAATTCCACTTTGCTTTTCTCCAAAGGCATTTTGTATGTTGATAACCTACATCATTTCCCAATATTTTTCTTCCCCTTAGACTGCAAACCATGAACAGCTGTGAGCTCACACAGACAATAATGGAAATAAAACATGCAAAAGTATATATCTTAGAATATGTTCATCAGAACTTTCTTTTTGAGGTCGCATTTGATAACAGTGGCAATTGTGCTGAAATGGTTGAGGGAGGAATCTATTGGTTGATATTGATCTCACCTTAATAGCTTGTGGAGATAAGAGGTGAGAAAAAAAACGTGAGCACCGTCCAAGATGACATGAACAAGCTCTAATAACTGAAGTGAGAAAAATAGGAATAATTTGAAATGAGAAAAAATACATACAATAAGTTATTCTCTGCAGAGGGTAAAGAGTCCCCAAAAAAGATATAATCCCAATTTGGGCTGTCTTACGTATTTCTGTTAGGGAACCACTGACAGAAACCGTCCACCCCAGCCAGACATGATAATGGTAGATTTCATGAGTTATCTCATGACAGGAGATCCTGATAAGGAACATGAAACTAATCAGCTAGAATATGGGAAGGGCCAGCTCATACTATGTCCTGCCAGTCTCTCATAAACCTTTACACTGGAATTGATCTCGGCTGAGAGACGCGAGCACCACCAGGAAGGACCCTGAGTCAGACCAAATATGGGTACAGATGATTGACCGGAGACAACCTGGAAAGTAACCCCGTTACCATAAACCCTGAGACTGTGAGCCACGACGTGGTGGAGCAGTTCTTCTGGATTATTTTACCCTACTGCTCTCCGCCCAGGTGGTGGTGATGTCATTCAGTTGCTAACTCGGGTCCAACTCTTTGCGACCCCATGGACTGCAGCACACCAAGCCTCCCTGTCCTGCACTATCTCCCAGAGTTTGCCCAAGTTCATGTCCATTGAGTCAGTGATGCCATCCATCTCATCCTCTGCCGGGTGCTCCTTTCCGATAAAGTCTTTTGTTTCATCAGCACATGTGTCTCCTCTTACAGTTTATTTTTGAGCATTGAACAAGAACCCACTCTCAGGCCCTGGAAGGGGTCCCCTTTCCTGCAACATTCCCACAGCAGATAACAACAGTGGCCATGTCCGAGTAGCAGGACTGTGGTAGATTTTTCATGTTTACAACACAGTTAACATAACCAGTGCCAATTACCTTGTAGATTATGATTGAGGAGGGACCAGTCACCACATACTGAAACTGAGCAGGACCCTGTGGTGCTCCAGGCTGCAAATCTTTCACACGACCCGGTTTCTTGTTTGTAGGAAATAGACTTCAATCAGCCTCCTAAACCTTCCTGAATTCCAAGAGCAGATTCAAAGTTGCTAATTAGGGAAGTACAAGAATGTAGAAACAAAGGAGAAGCAGGCAAGGAACAACAGTGCAGCAATTAAAGAAGGATCTCAGTTCCTCCTCAAGGGATATTGGTAGCTTCAGGCTGAGCACAAGATTCCTGGAGCACCACCTTGCTGCTGTTGTTCAGTCACCAAGTCATATTCGACTCTTTGAGACCCCACGGACAATGGCACCCAGGTTTCCCTGTCCCTCACCATCTCCTGGAGTTTTCTCAAGTTCATGTCCATTGTCCCTGCTACCTTACCACCAGTCATTCAGAAGGAAGTCACATGGGCTGTGCCTATAAAGACTTTCTCCTGAAAACCATCGGGAAATTCTAGGTTTTTGAGCACCAGTCACCTCGTCTCCTTATTTGGCTCTGCAATAAACCTGTCCCTCCTTCAAACTCCAGTGTTTTGCTTTTTTGGCCTCATTGTTGTGTTTGGTAAAAAATACTTTTTCATCAGGGCTTCTCTGGTGGCTCGTCAGTAAAAGAATCCCCCTGCACGCAGGAGATTTGGGTTTGATCTCTGGGTCAAGAAGATGCCCTGGAGAAGGAAACGGCAACCCACTCCAGTATTCTTGCCTGGGAAATTCCATGGACAGAGGAGCCTGTTGGGCTACAGTCCATGGGGTTGTGAAAGAGTCAGAAACAACTTAGTGACTAACTAACAACAACTTTTCATCTACAAAGTAGGGAAAGAAATGCTTCATTGAATTGTAAAGACTGAGGTTAACTGTTTTAATAAGATGAATAATGATTCACCAGTATTCTAGGTAGTCTGGGGGAAACAAATGGAAGTGGAAAATGGTCAAGCTGAGAGAGAAGGATAAAGTGCCAGAGAAGAGAAGGTTATAGCTTGAAATCTGATCATAGTGTGTGCCATGTAGGGAAGTTAGACAGAAGAAGAACCAGAGAGTTTCCTCCAGGTAATGTAGTACCTCCTGGTGCCATGTTCCCTGAGGACTCCAGAACTTGTCTAATTTCTTGTTACAGGGGCCAGTGAATTCAATGATTGCTCACAGTCATGTCTTTCGGCATGTCCTCTGGTCACTGAAGTCCACCCATCTATTACCCATCCAATGACAAGCTCATGAAAGTCAAAGAGCACTCCAGCCTTTTCCTGGCCCCTCTCCTGCATCCTTTGCTCTTTAATCATCTGTAGATTTCTATATTTGTGCCTTCAACCTCTGTACGCATGTCCGTGGACTTAGATGCCTCCCCTCACCTGTCTTCTTGAGTAAGAATGCTCCATATCCTCAGTATGACATGTTACCCTGGGCAAGGTCATCACTCACATCCCCTCCACCAACCCAGAGTGCCACCTAGGCATCACTGAATTAAACAACACTAGAACTTTAAACAGATTACAATGCCCATCTGTCTGTTATTTTAAAATACAAAGGTTTTTCTCTGCATTGCATCTCCTTGTTTTGACACAGTATAACTACTGACAGAGTTGTTATTAAAAGTCTTATAGAAGCAGTTTGATAATTACTATTTTTGGTAGCATGTGAAAGAAGAAGAAAATGAGACATGAAAGATAAAAGCCATACAAATACGTGTGCTCTATAATTTACTTTCCCTGAATTATTAATAGCTACAATGTCTCTTACCTAAGTTCTTTCACAAGCACATTTATAAATAATAAGAACAGATAATTTTATTAAAGTATTCTGAATACATGTTTGTTCATGCCTTCATCTTCTTGACAACACTTTTTTTTCACTTGGTTTATGACAGTGTATATGACAGTGACTTGACTGCCAAGTACAAGATTTACAATAACTCTAAATTTTAAAATATCTTAAAAATATATTGATGGATTTCGAATGTGGAATGACATTTGTGCATTTACTTAAGGAAAGTAAATTTAGTTCATTTAAAACTTTAAAATGAGAATAAAAATAAAAATCAGTAGCAGTTTATGGCTTTTAAACACAGCTGTATGAGTCTATGTTTCCAGGAAACAATTTTCTCTTTGGTGACCACTGTGAAAGAATAAAAAATTCTGTCATAAAAATATTGTACTTTGTGTGTCCCTTGGGCAATTAGTTGAGTCATTGCCTAAAAAAAGAGAAGACCAGAATTCTCTTAAAAGTCCAGGGTTGGCTCACTAAATGTTTATGGCTGGGCCATTCTCCTGTGCACTTTTCTTAAGAAAAAGAGAAAGTTTTATTCCCATCTCATTCATTTCTACTTGATAGAGCTGGATAATTACAGCATTTTCAACACTGATTCTAAAAAATGCCTCTCTAAAACCATGGTGATATAACATCTATTTTGAAGCATAAAGTTTTATTATAACTCTTTGGCTTTGTCTATGTTTTCCAAGTCTTAGTTCTAAATATTTTCTCCAGTCTTCACAACCGAAACAATCAATAAGGTCATTTTCCACCAAGGCATTTGTAAGAATCACTGAATGAATTTGTATTTTTTTTTCATTTAATGTACATTTATCTTCTCACGGTTAAAGTTAAACTTCACGGAGAGGATATCTTTAGTTAAATTAAGACATAAGACAGCACATATTTGGTTGCAAGCAAAGGTAAATGCTTCCTTTCTGAAATTTCTTACTGATGGTAATTCAGTATTGATTTTCTTTTTAAAGTCCCATACTTATTTATACCAGGCTTCTCTGGTAACTCAGGTGTTAATCTTCCTGTGATGCAGGAGCCCTGGGTTCTATCCCTGGGTCAGGAAGATCCCCTGGAGAAGGAAAGGGCAACCCACTTCAGTATTCTTGCCTGGAAAAATCTCATGGAGAGAGGAGCCTGGCAGGCTACAGTCCATGAGTCACAAAGAGTTGGACATGACTTAGTGACTAAACCACCATACTTATTTATAATAAGAGGATATATTTTTGCAACTCTCTGATCAACTCTGGATTTATCCCGTTTGAGAAAAATCTACCCTTCAGAAGTCACCTGAGTGTCTGCTGTGGACCTTGCCGTGTATGTGTGAGTGTGTGTATGTGTGTGTATAAGCACTAGAGTGATGTCATCAAATGCACAATATGGTCTCTGGACCCAAGGAAATTCAGAGTGAACTGGAGGAGGGTATAGTGATAAACTAATTTAATTGAAGAAAATTACAGTATACTACATGTAACCTCAGGAGAACAAACAGTCCATGTAGCTTCGAGCTCTACTTCTCAAAGCATGCTCTAGTGTAGTCAAGTAAGTTCAGAAAATGTCTTTATTTTGATTGTTTGATATTCTAATATGCCTATGAATCTAAGAAAATGGAACATGGTATCAATCAATCTATTCAAAAAATGTTTATTAGGCATCAAATTTGTATTCAGTTCAGTTCAGTTCAGTTCAGTCATTCAGTCATGTCCAACTCTTTGTGACCCCATGAATCGCAGCACACCAGGCCTCCCTGTCCATCACCAACTCCCAGAGTCCACCCAAACTCATGTCCATCGAGTCGGTGATGCCATCCAGCCATATCATCCTCTGTCGTCCCCTTCTCCTCTTCCCCACAATCCCTCCCAGCATCAGGGTCTTTTCCAGTGGATCAACTCTTCACATGAGGTGGCCGAAGTATTGGAGTTTCAGCCTCAGCATCAGTCCTTCCAGTGAACACCCAGGACTGGTCTCCATTAGGATGGACTGGCTGGATCTCCTTGCAGTCCAAGGGACTCTCAAGAGTCTTCTCCAACACCACGGTTCAAAAGCATCAATTCTTCAGTGCTCAGCCTTCTTCACAGTCCAACTCTGGGAATTTGTCAATTAACAAGAAGACTGTATTCTTTTGTTTTCTTTTTTTATAATTAAACATTTATTTTTAATTGAAGGATAATTGCTTTACAATATTGTGTTGGTTTCTGCCAAACATCATCATGATTTTTTTTTTATTTTAATTAATTAATTTATTTATTTGGCTGTGTCTGGTCTTAGTTGCAGAACTCAAGATCTTTAGTTGCATCATGTGGGATCTAGTTCTCCAACCAAGAATTGAACTTGCCCCCTCTGCATTGGGAGCACAGCATCTTAGCCATTGGACCACCACAGAAGTCCCAAAACTGTCTTTCATATGGAGCTTTTATGTGGGGTCATCAGGTAAGTCTTTACTAGTAACATGAGGCCAGAGGCCTGAGCAAAGTCAGAGAGAAAGCCAGGTGGTTATGTGGAGGAAGGACTTTTGGGGCAGAATAAACAGCAAGAGGCCAAGGCAGGCACATACGTGGCAGGTTTTAGGGATGGCAAGGAGATCTTGGGACTGGAACAAAGGTCAGGAAAGGCACCGTGAACCTATGAAAAGGGTGTCTTATAGTCCACAGGTCCTGGACCACTGCACCTCACCTCTTTTCTTGACTCTTATGGGGCTAGGGCGGAACAGAACAATATGCCTGCTATGGCCAAGAAAAATTAAGAGAGCAGAGACTAGAGGTACTCTAGGCACTGGAACGTGTGTTGGCATTTGTGGCTGACAGTTGAGAAAGGACATTCCAGAAGTGGGGATGGTAGAAACAGAGGCCATTAGAAAGGAGGCATAGAAAAGAAGAATAGGAAGTGGGACAAGAAGGTGAGCCTGAGACCTGAGGTCAGGTAGTTACTGGGTCTAGTTTATTTATTCAGACTAAACGTCGGGAATGTGGAGGGAAATACTTGTATATTTCAAGCTGAAAATAGATTCTGCCAAATTTAATATGTGACTTGAATTGGCCAGCAGCTTTTTTCATTTCTCCTTCACCTTTGAAGGAATAAGTGTCATTTTCATTGAATAGGACAATTTTGAGTCATAATGTCTGTGTCTCGGGAAAGCCATGCCAAGCATTGTTCCCAATGATTTACAGGGAATTATTTATTTAACTCATTCCACAAGTCGCTCATTTATTCACTTCATCATTTAGTCAGTGAGTCAGTCAGTGAAGATTTATTAAACACCTACTGTTGAGAAAACACTTTGTCAAGGGCTGTGTGGGTTACAAAACAGCTGGAGATCCAGCCACTGCCCTCCAAGAGCATAGGATTTTCCACAGGGTATAATAAGACTGACTTTTGCTTTTTGGGAAAAATCAATGTATCACTCCGGAAGTTAATACCAGTCTGGCTATCATTCTAGAATTCTCAAGGAAACCTGTCCAAATGAAAAGCCCAGATTGTCAGGCAACTCATAACACATATTAAATGACTGCCCTTGGATGAATGTAAGGTGAACTTGAAGAAGCTGAAGACTTGATGATGAGCTGGGGTTTGTCTACTAAAGTCCTGTCATAACATCTGACTAGATGAAAAGAAAAAAAGGGGAAAATTAGAAGCGTTTGATGTTGACAAAAGTTAGAAAATAAACTTGTTCGTGTGCTTGGCAACACATACTCTGCAATTCCACCGTCAGGTCTTGCTTGTTCAGGAAGGCTCATTTTTAGTAATATAAATTGCTAAAATCAAAGCCACTGATGAGGCAGCTTCAATTCATCCCGTCCACATTTTCCATGATTAAAAACACAGAAACACACAGAACCCATTCATTTCACTGTTGGTGTACGCTGTTCCTCTTTCCTTTTGCTCCATTTCCAGACAATACTTTTCACTTGTATTGTACTTTCAGAACATTGTCTCTGTTGTGAATAGTCTCCTTCAGTTTCTCTGACCATAATATTCTCTTAAAAAAAAAAAAAAAGATGGAAAGGGGTATATGGATCTTGCCCAAAGGAGTCTGCAAGCACCCTCTCATTATCACCATAATCTTTCACATTAAGTACACCTAGAAGGACCTGATGGTAACAAACTGAGTCAGTATTTTCTCTGCTCTCTGGATGGGCCAGAGTTCTAAATTCTTCCAGAGCTGATACATGTAACCACAGGGTTAATGTTTTACAAAAGGAGTTTAGTAATATAATCATTTCTATATAAACAACATCCTTTACAGTTATTATCAATATTGCTCATTTAGGGATTCCCTTGGTGGTCCAGTGGTTAAGACTCAGTGTTCCCAATGTAGAGGGCATAGGTTCAGTCCCTGGGCAGGGAACTAAGACCCTGCATGCTTCATGGCACAGCCAACAAATATATATTATATATATATATATATATATATATATTTTTTTTTTTTTTTTTACTTAACTTGGACTATTTACTCCTAACAATTTTAAGAATTAAATTAGCATTTCATATGTTTCCTCAATTATCGCATGACCATTTTGAAGGGCTATAACTACAAACCCACTCCATTATCCTGCCTGGACAATCCCATGGACAGAGGAGCCTGGTGGGCTATGGTCCATAGGGTCACAAAGAGTCAGACACAACTGAAGCAACTTAGCACACATAATTACAAACATATAGATAGGCATGGGGAGAGAGATCTGTTCAGAGTCTAGCTCAGTGCTTTGAACACATAGATGCTTGTTTCCTCTCCAAGGACTGGTTGCTAATTACAGAGAAGCAACATGCTACTTGGGATGTGCCTATGATACTGGCCAAAAGGGCACAGAACTAAAGCTTTTTCTCTAGCTCTGTATTTAATTAAATGTCAGCTCTTGGGGAAGTGACTTCATAGCTCTTGCTTTGGTTTCACAGCTCATTTATGAAACAGAGAAAAAAAAAAGACTAAATTGACATGAACATCTCTTCCATAATAGTTGAAATTCCATAATTTCATAATAACTATAATTCCACAATAGTTCAAAATAAGAACCATTAGCACATTGATTTGGCTTTCCACAGACAAAGAGAGTGCTTAGCACAGTGACTAATTTTTCTATTTAACTAACTTGGTCTTTTCTGAAATAATTTTAGGTTTACAGTAAAGTTAGGAAGATAATACAGGAAGCTCCCTGTACCCCTCACTCAGCTTCCCCTATTGTTAAGACCATGCATGATCACAGTAGAATTATCAAACTCAAGAAATTAACATTGGTACAAAAACTACTAACTTAACTACAGAATTATTTAGCTTTCATCAGTTTTTCCACTACTGTCCGTTTTCTGTCCCAAGATCCAATCTAGGATATCACATTACCTTTGGTTATCGTTTTCCTTTGGTTCTGTCTCTAATTAGGACTCTTCCTATCTGCAAAGAAGACAAAGGGTCAGTCCTGAATCTCATCCCTCTCTTTCAATATTTCAGAACGCGAACCTGAATTTGTAAAGCAGAATTTCTCATTTTTTTCTTCTCTCTTTAAAATCATCCCCACCCAGGAAACCATCCATGTGGTAACGGAAGTTGAGAACTGGTTTGTGTATTCTGAACCAGTGCCAAGAAAGACTTTTAGCAGGCTTAGTAAGTGGAATGACTGAAGTGGTTCCTGGGAAAGCAGCCCTTATCTGCAGGAAACATGCATCTAAGACACGATAGGCTTTTCATTCTTCCATCATCAGTAGAAATGAGTTAAGATCTTTGGCTCATTACCCAAAATATACTCATTTCACAGTGTATTTTTTCACCTTAAACTTTAGCAGGATTATCATTTCAGAAATTGATGTGCATAAAAGTTAGGTCTGGAGTACACTGTTGGTGGGAATATAAGTTGGTGCAGCCGTTTGGAGGTTCCTCAATAAACTGAAAAATAGAATCACTGTACAATCCAGCAATTCTATCCCTGGGCATATATCTAGGCAAAACTCTAATTCAAAAAAGATACATGTACCCCTATGTTCATAGCAGCACCATTCACAATAGCCAAGACATAGAAACAGCCTAAAAGTCCATCAACAGATGAACAGATAAAGAAGATGAGGTATATATAGACAATGGAATACTACTCAGCCATAAAAGAGAACAAAATAATGTCATTTGCAGCAACACAGTTGTAACTAGAGGTTGTCACATTAAGTAAAGTAAGTCAGAAAGAGAGAGACAAATGCCATATGATATCACTTAAATCTGGAATCTAAAATATGACACAAATGAACCTATCTATGAAACAGAAACAAACTCAGAGACATAAAGAACAGACTGTGGTTGCCAATGGGGAAGGAGATGGGGAAAGGAGGGAGTGAGAATTTGGGGCTGGTAGATGAATACTACCACATATAGAATGAATAAGCAACAAAGTCCTACTGTATAGCACAAGGAACTATGTTCAATATCATGTGATAAATTGAAATGGAAAAGAATATGTATGTTTACAACTGAGTCACTTTGGGGTTTCCCTGGTGGCTCAGAGGTTAAAGCATCTACCTCCAATGTGGGAGACCTGGGTTCGATCCCTGGGTTGGGAAGATCCCCTGGAGAAGGAAATGGTAACTCACTCCAGTATTCTTGCCTGGAGAATCCCATGGATGGAGAAGCCTTGTAGGCTACAGTCCATGGGGTCACAAAGAGTCGGACACAACTGAGCAACTTCACTCACTCACTTTGCTCTACAGCAGAAATTAACACAACATTGTAAATCAACTAAATTTCAATTAAAAAATAAGTTTAAAAAGAAAGTTAGGTCAGGGGACACATACTGGCACACCAGCAAGTGTTGCCAGACTGCACACCTGAAGCTGCATGGTTGGCTCCTATTCTAATAATTGGCCATGCCAAGGCCAAGAGTAATTGTGAAGCACGCCTTTGCTCTCCTGTGTACCAGGTATTCCTGGCTATCTGCTGAGCAGATGTCTCAAGTGATGCAGACTGGAGAGTAATTGGGAACTGCTGAAAGCCTCGTCCTTTGGGGGAAATTTTGGAAGACAAGTCTTCCCCTCCTACTGTTTAAGCATTGCAACTTGTCAAATTATACATGGCAGATGGATTAGTTTGTCCTTTTAGTGGCAGAAAAGCTGTTTTTCTACCCTGGCAAAGGCATCAAGATATGACTCTACTGCTCCTCAGCTATATTTGGGAAAAATACTTTATTTTCTTTTTTGGTCTGTTTTAACAAGTGACTGTAAAAACTTTTTATTATATTATGCCATAATTAAATAACTGGCTTTCATTAATATATTGTTCTAGAAATGTGATCGGCAGCCTATAATTACATGTAAGACTTGGCTCGTTATTAGCTCAACTGCGTTGCCTTTACAGTGTGTAGGAAAATTACAAGATACATAAAATGTGCGCTGTGAGTCATCTTGGCATTATTGGGAAAATGTTCTATTTATTTAAGAGCAAGAAGCAAATATAGCTTTTTCTCCCGGTTGGAACCATTAGAGAAATTCAATGCCTATTCTTTTAGTTTCCCATGGCTTGTTTTTTCCTAAATGTTTATGCCTTCATGTCTCTTAAGTTTTTCCTCTTGCCTTTCATATTTTCTGTATCTTTGGTTTTTTCTACAAATGCCATTGGTTTCTTCTCTGACTGTAAATTTTCAGAAAGTCTTCTGACCTGGCTTCGGTTTTGACAGATAAATGTTCAAAATCATTGCCATTAAGCATTGTCATCTGTTGCATGAATAAATGAAAGAGAATAGCATCAAACTGAAAAGCATGTTTCCTAACTTTGAATGAAGTTCTTCAATCTTCTCATCTCTTTTTAAATTTCTCTATTCTATCCTAGAAAAAAAAAAAAAAATTCTTGTGTGAGAAGAAAAGTCTTCAAAATTGACCTACTTCTCTCTTCCTGGTCCACTGTAATCTCCCACTATCCTCCAGGAGAGCCTCCCATGTGGCACAGTGGTAAAGACTCTGCCTGTCAATGCAGGAGATGTGAGTTCAGTCCCTGGGTCAGGAAGATCCCCTGGAGCAGGAAATGGCAACCCACTCCTGTATTCTTACCTGAGAAGTCCCATGGATAGAGTAACCTGGCAAAGTACAGTCCATAGAGTCACAAAAGAGTCCAACTCAACTTAGCAACTAAATAACAACAAATCCTTCAGAAATATCCTATTATAGTTCTGCTGTTTTCCTCCAGTGCAAAATATCCAAACCTAAACTGATCCTTCTCCCTCAAATTCTGATCTATTCATCTTACTTTCTCTTCAGATATGAGTGATATAGTCATAGCCTCAGGTATTTAAGTTCCAAATTTCTGAATAATCCTTTCCTCCCTCATCATCTTTGTGCCATGGGAAAAAAAAATACCAAGTCCTGCCAATCTTCCATGGAATTATGGAACCCATTCCTTCCTTTCCGTCATTTTATTGTTGCCAAGTCCATGCTCATCTCCAGACATCTAGACCCTTGCAACATCTGTTTAACTGTTCTATTTGCTCCTGATCTTCTTTTTATGCCTTATCCCTCCACTTGAACTGTCATCTTAAATTCCTGCTTTCCTCTTGCTATTTGCCTGCTCAAAAGCTTTCATTACTCTCCAAAATGTAACCCCATTTTCGTTTGCAGGCACAGTTGTTACAGAATGCAAAGAATCTCCTGCCAATGAAATAAGAGGCTCATTTCTCTGACCTACACCAATTCCCAACCTCCGTCTCAAATTCAGCCTGGTTGCCTGGTTTCCACCACAGCTCAGAGCTTCTACTGTGAATACTTATTCACATTCCTGCCTCCCATCCCATCATCCATCAGGTATTACTGTGATGTAAGCTGTTTTCTCTTCAGAGCTCTTTAAACTTGTTGTCCCTCAAGTTGAATAAAGACTTATTTTTTTCCCAAAGAACTTAGTACCTTCATGGAAAAATAATGAGTAATGAGATTAAGATTAGGTATAAGAATACCTGGACTTCTTTGGTAGCTCAGGGGTAAAGAATCTGCCTGCAAAGACAGAAGAGAATGCAGTTTGATACTTGGGTCAGGAAGATCCCCTGGAGAAGGGCATGGCAACCCACTCCAGTACTCTTGCTTGGAGAATTCCATGGACAGAGGAGCCTGGAGGGCCACAGTCCAGTTCAGTTCAGTCACTCAGTCGTGTCCAATTCTTTGCAACCCCATGGACTACAGCATGCCAGGCCTCCCTGTCCATCACCAACTCCCAGAGTTTACTCAAACTTATGTCCACTGAGTCAGTGATGCCATCCAACCATCTCATCCTCTGTTGTCCCCTTCTCCTCCCTCTTTAAATCTTTCACGGAATCAGGGTCTTTCAAATGAGTAAGTTCTTCGCATCAGGCAGCCAAAGTACTGGAGTTTCAGCTTCAGCATCAATCCTTCCAATGAATATTCAGGACTGATTTCCTTTAGGATGGACTGGTTGGATCTTCTTGCAACCCAAGGGACACTCAAGAGTCTTCTCCAACACCACACTTCAAAAGCATCAATTCTTCAGTGCTCAGCTTTCTTTATAGTCCAACTCTCACATCCATACATGACTACCGGAAAACCATAGCCTTGACTAAATGGACCTTTGTTGGCAAAGTAATGTCTCTGCTTTTGAATATGCTATCTAGGTTGGTCATAACTTTTCTTCCAAGGAGTAAGCGTCTTTTAATTTCATGGCTGCAATCACCATCTGCAGTGATTTTGGAGCCCCCAAAAAATAAAGTCTGACACTGTTTCCCCATCTATTTCCCGTGAAGTGATGAGACCAGATGCCATGATCTTAGTTTTCTGAATGTTGAGTTTTCAGCCAACTTTTTCACTCTCCTCTTTCACTTTCATCAAGAGGCTTTTGAGTTCCTCTTCACTTTCTGCCATAAGGGTGGTGTTATCTGCATATCTGAGGTTACTGATGTTTATCCTTTCAATCTTGATTCCAGCTTGTGCTTCTTCCATCCCAGTGTTTCTCATGATGTACTCTGCAAAGAAGTTAAATAAGCAGGGTGACAATATACAGCCTTGACGTACTCCTTTTCCTATTTGGAACCACTCTGTTGTTCCATGACCAGTTCTAACTTTTGCTTCCTGACCTACATATAGGTTTCTCAAGAGGTAGGTCAGGTGGTCTGGTATTCCCATCTCTCTCAGAATTTTCCACAATTTGTTGTGCTCCACATAGTCAAAGGCTTTGGCATAGTCAATAAAACAGAAATAGATGTTTCTGGAGCTTTCTTGCTTTTTTGATGATCCAACGGATGTTGGCAATTTGACTTCTAGTTCCTCTGCCTTTTCTAAATTCAGCTTGAACATCTGGAAGTTCATGGTTCACATACTGTTGAAGCTTGGCTTGGAGAATTTTGAACATTACTAATTTGTGAGATGAGTACAATTGTGTGGCAGTTTGAGCATTCTTTTGCATTGCCTTTTTTTGGGATTGGAATGAAAACTGACCTTTTCCAGTCCTGTGGCCACTGCTAAGTTTTCCAAATTTGCTGGCATATTGAGTGTAGCACTTTCACAGAATTATCTTGTAGGATTTGAAATAGCTCAATTGGAATTCCATCACCTCCACTAGCTTTGTTCATAGCGGTGCTTCCTAAGGCCCACTCGACTTCACATTCCAGGATGTCTGGCTCTAGGTGAGTGATCACACCATCATGATTATCTTGGTCATGAAGATCTTTTTTTGTATAATTCTGTGTATTCTTGCCACCTCTTCTTAATATCTTCTCCTTCTGTTAGGTCCATACCATTTCTGTCCTTTATTGTGCCCATCTTTGCATGAAATGTTCCCTTGGTATCTCTACTTTTCTTAAAGAGCTCACTAGACTTTCCATAGGGTGGCAAAAGCATCCACCAACACAACTTAGAGACCATGAGTCTGCCAACACGACTTACAGAAAACAACATAAGACTGGTATCCCAGTAGAAAGATCTTGATATTTCTCCTTATATCTCAGTCCCGCAGAAGGCAGGCACTGTTGATTTTCCACTGCGGTGTAACAGTGATTACAAGTGAGGAGCCTACAAGAGCTCCCATACTTGTAAGAGTCATATCTCTGGGAAATTCTAGATGAGTCATCAGTTTCAGTGCTACCACTTTCCTCCTGGCTATTTGGCATTGGAAAGTCACTCTGGGTCATTCACTAACAGTACTCTGACTTCAGATTACTTTTTTAGAGCATTCCTATCAATAATCCAAATGTGATCCCTAAATAACATATTTTCTTTCTAACTCTGCTAACCCCACTCTCCCCATTAGTACAATGTTCATTACCACCTTCACTTCTGCTTCTTGCTAGGAATGCCCTCCTACCTACCTTCTTTCTATCAAGCTAATCTTTATTCATGTTTCAAGCCTCAGCTCCTGTCCCAAACTTGTCTGTAGAATCTTCTCATCCAAGCCAGCCCACCATGGTCTCCTTGTAAATCCTATCAGCCTCATCCTCTTACTTTCTGCCTAAATCACTATATTATACTATTTATGTGCATCAATAGATCTATCTATTGATATATCTTATTGCCCAAATATGCTGTAAAATCCTGAAAGGTTGATTATCTAAGCCAATGTTTTTAACCTAGAGGTCTTAGTCATAGTCATCTTTGAAGAAGAATGGAATTGGGGAAATCCAGAATTTTGCAGTCCAAGAATTCACAAAAATAATGAGTTTCCTAACTAAATAGGGCTTCCCTTGTGGCTCAGCTGGTAAAGAATCCACCTGCAATGCAGAGACCTGGGTTTGATCCCTGGATTGGGAAGATCCCCTGGAGAAGGGAATATTCTGGCCTAGAGAATTCTGTGGCCTATATAGTCCATGGGGTTGCAAAGAGTTGGACACGACTAAGCAACTTTCACTTTCACTTTTAATGACTAAATAGATTGTATATGGCTTCAAAATATGTATATTGATATTTTATGCAATACTGATGATGTGATTATTATACATATGTCAATAGTATGATAATTAAAAACAACTTATTGAAAATATTGTTGAATTTATTCCAGTTGTTAGTAATTTTCAATCAATATATACTAAATCAACATATATGTCTATATACATATATAATATATAAAACCACCATGAAGGAATCTTGTAACCCTTGTTACATAAAATCATAACTATCATACCTGGAAAAGTTTATCATAGGCAGTCAACCATCTACACATACAGGCCATCATAAAACACTTTCTCTGATCACTTCAATTTTAGCTTAGTTTCTACAATTTGATGTGAAAGTCTCTTTTCAAAGCTAAAACGTTTTACCAACTTTGGTGAAACATTTGCACAATGTCACTCACTTGATGGATGGGACCAACCCATTGTTGAATAAGTGATCTGCCATTAACTGCGCACAGTAGGAGGCAAACTCCTTAAGAGGCTATAGGTTAAAAAGTGGTTGTGCTTTTGGGGCAAAGACAATGTATTTAATACCTCGACTTATGGAAGAACAAGGAAGAAATGGCACCCGAGCCTTCTTCCCTCTACCAGCTTCATTTGGCCATCATCACTTCTCTGAGTTTTTCTGAGCTTCTTTGTACTCATTTCCCAAAGAATTGGTGTCTCTAAATAGCAGAAACTCAGTCGCACTTGCAAAATACACTAGACAATTGAGTATCATTGTCTAACAGTTTATGCAGTTTTCCAAAGACCTATAAATACTCCATAAGTAGTGTGGTAACACTCTAAAAATTATAGTTAGTTAATAAAGAGCGCTAGTGTTAAAGAACTTGTCTGACAAAGAGACATAAGAGATGTGGGTTCAATCTCTGAGTGTATGTCTGCTAATGAGAGCCTTCTTCTGTTCTGCTTGTGTTGAATGACTCATGCTCAACATCAGAGTGCCCAGCCAGCTCCCCTAAGAATGATCTTTGCACTTGTCATAGAGATATTAACCATTAGAGATCAGTGTTTCTCCATTAAGAATTAAGATGTGTTAAGACTATGACTGCATTAACTATCATTGAATTAGCAAAACATTTCCATTGCTGACATCTTAAATAGCTCATTAATTATATTTTAATTACCCGTTGTCCATAATCTACAACTGCCAGCAACAGAGTTTTCAGTCTCTGATGCTAATTACATATTCTATAATGACTCTAAAAATCACAGTTGGTGCACTGGGTATAAATTAATCAGTACAACAAGTCAGTGTTATATTGTGCTTAATCGCTCAGTTGTGTCTGACTCTTTGCAACCCTATGTACTGTAGCCCACCAGACTCCTCTGTCCTTGGAGATTCTCCAGGTAAGAATACTGGAGTGGGTTGCCATGCACTCCTCTATGGAATCTTCCCAACTCAGGGATTAAACTCAGGTCTCCCGCATTGCAGGCAGATTCTTTACTGACTGAGCCACGAGGAAAGCCCAAGAATACTGGAGTGGGTAGCCTATCCCTTCTCTAGGGAACCTTCCCGACCCCAGGACTCAAATCAGGGTCTCCTGCATTGCAGGCAGATTCCTTACCAGCTGAGCTACCAGGGAAGACCAGTGTTTTATCGGTTACAATCAATTCACCTTCATGAAGGTGACTATAGTGGCTTCAAACTTACACGCTTACAGTAATTTCTCAGGTGGTTAATGGTGGACTTCAGTTAAACTTAGTATTGATTTCTTTTTCTGCTCAATCTTTCATTATGGGAATCCAGACACTGAAATTTTTTCCATCAGAAAATTTGACAATAGGCATCTCAATACTTTAAAGAAAAAAACTTTTAAAAGAGTAATGCAGGGACATCCCTGGTGGTCCAGTGGTTAAGATTCCATGCTTCTAGTGCAGGGGGGCACAGTTTGATTCCTGGTCAGAGAACTAAGATCCCAGCTGCTGCATGGCAAAAAAAAAAAAAAAAAAACAATGTATCTCCCTCTTTAGGTAGAATCTCTAATGATCAAAAAATAATTTAAGACTACACTGCCAAATGCTCACAGGGCTAAACCTATCCTGGGTCCCCATGTGTGTGATTTAAGAAAGCCCAGGAAACCTCCTTCTAATCTGTAAAAGTGGTTGTCTGTTCCAATTACCTGGTCCTTATTTCTAAGCTGATACATGAGAACTGTCTGAAAAAGAATTTCTTGATTTGCTTATTTATATATGACAAGACTTGCAAAAGCAGTAAAATTAAATTACATTTGGAAGAACTTTTAATGAGTCCTTTTTATTGAAAAGGATAAAACCCTCTTAATATTTGGGCCGAGCCAGAAAATGTAGGACATGTGGTTTTTAGATATAATGTTTTCAATTTCCGCATTGGAGTTTGATTTCTCAGAGCTTTGAAGGCATTGAAACTCTTAAGAGGTTCCAATTAAGATGCAAATCTTCCCAGGAGAAGATACCTTTAGTGTTTGTCAACAAACACCTTAGTGAAAAATAGCCCATAGCAAATGAGAATGGGTGAGAACTTTCCAGAATGTCAGCATGAGGAAGTGGAGCACTGATTTTCCTCTTTTTTTCTGAAGCTAAGAAAATGAAGGGAATAAGTCAAAAAGACAAATAAGCACCTAATGGAGTTTTATAAAACTCACACATATACATATAAATAAACATATGTATACACAGATATACTTTCTCCTAATTGAAGAAAAACCTACTGTCTCTCGGGGCTTCCCCAGTGGCTGAGCGGTAAAGAATTGATCTGCAATGCAGGAGACACAGGTTCGATCCTTGGGTTGAGAAGATGTCTTGGAGGAGAGCATGGCAACCAACTCCAGTATTCTTGCCTGGAGAATCTCACGGACTTTAGCTCACCATAGCTCATGCAATAGCTCATAGCTCACCATCCCATAGCTCACCATTGCTCATCCCATAGCTCACCAGAGAAGTCTGCTGCTGCTGCTGCTAAGTCGCTTCAGTCATGTTCAACTCTGTGCGGCCCCATAGACGGCAGCCCACCAGGCTCCGTCGTCCCTGGGATTATCCAGGCAAGAACACTGGAGTGGGTTGCCATTTCCTTCTCCAGTGCATGAAAGTGAAAAGTGAAAGTGAAGTCATTGAGTCATGTCCAACTCTCAGCAACCCCATGGATTGCAGCCACCAGGCTCCTCCGTCCATAGGAGTTTCCAGGCAAGAGTACTGGAGTGGGGTGCCATTGCCTTCCTTCTCCACCGGAGAAGTCTGGTGACCTACAATCCATAGGGTCACAAACAGCTGTGCAAAGGCTAATGAGCACACACTACTATCTCTCAATGGCTTCTAACCACTCTTCACATTTTTTTTCCTTTTTTTTTTTTTTTGACCATGCCCCATGGTATGTGGGATCTTAGTTCCCTTGACCAGGGATCAAACTCTTGTCCCCTGCACTGGAACTATGGAATCTTAAGCACTGGACTGCCAGGGAAGTCCCAGGCTTTACACTTGTAGCCTGCCAAAACAAAAGACTGCTATATGGTAACTGTTAAAACTATTATCTACCTCAAGCATTTTAAGCCCCATCTTCTAATGGCATGATTCTAGAGCTGAAAATGTGCATACTGAATCAGTAAATATTGTGACCTATGAAACAGTAAAAGAAAAATTCTTAATAATCAGAGCCCAAGAATTCAATGAAGAGAATGCAACTGATAAAATGCAAGTTGCTGACTTATCAGAAAATGAACTAAAAATATTATATCTAAAAAGAAAGGTACTCACTATGTTTGGGACATAAAAATTTCCTTTTCTACTTTTCAGAAATATATGCTTTCTGTTTTCTCCTTTGATGGAGAATTCTAAAGGCTAGAAGCATATTCCAATATTGATAGTTTCTTTTCTCAAATTTTGTTCTGCTTCCTACAACGTACTAACCTCTAAGGTTCTATATTTCTTAAGTTTCAGTAATCTATCGTTTTGGTGATGATGGGACTTCCCTGGTGGCTCAGCTGATAAAGAATCCACCTAAAATGCAGGAGACCTGGGTTTGAACCCTGGGCCGGGAAGAGCCCCTAGAGTAAAGGAATGGTTACCCACTCCAGTATTCTGGCTTGGAGAATTCCATGGACTGTATTGTCCATGGGGTTGCAAAGAGTCGGACGTGACTGAGAATTGTGTAATGCACCATTCTCTGGAAAAATATTTCATAGTTTGCAGGGCCCTAGTTTGAAAAGGCAACATAGAGTTTAAACTGAAACTGTCATCAGAACTTCCTCAAGTACAGTCCTTTATCTTGTCAGATGAGGCACTGTGACATCTCCCAGACTGAGCCATTTCCCCAGTGTTCTGAACATGATAAATACTGGAGTCTGGCTGAAACAAAAGTCCCTTGCTTCCTAAGGGAAAGTTGCATGCACTCTGGTTTCCCCCTTTGAATTGTTAAGAATCTTTTACTTTCTCAAGTTTAAAAAATTTGTTTTTCCTTTTCTTGTTGTAATTTTTGTTTTGTTTTGTTTTCCCCACCGATCTTCCCGTGTTAGTACATCTTCCATTGATCATCTTAGATCATCTTATAATGAACCTTATATGGATGCAGATTTAATTATCAGTGAAGCAGAACTTTAAGGTTTTGGGGGGGATCAAGTTACCATCTAAATGTCAATACTGTTTTTTTTCAATCAGTCAGTCAGTCAGTTCAGTCACTCAGTCATGACTGATTCTTTGTGACTCCATGGACTACATACAGCATGCCAGCCTTCCCTGTCCATCACCAACTCCCAGAGCTTGTTCAAACTCATGTCCACTGAGTCAGTGACGCCATCACTTCTTTCTTTCTTTTTTTTTTTTTTTTTTGGTGCTAACAAAAATTATGCTCATGAACTCTTGAGTGAATACATAATTATAAGTCTGTTTATTAAATTCATCTATAAATGATGTTAGACTTATCTTGATTATTCAGTGACTGGACAATTGTTTGCTGGAAGCAAGAAATTTAGGAAGGAAAAATAGGGCTCAGACAGCATACTCTGGAGCTATCCCATAGTTTTCTCATGGAGTAAAGTGATCTCATTATATGTCCAAAAGCTATGGGGGAGATAATTGCATCTGCAGTCTACCTTTTCCAACAGCCCAAAAGAAAGCAGGCACTTAAATACACACTTCGGACTTCTTTAGTGGTCCAGTGATAAAGAATCCACCTGCCAATGCAGGGAACGCAGGTTCGATTCCTGGTCTGGGAAGATCCCACATGCCGTAGACCAACTACGTCCGTGTACAACTACTGAGTCTGTGCTCTAGAGCCTGAGAGCCACAGCTTCTGAAGCCCGAGCACCGAGAGATTTTCCTGCAAAACAAGAGAAGCCATTGCAATAAGAAATCCGCGTACCACAACTAGAGAGTAGCCCCTGCTCGCCACAACTAGAGAGAAAGCCCACATGCAGCAATGAAGATCTAGTGCAGCCAAAATCAATAAATAATATTTTCTTTTTAAAAAAATAGACACAGTCAATAATCAGGGCTTGCTGAGGAATCACTAGCAGATTTGGAATTCTTGCTTTCTGATACCAAATCTTTTCATAGAGAAGACTCTTGAGAGTTCCTTGGAAAGCAAGGAGATCCAACCAGTCCATCCTAAAGGAAATCAGTCCTGAATATTCATTGGAAGGACTGATGGTGAAGCTGAAACTCCAATACTTTGGCCACCTGATGTTTAGAACTGACTCATTTGAAAAGACCCTGATGCTGGGAAAGATTGAAGGCAGAAGGGGAAGGGCACGACAGAGGATGAGATGGTTGGATGGCATCACCAACTCAATGGACATGAATTTGAGTAAACTCTGGGAGCTGGTGATGGACAGGGAGGCCTGGCGTGCTGCAGTCCATGGGGTTGCAGAGTCGGACATGACTGAGCGAATGAACTGAACTGAACTGACACCAAATCTACACCATCATTATTCAACCACCTATCTTTGGTTCTCCTCCTTTCTTTCCACCTTAGCAAGTTAGAATGAATGGAACAAGTAGGTGCTACTTGTTAGACTCTGGGGCTATTTAAATATACACACATCAGTCATTCAACCTTGGCTCATCACCTTTGCCTGGATGGTACCTGGTAAAACATAATGACATACACCAGAGATCCTGTTTTCCTCTTGCTCTGTACCCTGCATGAATAACATATGATGCCAAGTAGATAAGATGATGTGTTTTTTTCAGTTTTAACATTCTTTTTACTGAGGTATAGTTGATACACAATGTTGTGTCAATTTCTGCTATACAGTTAAGTGACTCAGTTATACATATACATGCATTTTTTTAAATATTCTTTTCCATTATGGTTTATCTTAGGATATTGAATATAGTATTCTGCTTTACATTAGGACTTTGTTGTATATCCACTCTCTATATAAAAGCTTACAATTGCTAACCCTAAATTCCCAAGCCATCCCTCCCCAAGCCCCCTCTCTCTTGGAATCCATTAGGTGGTGCTTTGATACTCAGCCAGCGAAAGTGCTTTTTGCCTTAAGACACTGTTTTGAAAATATTTTATGATTGTTAGGAAGATATTTATACCTGATAAATTTCAGTTTTTTTCAGCTTCTCCAGATATAATCTTGTGATGAAGGCCATTTATACAAGCAAGTAAATTAATTCCAGAATCCTGATAAAATGTGTCTCCGTTATTATAATTTGCCTATGTTAACTTTACCCTGGCATTGTCTTGAATTTAGTAGTTTCACTTTGATTTCTTCATAGAACAGTGTGATAAACAATACAAACTGAAAATGCTAACGTAATTAATTTTAAGAAAAGGAATAATGCTTTCATTTCCTTATCCTGCAAAGTGATCCTCAAGAATCTGATGTTCCATAGATAGAGAAAAAAAGCTTCATAGTACTTTTTCCCTTCTGTGAAGTTTTTATTGGGTTTCCCAGGTGGTGCTAGTGGTAAAGAATCCACATACCAATGCAGGAGACTTCAGAGACAAGGGTTTGATCCCTGGGTCAGGAAGATCCCCTGGAGGAGGGTGTGGCAACCCCCTCCAGAATACTTGCCTGGAGAATCCCATGGACAGAGGATCCTGGCAGGCTATTAGTCCATAGGGTCGCACAGAGTCTTAGTACAGCAGAGCAAGCATTAATTATGAATTCCAAACATCCAAAGCCCAATACTCAATTTACTTAGATAGACTTAGTTTGATATATTTTGCAACACATACAATTTTATTACTTCCTAGCTTCACATATGGAAATATTAACTTCTGCTCTGCTCTGTAATCTTGGATTAGAATTAGACACTTGGTTCTCCTAAATTTTTCCATTAAAGAAATAAGTTTTTAGATGGATTATAAACTGTTGGTACGTTAGGAGGACTCTCAAGCAGAGTGACGATTTGGCCAGAGTGCTGTTGCTGAGCTGATGAATGGAAAGTGCTTATTCACCACCTGTTGGAAAATGTTAGTGTTCGTGTTCAATCATGTGCTTAATTTAGTGTGTAATTGGAAATGTAGCACTCAAAAGGCACACAAATCTGTTTGAAGATTTAGCTGTTTATATTGAGAGTATTGATTACACTGAAGTAGAGAAAAACAAAAAGTGATCAGGAGAACAGAGACTACTTTCAAAGTAGCTGCTCAACAGGACACACTGGTTACTTAGAAAGATAAAAGCACTGTGTTGTCTGAGTTAAGTGTGAAATACTTCAGGGCTGCCATATTATCACCATCACAAATTGTCAACAGATGTTGCTTCTCTTCAACTCAAATGAGCACTGGTTTTTACCACCATTTAAGAAAAATATATATATACCAGTGGCTTTTACAGTCCTTGTGTCTCTTTTTTGCCTCATGTTAACATTAAAATATTCCTTCTGGGTTTATTTATAAACATAGTTTGAAGTGCTATGATATACAACAGGCACATTGCAACCTTTTCAGTGTTCTTCAATTTTCCACTGAATCCAGACATTCAACAGGATGGTCCGAAGAGCTTTTCTTAGTGAGATTTTTAGTTAGTACAGTCCGTTTGTTCAGCATCACCATGGAAAGCGTTAGGGACGCTTTCTTGCATCTGCTTGAAGAGTTTTGTCCACATCAAAGAGAGAGTGAAGCTTCAAGTTAAGTCACATTTAAGGTCCTAAAATGTAGCCAGTCCAGCTGAAACACAAGCTTCCTTGATGGCTCAGCAATAAAGAATCCGCCTGCCAAGGCAGGAGATGACAGTTCGATCCCTGGGTCGAGTAGATAAACTGGAGAAGGAAATGGCAACCCACTCCAGTATTCTTGTCTGGAAAAATCCCATGGACAAAGGAGCCTAATGGGCTATAGTCCATGGAGTCACAAAGAATTGGACACAGCTGAGCAACTCAGCTCCAGCTCCCGTACAATGAGAAAAGGATGCGTTAGGAGGGAACTAGGAGCTAAGACAATTCCCTAGAAGCTATTACACGCTGAAGGGAAAGCAATATGGGAGAAAATTAGATCAGGAAAGACAGTCAAAAGTGCTCAGTGATCTGAACAGTGAGGACTACGAAGGACTGTTGGCCAGTTATTCTAAAATACTTCCTCAGTGGGGCTTCCCTGGTGGTCCAGGGGTTAAGAATCTGCCTTCCAAAGCAGGGGATGTGGGTTCCATCCCTGGTCCAGGAACATGCCCCATGGAGCAACAAAGCAACCAGAGAGATGCCCGTGCACTGCAATGAAGATCCCACATGACGCTACTAGGACTCGACACAGACAAAAATAAGTAAATATTTAAAGATAGATAAACAAGAAAATAAAATATTTCCTCACGCTGCAGCAGAGATATAGAAACCCACAGGAAACCTGAGCATCCCAAGAAAGCCAAGAATTCTTGCTATCACACTGGCTCAAACACACTCCATGACACAAACACTACAGCAACGGCAAACATGACTTTAAAAACTCTGAAGAGTGATGTCAGTCTTTTATGAGAAAAAATGCCCTTGACAGGGAGTGAAGGGGGCAAGAGGCAAAAGAGTGCATACTAATGCAATATGAACAAAGGGGAATTCAGAAGAAAGGATCAGAACTTTTCCAACCTACTAGGCCACATCCCCTAGCTTTTGTTTCTTATGATAAAATTCACTTTATTCTTAATAAGTTCATGAAAACCTAACAATTAAATAAATCTAGAGCAAGTGCACATTTTGTTGTTAAATAGTATTCCTTTCCTTTTCCTGAGTAAGTATCAGTGAATAGCACAAACCTGAGGTTATACTCTGATGTACTAATGTGCTGTGCTGTGCTGCGCTAAGTCACTTAAGTTGTGT
Organism: Ovis aries; assembly: GCF_016772045.2. Classification (NCBI taxonomy): domain Eukaryota; kingdom Metazoa; phylum Chordata; class Mammalia; order Artiodactyla; family Bovidae; genus Ovis; species Ovis aries. Next base: position 46,051,043 of record NC_056062.1, read on the forward strand.
CCGACTCTTTGCGATCCCATGAACTGTAGCTGGCCAGGCTCCTCTGTCCATGGGATTTCCCAGGCAAGAATACTGGAGTGGGTTGCCGTGCCCTCCTCCAGGGGATCCTCCCAAGCCAGGGATCGAACCCAAATCTCTTGCATCTCCTGCATTGGCAGGTGGGTTCTTTACCACTAGTGCCACTGGGAAGCCCTGATATATTAATAAAGTATGTCAAAATTAGACTACTTTAGACCATCTGCTAAGAAATTTAAAATTTTGAAAGCTATCAAAACTTTCCAATATTATGTCTTTTCTCTGTCTACGAAATCCTTTCACTTTATTCCTAATTTATGTGGATGGGGCTATACCACCCAGGAAAGTAGATCAGTCAAAGGGCAAAATTGCTTTTAAGATACAAAAGAGCCCTATCTAAAAATTATTGGGCTGACGGACTTCAAACATTCTATGGATGTTAGGGGGGAATTATCCATTGTCTTAAATTACATGAATTAAATTAAAGTCACTACCTGCAAAAGATGTTTTGACCTTTCATAAGATTCTCTATTTTTTCTTTTTAGTTAAATATCTTTCCCCTAATTTATGGCATCTGAAAGATGCTGTGACTTGATGGATATAGATGTAGAATTGGAAAAGAGTAAATGGCATGTAAGAGCTGGGCATGCCAATGTCAAATGACTTAGGTGACTTGGGGACATTCCAGTACACTCCAGAGAAAACTCATTTACCTACTGCATCCTCTTGTGGAATCCCAGAAGTTGGAGATGATTAGGTAATTAACACTGCCTCAGTAGGTGGTTTCTAGAGCACTAAGTATGTCCTCAAAAAATAGCTTCATTTTGAAAAATTAATATGATGAGTCTGTTATGATTACCTCAGGAGACTTTTTTTTGTTGTTGTTTATGTCAAGAAAGAATAAGCAATAGTATAGATGGAGGCATGAAAGTGAAAGTGTCACTCAGTCGTGTCCAACTCTTTGTGACCTGATCCTACGGACTGTAGCCCACCAGGCTCCTCTGTCCATGGAATTCTCCAGGCAAGAATACTGGAGTGGGTAGCCGTTTCCTTCTCCAGGGGATCTTCCTGACCCAGGCATCAAACCTGGGTCTCCTATATTGTAGGCCGCTTCTTTACCATCTGAGCCCCCAAGGAAGGCCTAGATGGATGTACAGATAGATGTTAAAGAATCTTAAAAGGTATTGTATATACTTATGCATTTCAATAGGTTCTAAAGAGAGAATATTAAGGATCTAAAGTCAATTTTGATTACAAATATGAAATTAAAAATTGGTTGGAATAAGAAGAAAAAGAATTCTGATTCATCATCCACAATTGCCATCTCAAGGATAGATTAATAAGAAAGATAATTTTCTTATTAAAATTCTGGAAATATCCATTTCTTTCTATCCTTAATTTTGGCCACCATCGACTCTCCCCCTGTTTACATCTGGTCTCTTATTAAAGAACAAGTCAAGTTTGTTCAGTTAATTATTATCATACCAAAAACCTGATCATAGCACTCTGCAGCCATTACTTTACAAAGTTCAAGGCTTTCCATTACTTTATAAAATTCAAGTGCCTTGCCACAGCCTTTCATGCTCTGGTTCTTGCTTACCTTTTTATCTTATCTCTTTTCCATTGCTTTAGCCTCCATTCACAATCTAGGCTACATATAGTCTTGTAGAATTTACATCCAGACTCTTACAAATGCTATTCTTTCTTCCTGAAACATCTTTTTCCAACTTTGCCATTACTTCCTATCCTTCCATCAGCGATCAACTAAAACAGAATCTCCTCTAAGAAACTGTTCTTATTTGAAGCCCACCTCCCCTACCCTAAGTCTCTTCAGAATGCTCAAACTAGAACATCTGATTATCCCTATTACAGTGTTCATCAACATATGAACACTGTATTATTTTATATTATATTTTTATTTTATATTATATTTTATTTAATTTTTATTTTATATTATATTATATTTTATATTGGAGTATAGTTGATTTACAATGTTGTGTTTATTTCAGGTGTAAAGCAAAGTGATTCAGTTATATATATATACACATAGGAATATTTTTTAAATTACTTGCAAATTTTTCTTCCTCACCTATGGGACTGTAAGTTCTTAGATCACAGTGTGAATCTCCATTATATCACCAGTGATTGATGCTCTGTGATTTCTCAACACACTTTTATTAAATAAAAGATTTATCAGTGGTGCACAAGGTATGGTACTGGGTCTGTGATGAATAGTGTAGTAATGATGTAAGAGAACTGAATTTAGATTAAAGACAGTGGAGAAGTCCTCCTGTGATGGGTAATCTTAGGTATCAGTTTGACTGGGGCGTGAGTGTATGTGTTCAGTCATGCCCGACTCTGCAACCCCATGGACTGTAGCCCACAGGCTCCTTTGTCTATGGGATTTTCCAGGCAAGAATAGTGGAGTGGGTTGCCATTTCCTCCTCCAGGGGATCTTCCCAACCCAGGGATCGACCCTGCATCTCTGTGTCTCCTGCACTGGCAGGTGGATTCTTTACCACTGTGCCACCTGGGACACAGGGTACCCGAATATCTGGTTTAACGTTATTCTCAGTTTGTCTGTGACAGCGTTTCTGAAAGAGGTGAGCATTTGAATCAGTGAACTGAGTAAAACTACTGGCCCTCCCCAAGGAGAGTGGGCCTCATCCAATCTGTTGGAAATCTGACTAGAACAAGAGCAGAATTCTCTCTTCCTGCCTAACTGTTTCCAAACTGGGACATTGGTCTTCTCCTGTACTTGATCTAGAACTTCTAGCATCAGCTCTCTTGTTCTCAGACCTTAGCATTTAGAGTGAAACTATCAATACATCTAGCTCTGTGGTGAGGTTAAGGGCAACCTCCTCCAAGAGGGCTTCTGCCATACCCAAGTCTGCTGAATCCAGAGCCCCTGTCCCTGCGGCAGCCCACTGCTCACCCGCACCTCCACAGGAGACGCTCAAACACAGTTTTCTCTCAGTCTCTGAGGGGTCCCTGGGTCCTGGTGCACACAAGTTTGTTTGAGCTCTTCACCCTTGGGCATGGGGTATCTCCTCACAGCTGCTCCAGCGCCTACAGTCTTACTGGGGTTTCTTTGAGCTTGGATGTGGAGTATCTCCTCACAGATGCTCCAGCGCCTCACAGTGGCCACTCACTCTAAAAAGTCTATAAAGAAAGAAGAAAGTAGGGAAAACCATTAGACATTCAGGTATGACCTAAATGAAATCCCTAATGATTATACAGTGGAAGTGAGAAATAGATTTAAGGGACTAGATCTGATAGATAGATTGCCTGATGAACTATGGAATGAGGTTCGTGACATTATACAGGAGACAGGGATCAAGATCATCCCCAAGACAAAGAAATGCAATAGCACAAAATAGCTGTCTGAAGAGGCCTTACGAATAGCTGTGAAAAGAAGAGAAGTGAAAAGCAAAAGAGAAAAGGAAAGATATACCCATTTGAATGCAGAGTTCCAAAGAACAGCAAGGAGAGATAAGAAAGCCTTCTTCAGTGATCAATGAAAAGAATTAGAGGAAAACAATAGAATGGGGAAGACTAGACATCTGTTCAAGAAAATTAGAGATACCAAGGGAACATTTCATGCAAAGATGGGCACAATAAAGGAGAGAAATGGTATGGACCTAACAGAAACAGAAGATATTAAGGAGAGATGGCAAGAATACACAGAACTATACAAAAAGGATCTTCACGATCCAGATAATCATGATGGTGTGATCACTCACTTAGAGCCAGACTTCCAGGAATGTGAAGTCAAGTGGGCCTTAGGAATCATCACTACGAGCAAAGCTAGTGGAGGTGATGGAATTCCAGTTTAGCTATTTCAAATCCTACACAATGATATTATGAAAGTGCTGCACTCAATATTGCCAGCAAACTTGGAAAACTCAGCAGTGGCCACAGGACTGGAAAAGGTCACTTTTCATTCCAATCCCAAAGAAAGGCAATGCCAAAGAATGTTCAAACCATCACACAATTGCATTCATCTCACATGCTAGTAAAGTAATGCTCAAAATTCTCCAAGCCAGGCTTCAACAGTATGGGAATAATAAACTTCCAGATATTCAAGTTGGTTTTAGAAAAGGCAGAGGAACCAGAGATCAAATGGCCAACATCTACTGGATCATCAAAAAAGAAAAAGAGTTTCAGAAAAATATCTATTTCTGCTTTATTGACTATGCCAAAGCCTTTGACTGTGTGGAGCACAACAAACTGTGGAAAATTCTGAGAGAGATGGGAACACCAGACCACCTGACCTGCCTCTTGAGAAATCTGTATGCAGGTCAGGAAGCAAGAGTTAGAACTGGACATGGAACAACAGACTGGTTCCAAATAGGAAAAGGAGTATGTCAAGGCTGTATATTGTCACCCTGCTTATTTAACTTCTTTGCAGAGTGCAGCATGAGAAACGCTGGGCTAGTTGAAGCACAAGCTGGAATCAAAATTGCCAGGAGAAATATCAATAACCTCAGATATGTAGATGACATCACACTTATGGTAGACAGTGAAGAAGAACTAAAGAGCCTCTTGATGAAAATGAAACAAGAGAGTGAAAAAGCTGGCTTAAAGCTCAACAATCAGAAAATTAAGATCAAGGCATTCGGTCCCATCACTTCATGGCAAATAGATGGGGAAACAGTGGAAACTGTGGCAGACTTTATTTTGGGAGGCTCCAAAATCACTGTAGATGGTGACTGCGGCCATCAAATTAAAAGATGCTTACTCCTCGGAAGAAAAGTTATGATCAACCTAGACAGCATATTAAAAAGCAGAGACATTACTTTGCCAACAAAGGTCTTTCTAGTCAAGGCTGTGGTTTTTCCAGTAGTCATGTATGGATGTGAGAGTTGGACTATAAAGAAAGCTGAGTGTAGAGGAATTAATGCTTTTGAAATGCGATGTTGGAAAAGACTCTTGAGAGTCCCTTGGACTGCAAGGAGATCCAATCAGTCCATCCTAAAGGACATCAGTCCTGAATATTCATTAGAAGGACTGATGCTGAAGCTGAAACTCCAGTACTTTGGCCACCTGATGCAAAGAACTTACTCACCTGAAAAGACCCTGATGATGGGAAAGATTGAAGGCAGGAGGGAAGGGGGACAGAGGATGAGATGGTTGGATGGCATCACCAACTCAATGAACTTGAGTTTGAGTAGGCTTCAGGAGTTGGTGATGGACAGGGAAGCCTGGTGTGCTGTAGCCTATGGGGTCGCAAAGAGTCTGAGCAACTGAGCAACTGAACTGAACTGAACTTATCAATACATCAGTGGCTTTCCTTGTCCCCAGATTGCAGACAGCAGATTCTGAGTTCTCAGCCTCCATAATCACTTGAGCTAAATTCTTATAATAAAACTCTGTGTCTCTTTCTCTCTCTTTCTCTATTATTGATTCCGTTTCCCCAGAGAACGCTGACTAATACACTTCCTCTGCAAAAGTTAAATTTGTTTATGAGCAGAATCAGGCAGGGTAGAATTTTTCTCCCCCAAATGATGTAACGACTAAAAGGAGAAAAGAAAGCTCAATATCGTTCCCTGAATTCACCAATAAGTGAAATTCTCAGCAAAGTTATTTTTTCTTCAGATGCTAACCCTGATGAAATATGTAAATCGCTTTAACTGAGATGAAGACCTTTTGATGAAGGCAAACTCTAATTCAGTTACCAAGTAGCAACTATACAGTGAATTTAAGGCATGAATCAGCAAACTTTTTTCTATTAATATCAGTTAGCAAATATATTAGGCTTTGCAAACCATGAGGACTCTGTCATCACCATTCCACCAAGCTTTGTTGATGAGAAAGCAGCCATGTATACATAAAGAGGCTTGGTGGTGTTCTGATAAAGCTTTATTTGCAAAAATAAGTAGCAAGTCTGTCTTTGCCTAAGGTCCATAGCTTGCTGAATGCTGGTGTAGGGGTTTAGATAGTAGTCAAACAGCCTGGGTTTGAGTTTTGGCTTCACCAACAATCTGCTCTGTAACCATACCAGTGGACCTTAGAAAAATGGTAAAGATGGACCTGTTTGCAGGAGAGGAATAGAGACCCAGACATAGAGAACAGATGTGTGGACACAGGGGTAATAGGGGAGCGCAAAGTGGGTGATGAGATGAGTTGGGAGATTGGGACTGATATTTATATAACTACCATGTGTAAAACGGATAGCTAGTGGGAACCTGCTGTATAGGGCAAGGAGCTCAGTTCGTGCTCTGTGGTGGGATGGGGAGAGGGGGGACATAGAGCTGATTCACTTCAGAAATTAACACAACACTGTAAAGCAAACTCCACTCCAATTTTTTTTTAAGTGCTGGTCACTGAAACTCTATTTATGAAGTTGTTTTTTCATCACTAAGTTGAGTCCAACTCTTGTGACCCCATGAACAGTAGCCCGCCAGGCTCCTCTGTTCATGAGACTTTCCAGGCAAGAATACTGGAAGGATGGCCATTTCCTCCTCCAGGGGATCTTCCTGACCCAGGGATCTAACCCATATCTCCTGCATTGGCAGGCAGATTCTTTACCACTGAGCCACCTGGGAAGCCCGTTTATGAAGCACCCACTCTTTAGGTTTGTTGTGAGACTTGAATGAACTCTGTGCCTCTGTTGCTCAGGGAAACCTTTGAAATACAGTAAGTTCTATGCGGAAGGTTGGCTTCCCAGATGGCACAGTTGGTAAAGAATCTACCTGCCAGTGCAAGAGTTGCAGGAGAAATAAGTTCAATCCATGGGTCAGAAAGTTCCCTGGAGGAGGAAATGGCTACCCACTCCAGTATTCTTGTCTGGAGAATCCCATGGACAGAGGAGTGTGGTGCACTACAGTCCATAGGGTTGTAAAGAGCAGATACAAGTGAACACACATGCATAATTATAGAAGGTAGTTACGCTTTTCAGCTGATTTTCTTTGACATTTAAAGGTTTAGGTTTTTTTATATACCACCAACTTTCAAAAAAAAGAATATAAAGTAGCCTGAAATGGTTACACTCAATTTTTCAGAAGAGACTTTTCAGTGCCATTGTGGATGCCATCTGAAGTTCTGGAACCTGTTCCTGCAAATATGATTTAGTAATCTCACTCTCCATAATGGATCCTCATTAGCAACAAAGAACATCTTGTTGCAGTGAAACCAGAGACACTGTCCTGAGGAAAAGACAGTTAAGATAAGACTTGAGGAAAATGAAATTTTAACCACTTCGGTGTTCAGCTTTCTTGTATAGCTTCTCAAGGTTTTGACATCAGTTTCCTTCAATGACCCAGTTTTGTCTTTTCTCATTAAAAATTCTCCAGTGGTTTAAACTAATAAGAAGTAACCTAATAAAAACACAACCATATCTATTTCTCCTTAAGACTGATCATAAAGATTTCACCCCAACTTATCTTCTCTATTTACCACTTGGATCATTTTACCCTCTTCATGAAAACCCTGAAGTAGCTTTTAATTCTTCTTTATAAATACAGCATGACCAAGTGCTTCATTGTGGAGTTCGCAGCTCGACACAGGTTTTTCAGGACCCTCCCGCACTATCTCTGACTCCCCAATCCACCCAGTCCCCTGAACTCAGATAGAGAAGCACATCGTCCCTTTCATGTGTGCATTCCCAGGGCCTGAGCTATGTCTGGAATCTCCCTCCCGGCTTGATGGGATCCCTCCCTTCTAGCATTTATGGAGCTTATCAGATCACACTTGCTTCTCAATATCCCCCAAATAACTGAAAATGAAAGAGTAGGTCCTTGTTCCTCTATACCTTTGGGAAAAAAAGAAATCTTGCCTACAAAGGCAAGAGGGCATGTCCCACACAATATTTCACACTTTTTTTTTGTTTAATTGTGATTTGCTAATCTTTCTGGAGAAGGGAATAGCTACCCACTCCAGTATTCTTGCTCTGGAGAATTCCCTGGATGGAGAAGCCTGGTGGGCTATTGTCCATGGGGTCAGAAAGAGTCAGACAGGACTGAGCTGGTAACATTTTCACTCACTTCTAATTTTTATGATTTGAATGCTATTCTCCATTACTGATCACTAATTCCAATAAGATGAGTGGAGACTCTTGTTGTGTCCACTGACAGACACATACTCTGGGAACCAGGTCCTCTAGACTCACAGAGATATTAGAACAAGAAGCACAGTTTCTCAAATAAGGTTACTGGAAGTGAAAGGAAGGGCCAGTAAGTAGTAAGCAAAATAGTCCCTAAAGATGTCCATATCCTCATCCCTGAAATTTTTGAATATGATGTTATTACACAGCAAAGGAGACTTAATAGAAGTAATTAAAGTTCTTGTTAAAATAGGGAGATTGCCCTGGATTATTTGAATGGGCTTATTCTGTGATTACATGTAATCATGTAATAACAGAAAACCTGCTCTGGCTTGAGTAGAGAGAACAGAAGGAGAAATTAGAAATATTCAAAGTATGAAGAGGGATTCAACTTGCCATGGCTGGAAGAAAGCCACTTGAACAGCTGAAGGAATGCAGGCTGCCTCTAGAAGGAAAGAACTGTCTCCCATTACTTCAGTCCTAGGTCCTCAGTCCTAAGTCTGAAGAACGGAATTCTCAAGGAACTGAATTCACCTCTGAATTTGGCTTTAAACATTCTATGCAGAGACCAAGCCTACAGAGCTGTCAGATAATAAATGGCTCTTGGTTTAAGTTGCTTTGTTTTTGATCATTTGTTATGATATGTGGTAATGATGGCTCATGCGAAGAGTTGACTCATTGGAAAAGACTCTGATGCTGGGAGGGATTGGGGGCAGCAGGAAAAGGGGACGACAGAGGATGAGATGGCTGGATGGCATCACTGACTCGATGGACGTGAGTCTGAGTGAACTCTGGGAGTTGGTGATGGACAGGGAGGCCTGGCGTGCTGCGATTCATGGGGTCGCAAAGAGTCGGACACAACTGAGTGACTAAATTGAACTGAACTGAATTGAATGATAGCTCAAACAGTAAAGAATCTGCCTGCAATGCAGGAGACCCAGGTTCTATCCCTGAGTCAGATAGATCCCCTAGAGAAATGAATGGCTACCTACTCCAGTATTCTTGTCTGGAGAATTCCACGGCCAGAGGAGGCATTAGTCCATGGGGTCATGAAAAGTGGGACACAATTGAGTGACTAACACTTTCACTTCAACACTTATAGTGGTAATAGAAAACTTACACAAGAGACCACTTCTACTTTAAACATTTGATGTCCCAACCTATACGTTCTACTTACCATAATTGTGCCAAGTTGCTTCAGTTGTGTCCGACTCTTTATGACCCCATGGCCTATCAGGCTTCTCTGCCCATGGAATTTCCCAGGCAAGAATACTGGAGTGGGTTGCCATTTCCTCCTCCAGGGGATCTTTCTGACCAAGGGATCGAACCCATGTCTCTTAGATCACCTACATTGGCAGACAGGTTCTTTACCACTAGCACCACCTGAGAAGCCCAATTGTAAATAGCACATCATAGAATGGTTCATGATTTCAGGTATACACTTGTCTTCTGGAGGATGGCCCCTGATCCTCACCGAATTTCATTATCAAACTAGTTCCTCACTGTCCCTCAGCAGGCCATTCATCAGTCTGGGAGTGTAGCATATGGCAGAACCAACTTATATTCATATGGTCAGTGTTCTCACTATAAGCCTTCGGATAGCAGTGTGGCCTAAGATTCTGTGAGAAGAAAAGGAAACACATCCCTAGAATATTTATTAATTATAATTAATTGGGATAAGTTACAGCCCTCTCCAGAGTGGAAGAGGCCCAATGTAATAGACTGGCCAGCATGGGGCTGGTGGATGTTTCTCAAGGGATAGTGCTGCAGCAGGGGCTCTGGGTTTCTTCTGTGTTGCCATGCAGGATGTCAGCTACCTTAGTACTTAGATCAGTCTTGGAAGTGGGCCCATGTGGGTGGGTCCATGTATGTACAGTGTGCATTCTTGCCTCCCTACCTACAGCACTTAGTATCTCATCTTGTCAGCCCTAAAGTGGCTAAGGACCAATGTTACCTATGTCAACCAGCTGATTTTTCTGTCTAACCCGTTACTTAGTGCCACTCCTTGTTAGATAATCTTTTGTGAATGCTAATGTAGAACTCTTTATTTTTCTGGGCTCCAAAATCACTGCAGATGGTGACTGCAGCCGTGAAATTAAAAGACGCTTACTCCTTGGAAGGAAAGTTATGACCAACCTAGATAGTGTATTCAAAAGCAGAGACGTCACTTTGCCAACAAAGGTCCGTCTAGTCAAGGCTATGGTTTTCCAGCGGTCATGTATGGATGTGAGATTTGGTCTGTGAAGAAGGCAGAGGGCCCAAGAATTGATGCTTTTGAACTGTGGTGTTGGAGAAGAGTCTTGAGAGTCCCTTGGACTGCAAGGAGATCCAACCAGTCCATTGTGAAGGAGATCAGGCCTGGGTGTTCTTTGGAAGGACTGATGCTAAAGCTGAAACTCCAGTACTTTGGCCACCTCATGCGAAGAGTTGACTCATTGGAAAAGACTCTGATGCTGGGAGGGATTGGAGGCAGGAGGAGAAGGGGACGACAGAGGATGAGATGGTTGGATGGCATCACGGACTCGATGGACATCAGTCTGAGTGAACTCCGGGAGTTGGTGATGAACAGGGAGGCCTGGCGTGCTGCGATTCATGGGGTCACAAAGAGTCGGACACGACTGAGCGACTGAACTGAACTGAACTGAACTGAACTGAGTATAGAACACACACAAAAAAAGGTGACACATAGTCTCACGCCTCCTGTTTTCTAGGCGCCCTTCATGGCTTACTTCTTTCCCTTGTTTAGAAAGACATCCTTCCTGGCTTCCTGCATCTGTATCCTTCTTCTGCGCCAGTCACATGTGCGCTTCCCTTACCACAATTCTACCACTGCTTTCCCTATCCATACTTGTCTCTCTTTTTCATACCTGCCTTTAGTAAACTGGAAATTAATTAAGATCCTTTCCCCACTGAACATGGAAACAAGATTTTATGGCATGCTTTGTATGTTGCTTGACCACATACAGTACCTTCCTACCATTGACAGGGCAGGGATTATATCTTATTCATCTTGTAAACTACTGAAGCATGTACCACAATTTAGTCATTTATCCATTCATCAAGTAATATTTATTGATGACTTACTTATGTCAGGTAGTATAAAGAATGAGTAAATAGGGTTTGATCCCTGGGTTGGGAAGATCCGCTGGAGAAGGAAATGGCTACCCACTCCAGCATTCTTGCCTGAAGAATCCCAAGGACAGAGGAGCATGGCAGGCTATAGTCCATGGAGTCTCAAGAGTTGACATCACTTAGCAATTAAACCACTACCACCAAATAAAATTCCTCTAGGATTTCAAAAGAGTCATGCAATTGGAGTCATTTAGAATGACTGAAAATTCTCCAGGGAAAGAAATGAAATGGAAACTATGATATTAAGCCATGTAAAGAGTATGTACAAAATATACGGAAGTATGACAACTCCTGGGGGCGTTTGGGGACTGTAGTCAGCCTGGTATGCCTGCATCAGTACTTCATAGTCAGGAATGCTCATCTGATGCATCTGTGAAATTTTTTCAAAATAGACATATCCAGGGTCCAACACTAGGAATACTAATTTAGTAGCTGTGTCAATCAGGAGCCCAACAGAAAAGAGCTGGCAAGATATGATGCTTAGAATATGATGTCCATAAAAATGGACAATTTAAAGAGAAACTAATACAAGTCCCCTTTACCAAGGTATGGGCAGGGTAAACCAAGAAGGAAGGAGTAATACAGTATCCCAGCATTTTAGAGGGCTTCCCAGATAGCGCTGTGGTAGTGGTGGTTGTTTGGTTACTAAGTTGTGTCTGACTCTTGCAACCCCATGGGCTGTAGCCCACCAGGCTCCTCTGTCCCAGGGATTTTCCAGGCAAGAATACTGGAATGGGTTGCCATTTCCTTCTCCAGGGGATCTTTCTGACCCAGGAATCAAACCCAGGTCTCCCACACTGCAGGCAGATTCTTTACCAGCTGAACTACCGAGGAAGCCCCCAGATAGTGCTAATGATAAAGAACCCGCCTGCCAACCCTGTCAGGCTACAGTCCATGGGGTCACAAAGAGTCAGATATGACTGAGCACGCACGAGCAAGCATCTTAGAGCTACCAACTCAAGAGAAGTGAGGACCCTAAATGGGAAAGGGAGGAAGTACCAGATTGGTTAGCTTTACAGAAGGGGCTGTCAATAACCCATGGCAGAGGGCTTTAGCTAATGCAGGGTAACATCGCAGGGAGAGAGGCTGAAAAATAATGGCCTAATCTTACTCTCTTTCGGATCTTTGAGCCAGGAAATGACCATTGAGAAAATCTAGCCAAACACTAGGGGATCAGCTTCCCTGGGCACAGAGCATCATGGAGAAGGAAGGCAGTGGATCTGAACAGGCAAAAGGAAGATGTCTAGTACACATGTGGGAGGGAGCCTTGGCTTACGTACCTTGAAGTAACACCCGAGTGGTTATCCCCTCTTATGGCTCCGTGGCCAACTGACTCTGTGTCATTCATTTATTCATTCATTCAAGAAATATCACTTGAGCACCCCCTAGTATGACCCAACGTTGGCTTCTGGGAAAATAAGATTGAGAAAAATGGATAAAATTCTTTTTTCAACCACGTCATGATTCCTTGAGTGGGGCTATAATGCTTGCATAGTTCCAGGATTGCATAGGTTTATTTCTATGGTTTCACCTGCATAGCAGATATTTGTTTCAAGTCTGCTACAATTCACACTGCCATCCTGCCCCGGGCCACATTCTTCTACATGGTTCACTGTCACCTGTGAGGCACCAAGTACAGTCCTAACACTGTCCTTGAAATTACCACTGACCCCATGGCTGAATATATTTACTTATGCCAATCCTTCTTCCTTCAGGTTGATTTTTCTCACAGGCACCATATACTCTTTTTTTCCCCCTAGAGAGAATCTAAACATAATTTAATTGATGCAAATAGATGCAAAGAGAGGTATAAAATTCTAACAAGTATTTTATGATCCTAAGGTGTTTGGAGATCTTTTCTTTCTCTCAATAATATTGACATAACATTAAGTCTAAAATTACTAGTTTTCATCTTTTGCAACTTGGTAATTCTCAGAGTCCATTAACTAAGCCTATGAGATTAGAGTGTCTTTGCTTTTTTTTTTTTTACAAGATAGCAAGGAAATAAAACATGGTTCTTTTTTTCTGCTGAAATGGCAGCCAGTACCATTTCCAAAGAATTTAATACATAAATGTCTCCTGCCCTTTGGTTGGGATGAGAAGTTAAATGAAAAATAATTGATCATTATATTTCAATTTTCAAGGATTATAAACTTTTCACAAATCCTGTTATTTATCAGCACTTTCATGAACAGCCATTTAAAATATTCTGGAATTGAAATTTTATCAAACAAGTTTAACAACAAAGGCAAGAAGATTAACAATTCAGGTTTAACTTACTTAAAAACCAAGCATAAAGTTGCTCCTAAGTTCTGTTTTCCATTCTCCCCTACCCCCCCCCCCCCCCCGACACACACACCCCTTTTAAAAAATTTTATTTTCTTTCTTGGTGGTGGCTCATAATAACGGCTTTGTCTGGCCCCTGAATTCTTCCTTGTCATTTAATGCCAGCTGGAGTCTTGAGGAGCCCTGGCTTCACTTCTAGCTTTTAACTTCTCCAGACTGTAGGTCGTTAATTGTTCAGTAAAAGAGTTGAAGATCAGATAAAGTTGTTTAACCCCTCCTGGGCCAATGGCCCTAGTAGCCTGCGATTTCTTTGCAAGTCATTCATTCTGCTACCCTCAGAGCTATTGTGTGGTCAGCTCTGCAGGGTTTCCAGCAGTATCCTTTTGTTCAACTCTGTCTACCTTCTCTGGGGCACTGAAAGGGTTAAGTAACATTAAAATCAAAATTTATTTGCCCTTTACCCTTTCATCAGTTGTGCCCTGGTTTGAATGTACATGGTGTTTCTCTTTCCTTGCTTTCCCTCCCAGAGCTTCACATTTATGGTTAATGGATCTACTAAAGAGAAAGGTGTTACACACTTGGGCTGTAATTTAATATAGCTTTTTGTTTACTTAATTAACTAACTCATAACTACCTCTACCCCCAGATTATTCACGGTGGCTTATAAGAATACACGCTACAGAAAATATGGGAGGGGAGAATGTATGCATGTGTGTGCGTGCTAAGTCACTTCAGTCGTATCGAACTCTTAACAACATATACACACGCAAACACAAATACATATATATGTATTACATAAATAGAGTAGATATGCAATATCTAGCATAAAAAAGTGCAAATACATAATGCAAACTACAGAAAATAGGAGACAAATATACATTTATATATGAAACTATATGCCATTAATTAACATACTGATAATGTTAATATATAATATGCATACATGCTTAGTCACTCAGTTGTGTCCGACTCTTTGCAACCCCATGGACTGTAGCCCACCAGGCTCCTCTCTCCATGGGATTTCCCAAACAAGAATATAGTAGTAGGTTGCCATTTCCCGCTCTAATGGATCTTGCCAACTTAGGGATTGAACTCACATCTCCTGCAACTCCAGCACTGGCAGGCAGATGCTTTTATCACTGAGTCACCTGGAAAGCCCCAATATATAATATATTATTAATTAAGTAATATGTGATTAATTTTATATATAACGATGTGTTAAATAGGAATAGAATGAAAGAAAGCATAATAAAACATGTACCAACCAATTCTCCTATGAGAAATTGAAGATCAAGTATTTGTTCTATCTAAAGTAGATTTTGAAACTCATATTAAGAGTTATTTTTTGAACACAATACTTAGGAAAACCATATAGGGTAAGACATATAGGATAGACATTCAAAGCTGTCAGATCCTTTGTATCAGCTCCCCCTCATTTCTCACATTTAATTTTCTTAATGGTTCTACTATTTTCTTTTTTTACAAGTGAAAGGATTTTGTAAAGATAAGGGTACATTAGGGCCCCATTAACACCATTAGGGCAAGTGTCTTAAAGAAAATCTGTTGAATATAACAAAAATGCTGAATTTCTACTCTCTGAGGCGTTTTTTTTCCCCCTTTTGGCTCCTAGGACGATAGCCAGGTGGGATATGTTCCAAAGCACCTTAATACCATTTATGTTTTACTTGTGGGATATCATGACCACAGATAAACCTCGACAGAATTGTTCAGTTAAACCTTGCTTTGGGTCACGTGACATAAACTACACACAGACAGTTTCCAGCTGGGCAAACACTTTAGCTCCATTTACGGCTCTCAACTGTGATCCTATCTTTCAAACTCTCACCACACTCTCAGCCCTGTGCTTGCTGGGTTACCTGCATGAAGACGACAGAAAACTACACCTTCACTTTCCTTTCTAGAAAACTGCATGGAGTCTTCACAAGTTTATCGTGGAGTCACAGGACTATAGTCACAAGACTTTGCCTTTAATACAATTAAAGGAGAAAAATACAGTTACATAAAGAGAGCTACTGTAGTCAGACTCTTCTACTTACTGCCACTTTCCACCTTGTTAAAAACCACAGACAGAAAAGTTTTATTTTGACCTCTAAGGATGACATCACTGACTCGATGGACGTGAGTCTGAGTGAACTCCGGGAGTTGGTGATGGACAGGGAGGCCTGGCGTGCTGCGATTCATGGGGTCGCAAAGAGTCGGACACAACTGAGCGACTGAACTGAACTGAAGGAAATGCTTAGAAAATGACTATCTCATGTCTATGAGGATTTGATGCTCAAGAGTAAGAAAGGAAATTTTAAGAAAGACGAAGGAGAATTTCAACCTCCACTGCCAGAAAAAAAAAAAAAAAGCTCATGTGAGTTTGTAGCTCCCTGAATAAATAAGAACTTGCCCAGATTTATTTTAACCTTCAGCACCTAGTATTGTATCTTTTGTTGTTTGGTTATGTTGCTCTTGGTTTCTGACTTTTATTACTCTTTCAGCTATAAATTTCCGATTAATCATCCATAGCACAGTTTACAGTAATTGTTCACAACCATTTCCCAGAGGTCACCCGTGAAAGATGTTATTCATACACAGAAAAAATTTCCATGTAATGTTCATGGACTCCTACAGTTACCATCACTCCTTGTATGCGCCTCAAAAAAATACCACATACAAAGTAATGAAAGTAAAAAGGGGATAACCTTGAACACAGTTATTTTTATTATAAATCATTGATAAACTTTATTTCTTTCTTACAAGATGTGCCCAAGGCAGTAAGACAAAACCACTACATCATTACAGTAGCAATGAAAAGTACAAACAGTGTCAGGCAGTCCTGGGTCTGAGAATCACCTGCACCCTTTCCTAGCTGTGGTTCCTTGGACAATTACTTAATGTCTCCCATTTTTTAGTCTGTAAATAGAAGCAAGAAAAGCACGTACATGAAAATATTCTTGGGAAAACCAAAGGACATAACACACGTTAATGCTAAACATAGTGCCTAACATGTACTATATAATTGTTCTATTAAGATTCTCTGGTTTAGAGAAGTTGTAGCACGAAAATCCTTAGTTCAGAAAATAAGACACTGAAAACCTTCTGTTTCCACTCATGAGGGAGAAACAGATCTAGATACATCTTTCTAGCATCACTAATTTTAAGACAGGACAAAATATATGAACACCTATTTTCGCATACTGGGCAATAGGCAGCACAGGACTGTGATCTTTGAGGCAGCGGTAACAAATGAAGTGACTCCTATGACTGTCTCAGCTTTTTACCAAGAGAGATTTTTCCAAGGTTGTAGCACAAGTGGGGAAGCTAAGCAAAGAAGGCTGAGTGGAGAAGACAGAGTTTGGAATTGTGTCAAAGTGGCTGGAATTTATGGGTCATATTACTTGAGAAGAGGGAGCTGTTCAAAGAAAGAGCCCAGAATTCTCCATGGTATTCACCTGACTCTTTGGCTGGTTGCCAATCTGTGCATGTTTAGAGCAAAATTCTGTGCTGCTGGACCAAAAACAACATATGGTGAAAAAATATTACCGAAAATCTATAAACCAAGCAATTCCCAGAACTCGCACAAGTGCAGAAACCATTTAAGTTATCACCATCCAGAGTGGAGAGACCATATAGAAAATCTTCATTAGAGACTCCCAACAAAGTCAAATTGTAGTAGTGGGACATGACAAGATCTAGAGTAATATCAATTCTAGACCTGCTTTAACCTCAAAATGATCAGTCTGATCCATAAGTAACCTGACTGCCTGTCAAACACATTAAAGAAATTTTAAAGATAGTTAACAAAATATCAGTTCAGTTCAGTTCAGTCTCTCAGTTGTGTCCAACTCTTTGTGAACCCAAGGACTGTAACCTATCAGGCTCCACTGTCCATGGGATTTTCCAGGCAGTAGCACTGGAGCGGATTGCCATATCCTCCTCCAGCAGATCTTCCCGACCCAGGGATCAAACTCAGGTCTCTCGCATTGTAGACAGACACTTTACCGTCTGAGCCACCAGGGAAGTCCAAAAGAGATATACCATATTCATGTATCTGAACACTGAATATTCTTCCCAAATTGATCTATAGATTAATATAATCCTAATCAAAATCCAAGACAGTTTTTTAAAATAATATTGAAAAATTTTTTTAAATTTTTCATTTTAGTAAAAAGGATCTTCAAAAATAACCAATGTATTGTGAAAGACAAGCACAAAGTTGGAGAACTTAAAACACTTAATTTGAAGATTTACTATAGAATTATAGTAACCGACACAGTGGAGTATCATTATAAAGATATGTAGATTAATGAAATAGTATAAAGAGATTCAGGCATATATGGCTGATTTTTGCCAAGGCAACCAAGATAAAATATAGTGTTATCAAAAAATATTTTGAAACAACTAGATATTTATATGAAAAATATAAAATTTACTCTTACCTTACACCTTATACATAAATTAATTTGAAATTGATTATACACCAAAGAAAAAAGACAAAATTATAAATCCTCTAGAAGAAAACTTAGGAGAAATTTTTGGGAGTGTTGGGTAGGTTAAGATTACTTAGAGTACAAAAAGCACAGACTATAAAAGAAAAAAGCAATAATAGATTTCAGAATTAAAACCTCCTGCTCTTTGAAAACAACAAAGAAAATGTTCACAGTATATTTTTCTGACATATGGCTTGTATCAAAAAATGTTAATGCAAACAACCCAACAAAAAGAAGACTCAAAGGTTTAAAAGAGATACTCAAAAAAGGAATACCCAGATGGTCAATAAACACAGAAGACAAGGGCCCAAATCATTAATTATTAAAGAAAGGCAAAGCTAAAGCAAAAATAGATACCACTATACACCCATTCAATAGCTAACTGACATTACCAGCCATTGGTAAAAATGTGGAATAACTGGAAATCCTATACACTTTGATAGGAATTTTAAATGGTAAAACCACTTTCAAAGATAGCTTGGCAATTTAATAAAAAGTTAAATATGCTCTTACTACTACATATCCCAGCATTTTCACTCTTGTGTATTTATCCAAAAGAAACAAAAACATATGTCCACCCAAAATCTTATACATAAGTATTCATAGCAAATTGATTCACAATAGCTATGTGAAGGGTAAACTTTAAAGTGACCCCGTGATCCTCATCCCCTGATGTTCCTGCCCTGGAGTAATCCATTCCTCCTCTGTGTAGGGGGCACCTAGAACTTGCTTCTAACCAATGAAAACTGGCAAATCACTCCTGTGATTACACTATGGTATATAAGATTTCATCTTGACAGCCGGCTATACAGAAAGTGTTGCTTTCCATTTCTGCCTTCCAAGGAGAGAGTGACCGTGTCTTCTATAGCCACTAGGAAATATAATCTGCCAAAAATATGCCTGAGTTTGGAAGATAGCCCTTTCCCAGCCTAGATTTCAGATGAGAATCTAGTCCTGGCAGACACCTTCATTGCAGCCTTGCAGAGAACCCTGCTAAGCTGTGCCTAGACTCTTGATCCAGGAACCAGTGAGATAATGAATATGTGTGCTTTTGAAGCTGTTTGGTTTGGGATAACGTGCTACACAGCAGCAGAAAACTAAAACAAGCCAAAATCTGGCAACAATCTAAATATCTAACAAGTACATGGACATGTGATACATCTACATTATATAGAAGAAAAAAATACTAACATACATAAAACAAGAATGAAGCTCTAAAGTATTATGCTGAGCAAAGGAGGCAAGAAACTAAAGATGGCATGCGGCATCACTAATTTATTTGCTATTCAAAGAAGACAAATCTTATCTATAGAACAGAAAGCATATCAAAGCTCAAAAGGTTGTACCCATAAATTATACCTCAATAAATGTGATTCTAAAAAACTTTAGGAACTCAGAAATGGTACTTTTATTTCTAAATATTTAAGCTAATAAAAGGGAAAACAGGTCATGTGCTTGTAAATATAGCATATCTGGCTACAAATAACATTTTAAGACTGGAAATCTTGCTCTTTATCTAGAGCAAGTACTTACTAATCACCATAAAGGAATTTTAGGAGCCTAGATAAAATTCTGTATTGACTCTAACTGCGCAATAGCAAAGCCTAGAAGACTCAGGCTAAATAAGAGTTTGTACCTATTTCACTGACTAATAATGTATAGATAGGGTTTTTGCCCTGAATGTGGAATCCATTTCTAAGGTCACAAGTGCAAGGCCTTGTACCAAGGTCACAGAACCAGAGCCCAGAATCAAGTTCATCTCTGGAACTAACTGAGCCTCATTATAACCATTGCCAGAAGCCCCCTGATCCTCACCAGCCAGTTTCCTGACCACAAATTAGCAAAGGTGCTCACCCTGGTCCTCATCCTATAGCACCTAACCAGTCATCTAATGCCACCCTTCCAGAAGGAATTTCTTTGTTTTGCGTTTTCCCTGGTGGTTCAGTGGTAGAGAATCTACCTGCCAATGCAGGAGTTTGGCATTACATGTCCGATCCCTAGATCCAGAAGACCCTCTGGAGAAGGAAATGCCAACCCACTCCAGCATTCTTGCCTGTGAAATCCCTGGTACAGAGGAACCTGGTGGGCTACAGTCTATGAGGTCGCAAAAGACTAAGACGCAACTTAGTGACTAAACCACTACCAGCCCGTGAAAGCATCGGCTCTCCCTTGAGCTGGCCTGCTGTTCTAACAGCATCTCCCAGTAATAAACTCTATTCTCCCATCAGTCAACTGTCCCTGGCCTGTCAGGAGGTCAGTCCGCTGAGCTCACAGTACCCACATTAACTCTGCTTTCCACTCTTAATAAACTCACTCCTTTATGAAATACTCGGTGTTGGAAATTATTTCCCAACCCATGCTCAGACTGCCACGACACTGGCTGTCTATATAGGGAAGGCACACCAGATCATTTGGACCATGAAAAAAATATAAACCCTACACTTCAGAAGAAAAATGTATTAAGGGATAAAAGACAGTGTTACAAGTCACTGTAAGGTCAAGCAGAAAATGAGGATACAGATAAAGTTCTAGATAGATTCACCAGAAGTGGTACTTGCTTTGGGAAGGAAGTTCATGCTAAATTAATGTAGAAACAGATTCTTGAGCTAGTTTTTGAAAGATGCACATAGATTTTGAAGGATGTTTAGAGAAGCAAAGAAACCAAATGGAAGGATGTTTTTGTTTAAATGCAAGAATACTGAGAATAAGAAAAAATCATTTTAAAGATCACAGTATAAATAGTGGGAAATAATATAGATTGCAAAGGCATTTGAATGATTCTACTCTAAATACACTCCCTCTAGGTCATTTTATCTAATACCATGACAGTAAATAATACATTTATGCCAACTATTCCAAACTCTATCTTTATTCAGCCTCTTCATTAAACTCCAAATTTGATATCTAAATGCCTTCTTGAAGCTAACTTGCATGACTAATAGTAATCACAACCTCGACATGATGAAAAAGAGATTTTGATTCTACTGCTCCCAAACCCTGCGCTCTCAATCTTTTCCTTCTTAGTAAATGGTCTATTGTCTATCTACTTAGGTCAAAAAACCCTGGAGTTCCCTTTGATTCCTTTCTCTCACTCTTGATTTCAATTACATTGAAAACTACCACCCACTTTTCTCTGAAAATAAGTTCTGAATACCTCTCTCCAATGCTGCCCATCTAGTCCAAGCAGACCTAATCTCTTGCCTGAAGTACTGCCTTGGCTGCTAACTGGTCCCCCAGCTCCCATTCTTCCCCTCTCCAATCTCCTTCTACACAGAAGCCAGAATAAGCTTTTCAAAGTTAAATTATATTGTTGGAACACCCATTAAAACCTTTCATCAGCTTCACATTGCAGTTGAAACAAAATCCGACTTCCTTATAAAGCCTGCAAAGCCATATGTGGCAGGGCCATTGGATGTCTCCCTATCTCATTTCTCCCCACTCTGCACCTCATTCACTCAGCTTCAGGCACACTGGTTCAACCTCAGGTCTGCTCAAGGTTTTTGTCTTGCCATTTCCTCTGCCTGGAAAATACAGGCTCCATGTCTTGAAATGGCTACTTTATTTTATTCACTGTATTATCCTTGGTAAGGCTCTTCCAGATTGACACACTTATTAGTCCCTTGCCCAGGCTTAACTGCAAAACAGAGTTTGAGGGCCCCTCTTTAAAGGTAGAGGAATGAGACCGTACATTAGCCAGCTGGGTAAAATATCTTACTCTGGTGTATATAGCCACGTGAACACCTTTGTAGGGCTCCCCAAGGCTTGAGAATGGATCTTTGCAATTGAGGGACCCTTTGGCTTTCATTTCATTAGTATCACAGTCAATCTTCCTCTAGTTCCACCTTGTCAATCTTCTTTAGTCTGTTTCCTTTTCTTCATAGCACTTTCCAAAATTAACTTTCCATTTATTTTCTACTTTTCAAAGATCAGTTCTCACTTTCCCTAGAATGTAAAGTTCATGAATGTTTGTTGAACTAGTCAATATTTTAAAATTTGGACTTAAATTTGTAGAAGAGCATGTATAAAAATAGAGAAAATTAAAAATGATATCATTAGGAGGGCTACTGTTTTATTTGCAATGACTTTAAAGGAGAGAAAATGAGATCATGATTTCAAGTTACACAAAAGGAAATAATGAGAAAAAGAAAGCTATGAAAGATATAATGCCTGCAGAATACACAGGATTTGCCAGCTTAAAAGGTAGTAAGAAGCTTTGCCAGCTTAAAAGTGTAGTAAGAAGTCAAATGTGACTGTAATAATTTAACCCTAGACAGTGAAAGAATGATGATACCAATAAAACAATGAAAAAGCAGTTTGTTTGAAGAAAACAAATCCCAAGATTAATGTCCAAGACTGAATTAGAGATGCATTGAAATATTGTCCATAAATATGTGAATCTCTTTCTTAAAAATCCTTTCTTTCTGTTGTTTTTTCTTTTTTTTTTTTTTACAATATTGGTATTGTTTACTCTTAGAAAATATTTCAGTCTTCAATCTTAATAAAAATTATACTTACTATAACCAAAGCCAAAATTATATTAGTATAGGGAGTTTAATTTTCTCAAATCATCAGTGTTGTTATGAATAAGTTAAAATATTATTGTAAAGAAATCTGATTTATTTTCATCTTTGATCTAATTTAACTTTCAAAGAAAGCTTGTCAGTGTCAACCAGACTGAGCAAAATGAATAGAATGAATCAGTCAATGTCTATTTAATCATTTCATACAGCAGGATAACATACGACTCTCTCTAGCTGCCCAAATGTCAGTTCCTGACACCCCTGTGCAACCTACAGGGTTTCAGAAGCTGGAAGAAGAGCCAGGATTCAAAATGGAACTGTGAAGCCATCTCAACAGGAACCACCTTTAATGAAACACTTAGCTGGGTGGAACTAAAATTCTGTAATGTAAAAATTCAAGTAACACCTTTGCTATCTGTCTCCCGGCTTAAACTGTATCACTCTGCAGTGTGCCAAGAAGTTCCATCTTTTCTCCTCTTCCTGCTTGAAACCTCATCCAACCCACAACCAGAAAGAAGAGGCAGTATTTATATAAACATAAAATTGATGATTCTAGTTTAATAAAGAAAAATTATATGCTGACAAGATTTAAGGGATTTAAAACCTGAGACTGAATTTCAACAAGTTCTTAGACAATTGGTTCGAATCGGGAAAGGAGTACATCAAGGCTGTATATTGTCCCCCTGCTTATTCAACTTATTTGCAGAGTACATCGTGCAAAATGCTGGGTTGGATGAAGCACAAACTGGAATCAAGATTGCCAGGAGAAATATGAATAACCTCAGATACACAGATGATACTACCTTTATGGCAGAAAGCAAAAAAGAACTAAAGAGCCTCTTGATGACAGTGAAAGAGGAGAGGGAAAAAGTTGGCTTAAAACTCAACATTCAGGAAACTAATATCATGGCATCCAGTCTTATCACCTAATGGCAAATATATGGGGTAACAATAGAAACAGTGACAGACTTTGTTTACTTGGGCTTAAAAATCATTGCAGATAGTGACTGCAGCCTTGAAATTAAAAGCCATTTGCTCCTTGGAAGAAAAGCTATGACCAACCTAGACAGCATATTAAAAAGCAGAAACATTACTTTGCCAGCAAAGGTCTGTGTAGTCAAAGCTATTTTTTTTCCAGTAGTCATGTATGGATGTGAGATGTGGACTATAAAGAAAGTTGTTTGCCAAAGAATTGCTGCTTTTGAACTGTGGTGTTGGAGAAGACTCTTGAGAGTCCCTTGGGCTGCAAGGAGATACAACTAGTCCATCTGAAAGGAGATTGGTCCTGGGTGTTCATTGGAAGGACTGATGCTGAAGCTGAAACTCCAATGCTTTGGCCACCTGAGGTGAAGAACTGACTCATTTGAAAAGATCCTGATGCTGGGAAAGATTGAAGGTGGGAGGAGAAGGGGACAACAGAGGATGAGATGATTGGATGGCATCACTGACTCTATAGACATGAGTTTGAGTAAGCTCAGGGAGTTGGTGATAGACAGGGAAGCCTGGCATGCTGTAGTCCATGGGATCACAAAGAGTCAGACACAACTGAGCAACTGAACTGAACTCACGTAATTCATTGTTTGACAGTGAAATTTGAAATGTGCTCCATCTTGTCCTCAGCCGATCATCTCACCTGTTCCATAAGAGTATATAGAGACCCTAGAAAACAGTCACTGAAATGTGCCGATGCCTTACAGACTCACCTTTCCACTGCAGACCTTTCAAACAGAAGCCATTACTTTCTCCATCATGTCTCAACCCCATAGAGCTACAAAGTCATCTGCTTATGCCTCCTTATAAGCCTCTCTTTCCCTTTCAAGCCATGATGCACCTTGAAGCAAGCCCCTCTTCTTTCAAAAGACATTTCATCTGTGTATAAAGAACTCCACCAAACTGTCTCTCACCTCCCCCCACCCTCACTCCTAACAGGCCCAACTACGACTCTGGCATTTCCCTTATGCTCCTGCAAGTTTCAAGTTTCATCATGACCAGCCTCTGAATTCTTATATACAATTCACTCAACTCCCTTGTCACAAAACTTCTGATTCTTCTAGAAATTAATGAATTTCATGTTCATTTCACTTCAGCAAACCATTCCCTTGAGCTGAGATTTCAGCTAGAGTTTCAGGTTCTCCAACCATAACTCTCATCCTTTCCACTTTCTCACTCCTTAATTCACAATGCAGGCATAGTCACAAGACATATAACAAAGGATTCATACTCTACAAATCAAAAAGAAAAGGTCAGACCACCAAGAGAAAATGAGCAAATGATGAGAGCACACGATTTAGACAGGAGGACCTCAGAAGGCCTCCGGTTATTTGACTCTTTTCCTTCTAGAACTTCATCCTCACCTTGTAATTTAAATCCTTCCCATTCTCTTATTTGCATCTTCAAAATCCTCACCTCCATTTGCTCTACCAATCACCACATCTCCTATTAACCCATCCATCATTTTCCCAGTTCATCACTTCTTGCTGATCACTGCTGGCTGGATAACATTAAAAATCCCTTTGGTTTGGTGCCTACCAATTTAAGGCTTTTAACCTTATATGGGGTCCTACAGAAGCCATTCTAAGCTTTTGCCACCATAAGAATGGTATTTACTTGCAGTCAACAGATTATATTTCATGTTGCTTCATAGAAAAACAATTGCAACTATCAGGTGGGAATGCCCTCCATTTCCTTGTCATAAATCAGCATTTTACATCCATTCCACAAGAAAAACAAAGTTTTTCTTAAAGAATCCCACACTTTCAAAACCTTTGCCTCAGAGAAAACCACTTGTTTTTTTCTGGCTTGTGTCTTGAGACCCTTTTCTGTACATTTTCAAATATATATATATATAATATATATATATATATATATTTGAAGAATGTTTTATGTGTTAATATATTTAAGTAATCTGTATTTGCCTTGGTCCATTTGGGCTGCTGAAACAAAATACCACAGAATGGTAGTTTATAAACAACATTAATTTATTCCTCAGTTTTGGAACTGAAAATCCAAGGTCAAGGTCCCAGCATGATCAGGTTAGACTAAAGGCAAATTCCTCTGCCAGGCTACAGATTTCGCTCTGTATCTTCATTTGGCTCCAGAATTTTCTCTGGAGCCCTCATGACCCAGTCTACTCCCAATGGTCTCACCTCCCAAAACTATCACCTTAAGGACTAGGTTTCAGCATGCAAGTTTTAGAGGACACAAACATTTATACTCTAGCAATGTTCTATAGCTATAGAAATGTGACTCTGATATTTCCGTCTTTCTTTTTTACTTACAATGTAGTATGAAGATTTTGCCATTTCGCTGTTTTGCATGTTCTGTCTTCTATTTCTCTGTATAAAATATATCACAGCTAACTCAACCATCACTCCATCACAGTCATGTAAAAGTGAAAGTGTTAGTCACTGAGTCATGTCCAACTCTTTGTGACCCTGTGGACTGTAGCCCACCAGGCTCTTCTGTCTTTGGAATTCTCCAAGCAAGAATACTGCATGGTTGCCATTCCTTTCTCCAGGGAATCTTCCTGACCCAGGGACTGAACCCGGGTCTCCTGCACTGCAGGTGAATTCTTTAGCTCTGAGTCTCCAAGGAAGCTCAAGTTGTTTCTAATTTCTTACTATTTCAGACAATTGCTATGATGAATATCAGGTGATGCAAGTGGTGAAGAATCTGCCTGCCAATGCAGAAAACTCAAGCGAGGCAGGTTCAACCCCTGGGTTGGGAAGATCCCCTGGAGAAGAAAATGGCAACCCACTCCAGTATTTCATGCTGGAAAATTCCTTGGACAGAGGAGCCTGGCTGTCCACAGTCCTTGGGATCACAAAAAGTCGGACACAACTGAAGTGACTGAGCACACACACAGGCATGGGGTGGATACCTTTCTTATTTTTACCAAATTATCAAAACACTACTTATTCAAAAATCTATCCAGTTCACAGTGAGTGTATCATATTCTAAGTTCAATTTTACAAGATACTATTGCAAGACTCTAGGTTGTTCCACTTATTTCATTGTTTTATGTTTACACAACTCCCATAAAATTTTAAATATTGTATCTTTATTGTGATTTTTGTAATATATATCTCAAAATTTTCTTAGATAATTTTGCTCATTTTTTCTCCAGATACATTTTGAAATTTCCTTATCACATTCCTTTAAAAAACCTGTAGAGTTTTTATTTGGCACATACTGAATTTATAGATTATTCTGGTGAACTTAGAACTATTTCAGTATTGTGTTTTCCCATCCAATAACAAAGTATCTTTCTCCATTCAGATTTTCTTTTGATTCCTCAGTTTAACACTCTTATGTACATCTTTTTTCCCCCAGATATTTTAAGTTGTGCTGCTTATGAATGGTTTTGCTACTTCCTGCAGGCTCACTGAAATCCATCTCTAGGCAGTCCTAAGAGGAGTCTTATCCACTCACAGGGTCTGAGCCCTTCCCTGGGCACAGTGGTTCCCCCAAAGCAGCTTCTCTTCCTGTGGCATAGAATGTTCCACACCTCTCTGAACAGTCTCAGAAATGCAGTCTGATCTCGGAACTCCCCTGCTTGGAATCCTCCAGTGATGTCTCCTCATCTGCAATATTACACTAGAAATGTTTGCAGGGCACACACACGTGTGCACACACACACACACACATGCACACACACATGACACGTTCCACGTTCTGGCTGCCAGCTTCTTACTATCTTTATCCCCACCTGTGTCCTACATATCAGGTACTATGTGAGGCCCTGGGCCCAGCAAGTCCCTTGCATATCCTGATGATGTGATGCTCTTTGACTTCCTTTTATCTTGGCATGTGGTCTTCCTTCTCTTTAAAATGTCCTTCTTGGCTTCAGTTCAGTTCAGTTCAGCTCAGCTCAGACGCTCAGTCGTGTCCGACTCTTTGCAACCCCATGAATCACAGCACGCCAGGCCTCCCTGTCCATCACCAACTCCCAGAGTTCACTCAGACTCACGTCCATTGAGTCAATGATGCCATCCAGCCATCTCATCCTCTGTCGTCCCCTTCTCCTCTTGCCCTCAATCCCTCCCAGCATCAGAGTCTTTTCCAATGAGTCAACTCTTCACATGAGGTGGCCAAAGTACTGGAGATTCAGCTTTAGCATCATTCCTTCCAAAGAAATCCCAGGGCTGATCTCCTTCAGAATGGACTGGTTGGATCTCCTTGCAGTCCATGGGACTCTCAAGAGTCTTCTCCAACACCACAGTTCAAAAGCATCAATTCTTCAGCGCTCAGCTTTCTTCACAGTCCAACTCTCACATCCATACATGACCACTGGAAAAACCATAACCTTGACTAGACGGACCTTTGTTGACAAAGTAACGTCCCTGCTTTTCAAAATGCTATCTAGGTTGGTCATAACTTTTCTTCCAAGCAGTGCCTTTTAATTTCATGGCTGAAACCACCATCTGCAGTGATTTTGGAGCCTCCAAAAATTAAGTCTGACACTGTTTCCACTGTTCCCCATCTATTTCCCATGAAGTGATGGGACCAGATGCCATGATCTTCGTTTTCTGAATGGTGAACTTTCAGCCAACTTTTTCGCTCTCCTCTTTCACTTTCCTCAAGGGGCTTTTTAGTTCCTCTTCACTTTCTGCCATAAGGGTGGTGTCATCTGCATATCTGAGGTTATTGATATTCCTCCCAGCAATCTTGATTCCAGCTTGTGTTTTTCCAGTCCTGCGCTTCTCATGATGTACTCTGCATAGAAGTTAAATAAGCAGGGTGACAATATACAGCCTTGACATCCTCCTTTTCCTATTTGGAACCAGTCTGTTGTTCCATGTCCAGTTCTAACAGTTGTTTCCTGACCTGCATATAGGTTTCTCAAGAGGCAGATCAGGTGGTCTGGTATTCCCATCTCTTTCAGAATTTTCCACAGTTTATTGTGATCCACACAGTCAAAGGCTTTGGCATAGTCAATAAAGAAGAAATAGATGTTTTTCTGGAACTCTCTTGCTTTTTCCATGATCCAGCAGATGCTGGCAATTTGATCTCTGGTTTCTCTGCCTTTTCTAAATCCAGCTTGAACATCTGGAAGTTCGAGGTTCATGTATTGCTGAAGTCTGGCTAGCAGAATTTTGAGCATTACTTTACTAGCATGTGAGATGAGTGTGATTGTGCGGTAGTTTGAGCATTCTTTGGCATTGCCTTTCTTTGGACTGCAATGAAAACTGACCTTTTCCAGTCCTGTGGCCACTGCTGAGCTTTCCAAATTTGCTGGCATATTGAGTGCAGCACTTTCACAGCATCATCTTGTAGGATTTGAAATAGCTCTACTGGAATTTAATCACCTCCTCTAGCTTTGTTCGTAGTGACGCTTCCTAAGGCCCACTTGACTTCACATTCCAGGATGTCTGGCTCTAGGTGAATGATCACACCATTGTGACTATCTGGGTCATGAAGATCTTTTTTGTACAGTTCTTCTGTGTATTCTTGCCACCTCTTCTTAATATCTTCTGCTTCGGTTAGGTCCATACCATTTCTGTCCTTTATTGAGCCCATCTTTGCATGAAATGTTCCCTTGGTATCTCTAATTTTCTTGAAGAGATCTCTAGTCTTTCCCATTCTGTTGTTTTCCTCTATTTCTTTGCATTGATCCCTGAGGAAGGCTTTCTTATCTCTTCTTGTTGTTCTTTGGAACTCTGCATTCAGATGCTTATATCTTTCCTTTTCTCCTTTGATTTTCGCCTCTCTTCTTTTCACAGCTATTTGTAAGGCCTCCCCAGATAGCCATTTTGCTTTTTTGCATTTGTTTTCCATAGGGATGGTCTTGATCCCTGTCTCCTGTACAATGTCACAAAGCTCATTCCATAGCTCATCAGGCACTCTATCTATCAGATCTAGTCCCTTAAATCTATTTCTCACTTCCACTGTATAATCATAAGGAATTTGATTTAGGTCATGCCTGAATGGTCTAGTGCTTTTCCCTACTTTCTTCAATTTCAGTCTGAATTTGGCAATAAGGAGTTCATGATCTGAGTCACAGTCAGCTCCTGGTCTTGTTTTTGTCGACTGTATAGAGCTTTTCCATCTTTGGCTGCAAAGAATATAATCAATCTGATTTCGGTGTTGACCATCTGGTGATGCCCATGTGTAGAGTCTTCTCTTGTGTTGTTGGAAGAGGGTGCTTACTATGACCTGTGCTTTTGTTTTGGCAAAACTCTATCAGTCTTTGCCCTGCTTCATTTATTATTCCAAGGCCAAATTTGACTGTTACTCCAGGTGTTTCTTGACTTCCGACTTTTGCATTCCAGTCCCCTATAATGAAAAGGACATCTTTTTTGGATGTTAGTTCTTCCTCCATGTCTGAGGTCAGGGGTAGCTGCCAAGAGTGCCAGGCTGCAATGGCGTAGGAACAGCTGAGAGGAGCGACCCCAGTCCAAGGTCAGGTGTGGTGGCCGGCCGGGAGGGGCTACCCATGTCTGAGGCCTGGGGCAGCAGCCGGGAGAAGCTACTCCACACCCGAGGTCAGGGGCGGCGGCTGGGTGGAGCAGCCCCGCGTCCTAGGAGTGGTGGCTGCTTGGGCGCAGGAGGGCCTATAGGAGCTATCCCACGTTCAAGGTCAGGAGGGGCAGCAGTGAGGAGATACCCCTCATCCAAGGTAAGTAGCAGTGTCTGCACTTTGCTGGAGCAGCCATGAAGAAATACCCCACGTCCAGAGTAAGAGAAACCCAACCAAGTAAGATGGTAGGTGTTGCAAGAGGGCATCAGAGGGCAGACACACTGAAACCATATCACAGAAAACTAGTCAATCAAATCACACTAGGACCAAAGCCTTGTCTAACTCAGTGAAACTAAGCCATGCCCTGTGGGGCCACCCAAGATGGGCGGGTCATGGTGGAGAGGTCTGACAGAATGTGGTCCACTGGAGAAGGGAATGGCAAACAACTTTAGTATTCTTGCCTTGAGAACTCCATGAACAGTATGAAAAGGCAAAATGATAAGGATACTGAAAGAGGAACTCCCCAGGTCAGTAGGTGCCCAATATGCTACTGGAGATCAGTGGAGAAATTACTCCAGAAAGAATGAAGGGATGGAGTCAACGCAAAAACAATACCCAGTTGTGGATGTGACTGGTGATGGTAGCAAGGTCCGATGCTATAAAGAGCATTATTGCATAGGAACCTAGAATGTTAAGTCCATGAATCAGGTAAATTGGAAGTGGTCAAACAGGAGATGGTAAGAGTAAACGTCGACATTCTAGGAATCAGCAAACTAAAATGCACTGGAATGGGTGAATTTAACTCAGATGACCATTATATCTACTACTGTGGGAAGGAATCCCTCAGAAGAAATGGAGTAGCCATCATGGTCAACAAAAGAGTCTGAAATGCAATACTTGGATGCAATCTCAAAAATGACAGAATGATCTCTGTTCGTTTCCAAGGCAAACCATTCAATATCACAGTAATCCAATTCTATGCCCCTACCAGTAAAGCTGCAGAAGCTGAAGTTGAACGGTTCTATGAAGACCTGCTGCTGCTGCTGCTGCTAAGTCGCTTCAGTCATGTCTGACTCTGTGCGACCCCATAGACGGCAGCCCATGAGGCTCCCCCATCCCTGGGATTCTCCAGGCAAGAACACTGGAGTGGGTTGCCATTTCCTTCTCCAATGCATGAAAGTGAAAAGTGAAAGTGAAGTTGCTCAGTCGTGTCTGACTCTTAGCGACCCCATGGACTGCGGCCCACCAGGCTCTTCCGTCCATGGGATTTTCCAGGCAAGAGTGCTGGAGTGGGATGTCATTGCCTTCTCCCTATGAAGACCTACAAGACCTTTTTCTTGACTTAGGTCAGCTACTTTAATCCTGATCATCTGAAGCCCATTTCCTTCGAAGCTTCCCTTGCTATTCCAGGGATTTCCCTGACTTCTCCCCACCCCTCCTGTTTCACTGTTCCTGGGTACCTACTGCTATTTCAGTATTTGTACAATATTTGTTCTTTTCAGTTTGACTTATTTCGCTTAACATAATGCCCTCCAAGTCTATCTGTATT
Source organism: Ovis aries (assembly GCF_016772045.2). Taxonomy (NCBI): domain Eukaryota; kingdom Metazoa; phylum Chordata; class Mammalia; order Artiodactyla; family Bovidae; genus Ovis; species Ovis aries. The sequence goes on from NC_056062.1 coordinate 46,082,544, forward strand.
GCTGTAAATGATGAGATTCTGTTCTTTTTTGTGGCTGGTAGTATTCGTCTGTTGATGGATACTTAGGTTGCTTCCATATCTTTACAATTGTAAATAACACTGCTATGAACATTGGAGTGTGTGTATCTTTTCAAAGTAGTCTTTTGCTTTGTTTTTTTCAGATATATACTCAGGAGTGGAATTGCTAAGTTGTATGGTAGTTCCATTTTTAGTTTTTTGAGAAACCTCCATACTATTTTCCATAGTTGCTGCACCAGTTTGCATTCCTACCAACCATGTACGAGGGTTCCCTTTTTTCCACAACCTTGCCCACATTTATTATTTGTGCTCTTTTTGATGATAGCCATTGTGACAGCTGTGAAGTGATATCTTATGGTGGTTTTGATTTGCATTTCCCTGATGATTATCAATGTTAAGTGTCTTTTCTTGTGCCTGTTGGCCACCTGCATTTCCTCTTTGGAAAAATGTATAACAGTCTTTTTGAAATACACTAGAATTCCCGGAACATATCAAATACCCTAAACACAATATAACAGGGGAATAACTTAAACAGAATATGGGGTACCTCTAATGGAGAGTGTTCCCCACCTCCACAATCTAAATGACCCAGCTAAAATATTCTGCTACAGATGGACTTTAAAATATTGGCTCTCACTCTGTTAATGACAGATATAACTGATATTCACAGAGCTTAAATGATTTGTCCCAAGGCAAACAGTCAATGAGAGACAAAGAAGGATTGAGAACCAGACAATTAAGCCTTACAAGCATTATAAGTTAAAAGCAAGGGTTTTGTAATCAGATTGGCATGGGCTAAAATCCCAGATATGCCAGGTGCTACTCAGGTGATTATGAGCAAGTTCTATTTTCCTTATCCATCGAAGGGTAGATCTATGTATGGTAGCTGTTTTCATAAATAGGTAAGCAGAGAATTGAGCCCAAACTCATCACAAAATATGCATCCAATAAATATTAACCATTCATATTCTTCATATTTTAAAACTCACTCCTTGATTTTACAACATCATGAGTTCCTTTCCTCTAAATTTAAGGAGCCAATTAATACTTATTGACAAATATAATTTTAAATGCACTCCTACTGAAAACCTTCAGCATAGTTTTGGATCTTAAAGATAGACTGATAGAAACACAATTCGTAAAGTCAAGTTGTTGAACAACTGGGCAGCGCATTGGTCAAACTGGGTCAGTCCATAATAATTATCAAGTATCCACTGTGACAAGGCATTCACCTGTACTATTGCCCTCAAGAAGCTTTCTTTCACAGGTTATACTTGACTTTACCAATTCTTTCTTCCAAAACAAAAAAATGTTTTGAAAAAGGGTGCTCCAATTCTGTATAGGGCTTTGAAAATACTTAATAATATAATCTGATATCTGAAAATATGAAAAGTGTAACAGACACCTGTAGAACATTATCTGTCTACAGATATCTAGAAATGGAATCTCAAAGAAAAGGGAAAATAGATATGGTGGTATTTGAAAAGATGAAGGCTAAGATTTTTCAAAACTTATGAAGAATATCAGCCTGCAGATTTAAGAATCTCAGTAAACCCTAGACATATAAAGTACAAAGAAAACCATATGTAGTCATCTCATATTCAAACTATTAAGAATCAAAGATGAAGGGACAGTCTTAAAAGCAGGAAGAGGAAAAGTACACATTATATTCAAGGGAATAATGTTAGCAGTGATGGCTAGATTCTTATGGAAAATAATGAAACCCAAAAAAAAACCTTTAATGTGCTAAAAGAAAAATAATGTCAACCTAGTATTCTATGCCTAATAGAAATATCCTTCACAAAGGAAATTAAATTGGACACCTTAGACAAACAAGCTAGAGAACTTGTCACTCAAAGAAAACAAATAGCAAGTTACAGATTTAAGCCTAATCATAAAAATAACTGCATTAAATATAAATAGATCAATTAAATACGTCAACCGTGAACTTCCTGATGTTCAAGCTGGTTTTAGAAAAGGCAGAGGAACCAGAGATCAAATTGCCAACATCCTCTGGATCATCAAAAAGCAAGAGTTCCAGAAAAACATCTATTTCTTCTTTATTGACTATGCCAAAGCCTTTGACTGTGTGGATCACAATAAACTGTGGACAATTCTGAAAGAGATGGGAATACCAGACCACCTGACCTGCCTCTTGAGAAATCTGTATGCAGGTCAGGAAGCAACAGTTAGAACCGGACATGGAACAACAGACTGGTTCCAAATAGGAAAAGGAGTACGTCAAGGCTGTATATTGTCACCCTGCTTATTTAACTTCTATGCAGAGTACATCATGAAAACGCTGGACTGGAAGAAGCACAAGCTGGAATCAAGATTGCCGGGAGGAATATCAATAACCTCAGATATGCAGATGACACCACCCTTATGGCAGAAAGTGAAGAGGAACTAAAAAGCCTCTTGAGGAAAGTGAAAGAGGAGAGCGAAAAAGTTGGCTGAAAGCTCAACATTCAGAAAACGAAGATCATGGCATCTGGTCCCATCACTTCATGGGAAATAGATGGGGAAACAGTAGAAACAGTGTCAGACTTTATTTTGGGGGGCTCCAAAATCACTGCGGATGGTGACTGCAGCCATGAAATTAAAAGATACTTACTCCTTGGAAGAAAAGTTATGACCAACCTAGATAGCATATTCAAAAGCAGAGACATTACTTTGCCGACTAAGGTCCATCTAGTCAAGGCTATGGTTTTTCCAGTAGTCATGTATGGATGTGAGAGTTGGACTGTGAAGAAAGCTGAGCGCTGAAGAATTGATGCTTTTGAACTGTGGTGTTGGAGAAGATTCTTGAGAGTCCCTTGGACTGCAAGGAGATCCAACCAGTCCATTCTGAAGGAGATCAGCCCTGGGATTTCTTTGGAAGGAATGATGCTAAAGCTGAAACTCCAGTACTTTGGGCACCTCATGCGAAGAGTTGACTCATTGGAAAAGACTCTGATGCTGGGAGGGATTGGGGGCAGGAGGAGAAGGGGACGACAGAGGATGAGATGGCTGGATGGCATCACTGACTCGATGGACGTGAGTCTGAGTGAACTCTGGGAGATGGGGATGGACAGGGAGGCCTGGCGTGCTGCAGTTCATGGGGTTGCAAAGAGTCAGACACGACTGAGCGACTGAACTGAACTGAACTGAACTGAATCTTTTTTAAAGAGTAGATAAAAAATAAGATTCAATTCTAAGATATTAAAAATGCATTTTAAATATAAAAAATTGAGAAAGATTGAAATTAAAAAATAGAAAAGATGATAATCTACCAAAACTAACATAAGAAAGAAAATGTTTATTTTTTATATACTTTATTGACATGAGACAAAGTCAATTTTAAGAAAGGCATGCTGCCAGAGATAAATTAAGATATTTGTAATAACAAAAAAGTCAATTCATCAGGAAGATAAAAAGTAATAAACTGGTGTGCATCTTGTAAAATAGCATAAAATTATATAAGGCAAAAATTGACAGACTAAATTGAGAAATGAAAACATTTACAATCATGGAAATTTTAACATACCGTTTTCAGTAAATGATGGGAAAATTGACAAATTACTCAATGAGAACATAAACAATGAATAACACTACTAACCAATTAAACTACATGTCACCCAACAATTAAAGAAAATCCATATTTTTAAATAGACATAGAACAGTCACTAAAATGTACCACATATTATGTCAAAACTAGGCTCAATAAATTTTTAAAAACTGGAATGATACTCATGACCACAATAAAATTAAGTTGGAAATCATTAACACAAAGAATTTTTTAAAATTCCCCAATATTGGAAATACAGCAACACTTTTGTAAATAATCTATATGTCACTGAGGAAATCATAATGGAAATTATAAAATATTTCAAACTGAATAATAACGAAAGCACAACATTGAAATTTGTAGGACATGAGTAAAACTCTGTATAGAGGGAAATGTTAAATATATAAAAATTTATATTACATAAAAATCAATAATCAAATTTTCCTGCTTAGGAAGCTGGAAAAAGAAGAGAAAATGATATACAAATAGAGTAGAAGTCAGGAAACAATAAATAGAGATTGATGATATAAAAAACATGAAAAATAGGGAAATAGCAATGAAACCACAAAATGGATCTTTGAAAATAATAATACAATTTTTTAATCTAAAGAGATGAATCACCAATATGAGGAAATAAAAAGGGAGATATTATTATAGACACTAAAGACTTTAAAAGGAGAATAAAAATATTATGAATAACTTTATCATAATACATTTGACAACTTAGAAATAAGGATGAATTTCTTATAAAGCATAACTTTCAAAGCAGACATTAGAAGAAATAGAAAATATGAATAGTTTTATGCCCATTAACGGAGAAGGCAATGGCATCCTACTCCAGTACTCTTGCCTGGAAAATCCCATGGACGGAGGAGCCTGGTAGGCTGCAGTCCATGGGGTCACTAAGAGTCGGACACAACTGAACGACTTACTTTCATTCATTAGAGAAGGAAATGGCAACCCACTCCAGTGTTCTTGCCTGGAGAATCCCAGGGACAAGGGAGCCTGGTGAGCTGCTGTCTATAGGGTCTCACAGAGTTGGATACAACTGAGGTGACTTAGCATGCGTATTAAGGAAGTTGAATTCATTACTTCAAACTTCCTACAAAGACAAATTCAGGTGTAAATGGTAGAAATAATGCTAAACCCTTTGAGACATAAAGCAGGGGTGGGGGGGGGGGCGGAACAGAGGAGGAGGGGGAGAAAACAATTTCAAAAAGACTACTTTCAGGAAAACAAGGTATCTCCAGTTCTAGACTGTCAACTCAAAACTCATCTGTACATTCTTATGCTTTTTTTTCTTTACATTTTCCCTCCATTTCATAACCATATTTATACTTTTACATTTTATCTACCAAAATCTTATCTCATACACTTAACATTTTCTTTCAAATAAGTCTATTGCTTTCCCAAGTTACAGTGTTAATGATTTGCTACTTACTGTAAGAAACACCTGGAGTAACAGTCAAATTTGGCTTTGGAGTACAGAATAAAGCAGGGCAAAAGCTCAGTAGAGTTTTGCCAAGAGAACACATTGGTCATAGCAAACACCCTCTTCCAACAATGCAAGAGAAGACTCTACACATGGACATCACCAGATGGTCAATACTGAAATCAGACTGATTATATTCTTTGCAGCCAAAGATGTTAAAGCTCTATACGGTCAGCAAAAAAAAGACCGGGAGCTGACTGTGGCTCAGATCATGAACTCCTTATTGCCAACTTCAGACTTAAATTGAAGAAAGTAGGGGAAAGCACTAGACTATTCAGGTATGACCTAAATCAAATTCCTAATGATTATACAATATAAGAGAGAAATAGATTTAAGGGACTAGATCTGATAGAGTGCCTGATGAACTATGGACAGAGGCTTGTGACATTGTACAGGAGACAGGGAGCAAGACCATCCCCATGGAAAAAGAAATGCAAAAAAGCAAAATGGCTATCTGAGGAGGCCTTACAAATAGCTCTGAAAAGAAGAGAAGCAAAAAGCAAAGGAGAAAAGGAAAGATATACCCATTTGAACACAGAGTTCCAAAGAATAGCAAGGAGAGATAAGAAAGCCTTCCTCGGTGATCAATGCAAAAAATTAGAGGAAAACAATAGAATGGGAAAGACTAGATATCTCTTCAAGAAAATCAGAGCTACCAAGGGAACATTTCATACAAAGATGGGCACAATAAAAGACAGAAATGATATGGACCTAACAGAAGTAGAAGATATTAAGAAGAGGTGGCAAGAATACACAGAAGAACTATACAAAAAAGATCTTCACGACCCAGATAATCATGATGGTGTGATCACTCACCTAGAGCCAGACATCCTGGAATGTGAAGTCAAGTGGGCCTTAGGAAGCATTAATATGAACAAAGCTAGTGGAGATGATAGAATCCCAGTTGAGCTATTTCAAATCCTACAAGATGATGCTATGAAAGTGCTGCACTCGACATCCAGCAAATTTGGAAAACTCAGCAGTGGCCACAGGACTGAAAAAGGTCAATTTTCCTTCCAGTCCCTAAGAAAGGCAATGCCAAAGAATACTCAAACTGTGGGGGTTGGGGAGAAGAAGGGAAGAATTTCAGAGGGAATATTTATTCAGCTGCTTTTATTCTTGTGAACCAATCTGCTATGATTCAAACTATAGGACTTGTCGGATGGTAAATAATCTCTACTTACTTTATCATTTGTAAATTTTCAGGAATTGCTGAGTGAGGATATTTTAGTCCCATATATTTTTATGTAAAATATTGGGTTAATTTAAAACAGAAGTGAGAAAACTTGCCTTCTAAAATGGTGTGACTTCCACCATGGAGTCTCTGCTGACTGCCTATTCCAAACTATCCCCACCACTACTCTGGGCTTCATAATTTTACTATCATCTCCTCTACCAAGTTGTAATTACCCTGTTAGAAATATTTATAACATCGTGGTCAACAGAAAACTCCTTGAAGACAAAGATCTTGCTCACTACTATATATACTTGTATGTCTAATGTCTGGCTTGTAGGAGGTAGTCAATAAATATTAGCTGTATAAATAAAAAAGTAAAATGTTTTAATCTCTATATTATTAGCAACTTGCATTCTGCCTTTAAAATTTCCATTTTTATAAAAAATTTAAAAATCTAAAAAAAAAAAATTTTGATCTATTTTTATAATTAAGAAAAATGCGAAATTCTAAGCAAGTTTGGTTTAACTAGAAAATACCTTCTGAGAATTTATAGGTTTCTGCATCTTTAAGTAAAAACAATTTCTATGTTAAAACAGTACTGTCCAACAGAAATATATTATGAAAGAAACGTAATTTAAAATTTTCCATTATTCAAATTAAAAAAAATTTTAATTGTAAAATAAATTTAATTTTCCTAATATACTTTTAGTTAACCAAATATATCCAAGGTATTATTTGAACATGTAATTAATATAAAAAGTTATTGAGATGTTTTACATTCTTTTATTCATACTGTATTCAAAAATATTATTTTTCCACTCACTGATCATCTCAGTTCAGGCTACCCACATTTTAAACACTCTGTGTTCTGAGTAACAGAAAGAGATCAGTCCTGGGTGTTCTTTGAAAGGAATGATGCTAAAGCTGAAACAACTCCAGTACTTTGGCCACCTCATGCAAAGAGTTGACTCACTGGAAAAGACTCTGATGCTGGGAGGGATTGGGGGCAGGAGAAGAAGGGGACGACAGAGGATGAGATGGCTGGATGGCATCACTGACTCAATGGACATGAGTTTAACTCCGGGAGTTGGTGATGAACAGGGAGGCCTGGCGTGCTGCGATTCATGGGGTCGCAGAGTCGGACATGACTGAGCGACTTAACTGAACTGAACTGAAGGCAATTTTATATAGACAGGAATAAGATTTCCTTAAAAAATAAATAAATAAATGACAGTCATAAGTAGAGGGGTAGAAATTACTTACATCTGATTGGAAAAAGACATCTATAATATTCACATTGAAAGGAAAATACAGAACATGACTTTTCTCTCTTCTACCTTGTGCCAAGTAGCATGAGAAAGTAAAGACCTCTAAAGAGATTGGCACAGAAACATTTCTGAAGACGTTTAACTTAATTTCAAAGTTTAATGAGAAGCTGACACTATAAGAGTGTAGTATCAGAGTGAGACAGAGTGAATATTGCAAATATTCTAATTCTCTTAAGGAATCAGTTGGTAATTATAAGGAAGAAAGAGAGACAGAGACCATCACGCCTTCATCAGAAAGAAATGGAGTCCCCCATCTCTGCCCCACTTACATGAAGTGGAAAACCAACCAGACCCCGGAGTTCACTGAATCACAATTATGTTGAGACTGTGACTAGTTCACAGCAACTGATGTTTTTCTGAACTCTGAAAAATCGATTGCAAATTGTTGGGAACTTGTCACATACATGCCATGAATAAAACTGACAGAATGAAAGATCTTATTACATTGAAACATCATTAACCCTCATTTCATAGGTTCAGTTCAGTTCAGTTTAGTCACTCAGTCATATCCGACTCTGCAACCCCATGGACCGCAGCACGCCAGGCCTCCCTATCCATCACCAACTCCCGGAGTTTACCCAAACTCATGTCCATCGAGTCGGTGATGCCATCAAACCGTCTCATCTTCTGTCATCCCCTTTTCCTCCTGCCTTCGATCTTTCCTAATTGCTTTCCCTAATACTTTTATCTTCAAGCATTAGAATCGTTTCAAATGAGTCAGCTCTTCACATCAGGTGGCCAAAGTACTGGCATTTCAGCTTCAACATCAGTCCTTCCAATGAACTCTCAGGACTGATTTCCTTTAGGATGGAGTGGTTGGACCTCCTTGCAGTCCAAGGGACTCTTAAGAGTCTTCTCCAACACCACAGTTCAAAAGCATCAGTTCTTCATTCCATAGGTAGCTGTGTTTTGAATAAAATGTGTTATGTCTTAGCCCCTCACAGTGTGTCTTATTTTCTAGCCCAGCTCTGGGTTTAGGAATTCATACCATAAAATCTAAATTACCATACAGCATTCCAGTTTGAGCAAATTACTCACAATTAAAGACAGAAGGCTTTATGTGCTTGTGGCAAAAAGGAAGCAATGCTTCAAGATCTGCTGCTTCTCACAGGCCACCAACTTGTCTAAATACTCAGGATGAGAGTTCCGTCAGGACCATGCGAGCTGAACTGGATCTCCCAAATTGAGAGAAGCTCCGAATGAGTGTCATCTTACCAGATTACATCTAGATTCCAGTCCACCACATCTGAAGCCAAGACCACATACCCAGTCAAACAGCAAAGAAAGATTGCCAAGAACTTTAGTGTTTGGTCCCTGAATTCTGTCACTATCTGAAGTTAATGCAATGCTTTACTGAACATTTCAGAGCCACATTTCTCCTCCTTCTACTGAACTGAAATAACAAATTGCTGTAAAAGGTTATTATTTTTAATGTATAATGTGATGGTTATAATGAACACTGCTGTGTGATATGTATGAAAGTTAGGAGAATCGATTCTAAGAGTTTTCATCATGAGGAAAAAAATTCTTTTTGCTTTTTCTTTTAATTATCTATACGAGATGATGATGATAATTACAATTATTGTAGCAATCATTTCACAATATCTGTAAGTCATGCTATCTCGCTGTACACTGTAAACTTAGTGATGTATATTAATTGTATCACAATAAAGTTGGAAAAAATCATTAAAAAGTTAATATTTATTCAAGCAACGTCTTTACTTAGATGAGCAGTTATCAAAATACCCTCCAGAACCACCTCTCCTGGGACAATTAGCTATCTGTCAAAATGAGACATAAATAATGATATTGCTGTTGTTGTGTTAATTGCTCAGTTGTGTCCCACTCTATGCGACCCATGTGACCCCATGGACTGTAGCTCACCAGGCTCCTCTGTTCTTGGAGTTCTCCAGGCAAGAATACTGGAACAGGTTGCCATTTCCTTCTCCAGGGGATCTTTCCGACTCAGGAATCAAACCTAGATCCCCCTACATTGCAGGCAGAGTCTTTACCATCTGAGCCACCAGGGAAATCCCCAAATAATATTATAAGATATCAAAGGGATGTCAGAGGGAAAACACTGATGTCTTTGAAAGAGGCACTGCTGTGTGAAAATGTTGGAAAGTTAAGTTTCCTCGGTGAGTTTTCAGGCATTTCAAAACCACCCAGTGACTATAAAATGTGTCTCTAATTTAAGAGCCAGTTCCAAGTCAAATTTCTTAATTTTCTCAGAACAAGTTAATCTACTCTGCTTTTTCTCATATTTCTTGACTTGGTTTAAAAGTTTGGAGGGTCTTTGCTTGGCTTCAGTACATGGACTTCTAGAACTGTGATATTTTTAAAAAATATGGTTTACCTTACACTGGCATCCATTGCGTAAAGATCAATTTTGTTAACTGTGGTGACAGCCTGCCTTTCATGGCACAGGTTCAGTAAATGTCAGGAAATGAACAAAGAGAAGAGATACTGGAACACTCTTAGCCTTAATAGACTGAGAAGGTAGTAGTGAACTGAAAGTTAAATTCATTCAGAATAAAGAGGTCTTTAGAGTCTTTTTTTCTGGTTGAGCGATCAGAGCAAATGAATCTAAAACCTAAAATAGAAGTTATTTTATTCTCACGGGTTCTGACATTTTAGTGGTGAGCTGCAAGTTATAAAAACTGCTACTAAAATCCAAATTGTTAGCACCATATGGAAAAGAATCCAGCAATATGTCTTTTATCATTATAATATATATGTGTAGAAAGTCACTGCATTTGAATCATTTCAGAATGCTTTTTTAAAAAATAAGCACAGTGGCAGAAGGGTTGAAATACTGGGGGGTCATACAGCTGATTATAAATAAAGAAATAACTGCAGACTTCATGCTTGCATTGACTTCACACCTGCAACCCTAATATGTAGTGAAATTGGTGAGTTTTAGGAGATGTGTTGCATCTCTTGATCAAATATCTCATGGTTGACTTGTGGCAGGTTACTTAGGAAGAATTTCAGGAATTTGAGCCTTTCTTCAAACCATCATCAGTTGGAACAGGAATTAAATAAATGGCTTCCGCCCAAGTGAGCTTAGTATTTTCTCACCAAATATAAAATATTTTGGAAACTAAATATCAATATATATTATCTTTGCTTTCATTTAGTAAGGCAATAAATAAGGAATAGAATTTTGAGATCTGAAATACAATTGCATTTTAAGATAATCAGTAAAATGATGCATAGGGTAGAACGGCAGAAAGCAAATATAAGTATCAAGAGTAAGTGTGTACATTCAGAAATCTCATTTGATACTTCTCTCTTAAAAGTAACAGTATTTCAGGACTTTCCTGGTAGTCCAGTGGTTAAAAATATCCCTTGCAATGCAGGGGACTTGGGTTCAATCCCTGGTTGGGGAACGAAGATACCGCAGACAATGGGGGCAACTAAGACCTCATGCCATAACTAGAGAAGCCTGCACATTGCAATGAAGACCCAATGTGGCCAAAATTTAAAAAAAAAAAATTAAAACATAATAGCATCTCATTCCTATATAGGTGTAGGGTACAGGATCTGAAACACTTTGGGGATCTCTTCTCCTAACTTTATTGTGCCCATCTTTGTATGAAATGTCCCCTTGAAATCTCTAATTTTCTTGAAGAGATCTCTAGTCTTTCCCATTCTACTGTTTTCCTCTATTTCTTTGCATTAATCACTTGGGAAGTCTTTCTTATTTCTCCTTGCTGTTCTTTAAAACTCTGCATACATATGGAAGTATTCACATGGAAGAATGAAAGTCTTTTCCTTTTCTTGTTTGCCTTTTGCTTTTCTTCTTTTCTCAGCTGTTTGTAAGGCCTCCTCAGACAACCATTTTGCCTTTTTGCATTTCTTTTTCTTGAGGATGGTTTTGCTCACTGCTTTCTGTACAATGTCACACACTTCCATCCATAGTTCTTCAGGCACTCTTTGTGTCAGATCTAATCCCTTGAATTTACTTGTCACTTCCACTGTATGATCATAAGGGATTTGATTTAGGTCATACCTGAATGGTCTAGTGGTTTTCCCTATTTTCTTCAATTTAAGTCTGAAATTTGCAATAAGAAATTCACGATCTGAGCCACAGTCAGCTCCTGGTCTTGTTTTTGCTGACTGTATAGAGCTTCTCTATCTTTGGCTACAAAGAATGTAATCAATCTGATTTCAGTATTGCTCATCCGGTGATGTCCATGTGTAGAGTCATCTCCAGTGTTGTTGGAAGAAAGTGTTTGCTATAACCTCCTAACTTAGTATATACTTTGGGCTAGATTCTTAGCCATCATTATTTTTAAATGAGAACAATATCTAGAAGTTATTGGGAAGTTGTTAGATGTAGTGGTAGCTGATAGGGAATAGATTCAGAGAACTGGACCATAAAGACGGCAGAGTGCCAAAGAACTGATGCTTTCAAATTGTGGTGCTGAAGACTCTTGACTGCAAGGAGATCCAACCAGTCCATCCTAAAGGAAATCAACCCTGAATACTCATTTTAAGGATTGGTGTTGAAGCTGAAGTTCTAATACTTTAGCCACATGAGGCAAAGAGCTGACTCATTGGAAAAGACCTGATGCTGGGAAAGATTGAAGGCAAAAGGAGAAGTGGGTGACAGAGGATGAGATGGTTGAATGGCATCACCAACTCAAAGGACATGAGTCTGAACAAACTCCAGGAGATAGTGAAGGACAGGGACGCCTGGCGTGCTCCAGTCCTTGGGGTCGCAAAGAGTCAGACATGACTGAGTGACTGAACAACTGCCTTGGCAACATGTTGGAATCACTGGGGAGCTTTTAAAATACCCATATCTGACTCTTAACTCAGAAATACGTCACAAGCTCTGAGAGTGAAACCTAGGCAACAGCACATTTTAAAAGCTCTCAAATCGACTCCACTTTTCAGCTTAGATTGAAACATACTGTGTTAAATTAATTCATCAAGCTAGTTAGTAATATGAGAATAAAATGAAGGCCTGTGCCACTGCAAAGCCCGAGTTTGCCCCAAGGACTTCCCACAGAGACTCCTTGGGCACCCTGAGGACTAGGACCAATGTCCTCGCACACACATAGGGCCACCCACATCAACCAGCTACTGGCCCTGGGGAAAATCATAATTACTTGATCTTCCCCCATCAACTTCATCATCCATATCATTGTAAGACAATTTCTGGGCCAATATAGGACAACATACACAGTACTTACCAGAACTATTTTCACACTCTATGAGGTCATGGGAAAATACTTTGTACATCAAGATTCTGCTGTCTCCTCCACATGATTCTTTCCTACCAAAACATTTGTTTATCATTTCTGCAGACATTGTGAGCAGGATTTCGTGGGGTGGTTTAATCCTTCTAACTTAAAAGTATGTTATTCAGGAGTGTCATATAGTAACCGTGGGACAATTCTGAGAATTGAAAAGCTGTGATGCTTTTATGTAATAGTATAAAACTTTCCATATGATGGAAATTCAAAATCAGGCAGTCAAATCACTAAAGGGTGAAAACAAGGAGTCTCATTAATTTTTTCAAAGAAACAAGCTATACCATTTCTAGCAACAGTTTGCTTTGAAATATGTGCTGTAAAGTTATATTTCTAAAGTTAAAGTGTGTCGGGTCTTACAGTGTTCAAAGTCTCATGGAAATAGCCTCAAAAGAATTTCCTGAGAGTTAGATTTGGAGATTTTCAGTTTCTCACTTATACTTTTCAACAGTTTACAAGGTTTTGCTATGAGCATAATCAAGTCCATTATAAAAGACTATAAAAATAAAAAGTATGTTTCAACCACAGATATATTGATAGATTTTTCTCTTGGTATCACCCCAATTAGGGAATCAGAATGAAAATGACCAGTTAAATGTTTTATCATTAGTTAAATCATTCCATTAAATCATTGTATTACTATGTTTTTCTTCCTTTGCCTCACAATTAATATTTGAGATGAAACTGAAAGAAAGTATTTCTTCCATAAAGAGTCAAAAAGCCCCTACTATTGCACACACCACCAATCTCACTGCACACATCACAAAACTTAACCATTGAGAATCCTCCAAAAGACCAACCTAGTTGATCTTTGTCTCCGTGGTGTTCACATCCAACTCACTCCTATCTGTTTGGCAGGACCGAGAGACACTATCAGAATACATTTGACCCAAGAGTCCCTCACAGCATCAGAGGGATTGTGTCATCATCCTTGGGCCCTGTACCCAACTGCAGTGGCACAACCTGACCAGCTCTCCCCATAAACAAGAGCTGTCTGCAATTGTGGAGAGCTGGGAGAATTATCTAGAGCCAACTTGACTTGCTGGATACTTTAAAAAAAAACACAGAAAGATTTCCTAGTGAAGGGGAGTTATCTGTGTGTTCCCAGACAGCAGGGTGGTTTCTGGCACCCACTGATGGTTTTCTGGTTGTAATCAGACACAGAAAGACAAATATCATATGATATCACTTATACGTGGAATCCAAAAAAGGGATACAAATGAACTTATTTACAAAACAGAAGTAGAGTCGCAGATGTAGAAAACAAACATGGTTACCATGGCGTAAGGGGGAGAGGGATAAATTGGCAGATTGGGATTGACATATACGTGTTACTATATTTGAAATAGATAACTAATAAGAATCTACTATATAGCAGGGGACTCTACTCAAACACTGTAATGGCCTATATGGGAAAAGAATCTAGAAAGCAGAGTGGATATATGCAAGTGCATACATGCTAAGTCACTTCAGCCTTGTCCATCTCTTTGCAACTCTAGGGACTGTAGCCTGCCAGGTTCCTCTGTCCATGGGATTCTCCAGGCAAGAATACTGGAGTGGGTTGCCATATCCTCCTGGAGATCTTCCTGAGGCAAGGATTGAACCTCCATCTCCTACATTGACAAGTAGCTGAGCCGCTGCTGAGCCACCAGGCTATGTTACAAGTATGATGTATACTATAATAGGTGAGACAGATGCTTCTCATTGGTGAAATAAATGGGCAGATTGTTATATAAAATAGCGGATACTACCTTAGAAAGGTGTAAAGATTGTTTAGTGTGCATTCAGAGAACAACTGAAACAGTAAGTTTCTCTAAAAACCCTCCAGCAGATGACTAAAGAAATGAAAAATACTACAAGAGAAGACTGAGAGAGACATACAAAATCTCTTCACGGGTAAAGACTGGAATTTTTCTGTAACGTCAAGAGGTAGAAAGAGAATCAATAAATGGGAATTTAGGGTCAGGCATGTTTATAAAAGATGTCCAAGGAGAGAATGGGGTTCTTCAAAGGTATAGTTCATTACCTGGTTGAAATTATCATATGGCAAGGGTGATGAAGAAGCTAAGGCATGTATTGAAGGCATCTGAGAATTCTCTTTTCTATTAGTATGAATCTGAACTCAAATTTAAGTCCTTTTAAACAATGGCTACTCATAGCTATTTCCACTATTACACTAAGAGAAATCAATACCTTCTGGCAGGACTAACAAGTATGTATGGCTGATGGGCCAGTCTCACCCAACTGGTTAAAAAACAATTCATGCTGTTATATCCAGAAGCGACAGCATAGGCAAAGGATGCCAATTTGCTTATTGATGACCATCCTCTGGCAAAAAGAATTAAACTTTAATTATCACAGATGATATAGACCATCAGTGTTTTGAAGTAAATATCTGTTTTCTCATACAAAAGGAATTCAGAAAATAATTCTAAGATAAGTATGTTTTTATCCCCATTTCTCTTAGAGGGAACCACATGTTTAAATCACATCGTAATAATCACTGACTCATGTAACTGTTTGTTCTTTTAGCTTGGTGGTGCCCCACTTCTGTGACATTTTAGTAAACCTTGCCTCATAGAACAAACACACTGCTCAGCCCACTGGTACTCTAGAATGAAACATAATGCTGACAAATGAAAATCGCTTTTTCTACCTTTGCTACGGTAATAAGATTCAAATGAAAGCCTCACGTCTTTGGTTCTCAATTAATCTTGTAATTATTTTTTTAAATAATTGCTTTTTTCTCTGTAATGGTTTAAGTTTCAAATTATCACTCCATCAGGACAATAAAACATAAATAATTTCTGTCAATCTTCCTCACATCCTAATCCGGGATTCTGTCTGAATGTTGAATTTTGTCTTTGAGGGACCTATCAAAAAAATTTACTAGGGAAATTAACAGAAGAATAAAACATGGAGCTTACCGTACTTAAGACTTGATTGCTGTTCCTTCTCTAAGTTGAGTCCAACTCTTTGCAGCATGCCAGGCTTCCCTGTCTTTCACTATCTCCTGACATTTGCTCAGACTCATGTCCTTTGAGTTGGTGATGCTATCCAACCACCTCATCCTCTGTCACTCCCTTCTCCCCCTGACCTCAATCTTTCCCAGAATCAGAGTCTTTTCCATTGAGTCAGCTCTCCCCATTAGGTGACCAAAGTACTGGAGCTTCAGTTTCAGCATCAACCCTTCCAATGAATATTCAGAGTTGATTTCCTTTAGGATTGACTGGTTTGATCTCCTTGTTGTCCAAGGGACTCTCAAAAGTCTTTTCCAATACCACAATTCATTTTTGTTTACCCATGAAAATTATTTCTGAAAGATTGTAGCCTTTCTTTGTTAATTCTTTAATAATTCTAATTCTTTGCAATTCTTGTAACTATATTTTCTCAGAAAAAGTTAAAAAATAGCAATATTCATTCACCTAATGGATTAATGCTATAATCAAGCATTTCAATAATTTTCAACTATTGTGTTTGAAACAATGGGTTTTATTGTAACAGACACCATCATGATTGTCCCTTGGTGCAATGACAAGTACCCAGCTAACACCATAAAGGACTCCATGTGAAGGGCACTCATATCACAAATGTTAGATTGTTGTGGTTTCAGTAGACCCACCAAAGGCCTCACAAATTTCAGGCACTTCAAGTATAATAAGTCCCCTACATACAAAGAAATTCTGTTCTAAGAGCACGTTCACTGAGTCCAATTTGTTCCTAAGTCCAACAAAGTTAGCCTAAGTACCCAACTAACACCATCAACTATATAGTTCAGTTCAGTTCAGTTCAGTTCAGTCACTCAGTCGCGTCCAACTCTGCAACCCCATGAATCACAGCACGCCAGGCCTCCCTGTTCATCACCAACTCCCGGAGTTCACTCAGACTCACGTCCATCCAGTCCATGATGCCATCCAGCCATCTCATCCTCAGTCGTCCCCTTCTCCTCCTGCCCCTAATCCATCTCAGCATCAGTCTTTTCCAATGAGTCAACTCTTCGCATGAGGTGGCCAAAGTACTGGAGTTTCAGCTTCAGCATCATTCCCTCCAAAGAAATCCCAGGGCTGATCTCCTTCAGAATGGACTGGTTGGATCTCCTTGCAGTCCAAGGGACTCTCAAGAGTCTTCTCCAACACCACAGTTCAAAAGCATCAATTCTTTGGCGCTCAGCCTTCTTCACAGTCCAACTCTCACATCCATACATGACCACTGGGAAAACCATGGCCTTGACTAGACGGACCTTTGTTGGCATATTGTACTATAATAGGTTTATAATACCTTTCATGCAAATAATACATAAAAACCAAATATAAAAATAAAACATATTTAATTTTATAGTACAATACCTTGATGGAGAAGGAAATGGCAACTGACTCCAATATTAGTCAGATAATGGAGCGACTAGTCAGATACAACTTAGCAGCTAAACAAACAAACACAGTACCTTGAGAAGTACAGTAGTTCAGAACAGCAGCTGGCATACAGGGGCTGGCATCCAGTGAACGGGCAAGAAAAGTTACTGGAGGATGGAGAGCGGGTGGGAAATGGTAGAGCTGAAGGGTCGTCAGTGACAGGAGACAGCAGACAAGCTGCAGTTTCACTCCTGGTGACATCTTGATGCTGATGGAATGCACATTCACATCTTTGAAAGCTGGCAGTTTTCGTATGCAGGAGACTTACTGTTCATATAAACAGAACTTACAAATGAATAAGGAAAAGAAGAATATCCCTTATATTTTAAAAAATGGGCCAACTCACGTAGAAAATAAATGTCCAACTTCACAAGTAATGAAAGGGAGGCAAACTAAATTTAAAATGCAATACTGTATATGTTTTGCACCTGAAAAATGCATTTTTTCCACATGGTTATACATGCAGTGTTTACAAGGATGTGAGGGAAAGGGAAATCTTTGACACTGGAAAGTTATCAATAGACACAGACCTACTAAGGAGAATTTAGTAAAAGATTTCAAAAGTTTAATGTCTTTTAGTCTATAAATCCCACTCCTTGAAATTTATGCCTTAAAATAGGATCTTAAGTGTGGGGAAGCAGATTTTAGGGCAAATTTATGGTAGCATTAGTTATAATAATGTCAACTTGAAAGTGAGTTAAGCACACAAGCAAAGGAAATTTATTCATTTCATCCATTTAATCAATAAATTGTGCCAGTTGCTGTTTTTTGGTCACTTTCTCAGCCACCCCTCCTGTGTTGTTTCTCATGAAACAGTTTTGGATTCCCATACGAGAGTGATGATTGGTATAACCTGCCTGAAGTCAATTTCAATTCCCAATGTACAGCTTATGACCCACAGCTTCTATGCTGACTCCATTATGAGAGGAGGAGTGGGCTAAATAAACGGTGTAGTTTCAGAACTATTTCTTCATTATAAAACTGCCCTCTTGATGGAGACCTTGAAACTCAATCATATAAAGATAATCAAGACGTTAAAATGACTCCGCTTCCATTGCTGCGGTTAATTAGGGCTTTCTTTCTGAAAGTTCCCTACTTCTCCTCTCTCCTCCTGGGAGTATCTCGTACATCTTGTGCTTAAAATAGTTTACTGAAGCATTTGAGGCATGTGGCTGGATTGATGGGAAATCAGGGAACTTTCCCGGGCCTGATGTGTGCACCTTTCTTGCTCTCGGTTCTCCCTTATTTAGCAGTCTTTACCATTTGATTTGTACCAGGCTGCTGGCTATCCCTCTGTTTTCCCATGTGCTCTGACACATTTTACAGGGTACTAGCTACATAATTGCCCTCTGCTTTTATGAGCTCAGTTATAGCATTGTTGGGGCCAGGTGCTTTTCCCAGCTAACTTTTTTTTTTTTTTTGCTGTGGATTTTAGATGTGGTTTCAATTTCTTCCCTAAGGCTTCAGAGACACAGTTTCTTTCAGTATACTTAACTACCTCATTATTGATCATTTTCCCTGGAATATTTAACATCCTTTTTTAATGTCAATAGGCTTGAACCATTTGTTCAGGTGTTTTCTTTTTTAAATATAAATATTCCTTTCCCTTCAGACACAGAATTAAAATTTATAGGGTCTAACACTCTGCATATCTCAGAAATGACAGCCATCTACTCCCAGATGCTCCTTCCTGACTCTCATCTGTAATTGGAGAAGCCAATCTAAGGAGATTTGGGTAAAACAGGACATGTCTTTTTATTGCACCTCAGTGGTTAAATTTTTTTTATAATTGGTGTATATAAGTATCTAGGCCTTCCATATAGGGTGTGACTTGAAAAAAAGAAAAGAGGTTTTGCTTGAATCACGTCTCTTATTGAGGATGAAATATTAAAGAACACCTTAATCTGTTTTGAGCCAACCATTTTTTAAATCTCCCTTGCTGGACCATAAAGGACAGAAACTGCTTAATACTGGAAATTTGCCAAAAGTAGGTTTCAAGTGCTCTAATCACTCACACAAAAAATGACAACTGTGTAAGAGGCTATGTTAATGAGCTTGATTATAGAAATCATTTCCAATGCATATGTGCATAAAATATGCAAACTTTTTGTAATAAAACCAGCTAAATAAACAAGAAGGATAAGATAATGTTTCTGGGGATTTCAGAATTGAGAATTCATTGATGCTTTCAACATGCAGTAGTAGGAACAGAGACAGAGTAGCTGCTCAAATTAAAACACAAAGTGAATTTTTTTTTAATTTAGACCTATAGAAATAAAATGTATTATACAACTTTATGAGAAATAGAAAATGTAAGACAAAAACTTGTAACATTATAGTTTGCTTTACATTACCAAAGAGCTCTCTGGAATTTTTTTTAAATCGTATTTTAAACTTAAAACTTCATATCTTAGAATGTGTATAATATTCCTTTACCTTATTCCTTTGTGAAAAAGTGGAAGTGTGAGTCACTCAGTCTTGTCTGACTCTTTGTGACCCCATGGTTTGTAGTCTGCCAGGCTCCTCTGTCCATGGGTGTCTCCAGGCAAGAATGCAGGAGTTGGTAGTCATTCCCCTCTCCAGGGGATCTTCTTGACCCAGGGATCAAACCTGGGTCTCTTGCAGGAGATGCAGGAAGATTCTTTACTGTCTGAGCGTAAAGTGTGTTTTAAACCTAAAACTTTATATCGTAACATGGGTATAATATTCCTTTACTTTATTCACTATTTCCTAATATATGGATTTAATTATTTCTCTGCATCTTCGATGGTATGTGTATAAATGTGAGGATGTTTATGCATGAAAAGAAGATGCTAGGAATATTTTATTTAAAATTTCATAAAGCTACCTACATGTTTCCACAGGAAAGCTTGTTTTAAAATAAATACTCTTTGAAACTGTGAAAAAAATATTGGCCACATACAGCAATCTGGTTTAAAGACAATAAGTGATAGATGGTAGAAAAAGAGCAGTTCTCTGGGTGAAAGTGTTAACAACCAGATCTAAAACCAGATTTGGAGACTTCTCAGTTATCATGTTTATAAATGAGTGTATAGTGAGATCTACAATTTTAGAAGACTGAGGTCTTCTAGACCAAAGAAAGTTACCTTGTTAACCTGCAGGTTGGGTGTAGTGGGTGTGTGGTGGGGTCTCAGATTGTACATTTCTAACCAGTTGATGCAGAGACTGATTATCCCCGGACTATACAATGAAGAGAGGCTTCCCAGGTGGCTAAGTGATAAAGAATCCACTTACAGTGCCAGAGACATGGGTTCGATCCCTGGGTCAGAAGATCTCTTAGAGGTAGAAATGGCAACCCACTCTATTATGCTTGCCTGGAAATTCCCATGTACAGAGGAGACTGGTGGGCTACAGTCTATAGAGCTGCAAAGAGTGGGACCCAACTGAGCAACTAAGCGCAGCAGTGTGCTTAGGGAAGTATGTTCCCAATCACACTGACAAGACGACCGACCCTAGACTATCAATTTTGACTTACGAAAAGGACATCTGCAGCCTATTATTGTGCTACCACAGCACTCACGCTGTGTGCTAATTACATGTCCGTTTGTCTCTCTCACTAAGTTCTAGCCCTTTGAGAAGGCAGGAACTGGATCTTGTTGACCAGTGAATCCTAGTTCTCAATAGAGTGCCTAGGACAGGGTAGACACATTGAAGTATTCTTACTATAGTAAGAAATCAGACAGGATTCTGTTCTGGGGGCATAAGGAAGGAAGAAGCAGCACACCACTAAGTTAATAAGCAAGAAGTTACCAGGTATTGAAAAAGTGCTAAGCAGAGAATCCAAATCTGGTGATGAAATAGAAAGTAATTGTGTGGATACTTTGAGTTGACTGAGATCATATTCAAATGGAGAACCAAATGACAAGAAAAACCCACCCATAGGAAGATCTAGAAGATTTAGTATAAATGCTCATAGACAGGAAGTAGCTTAGTGTTTACTGAATAAAAGTCAGTGACCTAGAGAGTAATGACAAGAGAAAGAGAGTAGAAAATGAGATCAAGGATGCAGGTAGAGAAAGACCCAAGCCTGTAGGGTTTTAGATGGTTTTTATTGTAAATGCAATAGAGAACCATTCATTGCAAGGTTTTACTCCAGAGAAGAACACCACTGATTTATTGAGAGGTCCCATTAGCTGTTGAGGGAGAAATGAATTGAAGAGGAATCCATATTGGAAGCAAGAGAGCATTTAGGAGACTATGGCTGCTATCCAGATGAGAAGCAGTGTGCCGTTTTCTGAGATGGGAAAACTGGAAGAATAAACCATGTGAGAGAAGGTGAAAAACAAGAATCCTGCTTTAAATCTGAAAAGTCTGTTCAACAAGCAGAAATACCAAGAAGGAAGTGTCATATACCAGTCTGGTGACCAGGAGACAGCTCAAGGCTAAAGAACAGTATTGGAGAGAAATTGGCATATTTAAGTATTTTATGGGCTTTCCAGGTGGTGCAGTGGTAAAGAATCCACCTGCCAAGCAGGAGAGGCAGAAGACCCCTGGGTAGGGAAGATCCCCTGGAGAAGGGAATGGCAACCCACTCCAGTATTCTTGCCTGGGATATCCCATGGACAAAGGAGCCTGGTGGGCTACAGTCCAGGGGGTCGCATGACTCAGACACAACTGAAGTGACTAAGCACACAGGTAATTTATAGCATGGGACTGGATGACAGTATGTAGAGAAACTATACAGATCAAGAGGAAAAGAGATCCTAGTGTGGTTCTGCTATGAATATCTGTTGGGCAGAAACAGGAAAGACATGAACGGGTGAACAATAGCCAGGAGCAGGGGTTTCAGTACAAGCAAAAATTAGCTAAATACTGGGGAAGGGATACAGAATACTAAACAACTTGGAGCATTTTGCTAAATTAAAAGTGTTCCTTTTGTGTTCATCACATATTGCTATTTCATCTTTTATTCAAGGTGCCTTTTCATTTAAATATAGTTGATACTTTAAATTTTATGAAAGATTCCTTTTGAAACATATTTTCCAAAAATTGTATACATTTAAAAGCAATTCATATAGTTAAACCTAAGAAAAGAGGAAGCAATTCTAAGAAGAAGAGTGGATGGTTTCCTCTTTTTTTTTCACATGAAATGAGAATAGAATCGTGTCCTACTGCACCAAGCTTAAAGCAGTCGTTGTCTCCTGAGTCAGTGGATGAGTGAAGTATGCAGAATTTTTCCTCTGGAAGCATCTCCAGATCACACAGGGAGTAGATTTCTCTTCCATATGCTTCTCCTATTAAAGACTCAGACACTTCATATCTCGCCCCTCTGCCTGTGAATCGCTGAAGTTGCTATTATTCATTGGAGCATGCCACACCCATCAAGTGGGTTAAGGTGGAAAACAGTTGATAACCACTACCTTTAGGCATTAAAAAACAATGAAGCCTCCTTTGGTACCTATTTTTAGATGTACAGAGATGCTCTAGGGGAAATGGATTTAAATTTTTTATAAGAATAACAAAGTTATAATACAGTCACTATGTTCTTACTTTGTATTTCATTTCAGGATAGAATGTATTTTGAAAACTCTTACCCATCTACTCTGTTTTCATGGTACACAATACACAACAAAATTTAATAAAGAATCATTGAAATGGAAAAGTTTATCTCATGGAAAAAGATAGAGCAGAGTGTAGTGTTTAAAATAAACAAACAAATGTGGATGTGGGGAATGTTATGGGTTGAAAGGTGTCCCCCAAAAGATGTGTTGAAGTCTGAACTCCCACCACCTCATAAGGAGACCTGATTTGGAAATAGGGTCATTGCAGATGGAATTAGCTAAGATGAGGTCATACCAGAGCTGGGTGAGACTTTAATCCAATGTGACTAACATCCTTATCAAGAAAGGAGAGAGACAACAGGGAAAAGACAGACACGCGACAATGGAGGCAGGGCTTGAAATGTTGCATCCTGAAAGAGTCAAGAAACAACAAGGACTGGAGGCAAACCAGAGGCCAGATGAGATGAGGAAGGATTTTCCCTGCTGGTTTCACAGAGAGCAAGCCCTATAGACATCTTGGTTTTGAACTTCCGTCCCTCAGAGCTGTGAGCAATAAATTCATCCTGTTTTAAGCCATGCAGTTTGTGTTACTTGGTTACAGCAGCCCTGGGTGACTAACACAACCACGGCTCTGGCACTGACTACACTGTGACCCTGGGAAGTCTCTTTACTTCTCTATACCTCAGTCTCTTGTGAAGTGAAATAGGGATGATAGAAATGATATTTAATTGGATTGTGCATGCTTAGTCACTCAATCATGTCCAACTCTTTGCAACCCCATGGACTGTAGCCCGTCAGGATCTTCTGTCCATGAGGATTCTCCAGACAAGAATACTGGAGTGGGTTGCCATGCCCTCCTCCAGTGCATCTTCCCAACCAAAATCTCCTGCATTGCAGGCAGATTCTTCACCGTCTGAGCCAACAGGGAAGCCCAAGAATACTGGAGTGGATAGCCTATCCCTTCTCCTGAGGGTCTTCCCAACCCGGAAATTGAACTGGGGTCTCCTGCATTGCAGGCGGATTCTTTACCAGCTGAGCTACCAGGGAAGCCCTAATAGGATAGTACTCAAGATTAAAGAGTGAATATATGTGAAGCAGTTGGAAAAATGTTAGGTGCTTCACCGTGCTGCAGTCCATGGGGTCGCAAAGAGTCGGACACAACTGAGTGGCTGCACTGAACTGAAAGTTTACATAAACTTTTATTATATGCATGAATACGTAAAAGACCTACCATAGTACCTGACCCACGGATGGCATTCAATACGCAGTTGTTTCTTTTCTCCTGTTGTAACTTACCAACTATTACTAACATTAAGACTCATTGTTCAGTCGCTCAGTCATGTCCACTCTTTGCAACCCCATGGACTGCAGCACACCAGGTTTCCCTGTCCTTCACTATCTCCTGGAGTTTGCCCAAACTCATATCCATTTAGTTGGTGATAAATAATAAGTAGGTTTTCATTATATCAGATAAATCTGATAAAAGATTAAAATTTTTTATCTCAGAGAAGTCTTTTGCAAATACATTTTTTTGCATATTTTGAATGCTGAACTGCCTTCAGGCCCAGTCTTTACATCTCAGTTGTTCAGTACAGGGAATTTAAATTTAGCTACTGGACAAAGAAAGCTTTAATTACTGGATTACTTTTCAGTCCCATGACCACCTCCAAATATTATTCATTTAATAACTGAAATCCCTAGAAGCTTGGACATTTGTGTTTTGAATTTTGAGCTCCTGATCCTTCAGTGTAGACATCTGAAAGTTATAGAGTAATTAGCTTGAAAGAATGCTGACTTAATATGTGTGACCACATATGAAGAGCTCCATGATTTCTGTAGAAATTAAGTACCTTTTGATAAATTTCAGAAAGTAATTCCATGTTCCGCATAATATCAACTATTAGTACATCAACTTTGTTTATATGCACTATTTCATGCCCCTAAAATTCATTCATTGTGCATTCATCCCGAAAGCATCTATTGAATTATTTTATACAGATCATTGTAGAGGAAAAAGGAAACAGAGAAATGTAAGAAACTAATACATGATACAAGGAAGAATAAAAAGTGTAAAAGGAGCAAATATATGAGCCATCAATTCCTCTTGGGATGCTCAGTGAAGGCCTTACTGTAGATGGAACTCTTGAAGGATATGGATTTTTAAACCTAAACTTATCTTTTAACTTTCCAGTTTTCGTCATAATTTCACTGGCTTCTAGAACTACAATAAAAAGTGAAAACATTGATAATCTAAAATAGATGAAAATTTGCCCATGGTAAATCTAAAACATTTGTTAGAATCCTATGGAGAGCATTTGACTTCAGAGCACAAAAGCAAAAACCTATTCCTTAAAAGACCAAGTTCTTGAGAATAAAAGATGTGTGGGGCTGGGGGAAACATGCTTGCCTGTGCCTGTGACACTGAGGTGGCTACAGAAGAGTCTTCTGACATGTCTTCACACATCACCCAAATGCGTTACAAGATCCAAAGAAATAGGAAAGTTTATCATTCCTGTAATTCTAGCAGTGTTTGAAACCTTGAGGTGACAGACACCATTTTAATACAGTCTTCCTTTTGGAGTTTGGCAAAACAAACCCATAAGAGAGATATTGGGTTTGTTTGCTTTGGCAGAGAGACACGCTCTACACTTCTTTCAACTGAAACTCATTACCATCTTTGGAGGGAGAGCAGCTGAGATCATGGCCCACTTGTGCATTCTCCAAGGGACCAAAAAGGAAGCTGGAACCATCCCTGAAAACATTGATGTTCAGCAGGAAACTCCAAGAGCCATTACCAAAAGAGAGAGAAAGGAAAAAGTATACAAAAATACACATTCAGATGTATTAGTGTATTGATAAAAGGCCTTCTTAGTTTGCAACATCAGTTATCTAAAAATACCCACTCTAGGGTATAAACGGCACCAGGGAGAGCCACTAACCAATTCCAATAAGAAGCTTCAATTGTGAGCTCACAGCTAACCACAATACCCTCAAAGGCAGCAGAGGCCGCTTTCACAGAAACTAAATTTTACACAGGCAGAAATGAGCAATGAATTAAGATGATCATATAGATAATTAAACCAGCAGAAGCCTAGCCAGAGAGTCTTGCAATCTGAAAATCCCATCTTGTCTACCTATTTTTATCTAGATATTGATTTCTTTGTTCAATTTTCTGTCTCATTTGGAGTTTGGGTCAGATAGGAAGCCTTAGAGAAACAAGGTCCTAGAAGAATACAGGCTCCATTACTTAAAGACTGTGGAACGCCAGCTGTGGGTCTCTGAGCCTCAATTTTCTTATCTATCAAATGGAGAGTGTGTGGATGTGTTACGTTGCTTCCATCATGGCCGACTCTTTGTGACCATTTGGACTGTAACTGGCCAGGCTCCTCTGTCTGTAGGATTCTCCAGGCAAGAATACTGGAGAGGGTTGCCTTGACCTCCAGGTTCAGTCGTGTCCATCTCTGTGCAACCTCTTGGACTGTAGTCTGCCAGGATTCTCCAGGCAAGAACACAGGAGTGGGTTGCCATTTCTTCCTCCAGGGGATCTTCCAGACCCAGCCATCACTTATGTCTCCTGCATTGGCAGGCAGATTCTTACCACTAGCACCACCTGGGAAGGCCATAAAGTGGAGTAAGCAACACCTAATTCTTAAAGTGCTGGTGAAGGAAAAATAGACTGCTGGACTTAATAGTGAGAGCCTTGATAATCACTGCAGGTTTTAGAAGTTTTTCAAACTTCTTTTTTTTAATATAAATTTATTTATTTTAATTGGAGGCTAATTACTTTACAATATTGTATTGGTTTTGCCATACATCAACATAAATCCTCCACAAGTATACACGTGTTCCCCATCCTGAACCCCCCTCTCTCCTCCCTCCCTGTACCATCCCTCTGGGTCGTCTCAGTGCACCAGCCCCAAACATCCAGTATCATGCATTGAACCTGGACTGGCAATTTGTTTCATATATGATATTATACATGTTTCAATGCCATTCTCCCAAATCATCCCGCCCTCGCCCTCTCCCACAGAGTCCAAAAGACTGTTCTATACATCTTCAACTTCTTGATTTAAGTACCGCTCAATTGGGGTTGAAATTAATGTCATTTTCTTGTGTCTGAACTGACTTAAATGGGAAACAAAAGAATGTGTTTCAGCTACTTGTCTAATGACCACCTAAAGACCCTTGGAAAAGTCTCTCAATTTTAGGTTGAAGAAGGACATTTATGTAAATCATAGAAATTGCTTGAAAGGCTATCCCCTTCTCCCAGTCTCACAGGCTTTTGCAGACATTAATGATCCTGGGAATGAACATAAGCTGACACCTGGACTTTGTGCCTTTAGATCCAACCACTCTCCATCGATAGCCACAAAAACTGGGAAGAAATACTCAAGATCATGGTAAGATATACATGAGTGCCTTTCAGACACGGTATTTCCTTTGGATGGTACATTAAAAATTGGAGTTCAGTATTTTCATTGGAGAGATTGGAATGCTTCCACAGGTGAAGGTTTTAAATAACCTTCTATACAGATTTTTGACAAGAAAGCTAGACATAGATCTTTCTGCACCAGTTTGAATAAAGTTCCCTGAAAAGATCTAGTAATGGGACTTCTCTGGTGGTCCAGTGATTAAGAATCTGCCTTCCAATGCAGCGGACATAGATTCCATCACTGGTCAGGGAACTAAGACCCCACATGCCAAGGGGCAACTAAGCCAGATCACTGTAACTAGAGAAGTCCACGTGACACGATGAGACCCAGAGCAGCCAAAATAATTTTTGAAGACTTTTTTTTTAATTTAAAAATAAGATTCAGTAAGGACTGGGTAACTCCTCGGTGTCCCTTCCAACACATCACCCCATAAATGTTATCCATATCATCTCCCTTGGCCTGATAATGTTGCCTTAGGGATTGGGAATCTTAGATGGGAATGTCCTTTTCCCAGGCCTTTACTGGGCTTCTCTGGTGGTTCAGATGGTGAAGAATCTGCTTGCAATACAGAAGACATGGGTTTAATCCCTGGGTCAGGAAGATCCCTTGGAGAAGGAAATGGCAGCCCACTCCAGTATTCTTGCCTGGAGAATTCCATGGACAGAGAAGCCTGGTGGGCTACATACAGTCTATGGGGTTGCAAAGAGCCAGACACGACTGAGTGACTAACACTTACTGGGAAAAGCTAGGATGTACATAACTGTCCACTCTTCCTTAGTGTTTCTAGACTTAAAAGAACAGTGGGATAGAGACCAATAGAGGGGGCTAGCGTAACGCCACCTACCTTGGAGATCATTGTAAATATTGACTTTTGACATTTTTTTATTAATCTTACAGAAGGTATCAGTTGCCTTTAAATTTCCACATAACCAAGGCATTAGAATAAGTTGTAGGGTTAGAAGAGTGGGCAAAATATTGACCATCAGACGCAGGTCATGCACTGAAAGAGCAATGAGCCATGCCTAGCTCCACTAGACTAGAGCATGTTCTTGGATATTATGGGTACAAGGCTTAGCTTTACTGATGCAATTCTTCATGCATCATTGTGATGGAGGGGGGGAATTTGAAAATGAAAATCCTAGCTTCCCCCGGCTATGAAAGTTAGACCAAGTGATTCCAAGTACTTATATTTCGATACAAAAATATTTTAAAGTAGGACAGTTCTTTTAATTAAGATGGATTCTGACTTACATAGTTTGGCAGCCCTTGATTTGGTTAAGGACGGTGGTTTTCCATTCTACTATTATACTATGAAACAAAAAGCAATTCTACTCAAAAAAAATTTATCAAGTCTTCTTAAATAAGGTTTTATATTCTTATCTCTAAAACCTCTCAGTAAACAAGACAAATAGAAAACAGAATTAGTGATTTCACTGACTTTCTTCCCAGGCTAAGTAATCACAGCAAATGAGATTTTTATATTTTTAAACATCTGCATTTCATTCACATCTTCTCCCAAGTAAAGAGTTTGAGACAGGATAAAGGAATAGCTCTGCATCTTCAGAACAAGGGTACCCTGGTTCCAATGGACCAAATGTCTTAGAAACAGTCCATCCACTGAGAGAAAAACTGTATACCACACCTCTCATTTGTGTGTAGTCCTGTGTTTCCTCCTGCTCAGCAGATTGTCCCAGGGCATGGCTTAAATTCCTCGGATTTGGTAATAAACAGTTGCCATTTTGACCACTTCCTTTTGTGTAGACCCACAAACTACAGAATAAATGAATAGCTCCTTTCCTTTGCTAGCCTTGCCCAAGGGCTGTTTTAGCACCCCATAAATCCTATAATTGTATAGGATCATTTGGCAGTGTGTGGATTTTTCTGCTAAATCACAGTGGGAAGAAGATCAGGAGGAACCCTGAAAAATAAATCATTATCATGGCATTAGAAGATTTACAGTGGGAGCGAATAGCATTGGCATAACCCCAGCCTGGCTTTCATTCCTGGTAAGGAGAAAGCACCACTAAGCATGACGTGTCTTCTGTATTAGCAGCTGAGAGTAGAACTTCAGCCAGATCCAGTTCTTTTTTTGCTCCTACACATTGTGGGTGTTGGTGAGAGTGTGATGAAATTCCAATGTAGGCTTAGCTGTCAAGGACATAAATTAAGTGTATGTTCTTTCCTATAGATGTCCTGTAAATAGACTTATTACATGGTGGGGGAGAAAAAAAAAAAACGGCATAGGAAACAAAGCACTTAACCATTTGTGCGTGTGTTGTTTTTGTTTTGTATATGTGTGTGTTTTCCCCCGAGGGTCTCTGGCAAATGAATGTGTGTAAAAGCATTGTAGGCTTCTGCCAGTTTTTTTTACAAACTGCATTTTCGTGTCTCAACAAGAAATCAGTGCAGGGTTGAGATGGCTAGGGTTTATTAAGTTGTACCATGCCGGTTCTTGGGTAGATGCTGATATGCTTTGGAAATCCGAGTTATACATTGTTTTGTAAAATCTGTGCTAGTCCCTGGGTAAAAAACTTCAGTTGCTATGTTTATAAATGCTTTGAGAACAGGAAAGTGTAAAAAGACATAAAAGCATTTCCCCAATGGTATCCAATTGAAATGTTTTTTAGCAAGTTGAAACCAGTATAAAGCTTCAGTAATTAACAGATTAAGATCTATCAACAGACTCTTCACATCAGAAATTAAAAGGAAAATTACAGGTCTCTTAAGAAGTTAAGGTTTCTCATAAAGCAATGGCAAGGAATAACTGCACATCTTAACGGAATTTTTTTTATTTTTTTGGCAAAATAAGCAGTGCTAAATTATATGGAACACATAATTCTTTTGAACTCTCTGAGAACGGGAATCCTATAAGACAGAAGCTTTGGGTTTGGGGAAGTGATTACTAATACGAAAAGAAACACATTGGAAATAACTGATAATAAATACTGCCTGCATTGGAACTTATCCAGGACTAAGTCCTGGACTCTCTCCTTTCTGTCTACACTCTTTCCCCAGGTGAGCTCAAACACACCCAGTCCTCAAAGATCACGTATATGCAAGCGAATTCCAAACCTAATATCCTACCTCTGAGTCCAGGGGAGCTCCAAGTTCAGTTGCCAACCGACATCTCTAATGTCTAGTTTATCATTCAGCCCAAGGTTAACTTGTCCAAAACAGAACTTTAAACTTCCAACTTCACTACATGCACGTGCACACACACACACAAATGAAGCAAAATAAAGTAAAAATAAATAAAAAAACATTTCTATCTCAATCTTGCCTGTCTCAACTTTTTCCCAACTGCTCAGATCAAAACCTAGAAATTCCCCATAATCATTCTCTTTCTCTTACCTCCCATCTATAATCCATTCAGCAAGACCTGTTGGCCCTCCATCTATAACATATACCACTTTGTCCCAGTTCTCTTCCTTCTTAATCCAAAGCATCGTTATTTTTCTTTGGCTCCTTGAAGGATCTCCTGCTTCTATGTTTGTGTTCAGTGCAAGGAAAAGGACTTGGACAGTATTCCATAGAACTAAGGAACCAACTGAAGATACTTGAACAGATGTACAAAAATGTATCCTTTGTTAAAGTGAATTAGCAGACTAAGAGGATTCCACTTTAATACAGGACAATTTAGAAGGCATGAGGAAAATATGGACGATTGGTAATTCAATCATTGTTAAGGAAGCAAAATAATTTTACTAAAATAAGAGGAGTCAACTAAAGGGAGACAGTCACAGACATGAAGGCATCTCCCTAACTCTGATGCAGTCTGTCACATGGCAATTGCTTAATGGGTAGGCAGGGCAAATCCCGCTAGAACACTGTGCATTAATATATTCATTGATGTAGTCAGTTAAATTGTCAGTCAACCAATGATTATTGAGCAAGTCTATATCCAGGCACTATGGTCTATCTACCCTAGGTGTACAGAGATGGAAATGGTGGAGGACCCTCTGGAAGCTCCCAGCCTAAAAGATGGAAATGCAAGTCAATAATTACAATTCCACATGACAAGTGCCACGAAAGTGGTGGGAACGAGGATTAGTGGTAGGAATATCCCAGAAGACTTCACTGAGGAAGTGATGTTTGAATTGGGGTGTGAAGGTTGAACGAGTAGCCAAGGAGGAGAGGAACACTGTGAGCAGAGGGAATAACACTGGAAAGTGTAAAAGTCAGAGTCTTGCAAAATTAACTATGACTTAGTGGCCAAAAAGGAAGAGATTCTTTTAAAACATTTTCTTTTTTAGTGGTAATGGTAGTGTCTGCTTCAAGTTACAGGGAAAAATCTGTCTCTTTCTGAGTGCTCTGAAACTTTTTAGGTCTTGCAGCCCAGGAGCATTGCAATATAATAACTTCATTATTTGTTGTTCTTTAGTTGCTAAGTCATGTTCTGCTCTTTGTAGTCCTGTGGACTGTGGCCCACCAGGCTCCTCCGTCCACAGAATTTTCCTGGCAAGAATACTGGAGAGGGTTGCCATTTCCTACTGCAGGAGATCTTCCTGACCCAGGGATTAAACCCACATCTCCTGCTTGGTAGGTGGATTCTTTACCACTGAGCCACATGAGAAGCAATAACTCCATAGCTAATCACATATTGCATACTGATTGTCTTATGTACAAGACAAACAGCAAAGAGATACAAAGATACATGATACAGCCACTGCCTTCAGTCAAGTCACAATTTAAATAAGCCATTCACAACCACAAGACAAATTAAAAAGAAACCACCCTTTTCTATGAGAAGTAAAAATATCACCAGGTTTTATAGAGGACTGGTTAATGTGTTGATTTAAAATGTTTTTCATAGTGAGTTAATAAGAAAAACTGATGGATATTAATATTTTTGCCCCAGGAAAGAAAGATGAGCCCTATGATTTTACAGCGGATAAGGGAACAAGATGTCAGCTTTGTAACTCTAACCTGCTGCCTGCAGTTGTGCCTTGTCAGAAGAGACCCCCACCTACTCAGACAGGCAGGCTACAGGGAGCACCTAGAAAAGGTGGGTGCAGGGCATCAGGGCCTTTCATCCACAAACCACCTTTTGCTTATGCTTTGCATAGCAGAAGCAGACACTCAGGCCCTCAAGAGTCCACATAACCTTGGAAACTGAACTTAACAGTGGTGATCAGTGTGGACTAATAATGCAAGACTGAATGTCTACCAGGTCTTACTATGCTGCAGTATTATTCTAAGCAGTCGACTGACTTATTTATCCTCATTACCCTATGGGGTGAGCACCAATATTATCTTTGTAATATACATGAGGAATAAAATGACACAGAGAAAGTAACTGACCTGCCCAGTTACCCCACTGTGTTAGTTTTCCATGGTTGCTATAATAAATTACCATAGGCTTGGAGCCTTAAAATAACAGAAATTTATTCTCTCACATGGAAACCAGAAGTATGAAATCAAGGTGTTGGCAAGGTCATAATCCCTCTGAAGGTTCTATCAAACAGTCCTGCTTTGCCTCTTCCAGCTTCTGGGGGCTCAAGGGGTCCCTTGACATGTGCCTGAATTATTCTCAAATCTGCCTTCCAGTATCCAGTATGGCTTTCTCCTCTGTCTGTATCACCCCTCACCCTTCTTCTAAGGACACGGTCATTGAATTTAGGGCCAGGATGTTCTCAACTCAAGATCCTTCACTGGCTGATACTTGTGAAGATCCTTTTTCCATATAAGATTACATTCAAAGGGTCAGAGTATTAGGACATGGACAATCCTTTGGTCCCCAAGAAAAAGAAATGCAAAAAAAGCAAAATGGCTGTCTGAGGAGGCCATACAGATAGCTGAGAAAAGAAGAGAAGTGAAAAGCAAAGGAGAAAAAGAAAGATATACCCATTTGAATGCAGAGTTCCAAAGAATAGCAAGGAGAGATAAGAAAGCCTTCCTCAGTGATCACTGCAAAGAAACAGAGGAAAACAAGAGAATGGGAAAGACTAGAGATCTCTACAAGAAAATTAGAGATACCAAGGGAACATTTCGTGCAAAGATGGGCACAACAAAGGACTGAAATGGCATGGATCTAACAGAAGCAGAAGATATTAGGAAGAAGTGGCAAGAATACACAGAAGAACTGTACAAAAAAGATCTTCAAGACCAAGATAATCACAATGGTATGATCACTCACCTAGAACCAGACATCCTGGAATGCAAAATCAAGTGGGCCTTAGGAAGCATCACTATGAACAAAGCTAGTGGAGGTGATGGAATTCCAGTTGAGCTATTTCAAATCCTGAAAGATGATGCTGTGAAAGTGCTGCACTCAATATGCCAGCAAATTTGGAAAACTCAGCAGTGGCCACAGGACTGGAAAAGGTCACTTTTCATTCCAATCCCAAAGAAAGGCAATGCCAAAGAATCCTCAAACTACCACACAATTGGACTCATCTCACATGCTAGTAAAGTAATGCTCAAAATTCTCCAAGCCAGGCTTCAGCAATACATGAACCATGAACTTCCAGATGGTCAAGCTGGTTTTAGAAAAGGCAGAGGAACCAGAGGTCAAATAGCCAACATCTGTTAAATTATCGAAAAAGCAAGAGAATTCCAGAAAAACATCTATTTCTGCTTTATTGACTATGCCAAAGCCTTTGACTATGTGGATCACAACAAACTGTGGAAAATTCTGAAAGAAATGGGAATACCAGACCACCTGACCTACCTCTTGAGAAACCTATATGCAGGTCAGGAAACAACTGTTAGAACTGGACATGGAACAACAGACTGGTTCCAAATAGGAAAAGGAGTATGTCAGGGCTGTATATTGTCACCCTGCTTATTTAACTTCTATGCAGAGTACATCATGAGAAATGCTGGGCTGGATGAAACACTAGCTGAAATCAAGATTGCCGGGAGAAACGTCAATAACCTCAGATACGCAGATGACACCATCCTTATGGCAGAAAGCAAAGAAGAACTAAAGAGGCTCTTGAGGAAAGTGAAAGAGGAGAGTGAAAAAGTTGGCTTACAGCTCAACATTCAGAAAACGAAGATCATGGCATCTGGTCCCATCACTTCATGGGAAATAGATGGGGAGACAGTAGAAACAGTGTCAGACTTTATTTTTGGGGGCTCCAAAATCACTGCAGATGGTAACTGCAGCCATGAAATCAAAAGACACTTACTCCTTGGAAGAAAAGTTATGACCAACCTAGACAGCATATTAAAAAGCAAAGACATACTTTGCCAACAAAGGTCCATCTAGTCAACGCTGTGGTTTTTCCAGTAGTCATGTATGGATGTGAGACTTGGACTATAAAGAAAGCTGAGTGCTGAAGAATTGATGCTTTTGAACTGTGGTGTTGGAGAAGACTCTGGAGAGTCCCTTGGCCTGCAAGGAGATCCAACCAGTCCATCCTAAAGGAAATCAGTTTTGAATATTCAATGGAAAGACTGATGCTGAAGCTGAAACTTCAATACTCTGGCCACCTGATGTGAAGAACTGACTCATTTGAAAAGTCCCTGATGCTGGGAAAGATTGAAGGCAGGAGGGAGAAGGGGGCAAGAGAGGTTGAGATGGTGGATGGTATCACTGACTCAATGGACATGAGTTTGAGCAAACTCCAGGAGATAGAGAAGGACAGGGAAGCCTGGTTCACTGCAGTTCATGGGGTCTCAAAGCGACTGAACAACAATAAAAACATATTGAGAGTAAAACACCTCCCCATTTTCTCTGGATGCATTCAGAACTTTAAAACTCGGCTTAGAGAAATGAGGAAGTATGGGCCAGCAAGAACAGGGAATATTTTCAGTCCTAGAAACCACTTCTGAACAAGTGTCTTCATTATGGATGAGAGGGACTTCACCAGCTCAGACTACAAACACTCAGGGTTTCCAACAACAAACAACATTAACAAGGAAAAATAACTTATTTCCCAGGAACAAATTTTTCTATTTATCTCACAGAGAACCTTTATCATTTTATAACCATCTTTTTAAATTTTAATATATTATTTTGTCCAGTGTCTACCTTGATTGTCCTATGAACTTCCTTCAAGTTAACCTCCTATAATCCCCTTACCACCCCTTAGGCTCCACTTCCTCCTCCAGAGGAAGCAAGTGGAGCCTTCACTCCCTGTTCACTTCCTTACCAGTTTTGTTGTCTAGCTATACATTCCTACTTACATCTGCAAAGAGGGAAAAAATAAAATGTTACCCTGATCTATGGTTTGGATGCATGATAAAACCTTTGCAGACTGATTCTTATTTCTTCTACAGAATATACATCCCCTGGGGTGAGATTCATCTTTTTATATCTGAAGCAACATCACAAGAATAGGAAGTTAGATCTTATGCCATAACTCAAAGCTTTGTATAGCTATACTTTGAAATGTAATTCTCTGCCTTTGACGACTTACAATCTCACTGTGGGAGGCAGCAAGCCTCCATCCTAAGGAGATGTGCAGGAGTGTGTAATAGTGTAAGTGAAGGCGACAGAGGGAGCAGAGAGTGTTGGTGTGGTTCGAGAATGCTTCATGCAGAAAGCAGTGATTCTGGAAGAATAAGTGAGACTCAGATCTGGTCTAGAGAGATATCTGTCTCTCATGAGACTGGCCAGTAGCAGGGTTAAGTAGGAACAGTATAGCCTGTCACACAGATCTAAATTCTAAGCTACCCTTTGCCACTTTCCATGTGACGTTTGCTAAATCACCATATGATTTTTGAGCATCTGTTTCTTCATCTGTCAAGTGTAAAGTACAGTATCAATGTCACCATTTTAAAATACAATGGAATACTACTCGGCCACAATAATGCCATTTGCAGCAACATGGACACAACTAGAGATTATTAGACTAAGTGAAGTAAGTTGGAAAAAAAAAAAAGACACACCATATGATAACACTTATATATGGAATCTAAAATATGGCACAAATGAAGCTATCTATAAAACAGAAACAGACTCACAGACATAGACAACAGAATTGTTGTCACCAAAGCAGAGAGGGCAAGGAGAGGAATGGACTGGGAGTTCAGGGTTGGTAGATGCAAGCTATTACTTTTAGAATGGATAAATAACAAAGTCCTACTGTACAGCACAGGGAACTATATCTAATCTGCTGAGATAAACCATAACGGAAAAGAATATTTTAAAAAGAATACTTAAAAATAAAACATAATAAAATAAAATCTAGGTGATGCTCTTTACTCCTGGTATTACTTGGTCTTTCTGTGACTTTTGATATTGTTATATCAAAAAGACAAATCTTCTGCTTGGAATATTCTTTACTGTTGGCTTTTGAAATACCACTGATTTCTTAGTTTCTTTCTGGTTCTTAGATGGTGTCTTCTCTTTCCCTTAAAGGTCAGAGTTTCCCAAAATTATTCTTTTAACTCCCTTTAAAAAAAGAAATTCCCAGAGTAATCTTGTTCTTAACCACAGATTTAAATAGCACCTCTAGCTGTGGTTCCCAGGTTCCTAGCTCTGACTTAGTCCTCTCCCCTCTATCCACATTTATACATAATTCTTACTGGACATTTCTACCTCTATATTCCCCAAGCACTTTCAGTTCAATTCAGTTGCTCAGTCATGTCCAACTCTTTGTGACCCCATGGACTGCAGCACACTAGGTTTTCCTGTCCATCACCAACTCCTGGAGTTTACTCAAACTCATGTCGATTGAGTTGGTGATGCCATCCAACCATCTCATCCTCTGTCATCCCCTTCTCCTCCCACCTTCAATCTTTCCCAGCATTAGGGTGTTCTCCAATGAGTTACTTCTTTGCATCAGGTGGCCAAAGTATTGGAGTTTCAGATTCAGCATCAGTCCTTCCAATGAATATTCAGGACTGATCTTCTTTAGGATGGACTGGTTGGATCTCCTTGCAGTCCAGGGAACTCTCCAGAGTCTTCTCCAACACCACAGTTCAAAAGTATCAATTCTTCGGCACTCAACTTTCTTTATAGTCCAACTCTCACATCCATACAAGACTACTGGAAAAACCATAGTTTGACTAGAGGGACCTTTGTTGGCAAAGTAATGTCTCTGCTTTTTAATATGCTATCTAGGTTGGTCATAGCTCTTCTTCCAAGGAGCAAGCATCTTTTAATTTCAGGGATACAGTATTTAATTCAACAAGCACTTTAACTCGACATATTCAAAACTGAATTTACACTTTCAAATCTCTTTCTCCTCATGTATTCCTTATCTCTGTGAGCCATGCCATTGTTCATTCAGTTGATTTCATGCTTGCAGAGGCCACAAAACCACCTTTAGCCTCAGCAGTTCTCTAGAATGACTCATAGAACTCGGAAAGGCTGTTAGTTACTTTTACTGTTATAGTTTATGGTAGTGAAAGGATACGGATTAAAATCCTCAGAGGTAAAAGACACAGAGCAGACACCACGAGAGACCAGGCAACGAGCTTCCTGTTGTTCTTTACCAGGGAATTCTCCCAGACAGCACTTAATTCTCTTAGTGATGCTGTGTGACAACACGCACAAACTATTATCCTCCAGGGAGGCGCCCAAGCCTACCTGTCCAGGGGTTTTGTAGGAGATTGGTCACGTAGGCAAGCTGATCGCCCGCATGGTTGGTCTTAGTTACTTAATGTCCATTCCTTCCAGGGCTCAGACTGATCCTACATGCCCCAAGGTTCCTACCATAGATCAAGTTGTCATCACCCAGCATGGCCCAAGGCCTCAGGTAAACAAAGAGACTCTTAACAGTCAAGATATTCCAAGGGTTTAGAGGTTATCTCCCAAGAGGTGCACAAGAGCCAAACGTCTGTTTGGAACATACAGAGTTTGGACAGTTCAGATCCACAAAGTTAATCCTTTACTGCTCACGTGTGCTCATGCTTAGTCACTCAGTTGTGTCTGACTCTTTGCAGCCCCATAGACTGTAGCCCACCAGGCTTCTCTGTCCACGGGATTCTCCAGGCAAGAATACTAGAGTGAGTAGCCATTCCTTTTTCTAGTGGATCTTCTCAACCCAGGGACCAAACTCTGTCTCCTGCATTGCAGAGGATTTTTTATCTTCTGAGCCATCAGGGAAGCCCTTACTGGACACAATTCCAGCCCCAAATTTGCTGGGTAGGATAACCTTTCCCTCTTCCCTCCTCTGCAGCACCCATATCCAGCTAGTCTCTAAGTTCTCTGTATTCTATCCAAGTATATACATCCATATCTCCATACAGTTATCTTCACCCCCGAGAGTTTCTACCCCATCCTCAAACTAATCAATTGCCAAAATGTATTCATTTTTTGCATAGAGGTCAGTCAGCTTAATCATTTTTTTCTTTCTTGTCTCTATGGCCTTAGTTTTGTACTTCATCATCTCTTACATTGCCCCCGCTCAGCATCCTGTCAATCATCTTGCAGATTGCTTTCAGAATGATTCCTATAAAATGGAAATCGGGCTGTGTCATACTCGAAGCCCGTGAAGTGAGTATTTTGTCCACATTCCTTAGCAGATAGCCCTGGATAATACAGCTGCCAATTACCTCTCCAGATTCATTGCTTATTGTGTTCTGGACTAACCACAGTGTTTCTTTGCCTGCATACCTTTACATATATTGTTCTCTCCATCTGAATTTGCTTCTCCTCCTATAGTCCGCTCAATATCCAGTTAACCATTCTCCAGGAGAAATTGCACTTTTCTACAGGAATCAACTCAGATGACAGTGGCTTTAGAATGTCTTCCCTGACTTTAAAGCTGGGTCAGGTGTCTTTTCTCTGGACTCTGGAAACATTCTGTGTGTGCCTCAGTCATTCCGTATCTCATCTTATTTCTTTCATCTATATACTTCTTTGCCTCCCTCACTGGACAGGGAGAACTTCAGCAGCATTGACTGATGTCTGTTCTAGTTAGCATCCCCTAAACTCAGTGGATGGCCCTCATAATCCATGAAAGACATTTCTGAAGAGCACAAATCAAAGTAATCTTGACAAAGGATGACAGATATTTTTATTTCCAGACAAGGTGTCAATAGCATAAATACATTTGCCCAACCCTGAACTGTTATAAGTATACAATATTTTAAATAATTTTTAATTTGGGAGAATTTGCATCATTTCAACTTTGCATAACTTGGAAATCTAATATGTGTATCATGGTATTTCAAATTTACAGAATTCAAATTCACAGTAAATGCAATGCCCACATCTAGCACCTTATTTATAGTATGTTCTTAATGCTTATTTCCTTCCCAACCAGCCCTTTTCCTATCATATTTTGTTTACTTCCTTAGTCATTCTCTTATTCATCACCATAGTCACCACCAAGTATTATTTCCTGAGATCACATGAAAAATATATCCCTCCTCTCCTCTCTTCCAAATTATTACATTTTTTTTTTTCAAAAAATATAATGGCAGGAACGTAGGCAAAAACATTCTGTATTTCACACTTTTAAGAAGCCAGGCATGTGTCTCTCATTTTATTCTGTATGGTTTAGTTTGGAATAATAAGCAGAGACCATGCTTTCAAATTCTATAATGAGCCATGTTTATCTGGAATATAGGATAGATATGAAATATAAGCTTAGTAAGATCACATGAGTGAGTTATCTAATCCAGATAAAGCCATATCTAAAAAGTGGGTTTAAAGAGCTTTCAGATTCCTGCTAGTTACTTGCATTATTTCTACTGGTTGTGGTACCTAGAGTTGTAGCAATGTCCTGTAGCAATGTTAGTATTAAAAAAACAAACTTTTATCATCAGGAACCTAAAAATGTAAAGATCTCCTCAGCCAAAGTCTGAAAACTTTCATTTGCAATATAACTTCTTTAAAAAAAAAATGAAGGATTCTGTTTTAACTTTTCTGGCAGTGCAGCAGTAGAAAAATTGGAACAAAGGAAAAAGGTTTGTTTTTTTTTTAACTTTTTTAGCATATAGATTAGTATTAATTACCACGTAATGAGCTGAAAATTCCTGCCAAGAAGCTGAGGTTTGTGGTTCTTTAATGAGTATTTTCTTCCCACCGGGTGAAGTGAAATTTTTTAAGTGTTAGGGATTTGCACTTGGAAAACATCTCTAAGCTATTTATACAAGCAAGTCAATAGGAAAAGCACATTTTCTACTTTTAGCCTTTGTAATGCATTCACGGGCCTGACGTTTCTGGCAGTGTGTTCCTTTAAGTGGTGGCTCTGCGCTGTGGTGCTGAACGGACTTTAATGCAGCAAGAGTAAGACTGGGGTCCTCCACCATCCAGATTCAAGCTTCCCCTGCCAGTCATGGGCTGGCTGTGTCCTCATCTAGGTGAAGAGTTCTCAGATCTCATTTATTTTCCAAACTGGGAGAAACCACCAATGTCTGCTTTGGCACCAATGACGTTGCTTTTGGTTTTGTTGTTCATTGCTGTTCAGGTGCTAATTTGTGTCCAGCTCTTTGCGACCCCACGAACTGCAGCATGCCAGGCTTCCCTATCCTTCATTATCTCCCAGAGTTTGCTCAAACTCATGCCATCCAACCATCTCATCCTCTGTCACCCCCTTCTCCTCCTGCCTTCAATCTTTCCCAGCATCAGCATCTTTTCCAATGAGTCAGCTCTTCTCATCAGGTGATCACAGTATTGGAGCCTCAGCTTCAGCATCAGTCCTTCCAATGAATATTCAAGGTTGATTTCCTTTAGAATTGAATGATTTGTTCTCAGTGCAGTCCAAGGGGTTCTCCAGAGTCTTCTAGAGCATCACAATTCAAAAGATCTCAGTGTTTAAAGGGAAATAAAAGTTTACACAATCCAGTCAACTTGGTGTAGTAGAGAGAGCACCGACATTAAATTAGTTCCCTCTCTACAATCCTGAGTCAGTTATTAAATGGTTTTAGATTTCTGTTTCTCATCTGTCACAAGAAAGTGATGTTTAATGACATGAAAAATTGATTTATTCAGTTAGAATAAACTTAGCAGGGAAGAAAGAATTTTCTGAATCTTTCCATAAATTACAATGACACTGTCTCACTAAAACTAAAGATGAGTATGGGTTGGACCTCTGGTCTGTGGCCCATGTGAAGAACTGTAACAAGGATGAAGCCCCGGTTTATTTTTAATGGAATAGGACTCCACTGAAAGACAAGTTAGTGTTGTCAGCTTCTCAGCATCAAATTATCCTGCTGAGAGCAGTCTTCCTTTTGAAAGAGCAGGAAAGCAAACCAAAGCAGAGTACAGAACTAAACCTGGGAAGACAAGGGCCATCTTATGCACAAAGCTGTTACTTCTGGGTATAGGAACACGCTAACATCTATCAAAACATAAGTGTAGTCCCTCCTAGATAACTTCTAGGTTAAAAGTATCCCATGTGGAGGGTGGAATTTTAGATTTTTGGCCACTCTTCCTTGATTTTCCAATTATCTTTTTGTAGTTTTTACAAAATTGATGTTTTCTGTAGCCATTGTTTCTGTAGACAGGAGTCACCAATAGTAAACGCAGTACAAAATGTTGGTTTATTTATAACAGTGAAACTACTATTTTTAAATCAGCTAGGCTTCTGAATGGTATTTTATTATAAGAATATTGTCATCAACTAATTCAGAGTGATTTCTTTCTACTTATGTGCCCTTTGCAATCATGAGAGTTTAACCCATCTTCAAAATTGCCAGGTAATAGAAAATAGTCTCATTCACCACCTTAATAAGACAAATGCCTTTACTTAAGATTTCAACAACATTCACTGATCACCTTATCTATACTCTGCACTAGGTTAGAGAAGAGAAGTACAAAAATAACTACTACATAGATTGTGATTTCAAGAATCCTGAAGTCTATTAGGAAAAAAGTAAAAATAAGTAAAATAACAATAATCACTATCAGTTCAGTTCAGTTCAGTTCAGTCACTCAGTTGTGTCCAACTCTTTGCGACCCCATGAATCACAGCACGCCAGGCCCCCCTGTCCATCACCAACTCCCGGAGTTCACTCAGACTCACGTCCATCAAGTCAGCGATGCCATCCAGCCATCTCATCCTCTGTCATCCCCTTCTCCTCCTGCCCCTAATCCCTCCCAGCATCAGAGTCCTTTCCAATGAGTCAACTCTTTGCATGAGGTGGCCAAAGCACTGGAGTTTCAGCTTCAGCATCATTCTTTCCAAAGAAATCCCAGGGCTGACCTCCTTCAGAATGGACGGGTTGTGCAAGGGAAAGCTGCCATCAAAATAATATCTATGCAATGCAAAGATAGCTCATGAATAGAGTCAGGGAAATGCAAAGGTGTGAGGAAAGGTTCAGAGATGTAGTCATTCATGTAAGTAAGTTGTGAAGTGAAGGACACAACTGAGTGACTGAGCATGAGTGCAAGGGAGTGAAAGGGCTGCCATCTGGGGAGCTCTGATGGGAACTCAGTGCTATGCCGCCCGCCGTAAAGTCCTCCCAAAGTCCCTGGTCCCCAGCCCAAGTAATTTCTGGCAAAAATTGAGCCCATAGACGGAAGCCTAAATAAATATGCATTGGAAAAAAAGCTTGGGTAGATATGCATTATTAAGTTTATAGCTAAACAGTCTCTTGCATTCCTCTACACCAGAAAGCAAGGAACAAATGTACATTCTGTTATGTTTCTTAGCATCTGTATTCCTCCTAGGTTGCCCTGTTTCTTATAGAATAGCAATAACTTCCAGCTCAACTATGAAAACAAATCCCCAATTCAAAACTGAGAAAATGCTCACTTCATATCCATTTTTTAAATATAAAGCACAATTTTATCTAAGCTTATTTTTATAAACAAAAATATGCACAGAAAAGCATTCTGAAACT
Organism: Ovis aries; assembly: GCF_016772045.2. Lineage (NCBI taxonomy): Eukaryota > Metazoa > Chordata > Mammalia > Artiodactyla > Bovidae > Ovis > Ovis aries. The sequence continues at coordinate 46,125,427 of NC_056062.1, forward strand.
AAATTAATTTATAAATGTAAACCCTACAATATATTAAACATATTTAATCAACCGAGCTGAATTCATTCTAAGAGGAAAAGATACAGTACCTGGCTTTGATAGTCAACAGATGGCAGGATATTTTCATGATAGCATTTTCATAAAGCCCAAGTATGAATGACTAATCTATTTGCCTTGGAGGGAAATGGATGAATAGTTGAGTATGTTATAAGGGTTGACAGGGCTCTGGTCTAAGCATACTTATCATATAAAGAACAAGATGGAAATAATTCTGCATTGGAAGATCTGCTTTGTGTTGGGTAGTTACATGAATTCCTCTCTGCTTTATATATCAGCTTCTTAATTACCATGCTGAATTCCTGGCAACCCAAGATATTTTGCCTTTTTTATGTTATCTAGAATAAGAATTATATAGTGAACTTTTTCACTTTTAAAATGTACTACACTGGTGTATACACTGGTGTAATTTAACAAAATTAATCTGATAAATCTTATTTTTCTTACAATGCTCCATCTTTTTATTGATATCTTTCTTTTCACTAACCAAGATTTTTTTCAAGTTTAAATCTGTCTTTCTAAGAGGTAAACAATTAGTGTCACTTTAGTAATGACATACACAGGCACATACATACACAACTTCCTTAGGTATTTTTATCCAGAAATGTTTCATTTTCTTAACTAGATCAACGCTTATAATGTAAAATTTGCTCTAGTAACCATGAAAAAGAAGAAACAGATTGAGAGCATTATGTCAGTTTGGACTACGGAAAGAGATACTTGTTTCACAATGTGGTGCCCAACTCAATACTTTATAACTTCATTTAGTTATAAGGTGAGTATCAAATGGATAAAATGTAATCTCCTTTGAGGAGAAAAAAAGTCAAGATCTCTCAAAATTATTTTTGGTTTAGAAAATGTCAGCTTCAAAAAAAAACAACCTAGGGAAATCAGAGCTGCCATTAGACCCAAATGAGAGAAATGGGAGTATTTTAGAGGACCCTGTATACCACAAACTTAGGCACAAAATAAATTTATTAATGGGCACGTGCACATCTCTGTCACTCACAAACCAATGTTCAGAGCAAACCTAACCAGTTCTGTAAGATGTTTGAGAACCAGCTCACGGTGGTAGGAGGAACCTGATTTGTAGTATGCTCTGATCCCCACGGTGTAAATTCTCCAACCACGGCAGGTTTCAGACTCCCAATGTGATGTCACCGATTTCAGAACTGGGAAAGATGCCATGAATGGATTCTCTCAAATCATATGTGCTAGCTCCAGCCCAGCAGTGGCTGCGCCTCTGACCATACCCTCTTGTGACTAAAATAATACAGCCAGGTTATCGCCATATCTCTTGCCCTCTGTCTGCTAAACAAAGATGACTGTGTCCAAATGCCATGAACTTTTCTGTGTTGGGTTTCTGATGGCATCAGAGATAGACCTTGACTTTAGAATGCGGGCAAGATTTGAGAGGCAGAAAGTTTTAGGAAAGAAAAAAGACAAGTTAATTAGTTTCTCAAATTCTTCCTCTCTGAAACATAAATGTAATAGATTCTTGCATAAGGGAATTTCATAGTTGGAGCAAAAAATAAAATAAATCAGTGATCTTGCTCAAAAAATAAATCATAGATTAAATTTTAATACTTTATGAATTGTGTATCTTTTATTTGATCACTTAGCCAGAAACCACTAGCCTATCAATAGACTATTTAGTCAAGTATAAGAATAACTGTCATCATTTATAACATGACAAAATAAGTGTATTTTGCCAAATTTCATATTAATAATGTGACATCACACATAGCTCACTTTGTTATGTTAAGTCCTATTTGTCAAGGTAGAAAGGTAGAATATACTTAACAGCTTAACAACTTGATTTATAACTTTAAGTATTTGGACATTACTAATTATGTTACTTGTGAAAACTGCTTTTCAGTATTATCACATTCAATATTACACTTGCTATGCAAAAGGACAAACTAATCCTTATCAAGTAGTGTGGAAATATGAGTTAAAATTTTGGATTTGAATTTTTAAAGCAAGCTTCCCACCCCATCCCCACAAAAAGTAAGCATAGTTGTTGACTATAAATGTAGTTATTTAAGCATTTACATGGACAATATTCTGCTGTCTGTGCCATGCTTAGTCGCTCAGTCATGTCCAGTTCTTTGTGACGCCATGGACTGTAGCCCACCAGGCTCCTCTGTCCGTGGGGATTCTTCAGGCAAGAATACTGGTGTGGGTTGACATGCCCTCCTCCAGCGGATTTTCCCAATCCAGGAATCAAACCCAGGTCTCCCACACTGCAGGCAGACTCTTTACCATCTGAGCCACCAGGGAAGCCCAAGAACACTAAAGTGGGTAGCAACACTGGAGTGGGCAGCCTATCTCCTCTCCAGAGGGTCTTTCTAACCCAGGAATCAAACCAGGGTCTCCTGCATTGCAGGTGGATTCTTTACCAGCTGAGCTCCCAGGGAAGCCCTCTGCTGTCTGGAACCAGATTAAAAATTCTGAAGGCTGTAAGCAGTATTTTTATTTTCTTCAAAAGTTTTCTGAAAGCCCAACATTCCCCCCCACACACCCCAAAGACTATGGATTTTCTGATTTGAACCTAAGTCATTCTTGAAAGTGAAAGTCACTCAATCGTGTCCGACTCTTTGTGACCCCACGGACTAGACAGTCCATGGAATTCTCCACGCCAAAATACTGGAGTGGGTAGCTTTTCCCTTCTCCAGGGTATCTTCCCAACCCAGGGATCAAACCCAGGTCTCCCGCATTGCAGGCAGATTCTTTACTAGCTGAGCCACAAGGGAAGCCCAAGTCATTTATGAGTGTGCTATAAAACTCGAACTGAAAATCGAACCTCCTTGAGTCTTAAGTATCTCAAGTAAGAATTAAGGACAGTCCATACATATCGCATGTACCTTGCAGTTGTGCGTGTTTTGCAAGAAGACACGCTGCAGAACGTAACACAAGCTGGACTGTCACTGGATCTTTCTTGCATTCCCCTCTCTAAAATACAGTTTCTATGGCAATCATTTAACACGTTTATAGTCCCATGTTACTATCTAATGAGATTTTGATCCTTGGAAGACAGAGACTATGACTCATTCATTTTCAAATCTCTCAGCCTGGACTTGGGACCAGGCACATTTCCCAGCATTGGACAAGGTCAACAACTGAAACATAAATGCTATGCTCATGCTTTTGGTGTGGAACTTGAAACACCTAACCTACATGCAGCGAGAACAAATGTTTACCCAAGCGATGCGATGTGATTGAAGGAATCCAGCTTTTTAGGGAATCCCAGTTCCACAATGTCTCACTTTTTATCAGCAGAATTTAATGACTTTGAGATTTCCTTTCTATGGTCTTCTTTTATTACAAAAGTAATCCCAAGATCTTTGCAAGACAAAATTTTTTTTCTTTGTGGGGATCTGAGGGCAATAGTACCAGAGGCTGGTAGAAACTAACGTTGAGGCAAAGAAGAGATTTTGCTAACCTTTTGGGAAAACTAGCTCTACACAACTGGAGAAGGAAATGGCAACCCACTCCAGTACTCTTGCCTGGAAAATCCCATGGACAGAGGAGCCTGGTAGTCTACAGTCCATGGGGTTCTTAAGAGTCAGACATGACTGAGTGACTTAGCTTTCACTTTTCACTTTCATGCATTGGAGAAGGAAACGGCAGCCCACTCCAGTATTCTTGCCTGGAGAATCCCAGGGAGGGAGGATCCTGGAAGCAATTTAGCAGCAGCAGCAGCAGCAACTCTACACAACAACTGCAAATAGCCTATTGTACAGAATTTGCACATTTGGTAACATTGAACTTTTTTTAAATTACGCTTTGGAAGTCATAGTATTTACCAGTACATGTGTGCTCAGTCGTGTCCAACAATCTGGGACCCTAAGGACTGTAGCCTCAATTTCCTCTGTCCATGGGACTCTCTAGGGAATCTGACCCAGATAACAAACCTGGGTCTCCAGCATTGCAGACAGATTCTCTACCTCTGAGCCCCCAGGGAAGCCCAGTATTTACTGGTATCTCAAACCAAAATGACTCTCTCATACTCTTTTTTTTTATATACTATTTTACAACCACTACAACTCAGTTCCTTCCTTCCAGAGTCATAAAAAGAAGTTATAGGAAATAAGTCTTCATCCTCACTCTTCACACTCACTCTCATTCTGGATTGAAATGCAAATCAAACAGGAAAATGACAAATATGAGCTATAGAATATCTCCCAGGATCTAGAAAATCACAAAAGTGGAAAATGATAAAAAATAAATAAGGCCAAGGCAAAGCGTCTTTGTCTTGGTGAGGAAGATGTGGGTGGAATGGAAAGCAGGGGCGCTGTGGTATAGGGGAGATTCTGTCCATTAAACGCATACGTTACAGAAAAAGCCAACATGTTTAAAATCAGTTAATTTAAACTCAAATATTAAATCCTGCTTTCTATTTTCCTGTATGTAGCTTTTTCAAGTTATTTAAGGCAGTCATTGAAGACAGTCTCTGGTTTGCTCTGCACAAGGAGCCACACAATTTTGGCAAGGAATTGACCCATTAATATCATGGGGAGTAGAGTGTCTTCTAACAGGACCACGCTGAGTCCTCTGAATGGAGCTCTCATCTGGAATGAAAATACTATGTTCGCCATCTAGACTGTGGCTCTTCTGTACACAACCAATCTACCAGTTAAGTGGTCTGCCCCCAGGAAAAATTCTTTGTTTGGCTTCCCTGTTATAGCCTAGTTTTTAGAGATTGCTTCAAATTCCTAAGCACAGAAAACTTTTACAAAGTTTCTGTCTGGTGATAACCAGAAACAGAAATGGGAACTTGGTGGAATACTAACTCTCAACCTCCTTGCTTGGCTTATAAAAATAAATAATCTAGAGGGACCTCTAGGGAATCCTCAGAAGTGGTCATGTCATTACTTAGTGTAAAATATTAGATAAAATTGCAGGTACTAATATTGCACCCATGTGATCCACAAAGCATTTCCACCTACATTGCCTTATTCTGTCCTCACAACAACTCTATGAGGTATCAAGGTTCCATTTCACAGAGAAGAAAAGAGAGACTTGAAGAAGTGATTTGGCTGAAGCAGCGCAACTAATAGAATTCAAGCCTAGTTTCTGGGTTTCCCAGTTTGCACACTTTCTGCCATATTGTGATACCATATGTAAAAAAAACCCAAGTCATCCTTTAATTTGGGAGCTCCCGGGAGCTTTGGCTCCTAGTGTTGTTTTCCATTTTTAAATCAACTTTAAAACTTCTCTTTTTTACAAATGAACTTATCTATGAAACAGAAACAGGATCACAGACGTAGAGAACAGACTTGTGGTTGCCAAGGAGGAACGGGGGCAGTGTGAGGGGGGTAGATTGGAAGTTTGGGATTAGCACATGCAAACTGTTATTTATAGAATGGACAAACAACAAAGTCTTAATGTATAGCACAAGGAACTCTCATTCAGGATCCTGGGAGAATCCATCAAGGAAAAGAATATTTTAAAAGAATGTATGCGCTTGGTCGCTAGTTGTATGTGTGTATAACTGAATCACTTTGCTGTAGAGCATAAATTAGTACAGCATTGAAAATCAACTATACATCCATTAAATTTAAAAAAAAATTCTGCTTTATTATTCCATTAGTCGTTCATCTTTTCACTTCCCTGTTCTCATGCCACATTCTTCATCTAAAATGTTGTCACTGTATCAAATAAATCTCTGTGGAAACTATAAATTTTAGTGAACTGAGATTTAGTGAACTGCAATTGTAAATGTTCCTTTCATAGTTTATTCCTTGACTTTTCTTTCATTAATACACTTAAGGAACTAAAGAACAGGAGCACTCTTGAACCTTTTAATTGCCTGAGGGGACCAGGAAAGTGGTGTTCCTTCTATGTAGCCCAATGTACATACAGGAGTGTGGCGATGTCTGCACTGGGCAGTTCTCAGCTCAGTTCAGTCGCTCAGTCATGTCCAGCTCTTTGCAACCCCATGAATCGTAGCACGCCAGGCCTCGCTGTCTATCACCAACTCCCAGAGTTCACTCAAACTCACATCCATCGAGTCAGTGATGCCATCCAGCCATCTCATCCTCTGTCGTCCCCTTCTCCTCCTGCCCTCAATCCCTCCCAGCATCAGAGTCCTTTCCAATGAGTCAACTCTTCGCATGAGGTGGCCCAAGTACTGGAGTTTCAGCTTTAGCATCATTCCCTCCAAAGAAATCCCAGAGCTGATCTCCTTCAGAATGGACTGGTTGGATCTCCTTGCAGTCCAAGGGACTCTCAAGAGTCTTCTCCAGCACCACAGTTCAAAAGCATCAATTCTTCAGTGCTCAGCCTTCTTCACAGTCCAACTCTCACATCCATACATGACCACTGGAAAAACCATGGCCTTGACTAGACGGACATTTGTTGGCAAAGTAATGTCTCTGCTTTTCAATATGCTATCTAGGTTGGTCATAACTTTTCTTCCAAGGAGTAAGTGTCTTTTAATTTCATGGCTGCAATCACCTTCTGCAGTGATTTTGGAGCCCAAAAAAATAAAGTCTGACACTGTTTCCACTGTTTCCCCATCTACTTCCCATGAAGTGATGGGACCAGATGCCATGATCTTCGTTTTCTGAATGTTGAGTTTTAAGCCAACTTTTTCACTCTCCTCTTTCACTTTCATCAAGAGGCTTTTGAGTTCCTCTTCACTTTCTGCCATAAGGGTGGTGTCATCTGCATATCTGAGGTTATTGATATTTCTCCCAGCCATCTTGATTCCAGCTTGTGCTTCTTCCAGCCCAGCATTTCTCATGATGTACTCTGCATTAGAAGTTAAATAAGCAGGGTGACAATATACAGCCTTGACATACTCCTTTCCTATTTGGAACCAGTCTGTTGTTCCATGTCCAGTTCTAACTGTTGCTTCCTGACCTGCATATAGGTTTCTCAAGAGGCAGGTCAGGTGGTCTGTATTCCCATCTCTTTCAGAATTTTCCACAGTTTATTGTGATCCACACAGTCAAAGGCTTTGGCATAGTCAATAAAGCAGAAAGAGATGTTTTTCTGGAACTCTCTTGCTTTTTCCATGATCCAGCAGATGTTGGCAATTTGATCTCTGGATCCTCTGCCTTTTCTAAAACCAGCTTTAACATCTGGAAGTTCATGGTTCATGTATTGCTGAAGCCTGGCTTGGAGAATTTTGAGCATTACTTTACTAGTGTGTGAGATGAATGCAATTGTGCAGTAGTTTGAGCATTCTTTGGCATTGCCTTTCTTTGGGATTGGAATGAAAAGTGACCTTTACCAGTCCTGTGGCCACTGCTGAGTTTTCCAAATTTGCTGGCATATTGAGTATAGCACTTTCACAGCATCATCTTTCAGGATTTGAAATAGCTCTACTGGAATTCCATCACCTTCACTAGCTTTGTTTGTAGTGATGCTTTCTAAGGCCCACTTGACTTCACATTCCAGAATGTCTGGCTCTAGGTGAGTGATCACACCATCTTGATTATCTCGGTTGTGAAGATCTTTTTGTACAGTTCTTCTATGTATTCTTATCACCTCTTCTTAATATCTTCTGCTTCTGTTAGGTCCATACCATTTCTGTCCTTTATTGAGCCCATCTTTGCATGAAATGTTCCCTTGGTATCTCTAATTTTCTTGAAGAGATCTCTAGTCTTTCCCATTCTGTTGTTTTCCTCTATTTCTTTGCATTGATCGCTGAGGAAGGCTTTCTTATCTCTTCTTGCTGTTCTTTGGAACTCTGCATTCAGATGCTTATATCTTTCCTTTTCTCCTTTGCTTGTCACTTTTCTTTTCACAGCTATTTGTAAAGGCCTCCTGAGACAGTCATTTTCCTTTTTTGCATTTCTTTTCCATGGAGATGGTCTTGATCCTTGTCTTCTGTACAATGTCACGAACCTCCATCCATAGTTCATCAGGCACTCTATCTATCAGATCTAGTCCCTTAAATCTATTTCTCACTTCCACTGTATAATCATAAGGAATTTGATTTAGGTCATACCTGAATGGTTGAGTGGTTTTCCCTACTTTATTCAATGTAAGTCTGAATTTGGCAATAAGGAGTTCATGATCTGAGCCACAGTCAGCTCCTGGTCTTGTTTTTGTTGACGGTATAGAGCTTCTCCATCTTTGGCTGCAAAGAATATAATCAATCTGATTTCGGTGTTGACCATCTGGTGATGTCCATGTGAAGAGTCTTGTCTTGTGTTGTTGGAAGAGGGTGTTTGCTATGACCAGTGCATTCTCTTGGCAAAACTCTATTAGTCTTTGCCCTGCTTCATTGCGTATTCCAAGGCCAAATTTGCCCATTACTCCAGGTGTTTCTTGACTTCCTAGTTTTGAATTCCAGTCCCCTATGAATGAAGATGAAAAGGACATCTTTTTTGGGTGTTAGTTCTAAAAGGTCTTGTAGGTCTTCATAGAACCATTCAACTTCAGCTTCTTCAGCATTACTGGTTGGGGCATAGACTTGGATTACTGTGATATTGAATGGATTGCCTTGGAACAGAGATCATTCTGTCGTTTTTGAGATTGCATCCAAGTACTGCATTTCAGACTCTTTTGTTGACCATGATGGCTATTCCATTTCTTCTGAGGGATTCCTGCCCGCGATAGTGGATATAATGGTTATCTGAGTTAAATTCACCCATTCCAGTCCATTTCTAGTTTGCTGAGTCCTGGAATGTCGACGCTCACTCTTGCCATCTCCTGTTTGACCACTTCCGATTTGCCTGATTCATGGACCTGACATTTGAGGTTCCTATGCAGGTTCCTATGGGCAGTCCTGGGTCTGTGCAAATAGTAATAGTGCCCCTCTCACTCTCCAAACTGCCCATTTGAACTCTAAATTGCTCCCTCAAGACCAAGCGTATGCTAAGTTGCTTCAGAATCTGACTCTGGGCTGTAGCTTGTGGACTGTAGCCTGCCAGGCTTCTCTGTCCATGGGATTCTCTAGGCAAGCATAGTAAACCACCTTCTGGATAGACATTCTCCGTCATTTACAAAATCCCTCAAAGAACTTTCCTTTGGTAGGGTTCTACCAGCCTCCTGTAATACAGATACTTATTCCTTGGTCTGAAGCTACAGTGCTGTTTCTCCTGAAATGAGCTGCTTTAAATTTGATTGACTGCAACCATGAAGGTCAGGAGTGCCCATATGATGGAATGACACATTAGCCAAAGGTCATTTATATTTGACTTTGCAGCACAGCTGTTTTTGCACTGATTTTCTTTTCCAAGAGAATCTGGATTCTATTCCACAAAAGCTCAGAGTCCAATAATACTTTAATAGCTGTTCTTTGAAAGCTGCTTCTTTATTAAGCTTGAGAAACCCCAAGCTAAACAAGTTTTTGAAGTAAATATTTATAAAAGCACTTAATATTTTAATGTGCACTGCACATCTTCAGGGCTGGAGATATAGGTTATGGAGGATGTTTACCAGTTGACTTGACAGTGGAAGACAGTTGAGAAACCAGTGGAGTAGGCTTAGGTTAGGACAATGTGAAAATGGTCTTAATAGTGCTTGGCATATTAAAGTAATTCATAAACAGTTTAAATGATTTTAATTTCCCAACAACCACTAGCTTAGTGATGAGGAATAACAAATTAGGTTGAATAATAATGCACTCAACTAAAGTGGAAAACCTGCCCTCTGAATCCCACCTAGAAAATCTTAGGAAATACTAAGAAATTTTCCCAGAAAGAGAAGTCATCTGTAGTTACCACATGAAGAATTAATTGTTTAGCTTTGTATTTAAAAACATTCTCCTCACAAATTATTCTGCTAATATTAATAGCTATAAGTAAGACAGTAATTGACTGAAAGTATTAAGATGTGAAATTCACAAAGGAAGTCAGAGTCAGACCTGATATTATTTATTGTACATATATGCACATGTGTGTGTCTGTGTGTGACAGCTGCCTATAACTGGTTTAGTTTTGTAGCACTTACCACACTGATTGTTCCTATTTTGTTGTTTCCAACAACTCTAGAATAGATTTTTTTTTCATCTTGGCATTCCATAGAACTTCCAACAACATCTTCTGCAAAAACACATATAGTTATTTCTCTGTATCCATGAAGAAGTGGTTCCAGGACCCCCAGAGTCACCAGAATCTGAGGATGCTCAAGTCCCTTATATAAAATGGCTAGCATTTGCATATAGCCTAGCCCATCCTCCTTTATACTTTAAATTATCTCTAGATTACTTCTGATATAATGCAAATGATATGTATGTATATAGTCATAAGTGTAATTTTTTAAAAACTATTTTTGGCAGCACTGTGTGGCATGTGGGATCTTAGTTCCCCCACCAGGAATGGAACCACGCCAGAAGTGTGAGTCTTAACCACTGGACAGCCAAGGGAGTCCCATAGGTACAATGCAAATACAATGTAATTAGTTGCCAGCATGTGGCAAATTCAGATTCTGCTCCTCAGAACTTTCTGGAATTTTTTTTTCCAATATTTTCCCACCATGGTTGGTTGAATCCACAGATTTGGAACGCTTGAGTACAAAGCCTGGCTGTACGTTAGATGGATATGCCTAGAATCTCACGAGCATTTTTAAGGCAAATAAGGTCCTTAATCCTTGTTGGTTGTTTGTTTTTTAAAACATAGTACCATTTCGTACAGTTAAAGATGACACAAATCTTCACTAAATATACAACTAAGTTTGCTTTCTTGTCAGATCTGTTTTTATTCATCTGGTAAGAAAAACTTGTTTTTCAGAAATATCTATCATATTGCCACCTCACTTATCAGAGTGTCTTTGCTATTGTGCACTTTATAGGGAGGTATTTTGCTGAATTTCCTTGGTACCCAGAAAAACTGTCTTGTTTTAAATTAATCTTTACAGCTACAAAGCTAAGAGAACTTTGGTAAGACATATTCTTCAGATTTTAAGTTTTGTTTTTCCACAGAGTAATTCAACATACTTTATCCTAAGTAAATTAGAACTCTTCTTGTTTCAATGTATAATATATTTTCCCTATATAATTTTTTTGGAGCAACATCTAATTTCTATTTCCATTGGTTATTAACTAGCCTAATTTTAATCTTCTAATGACTACCTCACATTATTTTTAGAATGATGCTAGACATAAATACGTATATAAATAAACAGAAGAATAGGTACATATTCTTAAATATTTTCTTATTAAAACATTTCCCAACCAATTATGAAACCACACTTGTTTCTCTATCCAAGATATGTGGTACAGCTTTTCAAATGTTCTCTAGAAATTCACAAGAATATAATGACAAATATAATAAATTTAAATGTGAAACATTTATTCATCTGTGACCATTCCAGATATTTTATAAGGAAAAAAAAAAAAGCAAACAAACTACTGTGTCTAGTGTATGTTCAGTTTAGTTTGAAGAAATTGTTTTGAGTTTTCACTTTCTGAATTTTATAATGCTCCTTATAAATTTTCTGCCTATATAAGATAGTATTAATAATAACAATATCATGAGAGTATCACCAAAGAGGTACTTTTTATGCCAGTTGCATACATATAGTCTCTCAACAAGCTGATGAGATAGATGCTATTTTTCTTATTTTGTACACGGGAAAAATGGGACCATGAGAATTTCAGTAACTTTCCCTCTGTCACGCAACTTGAAAGTTCCTGGGGCCCGGATTTGAATCTCTGACTCCAAAGTATATAACAATAACCTTCTTAAAAGAAGGGTTGGGATAAATTAGGAGTTTGGGATTAGCAGCTACAAATTACTATATATATAATCGATGAATAAAGCTGTAGAGAGAGCACACAGTGCTCACTACTTAGCACAGGGAATCATATTCAATATCCTGTAATAAATCAGAATGGAAAATAATACATGTGTGTATAACTGAATCACTTTGATGTACATTAGAAACTAATACAACTTTGTAAATCAAGTATACTTCAATTAAAAATTTTTTCCCACAGAAAAGGAATATTTTATACAGATTCAGGCTATACTTTTCAAATAATGCTTTAAAGGAGAATCTGATAAGTTTAATTTTTACTGTCTCAAAAGTAGGACTCTTGTCTCCTATAAAAAATGAATAAAACCATTTAATATTTAAAAATTTTAAAGAAACCAGCTGCTTTAATTAGCAAGATTCTTTCACTTAACAGAAAAACACCAAAGTCAAACTTCTCTTCACAAATAAAAAAGGAACTAAATTGAAAAATTACCTTCCATGAAAGATTAAAAATAAAATGACTCTTAAGAACTTTATTAATACATTGTTAAATAGGCTGCTAACAAGATTTTCTTTTCATTCAGCTGAGAAAAAAATTCATTTCTTTGTCAAACGCCAATGTTAAGTAGGTTTGAATTTCTTTCCTTTGGTAAGGGAATTGGATTGATGTGTTAGAGCCCTAGGGTTAAGTAGTAGGTAGATTCAATGTCATGTTTACACACTAGGCCCTTGAATATCATTTTGAAACAGAGGGAAAAATTCCAGAGCACTTAGATATGGAAAACTTCTGCAAACAGAGACAGTCTAGCAAAATCAAACCCATTCATAAGAAAATAAAATCCTCTATGTCAAAAGATATTATTTTAAGTTTTCAAAGGTACTGTTGTGTCAAAGTGCCTCCCAGCTACAACCTTCGGCAATATCTCCAAGTGGACCATACTCTGTATACAGAAAAGATGTCTTCCTTATTTATTTTTGCGCTTGGAATATTATGTCTGCCCACCTGAGATTTAGGCACCTTAAAGCTGGGAAGCAAATGACAGATGAAAAATTTGCCAGACTATAAAACTTAGTTCTTTCATTCAATTCTAATGGAGTATACCACATTATTTGTTATGCAGTTACTTTTAGTGACATGATCATCAATGTTTTTTTTTTTTTATGGTACTCTAATTTTGAAGTGTGGGGAGTGGATGGATAGAATCTCTGTATTTGACAAATTATAAAAAATTTTTGACTGTGCTGGGTCTCCATTGTGGCAGTGGGCTTTTCTTGGGCTGTGGCACATAGACTTAGTTGCCCCAGAGCATGTGGGATCTTAGTTCCCCAAACAGGAATCAAATGTGTGTACTCTGCATTGGCAGGCAGATTTTCAACCACTGGACCATGAGGGAAGTCCTGGTATTGACAATTGTAACCAATATTTTATTACTGAAACTCTCCCACACTTTCTAACTGGGAACATCAAATCTTCATGCCCTAAGAGAATGACAGGCAAATTTGGCCTTGGAATACAGAATGAAGCAGGGCAAAGACTAACAGAGCTTTGCCAAGAGAATGCACTGGTCATAGCAAACACCCTCTTCCAACAACACAAGACAAGACTCTTCACATGGACATCACCAGATGGTCAACACCGAAATCAGATTGATTATATTCTTTGCAGCCAAAGATGGAGAAGCTCTATACAGTCAGCAAAAACAAGATTGGAGGGTGACTGTGGCTCAGATCATGAACTCCTTATTGCCAAATTCAGACTGAAATTGAAGAAGGTAGGGAAAACCACTAGACCATTCAGGTATGACCTAAATCAAATTCCTTATGATTGTACAGTAGAAGTGAGAAATAGATTTAAGGGACTAGATCTGATAGAGTGCCTGATGAACTATGGATGGAGATTCATGACATTGCACGGGAGACAGGGATCAAGACCATTCCCATGGAAAAGAAATGCCCAAAAGCAAAATGGCTGTCTGGGGAGGCCTTACAAATAGCTGTGAAAAGAAGAGAAGTGACAAGCAAAGGAGAAAAGGAAAGGTATAAGCATCTGAATGCAGAGTTCCAAAGAATAGCAAGGAGAGATAAGAAAGCCTTCCTCAGCGATCAATGCGAAGAAATAGAGGAAAAGAACAGAATGGGAAAGACTAGAGATCTCTTCAAGAAAATTAAAGACACCAAGGGAACATTTCATGCAAATATGGAATTGATAAGCGACAGAAATGGTATGGACCTAACAGATGCAGAAGATATTAAGAAGAGGTGGCAAGAATACACAGCAGAACTGTACAAAAAAGATCTTCATGACCAAGATAATCACGATGGTATGATCACTCACCTAGAGCCAGACATACTGGAATGTGAAGTCAAGTGGGCCTTAGAAAGCATCACTATGAACAAAGCTAGAGGAGGTGATGGAATTCCAGTTGAGCTATTTCAAATCTTGAAAGATGTTGCTGTGAACATGCTCCACTCAATATGCCAGCAAATTTGAAAACCTCAGCAGTGGCCACAGGACTGGAAAAGGTAAGTTCTCATTTCAATGCCAAAGAATGCTCAAACTACTGCACAATTGTACTCATCTCATCTGCTAGTAAAACAATGCTTTAAATTCTCCAAGCCAGACTTCAGTAATACATTAACCGTGAACTTCCAGATATTCAAGCTGGTTTTACAAAAGGCAGAGGCCAGAGATCAAATTGCCAACATCTGCTGGATCATGGAAAAGCAAGAGAGTTCCAGAAAAATATGTATTTCTACTTTATTGACTATGCCAAAGCCTTTGACTGTGTGGATCACAAGAAACTGTGAAAAATTCTGAAAGAGATGGGAATACAGACCACCTGACCTGCCTCTTGAGAAACCTATATGCAGGTCAGGAAGCAACAGTTAGAACTGGACAGGGAACAGCAGACTGGTTCCAAATAGGAAAAGGAGTACGTCAAGGCTGTATATTGTCACCCTGCTTATTTAACTTCTATGCAGAGTACATCATGAGAAACGCTGGACTGGAAGAAGCACAAGCTGGAATCAAGATGGCTGGGAGGAATATCAATAACCTCAGATATGCAGATGACACCACCCTTATGGCAGAAAGTGAAGAGGAACTCAAAAGCCTCTTGAGGAAAGTGAAAGAGGAGAGTGAAAAAGTTCGCTTAAAGCTCAACATTCAGAAAACGAAGATCATAGCATCTGGTCCCATCACTTCATGGGAATTAGGTGGGGAAACAGTGGGAAGAGTGTCAGACTTTGTTTTTTGGGCTCCAAAATCACTGCAGATGGTGACTGCAGCCATGAAATTAAAAGATGCTTACTCCTTGGAAGAAAAGTTATTACCAACCTAGATAGTATATTAAAAAGCAGAGACGTTACTTTGCCAACATAGGTCTGTCTAGTCAAGGCTATGGTTTTTCCAGTGGTCATGTATGGATCTGAGAGTTGGACTGTGAAGAAAGCTGAGCACCAAAGAATTGATGCTTTTGAAGTGTGGTGTTGGAGAAGACTCTTGAGAGTCCCTGGGACTGCAAGGAGATCCAACCAGTCCATCCTAAAGGAGATCAGTCCTGGATGTTCATTGGAAGGACTGATGCTGAGGCTGAAACTCCAGTACTTGGGTCACCTCATGCGAAGAGTTGGCTCATTGGAAAAGACTCTGATGCTGAGAGGGATTGGGGGCAGGAGGAGAAGGGGACGACAGAGGATGAGATGGCTGGATGGCATCACCGACTCAATGGACGTGAGTCTGAGTGGACTCCAGGAGTTGGTGATGGACAGGGAGGCCTGGTGTGCTGCTATTCATGGGGTACAAAGAGTCGGACATGACTGAGAGACTGAACTGAACTGAAGAGAATGAGAATTCCTCATGTCCAACTCCGTGGGCTTGGAAGAAAATTTCCTAATGATAACCTAAGAGAACTGCCCCAAAAAAGGGGAGAATCAGGATTAACCCCAAATCCAATCTTTTTTTCACTATGCTCTCTTTCTCTGATTACTCTGTTTCTTTTTCCATTGTTGGCTTCTCTTCATCATTATAGCATCTGACGCTGGCCAAACAATTCTGTTTCCAAGTCTTTTCTTCAAAGATGGTTAGATAAAGCTGGGTGTTTTCATGCACTACAAACCTGTATTTCTCATGCTTTTTTGCACCTGCATCATACTTTACTGAGTGGTCTATACCAATATATGGAGCCCAGCAGGTGGGAAACTCAAAACACCATTATACTTCCCTAGTCAGCATTCTTTCTCACCACTATTTACTGCTGATTTTATTGTTTAAATTCATAATTTGGAGATCTTGAAAACTGGTGCTTAATATGCTCAATATTGCTACTAATCTGGTAAAAGAAAATCAAAGCCACTTGAGGTACCACTTCAAACCAGTCGGAATGACTATCACCAAAAGGTGCACCAATAACAAATGTTGGCGAGGATGTAGTGAAAAGGGAACCCTCATACACTGTTGGTGGGAATGTAATTGGTATAGCCACTGTGGAAAACAGCACAGAGGTTTCTCAAAAATCTAAAAATAGAACTACCATATGACCCGCAACTCCACTTCTGGGTGTATATCCGAAAAAATACCAAAAACCCTATTTCAAAAAGATTTAGGCACCCCAATATTTGCAGCAGTATTATTTACAGTTGTCAAGGTAAGGAAGCAAACTAAGTGCCCATCAACAGATGAATGAATAATGAAGATGTGGTGTATATATATACAATTGAATATTATTTAGCAAAAAAAGCAGACTGACATATAGAGAACAAACCAGTGGTTACCAATGGGGAGAGGAGACACCAGTAGTTATTATGGGATTGTATGAAGTCTTGTCCCATAATAACTACCCGTGTCTCCTCTCCCCATTGGTAACCACTGGTTTGTTCTCTATATGTCAGTCTGCTTTTTTTGCTGTTGTTGCATTCAGTAGTTTGTTGTATTATTTGAGATTTCAGATATAAGTGATATCATGCAGCATTTTTGTGATATCACTTTCTCTGTCTAATGTCACCTAGCCCATATGAAGTCTTGTTAAGTCTTCCCTGGTGGCTCAGAGCTTAAAGTGTCTGCCTCCAATGCGGGAGACCCGGGTTTGATCCCTGGATCGGGAAGATCCCCTGGAGAAGGGAAATGGCAACCCACTCCAGTATTCTTGCCTGGAGAATCCCATGGACAGAGGAGCCTGGTAGGCTACAGTCCACAGGGTCGCAAAGAGTCAGACACGACTAAGCAACTTCACTTTCATGAAGTCTTGTGTGTGAAACTTGAAATTTGTGAAGCACTATAGAATTTAAAGGATCTTTCATACAAGTAAAAAATAAAAGAAAAAAGTGATACTATTTGGGGAATCATACAAGTTAATTTTCAAAGAGAAGCAAAAATATAGCCTTTAAAACGTTATGTTAGTATCAGAGTAAAATTGAAAATGGTTTCCCACATACTTCAAAATAATTCTGTAATAAAGTTTTTTCAAGTATTTTTCCATAAGGTCTCTCAAATTCAACCAAAATGTTCAGGTTTGGTGCCCCACCCCCCTGTTCTCAGTCATTTCCCTTCCCTTTTCAGATTTTCAAGCCTAGCTTATGACAAAAACTCAGCTGTTTTTCTTTCCCTCAGGGATGACTATCCTTAAAACCTTCCACTTCATCACTTCTTCATTCAAGAATTTCCCCTGACTACATCGTGTCCACCAACTCAAACAAAATTTTTAAAACTCCCAACTATATATAAAATAAATAACCAACATGGTCCTACTATACAGCATGAGAAACTATATTCAATATCTTGTAATGGCCTATAATGGAAAATAATCTGAAAAATTATATATATATATATATGAACTGAATCACTTTGCTGTATATCTGAATCTAACACAACATTTTCAATAAACTATACTTCAATTTTTTTTTAATTACAGGTGAATTATTTTATCTTTTTTTTTTCAAAGAAACCACAACTAATAGCAGTTCTGTGTTGCTCTAATTAAGCATGACCTTTTATTGCTAGAAGTCCCCTGCAGTGCAATTTATGGTACCTAGGAGAAATTTAAAACATGTTTACTCACACTTTGAAGCAGGAAAAGCACATTAGGATAGAATCCCCCTGAGTTACAAGAGGAGCTATGTGATTTTCCTCTGAAGAACTCTTCAAATAGAGTTCCAGCTGGTCCATGGGTCACATGTGGTCTTGAGGGGGTGGGTTATCCAGTTTTCCTTCTTGCTCCTAAAATGATTTGCACATAATATGTTCTCTGGAGACAACTTGCATAATATCTGCTCCCTTCATCATTTTTTTTTATCCTTTAGGAAACCAACTACCCAAAAAGAAAAAATAAAGAATTAAAGCAAGAGTGTTTATTTTGACCATTCAAGTGCCCAAGGAGTAACCTCTTTCTCAATTTTCAAGAGACTCCAGGTGAAAATTAACTCTATCTCTCTCTTTTGTATTTTAATGCCTGGTTGAAAAATTTACCTGCAATGCAAGAGACCCTGGATTTGATCCCTGGGTTGGGAAGATCCCCTGGAGAAGAGAATGGCAACCCACTCCCAGGGCCTGGGAAATTCCATGGACAGAGGAGCCTGGCAGGCTACAGTCCACGGGGCTGTAAGAGAGTCAGACACGACTCAGTGACTAAACCACCACCACCACCGTAGAGGATAGGAAGGCACCAAAGTGTTTTAGGTAAAGATGACACAATCTAATTTCTCTTTTAAAAAGTTATTCATGGGATGGGGAGAGGCAAGAGCGGAAGAGGAAAACCAGAGCTGAGAATTTCAGTTTCTCAGTTAAGGGATGATAGTGGCTTTGATTAAAATGGTGACAGTGAAAATGGAAAGAAAGGGAAGGATTTTCAAAACAACCAGTGAGAGGAAAAAGAAAGAGGAAAGTTAGATCTGTAGCCTGGTGCCATTAGTTTTTGTGAAGACCACCGGAAGAGAGGGGGTGGGCTTCCCATGTGGCACTTGTGGTAAAGAACTCGCCTCCCAATGCAAGAGACATAGAGACAGGGATTTGATCCCTAGGTTGGGAAGATCCCCTGGAGGAGGGCATGGCAAGCCACTCCAGTATTCTTTCCTGGAGGATCCCATGGCCTGGAGGGCTATAGTCGATAAGGTCACACAGAGTCAGACACAACTTAAGAGACTTAGCCCGCATGCACAGGAAGAGGGGGAGATGAGGACAGGGATGGAAGGCAGAGCGCTGCCCTGAACATGTGGTGCCCACGTGACACACAAGTGGCTTACCCATTATCAGTCAGATATCAGGGAGGAAGCCCACACTGTAGATACGGAGGCTTGGGAATCATCAGCTTTAGATGTCATTCAAAGCCCTTGTACTATCTGAAACCATCTAGAGGAGGAAACCAAAAGGAGAAGAAAGAAGAGGGGAAGAGAGCAGGGGGAAAGGAGGGAAGATGAGAGGGTTCAGGACCAGATGCCTTAAACTTTAAACACCAGTAGAGGAAAACAAGCCATCAAAGGATACTGATAAGGGATGCAAGAGAGGACTTTCTTTGTGCGTCTTGAGTTTGTGTCTGCTTTCTGAAATGGAAGCATTAGAATGTATATACATGCTGATGAGAATGATGCAGTATAAAGAACACCATTGATGACTTAAAAGAGAAGGAAATCAATTAACATACTTAGAAAGGCAAGAGGGTTTGGATCCAGAGCTAAAGAGGTAAGATTTGCTGTTTATCTGAATCAAGTTTGAGAAAAGTTTCTCTGATAGTCCCAACACAAGAAGAGATGTTAGACCTTTTCTTTAACCTACTCCTTCCATTAACTTCCAAATCTTCATTAATATATGACTTTATACCTAATATTGCAATATTTAACATGATATATATTTGCTTTTAAGGGAGATTTTTTTTTCTATTTACATTAATTCTTATTGACTAGACCCAAGCCCAAAATAGTTTTTAGTTATCACCAATTTTATCTAGACACTGAAGGAAGTGTTTTTACATTTAGTGTATCATTGAATGCTTAATATTAACAGAACAATATATGCATGTTATTGTGTATGTGTTAATTAAGGTATTGTTGCTTTACAATGTTGTGTTAATTTCTGCTCTACAAGGAAATGAATCAGCTGTTTGTTTACACATATCCCCTCCATCTGGGACCTCCTCCGCCCCACACACACACACCCGTCCTACCACTCCAGGGCACCACACAGCACTGAGCTGAGCTACCTGTGCTGTACAGCAGATTCCCACTAGCTGTCTATTTTGCACATGATAGTGTATATATATCAAAACAGTGGAAGTGCAGCACAAAATTAACTCAACCGTTTTCTTTCACTCTTTGATTCATGCACATTCAACTAGTGCTTTCTCCTTCTGACTTCTCAATGAGTTAAAAAGAACTTGAAAAGGATCTACAGGTTGCTTTATCTTCCCCTTTCATCTATGTCATCACTTTCACATAAGTGACTGGCTAATACAGGGAAGTAACATGGTAAATATATCAATTTGCCAGGGCCAACATAACAAAGTGCCACAGATGAGGTGGCTTAAGCAACTGATACTTTTTTTTCCCACAGTTCTAGAAGTTCAAGACCAAGATGGCTGTGCTGACTTCTGAGTCCTCTTTCCTTGGCTCGTAGGTGCTTTCTCTCTTTATCTTTAGATGGTATTCCCTATGTCTTTTCAGTTTGCATTAAATGTTCTCTTCTTATAAGGTTTTTGGATGATGGCCCACTCTAATGACTTCATCTAACTTAATTATCTCTTTCTTCAAAGAACCTATTTCCAAATATAGTCACATTTTGCAGTACTGGGGATTAGGACTTCAACATATAAATTTGAAGGGCCACAGTGCAGCCCATTAACAGTCAGAAGGGATATGACCATGGTCACTAGGTGTTCATGCTTCTTTGACCAGCATGGCCTTCTCTCTGAAGTCAAACCAAGTTCCGGTGGAGGGTGTGGCCTCTGGGGCTGCTGTCTTCTCCACTTACTCAACATAACATACTTGTGCTCTTTGAGTTTCACTGAGCTTTTATACACTGAGCCCGCTGGAGTTCTGTGCTCCTGACGCATGAAGAAGGCTGTATGAGGATATTGTTGCTGTTGTTCAGTAGCTAAGCTGTGTCCAGCTCTTTGTGACCCCATGGACTGCAGCACACCAGGCTTTCCTGTCCTTCACTGTCTCCCAGTTTCCTCAAATTCATTGTCCATTGATTCGTGATGCCATCCAACCATCTCATCCTCTTTTGCTCTCTTCTCTTTCTGCCCTCAATCTTTTCCAGCATCAGGGTCTTTTCGAATGAGTCAACTCTTGGCATTAGGTAGCCAAAGTATTGGAGCTTCAGCTTCAGCTTTCCTTTAGGATCAACTGGTTTGATCTCCTTGCAGTCCAAGGGACTTTCAAGAGTCTTCTCCAGGACCACAATTTGAAAGCATCAATTCTTCAGCGCTCAGCCTTCTTTATGGTCCAACTCTCATATCTGTACATGACTACTGGAAAAGCCATAGCTTTGACTACACAGACCCTGGCTGGTAAAGTGATGTCTCTGCTATTTAATACACTGTCTAGGCTTGTCATAGCTTTTTTCCCAAGGAGAAAGCATCTTTTAATTTCATGGCTGCAGTCACCATCCACAGTGATTTTGGATGAGGATGTGATTTTGTATAAGTATGACATGGCAGTAAATAGCAGACATGCCACATGAATCTCCCCTCTTCACACATGCTTGCTCCATTGTTTCTTTATATATATTTTTTTAAAAATTATTTATTGCCTATGCTGGTTCTTAGTTGCAGCATGCGTGATCTTTGATCTTCCTTGCAGCATGAAGGATCTTGCAGAGTTGTGGCATGCAAACTCTTGGTTGCGGCATGTGGAATCTAATTCCCTGACTAGGGATTGAACCCACGCTCCCTGCATTGGGAGTGTTCAGTCTTAGGCACTGGACCACCATGGAAGTTCCACTCTATTGTTTCTTTAAAAACACAAGTTTAAATGTAAAATCTCAAATCTTAAAGTATTAAGAATTTCAAGATGGCAACAGCAGAGGAGCAAACCAAGAGCTTCTGAGCAAGACGTCCCATGTAACAGTATAGGTTGTATACTCATTAAGCTGGCCTTGAACACAGATGCGGCCACCCACAGAAGGCACTGCGATGTGGTACTGTGTAGTTGTCTCTGCTTTGTTTCACCTCTGAATTGGCCCAAGACATGCCAGGGCCGGCAATCTTTTCTCATCTTTCTTAGAATTGCCATGTGGTTTTGGCAAAAATACCGACATACCTGATAAAAATATGTATGCTGAAATGCATTCATAAAAATGTATAGATCAAAACTACACAATCTGAAAATGATTTTAAGAGAAGCCCATATTACAGCTTATGCATAAAATATTACATATTACACATTATATCTTCTATACTTATAAATACTAGACAAAATAAAACAACATGCTGCATGGCACTGAATGTAAGTCAGGTTATAATGAAATGGTCTTAATTTTTTAAATGTACATTTTTATATCTCATTTTTAATCCATCAACAAAAAGCACATATGGACTGTCAGCTTCCAAGCTGGACACCTGGGTGTCCTAACCTTTTCCTGCTTGACTCTGCTGTTCTGTTTCAGCAGTTTCAAAGTATGGTGGTCATACTTTGATGGTGGTCATACTCTGATGGTGGTCAATCCAGCCCCATCTCTGTTGTGGTTACTGAAATTCTTCCCAGTGTCTGGCAATTCATTGTTTGATATTCCTAGTTTCCAGCATTGCTAGAACTCTACATCAGTTTTTATGCTTCCAAGAGTATTCAGTGTGCATGGCAGGAAGGGCAGATCAGCCATCTGCCTTCAGAGCCAAGACATCCACCTGCCATACTGTGACTTCAAAACCAAGAATGAGTCATGGATTTTCTGGGGTCAAGTGAAGCACCTGTTGCATACTACCTTTTAAGGTTGCACATGTGTGCATATGCACACACACACACACAAATTAGATGCAGGAGACACTGACACTGACTCAACGGCACGACCAGGATTATACTCAACTCGCCAACCTCACTCACTGCTATCATGCTATTACGTTCTGCTTTGGGAGGTTAAGTGTTAGTCGTTCAATTGTATCTGACTCTTTGTGAACCCATGGACTGTAGCCCACCAGGCTCCTCTGTCCATGGGATTCTCCAGGCAAGAATACTGGAGTAGGTTGCCATTCACTACTCCAGGGGATCCTCCCAACCCAGGGATCAAACCTGGGTCTTGTGCATTGCAGGCAGATTCTTTACTGTCTGAGCCACAAGGGAAGCTCCATAAGAGGTAATGTCTCTGTCTAATGGGACAAGACATAAATACAAAAAACTGTAACATGTCAGGTGGAGAAGGAAATGGCAACCCATCTAATATTCTTGCCTGGGAAATCCTTTGGACAGAGGAGCCTAGCGAGCCACAGTCCATGGGGTCACAGCGTCAGACATGACTAAGCGACTAAACAACAACAACAAACAGGTGAGGAGTTGGAAGTGTTATAAAAAAATTAAGCATCGGTGGGAGTTAGAGGGAACAATGGGAGGGGGTGCTACTTCGGGTAGAGTCACCGTGGACACCCATTCTGATGGTGTGAAAACTGCTAAGAGACTGGAAGGAGGTAAGGAAGCAGTCACACAGACATCTGCAGGGACGTATTCACGGGGAGCAAGAGCAAAGGGTCCGAGGCAAGAGCTTCGTGTGTTTGAGGAAGAACAAGGAAGCCAGTCTTGCTAGAGAACAGTAGGAAGGGATGAGGTTTGAGATTTCTTTGAATTGTGATTAAAGTAAGAATCCAATGGAGTAGTCACAGCAAGGAGTCTTGTGATTTATTCACCCAGGAGCAAAACCTCAAGGAGACCAAAGGCTGAGGTAGGGGCACTCCTAGGGGAAGGCCGCTGCAATAGCCCTAGAGAAAGATGATGGCAGCTTGCACCAGGGCAGCCCGATGGCCATGGTGAGGTGTGGTCAGATTTGGGATATAATCTGATACATTTTCTAATGAATTAGATTTGAGGTATGGGAGAAATAGAACTGTCAAGGATGACTCCAAGTTTTTAGCCCAAAGAGCTAGAAGAACAGAATTGCCAACGACTAATTCTGCAACTTCTCCTCCTTTACAAAGAGATGACATTTTATGACAGACTCTAGGTCCATCCACAACATGACAAATGACCCGATTTCATTCCTTCTTATGGCTGAGTAATATTTCATTGTATGTATGTACCACACCTTCTTTATCCATTCAGCTATCAATGGACATTTAGGTGGCTTCTATGACCTGGCTGTTATAAACAGTGCTGCAATGAATATTAGAATACCAAGCGTAAAATGCATAGCTAGTGGGAAGCTGTTGTATGGCACAGGCAGCTCAGCTCAGGGCTCTATGATGGCCTAGAGGGTTGAGTGGGAGTGAGGTTCAAGAGGAAGGAGATATATGTATACATATAGCTGACTCATGTTGTTGCACAGCAGAAACTAACACAACATTGTAACACAATTATACTCCAACAAAAAAATGACACTGTAATGCAAGTGAGTATTTGCTATGATTATAATTAATCTGCAGTTAATACTAATTTATAAAATAACATTTTAAAATTATTTCTTGACTATAAAACACTATTATAGTGTGTGTAATATTCCTCACCACTGATCATTGTAATTCCAGTGTACATAATACCACATTTAGATTTTTCTGCATGCTGTTTATTTGGAGACCTAAAGAATAAATGAGCATTCTGCATCCCCCGAATGAAACCTTGTTTTCAGCTATTGTTTTAACTGGAAGCTACTTTGGAGAACACTGAGTGTATCTTGGTAAAGATGCTTCATAAGCCAAGATTTATGAATTGAGTAATCATATAATTCATCATTCAAACTAAGACATTTTAAGGGGGTGATCTAATAACAATGTTGTAATACTGAACATAAACAAGGAGGGTCCAGGTAGCCTAGTCATGGAATATGATAAGAATAGACTCAGGAACCAACAAGGTAGCAAGCAAGGGTTCCAAAAGTGCGACCTGCTGCAGAGGGCTGAGGTGTGTGACAAATCAGACCTGATCCTGGCTGGTGCTGGAGCACAAGATGGCCCACCTCAGTGGTGGGGCAGAAGGGTTTCTTAGCAGAGGCAGTCATGATGATGCAACGACAGGAAAGCGGTCTGGTTTTCTGTAATGCAGTGAGGAGCAGAGGGAACAGACACTGCAGCATCAGGGTTGGGCCACAAAAGCTGGATTTAGGACAAGGCTTCCATCCCAGCAATAGTCAGGGAACCAGGGAAGAGTGCAGTCCCAGCCACTAGACACCCAAGTGTAGCAGTCCCCTGAGGAGCCCTCATACGGCTTAAGACAGTCAAACGGTCCCAAACCCTACCAAGTTATGGGAGGTGGTGAGATACTTAGTGCTCTATTTGTCTCATTCTCAAGCTGGAAGTTCAGTAAGGAATAATGTCTGAAAGGGACTCACAATCTACATCGTTTTATGCACAAAGAAATAACAAGACATGGTTATGTCCTATAAAACATCAAAGGCTACCATCAAAGGACAACTAAAATTGGTATTATGAATGATGTTCACACCAACAAAAAAAATCATAGAGAAAAAGAGCACTAATAAATAGCACTAGTATATTGCCAAATATAGAGATATGTTTTACGGTATTTTCTTTAAACATTTTATTTGCTAAGAATAGAGAATGCAGTTAAATTCCACTGCTTATCCACCCAGCACATTTCTCTTCCTCCCTCCCCAGATGTAACCACTACCCAGAATTAGATGTTTCTAATTCTCATACACATTTTTTATGGTTTTGCTCAATATAGAGGATACATTAAAAAACTATTAAATACATTAAATAACTATTGTTATACATGTTTTAAAACTCTATTTAAATGATGTCATATTATTCGCAGTACTCTGCAAACTGTTTTTTCTTACTACATTGTATTTTGGAGCTATATCTATTTTGCTAATGAAACTCTAATTTATTATTTCAATATATGAAATTTCATTATATGAGTATACCAAAGTATACACACACCCATCCAGAGAGAGATGATAGATAAATAGATACATACATACATATAGAAACTATTGCTGTGTCAATGGATGTTTACAAGTATTTGCTATTACAAAGAATGTAGCAATGAAAATGCCTTCACATTTCTTCCTGTGCCCACATAAGAGGCTTTCTCAAGCAGTGGCTCCCAATGGGGCAGGATCAGCTCTTAGAAAACAATTCAACATTTTGTGGGGGAGGCTTTGGCTGTCGCAATGATCGGGTGGCATTCCTGGCATTTCCTGTGCTGAAATCAAAAGCACAGTGACTTGTCCTGTATCCTACAGTAGGGCTTCTGTGTAATTGAAAAACCTGTTTGTAAGTAATCCAAGCCTAGAACCTTACTCCGTTTTATACATATAAACACAAACTATTGTCACATACTCTGGATGTTCAATATAACTAAATTGAGCGAAGATTATATTTTGTTCACAACTTTATTAATTTGGGAAAACTTGCCATTTTGGAAAATTTCATCACCAACAGTAACTTAACTTTTGAGTGGCTAAAACAACAACCTGTGTTTTTCGAAGTTCCATTCACGTAAGCTATGAAGGTATGTGTACATGTGCTCAGTTGCTAAATCACATCCAACTGTTTGTGACCCCATAGACTACAGCACATCAGTATCCTTTGTCCATGGGATTTTTCCAGGCAAGAATACTAAACTGGGTTGACATTTCCTTCTCCAGAGGTTCCTCCCTACCCAGGGAAGGAACCAGCATCTCCTGCACTGATATGCGAACTCTTTACCACTAAGCCATCTGGGAAGCCCTATGCAGGTATGTACTTCTTCATTATTTCCAAACATCTATATAATCAAATACACACTTTATAATGATATTTCTCTTTTATACTTAGATAATGGTATTATACTGACTTTTGTCTGAAATTAAAAAGAGGGTGATTTTGTTATGAAAAGAGAGTTTAGATCTGACAAACAAGAGAATCATTACCTGTGTGTATGTGTGTGTGTGTGTATGTGTGTGTGTGTGTGTGTGTGTGTGCTTACTGTATACATACAGTAACTACCAAGTACATCCTTAACATTACAATCCTTTATCAGTTTTCCTTCTAGGGAAGTTGTGCTAGTTTTTTTTTTTTTTTTAATCTTTATTTTATTCTAGTGGTATTGAGATTAGTTGACATAAGTATAAGGTGTACAGCATGATGAAATTTAGTGAAGATTCATCTTCTCATATAGATACAAAATAAAAGAAAAAAGGTATTTTTAACTTGTATGAGAACTCTGAGGATTTACTCTCTTAATAACTTTCATATATAACATACAGCAGTGTTCACTGTATTGATCATGTTGTTAGTTACTTCCCTGGTATTAATACTTATTTATTGTACAACTGTAAATGTATACCTTTTGACCACCTTCATCCAATTCCCCATCCCTCTTCCCCCTGCCTCTGGTGACCACAAATCGGATCTCTTTCTCTACAAATCTGTCTGTTTGTTGAGATATAGTTGACCGACTTTAGTTCCTGGTGCACAGCACAGTGGTTCAATATTTGTATACATTACAAAATGATCACCATTAGTTGTGCTAGTTTATAAACCCACCAGCAGTGGCTGAGAATTTTGTTCCACATGCTTGCCAATTCCTGAACTGTCACTTTTTTTAAATGACTGCCTATCTAATGGGTATGACATAAACTTTGATTGTTGCTTAATTTCCATTTCCCTGATACTAGCAAGACCAAAAATCAATTTCACATGTTTGTGGGCCTCTCAGGGTCCTTCTGAGAATTTCTGGTTCATATTCACCCGCCTTTCTCCAATTGTTTTTATGTATTCCAGACCAAACTATTTTTTCATTCTGTGCTATATAATGTCCACTACTCCCTGGAATGCCTTTTTACTTTGATTCTGATGTCTTTTATTTTATGAAAATTTTTCATGTTAATGAAAACAGATTAATCAAAATACTTCCTTTTCTGTCCTATTTTTTTAATCTCTCTTTTTTAACTTCAAGTTTTAAATTTCTACTCAAAACGTTAAAATTTTCCTTTTTACATATATCTTTAAGCGACCTGGAGTTTATTTTTGTGATTAGGGTAAGATAAGAATCTGATTTTTTCCTGAGGAAATAACTCTTTCTCCCCAGCATTATGTATTGAATTCTCCATCCTTTCCCCATTTGAATGCTTCCTCCACAAAATATGCACAGATCTGTTCCTGAACACTCTTTTCTGCTGATGACTGTTTTCCTAATCCAGAGACAATACTACTATCTTAATTAGCTCAGCTTTATAACAAGTATCAAAATTTGGTAGGCCAAATTCCCCTGTGTTTCTATTTGTGGTTGCTGTTCAGTCACTAAGTAGTGTCCCACTCTTTGAGACCCCATGGACTGCAGCACGCCAGGCCTCCCTGTTCCTCACTATCTCCCAGAGTTTTCCCAAATTCATGTCCATTGAGTGAGTGTTTCTATTATCAATTTTCAAAACTGTATAGGCTATTGTTAATACTTTGTTTTTTTCCATTTGAATTTTAAAGGTCAACTGGCACAGTCCATAAAATAAATCTCTGCGAATTTTAATGGGAGTTACAGGATATTAATGGATAAATTTTGGGAAAAGTGAATCTTTATAATATTAAATGTTTCTGTCTATGTATTTGTAACTTTGAATCAAGTCTTGTTTATATTGTAGCAGATTATGCTTCTTGTCTTCCCAACAAACTTCTTTATCTTCCTTGATAACAAAATATAAATATTTATAGAGATGGCAACAAGCCTAGCCTCAGGTGATGAATGGTAAACATTCAATAAATGGCACCTACTTACTGTCATCACCCCATGGTCCATGACTTAGTAACCAAAGCAAAATAAAGCCCTATGTTGTTGTTGTTCAGTCATGTCTGACTCTTTGCAGCCCCATGGACTGCAGCATGCCAGGCTTCCTTATCCTTCACCATCTCGCAGAGCTTGCTCAAACTCATGTCCATTGAATCAGTGATGCCTCCAACCATCTCATCTTCTGTTGTCCCCTTCTCCTCCTGCCTTCAATCTTTCCCAGCATCAGAGTTTTTTCCAATGAGTCAGTTCTTGGCATCAGGTAGCCAAAGTATTGGAGCTTCAGCTTCAGCATCAGTCCTTTCAATGAATATTTGAGGTTGATTTCCTTTAGTATCAACTGGTTTGATCTCCTTATAGTCCAAGAGTCTCAAGAGTCTTCTCTAACACCACAGTTCAAAAGCATCAGTTCTACAATGTTCAGCCTTCTTTATGGTCTAACTCTTACATACATACATGACTACTGGAAAAACCACAGCTTTGACTAAACAGACCTTTGTCAGCAAAGCAATGTCTCTGCTTTTAAATACGCTGTCTAGGTTGGTCATAGCTTTTCTTCCAAGAAGCAAGCATCTTTTAATTTCATGGCTGCAGTCACAATCTGCAATGATTTGGGGAGCCCAAGAAAATAAAGTCCATTACTATTTCCATTGTCTCCCTATCTACATAAGAGTCTATGTAAGAGTAAGCAAATTATAGCCCATTGGTCAGATCTGTCCACTTCCTGTTTTTGTAAAGAGTTTTTCTTGGAACACAGCCATGCCCATTCATTTGCATGTTGTCTATATCTATGTTTACACTACAGCAGCAAACTCTTGCATCGAGTCTGACCAAAAGGAGAAAAACAAATACTGTATATTAATGCATACATACATATATATATATACAGAATCTAGAAAAATGGTACTGATGAACCTATCTGCAGGCAGGAATAGAGATGCAGACGTAGAGAAAGGACTTGTGGACACAGTGGGGGAAGGAGAGGGTGAGACGAAGTGAGAGAGTAGCACTGACATATACCCACTAAGTGTTGGTCGCTCCACGGGGTCACTCTTTGAGACCCTGTGGAGTATAGACCACCAGACT
This sequence comes from Ovis aries, assembly GCF_016772045.2. Lineage (NCBI taxonomy): Eukaryota > Metazoa > Chordata > Mammalia > Artiodactyla > Bovidae > Ovis > Ovis aries. The sequence goes on from NC_056062.1 coordinate 46,155,082, forward strand.
CCTCTGTCCATAGAACTCTCCAGGCAAGAATACTGGAGTGGGTTGCCATTCCCTTCTCCAAGGGATCTTCCCTACCCAGGGATAGAACCTGGGTCTCCTGTATTCCAGGCAGATTCTTTACCACCTGGGCCACCACAGAAGCCTGATATATGCACTGCTGCTGCTGCTGCTAAATTGCTTCAATCGTGTCCGACTCTGTGTGACCCCATAGACGGCAGCCCATCAGGCTCCCCCATCCCTGGCATTCTCCAGGCAAGAACACTGGAGTGAGTTGCCATTTCCTTCTCCAATGCATGAAAGTGAAAAGTGAAAGTGAAGTCGCTCAGTCCTGTCCGACTCTTCACGATATATGCACTACCATGTGAAAAACAGATAGCTAGTGGGAAGCTGCTATATAACATGGGGAGCCCAGCCCCGTGCTCCGTGATGACCTAGAGGTGGGATGGGGGGTGGGAAAGGAAGGAGACTCAAGAAGGAGGGGATATATATATATATATATATATATATATATACTTATGGCTGACTCAAGTTGTTGCAGGGCAGAAACCAACACAACATTGTAAAGCAATTGCCCTCTGATTATAATAAATAAATAAATAAGAGCCTGACCAGATGGCCACCTAGGCTTTTTATAGAAAAGCCTACCAACCTCAACTTGGACAGTATTTGTAGCCAGACATTGCCTTGGCTGGGTCTATTTTCCAGATACTCACTGTTCCATCATTTTTGCAACTTTAAGTATCCATGGGGCCCAAACTTTTCTGAAAAGACTTTAAAATTCCCAATAAAGGCAATGACCATAAAAGAAGAGTTTGCTATCACCAACTCTTCTACCTTTTTTCTGACTCCACTGTAGACTGGATGCCTGGATCTCTGAGAGTGATCTTGCAAATATGGGGCAACTATTACAGGGGGTGGGGAAGGGCAAGAGATAAGCCAAAGACAACAGACAGAGCCAGCTGTATAATTTGCAGGGTCTAGTACAAAAATAAAAATGTGGGGCCCCTTGTCTAAAAAGCAGGGATAAATTACTATTAAAGGTACTAAAATATAAAGCTTTTCCCTTTCTTTCAAGTCTTTCTCTTGATTGGCCATGGTAATTTTTATTTGCAGTTTAATAGAGTTCTCAGTAAAGAAAGATTAAAACCTCAAATGGTTAGCATGAGTTTTACCATTTTCTCTATATCATGCAATGTCAGTTTGAAATGCAAATATAAGAACATTCAACTCATTTGCAGAATCCCCAAATTACATAATTTATAGTTCATAGCTTGGACAAGATATGCATTTCATTCTTACCAGAACAGTAGAAACGCTGTACAAGACTAACTCAGCTGTCTTTATTTCATGTCTCTAATTGCACACATTCAACCAACATTCTCTACCTTGGATTTACAGTTAAGTAAGGTGGGTCAGTGCAGAGAACATCATGAGAAACGCTGGGTTGAAAGAAGCACAAGCTGGAATCAAGATTGCGGGAGAAATATCAATAACTTCAGATATGCAGATGACACCACCCTTATGGCAGAAAGTGAAGAAGAACTAAAAAGCCTCTTGATGAAAGTGAAAGAGGAGAGTCAAAAAGTTGGCTTAAAGTTCAACATTCAGAAAACAAAGATCATGGCATCTGGTCCCATCACTTCATGGGAAATAGATGGGGAGACAGTGGAAACAGTGTCAGACTTTATTTTGGGGGGCTCCAAAATCACTGCAGATGGTGATTGCAGCCATGAAATTAAAAGACACCTACTCCTTGGAAGAAAAGTTATGACCAACCTAGACAGCATATTGAAAAGCAGAGACATTACTTTGCCGACTAAGGTCCATCTAGTCAAGGCTATGGTTTTTCCAGTAGTCATGTATGGATGTGAGAGTTGGACTGTGAAGAAAGCTGAGCACCGAAGAATTGATGCTTTTGAAGTGTGGTGTTGGAGAAGACTCTTGAGAGTCCCTTGGACTGCAAGGAGATCCAACCAGTCCATTCTGAAGGAGATCTGCCCTGGGTGTTCTTTGGAAGGAATGATGCTAAAGCTGAAACTCCAATACTTTGGCCACCTCATGCGAAGAGTTGACTCATTGGAAAAGACTCTGATGCTGGGAGGGATTGGGGGCAGGAGGAGAAGGGGATGACAGAGGATGAGATGGCTGGATGGCATCACCGACTCGATGGATGTGAGTTTGAGTGAACTCCGGGAGCTGGTGATGGACAGGGAGGCCTGGGGTGCTGCGATTCATGGGGTCGCAAAGAATCGGACAAGACTGAGAAACTGAGCTGAACTGAACTGAACTAAAAGTGGGTCAATGGTAAAGAATCTGCTTGCCAATGCAGGAGGCTCATTTGATCCCTGGGTTGGGAAGATCCACTGAAGGAACAAATAGCAACCCACTCCAGTATTCTTGCCTGGAAAATCCATGGACAGAAAAGTCTGGTGGGCTACAGTCCATGGGGTTGCAAAGAGGTGGACAGACTGAGCATGCATGCGAGGAAAGACTGAAAGGAAAATGTACATGAGTTGCCCTATCTTTCCCTTTTCTCTTGTCATCATTTTTGTTATAAATGAAATGTCTAATATATAGGGAAGTGATATAAGTAAGGCAAGATACGATAGGGACCCTTGGTTGTCTGTGTCTCTCAGAATGCCATTGCGTCCATCTGTATCTGAAGCAAGTTCTGGTTTGAATGGAAAATTACCCTCTCTGGGCTGTTATCTCCCTGCCTTTGTCAGATGCAACACGCCTAATCAACATTACTTTAAATCTCACTGAATTCCCATGCATCCTGGCAATGTGTGCTCGTGTTCAGTCATGTCCAACTCTTTACCACCCCATGCTCCTCTGTCCATGAAATTCTCCAGGCAACAATTCTGAAGTGGCTTGCCATTTCCTTCACCAGGGGATCTTCCCAATCCAGGAATCAAACCCAAGTCTCTTGTGTCTCCTGCATTGCAGGCAGATTCTTTACCAACTGTGCCACCCCTAGTTCAACAGAAATTCTGTGCTCACAGGGTATCACAGAGATGATACAAGGAATGAAACACGATTTCCACATATCTCCTCTGCTTACACATATGTCCCACTGGATGTCATTTACTAAACACAAATTCAAATATAAAATTATCTGTGTCTCTTTTGCTGTCTCACATACAGATGTATAGAACAGTCTTTTGGACTCTGTGGGAGAGGGAGAGGGTGGGATGAATTAGGAGAATGGCATTGAAACATGTGTAATACCATATAAGAAACGAATCGCCAGTCTAGGTTCGATGCAGGATACAGGATGCTTGGGGCTGGTGCACTGGGATGACCCAGAGAGATGGTATGGGGAGCGAGGTGGGAGGGGGGTTCAGGACTGGGAACACGTGTACACCCGTGGTGGATTCATGTCGATGTATGGTAAAACCAATACAGTACTGTAAAGTAAAATAAAGTAAAATTTAAAAAAAGAAAAAAGAAAAAAAACTGGCTTACTTATATTTTGCAAAATAAACAAATAAGTTTAGATTTGATACAATAATATATATATATATATATATATATATATAAAATTATCAAGACTTTCCAAACAGAACAGCAGAGCACTAAACCAAGCACAGAACCCCCGAGTGTGGAGGCTCAAGTGGCTTTACAGCTCATATGCCCACAAAGCCAGCCCTCGTGGCCAAGAAAACCAGCGCAAAGGTCCCACGACGGGACTGATGTATTAAGCTGCCAAAACAAACTATCTTCAAACATTTTCTTCACTAAACAATAAATGTCTTCATGATTTAGTTCAGCTTTTCTTTTTCTAACAGCTGAAACCACTCTATGTCTTTTGTTAGATTTATGCTTAGGCCCATCAGAGTTTTTATTACTATTATAAAATATAACATTATAAATTATATTATCTGGTTATTTGTGGCTGTGGCATGTTAATACAATTGATTTTTGTAGACTGCTATTTTATTCAGAATCTGTCAAATTTGCTTACTAGTTCTAGTAAGAGTCTCTTAAATTCTCTTAAAATCTCCTGAGTTTTAAACACAAATATATACATGCAGTGTGTAAATGTTGGAAATGTTGCTTTGCTTTTTCAACCTTTATGCCTTTTTTGTCTGGTTTTACTACAACTAGATTGTACTTCAGGTGTGATGATGAGCAAAATTCTTGCTCTTGTTCCTGACTTCAAAGGAAATTTTTTTCTCACCACTAAGTATGCTACGTGCTATAGAATTTTGATGAATTCTTTTCATCAAGTAAAAGAAATACACTCTATTTTTATTTTGTGTAGAATTTTTACAATGAAAGAAAGCAGAGGTTTATCAGAAGATTTTTTCTGTATCTATTGAAATAATCCAAGTGTTTAGTGTCATCAAATATTTAATGTAAAGAATTACTTCAATAAATTTTTTCATTTTAAGCCTCTTTTATATTCCTAAGTTAAACCTGAGTATGAAGCATTATAATATTATACACACATACTCAATATACATCCATACACAAACATACATATGAATCTAATACGAACATCTATTTCATTAATGTAATGGATCATAATTTTCCTTCTTGTTCTATTCCTGTCTGGTTTTGTTATCAAATTTACACTACCCTCATTAAAAAAAATGAGAAACATTTCTTCTTTGCTTATTTGCTTTATTTAATCACTAATGAATATATAATAAAAGACAAATATGTATATGTATAAAATAAATACTTTTTTAATATGCTGCAAAATATACAAATTATCTGTTCCTGAAATGTTTGGCAAATGTGCCTATAAGTGACCTGAATCTTGGACAAGCAACCCCAAAATGCTTTTTTTCCCCTTTATTTGTTTTTCTTATTGTTTTTGCTATATTTTTAACTGCTGATACAATACGGTTTGTTTCTTATTGATTTAATAATAGTACGTTTTATTTTTTTCCCAGAAATTTTCTATTTTTCCACACTGAAGTTTTTAACTGTGTAAATAAAATTCCTCGTGACTCCACCACAAAAGTGACTATATTCAAATATTTATCAGTTTATAAGTTCACATTCCCACTAGATTATAGATGCTCTTAGCCCAGGCACTAGATCTGTCTCCTCTACATGTCTAGAATCTAGTATATGAGAGATACTCATGTACCATTTGTTGAGTAAGATAATGAATGAATGAATATCTACTTGAAAACTGTGGGAAGCCTTTTTTATTTCCAATTCACATGCTGTTCTACACTTTTCTATTTGTATTACTTACTGTGTTGTATGACAACGCAGGAATTAAAGCATCTAATTTGAGTAGCAAATTTAGGAAGATTTTGCTACATTTCAAGAATAATCCAAACTCGTGTTAAATAATCATTTTATCACTATGTAATTTTTAATATCTTTAATAACAACTCAGTGCTCCAAAACTACATTTCACTGTAACATGTTCCAAAAGTTTTCTTCCTTTCATGAAAATTAAACCTTTCCAACCAAGTAACAGTTGCTAAGGGATTTGGAATGGAGATTAGCATAGATTTGGGTAGCACAAATGATCTTTTGTGCATGGTTAACAGTCTACTTTTCATCTGAAAAATTAATATCTTTGTCTGTGATGCCCACTAAGCCTAGTCTGAAAATAAGCTAAATATAATCCCCCTCTCTTTAATTTCCATGAGGCCAGCACCACTTGATCTGATTACGTAATGTCAAAAACTGAAGTTTACTGTCTAAATGCATCACACCTCTATGTCCTGATGCTGACAGTCTTAGGTAGTAATTCAGCTTCTATTTCTTTAAGGAAATTCTGAAAACATATTTAGGGACAGGCCGCCCAAAAGAATTTAACAGAGAAACATTTTAATTTTGTTGCCTCAAAATTTTGGAAGTTAGTCTGTCATTGGTAGATTCCCATGCTGCTGCTGCTGCTAAGTAGCTTCAGTCGTGTCCGACTCCGTGTGATCCCATAGATGGCAGCCCACCAGGCCTCCCCATCCCTGGGATTCTCCAGGCAAGAACACTGAAGTGGATTGCCATTTCCCATACTTCCTACCAATTTCCTTCACTTTGATTCTTATCACCTTTTCCCAGAGAAGCATCTTCACTATTCTTATTCTCATTGACTTCAAGTCTACTGAAGTAAGCCCAGGCCCAGATGCAGCAGTGGACAGTTGTATCAGCCTGTTTGTGCTCCAGTCTTCCTAACAAGGGGTCAGCTTTGGACGAGGTCACAGCCCATGACTTCTTCCTGGGACAACATTTTTGGGTTCATTGTATATGACTGACTCTCCACTTCCAAGAACCTCCAAGCTCACCACAAATCCCCACATGAACAACTTGATTTTACCAATAAGATTTTTAAAAAATTCTCCTCAGTGTTCTGGGCTTCCCTGGTGGCTCAGTGGTAAAGAATCTGCCTGCCAATGCAAGAGATGCGGGTTCAATCCTTGGGTCAGGAAGATCCCTTGGAAAGGGAAATGGCAACCTACTCCAGTATTCTTGCCTGGGAAATCCTGCGGACAGAAGGAGCTTGGTGGGCTACAGTCCTTCGGGGCTGCAAAAGAGCACGACTTAGCAACTAAACAACAATAACAACAGTTATGTATTAGTAAAGAACAAGAGGAGAAAAAATGTTCATGGGAATGTAAAAAGGAAAGTCATTAAATTTCAATTCCAGAAACATTATCTATATCCCCACACTCATTTTCCACAGATTATGAAAAACATCATTTCCATTGTTTATGATTTAGTTTCTCCATCTGAAAAATAGAAATGATGGTTCATATCTCTTACTTTTCAGGTATAAGTGAAAATAGTCTGTATTGTGCAGAGACTAAATATGAATTCAAGCTATTTTCATTACAAATATTGAGTATACATCTCAGCTTTCAAATAACATACTAATATATAAAATATAAAACGTACCAAACTCATGCAGGACTCCTGATTTGTTATCAGATAAAACTAAAGTCATACTTCTTGGGCAAAGGCCACCATCCAAGACCTCATGATTTATTATTGAAAGATGCAGGGAGTTGATATTTTAAGATAGTTAACATGGAACAGTCTCACTCAAGCCTTGCTATTGTTCCCAGAGATGTCCTTATTCCTTCAGAAAAAGATAAATGGTTGCAATTGTCCCTATTAAGATGGAGAATAATCAAAAGGAAAGCACTTCCTCACTAATTCCCATCTCCATAGAAACCACTCAGCTCCCAAGCCTCTTGTCTACAGACATCAGTCCACAGTTTGCTGATATTAGGCAGTCTGAACCCAGAGCCTGCGTTCTCTCACACTGTGTGATACCTTGAAGGGTAAGCTGAAAGAACAAAAAGGCTTGTGCCAAATTTTTAAAGACCCCCACTACATCAAATTTAAATCCTTCCTGTATTTTATTTTCCAGTCTCTAAGAAACGATCCCAAACACAAGTTAAAAGGGCCCCTGCAAAATGTGCCTGTTATCAGAATGCCCTTAATCCTGAATATCCCTTTCTGTTATTTACACTCAAATGGTGCATTGATAAGAATTTCCTCTCTTCTCTCTCCCTCTTTTTTAATATGTATATTCTCAGAAGCGTGAGCAGGCTGTGGGAATTTTTACCTGCTGTGTGAATAAGTCACTTTCCTGTGGCAGTGACCAATGAGTGGTATTCATTGCCCAGGTCCTTTTGTTCCTATTCAGATTTCAGGTTGGGGGATGTTATGGTAAATAGCCTAAGGCTGATTGAAAATAATTTAACTCAGTGGCTAATTGGATTTAATAATTACACTGGAGCTTTAAGTGCATTGAAGTCCATTGACCTGAAAAAGACTTATCAAACTAAGAATTCTGGGGTGAGTTGGATTGATAGAATTTTAGAGATATTTAAGTCAGGATTCTAAAACCCTAGCTAATTGCAGGCATAAACTGCAGAACTTTGAAACAATAAGAAAAAATCAGAGACACCCCCCCAACCCCTATTCCATATCCACTGAGTCAGAATCTATACAGGTTGAGCCTAGGAATTTGTATTTTTTTGAGATGCCAAATTATTTCCATCATCAACTAAATTTGGACATTTTTTCCTAGCATTACCCTCTGTGCTGCCCATTTTACAGATAGTAATATTGACGCATGATGTCTAGTTCAGAGATCTCAGTGCCTTCCAGATACAGATAATAAATGAAAGGAGTGGGCCAGGAAAAGAGTAGAGAGTGGAGAGGACAGTGGCAACCAAGACAGCACAAAACTTAGAGAGACGATCCTACTCAGCTCTGGACAAGTGTCATAGAAAATGCAAACCCCAAAGCAACTCAAGTTACCTTCTTTCTTGCCCCACTTTTTTGTTCAAGAGAAACTGAATATCCAGATTTTTAGGAGGAAATGCTGTAGGAGAAAAGCAAAATATAGGTTTAGACTGAATCTATAACTACCAGTTTACCACCCTTTACAGAAAATATAAGCGACTTGCCTAACATCATGCAAAGAGGACTGTGACACAGAATAAATGAGGTTTTATGGATTCCAAGACAAAATTATGAACTTCACCCTATTCTCCCATTTCTTTAACTTGTAAAAGTCAAAGGGAGGATGATTTTTAAATTGCCTCCCAACACAAGATTCCAGGATTTTATCCTAGTCAACATGTTGAGGTCTTTTTACAGTGAGTTTGCTTTCCTCTTTAAGACACTTGCTTGACATTTAAGAAGGCATAGTTTACATGCCAGATAAAACAAAAACTAAGGGCTCAATGAGAACATAGGACCATTCCCCTGCTTATGTCCTCTGCTTCAGAGTAACAATCAGAACCTGACTGCTCAGTGGCTTTGTTTTCATTAAACTTGAATTTTCATTAAAACTTTAACAGTAAATTTCTAAACTGTGTATTTCTAAACTATGACTTACCAGGTGGCACTAATGGTAAAGAAGGTGCCTATCAATGCAGGAAACACAAGCAATGGGGTTTCGATCCCTGGGTCGGAAAGATTTCCTGGAGAAGGAAATGGAAACCCACTCCAGTATCCTTGCCTGGAAAATTCCATGGACAGAGGAGCCTGGCAGGCTATAGTCTACGGGTTCACAGAGTCAGACATGACTGAGCCATTGAGCAGTGTATTGACAGCCTTAAAAATGGACTTCAGAGTTTACTGCAAAAAGCCCAGAACTGGTGGCTCTGTGGTCTTTCCTCTCTCCTCCCACCATCACTCCATCCTCATTCCTGCTACCAACAACAGAGATCAAGCCCCCAGCCATTGGAGTGGGAGTACTTGCTCCAAGACCCTAGACTACCAGAGAACTAACCCTAGGGAGTATCAAATAGTGAGAACTCACACAAAGGAAACCACTTGAATAGAAGCCCCGGCATCACCCAACCACCAGTAGCACCCTGTGCAGGAAGCCTCATCTAAACAACAAACAAAACAAAAATACAAGCCCAATCATCAGCAGACAGAATTATTACCTCACTCAGACTTGCCCATCAGAGGAAAAACAAACAAACAAACAAAAAATTGGCACAAATCTCACCCTATAAGAAGCTTAGACAAACCACTAGACCAACCTTAGGAGGGCAGAAATCAAAAGGAAGAAAGAATTCAACTTTGAAGCCTGGGAAAAGGAGACCTCAAACACAATAAGTTAAAAATAATAATAATAATAACAATAATAATGAAAAGGCAGAGAACTACTACACAAATGAAGGAACAAATTAGAAAGATAGAAATCCAAATAAATGAAGAGGAAATAGGCAAACTACCTGAAAAAGAATTCAGAATAATGATAGAAAAGATGATCAAAAGCCTTAAAAACAAAATGGAGAAAATGCAAGAATCAATTAACAAAGACCTAGGAGAATTAAAGAATAAACATGCAGAGACAAACAACACAATTACAAAATTAAATTAAATTAAAAATTAAATAAAATTAAATTAAAATAAATTAAAAATTAATATTAAAAATACTCTAGAAGGAATCAATAGCAGAATATCTGAAGCAGAAGAATCAGTGAACTGGAAGGTAAAATGGTGGAAATAACTTCTGAAGAACCAAATAAAGTAAAAAGAATGAAAAGAACTGAGGATAGTCTCAGAAACCTCTGGGACCATATCAAACACACCAACATTCAAATTATAGGGGTCCCAGAAGAAGAAGAGAAAAAGAAAGGGTATGAGAAAATTTTTGAAGAGATTATAGTTGAAAATTTTCCCAACATGGAAAAAGAAATAGTCAATCAAGTCCAAGAGGTACAAAGAGTGCCATACAAGATAAACCCAAGGAGAAACATGCCAAGACACATACTAATCAAACTAGCAAAGACTAAACACAAAGGAAGAATACTAAAAACAGCAAGGGAGAAGCAACAAGTAACATATAAGGGAAACTCCATACGCTTTACAGCTGATCTTTCAGCAGAAACTCTGCAGGCCAGAAGGGAATGGCAAGATATATTTAAAGTACTGAAAGTGAAACCAAGATTATTGTACCCACCAAGGATCTCATTCAAACCTGACAGAGAAATAAAAAGCTTTTCAGATAAGCAAAAGTTAAGAGAATTCAGTACCACCAAACCAGTTTTATGACAAATGTTAAAGGGAGTTGTACAGTCAAGAAATACAAAAGAAGAAAAAAGAATCTAGAAAATCAACCCCAAACAATTAAGAAAATGGCAATAGGAACATATATGTCTATAATTACTTTAAATGTAAATGGATTAAATGCTCCAACCAAAAGACACAGACTGGCTGAATGGATACAAAAACAAGACCCATATATATACTGTCTACAAAGAACCCACTTCAGATCTAAAGACACATATAGGCTGAAAGTGAGAGGATGGAAAAATATATTCCATGCAAATGGGAAGCAAAAGCAAGCTGGAGTAGCAATCTTCATATCAGACAAAACAGACCTTAAAATAAAGAATATTACAAGAGATAAGGAAGGACACTACATAATGATCAAGGGATCAATCCAAGAGAGAGACATAACAATTGTAAATATCTATGCACCCAACATAGCAGCACCTCAATACATAAGACAAACACTAACAGCCATAAAAGGAGAAAATGACAGTAACACAATAATAGTAGGAGACTTTAATCCCCCACTCACACCAATGGACAGATCATCAAAACAGAAAATTAAAAGGAAACACAAGTCTTAAATGATACATTAAATGAGATGGATCTCATTGATATCTTCAGGACATTCCATCCAAATGCAAAAGAATACAACTTCTTCTCAAGTGTACATGGAACACTCTCAAGGGTAGACCACATCTTGGGTCACAAATCAAACTTCAGCAAATGTAAGAAAATTAAAATCATATCAAGCACCTTCTCCAACCACAACACTATGAGACTAGGTATCAATTACAAGAAAAAAAAAAAACTGTAAGAAATAAAAACACATGGAGGTTAAACAGCATGTTTCTAAATAACCAACAGGTTACTGAAGAAATCAAAAGGGAAGTAAAAAAGTTTCTAGAAACAAATGGCAATGAAAACACAACAACTCAAAACCTACGGGATGCAGCAAAAGTAGTTCTAAGAGAGATGTTTATAGCAATACAATCCTACCTCAAGATGCAAGAAAAACATCAAATAGACAACCTAACTCTATACCTAGAACAACTGGAAAAAGAACAACAACAAAAAAAAAAAACCCCAAAATCAGTAGAAGGAAAGAAATCATAAAGATCCAAGCAGAAATAAATGAAAAAGAAATGAAAGAAACAATAGTAAAGATTAATAAAACTAAAAACTGGTTCTTTGAGAAGATAAAATTCACAAACCTTTAGCCAGACTTAGCAGCAGCAGCAGCAGCAAGAAAAAAAGAGAATAATCAAATCAACAAAATCAGAAATAAAAAAGGAGAGGTTACAACAGACAATGCAAAAATACAAAGGATTATAAGAGACTATTATGAACAACTATATGGCAATAAAATGGATAACCTAGAAGAAATGGACAGATTCTTAGAAAAGTTCAATCTTCCAAGACAGAACCAGGAAGAAATAGAAATTATGAACAACCCCAATGCAAGCACTGAAATTGAAGCTGTGATCAAAAATCTCCCAAGAAACAAAAGCCCAGGACCAGATGGCTTCACAGGAGAATTCTATCAAACATTTAGAGAAGAGCTAATGCCTATCCTTCTAAAACTCTTTCAAAAAATTGCAGAGGAAGGAACACTTCCAAACTCATTCTATGAGACTACCATCACCCTGATACCAAAACCAGAATTCAGCAACACATCAAAAAGCTCATACACCATGATCAAGTTGGGTTTATTCCAGGGATGCAAGATTTCTTCAATATGCACAAATCAATCAATGTGAAACACCATATTAACAAATTGAAAGATAAAAACCATATGATAATCTCAATAGATGCAGAAAAAGCCTTCGACAAAATTCAGCACCAATTTATGATTAAAACTCTTCAAAAAATGGGCATAGAAGGAACCTACCTCAACATAGTAAAGGCCATATATGATAACCTTACAGCAAATATTATTCTCAATGGTGAAAAACTGAAAGAATTCCCCCTGAGATCAGGAATAAGACAAGGGTGTCCACTTTCACCACTATTATTCAACATAGTTTTGGAAGTCCTAGCTACAGCAACCAGAGAAGAAAAAGAAGTAAAAGGAATCCAGATCAGAAAAGAAGTAAAGCTCTCACTGTTTGAGATGACATGATACTGTACATAGAAAATCCTAAAGATAGTATCAGAAAATTACTAGAGCTAATCAATGAATTTAGCAAAGTCGCAGAATACAAAATCAATACACAGAAATCATTTGCATTTCTATGTACTAACAATGAAAAATCAGAAAGTGAAAGTAAGGAATCAATCCCATTCACCATTGCAACAAATATAATTAAATTTCTAGGAATAAACTTACCTAAAGAGACAAAAGAATGGTACACAGAAAATTATAAGACACTAATGAAAGAAATCAAAGATGACATAAAAAGATGGAGAGATATTCCATGTTCCTGGGTGGGAAGAATCAATATTATGAAAATGACTATACTAACAAACTCAATCTACAGATTAAATGCAATCCCTATCAAACTACCAATGGCATTTTTCACAGAACTAGAATAAAAAATTTCACAATTCATATGGAAACATAAATGACCCCGAATAGCCAAAGCAGTCTTAAGAAAGCAGCATGAAGTTGGAGGAATCAACCTTTCTGACTTCAGATTATACTACAAAGCTACAGTCATCAAGAGAGTATGGTAGTGGCACAAAAACAGAAATATAGACCAATGGAACAAGATAGAAAGCTCAGAAATAAACCCATGCACCTATGATACCTTATTTTTGACAAAGGAGGCAAGAATATACAATGGGGTAAAGACAGCCTCTTCAATAAATGGTGCTGGGAAAACTGGACAGCTACATGTAAAAGAATGAAAGTAGAACACTTCCTAACACCACACACAAAGATAAACTCAAAATAGATTAAAGACCTAAACATAAGACCAGAAACTATAAAACCCTTAGAGGAAAAAGTAGGCAGAACACTTGATGACATAAATCAAAGCAAGATCCTCTATGACCCACCTCCTAGAGTAACAGAAATAAAAACAAAAATAAACAAGTGGGACCTGATTAAATTTAAAAGCTTTTCCATAGCAAAGGAAACTATAAGCAAGGTGAAAAGACAACCCTCAGAATGGGAGAAAATAATAGCAAATGAAGTAACTGACAAAGGATCAATTTCCAAAATATATAAGCAGCTCATACAACTCAATGCCAGAAAAACAAACAACCTAATCAAAAAGTGGGGGAAAGACCTAAACAAACATTTCTCCAAAGAAGACATGCAGATGGCTAACAAACACATGAAAAGATGTTCAGCATCACTCATTATTAAAGAAATGCAAATCAAAACTATGAGATATCACCTCACACCAATCAGAATGGCCATCATCAGAAAGTCTACAAACAATAAATGCTGGAGGGGGTGTGGCAAAAAGGGAACACTTTTGCACTGTTGTTGGGAATGTAAATTGATAGAGCCACTATGGAAAGACAGTATGGAGATTCCTTAAAAGACTAGGAATGAGACCACCATATAACCCAGCAATCCCACTCCGAGGCATATACCCTGAGGAAACCAAAATTGAAAAAGACACATGTATCCCATTGTTCATTGCAACACTATTTACAAAAGCTAGAACAAGGCAGCAACCTAGATGTCCACCAACAGATGAATGGATAAAGAAGTTGTGGTACATATACACAATGGAATATCACTCAGCCATAAAAAGGAATGCATTTGAGTCAGTTCTGATGAGGCGATGAACCTAGAAGCTATTATACAAGTGAAGTGAGTCAGAAAGAAAGATAAATATCATATTCTAACACATATATACAGAATCTAGAAAAATGGTACTGAAGAACTTATTTACAGGGCAGCAACAGATAAACAGACATAGAAAATAGACTTGTGGACATGGGGAGAAGGGAGGGGAAGGTGAGATGTATGGAAAGAATGACATGGAAACATACAGGAATTTGCTGTATAGCTCAGGAAACTCAAACAGGGGCTCTGTATCAACCTAGAGGGGTGGGATGGGGAGGGAGATGGGAGGGAGGTTCAAAAGGGAGGGGATATATGTATACCTATGGCTGATTCCTATTGAGGTTTGACAGAAAACAACAAAATTCTGTAAGGTAATTATTCTTCAATAAAAAAATAAATTAAAAACAAACAAAAATGGACTTCAGGGAACATTATTTACAACTGTAGATGAAAAGCTTAGATGCCAACACTAAGTAAGTTTCAATGACACAGCCTTCACTGGTGTGATCCCATTTTTTATCACGTATATGTAATCATCTGCTACCAGCTCTTGCCTTAGCAGCACTATTTTCTCCAGACCCTTCCATTTCAAGTGATAGAAAAACCAACAGCCACAACCCCTGGCTGAGAACTGACTGAATGGTGAGGAACTGAGATGACTTCCAAGGCTAACACTGACTTCCTCCAGAAACATCAGATTTTACACTTTTCTTTCTCAGAGCTCTTGAAATTCTATTCCTTAGAAATGCATTTTGGTTACCTTGCTGACCTCTTCAAATGTGAAACCCCCAAGGAGGGCTGCACCCTAGAGTGGATTTGCTTTAGCTGAGAGCTTCTGAAAGACCATGGGGTTGTAATGCAGAAAGAAGGAAAAATTAGAGCCCTGAGTCACTTCACAGGCTCACAGACCAGTCGAGACCAAGGTGGTGTGAAGACACCAACACCAAAAACACTTAGATACTTGGATGTTGAAAAGATACGAAAGGGAACTAGACAGAGTTCTAAAGCAAACTTACCCCCAAACTTAGTGATATTTCATGAAGTCAAGAAATCGTCCTAGATAGAATTGCCCACTGTACTGAGAGTTTCAAAGCTCCCAAGTCTTTTTTTTTCTCTTATATCTATCCATTTTCCTCCCCTCCAGCCATATCTTTTTTTCTGCCTTGAGTTAGTAATTACTTTTTAGTCATGTATGTTGAAATTTTAGGACACCTGACTAGGATTTGTTTTTAATTCCTATACAGACCAGTTTTCATTTTTCTATGAAGACTCAAACCAAATCAAATCATTATATGGATCGCATTTTTGAATTAGTTAATTACTTTTCCTTAGGAAGAACTCTGTATTATTGATGTGAACTAGAAGAAAGGAAAGGTTGGCCTCTTTGTTGTTTTAATACCAAGAAATATTGAAATTACAATTGTTGAAAGTAGCCGAGAGATCCCTCTTGCCTGGAGTGCCAGCTCAACTCAGACTGACTCTTTGGAGCAATGTGTTCCAAATGCCTATGGTCTTTTCCTTTTTTAACTTAAAAAATTATGGGTTTGCCTGTTACAGTAAACATGAATTAAAAAATAATGGCTTTAACATTTTCTTTCCTTCTTTTCTTTGTTTAAAAATAATTTATTGAATGCCAAAGACATGTCAGGCATTGTCCCAGCCTCTTGGGATGCAAAGGTGAATAAAACACTGCCTTATTCTTAAGAAAATAGATGTGTTGATAGAAAACGAAGGCCATTTATTTGTTCCAGAGTGAAGGCATCATTTTTAATAGCAAATACATTTATTTTATCAGTTCAGTTTGGCTGCTCAGTCATGTCCGACTCTTTGCAACCCCATGGACTGCAGCACATCAGGCTTCCCTGTCCATCACCAATTGTAATTACAATATTTTACATTTTTTTCATTACACATAAGATGCTTATTCTATTTTTTTAATTTTTTATCGGAGTATAGTTGCTTTACAATGTTATGCTAGTTTCTACTGTACAGCAAAGTGAATCAGCTGTATGTATACACATACCCGCTATGTTTGGGATTTCCTTCCCATTTAGATCACCACAGAGCACTGAGTAGAGTTCCCTGTACTATATACTATGCTCTCATTAGTTATCTACTTTATACATAGAATTAATAGTGTATAAATATCAATCCCAATCCATCCAACCACCCCCTCTTTCCCACTTTGGCGTCCATATTTTTGTTTCTATGTCTGTATCTCTATTTCTGTTTTGCAAATAAGATCTCTATACCACTTCTCTAGATTCCACATATATGTGTTAACATACAATACTTAAGTAGAAGGAAT
This sequence comes from Ovis aries, assembly GCF_016772045.2. Taxonomy (NCBI): domain Eukaryota; kingdom Metazoa; phylum Chordata; class Mammalia; order Artiodactyla; family Bovidae; genus Ovis; species Ovis aries. The sequence continues at coordinate 46,171,635 of NC_056062.1, forward strand.
AGTCTGTACAAAGGCAAAGTGTGGTCGAGGAAACAGGCTTTTGTTCCAGGTGGTTAGAGGTTATTGATAGAGACGACGGAAATGTGGAATGGGACAGCAACTGTAGCCAAAGAAAGACTGGGGAGCCCAGCTTAGAATGCCATGCTCATAAATGCCACGGACTTAACTCTGGAGGAAACTGAAAGCCCTTGACTAATGTTAAGTGAGACCAAAAGTGTGTCGTGCAACATTCCTTCTAGGTACTGAGCGATGGGGAGTGGAGAGAGACTAAAGGCAGTGCCACACTCGTTTATTTTAATCCTCTAAATGACCCTGAGACCGGCAAGAGCCCCTTGTCTTCTCTGCTCAGATATGGCCTCCAGCTGAAAAAGTTTATGTTTCTTGCCCAAGGCCAAGTGGTTAACCAAGGACTCAACTCAGAGCTTCTTATTCTCGTTTCAGTGAGAATCCACTGCCCCTACCAGCTTCTCCTTTTCAGTGTGACAGTAACAGCTGCTATTTGAAGGACACTTACAGATGGCCAGGTGTTTTTGCAGGCACTTTGCCTTCAGTGTCTCTTCTGTGCATAGCTGCACGCACTAAGTCGCTACAGTCGTGTCCAACACTTTGAGACCCCAAGGACTGTAGCCCACCAGGCTCCTCTGTCCATGGGATTCTCTAGGCAAGAATACTGGAGTGGGTTGCCATAACCTCCTCCAGGGGATCTTCCCTACCCAGGGATCAAATCCATGTCTCTTATGTCTCCTGCATTGGCAGGCAGGTTCTTTACCACTAACATCACCTGGGAAGTGTCTCTTCTGCATCCCAATCAAATATGTGAAATATAAATTATTATCTCCCTTTTATAAATAAGGAAACTGAGGCCTGGAGAAAGAAAGCAAATGCACAGGGACACATTAGTCACAAAACTGGGGCTATCTGGGTCCAGAGACCTTCAAAGTACTATGCTACACTTCTTCCCGACACTGAAGAAGAAAACCAACCATATACCACCAGTCAGCCTTCACAAAGGTTGAATAAATATTGAACGACAGTATGAGTCAAGTAACAAATTAACATCAGAGCAAGACTTAGAGAGAAAGCAGGTCTCTCCACCAACCTTCTTCCCATGACCACACTTGGCAACAATCTACTCTGGACCTAATTTAGACAGACGACGTTGTCAAACCCACACGGAGAAAAGTTACAGAATGTCTGACATCGGGTTGAAATCTCCGGCCTCTGAGATAAATCTTTCAAAACCTCATCTCCTTTCCAGTGTGCAGCCAGCCCAGTGGGGAGGCCCAGGCAGGAGCTGACGCTTCAAACGGCCTAATGATCAGATCTTGAAAAGTTTTCACAGTAGCCTTGGAAAGTTGGATGACATGAGAATAAGGACTTGTGGTTTTCAAATAAAGAGCCTTAGCCAATTATTAATTTTTCATGTAAAATGAGCTTAGCTAAAGAATAGACAGTGAAAACTTTTTGCAAAAAGAGCTCTCATTTCAAACATTACCAAAAACCCACTTTCTCATGCAAACCATTCAGAAAAATGTGATTACACCAGAAAGCAAAAGAAGGTAGATAACTGGAGAGATATTTGTCTTTTAGGAATTTAACTACAAAATAATTAAATTCAATGAGGTGTATAATTACACAAAAATGAAACCTGATCTCCCCAGAAATTTCCCCTCTATTACCTCAGGGAAATGAGCCAGAGCCTGTGACTTTTCTCCTTTGTGTTTTCTGTATTAATCTGGTTGTGATTTGTTTTTGTTTTTGTTTTTTTAAACAAACCGTTTTTTCCTAAACCTACTTGAGGTAGGTTTCACTCCTCCTGGAATTCCCACGGAGGGAAAGAGTCTATCCTGCTATTGCCACATGGAGCTTTGGGGCACCTGGCAGCCAGCAAACATGGCTGGACCCACAGCATCCTTGGCTGTAAACCATCTCTGTGCCTCAGACTGTGGCTTTTTGCAGAACAAAGGCCTTTCTCATTACAGGTGCAGAACTGATAAGAATGGCCTTTTTTCTTTTAACTATAAAACTCAGATAAATCTCTCTAAAGTGCTCATGGGCTCAATGCTTTAACTGACACAGAATATGTCTTTTGAAAAGTATATTTTGAGATAACCATATTTTATTAACATTTAGTGGCTTATTAAAACTGTAAAGAGATAAGGGGAGAAGCATTTTTCAGATGCCAGTTTTCACGCTTCTGTAAACTCTGTGACCCATATATATTTAGTTTTAAATTTTTTTAATTGAAATATAGTTTCTGTACAATATTATGTTCGTTTCCAGTGTACTGCATAGTGATTCAGTATTTGCACACATCATGAAATGATTACCATGATAAGTCTAATAACCATCGGTCTCAACACAAAGTTATTACAATATTGTTGACCATATTCATTAAGCCGTATACTGCCTCTCTGTGATATTTATTATATATAGGAGGTTTGCCAGCAATGCGGGAGACCCAGGTTCAATCTCTGGGTCAGGAAGTTCCCCTGGAGAAGGAAACGGCAACGCACTCCAGTATTCTTGACTGGAGAATTCCATGGACACAGCAGCCTGGCAGAGGCTTTTTTTTTTTTTTTTTTTTTTGACATCCATGAGGTTGCAAAGAGTCAGACTTGAGCTGCTTCAAGGGTGTAGCAATCCCACAAGAAAATGATTTTTTTTAAGTTTATTGATGTGTATACTTTTAGGCAAAATCTGGGAGTTCTCTAAATGAATTTTCATGTGGATGTTTTAAACCCACTAGAAATATTGATTGACATGTACCAATTGTGAATATGCTCTTATAATTAACAACCAAATCAAATCTCTCCCTTTCTCCATACCATGGAGATTACAGATTAAACCCGTTGCAAAGTTAGGATCTTGACTGCAATCCTTTTTAGGGAAATAAAAAAGGCAAGGGCCCTTGGCTTAGACTCCTAGACTCTCCAAGAGGGAACAATAGGTCTTAATGAAGTTCTGGTTTTGTTTTTTGTGGGGTTTTTTTTTTTTTTTTTAGTGACTACTTTTTATTTCATTGCTGGAAGGTTTCATGGAAGATGAAAGAAAAACTTCGTTGTCCGGTTTGTGTATAAGCACATGTATTTAATCACTGTAGGTCAAAGTGTATCACCACGGTGTGGTCTTTGAGAAAAAGGATGGATTTTCACCCAAAGAAAATGGTTAAAGACTTAGAGGTGGCCTAAATGTGTCAATGTGCTCATTTTAGATCCTTTAAATCACAGCTTTTCCTCAAGAGGTTGTACCCACCTACCATCTTTGCAATCTGACAGCATGAACTATTTGAGCTTTCAGCATGGAAAAAAGGCAATATGCTTCTTCTTTTCTTTTTCCCTGCTCTTTTTTTTTTTTTTTTTTTTTTTGGATAAAGAGTGAACATAACAAGTGAAGTTTCAAGTATACAGTGGCTTCTGAACAGATATCAACTGATGTTTTCCTGCCTACAGGATGTCTGTGGGCTCCGAGCAATTGAAATTTCAGTTGCTCACTGCATATTCCCTCTTTACAATGTCTACATTGACCAGACCTGAACAGAGCATTCCTTATGCTACTTTATGGTTTTCATACCTATAAATGTATCTAGTAGCTATTTTTCATTCATGAGCATCCCTGGCCAGAAACAAAATTTTCGCACAGAATTCAACGAAGCTAAACATGAAATTTAAGTGGTTTGAAGTAAGATGATCAAAATTAGTAATAAATTAAACATTTTTGGATACTCTTCTAAACATAAAAAAATTGTTTTCCCCAATGTTTTCAGATTCCCAAACTATTGCATTTTATTTTCTTTTTTCAAGATTACATTTACAAATGGTAAAACTTACAGTAAAGAAAAAATGAATATCTGGTTCTTTTAACTTCAAAAAAGTCAGTTGTCGACTTTACACAGAAAAGAGTGGTAATAATTTTTCTTTTACTTTTGATTTAATCTGCTAAGAAATTGAATAGGAATTTTTTTGAAGGCTGATTTGAGCCCATTTGGTGTAACTTTCCTTTTCTTTTTTTGATGTTGATTAGTCTAAAGGGAGTAAAAAAAGAAAGGCACTGATTTTAGGAATTAGAAATGTACCGTATGGGTACAAACTTCCGCTTACCCTCATGGACCTCCACAGAGACCTAGTGTTTCTGTTCCTCTTTCTTGCCCCAACACAGGCTGCTGTCTTTCCCTCTCCATATCAAAGGACAGAAATATAACATTTGTGGAGATTTTGTACGGACTTTATACTGCCTTAGTTACTTTTTACACACCATTCTATGTAACTTTCCAAACAACCCCCAGTGGTAAGAATCTCTATTTTACGATAAAGAAACTAAGACTGAAAGGTCTGTTTACTTGCTCAAGATGACAGAGCAAAGAAGCAACAGAATGACACGTTTTTGAAAATGCTAAAAAGTGTTGTAGCTGATGCACATACAATGGCTGGTGAGACTGCTAGGAGACGGGTGGGGGGAGTCCTTTATACCTGGTGGGAGTAGGAGGGAGGGAGACGTTAAGACTTCATAGAGCAGACTCACAGATTCAGGAACAAACTAGTGGCTACCAGTGGGGAGAAGGGGAAGGGGCAGCAATACAGGGGTTGAGGAGTTGGAGGTACAAACTGTTGGGTGTAAGACAGGCTGCAAGGATGTATCACACAACATGGAGAATATGGCCAATATTTTGTAATTAATGAAACAGAATGTGAAAAATTTTTTTTTTAATTTTCAAGATTTTACAGAAGAGATGAACTCTGAAAATGAATAGAAAGTCCAGAGTTTTCTGATTCCAAAGTTAAAGCTATTTGCATCATCTACTGTCATCATCTCATTATCCTGTCTACCCAAATGTTACCTATCCTTCAACACCAAGTTGTTCCTCCACTGTCAAAACTTGCTGACCACCTTCATCTTTGAACTCCTCTGGTAATTATTTATTAAGAAACTTAATTGATGAATAATAAACAATGCATTGCCTTATGAGATCCCTTTGCATTGAAATGTTTGTGTAATAAATGCTTATGTGTTGGTCCATGTTTGTGGCTTATCACATCAAATATACAGCAAGCTTACTTTATTATACTTTTTACTGTTTCTCTTATAATCCTTTGCACAGTGCTTCAAAAATGTAAGTTACTTAACAGATCTTTCACATGTTTCAAGTCTCTTTCTGTGGTTTCCATTAAAACTGACAATTACAGAAGTCCTAACTGCATGTGCGTGCTCAGTTGCATCCAGTTCTTGGCAATCCCACACACTATAGCCTGCCAGGCTTCTCTGTCCATGGGATTCTCCAGGCAAGAATACTGGAGTGGGGTGCCATTTCCCTCCAGGGGATCTTCCCGACCCAGGGATCAAACCTACATCTCCTGTGTCTCCTGCATTGCAGGCAGATTCTTTACCACTGAGTCACCTGGGAAGCTCTTATTTATTGTGGAAATCTACATATGTGCTTAGATTTTCAAAAGCCTTTATATGAACCAAGATTGCTTGCTAAGAATAAGAGCAACACAACACATGCTCAAATTAAGAACTTACAGTGTTTATAAGATTAATAGCTAAAACAGCTAAATATTTATCATAAGTAGGGTTATCATATCTTAGAGCAGCGCTATTGAGTAGCAAATCTCTGTAAACTGAACCCAGAGCTCCCTTCCAGCTGCATTGTGTAACCAGTTGATCGTTTTCTGGCCATTGTGGCTTGCACTCAACTCCCTGAATGGCTTCACTTTATTCCAAAGTGAATTTTTATCCTTTGTAAATGGGACTTTACCAGAGCAGATAAGTCTTCTTCTCATTAAATCTCCCCTACTACTGCTCTCTTCTTAGGAAAATATCATGAATCATCCAAGAAAACAAAAAGGTCTTTTGAATGGTGATGTATAAGAAAGTTTCATCACCCCTTGCTCCTATTAATTTTAAATTTAAAATGTTAATTTTTAACAGTTGTGACAAGAAGCATTCCTAACTCTGGGCAGCCCCAGTTTTGAGGTATTTCTGTGGCTGATGACAGTGTGTTCACATTTGACATTGACTTTGCTAAGACACAGGTGCCTGCTTCCTAATTACCCAGAGAGGTATCAGTTTTAATATGTTTATTTTATAATTTTTCACAATGGTAAAGATGAGAAATTTTTTTATTTCCTTAGGAAGTCAAATGGCATTGTTCTCTGCTTTCCATTTCAGTCCTTAAAAATTAAGGGGATGAAGCGCCAAGGATTGGTAATTTTTTATGCAGAGTAACTTATGTGCGCATGCTAAGTTGCTTCAGCTGTGTCTGACTATTTGCAACCCTATGGACCGTAGCCTTCCAAGCTTCTCTGTCCGTGAGGTTCTCCAAGAAAGAATACTGGAGTGGGTTACCATTCCCTCTCCAGGGGATCTTCCCAACCCAGGAATCAAACCCATGTTTCTTATGTCTTCTGCATTGACAGACAGGTTCTTTACCACTAGCTCCACCTGGGAAGCGGGGATTGAAACATCCTCTAAGGTCACTGAGAAATCTTGACACATCTCAGATGAGGTTTTATAAATATCTCAGTTGCAGTTAATATTCTTTCGTTTAAAAGGTTTCCACTGAGAATCTAAAAGCTTTTCCATTAAGATCAGAACAAAGCAAGGAGGTCCTCTCTACCTCTCCTTTCAACATCATACTGGAAATTCAAGCTAAGAAAATAAGATAAGAAAAGGAAATAAAAGGTACACAGATTGGAAAGAAAAAATAAAGTTTTTGCCCATAGTTGGTATGATTATCTATGTAGAAATATCCAAAAGAATCAACTGAATCTCCTGGAACTAATAAGTGATTACAGTAAGGTTTCAAGATACAAAGTTAATATTAAAAAATATATTTCTTTGCTAGCAATCAGCAATAAACCAGTAGAATTTGAAATTACAAACACAAACACATTAGTCCCTCAAAATGAAACATTTAAGTATAAATTTAACAAAATATGTACAAATCGAAATGAAGAAAACAATAAAACTCTGATTAAAAAAATCAAAGAAGAACTAACTAAATTGAAAGATATTTCATGGTCATGGGTCGGAAGATTCAGTATTATCCAGATGTCAGTTTTCCCACATCAATCTATGGATTTAACACAATCCCAATCAAAGAGTCAACAGCTCCTCAGCCAATCCCCGGACTTGAGCCAGTTTACAGACCCAGAACCCCTTATTACCCAAAATTTACTGTATTAATCATTCTTCTAGCCTTCCCCAAAGAAACCTATAACCTCTTGCCAGGGTACTTTGGGAAAGTAAAAATAATCAGACCTTTATTGGACTACTAGGTACTAGCTCTGAACTATACTTATACCAGGAGACAGTGGTTCTTCAATCAGAATATGAGCTTCTGGAGGTCAGATGACCAATGGAGTTTTCACTCAAGTCCTTCTCACAGTGTGCCCAGTGGGACCCTACCCATCCTGTGGTTATTTCCCTGCTCCAGAAAGTAGAATTAGAGCTGACATACTTAGCTGCTAACAGAATCCCCACATGGGTTCCCTGACCTGTGGAGTCAGGGCTATTTTAGCGGCAAATGCCTAGTGGAAACCATTAGAACTGCTTATACTTACAAAAATAGTAAATCAAGAGCAATTCTGTATCCCTGGAGGGATGGTAGACATTTGAAAGATGCAGACCCTTTTCCCCATATTTGTGGAAAAGACCCACCAGAAGCAGTTTGCTCTCAGCTAACAAGAAATACATCTTCACTGCCCTATTTCAGGGGTATACCAGCTCTCCTGCCTTACATCAAAACAGATCACAGGGCTGTCAATCACCACTCCCCTCCACAAGGCACCATGCTGCTTCATTGTATTGATGACATGGTGCTGGTTGGACCCAGTGAATGAGAAGTAACAACTACTCTATGCTTGCTGGTAAGACACATTCATGTGTCAGAGGGTGAAAATAAATCTAACTAAAATTCAGAGGATGTCTACCTCTGTGAAATTTCTAGGGGTCCAATGGTACGGGATTTGTCAAGAGAGCCCTTAAAAAAAAAAGTTTTATTTGTTTATTTGGCTATATCAAGTCTTAGTTGTGGCAAGTATGCTTAATTGCTCTGTAGCGTGGGGGATCTCAGTTCCCTGACCAGGGATCAAACCCACATCCCCTGCATCACAAAGTGGAGTCTTAACCACTGGACCACCAGGGAATTCCCCAAACAGTCCTTTCACAGTGAAAGATCAGGTTTTGTATCTGGCCTGTCCTATAATCAAGGAAGAGGTGCAAAACCTATGGGGTCTCTTGGGATTTGAGGGGTACCATTTTCCTCATTCAGCGTGTTGCTCTGACCCACTAGTGAGTGACCCCAAAGCTGCTAGTTTTGAGTGGGGCCCAGACTAAGAGAGGGCTCTGCAATGGGTCCAGGCTGCTGTTCCAGCCACCCCACCCTTTGGGTCATGTGGTTCAGGAGACCCGTGGGGCAGGGAGTGTCAGGAGCAGATAGGAATGCTACGGGGTGGTGTTGACAAGCCCCTATGGGTGGATCACAGCTCAGACCTTCGGGATTTTGGAGCAAAGCCCTGACATCTTCTCCAGATAACTGAACTTGTATACAAGCTCTGTGCCCTGTCCTTTGAAGTCAACAGCATTTGCTTTAATCTCCCAGGCCTCCCTTGAGTTTCCAAAGGCTGGATCAAGAGTTAGTGATTAGGAAACATGAAGATGTAGAAACAAATAGCTGTTGGGCTGGGAAACTGGTAACAATTTAGTTTATAAACCAGCCACACATGTAGCAGAGTCCCCGAAGGCCCAGTTCCCTGAGAGATATAGATAAAGGTCTGACCCACATTCCTAAATTGTTTTTACAGGGAGCAGACCCCCACCAGATGAAAACTGCTGGCTGCAGGTTTGTAGACAAACCACAAGATTGGTGACGCTCAAAATTTTACCTTAATGTCAACCAATCTGAGAATTGTGTATATGCTAATCACATGCCCTGCAGCACCCCCTCCCTCCCACCGTCTTTAAACATCAGGGCTCTATACCTTTCTATTCCCACAGCTTCAGAATCAGGCACATTTGTTAAAGGAAGAGCATCGTACGTGTTTGAGGCCAGCCCACGCCTATGAGCTTGGCTTCATTTCTTAAGCTCCACCAGATTAGGGAAGATTTCACTCTATCTTTTGGAAGCTACTTGCCAAGTTTCTGAGCCTCTTATATATATCCCCACGCATTTGGGACTTAAATTTTCCAGTCTATCATATCCACCCGATAAGAATGGCAAAAGCTGAAATGCCTCCCCTTTCTCTCAGTAGCATACTCCTACATGACCTAGAACTAGCAAAAGTTTTCCAGAAAGAAAATGCCTGGCATCACCATCCAATTGCAGAGGGACCCCTCCCTCAGAAATACCAACCCATCCGTTGCTTGTTGCTTCTTCATCTCTCTGTTATCTTCGAAACGTTTTTTTGTATGTTTGATTCCTCTGCTGCTGCTGCTAAGTCTAGTTGTAGGCAAAACATTGGGCTGCGGTAAACTACAGTATTCTACCCAAAAGTGGTTGAGAGTGATCTTTCTGCTCTACAAATCTGAACACATCATTCTCCTACTTAAATACTTTAATGCTTCTCCATTTCTCTCAAGATAACATCTAGAATCTTTAAAAGAGTGTATGAGATCTTTGCTAATAAGACCTTTGTTGAATGTGCCCTATCCTCTGATATACCTGGGCTTTCCATTGTTGACTGCTCCTACTGGAAGGTACTTCCTTCATGGTGCCCTCTTTGACTAATTGTTACTTGTTCTTCAGGACCCAGGTCATCTCCTCCTCCTAGAGAAAGACTAGTTAGAACACCCAAGGCTGATTCAGATGCTCCAGCTGAAATTTCTTATTGTCATTATCTGTTTACTGCTATATCCCTACTAACTTCCGCTCTCCTCTGGTCACTGGGAATGTATCATATTCATGTCAGAGATGTCTCCGAGAGTGGAATTTAGCATATTGGGTTTCAGGAGACAAACTTCCTGGGCTCAAATGTTAGCTCTGCCCCTTGTGAGCTGTATGAGCTTAGACTAGGCTTTGCATCCTAGATTCTTCATTTTAAATGGAAATAGATAAAGTAGTTATCTAGTAGGGTTGAATTGGACAAAATAGAAAGGTAAACGCTGTGAAACAGAGTGTCCTGTGCAATAGCAGATTTTCATACAAAAACAACCATAACAGATGAATATAATGCAAACACACACAAAAGGGGAACACAGGAATTACTGGCCTATGAAGCCTTCCTACACTATCTTTCTTCCGTCTTAATTTTCTTTTTTATTGGAGTATAATTGATTTACAGTGTTGTGTTAGTTTCTGCTGTTTAACAAAGTGAATCAGCTATATATATACATATATCCCCTCCCTCTTGAATCTTCCTCCCACTACCTCCCTAAAAAAAATCCCACCCCTCTAGGCCATCATAGAGCGCTGAGCTGAGCTCTCTGTGCCATCCAGCAGGCCCTCACTAGCTCTCTATTTTACACATGGTAGTCAGTGTGTATATATGTCAATCCTAATCTCCCAATTCATCCCACCCTCCCCTTCTCCCGCACTGTGTCCATGTGTCCAGTCCCAATGTCTGCGTCTCTATTCCTGCCCTGAAAAAAGGTTCATCTGTACCCTCTCTCTAAGCTCCCACATTTCAGATAGACACAAGTCAGTAGAAAACCCATGAAGCAAAGTTGGGGTCTGTGTAATGTAAGCTCACTCTGACCAGGATTTTATCCCCACCATTCTGCCTAAATTGGTCTTGTCATATCACCTCTCACCTTGGCATTGGTAAATCCAATGGCCGAAGCTCAGTATTCATCTTAGGCACCCTCAGCAACATCTGACCCAGATCATCACTCCTTCTTTCTCTCTCTAGTTGGTTTCAGGACACCATATTCTCTGGGCTTTCCTCCAAGGTCATTATTTTCTCCACTATGTGTCTCCTTAGTTAGTTTCTCCTCCCTGCTTCTAATGTTGTAATTCCCAGGACTCTCTGCTAGTTCTTCTCCCCTGTTTACACACAGTCTCATAATGATCTCACTCAGTTTCTTTGGTTTAACTAGCATCTAAATGCTAAAGATTCTCAAAAATACCCCAGCACCCAGCCCAAAACTCTCCCTTGAACTCCAGGCTTATTTATCAAATTGCCTACTTGCTATCTCCACATGGATCTCAAATATACATCTCTAACTCAACATGTTCAAAACTGAACTGATGTTTCTCCAAACCTCCATCCATAGCCTTCCCCATTTCAGTTGATAACATATCTATCCCTATAGTAGCCCTGACCCAAATCCATGTAATTTTCTTGGTTCTTATCCATTTCTCACACCCAATAACAAATCTGTTAGCACATCCAGTTGGCTCTATACTTTCGGGTAACTGCAAGAAAGCTATTTTTAAAAATTATTTCCCAGAGGACACACAAAACAACTTCCATTTATATCTGTAAATATAGGGCACTTAGTCACACATCCATGTCTAGCTCCAAGGGGGGACCAGAAATTGCAGGCCACAGTGTTACCTGAAAACAAGTCAGGTTTTTTCACTCTGGAGAACTAGTTCTTGGAGTCAACCCCATCACAGATTCTAAATGACCATGAGCCTCTATAAAATGATGTGGAGGCTAATATTATCTAGAAGCTAACATTAAAATCCATTTTCTGAACACTACATATAATCCTATGTTAATATTACTATGTTTTCAGAACACTATAAGAAGTTTATTTCCTTACATCAGCCAGCCAAACATCCCACCTGTTTCAGTCTGTTTCAGAATCTGTTCTAGCTAGTTTACTAACAGCTTATTGAAAGACTGATCAATGGTTTTCCAACAACTTATGGAATTGCTGGAAAGGTCAAAGAAACATACGTCTAGATAGATAAATACTCCACAGAATTATGCCACAAAGGGAGAAGCTGGCCCCTATGATCAAGAAGCCAATTGAAAAATGGGAAATCTGTAGGCCCACACCACTATTTCTATAGTCACGAAGCTGCCAAAAAGCAAACAAACACAGTCGATGCCATTAGGGTCATCTTAGAGAAAATAGCAGAAACAGTGGAAATATAGGTGCTGCTTGCTTCCAACTTGGGGACATCTGAGCAACTGACTGGTAAATCTGAATGACATCCAGAATCCTAGCTGAAGAGGGTCTGGAAAGAGGTTGGAGTATCTAAAATAAGAAATCCTATGTAACAGATGTGGCTACTGGGAAAGATTGAGGGCAAGAGGAGAAGGGGGTGATAGAGGATGAGATGGTTGGATGGCATCACCAACTCAATGGACATGAGTTTGAGCAAGTTCCCAGACATAGTGAGGGACAGGGAAGCCTGGCGTGTTGCAGTCCGTGGAGTCGTAGAGTCAGACACAACTAAGCGACTGAACAACACCACAACATAAAAGACATGAATTGCAAATTTACATCTTTTACAGATGAATCATTTATTTGTCAGAGAAGGCAATGGCAACCCACTCCAGTGTTCTTGCCTGGAGAATTCCAGGGACAGGGGAGCCTGGTGGGCTGCCATCTATGGGGTCGCACAGAGTCAGACATGACTGAAGCGACTTAGCAGCAGCAGTAGCAGCAGCAGCAGCATTTATTTGTGTCCACAGCTAAAATAAGCAGCATGGATGACTCAAGTCCGTAGGTAATTGGGGGGAAGTTTATTTTTACTAAAACTTATAATCTTTTACTTTCTTTGATCATTTTGGTGGGGATGGTATTCAATGAGTGGCAGTGTTTTGAGTTTCATTTTGGCTTCTGTATGTCTCCATTCAGAGTGCGCTAATAAGTAGCAAAAGAGCTGAAAGGAAGATAGCTATCAGGAAAAAAAAACTCAGATCACTCATTTAGTAGATCACCAGCCCAGGAAAAACTGAGCATTGGCTGACTATTGCCATACTGTGATGTTTGCATACTCAGTTGCTCAGTCTTATCCAACTCTGTGAACTCTTAGACTGTAACTTGCCAGGCTCTTCTGTCCATAGATTCCCCAGGAAAGAATACTGGAGTGGGTTGCCATTTCCTTCTCCAGGGTATATTCCCAGCCCAGGGATCAAACTAGAGTTTCTGATGTCTTCTGTACTAGCAAGTGGGTTCTTTACCACTAGCACCACCTGGGAAACCCAAAAAAAGATACATTTGTAAGCAAAATTGTGTGTGTATATATAATATAAACTATATATATACATATACAGTTTAGTTCAGTTCAGTTGCTCAGTGGTATGCAACTCTTTAGGACCCCATGGACTGCAGCATGCCAGGCCTCACTGTCCATCACCAACTCCCGGAGTTTACTCAAACTCATCTCCATTGAGTCAGTGATGCCATCCAACCACCTCATCTTCTGTCGTCCCCTTCTCCTCCCACCTTCAATCTTTCCCAGCATCAGGGTCTTTTCAAGTGAGTCAGTTCTTCGCATCAGGTGGCCCAAGTACTGGAGTTTCAGCTTCAGCATCAGTTCTTCCAATGAACATTCTGGACTGATTTCCTTTAGGATGGACTGGTTGGACCTATTATAATTATCAATTTATTTACTGCACTACTGAATTCATTCATATTATTTTAGCAAATTTTATTTTCTCAATCAGTGGCTACTAAAAGTATAATAACTATAATATGGAAAGAAAGACTCTCCATGTTGAAAGGGTCCTTCTGTCCAAAAAATTCAAGTGTCACTTCTACCCAGCTCTTACTTCTGGTTTTGAGGGTAATGGATTCAGACGCCCACCCAAGGGAACTAAAGGAGATTTTAGAATTACAGCTTCTAATATGAAGATTGCTTAACAATACATAATAGTCATAATTTTCACCAAGGGAAAACATGAGTTATTTCATAACCTAGGCCATGTTATAAAGCAGCAATCCAAATGGGGCATGCGTGTGTGTGTGTTATAGCGGACAATAGCTATGTTTTTGCACAGATTTTTGATGTGATGATATATAATATGATGGAGAAATAACTAGGGCTTATTAATTAATCTTTGACCATCAACCCAACGCTGAGTTGATTAAGCTATTTTTTCCTATAAAATATTCATTTCCAAAAGAAAAAGTACTATTGTTAGAACAAACCCAAGTTTCAGACAGTTTTTATTTTCCCACACTTATGTGACAAAGAATAATTTAGCTCATCTTTTTCTATGATATTTCTGGTTTATTTCTTAAACAGAAGGATTCCTGTTTCAAGATACTCTATAAATGTCCACTTTTCTTTCAAAAACCTGGGTGACCTCTAATATGATTTCAATTTCACAGAGGGCAGAGGGAGGGGTGGGCGACAGGAATCACATAAAAGTTATTGGTTCACTGCCAATATAATGAAAACCATGTGTATGGGGAATTCACAGCCATAAATCTCTCAATGCACATAACTTCTAATTAAAACCTCATAACAATCTTTCCCAAATAATGAACACAATTTTTAGACCTAGCTTTATTTCATTATCTCAGAAATAGACATGAGGAGTGTATATCCGGGGATACAGTGCTTGCATACCCTCTCAGAGATGCCAGAAGAGAATACCATAGCCACTGTCTCCCAAAAAAGTGTCAGAGGAGGGAAGTTGTTGGCATTTAAAATAGTATTTACTCTACAGAATTAACATCCTGTGGGTCTCAGCTATCCTATTCTATTAGGAAGACATTGGACTTAGATAAACTAGTCTCGCCAGAATGTGAACATTTATACTCTAGAATACAGAATTCATCTTATATTGAATAAGAATGATCTGAGTGGGACTTTCCTGGTAGTCCAGTGGTTAAGACCGCCTTCCAATGCAGGGGGTGCAGGTTCAATCCCTGGTCAGGCAGCTGAGATCCTGCATGCCTTGCAACCAAAAACCAAAGCATAAAACAAAAGCAATATTGTAACAAATTCAGTGAATTCTTTAAAAATGGTCCACATCAAAAAAAAAAAAAAAAAAAGAATGATCTGAGCTATGCCTAGAGCCCAGCTCATTGTATATGTTATTTTGTTGGTCCAGGGTTTGGAGTATATGCTAAGGAAAGCATGATGCCTTTCTTTGAATAGTCACATTTCATGCAGTCCACTTTGCCTCTTGCCAGCTCCTAGTGGCCAACCCAAATAACATTAACAAATTCCAGGGAGGACAAGTGTTTCTCCAAAGGAAGACAAATAGCATGAAAGGGCCTAAAGGCCTACAACAAACAATCAATAAGGGACTTCCCTGGTGATCCAGTGGTTAAGAATCTGCCTTCCAATGCCGGGCGACGTGGGTTTGATCCCTGGATGGAGAACTAAGATTTCCACTTGCAATGGAGCAACCACTGAGCCAGTGCACCACAACCAGAGAGAAGCCTTCATGCTGCAACAAAGAACTCGTGTGCCACAACTAAGACCTGACACGGCCAAATAAATAAACAAAATTTTTAAAGAGTCAATGATTCCAGCTTAAACCAAATTTCAGAAACATTCCATGAACAATGAAGAAAGTATTTCCTTTCCGTCAGAATCCTAAAGAGAGAACAATCATTTGGCCCTTAAAACGGTATGTTAATTGCCTTCTTCATTGAGAATTGTTTCTTGTCTCGGCTGGACAATATCGATAATGGTAATAAACATGTTTAATCTATTAGTTTAAATGGAGCACTTATCCTGCCCTAAGGAGCCTTCTTTGAACTCCCTTTCCTCCTCCTGAAAAGTCATGGCTAATCAACAAGCATAAATCACTATTAAAATACAGTAAATCTAATGGCTGTATTACTTGCCTCTTAACAGCAAGTTAATTCATCAACTATGCATATACTGTAATGATCCTTGGTAGAAATTATAATGGAGCTTTTATGGAAGCAAAATAGCATTTTGGTAATATGGTGATAAACTTGCATCACTAGCTCCACTAGAAAACATACACAACTGCCTCTGTGCCAACTCAAATAGAGTTTTATTGAATGCACCTGATTTAAAGCCCTCTTTTGGTTTTCCTTTTAAATAACTTAATAAGAACCAGTGATAGTCTAGCCAGCTTGTGCATATGTATTGAAAATTCAAAAATCAACTTCAGACCTGCTTATCAATTTACAGAAACTATCAGAAGCAGCATAACATAAATTTAATGTTTTTGTTGTTTTTTTAAAAAAATTCTTTATAAATTAACCTGGCCTTTTGTCATAAATCGTTTTCACAATCTGCTTAGAACATCTAAGAACCCGGCTTATCAAAGATTTCCCAAGACCCTTCATTCAAGCCTGTCCTTTATGTTGAAAGAGCTGAAGCCGCTGGCTGCTACGAGGACTCCGGGATTATGACTGAAGGAGGCTACCTCAGAGTGATCGTTCTTCACTGACATCTGCAGCCATTGATGGCGACCGGCGTGGAGGACTGGGCAGCAGGCCATTAGGGCCTGGCCTCTGTGTCATGTCAGCTGCCTGTGAGCATGAGTGCCAGGTGCAGGAGCCCCGCACAAGAGGAGCCTGGAGTCGAGGGTAATGGTCGCAGCGATTACGAACTGATAATTATTCCCTCCCTATTTCATTTCAACTAACTGGTTGCTTCACTGATTATTTTCCCTTTATTACTGAAAATGGTATCCCATGGAGAGGGGCTGATTATATCTTTCTTTCTGGAGAGACTTTGATTTTGAAATGATGTAGCCTGTCGTTTGTGAGATTGTACCTATTTGCCACAAATCTCTAAAACCCACCCTATGGGCTGTTTCACAGTGGAGAGTTGGAGGGTTAATGCAAAATATTATCCTCTTGATACTCTTTTTTTAAAAAAAAAAAAACCATAACTCCATATGTGGTCCACTTGATTTTTTTTTCTATTCTGTTTGTATTCATTGAGCAAGTTCTCAATTTCTCTTTGTCAAATTCCCCTCATTTTCACAGACATAGACTTAAGTCGTATTTTATTTCCATGTACCTACTACAGCATGGCACTGTGCTTGCATTCACAAATGTGGCACAAATTTTATATGATTCAATAAAATAAGCATTTTTGTAGTCATGTGCTATATCGCCAAACACTAATTAAAAACAGGATGGAGCTTTTATTTCCCCCATTAGTGATATGAGGGCCAAAGTGTTTTAGCTGAACAATGGTTTTCATTGCTATGCAACACAGTTATTAAAGGCTGAACACAAGAGTTTCAAAGGAATATTGTGTAAGCAATAGGGGCCACTTGGTGATGTTAATCGAAGTGACTATCTGCCAAGATTGAATGCTGTAAAAGAAAGCAGTTTGGAATTGAATGCTTAAAAATTAAATAATTGAAACAATTATAAAATGAACACAATCCTCTCCTACAAGTGAATATAAATCTTTTCATCCCGAATCTCAAAACTTACCAGCCTGCCAAGTTTTCCTTATTGCAGGAAAATTCCAACTCTTATAGATAACTGCAAACTACATCAGTGACATCTTAAAGAGAGATTTAACATTTCTGGAAATTTTGAAGCCATGAAGGGGAAAAAATTCTTTTCTATTTTTTTGTTCTTCCTTGAAAGGGTGGAAGAATAAAAGAATACTAAAATCATGCAAATAGTCAATCAGATTTTCTAGATTTAAGATAACTCTGCTACCTTATGTATATAGAAATTGGTTTGCTAAAAATACATTTATTATATCAAAATTTAAAATAAACCTTATCAGATGGTATAAAAGTTATTTCTAGAATTCCTTTTTCTTTTTTTTGATAGAGGCTCATGCTATCGAACTTTATGGAATCCAACACTTCTTAACTTTTTTTAGAGTAGACCAAGATTGTGAAGGAGAAGGATCAATATTTTTAAAAGGACCTCATTATGTCAAATGGATTCAGAAGGCACTTTTTAAAGAAATGGGTTTGAGGAGGAAAAGAAAAGCAATGCAAACTTCACTGACTATTATTTTTGCTGTATGAAATATTATCTAGTACTCTCCATTGGAATTGCATATTCCATATGACATTATTTTTGAAATCTCATTCTTGCTTGCCATATGGAAATGTTTCCATATGTGAGAAGTTGGTCTCACCATTTTGCTGAGGGAAATAAATAAAACAGAGTTCTGTGGGCAACTGGAATATAAACACCAAGTAACCAACATCAGGTTCAGATCCAGCACTGGTGACCTCTTGGAATTAACTGTCCTTAGCTCTCCAACCTCCTAGGCTCTGTCTCTGTTAAGACTGGCTTATGCCCTGGAGAAGGAAATGGCATCCCACGCCAGGGTTCTTGCCTGAGAAATCCCATGGACAGAGGAGTCTGGTGGATTACAGTCCATGGGGTCACAAACAGTCAAACACGATTTGGCGAACTAGCATGCACGCACGCATGCGTGAATTTTCCATAAACCACCAGATTATTAGGAATTCCACTAGGATTTATATGTAACTTGCAAAAACACCTATTATTGAATCTAATACCTTAATTGTGAGTATACTCTCAGACATTGTACCTATTTGCGCTGCAGCGCATGGGGTCGCAAAATGTCAGGCATGTCTTGGAGACTGAACAAATACAAATACAAATATCTACTATAATTCCGATATTCAGGTGTTTTTGTACACCTGTTACTCTAAAGTTGAGAGTTATTACAAAAGTTTCCCAAAGCACTTTTCTTTTTTCTTTTTGAAATTAAAAATGTGGTACATTTGCAAATATCAGGTCACCAGGCCAGAGTAGCAAGTTCCAATTTAATACATGCTTTTATTATTTTTGCCCTGGCATTTTCAGCAAACAAAGCAATATGTTTTTTAAATTCTAATATCCATGAACATATGTTTGTCATACCTCTGGCTCTAGATCCAAAATCACAGCCTCTGTAAGTGTGCTGATTTTTGCATCTTCCTTTCACAGAGCGATATGAGCATCACCTCTAAGCGGAAATGCTTTGGCTCTGGCAGTCCGGTGTGATTTACTCTAGTGTTAACATTGATTACATGCAATATTTAATGAGGCTTCCCTAGTGGCTCACAGGTCAAAAATCCACCCACCAGTGCAGGATACACGAGTCTGATCCCTGGGTCAGGAAGATCCACTGGAGAAGGACATGGCAACCCACTCTAGTGTCCTTGCCTGGAGAATCCCATGGACAGAGGAGCCTGACAAAAGAGCGGACATGACTTAATGACTAAACAACAACAGCAGTATTCAGTGACATGAAACCATAGGTTAGTCTGTGAAAGTGGTTTCCTAATATATGCCTTTTGGACATAGTTGTTCTTTTCTCACATTCTTTTACTCCCTTTTTCTCTCATTGGGAACCAAACTCGAGATAATAACATTGAATCTATTCACTTTCTCAAGGGTTGTTTAAAAACAGCACAAACAGCAACCCTAGTGCATCTAAGTGCCTGGCACGAGATACTACAACCAGACAAACAGCAGCAAACCAGGCCAGCTGAATCTTACACTCAACGTCATTTCCTTAGGCTGAGCAATTTTGGCTCCTTCTGCTACCCACAACTCCCCTTCCTCGTAACTGGACAATTACTCTTAACTACTTTTTGAAAGTAGTATGCGCTATCTGTCACACCACAAGGCTTGATTTTTGCTTCTTGCTATCATCTGGGGAATGCCAGAGGTGGGGGACACCAAACACCGAAAAGCAGGGAAACATTTCAGAGGCTAAGCTTATTTTCCTTTTTTTTGTTATGGACATGTTCACTAGTTAAGAATGTTAACTATATGGAAAGAATTCCCAGAAGTTTTTGGTCGAATTTCAGGTATATAGAAGTTAAAGATATTCAGTTGTACGAATCAAGTATTCAAAAACAAATACTGTGGTTGTGGATTTGAGTGAGCTGGTCTTTAAAAGGACAAGGTGAAGCCGGAACTCTTCAGTTTAACCTCTCTTAACCTCTTTGCTGTGTGTGACTTACAATTTTCTTAGTCATAATGATGTCACAGTGTATTTTCTCTCTGAACGATCAGACCCGGAAGCATAATCAAACCATACCCACTCCTCTCTCCACCCTGGAAGCACCCATCCAGTACTTCACTTGTGAAAAACAGAATAATAAAATGGTACTTTTCATCTTAACTTGATGTCCTTGTGATTTTTACATTTTCTCTGAGAATTCAACGAGTTCTTCAGATTCCTAAGATTTTTATTTTTCTAAAAAAAAACTGTAATAATAAGATACAGAACTTGTTTTATAAAATCTTAAATTTTATCTCTATTTTTGGTGGCCAAAAAATTAGAATGAACTTATAACTTGAGACTTTGGTATTGTAGATATCTCTACCACCTTCTGAATATTCAACTTTGCTATAGAAAACAAAATAAACAGGATAAATAAAACTGTTAGAAGGATGAAGCACAGACATTAAGCAAGCAGTTTATGAGACATAGATGAAATTTACAGGGTGTAGTAGTTGTCTATAATGAGTAAGCAGGAAGCTTGAGAGACATGAGCAGCATATACAAGATTTATTATATGTAAAGTAAGTTAGAAACTTCTAAGATCCTTTCTGACTCCATGGACTGGAGCTCATCAGGCTCCTCTGTCCATGGGATTTTCCAGGCAGGAGTACTGGAGTGGATTGCCGTTCCCTTCTCCAGGGGTTCTTCCTGACCCAGGGATCAAATGTGGGTCTCCTGCACTGCAAACAGATTCTTTACCATTTGAGCCACCAGGCATCAGGGAAGCTCCAGACAAATTAAAGGTACATAAAATTAATGGAACGTATTATGGAACAGATAAGAATATTACTTATAGATAGAAAGGAATGGAAAGACTACAGAATAATTATAGATCATGTCACCTCTATGCTGATAGCCCTCCCATCTATAAGTTGATCACCTATTGGTAACACCCGTCATGGTCTCATTCTGGCCCTATATGTGCTTTGTTCAAGAAATTCAGGTAAAACCTAGAGTTTCCGAGGCTAACTGGCAAATCACAGCAAGGACCGGGCATATTTCCCAGCTTCTCTAGGATACAGCAAGTGAGTGTTGACCCTGTTATTGCTGTTCAGTCGCTCAGTCCCACTCTTTGTGACCACACGGACTGCAGCATGCCAGGCTTTCCTGTCCTTCACCATCTCCCAGGATGTTTGAGTTGCTGGTCTTCTTCAGAACCACACCATCAGCCAGGAAGACTTAGGAGTCTGAGAGAAAAGAGCAGAAATCAGGCAATGGCCCTTCCATCTTGCTTGCATCTTATTTTATATTAATCTTCCCTTCTTTTTCTCCTTACTTCTCCTGTGCATTCTTAAATGATTTTAATTTGAGCATAATTTGAGCATTTTAATTCGGCCTGTGAGCGTCTCTGTCCCATGACCATTGAGATAGTCTGAATATATAGTTCATATATTTCAAGGTTTTGTCACACAAGGGTAATTTCCCACGTGACTATAAAACGAAGAACAAATATATTAATCCCTGTAATTATTATAAACCATTTAAAAGGAAAAGTCTCAACTAAGTTCTAGTTTTAAAAATCTAGTTATTCCCTTTCTAAGATAAACAAATTACAAATTTCAAACAGAAAATTTGAAAAGATACATGCACTCCAATGTTCATAGCTGCATTACTTAAAATAACCAAGACATGGAAGCAACCTAAGTGTCCATTGATAGATGAATGAATAAAGACACACACACACACACATATATATAGACATACTTCTCAGACATAAAAAAGAGTGAAATAATGTCATTTTCAGCAACATGGATGAACCAAAAGATTATCATAACAAGTGAAGTAAGCCACATAGGGAAAAATGAATATCATACGATATTGCTTTTACATGGATTCTTAAAAAATGACACAAATGAACTTATATACAGAACAGAAATAGACCCGTGGACATAGAAAACAAATTTATGGTTGCCAAAGGGGAAAGAGGGAAAGGATTAATTGGGAGTTCATAATTAACATATATACACTACTATATATAAAATAGATAACCAGCAAGGACCTACTGTATAGCACAGGGAACTATACTCAATATTTTTTAACAACCTATAAGGAAAAAATATGAAAAGAATACCAGCGTTTGAATCAGAACCACTACAACTGAGTCCAGACAAGCTCCCCCAATACCACCTTTACTAAAAAGTGGTGAAATCCACCCCACCAAGATCAAACATCACTACCCCACCCCTCCTATTCCTCCACCTCCACCCCAGCCAATCTAAAGAAAGAACTAGGACAGAAAAAATTATCATCTGAGTCATCAGCCTTACGGAACTGCAAAGTTCATGAGATGAGATTGTCTTTCCTCGGAGGGAGGCAGAGCACTGAAGGGAATCTCTGGTAGAGGCTGAAATGCCTGTAACAGGGATCTGGTTATGCTCCCACCTGGATGCTCATTAAGCCTTAGAACCTGACCTTTTGTTTGCTTCTCATCTTAGCATTTCAGGAAACAAGAGGCTTGCTTAACAATTCATTGCTGCACGGCAAGAGATGTGTCTGACCTCCCACCTGTTCTTGGGTTTCTGTGCCCTTGAAAGATGGGTTCCATGTCTCCATGGGAGAAGCACAGGTGATGGAAAAGATGCAGCCTATTAGCAGAGGCCTCCAGCAACAGACGGACCTGACCCAGTTATAGTGGGGCCAGGAATTCCCCCTTCCACTGAAATGGTACTCTGCCATAATGTATGCTAAATCGCTTGTATTGTGTCTGACTCTTTGCGATCCTGTGGACTGTAGCCCACCAGGCTCCTCTGTACGTGAGATTCTCCAGGCAAGAATACTAGAGTGCATTGCCATGCCCTTCTTCAGGGTGTCTTCCCAACCCAGGGTTCAAACCTGTCTTCCACATTGCAGGCCGATTCTTTACCAATACTTCTCAGGGATAGAGTCAGAGGTTAGGAACTGATCTTTAGTCTCAAGAAAATTATAAATTAGAAGGAGTGGGTACCCTCTATCTCTCAAATTATCAGTGAATGACTAAGCTGTCAAATCACTTTTTGATACACCTTTTATAGGACTCACGTTTCAAGATACTTTTGAATTTTGTGTATATTTCATATCTCTCTCCTACTTTGTAATTTTCTTGAGACCAAAGACCAGATTCTAACCTCTGACGGTATCTCTGAGAAGCATGTATTTTAAAATATAGTTTCATTACTGTAATTTCTACTTCCCTGGTGGCTCAGTGGTGAAGAACTCGCCTACCAATGCAGGAGAGCAGGAGACATGAGTTCGATTCCTGGGTTGGGAAGATTCCCTGGAGTAGGAAACGGCAACCCACTTCAGCAATCTTACCTGGAGAACCGCATAAACAGAGGGGCCTGGTGGGCTACAATCCATGGGATCGCAAAGAGTCAGACACAACTGAACATGTATGTAGGCACACACTGTAATTTATTTCTGGATCATGCAAAAAATAATTCCATTAGTGTATTTATTATATTATCCATTTTAGTGCTTATATTAATATAATCATTGAAATTTAGCATCTTAAGTTAGTGCTTTGAACAGAGCAATTAAAGAATTGCTTCTGAATGAGTACATAGATGAATCAATAAACATATCAAATAGCCAACACACTTGTCTGAATCAACTTCTACCGAACACTAGCCCTACATTCCAAACCCAGAACCTGAAATTGCAATGACTACTTTTGGTTTTATCTGATAATATTAGAATGAAGTTCAGATAAAATAACACTCTTTCCAAGTGGCAATAAAGTCCCTCTCAAACCTCTCATGTTCCCACATCTCCACCAAGTTACTGCCCTGTCTCTCACCACCCCTGTACTGTTGATTTCTCAAAAAGCATTTTCTACACTTGGATGAAGTGGTGACATCTACTGTGACAGGAAAAAAACAGAGAAAAAATAAGTTGGAGAGAGAGAGCAGGGTAGGCAGCAGATCATACACTCACTTGGGGAGTGGGCTATGTGATCTTATTCTCCACTTCTTCACTTATCTTCTCACTACACCCACCAGTGTGGGTCAATCCCCATCCTATCCTCATTTCCACTTGCATTTCTACATAAAGGCATCGAACAAATGTTTGCTGAATCATATGAATTAATTGAACATTGGTCTCATTAGCCCTTCTTCTAATAATTCATTATTTTCTTCCTTTTGTTTGTTATTTCTCCCTTTTGTTTGTTATTTTCTCTTTCCTTTCCTTCTGTTCTTTTTTCTCCCCTTTCTCCCTCCTTCAACATATACTTATTTGAACACCTATTATGTGTCAGAGTCCATGCTGAGTCTCAAGAGTAATAGCTTTTAGCAGATAATTTTCCTTCCCTCTTGAAACTTGCAATACAGAGATTGGTACTGATTACCTAAGCCCATCAATAACATTAATGATGAACAATGCTATTAAATGTCATGGAGCAGAAGCCCACAGTACATCATATTGGATACAGCTAATGTAATCTAACCAGGGTTTGATTTTCCTTTCCTGTGTGTTTTTGCTATTTAACTTTTATTTTTCATTTTCTATTGTCTTCTTTTTCTTTTCCCCTCTTTTTTGTTTGACTCAAGCTTATCCTCTACATCATCATTAAGCTTTTGAGATATCAATGGATTT
This sequence comes from Ovis aries, assembly GCF_016772045.2. Taxonomy (NCBI): domain Eukaryota; kingdom Metazoa; phylum Chordata; class Mammalia; order Artiodactyla; family Bovidae; genus Ovis; species Ovis aries. The sequence goes on from NC_056062.1 coordinate 46,196,053, forward strand.
TCATTGTTTTAACCTAACTTTTAGTTTCTTTGCAATTCTTTCTTTTTTAATTAATTTTTATTGGAGTATAGTTGCTTTTACTGGAGTATGTTGTGTTAGTTTCTACTGAATCAGGCATACATATACATATATCCACTCCGTTTTGGACTTCCTTTCCCTTCAGGTCACCACGGAGCATTAAGTAGAGTTCCCTATGCTATATAGCATGTTCTCATTAATTATCTATTAACTTTTATCTTTCAGTTCAGTTCAGTTGTCACTCAGTCGTGTCTGACTCTTTGCGACCCCATGAATCGCAGCATGCCAGGCCTCCCTGTTCATCACCATCTCCCAGAGTTCACTCAGACTCATGTCCATCGAGTCCGTGAGGCCATCCAGCCATCTCATCCTCGGTCGTCCCTTTCTCCTACTGCCCCCAATCCCTCCCAGGATCAGTCTTTCCCAATGAGTCAACTCTTCGCATGAGGTGGCCAAAGTACTGGAGTTTCAGCTTCAGCATCATTCCCTCCAAAGAAATCCCAGGGCTGATCTCCTTCAGAATGGACTGGTTGGATCTCCTTGCAGTCCAAGGGACTCTCAAGAGTCTTCTCCAACACCACAGTTCAAAAGCATCAATTCTTCGGTGCTCAGCCTTCTTCATAGTCCAACTCGTAGCCCAAATACTGAATAACCAAGCTAAGATCAGTGCATTTTCATCACCTTCCCAATATTTAGATGTGTACTGTAAATGAAGATGTGAGAAACACTGGAGCTTGGAAATGAGTTCAAGGGGATTTATATTCTTAAAATACTGAAACAAGATTAAAAATATTTAAATCATTTCTACCTTAAGGGGGAACAATTTAACAGTACCAGAACATACTGAGTGAGAATACATAGTGAACTAGTGAAGGGAAATTCTAAAACCTGCTTATGTTTTAGTCTCTCTTTTGATTTCCCACCCACCTGTGTGCCACTAGCTACCAAGGAACTTCTGATATTGATGCAAGTTTTTATTGTCTTGATCCATGGCATATATATTCAATCTATACCCATAATGGACTACTGAATAAATATAAGAACCATAAGGAACCTGTGTTCAAATATAGAACATTAATGAAAACCATAAAAATAATAAAAACTCTGCGCAGTCACCCCAATATACTATTCATCAGACTCTTACAATGCATCCATCTAAGCAATTTTTTTTTACATCAACTTGCCTCTAGTACTTCAGAAGCAGGATTAAAAAGAATAAATACAGTGATTAATATGTCTAAATTGACTTTACATTTATTGTAATAAAAATGATACACGTGCACAATATATAATTTGTGCTTACAAATACCACACTTGCATGTATTAATCTTCTTGAAAATTATATGGGTCTGATGAATAGTATATTGGGGTGATTGTGCTGAGTTTTTTATTATGTCATATGGTTTGTTAACAATTCATTCTTTTTCTTTCATATTTACATTAAATAGCATGGGTCACTCAATAAATGGAGAAATTTTGAAATTTACCTCTTTTTATGAATAGTATTAAATAGTCTATTAAATAAACTTTAAACAAATAATTTTAACAATGTGAAGGTATAATTTTTATATGAATAGTTTCTTTATAAATCACTTCATAAAATGGTAAAATGATTACAAAAATTCTTAAAAGAGGTCTGTGAGATTGTATATTACAATAGGAATTCATTAATCAACGAAGTTGGGAAACTGTTTTTTTTGGGGGGGGAAATTATTTTAATCTACTTTAATTATTTCCTAAAGAATTCAAGAACGCATAGGAGATATATTATTGAGAGAACAGGAACACCTGCTTGGAACATAACCTTATCTTTTCATTTTCCTAATATAGTTTGTTTTATCTTGTATAATATTTTAATACAAGCGTGTATGTACACCCATACTCAGGCAATCTGTGAAAATGACATTTACAGGTTTTCCCAATTGACTGACTATCAGTTCAGTTCAGTCGATCAGTCATCTCCAACTCTTTGCGACCCATGAATTGCAGCACGCCAGGCCTCCCTGTCCATCACCAATTCCCAGAGTTCTTTCAGACTCACGTTCATCGAGTCGGTGATGCAATCCAGCCATCTCATCCTCTGTCGTCCCCTTCTCCTCCTGCCCCCAATCCCTCCCAGTGTCAGAGTCTTTGCCAATGAGTCAACTCTTCACATGAGGTGGCCAAAGTATTGGAGTTTCAACTTTAGCATCATTCCCTCCAAAGAAATCCAAGGGCTGATTTCCTTCAGAATGGACTGGTTGGATCTCCTTGCAGTCCAAGGGACTCTCAAGAGTCTTCTCCTACACCACACTTCAAAAGCATCAATTCTTCGGCACTCAACGTTCTCCACAGTCCAACTCTCACATCCATACATGATCACTGGAAAAACCATAGCCTTGACTAGATGGACCTTTGTTGGCAAAGTAATGTCTCTGCTTTTCAATATGCTATCTAGGTTGGTCATAACTTTTCTGCCAAGGAGTAAGCGTCTTTTGATTTCATGGCTGCAATCACCATCTGCAGTGATTTTGGAGCCCCCCAAAATAAAGTCTGACACTGGTTCCACTGTTTCCCCATCTATTTCTCATGAAGTGATGGGACCAGATGCCATGATCTTCCTTTTCTGAATGTTGAGCTTTCAGCCAACTTTTTCACTCTCCTCTTTCACTTTCATCAAGAGGCTTTTGAGTTCCTCTTCACTTTCTGCCATAAGGGTGATGTCATCTGCATATCTGAGGTTATTGATATTCCTCCTGGCAATCTTGATTCCAGCTTGTGTTTCTTCCAGCCCAGCGTTTCTCATGATGTACTCTGCATAGAAGTTAAATAAGCAGAGTGACAATATACAGCCTTGACGTACTCCTTTTCCTATTTGGAACCAGTCTGTTGTTCCATGTCCAGTTCTAACTGTTGCTTCCTGAACTGCATACAGGTTTCTCAAGAGGCAGGTCAAGTGGTCTGGTATTCCCATCTCTTTCAGAATTTTCCACAGTTTATTGTGATCCACACAGTCAAAGGCTTTGGCATAGTTAACAAAGCAGATGTAGATGTTTTTCTGGAACTCTCTTGCTTTTTTGATGATCCACTGGATGTTGGCAACTTGATCTCTGGTTCCTCTGCCTTTTCTAAAACCAACTTGAACATCTGGAAGTTCACTGTTCACGTATTGCTGAAGCCTGGCTTGGAGAATTTTGAGCATTACTTTACTAGCATGTGAGATGAGTACAATTGTGCGGTAGTTTGAGCATTCTTTGGCATTGCCTTTCTTTGGAATTGGAATGAAAACTGACCTTTTTCAGTCCTGTGGCCACTGCTGAGTTTTCCAAATTTGCTGGCATATTGAGTGCAGCACTTTCACAGCATCATCTTTCAGGATTTGAAATAGCTCCACTGGAATTCCATCACCTCCACTAGCTTTGTTCGTAGTGATGCTTCCTAAGGCCCACTTGACTTCACATTCCAGGATGTCTGGCTCTAGATGAGTGATCACAACATCGTGATTATCTGGGTCATGAAGATCTTTCTTGTACAGTTCTTCTGTGTATTCTTGCCACCTCTTCTTAATATCTTCTGCTTCTGTTAGGTCCATACCATTTCTGTCCTTTATTGAGCCCATCTTTGCATGAAATGTTCCCTTGCTATCTCTAATTTTCTTGAAGAGATCTCTAGTCTTTCCCATTCTGTTGTTTTCCTCTATTTCTTTGCATTGATCGCTGAGGAAGGCTTTCTTATCTCTTGCTATTCTTTGGAACTCTGCATTCAGATGCTTATATCTTTCCTTTTCTCCTTTGCTTTTCACTTCTCTTTTTTCACAGCTATTTGTAAGGCCTCCTCAGACAGACATTTTGCTTTTTTGCATTTCTTTTTCACGGGAATGGTCTTGATCCCTGTCTCCTGTACAATGTCACAAACCTCTGTCCATAGTTCATGGGGCACTCTATCTACCAGATCTAGTCTGCCTATACACATTAGAAAAGGAAAATAACTCCTTAGATTTTTAAGGGAGGAAACATCTAGGAAATCTTGAAAACCTTTCAGAAATAACCCATACAATTGATTTATGCTGCATGTATTCAAGCCACCAAGGTCAAGGTCAGCCTCGACTGGCATTTAGAATTTCATGTATTTCAAAATGTGTATAATTTTAATTAAGTCCTAGATCACTTTCAAGGAAAGTATGCAAAGAAAATTCTTTCCTTATTACAAAATCTCCGGGATTTAGCGTGGCTCCCTGAAGTCTGTACAAATCACTTAATCCCTTTTCCTCAGTTTCTGGTTGGGAATTATAGCCTTACCGTATAGAGATGGGATGATCAAATACCTCAACATCTATAATGAGCTTTGAAGTCCAGTAATACAGATGTACTGGTTGGGGGGTAGAGCTATTGTTTTCATGTGCTTCATTACTTTTCTGACTCCGGCTTTCCATTGATGTGAGCCCACAACAAAGCATTCATGGTGTGTGTGTGTGTGTGTGTGTGTGTGTGTTTCAAACTGTCACATTAGTGGCTGCTTATGTTTACACACAAAACAGCCAGTCATTGGTAAATCAGTGTAAACTATCATTATTTGATATTTTCCAACTTTTCCTTTATTTAAAAAAAATGGAAAGAAGTTTCTTAACATGTATGCCTCTTATATACATGGGAGATACCAAAGAAAACTCAACAATTCCCTGACAGAGCCCAAGCCATCACCTTAAATACTTTCTTTTCCATTCTTTTAACTCACCTTCAGAGTCATCAGAATTATATTAGCAACACATTTCACAGATCTAATTTTGACCAAAGAAAAACAAAGTGGAGTTTTATAGCCCACTAAATGAATAAGTCACCAAAAAGGGCTAATATTTAAAATATGTACATATGATGAGATCAAATATTGCCAAATCAATGTGACTTCCTGAAATTCCAATAAAAATGAGAAAAGGAAGACTATTTCATTGACATTCACTAGAAGAAGTAATTTTGATAAAATCAGATGCATTCCTCTTTTCCTTTCTTTGTCAATTTCCATTTCAGAATGATATAAAGGCTTATGTTCCAAAATGAAGCCAAGAAACATCACTCTATTACTACTGATGTTTAAAGAATTTTGCCAGACCTTTCATAGAACTCACAATTGTCTTCATAGAACTTCACCAAAAAAATACATAAGTTTTATAAAATGAATTTATCAGATAAATAAGGACTCATTTGAAATATTAACCTATTTAAAATGACACTTTTCCATTCCTACACATTTACTCTAAAACTTTAAACTAATGATAATTTAAATTATTTTTACTTAGAATATGATCTGTGATTATGAAAAATGATAATACAATGATATAAACCATACTGAATGCATTCTACATTAAAAAATTAATACAATCACATCAGTGTAATCTTACTGGGAAACTACACATGTATTCAAATGGCATAATTTGAAATAGTTTTGCAGCTCTTATTTTGTACATAGCAGGTGTTCATTATTTGTTGAAGGCCAAAACATGAACAAATAAATGAGTGAACAAGTGAATGAATTGCCTTTAGAGACTATGTGATATTTTTACTATAAAAATAGTGATAAATAGTAATTCTTTAATAGTAGTTTTAGAAAAGACAAGAAAATGAGAAACACACTCTAGTGAATGATAAGAATTTGGAGAATAAGAATAGAGGAGAAATTATGATTGTTTGCTGAGCACCTACTATGTGCCTACCACATAGTAAAATCACTGGTTTCCAACCCTCATTTTTGCCTATGTCTCCCAACTTTGTTCTTTTTCTCTTTCTTCCTTACTGGTTAAAGCAAAGTCAATTCTTTTCCCAAATCCCACAATAGATTCTCATGAACTTAAGGTAGTTAATGCACATGGATTTACCATAATAACTGTCACAGGAAGAAGAGTGGCTATATCATTTCAGCTATATTAGACTAATAAAAAAGACTTATATACCCTAACGAGAACTTCTTCTCTTCTTCTTTCTTAAAGTGAAAAAAAGGAGGCTTATTTCTCCTGCGCTCCCAGGCACGCTAGTCATGAGGGAAACCATCCTGAGGTCAAAGTAATAAACAAAGCTGGGAGTTCCCTGGTGGTCCAGTGGCTAAACACTGTGGTCCCAATGCAAGGGACCTGGGTTCAATTCCTGGTTAGGGAACTAGACCTCACATGCCACAACCAAGAGTTCACTTGACTCAACTAAAGATCCTGTGTGCTGCAACTAAGACCTGACACAGCTAAATAAATAAACAAATACATACTTTACTAAAGAATAATAAAATAAAAGTAAAGGTTGGACCAAGAGAACATCAGAGGAGCAGAGTGGAATCCTGACACAGCATAACCGGTGTCTACTACATTTCTGGAGTTCTTAAAAGATGATGCATTTCCTATTTTAAAACTAGTTTGAATAGGGGTTTTCTCATGAAACAAAAAGTATCCTAATGAAAAGAATAATCATAATAATAATAACGCTAATCATTTATTAAGTGCTCAACATTTTGTCAGATATTATAGCAAAAAATTTAAATTCCTGAAGCTTCAAAACAACCCTGTGAAATATTAATATTAATATATTCTCTGATTCTATTTAATTGTTGAGGAAAGTGAGAACGTAGCACTTATAGAATATTAAATATCTTATTCAAGATCTTTTGCTGTTCACTAGGTGAATTAGAATCAGAATCTGAGATCCTCTAGCCACAAAACCTATTATTGTTGTTGTTGTTCAGTCCCTAGGTTGTGTCCAATTCTTTGTGACCCCAGGGACTGTAGCACATCAGCCTCCTCTGTCTTCCACTATCTCCCAGATTTTGCTCAAACTCATGTCTATGGGGTCGCACAGAGTTGGACATGACTGAGGCAACTTAGCAGCATGTCCATTGAGTCGATGATGCCATCCAACCATCTCATCCTCTGCTGCTCCTTTTTTTTTTTTTTTTTTTTTTTGCCTTTATCACTGACTCATTCTGTGATCCTGATTCAGACATTTCATCTTTCTGGGCCTCCATTTCTTCACTTGTTAGAAGACTGGTAAGTTCCATTCATAATAAAATTCCAAAATTGTCATGTTCAATGACAGTATGATCTACCTCTTAGACTGTTAGACAGGGAAGGAGCAGGCAGAGAAGACCCGAAGTGCAAAGCCAGAGATTAAAAACTTAAATTCTAAGTCCTACACTGTCCTAATTATGCTTTAACAGATCCATAGAGAGAGAGGGCTTGGGTCCTCCTTGTGCTCTAGTATGAATCCTTAACCTGGGCATTGTTTGATGTGCAAAAGGGGAAAGGGCCCTTCTGCAAAACTATGTTTCAGAGTTCTGAATTTGACAGTGTTAGTGGTTTTAAATAAAACTATCACAACAATTTTCTCATCTATACCTAGAATTTAAGAAACCACTTCTAACTTACAACTGGATACTCAGTTCAGTTCAGTTCAGTCACTCAGTTGTGTCCAACTCTTTGCAACCCTTGAATCACAGCACACCAGGCCTCCCTGTCCATCACCAACTCCCGGAGTTCATCCAAACTCATGTCCATTGAATCGGTGATGCCATCCAGCCATCTCATCCTCTGTCATCCCCTTCTCCTCCTACCGTCCCCATTCCCTCCCAGCATCAGAGTCTTTTCCAATGAGTCAACTCTTCGCATGAGGTGGCCAAAGTATTGGAGTTTCAGTTTCAGCTTCAGCATCAGTCCTTCCAATGAACACCCAGGACTAACCTCCTTTAGGATGGACTAGTTGGATCTCCTTGCAGTCCAAGGGACTCTCAAGAGTCTTCTCCAACACCACACTTCAAAACCATCAATTCTTCGGCACTCAGCTTTCTTCACAGTCCAACTCTCACATCCATACATGACCACTGGAAAAACCATAGCCTTGACTAAATGGATCTTTGTTGGCAAAGTAATGTCTCTGCTTTTGAATATGCGATCTAGGTTGGTCAAAACTTTCTTCCAAGGAGTAAGCGTCTTTTAATTTCATGGTTGCAATCACCATCTGCAGTGATTTTGGAGCCCCAAAAAATAGTCTGACAGTTTCCATTGTTTCCCCATCTAATAAATGAGGTAGTTCTATATTTCACCTAAGAATGAGATCCACACATACATTTAAGTAAAAAAAAATTAAGGTGCAGAACAGAGTGTATAGTCTGACCTCATTGCCAAAAAAGATTGATTATATATCATATATACACATAATTTGAGAAAGTTCAAGCAATTGTCTTTTCAAACATTGTTTCTCACCTTTCTAGAGTCAGACATTTTCACTATATTTTAATGTTTCTTCTGCTGTTTTAGGTATTTTCATTCTTTATAATGCGGATGTTTGTATATTTTCTTCTGATCTATCTTGCAGTTCATTTATTCTCCACTCAGTTCAGTTCAGTCACTCAGTCGTGTCAGACTCTTTGTGACCCCATGGACTGCAGCACAGTTCACATATTGTTGAAGTCTGGCTTGGGAAATTTTGAGCATTACTTTGCTAGCCTGTGAGATGAGTGCAATTGTGCAAGTATGGTGTCATCTACATACCTGAGGTTATTGATATTTCTCCTGGCAATCTTGATTCCAGCTTGTGCTTCAACCAGCCCAGCATTTTTCATGCTGTACTCTGCAAAGAAGTTTAAAAAAGCAGGGTGACAATATACAGCCTTGACGTACTCCTTTCCCTATTTGGAACCAGTCTGTTATTCCATGTCCAGTTCTAACTCTTGCTTCCTGGCCTGCGTACAGATTTCTCAAGAGGCAGGTCAGGTGGTCTGGTATCTGGTATTTACTTGAAGAATTTTCCACAGTTTCTTGTGCTCCACACAAAGGCTTTGGCGTAGTCAATAAAGCAGAAATAGATGTTTTTCTGGAACTCTTTTTCTTTTTAGATGATCCAGTGGATGTTGGCAATTTAATCTCTGGTTCCTCTGCCTTTTCTAAAACCAGCTTGAACATCTGGAAGTTCATGATTCACGTACTGTTGAAGCCTGGCTTGGAGAATTTTGAGCATTACTTTACTAGCATGTGAGATGAGTGCAATGCGTAATAGTTTGAACATTCTTTGGCATTGCCTTTCTTTGGGATTGGAATGAAAACTGACCTTTTCCAGTCCTCTGGCCACTGCTGAGTTTTCCAAATTTGCTGGCATATTGAGTGCAGCACTTTCACAGCATCATCTTTCAGGATTTGAAATAGCTCAACTGGAATTCCATCACCTCCACTAGCTTTGTTCGTAGTGATGCTTTCTAAGGCCCACTTGACTTCACATTCCAGGAAGTCTGGCTCTAAGTGAGTGATCACACCATCGTGATTATCTGGGTCGTGAAGATCCTTTTTGTATAGTTCTTCTGTGCATTCTTGCCACCTCTTCTTAATATCTTCTGCTTCTGTTAGGTCCATACCATTTCTGTCCTTTATTGAGCCCATTTTTGCATGAAATATTCCCTTGGTATCTCTAATTTTCTTGAAGAGATCTCTAGTCTTTCCCATTCTGTTGTTTTCTTCTATTTCTTTGCACTGATCACTGAGGAAGGCTTTCTTGTCTCTCCTTGCTGTTCTTTGGAACTCTGCATTCAAATGGGTATATCTTTCCTTTTCTCCTTTGCTTTTCACTTCTCTTCTTTTCACAGCTATTTGTCGCTGGAGTGGCAAGAGGAGGCTGCACAGTGCTGGAGCAGCCGAGAGGAGATACCCCACATCCAAGGTCAGGAGCGGCGGCCAAGAGGAGATACCCCACGTCCAAAGTAAGGAGCAGCAGCTGCGCTTTGCTGAAGCAGCCATGAAGAAATATCCTACGTCCAAGGTAGGAGAAACCCCAGTAAGATGGTAGGTGCTGAGAGAGAGCATCAGAGGGCAGACAGACTGAAACCACAATCACAGAAAACTAGCCAATCTGATCACATGGACCACAGACTAGTCTAACTCAGTGAAACTAAGCCATGCCATGTGGGGCAACCCAAGACAGATGGGTCATGGTGGAGAGTTCTGACAGAATGTGGTCCACTGGAGAAGGGAATGGCAAATCACTTGAGTATTCTTGCCTAGAGAACCCCATGAACAGTATGAAAAGGCAAAATGATAGGATACTGAAAGAGTAACTCCCCAGGACAGTAGGTGCCCAATATGCTACTGGAGATCGGTGGACAAATTACTCCAGAAAGAATGAAGGCATGGAGACAAAGCAAAAACAACACCCAGTTGTGTATGTGACTGGTGATAGAAGCAAGGTCTGATGCTGTAAAGAGCAATATTACATAAGAATCTGGAATGTTAGGTCCATGAATCAAGGCAAATTGGAAGTGGTCAAACAGGAGATGGCAAGAGTGAACATCGACATTCTAAGAATCAGCAAACTAAAATGGACTGGAATGGGTGAATTTAACTCAGATGACCATTATATCTACTACTGTGGGCAGGAATCCCTTAGAAGAAATGGAGTAGCCCTCATAGTCAACGAAAGAGTCCAAAATGCAGTACTTGGATACAATCTCAAAAACGAAAGAATGATCTCTGTTCATTTCCAAGGCAAACCATTTAGTATCACGGTAATCCAAGTCTATGCCCCAACCAATAATGCTGAATAAGCTGAAGTTGAACAGTTCTATGAAGACCTACAAGACCTTTTAGAACTAACAGCCAAAAGAGACGTTATTTTCATTATACGGGACTGGAGTGCAAAAGTAGGACGTCAAGAAACACCTGGAGTAACAGGCAAATTTGGCCTTGGAGTACAAAACAAAGCAGGTCAAATGCTAATAGAGTTTTGACAAGAGAACACACTGGTCATAGCAAATACCCTCTTCCAACAACACAAGAGAAGACTCTACACATGGACAGCACCAGATGGCCAACAACAAACTCAGATTGATTATATTCTTTGCAGCCAAAGATGAAGAAGCTCTATGTAATCACCAAAAACTAGACTGGGAGCTGACTGTGGCTCAGATCATGAACCCCTTATTGCCAACTTCAGACTTAAATTGAAGAAAGTGGGGAAAACCACTCGACCATTCAAGTATGATCTAAATCAAATCCCTTATGATTATACAGTGGAAGTGAGAAATAGATTTAAGGGACTAAATCTGACAGGCAGAGTGCCTGATGAACTATTCTCCTTTAGTCTTTGTTTAATCTGCTGTGAAGTCTACTGATTTAGTTCTTTATTTTTCATTGTATTTCTTACTTCTAGACTTTCTGCTTGTTTCTTTCTTATAGCTTTCAAGTCTATGCCAAAGTTTCAATCTCATTACGTAGTTTCTTAAAGATAAACATGAAGTGAAAATAAAGTGTTAGTTGCTTAGTCGTGTCCCACTCTTTGAGATCCCATGGACTGGAATTTTCCAGGCAAGAATATTGAAGTGGGTAGCCACTTCTTTCTTCAGGGGATCTTCCTGACCCAGGGATTGAACCTGGGTCTTCTGCACTGCAGACAGATTCTTTACCATCTGAGACACCAGGAAAGCCCAAATATAAACATACATATTTTAAACTTAGTTTCTGATATGCACATTATCTGGATCTCCTATAAATCTGTTTCTACTATCTGTTCCTTCTTGTGGATTTTAGTCACATGATCTTATCTCTTCTTATGCCTTTTTTTAATGCAGGAGATTATAGATGAAAAACTATAGCAATAATATGAGACTCTGGAAAACAGAATCTTCCTGAAATGATAATTTGCTTCAGGTAGACAGGTCTGCTAGAATCACTAGCAATCCCAGATCATCTATCCAATCAAGAATTGAGATGATTCAAGGCTGGGTCTCCCCACTGTAGGGGGCTGTATTAGTTCTATTTATCATTATTTATGGAACATAGTCATTTTGAATCCTAGTCAGAAGCTTGAGTGGGTTACTTCTCCTTAGTGGAACCTGAACTCCAGTTTTCATCATTTCACCCATCGATCTACTGAAGCATACTTTCAGAATTAATGGCGTTTCTAGGGACTAAAGTAGCCTCAAATGCCACGTTCAACTCTTCAGAATCCCTTCTCTCAAGTCTGGACTGCATAAGCCCTCACCATTTTGGTAGCTCTCCAGTGCCTTTACAGAAGATTTTCAAAATTTGTAGCTTCTGTAGCTCTTCAGAATGGGAGAGTTTGTCCAAACTACCTAGTTTGCAACTGCCATAAGCAGAAGTCCTATGTATGTTTCTGTAACATATCCCAATCTCCAGGAAGATATACAAGAAATTATAAATGTACTTATCTATTAAGTGAGGGATAGAAATTTGGGCAAAAAGACTTTTCACTTTTAGCATACATATACATATATATTTTGGGGGATCCAAAATCACTGCAGATGGTGACTGCAGCCATGAAATTAAAAGACGCTTACTCCTTGGAAGAAAAGTTATGGCCAACCTAGATAGCATATTGAAAAGCAGAGACATTACTTTGCCAACAAAGGTCCGTCTAGTCAAGGCTGTGGTTTTTCCAGTGGTCATGTATGGATGTGAGAGCTGGACTGTGAAGAAGGCTGAGCCCCAACAAATTGATGCTTTTGAAGTATGGTGTTGGAGAAGACTCTTGAGAGTCCCTTGGACTGCAAGGAGATCCAACCAGTCCATTCTGAAGATCAGCCCTGGGTGTTCTTTGGAAGGAATGATGCTGAAGCTGAAACTCCAATACTTTGGCCACCTCATGTGAAGAGTTGACTCATTGGAAAAGACTCTGATGCTGGGAGGGATTGGGGGCAGGAGGAAAAGGGGATGACAGAGGATGAGATGGCTGGATGGCAACACCGACTCGATGGACGTGAGTTTGAGTGAACGCCGGGAGTTGGTGATGACAGGGAGGCCTGACATGCTGCGATTCATGGGGTCGCAAAGAGTCGGACACAACTGAGTGACTGAACTGAACTGAACATATATATATATGTATGTATGTATGCATATGTATATATATACATGTACATACAATTGGAATTTCTTTTTCTTAAGAGTATGCATTGCTTTTATTTTCAAAGTCTAGTTCATTAATAAATAAAAGTTTTAAAAGAAAAAACAGAAATCAAATAATAGCAACCTTGTAAGTTATTTAATGTTGAACAAGTAGAATCTTATTGCATACTTAAACTATAGATATAATGTCTGTTAATTTGATGCATGATCCATATTATACAGCTAAAAATACATTTTCATGAAGAAGGGACTACATGAAAAAAATTAGTTGAAGAGGGCAAAAAGTCAACAATTAATCATTGTATTTGAGATCTTAAAGTTCATTACAATTTATGCGATTTATTGCTATTCACAATAAATGTAATGATCATCAATCTGTTAGATAGTTTGTATACGAAGTGTGCTTTCTAATCACTAAGTTAACATTTATAAAAGATAACTATCTCAGAGAAAAATACCAAGTATGGAGAATTGGCAAGTGAATAGGAAATTTCTAAAATTGGCAAGTGAATAGGAAAAAATTGCAGTGCTCCCTATCAATAATTACATTGTTTGCGCCTCAAATATGTACTCAGGACTCTTTGGTAGTCCTGGTAGATTTAATTATTCAGTCCTGGTGGCTCAGACAGTAAAGCGTCTGCCTACAGTGTGGGAGACCTGGGTTCGATCCCTGGGTCAGGAAGAGCCTCTGGAGAAGGAAATGACCACTCCAGTACTCATGCCTGGAAAATCCCATGGACGGAGGAGCCTAGTAGGCTATAGTCCATGGGGTCTCAAAGAGTCGGACATGACTGAGAGACTTCATTTGGCAAAACCAACAAAGATTATGGCTTAAATGGTAAGTGATTATGAAGACCATTGTTCTTTAATTTCCCTCAATTATTGAGACCTGAAACACACCATTGGTCAAGCTCTTGTGTAAGAAATACCTCAGAAGGAAACTATTAAAAAAAAAAAAAAGAAAGAAAGAAACATACCATTTAAACCTGAGCTAAAGGCACACTATCATTGTGAGCTATGGTTCACATCCCAATTCAATGAAAGTATAACTTTGCAAATACTTGTCTATTAACAAGCTTGGACTTGAAATTGATTTCAAAATGAAAAAACACAGGAGTATAGAAATGTCTAGTTATGCAGTTGTATGCAGAATGCATCTAAAAAAGATATATGAGCTATTCGTATTTTGCTTCCATAAATAGAACTAATTAATTAATATTTTTCAAATTTATGAGGGAACAACTATTTCTTTAGAGAAGATTTTAAAAGATTAAAAGTTAACATCAGAAGAAAATCTCTTTCAAATTTCAACTCACTTCCATTCTATTTCTATTACCCCATTTCACTCACTACCTGGAAACCAAGTAAAGCAGCTCACATTCAACCCCATATAAAGTAGAAAGGAAAGTGAGTGAAACACACACACACACATTCACACATACCTATACTAAACCAAGGAAGAAAATGTAACACTGTAGCTTCATATTTCCAAACAGTAATGAGGATTTATATCTGATACTTTATAATTTCATAAATCCTTTCCTCTGCTACACATTCCATGTTTCTTTGGGTTTTTTTTTTTCTCTGTAAAATACATTTCTTGTTCAGAATCCATGTTAAATGATTCACCAAAGTATCTTACTCATTTGGTGTCTTACTCACCAAGACAGGGAATAAAATAAGCAATGATTTTAAAGTCAGAAGTACAGCAAGCACAAAAAACAAGTGCATGTCAAAAATAAGCACTTATTCCATTGAATACAATTCCTCCAAATAGAACAGATCTAACATAATCTATCTTCTGCTAGAATATGATGCCCTACTGGGGGCTTAGCTTGATTATTTGCAATAGACCAAGTGTGCATTAATTAGCAGTAGTTTGATCCACCTTTGTGAGGAGGAATCCAGATTCTTAGGTTTCCAACCCGGCTCCTCCAGTCCCCTTCTTTATATGCCCTTTGACAGCTTTGAGGTGACTGGAAAAGAGACCACCACCAAAAGGCCAGGGCACAGAAGACCTCAAGTGTTCTTTCATAACTTTTAACCATATCAGTCTTACAAATATCCAAAAATTATTGAATTTTGGATAGTTCACCTAGCTTTGTCTATATGCAATCAGAACTATTCTACTAAAATGATAGTTTTTCGCTTAATAAGATAACCTATAAGTTTAGTCTACTTGTCCTAACTCAGTTCAGTCACTAAGTTGTGCCTGACTCCGAGACGCCATGGTCTGCAGCACGCCAGGCCTGCCTGTGCATCGCCAGCTCCCAGAGTTTACTCAAACTCGTGTCCATTGATTCGGTGATGTCATCCAACCATCTCATCTTCTGTTGTCCCCTTCTCCTCCTTCCTTCAATCTTTCCCCTTATTCTAACATTCACTGTTATCTTTATAAACAGCTCTCAAATCTAGACAATTCTGTTTATATAAACAGATTATTTTATGCAGGTCATATGCTACGCCTTCATTCATATTTATTTATCTCTACGTTAGGGTTTCCCGGTTAGCTCAGATAGTAAAGAATCTACCTGCAGTATGGGAGACCCAGGTTCAATCCCTGGGTCAGGAAGATCCCCTGGAGAAGGGAATGGCAATCCACTCCAGTATTCTTGCCTGGAGAATCCCATGGACAGAGGAGCCTGGTGGGCTACAGTCTATGGGGATACAAAGAGTCTGACATGACCGAGCGACTAACACTCATTTCTACTTCAGCCATTGCATTCTCCTCTTTTCCATCCTAGTATCCTGATCAGATGCCATTCAGCTCATGCCAGAGTTGGGTTGCCTTCTCCTCATCAATATTGATTTGATTTAAGCAATTCAACTATTTCAATAACATGTTCAGATTGTGTGAAAAACCCCTGTATCTTTTGCAATTACATTACACGCATGATTTCAGTTTAGATTCACAATACATCTAGGAGGTGAGGTAAGCAGGGAAGGTATTCATTCTTCCTTTCTTACGCTAATTTAAAATTTTAACTTGCTTTCTTAATAGGCAAGTTTTAGAGCAGTTGGGGTTTACAGAAAGATTAAGCAGAGCATCCCCATATCCATGCTGTCCACGTATGTGGTGTCCCATATTATTAAGGTCTTGCATTAATGTGGTATATGTCTTACAATCGATGAATCAGTGTCAACACCTTGTAATTAAATAAAGTCCATAGTTTACATTAAGGCTGTCTCCATGTGTTGTTCTGTATAGAACCCATAGAGGTTTCAAAAAATGTATAAAGTGCTTTGTGTCTGTCTGCTCAGGCTGCCATAACAAAATACCATAGACTGTATGGTTAAATAAGAGAAATTTATTTCTCACAGTCTGGAGGCTGAAAGTCCAAGATCAGGATACCGGCAGGTCAATTTCTACTGAGTTTCTCTATGCTTTTGTGTGTGTGTGTGTGTGTGTGTGTGTGTGTGTGTGTGTGTGTGCACATGCGCACACGCTCAGTTCTATCTCTTTGCAAGCTCATGGATGGTAGCCCACCAGGCTCCTCTGCCCAAAGAATTTCCCAGGCAAGAATACTGGAGTGGGTTGCCATTTTCTATTCCAGGGGATCTTCCCAACCCAAGAATCAAACCTGTGTCTCATGCATTGGCAGGTGGATTCTTTAACACTGAACCACAAGGGAGGTTCTCTTCCAAGTCGCAAATAGCTACCTTCCTACCATGTCCTCTCATGGTGGAGAGAAAGAAAGAGTTGTCAGGACTCTCTGATGTCTCTTCTTCAGTTCAGTTCAGTTCAGTCACTCAGTCATGTCCAACTCTTTGTGACCCATGAATCGCAGCACACCAGGCCTCCCTGTCCAGCACCAATCCCGGAGTTCACTCAAACTCACGTCCATCGAGTCAGTGATGCCATCCAGCCATCTCATCCTCTGTCATCCCCTTCTCCTCCTGCCCCCAATCCCTCCCAGCATCAGAGTCTTTTCCAATGAGTCAGCTCTTCACATGCGGTGGCCAAAGTATTGGAGTTTCAGCTTCAGCATCATTCCTTCCAAAGAACACCCAGGGTTGATCTCCTTCAGAATGGATTGGTTGGATCTCCTTGCAGTCCAAAGGACTCTCAAGAGTCTTCTCCAACACCACACTTCAAAAGCATCAATTCTTCGGTGCTCAGCTTTCCTCACAGTCCAACTCTCACATCCATACATGACTACTGGAAAAACCATAGCCTTCACTAGATGGACCTTTGTTGGCAAAGTAATGTCTCTGCTTTTCAATATACTATCTAGGTTGGTCATAACTTTTCTTCCAAGGAGTAAGCGTCTTTTAATTTCATGGCTGCAGTCACCATCTGCAGTGATATTGGAGCCCAAAAAGACAAAATTTGACACTGTTTCCACTGTTTCCCCATCTATTTCCCATGAAGTGATGGGACCAGACGCCATGATCTTCATTTTCTGAATGTTGAGCGTTAAGCCAACTTTTTCACTCTCCTCTTTCACTTTCATCAAGAGGCTTTTAGTTCCTCTTCACTTTCTGCCATAAGGGTGATGTCATCTGCATATTTGAGGTTATTGATATTTCTCCTGGCAATCTTGATTCCAGCTTGTGTTTCTTCCAGTCCAGTGTTTCTCATGATGTACTCTGCACAGAAGTTAAATAAGCAGGGTGACAATATACAGCCTTGATGTATTCCTTTTCCTATTTGGAGCCAGTCTGTTGTTCCATGTCCAGTTCTAACTGTTGCCTCCTGACCTGCATACAGGTTTCTCAAGAGGCAGGTCAGGTGGTCTGGTATTCCCATCTCTTTCAGAACTTTCCACAGTTTATTGTGATCCACACAGTCAAAGGCTTTGGCATAGTCAATAAAGCAGAAATAGATGTTTTTCTGGAACTCTCTTGCTTTTTCGATGATCCAGTGGATGTTGGCAATTTGATCTCTGGTTCCTCTGCCTTTTCTAAACCCAGCTTGAACATCTGGAAGTTCACAGTTCACATATTGCTGAAGCCTGGCTTGGAGAATTTTGAGCATTACTTTACTAACATGTAAGATGTCTCTTCTTAGAAGAGCACTAGTCCTACCAGATTAGGGCCCCACTTTATAACCCTACTTAACTTTAATTATTTCTTTATATGCTCCATCTCCAAATACAGTCATTTTGGGGGGTATGATTTCAACTTTGGAAGGCCAAAATGTATTAGAATTTTTTTCTCCTCTATCCCAGTCCTCATGGTTCACATGGAGCTGGGCCTATGTCCCAGCTTCAGAGGTGAGCACATGCTCAGATGAACACATGTTGGCCAATGAGAATATTCCATTTCTCTGGACATGGTGATTGATTCAGGGATTGTCATACGTTCTAAATCACACAAATCAAAAGAAGTGGCTGGAAATGCGGCCAAAGAGGCTTTCTTTTGAGATTGCTAAAATTTTAACACATGAAACCAGAGTTGCTGATGGCCTTTTCTGCCATCACTGGGAAAAGTCTAAGATTAAAACAAGTACACATAACAAAAGAGAAGAAAAAGTGGGAGAAAGAAAGTTTCTACAGCCTGTAATACAGGAAGTCAGTATATGAACCTATGGACTTCATAGTTATGAAAAGAAACAAATGTTCTTCCTTTTCATACTAATGTCAGTTTGGATTTGTTTCTATCACTTGCTACTGAAAGAATGCAGGCTAATAAATCTAAGTTGATTTTCATTAAAATTTGTAAAACTGGTTTCAAAACTGTATCTGAACTTGACTGTTGAAGATCTTCTGTTGATCCAAAGATATGTAAATTGATATTTTTTAGAGAAATCGTCACTAATTATTGAGCCCTACAATTATAACCTATAATGGGAAAAGGCAGATTTTGTAGCAAAAAGAAACAGGAAAAAAGAGATTTTTATAGGAAATATATACTTTAAAATATTTGGATAAGTCTTTCTATTTTATTTTCACACTTTTGCTTTGTTTTTGCAAGTTGCAACTGAGAACCCTGAAGCCTAAACAATATAAAGCAAGAAAGGGTAATACACATTCACTATCATTAAATATTACTTATAGGATATTGAAAAATTCAAATAAAATTATAGCTCTCAGTTTTCCATTTGCTTTTATGTTTATCAAAATACAAATGGAATCAAGTCATTGTTATATCATATTATATAACTTATGAATTTATATATAGAAATATTTCATGATATCAAAATTGAAATATAATCCTGATAGAGTATTTTGATTTGCAGGATACAAAATTACTTCAACATCATAAATATATAATTTAATGTTATTTGGATAGAGTTATTTCCAACATATGTATGAAATAACTTCAAGATTTAGGAGTAAGGGAGTAAAACTAATGTTTCTTCCAAAATTTCCTTCCAGCCCTAATATGTGACAACATAAAGCCTGCCCCCTGCAGACTGTGTCATTTGGTCTCCCCCACCCCCCAGAAAAGCCCCCTTACTATGCGGCTGCATTGGTCCAAGGCAGGGCTGGCTTTCTCCCCGTTCAGGCTAATTTTCTGGTTTGAACACACATGCTCTGAGGCGTATAAACTGCTTTACTTCCCTTATTAAGACATTGACATAGTGTCCCCAGAGTAGTGAAAAAAGACTTCAAAATTGAAATGAACCACTCTTGGGGTTTAATGTTCTTGTCCTGTAGAGTTTCTTCTTTTTCTTTCTTCTGTTCTTTTCTCCTTTCTCTTTCTTTTAATAGAGACTATAACAGCAGGGACTATACAGACCCTGAAATCTCTGGAAAATGAAATGTTTCCACAGCACTGAGATGCATTCAGGACTAAGACAGAAATTTAGGTGCCTCTATTGTTCTTTTGTAAGAGGAGTTTTAAAACACACACACACACACACACAGATAAAATAGAAATAACTTCAGGATGATGGGAGAGGCCCATGTTTCTGGATATACTGCTCTCTTATCATTTTCAGGGTGTTTGGTGATAAAAGAAAATGAAGGAAAAAGGGAAATTTTCCTAATCAGCATTCCATCAACCATGTGAATATACCAGAGAAAATGAAAATGGTTGGCTTTGTACTCATTAAAGTGACTTTTTAAAAGGAAAGACTTGAGAATCAATGACACTGAGTGCCCGTTGCTAAATTCATTGCTGATTTTTACTTGGAACTTTTTTTAATGCACTTTTCTGTATTTCTTCTTTAGTGGCATAGCTTTATCATATATATTTACATATGTTAAAAAACATACATACATATATATGTGTTATGTCTTTCTGTTCATTTCACTCTTTAAATTCAGATTGCTGATGTTTCATTGTTCTAGAAAATCTCACTTGAAAGAAATATAGGGGTTTTAATTTTTAAAAAGCAATGAATTGTTTAATAAATATATAAATTATTCATTTAAAAGATTAAAAAAGAGGAGCTATGCTCTTTATATATGTAATCTTTTTCTTCTTAAAAAGTTCTTTACTTGATATTTGTCAGATGGTAATGGTAGTATATGATTGTTGTAGCCAATTAAAATAATTTAATAAATATGTTGCTGTTGTTTGGTTGCTAAGTCCTATCTGACTTATTGTGACTCTATGGACTGTAGCCTGCCAGGCTCCTCTGTTCATGGGATTTCCCAAGCAAGAATACTGGAGTGGGATGCCATTTCCTTCTCCAGGGGATCTTCCTGACCCAGGGATCAAATCCACATGTCCTACATTGGTAGGCAGATCCTTTACCACTGAGCCACTTGGAAAGCCCAATAAATATGCAGGCATGCAAAAATAATCATTTCCTGTACACTCCCTTCCCCCACCTCATCTACCTACCACCATCTTATCCCACTGACTTAACCAATATAACACCCTGGACATATCCATTCATGCTGCTAAATTCATTTATTTTATATGAGTATGTTTACAGAGGTTTGGGGTGATGTTTTTAATGAAAAATAATTATATATCTTTTGTGAATTGGTCTTTTCATTTTTTGAAAATACATCATAGAAATTCATATGAGGTTTTAGTTATATATTTTTTAACTTTTGTTATACAAAGTTAAAACATACACAGAAGCAGACAGATTAGTATAATGAATACCCATGGACTAATCTCCCAGCTTAAACAATAAGCAAATTAGGTTTAATATTTTTTATCTCACTTTCCTTACTCTATAATTTTGGATCAAATAAAACAAAATATGGATTCATCCGTAAATGTTTAAGGTGGGGATTTCCCTAATGGTTCAGTGGTTAAGAATCTGTCTGTCAACACAGGGGACACAGGTTCGATTCCTGATCCAAGAAGATCCCACATGCTTCAGGGCAACTAAGCCTGTGCACCATTACTACTGAGCCTGTGTGCTACAACAAAGCACAACCAAAAATAAAAAATAAATAATATAAATTTAAAATTTGTTAATGCCTAAGATGTGTCTCTAAATAATGAAAAATTTTGAATGTGAACATAATAATTCTAAACAATCTCAAAAATTAATATTTAATCATTATCCAAATTTCCACTCTTTTCGCATTAATTCATTCCTGTTCTCATTTATTAATTTCTTTCTTTGAATTAGGATCCAAATAAGATCCAAACATTGCAATACATCAATACATCCTTTGTTATTGCTGCTGTTCAGTCACTAAGTCATGTGTGACTTTTTGTGACCCCATGGACTAAAACACACCAGGCTCTTCTGTCCTCCACTATCTCCCTTACATCTCTCTTATTTATAGCTTCCCTGCTCTCTTCCTTCCCCTCTCTCTGTCTCTGTAACTTATCTTTGGGGTGGGGGTGGGTTGGGCAGGGGGGAAGGCAGATTGTTGGTCACAGAGTTCCTTACAATCCCACAATCTGAATTTTTGTCTAGGATGCTTCATAAGTAGGGTTGTATATTTCCCTCAAAGGCAGACATCTGGTGTTCCCTTTTTGTGATATTAGTAGCCATTAATAGTCAAGGCTGTATATTGTCACCCTGCTTATTTAATTTCTATGCAGAGTACATCATGAGAAATGCTGGGCTGGAAAAAACACAAGCTGGAATCAAGATTGCCAGGAGAAATATCAATAACCTCAGATATGCAGATGACACCACCCTTATGGCAGAAAGTGAAGAGGAACTCAAAAGCCTCTTGAGGAAAGTGAAAGAGGAGAGTGAAAAAGTTGGCTGAAAGCTCAACATTCAGAAAACGAAGATCATGTCATCTGGTCCCATCACTTCATGGGAAATAGATGGGGAAACAGTGGAAACAGTGTCAGACTTTATTTTGGGGGGCTCCAAAATCGCTACAGATGGTGACTGCAGCCATGAAATTAAAAGACACTGACCCCTTGGAAGGAAAGTTATGACCAACCTAGATAGCATATTGAAAAGCAGAGACATTACTTTGCCAACAAAGGTCCATCTAGTGAAGGCTATGGTTTTTCCAGTAGTCATGGATGGATGTGAGAGTTGGACTGTGAAGAAAGCTGAGTGCTGAAAGAATGATTTTGAACTGTGGTGTTGGAGAAGACTGTTCAGAGTCCCATGGACTTCAACGAGATCCAACCAGTCCATCCTAAAGGAGATCAGTCCTAGGTGTTCTTTGGAAGGACTGATGCTAAAGCTGAAACTTCACCTCATGCGAAGAGTTGACTCATTGGAAAAGACTCTGATGCTGGGAGGGATTGGGGGCAGGAGGAGAAGGGGATGACAGAGGATGAGATGGCTGGATGGCATCACCAACTCAATGGACGTGAGTTTGACTGAACTCCGTGAGTTGGTGATGGACAGGGAGGCGTGGCATACTGCGATTCATGGGGTCGCAAAGAGTCGGACACGACTGAGCAACTGAAATGAAATGAATGTTGTATACCTTAAGGTTACACAAAGTTACATGTTAATTATATCTCAAGAAAGCATGAAAAAAAAAAGAAAATTTGAAAGATACAAAGCAAACAAAAATCTTCAGCATAATTATTGGTGTTATTTGCAGTAGAAATAAAACTGCTCATCACTAGCCTTGTTTTTGTTTTCCTTTGGGGGCCCATTTCTAACCTCGGAGCTGCAACTTAACTATGAACATAGGTAAGATACTTTATTAACTTCCTGTCTCAGTTTCTTCATTTATAAATTAGAAATAATATTAGCACTTCCCTCATCAAGTGTTTTAAGGATTACATAAGTTAACAAATGTGCAGAGGAGCCTGGTGGGTTGTAGTCCATGGGGTTGCATAAAGAGTCGGACATGACTTAACTAAACAACAAAGTTGTCAAATGTGCTGTTCTTAGAAGAGTATAGAATGCACAATAAATATTAACTACATGTTAAATATTAATAAATATTCAGTTCACTTGAATTGCAGCATGCCAGGCCTCCCTGTCCATCAACAACTTCCAGAGTTCACTCAAACTCCAATCATCAAGTCGGTGATGCCATCCAGCCATCTCATCCTCTGTCATCCCCTTCTCCTCCTGCTCCCAATCCCTCCCAGCATCAGGGTTTTTCCAATGAGTCAACTCTTCGCATGAGGTGGCCAAAGTATTGGAGTTTCAGCTTTAGCATCAGTACTTCCAATGAACACCCAGGACTGATCTCCTTTAGAATGATCTGGCTGGATCTGCTTGCAGTCCATGGGACTCTCAAGAGTCTTCTCCAACACCACACTTCAAAAGCATCAATTCTTCGGCACTCTGCTTTCTTCACAGTCCAACTCTCACATCCATCCATGACTACTGGAAAACCATAGCCTTCACTAGATGGACCTTTGTTGGCAAAGTAATGTCTCTGCTTTTCAACATGCTGTCTAGGTTGGTCATAACTTTTCTTCCAAGGAGTCAGTGTCTTTTAACTTCATGGCTGCAGTCACCATCTGCAGTGATATTGGAGCCCAAAAAGACAAAATTTGACACTGTTTCCACTGTTTCCCCATCTATTTCCCATGAAGTGATGGGACCAGATGCCATGATCTTCATTTTCTGAATGTTGAGCGTTAAGCCAACTTTTTCACTCTCCTCTTTCACTTTCATCAAGAGGCTTTTTAGCTCCTCTTCACTTTCTGCCAATAGGGTGGTGTCAATGGATATCTGAGGTTATTGATATTTCTCTCGGCAATCTTGATTCCAGCTTGTGCTTCTTCCAGTCCAGCATTTCTCATGATGTACTCTGCATAGAAGTTAAATAAGCAGGGTGACAATATACAGCCTTGACGTACTCCTTTTCCTATTTGGAACCAGTCTGTTGTTCCATGTTCAGTTCTAATTGTTGCTTCCTGACCTGCATACAGGTTTCTCAAGAGGTAGGTCAGGTGGTCTGGTATTCCCATCTCTTTCAGAATTTTCCATAGGTTCTTGTGATCCACACAGTCAAAGGCTTTGGCATAGTCAATAAAGTAGAAATAGATGTTTTTCTGGAACTCTCTTGCTTTTTCAATGATCCAGCAGATGTTGGCAATTTGATCTCTGGTTCCTCTGCCTCTTCTAAAACCAGCTTGAACATCAGGGAGTTCACTGTTCACGTATTGCTGAAGCCTGGCTTGGAGAATTTTGGGCATTACTTTACTAGCGTGTGAGATGAGTGCAATTGTGCAGTAGTTTGAACATTCTTTGGCATTGCCTTTCTTTGGATTGGAATGAAAACTGACCTTTTTCAGTCCTGTGGCCACTGCTGAGTTTTCCAAATTTGCTGGCATATTGAGTGTAGCACTTTCACAGCATCATCTTGTAGGATTTGAAATAGCTCAACTGGAATTTAATCACCTCCACTAGCTTTGTTCGTAGTGATGCTTTCTAAGGCCCACTTAACTTCACATTCCAGGATGTCTGGCTCTAGGTGAGTGATCACACCATCGTGATTATCCAGGTTGTGAAGATCTTTTTGTACAGTTCTGCTGTGTATTCTTGCTGCCTCTTCTTAATATCTTCTGCTTCTGTTAGGTCCATACCATTTCTATCCTTTATCGAGCCCATCTTTGCATGAAATGTTCCCTTGGTATCTCTAATTTTCTTGAAGAGATCTCTAGTCTTTCCCATTCTGTTGTTTTCCTCTATTTCTTTGCATTGATTGCTGATGAAGGCTTTCTTATCTCTTCTTGCTATTCTTTGGAACTCTGCATTCAGATGCTTATATCTTTTCTTTTCTCCTTTGCTTTTCACTTCTCTTCTTTTCACAGCTATTTGTAAGGCCTCCCCAGACAGCCATTTTGCTTTTTTGCATTTGTTTTCCATGGGGATGGTCTTGATCCCTGTCTCCTGTACAATGTCACGAACCTCATTCCATAGTTTATCAGGTACTCTATCTATCAGGTCCAGTCCCTTAAATCTATTTCTCACTTCCACTGTATAATCATAAGGGATTTGATTTAGGTCATACCTGAATGGTCTGGCAGTTTTCCCTACTTTCTTCAATTTAAGTCTGAATTTGGCAATAAGGAGTTCATGATCTGAGCCACAGTCAGCTCCTGGTCTTGTTTTTGTTGACTGTATAGAGCTTCTCCATCTTTGGCTGCAAAGAATATAATCAATCTGATTTCGGTGTTGACCATCTGGTGATGTCCATGTGTAGAGTCTTCTCTTGCGTTGTTGGAAGAGGGTGTTTGCTATGAACCAGTGCATTTTCTTGGCAAAACACTATTAGTCTTTGCCCTGCTTCATTGCGCATTCCAAGGCCAAATTTGCTTGTTACTCCAGGTGTTTCTTGACGTCCTACTTTTGCATTCCAGTCCCCTATAATGAAAAGAACATCTTTTTTGGGTGTTAGTTCTAAAAGGTCTTGTAGGTCTTCATAGAACCATTCAACTTCAGCTTCTTCTGCGTTACTGGCTGGGGCATAGACTTGGATTACCGTGATATTGAATGGTTTGCCTTGGAAAGGAACAGAGATCATTCTGTCGTTTTTGAGATTGCATCCAAATACTGCATTTGGACTCTTTTGTTGACTATGATGGTTACTCCATTTCTTCTGAGGGATTCCTGCCTGCAGTAGTATATATATGGTCATCTGAGTTAAATTCACCCATTCCAGTCCATTGTAGTTCGCTGATTCCTAGAATGTCAACGTTCACTCTTGCCATCTCTTGTTTGACCACTTCCAATTTGTCTTGATTCATGGACCTGACATTCCAGGTTCCTATGCAATATTGCTCTTTACAGCATCAGACCTTGCTTCTATCACCGGTCACATACACAGCTGGGTATTGTTTTTGCTTTGGCTCCATCCCTTCACTCTTTCTGGAGTTATTTCTCCACTGATCTCCAGTAGCATATTGGGCACCTACTGACCTGGGGAGTTCCTCTTTCAGTATCCTTATCATTTTGCCTTTTCATACTGTTCATGGGGTTCTCAAGGCAAGAATACTCAAGTGGTTTGCCATTCCCTTCTCCAGTGGACCACATTCTGTCAGACCTCTCCACCATGACCCGCCTGTCTTGGGTTGCCCTGCAGGCATGCCTTAGTTTCATTAAGTTAGACAAGGCTGTAGTCCTAGTGTGATTATATTGACTAGTTTTCTGTGAGTATGGTTTCAGTGTGTCTGCCCTCTGATGCCCTCTTGCAACACCTACCATCTTACTTGGGTTTCTCTTACCTTGGATGTGGGGTATCTCTTCATGGCTGCTCCAGTAAAGCGCAGCCACTGCTCCTTACCTTGGATAAGGGGTATCTCCTCACCATCGCCCTTCCTGACCTTCTTCGTGGGATAGCTCTTCTAGGCCCTCCTGCACCCGCACAGCCACCACTCCTTGGATGCGGCATGGCTCCTCCCGGCTGCCTCACCTGACCTTGGATGTGGGGTAACTCCTCTTGGCTGCCGCCCTTCGGGCATGGTGTCCTCCTGGTTTCTGCCCCTGACCTCAGATGTGGCGTAGCTCCTCTCCGCCGTGCTCAGCATGCCGGTTGCAGCCGCCTACAAATTTGTGCAGGGATTTTTGTCATGGAATGGTATCAGGTACTTTCAAATATACTTTGATACCAAAACCAGATAAGGATGTTACAAAAAAATAGAAATTATAGGTCAATATCCCTAATAAACATAAATGCAAAAATCTTCAACAACAAATATTAACATTCTGAAGTCAATAGTTACCATGTCATAAATTACATCCCCAGCATTTATGTATAATATCTTATAACTGGAAGTTTGTTTCTTTTGACCACCTTCACCCATTGTTCCCACTCCCAGCCCTCACCTCTAGCAACATCCTTTTTGTTCTTTGCATCTGTGAGTTCAGTTTTTTTTAGGATCCACATATAAGAGACATCATGCAATATTTGTCTTTCTCAGATAATACTGTATTCTACAATTGAAATTTGCTAATAAAACCTAAGTGTTATTATCAAGAAAAAAGAAATAAATATTTAGTTAATGGGTGTATGAATTAACTCAGTGGCAAGAATCCATTCACAACATAAACATATATCAAATCATCATTTCATATGCATTATTACAAATTTATTTGTCAATTATGTATCAGTAAAGGAGAAAAATGCATTTCTGTGGGCAGCAAAGAAAAAATTGCAATGGAGCAATTCCTTCAAACTTTGAAAAAAAAGTACTTCCTACCCCAAACTTCAAACCCATCCAAACTACAGATCAAATGAGAGAGCTAATAAAGACACTTTCAGACAAAGTCTCAAAAATCTTACCTTCCTTGAACCATTTTCCTGAAGACTGCTGAAAAATACATCCCTGAAAACTGAGGTCATAAACAAGAAAAAGGAGCAAATAGAATTCAGGAAACAGGAGATCCCACTCTAAAGAGAGATGAGGAATGGCAAAAGGATCAAGAGGGAGACCCAAGATGGTGGCTCTGACCTGGCCACAAGTCAAGGAGGATTGAAATTTGAAATGTTAGACAGAATTAACTTTTTTTTACAACTATATAAAACAATAGAATAGCATGTGGGTCAATTTTTTTTTTTTAATAGAGGCAATTATCTTCAAAGAAAACAAAGCATGCTGATAGATAAAGTAAGAATTACTCAGTACAGGGCTTTGCTGGGATAGCATCTACATTCACGTTGTCATGATAATATAAAGTGTTTGTCTCCGGGAAGAGGAATCTAGGGTAAGACAGAGAGTTGGTATGTTTCATACTATAATTTGTACAACCCTCAAGCTCTTTCTCCGGAGAAGGCAATGGCAACCCACTCCAATACTCTTGCCTGGAAAATCCCATGGACGGAGGAGCCTGGTGGGTTGCAGTCCATGGGGTCGCTAAGAGTCGGACACGACTGAAGCAGTTTAGCAGCAGCAGCAGCAGCAAGCTCTTTCAACTACAGGTATACACAATGGTGCTGAAAGTAAAAGAAACTAAAAATCAATTTTATGAAAATAAGATTACTAGGCTACATTTTAAAATTGTGAATTCCTAAATGAGCATGGACATATCTTCAAAGCTTATTTCCAAATTTTATTTCATTATCAAATCCTTTTATTATTCATGAAGTCTTTTCTTTCATAAAAGAGAAATTAGAATTAGTAGAATTCATCCACTTATTTATTCAGTCAATATCTATTAAGGCATCTTTGTCTTAAAGGACCTCACAATTCCTCAAGGGAACATTAATCCAAAAATTCTTGGCTGCTGTAGAAAAATTGCATAAACAGAGCTATCAGAGGATAGGAATAGATCTGCCTAGAAGTGTCTCAGAAAGCTTCCCAGAGGTATTTTAGCTAGGTCTGAAAGGGGAGATTATGTAGGGCTTTGATTTATTTTGCCGGTTTTCTAAAAAATTCAATATGGTGAGTGTGCTTTCCAGGTGACTCAGTGGTGAAGAATCCACCTGCCAATGCAGGAGCCACAGGGGACTCAACTTCAATCCTGGGTTGGGAAGATACTCTGTTAGAGGAAATGCAAAAAACTCTGGTACTCTTGCCTGGGAAATCCCACAGACAGAGGAGCCTGGTGGCCTACTGTCCATGGGGTTGCAAAGAATTGGACACAACTGAGTACTTATGCACGTGTACTTGCAACACTAAATAAAAAGGCAGAAATCAAAATTATGTATATGACTGAACAACAGCAACAAGTCTAAGATAATGCCTCCTAATATCATAGCATCTGAGAATCACAACTTTATATGAGAAATAGAGAGCTTAGTAAAGTTAAATAGCTTGCTCAACAATTGCTGAAGACCAAGCAGGACCCAGGGCCTATGGTTTATAGTTCTCAGGACAATGCCTTTTGCATCAACTGTGTCATGTTAGCATCCAGGGACTCTATTAAAACAAAAGTTTAGAATTGACTTTGTTGTTCAGTCACTCAGTCATATTTGACTCTCTGCAACCCCATGGACTGCAGCACACCAGGCTTCCCTGTCCATCATCTCCTGGAGTTTGCTCAAACTCATGTCCATTGAATCGATGATGCCATCCAACCATTTCCTCCTCTGTTGTCCCCTTCTCCTCCTGCCTTCAATCTTTCCCAGCATCAGAGTCTTTTCAATGAGAATTGACTAGAATTGTCTTCATTTTACTGAGAAAAGACATCTATTCTTTCTGTTAATCAAAGATAATACTCTTGGAGGGTTGACTGTCCACTACATACCAAGCTAAGTGCTTTTTGAGCTACCACATTTAATTTGAAAAGCAACCCATTTTACAAATGAGGGAATTAAACTTAAAGATAAGAATTTACACAATGTAATAGAAATGAGAAGAAGGTTGAAGCCAGGAGCATCTCACCCTATAAGACTCAATTCTGAAGCATTCTGCTGTACTGATACAAATAGGGAAAACTTACTCTGTCTTGTTTCCGGGTCCTCCTACTCCCAACTGCTGTTTTCATAGGTTATGAGTTTTAAACAATCAAGGATGGAACATTTGTGAATTGGGAATGTCTTATCTGTACATTTATAATTGCACTTAAGCAAAAATATGAAATCATTTCACTTCTAAATAAAGTCATATATATGCTTCTCCAAAGCTTCTCCAAAATTATCAACAGACTTGAAATGTTCATCATCTAAAGCCAGAGAGGCAAATGCAAACTTTAATTAATTGTTAGGGGCTCCTGGAATACTGCGTTCAATATTCCACAGACTACTGTAAAGCCTTGACAAGATTCATAAGAAGACAGCAGCAATCTATCTATGAACTTCTAATGGTATAGGAACAGGGCATGAAAGATATGATTTTTCCCTTTCCTGAGTGTTTAAAAAATTCTCACATCAAATTAAAGATAATACAATGTGGTTCTATGTGTTCTTTCTAAATGTTTTTTTCCATAGGTGTGACCACTTGTTTGTTTGTTTGTTTTTACTTTAAAAAATAAGATTCTATTAGTGTTTTATTTAAGGGATGTTGTATTTCAATAAAGAACAACAAGAGTAAATAAATACTATTATAACAGCAGATATTATATTAAATTAAAATGCCTTCAATAGAATAGTTGGAACCTCTATGGTGATAAGGGTAACAATAACCACTTTAGACAAAGATCTTCGAGGGCAAGTTTGGTGGCCAAAAAAAGTGTAAGAACTAGTATAGTGACCATATTTTCTAAACCTAAATTAGAACATACAATTCCAAAATGATGTTTTAAATAAATGACTGTCTTTAATAGTGTAGAGATATTTTGCAGAGATTTAAAAAGTAAACAACATTTAAGGAGGTTTTAAATATAAATCGCCTTTATATTTAAAGTGATATTTAAAAGATATACAAATACATTCTATTTGGGAATGATTTTGGAAAATGCCAGACTGTTGATTTATATAGCAGAAAAAGATTTTGGAGCTGCTGCTCCCTGATTGCTCCAAAGAAAAGTCCTTCCACCTTGCCAGACCCATCATCTCCTGAATCCTTCACCTTCTTTAGCTTCTGGCTGATATCCATAAGTAGGAGATCAGCTGTTCTGGTCAGCTAGAAACATACATTTCTCTCCAGGATGAGCTGATAGACTTAAGAGCAAACTGAGTCAGGTTCTAAGGGTTTGGTTTCTAGAGATAGATACAAGGATGTTACTTCCTATATTAGCTGTAATCTCAGGATCATCCCCATCAAAATGGGAGGTTCTTACCCTTTCATATGCTTGAAATTCCCCCTCCTAATCACTCTTTCGGAGGAGGCAATGGCACCCCACTCCAGTACTCTTGCTTGGAAAATCCCATGGATGGAGGAGCCTGGTAGGCTGCAGTCCATGCTAAGGGTCGGACATGACTGAGCAACTTCCCTTTCACTTTTCACTTTCATGCATTGGAGAAGGAAATGGCAACCCACTCCAGTGTTCTTGCCTGAAGAATCCCAGGAACTGGGGAGCCTGGTGGGCTGCCATCTATGGGGTTGCACAGAGTCGGACACAACTGAAGTGACTTAGCAGCAGCGATCACTCTTTAGGGGTGGCTGCATTTTAACTTTGGTTTTCATTTTCATTTTCCCTGCTGACCAGGCAATCTGTTATTTTCATGAGTGGTCTAGGAATTCTCCAGTAGAGTATGAATTCCTCCAAATCCCAGCTCTATTATCCTTGCTCATGACCTTTAGCCCCAGTCTAAGACTTTTTCCGTCGTCTTCCACGTTTAGCTTCAAGACACTTAGCCAAACCCAACAGGACAAAGTCCTTTAACTTTGGCATCGTTTTTTGGACTTCCCCTGGATGATCATTTTTCTCTTTTTTCCCACAATAAATATAAAATCTGGGTGCTAGTACATTAACTAAGCTGAACCTCAAGGTAAACCAACTGCCCTTCTTTAATGCCCATGCATAATCCTTTCAGTTTATCATATTTTCCTGCCTCTTCCTACCCTGTTAGATATTTGTGCTTAAAGGTTAAATCAAGCTTTTCCACTCCTGGATTTCTTTCCTCCTGTTCTTTGTTCCTATGTTGAAATCTTAATGGTAGATTTGTGACGTCACTCTCAATTCTTTTCAGATGGTTTCTCAAGCTGATCAAAAACAAGGTGAAGCCAATATATGTTAGTAAAAAAGTAGATCTTCAAACAAGGAGATGGTTTAGAAAAAAAGTATAATAACAACACTGAGGATACAAAACAACTATAGGTAAATTGCCTTTTCTCTGTATCTTAAAGTCTTTGATCAATTGTGCCAATGCATGAACATTTGAACTCTAAAGAGGCTAGGCAGCTTTCTAAACCCAAACATCAAAAGCTTTGCTTTTGTTAGAAAAATTTAAATCTATGATACTTTGAAAGGATCTGAAATTCTCTAAAATGAGGTCTAATAATAACCTTTACAAGCTGAAAGGAAAAGAACAGTAGGTTATGTGGCTTCTTGCTACCATTTTCTCTGGTACATTAGTTGTCCAAAGATGGCATTTTGGCTTGTACCAAATAAAAGGGCAAAGGTTACCAAATGCAAGCCTGGGGAAGCCAGAAGAGAGAACAGCTATTACAATGGAGGGGGAAATCCAAGCTGTCAAGTCTGAATGGATAGAAATAGCATGTGTGAAATTGACAAGCAGCAACAGCATGGCACCTTAAGAAGAGCCAGGAAATGAATTCTGCCCACGTTTCTATTTACTACATTAGAACTGCAGTTCTATGGAGGCTTATTCGAAATTTGTAGAGATAAATGCCTGGGTCTTTGATAACTTCAGTAATATCTGGTTGTTTGTTTAGAAAGAAATGCAAACAAATAAAATATCAGGGTGAGAAAAAATGATACAGAAGAAAACAAAAAAAAAGAAAAAAATCAGCCATCATTCAGCTTCTCAAAATGCCCTGTTAACAACTGAACCTATTTCCATCCTCTTACACACATTGTTTTACAAGGCTGAAACTGACTTGTATACATGATTTTGATTTCTACCTTTTAATTTAATTTCATATTCTATTTTTCCATGTCATGGAAATGTCTTCATAACCACTGTTGTTAATGTTTGTAGAATTTTCTGTTGTATGAAATCAGTCCTTAATTTACTTAACTATGTTTAATTCAACAGCCCTTTCTCCATTTCTTTGTCATATTCCAATATATTTTTCACTGGGCAACTAAGAGTGAGCATTTAAATACTCACAGTTGAGCTTCTTACTCTCCTTTTTAAATTGCACAACTTATCATTGCTCATAGAAAATATCACTATCCTTAGCAGGCTTTGAGGGGTTTTTAAGTCCTTGCTTCTGTATCACTATCACCTGGGAACTTTGAAATGCAGAATTTCCAAATCTTCCCAAAATTACCAAATCAGAATCTGCGCTTTTACAAGATCCCAAGTGATAGCTGAGCACATTAGGACTGAGAAGGGTTGGTCTTCATGGTCTGACTCATGTCACTGCACTAGCCTCACTGAGGACCGGCTTCCTCAGGGCTCCCAGTGATCCATCAGCAGAGACGTACCCTCAGCCTCTCACTCATCACACCCTTTCCCAGAGCCTTTGTGGGTAACACAGACCAAATGTTTGTGTGCCCCAAGATTCATATGTTGAAGTTCTAAATTTCTCCTGTAAGGGAAATTAAAATGAAGTCTTGCTCAGGCTTTAGAAGCTGTCAACTTCTGAAGAGCAGGCCTCTGACCTGCCTGGACACTGCCCCGATTCCATACCTGCCTTGAAGCACAGCAAATCAGGTGGCACCATAGATTAAAAAAGGTAGTGAGTCTTGGAATTCTTGAGCCCATGAGGGTCTCGCCAACCGCCCGGGGCCTAACAAAATCCTATGACTTACAAGGTGAAACAAACAGCATTGTAAAAAGGTTAAATTAAAACCAGAGCTGCATTTTTCCTCACAAACTGATAACAATATCAGTGTGCAGCCTGTGATCATACGTGGGGGTCCCCAAAACTGCAGTTTCAAGTCCTACTCATGGGCTAGACGTACTGCCTGGGGCATTTTCTCAGTAGGGACTCCAGACTGCTGCTAACAAGGGACTTCTCCGCACCGTCTAATCTGGATGTTGGTCGGTCCAATCTGAAGATGTATGTGCTCTTACTCTTTTCTATTGTTTCTATTTCTCTTCTTTTAAGGACTACATATTGAAATTAAGTCAAATAATCCTCTATTAAATACTGAACTTGTTCATTGTCTGTGATGAGTGGTTTCTTCTGTTAACAAATCCTTCGCACCTAAAATGAAAGTAAAACTTCTGGCAAAACACCTCCCCACCTCCATGTGATGGTATCTGGAAATGGGGGTCTTTGGGAGATAATTAGGTTCAAATGAAGTCTTGAGGTTGGAAACTTCATGATGAGATTAGTGCTTTTATAAGGGGAGATAACAGAAAGAATTCTTTCTCCCTCTCCCTCTTCTCCCTCTCTCTCTGAAAAGACAAAGAGAAGGAAGCTTTTTAGAAGGTAGGAGGACAGCACTCACCAGCACTGACCACACCAGGACCCTGATCTTGAACTTCCAAGCCTCCAAAATTATACAAAAATACATTTGTGTTTTAATACATTGTTGTTTAAACCGCCTAGTTCATGGTATCAGTCCATGCAGCCTGAGCAGATTGAAACAACAGGTGTGTACTGTGCTCTCTGCCTAGGAAGATCTTCCCATGACTGTTTACCAAAATAACTCCCATTTGCCCTTCAGAATGCAGTTTAAAATGGGGGTTGAGGGGAAGCCTGTCTAGTATCTTAATACATAAAGAACTCTCATAAATCAACAAAAATAAAAGAAACCAATTTTAAATGAACAAAAGGACAGGGATAGACATTTTTCCAAGAAGATACACCATTGTCCAACAAATACATGGAAAGTTGCTCAACATCATTAGTTATCAAGGAAATGCAAATCTAAATTACAATGACACACTGTGTCACACTGATTAGGATGGTGGAATAGAAAGGTAGGTAGTTAGGTAGATAGACACCAACCATTGGTGAGAACGGAGAGAAACTAGAACCCTCATACATTGCTGGCAAGAATATAATAGGGTACAAACACTGCAGAAAATCAATTTGATGATCATTCAATAAATTATACATAGAATCACCATACAACCCACTCCCCAATTCCACTTTCAAGAGAAATAAAAACTTATGTTCACACAAAAACTTGTACACAAACATTCAGAGCAGCATTATGCATAATAACCAAAAGGTAGAAACAATCTAAAGGTCCACCAATTTATGACTAATTTAAATGTGGTGTAGCCATACAATGTAATATTAGTTGACCATAAACAGGAATATAGTACTGATATAGACTGCAGTATGAGAATATTATTTTAAGTAAAATAAGCCAAACGTGAAAGAACATGTATACTATGTGATTCCATTTATATGAAATATCCAGGGTAGGCAAATCTTTAGAGAGAAAAAGCAAATTAGTGACTGCCAGAAGCCGTGGAGAAGGAACCATGCAGAGTGACTGCTTCACATAGTTTGCTTCATGGGTGTGGGATTACCTTTTGGGGTGATAAGAATATTTCAGAATTAGATGGTGATGATGGTTGCAGAATATTATGAGTATAGTCAATGTCACTGAATTGTACAATTTAAGATGATTAAAGTGATTTTTTTTTTAATGGATGCATGCATGCAGGCTCAGTTGCTAAGTCAAGTACAATTCTTTGTGACCCCATGGACTGTAGCCCACATGGACTGTAGCCCACCAGGCTCCTCTGTCCATGGAATTTCCCAGGCAAGAATATTGGAGTGGGTTGTCATTTCCTTTTCCAGGTTATCTTCCCAACCCAGGGATCTAACACCAAACTCTTGCATTGGCAGGTGGATTTTTTACCACTGAGCCACCAGGGTAGCCCTTTTTATGGTTAGTATGCTAAAATAAACATTTAAAGAAGAGGAAGAAGCTTAAGGAAAAAAGATTCAAGCAGGGGGACAAATGAAAACAAAGAGGTGAATGGGACTTCCCTGGTGGTCCAGTGGCTAAGACTCTGTGCTCCTAATGCAGGGGCCCTGGGTTTGATCCCTGCCCAGGGAACTAGATCCCACATCTAATGAGTTTTCATGTTAAAACTAAAACCTAGCTCAGTCAAATAAATAAATAAAAAGAAAATACATATTTTAAAAAAACAAATAGATGAAGAAAAAGAGACCATGACAGAAGAGGATATTTTTAAAAATAGCACTTGTGTGCTCCACTGCTCAGTCGTGTCCGACTCTTTGCAACCCCATGGACTGTCGCCCTCCAGGCTCCTCTGTTCATGGAGTTCTCCAGGCAAGAATACTGACTGGGTTGCCATTTCCCCCTCCAGGGGATCTTCCTGACCCATGGATTGAACCCGTGTCTCCTGTGGCTCCTACAGTGGCAGGCAGATTCTTTACTACTGAGCTACCTGGGAAGCCCAAAAATATTGTTTATTTACTGTGAAACCCAGTCTTCTTCATTTTTGCACAATATTTAATATTTGATAATCAGATCTTAAAATTCTCAGAATTCTCTGCTGTCAAAAAAAAGTGCTTCTTTCAAACTTATTCCCTGGGCACAGACCTGAGGTTTATATCCTTTCTCCCTCCCAAGCTTCAACTTTCCAGATATGAGGATCCAGGAGGAGTTTGTATTTTTAGTTCTCACTTTTCTCCTGAGCCTCAGGGACGGATATTTCCAGCTCTCTCCCCATCATCTCATACTTAACATATTCATAATTCCACCCTGACTACATCCTCCACCTCCCGCTTTTCTCCTGTACCCTCTTGGCTAATCCTCTGAATTTACAGAATCCAAAACCCAGGAGAAGTGAGTGAGTCACGACTCTGAAAGGTTAGTCTTCTTTCCCTCAGTATTTTCCTTCATCCAGGATCTCCCATTAGTCAGTAAGTTGTGTTGACCTTTCCTTCAAATGGTCTTTGTATCCACCTGCACCCTTCCATCCCCTCTGCCAACCCCCCAGATTCAGCTTTTCGACACCTCTTGCCTGAATCCTCTGGTAACCTCCAGGCAGGTCTCTATAAACACATCCTGCCCAGTGGCTTAGGGAGCATGCCTGATTCCACAGAAAATTTGCACAGAAATGTTTGGGGAGGTCATCAAATCAGTGGCAGTAAACAGTGTGTGAGCCAGCACAAGCCTCTAGATCCTGAGGTCATGAGGACAGCAATATAGGATGCCCTTCAAGATAATCATGTAGTCCCTCCCCCAGACTGTCAGCAGGGCCATTCGACTGTATGAAGGGACCAGACAAGGGTGGATGCCCTTACACTCGCACTGCACAAGCACAGCTCCGACTAGGGTTTGAAGAAGTGCACAATGCAGGTACTACCCTTCCTCCTCCGACCTGGTGGGTCTCATGTTCTGCAACATCAGAACAAGAGAAATATGGGATGTGACCCAAAGTGAAGTGTCCTAGGATTGTTTGGGGGGAATTGGGGAGCCACATTCGATGGGATATGGCTGCTTAGAGGAGGGTCCTGGAGGAGCACAGGGGTAATAGAAGACTTTAAAGTGAACTTAGAGCCTCTCAACATTCTCATTTCATGGATGGGAGAACCACATCCCAAGAGTGCACTGCGATGCTTCGGGAATTGCTCAACCCGTCAATGGGGTTGTTCTTCTTGTTTTAGTCACCAAGTCATGTCTGACTCCTTTGCAACCCCATAGACTATAGCCTGTCAGGCTCCTCTTTCCACGGATTCCCCAGGCAAGAATACTGGAATGGGTTGCCATTTCCTTCTCCAGGGGATCTTCCTGACCCTGGGATCAAACCTTCATCTGCTCCTGCTTGACAGGTGTATTCTTTACCATTGAATCACAACGCAGGAGATGAGAATTTGACCCCTGGCTTGGGAAGATCCCCTGGAGAAAGAAATGGGAACCCACTCCAGTATTTTTCCCTGGGAAATCCCATGGACTGAGGAGCCTGGTGGGCTACAGTCCATAGGGTCAAAAAAGAGACAGGCACTACTGAGCAACTAAACAACAACCAATGGGGAGCAGAGCCCAAATGGAACTAAGATGATCTGCCTCCCAAATTAGTGCTCGATTTCTTTCCTTTAGGACTGACAGCACGCGTGTGTGCTTAGTAACTCAGTTGTGTCCAATTCTTTGATATCAGCCTCCCCTAAATAGCAAAATACTCCTAATAGGGTAACATTTGAAAAACTATTAAAGCAGCAACATCGTTCACAGCGCTCTGCCTTCCACAAGCTCCACTCCTGCCAATCGCAGAGGTGAGACAACTGTCCAAGGCCTGCCACGCTTTTCATCTCACGATCCTCAGAGGGTCCCACAGGTATTTTCATGGGAGTAGGAGGGAGGTCTCGTGGATATTTGCAGCCTTGTACACCAAGAAGCCAGAAATGTAAAACCCATCTTCCACTCACCATCTTAGCAAAGGAGACAGCGATGCCTGCAGGTCTTTACATTAACGCTTGTTATGTATGATCACAGAGTTACGGATGAAGTGGGAAAGGAGCACAAAGGAAGGCCTGGCTGTCTCTGTCCACGAAGGCAGAAAATATACACAGAAGTGACACCTGAGCAGGACCTTCCAGGACAAACAGAAGCTGTACAGCCAGCCAACAGGACAATATATGTGTTCTGGCTACACGGCAGCATCTTGATTTTGGATCTGGCTCCCAGCTCTTCGATCGGATTCACTGGAGAACAGTGCTTGCTATTCTTATCACAAGCTCTAGGAGCATTGTTTCAGTTTGTACAGAAATTCCCAGTCGTCTTAGTCCTCATCTGTTACTTCAAGGAAAGTGTTTATTATCAAGGCAGAGAAAAGAAAGTCTCTGGTTTGGCAACTGTCATATACTAATTAGGCAAATGTACACACTTTTTCCAGATTCTGCAATAGTTTTCTGTTCTCCTGGCCTGAATTTTTTTTTTTCCTCTCAATTGTCATGAAATCCTAGATCCAACCCAAGCCTCTGTACAACTGTGTACACTCCACCTAACCTCTCCACAGCCATGACACTTGACTTCTTGCCAATCCACTTAAATTCTGAAAGTGAAAGTATTAGTCACTTAGTCGGATCCAACTCTTTCTGACCCCATGAGCTCCACCAGCCTCCTCTGTCCATGGGATTCTCCAGGCAAGAATTCCCTGGGAATCTGCCATTCCCTTCTCCAGGGGATCTTCCCAACCCAGGGATCGAAAACAGGTCTCCCGCATTGCAGGCAAATTCTTTACTGTCTGAACTACCAGGGAAGCCCAATTAGTGGTCTTCAAACTCTGTCTCTCTCTCCCTGCTTCCCTTCCCCTCCCTTTTCTGCATCCTGACTCCACTCCCTAACCCTTCCTCCTCATCTTGACTCTTCTCATATGTCCTTTTCTTTGACTGCATATGGCCTTGGTTGCACTGAGCATCCACAAATTCAGAGTTTTGATAGTATCTCCAAATTTGATTACATTTATAGACCCAGAAGTACTCTGGAAGGATTGGAAAAAGATGTTTTTCATTCAACTTTAATGTGTGTCTTGTTTCCAGCCTGTGCTCTCTGTTGTGTACAAAGAATTACTATATTTGATATATCTTATAATCCCAGTTATGAATGGCACAATTATATTGCATTATGTATTTGTGGGTTACAAGCATAAAGTTTCCAATATAAATATATACCACACTTAATGTATACCACAAGGATGTATGAAGTTATAATAGTCTCACTTTTTAAAAAATATGCTAGGATTTTTCCTCCAACCTTATGTTCTCCTAGAAAACATTATCACTAGCAGGAGTCTGCCAAATTTGGTCCCCAAAAGCCACTTCAGAAGTGAGGGTGAAAGAAAGAAGATGGAAGAATACATTCATTTCCAAAGGTATATATGACGAAGTTGGGGGCTGCCTGGATGCTTACAAAATAAGTGTACTGCCAACTTCAGCTTTAGATTAATTTACATTTCTAAACTTCATATAAATAATACAGAAAATACAATGTCCAATTCACTTTGGATTCCTGGTGTCTGGAAACCTAAGAAAAAAATTTCCTGATGACTCAGTGCTATAAATGTGGTTATCTTAGAGTCAAGGGTCAGAAGCCTAATTGATCTACAGTTCAACTAACTCATGCAGCACAGAGGAATCTCACTCCCTAGTTTAGTGAAAGGTCAATTCTAGGCACAGGTTTTATTTGATGTCTTCCCACCCCTCTTTCTGTCTTCCCTGCCATCCCTCCCACATCTTCCTCCCATGCCAAGTCCAATATCCTCATCATGAGTTGGCAAATTTCTTCTCTGAAGAATTAAGGGCAGATGGTTTTTGTTTTTAAAACTACACCTATTAAACCGGATAAATCTCCATCCGAAGAATTTCAGACATGAGAGAGGTCAACAGGGCTAAGAATTTTCTGTGAGGATCAGTTTCCTTAAATTTCCACATTATAGCTCTCAGGATATATATAATACCAAGCTTCCAAGGTGATGCTAATGGAGAAGAACCTATCTGCCAGTTCAGGAGACATAGAGAAGCAGGTTCCATCCCTGGGTCAGGAAGATCCTGGGGAGAAGGAAATGGCAACCTACTCCAGTATTTTTGCCTGGAAAACCTCAAGGACAGATGAGCCTGGCGGTTTATGGTCAATAGGGTTGCAAAGAGTTGGACACAACTAAAGCAACTTAGCACACACACAAGGTTTTTGCAGTAATTCTCTGGGCTATATGAATTAGGAGAATTTCAAGATGAGGAGAAGCATTGAAATATTTTAGATCCCCATAGGGGATAACATAGGTTCCTATGTTAAAGGTTGTGTAAGCAATCCTCTTCCCGTCTCCTAGAAGGCAGGGCTCTATGTCGAGCTTGATATTAATATTATACTGAGCTCATTTTAATGAGGCTCAAATAGCAGACACAGGACCCTGATGAGTTTCCTTTTTCCTTCCTTTTTTTCCCATGCAACTACTGCAAACCATAAGGACAGTATCTTGAAAAGTCGAACTTGGTGTCTAATATTCATGATGACATGATATCATGAATACCAGAGAATAGTAGGACTTCCCTGGTGGCTCAGACAGCAAAGAATCTGCTTGCAATGCAGGAGATGTGGGTTCAATCCCTGGGTTGGGAAGATCCCCTGGAGAAGGGAAAGGCTACCAACTCCAGTATTCTTGCCTGGAGAATCCCATGGATAAGAGGGGCCCAGTGGGCTAACAGTCCATGGAGTCGCAAAGAGTTACACACAACTGAGCAACTAAGCACCAACGTGTGTGCATGCTAAGTCACTTCAGTCATGGTCATCAGATCTCACCTCTGGTCCAAATGAAGCATTAGAAAATCAGGCGTGGGATTGTCCTGAGAAAATAATGTCTGTCAAAATTCCCCTGGGATTAATTAAGAGTTGGAAATGATGGATTAAAGTGGTATTTAATGACTGCCATGCTGGATGCACATGTATGTGGAATCTAGAAAAATGGCACAAATGAACCTATTTGCAGGGCAAGAATAGAGACACAGACCTAGAGCACCGACGTACTGGGGAGATGCTGAAGATTTGGGAGATTGGGATTAAGTCTGTACACTGCCATGTGTGAGATAGATACCTAGTGGGGAGCTGCTGCATAGCATATGGGGCTCAGCTCGGTGATGACCTAGAGAAATGGGATGGAGGGCTGAGTGAGAGGGAGGTCCAAGAAAGAGGGGACATATGTATACATCTAGCTAACTCACTCTGTTGTACAGCAGAAACTAACACATTTAATGCAACTATGTGTTCTGCTTAGTTGCTCAGTTGTGTCCAACTCTTTGTGACCCAATGGACTGCAGCCCACCAGGCTCCTCTGTCCATGGGATTCTCCAGGCAAGAATACTGGAGTGGGTTGCCATGCCCTTCTCCAGGGGAATCTTCCCAACCTAGGGAATCAAACCCAGGTCTCCCTCATTGCAG
The DNA here is from genome assembly GCF_016772045.2 of Ovis aries. Lineage (NCBI taxonomy): Eukaryota > Metazoa > Chordata > Mammalia > Artiodactyla > Bovidae > Ovis > Ovis aries. The sequence continues at coordinate 46,237,500 of NC_056062.1, forward strand.
GCAGATTCTTTATCATCTGAGCCACCAGGGAAGCCCATGAATACTGGAGTGGGTAGCCTATCCCTTCTCCAGGGGATCTTTCGGACCCAGGAATTGAATCCCAGTCTCCTGCACTGCAGGCAAATTCTTTACCAGCTGAGCTACCAGGGAAGTCCCCCAAGAGCAACTATATCCCAATTTAAAAGAAAAGAAGAATAAAATAAGAATTGTGTCCAAATAAGTAAAGTCAGTACAAGTTATGAGATCCCTTGAATTCTCACAATTTCAAACTTTTGCTGAAAGTCCTCCCCCACTTTCCACGGGATGTTTCTCACACTAATATCCGGGGACCCCAGCAGCATCACCTGCCGGTGGCCCCGGGGTACAGTGTAGCCTATGACAACCAGGCTGCTGCAGATCCTGGTCCTCCCATCTCCACCAAGGCTCTGGAGTAGCAGACTTACTCACCCTCCCTCATTATTTGTTTACTGAGCCCAAGGTGGGATTCTCGGCCAACGGGCAGCACAAGGGGGAAAAGAACCGTGGTGTCTCAAGTGCATTAAATCTTCATATTAGACCTCTGGCTTGGTAAACCCTTCTGCTGATTTTGTTCTCTTTTTTCCAAGCATGACAAACAAGTGGTTTTTCTTTTTCACTTTAATGATTCTTTAGACAAAAAGGAGTCATTTAGGGCTTTCACCAAGGCTGATAGGTGTTTCTGTTTAATGAGGTTTTTATTATACTGTATTGGCTTCCCTGAAAAGAAATTACAAGCAGCAAACAGATGATAATAGAACAAGGCTGGAAGAAACAATAACCAAGAGAGGGAAAAATTAGTGCGGCAGCAGATGCACGCGTTGTACTCAGGGATTAAATGCCACTTCCATTCTCCTTTGGCCACTATTTTACGAGTAATAAGGTGGATGTGGGCACTTAGGTGCCGGTTACATGTGTGCAAAAGATATGGATATAGATATAGACTCAGCTGAACTGCCAAATGTGGAGGAAGAAGGGTGGCGAGCTCAGTCTAGACAAAGATGAGTGAAGCTCAGAGTACGGGTTTACAAGGGCTGGTCGGTTACCATGGAAACTAATTGGAGCTAATAAGTAAAGGGACATTTTAACTGTGGGAACAGAAGAGGAGGGGCAATTTTTCAATATTATCGTTACCTACAATTAGTCTATCATTTTAGGAGTGGCCCTACTTCACTCTTATGATGACGCTATACCCTCTGCATACAACCTCTCCCTGAATCAACATGACATTCGAAAGCCGAATATCATCTTTTAGAACGTGTCATATTTTAGGTTTCGATCTTTCAAGACAGAATCAATTTCACTTTTTTTTTTCCCCCCTCTTAAAAAATAAACTGTTTGCAGATGGCAAGGGGGAAGGAAAGGAGGTAATGGAAAATTCTTAACTTTTAAACTGACACTGCTGAGCACTGGAGCTGGTTACAGAGACAAGGGGAGCTCGGATCTTAGCCTGCAGCACCAGCTTCAGGCCTTTGTTTGAGTTGATTTTCCCTAACAAAAGCATTTCAGAACATCCAGCCCAAAATGTGTTGTCGTGGGCTCCTTTTACAATCCTTTTGAAAGGTAATGTTTACAGACACAGAACAGGGCAAGAATTAAGATCATAGCCAAAGGGCAGGATCTGTTGCTCCATTGGTATTTTTCATTTTAGAGCAAGTTTTAAGTAGTATAACAACTGATGCTATCCATAAAAGAGAGGCAGTGACTGAGGCTTGAGGAAAAGATTGACCATGGAGAAGAGGAGAAGTACTCAGAGTTCAAAAGCTCTTTCTACAATAGTGTGGCTCAGAGCCCAGGCTCACTGGGGAAATGTCTCGCAGAAGGTGTATTACCAGCCCAAGGTGGACAACATGTGATTCAACACCTTTACAGTTTCTTAGGTTTTACTTTTGTAACTCAATTCAGTTTAAGAGAAGGTAAACTACCTTAATAACGTCTCCAGGGTCTTCAAAATCTACGCAGTTGAAGTAATCCAGATTTTCAGACATGAGTCTGGTTGGATTAACCAAGAGAAAAAAAAAAATTTAATGAAAAAAAATTGCCTTGCAATAATTGGCACTATTAAAAATTTTATGGTGCTGGAGGGAAGCTTTAGCCCAGTGGGGCCACTTGCCATTGTTGAAAGTTTCAGTGTTGATTATGTATCTGGGTTTAACTGATTAGGAGTAGTGGTTTAGTGAATCTCTTGGATATGGTGAAATGGACACCTCATAATCACTTCTGGGAAGAAACTGAGCCAATGAATCAGAACTCCAACTTCTAATATTGGTTTTTGTTTGTTTTTGTTGTCTTTTTCTTCCTTCTTCCCTACAGCCCAATTACAGGAAAAATTCATTGTCTAAAAATAACAGTTCTCTAACCTTGTGCTTCAGAAAACTGTACCAGGTGTCATTTTTAAGTACATTAGTATAATATCACACAAAAAGTCCTGAAAAAAAGTTAGTCAATTTTGCTATATATTGAAATAATTCTCTTTGTATTAGATATGTATTTGTATTCTAGACTTTCATACTTTAAGCAAGTTTAAATGGGTTTAGGGTCTTTTTTTTCCCCAGTGATCCCTCTCTCAGTTCAAAGAAATTCAAAAAGTGCAATATTTTAAATGTTGGCTTCCGCAAACAGGGAGTTGCTAATATTTCAAATTCCTATTTTGTATTTCAGATTATCAAAATTCCTTAGAAGTCTGATGGAATTTTTTAAAGTTGGTATAAGATTGTAAGCGATCACTATCTCCAGATAGCTCTTTAAAAGTATTGTAACAACTATAGCCATTTTCTGCTTTAAACTGCTATCAAAGTAATTAGTTCTATAAAACCGTTCAGAGAACTCAAAAAGAAAAGAAATGCACAGAAGAACAAAAGGAGGAGGTACTGAAATGGCCCCAAATTGAAAACATTTCAAAGCAAAATTGTTAATGAGCTGTTTGAGCTATATGGACATTATATGTGCAATTAACTAGAAGCCAATAAAAATAATCAATAAAAATAATCAATGACAGAGTGCAGCCCCCTGGTACCCAGCGCTTTTCACAAAGACATGTCTGTGAAGGCGGCGAGTGATTCAAAAAAGCCACCTTTATCTATGGGCGCGCGTTCTGATTTACAGGAGTAGAAAGGAAAATGATTTTCATTGACTGTTTCTGAGGTTCAGCCAGTGGCAAACGGTGAAGAGCTGTCTGTGGGAAGAGAGAAGTTTCTGCTCTTAGCTGCGCCCCTTCCCCCTTCTTCCCAGGAATGTTGGAGGCAGCCGCGATCTCATCAAGGGAAGGTAGGAGTTTAGATTTCAAAACGTAGATGTCACATTTCAGTGTAAACGACTCCTACATGAACACTTTATCAGTATGTCAAGATGAATTTTTTATCTCCTGGCGGAGAAGGAGATGGGAGGGGGGGCGGGACCTCGCTTAGAAGATTGCGCTCCCTAGCTTGGCAGGAAAAGTTTTTGTTTTTGTTTTTGTTTTTGTTTTTGGCGTTTCTGTGCATCCTACGGAGGGTCCCCATCATCGCCGCGGGGCGCACAAGGAGTTGTGAAAAGTACCGCACAACTGGCCACCGGAATAATTCATCCCCTCCACCTTCTCTTTAGCGCCTCCCACTTCTTCTCTTTTTATAGCAGTTTCTTTCTCTCGAAAAATCTCAGGTTACTTGACTGGGAGTTCTCAGACCTCCAGTTTCAGCCCTGCCCTCAGCCTCCAGTCGTTGAGAGAGAGACACCCAGCCCCAGCAATCGGATTGGGCAGCCCGCCTTGACACACCACTGTGCTGAGTGCTTGAAGACGTGTTTCACCAGATGGTTGGGGTTAGCGTGTGTCATCACATTCGAGTGGGGATTAGGAGTAGGAAGGCTGCCTTGCCGGAGCTGTGTGGTCTTCTCCAAGGGAGAGTTGCGGGCAAGAGAACTCCTTTGCTCCGGGGAGAAGAGGAGGAATTCGTTTTCCGCAGCCACGAGAAAAGCAGTGTTTTCAGGTAAAGTAAAAGACATTGAATGCGCCTCTCTCTCTCTCAACATACTTTTGAATGGAATGCTAGCACAGCACACTTGTCAAACCCAGTCGTTGCCCTCCTCTCAAAGCGGCTGCTGCACGGCTGACAGAGCTTGGTGCTTGGCTGTCTTTACAGAACTAACTCTCCTCAAGCCTTGCTCCCGAAGGTGTAGCTAAGAAAATGTCTTTGGAAGCCTGCTTGTCCCCCACCCTTTCATATCCCCGTTGCATATTCCAAACAGGAGCTAGACGTTGTTCAGAAGGGATGGAGAAGTCCAAGAAAGCATGTCTCTCAGCTTTCGAAATTTACCAGTCACTTTTAAACTGTTGCATTTTACCACCCAAGGGCTCAAGGTTCTTTGAAGAGTCTATTTGCTGGCAGAGATGGAAAAGCTTTCTTCCCCAATTTTTTTTGCACTGATTTGAGGTGGACCAAAATGTTTTCAAAACCATTTGGAGATGGACTCTAAACTTGGAAACTCCTTGAGGGGCTGTCTTCAGAGCAGCTGAGAGCGGCTTTAAAACCAAAATGCTTAGAGCTAGAAGAAAAGCAGAAAAGGAGGAAGTAGGAAAATGGTTTTTTAACATGGCCCTTTTGCAGCTGCAGGGGAGCAGATGGAGGTAATTCATTTGCAGATCTGTTTGTGAAAGTTTTACAAGTCACTGAAAAGTAAAGAAGCACCTCTAATGGATCGTTAAAGTCCCTACATTTATGGGTTTTTAAACAGGCTATCTGAAGTGTTAATTAAATGTAAATAGGTTTTCTAGCTTGGTTATAAACAAACTAAAAAAAAAAGGTTTTAATTACAAGTTAGCCATTGGAAATGAATGGTCATCTGATAATACAAAATGAGTTGTCATGGTATATGTGAGTAGCCATTAATGCAACCACTGTTGAAAGCATCACCAAAATTAAATTGAACTGGATGGAGCAATGGGGGGCTTAGATCTGATGCTTAAGTTGTGGTCTAACAAAGGCCTTTCAAGTTGATGCCCTGTTTTTATACCGGGATAAAAAAAAATAATTCTTTTCCATTTTTCAAGTTAGTGATCCATGGAGGTGAATCCATGTGTTACTTCCTTTGCACCCTAACCGACTTGCCTTCCCACATCAGTGTTCAGATACCTGTGGTGCTTAAGAATTCCTGCTCCTATTGGACTTTCAAACTGAGTAGAGAAACCCAATACTGTCCTCACCCTTGGCAGGTGAGAGATTCTATGAATAATACTGTATATAAGCTATTCTGAAATAAGAGCTGTTTTGTAGGTTGAATAACAGGATTTATGGCTAATGCTCTGTGACATCTGTATTTGGGTGCAGAAAGATGCTTGAAAAAATTATGTTTCAAGTCACATTGCATATATATTTTTGGCAACAAGAGAGTTTATTTTTTAATCCTCTTTGTATTTATTGATTTTTCTTTTCCATTATGGTTTATTAATCCTCTTTTTAAAAATTAAAGTGTGATCGCTGTGTCTAGTTGTTAAACAGAGTGTTCTCTGAAACTGTTTCAAAAGTCTTCTTCAGTGAGGAAACATCCTCAGAAATAACCAGGCAGTTATGAGGACTGAGTAAGATCCGATTCCCAATATTACATAACCCAAAGAGAACTAAGTTCATAAGCTGAAGTCTTTTGGAATTCCAGTCATTCCATTTTAGCTTTACAATGGAACTGGGGTTTAACAAAATAAAGACAGCAAAGCAAACTAATATCTGGAGTGGGTCAGGATTAGGATAACAGGCACAGCCTGGAGCAGGTACAGCGCTGGCTACCAATGCCACTTTTCACAGTCACAGAGATATTCCAGGAGAAAGTCAAGGCCCTTCTCACCGATAGCTCTTTTTCAGGGAGATATGGTTTGATGGCCTCTAACAAAGGCAAGTCACTGATTAGCCACGGGACGCCCCCCCCCCCCCCCCCCCCCCCCCCCCTGCTGCCCGCCCACCCGCAACAAGCATAAGGTGCTAATACTATAGACTGACCACCAAGCTGCCTGCTCAGGATTCGGGCAAAATGGGAGAATTCCCCTGTCCCCGCCCAAAGTCAGTTGTCCACAGGATTTAGGCAGGATGGAAACAAGAAAGGAAGTGTTGAGAAATAATAAATTCACACCTTGAGAAGGCAAAGTTGTATGTTCCTCCCTCTAACAAGGCTAAGGTAACATGAAGTTACTTAATGAACCAAAAGGATCTGTTTCAAGACAGTGCCCGCAGGGCAATTCCCGTTTCTTGTCAAAACTGAAATCCAGTGTTCCAGATGGAAAACATTCAGAAGCGTATTGACACTGACTTCCACATACCTCTGTTTGACACTTGGTTTCTTCCTGACAGCACTTGTGTGGGTAACACACGTGAAGTCCCCATCAGTGTTCTAACAGCTGTGAAAGTGTTTGAGCACAGGGTGTTTCTCCCAGAGAGGTGGAAGATCCCTGGGGGGCGTGAAGGGGGGACTCTCAACTTGCCCTGTGGCTGCAGCCTGTGACCCAGGCACAAAGGAAGGTGACAGATCTGAGGCAAAAAGCGATCTGAAAGCTTGATCCATTAGCTTACGAAACCCACTGTGACAGTGTTGTGGAAAACTAAAATCCATGAATCTAGGCAGTCACTGAACTTGCGGTAGATGATGAGCGAGAGCCTTCATCAAAGAACTAAAAGGGCTCTCTCTGCGCTCTCCTCCTAAGGAAATTTATGTGACTTCAAGCAGATTGCTGTGGTCATTTCCATTGTAATAGTGGCATGTATGACACTTTGCATTTCCTGTCTTAAGTAAATACCCATATGGGAATGGATATGGGGCTTTGTTCTTTTGTGTTTTTTATTTCAAATGGTTTATTCTTTAGGAATCCAGAGAGCAGGAATTCTGATACTGAGTACTGAGATACCAACTGTTGCCATGTGGATGAGGCCAACCAATGGGTCAGGTCGGGACATCTGGTTCTTTTTCCCCCATGCAATATTTTTGTGTGTGCAGAGAACATGTAGTAAATTTAAGGGAGTTAAAATGTTTAAGGAGCTGACTCTAGATAGATTATTATTTTTAATCATCATTACTGACTTTGAAGAAAAAGAGGCTCATGGATGAAATTAAGTCTATAGTGATATGGCAAATTTACCTTTCCTTTAGGTTAGATCCACGCTGGGGAGAAAGATTTGAAAGAAGATATTTTATGGGAAAAGTTTGTCCTGAAATATGTTTCTCATTTAAAATATTTTCAACTCTATTTCAATATGCTGGGAAGGAAGGCTATTCGTCTGTTAGCATTTTTTTTTTTTTTTGCTCTAATATTCCTCTCATCCCTACAGCCAAACTGCCATCAAATCCCGTGAGTCCTTCCTGTAAAGCATTACTCACATCTGGCCCACAGCTACTGCTCCAGTGCAATGATCCCCTCACACATGGGTCATTACGACAACCTCTTAATGGGTCCTCTTGCCTCCACTTCCCTCCTGTCCACCAGTTGTCATTGAGCTTCCTTAAAAAAAAAAAAAAAAGGCTTCCATCAAAACATTTCTCAGCTGTGACTTACCAGATGGATTGTCACTGTCCAAAGGCAAAGTTTGAGTCACTGTCCACAAGATGAAGTTTGAATTTCTCAGTACGACATGCTGGCCCAACCTTCCAACTGTGGCTCAGACGGGAAAGAATCTGCGTGCAATGCAAGAGACCTGGGCTCGATCCCCGGGTTGGGAAGATCTCCTGGAGAAGGGAATGGCTACCCACTCCAGTATTCTGGCCTAGAGAATTCCACGGACAGAGGAGCCTGGCAGGCTACAGTTCATGGGGTCGCAGAGTCGAAAACGACTTGAGCGACTTTCACTTCACTTCACTTCCAACTGTAAATCCCTACAGCAACAGAAGTCTACCCTTCCCTGTGACTCAAGTGGCCACGTCAATGTCCCCCACTTCCTGGTCTCTTCTCTTACCTCTAACCACTCCAGTTTTCCATCTTATTGTCTGCAAAATGAGAGTTTATCATTACGTGTATTCCTTCTGGTTCTATGTTTATAAGCGTATGTGTAGGACATCCTCAGCCTCTCTAAGTTCCACCTCCTCCAGGAAGCCTTCTCTGACTACCATATATCCCACTGAGGTTTCCCATCTCTTGGGGCTGACCATTAACACAATTACCTTGTTTCTTTACCCTTGCCTTTTTATCACTTGACTGCTCAGGTAGGGTGAAGTATCCTAAGACAGGAACTAGTCTGGTCCACTTTGTGTCTCATTAAAAGATGTGTGTCAACTAGCTCACAGGGTCGCTCAGATATGCAAGGCACTCTTCTAATTATACCACTTTAGAGTCATTTGTTGGCTCTGATAGCCTCCTCTCCATTCATAAAAGAAAAAGGAAAAAATGGTAAGATTGGTTGTATTTGGGAAATACAGCTTAGGAAGGATGCCACTTGTGAAATGATTGCCCCAAATTAAGCTCGACTATTATCTGAACCGCCCCCCCCCCCCAACCCATTTCAGTTTTCTATAACAGTGGCAGGAAATTTTGCTATGGTGTGAAATTTCAAATATGATTTAGGAAGCAGAACAGTCTTTGGGTTCAGACTTGTGTTGTAATTCAGGTACTACTTCTCACAAACTGTGTGGCTTTGAACAGATGACTTAACTGTTCAGCTCCTTCTGTAAAATGAAGAGGAATACATTCTTTGGGAATGTTGTGAAGAAACCTACAAAGCACCTAGCTCAGCGCATGTGCAATAAACAGGGGAGAAAGAAGGTTGGTAGATACATAAGCAGATGTAGGTTTAGGATGCGCGACTGTGTTCATCTTGGTCATGTCAGTCACTCATTCTGTCTATTTAGAGTGTGTCTTCTTTTAGCCTTTTTCTCTGCCACCAAAGGTGGTAGTGGGGTGGAAGTTGGGGAGGAAACAGGGAGCAGGAAGAACTGCTTTTAGCATTTAGGGGATTTGGAGCAACTGAGTTAATGGACCCATAGGGACAATGGTGACAGCTGAATACCCTTTGGAGGGAGGAGGGAGTCCTGGGTCCTGCATTAAAGGATAATAAAGAGCAGACGCTGGGCTGCAGGGCTAGGGGAACAAAGGGCCTAGGCAGTGGACCCCAGCAGGGAGCTGAATTCACCAAAGGGTCATGTGCTTCTCTTCCTTCCCCTTGTTTCACTGTTTGGAAAGAAATAATAACTTGGCAAAACATTGTAGAGAGTCAGGTCAAGCTTCCAGAAGTAATTGGTAAAGCAAGATACCATTTAGATAAAGCAAGGTGCTTGGACCTTTGCTGTCCTTCACCTTTAAAGCAAATCGAACAAAAAGCTGAATGCAATCAGCTTTAGTTCTGGCCTGTTCCTAAACTCTTCACCCACCATCAAACACTGAGTCGTCTCTCTGTACCCTTCCCCCAGAAGGACAGTGGACCGACCGAGAAATGATCTCACAAAGCACTAAATGCCACCTAGCTTATACGTCCTAGGACCCTGGTCATTCAGTTTTCAGGATCTTGAGATAGATCAAAGAATATTCTTTGTACTCCTGATCATCTGGTTTGCACCTGTCCCAGACCAGGGAAAGGAAAGAAAATGGGAGTCCTATAAATGAAGGGCAAGGCAGGATTTCTGGAGATGTCTCTCTCTTAACAGCAGAGACAACTATGCAACTTTCAAAATGAAGCATTAACAGTTACCTGGCTGAACCTCATCTCCAGCTGGAGCAGATACACTAGATGCTCAAAATATGGGATCTATGTACTACTGCACAATGGTGCAGTAAACCTTTGTTAATTAAAAAAATGTAGCTCTACACTTGACTTTCAAAAGTCAAATCTTTTCTTATACTGTGATCTCCTTTTTACTCCACAACCACAGATCTGTAAGGAAATATTTCTGCATATTTGAAATTGTGGATCTAAGAAACTCTGAGCCATGCCATTGTTAATTAACTAGAGAGGATGAAATCAATGTTGAATAGCTATGCCGAAAAAATGAGCAGACACAATGTGTTTCTGTGTGAGAAGGTAGTGTCTATCCAAGTTAATCTATAAATTTCAGGTAGTGATAAATTTTCACACAAGACAGTTAGATGGTTGACAGTGGGCACAGCATTTGGCAACAAGTTAAGAGCCCCATTGGCTCTGGTTGAACATAAAATAAAGATTCAAAAGTTTATTTGAATGATAAACTCATGAGCAAGACTGGACACTTGTGTAAGAGAAGAACCATAGTAAGAAGGGGGTTTGTTTTTATATCATATCCAATTATGTTATAAAAGTACAATAATTGAATTTTCTCTTCCAAAGCAATTGACTCTGAGGTGCACATTCATCTGCCTTCATATATTTTTGCTTTTGTTTTATTCTCTTCAGTTTTTTTACTCTCCTCAGTCTTCATTTCTGTTCTGTTGTTGTGCAGCCGCTAAGTCATGTCCGATTCTTTGTGACCCCTCGGACTGCAGCAACCAGTTTCCCCTGTTCTTCACTATCTCCTGAAGTTTGCTCAAATTCGTATCCATTGAGTCAGTGATGCTATCTAACCATCTCATCCTCTGCCGCCCCTTCTCCTTTTGCTTTTAATCTTTCCCAGCATCAGGGTCTTTTCCAACGAGTCAGCTTTTCGCATTTGGTAGACATATTGGAGTTTCTGCTTTAGCTTCAGTTTTTGCAATGAATATACAGGGTTGATTTCCTTTAGGATTGACTGATTTGATCGCCTTGCTGTCGAGAGTCTTCTCTAGCACCACAGTTTGAAAACATCAGTTCTTCAGTGTCCAGCCTTCTTTATGGTCCAACTCTCACATCCTTATATGACTACCAGAAAAACCAGAGCTTTGACTATACAGACCTTGGTCAGCAAAGTGATGTCTCTGCTTTTTAATATGCTGTCTAGGTTTGTCACAGCTCTCTATCCAAGGAGCAAGCATCTTTTCATTTCATTTCATTTCACTTCGTTTGTTGTTCTGGTGTTGGCATTGTCCAAATCTTCAGCTCAGCTACAAACTGTGGTTGCTAGAAAGAGGGTCTATTGCTACAACGAACTGAAACCTTGAACTAGTTTTTGTTATTACTTTGTTCTGCTTTTTCTCATCTGCAAATAGAGCTACTAATATATGCAGCTTTTCCACTTCATGGAATACATAATAGGCCTGAAACAAATTTATTTCAAGAACTCGGGAAAATTCTCCTGTAGTCATTTCCTTGATAGAGCCTCCAAATACACCAATCTAAGCATCTCTTCATTCTTCTGACTAATAAGAGCACATTCTTAACAGACAAAATAAAAATCTGAATTTCAGGGGGTTCTGTTTATTGACCAGTTTTGTGGTATGGTGTTATAACTCATAGGCAACACCTGCTATATTAACTTAAAACTGAAGATCAGACTGTTATGAGATATTAGCTCTACCAGGGTCATGATGATAACAGATGAAATGGATACAAGACTGTGCATTTCTTGGTAAGTTAACATAAGTGTACACCTGTGGTTATTAGCCTCAAACTCTTATTGCTAATTTGGCTTAGCATCAAAATCACCTTTCTATAACATAACATGTCCTCTGAATAGACTTCCTGCCAGTTTCAAGCTTCCTCCTTAACCTTCACCTGCCAGTAATCAGTCTTCCCCTGAGTAGAATATCCTAGTACACAGATGTGCTTGGTGTTGCATCCATAAATTCTGGACACTTCAGCTTTTAACTTTCATCTGTGAGAAGTGCATCTTCCCCCCAAAAAGGCCTCTAAAGTCATGTGCTCCTTCCTTCCTCTTGAGAGCTTTCACACTGGCAAGATCTGGATACAGCAAATGAATAAAAGCCAGGGGTGTATAACACTTTTTTATTTCCGAAGGTTTCACATGTGTTATCCCATTCATGTCATATATGGTATCTATATTTAGTAAAAGAGACTTGAGGGACAGACTCAATATCAAACAGCTTAAACTACTTTTTGGCAGTTGATCCGTTATCCTAAGAAACAGCCATAGGTAACTTCTAAATAAAACCAAAAGAACAGACTGAAAGCTATATCAATGTGCTAATACGTGGTGCAGTGGTAAAGAATCCTCCTGCCAATGCAGGAGATGCAGGAGACCAGCGTTTCATTCCTGGGTCGGGAAGATCCCCTGGAGCAGGAAATGGCAACTCACTCCAGTATTCTTGCCTGGGAAATCCCACGGACAGAGGAGCCTGGTGGGGTACAGTCCATGGGGTTGCAGAGTCAGACACGACTGAGCAACAGAGCATGTGTGCTCAACAACTTCTTGTGTATATACTTTTATCCTAGTGCTCAGAGGATTACAAAATAACATAGATACTATTCCTTCCCTTTAGGAATATCTAGTTTAGCTGTGAGTGGAAGACATGCTCCCCCCTCCCCAAACTGTTTTAGTAGTAATGCAAATAATTTTGTGGTCAAGTATCAATTATTACTACTAATTAAATAAAAAGGATGTCCACAGAGCCCCCTACTGGAGGAGCTGGAACCCGAGCCAGGCAAGACTTTTCTCCATGTCATTAAGCAGATGAATCAGAGCAGTGATTCATCTCCATTCTTTGCAAAGTCTATGGAGACAATTCATTTACCCTTTTTCCCTCAGTTTTCTTCTCTGTCAAATGGAGATATGATGATCACAAAGTGTAGAAGTTTCAGTGAAATAATAAAAGTAAGATATTGTACACAGCACCTAGAACTTAGTAAGAATTCAAAGAGTTGGATGCTTTTTCCAAGATGGCAGGAGGAACCACCTGAGTTAAGGCTTGGAATTAAATTGTGCATGTTATTTGCAAGCCAAGACATAGTATTTCTGAGTCAGAGGATGTGCATAGATGCAGTTTGGGAATATATGATAAAGGGAGGTATTCGGCAGAGGAGAAGGAAGAGGAAGGAAAAAAGTGATGGAGGAAGAGAGAGAAAAAGATGAGAAAGAAGGAGGAGGAAGAATACAGTCCTTGGTTGCCTCTACTTTGTACCCTTTTTTATTTCACTCTTTTTTTTTTTTTTTTTGGCTGTGCTGTGTGGCATTCAGGGTCTTAGTTCTCAACCGGGGATCAAACCTGTGCCACCTGCACTAGGAGCTTGGAGTCTTAGCCACTGGACCACCAGGGACGTCCCCCCTTTTCTATTTTAAGCACATCATGTCAGCTGAATTAGGCCAGATTCCAGAGTGTCATGACACATCAGGACTTCAGCTAGTGAGGTTGTATCTATTTTTTTGAAATAGATGCCTTAGGATGTTTAAGCAGTAGATTTTTCAGGAATGGGGAGAGAGAAAGAGATGAGTGCAGGGGGAACACTCAATTGGGAGTCCAAAAAAGAAAATGAAAAATAAGTTGCTGTTCTCATCAGTAACACTGACAGTGAGGAAAGGATGGGTGTAAGAAACATTGTGAAAAGCTTGGTAATTAGTCAAATAAAAGACAAAGGAAAGACAGTGACAAAGAAGACACGGGCATGAAGCCCAGGAAATCAGGGAGTGGTGACATCCCTTAAGGAAAATAAGGATGCTGGAAGTAGAATTTCATTTGTAACACTATACATATCCCAGGCTATGGCTGGGATAACTTTATAATGCAACGCAGGTAAATACATGGGCTGTGTGCTCAGTAGTGTCCGACTCTCTGTGACCCCATGGACTATAGCCTGCCATGCTTCTCTATTCATGGAATTTTCCAGGCAAGAATGCTGGAGTGGGCTGCCATTCCCTACTCCAACATGTGCATCTAAATGTTTAATAATATAATTTTGAACTGATAAAACTGAACTTTCTGATCATCCGTGGACATAAGACAGAATATACCACTGTGATGTTTTTTATGACATATTCCTCCTTAGATGAAAAGGATCTTTTCTCAAATTCAGAAAATAATTGGCTCAATAACTCTCCTAGTGTTTTTAAACTTTAGGGAAGTAAGGGATTTCCAAGTCAGAACAACAAACTACTCGTGCACAATATCTATACTTCTCTTCTTTCAGCTAAGAAAATGTTAGTGGAGAGGAACATATAATTTAAAGAGTAAAGAGGCAAGAAGGGATGAAATATTTAAGTTGCTTCTTCTCATAAACGTTCAGCGTCTAACTTGGTTGACATCCTTTTACAGAATGTGTGAATGACTTATTTTACAAGTGATATAGACACTCCCTTTTTCACTCACTACAACGGCAAATCATTCTTAATTTAAAGCTTTGAGAAAGATTTTCCTGACCTCCTGCTTTTCTTTCTATCTCTTCTTGTTCTACTCTTTAGTTTGTCAAATTTCATTTTAAGCTTCTCTCCAAAAACAGGAGAGCCATTCTTGATACTAAATCAATGAATACTTTTCAGGATTAGGTATAATTTTATTAGAGGTAGAAGATTATATTTGCCGTTTCACACTCTTGCATCAGATGTGGGGGGGAGCAGGGCAGCATGATTGAAAGAATTCGCTGCTTGAGTCTGCTAGATCTGGGATTTAAATTGCTAGAAATTCGTGGGAATAATATTGACCTGGGGAGACCTGACAGCATTTTGGTTCCTCAAAAGAGACTTGGGTTCTGTTCAAATTTTTAATGAAGACTTTGGCCCGTTTTATTTTACTCAACTGAGCTTGCTGAACCATGTTCCCTGGTTCCTATGGGAGAAATGCCAGCCTAAGTATCCACACCTGTAAATCTAGTTCTCAGTTAGGGTTGCCACCCATGGGGGTCAAATTGGCATGAGTTTATACTCGGAAGCTATTAATGGCTAACGACTGACTTGGTCATTCTCAAGACATCCAGTGCAAGGAACCAAGGGAAAAAGACAGAATACACTCATTCCATCATTACAGCAATAAATGTCATCTGCAGCAAGCACAAAAGTTGGGTTTAACTGTGAAGTTTAACACTAGGTCTTTTCTGCTGGCGTCCACTTAGGTCAACAGGCTCATGAGCCTGCATATGTGGAGATGAAGGTATAGAGTATAGGCTGATATTCTAAAACTCCTTCATCCAGACTGTCTAAACTCAAATTTCAATTCAGGACTCTATTCCTACATGTTCAACTTATTGACCTGTCTCAGAGGTACAAAGACTTCTTGACGAGGAAAAGCATAGTCCTTGTAAGAAAAGAAAAATGAGTAAGTGGAGAAGAAGGGGGGAAAATACCAGTCAAACATACCCTGTTTTAGAGTCATGTTTTTTTGACACAAAAATAAGGACAGAAAACAGAGAGGAAATAAGCTTATGAAACACTTCATGTGTAGCAGTTGTTATTCTCATTAGTTGTTTTGCTCTAAAATCGGAGATCCAAGGACTTCCCTGGTGGCCCACTGGTTAAGATTCTGTGTTTCTTATGTAGGGCCTGTGGACTCAATCCCTGGTCAGGGAACTAAGATCCCAAATGCCCCATGGCATGGCCAAAAAAAAACCCAGTTTTTAATAAAAAGTAGATAAAACCAGAAATCCATTGAGCCACCCTTCTGGGCACCCACTGCCTTCATCTCAGAAGTGGAATTGGAAGTACTCTTCTAATTGCTTCTGCCACTATTCTGACCCCTTTAGAAATTTAGAAAACCCCACTGGACTGCCTCATTGGCTTCAGGTAAAGCTTATTTCATGCTGGGCAAGTAATAGATTAAAATGTCACTAGCAATGACAAAATTTGCTGAACAGTGGCAGTTGTGTTATAGCTAGGAAAAATAAGCAGAGTGGTACAGTGGGAAAACATTGGCAACCTGGATTCTAGAGCTTGGTTACCATTAATAATGAGATATTGAGCAAATTAATTAACCTTTCAGGAGCATGCCTCCCACTACCTCTTAACCTTTATTCTACTGTTCCCTCCATCTAGGTTAAATTATTCTCCTTAACTGACAAGCTCTGCTCTTTCCCTAAGACCAGTCTAAATAAATAAGATATTCTCCTTTGAAATTAAAAAGCATGGTGGGAGGAACAGGGAAGGACTTTAATCCAGTTTTGCACCATCTCTTGCTCTTTTTCCACTCATTTTATATATCACTATTAAACTAATCTTCTAGCATCATTTTCATCATGCTCTTCCATTATTCTAAAATAGCCAATTTTCTATAGCATCCAGCTTATTAATAAATAAAACACCAGCCTTTAAGGACCTGCATCGTGTTTTCCACTTGAGCCATATCCCTTCCCTGATGTACTTTCTGTTCTTTACTAAGTTGGTTCAGCATCTCCTAAATTTCCATCACTTACTTTTACTGCTAAGGATTTGTTCATAGGGTTTTCTGGTCTCAGGCTGTCCTCCCATCACAGTTGTGATGTTCACATCTCACCCATCCTTGAAGAAAAATTATCCCATTACTTACATGGAACTTTCTTTTGTTCACTATACCAACTATTAATAAGTCCCTTCTCATAGGTGATCTCTTACCACTTAACATGTTGCCATCTAATTTTAGGTGGCATCTAATTTTACCTTGATTAGGTACACTTTTGCATTTATTACTATTCTTCATAGATTTTTAATATTGCTCCCTCTCTTTATTATCAGAAACATGAAGGTAGAAGTTGAGTTTTAAACCTCTGCCTCTATCAGGCATAGCTTCAAGACGGTATATCTGATATAGGCCATAGGTCTTCATTACATATTCATAACCAGATTGGTCAAGGATAATTGGGATAGAAAGCTGCATTTTAGTCACTGAGAAATTTAAGGAAACTAATCAAAAGTAAATCCACAACCACACCAGGCAATTCTTTTGACACTGTGGAAAGCACTATCTCATGCACCAGTTTTCTGGCTTAATTTTTTTCCATCTTTTGCACATCACTCTCTCAGTGCAGCATTTGGGCCAGCTGAATTCCATCCAGAAACAGATTTAAATAGACAATAGGCTAACTAGAATTCCCATCCTCCTTGATTAGATGTGAAATAGCAGAGCTGGGTGTCACTCACATGCCAGCCACTCAGGAGTCTATGCTATCAATTAATTTCTTTTGAGAGGTGAACTGAGGAGATTGTGACAGTTCCACTTTTAAGGGCATGTAAAATTATGGCTAGACCAGAATTTTAGGGACAGTGCCAGACAGACAGACCCATCCCACCTGGATGAAAGTATCTACTATCTGCTGCATATCATAAATTACAATGCCCTGAAAACCCCACAGTAAATCATATTTTTCTGTTGCTGTAGTTGGATTTGACTATAAAAATTCATTGGCTTGAAATCACATTCTCAACTGTAGGACAATTTGCCAGTGAGATGAGAGGTTTTAAATCACTTAGAAGAAAGAGGAAATTATCACACTTTCTATTGGATCTACTGAATCTTATTTCTTGTAGTTTTCTGAAATAATCAGAATTAAGGCTAGATTTTCCAAGAAAGGCATGGAAAATATCATAGAAGCACAGACTATAAGAGGTATACCTCAGAGATCATCTAGGTAAAAATCCCCATTTTACATCCGAGGAAACTGAAAAAAAGTATGAAAGTGTTTATGCTCAATCATGTCCAACTCTTTCGGACACCATGGACTGTAGCTTGCCAGGCTCTTCTGTCCATGCAGTTCGCTAGGCAGGAATACTGGAGTGGGTTGCCATTTCCTTCTCCAGGGGATCTTCCCGACCCTGGGATCAAACTGGCATCTCTTGTATCTCCTGCATTGGCAGACGGATTCTTTACCACTAGCACCACCAGCAGAGAAGGCAATGGCACCCCACTCCAATACTCTTGCCTGGAAAATCCCACGGGCAGAGGAGCCTGGTGGGCTGCAGTCCATGGGGTCGCTAAGAGTTGGATACAACTCAGCGACTTCACTTTCACTTTTCACTGTCATACATTGGAGAAGGAAGTGGCAACCCACTCCAGTGTTCTTGCCTGGAGAATCCCAGGGACAGGAGAGCCTGGTAGGCTGCTGTCTATGGGGTTGCAAGGAGTCAGACACGACTGAAGCGACTTAGCAGCAGCAGCAGCACCACCTGAGGAAAATGAAGCCTGCCTAAAAAAATCCTAAAACCCACATTTCCCAGATAGTTCTAGGCCAGGCTTTATCAAAACGTAAAAGGCAGTAAAGTTCTACCAGGACTAACTGGATTTATGTGTCAGATGTCCTCTAGAACTGAGGAAAACATGAGAGTATGAAGCCAGCTCTCCCACGGCCCCTCTTACTAGTTCCATGATGAATAATCAGGGACTGCAGCGAAGTCTCAGGGCTGGAACAAATACCAGAAGAAGCATTTACTGTTTAGGTGCATTCTTTGTGGAAAATCCATTCTACCAGAAATACCCAAGCGCTGATCTGAAAGTTCGAAGCTTTGTTATAAAGAGCCTTGTTTGTAAAGGCACCTTTTAACCTTTGCCAACAGAATGCTACCCAAGTGATGATAATAATATTAACCATCACCCTCAAAACATTTTCCCTTGAGTCAAATCACTGGAACTTGCAGTCTTTGGATTAGCAAAGCAAATACATCATTTCTGCACACCAGAAACAGCATCTGAGAGAGGAGTCTAGAGAGCTAGCGAGTGGAGTAATCCACATTGGAACTCATGTCTTCTAACACCTTCTTTACTGCTTCATGCTTCCAGTGATTCCAAATACATATATTATTACATATGTAATACATTAGGGAAACCTGTTGCCTTCCATGGGCTTCCCTGATGGCTCAGAGGGTAAAGAATCTGCCTGCAATGCAGGAGACCTTGGTTTAATTCCTGGAGTTGAGATGCCCTGACGTCACCTCACTGAGAAATAAACATTGGACATACGTCCTCAGGTTCTGGAATTTTCCCAAGAGAAGTATAAGAGCCATATTCTTCAGAGCTTTCTAAATTATGTGAGTGTATAAACCAGTATGTACTTACATAATTTATGTCTAAAACAGATTTATTTGTATAGGAAGTAAAATGAGTCATTATTGGATTATAAATGTCTTTCAAAATCATTAATTTACATTTTTCATCTTGCACTATCAAGAATAATAATTTAATAATTCCAAAAAAAGATTAACTTAGAATTTTAAAGTGTGGTTTTGATTTTTTTGGAAAAAATAGCTTTGTTTTAAAAACATATCCTATATTTCTATTTGTTATTTAAAAAGTCACTGATTTTCAGAGCAATGCAAGGAATATGTCACAGGAAAAAGAGTATGTGGATTCAGATTGTTATCAGCTATATTTCAATTCACTGACAGTGTGATTGAAAACCTGGTTAGAACTATAGAGAAATCAGGCTTATCAATATTACATCCGCTGGTAAAAGGGAGAATTTTGTTGTGAATGTAGAGTTAATTTGGCAGAATAATTACCTGTTTGTCATATAGCTAAGTTTTAATTACAGCAAGTGCTGAAAAAGAATTCTATGAAAAATTATATCTTTGGTCCATAAGAATACTTTCTTCTTTGAACTAAGCCTATACATTGACCACTTCTGTAAAACATGCTTTCCTATTTATTATTTGTATCTCAGCCGTTGTTCATAATGAAAATAAAACAGGTCATTTTCACTACTTGAAGGGAGGGTCAGAAGAAATAAAGCTGAGCTCTTTCCAAACTCTTTACAGCTCTTTTGTTCTGCCGCTGAGCAGCGGTTGCCCTTAAGTCATTATGACTTTTTTCTCAAACATGCTCATAATCTCCACCAAAAAGACCACATAAAATGGCAAGCTGTTAAAGAAGAAAAACTACACACAAAAAGGATACAAACTTTTTCAGTAGTGTAACTGAAGAACATCTTTCTCATTTCCCCGACCCATCAGAGATTCCAAAGATTACTCAATCTTTAGCTTCTTATACACAGAGAAAATGGACTTCTTTTTGTCCTTCCTTGCTTAGTCCTCTAATGTTTTATGAAATTGGACTTTTCCCACTTATGAAACTTTTAACTTTGTATAACAATCTATACTTTCTAGAGTGCATTCAAACTATTCATTTGATCTTGAAAACCTTGAGGAACACATCACCCAGCTAAGTACCTATGCCCCTTTTAAAGAATAAGAATGAAGTTGCATTCTTGGATAATACACAATGAAAGATATTTAGGGTTATAAGACCATGAGGCAAGCAACTTTCACTGAACTCAAGGAAAACAAACAGTGAAAGTGAAAGTGAAGTCACTCAGTCATGTCCAACTCTGTGACCCCGTGGATGGTAGCCCACCAGGCTCCTCTGTCCATGGGATTCTCCAGGCAAGAATACTGGAGTGGGTTGCCATTTCCTTCTCCAGGGGAATCTTCCCAACCCAGGGATCTAACCCAGGTCTCCCGCATTGCAGGCAGACGTTTTAACCTCTGAGCTACCAGGGAAGCCCATAGGAAGAGAAAATGAACAATAATTGATGAAAGGATTGGGGCAGTTCAGTTCAGCCACTCAGTCATGTCCGACTCTTTGCGACTACATGGACTGCAGCACACCAGGCCTCCCGTCCATCACCAACTCCTGGAGTTTACTCAAACTCATGTCCATTGAGTCGGTGAGGCCATCCAACCATCTCATCCTCTGTCCTCCCCTTCTCCTCCTGCCTTCAATCTTTCCCAGCATCAGGGTCTTTTCAAATGAGTCAGCTCTTTGCATCCGGTGGCTAAAGCATTGGAGTTTCAGGTTCCACATCAGTCCTTCCAATGAATATTCAGTACTGATTTCCTTTAGGATGGACTGGTTGGATCTCCTTGCAGTCCAACGGACTCTCAAGCATCTTCTCCAACACCTCAGTTCAAAAGCATCAATTCTTCAGCACTCAGCTTTTTTTTATATTCCGACTTTCACATCCATACATGACTACTGGAAAAACCATAGCTTCGACTAGATGGACCTCTGTTGGCAAAGTAGCAACATATGGATCTCAGTAAATGGTATGCAAGTGTTTTCTCTATTCTTGCAACTTTTTTGTAAGTTAGCTCAGTTTTCCAAACCTCAGACTTTTTGGTAATTATTTTCAAATACAAACATTTTTATAAAAGATAGAGAGATACAGGAGAGTTAAATCATTTGCATATGCTAATAGAGCTGATTCAGTTCAGTTCAGTCACTCAGTCATGTCCGACTCTTTGCGATCCCATGATTTGCAGCACGCCAGGCCTCCCTGTCCATCACCAACTCCCGGAGTTCACCCAAATTCATGTCCATCAAATTGGTGATGCCATCCAGCCATCTCATCCTCTGTCGTCCCCTTCTCCTCCTGCCCCCAACCCCTCCCAGCATCAGAGTCTTTTCCAATGAGTCAACTCTTCGCATGAGGTGGCCAAAGTATTGGAGTTTCAGCTTTAGCATCAGTCCTTCCAAAGAACACCCAGGACTGATCTCCTTTAGGATGGACTGGTTGGATGTCCTTGCAGTCCAAGGGACTCTCAAGAGTCTTCTCCAACACCACACTTCAAAAGCATCAATTCTTTGGCACTCGGCTTTCTTCACAGTCCAACTCTCACATCCATACATGAACACTGGAAAAACCATAGCCTTGACTAGACGGACCGTTGTTGGCAAAGTAATGTCTCTACTTTTTAATATGCTGTCTAGGTTGGTCATAACTTTCCTTCCAAGGAGTCGTGTATTTTAATTTCATGGCTACTATCACCACCTGCAGTGATTTTGGAGCCCCAAAAAATTAATTGACACTGTTTCCACTGTTTCCCCATCTACTTCCCATGAAGTGATGGGACCAGATGCCATGATCTTCATTTTCTGAATGTTGAGCTTTAAGCCAACTTTTTCACTCTCCTCTTTCACTTTCATCAAGAGGCTTTTTAGTTCCTCTTCACTTTCTGCCATAAGGGTGGTGTCATCTGCATATCTGAGGTTATTGATATTTCTCCTGGCAATCTGATTAGAATCCAAGTATTCTTATTTTTCCACACTTCCTCTAAATCTACACTCTATTTCTGTATAAAATGAACAGTAACTTCCACTTAAAATATTTATAAACCACAATTATACTTTTTGCCAATCAGTCATCAGTGCCATAGCTCAAGGAAAACTCATAATTATTATTTACCTATAATGTATGTTTATATATCATATTACCCATTTCAAGTCATTTTTATCACCCTATTTTATTTGATCCTCATAACTTTTTGAATAAAGTAGATAGCACAGGCATTATTGGACCCATTTTACACATCAAGGAACAGACTGTGAAACTAACTGGCAGCCATATTCTGGAGACAGATACACAAGTCTGAAAACTTCAGAAGAGTACTCATTCCAATGAATCCTCGACAGTCCAGTGCCTCTTCATACCCTTAATGACCGTATCTAAAACTTCCAGGTCTCAGGTTTTAGTAACAGACAAAAATAACAGTCACTTAAAGAACAAAACCGAATGACTGAAAAAGATGCCTATGTTTTACTTACTATTATACATAACAGCTAAGTATATTGAGTACCTACCTGCTATGTGCAAGGAAGTGCTTTATATATATATTATCTAATTTAATTTTGCCACATCTCTATGACATGTAATTCTCATAGTCCCCATCATACAAACAAGGAAACATGTCTGAGAGTCTAACTTGACTGATATGCAGAACTATCAGGGCTAAGGCAGGACCTGTGAACCTCCCACTGTTAATTACATTGTCCTAGTCCACATTTTCCCTTTTTCCTTTAAGCTCAGTTGATATTTCAGCCAAGTTCTTTTTCATATATTCAATGATCTTTAAATTCTGCAATTGAGAGAATTCTTTCCAGGAACACAGTTTGTATGGAAAAGCACATGTTTGAAAAAGCAGGTACCATATCCTATTTGCATTGGCAGCAGTCTCTGGCATATATTAAACATCCAGTGAGTGTTTGCTAAATGTAAAGGATGTTTGGAGTTCTCTCTTAAAAAGCTTTCAAGATGTCATGATCTAAATATTTAAATAGTTGTTGTTGTTTAGTCACTAAGTTGTGTCTGACTCTTTTGCAACCCCATGGACTATAGCTTACCAGGCTCCTCTGTCTATGGGAGTTGCCAGGCAAGAATACTGGAGAGGGTTGCCATTTCCTTCTCCAGGGCATCTTCCCAACCCAGGGATCGAACCTGTGTCTCCTGAATTGAGAGGCGGATTCTTTACCACTAAGCCACCAGGGAACCCCAAGTACTTAAATACAGGATTTATGAATCAGTTCAATTGACTTCCCTGGTAGCTCAGACAGTAAAGCATCTGTCTACCATACGGGAGACCCAGGTTCGAGCCCTGGATTGGGAAGATCCCCTGAAGAAGGAAATGGCAATCCACTCCAGTACTATTGCCTGGAAAATCCCATGGACAGAGGAGCCTGGTAGGCTACAGTCTATGGGGTCACAAAGAGTTGGACACGACTGAGTGACTTAACTTTCACTTTCACTTTCAATTTTCCAAGAGTGAGCTTTGCTGCAAAACACATAGTTTCAAAGCCAGAAAAAAAAAAAAAATGATAAAGAAGCGAACAAATTTCACTTAAGAATATTTTTAAGCCATTAAAATATTTTAATATTTTTAAGTTCTTGGAAACCTGAACTGCTCTGTCAATAATCTGACAGTTTTAGACTGTCCAAATAACCTTTTTTTGATAATCTCCTGTTTCTATGACAAAAATAATGCTCAGTCTCACCGCTGGTGGGAGTCCATGATTTTTCCCTTTGCTACAACCAGTCAGGATAAAAAGTGAACACAGGTGACTTACTATGTAAGATTCCCTCGCAGACGCCAGCTGAGCAATGATGCAGAAAAGGATCAGTCAGGGAAGATGTGAAGTCCAGGTAAGTGGCAGGATCCAAAGAGTACACTTTTCCACCTCCTTTCTTCCTACCCACGATTGCAGCCATCCCTTTTGTGGATGGCTCCAAAGTTTCTGATATTCACTTGTATCTGTCTTTCCTCAAACACGAATAGTTAGGTGAGCTAAGATCTAGACCGCATTCCCCTACATCTTTCCTGCCTTGGCACTATGACCTTTGTCTTATCCCGCCCAGTGCACAGACACTTTAAGTACACAGCTTAACTTGACTGCAATGTTAGTGAATTTCAGGGTAAAAAGTGCATTCAGGTAAGTCAATCACATGTCGGTCTCGGGTTTCTCCACTTGGCACCGGTTTACGGCAGCAAAGCAACTCCTTTCAGGCTCTGCCCATTATCACTTCTCTTGCTGTCCATCACCCTCACCTCGGGCTCTTGACCTCTGGTTCTTACTAATACACCTGCCAGTCCCAGACATGGGTACTTGTAGATTCTGCAGAATGAGGCTTTTTCCTGTCTCCAGCTCAACACATCCTCCACAAGCATCTCTCAAAGACTGCATGACTGTAGGACACCCACGCCTCCACTTCCCTCATCTCCTTCACCTCCGTACCTCTTCATCTCCTCTTCCCACTTTGTGCTTTGCCCAGTCCCTGCTCTTTGGCATATGCTTTTGCATTTGCCACTTTTCCCTCTTGCTCAGTTGCCAAGTTGTGTCTGCCTCTTTGTGATCCCCTGGACTGCAGCATGCCAAGCCTCCCTGTCCCTCACCATCTCCCAGAGTTTGCCCAAGTTCATATGTCCATTGAATTGGTGATGCCATCCAACCATCTAATCCTCTGACGTCTTGTTCTCTTTCTGCCTTCAACCTTCCCAGCATCAGGGTCTTTTTTTCCCCTCTACTTTCTCTCTCTCTCTCTCTCTCTCTCACACACACACACACAAGACTAGAGGGAGCAAACTGGATTTGGTCCCGTTGAATTTCTTGGATCGTGTTCCCTGGGTTCTTTTTTTCTGTCTCTCTAATCTACTATTTTCTAGCAAAAGCTTTCTTTGGATTTCTGACACCAGCCCTAACAGCTTGAATTTATCTGATGCTCTGAATAACTTTGCTCCCGGGGCTGAAGTCGCAACTATTAACACTCGGATTATTATTAATAATTATCATTCTCTTTTTTAAAAGATCCTTCCTGTTATCTCTTTGTATTATTTAATGTTGTTGTTTAGTTGGGAAGTCATGTCAGACTCTTTTGCAACCCCATGGACTGTAGCCCACCAGGCTTCTCTGTACATGGGATTTCCCAGGCAAGAATGCTGGAGTGGGTTACCATTTCCTTCTCCAATATCATTTAATATTTATATTTAAATACAGAGCTGTTGCCAGGGTCACCGCTCAATATGTACTCACTGAAAAAAGGAATATTTTTTACTCACTCAGGGCAAATAATACTAAACTAGTGATTAGGACATGAATGCCCTAAAATAGCCAGAAAAAGGAGAATCTGAATGATAACTGAGTACCGACAACATGCTGGACACTGCTATAAACTTAGTTATATCTGTACTAGTCATTCTACTTAGAAGAACTAGACTTAAAAAAAAAAAAATTACACACCTGTAGAGCTAGGATTTGGACCCAAGTCATTTTGTCTTCAAAAGTCAGTGCTAACTCTCAAAAGAAAGTTCTGCATAAATGCTAAATGGTAAAACCCCATCATTAATTACATGGAAGGAATTTGCATTTGCCTGCAATTTACACATTTTCTCCAGACTAATTTAATTGCCAATGCTAGTAAAGTGCTTCTTCCCACAATTTACTAGGCTTCTTTTGTAAAAAGCTAAATGGAACTTTGCTGTCAAGGTGGTGAGGAAGAGAAGACTGAGATTCAAGTAAAAACTTGCTAACTGGTGTGCAAAACCATGCCCATTAAGAGGGGAACAACTCTTACAGAATACAGACTGGTCTCTACATCGTTTGTTAAGGGCTGGCATAGACTTGTTCCTGTGGGCTCACTCCCAAGTCAGCCCCAAGAAGGCTGAAACAAACCCCCATGGAAAATAATGTTGGTTATTATTAGATAGAATTATTATTAGGTAGAATCTAGGGCATTGCGATGAACACGCTGTTCGCTGTTAGGTGTTTTCTGCGAGGCATTATTACTATTGTTACAAATTAGCAAGAGATAAAGTGCACTTAATGCATTTTCCTTCAATTTACATGCCCTTCCTTCTTAAACCATTTCCAGAAATGCT
The DNA here is from genome assembly GCF_016772045.2 of Ovis aries. Taxonomy (NCBI): domain Eukaryota; kingdom Metazoa; phylum Chordata; class Mammalia; order Artiodactyla; family Bovidae; genus Ovis; species Ovis aries. The sequence continues at coordinate 46,263,333 of NC_056062.1, forward strand.
TAGGAAATGTGAAAGGAGCTTATCCGACCAACGTATTGTCTTTTCCTCCAGCAGAATGTCAGATCACTTCTTGAAAGATCCTCTCCAAATGCTTCAACTCAAACCGATTTTAACAAACTTGACTATACACACCATAATTAGGAAGCCAATTCATTCAGTTCATTTGCATCCGTCTAAATAATTTCTCCTGACAGATGACTTCCGTTCTAAGTACCAAGTACTTTTTAATCCTAGGCAGGTTATTGCTGAGGATAAATGATTTCACATTCTCATAAAGATGCCAGTCATTAAGAATATTAACACGAATTCCTTCCCCTCGGATAGAAAGGAGCTGTCATTTTAGCAATGTTGCTGCATCAGCCTTTCTATTGTCAAACACAACAAATGATGAGAAAATCAATTTACTCTTTAGAATTAGTCAAGTGAGGAATTCTTTGAAGTGGGGGGTCAGGGTTTTTGTCTGGATTCCGTAATCTGGAAAAGCCGGGTACTGTATAGACGTTGGTAAAATGTTGTGAAATTTAATGAGGACTGTTTGCTGCCATAGACCTTCCAGACAGAATCTATCTCTGAAAAAGAATTCCCCACTCTTAAAATAGAGGTTTGATGAGCACCAGATGTGGTTTAAACGAAGCCTTGTCCAGCTGAACTCGGAATATATTTTGATCTGTATGAGGCACAGTCTAGAAAGAGGGGCAGTGAATTGATCGACCAGAGCCTGTGTTGAGGTTGGTGGTGGGGCTTGAATATATATTTACTCCATAAAGCTACTCACATTAGGCAAAATGCAAATGAGCTTTTAACAAATACTTTCTAATAGTTGGAGGATGTCATACTTGCTGCTTATGAGACAATTTACAATTTTATTTCATGTCTAAGATGTGCAGAGGATAGCATTTCAATGGGTAGCCACAACCTTTAGGATGATCTGTGTTCTGGCAATGATTGCACTTCCACATCTCAGTTTCTCCACCCACAAAGGGAAGATTAGCTCGTTCTTCAAGAATGACAAGCATTTAATATTTGGAAAAGACTAAATAATGAAGTGCTTGGATTCTATAGAAATGCCAGGAGAAAAGATTTATTTTCAAGTCAAAATCTAGTACAAACATGACCTTCCTATTGTAAATCTCATGAATAGGGAAAGAAATTACATGAAGACTGTTTCTTGGGCTGAGAATTTGGAAATACATTAATATTGGGATGCTTCAGATGGTAAAAAAAATATTAAAAACATCTGCTTATTATAATCTCTTGTCTTTGGAGATGAGAAAAATTCTTTCTGCTACACTGTCCTGAAAGAATGCAGTTAGTAAAGATTTAAATGACAGGAATGAAAGGGTCATCTTTTGATTTCTTTGCCTTTGGGCAGGACTATAGTTAAGCTACCTCAGGAAAGAGAACAATGCTGTTTCTTGCAAAAATCTCCAGGTGAGAATAATAAAAATTAAAAAGAGCACAAGGGAAAGTTCAGGGACCTTGAAATTAATAAAGGTCAGTTTCAGCTAATTTCAGTTCAAATCCATATCTATTTGCCAGTAGCCTGATGCTTCGCTTAGTGAAAAGCCAAAGGATGTGATATTTGGCAATAGTTCTATGAGAATTCCATTTAGTATTAGCATGAATGTCTGGTCATTGTTTTGTTCACCTCCTCTTCACCCCATGGGGGAGGGAGGGAGTCCTGTCCTAGGATTCTCAGATGACCAAACACAGGACGTCTGATTCGGGACACAGGAGATCAAAAGTAATTCATTAGTCACATATACTAAGAGTCCAGGGGGGAGTGGATACTCTGGGTCACATGAGGCAACACAGAGGCTACATTTAGGAACAGAGGGAAGAAGAAGCGCCTATAAGGAGCAGGCTCTGTAGTAACCTGAGAGTGAGAGGTACCCAGGATCCCAGGGAAGGATGTGATTGGCTGGTTTCAATGACTGGGCAGGCAGGGAAGTAAACCCAGCAGGATGCAGAATAGGTAGACTGCTGCTGTCCAGCTGTAGGGGAACTAGCCAGTGAGAGAGTCTTTCCCAAATGGTGGGGAGCATATCAGGTAAAAGTAGGGGAACACACAGCCTTTTGGGGCCCCGTGAGGCTCAAAGATGTCAGGGCAGCATGTGAAATCTTAGCCCTTCCAAGCCAGTGGTTCATACAAGCTATGTCGACATATGGGATGCTTACATCCCCTGGGCTATACCAACCCCTCTAAGAGAGAAGTCTTTGCCATAATTATTGTGTCTCCTGTGAAAAAAGTCACCTTGACTGGATTGATAACCTTGGGGCATAAGCAGTTTTCTAGCAAGCGTGCTCTCAGGCCAAGGCTATATAAGTAGCTCGATGATTCATGCAGAAGTATTCTCTGCTACTCGCTTTGATTTAAATGAAAAGAGAAGGCATGCCCTGCATCATTCAGACAAATTACATATTTATTCCTCACTTGATTTTCATTTGCCACGAGGTGAATGTTGACCAGTTTCTACTTCCAGCAAAAAAGACAAGCGAACCAAAGTGAAGAGTATGTCTGTGTTCTCTTATTTCCCTGCAATTTAACTGCTGAGGAGATAATGGACTCAGGGAGACCTGAGGTTCCAGGCAGAGTTTGGACCTCTGAAGTTTAATGGAGTGTGTGTGTATGTGTGTGGGTGGGTGTGCTTAGTCATGTCCAACTCTTTGTGACCCTGTGGACTGTAGCCTGCCAGGCTCCTCTGTCCATGGGATTCTCCAGGCAAGAATACTGGAGTGGGTTGCTATTTCCTTCTCCAGGGGATCTTCCCAACCCAGGGATCAAACCCACATCTCCTGCAGGTGAATTCTTTGCCACTGCACCATGTGGGAAGTTAATGCTGGGCCTGTTTAAAATCTTAGGCAAGGGACTTCCCTGGCAGTTCAATGTTAAGACTTCACCTTCTAATGCAAGGGCTGGGAGTTTGATCCCTGCTTCAGGAGATAAGAAACAATGTTGTAACAAATTCAATAAAGATTTTTTAAATGGTCCACATTAAAAAAAAAAAAAATCTGGGGCAAGGCATTTAATTTCTCTAGACCTCAAGTTCTGTACCTTTGTAATGAGGAAGTTAAACTAGATCAAGTGTTACACTAGATCAATCACTACGTTAGAATGCACCTAAAGAACATAAGGCACATTAAAGTGCCTGACACCCAGTCAAGACTCACACATGGTAGTGAAAACAGAGATGACGGCTCTGACTTGAGCAGAACAAAAAGAGGGGAGATCTTGAACTATGAAATTGTAATGAGATCTCAGTCCTTCCTGAAGCCCATACCTCAAGAACTGAAGGCCAAAATTCCTCTGTAGAACCTGAATCGGTTTTTTATTGTTCTAAATTAGTGGAGGCGGGAAAGTTCTTCTAATTCACTGAACATTCTGCATGCCCGGGAAAGCCCATTGACACCGCCCCTCCCAAGTCTCTAAAATGACACCACTGTACATCCAGCCACCACAGACGGCACTGACAGCTTACTGCTTTCACCGAAGACTAACAAGGGAATGTCACCAAGAACGTTTGAACGCTAAGCCACAGAAATTCAACACCTGACAGCTCACATTCTGTGTACTTCACTCCATATCATAAAACACATCAGCAGAGAGCTATTGTTTTCACATTGAGCTGCTGTTGTGATAGTCTGCATTCTTTCCACAGTGGAGGAGTTCTCTCATAAAATACATCCAAGAAGTCTGTGATTTCTGACAAATCTCACCCTTCAGGAACTTTCCTGGCCTTCTAGGAAGTCATCTACATTCCGGAGGTCTCCTGATGAGCAATAGCAGGAGCTCAGTAGAGACCAGCATTCCTGGTGCCCTCACGAGCACACATCCTAAGGAATGTGACAGGTCAGACGTTCCTCTCCAAATCTTACAAAGCTTTCTAATTTTTAAAATTTATTATTAATTGGAGGATAATTGCTTAACAATGTTGTGTTGGTTTTTATCATATATCAACATGAATTAGCCATAGATATACATATGTCCAGGCTTCCCAGGTGGCGCTAGAGGTAAAGAACCCACCTGCTACTCCAAGAGACATAAGAGACACAGGTTCAATCCCTGGGTTGGGAAGATCCCCTGGAGGAGGACATGGCAGTCCACGCCAGCATTCTTGCCTCGAGAATCCCATGGACAGAGGAACCTGGTGGGCTATAGTCCATGGGGCTGCACAGAGTCAGACACGACTAAAGAGACTTAGCACAGCACGGCATACATATGTCCCCTCCCTTTTGAACCTCCCTCCCACCCCATTCCACCCCATTCCACCATCACCAGGCTGAGCTCCCTGCACTATACAGAAACTTCCCTTTAGCTATCTACTTTACACATGGTAATGTAAATATTTCAAAGTTACTCTCTCAATTTGTCCCACCCTCTCCTTCCAGCTGCGTGTCCATAAGCCTATTCTCTATTTCTGACTATTCCTGCCCTGCAGTAACTAACGGGAATGTCCCAAGAACCATCTTGGTTCATCAGTACCATTTTTCTAGATTCCATATATATGCGTTAATATTGTTTTCTTTTTTTTTGTTTTTAATTTATAAAAATTTCCAAACATATCCCAAAGTAAAAGTTATCACAACCGCCCCTGGCCCACTGCGCAATTTCAACAGTCCATCAACGAAGGCTTTCATCGGAACACCTGGAGGTTACCTGGGGCCCCTCCACTCCAAGACTGATGGCCCAGATGACATCGGGTTGGCTGTCAGCTACATTCACTCAAAACACTCAGTGAAGTGCCTGTCCTGGGCCACCTCCGAGAATCACACCAGATCCCAGACTTAGGAAGCCAGATGTACGTGAAGAATTACAGCAGAGAAGCCAAATCAAGGAGAAGAAAAGAAGGGAAATTGGGAGAATTTGGGGGGGAAGATGGGATTTGAACTGTGCTTTGAAGGAAATGGGAGGGATGACATTTCAGGCTGAGGTGGAGGATGTAAGGCAGGCTGGGGCTGGGCCGGGAAGAACCCGAAAGGCCATCTTTAGAATATGATTCATAGTCTCAGGAGCTGGAGTAGGTGAAGGCCATTGGGCTGGGAAGAGAGAAATTAGTGACACTGGAAGGCGTGAATGCCTGGAGGAGGAAGTTCCTCAGGGGTTGGGCAGCAGAGCCAGAAACAGGGCAGGAAAAGAATCATCTAAAGAAAACCCGAGGGTAGCAGCATGGGGGAGGGAGGGTAGCAGAGAGGATGAAGTGAAAACTTTCTCAGCCCCAGCTCTGGCCCAAAGAACCCTTTGGCTGGGGGGTTTTGGCTCCCACAAAGAAAAGAACAGAGACCCACGGAGATTTAAAATAGAGGATGGATATACAGGGTAGGGCCCTGACCCCTGGAACTCCCTGCAAACTCTCATTAGCAAAACGAGAGACCAGAACGAAAGCGAAGCAGCAGAAGCACCTGGTGAGAGTCTAAGAAACATCCGTGTTTACTAAGCACTCGGTCTCTGGAACGCCTGCCTCTCCAAATACCACATCTTCCTCATCCACTCCATCCCACCACGGGCGGGCGGCTACTGTGTCGGGTGCCTGGGGGCGGCAGTGGGGGGTGGGGGGGACCGCAGCCTGAGAGCCCTGCCAACCCCCGACCCACTCCCTCCCTCCCTCCTAGGAGCCTTCCCGCGTGGCCGGCCGGCCGGCCAGCTGCAGCTCAGTTTGTTTGCCGAGGTTTGCATGCACATATTGAGTTGCCTTTTTTTCCCCAGCCAGTTCAGCAGTGTCCCGAAATTCACCCCCAGTGTAACTTCTGCCTCTGCTCCTCCCCTTCTTGGAACTGCCTTTTGTTTGTCTGGCAGCCTTGGTTCTATGGGGGTGTGTGTGATGATGATAATACGCGGACTTATATAACCCTCTGCATCTCTCAAGCGCTTCGCAGACCGGCCCTCTTGCCTCCCCCGGCCCGTGTCAGGCCGGGCGACTGGAGCGGCTAATAGGAAACCCCGACCCGAGGCGCGGAGGCCAGGAGGGAGGGCAGAGGGGGTCAGAGGCCGGCCCTTCCCGGCCCCCGGCGCCCCCGGAGGTCAGGGAGATAAGAAACAATGACTCTCGCCCCCGGGAGGAGGAAGGAAGCCCCGCCGCCGCAGCCTTATCTCCGCTCCTGTGCGTTCTCCCAGTTCCCAGAGCTGGTTCTCTAGAGAGGACTTGGAAGGCGGCTTTTGTAAGTATGATGCTCTGCTTTTTCTTTCATAAGGAAAGAACCAAAGTTTCCTCACTGCCCTTGTTCATTTCATCTTATTTATTCCCGAGAATAGATTCCCCCGCGCTCAGATACTACCCTGACTGGAAATGTGTTTCTGGCCAAAGTCTTCCACCCAAATTGGGTCTCTCTTAAAAATTGTAGGAGGAAAAGAGGTTTCTGTTGCTCATTCATTTATTCACAAAATTATCCCCCTCGTTTCCCCGTGTCCTGGTCCCGGTGGTAGCTGACTGGTCTCCACACACACATCTCACCCTACAAAGGAACCCTGGTTATTCACCTTGCTTGTTAGGTATCCAGAAATAATGTTGCAACTTTGGGCTTAAGTTTCTCTGCTTTCAGGCAAATTCAGTTGTGGGAAGTTTCTTTTCACACTATGAGAAATCTCATTTTTCCGTGTAGTCTTGAAACTTGTACTGGCGTGTTTAAACCTTGCAAAACACTGTCACTAGAGTGGACAGGTGAATTCTTACTAAGTTTTTCACCGTATAGCTGAAAGATCTAAATATTACAGAGAATGAACTTAAGTACTAGCAAAACCCAAAGCTCTGTTCAACTACGTGTTTATAAAGGATGCTGAGTTAGTTCTGTTCTCAGGGATGATGCTCAAGGTTTTGGGAAATTGTCTTTCAACAAAAAATGAATTTACAACTCTAGAAGAAAGATACAGTTTCTGAGCTTTTAGGAAGTATGATTTGCTAATTGAATAAGCCGAGAACACAAAGTTCTATCTTGGGTAGTTGTTCAATTTGCTTTTATGAAACCATGATTATAAGTTGGTTCACTATGAGATATAGAAAATTACTGTCTTTATTCAAGTACTAAGAAGTATAAATTGTAGAAAGCAGTTTTAAGTCATGTGTATGCTAGTCACTTCAGTCGTGTCTGACGCTTTTGAGACCCTGTGAACTGTAACCCTCCAGGCTCCTCTGTCCATGAGATTCTCCAGGCAAGAATACTGGAGTGGGTTGTCATGCCCTCCTCCAGGGGATCTTCCTGATCCAGGGATCGAATCCGTGTCTCTTGCATCTTCTGCATCGCAGGTGGATTCTTTACTGCTTAGCCACTGGGGAAGCCCTTTTAGTGTCGTTAAGTGCTATGATTAATTCACTGAGCTTGATTACTTTATATAAACAGCTATGAAAACCACATATAATGTGGTGTATCAGTGTGTGTGTGTATATATGTAAAAGAATTGAAGATACTATGTATGTATATGTTTAATTAAATATATATCATCATCTCTTATATTTGTTGTAACTATCCAGTGTTCAGTGTCATTACTTGATAGTATCATACCCAAAATAGATTAAGTGAAAAGATTTCATATCAAATTTCAGAATGCAATAGATCTATTTATTCATTATTTATTCAACAAACATGGAAAACATTGTAAAATTCAGTGTTTTGTTGTTTTTTTTTTAAGAGCCCCTTTAAATGACATTTCGATTTAAAATTCTTTGTGGCTTCCAAGAAATTCTAAGCCATAATTAAATTTGAAAATAAGACTGGATTCTACTTGCTTTCCCCCCTAAATTTAAAAGTGAGCTATCAACACTAAAATTCTATGCTATATCTAATTTAGTTACAAAGATCAGCCACATAATCTCAGTGTTCGTCAGAGGCATACTTGACTGTGGTAGGAGGGACACAAACTATGATTTGATCTGGCTGTGAGGCTTGGTTTTACCATTACATGGTTATGTGACCAGCAGCAAGACCTTTCAGATTTTCAATCTCAAATTTCACCTCTGTGAAAGGAGACAAATGCTATGGGATTGGCCAACCCAATACTTATCCCAAGGAGAGGATTGTTGAAAGGATTAAAAGGAAAGAAAACATGTAAAGTATCTAGCACGGTGTCTGAATGCAGAAGTGTTTCAGTCAATTTTAGGACTTTTCCATTTCCACAGTTTTTTCATCTTTGATTCAGTGCCTTGGTTTTTTGAGCATCTACTTTATATTGCCTGCGGTGCTAAGCACTAGTGATGCCAAAATGAACAAAAGGAGTCATATCCTGCCCGGGGGAGCTCCTACTCTAAGGAAACAAACAAACAACAACAACAACAAAAAAACAGAAATTTATTAACAGTATAACACCTGCAAAAAACCAGAAGTTAGTTATGATTAAGTAACAGAACTGAGGGCAGAGTAATTCTCTCCAGTGAAATTCAAAGCAGATTTTACAAAGATGATGTTGATTGTATGAGTTTTAAAGGATCAGCTGGTGATGTGGAAGGACATTCCATAAAGGAGGGGCCTTGGAGAGCAGAATAAGTAAGAAGGCCAAGATGGGGGGGATGGTGGGGATGGGGAACAGGGGGTGGGGCAGAGACTGGGAACTGGTTTCAGTTGGTACTGGACTGTTGAGTCTAGGGGTCCTGGAGATTTAATCAGGGGTCCAATCATGAATATGGTGGTGTCTCATGCTCAGGTAGGTGTTTGCACTCATCACTAGTAAAACTCAAACTCATGTTCATGAGTCTTTTTGGTTGAGCTCATGATCCAAAGAAATGTCTTGTAGATTTGCGTTAACGTAAAAAGCTTGGGCTGGCACATGTTACCTGTATCACTAAGACATTAGTTGGTTCAATAGACCATTTTGTTTATTTGGTTTTTTTTTTGTTTGTTTGTAGCAAACCCAACTCAATGATGGAAGCATTGTAGCACAAGTTCCTTTCCTCACTGAGACTACTTTTAAGATTACTGGTACTTTTAAGATTACTGTTGAGTCAATGGAGAGTCAAGGAAAGACTTTGTTTGGGGCTGAGAAGGCAGATTGTAGATGTGATTTATGTTTTAGGAAGATTTTATACAGATCATCTACCATGCAGTGTGGAATGTAGGGTGGGCAAAGGCTTAGGGAGTGATAGTACTGTAAACTACGAGATCAATTGAAAGACTATTGTAAACAAGTGAGAACTGCTAAGGCCTGAGCAGTGTAGGTGGACAATAGGGCACAGACTGCCGAGATATTTAGAAGGTGGAACATTCTCAACTCGGGGACTGAATGAAGGAATGGAGAAAAAAGGAAACACCTATAATATATTAGCTTTAAGCTTGCACAAATGGGTAGCTATAATAGAATACCATAAAACAAGAAGGCGTACAAGTTAACAGAAGGAAGTTGAGTTAGCTGGGGCTGCTTATTTAACTTATATGCAGGGTATATCATGAGAAATGCTGGGCTGGATGAAGCACAAGCTGGAATCAAGACTGCTGGGAGAAATATCAATAACCTCAGATATGCAGATGACACCACTCTTACGGCAGAAAGTGAAGAACTAAAGAGCCTCTTGATGAAAGTGAAAGAGAAGAGTGAAAAAGTTGGCTTAAAGCTCAACATTCAGAAAACTAAGATCATGGCATCCAGTCCCATCACTTCATGGCAAATAGATGGGAAAACAGTGGAAACAGTGATAGACTTTGGGCTCCAAAATCACTGCAGATGGTGACCGCAAACATGAAATTAAAAGACGCTTGCTCCTTGGAAGAAAAACTATGACCAACTTAGATAGCATGTTAGAAAGCAGAGACATTACTTTGCCAACAAAGCTCCGTCTAGTCAAAGCTATAGTTTTTCCAGTAGTCATGTATGGATGTGAGAGTTGGACTATGAAGAAAGCTGAGCACAGAAGAATTGATGCTTTTGAACTGTGGTGTTGGAGAAGGTTCTTGAGAGTACCTTGGAGTGCAAGGAGATCCAACCAGTCTATCCTAAAGGAAATTAGTCCTGAAAATTCATTGGAAAGACTGATGCTGAAGCTGAAACTTCAATATTTTGGCGACCTGATTCAAAGAACTGACTCATTTGAAAAGACCCTGATACTGAGAAAGACTGAAGGGAGGAAAAGGGGACGACAGAGGATGAGATGGTTGGATGGCATCACCAACTCGATGGACATGAGTTTGAGTAAACTCCAGGAGTTGGTGATGGACAGGGAAGCCTGGCGTGCTGCAGTCTATGGGGCCGCAAAGAGTCGGACACGACTGAGCGACTGAAATGAACTGAACTGAACTGAACTGAATGTTGGGTTGAGGCTAACCTACAACATTAAGTAATATAAGAAGTCAATTTTTGTTTAATCTTTTTTATATATAAATGATACTGTTTTTTGTTTCCTTTACAGTGTTGTATTAGTTTCAGGTATACAACAAAGTATATATGTATATATATACACATATACATATATGACTGAATCAATTTTTTAAAATTCTTTTCCATTATAGGCTATTACAAGATATTGACTATAGTTCCCTGTGCTATACAGTAGGTCCTTGTTGGTTATCTATTATATGGATAGTTGTATATACTTTAATCTCCAAATCCTAATTTGTCCCTCCTCAACCCCTTGCCCCTCTGGTAACCATAAATTTGTTCTCTATGTTTGTCAGTATGTCTCTGTTTTGTAAATAAGTTCATTTGCATCATTTTAAAAAATTCCACATGATATCACTTATATGTGGAATCTAAAAAAAATGATACAAATTATATTGCTTATATGTAAAACGTAGCTTTTTAAAAAGTGTAAAATTGCCAAATGTGTCTTAGAAATGTAGAGACAAAACATAGAAACTAGGCTCTTCCCTTTTATGCTCAGTCCCCCAGAAGAAATGTCAGTCTCTGGGCTCACTGGGGCTCTGAGCTTTCATCGTGTACCTCTGCCGTTGAGTGGGTTGTTTCCCACTCAGTTTCAACAGGAAGGCCATGTCCAGAGTAGTCTTGCCAATAACTTTGTATACCTTCAAAAACAGAAATCTGTACTTCCTCTAAACCTTCAGAAACAAGCAGAGACTTGGAAAAAGATCCGTAGGCGAGTAGAATACTTATTCATAAAGAGCACATATTCATGAAGAATTTATTACTCATCACGAAGTAGCTCTTTCCTTAGCAGGGTTTTTATTTTACTTCCCTGGAACTGAGGACCCACTCAGAGACTAGAGGAAAAGAGGAAACGTATAAGACTAAAGCAAAGAAGGTGATTTCTTACCTGGCCGTGACTTGTCCCACAAACATTTCCTCCTTCAGGGTGAGCAGGAAGTTCTTCCCATTGACTTGAATGGGGGATCCTGGAAAGGAGAGGTGTGTCACATTTGTAAATTTTTTAAAGATAAGGAGAGGAAGAATTTTAACATTTAGAGTGAACAGAAAACAAGCTGATTAGCAGACAGGAAGCTGTGACTTTTTAAGTCTTTGAGGTCTGATTACTTGATAACCTTAGTTTTCTTATAGCCATTTACCCTTTCTAATCTTCTATGGCAAAGCCTCTATTGGATTTCCTGAATTTTAGAGCTCTCACCCACACCTGAACACTTCAGAGCAAAAGCCATTTATTACGAAAGGGGCTTGCCCCAGCCTTCATGGCTGGTCTCACAAAGTCAAGTAGAATATTTCCTCCTGGTAGGTAAACTGTATCAACATATTTAAAAGGAGATTTAAGAAACTTTTGTCACCTCCAAATATAGAGTTTTATCACTCATCAGAAAGATAGTATTTGGTTATTATATGAATTCCATCCGGCTTCTGGGAGCTCACTTCAAATTCCCCAAACTTCAGAGATTATCTTTGGTTTCTGAGATGATGTAAAAGGTTTTAAACAGTTTAAAAAGAAAGTGAGGGAGGAAGGAAAGGAACTGTCACTATCTTTAATATAAAATAATCACCAAATATATACTTTAGAATAGGATGTGCTTGCATTATGGGAAAGTCTAGTATTTAAAGAAGGAGCAAGATATATTGGGGGGAATTCCCATTAGCATGCTTGAAAGCATGAGGAATATACCGAGCTCCCATAAATGGTACTGGCCATTCTGCTCTTAGGTTACTCAAGCCATTTAAAGTCTGGCTTCCTAAGCAAGGACTTCGTCTTCATGATCTTTGGGGTTTGCTGACATAATGATTGAGTCCAGGCTGGGTGCTGCTGGAGCCACTGTGCTCTCCTACGTAGTGTTTGAAGAGGGCTGGGGTGCAGCTGTGCTGGCCCCCAGACACCTGAGTCCAAAATACTGCTGAATTTTGCTTCATTTCTGGGCTCCATGCAAAGCTGGAAGTGCCCCAACTCTCTCTTGGGTTTGGCTTCCTGTTCACATGTTTTCTGGGCTCATGTCATTGTGCATGAAGTAATGGTCCCACATGCGTACACCATCCACAATGGCAAGATTTGTGTGGCTCGGCGTAAGCTTCCTAATGAGGACATTTTGGACCTTCCAACAACTCCTTCGGGAAGGCGGTTGGAACCGCTTATTACTTTCCAAGGTGAGGGGAGCAGAAACAGAGTGCATTTCTGCAACAGGACTAAAGCCACTTTTAGGAGACGATTAAAGGACAACAGCTTGAGGAAAAGAAACATTTCTTTCACACATCTATCTAAACGCATGTACGTGTAGAGTATACAGAAATGCCTTCAATCCACAGTTTTAAAATATTAGTTACTGTTTCAGCATTTCACTAACTGTGAATGGTGCTAGTGTTTTCCACCAGGGACTGTTATTTGAATGACATTTCTCTGCAGCAAAATCTGATGAGTTTACGAAGTTTGAGAGCCAGGAAATGCAGTTCAGTTTCTGAACAACAGAGAAAGCCCAGACAGCTCAGGTCAGTCATCCACTAGCTCTCCAGCATGGCTTCCTAGGTGCCAAGTACAGTAGCACACTAATTCAGAGAGAGACGCCAAACCAAACTTTCAAACGAAAGCTCTTAAACCATCAAGCTTGACTTCTGGACATATTATCAGCAGGTGAAATTGTGGCGCACACCACACTTGTTTGTGGATGTTTAATGTCAAATTAGTTGGGCTACCTGGTGGCTCAAACAATAAAGAATCTATCAGCCTGCACTGCACGAGAACCAGGTTTGGTCCCTGGGTTGAGAAAAAGGAAATGGCAACCCACTCTGGTACGTTTGCCAGAAGAATTCCATGGAAAGAGGAGCTGGTGGGCTACAGTCCATGGGGCCACAGAGAGTCAGACACAACTGACACTTTCATTGCTTTTCAGTGTCAAATTAATGGGCACATGTGCCAACATTTTTTAGAATTTTAGAGCAGGATGTGATTTTGGAGGTCTTCCAATCTAACCTGTTATTTTACAAGCAGAGAGATTGAGACTCATATGAGCTCACTTCAAACACACACGTGTACTTCGGAGTCTTAGGTCGAGTCGTTGCTTGCAGAAAATATGATAGATCTGGCTAAAGGAAAAAAAAAGAATAAAATGACCCAAAGCTGGACTGGTGGTTTCTTTTCCGTTCAAGTTTGTGTAGCCCAGCTTTAGGGCTGTGGGCTGCTCTTGTTTTCTTGCTTCAGGAGCAGTTCAGGTTCTCAGACTAGATATGCTTGACCAACACTCGAATAAACTCCAGACAGACCATGGGTCGATGTGTGACTCAGATCCTAATGATACAGTGATACTCAATCAGTGCATGGAGTTCTGGGAAGAGATGATTAGAGCTAAAAATGTAGAAAAGAGCCCAAGGCACAACCTTCATGCTTCGGAATCTGAAAACCTGACCAGAGAGATGAGACCTTCCGCTGTCTAGACAGCAACAGAGACCCTCTAACTAAATGCTGCATTGTGTGGCACAGATTTTAAGTGCTGTAGGAATTCTGGGGAGATAGATAAATGAAACCTGAAATTGTCAGCTGATCCTTGAGGCTACACTCGAACATGACTGAAGTGACTTAGCGTGCGTGCGCACACACATGCACGCATATAACTATAAATCTACAATGATATAATTATACTTATGGTATTGAAAGTGCAAAATACATAGCTAATTAAATGTAAAGAAAACTATAAACCAACAATATTGTGTTGTTGGCATCAAATTAATTGGTTAAAATTAGTCATATTGATTTTATTTGCCAAATGATGCTGTTTTGCTGAAAATAAAGAATAAATTTGTTTTAACCAGTGTTCATTAATAATATTGCCAAAAAAGGAGAGAGAAAATTTTAATTAAAAATTTCCATTGCACGTTTCATACTCTGACTATTTATAGTGAATTATTACAAATTAGTACATATAAAGGAAGAAAGGATCCAGGTTCCATCTGTTGGTGTTGAGATTATGGAACTAAAAACTATGGTGTCTCAGTCATCCTATCACCTTACACTCTCTTGGCAAATAAAACTTCACAGCACAGGAGAAGTGTTTGACTCTCACATGCATACACATATTAAGCAGGTATAAATATCTGCCTCTGTTCTTTCTTTAATCACCTATATCTTTGAATGATGCACTATTTTTCTACACATTATCATTCCAGTGATGACAAAGCCAAGCCTCCATCTATACAATGAATGAAAACTCTAGTCTCACTTCATGAAAATATCTTTGACTGCAAATTATACCATGGGAAGTTGTATCTTTCTTAATTGACTCAGAAAACAATTCAGTGCCAGTAATAACGATCACCAATGTTTGTTGACCACTTATTCTAAATTTCTTATGAGGATGTTTGCCTGTCATCCAGGAGAAGGCAATGGCACCCCACTCCAGTACTCTTGCCTGGAAAATCCCATGGGTGGAGGAGCCTGGTGGGCTGCAGTCCATGGGGTCACTAAGAGTTGGACACGACTGAGCGACTTCACTTTCACGTTTCACTTTCATGCTTTGGAGAAGGAAATGGCAACCCACTCCAGTATTCTTGCCTGGAGAATCCCAGGGATGGGGGAGCCTGGCGGGCTGCCATCTATGGGGTCGCACAGAGTCGGACACGACTGAAGCGACTTAGCAGTAGCAGCAGTAGCCTGTCATCCTCATATCAACCCTGTGGAATTAGATACTATTTTTAATCCTCGTTTTTCCGAAGAGGAGACTGAGGCATAAAGAAATGAAGTAACTCGCTCAGGGTCACCTAGCCAATGGATGCTGTAACCTGGAATTCACATCTAATTCCTGCCACTCCCAGTAGTAGATTCGGAATAGCCACAGAAAGGATGTTGTTGTTTGACATTAGGCTATGATCCAGCATGACCACAGCCAGATACTGGAAGCCTCAAAGTCAAATGTAAATTTTTATTTTGGAAGATCACAGGGTGTCATGCATAATTATAAACATAAGCATTTATATGTCTTCCAGGAACATATTTTTAAAAATAGAGATCTCCATGATGCTTATAATAATTTATAATGTTAGCGAGTATAGAAGTTCTCCTGGAACTCACCAACTCCCAGGCTGAGAAGCACAGGGGCAGAGTTGAAAGACTGACTGGGCTGGATATGACAGATGACAGCATGGTGGAAAGGGGTGGAGGAATGGATCTGCCAGGAATGGAAAAAGACACAAGGGCGAGAGTGGGTGAGAGGAAGAGTCCAGCAACAGGAAGCCACCTGCAGGGAGGTCCTGCCACCATAATTTCTCTAAGAGTGAAGCTTCCAGAACAGAGCAGAGGACCTGGGACTGTCCATATTTAAGCTGAATCATCAGAGTCAGTTCAGAACAAGAAGAGATTCCAGGTCTACTGCATTGAAATAATCTACACCCATTAACTCTGAGAATATTCATTAATGAAGAGGTCAGAGAGCTCCAAAGGAAATGTCTTAACATTATTATATGAGCAAGAGAAACATTTTTTCAATTTCCAATTATTTATTGTTATTATGTAGAAATATGATTAATTTTTAAACTTTATTTATTTTTAATTGAAGGATAATTGCTTTTCAGTGTTGTGTTGGTTTCTGCCAAACATCAGCATGACTCAGCCATAGGCATACATATGTCCCCTCCCTCTTGAACCTCCTTCCCACCTCCCTCCCCATCCCACCCCTTCTATGTTGTTACAGAGCCTCGGTTTGGGTTCCTTGAGTATTCCGTATGTAAAATAGCTAGCTGATGGGAATTTGCTGTAAGAGAAATATTTTTTAAATGCAGAGGAAATTTGGAGTGGTGAAACTGTGTGTTCTTATCTTAAAGCTTATATATCTGAGAGCTTATATTTCTTTATAAGATGTATATACAATATTTCTTCTCTTTCTTCCTCCTTTTGATTGATTTTACAAATGAGAATGAGCTTTAATATAATTTTGGCCAATTAAGAGTTTATCCCTTTTTTAATTGGCGTATAGTTGCTTTACAATGTGGTATTAGTTTCTTCTGTACAGTGAAGTGAATTAGCTCTGTGTTTACATATGCGTGCGTGTCTCACAGTCACTTCTGACTCTGTGTCCTCATGGACTGTAGCCCGCCGGGCTCCTCTGTCCATGGAATTTCCCAGGCATGAATACTGAAGTGGGTTACCATTTCCTACTCCAGCGGATCTTCCCGACTCAGGGATCGAAACTGCATCTTCTGCAACAGGGAGGCAGTTCTTTACAGCCTCTCTTTTTTGATTTCCTTCCCATGTAGGTCACCACAGAGCACTGAGTAAAGTTCCCTGTGCTATACAGTAGGTTCTCATTAGTTATCTGTTTTTATTGTCTTTTATGTATCGTATCTGCATTTATTTATGTTAAATGCATACATAAACACCGTATTTATGTTAAAATGTGCTCTTCATGGCAGCAAGATTGTTTCATCCAATACTGAATGCATTAAACTGGGTATTTCCTCTTATTCTAAGTATCCAAGTTAATTTTAGTTACTTATATTTTTCACCTCTCCTAAATGCAGAATAGAAACAAATTTACCACTTGGAAATGCTTGCTTTGCTACTCATCAAATAACCACTTGCAGTCACTTTAGATTTTATGATTCTGCACATATTCCTTTAAAATAGGTCTTAGCAGCTGAAATTAGACGTCATTCAACTTTTAAACTTGGAACACTTTGTAAACCTTTCAAGAGAAACTCTTCTTTATTGACTTTATGAAATCCAGTCAGAGAATAATATGAAATGAATATAATGGAAAGTCTTTCCCTAGGTGAATAGAAAGTCAAATGGAAACTTCTATAAAAGGACCGAATGACCCACAATACTTCAAAGTCTCTTGGAGTGACTGTAAGAAACTCAGTCTGAATGAAATTTGGAGAATGCTCTTCCTAATGACATCCTCCTATGAAGGCGTGAAAGGCAACATCTGAAAGATAAATCGCTAATGAAATGCAGCTGATGGCACTCTTGCTTTCCTCTGTTGTAGGTGCTGACGGCCAGCCCCATCATCTGAGGGAGGTGAATTTGGCAAATGACATGCAGGTTCTCCAAGACAGAGTAATCACAGAAAATTGTCAAAGGTACTCAATATCAGATATTGATCTCTGTCTCTTTTTTTTATTAATTGAGGTTTGTTTGTTTTGACTGTACTGTGTGGCATGTGGAATCTTAGTTCCCTGACCAGGGATCAAACTCACATCCCCTTCATGGAAGCAGAAAGTCTTAACCACTGGACAACCAGGTGAGTGCATACTCAGTCATGTCTGACTCTTTGTGATCCCACAGACTGTAGCCTGCCAGGTCCCTCTGACTATGGAATTTTCCAGGCAAGAATACTGAAATGGGTTGTCATTTCCTGTTCCAGGGGATCTTCCCAACCCAGGGATCAAACCTAAGTCTCTTGCCTCTCCTGCATTGGCAGGCATATTCTTTACCACTGTGCCACCTGGGAAGCCCTCAGGGAAGTCCCAAATATTGATTTCTTGGTTAATTAAACCATGACACTAGCAATACCTGAGTACTCGATGTCACTTGGAGAGGGTAGCATTTCATAGATGGGGAATTATCAGAAAATGAGGAGTTGATAATTCTGCTCTTCCCTATAGCACTCTCTTCCTTTTTGGCTGAAAAAGCTAAAAGGCAGAATCACTGCATGATATTTTCTTCAGGAATGGCAAAAGAACCATCTGAAGAATCATGTTGGTTTATTAACAATTTATGAGCTATTCCAGAAGCTCAGGGGAATTCCAGGGAGTTGTTCATGGCAGGTCTGCTATGCCCAGTCATCCACAATTTCGGCGTGAAGACTGCAGGTGTCATCCATGTTGTTCACAGCTTAACCTCATAGTTTCTCTCCTCGGTCAGAAACATTGGTGCCTAGAGTGTTGTTGAGCCAGGTCGAGACACAGAGACCCACCTCAGCAATACAGCCTCGGTTGTGAAAACATTCTTAGGGGTGTTGACTCATATGAGTTTATACCACACCCCCTCCCCATGAGTTTTTCTCAAATGTCAACATTAAAAGTTGTTTCCACCCACAGTGAAAACTAACACCATGGAAACTGTTGAGCTCCTCTTGGTTTTTTCAGCTCATCGAAATTATTGCCCTTTGCTTGATTTTCATTCTAATTCTTATGTTAACCTAGGTTGACCTGGAATAAGTCCTTTAATCACCAAAAAGCTCATGAACGTCACACAAGCAAAACAAAACAAAAATTTTCAAGTCTGACCTAAATTTCTGGTTTGTCTTTTGAGGGTTGATGTCTCCAGCTTTTCTTTCTAATACTTATGGAATTCAACATTTTGTCCTCATATTACAGATTGCAAGGGGAGAAGGGAAATAGCTGGAAACATTGGGGGTGGGGGTGGACCAGGGTTGCTTCTTTGACGTAGTCATGAGCACTGGCAGTTCTCTAATTCTCAGAGCTTTGTCTGCAGGTGGCCTGGGGTCTCACCAGTAATGTATTAGATTCCTGTTATTCACAAGCTAAATCAACAGAAGGAGAAGACAAGCTGAAATTTAGGTCTTCTTTACTTTGAAACTCCAAATGGGAGAGGAAAGTATTCCAAAGCAAACTGAAAATGATACCTGTTTAGAAATAAGCTCAATAAACAGTACAACTGTGACTTCTTGAATCTGCTTCATCATCTTGAGTCAGTTTACCAGAAGTTTTTCTTGTGAACCTCTCATCCAATGTACCCATTTTTCTGTAGGAAAGAAAGAAGTTGTTCTTGGGCATCATGTCATTCAAAATTAACTATAGAAAAGGGTGGAAAACCCTTAATACCGGAGGTCACCCTGTATCATCCCAAGAGGTCACTCAAGACCTGCTTTCTCAAAGCATCTTCCTGAGTTTCTCTTGGGCTATGAAGAGACCACTTTGCTGGGATGCATGTTGTTTATTATCTGGCCAATATTCTTTCAGGGCTTCCCTGGTGTTTCTGACAGTAAAGAATCTGCCTGCAAAGCAGGATTCGATCCTGGGTTTGATCCCTAGGTTGGGAAGATCTCCTGGAGAAGCACGTGGCAACCCACTCCAATATTCTTGCCTGGAGAATCCCATGGACAGAGGAGCCTGGCAGGCTACAGCCCATGGGGTTTCAAAGAGTTGGACACAACTGAGCACTAAGCACAATATTCTTTCACACATTTCTCCCTTTAATGAGTCGTTTCACCACTTTAAGCATTATATCCTTTCATTTCTCAGCCTGTCCTTATGATGAGAAAATAGAATGCATTTACTGTAATACTGGATGAAATCAGAATCACTTGCTCACATTTAACACACATGACACTTATTTTCTAAAAATCTGCAGAACCCTGTTAGAGCCAACTCTAGTCTGCTGTTTTCATCTTTGGGACTGGAAAATTCAGGGTCTGACCAGCTGCCAGCTTCAGAGATCTCTGCCCCTCTTCCTCCATAATTTGAGCTGGATTAGATAGGTAGCTAAGACCCTTCCCACTGCCACATCTGTATTCTCATAGCTGTAGTCCTCCCAGCTGGCAAATTTTGTAGAAAGAAATGGGTCCTTTCTGTGTAGGAACCATTTTAATGAGTCTTAAGTTTTCAAAATGCTGCCGTGTGCATTTTGACTGGCTTTCTGCTCATGTCATTGGGGTATAAAGTCCTTTCATTTGCGATTTTTCCAGCTTTAAGAACTGCTTACCTGAAGCTCACTGAACTTGGCATCACCTCCAAAACACATAGCATAAGAAACAAAACCAGGAGATGTCATAAAGCAGATCTCAGAAGCTGGCCAAGCATCCCCTGGCTGTTTGTTTGCCAGAAGGTTCTCTCTTGTTCCAAGGAGAGATGGGTATAATAAGACATCGAAAGGACAATTAAATTTCACAGCTTGGGGGAGATTTTTGAGAGCTCTTGTCAAAAATGTTCACACCTGTGGAACAGGCTGTTATGTTTTGTGGAGCCTGGTATTCAGCTTGAAGTGCACCTGCCAAAATCTGAATGGCTGCTATTGTACCTTCTGGACTCAAAAACTGCACTGTCAGACGAGGTTTGGTGCACACAGATGGGATAGTTTAAAACAGCGACTATGTTGTTTGTAAGGAAATTAAGACCTTTCCTAGCCCTGTGGATGCTTTTTGGGGATGGAAAATGTTAAAAGCATGCCTTAGCTGTGTTGCCCTGGCACTTTATTTATTTTTATTACCTTAATTATTTAAGTTATACTCAAATATCTTAATTTAAATTTGAGTATTTTTTAAAAATCATCTGTAGACTGTAATAGTAAACAACATCTTTTCAAAGAATCAATTTCATATGTGGACCCTAAAAACCAGTAACATTTTTCTCATCTTGGTATCTGAGGGCGTGTAAATCTTGCTGCCGAGTATATAGAGCTGACGGCCCACGCTAAGAAGCAGACTCTTGTGACCACCCTTACCCTTAACATTTCTCATGAAAGAGGGCACTTTAGGACTCAAAATCTTAATGTCAGTTAAAATCATGTATTTGTTGTAAAAACAATATAATTGCTACCTAATGGGAACTTTTTTTTTAAGTTAAGAAGCACACATGCTTAAGCCAAACCCATAAATCTTTTCTAGGTGAATATATGCGAGGTGGAATCCTAGAAAATTGCAGCTAACTGGCTATTTTTTACCTACAAAAGCAGTAATTTTATATGGTACTGCCTAGTGGTTTACACAGTTGGAAACTTGGAGGAGGGACAATTTTACTCAGTTTTTTTTTCGCCTACCTTTCTATCAAAACAGTGTCCAATTTCTGCATTGTCTTCATTTTTCATAGTTTAAAGTTGCGTATCATCTTCCATTACATGGATGTAGGAAATAAGTTGTGTTTTCTTTTTCCTTATAAAAGAAAATACTCAAAACATCACAGTCAGTACCTTCTCTCCCAGGGCCATTCAATTTGTCTGCATTCTTGTTTGTCTGTTTTTGGCTGCACTGGGTCTTCGTTACTGCACAGGCTTTTCTCTAGCTGCTGTGCACAGACTTACTGTGGTGGCTTCTCTTGTTGGGGAGCATGGACTCCAGGGCTCATGGGCTTCAGTAGTTGTGGCTCCCAGGCTCTAGAGTAGTTGTGGTGCACGGGCTTAGTTGCTCCACCATATGTGGAATCTTCCCAGACCAGGGATCAAACCCGTGTCTCCTGCATTGACAGGTGAATCTTTACCACTGAGCCATCAGGGAAGCCCTCCTCATGCTGGTTTTTAAAATAGGATCTTCTCCCGCATCATCAATCCATCCATCTGAATTAAAATACTTTCGCATACGAGTCTTTCAATACACATCTAAATGATAAAGGAAGTGTTAGTTCATGCAAGTATACAAACACGCACACATGGTATGTATGTAGTTAGATGAATCTGTTTAGACAATATACCCTCCAAGTCAATGAACTTGTGCTTAAAGAAAACCCGACTCAGAGTCAGACACGACTTAACAACTAATAACAACAAGTAGTAACAACAACTCCAGTGGGACAAGAAACGTTGCGCCCATCAGGCTGTGCCACCTTCACCTGGCTCCTCTGTTCTCGCCTGACTAGGACCCGGCAGATGACCCTCTCAGTCTTCTCTGACTGCCCTCAGACTCATGCTTTGTCTCCCGTATCCGAGAAGCAAACTGTAGCAGTGTTGACCCACCAGAGGAAACCCTTTGCTCTTGCCCTCATGACACATTCCGGCAGGAAGTTCAGAGGAAAATAACAATTCCGGTGAAGATGAGGAATGGGGAATGGGAGGGGGGAAACAGCTTAATTATGATGAGCCTGGGGACTAGGGGCTGGGAATAGTCACAAGTGGAGATCAAGAAAAAGAATGGGATGATGTCATTCTTTATGAGGACACTCACTGAAATGAAATCAGGTCACACACAATGATCTGTTCTCTGCCCAGATGCGTTGTGTTAACAAGAGATTACTTTGTGGTCATGCTTCTTAGGAGG
The DNA here is from genome assembly GCF_016772045.2 of Ovis aries. Classification (NCBI taxonomy): domain Eukaryota; kingdom Metazoa; phylum Chordata; class Mammalia; order Artiodactyla; family Bovidae; genus Ovis; species Ovis aries. The sequence goes on from NC_056062.1 coordinate 46,285,551, forward strand.
GGTCTAAGGACCCTGTTCACATTAAGATCTTCCCCAAGACATCTTTAAAATGGATAAGAAGGGCAGAACCATTTCACCCAGTGCTGAAAAATGGCCCACACTAGGTTTACAGCATTTTTTAAGACCACTGAGTTTAGGACAGAGTGTCCGAATTCTTATAACATAGTGAATTTCAAGAAGCAGAGCGTAATGACATGGCTTGGTATCAGGCCAGAGATCTTAAACTGGTGCCCTTTTTGGTAAGATAATTCTGAAGTTAAAATGGAATATATTTCTCAGTAGAAAGTTGGCACTTCCTGAAAAGAAATACTGCCTTGTACCATGGTAAGACATTTTTAGGACTGATTAATTCTGCTTGCAGAGGAAGCATTTGATCTGTGTCGATCTTGAGTTTCTAGTACCCCTGATGGCGGATATATTCAATTTTAAGTTCCTTCTCTCAATGGTGTCCTGATTTCACCTCATTCATCTGCTTAGATTTTGCAAGAGTGCATCACAATTACAAATGAAGGTTAGATTTTCTAGGAAGTTAGCCCTGGAATAGTTACATGATAGGTTCAAATCCTGTTATTAAGATTCTGTTGTATTGCATTAATAGGCTTCATACAAATAAGTCATTGTCTGAGATCTTTTTTAAAGGATATTTTTGCTGCATGAGTCTTTGCAATAGAACTGAAACCTTGCAGCCTTTTTACACTGTCATCTGTGGTTTAGAGTATCTGTAAAAATGAAGGTTCGATTTTGGTAAACCACTGGTATTCAGGTGCTTGTTTGTATCTAGGGACAAGATCTTTCTCTTTCTTATAGAGTATACAGAGATGTAAAAGTAAAATTGGGTTAAAGTGGGAATTCGTGTTTGTCATCTGACTTTGCTCACTGATGACTAGAGAACTTGTGTGGTAAGTTAGGGCAGAGGTGAGGTGATGATGTACATGTCACAAAAGTATGTGAAACTGTTGCAGATTGTGGCTATCAACATGGAAAGAGGCATGTTTTGAAAGAATCCTATTCTGAGAAGATTTTGAAATGAACTGCAGTGATTTCTGCTAACCTTATTGTTGATTGCCAGGTAATTAGGCTATGGGGCTTCCCTGATAGCTCAGCCATTAAGAATCCACCTGCAATGCAGGAGACCCAGGAGATGAGGTTTTGATCCTTGGGTCAAGAAGATCCCTTGAAGGAGGAAATAACAACCCACTCCAGTATTCTTCCCTGAAAATCTCATGAACAGAGAGCGTGGCATGCTATAGTTCACGGGGACACAAAGAGTCAGACATGACTAAGCAACTGAGCACAATTAGGCTATAGGACCTTTGAGGGAAAATAATTATTTAAAGATTTTTAAAATAACCAAAATATTTCCCCCCCAAATATTTTCAGCACCATCAGGAGTTCCCAAGTTTTCAAGACAGTGTTTTATTTTATTTTTTTTCTAGTTGGCATTAAAAAAATCTGAGGCCATGATCAAAAGTTGACAATGGCAGCTAAATAAGGCAAGTGTTTGAGGCAAGTGGATTTCTTTGTAAGAAAATACACTGCTTACAAAGAAAATCAATTAGGTGTAGCTACTTACAATGAAATTTACCATAAAATTAATTTTAAAATTTTTTACTTTTACAGTTTTACCAAGAAAAGATTGGATGTATTTTCTGCATTAAAATTTGTTTATTCTACTCTGTATGACTTTCTCTAGGTCCACCTAATAGTGCCAATAGTAAAGGGCACTATTTCATTCCTCCTTATGACTGAATAGTATTCCATTGTATATATGTCCCACATCTTTATCCATTCCCGTGTTGATGGATATTTAGGTTGCTTCCATGTCCTGGCTATTGTAAACAGTGCTGCAGTGAACATTGGTATATCTTTTGGAATTATAGTTTTCTCCGAGTATACGCCCAGGAGTGGGATTATTGGTTCATATGGTAGTTCTATTTTTAGTTTTTAGTTTTTTAAGAAACCTGCATATTGCTCTCCATAGTTCCTGTATCAGTTTACGTTCCTATTAACAATGTAGAAGGGATCCCTTTTCTCCACACCTTCTGCAGCATTTACTGTTTATAGACTTTTTGATGATGGCCATTCTGATTGGTATGAGATGGTACTTCATTGTAGTTTTGATTTGCATTTTCTTATAATTTGTGATGTTGAGCATCTGTTCACATGCCTTTTGGGTGTCTGTACTCCTCTTTGGAGAAATGTCTGTCTAGGTCTTCTGCCCATTTTTGATTGGATTATTTTCTTGGTATTGAGTTATATGAGGTAAGAATGCCCTAACAGAGTTAAACCCATCCTACACTATTCATAGGCATCTGATCTGGCCAGACATGATGGGACTCAGCAATGGCCAGGAGCCATGGGAGCAGCCAGTTAGCATATCAGTGTTGTGCTGGAAGGGGTATGGACAGTCTGTGGATATCCAAAGAATCCTGGCCTACACTGAGGGTTGATTGCATTTTTGTTTACTCTGTAATTTTCTACACAATTAGCATATGCTTGTCTCCCTTCCCTCCCTGGGCTGTTGTAAATATAAGATAAAAGAAGTAAAAGTACCTTTGGAGGGAACAGATGTTTGGAGCCACTCAAACACGACCTATTACTGTTGGATTAAAAGGCTAAGATATTGCGTGGTATTCATTAGTTCCCTTCAGACTGTTCTTTCCCAGCACCTTATTTCTCCCCCCTTATTCTTTTAGTTTTATATCTCTTCCAGTAAACTAATCCCAATGTGTATTTTGATGGCTGGCAAAAATTCAAAAATGCTTTGCATACACAGGAGGCTATAGAATCACTCAGATTATAACTACCTATTCAGTGCATTTAAAAGAAACGCTTCAAAATGAAATACCTTTACTGGTTGAAGCATTAAAAATAGGAGTGAAAAGATTAGCTCCTACTATATTATACACTTGAAGCTGTTGGAATTCAGGTTAGGAAAAAGATGTGCAAGGTTAACTAACTGGGAATGGGGGCTGTTGCTTGCAATATCTTGTTGACTGGCTCCTTTTGCATGAAAATGGATTAAGAAATTGCCATCATCTGCATCCCCTAGACAGAGGTCAGAGAGGAAAAAATTACATCCTTCTGCCTTTTGTCAGTGCTTGTCACAAGACTGCCTTTTTCTTAAGGAAATACTCCATTTTCTGGTTGCTTTTCCACCCCGAGCACTGACTTACAGAGGAATTTCTTTCAAATGTCAGTACAGTGTCGGTTTAGTAGTTTGTGGAGAAATATCAATAACCTCAGGTATGCAGATGACACCACCCTTATGGCAGAAAGTGAAGAGGAACTAAAAGCCTCTTGATGAAAGTGAAAGAGGAGAATGAAAAAGTTGGCTTAAAGCTCAACATTCAGAAAATGAAGATCATGGCATCTGGTCCCGTCACTTCATGGGAAATAGATGGGGAAACAGTAAACAGTGTCAGACTTTATTTTGGGGGGCTCCAAAATCACTGTGGATGGTGACTGCAGCCATGAAATTAAAAGACGCTTACTCCTTGGAAGGGAAGTTATGACCAACCTAGATAGCATATTGAAAAGCAGAGATGTTACTTTGCCAACAAAGGTCTGTCTAGTCAAGGCTATGGTTTTTCCAGTGGTCATGTATGCATGTGAGAGTTGGACTGTGAAGAAAGGCCGAGTGCCGAAGAATTGATGCTTTTGAACTGTGGTGTTGGAGAAGACTCTTGAGAGTCCCTTGGACTGCAAGGAGATCCAACCAGTCCATTCTGAAGGAGATCAGTCCTGGGTGTTCTTTGGAAGGAATGATGCTAAAGCTGAAACTCCAGTACTTTGGGCACCTCATGAGAAGAGTTGACTCATTGGAAAAGACCCTGATGCTGGGAGGGATTAGGGGCAGGAGGAAAATTGGATGACAGAGGATGAGATGGCTGGATGGCATCACCGACTCGATGGACGTGAGTCTGAGTGAACTCCGGGAGTTGGTGATGGACAGGGAGGCCTGGTGTGCTGTGATTCATGGGGTCGCAAAGAGTTGGACACAACTGAAGGGCTGAAACATCACTTCTAAGTGAAAGGAAGGGAATGTAACTTACATTTCTAATTGGAAATCCATCTTAGTTTAAAAGACTTTCTCTCTAACTAGAGAAATACTAAGACAGGCTTTGTATGATACAACTTGTGTCTGGATGTAGGAATATACACTCAGAAGGTGTGTGGAAGTCTCATTAAAGATTTCTCTCTGAAAGCTTAGTACAATACCTGTACCAGAGATTGTACATGAGAAATACCTGTATCTGGAAGAATATAGAATTTTTTATGGAAGTCTCTTAAAAATCTATGATGCTTAAAATTTCTGGACACGGGAAATTTCCTATAATTAGAATTGTTGTTGTTTAGTCGCTAACTCATGTCTGACTCTTTACAACTCCATGGACGGGAGGCCCGCCAGTCTCCTCTGTCCATGGGATTTTCCAGGCAGGAATACTGGAATGGGTTGCCATTTCCACCTCCAGGAGATCTTCCTGACCCAGGGATCGAACCTACATCTCCTGCATTGCAGGTGGATTCTTTATTGCTGAGCCACTGGGGAAGCCCGTAATTAGAATAATGTTACCTAATTAGTTAAAATGTCCCTAAAATCATGCAGGCGAACTAGAGATCAAATTGCCAACATCCGTTGGATCCTAAAAAAAGCAAGAGAATTCCAGAAAAAACATCTACTTCTGCTTTACTGACTACGGTAAACCCTTTGACTGTGTGGATCACAACGGTGGAAAATCCTGAAGGGAGAATACCAGACCGTCTTAACTGCCTCCTGCGAAAGCGGTATGCACATTAAGAAGCAACAGTTAGAACCGGACATAAACAATGGACATAAACTGGACATAAACAATGGTTCCAAATTGGGAAAGGAGTACTTCAAGGCTATATATTGTATCGTCACCCTGCTTATTTAACTTATATGCAGAGTACATCATGAGAAATGCCAGGCTGGATGAAGCACAAGCTGGAGTAAAGATTGCTTGGAGAAATATCAATAACCTCAGATATGCAGATGACACCACCCTCATGGCAGAAAGGAAAGAGGAACTAAAGAGCCTCTTGATGAAAATGAATGAGGCGAGTGAAAAAGCTGGCCTAAAATTCAACATTGAAAAAACAAAGATCATGACATCCGGTCCCATCACTTCGTGGCAAATAGATGAGGAACAATGGAAACAGTGACAGACTTTACTTTTTTGGGCTCCAAAATCACTGCAGATAGTGACTGCAGCCATGAAATTAAAAGCCACTTGCTCCTTGGAAGAAAAGTTATGGACAACTTAGACAGCATAATAAAAAGCAGAGATATTACTTTGCCAATAAAGGTCCATCTAGTCAAAACTATGGTTTTTCCAGTAGTTATGTATGGTTGTGAGAGTTGGACCATAAAGAAGGCTGAGCACTGAAGAACTGATGCTTTTGAACTGTGGTGTTGGAGAAGACTCTTGAGAGTCCCTTGCATAGCAAGGAGATCAAACCAGGCAATCCTAAAGGAAATCAATCCTGACTATTCATTGGAAGGACTAATGCTGAAGCTAAAGGCCTGACTCATTTGAAAAGACCCTGATCCTGGAAAATATTGAAGGCAGGAGGAGAAGGGGCAACAGAGGATGAGATCGTTGGATGGCATCACCAACTCAATGGATATGAGTTTGAGCAAGCTTCTGGAGATGGTGAAGAACAGGGAAGCCTGGTGTGCTGCAGTCCATGGGGTCACAAAGAGTCAGTCACAACTGAGCAACTGAGAAACAACTACAATTCAGAAGTATTCCAGTCTTAAACACACACACACACACACTCATGTATACAAACCACAACACTGATAATTTATTCCTACTCTATAGGTCAACTCAGGGTTCATACAATATTGCTGTTATCAAAACAACAGACTTTTAATGTTTAATCACATTTTATCCAAAGGATTCTTAAAATTCCCTTTTGTTTCTGACTGTATGTCTGGTTCCCTTCAATGAAAGGCTGCAGTTTTGTAGGTCAAGAAACTCAGCTATGAATGCGATGTTGGTTCATTCTTTCAGTTACTTTCTGCAAGTCTACATTTTCATCTTTGTGCTTTGATTACACAGCCTACTAGATGGAAATAATAATTTGATCTGAAAAACCCCAGTTTGGGACAGATTGAAGGCAGAAGTAGAAGGAGGCATCAGAGGATGAGATGGTTAGGGAGCATCACCCATTCAGTGGACCTGAATTTGAGCAAACTCTGGGAGATAGTGAAGGACAGAGAAGCCTGGTGTGCTGCAGTCCATTGGGTTGCAAAGATCGGACACGACTTAGTGACTGAACAACAGCAACAGCGTGAATGTGAAGGAGCCCTTAAATTCTAAGATAGGATAACAAAAGCTGGTTCATTGTTGAGGGACATTTTTTCAAAATGATTGTACTTGTTTAAAGCCAGAGTGAGATTATGTTTAGAGAGCAGTGATTTAAGTTTGTGGTTCCAGAACTGTTCAAAACTGAAGATTTTCTTTCTTAGTTTTTCTCCAACATTTCCCTCCTTGATTTACATTCCCCAGTTAAGAATTTAATGTGAACCTTTGCCAAAGCCTCAGGTTCCACCTGGTTTGGGGTTGAAACCACATGAAGCCACTGAATTTTGCATAGTTTCCATTTGAAATGATGTATCAGCTTAGTTTCTCTTTCTCTATGAGCCAGGCTTACAGGAAACTTGGCCAGGCTTTTGATAAACCTGTTTGGAGTTTTGATTTTTATATCAGACCCTAAAATAAGTCCACTCACCTTGTTCCATCTTCCAAAAAGCTCTTATTATAATGTCCCCAGGTCTGTATGGTATTGCCTAGTGATTGAAGCACAGTTACATTTGTTTTAGTATAACATGGGGAGAATTTCTCAGCTACTTAGAACCCACTCTGATTGGGAAACCAGTTAAACTCTGTAACAGAAGCTCTTACTGTCAGGCATAACACTTTAGGGAAAGAATTTTTTCCAAAGTCTCAACAAAAGGGTTTTCACGTAAATAGCTCAGTTCGAGGAGGTTAATTCACTTTTGTTGTTGTTGCTGTCCCTTTCTCCTCTTGTGCATTCCTTCATTCAACAATTATTCATCAGCAGCTGCCCCACAACATGCCAAGCCTTGTTCTAGGTACTGGGGATTCTTAGCGCGCCACCAAAGTATTTAGACATTTGTGGATCTCAAGTTTTAGTGACAGAATAGAGAAAATAAAATGAAGCATAATAATAAGATCAAATATATACAGTATATTAGAAAGTAGTGAGTACTATGAAATAAAAGAGAAGTTGAGTAAGAATTATAGTCGGAGTTGGTAACAGTGTTAAGGAGGGTTCATAAGGAAAACTATTGAGATGCAAGATTAGAATAAGACTTGAAAGTGGTGAGGAAGTAGCAGCCAGATATCTTTTTTTTTGGTCATTTGGCTACACCATGCAGCATGTGGGGTCTTAGTGCCCTGACCAGGGATTGAATCTGTGGCCCCTGCATTGGAATTGCAGAGTCATAACCACTGGACATCCAAGTAAGTCCCAGCAACCAAATATTTTGAGGAAGAGAATTCCATACAGAGAAAATAGCTACAGCAGAAGTCCCGAGATATGTACACATTAGAGGAATCACACGATGGCAGAAATAGAGTGAGAAAACAGAGAGTGGTTAAAAAAAAAAATGAGGTCAACCAGTCACAATAGGCCACATGTGACCTGTGAACCATGAGAAGGATTTTGGCTATTTCCCGGGATGAAAGGGAAGTCATTGCAGGATTTTGTACAAAGGGACAGTACATTCTGATTTCTATTTAAAAACCTCTCTCTATCTGTCATGTTGAGAATAGCCTACAGATGGGCAAAGGTAAAAAGAGACTGATTACAAGGCTACTTAAAGAGATAAGAGTGCTTCTGATTTGATGATAGCCAGGGAAGTAGTAAAAAGTAATCAGATGCTAGCTATCTTCAGGGGTGGGTGGGGAAGAAAAGAAAAAAGAATCAAGGATGCTTCAAAAGTTTTGGCTGAAGCAACTGAAAGGATGGAGTTGTTCATTGAAATTAGAAAGGCTACACAGTCAGAAGAGTTCTGGGGAGGAAGATCAGGGTTCACTTTTGGAAATCAAGTTCGAAGTGTCTATTAGACCTCCAAGTGGAGAAATTGTTGAGTCAGCAGGCATTTGGATTTATGGGTCTGTATTTGGGAATAGAGGTTTGCATTTGGAAATCGTTAGCATTGTATCAACAAAGATGTGAGTATAGACTGAGGAAAGAAGGAAAGACTAGCCTCTGGTATTCCAACAGTAAGAGGTCAAAAAGAAGAGGAGAGATTAACAGAAGATACTGAAGAGGAACCCAGGGAAATGAGGGAAGAAAAAGGATGGAGGAGTTTTCAGTTTTTTGGAAACTGAATTAAGACAGTGTTTCAAGGAGGAGAGTGAACAACTAGTTGTCTGGTAGATCCAGCATGATGAGAATTGAGAACTGATGGTTGGATTTGTCTCCTGGGCAGTCATTAGTGACAAGTCTGAGAGCAACTTTGGTGAAGTACAGGGAGAGAAAGTCTGATGGCAGTGGACATAAGAGAGAATGGGGAAGTGAAATTAAGACAGAAATATGGTGCCTTTTCCAAGGAGTTTGCTGCAAGCAGAGCAAAGAAATGTGGGGCATCAGCCAATGCCAGATCAAGAGGTCAAGAAGGTTTGTAAAAGATGGGAGAAAGAAGCATGTTTCTATGCTGATGGGAAGGATGGAATTTGGGAAGGAAGATTGATGATCTTAATGAAAGAAAGGAGGATTGCTGGAGCTAAGATTTTTTGAATAGGCGAAAAGAAGTAGAAGCCAGTGCACAGGTGTTGAATTGGCTTCAGACAGTGAAAGCATGGATGACTCACCTTCACATCTATTCTAGTAGATGATAAGGCAGGATATTGGAGCAGACAAACTGGTAGGTGAGCCTACCTGGGGAGTGGAATGGGAGGAAACCTGTGGAAGTTCTCTTCCAGTTGCTTCTATTGCTTCAGTGAGGTTTGAACCAAGGGTATCTGCTTGGGTGATGGGAGAGGAGTGTTGAGGATGCGAGGAGAGGCGAGGTGACATCTTAGAGAATGGAAGGGTGGTTGGACTAGGAGGGTCCAGTGTGGTTGCCCAGCCGGACTTAGGCCCATTCTTTGTTCAGTGACAGATGTGCAGTTGAGGAGCGGGCAGGGAGTTGGATGTCACAGGGGTCATGGAGCACCAACAAGGATGGCAGAGTGAGGGAGGAGGAAGTGGGTCAAGATCACAAAGACTCAATATCATGACTGTGTAAAATGACCTTGACCTGGTCAGGAGGGAAGTGAGGATGTCAAGAGAGAAAGGGCTGGCCCAAAGTGATTGGATCAAAGGACTGAATAGCCCTGCCACCGGGTCAGAGAATGGGCTTCCCTGGTGGCTCAGAGGTTAAAGTGTCTGCCTCCAATGCGGGAGACCTGGATTCGATCCCTGGGTCGGGAAGATCCCCTGGAGAAGGAAATGGCAACCCACTCCAGTATTCTTGCCTGGAGAATCCCATGGACGGAGGAGCCTGGTAGGCTACAGTCCACGGGGTCGCAAAGAGTCAGACACGACTGAGCGACTTCACCTTCCACCTTCACCTTCGGGTCAGAGAATTTTTGGGGTTGGAAAGATGTGGGGTGTGGAAAGATGACAGATGTCCAAGGGCAGCGGGTGTGAAATTGAGATGACAGGAAGTACTGGTTGGGGATTGACTACATTGGCCCCAGGAGAAGCTAGGGTAGAGGAAAGGTGGTCCAGAAAGGTAGAGACTATGGGGCTGATAAACTCACATCACAAACTTTGAAATTTCCAAGAGTTCAGAGAGTATAATAGTGGAGGAGTGGTGGGGCAAGTGAGAGTGAAGCAGAAACTAAAAATCACTTAGAAATGAGGAGAAATGTAGTGGGCTCAATCTATGGAATAATAAGCTATGTAAGCCTGAGTGTCTAACTCTTTATGACCCCGTGGACAGAAAAGCCCACGAGGCTTTTCTGTCCATGGGATTCTCCAGGCAAGAATACTGGAGTGGGTTGCTGTGCTCTTCTCCAGGGGATCTTCCTGACCCAGGGACTGAACCCATCTCTTTTAAGTCTCATGCATTGGCAAGCAGATTCTTTACCACTAGCACCCCCTGGGAAGTCTATAAGATGAGAAATAAGAAAGCCCACAGATATAAAGAGGAAGAGAGAGATGCAGGCCAGCTGGTGGTGGGCTGGCAGATGTTAAGAAATATTTGCATTTGGTTTTCTAATTTTCAACTTTCTGATTATTAAAAGATAGCATAATTAGCCACAAACCTGGATAAATCATTGCATTTCATACATAGTAACATTTTACCGGAAGGAATTTTTTCACTTTCCTCTGCTAGAAACTATCAAGATGCCCAGTAACTTGCTGCTTCTTATTTTACAGTGAAATAAACAGAAAAGTCCTTACAAAGGTGTTAAACAAAAGAAGCACATAAAAGGAATCCAATTTAAGCATAGATCTAGGCTTGCTTTGTTGTTGCTGTTGTTTTAATCGTTAAGTCATGTTGAACTCTTTTGTGACCCCATGGACTGTAGCTTACCTTTCTCCTCTGTCCATGGGATTGTCCAGGCAAGAATACTGGAGTGGGCTGCCATTTCCTTCTCCATAAAGGCTTGCTTTATGGCAATAATAAACCAAGTATCTTCTCTGGGAAAAAGAGCTGAAATCTCTGAAGAACAGTGGATGGTGCTTTATATGTATCATTTCAGTTCAATTCATTTGCTCAGTCGTGTCCAACTCTTTGCGACCCCATGAATCGCAGCACACCAGGCCTCCCTGTCCATCACCATCTCCCAGAGTTCACTCAGACTCACGTCCATCGAGTCAGTGATGTCATCCAGCCATCTCATCCTCTGTCGTCCCCTTCTCCTCCTGCCCCAAATCCCTCCCAGCGTCCGAGTCTTTTCCAGTGAGTCAACTCTTCGCATGAGGTGCCCAAAGTATTGGAGTTTCAGCTTTAGCATCATTCCTTCCAAAGAAAGTGGATCAGTCCAATGATCAGTCCTTCCAGGGCTGATCTCCTTCAGAATGGACTGGTTAGATCTCCATGCAGTCCAAGGGACTCTCAAGAGTCTTCTCCAACACCACAGTTCAAAAGCATCAATTCTTGGACGCTCAGCTTTCTTCACAGTCCAACTCTCACATCCATACATGACAAGTGGAAAAACCATACCCTTGACTAGATGGACCTTTGTTGGCAAAGTAATCTCTCTGCTTTTTAATATGCTATCTATGCTAAATATTAAATTTATATTTAAATATAAATATTTAATATTTATATGTATAGTGGTGGCTTTATCTCCCCTCTTTTGTGGCTTTGCATTTTCTCCTTATTCTAACAAAAGATCATTCAGATGTGAATTTGTTTTGACGATATCCATAAGGTTTTATGCCTGTGAAAGTAATTCACAGTGTTTATCCTGGAGATGGCTCAGAGAAGACCATCAGATTTTTCTATTTTCATCATTATGCCATACTCCATTCTTGATGACATAGGAATATTTGGAAAAAATTTCCTGGAAGTCAGGAATGACACCCTGGTCAGATTCTGTACAAATTTGAGCCCACTAATTCTCAACAAGTGCTCAGTGGGACTGAGTCTCTGACTGTTAATCCTGTTTTAAGTTCCATTTTATAGTGGAAACAATTTCTGTTTTCTCTGGAGTGAAATCAAGAAAGATGATCGGGTAGAAGTTCCCTGGAGTGATTTTCCTTTTCGTGTTTATGAGCCATAACTTTGCCTGTGGTGCGTAAGGGCAAGGATGACACCAAGTGACTTGTTTTTAAAAATTAGTAAAGCAGAGGAAGGGCTTCCCTGGTGGCTCTTAGTGGCAAAGACTCTGCCTACAATGCAACCCGGGTTCTATCCATGGGTTGGGAAGCTCCCCTGAAGAAGGAAATGCAACCCACTCCAATATTCTTGCCTGGAGAATCCCATGGACAGAGGAGCCTGGCAGGCCACAGTCCATGGGGTTGCCCAGAGTCAGACATGACTTAGCAACTAAACAACCAAAGCAGAGGAAACCTTCTTCCTTGCACTTTTCTAGGAAATCAAGTAGAAAGAAAGAGTCAAATGGGGAAAGAACATTAAGTAGAGGGTTTTCTTTTAATAAATTAGGATCTTGTTTATACTTTACTGTAGATAGCAATTATAAATTGCAATGAGTTTTCCACATGGCCAATTTTATGTGAAGTGAATTCTGTGGACTTCACTTGAAATGGCAGATCTCAATCATTCATTCATTTGATAAAAGTCTTTGCATACCTTAAACGTACAGGTTATCGTGAGGATATACTGTCAGGTGTGACCGCAGACTCTGTTCTCAGAAGTTTACATTCTCCCATGACCCTAAGACTGTGTGGTGTGAGTTGAAGATCCCTGCTGGTGTGATCAAAAGAAACTACATCTTTAGAGGGTCAATGAGTGGTCTTTAGCTCGTGGTACATTTATCTTAGAACTCTTCAGTGGTTGATAATTCCAGCTCTGTTGTTTGTTAGAATAGATTTCAGGAAAATGATTAGAGGTTAATGATGTAAACAGCAAGATCCTACTGCAGAGCACAGGAAACTGTCGTCAATATCCTGGGATAAACCATAATGGGAAAGAATATGAAATACATATATATATGTGTGTGTGTGTGTATATATATGAAAAAAAGTGGAAGTGTTAGTTGTTCTATCATGTCCAGCTCTTTGTGACCCCATGGACTGTAGCCCACCAGCCTCCTCTGTCCATGGAATTCTCCAGGTGACAAGAATCAAACCCAGTTTCCTGCATTGCAGGCAGATTTTTTTTACCATCCAAGCCACCAGGGAAGCCCAAGAATACTGGAGTAGGTAGCCTATCCCTTCACCCTTCTCCAGCAGGTCTTCCCGACCCAGGAATGAAAGCAGGGTCTCCTGCATTGCAGGTGGATTCTTTACCAGCTGAGACACACACATATACATATATATACGTATAATCGAATCACTTTACTGTATAGCAGAAATTAACACAACATTGTAAGTCAACTACACTTCAACAAAATAATTTTTTTAAAAAAGAAGTTAATAATGAAAATTGGCCAGATCATCCCAAGAACGATGAAGTTTATAAGTACCAAATTGCTAACGTAACCAAATGCCAGACTTTTGCTTACACTTTCCAGCTTTAGAATGCTCAGGACTGTGACAGGAAGTATCTCCCAGTAACTTTTTCTGAGTGCAACAAAATCCCTTTTCTCATATTAGAAGTGCAGACAGAGAGGTCTCTTTATTCATTCTTTAAACAGAAAGGGCTTCCTCCCTGGGCTATCGTCTGTGTTTTCGTGCAAAGGAGAATTTAAAGGTATGGATGTTTCTTCCCAAAGATCAACCTGTCTTTTCTTAAATTTGTATTTGATTAGTCAGTCTGTTAAAATGATTTCTTTGATTAGTCAATATTTTTAAATGCTTCTATTTCAAAATACTTGTTTCTTGAAGCTTATAGAGAGAGGTGACTTGAGTTCCACTCAAGTTATAGGATTTGCTTCATGAGAAAGATAGCCAAAAAAAAAAAAAAAGAAAGTCAATAACCATCTCTTATAAGTGTCTGAAAGATAAGACTAATCCCAAATTATTTTAAGTGCTCTAGAAATACAAATAATAAGATGTCAGTGTGAACGGTTCTCATTTGGTATCAGCTGGTAACTTCAGGATGGTCTTGAGAATTCTGCCTCGTTTGCTGAAGACTCTGCCTCCCTGAGAGGATGCCCCTTTGGGCAGAATACAGGCGTCCCAGGTGGTGTTAGTAGTAAAGAACCCTTCTGCCAATGCAGGAGATGCAAGAGACATGGTTTTGATACCTGGGTGGGGAAAATCCCCTGGAGGAGGGTCTGGCAACCGAGTCCAGTATTCTTGCCTGGAGAATCCCATGGACAGAGGAACTTGGCAGGCTACATTCCATAGGGTCACAAGGAGCTGGACAGGACTGGAGTGACTTAGCACACAAGCACGCAGACAAAATATATCAGTGCTCTTCAGGACAGATGCTGTGGATGCAAAAGTAGTTCATCTTCAGAGCTTCATTTTGACAGTTTACGGTGATATTCTCCATCTGTAAATTGTGTATACACAGAAAAGAGAAAATAACAGGGAGATAAAAACCCACTGGCTCGTAGATTGTCCCATAGAAGGCCTTGTAGTAGAAACAAAAATAATACAAAAACCTTACAATAGCCATGTCACTGGGGGCAAGTGAAAAGACAAGGCGAATGACCAGCAGAGAAAGAGGAAAGAACCAGAGGTCAGAAGCACAAAGGGCTCTGTGGAGAGGACCAAAGACCTCAGTCCAGATGCCCCAAGCTGGAGGACGGCTGGTGTCAGTGGGGGATTCCTGGGCAGCTTAGGGACTAGGCAGGCACAGGGTTTTGGTTTGCTTAAAATACATGTTATGTAAAAGCCAGAATTCTGGGTATCGCCAAAGGATGTGTTTTTCCACATGTTCCTGAGTAAACAGAGGATAGACCAAAAGCTAGATAGATAGATTAAATGAAAAATAAACAACCCTTATCCATACAGATTTAAAGGCTTAAAAATGAATGAGATTGTCATTGTGTGGTTTCTGTCCATGTAGTGTGGACACGTGTGCACGCACGCACATGTGCATGTGTGTGTTTCTTTTTCTTTAGAATTGCAGCAAAAACGCAAGATGGAAAAAAGATGCTTGGATTACAAAACCCATATGTGTTTCACTGAGGTGGGGCAGAGAGAGACAATGATGAGGGAAATGAGAAAGAGGGAATTTGTAATTAGTTTGATGCACTACTTCCCCAACCCAGGATCATGCAATCAACTAAAAGAAGGCTAGTTTTGCTAAAGAATTTAAGCCAAAAAACAAAAAATGTGATCCATTCACCCAGTTTCTTCCTTTCCCAGTAACTCTTTTTATGTCCAAGCCCACAGTCTCTTTTTCTAATCCTTTTCAGTCTTCTCGCCCTTTGCCCCCACATGACCTTTGGCACATTGCCTCCTAACCTTAAAATGAAGAGTTTAGAGTTTCAGGGAGATTTTGATGAAACCACCTTCTGTCCTCCTCTACTCTTCCACCAGTGAATTCCAATAGAATTGGCAGACTGTATAAATATGCTAATTTTCTGAACCCCCCTAAATCCTCAAGTCAACCGTTCCTGTGAGATCAGATGGTTGTCATCACTGGTTGGATCTCTTAATTCTCCCACCACTACTCAAATAGGAATAAGAATGAAAAATCTTATAGACAGAAGTACATTCTGATGTCTTCTCTCACACAGAAAAATTTCGATCCAATTCTCAAACGATGAGTCAGTTTAATATTGTACTTTAAGACTGAGTCCACTTTTTTTTTTCCTTGCAATACTTTTTTTTCTTTAATTATGTACTGGTGAACCCTGACTAGAAAACTGGAATATTTGATTACCTAAAATTCTCTTTGAAAAATCAAATTGTCAGATATACAAGTGTTAGTAGACAGAGTCATATCAATGATGAGGATGAAATGAGATGTCCAAGCATGCCTTTGGAGTTATCTGTACTGGTGAAACACAGTCTTCTTGGGGAAGATGGGGGATTATGGTTAAAAAAATAAGTAGAAACTGTGATGGGGGTAATATGTTTAGGTTGTGAAAATAAATGGGTAACAAAAATGGTAATATTTACCAGGAGCTTTCTGTGTGCTAGCTACGGTCCTAAGAACTTCACATATATTAGGTGATTTAACCTTTAGAAGATCTATGAGGTGGACACTATCATCTTTACTGATGGGGAAACTTCGGTCCAGAGTTTAACTTGTGCAAGTTCTCACAGCTAGCATACAGCAGAGCCCAGATCAAAACCCCCAGCTTGTTAGATTCCCAAACTCAAAGTTATTAGAAACTGCTGTGAAGAACTGACTCACTGCGAAGAAGTGACTCATCGGAAAAGACCCTGATGCTGGGAAAGATTGAAGGCAGGGAACAACAGAGGATGAGTTGGTTGGATGGCATCACTGACTCAATGGACATGAGTTTGAGCAAGCTCAGGGAGTTGGTGATGGACAGAGAAGCCTGGCATGCTGCAGTCCATGGGGTCGCAAAGAGTCAGACACCACTGAGCAACCAAGCTGAACTGACTGTGATAAATGAGGAAAGAGTGCTTGTACACAAGAACGAGAAAACAATTAACGATCTTCTGAAAAGCCATTAGAAAATTCCTTTGAACCATCACTGATAGAGCTGTTAGACTTTCAGGACGCTTATACTCTCTAGACTCATCAGTTATTAGCAGTTAACAGTAGCTCTTACTACAAAACTGAAAGGTGACTTCAGTCACTTATGAAATGAGTTTTCTTTAGAATCTTATTATATTAGTTATCTATCATTGCATTAAAAATGACTCTGAATGTTTGTTGCTTAAAGCGACAATCAACACTTATTATCTCATATAACTTGGAAGGCTCAGGAACTTTCAGGAAGTTCTGATTCAGAGTCATTCGTGACATGTTAGTCCAAGACCTTAACCCAGGCCTGCAGCCATCTGAGAGACTGATTGGGTTTGGTGGATCCTCTTCCAAGATGGCTCACTCGGATTAGTGCTGGATGTTAACAGGAGGCTTCAGTTCTTGCCAAGTAGACCTCTCTTCATGCAGCTGCTGAGAGTCCTTACAACGTGGCAGCCTGCTTTCCCCAGAGAAGGTGATCCAAGGCATTGAGTCAGAGCAGCAGTGATTTCTATGACTTGACCTCGTGATGGAAGTCACACTCCATCATTTATGCAATATGCCAGGTCAGCCCTACCAAGCATGTGAGGGAATTATACAAAGGTGTGTCTACCAGGAGGTGAGAGTCGTGGGGCACTGTGTTACAGGCTGGCTGCCACACATTATCAGGTTACTTATGGTACCCTTTGGTGATTTGAGTTCATTTTTTTCTGCTTCAGGGCAAGACCAACAGAAAAATCAAATACAAATGGTAAATACATTCAAAGAGGTATGAAGGCAGCAGAAGCAGGCGATCTGCCCTCCATCTATCCCAGGAGACCTAGCAAGTGAGGAGTCATGCTGAGCTAGCACCTCGTCACCCTCTCATCCTACTACTGACCACGTGTAGGACAGTGTCTGAGTATAAGGCTCATCAAGACATTCGACCATCAAGCACTTTGAGCAGACAGAAAAAGCAGGCATGTTTAAGACTACTCTCCATATTCATTCATTCATTTGACAAATATTTATTGGATACCTATCAGTGGCCAGAATTATAGTCTTTGCAGAATCTTTGACACAGTGAACTGCTAGGAAGGCTCAATCTATTGTTCTTAGAGATTTATTGCTATAATAAACCTTAGAGATAATTCAATATCACTGCCACCTCTTCTTACAAATGAGAAAATTGAATTCTCCAGAAACTAAAACTTGCTTATTTTCACATTGTTGTGCCTGTTCTGCCCTGACTTTTCATTCATGAAATCTCATTCAAAACCGCGTTGGTTCAACTGATTACTGAAATCCACAGAGAACCTCTACAAATGACTGCCAAACAGTTTTTCATCTTTTATTTCATCATTTATGAAATCTCTCTGTTGGTCTTGCCCTGAAGCAAAGAAGAAAACCCAAATCACCTGATAGTACAGTGAATAAACTGATAATGGGTGACACCCAGGCTTCAACACAGGCCTGAGACTGTCTGTTCCTCCGTTTAGAGTTCACTTAATAGGCCTGCGTTGTTTATGGACACATAACCTGGCTCCTTTATTTTAGAAAGAGGCAAATCTGACTAACCCTCAATCCTGGCATTGATTCATACCAAAATTAACACTTTTATGCCTTTTGATCAGGGCTTCCCTGGTGGCTTGGTGGTAAAGAATCTGCCTGCCAATGCAGGAGATTCTGGTTCTATCCCTGGAGTGGGAAAATCCCATGGAGAAGGAAATGGCAGCCCACTGCAGTATTTCTGCCTGGGAAATCTCATGGACAGGGGAGCCTGGCAGGTTATAGTCCATGGGGGCTGCAGAGAGTCAGATATGACTTAACAACTAAACAGCGACAACAGCATGCCTTTTGACCAATATATTGAATCAAACAACTGTCCTTTCCAAAGGGGTTGGAGCTGTTGGTATCCTGCATAAGGAGGTACTGAGAAAGGATAGAGGGGAAAGAGAGAAGATAAGATACTTGTTATGGACCTCCTGTGTGCCAAGACAGTGCTGGCATTTCCACTCCCATGCCAACTCTTTAATCCCAATAAGAGTGGTATGAGGCAATAGGTCTGATTGTTATCTCACTTTACAGAAGAGAAAACTAAGAAGGTAAACCACTTGCCCAGGGATGCTCAGGGAGCAAGAAGCAGGTTTGGGACTTAAGTCTTCCTGAGCCTGGATTCTTACTCACCATATTGTCCAGATACCACTTGTAACTAACTTCTCAAAGACCAGGCCTAGCTCACTCCCATCCTCTCCTTAGATTGTCCATGTTGTTTTGTAAGAGCTGTTAGATTTGTGTATGTATATAAATGAAGAGTTTCCAAATATACAGTTATCTCCTTAATAACAGTATTCCTTTTAAATTTCCCTTTTCCCCACCAGTAGAGTGCTCTGCCCACAGGGAACTCTGGAGATAGCTTTTGTTCTCACGGCAAGTTTTTACCCAAGCCACAACCAGCCTCCTGTATCTCCATCCCAACCCACCAAGTGTTCTCTTCTACTGGTAGAGAAAAAGTGATTTCTCATTGTATAAAATCATGCTGTTTCCCCCCAAAACTTGTTTAGATTATAACCCCTAAAAAATGTTTCTTAGTCAATGCATTTGTCTGCTTTGGAGTTACAATTACTGTAATTAATGTAGAAGCTGAAAAGTTGATTTTATTGTGGCTGAGAGAGTTCCCTACTGAGACCCTAGATCTTAGAAGTATTTTCTATTCTGGAATCATTTTTTAAATGTAGATACTTTATAATACTTTCTATTTCTATTTCTCTTTCTTTATAATTCTCAAGAAGACTTTTTTTCTGTGTCTCTTCTTGTGTGGTGGCTCCACAGCTCAGGGTCACTGGAGACAAGAGAAGCTAAGCTGATTAAATACACTACCATCGTCTGTAGAGGGAACACTTGGCTGCTGAGCTCAGGAATTCATGTCCTTAATGGCAGTGAAGACCTGAGACTCACTCACCAGCTGATAACCTGTATGACAGGATGAAAGTGAAAGTGTTAGTCACTCAGTGGTGTCCGACTCTTTGGGACCCCACAGACCGTAGCCAACTAGGCACCTCTGTCCGTGGAATTTTCCAGGACATTCTGCATTCCATTCTCCAGGAGATCTTCCCAAGCCAGGGATCGACCCCAGGTATCCTGCATTGCAGGCAGATTCTTTACCATCTGAGCTGCCAGGGAAGCATCTTTCTAGTTTTACTGACACTCCAAGAGGAGTATAAGTTGGGATAGGAAGCATGAGTTTTAATGAAGTCACTTCTCTCCATTCAATAACATTGAGACCCAAGCCCTTGGATGAAGCAACAAGCAATCCATTCAGACAATGAGATTGTTCTCCAGGTCATCATAGAACTTCAAATTTTATGTATTTCACTTTAAAGTGTTTTGTTTTTTTGTTTTGTTTTTTTTTTGCCCAAGGATCTTGTAAGGAAATGAGTCATTTTGTGTCTTAAAATAAGTGTTTCAAAGCAGACCCATGAGAAAGATTTAAGCTTCATTGAACCTTAAAGGAATTTTCAACTTTTAGGGAGAGAAAAAAAATCTCCAATTCTTAGAAAACAAAACACTGGGCAGCAATACAAATAGAATAGATTCATGAGCACTGTGAAAAAACAGGTTACTAGCTCCTTTTTTCCAAAACTGCAACAGATACTTCACCACTGTTATTAACTGTTAGAAAAGTCAGCTCATACACAGAAAGGAACTAGGGCTTTCCCTAAGCTCTGAAAAATGGGAATTCTTTGTATAGTCTAAATGCATCCTACAGTAAGAAAATGGGAAAAGGACACAAGAGGAAAGAATTAGAATTTTGATTGACCAAGATTAGATTGACAGATTGACGGATTAGAATTTTGATTGACCAAGTGATTAAAAACACTTATTTGACTCTTACTGTTTCTAGTAGCGTCTTCTACATGCTTGGTTTTATGCAAAAGCTCTTTAAAAAAAACAGAAAACAAAAAAACCTGATCCCTGATGGTACAATCCCAGTGAGGCTAGGGTCGTATTGGGCTGTGGGTAGTGGTAAAACCTAACTGTAAAAGCCTGTGGGCCATTTGTTCCAAAACCAAAGACATTGGAAAGAATGTGGTTATTTTTACCCCTAATCTGACGTGATTGTAATATTAAAATCAAAGGCTGGTTGGGAATAGCTGAAAACTCCATAAACAAAGTTGAAAGGCAGATAGACCAAGAAAAAGTATTTGCAAGGTTCAGTTGTAAAGTCAACTATTTTTCCAAGCTTAAAGGAGTTTTATTCTTAGTTGTTATGATAATGACAGAAATTGTGACATGGAATGGAAATGATAAGGAAGCTCTCAATGGTTTAGGAAAATCTTCCCTTAATGACTTTAGTGAGATGCACATGATCCAGGTTCATCTTGAGGTGGAATATATTTGATAGTGTACATTTCACGTATTGAACCCTTAGGTTCACTTACTTTGCAGTTGATTCAAAAAGTAACTACTAACTAAATAGGCAATCTTCAAGGACCAGAAGAAAATTGAAAAATTCAGGAAGCATTTACAAATGCTTCATTTAAATGTCTGTAATATCATATTACATCTTTTGAGGCAAATGGCTCTTTGAGAAACTCCTAAATTAAGAGATACACGAGGGCTGTTCTCACTAAATCATGCATGGTCAATTTTGGGTGACTTACTGTTGGCTGAGGTTTTAAAGGAATTCTTTTTATACCGTAAGAAATAAGAAACTAGTGCATCTGAAGATACCAGCTCTGAAGAATAGGGATATATAGATATATTTTTAGAAGCATCACTAGTCATTTGAAGTTTTATAATACATAAGAACAATTGCCAGAAAAGCACGAAGATTGCATTCTTTTTACTTATATTGGTTTTGTTACTAGTTCAACCTTCAACTTTGATGAAGTCTTGATCTTCCATAAGTCTTGGATTGTATTTCCTTGACAAATGAATGAATTCTAAGACTTTATTTCTCCCACTCTTTTGAGACTTAAGGGAAATGAGATAAGATAGCAATACTCACAGGCAATTTGAGGAGGTTGGAAAGATTACAAATTCCCCAGTCCTGTGAAATGAATTGTACACTGATACAGTTGATGTCATACATATTTAATGAGAACAGTATCTTTAAATTGTCCTAAACACAAAAGTCACCATTCATAATTAATTCTTAAGTGGAAAAAATTCTAAATAATTCAGACAGGAATGTGATGATTGGAAGGGAAATAATAGTAGACTTTATGAGGATTATTTTAATCATAAAAGCAAGCTGTTTTTTAAATTAAAGTTTTACATTATGTGTGTGTATAATTCAGAATGCTTTGGGTTGAAATAGAAAAAGAATCAGCTTAAATCAGTTTAGGCAACAAAAGTGTTTTGGCTTCCAAATGATAATTCCAGGGACCACTGCTCACTGCAGCCATTACTAGAGGTCAGTTAAAGTCTCCTACACCATTTCTTTCCCTACCTCTCTTGGCTCTGCCTGCTGCAGAGAGCCCTATATTTCGATATGTTTATGGCCTCATGTTTACAATGTGGCTGCTGCCACTCCAGCTTTTCATTCGCACAGTCTTAAGTCAATGGATGATAGCACACTGCCTCCATCCACAGGGTTAAACAAGACACAGCTTCTAAAGTGAGCTTCACTGCCTCTGAATGACTTGGCTTTGGCCAATGCTTCATCTTTGAAACCATCACTCTTGCTTAGGAGAGGAAAGAAGAATGCATTCTGTAATAGGGGATGAGTAGGAGATGTAAATGTTCCTAAAAATCCACAGGATACCAAAAGGGTGAGAAATGATTCCCCCAAAGCCAAAAATCAGAGCCATTTACAAAACCAGAGGGCAGTTGCTGGATATGAAGATGACAAGTAGCCCCTCTGGTGCCATAATATATGAAATGAAGCTCTAATCTTGCATACCATTAATATAAAATCCATGAAACTGGCTTAGATATGATGATGGTTCCAATTGGGAAACCACACACCACCTGTCAGAGAACAAGGGGAAACCATGAAAGCCCTGTCTGCTGTCACTGGCACTCCACACTTGATGGTGAAAATAACTTAGATGCTAGAAACCTCCACTGATCTGGCTTGATCATGACTTTTTTATACTACGTAGGCCCAGGTGTTGTTCACTCATCATCTCTCCTCCATCTAATCTTTCTGGTTTTCTGTTTGGTGTTGAGCACGAACAGCTGTGTATGTGGGAGCCTCGAAGCCCTGTGCATGTGCTTATGTAGGTAAATTCATCTTTCAGCTCATAAGAAAGCATCATCAAGTTCCAATTCAAATAAAATTATTTAGAGGATCAGAAAGTGAATGTTGTTCCCCTCCATCAGATGTGCTACAGAAATTTATTCTGTCTGTACTTTGTATAGACTTCATGATCCTGAGTGTCATTTGCAACTTAAATGAAAAATAGCTGATGTCTGGAAACAACCTAAAGGCCCATTAGCAGATGAATGGATTAAAAAAAAAATGTAGTATATATGCAGTGGAATATTACTCAGCTGCAAAAAAGGAGGAAATAATGGCAGTTGCAGCAACATAGATGAGCCTAGAGATTATCATACTGAGTGAAGAAAGTCAGGAAGAGAAAGACAAATCCTATGTGATATCACTTATTGTGAATCTAAAGTATGATACAAATAAATGAACTTATCTGAGAAATAGGAACAGACTCACAGACATAGAGAACAAGCTTGTGGTTGCCAACAGTGGGTGGGAGGGAACAACTGGGAGTTACAAGGTCTTACTGTATAGCACAGGAAACTATATTCAGTATCCTGTGATAAATCATAATGAAAAAGAATATATATATATGAATGACTTTATAGCAGAAATTAACACATTATAAATATACTATACTTCAATAATTTAAAAAAAAATAGCTTTTGTCCTACTACTACTACTACTACTACTACATATCAAGGACATTCAGACTGCCTTAGCAGCCTGCTGCTTACGTTTATGAATGTCTGTGGTAAGCAGGACATCCCACTACTCAGTACCTTTGGCCAGGGAGGAGTGGCAGCCTGGAACCTGTTAGCCGCATTCTCCAGGCTCAAGTGAGCTGCATTTTAAGATAATCATTTGGCAAACAAAACTACTAAGGCTGGAGCCGCAGAACCCAGACCCTGGAGGATATTTCCTTTTTCTAGCAGTGCTTGTGGAGAAGGCAACGTCAACCCACTTCAGTACTCGTGCCTGGAAAATCCCATGGACAGAGGAGCCTGGTAGGCTGCAGTCCATGGGGTCACAAAGTCGGACACGACTGAGCGACTTCACTTTCACTTTTCACTTTCACGCATTAGAGAAGGGAATGGCAACCCACTCCAGTGTTCTTGCCTGGAGAATCCCAGGGACGGGGGAGCCTGGTGGGCTGCCGTCTATGGGGTCGCACAGAGTCGGACACGACTGAAGCGACTTAGCAGTAGCAGCAGCAGCAGTGCTTGATTTGATTCACTTGGTAAAATTTTTAGAGCAGTATGGTAGATGTATTCTCCAATTTTTATGCCAGTGTTTCAGAAGAATAAACTAGGGAAACACATTACAGAGTGCAGAGTGCCAGGAAGTCTGGGATAATGGTAGAAAAACCACCTTCCTGCCCAAAGTGGCTCTCCCGCCTAGCCGTGTAACATTGGAAAGTTGTTTAACATGTCTGTAGCTTAGTTCTTCAGCTGAAAATGGGGGAAATTGTCCCACCTCCTTGGTTTTGGGGGCAGTTACTGCCCTGTGCACTCCCCTGGTGGCTCAGTGGTAAAGAATCTGTCTGCAATGCTGGGGACAGAAGAGATGCAGGTTTGATCCCTGGGTCAGGAAGAGGGAGGAGGGTGTCACGCCCTGGAGGAGGGCATGACAACCCACTCCAGTATTCTTGCCTGGAGAATCCCATGACAAGAGGAACCTGGTGGGCCACAGTCCATGGGGTTGCAGAGATGGACATCACTAAACGGCTAAATAAAGGACAAAAGTGGTATGGACCTAACGGAAGCAGAAGATATTAAGAAGAGGTGGCAAGAATACACAGAAGAACTGTACAAAAAAGATCTTCATGACCCAGATAATCACTATGGTGTGATCACTCACCTAGAGCCATACATCCTGGAATGCGAAGTCAAGTGGGCCTTAGGAAGCATCACTGCGAATAAAGCTAGTGGAGGTGATGGAATTCCAGTTGAGCTATTTCAAATCCTAAAAGATGATGCTGTCAATGTGCTGCACTCAATATGCCAGCAAATTTGGAAAACTCAGCAGTGGCCGCAGGACTGCAAAAGGTCAATTTTCATTCCAATCCCAAAGAAAGGCAATGCCAAAGAATGTTCAAACTACCACATAATTGCACTCATCTCACATGCTAGAATGTGATGCTCAAAATTCTCCAAGCCAGGCTTCAACAGTATGTGAACCATAAACTTCCAGATGTTCAAGCTGGATTTAAAATAGGCAGAGGGACCAGAGATCAAATTGCCAAGATCCACTGGATCATTGAAAAAGCAAGAGAGTTTCAGGAAAACATCTACTTCTGCTTTATTGAGTACACCAAAGCCTTTGACTGTGTGGATCACAGCAAACTGAGGAAAATTCTTAAAGAGGTGGGAATACCACCTGACCTGGCTCCTGAGAAATCTGTATGCAGGTCAAGAAGCAACAGTTAGAACTGGACATGGACATGTAAGAATTAAAGATTTTAAAATTTAAAAAATAAAAAAAAGTAACTTAAAAATTGAAAAAAAAAAAAAGAAAAAAGAACTGGACATGGAACAACAGACTGGTTCTAAATCGGGAAAGGAGTATATCAAGGCTGTATATTGTCACCTTGCTTATTGAACTTATATGCAGGCTACATCGTGCGAAATGTCAAGCTGGATGAAGCACAAGCTAGAATCAAGGTTGCTGGGAAGAATATCAATAACCTCAGATATTCAGATAACATCACCCTTATGGTAGAAAGCAAAGAAGAACTAAAGAGCCTCTTGATGAAAGTGAAAGAGGAGAGTGAAAACTGGCTTAAAACAACATTCAGAAAACTAAGATCATGGCATTCAGTCCCATCACTTCATGGCAAATAGATGGGAAACAGTGGAAACAGTGAGAGACTTTATTTTGGGGGGCTCCAAAATCACTGCAGATGGTGACTGTAGACATGAAATTAAAAGGCACTTGCTCCTTGGAAGAACAGTTATGGACAAAGTAGATAGCATGATAAAAAGCAGAGATATTACTTTGCCAATAAAGGTCCATCTAGTTTTTCCAGTAGTCATGTATGGATGTGAGAGCTGGACTATAAAGAAAGCTGGTCGCTGAAGAACTGATGCTTTTAAACTGTGGTGTTGGAGAACACTCTTGAGAGTCCCTTGGACTACAAGGAGATCCAACCAGTCCATTCTAAAGGAAATTAGTCCTGAATATTCACTGGAAAGACTGATGCTGAAGCTGAAACTCCAATACTTTGGCCACCTGATATGAAGAACTGACTCTTTTGAAAAGACCCTCATGCTGGGAAAGATTGAAGGCAGGAGGAGAAGGGGACAACAGAGGATGAGATGGTTGGATGGCATCACCGACTCTATGGACATGAGTTTGAGTAGGCTTTGGGGGTTGGTGATGGACAGGGAGGGCTGGCATGCTGCAGTCCATGTGGTCAAAGGGTCAGACAGGACTGAGCAACTGAACTGAACTGAAATGACTACCACACACACGCTGGGACAGAAATATTATGCAACCTGAGAAAATGACTTTCAGGTGAGAAGGGGGTGCAGGAGAGGAGAAGTAATCGACATTCCTTTTGTTTTGTGTATTGATTTCTTAGTTTGTTTTACTTTTATTTATTTTTTTTTTTTTTTGAGCAATTGAGCCATTTTTCTAGGCACATGCTTCTCACCCCTGATCTCCTGTACAAGCCCTGGAAGCTAAACAACCTCAGTGCCATAACCATTTACTGCATTTGGTGTCTAGAAATTTGGTTTGAAATGTCTAGGCTGTGTCATCGCATGCTAAGGCCAGAACCCCTTTCTTGAATATTCAGAATCTATCCCATGTTGGCAGGAAGTTTAGTAAGTTTTGAAAGCACTTGTCTAGAAAGAGAGGAATAGTTAATGATGATTTCTATGCAGAGAAGGTTGGAAACAAAGCACTGAGAAAAAATGAGACAATGAGAGAAAACAGACTATCCTGTCCTGGTTAAGCCTTCCCACGCTCTAGTCTTTCGGTTTGCAACCTGCCGTTTATTTCCAAAACCAAGTGAGATAAGCCAGGATTGAGCCCTGCAGCTGGATACCAGCTAGTGTTCAGGGCTTTCTTTGAAAGGAACAGGGGCACATGTGTCCGTGAATTCCTCTCTGCTCACACACTCACCTCGCTGTCACCTCACAGGCTGAAAGGCTGCTGGAGATGCTTCACAATCCAAATACCTGAGCCTTTGTTCTTGGAAAAGGAGGACTTAAGAACTAAGCAATGCCTTTCAAACTGATTGGGAGTAAAGTCAGCCATTCACCGCTTTTCATTCTTTGAATCTCCTGAATGAAAATGATCTTTTAAAGAAATTAAAGTTCATTGAAAAAAGGAAAGGCTTTTAAAGATGAAAGATCATGTGCTATTTGAAAAAGGCATTTAAATGTCCTAATTTTTCTTATATTGCACTATGATATGCAAGTATGAAAAAATTTGTCCCAGGCAGCTGCTCAGCAGATACTTAGATAGGGTTGAAAATACCAGAAGTTGGGGTAGTCAATTGATTAAAGAAAGGTTTTTACATTTAGGTTGAAGAAGTATTGCCTAGACATCCATTCTTTTATTCCACAAACATTTACCAAGCCCCTGTGGTATGCTGAATTTTGAGGGTGCTCTCAAGGGACAATGATAGAATTCCTGAGTGTGTGAGTGGCAGGGGGAGGTCGCACAAGGCTTCACTGATGTCTGAACTTTCTTAGTGAATTAAAAATGGGTCCACCATTTTGATAGGAGTAGAGCTGGTAGGACAGATATGCTGGTGCTTCAATCTAGAAGAACATTTTAACACTAATGCCATGTTTGGGAAGATGTTGAATTTTGAACAAAGAAGAGACATGGTTAGGCTAGCATCTAAGAAGATTGCTCGGTGCCTTGGAGAGTTGAAGGTGAATTTAAAAGGAACTAGGGCTTCCCAGGTGGCTCGAGTGGTAAAGAACCTGCTTGCCAATGCAGGAGACATAAGAGACACGGGTTTAATCCCTGGGTTGGGAAGATCCCCTGGAGGAGGACATGGCAACCCATTCTAGTATTCTTGCCTGGAGAATCCCATGGACAGAGGACCCTGGCGGGCTATACTCCATAGGGTCTCAGAGAGGCAGGCATGACAGGTGTCTTAGCACAGCACAGCATACAGATAGGAGCATACAGATAGGAGACAGACCATTAGAAGCTATTAGTAATCTGGGGTGGGAGGGGGAAGAGAAGGCATAAACTGTGGTAGTGAAGAAGGAAATAGAAGAGAACAGCATTGAGAAGCATTTAAATGACAAGATCAGCAGAAGAAGTGATTGATCAGCTCTGATGAACGGAGAAGACGCCAGAAGAGATGGAGAAAAAGGATCCAAGTGGGCTCTAGTTCCGTTTATCACTCATGGAATGATAGTCATGCCGCCGAGACAGAGACACTGTAAGACCCAAACCCCATAATAACATGGATTATTTTCTGTAAACAGAGACCAAAGCACTAGAGTGCCCAATAGTCACAAGGCATTTCGTGTTTATCTAGTGCTCCACGAATTTTCAGTCATTTGGAAGACAGGAAGAGCTGTTGCAGTTTAGGAATGAGTAACTACTGTCTCAGAGAGGAGGTCAGCCTCCTCAGGATCACACAACTAGCAAATGAGACAGCAGAACTTCCTTCCAAATCTGTCTGTCCCTGTGCTCCAGCAGAACTACAGCTGTTTCGAGGAGCTGTCTCCGTGCCAGGACAGAGGCATGAACTGTCTGTCTTGGGGATGGTGTTTCCTGTCCAGGTGTCCTTGCCCAGCTGTATGTGTTGCTGACCATGGTTAAGAGTGCATGCTCGTCTTGTTGGATGAGAACTGAGAACCTGAGAACTCTAGTATAGATGCATGCATGCACGCTCAGTCACTTCAGCCATGTCCAGCTCTCTGTGACCCCATGGACTACAATCTGCCAGGCTCTTAACTCCATGAGATTCTCCAGGCAAGAATACTGGCATGAGTTGCCATTTCCTCCTCCAGGGGATCTTCCTGACCCAGGGATTGAACCCACATCTCCTGCATTATAGACAGATTCTTTACTGCTGAGCCACCAGGGAAGCCCTCTACTATAGACAGATATATATTATGCCTTTTTTCCCTTTGCCAGATAGAATCCAAAATGAAAGACTAATGATAAGTTTCCAAGGAAATATCCCGGATGGATACCCTCCCATATTTCTTCAGTGGCATAGCTTCTCCTGGGAGTCACCACTCTGAAACACTAGGAGTCCCACATACCCTGAAAAAACTGGAGCGGGTTCACACATTTCAGACATGTGGGTGGGCTGGGGGCAGATGGCATTTCTTCATGCTACGCATGCAATGTACTCATTTGATCTGCTTCCTTAATCTGAGACAGAGCTGACTTCAGTGAAAATATTCGTGAACTCAAAGTTGACGGCCTTAAATGTGTAGCTCCAATGTGATCAGGATGGAAGGTTCTGTAATATAGAAGGAAAGTATGAGATGTGGGGTTCCTTCTCTGCCTTCATAAATAGCAGTTTGGGATCAGTCATTTAGCCTCTCTGAATCTAGCTCCATCCCTACAAAAATAGAGCATGCTGTTGCAGGTTATTGGATAATTCCAATTAGAAATGGTCTGTGAAATCTTTGGACAATATACGTTTGATTACTTGAGGTATCGCTGATTACTGAAGTCCTCCTTTTCCACAGTTCAAAAATAAGTTAAATTTTTAAGATGATTTCTAAAGTCCTTTCTTGACTATATGAGGCTATGTGACTTCTATGGCCCTGCTTTTGTGGAGTGCAGATTTAAGTTGGTTGTCCAATTGATTCCTTTTATCGGTCAAATCAGACTACTTCTGCCTTTTTTTTTTTTTTAACTCTAAAAGCACCACTATATACATTACATTACAAATATAGAAACTAAGGCTCTGATTTTTTTAATCTTCTGTTTTCACTGTCTTGACAATATTTTTTAGACAAAAAAAAACACATTAGTTTTAAAACCTCATAGCCCAATTCAATTCTCTAGAACCCAGCACCTTAGTAATCCCTCTGTGTTGGCATCAGGCCACAAAGAGATGACAAGTGTGTCAGAAACCCATGTCCTCAGTTCAAGACAGCTGGGAAGGGCGAGAATAAATAGAGAATAAGCAGAGTCCCCTCGTCTGCTTATTCCAGTGTACTGTAAATGTGCTCAGTCGTTCAGTCATGTCTGACTCTTTGCGACACTATGGATTGTAGCCCGCCAGGCTCCTCTGTCCATGGGGATTCTCCAGGTAAGAATACTGGAATGGCTTGCCATTTCCTCCTCCAGGGGAATCTTCCTGAGCCAGGAATCAAACCCGCATCTCTGGCATTGGCAGACTGTGCTATACAGAATTGGTGTTATTATTTTCCGTGTGTGCATGACATGAAACAGCTTGAACAACACAATGTGCACTAATCAGATTTACCAGATAATTTTCATTTCATGGTAAACATATTAAAAAGCAGAGAAATTACTTTGCCAACAAAGTCTGTATAGTCAAAGCTATAGTTTTTCCAATAGTCGTTTATGGATGTGAGAGTTGGACCATAAAGAAGGCTGAGCACCAAAGAATTGATGTTTTTGAACTGTGGTGTTGGAGAAGACTTTTGAGAGTCCTTTAGACTGCAGGGAGATCCAACCAGTCCATCCCAAAGAAATCAATCCTGAATATTCACTGGAAGGACTTTGCTGAAGTTCCAATACTTTGGCCACCTGATGCTAAGAGCTGACTCATTAGAAAAGATCCTGATGCTGGGAAAGACTGAAGACAGGAGGAGAAGGGGATTACAGAGGACAAGATGGTTGGGTGCTTCACCGACTCAATGGACATGTGTTTGAGCAAGCTCTGGGAGATGGTGAAGGACAGGGAAGCCTGGCATGCTGCAGTCCATGGGGTCACCATGAGTCAGACATGACTGACCGACAGAACAACAACAAAATATAAATTGAATAAGGTATTTTGGTTTGTGTATTCATATTTCTTCCTCCTCAGCGTTGCTAGTTTCTTAACAGTAATGTTGGATTAACCATTAGTAATTGTTATTATGAAATCAGTCTCACCAGTCTGGTTGCATTGTGTCACTATGCATTACTCTGAATTTCAAAAATCCTAGCTTGAGGCATATCTGACATGTAACTGAGATATATATGAAAAACAAACCTTTAAAGCATAGAGACCTTGGGTTTTTAATTCAGGGGTCTGAATTATTTAGAAAATCCTTGCTATTCAAATTAAGGCAGAATCCCTATTTTTAAACAAAAACAAAAGTTGTATTTGCAAGAGTAGGAAGGTGAAAAATGAAAAGGTCTGCAGGTGAAGAGAGATAATTAAGTTTTTCTCATGAGTAAGCATATGTTAACATTTCTTCACAGGGGTTGTTTTGTTCCCATCTTTTTAATCCAATAAAATTTTGCATTTAGGTAAGACAATAATAAAATATCTTAAGTAAATCTTTTAAAAATATTAAAATTCATCCTTTGGTTGTAAAATATGGAGTTTTTCATGGGGAGGATTACAATTTAACTTCTTTTAAGAAAACTCATATAAGGTACTGATTATTGTCTACAGGAAATCTCCAGGCATTTTTTTTTAAGATGCTAAAGGTCAATCCATACCTTAATAAAATCCACTTGAAGCCTGGGAAATCACCAAACAAATCTCATCTCTGGACCTAATGAGAGATTTCTGACATTCTTTAATTGATCCAGAAACCTTAAACTGCCTTAAATATTAGGTAAATATTAGTTTGGGGCTTAAAGCCTGCTGAGAGAATTTCATGTTGCCACTTGCCCCTATGATTTTATCCCACTTAACATAACTTGTAATTACGCATTTATTTGTGTAGTTCCTTATGTCTTTAAATCTCTCATTTACCATAGGTTTTGTTTTTTCTTATTTTGACTAGAAATCAAACTCTTCTAATTTGATTTAAAAGCCCATGTTTTCCTAACATGTTAAGTACAGGATGGAGGTAGAATTGGGGGCAAAAAAAAAAAAAAACAACCAGTAGTGTTAGTAAGGAGGTGTCATTGGACATTTTGACTCTACATAGCAGAAATCAAAACAGTGCCTTAATCACAAAAGGTTTTGTTCTCGCAAGTAAAATACACCCAGAGTCAGATTGTCAGGGCCGGGATAATAGTCACTAGGGACCCAGATGCTTTTCCCTCTGCTCCACCATGGAACATTCCATCAGTGAGTGTATATTATGGTTCAGAATGACTGTTCAACTATTTTTAGTGGGCAAGACATGGAAGGAACCTAAATGTCAACAGATGAGTGGGTGAAGATGTGGCATGTATATTCCCAAGTGGCTCAGTGGGAAAGAATCTGCCTGCCAATGCAGGAGACACAGGAGATGTGGGTTTGATCCCTGGGTCAGGATATACCCTGAAGGAGGAAATGGCAACCCATTCCAGTATTCTTGCCTCGAAAATCCCTTGAACAGAGGAGCCTGGTGTGCCACAGTCCAAGGAGTTGCAAAGAGTCAGAAACGAAACTCATCCCATCCCAAAAATGGGATATTATTCAACCATAAAAAGGAATGAAATAATGCCATTAGCAGCAATGTGGATGAACCTAGAGGCTATCATACTAAGTGAAGTAAGTTAGACAAAGACAAATATCATATGATCCCACATAATTTATATGTGGGATGTAAAAAATACTATAAATGAACTTATTTACAAAGCAAAAATGGACTCACAGACATGGAAAACAAACTTAGGATTACCAAAGGGGAAAGAAAAGTAAGGATCACTGAGGAATATTTTGTAATAACCTATAATGGCAAAGAATCTGAAAAAGGATATATATATATGTGCATATATATGTCTGTAGATATATAAAACTGAATCACTTTGCCATACACCTGAAACATTGTAAATCAATTGTCTAGCTCAGTTCAGGCACTCAGTCATGTCTGACTCTGCGACCTCAAGGACTGCAGCACACCAGGCCTCCCTGTCCATCACCAACTCTCAGAGCCTACTCAAACTCATGTCCATGGAGTTGGTGATGCCATCCAACCATCTCATCCTCTGTTGTCCCCTTTTCCTCCCACCTTCTATCTTTCCCAGCATCAGGGTCTTTTCCAGTGAGTCAGTTCTTCACATCACGTGGCCAAAATATTGGAGTTTCAGCTTCAGCATCAGTCCTTTCAATGAATATTCAGGACTGATTTCCTTTAGAATGGACTGGTTGGATCTCCTTGTAGTCCAAGGGACTCTCAAGAGTCTTCTCCAATACCATAGTTCAAAAGCATCAATTCTCCATTGCCCAGCTTTCTTTATAGTCCAGCTCTCACATCCATACATGACTACTGGAAAAACCATAGCTAGACGGACCTTTGTTGGTAAAGTACTGTCTCGGCTTTTTTAAATGCTATCTAAGTTGGTCATAGCTTTTCTTCCAAGGAGCAAGCGTCTTTTAATTTTATGGCTACAGTCCCCATCTGCAGTGATTTTGGAGCCCAAAATAATAGTCTCTCACTGTTTCCATTGTTTCCCCATCTGTTTGCTATGAAGTGATGGGACTGGAAGCCATGATCTTAGTTTTCTGAATCCTGAGCTTTAAGCCAAGTTTTTCACTCTCCTCTTTCACTTTCATCAAGAGGCTCTTTAGTTCTTCTTTACTTTCTGCCATAAGAGTTGTGTCATCTGCAGATAACTGAGGTTATTGATATTTTTCCTGGCAATCTTGATTCCAGCTTGTGCTTCATCCAGCCCAGCATTTCGCATGATGTAGCCTGCATAGAAGTTAAATAACCAGGATGACAGTATACAGCCTTGACGTACTCCTTTCCCTATTAGGAACCAGTCTGTTGTTCCATGTCCAGTTCTAACTGTTGCTTCCTGACCTGCATACAAATTTCTCAGGAGGCAGGTCAGGTGGTCTGATATTCCCACCTCTTTAAGAATTTCCACAGTTTGCTGTGATCCACACAGTCAAAGGCTTTGGTGTACTCAATAAAGCAGAAGTAGATGTTTTCCTGAAACTCTTTTGCTTTTTCAGTGATCCAGGGGATCTTGGCAATTTGATCTCTGGTTCCTTTGCCTTTTCTAAATCCAGCTTGAACATCTGGAAGTTCATGGTTCACATACTGTTGAAGCCTGGCTTGGAGAATTTTGAGCATCACGTTCTAGCATGTGAGATGAGTGCAATTGTGCAGTAGTTTGAACATTCTTTGTTTGGCATTGCCTTTCTTTGGGATTGGAATGAAAACTGACCTTTTCCAGTCCTGTGGCCACTGCTGAGTTTTCCAGATTTGCTAGCATATTGAGTGCACTACTTTCACAGCATCGTCTTTTAGGATTTGAAATAGCTCAACTGGAATTCCATCAACTCCACTAGCTTTAGCTTTATTCATAGTGATGCTTCCTAAGGCCCACTTGACTTCACATTCCAGCATGTCTGGCTCTAGGTGAGTGATCACACCATTGTGGTTATCTGGGTCATGAAGATCTTTTTTGTACAGTTCTTCTGTGTATTCTTGCCACCTCTTCTTAATATCTCCTGCTTCTGTTAGGTCCATACCATTTCTGTCCTTTATTGTGCCCATATTCGCATGAAATGTTCCCTTGGTATCTCTAAATTTCTTGAAGAAATCTCTAGTCTTTCCCGTTCTATTATTTTTCCTCTATTTCTTTGCATTGATCACTGAGAAGGCTTTCTGCTCTCTCCTTGCATTCAGATGAGTATATTTTTCCTTTTTTCTTTTGCCTTTAGCTTCTCTTCTTTTCTCAGCTATTTGAAAGTCCTCATCAGACAACCATTTTGCCTTTTGCATTTCTTTCTCTTGAAGATGGTCTTGATTACTGCCTCCTATATGAGGTCATGAACCTCCATCCATAGTTCTTCAGGCACTCTGTCTATCAGATCTAATCCCTTGAATCTATCTGTTACTTCCATTGTATAATCATAAGGGATTTGATTTAGGTCATACCTGAATGGTCTAGTGGTTTTCCCTACTTTCTTCAATTTAAGTCTGAATTTGATAATAAGGAGTTCATGATCTGAGCCACAGTCAGCTCCCAGTCTTGTTTTTGCTGACTGTATAGAGCTTCTCCATATTTGGCTGCAAAGAATATAATCAGTCTGATTTCAGTATTGACCCTCTGGTGATGTCCCTGTGTAGAATCTTCTCTTGTGCTGTTGGAAGAGGGTGTTTGTTATGACCAGTGTGTTCTCTTGACAAAACTCTGTTAGTCTTTGACCTGCTTTGTTTTGTACTCCAAGGCCAAATTTGCCTGTTACCCCAAGTGTTTCTTGACTTCCTACTTTTGCATTCCAGTCCCCTATAATGAAGAGGACATCTTTTTTTGGTTGTTAGTTCTAGAAGGTCTTGTAGGTCTTCATAGAACCGTTCAACTTCATCTTCTTCAGTATTACTGGTAGGGGCATGGACTTGGATTACTGTGATATTGAGTGATTTGCCTTGGAACAAAGGTTTGCCTTGGAACAAATGACAGAGATCATTCTGTCGTTTTTGAGATTGCATCCAAGTACTGCATTTCGGATTCTTTTGTTGACTGTGATGGCTACTCCATTTCTTCTTTGGGATTCTTCCCCACAGGAGTAGATATAATGGTCATCTGAGTTAAATTCACCCATTCCAGTCCGTTCTAGTTCACTGATTCCTAAAATGTTGATGTTCACTCTTGCCATCTCCTGTTTGACCACTTCCAATTCTCTTGATTCATGTATCTATCATTCCAGGTTCCTATGCAGTATTGCTCTTTACAGCATCGGACTTTACTTCCATCACCCGTCACATCCACAACTAGGTGTTGTTTTTGCTTTGGCTCTGTCTCTTCATTCCTTCTGGAGTTATTTCTCCACTGATCTCCAGTAGCATATTGGGCACCTACCGACCTGGGGAGTTCACTTTTCAGTGTCATACCTTTTTGCCTTTTCATACTATGCCCAATATACTACTGGAGAAGAGTGGAGAAATAACTCCAGAAAGAATGAAGAAACGGAGCCAAAGCAAAAACAACACCCAGTTGTGGATGTGATGGGTGATGGAAGTAAAGTCTGATGCTGTAAAGAGCAATATTGTATAGGAACCTGGAATGATAGGTCCAAGGAATCAGTGAACTAAAATGGACTGGAATGGGTGAACTTAATTCAGATGACCATTATATGTAATACTCCCTTAGAAGAAATGGAGTAGCCATCATAGTCAACAAAAGATTCCAAAATGCAGTACTCCGATGCGACCTCAAAAACAACAGAATGATCTCTGTTTCCAAGGCAAACCATTCAATATCACGATAATCCAAGTCTATGCCCTGACCAGTAATGCTGAAGAAGCTGAAGTTGAACAGTTCTACGAAGACCTACAAAACCTTCTAGAACTAACACCCGCCAAAAGATGTCTTCTTCATTATAAGGGACTGGAATGCAGAAATAGGAAGTCAAGAGCTACCTGAAGTAACAGGCAAATTTGGCCTTGGAGTACAAAACAAAGCAGGTCAAAGGCTAACAGAGTTTTGTCAACAGAACGCACTGGTCATAGCAGAAAACACTCTTGTAGATAGTATATATACCTGTCTTGCTTTTGTATCCATTCAACCAGTCTATGTCTTTTGGTTGGTGCATTTAATCCATTTACATTTAAAGTAATTATTGATATATACATTCCTATTGGCATTTTCTTAATTGTTTTGGGTTTGTTTTTGTAGGTCTTTTCCTTTTCTTATGTTTCCTGCATAGAGATGTCCCTTTAGCATTTGTTGTAAAACTAGTTTGGTGATACTGAATTCTCTTAACTTTTGCTTAGCTGTAAAGCTTTTCATTTCTCCATTGATTTTGAATGAGATCCTTGCTGTGTATAATAATCTTGGTTGTAGGTTTTTCCCTTTCATTACTTTAAATATATCCTGCCACTCCCTTCTGACCTGCAGAGTTTCTGCTGAAAGATCAGCTCTTAACCTTGTGGAGATTCCTTTCTGTTATTTATTGCTTTTCCCTTGTTGCTTTTCATTTTTTTCTTATTTATTTTTTTATTAGTTTGATTAATATGTGTTTCAGTTTGTGTGGAGCACATATTCAATGTGTTTCTCCTTGGCTTTATCCTTTATGGGACTCTCTGTGCTTCTTAGACTTGACTGATTATCAGCTATTGATGTGGGTTCAATCCCTGGGTCAGGGAGATTCCATGGAGGAGGGGATAGCAACCCACTCCAGTATTCTTGCCCGGAGAACCCCGTGGACAGAGGAGCCTGGCAGGCTATGGTCCACAGGGTCACAAAGAGTTGGAGACAACTGTGGCAACTCAGTGCACATGCATTGCACTAGTCTGTATATTTTTAACATTTATGTCCAGGATGATTGAGTTGGCGATAATTAGCAAAATAATGGGGAAAAATGGAAAAGAACCGATTTGTTTGGGAGGGAAAGTTCCCAGGTTCAGAGTCAGAACCGGAATGTGAGTTTCAGCTTTCTGAACCTCCTGTAGGGGATGACAGTGGATTAGAGAAGGAATAATAATGCATTCTCTAGCTTCCTACAGAAGTTACTGTGAAGGACAAATAATAATCCATGCCAAAGTCTTTCTTGAAGTGTGATGCATTGTGAACATAGAAGGATTTATTTTATCCAAAGAGCAACAAAGGTACTAACGGGATTTGAAATATGAGAAAATACCTAAGTGTATGAAAAATTTTGTTCACAGTTCAGTTACTATCAACTTAAGGTCAGACTTACAGAGGATAACTAAATGTATGTCAAGGAAAGTGCCAGCTAAGAAATAGTTGTGTAGTAACCAAGGTGGAAACTCCTGACTTTCATCTTACCTTGACTGGCTAATGTAGTTCTTTGTGGTTTTTTTAATTTGGAAAAAATGAACGTCAGATTCCACTATAGTGTTCAGGGTGATATCAACCCAGAGTGAATATTGTACACATTCTAGGGACCCTTTCTGTTTTTTAATATTTTTTATTGAAGTGTGGTTGTTTTACAATATTTCAAGTGTACAGCAAAGTGATTCCATTTTATATATGTATATTCTTTTTCAGATTCTTTTCCATATAGGTTATTACAAGATATTGAGTATAGTTCCCTGTGCTATACAGTAGATCCTTGTTGTTTATATATTTTGAATATAGTAGTATGTATCTGTTAATCCCAAATTTCCAATTTATCCTCCCCCCTGCCTTTTCCCTTTGGTAACCGCAGTTTGTTTTCTATGTCTATGAGTCTATTTCTGTTTTATAAATAAAATCATTTTATCATATTTCAGATTCCACATGTAAGCAATATCATGTGATGTTTGTCTTTCTCTACACATGATAATCCCTAGGTCCATCCATGTTGATACGAATGGCATTATTTCATTCTTTTTTATGGCTGAGTAGTATTCTATCATACACCTATACCACATCTCCACATCTTCTTTATCCATTTATCTGTCAATGGATGTTAGGTTGCTTCCATGCCTTGGCTATTGTAAATAGTGCTGGTAGGGTCATTATTGGGCATATATCTTTTCAAGTGAGAGGTTTCATCTTTCCCGAATATATGCTGGGGGCTTTCAGAGTATGGTGTCTGTCCAACCTTTAGAAAGAGAGCAGTTGCCAGCATACTCTGGATCTGTGTTATACCTAGCCCTGGATATAACTCCTCACTTGGAAGCAGGGCTCGTTTCTCATTCACCCAGTATCTCCAATCATGCTTTACCCAGAAGCTCTACAAGACTGGTGAGTTAAATGTATGCAATGATTAAGGTAAATGGAATTGAGCAAGAAATGACAGGTGGTTTTAGTGCTAAGTCAACTGTCTAGGGAAGAATATGGAAAATGGCAAAGCAAGGGTGCTACCTGGAGCTCAATTCCACACTCAGTCTTCCCTGACTTTGCTTATTTGACACTTTCAACAAGCCAGACACACAAAAACAAGAAGGAATCTAATAACCCATGAAGTACCCACACCCAAACGTTTGTCCAGAGGCTATGCATCAAACCCACCAATGTATTGCGCTTAAGTCATGTCTTCCCTCTTACTTTGCATGTAGATCTAACAAGCCATCTCTTCAGCATCTCCCTAGCATGTTAGGCAGAGGGAGGGTGGAGTTGTGAGAGGTAAATACGCTTATAATAACTACAAGTGATGATGGGTAGCTAAGGAGGTTGAAAACAACCCTGTGAAAGGTAGTCATGAGGAATTCCAAACAGTATCAGTCCCTTGTCATTTATGTGTTGGGCAAACAGCTTTCTACATCCCAGTAGGAAAAAGTCTAAATTATAGTTTAAAAGCAGTATTTATGTTAATAATGATGACCCCAAACCATGAAACAAACACAACAGTGACATCATTCCCAATATTTTTTGAGAACTAGGAAATACATGATTCACTTTTGAAAGTGCATGTCATAGATTAAATCATAATCCCGATCGTCACCACCCCCCCTCCACCAGAGATGTGACCAGAGTTCAACGTCCCTGCCTACTGCTTGGGACTTGCAGAGCCTCCCTGGGAGCAGACCCTACCCCCACCCCACCCTGGGCTCCACCACATGCACTGCTTTGGCCAGAGGCAAGTAAGCAGGTGCATCAGATGCCGTGTCCAAGCCAATGAGTAGGAGTGGCATTCCAGATTTCCACGAACTCTCCTGCACCTGGTGTCTGTCGTGAGTCTGGCGTGACTCGCACTGGGCCTGCTTCCTCGGCCTGAGGCCTGGAGTGGGAAGACTCAGAGAGCCACCACCCCTATGGCCTCCATGTAACACAGGGAGGCATAACCCTTCCTTTCTTGTTATGTCTCTTAGCTTCGGGAGATTTTTTTTTTTTTTTTTTTGCACATTCAGTATATTTCATAATGGTTCCTGTTTATTTGTTTTAAGCTCCTGCCTTTAAATAATTTAAATAAGATTTCATGGAAGTTCACATATTTAGAGACCCTCCCCCCAACTCTTGGCTTCCCTGGTGACTCAGATGATAAAGAATCTGCCTGCAATGCAGGAGACCTGGGCTCAATCCCTGGGTTGGAAGATCCCCTGGAGAAGGAAAATGCAACCCACTCCAGTATTCTTGCCTGGAGAATTCCAGGGACAGAGGAGCCTGACAGGCTACAGTCCATGGAGTCACAAAGAGTCAGACATGACTAAGCAACTAACACTTTTACTTCCCCCCAGCTCTAATAGATTACTGAGGTATTACTATGAATTACTAACTTCTCTGAGTCTCAGTTTCCTCAATTGTTGTTGTTTAGCCACGAAATTGTATCTGACTTTTTTGCCACCCTGTGGACTGTAGCCTGCCAGGCTCCGCTATTCATGGAATTTCCCAGGCAAGAATACTGGCGTGGGTTGCCATTTCCTCCTCCAGGGCATCTTTTCTACCCCAGAGATCGAACCCATGTCTCCTGCATTGGCAGGTGGGTTCTTTACTACGGAACCACCAGGGAAGTCCCTAACGTCAATTAAAATTGCACGTGAAGAGATGGTGGGAAAACAGCCACCAGGAGCCATGTACAATAAACAAGCTAGATTGCCCCCCTCCTTTCACAGGCCAAGGAACAAGGCCTGATGGAGGCGGGGGGCTCTCAGTGGATGGAGTCTCCATGGACTGGTGATATGGAGGATGATGTCACAAGGGTGTGGGTGAAGGACAGCTGGCAGCCACCTGCCCTCCTTTTAGAAAATTTTAGGGGTTGTGAGTATAGATCTCTGGGATCATAGGCATAAAGCAGAAAGCCAAGTCCAGTCTTCTTTCTGTCTCTGGAAAATGAAGCCCTCCGGCACTAACTCTGAGCCTGAGAATGACCAACTTCGTGACTATGCACAAATTATTTCACCTTCTGCCTCGGCACCCAGGATTAATTAATCATTGTAAGTTGTCTCGCGACTGCACAATGCTAAATACAAATAGAGGGGACCCCCGAATTCATGGAGCCGTGACTCGTGGTCTTGAATATTCATGTTCAACCCACGCCAGTCCACTCTCTCACCCAGCAACGATTCTTTGTTTTACTGAGCTCAGAGGGGTCCCCTGCTGTTTGGAAGGTGAAAGGGGGCCTGTACGTGATGTGTGGCTCCTCTGCGGATGCCCTGTTTCGTGCTCCTGGGGGAGATGCTCTAAGGTGCAGTGGTCGCTGCCTGGAAACTTCAGGAACACCTGACACCCATTTCCACTCCCATATTTCTCCCTATTAATTTGGCCAATTCAGAATTCACTAGGTCTCCAAGATCTTTTCAAGTGAAAGTGCACTTTAGGAGAAAATAGAGAAATAGAACAGTTAGGAATGAAGTTTCTGGTGTGGGGTAGCCCCAGTTCTGCCTGCTGCTGTGTATCCTTGGATGGATTCCTTAACTTCTCTGAGTCTCAGTTTCCTCATTAAAAAAAAAAAAAAAAGAGCAATAGTAGTGCCTGCTTCATTGGTACATGGTGGGGATAAAAGGGGCTGAAGACAAGTTTTAGTACATGATATAGGCTTCCCTGGGGGCTCAGATGGTAAAGAATCTGCCTGCAATGCAGGAGACCTGAGTTGGATCCTTGGGTTGGTAAGTTCACCTGGGAAGGGAATGGCAACCCACTCCAGTATTCTTGGAAAATCTCATAAGACAGAGGAGCCTGGTAGGGTATAGTCCATGGGGTCACAAAGATTCGGACATGACTGAGCAACTAACACTTTCACTTTTCAAGTGCTCAATGGCTATTAGTGAAAATTGTTATTTCTTTTTATATTGTGTGTTTTATCTTATTTGTTTTTAAATTTTTGGTTGCACTGGGTCTTCATTGTGGTGAGCAGGCTTTTTCTAGTAATGACACGTGGGCTTCTCTCATTGTGGCACACAAGCTTGGTTACCCTGTGGCATGTGGGATTTTAGTTTCCTGACCAGGAATCGAACCCACATCCCCTGCACTGGCAGGCAGATTCTTAACCACTGCACCACCAGGGAAGTCCCTGTTACTTTTTGATAAAAGAGTAAAGTCTGATCCACATGTTGGAAATAGTAAAAGGTTGGAGACCCATGAAAGCAGAAGGAAGGAGGGAGTGGTGGAGGACTTGACATAGTCAAGGAGCATGTGGGGTCAGTTGTATGTGACGAATGAAAAGGAAATCGACAAGAAAATGGAGGGGTGGAGGGGAAGGCCATAAATCTGAGATGTGCCACTTCTGAGACGTGCCCAGGTCCCCACAGCTGTCACAGGGTGCGGGAATACATGCCCCAAAGTCAGGCAACTGGTAAACCCAGATTCCAGAATTCCTATCTCTTCTCGACCAGGATGACTCAGTTTACTAAGAAGTAGCTGCTACAAGAGTTAAAGATACACAGAGAAAGTCTGCTGCTGCCGTTAAGTCGCTTCAGTCGTGTCTGACTCTGTGCGACCCCATAGACGGCAGCCCACCACGCTCCGCCGTCCCCGGGATTCTCCAGGCAAGAACTCTGGAGTGGGTTGCCATTTCCTCCTCCAATGCATGAAAGTGAAAAGTGAAAGTGAAGTCACTGAGTCGCGTCCAACTCTCAGCGACCCCATGGACTGCAGCCTACCAGGCTCCTCCATCCATGGGATTTTCCAGGCAAGAGTACTGGAGTGGGGTGCCATTGCTTTCTCCGACAAAGAAAGTCTGGAAGGTTGCAAACTTGACCTTCCTTCTGTTTCCACCCACCACAGTAGTTTCAGGAAGTTCTGTCCTATTTCCCAGTTCACTTTTGCGTGGCCTCATCCCTTTTCCTCCTCTTGCTCAGCATCAGAAGGAGAATTCAGCCTGGGGGTTCCCAGAGTACCAAATGTGTGTTGCACACTGCGGCGGGTTGATACCTTCTGGGATCATGCTGTGTCACTGAGTCAGTTTGTTTTCTTACTGCATCTGTATTTGTCTGCTAGTATCTCAAAGAGGAGGTGATAGATCAGAGTAAAAGACCCAGCCAGAGTGGGCGATTGGCAGAGACAGCTGGATACAATTAGCAAACTGAAGACGGGCTTCCTCAAAACAGAAGCAGTGACTCACTCTGCTGACATAATCACTAGTAAGAGTTTACCTAAAGGTGGAAAACCAATGGTGGTGATTGGTAAACCTGTCTTAGTGCGCAACCATCATGTAACAAATGTAACAGACTTCGTCCACACCGTGCCACTGTGAGATTTCGCTAATTCACGTATGCAAGGATTTGTGGAACCTAGTTCCTTCAGACATTGAAAGAGAATATATAGAAAAGAATGATTTGGGAGAATGGCATTCTAACATGTATACTATCATGTAAGAATCGAATCGCCAGTCTATGTCTGACGCAGGATACAGCATGCTTGGGGCTGGTGCATGGGGATGACCCAGAGAGATGTTATGGGGAGGGAGGTGGGAGGGGGGTTCATGTGTGGGAACGCATGTAAGAATTAAAGATTTTAAAATTTAAAAAAAAAAAATTGTATAGAGAAGGGGGAAAATAAAATAAAAATCAAAAAAAAAAAAAAGAATATGAGAGGGTCCTTTGAAAGCTGCTCCAAGAACACTTTTGGATATTTGCTCTCTAGCAGAAAATTCTTTCAATTCCTAGGGGGTGTGTTGAAAGCTTGCCTTTTCAGCAACTCTGCAAAA
Organism: Ovis aries; assembly: GCF_016772045.2. Lineage (NCBI taxonomy): Eukaryota > Metazoa > Chordata > Mammalia > Artiodactyla > Bovidae > Ovis > Ovis aries. Next base: position 46,328,529 of record NC_056062.1, read on the forward strand.
GATGATCTTAGAGAATGATCCTATCAGCTATGAAATAATTGGCAACCCCAAGAGTCCTATTTTGTGAATGATCAGCTGTCTCAGCCAATGCCAAGGCCTGAGCCATCAACCCACAGGAAAAGACCTGAAGTGCCTCCCCCAGGCCTGGTTCCACCTGCTTTTCCTTTTGCTAAAGTGAGTGAGTTGATTGCTCTACCCTGGGCCAGTGCTACCAGCATCAGCATCCCCCAGGAACTTGTTAGACTTGCAGTATCTTGGGCCCTCCCTGTGAATCAGGAACTCTGGAAAAACTAACAAGACTTCCATTGATTATAGTGAGCCCCTGCTCTACCTTATGATTTAAGTCCTTGAGCTTGGGGCCTTTGTTTAATAGTAAAATGGTTCTTCTCTTGCATGGCTCTTTTGAAGTATCCAATATGCTGAAACTGGGCTTGCCAGGTGGCATTAGTGGTAAAGAACCTGCCTCCCAATGCAGGAGACGTCAAACAAAGCCTTGGGTTTGATCCCTGGGACAGCAAGATCCCCTGGAATAGGAAATGGCAACCCACTCCAGTATTCTTGCCTAGAAAATTACATGGACAGAGGAACCTTGGGGGCTACAGTCTATGGGGTCTCAAGGAGTCAGACATGGCTGAGCATGCACACACACGTTCTGAAACAGAAGCCAAATGTGGTAAAGAAGATGTTTTTCTTAGAAGGAAAACTTTCTCAAAATCAAGAGAGAAATCAGTGACCTAAATTGGAAGGAAAAATATCTAGTTCTTGGATTAGGATTCTTAGCCTAGACCTTCATCTTTCTTGTCTGGCTTTATGCTCCAATAAAACTGATTAATAGTAAAACAGATAGCTAGTGGGTTAACCTGCTGTATGGCACAGGGAGCTCAGCTTGTTGTTCTGTGATGACCTAAAGGGGAGGGATGGAGGCTCATGAGGGAAGGGATCCATACATATAACTGAGTCACTTCGTTGTACAGCAAAAAGTAACCACAATGTTGTAAAGCAAATATATTCCAATTAAAAAAATAAAATAATCAAAAGGAATAATATTGTGTGACATATCATTTATATGAAATTTAAATTTCAGTGCTTGCAAATAAAGTTTTATCAAAATTGTCAAAAAACTGATTAATGAATTACTTATGGAAATTTTGAATGATTTCTGAGTTGAATTTAGTCCAAACACGAAAGTAGTGGTGTGTAAGGAATTTTTCTTGGTGAACTTGAAAAGCAATTCCTTTGAGTCAGATGGACATTAAGTATACTGGCTTCCTATCTGTGTAACTACAGCTTTGTTGGATCTATTGAGATAATACTTAACCAACCAATGACCCAGTTCAAAATTACCCCTTCCACTGCTCTCCCATAATTTACCTCATAAGTTTGTTTATTAAGAGGAAAAGATTCAGGACTTAGTTGGAAACAATCTTCAAATATTTAAAGCATTTGCTATTGAGAAGAATATAGAATTATTTTGTGTGGCTCAGTAGAATAGAGCATGATTAAATACCTGGAAGATAGGAGGGACAGATTTTTAATCTTAATTCTACCCCAAACTAAACAGGTGGCCTGATGAATTCTGTGATATCCACCAGGGACATTTTTTATTGGTGCTGTCAGTTCAGTTTAGTCCCTCAGTCATGTCCAACACTTTTGTGACCCCATGGACTGCAGCATCCCAGGCTTCCCTGTCTATCACCAACTCCTGAAGCCTACTCATGTCCATTGAGCCAGTGATGCCATCCAACCATCTCATCCTGTCATCCCCTTTCCTCCCACCTTCAGTCTTCCAGCATCAGGGTCTTTTCCAATGAGTCAGTTTTTCACATCAGGTGGCCAAAGTATTGGAGTTTCAGCTTCAGCATCGGTCCTTCCAATGAATATTCAGGAGTGATTTCCTTTAGGATGGACTGGCTGGATCTCCTTGCAGTCCAAGGGACTCTCAAGAGTCTTCTCCAACACTACAGTCAAAAGCATCAGTTCTCTGTTGCTCAGCTTTCTTTATAGTCCAACTCTCACATCCATACATGAGTACTGGAAAAACCATAGCTTTCACTAGACAGACCTTTATTGGTAAAGTAATATCTCTGCTTTTTAATATACTGTCTAGGTTGGCCATAGCTTTTTTTCCAAGGAGCAAGTGTCTTTTAATTTCATGGCTGCAATCACCATCTGCAGTGATTTTGGAGCCCAAAATAATAAAGTCTCCCACAGTTTCCATTGTTTCCCCACCTATTTGCCATGAAGTGATGGGACCGGATGCCATGATCTTAGTTTTTTGAATGTTGAGTTTTAAGCCAACTTTTTCACTCTCCTCTCACTTTCATCAAGAGGCTCTTTAGTTCTACTTCACTTTCTGCCATAAGGGTGGTGTCATCTACATATCTGAGGTTATTGACATTTCTTCCCGCAGTCTTGATTCCAGCTTGTGCTTCATTCAGCCTGGCATTTCACATGATGTGGTCTGCATAGAAGTTAAATAAGCAGGATGACAATATACAGCCTTGACATACTGCTTTCCTGATTTGGAACCAGTCTGTTGTTCCATGTCCAGTTCTAACTGTTGCTTCCTGACCTGCATACAGATTTCTCAGGAGGCAGGTCAGGTGGTCCTGTATTCCCATCTCTTTAAGAATTTTCCACAGTTTGTTGTGATCCACACAGTCAGAGAAGTTCTAGGTGAACTTTAAGGTCCCTTGTCTTAGTCTGTCTGGGCTGCTATAACAAAAACACCATAGATTGGTGACTTAAATATCAAACATTGATTTTGTATTGTTCTGGAAGCTGGAAATCCAAGATCAGGGTGCTAGTAGATGGGGTATCTGGTGAGAGTCCACTACCTGGTTCGTAGATGACCATCTTCTCAGTGTCCTCATATGGTAGAAGGTGGGGGTGGGGAGAGCTCTCTGTGGTCCATTTTATGAGGGCTTTAATTCCATTTCTGAGGGTTCCAGCCTCATAACCTAATCACTTTTCTGAAGACTCTGCCTCCTAATACCGTCTCACTGGAAGTTAGGATTTCAACATATGAATGCAGTGGGGGACATAAACATTTACTCTGTAACACCTTCACGCTCAGAGTTGCTGTTAATATTAATATTCCAATGTTCAAGACTGCCTCCTTCATGTTAGCTCTCTAGAGCAAAGGAGGTGAGTTCCCTCCTTTCTTATATATAATCAGCTTTGTGAAGCCATGTCCCAATGGTGAACAGCAGATTTTCTGTGTTAGGGTGTTGCTCTCTGCTCATTTTGTGAACCCATTCATGATCATGTACAACTTTCCTTTTGTTTGACTTTCAAGGGTACAAAGCTGTAGGCAGGAGATCCTGAAATGGAGGGACCAGAAGCATATCTAATCAATTCTTTGTATTTTCATCTGCAATTGAAACTAACTACAACCAGCAAATAGAAAAAGGGTTAGGGAAAACAAACAAACAAAGCTTCCAGAGACTCACCAGGAATGAAAGTCTTGGTAAAGTTCATAGGCAGCCAGACTTACCCAATAAGCCAGTTCCACTAATGATGACAACTAGTGTTTTGAAGCTGCCGTGCCGTGCCCCTGCCATGACACATTTTGATAATGTTTCACCGTAGCGAGCCAAGAGAATGGTATACTAGAGATTCACAACTTTGTAAGAAATTTTCTAAACACCCTAAACTCCTCACTCTTTAGAGTTATATAAACACATGCTGCCCTTAGCTAATCTGTCCATCAGTAAAAACGGTTTTAGTTTCTCCTCCACTTTTATGTGCAAATTTTATATACAAGCCTGATTCAGATAACAGGAGAGCATTCTTCATTTTTTCCTTAATAAGTAAACATCACATACCTTTATATGCATAATGTTTTAGTAAGCCTACAAATATAATTCGGAGAAGGCAATGGCACCCTACTCCAAATATAATTGAAAATCGCTTTCTTCTTGAAGACTCGTATTAAAATGAGCCCAACCGTGTTGCATTATAATCTCTGATATCACATCAGGTTTTAATAAGCCTCCTTTTTGCAGTGCACATGTGCTTCAGACTTCATGGAAACCAAATCTGGAGAGAAGGGATTACTTTAGATTACTTTGAAATATGCATTGTTTGAAATGGCCTCTGGTGACCAGCTTTCATGAATGGCTGATTTTACTTGTGGGGCACATCATTTGGCTTAATTATATCAGCTCCTTTGTGTGACAAGTGCTGGTGTTGTGTGTGCTGAGAAATGAAGGTTTAAAACAAAGTAGAGTTGTTAATGAAAAAATAAATTCTAGAAGTAGAGCAACATTGAGTATTTGTAGTATAGAAGTATAGTAGATGATATTTAGGGACTTGGCCAGCTGTAAACATCTATTTATAAAGATATTCTAGTGACAGTAAATATACATTTGCCCCAAATATCCATAGACATATATCATAATCTGAGCCTTTTCAGGAAAATTATTTTATAGATATGATAGATAATAGTTTACAGTGATAATACAGCTCTTTTTTCATTCTATAAATTCCTCTGCTTAAAAGTTCATAGGGCATCCCTCGTGATACAGTGGATAAGAATCCGCCTGCCAATGTAAGGGATCAGAGTTCAATCCCCGGTCCAGGAAGATTCCACATGCCTTGGAGCAACTAAGCCCATGCGCTGCAACTACTAAAGTCCGTGCACAGCAACGAAGACCCAGCACAACCAATAAAAATAAAAAATAAAATAAAAAGAGCTTCATAAAGTTCACTTTTTTTAACAATAGAGTAAAATATGGGTTTTCATTAGCTAAAATATTTCCCAGCTTCTGCTCAGACAAAAAGCTAAGACAGAAGTTGTATTTTAAGTTTTAGGTTACTACAGGCCTTCAATGGAAGCACCATCATTTGAATCAGTGGTAGTGAATTTATGGCTTTAGAAATGTCATACTGGGTCTCTTCAGGTGCTAATTCACCTGAAGTCTGAGATAAATATCTCTACATCCAAATACTATTCTAAGAGTTAACAGATGAATTTGATTGGACAAGAATGCCATAAATCAGATGGATGTCAATAAAAATGGGTAGAAAATTTATCTTTGCTGTATGCTTTCTGTGTGCTTTGTGGTTATAATCAGTAAATTAATTTTCCTAGTGAGGCCTGCTAGTTCCTCAGTTTGTTCTACCGTAATTATATTTTCCATGATTGCCAACCTGAATCTCACCTGAAACTTAAGTAGAGTTGCTTTTTTTTACTTGATAAATGTATAACTTTGCTTGGTAGTCACTGGAGATAAGTATACAACTGAAGGAATGATGACAGTCTGAACAGAATAGGGTATTGAAGGTGATTTTTGTCATATAAAGACTGAGAATGATATATTTAACCTCTCGCCCCAAAACTCAAACCAGCATTTCCCAGTACAACTCGTGAAGGAAGTATTTTTGAAATAATACATGAACTAATATGAAAGATTGAAGACTGGAGGAGAAGGGGATGACAGAGGATGAGATGATTGGATGGCATCATTGGCTTAATGGGCATGAGTTTGAGCAATCTCCAAGAGATGGTACAGGACAGTCCATGGGGTTGCAAAAAGTCAGACACAAGTTAGCAAGTAAATGACATCAAAATCTGAATTTTAGGGTTTCTTTTAAAAATGGATCTCTCAGAACTGCAGTTGACTTAAATATGGATATTTGATTTTCTTCCAAGGCTTTCCTGTAAGGAATACATTGTGGAAGGAAAAATTGAAAAACAGAGCTATTCCCCATACATGCATGTGTGCGTGCTAAGTCACTTTAGTCATGTCCAACTCTATGGACTCCACCAGGCTCCTCTGTCCATGGGATTCTCCAGGCAGGAATACTGGAGTGGGTTGCATGCCCTCCTCCAGGGGATCTTCCCGACCTTGTCTCTTATGTCTCCTGCATTGGCAGGCGGGTTCTTTACCACTATCGCCACTATGAATTCCCCATAACTCGTCCCTAAATCTTGAGCTAAGAACTAGAATTTGCTGTCTTTTGAAATGCATATTCATTTTTCACACTGTGTTCCCAGACCTCCTTTTCTGCATCATGACTCCATAGGAGGCCAGCAGGGTCCCTTGGAAGGAACTTGTATATCCACTCTGCTGTATTTCAGTTCAGTTCAGTTCAGTCGCTCAATCATGTCCGACTCTTTGCAACCCCATGGAGTGCAGCACTCCAGGCCTCCCTGTCCATCACTAGCTCCTGGAGTTTACTCAAACTCATGTCCATTGAGTTGGTGATGTCATCCAACCATCTCATCCTCTGTCATCCCCTTCTCCTCCCACCTTCAATCCCAGCATCAGGGTCTTTTCAAATGAGTCAGTTCTTCACATCAGTTGACCCAAGTATTGGAGTTTCAGCTTCAGCATCAGTCCTTCCAATGAATATTCAATCCTTCCAATGAATATTCCTTTAGGATGGACTGGTTGAATCTCCTTGCAGTCCAAAGGACTCTCAAGATTCTTCTCAAACACCACAGTTCAAAAGCATCAATTCTTTGGTGCTCAGCTGCTGTATTTAAAGCCTTAGAAATGTTTAAGTGTGTTATGTTGGTAGTGAGCTTTATCACATAGAAAATAGGCCAGCACAAACTCTCTTGACTGTGGCTTAATTTTTAAAGTCAGGTGGTCCTCTTTCCTCACAAAGATGTTAACTATAAGAAAATATTTTGAGAAATGCTTTTGAAATCTAAATATAGCACCTGAGTATTTTTTATTTTCTTCAACTTAAAACGTATCACAAGAATTGTGGAACTTTGAAATAAATTCATATTGTGCCAAATGATACACATCAGAGAAACAGACTAAAACAAAATATGTCCCCAGAATTCCCGACTTTGTTCAAAGGTACATTTTTAGTTATCTAGGAATGGTTGAACTTTAAAATACAAAGAAGACTGTTTCCTCATTACTTTACTATGTGTCTGTGTGTGCGAATATATTTATACGTGAATCTTAACTATGCACATGTGTGTGTGTATCTATTGGTTTGGCCAAAAAGTTCTTTCCAGTTTTTCCATGACATATTTCAGAAAGACCTCAGCAAACTTTTTGGTGAACCCAAATAGTTAGGGAAAAAAGATAAATACATAAGGTACTGATGAAACGTGATGCTTGTGGTAGAGGGTAGTGCTCAGCACAATTCAGCACAGAGCTGTCAATTTTGCAGTTGGTTGGGGTCATGTGACTAGTTTCAGCCAATGAAATATTAGAAGTGATTGGAGTCATTTCTGGGTTGGAGCCATGAAAAGCTCTACCACAAGAATCTTCAGTTTTTTTCTTCCTCTTCTTCTCCATCCAGCTATGGCAACAATAAAACAACAGTGCCCCCATCAGACTGTATCTATGCACAATCGAGCAGATCAAAGCTCCCTGTCACTCTTTGTGTGACTTGCAGTATGTGCTAAATCGCTGATATTTGTTTGTTTGTGTGTTTTTCCTTGTTATTGCAGTAAACTTTCTGCTAACTTCTACAATACCTTAAGATACTTCAACACAGTTAAGGTGTAAGTATATGAAACCAAATGCAAATTTAATATTATAAACCATATAGTTTAAGACATAGCTAAGATGTCTAAGATCACATTTGTGGTTCTTTTTAATCAATATGCTTCCTATCGTCAGACCCAAACTGAAGTTTCCAATGTCCTCCTTTTTAAAAGTCAGCAATCTTTTTATTCCCCTCATCTTGGACCTCATGGCCACCACTGAAACACATGACTGTTATCAGATCTGTAAGACACTCTGTAGCATCTGCTTCAGAAATATCAGGTCCTTCTGGTTTTGTTTTGTTTACATAATTTTTAGGTCACTTTGTTTTCCTTTGCTTTGCTAATTTCTATTTGAAAGAAGCTGGGAAAATCTCCATCTTGGATGCTTTGCATTTCCTAAAATGTTCTTGGTGAGCTCCTTGTTATGTAGGTAATTCCTGTCTTTGTAGGATAATCCTCATAAGTACATTTCTTCTTTTTTTTATTTATATTTTATTTTTAATTGTAGGATAATTGCTTTACAATATTGTGATGATTTTTGCTATACATCAATATGAATTGGCCTTAGGTATACATATGTCTCCCCCTCTTATACCCTCCTTCCACCTCCCTCGTAAGTACATTTCTTGCTATAGCCTCTCCCTTCATTTTTATCACTGCTTATCTCTTTCTATCCTCTTCCTCAATGAGAAGACAAAGAGAAAGCCTAGGAAGCTTAAAAATACTTATTTCTATTTTTATTGTGCAATAGATCATGGGTGAAAATCCAACTTAGACATAAATGAAATAAAAAAATAGAATCTGTTCCTCTGCCTCACCATACCCTGGGGATAATCAACACTAACAATTTTGTGAACAGATGACTTTTCAAGGTTCCTTCCAATGTCACTATTCACAGTGCTATGGGGAGAAAGAACAGAAAGGGGGAAAAGGGAAGAAAAGCAAACATTGTTCAAGGAGGATCTCATCCTTTAGCCAAGTGTTTCCTCAAAGATGCTCCAGGTCAGAGATGCACACTTTCCAGCTGTCATTGGTGGCTGGAAGAGATTTATTATTCGAGGGGTATAAAAATGTTACTGCACCAGAAGGAGACTGTTCTCTATCTTATTTGCTTGGAGTTGTAATAAATTAGATCCGTGAGCAGGCTTTCTGGGGATTAACAGTAGATGAACTTTGCCAGCTATGGGGTTTTTAAAAGAAGAAATTAGCTCCTTCATAGCTTCACATATATCATAAAGAAGCTAGCGCATCCTGAAGGCTTCCTCTATAGGAAAAAAAAAAAAAGTGATGTATGGGAAACTTGAAAGTCAAAATTAAGGGAAGAGGACCATGTAAACTGACCCCAGGATATGTGAGAACTCTGTTGATTGGGGGAATCAGGAGGGGGGATTCCACCTTCTTGCTAGTATAGTCCTATTTCACTTCACCCTAATGATAAACTAAGTGTGTTCTGGCTAAATTCAGCTTTGAGTAATTGCATGCTGCTGGCCTAATCTCCCCTGCTGCTATGATTGGTTATGGTGTCCCTTTCTTCCTCTGTCTTCACTCTGGAGTGGAGTGCTTTGTGCTAGAAACAATTCCTTTGCCTCATCCTTAAGAGGTTGATTTCTGTGGTGTGTGGGTTGTTCCGAGCCTATCTCTCTCATACTTCAGATGTGTGGGCATTCATTTATAAAGTTTTGTGTTATCCTCAGATTAAAAAAGAAAAAACACGGAATGTCATCACTGAACAGTGATACCAGGCATTTAACTTAGTAAAGTTTCAAAGCTTTAAGGGGCAGGGAGGAATGAATTAAGTTTGTGACTAGGGCCAAATCTATAGCCTTAGATGTGAAAGGCTGGGCTTAACCGTATACTCTAGGCCAGTAATTCTCAACCCCTTTGAGCGTGAAATCCTTTTGTATTATTGAAATTGTGTTTTTATCCCTTTATATTATTAAACTTGTGGGACTCCCCTGGCAGTCCAGTGGTTAAGACTTCATGCTCACAGTGCAAGGGACACAGTTTTGATCCCTGGTCAGGGAACTAGGAGCTTGCATGCCATATAGGCAGCCAAAAAGTAAATTAATTTTAAAAAATAATTTATTAAGCTTGTGTTTATGGGGATTTGGGGCTTCCCTGGTGGCTCAGCTGGTGAAGAATCTGCCTGCATTTTGGGAGACCTGAGTTCAATCCCTGGGTTGGGAAGATCCCCTGGAGAAGAGGACAGCTACCCACTCCAGTATTCTGGCCTGGAGAATCCCATGGACTATATAGTCCATGGGGCTGCAAGGGTCAGACATGACTGAGTGGCTTTCACTTTATGGGGATTTTATCTATTGATATGTAAGAATTCAAAATGAGAATTTTAAAAAATATTCATTAATTAAAAATAATATGTATATATGTTAAATGATATATTTTATGAAAAATAACTGTATTTTGCAAACAAAAGAATATTGGTGGTTAAAATAGCATGCTTCACATTTTTGCAAATCTGATGTTTATCTGAATAAAAGAGAACTGGATTTTTATATCTGTTTCTGCATTCAATCTGTTGAAATGTATTGTTTTGGGTGAGGTATGGGAATAAAATTCAACCTCCCATGGGTAAATAGTTGGAAATGGAGAATTATTTCAAAAGCTTTTTCAGATACTTATAGATCTTCTTTGATACTATACCAAAACTTGACAAGTAGTGATTCCTATAGGTCAGTTGTCATAAGAAATATGAAACCACATGAATGAGCTTTTAATACTTTCTTATATTAAGATTCAGTGGTCATTTTGCACTTTGAGTGAGCATTTTTTAACTTCTGTATAATTTTGTAACATTGCATTTGGTCATTTCGGAAGTATTGGTTCACTGATTTATACTAATAGTCTAAATGTTGACATATTTCATTTTATATCACAAAATAACATTTGTTAATATTGACATCAATGTCATCAGAAAAGTTATACCTATTGAGAAGCTGCCAAGCTCACAGTAGCAGATAAAAGTTTTCCAAAATTTTGCTTTTGACTTGAAAACTAAATTTCTGTCATTAGCAACAAATGTGACAAATACTGTCAGTTGTTTTCCTTGAAGTGAGTCTTGGTTCATTCATGACTTGAAGAAATGCCTTCCAAAAATCTGAATTCAAATAATTCTATCAAGTAAAAATAGTGTTTGAGTAAAAACAGAAAGAAGATGGATCCAGTTCACCTTGCAACTTAGTCACCTTTCCCTCAACAAGCATCACGCCTCCATACACAGTGGAGGGTTTTATGTGTCCCTTTTCTCTGATAAAACAGAAAATGTGAAAGACATGTATTTGAGCACGCAGGGACATGCTCAGTTGTTCAGCTGTGTCCAACTCTTTGAGACCCCGTGGACTACAACCTGCCAGGCTCCTCTGTCCATGGGATTCTCCAGACAAGAATACTGGAGTGGGTTGCCATGCCCTTCTCCAGAGGATTGTACCCACCCAAGGATCGAATTCATGTCTCCTGCATTGGCAGGGAGATTCTTTACCACTGAGCTACCTGGGAGGCCTATGTGTATTCGACACTCAGGGCTTAATCAAATTAATCATTTTACAGCTTCATCTTGAGTGAAACTAGCTTTTTTAAAAAACTATATGTGATGCTCCCTGCATTTGTGCTAAAGCAGTTGTATCAACCATTGCTCTTAGACCATCAGTGCAAATGTCAACGAAGTGAACAGGAGAGATGAAGTGTTGGCGTTCTTATCAAAATAAGTCTGGGACATTCGGGTCTGGGACATTCCTGGTAGTCCAGTGGTTGAGAGTCTGCCTTCCAATGCAGGGGGTGTGGGTCCCATCCCTGCTCAAGAAACTAAGATTCCCCATGACAGGGATTGCTGATCTCACTATGGCAAATGGAGAGCCCAGGCTCTGCAACAAGAGAACCCTACACACTGCAACTAGAGAAGCCCCCATGTGCCAGCACAGCCAAAAATAATAATTAAAAATAAACATAAGATAAAGACCCAGTCTTACTAAAATAAAAAATAGTTCTGGTCTTTTGGATTCCATCTGTGAGGATCTCAGGGTCCCCCAAAGCCTAGATTACACCTTGACAACCAGGGCTGTGGACAAGCATATTACCACCATCCCACCCCACCCCAGCTGTCTAGACAAAGGGGGGCTTTGTTGATGACAGAGACCCCCTTAAACCCATGAGGGCAATGAGGGCTTTGTTTTAATGTGGGGGTTTGCTAGATAAGCATATGCAAACTAGACTTGCTATCCAGTTGGCTTGAAGGCTTCCCAGTCTTTTCTTTCTTTTATATGTGACTTGAAAGTATGTCACATTTATAGTTGGCTTGACTGCCCCAAACAAAATGCTGCAAACTTTCCACATCAATTGGCCATCGTGATAGTTGGTGTTTTCGTTTTAGATCCTAAAGAAAAAGCAGTTTGTGTTCTGGTCCCGCTTCATGAATACAGCACCGTTCCTCAAGTTCACTTTACATGTGTGAGAAAAACCTCTTTTGACATTTCTCCCATTTTCAACTATTTCTCAAGACAAATTGTTAGTCTCTAAGGACACTTGTCGTCCGCCACCAAGTATCCAGTTCGAACATTGCATCCTTGTCTCCTTTGTCCAGGTCTGCGTTTTGTCTGTCAGTTTTTCCTTCTTCCTCTTCACTTTTTTTCCTTCTGGAGGTAGAAACCAGGCGGTGAGAGGTTCTAAAAGGTCATTTTTGAATAAAGAATTGTCTGTGTACACATTTTTTTTTTCAGAGTGCTGTGTTTTGTGTGTTTTAGTCAAGGGAGCGCTCCTGCTGAACAGACTTGTCTGAAAGTTCCGTTTTCTTTACCACTCAGCTTCTCGGCTTTTACATATGAATCCCCTGAATCAATAATAAACTGTGGCAGAAAAAAAAAGCAAAACAAAAAATGTAGGTCTCTTTCGCACCTTTTAACTCTCCAGAAAGGCAAGGCAAGACACTTAAGAGGCAAAGCTCGCATCTTCTCTGCTGTCTCTTTTCTTTGTTAGGAAATTATTTTCAATGTAGTTTATACAGGGTGCCATTAAGGCTAATTTTCTTTTTCCTACAAGAGGAAATAAAGTAAATAAGATAAAGAAAAGAATAACCCAGAACATGGATTGGGTTCCAAGGAATGTTATCAGCATCTTAATTGTCAAGTCACGTGTGTGACTGCTTATTTAAACCAAGCACCACGCACACTCGATACAGTGTGAGTCTGGCTGTATTTTGGGGGTCACCGTTGTCTGCAGAGGCTGGTTTAAATGATCGGTGATGCAAGAAACCCTGTTGACTATCTCTTCATACATGGCTTTGAGAGGTGGGCAAAGTTCTGTTACCTCAAGAACCAACCCTCTAAGAAATTTCTGTGTTTAACTCTTTAGACTGATGCATGCTCCACGGGAGAGAGCCATTGTTCCACTCACTTCTTTCGCTTTCCTGTCCTTTCATGCTCCTATCAGTTTTCTCATGATTTGAACCAAATGCTCAGAAACCCACCAGTCAGGGCAGAACAATTGCGTGCTTTCAGTGTTCAGCAGGCACCGCAATCACTGAAATAACCCCAAGTTGTTACCAAACAGAAAACAAGAAAAAACCCACACGCCAAATGTGCAGATTGACTTTCTCAAGCCACAGGATCAATCGGAGGTGGTTAGCTGGTTGCTCTGCAGATAATGTGGTCAGGACTGCCTTGCTGCAGACACTGGATTTTTGTTTTAAAGCTTACTTCTTATTGAGTCTTTCTCTCTCTCTGTCTCTCTCTCTTTCTCTCTCCCTCTCTCCGCCCCTCCCAAGGAATAATTACAGGCTGCAGAGTCAAAAGCATTAGAACTGTTTACAAAACAGCTCATAAAGTTTAAAATAATGGGGGCGTGTGTGTTTGTGTAAAACACAATAATGTGTATGGCAGGGGGAAACAGTATACCCTTCTTTCTTCTTTCACTGCCTCATGTCACCCTCCAGAATTTAAGACATGGAAGTGAGCAACAGAGTTCCTTTTATTCTGGTTCCTCACACTTCATTTGTGATTTGTATTTATCTAATGTCAGTTAACTGTTGAGGATCAAAATACAGACCCTCAGAAGTGTGGGGAAAGAGTGGGTGCTGGAAGCAGCTGCTATCTAATTAATTTTAGGGCAGTTGAAATTCCCATACAGATGCTCCCTCATGACATTCAAGAGAAAGATGCTTTTTTTGTTTTTTAAATGAGCCCTTTGCTATCTTTCAGAAGTCCTAAAGAACAGCGTCCAGCAGGTTAGTGTTCTAAAGTGAAAGGGGCATTTTTCCAACCCTTTCTGAAGTCTCCTCCTGTGCAGACTTACAAAGATTTTGCAATGCTCCCCTCCAGATTTTATTATTTTTTTAAGGTGAAAGAGTCACCTCCAGCCTCAGAGCCCATCAATCATTTTGCTTTGCAGGTTGAGATCTGCTGCGGCAAAGCCAAACCTCGGTGCTGGCAGCACTGCCCCGGGTCTGGACAGTAGTGAGGCTGGTGCTGACGGTCAGAGGAGGGCTCTGTCCCCTTCGGCACTGATGCACTGGGGATGCAGGCTCGACCGAGGGACAAGCCCAGCCCGGAGGAAGCACCTCTTCCCCTGGTGATTGATGGAGGACAGTTAGGAGCTCTCCAGAGGCTGGGGAAGGTTGCCCTCTCAGCCACTTACTCTGAAGTCTTTGTCAGCAGAAAGAACTCTCCTGGGTAGTGAGTGACATCATGCAGATGACAAATGACAGCTTTGCGTTTCGTTCTGCTTGATGAGTACTCAGTACCGCATGCAGGTGAGTTAACGCTTCCCAGAGGCAAACACTCCAGAGCACTGTGGTTTCACGGGCACTGCTGGCTCTTCCTCACCAGTCGTCCGTTTTCTTTGCGGATGTTTAAAGTATTAATGCTATTAAAACATGAGCAGGGATGATACCCAGATCACTGTGTTTATGATTATGCAATGAAGATAGTATTCAAGTCATGTGTTAAGCAGTTCTGAATGTTGTTTCCTTCTGTTTCTTCCTTTTGGAGTACAGATTTTAAATTATATACGTGTATGTATATATATTATAATATACATTGTATATTATATTTATACATAAATATAATTAATATAAATACTGTAAAATATATGGTGAATAAATAATGTATATACACACACATATATATTTATGCTGTTTCAAGAGACTGTTTCAGACCAAAAATCTGTATCAGAATCTCTGATTGACGTTTCCTTTGTATTTTTTTTCTCCCCATTCCAGGACCCCCTCTGCAGATGTCCTGAACACTTCTGACTACAGCAATTGATTCTTCAACCGGGATACCTAATTCCAGGTATTAGCTCTTGTCAGAAAGCTTTTACATCCAAGCTCTGTGCTGGAAATTCTATTTTGGCAATGAATTTTGAAATTGGAAAAGTTGGAATGAGAATAAAGGACAAAAGTGAATTTGCAAAATAATCAAGCGCTTAAAAAAAAACACAACCCTACGCTGGGAGGGTTTGCTGCTTCTGACTCACAGGCAGCCCTTTCTCTGCCAGTTTATGTGCCAGTTCTCACCGAGTTGTAGTCCTTTTTCTGCAACCGTGTCCGGGGTTTGGATTTCATTTTCATCTTTCCCTCTCCCCTTTCTCTGACTGCCCAGACCTGCAGGAATCAGGAGACAGACATTTTCTCAGTTTTGCGACATTGGAGCAAGCACAATGAAGTATTCTTGCTGTACTCTGGTTTTGGCTGTCCTGGGCACGCAGCTGCTGGGGAGCCTCAGTTCCAGCATCAGGTCCCCAAGATTCAGAGGACGGATACAGCAGGAGAGAAAAAACATACGACCCAACATCATTCTTGTGCTCACCGATGATCAAGACGTGGAGCTGGGTGAGACATTGGCTTTTTCACTTGTTCGTCCCTTTTGCTCAAATGATTGACTGACCTCCTGTTATCAGTAACAGTCTGAAAACATTCAGGGGTTTGATGCTTAACCAAAACCTAGTTTGTAAAATGTACTTGCATTGATGGTAAAGCATCTGGTTTGTGTTTCGACATGACTTTTTTGGTCTTAAGTTTTTGAAGCAGTGTGGGGTGGGGGGTGTGTACGAGAATAGGGGTGGTGAGAGGAAACAAAACTATAAAAGTCAAGGATTGGATCGTGCACCTTGGAAACTCTTGGTCAAGAGCTTTTTAAAATATTTGAGCAAAGTTGTTTCAAAGAACATGAGAGTATGACTGTTAATTCTCTGCAGTGCATATGAAGAAAGGTAGATACACAAAGAATTTCCAATTGTCATTATTATTAAGGTGAATCCTTTATTCACAGCTTGTAATTGTTATGTGATGCCTATCTTCTGCTGCTGCAGATCACTGCTACCCACCTTAGACAGGATGCTTTTCAGAAGAATTCACTCACCTGGGTTAATTCTGGAGTGCTTGGAAAGCCTGCCAACATCCAGTATTTCAGCTTAGCTTCTAAATCTTCTGGTTGGGTTTCTCACCCTTTCATCTTCTTTCATGGCCCAGCACTATGGTCTTGCCCATAAGCTTAGGATCAAGTTCTTCTATGGTACCTAAGACAGATGAAAAGTTTGCCCTTACAAGTTGTCACCAGCACTCCTTTCCATTCTTGAACCAAATTCCTTGCTCTCAAGCTATCACACTGAACTTGACCATCTCTAGTCTTGCCCTTCATGCTGGCAGAATACCTTGGGCTTCTTTCCAGAGCTCCTGGCTAGGTTCCTTGAGGATTAAACCCCTGTAGGCTGGAAGTTGATCCACAGGGATGGGGACTTTGTTTTCCAGTTTGAAACCAAACTATGGAATCTCAACAAAGTTAACTCTTTGGATTCAGCTAGAAACAAAAGCATTAAAAGCCAGTGGAGGTAATAATTGTTGGATGTGATTTGCAGTCTGTTGTCTCTCACTTTTAATTGTTTAAACACGACCATGGATTTTTAGGCAACATGTCAAAATGAAAAATCTTGGAGGTGTGACTTTAGTGTGTATGTGGCTGGTGGTTTAAGTTTTCATTCACCTATAGCATAAGTAAAGTGAAGACATTTGAATTCACCTTCCTTAACATCTCTCATACCCATCCCTTTCGCTGAAGCCATTCTCTGCTCTCCTAGTTTTTCCTAACTGGTTGATCACCTGACGGTACCTGTCCCTTCTAGTCTTGGCCCCTCCTGCCTATTCTTCATTTCATGCAAGTATCTGATTGGGTCTGTGCTGCTAAAACTCTCTAAGATGTTCCTTGCCAAGAGGATTAAAAACCTCCTCTCTGTAGGCTGATGAGCTCTGGGCATCTGCCCCCTACCTGTCTCACTAAGACTATTTTCCTTTCCCCCAATTTTGCTCTGTGCTTCATGGAAACAGCTAGTTGTTTGAAACTGTCTAGTGGTTTCGTCTTCCTCACCTATATTTCATGCCTTTACACATCTCATCCCCTCTGCTGTTTCCGCCTTTCTCCGCCTAGAGAAACCCTACCTATTTTTCATGACCCAGTTCAGTACCTTCACCAAAACCATCCTGCCTTCCAGCACGGTGGATGGAACTTTGTACCACCTCAGACCTGCCTCCAGCAGGACCCTTAATCCACCATGTGTTTCCATACCTGTCTCTTCCACTTGATTGAGAGCAACTAAAGGATAGGGTGTGTGTGTGTATGTTAATCGCTCAGTCGTGTCTGACATTTTGTGACCCATGGACTGTAGCCCACCAGGTTCCGCTATTCATGAAATTCTATAGACAAGAATACTGGAATGGGTTGCCATTCCTTCTCCAGGGGATCTTCCCAACCCAGGTTTCAGACTCACATATTCTGCCATTTTCTGCATTGGCAGGAGGATTCTTTATGACTGAACCACCAGAGAAGCCAAATATGTATTAAGCAATTACCAAGTACTGTCTTCTAGTGGAAGCACATGAATATAATGGTGAGGAGTTGGCGGCCAACTGTTTCTTACACGTTTGTCTTTACTTCTTTCCTTGATTTTCCTCCCAGACACCAGGCTAAGCATTCACTCATTTAATTTTCACAGTCACTCTATGTAGTAGTTACGACTACTCTATTCAGATTGTGCTTAAGACAAATGAGGCTTAGGAGATTGGCACAGGCTCTGATGAGCTAGGAAATGGTGAACCCAGGACCTGTATTGGGTCCGAATCTCCACAGCTACACATGTAAGCATGATTCCTTCCATCAGTCCATCCTTCAACAAATATGTATTGAGCCCTTCCTAAAATAACCTATAAATGTATGATCATATCTTAGGTTCTGAGATAATGCCAAGATGGGTCTTATTATCCCATTGACAGAGCAAGTTGATGATGAACTAGAGCGAACAATGGGTAAACATTTAGAGAAGACCAGCCACCTTTCTCGGCAGAAAAATTATGTTCTGGGTGGTGCGTACAGTTCCATGGAGACTTATCTGGCTGATTGTAATGGCCTCACAATCTCTGAAATTTTCTGCTCTAGTCTTCAGTTAACTTTGGGTTTGGGTATTGTTATTGTTTTTTTTAATCATCTTAAACCATTTTTAAGTTTGTGTTAAGTACATTCACATTTGCAAATCTCCAAAAACTCTTTTCATCATATAAAATTAAAGCTCTATATCTGTTAAACAGTAACTGCCTAGCTCCCAGCTCTTGGCATTCGCTGTTCTGCTTTCTGTCTCTATGAATTTGACTGCTCTGAGTATTTCGTATATGTGGAATCATACAGTTTCATACAGTACTTGTTTTTTTGTGACTGGCTTATTTCACGCCAATATTCTTGCCTGGAAAATCCCATGGAAAGGAACCTGGTAGGCTATAGTCCATGGGGTTGCAAATAGTCGGACACAACTGAGTGACTTCACTTTCACTTTCATTTTATTTTATTAGCATAAAGTCCTTGTTCACTGTTTACCTATGTTATAGCATGTCTCAGAATTTCCTTCCTTTTGAAGGTTAAATAATATTCCATTATATGTATATCCACCCTTTGTTTATCCATTTATCTCTTATTAGACATTAGTGTTGCTTCTGCTTTTCTATTATTGTGAATAATGCTACTGTGAACATAGGTGTATAAATATCTCTTTGAGACTCTGCTTTCAATTCTTTGGGGCATATACTCAGAAACAGAATTACTGGATCATTAGATAATTCTATTTTTAATTTTTTGAGGAACCACAGTACTGTTTTCATAGAAACAGCACCATTTATCCATTCCCACCAGCAGTGCATAAGGGTTCCAGTTTCTCCGCGTTCTTGCCAACATTTGTTATTTGCTGAATTTTTGATAATAACCATCTTAATGGGTGTGAGATATTCTGTCATTGTGGTTTTGATACGGTTTGATTTGTTTTGTTTTTTTGCTTACATGTGATTTTGTTTGCCAAATATTGAACAAACCTTAGCCTAAAAAAGCAAAATTTTTGCTCCTGTAATACTGCAAGCATTTTGGCTTCTGTGCCTCCGGAAGGATATCAGACTTAGAAAAGGCTTAGGAAAACAATTCCAAAAATTGTAATCGAATACTTTTGAGAAATTAAAAATGAAACAATTCTATCTTTTTGTCTGAAAAGACAAGACTAAGAAGGATGGTAATCCAAGTTTATGAAATCAAGCTGGGACGAAAAGCTCTTACTCAGTAGGAATGAGGGACACTCCCTTAACTTTGGGGACAAATAAAATAAACTAGTACTTTGTGAAGGGGGTGAGGCACAGAAGGAATTTATTAATAAAAGTGCTAGCACCTGATATGTGAATAACACTTTTATCTTTTCCCAGATCATTTATTCTCATTATTGCATTTTATTGTCATTCCATCCAAGTTGGGTGGGTAAGTTCAAAGATCATTATCCCAAAAGAAAACTTAGTCCATGGAAAGATTAAGTAATTTAACCAATGGTCCCCATGCTTCTGGATTTGCTTTTTCCACTACTTGGGAAGTGGTTTTCAGGTTATGCCTCTATCTGTAAATAGTTCAGGCTTTTAGGCAAAGCTAATGGGTGGAAGATTTATATCTTAAAAAAAAACAACACTGAAGTATAGTTGATTTACAGTGTTCTGTTCATTTCAGGCATACAGCAAAGTGAGTTATACGTACAAAAATATCTATTTTTTTTTCAGATTCTTTTCCCTTATAAGTTATTACAAAATGTCCAGTATAGTTTCCTATGCTATACAGTAAGGTCCTTGTTCATTATCTATTTTACATATACTAGTGTGTGTATGTCAATCCCAAACACCTAATTTGTCCTCCCCCCCAGCTTTCCCCTTTGATAACCATAAGTTTGTTTCCTATGTCTGTGAGTTTTGTATATAAGTTCATGTGTATCATTTTTTTTTTAGGTTCCACATATAAGCAGTATCATATATTAGTCTTTGTCTGGTTTATATCACTTAGAATGACGATCTCTAGATCCATCCATATTGCTGCAAATGGCATTATTTCATTCTTTTCTATGGCTGAGTAACATTCTATCATATATATACATGGGGTATTTATATATATACACCCTATCTCTTTATACATTCATCTGTCAATGGACATTTAGGTTCCTTCCTCCATATCTTGGCTACTGTAAATAGTGCTGCTATGGATATTGGAGTGCATGTATCTTTTTGAATTATGGTTTTATTTTTTAAGCTGAAAAACACAAATGGACATGATTAAAAGAGTTTGGGATGATGGCTATCATCCAGGAAAGGAATGGTAACCAAGAACATCAGCAGTATCCATGTTTTATTATGAAATTTTAAAAACCTATCTGAAAAAAATAAAAATATATCTCAAGCAACTATGAGCAAATGTTAAGTTTTTAAAAAGCTAAAGACACAGTATTTATTCTATTTTTCCCTCACTTTAAATATTTTACAAGTCAAAAAGAAGAAAATAAAAAATGCTTGTGGTACTCCCCTAAGTTTCTGAGACTACAGTCAACGAGATTAAGCTCTAAGCCTTTCCCAAATGAGACTTTCCTGGCAGTTCAGTGGTTAAGACTTTGGCCTTCCAGTGCAGCGGAGCAGGGGATGCAGTTTCGATCCTAGTCAAGGAGCTAAGATAGATTTCCACATGCTTCATGGCCAAAAGGCCAAAACATAAAACAGAAGCAATGTTGTAACAGATTCAATGAAGACTTTAAAAATGATCTACATCCAAAAAAGAAAAAAATTTGAATAAATGTTTCCCAAATGGTCCCTAAGTACCACTCTGAAAAGCAAAATAGTGAGCTGATTAGACCATTGATCTGGTTTAATGTGGCATTTCTTAAATTCTTAGGAAATTTGCCTGGTGCTACCATCTTAGGATAGCTGACTTATGATCTACTTATATCATAAGTAAAATTAAGAAATCTTAAATGCATGGAAACACTTTGTCTAAAGCAGAGGTCACAAATGGGATCTACAGTCCAGAGCTATTCCACAGATGCGTTTTGCTTATCAAAACAGCATGCTTATCAATATCAAGGCAGCATTTAAAACATCAAGCGATTTTTATATACTAGGGGGGAAAAAATCCAGATTCTGACTTTTCTTGAAAAGTCATTGAAAACCTTACATCCCCGTGAGGCAGCCATGGGAAGGGCTTTTCTTAAAAACTTGACATTTCCATGAGGGAGCCTTCAGTTAAAGGCTTAAGGGGGGAATTTGCTGGTCATCCAGTGGTTACAGAATCTGCCAGCCAGTACAGGGGACATGGATTCAATCCCTGGTCTGGGAAGATCCCATATGACAAGGGGCAACTGAGCCCACATGCCTAGAGCCCATGCTCTGCAACAAGAGAAGCCACTGCAATGAATCGCAACACAGAGCTGCCCCCAGGCAGGGAAAGGGTGTGGACAAGAGATGGTTATGGGGTTTGGAACTGACCTGTACACACTGCTATATCTGGAGTGGATAGCCAACAAGGACCTACTGTATATGGCACATGGAACTCTGCTCAATGTTATATGGCAGCCTAGATGGGAGAGGAGTTTGGAAGAGGATAGATTTATGTTTATGTATGGAAAAAGCTTCCCTGGTGGCTCAGACAGTAAAGAGTCTGCCTGAAATGTGGGAGACCCAGGTTTGATTTCTGGGTTGGGAAGACCCCCTGGAGAAGGAAATGGCAATCGACTCTTGCCTGGAAAATCCCATGGACAGAGGAGCCTGGTAGGCTACAGTCCATGGGGTCACAAAGAGTCGGACACGACTGAGCGACTGAACCAAACTGAACTGATGGCTGAGTCCCTTCACTGTTCACCTGCAGCTATCACAATATTGTTTGTTAATCGGCTATACCCAATACAAAATAAACAGTTTAAAAAAGAGAGTAGCTCCTGTTCAGCCCAACTAGAGAAAGCCTGTGCACAGCAACGAAGACCCAGGACAGCTAAAATTTTAAAAAATAATGCTTGAAGAGCAGTCAAAGCTGCCCTGTTGGGTGGGGCCTATCTGCCCCAGGCCCTCGGGGTCCCCACCACTCTCCACTGCTCCCCAACACCTAGACCAAGGAGCACCTGTCTTTGCCATCATGTCCACACTGCTGTTTTTTATCATCAGGGGAAAATTCTGTGTACCCACATCTCTATAAAGAGTAGAAAACTGGAAAGACCAAAGCATTGTGATTTTTCTTGTACTTGGCTGGCTTCACTTGCCCGCCTTCTCTGTCTAGCCCTGTAGGCATTTTTACTTCCATTCCCCTAAACAGCTAGTCTCCACTTTTAATGGCCTTTAGCTCTTTAGGGGAAAAAATAATGAGTCCTAGTGACCTGGAAACATTCCAGACAGATTTATTATCTGCTTCTTAGTCCCTTCTTTCCCCAACTTGTTTTCCCTCCCCAACTTGTTTTTAGCTGAAACATCTGTTTTTTTGTGGGGTTTTTTCCTATCAATTCCATAGTTTAATAGAAAAAGGTGTACTGTTCGATCATGTTATTTTTTTTCTAATGCTTTCAGAATTCAAATTTCCAATAGACCAATAAAGCCATTTTTAGTATGAGAAATATCACTGTTTAAATTTCCATACTTAATTGTTGGCATAAGGATGTGCTTAGTACAGGCCATTTATATATTTTAAGCATTGACTCTACCCCATGGTAAAACAATGGCATCTAAAAACAACCCTATATGTTTGATAAGAGCTGTGTTTGCTGGTCGCTATCACTCATCAAACCATAAACAGTTGTAATTCACACCTAGGCGTGTCTCCTATTCATACAGGTATGTATGAATACCACATACCTGGGACTTCCTTAATGAATGATGATGGCAAAATTTATTATCAAATTTCTAGTTTTGTGAGTTGATGGACATGATGAACAGCCTCAATGAAAAGTTTAATGTTTGATAGTACAAAATATTGAAATATTTCAAATATCAAATGCTAAGATATTTGAATCAGGAAAGGCAAGTCTGTGTTATAAAGTTTGCTGCTGCTGCTAAGTCGCTTCAGTCGTGTCCGACTCTGTGCGATCCCATAGACGGCAGCCCACCAGGCTCCCCCCGTCCCCGGGATTCTCCAGGCAAGAACACTGGAGTGGGTTGCCATTTCCTTCTCCAGTTATAGAGTTTAACATGGACATAAAGTAATTCAAGTTCACTGTGTGATTTTGGTAAAGTCATCCTGCTGAGTGAGACATTTTCTCCCCTCTGACCTTCTACATGCATGTGATTTGAGAATAAATGACTTGAAGCTTGTAGAATGATTGAAATTCCTGGCTCTGACTCTGTCAGGCCCCAGTAACCCAGGACACACCCCCTCCAAAGGACTGTTCCTGGAGCCTTGATTTCTAACCCATCAGAATTGCAAACCTGACAGATCTTACAGGATTCCCAGAGAGTGCCACTTCTCCTCTCTCAGTCACTGCTGACCTAGCAGCATCCCAGTCCACAGCTGACCACTGTCAAAGCACCCCCACCCCTGCAGGAGCGATGGCAGACATCCCCAGTCCCAACCTAGAACTCTGGCACTGGGGCAGCTTTTCTTGGCAGCCTCGAGAGTCAGCTGTGGCCCGGACCTTCCCTGTCCTTAAGCCAGCCCAGTCAGCAGTGCCCCCATGCCAACTACTGGACTTCATTATGGTCACTTCATAGCATCCCTGTCAGGCTTCCACCTCAAAGGACCATTTTAAATGCTAATAAAGCCAGGCTTCTCACTTAAGAGAAGCATAAGGAACAGTGCATGATGGGTAGATGGGAATTGATATCTTTAAACCAGCTTTAACATTTTAAGTCTTGAAGCATAGACAAAAGTAAACTTCTATCTTAATCCATCAGGACTGCTGTAACCAAATACCACAGACTGGGTGACTTGCTGCTGATGCTACTGCTAAGTCACTTCAGTCGTGTCTGACTCTGTGTGACCCCATAGACAGCAGCCCACCCAGCTCTCCCGTCCCTGGGATTCTCCAGGCAAGAATACTGGAGTGGGCTGCCATTTCCTTCTCCAATGCATGAAAGTGAAAAGTGAAAGTAAAGTCGCTCAGTCGTGTCTGACTCCTAGTGATCCCATGGACTGCAGCCCACCAGGCTCCTCCGTCCATGGGATCTTCCCAGCCAGAGTACTGGAGTGGGGTGCCATCGCCTTCTCCGTCCAGTTGCCAACTATTAACAACAGACATTTATACAGACATTTATTTCTCGTGGTTCTGGAAGCTGAAAAATCCAAGATCGAGACTCCAGCAAGTTCTGTGTCTGGTGGGAATCTGCTTCCTGGTTCACAGATGCTGTGTTTTCACTGTGTCCTCACATGGCAGAAGAGGCAGAGCACTCTTTGGGGTCTCTTTTATGAGGGCGCTAAACCCATTCATGAGGGCTCCACCCTCATGACCTAATCACCTGCCCAAGCCCCCACCTTCTAACACCATAACCTAGCACATTAGGTTTCAACCTATACGTTTTGAAGGAACACAAACATGCAGTTTATGGCTACCTCTGTATGCCTGCCTTAGCTTTGGAGTTCAGATGTGATGACAGAGACGGAGATGGGAAAGGCAGGAGTAAATGAAACATCTTGGTGCCAAGATGATCACACAGTAAATCACAGCTCATGCCATTTGCTCAACGGCCCTGCCAACAGGTCCGGACACCTATTATTAGTTCTATTTTACAGCTGAGAAACACAAATCCAAAGAGGGTAAATGACTTGTTCAAGCACATCTGTGACAAAAACTCAGATGTTTCCCCTCAAGTTCAAGTCCAGGACTCTTTCTCTTCTCATCTTCATCCTCCTAAGCCCTGCCTTGGTAATCTTGTGAATCTTCAGCCTTAAAGTTTCACAACATTCTCATGAAATAATTGCTCTGATAACTAAGAATCAGCACAGTCTACATTTAGGCACCAAAGTCCTGAAACTCAGAGAGGTGAAGAGCTCTGGCTTAAAACAAAACCAAGTCCTTCCAGCTATAGGACAAAACATGGTCCCATCCACTGGGACCATGCTGGAAATGCTTAATTATTAGTTGTATGGATACAGAATCATTTTGGATAGTTTCCCAGTGAAAAATCAATGGCGCAGTCACAGTGGCCATACGTGCAGGACGAGGCAGTGTTGTTGGCTGACGTTAATCACTACACAGCCATAAAAGAGAAGGCTTTGTACTTTCCTTGCTGGAGCACACTGACTCAGCAGAGGGAAGAGATATGATTCCTATATGCCATCATCTGTATCCACCCAGGGACTCCAAGATCAGAGGCAACATTTAACACCAGTGTGACTGTCAGCTTCTAAAGACAGACACATCTGCAGCCCACGCTCCCTCTCCCACTCAAACCCAATCTACTGAAATCAGTCCATAAGAAGGCAGGAGACGGGCTTTAGTGTCTGTTAGTATCTCCCCTAAGAGGCTAGATGAAGCAAAATACGTATGTGCTAAGTTGCCCTCAGTTGTGTCTGATTCTTTGTGACCCCATGGACTGTAGCCTGCCAGGCTCCTCTGTCCACGGGGATTCTCCAGGCAAGAATACTGGAGTGGGTTGCCATGCCTTCCTCCAGGGGATCTTCCTGACCCAGGGATCGAACCTGTGTCTCTTATGCCTCTTATATTGGCAAGTGGGTTCTTTACCACTAGCACCACCTGGGAAGCAAAATATGAGACTACAGTAAATGAGATCTACTCTTACTATGAGCAGACATCATTTCTGTGTTGCAGTCTTCAGATGTCAGTGTCACAGCCAGTACTCAGCCTAGATGGAGCTTAAAAGCTTGATCTCTGAACAGACAGCCTGCATTTGTATCTGAGGTCTGCTGCTTAGGGTCTGTGCAGTTCTAGGCATGTTGTTTAACCCTTCTGTACCTCACTTTATCATCCCTGATGTGGGAATAATAAATAATAACACCCACTATGGAAAGTTATTGTCAGGATTAAATGATTTGCTACATATGAAACACTTAGAAATGGGAGCAAGTATAAAATCCACTGGGCTTCCCAGGTGACCCTAGTGCTAAAGAACCCACCTGCCATTGCTGGAGACATAAGAGACGTGGGTTCAATCCCTGAGTCAGGAAGATCCCCTGGAGGAGGTCATGGCAACCCACTCCAGTATTCTTGCCTGGAGAATCCCATGGACAGAGGAGCCTAGTGGGCTACAGTTCACAGGTTTTCACAGAGTCAGACATGACTGAAGCAACTTAGCACACACAAGTCATAAAATCTGTGAGAATAAATATGAAATCAGTGTTTTCTCTTCCTGTCTACCTATCTTACAGCTTTGGAAGTGGTCTAAACCACTTAGACCACTTAAAGTGAGGCACCCACTAAAGTCTCTTCCAGCTCAAAGCTTCCCTGGCTCTGTGTCAGGTTTCAGCTACATCTCCAAGAGTAGACCATGGACAGGCAGCACTGGTGTCATCAGGGAGCATGTTAGAAATGCAGATTCTTCTAGGACATAACATACTCTCCAGGTAATTTTTAAAGTTGGAGTAGCACTGTCTCAGAATCTTCTCTTTACTGAGAAACTTCAAGCTAGATGCTCATATTCAGTCAGGAGCCCCACCCATGGGGCTTTTACCACTGTACCTGCAGAGACCAATGGAGAAGGAAATGGCAACCCACTCCAGTATTCTTGCCTGGAGAATCCCAGGGACGGGGAAGCCTGGTGGGCTGCTGTCTGTGGGGTCGCACAGAGTCGGGCATGACTGAAGTGACTTAGCAGCAGCAGCAGCAAAGGCCAAACGTCTTCATTGTTCCCTTTGACTGGCAGATCAGTTGGAAGCAGAGGGTTTAGAGGGATTATTTTTGTTCTTCAACACAGCCAGCTCAGTCGTTTAAGAAAAGAATGTTATTTATTTATTTTTAAAAGATTTTTTGATGTGGACCATTTTTGAAGTTTTTGTTGAATTTGTTGCAATATTGCTTCTCTTTTATGCTTCGGTGTGTTGGCCAAAAGAAGTGAAATCTTAGCTCCCTGACTAGGAATCAAACCTGCACCCTCTGCATTGAAAGGAAAAGTCTTAACCACTGGACCACCAGGGAAGTCCCAAGAGTGATATTTAGAGTGAGAGGACAGTCCTGGCTGGGGCAATTCCAGGAGTGATGCATGGAACTGACCCGGGTGACACAGATGGTAAAGAATATGCCTGCAATGCAGGAGACCCAGGTTCAAAGTGGGCATGGCAACCCACTCTGGTATTCTTTCCTGGAGAATTCCATGGACAGAGGAGGCTGGTGGGCTACAGTCCATGGGTCACAAAGAGCTGGACACAGCTGAGTGACTAACACTTTCACTTCTTTCTGCATGGGGCTGAGTTTTTGCCCCTAGTTTTCATATCATATGATCTTAGATCACATTTCCACCTCCCATCCAGTTTTGTGGTCCAAATGAGTTTGTAAACTAGAGGTTGCAGCTGTGTGATGCAACCTTGGGGGACGGCCTCTAGTTGCTTTTTTTAAAAAAGTTTGAGTCTAGCTAAGCTCATGAGGAAACTCCGAGAAGTCATTCTCTGACACGAAGAGACCATTAGGCAATAAAAATTGGTCAATAGTGTTTGCTGAGTTTTCTCAAAATTCAAGCTGTTACCATAAGTAATCACTGCAGATTTCTAAAGAGGAAAAAAGAATAAGTGAATGGACTTTAACACTGACCTCGAACTCTCTCCCCACTCCTGTGTTTCATTGCATGTATTTATTCCAGGCTCTATCCCTTTTATGATCAACTAACGTAAATATAAAACACAACATTTCTAATGTGCACTTCTTTGATGTTCTGTAGGGCATAGTTCTTGTCAAGTTACTTCTTGAGCAACAGTGAAACCACTACTTATCCAGTTTTCTTCCCAAGCTGAAAAATGTTAGTCAACACACAGCCTTCTGATACATTACAGCACCAGCATCTCTTGGATCTTCTATTTTTTAAAATAAAATTAGAATCTTTTAAAAATTATTTATTCTTTTTTTTTTTTTTTGGCTGTGCGCGGGCTTTCTCTAGTTGCAGAGAGTGGGGGCTACTCTCTAGATGCAGGTGCACCGGCCTCTCGTTACAGTGGCTTCCCTTGTTGCAGCGCATGGGCTTTATGGTGAGTGGGCTTCGGTAGTTGTTGTACGTGGGCTTAGTTGCCCAGCAGCATGAGGGCTTTTCCTGGACTGGGGATAAAACTGGTGTCTAGCCTGCATTCTTACCACTGGACCACCAGGGAAGCTCTTAGGTCTGCTTCTTAAGAGTCATTCTATTGGAGAGGCACAACGCCGTTCCAGTTCTTATCACCCCACGACCTGGGGGTTTCAGCAACCCCTTGGCCATACGTTTGATGGACCAGCCTGCTTCCTCGGCTGTGTACATACTTCCATTGTCATAGCAACACCTCTCAAAGACTTTTATCATAACATATCCTTCATGCCTTTGACAAAGACCTTACTCTGCATCATTTTGTCTGTTCTGTCAAAGCTGAATGTCTCTCCCCAGCCACCAAGCTATTTGCTAGCTCTGCCACCCACTACATCAAGAGAAGTCTTCATTTTCGTTTCCATTCCAGAAAACTCATGTGCCATTTTCAGCACTCCACTTACCTCATCCCACCTCCAGTGCACCGCACACGCCCCCGACGATGCACTTCGCTCATCCCGGGTTCTTCTTCCTCCTTTCCTTCCAGGTGTCTTCAACTACTGTGGCAGAGTTCTTACTAAATATTGCCTCCTGTCCCCACTGTCCTTATATGCCCTGCTACTGCTGTATCCACACTACCTTGCTTTGCAAATACCTCCAAGCAATCTCCATATATAAGTTCTTATTAGGTAGTTTACTAGTGAAGATTGGAGGCAACAGAGAACTTCCCATTGCTTTTGTTAATGCTATACTTGCGGGACCAGTTCAGAGAGTTGAGGTCGGTAGAATGAACGCTCAGCATGAAGCGGGTGCTCACTACATGTTATTCATCGATGGCAAAAAAATAAGTTGCTTGATCTTCTGAAGACAACCAGGGCAGGAAAAGCAGTTTGGAATCCTCCTCAGCAAGGCATACTGTAGAGAGCTCTAAGGAGACACAATTAGAAACTGTCTTTTCTGTTTTCATGTAAACGGTGAAAGCACATATGTGAAAAAATATGAGGCCGACTGTGGCTTTTTGGATGGCTGCACACTTCTCTTCTGCTCTGAGTGCTTACCTGGTTTGCATTACGATTTCCTTCCTTGTTGGAAAACGACATAGACTTTCTCCCTTTCTTTGGAAGAAGTAGGACCTGTTGGAAATGTGAGGCTCCGGGATTGAAATGCAATGGGCTTGGCTGTAGTGCTCTGTAGTGCATTTCTTGACAAGTCCTGAAAAGACTATTGAATTCTGGCCTGAGCTTTTTTTTTTTTTTTCCCCTGCAGTATTTGGATGGGATTCAGCTGCCATGTTTGGCTGGATTGAGTAATCAAGAGTTGTTTTTTTTTTTCTTTCTCGACAGTCTTATGTACAATTTCATCCTTTAGAGTTCAAATGGAATATTTTACTGCTAATGCAAATACAGTAGAGTCATAGCTCTTTCATAAACAAACAATCCGTCTTTTTAAATGACGTGGAAACAGGCAAAAACATAAACTGATCGTGTGATCCTGATAGAAAACCTGCCAGGTAGGTGGTGAGTTTACTAGGGGATACCAAGTTGCATTGGAGATTTTTTTTTTTTTCAGTTAAACACGCATTTTGGATGAACTTTTACTTAACTGTAGAAATTTTTCCCTCTTTTGTTTGATACGATAAAAGTACTGTATCCATCTTTTCTGTACTGTTTGTAGCTGGTGTGAGTTTGGTGGGCTAGGAGTTTTGATGCTCTCTAATCAAATTCAGAGGGCTGCTGGCCTTTAATCTACTCCATCTCTAAAATTCTAGCTTTAATGATCAGACGAGCCTGCAGTTTTTTCCTTTGTGATTAAAAAAGGGAGAAGCTGAAATGTGTTTATTATTCTGCAAAATACCTGAGATGATAGGATCCCCAGAGCTGCACTGTGTCCTGGAAATGAGAGCTGGTCCAATTACAGACTCCTCAAGCCAAGGGAGGGACATTAACAAGTCAGGGGGACAGAGTGGCGTCATGTGACGTCACGTGAGGTCAGTGGGTGATTGTGCAGTGCTGTCTGCTAAACAATGCTGGCCTTGTGCCTTTCAGGGTCCCTGCAAGTCATGAACAAAACCAGAAGGATTATGGAGCGTGGCGGGGCCACCTTCACCAATGCCTTCGTGACCACGCCCATGTGCTGTCCCTCCCGCTCCTCCATGCTCACTGGCAAGTACGTGCACAACCACAACATCTACACGAACAACGAGAACTGCTCTTCCCCCTCCTGGCAGGCGGTGCACGAGCCTCGGACGTTTGCTGTCTATCTGAACAGCACCGGCTACAGAACAGGTAAAGGGAAACTTCCAGGCCTTCAATTCTGTGAATTCTGGTAACGCATCTCAGAAAAATGCACTATGTGATGAAAAATGCACTATGTGATGAAATCTGTGAGCTTCCAATCGGTCCCTAAATGGAAGGAGCTAGGCTTGTCTCCCTCTGCATCCCTTATTTTTCTCTCTGATGACTGTCCCAGCTAGAGATCCCTTAGAGAAAGGTCAGAATGATTCTCAGTGGACACGTGAAGAAAAAGTTGTCCCCATCAGTGCATGCGTGTGTGTATGCTCGGTCACTAAGTCATGTCCTACTCTTTGCAGTCCTGTGGACTATAGCCTGCCAGGGTCCTCTGTTCCATCAGGGCACCCAGCAACTGGAATTTTCCAGACAACCTGCAACTGAAGAGTTTCTATCCCATGAGCCTGCTTACCTCAACTGCCCAAATTTCCAGGTCCTGGTGCCAACTGAGCACATTCTTGCATGCAGAGCACCTATCCCAGGATCTGGGACACAATAGATTATCAAAATTATTTACTGAATTCATAAATAGCTGAATGAAATAATCCAATGAGGTGTGCTTTATTAATTCACCTATTTGCTTACTCATAATTAATAGGATTCCGCTTTTCTTTAGCTTCGTTGTGGTTACTTTTAGATCTCAAATGTTCACCCTTATTTTCCAGGAAAGGAGGGCATCCCATGGTACACCTTTTATCACCGTTTAACCTACATAGATGAGGGGTGTGGTTAACTGGTGTCTTGCAAATTAGGGACCTCCTTCCAGAGAGATCATGAACATCATGCCAGTCGTTCTAAGAAATAAGCAAGGCTCCTTCCTGTATGATTGACCCAAAGCCTTTATTCACCAAGCATTTAAATGCTCTTGTTAGGTTTTCTGAGAATTTCTTTTTTTTTAATTTTTATTTATTTTTTATTATTTTAAACTTGGCCACATGTGGCCAATAGCTACCATATTGTATTAGACAGCACAGTTTCCACTATCTTTGGGGGAGTGGAACCATTTTAATAGAATTAGGAGTGGGAAAGACATGGTCTGAGCATTTTTTTGGGAAAGGAAACCCAGATATTGATTGAGGGCTGTAATGGAAAATAATTTTTTCAGAACCAACTAGACTTATTCAGAAGAACTCCAGGTGTCATCATTAAAAACTTGGAAATGATTTTCAAGTCTACAGATTCTCATTCTGAAGACTTGAAAGCATTTTGGATAAAGGTATTCTCTTGGAAAAGACTCTGATCCTGGGAGGGATTGGGGGCAGGAGGAGAAGGGGACGACAGAGGATGAGATGGCTGGATGGCATCACTGACTCGATGGACGTGAGTCTGAGTGAACTCCGGGAGTTGGTGATGGACAGGGAGGCCTGGAGTGCTGCGATTCATGGGGTCGCAAAGAGTCGGACATGACTGAGCAACTGAGCTCAACTGAACTGAACTGATTCTCTCTCAAATCTCTTCTAAAAATGAAATTAATCTTTCCCGCTGGATTTAGGAACTATGTGGTCATTGGCTTCTGTGCAAAACACCTTGTGGGCACTTAATACTTGTTATTTATGGATGAAAATACTGACTGTGGAGATGATAGCATTGTCATCCACAAACATCTCAAAGCCTCCACTCCCAGAAGGAACTCCTCCTATGAGCTTCAAAGGTGTCTGCTTATGCTTCAGAAAGAAGCTAGGTTACTCGGAGAGCCTTATCCTGAGTGTTTTCCCACATAAGTGGTTTAAATTTATAGCACCTTTCATCTGAGAGCTCTAAAGCAATTTGCAAATCTCTCCAACATCCCTGTAGGATTCATAAACAGCAAATGTACTTGGCTCCATTTTATAACTGAGGTGAGGATTTCAAATACTGTGTGACCAGCTCAGAAGCAAAATCAGAAATGGTCCCCTGATGCCTGACTCCTGATTTTGACCACCAAATTGTGTTTTATTCATGGGAAGCATTGTGTGAAGTCAGTGCCTTTCAACTCTCACTGTCCCTGTAATTTAATTCCTAGTAGCAGAGACAGAGTTGGAACCTAGGGAGTTAGAACAGTCGTCATATCCAGACCAACATGGTTGGGGTCTGTCCTAGGAAACAGAGATATGGGTGACAACAAGAACCCTGCTGAGACTTAGAGCTGTTGACTACGGCTTGCGAATACATTTCAGGGCCAAACCAAGAAAGGGACGAACGAAAAGAAGTCCGGAGAGAGAGTGAACAGTGGTTTGGCTATAGTTGACAGTGTTTCATTGTGTACTTGAAATTTGCTAAGAGGCTAGATCTTGGGTGTTCTTATCACAACAGAAAATAATGGAAACTACTGAACATGTACAGGGATGAGTATGTTGATTGGCTTGGCGATGGTTCCTGTTTCACCGTGTTTTTGTATAGTGGGCCTTTGGGTTATAAACCTTAGAATTTTTGATTGTCAGTTATACTTCAGTAAAGCTGGGCCATCAGAAAGAAAGGGGAAAAATCGGAAATTGATATTTTGTGCTTGCTTCCTCTGTACCAGGCATTTTAGCTGAGTTTTCTCACCTAATTCTTCCTGCAGCCTTGAAAGGATTTACCCGTATTGCCAGTAAAGAAACAGAAACTCGGGAGAGTTGGTCTGAGGTCACAAGCTCATCAGTGACAGTCTGAATCTAGCACACTTGACTCCATCTTTCTTCTTCCCATTACCTTATTTCCTGACCTTTGTTTCTATCATGCCTCATTCCAAAGTGCTTGATAGTGACACATAAAACGTAATAGGATACAGAGCAATAAGGACCCTGTCCAGTAGAAATGGAGGGTAGAACCAGTTCATATCAAGGCAAAGGTTAATATACAAACCACAGACATGCCACAGAATTGTGGAGAAAGGCTGCATATTTGAAGCTAAACTTCCAGATGGCAAAAGCAAAAATGGAAACGCCATCTAGTACAAAGTTCATTGGGTCACCAAGAAAAAACAAATCTGTTGCTTCTAAGAAGCGGAGTGTATTCTGGTACTTGTTTAAATTATCCTATGCTGTATCCATCCTACAGTGGGTTACGAGAACTTGAGTAAACCTCAGAGATAATTTCGTTCAGTTCTCCTACTCTCAAATGGTAAAGAATCCGCCTGCAATGGAGGAGACCCGAGTTCCATCCCTGGGTCGGAAAGGTTCCCTGGAGAAGAGAATGGCAACCCACTTTAGTATTCTTGCCTAGAGAATCCCATGGAAAAGCAGCCAGGTGGGATAGTCCATGGGATCACAAAGAATCATATAGGACTGAGCAACTAAGCATATACAGATAAACAAACTTAAATATTTCACAATTGTTTTTATTTTTTTTAATTTTTACTTTTTGGCCACACCACCCAAAAGGTGTGGGATCTTAGTTCCCTGACCAAGGGAAGCACAAAGTGCTAACCACTGGACCACCAGGGAAGTCTCATCAGATGAACAAATTTAGACCCACAAGATAAGAGGACTTGCTGAAAATGACCCATCTGATGTTCTGCTAGGAAGAGTGAGCAACAAGACCTTGGTCTTCAGGGCTCTTTCCAGTATAGTACCCTAGCTTTGTGGGTTAGGTCTAGGAGGAAACTGCAGACAATCAGCCTTTCCCAGGGACAACTAGCAGTCTCATGGTGCAGTCCATTGGGCCTGCTTCAATCAGTTCTCTTCTTCAGGAAGAGGAGATTTGCTTCTGGAAATTAACTCATATTCTGTAGCCAACCTTCTTCCCTGGGGTCTAGAACTGAGGTAATAATGGAATTTACAGTGAGTCATTCTACAAAGCAAAGGAATTCTTTAAGGAAAACAGGACTTTTCCAAATGCTTAAGACTTTTTCAAACACTCTGCTAGGAATAAAAAAATGAATGATATGTACCCAGGAAAATAAATTTTGAGAGTGCCCTCTAGTAAATCGGAAAAGGTAAAAATTGGAAGGCTAAAACAGCAGTGATAATAAGCTATATAATTTCAATTCATCTTTAATGGGAAAATATTGATATATCTCAGACAGTTAGGAAGTAAAGATGTCTCTGTGACAATAATTACCAATCCAACCAGGGACAGAGACTCATTTGAAAATCTACAAATAAGCACATCAGGATGATAGACATCTCAGGAAATTAAGAGAATTGGTGTGTAGGTTTTAAACCAGCATAATTATTTATGAACCACTAAACTAGTGGGGGGGGAGCGAATGTATAAAGACTTTATTGTTTTCCTAACAATAAATGCATCCTTTAGAACATTTAGCTGAGAACATAGAAAAAATGACGGAAGCTATATTATACATAAAGATCCATCTAGCGAGAAGCACAAAGCAGTAATCAGTTTTACGAAGAACAACTCAGAGAAGACAAACTACGGAGAGGCTTATTTTGGGAGGTATCCAGAGTACATAGATTTAAATGAATTGATCCAGTATTGTACTTACCATTGTATGATATTATTTTCTTTTTTCAGAACCGAGGCATATTTTTGGACTGACTATAACCTAAATTTTTCTAACTTTACTCATGGAAAATATGACTTCACCACAGCTTAAATGTTTAAGAAAGGAAAATACAATAACATTTCTATTGCATTTTATGTTCTAAGTGAAGTGGTAACAATATTGTATTATCTATCATAAAAAGGAAAATTCTACCTGATTATCCACTCAAAAATTTTTAGTTTAAATTTCTTTTGAGAGTAGAGACATGAATGTAAAACCTGGCATAAATTTTAAAGTGACAGTAATAATCCATAGTTGAGAGGTAACATCAAGTATTAGGGGAAAAACCCTGAACCAAATGGTGGATAACTGGAATCACGTCCTTACTCTGCCTTGAACTTATTTCGAGAACTTTTCCAGGCCAGTTTTCTAACCTATAGAATGCAGAGATAGGACTAGAGGGATTGCTTAGTTTTCTTTCCTATCCAAAATTATAATGTAATTTTATTATAATCACTGTAATCATACTGATTCTTTTAAAAATGGTAGTGCTCAAATATAATCATACCGCAGGATTTGTAAATTCACAGGTGAATTAAATTTTAGTCATACTAATTCTGCTTCATATCACTGGGGTGGAAGGGACAATATTTAATAAAGACCTGCAATAAAATTATGTAAAGAATTATTTTTGTAACAAAACACTGCAGACAAGTTAATCAATTTTTATGTGTCTTTTTACATTATAAAATTTATTTATGTTACTTATGGAGTGAAATTAAAGTCGCTCAGTCGTGTCCGATTCTATACAGTCCCATACACTGTAGCCCGCCAGGCTCTCTGTCCGTGGAATTCTCCAGGCAGGAATACTGGGATGGGTTGCCATTCCCTTCTCCAGGGAATCTTCCAGACCCAGAGATAGATCCTGGGTTTTCTTCATTTCAGTCAGATTCTTTACAGCCTGAGCCACCAGGAAGGCCCCATGTAATATAAAGTATATATTTAGTATATAAATATATAAAAGTATATATATATAAATATATATATAAGTATATAAATATATAAATATAAAGTATACATTTATACTTTTATACTTATACTTCTTGTACTCATAAAAAAAGTATATTTATTCTCTAGTATGAGATGTTTTAAAATGTATTAATAGAGTTCAGTAAAAGTAAAACAAACTAATATTCTCATTTTTATGAATGATAGTATTATGAATTTTTGATAAGTACCCAAAAACAAGATGTAGCATACTACCAGTTCAGTTCAGTCGCTCAGTCGTGTCCGACTCTTTGCGACCCCATGAATTGCAGCACGCCAGGCCTCCCTGTCCATCACCAACTCCCGGAGTTCACCATAGTATGCTATTAATTGAGTCACATTACCCTTAAAACTATAGTAGACTTTGATCCATAAAGAGATATAAAGTAAGATTCCTGTCTTTGCTAGACTTCCAGTCTAGTTGGGGAAACCAAACTCATGTGTACGAGGTGACATAAGAATAAATCATAATTTTAACTTGATTCAAAATTATGTAAATTTATAGTTATTATTAGTGAAATCCTGCCACCCCAAATCTAATCATTGCAAGGAATGAGAGCTCAATTAGTACATTATTTGTTATATTAAATAACATTTGACTTCTCTACAGCATCAGAAATCTTTTGTATATGTAGTTACTATTGCAAATCTAAAAATAAAAGGTTTTGCCCCAAATAGTTCAAGGAAATTTTTCTAAGTGTTGTGTAACAGGTAGTTTTGGACAGAAGTAGTGTTGACTGAAGTCAACAGTCATTATGGTCAGGTCTTTCTGATCTTTCTCCCTGTCACCCAACCCCACCTTCCACCTTCTAAACAGCTGTGAAGGAAAGTGTTTAATGGCCCAGAGAAGAGAGGAGGGGTAGATGGTGTGCTAGTGACATTTTCAGACAGTAGTTGAGTTGAATTGCCAAAGCTAAAGGATTGAAAAACTTCAAACGACATGTAATATAATGGCAATATGGGCAAGAAAGTGAAGTTCACCTTCGAGATGGAGGAAGAAATTTAGTGCATCTGGAGGAAAATAATTAGAATCCCAGATAATCAATTGCAGAGCACTGCCAGGAAGTGTTGTTGAAAGAAGCCAGGGGTAATTACAAATGAGCCTCAGTGTTCGAAGGTGACGCTAAAGGCTGAGTAACTTGACACTGCCAACACTGGGTACTGCCTCCTGATGCACAAGGTCCCGTCTCCCTTGGAGCCAAGAGTGATGGGTGAGGACACATTTGGAATAGTGAGTACATTTTTTACACCCCATTAACACAAAGACACGGAAAACCTGGAGGGAGTTCTGAAGTGAATAACAGGGACTATTAAGAGACTTAAAGGAATTGTTTATAAGGGGAGGATTAAGGGAAAGGGCGATAGCCATGGCAATGGGTAGAAAACAGTGCTAAATAACCTAACAAGTAAAACAATGAGGAAAGGGCAGGAATGACTTGGCCTGGCTTCCTTGAGAGGGGGGAAAAAAAACAGAGAACAAAACTAAAAGTAGCAAGAAAAAAAATCTGAAAAACTAATTAAGCAAGAAAATGTCAGCCAATTGGGAGAGAATTTGTTGCTATAAAAATGAATCAGATTAGGGGAGAAAACTGTGTAATCTCTCCAGCAATGTTTTCAGATGCACAGGGCAGAACTCTAGAACAGAATTTCCTTGTACTTCAGGAGGGTAAGTTATTTAAATCAGAACCCAGAGTTGAAAAGCTAATGATCATGGTGATGGTAATCATAATATTAGGGCTACCCAGGTAGCTCAATGGTAAAGAATCTGCCTGCCAATGCAGGAGAATTGGGTTCTATCCCTGAGTTAGGAGGATTCCCCTGGAGGAGGAAAGGGCAACCCACTCCAGTATTCTTGCCTGGGGAATTCCATGGACAGAGAAGCCTAGCCAGCTACAGTCCATGAGATCAAAAAGAGTCAGACATGACTTAGTGACTAAACAACAAACAAATATCATAATGTTGGGTTGGCCAAAAATTCATAAGATGTAGAAAAATCTGAACAAACTTTTTGGCCAACCCAGTACCAGCAGTGGCAGTACTTAATAAGCCTTCATTATGTGCCAGGTACTGTTTTCAGTGCTTTACATATGTATTAATTCATTTTCATCCTCACAATATCCCTTCCACTATTATCATCATCTTCTTCATGGTTTTCCAACAAGAGAATTGGAAGTAGAGAGAGGTTAAGTAAGTCACCTCTGGACATGTAATTAGAGAGTAACAGAACCAGGATTTGAACCCAGGCAGGCTGGCCCCAGGCTTTATATTCCTAACCACTATGATCTTTTATAAAAAGAGGGAAAAATGGGGGGGGGGTGGAAACCCCTGAGGATGAGGAGCAGGCCAGGGGAAAGAGCTGGGCTCTTAATTATCAAGTGAAAGGCTTCTGGAAACAATCCCGCTCTGAAGTCATGCTGGTGGGGTGTGGCCTTGGTCTGCTGCCTGGGACTCTTTAGTCCCGTTACATTTTGTCAGAAAGAAAAATCATCTGTGGTTCACTGTGAGAAGGTGGTTAGTCTCTGAAGATGAGAACATCTCATTAGAATTCCTACAGCTCATAGGAAGTTCAGAGGGAAATCCTGAGTCACAGTTGACGTGAGGGCCTCTGACAC
This sequence comes from Ovis aries, assembly GCF_016772045.2. Taxonomy (NCBI): domain Eukaryota; kingdom Metazoa; phylum Chordata; class Mammalia; order Artiodactyla; family Bovidae; genus Ovis; species Ovis aries. The sequence goes on from NC_056062.1 coordinate 46,366,810, forward strand.
TTTGTTCCATGCCTGTCTGTCTGCTGAGGGGCCCTGGTAGAATTCTCAAGCTGTGGATGTTTGACTAAGGGATCACCTGATTTATTCAGTCATTTGCAGATTCAATGTATAAACATTAATTCAGCAAGTAAACAAACATTGCTGTGTTCCTCAGACTTGAGTCAACTCTTCAAAAAAAATAAATCCAAAGAGAAGTATCAACTTTTGCACCTCTGAGGCTCTACTCTATGAAAATATTTTGACCAAGTTAGCTTTTTTGAAAAATCATAACTCAATTGAAAACACAAAATTTAACAAGTCCAGAACTTGTAGAGTTCCAAGAATATGTGGGGGTCCATGGACCCCAGTTTAAGAAACTAAAATTAATGGAGCCCCTAGACTACATGCTAGGATGGGAGGAGAATGCACACAGATGAGATCAAGGCAGTGTTTGTCTGAAAAAAACCTTACAGTGTAAGGGATATTGGCTTCCCCAGTGGCTTAGCAGTAAATAATCTGCCTGCAGTGTGGGTTAGGAAGATCCCCTGGAGGAGAAAATGGCACCCCACTCCAGTATTCTTGCCTGGGGAATCCCATGGACAGAGCAGCCTGGTAAGCTACAATCCACGGGGTCACAAAAGATTCAGACTTGACTTAGCGACTAAACAACAACATAAGGGAGATTTGGCTTATACGTGAACATAACTGTTCCACAAGGAAGGATGAGAATGTGACATCAGAGCCACAGAGATCAAGTCCTGTGGAATCAGCGCAAAGACTGGGAGTGAAATGGCATCTGTTCTGGCCTGATGCATAGAGAGGGAGACCAAGAGAAGAGCACAGGCAAAGGTGGAGAGGTGGAAACCAGAACACCTAGAGGCAACACAGTTGCTGCAGAGAGGTACACATCACAGACATGTGTAAGATGGGGTTGGAAAGAGAGGGATTTTGTCCAGACAAAAGGAAGGCCTTGGATGGCAAGCTGTTAAACTCACTGTGATTCTTCATCTAAGATTGCGAGAAGGTGGTGTGACCTGAGCTGGTCTTCAGGAAGCTGATGGTGAGAGTGGGAAGACCCTGGAGCATGCATAGGAGAGATGGTCAGGAATCTGTGGGCCCCCAGGAGGGGTGTCAAGTCAGAGAAAGAGTGAGAGGTCCCAGAGCTCTGACCCACTTAGAGCCTACAGGCAGCAGCTGCTGCATAGCAAGGTGAGTGAAGGGGTAGGTGAGGCAGGGAAAGCGCTGGGTAGCCACGCCTGGTGAGTGATGATGCCACTCCGAGAATTAAAGGCCTTCTAAAGAAGTACATGTGCAAGGGAAAGTTATTCATTCCATTCTGGATGATTGCATTAGGAGCAAGAAAAACATTCAGATGGAGATATTCTACTGGTGGTTATATATCAAAGATAAAATCAAGCTAAATAGAGATTCCGTAAAGACCCAGGAATGAAATATGTTGGATAAGTTTGAGATTCAGAAACATGTGCTTTAAGAGCAATACCAATAAAGTGCCTGGATTCCAGGATCTGTTTTCATCATTCCGAGCCTGTCAGCTAAGAACTTTCTTCATGTATGTAAGTGGAGGCATCTGTAATGAAGCCAGAAAGTGGGTTTGACATGGACGGCATCTGGTTGAGCAGTGGTGTTTTTGTAGCACATATATCAATTCTTCTGTTTTACTGTAATTCTATGAAAATTAGTCATCAAGGTTGTAACGACATGCTGCTAGAATTTTTGATTATCAGTAATAAGCACACATTTGTAAAATATACACAATGCAAACAAGATGACATAAAATACATGTGACATAAAGGCACTGACCACATCGCATAGAAACGGAGTTTATGAAGGTTCTTTGACACGGAAAATATGTACTGTCCTGATAGGCAAAAACAAGGACAAGTTTTGCAGTAATGTTTTTGTAATTCACAACTTTCAAGCAATATGTTGGAAAACTTACCCCAAAGACAACTTTCAGTACTCCACATCTCACTCTGGCTACTTCTCTGATTATTATATAAACTTAACAAAAAGATTCATTCTGCTTTTATCCTGGAAGGATCACAAAAAAATACATGCATTCAAAGTATCATGAACCTGATGGTGATTTTATTAAACTATACTATATTTATATAAACTACCCATGTACCTAGGCACTATTCTTATTTATTCAAAAGGAAAATATATGTGGGTCACTTTGCCAAAGAATCAGAGTATTACGTGAATGTTACCTTGGCATCCGCTGTTACCTAGGTTAACTTTTGTTTCACTGTCTTTTTTCCAAGACGTAATTTCATGTTGATGCATTTAGTTATGATTGATCATTTCATATGAGAAAATAATCCTTCTTTCCCCCTTGCAGCCTTTTTTGGAAAATACCTCAATGAATATAATGGCAGCTACATCCCTCCTGGGTGGCGAGAATGGCTTGGATTAATCAAGAATTCTCGTTTCTATAATTACACTGTTTGTCGCAATGGCATCAAAGAAAAGCATGGATTTGATTATGCGAAGGTAATTTTCAGGCACTTTTACACTGCATCAATTTACTTCATGCATAATGGGAGAAAGTCATTTTCAGTATGTTGGCCTATCCACGAGATTGGCTTTCTATGTTCTCACAGTTTTAGAATGAGAAATTTTAAGATAATTTTAAACTCCAGGCAAGAAAAAGGCTCTCAGGGAACACTGACTTTGAATAGTGGGTTTTTTTTCCCCCCTCATTAGGATGAAAGGCAATCAGCCTTTGATGAAAGTATTATCAAAAAAATCATAGATGCCTCCACCCTGTCTTGTGATAATTTTTGGTTTTCCCCCCTCTAGAAGACTTGTCCACATAATCAGATGTTCATCTTGTACTGTTTTGCTTTTCATTAGGGTGAGAGTATGTTCTGTCTGTGGCTTCAGATTTAGATGTAAGAATAAGAAAAGACAAGTGCAAAACTCAAAAAGTTGGGAAACCACATTCGTTGCTTTTACCATACTTTGATACTGACACGGATGCCTACCCATGGCAGCTAGAGTCCACAAAAGTCTGTAAGGCAGTCAGTCCTAGAATTTCCAAATCAGTTCATAGAAACTGAAGTGAACAGGTCCCAGAGTTCTCTAACAAATGGATCCCAGATTAGACTTTTTAAAATCTGCACAGCTTTTGTGATTGCCAACTTAAAACGATTTCCAGATCGCAGGAGTGGAGGGGGAAACATCTTTAAATTTAGCCTGCTAATTAGCCTAAAATACCCTCTTCCCTCCTAACCATGTCCATCTCTTCCTCATTTATCTAAAAGAAGCTGAGAATCTGCTCCAACTAGCATAGATCTCTGTGAAAAAGCCATTGGTAGAAATCAGAAAGAGGAGACTTGATCTAATTTTGGCACATCGCTGTCCTTATGCTTGGCCTGATTTGAGCTCAAGGGACTTGGCGGGGGAGATAAAGTGTTAAGTCTCCTTTCATACCCTCCAGAAAACAATGCATGCAAATGAATTCACAAACATTGCTAATAGGTTTCCAAACTCATCAGAGTTGAGAGCTGGCAAAAACCTTGGAGGCAGGTTTGAGCAATGCCCTACAAAGTGCACTAATTGTCACTGCTCCCATTTTTTATCTGTGGGGATACTTGTCATGCTCCTTGTTCAAGCTATTAACCTTTCTTTCCCTGTTGTCCTAAGGAGAGCAAAGTAATCAAGATTCCCTCCAAAGACTAAATCAGCGTATCTTGCCCGTTATCACAGCTGATTAAGTGACAAAGACAACTGTGTCGAAAAGAATATAGATCTTTTTTTTAGAAAGAGAGGAAAGGAATGAAACAGACACTTCCCTGGAAGGAGGTGATAACCTGTGGGCTTGTCCTAAGAGGGACATGTGACATAGGCTTGATCCCTTGGGCATGGCTTTGCAGCTGTTCTGGTCCTTGAATCTACATGCGATTAGTCATGCCTAAAAGCCTCTGACAGTGCACATTGCCTGAGAGCTTTCTGAATAAACTTTATACTGGAGTTCCAGGCCAGTGATACACACTTAGAGGAAGCAGGTGTTTTCAGTTTTCATCTTTTCTTTTTCATTCCATCTCTTCCCCCGCTCCCCCTTATAGTCTTGCATCAGCCCCTTGGATTATAGATTAAATTGTTCTAGTAACAAGTCAGGCTCTAATCCCAACAGCTGGATCATTTTAGTTGTGCAATTAACAGAGTGTAATCTGCAGGAAATCAACTGCTCCCCATATTGAGTGTTTCAGATAAACTAATTTATAGAATATTGCCCCTTTTTCCTGTGCATCCAGATTTTGGTCATGACTTTCATTGGCAATCATTGTGTAATTCTAACAGGTGAATTTTTAATTTCACGAAAAGATTTTTGTGTGTGTGTGCATTTATGCGTGTATGTGTGTATGCATGTGCGTGTCTGTATGTGTGTCTGCAACTGTGAATTTGTAGTGGGCGTGGGTATTTCCTGTCCTTGAAGCAATTAAATTTTTTTGTCAACGAATTACATCAGCAAAACCTGGGAATGAAATATGTATCCGGTGTTTGATGTGCTATAGCATTTTTATTGCCAGATCTGATCATTATCTTGGGCAAACAGGACTTGACTTTTTATTTTTTCCCTCTAATTCTTAAATTGTACATTACTTTAAAAAAGATGTTTGTGTGTGTTACTATGCTAACAACCCTAGAAAGTAACTGGCAACTGATCTCTGTTTCTGGAAGATGTTTTTCTCCTTGAGAAGTACAGTTTCTCTTCGTGCTTAAGATCTTACCTCCTCATTCAGTGAGTTGCTTCTGAGGGAAAGCAGTATTCAAATGTGATCTGATGAATGTCACCTTTTGTAATTTTTGTTTTGTGTCAAATGTATGTTTCAGGACTACTTCACAGACTTAATCACTAACGAGAGCATTAATTACTTCAAAATGTCTAAGAGAATGTATCCCCATAGGCCCATTATGATGGTGATCAGCCACGCGGCGCCCCACGGCCCCGAGGACTCGGCCCCACAGTTTTCAGAACTGTACCCCAATGCTTCCCAACACATGTGAGTAACAACCTCAACTCTGAGACCTGCTGATCTCTAGCCTCTCCTTTGCTCCCCACCCATCTCCTCCCCTGCACCCCATTTCTTTCCACGTGGCATTTCCACAAGGCAGGAATGGGGCTTCTGCCCCGAGACCACAGATTAGGCAGGCCCTGAACTCAGGGGCTTGCTGAGGTGGTTTGATTACAAATCACATCTCCAGCATCGTAAGTAACTGAACAACAACAAGAACAACAGAATGAACAGAGAGAGAAGCACGTGGGGTGACTGGGGGGTGATTTTGACTAAGGGCTTCCTTCAGTTGTCTCAAATAATATTCATCAATGTGATCTAATAATAATAATGATCAAACGGTATGTTTCTTATAGCAGCAGAGTGGTGGTGACCCCCTAGTCCGGTTATAGAGACCTGGGTGAATTTCCTGGACTCGGGCTGTCGCAGCTTTGCCGCAGATGTCTGATTAGAATTGCTGCAGAGGCAGCTGCAGAGGGCTTGCCCGAGAGGCCGTCTCAGGTCACGGCTTTAAAATAACCTGATGTTTCTTTTTGAGAGACAGGAGCCTTGGGGAGGGGCTTGGGAGGCCCAGAGGAGAGGCTGATGGCTTATGGCGATGAGACAGAGAGCAGAGAGCTGTATTAAGCAGACCATTCTCACGAGACGAGTGTAGTAAGTCTGGATACTTAGGCAGCGAAGAATGTGATTTTGTCCTTCCACTCTCTCCTCACCCTTCCTTCTTATCCATTGCAATGGTATGCAGTCCTCCATGCAGAGCAATGGGCTGAAAGTTTAACCGTGAGAAGAGTAGGAAACAACGAAGTGATACGTTTCCTTCATCACTAAACCTCCAGAATTCATTCTTAATCTATTTGTGCTCAGGTATTATCCCTCTTCAGCCATGCTGATCTTAAAGCTATGATCCCAGATGGAGAAAAAAATAAAGATTAAATGTACTTCCTTATGAAAAGAGATAAGTAACTACTGAAGGCATTCTAGTTGCTGGCATAATATATCCCTGGAAAACTTTTTATTCATATTTTTTTTATCTTATTATAACTAGTAAACTTATGGCTCCTCGTCAGTGGTACTTAGATCCCCTCTATCATATCAAGTGACTTAGAAAGAAGAAAAGATGGGAACTAACAATACATAAATGAAGCCAGGTGAGTGTCCTACTGAGCATGCCCAGGAACTTGGAGGATGGAAGTGTTTTGGTGCATAAGATATTGTCAACAAAGAAAGCTGCCCCGCAACTGAGGCATAGGGTCTGGATGATCCATTGTGTTTTGGAATCAACCCTGTGGATGAATATTCAAGACCCTCTACCCTATGTATAATTATGCAGCTAAATTCATGATTGAAGCCCACCAGGGACTAGTGACTCTTCATTAGCCATCACTTGCAGATTCAGTAACCTGCTGGTTCAGTAAAAGAAATAGGTCTTTGCAGATTTCTTCCATGCCCTGGGACTCACCTTTTCCTTTTCTTTGAGTCAGAATTTGCTTTCTTTGTTGCATTAGCAGAATCCCAGCCTAAGGTGATTTTCCACAAATCACCTCACTGCTGTTTTCCCGGGAGTTTGAGGACAAGAAGTTGACAAAATGTGTTTTATGGCTCCTTAGAAGTCAGCTTGCCTTTGAAGCTTCAGGGCAAGGTCCTGAGCCTACAGGAAAATCAGCCACAGGTCAAAAGGTTCTGACAGCTCAGCAGTGTGCACAGACAGCAGTGCAGGATGAGAGAAATCTGCAGAGTTCTTGGGGCTTCAACAATAGCTTTAAAAAAAAAGAGAGAAAGCATCTCTGATTAAATTCTGTTTCATTCCACAAATATTTATGAGTGCCACCTGTGACACTGTACAGCACAACAGGGATATAGGCGCAAGGAAGACACAATTGCTGGGACTTCCCTGGTGGTCCAGTGGCTAACACTCCACCCGCCCAGTGCAGGGGGCCTAGGTTCAATCCCTGGTCGGGGAACTAGATCCTGCATGTAACAACGAAGACTTCCTGGTGCAGTCAAATAAACATAAAATAATCTTCATTTTTTAAAAAAGAGACACAATTGCTCATTCTAGAACCAATGAACTAGGACAGAGATCAGCACATGGGGGCCATTTCTGACTTGCTACCAATTTTTATAAATAAAGTTTTATTGAAACACAGCCATGCTCATTCATTTAGGTATTATCTGTGCCTGTTTTTGCAATACAACAGTGGAGTTGGTAGCTGTGGCAGATGCCATTCAGCCTGCAGTGCCTAAACTATTTACTGTATGACTCTTTACAGAATAAGTTTGTTCTGGGCTCTTGCTCAAGGAGGAAGACAGACAAAGAGCCTTATCAAAGAGCCTTGTCAGCAGCAGGCTCAGAAGCAAGCGCTAGAGCAGGGAGCCCAGGGTCTGTGAAGGTTTGGAAGAGGAAGCATACACATCTTTCAGAAGAATCAGGAGAACCTTAGGGCCAAGGAGGCAGGCAAAGTGGACTGCAGAGGATGGGCAACGTGTCTGCAGCTGATAGAGATTGGATAGATGATTTCAGGAAAAGTGGTCGCCGTGAGGCTGTCTAAGACATGACCAAGGAAGCAAGGATAAAGCTAGAGAGAGAAACCTGCAGGGTATTGAGAACTTGAGTGAATTTGTACGTAGCTGTAAACACAGTCCCTGGAGACTGTTTAGTCAAGGTAGACATCATATGTGACTTGACCATTTTTATATGCAAAGTTTTCGCTATTCCTTTTTAGTTCAGATGAACCACCTGTGTGCCTTACTGCTCTCAGGGCTCAGTCGTGTCCGACTCTTTGCAGCCCCATGGACTGTACCCCACCAGGCTCCTCTGTCCATGGAATTTTTCCTGCAAGAATACAGGAGTGGGTCTCCTGTTCCTACTCCAGGATATCTTCCCGACCCAGGGATCAAACCTGCGTCTCTTGCGCCTCCTGCATTGGCAGGTGGATTCTTCACCACTAGCACCACCCTGGGAAGCCCTGTGAGCCTTACTAGTGATTCTATAAAGCTGAATCCACACATTGGCAGAGTGAAAAGCTCTCAGGCCTTGGAGGCAAATAAGCACTGGTTCCTATCTCAGTGGTCCTTGCTGACCTTTAGGCAGTACCTTTCACCTCTCAGAACCTCCATTGTCTCATCAGTAAAATGGGAGTAATAACCCGCAACTTGGCATGATGTCGTGAATGACAATTAAACGAGACCCCACCTTGGACCTGGAACACAGAAGCCACTTCATAGGTACCAATTCTCCCTGATCCTTCCTATTGAGATGAACCATTAAAAAAAAAAAAAAAACACCTGTTTTTTCTGGATTTGATCTTTCTTGACCTACAAAAAGGTGCTGTTTTGTTTGGTTTCAACTTAACATTCAAGGGGAAGCAGCTAGGGAAAGAACAAGCTGGTTCTTGTCCGTTGTGACCTGACAAGTCTGTTGACAAGCTAAGACCTGCATTGATGAGGCTCTCACCCTGCCTATTCTAAAAACAGACAGGAGAAACACTGGCCTGGGCTGTGTTATCTTTGCCAGGTGCAAACCATGCTGTTGGCAGTTTGAAGAACACCCTTAGCCATAGAAAATGAAAACTCACACGGTGAGTTGAGTGGTTCAGCTTCTGTTTGCTGCTAAGCCCAGGGCTTTGGAGCCCCTAGAATGAGGAGATCCGCTGTGTCTCCCACAGACCTTGAAAGCATTGAATTCTGGGCATCTTTGTCATCAAGGTCTCCCAAGCTGCCACAGGAGGAAAGGACTGGAGAGAGTCCATGTGCATCTCTATTGAGGCTGTGAGTGACTGCCCGGGTTCACAGTTCAGGCTGCACACAAAAGCAGTGAGACAAATTGAAGACAAACTTTCCATTGTGGCGCTTGGAGCTCCTGAATGGCTGGGCTCCTTAGCGAGAACATGAGCAAGGCATTCAAGCAAAGGGATGCAAGAAGTTAAGTGCTTTGCAGAGATATTTGGCAGGCCCTGTGAAAACAGAGCAAGAAGCTGTAGGTTCTGCCCTGTCGGGGGTAGGGGAGGGGGATGCAAGCCATGTGAGCACTTTCCTTGAGGTTGCCTTCCTTGGTGGTCAAGCATTATCCAGATGTCTTTCATCCGCCTTGGGTTAGAGCTATCTGACCCCCACTGCCTGGAGCGAATGTATCAGGTTTCCATGGTGTTTGCCATCGCCAACAAAGAAAGGAAGCCAATTCAATATTGAGGCTAGAGGTTATGCCAACCAAGAAAGAGAATGGATTACCGACCGCATGGAATGGGGGACCCTGTTTAATCAGACAGTGGCTCAGTTACTCCTGGCCTCTGAGAGATCTGAAGGAGTCTCCATCATAATAATACATATAATCATTCTTATCACAAAGCCCTTCACTATGACTAAGACTCTACTGCACATTCCAGTAAATTCTCTCCCCCATATCCTCATAATAATGCTAAAGCCTCATCCTCCTGGCATTTCTCTTTCCTGGCGTCAGTGATGTGATAATACTCACCTGTGGACAAAAGCTGATGAGAAAAGAGATTACATTTGCCTTCTTGATGATTCTGTGAGATGCTGAGGATCCCTTGACATTTTTCCACCAACTATGCCTCCATGACAGAGAAGGCAATGGCAACCTACTCTAGTCCTCTTGCCTGGAAAATCCCATGAGCGGAGGAGCCTGGTGGGCTGCAGTCGATGGGGCTGCAAAGAGTCGGACACGACTGAACGACTTCACTTTCACTTTTCACTTTTCACTTTCATGCATTCGAGAAGGAAATGGCAACCCACTCCAGTGTTCTTGCCTGGGGAATCCCAGCGAGGGGAGAGCCTGGTGGGCTGCCGTCTATGGGGTCACATAGAGTCAGACACGACTGAAGCAACACAGCAGCAGCAGCAGCAGCAGCAGCATGCCTCCATGAACTTAAAGAAAAATTTTGTTCCAGTTCAACAGCTCTTTCTTTCTGTCCCTGGAAATGCATTTGACTCTGTACATACACACACACACACACACACACACACACACACACACACAGATTCATGTGAAATCAAAATTTAGGTAGGACAATCCACATCAACTAACTTGCAGAAATTGTTCTGATCATGGAGTTTGGGATGGACACAGCATGTCAAAGGGACAACTACCCTAAGGAAGCCTCAGAACATTTCTGAAACACCTTTATTATCTAAAGTTGAAAAGAAAGGACTTCTCTGGCAATCCAATGGTTAAGACCCCATGCTTCCACATCAGGAGGTGCAGGTTTGATCCCTGGTCAGGGACCTAAGATCCCACATGCTGAGTCATGCAGCCAAATAAACTAATTCAAGTTGGAAAGAAATGTCTTGCCTTAAAAAGAATTTGCACATTCTCTCTTCATTTCTTCCACAAATACATAAAAGGATATGCTTTCAAAGAGGAGAGAATTTTGAATCCTCCATAAACATTTCTGACTTGAGCAGTATTAATTGCTCCCTTTGTGGCTCAGCTGGTAAAAATCCGCCTGTAGTGCAGAAGACCTGGGTTTGATCCCTGGGTTGGGAAGATCCCCTGGAGAAGGGAAAGGCTACCCACTCCAGTATTCTGGCCTAGAGAATTCCATGGACTGTATAGTCCATGGGGTTGCAAAGAGTCAGACACGACTGAGTGACCTTCACACACACACACTTTCCATATTACCTCTGTATTCTTCTCTCTGTCATTTACTACATATCTTGTTGCACTGGCTGTTTACTCAGATCCTTGATGTCCAGTCACACAACTTCAGAATATCTACACTCAACACCACACGAATGACACCCTGCTGCTATGCAAGGCATCTCTTTCCCAAAGACAGGACATAACCATCCATCTCTACCTCCCGTTGCCTGCTGGGCATGGCTCCTGCTGCTTTAGTCATATAATACATTTTTGTTTAGCAAATGCATCAACATGTTAACCCTTCCAACTAGCTGACATTAAAACCCTCTTAAAAATAGTATGAAAGTAGTTGAACAATTGGTTTTATGACTTAAAGGGTACCTAATGATAGTAAAAATCTTTTAATAGTTTGAGTGTGTACTTCTTGAATCTGTACAACCAGCTTATTCTGGAAATTGAGACCTGTTTCTCAGTGAGTGATGATGCTGCTACCAGTAAGGGTATTAAGTGTTAGGATTTTTGTTGTTGTATGATACTAAATGGGTGGCTTCCCTGGTGGCTCAGTGGTAAAGAATTTCCCTGCAGTGCAGAAGACCGCTTGCAGTGGAGGAGATGTGGATTTGATCTCTGGGTCAGGAAGACCCCTTGAAAAGGAAATGGCAATCCACTCCAGTATTCTTGCCTGGGAAGTCCCAGGGACAGAGGAGCCTGGCAGGCTACAATCCATGGGATTCCAACAGTCAGACACGACTTAGCAACTAAACCACCACCACCATGAGACTAATAGCAAATGAAGAAAACACACGTTCAAATATAAAATACTCAAAATGTATTTTCTTTGGGGTGACAGCAGAGGCCACCAGTGGTACCAAATGAACTGCTAAGTTCTTTGTGTTTCCCCGAGAATGGGTTTAATATGCAACACATGCATTTCTTGAAACTATTTCTGTGCTACTAAGAATTATTCTTCTAAAATGTCCACCCATCAAAAAGAAGGGGGACATGATTGATTTGAGAAATCTTATCCTTGTTATGTCAATAAGCAATGTTAGCAAGAAAAGCAAAGCCTGGGGAGAATCTGATATTGACAGCAAAAGTTGAACATGCAAGTGCAGTGGTCTGAGGGATCCATCCGTGAGCTACTGTGCAGAGCAACTGAATTATTGTTCAGTTGCTCAGTCACCTCCGACTCTTTGCAACCTCATGGACTGTAGCCCACCAGGCTCCTCTGTTCATGAGGTTTTTCAAGTAAGAATGCTTGAGTGGGTTGCCATTTCCTACTCCAGGGGATCTTCCCAGACCAGGGATCAACCCATGTCTCCTGCATTGGCAGGCACATTCTTTACCACTGAGCCACCAGGGAAGCCCGCGCTGACCAGTAACACTGAACAAATGATGACTAGAGAAAAGCAATGTGCAGAGAAGCCTTGCTGGGGACAGGTCACCTTTTATAAGTATTGGAATCATCTGTTGAGAGTTACAGGTGCCTTCCTAAGAGTATACGGTCTGGAGAGCACAGTTCTGGGCCAAATATGTATCTGAACAGACACAGAGAGCCTCACCAGACCAGAAACACATGGCTGACACTCTGACATGAATTTTTGAGGTTTGTTTTTCTTTTTTATGACAATCTGATCCTTTGTCCTCTCCATTTTCAAGCAAAGAGTCAGCGTTCTCTACCTTTTCGAATATGTCTCCAGGGTGCTGTGGAGGGTCAGACTTGATTCTGTATTTGCAGCAAACGTAGGAACACAGCAGCTGGTGGGAGGCATCTGAATGGGAAACAGAAGCAGCTAATATTTTAAATCAGGATAAACAGGATAAAAGCTAAGAACTTTAGGACTTACTTTTTAAATATTTATTTCTGTGGCTCTATCAGGTCTTAGTTGCGGCACATGGTATCTTTGTGCGGTGCATGGACTCTCCAGTTGTGGCACGTGGGCTTAGTTGCTCAGCAGCATGTGCGATCTTAGTTCCCCTACCAGGGATCAAACCTGAGTCATCCCCTGCATTGCAAAGTGGATTCTTAACCACTGGACCACCAGGGAAGTCCCAGGACTGACTTTTGATAGAAGAAATGTGTGGATCACTTTTCTTTTTAACTATGGGAGTTTGAGATGCTTGTTGGAGAGGGCAGTTCAGTGTGACATCATGAAAGGAGCAGGGTTCCCAACCTGTTCTTTCTGAGCCACCTCCATATGCTTTACTGTCTCAATTGTAAAATGGGAGTATTTTATTTTCTTGGGCTTCAAAATCACTGTGGATGGTGACTGCAGCCATGAAATTAAAAAACACATGCTCCTTGGAAAGAAAGCTATAACAAACCTAGACAGCGTATTAAGAAGAGACATCACATTGCTGACAAAGGTCCATCTAGTCAAAGCTGTGGTTTTTCCAGTAGTCATGTATGGATGTGAGAGTTGGACCATAAAGAAGGTTGAGTGCTGAAAAATTGTTGCTTCTGAATTGTGGTGCTGGTGAAGACTCTTGAGAGTCCCTTGGACAGCAAAGAGATCAAACTAGTCACTCTTAAAGGAAATTAACCCTGAATGTTCATTGGAAGGACTAATGCTAAAGCTGAAGCTCCAATACTTTGTCCACCTGATGTGAAAAGCCATCTCATTGGAAAAGACCCTGAGGTTGGGAAAGATTGAAGGCAGGCGGAGAAGGGGGCAACAGAGGATAACATGGTTGGATGGCATTATCGACTCAATGGACATAAGTTTGAGCAAACTCCAGGAAATATTGAAGGACAGGGAAGCCTAAAGTGCTGCAGTCCATGGGATCACAAATAGTCGGATGTTACTTAGCAACTGAACAACGAACTACAGTAAGAGGCCCTGCCCTCTCTGGGCTGCCTCAGCCATCAGTGAGCTGTGACATGATAAGCTCTCTTCCAGCTTCCTATAAGTATGGGTATGAGTGGCCCCAGGTTTTGTCTTCTGAATCCTCTGTGAAGCCTCACAAGAACTCTTTGAAGTGCTTGCTCCCATTAGAGATATGTGGGAACACAGACTTAAAGAGAAAAAAAAAGTTGCTCCAGATCACACACTAGTAAGCAACAGTCCTGGGCTGAGAATTCAGGTCTGATTCCAGAATATTCTGGTACAATTGGATATGTGGTTTTCCAGCGTTCCCTAAAACTGTCACCTGCTTCTCTGTGTCTCCCGTTTTCAGCCAACAGCTCCCAGCTCCGTCTGAATCACTGTAAGCTGATGCTTAGTTAGGGCAGCAAGCCTTCATTATCACGGGGCAGAGGGACAGAAGAATGCATCTTCCAGGAATTTGGCAGACACCAGCGGGAGGCACCCACAGGTCTTTGGCAAAAGATCAATTTTCAACAACTGTCAATTCCAGCAACCCCTGACCTTCCACCTGCAAGGCCCCTTGAACAGCTGCTATCCTGTGGGAAGCAGTGGCAGCCTGTCTTCCCCTAAAAGGCAAATGGTTATCCCCCGCCTCCTGCTGAGACCCCACCTGGGATCTTGTCCCCAGAGCTGGAGGGGGAGTGGTCATCTCCCACATTCAGAAATTAAGAGAAAAGGAAAAAAATGGGATGGGGGACGGACAATTTTGACAATAGACCCAAACTCTCCCTTTTAATAAAAGCCAGACTGAACATATGTCATTCTGTAAATCTGGGAGTCCAATTTGAGGCTTGTAATTTGCTGTGAGCTTCCCTGTTCCTCAGGGCGAGGTGGATGGAGCCGTGCCAAGCACTGGAAGGTAACCGGTGGAAGATACGATTTACCCACTATGAGCCTGCTTCTCAGCTCCCTATTGTAATTTTTATTTGTGTTTGAGGTTTTGTGGTTTAAAAAAAAAAGTCAACTAGATTTATTTTTAAATTAAGGCACACCAACATCAAAGGCAGTAAGAGGAGGCTGGTGAGGTATTATGAAGAAAGCCCGTGTAATCTTTTATAGCCATATTCTTTTTCAGAGCACGTATCAGTAAGTGGTGAAGGACCTTTCGTGACCAGCTTGCTCTATTTCTCTGACCTCAAACTCCCCCCAACGGTGAAAATCTCTTTCCTCTGGGATTTAGAAGCTCCCCCTTCTCTCCTCCTCCTCTTCACTCTCTTCCTCTAATCTTGTTTGTAAGGTTACACGCTGCGTTAAGAATAAGAAACCCTGGCTTAAGTCCTTTCCTACTGCCCAGGCTTCTGAAATACAAGGGCTCATTTGGTCTGTGGTGCAATCCGAGATACGAAGACCTTTCAGACCAAAAATGGGACCATTCGGTTCATGAGTTGTCTGCTTGGTAAGCAGAGGAAAGTTCATGCTGACAGTTTCTCTGATAAAGAATGGCAAGTGATATCTAAAAATTTGTTTATTTAATGTCACGGATTTTTTTCCCACCCAGATCATTATATAGAATACATTTGTTTATTGGCTCACGTAGGAAACTCAGGTACTTCTTTGTTCTGGGCACTTTAAAAAGATAGATGATAGATAGATAGACAGACAGGTTTAGAGGTTTTAGAGGGTGAGAGGCTGAGTATTTTTTTTTTTCTCTGCACCACGCAGCATGTAGGATCTTAGTTCCCCCACCAGGGATCGAACCCACTCCCACTGTGTCGGAAGCACCAAGTCTTAACCACTAGACCACCAGGGAAGTCCCTAGTCAGATTTGTTGTTCCTCAAAACAGATTTTTATGAGAAGCTCTTATCCCCATTTGCAGGTGAGCAAATTGAACTACATTTACCTACCCTACAAATATGTCTCTTTAAAAGGAAGTTGACTGACACCTCTCAGCATAACTTGTACACTTTTAGGGACAGTTTCTCCTGTGTTCAGTGTTAAATTGGCATTCATTAATCAGCCAGCATCCATACAGATCATTAGGGTAACTTTCTGCACAGGAAGACCAAAACAGCATTTTCAACTACTAAAAGAGAAGCGCTGCAAATCCACTGGTGGGAGAAAATGTATAGTAACAGGTGGCATATACAGAGCCCATGTCCTTCTGTGCAGTCACGCAGCTCAGGAACTCCAAGATTCCTCGATAGGAAATTAGCTCCCTGATGGAACAAGTGGAACATGGTCGAGGCTTCTGGACTCACCAGCTCACAGTGATTGACTGTTTCTCTAGTTTTATGATGTAAACAATGTCACAGGATCTCCTGCAGTCATCATTATCCACCGTCTTTCACTGATAGGTGTCTCCCCAGAACAGAGAGCAGTAATCAGATTCCTCTATCAGCCTAGACTATCTCTTGTTCTGAGAGACTGGCTGTTTGCACAGTTGTGGTTCACACAAAGAGCAACTTTAGATGCAGGAAGCCCCTGTCATTTTACTTTCCCTTCATTTTGTTAAAGCAAATGAGCTTTGGAACCAAGTCCTGGTTCGATTCCCTGCTACTTTTGTTAACCTGAGAAAGTTAGCTTTGCTAAGCCTCAGTTTTCTCACCTGTGAAATGGGAATGATAAGCCTATTTCCCAGAAGAGCTGAGCTAATTAAATGAGTAGATGTGAACAAAACACTTAACACAGTCCCTGACCCATGGTAAATACCGAGTTTTCACTATTAAACAATGTTTATAGGCTTCTCTGGTGGCTCAGACAGTAAAGAATCTGTTTGCAACGCAGGAGACCCAGGTTCAATCCCTGAATTGGGAAGATCCCCTGGAAAAGGAAATGGCAACCCACTCCAGTATTTTTGCCTGGAGAATTCCGTGGACAGAAGAGTCTGGTAGGCTACAGTCCATAGCATCTCAAAGAGTCAGATATGACTGAGTGACTGACTTTCGTAGGCTTATCAGCTAAGGAGAAAGTTCAAACACATAATATACTCTGATGGAGAGGTCAAATGAAAAATAATTCTCGGTGTGAAAAGCATAGATATATTCTGGCATAGATATGTTCTTTGGGAGTGTGAAGTGGCAGCATCTTATGATCCAGGGAGTTGGGGAAGACTTCAAAGAGAAAGTGATGTACTTTATGGGTCCCCAAAGGGAAGTATGGGCACCACTCAGATCTCTATAGATTAAATATAGGCTCGAACCACCTGTCTTAGAACAATAGGACTCACTTCCCTATAGTTAGCAAAAATTATGCCTGCACCTATATTGATTTGTCTATAATGAACAGCTTTACTGATAAACATGTATATTGTAGTAGACTTGCTTGTAATTCCAGCAAATCCAATAAATTGATGATACCTATATGTGGGATATGTAAGTAATCAATATAATACCCTAGTAAATTCTAGAGATAAAATGTGTTGAAATTATGATTCTTCATCATTGCATGTAACATATTAGTGACTATATTTAATAGCCTAATTAGCAGTAAAATTTTATGAGTTAACATCACCATGGGAACATTCCCTTCAACATTACTGAATTTTATCTGTAAATTTGTAACCTGACCACAATCATCTCGAGGTATTTTTACACATTTTATTCAATGAACCTAAATGAACTTGCACTAATTAGATTTTCACTGCCAGTCTTGGTTTTATAAGTTTGAACCCATACACCTTCAGAGAACTCATGTGGTCTGGGGTGGTGCAGACTTGAAATCACTTTACAAACACAGAGATATACCAGAGAGAAAAAGTATTTAGCTGTGTCTGAAGTCTTTCCTAAATGGTTATTTCACAATGTTTAACATGAAATATTATTTCACAATGTTTAACATGAAATATTTCTCCAAATGAATAAAAAGCATATGTAGTAAGACTCCTTTCTGGATATTTGCAGAACTCCTAGTTATAACTATGCACCCAATATGGACAAACACTGGATTATGCAGTACACAGGACCCATGCTGCCCATCCACATGGAATTCACAAACGTTCTTCATCGCAAACGGCTTCAAACTTTGATGTCAGTGGATGATTCTGTGGAAAGGGTAAGCCCATGAGCCTGCCCCAGGGATGGGTTTTGGTCCAGCTCCCCTTGTGTAGATGCATTCTTGCTAACCCTGCTTTTGTAGTAGTTGTTTTTCATTTTGAGAGAGTGTGGGGGCTGGGTATTCTGTGAACTCATCATCCCCCCCCTCATCTTGTTCTCTTTCTAGGCTTGGTTCTTGTGGAGCCAGTAGCAAAAAGGAGATATTATACAAATCATGACATCATAAATCAAGGGTTATCACCACAAATACCTTCAGGGATTAAGCAAATAGTGTAGACAGCTAAAGCAGATCGAGTATAAGGTGATGGGGCATGGTGAGGATCATGGTGAAGTCAAATCTAAACTCCCTCATCTAAAGCAAGGAACAACTACTCAGCTTCAACTAATTTTGGTCATGTGAAAATATGGATCCAGTATTAAGTCTTCTGACTTTTAAAAGAAGCCAGAAATACAAAAATTCTATTTGAAATTTCCTGAATTTTAAAACATAACATAAACCAAACAAGACGTTCCTAAAGGCTGGATGTAACTGAATCAGGCTCAGAGGTAGCCTGTTTTTAATCTTTGATAACTAAATATGAGGGATGATAGTCAAATTTGCTTTAAAATGGATTTTTCAAAGTAAAACCTTAAAGTTTGATGGTAGAGGTTGTTTTGTGGTGTTTTTTTCCAAATAGGCAAAAATAAGCCATATTAAGAAAAGTTATGTATTATATAAGAATCAACTGTATTACTGGACTTTTTCCCTCCAGGATTGCAAGCAACTTGAAAAAAGTGTATAAACATACATGTTTGTCAGCCCTATTAAAGCAACTCTTACCTTCTAAAAATAATGGAAAAAAGATTTGAGGGGGATCATGGCGGCACTATTGCCATCTTACGCCATCACAATTGTTTCTGACTGAGGTCTGTGCTGTGTTTCAGCTATATAATATGCTTGTGGAAACGGGTGAGCTGGAGAACACTTACATCATCTATACCGCCGACCACGGTTACCATATCGGGCAGTTTGGACTGGTCAAGGGGAAATCCATGCCATATGACTTTGATATCCGTGTGCCTTTCTTTATTCGTGGGCCAAGTGTAGAACCAGGATCCATGTACGTATTTCTCTGTTTCCAACATTCAACTGTCATAGCTGGTGTACGTCTGAGATAATTCAATTACCAATCTCAGGGTCTGGTTTCCTTTAGTCCAAACAAAAAAGGGTGAGTGTAGGTTCATAATTTAGAAGATTAAACCTCCCGCCTGCCCCACCCCTCCCCTAGCCCTGCCACATGCTAAATTAGCTAATGTCTACTCTTTCAAGAGAAAGGAAAAATAACTGTATTAATGATTAACTCTCTCAAACCGACCAGAATCCATGAGACTGTGAACACAGACATAGAGTGTGATTTTAGGTATGTCATCCTTACCTTCTTTGAATCTTTTTTTAAAATGATAACCAGTGCCATCCTCTTGATTGCTTTTTTTTTTAATTACTGAAGAATTTTTAAAGAAAATTAAATGTTAAGAACTTTAAAGTTTAAATAATTTTAGATACATTTTATTTAATTAAAATGTATTTAAATGAACTTTAAATGAATTTTAAGAAAAGAAGCCTGAAGGACTGAAATTCCATTTCTGCCATCTTAAGTCACTGCATCCCTTTGCATGTCAGTATTCCCATCATAAATGGGTTTCGTATGCCCTGCCAAGCACATCAGAATGTGTAGTGTAAAATGAAGTCCTTTACATGAAACAGTTACGGAAAGAGTGAAAGAAAAGAGTGCAAGTAGAATTCAAAACCTGGGATGACCCTTCAAGAGCATCCAGTGTGGATGCCTGATTTCACAATGAAGAAGCTGCACAGACAGGGTACTCACGCCTCTCTCAGAGTTTCCCCATCCTGGATGTGACAACAGTGGGGCCCAGATGCCAGATAATCTGAGTCTCATCTACGTGGCTTGTCTGCTGCTGCATTCCAGTGCATGCTGGGGAGGAAGTGATGGCAATAAGAAGGGCCTCTTTGGGGAATTTTATTATGTCTTTCCTGGGCTTCCCGGATGGCTCAGCAGGTGCAGAATCCATCTGCAGTGCAGGAGACACAGGAAACGCAGGTTCGATCCATGGTTCAGTAAGGTCCCCTGGAAGAGGAAATGGCAACCCACTCCAGTATTCTTGCCTGAGAAAAATCCCATGGACAAAGGAGCCCGGTGAGCTACAGTCCACAGGGTCACAAAGAATTGGACACGACTGGACGACACGTGCACAGGGGTCATGTGCACACATGCCTTGTCTCTCTCCAGACCACTGGAAACTCCTGGGGAAGCGTGGGATCTAGAGTTGGAAGGCTTTATGTTTGAAAGGTTAGGCAGCATGCATTGAATTCAAGTATAAAAACCTTGTGTCCTTTTTCAGAAGATTGATTCCAAAGCCCTAGTTCAACAGAGAAGTGATGGACTCTCAGGTTTCAGAAAAAAATACATAGCCTACAAAAGCCAGACATCAGGCCACAGTTTGTCTGAGGTGTGGCCAGAGCTCAGGGGGACAAGCCTGTCTCCAACCTGACCCCTGTGACAGTCAGTCTTTCTCTTGGTCCCAGTGGCTGAGCACTCAGGCACCTCCCACCATTCCTAGGCAACCAGATGAGAGGCTGTGAAGCAGTGAAGGCCAGGGAGTACTGAGATGGGGAAAAAAAAGCCCTAGTGAGGCCCTCCACTGGTGCTGGGTCCCAGCCATGACCATCTTGTCCCTTTACAGAGTCCCACAGATCGTTCTAAACATTGACCTGGCCCCTACCATCTTGGACATCGCGGGGCTCGATGCGCCTCCTGACATAGACGGCAAGTCTGTACTCAAACTTCTGGACCAGGAAAAGCCAGGTAACAGGTGCGTCAGTTTCCTTCCCCTCAGCCAGCCCCGAGCACACCAGCTCCCAGAGCCAGCCAGGAGCCAGCAGAAGTGGAGGCAAAATACCTTCCGCCCCCAGGGATCACCTTGAACTGAGCACCTCCTTGGCTGTTTGTGAGTGGCGTGCTGATGGAGATGCTGTCCTGGTTTGCGGGAAGCGAGGGGTGTTGCTTTAAATAAACTGTTAGCACAGATCTGTTTGGAAAAGTGTCCCAATGCCAACAGTAAATATTATTACTTTGCTTCTAGGTTTCGAACAAACAAGAAGGTCAAAATTTGGCGTGATACATTCCTCGTGGAAAGAGGGTAATTATTGGTTCCTGGGGTGCTTCTGGGAACGAGTCTTTGTGGGCAGCTCTCCCTGCTGGGAATGTTTTCCCCCTTATTTTGGTTTACTAAGCGTGTGGATTTCGTAAACCTAGTCATAAGACTTATCCTCCTCTGGCCAGCAGAATGATGGCTGAGTCAGAATTGCAAAGATGGGACCACAGTCTTTATGAGGCTGTGGATTCCCACGGCATGTGTCCACCTCAGTTCCTAAGTGGACCAGTTAATTGACTTTCTCAATTATCCCTTCCAGGTTCTGCCTGATGCCCTTCCACTTCTTTTCCTTAAGTGCCTTTCCTAGTTTTGAATAGACAAATAGATGAGATTGTATTAATAACTGTTCCAGAGTCCTTTCTGGGTTTCTCCTTTCTATTTGTAATGTTCATTGTCATTGTTTTTCTCAATGCTTACCCTAGCCAAGAGAAAAACATTTCTATCATTGCTTTTTAACAAAAATGAACTTTGAGCCTATAAAGCTGAACGTTTATGCCCAAAGGTTTGAAATGAAGATTTTGAAGAAAGTGATTTTCCTTCCCTAATCTCCCATCTTCATAATTCCCAGGTTGTAATTTTCCCAAAGGACTCATGAAAGGTTGGGCTCCTGTGGGTGGAGACTGGATAACTATTTATTGCTTTTTGAAGAGTGTGGAGTCATGTGACAGGGAAGAAAAAATAAGACAGGCAGGTCACAGTGAAAGTCATTTCAGATCACTTCTCACAGAAGCTTTTCTTTTTCTGTCAAAGGAAATTTCTACGTAAGAAAGAGGAATCAAACAAGAATATCCAACAGTCTAATCACTTGCCTAAATATGAGAGGGTCAAAGAACTGTGCCAGCAAGCCAGGTACCAGACAGCCTGTGAACAGCCCGGGCAGGTGAGTGATTCAGCATTTCTGCACCATCACTCATTTGCTTCTCTATTTCTAATGTAAAGACTTGCAACATGTCAGATAATGTACATTTATACTTAAGTAACCTTTTCATAGCCATCATGGAGTGCTCACTGTAACCCCTTTCCACTGACTGAGCAATGTCTGACTGTTCCCAGCTGGGTCTCCTCATCACTGCTTAGGCTTTCTCCATTTAAAAAAGATGATGCTTCTAGTGAAATTTCTAGATATCCACCTAGTTAGCCAACATCAGTTGAAGATATCAGACTTAGGAAATGGATAGTCCTGTGTTAGAAAGTTCAGAGACTGCATCTAAGGAGAAAACCCCACCCCTCTTAACTGGTCATCAGGACATGTCAAGAGATAGCTTAATCAAGATCTGGGGCAGATACTGAGCCTCCGGACAGCAAACCACCCCAAAAGCCATGATTGGGTTTCTACACCCTGGAGTAAGATCAGATGTCATCTAACCCAGAGAGAAGGACAGAGTCTGTGACCAAGGTTGAGGAATGAAAAGGGAAAGCATATTCTATTTATTGTTTTATTGTCTATTTCTATTCTATTTATTGTTTCTACCTGTGCTCACAAAGTTACTGACATCAAATATTTCATTTGACTCACTCGTCTTCATTTATAGAATATTAAGTAGAGAACTCAGGGCTACCCAGAACACCAACTGTTACCAATAACAACTAAAAAATTACCGTGTGGTGAATTAACACAGATCTGTTTTTTGGCTTTTTGTGTGTGTGTGTGTGGGGGGGTGGTGGGATATTTCAATTTCTGTGTATTTTTTTCCTTTCCTTTTTTAAAAAATATAAATTTATTTATTTTAATTGGAGGCTAATTACTTTACAATATTGTATTGGTTTTGCCATACATTGACATGAATCTGCCATGGGTGTACACGTGTTTCCCATCCTGAACCCCCCTCACACCTCCCTCCCCCTCCTATCCCTCTGGGTCATCCCAGTGCACCAGCCCCAAGCACCCTGTATCATGCATCAAACCTGGACTGGTGATTCATTTCACATATGATAATATACGTGTTTCAATGCCATTCTCCCAAACCATCCCACCCTCACCCTCTCCCACAGGGTCCAGAAGACTGTTCTATACATCTGTGTCTCTTTTGCTATCTCGCATACAGGGTTATTGTTACCATCTTTCTAAATTCCATATATATGCATTAGTATACTGTATTGATGGTTTTTTTTTTCTGACTTATTTCACTCTGTGTAATAGGCTCCAGTTTCCTCCACCTCATTAGAACTGATTCAAATGTATTCTTTTTAATGGCTGAGTAATATTCCATTGTGAATATGTATCACAGCTTTCTTATCCATTCATCTGCTGATGGACACATAGGTTGCTTCCATGTCCTGGCTATTATAAACAGTGCTGTGATGAACATTGGGGTACACGTGTCTCTTTCAATTCTGGTTTCCTCGGTGTGTATGCCCAGCATTGGGATTGCTGGGTCATAAGGCAGTTCTATTTCCAGTTTTTAAGGAATCTCCACACTGTCCTCCATAGTGGCTGTACTAGTTTGCATTCCCACCAACCGTGTAAGAGGGTTCCCTTTTCTCCACACCCTCTCCAGCATTTATTGCTTGTAGACTTTTGGATTGCAGCCATTCTGACTGGCGTGAAATGGTACGTCATTGTGGTTTTGATTTGCATTTCTCTGATAATAAGTGATGTTGAGCATCTTTTCATGTGTTTGTTAGCCATCTGTATGTCTTCTTTGGAGAAATGTCTGTTTAGTTCTTTGGCCCATTTTTTGATTGGGTCATTTATTTTTCTGGAATTGAGCTGCAGGAGTTGCTTGTATATTTTTGAGATTAATTCTTTGTCAGTTGCTTCATTTGCTATTATTTTTTCCCATTCTGAAGGCTGTCTTTTCACCTTGCTTATAGTTTGCTTTCTTGTGTGAAAGATTTTAATTTTAATTAGGTCCCATGTGTTTATTTTTGCTTTTATTTCCAACATTCTGGGAGGTGGGTCATAGAGGATCCTGTTGTGATTTATGTCAGAGAGTGTTTTGCCTATGTTTTCCTCCATGAGTTTTATAGTTTCTTGTCTTACGTTTAGATCTTTACTCCATTTTGAGTTTATTTTTGTGTATGGTATTAGGAAATGTTCTAGTTTCATTCTTTTATAAGTGGTTGACCAGTTTTCCCAGCACCACTTGTTAAAGAGATTGTCTTTTCCCCATTGTATATTCTTGCCTCCTTTGTCAAAGATAAGATGTCCCTTAGGTGTGTGGATTTATCTCTGGGCCTTCTATTTTGTTCCATTGATCTATATTTCTGTCTTGTGCCAGTACCATACTGTCTTGATGACTGTGGCTTTCTAGTAGAGACTGAAGTCAGGCAGGTTGATTCCTCCAGTTCTATTCTTCTTTCTCAAGTTTTGGCTATTTGAGGTTTTTGTATTTCCATACAAACTGTGAAATTATTTGTTCTAGGTCTGTGAAAAATACCGTTGGTAGCTTGATAGGGATTGCATTGAATCTATAGATTGCTTTGGGTAGCATACTCATTTTCACTGTATTGATTCTTCTGATCCATGAACACTGTATATTTCTCCATCTATTTGTGTCCTCTTTGATTTCTTTCACTATTGTTTTATAGTTTTCTATATATAGGTCTTTCGTTTCTTTAGGTAGATATATTCCTAAGTATTTTACTGTTTTTGTTCCAATGGTGAATGAAATTGTTTCCTTAATTCTCTTTCTGTTTTCTCATCATTGGTGTATAGAAATGCAAGGGATTTCTGTGTGTGTTGATTTTATATCCTGCAACTTTACTATATTCATTGATTAGCTCTAGTAATTTTCTGGTGGAGTCTTTAGGATTTTCTATGTAGAGGATCATGTCGTCTGCAAACAGTGAGAGTTTTACTTCTTTTCCAATCTAGATTCCTTTTATTTCTTTTTCTGCTCTCATTGCTGTGGCCACAACTTCCAAAACTATGTTGAATAGTAGTGGTGAGAGTGGGCACCTTTGTCTTGTTTCTGACTTTAGGGGAAATGCTTTCAATTTTTCACCATTGAGGATAATGTTTGAAGTGGGTTTGTCATATATAGCTTTTATTATGTTGAGGTATGTTCCCTCTATTCCTGCTTTCTGGAGGGTTTTTATCATAAATGGATGCTGAATTTTGTCAAAGGCTTTCTCTGCATCTATTGAGATAATCACATGGTTTTTATTTTTCAATTTGTTAATGTGGTGTATTACATTGATTGATTTGCGGATATTGAAGAATCCTTGCATCCCTGGGATAAAGCCCACTTGTTCATGATGTATGATTTTTTTAATATGTTGTTAGATTCGGATTGCTAGAATTTTGTTAAGGATTTTTGCATCCATGTTCATCAGTGATATTGGCCTGTAGTTTTCTTTTTTGTGGCATCTTTGTCAGGTTTTGGTATTAGGGTGATGGTGGCCTTATAGAATGAGTTTGGAAGTTTACCTTCCTCTACAATTTTCTGAAAGACTTTGAGTAGGATAGGTGTTAGCTCTTCTCTAAATTTTTGGTAGAATTCAGTTGTGAAGCTGTCTGGTCCTGGGCTTTTGTTTGCTGGAAGATTTCTGATTACAGTTTCAATTTCCGTGCTTCCATTTCTTCCTGGTTCAGTTTTGGAAAGTTGTACTTTTCTAAGAATTTGTCCATTTCTTCCACGTTGTCCATTTTATTGGCATGTAGTTGCTGATAGTAGTCTCTTATGATCCTTTGTATTTCTGTGTTGTCTGTTGTGATCTCTCCATTTTCATTTCTAATTTTATTGATTTGATTTTTCTCTCTTTGCTTCTTGATGAGTCTGGCTAATGGTTTGTCAATTTTATTTATCATCTCAAAGAACCAGCTTTTGGCTTTGTTGATTTTTGCTATGGTCTCTTTTGTTTCTTTTGCATTTATTTCTGCCCTAATTTTTAAGATTTCTTTCCTTCTGCTAACCCTGGGGTTCTTTATTTCTTCCTTTTCAAGTTGCTTTAGGTGTAGAGTTAGGTTAATTTGACTTTTTTCTTGTTTCCTGAGGTAAGCCTGTATTGCTATGAACCTTCCCCTTTGCACTGCTTATACAGTGTCCCATAGGTTTTGGGTTGTTGTGTTTTCATTTTCATTCATTTCTATGCATATTTTGATTTCTGTTTTGATTTCTTCTGTCATTTGTTGGTTATTCAGCAGTGTGTTGTTCAGCCTCCATATGTTGGAATTTTTAATAGTTTTTCTCCTGTATTTGACATCTAATGTTATTGCATTGTGGTCAGAAAAGATGCTTGGAATGATTTCAATTTTTTTTAATTTACCAAGGCTAGATTTATGACCTAAGATGTGATCTATCCTGGAGAAGGTTCCAAGTGCACTTGAGAAAAAGATGAAATTCATTGTTTTGGGGTGAAATGTCCTATAGATATCAATTAGGTCTAACTGGTCTATTGTATCATTTAAAGTTTGTGTTTCCATGTTAGTTTTCTGTTTAGTTGATTAATCCATAGGTGTGAGTGGGGTATTAAAGTCTCCCACTACACAGACCTGTTTTTAAGGAAACTGAGAACATAGGAACACAAACTAATTTAAGCACTCTTGCTTGAAATCTATGCTAGCTGGGAGAAATACACTATGTCACAATGAGAGGGACTAAATTTCTGCCTAAGTCATTGTAACTTAGAACAGAATTGGGGGAAAGAAAAATAACATTTATTGAGCTTTTGCCTTTTTTAATATTCTGAGCCTAACACATCTTTTATTTTTTTATGGAAAGACATTTTATACATAGCAGTGTGTACATGTCAATCCCAAACTCCCAGTCTATAAGGCACTGTATGCAGTGCTTTATACACATTAGCTCAGTTTAATCATCACCCTTGTCTAGAGAGGCATAGTCATTTTCATTTTACAATCTGGGAATCCATAAATTGTCTGATTCCAAAACTCGGGCCACTTTGTGCCTTCCAGGTAAATTTTTAACAAGAGGAAGAGAAGTTCAATTCTGTCTTTTCTTTCTTTTTTTTAATCTGACCTCTGGATAGTCACACAACTAGCCAACACCAGTTCAAGGTATCAGACGCATAAAATGGGGAGCCCAGTTATTATTAAAATGCCTTTGTTTCTTATACGCTTTTTATATGGCATCTAACTATATTGAATAGATGTTCATTATAAACTACTTGACCCTCATCCGCTCTGTATTTCCTTGTGTCTTTTCGTACACAGGAATCCCTTTGAAGTGGAAAAAGGTGAGGAGGGAGGGCTATTGAATTAAGGGATAAAACCAAGCCTTCATAGCACTCTGCTAAGCCTTAATTTTCAAGTGTTTAGTGGAGAAGCTTAGACCTATTCATTATATTTTAATTTGAAGTCTCCAAATCCTTCTTGTGGAAGCTCCAAGTAGTATTATGACTAAAACCTCAGAATTGTTTTGTAGCTCTAAAACGATTTTTATGAGGCAGCCTCAATAGACTAATTTTACTTCTATTCAGGAGGTGGAAATGTTCAGTGTTAAATATATCTCATGCACATTAGTGATCTGGTTGCTATTTCAGCTAAGTGGAGAGACTTATAACCCTTTGAAGATAAGGTTCATGGCCTACCTTTCAGTATACACTTTTACAAACCTCTCTATATGGCTCATGCTGAAATTTTAATTTGTGTCCTCAAGGGCAAACACAGCATAAACTAGATTACTGGCCCCAGCTCTTCACTCATGCTGAATGCCAACTATGTTAAAAACTTCACTTTGCTTTTTTATAGTTTTCTAAACGCGTTTTGCCCCCATGAAATGCTTTCATGTGTGGCTCCCTGGAATTTTCCTCTGTTGTTTCATTTTGTTAATCACTCTAAATTTGGTTTCTATCACATGGCTCAGATGGTAAAGAATCTGCCTGCAGTGCAGGAGACTTGGGTTCAATCCCTGAGTCAAAACGATCCCCTGGAAAAGGAAATGGCAACCCTCTCCAGTATTCTTGCCTGAAGAATCCCATGGACAGAGGAGCCTGGCAGGTTCCATGGGTTTGCAAAGAGTGGGACACAACTGAGTGACTAATGGTGCCCCACTCCAGTATTCTTGCCTGGAAAATCCCATGGGCGGAGGAGCCTGGTAGGCTGCAGTCCATGGGGTCATGAAGAGTTGGACACGACTGAGTGACTTCACTTTCACTTTTCACTTTCATGCATTGGAGAAGGAAATGGCAACCCACTTCAGTGTTCTTGCCTGGAGAATCCCAAGGACGGGGGAACCTGGTGGGCTGCCGTCTATGGGGTCACACAGAGTCGAACACGACTGAAGTGACTTAGCAGCAAAGTGACGAATACTTTCACTTTCACATAAGAGAACATTAGCAATGAACTCTTTGAGAAGTGCTTGAATTAATGGGCAAAGAATTAGACTTGGCACAATGGTGATTTCTTTCTATAGGTAGTGGCAAACCATGCCTTTAGAAGCTGAGAACTTTGAGAAATTTTTGAGCCTCTTCAAGGCAGTTATTGCTTGGTTACATTCTATAGAATCTTTGTATGTTGGTTTTTTGCTCTTTCTTTTTGGCTCTACTTTGAAGATTACCTTTTAAAAAAAATGATAAATTTTCATTTATTATCATTTATTTATGATCTTAGTTTCGACACATGAGATCTCCATTGTGCCAGGCAGGATCTTTCTGTGGCCACGGACTCTGCAGTTGTGGTGCAAGGGTTTAGTAGTTGTGGCATGCAGGCTTTGTCGCTCTGAGGTTGTAGGATCTTAGCTCCCTGACCAGGGATCAAACCCATGTCCCCTGCATTGGAAGGCAGATTCTTAACCACTGAACCACTAGAGAAGTCCCTGAAGATTATCTTTTTATTTACTATATCATTGACTTTTAGAAGGGAAGAAAAAGTCCAGAATAATGAGACTGTTCAGGATCAAGATGACAGCCAACTCTGAACTGACTTGCTTAGGTTTTCTTTCCTTGATATGGGTTTTACACCTGGCCTGTGCCCTGCTTTTCTTCCCCTCACCAAGGTTAGCTGCCTTCCTTCCAAGGGAACACCCTTGGTTTGACTCTCCATGGAGCGCAGAGAAAAAATCAGCACCATTAGCCTGATTCTTTTCACTGCTAATCCCCAAAAAAGATAGTGCCTTCCCCCCACTCCTCCAACAGACCCCACATCTGGTCTCCTAAGGATGGTTTGGTACAGTCAATGTGGATTCAGGAAGTGGAGTAAATAAAAGAAAGAGCAATGTGAAGTTCAGAAGTTTGGGTCAGAATATTGGCATCCACTCCCTTTCAGTTGTATGTTCTTTCAGAAGACAGTTTCTCCTGTGTCTTGGATGTTCTGTCTCTGGAAAGAAAATTGACCTGTGTCTTGGGAGGATAAAGTGCCATGATGTATGTAAAGTTCTAGGTGAGCTTTAAAGTAGTGTATGAGTGTTGGATGCTGGGCGTTATTATTGTTCCAGGCCATCTTACCTGTTGTTTTCATTCCTATGAAGCCAATAGGGAACAAAATTGGGCCAGAATCCCAGACATTTGGCATCACTTCTCCATCATGTGAACTAAACAACCAGCAGGGACTAATTAAGACAGCATGGACATATGTGTTCGCATTACTTCCATGTTTCTGAATTAATACAAGGCTGAGTGTGAGTTCCCATCACTCTCTCAGCTGGCATGACACCCCCAAGCATATTTATGTACACATTATACACACACACACACACACACACGCATGCACACAATCATGTACACAAGCTCAACTTCATCTGAAGTTGGTTCAATGGAGAACATAGATCAGTGATGCTCAGTTCTTCTGCACATCAGTATCACCTGAGGAGCTTTTGCAAATGCTGATGTCCAGCCTCGCCGACCAAGCAGATGAACATGTCTGCAGGGATGGTCAAGGCATGTGTGTTTTTTAACAGCATTACAAACCACAGACCTAGAATCTTAAGAATGCCAAAGTTGGAAATAGGCTTAGAAGTCTTCTCATCGGATGGTATCCTTTTCCTAATAAGGAAATTTAGATCCAGAGAACTTAAGCCACCAACCCAATGTCAAAACCTGCGGCTCTTCACTTCATGTTCAAATCTTTTCTTCCCCAGAGCGTCCTGCCTCTGCAAAAATGTAAGACAGTAGATTTTCTGCTTGAAATTGTCAGTGGCATTTGCCTCCATGAATCCCTCACGGCATCTAGGGTAGCACCTCTCAACCATGACCTCAGATTAGAATCACTTAAGCAGCTTTGGAAATGGAAATGCTCATGTTCGAATCTCAACCCAGACACATTAATTCAGAATCCCTGAGGATGGGGCCCAGGTGGCAGTGTTTTGTTTTGTTTTTTCAAGCTCCTGGGTGATTCCTTTGACCAGCCAAGAATGAAAACCAGTCATGCTGGAGGAGGGTGGTCATTTTTTGTTCCTCTTCTAGGTATAGATATTGATTTCTTAAATAGGAGTTACATAAAAGAGAAGTTCCCTGGGCATTCCATTTTGAAGTACATTTTATACATATATTCTTTGTCCTTTAAGAGGAAAAAAGCAACTTGTTTTCTTTTTATACAGCAAATGGCATGTCCTTTTGTTAAATCATTGAATTCCAGCATCTTTGTAATTTAATTTGCCTTTCTACTGTTGTATCAATACAAAATCAAAGATCTGTTAAGATTCTGAAAAGACCTCAGCATCAGGCAAAGAAAATTAAAATGTAGCCTGTTGAGTGTAACCTGGTTTAGTGCCAGGATCTATGCTGTCATCCAAAAATTATCCCTCTGACCAGAGGTCCTTCTGACCCTTTGTGACCAGCTGCAGAGCAGGAATAAAAAGGCATTTGCCAGGAAGGTCTGGCTAGAATTGTTAGTGTGCCAGAAATGGACCGCCTGTTTCCAGAAACCCGCTGAGCCCTGGTGAAGATCACAGCATGGCTTGTAGCCATCCCCTCCCCACCTCCCCTTGCCCTGGCTCTCTGGGCTCCAGAGAAATCAGCCAGAAATACGGAGCCTCCAGATGCCAGCCTCTGGCGCAACTCTCGTCTCAACAGGGAGAGTCTCAACTAACCTCAGTATGGAAGGCTAGTCTCCTGCGTGCTTCAGCCTACACTGAAGGATGAGGCTGAATGGCTGGGCATGTCCCTAGGTGCTTGGCTTCTTTGCATTTTTCAGAACACAAATCGCAGGGTTAAATGTTAAACCATCTTTAGTAATGCTCCAGACAACTCAGAAACAAACGTTGAGGACGTACGCTTTTCCCATCAACTGCATGTGATCCCAGCTTATTTAATTCATACTCTCTCATTTCCCACTGTGCCCACCCTGGTCGGGTTCCCCTCTTCCCTCTGTCTCTCTGTTTCTCCTTTTTCTTACTAAGTTTTATTGGAATATAGTTGCTTTACAATGTTGTGTTAGTTTCTGCTGTTCAGCAAAGTGAATCAGCTACGTTGTTGTTCAGTTGCTGAGTCGTGTCCAGCCCTTTGTGACCCCATGGACTGCAGCACTCCAGGCTTCCCTGTCCTTCACCATCTCCCGGAGCTTGCTCAAACTCATGTCCACCGAGTCAGTGATGCCATCCAACCATCTCACCCTCTGTTCCCTTCTCCTCCTGCCTTCAATCTTTCCCAGCATCAGGGTCTTTTCAGATTCTCATTAGTTGTCTGTTTCATGCATAATAGTGTTTGTGTGTCTCGAGCATAACATTCTCTCCTGCATGTTAGTTGTCACCTCTGCCTTCCCAAGTGTCATTCCCTCAACCTATCGGCAGCCTCACACTCTGCCCCAAACCACTCCCCTTTTGTCTCGGTGTCCTCATCAACCAGGATTGTATCCAAGCTGTTCGCTTCGTATGTGACTGCAGGCCCTTTACTTAACCTAACTCTGCCTCAGTTTCTTCATCTGTGACATGGGCATAAAATAGTACTTGCCTCCAGGGGTTGCTGCAAAAGACTGTAGGAGTTAAATGTATCTGCAGGAGTCCCTAGCACGTAGCAAGCACTCAACAAATACTAGCTATTGATTGTTAGCCAGGGTCAGTTCACCAATTTTGTTTTCCCTCATTTGCAAGAACCATACTTCTTCCAGCATTCCAACAGTGACTTTTATAAATGGTTATTCACATTAAAATCTAAAGGAGGAAACACTTTCTCTTTTTTCTGATTTTCCCTCCCACCTCCAACCCCTGCCCCATCCTGTTTCACCCCATCTCAGAGAAAGCAGGAGATAAATATCTTCAGCACAAATAACTCTATTTCATGTTTATGAGAAAGTCTGAAAATAACTTGAGCTAGTAGCAATTTGAACAAGGATGTTTATATGGCCATATTCCTCAGTGTTGAGATGAAAATTCTTTTTTTAATTCAAGTATAATTGACATATACCATTGTATTAGTATCAGGTGTACAATTTAATGATTCAATATTTGTATATATTGTAAAGTTATCACCACAATTAGTCTAGTTACCATCCATCACCCCATGGTTAAAATTTGTTTTTCTTGTACTGAGAACCTGTTAAATGTACTCTCTTAGCAACTTTCAAATATGTACTAGGCTGTTATTAACTGTAGTTACCATGCTATACATTACACCCTCAGGGGGTTATTTTATAACTGTAAATTTGTATATTTTGACCACTTTTACCCATTTGCCTACATTCATCCTACATGAGTTTGAGCAAACTCAAGAAGATAGTGAAGAACAGGGAAGCCTGGTGTCCTGCAGTTCATGGGGTCACAAAGAGTCAGACACAACTTAGCAACTGAACAGCAATAACCCCAGGTGAAAATTCTAAACACATGTGCTCATGCAGGTAACTGCTTCCCATGATGTCGGCACTGGATTAACAGATAACCAGGTTATTAGAAAATTACTATATCATTGTTACATCTCAGAGAATATAATCTGACCTGCATTAGAGCCAAATCCATGTAATAGGAAGTATGATAACAGAGAACTAATGCATGTGCATATATGTGTATAAAATTAAGCTTTCATTGCAGTATACCTTCGAAAAAGTTGTCACCAATTTTTTTTTTCTTACTCATGAAAATGGGTATAAGTGGTATAAATAAGATTATTTATACTCATCCCTGGTGGCTCAGATGGTAAAGAATCTGCTTGCATTTCGGGAGACCCGGGTTCAATCCCTGGGTCAGGAAGATCCCCTGGAGAAGGGAATGGCAATCCACCCCAGTACTCTTGCCTGGAAAATCCCATGGACAGAGGCTACAGTCCATGGCATTGCAGAGTCAGATACGACCAAGTGTCTTACTAAATACTTAGTAAGACAACACTTACTGAATAAGTTTACAGGGCATTCTTAATCAATCTGAGAAATACATACAATCCAAAATGTACAAAAAACACACAGATGTGTATAACGGACTTTTGGACTCAGAGGGAGAGGGAGAGGGTGGGATGATTTAGGAGAATGGCATTGTAACATGTATACTATGATGTTAGAATCGAATCGCCAGTCTATGTCCGACGCAGGATACAGCATGCTTGGGGCTGGTGCACAGTGATGACCCAGAGAGATGTTATGGGGAGGGAGGTGGGAGGGGGGTTCATGTTTGGGAACGCATGTACACCCGTGGTGGATTCATGTCAATGTATGGCAAAACCAATACAGTATTGTAAAGTAAAATAAAGTAAAAAAAAAAATGTAGAAACTATAATGATCCTCAAGTGGTTACTTCAGGAAAGGGAAGTAACCAGAGTTCTATCATCATCTAATACTATGCTAAACATTTTTTTTTTTTTGGTCACAACTCATGGCGCATGGCATCTTATTAATAGTTCTCCCACCAGGGATTGAACTCACACCTCTTGCACTGGAAGTGCAAGATAGCCGCTGAGCTGCCAGGGAAGTCACTGTCCTAAGCATTTTACATGGGACATTTTTTCACCTGAAAACTCTTCCAAAAATAGATATTATGCCCATTGTAAATATGAGGTTTAAATGGGATAGTTACTTGACCAAATTTGCACAGTTAGAAGGGTGACAAGTCTGTGTTCAAAACAAGATCCGTGTGATTTGAAGCTTGCAACCTTCCCACTAAACACTAATTACTATGTTTAAGACAGCTTACAACCAGGGAACAGAGACTTGCCCAAGGACTGGGTAGGCATTGTTAAAGGTCAGTTATAATAGTTCTGCCTCAGATTCCTGTAGTGCATCTTTTCTTCAGAACTCCAAAAATGGTCAACAATGTATTCTCATGACAGATCCTTGAAGCCAGGAGGAATAAGTGTTATTTTACCAGCTGTAGAATCTGGAAGAACAAAGAGATGCTGCAGTTTGCTCTAGGCCGTAGAGTTAGCAGCAAAAGAAAATTAAAATTGAGGTTCTCAGATCCCTAACCCAATACTTATCCCTGTTAAAAATGACTACCTCTCATAAAGCTTCCATTAGGTAAATTTCTGTAAATAATAGAGTGTGTGTGTGTAAAAATAATAATAATAATAGCAACTACCTTTGCTGAGTTCTTCCTATGAGTTACCTCTACTGCTTATGACCCTATAAAAATTTAGATGGTGCCCATCCTATAGCAATGTGATAAATTTAATATATTCAAATCGGGCTTTTCTAGCTTGAAAGTCCAGATTTTTCCACTCAGCCACATCAATATGCATATGAAATGCCACTCCCAGGTCCCAGGCAGAAGATAGGTGATATTCAGTGCTACAAAGTCCTACTCTAATAAATGAATTATGGTAGTACTTTAGGTTGGGCTTCCCAGGTAGCTCAGCTGGTAAAGAATCTGCTTGCAATGCAGGAGACCATGGTTCAATTCCTGGGTTAGGAAGATCCCCTGGAAGAGGAATAGGCTACCCACTCCAGTATTCTTGGGCTTCCCTGGTGACTCAGATGATAAAGAATCTGCGTGCAAAGTGGAAAACCTGGGTTTGATCCCTGAGTCAGGAAGATCCCCTGGAAGATCCCCTGGTATGGCAAACCACTCCAGTATTCTAGCCTGGAGACTCCCCATGGACAAAGCAGCCTGGTGGGCTACAGTCCATGGGATCGCAAAAAGTTGGATGAGACTAAGCACAGCATAGCACTTTAGGTTACTGTGGAAATTAAATGAATAAATTTTTATATAAAACACCCTAGACCAGTACCTGGTATCAAGTAAGAGTTTAATAGGTGATGATAATGTGACATCTCCCCTTAGATTGGATTCCACCCAAACAGCTGCACACATGACTCTTTGAACCAAAAGAGCCAACCTTCTCTTCTTCCTCAGGTGTGACTTACCTTTAGTTATATATTGGCTTAGCAAAAAGTTAATTCACTTTTTTCCATAAGATTTTTGGTCAACCCAATATAATCTATCCAAAACACTTAGACACAGTTACTAAACAGGGTGATTAAATGCTGAGTTAAACTCAGGGAATGATTCATGCATGAGACTTGGTCCATCCCCTTCATCCCAAGTTTCAGCATAGTTGGAAAGGCTCACATGAAATAATAATAACTTTGGAATTGTTGAAATAGTTTTATCGAGCACCTTGCGCATGGTAGATGTGCGGAAGTATTTGTGGAATGAGTGTATTATCAACACAGACTAAGACATCGGAGAGGGAGGAGGAGGGTTGAATTGATGTTGTCCCAGAAAGCAGGAAAGGAATTTGCAGGAGTAAGTGGTTGGAGAAGATGGAGAAAACTGGATTTGGCCATTAACCGAGTTCCCAAAAAAGTCCAAGAGCTTAGATAAAAGCAAGGCAGTGTGACATCTGTATTTCGGGAGGGGCACTTACTTCAGGTCCCATTAGCCTTACCTGATCTCAGGCTCCCATCTGATTCCAGCAACTCTTCTACAGTGGAAAACCATCTCATTTCCAGGAGCATGTAAATGACCTGCAGCAGGTTTCAGAGCTATTCCTTTAAAAATTCTTTCTCCACCTCCATCTATAAACTCTCCAAGTAAGATGACCATTTGAGTTGCTGCTATTTCCAGGTTTTATTGCTCAGCCATAAAAATTGTCATGATATAGAACACTAAAATGACTGTGGCCCATGTGTGGTAATTACATTTCATTAAAATTCCTAGTATGCTTGCCACTAAGGAGATTTTCAAAGCCTTTAGCTAATTACTCTATCTAATAGGGTCTATGACTTGTTCAGAGAGTCCGTGGTACAGGAAATAATTGGCATTTTTGCCAATGACTCCTGTATTATACAAGAAAGTATATATAGGTAGTGTTTGGGGGTATATGTATATGCGCATGTATATATATGTGCCTGCATGTATGTATGTATGTTTGATTTTATATGATATGTCATCTGTGCCAATGACCATGCTAGACCTTAGATGAGGTTAAATTCAACTCTTCAGGAAAGAAACACACTTTTTGTTCATTTCTGTCCCATTGGAAATCAACAAGGAATTTGGCTAATGGGAAAATGCAGGTTGTAATCCAAATAGGATAAGTCACTAAAAATTTTGCCTATATTTTTGTGTTCTACGGGAATCTACTTGTCCCCTCAGCTCTTCCAGGGCAAAAAAAGAAAAATTTTAATGCACTGTGGTTTTAAAACTAAGGAAGGTTTTCAGTACAGTTGTGTTTTACAAATTACTGTTTGCAGTGAAGTTGATATAAACTGAAACACAGAAAGACGTAAAGCCATCATTTTGTCAAGAATAAAGAGAGCCACATTTTCCTGTCTGATAAAAAATAGAGCATTTTTTAAATTAAGTTTCTGCTTGGCTGTGAGTTGAATCCACTGATGTCTTCTTTTGCTACTACAAACATTAAGTAATCAACACTTGGTTTTTGAATGGATGAGGTAGCATTTCAGGTGGGTGGATGTGTCTTAAACCACTTGGATTTAAGACAGATATATGACGTAAATACTCAAGCACCACTGAGTCCCACACATTCTGGAGCTATGAAATATTATTTGTTTTAGACACTTTTCATGAGCAAGAATTTTATTTTTTTATTTTTGCACAAGGTCTTTGTTACTGCATATGGGCTTTCTCCAGTTGAAGAGAGCGAGGCTACTCCTCATTGTGGTGCACAGGCTTCTCATTATGGTAGCTTCTCTTGTTGTGGAGCACAGGCTCTAGGATCATGGGCTCAGTAATTGTGGTTGAAGGGCTTAGTTGCTCCTGGGCATGTGGAAACTTCCCACACCAGGGCTCAAAGCCACCTCCCCTGCATTGGCAGGAGGATTCTTAACCCCTAGACCACCAAGAGAAGCCCTCCAAGAACTCTTCTGAGAATTTCCTGGCACCTCCTCAAGCTAATTGGCCTTATCTAAGAGTGCAATACACAAACCCAAGCTTAGAAAGCACTGATCTCCATGTTAAAAAAAAAAAAAAAAAAAACTGCATAGCACCAGCTCCATGCAGTTTTCAGCTAAGAATGTGTGAAGATTGTCTGTCATTTATCAACTAACTGTTCTGGTTAGGGTTAGGGTAGGTGTTAGGGTTGGCTTCCCTGGTGACCCAGTGGTAAAGAATCCACCTGCCAATGCAGAAGAATTGCATTCGATCCCTGGGTCGGGAAGATCCCCTGGAGAAGGAAATGGCTACCCAGTCCAGCATTCTTGCCTGGGAAATCCCATGGACAGAAGAGAATGGCAGGCTACAGCCCATGGGGTCACAACGAGTCAGACACGACTTAGTGACTGAACAACAACAAAGGGTTGGGGTTAGGAGAGAGTGAGGATAACTGGTTACTCATAAAGCACATAGTTCTGCCATTGAAGATGAGCTGGGAGTGTCCATCTATTCTACTGGAGCCATTTTCTAGCCAAGTCACACCAGTACATTTCTTCACACTCAAAAATATGCACATCCCTCTCAAAGGCCATCCATCTGAGCTCCTTAGACCTAAAAGTATACCTTTGCCCTCCTGTGGGATCCTGCTGCAAAGAGGTCCAGTAACCAGTTGTGAATCTAAAGCAGTGGTCCTTAACCCAGCTTCACATTACAATCACCAGGGAAGCTTTGGAAAAATCCCAATGTCCAGCCAAGGTGAGAACCACTGATCAGATGTATTCATAACTCCCATGTGCCTTATCAATTTGAATTCATGTTTGCGTTTTTTTTGTTTGATTTGAGTTAAATCATCTCTAATTTGGTTAGTCCTTAGACTATTCTTGACTTCTTGCCTTTTCTTGGTTTTGTAAATAGGTAGTTACTTGTCTTGTCTCTTGAGCTCCTGCTTCTCTGGATAGAGAATTACATTCAAAGCATTCTGGCCAAACCACTAAAGAAGGTTGTTACCTGGTGTGTCTTGAAATAATTTAATTCAACAGCACAGAGTGTATAGGGGCTAAAGTGAAATTATAGAACACCATTCTAGATGGCAGGGATTTGGGAGCTCTATGATAGGGCTTCCCAGGTGGCACTAGTGATAAAGAACTCGCCTGCCAGTGCAGGAGACAAAAACTCGTTCCATCCCTGGGTTGGGAAGGTCCCCTGGAAGAGGACATGGCAACTCACTCCGCTGTGCTTGCCTGGAGAGTCCCATGAACAGAGGAGCTTGGCGGGCTACAAACAGTCAAACACGACTGAAGGATTTAGCACGCACAGGTAGAAGCGCAAAGGCTGCTGTGACCATCCAACAGCTACTGGAGGTCGCTCAGTTGTGTCCGACTCTTTGCGACCCTCTGGACTGTAGCCCGCCAGGCTCCACTGTCCATGGGATTTTACAGGTGAGAACACTGGAGTGGGTTGCCATTCCCTTCTCCAGGGGGTCTTCCTGACCGAGGGATCGAACCTGCATCTCTTCTATCTCCTGCACTGGCTGGCTGATTCTTCATCGCTAGTGCCACCTGGGGAAGCATGTGACTCCATTAAGAGAAAACAAACTGTGGCTCAGCATGATGGTCCACTGTGAAGGGTTGCACACCATTCTGTACACTAATGTCAGGGCCAAACTTTACCTTGCATCAAAATAGTCCTCCAAGATACAGGTGTAACAAGGGGATACATGAGATCATTTCACAGAAGGCCTGAAAAAACATCTTTTATCTAATCATTTTTTCATTTATTTTCATGTATATTTGAAAATATAAAACTGGCACAACAAACACATAATTTTACAAGAATTATGGTTTTGGCCACAGTTTAGAAATATACCCATTTTAAAAAAAGTGGGGGGCTTCCTTGGTGGCTCAGATGGTAAAGAACCTACCTTCAGTACAGGAGTGCATGCTCAGTCACTTCAGTCATGTCTGACTCTTTAGACCCAGGTTGAATCCCTGGGCTGGGAAGATTTCCCTAGAGAAGGGAATGGCTACCCACTCCAGCATTCTTGTTTAGAGAATTCCAGGGACAGAGGAGCCTGGTGGGCTACGGTCCATAGGGTAGCAAAGAGTCAGATGTGACTGAGCAACTAACTCTTCACTTAAAAGAAAAAAAGTATCAAAAAAAAATTGTACACAGGTGATACTCATATATGGATGTGGGGAAAAAAACACAAAAGTTTGATAAGTCTATATTGTACCATGTTGTAACAACCATGATCAGCTTACAATGAATGTCATTATTCTCCCCATTTGCCAGATTAATGTTTTAGGGAGAGAAAAGGGAAAATAGGAAGATTATCAGATCTTTAAGTCAGTTATAGAGGATCCCATGAAATAACCCCCAGGCAAAGAGCTATTATTTCAGCCAGGTTTGAAACCCATAAAATGGGGAGGGGGCACTGAGATGCTATGCTGTGTCATATTCATCCAGAGTTAAGCCAAAACTTCTGTAGCCATATATATATATATATTTGGCCTCTCTGTGCAGCATGCAGAATCTTAGTTCCCCCACTGGAGATCAAACCCACGTCCCCTGCATTGGAAGCATGGAGTCTTAACCCCTAGACCGCTGGGGAGGTCCCACCTCTGTAGCTATCTTAATAGAAAGCTCAAATGAGAAAACCTAGTGCCAAGGGAACCCTCTTACACTGTTGGTGGGAATACAAACTGGTACAGCCACTATGGAGAACAGTGTGGAGAGTCCTGAAGAAACTGGAAATAGAACTGCCTTATGACCCAGCAGCCCCACTGCTGGGCATACACACCTAGGAAACCAGAACTGCAAGAGACACGTGTACCCCAATGTTCATCGCAGCACTGTCTACAATAGCCAGGACATGCAGGCAGCCTAGATGTCCATCGGCAAACGAATGGATAAGGAAGTTGTGGTACATATACACAATGGAATATAAGTCAGCTATAAAAAGGAATGCATTTGAGTGAGTTCTAATGAGGTGGATGAAGCTGGAGCCTATTATTCAGAGTGAAGTAAGTCAGAAAGAGATACACCAATAGAGTATATTAACACATATATATGGAATTTAGAAAGACGGTAACAATGACCCTGTATGCAAAGCAGCAAAAGAGACACAGATGTAAAGAACAGACTTTGGGGCTGTGTGGGAGAGGCAAGGGTGGGATGATTTGGGAGAATAGCGTTCAAGCGTATATTACCATATGTAAAATAGATGACCAGTGCAAGTTCGATGCATGAAGCAGGGCATTCAAAACTGGTGCCCTGAGACAACCCAGAGGACAGGGTGGGGAGGGAGGAGGGAAAGGAGTTCAGGATGGGGGACACGTGTGCACCCATGGCCGATTCATGTCAGTCTATGGCCAAAACCACCACGATATTGCAAAGTAATTAGTCTCCAATTAAAATAAATTAATTTTTAAAAACCCAGTAGCAGCTCCCCACGCGTGTCTATTGAGGAGGTGAACCCTGCCTCTCTAGGGAGCAGCTTGTCCAGCCGAGTGTGCACTGTTTGTAGAAGGATAAGAAAAGTCACAGAGGAAGCCCGGTTCATCTGCTCACGTGTGTGTGTGTGCGCATGTTAGTCGCTCAGTCGTGTCCCACTCTTTGCCACCTCATGGACTGTAGCCTGCCAGGCTCCTCTGTCCATGGGATTTCCCAGGCAAAAATACTGGAGTGGGTTGCATTCCCTTCTCCAGGGGATCTTCCTATGCAGGGATCGAACCCAAGTCTCCTCCATTGCAGGCAGATTCTTGACCGCCTGAGCTACCAGAGAAGCAAATGTTCTTGTCTGGCGTGTATGAAATTTGGCTCGCCCCCACGATAGACTCAGGTTAAATTCATTTCTGTCTTCCTCATATGCCAGTCTTACTGGCCTCGAATTAGAAACTCAAGGGCAGAGAACAAAGCAGCCAAGTTTGTTTTCTCCAGAAAAAAGACGGGTCTGGTGAAAACAGCCCTAACAGCTGTGCTCTGTGGCTTGCTGAGTTAAGTAAGGGCTTTTCCATGTTTCATTCAAGACTCTGTTTAGTCTGGATGCTGAGGATTTATGTATCAATTCTTGGCTCTGGTGTCATTGAGGTAGTTCTGATTTCCTGTGATTTCGTGGTCATCTGTATTCGCCTGCAGTGAAGGAAATAACTAAGAGAACAGGAGTCAACTTATTCCAGGGTCACCTGAAAGCTGGCCTTTTTTCATGCGCTCTTTTTAACGGTGTTGCCAGGGTTCTAAAAACAAAAGCAGCAGTCCTTAATCAGAAACACCTGATGTGGTGTGTAACTGGCTCTCACGTTGGCTCTTGCAGAAGTGGCAGTGCGTCGAGGACACGTCTGGCAAGCTTCGAATTCACAAGTGCAAGGGCTCTGGTGACCTGCTCGCCGTCCGACAGAGCACGCGGCCCCTCTTTCGTGGCTTCCAGGACAAGGACAAAGAGTGCAGTTGTGGCGAGTCCGGGTATCGGGCCAGCAGGAGCCAGAGAAAGAACCAGAGGCAGTTCCTGCGGAACCAGGGGACCCCAAGTAAGCCATTGCCTGTGACCCTCTCGGTGGCAGGCTGAGGCTTTCAGGCTTGGCTGTTAGGAAGGCAAACTAGCCTTGATCCATCCACATGTTAAATATCATCAATGCAAAGGTTTGGGGCTAAAAGCAAATAATGGTTCTGTTTAAAATATGAAGGCTGAAGTCATTTGAAATTTTGCTTTGTGAATATTAAGCTTAGAATGAAAATATATTCTGTAAAAGCAGCAGACACAAAACATATGCACACTTTTTTTAAAAAGAAAATGAAAATCCAGAGTTTCAGCTAGAAGATGAGTAACAGTATAAGTCGCTAAAAAATAAATTATTTATGTATATGTGCACGTCCCTGATAACTCAGTTGGTAAAAATCCACCTGCAATGCAGGAGAGCCCAGTTCGATTCCTGGGTTGGGAAAATCCTCTGGAGAAGGGACAGGCCACCCACTCCAGTATTCTTGAGCTTCCCTTGTGGCTCAGCTGGTAAAGAATCTGCCTGCAATGTGGGAGACCTGGGTTTGATCCCTAGGTTGGGAAGACCCCCTGGAGAAGGGAAGGGTTAGCTACTCCAGTATTCTGGCCTGGAGAATTCCATGGACTGTGTAGTCCATAGGGTCGCAAAGAGTCGGACATGACTGAGCAACTTTCACTATAAAACATTAAGTTTACCGTGGTACAATGGGAGGCATAGCTATTTTAATAATTCGTTTTCTTGAGTGATGAGGATCCAGATACTCATTGCATTCTTTTGTTTTACCTCTACAGCAGATCAGAACAACTGAATAGTAAGAAAGAAAACATAGATTCTATACTACTAGGAGTTTCTCAGACTTTATGCATCCTTTTCTGGGAATGATAATGTTATCTGGCTTTCTTTGTATACTGGAAGAAAAAATTCATTAGAGTCATTACTAAAAACCGTTTCAGGGCTTATGCATTTAACTAGTAAGAGAAGCATGCATGCTTTTTAAAAAAGGCTTGTCTGTTTTAGGACAATATATTTTTCTAATTCCTCTCATTGATTTGTAGGGTCTGACTAGTCGAATTCAATATGAAAAGCACTGCCTGGCATTTTTATAAAAACTCATATCAGGCAGCTATCAGATTCCTATGAAGCGGCACCTTCTATAAAAGAATGAGAGTCTAGTGCCATCTAGTGGCTACATACAAAAAGTGACATTTCTGTGATAATGCCTTTATGTACTGATTTTAAAAAGCAAAATACATTCAATTCTGAACCAAGAAATCAAATCATAGACTAGAACAACGGGAGCCCTTA
This sequence comes from Ovis aries, assembly GCF_016772045.2. Classification (NCBI taxonomy): domain Eukaryota; kingdom Metazoa; phylum Chordata; class Mammalia; order Artiodactyla; family Bovidae; genus Ovis; species Ovis aries. The sequence goes on from NC_056062.1 coordinate 46,409,401, forward strand.
GAACAGACTTCTTAAACCTGGACTCCACAGGTGAACTTTATAGGATCATCAGTTCAGTTCAGCATCTCAGTCGTGTCCGACTCTTTGCGACCCCATGAATCACAGCACGCCAGGCCTTCCTGTCCATCACCATCTTCTGGAGTTTACCGAAATTCATGTCCATTGAGTTGGTGATGCCATCCAGCCATCTCATCCTCTGTCATCCCCTTCTCCTCCTGCCCCCAATCCCTCCCAGCATCAGGGTCTTTTCCAGTGAGTCAACTCTTCACATGAGGTGGCCAAAGTATTGGAGTTTCAGCTTCAGCATTAGTCCTTCCAATGAACACCCAGGACTGATCGCCTCTCGGACGGACTGGTTGGACTTCCTTGCAGCCCAAGGGACTTCTCAAGAGTCTTCTCCAACACCACAGTTCAAAAGCATCAATTCTTCGGCACTCAGCTTTCTTCACAGTCCAACTCTCACATCCATACATGACCACTGGGCCCTCTAAAATTTTATCCAAAATTTTAAGCATATTCTTTGTGTATATATGCATGCTTCTGGATATAAAACTTTAAAGGAATCGATAATCCAAAAGGCTGAAAATCATTGACTTGGGAGATTTTCTTTCCTCTTGAAAAAAAAATGCCAGGTTTAATAATTCACACCAAGATTTCTAATGGGCAAATGACAAAGGAGAGGACCCAGACCCTCACCCTTAGCAGAAACCATCCCCAGTGTCCAGCTTGAAGGTGGAGGCAGCCTCTTCTCTCCCAAGAACTTCAGTGTTACTCCCCAGGCACTGACCATAAAGCACACTGATTTTTCCATGTTGAGCACAAGCTGGAGAAGTCTAGGGCCATTTTTTTGAGCTGTGTGGAGAACATGGGTTGGATGCTTCTCTTTTCCATCACAGTGGAATTTGTGAGCACTCTCAGTGAGCCATCTCAGAGGCGTTTCTTCTCAAAACAGCTTCCTGCAGAGAGCAAGATGGTTCTGATTCTGCAGCCTGTGTGCACCCTTTCTTCCTACTTTAGCAGCAAGGTCGACACATCAGAGCACTGAGTGCGCCCCCACAGAGCCTGAGTGCATCTGATCAGCAGGAGCCCATGTTTGCGTGTTTGCACATTAAAGCTCTTACCTAGCCCACAATGAGTTTTGACAGTGGTCTATGTTGACCAGAAAGCATACTGGCCTCCCCCCAGCATTATTCTCCATCTGCCAGGTATTTAGTCCATTGGTTGATGGGAGCATTTGCAAAATTCAGCTTTTCTTAGAGCAATCTTTTATTATTTGTGCAAATAGAAGGTGTCTGGAATATTTGAAAGTGAAAGTGTTAGTCAGTCAGTCGCATCCAATTCTTTGTGACCCAATGGACTGTAGCCCACCAGGCTCCTCTCTCCATGGAATTTCTCAGGCAAGAATAATGGAATGGGTTGCCATTCCCTTCTCTAGGGGATCTTTCCAGAGCAGGGATCGAACCCAGGTCTCCCACGTTGCAGGCAGATTCTTCATTATCTGAGCCATTTACCTTTTTGAAAAGGCAGCCCAGTCAAAAAGGGGGCAAGTTTGTCATCTTTAGAGTCTGACAGTTTATAGTCCAAGCTCCCACAACTGTTGGCTGCATCATCTTGCAAAAGAGACGTAGCATTCAAACTTCAGATTTCTCATCATAATATAGAGATGACAACACCAAATTCATGAGCCTGTTTTGACAATCTGACCGTGCTTTTTTTTAATGTGAGGATTTATTATCATAATACCTGTCTTTCATGATTGTGCATTAGAAATATGTATGTGGGGAATGATGGCACCAGTGTCTCCTGCGATCGCAGGAGACATAAGAGACATGGGTTCGATCCCTGGGTCGGGAAGACCCCCTGGAGAAGGAAATGGCAACCTACTCCAGTATTCTTGCCTGGAAAATCCCATGGACAGAGGAACCTGGTGGCTATAGTCCACGGGGTCACACATAGTTGAACACGACTAAATTGACTTAGCACGCATGCATGAAGGAAATAATACATAGCAAAAGCTTGTTAAATTATAGTCATTACTATTATTTATAGTTTTATCCAAACTGCCTTGTAGTCCACATTGAAAACAATGTGTTGGGTTGACCAAAAGTTCGTTTTCCATACCATCTTACAGAAAAATCGGAACAAATTTTTAGCCAACTCAACAGAAGTTCCCCTGGAGAAGGAAATGGCAACCCACTCCAATATTCTTGCCTGGAGAATTCCATGGACAGAGGAGCCTGGTGAGCTATAGTCCATGGGGTTGTAAAGAGTCAGACACAACTGAGTGACTAACGCAGTAGAAGTTCACAGCCTACCATAAGCAGAAAGAGTCTTAGAGGTCACCTTGACCTACTACCTCCCTTGAGGGGTGAAGGGCCTATGGTCCAGAAAAGCACACCATTCTGCGCTGTTCGAGCCTGGACCAGAGCCTGTCTCTTCCCACATGAACTCCCTCGGGCCAGGTAGCAAGGCCATGTGTGCTGCTCATCCCCCTCAAAATGCTCCCCAAGCCTGGCGATCATTTTCATCCCTCCTAAACTATACCCGGATGTCCCTGTTAACTTGTCTTCCCTTATTTCCAGAGTACAAGCCCAGATTTGTGCATACCCGGCAGACACGTTCCTTGTCAGTCGAATTTGAAGGCGAAATATATGACATCAATCTGGAAGAAGAAGAATTGCAGGTCTTGCGGCCAAGAAACATTGCCAAGCGTCATGATGAAGGCCGCCAGGGGCCCGGAGGCCTCCAGGCAACTGGCGGTGGTGATGGGGACACAGTGCTGGCAGACAGTGGCAATGTCGTGGGCCTGCCCACCACCGTCCGCGTGACGCACAAGTAAGAAGGCTCTGTGGCTCGGGGGTTGAGTTCAAAGCCATCCCTCCATATCATCACGATTTTTCCCCATTGCAAAAAGTAATATTGCTTAGCAGGGCAGTGTCCAAGTGCTGGCCCATGTGATAACTGAGGGTTAAGAATCAAGAGGGGGGCTTCCCAGGAGACTCAGTGGTAAAGAATTCACCTACAATGCAGAAGATGAAGGAGACGTGAGTTCGATCCTTGGGTTGGGAAGATCCCCTGGGAGAGGAAATGGCAACCCACTCCAGTATTCTTGCCTGGAGAATCCCATGGACAGAGGAGCCTAGTGGGCTATAGTCCCTAGGGTCACAAAGAGTCAGACACGACTGAGTGAGAAGCAACAGGAGTCCAGACTGTCATAGATTTGGACACTTTTTGTTTTGGGTCAGTATCACATGAAGGCTGATCAGCTGGGCCCTGAGGCAGAGTGATGCTGTCGCGTCTTGACTTAGCAGGCATGGATTTCTCCTCTGAAGCAGTTACCTTTGTGGAGTCTAGAAAACACGTATGAATCATTACCAGGACTGCAGAGGTGCCCCATGCTGCCTGGTCACTGTGGCTCAGAGCGGTTTACCCTCAGGACTTCAGAGATGACATACAGCCCAAGGGAGGGCTCTGGGTCCTAGAGAAGCTTCCAGAAAGGTGGTGTAGATTGGGGATGGATGTGAGATCAGAAACACCTGACCTGTCCAGATCCCAGAGAATCACAGAGATGGGGTGGGTTGGGGGAGATGACTCCTCCTTGGCTTTGACCGACTGCCCTGTTCTTCAGGTCTTTCCAAAATCTGTGTGCTCTCTTGATAGAGAAGTCTTTTCTTTGCAAATGCATTAGCAATATCTTTGTTTTATTTTCATTTCATCTTTATGGAGGCAGGGTGCCATGAGGCCTGCCAGTACTTTTATCTTTGGGACAAGGGTCTCTAGGCGCCTGTGATGGTTATGGTTGGATACTGAAAGATTTAGACCCAGCTTGGTTTCTCTTTCAGTGTTGATAGATCCCGATCCCGTCTCACCTGCTCTCCATCCCTGGGGCTGCTTCTTACTTCACATTGAAAGAGGCACCTCAGTCAGGCTCTTTATAACAAAATGAGCTGGATGAATAAACCCCTTCTAACTCTGTATTTCTTCAAGTCAGTCACTTCCATTACAGCTGTGAGAACCTCATTCTTTTCATACAGTATTTGGTGGGGCTTTCAGAAATGGAGTTTGGGGTGATGGCTGAATATTGCCTCTGACTTTGTGGTGATGTCTCTCTGTCCTTGCCAGTTGCCAGGAAATATTCCCACTTATCCTTGTTTATGGCTCAGCTCCAAATTAATGCTAGCATCCAAGTTAAGCATTTAGATAATGAAGTTCCCTCTGCTATTCCTAATGTTTTTTTTTAACTACTTGCCTTTTTTTAACTGTTTTCCAAAGAGCCTCGGAACCAGAATTAGGTACATTTTTAAAATTTATTTGTGTTTTACTTTTTGGCCACGTGGCATATGGGATCTTAGTTCCCCGACCAGGATCAGACCTCTGCCCCCTGCATTGGGAGTGCAGAGTCTTAACCACTGGACCACCAGGGAAGTCCCTCTAATATTTTCTGATACTAGACTAGAAACCTATTTCTAATGTAGCTTGTTTTTGCAGGTGCTTTATTCTTCCAAATGATACAATCCATTGTGAGAGAGAACTTTATCAATCAGCCAGAGCCTGGAAGGACCACAAGGCCTTCATTGATAAAGAGGTGAGCTGTAGCCATGTGATTGACAGGTATATTCCAGTTGCAAACCCTGCTCGCCAGCCCTGCTGTGTACGCTCATCCTTTTTTATAATTAAGTGAAAAATAGAAGAACAAGGTGCTTCTCCTTCTCCAATGATACAGTGATAGTCCTGACGGAAAGCAAAATAGACAGTAAGAAAAGCCTGACTTGAAATCTCTGTGAGCAAAATGATTTGATCACAAAAGAGCCAGCTGTTAATACTTATTATAACACAGTGGACGGTATATAGAGGTAGACCTAGTCTATGCTCAGCTTGTTTCCAAACTATTATCTCAGATGAATAGCTATAATTATGGAACACAGAAAACAGGGTGGAAAGAAAGTTACCTCATATAGAAAATCTTGACCTTACGATGTCATTGTTGGTGTGTGTGTTTTCCAGATTGAAGCTTTGCAAGATAAAATTAAGAATTTGAGAGAAGTGAGAGGGCATCTGAAGAGAAGGAAGCCTGAGGAGTGTGGCTGCAGTAAACAGAGGTGTGTGTGCGTGTCCCATGACAGAATCATCTGCAAAACACAGGCTGCAGTGACGCACACGAGGCTCGCCTCTGTTTCACCAATAGAAAGTTTAATACATTGAATTCCCTAGTGTATATTATAACGATCTAAACCATTTCAGTCAAATTAAATATATTATAAACCCAAGCAGAAGGTTAAAAAAAAAAAGTCCCTTTAAGACTGTTACATATAACAAAGTGACTGCCTACATTCCATTTTGCTTCCATTTTATAAATGAACTATTTGATGAAATGCATGATTATCAAACTCACTTTTTAACCTTCTTGCTGCAGCTATTACAACAAAGAGAAAGGGGTGAAAAAGCAAGAGAAATTAAAGAGCCACCTTCACCCGTTCAAGTAAGTAACCATTTGCTACATTTGCTGGGAGTGAAGGACTGTTTGCTGGGCATTTCTGAAAGGGGACTGGAACTCTGTTCCAAGTGATGCGGCTCGAGAAAAGTAGATGCAGCTGGGAAGCGCACGAAGTTGGAAACAAGCCCACATCTTGCCAAGGGACCAAGGCAATCCTTGCTTTTGGAATCCCATGAGGGGGCATTACGTGGGGCTCTAATCTAATTCCGCGTGTTCCCCCTGACAATACACTGTGTTCCCCCTGACGATACACTGTGCTCCCCCTGATGATACACTGCTGGTAACTGGCTTGTCCTCCATGCACTGCTTTCTGTGGGCAGTGATCAGGACACGTGGGCTCACCGAATTAGGTCCCTGTGGTCTGTAGAGCAGCCTGCAATCATGTTGAATTCTGAAAGCTGGAAGAAATCGACATCTTTTTAAAATAATAGTAAAATTAGCATATAAGAGGGATTTAATATTTGAGCCTCAACAAAATTGGAGCCCTTCAAATCAAAAAAGAAAAAACCCTTCTTTTTTTATTCTTTCCAAGCCTGTTTTCTAGGATTTCTCGATAGAATTCTAGAAACCTAATTCAAGTGGCTGATAGATACTGAGCTGCCAGGAGGCTGAGCCACTTGTCCAAAGGGTGTGGCTAGTGGAATCTTCTGAGTCACATTGATACTTATTTCTATCAACATTTGCATTCAATAAGGAAGAGAATATTGATCCTATTGAGATAGTAAAATTCTAAGGGTGTTGTCACTTAATGAGTTTGTCTTCAATATCACTGATTATATTCCATGCTTTGAGGCCCTCTGAAAACTTAAAATGAAAGTTGCTCAGTTGTGTCTGACTCTTTGCGACCTCATGGACTATAATCCCCTAGGCTCCTCTATCCATGGAATTCTCCAGGCAAGAATACTTTAGTGGGTTGCCATTCCCTTCTCCAGGGGATCTTCCTGACCCAGGGATCAAAGCCAGGTCTGCCACATCGCAAGAGGATTCTTTACTATCTGAGCCACCAGCGAAGCCCTGAAAACTTAAGGCCATCTATTATTGTGTGTCTGTTATCTTGTGCCTGAATATGTGTGTGAGAGACTCAGAGCAACAATCCTGTTTTCACTTGAGAAAGTGCTTTCTGATCATTTAAACGTCCCTTCTGTTGAAATAGAGAAGCCGCTCAAGAAGTAGACAGCAAACTGCAGCTTTACAAGGAGAACCGCAGGAGGAAGAAAGAGAGGAAGGAGAAGAAGAGGCAGCGCAAGGGCGAGGAGTGCAGCCTCCCCGGCCTCACCTGCTTCACACACGACAACAGCCACTGGCAGACGGCCCCGTTCTGGAACCGTGAGTCGCTCCACCTGAGTGCTACTTCCTGGGCTTCCCTGGTGGCCCAGTGGTTAAGACTCTGCCCTTCCAATGTGGGACATCAGGGTTCGATCCCTAGTCAGGAAACTAAGATCCCACATGCTGAGCATGCACACATGCATGCTAAGTCCTTTCAGTCTTGTCTGACTCCTTGTGACCCCATGGACTGTGGCCCTCCAGGCTCCTCTGTCCATGGGATTCTCCAGGCAAGAATACTGGAGTGGGTGGCCATCCCCTCTTCCAGGGGATCTTCCCAACCCAGGGATTGAACCTACGTCTCTTACATCTCCTGCATTGGCAGCTGGGTTCTTTACGACTAGCGCCACCTGGGAAGCCCGCAGGCTGCACAGTGCTGACAAAAAAAAAAAAAGAAAAATGCTACTTCCTGCCACCATGTGGACAGCCAGCATCTCACCCAGTTACTTAGACTAAGGAATTCAGCAGCTTGAATCCAGGAATCTAGAAAGATTCTAGATTAAAGTATCATATCATTTTTCTATACCGACAACTAGGATCATTTTTGCTTCTAAATTACATTTTTTCTTTAGAAATTTTTATTTTGGTCTTTTGTTTGAAAATGCCAAGCTCTCCATGGGTTTTTCTCCCCAATGATGTTTCACAAGGTCCCCAGCCCTTGGCGGACTTCTGGCCCAGCTAGACTGCTCCGTCACTAAGTAACGGAATAAATGGGTGAACACTTTTACCCCGAATATACTTCGTTTCTGCTTTCTTCAAGAACGCATTCTGCATATCACAAAAGGAAGTAAAACCCCTTGAACGCAGGGACTCTGTCAGATTTATCCTCAGTCCCCTTCAATACCAGCTTTTCGCATGAAGGCCAGCCAGCCCACAGAGTAGCTAAAACACCAGATCTTCTAGTTGAAAGGATTGCAGTAGGCCTCCCAGGTCAGTGCTTCTCAAACTGAATTTGGAGACTTCAAGGAAGCCACAGACCGTTCTTAGGGAGACCTACGGCCTGTCTTACGACCATTTCTGTTTTATCTTTCTGTTTTCACGCATCCTGACTTCAGTGTCTGTTTGCACTGTGTTTACATGGGCTTACCAGGTGGCTCAGTGGTAAAGAATGCTCCTGCAGTGCAGGAGATGCAGTAGACGTGGGTTCGATCCCCGGGTCAGGAAGATCCGCGGGGGTAGGATATGGCAACCCACTCCAGTATTCTTTCCCAGGAAATCCACGGACATAGGAGTTTGCTGGGCTCCGGTCCAGGGTCATGAAGAGTCAGACATGACTGAGCACGCATGCACAGCGACTTAAAAAGCAGAAGCAGACTCACAGAACTTAAAGAAGGAACTCACAGTTGCTGGGAAGGAAGGATGGGGGAGTTAGGGAGTTTGGGATGGACATGAACACACAGTAGCAGCTTTAATTTGACAGCTCTTTCACATACGTTCTACAAATTAACCAGTGAACCTCTGTGTGGTACAAGACATCTTCATGGTAACTGTCCATCTCTCATGTTCAGGTGTTGTGGACAGTCTGTGACATCACAAATTTCGACATCCCTAAATCCTCTGAGCTGGATTCAAGCCTTCTCCAAGCCCATGTACACTGCAGAATCCCCTCTGTTTCCAGGGCCCATTTGTAACACTTGACCATCTGACATTCAAAACAAACTAAGGCCCTGGGTCCATCTTTTTATTAAGTAACCTTTTTTTAATTTTTATAAAAAATGACAACAACCATAAATAGGAGTTCTGATACTTTCCTTCCTTCTTTCCGCTCATCACTCGGTTTTAGGGATCAATACCCAGCAGAACTTAGGGGACAGCAGACGAACAGGCCTGAAACTTCACCTTCATGAGTCGCCACTGTTTTTTTCCATCTTCACCTAATCTCACAGCAAATTTGTATAGAGAAGGGGGGGAAATAGAGTACTTTTAATGTCCACCATGGCACCCCACTCCAGTACTCTTGCCTGGAAAATCCCATGGACGGAGGAGCCTGGTAGGCTGCAGTCCATGAGGTCGCTAAGAGTCAGAGACGACTGAGCGACTTCACTTCACTTAATGTCCACCCACACAGTATTTGCAAGAGAGAAAATATGATCTTTAAAATGTGAAGACAAGAAAAGGTTGAAATAGCTAGGCTGCCACCTTGTCTCACTCTCTTTCCTTTGTTTTCTTTCTTACCAACAGTGGGATCTTTCTGTGCTTGCACGAGTTCTAACAATAACACCTACTGGTGTTTGCGGACAGTTAATGAGACACATAACTTTCTATTCTGCGAGTTTGCCACTGGCTTTTTGGAGTATTTTGATATGAATACAGATCCTTATCAGGTAAGTCAATATGTTCTCATTTTGTGAAGCTATTGAATATGAAATAAGGAGAACATGAGCTTAAAGCTGTTGTTCTGGGCTCTTCATCCACAGCTCACAAACACTGTGCACACGGTCGAACGGGGCGTTTTGAATCAGCTACACCTGCAGCTGATGGAACTCAGGAGCTGTCAAGGGTATAAGCAGTGCAACCCAAGACCCAAGGGCCTTGAAGTTGGTAAGGAAAAAAAAGAATTTTTTTCTTCCTATAGTACCTGGAAAATTCTTTTTGTGGTCAAGTTTTCTGCCTTTGAAACATATAGCTGGGGAGAGAAGATATGAAAGCATATCATTTGGGACCCTTACAGGGGAAACTTTCCAGGCAATTCCAAACATACTTTGCTCAATAAATTTAGCTCTGGGTGCACTAATGAAAAATTTAATACCCCCGAAGATTTCGTGGGCGTTTCATTCCATCTCTCCCAAAGATGCATTCTCTTAGTAAACCTCAATATCTGATGAAAGCATCCATTGGAAGATGGGATGAAAGCGGCGGGGGGTTATTTGTTATTGCTGTCAACAGTCATAAGAGATACTCTAGGTCAACTGGGAAATCCTTTTTTTTTTTTTTTAAGAGAATTAGAATGGAAACACACAATGCCCTATTTCTGCTTTTCACAGTTTGAAACTTACCTAATTGGATACCTGCCCACGACACACTAAATTAGATTTCTTTTGCCAGTATTTCCTGTCTGAAACTAGAGATGTTTGAGCAGGATGTTGTTTGAGATCTGAAAGTTTAAGAGGGCTGACATGGAATCAGCCTGAAGTTCCCTCCCTGGTCTGCAGAGCTAGACTCACTCATTTCTCCTTTGGCTCCTGGAGAGTAGTTCTTTTCAGTGTCTGCCCCAGCTCTTTCCTGGTTAATGAGAATACTGATTTTCTCATAGTTCCTATAGAAATGTAAATATCAGCTGTTCATAGAAGGAAGGAGAAAGTGCTGGAGCTGGCCAAGGGCATAATATGTCAACCCCAAAAGGGCCAAGAGTTCGACCCATAGGCGTGTGCTATGTGCTAAGTCACCTCAGTCGTGTCCAGCTCTTTGAGAGCCCAGGGACTGTAGCCCGCCAGGCTTCTCTGTCCATGGGATTCTCCAGGCAAGAATACTGAAGTGGGTTACTGTGCCCTTCTCCAGGGGATCTTCCTGACCCAGGGATTGAACCTGTGTCTCTTAACATCTCCTGCACTGGCAGGCGAGTTCTTTACCACAGTGTCACCTTGGAAGCCTGGACCCATAGGCAGTGGGGAGCAATTTGTAAGAATCGTCTGTTGGCAGCTGGGTTTTCTCAGGCCCTTAAGGGCCTGTGTCTCTGTGGGTCCCCTGGAAGCCAGCATCAACAGAATCACCAGTAATAAAAGCAGGCAGCTCCCTGGGCCATGTTAGTGATGGGGAGAAAAGCCAGGATGCATCCTGAAATGGCAGCATCATCACCAGTATTGGGTCCCGGAGGCTTTCAAGCTGCAGGTTGCAGCTTGAAAATTCTAAATCCTGTGGGCGGTCCCATCACTGCTGTCAGTCCCCACCCCTCCATTCACGCCTTGGTGGAATTCATCACCAGCCAGGAGAGCCCAGATCTCTTGGTCAGTAGCTCCACTCAGCTTAAATCTTTTCAGATATCTGGTGTATCTGACCTTTTCCTCAAATCCTGAAGGAAAAAAAAAAAAAAAAAAAAAAACCTACAGCCTGAAAACTGGAACAACCATTAGAGGCACTAGAAATATGATATCTCTTCCCCAAAGCACATAGCCCTCTTATTGGTGATGACATGGCAGCTCTACTTAGTGAAACCTGATCAAGCCTCTGAATGGTGAGTGACGTGCCAGGTGGAGCCTGTTTTTGCTGTTACACTTCAAGCAATCCTGTCCACTTCTAGACGATTCCTAAGAGAGATGATTGTTGGCCCTCTTTTCCAAGGGTTTAGTCTAAACTCACCAAAAGTTAACTATTCCTGAGACTTACTTGGACTTTGGGAAGTACTCGTCTTATTACTTTGAAATTGACTCTCCTATCTCACCCCCACCTATTTTTCATGTAAACTCCAATATGTTTTATCTTAAACCCTTTTTTTATTTATAGCTTTCCATCCTCACTTTGAACCTAACAGAAAAGCTCTGTTGGACTCCGGCGCTGTCTGTATTTCACACGATGTTTCTTTCTAGGATTTAGAGGTTGTGCATGAAGCAGGACAGAGGGGGTGGTTTTATGAGTTCTAAAGCTAACATAAATTACTCTTATATTTTCCTATATCAGGAAATAAAGATGGAGGAAGCTATGACCTGCACAGGTATTCAGACTTTTTTATTCTCCCTGGCAGCTTCTTTCCCAATAATTGCATGATCGAGCCATTTTAACTCATTTCCGTCCCTCACCGTGTCACTCAGAGCATAGCTTGGGGTGCATGCATGTTCTAACAGCTCTCTCCACCGTCTTGTGTCATTGGGAACAGATCTATCATTTTTGCTTTGAAATCAACTCACTGTCACAACCAGATGTGTCTCAGAGCCTTTACTCACTCATGCCTGTGTGCTTGCTGGATGGTGCTTGGTAGCATGGAATGACGGGAAGCGGGGGGAAACAGAATGACCTCCGGGAGCCCTGGGAAAAAGCAGGGAGAATTATTTTCCTGGTGGCTCTTACACGTCGATTTGCTGGAGAGGCATCATGGCAACGAGTTGGAGATTTCATGAAATGTGACGTCAGGATCACAAAAGGGATCGTGGGAATGTAGAGAGCATGGTAGAGCTGACGTTGGAGGAAAGACAAGGCACTTCCTTGCTCACGGTCCTTAATTAGCTGTGATGATAAAAGCAGGCATGCTGGGGCTCAGAAGCTCTGTAGGGTGGTGGTGAGTGAAGGGGGAGAGTGGGGGTCGGTGTACCCAGAGTCGAGACTCACAGGGAGGTCTCAGCACATCATGGACACAGTGCCTGACACACGAAAGCTTGAAGACCAGCCCTGGGCCCAGTCTACTTATTTCCCTCTAGCCTCGCCACCCCCCAAGTAGCCCCCCTGCTTCCCTGTGCTCTGGGGTCAGGGAGCAGGACCCCAAACACCTAGTGACGGGATCAGCCCTTGCTCATAACCTTCTACTTCCTGCTGAGACCTCAGGCAGGTCTGTCAGAAGCTTGCTGAGTGGGGCAGCAGGGACCTGTCCTTACTACCTTACTGAGGGGAAACTGAGGCACAGCCTTAGTTCATGAATCCTCTTGGGAGAAATGATTCCATCAAAGGAACATGGACTTCGTTGGTGTCACCCGTTTTGATATTGTCTTGGAGAAACCGAAGAATATTGCCCTTCCAGGATGTGCTGGTGGCCCCCGCCCTCCCTCAAGCCTTCTGAGCTCTGGTCTCAGATTCCTTTTTTTTTTTTTTTTTTTTTTAGCACAGGCAAGCCGCATATATATTATGCCTGCTTGTGCTTATACTCAGTCGTGTCCGACTCTTTGCAACCCTGTGGACTGTAGCCCGCCAGGCTCCTCTTTCCATGGGATTCTCCAGGCAAGACTCCTGGGGTGAGTTGCCATCCCCTTCTCCAGGGGATCTTCCTGACCCAGGGATCGAACCCAGGTCTCCCACATTGCAGGCGGATTCTTTACCACCTGAGCCACCAGGGAAGCTGTCAGATCCCTTCTTCATGCATAAGACAGAACAGAAAAACCCCTCCTAAGCTGGTCTCCCCCGGGCCATGTGAGGTAATACTGTCTCACACACTGGGACTCATCTGCCTGCCTCCCGGGGGTCCCTTTAAGACATTTCTCAAACAGGGCATTTTAAGCGGACCTCACACTAGACATTGACTTTACAGTTATTTTATGAGGCACTCGATTCTACAGCCAAGGGATGTTCCGTCTGGCCCTCTTTTATTTCTCTCATGACAGAGATAAAAGATACAGACACAAGTCTGGTTGGAGCTAAGGAAGAGTTCTTCACAAGCCATCCCCTGATAGCTCTGAGATAAAGAATGTCATCTCCATTCCAGTCATGATTAAAGGGATTTGGGCTTTCCAGTCCTGCAGTGCAGGAGACTCAGGATTCGATTCCTGAGTCAGGAAGATCCCCTAGAGGAGGGCACGACAGTCCACTCCAGTATTCTTACCTGGAGAATCCCATGGACAGAGGAGCCTGGCAGGCTGCAGCCATAGGGTCACGAAGAGTCAGATGCAACTGAAGCAACTTAGCGCGCACATCTGGGACTCCCCCTGCCCTGATCACCGTCACCACCACCACTAAATGGGGCCACATCCGTCGTTTCTGGGGTCATTTTGGCACGCCCTTGGTGACTTTGGCTGTTGATTTCATCCCTTCCCTGGTAACATGGCACGAAACTGTGTGCGCGGTGACCTCACGTTACCTGTTGCTTTTTCTTTTCTAGAATTTCTTACAAATGGACAAATTTAAGGATCCTCTTTAACTCAAAATGACTGGTTTTTCAGACTCTACCACTTCATAATCCATGATGCAAACTACCTTTCAGCTGCTATCCTCACAGTAGGCAGGAGATGATGAAACAGGAAAGCATCAACCTGTCACACCTGTGTTCTCACTGGACACTTAAAGGCAGTGTTTGATGTAACCTTCCCTGTTCATTGCACTCTGTTGGATGGACAGACAGCAGATGTGGGAAAGTCAGAAAAACTACTGTCCCAGTTTACCCATGCTTAGTCCTCCCAAGATTTTGGAAGCTTCGATCCTTTAAGATTTTTTTTTTTTAAGAAAATTAATTAGGTGACTTCCCTGGCAGTCCAGTGGTTAAGACACTGAACTTCCAGTGCAGCGGGCATGGGTTCCATCCCTCGTCAGGAAACTAAGATCCCACATTCCAAGCAGTGCCACCAAAAACTAGAAAGAAAGAAAAAAGAAGAAAACTAATTAAAGTGGGTTTTCAGTCATGAAATGTGATTACAAAAGCCTTTGATAAACATGATAGCAAACACACCTGAAGAATTTGGAACTTGAAAATTCAGCAGAGTATTTTAGAAGATGTATCTTTGACAAGACTGACTACAGAAGAGTCTTTAAACTGCCTTCAATTTTGTGGGTTAATCCTTAGACATATTTAGAAGGTCTTTAAAAAGTCTGCTCCCTAGTTCAGTTTCTTTTTTATTGTTGTTCTTTTTGGCATGGTAGTTGCATAAGGCAGGGGCAGCTGAAATGCTTTGCTTATTCATTTTCCGGTTAGGACAAGCTCACGGTAAGGATACAGTTCAGTAAAGTGGCCGCTATGACTCAGGAAATAATTGTTGGCTTGAGTTGAAAGTAATAATTTCTGTGTTGCAAAATAGAATAGGATCCACAGGTTAATGGGGTGTTTATTTTTCTCGTGGTCTGTGAAAACTGGTGCTGCTGACCTTTGACGAGCTTCTCCGGCAGGCATGGTGTGTGTCCACGGCTGCATGGGCCAGACGGTCAGTTCTTGGCAGCCTGACGCTGGCACGGCTGCTTCCTGACCCTTCTGTCCGCGCCCTGCAGGCCAGCAGGCCACGTGGTGCCCACCCTCAGCAACCATCCCTCCTGTTCACATTGCTTTTGCTTTTCTTTTTTTACAAGTTGACTTTTTCATTTTCTTGAAGTATAGTTGGTTTACAATGTTGTATTAGTTTCTGGTGTACAGCAAAGCAATTCAGTTTTATACATATATCTTGGAGAAGGAAATGGTACCCACTCCGGGAAGATCCCATAGACAGAGGAGCCTGACAGGCTTCAGTCCATGGGGTCACAAAGAGTTGGACACAGCTGAGCACACACGCTATGCTATATGCTATGTTTCATGTCACATCAGTTCTTTTTCAGATTATTTCCTATTATAGGTTATTATAAGATATTGAATATAGTTCCCTGTGCTATACAGTAGGACTTTGTTGTATCTGTATTATATTATATTATATTATATGCTGCTGCTGCTGCTAAGTCGCTTCAGTCGTGTCCGACTCTGTGCGACTCCATAGACGGCAGCCCACCAGGCTCTCCCATCCCTGGGATTCTCCAGGCAAGAACACTGGAGTGGGTTGCCATTATATTATTTAGATATCTGTTAATCCCATACTCCTAATTTATCCTCCCCTTTCTCTTTCCTCCTTGGTAACCATAACTTTGTTTTCTATATCTGTGAGTCTGTTTCTGCTTTGTAAATAAGTTTATTGTTATTAGATTCCACATGTAAGTGATATCCCTAACCCTAACCCTTTTTTAGATTCCACATATAAGTGATGTCGTACGATATTTGACTTTCTCTGCTTTATTTCACTTGGTATGATAATCTCTAGGTCCATCCATGTTGCTGCAAGTGACGTTATTTCATTCTTTTTTACGACTAATATTCTATTCTATATATGTACATCTTCTTTATCCATTCCTCTGTATACACTTCCATCACTTCCATGTCGTGGTTATTGTGAATAGTGTTGCTGTGAACATTGGGGTGCGTTTCTTTTTTCAAATTAAACTTTTCTCTGGATATATGCCCAAAAGTGGGATTGCTAGATTATATGGTAGCTCTACTTTCAGTCTTTTAAGGAACGCCTTTTGCTCATTTTGATTCACTTGTCCCTGTGGCAACAGTGCATGCCTTGCAGACAATTATGGGTGACATAGCCATGTGTTACAGGCTGTGCAGTATTGTGGTTAGAGCACGGATGCTGAAGCCAGCCTGCCTTGGGTTCAAATCCCAGTCTTGCTAGTCAGAAACTGAGAACAAGGCCTGACATATAGCAAGCCCTGGGAATGATGGGTATTACCAGTCAGGTATAATAATATGGGGGTGAAAAAATTCACATGAAGAAAGTGGTATGTGAAAGGGGATAGTAAATGGTAGAAGAATGCTACTGTATTTTATAAGAAACCCCAAAAGAGATCTTGTCAGAGCCAGCACCATCTCCATCATCACTCACTGACAACCCAGAGTTTAGCACACAAATGTGTTCTCTGAACCACCGGAATCTCTTGAGAGCAAAAGGAAAAAATGTAGCCTTTACTGCCGTGCTCCATGTTGTCCTGAGCTTCCCTGGTGGCTCAGACAGTAAAGAATCTGCCTGTCAGTGCAGGAGACCTGGGTTCAATCCGTAAGTCGGGAAGATCCCCTGGAGAAGGAAATGGCAACCCACTCCAGTATTCTTGCCTGGAGAATCCCATGGAAAGAGGGGCTGGCGGGCTACAGTCCATGGATTCTCAAGGAGACACGACTGAGCGACTAACTTTCTGTGTTGCCCTAAGAACGCTTTCTTCTCTCGGTCACATCTCAGGGCTCCATTTTCTTTTCAAGCTGCCTTGCTAGTATGGTTGGACTTTTCTCTTTAAGGCACTCAACCAAGAGATGAGTCAAGACCAGGGTTTGAAGTTAAAGGGTCTGGAGGTGAGGTTGGCTTCCTAAGACAATGAAGGGGACCTGCGTTAGGGCTGTTAGAGTGTGAGTCAGGGCCAGGGCCACTGGGTGGCGCTGTGAGGTTTGCCGTTGGGGGACAAGTGGCCCTGGAACCCAGTTCCTGTTATCCTCAGTGGATTCAGTCATTATCTAAATGCTGCGGTACACAGAGAGGAATTTCAGAATTGTTAACTCACACTAACTGCAAATTTGGCTTATTTTGTAGATTATCTGGTTCTGCCTTTGACCATTTTTCTATCTGGTTTCTGAGAGAATTGTCAGGAAGAGTTATTTTATTTTAATCGAAATATAGTTGATGTGCAATATTACATAAGTTACAGGTGTACTTTATAGTGATTCACAGTTTTTAGAAGTTATAACTATTTATAGTTATTATAAAATATTGATTATTGAAAAGAATTTATATCTTTGTGATGCTCTGTCAAACAAAGGACATTTTTCCATTTGGTCAAGTATATTTATGGGTCTTTATATTTATGGGTCTTTCAAGAGCTTTTAACAGGTATTTTCTTAAAGGTTTTGCACATTTCTTGATAAGTGTATTTATAACCACCTTATGTTTTTTGTTACTACATAAAGTTTTCATCCACCATTAAAACATCTACTTGATAATGGTTTATGTATATGAGGGCTATTGGTTTCTGTACATTAATTTTACTACCTGCTACCTTTAAAAATTTTTTTCCGTCAGCTTTGCCATGTATCCTCTTCAATTTCCCAGGTATACTGTCAAACATTTGCAGAGATAGCTTTGCTTGTTTTCCCATTTATGTGTCTCTTTGATTTGTCTAATTGAATAAGCTAATATTTTCAGTACAATGTTACCTTGTCCCTGTTCTTAGTGAAAGTAATTGCAGGATTTGTCCATGAAGTGAAATGAGAAGCAAGCTTTAGGACTAAGATATATATGTTTTTGTTATGTTAGGGAAATAGCCATCAATTCGTTTCAGTATTTTTTAGTGTCTTTAGTATTTAAAGCATGTTGAGGTTGTCAAAAACCTTTTCAGCGTTTATGGAGATACGGAGATAATTTTTCTCTTTAGATCTAATATGATATGTTAGATTAATAGATTTGCTAAGAGTAGACCAACTAACCTTCCATTTGTGGAATAAATTTTGCTAGACTATCATGTGTTATTTTCTTAATATAACATTGAATTCTTGTCACTAATATTTTATTTAGGATTTTTGTGTCATCTTATAAATGATTCGGTCTGAAACTGTCTTTGTGTTTATGCTATGTTATCTTTTTCGGTATTGGTTTCCTATTACTGGCATAACTCATGATACCCCATGCCTGTTGTTGTTTAGTTGCTAAGTTGTGTCAGATTCTTTGCGACCTCATGTACTGCAGCCTGCCAGGCTCCTCTGTCCATGGGATTTCCCAGGCAAGAATACTGGAGTGGGTTGCCATTTCTTTCTCCAGGGGATCTTCCTGACCCAGGGGTCAAACCAGCATCTCTGCTTTGCAGGCAGATTCTTTACCACCATGCCATCAAGTGATACCTACCCCATGCCTTAAAGCAACACAAACATATTCTCTGACATTTCTAGAAGTTAGAGAAGGCTGAAATGGTTTACTGGGCTAAAATCACTGTGTTCCTTCTAGGGCCTCTAGAGAAGAGTCCATTTCCTTGCCTTTTCCAGTTTCTAGAAGCTGCCTGGATTCCTTGTTCACGGCCCTTTCCTCTATCTTCAAAGTTGAAAATTCAGCGTCTTCAAGTCTCAACACCTACCTGTTCCCCTCCCAACATACACACCTCTTTGCTTCCAAGGTCACATTTCCTCTGACTCGCTTGCCCTCCTTTTCCTAAAAAGGATCTTCAGGATGACATTGGCCCCACCTGGCTATGCTAGGATAACCTTCTCACCTCAGAATCCATAACTCAGTTTGAATTTGTATAGTCCCTTTTGCATGTAAGGCAACAATACCTAGTCTCTGGGGATTAGGATGTGGACATCTTTGAAAGGTGAGTACACTCTTCTGCCTGCCACAGCAAACAAGGTTAGACTTGCTTCGTAGAAAGAGCTTCAAAGTTTTCTTTGATCTTCTGTGCTCTGGAACAGTTAGTATAGCATTGAGATGTTCTTTTCCTTGAAGGCTTAGTAAAATTCTCCTGTGAAACTATAGTGACCTGTTGCTTCTTTGTTGCTTGCTGTTTTAGTCGCTAAGTCATGTCCAACTCTCTGCAACCCGATGGACTGTAGCCTACCAGGCTCCTCTGTCCGTAGAATTCTCCAGGCAAGAATACTAGAGTAGGTTGCCATGTCCGCCTCCAGGGGATCTTCCCAACCCAGAGATTGAACCTGTGTCTCCTGCATTGGCAGGCGGATTCTTTACTGCTGATCCGCCGGGGAAGCTTCTTTGTAGCGTAGTTCTTATAACACTGATAGAAAGTTCTTAAGTAGTTTTTATAAACATATAATTATATAAAGGTAATAAACCTTTATTTTTCTTCTTTGGGACTTGTTCTGTTTAAACTTTCTACCTCTATTGGATCAATTTCAATAAAACATGTTTTCCTAGACAATTATCTGTTTCATCTAGGTTTTTTCCATTGATTTGCTTTGATGTCTGCAGAGTACTTGTTTACTTTTTAAATTTTGTATATTTCAATCATTATTTCTCCCTTGTCATTTTCTATTTTGTCTATTTTAAATCAGTCCCTTTTTTCATAATTAGGTAAGCTAGTTACTGTTTGGATCCTTTTTTTTTTTTCAAGAACCAGGGTTTTTATTTATATCAGTATTTATTAATTAGATATGTCCTTTTTCTGTTCTTTGCCTTATCAATTTTGTTTCACTCCTGGATCTGATAAATGTGTTAAATGCTCACCACCCATCCTTTTGCTGACGTTTCCTCAGTGATTTCTTGATTGAATGAAACTCACCCTCTAGGAGACTGTTCAAGATAACCTGATGTGTCCCATATTCTTTACATTCTTTCATGTTTGAAAATTTTTTCCTGTAGCCTTGACACTTAAAGGAGAGGTTGGCTGGATATCCGATCCTTGGTTCAGACTCTACTGTTTGATCTAAGGTGGCTTTCACATCCTGGGATACTTGATTGGAGATTTCATTTACTTCACAGTGTTATGTTGTGGTTTTCTTCACTTTCGGGTTTATTTTGGCAGGGGCTTTTTCATAAGATGGTAGACTTTTTATGCTTATTTTCTGTGTTCCTTTGTAATAATTTTGTTTACATTTAGACTGCTTTTATTAATTTCAGGGACTTCAAGTATTTCCAAGATGTCTAGTTTAAGAAGATCCTTTTCTGTCAGTGTACCCAAGCATACTTTTTTTTTTTTTTTTACTTTTTATCGCATTATTATTTGGGGATGGGGTTATAAGAGGTTGTGTGTCCTCCAGTTTGTCTGTTTCTCTTTTTTATTACAGGACTGAAATTGCACCCTTTTGGCCTCTTTTTTCCTTCATCACCCAGTTTTTGAAGGCCATTTCTCTCTTCCTTTGTATCCTTTTTCCCCCGCAAAGTAATGCCTTTCAAGACTGTCATCTCCATTCATGTTCCCTTCATACTTTTCTTCATTGTCACAACCACAATTTACCAAGATCTACAGAGTTTTATACCACAGATTGACATTCTTTCCAGCAATGGTTTCAAGTCTATCTTTGACTCCATTCTCACTTCCTTCTTTTCTCTTCTATATAGTCTTCCCAGGGCTGGTGCCCAAGCTGTGACACACAGCTCTACTGGCATTTGGTATTAATTTTTTTTTTTTAACTTACAGGTGATTTGAAGAGTCTAGGATTCTTTGTATTGCTTTCTAGGTAGTTCATTGCCTTCATCTAGGCCACCTCTTCTTAAGTGGTACTTGGGTACACCTAGGGAAAAGACATTGTTTTCTGCAGAACTATGGTCATTTTGATGATGTAGAAAAATCAGAGCGAGAAAGCTGGTGGGTTCATTGAATGCTGTGCAAAACCACTCAGTGGCTGGTTTCTTTAAAGGATAGAATTTTTAGAGCAAAGGGGGAAAAAAAAAAAGAAACATCTATCTAATTTGAAGTTAAATAGATGCAAATATTTAATTGCATTCAAATGTGTTTTTATACTATCAGGGAGTATAAAATAATAAAATAAAAATATCTTACAAAGTGTTTTCTGTTACATTAATTACTTTGAAACATCATTCATCTAGCAGCTCTGTATGTAATAAAGGTTTTAACACATAGCTATATTTGGTAGATGAGGGACCAAGACTCAGAGAGACTAACACACTTGATTTCCTGGTTACATCAGTGACTTGAGTAGAACCAGGAGTAAATCATAAGCCCCCTGACAGGTAATACCCAGTGTATTCTCAGTACCAACCAAGCCTGTTATAGAATTCCTCCCTCGTTCAGCCTTCTTTCCAAAGTTCATTCTCATTCAGTCACTTCTGTAACCTAAGGCCAGTCCTTTGTAACAAATTACTAGAGACACATACTTTTCCATGTTTATTTCAAATTGCTTTGTGCCACAAAAACAATGCAAGTTGCTTATTCAATAGGTTGGACATGTTTTCTCACTAATGATCCACCTTCATCTCTCTTCACAGAGGACAGTTATGGGATGGATGGGAAGGTTAATCTGCCCAGTCTCACTGCAGATGACAACTGGCAAGGCCCCGAGGATGTATACGTGAATGGAAGCGCCTATAAGGACAGACAAAACTATAGACTTAGTCTGGCTGACTGGACTAATTACTTGAAGGATGTAGATAGAGTATTTGCACTGCTGAACAGTCACCATGAGCAAAACCAAGCCAATGAGACTAAAAGTGCTCCAAGTGATGGGTTCCTGGCTATGTCTGCTGACCTCTCAGCCCCAGCAGAGATGGATGAAGACCCCACGGTTAGGGTTGGGGAAGTGCCTCCTTTGACCTTGCTGGCTGACTTTCCCACCCTGCATTCCAGCCGACCAACATTCACTCCAGACAGTCAACTTGAATGGAACAATGACATTCCCGAAGTTCATCGTTTGGATTCTGAACACTGGAGAAATCATAAAACTGACAAATGGATGGAGCATGAAGGGATCAATCACCTTGAAACTGATTTCAGCGGCAATGGCATGACAGAGCTGGTGCAGCCTAGACCCAGGCAGCAGAAGGGCCGACCCCAGGACGGTCGTCCAAAGGAAGATGTTTCCGAAGATCAGCTGCTGCTTTCTGCGCATCCTGATGTTAACTCCACAGATCTGATGATCAGAGAGTCCACCAGGGGGCCGCCTGTTTCCTCCAGCATCACAGAGAGGATGTCAAACCAAGTGGAGAAGAATCACAGGGCCGGGAGCCTACAGAGTCTAGAAGGCAGTGCCTCGTTTCCACTCTCCTCTGATTAGATGCCATGTGACCTTACCCTAAACACAGTATTTTTTTTTAATTTGTTCTTAGTAAACTAATAAAAGTGATCATGACAACCAGCATTCCAAACTGCCCCAGGTACACCTGTGCAGTGGAAGTCAGTAGTGTGCACCTAGGGACTTGGTCTTCTAAGTCACTGTTGTCAAGAATAGAAAGAAAGGTGCATTTGTGGGGTTTTGTTTGTTTGGGGGGGCGCTAAAACAGTATTAACCTTTGAAAGTTCTAGGGATGTGTGTATACAAATGTCATCAAGATGGCTAGAATTGTGCCTTTCTGAGTTTCTGAAACTTGACATCCTCAGTGAAATTTCAATCTGTTTTCCACTGTGTGTGTAATGTGGTTTCAATTCATTTTTAACCACTGGAATTTTTCAATGCCCTCATTTTTCACTCCGTGATTTTTGCACTTTGAGATGGGAATGCCATGTCTATTTGGTTAGTCTTATTTTTCCCCCAGGCTTGTCACAGTCTCACTGCTTGCTCTCAGTGTGATAAAGGAAAACGGACCCCAAGGATGACAGACAGTATCATCACATATTGTTCAGCATACGCGTTTGTCAGAAAATAATGCATGTTTTACCTCGACTTGCTAAAATCGATTAGCAGAAAGGCATGGCTAAGGATGTTGGCGGTAAAAATAAACAAATAAACAAAACAAAGATTGCCTGCTTTCTCTGTGCCTAGCCTCAAAGTGTTCATCATCTGCTTAAAACTGCTAAATTTTTATTATTTGCTTAACAGGATAAAAGGACTGAAGACTTTTTTTTAATCTTTGTTTTGTTTTCTTGACCTGGCTAATAAGCTTAAGTGTTGAGAAAATACATCTAGTTTTGAATTTATATAAGGAATTTTTTTTTTCAGTAAAACAAACTCATGAATGTTTCATAATTTAAATGCACCATGTGTGTTGTATGGTTACTTTTAAGGCCTTCACCAGGTTCTGATTTTTTTAAAGGCATAAGTGAAAACTGCTTTTGAAATTCTGTGTTCTTGAAAATATTTGTCCTATTTAGATTTTTCGGTACCAGCAAAAGGATTATTACCTCACTGAGAGTTTGCAGTATCCTAGCCAACTTCCCAAGAAGGTATTTTTTAGCTTAACGGTAATTTTCATTTTATTTTATTTTAGATAATCAAATGCATAGGTAAGTTATGTTACCTTTACATGTTTAAGGTAAACTCTTTTAAAGAAAACCTAATATGTTAGAGTTGAATCTTTGATAACTTTGTCTTTATCATAGACTCTGTACATATGTTAAAATTAACTCTTTATCAGATGTGTGTGTCACCGGCTGAATGACAGATGAAACATATTTATGGTCATGAATGACGTGCTTTGTAAAAAAGGTTTCAAGTTATTAGGAAGCATATTGTGTTTTTTAAAATCTTGTGTAATATTCTGTGATACTTTTATAGAACAATTCTGGCTTCAGGAAAGTCTAGAAGCACTATTTCTTGAAATAAAAGGAGTTTAAACTTTACCTGTTTCAGAGAAATGAACTTAACCAAGTTTCTGTGGTACACTCATCCCGGTAAAACGGAGTCCTGATCTAAATGTACATAATTTCTTTTTTCACTTTTTTTTGACCGCACCTTGTGGCCTGTGGGATCTTAGTTCCCCGACCAGGGATCGAACCTGTGCGCCCCGCACTGGGAGCACAGAACCTTAACCAGTGGGCCACCAGGGAAATCCCTCAATGTATATGATTAAACATTATCCTTATTGGAAAACTGATCCAAAGTCAGTGTATGTTATGGAACATTCTCCAGTTGATGATTTCAACATGGATTCGCCTCACTGGTGTCCCGAAGGGTGTAGCAGAGGCAGTCGAGGGCGGCTTCCCTGGACAGGCAACCTGGGCAGCTATAAAGGGGCCAGTGCTGGGCTGAATTCTCTACTGTTGCCATCTTGAAATTCTCACAGTCTTTGAACAAGGGACCCCATGTTCCCATTTTTCACTGAACCTGCAAATTATGTAGCCAGTCTTAGGTAGCAGAAATGGAGTTTTTCAAAAGCAAGAGGACAGACCACTCCCCTCCCCCCAGAAGGAAGTTTGAATTCTTTGGTGATCACGAAATTTGGTGAATTCCTCACCACTTTCCAAGACCTCAAGTTTTCTGATTGACAAGTTCTACATACCTCCTTCTGTTCTAGATCTCCTGAGGAGCTTTTTCCCCTTCAGATAGAGAGGCTAACAATCTATGACATGTCCAGAGTTCAGAACATTAATAGTAAAGGGAAAAAAAACCAAAGAACTTTGGGACCTGCCAGTTCAACCCCTGGATGATGAAGGAGACCATCTGTACATGCGTGCTCAGTTGCTTCAATCATGTCCAGCTCTTTAAGACCACATGGACTGTAGCCCACCAGGCTCCTCTGTCCATGGAATTCTCCGGGCAAGAATACTGGCGTGGAATGCCATGCCCTCCTCCAAGGATTGAACCCACGTCTCCTGCATTAGCAGGTGGATTCTTTACCGCTGAACCACCAGGGAAACCCAAAACCATCTTTGTCTGTTTGCTATAACAGAGAACCAGACTGGGTGGATTACACAACAGAAATTTATTTTGTCACTCCTGGAGGCTAGAAGTCCAAGACCAAGGTATCGGCAGGTATGGTTTCGCCAGAGACATCTCTCCTTGGCTGGCAGAGGACCACTTTCTTCTGTATCCTCACGTGTCCTTTTCTCTGTGTGTACATTTCCCGGCGGGGGCGGGGGTCTTTTTCATATGAAAACACTAGTCATACTGGATCAGGGCTCCACTGTTAGGACTTCATTTAATTTCACCTCTTTGAAATCCTCTTTCCAGATACAGTCACACAGGAGATTAGGGCTTCGATATATGAATTTTGAGGGGACACTGTCCAGTCCATAACACCACGACTTCATGAGAGAAGAATCCAAGGTAATAGTGCTGTCCAAAGACGCATCCTTTTGCCTTCTTCCTCGTTCCTTTCCTGCAAGATGTGAATAAACCAAATGTTGCTATCCTGGAGGAAATTCCACTGTGGCTCAATAACTATTTCTACTTCTGTTTAAGTAGCTATTCTGAGTAAAGGGCTTGAGGGAAACTATTCAAATCTCGAACAGCCCCTGGAGATTTGCTGGCAGGCGGGTCTCCTGTGGTCTGTGACAAAGCTGATGCCCAGGGGAGTGTGCTGATGGCCACCTGTGTGCTCCCCATGGATTTAGCAGAGGAAGAGATTTAGCAGAGGTGAGGGCCAGCCCTGTCCACTTTCCCCATTTCAACACACACACCAAATCCGTGAAAAGAGAGGCCGCAGTGGGGACCCCATCTGGTCAGTAGTGGAAAGAATGACAGACATGAAATTATAGAAGACTAACTTCACCACAAACTCTAGTTTTTACTTTCTGCATGAGCTTGGAAGAGTCACATAAGCACTCTAACACAGCTTCTTTGACTATAAAATAGGTTTGAGTCAAGGATGCCAGACACTTACCAGACAGGCTGCTTTTCCAAAACATGCCCAAGAAAGACAGTGCTAATTCCTTGGGACAGTTCTCCAACATCTCGGCCCTTCCAGTTCCTGGGTTAAACTTAGGTAGCTCTGTTGTTGTTGTTCAGGTGCTAAGTTGTGTCCAACTCTTTTGTGACCCCATGAACTGCAACATGCCAGGCCTCTCTGTCCTTCACTATCTCCTGGAATTTGCTCAAACTCTTCTCCAGTCAGTTCAGTGGCTCAGTCGTGTCCAACTCTGCGACCCCCATGGATTGCAGTACGCCAGGCTTCCCTGTCCACCAACCCCCAGAGCTTACTCAAACTCATGTCCATAGAGTCGGTGATGCCATCCAACCATCTCTCCTCTGTCGTTCACTCCCACTCCTGCCTTCAGTCTTTCCCAGCATCAGGGTCTTTTCAGATGAGTCAGTTCTTCACATCAGGTGGCCAAAGTATTGGAGTTTCAGCTTCAGCATCAGTCCTTCCAATGAACAGCCAGGATTGATTTCCTTTAGGATTGACTTGATTGATCTCCTTGCAGTCCAAGGGACTCTCAAGAGTCTTCTCCAACACCACAGTTCAAATGCATCAATTCTTCAGCACTCAGCTTTCTTTATAGTCCAACTCTCACATCCATACATGACTACTAGAAAAACCATAGCCTTGACTAGATGGACCTTTGTTGGCAAAGTAATGTCTCTGCTTCTTAATATGTTGTCTAGATTGGTCATAACTTTTCTTCCAAGGAGCAAACGTCTTTACATTTCACGGCGGCAGTCACCATCTGCAGTGATTTTGGAGCCCCCCAAAATGAAGTCTGTCACTATTTCCACTGTTTCCCCATCTATTTGCCATGAAGTGATAGGACTGCATGCCATGATCTTAGTTTTCTGAATTTTTTGAGTTTTAAGCCAATTTCTTCACTCTCCTCTTGCATTTTCATCAAGAGGCTCTTCAGTTCTTCTTGGCTTTCTGCCATAACGGTGGTGTTATCTGCATATCTAAGGTTATTGGTATTTCTCATAGCAATCTTGATTCCAGCTTGTGCTTCATCCAGCCCAGCATTTCTCATGATGTACTCTGTATAAAGTTAAATAAGCAGGGTGACAATATACAGCCTTGATGTACTCCTTTCCCGACTTACAACCTGTCTGTTGTTCCATGTCCAGTTCTAACTATTGCTGCTTGACCTGCATATAGATTTCTCAGGAGACAGATCAAGTGGTCTGGTATCCCATCTCTTGAAGAATTTTCCACAGTTTGTCATGATCCACACAGTCAAAGGTTTTGGCATAGTCAATAAAGCACATGTTTTTCTGAAACTCTGTTGGTTTTTTGATGATCCAGCAGATGTTGGCAATTTGATTTCTGGTTCCTCTGTTCTCCAGTAAGGCAGAGCATTTGTGTCCTTAGAATCCTCAGTGTATCCATGGGATTTCCCAGGCAAGAATACTGGAATGGCTTGCCATTTCCTCCTCAAGGGGAACTTCCTGACTCAGGGATCGAACCCAGGTCTCCTACTGCAGGCAGATTCTGTGCTGGAGAAGACTCTTGAGAGTCTCTTGGGCTGCCAGGAAATCAAACCAGTCAATCCTAAAGGAAACCAACCCTGAATATTCATTGGAAGGACTGATGCTGAAGCTGAAGCTAAAGCTCCAATACTTTTCACCAACCAATGTGAAAAGTTGACTCACTGGAAAAGACCCTGATGCTGGGAAGGATTGAGGGCAGGAGGAGAAGGGGGCGGCAGAAGATGAAGATGGTTAGATAGCATCACCGACTCAATGGACATGAGTTTGAGCAAACTCTGGGAGATAGTGAAGGACAGGGAAGGCTGGCGTGCTGCAGTCCATGGGGTCTCAAAGAGTTGGACACAACTTAACACCGGAACAACAGAGCCACCCAAGTCCAGCCAGGGAAGCCGCAGGGTTGAGAGATTACAGCTTGTGTTTCTCCATAATGACCATTAGATGTCACTCTATTGCAACTAAAGACCTCAGCTGGGTCCCAGGGCCTGGACGCTCAGCAAAGCAGCCCTTTATATTGATTTCTAAAGTAGCAGCTCTACCATTTCTCTAAGAAAACATCTAGAACAACTTGATCCATGGCAGGCTTGCTCTTTCTTCAGTGCCTAGGATCTTAGCCATTCCAGGAGGCCAAAGAACAGTTCAGCCTTCTACTGATTTATATCGGTATTATGAGCAGGGATTGCATCAAACTTTGATGTTTAAAATCAAGAGTGAGCCCCGAATATCGATATCCTTGCTTCCCCATGACTCTGTGAAATTAGAAATGTTTTTTGGCTCCCATGAACCAAAGCTATGGAGGTTGTCTCTGCCCAGCGGGCAATTTTTTAAAGACCAAAAGGAACTGAATGCTTTTTAACTGCTCTGAAAATGCTGAGGTTTTACCAAGTCTGGGGCTGAAGCATGGAAGATGAGTGGTCACATTCGAAACATTTCTGGTGTCTTCATTCCTTAAAAAGAAACTGTTTTCCTCCTGTGTTTATTTCAAATGGTGCAATATCCAGAATGGCTCTGCTTCTCCCTTGAAGGTGTGGGCTATAGAAGAGATTCAAGGGAAATCCTTTTGCTTAAATTACACACATAATTGAAGAAAAGGTGGTACATTTGGGTAGGGGTTACTATTTGGTCTTTGCATAAATGGCTCTTTCGTTAAATACATGAAGCCATGGAGGAAAAGAAAGTTTTGCCCAGAAATCAGTACAGAAGCACAGACTCCCTCCAATTATCCATGTATCCTGGGCCACTGTGACCTTTCAGTTTAGGTGTGCAAGGTGTGTGGTAAACAGAAATCAATTGTCCTGCTTCCCACCTATTGAGTGCTCCGGAGCTGGGTTCTAAGTATAGCCACTTTGCGTCTCAGTCCATGAGTCATGCTGTTATTTCCAAGGCTCATTTAGCTCTTTCTGCCTCTCACCCAAAAGTTTGAGATGCCAGTACACTTAGAAAATGTTGTTGCCCTTCGGATAAGCCCTCAAAATCTAGTGCTTTTTCCCCGTGGGGGTTGGAGTCTGACCACAAATTCTTCCTCTAGACTCAGGCCAGCTCCTGGCCGCCCTGAGCAATGATTAGCTTGTTATTCAGTAGAGACTAGGGAAACGGAGCTTTTAACTGCTTTGGTGATCAAGTTTTGATATTTACTCCTTTGGAAATCATTCTTTTTTATGCTTGAGACTTTCCTTTGGTTTATCAATTCCTAGACTCATGAGATGCTTCCCAGGTGGCTCAGCGATAAAGAGTTCACCTGCAATGCAGATGTTAGGTTTGACCACTGGGTTCGAAAATTCCCTGGAGAAGTAAATGGCCACCCACTCCAGTATTCTTGCCTAGCAAACACCATGGACAGAGGAGCCTGGTGGGCTACAGTCCTTGGGGTCACAAAACAGTTGGACACAACTTAGCAACTAAATAACGACAGACTCATGAGTTGCACTCCTTTGGAAATACCCTTAAACCTATCATGGTCAACTTCCTGGCAAAGAATAACATCCATCAAATGCCTGCTATCTGCTCTCTAACACTTTCAGGATCCAGCAGTTAGGCAGGGACACAGCAATAGTTCAGACTAATACAATGTGTCACTTCCAGTCTGAGACAGAGAAAAGCCCCTTTGCCTTTCTCTATGCTTCTTCCTTGCCTCTACAACCAAAACCATCTCTGAAAGTTCCAAACTGTGCAACTTCAAGATGAAGGAGCCTCTGTCAGGCTGGGTCCCTGAAGGACTCTAGAACAGACCCACACAGATGTGTCTTATTGATGAGAAATGAATTTTGTGCTATGAAACCACTGAGATTTGGGGATTGGCGTGTTATTTAAGCATAACATAGCCTATCCTGAATAACACCAACCATATTCAAGGCACACAGTTCTGTAACACCAAATTTTGTTTGAATTTAAATAGATAAAAGATGAAATGCTTAAAATTATTCTCTTTAGTGACTCAGTAGAAAATATCCTACCACAGGTTCCTAAAAACTATAGTCCTAATAGTTCACACATTGGACATTTGGCTTTAAGGAAAAGTTACCAGTTAAGTAAGGAGTTCATTTGTGCCATTTTCCAGAAAAAGTGGAAGCCCATTTAATCTCCTCTAATCCATATGCCTTTTTTTTTTTTTTGGCTGAACCAAGTCTTGGTTGTGGCACACAGGATCTACTTCCCCAACCAGGGGTCGAACTAGGGCCCTGCACTGGGAGCATGGAGTCCCAGCCACTAGACCACCAGGGAAGGCCCCTGTATCTTTCCAGTGGGAGAAAACATTGATATCATTACATCATCTCTTCAAACCCCAAAATCTTAAGAGACAAACAAATTTCAATCCAACACACATTTTATTCTTTTTTTTTTTAAACTTTTTTTTCTGAGTTTGCAATGATCAAGTATTCAAGATGTTGTAAACCAATGTTTCTTAGTACATTGACAATAGATTTTATTAAACACAGGAAATTATACACCTTTTACATTACCTTAAGAGGTCTCCAAATAAATATTCATTTTTAAAAATCACAAAATCAAATTCCTTTATGCAACAACTCAAAACAGCCTTTCATCACAAGCACACCCCTATACACAAAAACACACACACTGAACACATATACCACTAGGGCCCTAACACCAGTTTATTGGACGCAGTATCACTTTTCCTTTAACTAAAGATCGGTGGCTGACCTGCCTATCTCATGCTTTCAAATTAATATTTAGGGTAGAGGTATGTATTTTAAGAAAAATGCCCACTATAAAGTCTTACCATTATCCTTATCTTTCATTTCAACATACAAACTTTAAACTTGTTTTGTTCACCCCTTTGGTTTAATACATCCCTGCAATTATTTCAGTTTTCAATAATACCTTCTCCTTCAATTTCAGTATGTTATAGTAGAATACCAGATAAAGACAACACCTTCAAAATCTCAATATTATAAAAACACCTTACATGTGTGTAAGGTTTTGGGGGAGAAGAAATAAGAAAAGATTATCTGAAATATTTTTCCCCTCTCTCTGAAATTATTTTTAGCATCTGATTATCCTTGCTAAAATAAATATCAAAAGCACTGAGTTTTCCATTAAAAAAGTAATCCTCCTTACACTCTTCTATTTTGCAGCGTTAAGTTCATGAATTAACTGTGGTAATGAGAGTAATGAATGCTTATTTTCTGAGAAGCTCTCCAGATTTCTAAAAGCAAAGCACATGCAGCCCCTTATCAGTGAAATACTGTCAAGTCAGTGGTGCATTTTTGTAGTGAGCATGCATCATCAAATACTTCTAGCACCGAGGCATTTATTTTTTAATGTTTCAAAAGCAAATACCCAGGGAGGGTTTACATCATAGCTGGCTTCCCAGCTGGCGCGAGTGGTAAAGAACTCGCCTGCCAACGCATGAGACATAAGAGACATGGGTTCGATCCCTGGGCTGGGAACAACCCCTGGAGGAGGGCATGGCAACCCCAGTATTCTTGCCTGGAGAATCCCATGAACGGAGGAGCCTGGCAGGCTACAGTCCATAAGGTTGCACAGAGTCAGTCATGACTGAAGCGACTTAGCACGATGACCCTTCCTAGGGCTGAGTAAAAATGAAGTGCTTAAAATAACCTCTTCAAACATATGCAGATCTGATTCCAATGTGGCAAGAAGTCTGGGACAGACACAGCCAGCAGCATACTAGAAGGTAAGGAAAGCGGAGAAGATAGAAAAGATAAAGCGCACGAGGCCAGAAATGTTGCCTTGCCAGCCATGGCACTCCCTTCCAAACTATGAAAGAGGAAATGCAGTTATGTGTGTGTAAAGGATCTCCACCCATCCGTATAAAAGGAATAGCGAGCCTGCATCCTAAACAATCCTGGATTATGCAGTATTTTGATATCTACCTGCTACTTAGAATACTCAGTATTCTGGGGCTGCCCAGGTGGCGCTAGTGGTTAAAAAAAAAAAAAAAAAAAAAACGCCAATGCAGGAGACCTAAGAGATGCAAGCTCGATCCCTGGGTCGGGAAGAGCCCCTGGAGGAGGGCATGGCAACCCACTCCAGTATTCTCATCTGGAAAATCCCATGGACAGAGGAGCCTGGCGGGCTGCAGTCCAGGGGGTCACAAAGAGTCGGACACAACTGAAGTGACAAAGCACACACAGACGCACCTATTTATCACTAGCTCTGATCACATTTCGGTGTCATTCAGGATGCTTTAAGTGAACACAAAAGCATACTATATTTGGCTACCACCCTAGGTTCCTGCTCAAGCACAACTAGAGAATCTCCAAACGCTTCAGGTCCAAGCAAACTATGAAGTTTCTCTTCGGTGCACCTGTATTTGATACAAAACAGGCTCCAAGAAGAAACTTTTTGGCTCCAAGTCCACCAAAGAATGCCAGACAGAAATGCAGGCTCAGGGAGAATTGTCTTGGTGGTTGGTGAAAAGGCAGGACTACCATTACCTCCTCCAGGTAAGCCCCTGCTTCGATGGCTGACATTTCTAGGCGCATGCGCCCATTTGTTCCTGTAGCTACTAAGGGTAACAATCAGTAACAACTGGGTTGTGGTTTGGTTCATAACATATAACATTTTGTATCTGTTCACTTAACAAGTAACACTTTGTGTATGTTCATTTTAAACTTGTATTAAGAAACTTAAAAGCTAGTCATTTTAAAAAACTAATAGAAATGTTAACATTCTGAAAGAGGAGGGGACAAAAAAGAACATACACTTGAAATCCCCAAAACTCAGATTCAAAACTCTGAACCACCTTTCCTCATAATGGTTCATTTCAGACACTACTGAGATGCAATGTTAACACTAAAATTGGTTTTGTTCTACAATAAATAGGAACTAGAAATAAATACTTGAGGTAAGTTAGGGCAAACAATTGTGAATATAAGACTTAGCTAAACAAATGTAAATTTACCTTGAAAATCAAAACTTTCCATTTTGATGTTTCCTACAGATTTTTGTCTATTTTACACAAGGAAATTATAACTTCTCTACTCTTCAGAAATAGTAACACATCAAAATATGAAATGCTTCACCTCACTATCTTATAGTCACATCTTACCTATGTTAACCAAAATTACTGTAAGTATTACGTAGTATAAGAAGTGCACAACAAGAAATGAGCATCCAAACCCTGACTTGGCCACTATGTATAATCCTAAACAAATCACTTGACCTCTATGAGCCTCAGTGTTCATGACCTGTGTTTTAGAAGAACAATAAAAAATAGCTATCTTGCAAAGTTATTAAGAGGATTAAAATGCATGCTACATATTATGTGCTTGATAAAAACGCCCTGCCAATAGCCAACACTCAACGACTGCTCATTCGCTTCCTCTCTGCTGCTCCTTTCTTTTCCCCACCCTAGTTCTTAACTGTTTTCAAGAATTAAATCCACCTACAAAGGATAAAGATGTCAAGCTAAAGAAGACAACCAAAATGATGTGTGCCAACTGCCCACTCTACCGCCTGGGGTTTCTAAATTAATCGGCTAGACTCAAGGATATTCTATTTGCATATTAAGGCCAAATAATACTTTAAACTACAGAATTTTTAAAAGAACCAGGTGACCTTTCCAAAAAAAACCCAAGTAATTAGAAGCCTAAGCTCACGGAGAGTGTCAATTAAACTTATATTAGGAGTGGTGACTCTAAAGTAACATGACCAATTTATTATCAAGCATATGAGGACCTTGTATATACAATCAAATGGTGTCATTTAGCAAATAGTCACTTTAGTTAACTACTTAATATTCCAAATGATGCCACCTGAACCCAAAGTGCTTTGGGGACAACTCTTAATTGGTACATATTCCAAAACATCAGTCTCCCATATTTTTACTGCTTATTTCACTTTTACCAGCAACACGGTAATGATATACCTGCTACTTACAAGAACCAGATATTTGAGGAAGTACAACATTAACATCGTGGTGCACAGTTCAGGCCAATTTCTTTGAATTTGGGTTGACCTAATCAACCCAAAGGATTTCATAGATTGGCAGATGGTAATTGGGTAAAATAGCTTCTGATAAGGAAATGACACTCAGTGATGGCTGAACTGAATGAATCTTCAAGGTAAAGACAGGGAGGGATCTCTATTTATACCTGATTTCTGATACCATCATTTCTGATCATAGATTTCTAAGGGCAGTGCTCCTTTTTCAAAATGTGATAACAGGAAGAGAGAAATTCTAAGAGTGTTGAAACACACAATCTTAGCCACAAAAAAAAAAGAAGAAGAAGAAGAAGTGCCAACCTTACCAAATTCTCTCAATGCAGTTTTTTAACAATCAGAGGAAAATTTAGAAGATAACCACATCTCTTCCCAATCTACCTATGTTTTGCTCCAACCCAATAAGAAACTTTCTCTTCTAAAGGATCAAAGATCTCCCACAAAGGGTGAAGGGGATCACAAAGGCCCCAGAGTAGACTCAAAGACATAAAGCAATATTCTCTGAAGATCTTCAAAATACACCAAGTTGACCAAAGTTTGACAGACACAGTGTAATTACAGGCAATGGTGCTTCTTATGACTTAGCCAAACAAGTCTGCCCTAAGTAAGTCCTTGTCACCCAGGACTGCCAGCTCCACCCTGTATACATTATTTAGTCTAACTGCCAACTCCACCCTCTAGAGAACCTTTCCATAAACTGCCTGCAACCAAGAGAACCATTTGACCAACACCATTCCTAAGTTACAGAAGAAAACAATCTTGAACCAGGAATATTCACACAACTCCACCCATGCACCCATGGATAGAAAGCAAAAAGCCAGGAATCATGGGTCAATCACATTCCTTCTACTGAAGAGTGTCAATAAGACAAGAAAATCATTTCCCAAATCAGCCTCACATAAGCCTAGGCTCATTGGCAGAAACAGTTCTCCGTCATACTGATATTTGTACATTACAGTCCCTCCTAAGTCTGAGTTGTCATAATTCTTTTTCTGAGCAGCCAAATTCCACAGGTTAACTTACATCAGTTTATAGTGCTATCAGGAGGCACCTACCTTCAGAACCACACAGAAAACATTCTATGTGGATCCAAATCAAAGTGATGTGCTGAGAGGTACTGAAAAGGATGGTGGCTGTTGAACCCCAAGTGCATTTAGGAACAGAAAAATCCTCTCACAAAATCCCGTCAGGAAAGTTACAATAGAAAGAAACTAAAGGGAGGTATTAAAAAAAAAAAAAATATATTAAAAAAAAAAAAAAAGGGAGGTATAAAATGGTTCTAACTCTGATAAGGTAGGATTCAGTATGACAGGCTAGTTTACTTTAAATAATTTTCAACCTTACTTAGGATCATCACCAAGATCTGGCTCACAGATCTCCCTCCTTCGTTCAACATGGATTTCATGCCACAAGTACAGCTTTCCTGATTAAATGACTCCATTTTCACAACAACCACAGCAATTTTCTGCACATAAAAAAGAAAACTACAGACCTGCTAGTGCTTCCAGGTATATAACTAAAATGATCAGGTGAGACTCAATCTTACTCCTGTGGGATTTCTTTTTCCCAACTCTTTTTGAGTGTCAAGGTTACAATTCTCAACAACCCTTACATGGGCCCTTAAAAGCTAAAGAATTTCTGCAGCAATTTTCTTTGGATGAGAAAGCCATCAGTTTCTTTTCTTATTATGCATCTCAAATGACAGTTTCTAGCCATATTGTTTAGCACACAAGTGTTAAAGTCCCTTATGAAAGACTCCTTATGAAAATAGTTTATATCCAAGCTCTCAGGTTCAAGACTCAGCAGCTTCCTTTATAGTGGGACAGACAGACTAAAAGAGAATGTGTCTTATGAAACAAAGTAGCTGTTCCCTTTCTCATGCCATGCTAATGGTTCTGGTGAAGCATTTAAGAAGTTCTACCTGATTTTTAATTCTGCTATGGCTTAAAAAGCTATGAACAGTACTTTAGGGAAAGTTTAGCTTCTTCTTTTCAAAAAAACTATCTGCTTTAGTCTCTGAAAGCAAAAGTAACATGCTGCACTTATATTTTCCAATCAAATTGCATAGTTGAGGCAAATTCATTTGTGCTTTGTAGCAGAACTCACAGTAGTTGTTCATATCTAAAAACCTTGATTTGTAAATGCAAAGTCACGGTCAAGCTCACCCTTGTTTGGAGAGTATGCTAACGATATGCACTGCCATTACACTTCCCAAGATTTTGTTAACCACGCACCCAGCCTTCTACCATATCAGAGCATGAGCATCAAATTAACATCTCAGAAACGGTAACAAATGTATCTAAACTCCTCCTTGGAGAGAAGGAGGAAAGGCTCATTCTTGTTGAGGTATCCAGCCCTCAATCAACAGTGGCTGTGTATAGTGAGTTTTGTTGGTTTGAGGATTGTGTCTTTAGAGGTTAAAAAAAGAAAG
The DNA here is from genome assembly GCF_016772045.2 of Ovis aries. NCBI lineage: Eukaryota > Metazoa > Chordata > Mammalia > Artiodactyla > Bovidae > Ovis > Ovis aries. The sequence goes on from NC_056062.1 coordinate 46,445,176, forward strand.
AAAAGAAGGCACGGGTGTTTCTCAAGTCGCCATATTCAACTCAACCAACAAAACCAAAGTCTTCCATTTTCAAGCTTTAGGAGGGAGGCTACATGGCCGCAGGGCTTTCTTCCAGCCCCAGGTCTGGGGAGGAACTTATTGCTTCTGGGAATGGCCCCGGATAGGTCTGTGCTGTGTACTGGATCCCTTTTTGCAGAGCAGTCTCTTCATGGAATTCTCCCTGGGTGCTGAAAGCGGGACAAGATCTAGTCCGGGCAGCCTTATTGGCACTGTCGGGGCGGCCCACGGTCTCGCTCACAGTGCTCAGAGGGAACTCTCTCCACCTCTGCCTCTGCAGTTCCTCCTCCTTGTATTTAATGGAGTACCAGGCCAGAAAAATAAATATAAAGCCGACAAATTTGAGGCCGGCTGCTAAACCAAAATAGACGAAACGAAATGACGTGACATTGTACTCCCAGCAAGAGCCTTGCACTCCACATTCCTGTTGCCAGAGCATGCAGGTGGTGTCAATAACTGCTCCAAAGTAAATTGGAGTCGGAATGTATGCTAGAGTGGTAGGGGAAAAGAAAAAGAAAAAAATGTTAGCACATCTTATAAGAGGAAACAGATTTGTAAATTAACAGGATGCCTGTTTACTCTAAAATCAGTTGAGAGGAGTGGTTTTTCTGTGTTACTTGTCTTTTTGTAAATATACATCACATCTTGTCATAATATTCTTATTATAGACATGTTCTCTACTACTTTAAATCTTTCACGTCACAGCTCAGTCAGAATGTGCTTTGGTTTTTAGACATTTTGTGATGTTCATTTTATAAGTATTACTTATTAGATATATTATGATACATCATGTCTAAAAAGCAAGAACACATTTTTATGTCTGCTTAATATTAGATAACAACCTAACTTGGAAAAAAAATTTTTTAAAGAATGCTGCCAAGTCACTTCAGTCATGTACGACTCTCTGCGACCCCATAGACGGCAGCCCACCAGGCTCCCCCGTCCCTGGGATTTTCCAGGCAAGAACACTGGAGTGGGTTGCCATTTCCTTCTCCAATGCGTGAAAGTGAAGTTGCTCAGTTTTGTCCGACCGTCAGCGAGCCCATGGACTGCAGCCTACCAGGCTCCTCCGTCCATGGGATTTTCTAGGCAAGAGTACTGGAGTGGGCTGCCATCGCCTTCTCTAAAAAGAACAGATGCATGTATATTCGTAACTGAATTACTTTGCTATACACCTGAAACTAACACAACCTTGTTAATCAACTATACTCCAATATAAAATAAAAAGCTAAAAAAAAGAACTTTACAAAAGATTTTATTAAGTTAAAACAAGAGCAATAATATATTTTTAGACATAAAAATTTACACTGATAAAAATGTAATTAGGGAGGGGAGTTCCCTGCCTGTCCAGGGGTTAGGACTCTGCATTTTCACTGTCATAGCCCTGGGTTCAGTTCCTGGCCCAGGAACTCAGATCTTGAAAGCCACGTGGCATGGCACCTTCCCCTCAAAAAAGTCAGATGAAAATCTGAAATGTAAAAACAAATAAGCCACTCAATTCATGGCACTGGAAGCCTATGATGCCCACTGACAAGTCCTCACTCTTGGTCTGGGCCGTCAACCACCACAGAAGACAAAACAGGAATACCAGAGAGGATTCCTGTTGCCAAGGGTCAGATGATTTTTAAATGTTTAAAATGTTTCACCCTTCAAAATTGAAACAAGCAGTTTGAATTTTAAAAAAATGTTTTTTGTCCTGTGGATGATGATACTGATTACTGAGGAAAATAACAGCTGAAGGAAGAAGTGACAGACAGCCCGTTAAGAAAGAAAACTATATGCGTGACAATGAGGAAGTCATATAAAAATATACTGAAGTCAGTCAAGGTAATGGAGCACTTCACACACTGCTCCCCAGTCACTGTCCCAAGACATCACAGGTGACGCAATGTTTGTAGAAGTCAGAAGGATGTTCTTCGAGTCCAAATAAACTCTGTGACTTAACACATTGACACAGGGCTAACAAGCTTCTCTATTAATACGAAATCTTGCTGCTGTTTAGTCGCTGTCACGTTTGACTCTTTGCAACCCCATGGACGGCAGCCCACCAGGCTCCTCTGTCCATGGAATTTTCCAGGCAAGAATACTGGAGTGGGTTGCCATTTCCTCCTCCAGGGGATCCTCCCGACCCAGGGATCAAACTCGTGTTTCCTGCATTGGCAGGTAGATTCTTTACCACTGACCCACTAAGTAAAGCTTAGTCCCTGTGTATCAATTTGGACATCTTTTTTTCCATTTAGAATTTTTTATTTCTTTTCCTCAGAAAATCTGATCAGCATACTCTTTACCCAGTCCAGTACAATTACTAGAAAGAAATAAGGAACTGAAATTTTCGGACACACATACACACAAAGTAAGCACTAATTCCCATCATTTTCAAGTTACAAAGTCACAAAAAGGACAGAAACACCAGGACTATAAGCCCACAACAGTTTCTTGGTTCAAGATTTCTTACTGTACAAAACTCTGGGGAATTTAGTCCAAGTGCATACTCAGAGTGAAAGAGAAACTGATCAAAAGTCAGTTTTGTTTTGTTTCATCAGTGACAGAGTTGGTCAGCTTTTGGTTCAAATCAGAAAATGAGGAAGTTGCGCCTGCCCACTAACGTGTAAACTCCTAGCTAGTAACAAATGATCTGACTTGACATTTTTAAAGCACAGTGAAACTTTGGCATCTGCAAAGAGGAACTAAAAGGCACTGTGGGAAATTTAGGAACATACCAAGTGTTCTCAATAAAACAAACTGCATTCCCAGGGCAAAAGGCCTCTCTTCATCTTTTACAGACCTACAAAAAGGGAAAGAAATATTTTAGAACAAGGGCCTCAAGAAAATGAATGTCAAGTCCTATGACATTAGGACTGCTTAGCTGCAGGGCCAGGGACCACATAGATAATGGGCCAAAATATTGATTTCACTAGAAGTTACTAACAATAGTTGAACAAGACTGCTTATCGCTAAATCACTGAATAAAGGTCTACCCAGTGAAGACTCCAAAGAACTCTGATTAACTCCACTTTTTGTGTAAATAACAGGTGGAAGGACAAAGGTTCAGGCTGAAAGTACAGAAGCAGCTCTGAGCTTGCAAAATCAACTTTTAAAAAAAAAATTGATAATCCTAACTATTGTATTCTTTTTCTGTTTGCCTGCACTTTCCAGAATGGCACACTGAAATTTACTTCTATAATTTCTCAAGGAAAAATATAGAGAAGAAAGTTTTTTTTCTAACAGGCCCAAAATGTATTGGAAATAAGTTCTAAAGTTAGAAACAGAATGAATCCTTCCCCGTCACCTCATTTTTTCTTCTTTTCCTAAAACTTAAGTTTCAAGTAAATCCCACATGGCAGGATGATTGGAGTCTATTGATTTTGTAATTAGCAAAGATTAAATGGCTCCTTTTCTGAAGTTTTGGGTTAGAAGACAACTGATGATCTGCCATGTTTAAACATTGTTAAACAGGCACCTCTTTTCTGGTTATTTAACATCTCTTGTAGAATTAAAGTTCAAAGTATTAGATTAGCAATGATTCCCATTGTTTTCACGATGAAGTACTTCATCCTTTCTAGCCCATACACATGGGGTTCTCAGTATGCAATGTGAAATTCTCGAGGACCAGTGTGCTTGTCATCTTTTCCCCTAATTTCTTTATTTTTTCAAAGCAATTTCCCCAGTGTGGTACACACTGTTGTTACTCTATAAGTATCTGCTGACTGAGGATCTGAGTATTGGTCCCAAACCAATGGGACCAGTGGGACTCCTGGGTACCATTTGTTATCTTGCCATCAAGGAACTCATAAGCTGAGCAACATCTAACTCAGCATCCCATAGAAGGGAAGCCAGACTATGCAGAACTGACAGGCAAGGAGCCCAACCTTCCTGCTAAGAAAGACATCTCAGCAGATGCATCCCACCAGAAGCCAGCATCCTGGGTTACCAAGGAGCCCAGGAAGGGCACAAAAGGGAGACTGGAGACTGGCACCCCTCCTTCCTTCATCCCCCTGCATCCCAGTCCCCCTAAAGCTGCTGTGGCCATGCTTTCATCTCTTCACCACACTGTCCACTCCCTTCCTTTGCCTATGGCCATCTTTACCTCAAACACCAACACTCTGATTTGAATGTGTTGGTGTCAACATTTTAAATAGGGCCTCCATTAAGGAAACCTCCACGTTCTCTCTCAGAAGTAAACACACACACACACAAAACGGGATATATAATACTGCAAAGATGTGATTAATGCATATACAGACAGTTAAACTTATTTTGAAGCACATTCTGGTTATTCAAGATTATAAATAAATACCAATCAAGCATAAAAAAAAATACTGCAAAGAAAGCACGGCATGAACAACTTAAAATTACATTTTCTAGTCTGTCCTTTCCTTGATTCAATGCCAAAATGTTATATGATAGTGAAATTAATGAAATAAGCATTTGGAATTGCAAGCCCAGCAACAACGGTCACTGATCCTGGAGGTATTAACTACCTACAAGGTCAGAGATAATATTCTGAGGCATATGTACAATTTAGTGACTTCACCAAATGACTTGTCACCTCCTCTCAGGCCAGGCTTCTTGTAGCTAATACAGTCATAGCTTTCAGCTCCTGAACTTGAACCTTTCAGTAGAGACTTCAGGAACCAAAGGCATCCAGAAAAAGTTTCACTGAACTATGGGGATATAATTCATCTAAATAAAAAAAGTTCTGGAGTATGAAATGCTGCCGTTGTTTAATTGCTAAATCATGACTGACTGTTGTTACCCCATGGACTACAACCCACCAGGCTCCTCCGTCCATGGGATTTCTCAGGCAAGAATACCAGAGTGGGATGCCATCTCCTTCTCCAGGGGATCTGCCTGACCCAGGGATCGAACCCATGTCTCCTGCACTGGCAGGCAGATTCTTCACCACTGAGCCATCTGGGATGCTCAATGAAATGTTACCATCTCCCTTTCCCTTCCTGACATGGGAAAACTCCCTTCTCTTAAGTTCACCAGGTAAATGTCTCAGCACTTTCCTGCACAATCTCATTTTGCTCTCATCACCACTTTACCACATCAGTCCCCAGTCTGGGATAAAAATTCTGGCAATTCTGAGTGTATAACCCAACCTAGACGTTGAACACCATCCTCACCTGAGTGTTACTATGATGGCTGACGGTTGGGCACATGCTGTGATGAAGGTCACTATGAACAGAAAAACTAAGAATGGGATGAGGGTGTTACAGGACCGTTTACACTTCCCAGACACAGCGTAGCCGTTCTCATTGAGGTACGTCTTGACGATAACCACGCGGAGCTGGCTGCGCTGTCCCACTGTGGGTGGCGTGATCACCTGGCGGCTCTGGACACAGGTGCATTCTGTGTAGTTCCGCATCTAAGTGGTAATAAAGATCAGTTGGATGCCGATCAAAAGCAAAATACAGCATACGAACAGTCAGAGTTAAAAGGCTCTAAAATCATTCTAGCATTTAAAAATATGCAGAATAGTTCATTGAAAGTATCTGCTGGGAGTTCCCTGGTGGCCTAGTGGTTAAGATTCCAGGCTTTCACTGTCGCAGCCTGAGTTCAATCCCTGATCAGGGAACTGAGGTCCCACAGGTTGTGCAGCACAGCTCAAAAAAGAAAAAAGAGAAGAAAATATCTTCCTCATTTTAACAGTAAGGATTCAAAAAGTGCATCTAACAACATCAAAATCTGCTGCTGAGGGCTGTTGTTTAAACTTTGATCAGAAGCCTCCAATACTCAATTCTATACTATTCATGTACATCAAAATCTGCTGCTCAGGGTTGTTTAAACTTTGATCAGAAGCCTCCAATACTCAATTCTATACTAGTCATGTTCCATAAGGGCTTCCCAGGTGGCAAGGTGGAAAAGAACCCATCTGCCAGTGCAGGAGACCGAGGTTCAACCCCTGGGTTGGGAAGACCCCCTGGAGTAGGAAATGGCAACCCACTCTGGTATTCTTGCCTGGAAAATCCCAGGGACAGAGGAGTCTGGCGGGCTACAGTCCATGGAGTTGCAAAGAGTCTGATGCAACTGTGTACAAGTACAGCCAAGTCCCATATCCTCATTTGAGGTCATAATCAGATGCTGTTTCAATGGATATTCATTCTTGGGCTCTCCAAACAGAGAAGCCCCTGGAAAACAGGAACTAAACCTTATTTTTATTTGTGCTCACCAGAGTGCTTAGCAAAACCCTGAAACAGTGTAGGATCAAATGTAAATATCTGTTAAATAAATGCAGAGAATTCACAATGCAACCATAACGACTTCAGTAGCAACACTAGTAAATGTACCACTGGTTATTTCATTTGAAACCGGCTAATACAAGGGACTCAAAAAATGTCTCAAACGAAACAGCCAATGGACCTTTCTGCCTATTATGCTGCTTTTACTGAATGGACATCAGCTGAGCTCACTGTCATTGTGACCTCTCAGCCACCCAGAGAAGCAGGAGGCACAAACATGAAGATGGGGAGCTGCGTGGCCGCCTGTGCTCCAAGGACTGTGGGCCTCTTTGTATGAATGAGGGCCACAGACCAGAGGACTCAGTGGCTAAGTCCTTCCCCGGGGGTGAGTGAGTCCTCTGGTCTGTGGCCCTCATTCGAAGAGCAGGTCTCATTGTCCCTTTCAATTCAGTCACACCCTGCAGCTCACCAGTTATATAATGAGGAGCCAGCAAGAGGAATCTCAATTCATCACCATAGTTTAAAACTCAGAGATCAAATATGACATCCCCAAGACACGCAGTCAACGGTATCATCCCATATCACCTGCACAGAACAAACAAAGGCACCTTAACCTTTCAATGAAAGCAGCCGCCTACAGTCTGTTATTATGCAAAGAATGGAACCAGGCTCAATAAAGAACGGAGTAGAATATGAAAACCTTCTCCCACAGTATTACTGCCTATTTATAATTCACGGGAAAGTGAATTCTCAAAATACCCTATTCTTGAACGGACAGAAATAACTTTACGCTGAATGTTTAAAAAAAAAATCTGAATTGATAGTCTATGAAAAACAGCCACTGCCCACGTTCCCAGGCTCTGAGCAGGGGAGGTGCCCTCCTATTCTCTTCTGGCAGCACAGAGCATGGTCATCTCGACCTTCACATCCATCATCACAAGGGCCCTGTTGGAGTAGCAAAGGAGACATCCAGCACTCGACCTTATCAAGTTTCACTGGGTTGGCACAGGAAGTCACTAGAGGGGAATGATGTGGAATCAGATCATGATATTAACAAACTCCAATTATCCCTGGGAAATAAAATAATAGTATTTATTGCATAATTTCCTTTCCTCTGGGTTTTTGACAGAAGCACATGTGCATTCATGCTCAGTTGCTGTAGTCGTGTCCAACTCTTTGTGACCCCATGGACTGTGGCCTGCCAGGCTCCTCTGTCCATGGGATTCTCCAGGCAAGAATGCTGAGTGGGTTGCCACGCCCTCCTCCAGGGGGTCCTCCGACTCAAGAACCAAGCCTGCACCTCCTGTGCCTCCTGCGTGGCAGGAGGAGTCTTTACCCACTGAGCCTCCTGGAAAGCCCTTGACAGAAAATAGCGTGTATCTTGTTCGAAGTTTTTGGAAAAGGGAGACTGAAGCCTTCTGTTTGCATACAAAATCTAACACTACAGAAGCTTGTGAAATATACTCACCCCGGTGCTCACATTCCCACTATTAACACAGCCAGCCAGACAAGGGTTAAAGTATGTAATTCCATCCGATCCACAGACTGGCTCATATTCATGTGTTTTACAGCCACAATTAACATTGCAGCTTCCTGTCAGATTCCTATGCGGCATGGTCAGAGAGGGCCTAAAAGAGAGAAGCAGATCATGAGCCATTAACGTCTGCCAAAATAAAATTCACAGGACAGTTCTTGAGGTTAAGTAAGGTGTCCGTTTTAGAGAATATGTCCCCATGAAATCAAAGCCATGGTACCAGGAAGTAGCATCCTAGACAATTATTTTCGTGACTTTAAAACAGAACAGAAAGAAAACATTTTTCGATTTTCCCATACTACAAACTTAGTACATTTGTGTCATATTATTTATCATGCCTCAATTTCACCCTCCATCTTGGTAATCTGAGCTCAGAAGTTCTAACCTTCATAGAACTAAACTACTCACTCACTGCAGATACTTGGCTCTATATCGTAACAAATTGAGGCCTCAGTTTCTTTAACTGTAAAATGGAAGAAATATGTTTGTGCCAAATTAATAATATTGTGATGAGGACATTAATATGGAATCCATCAATCAGAGCTGTCAACACAAGTTCCTTTGACCAAAAGCCTTTGCTCTGGAATAAATTATCAAAGAAAGACAAGGGACTCTAGAATATCAAAAGAAGGTGGATTTTTGAAGACCATCAGGAATCAGAGCACTGGTTTGATTCAGACAACCAGAGAAGAACAATTAAACTCTCCTTCCCTCAAGAATGCCCAGATGTGGGACTTCCCTAGTGGCCCACTGGTTAAGAATCAGCCTGCCGGTTCATGGGACATGGGTTTGATCCCTGGTCTGTGAAGATTCCACAAGCAGAGGGGCAACAAAGCTGTGCACCACAACTACTGAGTCTATGTGCCCTAGAGCCCGTGCTCCTCAACGAGAAGCCACCACAACGAGAAGCCCATACACTGCCACTAGAGAGTACCTGCCTGCCCCCGAAACTAGGGCCCACAGCCAGCAACGAAGACCCAGCCCTGCCAAAAGCGTTAAGAAAAGAATGAGCAGACGCGGACTCACCGGCAAACATGATAGGTTCTATTTTCTCATGAGATCATGATTTCTGATTCAAAGAAATGATGCAATGTGGAAAACACAAATAAAATCAGTTCAGGGCAAAAAAGTCAAGTAAGGATATATAGGGCCAAAGGGAGAAGCATAAGGAGATGGCTAAGGAAAGGCAGAGGCAGCCAGGTACCCAGAGGGAACCCACGGAAGGATGAAGGGGCTCTGAGTTCTCACATCCAATGACCTCCTTCCTTTGCTTTCAAAGCCACCGTTTTTAGGTGTCACTCATGAAATACTGTTCCTAAAGCCACATGGGCTAGAAATGGTAGATTTCATTCACCTGTCCAGCTACTCATCATCCATTCATTCAACAGATATTTAAGAGTGTCAGTCATGTGCTAGGTTACCTTTAATGACTATGTTCAGAAACCATTCACCCAGAAGCCTCCTGTTTGTTCAAAGGCTTTTCTCCTGTAGCCTCCCTCGCACCTCAATAACTGAGTCATCAAACTTGAACAAAAGGAACAAACTCATAGCAATATTTTAACTTTATCAAGAAAGCCTTCCAAAGAGGGAAAAGTAAAATAAACTCTGGTCATTCCCATCCCTCCACTGAAGTAATTTTTATCACAGTACTCGTAATTATTGGGCTTCCCAGGTGGCGCTAGTGGTAAAGAACCCGTCTGCCAGTGCAGGAGACATAGTAGACACAGGCTTGATCCCTAAATCAAGACGATGCCCTGGAGGAGGAAGTGGCAACCCATGCCAGTATTCCTAACTGGAGAGTCCCATGGACAGAGGAGCCTAGTGGGCTATAGTCCATATGGTTGCAAAGAGTGGACAAACAACTGAAGCGACTTAGCACTCGTAATTATTATGTTCATAATACCACAATGCTTGATATTTTGAATCATACCCTTTGACAGTTTGAATATACCTTTAAAAGGTGATTCTAAACCAGTAGTTCTCCACAGGGGCAATTTTGGCAGTGTAGAGAGACATTTTTGTTCATCACGACTAGAGGGGTGCTACTGACATCTAGTGGGTAGGGGCCAGGATTGCTTCTAAACATCCAATAGGGGCCTTCCCTGGTGGTCCAGTGGTTAAGACTTCACCTTCCAGTGTAGGGGTGGCAGATTCGATCCCTGGTTGGAGAACTAAGATCCCACACACCTTGGGGTCAAAGAAAACCCCAAAGCATAAAAAAGAAGCAATATTATAACAAATTCAACAAAGACTTTAAAAGTGGCCCATATCAAAGAAATCTTAAATATGTATATCAGTTCAGTTCGGTTCAGTCACTTAGTTGTGTCCGACTCTTTGCGACCGCATGAACCACAGCACACCAGGCCTCCCTGTCCATCACCAACTCCCAGAGTCCACCCAACCCATGTCCATTGAATCAGTGATGTCATCCAACCATCTCATCCTCTGTCGTCCCCTTCTCCTCCTACCCTCAATCTAAATATATAGATATATATAAAGAACCCAACAATACCCAGAACAGCCCTGGCCCCACAAGAAAGAATAAACTAACCCAAATCTCAGTACTGTATACTGATCTGAGAAACTCTGTTCCAGACCTGTTTCCACATTTCATGGATGATGAAATGGATGTCCAAGGAGGTCAAATGATTCATTATGAGGCTGACTAGTGCTATTTTAACTGGCATCACATAAAACATATTCTTTGTGCATTGCTCTTCACTAGTTCCTCAAGAGACAAGTTACAAGCCATGATCAAATAAAAGGAATTTTCATGCCTGCATGCATAGTCACTAAAAATGATAGGCTTCAAACCCATACAATAGGGTTATTACTATGCCTATTTAGAACTCACAAGGAATTTCTTATTAACAGCATGCTTTGTATTCATTTATGACAGCCACAGATTCCAAATACCTCTCCTTTGTGGGTATGTTCACTCAAGAGAAGGGAATCTAAAGAGAATGTTGACACACATGACGACAGGAAGGCAAAAGATTTCCTGAGTTCTGGAAACAAAGGCACAGTCCCAGGTCACCCCTGGGTACACTTGCTCTGCTCTTGAGATCATGATGTCTGATACAAAGAAATGATGGAGTATCAAAAGTTTTAACAAAATCAAAAGAAACAACAAATATAAAAGCAGTGGGAAAGGCCACAGTGGTACAAAAAAAAAAAAAAGAAAGATGCTGACACAGTTAATCCTTTACACTGCACTGATTAAAAAAATTATTTTTAAAAATAATACTGTCAGGCTTCCCTGGTAACTCAGAGGGTAAAGCATCTGCCTGCAATGTGGGAGACCTGGGTTTAATCCCTGGGTCAGGAAGATACCCTGGAGAAGTGAATGGCAACCCACTCCAGTATTCTTGCCTGGAGAATTCCATGGACAGAGGAATCTGGCAGGCTACAAAGGGGCAGCAAAGAGTCAGACACGACTGAACAACTAACACTTTTACTTTCTTTCTGCCAAAGCAGGAGACACGAGTTTGACCCAGGAAGATCCCACATGCCGTGGAGCAACTAAATCCGTGCGCCACAACTATTGAGCCTGTGCTCTAGAGCCCAGGGGCCCCAACCACTGAGCCCCTACCAGCAATTACTGAAGCCCGTGCTCCTCAACAAGAGAAGCTACAGCAATGAGAAGCCCACACATCACAATCAGAGAGTAGCCCCTGCTCAGCACAACTAGAGAAAGCCCGTGCATAGCAATGAAGACCCTGCACAGTCATAAATAAATAAATTATTTTTTAAAAGAAAGAATAATAATGTCTTATTTCACTATAACTTAGGCTCCAGAAGACAGACTGGGTTATAATAATAGTGCAAGTGTTGAAATCTGAGTCACACCAAGCAACCTCTTATTAGCTGAGCCGAGCCTGTCCTGGGAGAACACAATGCAATAGCACTGTAGGATCCACACTCATCCTTGTGCAAAGGGACGGATCACCTTCCCAGGAAGCAAAAAATCTCCGACAAGTCAGCCTTGCAAGCAAGAGGCTCATGTTGACTCAAGGTCCATGAAAGTGTTCTTTCCATGTCAGGTACAAGGACTCACTAACAAATGCCTTATAACTGCATGGTCCAAGCTGGAAACCTGAGTCACACATGACACATTACTATAAAAATCATGCAATAATAGAATTAGAGAGATGGGAGGAATTTCTGAGGTTAACTAAGATAACTGACTAATTTCAGAGCCTAGGAAACTGTGAGAGGTATAATGACATGCCCTACCATCACTGAAGCTTTAAGAAAACTAGCCACAGGGAGACCAAAATGAACAAAAAACAGGAAAGAAGAGCAAGCTTGTTGCCTAATCTTCATTAAATCAACTGCTTAAGGATCGATGCTTATTTACAGTAATATACAACAATAAATGTCTCCCAGGGGGCTCAGGGGTAAAGAATCCGCCTGCCAGTGCAGGAGATGCCAGAGACATGGGTTCAATCCCTGGGTCGGGAAGATCCCCTGGAGAAGAAAATGGCAACCCACTCCAGTATTCTTGCCTGAAAAATTCCATGGACAGAGGAACCTGGCAGGCTATATAGTCCATGAGGTCGCAAAAAGTCATACACAACCAAGCGACTGAGCACACACCTACAACAATAAAACAGACAGTGATTTAATCTAAGCAGCGGGCCAAGGAGAAAAGGAAAGATACACCCATCTGAATGCAGAGTTCCAAAGAACAGCAAGGAGAGATAAGCCTTCCTAAGTGATCAATGCAAGAAATAAAGAGGGGAAAAAGAATGGTAAAGACTAATTTCTCTTCAAGAAAATTAGAGATACCAAGGGAACATTTCATGCAAAGATGTGCACAATAAAGGACAGAAATGGTATGTACTTAACAGAGGCAGAAGGTATTAAAAAGAGGTGGCAAGAATACACAGAAGAACTATACAAAAAAAAAATCGTCATGACCCAGATAATCACGATGGTCTGATCATTCACCTAGAGCCAGAGAGCCTGTAGTCCAAAGTCAAGTGGGCTTAGGAACAATCACTATGAACAAAGCTTGTGAAGGTGATGGAATTCCAGCTGAGCTATTTCAAATCCTACAAGATGATGCTGTGAAAGTGCTGCAACTCAATATGCCAGCAAATTTGGAAAACTCAGCAGTGACCACAGGACTGGAAAAGGTCAGTTTTCATTTCAGTCCCAAAGAAAGGCAATGTCAGCAATGTTCAAACTACCACACAATTGCACTCATTTCACACTCCAGCAAAGTAATGCTCAAAATTCTCCAAGGAAGGCTTCAACAGTATGTGAACCGAGAACTTCCAGATGTTCAAGCTGAATTTAGAAAAGGCAGAGGAATCAGAGATCAGTTGCCAACATCCGTTGGATCAAAGGAAAAGCAGGAGAGCTCCAGAAAAAACATCTACTTCTGCTTCTTTGACTATGCCAAAGTCTTTGACTGTGTGGATCACAACGAATTCTGCCTCCTGAGAAACCTGTATGCACATCAAGAAGCAACAGTTAGAACCAGACATGGAACAACAGACGTTCCAAACTGGGAAAGGAGTACGTCAAGGCTGTATATTGTCATCCTGCTTGTTTAACTTATATGCAGGGTACATCATGTGAAATGCCAGGCTGGATGAAACACAAGCTGGAATCAAGATTGCCAAGAGAAATATCAGTAACTCAGATGACACCACCCTTATGGCAGAAAACAAAGAGGAACTAAAGAGCTTCTTGATAAAGATGAAAGAGGAGAGTTAAAAATTGGCTTAAAACTCAACACTCAAAAAGAACAAGATCATGGCATCTGGTTCCATGGCAAATAGACGGGGAAACAATGAAAACAATGACAGACTATTTTCTTGGGTTCCAAAATCACTGCAGATGGTAACTGCAGCCATGAAATTAAAAGATTCTTGCTCCTTGGAAGAAAGCTATGATAAAGCTAAACAGCACATTAAAAAGCAGAGACATCACTTTGCCAACAAAGGCCATCTAGTCAAAGCTATGGTTTTTCCAGTAGTCATGAATGGATGTGAGAGTTGGACCATTAAGAAGGCTGAGCGCCAAAGAATTGATGCTTTTGAACTGTGGTGTTGGAGAAGACACTTGAGAGTCCCTTGGACTGCAAGGAAATCCAACCAGTCCATCCTAAAGGAAATCAATCCTGAATATTCACTGGAAGGACTGACGATGAAGCTGAAGCTCCAATACGCTGGCCACCTGATGTGAAAAGCTGACTCATTTGAAAAGACCCTGATGCTGGGAAAGATTGAAGGCAGGAAAAGAAGGGAATGACAGAGGATGAGATGGTTGAATGGCATCACTGACTCAATGGACATGAGTTTAAGCAGGCTTCAGGCAATGGTGCAGGACAGGGCAGCCTGGCGTGCTGCAGTCCATGAGGTCTCAAAGACTTGGACATGACTGAGTGACTGAACAACAGTTCTGTGTAAGTGGCCACACTTCAGCTTGAGCGTTCTGCTCCTTCTTCCTTGACTGTGGCTTTCCTGGCACTTAGTTCTCACTGTGCCTAAGCGTTAAGAGTCAGAAGCTGGTTTAGGGAATTCCCTGGCGGTCCAGTGTTAGGACCACCGTACTTTCACTGCTGAAGACAGGTTTAATCCCTGGTCAGGGAACTAAGATCTCACAAGCTGTGTGGCAAGACCAAAATGTAAGAGGGGGTTCAACTCCATATCCACAATTCTCAAGCACCACAAACAAATCTAGAGAGATTTCATTTGTGTAATAAGGATCAGGCTATCCATATGCCAGGGTTCTTGGGGAATATTAGATGAGCAAATAGATGTCCAGGGTCCAGCGTGTTGCTAGCATATAACAGGCACTGCGATGTTGGTGTGCTTTCTTTATCTAGACAGGGCAGAAGCCGGAAGGAGGAAAAGTAGCACAAAGAGCGCAAAAGGCCTTCGTGATGATTTTCTTTTAAAAAAAAAAAAAAGATGTCATTTTCTCACCTACTCCTACTGAGAAATATTGGAAAACTAGGGCTTCCCTGGTGGCTCAAAGGTTAAAGCGTCTCCTAGGTTCGTTTCCTGGGTAGGGAAGATCCCCTGGAGAAGGAAATGGCAACCCACTCCAGTACTCTTGCCTGGAGTATCCCATGGAGGGAGGAGCCTGGTAGGTAGGTTATAGTCCATGGGGTCACAAGGAGTCGGACACAACTGAGCGACTTCACTCACTCACTCAGACGGGGATCCAGTTTCCTGCCTAATATTTAGTAACTCTGTGTGTGTGTTGGGGGCGGGTGTGTGTGTGTGTGTGTGCATGTGCACGCAAGCGTGAGCTCAGACTTGTCTGACTCTTCGCAACCCCATGGACTGTAGCCCGCCAAGCTCCTCTATTCATGGACTTTTTCCAGGCACAAATACTGGAGTGGGTTGCCATTTCCTACTCCAGGGGATCTTCCCGACCCAAGGATAGAACCCACATCTCTTGTGACTCCTGTGTTGGCAGGCGCATTCTTTACCAACTGGACCACCTGACCCTTGGGCCAAACCTAAGAGTCAATGGCTGTCAATGCCCCTCTTGCTTACAGGAGGCGAGAGAGACATAATCAACACAGAAGAAAATAGATAATTCACGTGGATAGCTTATACTTCCCCGAGAACTACAGTCATAAAAGTTACCATTACTGTACCCAGTCATTCTTTTTATTGTTAAAGCTTCTTTTAGCTTCGTAGTTAACAAATTTAAACCAGGTGTAACTAGAAATTTACATATAAAACACTACAACTTATACAAACCATTTCTTTAAATCCAGAATAACTTTTAATAAAATGATGTATCCTCGGTATAACGTTTTGAAATGCCTTTATTTTTAAAGTAATACATATTCATTGCAGAAATTTTGGAAAATACAAAAGGACTGAAAGATGAAATTAAACTCACACAGTAATGCTATAATCCAGAAACATCCACCATTACGTGGTTAGTGTATTACTTTCTTTCACTGTTTTTTCAGTTGGCATACAAATTAATGTTAATAACATATTGTTATCATGATTTCAGAGTGTTCTAAATTCTGTTTTTCCTGCTAACATTACATGATAAACATTCTCTATTGACTATGTTAATATGAGGTTATAAATGGCAAATTTAGTCCTGAGTTTAACCATAGTCATAGGTTCAGGTTTAGTGTGCTTAAACAGATGTTATATAGTTTTATAGAGTTCCTACAATATTTTTAGATCTCAGTCACAAAATTTAAAAACTCACTGGAAAGAAAATCTGCTGTATTTTTTACCCTCTCAATACTCTTAAAATGAAAACAAATTGGGTTTGTATCTCCCAAGTAGAGCCAAAAATAGATAAAAATCACATACTTGCAGCTAGAAATTAACTGTAAGTCTAATAATAGAAGTAGCCAAGATAACCAGAGGATTCCCTGGTGGCTCAGATGGTAAAACATCTGCCTGCAATGCGTGAGACCCGGAGTTCAATCCCTGGGTCAGGAAGATCGCCTGAAGAAGGAAATGGCAACCCACTCCAGTACTCTTGCCTAGAAAATTCCATGAATGGAGGAGCCTGGTGGGCTATAGTCCATGGGGTTGCAAGGAGTCAGACACAACTTCACTCACTCACTCAAGATAACCAGAAATACATATACCTATACATAGACATATATAAGAACCTTTAAGTAAACTGTTCTCTATTTTTGAGGAATTTCCTTTAAAATTAGTTATAATAGATAAAAGATCTGGAATGGCACCCCCAAAATAAGCAATAGAAAAAAAAAACTTTAGAGCATTAAACTGTCTGAATGGTTTAGTTAAGAGAAATCAGGAATGCACTGACTAGAAACGCTAGTCACCCAAGGGCCGGTAGTAGAATAATACTATCTAAATAGTGGCAGTGTGTTGAATATGCTCCTTTGTGCTATACAGTAGGACCTTGTTATTTATCCATTCTGTACAAGATTGTTTGCATCTGCTAATCCCCAACTCCCCGTCCTTCCCTCCCCCACCACCTCCCCCTTGGCTACCACCACAAGTCTGTTCTCTATGCTGATTCAATATCCTGTGATAAACCATAATGGAAAGGAATGCTTTTAAAAACGTTTATAGGTGTGTAAGTGAGTCACTTCGCTGTACAGCAGAGATTAGCACAACACTGTAAATCAACTATTCTCCAATTAAATAAAAATATTTAAAATAAATAGTGGCAGGATGGCAAGTTCAGGAGTGGTGACAAAGATGATGAAATATACCTTTCAGCAAAGATCTGAATTAACAGACTGTATTTAATTTCTATAGTCTTAACCTCGGCACAGTGAAACTATATTAAGAGAAGTAACTTCAGGAGAATATCCCAGTCCCTGAGATTTTGGACCTGTGGGCAGGTAGACCCACTCCATCCAACAGTCACTGCTGAACTCAGAAAATAGAAAATGCTTCTTCATCATGTCATAGCTCAAGAAATCATCCCTAGAAAACAAGTCTCAAAATCAGAAGATGATATAATAGACTTTAGTAAGTTCAAAAATATGACATTGATGAAAGATAATAAAGCAAGAATTATTAAGTGATTTATCAGACTTAGTACTGTTGAAAAATTTTGTAAATGGACATCAGACTTAACCTCATTTGAACACATTTTTGAAGGTAAAGAGCAAGTAACTCACACTATACAATGTGTTTATATAAAGTATTGGTTTGGAGTAGGAAATGGTAACCCACTCCAGTATTCTTGCTTAGAGAACTCCACGGACAGAGGAACCTGGTGGGCTATAGCCCATGGGATCACAAAGAGTCCGACACGATTGAGTGAGTATACACACACAAAGTATTGCTTAAGCTACAGTTTTCACTCTTTTGGCTACAAAATGACTAGGACACACCTGTGTGAAACACAGTTCAGTGACACAGAGGGAAAGCAAACCCCATTTCTTAATTAAAACTGCAGGGACATTGTGAGTGCTGGGGAAGTAAATGTAATTACTTGAGTTAGAAGTGGGCCAGGATACTATCCAGAGCTAGTAGGATCTTTCGTGACGAAAAATGATCACACTCTCAAATCTGAATTTTTTTTCTACCTTCAGTTTTGCCTTCTTGGGGTTAGAACATTTAACATGAGATATCTACCCTCTTAACAAAATTTTAAGTGTACAATACAGAATCGTTGACTAAAGCTATACAGCAGATGTCTAGAGCTTACTCACCTTTTTTGTCGGTACTGTTTTTAGAAAATGAAGACTTATTTTGAAGGGAAGTCAATACATCTTTGATAGGATCTATATGGAATGACAAGGTTAATATTACTGTTTAAATGACCAGCAAACACCCGGAGTATTTGGACCAAAGTTTAGCAGTTTTCAGTGTCTGCCTGTCTCATAAAGATGTGTGTGCATCAGTGAGCGCTCAGTCGTGTCTGACTCTTTGTGACCCCATGGACTGTAGCCTGCCAGGCTCTTCTGTCCGTGGGAGTTCCCAGGCAAGAATACTGGAGTGGGTTGCCATTCCCTTCTCCAGGATCTTCCTGACCCAGGCAGTGAACCCGCATGCTCCTACTTGGCAGACAGGTTCTTTACCACTGAGCTACCAGGGAATCCCCTTGTAAAGACACTTCTCTCTAAATTCAGAAGATAAAGGAAATTGGAGACCTGATGTTTTGTGCGGTGGGAGGGATTGTCCAGGGCCATTTAGTGAAGTGGGCATGCCTCCTTTTGGCATCATCAACATTAGAGCTTATTCATCTTGCTTTATTGAAATGTGGTTTCCACTGATTAGTAACTCCATATTTCCCCCTCACCCAGACCCTGGCAACCACTATTCTGCATTTTCATTCTATGAATTTAACTATTTTAGATACTTCCTGTAAGTGGAATTGCACAATATTTGTCTCTCCGATTCTTTATTTCACTTAGCATAATGCACTCAAGATTCTTCCATTCTGTCGCATATTACAGAATTTCATTTTAAAGGCTGAATCATTTCCCATTATATGTATAGACATTTATATATTATAAATATTTCTATGACATTTTATTCATCCATTGATGGGCCATTGAGGTTGTCTCTACATCTTGGCTATCAAATCTGAATTTTCTAAGGGAACCACTAATAACACATCAGGTTCATTCTACAAAAAAACAAACAAATAAAACAGTGACTCCATTTGGGCTCAACAGGAAAAGTTCATCCTCCTAAAACATCCCAGCTGCATCCCAGGAACTTAGGTATCTCTTGAGTACTCGATGCTAATTCAAAGATGGGTTAGTCATTCACTACTTTAATGTCAGAAAATTCACCATGTTGGTGAGCCTGGAGCTTGTCATACAAACCTTAATAAATGGAATTGGCTTTTTATATTGTGCTTCCTTCTTTATGTTTCTTTTCTTCTTTCTGGACAGTTTAATAAGCAAAAACATCACATTCAAAATCCAAATCCTAGCTCTATCATTTTCTAGTTGTGTGACTTTAAGCAAGTTATTTTATCCCTCTGAATCCCTTTCTCCTCCTATTTAAAATGATAAAAATAACATCAAAGAATTATTTAACAATTGCTTATTATTGTAGGTTTTATTTCATTTTAGCCTCTCTATAATTCTAAGAGATCGTTACTATTATTAGCCCACCTTAACTATGAGGAAATTGAGGTACAGAGAGGTTAAGGAATTTGCCAAGTACCTTATTCAATCTTCAGAGCAATTCAACAGTAAAGATGTGGAAACCGAGTGCAGAGATGATTAATCTGCCATACTCACACAGTGAGGATGCGGCAAGGCCACGTAGTGGTACACTACTCAAAGAAACGGATGCGTTCTCTACAGTTTTCTGAGTAAAGAGGTGATGTGTGCACTCAGCTATGTGCCTACATGGAATGCAAAGTGTGAAACAGCACCTCAGTGTACGGCTCAGAAAGGACAACAGCTCTAAAATAGATAATCTGGTTTCATTCTGTTCCACTCATTATTAACTGATGACTTTGGGCAAATCGTTGACTCTAAGCCTTGGTTTCTTTAACTGAAACATGTTGCTAATAACATATACAGCAAAGTGATATAGTAGGCAGTGTATATAAAAGATATGTACGACTGCCAATCACTATCCCTGAGCCCAACAGGTGTCTAACAAGGGCTCCTCTCTTCCTGCCATTCCCTTCATCTCTCTATCAGCTCTAAAGGAGAAAAATCCCACATGCAAGCTCAAAATCAAGCAGAGCTGTTTTTACTAGGCAAGCCAACCATGTACTGATGAACACGTTGCGCACTGCACAAAAGCACCCAGCCAAGGGAGCAAGGAGAGGTTGAAATGTAGCCCATTCCCTGTATGGAGAAAGGGCCCCATGATTCTTCACACAAAGTGTCTGAAAGTGTCAAACCTGGGCAGCTGTACCACCCATTCAACTTGAATTCTCTTCCTAGAAGTATTTGGGGAACCAGAGGAATTCTCCAAGGAAACTGGGTTTTTCTTCCACCAATTTAATAAATTTTGATGAAGTCAGGCTGCAAATACTAGAATGAATGGACCCTTGCAGCAACCACTGGCACTCTAAATCAAGTTTCTCTTTGTTGAATACAATTAAATGAGAAAAAGTATACCATAAGTCATGGATTTAGATAATTACAATGTTTATTTACATCTTACTAATTTCAGCATCACTATTTAAGTAATGTCCCAGCAGAAAGGTAGGTGCCAGACATTCGTTAATCTTTCAAATAGGGGGAAAAAAAAAAGAATTGCTTTGCATAATCTAGAAAGGAAGGCAGTAAAGCCAAGAAACTAACTTTTTTTCAACATATACTAAGTGCTGGATTCTGGGAAATATCTTCCTGTACATAATTCTCAATATCAAAGCTACAAACATTTGTTTATAATATTTAAATGCTTCAAACTGGAGGTTCAGGATAGAGGAAGGAAACATTGACTTTTCATTTGTTACACTTCTGCAGTATTTTAATTTTTCAATCACATGTGTTTTACTTTTATTATGCTTACAACCAGGTATGAATGACATTAATTCCATTTTATATATGAGGAAACCAAGAGTCAACAATATTAGATTATTTTTTACAAGGTCACACAGCTAGGAAATGATGGCACAAGTACTTGCCTTTGAAAATAATACTACCTTTGACCAAGGACTGAGAGGGGAGACAAATTCAAGGAATTCTTTCTTGGGGCCTCAGTTTTCTCACTAATAAGGCACACTGGGTTGTCTGACAAGAAAAGCAAGGTAAGGTTAAGGTAAAAAATTTGAAGAAAGAAATTTTTTAAAATGGAACCACCAATGCAGGGCATAGGAGAGGAAGCTGACTAGGGCCAAGTAAATGGATTGCTCAGCAAAGATGAGGGCCTGCTAAGAATGGAACTCATAAATTTGTAATGGAGCCAATCAGCACAATTATATAATTTTTTCCCAGTAGTGCTGGGGAGTCCAGAATCAGTTAATTTAGGATTGGCAAGACTAATGTGGGTTTAAGCAAAAGCTTTAGAAGTCTTGAGGGGACTTGCAATTTAAAAGCAGATAAGACATGGAATCTGCCTTCCATCTCTTCCGAGAAAGCACTTAAAAGTAAGTATGATGAAAAAGGATCGAGCTTGCAAAAAGAAATGGAAAGAGTGACACCAGACTCAAGTGGATAAGCAAAGGGGCCTGTGAAATGAGCAGATACCACCCTGGAGAGAAGCCAGCCTACCCCATGGAATCTCTACAAAGCTATGAACCCAAACCCAGCAGCAGCCAAAATCCAACCACAAGGCTGAAAACAATGGGACTCACTGGAGATCTGAGGGAAAAAAACCGAATCAGTGGGCCTTTCCATTCTCATACCCACACACCTGCATTCCCAATGCAGAGCTCTGAAATTCATCAAAAAGCTCTTCTTCAAAAGAAACAGGAAAACATTTTAAGAGTTAAGCTTCTACCTTAGATATTGACAACCCAGAATAAAATTCCCTCATTCTTGCATGAAAGGAGGGGGGGAAGAGAAGGGGACATATAACCTGAACGATACTAGATGAGTCTTGTCAACCTGTAAAACCTAGAGTAAACAAACAGAAAAATTGACCTTTAAAATTAAATGATAAAATATAAGTCAAAGAAACAAAGTTAAAAAATTGGAATTATATGCACAGAGAGATCTGAGAAGATATTACTCTTGCTAAAATAACATCAGGATGTTATGAAAAAGGAACACTCACAATACAACAATGAGAAAAATTATTCTCAAAATTTTAAGTTTACATAAAAAATAAAAATCAGGTTTGGAGAAATATCATAGAAAACAGCATATGAAATGTGAGAGAACAAATTAAACGTACAGGCAACCAGTCTATAAGTTCCAACATCTGAATAATAGGTGCCCTGGAAAACATGGGGAAAATGAAGAGGAGAGAATGAGTTAAAGATATTGATGAAAATCTACCTGAGGTAAAAAAAAAAATTAAAAAGGCATGTGTTAGATTGGAAGAGTTCCAAGAGTATCTAATACAATGAATGAACAAAGCCCTAGGCCAAGACATTACGCATCCATGCATCCATGCACTCATTCATTCAACAAACACTGTTGCAGATGCATATTTTTTTTAGTGAAAGTCACTCAGTCACGTCCAACTCTTTGCAACCCCACGGACTATACATCCATGAAGTTCTCCAGGCCAGAATACTGGAGTGGGTAGCCATTCCCTTCTCAAGGGGATCTTTCCAACCCATGGATTGAACCTAGGACTCTAGCACTGTAGGCAGATTCTTTACCAGCTGAGCTACCAGGAAGCCCTGTTGTAGAATGAGGCTGCAAATGTTATGTAGGCAACTATAGTAACTGTTCTCAAGAAGCTAATATTTCAGAGAAAAGAAGACAACAGGAAAGCAAGTAAACAAGACAATTTCAGATAGTGGCAAGTGCTATGAGGAAACTAGAGGTGATATGATAAATGATGAGGGGGGAGTGAGCTCCTGAGATTGGACAGGAGGGGGAAAGTCTCTCTGAGAAGGTGACATTCTCAAGACAAAATTACAGGGCAGAGCATTCCTTATGAAATTTCAAAACACCTTGAATGAAAAATATCCTCAAAACTTCCAAACAAAAGCTGGTCACAGAGAGATGGGAACTTGGATTGAAATTAAATTTGTTAAGTATCCGCAGCATTAAATGATAGATAATAGCCACAGCGGATAAGCATCTACCTGCCAAGGCAGGGGACATGGGTTCAGTCCTTGCACTGGGAAGATTCCACATGCCAAGGGCAATTAAAGCGCATGAGCAGCAAGTACTGGGTCCATGCGCCCTAGAGCCTGTGCTCCGCAACAAGAGAAGCCACCACAACGAGGAGCCTGTGCAACTCAATGAAGCACAGTCCCTGCTCACCGCAACTAGAGAAAGCCCACTTGCAGCAAAGACCCAGCGCAAACTAAAAATAAGTGAATAAATAAAAACGCTAGATGGCCAAACAATGGTTTAAAAGTTCTCAGAAAAACAAATATTTAACCTATAATTCTATACCCACTCTAACTACCATTTAAATGTGAAAGAATAATAAAGACATGTTACTAAACTTACGGATTGAGAAAGCTTTTCTTACCATGAACCCTTTCCTAGGAAGTTATCCAAGGACTTTTTTCTGGCAGAAAGAAGAGTTAACAAATAAATAACTACATAGACAACTACCAGTGGGTACAACTGAGATCTATGAAAGGAAGTTCATGGAAATAAGTTATGCAAAAGAGCATTCAGTCCAGCTGAAACAAGATTATGGAGAGTTTCTGGAAAAAGAAGGATTTAATGAACCAGAAAGTATAATTGAGAACTTATATATACGGGCAAGATAAAGGTCCTTAGTAGGAGAAAGAACAGGCCTTTGGAACTCAAAGACAAACAACACAAGAAATTCATGGTCCAAATATGATACAGTTTTAAGCAGGTTCCCTTTCCCGACCTACTTAGTAGATGACTACTTCTTCCTCCATCCCTCTATTTTCTGAGGGAAATGAACCAGTCTCTGTACTTAAGAGCACCACATGAAGGAGCCCTTTGGTGAGATGCTACGATCATGATAGAGGAATTCAATAAAATTCATTTGCAAAATGAACAGTAGGTCCTGGCCCCTTCCAGTCACCACCTCATCCCGAGCTCTAGAATGCCCAGCAGCTGGGCTTACAACCCTGAACCCACCACAACACAGCCCCAGCCAAGAGACAGGAGCAGCCTTCTCTTGAGGAGCTGAAGCACCTCAGAAGTAAGACTTCAGGTTCTGACAGCGAACACCACAGTGAAAATGCCAGCTGTCTCCCTGCAGGTACCCTGTGGTGAGATCCACCAAATGACAAGCCCTACCTTCAGACACAGAGCCCTACTTCTCAGCCTTTTAAATTCACACTTTTTAATACTGAGAGAAAGCTCAGGCTGACTTGAAATTTGAGGGAAACTTTCAATAGAAGGGAGACAGCAAAACAGAAAGCAAGCACTCAGAGGATACAGACAATTCAGGAAGGAAAAGAAACTCTAAATAATGTTGCAGAAATAAGAGACGCTATCCCATCCACGAAGCAAGAAGACTAGGAGCAGGGAACAATCAAACATCAAGAGAGAACTTTGGAAACTAAAAACCACAATAGCTTTAAAAAAGAATTCAGCAGAAGGCTGGGAAAATAAAGTTGAAGAAATCTTCCCCAAAAAATAGGACCAAAATTAGATATAAAATAAGCTGTAAAGATTAAGAAAATGAGAGAATCAGTGAAGGAGCAGTAAGAGAGGAAAAAAAAAAAAACTGTGGGGGAGAAAATATCAACACTGGCTTTTTTAAAAAAGTTAAAAATGGAAATGAAAAACATGATCTCCAGACATTTAAAGTTCATCAAGTGCTTAGAGAAATAAAAAAAAAGAAAAAAGAAAAGAAAAAGACCCACCCCAAAGTGTATCATGGTGATATCTGGGAATATTGGAAATAAACAGAAACTTCCAGGAAGGAAAAGTAAGACACATACCAAGGACTGGGAAAAAGGAAGGCCAAAATTCCCACAACAGCATTAGAAATTAGACAACAATGGAATGAAAACTTTAAATTTTTTTAGTGAAAGTGATTTATCCAATCCAAAATTTTTTACCTAGCCAATTTGGTAATAAAATGTAATTTTTTTAAAAAAAGGCTATTTCATGAAAAATCTCAAAAAAGTAACCACCTTTACAGGCTTCCTATAGCCACTGGAAGATGTGCTCTAATAAAATGAGGGAGTAAGACAAAAGAGAGACCTTCACAGATCCCAGAAAACCGAGGATCAGTACAGAGAGAGGCATCTAGGATTCCCAGGTGATGGTGGGGCAGCAGTCCCAGAGAAATCCCATACAGATGACTCCAAGGGGTGGGGGACTGTATTCCTGAGTTCATCAGATGGTCAAAAAGTAACATTGAGATTTCTTGAGTCTTCAGAGGATATGGGAAGCTAGATTCAAATTCAAAGAAAACAAAGGAAATGAAAATAAAGTGATGATTTAATTCCAGGAAAATCACTGCTGTACAAAAGAGGAAATCTAATCATGATACAGTACTTGAACCTCAGCTGCTAGCAATATTGTCATGATTATACCATGAAAATATCAAAAAAGAATTTGAGAGCAACTTGGGAAGAAAACACTAAACTTCTCATTTACCAAGATAGGAAGTCAAAAATAATGTCTCAGTTTGGTTAATTTATACAGTATGCTTTAAAAATACAGAGGTAAATACCAGAAGAGATAGCTAAAAAGAATTTTAAATTATCATCCCTGGGAAGCAGGGTTAATCAGGAGACTGATGGGTTTTTCTTAACAAATTTTAAAAATTCTATTTATGTTTGCCAATTGTAGTAAAAATAATTTGATGGAAATTATTCTTAATGTATTAGTGATGACTAATAACCATAGCTAACTTATCTCTGAGCACTTATTCTGTGCCAGAAGACCTGAGAGCTTGATACATGTTTCTTGTGTAATCCTTGCCTGTGATCATTAAGTCAATAGACCAAATGTTTGGGTCCCTGAAAAACACATGTGTTGAAAATTGATGCTCCAGGTTGATGGTATTTGGAGTTGAGATCTTTGGGAGGTGATTCAGTCATGAGGATGGGGCTCTTACGAGTGGAATTAGTAAGAGCCTTATAAAAAGGACCCTCAGGAGAAGCCTCACCCCCTCCACCATGTGAGGACACAGCAAAAGACAGCCATTGATGATCCAAGAAGTAGGCCCTCACAAGACATGGAATCTACTAGCACCTTGATCTTTGACTTTCCAGCTCTGGAACTGTGAGAAATAAGTTCCTCTTGTTTCTAAGTCACCTAATCTATGGTGTTCACTTACCGCAGCCTGAACAGATGTGTATACCTCAGTTTTGCCATCTGTAAAATCAGGATGATAACAGTATCTACCTAATTAGTGCTGCTGGTGAGGATAGATGAGTTAATATACAGAAAACAGTTAGAAGAATGCCTGACATGCAGCAGTGTTAACATAAGGGTTAGCTATGCACTGACCATCATCAGCATGATGACTCACACAGAAAGATCTCCAACCTATATTGTTACATTAAAAAAAATTAAGCCCAGAAAAGTATGTATAGGGTGCTACTTTTTGGATATAAATCAGGGAACACTGAAAAGACACATTCACACTTTATTGTATAAGGAATATCCTTGAAATGATACACAAGAAATGAATTAAAGTGGCTCCCTGGTTTGTCTTTGGGGAGAAGTGGGATAGAGGACTTGAGGTACATTGTATTTTCATTGAACTTTGTTTTGAAATTATGTGAATGTATTACCTATTCAAATCTTTACACTAAAGAAAAAGAACAGTTTTCATTAAGTCAACAAGCCTTTCTTCCTCATGAACTGTGATCCAAATGCAATGGGAGATATGCCCAGGGTCCAAACAGACACACATAACTGAGAGACCGTGGTCTCTGCCCATCGAGGGTGCAGCACTGCCAGGACAGAGACAGAGACACAGTGAACCCTGAGCAAAGGAGGGGCACAAGGCAGACCCGGGGACCCAAGCAGCGCTGGGCTCTGCAACTGAATCACAACCAGGATGAGAGGAGACGGCTCTTCCAAGACACTTACCCTGTCGTGTAGGGGATGTTTATGCCCCCTAGATTGATACTTTCACATCCAACAATAAACAGGGTTGAAAAGCACAGTAAAGACACACCACTGCAGATCATTGCTAGTTTTGCAGATTCTCTTGCA
The DNA here is from genome assembly GCF_016772045.2 of Ovis aries. NCBI lineage: Eukaryota > Metazoa > Chordata > Mammalia > Artiodactyla > Bovidae > Ovis > Ovis aries. Next base: position 46,472,099 of record NC_056062.1, read on the forward strand.
CCAAGCTTCAATTTTTTTATAATGTAGCCTCCCAGGACAATGCCAACACCGGCACTAGGGACAATGATGACGCCTGGAGAGAAGAAGGGAAGCACAGAATTAATTTGAAGTAATGTACACAATTTTGTTTCCTAAGTATCCTGTTTCTACTTACTTATTAGTGCTAAGGCAAAGAATTTTTTAAAATACTGTAATCAATAAATCTTCAGTGTTTGTGATTTTATAGTACAGTTTACTTTCAACAAAGAATTATATCTAGAATGTGAAAAACTTAACACAGACATAAAAAGAAAGGCAAGCAAGTGAGCAAAACTTAAATGGCTCTTCACTAAGAAGGAAATTCTGCTGACCCATTAAGATATAAAGATGCTCATCCTCTTTCTCAGAGGGAAATACAAATTAAAGCCACAATGAAAGAATATGCCACGTTAACCATATTGGTAAAAATTGAAAAGTCTGACAATACCATATATAGGGATAAGATACAGAGCAATGGGCATGCTCTGCATGGCTGGTGGGATATAAATTGTGACAGATACTTTGCAAGACAGTTTGGCATTATCTGTTGAAGATGCACACACCCTGTGACAGGCAAGTCCATTCCTAGACCTATACCCTGAAGAAACTCATGCACACAGGGACCAAAAGAAGTTTACAAGATATCTAAGCACCATAGTAGCTCCAAACTGGAAATAAGCCAAACGTCCATTAATAAATACACTGCATGGAGTAAATTCATGTGCTGAAATGCTGCTTTACAACAATAAAAATTAAGGCATATAATTACATACCATTGCAATGAAGTAAAACACAACAAAAAACAAAGCCTACCTGTATTTGTATAAAAAGTTCAAAAACAGGTAAAACGAAATGTTGGTTTAGAAATGAATATACAGGAAGCACAACTATGAAGAAAAGCCAGGAAGTAAAAACTGCCGTTAACAGCCAAGATGGTAGGGGGATGGATGGGATCCAGAATGGATACAGGAGCTCCTGGAGAACTGAAGATGCTCCTTCCCATGACCTGGGTAGTCGTTGCACAAGGGTTCACTTTATGATTATTCATTATACCTAAGGGGTTTTTTTTGAAGGATAGTCAATTCACAACGTGATAATTTCAAGGCTAGAGCAATGTAATTCAGTTACATGTATATATAGAGATGGAGAAGGAAATGGCAACCCACTCCAGTATTCTTGCCTGAAAAATCCCTTGGAAAGAGGAACCTGGTAGGCTACAGTTCATGGAGAGATATAGATATATAGATTCTTTTTCATATTCTTTCCCATCATGGTTTATTGCAGGATTTTTAATATGGTTCCCCCTATGCTACATAGTAGGATCTTGTTGTTTATCTACTTTATATATACTAGTGCATATATGTTAATCCCAACCTCTTCATCTATCTCTCTTCAACTCTTTACCCTTTGGTAGCCATAAATCTGTTTGCTGTGTCTGTGAGTCTCTTTCTGTTTTGTACATAAGCTCATTTGATTCATATTTTTTTTTTTGGCTGCACCAGGCAGCATGCAGGAACTTACTTCCCAGACCAGGGACTGAACTCATGCTCCCTGCAGTGGGAGGACAAAACCCTAATCACTGGACTGCCAGGGAACTCCCTGTATCATATTTTAGACTCCACATATAAGTTATTTAAGGTTTGATTAAAGCATTTCTGGGTCCATTAGATTTCACAGTTTAAAAAAAAACTAAAAAATTAGTTATATTGTTTGCCCCATGAAACTTATAATCTAAAAAAGAAACAAACAAAGCAAATTAAAGTATGATAGCCTGGTAACCCACTCCAGTATTCTTGCCTGGAGAATCCCATGGACAGAGAGCCTGGCAGGCTACAGTCCACACAATTGCAAAAGATTTGGACACGACTGAAGCAAGTGAGGGCAAGCAGGCACAAGATAATTATACCAAGGGCAGGGAGAAAACAGGGGAAGAAGCACCTGAGTCTTCCCTGGGAGAAAGCAGGGAGGACTTCACAGAAGCGGCAGTATTTGAGCTGACACCCAGCAGATGAGACAGAATCTGCCCAATGTGCCAGCACAAAGAGAATATGCTAAGGAAATATGTGCAAAGGGGTATGCTGCTGCTGCTGCTGCTAAGTCGCCTCAGTCGTGTCCAACTCTGTGCGACCCCAGAGACAGCAGCCCACCAGGCTCCCCCGTCCCTGGGATTCTCCAGGCAAGAACACTGGAGTGGGTTGCCACCTCCTTCTCCAATGCATGAAAGTGAAAGCGAAAGTGAAGTCTCTCAGTCGTGTCCGACTCTTAGCAACCCCATGGACTGCAGCCTACCAGGCTCCTCCACCCATGGGATTTTCCAGGCAAGAACACTGGAGTGGGTTGCCACCTCAGAGCAGAATTGCGGATTCAGAGTTCAAGTTATGGGACTGTGGAATGCAAGCTACTGGGGCGAGGCAGGGCCTGGGCAAGAGACCAAGCCCACATGGGTAAAGCCAAGCGAGACCACGAAGGATCATGGAGAGGAGCTCAGGGTGTATCTCTAGGCAATGGGAAGCCACCGAGGAATTCTGAGCCAGGGTTAGAGAGGATGGGAGGTGTGCACAACAAAGATCACTGCTGCTGGAAGATGCATCAACATCAGACACTTGGTCAGGAGCAAACTGCTAAGGTCCACGTTAGCCACGGTCAGGACCCACACTGACAATCACAAGCTGCAGAGGGAGCGGGGACACACAGAATGTGGCAAGGATCCAAAATACAAGGAGAAAAGGCATGGAGGAGCGCAGCTCAAAAGCCCCATGGTAGACATGCCAAGTGTGATGGGCCCAGGGGCAAGCAGGGAGGAACACCTCACACAGTGGTCCCTGTGCTGGGAGCCCAGGAAGAGCCGGTCCGGGGCATTTAGAACTGGCGGCAGAATCCATGGCATTTATGGGATGTTCCAAAAAGAGCACCTTCCTCTGTTCTACTGACTGAATAAAGTCGAAGGAGCAGAGGAAGACGAAGCCTAAAAGGAGATCTCATTAAGAGCAATTTTAAGGGCGCCGTGAAGGCAGAAGCCAGGCTGCAATGGGTTAAACCTTCAGTCACGAGGATTTAAAGACTGGAATTCATATCTTTGTAGAATTCAGACTCTAAAGGGAAAAGGGGCATGGGTTTAGAGTTAGTGAGGCCCTGAATATTCATTGCAAGGACTGATGCTGAAGCTGAAGCTCCAATACTTTGGTCACCTGATGCAAACAGCCAACTCGTTGGAAAAGACACTGATGCTGAGAAAGATTGAGGGCAGGAGGAGAAGAGGGCGACAGAGGATGAGATGGTTGGATGGCATCACCAACTCAGTGGACCCGAGTTTGAGCAAGCTTCGGGAGATGGCGAAGGACAGGGAAGCCTGGTATGCTGCTAGTCCATGGGGTCACAAAGAGTAGCTGAACAACAAGGCAGAGCTGGGGCTTGGGGAATTTCGCTTGTTTGTTTACACATGCAGGGGACTTAAGCATAGTTATACGCTCACAAAGAGATTAAAAAGACTGGAGCCTATTATACAGAGTGAAGTAAGCCAGAAAGAAAAACACCAATACAGTATATTAACGCATATATATGGAATTTAGAAAGATGGTAATGATAACCCTGTATGCGAGACAGCAAAAGAGACATAGATGTATAGAACAGTCTTTTGGACTCTGTGGGAGAGGGAGAGGGTGGGATGATTTGGGAGAATCATTGAAACATGTATACTATCATATAAGAAACGAATCACCAGTCTAGGTTCGATGCAGGATACCGGATGCTTGGGGCTGGTGCACTGGGATGACCCAGAGGGATGGTATGGGGAGGAAGGTGAGAGGTAGGTTCAGGATAGGGGACACGTGTACACCTGTGACGGATTCATGCTGAATTGTATGGCAAAACCAATACAATATTGTAAAGTAATTAGCCTCCAATTAAAATAAATAAATTTTTTAAAAAAGAAATGGAAGATTGAACAGGGAGGGAAAAGGTTATCTAATGCCAAGACAAGGTCTGTGAGAAGGAGAATATAGAATTAAAAGCACAAATGGTCAGATTAGCTCTTGGGAAAAAGACACGCCTGCAACTAAGCTTGGAGTCAGATTTGGGAAGGGCGAGGGTAGGCGATACATCAGTGGGTGGGTGATAGCTCCTCAAAAAGCAGTTTTTCTGGTGCTGTTGTTATTTTGGAAACATCATACAACACATGTTGTAATAAAACAACATACAGAAATATAAAGGACGGAAACCCCACAGCTTACATTCTGGCATAGTTTACTCCATCTCTTTTTTTATGTTATTTTCCCCCTCAAGAATTGATAACAGGGACTTCCCTGGTGGCTAAGACTGCACTCCCAGTGCAGGGGGCCCAGGTTCAATCCCTGGTCAGGGAACTAGATCCCAAATGTGGCAACCAAGACCTGGTGCAGCCAAATAAATAAATACTGAATAAAGAATTTTTTTAATAAAAAGAATTGACAATATGTGTAGATTCTTTATGATGTTGTTGTTCAGTTCCTCAGTCGTGCCTGATCTCTGCGATCCCATGGACTGCAGCACGCCAGGCTTCCCTGTTCTTCACCATCTCCAGGAGTTTGCTCAAACTCACATCCATTGAATCGGTGATGCCATCCAACCATCTCGTCCTCTGTTGTCCCCTTCTCTTCTAGCCTTCAATCTTTCCCAGGATCATCAGGGTCTTTTTCAATGAGTCAGCTTTATAGATTCTTTATCTATACAAACATACATACATATATATATAGCGCGCTTTGGTTTGGGAAGAGCTATGGAGAACTTTGCTGCTGCTGCTACTGCTAAGTCGCTTCAGTTGTGTCCGACTCTGTGTGACCCCATAGACGGTAGCCACCAGGCTCCCCTGTCCCTGGGATTCTCCAGGCAAAACCACTGGAATGGGTTGCCATTTCCTTCTCCAATGCATGAAAGTGAAAAGTGAAAGTGAAGTCGCTCAGTCATGTCAGACTCTTAGCGACCCCATGGACTGCAGCCCACCAGGCTCCTCCGTCCATGGGATTTTCCAGGCAAGAGTACTGGAATGGGGTGCCACTGCCTTCTCCTAAATTATTCCTGCTGCTGCTGCTAAGCCGCTTCAGTTGTGTCTGACTCTGTGCGACCCCATAGACGGCAGCCCATCAGGCTCCACCGTCCCTGGGATTCTCCAGGCAAGAACACTGGAGTGGGTTGCCATTTCCTTCTCCAATGGAACTTTTAAATATAGCCAAAGGTTGGAATAACCACTGTGGGAAAGAGTGCGCTAAATAAGAATATGTACTTGGCTTTGCAAGTGGAGAATACTGTGGGTCCAGGTGATACTATATTTCAGAAGTCTGCAGCTGCATCGACGTTCATGCTTTGGCGGGGGGGGGGGTGGAATATTAATAGATTAATCTAAAGTCTGAGCTTCGCGTAGGTTGGCAGGAAAACAAAAATCGTGTTCATCTTGTAATCCTCACCACAGTCCTGACTTTATAAAACTAATAATGGCTGTTTTGCAGATGAGGAAGTGACTGGCCCAACAGTGCACACACAGGAGAAGAAGAGACAGATGGAAACCGAGGTTTCGGCCTCCCAGCCCAGCCCAGCCCATCCTCCACATCACCACAGCTGCTGCTCAGAACCAGCGGTACCTGGAATCTTGTAAGTAACCTGACTAGAGCTCCGAGTTGCTCAACAAACTTTGCTCCTTATTAAAGAACAGTAAAAATTACATCTACATGAAAAAAAAGCTTTACCTTTAGAGTGCATCTGTCCATTAATAAAATTACCATTTTAGCTGAGCAATGTTTATCTTTATAGATACCATGCTAGACCCCAGGATAGCAACAAAACAAATCCCCACACTAACAGCTGAGTCATAATTTAAAGTGAAAGTCATTCAGTCGTGTCCGACACTTTGTGACCCCATGAATTGCAGCACGCCAGGCCTCCCTGTCCATCACCAACTCCCAGAGATCACTAAACTCATGTCCATTGAGTAGGTGATGCCATCCAGCCATCTCATCCTCTGTCGTCCCTTTCTTCTCCTGCCCCGAATTCCTCCCAGCATCAGTCTTTTCCAATGAGTCAACTCTTTGCGTGAGGTGGCCAAAGTATTGGAGTTTCAGCTGCAGCATCAGTCCTTCCAGTGAACACCCAGGACTGATCTCCTTTAGAATGGACTGGTTGGATCTCCTTGCAGTCCAAGGGACTCTCAAGAGTCTTCTCCAACATCACAGTTCAAACGCATCAATTCTTCGGTGCTCACCTTTCTTCACAGTCCAACTCTCACATCCATACATGACCACTGGAAAAAACCATAGCCTTGACTAGACAGACATTTGTTGGCAAAGTAATGTCTCTGCTTTTCAATACGCTGTCTAGGCTGGTCATACCTTTCCTTCCAAGAAGTAAGCATCTTTTACTTTCATGGCTGCAATCACCATCTGCAGTGATTTTGGAGCCCCAAAAAATAAAGTCTGACACTATTTCTACTGTTTCCCCATCTATTTCCCATGAAGTGATGGAACAAGATGCCATGATCTTCGTTTTCTGAATGTTGACTTTAAGCCAACTTTTTCACTCTCCACTTTCACTTTCATCAAGAGGCTTTTTAGTTCCTCCTCACTTTCTGCCATACGGGTGATGTCATCTGCATATCTGAGGTGATTGATATTTCTCCTGGCAATCTTGATTCCAGCTTGTGCTTCCTCCAGCCCAGCATTTCTCATGATGTACTCTGCATATAAGTTAAATAAACAGGGTGACAATATACAGCCTTGACGTACTCCTTTTCCTATTTGGAACCAGTCTGTTGTTCCATTTCCAGTTCTAACTGTTGCTTCCTGACCTGCATATAGGTTTCTCAAGAGGCAGGTCAGGTGGTTTGGTATTCCCATCTCTTGACGAATTTTCCACAGTTTATTGTGATCCACACTGTCAAAGGCTTTGGCATAGTCAATAAAGCAGAAATAGATGTTTTTCTGGAACTCTCTTGTTTTTTCCATGATCCAGCAGATGTTGGCAATTTGATCTCTGGTTCCTCTGCCTTTTCTAAAACCAGCTTGAACATCTGGAAGTTCACAGTTCATGTACTCCTGAAGCCTGGCTTGGAGAATTTTGAGCATTACTTTACTAGCATGTGAGATGACTGCAATTGTGCAGTAGTTTGAGCATTCTTTGGCATTGCCTTTCATTGGGATTGAAATGAAAACTGACCTTTTCCAGTCCTGTGGCCACTGCTGAGTTTTCCAAATTTGCTGGCATATTGAGTGCAGCACTTTCACAGCATCATCTTTCAGGATTTGAAACAGCTCAACTGGAATGCCATCACCTCCACTAGCTTTGTTCGTAGTGATGCTTTCTAAGGCTCACACGACTTCACATTCCAGGATGTCTGGCTCTAGGTGAGTGATCACACCATCATGATTATCTTGGTCGTGAAGCTCTTTTTTGTACAGTTCTTCTGTGTATTCTTGCCACCTCTTCTTAATATCTTCTGCTTCTGTTAGGTCCATACCATTTCTGTCCTTTATCGAGCCCATCTTTGCATGAAATGTTCCCTTGGTGTCTCTAATTTTCTTGAAGAGATTTCTAGTCTTTCCCATTCTGTTGTTTTCCTCTATTTCTTTGCATTGATCACTGAGGAAGGCTTTCTTATCTCTTCTTGCTATTCTTTGGAACTCTGCATTCAGATGCTTATATCTTTCCTTTTCTCCTTTGCTTTTCACTTCTCTTCTTTTCACAGCTATTTGTAAGGCCTCCCCATGACAGCCATTTATACAGTCCATGGAATTCTCTAGGCCAGAATACTGGAGTGGGTAGCCTTTCCCTTCTCCAGGGGATCTTCCCAACCCAGGGATCAAACCCAAGTCTCCTGCATTGCAGGCAGATTCTTTACCAACGGAGCTGCATAATTTAAAAGCAGTATAATTTGTTTGCCTGTGCATCCTAATTAGTATTCAGAGATGTTTTTTTAGTAATCAGTTCTTAAAAACAGAAACTTTGTCACTAGCCAGTATGAGGTCTCATCAAACACAGTGAAGATCTATTAAAATTTCCTTCTAATGTCCCCATTCTCTAAATCTCACTGAACTACCAAAATGGAAAGATTCTGACCATGCATTTGGGCAAATGTGAACAACGCTCAGAACTCCAGCTTGAGTAAGGGACCCAAATATTTTGGTGTTGGCATTTTAGGCAAATGGAATGAGTAGGGACAATTTCGTGCTGTTTGAGGGGTGGGGTGGAGGATGGAGGGGACAATAGAGCCTTCTCAGGGACCCTTCTCCAAGTCCCTGGCTCCCTGAAACCCAGCTTTAGTGGTTTGTGGTAAGGCTGTGGGACGCACAAAGCACTGAGGGGCTGAGAGTCAGGCTCTCCATCCACCACCTTGCGGCCACCTAAGCCTCCCCAACTTCACCACTGCCTTTGAAAGGGGAGAGGGAAATGAGTATAGAAGATGGACTCTCCAGGAAGAAGCGGCCCTCCTGCCGCTAGCCCTGAGCTCAGATTCTCCTCACTAGCTGGTGCTTTCCTGACCTTCCCTGTGTCCACAGACCCAAGCGCCCTTCCTTACACCTCCCACCTCTGAGCCTCTGCTTCTGATCCAGCCCCTCCTCCAGCCACTCCCAGACATTTCTGTCACCCTCGAATTTCTGCTCTTCGCGCCCTCTAGGAGTCAAGATGCAGGGAGGGTGGGGCTACAAGGTGGGGGAAAGGCATCAGTGGATGGGTAGAGGGAGGACAGAGCAGCGGGGAATGATGGGAAAGCCTGGACCAAGCCAGGGGCCCAGCCCAAGGCACAGGTGCGAGAGGGTGGAGGCCAATGCAATCCCAAGCATCAGAGACAATTCCAGGTGAGAGTGTGGGCCATGAAGATCCAAGTTCAGATCTCAGTTCTGCCACCTACAAGCTGTCTGCCCTTTGGCAAGTTTCTGAATATTCAGGACCTTGGATTTTCCTTGTCTGGAAAATGTGGGTAGGAATAGTTTCTTCTTGGTAGGTTGTTAGGATTACCATAGCAAGTGCTTGAAACAGTGTCTGATCCATAGTGTACACCTAATAAATGTCAGCAACTGACACAATTCCATCATTATTGCTGTTGTTGTTGTTTAGTCGCTAAGTTGTGTCCAACTCTTTGTGACTCCATGGACTGTAGCCAACCAGGCGCCTCTGTCCATGGGGATTCTCCAGGCAAGAATACTACAGTGGGTTGCCACATCCTTCTCCTGGAGATCTTCCCAACCTAGGAATTGAACCCCAGACTCCTGCTGCATCTCCTTCATTGCAGGGGGGTCCTTTACCTTAGAGCCACCAGAGAAGATACATCATTATTATTATCTGCCTACTATTAATGAACTTAACATTTGTACTAATAAACATATTGGAATTATAACCGGGCAAATTTCCATATGCTATTCAATCTACAGGACTGACTTTAAACTTAAAACTCATAATGGTCTAACATAAACCTGTATGTGTTCTTTTATATATAAACCTTTGCTTGATATTTAGCTACTCTGTTCTCTTAAACACATAAACCTCTGTTAGCTTTTGAGCTACTGTGTGTGTATGTGTGTGTACTCAGTCATGTCCTCTTTGTGTCTCCTGCATTGGCAGGCAAATTCTTTACCACTAGCACCACCTGCAAAGCCCAGTATGTATATGTGCACGTATATGTGTGTGTGTGTGCATGCTAACTCATTTCACTCATGTCCGACTCTTTGTGACCCTATGGACTGTAGCCCTCCAGGCTCCTCTGACCATGGTATCCTCGAGGCAAGAATACTGGAGTAGGTTGCCATGCCCTCCTCCAGGAGATCTTCCTGACCCAAGGATCAAACCTGAGTCTCTTATATCTCCTGCTTTGGGAGGAGGGTTCTTTTCCACTAGCGCCACCTGGGAAGCCCCACTGTGTATATAGATCTGAATCTAAAGATCTAACCACTGCAAAGTAGTGACCAGAGGGCCCTGCTTGGTTCATAAAAGGTCTGCGCACATTCTACCGCTTTCCAGTAGGAAATCTTTTAGCCACTTATTTATCCAAGCAGATTGATATGTTAATTATCCTGCTTCCTTTCTCTTATTTCCAGCATGATACCATAACAGTCAATTTTGAAGTCTTTACTCTGGATCACAATATTGCTTGCCCTTATCAAATATGCCTGGATGGAGTCAAAAGGTCTTTATGAAAATGATATTCAGGGAATTACCAAATATTAAAGCTACCGATGGATTTTTCATCTTCACTCCAATTTTTGTCACCATGTAGACATTATCTGTATTGCAAATACACACATAAAATATGTTTAAGCTTATGCATCATTTGGAACAAGAAAATCTTGAATTAGAAGAGAGGAGGGCAAAATCAGATGACCCACTTATCATATAGTATCTTGAAAAACGGTACAGATGAACCTGTTTATGGGACAGGAATAGAGACGCAGACTTAGAGTAAGGACAGGGGGACACAGGGTGGGAAAGAGAGGGCAGGACAAATTGGGAAGCACCGCTGACCATACGTAAAGTAGATAGCTAGTGGGGAGCTGCTGTGTACAGTGGGCAGCTGAGCACAGGGAGCTCAGTCAGTGCTCTGTGACGACCTAGAGGGGTGCGAGGTGGGGGAGGCAGGAGGGAGGCTCGAGAAGGAGGGGATGGATGTATAACTGATTCACTTCGTTGTGCAGCAGAAAGTAACACAACATGGTAAAGCAATCATACTTCAAATCACAAAAAAACTTTTAAGAACGCTTTAGGTTCGGGGAACTGCAATCGTCATGCTATCGCTATTGTGAAAAAACATAATTTGCTTTCACAGGACCCAGTGTTCACCCTCAAGATAAGACCTGCCAGCAGCTGTGGGGTTTAATTCTCTCTTTTCTGCTAGACTGAAAGGTTCCTGTGCATGGCAGGGACTCGATCTTTGTTATCTTCATAACTTTCTAGCAATTTCCAAGGCCTGGAAAATGCACAGGTTGAATAATTTGGTAATTTCTAATTTATTACAAAAAGTCTTCAAATGACACTCATTTTTGTTTTCAATGATTCCTTGAAATAGGCCACATCTTGTTTTACAAACAGGAAATCTCAGATTTCATTTGGGAGCGAAAATAACTTGCTAAAATCAGTTTAAAGCTGGCAGGCACAAAATATCTAGACTGAGAAAATCTCACTGTTTGTAGCAAAAGTTCAACTGCCAAATCACCACAGGTGACGAGTGCAGACTGTCGGTAACCCTCTAGCCTCTCCTACGGTGAGATCACAAGGGTGCAGACTGTCCCACTGAAGTGGATCATTAGTACAGACAGAGCCTCAGAATTTGCGTCTTGCACATTAAAAGTTTCTTTAAATAAGTTGAAAAGTGTGTGGCTTGCAAACCTAAGACTATGAATCATTACAAAATATCACCATGAGCCATTATGGTTTCCAGGTTTGGCTGTTGTCTTTGGGGAAGTGGCGGGGAGGGGGGCAGAGGAGAAAGTGGGGTGAGATCTAGAAAAGAAGGAAGTAGGACTCACTCTCATTCACTCTCTCTTTCTCTTTCCCTCTTTCACTTCTCTTTCTGCACACATGCACACCACACACACAGACACACACATGCTGATGTTGGCCATGTGCCAGATACTGTGATACCTACTCTTTGGATAGAATTTCATCTAATTCTCAAAACCGTGTGGATTTTGAGTTGCTCTGAAAGCAGAATGTATCTGACAATCAACAGTATCTCTACCTTGTGTCATGTGCGTGTCTGTTCAGTCATGTCTGACTCTTTGCAACCCCAGGGACCGTAGCCCACCAGGCTCCTCTGTCCACGGAATTTTCCAGGCAAGAATACTGGAGTGCATTGTTTCAGGGGATCCTCCTGACCCAGGGATCAAACCCACATCTCTTGTATCTTCTGGTTTGACAGGTGGGTTCTTTACCAGCTAAGCCACAGGGGAAGTCTCACCTCGTGAGTCATAGTCTAATTATTAATGGAAGCATTTGTCTTTCCTAGTAACTCAGAATCATGGAGCATCTTACAATGAATGGCATCTTAGGTTGGAAGGAATATAGTAGATTCTTTCCACATCACAGGCAAGGAAGCATCTAGTGAGTGACACAGCAGGGTAAAAAAAGTCATATTTATTTAATGTTTCCAAAGACTGTGTTTCTAATCTTATGATACAAAATAAATGTTTTCCTATCAACCAAGCCTAATTATTTTACCCGTTTTTTAAGCTTCCACTTTCCCTTGCAAATATTTTCTTATAGGAAATAAATACCAATTATTGTCAAACGGAAGAAGATGAGAATAATTTTCAAGCTCAAACCTTGAAGCTAGCAAATTTTAAATGGTCTGAGACTAGACCACATAGTAAGTATACATTGCCATAAGCTACACATATACCCACATAGTATCAAAAAAAACACAAAATAACTTTCGCTTTAGTATATTTCAATACCATCCTTATGAAAAAAATCTCAGAAATTCCTTCACAGGACCCCCCTGGTGGCCCAGTTTTTTAACCAAAACCTGTCTGCCAATGCAGGGGACATAGGTTCAATCCCTGCTACAGGAAGATCCCACGTGCCACGGGGTGGCTAAGCCCATGCGTCACCACACTCTAGAGCCTCAGAGTCGAAACTACTGAAGCCCAAACACCTAGAGCCTATGCTCTGCAACAAGAGAACCCACCGCAATGCAAGAAGCCTGTGCAGCACACCTAGAAAATAGCCCCCGCTTGCCATAACTAGACAAAGTCTCTGTGCAGCAATAAGGACCCAGTGCAGCCATTAATTAATCGAAAAGAAATCCTTTCACAAACTATGAACAAGGCTGCATCACTAGAATTCATCAGTAATGCCTTTTTTTTTTAATAATTCGGTGGCTGTTTTTTAAGACAGAAACCAAACTCTTTCTTTCAGTCCATCCTATTTCATAGCATAACATCAAGTCACATTGTATAGGGTGTTCGACTGGATTAGGAGAATCAGCCCACGTGTGATGACATGAACAGCATGTGTCAATGAAAGCTACTGGCACCTGGAGAGAAAGGACATAGGAGTTCCTGTAGGAATTCTCCTGAAGAAGGTAACCTGGCAGGGCCACAAGCCTCAAACAGGGTTGCTGCAGACAGCCCGTCTCCATTCCAGGCACCAGCAACGGAGCTCTCAGGCCACAGATTCCTCTGTCAAGGACCTGTGATGGCCACAGTGGGGCTCAGATGGGACCATCTGCAGCTCACCAACCGAGAATGCTCTGAAATCTCACGTGGCCTTGCTGAAATGATTAATAAAGGCTTACCAAGGAATGGTACACCTCTGAAAACTTAGCCCCCATCACGTTAGCATGGAGATAGCAAACCAAGCTCATACTCAGCCTCCACCGGGGATAAATAGGTCTCTTTCAACCACAATCACACTCTCTTCAATTCTGCCAACTCAGGGAAATACCATAAAGCTGGAGAGAAATACGAGAACCCCAATCTCGGGGATCCGAGGTCTTGGGAGCACTGAAGGAAAGGTAATAAATAGGGACATTCAATAGAAGAAACAAGCCCACTTTTCATTTCAGGTTTCTGCAAAGCTCTGGCTGAAATATAAAATGAAACGCCACGCTGGGTCGTGAAAGGGATTCAAAAATCAAATCAAATAAATATTTCATCCTGTATGGCTTAAAAAGCTAAGAGAGTTTTCTGCATCCAGGCAATAAAACCAGAGGGCAAAAATAACTTGATGGAATGCAAAACATCAGAGGGCTTACTTCCGTTTTTCACTGGCAAGCTTCAGGTGAAATAGCAAAAGCGTTAAACAAGTTATTGCAAAACAAGGGTGTACATTCTGTAAGGGCAATTTCACAGGAGACTAGGATCTTATGAACTTTTTCAGTGATCAAAAGAAGCCTCAAAGGAAGACCTCGGTATTAAGTTACTAGACTCAGTTTCCGTTCAGAGAAGCAAAGCCTACAGATGTGGGCCGGTGCCAAATGCAAATCCCTCTCTGGAGGCCCTGTGGGTGAGGTTCATTTTCTGTCAGCAGTTTTCAGCGTCTCCCCTGTCCATTGTTGTTCAAGTCCAGAAGCTCTTCAGCCTTCCCGTCAAGAGAGTTGATGGTTATTATACCCATGAATTGCTGAGCCACAAAACCTGGCAAAGATATCCTTCCCCTGGGAGAAGTAAACAGATTTTTCAAACTCTATTTATCCAAAATATTTTTGAGACAAACTTCTACACACCTACTTGTTAGAATGCTTTTTGCCACACAACGGCCAAGTGAAAATCTAGCTCATTAAAAACCACATTAATTCTGCAAAGGAACGAGCAGGACCAGTTTTGTTTAGTTGCTAAGTCATGTCTGGCTCTTTTTCGACCCCATGGACTGGAGCCCACCAAGCTCCTCTGTCCATGGAATTTTCCAGGCAATAATACTGGAGGGGGTTGCCATTTCCTTCTCCAGGGGATCTTCCTGACCCAGGGAAGGAACCCACATCTCCAGCATTAACAGGCAGATTCTTTACCACTGAGCCACCAGGGAAGCCCAAAGAGGACTAAAGAGGCCATTTAATAAAGATCGTCAACTCAGTAATCTAAATGCTCTGCTTTTTATTCTGTTATATTGACAGCTTCATTGAGCTATAATTCACATACCATATAACTCACCTAGTTATATAACTGTACCATTCAATGTTCTTTAGTATATTCACAGAGACATGCAACCACAATCATTTTTAGAACATGTTCATGACCCCAGAAAGAAACCCTGAACCCATTAGCCATCATGCTTATTTCCTCCCACGTCCCTTCCTCAGCCCTAGACAACCACTAAATTTGCCTGTTCTAGACCTTTCATGTAAATGGAGTCATAAAATACATCTGGCTGGCTTCTATCACTTAGCATGATGCTTACAAGGTTTGTGCATGCTATAGGATGTGTCAGTACTTCATTCTTATTTATGGCCAAATTATAATCCTTTGTACTAAGAAACTCCATTTGATTTATCCATGCATCAGTTGATGGACATTTGAAGTTGTTTCTATTTTGGGATACTATGCATAATGTTGCTATGAACATTCATGTGCAAGTTTTTATGTGGACATATGTTTTCATTTCTCTTGGATGTGTGCCCAGAGATGAAATTTCTGGATCACATAGTAATTCAATGCTTGAGGAAGTGCCAAACTGCTTCCCTAAACAGCTGCATTCATTTGACTTTCCTACTGCCAGTGTGAGTTTCCAACTGCTCCACATCTTCACCAGCATTTATTTCCACAAATAATATTTGATTACAGACATTCAGATGGGTACAAAGTGGTATCTCATTGCAATTTTGATTTGTATTTCCCTGATAACTAATAAGACTGAGCATCTGTTCATGTGGCCATTTGTACATCTTTGGAGAAATATCAATTCAGATCCTTTGTCCATTTTTAACTGCCTTATTTTTCTTTTTATCACTGAATTTTAAGAATTCTATGTAAGGGCTTCCCTGGTAGCTCAGCTGGTAAAGAATCCAGCAATGCACCCCGGTTAGATTCCTGGGTTGGAAAGATCCCCTGGAGAAGGGATAGGCTACCCACTCCAGTATTCATGAGTTTCCCTGGTGGCTCAGACGGTAAAGAGTCAGCCTGCAATGGGGGAGACCTGAGTTCGATCCCTGAGTTGAAAAGATTCCCTGGAGGAGGGCATGGCAACTCACTCCATTATTCTTGCCTGGAGAATCCCCACGGACAGAGGAGCTGGGAGGACTACAGTCTATGGGGTCACAAAGAGTCGGACACAACTGAGTGACTAAGCACACAGACATATGAGGGACACAAGTACTTTATCAGATATATGTTTTGCAAATATCTTCTCCCATCCTGTGGGTTGTTTTTTAACTTTTTTGGTGGTGTTTTTGACATAGAAAGGTTTTTAACTTTGATAAAATCTGGAAATTCCTTGGTGGTCCAGTAGTTAGAACTCTGTGCTTTTTCGGCTGAGTAACTGGTTCAATCGCTAGTCAAGGAACTAATATCATGCAAGCCACAGGGTATGGCCAAAATTTTCTTTTACTAGATAAAATTCAATTTTGGTTGCATTATCTAGTTCAAAAATCACAAAGACATAAGCTTTATAAATAAATACTAAAAATGTGATCATCTGCCACACAAGGAGCTAACTACACTGCCTCAGTGCAGCATTTGCTGTTGTTCCGTCGCTCAGTCGTGTCTGACTCTTTGTGACCCCAGGGACTGCCACACGCCAGGCTCCTCTGTCCATTACTATCTCCCGGAGTTTGCTCAGATTCACGTCCGTTGAGTTGGTGAAGCCATCCAACCATCTGCTTTTTCTTAAGTTTTGTAATCAAGAAGTCTAGGTCCTCTGACTTTGTTCTTTGTCAAGATTGTTTTGGCTATTCTAGGTCACTTGCATTTCTAAACGAATTTTAGGATCACCTTGTCAGTTTTTTCAAAGAAGCCCCCGGGAATTTTGATGAGGATTGTGCTGAATTTATTGGAGGAGTATGGCCATCCTAATAACATTGTATTCTAATTCATGCACATGAGATGTCTTTCTATCTATTTAGGTCTTCTTTAATTTTTATGGGTATTTTGTGGATTTCAGAATATAAGAATATGTTGTGGGTTTCAGAATACAAGTTTTGCACCTCTTTTTGTTAAATCTAATGAAATCTAAGTATTTCACTCTTTCCTGCTAGTATAAATGCAACTGTTTCCTTAATTTCATTTTTGTTCACTGCTAGTATATGGAAATACAACTGATGTTTGCATACAGACATACCTTGTTTTATTGCACTTTGCAGGCATTGCACTTTTTATAAATTGAAGGTTTGTGGCAACCATGAGTCAAATAAATTTATCAGCACCATTTTTCAACAGTATTTGTTCACTTTGTGTCTCTCTACATCACATTTTGATAATTCTCCCAACATTTCAAACCCTCTACCAGCAAAAAGATTATGACTTGCTGAAGGCTCAGATGATGGTCAGCATTTTTAGCTATAATAATTAAGGGATGTATATTATTTTTAGATGTGATCCTATTGCAAGTCTCCTGACTGAAGGCAGATTCTCTACCATCTGAACCACCAAGGAAGTCCTTAATAGACTCCAGACTCCACTCTAGTACAGTGTAAATAGAGGCTTCCCTGGTGGCTCAGACAATAAAGAATTTGCCCGCAATGCTGGAGGACCTGGATTTGATCCCTGGGTTGGGAAGATCCTTTGAAAAAGGGAATGGCAACCCACTCCATTATTCTTGCCTGGAGAATTCCATGGGTAGAGGAGCCTGGTGGGCTGGAGTCCATGGGGTTGCAAACAGTCAGACAGGAGTGAGCGACTTTCTTTTTTTTTTTTTTTTCACACTATAAATATAATTTTTATATGCACTGAGAAACAAAAAAAAAAACTTTGCATGGCTTGCTTTATTGCAATATTTGCTTAACTGCAGATCCTAACCCACAATATCTCTGAGGTATTTCTCTATTAGTCTTATATCTTGCAACCTCACTAAACTCATTTATTGGTTCTAATAATTTTTAGTGTACTCGAAGATCTTTTCTATACAAGACTGGCTAATCTATGAATAAAGATAGTTTTACATCTTTCTTTCAAATCTGAATACCTTTCATTTCATTCCCTTACCCAACTTTTCTGACTAGAATCCCCAGTGCAGTGATGAATAGAAGTGCCAAGAGCAGACATCCTGGTCTTGTTCCTGATCTTAAGGGCTACTAAGTATAATATTAGCTGCGGGTTTTTTGTAGATGCCCTTTATTGTATTGTTTTTAAACCTCCAATCATTTCAATAGTGGTTAAGTTAAAATTCATTTTTGTGTTATTTATGTTTGGTATAACCCTCAGAAAGCTCATAAAAACATATAATTTTTAAAACATATATTTAATTTAATAGAAAACACTGACTGAGTATATCCTATGTTTTGGCTCTGTTCTACATTCTGAAGATACTCAGTGAATGAGCTGACAAAAAAACCCTGCCTGCACTGAGTGGATAGTCTACTGTGAGGAAAAGAGACAATAAAAAATACACCAATAACAGGAAACTGTAGTGAGTGTTGGACCATAAAACGCACCACAGAGAAAAGTGTCCAGCCTAACAAGGAAAATCAGGAGTCCTGAGAGAGGAGATGCATTTTTAAATGGGGTATACTGGGTAAGGTCTCATTGACAAGGGGCCACTTGAACAAAAACCTAGAGGAAAGGAAGTGCAGCATGCAGAGAATAAATGATCGCCCAATTACACACTGTTTTTATCTATCCATCAAAGTGTTTGTGAAGATAATAAGAGATCAGAACATTTTATACTTAGAAGAAAATTCAAAAATTAATGAAAATTAAAAATTCAAAAATTAACTAACTTGTTTGCTGAATGAGATAACTTAAGCCAGAAAATATAAGAACTTTGGGCAAAGCAGGGACAGTTGAGATGGAAATTGTAACCAGTATGCTACATACTGCTCTCTTTTAACCTAAAGTGCTTCTTTGTTTCAAATGACATGCATATTTCCACAGGTAATGAAATCCACAAAATAACTTTAATGTAACTTTAATGAGAGAAAACATAGCCTAGTAATCTAATGATCTTTTAGTATCTTTGAAGGATATCAAACCTACTGTTAATGAGAATTTAGGCTTCAGAGACCCATTAATGGACTTCCCTGGTGGTACAGTGGATAAAACTCTGCCTGCCAAAGCAGGGGACATGGATTTGATCCCTCCGTGAAGATTTTACATGCCTCAAGGCAGCTAAGCCTGCATGCCACAACTGCTGAGCCCATGCGCTTCAGAGCCTGTGCTCCACCACAATAAGAAGCCTGCGCACTGCAACTTGAGAAAAGCCATGAGCAGCAGTGAAGACCTGGTGCAACCAAAAGTAGAAAAATAAAATAAAATATGCAATTCCATTTTTAAAAGTCCATTAATAAATCAATTTTATAAGAACAGCCATTGAGTAGAAAGCAATAGAGAAGAAACAGATGACATGGTTCTTATGCACCTTCCTATTGCAATGACAAGCCCCACCAACCAATGAGTCTAAATCTATCAGTAAAACACTAGTCTCTTTCCCTCCCTGTTCAGACCTTATCTACTCTTGATTATGAATAATAAAATCACACATTTTTAAAACAGAGCCTCTCTTTGGAAGGCAACAATAGATCTCAAAAGCTAAAGGAATAAAAAAAAATGCAATAAATATTTTAAATTTCACCCCAAATGATACAAGTGAACCAGCAAAGGAAAAATACAGTGTAGCAACAATCAGTGCAATGTACCTTCCAACTAATAGCCAGGGGTGCTCCACCAGGTTCAAAGGTAGCCCTGGATCTTTTCACATTTTTCTTTTCACCAGAATGAAGGATATGCAAGGCACCTGGGTTTCCAGGTAGCGCAGTGATAAAGAATCCGCCTGCCAATGCAGGAGCCACAGGAGATGCAGGTTTGATTCCTGGGTAGGAAAGATGCCCTGGAGAAGGAAATGGCAACCAACTCCAGTATTCTTGCCTGGGAAATCCCATGGACAGAGGAGCCTGACAGGCTACAGTCCATGGGGTTGCAGAGTTGGACACAACTGAGCGACTGAGCACACACAGGCACACACAGGCACATGCCAAATGAAGTCGTTTTTCACTCAAAACTGGAGAGGAGGAGCTGACATCTTAGACAACTGGGTGGAAACTGAACGCAACCATTAAAGATGGAGAAGTGGAGAGAATTTTAAAAAGAAGGCAATTTAACAGGTGCAACTCAAGTTTCAGCCTGTTAGAGCAGACAAGAACATTGTGTTTTAGTATTAATATTTACTAGCATGTGTTTTAGAGCTTACTAACATTTTGAAAATTATTCCCATATAATATGAAATTAATTATTTGGGTTTTTTGTCTGTTATCATAGAACCACAGAATCGGAAGTTGCAGCAGAGATTGCTATATACCTCCTGATGATGACCCTTCGTTCTTAAAGGTTCTGACCCTTTAAGATGGGCTCAGAGCATCTACCATAAGGTAAAATTCTCCACTGAGCAGATATCTTATATGAACACAAAGTTTCTATTGACACCTTGTTCCAAGATTCTTGGGAATCTGATCTAAAAACAAAAACTTATCTACTATTAGCTATCAGCAATAGAATTGCACCTGACGCTTCTATGATACTTGCTGCTGCTGCTGGTAAGTTGCTTCAGTCGTGTCTGACTCTGTGCGACCCCACAGACAGCAGCCCACTAGGCTCTCCCATCCCTGGGATTCTGCAGGCAAGATCACTGAAGTAGGTTGCCATTTCCTTCTCCAATGCAGAAAAGTGAAAAGTGAAAGTGAAATTGTTCAGTCGTGTCTGACTCTTAGCGACCCCATGGACTGCAGCCTACCAGGCTCCTCCATCCATGGGATTTTCCAGGCAAGAATACTGGAGTGGGTTCCATTGCCCTCTCCACTACAATACTTGAGGCAACTGTAAAGTTGCTTCCTTAATTATTTTAAACATACTCCCTAAAAATCTTCAATTATTGTGTAGAATGCTTTGCCCAGTGAAGTTAATGACTTCATTCAAAAAACAAAAGTTAAGTACAAATTGACAGTTTGCTGATATATATACAATATATATCTTGTAACTACGGCTATAAACCCATTGATTACATGAATAACTATCTCTAAGAACAAGGTTGAAAAAAGAACAATAACAAAAAATTTGTAATGTCACAAAAACAGATGTTCTACTGGAAAATTTTATCAAAGGATATGGACATTTACACAGCTGCTCCATAACCGAACGAGTCCACCAAATTCAGCTGCATTTCCAAAAGGGTTTGGTATATCCATAGAATATATTTCAAGAAAATTTAGGAAAGATGGAACAAAATAATATTGACCTACTGTACACAAAACAACTATACACGAATTATTCCTTGTTCAGGTAAGATAAGTATGCACCTATAATGTTTTTAAATATCTTTTTAAATCAAACAACCAACAGGAATTATGGTCATCTTTATTGCAAACAGAGATATAACAAAAATTTCAATACAATGATTTGAAAAAAAAATTAACCATTAGCCTGAAATCTAATCCATCTAATAGTAATAAATGTAAGTAAGCCCATGTTCTACCCTATGGCCAATGGAAAGATACCATAACGGGAAGTTGAACCCAGCAGCAAAGCAAATTTTCTGTGGTCCATGATGAGACGGTTCAGGTTACAAAAGAACATTACTCCAACTTCTAATAATGTCAAAGCACATGTCTCATTGTTTAGTTGAAGAGAGTAAGTTATTTTCCTGTCTGTGTAGTAGTAACTATATTCTGGTTATACTTAAGGGCCAAGATATTCACTAGGTCTGGACATGACTTTTACAAGTTAGCAGCGTCTCAGAGGAAATGAGAAATTGTGGCAAGAGCTGGGTGTTAGGACAGTTTGTCTCCAGCCCCAGTTTGTCACTACCAATGAGGCCATGAATCCTTCAATTAGTGCCTGTACCTTTTATTTATCTATCAACAAAACAAGTAATATTATACTCCAGCCTCTACTTTCCTCTCCTCCTCATCTTTTTCAGTAATAATCCTGGTTCTGGGACTTCTCTGGTAGTTCAGTGGTTAACAATCCACCTTCCAGTGCAGGGGACATAGGTTTGATCCTTGGTCGGGGAACTAAGATCCCACATGCAATGGGGCATCTAAGCCCACAAGTCACAGCTGCTAAGCCCATGTGCTTTGGAGTTTTCAAGCCACAGCTAGAGTGACCCACACACCACAGCAAAATGCCCATGTGCTAAGACCCAACAGAGCCGAATAAATACATAGTAAAATAATGACAATCCTGGTTCTCCTGTCCTATTGTGGAGAATGAAATACTTGGTAAATGGAGATGAAATCCAGGGTTGTTCTCATTATTAATATTTATGTTGCTCTTTACACTTAGTAAGTCACTTTTAAACTTTTTAAAATTTCAAAAAGCCCAGTTAAATAGCTGTGATTACACCAGCTATTAAATAGCTATGATTCACAGCTAGTAAAACTGAGGCTAGAGAAATTAATTAACTCACCCAAGGTTACATGGTGAATAAATAGCAGAGGCAGGTCTTGAACCCATACCTATGACTCCAAAATCCATCACCTTTCTCTTCTAAGATGTTGACTCACTACAAAGTGGGTAGGGATCACCTCACTTCAGCAGGGTATGAACTTTTACAGGACCACACTCAGTAAAAATGTCTGGAGTTTTTAAAAGGAGAAATTTAATCATCAACCTACCTTACTCTTTGACAGTCCCTCCAAAAAAAAGCAAAAAGCATGGCAATTCAACATCAGTTCTGTCACAAGCACCAAAGGAGGAAAAAAAATCAGTATATCTATAAAAGAAAATTAAAGCGCCAGGAAAAGATATTACATACATCCAAAGTGAAATGGCAAGACACTAGCTTGAATGCCTAGAAAAAGAAGTTGCTCACAAAGATCAGAGGACTTTGTGTGGAGGAGACACTGGGGTGTCAGTCAGTTGCTCTTTGGTGAAAGGTGGCCTCATTAAACCCCTTATTCCAAAGATGAGACTGAGGACTGAAGAGGTTACCGTTTGTTGTTGTTTTTGTTTAGTCGATAAGTTGTGTCTGACTCTTTGGCTAACCCATGGACTGTAGCCCGCCAGGCTCCTCTGTCCGTGGAATTTTCCAAGTGAGAATACTAGAGCCATTTCCTACTCCGGGGGACATTCCTGGTCCTGGGATCGAACCAGAGTCCCTTGCATCTTCTGCACTGGCAGGTGGATTCTTGACTGCTGTGCCACCTGGGAAGCCCTCATAAAGTGGGCACTGCAGTTATTACTAACAGCTACTTCCCAGCCACAGTGCTAAGCACACCATCTACATGCCCTCATTTAATCATCACAACCTGTAACTCTCATAAAAGTTAAGGAACTTGTCTGGGAACACAAGCAGCCCATTGGGGTCACTAGACTGTAAGGTCCTTGAGGGTGGGATCCCTCTGTGTTCTCATCATAGTGTTTCCAGCAACTGGCACAGCGTCAGACCCATAGAAGAAGCTTTTCTGAATGTCCTTCGTTGTATTGTTTTGACTTTCAAATCATATAAATGTCTTCCATAATTTAAAAAACCAAATTTAACTTAAAAATCAAAAAATAGAAAAAAAAAATAGTATTAGTCACTCAGTCCTGTCCAACTTTCTGCGACTCCATGATGGACTGCAACCCATCAGGCTCCTCTATCTGTGGGATTCTCTAGGTAAAGCAACTGGAGTGGGTTGCCATTTATGCATATATATGGAATCTAGAAAAATGGTACTGATGAACATAGTAGAGAACAGACTTGTGGGCATAGCGAGGAAAGGAGAGGGTAGGACGAATTGGGAAAGTAGTATTGACATATATACACAATCATGTGTGAAACAGATAGCTAGTGGGAAGCTGCTAAATAACACAAGGAGCCCAGTCTGGTGCTCAGTGATGCCCAAGAGAGGCAGGATGAGGGGAGGGGAGGGAGGGATGCGATATATATATAATTATCACTGATTCTCATTGTTCTATGGCAGAAACCAACACAAAACTGTAAAGCAGCTTTCAGCCACTTTTAAAAAATTAAAATAAATTGTTTTATTTACAAATGAAAAAATAAAGAAATCCTAAAAAACTAAAAACAAATTAAAGCAAATAATTTCCACAGCATATCAGGTTGTGGCCAAAACCAAACAGAGAGGAATTATTTCAAATAACTTTAGGCCACAGTATTTTGCAAATCCCTAACAGATAGCCTATGGACAGAAAGAACCACAGAGACACCTAAAACTGTGTGTCATATTCCACGGTAATAATACTGACAGATGATTTGAAACCATTATACTCAAACTCATGCTCACACACATACACATATGGATAAAGTAATTATGTAAAAGTCATTAGGAAGAAAAATTTTCAATACTAGAGCAAAAAGATGTATCAAAGAAGTGTCAACTTGTATTCTTAACAACTGAAGCAGAAATATCACATAACTTCATGATTTGCTTCCAACTTTTTATTTAAAAAAAAAAGGCCTACAAACAACAGCTTGTACCAATGATCACCCCAGTGCTCAGAGGGTGACCTCCAAAGATCATTTATTCTAAAAGGAACCAGGACTCCTTGGAGAAGTGTGACTGATCACAGGTCTAGGGCAGAAAACCATAAAGATTACTGAGGTTGTTCCAAAGGATATACAGATGCTAACTTGAAGGGGCTCCCAGAGGCCAAGGACTGCACAATTGGAACATCAAAAAGAATAATGACTGCTGTGGATTAAAGCACAACAAACATATAAAAAGCCATGCATTCACTATGTTTTCTTAAATTTACTGGTCACTATACAAATTTGCTAGAATAAAATTTTTGATTCTGTTGCTGCTGCTGCTAAGTCACTTCAGTCATGTCCGACTCTATGTGACCCCGTAGACAGAAGCCCACCAGGTTCCCACCTCCCCCCCACCCCTCCGTCCCTGGGATTCTCCAGTCAACAACACTGGAGTGGGTGGCCATTTCCTTCTCCAGGTAAATAAAGCTAATGAATCACAAAAGAAATAATGGTCACTTGGAGAACTGGCCAAACAGGAGGCTGGTCGTTTGGTAAATTGATTTAGAGAAATTCAAAGAGAGAGACAGAAAGACTTCCCTGGTGGTTCAGTGGCTAAGACTCCAAGCTCCCATTGCAGGGGGCCTCGGTTCGAGCTCTGGTCAGGTAACTAGATCCTGCAAGCCACAGCTGAGATCCAGCACAGCCAAGAAATAAAAATAAATATTAAGAAAAAGAGAGAGAGAGACAGAGAAAGAAGAGAGAGAGAGAGACTGGGAGACAGAGATAGGAAAATGGATTCATGATGCATTACACCATGAATTTCCCTCCTCAGCATCTTCTGCCCATCTCCTGCCCTAGAAGGTTTCTGCCACTTTATTCCTATGATCAGGACTGAAAATAGTCACTCCATATAATTTCATTTGAATGTATTACTCCTCTCATCAGATGAGATTTAACAAAATGCCTTCGAATTGCCACTCTAAATTAGACTAACAGAAAGTTTGTTTTAAATCAGAAAATCTAACAAAACTCTTCAATGGGGATTTAAATTCAACAGGATCTTACAACATGCAAAGGTTTTACTGATCATCTATGACTGTATGCCAAATTATTTAAGATATCATTATCTCATTGAACTTCTGTTAGTAGGTTTGGGAGAGGATCACTCACATTTTACAAATGAGAAACTGAGACAGAGCAGTTAAGTGACGTGGCTAAAATCATGCACTGAGTGAAGTGACAGATGGAATTCCAAGAGAAATCCATGAACTACCTCTGGTTGCCCACAGCAAAGAAAAAGAGATCAAAGGATGCTGGACATAGCCAAAGTTTGTGGTGATGCAACATTACTAAAAATACCCCAGTGATGAATTGCTTATTAACTATTTCCCTTGTAAGAAAATCACATGACTCTATAGGAATATAAGAATAAGTTTATTTGGTACATGTGGCCTTGGGAAAATTATTTCATCTAAGATTCTGGAGCAGGAAGAAGTCATCAAATTCATTCCAGTCCAAATTATTGTTTTCTAGATTAGAAACATACCTAGAGAGAAACACTTGACAGCCTAAAGTCAGTGAATTAGCAGCATGAGGGTAAATGTATTAGCCACCTTAGATACCACCATCGCCCTGCCGCAGTGGAGGGGGGGGGGGGGGTAGGGGTGGAGCTTCAGTAGTAAAGAATCCAACTGCCAGTGAAGGAGACTCGGGTTCAATCCCTGGTCCAGAATCCTACATGCCGAGGAGCCGGTGTATCACAACTACTGAGCCTGGGCTCTAGAGCCAGGGAGCCACGACTGCTGAAGCCCTGGTGCCCCAGAGCCCATGCTCTGCAACAAGAGAAGCCCTGCAACGAGAGGCCCAGGCACTATGAGCAGAGAGTAGTGCCTGCTTGCAAGCAAGCAGCTCCCGCTTGCTGCACTTAGAGAAAAGCCCTTGTACCAGTGAAGACTAAGCGCAGCCAAATAAATAAATAAAGCCTGGTTAAAGCCATTTCTCCTCCATGAAACGCAACTCACACTAACCCAAAGCTTCCACTGATTTATTTAAGCAGCTTTGTCTAAACTTTTTTCATAAGCTCACTCTCTCTCTCTTCCCAGATCTATAAGAAACTTAAGGTTCAAGTTTGAGTCTTTGTATTTCCCCCTACCTGCTAACACACACACACACACACACACACACACACACACACACACACACAGCACAGTGCCATAGTACTCAGAGTGTTCAATGACTATGCAAGGGGGCAAGTGAGCAAAAGCCAGTCTTTTGATACATGTATGGAGCCTCACCTCCACCATATAACACAACAAAACAAATTGCTATGGAGGGGGCAAGGAATTTTTTTTTTTAATGAAAAAAGAACTTTAACTCGAAAACTTTGTCAGAGGAGAAATTAAAACTACTTTTAGATTCACCTCCAGATACATTTCTTCATTCTCCAAGTTACTTATATGCATAGAAGGGGATTTAAATACAAAACATTTAACAAGTTCTTAAAAAATACAGATCTCTGCTTGGAGAGTAAGAAGGATTCAATCCTTACAAATTTAAAAAGTCAAGGTGAGTTTTAAAAAGAATTTTCAGTCCTGTTTAGCCATATTGTAATGACAAGCCATCCACTATTCTTAATCAGAGTATCTCTTGAAAGTGCAGAAGTTAATACTCAGTCGTGTCTGATTCTTTATGACCACTAAGGACTGAAGCCCCCAGGCTCCTCTGTCCATGGGATTTCCCAGGCAAGAATACTGGAGTGGGTTGCCATTCCCTTCTCCAGGAGACTTTCTTAACTATTATTATTTTTCATCTGTCTGGAAAGGAAGGAAAAAGTATGTGAGCTAGAAATGAAAGGCCTTTGATCAAAATACCAAAGACTACCAAACATTGTATAAACTGCATTGGTAAGGATTAAAAAAAAAAAAAAAAAACTTGCTGTTGATGAAACCAGAGTGGCACTGGCACAGTGTGATACTGCTCCTTTAACCCAGATGTCAAAACAGAGGATGGACGAATTTCATGATTTAGTTCTTATACCCTCTTTACCCAGGTGGTCACATCCAGTGACCACTGCCTTGACCACATACCACTGTGGAACTCTGCAACCAAACACCCCCTTTATTCTATTTCTCCACAGAAGTTATCTATCTAGCCTCTGACTGGACCAGTAATTAAGAGATGGCCTTGGTCAATATACACTCAACATGCATCAGTTCCAACCCAGCTCATCACTGGACCACCGCCCAGGAGACCTTGAGATCAAAATGGTCCGTCTGGAGGCAAATGGGATGATCTAGACATCTCTGCTCCCTCGTCACTAGAATTTCCTGATATGTGCCCCGGGAAACACTGTTCATGAGAATGCATGCCTTTAAAAAAAAAAAAAGCCAGATTCCATGGTCAAATAAATGTGGGAGAGACCATACTTGGAACCTTCCTTTGGGAGTTCACAATGCACATTGGTATATTGCTGTTGTATAATTGCTAAGTCAAGTCTGACTCTTTTGCAACCCCATAGACTGTAGCCCACCAGGCTCTCCCTTGGGATTTCCCAGGCAAAAATACTGGAGTGGGTTGCCATTTCCTTCTCCAAGGGTTCTTAGGGTTATGAAAAGTCCAACAGCAAAGAACTCTGTAGTATTTTAATTCAGCAAGCCCTAAATTTATTTGACTATGAACCTTCTTTCCAGTAACACCTTTAATATTTAAATACAGAGTAGGAAATGCTGAGATTACATTCGACAGTTACATAGCTTCAGATCTAACTACGAGACCACTCATGGTTTCCC
This sequence comes from Ovis aries, assembly GCF_016772045.2. Lineage (NCBI taxonomy): Eukaryota > Metazoa > Chordata > Mammalia > Artiodactyla > Bovidae > Ovis > Ovis aries. The sequence goes on from NC_056062.1 coordinate 46,499,914, forward strand.
TATGCAAGAATTGTTGCTCAACAAAGGTTAGTGTAGGGATTTCCCTGGTGGTCCAGTGGCTAAGAATCCAGCTTCCATTGTAGGGGACATGGGTTCAATCCCTGGTCAGGGAACTGAGATCCCACGTGCCCTGGGGCAATTAAGCCCAACCATACTGTGACAAAGACCCAACACAGCCAATAATTAGTCAATTTTTTTTTTTAAGACAAAGGATGAAGGTGTGCTCAGTCACTTTGGTAGTGTCCAACTCTTTGCAACTCTATGGACTGCAGCCCCCAGAGTTAGAGTAGGAATTAAACTAGAAATGTGATGTTCAGGATATCTGAAAACCAAATTACAATGTAATCTGTAAATTTTACCCTAATGTAAGGAAAACATATATTTCTTTAAAACCAACAGAAAAAAAAAAATTATAGGTGACAATTACAAGGTCCAAAGAAGTATACTCTTTATAAAAAGATTTGTTATGATGGGCCTACAACTCAATATGCATGTCTTTTTATTGGCAAAGTGAAATATGGAACAAAATGATTACTCAAATAATTCAAGTCAACTGCTCTTTCTACAAATAATATAATTTTGTTTGTTAATTTAATCCAAGCTTCCTGGGTTTGAATGTGGACATGGAGGAGAAAGTGGGAGCCAAGGCCATCTGTAAAGTTCTTGCAATTCTCCACTTAACTGCTTAAATGCACTTTATTAATAAATAAAGCCTTAGGTACAGTTATTTGATCACCTTTGAAACCACGAAGAAAATACCCAGAATATTCTATGGTACAATACACTGAAAATCCCAATATCTGAGAATTCATGTTTCCACATTACTGAGAAACCAATTTACTGTGAGAAGAAAGCTCTGATCACTGGATGCTATGGGTCCCTGTACCAAAATCTTCTAAAAATCAATTTCCTCAAACATAAAACATCACCTGAGACAAAATTTATAGATTTCCTTTCTAACTTCAAGTACCTCCAGTAATAGAATTAAAATCTGCTCACATTTATGAAGAGAAAATCCTGATACCATGAAATTGACCTCTATTTCAGATTATCAAATTTTTTCAATTAAACATTGTCAGACTCATGTCAACCCATAAAAAAATTTGTTCAGGTTTAAGTTTGAACACTTTGCCTATTTTATTCTTTCAAACTGAGACTCTTAAAAACCCAAGTATGAAAAGTTCTCCCTTTTCCAAAACACAGTTGGTAAAAATGTCACACAGTAACACAGTCTGAATCAAAGAGAAAACATTCAAAGACTTCCGCCTCCTAAAATCTGAAGGGGGAAGGTTGCTGTTCATGAACTTGAATTTTAACCCTTTAATGTTAGAACGAACTTTGTCTTCACTCATTGCACTTTAGTTTAGTGGTCAAAAAATGATCATGGTTTCAAGGAGTTCTAATGGCAGTGCCTTACCAGTGTAGATGCTGGCATTGGAAGCTGGAATACCAAACTGTGACTCGATGAACTTGGGGATGAAGGTAATGAAAGCAGTTACAATGGCACTCTCAGCTGTGTATGACAAACTCACAAAAAGGAATGTCATGTTGCTTAAGATCCTGACAGCTGCTCTTGGTAGGTCTACAAAATGACAAAAATGACAAATGAATGTTATAAACAAGGGATGGAAAAGAAAAAGAAAATTGAACTGCTTTTGAAATGAACTGGAAATAGCCATTCAGCAATACAGGAAAACCTGATGAATGATTAGAATTCGTCCCCTTTATTAAATAGACTTGGGTGGTTTTTTTTTTAATTGTTCAACTAGGATAACGAAATTTAACAAAGAAGCTAAAAACATACCCATACACAAATATCCTTCTAAGAAGGAGGCAACCTATGACTTCTGTTTCAAAAACTGCTTAGAATAAATGAACTGCATTTTTTAAATTGATTAATCAATGTTAATCTTTGTTAAGACCCTGAAGACTATTAAATGTGTAAAGTACCTGCAATATAGCCCTCAATTAACAGTTTTTGCTTCGCCCAACTAACACTTCTCTGAGTAAATGCACTTCTGAGATGCCAGCTCTCTGGCCTGACATGGCAAACACCCACAGCAGAGGAACTGGTACATGCTATCGGACATCTGTTCTTCCCGTCTCATTAAGAAACAGGAAATAATACAATTAGAAGGGTAGAAGAGATAAGGTCACCAAGTCAGATACTTCCAGGGACTCTGGATTGAGGAACAAGAAATGATATCTGAAGGAGCCAGACAGCCCAGAGGTGGGGCTCTGTACCTGTCCAGCTGCCTCTCAAGGAAAAGAGAAAAGTCTCACTTGAATCTAGGCATTTCTTTCACAAAAACTGTCATATATATGCTTCAAGATGCATGTTCAGTTTCATTGCAGCATGGTCTATAAAAGCAAAAATTTAGGAGAAAAAACTAAATGTCCATCAATGGTGTTGGGTTGGTGATGTTACTCAGTTGTGACCCCATGGACTGCAGCTCGGCAGGCTCTCTGTCCATGGGATTTCCCAGGCAGGAATACTGGAGTGGGTTGCCATTTCCTTCTCCAGGAGATCTTCCTGACCCAGGGATCAGACTCAGGTCTCCTGCATTGCAGGATTCTTTACTGTCTGAGCCACCAGGGAAACCCCAAATGTCCATTAGTGGGAAACATTTAAATAAACTAGGGCACAGTCATGTAATGAAATACTATGGAGTAGTTAAAAATGAAATAGAGCTTGGTGTACTGCCATGAAAGGAACTCCAAAAAATATTTTCACTAATGAAAAAAGCAAGCTGTACAAAAATATACATATACATTCGTGCTTGCGTGCTAAGTTGCTTCAGTCGAGTCCGACTCTTTGTGACTCTTTGGACGGCAGTCCGCCAGGCTCGTCTGTCCATAGTGTTTTCCATGCTAGAATACTAGAGTGGGTGACCATTCCTTTCTCCGGATTATCTTCTGGACTCGGATTGAACCTGCATCTCTTGCATCTCATGCATTGGCAGGCAGGTTCTCTACTACTAGCGCCACCTGGGAAGCCCATATACATGTGTGTGTGTGTGTGTGTGTGTGTGTGTGTGTGTGTGTGTAAATATTTAAGTAAAAACAAATGAAAACAATGTGTTTACATATGGTTGAATGTATACTTTTCAATATATATAATACCGAGAAATTATGTAAACAGGAGTAAGACTGGGAAAGAGAAACAAGAAAAGATTCTTGAGTGTATGCTTTTGTACTTTTTGCATATTTGTAATGTGAGTTAACCCACATGTGCATGATCTTTATACATCTTCATAGAAAAGGTAAGCTGCCTTACTTTTGAGATACAGAGTCTCTCAGTTATTAGAACAGTTATCTCCTTATGCTACAACATAATAAAATAATTTCCTAAAAATTAAGCAACAGCCATTATTAAAGCTTCCCTGATGGCTCAATGGTAAAGAATCGCCTGCAATGCAGGAGATGCACGTTCAATCCCTGAGTCAGGAAGATCCCCTGGAGGAGGGCATGGCAACGCACTCCAGTATTCTTGCCTGGAGAATCACACGGTCAGAGGAGCCTGGTGGGCTACAGCCCATGGGGTTGCACAGAGTCGGACACGACTGAAGCTACTAACCAGCAACAGCATTATTAAAGCTATAATTCATAGCCTATTCACTAGAATTTAAGAGTTAGTCAAGACTGTTTATTATCATTTTGAAGTGCAAACTGATTTTAATGTTCTATATCATAATTTAATTGCTTAAAGTTTAAATAAATATTTTAAAAGTAAAATTAAGATGCATACTTTATTTTTTAACATAAACACACCAGAAAAAATGTAAAATATTTCATAAAATTATCCAGTATTCTCTTATAAATACTGCAAATCAAAATGCCATCTCCAGAATTAAAAATTGGAAAGTTAAGAAGATTTTCCCATGGACATTTAAAGATTCAAATTAAGCTAGCTGGTAAATTAAAAGCCAACGTGTTGAATCTAAAACATCTGGGAAAATATACAATAAAACTTGCAAACCCAAGAAGATAACATATGTATAACATGAATATTTTAAGATACTAGTTTTTTGTAAGAAAAACTGGTTTTTCTTGTTTACCCATTTAGCATGATAAAATAGCCTTCTAATTTCAAAGCTAACTAAAAATACATGTTATGTTTTTCTCTCTTCTTTTATTAAAAAAAAAAACCTATTACTTAAGAATTTAGCAAGCATTCATACTCTGAACAACTCTAAGCTAGTTTCCTTTTTTCTTCCACCTTCCTCCTCCCTTATTGTTCAAACTAAACTTTCAAACTACATGCCCTGCAGCAGGTGACGCGGGTGGGGGGTGCAGATCTCCATGATTGCCTTTGGCTGGTGGGGCTCATTATCTAGATAGATAGATAGACAGATATGATAGATAATAGATGTGTGTGTGTGTGTGTTAACAAGACAGAAGTAACGACACACTGGTAGCAATGAACCCATCTAGCACCCAGTTCTTGGTTTCTAAATGCCACCTGCCACTAAAAGGAACCAGAAGTCCTTGGCAGTTGACGTTTTAGTTGCTAAGTCGTGTCCGACTCTTGTGACGCCATCGACTGCAGGCTCCTCTGTCCATGGGCTTTCCTAGGCAATACTGAAATGGGTTGCCATTTCCTTCTTCAAGGCAATTTCCTGACCCAGGGACTGAAACAGAGTCTCCTGCTTGGCAGGCAGATTCTTTATCACTGAGCCACCCCAAAGTCCTTGGAGAAATGATTAATTCATGTGTTACGTAAGCTTCCGTCAATTCAGTTCAGTTCAGTCGCTCCGACTGAAAGACTCTTTGCTACCCCATGGACTGCGGCATGCCAGGCTTCCCTGTCCATCACCAACTGGATGGAATCAGCTTCCTTTAGGCATGAGTTATACTACTGTTGGCTGTGGGTTCAATATTAATGAATCAACAACTTATATTAAATAAGGTGTCTTTCAACAGAAACACAAGGTTATATATTGATTGATGATTATATTGTGATGTGAAGTTAACCCGTATTTCCGCCAGAGCAATGCTTCAGCATTCTATAACACAGTGTTTACCACAACTTTACAAAACAAAACTACCACAAATAACAAGGATCAACTGTATTTGTACTTAGTTGCTCAGTCGTGTCTGACTCTGTGACCTTCGGTTCCTGTCCATGGGATTCTCCAAGCAAGAATACTGGAGTGGGTAGTCATACCCTCCCCTCCAGGGGATCTTCCCAACCCAGGGATTGAACCAAGGTCTTCTGCATAGCAGGCAGATTCTTTACCATGTGAACCATCAGGAAAGCCCATGAATACTGGAGTGGGTAGCTTATCCCTTCTACAGAGGATCTTCCCAACCCTGGAATCAAAGCTGGATCTCCTGCACTGCAGGCAGATTCTTTACCAGCTGAGCTACCAGGGTAGCCCCAACTGTCTTTATACCACCTCAAAGTACTTTCTCACAGAGTATCTATAATTTATTTATTGATTTATACATGCAATATACTTGGTAATTTTGGAGTGCAGAGGCCTGGGAGATCCAATCCCATTCAAGATAGGAAAGTTTACACAACTGGTAACAGGGCAGATTAACATTGTGTGGCTTCTGTGATGACACTGAGATGGCATCCTTTCTGTGTCTACAAACGAGCATAGATCAGGAGGCAACATCATCAAACCCAAATTCTATAAAGTTACTGCCTTACAATTTTTCAAAAGATCAAGTTCATAAAATATTAGGGTAGATGAGGAACTGATCCAAATTGACGGACCAAAACACATCACAACTAAATATTAATACAATCTGTGACGGAGGATTGGTTTGGGCATTAAGGGCAATGTAGGGATAACAGGCAAAATTTGAATGGAGGCTACGGTCTAGATGGTAGCACTGGATTAATGTTAATTTCCTGGTTCCCATGACTGCCCTGTAGAGTACTGCCCTGCAGTAGAGTATCCTTGACGTAGGAAACACTGAAGTACTAGGGGTCAGTAACTTCACAAACAGGTCAGAAACACTAACAATCGGGGAATTGGGGCTCAGGGAACCCAGGAGTTCTGTGTGCTATTTCTGTGGCTTTTATTATAATTCAAAATTATTTTACAAAGACAAAGTTTCAAAAGCAAAGTTAGCAAAGAAGCTGCTGGATCTATCAATTTGCTGCCAAATATTAATTTCTATGCTAATATATCTTAGATAAGTTTCTTTTTTTTTAAGATAAGTTTCGTGGTATCATTTATAACTATGTCATCATGAAATCAAAGATGTGGTAAAAAGAATGATGGAGGGATTTCCCTGGTAGTCCAGTGATTAAGAAATCATCTTCCAATGCAGGGGACCTGGATGCAATTCCTGGTCAAGGAACTAAGATCCCACATGCTGCAGGACAACTAGGCCCACGCATCACAACTACTGAGCCCACACGTCAAAATGAAGACCCAACACAGCCAAAAAATAAATAAATAATTTTTAAAAAAGAATGACAGAGGGACTAACTAACGGTAATAATTATCATTTTTTGGATCACTGAATGCTAGGAACTCTTACACATTCACTTACAAGGACAATCTGACACTAAAACTAGAAATGTCTTCAGCAGCCATAATATAGAAATAAAACTCAATACAGACCTCCAGAACTCAAGAGAATATAACACAAGGTAGACAATACCTAGAAATCGCTTTGAGAAGTGTTGCTATCGCTGGCAGATCCCTTGCTGGTTCCCACATGCACATCAATGGCAGTGCAGGTAACCCAGCCAGCCAGCACCCACACCTGGACTCAGGTGCTAAACTCCAGTCACCACAGGGCTGCTTGTTAGTCTATCAGTCGTATCTGCCTCTTAGTGACCCCATGGACTAGAGGCCGCCAGGCTCCTCTGTCCATGGGACTCTCCAGGCAAGAATACCGGAGTGGGTTGCCATTCATTTTCTTCTCCAGGGAATCTGCCTGGCCCAGATCTCCTGCATTGCAGGAGGAGTCTTTACCATCTGAACCACCAGGGATTCTCACCACAGGGCTATGCTACAACAAATCTGATGTGGTCCCTCCCCTTGACCTCGCATCACAGGTTACTGTTAGTCAAAGTTTCAGAAAATTTGAGCTACGTGGTGTGCTTGGATTCTTATGGAAGCTGCCAGGGACAGCCTTAGCAAGTGCAGACACTGTAAGGTACGGAGTTAGAGAAGGCGAGGTTCAGAAAAAGAATGAGACAGAGACCAGCACTTTACAGGAACAGATCACCTTTAATGAGGTGAGAAGGGGCAGCAGTCAGATTAGCGAGCTGCTGCCCTTACCCAAGAAAAGACTAAGTATATATAGGCATGTATATGGAAAGCTACTGTCTCAAGGGGGCCTGTTCTCCAAGGTAGTTCAGAGTAGTTATCTCTTAAACGGCTGGGGCAAGGAATTTTGGAGATTGGCCAGAGGCTGGATCGGCTGGGAGCTGGGCATAATCAACCTAGTGTTCATTTTTTTGGTGAGAGAGTTCTTTGTTTTGCATAGAATGGTGGGAGGACCTGGAGGGGAGTTTTAACTCCAGGCTATTTTGAGCCCTGTAACTTTCCTTCAGACACCATACCTTGCTGTTCTCCAGTGCCTCACAGCGCACAGTATAATGAGGCAGCAGGTATTGATAGATTTGTCTTTTTTTTTAATTTACCATCTTAACTGTTTCTTATTTTAAAAAATTATTTATTAATATTTTGGCTGTGCTGAGTCTTTGTTGCTGCACCAGCTTTCTCTAGTTGTGGGGAGTAGGAGCTACTCTAGTTGCGGTGTGGGGGCTTCCCATTGCGATGACTTCTCTTGTTTCCGAGCGCAGGCTCTAGGGTGCACAGGCTTCAGCAGTTGCAGCACATGGGCCCAGGAGCTGTGGTTCCCAGGCTCTAGAGCACAGGCTCAGTAGTTGTGGTGCGCGGGCTTAGTTGCTCTTCGGTATGTGGGATCTTCCTGGACCCGTGTCTCCTGCACTGGCAGGCAGATTCTTTACCACTGTGCCACCAGGAAAGCCCAGGTTTGCCAGTTTTTGACCATCAAGCAAAAATACTCCAGTATGAGAGCACACTGAGCTCCTGAACCACTTACCTGCTGACAGTGAATAGAAATAGCAGCCATCAGGACCCAAAATACATTATAAGTGATTATTAGCCATAGTACATGGAGAAGGCAATGGCACCCCACTCCAATACTCTTGCCTGGAAAATTCTATGGATGGAGGAACCTGGAAGGCTGCAGTCCATGGGGTCGTTGAGGGTCGGGCACGACTGAGCGACTTCAGTTTCACTTTTCACTTTCATGCATTGGAGAAGGAAATGGCAACCCACTCCAGTGTTCTTGCCTGGAGAATCCCAGGGATGGGGGAGCCTGGTGGGCTGCCGTCTATGGGGTCGCAGAGTCGGACATGACTTAAGCGACTTAGCAGCAGCAGCAGCAGCAGCAGCCATAGTACAATCCTGCTTGCTTAACTCTAATGAGTATTTATATATATATATATATATATTTTTTTTTTTTTTCAAAGTAGGTACTACTCTGATGAACATTAGTCCTGAAATAGAGCAGGACCCTACGGTCCTTCTGGCCTCCTCCCATGTCCTCTGCCTGCCTTTTGTCTGTGAAAAAACTTTAGCCAAAGAATAAGTTTAATTGGAGAAGTGAGAAAATGCAGAAACAAAGGAAAACAGTCAAAGGAAACCAAACACTAATAATGTAGTCATAAGCATAGGCTGCAGTCCATGGGGTCACGAAGAGTCGGACACAACTGAGCGACTTCACTTTCACTTTTCACTTTCATGATTGGAGAAGGAAATGGCACCCCACTCCAGTGTTCTTGCCTAGAGAATCCCAGGGTCAGGGGACCCTGGTGGGCTGCCGTCTATGGGGTCTCCCAGAGTTGGACACGACTGAAGCGACGCAGCAGCAGCAGCAGCAGCAGCAGCAGCAGCAGCAGCAAGCATAGCCAAGACCTTTAGTTCCTTCTCAAGGGCTAGGGATAATATTCTGAGCCTCATCCTGTGAACTGTCTTACAGATACTGAAACCCCCACCAGGCCGAAGAAGTAAACTACATGACGACCCAACTGCAGCCATGACATTAACCGCCCTAATTCCAAGAACCGGCCTCAGGAAATAGAAACAAACCAACCCTGGAACTGAAGATTCACTGTTCCTTACAACCAAGATGACGCTGATCAGACCACGGATGACCAGTTTCAAAATGACTGTCAGAGCTGACTGCGCTTTTCTACATGCAGGCCCCTCCCTCCGCCTATAAAAGCTTTTGCCCCTGATGGTCAGGGTGGAGGAGCTGACTTTGGACAAGCATCTGGCCTTCTTCCCAACTGCCAGCATTCAAAATAAACGTTCCTTTTCACCAAACTGGCCTCTTTAAGATCACCAAACTGATCTTTGAGTGGCAAGCAGACAGATCCCACTTTGGGTTACAGTCCCACAGTTAACTTGCACCGAGTATTTTAAGTGTGCTCTTTCTTAGGAATTCTTTGCCATGCCTGTCACCATTTACCTTTTGCCTCTTAAGCTGAAGGTACAACAAAATAAATGTAAAAGAGAAATTAAACAAAGAATTATAGAGAAGATGAAATGAATGGATAAAGATGTAGCATATGATTACAGTGGAACCCTACACAGCATGACAAACAGTGGGATTCTGCCATCTGCAACAACATGATGGACCTAGAGAGTGTTATGCTTAGTGAAATGTCAGACAAAGAAAGACAAATACTCTGTAATCACTTATATGTGTAATCTAAAAAGTAAAACAAATGCATATAGCAAACCAGAAACAGACTCACATAGAGAACAAACCACCAGTTACCAGTGGGAAGAGGAAAGGGGCAGTGGCAAGACAGGGGTAAGGGATTAAGAAATACAACTACTATGTATAAAATGGGCTTCCTTGGTGGCTCAGCGGTAAAGAATCAGCCTGCAAAGAGGGAGATACGGGTTCCATCCCTGGGTGGAGAAGATCCCCTGGAGGAGGGCATGGCAACCCACTCTAGTATTCTTGCCTGGAGAATCCCCATGGACAGAGGGAAGCCTGGCAGGCTACAGTCCATGGGGTCGCAAAGAGTCAGACAAAACTGAGCAACTACACACAAACATATATAAAATAAACAAGCCACAAGCATATATTGTAGAGCACAGGGAATATAGCTATTGTTTTCTAATAACTTTAAATGAAGTATAAAGTATAAAAATGCTGAATCACTACGTTGCACATCCAAAACTAAATCAATATTGTAAATTAACTATGTGTGCTCAGTTTTGTCTGACTTTTTGCGACTTTTTGGACTATAAACTGTCAGGCTCCTCTGTCCACTGTATTTTTTAGGCAACAGTACTGGACTGGGTTGCCATGGCCTCCTCCAGGGGATCTTCCTGACCCAGGAATTGAAGCCACACCTCCTGTGTCTCCTGCAATACAGGGAGATTTTTACCCTCTGAGCCATCAGAGAAGTTCTGTGCAATGCTGTTTAGTCACTCAGTCATGTGACTCTGTGACCCCACAAACTGTAGCCTGCCAGGCTCCTCTGCCCATGGGGATTCTCCAGACAAGAATAATGGAGTGGGTTGCCATGCCCTCCTCCAGGGGATCTTCCCAACCCAGGGATCAAACCCAAGTCTCCCGAATTGCAGGTGGATTCTTTACCATCTGAACCATCAGGGAAATCCATGAATACTGGAATGGGTAGCCTATCCCTTCTCCAGAGGATCTTCCCGTCCCAGGCATTGAACTGGGGTCTCCTGCATTGCAGGTAGATTCTTTGCCAGCTGAGCTACCAGGGAAGCCCTACATTTCAATAAAGAAAAAAAAAAGAAATGCATCATATTTCCTTGAAAAAAAGAAATAAAGAAGATATAAACAGAACAGCACATCAAAGCCAGCAAAAAGATTCTTTCTGGTCTTCAAATTTGACCCTTGGTTTCCTGGCCACAAAAGCAGGAAGTTATATAATCATCATTAGCAGAAACATCCTAATTTTCTCCTAAGAAACAAAGCTTTGCTCTATGTTCTAAAGCACTAGATTCTCACAGCATGGTCCCTGGACCATCAGCAACAGCATCACCTGGAAACTTGTCAAAATGCAGATTCTCAGGTCACACCTTGGTCTAGCACTCTGAGCTCTATGAAGCCCTCATGATGCTTCCTAGGTAGACTAAGTTTGAAAACCTCCCTTCTCAGTATTCTCAAGAAATAAAGTTTTGTATAAACCACACTGAGCAATGCTCTTATGGCAAATATGGGGAATTCAGATAACAGCTTTTAATAAGAGCTGCAAACCAAAAACTAAAGTTAAAATCAGCAAAAAAGCTAAGGCAAAAATACAAGAGGCTAAGATAGCTTGGCCCAGGCACGTGGCTTCTGGTGATCCCTCTTTGAGTCTAGCATATCCCATGCTATATTAGGTTTAAACCACAGAGCAAAGAGACACATGCAACAGTTCCGGACGTTCTTGGGCGACTCATATTCAGAATTCATTCATTCCGCCCCTTTACTCCTCTCTCCGCCATCTGAGCTTGAAACCCTGAAACCATCGTGGATATCTCCATTCACGTCATTCCATGACTGCGTGCACGTGTGCTCAGTGGGTTGGATTCTTTGTGACCCCATGGACTGTAGCCCACCAGACTCCCCTGTTCACGGGATTTCCCAGGCAAGAATACTGGAGTGGGTTGCCATTTCCTCCTCCAGGGGATCTTCCCGAGCCAGGGATCAAACCTGCATCTCCTGCATTGCAGGCGGATTTTTTACCACTGCAGCACCTGGGAAGTCAATAATTCCCATAGCAATTGCTATATCCTATATACACAACTTCTTCCCTCCATTCTCATCATTCATTAGTTTATTCATCAAATATTTACTGAGCATCTACTAGACAGTGGGAATTCATCAAAGAACATGATGGACAAATTAAAAAAAAAAAAAGAAAACCTTTCCTTTGTGGAGCTTACCAAGATGATCAATAAGTAAAACACATAGTATGTTAGACAGTGATCAGTGCTAAGGAGAAAAATTAAGGAGAGAAAGAGAGAAGCTTTGGAGAAAAAGGTAGAAATTTTTAAATAGGGTGGCTGGGTAAGGCTTCATTAGAAAGGGATTATTTAATACCCTGAAGGAAGTGAGGAGCCTCATGGAGAAAACTCTCAGCACAGGAACGGCAAGAACAACTGCCCCGAGGTGAGCGTGTGCTTGGTATACTCCAGCAACAGTGATGAGCCCAATATGGTTGAAGCAGAATCCGACTGCAAGAAGGAAATGGCCTCAAGCAGGTAACCAGGGGTTAGACTGGGAAACCACAGAAGCTTTGAGCCCAGGAGCGGCATTTTAACAGGATCCTTTTGACCGCAGAGTGGAAAACAACTGAAACCGGACAAGGAGGAAATTCCCTGGTGGTCCAACAGTTAGGGCTTTGCACTTCCACTGCACGGGGCATGGGTTCAATCCCTGATCCTGCATGTCATGCGGCGAGGCCAACAAACAAACAAAAGCCAAGACAGGAAAACTGAGTTTAGCAGGCTGCTGTCCTTTCCATCTCTACTAGGCAAAACCGCCATCACCTCTCTGGAGCTCAGTCCGTAGCTTTCTACCTTGTCCCCCTCCTTCCATTCCACTCCCTTCTCTCCCTAATTTAACAGGACCTATGGAGGGCTTGCCAAAGGCTGCTCAAACCTCTCCACTGCTCAATCGAGACGAGCTAGAACTTCAGCTCTCTACACACAAGACGGCTCTAACTGACCTTCCCAACCTCATCCCCCAGGGCTCCGTCATGTACAGCCAACACACCAACCACAATACGCTTGCTCAGCATTTTCAAACACATCTACACATCTGATCTTCTTGCCTTTACTGTCTCTGCCTGGAACACTCCCACCATCCCACATCCACCTACTGACATCCTCCCAGTTTTCCAGGAAAGATAAATCCTACCTTCTCCAAGAAACCTTCCCTGGTCCCTCAACCAGACATCCCTCGCCTGTCTGTGACCCTCACACCATGGTGTCGGCCTTCTTTTTTGGTCATTAGTATATTTCCATCTGTACTCATCCTGTCTCCCTCAGTGGACTACAAGCTCTGTGAGGGAAAATCACGGCTGATTCATCTTCCAATCTGCCACAGCTTGGAGTGCAGCAGCTTTTACAGAATAAGCAGTCACTGAATTAAATGATGACAACATACCCTTCTAGTGATCAAACTTTGACTTCCAATGGCCTCTGTTTTTTTAATTTTATTTTAGTTGAAGGATAATTGCTTTATAATATTCCATTGGTTTCTGCCATACATCAACATGAATCAATCATAGGCACACGTATGTCCCCACCCTCTTGAATGTCCCTCCCACCTCCCACCCTTCTAGGTTGTTCCAGAGCCCCAGTTTGAGTTCCCTGCGTCATATGGTAAATTCCTATTGACTAGCTATTTAACATGTGGTAAGGTACACTTTCTATGCTATCTCTCCATTCATCCCTCCCTCTCCTTCCCCTACTGTGGTCACAAGTCCATTCTCTATGTCTGCATCTCCATTACTGCCCTGCAAATAGATTCATCAGTACCATCTTTCTAGATTCCATATATATGCATAAATATATGGTATTTTTTTCTCTTTCTGGCTTACTTCACTCCGTATAATAGGCTCTAGGTTCATCCACCTCATTAGAACTGATTCAGATGTGTTCCTTTTATGGCTTTTATATATCCCATTGTGTATATGTACCGCAGCTTCTCTATCCATTCATCTGTTGAGGGACATCTAGGTTGCTTCCATGTCCTAGCTATTGTACATAGTGCTGCAATGAATATTGGGGTACATGTGTCTTTTTCAATTTTGGTTTCCTTAGGGTATAAGCCTAGTAGTGGGATTGCTGGGTCATATGGTAGCTTTATTCCCAGGTTTTTAAGGAAGCTCCACACTGTCTTCTATAGTAGCTGTATCAATTTACATTCCCACCAATAGCGCAAGAGGGTCAGTGGCCTCTTTGAATCAATGCATCACCTCAGAGTAACCATGTGACTCAGTTAGGATTATAAATATATTCTATTCCAATACAAACAAAAGTCTAGCAGAGCAAGTCTGTCATGTGAAAGTGAAAGTGTCAGTCACTCAGTCGTGTCCGACTCTTTGTGACCCCATGGACTGTAGCCCACCAGGTTCCTCTGTCCATGGGATTCTCCAGACAAGATTACTGATATGTGGCTTCTCCAGGGGATCTTCCCAGCTCAGGGATCACACCCACATCTCCTGTATTGGCAGTCAGATTCTTTACCATCTGAGCCTCCAGGGAAGCCACATAAGTCTATCATGCTTTATGCTATGTAATAATGCGAAGCAATTAAGCTTAGAAGTTAAAAGTGAACACAAAAATAAAAATTTTCTTATGATTAACTGCCACCAAAAATTTTCTGCTTAAGAATAAGAAGGTAACCAGTCAAATTTGGAAGGCTTTTAAAATACCAGACCCCAAGCCTCAGAAAAATTGATCCACTTAGATATTTTAACTGTTTATTTTTATGGTAAGATGTTGAAGCCATCAGTGCTAATCTCTTTATGGGAAGGTGCTGCAGATCCACTAAAAACTCTTACTTTCTCCTTTGTGGTTGTTTTAAAACAGTTTTATTCCTGCATAATTTATAATAAGAACCTAGAAACACTGAGTCAGATTTTCCCCATGTCTATCATTAAAATGTGGAGGCAGTGGGTGGAAAGCGAAGTGCATTCTCTGCAATAAAGCTTTTCAAAGAGCTCTATTCTATATGGTCTAAATCACTTTTGATTTTAGGAACCAAAAAATACCAACTTGGCCACTCTTTATACCTTCTCTTTGAAGAAGTTAATATTGATGTATGAATTTCAAATATAAAGGATAAAAGGAGCCTTACTCCAAGAAACAGGACAAGAAAAGAGAAGATCTGGGAATCACACTGCGGTTTAACTCAAAATGGAATCTCAGCAATCAATCTTTCATTCAAGACCTAAATAGTAACAGACATGAGTAAGAAAAAAAATACCGAAAAAAAGAAGTTATACATGGAAAAACTTGAGTTATAATTTTTATATGTTAGTTGGTCAAGTGTAAAACTGCAAAGTGTGTATTAAATAGATATTTAAATTTTTTTTAAAAAGACCTAAATAGTGTATCTCAGCTTTCTAATATAAATTTTGTTTGTAGTAGATTCTCAGAGATGTAATTGATTCTTTTGAAAATCAGATGAAATATTAGACTGTCACTTCCTATAGGTGATAGGTATTAGAAAAAAAGGTGCAAAAGATACATATAATTTTAAATACTGTATTTAACATTATTCCAATATCATCAAAACCACTTAAATAATTTTTAGCAGAACATTGTCACTTTATAATTCCATTTAAACGGATTCCTTTCTAACAGGAGAACATGTTTCTGGAAGGGCCAGTGAGAGAGTCCAGTGCAAGTAGAAGTAAATAAAATAAACCAGCTCTGTGTCCTAACCAGGAAGGTTCGCTGCCAAAGATCACTTATCACAATTAAGGCACAGAGTAAAAAAGCTGGAAATTTATCAGAAACATCTACAAGAAAACCAGAATAAAAATGGAGTTTATAAACCAACTACCCATCACTGTCAAAAGACTCTTCTTAATCTTTCTTCTATAAGAAAATACCTTGAACCATTAAATTGAATACAGAAAAGATGGAGAACACTCCCTAGCAGTATAAGAAGACATTTAACATAATAGCAGATAGATTCAATTCTGAAAAATAATTTTAAAATCCCATGACAGCTTTTATCACTTGTGAATCTGCCTGCCAAAGTGAGCTTTGCCCCAGAAGCAGGTCCTGAGTCAAGGATCCAAGTCCAAGTTACTTATGTGGGGGGTTTGAGAAGCACTGGATGGGAAGTATAGATGTGATGCACAGGAAGAAAGGGCAGCTTACAACGGATTGTCTCACCATGAGGGGACAGAGCTGGGATGCTTGGTTAAGACTGCTTTTAGGGGTGGGAGGCCAGAGTGTTAATTCCTTGTCAGCTGAAGCCTGCCCCAAGCAGGAGCCAAGCAGTCTCCCAGCCTAAGAGAAGACCTTCAGGCCAAAAAGACGCACAGACCTTCAGAAGGTCCTGGCCGTGGCAGTCCTCACCTTGAAAATGGGAAGCACTCAGAATACAGCTGGCTCATTGAAAGCACTGCCCACCCAGCTTCCTCCAAAGAACTCCATTCCCATCAACAGTTGCATCTGCTATTGATGTTTCATACCAGTCTTGTCTCTCCCTTTTCTCTGCTATCCAACAGAGCATATATTTCACATTCTAGCCATCCACCTCTAAGCCATAAAACATACAACCTCAGCTCTAGCCTTTATTTCTCCTCTGGCATCAACTTTATATTCTCCTTCAATTAAGACTCTTAGTCTATTCCTATGTTGTAAATTCTCTAACATCAACTTTGTTCTCAACTGAGCTATTTATTTTTTTTAATCACTCCCTTATTATGGTTCATCATATGTCCACGAAAAATGGTGAAGTGGTCCACGGGGTAAGAGCTCAGGCTCTACTTCACTACCATCCAGACAATCTTTTATGTTATGAGAGCAGAGGAGGTAATTTTGGCAGTTCCAAAAGTAAACATTGTCCCAAAATAATGGGGAGGGAATGGGGAAGGTAAATCTAAAACTTTTACTGGGAAGAAGCATTTCCAGTGAAACGTCACTTCACTGCTTTGAACAAAATAGAGTCTTTAAAAATAATCCAATCTAACCATTCTTAGGCTGCAGGCACAGTTCCATAATATATTAGTAACTTCCCTCTAGGCCTGAAAGGATCTTCTTTGCCTTTACTGTGCACATAGTCAAAACGAGATGAGAATGGGCCTAAGTGAATTTTACCTAAAACAACCTTAACTGATGTAACCACTTGATTTATATTATGCTTCCTAATTTTAAAAACTTTAATTCAGAGAATTCAGGAAATAGGCAGGAACTAATGGGAATGTGGCATTATAGGTTTCCTGGATTAAAGGGATTTACTGTCACTCAAGAGAGGTATTGACTATGGAACAAATATGGCCTAGTAAAGATTAAGTTGTTTAGATTTGAGATTGCCTAACCTGGATTTAATAAAGTGGTTGTTTTTAAGAGAAATAAAATGAAAAAACAGACCAGTACACATCACTGAAAACTCTTTGGATGTTTTTCTGCTGGGTTTTGAGACCCATGCCCTGGGTGTCCCTCTCCATGGTCACTTAGAAGCTTTGACTGAGTCACTGCTGAACGAGATCCCTTCCTAAGGGTGAGTTTTGTATTTCTGTAAGGATCAGGACACACTACCAAACCCACGCTTCCTGGAGACAAACTATCCATTGTATGAGGCAACGATTATTTTAAAAATCCAACATCTCTCATTCCAATAGGAAGTATTCACCTTTAGAATTTAATCAGTGCTTCTCAAACTATCCGTGAGGAAGGGCCATTTTTAGATTATGTCCAGTCTACTGTTACTGATACTTTTACAAGATATAACAAAGATGAATCATTAAAAAATCAATTTTGTAAAACATACAAAATGTGAGCCCAGTTTGTTACTGTTGTTAGAGTCAACAGACAAAATTATTCCATCGAAATTTTTTTTTTTTAGTTTTCAACATTGACTCTCAATTTCAGCCCTTATCCTGTCACAGAGCAGGAACTGCCATTAGACAGCAGGGGCCGGGGACCACACTTTGAGTAGCACTGATACGAAGCGCCATGCACGTACTTATTCAAAAGGTATACTTTACCTCTGACATCCTTCCCAAATCCTATAGAAGAGACTTTTTTGTCCACTTGTTCACAACTGTCTGGTTTCTCCTTCATAACGTCATCATCACCAGAAGCATCCGTGGAATATTTTTTCTTTCTCTTTTTCTTGTGTCGAGGCGGAAGCTTTTTTGGAAAAGTAAACATTGGGAATATCACAAGAAACATTGCAATGGCACAAAGGAGGAATCCACTCCACCTAAAAAATTGGGAGATGTGAATAGCATTTATGGCTTTTATATTATGAGTGAGAACAAGTTAGCAAAGTAGAAATGTGGGACGACAAATTTCTCCAGAGAACACTTTTTACCTTCATCAGGGGTACGGCATTAAGAAGGTAGACAGCCTAAGAAAATACAAGAATCCTCCCTTTCTGGGGTATAAATGAGAACTCTACTCAGTAATCATACTAGTATCATAATGAATATTAGAATCACCCGCCTGACTAGAATTTCATTCAAGTATTTTTGAGCACACGTGTCAGTTCTGCTAATGAACATTGTTAGTCCTACTACAATGTGCATTTTATAATAAATCAATAGCCCATAAAGGCTTCCCAGGTGGCACAGTGATAAAGAATCCTCCTGCCAATGCAGGAGACACAGGTTCAATCCTTAGCTCATGAAGATTCCCCTGGAGGAGAAAATGGCACCCCACTCCAGTACCCTTGCCTGGAAAATCCCATGGACAGAGGAGCCTGACGGGCTACAGTCCATAAAGCTGAAAAGAATTGGACATGACTGAGCATGCACAGGGTGTGTGTGTGTGTGTGTCAGAATTGAGTCAATACCCCATAAATTTAATAGAAAAATAATATAGAGTCTATATCATGCTTTATGGACCAATATAGACACTTTTTTAAAGAAAAAAATAACAAATACCTGGTGTGAAATGTTTTTCAAATTGCTAATGGCATTCAAATATTTTTCTGCATGTACTTAAAAATGTATTAACCCTTCTTAGCTGGGCTTCCCAAAACTTAATCAAGAATGAGTAGGGATAAAGGCATTTACACCTGGGGCCTTCCCCAGAGGTCCAGTGGTTAAGACTGTGTGCTCCTAGCTCAATCCCTGCTCAGGGATAAGATCCCACATGCCACTCGACTCATCATGTGGCCAGGGGGAAAAAAAAGAGACAGAGATATACACTCTATCTTGCATTCAAGAACTTACAACCTATTTGTAAAGAGCTAAAGATATAAGAAACAATTCCTAACAATCCCCCACAATGCAAGAATGTACATAATTGTTAGATCACGGGGTATAGAAGGGCTTCCCTGGTGGCTCAGACAGGAAAGAATCCGTCTGCAATGCAGGAGACCCAGATTTGATCCCTGTGCTGGGAAGATCTTGAATGCTATAATAATTCAGAAAGGAAATCAATGTGTCAGAAAGCTTCCTAGGAGAAGTGGAACTTGAGCTTCCATAGAATCAAGATTCTGTCTTTAAACTCATCTGAAGTTGCCATGCTGCCAAGACTAGGAAGCAAACAAAGAATAGACTTCAAATTCTAGTCCTGTTTAGAGCATGTGTTAAGGCCTGGGGCTTCTTGCCTGCATAATTCCCCAAGGGCAATTTTTCAGTCTCCTTTCAATCTTAAAAAATAGAGGTCCCTGGTCTTGCCTAATAGGGTCACAAATTGTCCAACTAGGATTCCTCAACTTCAAACTCTGTCCTCAAAACTTCCAAGTTCATAAACAGTCAGATTCTGGCCTCTGTATCAACATGTTCATCAGTTGTTATCAGAATGCAACCAGCATTCTAAGCCTTCAGGTGGAATACAACCCAGTCAACATATAAATCAACTGCAAAGCAAAAACTCATTTGTAAAAAGTAAATGTTTCAGGACTTCTCTGGTGGTGCAGCGGTTAAGACTCTGCTCTTCCACAACAGCGGTCATGAGTTCGATCCCTGGTCAGGGAACTAAGATGCCACATGCTACTAGGTACAGCTACAAAAAATTAATTAAAATTTTTTCTAATTAATTAGAAAAGCAAGTGTTTCTATTAAAATGCTGTTATCAGCTGCTAAAGGTCATAGTGTAGCTGGGAGAATCATTGCTAGAACCAGTCATTAAAAACCCAGTGTGCTATTTTCAAAGATACTTAATGTTGTATCCAATTAAGACATTAAAACAGTCAGAAAAGGATTTCATTTTGAGAAGACATCTCAAAGCAGCCTTCCAGCAATCTCAGTGAGTCAAATATAATCATGAACCCAGGGTCTAACACAGGTTAGGTACTCAAAACATTTCCTAAATAAATAAACTGAATGAGGATCGTTTTTTTTAAAAAGAGAGTCATCTATCTGCAGGGAACATAGCTATGAAAATGCCTTTTTTGTACTGGCTGCATACAAGGTCTTTCCTAACCCAGCCCTGCCTTTAACTTCCTTGAATTTCTTTCTGCAAACTCTGCATTCAAGTCCCCTGAACTCCTTAGCTCCCAGGACCTCTCACACTCTCTCCAGAAGAGGCCAGGCAGCGGAGTGTAAGGGGCCGTTCTTAAGCTATAGCTTCAGGAAGACCCAGGTTTTTATCCAGTCTGCACCACTTACTAGCCCTAAGATTCTGGAGAAATTAGTTTGCTTCTCTGAACAGGCTTTCTCATCTGAATGGGAGGAAATAATAACTTTGGGGGGAATCATCAAAATTAAGAGGACAAAGTATGCTGTTGCTCAGTCACGTCCTACTCTCTACAACCCCATGGACTGTAACCTGCCAGGCTCCTCTATCCATGGAATTCTCCAGGTAAGAATACTGGAGCGGATAGCCATTTCCTTCTCCAGGGGATCTTCCCAACCCAGGGATCAAACCTGCATCTCTTGCATCTCCTACATTGGTAGGCGGATCCTTGACCACTGAGTCCCACAGCCTGCCCCACCCAAACAATAATTTCGTGGTAGCTAGTATTGTTTTTTTTATTTACATCTATACTGAGGGCCCCACCTCCAGCCAAAGCCACTGACTTAAAATTATATGCAAACATTAAAGATACTCAGAGGACTCTGAAGGGAGAATAAATAACAGAAGAAGGGGAAGAATTGAACAAAAATAATAAAAAAGGTTTAGGGACATTTCTAAGCAGAGCAAACTGGTCTCCAGTAACATCGAAATGAACATATGATAGTTGGTGCCAAAGAGGACTCTGAGAAAAGCTGGGTAAGGTAAGTGTGCATTGTATGTTAGGAACAGATGCATCAGAAAGAGCAAAAATTGAAAAGCCAGGACCCCTTTCATGAGCCATTACCCAGAGACTCTTCATGAAGGGAGGACAGTTAAGCACACTGACTAAAACCTCCACCCTGGACTCAGTTTCTTCTCCATCTCTCACTGACTCTCAGACTTGAGGCAAGATGTTCAAACTGCCAACCATCAATTTCCTCACCTGCAAAATGGGCATACTCTTAGTGATGACATGTGGTTGTTATAATGCTTCAGTGAAAATGTTGGTAAAGGTTTTAATGTAATGTTTGACACATAATGAGCACCCAACTAATATTAGCATTATCCACTTACTCCTTCCTTCTCTCTTCCAGCATATGTTTACCGAAAAACCTATCATTATTATTGTGCTGCTGTTTAGTCGCTAAGTCGTGTCCGACTCTTTCACCACCCCATGAGCTGTAGCCCTCCAGGCCCATCTGTCCATGGGTTTTCCCAGGCAAGAATACTGGAGTAGGTTGCCATGTCCTTCTTCACGGGGTCTTCCCAACCCAGGGATCGAACCTGTGTCTCTTGTGTCTCCTGCACTGGCAGACAGGTACTTTACCAGAGTCACCTGGGAAGCCATCATCGGGCATCATAAAAACTAATGATGTATCAAATAACTCTGTGTCTGTTCAAGGTTAGAAGACTGTTACAAACAGGGCTACTCAACAGACAAAATCCATTTTTTAAAGAAAACCCTAGTATACATTTCTATATGGACAACTTTTAACATTTGTAGAACTAATGTAGAGCCATTAAAATGAATAAAACCACTTGAGCACAGATTAAAGTCAAAAGACTGGATAACAGCTAACACACATTATGTAGGGAGAACTACTTAGAGCTCCACATACACAGACTCATTTATTCCTCACAACAACTCCATGAAGTAAGTACTGCAACTATTTCCATTTCGTGGATTAAAAAAAAACTTGGGACTCAGAGGAGTTAAGTAACTTCCCTAAGGTCACACAGTTATTAGGTGGCAGACCGGGATTTAAACCCCAGGGTCTACACTTAGTTGCTTCACTTCGCTACCAACTGGGTTGATGCACATTGGAAAGCTTAGCAAAAACAGCATAAAGCACTTATAATCCTAAAGCACCTGCTTCCTTGCCTTCTCTCTGCCCCTGATCTGGCCCTCCGTGTCTTTCTCTCTCCCTCCAGCTGTCCCCTTTTGCCATGCTCTTCTCATGACATCTATACAGAACACATTATACATGGGATGGTCACAGATACATTTTAATAACCTAATTTTCTGAGAATTTTTTAAAAATTCTTACTTTGAATTATTTCAGAACTACAAAGAAAATAGTAATTGAGATCAAAAATTTTACTGTTGACCAAGAACATAAAATTCCTGTGTTACTCCCCTCCTGCTGACAAGGGAACTCCCTTTCATACGATTTCAAAATTCTACCAGGACAGACTCATCAATTATAGATTTCAACACTTCCACCTTCAAAGACTATTTACTTATGAAAATAACAAGTGTTTTATAATTTAATTAATATTTATTAACTGCTTAGAAACTAGTGTTAAACATTATTCCCACATAGCTCAACTTATGAAGTTATCATAAGAATTTCATTATAAAATGAAACACAGAGAGAACACAAGTAGTCTAAGAAACTCTTTAGGAAGTAATTACTCAACCCAAGTTTCTAATAATGAAATTCTCTATTCTAAAATGAAGATATCTTATCAATGTATACCTAGTACCAATCCATGTTAAATAAATTTGGGATGCCAATACTTTGAATGCTTGCAATTGTGAAGAAATATCATGTTCAAGTTCAGAACTGGGAAGAATTCAAATGTAGCCCTTGGATAGATATGAATAAGTAACCTATCATCCAAAGTTGGAGTTCTCTTTCTAAGCTCTAAACTTAGGGACTTCTCTGGTGGTCCAGTGGTTAGGACTCTGTGCGTCCACACAGGAGGCATGAGTTCAATCTTTACTTGTCAAGTGGCCAAAAAGAAAAAAGAAAAAAAAAAAATAATCTTGAACTGGATAATAATGAAAACACATCAACTTTTAAAAAATATATAAAAATAAAATCCAAAGCTTACATATTTAGCAAGACAATTAAAGGCTATCAAGCGACCAGAAGGGAGGGGGTATATGTACATGTGTGGCTGATTCACTGTGCGGTACAGGAGAAACTAACACAACATTACAAAGCGACTCTATGCCAATAAAATTAATTTAAACAAAAACAGCGTGCAAGTGAGAGAGTGAGTCATCTTCAGCACATCCAGGGAAATGAGCTACTCCTTGGCGAAAAGACTCACTAAGAGTGGAACAATGGAAACAGAGTTAGAGTTCTGGGCAGTGGATGAGGACAAAGCAAAACACAAATATGACAAGTGGGGAGAAAATACTTTTTAAAAGGCACAGAAAAGATGATGAAAGTTCTAATTCAAGTACACAGGGAAGTCCCAACACAGCCACATTCCCCTTTTCCATCCCTCTGCTATGAAGAAAACAGCCATCTCTATCCTAAAGAATCTGGATTAAACTGTTCACCCCAGCTCCTCTGTGTTGATTTCCTATTGTTGTGATAACAAATCCCCACACTGAGTGGCTTAAGACAACACAAATGCATCATCTGAGGGCTTTGGAGTCAGGATAGAACCTCGTCTCTTATGTCTCCTGCATTGGCAGGTGGGTTATTTACCACTAGTACCACCTGGGAAGCTGTAACCCCTGGAGGGCAGAAGTGTCAATAAAAGATGGGCATGGCTGCATTCCTTCTGGAGGTTCTACAGAGGAACCTACTTCCTTGCTCTTCGGAACTTCTGCAATCTACCTGCATTCCTTGGCCTGTGGTCCCCTGCTCCACTGTCAAAGCATATCACTCCAACTTCTGCTTCAATCATCACAACTCCTTCTCTCACTCTGACCCTCCTGCCTCTCTCCTTCCCTTATAAAGACCCTTGTGATTATACTGGACCCATCCCAGATAATCTCCCCATCTGAAGTTCCTATACTTCCATCAGCAAAAGTCCCCTTTACCATGTAAAGGTAAATTCATAAATCTGGGAATTAGGACAAAGATATCTTTGGAGATTATTATCCTGCCTACCACCACCTCCTAGGTGACAACTGTTTTTCATCTTCCCATTGGGGAAATTCTTATTTAAACTACAAGGGGACTATGACTCTAATTTTCATAATACCAAATGAAATGAAAGACGCGGTAAACAATTCTTACCAGTTTCCAATGAAACGAGGATCATCCTGGTTAAGGTGAACAGGATTTCTGGGATCAACATAAAAACCAATAAGAAGTCCACCTAGTAAATATCCCACTGCAGGACCGAGTGCTCCCATGACATACATGATGGCTGGGAAGACAGAAAAGCAAATGTGAGATATGACCTCATGCTATTTCCCTCAGAAGTTGCCTAATTTCAGTCATCCCATGCTTACATCACAGTTAAATCCAGCTAACAATTTCCAAAAACAGAGAACGTTAGAGAGTCAGTGTTGAAATTTGGGCTCTAAACTATGTCCTTTATTTAACTGTTGCCTGTCGTCCTCTTAGTACATCAAAACTTCTTTGGTTGCTTCTGAAGGTACAGACCTGGGCTAGTTATTGAGGTAGTCTACTGGATAACCAAGACAGGCTATCAGAGTAGTTTCAAGAAAAGAAGGAAAAAAGGAATGTCACTCATCCCAGCTAGAATATTCTAATGGCCTGAGGGAACCGAAGACCAATTTTGCCATGAAGTTGGATTCGGTTGAACGGGTAAAGCTGCTTAATCAAGCACCCTCAAACCACTAATGTTTTCAAGTCACCACTTTAGAATCAAAGAACACCTCACAATGCATTTGGTTCATTGTTAATTGAGGAATCTTACCTAAAGGTTAATAAATCTCCTTAAATGGCATGAGTGAGAAGGTCAGAAAGCACTAACCCACAGTTGAATTAGAAAAAATTTTAAAGCACACCTAAAGGGGGAGAGCAGAGAAGGCAATGGCAACCCACTCCAGTACTCTTGCCTGGAAAATCCCATGGACGGAGGAGCCTGGTAGGCTGCAGTCCATGGGGTTTCTAAAAGTCAGACACAGGAGAGAGGGAAAGATGGCGGAGGAATAGGACGGGAAGATCACGTTCTCCCTCACAAATTCCTCAAAAGAACATTTCAACGCCGAGCAAACTCCACAAAACAACTTCTGTAGGCTGGCAGAGGACATCAGGCAACCAGAAAAGCAGACCAGTGTCTTCAAAAACAGGTAGGAAAAAATATAAAAGACGAAAAAGGAGACAAAGGAGGTGGGGAGGGAGCTCCGTCCCGAGAAGGGAAGCCCGTCCCGGGAAGGGAATTTTAAGAAGAGAGGTTTCCAAACACCAGGAAACACTCCCTGCCGAGTCTGTGGCGAGCCTTGGAAACACAGAGGGCAACATAATAGGAAGGAAAAATAGATAAATAATTAAAACCAACAGATTACAAGCCCACCAGTAACTCCCCCAGCGGAAAAGCAGCACAGACGCCTGCATCCGCCATTGGGAAGTGGGGGCAGGGCAGGGACGCGCGGGAGGCGCGGGCTGCAGAGCTTTGCAAGAATCGGGCAGGAACGCCCCACCCGCAACCAGAATGATCTAACTTGGGCTAGCAAACCAGACTGTGGGATAGCTACCACGCGAAAAGCTCGAACATAAGACACCGCCAGGACTGAGCACAGAACAAAGGACGGAGCGGAAAAAGCCGGCTGCAGACCATTCCCCGCCGGGGACAGGCAGCCAGAGCCGTAAGGACTGGAAAGGGGCAATTGCAGACCCGGAGAGACTTTACTTACCTAACTGCAAGCAGGCTCCTTTGCTAAGACTTCTGGGGGTGCTGGACAGTCACAGTCTGCCTCACGGGGTGCGCCAGCGGTCCACCCAGAGAGCTGAGCGGCAGCGGCGGAAAAGGTGACAAGCCACGGCGATGGCGCTCGCCAAACTCCTGAGCTACTTGGACCTGGGAAGGGCACAAAGCGCAGTCCCAGCCGCATTTGTGCCTCTGAGGGCTGCCTGAGGGCCGAACCTGAGCGGCTTGGACCGGGGAAGTGCACGCAGCCTAGGGCCGGCCCCAGACGGCTCCCGGCTGAGCATCGTAGAGCCGGAGAGGTTTGTGCGCCGCGAGAAAGGACAGGTCAAGCGGGGCAGAGATACTGTGTACACACGACAGTGCTATTTGTTTGCAGCATCCCCCCTCCCCACAGCGCGACTGAACTAGTGAGCCTAAAAACCAGCAAACAGAAGAAGTTAAACAGAGGGAACCACCTTGGAAGTGAGCCCACACGGCCCATAACATCAGAGAAGAGCCAGATATATTTTTAATTTTTAATATTTTTAAAATCATTCTTTTTTTTGCTTTTGCTTTTTTTTTCCTTTTTTTTCCGAGCTTTTTTTTAATTGTTAAGTCTTCTATTTCTCCTCTAATTTTTATTTCTATAACCTAGTATTACTATTTTTTTTTAAAAAAAGACTTTTTTTTTTTTTTTTTAAGGCAAACACCATATATACTCTTTGGATGGTTGTTGGTGTTTTGTTTTGTTTTTTCTTTGTTTGTTTGTTTTTAATAATTCTTTTTTTTCTTTCTTCCTTTTTCCTTCTGCTTTTCTTTAATATTGTATCTTTGAAAATCCAACCTCTACTCCAGATTTTTAATCTTGGCTCTTAGGTTTTTGTTGTCAATTTTGTACATTTAAAAACCCAAACTTCACTACCCAAGTTTACCTGAGAGCGAGATTACTGGCTTGACCACTCTCTCCTCCTCTGGACTCTCCTTTTTCTCCACCAGGTGGCCTCTATCTCTTTTCTCCCCCATCTCTTCTCTATCCAACTCTGTGAATCTCTGTGTGTTCCAGACGGTAGAGAACACCTAAGGAACTGGTTACTGGCAGGATTTGTCTCTCTCCTACTCATTCCTCTCTCTTATCCTCCTGGTCACCTCTGTCTACTTCCTCCCTCTCCTCTTCCCCGTATAACTCTGTAAATACCTCTGAGCGGTCCAGACTATAGAGCGCACATAAGGAAGTGACTACTGGCTAGCTTGCTCTCTCCTCTCTTGATCTCACCGCATCTCATTCCAGTTACCTCTAACTACCCCCTCCATCTTCTCTTCTCCTTGTAACTCAGTGAACCTCTCTGAGTGTCCTTCAATGTGGAGAAACTTTTCATCTTTAACCTAGATGTTTTATCATCGGTGCTGTATAGATGGAGAAGTCTAGAGGCTACTGTAAAAATAAAACTGAAAACCAGAAGCAGGAAGCTTAAACCCAAAGCCTGAAAACATTAGAGAACTCTTGAATTCAGGGAACATTAAGCAATAGGAGCTCATCAAATGCCTTCATACCTACACTGAAACCAAGCTCCACCCAAGGGCCAACAAGTTCCAAAACAAGACATACCACCCAAATTCTCCAGCAACACAGGAACACTCCCTGAGCCTCAATATACAGGCAGCTCAAAATTATCCCAAAACCTTTGATGTCTCATAACCCATTACGGGTCACTCCACTGCACTCCAGAGAGAAGAAACCCAGCTCCACCCACCAAAACTCCAACACAAGCCTCCCTAACCAGGAAACCTTGACAAGCCACTGATAGAACCCCACCCAAAGTGAGGAAGCTCCATAATAAAGAGAACTCCACAAATTATCAGAATATAAAAAGGCCACCCCAAACGCAGCAATATAACCAAGATGAAGAGACAGAGGAATACTCAGCAGGTAAAGGAACAGGAAAGTTGCCCACCAAACCAAACAAAAGAGGAAGAAGTAGGGAATCTACCGGAGAAGGAATTCCGAATATTGATAGTGAAAATGATCCAAAATCTTGAAATCAAAATGGAAACACAGATAAATAGCCTAGAGACAAGGATTGAGAAGATGCAAGAAAGGTTTAACAAGGACCTAGAAGAAATAAAAAGAGTCAAAATATAATGAATAACACAATAAATGAGATCAGAAACTCTCTGGAGGCAACAAATAGTAGAATAACGGAGGCAGAAGATAGGATTAGTGAAATAGAAGATAGAATGGTAGAAATAAATGAATCAGAGAGGAAACAAGAAAAACGAATTAAAAGAAACGAGGACAATCTCAGAGACCTCCAGGACAATATGAAACGCTCCAACATTCGAATTATAGGAGTCCCAGAAGAAGAAGACAGAAAGAAAGACCATGAGAAAATCCTTGAGGAGATAATAGTTGAAAACTTCCCTAAAATGGGGAAGGAAATAATCACCCAAGTCCAAGAAACACAGAGAGTCCCAAATAGGATAAACCCAAGGCGAAACACCCCAAGACACATATTAATCAAATTAACAAAGATCAAACACAAAGAACAAATATTAAAAGCAGCAAGGAAAAACAACAAATAACACACAAGGGGATTCCCATAAGGATAACAGCTGATCTGTCAATAGAAACTCTTCAGGCCAGGAGGGAATGGCAAGACATACTTAAAGTGATGAAAGACAATAACCTACAGCCCAGATTACTGTACCCAGCAAGGATCTCATTCAAATACGAAGGAGAAATCAAAAGCTTTACAGACAAGCAAAAGCTGAGAGAATTCAGCACCACCAAACCAGCTCTCCAACAAATTCTAAAGGATATCCTCTAGACAGGAAACACGAAAGGGTGTATAAACCCGAACCCAAAACAATAAAGTAAATGGCAACGGGATCATACTTATCAATAATTACCTTAAACGTAAATGGGTTGAACGCCCCAACCAAAAGACAAAGACTGGCCGAATGGATACAAAAACAAGACCCCTCTATATGCTGCTTACAAGAGACCCACCTCAAAACAAGGGACACATACAGACTGAAAGTGAAGGGCTGGTAAAAGATATACCACGCGAATAGAGACCAAAAGAAAGCAGGAGTGGCAATACTCATATCCGATAAAATAGACTTTAAAACAAAGGCTGTGAAAAGAGACAAAGAAGGCCACTACATAATGATCAAAGGAACAATCCAAGAAGAAGATATAACAATTATAAATATATATGCACCCAATATAGGAGCACCACAATATGTAAGACAAATGCTAACAAGTATGAAAGGGGAAATCAACAATAACACAATAATAGTGGGAGACTTTAATACCCCACTCACACCTATGGACAGATCAACTAAACAGAAAATTAACAAAGAAACACAAACTTTAAATGATACAATAGACCAGTTAGACCTAATTGATATCTATAGGACATTTCACCCCAAAACAACGAATTTCACCTTTTTTTCAAGTGCTCATGGAACCTTCTCCAGGATAGATCACATCCTGGGCCATAAATCTAAACTTGATAAATTCAAGAAAATCGAAATCATTCCAAGCATCTTTTCTGACCATAATGCATTAAGATTAGATCTCAATTACAGGAGAAAAACTATTAAAAATTCCAACATATGGAGGTTGAACAACACACTTCTGAATAACCAATAAATCACAGAAGAAATCAAAAAAGAAATCAAAATATGCATAGAAACTAATGAAAATGAAAACACAACAACCCAAAACCTGTGGGACACTATAAAAGCAGTGCTAAGAGGAAAGTTCATAGCAATACAGGCATACCTCAAGAAACAAGAAAAAGTCAAATAAATAACCTAACTCTACAACTAAAGCAACTAGAAAAGGAAGAGTTGGAGAACCCCAGAGTTAGTAGAAGGAAAGAAATCTTAAAAATTAGGGCAGAAATAAATGCAAAAGAAACAAAAGAGACCATAGCAAAAATCAACAAAGCAAAAAGCTGGTTCTTTGAAAGGATAAATAAAATTGACAAACCATTAGCCAGACTCATCAAGAAGCAAAGAGAGAAAAATCAAATCAATAAAATTAGAAATGAAAATGGAGAGATCACAACAGACAACACAGAAATACAAAGGATCATAAGAGACTACTATCAGCAGTTGTATGCCAATAAAATGGACAACGTGGAAGAAATGGACAAATTCTTAGAAAAGTACAATTTTCCAAAACTGAACCAGGAAGAAATAGAAAATCTTAACAGACCCATCACAAGCACGGAAATTGATACTGTAATCAGAAATCTTCCAGCAAACAAAAGCCCAGGTCCAGATGGCTTCACAGCTGAATTCTACCAAAAATTTCGAGAAGAGCTAACACCTATCCTCCTCAAACTCTTCCAGAAAATTGCAGAGGAAGGTAAACTTCCAAACTCATTCTATGAGGCCACCATCACCCTAATACCAAAACCTGACAAAGATGTCACAAAAAAAGAAAACTACAGGCCAATATCTCTGATGAACATAGATGCAAAAATCCTCAACAAAATTCTAGCAATCAGAATCCAACAACACATTAAAAAGATCATACACCATGACCAAGTGGGCTTTATCCCAGGGATGCAAGGATTCTTCAATATCCGCAAATCAATCAATGTAATTCAATTCACCACATTAAAAAATTGAAAAATAAAAACCATATGATTATCTCAATAGATGCAGAGAAGGCCTTTGACAAAATTCAACATCCATTTATGATAAAAACTCTCCAGAAAGCAGGAATAGAAGGAACATACCTCAACATAATAAAAGCTATCTATGACAAACCCACAGCAAACATTATCCTCAATGGTGAAAAATTGAAAGCATTTCCCCTAAAGTCAGGAACAAGACAAGGGTGTCCACTTTCACCGCTACTATTCAACATAGTTCTGGAAGTTTTGGCCACAGCAATCAGAGCAGAAAAAGAAATAAAAGGAATCCAAATTGGAAAAGAAGAAGTAAAACTCTCACTGTTTGCAGATGACATGATCCTCTACATGGAAAACCCTAAAGACTCCACCAGAAAATTACTAGAGCTCATCAATGAATATAGTAAAGTTGCAGGATATAAAATCAACACACAGAAATCCCTTGCATTCCTATACACGAATAATGAGAAAGTAGAAAAAGAAATTAAGGAAACAATTCCATTCACCATTGCAACGAAAAGAATAAAATACTTAGGAATATATCTACCTAAAGAAACTAAAGACCTATATATAGAAAACTATAAAACACTGATGAAAGAAATCAAAGAGGACACTAATAGATGGAGAAATATACCATGTTCATGGATTGGAAGAATCAATATAGTGAAAATGAGTATACTACCCAAAGCAATTTACAAATTCAATGCAATCCCTATCAAGCTACCAGCCACATTTTTCACAGAACTAGAACAAATAATTTCAAGATTTGTATGGAAATACAAAAACTTCGAATAGCCAAAGCAATCTTGAGAAAGAAGAATGGAACTGGAGGAATCAACTTGCCTGACTTCAGGCTCTATTACAAAGCCACAGTCATCAAGACAGTATGGTACTGGCACAAAGACAGACATATAGATCAATGGAACAAAATAGAAAGCCCAGAGATAAATCCACACACATATGGACACCTTATCTTTGACAAAGGAGGCAAGAATATACAATGGAGTAAAGACAATCTCTTTAACAAGTGGTGCTGGGAAAACTGGTCAACCACTTGTAAAAGAATGAAACTAGATCACTTTCTAACACCGCACACAAAAATAAACTCAAAATGGATTAAAGATCTAAATGTAAGATCAGAAACTATAAAACTCCTAGAGGAGAACATAGGCAAAACACTCTCAGACATAAATCACAGCAGGATCCTCTATGATCCACCTCCCAGAATTCTGGAAATAAAAGCAAAAATAAACAAATGGGATCTAATTAAAATTAAAGCTTCTGCACAACAAAGGAAACTATAAGCAAGGTGAAAAGACAGCCTTCTGAATGGGAGAAAATAATAGCAAATGAAGCAACTGACAAACAACTAATCTCAAAAATATACAAGCAACTTATGCAGCTCAATTCCAGAAAAATAAACGACCCAATCAAAAAATGGGCCAAAGAACTAAATAGACATTTCTCCAAAGAAGACATACGGATGGCTAACAAACACATGAAAAGATGCTCAACATCACTCATTATTAGAGAAATGCAAATCAAAACCACAATGAGGTACCACTTCACACCAGTCAGAATGGCTGCGATCCAAAAATCTGCAAGCAATAAATGCTGGAGAGGGTGTGGAGAAAAGGGAACCCTCCTACACTGTTGGTGGGAATGCAAACTAGTACAGCCACTATGGAGAACGGTGTGGAAATTCCTTAAAAAATTGCAAATAGAACTCCCTTATGACCCAGCAATCCCACTTCTGGGCATACACACCGAGGAAACCAGAATTGAAAGAGACACATGTACCCCAATGTTCATCGCAGCACTGTTTATAATAGCCAGGACATGGAAACAACCTAGATGTCCATCAGCAGATGAATGGATAAGAAAGCTGTGGTACATATACACAATGGAGTATTACTCAGCCGTTAAAAAGAATTCATTTGAATCCGTTCTGATGAGATGGATGAAACTGGAGCCGATTATACAGAGTGAAGTAAGCCAGAAAGAAAAACACCAATACAGTATACTAACACATATATATGGAATTTAGGAAGATGGCAATGACGACCCTGTATGCAAGACAGGGAAAGAGACACAGATGTGTATAACGGACTTTTGGACTCAGAGGGAGAGGGAGAGGGTGGGATGATTTGGGAGAATGACATTCTAACATGTATACTATCATGTGAATTGAATCGCCAGTCTATGTCTGACGCAGGATGCAGCATGCTTGGGGCTGGTGCATGGGGATGACCCAGAAAGTTGTTATGGGGAGGGAGGTGGGAGGGGGGTTCATGTTTGGGAATGCATGTAAGAATTAAAGATTTTAAAATTTAAAAAATAAAAAACTAAAATTAAAAAAAATAAAAAATAAATAAAGATAAATAAATAAATAAAAGTCAGACACAACTGAGCGACTTCACTTTCACTTTTCACTTTCACACATTGGAGAAGGAAATGGCAACCCACTCCAGTGTTCTTGCCTGGAGAATCCCAGGGACGGGGGAGCCTGGTAGGCTGCCGTCTCTGGGGTCGCACAGAGTCGGACACAACTGAAGCGACTTAGCAGCAGCAGCAGCAAAGGGGGAGAAAGGTTACTGTCAGTAGATCAGAAACATCGTTCCATCCAAAAACATGTGGTCACCAAAATGGGCTAATAGCGAAATAATAATAACGAAAACAAATACATTGTCAAGTCTTTATATTGTTCCCACTGCTGTTACTGAAATTTTTAAAAAATAATATATCGCTGCAGACTTTCCTGGCAGTCCAGTGGTTAAGATTCTCAAAGCAGGTGGTATGAGTTTGATCCCTGGTTGGAGAACTAAGATTTCACACGCCTCTCCCTGCAGCCAATACATCAACACATAAATTTTCAAAAATAAATAAATAACATATTGCCAGTTTTCAAATTTTGAGACAGAATATGAAATTCCTTGGAAGTCACAGAAAAATCTAGCCACACTCCAAACATGTGTTTACCCTGTTGAAACTCAGTTATTTGGGGACAAATCAATAAACACCTTTAAGATACTCCTGTGCATAAGGCATGATCACAAACTCCGGTGACACATGCCTCTCCTTTCTGTTGCTATCATGCTTCTTCACCAAAAAATAAATAAGTGCTCTGTCATATCCTTTGCTGCTGCTGCTAGGTCGCTTCAGTCATGTCCGACTCTGTGCGACCCCAGAGACGGCAGCCCACCAGGCTCCCCTACCCCTGAGATCCTCCAGGCAAGAACACTGGAGTGGGTTGCCATTTCCTTCTCCAATGTGTGAAAGTGAAAAGTGAAAGTGAAGTCACTCAGTCGTGTCCGACTCCTAGCAACCCCATGGACTGCAGCCTTCCAGGCTCCTCTGTCCATGGGATTTTCCAGGCAAGAGTACTAGAGTGGGGTGCCATTGCCTTCTCCATGTCATATCCTTTAAATAGTGCCCATTTACCAGAAAGCAAATTTGAACTAATCAAAATCCTGACTTTATCAGCTGCACCTAAATAAGCATTGAATAATCTTATACTTCTTGTCACTCATAACTACAGATGGTAATTTAACACCTGCTCACACTTTTCTCACCATTTCAAAAGAGAAAAGCACAGTGTTTATGTATTTTACGGCATCATCTGCATGTAACAATAAGACATTAGGCTCAGACTTCTCCATCTGTGTTTGGAAATGGAGAAGGGAGGCACAGAGGAAAGTAATTGGCATTCTTTTGGAAGTATGCTTTTCATTAAATAAAATTAGAATTTTGATAAATATCTTGTTAACCTCTCTGTTTATAGCCTAAAACAGAACTCAAGAATAGCAAGTACTTTTTCCGATTCAGGTATCCCCATAAGCATATGAAGATAAGATTTATGTTTATACCTCTAGGCAAATCAGTGCCATTTACAACTCAAAACTGTAATGAGGCCAAAATGTGACATGAATCATCTCCCCAAAATAGTTCTTCTGCCGTGAAAGAGACTGTCTTACAAACACAGACGGGGAAAAGGGTATTTCTGCCACACTGTTGATGCCTGGGGCACTTGGGTGCAGCATCTTGAAGTGCCAAGAAGCCATGTGCAGACTCTATGCTGGCAGGACCATTCGATCAGCAGTGAATGGAAAACCAATTAAATAATGTTCACCAAAAAACCCTAATTCTTTGCGAAATGTAGATCAAGATTTTTTTAATTCACCTATAGAATCAGAAAATTTCACTTTTATTATATAGCAAACAATGTTAAGTCCAATGGAATCACTCTCATTAACAGAAATACACATCAATACTATGTATAAACAGATAACTAATGAGAACCTCCTGTACAGCACAGGGAACTCTACTCAGTGCTTTCCTCCTCCAGCGGATCTTCCCAACCCAGAGTCTGAGCCCACATCTCTTGTGTTTCCTGCATTGGCAGGTGGATTCTTTACCACTAGCACCTTTTCACTTTCATTCATTGGAGAAGGAAATGGCAACCCACTCCAGTATTCTTGCCTGGAGAATCCCAGGGACAGAGGAGCCTGGTGGGCTGCCGTCTATGGGGTCGAACAGAGTTGAACATGACTAAAGTGACTTAGCAGCAACAGCACCACCTGGGAAGCCCTATCCCCAGCGTACTTTTCAGTAAAATACCATTAGTCTCTGTCTCACCGCTGGAATCTATATTAGTAAATCCTGCTGGTTCTACCATCAAATCAGTTCTAATATGCAGCTCCCTACCTCCGCCCTGGTCCAAGCCACCATCATCACTTACCTGGAAAATTGCTTCAGATACCAGACAACTAGGGACAGACAGCGCCCACACCCCAGAGCCCTCTGAAATTATTCAGACTAGTCAATCCTACACCTGCTTACCTTGCCTAACTCATTCTTCTAT
Organism: Ovis aries; assembly: GCF_016772045.2. Lineage (NCBI taxonomy): Eukaryota > Metazoa > Chordata > Mammalia > Artiodactyla > Bovidae > Ovis > Ovis aries. The sequence continues at coordinate 46,535,166 of NC_056062.1, forward strand.
GGGGAAACCACAATCAAGGCTCTAGCTCACAATCCCTCCCTCTCTCTCCCTGTAAATGACCCAGGTGCTTCCTCATGAGGTTCCTATGGCATCACGTGCACACCTTCTCTCTTTAAATGTTTGTTTATTTGGCTGCACTGGGTCTTCGGAGAAGGCAATGGCACCCCACTCCAGTACTCTTGCCTGGAAAATCCCATGGATGGAGGAGCCTGGTAGGCTGCAGTCCATGGGGTCGCTAAGAGTTGGACACGACTGAGCGACTTCACTTTCACTTTTCGCTTTCATGCATTGGAGAAGGAAATGGCAACCCACTCCAGTATTCTTGCCTGGAGAATCCCAGGGACAGGGGAGCCTGGTGGGCTGCCATCTATGGGGTCGCACAGAGTCGGACACAACTGAAGTGACTTAGCAGCAGCAGCAGCAGCAGCACTGGGTCTTAGCTGTGACATTCAGGATCTTTGATCTTCGTTGAGGCACAATGAATCTTTGGTTGCAGCACGCAAGCTCTTTGTTTCAGGACAGAATCTAGTTCCCCAACTAGGGATGGAACTCAGGACCTTTGCCTTGGGGGAGCAGAGTCTTAGCCACTGGACCACTAGGGAAGTCCCATGTGCACCTCTTCTTGGTAACTGTGAGTAGAAAACTATCTTCTCAATGGTAAGTAAGTAAGTAAGTGAAGTCGCTCAGTCATGTCCGACTCTTGTCTCCTAATCTATTGGCCTCACTAAACCTCAAATTTTCCATTAAAACACTATATTTTAGAACAATATCATGGCTAAAGAATGACTATGTCCCTTGTTCCCTATCCCTTGCCTCTGGCTTCTCCTTGGTCTGGATCAACTTCCTCCCTTTCTTACCAAGACATAGAGTTTCCCCATCGCTTGTTCATTGGTCACGGACTTAGATACTGAACCACCTGAAGTCATGATATTGTTCCTCTCTTCTCTTACTATCTCCTCACTGCTCATCTACCAGTTCTGTCCTCACCTGACCCCTAACCTGTCTCCTATAGTTTGGATATTATTTCTCTCCTGACTCTGTCATCATCTCATATTACTCGGTTGTGTGTTGATGTCTTCCAGCAACGCCCCCTCAGACTTGATCTGTCCCCAGAATCTCTGCTTCCCTGATGCCGGCTGCATGGACACTCCCTAGTCCTTTTTTATCGTTTGACTTCTCTGGTGGGTCAGACTGTAAAGAATCCACCTGCAATGCAGGAGACCCAGGTCTGATCCCTAGAGGAAGGAATGGTTACCTACTCCAGTATTCTGGCCTGGATAATTCCATGAGCAGAGGAGCCTGGCAGGCTACAGTCCATGGGGTCGCAGAGAATGGGACATAACTGAGCGACGAACGCTCAGCTATAGCTCTCTGGCCCTGAAGTGCTTACAGTCCCTGTCTATCAAAGCGTGGCTCCTTCCCTCTGACCTCTGGAAGCCCCAGAAATGTCTGTCCTTGGATGTCACATCAACTATTACCTAGTGCTGCCACTGGAACAGGTGTGTATTACTGCTACGCCTCACTTCTTAATCTTTCCAACTAGGCTGGAGGTTCCTCGAGGGAGTCAGCAAGAACTACGCATTTCTAAAGCTTCTCCAAGACCTAAAACACAAAATAATTCACACAGGAAGCACTGAAGTCAGTCCAGTGCTGGGAACACGATGCTGGAGTTAAACTGCTTCAGGTTAGACCTCTACTCCCCCTGCTTCTGTGCAAGAACAAAAGTTATTTATTTATCCTCCACTTTCCTCGGGGCAGTGGCAGAGGTGGGGGGGACAGGTGTGAAATAAGATTATGTGCATAAAGCGCACAGCATATAATGAAAGTGAAAGTCGTTCAGTCATGTATGATTCTTTGCAACCCCATGGACTAGTCCATGGAATTACCTAGCCCAGAATTAACTAGTCCATTCTTTACCAGCTGAGCCACAAGGGAAGTCCAGGGCATACAATAAACACTAAGGAAATATTACATTGTATTTTTGTGTGCTCAAAGATGACCTGTTCATTCTCTAATAAATATTAATTTTGTATATATCAAACATACATTATTTAACAGAAGGCATACTTAACCTTATAGTACCTTAAAAAAAATGACCTTTTCTGGAATAACAGATGGACAGATGGGAGTGGGAAGAGGGAATATCTAGACCTTTCTTTCCTCAGCAGCAAAGAACAGCAGAAGAAGGGCAGCAAAGAACAACTTCTGAAGCTGAGCACACGTCTGTGCTGTGTTGCGCTTAGTTGCTCAGTCATGTCCGACTCTTTGCGACCCCATGGGCTATAGCCCGCCAGGTTTCTCTGTCCAGGGGGATTCTCCAGGTAAGAATACTTGAGTGGATTGCCATGCTCTCCTCCAGGGGATCTTCCTGACCCAGGGATCAAACCCAGGTCTCCCCACATTGCAGGCGGATTCTTTACTATCTGAGCCACGAGGGAAGCCCAAGAATACTGGAGGGGGTGGCCTATCCCTTCTCCAGGGAATCTTCCCAACCCAGAAATCAAACCAGAGTCTCTTGCATTGCAGGAGGAATCTTTACCAGCTGAGCTACCAGGGAAGCGCCAAGCACACATCTCTATCTGCTGTTCTTCTTCTTCAATAACTCTTAGGGTTTTTCTAATGATTCGGAATATAGCATGGATTCACTGCAGAGAAGGCCCTCAAGAGCACAAAAAATAATTGTTTTTTAAAAATCTTCCACGATCGCTACCATCCACAGAATGGTATCAATTGTGTTATATTATTCATAGCTGTATAAATTTTTTTAAGTAGCTGCAATTATATAGGACCTATTGTTCCATAATGTTTTTCACATAATATCTCGGATATTTCCTATGTCAATAAATATTTCTCAAGAATGTTTGTTACAGCTAAATGGTGTGTCACCATGTGGCCATGACATACTTCACTTAGTAATCCCTTCCCAGGACTTCTCTGGTGGTCCAGTGGCTAGGAGTCCACACTCCAAACGCAGGGGGCCCAGGTTCAGTCCTGGGTCAGGGAACTGGATTCCCTCAGGCCACAACTAAGAGTTTGCATACTGCAAATAACAATTTTGCATTACAATAAATGAAGATCCTACATGCTACAGAAAAATAAATACATACTTTTAAATTCTAAAAACAGCAGATGCCAGTGTTTCCCTATCACAAGAGTCTGACTGGGGTTATAGCTCTAAGATCATATGAATAATTTGGAACTTTGTTACTGTGTGTGTTGCACAAAACCAGACAGTCATAGCCTGAGGATTATAACCCCAACCCCAAACCAAACTGAGCCATGTACTTTTGGGGACTTACGAAGTCGCACCTGATGGGAAAGAGCCCCCCCTCTTCAGTGGAAGGAATAGCTTTCACCTTGACCTTGGACATCACAGCAGGTTTGGCTGGGACAACTCTTGAGGAATTCCATGGACAGAGGAGCCCGGCAGGCTACAGTCCATGGGATTGCAAGAGTCTGACATGACTTAGTAACTAAACCACCACCACCACCACTCTTGGGGAAAGCTGACCAGCAATAACTTAAGGACTGTCACCTCGTCTGCTCCTGACCATCTTTCCTTCACTTATCTGTTCACCAGCTTTGTTATCTTCAGATCCTCCATTTTGATCTCCTTAAATTACTTTTACCCTATTCTGTAATAACTTATGCTTTTTATGTAAAAGTCCATTAGCTTCTATTTTTAATCCCATTTATCTTCAAATTTTTAATGTTTCTCCTGCAGACTTAACCTTTATTATAATCTAGTATCTCTTTCACATCATTAACTTTTTTACTTTTTGATCTTTATTTTTTTAATGCATTTTATCTTTAAAATATTTTTCATCAGGGTTTTAATTTTTAATTAACTTTAAAGTTTTTTTAATTATGTATTACTTTTTATTTCTCATACCTTAAGAAAATTTTCTTACTACTGTAGTTTATTTATAGGAGGCAATGGCTCCCCTCCTAGAACAGGTCCTATATCCACATTCTTCAGGCAGTTAGGGGAAGGTCAAATGTTCTTCCTGAGTCTTTTGGGCCTTGATTATTTTCAGCTCAAAACAATCCACAGGCCAAAGAGATGTTTGGAGTGGTAAGTTTTGTTCCCCTATACCCTAAATCCCAAGAAAATACTCCAGAAATCCTCACCATGAGACTCACTGGACCTGGAAAACCAAGGGGCCCAGTCAAAACTCTATAAGATGCTGGAAATTGATGCTGATAAGGGTTTAGGTTACATGCAACACCTAGGCTCAGTCTCAGGACCTGGGGTTGCACCCAGAATGTGCCCACACAGAGCATTTTGCACACTTGCCGAAGGTCCTCCAATGACCACCAAACTCATTTGGGACATAATGACAGGAAGTGGCCCTCTTGAATATGTTTGGTGGCACAGTTACTACTAAAACATGAAGTATTTCCTGCCATAACAATATAAACAAGGATGTCACAGTCATCAGCGATTCCACCCCTCCAATGTGAGTGGAACATCTGAGAAGAGCCAACTCACTGGAAAAGACCCTGATGCTGGGAAGTACTGAGAGCAGGAGAAGAGGGTGACAGAGGATGAGTGGTTGATGGTATCACCAACTCAAAGGACATTAGTCTGAGTAAACTCTGAGAGAGAGTCCTGGCGTGTCACAGTTCATGGGGTCGCAAAGAGTAGGACACGACTTGGCAACTGAACAACACAGGGCACTCCAGTAAGGAGAATACCTGTGATCCTACAGCCATCAGGCTACAGCCACTCCAAACAGTGAGCCCCAAGGGAGCTCAGGATGTGAGAAACAAAGGATACCAACCTCGTAGCTGAGATGCATACGAAAGGAATGATTTCAGAGAGTCCAGACTCTTGCATCTTTCCATACATAGAAAAGTGCTAAATTCCTTAACTTGGGATATCTGGTTTTCTTTAATTCACAAAGATACTTGTGATGTTCAGACTACCTGCCCTTTGTTGCCAATTTCTATATAACCTGTTTCCTTCCCCTTCCACCCCTGTCCTCCGGCCTCCCCGAAGCAGTTCTCTCCAGGTCTCTTGAGATACTGTCTCCCAGGCTTGGAGACCTAAAAATTCCCACAGAATAAAATATAACTCTCAACTTTTAGGTTTGGAATATTTTTTAAAGTCAACACTACATACAACAAGAGGACATGAAAATCAAGCCACACTATACTGCCATATGGCAGCAGTGACACCAACTGACATTCAACTTGCAGTTTCTTGAAAATTAGCCAAGGTACTTTGTAGCACCAGAGCATCAGGTCAAAGGAAAATATCCCCTCACTCATGCTTCCACTCACAAGTACAGACAGATAAGAAACTTTTGATCTCGGTTATTTTGAGCAGTGTTTTGTTTTTTTTTTTAAAGTGATTCAGTTATTTTGACACAGGCCTGAGAGCAAAAGAACAGCTGCCACAGCCGTTAGGGGAAAGTCTATCACTGTGCTAAGACATCCGGAGAACATCTTAGGTCACAGATGAGAAGATGAGGGAAAAAGCTTTATGGAGATCCTGAGTATTTTTTCCTCATAATCATAGTAGCTAGTTGAAATTCACTATCTTCCTTTAGAAATATTTTTCAAAGTACTAGGTTGGCCAAAAGGTTCATCTGGGTTTTTCCATACCATCAGAAAGTAACACCATTTACAGCAGAATCAAAAACTACTTAGAAATAAATTCAATAAAATATGTGCAATATCTGTACACTGAAAATTTTAAAACATTGATAAAATTAAAGAAGACCTAAAAGGAACTGATGAATAACCTTTAAGGCCTTCCCAGGACAGACACCCCTTCCCACCACCACCACACCCTCTGATGACCTTTCTCTTTAAAAAGAAAAAAAAAAGCTATAGTCTCCCAGGCCTCCAAAGTCTGGCTCAAGAATTAAATGGATGTGAACTTGTAATAACAAAAATAGCAGTTGGGCCAGGAAAACTGTTGTTTTACAGATGCTAATACTCCCACCAAATGGAAGAAGTTAACTACTTGATGACTGTGAGCACTCAGCCCCCAGACCTACTGGGGCCTGAGGATTGATGCCGTTAATCCACGTGATACCACCCTGTTACCTGACCATTAACTACACAATTGTGCTCAAGTCGATCGCATATCCTGCCATATCCCTCCCTCACCTTTCCTTTAAAAATGCTTCCCTGGGGCTTTCCTGGTGGTCCAGTGGTTAAGAATCCACCCTGCAACGCAAAGGGCACCAGTTCAATCCCTGGTCTGGGAAGATCCCACATGCCAGGGAGCAACTACTGAGCCACGTGCTACAACTACTGAAGCCCAAGCACACTAGAGCCTGTGCTCCACAACGGAAGTAGCCACCACAATGAGAAGCCCGCACACCACAACGAGAGAGTAGCCGCAGCTTGCCGTAACTAGAGAAAGCCCATGCGCAGCAACAAAGACCCATTTCATTTGTAAAATCCATCTTTCCAGAACTGGCAGTTTCTCAAAGATTCAATTTCTAAGAGCATAAACCCCAAGGAATATTTCAGTTGAACTATGAAAACAGAATAACTATCTTCCAGAAAATACACTAGGCACTTTCCATATTCCATCTACTCAACGCTAACAACTTTGCGGGGGGGGGGGGGAATGTTATTCATTCCCAATTTACAGATGAGGCAGCTGAGTCCTCAAGCAGTTAAGATCAGCAATTAATAAGAGCTAGAGTCAAAATTAGAACTTGGCTCCATCTGAAACCAAAGCCTATCTTCTCTCTGTTTATGGACATGTCTCCAAAATACAAAAAAGCAACAAGAGTTTAATTATAAGAAGTATATAGGAGAATTCCCTAGTGGCCCACTGGTTAGGACTCTGCACTTTCACTACCAAGGGTGTGGGTTCAATCCATGGTCGGGGAGCTAAGATCCTACAAGCTGCACTGTTCAGCCAAAAAAAAAAGGGGGGGGGAGAATATAATTTTCCACTATTGAACAAATTAATCCCACTAGAGCTGAAAATCTCAAAATATTTTTGGAACTATTAGTAGCAGGAGTTTTAGAAGCCGTCTAGAGGAAAAAGAAACTCACTATTTAGATTTCCATCTCTAGTTTCATTCCTAATCGGCTGCCATAAGGATGGCAGAGAAACCTACATTATCTGAAAAATACCTTCCAAATATGTGGTATGACATTTACTTGGGTAATTACAGTACAGACTCAGAAGAGCACACCAGCTGTTAAGAGCAGATTAAATTTACCTCCCAGGGATGGGTAAGTCACTGCCAAAAAACACCTTCCAGGTAAACAGCCATAGGTATGACACAACGCCTGTTCGCTGTCCAGGCACTCGAAGAAACATGATTCTCCCAGGAAGGATCCAAGTCCAGAGAAACGCTTAGACATAAGTGAAATCACCTCGTGTACAAAGGTCCCCACCCTCATAGGCATCATCAGGGCCATCCATTGAATTTTATAGACATTCATCTGAAATAGACTTTTTACGACACCTTTAATGTTACCACCCACCCACATCAATCCACAAGTATTGGTTCTATCACAGTAAGACTGCTTACACTAGGGCTTGCTATAAAGCTTATTCTTATATTTAGAGAAAGGTTTATAGTCAAAGTCTACAGCCACTGAAAAGAGAACTATTACCAAAAAATAACACTGGGCATTTATTATATGTAAGATAGTGCGCTAAACCCTTTGTAGGTATCTTCTCATTTCATCTTCACAGCAACCTTATAAATTAAATGCTATTATTATCTTAATTTTATGTATTTACTTTGGAACCACCTCATTAATGAAGGGATAGAATAAATTCATCCCAATTAAAAGATAATCCTTGACTCTTTGTTATCTAACAATAAAGAAGATAATTTATCAATAAATACTTTTACTAAGTTACTATGCCTAAGCTTTTTGTGTTTCTTCCTCATACAACACTATAACTTACAGCAATAAATTTTCATTGGGATGTTGGTTTACAATGTGCTTTTATGAGAAAGAAATATGGGAAATGACCAATCTAACATCAGGCATTTTGTGTTAAAATAAAAAGCAATGTTCAGTGCTGTTATAAGAAGACAATTATGATTCAATATTCAAGTGGTTTGTAAGACCATCAACTTCAGAATCAGTTGTCTGTGTAGGTCTGTATCACAGGCTGACTCTGTGATCTTAGAAAAGATACTTAATCTTTAGACAAGTTTCTTCATCTATAAATAGGGAATCATGACTTCTCTAATTCCAAGAGTTCCTGAGGGGATAAATGAGACAATGACACAAAACTCTAAACACTTACTAAGTGTTCGGTCAATGTCAGCTGTAAAATTATCACTATTAGTACTTATATAATTATATCCAACTTCATAGTTAAAATTACAATTCTGAGCAATACAAGATTTTAAAGTATCTTCAGAGCTACCAAAGGATGATGATGTTATATTCAGTATCACTTTAGTGTTAAGTGCATTTTATTATTTCCAAAGTCTTCAAGTATGGAATGATCATATCTGGTTATCAGATCATCAGCATAGTCAATTACCCCAAAACACCTTATTCCTTAATCATTAATCAATTGGTAGTTACTTGTTGAAGTTATATCGTATGAAATATCTGGTGTTAAATACGTATGATAAAAAGAACCATGCCCCTTCTTGAAAAAAAAAAAAAACTGTGGAGAACTCTTCTTGTCAGGAGCAAAATGCACGAGAAAAGATAACTGGCAGCATAAGACATAAGCACAATGAAGTGGTCCCAATAAAAACCAAAAGAAGACTTAAGGGGAGAAAAAATGGAAAAAAATTAACACTTGTTAAGTGCCTCAAATATGCCAGCAAATTTGGAAAACTCAGCAGTGGCCACAGGACTGGAAAAGGTGAGTTTTCATTCCAATCTCAAAGAAAAGCAATGCAAAAGAATGCTCAAACTACCGCACAACTGCATTCATCTCACGTTTGTAACGTAATGCTCAAAATTCTCCAAGCCAGGCTTCAGCAATACGTGAACTGTGAACTTCCTGACGTTCAAGCTGGTTTTAGAAAAGGCAGAGGAACCAGAGATCAAATTGCGAACATCTGCTGGATCATAGAAAAAGCAAGAGAGTTCCAGAAAAACATCTATTTCTGCTTTATTGACTATGCCAAAGCCTTTGACTGTGTGGATCACAATAAACTGTGGAAAATTCTGAAAGAGATGGGAATACCAGACCACCTAACCTGCCTCTTGAGAAATCTGTATGCAGGTCAGGAAGCAACAGTTAGAACTGGACATGGAACAACAGACTGATTCCAAATAGGAAAAGGAGTACATCAAGCCTGTATATTGTCACCCTGCTTATTTAACTTGTATGCAGAGTACTTCATGAGAAACGCTGGACTGGAATAAACACAAGCTGGAATCAAGATTGCCGGGAGAAATATCAAGAACCTCAGATGTGCAGATGACACCACCCTTATGGCAGAAAGTGAAGAGGAGCTAAAAAGCCTCTTGATGAAAGTAAAAGAGGAGAGTGAAAAAGTTGGCTTAAAGCTCAACATTCAGAAAACGAAGATCATGGCATCCGGTCCCATCACTTCATGGCAAATAGATGGGGAAACAGTGGAAACAGTGTCACACTTTATTTTGGGGGGCTCCAAAATCACTTCAGGTGGTGACTGCAGCCATGAAATTAAAAGACGCTTACTCCTTGGAAGAAAAGTTATGACCAACCTAGATAGTATATTCAAAAGCAGATTACTTTGCTGACTAAGGTCCATCTAGTCAAGGCTATGGTTTTTCCTGTGGTCATGTATGGATGTGAGAGTTGGACTGTGAAGAAGGCTGAGCACCAAAGAATTGATGCTTTTGAACTGTGGTGTTGGAGAAGACTCTTGAGAGTCCCTTGGACTGCAAGGAGATCCAACCAGTCCATTGTGAAGGAGATCAACCCTGGGATTTCTTTGGAAGGAATGATGCTAAAGCTGAAGCTCTAGTACTTTGGCCACCTCATACGAAGAGTTGACTCATTGGAAAAGACTCTGATGCTGGGAGAGATTGGGGGCAGGAGAAGAAGGGGACGACAGAGGATGAGATGGCTGGGTAGCATCACTGACTCGATGGACGTGAGTCTGAGTGAACTCCGGGAGTTGGTGATGGACAGGGAGGCCTGGCATGCTGCAATTCATGGAGTCGCAAAGAGTCAGACACGACTGAGCGACTGAACTGACCTGAACTGAACTGAAGTGCCTCCCCCTTGATTTTTAAACACAATAATCATCCCAACAAATATCTGAAAAATAAGTTTAATTAGTTTCTGCTTTACAGAAGGAGTCTTACCTTTGAAATGTTAAGGGATATACCCAAGTCACAAAACTAGCAAGCAGCAGATTTCAGCCAGTCTGTTTGACCCCAAGGACCACATACACTGCACCAAATGGCCTCCCACATGATTTAAATGAAACCACCACTGAAATCACTCTTTACACTCAACAAATACCAAGATCAAAGCATTAAAAAAAAAAATTAAACCATCCTCAGTGTTCTGGCAGAAAGATATTGATTGTATACAATAGCCAAATAAGAAAAAAGAAATATCAACACAAAGTCCTAGGCTTTAACAAGAAAATCCTGAATTATCATAGGAGCTATTATAATTTTCAGAGCAAAGCTATCTTTGAGATGTTTTCATGAATTTACTACGTTAAATTTTCCAATTTATTCATACACTTTATCAAGCTCTCAAGGACACTTCTGGAGAAGGAAATGGCAGCGCACACCAGTATTCTTGCCTTGAGAATCCCGTGGACAGAGGAACCTGGTGGGCTACAGTCCATGGGGTCGCAGACTTAGACACAACTGAGGCGACTTAGCAAGCATGCAAGAACATTTCTAGAGTAAAATCATCACTTATAGAGCATGAATTTTTAGACCTGACTGGAGATCATACAGCTATTATGTAATATTTAATAGTTCAAAATGAGAAGTTAATATACTTCTAAAAATACCAAAGAAACTAGCAGATAAAAATGTCAACGGTGATCATCAAAAATGCTTTGAGTTCTGTCTAATTCTTTCATACTCTTCTTAAGAGTTCTGCATTTTGTATCAGGGATGGACTGAATAAATAACATCGTTTTATATGTAGCAACCCTGTTTTATATTTCAGCCCATTCTCAATGATACAGATTTATCACTATCTTATAAACACCATGACCCATCCATTTCTCAGTTTTCAAATGCTTTCAGGATGTTTCACCAATATGTAAATATGCTGAGGGGGTGGGGGGGAAACCCAGATACTTCCTAGAGCATTTTAATAAATCATAATTCTGAGCTGTGGGTAGTGATCTTCAGTGCTTAAATGACAGCATTTAATTAATATTATACACCAAGTTTTCATAAATTTCATGCATCTTTGCAGCTCAGTTAATGAAGTTTTGGTAATGTTATTAATTGGTAAGAAACCTTAAAACAATTAATTACTGATTCTCCTCAACAGAGTAGAATCTTTTCATAATTTAGACAATATACTCACGTGCGCACACACATACACAAACCAGAAATGGAAAAGAAATGGAGAGCTTAAGACATATATCTGGCAATGTGAAAATCCTCGAAAAATGATCTTGAGGACTTATTGGCTGTCCAGTAGTTCAGACTCTCCACTTTCAATACAGGGGGCATGGGTTCGATCCCTGGTCAGGGAACTAGATCCCACATGCCGCAGAACGAGGCAAAACAATTTTTTTTATCTTATTCATTAAAACAATTATCTTGCTTAGAAATATCTAGATAATTGAGGGAAATGGCGTTTCTGTCAAATATTTGGGGGAAATATCTGAATTAAAGAATACTTTAATTATTTAAATAGCTTAAAAGAAATTATGTAAAAGACTTGACAACCTCAACTAACCAGCTATTCAGTCCAAGAAAACAGTAAATAGTTAAGGATCCATTCCTTTGACTATTCATGATTTCAAAAGTAAAAGTGAAGATTCCTTTAAAATTTTGTTGTTCATTCTTAATCGGCTATGTGTTATGTCGCTTTAGCTGTGTCTGACTCTTTGCAATCCTAGGGACTGTAGCCCATCAGGCTCCTTTGTCCATGGGATTTTCCAGGCAAGAATACTGGAGTGGATCTCCTCCAGGGGATCTTCCCAACCCAGGGATTAAACCCTTGCCTCTTACGTCTCCTGCACTGGCAGGCAGGTTCTTTACTACTAGCGCCACCATCAGCTATAGACCAAGACAAAACAAAAAGTTTAAAATTCGGAAAAAATAAAATGTTGTTGTTGTTTAGTCACTAGGTCGTGTCTGACTCTTCTGCAATTCCACGGACTATAGCCCACCAAGCTCCTCTGTCCACGGGATTTCCCAGGCAAGAATACTGGCGTGGGTTGCCATTTCCTCTTTCAGGGTATCTTCCCTACCTAAGGATCCAACCCCTGTCTCCTGAGTCTTCTGCATTGGCAAGCAAATTCTTTACTACTGCGCCACCCAGGCAGCCCATTAAAACGTTAGTAAGTTGCATTTGCAAAGCTGCCTCCTTGGGTGAGGTGAGGTGAAGTCGCTCAGTCGTGTCCGACTCTTTGCGACCCCGTGGACTGTAACCTACTAGGCTTCTCCGTCCATGGGATTCTCCAGGCAAGAATACTGGAGTGGATTGCCATTTCCTTCTCCAGGGGATCTTCCCGACCCAGGGATCAACCCGGGTCTCCCGCATTGGAGGCAGACGCTTTAACCTCTGAGCCACCAGGGAAGGCATAAAACCCTTTGGTGACCCAGAGTTGAGTGGCTCTGCACCACAGATTTGTCCTTATTTTCTCCCCATTAATGTGGCCAGATGCCCACAACAACATCCAAAGTGTGAAATCAGAAAAGCCTTCCATCATTTCAACTCAGAGCATCTAGCACGGCAACACATCAACCTCTTCTTATGAAGAACTGTTGCTGTTGTTAAGTTGCTCAGTCGTGTCTGACCCTTTGTGACCCCACAGACTGCAGTGTACCAGAGTTTCTTGTCCTTCACCATCTCCCAGAGTTTGCTCAAGCTTCATGTCCATTGAGTCAATGATGCCATCCAACCATCTCATCCTCTTATGAAGAGTAACCTCACTCTAACTTCTGATACATTTACCATCTTACCCCACTGGAAGGCGCAATGGTTTATGTGTCAAAGTTAACTGGGTTAAGGAATGCCCAGACAAGTGGGAAAACTATTTCTGGGTGTGTCTGTGAGGCGGTACTTAGTAGATTAGCATTTGTATCAACAGACTGAGCAGGGAACTTTTCTGGTGGTCCAGGGGCTAAGACTCTGTGTTCCCAAGGCAAGGGGCCTAGGTTCCATACCTGGTCAGGGAACTAGATCCTGCAGGCCACAACGAAGGTCCTGCATGCTGCAACTAAGACCCGGTGCAGCCAAATAAATAATTAAATAAAAACATGTACTTAAAATTTTTAGTTAAAAATATAGACCGAATGAAGACATGCACCTTCACCAAAGTGTGTGAGTATCATCCAGTCCTACAAGACCCTGGATTAGGACTAAAAGGCAGAGGAAGGGCAAAATCTCTCTCTTCTTGAGCTAAGATGTCCACCTTCCCTTGCCCTCAGACATCAGAGTTCTCAATTCTCAGGCCTTCAGACTTTAGGACTTACATCAGCGGCCCCTCATTTCTCAGGCTTTTGGACTTGAACTGAAGGTCACCCCCAGCTTTCCTGGTTCTCTAGCTTGCAGATAGCAGACTATGGGACTTCATGGCATCTATAATCACATGAGTCAATTCTTACCTAAATCTTATATACATATATATATATCCTATTAGTTCTATATATATCCTATATCCTATTATATAGCCTATGTATAGCCTATTTGTCTGTTTCTCTGGAGAACCCGAATACAGATTTGCTTCACACAGCTAGCTTTTTCTTTACGCCATATGATTATCATGATTAAGTCGTATGCAGCCACTGACCTAAAAGAAGCTATTAGCTTTACAGACAGTCCTAGTCACTGACAACTGCATCTGCTTTCATGCAACTATAATTAATCAAGGTTGTCTGTGTTAGGTAAGAACATGAATTCAGATCCACAAGCCCTCAGTGCAAACCCTGAGGCTGGATGTGCCTTAGAATGAAGACTTCACATTTTACAAAAGTAAATGGCAAGTGATACTGGATATTATGTGATTTCCCCAGCAGAGTCTGGAATGATGCTCTAAAATCAGTTATGCTATTGTTTCTTTAACAAAATGAATGAATATTCACATGAAGTGTGATTTTAAAACTAGCCCCTATCAGATCAAGCCTGGTTTTGCCCTGGAGTAAGTTGCAAAACTAACTTTTAGATTTCAAAGTATTTAATAGAATGGAAAAATACTAGTAGAGGAGCTGTAGCAGCAGAAAATATTTGAAATCATTATGAGAACTGGCATATGAGAATAGGTGTCAGACACCAGCTATGCATACCTCAGGAGTGTTTTCTAAAATAATTTTACTTATTGATTTTTGGCTGTGTGGGTCTTCAGAGCTGTGTGGGCTTTTCTCTAGTGGTGAGTGGGGGTTACACTCTAGTTGAGGTGCATGGGCTTCTCATTGAGGTAGCTTCTCTTGCTGCAGAGCACAGGCTCCAGGGCTCACAGACTTAAGTTGTTGTGGATGTGGGCTCAGTAGTGGCTGCTCTGGAGCTCTAGAGCTCTGGCTCAATAGTTGTGGTGCAATGACTTAGCTGCCCCGTAGCATGTGGGATCTTTCCAGATCAGAGATCAAACCCATATCACTTGCATTGGTAGGCAGATTCTTTACCACTGAGCCACCGAGGAAGCCCCGTCTAGAGTGTTTTATTCAACTAATCAGAGAACACTTCCTAAATCATGGATCAAGCCAATACTGGTATTAATCCTTTATTTGATTGGTCGTCTCCTTTCTTTTGGGGGGGGGGGCGTGTCATGCCACAAGGAATGTAAGATTTTAGTTCCCCCATCAGGGATCAGACCCTCACCCCCTCCATTAGAAGCACTGGACTCTTAACCACTGGACCACCTGGGAAGTCCCAGCCTTCTCCTTTTGAATATTACTTCTACCTCTCTTTTATTATAAAATTTCAGGATCATTAGAGATCTACATAGCAAGTCAATAGGTAGATTTAAAAGGAAAAAAAATCACAAAATTTAAAATTATTTCAGGAGATTTAGACAGCCATGGGATCAACCTCTAGTTCTGCTCCTTTGACCAAAATTATATGTTTGATGATCAGCCCTTTAAGGCAGCTTTGCTTCTTTTAGTAAATTTCTATACGATCATGCCATAGTCCTAAATTTTGTGTTTATTCTATCATTACTAGGAAAACTCAATTAAAAAAATAAAAGGCAATAGAAAAGCTCACAGTGTTCATGATAAACTGGACAGCAGTTTGCTGAGTGTAACATACAGACCAGAGCAAATCTCATTACCTGTGCTAGCTCATGGTCACCATAAGCAGCTTAAGTGATGCCGTCTTCCTCACTGTTCACTCCACATTTACTCTAGTCATTTGGATTAGTTCTCATCCAAACCCTGCCAGCTCAGCTTGAAAAACGCTGGCCTACATTTTATCTTCTGGGATTTTTTATAAACATCACATTTTCAGAGTCCCAAACATTGTAATGTATGAGACTACAGTGACTGTGATAATAATCCCTTATACCACCAGCAAATGTTCACACGAACAACCCCGGTTATTAATATAAACTGATTATATGTGCAATTATCCTTTCTAATATGCATTTAGTTCAAACAGTGAATCAGACCCTATAACAATATAATGTATGATCATCTTATTCTTGAAATAAGATGCTTCCCTACTGTGCATCTTAATTACTGAACAAGGGAAGCATTCCAACTAAAATCGTCTTAGTATGATCTAAAATTATTTTCTCAAAAATATGAAAATTTCTGCAGTAGCAGATATCTCAGGCTGGATTCCCCAGAAGAGCCCAAGATGAGGATTTGAGACCAAGTAGTTTAGCATGATTCTGGAATACATGTACTGAGTTTAGGGAAACTACATAATAGTGTTGATTCATCTAAATACCATCTATCCCTGAAATAGCCTCAAATGTATATATTAATCTGTATACACATAAGGATCAATTTGGTCTTTCCTGGTGGTTCAGTGGTAAAGAATCCAGCTGCTAATGCAGGAGACATGGGTTTGATCCCTGAGTCAGGAAGATCTTCTGGAGGAAGAAATGGCAACCCACTCCACTATTCTTGCCTGAAAAATCCCATGGACAGAGGAGCCTGGCGTGCTATGGTCCATGGGGTCACAAAAGAGTTGGACACAACTTAGTGACTAAACAACAGCAAGAATGATTAGCTTTATTTGTGTGTGTCTGTTCCATCCCCCAAGAAACATGCTTTGTTTTCAAGCAGTAGAAATTGCCCTGAGACACAACACTGCCTCTCAGCCAATGAACCTCAGCCAAAAACTAGGGTGAATGTCTGCACATTGTTGGCTTCACTTGTGTCCATTTATTTGTGAACAATGCTGACCCCCTATTGTCCAAAAAAGAACATAAAAGTAATAGTGCTAGACATGTGACCCAAACAAACCAAGGAGGAGAATCAGCCTGGAGGAAGAAAGGCAAGTATCTGTAAGTTTTATGTTCACTGAGAGTCATCAAGTCATGGTCAAAGGCACAGATGGTGGAGATCAGTAGGCAGGTGGGGTCAGTGAAGGAAGTCCTTTGATACTCTGCTCAGTCGCTTCAGTCGTATCTGGCTCTTTATGACCCTATAGACTGTAGCCTGCCAGGCTCCTCTGTCCATGGGATTCTCCAGGCAAGAAGACTGGAGTGGGTTGCCATGCCCTCCTCCAGGTGATCTTCCTGACCCAGGAATAGAACCTGCATCTCTTGGGTCTCCTAAACTGGCAGGCAGATTCTTTACCACTAGCACCACCTGGGAAGTCCATTGAGGGCCTCATAAACAGAACTGCAGCCCAGGAAGACTTACCCACCATAGAAAATGTGAACTAGGAAGAACTAAGGCCAGAGGCCATCATGACTTCAGGGGACTTGAAGAGAACGGAAAGCCATTGCCAAGACTGCCATTATATAATGTATATTCTGTTCAAATGTTACTAACATCTCTCCAAAAAAGGAAAAAAGAACAAAGGGCTGAGATTCCCCTTATTCCACTAGCAAAAAGTGGTCCAGAGCTGAGGCTTCCTATTCGGCCCTTCTGTCCCCACATCCCAGGGGTTCTGTGATCCAGGCCACTTGCTTGCTGGGAAAGGCCTGCTTTGGTATTCTGGGGTAAGTTACAAGAAAACCCAAACTGGAAGCAAGGATGTGCATTTAGCCAGCCAGCAGTATCGCCTGGCAGGAAGGGAAATGTGAGATCTCTGATGGTAGCCGTCACCATAAAACCGGCAGGTGCTGTAAACTCAATACATGGATGTACTGAGTCAGGACATGTTACTCTGCTCAGACTCCCATGACAAAGTACCACAGACTGGGTGGCTTAAACAACAGACATTTATTTTCTCTCTGCTCGGGAGGCTTGAAGTCCAAGATCAAGGCACCACTGGGGTTGGATTCTGGAGAGAAAGATCTTCCTGGCTTGCAGACAGCCACCCTCTCACTGTATCGCCATGTGGCCTTCCCTTCATGCATGTGTGCAGAGAGAGCAAGTGCTGCTGTAATGCCTCTTCTTAAAAGGACACCAGTCTTACTGGATTAGGGCTCCAGCCACCGATTTCATTAACTTTAATTACCTCTGTGAAGTCCCTCTCTCTAAATATACTCATACTGGGAATTAGGGCTTCAACACAAATTTTGTGGGGGAGACACAATTCAGTCCATAACAGGAAGTGAGACTCATTATACTGTTAAATTATAGTCATAAAAATTGTGCTTAGTTTGTATACTAGAAGAAAAATATTAATATCACGACGAAGATTCAACACATTAAAAAATATCTGTGATGTAGGGTCTTCCCTGAAGGTCCAGTGGTTAAGACTGCTTCCAGTGCACCGGGCATCGGTTCACTCCTTGGTTGGGGAACTAAGACACCCCACCCCCCACCATGCCACACAGTCAAAAAGAAAATTCTGCAATGTAATTTTCCCTTCCTTCCTAGCCTGCAGTGCTATTTTGAGGCCTCTCATCTGGCCACATTCACTGCTCTCTATATGCCAGATACTTGAGCTCATGGAAGATGACAGAAACAATAACTTCCCCCAAAAAACAAACAACTCAGTCAAAAATGGGCAGAAGATCTAAACAGACATTTCTCCAAAGAAGATATTCAGATGGCCAACAGGCACATGAGAAGATACTCAACATCACTAATTATTAGAGAAATGCACATCAAAACTATGCGGTATCACCTCACACTGTCAGAAGGGCTATCTTAAAAAAGTCTACAAATAAGAAACGCTGGAGAGGCGCGGAATGCACACTGGTGGTGGGAACGTACATTGGTACAACTACTATGAGGAACAGTATGGCGGTCCCTTAAAAACTAAAAATAAGAGTTATCATATGATCCAGCAATCCCACTCCTGGGAAAACATCTGGAAAAGACGAAAACTCTTCAGTCAAAAAGATATATGCCCTCCAGTGCCTACAGCAGCACTACTTATAATGGCCAGGCAATCTAATGTCCAGCAATAGATGAATGGATAAAGACAATATGACTGATACACACACACTCACACACACACACACACACACACGTGCGTGCGCACACGCGATGGAATATTACTCAGCCGTAAAAAAAGAAAGGAGTAACGCCAGCTGCAGCAACATGAGTGGACCTAACCATTACCACACGAAGTGAAGTAATTCAGAAAGAGAATAATCAATGACATCCTTATATGCAGAATCTAAAAAGAAATTATACAAATGAATTTATTTGCAAAACAGACTCACAGACTTAAGAGAAGGAACTCATGATTGGCAGAGGAAAGGATGAGGGGAAAGGAGAGTTAAGGAGTTTGGGACTGACACGTTCACACTGTTATATTTTGAATAGATAACCCACAAGAACCTACTGTATAGCACATGGAACTCTGCTGAAAGTTATGTGGCAGCCTGGATGGGAGGGGAGCTTGGGAGAGAATGGATACAGGTATAGGTATGGCTAAGACCCTTTGTTGTCCACCTGAAACTATCACAACACTGTTAATGGGCTATACACCAATATATAATAAAAAGTTAAAAAAACTAAAAACAGAACTTCCATATGATCCAGCAATCCCACTCCTGGGCATATACCAGAAGAAAAACAAAATTTGAAGAGATAACATGCACCCAATGTTCACTGCAGCAGCATTTACCATAGCCAAGACATGGAAGCAACCTAAATATCCATTGACAGAGGAATGGAAAAAGAAGACATGGTATATATATATGCTGTTTTTGTTCAGTCACTAAGTCATAACTAATTCTTTGAGACCCTGTGGACTGCAGCCCACCAGGTTCCTGTGTCCATAGCGTTTTCCAATCAAGAATTCTGGAGTGTGTTGCCATTTCTTTATCCAGGGGATCTTCATAGCCTGGGAATCAAACTCATGTCTCCTGCACTGACAGGCAGATTCTTTACCACTGAGCCACCAGGGAAGCCCAATATATATATATACAATGCAATATTACTCAGTTATTAAGAAAGAATGAAATAATGCCACTTGTAGCAACATAGATGAGATTGTCATATGGACTGAAGTCAGACAAAGACAAATATCATATGATATTACTCATATGTGGAATCTAATTGTTAAAAATGATACAAATGAACTTATTTACAAAACAGAAACAGACTCACAGTCATAGAAAACAAATGTAAGGTTCAGTTCAGTTCAGTTCAGTCGTTCAGTCGTGTCCGACTCTGCGACTCCATGAACCACAGCACGCCAGGCCTCCCTGTCCATCACCAACTCCCGGAGTTCACTCAGACACACGTCCATCGAGTCAGTGATGCCATCCAGCCATCTCATCCTCTGTCGTCCCCTTCTCCTCCTGCCCCCAATCCCTCCCAGCATCAGAGTCTTTTCCAATGAGTCAACTCTTCGAATGAAGTGGCCAAAGTACTGGAGTTTCAGCTTTAGCATCATTCCTTCCAAAGAAATCCCAGGGTTGATCTCCTTCACAATGGACTGGTTGGATCTCCTTGCAGTCCAAGGGACTCTCAAGAGTCTTCTCCAATACCACAGTTCAAAAGGGCAAACATGGGAAGGCAGGAATAAATCAGGAACTTGATATATACATACACACACTACTATATATAAAACAGATAATCAAGACCTACTGTACAGCACAGGGAACTCTACTCAATGCTCTGTTGTGACCTAAATGGGAAGGAAATTCAAGGAAGAAAAGATATTTGCATATGTGTGGCTGACTCACTTGGCTGTACAGCAGAAACTAACACAATATTGTAAAGCAATTATATGCGAATTTAAAAAAGCAAAAGCATAAAAAATTAGAAATCTATGTTAAAGAGTATATAATAAATATATATGTAACTTGATACATCAATGAAATAAAGTATAGGGCAGAGCTAAAAACATTTTTAATGGCTTTCTCTACTAAGTGAATTAGAGAAGGCTCACTTAGGGAAATATTCAAGCAAATATTGATCTGACCATTAAAAGAAGCTCAGATGATCAGGATAAACAACATTATAAATAGCAAAGTTAAAAATAAAGTGAAAGTCTGTCTTTTTAAAAAAAAAGCCTTTTTATTCTTACATCTATTTTCATCAAATATTAAAGACACATGAATTCATCAATCAGCAGCCCACAGATCACCCATTTTCTGAAGGACACTGGGTGCTAAAAAATGTAAGCACCCTCAGAAACATTACAGCTTAGTTAGAAGAGAAGCAATATGAATGTAAAAAGGCATAGAGATTAACATCATTTCAATGCAAATACAGCACAAGCCAGGTAATCAACCACCAAATGAAAGGATCAATTTACAAAAGTGAAAATGTGAACATTTTAGACAAGGATATATTCAAGCAAGATATTCAAGGAAAAGTAAAATTTGGACATCAAGGGGACAGGAAAGCAAAGTCACTTGGGTCCAAAAATATGGTAAGAAACGCTTTCAAATAAGGTTAATGAATGGAATATTTGGGAGAGCAGGTAAAGAGCAAATGCGGAGAGCCTTCACTATCAAGCTGGGAAATTGATTTTATCCTCATGACGCAGCAACTGAGGAGCCCCTGAAAGTTTCAGCAAAGGCTGACACAATCAAAGTGGTATATTAAGAACATGAGTCTAGCACCACTATATAGGGATTGAAAAAAACCTGTAGAGAAAAATAACCAATAGTCCACCATGAAGGGTTAAGGATATGAACTAGGCTGGGCAATGGACAGCAGTGTGAGGGAGATTTAGGGAAAGAATTTATAACACTTGGTAAATTATAAGAGACTAAGAGATTCACTGGTCTCCACAACACCTGGCCAAGAGATGAAAAGAATCATTAACAAAACTAAAAAGTCAAGGTGGAAAGCCAATTTCAGAGCAGATAAAACTCAACAGAAACTGATCACAAGTGGTCTAGTGGTTGAGAATCCACCAACCAATACAAGGGTCACAGGTTCCATCCCTGGTCAGGGAAGATTCCACACACCGCGGAGCAACTAAGCCCATGTGCTACAACCACTAAGGCCTGAATACCCTAGGGCCCACACTCGACAAGAGAAGCCCATGCGCCACAATTAGACAGCAGCCCCACTTGGCGGCAACTAGAGAGAGCCTGCCCGCAGCAACAAAAACCCAGTGGAGCCAAAAATCAAGTAATTAATTTAAAAAAAAAAGATTACAAAATGAATAAGGCAAAAACAGCAGTCATAGGATTTAGTGTGGATACTGGCATATATTCTTTTGGAAAATAATCATAGTAAATGCACTGTTTTTAAATAACCTTTTTTTCTAATTAAAAAGCAACCCAAGTTCAGAACAAACAGACTTGGTACCCAAAAAGAGAACCCCCAAAATAAAATCAATCAGAATCCTGCTACCCGGAGATGACAACTCTAACACTGTGTCTATCCTTTCAGTATTTTTTTCAATGTCAACAACAGTAATAAGAGGGGAAGAGAGGGTGAAAAATGGCTAAGATTTATTGGCTGCCACATATAGTACAGGGCATGTACACTGCACACACTAATAAAAGCTCCTGACATACATTAAGGTACTAATATTATCCTTTTTGCAGATGGAGAAACTGAAGCCCAGAACATTTAAGAAAACTGCCCAAAGTAACACAGAGTTGGGTTCTGAACACAGGTAATCCAGCCTGACTTGGGATCTTAACCACCAGGTACGCTCCCTCTGGCACCATGTGCTTATATAACACACATCAGTTTGAACACATAACCATAGAACATATGCTCATTCATTCATTCTTCAACCAAGGGTGTAAACTTTGTTATTCATAGAAACAGCAGAGCTCCTTAGGCAAACTCCATTAAGGGCAGACGGGTTGCCAACTGGCTGCTGCTGCTGCTGCTGCTGCTAAGTCGCTTCAGTCGTGTCCAACTCTGTGCGACCCCATAGATGGCAGCCCACCAGGCTCCCCCGTCCCTGGGATTCTCCAGGCAAGAACACTGGAGTGGGTTGCCATTTCCTTCTCTAATGCATGAAAGTGAAAAGTGAAAGTGAAGTCACTCAGTTGTGTCCGACTCCTAGTGACCCCATGGACTTCAGCCCTCCAGGCTCCTCTGTCCATGGGATTTTCCAGGTAAGAGTACTGGAGTGGGTTGCCATTGCCATCTCCATGCCAACTGGCATCTTCTCTAAAATAATTCTTTTCCAACAGCTAGTCTTCCTGTGGTCTCTTGAGGTTTCCCCGGTTTACTGAATACCGTAGTCAGGATAGGCACGTGATATTGCTGTAACAAGCATCTCAAAACATCTTAGGGTTTATAACCACAAAGGTTCGTTCCTTGCACACAATTCTTGATCCAAGGGTCATAGGAAGATCTGCTCCATGACGTCTGACTCCAGAACCCAAGTTGATGCCACCAGAATGTTGCCACTTTGGTGACAAAGGAAAGAAAGCTTTGTGGGGTCTTGCTCAAGTGCTCTGGCCTAGAAGTAGCATCTGTCACTACACACAGCTCATTGGCCAGCACTTGTCACATAACCTCAATATACCACAACAGGATCAGGAAGGACGCTCTGCCCACCAGTCCAGAATGGGAAAGGGTACCTCGGGCTTCACATTACTGCATGAAATTCACATTCTGAGTTCTTGGAACCCTCAGGTTCCATCCACATTTTGACAAATAATCTATTGCTGCTGCTGCTGCTGCTAAGTCACTTCATTCGTGTCTGACTCTGTGCGACCCCATAAACGGCAGCCTGGCAGGCTCCCCCGTCCCTGGGATTCTCCAGGCAAGAACTCTGGAGTGGGTTGCCATTTCCTTGCTAATACCTCTTTAAAACAAAAACTGTAAAATATTGATTGGATTATCAGTGCTATAAAGGTGACTTTACGGCACCAACTTGAATCAATAGTCTTTTTTTAATATCTATTTTTATTTATTTATTTGGCTGCATTGGGTCTTAGTTGTAGCATGTGGGATCTAATACCCAGACCAGGAATCAAACTCAGGCCCCCTGCATTGGGAGCACAGAGTCTTGGCCATCGAACCACTAAGGAAGTGCCAACGGAGTCATTAAGGAATATTTGAGCTCATTTCACAGATGAAGACAATGAAGCCCAGAGAACACCAACCCAAAATAACCCCAGCTAGTAACAGATTGAAACCAGAGTGTTTTGTTTTTTATGATTCCCTCAATTAATTCCTCACAAAGCATGAAAGAAAAAGGTTAGGTTTTATCTGTTGGGAGAGTCACCACTTGTATTCAAACTCAATATGAATTTCATTAAAGTTAAAACCTATGTTAAAATATCTTTCAGGAAAGTACATTATCCTAGATCTTAGTCTTTTTATACACATTTCTTATTTTCCTTACCAACATTTTATGATGTAGAGTTGTACATTCTCTGACAGATTTTATTTTAGTTACTAATCTGGGAAGTGTACTCATTTGCAAGCAAAAAAGAATCTAAATGGTGGCATTTGATGAATATATGTACATGTGTCTCCCAATATTGTTCTTTTGCTTTACTTAGCTGACACAAACTCAGTAGTCCAAAAAAAAAAAGACAAAACCAATAGCCATTTCCCCAAAGTGACTCCAGGATCATTAGAAAGTAGACAGTGCAGCCTCCCTCATTTTAAAAAAGGAAATTAAAATCCAGAATTAGGGCCATGTGCCCAGGACCCCCACTGACAATGTGTTAGAGCCAAGTCTTTTTTTTTTTTTTTTTTTTTTGGCTGTGCTGAGTCTTCATTGCTGCCTGGGCTTTCTCTGGTTGCAGTGAACGGGGGCTACTCTAACTGCAGTACTCGGACTTACTGCAGTGGCTTGTTGCACAGCACAGGCTCGAGGGCACCAGGGCTTCAGTAGTTGCAGCTCCCAGGCTCTAGAGAACAGGCTCAATAGCTGTGGCGAACAGGCTTAGTAGCTCCAAGACATGCGGGATCTTCCCGAACCAGGGACCAAAGCCTTGTCTCCTGCACTGGAAGATAGATTCTTCACCACTGAGCCACCAGGAAGCCCAAGCCAGGTCTTAAAATCAAGCTCCCACCTCCAAACGCAGTGTCCCTTCCAGCACCCTATATTCCCCCAAGCTTCATTACTTTGGGCAAGTCCTTTCATTTCTCCGGTCCTTGGCTTCCTTAGCTGAAAAGTGAGGGCAAAAATCCATCACTAGATTAAATTTCCCAAATGGGTTACAAAGACCAGCCTAAGATGTCTGTGGAGTTAGAAGGTTTTTTTGGTCATCCAGGTGTGACAGAACCTAAATGTCTTAGTCCTTCCTTGGAGATTCTAATGGAGATCGACAAGTGAAGGCTTAAGAAATTCTTCAATAAAGAAAAACATTTTAAAAACACCAATACAGTATACTAATGCATATATATGGAATTTGGAAAGATGGTAATGATAACCCTGTATGCAAGACAGCAAAAGAGACACAGACGTATAAAACAGTCTTTTGGACTCTGTGGGAGAGGGCGAGGGTGGGATGATTTGGGAGAATGGCATTGAAACATATATATTATCATATGTGAAATGAATCGCCTGTCCAGGTTCGATGCAGGATACAGGATGCCTGGGGCTGGTGCACTGGGATGACCCAGAGGGATGGGATGGGGAGGGAGGTGAGAGGGGGGTTCAAGATGGGGAACACGTGTACACCCATGGCAGATTCATGTCGATGTATGGCAAAACCAATACAATATTGTAAACTAATTAGCTTCCAATTAAAATAAATAAATTTATATTTAAAGAAAAACATTTAATGGCCATGTTTCCTGAACTCATTTGATAGTAGGGAGGTTCGGGTGTGTGACTCTCCTCGGGGTCCTGCTTCCCTCTCTCACCACTCTCCCTCCTCTTGCTCCCTCTCCTCCAGACAGAGGGGACCCAAACACCGCAACCCTTCCTGCCCCAGGCCTTCCAACCTGCCGCAGCTCAGCCTGGAGGACTCATCTGCTCAGGGAGGGGCCCTGGCCACCAGGCTCCAGCAGAGCTCTGCTTGGTGGCCATCTTTTTCACAACCCTTATCGCTGCCTAGAGTTACATGATGTACCGCCAGCCCCCTGCACTAGAACAGACTTGGGAAAGCAAGACTCTGTCTTGGGAAATCTCTAAAACCCTAGCACCTAAAACACTAAGAAGAGGAGGAATGCAGTGGATGTTTCTCGAATGGATAAACTAATGAACCAATTAGCAAAGTACCCCAAAAGAATGCTATGTAGAATAAGAAAAATTATCACCAGACTGGATGTCAGCAACACCCGGACACTTGATGGAAATTCTCAGGTCCCACCTTGGACCCACTGAGGCAGACCTACTGGGTGAAGAGGGCTGGGTATGCGGTGGGGGGAGACCCCCAGGGTAAACAGCAATCTGATCTGGGTTGGAGTAAGCCTTCCAGATGATTCTGGTATTCGCTAAAGTTTGAGAATCACTGGTCTAGAATAGCTTTAAGTTAAATTCAACTTCTAGAATTCTTTTATATGTGAGCAATTCTCTTATGGTACTTTGAGCATTATACAAGAGAATAAACTAATTTATCACATTTCCTGAGAGTCTTAGAATCATCATATATGGAAACGTACTGGCTTTTCCCTCCAATAGAAATAAAGCCCTAATTAACACACAATGTCCCACTGAGAATTAATCAGTTCAACAGCTACCCCAACACACTCGAGGGTCATTTTACCATCTGTTATAACAGAAAAGCCAGTTACTCTAGAACCACTAAAGCTCTTTCTAACAAATGTTGTGTTCTTCTTCTAAAATAAAAAATTATACACATCACGCAATACATATACAGAGAAAAAGACTTTCTCTTTATTCCTTGATTAATTAATCCCTTGATTATATCCCAAATGACAATGCAGGAAACCAAGTTAATTGTAATACAAAAACATCCAGAGGATAATTTATATACCCTCAAATTCTGTCTTCACTTCTCATTAACTGAAAATGAACAGAGGGGCAATTTTTGATAAAAGTTTTACTAAATGATGCCAAATCAAGTAAGCATTATTGACTGGGAAAAGCCAAGGGTATAAACATGTGGAAGTCACACAACGCCTTCTAAGCCTTCACAGTCCAGCCCAAACACGCTGTCACACTCACCCAGGAAGACGCTCGCTTCCTGCCAAAGTGATAGGCTTGTAAGCTGCATGCCACGCTTTTCACACTTCTCCGTCTTCCCTGTTTCCTTCATACCCATCTCAGCCTTTTCGGTCCAGCCCCACCCTGCCCCTCACTCAAGTGGACCTGATAGGTTCAGAATGAGGGGACAAAATAGATCATTAAATAGTTAATCCCGCTAGGGGATTTTAAGTAGAAGAATATGGGAGACCCTTGTAAGTTAAAGACTACTCAAGAAAGCAGGCTTGCTTAACCACTGAACCATGCAACAGAAGCATAAGATATGCCCCAAATAAAACAGTGGCCGCATGAGAGCCACAGCCTGCCCAATGAGCTCAGTAAGTTAATGATTCCTAGGACACGCTCTCTGCACATAAAAAAACAATCATTTGTGGACCTAGCTTGACCATCTAGGGACAAGAAAACTCCCCTGCCCAACCGGGAGGAGGAGCTGATGATTTAAAAAAAAAAAAAAAACACGTCTACTCAAGAAAGACAAAGGAGTTCTTCTGCTCCTCCCCCCTTTTCCTTGATTATAAAACTGTAGCCTAGTAAGTTCTTAGGGCACGGCATTTCTCACCCGCCCAGGTGTAAGTCTCACAAGCATCCTATTCTAATAAATCATTTCTTATCTACCACTTTGTTCTCTCTGAATTCTTCTCATGGGTGGTCCGACTCTTTGTGACCCTATGATCTGCAGCCCACCAGGCTCCTCTCTCCATGGAATTTTCCAGGCAAGAATACTGGAGTGGGTTGCCATTTCCTACTGCAGGGGATCTTCCTGACCCAGGGTTTGAACCCAAGTCTCCAGCATCCTCGTACATTGGCAGGCAGATTCTTTACCATTGCACCACCTGGGAAGCCCAAATTTAATGACAGCTCTGCAGTGAGACACAAAGGTATCTGAGCTCTTCAGAGCTCCCCCTCCCTCCGAAATGACACCAATTGCTTTCAAACCCCTCATTTGCAAACCTTGTCTGCAAATCCAGGTCAGAAGTCTGAGCCACACTCACTGGATGTGAGTGTTTCATCTTCTCTTATATATATATATTTTTAATTTATTTGACTGTGCTGGGTTTTAGTTGCTGGCACTTGAGATCTAATCCCCTGACCAGGAATCAAACCCAGGCCCCCTGCATTGGGACCTCGGAGTCTCAGCCACTGGACCACCAGGGAAGCCCCTCCTCTTTTAATTTCAATGAACGAAGACTAGGACACACGCGTTCCTGCACTCTCCCTCACCCGATCTCCTCCTGACCCTGCCTCCTGACCCTGCCATCTTGAATCTTTGGCTTATCTCTCGGTTTCAGCAGTACCCAAAGCTCCAGCTAAAAGACTGTCCTTACTGCTCTCAAGGGGTTTCACCAGCCAGGTGAGCCCCACTGTTACCTCCTCACCTCCCTGTGGGGGACAGAAGGCAGCGAGAAATCCAAGGGAGTAGCCAGGAAGGACCCCTGAAACACAGGAACCTTGACTATAGGGAAGGCGGTGGTTATAAGATGGTGCCCTTCTTACAAAAGAGATCAGATACCCAGGGAGACCCTACCTCTGGCCTGGTATATGTCAGGTTTTTGCTGTCCAAGACAATAGAATCCCCAAGGGAGGATAGAGGATAAAACCATGTCTGAAAGCAAGACATTTTTGTTAGGATCTAAAATGTATGCTGTCAGGTACCTAGAGTAGTCAAATTCAGAGAGTCAGAAAGTACATTTGTAGATGCCAGGGGTTGGGGGCTGGGAGGAATGGGGAGGGAGAATGGGGAGTTAGTGTTTAATAGTGTTTAGAGTTTCAGTTTAGAAAAGTAAAAAACTCAGGAGATGGATGTGAGAGTTACACAAAAATGCCACTGAACTGTATAGTCAAATAAGGTTAAAACAGCAAGCTTTACATTATGTGACTTTTACTGCAATAAAAAAAATTTTTTTAATCAATCAGGTTTGCAGCTTCTTGTATTTTGTAAGTTTATTCTCCTGTTGTTCTCAGCCTTTATTGAATCCTTTTACAAGCTGCAACCTCTTTCAGGATGCCAAAAAAAAAAGGGAGAGGTTTTTCTGTTCCAGTTATTAGCACATCAAACAGGAGGCTACCCAGTGCACCCCTACAGCTCTGGATGCATAAACGAAAGTGAGGAGCCCCCTACCATGCTTCCCGCTCCTGGGGAAAACGAACAGACATGTCAGAGTCCTACTAGTGAGTTATTCTCCCCACCTGAAGGTCCTCCTGCCAGAGAAACTTTCAAGTTTCTCAGTTCTCCTTAAAGGAGGACTTCCCTGGTGACTCAGAATGTAAAGAACCTGCCTGCAAAGCAGGAGACCTGGGTTCACTCCCTGGGTTGGGAAGATCCCTTGGAGGAGGGCATGGCAACCCACTCCAGTATTCTTGCCTGGGAAATCCCATGGACAGAGGAGCCTGCTGGGCTACAGATGGGGTCGCAAAGATCCAGACAAAAGGAAAAGATAAGTTCTTAGAGTCACACAGGGCTTCACAAAGATAAATCCACTCAGAGACCATGTGTTAACTCCTCCTCACGGAAAGACAACTGTCCTGATTCAGGCTCAGCTGGTCTGAAGGGCAGCAATCACTGGGCCCAAAAGGTGACTTGAGTTCACACTTCCCAGGTGAATAAGCATCACTACTGGGGACGAGCAGTGTCCCAAAAGATTATTTGTCACTGGCCACACCCTTTTTTGTGGTTCAGTCACTAAATTGTGTCCGACTCTTCACAACCTAACGGACTGTAGCCCACCAGTCTCCTCTGACCTCTTCACTAACTGCAAGAGTTTCCTCAGATTCAAGTCCAGTGAGTCAGTGATGCTATCTAACCCTCTCACCCTCTGCCGCCCCCTTCTCCTCTTGCCTTTGATCTTTCCTCACACCGTGCTGCTGCTGCTGCTGCTGCTGCTGCTGCTGCTAAGTCGCTTCAGTCGTGTCCAACTCTGTGCGACCCCATAGATGGCAGCCCACCAGGTTCCCCTGTCCCTGGGATTCTCCAGGCAAGAACACTGGAGTGGGTTGCCATTTCCTTCTCCAGTGCATGAAAGTGAAAAGTGAAAGTGAAGTCGCTCAGTCGTGTCTGACCCTCAGCGACCCCATGGACTGCAGCCTTCCAGGCTCCTCCATCCATGGGATTTTCCAGGCAAGAGTACTGGAGTGGGGTGCCATTGCCTTCTCCGCCCCCACACCCTATGAGACCCTAAATGACTGAACTGCAAGCAACCCATCTTTTTAAAAACACAGCTTGGAGCACAGGAAAATTTCTAACATCAACAAATTTTTGAAAAAGCCTATCACGGGTAAATCCCAGTGGCAACTCCTTGCTCTCAAATAAACTGCTACTGGCTTTCCTGAAAATCCCCAGGGGGACAGAAAAACAGAGCAAGCAGCTGCTTCCTTTTCCCCATGACTCAAACTGAGTTTTGCTAGACTGCAGGAACCCAACATAACAGCTGGTCACTCAATTGATAGATAGACAGACAAACAGATAGATATGTATGCATTATATCCAACTCTTTGCAGCCCCATGGACTGTAGCCTGCCAGACTCCTCTGTCCATGGGATTCTCCAGGCAAGAATACTGAAGCAGGTAGCAATTCTCTCCTCCAGGAGATCTTCCCAACCCAGGAATCGAACCTGTATCTTTTATGTCTCCTGCATTGGCAGGAAGGTTCTTTACCACTAGCACCACCCGGGAAGCAGATATGTGCATACACACACACACACACACACACACACACACATGTTATCTGTTGTTCAGTCAATAAGTCATGTCCAACTCTTTGCAACCCCATGGACTGCAGTACGCCAGGGTTCCCTGCCCTTTACTATATGTTATCTTAAATCTAGACAGAAGGGGAAAGTACAATGAATTTTGTTGGGAGGCAATCTCAACCATTACTTTCATGGAATTCCCAGTATGTTTCCCATAGGTATAAAGCTACAAGAAGCATTCAGAGTTCCAAAGCAACCCACAGCAAACTACTCAACATACTATATTTATTACACACCAGAATTCCAATACGTACAGAAACAGACCTGCCTCCCCCACCCTACTTACAGAGCATTCAGAGGTTTCCCCCCCCACCAACCATATAACACACATGCTTGGAACTGGAGACCAGCTCCACAATGATGTTAGGGAGTTGCAGGGCCCAGTATCACAGAACTTTCAGAAACATGAAGATTGAGGTAAGAAGCTACACACGGTGGACAAGAAGCAAGATACATGAAGACTAAGCCACAGTTTTTCCTTTGAAAGGTAATTGGTTCTGTCTAGAATTTCTCCAGATTAGCTTCCAACCCCAACACATCAGCAGGATCATCTGGGAAATTTGTTTAAAAAACAGATTCTAGGGCATCACCACGTGCCTGCATGCTAAGTTCTTTCAGTTGTGTCTGACTCTTTGTGACTCTATGGACCAAGGCCTGCCAGGCTCCTCTGTCCATGGGAGTTTCCAGGCAAGAATACTGGAGTGGGTTGCCATTTCCTTCTCCAGGAGAATCTTCCCAACTCAGGGATCGAACCTGCGTCTTTTACATCTCCTACATTGGCAGGCAGGTTCTTTACCACTAGCACCACCTGGGTATCATCAGAGTTCTACTAAATTAGACCCTGATGGAATGCCCTGGTGGTCCAATGATTAGAACTCCACGCTTTCACTGCTGGGGCACAGGTTCAAGTCCTGCTTGGGGAATTAAGATACTGCAAGCCTCATAGTGCAGCCACAATAAATAAATAAATAAAATAGACTGAGAGATGGGTCCAGGAATCTGTGTTTTTAAGGATACTTCTCCAGTAATAATGATGTTCAGCCATATTTAAGAATTCTGTTCTGGGGTTTTGCTATTAGAAAGATAGACTGAGATACATTTTACATGTCACAGTTTTCCAATATCCTTTAAGCCTTGGTTTCCTCTTATGGATTTTGATTTCTATTTAAGTACCTCCTAGCAAATGCAATGCTCTGTGGTTTCCTCTATAGCACTTACCATGATTTTTAATTACCAGCTACTTGTTTATTATTTGTCTTCTCCACTAGACTAAGCCTCATGAAAGCAGCTCTGTTCCATCATTTAACACAAAGTATGTTATAATAAACTTTGCTGAATGAGACATTGTATTCACTTGTTTCATTTCATCTTACTGCTAATGAATGATAGAGTAGAATTATATCTTTGTAAATCTTCCTTCACTGTTGATGGGAATGTAAATTGGTGCAGCCACTATAGAGTATGGAGTTTCCTTAAAAAACTGAAAGTAGAATTACCTTAATCCCACTCCTGGGCATATATCCAGAAAAGACGAAAACTCTTAAGTGGAAAAGATACGTGCATTCCAATGCTCATAGCAGCACTATTTGTAATAGCCAAGACATGAAAGCAACCTAAATGTCACCAACAGATGAATGGATGAAGAAGATGTGATATATAATGGAGTATTATTCAGTCATAAAAAGAATGAAATAATCCCATTTGCAGCATCATGGATGGACCTAGAGACTATCATACTAAGTGAACTAAGTCAGATAGAGAAAGATAAGCATCATAAGATAACAATTATATGTGGAATCGTAAAAAAACATTATACAAATGAACTTACAAAACAGAAATAGACTCACAGACATAGAAAACAAACTTATGGTTACCAAAGGGGAAAGGGAAGGCAAGGATAAATTTAGAATTTGGGATTAACAGATACACAATACTATACATAAAATAGATAAACAAAAAGGACCTACTGTATAGCACAGGGAACTATATTCAGTGTTTTGTAATAACCGTATGATGGAAAATAATCTGAAAAAGAATATATCTTTGCTGAACAGTTAAAACACTGTAAATCAACTATACTTCAGTTTTTTTAAAAAAAGGAATTATCTCTAAATCCTTTGAGAATTATCACTTTCTTATTCCCAAATTAAAGAGATGGAAAAAAGCAGCTGAGTGGACCAAGAAGACTTGGTGGTTAAGTGGCAAGACCACATCTCACACAACAACTCAGGTTCCACTTTTACTCCTTTTCCACTCTCCCATGCCACCTCCCTTCTGTGACTATCACAGCTGGATTCCAAATTATTAATATCAAACTTGCTGAAGAAAAGGCCCCTGGGTCTCAAAGTCTCAAAGTGTCTTTACATGACAGGCAGTTATGCAACTCAGAAGCATAGGTGTGTATGTGTGTGCTCAGTCATGTCCAAGTCTTTGCAACCCGTGGACAGAGGAGCCTGGTGGGCTACAGACCGTGGAATTTTCCAAGCAAGCCTGGAGTGGGTTGTCATTTCCTACTTCAGAGGATCTTCCCAACCCAGGGATCAAACCCGCGTCTCTTGTATCTCCTGAGATTGGCAGGCAGATTCTTTACCATTAGCACATATGTCACTGGAAATTTATAAAGCAATCTTGGAACTCACTAAATTCACTTAACAGAGAAACAATGACACAGAGTGGGAAAATGAAAGTTCATTGGAAAACTGTGGCATGATATATTCTATCTCTAGTTACAAAAAAAAAAAAAAACACATGAGAAAGATTATCTAGCTACAGTTAAAAAAAACTCACAGAACATAGTGAAAGAATCCTTTGCTGGAAAGAAAGAAAAACACACTTAATGGAAACTTGAATTTGGAGGGGAGGTTAATAAATAATATCATGAGTTTATTCTAACCTAAATAATTTATAGGAAGCCAAAAAGAATATCTGTTAATAGGAAGAAGAAGTTCTGGAAATTAAATGGGTAAAGATACAACAGTAATGTTGAAATGACTAAACTGGTCATTTAAAATATGATTTGAACAATAATGAAGCTTCCGTGATAGCTCAGTTGGTACAAAATCCACCTGCACTGCAGGAGACCCCAGTTCGATTCCTGGGTCGGGAAGATCCGCTGGAGAAGGGGTAGGCTACCCTCTCCAGTATTCTTGGGCTTCTACTGTGGCTTAGCTGGAAAAGAATCTGCCTGCAGTGAAGGGACCTGGGTTCAATTTCTGGGTTGGGAAGATCCCCTGGAGAAGGGAAAGGCTACCCACATCAGTAGAATTCCATGGACTGTACAGTCCACTGGGTCACAAAGAGTTGGGCAAGACTGAGAAACTTTCACTTTCACTATAAAACATTCAGTTCAGTTCAGTTCAGTTCAGTCACTCAGTCATGTCCGACTCTGCGACCCCATGAATCACAGCACACCAGGCCTCCCTGTCCATCACCATCTCCCGGAGTTCACTCAGACTCACATCCATCGAGTCCGTGATGCCATCCAGCCATCTCATCCTCTGTCGTCCCCTTCTCCTCCTGCCCCCAATCCCTCCCAGCATCAGAGTCTCTTCCAATGAGTCAACTCTTCGCATGAGGTGGCCAAAGTACTGGAGCTTCAGCTTTAGCATCATTCCTTCCAAAGAAATCCCAGGGTTGATCTCCTTCACAATGGACTGGTTGGATCTCCTGGCAGTCCAAGGGACTCTCAAGAGTCTCCTCCAACAACACAATTCAAAAGCATCAATTCTTCAGCACTCAGCCTTCTTCACAGTCCAACTCTCACATCCATACATGACCACTGGGAAAACCATAGCCTTGACTAGATGGACCTTAGTCGGCAAAGTAATGTCTCTGCTTTTTAATATACTATCTAGATTGGTTATAACTTTTCTTCCACGGAGTAAGCGTCTTTTAATTTCATGGCTGCAGTCACCATCTGCAGTGATTTTGGAGCCCCAAAAAATAAAGTCTGACACTGTTTCTACTGTTTCCCCATCTATTTCCCATGAAGTGATGGGACCGGATGCCATGATCTTCGTTTTCTGAATGTTGAGCTTTAAGCCAACTTTTTCACTCTCTTCTTTCACTTTCATCAAGAGGCTTTTTAGCTCCTCTTCACTTTCTGCCATAAGGGTGGTGTCATCTGCATATCTGAGGTTATTGATATTTCTCCCGGCAATCTTGATTCCAGCTTGTGTTTCTTCCAGTCCAGCGTTTCTCATGATGTATTCTGCATAGAAGTTAAATAAGCAGGGTGACAATATACAGGCTTGACGTACTCCTTTTCCTATTTGGAACCAGTCTGTTGTTCCATGTCCAGTTCTAACTGTTGCTTCCTGGCCTGCATACAGATTTCTCAAGAGACAGGTTAGGTGGTCTGATATTCCCATCTCTTTCAGAATTTTCCACAGTTTATTGTGATCCACACAGTCAAAAGCTTTGGCATAGTCAATAAAGCAGAATTAGATGTTTTTTTGGAACTCTCTTGCTTTTTCCATGATCCAGCTAAGCCTATATTAACATATTGGCAATTTATTTTGAAGAAACCAGTGAAAACTTTCTAATTATATTCACACAAAGCATTTCAGCAAATATCTCTTAAAAAAAAGAATATAAAAGAGAAATAAAATCATAACAAATCAGATGATAAAACTAGCAATAAACTATCTGTCCCTTTTAGAAAAAAAAAATGGAGTTTTATTGAGTAACTGATTGTAGTTCAGCTGGTAAAGAATCGGCCCACAATGTGGCAGTCCTGGGTTCAATCCCTGGGTTGGGAAGATCCCCTAAAGAAGGGACCAGCTACCCACTTCAGTATTCTGGCCTGGATAATTCCATGGACTATATAGCCCATGGGGTCACAAAGAGTCAGACAGGACTGAGCAACTTTCACTTAGCACTTAAGTAAGTACAATAGGGCTTTCCCAGTGGCTCAGTGGTAAAAGACTGCCTGCAATGCTGGAAATGCAGCAGGCGCAAGTTTTATCCCTGGGTCAAGAAGATCTCCTGGAGGAAGAAATGGCAACCCACTCCAGTATTCTGGCCTGAAAAATCCCACAGACAGAGGAGCCTGGCAAGCTACAGTCCACAGGGTCGCAAAGAGTCAGACACAACCGAGCACACACACATACACACACACACACACACACACACACAGGAAATATAATAACCCTAGTACGCATTTGACTGTAGGCATTCTCGGATCTTCTCTGAAACATTAATTCAGATTGACTAGCATTAGAGCCATCAAAAGACTTTAAATCTGTAGGAGTAAATTAAAGCAAAGGGTAATAAACAACCAATGAAGTTTCATTTTCAAAGAGTTATGGAGGGTCCCAGTGGAAACCCACAGACTTGGGAGTAAGTTTGAACTGTGACTAATCAAATTATTCAGTTCAGTTCAGTCATATCCAACTCTTTGCAACCCCATGAACTGCAGCATGCCAGGCTTCCCTGTCCATCACCAACTCCTGAAACTTGCTCAAACTCATGTCCATCGAGTCGGTGATGCCATCCAACCATCTCATCCTTGGTCATCCCCTTCTCCTCCCTCCTTCAATCTTTCCCAGCATCAGGGTCTTTTCCAGTGAGTCAGCTCTTTGCATCAGATGGCCAAAGTATTGGAGTTTCATCTTCAGCATGAGACCTTCCAATGAATATTCGGGACTGATTTCCTTTAGGATGAACTGGTTGGCTCTCCTTGCAGTCCAAGGGACTCTCAAGAGTCTCCTCCAACACCAAAGTTCAAAAGCATCAATTCTTCAGCACTCAGCTTTCTTTATAGTCCAACTCTCACATCCGTAAATGACTACTGGAAAAACCATAGCTTTGACTAGATGAACCTTTGTTGGCAAAGTAATGTCTCTGCTTTTTAGTATGCTATCTAGGTTGGTCATAGCTTTTCTTCCAAAGTCCAAAGGATGAAAAGTCCTCAAATTAAGATCACAGATGATGCCAAATGAAAAAGGAAAAGAAGACTCAGAACAGAACCATTTATTAGCCAGATTCTGTGATCAGTGATAGATAAACAACTAGAATTAGAATACACATTTGTATGAGAGATTTTAACAGATGAACATGCTTCTAAAGGCTACATAGCTAAAAGAATTCATAAGAAAACAAAACCAAAAAACTTATAATGGAAGAAATACACCTCACATGAAAAAAGTAGGTATCCTATGTTTTTATTTTTGCACATCAGTTTTGTTTTAAAGCAAGACAAATCTACAGGTTCAAAAATGAGCCAACATAATCTGAAATTAACTCATTAAAGAAAACACATAATAATTAACATGTACGTTTTTAGTCTAATAACTCAGAGTAAAAAGAGTAACACTTTATTATATCTTTTAAGTATAAGAAAAGATTTCAAGACCAGGAAAAGAAATACTTTTTTTAACCTAAATCCAACTGCCACTGAGATGTGTGGATTTGGTATAAAAATTGAAACAAAGATAAGCAATCTATCAGAATATCAATTGACTATGCCAAAAGAAAAGTTGAAAAGACCTAGAATCATTTGAGTTACTTAAAACCAGCTTGGTCAGAGCATGTAAACATCCTGCCTTCCAAGGCTACTCACAAGTTGATTATAATTACCATATCATTATTATGCCAAGTTAATTATAAATTTTTATTATATTTTTTCTAGGTACTGAGATACAGTTACTGACATGAGACAGTTTTGTGGGTTTTCTTCTTGGGGGGAAGGGCAGTTTGGTTTAGGGACAATGAATTTCTGTTTTGTTTTCATGTTTGTTGTCTGCAGTGGGGATGGGCGAGCACTTCTCTTATTCCTTGCTTCTTGAAGATCAACGAGTAACCTCATGCAGCTTGACAAGACAAGGTGAGAACAGTCCATTATGAAACAGGGCTATGGCATCTGACTCACCTCTTACTTATACTCACAAGCCTCATTACCATTACCATCACCTCATTACCATGACTTCCCTGGTGGCTCAGTGGTGGAAGAGTCTTCCTGCCAATGCAGGAGGTCAGGGTTCAGTCCCTGATCGGGAAGTTTCCACATGCCTTGGAGCAACTTAGCCCCCCACCACAACTACTGAGCCTGCGCGCCCGAGAGCCCGTGATCTGCAAGAAGAGCAGTCACCGCAAGAAGTCCACACACCACAACTAGAGAGCAGCTCCCACTCACCACAGCTAGAGAAAGCCTGAGCAGCAACAAAGACCCAAAACAAATAAATAATAAAAAGTTGTGTGCCTTTAAATAAATTTAAAGAAACATTGGCCTATGCCTACCAATTGAGTTCACCAGCTTGCAGACGCGAGATAACCTTCCCTGCAAGTTATAGCCGTGTACAGCTGAACATGTGTCTGTGGCTTAAGTGCAGAATTCCACACCAGGATAAGGGAGTCCAGTGCCCCATGCCCCAGGGGAGGTTTGGAGAGCTTGAGTAGATACTCTGTACACATTGGAACTGCAGGAAGGAGCCAAGAGAGTCAAAGCTCAGCATCCTCTTAAGTCACAATGGAGATCCAAGGAAACTGTCCACTGAAATCCACAGAGACCCAGGAGACAGGAAAAACAAGGTGCCAAGCAACGAGCATAGGCGGGAGGCACCCGGATCGAGCAAACTGGTTGAGAACTCAGGCTAAGAAGTAGAGACTGCAGAAATTTTCTGAGATACTTGCCACGTGTTATTGCAGCCAAAAGCCTTAAAAGTGGATTGAGAAAGAGCTGGTGCCAGTTCTTCAAGTCAGTCAGAAGAAACCCACACAATAACAAATACTGATAACTCGACCACAATGAACAGAGTCACAGAGTTCATTGATAGGAATCCAAACTTTACTTCGAACATCACCCTTTTCAACTTTTCAGGCCAGATCTTTTGGAAGTGTAATTAAATATAGAAGAATCAAATCATTAGGCCTCTGCTTCCTTTCTTTGTCCAAGCCAACTCTGAATGTGAGGCCACAGGCAATAAACCTTACTACAGAGAGAGAGAGAGAAGAAACAAGAGGCTTGGATAATAATCTGTATAATATCATTTGACCATAAAAAAAACACGGGATTAGAAGAAACACAAACATTCCAACTCTAGTAATATCAAGGGACGGTCCTATCTCTGGGAGACGGTATAAAGCAATGGCATATGTCTTTTCTTCTACACCCTCGGCTCTAACGCACACGCGCACACACCCACACACTCATGTGATCACAGGTCATGCTCTATGAGCGGAGGAGAACAAGCAGGCCCGTTTCTGTATCTCCCCGGCATCAGCTCTCTGCATCTTTTTAAATTGGGCTGCTCCAGATCTTAGGTGCACCTCATGGGATCTTTTAGTTGTGGCATGCAAGATCTAGTTCCCCGACCAGGGATTGAACACAGGCCCCCTGCTTTGGGAGCTTGAAGTCTAACCCACTGGACCACCAGGGAAGTCCCTCTCTGTATTTTTATATAATCTATTCCACCTTCCAGTCTAGAATAAACCATGTGAGCCAAGACATGACATGTGGATGACTACCCGGGAGAGTCATAGGTCCACTCCAGGAACCACATAAGACTCAGTAGTCACCAGAACTTGCCAGTTGGAGACCTGATCAGAGACTCTTAAGTCTAGAATAGGACAGAAAAAGCACAGACAGCCCAAGAGCATACTTGCTTCAGGCTACCTCCCTGTGCTCCTTAGCAATTAAACTTGATTATAGCCGACAGCTCCCATTACAATTATCTGAAGCCGATAGCAAGAGCCTCCTGTCAGGAAGCTATTAATAACCCGAAAGCCTTGTCTTCTTTCTCCCTGTAGTCACTCTTTACTTTCTGGGGGAGATTACAGACCCTGCAGATCCAATGAAGCACACAGTCCAGGCATGCCTATGGAGAGTTGGGACAGAGGGTGGGTGACTCCAGGAGAGGTGCTGCCCAGCCCAGAAACCCTGATATAAAGGAACCATGTATGTGCCTCTGCCCACCTGCTCAGGGCCAGCCTAACACATGCTGGCCCAAGCAGCAGCAGTCAGTGCAGCAACCTGTCCAGAACAAACCCAGGGATGCTGTGCCCTGCCAGCCACAACGAAGGCTCACATCACTCTCTTCCCAAGCAGAATTAATTTTATTTTAATAGTGACAGCCCACTTTGAGCATTTAACTGCATGCCAGACCAGGTCCTGTTTTAAGTGCATCACACATTAACTCACAAAAGAGAAGGTGTTAGTCAGTCAGTCATGTCCTACTCTTTGTGATCTCATGGACTGTAGCCCACCAGGCACTTTGGCTCCTCTGTCCATGGAATTCTGCAGGCAAGAATACTGGAATGGGTAGCCATTCCCCTCAGGGGGTCTTCCTAACCCAGGGATCAAATCCAAATCTCCTGCATTACAGGCAGATTGTTTACCGCCTAAACCACCAGGGAAACCCACTAGCTCACAATGATCCAAGTGTTAACAGAGGTTGGGATTAAAGAGACAGAGGCCACAGATCCTGTCCCAGGCTATACCCCTGGCCTTGGCAGAAAGTGAAAGTGAAGTCGCTCAGTCGTGTCCAACTCTTTGCAACCCAGTAGACTATAGCCCACCATGCTCCTCTGTCCATGGGATTTTTCCAGGCAAGAGTACAAGAGTGGGTTGCCATTTCCTTCTCCAGAGGATCTTCCCGACCTAGGAATCGAACTCAGGTCTCCTGCATTTTAAGCAAGACACTTTACCATCTGACCCACCAGGGAAGTACCCTGGCAGAGGCAGATTCAAGTCCAAGCAGCCTGGCTCCAATAGCCACACTTTTAAGTATAAGATTCAACTGCCTCGAATATGCTAACTTCAGGATCTACACCACAGAGGTCCAGAAGAAATCAGAAAGCATAGTCCAGGAAGACCCTTCAAGACACTCTAATTCAATTGCATCAATTTACAAATTGGAAAATGGAAACCCTGAGATGTCAGTAGAGTTACTGGAGGTAATACAGCTCACAGATCATCTTAAATTGTTCAGAATAGATGGTGTTAAATAGTCAAACTATACTGCAAATTCCTTGGGGACCAGGAGTCACTTTTTAGGGTTAGTTTTTAGAAGTACAGTATACAGAATATAGTGACTCTCCTCTCCCACTGCTCCAATCCCCAATTAAGCCTTTAAAAAAATCATCATAGATTAAATCAGAAGTCTTCTGGTATGGTCACACTGGTTTATTTTACTAAGGTCCTGAAAGGTTTGTAATGTGATCAAAGTTACGTCTGTAATTACAGATGAATTTGTGTCAAATTACAAATTGATCCCTATATGTGGTTTATAATTTCTCCAAGACTGGATGACCTGGAAGGTTTAAGCCCTAAATTAGTCATGCATGCAAAGTGGAATGATACTTCACACAGGTGAATAAATTAAGCATCCAGTGAAAATCCATGTGAGGGTCCCCAGGCCTCTCCCTGACAGCAGTGGCTCTAGAACAGGAAAGAAAGAATGTATAAAGGAGAATATTGCACGGCCAAAAAACTAAACCCAGCAACTGTAACATAATCATCCATCTCTCTTCTGTCCTTGCATTTAGCTACCACTGTTTTCCATCAATCCTAATGAAAGAAATGAAAACTAACTTCTTTTGTGAGTTTTACAAGAATGAAATAACCAGAGACATCTTCAGTTCTGTTCAGTTCAGTCGCTCATTCATGGCCCGACTCTTTGCGACCCCATGGACTGCAGCACACCAGGCTTCTCTGTCTATCACCAATTCCAAGAGCTTGCTCAAACTCATGTCCATTGAGTTGGTGATGCCATCCAACCATCTCATCTTCTGTCATCCCCTTCTCCTCCTGCTTTCAATCTTTCCCAGCATCAGGGTCTTTTCCAGTCAGTTCTTCACGTCGGGTGGCCAAAGTATTGGAGTTTCAGCTTCAGCATCAGTCCTTCCAATGAATATTCAGGACTAATTTCCTATAGGACAGACTGGTTGGATCTCCTTGCAGTCCAAGGGACTCTCAAGAGTCTTCTCCAACACCACAGTTCAAAAGCATCGATTCTTCCATGCTCAGCTTTCTTTATAGTCCAACTCTAACATCCATACATGACTACTGGAAAAACCAAAGCTTTGACTAGATGGACTTTTGTTGGCAAAGTCATGTCTCTGCTTTTTAATATGCTGTCTAGGTTAGTCATAGCTTTTCTTCCAAGGAGCAAGTGACATCTTAAAGACCAGCAAACCCAAATTTCAGAATCATTATCCCAATATATACTTTTTAAGCAAGTCTTTTCTTACAGGAAACTTTTCAGATTTATCTCATGAAGTATTTTGCATCTTGCTAAAAGCTGTTGTGGCCCTCCACCTAAAGGAAAGCCATTAAAATGCAGTTCAAATTAGGAAAGTTTCCCCTTCCAGCTGAAATTAAACACCAGGGACATAAGCACATTTCTAGACAAAATAACAGCAAATCTTCTGCCTAGTAATTCAAAGACACTTTGCAAACTAGGATTATCAGTCCCTCTTTATACACTGATCAGAGGCTGATTTACAGCCAGAATGCTAGATCTAGAATTCACTTCACAGTCCTGTTCACTTAAATTTCTCCCCTCTCCTCACTAAAAAAATCTTTTTTATTGAAGTATGGTTGATTGACAATGTTGTACCAATCTCTGCTATATAGCAAAGTGGCTCAGTTATATACATATATACATTCTTTTTTTAAAAAGCATCTTAAAACTTCTATGTTCTTCATAAGAACTCAAGGCCAAAAAAGATCAGGAAAACACCTAAGAAGACCAAAACCTATTATTATTAGAGTCATTATTATTAATTATTATTATTATTAAAGTATTATAGCTAAGAAGTCTCACAAGTTCACATGCTAGAAAATCAGGAACAACACAAGTCCATTTCAGACACTTGCAAATTATGTAATTTCATCCTGCTGAAAATATTAATTACATGAGTATGGTCTTTACTTTTAAGCAAGAGTAACCTGCACCTGCCTTCTTCCCAGGTTATATTAGGTAACAGGGATTAGCATCTTTCTGGGGTGACAGTTTCACAAGGCATCATAACCTCCAGGAGAGGACGAAGAGTCTGAACATCATCAGATAATACACAGCTGCCTGGGAAAGGAGCAAAAGGAATGTCTGACTCCCTGTAGACAGCTGTCACATGGCGACATCACTCAAGTCACCAGGGTGTGGAGGAAGTGCCCAAGAGACTCACTTCCGATGGCTCAAGAAAAAAAGAACAGGCTATAACTCCTCTCCAGATCTAAGTCCCAAGTTCCAGAACTAGATCATATTAAGGGGAGGGGGAAAGGGGAGGGAAGCTCAACAGGGAAGGGATATATATATATATATATATAATTATGATTGATTCACACTGTTGTACAGCAGAAATCAACACAAAATTGTAAAGCAATTTTCCACCAATTAAAAAAGAAATAAAATTGTTGAAAAAAGATCATATTAAGCCAGGCTGAATGAAGCACAGAACAAAAGAACTGAAGAGGCAACAGGAATCTAAGAAGCCACTAACCTTGCCTCCTCATCTCCTTTATACATAATAAAATTAGGAAACTAAGCCAAAGTTACATCAGAAACTTATAAATGTTCTTCTCCCCTCCCTCCTCCCTAACGTCAATATTTAGAGCTCAGGCTTTGAACACTGACCCTGAGTGCTGGTTTTGCCACTTTTCCTTAAACACATTGTTATTTTTTTATTTTTAATTGAAGGATAACTGCTTTACAATGTTGTGTTGGTTTCTGCCATACAACAATGTGAGTCAGCCGTAAGTACACATATGTCCCATCCCTCTTGAATCTCTCCCCCCAACCCTCCACCCCATCCCACCCCTCTAGGTTGTCACAGAGCACTTGGTTGAGCTCCCTGTCTTCCATAACTTCTCACTAGCTGTCTATTTACATATGCTAATGTATATGTTTCTATGCTACACTCTCAATTTGTTCCACCCCCTCCTTCTCCCACTGCGTCCACAAGTCTGTTCTATGACTGTGTCTCTATTCCTGCCCTGCAAATAGGTTCATCAGTATGATTTTTCTAGATTTCATATATATGGATT
The DNA here is from genome assembly GCF_016772045.2 of Ovis aries. Taxonomy (NCBI): domain Eukaryota; kingdom Metazoa; phylum Chordata; class Mammalia; order Artiodactyla; family Bovidae; genus Ovis; species Ovis aries. Next base: position 46,578,581 of record NC_056062.1, read on the forward strand.
AACACATAATATTTGCTTTTCTCTTTCTGACTTACTTCATTCTGTATAACAGACTCTAGGTTTCATCTACTTCACTAGAACTGACTCAAATTCATTTCTTTGTACAGAACTGAAAAAACAAATAAATTAATTTTCTAATAGTAAAAAAAAAAACTATAATGCTATAATGTGATAACACTAAAATTTCATTTCATGGCTCCTTGTAAAGGAACCTTATCTAAAACCAACAATTGCAATTCTAGGTATTTACCCTCAGGAAAACTTAAATAACTGCAAACAATAAAATAGTTTTTTAAAAAGAAAAACATACATTTCTTTTTATGGCTGAGTAACATTCCATCGTGTATATGTACCACAACTTCTTTATCTATTCATCTGTTGGTGGACATCTAGGTTGCTTCCATGTTCTAGCTATTGTAAATAGAGCTGCAATGAACACTGGAGTACCTGTGTCTTTTTGGATTATGGTTTTCTCAGGGTGAGTACACTATTTAACTTTGATTTTCTCGTCTATAAAATGTGAAAAATAAAAGTAGCTGTGTCAACCAGGAAGCCAAGACTACACAATGGGAAAGGATAGCCTCCTCAGTAAATGATTTTGGAAACTGGATATCCACACACAGAAGAGTGAAGGTGAACTCTTACCATACTCTGTACACAAAAATTAATCCAAAATGCATTAAAGACTTAAATAAAACTAGTCAGTCAGTCATGCCCAACTCTTTGAAACCCCATGGACTGTAGCCCACCAGGCTCCTCTGTCCATGGAATTCTCCAGGCAAGAATACTGGAGTGGGTTGCCACAAAAATTAATCCAAACTGCATTAAAGACCTAAATATAAGGCCTAAAACTACTGAACTCCTAGATGAAAACATAGGAGATAAACTTTAAGATATTATATTTGACAATCATTTCTTGGATATAACACCAAAAGCATAGGCAAGAAAATATAAAATAGACAAATGAGACTACAGCAAACTTAAAAAAATCTGCACATGGAAAGAAACTATCAACAGAGTGAGAAGGTAACCTACAGAATGGAAGAAAATAATTACAAATCATATATCTGATAAGAGTTTGATATTCAGAATAAATATAGCTACTATAGGTTAACAATAACAAAAAGTAATCTGATTTAAAAATCACAAAGGACTTAAACAGACATTTCTCCAAAGAAGATATACAAATGGCCAATAAGCAAATGGAAAGATGTTCAGTTCAGTTCACTTCAGTTCAGTCACTCAGTTGTGTCCAACTCTTTGCGACCCCATGAATTGCAGCATGCCAGGCCTCCTGGTCACCAGCTCCCAGAGTTTACCCAAACTTATGTCCATCGAGTCGGTGATACCATCCAGCCATGTTATCCTCTGTCGTCCCCTTCTCCTCCTGCCCTCAATCCTTCCCAGCATCAGGGTCTTTTCCAATGAGTCAACTCGTCTCATGAGATGGCCAAAGTACTGGAGTTTCAGCTTCAGCATCAGTCCTTCCAATGAACACCCAGGACTGATCTCCTTTAGGATGGACTGGTTGGATCTCCTTGCAGTCCAAGGGACTCTCAAGAGTCTTCTCCAACACCACACTTCAAAAGCATCAATTCTTCGGCGCTCAGCCTTCTTCACAGTCCAACTCTCACATCCATACATGACCACAGGAAAAACCATAGCCTTGACTAGACGGACCTTAGTCGGCAAAGTAATGTCTCTGCTTTTTAATATGCTATCTAGGTTGGTCATAAATTTCCTTCTAAGGAGTACGAGTCTTATAATTTCATGGCTGCAGTCACCATCTGAAGTGATTTTGGAGCACCCCCCCAAAAAAAATCTGACACTGTTTCTACTGTTTCCCTATCTATTTGCCATGAAGTGATGGGACCAGATGCCATGATCTTCATTTTCTGAATGTTGAGTTTTCAGCCAACTTTTTCACTCTCCTCTTTCACTTTCATCAAGAGGTTTTTGAGTTCCTCTTCACTTTCTGCCATAAGGGTGGTGTCATCTGCACATCTGAGGTTATTGATATTTCTCCTGGCAATCTTGATTCCAGCTTGAGCTTCTTCCAGCCCAGGGTTTCTCATGATGTACTCTGCATATAAGTTAAATAAGCAGGGTGACAATATACAGGCTTGGCGTACTCCTTTTCCTATTTGGAACCAGTCTGTTGTTCCATGTCCAGTTCTAACTGTTGCTTCCTGACCTGCATATAGGCTTCTCAAGAGGCAGGTCAGGTGGTCTGATATTCCCATCTCTTTCAGAATTTTCCAAGTTTACTGTGATCCACACAGTCAAAGGCTTTGGCATAAAAAGATGTTCAACATTACTAATCATTAGAGAAATGCAAATCAAAACTATAATGAGATAACATCTCATACCCTTAAGGATGGCCACTATCAAAAGGACACAAAATAACAAGTACTGGTGGGGAAGCAGAGAAGTTCAAACACTTATACACTATTGGTGGGAACATGAAAAGGTGTAGCCACTACAGAAGAAGGTATGGAAGTTCCTCAAAAAGTGAAAAGCAGAGCTACTAAATGATCCAGCAATCTCCCTTTTAGGTATATACCCAAAAGTATTTAAATAAGGATCTCAAAGAGATATTTGCACACTCACATTCATAGCAGCATTATTCACAATAGCCAAGAAGTAGAAGCAGCCCAAGTGTCCATCAACAAGTATTTTTTTTAACATGGTATCCACATATAATGGAATATTATGCAGCCCTGAAAAAATAAGGCAATTCTGTCATATACTACAACATGGATAAACCTCAGGGACATTATGTTGAGTGAATTAAGCTTGTTACAAAAGGAGAAACAGTGTGTAAGTAAATGATGTAATAGCTAAACTAGTCAAAACCATAAAAACAAAAAGTAGAAAGGTGGTTGCCAAGGGCTAAAGAGAAGGGAAATTAGTGTTTAGTGGGTACGCAATTTCAATATTATAAAATGAAAAAGAATTAGAGATCTGCTGCACAATGGGAATATATTTAACACTACTAAATTGTACACTTTAAAAAGGTTGATAGTAATTTTAATGTTATGTGTTTTTAAACTCACAATAAAAAAGGTGAAAAATTGCACCTGCCACATAGACTTGTTTTGAGGATAAAATAAGATGATAATGCATTTAACACAATGCCTGCCATCCTTAAACATTCAAAAATAGCTCTTGTTAGATCCCATCTATGAAACCATACCAAAGCTTTTTTCTTTTTAGTTAATTAAGCTCTCATTTATTTTTCAGAGAAATTTTAGGTCTTAAATCCCTCATTAAATCTACCCTACATCTCCTCGTGACATCTAATTATTCAGCTGGTGAGCTCTGCTTTTAAATGCTGATTAATTGCTTTAGAGTCTTCCAGAATTCCCCATGTCAATGTTTTTCTTTTACTAAATCCACCATCCTTTGGAACAGACCTCAGATAGAGGGGGAAATGACATATCAACCCCCTTAGTACATACATGCTCACACACACACACATCATTTCCACCTCAAAGGTTACAATAGTCTCAACTCCAAAACTGTGTGCAGAAAACCTATACGGGTAAAAACTTTTAGGGAATCCCCCGATACTCCAGTGGTTAGGACTGCCAGCTTTCACTGCTGTGGCTCAGGTTCAATCCCCATTCGGGGGGAACTAAGATCACAAAAGCCAGTGGGTGCAACCAAATGGAAAAAAACTTTTAAACTGACGGGAAGTAAAGTCACAATAAAAACCATGAACCCTTTCATGTTTCTACACTCACTAAAAATAATCTGTTATGCCACACTTTAGTATCTCCCAGGTTTCCCAGGTGGTTCAGTGGTAAAGAATCCATCTGGCAATGCAGGATTTAGGTTTGATCCCTGAGCTGGAAAGATCCCCTGGAGAAGGAAATGCCAACCCACTCCAGTATTCTTGCTTGGGAAATCCCAAGGATAGAGGAGCCTGGAGGGCTCACAAGAGTCAGACACAACTTAATGACATTTTAAATAACAATAGTATCTCCCATGATCTAATATAAAATATAGCACAGATACTATGCTATCTACTGGGTAATGATGTAGCAATGTATTTCCCATCTCTTGTTTGCTAGAAAGTGAAGTCACTCAGTCATGTCCGACTCTGCGACCCCATGGACTGTAGCCTACCAGGCTCCTACGTCCATGGGACTTTCCAGGCAAGATTCCTGGAGTGGGTGGCCATTTCCTTCTCCAGGGGATCTTCCCAACTCAGGGATCAAACCTGGGTCTCCTGCATTGCAGGCAGACTCTTTACTGTCTGAGCCACCAGGGAATCCCTGTTTGCTAAAAGGCCTTCCTATTTACAAAGACGTGTCTTCCCTGAGTCTCCTCCATCCCTTCAGTGTTTTCTAATTCAATGACCTGGAGATTTCTACTTCCAGTCCCAAGATAAAAGAAACACAAAATAACATAATATTATAACTTGAATGCTTAAGATGAAAAAAGTTTAGAGCATCACTAGTGACCATTCTTTTTAGGGTAATTCCTTGTCGAGGGATCTGTCCTGTGCACTATAAGAAGTTCAGCAGCAACATGGGCCAAGATATCACTAAATGCCACTAGGCCTCCTCCAAATTGTGACCATCAAAACTGACTCCAGACACTAACAGATGTGTCCACCAGGAGTTAAGAGGAATCACCTCAAGTTGAAAACCACTGTTTCAGAAGGGCCTATAACCTATGCAGCTTTCCATGGGAGCTGAATTCAGAGCATGTAACACCTGGATGCCGAGAATGATCCCAGAGGAGGAGGACCAGACAGCGGTGAAATCTCCATTTTTCTCAAGACCAGGAAGATGAGAGCACCAGCTCCAGCAGGACCCAGAATACGACGGCACGGACCCAAGCCTCAATTTCTGAATATTTTCCCCAAAAGACACAAGTGCCTGCGCGCTAAGTCACTTCAGCCGTGTCCAACTCTATAGACTGTAGCCCACCAGGCTCCTCTGTCCCTGAGATTTCCCAGTTAAGAATACTGGAGTGGGTTGCTATGCCCTCCTCCAGGGAGTCTTCCCTACCCAGGGATCAAATCTGAATCTCCTGCAGTTCCTGCATTGCAGGTGGATTCTTTACTGCTGAGCCACCAGAGAAGCCCAAGAGAACAATCTAAACACCCAGATATGTTCCATCACCTTCATTTCTCTCCGAAGGCTTCATGCCTAAAATGTCTACTCTAAAATTCACCTTACCTCCTTCTCTTTTCCAGAATCTCTATTCCTTCTTTCTAAAATGATGGCCACATTCCACTATAGTATTCTTGCCTGGGAAATCCCATGGGCAGATGAGGCTGGCAGGTATCGCAAAGAGTCGAACACAACTTCGTAACTGAACAACAACACACAATCAAGCAGATTGATTTGGGGAAATACTTCTTGTTGGATACGTGGCATAAAATGGAGAGTGAAGTGACCTAGCAATATGGAATACAGAGTCTTGTAAGAAATTAACACTTGTGTAGAGAATAATAGTTGCAAATATCCAAACAATAAAGTCAGTGGCTAAAGGAAAAATAAAATGATGCCCACAGGAATGGCTTGAAATTCCCACACCCTTGAAAAAAAAACTCCCATAGTTGAAATACAGACACACATCAACCTACGTGTGCTAGAACACGGCATAGGCCGGGGAGAACTAACTCATCCTCCAAAGACGTGGACTTCTCCAAATTTTCATTTACTTGGTAATGATTTTTTTATACAGACTAGTTTATAATCTGTAAATCAGTTCAGACTCAAAACAAGTTGGCTGAATGATCTGGGCAAATCTCTGCATGTTTTATTTTTTTTAACCATCATAACTAATTTTAAGTGTACAGTTCAGTAGTGTTAAGTATATTCAGGTTGCTGCGCAACAGACTGCTGGAACTTTCCATCATGCAAAACTGAAATGCTATACCCATTAAATACTAGCTCCCCGTCCCTCTCCTCAGAACCCCCTCCATTCTCCTTTCCGTCTCTGTGAATCTGAGATTCTCCTTTCTGTCTCTGTGAATCTGAGATTCTCCTTTCTGTCTCTGTGAATCTGAGATTCTCCTTTCCGTCTCTGTGAATCTGACTATTTTAGATGCTTCATCATCACGCTCTTTGCTCAATCATGTCTGCCTCTGTGCGACTCCATAGACTGTAACCTGCAGGCTCTTCTGTCCATGGGATTCTCCAGGCAAGAATACTGGAGTGGGTCGCCATTTCCTTCTCCAGGGGATCTTCCTGACCCAGGAATCAAACCTGTGTCTTTTCTGTCTCCTGTGTTGGCGAGCAGATTCTTTACCACTAGTGCCCCCTGGGAAGCCCTTTAGATGCCTCACAAAAGTCAAATTATACAGTATTTGTCTTTGGGGGACTGTCTTATCTCACTTAACAGATGTTCTCAACGTGTCAGCATTTCCTTTTCAAGGCTGAATAACATCCCATTATACGTATATAAGACATTTTTTGTCCATTCATCCATCTAATGGACATTTGAGCTGCTTCCACTTCTTGGCTATGGTGAATAATGCTGCTATGAAAGTGGGTGTGCAAATATCTCTTCAAGATCCTGCTTTCCATTCTTGTGGCTATATACCCAGAAGTAGATAGTAGGGGCTTCCCTGGTAGTCCAGTGGTTAAGAACCCACCCTGCAGTGCAGGGGTCGCCAGTTTGATGCCTGGTCCAGGAAGATCCCACATGCTGCAGGACAACTAAACCCATGTACCACAACTACTGAGCCTGCACTCTAGAGCCTGGGAAGCACAAGAGAAGCCATCACAATGAGACGCCCGCACAACGCAATGCCCCGCAACTAGAGGAGAGCCCTTGCATAGTAACGAAGAATTAGCACAGCCAAAAATGAGATAATTTTTAAAAAGGAGTGGGTCATATTTTTAATTTTTTGAAGAAATTCCACAGAGTTTTCCACAGCACAGATCCCTTCTTCTTTTGGAGTCCAGGTTCCCTCATGTGTCAAATGATCAGTTTTTACAAATGAGCCTGAATGAGATTATCTCTAGGACACATTCTGGCTTGTCTATCACTGCAGGAGAAAAGTCAGCCAGCCAGTTCAGCCCACCCCTTTTCTGCCTGATCACCTTTGGCAAATTGCTGACCTCCAGCCTCCAAAACCATCTCCAAAATACCCAGGTCTTGTATCTGTCGGTCACCAAACTCCCAATTCACTGCTAAAATTTCTAGATGGTTTAAAAAGCAGAGCCAAGTGTGTTGGTTTGTTTGCTTTTCCCCTACCAAAGGGCCTTATAAAGTGAGCTCACCTGGGTTTGTAGAGCTCACACTTGCCTCTGACAAGCAGAGTTCCACTGACACGGAGAAGCCTGTCCACCCTGAGTCTCCAGGGTGGTAAGAAGAAAAGAAAATTAATAGAAAAATGAACATCTTTTGTCCCAAGCCACTCTCTCAGTGGACTCAGCAGTGATCACGATGGAATTCAAAAAAGTAGCCACAACTTATGAAACACCCCAAACTGACATTTTGCTTTTACAAATGCAGTAAGAGAAGGTAGGGTTCTTTCTGATAAAATAGAAGTTCAACCAGCAGCATTTGGAGCAACAGTGGCTCCAACCCCAAGCCCAGAGGGAGACCCTTCACTTGTGAAAAGAGTCAAAGATCTGTGGTCTTTAGACCCTTGTTGCTCAAAACAGGGCCCCTGGACCAGCTGCACTGACCTCACCTGGCAGCATGTTAAAAATGAGGGTCACAGGTCCCACCCCAGACTTTCAGAAGCAGAATCTGCATTTGAAAAGACACAATGGTGATTCACACACACACCTTAAAGTTTCAGAAGGACAGAGATAAAAGAATTCATAGCAATGTGAAGGATGGATCATGAATACTACTACAAAGACTGTTCTCTGCTGTTGGCAAGTGGGCTGAATTAAATCAAGGTGCACCCACCACCTTTTCCTCAGTGATGCAGGAAACCTTTCTGCTTTTCAGGTAAAATCTGAAGTTTATCAGCATCTTAGACGACTAATTTTTCTTAAGAGGCCAAAGGTAGCCACCAGGCAGCTGATGTAAATTCAGGAACTGCCAGGGTGCAGAAGATGTACCCAAAAATGAACTGCCCCAAGTATACATGAAACTCACCAACACCCTAGCCAGGAGCTGCCACAGCCACCGATGCCCAGCTGTGCTCACAGCTCTGCACTGCATCCATCCCAGTAATTCCTCCTCCAGGCGTTCCGGATCATTGCCTCAAATCCCTCTCCCTCGTATTAGCTTCCAGTGGAGATTATTTTTTTATTTATTCATGATCTGTACAGAGCCTACTTCCCCAAGGGATTGTGTGTGGCTTACAAAGATGAACACATTGTAAACAAGATGAGCAAAATTAAAGCAGAACAAATACCCAGTTCGAAGTCTTAGACTGTGTGTTCACATGATCTTTACTCTGTTGGCTCACCAGACTCCCCCATCACTGCTCCTCCCCGGGAAAGCAGCAGGGGATTAACGTGACGGATGAATTTGAAAATAAACTGGGGGTGCTCAGATCATCTCCTTTTCTTTATCTCTTGGGAGTGAGTTTGCACACAGGGAGTAAAAATTCCACCCTGCTACCTGTGGGCACAAGACTCGTCTATACCACCCCTTCCTGGTCCCCCCACTCACATGGGGAGACCCAGGAGTGCCATGTGGATGAGGGTCAGCATTACTGGTAGCTGGTTGGGTATGTCTGTGTAATGGTGGGATTATGAAAAAGCCTGTGTGCACAAAGATATGAACTACATTTTCAACGTCACTTTCACGATTCTATGGCTCCCATGTTTTTACTCCTTATTTCTCAATTAGCTCAAAACTCAAGTGAAGGGGAAAGGTGCTATTTATTATGTCCTTTCAAAATCCCAACAAAAAGATCTGGAAAGCTCATGCTATGAGACACTTAAGAGAGGTTATTAATAGTGATCAGCAGAGGGACTTACCTGGAGGTCTAGTGGTTAAGACTCTGAGCCTCCCATGCAGGGGGTACAGGTTTGGTCCCTGGTTGGGGAACCAAGATCCCACATGCCTCATGGCACAGCCAAAAAATAATAATATATAAAAGGGTCAGGGACTTCCTTGGTAGTCCAGTGGTTAAGATATCCCCGCTTCCAGTGCAGAGATGCAGAGGACAGGGGTTCAACCCCTGGCTGGGGAACTAAGATCCTACATGCTGAGCAGTGCAGCCAAAAAATAAATTTAAAAAATATATATTATTTAAAATATAGTGGTGGTCCAGTGGCTAAGACTCCAAGCTCCCAATGAAGGGGGCCAGGGTTCAATACCTGGTCAGGGAACTAGATCCCATGTGCCACAACTAAGACCCAGTGCAGCCAAATCATAAATAAATAAAATTATTTTTTAATAAATAAATAAAAATATAGTGATGGAGGGGGAAAGGCCTGAAATCTCTGGCTACCAAGGCAGAAGGGAGCTGTGAACAGTATGGGAGATGTAACTAGAGGTCACTCAGTACTCTTGCCACTCTCATCTTACCTGCCTTCCTCTCCCACACAGGCTGGAAAATCCAAAGCCTGCCTTCCCCAAAATCCTATTAGCTAGGAGAGGCCAGGTACTCCATTCTGGCCAATGGGACATCCTCAAGAGTAAATGGACACCGCCTCCTCCACATTCTCCTTCTCTAGGGGACAGGTGGGATGCCCGAGGTGCAACAGCCTCTGCTAACAAGGGCTGGGCAGGCAGAGAGAGGAAGTTGGCACCAGGGAAGGCTCGATGGCCCTTGACCACCTACCCGAGCTGGCCTATTGTTCATGATGAATAACTCCCTAACTAGCAAAGAACAGATACATTTGGTTATATATTTCTAAGGAACACTGAGTTGAAAGATATGTATGTGTATCTTTCATTGTTTTTATGACTATAAATAAAATCTTATATAGAGACATGACTGTTCTAATAAAACACCACTAAAAAACAGATGAAGATTTTCTAGACAATGTTTTGAAGAAGCAACTCCTTTTCTTTTTTCTAATTACATATTTTAAAAAGATAGCTTTAAGGGTTTTCATACTCAGAAAGAGCAATCTATGCCAGATAGACAGAGAGAGAGAGACAGTCATAAACACACATATATATGTTTATTCAACTCTAAAATCTTGATGAAATAGAATTCAATTAATTTCAAGCTCATTTTACTTTTAAAAGACTAAATAAATGTCAAAAAAAAAGAAGAAGAAGCATCAAGAATGTATTTGCCTGGGAAATCTCATGGACAGAAGAGCCTGGTAGGCTACAGTCCATGGCATCACAGAGAGTCGAATACAACTTAGCAACTGAACAACAACAACATACAACCAGGCAGACTGTGATTTGGGGAAATACTTCTTGATGGAAATGTGGCAGAAAATGGAAAGTGAAGTGACCTAGAAATATGGAATATAGAGTTCTGGAAGAAATTAAAATTTGTATATAGAATGACAGCTGCAAATATTCAAACAATAAAGTCTGTGGCTAAAGGGAAAAAAATGTATTTTAAAATAATAAAATTATTAATACTTCTGATTTTTTAAATTTATTCACAATTTGGAACCAAATTTGGAACCAGTTCTTGCTTGTCAGGATTTCCTGATGGCTTAGAGGGTAAAGAGTCTGCCTGCAATGAGGGAGACCAGAGTTCCATTCCTGGGTCAGGAAGATCCCTGGAGAAAATGGCAACCCACTCCAGTATTCTTGCCTGCAAAATCCCATGCATGGAGGAGACTGGTGGGCTACAGTCCATAGGGTCACAAAGAGTCAGACACAACTGAGCGACTTCACTTTCACTTTCAGTTCTTTCTCAACAACATCCTGTACAGTCAAGGTGGACAATGAAGACACACAGTGGTGAACTTGGGACACCACAGACTTTCAGACTTCAAAGGAGCTTTTGTTACATTATAGTAAGCACAAATATACATTACATAAATGTTCATATGTTAAAGAGGGATAGTCGTCAAAGGTTGCCAAGCAGAAAGTTCTGGCAGTAAAACCTTGGAGCTTCAGAAAATGCAACTAATCAGAATATATTTTCCAAACACTGATCAAGATTTTCCTGTACAGAGGAAAGAGAACCCTCCTATGCTGTTGGTGGGAATGTAAATTGGTACAGACATTGTGGAAAACAGTATAGAGGTTTCTCAAAAAACTAAAAATAGAGCTTCCTTATGATCCAGCAGTTCCACTCCTGGGTATATATCCAAAAGAAACAAAAGCACTAATTAAGAAAGATACATGTACCTCAATGTTCATAGCTGCATTATTTATAACTGCCAAGGTATGGAAGCAATGTAAGTGCCCAGTAACAGATGAATGGATAAAGAAGATGCGGTACACACATACAATGGAATATTACTCAGCCATAGAAAGAAAAAACTTCACCATTTTCAACAACATGGATGGACTTGGAGGTCCATCCTCCAACTGAAAATTGTTCAGTCGTGTCCAACTCTTTCCAATTCCATGGATGGCAGCCCGCTAGGCTCCTCTGTCCATGGAGTTCTCCAGGCATAAGTACTGAAGTGGGTTGCCATTTCCTTCCCCAGGGGATCTCCCCAACCCAGGGGTAGAACCTGGGTCTCCTGCATTGTAGGCAGATTCTTTACAGTCTGACCCACCAGGGTAGGTATTATGCTAAGTGAAATAAGTCCGACAAAGAAAGACAAATATTGTATGATGTCACGTATCATGGGAAATCTTAAAAATGTAACAAACCAGTGATTATAACAGAAAAAAAAGTAACAGACTCACAAGATATAAAGAACAAATTAGTGGTGACCAGTGGGGAGGGGACAATAACGGGGTAGGGGATTGAGAGGTGCAAACTATTATGTGTAAAATAAACTAGAAGGATATATTGTACAACATAAAGAATAAAGCCAATATTCTACATATTTTGAATATTTTTTAAATATTCAAAATGTAAAAAAAGAAAGAAAAGAAAGAGAAGGATTGTCTTGTACAATGTATAAGGAGTGATTTCTCGGTGTTCTCATTTCCTACATAATGGTTTTTTCCTTCTTCCCAATTATAAAGAGATATGTTTAAACACTTTCAGACACAAACGGAGTAGACTATCTCCTGCTCCTCACTCTGCTCACTCTTTAGGATGAGTTTGAATTCAGCTCTAACACACTGCAGTGCTGCTGGCACAGTGCTTGCACATATAATCCCATTTGGTCCTCAAAATATCACAGTGAGGGGGCTTCCCTGGTAGTATGGTGGATTCTTACCCGGAAGATCCCACATGCTGCAGGGCAACTAGGTCCTAACACAACAACTACTGAGCCCACGTGCCTCAGTTACTAAGCCCGCAAGCCCTCGAGTCCGTGCTCTGCAAAGAGAAGTCACCACAATGAGAAGCTCACACACCACAACTAGAGAGTAGCCCCCTCATCATCCCAACTAGAGAAAGCCTGCACTTAACAACAAAGACCCAGAACAGCCAAAAATAAAGAAAGAAATAATTTCTTTTTAATAAAAGGAAAGACCTTTGTCAATAAAACATTTTTTTTTTAATATCACAGTGCAGAGCAGAGGGGGAAGGAGAGGGTAAAATGAATGGAGAGAGTAGCATGGAAATGTATACACTACCATCTGTAACACAGATAGCAGTGGGAACTGCTGTATGACTCAGGGAACTCAAACCGGGCTCTGTGACAAATGAGAAGGGGGGAGATGGGGTGGAAAGTGGGAGGGAGGTTCAAGAGAGAGGGGACATATGTATACCTATGCTGATTCATGTTGATGTATGACAGAAAACAACACAATATGGTAAAGCAATTATCCTTCAGTCAACAATAAATAAATTTTTTAAAAAAATCACCATGCAGGAAACAAATGAAATAAGCCCTAAGTGCAAACAGAAGCTGGAAAAGTTAAGGAATTTGTCTAAAGTCTCCTGACCAAACTGTATTTTAGTTTGGTAGAGCCAGGCTGAAATATAAGTCAGCTGCCTCCTGGTCTGCTCTTTCTAAGGCACTGTGTAGACTCTGACCCTCGTCTGTGGTCTGAAGTGACAGCCGACACGCCAGGGAGGTGGACTGGCTGCCCTCACACCGCCTGGCCAATGGCCGGCCCACGGCCCATCATCACCTATCCTGAAAATCATTCAGTTGGAATTGTGGCTTTCTATTTTAGAAAAGCATCCTTTTTTCTCCCCCTTTTCCTACCTGGTTAGTCATTCTTTCTTGTTTCCCTGTTTGATTCATGAATTTTGCGCCTTGCCAAAGGTCACATTTTCTCTCTCCTTAAGATCCAATCGCAAAAAAAAAAAAAAAAAAAGATCCAATCGCAAATCATGATGCAGTTGCTAGCCTTACTTCTTCCTACCTGCAAAGTTTTCTGTATGCTCCAGGTCGACACTAAACCTTTCTCCTTGCAGGAGGAGTTCGGGCACTAAATGTGTGTAAAGATTGCTGGGTCACGTCTACAACCACATCACTTCTACATGGAAAGCTGCCAGTATGTTAATGCCAAAACTTTCAAAAAATTAAGGTATATATCGACATTCCATTTCAATGATTTCTACTTAATTCAGATTTTGGTCCCAGCTTCAATTACTAACCTGCTACCTGCTTTTATTTCCTCGCCCCTTATTCTGCAGTTGTTATCAGTTAGAAAGACTGACCAAAAAGTTAAGAAATGGGTAGGGAGTGGACAAGGTAATATGGAAGAACAGTTTTGCAGAAAATCACAACAATATACACCTAGTTATTTATTATTAACAGGAAAAATTCCATGTCATAACAGGTTAATGCTGCTCACGTGCTAAGAAGATAGTGTGTATGCTTAGCCGCTCAGTCGTGTCCGACTCTTTGTGACCCCATGAACTGTAGCCCGCCATGGGGGTTCCTCTGTCCATGGGGATTCTCCAGACAAGAATACTGGAGTGGGCTGCCATGCCCTTCTCCAGGAGATCTTCCCAACCCAGGGACTGAACCCAGGTCTCCCACATTACAGGCGGATTCTGAGGTACCGGGTAAGAAGATAGCAGTCTCCCTGATTTAAATTTGCATGGAGGTAACCTGTAAAAACTGCTTTAAAGGTCTAAAGAATGGTCTTGTTTTGATTATGTCTTGAGGACGTTAAGCCAGTTCTGCATCCTTCTACACCATTCAGAACCCTGCTGAATGTGACCCATCCTTTGGTTTCAGTGGGCTTTCAGAAGTTCAAGGGCTCTGGGGTCAGACGGTGTGGGTTTGACACACATAACCAAGTCACTTAAGTTCTCTGGGCCTTAGTTTCCTCATTCATAAAAAAGGGGGAAACAATTCCCATCTCCTAAGGCCATTGAGAACATTAGATGAAATAACACAGGTAAGATTCCTGGTACTGAAACCACTGGAGCTTTTATCAAGATCCATTTAATACAAAGCAGAACTCCTACGAGTTACACCAAGAATGTATCCGAAGGCAGGCATCAAGATGTTTTCCCAAAAAATGATTATTAGTCAATATCTAAATGAAGAAGAGGAGGAGGAGGGTCGGGGGAGGTGGGAGCAAATTCCATCTGTAGGACTTTCTTCCCCTTTCACATGTCACTTTAGATATTACCTTAAACTGGAAATATTTTTTCATTCATCGAAAGCACCTCAGATGCTGGGCTTGTATCTCATTTTTCGGTCTTCCCACAAGGAGCACAGTTGCTCAGCACTGAATATGCACTTGCTAGTTTCCTTCTTGGTGAAAGTGTTGCTCAGTCATGTCCGACCCTTTTGAGACCCCATGACTATCCTACCAGGCTCCTCTGTCCATGGGATTCTCCAGGCAAGAATACTGGAGTGGGTTGTCATTGGCTTCTCCAGAGGATCTTCCCAACACAGGGATCAAACCCAGTCTGCCCTCATTACAGGCAGATTCTTTACCATCTGAGCCAACAGAGAAGTCCCTCTCTTCTTGGGGGGGCAACCACTACCAGAAAAGTTAAATCTCAGGGCTCTGACAGCATATATTCTCTGTTTATGTGGGGCTCTGCCTGTGTTTTTCATGAAGCAGATTTGTGTCAGTGGTACCTAGAAGTGGGTGGGAGACCCAAGTTTTCAAAATAAATGGAGGAAGAGATCAGAAAGATAACAGTTGGGATGTTTACAGAGTCAAGATGTCACTCTAAAGATTGCTGGTTGTTTTCAAAGAGAGAAACATATGTTTACAGCGGGAAGACCTGCCAATCAACTAACTCAACTAAGTGATTAAACTCAACAACACTAGTGAATGGCCAGGTGCATCTAACAGAAAACACACACCACGACCTATGAAGGAGTCTGGCCAAAAACATTTTGCCTGAACTGAATTACACGTTTAGACTGAACTTTCAGTTTACAAGAAATATAGAACAGGGAGGAACGAGATAAGTGTACCACAAGAAAATAATCAGGTAACTCTAGAATGTAAAATATTCCACAAATTAGCCTTGTCACTTCAGAAAGTCTGCATAGTAGAAACAGAAAAAAGTTGACACAGTTTTCTAGTTTATCAAACGCTAAGAAAGCAAACAACCAAATGCAGTGATTGAATGAATCTTGACTGGCTCGTGGTTTGGAAAAAATACATAGCTAAAAGAGACACTGAGTGGACAATGAAGATTTGAATGTGGACTGGACTTTGATAATCAATGGAATAGTTACTTTCATAGGGTATTTAAGCTCCTGAGCTATATAAGAGAATGTCCTTATTTTCAGAAGACACGTGCTGAAGCTTAAAGGGATCCACGATTACTTTCAAAAGTCCTAACCTCCCACCCAATATATATACATATATACATATATATATATATATTCTACACAAACACACACAGGTTGAAACAGCAAACATGACAATAATGAACAATTACTGAATCTAGGTGGTTGGATATACTAATGTTCACTATACTACTATTTCAACTTTTCTGTACGTTTGAAAATTTGTCATAATAAATGTTAGAAAACATGGAGGCAAAAGTAACAAGCAAGGGACTCCCCTGGTGGTCCAGTGGTTAAGAACCCAATTTGCAATGCAGGGAATGTAGTTTCAAACCCTGGTGGGGGAACTAAGATCCTGCAGTGTCCCCAACAAGAGAAGAAGCCACCACAATGAGAAGCCCGCATGCACCACAACCAAGACCCATCACGGGCCAAAAGTAAAAAATTAAAAACAAGCAAACTATTCCTCCCTGCCTGAATAAAAATTTCTTTCTCTTGCATTTCATGATAACAACAAATTATAAAACACTTTACTTGGGCCAGTTACTGGGGACTACAAAGGGCTGCAACATCCTCTAAAGACAATAGCCGTCCTGAGGAAAAAGCATAGCCCTCTTTGTTGAGTATCACTTTCAGTCCCCTTTCACTGTCCACTGGCGACTGCTTTTCAGAAAATAGTAATCATTATTCTCCCAATTCCATGGAACTGAGGGTCTTCAAACCAACAATAAAAACAGCTTTGGATAAACTTTTCAACCTGTGAGGTTGCTTCTGCATAAAGATAACCTAGTCATTCGATATCACTGAAGTTTTTTTTCTTAATAGTGAAGCAGACAATATGCAAGAAATACAGATACAGAGACAATAGCCTGTTTCCTATAGTCTGGGTACTTCCTGCTGTTGGAGGCAGGAAGAAGAAGTAGCAGTGGATGAAATCTGTCAATAACCTCACTTCACACACCAGTCACTTCTATTCCTTCCTGAGCCCTTTGAGAAAATAAACTTGATAAACTAGAGCTTTTCCAAAGACAGGCAGCAAGAAAAAGAAGCACTACTCCACAGTGAAAGTCTGTATTACTTGGGAAAAGTCCAGTGTAAAGTGTGAGTCTTAAAAGTCACAGAACTCTCAACTGTTTAATTCCAGAACTGAAAACACACCACAGGGAGGCTCAAAAAGCAAACAGAAGCTTACTGCTTAAAGTATACCTATATAAATTATATAACACCATATATTCTCTATAATATCTACCATCAACTAAATGTGAAAGAAAGTTCTTCTTTTCCATTTTTGAGTCCAAGCTCAGGTGAGAGGGCAGGAAAGGCTTACCTAAGTACAACGATGCGTTTTCTTTCTTGACATTGTCATCTAGGTAGGTTGGTCCCAGGGTATAAATAGGTGTGGAGCCCATTCCAATGAGAATCTGTGCGCACACGAATAAAGCCACGTAGACCCAGTGGTCGTTGCCACCCGAGTCCTTCAGGCAGGTGGGGGGCTCCACCTTGACCGAGGAGTTGCCGTTTTGACACAGGCCGTAGTTGGAGGCGGAGGCGTTCAACTCTTGGATCTGGTAGGGCGGCGAGACGAAGTGAGGTAAGGCGAAGAGGGCAGCCCCCACCGCGATGAGAAGACCCCCCACGGCCAGCCACAGGGGCCGCCGTCCGCGGCCGCCGAAGTAGCTGACGAACACCACCACCACCAGGCTCCCAATGTCAAAGCAACTGACCAGCAGCCCCGACTCGGAGCTCTTCAGACTGTAGCGCCTTTCGATGGTGGTGATGACGCTGCTCAGGTACCCGGAGACCATCAACGCCTGGATGAAGGTTAGAAAGCACATGCAAACCAGGAAGCAGCGGGAATCGGTGAGGACCACGTAGAGGCACCTTCTGCCCTGGAGCATGGCCAGAGTGGAGGACACCGACATGGTTTTGGCGATTTCCACCCGGTGGCGACGTTCCGCCAGTCCTGCCGTCTCTGCCGAAGTAGACGGCGCGGAGGGGCTGGGGGCCGGCGGGTAGGGGTCTGACTTCAACTCCTGATGGCTAGGGGCGAGCTCAGAGCCTTCTTCACTCGCGGGACTCAGATCTGGCGGGCAGGAGGCGCTGTTCAGGGCGGGTAAACTCTGGGACCTGAAGGATTCGGGTTCGCTCTTCTCTTGGACAGCTCCTACCCTGGCGCGCGCTTCCTGTGGCTCTCCCGCCTGGGGCTCCAGCCCACCGCCTCGGTCCATGGCTCTCAGAATTCAGATTCGGTAGCCGATCGCACTCAAGGACTCCGGAGCTTTGCATCCACTGGCACGAGGGGCTGAAGCCGGGCCCAGGCAGTCGTGCCCACCAGGGACCGGGGCTGGCGATGCAGAGCCGCGCTGTGGGGCATCCTCACCAGCAGGGAGGTGCCCAGTGCATCCTGACCGCAGTCGTGGCCCCGAGGCTCCGCAGCCGCGTGCCCCGGAGGGCAGGGGTCCGCGCGGTCCTGCGATGAGCCCAACTTAGGGTCCACCCAGGGCTGGGAGCGCGCAGCTGTATCCTGGCGCGTCCTGGGCGCATCCCCTCCGCCACTGCCGCTCCGCTTGCCGCCCGGAGCGCGTACGCCCAGTGCCCAGCGTGGGGGCGGTTAGCGCTGCTGCCCGGGCCGCATACCGCCGGGCCGGCTGGGCCAGAGGCGCCCGATCCTCGCCGCCTCGGCTCGCGACACCCTCGGGCGCAAAGGTGCCAACCTGCAAAGCAGAAGAGAGGGCGGTCAGCGAAGGGCGGCTTAGGCTGGCTTCCCGGCGCCCCCGGCGGACAGCGCTGGGGGACTCGGACGGTCCCAAGTGGGACCTAGAGAGGAGCGAGGAACGAAGCCCTGGAGGAGGATTAGGCTGTAGGCTGCAGCCTCCAGAGCCCAAACAATAAGCAGCGGGCGGTGGGCAGAGACCCTCCCTCATTGTCTACGGCGGACCTGCCCCCGCCCCGCCCCTTTTGCCTTAAACGGCGCATCTGCTTTTATACGTTAATAATTATCCACCTGGTAGCTCTGACTCACAGACAGCGTCTTTTATTCGAGTGAACTAATTGCAACCTTTTGGTACTCCTACTCAAAATAGAAGAGGCCCAAAAGAACAAAGGAAAGTTTCTTTCCTTTTTTTTCTTTACAAGCACGATGCACTCCTAGTCCCGATTTTTAAAAAAGAAAAAAAGGGGAAAGCGAGGTGTGTAGAAACGTGTGTACACACTTGTGTGCAGGCACGTGTGCGCCGACTGGATGCAAATCAGTCTTCTCCATCCGTTAGAGACAGATACGCATTCAAAGCCCAAGGCAGCAGCAAAAAGGTCAGCGTGCTTGCCTCTATTCCCAACACTAAAAATAACACCCCTCCCCCCAAGCCGCCAGGGAGAACTATTCAATTACAAATACCAGGGGCGTTCGAGGCTGCGGCCCACGCCAAGTCCCAGAGCGCTGTGTCAAGCGAAACCGAAAATCAGTTTGCTTTGCGGAGGGGTGGGGAAGCCACAGCCAAACAATGAGACGCGAGAGCACTGTCACGGCGCTCTGGGAGCCCACGGAGCCGGCTCGGCAAGCGCGGGCCGGCAGGGAGGTGTGCTATTTACATCCCGCGCACCCAGAGAGCGTGGGCTCGGGGTGCGCGCGCGCCCACACACACATACATACACCGGCGTGTCTGTGTAGAAAGCCCTCGCGCGATCCGGCACCCAGCTTGAATATAACGCGAGTCGAAAACAGGTGTGTCCCCAGGGTAAGCCTTCCCCCCTTATCTCGGGACTCCCACTCTATTCCTCCGGCCCCCGAGGGGTGGGGGGGTGGGAAGGTGATGTGCACCAGGTGGGAGAGGAGAGCTGGACTTCGCTGCATTGTGTTCATGCGACGCGCTTTTGTGATGGTGCTGAGAAAAGAAAGGAGGAAGGGTAAAGGGAGAAAGGCAGAGAGCTTGGGATCCAGGGGCTGCAGCTCCGGCGTCTCCCTCGGCTCGACTGGGCCAGCCCAGCTCCCAGATTCCCGGCCTGCCAGCCACTCAGAGCCAGGGCTTCCCCGCCGCCTTCTTGCCCGGGAGCCTTCCCGGGGAACCCCACCGGCGGCGGCGTACAAAGTCGGGGAATCCCGGAAAACTCGCTTCCCCGCGCCCGGGGGAGCGCGCACCCGCACCGCAGCGCACCCGCACCCCAGCGGAGCCTTGGAAGGGCACACGGACCCAGGCGGACGGCTCTCGGAGCCGGCGTGGGGGCCCGGGGACATCTCCTACGCGCGCGCAAACACACATACACACACACACGGCCCCGCGGGAGGATAGGACAGCCGGACACAGCTCACCGAGCTGAGGGTCGCGCGAGCCGCCGCTACTCACTCGTGAGTCGGCCGGTCAATCTGGCTGGCTGGGGATGGAGCGAGGGGAGGTAGGGACCTTGGAGGCGCGAGAGTAGTTGGGAGCCTCCTGGGGAGGCAGCCTCGGTCCAGCCGCGAGGAAATCAGTGAATGAGTCTGTGACCCCAGCCTCTGGAAACAGACACACGCGCACAGACGCGCCCGGAGCCGAGCGGCAGAGGGCGCAGGCGCGCGGGCAGCCGCCCAGCCCAGCCCGGAGGCGGCGAGCCACCAGGCTGCCTTTTCACCTGAAAGGCGGGGGAGCGTGAGGAACCCAGGGAGCCGGTCTCCAGAAAAGTCAGCTACTCACGCAGAGAGCCCACTCGGAATAAAGAAATTGAAAATTCTGTTGGTTTATTACGTGCTGTGGGCACCCACCATGTCTCAGGGACCATAGCAGGTAGATTCTGGGAACCAAAGATGAACGGGACAGGATCCGTGGACCGAGGAAACCTCTGTTTGGTGGAGGAAATACCCCTGTAAGTAGCCTAAAACGACACAGTGAATTCTATACAGGGTGACACTGAAGAACCATTATTATATATCGATTATAATATCCATTATTAACCCATTAGACCTTCATTTCCAGACAGCAGGAAAGGCATGTGCAAAGGCCCTGGGGCACGATGCTGCAAAGAAATCTTGAATCTCAAGGTGACTGCACCGATGGGGCAGAGAGCTGGCCAGCAAGAGTGGTACAGTAGGAAAGGTCAGCATGGGCTTTACACGTCCTGTGCTGTCAGCATTGAAGGGCCAATGACATTCAACCTCAGTCACTAGACAGTTGGTTCTGACACTGGGAGGTGAATGGAGCCATGTGGAGGGCATGGAGGCAATCTCAGCAATCTCTGAGCAAAATGTGATGCGGCAGAGGTGCAGCATGAAGAGGAAGGAACTCCTTGAGAACACTGACAAGTCAGAAGTAGCCAGACTTAGAAGCCGATGTTAACCAGAGACTGAGATTGAGGTTCAAGGGAAACACAAGCAGAGAAACATGCTCTTGGGGTAAGATGTTTCTCCTTTAAGATACCTTGACTTTGAAATGCCTCTGGGACATCTGAGTGTATACACATCCCATAAACCACCAGACATATAACATACAGGCAGTTGGGATTAGGGAAGTGAATTAGGAGGCAACAGCCAGACACGGCATGAGGTGGGTGAATAAGGAGATCAGAGGAGGGGTGGACTAAGGACAGGGCCCTGGGAACAGGGAGATCTAAGAGCTGGAGAGGGAAAAAGCTAAGGAAGGAGATTAGGGGCAAGGGTCAGAGAGATCTGTGAAGAATCAGAAAAGAGGGACCATCACAGAAGCCAGATGCAGGAAAGGCTGCCGAGATGCCAAATAGGATGATAACGGAAAAGAGCCCATGGGCTGTAGCAAGTGGGAGGACACTGCAGAGCTCTGACAGAGGGAGACGCAACCTAACAAGCGGAGGGGATTGTTCTACATTTACTGGTGCCCGCACTGACCATCCTGCCGTGCCAAAGCCACTTCACTCGCCCCTGGCCTTATCCAGTGAGAGCGCGGGATCCACTTCACAGTGTGATGGGGGAAGTGGACAGAGACTACGTAACATGCATGGTAAAGGCACACGGCTAATCTCGGGATGATCAAAGGTCCAGGCTCCATAATACTTCGTTCCCCAGGGATGGTGAAAATAAGCTTTTAATCTAACAATTGTTTTACTCCAAAATCGATTTTTTTTTTATCTTCAGATAGAGAAATAAGCTCCCACTGTTTCTCATAGTGCTTTGTGTGGCAATTTTAAAGGTCCAAAGATATTACATTATTAATTCTCTCAGGAGAGCCCATTTCATACTGGAAAGCCACATGGGATAGTGAAAAGAGTTTAGAATCAACTTGAAATTTTTATCCCTGCTCAGTTATCATAGCCATGAGCAATTTATTCAATCGTTATTTATTTATCTTGATTTCCTCAGCCATAAAGTGAGAACAATATTACACTGAGACTGCCTGAGAAGGGCACGAACATACCTTGAAATGTTTGAGATGTACATACTTTGAAAATGTGCTCTGTCAAGTCAATCTCTCTTTTGCTAAAAAAACGGAGAAGGCAATGGCACCCCACTCCAGTACTCTTGCCTGGAAAATCCCATGGATGGAGGAGCCTGGTGGGCTGCAGCCCATGGGGTTACTGGGAGTTGGACACAACTGAGCGACTTCACTTTCACTTTTCACTTTCATGCATTGGAGAAGGAAATGGCAACCCACTCCAGTGTTCTTGCCTGGAGAATCCCAGGGACGGGGGAGCCTGGTGGGCTGCCATCTATGGGGTCGCACAGAGTCAGACACGACTGAAGCGACCCACCAGCAATAGCAGCAGCTATACTCTCTCTCCCTTGCAATCACACAGCAGCTTAACTTTTCAGTACATCTTGCATCTTTTAATTATCTCACATGAGTCCAACAACCACCATATGTACAGCTGATCCTTAGAGAACAAAATACTAAGTCAGCTGACACCAAAAGAACAGTTAGTGCATGCTCCAAGGCCACATCGAGACAGCACTGGTCTGGCAACTACCAAACTGATCAATCAAACAAGACAAAGACATTCATTCCTCATTCCCTGTCCCTGTCCTGTCTTCTTGAGATCTCCATCAAGCACACAGTCACTTTTCCACAAACAGGATATATGACTCCAGTTGACACCCTTGCCCATGATCTTAGCTATGCGGCACTTCCTGTGCCTTATCACTCCTCTGAGCTTACTCTGGATCCAAACAGAATCGATCTGTCCTTCCAGGCTCTGAGGCCCATTCTTTCATTTCAGCCTCAGCCCCAGACATGAGTAGTTCCATAGCAAATTCAATCTGGCACCAAACTGCATCAGGTGCCAGCAAGGGCTTCCCTGCTGAAAGTCAAAGAATCATGTCCCTGCCACATGCTGTTTATTCATGGTCAATTACCATAGTTACACCAGAAACAATTCTGAGAACCTATAGAATTCTTTATTGCCACTGCTGCTTCTGCTAAGTCGCTTCAGTTGTGTCCAACTCTGTGTGACCCCATAGACAGCAGCCCACCAGGCTCCCCCGTCCCTGGGATTCTCTAGGCAAGAATATTGGAGTGGGTTGCCATTTCCTTCTCCAATGCATGAAAGTGAAAAGTCAAAGTGAAGTCGTTCAGTCGTGTCCAACTCTTAGCGACCCCACGGACTGCAGCCTACCAGGCTCCTCCATCCATGGGATTTTCCAGGCAAGAGTACTGGAGTGGGGTGCCATTCAGAATTCAAAACATCCAATTAGCTACCAATATAGGAAACAAGAAGAAAACATTTAGCAACAGGCATTTCTTGAGCTTTCCCTTTCAGAGTTAAATGTGCCTTTGGAAAAGGTAAGATATGCCTCCGTCAGTCCTGATCTTCAGATTCAGAAAAAGAAATGGACTTACTTCATGGAGTTCTGCTACCCCGATGGCTTATTTCACACAATATGAAAGAGTACAGTTGCTGAGACGAGAATACCTGCCTTCTTAGTATATTGGGAGATGGAGCCTAGTGGGCTGCCATCTACGGGGTCGCACAGAGTTGCACAGGACTGCAGTGACTTAGCAGCAGCAGCAGCAGCACGTGGCTATAAACTCTCTGCAAATCTTCAGGTGTGCTGATGCAGCTTCTAAGTCACTAATCAGTCTAATTTACACATAAATTGCTTCTCAGTCTTCATATAATAAGATGGTAGCCTCTGCAATTCCATGACTTTGAGCAAGCTCTGGGAGTTGGTGATGGACAGGGAAGCCTGGCATGCTGCAGTCCATGGGTTCACAAACAGTCAGACGCAACTGAGTGACTGAATTGAACCAAACTTTGAAACTACCTAGGGCATTCGGTTTTGCTTTTTTTTTTTTAATGTGGGCCACTTTTTTTTTAAAGTCTTATTGAATTTGTTACAATATTGCTTCTGTCTTAAGTTCTGGTTTTTTGGCCAAAAGGCATGTGGAATCTTAGCTTCCCAACCAGGGATAGAACCCACAACCCCTGCACCAGAAGGCGAAGTCTTAACCACTAGCCTGCCAGGGGAGTCCCACTAATGCATTCTATGAGCTTGAAATCTAGCTCCTCTGGAGAATAGGGCAAGGAAAGCAGAAAGGACACCTTTCTCCACTCTCATCACTTTTTCCTTGCTGCTGCTACTGCTGAGTCGCTTCAGTCGTGTCCGACTCTATGTGACCCCATGGACGGCAGCCCACCAGGCTCCCCCTTCCCTGGGATTCTCCAGGCAAGAACACTGGAGTGGGTTGCCATTTCCTTCTCCAGTGCATGAAACTGAAAAGCGAAAGTGAAGTCGCTCAGTTGTGTCAGACTCTTCGAGACCCCATGGACTTCAGCCCACCAGGCTCCTCCATCCATGGGATTTTCTAGGCAAGAGTACTGGAGTGGGGTGCCATTGCACTTTTTCCTTAAGAGGATTCAATTGAGAGGTCTCCCTGACACAAGAAGAAGGGCTCGGTTTAGGTCCAGAATATTTTCTGTGCTTAAAATACAATACATAGTTGCCACTACTCTAATTGAATTAGGTAGGTATTAGTTCTTGAAGAGGAGTAAGTTGTATTTCAAAGGCAACCTTTCATACATACATATAAATTCAACTCAATGTATTTCGATATATATAATAAAAATACAGCTTTATTGACAGACCCTGAAGAAGTATACATATCATTGACTTCTGAGATATAATTAAATTACATCTCTATTCTTTTAATTTTTTGGCCACATGGCTTGCGGCATCTTACTTCCTTGATCAGGGATTGATCCTGCACCCTTAGCAGTGAAAGCGCAGAGTCCTAATGACTGGACCACCAAGGAATTCCCCAGATCTCTATTCTTGATTCAAAAAAGTAGTTTACAGTATGACTGATTTCCTCATTTTCTTTTCTTTTTTTATTTAATTTAATGGGTTTTTAGTGAAATATGATTGACATGTAACATTGTATTAGTTTTAGATGTACAATATATTGATTTAATATAGTATGTATATATTGCAAAATGATCATGGCAATAAGTCTACATTAGTTACAAATTTCTTTTCTTGTGGTAAGGATGTACTCTCTTAGCAACTTTCAAATATCCAATATGGTGTGTGTACCTGTGTATGCTTAGTCACTCCATCCTGTTGGATTCTTTGCGACCCCATGAACTGTGGCCCACCAGGCTCCTCTGTCCATGGGATTTCCCAGGCCAGGATACTGGAGTGGGTTGCCATTTCCTTCTCCAGGGGATCCTCCCAAACCAAGGATCAAACCTGCGTCTCCCGCATTGGCAGGCAATTCTTTAACACTGAGTCACTAGGGAAGTCCATTTATATCCTTCAGTTCAGTTCAGTTCAGTTCAGTTCAGTTGCTCAGTCATGTCCGACTCTTTGCGACCCCATGAGTCGCAGCACACCAGGCCTCCCTGTCCATCATCAACTCCTAGAGTTCACTCAGATTCATGTCCATTGAGTCAGTGATGCCATCCAGCCATCTCATCCTCGCTCGTCCCCTTCTCCTCCTGCCCCCAATCCCTCCCAGCATCAGAGTCTTTTCCAATGAGTCAACTCTTCGCATGACGTGGCCAAAGTACTGGAGTTTCAGCTTTAGCATCATTCCTTCCAAAGAAATCCCAGGGTTATCTCCTTCAGAATGGACTGGTTGGATCTCCTTGCAGTCCAAGGGACTCTCAAGAGTCTTCTCCAACACCACAGTTCAAAAGCATATACCCTTACTGAGAAGTAAATTTCAATCTAGCTAAACAGAAGAGGCACAGATCCACCCTTGGGTCACAGTGATTCAGGCAATCACTCTAGCCCTGGGATTTGAGTACGGTGACCACCGTATCAGTTTGTTTGTTTGTTTGTTTTTATTCTGCTGGGTCTTTGTTGCAGAACACTGGGCTGTTTGTTGAGGCACACAGGCTCTCTAGTTGCATGGGCAGACTTAGTTGCCCCACAGCATGTGGGATCTTAGTTCCTCGACCAGGAACTGAAGTCCCTGGATTGCAAGGAGGATTCCTAACCATTAAACTACCAGGGTAGTCCCCAGCATATCAGTTATAGGCCTGCATGTCCCCAACCCAAGAAACCATAGTCTGATGAACACTTGGACACCGGGTTACACTCTGAAGGAGCCAAGAAACCAGGCAGTGCCTCTGGGAATGAGCCAGGACAAGAAGACAATACTATCAACTAGCACCTCCTAGAAACTGCCATCTCCCTTAATAAAAACATGCCAGACACACCAAGGCTAGTAATGAGGAGAATAATTTCCTATGAAGAAGAGACATTTGTCTGCAGAGATTCGCATTCCCTTGAAAGATTTTTGTTATCACCTCCATTGCCACCTGGGCCTGGGAAAGGAAAGAGATGGCAGAAGCGATCTGCTATTCAGCCCCTCTGCACATTCTCTGTGGATGTGTCGAAAATGCAAGACTCTGACCACTCTTCAGCCAGGCCATTTCTCAGGGTTGTGTTTGCAGCTGGCAACCTTGAAGGCCAAGGTAACCTTCCCAGCTGGATAAAGAGCAGGCTCAGTTCTTCTTTCTTCAGAGCAGCCCCCCAGGCTCAATCCTCCTTCCTAAATGCACAAGAAAGCATCCACAGTGGACTCTGTATCACCCCATGAGACTTAGGTACACAAGGAACTGGAACACACATCTCTCACATAAGTCACAACAGTATTTTTTGAATGGGTCTCTTAGAGTAAAGGAAATAAAACCAAAAATAAATAAATGGAAACGAATTAAACTTAAAAGCTTTTTGCACAGCAAAAGAAACCATCAACAAAATGAAAAGACAACCTACTGAATGGGACAAAAGTATTTGTATATGATACAACTGATGGAGGTTATTATTCAACATATAGAAACACATCATAGAACTCAACATCAAAAAAAATTTTTAATGGGCAGAAGAACTGAATAGATATTTTTCCAGAAAGGAAATGAAGATGGTCAACAAGCACATGGAAAGATACTCAACATTACTCACTGTCAGTGAAATGCAAATCAAAACCACCATGAAATATCTATCACCTTACACCTGTCAAAATGACTATCTTCAAAAAGAATACAAATAACAAATGTTGGCAAGGACATAGAGAAAAGGGAACTCTCGTACACTGTTGCTGGGATTGTAAATTGGTCCAGCCACTGTGGAAAACAGTACAGAGGTTTCTCAAAAAACTAAAAATAGAACTACCATATGACCTAGCAATTCTACTCCTGGTTATATATCTGAAAAAAGTACTAATTTGAAAAGATACATGCACCCCAATGCCTATGGCAGCGTTAGTTATAATTGCCAAGATATGGTAGTAACCTAAGTGTCCACCAACAGATGAATACACACACACACACACACACACACACACAGTGAAATATTACTTGGCCGTAAAAAGGAAGGAGATTATGTCATCTGCAGCAATTTGGATGGACTTGAAGGGTATTATGCCAAGTGAAATAAGTAAGACAAAGACAAATACTATATGATATGACTTACATGTGAAATGTAAAGATACAACAAACCAGTGAATATAACAAAAAGAGCAGACTCACAGATAAAGAAAACAAACCTACAGTTACCATTGGGGAGCAGGAAGGGGGAGGGGCAATAAACAGGTGGGGGAATTAGAGGAATAGCCTATTAGGTAAAACATAAGCTGCATATATATATTGTACAACACAGGGAATAACTGTCTACTGTACACCTGTAAATTATATAATATTATACAGCAACTATATTTTAATTTAAAAAATGAAAAGGTGAAGCATGCCTATAGTGAAATATTTAAATGGATTAAAGGATGAAGCAGTCTAAAGACAAACAGTGCATGCTATTGCTTTTTAATAAAAATGCAAAACAAGCTGCTCATAGAACCATCATCTCAATAATGACTGAGATTCAGGGTTTTACGAGATTGCCTAACCTTTCAATCACTAGCAATGGTTTCATTCCCAGCTCATGACTCCTCCCTAGACTTCTCTGCATTCCTGTCCTTTACTCAGAAACTTAGGTATCACAGAACAAGGTGACCATGAAGCCCACCCCTCAGAATGCTGCTGCCCCCCTGCCACAACATCCTAGCACAAGGTTGAGAATAACTGGTCAGCCGTGGGGAGAGACCTGGCCTCATTGCCTCAGAGCCAGCCTTGTAGAGAGAGACCAGGTCAACCCTGGCATCCTGAGAACCCAAATCACAGCACCATATAGTAGGATTCTTTTAATAAAAACTCAGAAATGTAGGGGACTCTGCAGAATGATAGGGAGCTCAGAGCTGTCTGTCTTTTCAAACATTATTTCCTTAATACAAAGACACCAGAAAAGAGCTCTTCACAGAATTCACTCAAATCCCCTTTTCTCCTCTGTATCCTCTTTTGTTGATGACATTTTTAATAATTATCTGATTGCAGAAAAACTCCACAAATCCAGGTTGAAGAGTTATGTTTTAAAATGTATATTTTTTATTTTATATTGGGGAATAGCTGATTAGTAAACCATGTGATAGTTCAGGTGAACAGTGAAGGGGCTCAGCCATACATACACATGTATCCATTCTCCCCCAAAACTTCCCTTCCATCCAGGCTGCCACATAACACTGAGCAGAGTTCCCTGTGCTCTGCAGTAGGTCCTTGTTGGTTATCCATTTTAAATATAAAATGCTATATTATTTTTAACTATACTATTGTTTTGGGCACACGTGTGCAGGTGCCTGTATCTCTGGCCTGACTTTTATCCTCCATTCTCTTTGGATCTTGGTGATACCCTGATAACTGTTCTTATTCTCTTGGTTGTCACTAATGAATACCAAATGACCCAATACAAGTAGAATATACCACTTGGACCATCAGGGGAGTGATTTTAAAGGATTTAGTGTTCTGTTTGGGGGCTGCATAACCTGTCATCAAGGAATGGGATTTAAATGACAAATGAATTGTGTTATATCATTCCCTCTGTGAAAATCAGAGCAGTTAGAGTCTAAATTTAGTTTGCCCAAAGAGAGGAATGACCAGGCGAATAGGCATGTATACAATGGAAATATAACATCCAAACATCAAGATCTTTCTTCCTTCCTTTAGCTGATTTTGTTTGTGAAATTTCACACTAGAGGAAAAATGTGATTTTTCAAAAAGAAAAGAACTGTTGTGAAAGTTTGCACATTTCAGTTTCTCCTCTGGAGTTTAAAATATACCTTTCTCTTATTCCACACCAGGAAACCACAGGTTTTCCTGCCATCTAGTACTTCTTCCATTCTGTTTTTTCAAGGAAAATAAGATTGTTTCTTTTCCACCCTCAGTAATGTCAAAACATGCTTTTACAATGGAGACTCATACAAGTCACGCTGTGCCCTGTGGTTCTTAAACTGTTATTTAAATACTGTCATGCACAGAGAACAGTAGTGGTTGCCAAGGGGGAGAGGGTGAGGGAAGGGATGAACTGGGAGGTTGGGGTTAGCAGATTTCAACTTTCATATACAGAATGGATAAAAAACAAGGTCTTCATATATAGCACAGAGAACTATATTCACTATCCTTTGATAAACTCTAATGGAAAATAATATTTTAAAAAGAAGGAAAGGGGGAACAAATTGAGAGAGTAGCATTGACATATATACACTACCATGGATCAGATAGATGGCTAGAGGGAAGCTGCTGTATACCACAGGGAGCACAGCTCAGTCTCTCTGTCGCCCTGGAAGGGTGTGATGCAGATGAGGGGAGGCTCACAAGGGAGGGGACAGATGCATACATATGACTGATTCATGATGCTGTACAGCAGAAGCTAACACAACATTGTAAAGTAATTATATTCCAATAAAGAAAAGGAATGCTGTCTTTTAGGTTATAAGCATGGGTAAAGAGGGCATCAGTTAAAATATTCAATTCCATAATGCATTATTTTAAAAAATGTATCATGGTTTTAAAAAATACTTGATAAAAGAAAGAATGTATATGTATGTATAACTGAATCACTTTGATGTATGGCAGTAATTAACACATTGTAAATCAACTATACTTGAATAAATAATTAAAAAATAAATACTGTCACAGGCTAAATCGAGTCCTCTCCAAAATCCACAAGTTGAAGCCATAACACCCTATTTCTCATCCTGTGATTGTATTTGGTAATAGGCTCTCTAAAGAGGTAATGAAGTTAAAATGAGATCATTAGGGTGAGCTCTTATCCAATATTACTGGTGCCCTTTTAAGAACAGGAAATTTGGACACAAACAGGTATAGCAGGAAGACCAAGTGAAGACACGGAGAACCTGGACGGCTCATCTACCAGCCAAGAAGAAAGGCCTCAGGAGAAATCAACCCTCTTGACACCTTGATCTCCAGCTTCCAGCCTCCAAAATCATGAGACAATAAATTTCTGTTGTTTGAGCCAATTCATGCTTCTTTGTTATGGCAACCCTAGCAAACTAATACAAATATTGATGAAAAGAAAATCAAATATTTAAAAATGATAATAAATAACTTACTTTAAGGTTTATTCTTAAAATAATTTTTCAAAATTTTAAACATTTCTCACAGTAAGAAAAAGTAAAAACATTTATGATTCACTTCTCAGAATAAATTCAAAGGAGATGACTTAAAAAAAAAAAAAGCCCTGTCATGCCTGTTAGTCAAAGAATATGGTCTAATAGAGTGCATTTTAATGCATGAGAAATGTCACAAGATTGATAGGAAAAACTACTGTGATTGAGACATGTTAAAAAATAAAAGCAGTTTATATCAAAGTAATGTACTCAGTGAGGCTTCCCTGGCGGCTCAGTGGTAAAGACCCCGCCTGCCAATGCAGGAGATGCAGAATCCCTGGGTCAGGAAGATCCCCTGGAGAAGGAAATGGCAACCCACTCCAGTATTCTTGCATGGGAAATCCCATGGACAGAGGAGCCGGGTGGGCTATGCTCCACGGGGTTGGAAAAAAGTCAGACACGGCTGAGCCACTAAACAACAATGCAATCCACAAGTGAGCAATTTAGGAGAAGAAAATAAGTCAAAAGGTAAATCCAAAGGGAGAAGAAATGAAATATACTGTGTCTAAACTAGAAATGCTAATCACAAATCTGACAACGTTCCTAAGGTCTGGAAAGCATAAGGGACTTCTCTGGTGGTCCAGTGGCTAAGACTCCACGGTCCCAAGGCAGGGGATCCAGGTTTGATTCCTACTCAGGGAACTAGATCCCACATGCTGCAACTAAAACTTCTCATGACACAACTAAGACCCTGAGCAGCCAAATAAATAAATATTTAAAAAGAAAAAGCATAGATCTTGGGGGAAAGTAACAATCCTTTGATAAAAAAGTGGTTCAGTTCAGTTCAGTCCCTCAGTCATTTGCAACCCCACGAATTGCAGCACACCAGGCCTCCCTGTCCATCACCAACTCTCGGAGTTCACTCAGACTCACATCCATCAAGTCGGTGATGCCATCCAGCCATCTCATTCTCTGTAGTTTACATCCAGCAAATTTGGAAAACTCAGCAGTGGCCACAGGACTGGAAAAGGTCAGTTTTCATTCCAATCCCAAAGAAAGGCAATGCCAAAGAACGCTCAAACTACCGCACAACTGCACTCATCTCACACACTAGTCAAGTAATGCTCAAAATTCTCCAAGCCAGGCTCAATAGTACATGAACTGTGAACTTTCAGATGTTCAAGCTGGATTTAGAAAAGGCAGAGGAACCAGAAATCAAATTGCCAGCATCTGTTAGATCATCAAAAAAGCAAGAGAGTTCCAGAAAAACATCTACTTCTGCTTTGTTGACTATGCCAAAGCCTTTGATTCTGTGAATCACAACAAACTGTGGAAAATTCTTCAAGAGATGGGAATACCAAACCACCTGACCTGCCTCTTGAGAAATCTGTATGCAGGTCAGGAAGCAACAGTTAGAACTGGACATGGAACAACAGACTGGTTCCAAATCAGGAAAGGAATATGTCAAGGCTGTATATTGTCACCCTGCTTATTTAACTTATATGCAGAGTACATCATGTGAAATGCCAGGCTGGATGAAGCATAAGCTGGAATCAAGATTGCCAGAAGAAATATCAACCTCAGACATGCAGATGACACCACCCTTATGGCAGAAAGTGAAGAAGAACTAAAGAGCCTCTTGATGAAAGTGAAAGAGGAGAGTGAAAAAGTTGACTGAAAATTCAACATTCAGAAAGCTAAGATCATAGCATCTGGCCCATCACTTCATGTCAAATAGATGGGGAAACAGTGAGAGACTATTTTGGGGGGTTCCAAAAATCACTGCAGATGGTGACTGCAGCCATGAAATTACAAGATGCTTACTCCTTAGAAGAAAAGTTATGACCAACCTAGACAGCGTATTAAAAATCAGAGACATTACTTTGCCAACAAAGGCCCATCTAGTCAAAGCTATGGTTTTTCCAGTAGTCATGTATGGATGTGAGAGTCGGACTATAAGGAAAGCTGAGCGGCAAAGAATTGATGCTTTTGAACTGTGATGTTGGAGAAGACTCTTGAGAGTCCCCTGGACTGCAAGGAGATCCAGCCAGTCCATCCTAAAGGAGATCAGTCCTGAATATTCACTGGAAGGACTGAAGCTGAAGCTGAAACCCCGATACTTTGGCCACCTGATGCGAAGAACTGACTCTTTTGAAAAGACCCTGATGCTGGGAAAGATTGAAGGCAGGAAGAGAAGGAACAGAGGATGACATGGTTGTATGGCATCACCAACTCAACGGACATGAGTTCGAGTAAATTTGGGGAGCTGGGGATGGACAGGGAGGCATGGCGTGCTGCAGTCCATGGGGTCGCAAAGAGTCAGACACTACTGAGCTGAATTGAACTGAACATTTTCCATGTGTCCCGATTCTCCTCATGTTAGGCTTCTCAAACAGGGGCTGTGTGTCCCCAGGAGCACTGGGCCCCCTGCCAGTGGGGGGTCCACTGAGCAAGTAAGAGACTTTAATTGGGGAGCTGGCTGACCGAAAAGATGGCAGGTTAGCACCTCAAAATAACCATCTTATCAGGGTCTGGATGCCAGGTTTTTTTATAGATCAGAGATGGGGGGAAGTGAGGAAGCAAAGTAAAAATGCTATTAATCTTGGAAACACCTCCTAGAATGGCCAGCCTCAGGCAGGGGATGTGTTAATTTCTTCCTTCCTGCCATCTGAGGTGGACAGGGTTTTAACAAAGGCACTTTAGTTTAACAGTAAGGCAGAGGGCCGGTGCTCTCTGAGGCAGGCTATTCTGTATGATTATAACAACAAAAACAACAAAAAGCCAGTCAAAGAAACAGTTCCATCGTGGGGTTAGAATTGGCTTCTTGTCTGCAACACTATCATGGTAAACAGTCCCCTCAAATTACCCAGGAGAGTTGGCAACTTTTGGTACCCTGATTACCTCCACGCCTACCTTTAATTTCTAAAGATGGTTAGTTTCAGATATCAGTAAAAAAAAAAAAAAAGGCAAGAATGATGCAATCCATACTGAAGTGTGAATGATTGATAGCATAATCCATCAGACATTGTTTTGTTTGAAAAACAGATGTGTGGACAATTTAAGAGAACTTCAAACTGTGTGGTTGAGGTATTTTTCCCCCTAGGACCTTCTAAATAAAATAAATACACACCTCTTGAGGATAAAACTTGAGGTACCAGATAAAGTTACTTCTTAATCTTTTCAACAAAAGTGCCCTGGTGGAAAGGAGTGGCCCCAGATCCCAGGGAGTCTGGAATGCCAGTAGCCCTAAGTAACCTTTAGCAAGTACCACATTTCTTAAAAAGGTCCTGCTTTATTAGAAAAAAAAATTTGAATTTTTTTTCAATCCCGTAAGACACCTGTTTGTCACATTTTCAAAACTCAATGAATATATTTTCTAGGATGATGCCCCTGATGAGGAACTAAGATTCCACATGCCGTGGAGCAACTAAGCCTGTGCACCCAACTATGGAGCCCAAGCTAGAGCTGGTGCTCCACAACCAGAGAGTCCCTGTGCCACAACGAAAGATCCTGCACAACGGGACTAAGACCTGATGCAGCCAATAAATAATTTTTTCTAATAAATAATTTTTAAAGGAGTTAGAAAATATGGATGATATTGAAGGAGGGAATAGACAGAACAGGCTCTATCTTGAAAGCAGGACTCCACCCTGGCCAGACTGTGGACTTTGAGCTATGTGCCCACTATCTATGGAAACGACATACCAACTGGAAAACCAGACCCCCAGAAGGAAGAGCCCCAGGGCTCCTACCTAGACTCTCACCTAAAAGAATACCCTAGTTACCTGTGTAACTGAATAGAATCATACATCCTATTATGATTATTGGGGTATGAACACAGGCCTATTGATAAGTGTCCAGTTAGCTACCTAGGCTTAAGTCATATGAATCACAGGTTAATTTTGATTGTATCTTTCTTTTCCTTTGTTCAAACTAGTTTCAGGGAATTTGGGGAGGTGGGTTTGGGCACACACATTTAGGGTATATAAGGTTTTCACAGAAACTGGCCGGGGTCCTTGGCTAAGAGGAGACTCTGCCTTGGGCCCGCTGGTGTAATAAACTATTACACTCCACTATGTGCATTGTCCTTCTGAGTGAGTTTGTTTCCCGGAACGCATGGCTACAACATTATGTTTCTGTTTAAGGTCAGAAGAACATTATAGATGCTAAAGGTGAATAAAATGGAAATACTGAAGGCTGCATTGAAGGCAAAAGGAGATTGAAGGCGAACGAGAAGAGGGCAACAGAGGATGGGATGGTTAGATAGCATCAGTTATGTCAATGGACATAAGTCTGAGCAAACTTCAGGAGTTGGTGATGGACAGGGAAGCCTGGTGTGCTGCAGTCCCTGGGGCCTCAAAGAGTCAGACACGACTGAGAGACTGAACAACAACAAATGCCGCACTGAGGCAGTATAGTTAGCTCCTTGGGTGGCAGATGACCACATTTTTTATGTCTATTTATTTTTTTGTCTGCACCGGGTTGTAGTTGCAGGATTTAGTTCCCTGACCACCACCAAAGTCTCCATATGGCTACATTTGACCCACACTCTTTCTGCAACCATCTTCCAGCCCCAGTTTCAGGAACTTTCCCAGCCCAGGGACCAGAGGAGCAGGCCAACGTGGTGAAGAACCACACTCTCCTG
Organism: Ovis aries; assembly: GCF_016772045.2. Classification (NCBI taxonomy): domain Eukaryota; kingdom Metazoa; phylum Chordata; class Mammalia; order Artiodactyla; family Bovidae; genus Ovis; species Ovis aries. The sequence goes on from NC_056062.1 coordinate 46,613,707, forward strand.
CAAGTGACTGCTCCAAGCATAGGTGTGGGGCCATAGGGCAACCAGAATCCTTCCCTGGGCTTGTATGAATGGAAGCATGGAGAGAAAACAGCCTTTCCTTTTGCATCAGCAAGTTGGAATGTTAAAAGTCTGGTACTACCTGAGGCCACGCTCCACAGCACATGGAAAATTCCAATCTGCAGTGGTGGGAAATGAAGCCATGCATGGTGAAGACCGATGGAGAGAGAGTTCTGATGGTAACAACCGAGTACCTCCTGTGAGTTATTCCTGAGCCATGTTTTCTGTCCTTCCCTTCTATGTGAGGCAATACATTTCCCCATTTACTACAGTGATTTGAATTTAGTTTCTGTCAGTTGCAACCAAAAGAATCCTGACTAATGTTATGGACTAAATTCTGTATACTGTTTCTTTAACTAATACGAAGAGTACCTCAAAGTGAAATGCCAGGCTGGATGAAGCACAAGCTGGAATCAAAACTCTTGAGAGTCCCTTGGACGACAAGGAGATCAAACCAGTCAATCTTCAAAGACATCAATCCTAATTATGCAAAGAGTTGACTCATTGGAAAAGACTCTGATACTGGGAGGGATTGGGGGCAGGAGGAGAAGGGGACAACAGAGGATGAGATCGCTGGATGGCATCACAGACTTGATGGACATGAGTCTGAGTGAACTCCGGGAGTTGGTGATAAACAGGGAGGCCTGGTGTGCTGCGATTCATGGGGTCACAAAGAGTCGGACACGACTGAACAACTGAACTGAATTATTCATTGGAAGAACTGATGCTGAAGCACCAATACTTTGGCCACCTGATGCAAAGAGCCGACTCATTGGAAAAGACCCTGATGCTGGGAAAGATTGAAGGCAGGAGGAGAAGAGGACGACAGAGGATGAGATGGCATCACCGACTCAATGGACGTGAGTTTGAGCAAACTCTGGGAGATAGTGAAGAACAGGGAAGCCTGGCATGCTGCAATCCATGGGGTCGCAGAGCCAGGCAACAAAAACAAATTCTATCCCCTTTAAGAAAATGCATGTGTTGAAGTCCTAGCACCCAGAATGTGACCTTACTTGGAAATAACGTCTTTCCTGGAGGCTCAGATGGTAGGAGACCTGGGTTCGATCCCTCAGTTGGGAAGATGCCCCCTGGAGAAAGCTACCCAGTCCAGTATTCCCAGGCTACCATTCCAGTATTCTTGCCTGGGAAGTGCAAAAGAGTCAGACGCGACTAAGCAACTAAGACTAACAAGTTAAAATGAGAGCATTCAGGCGGGCCCTAATCCAGTATGACTTCTGTCCTTATACAAAGGTGACATTTGGAGACAGACACACAAAGAGAAAACACCATGTGAAGAATGGAATCATGCTGCCAGGAGTCAAGCCACCACCGGAGGAAGCAAAGAGAAAAAACTGATAACAGCTCCTTCCCTCATAGCCTTCAGAAGAACCAGCCTGGCCGACATCTTAATTCAGACTTCTAGCCTCTAGAACTGTGAGACCATCAGTTTCGGTTCTTGAAGTCACTTGGTCTGAAGCACTCTATTCCAGCAGTCCTGGTAAATTAATACACCACACGAGGGCGTGATAGAAACAATTTGTACCTAGAGTTGGACAAGATGATGTCCAAAGTCTTCCAAATCAGATATGGATAGTTAGCCCACAAGAACCAAAAGTGGAGTCTCTTTTCACTGCAAATGGCAAATGTATAGCTGCTAATTCAGAGACTGCTTTTATAGCCTTCCAAAGGGCCCCACACCTAATTCTATCGGTCAGCCAGGCAGGATTTATTGAAGATGTCTTTATATTCATCCAATATAAGCACTAAAGAAGAAAAACTATAGAGAGACAATTTTGGAGATGCTTATGAATAACAGGGAAAAAATATAATAGACGTGCATAAAGCCACTTCATGCTGCAGTCCATGGGGTCACAAAGGGTCGGGTATGACTTAGAGACTGAACAACAACAACATAAGCCAAGCTATCAGAGAGCAATTCATCGTTTCTAGTGAAGCATCTTTGAAGATCCCAGTGCCCAGTCCATGACCAGGACAGAGTCTACAGGAGCCTCATTCCCAAGTATTTTGTTTTCTTTATGTAGAATAAAAATGAACCTCCTAAAAGTAAGAGGAAGTCTTTGTTTAAATTGTTCCTGTGGCCTACGTAGTTCTCCAAATATGAAACCTAACTTTAAAAACATGAAAAAAAAACCAATACCAAGTTTATCTTTTTAACTAGTTTCTGGTTTCAGGTTATTGGCTTGGGAGACTCCATAATTCCAACAACGCTTACATCCCTCACTTGGAATTTGGATGACTCAGTCAAATTCACATTTGCTAACTTAAGTAGTAAGGAATTTATTAGAGAGTATTAGCCACCTTATGGAATCTCCAGGAGGGTCAGGAGAGCAGATTTGAGCATTACGCAGCCAGAAACATCTAGGAGAATTATAGGACTGTCCCAGCAAGAACTCCAGTGTTGCCAATTCAAGTGACTTGGCATCTCTGATATTAAGGAACAGAACCTTGAAACTCAACCAGAACTGCCCTTAGAAGAACTAAATACCTTCTCCCCTATCGCCTGTAGGGGCACCTCACTTTCCTGCCTGGTCACTAGCTCCCCTGAATTATTCCCCCATCCATGTCCCTTGCCAGTGTCCTAGTTCAGCAAAACCAAACACCTCTGGGTCCCCAGCTGCAAGAGGGTCCAGGGAATGCAGATAGATTATAGCTTCTCAACTCCTTTCCTAAAGGAAAGCATACAAGACAGATGAACCAATACACTGTATCGCCCACAAAATTGTCTTCAGAACTAGTTTGCCAATTGTAGGAGAAAACCGTATTTTGGTTTTCCATGGTCACTCTTCGCTTTGACCACACACACACACACACACACACACACACACACACACACACAGTAGATTTGATCAGACACTTCATTTGTGTTATTGGCTCTGAAAACCTTTTTCGTCTCCAAAGATGATAGTCCATTCCCAAATTTTTATAGTTTTAACCATAAAGCTATTCAAAAGTGTGTGCCATAAGATCTGAAACTTTTACCAAAAGATTTCACAAAAGGTTTGGGCAAGGATGGCAGTATTGAAAACGAGTTTTAGCATTCCCAAAATCCTACCCTGGTGGCTCAGATGGTAAAGAAGCCATCTGCAGTGTGGGAGACCTGGGTTCGATCCTTGGGTTGGGAAGATTCCCTGGAGGAGGGCATGGCAACCCACTCTAGTATTCTTGCCGGGAGAATCCGCATGAACAGAGGAGCCTGGCTGGCTATAGTCCATGGGGTCGCAAAGAGTCAGACTCAACAAAACAACTAAGGAAAGCACAAAATCTTACGTTGAATGGGGACAGCACTCAGAATGGAAGCATTCTAAAGTATTTGCTGATGAATCAATCCTATTAGTAACAGACATTCTTCATTGGTGTTACCCTCCAGCCTCCTCCAAGGAAGGCTGCCAAAACACCTGGCAGAGAGCAGAGCTCTTCACCATTTGACTTCCTGCCAGAATTCTTACAACCATCAACCTTTCAAAAGAAGCCTCTGGCTAATGGGTGTTGCAGACAAGACTGTGATGACTCAGTACTTTGATGGAAGGCCTCTCATAAAACAAGCAGACTTTTAAAAAATCACATTATCATTTTCCCCTTTAGTTGAATTGGCCTCTTTTTAAGATTCTAATGACCTAAAATCAAGTTTTAATTTATACATTCCATTGCATATTCTTTTTTTTTTCCATTGCATATTCTTAGACAGTATTTAGAGCTTGTGCAATTTTGCTCTGCCAGTACAAAGTTCTGGACAAGATCCAAACCCTACTTAAAGTTCAGATGCACAGGTAAATGGTTTTACTTTTTATCCTTGTTGTTGCTGTTCAGTCACTAAGTCGTGTCCGACTCTGCAACCTCATGGACTGTAGCCCGCCAGTCTTCTCTGTCCACGGGATTCTCTAGGCAAGAATACTGGAGTGGATTGCCATTTCCTCCTCCTGGTCCCAACCCAAGGATCGAACACACGTCTCCTGCCTTGGCAGGTGGATTATTTACTGCTGAGCCACAGGGAAACCCTTTAACCCTTAGTGTGCATATATTCATCCTTATAAATGCCCATCAGTTTTATGTTGGGAGGAATGAGGCTTATTCAAACCATAATATCTTGAATGATTCAGGAACCATTTTGCAAATATGAATTTATTTGTAAATGACAGTGCATGTCTACCCCCAGGTGATGTCAGGTCAGCCAGGACCCAGATGGATGAGAACAAGGGACCACAACTAATGACCACATCATGGGACTGGCCGAGTCATTTCATTAGTCTCTCAATGACACAAGCCTGTTTCACCTTGTGCGTTTTTCTGATTTCACTTAGCACATCCTGGCAGTGTTACTCTACCTCAAATGCTCCTACCCATTGTAGATTTTCAGTATATCCTGGCCACAAGAGCCCTAAAGAAAAGACAGGCCTCAGTCAGGTAGGCTATAAATCTCATAAAGTTAAACTTCGGCTCTCTTACTTGCACGACTCCTGACCATAGCGTGGGAGGGTCCCTATACAGGGGTTCTCATGTTCCTATGTTTTTATAAAGTTTCCAAAGGGAAGGTGTTTTAACTGTAATCCATGAAGATCTTGGTCTCTCTCCAGTGAGACTGCCTCTCCTGTCTGATGGCTCTGAAACTGCCATGGGCATTCATGGATCCATGCAAGGGGAAATAAGGCTGGGGCATCATTTTGTTCAGGCTTCACAGGTGGCTCAGTGATAAAGAATCTGCCTGCGACTGCAGGAAATGCAGTTTCAATCCCTGAGTCAGGAAAACCCCCTAGAGACGGGAATGGCAACCTACTCCAGTACTTTTGCCTATGAAATCCCACAGACAGAGGAGCCTGGCAGGCTACAGTCTCTGGGGTTACAAAGAGTCAGATACGACTGAGCATCTGAGTGCAAGGAAGTATGGAGGCTGAGAGGTCTCAAGACCAGCAAACTAGAGACCCAGGAAAACAGGTGGAAGAAGTTCTAGTCTGAAAGCCAGCAAGTTCAAAGACCCAAGAGAAGCTGACCTTTCAGTTCAATCCAAAGGTAGGAAAAGACCCACATCCAGCTCAAACAGTGAAACAGAAGGAGTCCCCTCTAATCTGAACGTTCTGTTCAGGTCTTCAATTGATTGAATGAGGCCACCCACACTGTGTGTGGATGTGCGTGTTGTATGCTCGGTCATGTCCAACTCTTTGTGATTCCATGAACTTTAACTTGTTGGGCTCCTCTGTCCATGGAATTTTTCAGGCAAGAGTACTAGAGTGGGTTGCCATGCCTTTTTCCAGGGGATCTTCTCACCCCTACATTGGAGACACCAGTTGGCTTTACTCAGCCTACCAATTCAAATGTTACTCTTACCCAGAAACAGCCTCACAGACACACCCAGAATAAAGTTTAGCCAAACGTCTGAGCACCCCATGACCCAGTCAAGTTGACATCTGAAATTAGCATCACGTGTACCAAGCCAGAAACCCTAATCTTACAGCTCACTTGTGATGGGTTCTTAACAGGGATTTCCCCAGATTTAATAGCAATCCTAAAACTTCCATCACATTATCAATAATGAACTGTAAAGCTGAAACAAACTTCTCTGAATTATCAATAATAAAAATAAGTTAACCAGTCACAAAAGAAAAGACTAAGTTTTCTTTTTATTCCCTATACAGAAAATATGCTAAAATTACTGTCAAATGAAGAAACAGTCAGAGTATGCAGTCAAGAAACTCGGAAGAAAGAGTTCCCTGGAGCTCTAGTAGTTAGGATTTTGGTGTGCTCACTGCCATGGCCTGGGTTCAATCCCTGATCAGGGACTGGTATTCCTTCAAGCTGCCTGACATGGCCAAAATTTAAAAGAAAAAAATATCAAAGATGTTTGTCTAGGGACTTCACTGGTGGGAGAACTGGGTTCTTCAGTGGTGAAGAACCCGATTGCAATGTGGGAGATGGGGGTTCCATCCCTGGTCGGGGAACTAAGATCTCACGTGCCCAACCACAACAAAAGATCTCACATGATGCTCAAAGGTCTCGCATGACACAACTAAGACCTGATGCAGCCAAATAAATAAATATTAAAAAACAAGATGTTTGTCTAGCAGTTGATTAATACAAAGGATTGTGTTACTATTATAATACAACATTGTAAATGAACTAGATTTCCATTTTAAAAATAAAAATATTATGTTATTCTTCTGGGTTATTTTTCTGCCTGTAGTAATTGCTAGCTTTTTAAAATTTATAATTTGTTGGGATTTCTCTTGCAGTCTAAGTCAATGTCCTCTTTCACATCTAATTTTGTGTTCATAATTTTGTATTATTTTTATTAAAGGTGGTTTCTAACATTGCTTAAGACCCAGGAAACTTGTCCCTTGGCTGGTCTAAATCATCTCATAGAATAAACATTTTGAAGCTCGTAAGGCCCTTAGGGGGCTTCCCTGGTGGCTCAGACAGTCAAGAATCTGCCTGCAATGCAGGACACCTGGGTTTGATCCCTTGGTCAGGAAGATCCCCTGAAGAAGGGAAAGGCTATCCACTCAGGCAAGAATAATGTTGCCTGGAGAATCCCGTTGCCTGAAGAATCCCATGGACAGGAGCCTGGTAGGCTACAGTCCATGGGGTCGCAAAGAGTCGGACACAACTGAGTAACTAACTCTTCCACTTCTTTCACAAGGCCCTGGGAGATCTTTCTGGTTGAGTTACCTCAACTCCAGCACATTTTTGGAGGGTGGGGCCCATCCACGTGGGCTTGTGGGATCGTACTTCCCTGATCAGGGATTAAACCCAGGACATGCAGTGAAAGTATAGAGTCCTAACCTCTGGACCCCCAGGGAACTTCTCAGACTTGAGCTTAGATCAGGAGACTCCTCAGCCCCCAGACCAGACTTCTGGTGCAGTCCTAATTTAATCACAGGAATGATCCTATAAAATTACTGTGGATTAGCAGTAGTGCCTACTCACAAAGAGTTGCTGGCCAGGGAGTCCGAGAGATTAATGGTTTGAAATCCTTAGGTAGCAACCTACTGTTTTCATTCTGCCCTGGCAGAAGCATTAAGCCCATTGAATGGTTTAGAGACACAAGGTAAAGAATGGAGGTTATAATCAGACTTAAAACCACTATGTTGACTTAAATGTCAAGGTCGTGCCAGACTAAAAGCTCCTAAATATAGGTGCTCTATTTTAAGCAAAATAGTCCTTTCTGTTTCCATCCCTTTATGTAAAGTCTGCCCTACATTTTTATTTTATTTTTTAAGACCTTCTTTAGGCCCTATTATTTAGATAGCAAAAGTCAGGAATGCATCCTAGGACTTTAATTTGCATTTAAATGCTCAAGTGAGAAACCACATCCACCTCTTCTTCCCTGGATTTCCATGGTTGGGAAATCATTGGACCCAAATGATCTTAATATCCCTTCTGGCATAAAAAATTGTTTCATTTGGTAAAATAATATAAACCTATCATTTCTTTAGTGTTATTTTATTATTATGACTTAGTATTTAATGAGAGTCTACAATGGGTAAGCACAGTTATTTGGGTTTTTTAATAGCTGTTATTTTTTAAATGGCTTCAAATGGTTTCTGATACATGGCAATATTTTAATATACATTGCATTTTATTAATTTAATCTCATATGTCTCATTTCACAGTCTTAGAATCTTGTGTTTTTATGCCTTGCTTCCATATGAGATTTTTTTTTTTTGTTTTGCCATGTGGCTTTCGGGATCTTAATTCCCCCACCAGGGATCAAACCTGAGCTCCAGCAGTGAAAGTACCGAGTCCTAACCACTGGACCACCAGGGAATGCTCATCCAATGAGATTGTAAGCTTTGCATCTCAACTTTGCATCTATTAAAGTATTGAGCACCTAAAATAGGTGGTCTATAAAAATTTGCCAGACTGAATGAGCAAAAGCCCATATTACTTAAATTCTAATAAAACACTCTCTGAAGGCAATTTTTAAAGTCAAAGGGAAGAGTAATCTATGGTTACAGAGACATCATTACTGTCTTAGTCCATCTGGGCTGCTATAACAGAATACCATAGACTGGGTGGCTTATAAACAATAGAAACCCCTGGTGAAGGAAATGGCAACCCACTCCAGTGTTCTTGCGTGGGAAACCCCATGGACAGAGAAGCCTGGCAGGCTGCAATGCAGTCCATGGGGTTGCAAGAGTTGGAAACAACTTAACAACTAAACAACAAAAATATTTATGTTAAATTAAACAAAATCATGTATGACTTTATATTGTATGCTAAAAAACTTTCCTTATATTGTTCTCCACATGAATGAAGAATAAAATACATAACCATCAAAAAAAAAAAAAAAAAAGGAAGAAACAAAGAAACTTCTCGCAGTTCTAGAAGCTGGAAAGTCCAAGATCAAGACCAGCAAATTCAGCGTCTGATAAGAAACTGCTTTCTGGTTCATAGACAACCATCTTCTCACTATGTCCTCATGTGGTGAAAGTGCCAAACAACCTCTCTTGGTCCCTTTGATAAGAGCACTAGTCTCATTCATGGGGGTTCCACCCTCATGATCTAATCACCTTCCAAAGGCCCCACCTCCTAACACTGTCACCTTGGATATTAGGTTTCAACACATTTGGGGCATGGGAAAGACACAGCATTGGTTCTAGAGCAATGATAGATCCAGCCAGCTGGGAGTTATGGTTGATTTTTACTCTCTCTAACCTCTATCCTAACCCAGACATCCTTATGCCCATACCATTCAGCATTCCCAAAACCTACACCTGTCACTCATTTCCCTTTCCTACTATGGCTGCCTTAGTCTTGGTTCTCCTAATCTCTCCCTGTTATCATTATGATGACCTACACCTCCCTTTCTCCTTGTCCTCTCCCCCCAGTCCTTTTCCATCCTGCTGGCTACATTTTTCTAAAATAAAATCCCTTTGTCACACTCTCTCCTCCATTGTCTGCACCCCCAGCCATGACTCCCACTTGCTGACCCTGAAGAATACAAAGGTGTCCACCATGTTACCGTTCCTGCTTCTGCTTCAGCAGCCACTCAATACTCCACACAGGTGTACTTCTGTGCCACAGCCATTTTCAACTACTGAGCTCAGTTGCCCACTCCAACCCTTTGTGGCCCCATCGACTATAACCCACCAGGCTCCTCTGTCGATGGGATTTTCCAGGCAAGAATACCAGAGTGGGTTGCCATTTCCTTCTCCAGAGACTAGACTATCAGTGGTTCTTTCATCTCTGGAGTAGGGACTCCCCTGGTGGTCCAGTGGTTAAGAATCTGCCTTCCCATGCAGGAGATGCAGGTTCCATCCCTGGTCAAGAACTAAGAGACACAGCCAAATAAATAAATATTTAAACTCTGGGGTAAGTTTTGTCCTACCAGCATTACCCCTCACTCCACTATTTACTTAACTAACCCATTATCACTGTTTAAAAAAAATTTTTATTTGGCTGCATTGGGTCTTAGTTGCAGCATGCAGGTTTGGCTCTAGTTGCAGCACGCAGGCTTAGTTGCCCAGCAGCTTGTGAGATTAGTTCCCCCACCTGGGATCCAACTCATGTCCTCTGCATTGGAAAGCAGATTCTTAACCACTGGACCACCAGGAGAGTCCCCCACTGACATTCTTTAAGACACAGCTCAGCAGTCACCTCCTCTCTGAAGCTTTTTCTAACAACTCTCCCAGCAACCACAAAGAGCTGACCACATCCTACTTATTTCTCCAACATGCACTACAGGTACTTTGAAAAACACCTTATTGTCCTATTCATTTTCAGTCCATTTCATCTTTCTAGAATAAAACTCCCTGAGAAGCTGATTCATCTTTATGTTCACAGGACCTAACTCAGAACTTGACATGCATGAGATGCATAATATTTATTGAATGAATAAATAAAACAGAGTAGAGTGAGGTGAGATTCTAAAGACTGTATTAGATTAAAATCTTACATAGTCAAATTATTTCTTATACCTCTAAATTGATTCCAAAGGGCAGCATACATTTTTTTTTGATCTACCAAATCACCTTTTAGGAAACCAGTTTTTTCCTAACACTAGAATAACCTCATTTTTGTTTAAACTACAAATGAAATATTTAGCTTGCATTTCTGGACCATGTTGTAAAAAAAAAAAAGTAAGGACTTTGTAGGGTGGGAGTGAGGATGGTGGTGGTGATACCAAGTGTGCATATTTGAATTCAGCTAAAAGCATGTAATATAAAATTCCATCATGAAACCCTTTACTTACACAAAACAGATACTAGCATAAACTATATCCAACACAGAACAAAGACTGCCAATAAAGTAGCACTGCTTAAATGATGGACCCCTTTTGATGACCATACGCTTGTTCCCTATGTCTGTAAATATTTCTATTGTGTAAATTCATTTGTATCATTTTCTTAGATTCTTCATAAAAGCGATATCAGACAATACTCCTCTGTCTTACTTCACTTAGTATGGATCTCCAGGTCCACCCATGTTGCTGCAAATGGCATCATTTCACTCTTTTTTATGGCTCTGCCATGGCATCTTAATATAAGGTGTGAATTTAACATAAATCCATCTTAACAGAAATCCTAGAAGACCTGAGCAGAGAAGCAGCTTGGGAAGAGGGAGAGAAGAGAAATCTGAGTTAATTTCTCAGATTAATATTAGAAATTTTCCAAGTCAGGGCAGACCAAGTACAGCAGTGACGGGAAACAGTGCTTGCCAGAACTAGGGTGGCTCCCCCAGTGAATAACCAAGTGAAGCTGGTTGATAAGTAAGTAATAGGAACCCAGGAAAGCTAAAGGGAAATCTATATATAGGCCTGATGCAGGCTGAAGCTAAATTGGCAAATTAAGTTCTGGGAGAAGCAAGATGGAAAAAAGAAGTCCGGCAGGGACCAGGTAGACAGAGAAGGGACCAGGCATTAAACATGCACAATGTAGAGACCAAAGTCAGCCTTCTGGAGCTGGCCCACAGAAACTGCCTGCCAACATGGTGAGGCAGTCTTGGCCCTCAAAACAGTAAGGCCTCAGGACTTCCCTGCCAGTCTGGTGGTTAAGGCTCCAAGCTTCCACTGCAGGAGGCACAGGTTCAATACCTGGTCAGGGAAGTTCTGCATGATGTAGCCAGAAATAAATACATAAAATTAAAACTGCTCTAAAAATAAAGTATATTTTTAGAATAAGGCCCTGAGAAATGAGATTCAGTGATGGGAAAAACCAAGTTGAGAAGAAAAAGGTTGCATGAGTGCATGGAATAGAGCCGGGAAAGATTAGACTAGGGTACCACACTCTATGGCCAGGTTGACCAGGAGACATCACGGCAGTTCTGGATGAGATGAAAGTGAGCTATGCCTAAATTAGGGAGGTACATGGAATTGGAGACAAACTCGGGCAACCAGCTTGATTGTCAGACACAGTCCCCGAATCTATAGCCACGGATCCCTTTGTCTGAACCCCCTCAGAAAAGCAAGGAGATTAAGATGCCCTGGGGAATTTCAACCGTTAGGTGTTGATCAAGGACACAAGGATAAAGGGGATGCTGGAGCAGCCAGAAGGAAAAAATGAAAATCAGTTGATTAACAAGTCGTAAAAGACTACAGCAGAGAGAAGGAAGCTTCAGAAAGACACTCACCATATTTTTAAATGGGAGGGGACAAAGGAATCAATGAAAACACAAGACAATATCCTTTGAAGCTGGTGCTTAAGAGGGAGGACAGGGGAAACAAAAGAGATTCAACTCAACCTCATTCATCGTGCCCATTCTTGTGAGCAATGCTCACAGGCGGTCCGATGAAGGAAAAACTGACACTACTGGCTAAAATGGACCCTGGGGGATTCTCAGTTAACATTCATTAGCATGGAAAACCAAGAACTGGTTGAACAGCACAGTAAGCAGTGAAGTAATGAACAGTCTCAAAATGATTTTTCTGGGGCAGGTGGACTGTCCACGCAGCTGTGAGGATCAGTTTTTTGAATCATGCGAAGAGAAAACACTAATGATAGAGCAGCAAAAGAAAACGATCTCTCTCGGCTGTTGTTAAAGGACTCAGAGTGCCCTTTGGCTCTGTCTAGTTTCAGAAATTATACACTCAGGATAACTGCGAAGCTCCAAACAAAGGAGCCCTATTTTCCATTCTTCATCTACTCTTACTCCAATCTGGAGAGACAAAAATAGACCGCTGTTATAATACTGGTCATAACAGGGGAGAGAATGCCTCCGGCAAGAACATCAAGGGAAAAAATACATTACCTTCGGATTATAAAAATCACCCTCAGTGGTTTATACAGCATAGACAGAAGGAAAATCCTAGTTTAACATACCAGCAAGTGGGACTGTTTTTTTAAACAAAGATTTTTAATGAGACAAGTGAATGAAGCTTCATTAAGACAGAAATACCACCCCCGCCCCCAGCCGGGATTCACTCTTCATTTTAATTAAGAACACTGCAAGCAGTTTTCACTTATTTTTCAGAATAATGATTCTGCTTTGTGGACTACTATAGTAATCTCCCAAGTGAAAAGAAAAATGGTGAAAAGATTTTATACAAACTCTTAGGTCCACGTGTGAAACAGTTTATCATAGACATTTAGACAGGAATAAACAGTAAGAATTGTAAAGTTGACACATTCTATTCTGTTCTTATCTTAGTTTGTGCAACCATAGAACTAAATTAAGAAGATTTTGAATGAAGGTTTCAAGTTTTCATATATGGCCAACCCATACCTGACAAGGGAGCCAACACTCAGTGGGGAATAGATGTGTGTGCATGCTCAGTCACTTCAGTCACATCCAACTCTTTGTGACTCTGTGGACTGTAACCCACCAGGCTCCTTTACCCATGGGATTCTTCAGACAAGAATACTGGAAGTGGGCTGTCATATGCTCCTCTTGGGGATCTTTCCGGCCCAGGGATCGAACCTGCAACTCCAACATCTTCTGCATTGCGGACAGATTCTTTACCCACTGAGCCACCTGGGTAGCCTGGGGGAAGGATGGTCTCTTCGATAAATGGTGATGAAAAAACTCAATATTCACATGAAAAGAATGAAAATGGACCCCTATCTTACACCGCTCACAAAAATTAACTCAAAATAGGAGACTTCCCTGGCAGTCCAGTGGTTAAGACTTCACCTTCCAATGCAGGCGGTGAGTTCAATTCCTGGTTGGGGAGCTAAGATCCTCACATGACTAGAGGACAAAAAAACGAAACATAAAACAGAAACATGATTGAAACAAATTCAATAAAGACTTAAAAAATGGTCCACATCCCCCCCCAAAAAAAAAATCTTAAAAAAAAATTAACTCAAGATAGATTAAGGACTTAAATGTAAGGCCTGAAGTTTTAAAATTCCTGGAAGAAAACATAAGAAAAAAGGCTCCTTGACATTGGAAATGATTTTCCAATGGAAATGATTTTTTGGCTATGACACTTAAAGTGTGAGTAACAAAAGCAAAAATAAACAAGTGGATCTACAATTACAATTTTTCTGCAATTTTCTAGCTCAGTTGTGTCTGACTCTTTGCGACCCCATGGATTGTAGCCTACCAGGCTCCTCCCTCCATGGGATTTTCCAGGCAAGAGTACTGGAGTGGGTTGCCATTTCCTTCTCCAGGGTATCTTCCCAACCCAGCGGTCAAACCCAGGTCTCCTGCATTCCAGGCAGACGCTTTAACCTCTGAGCCACCAGGGAGTCCTACATCATACTAAAAATGTTCTGCATAGCAGAAGAAACAATCAACAAAATGAAAAGGCAACTTACAGAATGGGAGAAAGTATTTGTAAACCACATATCTGATATGAGGTTAACATCCAAAATATGAAAGAAACTTATACAACCCAATAGCAAATATAAATAAATTTGACTTTAAAAAAGAAAAAAAGACTTAAGCAAACGTGTCTCCAAAAGAAGACATACAATTGCCAAAGGGTACGTAAAAAGAGTCAACATCACCACCAGGGTAATACAAATCAAAACCAACCACAATGATACATCATCTCACACTTGTTGCAATGGCTATAATCAAAAAGACAGAAGATGTGGTGATTGATTTTAGCTATAGTTATTATGGGCTTCCTTGACAGCTCAGTTGGTAAAGAATCTGCCTGCAATGCATGAGACTCCAGTTCAATCCCTGGGTTGGGAAGATCCGCTGGAGAGGGGATAGGCTACCCACTGCAGTATTCTTGGGCTGCCCTTGTGGCTCAGCTGGTAAAGAATCCACCTGCAATGGGGGAGACCTGGGTTCCGTCCCTGGGTTGGGAAGATCCCCTGGAGAAGGGAAAGGCTATCCACTTCAGTATTCTGGCCTGGAGAATTCCATGGACTATATAGTCCATGGGCTTGCAAATAGTCACAAGTAGTTATTGTAGTAAATATTTTACAATATAAACATCTACTGAATTCTGTTGTACACTTGAAACCAATGTAACATTTTATTAATATAATAATTATATCTCAATTTTTTTAATGAGGGGGGAAAAAAGACAAGAGATAACAAGTGCTGGTAAAATGTAGAGAAAAGGAAACACTTGTGCACTGTCGGTGGGAGTGTAAGTTGGTGCAGCCACTGTGGAAAACAGTATGGATGTTCCTCAAAAACTTAACAATAGAATTACCAATTGCACTTCCGAGTGTATTGGTGGTTAGTGGTTTAGTCATTAAGTCATGTCCGATGGTGTTGCAAGTCATGTCTTGCAACCCCATGAACTGTAGCCCACCAGGCTCCTCTGTCCATGGGATTTCCCAGGCAGTTACCATGCCTTCCTCCAGGGGATCTTCCTGACTCAGGGATTGGACCCAGGTCTCTGCATTGCAGGCAGATTCTTTACTGACTGAACCGCCAGGGAAGCCATATCCAAAGGAAATTAAATCACAATCTCAAATAGATAGCTGAACTCTCATATTCATTGCTGCATTGTTTATAATATCCAAGACATGGGAACAGCCTATGTGTCTATCAACAAATGAATGGACAAAGAAAATGTGGTCTATATGGTGGAATATTACTTAGCTATAAAAAATAATGAAATCCTGCCATTTGTGACAACATAAATGGACCTTGAGAGCATTATGACACAGAAAGACAAATGCTGTATGCTATCAATTATATGTGGGATCTAAAAAAAATAACCAAGAGTAGGTTGGTTGGCTGCTGGGGCAGGGATGTGAGGGAAGGTGGCCAATGAATAAAAATTTGCAGTTATAAAATGAAAAATTTCTGGGGATCTAATGAGCAACAGACTGGTTCCAAATAGGAAAAGGAGTATGTCAAGACTGTATATTGTCACCCTGCTTATTTAACTTATATGCAGAGTACATCATGAGAAACCCCGGACTGGAAGAAACACAAGCTGGAATCAAGATTGCCAGGAGAAATATCAATAACCTCAGGTATGCAGATGACACCACCCTTATGGCAAAATGAAGAAGAACTAAAAGCCTCTTGATGAAAGTAAAAGAGGAGAGTGAAAACGTTGGCTTAAAGCTCAACATTCAGAAAACGAAGATCATGGCATCCGGTCCCATCACTCCATGGGAAATAGATGGGGAAACAGTGGAAACAGTGACAGACTTTATTTTTGGGGGCTCCAAAATCACTGCAGATGGTGATTGCAGCCATGAAATTAAAAGATGCTTACTCCTTGGAAGAAAAATTATGACAAACCTAGATAGCATATTCAAAAGCAGAGACGTTACTTTGCCGACTAAGGTCCATCTAGTCAAGGCTATGGTTTTTCCTGTGGTCATGTATGGATGTGAGTTGGACTGTGAAGAAGGCTGAGCGCTGAAGAATTGATGCTTTTGAACTGTGGTGATGAGAGTCCCTTGGACTGCAAGGAAATCCAACCAGTCCATTCTGAAGGAGATCAACCCCGGGATTTCTTTGGAAGGAATGATGCTAAAGCTGAAACTCCAGTACTTTGGCCACCTCATGCGAAGAGTTGACTCATTGGAAAAGACTCTGATGCTGGGAGGGATTGGGGGCAGGAGGAGAAGGGGACGACAAAGGATGAGATGGCTGGATGGCATCACTGACTCGATTGACGTGAGTTTGAGTGAACTCCGGAAGATGGTGATGGACAGGGAGGCCTGGCGTGCTGCGATTCATGGGGTCGCAAAGAGTCGGACACGACTGAGCGACTGAACTGAACTGAATGAGCAACATCCTAGAAGAGATCAGTCCTGAGTATTCATTTGAAGGACTGATATTGAAGCTGAAACTCCAATACTTTGGCCACTTAATGCAAAGAGCTGACTCATTTGAAAAGACCCTGATGCTGGGAAAGATTGAGGGCAGGAGGAGAAGGGGACGACAGAGGCTGAGACGGTTGGATGGCGTCACTGACTCGATGGACATGAGTTTGGGTAAACTCCGGGAGTTGGTGATGGACAGGGAGGCCTGGCGTGCTGCGATTCATGGGGTCGCAGAGTCGGACACGACTGAGCAACTGAACTGAACTGAACTGAATGAGCAACATGATGGCTGTAGTTAATAGTATTGTATTAAACACTTGAAAGTAGCCAATCTTAAAAGTTCTCATTGCCAAAAAAAGCGGAGGGATAACTATGTGAGAAGACAGATGCATTAACTAATCTTACTGCGGCAATCATTTCTCAATATACACACATATCACATCACTACACTGTACACCTTCTTCTGGAGAAGGAAATGGTAACCTACACCAGTATTCTCGCCTGGAGAATCCCATGGACAGAGGAGCCTGGTGGGCTACAGTCCATGGCTACAAAGAGTTGGACGTGACTCAATAATGAACAGGCATGCCTTAAACTTATCCAACGTTATATATCAATTATATCTCAATAACTGTTAACTAACCTATTGTCAGAGGAGTAACCAGCCAGAGTCAACAAGTTGACATATGCAAAAACGTCTGTGAACACGGTGTACTGATACAAGGCCCCACTGTTCAGGTTTTGGTTTTTGTTTGGGTGGGGAGGGGTGATGTGTATCAGTATATGTTGTATTTATTTTTTAAATTCTTTTATAGTGTTATGAAATTATAATAACAAAAAGTGTACACATGTAGGGTGTCAACATGATGGTTTAACATTAAGGCCCCACTATTACTAATATCAGGGCTTTAAAAATTCTTCTAGAAAAAAAAATCTTCTATAATATTGGAATTAAAGAAGAAATAGAGGAAATTCCATGGCAGTCCAGGGGTTAGGACACTGCACTTTCACTGCAGGGAGCATGAGCTCAACCCCTGGTCAGGGAACCAAGATCCCACAAGCCTCACAGTGCAGCCAAGAAGGAAAAATAGAGACCGCCCAAGAAGTGAGGTGTATCCTATATTGTCATCTTTCAGTAACTAATGGCCACCCAAAAATATATTCTCCCATTTAATAAAGAAGTAGTATAGGACAACCCACTCCAGTGTTCTTGCCTGCAGAATCCCAGGGATGGGGGAGCCTGGTGGACTACCATCTATGGGGTCACACAGAGTCGGACACGACTGAAGCGACTTAGCAGCAGCAGCAGCAGCAGTATAGGACAAGAAAAATGCTCACTCAAACTAAGATGTGACTAGACTCATTATGTAACTATCTTTCTAAAAATAAGAAATAAAAATGAGCTCACTGTATTTTCTACAGATTATTTAGATGCCCATGAAGTTTGTTACATCAAAAAGAGCTTCAAGCTTTAAATTTAAAAAAATACATTATATTGTGTATTTATTTGGAATTATGAATCTGCTCACCTCCCACTTGCCAAAGAAAAATATTTAAAGAAAGATTGAGTGTGGGGAATTCCTTGGCTCTCCAATGATTTAGACTTTGTGTTCTCAAGACTGAGGGCTGTGGTTCAATCACCGACTGGGAATCTAAGATTCCATAAGTTGCACAGTGTGGTGAAAAAAACAAATGAATAAAATATTTAAAAATAAAAAGATTGGGTATGAGGAGATCCCTAACCCCCTCCACTTCCAATAGAAATAGTCTGTTAGACAGATTTAGACATGGAGTAAATAATCTCCACACTATTGTTAACTGTATTTGTTGAGCATAAAAGGTCATAACTGGGACTTCCCTGGTGGTCCAGTGGCTAAGACTCCATACTACCAATGTAGGGGGCTTAGGTTAGATTCCTGGTTAGGGAACTAGATCCCACACACTGCAACTAAGACATGGCACAGTCAAATAAAAAAATTTTTTTAATAAAAGGTCATATCTTGGGTTTCCCTGGTAGCTCAGCTGGTAAAGAATCCACCTGCAATGCAGGAGACCTGGGTTCGATCCCTGGGTTGGGAAGATCCCCTGGAGGAGAGAATGGAAATCCACTTATGGCTCAGGAAAATAAATAAATATATATATATATACATACATATATATATATATTTAAATAAAATGTCATATCTAAGAGAGGAGAGGAAGAAGAGGAAGAGAAGAGAGGAGAGAAATGGTCGTATGTAGGACAGAAGCACAATCATATTGAAATAAGAGGCTAGGAAACAGCAGACAGCCTTCCAACCCTGGCATCAGTGGTGGCTAGGGAGACATAAAAGCCATGGGGAGTTAACTAGTTTCAAGACAACAAATGGAACTCTGGCATACAGTTGTCATTGGCCGGAGAACTGACTCAGCCTTCCAGGTGCTGGGGAGGATTTGATTCTCCCCTGCAAACAACTTCCAGTGACCTTGGGAGGAAATGAATCAGGATTCCGGGCACTGGTGCAGGCTCCTTCCTTTTTAAGACATTACCAAATTGGTCAGAATTTGACCCAGCCAGTGGTTTATCTTCTAATTTTAAGTGACAAAAGATGTGACCAGTAATTAGAATTGATCATAGCTAAACATGGATCTAACATTCCAGAATCCCATGCAATATTGCTCTTTACAGCATCAGACTTTCCTTTCATCACCAGTCACAGCGACAACTGGGTGTTGTTTTTGCTTTGGCTCCGTCTCTTCATTCAAAACATCTATTTATGCTTTATTGACTACGCCAAAGCCTTTGACTGAGTGGATCACAACAAACTGTGGAAAATTCTGAAAGAGATGGGAATACCAGACCACTTGACCTACTTCCTGAGAAATCTGTATGCCTGTCAAGAAGCAACAGTTAGAATTGGACATGGAACAACAGACTGGCTCCAAATTGGGAAAGGAGTATGTCAAGGCTGTATACTGTAACCTTGTTTGTTTAAATTATATGCAGACTTCAGTTCAGTTCAGTTCAGTTCAGTCGCTCAGTCGTGTCCGACTCTTTGCGACCCCATGAATCGCAGCACGCCAGGCCTCCCTGTCCATCACCATCTTCCGGAGTTCACTCAGACTCACATCCATCAAGTCCGTGATGCCATCCAGCCATCTCATC
Source organism: Ovis aries (assembly GCF_016772045.2). Lineage (NCBI taxonomy): Eukaryota > Metazoa > Chordata > Mammalia > Artiodactyla > Bovidae > Ovis > Ovis aries. The sequence continues at coordinate 46,633,054 of NC_056062.1, forward strand.
CTCGGTTGTCCCCTTCTTCTCCTGCCCCCAATCCCTCCCAGCATCAGAGTCTTTTCCAATGAGTCAACTCTTCGTATCAGGTGGCCAAAGTCCTGGAGCTTCAGCTTTAGCATCATTCCTTCCAAAGAAATCCCAGGGTTGACCTCCTTCACAATGGACTGATTGGATCTCCTTGCAGTCCAAGGGACTCTCAAGAGTCTTCTCCAACACCACACTTCAAAAGCATCAATTCTTCGGCGCTCAGCCTTCTTCATAGTCCAACTCTCACATCCATACATGACCACAGGAAAAACCATAGCCTTGACTAGACGGACCTTAGTCGGCAAAGTAATGTCTCTGCTTTTGAATATACTATCTAGGTTGGTCATAACTTTTCTTCCAAGGAGTAAGCATCTTTTAATTTCATGGCTGCAGTCACCATCTGCAGTGATTTTGAGCCCCAAAAATAAAGTCTGACACTGTCTCTGCTGTTTCCCCATCTATTTCCCATGAAGTGATGGGACCGGATGTCATGATCTTCATTTTCTGAATGTTGAGCTTTAAGCCAACTTTTTCGCTCTCCTCTTTTACTTTCATCAAGAGGATTTTTAGTTCCTCTTCACTCTCTGCCATAAGGGTGGTGTCATCTGCATACCTGAGGTTATTGATATTTCTCCTGGCAATCTTGATTCCAGCTTGTGTTTCTTCCAGTCCAGTGTTTCTCGTGATGTACTCTGCATATAAGTTAAATAAGCAGGGTGACAATATACAGCCTTGACGTACTCCTTTTCCTATTTGGAACCAGTCTGTTGTTCCATGTCCAGTTCTAACTGTTGCTTCCTGACCTGCATACAGATTTCTCAAGAGACAGGTCAGGTGGTCTGGTATTATATGCAGAGTACATCATACAAGATGCCAGGCTGGATGAAGCACAAGTTGGAATCAAGACTGCCAGAAGAAATATCAATAACCTCAGAAAGGCAGATGACACCACCCTTATGGAAGAAAGTGAAGAACTAAAGAGCCTCTTGATGAAAGTGAAAGAAGAGGACAGTGAAAAAGTTGGCTTAAAACTCAACATTCAGAAAATTAAGATCATGGCATCTGGTCCCATCACTTCATGGAAAATACATGGGGAAACAACGAAAACAGTGAGAGACCTTATTTTGGGGGGCTCAAAAATCACTGCAGATGGTGACTGCAGCCATGAAATTAAAAGACGCTTACTCCTTGGAAGAAAAGCCATGACCAACCTAGACAGCTTATTAAAAAGCAGAGACATTACTTTGCCAACAAAGGTTCGTCTAGTCAAAGCTATGGTTTTTCCAGTAGTCATATATGGATGTGAGAGTTGGACTATAAAGAAAGCTGAGCGCCAAAGGATTGATGCTATTGTGTTGGAGAAGACTCTTGAGAGTTCCTTGGACTGCAAGGAGATCCAACCAATCCGTTCTAAAGGAAATCAGTCCTGAATATTCATTGGAAGGACTGATGCTGAAGCTGAAACTCCAATACTTTGGCCACCTAATGGAAAAGAACTGACTCATTGGAAAAGACCCTGATGCTGGGAAAGATTGAAGGCGGGAGGAGAAGGGTACGACAGAGGATGAGATGGTTGGATGGCATTACTGACTCCACGGACATGAGTTTGAGTAAGCTCCAGGAGTTGGTGATGGACAGGGAAGCCTGGCGTGCTGCAGTCCATGAGGTCGCAAAGAGTAGGACACAACTGAGTGACTGAACTGACTGAAACACGAATATGGACATATCTAGGAGGGAATTTGCAAAATAAAAAGTTCTCTTGAAACTATATAGGCTTTTTTCTTTGAAAACGTTGTTACGTTACTTTTGCCATTTCAAAAGCAAATTACACAAAAGAAAAAAATGCAATCACACGAAAAAGTCAGAACAACAAAATGATGATCTGTGAGAGAATATTTACAACTTTACATCACAAAGAACTAATATGTGAAAAGTTCTTCAAATTTGAGATAAAAGACAAAATCCCTATAGAAAAAATAAAAGCTTAAACAGTTTTCAGAAAAAAAGTTCATTTGCTTGTTAACATGTGAAAAAGATGCTTAACTTCTATTCAAAAAAACAGAAATGTAAACTAAAACTATACTGAGGTATCATTTCTCATGTATCAGATGGGCAAAAATCCAAAAGCTTGGCAATGCCCAGTCCTGTGACATTGTGGGGAAACCAGCAGTTTCGCATGTTGCTGGTGGTAGTAAATTACAGAAACACTTCCCGTTAGACCCAGCAATCTCACTTCTAGGAACCTATCCCATAGATAGATTAACACTAAACAACAGTTTTGCATTTAGTCATTATAAAATTGTTTGTAATGGCAAAATATTGGAAACACTCAAATGTTCACAGTACGGAACTGATTAAATAAACTACCCACACAATAAAGTATATTGAGTCATGAAAAAGAATAAGTAAGATTTCTATGTACTGATAAGGAGTGATTTGAGTGGTTTCCAGTATACATTAAGTGAAAGAAATGTACCACAGTACATATCAAATGCTACATCTTATGTAAAAAAGATCAAATAAGAAATATGTATATCTATGTATATATACACATACATATGTGTTTTTTTTATTTAGTACTAAAAGATTTATTTTGTTTTATGTTTCTGATTTCAAACATCTGGAAGAAAATGTCCTTTTTAAAATCTTCATTTTCCATATTTTGTAAAAAGAACTCATGCAAACAGGCAGCCTCAAGTTTCTGTTGTCATTATACCTCCACAACCAAGGACTTTCAATTATAAGCAATATGTCTCATAAAAAAGTTTCATTTATTTAGCAAAAAGGTAACAATTAATAGGTGCACACAGAATTTCACTCTGTATCATTTCTTTTTAGATTCCACTTATAACAGGTGTCCTACAATAATTCTCCTTCTGTGTCTGACTTACTTCACTCAGCACGACACTCTCTAGGTCCATCCATTTTGCTGAAAATGACATTATTTCTTTGCTTTTAATGCCTGAGTAATATCCTATTGTATATAATTTTAAATTTAGCTTATTTTTCCAGAAACTCTGGGAACATAAACCAGAAATGAATACTGAAAACAGTTAGCAAGTCAGCACAGGGAGGTGCAGAGTAGGTAACAGGAGAAAGGAGAGAGATGGAAGCCAAACTATCTTGAATAGAACTTTTTACATACAGTTTTGATTTCTGACCCATATAAATTTTTGAATGTTCGAAGAACAGATTAAATCAAAGAGATAGCAACCCTAAAATTGAGAAGAAAAAGAAACAAACTTAATTTATATCAAATGAGTTATCATATTGACACAAAGCAAAAAGTAAATTCAAGTGAGTTTTATTTATTTATTTATCTTCAATTTAATTTTTTTATCTCTTGGCCCTGAGACATGCGGGCTCTTAGTTCCCCGAATGGGGATTGAACCCTCATCCCCTGTATTGGAAGCACAAAGTCTTAATCACTGGACCCACCACTAGGTAAGTCACTCAAGTAACTTTTGGAACATACAGTTGGCCTATGTATTTCTTTTTTTTCTTTTTTTTTTTTTACTTTATTTTACTTTACAGTACTGTATTGGTTTTGCCATACATTGACATGAATCCACTACGGGTGTACATGCGATCCCAAACATGAACCCCCCTCCCACCTCCCTCCCCACAACATCCCTCTGGGTCATCCCCATGCACCAGCCCCAAGCATGCTGTATCCTGCATCGGACATAGACTGGTGATTCGATTTTTACATGATAGTATACATGTTTCAGTGACATTTGGCTTATATATTTCTTAGTGGGATATATTACCACAAATAATTTTTAAATTGAAATAAATAGATATAAAGCAAATATGATAAAATGCTAGCCATTATTAAAGATGGTGGATATATGAGCTCTTATTATACTTTCAATTTTTTTGCATATTAGAAAATTCCCATAATAGTTTTGAATTTTTAAGAAAAGCAAAAATATCAACTATGAGGGGGAAAGAGAGAAGGAAAGAGAAAGAATTAAATCAAGAAAGAGAAGAAAAAGAACAGTCCCTCTGTTTTCAGTTCTAATCACTGTGAGACTAAGATTCCTGCCGTGAAGATTGCCTGTGCTCCCTGGGGAGTAGATGGTCCCCAGCTCCCACCCGGGGAAGCTGCACACATCCAGGCAAGAGCATCTCCATGTAGGACCACAGGAGAAGGCTGTGCAGGTTTTGCGATGCACAAAAGTAACATAATAGATGCTGACGATTTTTACATTTATTATTACAGTTTCCAAAAGAGAGACTCTATGAGCTCACCGGGGTCCTGTAAATTAAGTTGTGATTAAGAGAAAAGGAAGTGGACAAATATTCAGGTCCTAAAGGATTAAAGCTTAGAGAAGAAAATGATACAGCACTGTTTTGGTTAACCAAGTTGTGTGTGTGCGTGCTGAATCACTTCAGTTGTGTCCCACTCTATGTGACCCTGTGGACTATACCTGCCTGGCTCCTCCGTTCATGGGATTCTCTAGGCAAGAATACTGGAGTGGCTTGCCATGTCCTTCTCTAGGGGATCTTCCCAACCCAGGAATGGAAGCCCGGTCTTCTGTTGCAGGCGGATTCTTCGCCATCTGAGCCACTAGGAAAGCCTGGCTAACCAAGTTGCTTTGTGCTTAATGAAAAAAAAAAATTCCTACAGGAATATTTTATATGATTTCATATTATTGTTATTTCTGTTTCTTAAGAAAATAAAAAGCACTTCTAAAGAGCTGTGTTTAATAAATAATTTATGTTCTTCATATCAGCTCTAATGTTTAAAATGACAGGTCCATACTGTATAGCAGTGGGAACTCTACTCAATACTCTATAATGGCCTATATGGGAAAAGAATCTAAAAAAGAGTGGATATTTGTATTTGTATAACAGATTCACTTTGCTGTACACCTGAAATATAACATTGTAAATCAATTATACTCCAATAAAAATTGTTTAAAATAAATAAATAAAATTACAAGTCCAGATTAATCACATTTAAGCTTCCCTGATAGGTTTTTCCAGTAGTCATGTATGAATGTGAGAGCTGGACTATAAAGAAGGATGAATGCCAAATAACTGATGCTTTTGAACTGCGGTGTTGGAGAAGATTCTTGAGAGTCCCTTGGACTGCAAGGAGATCCAACCAGTCAATCCTAAAGGAAATCAACCCAGAATATTCATTGGAAGGATTGATGCTGAAGCTGAGACTCCAATACGCTGGCCACCTGATGTGAAGAACTGATTCATAGAAAAAGACCCTGATGCTGGGAAAGATTGAAGGCAGGAGAAGGGGACAACAGAGGATGAGATGGTTGGAGGGCATCACTGACTCCATGGACATGAGTTTGAGTAAACTCCAGGAGTTGGTGATGGACAGGGAAGCCTGGCGTGCTGCAGGCCATGGGGTTGCAAAGAGTAGGATGTGACTGAACTGAACTGATGGCTCAGCTGGCAACAAATCCGCCTGCAAAGTGGGAGACTTGGGTTCAGTCCCTGGGTTGGGAAGATCCCCTGGAGAAGGGAAAGGTTATCCATTCCAGTATTCTGGCCTGGAGAATTCTGGCCAGGTAACAAAGAGTCGGACATGACTGAGTGACTTTCACTTTCACTTTTCAAACTTTTTAAATGTCCTGATATGCTTGCCTTTCAAAGAGCATTAGCCATTTTGAAGAACACTTGATATCACTGGGATTAAATTTATCAGCTGTAAAAATGATGCTGACTCAGCATAGGTTTATAGAAATTGACTATAATTTCTCTTTCCAACTCCCACACTTCTAATCCAGGAGCTGACATGGTTTATGATAGAAACAGTTCAGAAGGCAACATAAACACAGGAGGAAAAAAAAGCAATGGGAAAAATCACTAAAAACCTGCATTACTGACAAAACTACAGCAGCAACCATAAAGTGACTCGGGAATACAAAGTGTCTGAAAGTATTATGCACATTTAATCAAAGTAAATTTCATAAACCATAAATGATATCCCCAAATATTTCACTGGCTTAACAAACTTTTAATGAGAGAAAAATCCTAGCTTTCTCTAGGAGGATTAAACTTATGAACAAACCGTATATTAGACAAACCTTCTTCACTTTAAACAGCCTCTTCTTGAATACCTCTTTATTGTTACCAGTTTAAGAGTGAAATCAACCAACCTAGAAAAGGATAAAATCCCCACCTCACTCACCATACATTTAAGCCTGAGGGCTTTTGGCAAAAGATTCCCAGAAATCTGTTCAGCTGACCCAGAGATTAACCCATTTAAAAATGCATCCAGTCGTCACTGAGTATACTTTTTGTTCATTTAATGAAAACTGGTCTAATGCAAATCTCTCTGTCGTGGAAAATAAAGGACCCATTTAATCCCATTCAGGACTTTTTATTTTGCTCCTTAGTACAAGACTGCCATGGATATGCCAATGTTAGTTCCAGAATGATAGATTCCTACAGAACAATTCAAACATACTCATGATGATAGCAGGATGACAAAGAACTCCAAGCACTTTGCTCCAACCTCATTTGCTAGAACTCTTAAAGTTAAAAAAAAAAAGTGAAAGATGCAGTCTGAATGCACAATTGAGAGTTGCAAAACCAAGTGGTTCTAAGAAAGATAATTTTTTAAATAAAAAATTAATATTGAATTGCAATTCCACAAGACTGGAGCCATCAAAAAAAAGTAAGATCCCAGACTTCATATTTTATCCCTTTATTTTCAGTGTTTAGCAAGGTGCCTGTCACATGGTGGGAGGCTGAAATAATAAATAAGTGAGTTGATGTTCTAGACTGTGATGCGTGCTAAGTCGCTTCAGTCATGTCCAGCTCTTTGCAGTTCCATGGACCGTAGCCTGTCCTTGGTCCATGGGATTCTCCAGGCAAGAATACTGTAATGGGCGGCCATGCCCTCCTCCAGGGGATCTTCCTGACTCAAGGACTGAACCCAAGTCTCTCGTGTCTCTTGCATTAGCAGGTGGGTTCTTTACCATTAGCACCACCTGTGAAGCCCTTGATCCCTGGTAGGGGACCTAAAAGTCCACATGCCACTCAGTGTAGCAAGAGAAAAAAAAGCAGCAGCAGCATCTGTGCCAACTGTCCCCTCTCAGAAGGACCACACCCTCAGGCTCCTCCCAACCTTGCCCAGAATAGCCAGGAATCCTTGTTTGTTGAGTCACCAGCAAGCACCATTCCAGGGCAGGTAGCCTGACTAGGAATGCCTGCAAATCCCACTCCTTCTCATACCCACTTGCCCAGTCCAGGGAAACCACTCCCTGGCAGGGAACAGTGGCTTCTGTCTGCCCTGAGCCACAGAATAAGGTCAGTGGCTGCACGTTTTCTATGTTCAATGGACTCTCGATGACTAAGTTTTCTTTTCTGGTACAAGGATAGTTAAGACCTTGCAGAAAGCCAGTGTTTGTTTTCTAATATTATTCAATTTTAGTATTCTATGCCTATTAAACTTCCAAATTCAAAAACAGTCTTCTCCAAACTTCTGAGGCAGTCCAGTGGTTAGACTCCGTGCTTCCACTACAGGGGGCACAAGTTCCATCCCTGGTCGGGGAACTAAGGCCCCACATGCTGCAGGGCGACCAAAAGGAGAAAGAACAAAAACCGTTTTCTCCAGTATTCCTTATTTTATTTCTCCAAGCACATTTAGAGTTCTGAGAAAAGAAAAAAACCTTTTCATAAAACTTAGTAACATCCTACAATTCAGGAATTATTGAGCATCTTTGAGGGGCTTCCCTGGTGGCTCAGATGGTAAAGAATCTGTCTGCAATGCGGGAGACCTGAGTTCAATCCCTGGGTTGGGAAGATCCGCTGGAGAAGGGAATGGCTTCCCACTCCAGTATTCTTGTCTGGAGAATCCCACGGAGCATCTTTAAAAGGCCGATTCAGTGACTGGTCTTTCAACCCTCTTAAGTAACCAGATCTAAGGATAATACCAGTTTCTGTTCATTTATGGAATTAATGATCCTACATGAACCAGATTCCCTAAATATTTAATAATGTTCTCAGACTATGTACCCACACCCCCTGGGGTACCACAGGGAACTCACAGAACTTTTTCAATTTTCGAGAGACACTAGACATCTGTCAGACATGACACAACCTGCTAACCTAAGGCAGGTCACAGTTTCAACACCAGATAGCTTCATTCCTTTCAATGGTGTCACGTCTTTGCAAAACTAGGTTTTTGGAAGTTAGCTTGATAAAAAGCAAGTACACACACAAAAAAATGAGTGTGAAACAGAAAGTGGAAGTGCCCATCTGGTTCCAAGGTTTAAAAAATCAAGCAGAGCCCCGCAGGCATACATTTTATTACTACTTGTGTTGAGGGTTTTTTTTTTTAATAAAAATATAAATTTTTCTTTCAATTTATGTGTGTATTTTTTTTTTCAAATTGGACAGCAAGGAGATCAAACCAGTCAATCCTAAAGGAAATCAACCCTGAATATTCATCTGAAGGACTGATGCAGAAGTTGAAGCTCCACTACTTTGGCCACCTGATGTGAAGAGCCAACTCAGTAGAAAAGACCTTGATGCTGGGAAAGATTGAAGGCAGAGGAAAAGGGGATGACAGAGGATGAGATGGCTGGGTGGCATCACTGATTCAACGAACATGGGTTTGAGCAAGCTCCAGGAGATGGTGAAGGACAGGGAGATCCTTCCTGGTCCCCTCTACAACCTCCCCAATCAGAAGCAGGCTCAGTCAGACTGGCATGCTACAGTCCAATCAGACTGGCATGCTACAGTCGATGGTGTTGCAAAGAGTCAGACTGAGCGGCTGAATAACAACAGTTGCTTGGGCCTAATTACTTAGTGAATGGAACTGGGACACTATGGGCACTGTGAACTGTGAAGGTTTGGGAAAGTCAGTCCTATGAGTTTGCCCTTGAAATGTCAGTTTTAGGTATCGTATGTTTTATTTTACAATATGCATGTGGTAGTGTGCCTAACACGTTATATTGTATGTGCAAATTTTTCTACATAAATAGGGACAGGACTTCAGCAGTTTTGTGTTTTCATGCTTCACCCTGATTATCAAGAGTTGACTAATGACTGAATGTTATGTGTGCCCCAAAATTCATATGTTGAAGCCCTGACCCCAGTGTATTTGAAGGTATATTTGCCTTTGGGGACATAATTAGGTTTAGATGAGGTCTTGAGAGTGGGTCCCCATGATGAGATTAGCACCCTTATAGAAAGGGGAAGAGACATCGTTGAGTTTGCACTCCTCCCCTCCACCTCCACACCCTCTGCTCTGCCACAGGAGGACGCAGGAAGAAAGCAGTGGTCTGCAAGCCAGGAAGAGCACTCTCACTAGAAACCAAACACCTTGATGGACATGATCTCAGATTTCACAGCCTCCAGAACTGTAAGAAAATAAATGACCGCTGTAATAAGTCAGCCAGTCCGTGGTATTTTGTCATGGCAGCCTGAGCTGACAAAGATGTAACATTCTAAAGGAACATAAGAAGAAAATCACAAGAATAGGTACAGAGTGGGTCACTGTGGTGAGATGAAGATGCAAATCAAAGGGACTCCTTTTTCCAAACTAAGTCAATATTCCCTTTACCTAGATGAAGGGAAAACAGAACGAGTGAACCTGATGGAATTTACCAAGACATCATCCAAGGAGTGATAGGAAGGTGGCAGGGAGGCAGAGGTGGGCGGAGGTCAAGGCTGTTTTGTTCACAACTGGATTGCAGCACTTAGCATAGCCCCTGACACACAGTAAATACCCAGAAATACCTGCTAAATGGATGACTCTAGCTGGAAGGTTCGCAGGCATATAAGAAGTAAATGCTTTTAAGTAGAAGATAATACTATTAAACATCATTTGAGAGCTGTTTTGTGATTTGTTCTTATTGGTATGTATTTCTTTTTTTTTTTAATTGTTTGGCCACACAGCAAGTGAGATCTTGCTGGACCACTGGACTGCCAGGGAAGACCCTGGGTATGTATTTCTGATAACACTCATACTCAAGGTGTGGTTCATGACAATTACCACAGACTCAGCTTGGCTTCCTGGTCCCCTCTATAACCTCCCCAGTCAGAAGCAGGCTCAAAGTTACCAGAGTTTGGGAACTGCTGACCTAATGGGTTTCTAAATAGTTTAAGTTCCATCTAGACAATTTCGATATGTCATCCAGGATTTATGTAAACTCTGTACTTCTAGTTCATACAAATCATTAAGAAATTGATGCCTTTTGGCAGAGCTTCATAAACACCTGGGAAATCTTTTTTAAGTAACTCATTTTTATTATGAATAAAATGTTTGCTCATAATGGAAAATCTGGAAAACACAGATAAACAATAAGAAGGAAAAAATAATCAATCAAAGATGACCACTGCTAACTTTTTGGAATATACTTGTTTAGTAATTATAAGCAGATATAAAATTTCATTCTTATAAAATTAGAATCTTGTTATATATAGTATGCAGTAAACTAAGATTTTTTTCACAAGTCAGTATTTCTTGAACATTTTCCTATGTCAATAAATATTCTTCCATAGCATCATTTTGATGGCTCCATAGTATTTCTTTATATGTGCTGTGCTGTGCTTAGTCACTCAGTCATGTCTGCCTCTTTGTAACCCCATGGACTATGGCCCGCCAGCCTCCTCTGTCCATGGGGATTCTTCAGCTAAGAATAATGGAGTGGGTTGCCATTCCCTTCTCCAGGGGAATTTCCCAATCCAGGCATCGAACTGGGTTCTCCTGCATCACAGGAGATTCTTTACCAGCTGAGCTACCTGGGAAGCCCCCATTCCTTATTGTATAATAACTCCTAAATGTATTTTTTATCCAAGAAGTACTCAATCTTACCTGCATATTAGAATTACTGCCCAAGCCCTGCCTCAGAACAATTAATTATGAATCTGGGGGAAGGGGTCCAGCCACCAGTACTTTTTTTAAGCTTCCCAAGAGATTCTAATATAATGGCAGGATTAAAAAAACAATGATTAATTAAACATTCAGAATTTTTCCAATTTTATGCTTGGACATCAATAAGCACCTTATAGCTAAATCTTTGTCACATTCATAATTATTTCCTTCAAACATCTAAAATACTTAACATCTGCTAACAGCGAAACTTAAAGACTATTACTGACCAGCGCCTAAACATAGGTATATAGGTGTTCACTGCAAAACTCTCAACTTTTATCTATATTTAAAAATGTTCAAACTAAAATTTTGAGGGGAAATTCGTTGGTGGTTCAGTGGCTAACACTTCGTGCTTCCACTGCTGAGGGCCCAGTTTCCACCCCTGGTCGGAAAAAAAAAATCGCATAAGTCTCTTAGACATGGCCAAAAAAAAAAAAAAGTTGGGGAAAAAATAACATTTAGGGTTTTCCAGTAAGCAGCCTGAGGTGGCCTCTGAAAATGGTGTGCTATTCACCTGATCCAGAAAACCCCACAAAATCATGCAAATCAAGAGGTTCAAATCTTCTTGTTTACTTTAAGAACATTCAGAAAACTGCCCAGGCCATTAAGGGTATGCATAACTGAAAAGCCACCACGTATCTGAAGGATGGCTTCCCAGGGTAAAGATTATTCAGTGGTAAAGAATCCGCCTCCCAATACAGGAAACACAAGCAATGTGGGTTCAGTCCCTGGGTCAGGAAGGTCCCCTGCAGGAGCAAATGGCAACCCACTCCAGTATTCTTGTCTGGAGAATTCTGTGGACAGAGAGGCCTAGCGGGCTACAGTCCATGGGGTTCCAAAGAGTCAGACACTACTGAACGACTGAGTGCACACACACACACATCTGAAGGATGTCACTTTAAAGAAGCAACGTGTGCCTTTCCATTGTCACAATGGTGGAGTTGGTAGGTGTGCACTGGCCCAACAGTGGAGCTGGACACAGGACCAGTGGCCCACAAAGAGTGTTGAATTTTTACTGCACATGCTCAAAAATGCAGACAGTAATGCTGAACTTAAGGGCTTAGATGTAGACTCTCTGGCCATGAGCACATCCTTGTGAACCAAGCCCCCAAGAGGAGGTTCAGGACTTATAGAGCTCACGGTCAGATCAACCCTTATGTGGGCTCTCCCTGCCACATGGAGACGATCCTCACTGAAAAAGAACAAATTATTCCTAAACTGGAAGGGGAGGTTGCACAGAAGAAAAAGATATCCCAGAAGAAACTGAAGTATATAAACATGGCCCAGAAATATTATGCCACAAAAAAAATTAATGCAAAGAAAAGTGAAAAAAATAATAGTAATATTTAGAAGTTTCTTAGTTAAAAAATGTATAAATAATGGTAAATGTTATCCTAATAGTAAGTTACTGGACCTCTAATTCTCTACAACAAAATTTTTAAAATCACCAACATGCTCTTTCTTATTTTTTCTTTAAACTGTTCATTTTGTATTGGGGTATAGCCAATTAACAAAGTAGTGATAGTTTCAGGTGAACAACAAAGGGACTCAGCCAAGCACATACATGTACACATTCTCCCCCAAACTCCCCTCCCATCCAGGCTACCCCGTAACACTGAGCAGAGTTCCATGTCCATACAGTAGGTCCTTGTTGTTATTCATTTTAAATACAGCAGTGTGTGCAGGCAACCATACTTTCGTTCTCTAGGACTATGAATCACTTTCTGTTTTGTTAGCAAGTTCATCCATATCATTTCTTCTTAGATTCCACATATAAGGGATCTCATATGCTATTTCTCCTTCTCTGACTGACTTCACTCAGTATGACAATCTCTAGGCCCGTCCATGTTGCTGCAAATGGCATTATTTCATTCATTTTAATGGCTGAGTAGTAGTCCATTATATATATACACACACACACACATACACATCACATCTTCTTTATCCATTCCTCTGTTGAGGGACATTTAGGTTACTTCCATGTCTTGGCTTAAAATAGCAAACATGCTCTCGACATTACACTTGCAGAATTAGCATCTCCACAGTGGACAGAAAGCCCAAAATGATAGCAAATTCTTCAGGGGAAGGAGTGGGTTTTGCAACTTTGAAGCATTCACCAGAGAAAATGCTAAGTGGGAAAGTTCAGTCTGTGGATGGTTGCCTCAGAACTCTGCAGATTAACCCTATCATCCATGGAACCCACCACCCCAGCTCAGTAGACAGAAGATCCATGGTGAACTGTAATCACAGATCTTGCACAGACAACAGTCCACAGGCCAAATGAAAGCAAGTAACAGCTGTATAATGAAGGCAGTTTCAAAGTCAGGAAGGTTTTCCTAGAAGAGGTTGATTTGAGCCTGGCCACTTGCACCCTCCCTAAGACCTGCTCCCTCTGTCACCTAACAAGTGCCCAACAACATTAGCAGTGAACACTGAAGACAAAGATATTCCAGGTCATTTCTAACAAAAACAAACAGTTCAGTACTTCCCTGGGGGTCCAGTGGTTAAGAATCTGCCTGCCAATGCAGAGGACATAGGTTCAATCCCTGGTCTGGGAAGATTCCACATGTCGTGGAGCAACTAAGCCTGTGCACCACAGGCTTAGGGTTAGGGTTAGGGTTAGGGTTGGGTTAGGGTAACCCTAACTGCCGAACCTGAGCTCTAGAGTCCAGGAGCTCTAGTGCTCCACGAAAAGAGAAGGCACCCCAGTGAGAAGCCCGAGCACCACAACTGGAGAGTAGCCCCGGCTCTCTGCATCTAGAGAAAGCCCACTTGCGGCAGCAGACACCCAGCAGAGCCAAAATAAATTAATTATAAAGAAAGAAACAGGAGTTCAAGTTTCACACCAGACACAGTGGGATTCAAGTCAAGAGTTGGTCACACTTTATCTTGACAAAAATGTTACCCACAGAGAAGATAGAATCATCATCCTACACCTTTAAAAAAATTCAAGTGTATGGCATCCGATGGGCTTCCCTGGTGGCTCAGCAGTAAAGAATTTGCCTGCCAATGCAAGAGACACAGTTTTGACCCCTGGGTTGGGAAGATCCCCTAGAAAAAGAAATGACACCCCACTCCAGTATTCTTGGCTAGAAAATCCCATGGACAGAGGAGCCTGTCTGGCTACAGTTTATGGGGTTTGCAAAGAGTCGGACACGATTGAGTGACTAAATAACAACAACATGGCATTCGAAGATGAAAAAAGCAAAATTGTTAGAAGCATACAGGCAAGTTAGGAGTCCCACTACCTCACAGGGGCTATCTGTGGCCCCCAAATGGAACTTTTTTCATCCTATGCCTATGACTTTGCTTGTTATATAAACATCTAAACTAAGAGAACCTTGTCTTTTATATCTAGGGTTCTTAATGCCAGGAGAAATATCAATAACCTCAGATATGCAGGGGACACCACCCTTATGGCAGAAAGTGAAGAGGAACTAAAAAGCCTCTTGAAGAAAGTGAAAGAGGAGAGTGAAAAAGTTGGCTTAAAGCTCAACATTCAGAAAACTAAGATCATGGCATCTCGTCCCATCACTTCATGGAAAATAGATGGGGAAACAGAGGAAACAGTGTCAGACTTTATTTTGGGGGCTCTAAAATCACTGCAGATGGTGACTGCAGCCATGAAATTAAAAGACACTTACTCCCTGACCAATCTAGACAGCATATTAAAAAGCAGAGACATTACTTTGCCAACAAAGGTCTGTCTAGTCAAGGCTATGGTTTTTCTAGAAGTCATGTATGGATCTGAGAGTTGGACTGTGAAGAAAGCTGAGTGCCGAAGAATTGATGCTTTCGAACTGTGGTGTTGGAGGAGACTCTTGAGAGTCCCTTGGACTGCAAGGAGATCCAACCAGTCCATCCTAAAGGAGATCAGTTCCTAGGTGTTCATTGGAAGGACTGATGCTGAAGCTGAAACTCCAATACTTTGGCCACCTCATACGAAGAGTTGAAAAAAACTCCGATGCTGGGAGGGATTGGGGGCAGGAGGAGAAGGGGATGACAGAGGATGAGATGGATGGATGGCATCACCGACTCAATGGAAATGAGTTTGGGTAAACTCTGGGAGTTGGTGATGGACAGGGAGGCCTGGCGTGCTGCAATTCATGGGGTTGCCAAGAGTTGGACACGACTGAGTGACAGAACTGAACTGAACTGAACTGAATGTCCAATATGTACAAAACTTAGGAAACTGCATTCTTAGAGGACTATCTTAAAGGAATGTATTTTTGTCATAAGTATATAAGGGTCACAGGACTATCAAGTTTGAACCAGATATTTAACAAATCTACTCACGCTTTGACAAGATGAAGATACAAAATACTATACTCTCTTAACAGATTCAAAGGCTCAGTGGTAAAGAATCTGCCTGCCAATGCAGGAGACATGGGTTTGATCTTTGGGTCAGGAAGATCCCCCAGGGTAGGAAATGACTACCCACTCCAGTATTCTTGCCTGGGAAATCCCATGGACAGAGGAGCCTGGCAGGCTATAGTCCATGGGGTGGGAAAGAGTCAGACACAACTTACCAACTAAACAACAACAGATTGAAAGAAGAGGAAGGAGGAAGGAGGGGAGGAGGAGGAAAAAGAGACAGGAAGGGAGAAAGGAAAGAAATGAAATAAACCTTTACTGAGTAGCCAGTAAAACACTAGGTGCCTTCACAAGCCTTAATTCAAAGCTACATACCCATACCCTTTAAGTCAGGAATAGTCTCCCTGACATTACTCACCAGCAGGGCTGGATTCTTTTTAAAGCCTTAAAGCTTTGAACATGAATTAATTTGTCCCCTAAATCCAGGTCTCTCTTAAACAAATGATGTTAATGCCTAGAGCGGGGTTATGAGATCAAGATCTGTGTGCAGAGTTAAATTCCTCCCCCTGCCTCCATTCTAAAATAGATGTCCAAGTAGCTAGCCTTCAAATCTGCTTAAAGGGAGACTTTCCTTCTAACTTTCTATTTCCTGTGTGTGGGACTAGACAGCAGAACAGACACCAAACACCCACTGAAAGTCTGCTGAGTGGCAACAGAGCAGCAATCTTAGAACTTTCATTGCATACACTGTGTGTTTCTATCTTCCTAGTTTGTATTCAGTTCAGTTCAGTTCAGTTCAGTCGCTCAGTCGTCTCTGATTCTTTGTGACCCCGTGAATCACAGCACGCCAGGCCTCCCTGTCCATCACCAACTCCCAGAGTTTACCCAAACTCATGTCCATCGAGTCAGTGATGCCATCCAGCCATCCCATCTTCTGTCGTCCCCTTCTCCTCCTGCCCCCAATCCCTCCCAGCATCAGAGTCTTTTCCAATGAGTCAACTCTTCACATGAGGTGGCCAAAGTATTGGAGTTTCAGCTTTAGCATCATTCCTTCCAAAGAACACTCAGGGCTGATCTCCTTTAGAATGGACTGGTTGGATCTCCTGGCAGTCCAAGGGACTCTCAAGAGTCTTCTCCAACACCACACTTCAAAAGCATCAATTCTTCAGCACTTGGCTTTCTTCACAGTCCAACTCTCACATCCGTACCTGACCACTGGAAAAACCATACCCTTGACTAGACGGACCTTTGTTGGCAAGGTAATGTCTCTGCTTTTGAATATACTATCTAGGTTGGTCATAACTTTTCTTCCAAGGAGTAAGCATCTTTTAATTTCATGGCTGCAGTCACCATCTGCAGTGATTTTAGAGCCCCCAAAATAAAAGTCTGACACTGTTTCCATTGTTTCTCCATCTTTCCCATGAAGTGATGGGACGAGATGCCATGATCTTAGTTTTCTGAGTGTTGAGTTTTAAGCCAACCTTTTCACTCTCCACTTTCACTTTCATCAAGAGGCTTTTAGTTCCTCTTCACTTTCTGCCATAAGGGTGGTGTCATCTGCATACCGGAGGTTATTGATATTTCTCCTGGCAATCTTGATTCCAGCTTGAGCTTCTTCCAGCCCAGCGTTTCTCATGATGTACTCTGCATATAAGTTAAATAAGCAGGGTGACAATATACAGCCTTGACATACTTCTTTTCCTATTTGGAACCAGTCTGTTGTTCCATGTCAAGAGGCAGGTCAGGTGGTCTGGTATTCCCATCTCTTGAAGAATTTTCCACAGTTTATTGTGATCCACACAGTCAAAGGCTTTGGCATAGTCAATAAAGCAGAGATAGATGTTTTTCTGGAACTCTCTTGATTTTTTGATGATCCAGCAGATGTTGGCAATTTGATCTCTGGTTCCTCTGCCTTTTCTAAAACCAGCTTGAACATCAGGAAGTTCACGGTTCACGTATTGCTGAAGCCTGGCTTGGAGGATTTTGAGCATTACTTTACTAGTATGTGAAATGAGTGCAATTGTGCGGTAGTTTGAGCATTCTTTGGCATTGGATTGAAATGAAAACTGACCTTTTCCAGTCCTGTGGCCACTGCTGAGTTTTCCAAATTTGCTGGCATATTGAGTACAGCACTTTCACAGCATCATCTTTCAGGATTTGAAATAGCTCAACTGGAATTCCATCACCTCCACTAGCTTTGTTAGTAGTGATGCTTTCTAAGGCTCACTTGACTTCACATTCCAGGATGTCTGGCTCTAGGTGAGTGATCACACCATCGTGATTATCTTGGTCGTGAAGCCCTTTTTTGTACAGTTCTTCTGTGTATTCTTGCCACCTCTTCTTAATATCTTCTGCTTCTGTTAGGTCCATACCATTTCTGTCCTTTATCGAGCCCATCTTTGCATGAAATGTTCCCTTGGTATCTCTAATTTTGTGTATCCAGTTAGAATTAGTTAAAGGAACTAGAAATGTTGGCCTTTTGAAACAGATGGACATGACTGATACCTTTTGATATTTGAGACACCGAGATGCTGAAGAGAGATTCGCTCTGGTCTGTGCACATCCAGTTAAGAAGGAAATGGCAACCCACTCCAGTGTTCTTGACTAGAGAATCCCAGGGACAGAGGAGCCTGGTGGGCTACAGTCCACAGGGTCGCAGAGTCAGATACGACTGAAGTGACTTAACATACATGCACGCACACATGTACACATCCAGAGGACAGGCTAGGATGTGGAGGTGGCAGTGAAGCTTCTAGCCTTTAGGATGCTCCCACAATGGGATGGGCTGCCTGGTAAGACGGTATGTATCCCCCCAGGGAAATATTCCTGCAGAAGCTATAAGACCATCTGTCATGGATGCTGTAACTGGGATTTCTGTCAAAACTGGAAAGGTGAACTACATCAGTGGTTCCTAAATACCTGTGCAGCTAGGACAAACTTTATTCCAAGATAAAACAGTAAAAAAAAAAAAAAAAAAGGAACAATGTCAATATATCCCCCAACCCTACCTTTATTGAATTTCAAAGTTACTCTTAATTCTGAGACTACACAAAATTAATCATCCTTAAGCAGAGATATCACTTTGCTGACAAAGGTCCATCTAGTCAAAGCTATAGTTTTTCCAGTAGTCATGTCTGGATGCGAGAGTTAGACCATAAAGAAAGCTGAGCACCAAAGAATTGATGCTTTTGAACTGTGGTGTTGGAGACAACTCTTGAGAGTCCCTTGGACAGCAAGGAGATCAAACCTGTCAATCCTGAAGGAAATCAATCCTGACTATTGATTGGAAGGACTGATGCTGAAGCTGAAGCTCCAAAACTTTAGCCATCTGATGCAAAGAGCTGGCACTGGAAAAGACCTTGATGCTGGAAAAGATTGAAGGCAGGAGAAGGGGGAGACAGAGGACGAGATGGTTGGATGACATTACCAACTCAATGGACCTAAGTTTGAGAAAGTTCTGGGAGATGGTGAAGGACAGGGAAGCTTGGCATGCTACAGACCATGGGGTCACAAAGAGTTGGACGCAACTGAGCGACTGAAAAACAACAACCTTTTCACTGTTAGAATCTCCACTTTTCTATGAAATGGTGGTTATTTGAGATGATGGTAGTTGTTGCTTTTGATTTTGTGACTCTCAAGGCAAAGGTACAAATAGCATTACTATGCTAGTTGCCCAAAATTTCTCTTCTACATTACAGTTCACAGAATTCAAAAGTCAAGGAAGTACCAAACTAGAAAAACCCCAATGTGTCATCAGTGTACGAACGCGCCCTCTGCTTTCACTCTTTACCTTCAGTTCACACTCCACTCAGCAACCAGGACAATTCAAAACGTAAATTAGCTCATAACCTTCCTTCCTTGATGGGCTTCCGTGATGGCTCAGCGGGTAAAGAATCTGCCTGCGATGCAGGAGACACCAGAGACTCAGGTTCAATCCCTGTTTGAGGAAGATTCCCTGGAAGAAGAAATGGCAACCCACTCCAGTATTTTGCCTAGAGAATCCCATGGACAGAGGAGCCTGATGGGCTATGGTCCATGGGGTCACCAAGAGTCGGACAAGACTGAAGCAACTTAACTATTTTGTTGTATTTTGTTTCACAGTGAGAGAGGGATCATCGTAGTGTTTGCCTCTTGAGAAGAAGTGGAAACAATGCCCCAACAGAAGGAAAACATAAAACGGCCAATGTCTCAGAATATATCAAAGACCAAGAAATGATGGTAATAATGATAATACTTATAATTCTAGCAAGGACTTAGATTATTCAGTCCCAGGCCCTCTGTTAAATTACTTAATCCTCACCACAACCCGACCAGGAAGATACTATTATTATTCTCATTTTTATTTATGTATTTATTTTGGCTGCATTGGGTTTTAGTTGCGGCACACAGGATCTTCTTTGCCACATACCAGCTTCTCTCTAGCAGCAGTACACAGGCTTAGTTGCCCCTTGGCATGTGGGATCTTAAATCCACACCCAGGCATCAAACCCACATCCCCTGCATTGGAAGGAGAATTCTTAACCACTGACCCACCAGGGAAGTCCCTTATTCTCATTTTACAGATGAGAAAAACTGACCAATTTAGCTTCAAGTCAACTATAGAAAAACAAACAAACCAAGTCATGACTCTAACATGTTTCTTGCACCTACTGACTTTCATTGGTTCATTTAATGCTCGTTCCATTTGTTTTTTTTTTTTTTTTCCTCTCTGTAGTGTCTTCTCAGCATGCTTTAGAAAGTGGAGACTGGAGAAATCCTCATTCTTTTCTGATGCAAAGATTAATTCCAGTGACACATATAATCCACTGTGTCCTGCCATTTTCCATAATGGGATGACAATTTTTAACTTTTGTGAGACAAGTTATGCAAATAAGCACAGCCAAAGAGAATGCACAAAATAGGATGCGAGAGCAAAGGAGAATGGAACAATGATGGCCCTTCCTTTTCTCTTACAGCAGCAATCTGCTGAAAAGAGGCCGCTTGGACGGGCAGAGGGTCAGGATTTTGCACAGCTGCTCCGGATCCAGCTCAAAGCTCTCACTCCTCCCAGGAAAGAGGCCAAGAGCTTCCTTTAATTGACTCCCTCCTGCCCCCGTTCATTAACATATGGCCCTCCAACACTGCAATTTGGGAAAGCGCCTCTCCACTCAGAAGGATGGAGAGTCCTGCCTGGATATTTAGGAAGCGGCAGTGAGCAGCAATATAGCGGGCTGGCACCTCCATTCAGAGCACTACTGGCATATGCCTACATGCAATTAGAAAAAAGATATTCCCACATTAGCTGGCTCATTGACACCTGAAGCAAGATGAGAAGGTGAGGGGGGGACAGGGCATACATATTCAGATGGTGTGAAAGACATATTTATCCATTTATCTAAATAATATTTGGAGAATCTCATCCAAAAAAAGAGAAAAGCACTGGGCCTTGACAATCCCACAAAGAAGGCCATAGCAACTAAGCAGAGGGTGCTGACGTGTCCCATGGTCCTAACAGTCACGAAGGGTAGAGGCCAGAGTTTGACTCTGAGCTCAGGCTAAATCTGACAGTTTAAGAACTGAGTTTCAGATCAATTTCTAAATGGCCAGTTTTACTGTATCGGGATTTAGAGCCAAGAAATACATTCCTTTTATAGAACGCGTCTGTGCTCCAGAAAGACTCTGTGCACATCAGCTTCAAATTACTGACCGGCTTTTGTTTCCCAAGGATTCCACATACCATTCTCAGGTGATTTCTGTCTTTTGAAAGACAAGCCATACATTTATTTTAAAAAGTAAATGGTCAGTGGTGATGGTTGCCTAACTATGTGAAGGTACTTAGTGCCACGGAACTAAGTACATTTAGAAATGGTTAACCTGGTCAACTTTATGTTATGTCTGCTACTGCTGCTAAGTCACTTCAGTCGTGTCCGACTCTGTGCGACCCCATAGACAGCAGCCCACCAGGCTCCCCCGTCCCTGGAATTCTCTAGGCAAGAACACTGGAGTGGGTTGCCATTTCCTTCTCCAGTGCATGAAAGTGAAAATGAAGTTGCTCAGTTGTGTCTGGCTCTTAGCGATCCCATGGACTACAGCCTACCAGGCTCCTCCATCCATGGGATTTTCCAGACAAGAGTACTGGAGTGGGTTGCCATTTCCTTCTCCATTATGTTATGTCTATTTCACCACAATTTAAAAAATTTTAACTCCGAGGAAAATGTAAATAAAGACTTGAAAGTTTCATCTTTCATGACAAGGTAACGAGGCATAATAATGCTGACAATTGTGATTTTCATCAATATATTTCAATTTTAAATGACAAAACAGCAAACAAGGAAGAGCATTAATAAAACAAATGTGAAATGTTTTGTTTTCAGACATAATGTCTGCACAGGAAACCACAATTTTTCACCAGCACACAATGGAGGCTTCTTTGGGCTGAAAGTTGGACTTAAAACATTGACAGATCTAAAAGTCTTTGAGGAATTTTAACAAATTAGAAATCAAATCTCTTTAAAAACTGATAAGAAACACTGTACATAAATTAAATTATGAATAATTTTACAAAAATTCCTTAAAAGTTGTCAGATTTCCTTGAGATCATCAATGGAACAGAACAGTCTAGAAATAAACCCAAATTCATTCAGGAATTTAGTATACTATAAAGACTGGCTTTCAAATAAGCAAGGAAACAAAAGAGTAACCAACAAATAATACTGTGCTAAATGAGTAGCCATCTGAAAAAAAATAAAGTAAGTGATCCCTACTTTATTTATATACCAAACTAAATTCTAAATGAATCAAAGATTTCAATGTAAATACACACACACATATACACACAAAAGTATGAGAAGAAAACAAGGAAGATTTTTAAAAATAATCTCAGAATTGGGGAAGCTTTAGTAAGATACAGCATCCAAAAGCCATGAAAAAAAAAATCAATGAAATCAAAAGGAAGAATAAAATATGAAAAAAATATGTGCCACAAATATCACAGACAATAAACAAGTAATTCATTAATGTACAATGAATGCCTAAAATCAGTAAGAAAAAGATCAGTCACCAAAAATAGGTAGAAGAGTAGATAAACAGTTTATACAAAAGAAATACAAAGATCTTTTATACATAAAAACACATGTTCAATTTTGCTTATAAGAAAAATAATTATAACTACAATGAGATACCATCATGACTTTCATATTAGCAAATACCAAAAATCTGATGACACACCATGTTGGTGAGAAAAGGAGCAAACTAGCAATTTACCACCTTGTTGGTGAAAACATAAATTTATATGACTTCTTTGGAGGCACTATATGGAAATATTTATCAAAATGTTTAATGCATGTTTTTTGGTCTCAAAATTGCAGATTTAGAAATTGATCCAACAGTTATGCTCACACCTATAACAAATACTGTTTATACAAGAATTTTCACTGAAACAACAAAATGTCTGGCTAAAGAATTGCTTGCTGCTGCTGCTGCTGCTAAGTCGCTTCAGTAGTGTCCGACTCTGTGCGACCCCATAGACAGCAGCCCACCAGGCTCCCCTGTCCCTGGGATTCTCCAGGCAAGAACACTGGAGTGGGTTGCCAAATGGAATACTGTGTAGATCGTTTAAAAAATCAGGCAGTTCTGTCTATAATATAATAAAAAAGTGTAATTCAAAAAGCATGGTACAGGACTTCCCTAATGGTCCAAGACTCCAAGCTTCCATGAAGGGGGCTCAGGTTTGATCCCCGGTCATGGTACTAAGGTCCCACATGGAAGGTGCATGTGCAAGCCATCCTTTGAGTGTGTGTGTAATATTTAAAAGGATAAACACACACACACACCCTTAAACAGGCTGTAAAAGCCTCTGAAATGATATCCAAGGAACAATCTATCATTTTCAGGGCTTCTGTGAACAAGAAATGAACAGCTAAGGAAATAAGAGAAATGCTTCCTTTTTAAGAATGAATTCTCAGGCTTTTTTTTTTTTTTTTTTTTTACTTTTTGGCTGCACCCTTCGGCATGAGGGATCTTAGTCCCCGATCAGGGTTCAAAAGCCTGCCCTTGGCACTGGAAGGCAGAATCTTAACCACTGGACCACGAGGGAAGTCCCTCTCAGGCTTTTTTAATATCTGTACCATCATCAGGTACAGACTCCCAAAAAATTATTTTAAAGGAAAAATCCATCAATATAAATGACTTGTATGCTAATACTGATTAATTAGCTCCAGATTTAATGGTAAATTGATATTTTTAGGAAAAAAAACTAAAACACAACCCCCACTCCTGACAATACAGGATAAAAAAGAATGAAAACACAGTTGTTGTTTTTTTTTAAAAAAAGAGGAGTCATGAGAGGCTTCCCTGGTGGCTCAGTGGTAAAGAGACCACTTGCCAATGAAAGGGCCAAGGATTTGATCTGTGGTCCGGGAAGACTCCAGATGCCTCGGAGCAACTAAGCCTGTGTACCATAACTGCTGGAGCCCATGCTCCACAACAAGAGAAACCACTGCGGTGAGAAGCCCCTGTTTGTGGAAACTGGAGAAGACCCATGAAGAGCAACAAAGACCCAGCACAGCCATAAATAAATAAAATAAAATAAAATAATTTTTAAAAAAGAAGAGTCATGAAAAAAAATTTTAAGAGCAAAGATAAATAAGTAGAATGAAATTCTTCTTTTGTCAAGTGTCTCAAATCCACCAGGATTTTACACAGCCCTTGGAGTAGGGAGGACAAAATGCTAATAATCCACATTTAGGAAATGAAAACTTTTTAAACTGTTTTCAGGTAGAAGCGGTGCACAATTAGATTTAAAAGACAGCTCTCGGTTTGTCCTCTCCAGCAACCCCTGAAGACATCCTTCTAATCCCAGGAATGTAATGTTATCAATAATCAGAATTCATCTGCATAGGCAGGCACTGTGGGAAGTAGCTAACAACCCTTCCAATGTGGCCATTAAGAATATTAGCTTTACCTTTTACAGGAAATGTTTTCTGCTGAGGCCAGCCTGCTGGCCATGACCAGGCTCACATGGAGCCCAGATCTCTGTGCTGTGTCCTGGGAAAGCAAAGGAGACCCAGACAGGTCCCCCAAGACAGGCTGCAGAGCCAAGACTGCCAGGGCCGCCTGCGTCCCCCCCACGTCATCTGTGTACCCCACGATAGTGGAACAGACGGCAAGGAGATGGGAAGGAATTAGATTCTTGAAAGAGCAGTGGAAAGCACTTGAAATGGTTCAGGCCCAAAGATAAACGCTCTCGGAGAAAAGAATTTTAATTCTCCAGAACACTTTCAAGAGATTAGCATACTATAATTATCCATAATTCACTGCTGTTAAGTCTGTTTAGAGTCCTCTTTATTGACATGCATGACATACTGGTATACACGATGGAAATAAAATGCGAGACCTTGGGTTATGAGCCCATTCCCCCATCTGCTCCCAGGTTTACTCACTCCTCACTCATTTCCTGCAGGAACTCTTCCCACCTCTTCACCTTGCTTATCCTGCTCTCCTGAGATGCTCCATTTCCATTCTACTGAAGCGTTTTATTGAAACGCTTCCCATCCGTCAAGGCCCATTTCAAATCCCAGCCCCTTCCCCAAACCTCCTCTAATTACCCAAGTCTCATGAGATGATAGCTCTGAATTCTAAGACATTTAATATTTTGTATTAAATATATACCTCCATTTTATATATGTATATATACATAGATGCATGTGTATGTATATATCATTTTAAAAGGCAATTTAACATAACAATTAACCATAATAGGCAACTGAACATAATACTTACGATGGCCTTGGGGTCCTGGAGTTGGAACCCCTGTGCCATCTTTACCGTGTGACCTCGAGGAATTTATTTAACCTCTCTGAGCCACAGTTATAAGACCCAAGTTTAAGAACTATCCATCTCCAAAAAAAAAAGAAATGAAGAAAAACTACTATTCATCAAATTATTCATTTGCTTATCAAGTATTTATTAAGAGTCAATTATTTACTAAGAGTCAATTATTACAGGACCCAGAGAACAAAATGAACGTGATCTCACCTCCATAAGGATCTAATATTCAAGCAAGATAAGCAAAATCTAGATATAGTCTAAGTGGAATCTCACTCATCATAAAATAGCCCACAAATCACCAATAAACAATTTCAAAGGGAAATGACTTTAGTGGGTTTCCCAGAACACTTTTATTTTTTTATTTTTTTTTTTTTGCAATTTTTTTTAACGTTTAATAGTTTGTTGACAGAACACTTTTAATATGTTCTCTAGATATGGTAAAGCTATGATTATGAAGATTATTTTGTGAATGCAATTGTTTAAGTTTCTAGTGAAATGAGCATACATCCTCGATCCCTAATTTTTTAAAAAATGTTTATTTCTTTAATTGTGATAATTTATGTTTAACATTAACATCTCCATCTAGGCATCATATAATGTTTTTATATTAATAACATATATCATATGTAAAATAGATCACCAGTCCAGGTTTGATGCATGAGACAGGGTGTTCAGGGCTGGTACACTGGGAAGACCCTGAGGGATGGGATGAGGAGGGAGGTGGGAGGGAGGGTCAGGATGGGGAACACATGTAAACCCATGGCTGATTCATGTGAATGTATGGCAAAAACCATCACAATATTGTAAAGTAATTAGCCTCCAATTAAAATAAATTTTTAAAAATATTGGTTAAAAAAAAACATATGTATTCAACTTTCCTCTACAGCTAAGGATATTGCCAGACCTCAGGCATAGTCCTAGACATATATATGCTGCATCTAAAAGGCTACACTCCTGGACATGTATCTGAGGAAAAACGTGGTCTGAGAGGATACACCCACCCAAATGTTCACTGCAGCACTGTTTACCATAGCCAAGACTCTCTATCAACCTAAATGTCCATCAAGAGGGGAATGGATCAGGAAGATACGGTACATATACACAATCACTCAGCCACTGAAGAGAATGAAATAATGCCATTTGCAGCAACATGCATGGACATATAGATTGTCATACTGTGTGAAGTAACTCAGGGAAAAACAGAATATTGCTTACACGTGGAATCTAAAACAGAACACGAATGAACTTACTACAAAACAGAAACACATTCACAGACTTGGAGAAAGAATTTATGGTTACCTGAGGGGAAAGGTAGGGGGAAGGGATAATTAGGGAGTTTGGGATGGACATGTACACGTTGCTATATGTAAAATGGATAACCAATAAGGCCCTGCTGGTAGCACATGAAACTATGCTCAGTGCTATGTGGCAGCCTGGATGGGAGGGAGTGTGGGGGAGAATGGAAACATGTATATGGATGGCTCAGATCCTTTGCTGTTCATCTGAAACTACCACAACATTGTTAATCAGCTATATCCTAATAAAAAAATTTTAAAAAATAAAATGCATAACCAACAAAGACCTACTCTAAAGCAAAGGGAACTATGCTCAATATCTTATATCAACCTAAACAGGAAAATAATTTGAAAAAGAATAAATGCATGTGTATGTATAACTGAACCACTTTGCTGTACATCTGAAACTATCACAACATTGTTAGTCAACTATACTCCAATACAAAATAGACAGTTTAAACATAAATAAATAAAAGGCTGCATCTGAAATAAGAAATACAGAAATAAGAAACTGAGCTGCATGTATACCTGCCTCAGGGTATCCTTAAAATTGTTTGAATTTATTTTTAATAAATTTAACATATTTTTTAGTGGCTTGTTTTATCAACACTCAGCCAATATTAGAGTGCTCACTAAACAATGCTCCAAGTGCTAAAAGATAGAATTGGAGATGGGGTGATTTTGAAGATTCCAGAAAATGGGCTCCTAATTAATATAAGTTTTGCCCTAATTACCTCACCAAAAAGAGATCTGGCCAATGGCAAAGGTTTTTCTTCTTTTTTTGTTGTTATTTGTCAGTTGCTAGGTAGGAAAGGATCCTGCATAGCTGCAACAGGCATATATATATTCACTAGTTTCAGTTTTAGCTACTGGAAACACAGTTTAACAGAGAAGAATATAACTTCTTTTTTTAAGCTTTTCTTTTTTATTGACATTTGGTTGACTTACAATGTTAAGGCACAGTCTGTAAAGGAAGAGGAAGAAAAAGAACTTAATAACACATTCAACTCTTTAATTAACAAGACCTTCTGCTATTGTCCGAGTTCATGTAGCTTCTAGTGGGACTGAGGTTGATGGATTTAAAAAAGCAACAACAACATTTTGGTGTGACGTTTTGGTTAAGAACAGTGATTACATGAGAGAGCTTGTGGAGAGGAGCCCCCAGGTGTGCCCAGGTTCAAAGTGAGAGTGAACCAGCACCAACCTTTTCTAAAGATCTTGAAATAATTTTACTCATCTCACATTCATCCTCTCCACAACCCTATATCAAGCTAGCATGATTCACCAAGAGACTTGGCCATAGAAGGATTTAGTGACTTACCCAAGGTCATAGTGAGTTTTCAACAAGTCCAGGAATCAAATCCAGGTTTCCAGTCTCTGCAGGCTAATTCCCCTCACATGTTGGAAAACATTCTTTCCCTCACCCCATCTCTCACCCTCTTCTATTCTGAGAGTGTTGATGCCCACGCTGAAAATAGAATCCCACACCACTGCCAAAAACTCCTCCCTTCCCTGACTGACCGAGGGGAGTCGGAAGGGAACAACAGTCCATCAGGCTCCTCTCCCCAGGTCCCCCTAATCAGGCTGCCAGGCTTAGCAAAACAATAATGTAAGACATTCAATTAGATCTAAATTTCAAACAATGAATAACTGTATAGCACAAGGATGGCCAGTGCAAAATTTGGGACAGACTTATGATAAACATTTATTTGGTATTTATCTAAAATTTAAATTTAACTGGATGCCCTTTATTGAGGCTGCCCCTCTGTCCATGGGATTCTTCAGGCAAGAATACTGGAGTGGGTAGCTATTCCTTTCTCCAGGGGATCGTCCCAACCCAGGGAATCGAACCCGGACCTCCTGCCTTGCAGGTAGATTCTTTATCATTTGAGCCACCAGGGAAGTCCCCCCTGTATTGTACCTGACAACCCTACACCTACGTATCCCCACTTCTACCCTTGTGACCACATACAGGAACATATCAAGGACAGGAAACTCACCTAGGACATGAGGAACAATACACAGATGTTTAGCAAGGTTGGTCTCAATTATGCCAAATGGTTTTCTACTTCAGATCTCAGCTAATTAGGCTCATAGATATTTTATAATAAGCTTTATAAAAGTTTTTTTTTAGTTTTTGTCTGTGCTGGGTCTTCATTGCTGCACGCCCGCTTTCTCTACTTGCAGCAAGCCGGGGCTCCTCTTCATCGCAGTGCTCAGGCTTCTCATTGCCATGGTTTCTCATTTCGAAGCACAGGCTCTAAGCGCCTGGGCTTCTGTAATTGCTGCTGTGGGTTCAGTAGGTGTGGTGCATGGGCTAAGCTTCTCCTCAGCACATGGGATCTTAGTTCCCCAACCAGGGATCAAACCTGTGTCCCTTGCATTGACAGGCAGATTCTTAACCATTAGATCACGAGTGAAGTCCTATAATAAGCTTTTTTCAAAAAAAAAAAATTAATGCAATAATATTTGTGGAGCTTTTTTCTTAACTGCAAAATTAAGATGTGTGCATTTTCCAAAGATGACTGCAACAGTATCTCCCATCTCGCTTTTTTCCAGTGTGACCAAGAGATGGAGTCTGTGTCCCTTCTCCCTTGAATATAGATGGCCGGTGACTCTTGACTCAGTAGAACTAACAGAGTGAGACCACACTACTTCCAAAGCCAAATCAGAAAAGGCAGTGTCTGCCTTGCTCACTCTACCATGCACACTTGGGGCCCTCTGCTACACTGAGGCCGCCAGGCTGGGAGGGAGAGGCCAGCCACACAGAGAGGCCACCCGAAGGCATTCCGGGAGACAGGTCGGTCATCAGAGCATCCCAGGGGTCAGACATGTGAGCGAAGGAGACTTCGGGTGGTTCCGGCCCCTAGCTGTTCAGTCATCCCCAGGTGTGGTGTGAAATGTGTTGCAGCAAAGCCAACCTGATCTTTCCAGATTCTTGACACAAACACAGTAAAACTACTCTTGCTTTATGCCGAAAGTTTACCATGGTCTGTAACGTGGCAATAACAACTAAAACGTAACACGTGCTCTTTGCAGAAAAATCAAAAAACCTGTAATTCTCTACCTAAAGACAACTGCTTCCAAATTTTGAGCCATGTGCTTCCAGTATTTTCCTAAGGCTATATGCACATTTTTCTTCTTAAATAAAGCACGGGTCTGATTTTTTGGCTTCAACAGTATCACTTGAAAAAAAAACTCCCTCTCACAGAACAAGTCTGGTCTTTGATAATAATAACTGTAATAGCTATTACTGCACATTTAGGTTGTTCAAATTTTTTATTAGAAACACAGCTGCATAAACATTCCTATATAAACACAGCTTTCAATTCATCTAAGATTTTCCTAGAAGTCTTAGGCCAGAAGGCTTGCATATTTTTAAAAGATTTTGATACATACAAACTTTCCTCCAGAAACAACTATTTTTTAAAATATTTATTGATTTATTTATGGCTATGCTACGTGCATCAGCAGGGGCTACTCCCCTTGGTGCGCAGGCTTCTCATCGCTGTGGCTTCTCTTGTGCTGGAGCACAGGCTCTGGGCACATGGCCTTCAGTAGCTGCAGCTCCTGCGCTCTAGAGAGCTGGCTCAGTAGTTGTGGCACCCCGGCTTAGCCGTTCCTCGGCGTGTGGGATCTTCCTAGACCAGGGATCTAATTGGGGTCCCCTGCATTAGCAGGCAGAATCCTATCCACTGAACCAGCAGGAAGTTCACTATTCTTCTCATTAATGAGTTTTATCATTTTCTGCCACCAGCAGTAATGTATGATTGCTCAATTTTCATATCCTTACAAGCAATAAATATTCTGATTTTAAATTTTGCCAATTTTATGAACCAAAATGATCCTTCATGGTTATAACATTACAGAGTGAATATTTTTTCATATTTATTAGCCATTTGCATTTCTTTTTGGCATGAATTGCCTTATGCTCTTTGCCCATCTTTCTATTGGAATATTTGCTGTCTCTTAATGATTTATAAAAGCTCTCTGGCTATTAATTACATTAATCCTCTGCCATATATGTCCAAAAATGTTCGTTAGTGCTTTGCCTTTTGTTGAATATATATTTCAAATGCCAAATCTATATTTGAAAGATAAAATAGCCTCTATAAAACAGTATTTTTGTGTCCTTGGCTATTTCCTAAAACTGTCAGTTTATTATTGCTAGAGGCATATTTATTAATGTTTATGCAGTTCAAGGGGAGAAACTAAATGCAAGAAATGGACTTGAGCCAAAAAAGCACACATACTGAAACCAAATATTAGAATTCCAGCTGAAATAAAAAGGGAAGTGGCTAAGAGCAAATACCTTAATAATAAAAATTATTAGTAGTATAGCAATAATCAACATGTACTTTATACACATTTAATAATTTAGATATGTTTTCTCACATAATTTTCACAATAACCATTTCGAGAAGTACTATTTATATTTCTAATTTTTTTGGCCATGCTGCATGGCATTCAAGATTCTACTTCCCTGACCAGGGATTGAACCTGTGTCCCCTGCAGTGGAAGCGGAGTCTTAATCACTGGACCATCAGGGAGATCTCAATATTTCTAATTTATAATTGAGGAAATAAGGCTTAGCAGGGGTCAAATGACTGGTAAATACTACACTCTGAGGCCTGCTTCCTGCCTCAGCCAGAGTGTTAAACACTAACTAAATATTACCACCTCCTCTTGCCCATTTGTTTAACCTCTCCAAGCCTCCCTTGCTCTTTTGAAGATTAAATGACATCATGCTACATAGTGACTAGCACAGTGCCCAGCACAGGATATATCCTCAATAAAAGGCTGGTCATAAAAGACAAGTGTTCACCATGTTCACCATGTGGAGAAGCTGGAACCCTTTCCCACTGTTGGGCAAAAGGGTATGGCCATTATAGAAAACTAAGTGGAGGATCCTCAAAAAATCAAAATAGAATCACCATGTGATCCAGCAATCCCACCTCCGAGTATTTATATAAAGAGGAAAACTGAAATCAGGATCTCGGAAAGATTAGCCCTCCCATGTTCACTGCAATACCACTGACAATGAATGACCAAGATGTGGAAACAATCTAACTGTCCATTGATGGAAGGATGGATGGAGAAACTATGCTCTATTGCATAAACTGCAGCACTATTTACAATAGCCAAGACATGGAAGCAAATTAACTGTTCATCAACCATGAATGGATAAAGAAAATGTTGTACATATAAATGATGGAATATTACTCAGCCATTAAAAAGAAGGAAATAATGCTATCTGCAGCAACATGGATGCACCTGGAAGTTATCGTTTTAAGTGAAGTCAGAGAAAGACAAGTATCATATGATACTGCTCATATGCAGAATCTTAAAAAAAAAAGAAGAAGATACAAATGAAGCTATTGACAAAACAGAAACAGACTCACAGACTTAAAGAACCAACTTATGGTTACCAGGGGGTAGAGGTCGGAAGGGAGAGATAGACTGGGAGTTTGGGATTGGCATGTACACAATGCAACGTTTAAAACAGATAACCAACAAGGATCTACTGTATAGCACAGGGAATGTGGCTCAATATTCTGTAATAAACTAAATAGGAAAAGAATTTGAAAAAAAAAAGACACATGTATATGTAAAACTGAATCATTTTGCTGTATGCTTGAAACTAACACAACACTGTTGATCAATTATACTCCAATATAAAATAAAAATTTAAAAAGAAAACTATGCTATATACATGCAGTTACATCCAATTCTTTGAGACCTGATGGACTATAACCTACCAGGCTCCTCTGGCCATGGAATTTTCCAGGTAAGAATACTGGAGTAGGTTGCCATTTCCTTCTCCAGGGGGGATCTTTTCAACCCAGGGATCGAAACATACATATACCAGATTATTCACCCTTAAAGAAGAAGGAAATCCTGTCTCATGCTACACCATGAATGAAGCTTGAAAACTTAATTATCAGTGAGATAAGCCAGTCATGGAAAAATATAAAATACTGTATGATTGTGCTTATATGAGGTTTCTAAAGTAGTCAAATCCATAGAATCACAGAGTGGAATGGTGATTGTTAGGGAGAGGGGGGGAAAGGGGCGTTACTAACCAACAGGCAGACAGTTTCAGCTGAGTGAGACGAGGAAGCTGTGGGGCTCTGCTGTACAACAATGTATCTGTACTCAACGCTGCTGTATTATGCATTTAAAATTTTGGGAAGAGAGTAGACCAACTATTAAGTATTCTTATCACAATGAAATTAAATTAAATCAATACAGAGTAGCCTATATGGGACTTCCCTGGTAGTCCAGAGGCCAAGACTCCATGCTCCTAATGCAGGGCCCCAGGGTTTGATCCCTCCTCAGGGAACCAGATCCCACAAACTGAAACTGAAGATCCTGCATGCCACAAATAAGACCCAGCACAAAATTATTTCTGAAGAATTAGTAACCTTAAGAGTTGAAAAAAAAAAAAAATCTGTCATCCTCCTCACTGTCACATGATGATGTCACCAGGAGAGCTGCACCAGTGTTTAAACACACCTTTCTACACCAATAGACACTTTGCTTAGTCATGCCCCACCATGAAATTTTAATGCTACAGGTGCGCTATTATGTAATGGGTCCCTTTGGAGGGCCGCACACCAACATACTATCTGTTGAAGTAGCATAGATATTTTTGTCCCCAGGCACCCCCCATCCCTACAAGAATCGGTTATCATCCCTTGATTTTTCATTTTTGTTTTTGGCCAAATCATATGGCTTGCAAGATCTTAGTTTCCCAACCAGGGATTGAACCCAGGCCAGGCAGTGAAAGTGCTGAGTCCTAACCACTGCACCACCAGGGAAATCTCAGTTGTCAGCTGCTTGGAGTGACATTGTCCCCACCATCATTCCAAGCCTCCCTCTTTGAGAATGCCTGATTTGTGTCCACAGAAAAACCTCTGATGAACATGTCTTGCATATCCTTTGATACCTATATCCCAACATGGTTCATCTGAATAACACTGCTGTACAAACCTCAGCAGATGCAGGGCAGTCCACTTAAAATCCAGCCTAATTTTGACAGTTAGAGGCTTCATTAAAACAAATATATAAATGAAGGCAGAATTATTGATCATCTATTTTTCTACCACTCTCAAAGAGGAAAGAATTGTCACTGATAACTTTTGAAAAGAGGAAACTGGACAAATGATCTTGTCTGGACTAAATCAATATGAAGTTCCATGTGTTTCACCCACCACTGTACAATGTATAATTGATCAAATGATGAACGCCAACAGAGAAGTGATGGTGCACAATAGCTGGGAGTTATTAAATTACTGGCTAATGAGTCTTTTATGATGCACTGCAGATCACAAATTCTCTCCGCCTTTTATATTTCAATTGAAATAATCCAATGTTCTGCTCAAGGTTAGAAAGATTCTGTGCTCATTAACTGTGGTGAGGTGGGATTTTTGCTGACTATTAGAAAATACTAATGATCATTTAACAACTAAAACAGAATAATCCACAGCTGAAAATAGCATCCACACCAGCTTGGAAAGCGTTCTATGGAAGAAAATGTACTCGGGCAAACAACAGTGACTTGCCACTTTGCCAGAATATTCTTCCTGGTGTGTGTTTTGGACCAACTATTCCTTACATACCAAACACAGCCCTAAAACATCCTCAAATTCTCTCTCTAATGAATTGTGCTTTGGTAGCAAGCCCTGTCTGCAGTGAGGCAATGTTAACAGAAATAACCAGTTATGCTCAGATGTCTCAGCGGTGTCTGACTCTTTGCCACCCCACGGATTGTAGCCCGCAGGCTGCTCTGTCCGTGGCATTCTCCAGGCAAGAATTGGAGTAGGTTGCCACGCTCTCCTCCAGGAGATTTCCTGTACCCAGGGACTGAACCAGTGTCTCCTGCACTGGAGTGGATTCTTTACCGCTAAGCCACTCTAGAAGCCCCAGAAAGGCACTCCTATTTATTGGAAGAGTGTTGGTGAGAATATTGGTCACTATATAATCTGATGTCCTCTACAACACGGTAGAAATTTATCTTTCGGCCCCAGGAATGGTTTTCTCCCTCAGTTTCCAGTTTATTTTTAGATACAAACCATGAACAACAGAGGCCCCCCCTTCCCATCTGCAGATTTGATCTTTGTATTTTCAACTGTTCAAAAGAGACAAGTCCAATGGGCCTCCAGTTTAACTCACAGTCACTGCAGAGCTGGGGCGTCGCGGGTGGGGCCGGGGATGGATCCGAGACTCGCTAACAAGGGGGTCTGACACCCCAGTGTGCATTAGCCCAGTTTGGCTGTGGACTGACTCACATCTTACTCCACCACACTGTCTCACCACGCTTTCCCGGCCTTCTGGGAGTTACTAGAAAACTCGGAGCCTTCTAACGTGAATTAGAATTCACAGCATTGATTCTGGGTTCAGTAACCTCAGAGCTTCCAGGTGCCCTTCCGAAGGGCGGAGGGTCTGCCCTTTGTCATTTCACCCTGTAAGGACCCCTGAGCTAGGCGTGAGACAGGACAGAAGAGAGCAGGATGGACCGCAGGGCCACTCCACGACCGGAAGTGCTCGCTTCCAGGAAACAGTTCGTCTGGGAAGAGAGCAGGGATGAGGGAAAACAAAACAGAAGTGGAAATACTCATCTTTCACCTAGATGAACCAGGGAGGGGCGGGGAGCGAGGGGGTTTCAGGGGGAGGGTCATCTTTCCCAGCAAATGAGAAAGTGTCGATTCCAGCAGTTTCGAAAATCATTTCTGAGTGTTTCCAGCAGAGGGCGCTCGGGTATAGGAAAAAAACAACAGCAAAGCACTCTGCAAAGAACTGACTCATCAGAAAAGATCCTGATGCTGGGAAAGATTGAAGGCAGCAGGAGAAGGGAACCACAGAGGATGAGATGGTTGGATGGTATCACCGACTCGATGAACGTGAGTTTGAGCAAGCTCCCGGAGTTGGTGATGGACAGGGAAGCCATGGGGTCGCAACACGACTGAGCGACTGAACTGAACTGAAAGCTCTCTGCCTCTTAGGGAAACCCCAAGCACAGACTGGTTACCCACCCAGTTCCAGAATTTCTGTGTAGAAGGCACTTGGGGTAACAACATGGGTGGAAGCCGGGAGGGATTGGAGAATGTGTTTATATATAACAGGGGAAGTGGAGTAGAATCATCCCTAGAAATCGTTGGGACTTCAACAACCCTTAGAACGGTTACTGAAAATAGGAAAAATAGTTCCAGCAATCAGATCTATTGTATTACCAATAATTTTCCCTGATATTCCTATCAGTGTCTTTCTGTACTTTGGACTTCCACTTTTTAAGCTCATACTAAGTGCCTTCTATGGGTAACCAGGATGTCACATGCTGTGGAGACTTGAAACATGTCAATCCAGTCCCAGCACAATAAGTATATAGTCTAAAAGTGGAGATGAGACAAAGACACAAATCATAGTATTCTGCAAGTCAGAATAGGGCCAACACCATCAGAAAGGCACCAGTAAGCGACAGCTGAAAAGGAAAGTTTGTGGGCGGATAATGCAGGGGTTGTGGGTTCGATCCCTGGTCTGGGAGCTAAGATCTCACATGCTTCTCCACCAAAAAAAAAAAAAAAAAACAAACACGGAAACAGAAGCAATGTCATGACAAATTCGACAAAGACTTGAAAAAACAATGGTCCACATTAAAAACAGAGAAGGAAATGGCAACCCACTCCAGTATTCTTGCCTGGAGAATCCCATGGACAGGGGAGCCTGGTGGGCTGTTGTCCATGGGGTTGCATAGAGTCAGACATGACTGAAGTGACTTAGCATGCATGCATGCATTGGAGAAGGAAATGGCAACCCACTCCAGTATTCTTGCCTGGAGAATCCCAGGGACGGAGGAACCTGATGGGCTGCCATCCATGGGGTCACACAGAGTTGGACACGACTGAAGCGACTTAGCAGCAGCAGCAGCCACATTAAAAAAAAAAAATCTTAAAAAAAAATTCATCAGTTAGCCTTGGAGAACTTGATACTAGACCTTCTATGTCTTTAATCATCATGACAACCACATAATTATTCTCAGATGAAGAAACCAAGCACATAGTCACCCATTAGGTGTCCTCATGGTCAGGATCTCAACCTGAGTTCTGTCCAAGTGAAAAGCCTGTGTTGTCGTTCCCACTTCTCCATCCTGCCTCTCTCATGTAACACTCTAAGTAATTGTATTTTACTAAATGATGATGTTTTGAAAGGAAAAGTATTTAAAAGCCAAAGGAGAAAAGCCTCTGCAAACTGTGGGCCTTTGAGGAAGAAGGGAGGGATTTTTAAGATGGTCCTGATGACATATCCAAGAGGCACATGGTCTCTTCTCTACTCCTAGGTATACCTCGCCCCTCTGGAAAACTGCTGGTTAACAGCCTTTTTTTGAATGTATGCTTAGCCGCTCAGTCATGTCTGACTCTTTGCGACCCCATGGACAGTAGCCCGCCAGTCTCCTCTCTCCATGGGATTGTCCAAGCAAGAATACTGGAGTGGGCAGCCATTAACAATAATTTTCAGGTGACCTGAGATGAGTATCTAGGACCTTTGTCCTTCCTGAAAGCCAAGCGTCGCTTTTCCACAAATCCTGTAGGTGGCGCCCATGCACTGGTTTCTGCTGAAGGAAATCAGTGTCGACCTTTCCAGAGTCCTGGTAGGCAAACAGGAGTAGCTCCTTTCATTCCAAGTGAGAAAAAAAAAAGGACAGCCTTGCTCCCTGTAACTTCTCCTAAAAAAAGTCTTCTTTTTAACAAGACTTATGTTCACCTGGAGACTATAATGGAGAAGTGCCAGCTTCCAGACACCTGAGTCTGACAGCCATAGACAGTCTCCAAAGTCCCTTCTAACTCATAAATGTTATTTTGTTGCCCCCCAACCCTCCCCCCTCCCCCCCCCCCCCCCCCCCCCCCCCCCCCCCGCCCGTCCTGCCAAAAAGAATCTTGAATAGTCTCTAAAGGTGGCGGTGGAGGGGGGGGCGGGGGGGAGGAATTTGTAAAATCAGACTTGAAAAGGACTGAGGTTGATCCAGGCCAAAATGCCATTCATTCCTGGAATCCTCTGTGGTATCTCCCTCAGAAGGTGGTTGCCCTCCAGGAGTTAGGAGTCCACTAGTTCACAGGACCCCCTGTATGACCACTGGAAAGTTCCTAACTCTGTTTCCATGCTGGCCCTCAGCCTGTGTTCTTGGGTAAGTCTCATCCCACCAGCCAGCTCTCCATTTACCAGGAAGTAACAACCATGCCCCGCCACCCACCACCTACTTCTTATACCCACATATAGGCATTCCCCCTCCAGCCTGTCTATATCCCTTTCATTCCTGAATGAAATGCTCTTGAAAGTGAAAGTGAAAATGAAGTCGCTCAGTCGTGTCCGACTCCTTGCAACCCCATGGACTGTAGAACACCAGGCTTCTCTGTCCGTGGGATTCTCCAGGCAAGAATACGGGAGTGGGTAAGTCTAAATGAAATGTAGTAGAACAAAGCTGTCAACTTCCTTGTTCCAAATACTATACCTTTCTTATTTTACCTTATTAATAGCCCCATTGCACTATAGACTCCTAAACAACTCTAGCCAACTAAATCATCTAAGCCGCATGGTCCAATATGGCAGCCACAAGCCAGTCAAGATCGATATTGATATTGAGAAATATCAACCTCAGATATGCAGATGACACCACCCTTATGGCAGAAAGCAAAGAAATAAAGAGCCTCTTGATCAAAGTGAAAGAGGAAAGTAAAAAAGTTGGCTTAAAACTCAACATTCAGAAAACTAAGATCATGGCATCCAGTCTCATCACTTCATGGCAAATAGATGTGGAAAACAATGGAAATAGTGAGAGACTTTATTTGGGGGGGGGGGTGGTTTCCAAAATCGCTGCAGATGGTGACTGCAGCCATGAAATTAAAAGACTCCTTGGAAGAAAAGTTATGACCAACCCAGACAGCATATCAAAAAGCAGAGACATTACTTTGCCAACAAAGGTCCATCTAGTCAAAGCTATTGTTTTCCCAGTAGTCATGTATGGATGTGAGAGTTGGACTATGAAGAGTTGAGTGCTGAAGAATTGATGCTTTTGAACTGTGGTGCTGGAGAAGACTCTTGAGAGTCCCTTGGACTGCAAGGAGATCCAACCAGTCCATTCTAAAGGAAATCAGTCCCGAATATTCATTGGAAGAGACTGATGCTGGAGCTGAAACTCCAATATTTTGGCCCCCTGATGTGAAGAACTGACTCATTTGAAAAGACCCTGATGCTGGGAAAGATTGAAGGCAGGAGGAGAAGGGGACAACAGAGGATGAGATAATTGGATGGCATCACCGACTCGATGGACATGAGTTTGAGCAAGCTTCGGGAGTTGGTGATGGACAGGGAAGCCTGGCATGGTGTAGTCCATGGGGCCATGAAGAGTCGGACACGACTGAGTGACTGAACTGAACTGAACTGATGTTTGAAATAACTTGGATATGTGAATCTACTTTTCCAACAGTAAGTCTTATGAAATCTAAGGACAGGTTGAGTATTTCCAGTGAATTTAACTTCTGGATTGAGTTATGCCCTAAGTGTAATATGCACATTGGATTTCAAAGATTTTGTATAAAAATGTAAAGGTATCAATAATTATATTGATTAGTTGTTGAAATGATATTTTTGATAAATTGGTTCAATAAAACATATTATCAAAACTAATTTTGTCTGATTCTTTTTATTATTAGATCTATTGGAAAATGTAAAATTATATCTATGGCTTGTAATTTTCTATTAGACCATACTGCTCCAAATTACTCAAAACAGCTGCCTGTCTATAAGTCTTTCCCATGCAATTTTGTCCAGCTGGGCTTTCAAATTCCAGTGTTAAAATTTATATTAACCTCTTTTATATTTCTCTTTCTTAGATCTGATTTGCTATCCTAGCCAAGCAGTATGATCTTTTGGAATTTCGTTCCCATATATTTATTGTCTGCTTCAACTTCGTGTTGTCCACAAATTTCATAAGTAAAATTTATTTATATTTATCCAAGTCTTTGGTTAAAATATTGACAGAGTCAAGGCTGAAACATTATTAGAAATCACTTTTCATCTCAGAAACAACACATTAATTAAAAATTACCTTGGATGTGCTTTTTTAAAAAACTAAATAATAACTTTCTAGTTGTAACAGGTCAGGACTTTCCCATCTTCTATCGTATTACCCCATCTGCCCATTTCCTGTCAGAGAGTTGCTGGACAGAAAGCTCAGGGCAGTCAGCGAAGCCTGTGTCAAAGTCAGGATCAGGGTAAGCCTGGGGTTGGGAACTAGGCATCTAAGGAGACTAGCCCCAGCAGTGGCTGAGATAAGCAAGGCTGCAGAGTAGGAGGGCAGACCAACCCAAACAGGGCTGGGCTTTCTGATGATCAGGTAAGAAGTGCTGGGTCTCTGAGGCCAGAGCAATGGAATTAAGACCTTTAAGTAAGCTTACTTCCTGGGCGGACATTCAGAGCCAGTCAGCCTTCCCCTCTATCTCTCATTTTCCCGATCTCTTAGAGTCTTTGTCTTAGAGTCAGAGGACCTTAGAGGACTCAGACAACCTTTCATTTAAACTTCTGGTCTTTTCTACAACATCCTCGAAAAATTGACAATTTAAGCCATCTTCATGCCTGCTCAGTTGCTAAGTCATGTCTGACTGTAGCCCACCAGGCTCCTTTATCCATGGGGTTCTATACTGGAGTGGGTTACCATTTCCTATTCCAGGAATAATAAAAACTCACTAACTCTCCACCCAGGGATCAAACCTGTGTCTCCTGCGTCTCCTGCATTAGTGGGTGGATTCCTTACCATTGCACCACCTGGGTAGTTCTTAACCCATCTGGTCACTGCTAAAACACCTCCACCAGTAGGAGCCTCACTATTTCATTGCAAAAAAAAAAAAAAAAAAATTACTAAGGAGTCCTTCCTTAAATTAAGTGGAAATCTGAGTCCTTATAACTTCAACTTGCTGGTCCTATTTCTGCCTTCTGAATAAACCTAGTTCTTCTTCAACATGGCAGTTATAGTTGTGTCTATACAGATATCTATACATGTCTATATATCTGTATCTAACTATCTATTCTTCTAATCAGAGCAGTAAGTGATCCTCTCAATTCTTTTCATACCCAGGCATTCCCTAGCACTTCAGTCATTCTTCTCTGACGTGGTTTCAGATCACTTCACCATCCCAGGTGCCCTGGTCCCACACTCTCTAGGGAGTCCATCAAAGTCCCTCATAAAGTCCGGCACCCAGTACTGAGCACAGTACCCTTGCTGGGGATCACCTCACCTCCCTCCTCTATATATCCTCTAACATAGACAAATGATTTGAGGCCCTCACATTGTGGACACATTCGGAACTTTCATTGCACTCAAATGCATAGATGATTTTATGTAACGCTATTCACTGCCTATGTACTCCCTGCGTCTACACCATACAATGCTGATCAGCGTGGCACACTGTTCCCTGGAATTCAGCAGTGTCCTCAGATTCCTTCTTTTTTTTTTTTAATTAAGTTTACTTATTTTTTACTTGAAGGATAATGGCTTTACAGAATTTTGTTGTTTTCTATCAAACCTCAACATGAATCTCTCTCTCTTGAACTTCCCTCCCATATCCCTCCCCATCCCACCCCTCAGATTCCTTCTTAACACTATCTCTGGTCAGCCACTAAAAGCTAACGCACAGGTGTAGCCAAGTTAAGTCCCCCCTACCCTGTACCTCTGAGGCTGACTTTTATTTGACAAACCAAAGCCCTTTACATTTATCTTTCATTGAATTTGTTGATATTAGATTTGGCTGATCAAGTCCAGTTTCATCATCTGTATAGCATAGTGCTTAACAGAACATCTGTGACTCCATCCAAATATTTCCTCCTTCATCTCATTTTTCTTTTAGCATTGCTCCCTCATGGTTACTGGAAATTATCTATTTTATTATCTGATGTATTTATTGAATGGACTTTTATGTTCTCTCTTTAGTTTCAAAGTATTTCCATTTCACATCAAATTAGCTGCTTTATAAAATTCACATGGCACTGCTTTTTATGTCCATTTCAATTATAAGCTTTTATTGGGAATCCATGAGGTGAAAGCAATGGCCATCAATATGATCCAACATGCAGTGTTCACAACTCTTAAGCTAGCCTGATTCTTTTTTTTTTTTTTTTCCCTCAAAGCACAGCTTGCAGGCTTGCAGGATCTCAATTCCCCAACCAGGTATTGAATCCAGACCCTTAGCATTAAAAGGTCGAGTTCTAACCACTGGACCTTCAGGGTACTCCCTGAACTAGCCTGATCCTTAATGTATCACAATAATTTCTTCCCAGGATCAGTAGGCTCCGTGATCTTCAACTAACGCTTTCCTGTTTCATTCTCACTGTCATAGAAGCCATCAGGGCAGAAGACTTGAATCCTTTAAGAGCATAAACTGGCACCACACTTGAGTTTTTCCTTTGCTTGGGCTCTCAAAGGACCCTGGGACCTGCAGATGGAATCTTCTGGTTTTGAACATTTTTAAAATTTATTTTCATTTATTTATTCATTTGGCTGTGCTGAGTCTTAGTTGTGGTATCTGGGATTTTTATTTGCAGCATGTGGGTTCTAGTTCCCTGACCAGGGATCGAACCTGGGCCCCCTGCACTGGGAGTGCAGAGTCTTAGCCACTGGACCACCAGGGAAGTCCCTGATTTTGAATTTTGCCCAACTAGCCACATACACACACACTCTGCAGAGGTAGACAAAGAATCATAACCAGAATCATCTCCTTCCTACAGAATAGACAATAAGGGTTTAATATTCAGTAACAGAAGGTTCTTCTTAGGACCAAACCAGATCTTTTCATGAGCTCTATTTCAGAATACAAATCTTAGGTCGCTGAAGCAGTATTGCAATCAACGATGTCCTTGTGGCTAAGAATGTAGATTTTAGGGGCTTCCCTGGTGGCGGCCCAGTGGCTAAGAGTCCAGGCTCCCAATGCAGGGGGTCTGGGTTTGATCCTTGGTCAGGGAACTAGACCCCATATGCCACAGCTGAGAGTTCACACGTTGCAACTAAAGATCCTGTGTGTCGAAACCAAGACCCAGTGCAGCCAAATAAAGTAAATAAATAAATATCTTTACAAAAAAATGTAGATTTTACACACCTGGTGTCAACCGACTATTACAGAACCCTGTACCACAGAAGGTCAGAATGCACTAAGTAGGTGTTGAATCATCGACCAGCCGTGCTCCCCCATAGACATGCAAACCAGATATTCTAGGAAACAGAATATGATTCACATAATTCCTTCTCTTCCCCCTGTCCTTTACCCAGCCACCGTATTATTGGAGACCTGATACTCTGCTAGACAATCTCTACTCTCATTGAAATTACCCAAAGACAACAGTGTGATGAAGTGGTTTGAGCACAGAAGCTGCAAAAAGAGATCCATTTTCCAATCCAACTAGGACGTTAATGATTATATGTCACTTTGGAAAATCATCACCTCTTTGTCGAAATGAAAACTAAGTCCAAATGCATGTTGCTTTGTGTAGGGTCAGACTCTCTCACCTTTAGGGGGAGAGGTCAAGGCCTCCTTCCCATCGGTACCCACACCCCTATAAAGAAGCTCTGACAGAGGACAAAACAGCGTCTCCAAGATGCATAATTTAGAAGCACTAGAGAAATTTCCATGGGAGGAAAAATATAGTTCATATGGTCCTATGTCCACAAACAAGTGTACGTGAGAGGGACTCTGGGGCCCCTAAAGCTTGTGAGCTTAGCAGGAACCCCTCACCCTGTGGGGTCCAGGCTGATGGAAGCAAGCCCAGAGCAGGTAGATTCTAGCTGGCTCTTTCTGAGCCTTAGGACAGGAAGAAGAATGAAGCCTCAGGTGCACCTACTATCTGCCTCAGCTTATCAACAGGGGAGACACCATAGAGATGTGGGGTAAGCTTGTAGGAGGAGTATATATATGTGTACATACGCACATATACATATATATACACACACATATACACATACACACATACACATACAAAGACACATATACATATTGTTGTTGTTGAGCCATATCTTACTCTTTTATGAACTCATGGACTGTATAGCCCACCAGCCACCAGTCTCCTCTGTCCATGGAATTTCCCAGGCAAGAATACCGGAGTGGACTGCCATGCCCTTCTCTAGGGGATCTTCTCAACCCAGGGATAGACTCAGTTCTCCCTGAAACTCATTCCAGTATTCTTGCCTGCAGAATCC
This sequence comes from Ovis aries, assembly GCF_016772045.2. Taxonomy (NCBI): domain Eukaryota; kingdom Metazoa; phylum Chordata; class Mammalia; order Artiodactyla; family Bovidae; genus Ovis; species Ovis aries. The sequence continues at coordinate 46,676,585 of NC_056062.1, forward strand.
TATGGACAGAGGAGCCTGGCAGGCCATAGCTTAATTTAGGCCAATATATTGGCCTAAATGATCCTCTACCCCAGAAACCAAGCATCTCAGTAGGGGCTGGGAAGGGCCTTGGACTGCAGGCCTACGGAAACCTATCTTCCAAATGATGGGCCTTCTGGAAGCAGACAGCACTGTGAGCGAGTGAGAACAGAAGCCTGGAGTCAGGTGAGCTGGGTTTCTGTCTCAGCTCAGCCTCAGACCACAGTGTGACCTTGGGCCTCAGCAACCTCCCTATAAAATGAGGATAACAACAGAATACATCTCAGAGGGGTAAGACTGAAAAGGTTTGAAGCACATAAAGAGATTATCAGCAAGTGAGTGCAAAATGAAGAAGGGAAGGGAGAACCACTTCAGTATTTTTGCCTTGAGAACCTCATGAACAGTATGAAAAGGCAAAACAATAGGACACTGAAAGATGAACTCCCCAGGTCGGTGCCCAATATGCTACTGGAGATGAGTAGAGAAATAACTCCAGAAAGAATGAAGGGATGGAGCCAAAGCAAAACAACACCCAGTTGTGGGTGTGACTGGTGATGGAAGTCAAATGCTGTAAAGAGCAATATTGCATAGGAACCTGGAATGTTAGGTCCAGGAATCAAGGTAAATTGGAAGTGGTCAAATGGGAGATGGCAAGAGTGAACATCAACGTTTTAGGAATCAGTGAGCTAAAATGGACTGGAATGAGTGAATGTAACTCGACCATTATATCTACTCCTGTGGGCAAGAATCCCTTAGTAGAAATAGAGTAGCCATCATAGGCAACAAAAGAGTCCGAAATGCAGTACTTGGATGCAATCTCAAAAACAACAGAATGATCTCTGTTCGTCCCCAAGGCAAACCATTCAATATCACAGTAATCCAAGTCTATGCCCCGACCAGTAATGCTGAAGGAGCTGAGGTTGAACGGTTCTACAACTAACACCAAAAGTGATGTCCTTTTCATTATAGGGGACTGGGATGCAAAAGTAGGAAGTCAAGAGCTACCTGGAGTAACAGGCAAATTTGGCCTTGGAGTACAAAATGAATCAGGCCAAAGGCTACCAGAGTTTTGCCAAGAGAACACACTAGTCATGGCAAACACCCTCTTCCAACAACACAAGAGAAGACTCTCTACACATGGACAGCACCAGATGGTCAACACCAAAATCATATTGATTATATTCTTTGCAGCCAAAAATGGAGAAGCTCTATACAGTCAGCAAAAAACAAGATCAGGAGCTGACTGTGGCCCAGATCATGAACTACTTATTGCCAAATTCAGATTGAAATTGAAGTACAGAAAACCACTAGAGCATTCAGGTATGACTTAAATCAATCCCTTATGATTATACAGTGGAAGCGACAAATATATTCAAGGGATTAGATCTGATAGACACAGTAACTGAAGAAGGAGGTCGGGGACATTGTACAGGAAGCAATGATCAAGACCATCCCCAAGAAAAAGAAATGCAAAAAGGCAAAATGGTTGTCCAAGGAGGCCTTACAAATAGCTAAGAATATATGCAAAAGGCAAAGGAGAAAAGGAAAGATACATCCATTTGAATGCAGAGTTCCAAAGAATAGCAAGGAGACGTAAGAAACCCTTCCTCAGTGATCAATGCAAGGAAATAGAGGAAAACATTAGAATGGAAAACACCAGAGATCTCTTCAAGAAAATCAGAGATACAAAGGGAACATTTCATGCTAAGATGGGCACAATAAAGGACAGAAATGGTATGGACCTTACAGAAGCAGAAGATATTAAGAAGAGGTGGCAAGAATACACAGAAGAACTAAACAAAAAGATCTTCATGACCAAGATAACCACAATGGTGTGATCACTCACCTAGAGCCAGACATCCTGGAATGAGAAGTCACGTGGGCCTTAGGAAGCATCACTACAAACAAAGCTAGTGGAGGTGATGGAATTCCAGTTGAGCTATTTGAAATCCTATAAGACGATGCTGTGAAAGTGCTGCACTCAATATGCCAACAAATTTGGAAAAGTGGCCACAGGACTGGAAAAGGTCAGTTTTCATTCTAATCCCAAAGAATGCTCAAACTACCTCACAATTCACTCATCTCACATGCTAGCAAAGTAATGCTCACAATTCTCCAAGCCAGGCTTCAACTGTACATGAATCGTGAACTTCCAGATGTTCAAGCTGGATTTAGAAAAGGCAGAGGAACCAGAGATCAAATTGCCAACATCCGTTGGATCATTGAAAAAGCAAAAGAGTTCCAGAAAAACATCTACTACTGTTTTATTGACTATGCCAAAGCCTTTGACTGTGTAGATCACAACAAACTGGGAAATTCGTCAACAGATGGGAACACCAGAACGCCTGACCTGCCTCTTAAGAAATCTGTATGCAGGTCAACAAGCAACAGTTAGAACTGAACAGGGAACAACAGACCGGTTCCAAACCAGGAAAGGAGTATGTCAAGGCTGTATATTGTCACCCTGCTTATTTAATTTATATGCAGAGTACGTCATGCAAAATGCCAGGCTAGATGAAGCACAAGCTGGAATCAAGATTGCCAGGAGAAATATCAATAACCTCAGATATGAAGATGATACCACCCTTATGGCAGAAAGTGAGGAAGAACTAAAGAGCTTCTTGATGAAAGTAAAAGAGGAGAGTGAAAAAGTTGGCTTAAAACTCAACATTCAGAAAACTAAGATGGCATCTGGTCCCATCACTTCATCGCAAATAGATGGGGAAACAATTGGAACAGTGAGAGATTTTGTTTGGGCTCCAAAATCACTGCAGATGGTGACTGAAGCCATGAAATTAAAATACTCACTCCTTGGGAGAAAAGTTATGACCAACCCAGACAGCATATTAAAAAGCAGAGACATTACTTTGCCAACAAAGTTCTGTCTAGCCAAAGTTATGGTTTTTCCAGTAGTCATGTATGGATGTGAGAGTTGGACTATAAAGAAAGCTGAGCGCCAAAGAATTGATGCTTTAAACTGTGGTGTTGGAGAAGACTCTTGAGAGTCCCTTGGACTGCAAGGAGATCCAACCAGTCCACCCTAATGGAAATTAGTTCTGAATAATCATTGGAAGGACTGATGCTGAAGCTGAAAGTTCAGTACTTTGGCCACCTGTTGTGAAGAACTGACTCATTTGAAAAGACCCTGATGCTGGAAAAGATCGAAGGCAGGAGGAGAAGGGGACGACAGAGGATGAGATGGTTGGATGGCATCACCAATCGATGGACATGAGTTTGAGTAAGCTCCAGCAGTTGGTGATGGACAGGGAAGCCTGGCGTGCTGCAGTCCATGGGATTGCAAAGAGTCACATATGACTGAGCCACTGAATTTAATTGAACGAAGTACAGAATAAGAGCTCCATAAATATTAGCCATTGTGATGATAACGAACTTTTCTAGCTGAGGTTAAAACACATTGATTTGGTGGCAGTGTAACCAGAACCTTTAACTAATATACACAGGGAACCTCAGAAGAAGGTGAGCGTGGAAAGACAGACTCCCTCGAACAGCTCACAGAAAGACTATCTCCTAATGGAGAAAGCTTCTGGGAAGCTTCTACTAAATATCTTACTATTAGTTGCATCAATTTCTACCTCCACCCCCAGCAGCAGCAGCTCAGAACCTAGCAAGGAATAAATACTAGATGGTGGTGATTAAAAAAAAAAAAAAAAAAGTAGAAAACTTATACAAAATCCCTGACCTCATGGTGCTTCTGTTCTGCTGCATGGGTAGAGACAATAGATAAACAAACCTATACAAATTAGATAAAATGGGGTGAGTATCACGAAGAAAACCAGAACCAGGTAAGAGAATAGAAGGCACTGGGGTTGGGACTTTGGATGTAGCAGCTAGAAAGTCTTCTCAGAGGAGACGGCATCTGAGCAGAGAACTGACTGAAGGGAGGAGCAAACTGGGCATAGGGGAAAGGAGCAAGACACAGAAGAGCTTGTGCAAAGGTCCTGAGGCAGAGCCTTGGTAGTCGGTGCATGAGGAGGCTTGTGGGCAGGAGACAAGCAAGGGGGTTTCATTTAAAAAGCAACTCACTCCCACACACCTTCACTGGGTGCATGCCTGCTAACTCGCTCCAGTCATGTCCAAGTCTTTGAGACCCTATGGACTATAGCCCTCCAGGCTCCTCTGTTCATGGGATTCTCTAGGCAAGAATGGGAGTGGGTTGCCGTGCCCTCCTCCAGGGGTTTTTCCCAACCCAGGGATCAAACCTGTGTCTCTTACATCTCCTGCATCGGTGGGTTCTTTACCACTAGCGCCACCTGGGAAGCCCAGTGTTTCCCCACCACCACCTGCCGCCCTTTTTTTTAAATAATGCTCATCCCCTTCTAACAAGCTATAGGTTACTTATGTAGCTTTTTTTTTTTTTTTTAACCAACTCCCCTTGCCAGAATGCAGGAAATCTCATTTGCTTGTTTTACTGATCCATCCCAAGCATCCAAACCTGGCTGCACAGAGCACAGAACACACGAGTACTTGGCGAATGAAGGAGTGACATGCTGTCCAAGACAAACAAGGGGTTAGTTCTAAGGACAGTGGAACTTTGGGGAGATTTTGCTCGGGAAAATGACATAATCAGATTTTTTTTTTTTTAATGAGAGGCAGAGGATTTTATTTATTCATTTATCTTTATTTTCTGTTTGTCTGCACTGGGCCTTTCTTGTTGCTCGAGGGCTTTCTCTAGTGGTGGCGAGTGGGGACTATTCTGCATTGCAGGGCATAGGCTTCGCACTGTGCTGTCTTCTCTTGTTGCGGAGCACAGGCTCTAGGGCACCCAGGTTTCAGTAGTGGCGGCTCACGGGCTCCAGAGCACAGGCTCAGTAGTTGTGGCCCACAGACTTAGTTGCTCCACCACATATGGGATCTTCCCACACCAGGGATCAAACCCAGTGGATTCTTATCCAGTGTACCACCACAGAAGTCCTCAAATGTCTGCTTTGGATTGCTTTAGCTACTGTGAGAGAAAAAGACCAACGGATGGATGGATAGATGGATACATAGCTGAATGAATCCCGGAGTCCATAACTCCTATTTTTGCAGGGGAGGATTTTTCAGGTGCAATTCAAGCAGGATGCTGCTATGCTAACACTGAAATTGAACCTTATCCTCACTACATCCAGTTTCTACCCCATGGCTCTGAGGGATCCTGGGATAAAACAGACCAGAGAACTGCAGGGCAGAGCAGTGGGGAGAACCTCACAGGGAGGGGAATGGGGCTTCCAAACGCTAGCAAACCTCAACTCTTTAGAACTCTGGGCAAGCACAGAGAGACCGTTTCTGTGGCTGGTGTCAGAACAGATCACAGGAAGTTGCAGAGGGGCAACCGGGAAAGGACAAAGGCGGCCGGGGATCCAGCCTCGGCCACCAGACACGCCCCGCTGAGGGTGCACCAGCTTCTCCTTGAGGAGGTAAATGGAGGTTCATGCCAGAGCCGGGCTATAAGGTATTTGCAGTATAGAAACTCATGTTTAAGCCAGTGGATTCCCTCAACTGTGTGGGCCAGCCATGCTCTAAGCTTCTTCAGGTACTGATAAAGTTAACAATCTCATGGGGTGAAGACCAATGAAAATTTCTGTCGTCTGACGTCCAGAGTACAGCTCCCCCTAGAGGATGACCTGGGGGTGTCGCTGTGTCCCACACACTTTCATTTCTATTTCAGATTACTTTTCTTGAGTACTGATTTACAGTGTGGGTGTTACAGCAAAGACTCGTGGATATCCCACATGAGGCCAGATTCACTTTTTTCCACATTTAATTTTCAAGTGCACAGAATGACTGTTCACCTCATTCCATATCAACATTTGCCCTAATCAGATTTGCCCGAATCATCTGTAGAAAGACGAGGAATAAATGTTCACATATACAGGAAAGAGCTGATGAAGATGTTTCCTCTTCAAAGTGCATCTTCAGTCTCTCTTTGCCTCCTTGCTTCCGGTTTCCTCTTATGGCTTCTAGAATCCTAGGTAAGTAATATTTTACATTTCCTAAAACCTTTTAAAAGCTTGAAGTTTGGTAAATGAGGCAGGATTGTCTTTCTCCTTTGGAAGAAGAAATCGCCATCCTGTCTTTTACCTAAATCATTTTATGGGCCATTAATTGAATAGATAATGTTTCTCAGCAAAGGCTGAAGGGTCATTTACCATTTTCAACTTGACAACTACCCATAATCACAAGAGAGCAATACCGAGAGGTGACCCCGAGCTTTTATGAGGAACACAGACCTGGCTGGCATTGGAAACCTGCACGTTTTAGTCTCTTTTTCTGCACTTACACAGGAGTGACATGATTTCCAATTTCTTCACTACAAGGAATCTTTGTTTTAACAGGAAATTCTGAACATCAGAAAGTCAACCAATATAATACTTTGGTTTTAGAAAACCAGAGGATATGTTTTGCTCTTTGTGATTCAAGAAACAGCTAGATCAAAGGCCAAAGATCCCCGTGTGCCACAACTACTGAGATTACCTGCTCTGGAGCCCATTCGCCCATGTGATGCAAGGAAAGTTGTCACATGACACAACAGAGATCCTGCTTGTTGCAACTAAGACCCAACACCACTACCAAATCAATCAATAAAATAAATAAATACTGAAAAAAATAAAGCCAAAGATCTCATCCCAAATACCCATCCCTTGTGCCCTTGACTGTCACTATCTTTTTGGTAGAGTCATGGGGGACACTGAACTGCTTTGTTAGCCAGGGTCAAAACAGACTTGGACTTCTCCAAAAACAACTCTGCAGTGATTAGATAACTAGAATTGAGGAGTGATAGTGACTCTCCTTTTCAGTTTTAATTGAAATATAGTTGCACTTTAAAGTATAGTTAATAAGCTCCAATACTTTAGCCACCTGCTGCAAACAGCCGACTCGTTGGATAAAACCCTGATGATGGGAAAGATTGAAGGCAAAAGGAGAAGGGGGCAGCAGAGGATGAGATGGTTAGATAGCATCACTGACTCAATGGACATGAATCTGAGCAAATTCTGGGAGATGGTGGAAGACAGGGGAGCCCGGCATGCTGCAGTCCATGAGGCTGCAAAGAGTCAGACATGACTAAGCAGCTGAACAATAACATAGTTAATTTACAATTTTGTGTTAGTTTCAGGTGTACTGAAAAGTGATTCAGTTAGGTTGGTAGAGAGATAGATATATATTCTTTTTCCAATTCTTTTTCATTGTGATTATTACAAGATATTGAATCTAGTTTCCTGTGCTATTCAGTAGGTCCTCATTGTTTATGTACGACTTGCCTTTGAAAAGAAGTCAAACAGGAAAAGGGGGGTTTTAGTCAAAATGCTGAGTTATTGGGATAAAGCCCAGTTCTATTTCAAATCACCCTCCAGCACCCCTTCCCTTACTGTTATCCCCACTCCCATAGCTTCTGATGGTCTGACAAGACCATGCTTCATTGCATCACAGGACTGAACAAGGAGGCTCCCCTGGTGATCCAGTGCCTAAGACTCAAAATGCAGGGGGCCTGGGTTTGATCCCTGATCAGGGAACTAGATCCCTGTGCGGCAACTAAGACCTGGCACTGCCAAATAAATAAATAAATATTTTTAAAAGAAAATTTTAAAAGGAGTCACTGAAAGCAGAGAGCTTTGACCACCACTGACATGGTCAGTTTCTTCCATCACAGGGGAACAAGCACAGCCTTTTTTTGTTTAATCGTGATAAAATATACGTAACTTAAAATGTATCATTTCAACCATTTTTTAAAGTATACATTTCACAGCCACAAGTAGATTCATGTTGTACAACCATTCCCCATCACCAGGACTTTTCATCTTTCCAAACTCAAACTCTGTACCTATTAAACACTAGCTCCGCATTCTCCCCTAGTCCCTGGCAGCCAACATTCTACTTGTGTTTCTAAGAAATTGTCTATTTTAGAGACCTCATATAAAAAGAATCATACCATAGTTTTTCCTTTTGTGACTGGCTGACTTCACTTAGCATAATGTCTCCAAAGTTTATCCGTGTTGTAGCAGGTGTCAGAACTGACTCCCTTTTTAGGGTGACTAATATTCCATTGTAGTCATAGACCAGATTTTGTTTCTTCATTCATTCATCAGGGGACATCTGAGTTGTTTCTGCCTCTGGCTATTGTGAATGATGCTGCTGTAAACAGATATCTGTTTTAGCCCCTATTTTCACATCTTTTGGGTGTTGACCCAGAAGTGGAATTACGGGGTCATACAGAAACTCTGTGTAATTTTTCTAAGGAGCCACCAGGCTGTTTTTCTCAGCAGCTGCACCACTGTATCTTCCCACCAGGAATAACATCCGCCGTTATTTTTGGCTGTGCTGGATCTTTGTTGCTGTGCGCAGGTTTCTCGTTGTGGTGGCTTCTCCTAGCAGCGCACAGGCTCCAGGGCACGTGGGCTTCAGCAGTTGCAGCTCACAGGCTCAGTAGTGGTGGTGCTGGGGTTTAGTTGCCATGGGGCATGTGGGATCTTTCCGGATCAGGGATCCAACCCATATCCCCTGCATTGGCAGGCAGTTTCTTTACCACTAAGCCAGCAGGGAAGCCCTCAATAATGTCTTTGTGTCTACTCATCAAGGTATCACCAACATCTTTGGTTCCGAAGATCACCATTTTTAAATTCTGCCTTGTTGTCTGTGAGGTAAGAGTTCAACGACACAGAGGAAAGAAATGACCCTGTAAATGGACTTGTGAAATCTTCCCCACTTGCTCGGAGGACTTGCTCGGGAATCAGCATACGGTTGGCTCCGGTGAAGAGACGGTCTGGGTCTTGTTACACAAGCTCAGGAGGAGGAGGAGGAATCCTTCCGGTGACAGCATGAAGCCTGTGAACACACACTGTTTCCATCCAGCTTCTTCTGTTTGTGGCTCAGATGGTAAAGAATCTGCCTGCAATGCAGGAGACCCAGGTTCGATCCCTGGGTTGGGAAGACCTCCCTGGAGAAGGGAAGGGCAACCCACTCCAGTATTTTGCCTAGAAAATCCCTGGACAGAGGAGCCTGGAGGGCTATAGTCCATGTGGTCACAGAGAGTCGGACACAAGAGAGCGACTAACACTTTCACTTTCTTTCAACTTTATCTCCTTCTAGATGTCAGCAAGGGTGCTGACATGAAGTCACGAGCGGAGCTCACAGAATAAAGCAGGGGGTGGGCATCGTTACCAGAAGAGGGGCTTAGATTATGGTGGAGGAGTCACACTAGCCTGAGACCCATCAGAGGGGTAAACATTTCCTATCAGAGCCCGGGAGGGAGGAGGGGATCTTGGGGAAAGTTCCTACCAGTGCTTAAAGAATGAGGATTTATCCAGGGCAAAAGCCCCAGTCAGATTTTTAAGAATTTACACTTGCTTCAAATGATCTGTGTTTTCTCTTGAAGAAGTGAAGTAAAGTGAAGTCACTCAGTCATGTCCGACTCTGCGATGCCATGGATTGTAGCCTACTATGCTCCTCCATCCATGGGGTTTTCCAGGCAAGAATACTGGAGTGGGTTGCCATTTCCTTCTCCAGACGATCCTCCTGACCCAGGGATCAAACCCAGGTCTCCCGCACTGTAGGCAGATGCTTTACCCAACCAAGGGGTAGAGACTGAAGATAAAACACATTAGGGAAGGGAGAGGCTTGGAGCCTGATAAGGGCTGAGTTGTGTTATCTAATATGCTACTGGAGAACAGAGGAGAAATAACTCCAGAAAGAATGAGGAGACGGAGCCAAAGCAAAAACAGCACTCAGCTGTGGATGTGACAGGTGATGGAAGTAAAGCCTAATGCTATAAAGAACAATACTGCATAGGAACCTGGAATGTTAGGTGTGAATCAAGGTAAATTGGAAGTGGTCAAACAGGAGATGGCAAGAGTGAACATAAACACTTGAGGAATCAGTGAACTAAAATGGACTGGAATGAGTGAATTTAAATCAGATGACCATTATATCTACTCCTGTAGGCAGGAATCCCGTAGTAGAAATAGAGTAGCCATCACAGGCAATAAAAGAGTCCAAAATGTAGTACTTCAATCTCAAAGACGACAGAACGATCTCTGTTCGTTTCCAAGGCAAACCATTCAATATCACAGTAATCCAAGTCTATGCCCCAACCAGTAAAGCTGAAGAAGCTGAGGTTGACCAGTTCTATGAAGACCTACAAGACCTTCTAGAACTAACACCAAAAATGATGTCCTTTTCATTATAGGGGACTGGGATGCAAAAGTAGGAAGTCAAGAATTACCTGGAGTAACAGGCAAATTTGGCCTTGGAGTACAAAATGAATCAGGTCAAAGGCTACCAGAGTTTTGCCAAGAGAACACACTAGTCATAGCAAACACCCTCTTCCAACAACACAAGAGAAGACTCTACACATGGACAGCACCAGATGGTCAATACCAAAACCAGACTGATTATATTCTTTGCAGCCAAAGATGGAGAAGCTCTATACAGTCAGAAAAAAACAAGATCAGGAGCTGACTGTGGTCCAGATCATGAACTCCTTATTGCCAAATTCAGACTTCAACTGAAGAAAGTGGGGAAAACCACTAGACCATTCAGGTATGACCTAATTCAAATCCCTTATGATTATACAGTGGAAATGACAAATATATTCAAGGGATTAGATCTGATAGACAGAGTGCCTGAAGAACTATGGATGGAGGTCCGTGACATTGCACAGGAAGCAGTGATTGAGACCATCCCCAAGAAAAAGAAATGTAAAAAGGCAAAATGGTTGTCCGAGGAAGCCTTAGAAGTAGCTGGGAAAAGAAGAGAAGCTAAAGGCAAAGGAGAAAAGGAAAGATATACCCATTTGAATGCACAGTTCCAAAGAATAGCAAGGAGAGATAAGAAACCCTTCCTCAGTGATCAATGCAAGGAAATAGAGGAAAGCAATAGACTGGGAAAGACTAGAGATCTCTTCAAGGAAATCAGAGATACCAAGGGAACATTTCTTGCAAAAATGGGCACAATAAAGGACAGAAATGATATGGACCTAACAGAAGCAGAAGATATTAAGAAGAGGTGACAAGAATAAACAGAAGAACTAAACAAAAAAAGATATTCGTGACCCAGATAATCACGATGGTGTGATCACTCACCTAGAGCCAGACATCCTGGAATGTGAAGTCAAGTGGGCCTTAGAAAGCATCACTATGAACAAAGCTAGTGGAGGTGATGGAATTCCAGTTGAGCTATTTCATATCCTGAAAGATGATGCTGTGAAAGTGCTGCACTCAATATGCCAGGAAATTTGGAAAACTCAGCAGTGGCCACAGGACTGGAAAAGGTCAGTTTTCATTCCAACCCGAAAGAAAGGCAATGCCAAAAAATGTTCAGACTACCGCACAATTGCACTTATCTCACATGCTAGCAAAGTAATGCTCACAATTCTCCAAACCAGGCTTCAACAGTACTTGAACCATGAACTTCCAGATGTTCAAGCTGGTTTTAGAAAAGGCAGAGAAACCATAGATCAAATTGCCAACATCCATTGGATCATCGAAAAGGCAAGAGAGTTCCAGAAAACATCTATTTCTGCTTTATTGACTATGCCAAAGCCTTTGACTATGTAGATCACAACAAACTGTGGGAAATTCGTCAAGAGATGGGAATACCAGAACACCTGACCTTCCTCCTGAGAAATCTGTATGCAGGTCAAGAAGCAACAGTTAGAACTGGACATGGAACTACAGACCGGTTCCAAATCAAGAAAGGAGTATGTCAAGGCTGTATATTGTCACCCTGCTTATTTAACTCATATGTAGAGTACATCATGAGAAATGCCAGGTTGGATGAAGCACAATGTAGAATCAAGATTGCTGGGAGAAATATCAATAACCTCAGATATGCAGATGACACCACCCTTATGGCAGAAAGCAAAGAGGAACTAAAGAGCCTCTTGATGAAAGTGAAAGAGGAGAGTGAAAAAGTTGGCTTAAAACTCAACATTCAGAAAACTAAGATCCTGGTACCCAGTCCCATCACTTCATGGCAAATAAATGGGGAAACAATGGAAATAGTGAAAGACTTTATTTTGGGGGGGGGGGGCTCCAAAGTTGCTGCAGATGGTGACTGCAGCCATGAAATTAAAAGATGCTTGCTCCTTGGAAGAAAAGCTATGACCAACCCAGACAGTATATTAAAAAGCAGAGACATCACTTTGCTGACAATGGTCTATCTAGTCAAGGCTATGGTTTTTCCAGTAGTCATGTATGGATGTGAGAGTTGGACTATAAAGAAAGCTGAGTGCCAAAGAATTGATGCTTTTGAACTGTGGTGTTGGAAAAGACTCTTGAGAGTCCCTTGGACTGCAAGAAGTTCAAACCAGTCCATCCTATAGGAAATCAGGAGATCAGTGCTGAATATTCATTGGAAGGACTGATGCTGAAGCTGAAACTCCAATACTTTGGACACCTGATGGGAAGAACTGACTCATTTGAAAAGACCCTAATGCTGGGAAAGATTGAAGGCAGGAGGAGAAGAAGACAACAGAGGATGAGACGGTTGGATGGCATCACCGACTCAATGGGCTTGAGTTTGGGTAAGCTGCAGTAGGTGATGGATAGGGAAGCCTAGAGTGTTGCAGTCGTGGGGTTGCAAAGAGTCGGACACGACTGAGCGACTGAGCTGACTGTGTCATCTAAAAAGTTATCAAGGTAGGAACCTTCTCTCACCTCTGAACCTTGCTTGGAAATAGTCTTTGCAGATGTAATCAAGGTAGGATAAGGTCATTAAAGTGGTCCCTAATCCAGGTCTGATGCTGAAGCTGAAGCTCGGGTACTTTGGCCACCTGATTCAAAGAACTGACTCACTGGGAAAGACCCTGATGCTGGGAAAGACTGAGGGCAGGAGGAAGAGGGGGTGACAGAGGATGAGAGGATTGGATGGCATCACTGACTTAACGGGCCTGGGTCTGAGCAAACTCTGGGAGATAGTGAAGGCCAGTGAAGCCTGGCGTGCTGCAGTCCACGGGGTCGAAAAGAGTCAGACTCAATTTAGCAACTAAACAACAACAGTTCACTGGAGGGGAGCTAGTCATGTGACAGTAGATAAAGAGAAGGAAATTACACTGAGGAGGGCCCTTCCCTGGAGGTTTCTGAGACAGCACGCCTCTGCCAACATCTCCACTTCAGACTTGCGGGCTCCAGAACTGTGAGAGGATCAATTTCTTCTGTTTTGGACTTCCCTGGTGGTTCAGGGGTTAAGGCTCCGAGCTTCTGATATAGGGGTCTCAGGTTCAACGCAGCCGGGGAAGATCCCCCAGGCCACTTGGTGAGGCCAAAAAAAAAAAAAAATCTGCCATCTTTTAAACCACCCAGATAATGGGACTTGGTTCTAGCAGCCCAGGGAAACTAACACAAAGCCCAACGCCTAGAAGCCACACCCTGTAACATATTGTTTCCATATTTATTATGAGAGCAGTTAAGAGGTTTTTTTTTTTAGGAAATGATCTTCTGTCATAATTTCTGATTACCTTAAATATTAATGGGCCTTAAAATCATAATCTTAATGAATGGTCCCCCCCCATAACATTCCCATAAGGTTTTCTTTTGGGTACAGAGACATCTTTTCTTCCATTCTTTTTCCTTCTTCCTTCCTTCCTTTCTTTTTACTGTTAACACCTTAGTTTTTTATTTTTAAATTTTTGTTAAACTTTTTATTTTATAGTGGTGTATGGCCGATTAACAACGTTGTAATAGTTTCAGGTGGACAGCAAAGGGACTCGCCACATAGATAACATTTATCCATTCTCCCCCAAACTCCTCTCCCATTCAGGCTGCTGCAAACACTAAGCAAAGATCCATGTGCAGTACGATCTTGTTGGTTATCCATTTAAAATAGAGCAGTGTGTACACGTCCATTCCAAACTTCCTGTCTATCTCTTTCCAGCAGTGAGAGCACCAAGTCCTAACCTCAGAACCTCCAGGAAATTGCCTTAATTTACTTTCATATGAAAATTGTAAGCCCCATTTTGTTTAGGGGTTCCTGACTCAGATTCATACAAATTAAAGTTAGGAGTGATTTAGCATCATCAGAAGAAAGTGAATGAATTCTATGCCCATTTTTATTTCTTTTGAAGAGACAACTTTGCTGGAGGACAATACAAATGGGGTTTCAGAAGCTCATTAGGCTTCCTAAAATTCCCACCCACCATCCCCTTTCCCTCCAGTAGTCAGTTAGTCAGTTCAGTTGCTCAGTCATGTCTGACTCTTTGTGACCCATGGACTGCAGCACGCCAGGCTTCCCTGTCCATGACAAACTCCTCAAGCTTATTCAAACTCATGTCCATTGATTGGTGATGTCATCCAACTGTCTCAGCCTCTGTTGTCCCCTTCTACCACCTTCAATCTTTCCCAGCATCAGAGTCTTTTCCAATGAGTCAGTTCTTTGCACCAGGTGGCCAAAGTATTAGAGTTTCAGCTTCAGCATCAGTCCTTCCAATTCAGCACTGATTTCCTATAGAATGGACTGGTTGGATCTTCTTGCAGTCCAAGGGATGCTCAAGAGTCTTCTCCAACACCACAGTTCAAAAGCATCAATTCTTTGGCACTCAGCTTTCTTTATAGTCCAACTCTCACATCCATACATGACTACTGGAAAAACCATAGTTTTGATTAGACAGACCTTTGTTGGCAAAGTAATGTCTCTGCTTTTTAATATGCTGTCTAGGTTGGTCATAAGTTTTCTTCCAAAGAACAACCATCTTTTAATTTCATGGCTGCAGTCACCATCTGCAGTGATTTTGGAGCCCAGAAAAATAAAGTCTTTCACTATTCCATTGTTTCCCCATCTATTTGCCATCTATGAAGTGATGGGACTGGATGCCATGATCTTAGTTTTCTGAATGTTGAGTTTTAAGCCAACTTTTTCACTCTCCTCTTTCACTTTCATCTAGAGGCTCTTTAGTTCCTCTTCATTTTCTGCCATAAAGGTGGTATTATCTGCATATCTAAGGTTATTGACATTTCTCCCAGCAATCTTGATTCTAGCTTGTGCTTCATCCAACCTGGCATTTCTCATGATGTACTCTGCATATAAGATAAATAAGCAGAGTGACAATATACAGCCTTGACATACTCCTTTCCTGATTTGGAACCAGTCTGTTGTTCAGAACCAGTAGTTAGGGAGGGTCTAAGAACCTGTTCTTTGCCTTAACAGCTCCTTGAACAGAAACAGGGGGGAGCTCTGCAGTTCTGTATGTGAAAATATCACAGGTATTATCACCTGTTTCTCTCTTCTGTGTCATCTGCTTCTTTAATGCAGAGAAGAAATTAAAAATACAGTGAGTGCCAAAGGCAGGAAGCATCTGTCTAATGAGATATACGAGTTCACTGCTAGGGTTAACTGAAATTAATTGACTAACAGCCTTCGAATTCCATGTGATGGTGAGAAAATACTACGGGAGTATAAAATTCCCAGATGGTGCTAGTGGTAAAGAATACGCTTGTCAATGCAGGAGACGTAAGAGATGCAGGTTCCATCCCTGAGTCGGGAAGATCCCCTGGAGGAGGGCATGGCAACCCACTCCAGTATTCTTGCCTGGAGAATGCTATGGACAGAAGAGCCTGGTGGACTCCAGTCCATAGGGTCCCAAAGAGTCGAACACGACTATACTGATTTAACACGAATGCACGAACACATCTGGAAGGAACTACAGAATCACTAGTGGTAATAGAATGCCCAGGAGAAATTCACAAAGAGTTAGGGGCCAACCCAACGTTGATCTCACACAGTGAGTATGTGCAGGGCATTCCAGCCTGATACACTGGACACTCCATGCAGGCCCTGCCACAGTCAAACAAGAGACAACATGCTCGTCCCCAGACAAATACTCAGGAAATGTTGGCTGGTATCATCTCTCCTGGAAAATACATCTCTCCTGGAAGTTTCCACAAATTCATGATTGTATAAGTGTAACTTGCATATCTAACAACATGCATGTGTGTGTGTGTGTCTGTGTCTGTGTGTCTGTGCGCACACCCGTTCAGTCATGCCTGACTCTTTGCAACCCTATGGCCTGTAGCCTGCCAGCCTCCTCTGTCCATGGAATTTTCCGGGCAAGAATTCTGAAATGGATTGCCATTCCCTACTCCAGCGGATCTTCCCAGCCTAGGGATCAAACCCAAGTTTCCTGCAGTTCCTGCACTGGCAGGTGGATTCTTGACCACTGCACCACCTGGGAAGCATCTGATGACATACAGACATAATAACAATAAACAGCTACTTCCTTTGAGTGCTTGCTAGATTTCAAAGACAATGCTGGGGATTTTGTATTAGGTGGTTCAGATGGTAAAGAGTCTGCCTGCAATGCAGGAGATCTGGGTTCGATCTCTGGGTTGACAAGCCATTCTAGTATTCTTGCCTGGAAATCCCATGGACAGAGGAGCCTGGCAGGCTACAGTCCATGGGGTCGCAAAGGGTCAGGCACGATTGACAACTTCACTTTCTTTCTTCAATTCTCAGAGCATTTATCTCATCCAGTATTATGTTTATTATTCCCATTTTACAGATGAAAAAACTGAAGCATTGGGAGGTTAGCTGACTTGCTAAAGGTCATACAAACAGTGTGAGCATGAGGGGGGATGGGAAGAAGGCCACAGCAAAGCACAAGGCTATGAAAACAATGACAAAGCCTGCTTTCTGTGTCCCCCACCTCCTCCTCTTGCCCATTAGAAAATTTCTATACAAGTAAAATGTCATTGAGATTTCCTGATACAGATTTCCTGAAACCACTGTTTCATGGTCTTAATAAATGATTGACAAAATGACATAAAGAGAGGGAATTTCCTGATGGTCCAGTGGTTAGGACTTGGTAGTTTCATTGTCGTGGACCAGGGGGGTTCAATCCCTGATCAGGGAACTAAGATCCCACAAGGAGTGCATCGTGGCCAAAAAAAAAAAAGTAGAAAGAAAACTTCTCTTGTAAATTTAGGACATTATTTGATGTTTATCTTGCCTCTCTACATAAAGTAACAAAACAGTAAACTGAATGATTAGACTATATCTGGCATACCATAATTAGTATGTATTAACATTAGACGAAGGGTAAATTACCTAAATGTTTCACTTAACTGCTCCCAGTCATATCCACAAATGGTGCAATTTGGTGTCTCACGGTGCTATTTTTTTAAACCTAGATTTACCCTCATTTTTTAAAACTGAGTTTTTTCCATTGATATACAATAGCATGTAAGTTTCAGGTGTCCAACAAAGCGATCCACAGGTTTTAAAGATTATACTCCATTTATAGTTATTAGAAAATATTGGTTATATTCCCTATGCTGTACAATAGACCCTTGTAGCTTATTTACTTTATTTATAGTAGTTCGTACTCCTCAATCCCCTTCCTCTATTTTGCCCTTCCCCCTACCCGCTCCTCACGGGTGACCACTAGTTAGTCCTCTACCTCGGTGAGTCTGTTTCTTTTGTGTAATATTCACTAGCTTGTTTCACAGTGCTATTTGAACTAGAGACTATATTGCAACTCGTAATAAACATTTACAACCCCACATAATTTCTATTTTTTTTTCTTCAGTGGCTTTACTACTTGAATGACTAGTAACGTAGCTTAAAGACTTTTTAATTGCTTCTTTTTCTTGCATATTTATTTGCATTCCTAAATTTACTTAACAAAAGATTTTCTTATTTACATAGATCAATCTTGAATGCAAAGCCTATAGAATATACTTGCAAGCAGACAATAGCTCTGTGGGGTTAAGGTATTAGAGCATGACTACCTTTGATTGTTAGGAAGATGGGCTAAGTGCTTCTTTTTAACCTAAATAGAGACCCCACGAACACAAAGAACAAGTCAGTCACGAGTCCCTGCAACACCTTTACACAGTTAAATGAAAAACTCTGAAAACTCTTAAAAGTCTTTTAAAACTTACCTAAAAAACAAAAAACATCACTGTCACTCATTGCTACTAACCTCACGGCAGCCACTGCAATTATTTTAACACACACTAAATAGATCTATTAGATCGTGGTGTTTGGGCCAGGTCTTTGCTAAAGGAACACATAGTCCAATCTGTAGATTATTAACCAAGGGGGTCTATAAGCCCTAACGTCTATTGTGACCTTTTTATTTTTTCATGAGACATTCATCAATGAATGGATTAATAGGACCACAAAGGAAAAGTGAAGCGTTGGTTTGCAATAATTCATCCTCTAAAAGAACGATTAACTGACAGAGTCTGTTGATTGCCAAAATCTAACATCAAATTTTATTCTTTAGCTGATGCAGGTTAAGAAAACAGTTATAAAGTAACCATTTTTATCAGGGGAAAGTATGCTGGGAACTCAAGAGTCAGCAGTTACCATTCCCAATTAATTCTCCAGGAAATTTATGTCTTTTATTCTTTTATTCATAACCTACCCTAGTTTTCTGATTAAAATGGGAGTGCTAGTAATTATGGGACTAAAAACAGGATTGAGGCGGCGGGTTCAAAATATCTCACACATGCTTCTGTAATATATGAGCTTTGTTTGATGAGCATACAGTACTTCTGTAACTATACAAACCAAGAATTTTTAAATTAAAAAATTTTTTTGGGACAAAATGTTGACCTTCACCATTTCTTTTGAGAAAGCAAATGGAATGTATGCAGGGTGCAGGTTCTCTTTGTAGCTACTATTTGTCCCTTTCAAAATTTCTCTGAAGTACGCCTTCCCGGGTATCTCATTTTTCCAACTTCTTCTCTCCAGACTCCTCCAAATGTTGTGCTTGTCAGAAGTATCCTTTCTGAGTTTGTTGTTGTTGTTGTTTACTGTACAATGTACAAAGCTGAATGTTAACACTCTCACCTCTCCTCAATGGATAAAAACCAAGTCTGTAAAACTTTAAAGAAGACATAAAGGAGAAGTAGTTCTGAAAATAGAACTGTGACTTGATTACATTATTTTTTTTCTGATTGCCTGTGTCTAGTTACTTGTGACTTTAATTTACATCTAATTTCCTGTTTTGACTATTACATCATATTTACACAGAGGCTTTAGAAAGTATGGAAAACATCACTCAATGTGTACCATCAATTAAGATGAATCTCCAATACTTATTTTCCCCTCTATGAAATGAATTTGAATTTTCCTGCCTAAAGAAAAGATCCTGAAAAGAATACTGGTCTTTTCCTTTGGGCTAAACTTTTTGGGCTAAATAATTCATTTTCACAAATGCTCCTTCCTGTATCAGACCTGTCAACCTGACCCGGCTCTTCGTGAGTGTGTGGGAACAAGTGGAAATGTTTGTCCATAAATGCATACTAGGTTCCCATCCATGCTCTTGCTGATGGTTATATTCCAAGAAGCCAGATATAAAAAGTAGCAATGGGGTGGGATGAATTAGGATATTGAGATTGACATATATACACAATTGATTGATATTATATGTAAAATAGATAACTAATGAGAAACTACTGTATAGCAGAGGGAACTCTGCTCAGTGCTCTGCAGTGACTAAAATGGGAAGGAAATCCGAAAAAGAAGATCCACATAGACGTATAGCTGATTCACTTTGCTGTATAGCAGAAAACTAAACATCATTGTAAAGCGATTATGTTGTTTAGTCGCTAAGTCCAGTCGGACTCTTTTCAACCCCATGGACTCGGCCAGACTCCTCTGCCCGTGGAATGTTCCAGGCAAGAATACTAGAGTGGGTTGACATTTCCTTCTCCAGGAGATCTTCCCCACCCAGAGATCAAACCCACATCTCCTGCATTGGCAGGTTGGGTCTTTACCACTGAGCCACCAGGGAAGCCCAAAGCAATTATACCCCAACAAAAATTTTTAAAAAGCATCATTGTCATAATAGACTGAAACTGTAGGATCTCATAAACAAACTGCTGATAAACGTTCGGAAACAGTTTGTTTCATTCTGCATTTCTCTCCATGAATTTTTTTAAAAGCACGCACACACACACACACAGAGTTAAAGTAAAGTAAGTGAGCATTTTGTCCCTTGCCAGGAAGAAGCTAAGAGGCTACGACGTAATGAGTTTTATTAACGCTCATAATGTCTGCAAAGCAGCCCAGCCTAAGTATCGTATCCCTTTTTAGTCTCTCCCCAAAGACCTACTTACAGGAGCACGCGCATCGGTGCCTAATTGATCTGCAAAATGCCGGCTGCTGCAACCTCTTCCAGGCACTCGGGTGGTTCCTGTACCATCTCTACCGCCTGCTACGAACCTACGGAGACAGGCTCAGCGCCGTACCGGAATCAGCCAAACCAGACCCGTTCCCCCAGCTTACTCAGAGCTCATCTGTCTCGAATTGGGATATCCTGCCCCCCGCCCCAACACAGACACACACACACACGCACACACTAGGTTAGAATAGCTGTGAAGCTCTCTGGCTGGGACACAAAAACTCCTTAAGTCATTCTGATGATGTGATGGGGAAAAAAAGAACTGAAAGCAAAAATGCAATGAAACAAAACTTCAAAAACTAAGAAATTGGCTTATTTTTTCGGTAATTCCGGTGCTTAAGAAAAAGCGGAATTAAGAGACATTCCAGGGATTCAGGTCTGGGGTTGGGGCCGCTGTTGGCTCTCTAGTAAGTGATCCTCAGTTAGAACGTTTAATTGAGAAGTCTGGGTCTCTTTTTTGGTACAGATGTGGCTCCATCCTTAGCTTATCAATCGTGACGGCTAATCCCTTCACGAGTAGTGAATACAGTTTCCAAGAAGCCACTGGAACTAGAGTCAGAGGTTGTCAGGGTGGGAGTTCTCAGCCCAAGTCGCTGGCAGCTTCTGGGATCCGATTAAAAATGCAAATAATCAGGCTCCACCCAAGATTTTCTGAAACTTGAACTCTGGGGAGTGGTCTCAGCCACCCATGGTTTAACAAACCCTCCCATGAGAGTCTGAGGCAGGCTCAAGTTTGAGAAGCCCTGGATTCCCTGTCTGTTTCCCAAACTGTGTGTGCCCTGTGCTTGAACATTCAGCCCTGTCTGACTCTTTGCCACCTCATGGACTGTGGCCCATCAGGCTCCTCTGTCCATGGGATTTTTCAGGCAAGAATACTGGAGTGGGTTGCCATTCCCTCCTCCAGGGGATCTTCCCGACCCAGGGATTGAACCCGCATCTCCTGTGTCTCCTGCATGGCAGGTGAATTCTTTACCCACTGAGCCATCAAGGAAGCCCTTCCCAAACTATCCTGGTTAAAAAAAAAAAAAAAAAAAATCAACCAGGGCCTTGATTAAACTAAAGATTTCTGGAACCTTCCCTGCAGGTTCATCCAGGGGAGATTCATTCTGCTCTGGGGTTTGAGCATCTGTTGTAATCAGCAGAGGGGGTTTACTTTTTCTCCTGCAGCAAATCTGGGAGCCCTGGGTTGAGCTTAGTCTCTAAGATTACCTTCCAGGACTGGTTTTTCCTGTGTTGCTTGAATGGAACAGTATTTTGAAATAAGGACAGAGAACAGAAGTGAGATTGCAGTGGAAAGGGTAAGGATTAGAACCTGAACTGGAGATGGAGGAAGCTAAAGAGAGTATATATGCCATCAGTAAGGAAACCCTTGGAGAAGGCAATGGCAACCCACTCCAGTACTGTTGCCTGGAAAATCCCACGGACAGAGGAGCCTGGTAGGCTGCAGTCCATGGGGTCGCTAAGAGTCGGACACGACTGAGCAACTTCACTTTCACTTTTCACGTTCATGCATTGGAGAAGGAAATGGCAACCCACTCCAGTGTTCTTGCCTGGAGAATCCCAGGGACAGAGGAGCCTAGTGGGCTGCCGTCTATGAGGTCGCGCAGAGTCAGACACGACTCAAGTGACTTAGCAGAAGGAAACCCCTACCAGGAGAGCATGTCCACCTGGGCAAATGGCCTCAGGTGAGGCGGTAAAGGAAACATGGAAATCAGACATTGGTTAGACTTTGGCTAGGAAGTGAAATGTCTTCCAGGCAAGGAGACAAGGAAAGTAGTGTGTAATTGACCACTTCCTCAGTAGGATTTTCTTAAATCAGGATCCATAATTTGGAGGACTGGGGGCAAGCAGCCTTGTGCATTTAGTTGTACATTCTCTCTGTGTGTCTACAATAGACTGTTTTCCACGTGGACGCTGGGAACCATGCCAGTGAGCATGGAGCGGGTTGGGGGAAACAACCCTGGGAATTCTCTGGTGGTTCAATGGTTATGACTTCTCCGTCCTTGAACAGGGAACTAAGATCCCACAATCCACATGACAAGATAAAAAAAAAAAAAAATCAGCCCAGGAAGACCCCAGTCCTCTGCTGACAATTATACCCCTCAGTTTCTTTCAGTAGCTTTTTAGTCTTAAATATGCAAGAATTAAGTCTTTTCTATCTCAAGAATTCTGCTCCTTCATAGATTAGCTTAGGGCACAGACAGGACCTAGGGCCGATGCCCAAGTAGAAGAGTGCCTATATTTTAGGCTGTTTAAGAGAACCCTTAGGGCTGTCTTGTTTGTTTAAATTGGATAGGGAACCAGGTTAGAGGGTATGAAGATAAATAATAAATGAGTGACAGCTCAAGACCACAATTAGGCCAAGGTTAATAAGCCTCAATCCCAGTGGGTAAAGAATCTCTCTTTGGAAGGAGTCACTCCATAAATGTGTCTCACTGATGCACTTATTGGTATTTCTTTCATTTAAAAAAGATTATTTTCTAGAGGAGAGGGAAGGGTGGAGGGACAAATTAGTGACATTGGATTAATGGATAAAAACAACTACATATAAAATAGATAAGCATCAAGGATACACTGTATAGCACAGGGAATTATACCCATTATCTTGTAGTAACCTTGGAAGACATCACTAACTCAATGGACATGAGTCTGAGCAAACTCCAGGAGATAGTGAAGGACAAGGAAGCCTGGTGTGCTGCAGTCCACGGGACTGCAGAGTCAGACATGACTTAGCAATTGAACAACAACAATTAAATATAATTTCTAAAATAAAAATACAAACATTTTAGAAAATTCCTTGGCAGTCCAGTGGTTGCGACTTGGTACTCTCACTGCCACAGCCCAGGTTCAACCCCTGGTCAGGTAACTATATATATGCATAAACATTTTAATGGTGCTTGTCAAAAAGCTTTTACTGATTAGGTTGTATAATTCAAAAAATTGGAAATCACTAAGTTCACTGGAAGGAATGATGCTGAAGCTGAAGCGCCAATATTCTGGCTACTTCATTGGAAGTCGCCAAGAGCCAACTCATTGGAAAAGACCCTGATGCAGGGAAAGATTGAGGGCAGGAAAAGAAGGGGGCGACAGAGGATGAGATGGTTGGATGGCATTATTGACTCAGTGGACATGAGTTTGAGCAAACTCTGGGAGATAATGAAGGACAGAGAAGCCTGGCATGAAGCAGTACCTGAGATCACAAAGAGTCAGACATGACTGAGCTACTGAACAACAACAGACCCTGGTTTATAGACTTGGGAGTTAGTTAATTCAGGAGGGCTTTGCCCCTTAGATGCACTGCCTGCCTAAATCACATGTTCAGTGGGTACTTTTTCTATACTTTCTGTAATAGGCACAGGAGGTGTTAAAACATCCAGCTTAAAATTTTCCAGGCTAAAATTATCTGATCTTTCTTTACATCATAGAATCATGAAGCTAAATTCTCCCACTGGCTGTAGCAGATCCAGAATGTTTTCCATGAGAAAAATGCAGCTTTGGCCCCACTGGCTTTCTCTGCATCCTCTCAGGAGAGGGAGTGATCTTCCCTCCAGGACTGGGTCTGCATCTCCATGAAATGAGAAGCTGTGAGTTCCTTCAACTGCTTGAATGACCTTAAACCCAATGGCTCTGATGCTAATCACACCCACTCATGAGGTCTGCTCTCCTGGCACTTGTTAGGGACCCAAACTCTAACTCAGTGCCCCTAACAAATAGCCAGAGGCTGGTTCAGAGAAATAGGATCCATTTAGAGAATTTTCCGAAATATTCGGAGACTCCCAGTTCTGATCTGACCGTCTGACATTTTCTTCATCGCCAGAGCATCTGAAAATAGCGAATGGAGACCATAACTTTTGGGCCTCATGCTGATGATATTGGGCTTCCCAGGTGGTTCAGTGGCAAAGAATCTGCCTGCCAATACAAGAGATGCAGGAGACATGGGTTTGATCCCTGGGTCAGACAGAGTCTTTGGAGTAGGAAATGGCAGCCCACTCTAGTATTCTCGCCTGGCGGGCTACAGTCCATGGGGTCGCAGAATCCAACACAGCGTGCATACACTAATACTGGCGTTTTTGCTGTCAACCGATGTAAAGGGATGTTCTGAGAAGGAGCTCTAAAAATCTAATTATTTCATTTTTATGCAAATATCCTTGGGGATGCCAGAGGAAGGACATTCAGGTGAAGGTCAGAGCAGCATATGCAGGCTTGGGGAGGGGCTGTCTGGATGCTTGAGGAATAATAGCCAAAAGTCAGGGTGACCCAGGGTGAGAGTGGGAGAAAGTGGCAGGCGTAAGGTCAGAGGGCATGGGGCAGGTTTTGTAAAAATAGCAAAACAAAGAACAAGTTATATACAGACACCCGGGAAAGTTGTAAGAATTGGTGCTATGCTGGAAAGTCATTAAAAAGTCTTTCTAGTGCTTTCCTTTTGTGGTCATCGCTGAAGCACTAGTGGCCAACGTGAGTCTGAATCCTTTCATTGCTTCTGAGAAAGCAAGAACGTTAAACAGGCATTTTAAAGAAGATTGTCTTTCCATCCTTCCAAAGAGCTGAGACAGGCATAATGTTTGACCCACGCCCAATGGGAAGGAGATGAAGTTCAGGTTGGGCAAAGGCTCTACAGAGGGCAGCAAATTGGCAGAGTAGTGCAGGGTTACAGAAATAAATCATCTACACAGAACAAGTGCTGCAGGAAATGCTACAGGCACAGCTGTCCATGGATGGGGGGAGTGCTTTCACGCAGCAGGTGGTTAGCATCACTCCACTACACCTGGGCAAAGACCTCCAAAAGCTCCTTGAACATAAAGCCACATCAAGCCAAGAAAAGTAGACGACACCACCAAGGAAGAAACAATGGAAAAGATGCAGGAATAGAGTGATCTTATACACAACTCTCTCACAGATGCTTTTGAACTGTGGTGTTGGAGAAGGTTCTTGAGAGTCCCTTGGACTACAAGGAGATTCAACCAGTCCATTCTAAAGGAAATCAGTCCTGAATATTCATTGGAAGGATTGATGCTGAAGCTGAAACTCCAATACTTTGGCCACCTGATGGAATGAACTGACTCATTTGAAAAGACTCTGATGCTAGGAAAGATTGAAGGCAGGAGAAGCGGATGACAGAGGATGAGATGGTTGGATGGCATAACCGACTCGATGGACTTGAGTTTGAGCAAGCTCTGGGAGTTGGTGATGGACAGGGAGGCCTGGCGTGCTGCGGTCCACGGGGTCACAAAGAGTCCGACACAACTAAGTGACTGAACTGATACACAACTGTCATTGAAAACTGTTAAAACAGGGACTTCCCTGGTGGTCCAGTGGTTAAGACTCCATGCTTTCAATGGAACCCTGCTCAATGTTACGTGGCAGCCTGGATGGGAGGGGAATTTGGGGAAGAAGAGATACATGTATGTGTGTGGCTGAGTCCCTTCTATGTTCACCTAAAACTTACAACATTGTTATTCGGCTGTACCTCAATACAAAAAGTTAAAACCAATAACAAGAAAACTCTGCATGCTTCCACTGCAGGGGGCATAGGTTCAATCTCTGCTCAGGGAACAAAGATCCCACATGCTGCACACACACACAAAAAGTCTAGGAGGGTGTTCTGAAACAGGTTTTGAACTGTTTCCTACAGTTCCAAAGCAATCCTTCCTGATGAACCTGCTCCATGAGACAGCGTGATGAGAAATGCATGTATATATCGAACAGAAAAAAGAGTAGAGGAAAGAGCTATAGATCAGTCATCCATGAAGCAATGGGAGTGAATCTGAAGTCATTAAACATATTATGCAATAGCTTGAAGCTGTCAAGGGATTTGTGAGTTCACTCTTAACTGAAAAGTGGCTTGTTAAGTGAGTTTCCCATCAATGTAAAAAGAGGGAGTCACTACTGATCTTTTGGAAAAATAAAAGAAAATGTAAAAGAAATCTGAGTCCCACTATGATCTTTCCTCAGTGCTCTTTTCCTAAATGTATTCATTTTCCAGCTTGTTGCTATGTCAACCAGAAGAAAGAAATCATAAGCTCACCTGCAACAATTTGCTTTTTGTGGTTATGAAGTCATCCAAATGATCTACTATATTATGGGATTATTAAAAATTATATTTTTTGTAATCTGTGTACTTTCTTTTTCTTTCTTTCTTTCTTTTTTTCTTTGATCATGCTGCAGAGATTATGAGATCTTAGTTTCCTGACCAGGAATTGAACCCAGCTCCAGCAGTGGAAGCTGAGAGTCCTAACCATTGGACTGCCAGGGAATTCCCTGTAATTATATTTCTTAATCCAAAGACAAAAAAATCAGTTTAGGGATTTTCACTGAACTGAATATATAATATAATGGAGCATCATTCTTCTAGAAAAACTAGAGCCCAGTAGGATATGCAAGGTGATGGTTTCACTGTTCTTGATTCTGAAGAAACTGAAAAGAAAAAAAAAAAAAAAGGCAAGCCTGTAGGTTTTTTCTGATCTCTTGGGGCCCTAAAGCTTTAGGATGGAGTCACTTAAATTTAAAACAGCCTTGTTCATGTCACTAACCATAACTGTCACCAGCACCACCTCTGGATATTCACAAAGACCTTGCCTGATGAAACTCTGGACCTCCTTCTCAAAGTAATCTTGTTAAGTATTTAAAGTACAGAATATTACCCCACAAAACCAATGATATTAAGGAAAACACTATTCAAGAACAGTCTGTGGACAGAATCAGGGGATCCATGAAGCTAGGTAGGACAATAAATACATTTTTGGTTTCACCAATCTCTAACTGAAATTTATCACTCTCTCAAATGACAAGTGTAGGAAAAGACAGTAGTATAATCATCCCCACAGACTGTTACTAAGGGAAATCACAGTTTTTTAAAATATCGTATTGTCATTGTTGTATTCATCTTGACATGTAATTTATATATAAATTATATATAACTAAGTAGATGTGTGCATAATACCTTGAAATTTCTGCAATTAGATCTGCTGCTAAATCTTGTTAAGAATTAAATAGAAGGACTTTCCTGGTGGTTCAGTGGCTAAGACTCTGCAGTCCCAATACAAGGGACCCAGGACTGATCCCTGGTCTGGGAACTAGATCCCACATACCACAGCTAAGTCTCAGTGTGCCCACATAAATAATTTAAAAAAAATTTTTTTTAATGGGTGGATCTTAAACTTAAAAAATAATTAAACAGAAATGACAATGACTATTTCTTAAAAAAGAAATATATTTAGGTAATCCTACCAGTTAACAATTTAGAGGATAAGTTCTTTAACATAGATGTAGGTTTTAGAACTTTTATCATATGAAATGCAAGATATTTTAAAAGCTAGTATTCCTGCATCTAGCTGTGTTGTTTTAGAATGTAACTGAAAGTTATAATTTTTAAAAAATCAATGAAAGATTCTTTTTCTTCTGAGGCTGTCACGAAATGTCACTTAACTTCCCACATGGGTGATATGATTGCAGGCTCTAAGCTTCAAATCCACTTTTAGTGGAATTATGTAGCATTTCTCAATAATCCACATTAATTTATAAATCAAATGGGGAAAAACTGCAATGAGAGAACTTTAAAACTTCTTCTAAAAACTATCAATTAGGCAAATAGTTGTGTTTTTTTTTTTTTTTTTGTAAAGTGCTTTTGATTTCGAATTGCTTTCTCTTCTCTCTGAGAAGTAAAGGAGGAATATAGACTAAAGATAAAGTTACATCTGTAACTTACTTGAAAGTAAATTGTGTTAATAAACCAATCAGAACAGATCAGCAGGTTATTCCTTGGAACTGCTCAAAAATAGTTTCTTTTCAATCGGAGGAGAAATTGTCTTATTAGATGAAGGTATCATGTAGAGAATGAGAGGCAATCAGAAAAAGAAATGTCCTGTAAGAGACTTAAGGAGTCACCTTCAGGATTCTGACAACAAAGACACTACCCTAGGTAAATCAGAGCATTGTCAGAAGTGAAAACACTAGTAAGGAGAATGAATGATTTGCTCTAAAGATGCTCAGCTCTCATAGATTCTTCTTTAAAAAAGAACAGAGAATTTCACTGCTTAAGTAGTAAGCTTTTTTTTTTTAAGTTTAAAGGAAAATATAAAAGTAAACTGGCTCATAGTGTTAGGAGAAAGTACATTTTCTTCTCTTAACCAGCTCCAAGCCTGGGTGGTGCTCTGTTAATAGAAGATATTACAAAGAGGTGGCAAGAATACACAGAAGAACTATACAAAAATAATCTTCATGATCCAGATAACCATGATGCTGTGATCACTAACCAAGAGCCAGACATCCTGGAAGGTAAAGTCAAGTGGGCCTTAGGAAGCATCACTACGAACAAAGCTAGTGGAGGTGATGGAATTCCAGTGGAGCTATTTCAGATCTTACAAGATGATGCTGTGAAAGTGCTGCATTCAGTATGCCAGCAAATCTGGAAAACTCAGCAGTGGCCACAGGACTGGAAAAGGTCAGTTTTTATTCCAATCCCAAAGAAAGGAAATGCCAAAGAATGCTCAAACTACCACACAATTGTAATCATCTCAGACTCTAGTAAAGTAATGCCCCAAATTCTCCAAACCAGGCTTCAACAGTATGTGAACCCAGAACTTTCAGATGTTCAAGCTGGATTTAGAAAAGGCAGAGGAACCAGAGATCAAATTGCCAACAACTGTTGGATCATCAAAAAAGCAAGAGAGTTCCAGAAAAACATCTATACTCCTGCTTTATTTAGTGCACCAAAGCCTTTGACTGTGTGGATCACAACAAATTGTGGAAACTTCTTCAAGAGATGGGAATACCAGAACACCTGATCTGCCTCCTGAGAAATCTGTATGCGGGTCAAGAAGCAACAGTTAGAACTGGACATGGAACAACAGACTGGTTCCAAATCGAGAAAGGAGTATGTCAAGTCTATATATTATCACCCTGCTTATTTAACTTATATACAGAGTACATCGTTCGGAATGCTGGGTTGGATGAAGCACAAGCTGGAATCAAGATTGCCAGGAGAAATAGCAATCATCTTAGATATGCAGATGACACCACTCTTATGGCAGAAAGCGAAGAAGAACTAAAGAGCCTCTTAAAAAAATAAAAATAAAGAGCCTCTTGATGAAAGTGAAAGAGGAGAGTGAAAAAGCTGGCTTAAAACTCAACATTCAGAAAACTAAGATCATGGCATCTGGTCCCATCACTTCATGGCATATAGATGGGGGTTAAACAATGGAAACAGTGAGAGACTTTATTTTGGGGGGCTCCGAAATCACTGCAGATGGTGACTGCAGCCATGAAATTAAAGGACACTTACTCCTTGGAAGAAAAGCTATGACCAACCTAGAGAGCATATTAAAAACCAGAGACATTCCTTTGCCAACAAAGGTCGATCTAGTCAAAGCTATGGTTTTTCCAGTGGTCATGTATGGATGTGAGAGTTGGACTATAAAGAAAGCTGAGCACCAAAGAATTGATGCTTTTGAACTGTGGTGTTGGAGAAAACTCTTGAGAGTCCCTTGAACTGCAAGGAGATCCAACCAGTCCATCCTAAAGGAAATCAGCCCTGGACTGATGCTGAAGCTGAAGTTCCAATGTTTTGGCCACCTGATGCAAAGAACTGACCCATAGCAAAAGACCCTGATGCTGGGAAAGATTGAAGGTGGGAGGAGAAGGGGACGACAGAGATTGAGATGGTTGGAAGGCATCACCAACTCAATGGACGTGAGTTTGAATAAGCTCTGGGAGTTGGTGATGGACAGGGAAGCTTGGCGTGCTGCAGTCCATGGGTTTGGACACAACTGAGCGACTGAACCGAACCGAATAACTTGAGGAAACAGTATGTAGTACTTCACCCCAAAGTCACTGTGATAATTACCTTCCTGACGTAATTATGACCATTTACCATCCTTCATTTGGGTAAAAATTATCCTTCATTAGATTTATGTTTTCAGATGTTGGAATACTAAGTTAGACAGTTGTCTTACTAATAAGCCACTTTGGGTATTACCTGTGCCTACCTTACTCAGACCAGCGGTTCAGAAAAAATAGCTAACGGGGGAGGTGTTTGTGGGTGTTTGATAATATCGGTGGTAAGATCAAGGATCCAGGACAGTTCAGGACAGGACAGTTCTGGAAGATGCAATTAAAATGTCACTTTCATAAATAACAAAGTGAAAAAAAATCTTCGTAACAAGAACTTCTGAACACTGAAGTTCAGCTTCCCTATGCTCTGGAAAATGACTATGTTGGTTTCCCAGGACGCAGTAACAAAGTCCTACAAAGTGGCAGGCCTAAAGCAAAAGAAATGCATTCTCTCACAAATCTAGGGCCTAAAAGTTTCAAATCAAGGGGCTTGCACTCTTTCAGAAGCATCTAGGGGAGAATCCCAGTCTCTCCCAGCATCTCATGGCTCCAGACATCACTCTAGTCTTTGCCTCTTCTTCACCTCACCTTCTCTGCCTTCTCCTGTCTCTTAGAAGACACTTGCCACTGGATTTAGACCTCACCTGGATAGTCCAGGATGATCTCATTATGAGATCCTTAACTTATTTACATATGCAAAGACCCGTTTCCCAAATAAGGTCACAATCACAGGTTCTGGAAGTTAGAACAGGGCAGATCTTTTGTGGGGTCTTCCCATAACCCACTATAACTACTGAGTCAACATTTACTCCTTTGGATGATAATAGCTTATCCTCTCAAGAAAGTGATGACAAATCACAGCAAAAAAAAAAACAAAGGCATCAGGGAGACATGAGGGCAAATGCCTCATGTACACACTGACTTTGAGATTCTGGATAGATCTCTATTGAGTATCTGTTAGGAAGCCAACTCCTACAGGGTAACAATAATTGGAGCAAGCCACGATAACTATAAGTTAATATATTTCTTTCCTTTCTCTTTTCCTTCCAGTTGACTTTTATTTACTGAAATTTTTATTTTTAGTTGGAGGATACTTGCTTTACCATGTTATGTTGGTTTCTGCAGAAGAACAACATGAATCAGCCAGAAGTATGCATATATCTCCTCCCTCTTACCAAATGTTAATTTGAATGAAGAATCTTTGATAAAATCTCTTTCTTCGGCTTATCCTTTGTAGCACCTTTTTAGACTCCTGTCCTTTTGTGAGTCTCTGCCCAAAGTACCTAAATGCCCACCACTCTCTGAGCACTGGATTGCATTTCAACTGATCATCAGGTTCTCGTGCTGAATAGACATAATATTTGATTGGTTTCACTCTCTAAATCCAACCCTATAACTACCACTCACCCTCTGAACATGCTGCCTTCCATCCCTTCAAACCTTCTGATTGTGTCTCTGTTCAGTAATGCTTTCATTCGCCCACAACCTGTGTTCATTAAGAAGCCAAAGTGACAGTTGCTTCCAGACGATGTCCGTATTCAAAGTTCAAGCTTAAGTCAATACTATTTGCATGTGTGCTCAAGTCACTCAGTTGTGTTTGAATCTTTGTGACCCCATGGACTGTAGCTCGCCAGGCTCCTCTGCCCATGGGATTCTCCGGGCAAGAATACTGGAGTGGGTTGCCATTTCCTTCTCCAGGGGATCTTCTTGACCCAGGGATGGAACCCGGGTCTCCCTCATTGCAGGCAGATGCTTTACCTTCTGAACCACCAGGGAAGCCCCAACAGTGATACATAAGTAAAAGTGCATTTAAAATAGCAAAAAAATTATTTGGGGCTCTAATTTTATAGATAGTAAATAATTCCTTATGAGTGTGATATTTTGATGGATCATAAGATTTTTCTGGCTCACTTTTCTGTAAGTAAAGGCTGATTTCAAAATGTATACTCTTTGATTTTCAGTTGGTGTAACTGAAAGTCACTCTTCGCATATGCAAAATCACAAGCAATTTTTTATAATTTTTCTTTTTAGAAGGACTTTTCTACTGATGTGATGCTGAACTATCACATGGAAAGTGTTCATTCCCATCAAATGGCAATCTTTGAATTTAATTTCTATGTCTAAGCCTGAGGACATTGGCTTTGCAATGTTACAGCAGTTTTCAAAAGCAGACACCCTAAATTCACTGAAGAATCAAGGGAACTCCTGATATGCTTTACTGTAATGTCCATGTGTATGATTTTGTTTTGTAATAATTTACTGACAAAGTTTGCAGGCCAGTGAGGTGCCGCAGGAATGGGCTCTGCAGACAGTACCGGGCACCCCCTTCCTCCAGCTTCTGCTGTTGACGCCAAGGCCACAGCCACTAATCAGGGTTGAAGGCCGCGCCTTTGTGACCCTTGCCTCCAGGGTCTACCCCTCATCCCCAGGCCGGCCCCACCTTGGCGCATGCGCACTGGCTGCCAGCCCAACTGCACAGGGACCGGCTCTTGCCCGCTGGCGGGAGTCCCCACCCAGCTGCTGGGTTTATCGCCCCGGTTGCACCATCGGCCTCTAACAAAACACAAGTTCCAAGATAAAATTACTGAGAATTTCAGGACTGTAACAGCCTCAAAGCATTAAACCAAGCTGGAGGGCCCTTCTGAGAGGGGGGCGGGAGGTCTCACCATGACCGTGAAATGCCTTGGTTGCATCCATGATATCAGCAGGACAATGTGATGCTTGCACCCAGCCTTCACTCTAGAAACGCGTTTTAATATAAGGTGGATTTCAGATGAAGCCAAGGGAACTGAGTACTTGTGTCCTTAAAGGTGATGGGATTATACCATTGTTGGGCTGTGTGCTCTTGGGTGAGTGGTTCAACCTCTCTGGGCCTCCGTTTCTTCATTTGTAAAAGAATATAGCATTGTACCATTGTACCTGTTGGCTCAGACGGTAAAAGAATCTGCCTGCAATGCAAGAGACCCAGGTTTGATGTGGGAAAGATCACCTGGAGTAGGAAATGGCAACCCACTCCAGCATTCTTGGCTGGAGCATTCCCTGGACAGAGGAACCTGGCAGGCTACAGTCCAAGGGGTGGCAAAGAATCGGATAAGACTGAATTATACTTCAAAAGCATTGTACCAGTGTTAATTTCCTGGCTTTTCTCATTGTACCTTGGTTAGTTAAGAGATGAACATTAGGGAAAGCTACCTGCATGGTTGATGGGAATTATCAACATTATTTTTGCAGCTTTTCTGGAAATAGAAAATTATCTCAGCAGTTTATGATGTGGAAGGCAAGGAGCCCCTCTCACCCCGTGGTAGAATCAGAATGCACAGGCCCTGACAGGGCCTGACTTCTACTCAAGATTTGATTGTGAACTAGTTGTATTCTGTCCTGAACACATTGCTTGATTTTTTTTTAATTTTATATTGGGGTGTAGTTGATTAACAGTGCTGTGATACTTTCAGGTATACAGACACTTCTTAACTTCTAATCCCCTACCTTCCTGGGTAAGGAATGTAGAATGTGGTATTGAATTAGATTCTTTTTTTAAGTTTTGCCCCTCTGTCCATGGAATTCTCTAGGCAAGAATACTGGGATGGGGAGCCATTCCCTTCTCCCAGGGATCTTCCCAACCCAGGGATCGAATTGGGTCTCCTATATTGCAGGCAGATTCTTTGCTGTCTGAGCAACCAGGGAAGCCCACTGAATTAGATTATTTAATTTTTTTTTTCTTTTTAATTTCAACCCCAAGGCATGTTGAACCTTAGTTCCCAATCAGGGATGGAATCCATGCCCCCTTCATTGGAAGGCAGTGTTAACCACTAGACCAGCGGGAAAGTCCCTTGAATTCTATTCTTAATATCCTTTTTAGTGTAAGAATGGAGAAGGCAATGGCAACCCACTCCAGTACTCTTGCCTGGAAAATCCCATACACAGACGAGCCCCTTAGGCTGCAGTCCCTGGGGTCGCTGCAAGTCGGACACGACTGAGCGGCTTCGTTTTCACTTTTCACTTTCATGCTTAGAAAGGGAAATGGCAACCCACTCCAGTGTTCTTGCATGGAAAATCCCAGGGATGGCGGAGCCTGGTGGGCTGCCATCTATGGGGTCGCACAGAGTCGGACACAGTTGAAGAGACTCAGCAGCAGCAGCAGCAGCAGCAGTGTAAGAACAATTGAAGGGCCTCTTGGGTCTCATTTACCTCTTTAGCTCTTCCTTATCTTGATTTTTTTTTTTTAATTCATGCTTCCAAGCCTTCCTCATGGGAGGAGGCAACCTGCTCCAGTATTCTTGCCTGAAAAATTCCATGGACGGAGAAGCTGATGGGCTATATAGTTCATTGGGTTGCAAAGAGTTGGAGACAACTGAGTGACTGAGCATACACAATAAGCTTCCCTAGTTGTATTTTCCTTTTATTTTTGTTCCACTCGGTATATCTGGAGAGCATTTAAAGTTAGCACTTAGGGAGTTCCCTGGTGGTCCAGTGGCTAAGACTCGAGCTCCCAGTGCAAGGGGACCCCAGGTTCAATCCCTGGTTGGGGAACTAGATCCCACATGCTTCAACTAAGAGTCTGTGTGCCGAAACTGAAGATCCTGTGTGCCGCAACTAAGACCTGATACAGCCAAATAAATAAAATGAGATAAATAAACTTAGTACTTAAAAATATCCAGGAGTACATTTACAGAAGCAAAGCAACCTTTACTGTGGGAGGAAGCGCATTTCCAGCATATCCTGTTGAAAGAAGGTGATTGTCACCCAGCCATTTCAGCTCAATTCCTGTCCCTCATCCTTGGTGACACACTGAAGGCACCTGGGAATCTTTTAAAGCTACTAGTGCTCCAGTGCGAACTCCAGGAGGTTCCGATTTAATAGCCTTGTGTGTGACTAGACCAGATTCCACTTTTTATATTTGGTGCATTCGTCATTTCAAAACCATGGCATCATTGACATTATCATCAATCCTATCGAAGCATAATTCAGTCTCTTCAAAAAACACAAAATGCTCATGTCGTATGACCCCCTATAGTGCCAATTTTATTTGGTATGATGTGCACATTATTGCATGATTCAAGAACATGCAATAATGTATACAATGCACCAACTGAAAACTGGTGTCCTTATCGATACTTTTGTTCATATAATATGTGCATAAACACATTTGAGATTATAAACTACAGTGTGACAGGAAGCTAAATTTTTTTGTTACAGCTTTAAGTTGATATATATTTTTTACATATGCCATGCAATTCATCCATTTAAGATATACAATTCAGTGGTTTTTAGTATATTGGCTGAGTTGTCAGGGACATAAAACTTAACCCTTGTTATACAAGACAGGAGATGTGAAAGACCCAATAATTTCCACTTGATCATGATAAGATTTTTAGCTTTTTTTTTTTTTCTTTTGCTGTATTATTCTATAAAACCTGCTTAAAGGAAAGAAGCTAATCACTGGTGATAAACTCATCTTTAATGAAAAGAAGTGTCATTAAGGAGGAAAAAAAAAATGCTAGTTTTCTCTCAGTAATCATTCATCCTCCCTGAAAGGACAGAGAACACTCCAAACTGTGATGATTAGATCCAAAATTTATATGCTCTGCTTTATATACTCTTTGATTAATCCATAACAACCAATTACCATTGCTTACCTTTATTATTAGATTTTCCCAGCACCATTACACTCCTGACTAATGAAAATGCTAAGTCTATTAAGAGCATGCACAATATCATTCTAGCTAATGCCAAATGGTTAATTGTCTTCAAAATTTGAAGGCATGGTCTTACGATATATGTGATTAGACTATATATGAGTCTATATAATGTACTTAGAAGAACACTGAACAAAAAGTATGTGTTCAGTGAGGAGACCATCTAGAAACCAAGACACTTTTGAGAGTGAAAGGGGCTATGCAATTTAATTAGCTCTGATTATTATATATTGTTTATCTATTTTGCATAATTCAAATAGTAATACAAACAAATGGCTGTTCTTCATAATATTAATTTATATTTAAATTTGGAAAGAAATTGCACATAGACTTTTTAAGATTTTCCATTAAAATTAAGGTGTGTATGTATGTGTGTTCAGTCACTCAGTTGTGTCTGAGTCTTTGCAACCCAGTGAACTGCAGCCCACCAGGCTCCTCTGTCCATGGAATTTCCCAAGCAAGAATACTGGAGTGGGTTGCCATTTCCTCCTCCAGGGGATTTTCCCCACCTAGGGATCAAACCCGAGTCTCCTGCATTCACAGGCAGATTCTCTACCACTGAGCCACCTAGGAAGCCAGAATGAAGGTACATATAGATAAACAAAACAAACTGGCCTCTTTGGCTACCACTTTTGAATCACGCTGTTCCCCCCATCGAGTCCACACTGGTCACAATACACATTAGTTATCAAACAGCCAATGGATATATGTGTAGGAGCCTCATCAGTTCACCTTGAGCCAAACGTGCAGATCACTTGGTCTGCAGATGCCAGGCTCTCACACATTTGGATTTCTGGGGCAATTAATCTGTCACTTTTCGACATGTGATCAATTTTCTAATAATTGAACTTTGAGAGAAATGGGTAGACAATGGCTCTTTGTACTCGAGCTGTAAGGAAGCAAAAAGCAAATGAATTTTCCAGGTCATGGGAGCTTCCACCATCAGCACTTCCAGTCATTTTAGGTAGAAATCTCACCAGATGTGTGAGCCTCTTAATAATGGTTTCCAAGACAGCCCAGGTCCTTCTTTTAGGAAATCTCATTTCATGACCAGAAAATATACAGCTACTAGTCAGCCCAGTGCTTTGTACGTTCTGGGAAGAAAGAACATGAATGCTGTGTTTACTCTCCATGCCAAGAATGAGCATCAGCCAGAATCACCTCCTTATGTATCCTTGACCTGGCTGCCTCTGTATAGTCAGGGAAGGAGCCTCTGGAGTTAACATCTCACTAGTTCCTTCTCTATG
The DNA here is from genome assembly GCF_016772045.2 of Ovis aries. Taxonomy (NCBI): domain Eukaryota; kingdom Metazoa; phylum Chordata; class Mammalia; order Artiodactyla; family Bovidae; genus Ovis; species Ovis aries. The sequence continues at coordinate 46,713,493 of NC_056062.1, forward strand.
ATTTTCTAACCTAGAAGTTATGTCCTTTTTTCCTGCTGTGACTCCTAATAGAAGCTGTTCATCTTCACAGCACGTGTCCAAGAAACCCCAGAGTGAGGCACCCCATCTTGGCTGGCCACTTATAATTTCACCCTTCTTCCTCACACTCAAGAAAGCATATGAGAGGGACTTCCCTGGCACTCCAGTGGCTAATAATTCACCTTCCAATGCCAGGGACGTGGTTTGATCCCTGTTCAGGGAACTAGGATCGTATGTGCCAAGGGACAACTGAGCCCATGAGCTGCAAGCAGAGAGCCTGCACATCACAACTAGAGAAAGCCAGTGTACCACAGTGAAGATCCAGCACAGCCCCCCCGCCAAACAAACATACTGGAAACCAAAAGAGTAAGAGTATTTAGCACTTCCCTGGAAGCTCAGAAATGCTAGGTTGGATGAAGCATAAGCTGGAATCAAGATTGCTGGGAGAAATATCAATAACCTCAGATATGCAAATGATACCACCTTTATGGCAGAAAGTGAAGAAGAACTAAAGAGCCTCTTGATCAAAGTGAAAGAGGAGATTGAAAAAGCTGGCTTAAAACTGAACATTCAGAAAACTAAGATCATGGCATCTGGTCCCATCACTTCATGGCAATTAGATGGGAAAATAGTGGAAACTGGCAGACTTTATTTTTTTGGGCTCCAAAATCACTACAGATGGTGACTGCAGCCATGAAATTAAAAGATGCTTACTCCTTGGAAGAAAAATTATGACCAACCTAGACAGCATATTAAAAATCTGAGACATTCCTTTGCCAACAAAGGTTGATCTAGTCAAAGCTATGGTTTTTCCAGTAGTCATGTATGGATGTGAGAGTTGGACTATAAAGAAAGCTGAGCACCAAAGAATTTATGCTTTTGAACTGTAGTGTTGGAGAAGACTCTTGAGAGTCCCTTGGATTGCAAGGAGATCCAACCAGTCCATCCTAAAGGAGATCAGTTCTGAGAGTTCACTGGAAGGACTGATGTTGAAGCTAAAACTCCAATAGTCTGGCAAGAACTGACTCATAGAAAAAGACCCTGATGCTGGGAAAGATTGAAGGTGGGAGGAGAAGGGGATGACAGAGGATGAGATGGATGGATGGCATCACCGACTCAATAGACATGAGTTTGAGTAAACTCTGGGAGTTGGTGATGGACATGGAGGCCTGGTGTGCTGCAGTTTATGGGGTCACAAAGAGCTGGAAACGACTGAGCGACTGAACTGAACTGAACTGGTAGCTCAGATGGTAAAGAATCTGCCTGCAATCCGGGAGACCCAGGTTCGATTCTCAGGTCAGGAAGATCCCCTGGAGAAGGGAATGGCTACCTACTCCAGTATTCTTGCCTTGAGAATCCCCATGGACAGAGGAGCCTGGGGGGTTACAGTCCATGGGATCTCAAAGAGGGACTAAAGCTTTCACTCTTTTTTTTTTTCTTTCAAGAGAGATATTATCATATAGATAATCTCAAATCTCTGATTTTCTTTTTAGGCTAAACAACTTGGGTATATATGCAAACTCTGATAAGTTGTTGAAGAAAGACAAATATTTGTGAATTACCTTACAACTTATTATGACCCATTAGTGTGTGTGCTCTCTTTTTGCCTTGATGGGTCTGCAGTGAGGCCACTTTTCTCCTTTCTTTCTAAAATAGTCATTCATTATTTATTGATTCGTTTGTTGTTCTTTCCACAAGCATTTAATGAATATTTACTGTGCTACATGTGAGGCTTCCCAGGTTGCGTTAGTGGTAAAGAACCTGCCTGCCAATCCAAGCCATGTAAGAAACATGGGTTTGATCCCTCGGTCAGGAAGATACCCTGGAGGAGGGCACAGCAACCCACTCCAGTGTGCTTGCCTGGAGAAACTCATGGACAGAGGAGCCTGGTGGGCTACAACAGTCCATGGAGTTGCAAAGAGTTGGACACGACTGAAGCGACTTAGCACCCATACTGAGGAACATGATGTGTAAGACCAAAAATCCTCTGCTGCCAATGAGCTCATATCTAACAAGAGAAATTAGATATGTCAGCAAAAGAAATGAAAGTATGAACACATAGACTTGGGTACCGTATCTGAAGATGGACAGATGGCTGACAGCTGAGGATAACTGCTAGGCAGAGATACATATGAGACATCCAAAGGGTCTCTGACTCTCCTGCAGTAGAAAGGTGGTCAGGGAAGCTGAGTGTAGGTGAAATGGACCACTCTGCCAGCCAGACAAGGGCAGGAAGGCCTTCTAGGCAGCACCACAGCCGTGCTCTGTAACCAGCACACGGGCCTGGAGCTGCAGTGTCAGTAAATTGACTTACACCTCAGTGTAGTCTGAAGAGGTAAGAAAGTTTTGATAAATCTGGTGGGATAAAGGTTATAAGTTGGATTTTTTTTTTTAAAGAGTGAAGCCAGGAGACTCTGATAATCTAGAGGAGTGGGATGGGCTGGGAGGTGGGAGGGAGATTCAAGAGGGAGAGGACATATATATACCTGTGGCTGATTCATGTTAATGTGTGGCAGAATCCAGCACAATACTATAAAGCAATTATCCTTCAATTAAAAATAAAAAAAAATTTTTTTAAAGAAGAAAAAAAAGGAGTAATAAAGGTATCTGAAGAGATGTGAGAAAAAAAGAGTGAAGCCAAGAGAAAATAGAGACCTGGGAGGATTATGAGGGAAAGTGGAAGGGTGTTAGAGATTAGAGGTCCCCCTACCCTGAGCCCTCTCTGTCTCATCCCCTGTTCACTTACATACTTTTTCTCCCAGCCCCCTCAGCTGCTGGAAGCAGCCAGCTTAATGAAATCTTACTAGTTTTGATCTACGGAGAAGGCAATGGCACCCAACTCCAGTATTTTCTTGCCTGGAAAATCCCATGGATGGAGGAGCCTGGTGGGCTGCAGTCCACGGGGTCTCTAAGAGTCAGACACGACTGAGTGACTTCACTTTCACTTTTCACTTTCATACAGTGGAGAAGGAAATGGCAACCCACTCCAGTGTTCTTGCCTAGAGAATCCCAGGGACTGAGGAGCCTGGTAGGAGGCTGTCTATGGGGTCCCATAAAGTCGGACACAACTGAAGCGACTTAGCAGCAGCAGTTTTGATCTAAAACCATGGTGATTATTGAATTCCCTAAAATTTCAGGGTTGCAAAAGTACTTCCTTTGCCTGTATGTGAATGTTCTGACTAGCATTGTTCATGATACCCAAAAACCTAACTCGTGGTATATTTATACCATGGAATATATCCATCATAAAAGGAAAAATCCACTGATACTTGCAATAATATGGATGAACCTCAAAAACATTTACTCAGGAAATGAAATCAGATACCTATTGTATGATATATGTATCTACCTTTTTTTTTTTTGTATCTACCTATTTTTATGGAATTTCTAAAAAAAGGAAAATCTATAGAGAAAGAAAGCATATTAGTGATCATCTGTGTCTGAAAGTAAGAGCGAGGATTGATTGCAGATGAGTAAGTGGGGAATTTTGGGGTGATGGGAATATTCTAAAACTGAATTATGGGATTAGTTGCACAAATCTAAATTTATTAGAAATAATTTAACTATGCACTTACCTACTTACCACAGGTAAATTTTATAGTAGGTAATAAATTATACCTCATTTTAAAAATGTACTACCCACTTCCCTGTTCTTTTAAGAGAATATATTGAGCATTATTAAACTCTTTTCTTCAGAGTCATCACATAAATATATTGTTATCTGTATAGCGGAATGGTTAGGTGCTAAACTGTGTGATCCCTAGCAAGTTACAAAATCTCCAAAGCCCTCAGATTCTTCATGTGTGAAATGAAAACAGGGAGTTTCCTGATGGTCCAGTGGCTAAGGCTCCAAGTTCCCAGTGCAGGGGGCCTGAGTTCAGTCCCTAGTCAGAGTACTAGATTCCACATGCTGAAACTAAGACCTGGCACAGCCAAATAAATTAATTAATTTTAAAAAAATGAGGAATCATTTCACATCAGTTTGAATGGCTATCACCAAAAGGCACACAAATAAGAAATGCTGGTGAGGATGTAGAAAAAATGGAACCGTGATACACTGTTGGTGGGAATATAAATTGGTGCCAATAGTATGGACGTTTCTCAAAAAACTAAAAATAGAACTACCATATGATCCAGAAATTCCACTCCTGGGCATATATCTGAAAAAAATAAGAACACTAATTCCAAAAGAAACACACACACCAGCATTATTTACAATTGCCAAGATATGGAAGCAACCTAAGAGGCTATCAACAAATGAATGAATAAAGAAAATGTGATATTTATATACAATGGTAACTACTCAGCCATAAAAAAGAAAGAAATTTTGCCAGTTACAGCAATATGGATGGATTTGGAGGGCAGTATGCTCAGTGAAATAAGTGAGACAGAGAAAGATAACTACTGTATGACATGACTTACATGTGGAATCTAAAAAATACAACAATATAACATAAATGGAGCAGACTCACATATGCAGAGAACAAACTAGGGATTACCAGTGGGGAGGGAGGAGTATTACAGGGTTGGGGAAGTGGATGGTACCCACTATTGGGCATCAAGATACGTTACAAGGATGCATTGTACAACACTGGGAATATAGCCAATCGTTTGTAATAACTATAAATGGACTGTAACCTTTCAAAATTGTCTAAGAATGTAAACATAAAAAAGTAAATTAACATTAAGAAGTTTAAAATAATCACCATATAATTTTATTTTTTGATTATCAATTCAAAACAGACTTAAATTAGGTTGAATCTAAATGGGAACCATATCAATAAAACTTGGAAATTAGGAAAGCTCTCCACAGGCAAGAGACCAGAATATAAAAGACTTGTATTTAATGTTACAGCCCAGCCATTTTCTCCTACATAAGAGCTTTCAACATAGTGGATTCATGACTTCTTGGCTACACCAGCCCAACCAACTCAACAGCACAGAGAATAGTTTAGGGAGAAAAACAAAATGGAGGCTACAGAGCTAATTATTGTTTATTCTTATGCTATAAAACCAGCTCAAGTTTGGGCCAGTGAGATACAAGAAGTTTGCTAAGAAAACTCCCACAGAAATTCAGCCAACCGTTTAGTCAGTAATATTGATTTGTGGTGCCATCTACATAATAGAGTGTCGTGGTTAAGAACATGGGTTTGGGAAGCTGGCAGAACAGGGTAAGATCCTGGCCCTGCCTTGTTCACTCTGCAGCCGTCATGAGCAAATGACTTCCCTTTGTTTCCTCACCTATAACATGGGACAACTGCAGTGGCTACCTTGTGATGACATAGGAGTTGTGTGCAGTGCTTAGAAAGCGGCTCAGTTAGTGTTATGCTGAGCTAAGTACAATAGGTAAATAGTGAACAAGATAGACATGGCCCCAGCCTAGAAGAAACCTATGCCCTCAACAGCATGGAACTAAGATCCTACATGCCGAGTGGCAGGGCCAAGAACACAGTAAAATAACACACACACATGCACGCAAAACAAAAAATCCATGTGATTGTGAAAAGGAGGGCAGAGTCGGTGTTGATAGGCAGAGAAGGGAGAGATTTGCGGTGTAGAGGGAGGGTTTAGAGTTGTTGATGGTGAGGAGGTTAATGATAAAAATGGTGATAATTTTATTGTCTTTGTTGTTGTTTGAGATAGGGAGACTAGAAAATGTTTTAAGTGAAGAAGGAGGGAGAAGCCACTGATTCTGAGGAGGGATGAGCACAGAGAAGTCTAACCCAAAGCATGAGACTCACTCTGATAGAACAAAGGGCAAATATTCCCTTTTTCTTGAGGGCAGGAGGACTGATGAGAACAGAACGTAATTTAAGCACGGAATGGGCAAGAACGAGAAGGTCTTTTCTTCTTTTTTTCTTGAAGTTTTATATTCTATTTTATTTAATGTTACTTTTTGAGAATATTGCAATTTTTTCATCATGATAATTTTGATGACTGAAGGATAGTCTGTAGCATGAATATATCATAGTCTTGTAAAGACTGCAGTATAGTTGATTCACAATGTTCTTAGTTTCAAGTGTACGGAAAACATTCAGTTATACATATATATATTAATATATACATATCCTTTTTCATATTCTTTCCCATTATAGGCTATCTCAAGATATTGAGTAGAGTTCCCTGTGCTATACAGTAGGTCCTCGTTGTTGAACTAGTTTATATATAGCAGTGAAAGTGAAAAAGTTAATTGATCAGTCATGTCTGACTCTTTGCGACCCCATGGACTGTAGCCCGCCACGCAACTCTGTCCATGGAATTCTCCAAGTAAGAATACTGGAATGGGTTGCCATTCCCTCCTCCAGGGGAATCTTCCCCACCCAGGGACTGAACCTGGGTCTCCTGTACTACAGGCAGATTCTTTACCATCTGAGCCACCAGGGAAGCCCAATGTATCAGTTCAGTTCAGTTCAGTTCAGTTCAGTCGCTCAGTCGTCTCCAACTCTGCGACTCCATGAATCGCAGCACGCCAGGCCTCCCTGTCCATCACCAACTCCCGGAGTTCACTCAGACTCACGTCCATCGAGTCCGTGATGCCATCCAGCCATCTCATCCTCGGTCGTCCCCTTCTCCTCCTGCCCCCAATCCCTCCCAGCATCAGAGTCTTTTCCAATGAGTCAACTCTTTGCATGAGGTGGCCAAAGTCCTGGAGCTTCAGCTTTAGCATCATTCTTTCCAAGGAAATCCCAGGGTTGATCTCGTTCAGAATGGACTGGTTGGATCTCCTGGCAGTCCAAGGGACTCTCAAGAGTCTTCTCCAACACCACAGTTCAAAAGCATCAATTCTTCAGCGCTCAGCCTTCTTCACAGTCCAACTCTCACATCCATACATGACCACAGGAAAAACCATAGCCTTGACTAGACGGACCTTGGTCAGCAAAGTAATGTGTCTGCTTTTGAATATGCTATCTAGGTTGCTCATAACTTTTCTTCCAAGGAGTAAGCGTCTTTTAATTTCATGGCTGCAGTCACCATCTGCAGTGATTTTGGAGCCCCAAAAAATAGTCTGACACTGTTTCTACTGTTTCCCCATCTATTTCTACAGGCAGATTCTTTACCGTCTGAGCCACCAGGGAAGCCCAATGTATAGTAGCCTGTATATGTTAATCAAAAACTCCAAATTGATGCCCCCCCCAACTCCACCCCTCAAGGCACTCTCTTCTGATGGCTCTATTTTCTCTGTGAAATTGTAGATCAGGCAAAAGTGCTGATGGCATTAGAAAGATCAGAAGGCTCTTCAGAAGCTTGCCGGTTTGAAATAATCCTTGTGATGCGTGGGAAAGCAAGCTCCCCAGGACTGGGAAGAGGTGGCCAGGCAGAGCTGAAGGTTCACGAGAGGCTGGACACAGTAAACTTAGTATTCGAGAACTTTCTCTCCATTAGCCCAGGGAGAGGTTGTAGAAGGCAGAATTGGAAGGACGCGGTGTTTGGGGTTTTCCTGGTGAATGCGACAAAAGGACAAAGGGGAAAGGGATCTGGCAGCCAAGTGGTTAGAGTGTTTTGAGGAGATTCAAACCAGATCAGGGAAAAGCAAAAACAGAAGTAGAGAGATTGAGAGAAAGTGACTGGGGGAGGGTCTAGAGACTCTGGTATTTTACTTTCTGATTTCAGAGAGTAAAGTTCACAACCTATCAGCAAGAACTCTCTGAAATTGGATCCAGAGGGTGGTAGGCCCCTGAGATAAAGAGTTATTTGAAATGGAGAGAATTTGCTCTTAAACCAGCACATATTAAATGTCAGGCATTATGCTATGAATTGTACACATGGACATAGGAAGGTATTTGGCCTTCAAAATAAACCTAAAAGGGATTATTACTCCCATTAAACAAAAATTGTGCTCGGGAAGGCTATTTGCCCATAAGCTACATAGTTTGTCAAAGATTCCCTTGGATTCAAACTCTGTTCTTACCCTCATCCCCAAATCTTAGCATTATTCCCAAACTGCTCCAGAAGTCATTTGTTAGAAATAATTCAACTCCTTCACATATGTTTTAAACTAGCTTTAAAAAAAAAATTATTTAAACATTCAAGCTCTAAAAATGGGTATGTGTAAAGAAAAGTAAATCTCCACCACTCTAAGTTTCTTAAATTATCCTTCTAGAAATTTCCCTGCACAGATAGGCATATGTGTGTTGTGTATACATATATTTACATAAGATGTGCCAGATACAGTTCTTCACCCTCTTTTTCAAATGTAGCAATATTTTTTGGTAATATTTGCTATAGCACCTTTTCCCTTTCAGGCAAGCCTAATATTCCTGAAAAAGTGAGTGTTAGTTGCTCAGTCGCGACCTACTCTTTGCGATGCTGTGAACTGTAGTCAGCCAGGCTCCTCTGTCCAGGGAATTCTCTACGCAACAATACTGGAGTGGGTAGCCATTCCCTTCTCCAGAGGATCTTCCTGACCCAGGGATCAAATCTGGGTCTCCCACATTGCAGGCAGATTCTTTTCACCGTCTGAGCCACCAGGGAAGCCCAATATTCCTAAGGAACCATAAATTATTTAACCCTACAACAGATTTTAGGTTACCTCCCATATTTTTCAATTACAAGTGAAGTAGCAATGATTACTTCCTATATATGCTTTTCTCCATCTGGAATTGAATTTGGAAGTAAGAATGCTAACTACCTCAACATTATTATTAATATTGCCATTATTTTTGAACTTGACAATGCCATATGACATGTGGGATCCTAGTTCCCCAACCAGGGATAGAACCTACAGCCCCTGCATTAGAAGCCTGGAGTTTTAACCACGACTGCCAGGGAAGTACCTCTTCAACATTATTTAACGACTAAATTGTATTATACCTCAGTGATTTGAAATGCCCCCTTTTCTCCTATACTGTTCTAAATTCTGAAATGAATTTTGCTCTATTTCTGTATGCCCTGTTCTGTTTGCTTGATGTACATATTCACGCATCATTACTAAATAAGCTGTTACACCTTGTGGTTTTATAAAACATTTTGATATCTGTTATGTCTAGGACTCCCTCATTCCTTTATTTATTTTCAAAATTTCCCCAAGGAAATTCCATTTCATTGAATAGATGGACTAATTTAGAGATAGGTCTCATTCACATCTTACCAAGACAGTAAGAACTAGAGGGACTCAAGGAATCAGAGATTTGAGAGAGCGAGAGGGGTGGGGCGCAGGAAAAAGAGGGAACATTCAGATGTTAATTAGCTCAATGAGCCCACACAGATGCTAGAGGTCCTGAAAGAAAGGAGAGGGAAGAGTTTCAAGAGAGAAAGAGGAAGACAGGAAAGAAGATCTCTGTCCCTGAGATCTGGCTTCTGTTCTCCCCATTCCCCTGTCTGGGTCTTGACAAAGACATTGGAATTCTGGTTCCTAAACACAATGGACTTTCAGGGCCCTGGGCTAGTCCCCAACAGGTACAATAGCAGTGTTTTCCCTGATACCCTCATTAAGTTGTAAGATCAGAACCAGTTTGAATGACTGCAAACCTCAGCTCCTTTTTGAGTTTAGTTCATCTCCCCAGGCCGAAAGAGTCCATCTGGTCTGCAGGTGGGTGATGTCTAGATCACACATGAGAATCTCTGCCTTGGCCTTCAAGCATCCTCCACTCCTTTACATGTTCTCCCTCTTCCTAACATCCTCTCCACATTGTCTTTCTTCCTTTTCCATTTGAGTTTCAGAATGGTACAATGAAGTATTGGGGGGAAGGAGGTGTGTGGGGGACAGGCTGAGGGGGACCCAGAGGGAAGAAAAGATTCCCCGAGAATCCCCAAGTTGCCATACTACATAACCTCCCTGAGTAAATAGCTCTCTACACTTTGTAAGGTCCACAGTACAGAGGTCCACGGCACGCAGTGTCTGGAAGCAGAGGTCTCAGTACCTGATGGATGATCAACTACTGAATGGTTTGTTGCTTCTAAATCAAAACTGTGGTAGCCATTAATGACAGCCGTAAGTTACCCTAAGGAATTCATTTCTGCAGAACTTGGCAAAGACAAAGTTTGCTATAAATAAGTATAGTTTCATCGACATTTGGTCTAGGGCAAGTAAATTACCCAATGAGGTGATTTATACATTCATTCAACTTAACTCTCTGATAGGAAGCTGAGCAGCAGTGCTCTGATCATTGGGTCTGATTTATGTCAAGAAAGTGTACAAAAGAAAATGGAGGTTCTCTATCTCACTCCTGCTCTCTCCTGATCTCCTGTTACTATATAACAGGCATCCTTTTCCTTTAATTACCTTCTTCATGGCTTGAGAGCTTTGATGACTTGATTAAGCCTTGCAGTGCAGTTCCAGTCCCTACCCAGCTGATTAATTAGCCCAAACCTTATTAACTTCCTAATTCTGATCAATAAGGCACTGATGCTAAACTGTGCAAGGGCAAACTAAGGAGGCAATTTTATTGCAAGACACAGAGTCCCTATTGGTTTTTTTAATCATCTTTTTTGTTTAATCTTACTTTTTAATGCCAACCAGGTTGGAATATGGTAATTCAATAATAGTCCTATGCAGACTACCCACTTTCCAATCACAACCACTTTGCTTGCTGCACTAGCACTATTTGACGGCACGACTGGGGGGACTTTGCTTAAAAATGCAGGATATTGGATAAGAGTTGCTTACGGCCAGAGAAAGAATAGGATGATAACAATGCTGCAGTCATTTCTTCTCTGCAGGAAAATGACGAAATATGTAGCAAATCTTCCAATATCCTACACCAACACTATTCAATAGAAATATTTTGAATTTTCTAGAAGGCATATTGAAAAAATTAAAAATTAACTAGTGAAATGAACTTCCCTCCCCTGCTACTGCCCCTGTTAACCACTATTCTATTGTTTCTTTGAGTTCAGCTTATTGCATTACACATATAAGTAAGATCATACAACATTTGTCTTTTTCTGTCTGATTTATTTCACTTAACATAGTGTGTCCTCAAGGTCTATCCGTGCTGTTACAAATGGCACAATTTCCTTCTTATTAAGGCCAAATGATATCCCATTGTATGTATGTATATATGGTTGGTTGGTTGGTTGGTTGGTTTAGTCGCTAAGTTGTGTCTGGTCCTTGTGACCCCATAGACTGTCACCTGCCAGGCTCCTCTGTCTTTCGGATTCCCCAGGCAAGAATACTGGAGTGGGTTGCCATTTCCTTCTCCAGGGGATCTTACCAACCCAGAGATCGAACCTGGGTCTCCTGAATTGCAGGCAGATTCTTTACCAACTGAGTTACAAGGGAAGCCCGTATGTGTATATATACCACATTTTTAAAACCCATTGGAAAAAAGAAAAAGAAAAGGAAGAAAAAAAGAGAAAAAAAAATAAAACCCATTGGTTCATTGGTAGGAGATATAGGTCAAAGGGGACAAGCTTCCAGTTATAAGATGAATAAATTCAGGGGTTCTAAAATGTACAGCATGATGACAAGGGAACTGATCCAGGGAACCCCACTCTGAGGACTACTGTGGAACTTGAACTGATTTCAACCCTTCTCCCTCAGGATATAGAGGTCTGTGCAGATGTGACACCCCCTGCCACCAAGACAGGCTTGTGACTTTGCATCAGTTCTATTTCCCTCAGTCACTTTTAGAGCCTGGTCTAGCTTCAACCTTCCAATTGTCCCCCAAATCCCATGAAATTCGGAAGTTTAAAGAAAAGACTAGGGACTTCCCTGGTAATCCAGTGCTAAAGAATCCACCTTCCAATCTGATCCCTGGTCAGGGAACTAAGATCCCACATGCCACTGGGCAACTAAGCCTGCGTGCCACAACTGGAGAAGACTTTCAACCACAATGAAGACCCAGCATAGCTGAAAAAATTTTTAAAGGAACTAATAAAGAATAAAATAGATTTTACTTTGAACTTTGAAATCATTTCAGCTCTTTGCATGAGCTGATACGTTGAACTACTTAGCTTGATGGTGGTCTTTCTCCACTTCGAAGGGCAGGGCTACAAACTGCTGAAGCCTCTGAGAAAGGCTTTACTCACTCCCCTGCTCTGATCCCTCCTCTACCATCTCAGGTGACTGTTCCCTCTTTCCCCCACACCCTGCCTCACCTTCCCCTCCCCCCCACCCCCTCACAGCAGTTTTCTCAGGGTTATTTGAGATGCTGTATCTCAGGGCTTGAAGTCCTAAAACTTTCCACTGCATAAAACAACTGTCAGGACTTGCTTCGTAGTCCAGTGGCTGAGACTCCACACTCCCGATGCAGGGGGCCGAGGTTTCATCCCTGGTCAAGGAACTAAGATCCTACATCCAACAACTAAGTCTTCACATGGGTCAACTAAAGATTCTGCATGCTGCAATTAAGACTCAGTGAAATCAAATAGATAAATATAAATATGTACAAAGACATAACTCTCAAATTTTAAGTTGTGACTATTTTTTAAGTCGACAGGCCCTTCCTTCCTATTCTGAAGATTGAAAAAAAAAAAGATATATTAAAAACATAATCTTTCTGGGATTTCCCTGGCAGTCCAGTGGTTAAGACTTCACCTTCCGGTTCAGGGGATGTGGGTTCAAATCCTGATCAGGGAGCTAAGATTCCATATACATTCTGGCCAATAAAGCAAAACATGAAACAGAAGCACTATTGTAACAAATTCAATAAAGACTTTTAAAATGGTCCACATCAAAAAAAAAACAAAAACAAAAACAAAAAACACACAAAAAACCCATAATCCTTCCACTTTGAAAAAGCAACAGAAAAGCTCTTCATAAAATACCGGTGATGCTGAGATAGGTCATTAGGGTTTATCAACAGCTATGCATTGCTCTCTCCCAGGTGCAAAGTACTAAGCACAACTGCTTCAGGCGAAGATGACCATCCTTAGAATAACTCAGAAATACGATCAGCCCACCAGCTCCCACCCTCCTTCCAATGTTCTCCCCACTTTGCAGCCTGATAGTCACCTCAGGACCTTTGTCAACAAGGCCAGAGGTGCAATCAAAAGTGCCACTCCGGAGTCATGCTTTAAAACTCTTCATTGGCCTTCACAGCTTACAAACCCTTCTCTAATTCTTTTTTTACATTTAATTTATTTTTAAATGCTTATTTTTTATTTATTTGGTTGCACCCAGCTCTTTGTTGCAGTATGTGGGATCTAGTTCCCTGACCAGGGATCAAAGCCCTGTCCCCTGCATTGGGAGCTCAGAGTCTTAGCCACTGGACCACTAGGGAAGACCCTCCCCTGCTTAATTCCTGTTTTTTATGTCTTTCCCATTCCTGACCATCTATTTTTGGAACTGCTTATACTTTTAGACTTGATCAAGGCAATCCCAAACTCTGTCATTAGCAAATGTGTGACCTTAGCCAGGTTTCAGAACTCTCAGCACCTTGGTTGTTAACAGCTTTAAAATGAGAGTCAGCATCTTTCTTGGTGGCACCCAAGCAAATGGAGATGAACATTCCCAGAGGTGTTGAAAATTCTGCCTCCCATGGACATGTCCCACAGCCAAGTCTTCAAACTGGAGTGTAACCACCCCTGCAGTACACAAAGACTTTTCAGACATCCTGTGACCTTGGATGGTCTTAAAGGAATTAAGTTCCACATCCTTTATTTACTCCCATGGTTACGGAGCTTCCCAATGGCCTGACAAAGGAAAATGCCACTCTTAACTCAAACCAAACTAAATTCTGATCATTGCTCCAGAACATAAAGCCTTCCTAGGGCCGCAGAAAGGGAGCCTTTTTAATGACTATTCCAGTCACCTATCTTGCATTTCCTTATATTCTCCTATCTAGTCACACCTCTATTAAAAGAGAAGCATATCCTTAGGGCTTCACTGGTAGTTCAGATGGTAAAGAATCTGCCTGCAACACAGGAGACCCTGGTTTGATTCTTGGGTCAAGAAGATCCCCTGTAGAAGGGATACGCTACCCACTCCGGTATTCTTCCCTGCAGAATTCTATGCACAGAGGAGCCTGGCAGGCTGCAGTCCATGGGATCACAGAGTCAGTGAGAGACTTTCACTTCACTTCATAGCCTTAGAAATATAGTGTTTTGGTCTGCTTTGGGTAAATTTGATTTTAAATCTAGGTAGACTAAACGGTGGGATAAAGACAATTTTTGTTTGACTTTGCTTCTTCCAGATTATTCGTCACAGAACGCTTCACTCCTGATAGACAGTCCAAGAGAGTAAGGAAAGGAAGCATTAAAAGGGATGTTAAATGCTAAAAAAGACCGCCAATCATTTAAATACAAGCAATTCTTAGTGCCTGTGTGCTCAGTTGCTCAGTCATGTCCTACTCTTTGTGACCCCATGGACTGTAGCCCGCCAGGCTCCTCTGTCCATGGAATTTTCCAGGAATGAATACTGGAGTGGGTTTCCTTCTCCAGGAGATCTTCCCCGCCCAGGGGTCGAACCGAACCGGCGTCTCCTGCAATGCAGACAGGTTCTTTACCGCTGAGCCAACAGGGAAGCCCTCTTAGATACTGTGCTGCTGCTGCTGCTGCTAAGTTGCTTCAGTCGTGTCCGACTCTGTGCGACCCTAGTTCTCTAGAAACTGACAAGATAAGTACATCCAGACTTACGGTAAAAAATGAAAACCCTAACTACTGCACAGTTGCGTGCAGCACGATCCAATACGTTTTTTAATGACTCCACAAAATAAAAGCATATGTTGCCAACAGGATCTCTATATGCACGTAATGCACTGACAAATTTCTTGAGAAAACACACTAACCTGTTGAGGAGGAGGGAGCTGGTAACGAAGTGAGAAGGACAAAGGAGACTGTTGCTTTACCTGTATTGAGTAATTCTCAGTGAGAATGTATGCAAGAATTATTTGTGTAAATAAAGCAATATTTAGAACAGAAAAATAAACACAAGCAATTCTTTTCCAGTTATTCCCCATACTCAATCCTGGACTCAACACTGTGGGAGCACATTTAGATATCAAATTTAAAATGTGAGCACCCTAGAGAAGGAAATGGCAACCCACTCCTGTTTTCTTGCCTGAAAAATTCCATGGACAGAGGAGCCTGGTAGGTTGCAGTCCATGGGGTTGGAGTCGGACACAACGGAAGTGACTGAGCAAAGCGCTTCAAGAAACATATATTGGGCTTGGTCAATGTGGATACGAAATACTAGGGATATAAAACAAAACACTGGCATACCTCGGGAAAAAAAGATGTGAACAGAATACCCATGGTTTTCCAAGATTAATTTATGGAAGACGTTAGTCTCGTAGTCCTCAGTCATACCTGACTCTTTGTGACCCTATGGACCATAGCCTGCCAGGCTCCTTTGTCCATGGGATTCTGCAGGCAAGAATACTGGAGTGTGTTGTCATGCCTTCCTCCAGGGAATCTTCCCAACTCAGGGATCGAACCCAAGACTCCTGCATCTCCTGCACGACAGGTAGATTCTTTACCCACTGAGTCACCTGGGATTTCAAAACAGCAAAACTCCATAAATTGGGTAATAAGCCTGGCAGGGCTGTGAGGGAAAGGGTACCCTCTTACATTGCTGAGGGGAGTGTAAACTGGCACAGCCCTCTTTGGACCACAATTTGGCAATATCTGTCAGTGTTACACATATTTAACGACATCTGGCATGCATCCAGCTGTCTTTGCACACAAGCAAACGGAGGATGGGCAAGACCATTCACTTGTCTTTTGCTGCCTTAATTACGTTAGCAAACACTGAAAAAAAAACAGTCCATTGCTTGGAGATAAACAAAATAAACTATGGCATATCCATCCATGAAATGGAGTACTATGTAGTTCCAAAAAAGAATGAGAAACCTCCGTGTTCTGATTGGAAAAGGTTTTGAAGACATGTTGATAAATAAGAAAATTTCACATAGAAGAAAAGGCAGAGGAAATAAGACATACATCTGTATTTTAAAAAGAAACTCTGGAAAGACATCTCAGAAGCTGGTAAAAATGGTTGCTTGTGAGAAGAGAAGATACTTCACCATATATAGTCACCATATATGTACTTTTTTTAATTTTTAAGTTATGTGAATGTCTTACCTAGTCAAAAAATTTAAAAATTAAAAGGACTCTGCAGTGGGATGCCTGTGTGGAGTCGCAGCTCTAACTTGGGCAGATTACTCTTCTCTCTGTGTTTGTTTCCTCATCTGTACAAGGGGTTGAGATGATAACAAAAGCCACCGTAAAGTATTTAGAACTGGGCCTGGCACATCAAATTTTTGGAAGGCAAAATTTTAGTCAGGGTGTTTCAAGTTTTAGAAATAAAATATAATCCTATTTTCAGAAAGGACTTGATATCCATCATATAATGAGTGAAAAAAAAAAAACTACTGTATTTAAACTAGTAGTGTTCTAAGTATTTAGAAAATACTGAATTCACACTAAAAGCCTGTGTGACAGAAATTATTATCTCAGAAGTTTGTTGCCCCAAATCATACAATTAATTATATCTGTTTCTAACATCCAGACTCTTAAGTACTACACTGCTTGCCTGTCAGAAAAGAAGAGGTAGGTTCTTCAACTTGTAAAAGCAAGTAAAATTTCAAATACAACAGCTTAAAAATCTCCAAGCCTAATTACCATATTGGGCAGCATTGTAAGGCTAATACTCTGCTTACAAAGCAGTTATGACTGAATGGGGGTGGGGTGGGGTGGGAAGTAGAAAACGTGGGCTTTGCTTTTCATGTAGTGAGTGCTGTCTTTAAAAACAGCAGAGCAACTGTCAATAGCAAGGAAAAAATTGACATGGAAAATAACAGAAAAACTATTAAATAACTTAAAGAGACTCTCAGCCGGAAAAATACTCTCAAACTCCAAATGAACTCCTAGTAGTAAATGTAAAATGAAAATGTTATACTGTTCCTGCTTTGATAATCAGGTACCCTCAAGTGGAAGATAGAAAATTCCAGTTCTTCTGTTTCAAAATTTGCAGCTACAAGAACTCACAAGAATGGTATTAACAGTTTCACTTACAGGATGCTTTTAGCGAAAAGGCATTGTCCTCTTTTCTTCAACTACTCTGCATGAAGTGTAACCTGAAATTAAAGATTTCACAATGAGAGCTTCCTGAAGACTGAGCTCTTGCTTAGATTATGTTCATGTTCCTCTTGATTGCTCTAGTTGGCCTAGTCAAATAAACCAAAAAAACCTCATGTGACAATATCTGAAATTAAGGCAGTGATTTTTTTATCCGAAGGATATGCAGCCCTCATCCTATCCAGTTGCTCGGGCTTTCACCTCCTTTGGTCTGGCACAGAAATTAAGTTCATTTTACAGCTCATCACACTCAGCATATGCTCCAACAAATGGATTCCTGTGTCCAGAGACCAGTAAAATCCCTGTCTCCCTTGGGGATTCTGCTATAGCACTTGTTCGAGGACATTAATGGATATCCTAACCAGTCCATGGTTTCTAAAGCAATGACAACTCAAGGTCATACTCTCAAAATGAGACATGTTCAATATAATGGCTACAAAACGATTGTATGTGAGTAGCACACACAAGACATTCTTGGTGATGTCAATCATACATGTTGGTTCTTTTTCCAATATGGAATTTAATGGGAATTCTTATTTTAAGAAGCATTTTAAAAATCAACAAATCAATCTCTCGTAAGAAGCCTTTTGCATAAGAACCCAATGTTTGCTCAGAGGCATTGCAGGGAAACGTAACTAGAAATGTGTACCAGGTGATTGATGAAAAAATGGCCAAGAAGATAAACTCTCTCAAAACTTATGCCCTAAGCTCCCCAAAAGGTTCCATTATGATCTCCATCAAATTACTTCAAATGGAAGTTCAGCAACTCTGTCTTTTAGGCAAAATATTTTTAATAACCTGGAGTTTATTGTTCCATAAACTAAATTGCTCAGTAAGACAGAAGAATGGATGTATTTCAGTACAGGAGTTGTGATTTTAAAATGGAAAATGTTTAGAATAAAGGGACACTTCCCAAGACAAATGGGAAAGAAAAATACAACTTGGAATTTGAAACAGTGAGCCAAAAAATCTGCATGGCAAATCATATAACATATTATAAAATCAAAACACTGCACTCGTCTCGTGGAAAGGCAGGCCAGTGGATTAAGGCAATGCTGAGTATGAAGGATACACTAACAGAAATAGACCAAAAGTAAAAAGAAATTTTCATTTGTGAACTGAAAGGAAGTAGATGATTTTATCCTGTTTATAGGTTGAGCTAATAGGTATGAATAGAATTTTTTTACCCAGTTTATGGACACACTTCTAATCAACTTAATTATTATTGTCTAGATTTCACTCAATGTCCATATTGTATATTATAAAACCATAGAAGGGCACCCGAGTGTGGATTTTTCACGTACGATTTTCAATTACTACAAATCAAACCAGCATGGGATTCAAAATTAAAAATAGTTACAAATACAGGACTGTCCTGGTGCTTCCAACTCAGGAGGCCTGGGTTCAATTCCTGGTCAGGGAACTGGGTCCCACATGCCGCAACTAAGACCTGACACAGCCAAATAAATTAAGGAAAAAAAGTAACAAACATGTAAAAGTGAGCTTATCAAAACAGCATTGCTCAGTCCAGTTGAACTGTCTTAGATTTCTGGGTGTCCAAGCTCTCCCATCCTCTGGAGAAATAACAGCAGCCACCAGTACATTGTCTGGCATCTCAGACCCCCTCACTATCCCCTCCCTTGGTGGATGGAGGTTCCTAGTAAAATTCAGAACAGGGTTATCTGAACAGAAAGGGACAAAAACTGTATATATAGAGAGAGAGACACACACGTAATTTGGGAAATACCGAAATGGCAAAAATTATTATCAGACTCACTGTTTTCTCCATCTCTCATTAAGAGTGTAATAAAAGACCAAAAAAAAAAAAAAAAAAAAGGAAAGGAGAGAATAGAAAAAAGTAGATCTATCAGGTAAATGCTAATAAAAAGAAAGTAGATATAATAAATATTATCAGACAAATTAGAACAATCAAGGCTTAAAGTACTAAAAGGGCCAAGAGGAATATTCTATATTCATAAAAGGTATGATCCACCAAGAATAAATAGCATCCAGGCAACTTTACGTACCAAGTAACATATATTTAAAATAAGTAAAGTAAAACCTGAGAGCAAGACAAAGTTGTTGACAAACCCACAACCAACGGAATGGGAGATTTTAACATATAACAAAGAAATCAACAGATCAAATGCATACCAAAAAATATGCATGCAGATGATTAAGTAACATAATCCAATTAACAGACTGGAATTCATAAAGAAGCATTTTTTTGCCCAACAAAAAATTACACATCCTTTTCAGACACTCATGGTATATTTTGCAACTATTAGCCATGTATTAATTAGGCAAGTAAAAATTTCAATGAATTCCTCAAATTAGAAGTTTATATAGGCCACAGTCATTGACTATAATGTACTGAAATTTGAAATTAGAAGTTAACCAAAAAGAGCACCCCTTCCACAAAACTTTTTTAGTATGTCTTGGGAGGTCTGAGATTTCTGTGAAGTTTTCCTCTGCCCCACGCCTTGTTTCCTCCCAGGATTTGTTTGTTTGTTTGTTTACTGTTTTCTTATTTTGAACTCTGGCACACTGAAGGCTTTGTTCAGGGCGCTGGATAACTTCCTGTGCTGAGCAGTCACTGCTGCCAAAGTCCCCATTTTTGTGGGACACTGAACTATGAGGCTCGTGGGATGAGACAGTTCCTGAGTTGAGAGGGGGGCGAAAACTCTGTGCACACCCACGTGTCCAGGAGCCAGTGGCTGAAACGAGTCGCAGCGACCTCACCCTAAGAAGAGGCGAATGCTCGGACCACACAGCCCAGTGGAGCCAGAACCAGCCCGGAGATTCCAGCATCCACGGAGGTGGACAGAGATGCCATCAGATCGCTGCCGGCGGTCCCCGTAAGATGCTGGAAACTCAGGCCTCTAACAAGATGGAACCCCGGAAAGAAAGAAAGAAAACCCGAGTCTTACACACGGTCCGGCCCACAACGCCCTTTTGACGATGTCCTGGCCTAGAGCCCCAAACACCCCAGGAGGACCCTCATTCATCCTGTGCAGACTTCTCCCAGGGTTGGCCCTGCACCGGGATGAGCCTGGAGTCCCTGCGGTGCTCACATTTCTTATTGTTCTTCCTTTCCTGAATTACAATTACATCATTCGATCAATCATAGCATAAGGAACGTTCCTTCTAGATCTGCTTGGAATTGTCCTGGTTCTCTTACTCGAACTGTACACTATGATTAAAAAAGAAAAAAAGAAACCGGTCGCCTCATCTCTGTGCAAGTAGAGAGCCCCGAGTTAGACCTTTCCTCAAAGGGAGGGTCTCTAGCTGCCGCCTGGGTGGCTCCCCAAAGTTAGGAGAGAGCCGGCCCAGCCTCCAGGGTTAGGGCGGTGAGGGGAGTTGGGGGCGGGCCTGGGTGGAGCCTGGATGCGGGTGTAGGCGCTCGGATGCTCCGGGCTGCGCGTGGAGCAGGGAGAGGATCCGCGCTCCGCCTCGCCTCCCGGGTTCTCACTGCAGGATGCGCGCTGACCCCAGCCTCGCTTGCTCGCCCGCCCCCTCTCTGGCCCCTGGCGGGCAGCTGGGCTTCCCACTCACCCGGGCTTGGGGGCTCCGGCAGCCGCGGGTGGAGGGGAGGGGGAAGGAAGTCCGGTGTGGGGTTGGGGAGGGAGAGGAGAAAGGAAGAAGGGGGAGACTGAGGCTCCCCATGACCAGAGGCTCAGTTGAGGGCCACCTGTCGTCAAGGCCATTGTCACGACCCCCGCCGCCCGCCGCCACGCCCAAGCAGGGGATGGGGAGGGGCCGGTCACCTGGGACGGACATCCATCCATACATTGGGTCTGGAGCCCCGCCTGTCCCTGTTCCCTTCCAGAACTCCCAGCCTCACTCTAGATGCCTGGTCTCTTGGCCAGATCCGTCCTCCCTGATAGGGAGACCTCTGGTAGTCCAGGTGAAACCAGGGCCACGCTTTACCCAGGAGGGCTCGGAATAATAATTATTGGTGGAGGAGAAGGGGGAAGGGAGGGGCAGCTAGAGGGAAAAATTAGGAAAGTATTAACAATAGCTGCTGTTGCACGCTCCATCGCTGCAGCACACTTGTGCCCACCTGAACCTTACCATTTTCTTGCCTGTGTTTGGTCCATTTGTTCCTGTCTAGGAACTGATTCGAATGTAAAACAATCCGGCATGTAGGCAAATACCTACACGGATGCTCAGCGCAGCTATTTTTAATATTGAGAAATTAGAAGCTACTTAAACGATCAACATTGATTCTAAATCGTGGCTCACCCTTTCAGTGGGATTTAATGTGCCCGTTTAAAGTCATTTTTACGGACGGATACTTTTGGTAAACAGTGTTCATTATACAGTAAGTGGAGAAGGCGCAGTTTACAAAACAGTTTCTGTTGAATAGCGACGTACAGACATAACCTGGATGGATGGAGACTGGAAATCGGTTACCTGTAGGTGGCTGGATGCAGAGTATCAGTTTCCTCCAAAGATAAGAGAACAATTACTTCAAAAATCTCGATTCTGCTCTTCAGATTCTCCTGGTCTTCCTCGCTCGAGGTTGTGGAGTTCTAAGATGTGGTGGCGGCTAGGGCGGCTGCAGAACATCTCCAGCGCCCCTTCACAGCCCTTTCCAGCCCCTGCCACCGTCAGGGAACTTAGGTTTCCAAAATATGCCCCTGGAAGGACCCCGGGAGGGGTGGAGCCGGCTGGCCAGGGGTCCGGGTGCCTCCCCTCCCTTCTCACCCCTGGCCCCTTTCCTCCCAGTTTGCTGAATTTGGGACGTGATGGGAAATGACAAGGCCAACGAAACGTCCTCCAATTTGTTGTTTCGGTAGAGCCCGAGAACAAATTTTCCCCCATTCCCTTGGAGCTCTCCACCTCATTGATCTCTGGTGTTTCCACACCCAGAAATCACCCCGAGGTGATCATTTGCACCATTTGCTGGTGCGAGGGACCACTGCAGGCAGGAAAGAAGGGTCTCTGAGATCCAGAGCAACTCCCACCCAAGTCCAGAAAACCAGGGAGAGGTGGAACCCAGGATAGCCACTGGCTCCCTGGAGACCCAGCCAGGAGACGGTGTCCTGGCCATCTGTCCTCAGGTCCCTGGGAACAGTGATGTGTTCCTCAGAATCTACCACGTGCCCCAACCCCCCCCAAATAAATAATTAGCCTCTTTCCACCTCCAGTGTCTCACTGGAGGCTGCTACCTGTTTCTTGAGTTTTCAAATTCTTACCAGCTTTGCACAGCAATTTGGCCTCTTCAAAAGGGTCCAGAAAAGAAGGGCTGACAATAGCAAACGTTAAGGAGGATTGCACCTTCCTTGCATGTTTGTTTATCTTATCCATGATAAAAAATAGTTGAACCACTTCGTTTAACAGACAAGGAAACTGAAGCCCAGTGGACTGACAAGCCAGTCCTGGGGGTCAGGATAGCTTCAGCACATAAAGACAGCCCTGAAAGAATTTAAATAAGGCCTGCTAGGAGGGCTTCCGGGCTAATCCCCCCTGCCTAGTTACTAACTTCTGGAAAATGGTAGTTTCTGTCCATCTGTAAGCTCTGTACAGATACTTACCTGCTATACAGAGTTTGGGCTCTTTTTTGGCTTCACATTAACATTGTGAGCTTTGCCCAATGTCATGCAGTAAGTTTATAGAAAGAATGTCAAACATCCTTTGAAAAAAGCTCAATTAAAAAAAAAAGAAAAAAGCTCAATTTTATTGAACCACCCTACACTCCGTTGTATCCACATGCCACAGGCTCTGTTACTGGACATTTATGTTATCATGTTTTTCATTGTCAAAAACAGTGCTACAAAGAACATGCTGGTTCATAAATCTTTGCATTTCTAACTCTCTACAGAATGGATTCCTAGAATTACATACGTTTTTTAAAAGGCTTGAGACTTCCCTGGTGGTCCAGTGGTTAAAACTCTGCACTCCCAATGTAGGTGGCGCAAGTTTGATTCCTGGTCAGGGAATTAAAATCTCACATCCTTCAAGGTGTGGCCAATTAAAAAAAAAAAAACAAAATACAAAACTCTCAGTGCCCAGTGCCTAACTGTCTTCTAAGAATGGTGCCAGATTATACACTGTATATTTATAGCAGAATGTGTCTTGGCTCTGATCACCGGCAAACATGTGAATCTGCTGTGAGTGTATAAAAGTGATAAGGTGTAGAAGCAGCCTGCTGGTGGCCATATGAGATCTTGCAGAAGCATCCCAGGATAGTGTAACTTCTTCAAGCTTCCCTTGAACACATCCCATTTTCCCACCAGGACTCCCACCCTACACCCAAACCCTACCCCTCCTTCATAGATTTCACCTGGCAGATCTGGGCTCTCACCTCTCCACCTTCCATCACAGGGTGAAAGTTCATCATGACTTTTCCCTCCTTGTGTTCACACCTGCTGTGCTTTCCCACTTGTGTTTTGGTTCTGTGTACTTGTCCTCCCCTCTCCATTCAGTCAGATATCCTGGGTGGCTGCTTTGGTTTTGCTTTTGCTGGTGAAACCCTTTGGTTTCACGTGCACAGGTTAAGTCAGTTCAGTCTTTGCAACCCTATGGACAGTAGCCCACCAGGCTCCTCTGTCCACGGGATTCTCCAGGCAAGAATACTGGATTAGGTTGCTATACCCTCCTCCAGGGGATCTTCCCCACCCAGGAATCAAACCTGTGTATTTTAACATCTCCTGCATTGGCAGGCAGGTTCTTACCACTAGCACCACCTGGAAAGCCACAGTAATGACAATAAAGGGATGGCCAGATCTCATCTTTCCTGTGCTCATTCATTCATTCAATAAATATGGAACCACCCTGTCATAAATATAGGGTACTATGTTTATTGGAAACACAGAAGAAAATAACAATGATGCTTATCTCTAGCATTTACTGAACACATACTAACTGCTTTAGACATGAAGGATAAGATTCAGTTCAGTTCAGTCGCTCAGTTGTGTCCGACTCTTTGCGACCTCATGAGCCGCAGCACGCCAAGCCTCCCTGTCCATCACCAACTCCTGGAGTTTACCCAAACTTACGTCCATCCAGTCGGTGATGCTGTCCAACCATCTCATCTTCTGTTGTTCCCTTCTCCTCCTGCCTTCAATCTTTCCCAGCATCAGGGTCTTTTCCAATGAGTTAATTCTTCGCATCAGCTGGCCAAAGTATTGGAGCTTCAGCACCAGTCCTTCCAATGAATACTCAGGACTGATCTCCTTTAGGATTGACAGGTTGGATCTCCTTGCAGTCCCAGGGACTCTCAAGAGTCTTCTCCAACACCACAGTTCAAAAGCATCAATTCGCTGGCACTCAGCTTTCTTTATAGTCCAACTCTCACATCCATACATGACTACTAGAAAGGATAAGGTTAGGTACATGATTTTACTTAATCCTTATATAACTCAATCAGGTAAGTGCTATTATTTCCTGTGTTTCACAGATAATCTAGAGAAACTAAAGGTCACATAACTGGTTAAATGGTGGCATTTAGATCCAAATCTAGGTGGTCAGCACTCAAAGCTAGATTCAAGAAGGGTGGGGAGTGCTCCAGGCAGAAGGCAGACAGAGAATCAGTGAAGGCCCTGAGGCAGAATGTAATCTGACTTGTTAAAGAGACTTTCAGAAAGCTAGTGGCTGAAGCAGAGTCCTAAGGGAGATTGTTTCAAAATGAGGCTGAAGACCTTATAGGTTAAGGCTAAAATTTTTGGACTATAATCTTGGAAGCTATTAAAAGGCCTCAAGTAAAGAAGTGATTTGTATTTTGAAAAGATGCCTCTGGCTAGGAAGGAAGGGATCTGGAGGGGTAGAAATAGATGTTAGAGCTATTGTGTCAATTGGGGTGGAGATGATGGGCCTCAGGCTTCTGAGATGAAATGTATGAACTGGAGGTGAGGTGTGACTGCCAGGTAAGAACCTGGATAGGAGGTAGTGGGGCCATTCCTAAGATAGGGATCTGGTGGGCTGTCAGACTTGTAGGAAGGGTCTTTAGTTTAGTTGGACACTTGACAAAACCAGTTGCCTCCGGGGCACACGGCACACAGTAGTAGGAAGTCAGGTCAAAATGTAGGATGGAGATGGCAATTTAAGAATCTGCATGCCAATGCAGGGGCCACCAGCGATAAGGGTTCAATCTCTGGGTCGAGAAGATCCCCTGGAAGAGGAAATGGCAACCCACTCCAGTATTCTTGGGTGGGAAATCCCAGAGACAGAGGAGCCTAGCAAGCTACAGTCCATGGGGTCACAAGAGCTGGACACAACTTACCAATGAAACAACTGCTGGGAGTTCGGGACACTGCAGAGACAGCGTGCAGTAGGAAGAGAAGGCAGGTCTCAGAGGAAACGGGCGTGTCCAGGATCAGGAGAGGGACCTGGGTTTCACATGCAGACTCACATCCAATGGAGGTTAGAATAGCCCCGGGGGTCAGGCTTGTAAATTGGGAATGGAAGTAACTTTACCCCTCTCTTGGCTCCCCCAATTTGTGGGCTGACTGGCCATCCACCTCTTGTCCCTGTTTAGTTTCAGCAGAACACAATTCTGAAGTGACTTTAAGGGCTCTCTTTGTCGTTTCTTTCAAATTTTTACATTTATGTCTCACGTAACAAAAGAAAAGGGAGGAGGGCAGAATTTAATGAAAGGACACTTACATATCATTGTATCCCCTTTCATTACTCCTATTTCTCTCCGTGTGCACAGAATAGCCGTGCAATTGAACATTTAAAAACATCTCTCAGGGACTTCCCTGGCGGTCCAGTGGTTAAGACTTCTAACGTAGGGGGTGCAGGTTTGGTCTCTGGTCAGGGAGCTAAGGCCCCACATGCCTCAGGTCCAGAAAGAAAACCAAAAACATAAAACAGAAGCCATGTTGTAACAAATTCAATAAAGACTTTAAAAAAGATCCACATCGAGAAAAATCTTCAAAAAAAATTCATCGAACTGCACTAATAGAAACAGTAAATCCAGTTATGGGTCCTGATCTTCCAAAACACCAGTGTTCGAAGTCCCAGCTCTTTCCCTAGATCCCTCAAAGATGAGTCTCATTGGGGCAGTACTTTTTCTCCAAAAAAACTGTCGCCAACCATCAGTCCCTGCTGGGCAAGACACACAGGTGCTGAGATATCTAAATTCAGTGCTGAGTATTTATTTCATGAAGGAAGGACTGGAAGAAGGAAAGGAACGTGAGAAAGAGGGACAGTCTTGCCATAAAAGAGCTCACAGTTGGGTGGTGAAGATCTTTCAATGACTGAAGGATATTTGGTGGTGATGTACTTATTTCCTACAAACATGGTTGAAAATGGATCTTTATGAGCTTTGATCACATAGGTGTACAATTATGAAATGTTTGATATGAAGCGAATAACATAGACTATAAGGGCAGGGGATTTGTGTTTGAAATGAAAACACATAGTTATCCTGTACACTATCAAAATAGAGTGCGCTGCATGATAGAAATTCAAGGCAATTTCAGCATGTCTGGTTTTTAGCAGGCTTATCAACCAATTAATAAGGGAGTGAACGTTATTTCACGGGAATGCTGATGGCATCATTAGCTATAAATAAATAAGCTAGCCATAAATAGATAAGCTAATATGTATAATACCTAAATGAATAGACTTTTCCTCCATTGTTTCATGGCCTGAAAAGAGCGCAGCTTTTCATTAGAGGAATCATTTGAAAATGTGGAAACTGATACTGCTGCAGCTCAGCGCTCTCTGCCCATTGATAATGGCCTCTGGATAAGCAGTGGGGGTGGGAGACCGATGTCCATTTACTTTTGCCAAGATTGTTATTGAATGAAACCTTTAATGGGGACATTTATGAGCCCACTCAGCTAAGAGCTCAGGGCAGCCTTAGAATAGTCTTTCCCTCCACCTTGACGGCTCTTAGAGAATCAATACAGGTAATATGTCAGTCGGTGGTCAGCTGTCCCGTAAATAGGTAGAGCTGAAATGGAAACTGACAGGTAGCCACTTAAAGAGAGGGTCTGGGGTAAGCACTCCAAAAGTGAAGCTCCTCTCGGGAGTAGGGGAGTGTCCAGCCCCCTATCAGAGTCAAGCCTGTGATCAGATAGGCAGAGATTAGGAACAAAGGCTTAGCTAGCAAGAAAAAAGCCACTTAGAGCTTAGGAAAGGCCTTCTATCAGGGTAGTCCTTTTAGAGCCCCAGAACTCGTGTTGGGTTGTCTATTTGTAGTAGCTATAGTTGGTCTCATTAAAAAAAAAAAAAAAATTGTGGTAAAATATACAGAACAAAATTTCCCATTGTAAACTTGTTTTGTTTTGTTTTGTTTTTTGGCCAGGCCACTCATTCTGTGAGATGTTAGTTCCCCAGCCAGGGATGGAAACTGCCCTCTGCAGTGGAATTGCAAAGTCCTAACTGCTGGACTGCCAGGTAATTTCCTATTGTAACCATTTTTAACTGTACAGTTCAGGGATATTAAGTACATTCACACTGTTTTACAGCCCTTACCACCATCCACTTCTAAAGCACTTCATCTGGCAAAACTGAAACTCTGTACCCATGACTCATTCACTCTCTTTTCCTTATCACCCCCAAACCACGATTCTACTTTCAGCTTGTTTTATTCAGCATCATGTCCTCAAGATTCATCCACGTTGTAGCAAGTAGGAATTTCTTCCTTTTTAAGGTGGAATCTTGTTCCATTAGATATTAGATATACAGACCAACTTTGTTTATCTACGCATCTGTTCACAGACACAGGTTGCTTCCACCTTTTGGCTACTGTGTGGTCTCACTTGTGACCCAAATTCACACAGTCATCTTCTTTGCTGAAGTGAAGTGAAAGTTGCTCAGTTGCATCTGACTCTTTGAAACCCCATGGACTGTACAGTCCATGGAATTCTCCAGGCCAGAATATGGAAGTGGGTAGCCATTCCCTTCTCCAGGGTATCTGCCCAACCCAGGGAGCAAACCCAGGTCTCCCACATTGCAGGCAGATTCTTTACCAGCTGAGCCACCAGGGAAGCCCAAGAATACTGGAGTGGATAGCCTATCCCTTCTCCATCGGATCTTCTGAACCCAGGAATTGAACTGGGGTCTCCTGCGTTGCAGGAGGACTCTACCAGCTGAGCTACCAGGTAGGCCCATCTTCTTTCCTAGACAGCAATTTAAAAGCAAAAACAGGGCACTTATCTGGTGATCCAGTGGTTAAGACTCCCTGCTATCTATGCATGGGGCATGGGTTTGCTCCCTGGTCAAGGAACTAAGAACCTTGTAGTATGGACAAAATGTTAAAAAGAAACAAAAAAACTCGGAAAACCTTCCTGGAATTCGTATAAAAAATAATGCTTAGTTTGGAGTACCCCAAGCCTCCTCTCCCTCCAGCCTGAGGATACATAGGCAAGAGGGTGATTCTTATCTTCGGGCAGGTTTGAGAGACTTGGACTTCCACTTGATAGAAACCCCTTTGCTACTGATCAGCCCCTTTTATTTGGGAGTTAGAATGCTGCAAACTCAATAAATGGATGGCTGGTTGTATTAATATCTTTCAAACTATGAATTCTCAGTCTTGCAGTCTGTCATCTATTATGAGAAACTTAGAGGTCAGGCACTATCTCAGACTGAATTAAGTAAACAGCTGTAACCACAAACCTGCTCTCATCTGACATCTGAAATCAGTTCGGAAACCTGGACTGATAGACCAATTGATAGATGACAGATGGGTTGTAGGATTAGGTGTCCCAGAGAAAATTTCTCATTTTGCATTTAAGTGTGTCTATAATTAAGATAATTCACATGTAGACTTCCAATTTTTAATGTCTCTTGATATTGTGTATTTGCTATTTGTAATGTGCTGCAGTCCATGGAGTCACAAAGAGTCAGACGTGACTTAGCAAGTGAACAACAACAAACATAGATTAAATACACCCAGTTCTTCCTTTTTATTTCCTCTCCCTCATATCCTGCCACTCCTTGAAAACAGCAATGGCATACACATTCCTGGGGAACTAACTAGTGGAGGACTTTTCAATTTGTAAATTGACCGAAGTCGCCAAATTTGGCAGTTTATAAGTTGACAAAGTTCCTGACTAGCCCTGTTCAAGGTTCTCTCTGGAAATGCCCCTGGGCATTTGTGAGTCATCAGACTCAGGACCCCCAGGGTGCCCAGACCCGTGAACAGCCTAAGGGGCCTATATTCCAGCATTAGCCTTTCCAGGTCCTTCAGTCTTCCCTTTTGGCAAATGGGGATTCCAAAAGACTGGAATCCTAAATCATGCCTGCTCTGCAGACTACCCTGCCCACCCAGGGCTTCTAGTCACCACTGAAGATTTCAGGCCCTCCATTTATAGGAATGGGCTTTCCCACTGGTGCAGTGGTAAAGAACCGGGAGGATCCCCTGGGAAGGAAATGGCAACCCACTCCAGGATTCTTGCATGGGTAACCCCATGGATGGAGGAGCCTGGTGGCTTAACGTTCTCAGAACTGCAAATAGTCAAAGACGACTAAACCCACACACACACAGTTACAGGAATAGACTGCCCTGGGCTTGCCCCCAGGGGGCTTTGGGACTGAAGAGATTTGATGTTTAAGGGAAACAGAGCAGCCTCCTTCTAAGGAAGAACCTTGGAAGACACCCTGCCCATTTTTAGTGGATAATGTAATACATAGCTTGCTGTTGTTTAGTTGCTAAGTCGTATCCAACTCTTTTGCAGCTCCATGGGCTATAGCCCTCCAGGCTCCTCCGTTCATGGGATTTCCCAGGCAAGAGTACAGGAGTGGGTTGCCATTTCCTTCTCCAGGGATCTTTCTGACCCAGCGATTGAACCTGCATCTCCTTCCTTGCAGACGATTCTTTACCAGTAAGCCACCTGGCCTCCCCTAGTGGAAGAGAATTTTTAATGGAAGGAGTTTGCAAATCAAATGGAAGAGAATTTGGCTCTGGCATCTTTAAATCAGGTAACTAGGGAGAAGGGAATTCACCAGCATGGCTTGGCCTCCCTTCCCTGGTTCAGGCCTTCACAGTCCTGTGGCCAAATGGAGGTTGAGAAAATCTTTCCAAAAGAAAAGAGAAGAAAAATCCTTCTGTCATGAAAAACAAACTGTCTTCTGCCTCAGTCATCTTGCTACGTCAAATTGGTTCATCTTGCTACATCAAATTGGTTAAGAGTGGGGGAAAAAAATCACATATTTGGCCATAAAATCGTACCTGGTATTTTTACTAGTATTGAAATAATAATCGATAGATGTCAAATAAAACACACCGTGGAAGCAGATGGAAAAACACTGGTGTTTTAAAACAGTTTGTAAAATCAAGAATGGAATTCCAGTCCCTTTGGTATATATTGTCAGCAAACAGATTTCAACACAAACCGCGGTGCTGTGCTTAGTTGCTCAGTTGTGTCTAACTCTTGCAAACCCATAGACTGTAGCCTGCCAGGCTCCTGTCTATGGGATTCTCCAGGCAAGAATACTGGAATGGGTTGCCATTCCCTTCTCCATTCAATGAAATTAGTATGCTACAAATAAATCCAGAACAAAGTACACAAATTGATGGATAGAATTTACATAATGTTAAAACAATTTATCCCACATTTTGAGATAATGAAAAAGATGAAAAAGAATGATGGTGAAAGAATACTTTATCCTGAGATAATCTTCTCCATAGACATTCTTCACTCTAGTTGTAATTAGAGCTAAATATAATTTCAAAACATTATAATTCAAGGAGTTCCCTGGCAGTCCAGTGTTTAAAACTCTGCATTTCTACTGCAGGGGGCCGAGGTGTGAACCCTGATCAGGGAACTAAGATCTCACATGCTGAGTGGCATGGCCACACACATACACACAAATTATAATTATTTTTTGTTAAAGTTACTTTGAGCCCACAAAGCAATAAAGTTTAAATTCTTTTCAGCAACAAAAGGAAGCATCATGTACTTTATATTTCCTGAATATAGAACTTCTTTTAAAAATGGAGAAGACTATTCGTTTCTGAGATTCCCATACTTTATGCACAGATTATCAATGAGGAAGAAGTTTATTTCTATTTTATAGTATTATAACACTTTTTCTTTTAAAATAAATTTGGCCATTCCATTTTGATACACATTTGATGTACGGCTGTGAGAGTTGGACTATACTATGAAGAAAGCTGAGCAATGAAGAACTGATGCTTTTGAACTGTGGTGTTGGAGAAGACTCTTGAGAGTCCCTTGGACTGCAAGGAGATCCAGCCAGTCCATCCTAAAGGAAATCATTCCTGAATATTCATTGGAAGGACTGATGCTGAAACTCCAATACTTTGGCCACCTGATGAAGCACTGACTTATTGGCAAAGACCCTGATGCTGGGAAAGAATGAAGATGGGAGGAGAAGGGGATGACAGAGGATGAGATGGTTGGATGGCATCACTGACTCGATGGACATGAGTTTGAGTAAGCTTCAGGAGTTGGTGATGGACAGGGAAGCCTAGTGTGCTGAAGTCCATGGGGTTGCAAAGAGTTGGACACAACTGAGTGACTGAACTGAACTGATTTTGATACAGTCAATCAACAAAAAAGTGCTGTGATATATTTGAGTTACATGTTTCTATGGAAAGAATTCAATATGTGAATTTGTTCTCCTTAGTTTTGGATATAGTCCATAAAGTAGCAGCATAAGGCATTCTGAAAATACATAGAACTACTGGATCTTAGTTGCTGTATGTAGGATCTAGTTTCCCAACCAGGATTCTCACCCAGGCCCCCTGCATTGGGAGTGCCTGGAGTCTTAGCCACTAGACCACTAGGGAAGTCCCAGTATTTGTGATTTTATCTCTATAATACTGTGAATGGTAGTTTCTTGAGAGCCCAATCTGCCTTGTCCTCCGTGGGTACAAACCAAGCTATGACTTTACGGCCGTAACCCTGTGAGCCTACCTACTGCAGGCCCCATAGAGGCCCAAACATCTGTCTACTTTGATAGCACTGTGCATTGCAGCCGCCAACTTCTCAAGTCCTAGAAGAGCACCCCGAGGGCCCATTAAGAGCTCCATCAATATCACGGATACCACTTTGAGCCTTGTTGTTTTCCCAGGGTTCCCGTGTCCCTTTTTATACATTTTTTCCTTTAATAAATTAACAGATATTTATCATCAAATATAGACTCAGATAGGAAAAGGAATATAAGCACAGAGATTATCTCATAAGGTCTCTGAATTCCATCAATCAGGTTTATAGCTGTAGAGAGGGTTCCATGTTTCCAGCAGTAAAATGACAACTGTGTCCTATGGGTTTCCATTATTCTCAGGAAGAGCACCATTTTGCCTGCCATCTGCATTCTAATTGTTCCTCTTAACGAACCACTTTGTGATTTTACCAAGTCACTGAGCTACTCAGTTTTACCCATTGCTATGTTGCAGGGACTGTGAAGATAATCACATAAAGCAATGGTTTCTGAACTTTGATATGATAACTGGGTGCCACCTTCAGAATTTCTGATTTAGTAGATACTCAGCAGGGATACAGAATTTGCTTTTCTAACAAATTTCCAGGCAATTCTGATGCAGCTGGTCCATGAACCACTGAAAGAAAGTATATTTATCTATAATAGAATTTGCATAGTTCTGTCTCCCTTTTGCCTTCATTGACAGGTTAAGAAAAAAGAAATAGCTTTAATAAGTATTATACAGAAGGCAAGTTGTTTCATTTTACTTAATTCTCACAACATCCTACAACATAATTATTGCCTTATTTTATGGATAAGCCTGTTAAACCTTAAAGATTAAGTGGCCTGCCCAGGATTATACAGTGGGGACATGGTGCACAAATATAAGTTTGGCCAGCTCCAAAATATAGCCTATGCTTTGTGTTCCAACAATGTTTGGCCAACACAATTATGTTAGCTGAAAGTTTTAATACTTTCTATAGAGTGGTTTCCAGTGTTCTTGCCTGGAGAATCCCAGGGACGGCAGAGCCTGGTGGGCTGCCGTCTATGGGGTCGCACAGAGTCGGACACAACTGAAGTGACTTAGCAGCAGCATGGAGTGGTTTGTCTTCTACTTTAATTCTTAGTCCATTTAAAAAAATTCTTATTTCTCTAAGCTAATCTAAATTATCTTTAGAAATCTGAGATGTACTTTTAAACACAAGACAGCTTAAGGTAATTACTAACAGGAAGATGTTATGAATTTACTGTATTTTCCAAACCAAAAAGTGATATAGGTAATGTGATCAATATGACCAAAACTTTGTAGAAAAAAGCTTGGATTAATTTAAAAAGGTCCAAAGCATTCCAGTTAGTGTAGGCATGCATGATCTGTATACTAACGTTATTACCTGACATGCATGCATTTTGGAATTAGTGCTAGAAAAAAGGAATTTTTTTTTTAAACCTTTCTCTGCTACTCTTCCAGTTCAAAGAACAGAGTAGTTAATTTGAATTATTCAACTAGTGAAAACGCTGGCATCACACCAGTTCCTGATGTCTTGCTTTACTACTTGGTTTTAAAATAATGTTCAAATCCATACGGACTGAGAAATATATTTTGAACTAGCAGGCAAAGAAAGGCTGCCTAATTACAGGCCTGAGCCCCCTGATCTTTTCAAATGATCATTGTTCTGACTTAATTAACACGAACTAAAACAGTCCTGAAACAACAGGGCACACTCCCATTAGGATAAATTACTCAGACCTACTCACCGCAGCCAAGCGCTCCCCAGAGAAAAATCTGTCACTGCTTTTTCCACGTGCACTACATCTCTTTTCAAAGGACTCTGCTGCAGCTGGGAGCCCCCTCTGAAGGGACATCTGCTCTGTATTGAAATCTCTTAAGTTTGGAGGAGATGCGGACCGTGAATAAAGCGTGGAGAAAAACCCATGGTCGATAGAGCCATGACCTAGTGGCTCAGCAGCATGCTTGCCTACAATACAGTTTTATTCTGGTCTCCCATTTTCCATTGAGTATTTAAAACTTTGCTGTTGCTGGCCCCAAAAGAGAGAAGAATGGGCGTAGTCAACAGAAAAATACTATTTCCTTAGCAAGGTTCATAAGCTGAGCATCACTAGTTCACTAAGAGCCTGGCTTTTGGAGTCAGGCCAGCCTAGTTTTGCCCCTTAAGAGGCAAATGCTGGACCACTTCCTTCTTCCTTCAGCCTTGATTTCCTTATCCGTCCAGTGGTAAACTCAGCGCTGCCATGTCATAGGATTCATGATCTATAGATGTTGGCCATTTTGACCCATGTGAGTCAATAAATAAAATAAAAGATTATTCTCAGGACTTCCCTGGTGGTCCAGTGGTTAAGAATCCATCTTGCAATGCAGGAGACACAGGTTCGATTCCCTGGTCAGGGAAGTAAGAGCCCACATGCCACAGAGCAACTCAGCCTGCACACAACTGAGACCTGACGCAGCCAAGTAAACAAATGACTATTTAAAAAGAAAGCAAGAAAAGATCATTCTCTACAAGCTTGCGTTCGTCTTGTGACAATGTCTGCAAAAGCGCTATAGTTGTCTCTTCATCAGGAATGAAATCACATTTAAACCTAGGGCAATATAAATACATTTATTTATTTATTAGCCTATTGCAATTTTTAGCCATTCTTCACTTGGTAATAACATTTCTCTTGAAAGTCGCTTGGATAGCAAGGAGATCAAACCAGTCAATCCTAAAAGAAATCAACCCTAAATATTCACAGGAAGGACTGATGCTGAAGCTCCGATACTTTGGCCACCTGATGCAAAGAGCAGACTCATTGGAAAAGACTGTGATGCCGGGAAAGATTGAGGGTGGGAGGAGAAGGGGGTGACAGAGGATGAGATGGTTGGATGGCATCTCCGACTCAATGGACATGAGTTTGAGCAGACTGCGGGAGATAGTGAAGGACAGGGAAGCCTGGTGTGCTGCAGTCCATAGGGTTGCAAAGAGTGGGACGTGACTTAGCAACTGAACAGCAACAATAACTTTTCTTCCCCAATTGTTAAAGGTCACAGATGGTGAATGAGTACCTTCTGTGTCCTCCAAGTAATTCTGTTTGGTGCTAAACAAACTATTAACAGAGATTTGTCAGTTGACAAGGGAGAGGCAGAAACTAAGGGTTTAAAGAATGAATTCAGGGGACTTTCCTGCTGGTTCAGTGGTCAAGAATCCACCTTCCAATGCAGGGGACATGAGTTCCATACTTGGTGGAGGAACATACCACAGGGGAACTAAGTCCAAGAGCTCAGTGCAACCAAAAAAAAGAGTTCAAATAAAATGGGACCTTAGTTCATGTCTGAACACTTAGTTATGATACTAATGAAGCTCTGGCTTGAATGGATTTTTAAAGAATTTATTCTGTTAAGAAATATAACAGGGGATGGCCACAGACATATTACAATCAGGAGCGAGGCAAATAGTAAACAAAAATCCTCCTTTTTTTTTTTTCAATTAAGAAATCAAAGACTCTGCTTCCTAGCCCCTGAAATGAAACAGTCCCTTTCAGGGCTGATGTGTTTCCAGACCTTTAAGCACTGTAAACCATCAGCCTTTCACTCCTTCTTGGTGAATTCACCCAAACTCCATTCTTGTGAGAAACTGTGATAAATCATTCCTGCAAAAGCTGTTAAAACCACAGACTTAAAAAATCTGGTAAATTCTACTGCTCGGTCAGTTCCATTATTCTGTTCCTCATCTCAATATAACTACCACTGGTTTGTGAGATATACCCATGAACACAAGAAACATCAAGACACATCTAGAGGCCTTGTCCTCAGACTCTCGGAGGGCTAGCAGTCTTCATGAGACTTCATGTGGGAGTGGAAAGCTTCTTGATCCGAGAAGGTTTTTCCACAGGTGTTACAGGGAGAGCCATCATCCTCCCTGTGCGAGCGCCGGACATGGCTGTCGTGAGCAGCGTGCGATGCAAAAGATTTACCACAGTACTTGCATTTGAAGGGCTTCTCCCCCGAGTGCTGCCTGATATGCGTGCGGAGTATACTGGAGGCAGTGAATTTCTGCAGAGGACAGAAAGCAGAGGGAAAAATAAAACGCCATCCACCAATGAAACAAAAGAGTTAATTTCATTGTGACCGATCCTTGGTGTCGTTTAGTTGCAAAGTTGTGTCCGACTCTTTTGTGACCGCATGGACTGTAGCCCACCAGCCTTCTCTGTCCCTGGGATTCTCCAGGCAAGAATACTAGAATGGGTTGCCATTGCCTCTTCCAGGGGATCTTCATGACCCAGGGATTGAATCCATATTTCCTACACTGGCAGGCGGATCCTTTACCCCTGAGCCACCTTAGAAGCCCCCACTGATCCTGATATTGCTGTTTAGTTCTCCAGTCAACAAATCCTAGGCTTTAATGCTATAGGGCACTCTTGGTCACCAGGAGTAGCCTTAGTAAAAAAGGACATGATGGACATGCCACTGGTTACAACAGTGGCCCTTCAATGGCTAAGATCACCTGGGTGTCTACTCAAAAATGCAGGTTGACTTGATGAGTACACTCTTTTGGGTAAGAAGTCAGCTGCATTTAAGCAGATGGTACTGAGATCACCCTCCAGGATGATCTGCATTGTGGAAGGAATTGCTAACATTGGCCACTGTCTTTGCATATATGGGTACCTTATCGGTTTCTTATTTTTATTTTTATTTTTTTTTAGCTAAACTTTTAGAGTAATAGTGATTCATCTGCAGTTAGAAGAAACAATAGAGATTCTGGGTACCCTTTACCCAGTTTCTCCAATGGTTGTATCTTACAACTATAGGACAATATCACAATCAGGATGTTGACATTGAAAGAGTCAAGAAAATTAGAGACACCAAGGGAATATTTCATCCAAAGTTGGGCACAATAAAGGACAGAAATGGTATGGACCTAACAGAAGCAGAAGATATTAAGAAGAGGTGGCAAGAATACACAGAAGAACTAAACAAAAAAGATCTTCATGACCCAGATAATCACGATGGTGTGATCACTCACCTAGAGCCAGACATCCAGGAATGCAAAGTCAAGGGGGCCTTAGAAAACATCACTACAAACAAAGCTAGTGGAGGTGATAGAATTCCAGTTAGTTATTTCATATCCTAAAAGATGATGCTGTGAAAGTGCTGCACACAATATACCAGCAAATTTGGAAAACTCAGCAGTGGCCACAGGACTGGAAAAGGTCGGTTTTCATTTCAATCCCAAAGAAAGGAAATGCCAAAGAATGCTCAAACTACCATACAATTGCACTCATCTCACACGCTAGGAAAGTAATGCTCAAAATTCTCCAAGCCAGACTTCAGCAATACGTGAACTGTGAACTTCCAGATGTTCAAGCTGGTTTTAGAAAAGGCAGAGGAACCAGAGATCAAATTGCCAACGTCTGCTGGATCATCAACAAAGCAAGAGAGTTCCAGAAAAACATCTATTTCTGCTTTATTGACTATGCCAAAGCCTTTGACTGTGTGGATCACAATAAACTGTGGAAAATTCTGAAAGAGATGGGAATACCAGACCACCTGACCTGCCTCTTGAGAAATCTGTATGCAGGTCAAGAAGCAACAGTTAGAACTGGACATGGAACAACAGACTGGTTCCAAATTGGGAAGGGAGTATATCAAGGCTGTATATTGTCATCCTGCTTATACAACTTCTATACAGAGTACATCATGTGAAATGCTGGGCTCGATGAAGCACAAGCCGGAATCAAGATTGCCAGGAGAAAATATCAATAACCTCAGATATGCAGAGGATGCCACTGCATATGGCAGAAAGTGAAGAGGAACTAAAGAGCCTCTTGATCAAAGTGAAAGAGGAGAGTGAAAAAGCTGGCTTAAAACTCAACATTCAGAAAACTAAGATCATGGCATCTGGTCCCATCACTTTATGGCAAATAGATGGGGAAACAATGCAAACAGGGAGAGACTTTATTTTGGAGGCCTCCAAAATCACTGCAGATGGTGACTGCAGCCATGAAATTAAAAGACCCTTGCTCCTTGGAAGAAAAGCTATGACCAACCTAGACAGCATATTAAAAAGCAGAGATATTACTTTGCCAACAAAGGTCCATCTAGTCAAAGCTGTGGTTTTTCCAGTTGTCATGTATGGATGTGAGAGTTGGACTATACTATAAAGAAAGCTGAGCACCGAAGAATTGATGCTTCTGAACTGTGGTATTGGAGAAGACTCTTGAGAGTCCCTTGGACTGCAA
The DNA here is from genome assembly GCF_016772045.2 of Ovis aries. NCBI lineage: Eukaryota > Metazoa > Chordata > Mammalia > Artiodactyla > Bovidae > Ovis > Ovis aries. The sequence goes on from NC_056062.1 coordinate 46,751,551, forward strand.
GGAGATCCATCCTAAAGTTAAATCATTCCTGAATATTCACTGGAAAGACTGATGCTGAAGCTGAAACTCCAATACTTTGGCCACCTGATGTGAAGCAGTGACTCATTGGCAAAGACCCTGATGCTGGGAAAGATTGAAGGTGGGAGGAGAAGGGGACAATTGAGGATTAGATGGTTGGATGGCATCACCAACTCAATGGACATGAGTTTGAGTAAGTTGCAGGAGTTGGTGATGGACAGGGAGGCATGGCATGCTGCAGTCTACGAGGTTGCAAAGGGTCACATGTGGCTGAGCAACTGGACTGAACTGAACAGAACATTTCCATCACAAGGACCCTCATGTCACCCTGTGACAGGCACACATAGTTCCCTCCCACGCCTACTTTTAAGCCATTGCAATCACTAATCTGTTCTCCATTTCTGTAATTTTATTATTTTGAGAATGTTTGTACATGGGAGCATACAATATGTAACCTTTGGGGATTGGCGGTTCCCCGCAGAATTTTTTTTTTTGCAGACTCACACAAGTTCTTTCATGTACAACAGCTCATCCTTCGTTTTAAAAAATTATTTATTTATTCTGGCTGTGCTGGGTCTTTGATGCTGCGAGGCTCTTTTGTGGCACGTAGGCTGACTAGTTGCGGCTTCTCAGCTATATAGCACAGGCTCAATGTTTCGGGCACACAGGCTTAGTTGCTCCGCAACATATGGGATCTTCCTGGATCAGGGATCGTTCCCGTGTCTCCTACCCTGGCAGGTGGATTCTTTCCCACTGGACCACCAGAGAAGTCCCAGCTCGCCCATTTTGATTGCTGAGAAGAACTCCATGGTGTGGATGTTCCAGTCTGTTTAATCACCTACCCGTGGAACGGTATCTGAGTTATTTCCAGTTTGAGGTTTCTATGAATAAAGCTGCTATAAATATTTGTGTACAGGTTTTAGCATGAACACATAAACTTTCACTGCTCTGGGATAAAAGCCCAGGAGAGCAATTGCTGGGCTGAATGGTTGTTACAAGTTTAGCTCTTAAACTGCCAAACAGCTTTCCAGAGTAGTTCTACAATTTTAGGTTCACAAGTGCTTTGCTGTTTTCACATGGCCATTTCGTCTCTTTCCCTTACTTACACCCTTTCCTCTAATTCATTTCAATACTCTGCTCTGACCTTTGTCACTTTCAAGTATGTATTAGAGATGTAATGACCCCCATCTGGGAGTCTGCTGACAGTGATACAAAACACCAGGTTAAACCAGTGACCTTGGAGTTTCAGGACTGGGTCCATGTCGGGCTGGACCACTGCTCACTAAGGAGCACAAGGTGTAGGTGCCTAGGACACCCAGATGAGGACAGTCTCCATCAGCTCAGGTGACCGGAATCTAACTAGAAGTCAGAACCTCAGGGCTTCCCTATGGCTCAATGGTGAAGAGTTCTGTCTGCCAAATGCAGGAGACGTAGGTTTGATTGCTGGTCTGGGAAGATGCCACATGCCTAGGAGTAACTAAGCCTGTGCGCCAGCCACACTACTGAGCCTGCTCTCTAGAGCCTGGAAGTTGCAATTATTGAGCCCATGGGCTGCAACTACTGAAGCTTGTGAGCCCTAGAGCCTGCACCCTGAAACAAGAGAAGCCTGCAAGGAGAAGCCTGTGAACTTCTAGCGAGTAGGCCCTGCTTGCCACAACTAGAGGAAAGCCTGTGCAGCCACGAAGACCCAGCAGAGCCGAAAACAACTACCTAACTAGCAAAAAAAGAAAAAAAAAAAAAAAATCAGAGCACCAAACAGCTCATTTATGACCCAAGTGCATTGAGACACCCCTCTGGGCATCTCTCATTCCCAGATTAGCCAGCAATTCAAGGTGAGGATCAGAATTAGAAGGCCAGGAAGAGGTGGGATATTTTGAGCCTGCTCTGAAAATCTGGCAGATCATTGATGTCTCAGGATAGAGTCCCCGTCCAGACAAATCCAGAGCCACCCTCCTTAGGTCTGCGCTAGCTGCACACTGTCTAGTTATGTCTTAGCCCCAATTTGCTACACTGATTATTTCCATTCTATTGACACAGTTTCTTTGGTGGTGTCCGTTTCCCTAAGCCAAGTAGTTTTATTCCTCTTTTGGAAGTTTAAAAGTCACCCTAATAGAGACTATATTTCATGGATACATTATTTTTTAAAAATAAATGGCTTGATGATAGAAATAGCAGATTCCAGCGTATCCAATAAGATTTTCTAAAATGATGGAAATGTTATATCCGTGCCAGTGTGGTGGTTGCCAGCCATCAATAGTGGGACTGTTGAGCACCTGAAATGCGGCCAGTGCCACCGTGTTACTAAATTTTCAATTTTATTTCATTTTTAGTAAACTAAATAGCCACATATGGCTAATGGATAACATTGGACAGCCCAGATGTACCTTATCGAAATAGGACATGAGATGTTTTGGTATAGTATTTTTAAAGCAAACCCAGTAACTTTTGTTCCCAACCCCAGCAACCCCTAACCACGATATATTTGTCTCTTCATTTTTATAAATTAATATTCTGTTTAACAAGATTAGATGCTACTTCAGCAAAAGTGCTCTGGAAACCAAGATCAGCAAAACTTAAGAGTGTGTACTTAAAAAAAAAAAAAAAAAAAGGCAGTCTGTACTTCATGTCTGTTATCATTGCAATCTTATAAATTTAGGGTCCATTTCATAACAAATGCCTTAAGTGCCAATTTGGCGATAGTAGGTTGTATCTGATCATTGTAAGCAAACATGAATATAATCTGGGGTGGAAATTGGGGATGTGCTAATGATGAATTAATTTACCAGGGACTCATTATAAGCCAGGATTTATTCTATAAGTTCTTATCCATGGACACCCAAACAGGGCTCAAGGCAGATTCCTTAAAAGAAGGTTCCACTGAGACTTCCCCGGCAGTTTAGTGGTTAAGACTCTGCCCTTCCACTGCAGGAACATGAGATTGATCCCTGGTCGGCGAACTAAGATCCCACAGGCTGTGTGCGGTGCACTGCGTGGGGTGCGGCAAAAAAAAAAGGAAGGCTCCATTTACCTTAGTACAATACACACAGTGGTAGGGTCTGTCTCCAGAGTGGACTCTCATGTGTTTGTTTAGACTGGAAGATTGAGAGAAACACTTCCCGCATGTAGAACACTAGGACAGAAAAGAGAAATAGAGCTGAATCCGCATTTTCCCCTAAGGAGTTAACTTCACCGTTACGTTGATCTCGGGTGGTAGTGACTGGGGGAGGACTGCTGTATTCATTCTGTGCACATCTGTGGGCAGAGGATCAAGCAGCCGCAGGCTGAGGGTCTAGCTAAGACAGGTGAGGGCATCACAGGACTCTGGGGAAGAATCCGACACCACATTCCGGTCCACAGCCTACTCAGCGCTGTGGCTGCAAGCCTTTCCTCGAAAGTCTTTGGACGTTAGCGGCCTAGATATATGACCCTGGTGGGTAACAGAGGCCTCACTCTGTCCTGCTCTGTCAACAGGTAGCTGTGTGACCAGAACAAATCAGTTAAACTCGGAGTCTTTGCTCAGTTTTCCTCATGGGTAAAATACTTGCCCTGCCTTTCTCACAAGGCTGGGAGGAAACTGCAAGCCCTCAGCAATGAATTCACCAAGTATTTACGGAGAACCTCTTAACACTCTGCTAGAGACAAGGAGTAAAAACCTTGTGGGAGTGGGGACAGATATGTAGACCCAAGTGGCAATACAGGTGGCAGATGACGCAAAACATGCAGCTACGAAGAAAAGGGCAATGGGTGAGGGGGGTCAAGCAGTACAGCCACCTGCTGCAGGAACGGCAGGCATGAACTGGTCATTTCTCTGTGTTCTGGACTCTGATGACTCCTGGCTGATCTCAGGAATTCTGAACCAGGTAAAAGAAACTGTGTTTCTGGACTCTCTTCCACAGGTGTCCTTATGGGCACACATGGTAGCCTGGCTATTTTTATTATTTTTATTTACTTAACTTATTTATTTTAACAATTTTTATTGGAGTAGAGTTGCTTTACACTGTTTTGTTAGTTTCTGCTGTACAGCAATATGAATCAGTCACACGTGTGTATGTGCACATATATATATATACACATCCTCTTGTTTGGATTTCTTTCCCATTTAGGTCACCCCAGAGCACTGAGTTCCCTGTGCTACACAATAGGTTTTCATGAGTATCTATTTTATACGTAGTACTGTATAATGTCAATCCCAATCTCCCAGTCCACCCCTTTTCCCCCTTTGGTATGCATGTCTGCTTTGCAAAAATCAGTTTATTTGAACCATTTTTCTAGATTCCACACATAAGCGATATTATGTCTGCTTTTCTCTTTCCGACTTACTTCACTCTATTTGACAGTCTCTAGGTCTATCCACGTCTCTGCAAATGAACCTAGGTGTTTTTAGATGGTGGGATTTGGGGGTGGATTTTAAAAATCTTCTCTAATTTTTCTTTACTACTTGAAGTTTGAATAAGGAGCATGTATTGACATTGAAAGTGAAGGTCGCTCAGTCGTGTCCAAATCTGTGACCCCGTGAACTACACAGTCCAAGGAATTCTCCAAGACTATAGTACCGGAGTGGGTAGCCTTTCTCTTCTCCAGGAGATCTTCCCAACCCAGGGACGGAACCCAGATCTCCCGCATTGCAGGCGGATTCTTTACCAGCTGAGCCACAAGGGAAGCCCATATTGTCATTACTAAAGCGAAAAGAGTCAGATGTTGAAGTTAACATTGCAAAAAGAACAGATCAATTTTAAATGAAAGGGAAGTGATTAGAACATGAACCTGTTCTTGGAAATTAAAAATAACCAATGAAAATGCACAGAATGAAATGCTGTATTCAATAGGCTCAGCTGACTGCTAAAGACTGAAGCATGACATAAAAATGAAGGCTGAGAACTCTCAGAGAATGCTGATGAAAAAAAATTAAGGTTTAATAAGTACAGAGAAGTGGATTCAACCTAACATTTGGCTAAAGGAAGAGAACAAAAATGGAAGATAGATAATGGCCAAGGAAAGTACGAGGGCCTTCCCTGGTGGTACAGTGGTGAGGACTCCAAGCTTCCATAGCAGGGGTAGGGGTTCAGTCCCTATTTGGGGAACTAAGATTCTGCAGGCTGACAAAGAAAGCCCGAAAGTGCACCGAGAACTCCTCTGAGATTAGGATCTGTGCCTTCAGATAGAAAGAATACTTTGTCTCTTACTGACTACAAAGCAGGCAGGGGTGAAAAAAAAAGGAAGGAAAGAAGAAAGAAACATTTAATACATTCTGTTAAAATTTCAGACATAAATTGACAAACCACAAGACAAATACAAACTAGTAAAGAAAATATATCTTATTTTATTTTTTAGATTACTGTTAATCACTGAACCACCAGGGGAGGTCTCAGAAAATATATTTTTAAATGTAAACCTCATAAATAACAAAGATGCAAAGCCAAGCAAGATACCATTTTCCATCTAAAAAAATGTGAACATAAGAAGGATAATATTATTGTGGGAGACCTGGGGTTACTGGTACATACACTGCAAGCCCAGCTGGTTGGACTGTCTGGAAAGGTGCGTGGTACCTCAAATCAAATGCCTTAAAATTGTACCTTTGACTCAATCTTTCTACTTCTAGGACCTTACCCCAAAGAAATAATCAGAAATGAAAAACAGAGTGATTTATATATAATATTGTTCACTGCAGCCATACTGGGGGGAAATGCACAAAACAGTGGATTTGTTAAGTATATAACATCAGTATGACCCCAAGTGTATTAAAAATATATACGCATATAGAAAAAAATTATACGTAAAATAACTTAAGGCCATAGCATATCTAGTGGTCTTTGTTTTCTTTTTATCTCCAGTGTGTATTATTTTCTCATGTTAAAAAACTGCAGATAAAAAATAAAATTTTAAGTTTACCAAGTGAAGACATAAAAATCATGCTTGGCTTTATTCTCCATCATACTCCCAGAAAGACTGCAGTATAATGGCTTCTTTCCAATTGTGTTTCCATTTATATGTAAACATTATATACAGTGTACATGATATTCTAGGTGACATCATTCCATACATATTTTGCAACTTGTTTGTGCTTAAGAAGCCAAAATTTATATAACCAAATCCCTATTGATTTACATGTAGAATACTGGACGTATAACTTTTTACTCTGCCAATCTATAGCTGAGAATAAAGAAGGCTGAGCACCAAAGAACTGATGCTTTTGAATTGTGGTGCTGGAGAAGACTCTTGAGAGTTCCTTGGAATGCAAGGAGATCAAACCAGTCAATCCTAATGGAAATCAACCTTGAATATTCACTGGATGGACTGATGCTAAAGGTGAAGTTCCAATACTTTGGCCACCTGATGCAAAAGGCAGACTCATTGGAAAAGACCCTGATGCTGATGCCAGGAAAGACTGAGGGCAGCAGGAAGAGAAGGGGGCAACAGAGGATGAGATGGTTGGATGCTATCATTGACTCAATGGACATGAGTTTGAGCAAACTCCGGGAGATAGCGGAGGACAGGGAAGCCTGGTGTGCCACAGTCTATGGGGTTGCAAAGAGTTGGCCATGACTGAGCAACCGAACAACAAAAGGTGAGAAATGATTTCACTGTCTTATAATAATTTAAAATAGTCTTAGATTTACAAAAACAATTTGAGATGATTGTAAAAATACTCAGATTTTACAGCTGTATATAACACAGTGATTGCGATATTTCCAGGAGCTTTGCTGTGAACAGATGGGGAGAGACAGAGCCGTTTTGTTTGTTCAAATGAAGAAAAGTGGGGCTGGCAGGAGTCGCAACAGCACTGAAGTCTAATCTGACTCTGTCGGTCTGTGCCCACGCCCCATCCTCTTTATCCTAATTAAGACCAGTGGTGGTCAGCACTGTCTTGCACCAAGTCTGGCAGAGCCATCACATATCCAGAATGGTAGACAATGGCTCCCCAATGCAGGGTTTCTTTCTTCCTTACAAAGTCCCTGACATGGCACAAAAGCCATCCATCCTTTGGACCATGCCCGTAACTATCAACATGCCTATACATTGGACCTAGAGATTGTCATACTAAGCAAAGAAAGTCAGAAGCGGAAGACAAATACCATATGATATCACTACTATGTGGAATCTAAAATATGACACAAATGAAGTTATCTACAAAACAGAAACAGGCTCACAGACACAGAGGTCCTTACGGTTGCCAACGGAGAAGAGGGTGGGGGAGGGAAGGACTGGGAGTTTGGGAATAGCAGATGCAACCTAGTATATATAGGATGGATGGACAACACAGTCCTACTGTATGGCAAGGGGAACTATATTTAATATCCTATGATAAACCATAATGGAAAATGATATGAAAACAAATGTATATATGCATATAACTGAGTCACTGCTGTATAGCAGAAATTAATACAACATTGTAAATCAACTATGCTTCAATAAAACATTAAAAAAAAATGCTTGAGCACATTATGGAACAAGGTGTAGTTATGTAAAACCACAGGCCAAGGTCTTTCTCAGCTGGGATGTCTCAACCCTCCCCCCAACCCCCAATCAACCCCACCTCCAAATAAACCAGACACTTCCATAGTCCTAGGTTCTGCTCACGGCCACCTGTCTATGAGGCCTTTCATGGTCCACATGTAGAAAGACACCACTTTCTGCCCCTGTCTGCCATGCATCCGCCAGCTTCAACACGCAGGCATCATATCTCGGTCCATGGACCATCACATTCAGTCCATGTCTGCCCTTTCACAGTACCGTCACTTCCTTCACTTCCTTCAGAGACCCGGTCCCACCCTCCCATTCCAGTAATTTGCGCCCAGGAGGCCCTCAGGGTGCACCCAGGGGTTTGGGGAAGAAGCATGAAAGCAGAGTGCTGGAGAGAGATGGGTCGCTGCCCTAAGTCTTACCTTGTGAGGCCTATGCTTCTCATGAACGTGAAGGATGTGGATCCGGAGCCGGTCTCTCTTCTCAAAGGATCGTTTGCATAAAGAACAGGGAAATTTCCTGTCACCCTTGTCCACACAAGGCGTGTACTTCAGATGCTTGTCCCTGTAGTATTTGTAGGTGAACACCTTGCCACATCTTTCACACCTGTACCCTTCCGCAGACTCTGTCAAACACAGGGGGAAAGGTGGCTTGGTCAGCTACCTTCCCTCATTCTTACTTTCATCAGGACGGTCTGTTACAACCTTTTATTACAAAAAGTTTTAAACAAATACCAAAGTCAAAATAATAGAGTAAACCCTCTTGGGCCCAAACACCAGGCTTTGACCGTGACTGACTCACATCACCTCCCCCAACGGATTATTTTTAATACCGATTTCTCATTTGTTTCATAAACACCTCAGCCCACAATCTTTAATGGATAATGACTTTCTTGGGGGGGGGGGGGCAGGGCGGCATGTGGGATCTTAGTTCCCCAACCAGGGATCGAACTTGTGTCCCCTGCTGTGGAAGTGCAGTCTTAACCACTGGACTGCCAGGCAAGTCCCTGATAACAACTTTTTGAAAAGCATAACCATAAAGCCACTGTCATACCTAATTGTCAAACACTTATTCCTTAATAGATAGAAACACATATATATTTGTTTATAATACATATACACGCACTTATGTTTGTTTATTTTTCAGTCAGCTGGTTCAGTTTAGGATTCAAAGTCTACATGTTGTCCACAGTTACTATGTCTCTTCAATGTCTTAATCTATAGGTTCCTTTTCCTTTTTGTTCCTGAAATATATTTATTGAAGATGCCCTTCCTCCAGCCCTATTTATGAGCAGGTCTGTCCTATAGTTACTTCCTAACTGGCCTGTGTTACAAGGTTCACATACCAAATAGCTATTGTATTTGTGCTTTTCAGATCAGACTGAGCTACAAGTTCAAGCAGTTCACCCTTTGGGGGCCTTGATGGGCACCCAGAGCTTCTTCCCAGGCTTCATTAAGTGCTGCTCCATTGGATCCCACTCACAAAGACTTAGGTACCCTTTTAGCTAACAATTCATTTCTCTGAGCTTTAGGGGGAGATTCCAAAACTAAAACATGGGATTATTATGATGACTAATTTAACCCTAACACTGAGTTCAAACCAACAAGTGGCACTATCACTGAGTGACAGACAAGACTGAGAAAGGTAAATCCGTTTTCATCAGAGGAGGAGAGAGGTGGGGGAGAGGTTAGAGAAGGTGCAGCCAACGCTAGCAAAGGAGATGGCAGGCTCAGGGGTGTCTATGTGTTGGGGTGAGAAAGGGAAGGACCCAGGCCACCTACAAAAGCGTTCCTGCTGAGGACACTCTGGATTCCAGAGGATCAAGTGGTTTTGACTATGAATGCATCAATGGAACCTCATTGCCTCTGCCCCAGGGAGGCAGAGAGTAGCCAGGACTGAGTATATGCAAGCCTGTAGGTGGAAATTTTTTAGTTAGCTTGGGGACAGCAGGAAAGCTATCCACTGGGGGCTTTGTTAGTCAACAACCGCATCCTGGGCACATTTAACAGGTGGCTAAGGAAAGAAATCATCTTATTTATTAAGTAAGTAAGCAGGAAGGCAGCCACCAGCCCCAGGACGATCCATTGCTCAAGTCTCGTCTATCGCTTTCATTGAGGTGCTAATACTCTCAGAACCTCCCCGCTGGGACAGGTTTTGCTCGAAGCTAGAATTTTCATTGGTTAGAAATACCTGGCCTTCCAGCTTCCGGGGTGGGAAAGGGGTTGTCTAGAAGACAGGGTCAGCGGGTCTTTACAAATTAAAGCCCGAAGGCACACCAAAATTCAGAATTGGGGCACAATAGTCAATTTGCATAAGAACCACCACTTAGGCAGAAATGACACAGCACCCCTACTAATTAGGCTTCAGCCGCCTACGTTTTCAGCTCAGGTTCTTGGAAATTTTATCTTAACCTAATTTTGTCCTGTTTCCTTTCCTTCCTCCTCCCTCCCATCTCAATTTTTTTTAGCCAAATGGTTTCCTAAAACTGAAAATGATGCTTTCTGCCCCACCTAGACAACTCTTTAGATAGAGTTTGGTAGTGATTAAGAACTTTCTACACATTCCCTACCCCCACCCCCACCCTCCCCCACCCCGCCCAAAACACACACTCTGCGGGTTTGCAAACTCTAGATAACCCGCCCACATAGGGCCCTTCCCTCCCACTCAAGACCTTAAAGGGGAAGCTCCTACCAAGTCTCAAGAAAAGGCTTGGATAAAACGCAAAAACAAAAACTTTCTTTTGAGAGGACAGAAGAATGTTGACTTTTCTTTCCTTTTAATTCTATTCTCAACCATTCTTAACAGAAAACCATGAATTTATCCAGATATAATTTGGTTCCGAAGTGTAACACAGGGGCTTCCCTGGTGGTCCAATGGCTAGGACTCTGTGCTTCCAATGCCAGGGACTTGAGTTCGGTCCCTAGGTGAAGGCACTAGATCCCAAGTTCTGCTAAAGAACCTGCATGCCCCAACTATGATCCAGTGAAGCCAAATAAATATTTTTAAAAAGAAAGAAGTGTAGTACAGGTGGGGGTACTACACCAGGTACTACACCTGCTGGGGTTTCTCCCCACCCTACTGACCATTGTAAGCCCTTATCCCTGTTGCTTATGATTTACTTAAAAACTATTCTACTATTGGGCATTTGTTTGTGAATTTTCACAAATAGGAATGATGCTGTATTAAAAATCCCTGTGGACAAAGCTTTTCCTACTGGAGTATTTCCTAAAGATAAATTTCCAGAAGAGTATTACTGATATATCAAAGGTTATGAACATTTTAATAGCTCTGATACATAGTGCTGAATAACTTTTCAAAAGGATAATGATTCTATTTTGTGAGTTGTCAAGCATGTATCTTTCTCAAATCCATTTGGCACTTCTATTTCAGCAGTGCTTGGTATCTCTTGGGAAGTGACTAAAAAGGCTTGGTTTGGTGCCAACTATGGGGCAACTATGAAGTCCAGACCCCAGAGAATTCTGCCATCTCACCCCTCACCCTCATCCCCACACCATCCATAAGCTGGGGTACTGAGGAGATAGTTCAACAGCCCCTCATTATTTGACTCTTAGAAAGAGACTGTTCATTGTTCACCTCTTAATCCCTGGTGAACACATTCTTGCCCTTGGCTTCACTATTCCCCAAGCCTGGACTGTCTTGCCTCTCTCTGCCTGAACTGTGGTGAGCGTGCATGCATGCTTAATCGTGTCTCTCTGCTAGCCCAAGGACTGTAGCCCTCCAGGCTCCTCTCTCCCTGCAACTTTCCAGGCAGGAATACTAGAGTGGGTTGCCATTTCCTACTCCAGGGGATCTTCCTGGCCTGGGGATGGAACCTGAGTCTCCTGCATTGGCAGGAAGATTCTTTACCACTGTGCCACCTGGGAAGCCCAAAACTTATCCCTTATTTCACCACATTTCTAAGCAGTTTTCCCCAATCTAGTCTAGTCTTCCACCTTCCTTCAAAACATGTGGGAATTCAGAGCAGGAGCTATTAAGGTGTTTACAGTTGTCTCCTGCCATGAAGGGTCTCAGTCTAGTAGGGGGACATGCATGCAGACCATCACTGCAGTGTGATGAATGCAATTCACATGCTCTTTTACCTGCTACTTACGACATCTATCCTAACAGAACAGGATGGTCTTCTACCTGGTAACACATACTAATTTGCATCTGTCTGGTCCCACGTATGAGATGACTGGTTCCCAGGCTTTTGTGGTTATAAAAATCAACCGCCCAGAGAGCTTTTTCAAAATGCAAATCCCCAGCGAGTGGGTTTGTGGTCCTCCAGCTCCCTGTTACTGAAATCTGGTCCAGGGAACAGCAGCAGCAGCATCCCCTGGTAGCTTGATAGAAATGCAAAATCTCCCAGCCTGGAATGAGAATCTGCACCTTACAAAAGGGCCCCACATGTTAACACAACACTAAAACTGGAGAGCAAGAGTCTAGCTCCATGCTCCTCTAAGTGGACTGAGACCCAGTAAGAAAAACATTTTCTACTTGAGACCCAGTTCACACACATCCAGGTGAAACAAAAGCCTCACCAAACAATGCTTAAGTGAGAGTCGTATCAATATTTTCTGTTCTATTTTATTCTTATTCTTTTTTCTTCTTTAATGCTGATCTCTACAACCAAATTGATTTCCCACCCTATTAACATATTGCAAGTCACCATTTGAAAAGCAGTGTTCTGCGTATGGCTGAGACCCTTCGCTGTCCACCTGAGACGATCACAGCATTGTTCATCGGCCATGCTGTTGCTGTTTAGTCACTGAGTTGTGTCCAGCTCTTTTCAACCCCATGGACTGTGAAGGGGATTTTTCAGGCAAGAATACTGGAGCGGGTTGCCATTTCCCTCTCCTGGGAATCTTCCCGACTCAGAGCTTGAACCTGTGTCTCCCGCACTGCAGGCAGATTCTTTACCACTGAGCTACCAGGGAAGATCTAATCGGTCATACTCCAATACAAAATAAAAGGCTTAATTAAAAAAAAATTTAATGAAAAAACAGTGACTTCCTGAGTTGCGTGAGCCTCTGCAGAGATGAATCAGAAGCTGGCTCATCTAAGGCAGAGGCTGCATGCATTTATTTCAGTTTTATTTTATTCTCTGGGAGCGGGTGAAAGGGTAGAAGAAAAGGTATCCTGGTGAACAGCAGTAGCGTCAGCAGCTTTGGGAAGAGGAGGGCATCGTCCTTCAGCTGAGCAAGACTCATGTGGCTAGAGACGCCCTTGAGTTTGGGGTTCTACATTAGAGCTTGGAGGCAGAAGTTCCACAAGCAAGTGGAGAAGCTACAGGAAGGTGCTGGTCTGAGCAAAGAGCCCAGTCCTTCAACTAAGAGGAGCTCCCTGGGTGAGGGAAAGGTGCGCACTCACCTTCAGAGGACCCAGACGCCTGCTTCCCCTGCTTGAGGAGGCTCACGGGAATGTCCAGAAATTTCTCATAGCAATCTCCGTACCACACGAGGAGCTCCTGGTTCTGGTAGATCTCCTTGCAGCTCTCGTAGAAGATCTGTCCTTGACATTGTATTGCCACCAGGTTCTGCTCCGACGGGAAACGGGCACAGTTGACATAGGACATCCAGTTCCCTGCACCTCCTTTTCCGTCAATAAAGTGGCTCAACTGACCATCTTCAAAGATCTAAATGGAATCAAACAAACTTTAGAAATGTACCTTTTATTTTTCTTTTGGTTTGACATAGAAAATAAATTTACTTATTAAAAATGTACAATTCAAATCTCACACTTGATCTCTTTGAATATATTTATTTATCAATATTATTAAGCCTAAATGGATTTATTAGCTGAAAGGTATAGATGGTGCGACATTTTTAAAAGGTTTCTACTTTTATCACATCATTTGTCTAATGGGGATTTTTAAAAACAGCTACTCTTAACTCTGTATGAAGCATGATGGTAGGATTGCAGTTTGTCAGACTGTATCATATTATCCTCCCTTGCCCTGAATTTTGAGGAATATACTTTAGGAAAATAATCTGAAATCCAGACTTGATTCCCAAGTTTCTAGGGTGAACATATATTAATTTCAGAAACAGAAGCAAAGGGAACAGGAGGTTACATTTAATTCTATCAGTTCAAGACAACCAATTCGTTTGGTAGTTTATCTCAAATGAGTTTTCGTGTGTATTGATGGAGATATAATTTAATTCTTTCTCTCCAGTGGGTAATTCTGCAGTCTTTGATGCTTTGGTGTTACAAACAGATCCTGGGAAGTCTGGATTTCAGATAATTTTCCCAAAGTATATTCCTCAAAATTCAGGGCAAGGGAGGATAATCTGATACAGTCTGACAAACTGCAATCCTACCATCATGCCTCATACAGAGTTAAGAGTAGCTGTTTTTTAAAATCCCCACGAGACAAATGATGTCAAAAATTTTAAATCTGGTCTTTGTCCTTTTGGACATAGTCTTAGCATCACGTGGTAATACTTAAAGTATTTGTTTTGTCTGTAAATATAACCCAGGGTATTGGCTCTTTGTATTCTAGGGCTAATCTTCAGATGAAAATGCCTTAAGGCACTGAAAAGATACACAGACTCCATGTGGAGGTGCTATCCCTAGCAGCTCTGCAGTTGCCTTTTTTTCTCTTTATGTTGCAAAACAGACAGCACAAGACAGCTGATTACTGCGGAGAGGGTCCCCTCTCCCAGAGGGGCAGAGGCCAGGCTTTATCCCCAGTGACCCTCCTCCCCACTTTCTGACAATCCATCAGAAACAAATTTACCTCCCACATGAGGGAATTGTCTCCGTGTGTCTTGACTTCGCTGGTGTTGACCACTTTACCCTGAAAGGGCCCAAACCTGACTCCTTTGGCCACAAGACTACTGCAGAACACCCCAAAATGTGCGACTTCACCAAACTTCGTCTGCTGGAGGCAGAGACCTAGCGGGAGATCCAGGGTAGGAAAGAAAGCCAGTGAAGAAACCTACTGTGTTTGCTGCTGTTAAAAAAAAGAAAACGAGAATAAAAAAAAAAAAAAAAATCCAAGCCAGGAGCCCTGCCCACCTTCTGGTAGCTGAAGGGAGTCGTTATCCAGAGTCTGAGGAAGAGAATCAGCTCCTAGAAAAAGACAGGATTAAATTCTTATTTTTTAGATTAAAGGTATTATAAAAGCCGTCTTCCTCCTCATTCTCTAGAGCTTACCATTTGACCCTTCGAGGCTTCCGGTTCCTTTTACATATGCAGTGTCTCATTTTAGACTCAAAAGGACCCTAGTTGGTTAGATGGTAATTAACCCCCGTTAGCAAATTCAAGGAGAAGGAAATGACAACCCACTCCAGTGTTCTTGCCTGGAGAATCCCAGGGACGCGGGAGACTGGTGAGCTGCCCTCTCTGGGGTCACACAGAGTCGGACACGACTGAAGCTACTTAGCATAGCAGCAGCAAATTCAAAGAACTTGAGAATCAGAGGTAATGCTGATTTCGACTAAGGTCAGATGACTGGAGGGAGACTCTCAGAGTGAATGGCAGCTGGCTCTCACTGAGACGCCTTGGGCATCCCGGTAGAACTTGAGCCCACCAGATCAGCCCACACACAGCATGAGCCATTTCTCTTAAGACAACCTTGTTGTTTAATCGTTAAGTCGTGTCTGACTCTGCGACCCTATGGACTGCAGCCCGCCAGGCTCCTCCGTCCATGGGATTCTCCAGGCAAGAACACTGGAGCGGGTTGTCATTGCCTTTTCCAGGGGTTCTTCCCCATTCAGGGATGGAACCCGCGTCTCCTGCATTGGCGCCGGGGAAGCAAAACAACCTTAAGAGTCATGCGGGTAGGGTTTCGGAGGTGAGCCTGGCCTCCCCACCTCTATCTTCTGATGGAAGCACACACCTTCCCCTTCAGCACTCCCACTGCCTGGGATCCACCTGGAAGCGCCCGTTCCGCCTCCTGCTCCCACCTCTCTTCCAGTTGCCCCCGGCTCCCGCATCATGGGGCCCACCTTTACCGGCGCTGTCGGTGGGGATCAGGAGGCCCGAGATCGCGTGGTGCAGGCGGGCTGAGTGCTGCGGGCTGGGGATGACCCCGTACAGAACCAAGTGCAGGTCTTCCTGGGTGAAGTGGTAGCGGCGAGAAGCCTTCCCCTCTTGGTTCACGAGTTTGGCGCCATCCTCAGAGGGCTCTCTAGGGGACCCCGATAACAGCTGCGAGGGCTTCGGCCTCTCAGGTAACAACGAAGCATCCACGGGGGGCGGCGGAACGAAAATTTCAGGTCCCCAACACTGGCCACCGTCGCTCCGTCCGGCGGTGTGTGCCGAGTCCTCGCTGGCGGCGCCGGTAAACTCGCGACTGCTGTTTTGGAAGTGTGGCACCTCCCTGGGGAGGTGGGGAACGGGGTACCAGGTCTGCAGCTTGCTGTACCAGGGCAGGTCGCACAGCGGCTCCCTCGGCAGGGCCAGGCCCGGGCTCAGCAAGGGAGGCGCGGTCCGGAAGCCGAAGGGGGGCAGAGCCGGGGACGCTCCCAAGGCTTCCAGAGGCCGGAAAGGCTGGAAGCCCTCCTCCGCCGCGGTCAGGGTGTTCCCGTAGTGGCCGTAGGGCGGGAAAGGCGTGTAGTAGGCGGCCAGGTGTTGGGGGCTGCTCTGGAGCCAGTCGGCCGGGTAGCATCCCTTGTCCTGGGGTCCGGCCTCCCCCGGCGGCCGCAGGGCCATCCCCGGGCCACGACGCTCGGCGGGTCTGCAGAAAAGCAAGGGCGGCCGGGTGAGGGGCGCGGGGCGCTGCAAGCCGGATCCTGCGCGCCCAGCCTCCACTGCCCGAGTCCAAGAAAACTGGATAAACTTCCCACTTCGATTCCTCAAGACCAACCCGGCAAACGAAACAAAAACAGCAATTAAAAACACCGCCCCCCTCCCAAACAAAATAAAAACGAAAATCTGCCGGGATTCTGTCCGACACCGAGTTCCGGGTAACTGTCGCCTTCTCGCTGCCTCTACAGACACACCTTGACCTGCCAGCGCTCCTTTCCCACACCCGCGCTCGACGCCCGCCCCAAACCCGGCTCCTGCAAAATCCGCTTCAAGTTCCCTCCTCCGCTCTCTTCTCCGTCCTCCACACCCTCTTTTCCAGGGTGGGTCGGAGCTGCAGGACCTCCCCTCTCACCGGGGCGGGGGCCGAGTGCTAGACCGCCCCTGGGGGCAGGCGGCAGCTCCGGGCGCTCCTGGGTCTCTAGCAGAAAGGGCAGGGCCGAAAGCCCGATCGGATCGCGTAGGAGTCGCGCTCCCCTAGCCCGGCTGCAGGTCCCGGGAGGCCGCTCCTCTGCGAGGCCCGGGTCTGACCCCAAGGACCCCGGCGGTCCCGGCTGCGAAGAGGAGGAGGTGGAGAAAGTGAGTGCCACTTTCGGCTCCCCTCTCAACTTCGGAGCCAGAACGGGCTCCCTACGTGCGCCGAGTCCCGCCACATTCCCCAGGTCCCTTGGGAAACTCGCCACCTCGCCCGGGGACTTAGGGATCCTGGGGTGGCCTCTCGGGAGCAGGCGACGACGAGCCCCAGGTCAGGTGGGAGAGAACTGGCTCACGCCCCAGCGCCGCTGCCGCCCCCACCCGAAATGGACAGCGTTTTAATGGACAGAAGTTCACCGAGCCTGGAGGCTGGAGCCCCTTCAGGGCAGGCGGGTCTCGAGGGCATGATCAATGAGCCCGTAAGGAAACCAAGCGGGGTCGTGACTCAGAAATTAAAGAACACGGGGTCAGGAGAAGAGGTCAGCCACGACGAAGGCATCTACGCGTCCCCTTCTGAGACTCCCCAAAGGCGCTCGGCTCACCCCGAGGACCTGCGACTTGGGGTTGAAAGCCGCTTAAGCGAATTAAAAACAACAACAACAACTCCGAGAGGGCAAAACGACCCCTCAGAACGAACTGCGCCAGAGACTACTGCCTTCCCGACCATCCCGGCAGGCGACAGCCCCGGGCCACAGCTGCACGCGGGGCTCCGCACCCACCTTGGAGAGCGCGCAGCCCGGCGAGAGGGCGCCCCGGGTCCACGGAAGGGCGGCGCGGGTTCAGGATCCGTAGGCTTCGGGCGGGCCCGCAGGGCTGAGTCGGGTTTAAGAGGGCGGCGGGCGGGCGGGGCTGCGGGACCCGGAGAGCGCTAGGGTGGGGAAGGGACGCGGTCCACGCGGGTCCCCGGGGCGCGGCTCCTCCCCGCCCACCGCGACCATTGGCCGGCGCTGGGCGCGCCCCGCTCCCAGGGGGTCGCGCGCTTAACTCTTCGCTTCTCCAAACCTCCCCGAGACCCCGGCGGGGAGCTCTCGCGGCCCGCTTTCTGGGGCGGGCACCGGTGCAGCTCCTGGCTGACAGTTGTTCAGTCGCTTAGTCGTGTCCGACTCTGCGACTCCATGGACTGCACGCCAGGCTTCCTTGTCCATCACTATCTCCTGGAGTTTGCTCAAACTCAAGTCCATTGAGTAGGTTATACCATCCAACCATCTATTCCTCTGTTGCCTCCTTCTCCTGCCCTCAATCTTTCTCAGCATCAGGGCCTTTTCCAATAAGTCGGCTCTTCACATCAGGTGGAAATATTGGAGCTTCAGCTTCAGCATCAGTCCTTCCAGTGACTGTTCAGGGTTGATTTCCTTTAAGATTGACTGGTTTGATCTCCCTGCAATCCAAGGGACCCTAAAGAGTCTTCTCCTAGGAGTAATAACCGTGGGCAAGTGTGGCGGAGTCCCCAGACAGGCCCCTCTGCACTCACATCCACCTGCACCCGCGCCCTTACAGGCTGGGACTCGAGTCCCGGGGTCTCGCCCCTGCCTCTCGGCTTCCAGTTTCCATGAGCCGAGCCTGGCCGAAAGCGGCGTCCAACCCCTAGGACCCGATGGACATTTGTCCCTGACATCTCGTGGGGAGCAGGCATCACCCCCTCAGGGCTCAGATCCGGGTGGGCTCGGCGCCCGTGCCGCTCCCAAGGCTTGGGGGACAGGGGAGATTGTTGAACCCTCTCGGGGGCTTTTTACTTCTCCAGTATCTTTCACTGTCGGAGAACCGGCCCGCGCGCCGCCGGGCGGTCTCTACCCCCGGGGAAGGCACGCCACCTCCGACGCGCGGGGCTTTTCAGACCCAAACCCGGCGCTCAAAGGCCGCATTTTTATTCTTCTCACCGGCTATTGAGGGAAAGAAAGGAACACTTAGACCCATTGACATTCACACGAGGAAGCATCTAGGGTGGGGGAAACCTTGGTCAGTCCCGGTGACCTTGGGTCAGGTTCCTCTCTGCCCCAGCCGCGGCTTCCTCTTGGCAAAATGGGGCGAAACTCTGAGCGCAGCAGTGCGGGCTGGAAGGAGAGACGGAGACCCTAAAGCCCGGCTTGGCCTCGACTGTGTCACTAAACCTGGAGGGAAGGAAAGGAAGCGGCATCCATCCGGCCGAGAGAGGCCACCAGAGGTCCTAAAGTCGGTGGAGAGAGAGGAGGCCTGCGGCGGAGCAGGGCTTCCTCCGCGACCCACCCCACTTACCAGAGCAGCCGCGATGCGGCTGGCGCCCTCTCCTCGAGCCCCGGGGACCTGACCTTGTAGACCTCACTGCCCGCGAGGCAGTGCGGGGGGCGGCGGGGCGGGGGGGTGGGGAGGAAGGCTAGCTCAGGGCCCCGGGTCTTCCAGGGCGCGGGCGGCGCGCGCCCGGCTGCTTCTCCAAGCCACCTGCCACGCCCACATGCGCGGCCAGGTCACCTCGCCAGCGCGACGCGGTTGGTGTCGGCCGCGCAGCCCTGGGTCCAGACCCGTTTCCCAGTTGCCAGGATGATCGGAGAGGCGGGCGGCGTGTGGTTTTCTCAACAGGGCTGGGGTGACAAGGAGCCCAGGATTTCCTTCTGCTCCTGGTTCTAGACTCTCTGCCTCACCTGGGTTCTTAAGATCTTGGCTGATAGGTCAAAGATATCCGTCGGATCTTGTCCGAGGAGCCTCTGGGGAGGATATTGTACTTGGAAATGCAGAATAAATTCTGCCGTCTTCCTTCCGGAGGCAAGCACATCCCAGGACCCCCACGACCTCCCTCATTTACTGTGTCTTCCTTCCTCCCAGACCTCACCCTAGGATTTAAAGACTGATGAGCCTGTATTTGGGTGGTCCCTGAGTGTAGGTCCTCAAGGGACCATTGTTTAGTGCAGTTGCTCACTGGTTGTAGCTTTAATTTAACCTTCTCAAGGTGAACCCTACCTTATAAGTGAACCTTATAAGTCTTGTTCTGCAAAGATTCCAGATTTTAAAATATTTTTAGATGTATTTTAAATTATAAGCTTGCCTGTTTACATAGTTTAGAGATATTGATAAAAATAAAAGTGAAAATTCCCACCCACCCCTCATCCCTACTCTGCAGAGGTGAAACTGACCAACTGTTTGGTTTATTCTCTACTTCCATTATTTTTTTAAAAAACACCAAACTTTTATTTGTGTTTATATATGGAGAATTTAAAAAAAAAACCTGGGATTAACTTTTCTTATTAACTATTAGTTTTGTTACTAACAGTATATTTGTGTTGTTAGTTAGTCCCTAAATCATGTCTGACTCTTTTGCAACCTCATAGAATAGCTGGCTAGGCTCCTCTGTCCTTGGGATTTCCCAGGCAAGGATACTGGAGCGAGCTGTCATTTCTTCCTCCAGGGGATCTTCCTGACCCAGGGATCAAATCAAGTCTCCTGCATTAGCAGGCAAATTCTTTATCACTGAGCCCCCAGAGAACCTTATAATAGTTGCATGGTGCAGAAATTAATTTTATGAGTGTACCCTTAATTTTTAAGTATCCTCTTACAAAGGTACTTAAGTTGTGACCAGTTTTTTGAGCTGTTACTTCTGGGAACATTGTTATAGAAATACGTATTTGTGCTACTGTGCTTGCAGAATAAATACTCAGGTGCTGAATCCCTGGATCAACAGGTATCAACAGTGAACATTTTTATAGGTACATGAAGCCATTACCAATTAATGCCTCCATCAACAATGGGTGTGAGTGCCCTGTGTCTCCACACCCTCACCTAACACTGAATATGGCCAGTCCATTAAAACAGGGGTCCCCGACCTCTGGGATCTAATGCCTGATGATCTGAGGTGGACCTGATGTAATAATAACAGAAATAAAGTGCACAATAAATGTAATGTGTTTCATTACATTTCCTGAACCATTTCCCCCCACTCCCAGTGGAAAGATTGTCTTTCAGGGAACTGGTCCATGGTGCCAAAAAGGTTGGGGACCACTGTGTTTAAAGCTGTTATCTCTCACATGGAAAGTATATCTTATTCTAATTTGCTTTTTAGTCATTTACTCAACAGAATCCCTGAACACCTTGCTGTCAATGTGCTGGTCACAGAGAATACAGTTGTGAGCAAACCAGCTCTGTCCCACCCTGGTCACCAAAGCGGTCTTATGAGGATGATACATATCTGTGTGAATACTTGATGAATGTGTAACTGTGAGCTGCAATCCAGTGAGAGCAAAGAAGAAAGAATAAAGAAGAAATGTAAGGGAAGAGGAGCATGTCCTGACTTGGGCTGAGAGGACAGGGATGGTTCCCCTGCTCCAGAAAGTGTGAAAGATCTGAAATTAACTAAATGATGAGAGCAAGTGATCATCACGTGTGATTCCAGATCAGTGGGATACTTGGTGCCAAGGCTCTGACACCTGGAAGGCATGTGACTCACAATAGTTCATGCTAATCCTGAGAGTTTAAGGCAAGAATTCAAGTTGGCTGCTGCCTCCTCCTTGGAATTCCTCTTATTATCTGTTAGAGTTTTTCCCTGCCCACAGTGGGGCAGTTGGTCTTCCAGCATCTCTTTTGTTCATAATGACAGCAAGTATTCTTTCTAGGGGGATCCTTTTTATGTAAAGGCATAGAGAACATCTGGGGCTATCTAGGTGTTTAATTTGAAAAATCACTAACTTGATTAGAGTCTAACTCTGTTTTTCTTCTCTAACCTCCAACGCTATACATCTATCCCACTCTAGCCATGAAGTATTAATTCTCTGACTTCTGGCTTAAGGCTGTTCATTAAAAAATGAGGATGATGTGACAAGAGTGTCTTTCTATTGATCTACTCCAGATTGTTGCCTGGAGGCAATTTTTAAAATCCTCACTGAATTTGTTTAAAAAAAATTTTTGAATTGCTGTCCAGTCAGTCTTCACTCAAAATAAAACAAGTATTGCCTTCAGTAAGGACTGTACCATGTTTTGTACGTTCTTTAGTCCCTGTTCTGTTTGACTGACCCCAGGAATACATAGACTGATTTCAAGGTCCTTCCAATCAACTCTTCCTATTCAGCCGTGTGCATCTGAAGGAACTGTTAATACATATGCTAGATGACAGAGTGCCTGAAGAACTATGGACAGAGATTCAGGACATTGTACAGGAGACAGGGATCAAGGCCATCCTCAAGAAAAAGAAATGCAAAACAGCAAAATGGCTGTCTGAGGAAGCCTTACAAATAGCTATGAAAATAAGAGAAACGACAAGCAAAGGAGACAAGGAAAGATATGCCCGTTTGAATGTACAGTTCCAAAGAATATCAAGGAGAGATAAGAAAGACTTCCTCAGTGATCAGTGCAAAGAAATAGAGGGAAAAAATAGAATGGGAATGACTAGAGATCTCTTCAAGAAAATTAGAGATACCAAGGGAACATTTCATGCTAAGATGTGCACAATAAAGGACAGAAATGGTATGGACCTAACAGAAGCAGAAGATATTAAGAAGAGGTGGCAAGAATACACAGAAGAATTATAGAAAAAATATCTTCATGACCCAGATAATCACAGTGGTATGATCACTCACCTAGAGCCAGACATCCTGGAAGGTAAAGTCAAGTGGGCCTTAGGAAGCATCACTACGAACAAAGCTAGTGGAGGTGATAGCATTCCAGTTGAGCTATTTCATATCCTGAAAGATGATGCTGTGAAAGTGCTGCACTCAACATGCCAGGAAATTTGGAAAACTCAGCAGTGGCCACAGGACTGGAAAAGGTCAGTTTTCATTCCAGTCCCTAAGAAAGGCAATGCCAAAGAATGCTCAAACTACCGCACAATTGCACTCATCTCACACGCTAGTAAAGTAATGCCCCAAATTCTCCAAACCAGGCTTGGAACCCAGAACTTCCAGATGTTCAAGCTGGATTTAGAAAAGGCAGAGGAACCAGAGATCAAATTGCCAACATCCATTGGATCATCAAAAAAGCAAGAGAGTTCCAGAAAAAAAACATCTATTTCTGCTTTATTGACTATGCCAAAGCCTTTGAATGTGTAGATCACAACCATCTGTGGAAAATTCTTTAAGAGATGGGAATACCAGTCTACCTGACCTGCCTCTTGAGAAACGTACATGCAGGTCAGGAAGCAAGAGTTAGAATTGTACATGGAACAACAGACTGGTTCCAAATAGGAAACGGAGTACATCAAGGCTGCATATTGTCACCCTGCTTATTTAACTTATATGCAAAGTACAACATGAAAAATGCCTTGCTGGATAAAGCACAAGCTGGAATCAAGATTCCTGGGAGAACTATCAATAACCTCAGATGTGCAGATGACACCACCCTTATAGCAGAAAGTGAAGAAGAAATAAAGAGCCTCTTGATGAAAGTGAAAGAGGAAAGTGAAAAAGCTAGCTTAAAACTCAGCATTCAGAAAACTAAGATCATGGCATCTGGTCCCATTACTTTATGGCAAATAGATGGGGAAACAGTGGAAAGTGACAGACTTTATTTTTGGGGGGCTCCAAAATCACTGCAGATGGTGACCGTAGCCATGAAATTAAAAGATACATACTCCTTGGAAGAAAAGTTATGACCAACCTAGACAACGTATTAAAAAGCAGAGACATTACATTGTCAACAAAGGTCCATCTAGTCAAAGCTATGGTTTTTCCAGTAGTCTTGTATGGATGTGAGAGTTGGACTATAAAGAAAGCTGAGCGACAAAGAACTGATGCTTTTGAACTATGGTGTTGGAGAAGACTCTTGATTCCCTTGGACTGCAAGGAGATCCATCCAGTCCACCCTAAGGGAGATCAATCCTGAATATTCATTGGAAGGACTGATGCTGAAGCTGAAACTCCAATACTTTGGCCAGCTGATGCGAAAAACTGACTCACTGGAAAAGACCCTGATGCTGAGAAAGATTGAAAGCCAGAGGAGAAGGGGACAACAGAGGATAAGATAGTTGGATGGCATCACTGACTCAATGGACATGAGTTTGAGTAAACTCCAGGAGTTGGTGATTGACAGGTAGGCCTGGCGTGCCATAGTCCATGGTGTCGCAAAGAGTTGGACATGACTAAGCGACTGAACTGACTGACTGAGATGATGGAAGTCAAGGACACTGGGATCATGGCTTCCTTGTACCAGCTTAAATTCTGAAGTTCTTCATATTAGTCATAAAAGACTGACCACTGAATATGAAACTAAAGATTTAATTGCATTTGCTGCCTCCTCCCGCTTTCCCCCTTTGTTTTTTTCTTTTTCTTTTTTTAAATTTTGACCACATCCCAAGGCATGTTGGATTTTAGTTCCCTGATCAGGAATGAAATCCATGTTCCCTGCCTTGGAAGGCAGAGTCTTAACCACTGGATCACCAGGGAATTTGAATTGCTCCTTTGTTTTAAGTTGCTTCAAGGATGGATCATTTTGGTCCTATTGGGAGCTCCTCAAAGAGGTCACTTGGTAAACTGTGTCACTTTTGTAAGATATGCACAAAAATTTAGATTGCACCGAGAATATATTGGTACCTAAGAAACAGGTTTTGAGCCTGCTGGAGCTGTGGGCTTGGACCCATCAAGACAACCCCATGCAAATTGATAATGATCTGCCAGAAGTTTTGCTTGTGCACAGCCCCCTGCTGTCTCTGACCACAGACCTAACAACTGCAGCCCTGAAGACTGAAGCACTGGAGATTTTTTTTCCCCTTATTAACCAGTTCTCAGGGACGTAAAGCTGGGTTGAAAGGATAACAGACTTCATAGGGTTTTTAGATGATTAGCCAAGGCAAATTTCATCTACTGAGGGACATTGGCAGGACAAGACTTTAAACTTGCCAGTCCTTTGGACCTGGTGGGCTTCTGTTCATTGTCTGTTCTTTGCTCTTTACTCCCTTTTAGTTAATGACACCTTGTAAAGTGGGAAAAGCTGTTTAGATCAAGAGTATGATTTCACCAAGAGTTTTTAGATCTAATCAGAAAATGGAAATTTCAGTGGGTGATACCTAATTTTCCTGATAGAGTTAGGAACATCAATGACATTGGCGCTCAGACCTACTGTGTGACTTGTCTTTCTTTTTTGGGGGCCAGGAACCTCAGGTGGAGAGACTAAGGGTGAGTCATTAGGTCCCCAAATTCAGCATCCGGGTACATAGTCGGGAGTTGCAGCTAAATCTCCATAGGACTTCCAAATTGTGGAAGGCTTCCCCCTCAAATAAAGCAACTTGTGAGAATGCCCCACATGTAACCCTAAAATAGCTTCTCATTAGGGGAAATAATGGAGAAGGTGATGGCACCCCACTCCAGTACTCATGCCTGGAAAATCCCATGGACAGAGGAGCCTGGTAGGCTGCAGTCCAAGGGGTCACGAAGAGTCGGACACGACTGAAGCGACTTAGCAGCAGCAGGAGCAGCAGCAGGCAGTCTAAATTGGAGAAGGTGATGGCAACCCACTCCAGTGTCCTTGCCTGGAGAATCCCAGGGATGGGGGAGCCTGGTGGGCTGCCGTCTATGGGGTTGCACAGAGTCGGACATGACTGAAGTGACAGCAGCAGCAGCAATAGGGGAAATAAGTGTCCTTTTTTTTTTTTTTTTTTTTTTTTGTATTTTGGATTCGGAAGTTTGTAGGATGGGATATCAGAAGTGGAATGACTTTAACTAATTGATTTCTCAAGGCCATGGTTAATATAAGTGAGGTTCTGACTGAAGAAAGAAGTGATACTCAAAACACAAAACTTTGCACAGTTGTAAGCAAGTAACTGATAGGGTTGTTTTGACTCAGTCTTGTACGACTAATGAGGGTTGGGATTCACTATCACAGTAGTCAAAGCTATAAGTCAAAAAAGTGATAGTCATACATGCTTTATATATATATACATAAACTTGAGGCCATTTAAAAAATATTTGTGTATTTCTGGCTGTGCTGGGTCTTCATTCCTTTCAGTGGGCTTTCTCGAGTTTCAGCGAGCAGGGTCTCCTCTCTAGATGCGATGCTGGGGCTTCTCATTGCATTGGCTGCTTTTGTCGTGGATCACAGGCTCTAGGTGCTTGGGCTCAGTAGTTGGAGCTCGTGGGCTCTAGAGCACAAGCTCAGTAGTTGTGGCTCACAAGCTTAGTTGCTCCGGGGCGTGTGGAATCTTCTTGGACCAGGGATTGAACTCGAGTCCCCTGCACTAGCAGGAGGATTCTTATTCACTGCACCACCAGGGAAGTCCATAAATACTTTTAATATTTAAATAGGAGAGAAAATAAACAAAATAAGAATTCAAGATAAGAATCTAGAAAAAGAACAACTAAATACCCTTAATGAAATCAGGAAGAAAGAATTCATAAAAAATAAAAACCAACTTCACAGGTTGAAAGACTAAAAATAATTGAATTTATGTATACATCCGAGAACTGCTTCTTTGAAAAGATCATTAGAATAGACAAGTATATAAGGAACCAGCAGTTAAAGCCATTTCTCTGGTTTTCATTAGTTTTAAAGTTTGTTTTGTTATAATATGTGACAATTTGTTACAGATACAACAGGTTTCTCCGTTGTACAAAATGCTTACCTTCAAAGTGCAGGATTTCTCCTGCTGTATTACAGCCACAAAAGGGAGCCAGCTTTGTTTAAAATTCTGTATCAGTCTGGGACGCATCGGAAGAGAAAAATCGAACAGTAATTTGAATAGGGAAAGCTTAATATAAAGAATTATTATCAACACCAAGGAAGTGGAGTGATACTCCACTAAGGATTTGCTGGGAAGAAGTTGAGAGAACTCTGAAAAATGTAGGAATAGTAAATACAATATACAATAGCAGACATAATTTTATTTAATACTGGATCTAATACGGCTTCTCAGGTCGTGATAGTGGTAAAGAACCCGCCAGCCGGCAGTAGTGCGCCTCGCCGCCATGGTCCCCGGTTCCGTGCAGTCAGCCGCCGGTGGTGGCGGCGACTTCCCCTCAGGAAGTCCGGTCTCCGCCTCCTCCTCCTCCTCTTACTCCGCCTGTTCGGCAGCGGCGGAGGCGGCGGTGCAGCAGCGGTTGTCCCTGCCTCTCCGCCACCTCCACCACGGCCTATCCCCGGGCTGGCGCTGCTGGCGGGGAGGGGGACAGTAGTTGTAGACGCTGCCCCTGCCTCAGAGAAGATACCACGTTGAGTGAGCAAAGGCTGAACATTTTGCAGATACCTTTCGTAAAAGGCTTATAAGAACTAGTGCCATAATTTGAATCATAATGGATTTCACATTATGAGCTCCTCGTTGTTGCACAGTCTCGCTATTTGGAGAAAGTTCATGCTAAATAACGGAAGCAATTAAAGAATATGATCAGATTTCTCCACCAAGGTCTCAATCTGATAAGGAGAATCCCTCATCAAGCTAATGAAGCATTCAAAGACATTTGGCTCTTTTCAAGATGAACTTGAAGATTATATCAAAGTGCAGAAGGCCAGAGGCTTAGAACCAAAGACTTATTTCAGGAAGATGAGAGGATTCTTTGGAAACCTATGGGTACAAAGAGAAGGCGATGGCACCCCACTCCAGTACTCTTGCCTGGAGAATCCCAGGGACGGGGGAGCCTGGTGGGCTGCCGTCTATGGGGTCGCACAGAGTCGGACACGACTGAAGTGGCTTAGCAGGATGGGTACAAAGAAGAGGTCGACTCTAGATCCAGGTGTAGAATGTTTGAGCAAAGACTCCCATATCGAACCGTCCAAACCTACCCGAGATCATGCAGTATTTCACAGAGTGGAAAAGCAGTTAACTCAGCGGCTACCAGCTCATGACAGCAGGCTGGGACTAGACTCCCTGAGCTACTCTCAGTTCACCAGGGACTGTTTCTCAGGAAAACCTGTACCCCTGAACCTTAGTCAGCACGAGTCTAACCTGGCGTGCTGCGATTCATGGGGTCGCAAAGAGTCGGACACGACTGAGCGACTGAACTGACTCCTCAGAAAATAGTACCAGTGCCCATCAGGCTAGTTATAAACACATACATCAGAAGAGGAAAAGGCACACAGAGGAAGGCAGAGAAAAGGCAGGGGAGGAGCGGCCCAAGCATAACGGGGGAAAAAGCTTGTGAGGAAACAGATTTAGACAAATACACGAGCGTCCAAACAAGCAAAACGGAGGCAGAAACAGAGTCAGTACGGAAAAGCTTAAGAACCGGAAGGAGAAAAAAAGCCGAGATGTAGCCTCTAAAAAAGAGCAACGTAAGCGCAGAAAAGAGAAAAAGGAACAAGGCCAAGAAAGGACAGAGGAGGGAATGCTTTGGGACCAGTCTATCCTTGGATTTTGAAGCTCTTGCATTGGTTCCCCCAGGGTTAAACTAATAGTTGAGAAGCTTGGTTTTACAGTGTTCATGTTCAAATCCGTATTCTCACATGAGCAGGTACAAAGGCTAAGAGAACAGGAAACAGAGTACGCTTGTTATCCAACATGGAAATATTTTTCCTCATTTTCTAAAATCATTACTACACTTTTCTTATCCATAATGTAATTTCCCTTAACAGGAGTGGCTCTGCTTTTATTCATCCGGTTGCTGTGATGGTGGAAGTATTTTTCCCTTGGGAGGTCATTTATATTTAAGTAGGATTAATAGGCTTAACAGAATCTATTTCTTGATTGAGTTTTAGTTTGGGTTGGGTATTTTTATATTCATTAGTTTTCTCTGTGAAGCAATTTAGATAGATATTTTTCCTGTTAGATCTAACTTGCAGTATATTTTCTAGATTGAAAAGTGGAAAATGACATACATTATAATAAGCTTAAGTTACATACAGTTTTTAAAAAGTTGATACAAAATCAGTTTATATTCTGGAAATGTTTATAATTTAATAAAGTTCTAATTTCTAAAAAAAAATTAGAAGAAGAACCCGCCAGCCAATGCAGGAGACATGAGATGTGGGTTCCATCCCTGGGTCTGGAAGACCCCTGGAGGAGGAAATGGCACGCACTCCAGTGTTCTTGCCTGGAGAATCCCATGGATAGAGGAGCCTGGCGGGCTAATAGGATCTAATAAACACCCCTCACTCCATGAACTGAGATTCAGACCTTGTTGGAAAAGGCTCAGCCATTGCTACTGAAAGGCAGACATGTTGCTGTGGTTCACACCTTGGAGGTCGCTGGACACCTGCCCTCTGGAGCTGGTTGTAAATCAGCCCCATAGCGTGCTGGGGAAGGTTGTTCACAGAGATGTCTCATTGCAGGCACTCTGCTACAAGACCACCCGAGGGAGTTGCTAGGAGAAGCTGCCGGCTACCGAGTGTTGCTGGCTGCTGTGTAGGGGTAGGTGGGCACTGGGGAAGCCAAGCAACTGGTCCGCCCAGATGGCCTCAGAATTAGAAAATGAAGCTGTTTCTTCCGGCAATGCCTCTCCAGCGCCCTCTGCTGACAAAACGTCAGCGCCTGCGGCAACTTATTTAAAGGGCTCAGATTCCTTTTCTTTAAAGCGCTCAAGTAGGGTGAGTTTGGGGCTGAGAGGAAATTAGGGCCGGGGGGGTGGGGAGGAAGTAGAATACAGACGTTTAATGAGCTATACATTCAATTTTTAAAAATCATTCGTTTACTTTATTATGTGTTTGTTTGCTGTTCTGGGTCTTCATTGCTGCTTGGGTTTTCCCCTAGCTGTGGCGGGCAGCGGCCACTCTCTAGTTGCAGGACTCTGGCTGCTCGTTGCGGGGGCTTCTCTTGTTGCTGAGCACGGGCTCTAGAGCTTCAGTAGCTGCCACTCCCCGGGTCTAGAGCACAGCCTCAGCAGTGCACGGGCTTAGTTTTCCCGTGGCTTGTGGAATTGTCCTGGACCAGGGATTAAACCCGTGTCTCCTACATTGGCAGGTGGATTCTCCACCACTGAGTCACCAGGGAAGCCCTGTTTTGTTTCTACTTTTTATCTTATTTATTTTTTAATTTTTAAAATATTTATTTATTTGGCTGCACATGGTTGAGACACCTGGGATCTTTGATCTTCATTGTAGCATGTTCTAGTTCCTGACCAGGGACCGAACCCAGGCCACCTGCATTGGGATCACAGAGTCCCAGCCACTGGGCCACCAGGGAGGTCCCTTAGTTTTCTTTTTAAATGGCACACGTGGGGAAGAACTAGTCATGACAAGAACAAGGAAGTTGCTGAAAGATAGCTCTGCTTGCCAGCGAGCAGTTTGGGGTTAGACTGTCACTGGTTGCACTGGAGAGCCCGAGAATGAGGCTCTCTGTGTCTGTCCTCCTCCAAGTCTGCATATCTGTTGTAGGAGGTGGGAAGGAGGGCCTTCTAGCTTAGCAGGATATTCACTTATCTCTACAAACTTGGTCCCAGAGGGTTTTCCTTCTGGTTGGGAGGCTGGTAGCTCTTGATTCCTTCCCCAGGATGTACCTTCTTCAACTCCGTAAGTCTCCGTAAGTCCTTTAAAGTCTCCGTAACCACCTTGAAACGTTAAATGCCACCATTTCCATGAAATTTCTAATGGAAATTAATTACTCTGATTTCCTCTAACTTTTAAAATTTGCTTTCTTTGAGGAGCACTATGACTTTGAACCCTACTTTAATTGCTGTTTATAGACTACGAGCGGCTTCTCTGGTGGCTCAGACGGTAAAGAATCCTGCAATGCGAGGGATCTGAGTTGGATCCCTGGGTCGGGAAGATCCCCTGAAGGAGGGCATGGCAACCCACTCCAGTATTCTTGTCTGGAGAATCCCCGTGGACAGAGGAGCCTGGCAACAGCGCGGTCGCAAAGAGTCAGACACGACTGAGCGACTAAGCACAGCACAGACCACAGAGACCGTGAGCAGGGCTTCCCAGGTGGTAAACAAACTGCCTGCCAGTGCAGGAGACTCGGGTTCAATCCCTGATCCAGGAAGACCCCCTCGAGAAGGGAATGGTAGCTGGCTCCAGTATTCGTGCCTGGGAAATCCCATAGACAGAAGAGCCTGGTGGGCTATAGTCCGCAGGGTCACAGAGTTGGCCACGACTTAGTGATTCAACAGCAGACTATGAGCACATTCATTTTGGTGTCTGCCTGCTAAGTGACTTGGTAAACACTTCTGTGACTCGATGAAGGAAGGAGTTACACTGGTTCCTGCCATGTCTTCCCTTTCATCGTCCTCTGCACCGCCCCCTTGCCCTTTCTTCCTTCCGCCTCTCAGCCAGAAAGGCTCCTGCTCTATCCTGGCTACTGGCTGTAGCCAAGCTGCCCAGCTAGACAGAAATGCCACTTTCACTGTTATGCCCACAGAGTCCCGTTTTCTTAAGCTGTGTCCCCAGTCGCCTGGAATGGAGCGACACGCATAGCTGTCAGAAGCAGAAACAGAAGAAAGGGCTTTAAGTCACTGACTTGCACAGAATGCCACACTGGATGCCCAATAATGTGCAGATGCACACACCTGTGAGGGGCGCAGACACAACTCTGCAGAACTCGCGGTGCACGGGGGGCCTGTCCAGGCCAGGAGCAGCTCCCTGGGGCCAGGCCACGTGGCGGAGTGCTTTGTGACAGAGCAACAGGCTACAGGCTGGCAAACCTGGGTGGATGTTTAGACTCCCGTCACTCACCAGTTGTGAGTCTTGGGGGCTTCTGGAAGAATCAAGGGAGCCAGTGAAGGAGGATAAACAGAGGCTGACTCTGTTCAGCACAGCAGATTGTAACAACAGAACCGAGCATGATAGGGGGTCTCGAGGCTGTCAGCTGGGAGGTCTGGGCTTGTCCCATCTCCTGGCCCCCATCCCACATTGCTAGATCCTGTTACACTGTGTGTGTGTTGTTGTTTAGTCGCTAAGTTGTATCTGACTCTTTGTGACCCCATGGACTGTAGCCCACCAGGCTTCTCTGTCCGTGGGATTCTCCAGGCAAGAATACTGGAGCGGGTTGCCATTTCCTCCTCCAGTGGATCTTCCCGACCCAGGGATTGAATTCGCATCTCTTGCATTGGCAGGAAGATTTTTTTTTTTTTTTTTTTTTACCACTGAGGCACCAGGGAAGCCTGTTATACTGCATACACTTTGTAAATATACATGCTCGAAGTGAAATGAGTAACCTGTGGGGCAATTTGGAGAAGGATGAAATCAGAGAAAACGCTTACTTTTTCATTAGTATCATTTTCTGTTTCTGTGTTTTGTTTTTAAATTCTTCTTGAGTTGTTCAGACAAGAGAGAGCCCAAGAGAGCTTCCCTCTCCTGGAGAAACGAGTGGCAAGAGGATGTCAGTCTGAGGGTGGAGGCAGGGGTGTCTCTTTGGAAAAAGCAAATAAATAGTTCAGATCAGGACGGGAAAAAATGGCCCGATTCTGGGAATGAAAATAAGGGATTGGGAATTCCCTGGCGGTCCAGTGGTTGGGACTCTGCACTTTCACTGCTGAGAGGGGATTGAAGCGCTAACGCTGATAAAAATCTGTGATCTGTAGACATGCTCCCAGAGGCCATAAATGACTGCAGTGTCTCCTCTCTCTTCTGGGTGCCACGTCAGACAGTTGGCTTAGGGTTTGGGGCCCCCCAGTGGGGAAGCTTTGTTCTTTCTCTGCACAAGGCTTGTGTGTGTGCTTTTCTGAGTATAAAAGCAGCTCATCGCCATTACAAAGTATTTACAAAGGATGGAAACGAGTTGAAGGAAAAAAGTAACATAATCTTACCTGCTCTTTTAAAATATCCATCACTTTAGAAGAAATAGAAAAGTTTCGTAGCAACATTGGTAGTGAAAGAACCAGAGAATACCTCCATTCCAGCTTATTCTTTTTGTGTGTGAATAACTCCGCACATCCCTTGTAAACTAGTTTCCTTATTCAGCTTATTCCTTATTCAGTTCACATCCAAGCTGGTAGCACTCTATTTTATCCCAGATATTGTCATGGCAGCTTCTCGTTATTTTAGGATCAAAATTTCAGACCTTCACTATTTGAAGATATAACCAAGATTCTTGTTTGCCATTTTCTTCATTTAGCCCTCTTTTCATCTGATATGTGAAACATAATATAGCTGTTTTATGCATCTGAAAAAAACTTTACTACTATCCAAATAACTGATTAGCACTGATTCACAAATGAATGGCTTCCCAGGTAGCTCTGAGGTAAAGCATCTGCCTGCTGATGCAGGAGACGCAGGAGATGTGGGTTCAGTCCCTGGTCAGGAGGCAACCCACTCCAGTATTCTTGCCTGGAGAATCCCAAGGACAGAGGAGCTTGGCAGGCTACAGTCCATGAGGTTGCAAAGAGTCAGGCAGGCCTGAAGCAACTGAGCACGCACACCTTAAATTGGCTAAGGTATTCTTGTACTCTTTATAGTAGAACATTTGATAGTATATGCTTTCCAAAAATAAAATTTGGCAATATGTATTGGAAACATTTTCATTCCATTTGGAGATGCTTTCCTAAGGCAAATAATCTGAAATACAGAAATCCATAAGCACACAACTATTTTTGTGCTATTTATGTTATCGAAAATTTGGAAATTACTTAAGTCAATGGGATATTACATGGGATATCAACATTAGTAAACTCAGTTTTCACTAATATAAGAACAAGCTTAATCAAAATAAGAAAAAAAAGTAGACTGCAGAAGTTTAATGAACTATAAACTCAGTTTTGTTTTTAAATTGCATATGTGAATTAGAGGCAAATATGTCCAAAAAAGTGATGACTCAAAGTCTATTAGAAGTAACACCCCCTTACCTTTTAAGTTATTACTCCTCCTTTTTTTTTCCTGGGCCTTGTGGCTATGGGATCCTACCTCCCCGACCAGGGATAGAACCCAAGGCCCTAGGTGGTGAAAGCATGGAGTTCTAACTACTCACCACCAGAGAATTCCCATAACTTTTAATCCCATAATCCCCACACTTTTAATTCCTCTTCTTTTACAAACATTTTACTATAGATATTTGGAGAGAACAGAATACCTAGCAGGAAGAAAAAAATAATCATCCCTTTTCTCTCTCTGCAGAGAAACTACTGTTCTTATTCAGGGCTATTTCATATTTATATTTAAACTAAATCTCATTGGTTTCTAGCTATTTGAAAACTTTTTTTGCATCTGTTTCTTCTTGTGGATAAAATTTAGATAATTTTAGCAAAAATTTAAAAATCCCATTAAAATATGAATTGAAATTAAGCCTGTAAATTAGCTGTGAAAATCCAGCATTCTTGGGTTCATCTACTTAAATCTTCTTTTTTGTTACTCTTTTATAGATTTTCTATGCAATTATCCTTAGGAACTTTATAACTTAATAAAACTGATATTGTGAATGGGAATGTTATTTGCAATTATTCACCTTACTTATTTGTCGTGTTGATGATAGTGATCATTTTGAGCTGTTATGAATTCTCATCTGTTTCTGTTGGTTCTGTGGGATTTTCTCAAATGATCTGCATGATGGTAAAGTCATCCCTCCTTTTCATGAACTGTGCAGTCCCACGGTCCTCACTTCTGATCTATCACTTGGTGAAACTGCATCAGAGGTTTTGGGCTGACCAATCATGCCCCGATGATTCAGGCAACACCCCCGTTTGTGCTAAGTGATCCTGCTCTTTAACCATCACTCTTAGAGACCTGATCTAAGGTAGTTCCATCCTATTGAATATTTTTCTTCCTGGGACAAGGAATTCAGAATCTGGGACACTGCAGCTGAAGCACCATAATTGCAGCTCTAGAGAGAAAGTCATTGGCTTCTTGCTAGGGTAGCCCCAGCAGCACTGGCTTCTTCTCCTCGGCTTCTTTTTGCTTGTTTTGTTTTGTTGGTAGAAGGAAAGTTGCTTAAAAATTTTCCTTTTATTGCAGTATAGTTGCTTTACCGTGTTGTGTAAGTTTCAGGTGTACAGCAAAGTGTCTGTTATACATGTACATGTATCCACTCTTTTTAGATTCTTTTCTCATATAGGTCATTACAGAGTGTTGGGTAGAATTCCCTGTGTTATGCAGTAGTCCTTATTATCTATTATCTCCTCAACGTCTATATCCTTTTATGAAAACTCTTTGCTCTTTCTCTTCCCTGTGTGTGTCTCTCTTATGTTAAGCTGGAATCAATTCCAACAGGCTGCCACCAGAAGAAGCTCTAATGTTAAAGTCGCCTGAAATGTCGTGGGTTTTCATGTAGTGTAAACATCTCACTTCCAGTATTCCTTTCCCCCAGAGCCCAGAAGTCTGAGGCACTGTTCCAGCCCCATCACTGAGAACGTGCACAGCCCCAGGCTCCACACTGCTCTCTTCTCAGCGTAGCCCCCACCCTATGTTCAACCAGAGCCCCACCTGCCCAGATACTTTGCCTTGCCCAAACTTCAGTTTGTCCCAGTGCCCGTCCAGGGCAGTGTAAATTTCCTCCAGTGGTCTTTGATCTTTTAAATGTCCGTTTGACTCAGGCAAGGATCTACAGGCTTTATCCACAGGTGACACACGTAGGGCTGAAACCATTCAACATCCTGACGTTTACGGTAATTCTGTTACCCTTCACACTATGGTCCTTTTTCTTTTTTTAATTGGAGTGTAAGTGTTTTACAATGCTGTGTGAGTCTCTGCTGCAGAACAACATGGATCAGCTATATGTATGCACATGCCTCCCTCCCACTCCCCCAGCCCATCCCTCTAGGTCATCAGGGAGCACTGAGCTGAGCTCCCTGTGTTATACAGCTGCTTCTCACTTGCTCTTTATTTTATGCGATCCTGTTTATGTCAGTGTCACTCTCCCAGTTCGTCCTATTCTCTCCTCCTCCCCTTCCCTGTGTCCTCGAGTCTGCCCTCGACATTTGCATCCCACTCTGTCCTGCAAATAGGCTGTTTCAGAGCAACTAAGCCTGTATACCACACCATCTTTCTGGATTCCATATAGATGCATTATATACGATAGTTGTTTTTCTCTTTCTGACTTACTTCACTCTGTATGAGAGACTCTGGGTGCATCCGCATCACTACAGATGACCCAATTTCGTTCCTCTTTGTGGCTGAGTAATATTCCATTGTACGTATGCACCACGTCTTCTTTATCCACTCATCTGTCAGTGGGCATCTAGGTTGCTTCCATGTCCTGGCTGTTGTAAATAGTGCTGCAATGAACATTGGGGTACACGTGTCTTTAAAACAAAAAGTGTATATGTATTTACTTGGCTGTGTGAGGTCTTAGTTGTGGCCCATGAGCTCCAGAGCACATGGGCTCAGTAGTTGCAGTGTCTGGGCTTAACTGCTCCATGGCACGTGGGATCTTAATTCTCTAATCAGGAATCAAACCCACATCCCCTGCATTACAAGGATTCTTGAACACTGGACCACCAGGGAAGTCCCTGTCTTTTTGAATTATGTTTTTCTCAGGGTATATACCTGGTAGTCGGAGAAGGCAATGGCAACCCCTCCAGTACTCTTGCCTGGAAAATCCCATGGACGGGGAGCCTGGTAGGCTGCAGTCCATGGGGGCGCTAAGAGTCGGACACGACTGAGCGACTTCACTTTCACTTTTCACTTTCATGCATTGGAGAAGGAAATGGCAACCCACTCCAGTGTTCTTGCCTGGAGAAGCCCAGGGAAAGGGGAGCCTGGTGGGCTGCCGTCTATGGGGTCGCACAGAGTCGGACACGACTGAAGCAACTTAGCAGCAGCAGCGGCATACCCAGTAGTGGGATTACTGGGTCATATGGTAGATTCATTTTTCGTTTTTTAAGGAACCTTCATACTGTTCTCTGTACTGCATTCCCACCAACAGTACAAGAGCATTCCCTTTCCTCCACATCATCTCCAGCATGTATTATTTGTAGATGTTTTGATGTTGGCCATTCTGACCTGTGTGAGGT
The DNA here is from genome assembly GCF_016772045.2 of Ovis aries. NCBI lineage: Eukaryota > Metazoa > Chordata > Mammalia > Artiodactyla > Bovidae > Ovis > Ovis aries. The sequence continues at coordinate 46,787,949 of NC_056062.1, forward strand.
GATACCACATTAATTTTTATTGAGCCATCATTGATTTTGGGCTTCGCAGGTGACTCAGTGGTAAAAAAATTCACCTCCCAGTACTAGAAAAACAAGAAACGTGGGTTCAGTCCCTGAATGGGGAAGATCCCCTGGAGTAGGAAATGGCAACCTGCTCCAGTATTCTTGCTTGAGAAATTCCATGGACAGAGGAGCCTGCAGGGGCAAGTATACTGAGCACAGCATGTAGTTGATTTACAATGTTGTGTTAGTTTCAAGTGTACAGCAAAATTACTCATATATATATGTATGTATATTCTTTTCAGATCCTTTTCCATCTAGATTATCATGAGATGTTGAGTAGAGTCCCCTGTGCTATCCAGTAGGTCCTGTTGGTTATGCTCTGCTCCTTGAAAGACTGCTTTCATGAACTCCAAACTCAACAAGGGTCCTGAGTTTCTAAGTTCTCTCCTCTAAGGTGTTCTATTCTCTCCAGCCACATCAGTAATTTCATATAAGCCCTAGTAGATCCCCTACACCTGTGCATAACTGTTTTCACCATTCAAACTCTTAGTTTACATGAAGAATTCAGCGAATTTCTACTTCCATATAAAGAAAACTGGAAAGGGTATTGCTCTCACTGTAATGACAAGAAAAGGCTAGTTAATTATTAATACAAACTCATAACTTGCCGTGAATCCCTCAGAGAGTTGAGGTGGCAGGGCAGCCAAGTAGCCTGAAATCTAGTGACGATGGGTCTCCTACCTGGGGAGCACATGAGGAAGAAACACCAAGATGTGAGCTGAACTTTTTTTTAAGGAATTTCCATATTTTAATTTTTTAACTTAATGTTTCAGCTGGAGCATAGTTGCTTTACAATATTGTGGTAGTCTCTGCTATACAATTAAGTGAATCAGCTATATGTGTACATATAGCCCCTCTCTCATGGACTTCCCTCCTAACCCTCCCATCCCACTCCTCTAAGTAGAGAAGATCCCCTGGAGAAGGGCTGGCAACCCACTCCAGTATTTTTTGCCTGGAGAATCCCATGGACAGAGGAGCCTGGTGGACTATAGTCCGTGGGGTTGAAAACAGTTGGACACGACTGAGTGACTAACATGTAAGGTCATCACAGAGCATCCAGCTGTGCTATACAGCAGCTTCTCACTAGCTAGCTGCTTGACACATGGTAGTGTATATATGTGAACTCTGCTCTCTCAATTCATCCCACATTCTCTGAGCTAAACTTTTGAACAAATTGCTGTAGGCTGGTGTAGGCTGGCGTAAAAGAATAAGGCTCTTGGGAACCAAGGCTAAAGGCAGGCTTCAGCTTCACCCCACTTGAAGGCTCTTCTCCGAGGATCTCTGCTGGGCTCTCTGAGAAAGCTTTGCTTGGGGTGCAGATCTGGAAGAGAGAAGCAGATGGTGCTATAGAAAAGACGCGACACCCTGCCTGCATCTTCTCCCCGGCAGACAAACACAGAAGGGAGGAGGGCAGCAAATGCTTTTGCCCCCATGGCAGAGGCCAAGACCCACCAGGGCTGGGGGAAGGGTCAGAGGAAAACCTTTGTGTCCTGCGATGGAGTCAAGAAACAGTCCCAGGGTCGGGTCAATAGAAGTTTCCAACTGCTGGGGAAAGGGCAGGAATCTCTTCCCCAGGAGACCTGCTTAAAAATTAAGGCAAAGTTCAGCTGTGATTGGGGGAAAGATCATTGAGAAAGGCTTGTCTTCAAGTCCCAGGGCCACAGGGCTTTGCCTAAGACTGAGCTGGCAAACGCTGTGTATCAGGAACAATCCATCTACCATGGAAAGAGGGTAAGAGGGTGGGCAGGGACCCCCTCTGCAGTTGGTGCAGGGAAACAAGGCCCGATGTAACCCGAGGGTGCAGGCCCTAAGCCCTGGCTTACCATACCACCAAAGGAGTTTGAAGTCTGTGGTCCATTGCACATAACCACAGACAGAGCCACACCCAAACCCAGCTCCATACCTGATGAGACTGCTTCAAACTCCGACATGAGTGGCCTGACAGAAGACGAGTTATGTCCACTTCTCATATACAAGTGGGTCTTCCCTGATGGCTCAGGTGGTAAAGAAATGCCTGCAATGTGGGAGACCTGGGTTAGATCCCTGGGTCGGGAAGATACCCTGGAGAAGGAAATGGCAACCCACTTCAGTATTCTTGCTTGGAGAATCCCATGGACAGAGGAGCCTTGTGGGCTACAGTCCATGGGGTCACAAAAGAGTCAGACACAATTGAGCAATTAAATCACACACACTGGTATAAATACAGATATCCCTTAATTTTTGCTTTAGGGCAACTTGCTTCACCGCCAGGTACTAAGTATCTGTTTTTGCTAACTGAAATAAAAATGAGCAGTATTTTTGCTTTTACGAAAAAATGTGAAAGGTGACAATAGTATGCCGTGTCTGTTTTGCTCTTATAGAGGCAAGACACCCCTCCCCGCCCAGCAGTGAGGTGGCGCCACCAAGCGCCTACCCCAGGAATTGCATTCAGCTTTTTGGCATCCGGCCACCACAGCTTGGAACTGTGTCTGCAAGCATCTGGGTTTTGTCAGGATTTATTTTGTGCATCCCTTAGCAAGATGTGTCCTGTGGGGTCAGGCCACTCAAGATGGCTGTTCTCTTGCTCTCTGTCCATCGGTTGCCCAAACAGGGCCTGTGCCACCCACACCCTACTCATAGGACTGACCTTTCTGTTGCTTACCCCCGGAAATAGCTGGTGATGGTTTTTATCAAAGGAGCCGTGAGGGCCTGTGCCCCTCTACTGGTTTCCCTGGTAACTAATGAATACATCTGACATCAATTCCCTAAAACTGGTAATCCCTTCTCCTCCCCGCCCCGGAAGTGAAGAAAGCCCCCGTGTCCTGCCTGCAGTCAGCTGCCCATGCTTGGTGTTGTTCCCGGCCCTTGCTTGACAGGTAAGCTCCCCTATCTGTTAAACCACTGAGGTCTCTATCACTGACTCTGGGCCCTTTCTTTGGTCTTTTTAAAAAAGTCTTTAACTATTTGGCTGTGATGGATCTTAGTTTTGGACATGCAGGATCTTGGGTCTTAGTAGTGGCACGTGGGATCTAGCTCTCTGACCAGGGATTGAACCCAGGTCCCTTACATTGGGAGCAGGGAGTCCCAGCCACTGGACAACCAGGAAGGTCCTTCAATATTGTTTTTGATTTACCGTCTTGACTGGAGTTCTGTTTTAAAGTTTCTGCTTCAACACTTGGGGACTAGGAAAGTGCCCTCGGGATGCCCAGGAAACCAGTGGGCCCACATGAGTGGGACTTCAGCCAGGGCTCCATTGCTTACCTGGCCTCCTGGGCCCCCACTCTAACAGCGGTTCAGGACGATGCTTCTTTTCCTGTGGCAGGTCAACTCAGACCTTGTGTCCATGATCCTCCAAGTGTTTGTTTCTTCCCCTTCCCCAGCATACAGTTACCCAAAGGAATAATTGTAGTTCCCTTAGAGGAAGCCTGGGGAATGCTTAGATGTTGTAGATACCTGTCATGGCACGGCAGGGTTCTTACTCCTAAGGACCAGGCCACCTCTTCAGTCAATGGGTTTTAATTTGAAAATCGTCTCAGGCCTGAGAGCTGAACAAGGAACTGAGACTTCTTAAGGAGAAGGCTGCCTTCAGCATACTGCTCTCCTTTCTGTCCTGTTTGTTTGTCTTGTCCCCTTAATTATTATTACTTATAATAATAAATCACACCAACATGAATAGTGCTGATAACAAATGATAGATCAAATCCTTCTTTTCTTTTCAATGACAGATGTTAAGTCGAGAGCTCTTAGTAGAGAAGGGTGGGCCACCTCTATAAGCTCAGAGGTTTTGCAGGCTTCAAAATCAGCAGCAACCATCTATTAATAGATCGAGAGTCCCCAACCTTTTTGGCACCAGGGACTGGTTTCATGGAAAACATGTTTTCACAGACATTGAGAGGGGGATGGTTTCAGGATGATTTGCGCATGCATGTTACATTTATTGTGCAGTTTATTTCTAATCTAATGCTACCTCTGACCTGATAGGAGGTACTAGTGCAAGGCCCAGAGGTGGGGGACCCATAATCTTGATGTTTCTACCCAGGATTCACCCACTCCAGTATTCTTTCCTGGAGAATCCCATGGGCAGAAGACTCTGGAGGGCTACAGTTCACAGGGTTGCAAAGAGTTGGACACAACTGAAGCAACCTAGCATGCATGCACCCACATTTCAGGGGCCCAGGTTTTCCCTATCAGGACCCTGCCTTTTGCATAACAAACCTGCCTCCCTCGAGCATTCTAAAACTGTATTGAGGAGTGCTTCAGCCTGCTGCTCAGCAGTGTCTGCTCTTCCACTGCAGGAGAGTCTTGGGTGCTGGCTCTGCTCTGTTGTCTTATTTATGTGGGTGCATGCTCGGTTGCTTCAGTCGTGTCCAACTCTTTGTGACTCTACGGACCATAGTCCGCCAGGCTCGTCTGTCTGTGGGATTTTCCAGGCAAGAACACTGGAGTGGGTTGCCATGCCCTCCTCTGGGGGATCTTCCTGACACAGGGATCAAACCAATGTTTTTAATGTCTCCTGCACTGGCAGTCAGGTTCTTTACCACTAGCATCACCTGGGAAGCCCATTATTTAGTGTTAATTGTCCCTTAATGGTCCTCATCAGCATTATCCCTCTCAGTTCAGTTCAGTTCAGTCACTCAGTCGTGTCCAACTCTGTGGTCCCATGGACTGCAGCATGCCAGGCCTCCCTGTCCATCACCAGCTCCCAGAGTTTATTCAAACTCATGTCTATTGAGTCGGTAAGGCCATCCAACCATCTCATCCTCTGTTGTCCCCTTCTCCTCCCACTTTTCATCTTTCCCTGCATCAGGGACTTTTCAGATGAATCAGTTCTTCCCATCAGGTGGCCAAAGTATTGGAGTTTCAACTTTAGCATCCCTCTGCCTTGCAGCAGTTCAACTAGGCAGTAACCAGCCTTCTCCACAGTGGCATCCTTTTGCCCCCCAATTTTTTTCTCTCAATTATTGAGAAAGAGAGCTATTGCCGTCTCAGACTAACTATATATCTTAAAATTATTTATTTATTTGACTGCACTGGGTCTTAGTCGTGGCATGTGGGGTCTAGTTCCCTGACCAGGGATTGAACCTGGGCACCCTGCATTGGGAGCGTGGAGTCTGGACCACCATGGAAATCCACCCCCAGATCTTCTGAATGCCTTGCTTTGCCCCATCTCCCGTAGCCTTCCCCTCCACTGGTGTACTTTCTGGGGTTCCCACCAGTCAAATCTTCAGGATTTGAGCCACCACCTTATACCAAGGACTGTCTGTCACACTGGCTGACCACAATAAAGTCTCTTCAGCTGGCCTTGAGTGAGCCTGTCCCAAGTCCCGTTCTTACTGCCTACTTCCTTTAAAAAAAAATTTTTTTTATTTGGCTGTGCCAAGTCTTAGTTGTGGCATGCAGGATCTACTCTCCTGACCAGGGATTGAACCTGGGCCCCCTGCACTGGAAGCTCAGAGTCTCAGCCCCTGGATCCCACTGCCTACTTTCTTAGATCACTTAATGTTAGTCTGCACCATCCAAGAAGCAGTCATCGAGATGGCATTAGAAGTACAAGCGATTTATTAGGTGCAATGCTTATGAGGGAAAGTAAGGAGGAATCCAGGACAAATCAGAGGAAGGAAGATCCCTTAGGGTACAGCATGCACCTAAGAAAGCTTGGCAAGTCTGCTTAGAGTCTTTGAGGCAAAGCTGTTCATGGGAGCAGTTCCATCTCCTGAGAGCGCCTCTGCCTGCTATTCCTGCTGCACCCAGTCATGAGCTCGGGGCTGCTGGTGGGAAGCGTGTTGTAGCTGGGCACTGGGTTGACCACATTACCCCTGCACAGCACATCTCGGGGTGTGCGTTCATGGCTGCTGTAGTGTCTTTCATTTTCAGGCTTTTCTTGAAACTGTGGTTGAATCTCTTCTCTTGTGTTTTAGACAAAGGCACTGAAAGATGTTTGGAAGCTCAGTGTACATGGGCCGGATCATCAGTTGTGGGCTTCACTGTAATGTAACCTGGGTTTTGTCATGAGCAACCAGAATGTTCATCTCTGTGCGTTCTGTGTTTGCAGCTGCTCAGGTTCCCTTGGGAAGACATTTAGGCAACCAGGCAGGAAAGTATGTCTGGGTAGCTAATCTCGTGAAGAGGGATCAACATTCAGACTGTAGAATTCATCTTGGTCAGTATGGTACCATCTCCTGGGCTTCCCTGGTGGCTCAGATGGTAAAGAATATGCCTGCAGTGCTCAGTCCCTGGGTTGGGAAGATCCCTTGGAGGAGGCAATGGCTACTCACTCTAGTATTCTAGCCTGGAGAATCTCACAGACAGAGGAGGCTGGTGGACTATCAGTCCATGGAGTGGCAAGGAGTCAGACACAGCTGAGCTATTTTCACCATCCCCTGATCGCTGTTAAACTTTTCTGGAGAATACACTTCTATTCTGCTGCCCAGGAGGAAGGTTGCTTGCTTGGAGCTGCTCGGCCAGCTTCTTATCTAGGCTTCTCATGCCCACATCCAGAGGCACCTGCTCTTTGAGAAATTCCAGGGTGAAACTTTTGTTTGCTTCTTGCCATTTCTCTCTCACTTCTGGCTCAGCGTTCAGCTTTGTCAGCTCTACAGAGTAAGTGACCACTCTTCGATCTGCTTTCAACTGCCAAAATTTGTTGGTTTCTATTCCCATGACCTTTGTCCTTGTGGGTTTATGCTTTTGTAAAAACAACTTTACTGTTTTAGTGGGATGTGGGAGGGACCTGGATTGAAGTCATGGGTCCAGTCCTCCATTTTTTTTCTTTCCACGACACATGGCATGCAAGATCGTAGTTCTCCAATCAGGGATGGAACCCTTGCCCCCTGCAGTATAACCACTGGACCATCAGGGAACTCAAAATCCTTTTTTTTAAAAAACTATTTTTTAATAATTGGTGTCTTCAAGTAGCCTATTAGCTGGCTTCCATAGAGATGTTTCTCCACAGAGTAGTCAGTCTTTAAAAACACAAATTAGATCATATTACTTTCTTGCTGAAAACTCTTTGCTGAAGGTTTCTCATTACACAGAATAAAACCTAAGTTGCTTGCCTTTGGGGCTGGCCTATATGACCTCACGTGATCTGGCCCTGGCTGCTTCTTGGCCCTCATCTCCTACCTCTCACCCCGCCGGTTATCTTCTCCAGTCACACTGGCTTTCTTGCTGTCTTCCAGACAAAATGTTCTTAATGTTAGTTTGATTTCCCAGGTGGTGCAGAAGTAAAGAATCTTCCTGCAATGCAGGAGACTCATGTTTGATCTCTGGGTTGGGAAGAACCCCTGGAAAAGGGTATGACAACCCACTCCAGTATTCTCGCCTGGGGAATCCCATGGACAGAGGAGCCCGGCAGGCTACAGTCCATGGGGGTCCCAAAGAGTCAGACATGACTGAGTATGCATGCGCATGTTAGATTATGTAACATTAGTTTGTTTTCGATTACATTTGCTATGTACTGACTTTTTTTGACAGAGTATTAATTTTTATAAATTTAAATAATTTTTGTATTTTGTCCTTAAGAATGACTTCACTTTTCCAACAACGTAAACATGTACTTTTCTAGTTTTATGTTTCATTATGTTTACACCCTGGTTCCATGTTAATATTGTGAGGAGGGGGTTTAACTTGGTATTTTCTCCAAATGTGGCTAACTGTCTCAACACCAATTTTTTTGGGGAACAGATTCCTACTGATTAGAAATGGCATCTCTATCGTATTCTTACCGACATACAGTGACCTGTCTCTGGGCTCTATAATCTTCTGAGTTATTTAGCCAGTTCCGTGTAAGTACTCTGCAATACTCACTTCTGGCTCAGCGTTCAGCTTTGTCAGGTCTAACGCTGTTTCTTTTAAAATCATTTTACTCATTTACTTACCCACTCTTGGTTGTGCCGGGTCTTTGCTGCTGTGCAGGCCCTTTTCCAGTTGTGGCGAGTGGTGGAGGGGAGGGTGGCTGCTCTCCAGCTGCGGCGCGAGGGCTTCTCCTTACACTGGGTTCTCCTGTCGTGGGGCGTGGGCCTCAGTAGCTGCAGTGGAGGGGAGGGCTTCTCCTTACACTGGCTTCTCCTGTCGTGGGGCGCGGGCCTCAGTAGCTGTGGCACGTGGGCTCAGCAGTTGCAGCTCCGACTCTAGAGCACTGGCTCCGTCGCTGTGGTGCACTGGCTTCGTTGCTTCTCAGCATGTGGGATCTTCCTGGACAAGGGATCGAACCCGTATCTCCTGCATTGGTAGGCAGACTCTTTACCATTGAGCCACCAGGGAAGCCCCTCACCAGTGTTTTAAAATGTTTCTGGAAGTTGTTTTTCTAACATTTCCATTATTGTCCATCTTATCTTTCGAATGTACACTACTTTTCTGATGTGCACTCGAATTGTAATGATGTAGGGGCAGGAATATATATATATATATTTTTTTTTATCCTGGGCTTTCCTTTTCTTGCCTGGAAAATCCCATGGATGGAGGAGCCTGGTGGGCTGCAGTCCATGGGGTCGCAGAGTTGGACACAACTGAGAGCCTTCACTCCCTTTTCTAGGTTCACGGCATGCCTCCCTCGTTCAGGTCTTTTGCACCTTTCAGTAGAACTTTAGTTTTCTTCATAAAGGTCTTTCACGGTTTATGTTAGGCGGGATATAATCCTATTTTATAATGTTTGTTATTGTAAATGGGGGTTTAAAAAACTAGTTATTACTGTGAGTGGAAGTTAGTGATTTTTGTATGTTCCAGACATCTGACTGAAATTTTTCACTCGTTCTAAGAGCTAGTGCTCAGCCACTCAGTCATGTTCAACTCTTTATGGGCTGTGGACTGTAGACGTGGCACCTGTCCACGGAATTTTCCAGGCAAGAATGCTGGAGTGGCCTTTAATTCCCTACTCCAGGGGATCTTCTGGACCCAGGGATCGAACCTGCATCTTCTGCAAGTCTCCTGTGCTTGGCAGGATTCTTTACCATTAGTGCCACCTGGGTACCCCTAGAGCGGGTAGGTAGATTTATTTTGGCTTTCCCGTAGACGGTTAGGAGAAGGCAATGGCAATTCACTCCAGTACCCTTGCCTGGAAAATCCCATGGATGGAGGAGCCTGGTAGGCTGCAGTCCATGGGGTTACGAAGAGTTGGACACGACTGAGCGACTTCACTTTCACTTTTCACTTTCATGCATTGGAGAAGGAAATGGCAACCCACTCCAGTGTTCTTGCCTGGAGAGTCCCAGAGACGGGGGAACCTGGTGGGCTGCCGTCTATGGGGTTGCACAGAGTTGGACACGACTGAAGTGACTTAGCAGCAGTGGCATAGATGATTAAATGTGCTGAAAATGTTTTTCCTCTTCTATTCCACCAGTGATACCCATTTCTTTTAAATATTTATTTGACTTTACTGGGTCTTAGTTGTTGTGGCACACAGGATATTTGATTTTGTCATGCCATGCAAGATCTTTAATTAAGGCATGTGGAATCTAGTTCCCTGCCAGGGATCAAACCTGGGCCTTCTGCATTGGGAGCTCAAAGTCTTAGCCACTGGACCACCAGGGAAGTCCTGAAAACCTAATTTCTTAGCACGAGTAGTGGGCTACTTATTTTGTTCTGATTTCTTTTAATATTTCAACATGAAGTCACAGTGGGATTGTATCAAATAACTTTAAACAACTTTAGGACATTCACTTTGCTGAGAAGTTTTACTTTTCTTGAGATTTTCTCATGTATGGGGGCTGAAATTTATCCTGTGCAAATCTATCCAACAGTGTCTATAAAGTTAATCATGTTTTTTTAATTCTTCTTTACTTTGCTAATATGGTGACTAGCATAGCTTTTTCTCATCATTCATTTCAGTTTTGGTATATTTTAAAAAATACTATTTCAGATTTACTATTTCGACCTGGGTTTTAAGTATTGTACTTGCATTGCTTATTGACTACTAATAAGCCAATCTATTAAAATCATCATGATTATTCTAATGTGTAAAGCATAACCTTAATAAACCAGTAAGAAGCCCGCATTATTCTCATAGATGTTTTTTGAGAAACGGGAATGAGAGGTGATAGCATCATTTAGGATTCATTTAGATTCCACCTCTATTTGCCATTAAGTTGTCAGATAATCTTAAGCAAGACACACCCCTCTTGGCTTCAGACTGAAAATCTAGAAAATGGGACATTGAGAGAATAAATGTTAACATGCTGAGAACAGTACCAACCACTGTATAAGTCTAAGAAATTATTAAATGGCAAGTCAGGTAATTTTATATTTAACTGCAATTGTGAATGAGGATACAATATAAACTCAAGAAAATCTTCAAAGCCATGTAAAACCCGAAGGCATTAAAATTTATTAAATGATGCAATAACAACAGAATTCTTTATTTACAATAGCATTATTTAACATCAAATAAGCAAATAGCATCAGCAAAGCAATATTAACTTGCATAAATGTATTTAAAATTTCTCTTGAATATATCTACCTTTTGCATAAACTGCTCACACTAGAAATACAAACATCAATGCAGGTGAACAAAGTGATGTTTGGAGTCAACTCCATTTTGAAAATAAATCACAACCTGAAACACTGTAAGCTTTCTCCTGAAGAACCATAGTTAATATATTGCTTAATTTTACCCTTGTATAATCTTTTCATATACACACATCTCAGATGCAACTTCATGAGGAACTGTACAAATAAAACCACAAATGGCATAAGAAAAAAAAAAGACAGTTAAATGTTTGAAGAAATGTATCATCATCACCATTCAACAACATAAAGTTTAAGTGATGATGCACTTATTCAAAAAATTGTACACAGTTCACTATACAAATATACATTGGACAGCTATGTAGGAATATACAAGACTTAAAAACAGATCTAAGGCATTATGCTAGATTTTAGCATTTTGAGGTTCTTGCACATAGCTTTTACCTGTAGTAAGAAACTTAAAAGGTTTCGTTTTAGTCTATAAAGAAACACCAGGGAGAAAATTCTAATTAAAATTGAAGCCACTACAGTAATTTCCTTTTGTGCAGAGAATGCTTTGCTCGGAGGCAGCATACTACCATACAAATACTAGAAAATTTTAAATTCACACCAACAATTAATGGCTTAAGTTGCATTTCAAAATTGATTGTGTATCTTTGGGTTCTGCAAGGGGATCTGTGCCACCCATTTCATGTGTTAAGCCCATAGGAACTCCATTTTTAAACACAGATTAAAAACTGCATTATATAAACTGCAAAAACATTGCTTTCAATGGTTACAGGCCATGAGAGATACACGTGGGAGGGGGCGTCTTCATCTTTTGAGTCCAACGAATTCATTGCAGGAAAACAGCTCACTTCACTTTTTCAACTTACCACGTTACATGAACACGTAGATGAGCTTCACAACCAAGTTAATGTATGTATACTTTTCACATTATGTGTTTTTCACATTTAGTAATATAAGTAAAACACTGATTATTTGTTCTATTAAATGAAAACCGAGGACTCGGTCTAACAAGTTTATTGTATACACCATGAGAAATACTGATCATGGAGGGACTGATTTGGCCTTTGCTTCTATCATGATCAATGTGATCAGAGGATTCCTTCACTGACTTTTCTTAATTAGATGTAAAAAACCCATGACCTGATCTAAGCCGTAAGAGAACGGATCATCTCTCTTCCTTCAAAATGGCAATGATTATGAGTTATTCCCAATGACCAGAATGGCAGGTTTGCAGATCAGATCTGTCTGAACTGGAGAACACAGTGGGCAGAGAGTTAAGCAAGAGAAGGTACACAGGGGTTTCTGGACAGTGTCCAGTGGAAAGGGACTCCAACTCAGACAAGCAACTCCAGCTTACACTCCATTTTCTCTTCTGTGTTGTGTGATGTTCAAGGCATTCTAATTCACATGTTTCTAAACATCAACTGGAAACTGGTCACATGACACCAACTGGGACGTAAGCCTCGGGGTGCCACCGAGGGCGCTAAGCTCGGGCCGAGGTCTGCCCGAGTTGTTTCTCCACCACAGTTGGGCGACCCAACGGTTTGGTTGAGAAAAGCAGAGCCTTTTGACAGGGGGACTGTGAATTGGTGGCCCCCAAGAAATGCTGTTCCTGGGCCACCTTTCTGTAGTGAGACCCCCTAAGTGGAAAAGAAAGTAGCGAAATGCAGATTTCCCAGGACATTTCTTTAGCACGGAGCCACGCTTTCAGACTGTCTACTTAACCATTTATCTTTGAGCTCTATCTCTTTCTATACTTCTGTAATCTGTCCATAGAGAGAGACACGTATAAGTAGGGGTAGTTTGTCTATTTTTCACCCTTCCACAAAAAACAAGCAAATTTCAAGGAAAAAAGACTTCTCTGTTCCTAAAAGGCCTGGCTAATGATATAAAATGCTTTGCTTTTTAGACATCAAAAAGACATCATTCTGAAATTTAGGTAAGAAAGTAGGTATCTTAGGAGTTGGGGAGAAATAGCTCAAAAAGGTCACCAGTTTCTTGGTATTACAGTTGTCTGAAACTGATGCCAATTAAGAAAAGATTATTCCCCTACCAGAGTGGGCAAGAAAAACAACCAGAAAAGTGGCGGGCTTAGTAACACGTAGTCTTCCTAAGGTTAAGAAAGAATATAAACATATAAAAATCAAGAACTGGTTTCTACAGCGGCTGCATATCAGATAGATTAGATAAATGACTTATGAGCAGAATCACAAGATTTAGAAAATAAAAAGTCTTAAGTCTACAAATCAGGTCTAATCGAGGCCTTGAGAGCCTTTACAAAACACTTTCAGGAGACACTGCTATGAAGATATCTAATTGTAACACTGAAGTACCTCATTTTGGATTCGATTCCACAATATGTATACCTCACAAAAAATTACACAATTAAAACACTTAAGTCCTCAACTTAAATTATTGCTTGTTTACATATAAATTGGATTTTATGTACCTTACAAAATTTCGGCTTATTAAGTCAGCACTGCTAAAAAAAAACAAAATAAAAGACACATGGCGGAGGTGAACTCTGTCCTGATGCCTGCGGTCAATTTTAAGCACACTGTGGTTTTCTCCTGTGTGGAGGGCCAGTGTCGCGGGGAACAGAATGAACACACTTCCCGGGCAGGTGTCCAAAGTCTGATGGGTTTCGAGTACTAACTTTGTTCCTCTCCTTCCAGTAAATGCATTTTTTTCTGGAATTTCAGAGTTAGCGGCTGGTAAGTGGCTGGCAAAACATGGAAGGAAATAATAAAGGGCTTACCTGGTTTCTGTTGCTTTTATTAAAACAAACAAAAAAAAAAAGTGGGGAGAATGGGGAAGGCAGAGGGGGAAGGGAAGGATCAGATGGAAGAAGAGGCGCTGATTCAAGCTTCTGATGGATCTAAAGCACATTGAATTTGGAAATCAATTTCTTTTTGATTCATGATTTGGGCGAACTAGTTTGGTTTGAATCAAAGAAATTGAAAAAAAAAAAAAGAGGAAGAAGGACTTGTTACTGTTAACAGCCCTTCCACAGGCTCTTTTTCATCTGTTCAGGAACTGGAAATGCTTTCCAACACTGTCTTGAGAACTTTCTACAAAGACACAACTACGATGTCTTGGTCTTCACCTCTTGGGCATGTCTGTACATACGGCATGGTCCATGGTGTCTGTCCTGCTTATCCCAGAGGCAGGCTTAGCTTAAAACATCTTTAGTTTGATTTTTAAAAAAAAATCTTTTCTTTCCCCCAGATGAAATCTTAATCGTTAGGACTGGTTAGCCAGGGAAAACAAAGCAAGAAACCAGTGTCTGGAGCCAGACAGGAAGAGAACAAGAGCATGGGTTGTTTTCCTTAAATACATACATTTAGATACATTCAATCTGACAAGGGTGTGAAGTCTGCCTGTCAACATTTACTCTGCAGGAGAGATCTAAGTTGCACTAAGGTGAATGCAGTGAACAGACTGACAACTGTCCGGACGCGAGCTGCAGGCCACCTGTCAACATGACAGGCGGCTCCTCCAGGAGGAGGAGCCGAGGGACTCGGCCGTCAGCCCATCTTGCTCGGGCAGGGCTGGATGGCAGGTCGGTTGGGTCGAAACGAAGAGACGCAACTCTCCAGATTGGTAAGTGTCTTGAGCAAGTGAGCCCAGTCAGCTGAAGAAAGAAGCAACCAGCTACCTTCAGTGTCAGCAGTATTTCTGCAGGAAAATAAAGAGAAAGTTGTGATGCCTCAGAATTTTTGGTAAAACCATCATGAGGCCCAGCATGAAAACATCAGACTACTTGGCCATTTTAAATAACACCAATCACAAAGGTTACATTCACTTTTTTTTGTTTGTTTTGTAGGAAATTCAACATCAATTCTACATTTTCTCACTTAAGAGAGAACTTGAAAATAGTTATCCATGGCTAGGGACAACATTTTCTACCATAAGAGGCCCCCTCACCTGTGCCAAACTGTTTAGAGTCCTTCCTCTTGTTAACAGGCCTGTCACCAGGCTCCCAACTCAGGTGGGTTCTCAGTACTAACTGTTCTACTGTTTCAAGATCTAGTTGGACACAGTAATATCACTCTTCTTAGAAAAAGTGTTTAAGGTGATAAAGAAATGATGTAGATCAGATTTTAAGACTGTTGCTTAAATAAAAAGAAATCTAGAACACTTAGAATAAACTTAGGCTTAATGAAGGGAGAGTGGGGTCTTAGCCACTGAACCACCAGGGAAGGTCCACCCCTAGATCTTCTGAATGCCCTGCACCATCTGACCTGCAGTAGGCTTCCCCTTAGAATAAACTTAGATTAATTAAGGAAGAGAGAACAATTAGAAGCTAGTTCCTCTTCATCCTTCTGAAAATCAAACATTACAATTCAGAAACAAAAAGAAATCAAAGTTTGTGCTAACATGATTAATTCTTTGGTATTTCATTTTTTGCTTTGCTATAATCATTCCATTCTGGGGCAAAATGAGTGTTTTGCCACCATCAGCTCAATTAAAATGAGCTTAAATAAAAAATTACACAAACATCACTGTATATCCAATAAAATTAGATTTTTTTTTCTTCTTTGTTTGGTCGCATTGCACAGCATGTGACTCCTGCATTGGAAGGGCAGGGTCTTAGCCACTGGACCGCTGGGGAAGTCCATATTACACAATTCTCCTCAGTCTACTGGCTGACAACATGCCTGTGCCAATTCTAGTCTATGGAATATTCACAGCCACGGATTTATTTCTCTGTTGTTTCTTACCCGTGATGCATCTCCCTCCTGCTTAATCATGTCCATTCCAGGCAGCTGGCTAGGGAAAAGGCCACCTCCCCTCAGAGCAGGGTCATTCACCTGAGTGCGACAGGACAGGACGTGGCTTTATCTGGAGAGACATACATACGCCTACGGGGGAGCAGCCACCCACCAAGCTTCTGCTTTGTTTCTAGGAGCAGAATTACCAGGACTGAAGGCCACTTCCCTTATCTAGTCTCCCACATGCAAGTTCTGGAGGGAGTGTGGAGGAACGTGAAAATGTGCTGTGCTCAGACTCTCATTTGTGTCCGACTCTCTGCAACCTCATGGACTGTAGCCTGATAGGCTCCTCTATCCATGGGATTCTCCAGGCAAGAATACTAGAGTGGGTTACCATTTTCTTCTCTAGAGGATTTTCTCGACCCAAGGATCAAACCCACATCTCTCAGGCGTCCTGAACGGGCAGGTGGGTTCTTTACCACTAGCATCACCTGAGAAGCCCCTATAAATACACAGGCTGCCTTCACAATTAATTTTTATTTGCATTCTATATAGAAATGCAACAGAGATCATCATATTAGAAACATTCTTGTCTTTCAGTTCAGTTCAGTCACTCAGTCTTGCCCGACTCTTTGCGACACCATGGACTGCAGCAAGCCAGGCTTCCCTGTCCATCACCAACTCCCGGAGCTTGCTGAAACTCATGTTCATTGTGTCGGTGATGCCATCCAACCATCTCATCCTCTGTTGTCCACGTCTCCTCCTGTCTTCACTCTTTCCCAGCATTAGGGTTTTTCCAGTGAGTCGGTTCTTTGCATCAGGTGGCCAAAGTATTGGAGTTTCAGCTTCAGCATCAGTCCTTCCAATGAATATTCAGGACTGATTTCCTTTAGGATGGAGTGGCTGGATCTCCCTGCAGTCCAAGGCACTCTCTCAAGTCTTCTCCAACACCACAGTTTAAAAGCATCAATTCTTCAACACTCAGCTTTCTTTACAGTCCAACTCTCACATCCATACATGACTACTGGAAAAACCACAGCTTTGACTAGATGGACCTTTGTTGGTAAAGTAATATCTCTGCTTTTTAATATGCAGTCTAGGTTGGTCATAGTTTTTCTTCCAAGGAGTAAGTGTCTTCATGTCTGCAGTCACCATCTGCAATGATTTTGCAGCCCCCCAGAATAAAGTCTGTCACTGTTTCTACTGTTTCCACTGTTTCCCATCTATCTGCCATGAAATGATGGGACTGGATGCCGTGATCTTAGTTTTCTGAATGTTGAGTTTTAAGCCAACTTTTCACTCTCTTCTTTCACTTTCATCAAGAGGCTCTTTAGTTCTTCGCTTTCTGCTATAGGTTAGTGTCATCTGAGAATCTGAGGTTATTGGTATTTCTCCTAGTCAATCCTGATTCCAGCTTGTGTTTCATCCAGCCTGGCATTTCAAATGATGTACTCTTCATTTAAGTTAAATAAGCAAGGTGACAATATACAGCCTTGACGTACTCCTTTTCTGATTTTTCTAACTGTTGCCTCTTGACCTGCATATAGATTTCTCTGAAGGCAGGTCAGGTGGTCTGGTATTCCCATTTCTTTCAGAATTTTCCAGTTTGCTGTGATCCACACAGTCAAAGGCTTTGGCATAGTCAGCACAGCAGAAGTAGACATTTTTCTGGAATTTGCTTGCTTTTTCGATGATTCAAAGGATGCTGGCAATTTGATCTCTGGTTCCTCTGCCTTTTCTAAATCCAGCTTGAACATCTGGAAGTTCACGGTTCATATACTGTTGAAGCCTGGCTTGGAGAATTTTGAGCATTACTTTACTAGCATGTGAGATGAGTGCAATTGTGTGGTAGTTTGAACATCCTTTGGCACTGCCTTTCTTTGGGATTAGAATGAAAACTGACCTTTTCCAGTCCTGTGGCCACTGCTGAGTTTTCCAAATTTGCTGGCATGTTGAGTGTAGCACTTTCACAGCATCATCTTTTAGGATTTGAAGTAGCTCAACTGGAATTCCATCACCTCCATTAGCTTTGTTTGTAGTGACGCTTCCTAAGGCACACTTGACTTCACATTCCAGGATGTCTGGCTCTAGGTGAGCGATCACAGCATTGTGGTTATCTGTGTCATGAAGATCTTTTTTGTACAGTTCTTCTGTGTATCCTTACCACTTCTTCTTAGTATCTTCTGCTTCTGTTAGGTCCATACCATTTTTGTCCTTTATTGTGCCCATCTTTGCATGAAATGTTCCCTTGGTATCTCTAATTTTCTTGAAGAGATCTCTAGTCTTTCCCATTCTATTATTTTCTTCTATTTTTTTGCATTGATTGCTGAAGAAGGCTTTCTCATCTCTCCTTGCTATTCTCTGGAACTCTGCATTCAAATATTATATTTTTCCTTTTTTCCATTGCCTTTAGCTTTTCTTCTTTTCTCAGCTACTTGTAAGGCCTTGTCAGACAATCATTTTGCCTTTTTGCATTTCTTTTTCTTGGAGATGGTCTTGAATACTGCCTCCTGTACAATGTTCTTCTGTCCATAGTTCTTCAGGCACTGCCTATCAGATCTAATCCCTTGAATCCATTTGTCACTTCCACTGTATAATCGCAAGGGATTTGATTTAGGTCATAGCTGAATGGTCTAGTGGTTTTCCCTACTTTCTCAATTTAAGTCTGAATTTGGCAATAAGGAGTTCATGATCTGAGCCACAGTCAGCTCCCGGTTTTGTTTTTGCTGACTGTATAAAGCTACTCCATCTTTTGCTGCAAAGCATATAATCAATCTGATTTCAGTGTTGGCCATCTGGTGATGTCCATGTGTAGTCTTCTCTTGTGTTGTTGGAAAAGGGTGTTTGCTATGACCAGTGCGTTCTCTTGGCAAAACTCTGTTAGCCTTTGATCTGCTGTGCTTTGTACTCCAAGGCCAAATTTGCCTGTTACTCCAGGTAGCTCCTGACTTCCTACTATTGTATTCCTGTCCCCTATAAGGAAGAGGACATTGTTTTTGGGTGTTAGTTCTAGACAGTCTTGTAGGTCTTCACAGAACCGTTCAGCTTCTTCAGCATTACTAGTCAGGGAATAGACTTGGAATACTGTGATACTGAATGGTTAGACTTGGAAATGAACAGAGATCAATCATTCTGTAATTTTTGAGACTGCATCCAAGTACTGCATTTTGGACTCTTTTGTTGACTGTGACGGCTACTCCATTTCTTACAAACAAGAGCAATATTGTCTAGGAACCTGGAATGTTAGGTCCATCCATGAATCAAGGCAAATCATTAGTGGTTAAACAGGAGATGGCAAGAGTGAACATCGACATTTTAGTAATCAGTGAACTAAAATGGACTGGAATAGGTGAATTTAACTCAGATGACCCTTATATCTTATGTCTTTACATATTTACTTTTCTGAGTGCAAATTAGACCAATGATCCTTTCCCACACACTGTCCTTCTTTGGCCATGCTGCACGACTTGTGGAATCTTAGTTCCCTAACCAGGGACTGAACCTGCACCCTCAGCAGTGAAAGCAATGTCCTAGCCACTGGATTGCCAGGGAGCTCCCTTCACCTGGTTTTATGTTTAGGAGAAAAAAACATCAGTTCTTGAAAATCCCCAAATATAATTATTTAAGAAAGTGCATTTCATCACTCCATTTTTTGACGCTCATTTTTTGATAATGCAAAATCCTTCAAATAAGATAAAAATTTAGAAGACAAGTTAAGAAATATTTTAAAAGATCTTTGAGCTGTCAGGGATCCTTTTGTATTTCATCATCAAGTATTTCTGTTAATTGCACTAACACTAGTGATGCTAAGGTGAAAAAACACTCTTCAAAATAAATGTGGGAGTTGATGGCAGATGTTAAGCACATGGAAAGACTCATTTAATAGCAGAAACAGTCAAAAAGTTGCAATCAGGAAACTGAGGGTGGTTTCTCCTTGGGGTGCTCACCTGCTCGGGACCCATGGAGGACAGCCCTGACGTAGGCACGGAGGTCACTGAGGTCATGCTGATCTGTCCGGTCATCTGGTTCATGTTGCTCATCCCGCCTGTGTTGGTTGCCATGGATACATTGATGTTCATATTGTTGTTGTACATGCTGGTGTTTGCCTGCTGTGCGAAGTGTGGAGGGGACTGTTGCGAGAACATGCTAGAAACACAGTGAAAAATTAAAATGTTAGAGCCCTTGGGCAAACAGGGAGGCAGGATGAATAAACCTAGGCTGAGAGGACCCGGGGAGTGGGGCATAGGGTGATGGCCAGGAGATGGTGAGATCAGAGACAGCAGGGGAAGGGCTCAGCCAAGCTGCAGGGGTCACTGCGTTCTGGCCTGTCCCCAGCATCCCCGTTTTGGGGTGGTGGACAAAGTCTGCAGGGACACTTTGCACTCTCATGTCTGCACCAGACAAGGATTCTGTTTGCTTTTATTACCTGCACCGATGGGGGGTGGGCTTCCCAGGTGGCATTAGTGATAAAGAACGTGCCTGCGATGCGGGTTCAGTCCCTGGGTTGGGACGATCCCCTGGAGGATGGCATGGCAACCCACTCTAGTATTCTTGCCTGAAGAATCCCATGGACAGAGGAGCCTGCTGTGCTATAGTGTTGCAAAAAGCTGGACATGAATGAAGCAACTGAATATGTACACATGGTAAGAAGGTGGCTTCCAGGCCACTGCCTTCCACAGCACTTGCTCGCATACATTGGGGGTGCTACCTTCTTGCGGTGGGGGTGGGGCGGGGTTCCTTTTACTCCCAAGGCAAAAATATTAAGCTAGGGTTTGGTAAATTCTGCTAACTTCTGCCCTAGGAAAGGCAGATTGGCTTATTATTCAGAGGTTTACTTGGTACTGTTTGCTTGAACAAAGAAGAACTATCCAGAAGAGAGACAGGTGGGCTATAGAAAGACTGCCTGGTGATTGTTTCAAAAAGACACAGCCAAGTGGCATACCTGTTTGCACCCATGCTCCCCTGCGCCCACCCGTTCATGTCCGA
Organism: Ovis aries; assembly: GCF_016772045.2. Classification (NCBI taxonomy): domain Eukaryota; kingdom Metazoa; phylum Chordata; class Mammalia; order Artiodactyla; family Bovidae; genus Ovis; species Ovis aries. The sequence goes on from NC_056062.1 coordinate 46,808,162, forward strand.
GGAGGCCTGGTAGGCTGGGTTTGCCTGGGACTGCTGCAGCATGGGGCTCTGGGTGTGCGCCAGCCGGGGTGATATCAGAGGGCTCTGGGGTGCGGCGGCTCCAGTGAAGCCAGGGTCAGGCTGCTGACTTATTCCTTAAAAGACAGAATAGAAATCCCATGGAGACTGTTAGTTTTATCATGGGGCAGGGGACAAAAGAGAACATTCAAATCAACTACACAAAGAAAATTACTTTCATGAGGGAGGTTCAAGAGGGAGGGGACATACATCTATCGCTAACTCATGTTGAGGTATGGCAGAAATCAAAACAATATTGCAAAGCACTTATCCTTCAAATAAAAACAAGTTTCTTAAAAAAAGAAAATTACTTTCAAATACCCTATCCTGTGCTGGTAAATTATACACATTTAAAAAAGATTCCAAGTTGGGATAAAATGCATGAAGAAAAAGTCTCCATACCGTGGTTCTCTATGGTAATTAGAGGCGTGCCCAGGAGATATATTAACCATTGAGACTAAAGATAAAGAAAATACCATTCTTGCCCCATATCCCTTGCAAATCAAGAATGGGTCAAATCTATGTATTTCTCTTTGACTGGAAACAGTCTTCCAATGTTTATGTGTCATTACAATTGGATTAAACTGGGTTAAAGTTTGGCTCTCTATAAAAAGTCAACACACTTGAATATTTTTTTATTAAGTTATTGTATGATGAGATAGCTATGTTTTTAAAAATAAGTGACCATGAGAATTCCCTGGCAGTCCAGTGGCTAGGAGTCTCCACTTTTACTGTCAAGGGCCTGGGTTCAATCCCCAGTGAGGGAACTGGGATTCTATAAGTCACATGGTATGGCTAAAAAATACAAAATTTAAAAAAGTAAGTGCATTCATGATTAGCTTGCTGTGTATTCATAAAGGATACTTTTATAGATTATAGATTAAGATTACTTATACACTATATAAAATTACTTGTACACTATACAAGTATTTGGGATACTTTTGCACTATATAAGATTAACAAGAAAAAGAAAAACAAACTCCATGTAAGCTGCTTGTTCAGTTTAGAGGCAAATGGTGTTTACATTAAAAGGAAAGAAAGAACTTCGAGCAGACTTTCTTAAATCATCAAAAAAAGAAAGAGAGGAAGAGTTGGGAAACAAAGGAGGCAGCTTTTTAGAAAATTTCAGGGATGACATTAAGGTAATCCCATTTTTGCCTAAAAGATCTGTAAAACATGCATATTTAATGACTACTTTAATAAGCTATGAAAGAAAAACTTAAGATCACACAGGAAAAAAGCTGCACGTTATCCTTCTGTGTCTTTAAAGAAATAGGAGATGTGAGGTTCAAGCACCACAAAGACTGAGTAGTTGTTTTTAGAGAACTCTGGTAGGAGATGGGGAGAGTCACTTTGAATGTTAACCTTGATGTAAGCACTTAACTTTTATCAATAATTCAATTATTAACCGAATATGACATGTACACAAGTATTAATGTTTATGACACAGCATGCTTGTTTCTTAAGATTGACATTAAACAATAAATCAATACAAAGAAAATGAAGAGCTAGTCCACTGTGGTTTCTGTAAGGCACTTATGAAGAATTATCAATTCATTAAAGATTTGGTGTAATATTGAAAGTGGAAGTGTTAGTCGCTTAGTTGTATCCAACTCTCTGTGACCCTATGGACTGTAGCCTGCCAGGCTCCTCTGTCCATGTGATTTCCCAGGCAAGAATACTGGAGTATCCTTTCTCCAGTATCTTCCCTATCCTGGCATCAAACCTGGGTCCTCCTGTATTGCAGGCAGATTCTTTGTCATCTGAGCCACCAGGGAAGCCTTTATTTTTATAAAGTCATAGAAGGTCTGTAACACTTAAAAGGATATACGTCTTTCAACATTTTATATCTATCAGTTTGTCTAAGCAGACTCAGAGCTTTTCAAGTACAAGTATATGCACACGCACCTGTGTTTACAGACATGGACGTAAACACAGACATGCATACAAGCTTATGCACACGACTGGCACTCCAGGCATGCCCACCTAGTCTGGTTATTCTTAAAGTAAGACCTGTGCTTGGAGACAGGGTAGTGGCTGAGCTGAGAGATGGGAAGACACTGCACTGGACCCGGGGACTCCTGATGAGCCGCAGCTGCCCTTGCGGGTTTCCTAGCATCCCCTGGTTAGCCAGGTTCATCTGGAATCCACACAAAGAGCTGTGACCCCGGACGGTGAGGGGACCCTGGGAAGAAAGGACTGGTGAAAGGTGGTGGGGGTCTAGGTCCCATACCGTAGTTTGGAGGGAATGGAAACTGCTGCGCATTTGCCTGGGGGAGCCGGGGGTTGCTCATGGTTGCTGGCACGCCACTGGGAGCCACCACGCTGGGCGTCATGTTCAGCCCCTGCCCTCGCATCATCAGGGTTCGCTGCTGAACCTGCTGCTGCTGATGATGCATCTGTCTTTGCCGAAGATGTTGGTTCAGGATTTCCCTCTGTCTCTGGGCCAGCATCTGGGCATTAATAGGTGCCTGGAACGGGGGCGGGCAATACACGGAGGAAGACGTGGGGGTGGGCACAGATCAAAAAAGAAACCACATGTTAGAAACAGGATAACAGAGGGTACAGGCTCATGCAACATTATTTGGAAAATAAAGAGAGAACATTTTAGAGCTGAACAACTGGCGGTGGAGAATGTGAGCCCTGAGTTCTGTATACACAGTGAGGATTCATAACCCTCGCAATGACTGATGTGGGTCAGTTCAGTGTGACTATCAATAAACTGGAGACTCACTGTGAGAAGACACCATTAATTACAGGACCCCAAGATAACATCAGTCCTGTCTGTAAGAAGACTCTGTACGGAAACCTTGAAGATGGCAGTTCAGAGGCTCATTAAGGGACATTCAAGTCTAAAGAGACACCAAATCACTTTGCCGAAAGGTGGCTTTCAAGCACTTGAGAAAAGGCTGAACGGAGGCAGAAAGAAAGGGAGTTGCGTAAGGAGAGGAGGGTGACAGAGGCCAGGATGGAGGGTGGATGGGAAGGATGGATGAGGGAAGGGGTACCGTGCTTGCTGTCAGTGAGGGGGACAGGCTGGTTATGGATCTTGGCTGTACACAGCTGACTTCATTATTCATGGATTCGGTACTAACATGTACTTGTCACCCCAGAACCAATACTCACAGCACCATCGTCATTTATGGATGCGTGTGGAACAGCAAAAAGTGTGAGAAGCCCAACATGCACATTCCTACCCACGGCTGAAACGAGGTGACATCAGTTCTCGTTTCAGCTCTCACACTGCAGACAAGTGTCCTTCTTGTGGACTCCTTAGTTCCACGTTTTTCACACTGCTGTGCTTTTCATCAGTGACTCTGCTGTTTAAAATGGTTCCTGAGACTAGTGCTGAAGGGCTATCTAGTGTCCTAAACAAGTCCAGGAGGCTGATGTGCCTTATGGGGGAAACTAAGTTAGATGAGCTTCATTCAGGCGTGAGTTATGGTGCCGTTGGCTTTGAGTTTGATGTTAATGAATCAACAATATATACTACAAAAGGCGTCCTCAAACAGAAACACACATGGACTGACTGATGAAAATGTGACAAGAGGCTCAAAGAAACCGAACACTTTATTTCTCCTAGAAGCAACGGTTCACTATTTGCCAATTCAGTGTTGGTAGTAACTTTGCTTGCTTGCTTAGTCAGTCCAACTCTTTGTGACCCTGTGGATTGTATCCCAGGTTCCTCTGTCCATGTGATTCTCCAGGCAAGAATACTGGAGTGTCTTGCCATTTCCTCCTCTAGGGGATCTTCCTGACCCAGGGACTGAACCCGCATCCCCTGTGGTCTCCTGCATTGCAGGCAGGTTCTTTACATACTCAGCCATCAGGGAAACCCAGTACTGAACACACAGTGTGAATAATGGTAGCTGACCGTATGGGCAATAAAAATGGCAGTGACGGGGAGGGAATCACAAAGGCAACAGACGAGACCAATAAGCAAATGGCACGACCTCCATCGTGTGGGTCTAGATCTATGTATGGCCTTCTAAGTTACTTTACATAGGATATCAAGGAGGAAGACATGATGAGACAGGTTAAGTGGATACAGTGAAAGCTGACAGCTTGTCTGCCCCTTACCTGTGTGGGTACTCCAGGCCTCAGAGTCAAGTTCACATTTGAAACATTGCTGATTTGATTCATAAGCGGCTGGCGATTCTAAATGCATATACATGGGAATCATCAGTATTTTAAACAGAATTTATTTTACTTCAAATTCCCACCTCAAGAAACCTTCCCCAGCCCCCAAACCCAACATCCACATGCTGCTGGATATTGAAACCACATGGTGTGTAGCTGGATACCCTTGTAAAGCTAGTTATCAAGTGATGCTTCCCATTGCTTGTAGCTGAGAAGTTATTTTGGACAGTTTGGAAAGTACACTGTTTGCATGGGAGAAAAAGAGTAGAATGATCAGAAGAGGAGGCCAAGAGGAAGACTAAGGAAAAAAGCAGAGGGAAAAAAATGAGGGGAGATTTTTAAAGTCCACAATACTGTTATTTACTGTATGACAGAAATCTGTCCAGGCTTGTTTCAGTGAGAACATACTTTCTTGAGCAAAAGAGCTACTCTTTAACGTACCATCCCTCTCCACCAGTCTGCTAAAAGCCATGATTTTGATCACAATATAGGACTCATGGCAGGGGCTCCTGGTGTCCTGGGTACTCACTTGGGGCCAGAAACTATGCTGGGTCCTGTCAACCCATACATAGAGCCCTAGACTGTTAACAGCCCCATTTTATAGATGTAAACACTGAGGCTTGGAGAACTCAAGGTTAGCCCATCAGTAAATCACCAAGCTAGGAAATCAGAGGAGAGCTGCTCTGGCTGGAGTGGAGTCAGCAGAGGAGCAAGAAAGAAGGGAAGGAAGAAAGCAGAAATGAGCAGGAAAGCTGTACGATCATGGCAACATCTTCAATGTCTTAGGACAGAATGAGACTTAAGCCCCCAAAAGGAACCCCCATTCCTGTGCCATCTCACATCCACCTTCACTGTGTCCCCCCACCCCGACTTTCTGGGTAGTAGCCAGGAACACACCTGCTGTGCTTGGAGGCGATGCTGCAGTTGAAGCCTCAGCTGGTTGGGCTGGCTCTGCACAAGGCCCGTGGGCCTGAGGCCAGGCCGGGGCTGCATGCGGAGGGTGGCGTAACTGGGCCGCTGTCCCATGGTGTGGAAGCTTGGATCCTGCATGGGCGTGTAGCTGCCCTGGGCCACCTGCGCCTGAGACGCATACTGCTGCGGGAACACGGGGGTCTTCTGCTCTAGCATGAGGCTGGAATCCTGACTGGAGAACTGCTCCGGGTCTACACCTTGGCTCTGAAGAGAAAGCCCCCAGGTGACCAACACATAAATAAAACCAGCAGAAACCGCAGAGTGAACATAAGACCTTCCTCTCACTGCCCTGTCTCTGAAGCTTCTGCTGTTGCACTTATGGCACAAAGGTACTTCTACCCTGCCTCCACTTGTCTTCGTAGAAAACGTCTCTTTGTTCAAAAGATCCAGTTACTTGAGGCAGGAAGCAGGGTTCAGGCCTGACTCCCAGCAACCCTTCTTCCCAGGGAAGGGGGAAGTGGTCATAAGTATAGAAAGCCTCCTACTCACACCACCAATCTGACTAAGCTGAACCTGAAAATGCACATGTCCCCCAGGTGTGCTCAGCGTTCTGACTGCTTATTCACTTCAAGTAGACTATTACCTTGATACCTGGCTGGGGTCAGCAGTGTCGGTGTGCCCACCGCTATTATTCCCATTTTGCAGATAGTTAAACTGAGACTTGGAGAGGTGCGGTAAACTGCAGCAAGCCTGTCTGGCAGGTAAGGAGTAGGTTCCAGTCGAGTCTGTGATTTAAGACCTGAGCCGCTCACCAATGTGACACACTGCTCGTATCTGACTGTTCTCTGTGGTCATCAGAATTCCCTACACGGTCCACATTCTGCCACCATCTTCTTCCCTTTTTTGTGGCTGTGTGGGGTCTTTGTTGTAGTGCAGGGGCTTCTCTAGGTGTGGCACAAAGGGTTAGTTGCCCTGTGGCATGTGAGATCTTAGGTTCTTGACCCGGGATCAAACCCACGTCCCCCTGCATTGGAAGGTGGATTCTTAACTGCTGGACCCCCAGGGAAGTCCCACCATCTTATTTCCAACTAGATGTATCTAATGTGTTCGTCCTTCTTGACTTCTTAGAGCTACTCCATCTATCTGGCTCAGAATGGAGTAGGTACAGAAAAATCCAGAATTTCCCAGGGGCGACACCTTCAGCCCAGGTGGCCCTAGAATGACTGCAAATCCGGAGGGTGCACTTGGCTCATTCTTTCTTCCTTCTGCTATGAACCTCCCAACATAGAGGAGGGAAGGACCCAACTGCAAAATCATCTCTCAGGTATGCTTTAACCACAGTAACATCCTTGGTTTTCCTTAAGCTAGTCTATCCATGTGAGAGCTGGCCTGGGGCCACCCAGAATCCTGCCCTTAGATCAAGTTTAACCGTGAGAACTGGGCCCATCCTCTTGTACATAATAGTTTAAAAAATGTGGAGCCCACTCATGGGAACCATTCATTGTTGATTACTGCTCTAAGTATATCCACAAAACTATCTCAGATCTTGAAGTACTGGCCCATCTTTAAAAGAGAAAAAGTTTAAGTAATTTCCATTTTTAAAGAAAACACACAACTCTGATGACTACAAGTAAAGCCCATTTGTGTTCTACATTTCCCCAACTTCACCTAGTAATCATTATTTCTATAATTCAGGTAATATGCATTATAAGGATGGATTTGATGAGACAACATAGAAACACAAATTAAAAAAAAAGAAGACTGGAGATAGTAAATGATGAAATGATACCAGTTTTGACAAAAACAATGCTTGAGTCATGCAGCAACCCCAAGAATCACATCTTTAAATGTCACTTAGACGAAACTCAGGGATAACAATGCTGAATGCTAAATTCTCACCAGCACTAAAGGCAAAGCAAACCAGCCACACAGGAAATATTTCAACTCCATTTTCCTCTCTTGATTTATTCAGGTTATGTCATGCAACCTCAAGTCATCTCTTTCCATTCTGCTGTTCTCAGTATGAATTGACAAGTCTTAACTCCCACTTCTGTCTGCTGAATGTGGGGATTATGACAAGACTAGTTTTAATGCTTCAGAGAAAGTCTCCCATGACTCGGCACCACCCTTCTCACAGACCCTCACAACACCTCATACGTCCAGGAAGCAGATCAAACCCTGGAAGGTGCTTCTTAGCAGTAAGAAATAAAGATGATTCATGATGAGAAAAGAAGACGACAGCAGGGAGCCTGTGATCTTTCTACGGGAAAACAGGATGCCTGCTTCACATCAATTGGGCTGCGTAGCCAGACTGAGAAAAGTCCTCCAAGTTATTTCATGAGACTCTGTTAGGTTATTGTATTGTTGCTATAAACTACTCTTAAATGACTTTATGTCACAAACTAAATCAACTATACAGGTTTCCCTGGTGGCTCAGACGATAAAGAATCTGCCTGTAATGCGGGAGATCTGGGTTCGATCCCTGGGTTGGGAAGATCCCCTGGAGAAGGGAACGGGGGCATGGGGAGCGGGGGAAGCAATATAAGCCCATGAAGATCGGCTAACTTCACCTTTAAAGTGACTTCTGCTAACTTATATGCAACTTGTTTTAGCACAAGTAGCTTCCTATCACTAGCTCACAGATATAAGATGAAGGATACTGGTTTTGAGATGGAAGGTTCTAGATCTGAGACAGCAGTGGTCTGTTCCTGGCCTCTCTGCTCCTTGTGTGTTCCTCTCTGCCATAGTCAAGTGACCTGGACTTGAGTTTATGCCTTTTGGCCCAATAAATTCAAATTACAGGTAAAATTAATTCTTGGTCGTTTCCATTCTGGGGCAAAAGTTGATTTGGGAGTAACAAGGAGAAGGGGTGACAGGAGACAGGAGACAGGAGGGAAGGGCACGTTCTAAAAAGCTGACTGCCGTTTATGTGCAAGCAGGAGAGAACAGACATCTGTGTGTCCCTGTGAGCTTGGCCTCCACCAGCCTCGCAGTGCACCCACCTGGCTGACGAGCTCGGGTATCCCCAGGGCTCTGTCGATCTCCTCCAGGCCATCGAAGTTCCTCAAGGCCAGGTACAGCTGGTCCAGGAGGGCGCCTTCATCACTCGGAGACTCTGCTGCGGGATGTGGACATAGCAAGTCGTCGGGAGAGCTGCCAAATGGCTGCCTGTAAAGAGACAAACTTCATCTCATGCCCACAGAACAGTAAGTTGATTAGAGAACATTTTTTTCCCTCCTTAATAACAAAAGTAGTAAAATACAGTACCAGTCAGACACAAACAACAACCCCCACATAACAGATACGTGTTATTTAGTGCCTAACAGAGATAGCTGCGATTCATGGGGTCACAAAGAGTTGGACACGACTGAGCGACTAAACTGAACTGAACTGAACAGAGATAGGGGGCTTCCCTGGTGGCTCAGTGGTTAAGAATCCACCTGCCAATGCAGGAGGAGATCTGGGTTTGATCCCTAGGTGGGGGAGATCCCCTGGAGAGGAAATGGCAATCCACTCCAGTTTTCTCTTGCTTGGAGAATCCCTAGGGACGTAACTCAGCAGGAGCCTGGTGAGTTAAAGCCCATGGGGTTGCAAAGAGTCAGATACAACTGAGCGACTGAACAACAACAGCAGAGACAGGTGAGACACACATTAAGGCACTGGATGTTATGATCGTTGTTTTCATTGCTCCTGCTCTAAAACTGGCAAAGCTGAGGCTTGGAGGGCTTGTCAGACTCTGTGGTGGAGAAGAGACAGGCAATACTACAGAGTGGGGATTCACCACCGGCCAGGGTGACAACTGTGTTCCCACGAATCCACGATGACGCTTCAAGCGTGGGTACTCATATATTTGCCTTGCCCTGAAGCAGTCCAAGGAGTTTCTGGGATTTCAGCAGGAAAGACTAACTGATTACATAGTTTCATTTCTCACAAGGCTTGAATGACCCATCTGAGGGACACAGTGAGCATGAAAGCTCCATTAATTTTTTTGAACTCAGCTGCCATTAGACTGCACTTGGCTGGACTAATAGGATATTTCTCCGTCATGCATAAGTGGGATTTGTAAACATTTATGAAAATCCTCAAGAAGTGTGGCTGTCAGGCTACCAAGTTAGTCACGAAAAGTCGACCATGAACTTGCAGATTACGTCTGTTGTATATTTTAGGCGATAAAACTGTAACACTACAGTCCAAATTCAACGGTATAATAAAGTCCTGTGATTTAAATTAACTGACAACCTCGGGGAGTTAAAAAGAGTTTCTGAGTTACTCAAATATTGAAAGGGGAAATGATCCTCTAATTTGTCCTCTTAGAGGTACTAAGATGGTACTGATGTTTTGTAGAGAATGAAGTTTACAAGTAAGCACCCTTATTCTTAGGGCTCCCTGGTAGCTCAGCTGGTAAAGAATCTGCCTGCAAGGCAGGAGACCCCAGTTTGATTCCTGGGTAGGGAAGATCCCCTGGAGAAGGAATAGGCTACCCACTCCAGTATTCATGGCCTTCCCTGGTGGCTCAGATGGTAAAGATTCCACCTGCAATATGGAAGACCTGGGTTCGATCCCTGTGTTGGGAAGATCCCCTCGAGGAAGGAATGGCTACCACTCCAGTATTCTTGCTTTGAGAATCCCCATGGACAGAGGAGCCTGGCGGGCTACAGTCCATTGGGTCACAGAGTGGGAAATGACTGAATGACTAAGCACAGCACCCTCATTCTTAAGTGATGATAGATTCACATAGGGATGACACGCCATGTTTTCTAAAGCTAGTTCTGTGCCATTTTGGCCTAGAATCCTGAAATGCTGAGGATTTACACCAATAGTTAGTTTCAAACAGTTCTAACCCAGTGCACTTAGAAATGATCTTCCCTCTTCATTAGCCCCAGTCATTTGTGAAGAAAATCACCCAGTAAGTGTGCCCTTCATGAAACTGTGTGCTTGTAGTCCTTGGCTCTCCGAGCTCACGTCCCATGACCTGAGAGGTTCCATAAGAGGCCTTGCAGCCAGGGCCTCACTTCTCAGGAAGATGTCAAGCACCCGAATAGACTGGGCCCTTCCTGCTTCCACATGCTCCCAGAATTAACTTTCTAAACACAACTGTGATCAGATTACTCTACACTTAGGGAGTGGGAGGAAGGAGCAGATCAGAACAGTGGCGACAAGGAGGAGAAAAACCACAGCGCTGCATGTCACGGAAGCAAAGAGCAGAGGAAATTCCCCAGAGAGGAATGACCAGCATTCAGATGTGGTACATTTCATGAAAAAAGAGCTCAAGTCAGCCAAGGGTGGATGCTATTTACCACCTTCTCTTAGGCCTGAGACCCATTTCCCAAAGATGCTAGTTAATATTTTCTTTCTCGAGCTTTAATTCATAATTTTCAACTTCTGTTTCTTCATAAGCTTTAAATCCCCACACAGCCAGAGCCCCCACCTCAGGTCTCTACTATGAAATCGAGTCCCTCTTAAGTGGAGTGAGGCTGCAGGAGCTCTGTGGGAAGGCAGGTGCCCTTTATGCATCTGCCGGCGTCAGCTGGAAGAGGAGACCCTGTCCGGTACTACGGGAGACAATTCCACCCCAGGGAGGGCACATCCCGATGCTTCCAGAGGGAAAAAAAAAACAAAAAACTACTGCAAACATTTATTGGCATCTAAGTGATTTCCTACCTAATAAAATAACCTATTTTTTGGTTTCATGATTTCCTTTTCTTTTTCTAATTAAGAAAGTTAAGCTAATGCATGACCTAGATTCCTACTTTGGTCAAAGCCCTCTTTAACTTGAGCTGGGGCCTTGGGGATACTGTCCTGCTCAGTCTCTCTCTGATTCTCCTGATACGATGTTGCTAGGTTCCTTTTCCCATTACTGAGCTGACTCACAAAATCCCAGACCCTGGGACAGGGCGCTGGTGGTGGTGGACACACACACTTCAGTAAAGCCTAACCTGTCCCAGTGTGGAGTAGAGCCCATGGCTTCCCTGTGGGTCCCCGCTGCCCTGGGCAACCGGCCTTTTCCCGGAAGATGCTGTATACCCACCATAATGCCAAGGCTTCCCATTCTATGTTTCCCACCCTCTTCTCCATCCGTGATCCTTCCCCTCCAGGCTGAGCGTGTCTCCTCCAGTCACCCCCGGCCATGCCCACTCTGCTCTCGACTCTAGGACCACTCACGGTGCTCTGCTGACTTGATGCCAGCATTTACTTACAAACCTCAACTGTGCCTGGTGAGCATCTTTAGTCTCTTTGTTGGCTTGGTATCCAAACTGTGTAAGTTCAGCAAGTTCCCAGTTGGTGAAAATAAAAGGTTCTTGATCTAGCCAGGTTATCATACCTTATGCTCAGAAAAATACACTTTTATGTTCATAAAAATATATTGCATTGTGGCTTGGTATCATAAATTTGGGCATACCATGAGTTACAACACTTCTTTGAGAAACATCATAATATGTTTGGCTTATAGAAAAAATAGTGATCTGGACTTTCAATTTCACCTTTATAAATGACTGCCAATACGATGGAGAAAATTTTTTCTTACATTTTGGGCAATTATAAATATAGTTACAATCTAGATGGTGGCTGACAAATATAGTATTAAGACAAGGATGAAATTCAGAGGAATAAACGGAAGAACACACAGAAGCCCCAGGAGGTTGGCAAAGTAGTAAGGAATGAGCTGGCAGAAGACAGGTCCATCATCAATAAAAATCTTTCCTTTTTTAAAAAAAAATTTATATTCTATTTGAGTATAGTCTATTAATGATGTTTTGATAATTTCAGGTGGACAGCAAAGAGACTCAGCCATACATATTTATCTCCCTCAACCTTCCCTCCCATCTAGGATGCCAAATAACATTGAGCAGAGTTCCCTGTATAGGTACTTGTTGGTTATCCATTTTAAATATATACATGTTCATCCCAAACTCCCTAACTATCCTCCCCGCCCCAACAACCATAAGTTTGTTCTCTAAGTCTGTGAGTCTCTTTCTGTTTTGTAAATAAATTCATTTGTATCATGTCTTTTTAGATTCTACATATAAGGGATGTCATATGATAAAAAACCTTATTTCTTGAAATCTATACTTTTATTTATTTATAGACTACCAGGACATTAAAGATGGTGATAAGGGGAAAAAGACAAATTCTGAGCTATTGTTTGAGAAATTGGAACATTATCATCACTTTTTACTTGTATTTTCAAAATTTTGCAAAAAAGTAGCAGCTACTATATGATGAGAAATTAATAGTCAACCACGAAAACTTTACTCTTAGACACATTACAAACAAAAGAACATCAAATTAACTCAGAAATTCTGAACTTAATGTGAAAGAAAGTCTTTCATGAAAGGCAGCTACTGTTCACTTTTACATACATCTAACAGAAATTATAAAAAAATCATCTATACATTTGGGGCTATATTTTAAACATCTTTTACGTGCCAGATGAATAAAAGGAAAAAAAAAACCACAATGAAATGACAGCCAATGGAAATAAAATTATAAATAAACGAGGGTGTGAATATGTTAGAAATTTAAGGGCTAAACTACTCTCTTTTTGAAATGTGTATATATAAACTAATGCTGGGTTCATGAAACATTAAAAAATCTATTCCTAAATAGGCAGCAAAAATATAAAATATTAACGGTGATATTAATGCTTACAAGGGGGATTAAAAAAAAACTGCTTTTCTTTTCTTTAAAAAGAGAGATGTGGTTGGAACCCTTGTTGTCCATCATCTCTGGATTTCTATGACAATAAGACTACTATAAATTCGGTCATAAATTTCTTCTAACTGAATTATTTAAAATAAAAGAAGAGGAGTTAAGTGGCTAGAAAAGCTGAAATAACTTTAAAAATGGTAAAAATGTTCTGTTCTGTCCACAGAGTTCTTATACAAAGAAAACTGACAGTAACACCAACAATATGAGAACAGGGTCAGAGCAGAGTCACAGAAATGCCCCCAGCACACCGAACAGCTGACTCTGTAATTGGCTTCAGCATGTACTCTGGATTTCTCCTCTTTTGCTTTTTAGTTGTTGCTGTTGTTTGGCCTCCCTGCATGGCTTGTGGGATCTTAGTTCCGTGTTCAGGGAACTAAGGGGCATGATCCCATGCCCCCCTGCCATGGAAACGCAGAGTCCTAACCACTTGCCTGCCAGGAAGTCCCCATTTTTGTTTTAACAGAACCCTCCTCGACTTGGGCAACAGTGAAAATCCTAACTTTGGGCCTAGTTTTCCCCTAGAAACTAATCTTAGATATTTCATCCAAAACCAGCTCTCAGGGGTTGGGTTTACTTTTACTATGTGCAAGTTTCCACGGACATGGGTATGTTTTTAACAAACCAAATAAACAGATTTAGAAAATGCACATACTCACTGATACCATGAAATCAGACTTAAAGAGCTGGAAGGTCCCTCACAAAGTACCGCCTCTAAGGATGACTACAGTGGTTATTTATATGATGCTCTATTCCCAAACAAACCCAGTGATGCAGGCCACACACCGCCCTTGGTACCCAGTCCAGTAAGAGCCACTCTGACTGTGGTTCTTCTGATGCTCTCCCCTGCGAAGTATAGTGGAGGACCAGCGGCACTAGCATCATTTGGGGCTTGTCAGAGACGTAGAATCCTGGACTCCACTCAGAACTGCTGTCCAATGAGACCCTGGAAGTGGTGCACAGGCACCGGGGGTCTGAATACACTAGTTTCTCCTACTAAGTGAATGGAATATAGCTGGTGAGCACCTTCTCTTATCTCCCTAGACAGCTGTTAAGCAGTTGCCCTGGTCTTTCCTTTCAGTGAAATAACTAGTTCCCAGCTTTTTCTCACCCAGCCTATTGCTAAGCTCATATTCATCTTATGCTATTTTTATTTTTTAAACTTCACTGAGTGCCCTGAATCCTGCATCATTCTCTTAAGATACAGAACAAAAACAGGCTCCACAACACAATTCTGAGCTAGGCAAAAGCATTTCATCCCAGGGTAGGGGTCATTTTAAAACCTGTTTGTTTTTTTAAAAACAAGAACCTCTGGAAATATTCTGCCCTTATGAAATTTCAGAAACTCTGCTTTTATTATTAGTGAATTTGATAAAAGTACTTTATAATTTTAGATTTGAACAACCTCCAAAGGACAAAATAGTTCAGTCTGCAGCAAGGTCCTCGCTAGCCTCCAACCTGAACTCTCTACATGCGAGCCTCAAAACCAAATTCCTCCAGTTTGTTTCCTAATGTTTACTTCCCAGAACACACTGCCTGCATCCTTTATGTGCCCATGCTGACTCCTGCTTAGTATGCGAATTATCTCCCTGCCTTGGGGCTCTGTGCCCACCCAACTGGGTGAGCAGCACCATCACACAGGCCTCAGGGTCACTGCGAAACACTTGCTTCCAGTGCTTTGCTAACCCTGAGATTAGCATATAACACAACTGTGATGTTGTCTTTCCAGGGAATAATGGAACAACCACCTTCGAACTAAAACTTGAGCAACACCTAAGCCCCCAGGGACAGGTGGATTTTATCCTGAAGAGTCGGGGCTTGCTGTGCCAAGGCCACAAGAAAGAGCTGATTGTGTGTGTGAGTGTGTGTGTGTGTGTGTGTGTGTGTTGGGGGGGTGGTGGTGGTGGTGCTGGGCTGCTCTGAGCAGACCTGTGAGTGGAAACCCTCATCCCTTCAGAGACCAATGTAAATTCTCTCCTAAGAAAAAGTATCCTCAGTCTTAACCTCAGATGTTTCATTTCATACCAACAGTAACTAGAACTCCCATAACTAGAAAGTAACTAGAAAAACTGCCATAATACTCGGGGAATGGGCCACCAGAAGCAAGAGTCAGTCACTGATTTACAACTGCAAAGAATCCAGATACTGGAACTCCCAAATCAAGAAATGTCGAAACAAAGGATGAATGTCATGTTTAAAGACATAAAGGTGGAATCAAAAATAAGCAAACCATAAGAGACCATGAAAAATAATAAGGCAAATAGAACTTCTGGAATGAAGAATGTAATTGGATCAAATATAGCTAAAGAGATAATTAATGAAATAGACATATGAATAAATTATCCTCAGTGTAGTACAGAGAGACAAGCAGATGGAAAATGGAAGATGGATAAAGAAATAAGGAGGGTATGAGTTCTAAAAAAATCTAACGTAGAAAGTTAACGTGTCTTGCCAGAATCCCAGAAAGAAAGAATAAAGAAAATGGAGGTGTGGCAGTATAGGAAGATAATGGCTAAAATTTCTAGAGCTGATCAAATACATGTATTGACAGATTTAAAAAAACAAGCACAAGATATACCAAACACCAAGTAGTGTAAATAGATCAATTCACACCTAGACACACTACAGTAAAACTACCGTAGAGCAGTTACAGAAATATTTCAAAAGCAATTAGAAAAGACTGCCTACACAGAAACAAAAGTGATTAGACTAATAATCAGAATCAAAACACTCAATCAAACTTGATCATATATACCACTTGCTTTTTCAAAAAACTTCAACAGCTTAAAGGAAAAAGGCCAAATGCTTCAGAGTCTAGAATTTATGACCCTCTACAAATCTGTTCCATTATTAATCTACTCTTCCAGTCAAATCTTCTGATACTGTTTTTTTTAATGTGGTAAAGTATATGAAACATAAAACTAGACTATTCTGTTACCCTAAACACATTGTGTTGCTTCTGTAACCTCTAGGCCTCTGATTATACTGCTTTTGCCAGATGAACTGGCTTCCTGCCATCTCTGCCTACTGAAATGATACCTTTGTTTTACATTTTTTTAAAATCTCTCGGTCACACTGCGTGGCATGTGGGATCTTAGTTCCCTGACCAGGGATTGGACTTGTGCCCTCTGCATTGGAAGTATGGAGTCTTAACCACTGGACCCCCAGGGAAGTCCCAACGATACCACTTCTCATCAACTCTGAAGCTTTCCCCAATCACCCCAATTGAATGATCACCCCATTTACAGTACATGCTAGCTCATATTAGTTATTAGTCTACATATTTTATTTTCCAACTAAACTGCAGCATCTTTGAAGGCATATGCTCAGTCAAACTGATTTTTGGATTCCACTCCCTCTCTTACCTCCTGCACTCCCAGACCAGTAAGTGATATAGTTTGAATACATGAAAACGCATCAGGCACCAAGTGTTTAAAAGGATAAGATTAACTTCTGGCCTAGGGCGGAGATAACTCCTGGAACTCATGAACTCTGCTCTCTGGGACCTCCTGAGTGCTCACCTGTTCTGGCTGGCAAACGGTGCCTGGTCTATTGGCAGAATGCTCTCAGGCCAGGGGGCGGTCTGATTTGGAGGTGCTTGCTGTTGGCTATACTGAGGGCCCCCCATGTTCATCTCCAGTTCAGATGGCCCTGAAAAGGGAGAAGAAAACAACCCCTGAATCTTACAACTTGTGATTAGCGAAACGTCTGTTTTGGAATAGAAAGAGAAATACCTGGCTGACAGAAAAAATAATAATTAGGTGGAAATAATAAGACAGAATTTTTGTTCTGAAATAGAACAAAAGGGCAATAAACAGCAAGGCTAATCACCCACTTTGAGACTCTAGATGAGCAGTTCCAAACCCCTTGTACTCAGGAATTTTTACGCTAAGTCACTTCAGTTGTGTCCGACTCTGTGCAACCCCATGGACTGTAGCCTGGCAGGCTCCTCTGTCCATGGGATTCTCCAGACAAGAATACTGGAGTGGGTTGCCACGGCCTTCTCCAAGGAGTTTTTATACTCTTATTAATGTACAGGCTTTTGTGTAAGTGGGATGTATCTTACTGCTATTTACTGTATTGAAAATTAAAACTGGAAAATAGAAAAAAATGATTCTTAATTCATTTAAAAATCATCATAATAAATCTACTATGTTATAAACAAGACTTTTCTTCCAGTAGTATTGAGACATAATTGACATACAGCATTATATGAATTTAAGGTGTACAGCACCATGATCTGACTTACATGAAATAATTATCACATTAAATTTAGTGAACATCCATCATCTCAAGTAGATACAAATGAAAAAAAAGAAAAAAAATTCTTTTCCTTGTGATGAGAACTCTCAAGAGGATTTACTCTAACAACTTTCATATATAACATACAGCAGTGTTAGTTATATTGATCATGTTATACATTACATCCCTAGAACTTATCTTACAATGGAAGTTTGTGCCTTTAAACCAGCTTGCCTTTCTCTGCTCTCCCCTACCTCTGGTAACCACAAATCTGACCTATTTTTCTATGAGTTGTTCATTTGCAACACAGATAAGATTTTTTTTTAAGCCAACTTTACTATATATCCATGAGAGAATAATAATATCTTTATATTACTATGAGAATAGTTTTGGCCTTGCAGATCCCCTAAAAGGGCATCAAGGTCCCGGACATAATTTTGTGAAGTGCTGGTCTTAGTAAGACAGGAGTAGAAAGAGGGCTCAGACAGCTCAGACATGCTCTTTCTTAGAAACTCTTTGTAGAGGTTTAAAGCTAATGCATGATATGAGCTCTTTAATGATTTTATTATCACTGTCTATGGACTTGTCTTCCATTACAATAGGTTTTCTGTTGAGTTCACAGCTTTTATGAGTTTATTAAAAATCAGAGCAATTCAGCTACACAATGAAGCTCATAGAGCCATTTTTCAAGCTCAAAAGCTATATGTCATTCACGAAGAAGGATGAGGATAAATGAAATTTCTGGACAGAAAGGATTTACTATGATGATTTTTAAATGAATGAATTAAGTATTTTAGAAATTTCCCAGCGTATTTCTGCATGGAAATCTGGCCATTTTTAGTATTTTTCATGCAAGTCTCAAATTACGTGAATTTACACTCGGGAATCGTGCATTATTAATTGGAAGTACACTCTCCATAGAAAGGCAACATGAATGGCATCTCAGAAACAGTAAGCTAACATGTGCTGAGCAATGAACAACTAGAAGAGAAAGCCGATGCCAGGGTGGGGTGGCCATTCTGCATCATTACGTCAAAACCGTCCTGGCACCTTTCCGGTAGTGACTCGGCGCTTACTCATCCTGCACTGGGCTTCCCCCGTGGCTCAGTGGTGAGTCTGCCTGCCAATAACGCAGGAGATGCAGGTTCCATCCCTGGGTCGGGAACATCCCCCAGAGGAGGAAGTGGCACCCATTCCAGTATGCTTGCCTGGGAAATCCCATGGATGAGGAGCCTGGCTGGCTACAGTCCATGGGGTGGCAGAGTTGGACACAACTTAGTGGCTAAATAATAACAACATTCTGCACTATCTAAGTATATGAAAAAGTACATAAACACGACCTGATCTGAATTATGGCAACGGGCAAGTGGAAGGTTAGTATGTCAATATTAAGAAACAAGAATGAGCTATATTAAGTTAAAAAAAAATCATTTATTGAGATATAACTGACATACTATATACTTAGCTCACCTAAAGTGTATGATTCAGTGTCTATTAGTGTAGTTGCAGAGCTGTATAACCATCCCAATGATCAATTTTAGGACGCTTTCATCCTCCCACCCCCAAAAAACCTCATGATGTAATTAGGAGTCACTCTCCATTCTCCCCACAAAGCCCCAGCCCTAGGAACCCACTAATCTTTATCTACAGATTTACTTGTTTTGGACATTTCATATAAATGGTATCAAACAATGCGTCTGATCATTAATTTTAATAACATGTGAACTGTATCCAACAGAATTCTAGTGATCCTTATATTTTCTGAGTTGCTCTATAAGACCTTGCTCTTTCAGTGAAGACCTGGGAGAGTCTTGTTTAACAGTCTAGGGTGAAATGTGCTGTGCTTAGTCGTGTCTGACTCTTTGTGACCCCATGGATTATAGCCCACCAGGCTCCTCTGTCTGTGGGATTTTCCAGGTGAGAATACTGGAGTGGACTGCCATTTCCTTCTCCAGGGGATCTTCCTGACCCAGGGATTGAACTCTCGTATCTTACATCTCCTGCCTTGGCAGTGGACTCTTTACCACTGTGTCCCACCTAGTCTAGGGTGGTGCCCAGAAATCTGCATTTTTAGGTCCTGATGACCATGCAGAGTCAGGGACACTGCTGCACTGTTGAAATGCTTCTTTAAAATATCATCTATATGATATTTCTAGTGTTACAGTGTAATCCACTCCCTGCAAAAGTTGAAATCGGATAGTTTCAAACAAAAACGAAACATCATAAAGGTAGTGAGTTATCTTATTTTACTGGAAAACCTGTAATTCTATGGCCCTGTGCAGAGATCTTCAGCAAAGTCCCACATATGATAGCCTGACACGGGGCAGTGGGGAGCAGTGGCGGGGGGTATTCTCTAAACCGCAAATGACAAGCCTGACAGAACTTAAGGAGCTGTTCCTCTCTCCTTCTAAGAATGCATCAAATTGAAAAGCAAAGAGTACAGGAACCACCTTACCCATATTCATGACCTGAGGTTGAAGCATCTGTCTTTGGCCAGGCTGGCTGTTGGGTCTCATGGGGATGCTGGCTGTTGGGTTCCGAATCATACCTCCTTGGATCGGCCGGCTCATGGCATTGCTGGTAGCAGCACAGGTGACCCTCACGGCAGGACTCTGGGGCGCCCACTCCCCAGACGGCATGGTGGGCCGGGCAGCATTGCTGCCAAGCATGCCTACAGGCGCGGCAGAGAAGACAGAGGTGTGGTGACTGGAAACATAGTCAACACACAGGAACACGAGACGCTCTTATTCTACACGAGACAGACAGTTGTTCTTAATACACAGTTAACCCAACAGCTCACGCCCTCACCGGGCCAGATGCGAGCCTTGGGTAAGAAACACAAGCTGGCAATTACTATGAAGTTTTTCACAACACAGACTTGCCACTCTTTACAGTTCGGAAAAGCTGTTAAAGTTGTTCCCATATGTACTTAGAGACAGGTGCTGTGGTGTGTGGATAACCCCAACTTCCTTCCTCAGGAAGTGAATCACATTAGCTGATATACACGTCATTGCTTTACTTTCCAAAAGGGAGGTGAGGCCAAGAGAAACAAGGTAAAAACTGATAATCAATCTTCTAATTCTAAACCCAAATCACAGAGAATATCCCGCGAAGCCTTGGCCAGACTTTAAATCACAAATCCCTTTCTGAGCATTACAATTTGTTAAGCTTCAAAGCTGATTGAGACAGCCTTGGAAGCCGGGAGAATGAGAGCATCTTTCCCCTCTGGTTCTTTGTGGTCACGGCAAGGAAGCGCCGGCCACCTCAGCGTGCCTGGACCACCTTGTTTCTGGTGATGCGAATCTAGACTGGGTAGGGACAGATTTGTAAAAATCCTCTTACGCTTGAGATAGTAACAGCTGCTCAACCACACACACCAGCGAGAGGAGCGCACACTGCCGGCAGATCACGTGCTTGCTCTCTCTGGCCCCAGGATGCTGGCGATGGCCAGACACGGGCTAAAACTTGGTATCCTAAAGGGGAAGAACCCCAAATGAGGACCCTTCATTCTGAAGTGTTTAATAAAGGATGTGCAACAGTTCTGCTTTCAAAGATGTGACTTGCATTGACTTTAATTATGATAAATAACTGAAAACAGGGTATATTTCTGAAATGGGGAGAGCATGTATTGTGGGTGGTTTTTCACTGGTGAAATGAGAATGTACCTCATCAGGATGGTGAAGAGTTAAGTGTAATTAGACTGAACAAGTTAGGACAATATTATATTAGTACATATTTTAAAAACCATTTGAAGACTAGACTTGAATGATAGAAAGATATGGGAGAAAAGATATTTTCTTTTTCAAAAAATCTATTATCTAATCAATATAACAAGATTATATAAAGTCTAGAAAGCAGAAGGGAAAATAATCCATGATTTGAAATATTAATGTAATTATAACCAGGGTAGTCTCTTTCATTTTTTTTTTTTTTTTAAAGTAAAGCACAGATATTGCTTGGTCTTTGTAGTCTGGATGCCAGTCATCCCCAGGCTGCCTAGATTTGAATATAGGTATGTCCCCAAATTCTTAATGTTTCTCCAAGAACCCAGACGTTGCATTTCACTGATAAGGAGCCACTTTTAATAAACTATTGGCTCCTTTTCTCTGATAGAATTTCATGTGAGTCAACATTTTACTATAAAATCAATACTTTATCTTAAAATAATATAAGATTTATATGGCATTGTTTCTGCAAATAAATAAATCAGTGATGTAGTCAGTGTCTGGCACATTTAGTAGGCACCCAGTAAATATTTGTTAAAATGAATAAACTATTTTAACACAATATAGCTCACATTTCCCATGTGAACTGCTTACCAACAACAGAAAGTTAAAAGAAAAAAAAAAATCCATCTTTTTTCTTTCAACTGAACTCTTATTTTCACTTATCTGAATGGAAATCTGATTATAGGGATGACACACTAAGCTAAAAAAATGCCAAGAATTAAAAGCTATGAATATAAGTTTTTCTTATAACATGTTTCTTTCAATGCCTTTGTCTGCAGTTATAAATGGTGAGCAGGACTTCATTAGAACGCTCAGCATCCTAAGGGTGCAAGATACCCAGAGGGTACAGAACATGGTGGTTATAGCCATCAGTGCTGCTGCAATGATTCCTAGCCTGAACCGGAAGGAGGTTTGGGAGTATGGCAGCTGCTATGGGAATGACTACCACTTAGGAATATGCATGGGAAACTTGGCAGACACCTTAAGCCACAGCAGGTCAAGGGTCAAACTAGATCACAGGCAACCTTATACATTTTAAAAAATGGAGTTCTTGGATCAGCTACTATTAGGTTAAGCACACTACCACTTAAAATTCATTTTCTTAATTAATACTTTTCAGAATGAGAACTGCTATTGTTACAAGTATAAAAAGGTTGGTGGAATTTTATACTTACATTCTGAAATTCATGAAACACAAATCATCAATTAATAGGAAGTTTTGGGGTTATCCTGGGTTGGAAAGATCTCCTAGAGAAGGGAATAGCTACCCTCTCCAGTATTCTTGTCTGGAGAACTCCACGGACAGAGGAGCCTGGAAGGGCTATAGACCATGGGGTCACAAATCGGACACGACTGAGCGATTAACACTAACACACTTTTGGGGTTATCAGCAGATTATCACAATATTCTCCATAAACCACTACAAGGTCTAAAATAGTAACTGGAACAGTAGTGAAATAAGCCTTTACTGTAGGATTAGCGAGCAACTAGAACCCTTGTGAAAACAATGATCACAGCATAAAAAGGTCAGCCTACCGGGAGGCTTTCCAATTCTTCACATACCATGCTCATAGTGAAAATCTGCAGAATTTTCTTACATTCAAATGTGTTTCTAGCATAAAAAATTTCACACGGAAAATTCTATTACTTGGATGTGGAGGAATACATCATTAAGTTGAATAACCCACCGATAAAAAGTTAACAGCGCATTTGAGCCCTTACCTGTGCTACTGTTCCCTAAATTTCCTTGGTTTCCTATCATCCCTTGATTACCCATCATTCCTGGCTGAGGTATCACTGAGTAGGGACTACTGTTTCTGATTGGTGGGAAAGGTCCAGCACCCGTTGGGCTTTGCAATGTGATGTCAAGTGGGAAATTCTGGTTTGGCAATAACCTGCCCAGTTGCCCTGGTCGTGGGTTATTAAAAGCTAAGGAGAAAACAAATGAAAATTGAAGGTTAATAGAGGATAATGGAAAATAGTAACAGAAGCAGTGTTCAGGGGAAATGTCGTTTGTAAAATCACAAAGGTATGCATGTCTGGGACCAGCTGCTTATTAGGTAAAGACAAATTCACAGGCAAAAAAACATGGGGCGTCCAAACACAGACTTGCAATCTAATCAACACATCTCTAATTTACTTCTTGACAACCTCACAGAGCAATAAAGCACAGGAAAAAAAAATAGGAGAACATGTCTATTATTTACTGTATATTTTTCTCCCCAATATCAACTTCTAATATTCAACTGTATTTGCTAAGTAAACTACAAATATGTTTTTCATACATTATTTGAATTTAGAAATACTGTTTTGTCACAGCTGTGAAGCCATAAATATCTCCAAATGCACCAAACTTGGACACATGTGGTTTGGACTGAGACTGTCATATTTTAACTGGATTTTCCTAGGAAGAGAATTAGGCTAAAAATGTCTATTCTTATTGAAAGTTAGAAGTCTTTAAGTGTGAACTCTGGTACCAAAAGTCAGTATTAAAGCTCTCAGGCCCTGTCAGGCCCTGTTAAATCTTCTAAAGGCCTGTTAATTCTTCTAAATACATATTCTTTGAATTCCAGATTTATTTATATTTGAAATGGGTTCTATGATTAGTTTATAAGAGTTTATTGTGTAGTAAGCACTACATCAATGCACTATACTACCAGACAGACAGTTATTTGGTGTTTTTACAAGAACAAAGATATTGTGGATTACAATTCATAGAGCAAATTTACAAAATAATATCAAGCAGTTTATTTTCTCTGAATGATATAAACACAGCATGAAACAGAACATTTAAAACATACTAACATCCTTAACAATCGGTAAGAGAAATAAAATATTTAGAAGAATTATCATTTGGAATGAAAATTATGGATATGCTTAATCTGACTTTCTCAGGTTTAGCTACCTGGATGCTATTCAATAGTCTGAACAACACCAGGAGGTACAGAAAGGGGAGAACTTTCAGTAACTCCTCTGGGTCTTAAGCATAAGCTCGGTAGAGCATTTGTTATTCACGTCTCAACTCTCTGACTTTGTGATCTCTCATGGGCCATAAGCAACATTCCATTCCCAAACAAATTGGCAGGTCTGACACATAAGCTGCATAAACTCTATTTTGTTTTACCCTTTTCAGAAAGGTCAGGAATCACTTTAAGAAAAGGTCTATTAATCAAAGATATGTTGTAATTTGGTTGATGGTTGCCATTTCTGATTTGAGAACAGATGCTAAGCTTTGTGGAGAAGGCAATGGCAACCCACTCCAGTTCTCTTGCCTGGAAAATCCCATGGACGGAGGAGCCTGGTAGGCTGCAGTCCATGGGGTTGCGAAGAGTCAGACACGACTGAGTGACTTCACTTTCACTTTTCACTTTCATGCATTGGAAAAGGAAATGGGAACCCACTCCAGTGTTCTTGCCTGGAGAATCCCAGGGACGGCGGAGCCTGGTGGGCTGCCGTCTATGGGGTTGCACAGAGTCGGACATGACTGAAGCGACTTAGCAGCAGCTAAGCTTTGGGTCAAACTGTATCAGAAGAGGGAAAAATCATTATGTTCATCATCTGAGCACTAAAGAAGTTCTCTATCTTTCTACAAGATATATCCCTCGTTCAGGAAAGATATTTTCTTCTCCTAAAAGCTACTGGATAACTTTAGGGAACTATGAAGTTTGTAAACCAAGTAAGTGTTCACACACTTCACTAAGTAAAGAAAGACTTCATCTTAAACCTACAAAAACACAAAACTGGTGGCCTGGTGTTTAGGAAAAGGGGCTTTCACTGCTATGGCCCAGATTCAACCTCTGGTTGGGGAACTGAGATCCTGCAAGCTGTGAAGGATGGAAAAAAAAAAAGGCAATACAAACTGCATCTTCTAAAATAGTCTAAGGTCTTCTAGCTTTATATCACACTAATTAAACTCAAGATGCATTTGGAAACCATTTCTGTGATAAATTTCCATGTAAAACTGATATTTATATGAGGATTCCAAAGAGATAGGACAAGATGTTTTTAATGTGTATAGCCCTTTCATGTATAAAGATTTACAATTCTGGTTAAGAAATTTTTACTACTGAGTGTGTTATTCCTAAAAAGTCAGCATAACTTTCTAAGTTTTTATCTTTTAAGTGTTTAGTCTTGTATTAAGACACATAAAATCTATTTTAAACTCCATTTCTGAAGACAGTAACTGAAATGAAGAGAACTTTTATCCAAAGAAACTTTTCCAACATCCAAAGAACTTTTATCTACGCAGGTCAGTCTCACTGTGTTGACTCAACCACAAGCGCCTGCAGAAAGGCCACGTTGACTAGAATCCACTCTGACTACTGTTTTGAAGGGGCGGGACAGTAGATGGTGCTATTTGACCATAGAAACTGTGAAGTGACTAAGCTGTTTGCATCAGATTTCAGTAATCCGTTTCTGATGGTGATTACATGGGAATTTCTTGGCATAACCGTCAACACCCCATACTCACTGCTCTGTGGGATTCGCATCGCTGTTTTCTGGGCTCCGACAAGTGTCACGGGACTGCTTTCAGCCGTGAGTTGCATGAGGTCATTGATGATGGCTTGCTTGTCAACTGATCCAGCAGGGGCGCCTGGCCTCGTGTCCGGGAAAAGCTGCGGTAATTGACTATTTTGCAAATCATCCAAAATCTCCTCCAAGTTGTCCAGCTCACTGCCAGGCTGCAGTTAACAAACAGAAGAGTTTATCCAGTCCTACACTAAGACTGGGCGCCGCAGGCCCATGTGCAATTACAGCCCTGATGGATACAAGGAACCAGAGCCAAATGAGATGCGGACACATGTGAACCTCAGGCCTCACTGTTTATTGATCATCTTTAACAACAACAAAAAATTAAATTGACAAAGGACAAATAATTTAATCT
Organism: Ovis aries; assembly: GCF_016772045.2. Taxonomy (NCBI): domain Eukaryota; kingdom Metazoa; phylum Chordata; class Mammalia; order Artiodactyla; family Bovidae; genus Ovis; species Ovis aries. Next base: position 46,833,833 of record NC_056062.1, read on the forward strand.
CCTGCTCCTTAATTTCCTCCTTGGTAAAAAGAGATGACTGAATTAGAAAGAAAGCTCTCTTCCAGCACTGGGATTCATTGGCGATTTATAAATTCCCCTTTGTTTTATGCTAATAATTCAATTAATCATGAGTATGAGTATTTCTAATTAACCATGGGTGTACTAGGATTTACAGTCTAGGCCCAGGTTTAGTGGTTAACTCTCTTGAAGAAGTAACAACAACAAAAAACGGGTGGAAAATATGATCCAAGTTTACACGAAATCAGTATTTAGTAAATGGTCATTTCCCTTTAGAACTTTGTTTTTCTTTCCTTTTTCTTTTTTTTTAAGACCAAGAGGTAAAATGCACAATGAGCTTGAAGCAGCCCTGAACCGCTCAGCCCGTCTTTTCCATTTGAGTGGCGTTATTTTTTTTAACTGCTTACACTTTCAGTTTCAAATGACACTGGTTTTCTCAGTCCTCATCAGCTTAGGGGACAAATGCAGGGAGGCAGGAGGTCGTTTCCAATCACTGCATCTATTAATTTGACTTTACAGAAGCTGTAAACATGTTTCTTACGGCTTTTCCCTTTACTGAAATAATTTCCTTTCAATTATCAACATTAAAATAATACAGTATGCAGCACCACTATTTCATAGCTAGCGCTTTTCTTCCAGAGACCTCAACTGTATTTATGTTCTTTCAAGTAGAACCTATCTGGGTGCCAAGTATTTAAAATCAGATGGTGCCAACCATGCAAGAAATGGCTAAGTTAAACGCCAAGATTATTTCCTAGTGAAGAGAGTGGTAAGAATGATTTTCCTGATGTGTAGGTGGAAAAACACAAGTTAGGTAACTTCCCCAAAGTCACTGATGGACTTTCAATCCTCGACCATGACTAACTCTTTTGTCTACACTAGCAATTCAAATGATATAATTTACTTAAAGTGGAATGGCTTATAGTTTTATTCTACACACAAGAAGCTGGACTAAGTGTTCTGCAATTTATGGCAAATGTAATATCTACTAGGAAGTCTTTTTACTGGACACAATTTCTCAAGTAAGAAAGGATACAATGAAGTGATATTTTATTGGACTCTTTGTTTCAGTCAACTAGCTTAGCAAGAACTTGGCGATCCATTTTCCAGGAAATTCCTAATGTACTGTTAGAGCAATTATAAGACCATTTTCTAGTTAGTTTGGCCATGTGTTTCTTACAAAAGAGGCAGGGATCAAATATGGGAGAGCTACATCTTAGGTTAGATTCTAAAGTTAGAATGCTATAGTATGGGCAGACACAGACAAAGCGATCCTCAGAACTGCTCAGGAAGGAAACATATTGTATGTCCCCCACCCATGGCAGCACGGCCAGTGAGTGAAAGCACACCACTGCCTCTCTGGCTTTACTCCGAACTGATGAAGTCCCTGAGGGAACTACTCTGCGCTGGAAAAGCCTGCAGCTACATTTTCACACCATCGGCGCTTCAAGGGAACCAAAACCAAACCAAACCAAACCAGAGTCAAGTCTGTTGAACGGTGGGCAAAACTGCTCACACAACTTAACCATTTAATAGATACTTCTTTTTTTTCCTGAATCTGTATAGACAATTTCGTCAAAGTTAAATGTATGTGTAAAGTGACTCTGTTGGAAAGCCATCTTTATCATGTTTTGCTGAACATGTAAGGTACAAACAGGAGTATAGTACCAACACCTAACGCCCTCTGAGGACAAGGTCCAGAACATGGCAATGGACACTCAGCCAACACGGTTCCTTCAGCCACTTAAACCTGTAATTAAAAAAACTTCCCAGAATTAACTCAATTTCTAGCAAAATTCCCATAATTTCTCAGAAAAAAAGTTTTATAAAAATTGACAAATATCCTTATAGTTGGGTCTTGAAAATAGCTATGGACGTAAGAAAGAGGTTCTAATAAACTGAAGTTTATTAGCGAGTTTCCCTTCTACAGTCGGATTTGTGTGGAGTATTTTAAAATTGTGTGTGGAGCAGTGAGAGGGTGGGTCATTAGAAGTAATAAGTAATTTCTTGAGAAAGCTTTGCAGATGCCTTGAATGAGAAACACTCAATACAGATTTATACAAATGATGATAAAAATACTATATTAATTTCCTCAACAAATGCCCTTATATTTGCTCCCAATCCCAGATGTGTGTAAAAGAAAGCTTTTACAATACAGATTGATAGTCTGGATCTAGACTCCTACCTTTCTTTTTTACCTTTACTCTTTTCACTCAAATAAAATGACACTTGAAACCATCTTGAATAGAAAAATAACTATCATAGTTTCAAAGAGTTCTAATGACAGGACTTGTGGTTTTTCATCGTGATTTACTCTAATGAGTTGAAAATAAGGCTAAAATTAATCTCTTTCTCCACACACACACACACACACACACACACACACACACACACACACACACACACACACAAATACATTTGGATGGTTTCAACCAAGGTTTTGGTTCTTTATTTCAAATCATCTGCTAATTTTCATTCAGCTCACCATTAGAAAAATGCATTATGAAAATTTCCCCACTAGAGTTAATATTGCTTTGCTTGTGTTTATTTCTTGTCTGTTTTTGGAGTACACATTTAAATTAATCTGCTTTAAATTTACTTCAAGAAATTTTCTTCTTCAAGGAGAGTATCTACATGCCTTTGGCTGCCTAGCAATAAACTTTGACAACTACAGGCATTTTCTTCTGCAGTCACGGAAGTTCTAGAAGGGGTAGATTTGATCATGCTAAGTTTCTGATCAAACATTTCTTCCCTCAAGTTTTTGTTAGCTTTAATTCTCATCAGAAGTTCTTCTAGCTCCTTTCTTAGGCATGATTTCTTCACAAGACAAAAAGATTAATGCCTTCCTTTAAAACGCTTTGCCAAGATACTTCAAAGTTTTGCTTAGGCATCTCTTCGAATGCTCAAATTAGCCACATCAATTTGAAGAGCTAGTTTAAACTATTTCAGGCAGAAAATGAGTCAGAAAGATTTTTGTAAAAGTTCTACAAAATGAAATTGGACTTGATTTCTGTAATTTTTCATTTTCCTGGTTTTATGAATTTTTCATGTGTCAAATCAACTTGTTCCCTGAAGGAAATATAAAGAACATATGTATTTTAATGATGTGTATTCTAATAAACTACAAAACACTGTTTCAAAAAAATTTTTTTAAACTAGTAATTTTACGTTTGCCTAACAGAAAATTGCTTTTAAAAATGGTAACACAGTTCTACCAAGTTTGGAGGGAAATTTTCAGGCCACTACCAGTTTAAAATACGGTTTGCTCTTCTAATAGAGCCAAATAGCAAGGAGAAATTCTCTACGGACTATTTCTAAACCCTCATCATAAGTCGCCCAGTAGCATTAAGAAAGCCTAAGAGTACCATTTAGTTAGTATTCTTTACACATGCTCCCTTGTGTAAATAAGTATATAACTTAAGTCAGTGAACATATTGGAAATTTTTCTGTCATTGTTTCCTGTTGGTTATGAAACACGGTAGAAACAAACGTTGTTTAAATACTCTACCCAGTGAAGAATGCTATTTTCAGTGTAACAGCGCCATTGAAGTACTTCCTGCCCTTAATAAGTTAGTGATAGGTTAAACACACACTCGATAATAGTTCTTTTCTGAGTCAAAATAACAAGAAAGTTAACTGTGCAGTTCAGGCTCGCTAGCAGTTTATCTTACTAAATAAAAATGTGTTGTGTTCCCTTGAAATGAAAGAAAAGTCTTAGAGAAATGTGCCTAGAAATCAACAGGAGATAGAATCAATCTGTATTTGGGAAAAGTGAAGGAGGGAGAGGAGTGAAAAAAATCCCTGGTTTTTTTTTTTTTTTCCCCTTAAAGTAAGTCATTCTAACTTTGATCTAAATTTAGGTAATGCATACTTCCTGTGGTAACCTTTCTTTTCAAGCTGCAATGTTTTTGATGTTAAAATTGCTCTGAAGCAGTATTTTTGGAGTGGAGTTTTAAATGGGAATGGATAGAAGGTAAAACCAGGAACTGGGTTTCATTAAGAAAAAAATACTGTATGTCTGTGTGTATGCCTGTATGTGTCCATTCAAAATGACAGATTTGTGCAGATAATACTCTGTGCTTTAAGTTCTCAAAATGAGACAGTTTTGATTTTAAAAATGTTCTTATAAATACCAATTAGAAACTGCAAGTGACTCAAGGACTTAAAAAAACCCTCCTTTGTTAGCTTCTTGTATGAAGCTAATGTAATCATATAGCTAAATATAAAATTGCCAAACAGCGCCCCCCCTTTCCAGACCCTTTACATCCCCAGGGCCTCAGTCTAGGGATAGAAATAAATTCTGTTCCTGGAGGGAGGGACCAACCACTTAGCCACTCAGCCAAGGTGGACCTCGTGAGTCACCATCTTGCCCTCTAGCGTGTGTCAAGAAACCTGAGTGACAGTATCTGTGCCTGCCACTCTGAACTGCCACTAGCCCTGTGTATTCTAATCTAGTAAACCTCAGAAGATTAAAACGTCTGCAGCTGTCAGTGTGGTTTTACATGACACTGTATTCAAGATATGGTTATTAAGGTTCTGCTGAGTCCCCATGTGATGATCTCACAGCATCACAAAGTAGCTGTTGTTGAGAACTCCGCACCAACAGCTAAGTTTAAGGATTTATCACCAAAGGGGTTTACACGACGACGCTGTTTCCCTCCTGAAGGGCACAAAGCCCTCACAGAATGGTAGTAGTGGAAGATGGACAGAAAACTCCGTGCTCCGGACGCAGGAGGAGCCCGGCTGTCAGAGGATGTGTGGCCTCAGTCCCGCGCCAGGGCCCATCAGGCATCTCCACCCTAGCGCCGCCCCCAGGCTCACCTCCACCTAGGAGGTCCCTGGGTGGTCAGGGGTGCTAACTGCTCCTCTTCCCATGCACACCTGAAACAGCGACACCTAAAATATCCACTTAAGTCAGTGAACCATTGTAATAAGTAAAGAGGTTTGGGCAGCTTCTTCACTTCGAACCCACCATGACTGAAGGCAGTGCTCCTGACATCGTTAACGCAGCCAGTTGCTGATTCCCCAGAAAGCCCCTTATACCCAGCCATTATTGTCAGTAATGACTCATTTTTTTAACATAAACAAAAATATTAGACTGTCAGCATTTTCTCTGTGATGTCACTACCTCAGCGTGTCATCAAGGATGACTTAGAATATTATTTTAGCTATCCTGGGGTTTTTTTTCAGGGAATTCGTTTCTCACTTTAAGAACAACAGATGGCAACACCTATTATTTCAGTTTTGCACTTATGTTTGATATTTGGTGGCTCAATTATACCAAGACCCAGGCCAATTCTACTTCTCCTCTCCTCTTTATTTCCCCTTAAATAAGTTTTTACCGACGGCCTAAGAAAGTCTTCAGCATTAAGCATAAGTCCTGGCCGAGAATAAAGAGAGGTAGAATGATTTTCATTAAGTTTGAAAACCAGACAGATTCTGATCTTAAAAAGAGAGAAAAGTAAGTAAGAAATCATTTACTTAAGTCTACTCTGACAAAACCCACTTTTGAGGAAGTGATTGTTTCCAAGTGAGGTGCCTTCTGATACCAGGGGTTGGTAAACCCTAGCTCCCCTGTGCGCAAAAAGCTACTCGTTTCTGTATGGCCCATGAGCTAAGAAGGGATTGACAGTTATTAACAACTGAAAAAAATTTCAAAAGAAGAATATCTTGTGACACATGAAAATTGTGTAAAATTCAAGTATCAGTGCCTGTAGATAAAGTTTGACTGAAACACAGCATAGTCAGTTGTTCCCCTGGCATCTAGGATTGCTTTTGTAGCCCTCCAGTGGCAGAGCTGAATAGCCGTGATACAGAGTGTGTGGCCAAAAATATTACCATTTGGCCCTTCACAAAATAAAAGTCAGCATCTGCTCTATTCTCTGCCAGCAAAGGTCCACATAGTCAAAGCTATGGGTTTTCCAGTAGTCATGTATGGATGTCAGAGGTGGACCACAGAGAGGAACCACCAAAGAATTGGTGCTTTTGAATTATGGTGCTGGAGAAGACTCTTGAAGAGTCTCTTGGACTGCAAGGAGATCAAACCAGTCAATCCTAAGGGAAATCAACCCCAAATATTCACTGGAAGGACTGATGCTGAAGCTAAAGCTCCAAGACTTTGGCCACCCGATGCAAACAGCTGACTCATTGGAGAGACTCTGATGCTGGGAAAGATTAAGGGCAGGAGGAGAAGGGGGCAGAAGAGGATGAGATGGTTGGATGGCATCATGACTCAATGGACATAAGTTTGAGCAAACTCTGGGAGATAGTGAAGGACAGGGAAGCCTGGCGTGCTGCAGTCTGTGGGGTCTCAAAGCATTGGACACGACTTTTAGTGACTGAACGACGACTCCATTCTTTGTTAGGTAAGAGTGCTTGGAACTCGAAACCTCAGTGAGAATTATTACCTCTGTCTCAAAGCAAGAACCACCAAGGAGGAGGCTTATTTTCATCCAGTCCCCTGAGGCCTCAGCAGGCCCCTTGTGGAGAACTCCTTGATGGCTATGAATTAGTACCCTTGGGAGAACACTCGACAAACCTTACCTGGTCACTGGGCTCGAAGCTCATCTCCTCCTTCTCAGTTTTCATAGCTATTAATTTCGTGTTGCTGGCAGGGTCCGTCTTACTGTCCAGTCGCTCAAGTTTGGGGGTGATTTCTGGTAAACCGATATCTTTAGTATCGTCCTTATCGAGCAGATAGCGAAGTAGTGCATTCTCTTTCTTCTTGGGGCTCACTGGCTCCTGCTTGATGGTCGCCTCGGACCCAGGAGCTGTGCTGCTGGCCTCCTGGCTCAGCTCCTTGCCCGTGGCTTCCGCTGTCAGCTTTGCCAAGTCCACAGGGGAGCTGCTGTCCTGCAGGAGTCTGTGCAAAATCTTATGCTTCTCCTTGAGCGAAGTCCCATGCGTTGACCCGGGGCCGGGCAAGCTGCCTGTGGAGTCCTTGTTGGTGTCTGACAGAGAGCTGGGCAGCGGCGAGGGCTCTATCTGGTCAGATTTGGTGGTCAGAAGCTGCAGGAGTTTGGTCTGCCCCTTGTTGTCGAGGAGTCGGCTCTGCCCGTCAGGTCTCTCATTGCTCCCAGCAGCAGGCAGGCCGGCCTCACTGGGATCCTTCGGCTCCCCAGGGTGGCAGCTGCTCTCTGCTGGCCCGGTTGGCCCTTCTGGGGGCTCCCCGTAAAGTCCAAAACAGTCTTTGGAGTCTAAGCTCCCCATCTTGCTGAGCTGGGGGGGATTCATATTCACTGGGGAGTTTTGCAGATTGCCCATTTTGAGGTCCGGGGAGGCCAACGATGACCCTAGCGAGACCCCGTGCCCCTCGCTGAGGGCCTGCAGCGCGTTGAGGGAACTGTTGGTGTAGCTATGGCTATTTCCTGTGCTGCTGCAAACTCCCACAGGGGAATGCAAGCTTCCTGCGGGGGAGAACTGACTGGGAGGGATTCGAGGGCTTCCGGCCACCCCGGGGCTCATGCGATGCCTTGGCGAGAGCATGGAGCTGGGCTGTCCTGGATTCAGGCCCGGGCTGCTTTGTGAGGGGCTGTTCATTTTGAGTGCATAGTTACTACCCTGAGGAGTGGTTGCTTGCATGCTCGACACGTGGTTCATTCCCCCAGAACCACTGAACCTGCCCATGGGCATGCCCATCTGTTCTTTTGGGCCGTTCATGGGGAAGTTTATATTGCTACTGAGGGTCATATCCTGACCAGGGTTCCCACTGCACATGGCCGGGTGGGCAGGGCTGCTAGAGCTAATTGGATTCAGTGGCTTCCCCATCGCTTGTCCAGTCAGATCCGGATTCATTACACATACATTCTGCTCTCTGTAAGATGAGGAAAGACATATAAGATAAAAGGGAAGATACTGAGCAAGTTGTTATTAATTTTCAAAGATGAGATTGCTTCATTTCTTTAAAAGAACGGACGACATGGAAGGAAAAGAAAGATAATACTTTGATGAAACCATCTGCAATTATGGGCAAGATTGAACATGCAGCATTTAGGACCAAGAGGGATGTTTTCTAGTCCATTCATTAAGATGTCTGTGGTTTTACAGAGGGAGTTTGTGTTTAAATTTGACTACTACCATATTGACATTGTATTTGCTAGACAAGACATTAGCAGGGTTCCAATTACATACTATACCTTGCTCATTAACTGGTATGTTATCATGAATAACTGAGAGCTTGTACTGTCTGAAAGAAATGACCCAAGCAAGCATAGCTGTCTTCAATTATTTGCCAGAGATTACAATTCCTAACAAGAGACCCATCTGTGAGCCTGGAGCTTGATGTGGGCTACTTGGCTCAAGATGAATAGTAAACCTTAAGAGGGAAAAAAAACCCCGCCCCAACTATTCGAAACTCTCCAAGTTTTCGAGCCAACAAAGTTACCCAAAGTGTTGGGAATTCAGTTACCTGTCTAACAGGTTCCCTGCCTGGGTTCCCCTAGAAGGCCAAGTGAGCACCTCTCAGATCATATGCGAGGAGCTACAGATCATTTACTCTGGGATCTTGGTCCCTAACTCGCAGGCCACCCCACTCCACTCCTGTACTCAGGGCAGCTTTCTAAGCTGGACGATTGTCCAAGCCTTCTGAGCTTTAATTTACAGCTTGGCAGTCATTTGTGAGTTACCAAATTCGTTCACAAATCCAAACAAAACAGGTTTCACAAATTGTCAAACATCAGCTTTTGGTTAGGGGGGGAGCAATCTGGCCCATCTGTAATCACTTTCAGATTGTTTCAGTTCGAGGTCGGATTTATTAAGAGTTGGCAAACAGGGCTGCTTGATTTTAATTTCTAAATAACAAAGTACATAATTGAGAAGTGTAATAAAAGGGAACTCTAGAGCAACTTTATATATCTGCTGATAGTACCTCATAAAGTTTTATACAGCACACACATAAATATTTACATAACTTGAAATCCAATCATTTCCCTAAATTTGTGCTCTAAAACAAGATGGTTATGATATTTACTTTAAAAATCAACATTCAATTTTCCTCACTTTTATTTTTTGGGGAAATGTTTACTACCTTTCATTTCAAAGTCTAATGCAAAAGGTTAATTTAAAGCTGAGAATAACAATCTAAAATACTCTTTTCTAAGTATATGTATATTTGAAAGTTTCAAATCTGAACACATGGGAGCAGAAGTCATTCTGTATTCCTGCCCTGGGAAGTGATCTGTTTTCCTCCTCTGATGTGACAGGCAGTCATTTCAAAATTAGTGTGAGTTTGTGTCCTTCTAGTTAGGTTTTAAAATGCACTAGTATTGGGAATTCCCTGATGGTCCAGTCATTAGGACTCCCAGGTTTTCACTGGTGAGGGCCTAGGTTCAATCCCTGGTCAGGGAACCAAGATCCCACAAGCTGCAGGGCTTGGCCAAGAAAATTAAAAAAAAAAAAAAAAAAAAGTATTAGTCTTAAGGCTAAAGTTCAAAGTGTAGCCTTAATTTGAATTTCAGTATCCCGTCTTTTAGCCAACAGTTTACTTATTTTTCTCTTTGTTTTTTTTTTTTTTTTTTTTTTTGATGTGAACTGTTTTAAAAGTCTTTATTGGATTTGCTACAACATTACTTCTGTTTTGGTTTTTCAGCCATGAGGCATGTGGGATCTTAGTTTCCTAAACAGGGACTGAACGAACCCTACCCCTTGCACTGGAAGTCTTAAACCACTGGACTGCCAGGGAAGTCCCAATAACAAATCAATTTATATTTACATCACTGGGGTTGGTCAACAGAAATGTCTACCCAAGCTGACAAGCTCTGGGATAAAATGTGCTTTGGGAACTTGGCTTCCTGAGCTGGGCAGGGGAGATTGTGTGTCAGAACGAGGCTTACCTGTGCAGCACATGCAAAGATATCACAAGCTGAGGTTCGTTAGTAGTCTGAGATCGGATGAGCTTGCTCTTCGTTTGGGCGGCCACGAGGGTGCCGTCAGACAAGGAGAAGCGGTAGATCTGACTGAATGCCAACCCCTGTCTCAGCACTGCCGGCGAGCAAGGAAGCAGAATGCATGGTTAGAAACGAAACTGGGGGTGGGGGCGGGGCCAGACATAACAACAGTAATCAACTTGGTTAAGTTTAATATTTTCCTCCCAGCAGGCTGAAGAGAGTTGTAAGTAATATTTTATGACAGAACATTATCCATGATCCATTTTTAAAAGCATATTTATTTTTCTCTCAAGATGCCAATAATTTCAGTATACTGGGTTTTCTTCCCCCCAAATGAAGTTTTGATCCCCCAACCGTGTTCTTTTAAAAATCTTCAGGATCATGGTAAGATAGAGTATAAACAATTTATTAGCTCAAAAGAAGTTTTGCAATGATTTGTCTGAAACGTTAGGAAGTAATATGGTGTTATAAACAGGATTACCTCTAAAGGGTACAATGTGCCTTTAATTTCTCTTTAAACTAATACAATAGTAAATATTATATAAAACGTATGACACTGAATATATCCTCTGAATATTCATCTTGAAGTTACAAACTATTTAATCTATTATATCCTAGTACCATTCCCCAATTTTGTTTCTCAGTGTGCAAGACATATTATTTCTGTGGTCAGGACAACAGGAAGTAAAACATAAACAACCAGAGGGATCTTTTCAGAGAAAAAAGAAGGCTAAATAGAAAACGGAAATAATAAAAGCACAACTCTGAGTGACACGGAATTGGTTCAACATCTGGATAATGACATCAGTTATTTCCATTTTCAGGACTACAGCAGAAAACATAACACTAGGCTAAAATAATTTCTCTAGAAATTTCAGATTCATCTTTAAAACAACTGCATTTTAAAGCTGTCAAATACTGCATATTAAAAAAAAGAACATTTGATTCGGCCACATGGTTTAGTTACCTTACCTCCTAAGCCATTTTAAGATGACTGCCATTTTTTACCACATAATCCTCAGCACAAATTTTGTGGTGGAATAGTCAGTCCCAAAGTGACCAGGTACATTCATCATTCCACAAAATTACCGAAAGACACACACACACACACACCCCGCAGGTACTGACATACAATGAGGATTCAGACACACACACATACACACCCCCCCCCCCTGCAGGTACTGACATACAATGAGGATTCAGACACACACACACACACACACCCCCCCGCAGGTACTGACATACAATGAGGATTCAGACACACACACACACACACACACCCCCGCAGGTACTAACATACAATGAGGATTCAGACACACACACACACACACACACCCCTCCTCCCCCAGGTACTGACATACAATGAGGATTCAGACTTTTTGGTAAAATTTCACTTTGAGCAATTTCCCTGGTAAACCGGCCCCCCTGCTCCCCCCTGCAGTTCCAGGTAGGGACACAGTATTTAGGTATCACTTTCTGCTACCAACTGTTGCATGATTCCTCTGAAGTGGCAGTACTGGAAACAAATTAGTGTACATATGTGCATCTGGGTTTCCATATTCAGTATGCCAGCCAACGGCAGTAGGAATACCATTTTTATAATAGGACTCGTATTTCCAGTGGCTTATAATTTCAGAATTTTATCCGACCTTGGCAGTGATCCTTGGAGATTTTCCATTACCGTCTGTCTACATCAAGAACTTCCACCAAGTAGATTTGTGTCAGCAAGCCCCTGAATGCTGTCAGGAAGCTCCTCCATGTAAACAAAGTCTTCTGGTAGATTTTTATGCAATACTAATGATTACCTGCAATCCGACTTATTTCATACACTTGGATGAAGTGTATTTTATACATGGTAGAGTTTCCTTTCAGTGGGTCCCCTCTGTTTAAACCTAGCACTGTGCCTAGTACGTATTTGTAAACCCTTGTGTAAGGAATCAGGAAGCCATAGGATTAAACATGGGGCATTGCTACTCAGAGCCCAAGGACACTGAACAAGGTTGCTGGGGGATTTCTTATTCTTTGTTACTGTTCTTTTTATTTTAAACCAGATCTAGTGAAATGGCAGGTAAGTTATTTATTTCTGTCAAATGTGGCATCTTTATTCCCTTTTTCTTTCCCACTTAAAAAATGCTGGAAGACACAAATGGTTGGATTCAGTGCTTATTTCTAAGAGATGTGGATGAAGAAGATAAAAAGGATAAACAGGATGAAAAAAATATAAAGGTTATTTACCATGACTTGTATTTTTTCATAAGCAATCTTAAAAGCATAAACTTTTTAACATACAAACACTATTGATAAATGCCAGAGTTTCAAACTGTGGTGCTGGAGAAGACTCTCAGGAGTCCCTTAGACTGCAAGGAGAGTCAACCAGTTGATCCTAAAGGAAATCAGTCCTGAATATTCACTGGAAGGACTGATGCTGAAGCTGAAGCTCCAAAAGTTTTTGGCCACCTGATGCATAAAGCCGACTCATTTGAAAAGACCCTGATGCTGGGAAAGATTGAGGGCAGGAGGAGAAAGCGGGGACAGAGGATGAGATGGCTGGATGGCATCACTGACTCAACAGACAAGAGTTTGAGCAAACTCCAGGAGATAGTGTAGGACAGGGAAGGATAGTATACTGTTGTTCGTGAGGTCTCAAAGAGTCGGATACGACTTAGCAACTGAACAGCAGCAACAGAGTCATGGATGCACCTTAAATGGAAGATGACAAACTAAAATTGCACTGTCAATACTGAGTTATAAACTTTTCTGCAAATGTGGAGACAATTTGCCAAACCCAGTTACAAAGCACAGGGCCCCGTACCTCAAAGGCAGCGTGGCTCTGATGGAATCCATGCTGGTAACCAAGTGCCCCAACCAGGACATTCGGGGCCCATGAGAGAAGGGTCAGAAGACTGGAAGTGAAAAGTATCTCCCTCCATGATGGAGTCCTTAATAAGCACTAGAGAAGGGATTTCTTTTTCTTTGTTCTCACCAACTTAGCAAAAGACCAGAATGCACCTGAGAAAAACTGATGCTGCAGAACAGCAGTGGATGCAGTGAGCGCAGTGAGGCGGAGCAATGGCCAGGATGACCCTCAGGTCCCTCCAGGGCTCACACTTCTAATCGAAGGCTCCTGGGTCCGTGTCACCTGTGTCAGCTCCCCACTGACAGCATGGGAGGCAAACACCCACGTCCCTGGGTGGACCGTGGGGATTGAGCGGCCCACAGGAAGGGGGCCAATGCCAGGCAGAGGCCTGGTGCTCAGAGAGGGCTGCTATCATTACTGAAAGACGACTCTGACATTGTGGGCTTAGCTCCAGGTGTCCTATTAACCAACTGTATGACCCCAGACAAGTCATTTCATCTCTTTCTAGAAGCGATGTCTCTTTCTAGACTTCATCTGGAAGGTGGTGATGGTGGTGGTGGGCCTCAGGATCCCATTGTCACCTCTACCAGGAATTCACCTGTTCTTGCAAATTTCCTTTCATTCTTATTTTCACAGTATCCTTATGATTCAGGTGTTTTTTTTTTTTTTTTACTATTAGAGGGGACCTGAGAGCACTGTCTTACATGTCTAGAAGCCGGAGCATTGAAGAAAATGATCTCGTTCCCTTTCATCTGCCTTTGTGAGAGGTTATCATCTTCAATTTGACTTCCCTCATCACGCTCTTAGCCCTACAGTTCCTCCTATTCCATTTCCCTTCAGATGGCGACAGTCCTGGGCAAGAGTCACCAGATCTAAGCCCCCAGGGTGGGTTCAGGAATCACTGTTGCAGAGAGAGTGCTCCTCAGAAGGGGTAAGTCAGCAAGATGGACTTCAAGAAGGGTGTCACTGAGAGACCGTTACCTTCATGGTGATGCCTCTTTGCGTAAGACACAGACTCCCCCTCGTGCTGTGTGTGGAACTTCTGGATGCACCTCCTCACCAGGTCCTCCCAGCCTGGCTTCATGGCTGCCCGCATGGTGCTAGTGTCCAGGGACGTGATCTTGCCTAGTAAACAACAGTGAGCATTTGACCTACACACTGATCCATTTTTTAGAGAAATAGTTAAATCTTAAAGGTATAAAAATTGATTTCTTTAAGAATAGGTAGCGTAAGTGCGTGGAGCGGGAGGGTAGAAGGTGAGAAGTGTTCCCCCCACCCCACCTCCAGCTTCTGCCCCAGCAGCAGCTGCTATGCTCAGCTTCTTCATCAGCTTCTAGACCCATTCCTTGCGTTGACAAACATGTAAGTATTCTAGAATGATTTCTTTGCCCTTCTCTGCTGAGAAAATTTACCTTGGAGATCTTGGCGAGTAGTGAAACTTTCTGATGAGGGAAGAGCCGGTCTCTCCTTCATGGGAACTCTTCTAGCCACACAAATCAAGCAGGACTGCAAATCTTCAATCACATACATTGATGGTTATCATAGGAGCCTTTTGCAGTGTTTCAAACAAAATCAAATGCACTTATGACAGCACAACCTTGTAGGTCAGTAAGGGAGAGAGCAACGAGACACTATGCACCCCTGGTCCTCACCTGGAGTGGGAAGCAGCTGGGGGAGATTGAGATATGGGGAGCTGAGGATAAACTGCTGAAGACACATGACGTGATGAAAGCGCATCTGCCATACTATAGTGACCATCCAAAAGCATCTCCCCAGTGGTGGAAATGAATGGAACCCTTTCTTATTAACTGGCTGATATTAACAACCAGCTAAATTCTTAATAAAGCCTACAAATGATGACAACTGAAACCATCAAGGGTTTTCTCTGAGTTTTAGGTTCATTAAGATATAGGAAAACTAGATATACCTTCTCCTGAACTATGTTGATGCTCCTACAATGGCAACATGCAATTTAAAGCAAAGTATATAAAACAGAGTCTAGACTCAGATTCAGAGAACAAATCCTAGAAAATGCAGTGTGTCTCAAATTTAGTTTCTTGGCCATGGCTAGGATCTCACACAACTGATGCTAAGCATTTATTCCTTACCCTACTTCAACTGTTTTGTGTGTCTGTGTTCACTTCTGGAGATCAGGGAGGATGTGTTTTATCTTGTAACATGCAGAGCACACTGCAAGCCCTTTCAATTTCAAAAGTGCTGGATAAAGGTTGATTAAAAAGAAGTCTCTTCATATCTTATGTCACTGATTTATGATTTTAAATTTGGGAAAGGATGTCTTTAAACATATCCATTAATAGTGGGTATCACAAACATAAATGTAATCCTCATCTTCAACATAATAAAAGCTAAATTTTTGAGCACTTACTATGAGACAGACATCTTTCTAGCTGCTTTATAGGTTACTGATTCATTTAATCCTTTTAACAACTATATGAGGCAGGCCCTAGCATTATCTCCACTTAACAGAGGAGAAGCCAAAGCATGGAGTTTCACTAACTTACCCAACATCACATGAAATTTTGGGGAAGCAAGGATTTGAACATGAGTGCACCATGGCTCAGAAACCCTACTGTTATGCTATACTATGTAAACATTCAAAATCAGATTTTAAATGGACAAACATGTTGACATATACAGCACAAAACCATAAATTAACTCAGCTAATAGAATATGGCTTTAGAATATTACAGATGAATTAGCAGCACTTACTCTGTTGCATACAGAATAAAATAGCTTGACATTCCATCTCTACGTAAAAATTTAATTTTGAAAACTATGTATCATCTGTGACAGCTCAATTACTTCCTTTCCAATAAAATTTAAATTAAAAATTACTTACATATTTTTTGAAAAGAGGATTAAATATCTATGCCAAGCATGGTACAGGCATGCTCATTTAATCCTTATTACACTGTGATACTGGAATTGTTGATTTCACTGGTTAAGAGAATATGTGGGTGTTCAGAGAGGTTGAGAAGCTTGCCCATAGTCAGCGCTGATACGCAGCTGATGTAGGAGCTGGTCTGTCTGATTATAAAGCCTGCAAAGTTTCTGACTGATAGGCCTCGGCTCTTTCCCTTCTGCTACACACACAGGAGACCGTATTCAGCACTGTCCCATATCACAGACAGCGACAGTCTCAGAGGTGTAGAGCAATCTCCTCAGAAGGCATAGGGCTGGACACTATCAGTATCTCTTTAAAGGGAAGCGCCTAAGAGCTTACAGTTTGGAACTGTTCTCCCAGTCCCGCTCCTATCTCCATCCTCTCTTATTCTGGATGCAGCATCCATAGCCAAACCACATAAAATTCATTAATCCCTTGGAAGTATACAAAAGATGTTCTTTGTACCATGGGTGTTTTCCAAGGTGTGGCTTGGACCTTGCTGCAGATGTTCAGAGATGCCTAGGATCCTTGAGAGGTTCAATACTAGTGGAATTGCTCTGGCAGGGTAGCTACTAGCCACACGGTGGGTATTTAAATGACGACTTAATGAAATAGACAATTTGGTCCCCAGTTGCATTACTGACATTACAGATTCTCAGCAACTACCTGTGGCTAGCAGTGGCTGTGCTGGACGTTGAAGATACAGAACACTGCCATTGTCACAGAAAATTCTATTGGATAGTGCTGTTTTAAAGACTTGATAATTAAACTGATCACAAGAATCGTTAAGTAGGTGAAAAGAATGAAGGAACTGCCTCTAAATTTTCCTTTGTGTGGCCTCTAGTTTCAGATTATTAAGTGCGAAAGAAGCGGCACAGGAATACATGACACTACCGTATCTTAGAAGTGGCCCCTACCTTCTCCTTCTTCTTTGATGGACTTTGGTTGAGAGACAGCAAAGCACTGCATAGTTTCATATTTCTGATGTGCTTCCTGGTTGTCATGACCTTCCTCTTCTGATTCAGGTAAAGGTTTTACCAGCATCCGACAATTGAAAGTATGGCTGTTCCGCCTGGGAGGTTCGCCGGACCAAGCTCCCCCGTTCACTGAGCAAAAGGCAGAAGCAACCCAACAGGGTAAAGAAACTAGTGTCAGACTGGCTTCTGCCAAGTTATCAAAATGGTGTAGGAAACATGCAGTGATTTTACTTTCATATAGTGTTTATACTTTTCTAAGTAACTTCAAAATCTATAGGGGGAGGAATGACTGGGTGAATTCTTGGGAAACTTCGTGGGAATCTCAAATGTCTTTCACACTGGTTACCCTTCACCCGGACTCTTTCCCTTCAAGCTCAGGCCCTGATTTCTCACCAGCCCCCTCTTACCCATCCACCTGGATCTTTCATGTTGCTGAGCACAAGATCTGTCCCCGTCACTATCCACACCTGGTCCCACATGGACATCTCTGCACCTGCTACCTCATCTAAAAGGTCAGGACTTCTCCATGTCCCCTACCTACATGACTCCTGCCCCAAGGCTTGAGGCCCTCTAGTTATGTAACCAGCAACTGTAGGCATCCCACACTGCTGCTTCTTACTGACCCCTCTTCCCTAAAACTTCACCAAAATTTGAAGTGTATAATCTGAGATTGGGCTGTATTTTTTTTTCTTCATGTATATTTCTTCATTAAGACTGAAATAATCTTGAGAATATACTGCTAATGTCATTTATTCCTTTTCAATGAAATACTACTATACTATGTCTTCTATTTTCTTATCAATACTTAGGAATCTAATACCAATATATTAAACATATATATTAATGCAAGAAAAAGGTGATGTAAGAGAAGACATTTTTTTTTGAGACGCATTAGAGAAACCAGATAAAAATAAAAAAGGGCCAGTCATAAGATAAGCAAAGCACTTTCAAAAGTCACTAGCTAGAAAACATTTGAAAGACCAGTTATATCCCACAATGCTAACCCCACAGACACTGGGCTGCAGAGGCGGAAAGAAAGAAACAAATCCTAGAGAGAAAAAGGAAATATCAAGTTAACTCCAAGAAACTGTTTTACTGAAGGAACCACAGCTAGCTTTATATAGACATCTTAAAAGTTTAGTTTACCATCAATATTCTTAAAAGCTTATTTACATAAAGGAGACTACATAGAGTAATCAAAGAAAAAAAGACCTCTTATTAACTCAGGTTAATAAGTAATTTGAAAGTATAAAAAAATACAATATAACGTAAGGCAGAGAGCTCTTTAGACAAGTGAATAAATAATAACAGTGAATTAACAAATACAGGTCCTTTGAGGAAGTCATAAAATTACTGAAGAGATTTGAAAATACTAGTTATTTGAAATAAGAAATCCCATTTTCTTGTTCATTTACTAGAGAATATAATAAAAGGATCTCACATTTTGTATTACTGTTGCAGTCACTTTAAACAAAGGGTTATCCTATTGAAAGAAAAGCTAGCCATAATGGAATGTGAAAGGACCTTTTCCTACTTACTGTGGTGACAATGAAACCAGCTAGTATAAACAGTTTTAAGAAAAGGAACAAAAATTTTTGCTAACTCAGGACTTGACTTTATTCTCTACTAAAATATGTGCTTCTTTTTAGCCATGAAGATGTTCTTAGCATCATCAGCTTAAGTGAGAATATTAAAAAAGAGCACTTAGTGAGTGGGAACAGTTATGCTCCCCAAGCAGCCATTGAGGTGGGCCCATGCAGTGAATCACCCACTTTAAAACATGGCCCTTTATAATCACGGACACTTTTGGTCAAGATGAGGAGGGCAGGAAGGGGCAGCAGTGGGTGGGGAAGGAGGCAGCAGACCGCCATGCCACCTGCAGAGCCACTGAAGAGTCTGTGAAGCCAAAGAGCCCATTTCGGGCTCCCAGGCTAAGAGCATCCGAACCGCGACACACCACTTGTTCCTTCACATTTTATTTTTAGAACGTCGTATACACCCACATCATACTCTTCACAAGCCGGGACTCAAAATAAACTCAATCTCAAGCTTCTTGTGACCTTCTACTTCTTAAGTGGTCATGGAGAAAAAGGACAAAACAGAGTCGGCTGGCACTGGATAGGGTGGGAGGCAATTGGGCACTGTCTCGAAAAAAAAAAACACCACCAAACAAACCCCATGAAAATAGTTGCCATATGACTGCTTTCCATCTGAAGCCCTTTCACTTACTTTAAATATAGGGTCAAGACGATCATTCATAGACCAATATCTACAGATGGCCTTTTCTCCATGACTTCTAAGCTCAAAACATTTAACACAAGCATCTCTTAAAACACTCCCCAGCTACTGTTATCCCCGACTGACATGAAAGAGTTCTGTTTCACCTCCCACTGGCCAAGATGATGTGCGTGGGGGCAGGGTGGTGTGGGGTGGCAAGCAGAGACCCGGAGGACATTCATTTACCTATGGACTTTGGCAGCAGGTTTTTGACGAATTCAGTGTGGTCCCCAACGTGCAGAACGCTATAGACACTTTTGTTCATCAGCTCTTCCTGGTTATACCTTAGGTACTGTGTCACATTCTCTGAAACAAACACAACGTTGCCTTCCAGGTTCACTACAAAGAAGAACCCATCAAGGGCCTATGGGAAGAGGCACAAACTGTGTTAGAAAGACTGCAGTGGAAGGTCACGTGCAACTGTTATGAAGGGAACGGTCCTTTTAAGGGAAACATGATTCACTCATGGAGAAGAAAAGAGATCTCTCTCCCACCTCTCCTCGCATTCAGAAACAACGAACACATTTTTCTTGGTGAGATGGTTCCACCTTAGAAAGCAGGACAGAGCCTTTATCAGGGTTTCTTGTCATAAACTAAATGACAAACACTCATCCTGTTACTTTATCAGGAGATAATTACTGCCACGTTAAGAGTATGAAGGCATTTATCTGTATTTTCCAAATGAGACGGATGTACTCCGCAAGGCTGAGAACAACTCGTATGCTACTGATCCAGTTCAGAGCTATTACTTTTCCTTGGTATAGTTCCTCATGGAATACAATGTGAGGGAGAAGTCACTGATAATTTCCCACAGTTTAAGGATAAATGCCAAGGAAAAAAAAAAAATCAGAAAATTTTGCTAAGCTGCCAAGTCTTAAATGAAAAGAGCTGAAAATGATCTCAGGCCTTTTTAAGCAACGTCAGTCCTTTACTGTCTGGTGTCAGTGGGGGAAGGTGCTGGGAAGTGTGTGTCTGATGTGGCAAACCGGCCTTTCTGGGGACCTCAGGCTGAGACTACACAGGGCCTTGAGGTTCAGGTTTCCAACCCCGAGGGAAAGAAAGTAACTGATTGTGCCTGGCTGCATTTCTTTATTCTCCAGGTCGTTAAGATGCAGGTTCCTAAATCACCCAGAGAGCAGGAACGTTTTTCTTGTGATGGGTGCATGGTTCACTTTGCTATCATTCCGAAGCAGATTAGGGAAGGAGATGAAGGGCTGAGGATCATTTCAGGAAATAACAGTAGATATCGATACATTTACTGAGCCTTAAGCATACTGTGACTTTTTATTTTTACTTATTTATTTTTTTGGCCGTGCTGTGCAGCTTGTGGGATTTCAGTTCCCTGACCAAGGATCGAACCCGGGGCCCTCGGCAGTGATCGCGCAGCGTCCTAACCATTGGATTGCGAGGGAATTTCCCACTGTGTTATTTTAACATTTACAATTCTGGAAGGAATGTTTTTCCTTTGCCAGTTTACAGAAGGAAAAATTGAGACTCAAAGAGGGTAAGTGATTTGCCGAAGCTCTTGCAACCAGAGCTGGGATGCAAATCCAGGTGGACTGCCTCCAAAGCTTGTGCTTTGATTCCCAGGTGGCACAGAGTTCTCCCCAGTGTTGACCCAGAGCGCCTTCTTGTCACGGTTGCCTGGACAATAATGCAAAGTCTGGGTGCTCAGTGAGTTTCTCTTAGTTCTGCCTCCTTTCCCTTTTTGATCCTTATTTGCCAGAGCTGTTTTACAGATCAGGGAGCGATTAGGACTGGATGAGTCTTGATAGTGACCAGGCATTCCTTGGATCAGGGCCAAGGGGTCTACCCAGTTCATGCCAGTTTCTTCAGGCTGTGTATTTACTGGTTTTTCACATGGATGTTTCATGGACACACCAATATAACAATGTGCATGACTGGGGCATAGTGTTTTACTTTTTCCTCTAGTTTGCTTTTTCCTTAAGTTATTATTTAACAGGCTCCTATTCTGTGAGCTTTCTCTGAAATATTTCATCTTTAATTCTATTTTCATGACAAAACTATGCACTCTCTCAAATTAGAACTGACCACAAGGCACCAATGAAAAGCTCTTAAAATATATACATATATGTATGTATGTATATGTATATATACACATATATGTATGTATATATATGTATACACACATACATATACACACACCATTTTAAGTTCTTCTTAAATGTTCATTGTGGTGTTCCCACTGGTGTAAACCATGTGCAAGCCAAAGCAAGACTGTGTAAATAGCTTTCCATGATAGGTTGGCATCAACTGTTGGAAACCTTATGTGAGTGTGTGCTCATGTGTATATGGGTATGTGGGGAGGGAGGTCAGGAAGTAAGTCAGTTGATTAGTTATGTACTAAGTGTTCTTTTAAACTCACAGCTTTAAATATACCTTCAACAGGGACTGTCATGATAATATTACCTACGGGTCACTTTTGGAAGTGCACGTGACTTCCTACTGCTTTATACAATGGTAAAGGTATGGTGGAAAGATGAAATTCTTTCACCTTATAAAACTATTTGTTTTCTTAAAGCTCACTATGATATGCTCTCATGAAAAAAACCTGACATTTAGTTTTGTTGCCTAGCAACTACTATGCTATGATGTAAGCATGAGTGTGCATCTATGCCTAGAATGGCTCAATGAGAGCAAGTTTTCTCTGTTTAAATTATTACATATTAACAGGGAAAAGATGCAAATGCAAACCTTAAGTCTCTAGATTCAAAGCATTACCTCTCACATGTTTAGCACTGAAGTCCTGCTACACAGGTGTTTGCTCAATGCACTGAATTCTCAGAAGACTATTTTGCAACAGTGAAAATGTGGATTTGATCTTATGAGATAAGATCCGTTGACATCTAGCAATCTGATTTCTGCAATTAATGAGCTTGCTCTCAAAGAGCTTGAGTCATAGCCTTGTGGTTACTGCCAGCATCTCTTTTCAGAAGCCTTGAAAATCTTCCCAACAGTTTCCACCCTACTTTAAGTCACCCCAATGTAAGTAATAAACACAGGTATATGGGATTTTCTTAACTGTAATATTTAAAATTCCCCATCATTTCCAAATGAATTTTGTTTCCAGTCCTTTCATCGAATTCTAAGAGTCCACCTAGTTAAGGGTTTTCTCAGCTGCTTCTAAGAACCAAGTAGGAAGCAGCACTCTCTGGCCTTCCAGCGCCTTGTCAACTCTGGAAAATCAGGTTAAGTGTGTTTTCACTTTTTCTCTAAAAATTGTCATTACGTGTTTTCAAGCCGGTGATGAAAGAGAAACAAGCAGGGCCCAACATAGGGTCCTTTAAAGTCTTTTGGTCAGTAGGGTAGCCCCAAGGGTGGAATTTTGTCATCTCTAAAAATAAAGACTGGGTCAGACAATCTTTACATTTTCTTCTGTGTCTCCCTAGCCCCATTATACAGTAGATTTTCACAGAATTAGACTTTCTAAAAATAAAAATCATCTTATGCACCAACTGGTTATCTTTGCTTTAAAAATCCTAATTTCTTCTATATGTGCGGCGGCTGCCAGTGAAGCAATTCTACAATAGCAATGCTGCAGACCTTCTGGCCATGTGATAATTTTCAATCTCATCATATCATCAGCAGAGTAAATTATCCTGAGAACTGACATAATTTATGTCTCAGGGCTTCTCTGCTTCTTGTTATATATTCACTGACATTTTTTTCCCCTCATCTTACCATAGCCTACCTCCTGAATTTTAATTTTGGAATAGGTATAGCAAAGAATCTGATGCTTAATACTGTACTGGGTTAATAAAATAAGAAAGGGGGACTTAACAAATTCTAGATAGTAGTCTGATCATGAAAACTCCTGAAGTTAATAAAGAAATGGCAGTTAATTAAGAAGAAGGAGATATATGTATACTCACAGCTGATTCACACTGTTGTACAGCGGAAACTAATACAACATTGTAAAACAATTACATATGATACTACAATTAAAAAAAAGTTGGACCCCCCAAAAAGAAATGGCGGTTAAGATCACCCATTGCAGTGATGCTTATCTTAAAAGTTCTGAATATTACTTCAATTTTTGTCTTTATGAAATCAACAATCTAGATTTATGTAGCATAAATAAAAAGTATAAACCTCCATTTGGTCCTCAAATTTTAGCCTGTATACATAATTATCTGTACTTGTACAGGTGAAAATCTAAGAATTCTGGCAACATTTCAAAACACAATATATCATAGAATTTAACAGGATGTGTGAAATGAGTGCTTGTGAAATGAATGCTCAACTAGCACTTAAAGTTGGTCAAATTTATATTCTAATCTGGTTAATTTAATTCTACATTATCAATCTGAAAGGTATGTAAGCTGGAACCAGGAGTAAATTTTAGATACATATTAGTAAGCTCAGGAGGTCAGCAGTACTTCCATTTTAAGAGTGAAAAGTAAATGTGGATTAGCCTTAAATTATATTCACTTAAAAAAGAATTTTTTTTTTTAAACTTTTTATTTGAGATTGGAGTTTAGCTAATTAACAATGCTGTGATAGTTTCAGGTGGACAGCCAAGGGACTCAGCCACACATATACATGTATCCATTCTCTCCCTCAAGCTCCCCTCCCTTTCAGGCTGTCACATAATATTGGGTAGAGTTCCCTGCGCTATATAGTAGGACCTTCTTGTGGTCCATTTTAAACACAGCAGCATTCACTGAGAAATTAAACGGAATACTGGGAAGATCAACAGCAGGGTGAAATACCTCCAGCATCATCGGCCCCAGTGCATCCTTGTCAATGACCCCCTGCCCGGTAGACGATACGTCTGACTTCTGCACTTCATCGATGTTGGCAGCTGCTGCTTTCTCTGCAACAAACACGAGTGTGAATTAACTGGTGTGCTATTTCAAGGACAGAGTGACACAAGAACATTTTTATTGTTATGACTTCAAAAAAAAATCTTCAGCAGGATCAGATCAGACTGTAAAAGAGTTAGAGAACATCCCCGCTGCCATGGCACGGGAGAAACTGCTGGAAGCGGGAGCCAGAACATTAGCTTTTCACCTCCAAGAACTGTGGCTCAGAGCCCCTTTCAGGCTGCCGATAAAATGAGTTTAGAGGTTTCATGCCAGTCCCCAACAAGCTTTTTTTTTTTTAAAGACTGCAAAACTGTTATATACTGCAGCACAATTAGGGCTTTCTGCAGACTCCCTAAGCGGGGTTGACTGACCGGGAGTCTGTAGTTCAGGCTTCGGGAGAGAAATCAGAGATGCGTCTGAAGGAATAAAAACGAGTCCTGACCACTGTTGCTGCTTCCACGGGACACTCCTGTGGCTTTTGGATTGTCCCACCTCTTGTCACCTTCACATTTAGAATAACCAAAAAGACTGGCCCCTGCCTGGAGGAAGGTGATTAACGACATGAGGCAGAGAGCGAGACACCCTATCAGGCACTTGGAGAATTTTGACGGCAGCCCTTTCATCTAGTTCAGAGATGCCTGGTCTCGGCTCCTGGACTCAAATGGGTGAAGCAACTTCCCACCAGGCCTGGGAAGACATTCCGTCATGGAAAAGGCTCGTGGAGGAAACAGATGCACAGTCATCAATGTATATGCAAATGGGTTATTTCGAGAACACCAAGAAAAGTTTAAAGCATAACAAGATAAATTGCAACAATTTGTTAGAAAACAACACAACACGATGTACCAATTATTTGTCCTGGAATAAATTATAGCCTTTTTACACTGCATGTTATCACTGTAATTAAATGCAAGTTAAGAAAACTGTGAGGATGAGATGGTTGGATGGCATCATCGACTCAACAGACATGACTTTGAGCAGACTCTGGGAGATAGTGAAGGACAGGGAAGCCTGGTGTGCTGCAGTTCATGGGGTCACAAAGAGTCAGACACGACTGAGACTGAACCGCAGAGAAAACTGTAAATCAATTCAGTACTCAGAATCAACTTGATTTCATGAACTTAGCAGACTCTGCTTCTTTTTTTTTTGTAACAGAAGATTTTACACAGTATTTGTGAAAACCTGTAAAGCTTAATTTGTACCTGGGAGCTTACAGAAAATAATTAGGAATTATGCAGGCCCTCCAAATCTTGATGGAAATTGTCCACATGCATACGTATCAGTGGAAAAGGGAAGAGGGCCTGTGTAGTTCAAGTCTCAGCTCAGCCACTTAGTACAAGTCAGAGCATGTCACTTCAACTTTTGGAGGCCTTAGTTCCTGCCTTCTTGCTTCATGGGCTGTGACAGGAGTAAATGGGATATGTAAAACACACTTTAAAAACCAGCAAGTAAGGGCCTTCCCTAGCATTCCAGTGTTTCAGACTCTAAGCCTTCCATTCAGGGGGTATGGGTTGAATCCCTGGCTGGGGAATTAAGATCCCACGTGTCGTGCAGCACAGCTAAAAACAAGGAAAAACAAAACAAAATCCATAAAGTAACTTATAAATTTAACTTACTACTAGCATATCTGTCATTATTAGCTCTTCCTGAGTTCCAAAGGCAGAGGTCAGAAGCAGGGAGTATGTGTTTTCTCAGTGACTCTGCGACATTCCTGATTCACCTGCTTAGATCTGAATAATTGTGACTGGCTATAAATAGAGCTGTGGTTTGTCTAATAGCCTTTATAACTCAGCATGTGAGGATGTGCTAGTCCTCAATTCATCTTTCCTTGCTGCCCTCCCCAGCTCTCGACTGTAGGTCCCTCGCTCTAGCTGCTGGCTTGATCTCAGCCCAGCTCTTCAAGTCATTCTCACGTGGGGCAGGTGGGATCTCAGGCACTCCTCTTCCCCCCTCCCCATTTTTCCCAGAAATTTTTTCATTGCCAAATAACTCCCAAATAAATACATATTGGGACCTACTCCCCCCACCCCCAGTTCACTCTTTGAAGCTGTATATTTCTCTTCAGTTTCTGCTCCCTTCCCCACGTCAGTCCAGGGACAGGACAGGCATCGTCAGTGGCTGCTTCATCTACTTTTCCTCTAATTTAACAGCCCTGCCCTGTGAGGTCTCTGCAGGTTTTGGCCTAAAGGATCCCTGAGTTTCATTACCACTGAATCGCAAAAGTCCTGTAACAGATATTATAAATGTCCCTGCATTCCCTTTTATTTACTTTTTGTTTTCAGTGTGGTGGCATTCAGGGTGTAGGAGTGTTAAAACTGCAGACTGAGTAATCCTCAGCCTCATTTTAGGGCAAAATAATACAAAATGACAAAGTTTCTGATAATCCATTTCCAAGTCCTTTGGTAAAAAAACCTGAAGGACAGTTGATATGCAATATTTAATCAGTTTCTGGTGTGCAATAAAGTGATTCAACATTTTTATACATCTTAGTCCACTTCAAGTTGTTATAAAACATTGCCGATAATCCTTGAATTATATGTTACCTCCATGTATCTTATTTCCCAAGTCTTTCAGAGGCAATCAATATATTCTGTGAGATATTTATATTTTGAGGATCTGATCATCATGCTGAAGACCCCAAAGTTTCCTCAATCCATTCAATATTTTGTGGAATTAAAAAATTCAGACTTGGAAAAACTCAATCATGCAGGTTCCTAAACAGTGACAGACTTTCAGATTGGGGTATTCCAAATGTTCTAGCAATGTGTTCAGGTGCTGAATTTTTGATGCTTATCAGAAAATACAGAGCATGAGATTATCATTTTCTTTCATCTTTAGGAATCTACAGGTCGTAATTTAGGTTAAGGGCCTAAAATTTAACATAAGAGATGATTCAGAGGGGGCAAAACATTTTTTTTGGCTCTACTGGAAAGCCTGGATAAAAATAATTATCATCCTGAAAAACTGCAATGATCAACCATGTCATTTTCCCCCTCTTTCTAACATTCAACTGATAAATTTTTGAAAGGAAAAAAGCAGCAGCTAACAGGCACTCACAGAAATGCAGGGCTGGTATGAGGAAACTGGCCAGGAATACTGTCCATGCGTCTTGGTGTCCTGCTATGCGTTCCAGTCATGCTTGTGGTACAGGTGGAGTGAAGGATCCTTGTGGGACGAGAGGATATATCTTGCTGGGGGCAGGGGGTAGGGGCCGTCTACTGAGTCAAACGAGAACTTAGGGCTGTACAGTGAGGAACTAACTTTAAATTCAAAGAAGAGATTTTTTTTTTTAAAAGGCTGGGCAGAGCTGAAAATACTTCATATCCCCTGCAGTTGTGTTGGATTCTGTGGGACACGTGAGTGCATGGCAAAAGCAATGGTTGTGTGGCGTCTGTTCCTGGGGAAATCTCAGCCTGGCCTCTGAAACCAGTGTTGAGGAATAATGGCCAACAATTTGTCTAAGCTGGAATTTTAGGAATCCCGGACTCAGAATGAAAACAACAAAAATTTTCCCAAGGTCAATCTGAAATAATATTAGTGTGCTGGCAAAGAAAATTCCAGATGAGGCCACTGAGTATCTGCAAGAGAACTTTCAAAATGTTCAATGTTCACACAATGCTATTCATATATTTACTCAGAGAATGGGAACTGTTCACTACTCATAGAATAAATAAATAAGAAAAAAGGGTAAAGAATTTAGGGACCTTTATGCCTGTCCTCACTGAAGATCTATACATATTTACTTATATTTATTTTTTGTTAACTTGTCGTCTATTCAATTCTGCATTGGATTCGTGCTTTGGCTACTTCTCAATATTAAAATCTCAATAGTATGAAGTGATAGAAAATACATAGAAATATGGCTTTACCAAGGTAATCTGAATCTAAATTAAACTGGCCATGAATTTATATTATTTGGGTACTGTACAAAGTTCATTTGGGCTTTATAGTCAAATAAGAGGAAGAAAAACTCCTTTGAGATATCTTGTCATGTTACCCGGACATACATTGGTATTTTGTGGGAGCATTTCAAGAATGAGTATGCTATTTTTATGTCCCAGATATAAATAAGCTTAAATCCTTAGATATATTTATACTTCTGTAAGAACAGCCATTACTATACTAAAACATACTATTTAATATTTTTAAATTAGGCAGTTTTCTCAGTGGTCACAAATTATATTTACTTTTCTACATTTTGCATCAATTAACCATAAAAATATATTCTGTTACAAAAATATCCTTCAGTAAACTCCATAGTTTACTGAAAGATCATCCCAGATCTTTTCAAATGATCAAAACCTTATAAAATCTCATTATTACAGGCAGAACTCTTACATTGAAAAAAGAGATGATAAACCTGAATTTTCAGAGCCTACAAAAAGCTTTCTCCTCTGTGCCCTGCTTTCCAGTTCTTTTGTACTTTTACTATTAAGGTTGTTCTTTTTAGGTAAAGAATATGACCTGAGAGAGTGACTATGAAAACAGTAAGTCTGTCCTTTCCTTCCTCACCCCCCTAAAGACAAAAATGCCATGAAATCGCTCTAGGTCTTTGTAATAGCCCAGCATTACAAATGCAAAGCTCTGATTAAAGAGACTGTCTAAGGATGCGGCCGTCATCTTTCTGCTACTGACCCTCCCTCCTGGGTGGCTGCTCTAAGAGCAAGCCCATCCTTCCTCCATTCTCCGGCACTCTAGAAATCCAATACCAATTAATTAGATTTCCAGTTTCAAAGCAAAGAACAAACCCCATCTCTTTAGGGACTGTGTTAAGATGAGTCATACCACAAACTGGGAGAAAATCATTAATATGATATTCCATATGCTTCTCTTCATAAGTAATTATTACTTGCACTTTCTCTCAGAACAAAAGGAAAGGTGAGTAGGGAAGCGTTTAATCTTAGATATTTAAGCGATTTACAAAGTAAAATTTAAATTTCCTGGTGAGAACAGAAACACACAGAAACTGTGATTCTAGCAAAAAATATTATATATCCTTGGGAAAAAAAGCATATATAGCTGCATATATAGCTATTTTTAAAGTATGAAGTGATGTGTGTATGTTTCTTAAAGACCTTTACATATTCTTAGAGAACATCATTCATTGATTTTTGGTAACCTAGTGAATCTTATAATATTAGAAGGTCTCATCTACTTGTTAATTAGGCAATTGAACTGAGAACATGCACTCCCAGGGCCTTTCTGAAAAATATGGCCAGAACAGATTCCTGCCTCTCACGGGGACAGCAGCATGGCCCAGGGGACAGCCACATAATTGCTCTAATTCCAGCAGCAGCAGCGGCGACAACCAACGATGACTTAGAAACCTAAGTGCTATTTAATGTCTGCCCGTTAGAGGGACATGGTGATATGGTTATTATTTAGAGGTTTATGCTTTTGCTTTTTCTCTCTCAAAAAAAATCATCTGAATATGGGACTTCCCTGGTGGTTCAGTGGTTAAGACTCCATGATTCCAATGCAGGGTATGTGGGTTCTATCCCTGGTCAGGGAACTAAGATTCCACACATCATAAATACATAAAAAATTAAAAAAAAAATCATCTGAAGAAGCCATGGAAAACTTGCGGAAATTATCTTTAAAAAGTGGAACTGAAACAAGTATCAGTGATTCACTCTGAAAAATATACAACCTGAAAAATAACCCACGGTTTATTTTTACATCTAGAGAATATTTGAACATTGCCCATGTTTGGATGCCCTGACATATAACAAGAGTTGAAAAGTTGTTCCCAAGTTTGGTCAAGTATGAGGAGAGCTGCTTTTACGGAAGTGGTATTATTTAAGGTATTAGCACCTTCAACTAAAAGGGAACCTGATACTTTATGCAGGTTTTATAATTAATTCCACTGCTCCAAAATGAGTGCAATCGCTCACCCAGATACCTATCAATTTTTCAACAGACTGACGTCAAAGATGAGTCTAATTATCTCCACAACAAATTTTAACACTCGAGTAGGAATACATCCACAATTTCCACCTTTTCCTGCATTGAGGATTTCAGGTGAAGCGACAGTCCAACCCAGCAGTGCTGGGACCCACGCTGAGAGTGAGCAGAGAAGTCATTGAGACGATGACAGGCAGTTTCTGGCCAAGCACTACAGATAAAATATTACAGGGAAAGTGATGTAGCATCTCAAAGGTTCTAGAAGGTAAAACCAGAGAATTATGCATCTGCACCCAACTAAAATTAGAAAAGCTGCCATCTGGCTCCGTGAAGCCAGCAGCACATTCTTATTCATTAGGAAGCATTCTGCTAACATAAAAACACAAGGCCCTTCCTGTGCTCTCCAAATGTGTTTATCTTTTCAACATTAATGCACTATATATCATCGGGCTGCTGAAATCTCCTGCCGTGCATATTAAAAACGCACAGCTGCACTTTCTTTGGGAGTGGGAGGAGCTTCGGCTCCAAGTCACCTCCCCCTCTTCCTGACTCGGGAGCTTGGTTCACTGCATCATGGTTTCCCTTGGGCACGAAGAAACGGTAAAGTGAACCCATCTGAAGGCTACCTCCCCCAGCCTCCAGCAAAGCCCCCCAGCTCTCTCGCTTCAAGAGAAAGCAATAAGCTTGGTTTTATTTCCATCAATGGGAAGGTGTGACTGCTGACACGGAACCAACCATTGTGCCATAAGTTTGAAATATGCACGTCCTACTTTGAAAACGAATGTACCACACGGATCAGGAAGAGAAAATGGTAGCCAGAAAAGATTCTGGGTATAACTGGCTAGAAAACACTTTTGCTTGCAAGAACTATCACTGAATCTGCTGTCACCAATGTACCATTTTATTTAGCACCCTACTTCAATATTACCTATCAATATTGAATGTACTGATAGGTAAAATTGACAGTGGACAACCTTTCGTAGTACACCATGCATGTATATAACTATTTGTCCAGAATCTTTCTTTTACATAATCTATATATGTCTATGAGGAAGGACCTAAAATTTAAAGACAGATCCTGGAAGGCAAAGAACAACAACAACAAAAAAAATCTGACACAAAATCAACCACATCGACAGAGGAAAGAAAATTGTTTAACTTTGTGGCAACATGGCTTCAGGAGCACTGCAGGTAGATCAACTCAAAGGCAACAAGCACACGTCATTAAACCCAGGCTGTCAGGATTCATTCATTCTCCACTGTGAGTATGTCCGTCTCTGCCTGCATCTTCTCCAGCAATGGAGTATTAGGAGCTGAGGGCAAAATAAAATCTGAGAACTGTTTGGTTCCAGTTAAGTCTAATTTATAGGGTGCTGACAGCTAAGGCTTTAGGAGTTATCTGAATAAGGAATGGAGGCATCAGAATTTGCTTAGAAGGCTGAAAGGTGAGAATAAGATTACACAAAGGGAAAAAAAAAAATCAGTAGGTATGAAAGAAGTGAGAAGTCAGGTGAAGTTTGAATTCAGCACTCATTCAGGATATTTAACAGTAGTCTCTCAAAGGACAAAACTATTAAAAGAAAAAGTTTCACTTTTCTCAAACACATATGTTAACTCAAGCAATGCCAATAAAATGATACCACAGGAGCATGCAAAGCTTCTCATAAATGGGTTAAAATATGGAAATTACATGAAAAGTTGTTTCTAAAATCCTTAAGAGGACTTTAGCCTCAGTAGTAGAAATATTCTATCATTATTCTGTTAACTAGCACAGCATAATTCATCTAACTGTCCTACCTTGAATGCGTGTGTGCTCAGTCACTTCAGTCATGTCCAACTCTTTGCAATTCCATGGACTGTTCTCCAGGCAAGAATACTGGATT
This sequence comes from Ovis aries, assembly GCF_016772045.2. Taxonomy (NCBI): domain Eukaryota; kingdom Metazoa; phylum Chordata; class Mammalia; order Artiodactyla; family Bovidae; genus Ovis; species Ovis aries. Next base: position 46,865,367 of record NC_056062.1, read on the forward strand.
GGGTTGCCATGCTCTTCTCCAGGGGATCTTCCCAACCCAGGGATCGAACCTATGTCTCTTACGTCTCCTTGTATTGCAGGCAGGTTCTTTCCCCACTAAGCCACCTGGGAAGCCCCAGTCCTACCTTACACCCTAGCAATATTTATTATCTCTCTGCCTAGTGGCATGATCCTGTTTGAAGGTTTCAGATACTTTCTGACTCTTCCATCAGCACCAGATGTCCTTCCACCTGTTCTCTTTGAAGACCAATCATTGTTTCGGAAGCTCACAACAATCAAGCTAACCCCTTCCTCTGCTCCTGCAAGGCCTGGTGCCTAACCAGCCCCTGATCCTGGAGCTGTGGGATGACTGAACTGTTCCCAAAGCTGTCCCTTTAGCAGCATTGCTGGCTGCTTGACAACAGGAGAAGTCTTTTTACTCCCTGGCTGGCACACAGTGGGTGCTCAATCATGTGTTAACATTGAACAGTTTTGTCGCTGGAACTAAAATTCAGGATATGGAGAATCTAAAACTCACAAGTACCTCTTTAGAAAGAGCTGTTCTGAAGGGCTTCACTGCGTACTTAACATAGTGGGGGTCCAAGGTTCTGATTTTTGTAGTCCAAGTATGAAGTAGAAATAGGATGAGACAGAAGTGAGACTGTTGGTGTTAAGGGCATCAGGACTATCCTGGTGGAGAATGGGGCAGCATTAGGTGGGGTGCCGTATATTTCTTTCCAGACTTCGGGGATTTTATTAACAAAAACAATAATATAGCACCTTCTCACTGACCAAAGCACCATCTCTTTCCACACTTTAGAGATGAAGAAAAATAAAAGACCAACTTTATTCATCTATCTAGGTAATCTATCATTTAGGAAGTTGCAAATTGCTCCATAAAAAGAGGGTAGCTTAGGTATCATGGGAGTTTTTAATCTGACTCGGGGATTTTCCTAGCCATGCTTAGCTCTTAAGAAATTATGAGTCAAGCCAGGTTGATGTCTACAAACCACACGTTTGCTGGGGACCCAGGATTGGAGAGAGCTTCATCAGATTCCTTGGGCTTCCTACACGGTGGGCTGGGAGAAGCCCTGGCCTCCAAGGAGAAGTTCCCTGTCTGAGTTACACAAGTCATCTGGAAGGTGAGCCTGGGCAGAGGAGGGCTGACATCCCTGGAGAGGCTGGCAAGGATCTTGTCTTACTTAACTTTGGATACTCAGTGACTAACATGAAACTTACCACCTCAACGGTGTCCAATAAAAGCACAGGGTAGAAGGGGAGGGGGTGGAGGGGAGAGGCTAGGAAACAAAGGATTGGTCTCTTGAGGTCCGCTTACCCTTCTCACCAGTTCCACCAAAAGTTCCCACTTCGTTCAGGGTTCACAGGGCTCTGATTGCAAGACTCCCTTTCCCTTAGCAGTGGATGTTCAGAGGAATGCCTCTTGTGAGACTGGACACTCGCCTAGGACTCGACCTTCCTTTTCCCTGGGGCCATTCTTCCATGCCCACCCCTGTGCTCCCACTCGCCTGCCACTGACATGCCTCCTGCTCTGATTCACTTTAGGTTCCGCCTGTCAGACCAGCTAGCCTGCCCTCTCCTCACGATTCTCTCCCCTCTGGATATTTTTTCCTTCCAGTTTTTCTCTGCAGACACAGGTCCTGATGCCTGTCTCCCGAAGAGACTGGTACAGTGAGTTGTGCAGGCCTGCCTCTCCTTTGCCCACTGAGACCCCAACAATCTCACAGGGAGGCACCCACTTCAGGGGGGGGTCTGTCCTGCCTGCCACCCCTGGAACCCCGGGTGCTCACTTGTGCCTTAGCTTGAGTAGTCATGGCAGAACCTTTCGAGCAGGCTTTTTAAAAAGCAAGTGTTCCCAATTTCAAGCACCTAATGCAGGAAGCTGATAATAGAACATAGAATCATCCAATTTAGAATCCTGAAACATTAAATTATGTTAAATCATATCACCCTAGTAGAGAAAGCACAGCATTGATAACAATTTGGGAACCCTGCATAAATACATGGAGCAGCATGCCTCTGGTTAATCACGGAAGGCAGGCCCGAGGAGGGCATACTAGCAAGGGGTTGAGGCAACTGGATTTCAAAGTGACTGTAAGGTGAGGGCAGTGTCCCTGGTGAGAGGTCTCCATGGTCAGGGACCAGAGCTAGGGCCAGGGCCCCCAGCATCTACTCCCTGGGTCACAGGGCACATACGGGGCCCATTGTCAGAGATGGGCTCCAGAAAATCACACTGTCTACAACCACCAAAAATCTCCTGTGGATGAAAAATCTCTAAAAACTGAAGTTTCATTTAGATCAATTCGGCAGATTAATGACTAAGACATAACCAAATCCCAGGTAATTCCTATGTGAATGTTTAGGGAGGAGAAGAAACAACTATTAAGACAATAGATCTAGTCAAGTCTATTTCAGGCACTTCAAACAATTACTACAAGCAAAGTGAATCATTTCTGGTGACAGTGAAGCCATCATTCTTGGTTGTTTCTTGTTAGTCCACAAAAATAGAACTTTTGTGATTTTTTTTAAAAATCACAAAAATGATACAGCAAGTATCATTTTTATATCATACAGAAATAGAAGTTTAATCTATTCAAATGTTGAAATAGCGTTTTGATTTGAACTCATATTTTTACATGCCAAAATGTTGGTACCCCTTGCCCCCGCAACTAATCTCCAAGAGGTCCTGGACGTTATGAACTTGGGCTCTGGGGAGAGAGCACAGTGATTCGTGCTGACCATGCAGAGCGACAGACAGAGTTGTTATGAATGGTTTGTCTCCTGAACAAAAAGCTGTCACCTTAGGATGGCATCTGAACCATCCAGACCAAATGTGAAGTAAAGCCAGGTAAAAGAAAGGCTGTGACTTGTCTTGAAGGCCAAATATATGCCATTACAGAATAACCAATACAATATTGTAAAGTAATTAACGTCCAATTAAAATAAATAAACTTATATCAAAAAAAGAGAATATTTTACAGCAAAGTTTGCCCACACAACAAAGAGAAAGTGGACTTGAATTTGCAGATTCCAACACACGTATGCAAAACTTTGATTGTGGAGAACAATTACTGTACCCTCAGTAAGAGATTGAAAGTAAAAGTGCTAGTTGCTAAGTCGTGTCTAACTCTTTGCGATCCCATGGACTGTAGCCCTCCAGGCTCCTCTGTCCATGGGATTCTCCAGGCGACAATACTAGAGTGGGTTGCCATTCCCTTCTCCAGGGGATCTTCTGAACCCAGGGATGGAACCCAGGTATCTTGCACTGCAGGCAGACTCTTGACCATCTGAGCCACCAGGGAAGCCCAGTAAGAGTTGGTGAAAAGAAAAGGACTGGGACGAATTTGGGAAGTAAGTAGACCTTCCTAATTTTCTAAAATAGGAGGTTTCACTGTATCCTAAGTTCAAAAGACATCCCAGAAAACCAATATTTGCTGTTTCATAATCACAATAGCAAAAGATTTCAATTTGTCTTTAAAGTGACCCTTTAAATGCTGTGTGGCTTAAAATCTCTCCAATTTAAGCAGGGGCGGCGCTGAGTTGTCAGCCAGCCTTCCACAACTATTTACAGCAGCAGGCAATTAAAGAGAAGACAGGGGTCAGCTTCACGCAGAAACTCATAGGCCTCACCAGGCAGCCGGTGCACAGTGAGGGGCTTAGAAACTGTGGCACCTGCACGTCTGAAAGCCCAGCAAAAGTGTGGACAAGAGGTGACCACAGTTTGCACGATGAGGTTAAAGTGAAATGAACAAAGGTTGACATTTACAGAGATTTCTAAATTTGGTATCCTGACTACCTTTCCCACAGTGAAATTCTCTCCTTTCTTTTTATATGGTCTTATGATTCTCCAGTAAATTCTGTATGCTACAGAAAAAAGTTTTGTGATGCTGCTGGTAACTGAGGAATTCTCTTGGATATTATATGTTATGTCCTCTCAAATACAAACACTATTTAAAGCAGTCAAATCTACTTGCAAGACATTTTAAAGGCATCTGAAGTCTGACAGGGATTCCTTGGCAGTCCAATGGTTAAGACTTGGCACTTTCACTGCAGGGGGGCCCAGGTTCGATCCTCGGTTGGGGAACTAAGACCCTGCAAGCCACATGTGACGTGGTGCCCCACCCCCTCAAACCCCCCCAAAGTCTGACAATTTCTTTGGAAGGAATGATGCTAAAGCTGAAGCTCTAGTACTTTGGCCACTTCATGCGAAGAGTTGACTCACTGGAAAAGAGTCTGATGCTGGGAGGGACTGGGGCAGGAGGAGAAGGGGACGACAGAGGATGAGATGGCTGGATGGCATCACGGACTCGATGGACGTGAGTCTGGGTGAACTCCGGGAGACAGTGATGGACAGGGAGGCCTGGTGTGCTGCGATTCATGGGGTCACAAAGAGTCGGACACGACTGAGTGACTGAACTGAACTGAACAAAGTTTATGGAAAAGTTTGAGCTACAACTGAAAGATATACACACAGCGAGTGCCATGGCTATTCCCATGGGGAAAAAAATTCCTGGGGAGTCCATGTCGTCTGTGCAGGCCATGGCATATATAAAAGTTAACTAATTATAAATATGAAGAAGACATAACAGGAATTAACTTACTCCCTATCAAATTTACTGGTTTAAATTAGCTTCAAATTAATTTTTGTTTTACATGTATTAGCTGTGAGAAAGAACTCTTCCTTACCACTCTGCAACCCTTCAAATGATGAAATAAAACCTTCATTAGAAGTACTCTTCCTATTTTCACTTTCCATTACCCTGCTTACACTTTCACATGCTGCGTGATTTAGTATGATACTGTCGTCAAGACTTCAGTGAAGTTTTACCCAGTGGCATTTGGAAATAGGTTTTACTGTCAACACAGATGCACAGTTTGAATTCCAGAAACCTGGTTTCAGCAATCTTGCCTGCCAGGTGACAGCTAACAGTGAGGCCGACAGAGTGGCTGATAATGACACACGTGACAACTGGGCAGGTCCAGTGTTGAGAGCTGCAGCAAGAGCAGACCTAGCCTTTCTTCTGGAGACTGAGAGCCTGGACCAGAAGGTGAGCTGTTCTCATGCCAACTGTAATTCACCTGCCTCTGAACTGGCAAAGGCAATATACTGTCTTTGATGTGCGTTAAAAAAAAATTTTTTTTAACAGCATCAATGGACAGTGGGTTTCCTAGAGACTCGAATGGTGGCAGTTATTAGGGCTGTATTGCCAAGGAAAATATTTGGCTGCATGTGGGGTTTCCTGAGAACAAGTTAGTACATGACCTCAATCTTTTTCCCAGCTTATCATAATGCTGTGAGGCGGTGCTGATTCAGCAAAGCAATCCGTAATCGCTTGCAAAACGCCCCTGCCTCCCAGGGATGTTATGAAGCTTAATAAGATAATGTATGTGAAGCATTCTAAGCGCCACAGAAGAAAGGCGCTAAGTAATAATATTATTCTGCATTTATAATTACAAGCAGTCTTACAAAGGCAGGAATCCAATAAACCTGTTTACACATTACAAATAAAGATGTTAAATAACAAAATATAAATGACTGTATAACAAAGAAAAATGTGAAACAGGCATGTCTAAGAAAGGGAACGGACAGACTTCATCAGGCTAAGTCAAGTGAAAAGGAACAGGAATAGACAAGTTTGTACTAAAAGAAAATTACACCCCTTTGTGATAAAATAGAAATTGAATCAGAAACTTACAAGAAGGTATTTTATTGAAGTTATCTTGAGACACGGCTTGTTAATGAATTAAATTTAGTATCATTTCTATAGCTTTTCTACCAATAAATTTAAATTAAAAAAAAAATCAATGTCAGTATTAAGAGTAATAAAATATCTTCAGTTATCTATGGTAACACCAAAACATAAATTGTCACTCTCACTGGGAGAAAACATGAGTACTCTACCAAATGTAAATTTCCTTCCTTTTCAAATATTAAAATAAGATGCCTTCTCCACCCCCTCCCCCACCCCAACAGCATTAGTCTCTTAGAATGAAAACATTTGTTTTCTGTCTTTCTGGACCAGCCCAAGCAAGGGAACGTGACACATGAAAATCCACTTTGAGGCCTTCTTGATCCCGGATCCCAGTTGTCATTTACTCCAAGTAATCTTCCTGGAATCTCAGGGGAGCCAATTTTTGTTTTTACACTCTGTTCCTCCAAAACACAGCCGTAATATCACTTACTATTCCATATAGAAATCATCTGACTTGATGTGGATCGCCTCATAATTCTCCTGAAGCTGTGGAGTCCTTGAGCCGGGGGCTGTATTTTACATTTTTGTATCCCCATCACTTTGCACAGTCCATGCTAACCCATGCAGATACTCAGCGAGAGTTTACCTGATTCACGCTCTGGAGAAAGCAATGCAAGGAGAGCTCAGATGGTCTGGGCAGGTTTGAGGGGTCAGCTCCAAGCACACAGATGGTATAAGGCATTTCGGTTTTTAATTTTTCTTTGTAATTTTCTTTTCAAGAAAGCGTATTTCATGTTTTTAAGGGAAACATAAACATGGTATTAGATGGTGAGGATGCAAAGGTAAAGAAGACAAGCGTTGTGCTGCTATGCATGCTTGAGGCACTGTCATGTAGCAGAGTGCTGAGATGGGGCGAGCAGACTGTCTTTCTAAAGTGTTGTGGACTTAGGCAACAAAAGAAAAATGAAATTTATACATTTGTCACTATGAGGAGGTTTTCTTATTTACTTAGCTAGAAGACTAAGCTTATTTGGAGAGTAAAGTCTAGGATACAGCATTGATCCAGATGCTGAACGAAGAGAAACTAATTATCAAAGATGTTACTAAGAATGCCTTCATCACAGACTGAGCATGGCAAGAGCTGATATACTTAACTCAAAATAAACATTCATCAACATACCAGGAACAACGCGCACACCTCAGGATGCTAACAGGGCCTAATTAGTTCTCTGAAGTGTAGCAACCCAAAAGAATTTTGGAAAATAAAAATGTGAGCATTAATGATCTTTTATATTATCCTCCCAGGATAAACCCAATTGCCAAGGAAATTACACTTACAGGTCTCAAAAATACAAGCCGAGAGCATACGCCACAGGAATAAAAATAAAGCTTTCAAAATTTCCAAGTAAACCTAATGGGTGAACTTGAGAGAAAAACCTACAATCACCTGATTACAAACTGAAGTCCATCTATAAGATGGGTTATGTATCGGTCCTTTTTAAGAAAAGCACGGGTCACTGAGTTAGAAGTGTAGCTAAAACACACGAATGTCTGGATCTTTCCTCTTACTTACCCTAATATGAAAACCAGGAGCTCGATTTGAAAACCTCAATTCCCAAAGAGGAGGATTAAGTATAGTACATGGAAAGAACCAAAGGGGCTCCTCAGATCAGTAAATGAAAGAGAAGCAATGTTAAAGAAATTAGCATAATCAACTTACATATATAGTATTGTAACTCCACACAAGAATATCTAATATTAGGTCTTTATAGATCCTGACATTGGATTCATGATCTTTCAGGATCATGATGATCACCTCCCCCTTCCCTACCCTGAGGGTCAATTTGAAAAAAAATTAACTGCTCATAATTTGTAATTTAAAAAAATATGAACACAGCTTCATTGTGTCCTGTAGGCAACAAATAGGCAGTGAGTGTAATCTTACAGTTCTAAGTAACTACAGTATTGAGAGCGGCTTCCCACGTGGCTCAACAGGTAAAGAATCTGCCTGTAATATGGGAGACCTGGGTTTGATCCCCGGGCTGGGAAGATCCCTTGGAGAAGAAAATGGCAACCCATTCCAGTATTTTTGCTAGGGAAATCTCATAAACAGAGGAGCCTGGCAGGCTACAGTCCATGGGGTTGCAAAGAGTTGGGACATGACTTAGAGACTAAATAACAACTGTATTGAGAAGATGCTTATTGAAGATAAAACTATTATGGCTTTGAAGCCACTAAGTAGAGACTAAAACTGCAGCTGTCTACATGTTTAGCTGGGTAATGTCAATCTATCAATAACACTTCAGTTCGCACCTCTGCAAGTGCACATGGGGCTTCACCCCCATTTCTTAGCACCTCCATTTAGAATATTTCCTCTGAAATACTGACGAGCCATACTTCAATTCTTCATGTAACTTAAGATTCACTATGTATCTATGAGGTCTCTGTCGCGTTAAATAGAATTTAAGAGAAGGGAAAGAAGAGAGAAGAACAGACAGATACAAGTGGAATGGTATGGAAGTTCGGGGGACACACAAGTACCTACTGTGAGATCGAAAGAGATAAATTTAGGGTTTTTCCAAAGATAAGATGAAATTGGGAAGAGAGACAAAGCTTGAAATAGAGCTTCATGTATATTTCAGAGAACATCTGGAGCACAATTTATTATGAGTTTTAAAGACTTTCTGAAAGTTTGTGACTTTTCCTTTGCTATTTTCACTGTATCTGTTTTGCTAGCTAAGTAATTCCAGAACTGAACATTTGCTTCAAAGACAGGAATTGCACATAAAGACCTGAATTTTGTGCTGTAGCAGATCAAGGGAGAAGGGAAAAAAAAAAAATCCCAGGAGAAATAAAGAGAGTGGTTCAAAGAAGACAATGGAATGGGAAGCAGGTGAAAAGAAGGGAAGAAAGATAACCTTGGCCCAGAGCCTCTGGTTTACGCTGCCAGCGTGAGCTCCTGGCTTTCAGGCTTACACACCCTCATGTCACTCTCCCCATCATCATGGTTTTGCCCTTCTGGAACTCGCTCCTCTCACACAGTCTTGGCATGTGGAAGCCTGGAAGGGGAGGAGTCCGGGAGACCCTACCAGGGCAAAAAGGAAGGAAGGGGCAACCCTGCTCCTCTGGAAATCCAGGATCCTCCCAGGAAATACATGCATGTGTTGACTGACCTGACACTTAGCACCCTTCAGTTTGTAAAAAACACTGGGCTTACCAGGTGGCACAGTGGTAAAGACTCTGCCTGCCAATGCAGGAGACAAAGGAGACAAGGTTTTGACCCCCTGGAATAGGAAATGGCAACCCACTCCAATATTCTTGCCTGGAAAATGCCATGGACTCCTCAGAGGAGCCTGGCGGGCTACAGTCCATGGGGTCGCAAAGAGTGGGACATGACTGAGCAACCAAGTGTGCGTGCGCACAGAGTGGTTCCCACCTTTTGGGGTAAGAGGGGGTCATTTTTCTTAAATCAACAGTAATGTCCATGGAGTCTCACTGGACGATTATCTATACTTGAAATGACATAACAGAAAGAAAAGGTTACAATAAATTTAGTAATACTTCTAGAAGAAACTGCATCCCATTTATCACTACAATATCCCTATAAACTTCATCTACGGAAACACGGCTCTCTGTATTAAGAACTATCCTAGGTTATAATAGGCTTTATGGAACTGGTCCATGAGACTCCTCACCAAAACTGTATTGTTTTGATGGAAAAATATCCTCCATTCCAAGCAATTAACTTACAAATAAACCTTGGGTAGGGAGGAAGGTTTTTAAAGTTGAAAATTCTCTCTTTCCTAAGAAACCATGGCAAGAAGGAAAAAAAAAAGGACTCATTCAATCACAAGGTAAATACGTTCATATAATAAAAGACAAACGTTATTTCTTTCACTTCTGACAATTTTGGTTCTCTAACAATATTCCAAATAAAATGTACTGTATGTTATTTTTTTTCTCTAGTCTGACATAAAGGATCTATAAATCGAAGATAGTCTAGCTAAAGGAAAAGAGTTCTTAAGAGAACGTGAACTTGATCTTGGGGGTGGCAGAGAACGCTCATGTCTAGTCCAGTAGGGTTTGGTTTTCTGTTTTCCCTTTTCTCCTTCTATCACTGTAATAAGAATATAAAAACTTTGAATCTGACAAAATGGTGGAATGCATATACCTGTCTGATGTATACAGTCTTAAATAAAAAGGATCATCAGTCTACTGAGAAGTACTTCAGGTCTCAAGAAATAGAAGCTACAGATTCCCCCAGACAACTCAGGAATTCTGCCCTGTCCTCCACCTGGCTCTAACGGGAGTGAAAGGTATCTCAGTTATGAACTTAGGTGAAGAAGCACCACGCTGAATGTTGACGTTATTCATTTCACTTTTCTTCCAAAAGATAAGATGTCTTATTTCCAAGACTTGACAGGCCCAAAAGGAACCTAACTCTATTACAGGTGATCATAGTTCTAACATTCTTAACAGCAGGATGCAAGTCCATTTTAATGAACAATTTTTGTCTTCTGGGTACAATTTTCTGTGTGACCATGCTTGAAATGGGGGTTTCTTTTGCTCAAAATGACAGGAATGAGAAATATAAGGCAAAAGTATCCTTTTAAACAGCTCTGGGTATCTAAAATGCTGTCTAAATATCAGAAATCTAATAAAACCCATTTTCCACGGGAAAGTTGGCACCGCACATTCTTCCTTTTAAGAACCCAAGTTAAAACACCTCTATGTAGTCTTGTATACAGCGAGGTTCCCAGATGAAACACAGCCTTCATAGCCAGTTCCTTCATATTACTTCCGGTCAGTAATGAGGTGAGTATGGGGGTGGTCTCAGTGACTGTCAGTAAAATCTGTTTTGTTCCCAATATACCCCCTGAAATGGGAGCGGATAGCTGAACAGGTCAAAAGTGCTGTTTCTCTAGAGATTTTTTCTTGTTTACTTGCTGAGTTGTGTCCAATTCTTTTGTGACCCCGTGGACTGTAGCCCACCAGGCTCCTCTGTCCAAGGCCTTCTCCATGCAAGAATACTGGAGTGGATTGCCATGCCCTCCTCGAGGGGATCTTCCCAACCCAGGGATCAAACCTGCATCTCCTGTGGTTCCTGCATTGGAGGCAGATCTCTAGAGGTTACACTGTACAAACAAGATAAACAGAGAAAACAAAGAACATTCTCTCTGACACAATAATTCCTCGTCTGCTCACATCAGGGTACAAAATGAATGCTTAAAAAAAAAAAAAGTTTGATATCCAATTTTCTGGCTAAATACCAAGAAGTCTTTTTTGGCCTAGACAGCAATTTTCTATTTTCTTGGGATCTTTTATCAACTTTTTTTTTTCCTGACAAGAAAAGCAGAGCTGCCCTGAATGTGTATATCATCTTCTGAAATAGGAATCTACAAAAAATATTCTTCCTAGGAGTTAAGCCCCAGTGTCTCAGTATATCTTAAGTTCAACGGATAACATGCATACCCAATTCTCTCATAACAACTCTTTCCAAACAGCGAGTAAACAGTGGGGCAACAAGTCTATTCTATTTGGCTCCACTGGGGATACTGCGTGTGAAGCTCAGTAGACATCTGGATTTCAGTTTGAGTCAAATAATTTGCATTTAAACCCTAGGTTCCCCTTCTATAAAATGGAGTTAATGATAAACCTACCCTACAGGGTACTGCATGGATGAACTGGGATGATGATGTGAGTAAATGACTGCCTAGCACGGTGAGCACCCCACATGACATGTGTAAGCTCTCATTTTCACCATGGACACTGATCCTTTTGTTTTTGACCTAGTAGAGATTATAAACTTTGCTAGTATCCAGAGAAAGATCTGTTTTGTAGGGCCTGAAGCTGATACAATTAGAGGGAAGGGACTCTCTTTAAGAATACAAAATTAGGGGACTTCCTTGGTGGCTCAGAGGATAGGAATTGGCCTGCCAATGCAGGAGACATGGGTTTGATCCCTGGTCTGAGAAGATTCCACATGGCATGGAGCAACTAAGCCCGTGCACCACAACTACTGAAGTCCGCATGCCCTAGAGCCTAGAATCACAACAAGAGAAGTGACTGGAGTGAGAAGCCTGTGTACCACAACCAAGGGTAGCCCCCGAAAACCTGCACAGCAATGAAGACCCAGCACAGCCAAAAATAAAATAAAGTCAAAGAATACAAAATTAAGTATGATTCTCATTCTTCTTTATAGAGAATGAGAAGAGAAACAGCAGATGCTAGAGCTCTGCAAAAAATTCAGACTTCTTCGGACATCTCTTTAGGTGATTATCTGAAGTACTTAGGAAAAAGCTCTTCCTTAAGCAAACGCAGTTTCCCCATCAAGAACTTTACCTCACGGGGATCAGGGCAGGAAGAGGCTCTGAACCGTAAGCTTCATTAGCTTACTGGCGATTTTGCCTTTGAAAGTAAACAGTGTAAATTCACAACATATTTCCTATATATAAATTTTAAAATGTATTTATTTTGTTGCTTTGTGCAGTATGCAGGATCCTAGTTCTTGGACCAGGGATTGAACCTGTGCTGCCTTTAGTGGAAGCACAGAGTCTTAATCACTGGACCACCAGAGAAATTCCAATATTTCCTACAATTTTTATGTCATTCATCTGCCTCTTGGAAAAATGTGAATTCTCTGAATACAGAGCAGTAGTATTCAGAAGGTTTTCATGCCTATGCAAAATTCTTTTCAGGGGTCAACAACACTTTAGCATCTTTTTCTTTGCATCCTTTGATATTGAGATATTATAATATAGAAGTAAGTTATTTATCAGTAATTAAAGAAGCCTGGTTAGAAACACACACATGTTCAAAACATACAGGAACCTGGACTGGAGGCACTTACAACCTAGAGCGGCTGTTTGTTGTTACAGTTCCTCAGTTTACAATGTCTCATAGCCCTTGGCTGCAGTCCCCATAAGATTTAAGCTATTTAACAAAATCACATCTAATCCCCAATCATCAAAATTTCTTCTTTCTGTGAATAATCCATGATAAAACTTCCCTGAAAGATCCAGCAGCATCTATTATAAATCTTCATTTTGGCTTTGAGAGTGTTGCTTTTGGAGTTTCTCTGTAGATCAATATTTCCTCTCATAATAAACAAAGGCAAAGTTGAAGACCTGACCACCATCCTCAGAGGGGAGGTATGGGACACAGTATGTATGGATATATTTATACAACATGCTTTTAACATTGCTAAGAAAAAAATAGAGTAGCTTTTTATTATTTCCTGCATGACAGATGTCAATATACTCTTGGAGTTCAAAAGAAGTTTTATTTCTTACCTTCTCTCTTATATCTATATTCACCTATCTATCACAGCGCTCACTGACTTCCTATAATCATTTCTTCTTTTTTTTTGATAATCACTTCTTCTTTTGCTTAGAGCCAAATGCCAGCATTATCATGTAATAAATGTAGGTACCGCTCTCACTCTAGGCTGAATTCCCAAATCAGGGAGAAGGAGCACATCTGCTGAGGACAAGGTACTCTAAAAAGGCCGGAATGATTTCTTACTCTGAACGAGTCCCTAGATGGTGGGAACAGCGTTGTGCTTCTCTTTCTACCTCTGATGACTTGCACAGCATGTGGCATGTAGAAGGCATCCAGATATAATTCTTGAGTTAGTAAGAGTTCATCAGGTTTAAATACAACTGTGGCATGGTCCCCGGTCATCTCCAGACTACACCATTGGAATTTACTTCACGTGATGCTATTTCAAACAGTCACAGTAGTTTAATGATGAAGAGCCTGACTTGCCTTCTTTTCTTCCCTCCACTAGTCTACTCATACTTTCTTGAAGCATATGAAGAAAATCTGAATTTCTTGTTGCTTTCACATATTCTCTAAAGCCTAGTTTTTGTCAATTATTAATATAAACACTTATTAAATATCCTTACTTGCAAGAATATAAAAATGAACAAGCTGAGAATTCCCTGGTGGTCCAGTGGTTAGGACTTGGTGCTTTCACTGTCGAGGACCTGGGTTTGATCTTTGGTTGGAGAACTAAGATCCCACAAGCTGTGCTACCAGGCCAAAAAAAAAAAAAAAAAAAAAAGACTTCCCCCACCCTCACCAAAACAATTACAAAAACCTCAACAAGCTCTGGTTCTTCCATCAAAAAGTTTACATGGTCATAGGGACTTTTTTTGAAGTTTAAATGATTGTATTACATGCCAAAATGAAATAAATATTTGTAGGAAATCAGTTATCGGTACTAATGGGGATGGAATCATGGAAGACAGAAAGACAGAGATGAGTTAAAGAGAAAGATAAATGAGTTGCTCTAACAAATTTATTAGAATAAAAATGGGGAAACTGAGGGGTAGAGGTGTCACAGGCCACGGTGAGGACCTGACAGAGACGACGGGCTGCATGTGGTGAACAGGGAGAGGGAAAGGCCAATAGGACCAGGACCCAGGCGTCTAGCCTAGGGGTGAGCACAAAACAGGTGATGAGGACATGCCCCAAGACCGAGCACAGGAGATCAGACACACCATTCTTAGAAGGAGGCACAGGGGAAAAGCAGTTGTTTGAAATCTGGGGCGCCCAGGGGTGATGCCTGGCAGGAAGCTGAAAATCCGGATGGGGGGGAGCTGAATGGCAAACTGTGGGGAGTGGGGACTGGCCAAGGCCCTCATTGGGCATCTGTGCAATGACAGGTGTGGCAAGGCCCAAGATGGACAGCTGACAGGATGCAGCAGGGACGTGAGGCTGAAGAATGGAAGTAAGTAGAACTGATGAAGGAAGGGGTTTAGTTGGGAACAGAAAGAAGGCCAAGGGTTAGATGAGGAAGAAAAGCCAGGGAATGAGAATGAATAGAGTACAGACCCAAGCAGAAGTGTTTTCAGGACAGCTGGTCAACAGTGAGACAGCTACTGAGGAGCACACTTAAAAGTAAAAATTTTATGTTATGTATGAAAGTGTTAGTTGCTCAGTCGTGTCTGACTGTTTGCGACCTCATGGACTGTAGCCATCAGGCTTTTCTGCCCATGGGATTTCTCAGGGAGGAATACTGGAGCAGGTTGTCATTTCCTTCTTTAGGGGATCTTCCTGACTCAGGGATCAAACCCACGTCTCTTGCATCTCCTGCATTGGAAGGAAGGCAGATTCTTTACCACTGTGCCACCTGAGAAGCCATTAATTATCAGGGAAATGTGGTTCAAAATCACAGTGAGATGTTACCTCACACCCCGTAGCATGGCCACTATCAAGAAACCAGAAAACAGCAACTCTTGGTGAGGATGTGGAGAAACTGCTTCTTCACTGTTGGGATGATTATAAAGTGGTGCTGACACTATGGAAAAGACTACTATGGGTCCTCAGAAAATTAAAAACAGAAGTACTGTATGACACAGTAACCCCACTGCTGGATATATATTAAAAAGTATCAAAAATAAGGTCTTGAAGAGTTAGTTGCATACCCATGTTCACGGCAGCATTATCCACAATGGCCAAGATGTGGAAGGAAACAATGTTCACTGACGGATGAATGGGTAAAAAAATGTGGTAAATACACACAATGGAGTATAATTTGGCCTTTTCAAAGAAGATCTTATCATATGCTACAGCATGGATGAACCTTGAGGATATTATGCTAGGTTCAACAAGTCAATCACAAAGAGACCATGATTCCACTTATATGCGGTATCTAACCAAAGTTAGAGAAACAGAAAGTGGAAGGTGGTTGCCAGAAGTTGCAGGGAGGGGAAATGGTGAGCAGATCAATGGGAAAAGCATTTCCATCACGCAAGATGAAAAATGTCTAGGTCTGTTGTACAACAGTGTGCATACAATTTAAAATACAATAATGTACACCTGAACTGTTAAGAGGGTAAAATTATGATGTATATATAGTTTTGGCCACAGTTAAAAACTCACCAAACCAGAAAATAAGTCTTCTTGGGAGGACCAATTAAAATAGTTGCCTGTAGAATAATTTATTACCGGATAATTCATCTCAGTCTGAAAACTAGCTGAACCTGCAGTACACAAAGACAGTCACATCTCCCTCTTTCTCGTTCTACCAGTACAACAGGCTGGGAAAACAAACCAAAACCAAAACACAAAAAAACCTCAGAAAAATCTTTAAAGCCTAAACCAACCAGAGAATGACAACAATGAAAAGAACAGCCAAACAGTGGCATTTATGCTATTTTTAATCTATTCCTATATTTTTTTATATCCCTATATTAAAATCATTTTTAATTTAACTTATATGCAGAGTACGTCATGCAAAATGCCAGGCTGGATGAAGCACAAGCTGGAATCAAGACTGCTGAGAGAAATATCAATAATCTCAGATATGCAGATGATACCACCTTCATAGCAGAAAGCAAAGAACTAAAGAGCCTCTTGATGAAAGTGAAAGAGGAGAGTGAAAAAGCTGGCTTTAAACTCAACATTCAGAAAACTAAGATCATGGCATCCGGTCCCATCACTTCATGGCAAAACAATGGAGAAACAATGAAAACATTGAGAGACTATTTTCTTGGACTTCAAAATCATTGCAGATGATGACTGCAGCCATGAAAGGACGCTTGCTCCTTCGAAGAAAAGCTATGACCAACCCAGACAGCATATTAAAAAGCAGAGACATTATTTTGGCAACAAAGGTTGGTCTTGTCAAAGCTATGGTTTTTCCAGTAGTCATGTATGGATGTGAGAGTTGGACATAAAGAAAGCTGAGCGCCGAAGAATTGATGCTTTTGAACTGTGGTGTTGGAGAAGACTCTTTAGAGTCCCTTGGATTGTAAGGAGATCCAACCAGTTGATCCTAAAGGAAATCAGTCCTGAATATTCACTGGAAGGACTGATGCTGAAGCTGAAACTCCAATACTTTGGCCACCTGATGCAAAGAAAAGACTCTGATGCTGGGAAAGATCAAAGGCCAGAGGAGAAGGGGACAACAGAGGATGAGATGGTTGGATGGCATCACTCGATGGATATGAGTTTGAGCAAACTCCAGGAGTTGGTGATGGACAGGGAAGCTTGGTGTGGTGCAGTCCCCGTGGGATCGCTAAGAGTCGGACACGACTGA
This sequence comes from Ovis aries, assembly GCF_016772045.2. NCBI lineage: Eukaryota > Metazoa > Chordata > Mammalia > Artiodactyla > Bovidae > Ovis > Ovis aries. The sequence goes on from NC_056062.1 coordinate 46,882,103, forward strand.
GCAACTGAACTGAAAATCACTAAACATAAATTCAATTGGGGAAGAAAAAGAAAGGCCCACATGAAGCCTCATTGGAATAAGATGAGATAGAACAGGAGACAATATGAGATTCAAATCTATACTGGCTGGAAAAAAAAAAAAAATCTATACTGGCTGGGAATTAAGAAGTTCTTCGTAAGACATGGGCCCTGAAGAATGAAACAGTAGGATTCTAATGGGAGTAGACACAAACAGGGAAGAGGAGACAGTCCAGAAAGGGAGGAGAGTCTGAATGATACAAATGCAAAAAAAACAACAAAAAAAAACCAACAAAAAAAACCCACCATGGATGTGCTAGCATAGTCAGCACTCTAGGGTAGGCATCTCAAGGAGGACTCACTGATGACAGGGAAGGCAGGAATGTGGCACTGGACAAGAGCAGTCAGACGTGGGTACTGGTCAAGGGGCCACCGGTTGTCTCTCGCTCCTCCTCGCTGTGCCTATCAAGGTGGGCAGGGGGCAACTGGCCGACAAGGAAGAGGGGGAGGAGCATTCCAGGCAGGAGGCAGAGGCCACGGAACACGTACATGGGCAGAGCCAGCACACGTCTTCTAGAAGGGGATGCAAGTTCAGGCGGTTGTGGGATAGAGCACAGAAGCGTAAAGCCTGGTGCGGACAGGTCACGGGGGTGGGGGGTGGGGCCTGGGTGTGGTGGTGAGGGTCTTCCTTTGGACTCTGTCATAGTCTCCTGGCAGCTGTTAAAGTTGCGGCAGAAGGATCAAGCTGGCGTCCCTTCAGGGGGGTGGGGGTTCAGCGAGTATCTTTAGCTCATTCTCGAAAGGCTGGGTACCAGGGCTAGGGACGATGGTGTGCTGATGTACCTCCTATGGGCCAGTCAGGGGAGGGCTGACATGGGCGGGGGTCAGGGGCTGATGCTCAGCCCAAGGGTCCTTACCTATGTGCCCACAGCTTCTGAATGACGCTGTGCCTTTAGGCCATCAAGGGCAATGCGATAAGAAACTATAAAATTTTATATTTAAAAATGTCTTGGACTTCCCTGGTGGCTCAGCGGTAAAGAATCCAATGCAGGGGACTTTGATCCTATGCAATGCAATGACTTTGATCCTATCCAAACCCAATGCAGTAGATTTGATCCCCGGTCCAGGAAGATCCCTCATGCTGCCGGGCAACTAAGCCCGTTGCCACAAGTACTGGGCCAGCACTCTAACACCTGTGCTGCACAACCAGAGAAACCAGAGCAATCAGAAGCCCGTGCTCCACAATTAGAGTAGCCCTGATTCCTGCAACGAGAGAATGGCCACATGCAGCAACAAAGACCTAGCACAGCTGTCAACAAATCCTAAAAAAAAAAAAAAAAAGTCTCCACCTTTGTGTCCGAACTTGCACATCTGAGTTTCTGATCGCGTTTACTATCATGCTCTGTCGGCCAGGCTCTCTGCTGGTGTTTGTGGGTCTCTCTTGCTGCCTTTCTATCTGTTGGTTTCTGCCTGTCACTTCCTCCTGGCTCCTTCTAGGTCCCCTCCACAACTTATAAAAATATATGAAAGAGGGACTTCCCTGGTGGTCCAGTGGCTAAAACTCTCCACTCCCAATGCAGGGAGCCTGGGTTCAATCCCTGGTCAGGGAACTGGATCCCACATGCTGCAACTAAGGCTCGATGCAGTCAAATAAAATAAATTAAAATAAATAGATAATAAAGATAAAATTACTTTAAAAAATATATGAAAGGCTTTTTTTAAAAAAAAATAGTTTCTTGTTACACATGAATGAGACATTTTATAGTCCTCATGTTTTCACTTAGTTTTTATTCCTGTTGTTTTATTAATTATGAGCTTTCTACACCCCACACACTGGAATCAGCAGCATTAAAAAAAAAAAAAAGGGACTTCCTTGAGAGTCCAGTGGTTAAGACTTTGCTTTCCAATGCAGGGGGTGCGAGTTCGATCACTGGTCAGGGAACTAGAGTCTACATGCCTCAAGACCAAAAAACCAAAACATAAAACAGAAGCAAACTTTTAACAAATTTAGCAAAAACTTTAAAAATATGTTTAACCACGTTAAAAAAAAAAGCTTCTCTTCCTAGAACAGGGTATCTCTAGTGTCTGAAGACCACGGTAGGTGACATCGACAGAATTCTACTGGAGTTGGTTAGGAATTTCTCACTTTATGTCACTTTCTCCAAATTACAAAATTGCTTCTGGTCCTGTGCTGACTTCCGTTTGGCCCTGACTTGCCCCTTTCAGCCTCAAATCCAATCAAATGCTTTAATCCATCTTTCTGTAGGCAAACAGTCCAACACTGCACATACCCGGTGCCACAGAGGGCTCCGAGCATGTCTCTGCTCTGCTCCTTGTTGGAAAGCTGCTCTCCTTTCCTCGATTCCCACTCTCTCGTCTATTAGATCTTACACTTACAGAGAGGCCCATGTCTACTTTGCTGTCCTCCTCGAAGCCTCCACCCATGTCAGTGCACACAACTAGCTCCTGCTGTCCCTTTGTGGCCCGCAGTGGCTTGTGTACAAGCTGATTCCCCTCCAAACGAGTGAAAGATCCAAGGAAAAGAACCAAGTACTTATCGACTGTGGGATTCCCCACTAATGATAAACATTATATCCTGCATATAGTATTTACTCAGTAAAAATTTTATGGAATAGATGTTTGTTCTGGAATGAAATCAATATACACAGGATAGTGTCAGAATTTCTCTTCCTAACAGTGCAAGGTGAGCAAGAAAACAAGAGACGCCTGTCTTCTATTAGTGTGTGGAAGCCAGTTTAAGTCTTGAAATGAGAGCTCATGTCATAAATTGTTAAAATCCTAAAGCATTAGGGCACACTGAATTATTTAAATCCTTTTCATCTGAAAGCTGTTAAATATAAAAAAACCTTCCATATACTTAGGGGGGAGAAAAAAAAAAACCCAAACCAAGGAGCTCCTATGAGGAATGAAAGCAAGAATTTCAGTCAGCTCACTAATTTTAAGGATTTCACTCATAGTATGAGCCATTAATCCACATGAAATTCTGAAAGTGAATTATATGCAGATCAGTGGAAAAATCCCTGGAGGAGGAAATGGCAACTCACTCCAGTATTTGCCCAGAGAATCCCAGGGATGGAGGAGTCTGGCGGGCTATAGTCCACAGGGTCGAAAAAGTCAGACAGGACTGAAGTGACTTAGCACGCATGCACAGTGGAAAAATATTTTATCTTCATTAAGAAACTGTAATATCAAGGATATATTGTTGATCCTAGGGGTATTTTCAAACAAGGAAATAAAATTCCTTCATTTCTGGATGCATGGAGACCTGTAACAGTTTCAAGTCTTCAAGAGTAAGTTGGGGTTGGATTTGTTCCTGTGTTGAAGTAAATAAGGAGGAAATGAACACTGCTAAGACTCTTGCCCTCTTTAATTCTCCTTAAAGCAAGATGCTTGAAACTGCCACTCAGCTAACAGGGATCCGGGGGGGCGGGGGGGAGCCCACATGCTGCAGCAGGGGCAACAGAGCCTGGGAAGGGGTGCAGACAGGGCCACAGCAAGCACTAGATTTTGTTTTGCTTTTTTTCGGCCAGGTTGCAGAGCTTGTGGGATCTTAACAAGGGATGGAACCTGGGCCCTGGCAGTGAGAGCACCGAATCGTCACCACTAGACCACCAGGGAGTCCCCAAGTATCATATCTCTGAATAGATAGCTTCGAAAGGTCTGTTTAAAATATCTGTGTTAAAACAAAAAGCACCAACATTGTCAGTAATAGTATGAAGGCTTAAATCTGTAATAGAGAAAACATCCCAAAACAACTTGCGTCCTTATCAATACCGAGTCCTTAGCAAGAGAGCCAAGATTCATTTGGATGAGGATGCCAAGTCCAGTCCATGGAATTCTCCAGGCCAGAATACTGAGTGGGTAGCCTTTTCCTTTTCCAGGTTAACTACTCCAGTAGTTACTACTGTTGAGGAAGTCTCTCTATCTGCCAAGCATGAGATTAGATCCTTTATAAACACACTGAACAGACTTCATCAGACTGATGTACAGTGGACATTATCATCCCTTTTTTTACAGATTAGGAAGTAAAGGCCCAGGGATGTTAGGGAATTTAGACACAGTCCTACAGTAGTAAAGAGGGAGACTGGGTTCATCTGATTTTAAATACACCTCAAGCTCTTAATGAGCTTATTATATTGATGAACTTATTCTGCCAGCTGGATTTGGTGCTTGCCCTGCACTATTACACAGTCTACTCTTTTGGCTCACTTTTATGTCTGGCTGGCTGGCTTTGGCCATTTAATCATTAGCAGCATTTTTAGAAAAAATAGGATATTAAAAAAATGACAATTGAAATTTAAACTATATATAGTATATATACTATATATATACTATCATTTTTTTTTTTAACTTAGAAGATACATGTTTTTTAAGTCTAGGTCTCATGTTTATTCTCTAACTGATCAAAGATTAGCACCATCATCAATCCTTGCCACGACACTGATTTCAGCAGGATGGTATATATGAGGGCACGCCCGAGAGATGCAGAGTTCACTTGCCTATCTTTCCAGGGCAACGGATGACTCTACTGTCACCCTAGCGTTTCATCACAGGGAACATAAGCAATGCCTGGGAGCACCACCCCAAAGTCTGATTCACAGATATCCCAGCCCTGGAAGGGATCTTATATCAGAGCCCTTCTGCTTACTCTGCCTGGTGACAGCTATTAGTTCACACCTAGGTGTCAGCTCTGAATAATTTAATTTCCATCACAAGGTCTTCATGTATTTAACATGGGGAAAAAGAAGACTGAAAGGAAAAATATAACCTCAATAGGCTCTACATTTTACTTTTACATGCTAGAATTAGGCTGTTTCCATTACTATTTCCTTGAATTTTTATATAATGAGCTTATGAATTTGACTCACCTACATTTAGAATACAACCTGCACACCCCTACACCCACCAGTGGTACACTGGGAAATGCTTAAAAACCAGCTCCTTGTGGGGAAAATAGTAAGTATCAAAATGTTTATTATGAATTTTACTAGTAAAAGGATGTGGAGTATATAATTTACAAGTGATAATAAAATATATGACACCCTCTGTTGCAAATTCCATAGAGCCAAATGATTCTAACAGAATGTTTGTTGACTTTTGCCAAACTCTTATCTTTATAGCTATCTTATGATTACAACTGATGAATGGATAGAGTTCTGACACAAATGTTGCTTGAAATTTTCACTTAGGTTAATAAGACAAAAGTAAAATCTTGAAAATACATGGGTAAGATACACAGAAATCCAATTGTTTGTCAGTTTGTGACTCTTCTGATGAGTTGAACAATATTTTTATGTATATTTAATGTTAAATATTGGATGTTAATTAGAGATTTGCAGTGACCACTACTGTCTAGTATTATATTTGTTTCTATCATGTGTCTTATCACATAAGACAAAGGCCTCTAGAGAAGAGGTAATAGTAAAATGCAGTACAATAATTAGGAAATGAGGAGTTTCAATCTTCCTTACCTTTTTTAAAAATATGTAATTTAATTGTTAAGTCTAAACAATTTTCAATAATGGTTGTGCTTATTAACTGATAATATTCTTAAAATTTAACAACTGGCTCTTGATGGTTGACACCAGTCGACTTCAGCACACCACTGCCCCTCACCCTCTCTTAAAATACTCATTTTTTATGCTATGCTCAATTGTAGGGGAAATTTACATGTATGAAGCAATCCATAATCCCAATGCTCTCACACTACAATCAAAATTAAATTAGAATAATCACAGTGAGAAACCAGAATGATCTTTTAACATGTTGCTTGATTCAACAAGGAATTTGCCCCCCAAACTGAGCCTGTACAAATGCAAGTTTCTGAAATATACTTTTTCATTTTTATTGCTATCTACATTCAGAAAAATAATAAAAGGATAAAACAAGTTTCTCCATTGACAAATAAATGTATTGCAACCTATATTCAAATATATGCACTAACATGGCTTTAAATAAAAGGACAAATGTCTCCAAATAATACAATTCAATTTAGATTATTATTTTAGAAAAATAAGAAAAAGTGTGGTTTTGTTGGAGTAAAAGAGGAGATATTACCTTAAAAGCCCTTTCCTGATGGCTCAGACTGCAATGCAGAATCTGCCTGCAATGCAGGACACCCAGGTTTGATCCCTGGCTCAGGAAGATTCCCTGGAGGAGGGAACGGCTACCCACTTCAGTATTCTTGCCTGGAGAATTCCATCGACAGAGGAGCCCAGCAGGCTAGAATCCATGAGGTCACAAAGAGTTGGACTCAACTGAGTGATGCTCACTTCACTTAAAGAGGGCAGTGGAAATGTATCAATTATTTGAACTCCCCTACTGTTTTGGTCACTTTATACTTCAATTCTACTTTTTTAAGAGTACATGAGTCATCGAGTATTTTCCATAGAAAAATTTAAATTTAAGTTTCTAGCTAACGAGTGTGAAATTGGACCCAGTCATCCAAAATTAAATCATTTGTATTTTTCTGTGAAACAGAAGCAGTTATTAGTCTTCCCAGTTGGAAAAGAAGATAACTTACTACTTATGACTATTCTTTGTAGGTTATGGATGCCACAGATTTTCACCATTGGTATGCCACATAGGAAGAAATATCTCGCTCCAGTATTCAAAAGCAGGGGTCATGGTTCAAGTGCAGACTCTGGGTATGCTTGGTCTGCTGCTACGAGGTCCACAGCTGCATGATGCTCTTGTAGAGCATCTACCAACCTGGGGCTCAGAAAGTGCTTCAGACAAGGGAGGATAACTTATTTAGGTAGCTGGTAACCTCCCCTTCAAATCCCCATCCTTTGGGCCATTTAAAATCATCTTTCATTCTCTGCCTTTATTCCCAAGCCTATGGAATGGGGAGGAGCAGCTGATGGCTGAGCAGACTTGAGTGAAAGACCCCATCCGGCCGGGCCGAGCTGCCTAAGCTTTGGACCGGGGTGGGTTCCTTTTATGGGAGCCCGTCTTCCAGACTGTGTAGCCTTGAGTGTGGGTCTCATGCAACCCGGCTTAACCCCTCAGAACAGCGAGGGTTTTATTCATGCTACCACCTGTGACAGGAATACAAATGAAGTCTGGATGATGCGGTAAAGATGACGGTTGGATTCTATTCACATTGACTGGTAGCTGGGCGGGTGGAAGTGCACAGAGAGAAGGAAGGGTTCCATTCTGTCCTTCGTGCTGCTTTTGAACATTCGCTGGTTGCCAGCTCCCGAGAAAAATCAAGGTGGGGGCACAGAGCCACACAGAGTGTCCACCTCTGGTCAGCGGAGGCTATGCTGAGTCCTCTGGCCCCAGAAAAATGTGACTTTCTTCAAATGACCCTGTAGGGGAGAGTAGGCACAACCATGTCCCCACCTTTTTCCCCCTCCTTCCATCTAAAAACGAAGAGTTCACTGTATGAGATCTGAGCATAGATGAAGGAAAAAAGGGGTTTCCCAGGTGAAGCTAGTGGTAAAGAACCTGCCTGCTAATGCAGGAGACGTAAGAGATGTGGGTTCAGCCCCTGGGTTGGGAAGATTCTCTGGAGAAGGAAATGGCTACCCACTCCAGTATTCATGCCTAAAGAATCCCATGGACAGAGAAGCCTGATGGGCTACAGTCCAGGGTCGTAAAGAGTTGGACACAGCTGAGCGACTTGGCACGCAGCACACACGAAGGAAAAAAGATGCCTTTCTTCTGAATGTGAGAAAGATGTCTACTGAATATGCACTAAATACTGTGACAAGTACTTGCTGGGAATGTTTACACAGCTCCTTATTTCTTCAACAACCGTGCAACCTAGAGGCTGTGATTCCGGAATTCTATATGAGGAAACCAAGTCATAGAGAGTGAAAATAATTTGCTCAGGTTCAAAAAGTTTGTAAGAAACAGAACCAGGATTCATGCCTAGCTTCCACCTGGTTTGATTCTAAGGTTCCTGCTCTTTCTAAAAAACAATTTATTAAACTAGTAATAGTCTTAAAATATCAGACTGGTCGAGAAGTGAGAAGTATGCTTGGACTTTTCGTTAGGGTTTTAACTTCTGCTTTTCCTTTTCAAAACACATTACTTTTCAAATTAATGGGAACATTATTATAAGAGTGAGACGTGACAGGGCGTTTATTGTTGCTGCTTCTTGGGTGGTTGTGGTATGCGGCCTCATGATTACACACCCACAGTGAAAGTATGGCAGAGTCCCAGCGTGACACATCTTAACGTGTTTTATGGTTTGAAGGGGGGAATACCAAGGTTTTGCAAAACTGTAAAACCTTGTGCAAGACCTTGATAGTAAAACACATACATATGTAACTGTTTTAAAGTGTGGAAGTTTTACCTAAAAATCTGATGTTCGCAAAAATGAACCATTCAAAATCTCCAGAAACAAAACAAGAAGCTTAGTGATTTCGCCACTTCGATGATATCAGCACCTAGAAATGTGGCAACTTCAGAGCACTGCAACCTTGAACCGGTTATTTCTTCTAGAAAATTTTGGGACTATGATTTCATCCATTTGCTGGTACCAAACTGAGATGAAACTGAGTTGTTGATAACTAGTGAATCTTAAAAGAAAAAGAAGAGGAAAGAGATTAAGGCAACTAAGGCAGGCATTGAATAGACTCTCTGTGAAAGGTGAACATTATGAAGATATAATTTTGATGAGAAACCAGGAAATATTCATTTTTAGAGTGGGCTGGTTTCAGAATCTGTCTTGTAGATGCTATGTGTGTGTATGTTTCAGTTCTTAGAAGACAGAACTATACTTGTAAAATTATATCTATAATTTATATATATAAAACTTAGCTCAATATTATCTATATGAAAATGGAAAATGTTATGATGAAAATATGCAAACAGGATTTTATGATGGAGGGCAGCAGGCAAAGCTGCAAGCTCACGTATAGAAACAAGACATTATTTTTCTAAAATCTGCCTCTTTTAAATGTTATATAAAAAGCAGATAAAAAACACAACCCAATATGAACTCTAAGAGGATGCATTCAAAAACAGATGACAGGAGGTAACAGTCTCCCTGGCCCTAAAGGAAGGCAGTGTATGAACACTTCATGAGCATATATTGGCCCTGGGTGCTAAGATGCTGTTCGTACTTGCCTAATACAATTTTTTCTGGCACTACAAAGTCCGATGTGATTTTTAAAATACTATCTTCTTGAATTTTTTTCTACAGGCAAAAATATCAAAGGAAAGAGGCAGAAAATGAGCTCAGGGGAAAAAAAGAAGAAAGACAAGAAAAGCACAGGAAGAAAGCTGTTATGTTTTGTGTTTCAACTCCACAAAAGAGTTCTGTCTCGAGGTTGAGCCTTTCAAATCTCTTGTCATTCGGGATATGAAACTCTAATTTAGTGGCGTGGCCAGCTGAGGCTCAGACTTAAACATGCTGACGAGCTGAAACAAGAGGTGGCTCACTTTCTTACTTCTGGTTTCCATCCTTGCCTGGCTCCTCACTTGCAAATTCTGACAGTCACTCACTCTGTGAGCTATGAAAATACCAAGGTGGCGTGGGATCAGTGGGCACCTAATTGAGTTTTACTAGATGAAAAGTTCCATCACCCTGCCTCACCTTGGCCCCCTCCATCTTTACGGGATTGTTGAATTTTATACAGAGCCTATTTATAAACCACTGCAAGTGATACCTGCATTCATCTTGCACTGTGACATCATCTTCTCATCAATAATTTAAGCCTAAGAAATGGATTAAAGGGACTCTGAAGGGATTTCTCACACATGGAGAAACAGAAAGTAACTCAACTCTCCAAAGGATTTATTTGGAGCTCTTACCTTGTTCTTTGATCTGACGAATTTGCTTCACAGTTTCTTTTAAGATTGCACATTTGTCAGGTTTGAAGTTAAAGTTGTCTATGTCGTTAAAATTAGCAAAAATCAGCTCTGCAAGTTCTTCGATATATTTATTTTCCTGTTCACGGTTACGTTTCTCGGTGCTCCTTTTGGGGCTATTATGAAACAGATAAGAATGTTAACTACATCTTAATACAGAGAGCAAACAAAAGTTACATGTGGAAACATGGAGGTACTTTGGGGGAAAAAATCCTGAATTTCCCCCAAATGTTGCATTTTTCTTTGTTTTTAAATCAACCTTGTCCCAATTAGTAATTACAAATTCACTTATGCAATCATTTGGTCAATGTGTTTAATGTCTTCCACTCGACTGTATGTTTCATAACGACAAGGATGATCTGCCCAGCATTGTGCTTAAAGCGACACTTGGTACAACAGGCATCTAATTTATTATTAAATAAATAAGAGTTTTAGAAATGGAAAGGAGCTCATGCTTATAAAAATTTAAGATTAAGAAAGGGAAATTAAACTAGTTATAACAGGAATAAATAAACTTCATGGCAAAATAATGAAAATAAATCTTCATCATTTCATACACTTCTTTAGGATGTTAATAATTAAACCCAACGGTCTTTTAAGATAATGTTAAAAAACCACAGTGCAGCTAGAAACGAAAGTGAAACTAACCCAGGGTCTCTGTTAACTGTTCAGCTGAATGGCATGCAAAAAGTAAACAAACAGTCCAAATTCAACTTGAGTTTTAAAACATTAATGGAAAGGAGGGAAAAATAAAAACTGGCAAGATCTTCTCATCTGAATTTGATGAAAGAGCAAACTTAGAAGTTCCCTTTGATAATTACAGGGTGTCATTTTTTTTTCTCAAATACAGCACAGAGTCCACTGGATGACATTCAAACAATATAATAAATAAGAAAAGTACACTATTCAGAGTACAAGCTTGCTATGTTCTTAATATCTAATTATTTGTATGTAATACCAATTTACAAAACTTTGTAATATGTAATGGACAGTCATATGCTTGCATTTACATATTAGCATTATTTTCATGAACTAATAAACCTAAGACAGAACACAGTTTCTCTATTTTATAGTGACTGCATGATTCGTCCAAGATCACTCAGTGACCAGAACTGGGTTTTGCAAAGTCTCATTTTCACTCCTGGCTTCTACTTTCTTAAGTCTGGAGAAAGGAAGGCAATGGCTGCCACGCACTAAAGAGCCAAATTCCAATTCTGGATCCTTCTACCCCTTCCACCTCCCTCTATCACCCCAGACCCCGAAGATACCAACTAAATGACACACGTGTGAGAAGGGGGAGCGGGGTGGGAGCTGTGCACACCCCCAGAGTCAGCAGAACACTGGAAAAGAAGAGGCTCTATTTACCACCCGCCTCCGTGCCCAGGACTATGGGCTGTAAAGGCAGTTTGACAGACAGGCTGAGGCTGGCCAGGGAGGACCATGGAATCCAGAGGGTGCACACAGGAGCAGGGGTCTGGGGCTGTAGTGTGGTCAGTGGCCATTCAATCTGGCAACTAGATGGGGAAAAGGCTTTCTGCTCTTTCTCCTGCTCCCAGTGCTCTTCCCTAGTATTCCTCACCCAGTCTTCTATTGGCCACTGAAATACAAGTGGCTGTTTAAATGTTAAAAGCATTTACACGATTTAAGTCATCAAAAGAGTGACGTCTCTCTTCTACCTCTGTTCCCTAGTCCTCGTTCCCCCCAACAGGTAACAATTCTTGTGTCTCCTAATTACCCTAAAACCATACGGATTCTTATTTTCTTTTTCTATAGAAATGGTAGGACACCATACACATTTTCTGAAACTTGCTTTTCCTCTGTAACAATATTCTTAAGAAACTGCTAAGTATCAACCCACAAAGAGTGTCCTCACGCTTTTTCAGAGCTATATTGTGCGTGGATGTGTCACAGCTGTTTACATAGCTCCCTACACATGTTTAAGGTTTTCCTAATCTTTCGTGTTTATGAACTGCGTTGCAGTGAGCAACCTCATACATAGTCATTTTGCATGTGTCAACATATATCATTGGAAAATTCCTAGAAATGGAACTGCTAATTCAGAGAGGATATGCATTTATAATTTTAACAGATACTGCTGTATTACCCCATATAGAGGTCATAACAACCCATACTTCCACCCATAATATATAACATGAAACTTGTTTTAAAAAATATTTGTTTTATTCATTGAAGAGCCTCAGTCTTTGTAATCAACTCAAAAGCAACAGGATTTAACATTTCATTTCTTGCTCTTAGAAGGAAAGAAAGAGAAAAGGAAGAAAAAGTAAAAGCTGATACTTCTTAGCAGCAAACCTTTTTACTATGGGATCTCTTGTCTTTTTGACATTCTAAAAGCAAAACGGAGTAAAAATGTGAATTCAAGATTATGTAGAATAAACAGGTTTTAAGAGTCAGAGTACAGAGGGAATGTAGAGGAAGTATGGAGCCTGCCTCTACTTGTAAGAATAAAATCTGCAACTGATCAGCATATCTAAAATACAAGTTAAATAATATGCATCCAAAGGCTTGACAGTTAAGGAGAAAAACCAAAGAGAGCATGTGAATCAAGTGTGAAACAGATACGATAAAACTTCAAATCCGAGGCTCAGGTGTGCGTGGTGAGAGTCTCACCTGGGTCCGAGCTGGTCAGGACATTCCTTGCGCTTCCTCGTCTCTGCCCTGGATGGGTCAGGGGTGTTTTCTCCCATCCCACTCATCTTGAACACATATCAGCAACTGAAACAGAAAACAGAGAGAGCAAGTGAGCAGAGTCGATGGTCAATTCCTAATGAGAAGACTTTTTTTTTTTTAGTAACCCTGCTTAAGTTAAACTAATGTCAAGGTGAACAATTAGAAAACAAACAAGCCTACCTCAGTGGGCCCACTCTTGCAACAGGAGCTGTATGTCAACAGCACCTGAACTACGATCTGCTATCCCGGTGTTTCTGCTGCCAGCCTCCAGTTTCAGGAGGAATGGTGCCCCACGTGAGAACTACAGGTGCTGTCAGGGGCTCCTCCCAGTCTCTGTTTGGGGTTGGCCAACGTTACATCTGTACTGCAATCACTCACTCGTGACAAACAGCCCCGGGAAGAGGCAGTGCCTCGCCACAAAGCTGTGCTTCCAAATCTGACCAGGCTGCTCTGACACCCCTGTCCTGGTGAGCAATGTCCCTCAAACAGGATCTCCCCTGCCCCACACCAGGCCCTCCTCTCCCAGTGGCTCCCTCCCTTAGTAGTGACTTCTCACATCCTGCCACTCAGACTCTACCTCCTTCCCTGATTCTAGCTGCTATCACCGAAGGTCTTAAGATGCACTCAAAAGATTAGGAACATTATTGACCTTAGTGGGGGAGGCCACTTATTGGCCCACTTGCTGAATTCCTTTCCCTAAGAAAAGAAGAAAAGGAGAAGGAAATGACAATCCACTCCAGTGTTCTTGCCTGGAGAATCCCAGGGACGGGGGAGCCTGGTGGGGTGCCGTCTACGGGGTCACACAAAGTCGGACACGACTGAAGTGACTTAGCAGCAGTAGCAGCAAGAAGATAAAAGGATATATAGTAAGAGAATCAGTGTGTTCACATGGGTCATCATGAACACCATCAAAATAACATTTATATCTGCAAACAAGAGCAACAGAGATTTACGTTTCTAAAGAACTATGCAAAAGGACTGGCAAAGATTTTGAGGAAATGGAAGATGGTTGTTACTCAAGGTGTTTAATAACTGCTCAGCAGAGAAAAAACCGCAGTCCCAAAAGTTTAAGTCACCATTTAGCAATCTCTCCTTGGGTTCCAATTTTATGCCACTTCCTTCTGCCTTTTGTCCCCCAGGCTTTGAAAACCACTTTCGCCCTCCTTCACTTCCTGCAGTGGCTTCTTATCCTATCTAGCCTGGAAAACTCAGAGGGAAGGGCGAGTTGGGAGGTCAGAGGCTTACAGATGATGCTGGAAGAGTGACAGGTCCATTGAGAGCAAGGACAAGGAGGCAGGTGGGCTAGGAGGGCCAGGCAGGCCCGAGGGTGAGAGCACCGTCACACACCCATCAACTGCCTGGCTGTGCCCAGGCTAGGATCTGGGTGCTCCAGCCAGCACTCTCATGTCTTCTGGCCTCAACTCTGATCCAAGAGGGGAGGGGAATTTTATATATATATATATATATACATATATATATATATATATAATTTTTTTTTTTTTGAGGCATCACATGTAAGGAGAACCAACAGACACTGGATCAGTTGAGGGAGGTGGCACCAATTATATTCTATTCCAGAGGCTGCACCAGGAGGAGACAATTCTGGAAGCTAGTATGGGAGGTTCCTGTTGCTGGGAGTGACATAACTAAGTGTCAAGGCCCCGTGGTGCACTCACAGGTTTGGGCTGATAAGTATAATCTGTATTTAGTTACTGTTCATTTAGCATTTATCCTGCACCAAGAAATTGCCAGATATAATTTAATCAGCAAAAACAGACTATGAGAAGCTGGGGAGCAGAGGCAGGAACTATACCCAAGTTTCACCATGTTAGTTATGGGACCTTAAGAAGTTACTTCTTGTGCCTCGATTACCTTTTCTGTAAAATGGGGATAATCATTATCATCCATAGCACAAGGCCATGGAGTGGCCCAGCAAAGGGTGGAAGTGGGGCTGATACACAGGTTTACACCCTACTCTTCACTACAAAGCTATGGTAAGGGAGAGCCTCATCAACATAGCTGTTCTTCCTCGAATCACGGGTCACAGGTCAGGCGTGAGAAGCAGCACGATCTGGACTGCCTGGCTCCCATGCTCCAGTCCCTACCCCTGCCCTAAATATCATTCATTCATTCCTTCAAAGACTGCCTGCCCACTGCTGTGACTCAGGCTTGGTGTGTGAGGGACATGAGGAGGGATGTGTCTCTCGAGAAGAAGATGGGGGAGAGGAGAGAAATTTATGTAGGAGATTTATATAGGAAAAGCTCCACTAAAGAGAAGCAGGTCCTTTGTACTGTGGGACACTCTGCTGGTGGGGAGGAAGCAGGGTCTGAGCTGGGCTGTGAGCAGGTGTGGCAGTTGCTAAGGCATCGCAGGAGGTATAAAAGATGGGGGGCTTCCCTCGTGGTCCAGTGGTTAAGAATCCACCTTGCAATGCAGGGGACACCAGTTCGATCCCTGATCTGAGAAGATCCCACATCTGTGGGGCAACTAGACCCATGTGCCACAACTATCGAGCCTGCACTCCAGAGCCCGGGAACTACAACCAGTGGGTCCACCAGCAGCAACTACTGAAGCCTACCTGTCCGAGAGCTGGTGCTCTGTAGCAAGAGAAGCCACCTCAACGAGAAGCCCGCACGCTGCAGCTAGAGAAAGCCCATCCACAGCAACAAAGACCAAGCACAGCCCCAAATAAAAATAAATCAATCAATATTTAAAAGGACAGACGGGGGAGCAAAAACACCAGAACCCAGCTCTGATGACACCTTCCGAACATTCTCTTTCAGTATTTCTCCTAGAACCATAATTCCCATGGCTTCACTCACGAGCATGTAAAAAAAAAACAACCCCAAACCATTACTCATCCAATCTGGGTGAGCTCTCAACAAGCAACCCAGGGGATTTCCACTCTGGAAATAGCTTTCTATCAATCAAAAAACATTTTTATCATCAAAATAGAATCCCCAATCTGTAACAAAATACCCCATATAGAAGGTATATGTGATAA
Source organism: Ovis aries (assembly GCF_016772045.2). Taxonomy (NCBI): domain Eukaryota; kingdom Metazoa; phylum Chordata; class Mammalia; order Artiodactyla; family Bovidae; genus Ovis; species Ovis aries. The sequence continues at coordinate 46,897,662 of NC_056062.1, forward strand.
GTTTGTTGATAAAAAGGCCACCACCCCCCAAAAGTATTTAATAGTAATACTATCGGAATGATCAGAAAGATTCTCAACATTTAGCTAAATTAAGAGACTGATTTACTTAAAAGTCGTATATACTCAGTTTGGGGATTTAACATTAGCGTTAGCATCATCTACTTTTACTTTTCCCCAAACATATGTCAAATAATTGTAACTCTGCATGAAGGGGCAGTACTGATGCATTTCAACAAAGCACTGGACAGAAGGAGGTGTGAAGCCAGGAGCACAGGGTTCTGGTCTAAGTACAATAAAACCATTTGAGCCGAGTTGTAAAGAACCTGCCTGCCAATGCAGGAGACATAAGAGACTCGAGTTCTCCCTGGGCTGGGAAGATCCCCTGGAGGAGGGCATGTCAACCCACTCCAGCATTCTTGCCTGGAGAATCCCATGGACAGAGGAGCCTAGCGGGCTACAGTCCTTGGGGTTGCAAAGAGTCGAACATGACTGAAAGGACCTGGAGAGCACGCATGTTTAATATTTCACTTGAGCCACCAGGGCTTCCCTGGTAGCTCAGACGGTAAAGTGTCTGCCTGCAGTGTGGGAGACCTCAGTTTGATCCCTGGGTCAGGAAGATCCCCTGGAGAAGGAAATGGCAACCCACTCTAGTACTCTTGCATGGAAAATTCCATGGATGGAGGAGCCTGGTAGGCTGCAGTCCATGGGGCTGCAAAGAGTTGGACACGACTGAGCAACTTCACTGCTTCACTGGTACCTACCCAAGGCTGGCTCACAAACCACTCTATTTGTAGCTTTAAAACATCACTCATTTTCTCTTTAAGTTATTTAAATGCCAAATTTCCCTTTTTATTATTATGTGATGGCACCTTAACCCAGCTCCCCTGGAGGCTCAGATGGTAAAGAATCCACCTGCCAATGCAGGAGATGGTTCGATCCCTGGGTCAGGAAGATCACCTGGAGAGGGGAACGACCACCCACTATAGTGTTCTTGCCTGGGAAATCCACGGAAAGAGGCCTGGTGGGCTACAGACCTTGGGGTTGCAAACAGCCAGACACAACTTAGCAACTAAACAACTTCAGCACATTTCTTCAAAACCTAAAAATTTCAGCTTTTCAAATTTCTTGTTTTTCTGTGTCTGCCCCATATGTGGTCTTTTTCGAGCAACTTCCCTGGGCTATGTGTGTCCAGGACACATTGCCTGCCAACCTTTAAACCACCAGAGGGAAGGAAAAGGACAGGGGTGTGTGTAGTCACTGGCCAAGTTGGGGACAGGCAGATGCACTCTGCCAGCTACAATTATCAGGCTGAGATGCCCCGACTGAATCACTCCTCATCTAAAGGGAAAAAACTCTCAGACGGGAAAAAAAGGAAAGAGTGAATTGAGTACTGGAGCGGGGGGGGGGGGGGGGGGGGGGGGGGGGGGGGGGGGGGAAGGTGGCGACAGGAGCGGACGGCTCCTGCTTGCCTCTCTCCTGCCTGCCACAGGGCCAGAAGCGGACGGAACCCCACAGCAGACGCGCAGATTTACACTCTGCTCCTCAGCCGGTGAAACTACCAATGACAGGACCCTCATCACAGAGAAGAACCAAAGGGCTCTAACCTTTCTAACTGATGTTCTGAACCGCCCTGTCAAGCCTCAGCTGGCAGCAAGTGGTAGTACTTCATGACAGAACACAGGTGTGCAAGCGTGTGTGCACACGTGCCTAGGTGAGTTATTTTTGTTGCCACCCAAATAACAGATAAAAACCAAAGACAGACAGTATGGCTTCGAGTATGCATGTGTGCGCGCTCAGTCGCTTCAGTCATATCTCACTCTACGGGACCCTTTGGACCGTAGCTTGCCATGGGATTCTCCAGGCAAAACACTGGAGTGGGTTGCCATGCCCTCCCCTCCAGGGGATCTTCCTGACCCTCATCTCTCATGTCTCCTGCACTGGTAGGAGGGTTCTTTACCACTAGTGCCTGGGAAGCCCTCCAGTCTGCATGCACACATAGAAAAATCACTGAAAATGAAACAGACTGCCAGGCATAAATTGGGAAATAGGGACCGACATATACACAATACTATATGTAAAGCAGGTAATGGATAAGAACCTACTATATAGCACACGAACTATACTCAATACTCTGTAATGACCTAAATGGGAAAAGAATCTAAAAAAGAGTGGCTATATGTATATGCATAACTGATTCACTTTGCTGGGCATCTGAAACTTAACACTGTTCAAATCAACTGTACTACAATGAAAATTTATTAGAAAATAAATTGTAGATACAGATGAGTTTTAATGAAATTTTATAGATCAAAGTTAAATATTAATTTCCAACAAAGGGAAGGAGATGGAGAATACAGAAGGGCAGCACTGAAGCTTTAGACATTTTATTTTGTGAGCAGGTTTAAACAGTTTCTTAAACGGTCTACATGTTTTCAACATTCACACGAAATTACTGTTCTTGAGCATTTTTGTCTGGATTCTGAAATGTTCAGTAAAAATCATAAAAACTGAAAATGTCACAAGTAAACTCCTGGCTCATGTCTGATAGGAAATTACAGTCATTGAGAATAAGCCAGTTTCTACCAAACACTGGGGGCGGGGGGAGCATGTGTGAAAGGACGAGACTGGAAAAGAAGTTTCAGTTTGTCCATTCTTGCTATCTAGAGCAAAACAATAGCCCTGCTGTTACTGACAGCACATCTTCCCTTACATCCTCTGATGTCAGCCTGTACAAACTAGACAGTAGAGCAAAGAACCAATGTTCGATTTTCTTAAAGTAACAACAGTTTGGGCAGGGGTGTGTGAGTAAACAATGTCAGTTTAATGCTTTGCATAATATGATGAAAGCAAAATTATATGTTAACCCTCAACATAGCTTAAAAAAAAAAAGCACTCTTCTTGCATGAAATTCATCAATGAAATTTATAAGGTAACAAAGCAGGTGTGAACACCTCATGCCGTTAAAACCAGTCAATCATCCAGAATTCATGTAAATGGTAATGTGTATTTTATCTTTTATCGGTACTGGCCATCTTCCAAACAGGGCCTGTAAAACTGTCAGATTTATTACATGCTGAACAAATTCAGTTAAAAAATAAATAAGGATAATACTACTGCTGAAATCCAAACATAATAAGTGATCAAACATCAGATCTCTATTGCCATTTTCAAGAAATAGTTATAAAACATTAGCCTGCTATGAAATTCCTACTTGGAGATGAAATTTATAATGAAAGGACACACAGCGCTGTTGAAACAACTTTTCTTATCAACACCTTACGTGGGGAGGAGCTGGCTGATAAATCACCCAGCTCTTGATACGAGACCAGAAAGGCTGCTATGCCTCTCAAGGCCTTCTGGCTCGTCTAAAACACCCTCTACAAGATGCAGGCGACACTGTTGTGTCACCTGTGGTCTGATTCTTCATAAACTTAGTAAGACAAAGAAACACTCAAGTAATACTAAAAGTGTACACACTTCTGTTCGCTTCAACACTTTTCCATTTCTATCCTATTGAATTCATCATGAGACGATAATCTTAGAGGGCCCTCCACAGCTCAGAAGTCCATGTCAAAAGTTAGACGTATACATTGTTTCTCTATCACAAGTAAAAAACAGAGACACAGATGTGTATAACGGACTTTTGGACTCAGAGGGAGAGGGAGAGGGTGGGATGATTTGGGAGAATGACATTCTAACATGTATACTATCATGTAAGAATTGAATCGCCAGTCTATGTCTGACGCAGGATGCAGCATGCTTGGGGCTGGTGCATGGGGATGACCCAGAGAGATGTTATGGGGAGGGAGGTGGGAGGGGGGTTCATGTTTGGGAACGCATGTAAGAATTAAAGATATTAAACTTTTAAAAAAACAAAAAAACAACAAAAAAAAAAACAAGTAAAAAACATTTGTTCATTCCAAACTGTAAACAATTTTTCCCTCAGAGTATACCGTGTTCCAGGAGGGTCTTGGGTTTTATAAAAGCGAATTTTCTGGGTCAGACTCTGAAGAAGTTTAAAGAAACAGAGCATCTAATGTTGAAATATACATAATGTGCCTTAAGGATGTAGAGGCTTGAGAAAGGTAGAAAATCAAGTGGGCCAATCCTTAGACGTCAGTTAGATGATACAGCAGTGAAGGCAGGGGAAGGGGAAGAAATCACTTTCTAAACAGTGTCAACTAAACAAAATTACCCAAAGCAAACAATATTTTGGCAAGACCCCAACTCTTGGCAGGAGTTAACAAATTTTCCATGCAGTACATACACAGGTTGTATGAAAGGATATATTGTTGGTTCATTCAAACAAGCAGACAAAGAAGCAACACACATACAAACACAACAGAAGCAGGGCTATGAAGACTTACTGAAGGCAGGGATGAAAGGACAGAGAAGACGACCAGACTTTCCCTTCCCATTGGCAGAACAAGTAATGCATTAACACAGTGACAGACGATGCTATTCAACACTTCAAAACTAAATTTTAGTTAGTAAAATGGTCTATGATTTTCTCCAAATTGTTACTTTTTACTTGATCTTAAGAACAGTTTTAACTTCATCTTGACCCAACAGTATTTTGTTTCTTGCTTTTCATACAATAAAGTTTTAGTTTACCCCATACATTACAGTGTGTATTTACAGAATGAGACTCACAGAAGTGCACGTTAATTCATGGAGTGACAGCAGTCAGGTTGCTGAGTTTTAGGAAACTCCCTTCATATAAATCCAGAAGAAAGGGCACCTGATAGGAAACAAACTCTCAGTTTAACCTCACTACCTTTGAGCAACTTACTCTACACTTGCCTTTTTTAAAGTTAACTGCAATAAGCCAAACACATACTGTTATTATTATGAGATGATTTTTCAAAGATAAAACACTAACAGTCTCCAGTTGGACACAGGAGTCAAAAAAATACCACAGGCTACCACTACAGCTCTTCTCCAAGTAAAATGGCTTCACCACCTACCTTTTCTCATGCTGTTTCTTACTCCACGGGAACAGTAATAACTGTGTAAAAACAAATGTTCAAGCTACAAGTCCCTTCCTTCTCAGTGTGCTGCACTCTTACATTTACTTCTGTATAATGGCCTTAGAGTGGTATATTAGACAGTAATAGAAGACATATTCCATTTTCTGACTGAAAGCCAATAATCCTCATGAATTTTTTAGCTGAGAGACACTTCAAGATGCCATTGGGAAGACGGTGAGAAACACATTAGGCTGCAAATGTGCAGCAGCAGCTTTTTAACACAGGCTACAATAATCAAGTAAGTGGCTAAATTTGTATTTGCTGGTTACACAAATATTTTGCTGTGACATTTCCATCATTTCCATCTCTCCAAAAGAGGGGGAAAATATCCTCTCTGAAAGTCTTTTCTTAGCAAAATTCAGTGCAGAATGTGTCAGGATGAGAGAGCTTTCTAAGGTGTGTGTGTGGGGGGAGGGAGGGAGATCTCATTTGACGATAGTGGCATAGGACAGTTTCCACTTTCTCAGTTCTCACAGGCTAAGGTCCTTAATTGCTGGTAGCGCAGATGGTAAAGAATTTGCTTGCAACGCAGGAGACCCGGATTCAGTCCCTGGCTTGGGAAGATCCCCTGAAATAGCAACCCACTCCAGTATTACTGCTGAAGAATTCCATGGACAGACCATGGGGTTGCAAAGAGCCAGACACAACTGTGCGACTAACACACACAAGGTCCTTAATGCTGCTCCTATACCCAACTATGTCAGCCGGTGCTAATACAGGCAGCCAGGAATAGCAAGACCGGGTTTTAACAAGGCCTCGGATGAGGAAACACCCAGGGAATAGCTTCATTCCTTGCATAATGTAAGCACTTTAAGCACCGTGTACTCAGTCCATATTTAATACTTGGAAAACCAGTTCTCACCAAAGGCTTGGTATTCTGGAAAGAAGTCATCATACTAAGAACCACAATGTAATACTTGTGTTTTGAGTTTCATAACTTGTCCAGATTAAAATTCAATTCTCTTTCTTTACTCTGAAACCCATTTTAGACTTCGAGATTAAAAAAAAAAAAAACCTTCCTAATTTATGAGAAAAACTTACTGAAATGGTTAAGAGCAAGACAGCCTCTACTCACATAAAAAGTATTTATTATTCAGTTGTAAAACATTTTAAAATAAATGACAATATTCTCCCACAGTGTAATATGTTGATTGCTTTATTATTATCTGGGGGAGGGGGCTAACATTTATTGAGTACTTAAAAGAGTTAAGCACTTTTCTTACTTAAAAACCCATTTTGTTCTTTCTGTATGTGCAAGTACACACACACACAGAGACTAATCTCTTACGGATTATCTAACCTCTCTGACCTGTTTCCATAAGTAATTTGTTCAAGTTACACAGATAATAAAGGACAGGTCAGGAGTCAGACTCGGGTGTAATTATAACAGCTATCATTTACTGAATGCTTATCACCTTGGCAGGTATTCTCTAAACACTTTATACATAGGTAACACCTTTAGTTCCTGTAACTATGATTATCACCATTTTATAGATGAGGAAACTGAGGTATAAACAAGCTACAGTAAGCTGGTCAAGGCCATATCATTAGAAGTTTCTTAGAGTTCATTTGTGAATCCAAACAGCTTCGCAGTTCTTAATCACTACAACATAAGCACCAAGGCTCCTATCCTTTAATACTTTCACTGAAGAGAGAGACAGACTTATGTAAACTATAAAAAGCAGTATATTTTAATTCAATTTGATAAATGCTAAAAATGTAATTTAAAAGTACCCTTTTTTTGGCTAAAAATATAGCAGTATCATTGCAAAATGCAAAATACTGTAAAAATGTGTAGATTCTTTCTTCTGTTCGTTCAATAATTAATGCAGCAGGCACTGTTGTAGGCATGGAGATAGAGCCTGGAACAAAACAGGCAAGAGCCCTTGTCCTGTTAAAGCTCACATTCTAGGGTAGAAAAGAAATCTCGCATCGGCTCATAAGCAATTATACCCTGAAGAAAAATGAAGTATTAGTTATTAGTGAATTTATTATGAAGTACTGAAATAATAAAACCAGCTAGGAATTTTCTCTGGCATACCAGGAATTCTCAGTTTCATTCAAGATAGAAAAGGCCTTCTTTTCCTACAGAATCAGCAGTGTTAATTGGTTAATTTTAAAAGGCAGTTATCAAGAGCAATTAGAGAAAATGATACCTACTACTTAAATCATTTCATATCAACTTTAAACATAATACATTTGAGTATCAGTCTCCACTGGGGTTTCATATTGTCTTTCTTGCATAAATCAGACCTATCATTAAGGCATTGTCTACTACTTTCAATTTCTGTTTATTTAAAATATAATTAGAACTCATAGACACTTCGAGTTCTTATAAGTGCTCATGAGGTATACCTTTCATTATTTTTGCCAGCCTTATACAAATGCAGATACATACTTGGGAGCAATTTTGATCCATCTGACTGAGTCTTTTCAAAGTATTTTAGTTTTTATAGAAACATATGTATCTTTTCACACAAACACTTAATCAGTTACATAATATTTATGTGCTTACAATAACAAGGACAACTAGCATAAACCAGTCTGGACTAGAAGTTGGCCTTTTAGTAGGCATGCAATGTCGCTGCAGTGCAGAAGTGTGGGGTGTTCTGTTTTGCCCACCAGCCTGGGTATTTAGAGCCTAGCATTCTTGGGATTTACCGAGGGAAACACAGATCACACGGTCCTTTCAGCCTATCAGTCCCAACGGAACTTGACTATGAAAATCAGAATTTATGCAACACTAACCTGAAGGCAGAGGTCATGAAATCATTCAGTAAGTTTCACTGAATTTGTATTACAGTCCATGGATGGTTCTAGGTATTGGTGGATACCAGCAGTGAAAAAAAGAGACCAATATTTCTCCATAAGAGAAATAGTGAAACAAATAAACATTTACCATATGAAGTGGTGAACAGAGCGATTTAAAAAAACTAAGGGTTAGGATACAGTATACTGTAGGTGGGGTTGAGGAGCACCATTTTACCTCGGTGGTCAGGAAAGTTCTCTCTCAATAGGGTGACACCTTCCTAACAGAACTCTAAGATCCAGAATGCTGCTGCTGCTGCTAAGTCACATCAGTCATGTCCGACTCTGTGCAACCCCATAGACGGAAGGCAACCAGGCTCCTCTGTCCCTGGGATTCTCCAGGCAAGAAACTGGAATGGGTTGCCATTTCCTTCTCCAATGCACGAAAGTGAAAAGTGAAAGTGAAGTCGCTCAGTCATGCCTAACTCTTAGCGACCCCGTGGACTGTAGCCTACGAGGCTCCTCCATCCATGGGATTTTCCAGGCAAGAGTACTGGAGTGGGGTGCCATAGAATTTCTTTATTATGCAACTGTTAAAACAAAATTCAGGTAAAGCTGTACAATGCAGTGGCTAAGAGTATATCCTCTGGTGTCAACTCAGGTTTGGACTCCCTGGAACACCACATATTAGTTGTGTTAATTACACTAATTAAACCCCACTGGACCTAAGTTTCACTTCTAAAACTGTAGGAATAATAATACTTTTATAAGCTTGTGGAAAGCATGGACTGTAAAGAACATAGAAGAATGATTGGCACCTAGTAAGGGCTTATTTGGGCTTTCCAGGTGGTGCTAGCAGTAAAGAAACCTCTTGTCAATGCAGATCTAAGAGACGTGGGTTCAATCCCTGGGTTGGGAAGATCCCCTGGAGGAGGGCATGGCAACTCACTCCAGGATTCTTGGCCTGGAGAATTCCATGGACAGAGGAGCCTGGCAGGCTACAGTCCATGGAGTTGCAGAGAATCAGACATGACTGAGCAACTGAGCATGTACAAGGGCTTATTTAATAGATACATTATTATATGTTGAATTTAATAGCATGTAAATCACTGTGGACGATGACTGCAGCCATGAAATTAACAGATGGTTGCTCCTTGGAAGAAAAGACCAACTTAGGCAGCATATTAAAAAGCAGAGACATTACTTTGCTAACAAAGGTCTGTCTAGTCAAAGCTATGGTTTTTCCAGTAGTCATGTACTGATGGGAGAGTTGGACCATAAAGAAGGCTGAGCTCCAAAGAATTGATGCTTTAGAACTGTGGTGTTGGAGAAGACTCTTGAGAGTCCCTTGGACTGCAAGGAGATCAAACCAGTCAATCCTAAAGAAAATCAGTCCTGAATATACATTGGAAGGACTGATGCTGAAGCTGAAATTTCAATACTTTGGTCACCTGATGCGAAGAGCTGATTCAATGGAAAATACCTTGATGCTGGGCAAGACTGACAGTAGGAGGAGAAGGGGATGACAGAGGATGAGATGGTTGGATGGCATCACTGACTTGATGGATATGAGTCTGAGCAGGCTCTGGGAGTTGGTGATGGACAGGGAGGCCTGACGTGCTGCAGTCCAAGGGGTCGCACAAAGTCAGTAAGACTTAGTAACGGAACTGAACTGAAATGCTTATGAAACAATCTAAGTTGATGGTGAACTACAGTTAGAGAGAAAAACTAATTTATAGAAAAAAATTAGAGGAAATTTCACCAAAATATTAGCAGCTAAGTTGTTTAAAGAAGAACTATGGGTAAAATTTAATTTCTGTATTTTTCCAAATTTTTTTTCATTACATCAGATTTTGATGAGTTTACCAAAAGGAAAAAAGGAGGGAGGAGGAAGACCCGGCTGTGTCACTGGAAAAAAACCAACAAGCAAAACAGATTCTTTTAAATGACCAGCTCTCCAGAATGCAAATCATAAACATACAAACTGTTTACATGCTATTTTTTAAGGAAAACTGGGCATAAAATGAGGTCAAGCTACTCTATGGTAAGCGGTATGAAAAATGCCTAAAGTGAATGAAATAAGAAATTGGACCTAATTTTACCATTAAGTATTAGCAATGAAATTTAAAGTATAAATTCTTTCCTTTTACCACAGGATATTCTCTAATAGTATTTTGTAATTACTGAAACTCAATTACAACCAAATTGTTATATTTTCCAAATTCACCCCAAGTTCTTCTAAATGAGAAAGATGGAGGCTTTTGGTCCTTTTGGACTCATTACTATCTGTTAGTCTTAACTTTTGGAACAATCTCCTGTTTTCTCTCTTCCATGGATTCAAGTCTTTTAAAGCAAGAACAATGTCCAAGATGTCCAACAATGTCCACCAGAGCCTTCCAGCAAAGGTTACTCAAATCGCTCTTCCTCCTCAGAAAATCTCCTCTTTCAAGTTCAGCTGGAAAGCCATCCTCTTTATGTGGGCCTCATAGATTTCACTAGGAAGAAGTAAAGGTTCCCTTCTACTGAATGTTTCCTGGCCCATTACTGTGCTCAGTTGCATCTGATTCTGTGACCCCATGGACTGTAGCACGCAGGGTTCCTCTGTCCATGGGATTTTCCAGGCAGGAATACTGGAGTGGGTTGCCATTTCATCTTCCAGGGGATCTCCCTGACCTAGGGGTTGAATCTGCATCCCCTGAGTCTCCTGCATTGGCAGGCAGGTTCTCTACCACTGAGCCACCTGGGATGCTCCTCCGTGGTCCACGGGACTTACAACTAGGATAATGCTTCTTTCTCCTGCATCATTAGTTGCTTGCTTCCCAGTGAGGGTCCAGGCCACTGTTCTGGCACCCACACACTGCTGCCTCTTGCTCCAGGTTCTGGGTGCCAGATAGGTAACACACTCGCTACTTTTCTCATTCATGCTCATTTCACGCCAAGCTGTCCTATGAGTTCTTTATCTCCAGTCAAACGGGAACACGAAGCAAAGGCAAGACATGTCCCGGGGACGAAGTATAGAACCCAAACAAAATGTCTGCGGTTACAGAAGAAAAAAGTACGCAGTTATATAGCTCCTTTGGGCAGTTTAAATTATGTTTGCCGTATAAGAAGTCTTTTTCTGGAATACTCTTTTTTATATTCTTTCTCTAACCTCTGCCACAAAAGTGGAAAGTGAGCAAGGAGGAAAAACTTGGTTTGGTGGGAGGACCGCTGATTCATTTTTTCACCATACAAATTCCAACAAACTTTTTTTTGGTCAGATCGTTACAATAACTCCAAACAGTATTCACTACAAGGCAAGGCTGCCATCAAAAACAGAAGGCAGCGCTGGGTCAACAGCACCCCCTCCCCCAACCCAATTTGGTCTTAGAAAAATAAGCCAAATTAAGCATTTTTATTTGCAAATAACACATACCTACAGAAGGGCTTACTGAGAATTACTAGACTTTAGAAAGTTATATAAGCGAAAACACTTCCTTTAACCATTTTCTTCTCTCCCACGCAGTGGTAATCATCAAAACTAACCACAGTTTAGGGGATTCTCTGGTGGCTCAGACCATACAGAATTTGCTTGCAGTGCAGGAGACTGGGGTTCGATCCCTGGATCGGGAAGAACCCTGGAGAAGGGAATGGCTACCCATTCCAGTATTCTTGACTGGGGAATCATGGACAGGGGAGCCTGGCAGGCTACAGTCCATGGAGTCTCAAAGAGCTGGACACGACTGAGTGGCTTTCATTTTTCAACCACACTTTAGCTTATGAGAGATTTGTACTTCAGTTTAAGTTTCAAACTTGGGACTCACGTCATTAGTATTGTGACATACAGGGGAACCCAATTCTCTGACCTCAGGATCAGAGGGGGTGGGGTGGGGGCAGGGTGGTTGGAGAACTTTCTAGATGTGACAGATTGAGAGCAGCACTGTTCTGGAGAGTAGTCAGTGGACAGCTTTCTCCTCTTTCCAGCTCCAGACACAGAATTACTGCATTTTGGGAAACTAAAAATATAACTGGACTCAAGAATGGAGCTTCTAATTACCCTTTTGGTAGTTAACACCAACTTAAACCCAAATGAGTTGACAGTGTGTTACAAATAATAATTTAATGGATTACGTAAGGGTGGTCTAGAATAGGCATTGAAATGATTAAAACAAACTCCTCCTGTTGTAGAATGTGTCATTCTATATTTTTATATATACATATAATTTTGTTTATTTATTTTTGGCTGTGTTGGGTCTTTGTTCCTGTGCAGGGTCGGGTGTTTGCTAGTTGTGGGGTGAGGGCTTCTCATTGCAGTGGCTTCCTTGTTGTGGAGAACAGGCTCTAGGGCTTCTGGGCTCTAGGGCACAGCTCAGTAGGTGGGGTATACGGGCTTAGCTGCTCTGCGGCATGAAGGATATCTTCCCAGATCAGGGTACGAACCTGAGTCTCCTGCACTGGCAGGCGGATTCTTTACTACTGAGCCACCAGGGAAGCCCTTGGTTCTGCACTATTTATTTCAATTAGTCCTAAAAACGTGTTTGCACTGAGAGAGTAAAATATCATTGTTTTTGTAAAACCTACACCTATGGATAAAGATCTGTAAGGCCACTGTACCTTATTTAACCATAACTGGCAAGTAATCAGCATGAAATGAAAACTTGAAGAAAATTAAGATAATTGCTTGACATATCAGAGACACATAACTGCATAATATTCCTTTTTCCTAGTATTGGGGCAAAAAGAGAAAGAATTCATTAAGCTGAAACTCAAACTCTGGTTTCAGTTAAGCCAGATGATGTCAAGAAAACTAAGCTTTTGGAGAAATTATAACACATTATTTATGTAAGTCCACAACACAGGCATATGATTTCTTTAGCTTAGTGTTTTAAGGCAGTATTTCAATATCAAGAGTCACAACTATTAGGGCAAAAACACATCTGGGCCCCGGACAATTTAATTTTATATAAGATTAAGTTTCTAATTAATATGGGTCTCTTTTTGATATTAAACATATAACCTAAATTAAAGGGTTTTAATTTAAAAATCTACTTGCATTTCTTTCCTTCTGATGTTCAACTGTGCTGATAATTATTAAGTAGCTGCTTGAGGGCAAATTCCTGGGCTCTCTGGACACTGTAATGTCATCCCTGAGTAAAAAACAGAACTTAGCCTCAAGAAGTCAAAGATTTAGGAAGAAGAGACCAGAAGGCAGTAAACTAACAAGGGATACAGCACGCAGGAAAAATACCACGTGCTCGCAGAGGAGAAATCTCTTCTTGTCGGGGTGGGGAGCCTTGGCGAAGGTCTGATGAACGGCTGAGTTAGGTTTTGGAGAAGGAGTATTACATTTCAAAGGTAAGCTGGGATAGTGGGAGGGTGTCTGAGGACCAGAGATGCTGGGGGACTGCAAGGCCATGTGATTTGACAGTTGGGGGTGGGGGTCTGGGTCTCTCCAACAAGCCTGAACCTTGAGGCCTGCTGAGCGTCACCAACCACCGCCATCAACTTCAGGGGGGCAAGTTTTTCACCCCATCGGTGACCTGAAATCTAACTAACTCAAGAGCAACAGTCTGAGAAAGAAGGAAAGAGAGAAGGCAGAGTCCATTTTATTCATTGAACCCATTTCCTCACCACATAGTGAGTGTCTACTTTGGAGTGTCAGGATACAGAAAACCTTAGAGGCTAGAATGAGTCGTAGTTCCTGTCGCCTTCCTTGACCACAGGCACAGTGGAAAGTTCTGAGCTCGAGGTGGTTGAGTCCACCCTCTGGTCAGTGAGACACACGACGGGTTTGGAAGGGTAGGGAGGAGGAGCAGAAGACCAGCTAAGAGGACACTGCAAGGCTACATACTGTACAACGGCACTTACAGGGAACATCCAGAATAAGCAAATCCACAGCAACAGAAAGCAGATCAGTGGCTGCCAGGGGCGGAGGGGGATGGCAGAGCGGGGCTGACTGCCAATCAGAACAGAGTTTCTCTTCATGTGGATGAGAATGTTCTGAAACTACTGCAAGGGTGGTCATGGCTGCCCACCTGGGGAATAAACTAATAATCACGGAACCAGACACTTACAAAGGGTGAACTTTACGTTATGTGAATTCCATCTCAATAAAGCAGTTATTAAAAACAAACAACCAGAAAACAACAATAACAAGTCCTGTAAGTGACGGGGCCTGACTGATGACTTGTGGAATAGATAAACAGATGGTTTGCAAGGATTCAGGAAACAAAATGGTGACTATTAACGAGCAAGAGTGACTTCTCTAATAATTCATCACAAATGGAATTGTCCTCCTTCCTTCTGCTAAAGAGATTCAAGTAAGATTTCTTAAAGTTTTATTATTTTTCTCAATAAAAGTAATACATGCTCATCGTAGAAAATTTAGAATATAAAATACTAAAGAATAAACTGCATGTATTCCTACCACACAGAGAATTACCACTAAATTTAAAAAATTGGGAATTTTGGGATTGACATGTACACACTGCTGTATTTAAAACAGATAACCAACAAGGACCTACTGTATATCACAGGACATCTGCTTAACACCCTGTAATAACCTAAATGGGAGAAAACTTTGAAAAAGAGTAGATATATGTATATAACTGGCTCACTTTGCTGTATACCTGAAACTAACACAACACTGTTAACCAACTATATTCCAATATAAGATAAAATCTTAAAAAATAAAATGGGCATGTATGTCTGTGTGTGTGTATCACAAACTGCATGTATAATTTTATAGATGCTTTTATCATTTCTAAGATTTTTCTGTGGTATTAGTTTTTATAAACATGACTTTTAATGGCTCTATGATATTCTAGCATATAAAGAAACCATAATATATTTAACTAGTTTCTATGATCATTTAATTTGCTTCCATTTTTTACCACTATAAATAACACTGATGAATATCTTTTATGTAAGTACTAATCCACATCATGTGATTAATAATAATCAATAGTCTCACTACACCAGGACCTCAGAAAAGTAATTACTGGATCAAAGGGTGTGTGTGACCTTATTTACAGCGATTATATGCACTGTCAAATTATTTTCCAAAAAGGCTGCCTTAATTTATAATCCCCTCAGCAGGATATCTGAGATCTCGTTTAACCAGAATTCACAATAACGAATATTATGATTTTCACAAATGTTCTGCAAGTTTGAAGACTACGGCATGACCTATTTTCTAATGTAAACTGGTTACCAACAATTTAGTATCTTTCAGATGTTCATGAGCATTTCACGTTTACTTGGATGGAAGAATGTTAAGTCAGGGATCTGGCACAGACACTGCATACTCAGCCTGGCAAAGCATCTGATTTACTGCTTGTGCAAGGATGGAAGCAGAAGTGGCTCATAATGAACCCCCTGAGGAACTTTTAAAAGCATGGCTTTCCAGGCTCCACCCCAGACCAATTGGAACTCTCTGCAGAAGGACCCCAGATGGTCAGCGGAAGCCTGCCCAACCGTGACTAGGAAGGGCAGCACTGAGAACTACTGGGCTTCCCAGGGGGTGCTAGTGGTAAAGAACCCGCCTGCCAGTGCAGGAGATAAAAGAGATGTGGGTTCGATCCCTGGTTGGGAAGATCCCCTATGGTGGGCACGGCAACCCACTCGTCGTCTTGCCTGGAGAATCCCATGGACAGAGGAGCCTGGAGGCTACAGTCCATGGGGTCACAAAGAGTCAGACATGACTGAAACGACTTAGCACACACACAAGGGCTGGGAGGTAACAGCAAGTCAGTCAAGGCTGGTGGAGTAACATTCCTGGTGTTAATTAACTGATTATTACAAACAAACAGAAGTCTCCAGTCTAGTTTGTTTTTAATCAATGATTGCGGGAAAAAAATAACTTATCAGAGAGGATGATGACACAGAGGATACTTGAACAATTAAGAGTACTTTTCTGAAAATCTTAACATTAGCAAATTAAAAAGGTCTGAACTTGAGCAAACTCCGGGATACAATGAAGGACAGAGAAGCCTGGCTGGCAGGCTGCAGTCCATGGGATCGCAAAGAGTCGAATACGACTGAGCAACAGAACAACAATAATAAATCTTTGTGTTATTAAAACAATTTGAACACCTACAAAAATACAATTAGAAAACGAAAGGAAAATCCCTCACAATCTATTTTAACATGTTCAGTATTTGAATTGGAGCAGAGGAGAAACTTCTCTCACATATGTTCACCACTATTTTTCTTTTTCTGTCTTCCAAACACAGTCCATAAGAGTTCTGCTACATCCTGCATCTCCTCCTGTGCTTCTCAAGTCCCTACACTCCGGTAACCAATTCCGTTACATCCCTAACCCAGGAACAGGGCTACTTTGGGGGCCCTCTCTTCAGGCCCCCACGCACGGTCTATTCCAGCAGCAGCTGCTGGTCCTCTTATAACACAGGTCCTGGGAATAGGATGGGGGTAGGGGTTGCCCTCTGCTTTCCTGAGAGCAGGCACCAGGCCTGTGCTCAACAGTAAGGGTGACCTTGAATAAAAATCTCCGCTTCTTGGAAACCCATGCCTTAAAACACCCCCAATCTATGTTCCAGCCTGAGACTGACCAACAGGCCACCTGATCCTTCACCTTCACTGAACATGCTGGTGTTCGACTAGTTCTTCTTCTCTAGTCCACACCTGGTCCCCACCCTGAGTAACCTCAAAGACCCTCCTGCCTCAACTCCAGCAGCGGCCACTGCCTCCTGTGACCACACCCAGAACCTCGTTCTCAACCAGCACTGGTACACCTGGAAAGCCACTTCTGGTCCACAGCTTTTGAGCGTGCAGAAATGCTTTCTGCCTTCCTCCTCCATAGTAGTCTTCATGGATCTTGTTTTCTGTCTTCCTCCTCCACAGCAGTCCTCCTGAATCGAGGCCCTTGCCTCTCTGCTCATCGCATTCCCCTCCACAACTCCCTGGATTCCCCACCATCAGGCTCCTATTCATGTCTCTTCTCACAGAGTTACTTTTGCAAAACATAACTTCAAATTTCCTCCCTTACTCCCACCCTCGTAAGTGGGAATATCATAGAGCTAAAGGTGGCGAGGAATTCCCTGGTGGCTCAGACGATAAACAGTCTGCCCACAATACAGGAGACCTGGGTTTGATCCCTGGGTTGGGAAGATCCCCTGGAGAAGAGAATGGCAACTCACTCCAGTATTCTTGCCTGGAGAATTCCACGGACAGAGGAGTCTGGTGAGCTACCACCCATGGGGTCACAAAAGAGTCAGACACGACTGAGTGACTCACACACACACAAGGTTGGAGAGGCCCCTCAGACCACTCAAGGTCTCTAAACTTGCCTTACACCCAGAGTCCTGCCCAGCGATCCTTTCCTTTGTTCTCGAGTCAGCTCCTTCTCTTAACCCAACAGGTAAACAGCTTTTCAACAGGTATTTCCAGCTTTTATCACTTTGGCTCATGGCTGATTCATCTGATTATTATTATTATTATATCAATCTGAATATCAATTTCCTTTTGTTGCTGTTCCAGATGCTAGGTTGTATCAGACTCTTTGCAACCCCCACAGACTTTAGTCTGCCAGGCTCCTCTGTCCATGGGATTTTCCAGGTAAGAATACTGGAGTGAGTAGCCGTTTCCTCCTCCAAGGGATCTTCCCGACTCAGGGATCGAACCCGTGTCTTGTACACTGCAGGTTCACTTTACCCTTGAGCCACCAGGGAATTCCTCCCTTCCTTTTACTCACATAGAAATCCATCGCTCTCTTCAATGTCTCTCCTGGTCGTTCCTGGCTTCTTGGAGGCTGTGTGACCCCATCACCTTGTAAACAATCCCATTTCCGATTTCCCTCCCCATCTTCTCTGAATCTTTGCTACTGAAGTTCTCTTCAGCCAATGTCTACCCTTTTTTTTTTGCCTGTGTTCACCTCTAACTGCACTCAGGTCCATTCCCCTCCTTAAGTCGCAATTCTTCTTCAGCAACCATACAATCTCACAACTTTCCTTCACATAGGGCCCTGTCCCAAGCCTACAGGCCTGTGCTCCCTTACCCCCAAAGAATTCAGAATTCAGATAGATAGACACATTTTAATTTTAGGAACAGAAAACACGGCATATGCCGTATTTCATAACATCCCCACAGGGCCCTGTGTGCACGTTCTGTAATCAAATTCAGTATTATTTCTGCAGTGCAATGTATGAACATTCACACTAAGCAGGACAAATGAAGATTCTAAGTCATTCCATATCCATTCAGGTCAGGTTTTACCACCAAAGGAGTTCTAAAAACCTTTCCTGTTTCAGAGTTTGTTTAATTTTGAGATTCAAGTAAGGGAATACAGGCCTGAGGTTTATTCCTATTCACTTCCACTCACTTTATGATCCAAAACAATTACCACCCCCACCCCCCGCCCCACCTCCACTGAAAACACCCTCCTTGTTCTTCATGATATTTGAAGGTCGAGTCTAGAGAAAGAGTGGCACCTGTGTTGTGTGACTTGGCCTTTCTGCTGTGTTTGTCACTGTGATCATGTCCACTCAGTGATCCCTTCACAAATCTCTTTCTCCCGAGCCTTCCGTGACATCGTCCTCTACGTAGGTCCTCCCCTTAAACTGCATAATTCCTATTCCACCTCCTTTATGGGATCCTCCACTTTGGAGATATCCAGTTATCCAGGTCTCCCTCTCCTCAGTTAGCTACTTTTAAAAAATTATTTTTAACAGTGAGGTATAATCAGAAACAGTATGGACCTAACAGAAGCAGAAGATATTAAGAAGAGGTGGCAAGAATACACAGAACTACTATATAAAAAAAGATCTTAATGACCCAGTTAACCATAATGGTGTGATCACTCACCTAGAGCCAGACATCCTGGAGGGCAAAGTCAAGTGGCCCTTAGGAATCATCACTGCGAACAAAGTGAGTGGAGGTAATGGAATTCCAGATGAGCTATTTCAAATCCTAAAATATGAAGCTGTGAAAGTGCTGCACTCAGTATGCCAGCAAATCTGGGAAACTCAGCAGTGGCCACAGGACTGGAAAAGGTCAGTTTTCATTCCAATCCCAAAGAAAGGCAATGCCAAAGAGTGAATGTCCAAACTACTGCACAACTGCACTCATCTCACACGCTAGCAAAGTAATGCTCAAAATTCTCCAAGCTAGGCTTCAACAGCACGTGAACCAAGAATTTCTGGATGTTCAAGCTGGACTGAGAAAAGACAGAGGAACCAGAGATCAAATTGCCAACATCCACTGGATCATCGAAAAAGCAAGGGAATTCCAGAAAAACATCTACTTCTGCTTCATTCACTACACCAAAGCCTTTGACTGTATGAATCACAACAAACTGGAAAATTCAAGAGATGGGAATATCTGACCACCTTAGCTGCCCCCTGAGAAATCTGTATGCAGGTCAAGAAGCAACAGTTAGCAATGGAAATGGAACAATGGACTGGTTCAAAATTGGGAAAGGACTATGTCAAGGCTGTATATTGTCACCCAGCTTATTTAACTTATATGCAGAGTACATCATGAGAAATGCCAGGCTGGATGAATCACAAGCTGGAATCAAGACTGCCCAGAGAAATATCAATAACCTCACACACCCAGATGACACAACCTTGTGGCAGACAGCAAAAAGGAACTAAAGAGCCTCTTGAGGAAAGTGAAAGAGGAGAGTGAAAAAGCTGGCCTAAAATTCAACATTCAAAAAACTAAGATCATGGCATCCAGTCCCATCACTTCATGGCAAATAGATGGGGAAACAATGGAAACCGTGACAGACTTTGTTTTTTGGGCTGCAAAATCACTGCAGATGGTGACTGCAGCCATGCAATTAAAAGATGCTTGCTCCTTGGAAGAAAAGCTATAATAAACCTAGACAGTAAATTAAAAAACAGAGACATTACTTTGCTGACAAAGATCCGTCTGGTCAAAGCTATGGTTTTTCCAGTAGTCACGTATGGATGTGAGAGCTGGACTATAAAGAAAGCTGAGCACCAAAGAATTGATGCTTTTGAACTGTAGTGTTGGAGAAGACTCTTGAGAGTCCCTTGGACTGCAAGGAGGTCAAACTAGTCAATCCTAAAGGAAATCAGTCCTGAATATTCATTGGAAGGACTGATGCTGAAGCTGAAGCTCCAATACTTTGGCCACCTGATGTGAAGAACTGACTCATTTGAAAAGACCTTGATGTTGGGAAAGATTGAAAGCAGGAGAAGGGGATGACCAAGGATGAGATGGTTGGATGGCATCACTAATTTGATGCACATGAGTTTGAGCAAGCTTCGGGAGTTGGTGATGGACAGGGAAGACTGGCATGCTGTAGTTCTCGGGGTCACAAACAGTCGGACATGACTAAGCGACTGAATTAACTGACTGATAATTCAGGAGCCAGAAAATTCACTCTTTTAACACATACATTTCAGTGGTTTTAAGCTACTCACAGGACTGTGCAACCATCACCCTATCTAACTCTACATTTCATCAACCCAAGAGGAAACTCCATGCTCCTTATGCAGTTATTCCTCATTCCCTCCTCTCTCCCACCCTGGCAACTAGCAGCAGTCTCTGACTTTATGTCTCATAGGGACATGTAATATAAATGGAAACATAAAATACATGGTCTTTTACTTGTCACTTCTTTCAATCAGCATCGTGCTTTTAAGGTTTAGCAATACTGTAGTATGTATGAGTACTTCCTTTTTATGGCCAAATATTACAATGTATAAAGGTTATACCACATTTTACTTATCTACTCATCACTTAGGACATTTGGGCCATTACTATTTTTTTGGCTTATCAGGAATAATGCTGCTGTGGACATCTGTATACCAGTGTACACAGATGTTTCAGTTCTTCTGGATATATATACCTAGGAATGGAATGGGTGAGTATACAGTACTTTTACATTTAATTTTTTGATGAACTGCCAGACTGCTTTCCAAAGCAGCAATATCTGAGGGTTCCAATTTTTCCATTACCTTAATCAACACTTATTTTAACTTTTTTTAAAATTATAGTCATCTTACTGAGTATGAAATGGTATCTCACTGTTGGTTTGACCTGCATTTCCCTAGTATCTATGTTGAACATCTTTTCAAGTGGTTTTTGGCCACTGCATTATCTTCTCTGGAGAATGTCTACCCAAATCTTTGTCTATAGTAAATTAGACTCTGCAGTGACTCTCAGCACCACTCTGGAGTTACAAACAGCTTTGAGAATCTGACCAAAGTCAAAAAATAAAACTACATAGATAACAAAATGAGGCATACCATTTTCCTAAGAAGTTACTAACCCACTATAAGATCATTTATGAGCCTTCCAGATTACTCATCTTCACTTTGTATCAGATGTTCTCAAACTTCATGCATATTTGAAGATCACCTGGGGAGCTTTTAAAAAATATCACATTACCACACAACCCAGCAACTCCATCTAGGCATGTAATAGAAAAAACAAAAAGCAGGGACTTAAACAGGTATCAGTTCAGCCACTCAATTGTGTCCGACTCTGCAACCCCATGGACTACAGCACGCCAGGCCTCCCTGTCCATCACCAACTCCTGGAGTCTACACAAACTCATGTCCATTGAGTTGGTGATGCCATCCAGCCATCTCACCCTCTTGTCATTCTCTTCTCCTCCCGCTTTCAATCTTTCCCAGCATCAGGGTCTTTTCAAATGAGTCAGTTCTTCACATCAGGTGGCCAAAGTATTGGAGCTTCAGCTTCAGCATCAGTCCTTCCAATGAATATTCAGGACTGATTTCCTTTAGGATGGACTGGTTGGATCTCCTTGCAGTCCAAGGGACTCTCAGGAGTCTCCTCCAACACCACAGTTCAAAAGCATCAATTCTTTGGTGCTCAGTTTTCTTTATAGTCCAACTCTCACATCCATACATGCTGCTGCTGCTGCTGCTGCGTCGCTTCAGTCGTGCCCGACTCTGTGCGACCCCATAGACAGTAGCCCACCAGGCTCCCCCGTCCCTGGGATTCTCCAGGCAAGATGACCACTGGAAAAACCACAGCTTTGACTAGACAGACCTTTGTTGGCAAAGTAGTGTTTCTGATTTTGAATATGCTGTCTAGGTTGGTCATAACTTTTCTTCCAAGGAGCAAGCATCTTTTAATTTCATGGCTACAATCACCACCTGCAGTGATTTTGGAGCCCCCCAAAATAAAGTCAGCCACTGTTTCCATTGTTTCCCCATCTATTAGCCATGAAGTGATGGGACCAGATGCCATGATCTTAGTTTTCCGAATATTGAGTTTTAAAGCAACTTTTTCACTCTCCTCTTTCACTTTCATCAAGAGGCTCTTTAGTTCTTCTTCACTTTCTGCCATAAGGGTGGTGTCATCTGAGTATCTGATGTTATTCACATATTTCCCGCCAATCTTGATTCCAGCTTGTGCTTCTTCCAGCCCAGCATTTCTCATGATGTATTCTGCATATAAGTTAAATAAGCAGGGTGACAATATACAGCCTTGACGTACTCCTTTCTCTATTTGGAACCAGTCTGTTGTTCCATATCCAGTTCTAACTGTTGCTTCCTGACCTGCATACAGATTTCTCAACAGGCAGGTCAGGTGGTCTGGTATTCCCACCTCTTTCAGAATTTTCCACAGTTTGTTGTGATCCACACAGTCAAAGGCTTTGGCATAGTCAATAAAGGAGAAGTATATGTTTTTCTGGAACTCTCGTGCTTTCTCGATGATCTAGTAGATGTTGGCAATTTGATCTCTGGTTCCTCTGCCTTTTCTAGCTCTACCTTGAACATCTGGAAGTTCATGGTTCACGCACTGTTGAAGCCTGGCTTGCAGAATTTTGAGCATTACTTTACTAGCCTTATTCACAATAGCCAAGGAGTGGAAGCATTCGTTCACACACGAATGAACCAAATGCATGTATACGTACAACAGAGTACTATTCAGCCTTAAAAAGGGAGGAAATACTGATACATGCTACAACAATGTGTGAACTGTGAAAACATGATGCTGAGTTAAAGAAGTCAGATACAAAAGACCACATATTATGATTCTACTCGTATAAGGAACCCAGAATAGCCAATTTTATAGAAACAGAAAGTAGAACTGTGGTTACCTGGACCATGTGGGAGGAAGGGTGAGTACTTATTGTTGAACAGGATGAAAGTTTCTGTTTAGGATGATGAAAAAGTCCTGCACAGTAGTGACAGGTGCACAGGAATGTGAAGGGTTGGTCAGTGCCACTTAACTGTATTTAAAATGGTAAACTTTAGTTATGTCTATTTTCCTGTAATTAAAAAAAAAGAAAACTATGTTTGTATATACACAAAAACACACACATACACAACCAGGACAACACCAATATTTTGTTTAAAAGCTCTCCAATCAATGTAAATGTTCAAACAGGGTTAAAAACTTGCTGCTTCACACTTTCCTTTATGGTATCACCTATTCCCAAGGATTCCCAAATCTTTCTTTCCAGCCTTCACCTCTCAAAGCTTCTACCTCATACCTAGTTCAGATGACCCTCTCCCTAAGATTAAATTCCCTTCTATCTTCTAATGCTGTTTAGTTGTTAAGTCATGTCCAACTCTTTTGCAATGGAGTGTAGTTCGCCAGGCCTATCGTCTCATAGACTATATATAAAACTCTACCATTAACCACATATATCTTAATTATTTATGTCTTTTGCCTTAGCAATTTTTAAGCTTCTGAGAGGTAGAAACTAACTAGGTTTCATCTTCTTATAACAGACTCATATGCCTGACACACAAATTAATGTTCACAGAATAAATTACTTTACACACTGCTACAGAGTTTGAAGCTATTTCATCAAAATAGGGAACATCATTTACTATGCTATATTCGTATTATTTTATTTGATCTTCATAAAAGCCCCATGAAGTCATTATTATTATGATGCCCTGAAGTACAGAAAAATCAAACGTGTCCAAAGTCAAACACCGCCAACAGGTGGTAGAAGGAACTCCAGAGCCTGCCCTCTGCCTCTGCCACCTGTCTCCTCCCGTCACCTAGCAGAGACACGGGTCTTTTTATCTGAGTATGAGTCACCTTCTCAAGTAGGTATTTCCTGCCAGGGTTTTTCTGTTAATTTTTTAAGCTATAATCTTAACAGACAGTCTTGTAGCTTTTCAAAATTAAGAAAACTTTAGCATTTTACCACACAGTCTTCATAACCAGCATGGTGACTACCCACAAAGACAAAGGTAGACACTTACAATGAGACTGAACAAACAAAAAACAACTGTGTGATGTTCTAAATAGGGGAAACTAAGATGATGGTCACTTAGGTGATAAGAGTCAGGGGATTTCAGCTGACTACCAGTTTAATATGAATCAACCAAATGACTGGAAGCTAAAAATAACAAATTTACATTTAAATTGCAAGAACAAAAGCAAAATCAGAAACCATCAATTTGGACAGAAAACTGCAGTGCTGTGTTGCTCCAGAACATAGAGATAATAGATGCTGGAGAGTTTAGTCAATGAACAGACACTAACCAAGGACTTATTTAAATAAGCAGGGATATGCATGGGTGTGTGTGTGTGTCTGTTTATTTGTGTGTGTACACATGGATACAAGTGTATGGCATCCAGTCCCATCACTTCATGGCAGATGGATGGGGAAACAGTGGAAACAGTGGCTGACTTTATTTTTCTGAGCTCCAAAATCACTGCAGATGGTGATTGTAGCCATGAAATTAAAAGACGCCTACTCCTTGGAAGGAAAGTTATGATCAACCTAGACAGCATATTAAAAAGCAGAGACATCACTTCGTCAACAAAAGTCTGTCTAGTCAAGGGTATGGTTTTTCCAGTGGTCACACATGGATGTGAAAGTTGGACTATAAAGAAAGCTGAGCAACAAAGAATTGATGCTTCTGAACTGTGGCGCTGGAGAAGACTCTTGAGAGTTCCTTGGACTGCAAGGAGATCCAGCCAGTCCATCCTAAAGGAGATCAGTCCTGGGTGTTCATTGGAACGACTGATGTTGAAGCTGAAACTCCAATACTTTGGCCATCTGATGCGAACAGCTGACTCTTTGAAAAGACCCTAATGCTGGGACAGATTGAAGACAGGAGGAGAAGGGGACGACGGAGGATAAGATGGTTGGATGGCATCACTGACACAATGGACATGGGTTTGGGTGAACTCCAGGAGTTGGTGATGGACAGGGAGGCCTGGCATGTTGCAGTTCACGGGGTCTCAAAGAGTCGGACATAACTGAGCGACTGAAGTGAACTGAACACGTGCATAAACTACTTGGGGAGATGAAACATACAAAGGTAGGAAAACAGACTAAGTGTATTGAAGGGCTATTCACAGAGAAAAGAGATCTTAGATTTGGTACTTAAGCGGTGGATACTACATTATTTTATTTAATTCTGGTACTGTTCCCTGCTTTACAGAGGAAAAAAACAGATTCAAAGTTGTTAAGTTACTTGTCCAAATTCTCAGAGTTTGTAAGTTATGCCACTAGGCATCAAACCAAGTTTTGATTAATAAATCCTATTTGATGATGGCACAAGAAAACAGTCTGGTTAAAACATTAGAAAAAAATGAACATATCATCCTTGAAGTTCCTTGGAGTGTGACGTCCATTGCTGGGGACCTTTGGGAGGGGAGGGGCAGACAGCTGACACCAGCATTGCCAGGTGAGATCGACATTCCCACATGTACGTAACTGCTGACCTTTCAGTGTGAACACAGGAACCAAAAGCCATGACCTTACAATGCTCTGATACGAACATAGCAGATTTTTCATTCTCTCCTCGAAGCATTACCAAGGAAGCATGTGCTTTCCCTTCCCTGAATTTCCTTTTGAGTTTTCACGTCACTGTTTGTTTATCTGTGCGTCATTTCCAGTCCACAGCCTGGTCCCACAACCTCCAGGTTCCGACTGTGACCAACAGGGAATACAGTGCATTACTTATCTGAAGCACAAAATTATACTGAACTCGGGTGACTTAGACGTTGAGGACAGTGTCAGGCACCCAGAAGCTCAATTGTGCCCCCACTCATCTCCATACCAGTGAAACATCTGTTCTTCTATTCCTTTGGAACATTTGGCTCATAGTAACCCTTGTACAAGAAACAACTTCCCACTTATATCTGTTCCTTTGTCTTTCCCCCTTCTTAATCCTAGGTGCCCTAGTAACAC
Organism: Ovis aries; assembly: GCF_016772045.2. Lineage (NCBI taxonomy): Eukaryota > Metazoa > Chordata > Mammalia > Artiodactyla > Bovidae > Ovis > Ovis aries. The sequence goes on from NC_056062.1 coordinate 46,923,549, forward strand.
GTATAAGTAAGTACCTTAGAAAATTATGCTCCAGAGTCTAATTTCAACTGTTGTGAGGTTCCCTGGCAGTTGAAATAATCTGGAGGTGACAGGAGATCAGACGAGGGAGGCCAGAAGCGGCCTCGGGAACGAGCCATTATAGAAATTCTACGTCAGTCCCGACAGAGGTAGCTGTATATAACTCAACAGTGGTTATCTCTGCTCAACATGTATCTTGGACTTATTATCTAAATGAAAGCTTAAATTCACAAACCACCGAGTAGAAAAGTCAGGGGAATTAAACTAGCCTTCTAATTTTAATGTGAAGAACATAAAAACACACGAAGTCCCACAGATCTTCTTGGTCAAGTCACACGGCAGCAGACTCCAGTGTACTCTGTTCTGAATCCAGTCATCCAGGCCAACAGCCCTTCCTAAGGACCCTCCGTGGGTGGCACCAGGAAGCTGTCATCTGCTGCTCACACCGATGACACCACAGCGATGCCAGGAGATGTGGCTCCCCTGGCACTTACCTAGGCACCTGGTTTACACTCAGGCTGCCCTGCAGACTACCAGAGCGACTGGTGAGCAAAGTCCTGTGCTGACATGGATAGTGGTGATGGGCTGAGGCCAACAGAGTCTCAGAGTCTGTGGGATGTAGGCAGAGGGAGAAGTTGAACGGACACAGAGGAAGAAACCAGAGGATGAAAATGGGACAAGGAGCAGTGGATGAGCCAGCGAGGAAGCAGAGGAAAGATGGGCATTGACCGTGACGAGGCTGATGAGCTGGTGAAGCAGACGTAGCTGATGCAGACAGGGCACACCTTGGTCACCACAGTCAACACACACAATGGTTCTCCACCTCCTCTCCCAGGAAATCACAGCATGTGCTCTCCTAGGCCAGATTCCAACTGTTAGGCTATCAAGCAGACATGGAAGTTTTCAATGGGGGCGAATTTGTGGCTCACAAGCTTAACTCTTATCTCTTCTCAACCAAGGCAGACACCCTATGGACAACTCCAGAACTACATCCCCTCACTGGGCTCCGAAGTCAGAGAAAACCTGGCTTGGCTCTTGCTTTCAACATTTACTGGCTCTGCAACCTTGGGAAAGGTACTTAACCTTTCTGAGCTTCAGTTTCAATGTCTGTAAAATTCCAAAATAATACTCACTTCATCAGTTTGTATGAAAATTAAATGACATCAAGGATAAAAGTATGCAGTCTGATACACAAGCTCCACTCAGGCATGAGTGGCCAACAGTTCAAGGTTAGTGGGGGGAAAAAAAAATCAAAGTGTTTGTTTCTCAGTTGTGTCTGACTCTTTGCCACCGCATGGACTGTAGCCCATCAGGCACCTCTGCCCATGAGATTCTCCAGGCAAGAATATTGGAGTGGGTTGCCATTTCCTTCTCCAGGGGATCTTCCTGACCCAGGGATTGAACTTGGGTATCCTGCATTGCAGGGAGACTCTTCACCGTCTGAGTCACCAGGGGAGCCCAGTTCAAGGTTCATCAATCAATAATACATATATTAAGTAAAGTGTCTCTAAAAAGAAATCTACTCAAAATAAGACTATATACTGATCAAAGAGCTAAATGTTGTGATCAGAGGCCTGCAGGAACCTAATTGGGTATTTCTCCTAGCAGCAATGGCTTGGTATTTGTTAATTCAGTGTCTGCCCTGACTTCACAGAACGTTAATGCCTGCAAAAAACAAGGATCAAATATATTAAAGTATTAAAGATAGCACACGGGAGCAGGCGAGAACTTTGGGGCAGGCAGCTAGAATGGTAGGGCCAGGTAGGTCATGAAAGGGCCTTTAATGTCCTACCAAGGGATGTGGACTTCATATCACTTCTGATCTGGTTATTGATAAGAAAACTATGGGCTTGGGAAAGGTCTCAGCTCTCTGCTTCTTGGTGTATAGCTCTAAGGTCTGGCACAGATATCTCAGCTATGAGGAAGACTGCTACCCAATGCCTTGCACACTGCTGTCTTACTGGTTCAGAGCAGAGCCAATAACAGAAAATACTGGGAGCTGCTGACCACCTAGTAGCCACTGTGAAAGTCAAAGGAACAGGTGAAATAAAATTTATTAATGTATTTTAACACATTATATTCAATATGTAATCAATATCCTAAACATGTAATCTTTTCAACATGGAATTAGTATTTTAAAAACTATTAAGGAGCTATTTTATGGTTTGTTTTTTTTTAAATTATTATTTATTTACTTGGCTGCTGGGTCTTAGATGCAGCATGTGAACTCTCAGCTGTAGCATGCGGGATCTAGTTCCCAAACCAAGGCCCCCTGCAGCGGGAGCATGGAGTCTTAGCCACTCGATCAGGGAAGCCAAACATTTTTTTTGTGGGGGGTGGGGGGGTGTTACTCTGCCTTCAAAGTGTGAGTGTATTTTGCACTCAATTAAAATAAGCCACATTTCAAATGGTCAAAAGCTGCTTGTGGCTAGTGGCTCTTAACGCTGGGCAGTGAAGGCGCAGGGTACCCTATATACCTCCCAGTGCCTGGTGATCAATCTTCCCCTCTCTTTAAGAATCAGGTCACCTTTACTTTCTCTGCTAAGTGTCCCCTGAGTCCTCTCCCCACCTGAGGGACAGTCAGTTACTCTTCTCCTGTAACAGTGAATCCCCTGACAAAATTTTATAATAAACAGTTGTTGAATCAACAGGAGGATTTAAGTACAAGAATGAAATTGGCCATTTTTGCACTTCAGAAATGAAGACAAAATAGAAATGACAACACTATATCCTTATTTAACTTTCCCACTCTTTAGCAAAAATCCAGTTTCAAAAATTTTGTGAGGTAAAACTTCCCACCACAAACACTGAGGAGAAAGAGTGACACAGGAACCAGCAGGCTTGTTCACTACTAAAGCCTGAAGAAGTATAAGGGATCCCTGTCTGGAACACTATGTAGACATGAACTCTCTAGGGAATCTGCCTGGGTGTGAAGCAACTGACAACAAGTCTTAGGTCACTGGCTTATATTGCAGGGGTGTTCCCAATGTCTGAGCACAAGAATCTCAATCTGGACTCTCTGCGGTTTTTATACCTGAATGCTCCGTCATAGCAACGCCGTGAGTAACAGACCTTGAAAATAGCGAGGTCTCCGTTTGCCAAGAAAAAGCAGCAGGTAAGGAAGAAAATATGTACCACACGTCTTTCAGATCCTACAGCCTCAGAGCTTCCCCCCACCCCATGAGACTGATGCTAATTCGAAGTCCACTTCTTATGCCAATCTCTGCTACCCTCTAATAACACTCTCCCCCACCTCTCACCTTCCTCTAAAGCAGATTTCTGAATCAGCTGTGAGTTATTTTTCATGAGCATGTTTCTTTTCAGTGCAGACCGAACCCCATTTAAACGAAGCTTTAAGAGGGACCCTGAAAAATTTGCTAACAAAGTTTTTTCACTTCATGAATTTTATATCCCTTTGGCTCCCAAAGAATTAAACTGCATCTCAAATATAGCCTAGTGCCTTAATCCTGCCTAAATGGTCCCAAACGTTGACTTTCTCAAAAAACAAAAATACTCCTAAGAACATGTTTCACTGAGATTTACAACACTGAGTACTAAGATCACCTTTAATTCCGTCCTTTCTTCCCCTATCTTTCCTACAAATTAAAAATCTCTCCAAGAAGCAAACCCCCTTAGCCTGACAAGATTGGACCTGATTATAATATTTGTGGTTAATTATTGTGGTTGAAATTCTAAGGTGCAGCAGGATCTGCAAGCGAGTCATCTGGCTTGTTTAGACACTACCCTGACGTCAAAACGTGTGTCTTTTAACTCTCAGAGGAAGACGGGGTCTCTTCTTCACTCCCCAACCTCCAAAAGTTAAGATATTTTTAGATAACACAGTAGATTAGTCCTTTCATGAATGTACCTTAAAACTGTAAACGACTGACACTTGATGCCCCAGGAGAAAAACAACACGATCTGAAACCAAAACTATTCTAGTTTCAAGAGAACGTAAATAAAATGACTCTTTTGGGGTGATGATACAAAGGAAATATAAATGGAGGCCACAGATGGAGGCCAGTTAAAACTATCATTTAAAGCTGCTCTGGGAAAAGTCACTGACTTTTACTTTCTGATTGGCCAAACAAGTTTTACAAAAACTCCTCTTAATGATTTATAATTCCTGTAAGGTGTAAGATAATTACACAGTGACAGCTGTGAGTTATCTTTTCAGTACAGATCAAACCCCATTTAAATGAAGCTTTAAGTATTTAATTTGCTTTTGTTTCCCATAGTGTTTCACAGAATGCCTTGTAATAATAATAAGTGCTCAATAAAAACACCTTGAACTATTCCAAAATCCTTGGCTCACTTCAAAGACTTTAGATAAGGCAGCAAAATAAAATTAAAAGCAAAAACAAAGAAAGCCCAAATCATCTGGCTATAAAAAGTTCATTATTCAAAAATTTTAAATATATGATACTAGAGACTCTGGGGCTAAAACCATTATGTAATTGTCTTATATCCTACTTATAAGAATGTTCGGAGAGTCCTACAATTAAAAAATAAACAAATCCCAGAATGATTAAAACCATAGGTAATTAATTGTTTATTTTAACCAAGTTGTCTTTTTATATAGGCAGACTAAACTAAGGTGCCAATATCTTTTAAAAGAAAACCCCAAATTAGTAAGATTAATAGTCTATTAAACTATACTGTGCTGAAATATAGTTTGTAGATATTATAAGGAAGAGAATCTTCTATACTTAATATCATTAAAATTTATGTTTGAGCTGCCCTCTCCATCATTTCTTGAAGATAATAAAAGGATGAATTCTTTGTAAACCGTCCATGCAGTACATAATGGCCAACTAGAGTTCTTATTTCCATCAACGTCAATTTCAAAAGGGAGAAGTATACAATGTAATAATATATGTGGTCTGAAACATACCCACACCCAAAGATGTGTATATCTGGTCTAGAAATTAAATAGAAAACATATTAGGGAATTCATACTGTAAGAGTTAACCCTTTTCAGATAAAGCTTATGATTATCTTTCACCAATTTCAGATTTTTAAGTACTACACTTCCAAGGTTAAGAGAAAGGGTACAGACTGCTAAGAGAATTAATAGCATTAGCATGAGCAAAAGTGGGCAAGCTTGGTCCAAAGATTAACTGAATGCTTTCAGCTTTCTGCATATAGTAGCAGAAGGATGTAATAAATCAGAGAAAGTTAGGTATTGTATACAAAATAAATCATTCATTCGAGGCCTCAACCCTCCCCCTCCAAATTATTACCTAACCAAAATTTAGATGTTTTCAAATTCACTGCAAAGCTCTTTTTTTAGGATAAAAAAATTACAAAGGATATTGGGGAAAAAAATGAACTGAGATACATACAGCAAGCTTATATCTATTCCTTAATGAGTAAAATTTACCTTTGATTCTTCTTTGGAAATTTAAACAATGCTTACCAGTTCATTTCCTGAAACAAGCAAGAGACTGTATCTGGCCACTGTAAAGAAACTGCGAGAAACCTTTAATTGCTAAATAAACACAAAAGAAACCACAAAAGAGTCAATCTGCATCGCGTTTGTATCTATTTGATCCTGAGAAGGCTGTCACTGCCTGGTTGTCATGCTCAGTTCTCCCTCGACAACACACACATCCAATCCACAGGCACACAGAATTCCAAGAACACTGCCAAATGTTCAGTCAGAGCACTTGTGAAACACACCTTGTAATTGTCCACAGCCTCGGTCGTTCAAACCAGAGCTCGGCAGCTTGTCCTGATCTTCACCAGTGAGGTAAATAAAAATACCATGCATCACTCTTCCAAACGAAAAAAAAGTAAAACAACCTCACAATTAGCAATTAATTTATTGCCCCAGAGATAAATCTTTTCTGTTAACCCAAACCAACATTATGCCTTGATGTAAACCTGAGCACATGCTGAGCACCCTGCCGCTTACCTTCTCCATCACTTGCTTCTAACGATAGCTGACAAACTAGCCTCACAAATCCTTTTTTAGCTGCTGATCAGACAGATCCCCCTTTGACAATCCAGCATGGTGGAACACTCGAAAATTCTTCCTGCTTCTATTCTATTGCTTGCTCGAAAAACCAGTTTCCTTTTCATTGAGATAATAGCCTTTTCTGTGGTCACATGACTCTGAAGCTACATTAGCAGAGCTTTATGATAATAGACTGAATAAGCCTCTACCCCCTCCTGTTATTAAGGGGATGTGTCTCTCTCACACACACGTGCAAAATGCACACATACACTCACATACACGTGTCTCAAATTATTTATTCTTCTTGTAATGATCATAATATTTAAAATATCTACCGTAACATGAAAATACTAAAAATTTCTAGGTCTGCTGCTAAAAATAACTGCTTGATGCAAACACTCTGATGCATGGTCTTTGGCGCAGCAGGGAGCAGCACGCTGGCCATGAACGCTCCAGTGTATGAAGTGGGACAGAGGAGACCTGTCTGCTCCTGTTCTCTAGAACTTCTGACCCAGTAATATAAAGTTGACACATCTGGCCTCAAGAACACTGGGGGAGACATGATACCTGCCCAAACACTGGCATTTAACTAGTTTCATGTATTAGCAAAACACATGTAAGTGCACGTTTTCAACATCAAAATGTATCGTTATTGGAAATGCCCCCTACGTAATCTTCAGGTTATTGCACGGAGAAAAATATCACCATGGCCAAAACAATCTTTAAAACATTTTAAAAAAAATCAAAAGGTCTTCTGAATCTGGCCAATTTGTTTGATTTCTGATAAACGATCAACTTTTGAAACACACGTGTGGAAGCACTACGTCAGTGCCTGACACACGGTAGTTGCTCCACACTTTTTTTTTTTAGTGTCCTTGGTAACAGATTGAAGTGCTAGGCAAAGAGACAGTGGCAGATGACATTATCTGCTCTCTTTGTTTTCATTAAAAATAAAAAAAAATCTCTTAAATCTATCAGACAAGCAATTTGGGAAAGGAGTTTAAGTGTAAGAATATGCTGAGAAGTGGAAAGCAGAGAGGAAGATGAGCCAAGGAGTGGCCCCAGAAGAAAGTCACGCCACTGGGAGGGTGCTGCTGCTCCTAGACTGAAATAAGACAGACAGTCCCACTAAAGCAATGGAGGAAGCTCCATTTGACATATTTGGGCTTTATTTCTTGCCTTGGTTTTCTCATCTCAAAACCGGAAAACACAGCAGGTATTTTCCTTTTTTAACTTTTCACTGTGCTAAAATACACACAACATTAAAAGCTACCACTTTTGAATGCATAGCTTGGTAAAGCTAAGCCTATGCGCATGGTTGTGCAATAGTGCTCCCGACCTTTTTCATCTTGCAAAACTGAAACTGCACCCATTAAACAACAACTCCCATTTCCCCTTCCCTCCAGGCTCTGGCACACATCATCTACTTTCTGTTTCTGTGAAATTTAACTACTTTAGACCCCTTGTTGAAGTGGAATCAGAAGTATTTGTGTGTGTGTGTGTGTGTGTGTGTGTGCAGATATGTTAAAAAAGAACTGTTTCAGTACCTGGAGATCAAGACAGTTTTCACCTCACCAAATCATTTTACACAAACTGCATTATCCCTAAGTAAACCAAGCCAAAATTATACTCTTTAATATAGGAAAAAACAAAAGTTGTTATAGATACAACTAGACAGAAGGAATTATTGCCACATAAAAGCTATCTATACTAAAAACTCTAATTTCTAAGAACCTCAAAATTTTGATAATTCTAATTCTGAAACTTTTTAGTTTTAATTTAATTAACCACTCAACACATAAATAACTCGAGCAGGCTGGAGTGGGTGTTGACTAACTCTCTTCCAGTCACTGGAAGGGACCAGGGTCACTCTGCTGGAACACAGTCCTAACATCTCACCAAGCCTCTGGTGACTACACAGTGGTAAGTGAGCATAGCTTCCATGAGGACTCCAGCAGAGAAATTGAGACATCAAGAAAATATATTTAAAACACTCAAACGCTCACACCTGGTGATACTTCATCAAAAAAGCCAAAGCACAAAGAACTTTTACAAGTTATAATGATTTTAACAGCCACCTAAATATTTTCATTGGGCACTTGAAATCTAAAATCAATAATCAGCCAGGGCATCATAGGAAATTAATGTTATTATAGGAAACTAACCATAGCAGATATGAGAGAATACTTCTTTTTTTAAAGGAACAGCATAAAAACTATAGGGGGTAATTTTGTGAAATCCATCCACCCATTTGTCCTTTTTCTGCTCACAACATCATCAAAGCTTTGGTTATCTTGAGCTAACGTGAGGTCACAAGCACTCCTTACCACCCTGTGGTCCTTTATCAGCTACAATGGAGTTTTCACAAATTATTTCTCAGCCAGTCATGGGCAGCTGGAAAATCTGCTGAGAATTCACTGACCAAAACCATCACGGGAAGAAAATGTCTCTTGCCAAAACTTCCAAGTAAAATGTCTTAGTCCAGATTCTGCGCTTACGCTTCAAGACATACCACAGCTAGCAAAGCTGTCCCTCTCACGTCTTCTGCTGGCAAGCACAAGTGGGTGAAGCTGTCTATCCCCCTCCTGAGGGCAGGCTGGTGGCTGCAGCAGACTCCAGTTCATCAATTTTAACCCTTTTTCTTCACGAGGGCTTAAGTGTTGACAAGGGCATTAGGCTGGATGGTTTGTAAAGCTGTTTCTAGCTTTAAGGTTTCCTGATGGTGGTATTTATATAATTGTGATTAATTTCTTAAACCAAAAGTCTGATGAGAAGTCAAACAAGAATTCAAGAATAGAGTAATAAGGTGAAATTTACACTTGGTGCAATAAACAGATGTTAAGAATAAAGTTAAGCATTCTTACCTACGAAAGCCTGGGTTGGGAAGAACCCCTGGAGGAGGAAATGGCAACCCACTCCAGTATTCCTCCCTGGAGAATCCCATGGACAAAGGAGGCTGGTGGGGTGGGGTCGCAAAGAGTCAGACACGCCTGAGCGACTGATACACACACACACCAGTGAAAGCACCTATGGAACTGACGCTCCCATCTAGATACATAGCACGGTCATCACCCAGCAGACTCTCCTGAGCCCACCCCCTTACCCCAACAACCGTGACTCTTCTGCTACCACAGACTGGTTTAGCTTTTTCTAGAACTTCAAACAAAGGGAATCAGACAATAAGTACTTTTCATGATTCTTTAGCATCACGTTTTGTGTTATTGCAGGGCTTCCCTGGTGGCTCAGAGGTTAAAGCATCTACCTGCAATGCGGGAGACCAGGGTTCGATCCCTGGGTCGGGAAGATCCCCTGGAGAAGGAAATGGCAACCCACTCCAGCACTCTTGCCTGCAGAATCCCATGGACAGAGGAGCCTGGTAGGCTACAGCCCACAGGGTCGCAAAGAGTCGGACACGACTGAGCGACTTCACTTTTGTGTTCTTGCATATAATAATCATTTGTTCTTTTTCAGTGCTCAGGGTAATTCCACTGTGTGACTATATGGCAGTTCATCTACTTTCCTTTGATGGGCATTTGGACTGTTTCAAGTGGGTAGCTTGCGGTAAACAGAATTCTAAAAATGGTTCTGCAAGACTGCCCCACATCCTAAGGTACACATCCTTCATAATCCCAAGCATCGTCAATATGGTAGATTTTCATGCTAATAATTAGGTTATGTCACATGGCACTGCTGACTTTAAGGTAGGGAGATTATTGAGGTGGTGGTGGTGGTGTTCAGTCGCTAAATCCTGTCCAACTCTTTTCAATCCCATGGGCTGTAGCCTGCCAGGCTCCTCTGTCCATGGGATTTCCCAGGCAAGAATATTGGAGTGGGTTGCCATTTCCTTCTCCAGGGGATATTCCCGACCCAGGGATCGAACCCAGGTCTTCTGCAGTGGCAGGCAGATTCTTTACTACTGAGCCACCAGGGAAGTCCAGGGAAGATTAGTCCAGGGAGGCCTAATCATAATGCATTTTCTCCATGAAGCAGGCACAGAAGTTAGAAGTCTCAAGTCCGAGAAAGATTCTATAAACCTTAGATGACATTAAGATGGAAGAAATCCAATGTCAAGAAAGATGGATGACCTCTAGGCGCAGAGAGTGGCATTCAGCTAACACCTAGCAAGGACACAGGATCTCAGTCCCATTGATCCAAGACCCTGAATTCTGCTAACAACAAGAATGAGCTGAAAGTGGATTTTCCCCCGAGAGCTTTCAGATGAGAACTCACTCTTGCTGACACCTTTGTTTTAGCCTGGTGATGCTCTGAGCAGAGAATTACATCGACGCCGTGCTCAATTTCAGATCTATAGGATGGTAAGCTAATAATTGGGAGTTATTTGTGGTAATCTGTTACTCAGAAAAAGAAATCTAATGAGGGGAAGGTGTGACTATATACAAGTTGCTACCAGTACACATGTGCAAGTCTTTTCATAGACATGAGTTTTCATTTCGGGTGGGTAAATACCTATGATGGAATTAGGGGCTCGTGGGTAAGTGTAAGAAACTGTCAATGTGTTTTCTAAGGTAGCTTTACACTCCCACGAGCCACGCATAAGAGATCTGGGTGTCCCACAGCCATACCAACATTTGACATTGTCAGTCTTTTAAATCTTAGCTGAAATTCTACATATGTTAGCAGCCTTCCCTACACATGGGTGTGCTCCTTGTTCACTTCCTTCTCTGTAGAGGCTTTATAACATTTACAGCTAATGACACCACACAAAGCCCTGTTTTGTGTACCCTGTCAGTGTCTCTTAGGGATTAGCTTTCTCTGCACTGGAGTATAAACACTGAAGGGTAGAGATCATGCCTTTATTTCTTTAAATCCTCACCATCATCTATCCTAGCGCTGCCTCTACAGATTAAATGGTCATATTTAAGTACTGACATTTCTTTTTCCTTAAAAAGGCAATTATATAGCAATATGAAAAAATGCTTTTGAATAGGCCACTTTATAGGGAGGAGAGAGTATGGCCTTGGAACTACATTTTAGTTGGACTCCATTGCTAGACATACAACCTTGAGCAAGTTACTTCATCTCTCTGAGTCTTAGGTTTCCTATCTGTAAACGGGGAAAGTTGGGGGGCCTACACTGTGTTGTTCTTGTCAAGAGTCTATAAATTATATGGAAAGCAACTAGCCCAGAGTCAGACACGACTGAGCAACTGAACTCAACCAGCCCAGAGCCTGGCACAGGACGACATCAATTGATGGCAGCTATTATTAGCCCTTAGTTTGATATGATGTTCAGCAAAAAGAGAAACAACCTTTCTTTTATAACTTTATACTAAGAACAGAAGAGAATACATAAAATGTAAGAGTTGGATTAGGTGGATGATAGCATAGGGGATTTTAATTTCAATTTTTAAACCCTTAGTGGTGGCTCAGAGATTAAAGCGTCTGCCTGCAATGCAGGAGACCTGGGTTTGATCCCTGGGTCGGGAAGATCCCTTGGAGAAGGAAATGGCAACCCACTCCAGTATTCTTGCCTGGAGAATCCCATGGACGGAGGAGCCTGGTGGGCTACAGTCCATAGGGTCGCAAAGAGTCGGACACGACTGAGCGACTTCACTTTCACTTTCAAAGTTTCCATAATTTTAAAACACAGTAAATTGTTGATAACTTCTAAAACTGGGTGAAGGATACATGGGGGTGGGGGTTATAAATACTATTTTAAATTTCCATTATACAAACCTCAAAAACTAGAATTCACTGTACCAAAAAAAAAAAGGGTAAATATTTAACTGACAAAGATTTCCTGATGCACCAAGACATTTTATTAATTCAAATGATTAAAAATGAGATAAACCCTGAAGGTGTCACAGTTAACAAGCTGCAGGGTGAATAAACTTTAGGTCATTTATGATATTAATTTGTTAGCCCATTAGCATTGTAATTATATATTAAAGCAAAATATCAGGTTTTGAAAACCTGATAAAGTATCATGGAATAGTTAATCTCTTTGTTAAATACATTTTTAATGCAATAAGGCATCAGTTGCATACGTAGTATAAGTCAATAAAGTGAAAAGTAATAACACCCATTTGAACTAGCTGTTTTTATGAGGCACCTGTGTGCACAGAATTATGTCACTTGGCTCCCTGGGCCTTCTTCCTCAAGAGGGGAGCCAGGGATAGCAAGAAGGCCCCTCTGAGAAGATGCTGCCTGTGGCTGTCAGCCCACTAACATTAACTAGAGATTTCACTCTTCTGATATGCAGGGTAGTACGTTTTCGAGAAGGCCCAACTGTGCTAAGCTAGCTAGCAGTGAATGCTATTTTGCTGGGTTATTTCCAATAAAAGGCTTATGCAAACAGCAGTGCATAAATGTCTATGATACGACTGCAGGAAATTATACCCACACAAAAGACAGCTGAGGAGAAGGACTAGAGAGTACAATCACTTCTAAATACGACTCTGCCAAGTTGCCACTTCATGGAATGAAATAATATACAAATAGCACACTGCATTTCCAGCTCAGCATCTGTGCTTCATCCAAGGACTTTAGAGGCTTTGACTACTGAATCTGACTCTTCCCAATTAGTTCACATGTAAACCATTCCAAAGAGTTGCCCTTAAGAGGTGCATTTATTCTCTGAAGTCACTGAGTACCCCTGGGTTACAAATAAAATTCCTAGGTGATCTGCTAACCAGAATGAATGAGAAACCCAGCCGTCTATCAGGATTTATAACTTTTATTCCTCAGGATTCTAAAAATGCCAAAGGCTCAGGGAGCAGATTAAAGACCACAAGAATTTGACTCACTGATTAATCCAGCCCTCTGAGATTGGCATTATTCCCTAGAAGGCTCTGATGGGATAAACGACCATTTAGAATTATAAAATTGTGGGGCTTAAAAACAAAACAAAAAACACGAGGGCCATCTCATGTTGGGACTCTAGAATTCTTCCACCTCAAATTCCCAACCTTGGATAACTTATCAGTCTCTGGTTAGATCTTTTCAATTCATAACCTTAGAGCCATTTACACTGTAAGGAGAAAATTTCCCCAGCTGTTCTTAAGAGTTCAAAAAGCAACCAAAGGCCAAGACTAGACCATACTGTTTCTTTAAAAGGTTAGATGGGAATGAGATTCCAGGGACAAAATGGAAGAACTACATCCTTTGACGGTGATGGCTAATGGCCTTAAACACACCTTCTTGTCATCCTCAAACCCTGGTAGATTAGCCAGGCTTGCTCTTCTCACTCTACTGTTCTCTGCCTCCTCTACGTACTAACTTCTCCCACATAGAGTCAAAAGAGAGTGACAGCCACATACACAACGAGGACCAGAAGAGCCTGGCTTGCTCTTCTCACTGGATCATAAAGGAATGCTATGCAGGTAACTGATAATAAGGATTTTTGTTTTTTCTTGACAGTCTGCTTTAACTAAGATCTGACTGAAAGTTTTCACTGGTTCACAAATTTGGCCATATAAATACAGAAGAGGAAAAAAAAGTCTCTCTTGGTGGAGGTGCTATATTCTGAGGCAAATAGTGAATTATTCATCTATTCTACATTTCCACGGGCATGAGAGGGACTTGTCACAAGTGGGGAGCATGTGCTGCGTTTATCGAAGACCACGCCTTGCACAGCACAGCACAGTGCTGTATCTCTGCACCACAGCCAGTTCTGGTTCAGCTTCAAGGGTCCCCTGTTAAATGCTTTTTAAACGAGGTGGATGATTTCTTCCTTCTCTCCCTCATCCCTGCTTTTTCTTTTCCTGCTTTCTCCTTAGTCGCTCCTTCCTTTCATAATACTAAGATTACTTGCCCTGGTGAGCAAGAGGGTATGTCATAGTAGCCAATCTAAGAGAAGAGGGGAAATATCATTAGAGGCAAAAAAAAAAAAGTCATCTTTCCTTAAAGCCTCACAGGCCATAGCAATAATTTATAACAAAAGAAAAACATGTTTGACACCTGCCCTGATGTCTTTCACTTCTTTCTTGCTCTTGTTTCTTTTGTAGCTGTGGATAGATTCATTTCATTCAACAAGTACTTATTCAGAACAGTGTCACGTAAGGCACCAAGTCAGGCAGTGGGGACACAAAAATGGACAGGACAAAAAAATCCCTGTCCTCTAGAGGCCCGTCATCAACGAGGGCAAAGAGAGAAGTAAGCAAAATGTAAATGATCAGAAATGCCTTCTCAAGATGGGCTGTTAAAAGACAAAGAGAGTCAATGTCCAACTCTGAATGGGGAGGGCCAGCTCTTTAGAGGAGAGCAGGACAAGCAGGACTCTCTCTAGTGTGTGAGGAAGGGGAGAAAAAGGTATAACAGCAGGGGAGCGTGAGAGCACATTCCTTGCTGGAGAGCCAATGAAATCCGCATGATCACAGCCGAAAGGTATTAATGCCTAAAAGAAGGTGGTGGGAAAAGAGGCTGCAGAGGTGGGCATGGGTCAGGCTAGGATGAGCCCTGTTTGCAGAGCTGAGGAGGCCGAAATCCATCCTGTGGGGAATGAGGAACCCATGAAAGGTTCTGAGCAGTTGAAGAGATGATTGTTTTTCTAAAAGAGAAAGATTTCCATTGGGAGGAACTTCAAGAAATGATACTACGTGGGGAAGAATAGTCAGAAAATTGTAGCAATAAATCAGTGAGGAATGATGAGACTATACATAAAGATACCTACACTTATGTCTAATCACACAGCCTACAAATAAGCCCTCATACATGGTAGAATGGTTTCTGACACAGGTGCCAAGAGTCAACGGGGCCTTCATATTTCAACAAATGGTTCTGGGAAAACTGGATATCCACATGCAAAAAATAATGATGGTGAACTCTACTTTGAAAAGTAAAAGTTGCTCAGCTGTGTCTGACTCTTTGTGACCCCATGGACTACATAGCCCATGGAAATCTCTAGGCCAGAATACTGGAGTGGGCTGCCTTTTCCTTCTCCAGGGGATCCTCCCAACCCAGGGACTGAACCGAGGTCTCCTGCATTGCAGGCGGATTCTTTACCAACTGAGCTATCAGGGAAGCCATGTTTACTTTACATATATAAAAATTAACTCAAAGTAGATCAAAGACCTAAACATAACAGCTAAAACTATAAAATTCTTACAAGAAAACAGAGGGGGGAAGTTTCATGATGCTGGATTCAAGAAAACAGAGGGGGGAAAGTTTCATGATGCTGGATTTGGCAATGATTTCTTAGATATGACATCAAAAGCATACAAAACAAGAGGAAAAAATAGGTAAGCTGGCCTTGCTTTTGAGCATCAAAGGATACTATCAATAGAATGAAAAGGCAACCTATGGAATAGGGGAAAACATTTGCAAATCATATTTATTTGATAAGGGATTGATATCCAGTATTAAGAGCTCCTATAATACAACCAAAAACCCAAACAATTTGATATAAAAAAATAGCAAAAGAAATTAAAAAGACACTTCTCCAAAGATAGACAAATAGCCAAAAAGCACATGAAAAGATGCTTCAACACTACTGGTCATTATAGAAATACAGACTAAAACTACAAGGAGATACCACTTTCAGTTCAGTTCAGTTCAGTCGCTCAGCATGAACCATGAACCATGAATTGCAGCACGCCAGGCCTCCCTGTCCATCACCAACTCCCAGAGTTCACTCAGATTCACGTCCATCGAGTCAGTGATACCATCCAGCCATCTCATCCTCTGTCGCCCCCTTCTCCTCCTGCCCCCAATCCCTCCCAGTATCAGAGTCTTTTCCAATGAGTCAACTCTTCGCATGAGGTGGCCAAAGTACTGGAGTTTCAGCTTGAGCATCATTCCTTCCAAAGAAATCCCAGGGCTGATCTCCTTCAGAATGGACTGGTTGGATCTCCTTGCAGTCCAAGGGACTCTGAAGAGTCTTCTCCAACACCACAGTTCAAAAGCATCAATTCTTACACCCATTTAAATGGTCATTATAAAAAAAAAAAAAACTATGAAATACATATTTGCAAGGAGAAATAATGGAGAAAATGGAACCCATGTGCATTGCTGGTGGCAGGTAAACTGGAAAACAGTATGTGATTCCTCCAAAAAAACTAAGCACAGAATTACCATGTAACTCAGCAATTCCACTTCTGGGTAAGAACCCGAAAGAACTGAAAGCAGAGAATTGAACAAATACTTGTACTTCTATGTTCTTAACAACATTATTCACAATAGCCAAAAGGTGGAAGTAACCCAAATGTTTACTGACAGATGAATGGATAAATAAAATGTGGGGTGTGTATGTATATACATACATACAAACAATGGAGTATTTTTCAGCTATAAAAAGGAAATTTTGACCTATGCTACAGGATGGATGAGTCCTGAAGACATCCTAAGTGCAATAAGTAAGTCACAAAAAAGATTAGAACCTCTTATATGAACTTTCTAAACCAGTCGAATTCATAGAGGCAGAAAGTACAAGGGTAGTTGCCAGGAAATGGGGACGGGGTGGGGTAAGGAGTGGGGAGTTAGTGTTCAGTAGGTACAGAGTTTCAATTGTGGAAGATGAAAAAGTTCTGAAGATGGATATTGGTGATGGTTGTACGATAATGTGCACGTACTTAACGCCACAGACATGGACACTTAAACATGGGTACAACGGTGACTTTAGTATGGATATTTTGACCAGAATTTTCCTAAAATTCTAATATAGTCATATTTTAGTTAGGCAAGGTCAAAAAATGTCTTCCTATTCAGAATTTTGCTTATATGTCCTACATTGTTATTACTGCCTCAATGAAAGAGTGTTCTTTGTCAGCTGCCAAATCATCGTCACCTTTAGGCCTGGTGAAGCCACCTGCTGTGTGCCCAAGGCTTCAAGTGATTTGTGTTAGTTTATTAGTAGTATACTAAGTAAAATTACCCCCAAACTTAGGAGTACTTTCTGCCAAACCTACGAAACAGAAGATAAAACCGCATGTCAACTAAGCAAGAGAAGCTCAACGAGAAGGTCAGAGAACAATTTATTCATCATCTCAGAAGCGAGAGAACACAGAACAGGTTGGGTGTCTAAGATCTTCCTTAAGCAGGCCATGAACAGCAGACACAGGTAACTCTCAATCATCCAAGCTAACAGAGGATTCCTAATTTATTTCTATTTTCCTGTGGAATAGGGTAATTGATACGCGCTAACTGAAAGGCAAAAACACTGGGACACGAAATAAGATGGAGTCTCTCAAGGCTGGACCTTGGTACGGAATCTGTGAGGCGTAGCAAATGTACATGTGTGCTCTAGTCGCCCTTCCCCCCTGGCTCGGCAGACACTGCTAATGAATCATTTCTGAGCCTGAGTGCATGCCTCTCCCTTCTGACCCAGCACTCCCAAGCAGTCACTATTATGGATAGGAATTGGCACCAGAGAAGCCGTGCTTGCCATCCCAGAACCAGGGTATTCGTGCTTAATGATCCCCAAGTGTGCAGGCATCGGGCCAGCCAGGTGTTTTTGTATGTGGCGTCCCACTGGTTCCTCCAAATACCATGTGAGAGTGGCTTCATCTTCCCCTTTGAGAGATGAAAAAACTGAGGCTCGGCGAGGTTAAATAACTTATTCAGGGTTACACAATTGAAACATTGCAAAACACCAATTATTAATATTTAGTAGGTACAAATTATATGCCAGCCACTCTGACATGTATTATCTCTTTAATCCTTTCTATAGCCCTGTAACATAGGTATTAATTTATCCCTATTTTACAACTAAGGAAAATGAGGCTTAGAGAGCGGTTTGGTAACTTAGTATCAGTCAGATTAGTAAGAACAAAATTTTAACCTCAGATCAGATGAATCCCACATCCCCTGTTTTTTCTCTCTGATGCTTCTGGCAATAAAACTTTATGCTTAAGTTACACTATTCCAAGGCATTATTAGGGGTACAGAGACAACCACTCAATAAGTTTACAGTATAAAAAAGGAGAAAGCTACTATGCAAATCACGATAACTGCCATTCATCTATTCCTCAGCTAATCATTGAGTCCTTACTATCTACAGGCACTGTGGATATAGTGGTGAAAGTGATAAAAATCCTTGTCCTCCTGACCTTAACAATCTAGAAAGGGCCAATAAACACGATAAATGAGTAAAAAGATGCCACATGTGACCTAGCGCTAAGTGCTAAGGAGGAAAAAGAATGGAGAGGGGTGAGAAAAGCAGGGAAATTGAGGGCATTTCAGCTAGGGCAACAAGGACCCTCCTGCTACATCTTTAGACACGTAGCATGCGCCATCGCTGGGACAGCCACCACCAGCCCCTCACCTTTCCAAATAGCCATAGCGTCTCTGGCCCTCCTGAGAGCCGTGGATACATGTTTGCCAAAAAGTTCGTTTGGGTTTTTCTGTAAGATATTCAGGAAAACCCAAAGGAACTTTTTGGCCAACCCCTATACTGTCTCACCATTTTTCTTCAAGCCTGGTACCATTCAGCTTCTGTCAGAAACTGGATTTTGTACTTTTTCCAAAACTTGGCTTTACTGACACTGCACGAACATGCTTCCGACCTCACCTCCCTGATCTGTGCTGAGTCTACGTCTCTCTGCCACCAAGCCAAACAAGCAAGCAAACAAAAATACCCAAAAAACCCTATGGCTGTTTTGGATTGAATAACAATCCTGGTTTTGCTTCTGGCTATAAAGGCACTCCACTGATAATGCAGTTCCTGTGATCATATCAGCAAAACTGGGACCCAACGGATACTTCTAGCCTCGGGACCTCACTCAGCTCCAGTGCAGCTTTCAGCCCACCATCGACCTCTCTCCCAGATGCGAGGACCCCGCACCTCTTGGAGCAAACTCCTCTTCCTCTGTCAGCTGCTTTTCAGTCTCTGTCACCCAGTAAGTTTTCTGTAACTACCCCTTCTCTGTCTTCAAGCCCAATCAGTTTCCAACATCTACGTTTACAGTTTCTCTTGATCACATCTCCTTCTTTCCAATTCCTCCCCAAGAGTCAGAACTTTCGTCTCTAAAGCAGGCTTCCCCCGGAATATCTCCAGGTACTCTCCCTTTTTCCACTTACCCTAGGATCAGCATTAAATTCTGGTGCTACAGTCCCTTCATGGTGAACTTGAAGGCAGAAAGCACCATATACTAAGATCCTCAATTCACTGAGGACTGATGCGGTGATGATAACCTTCTATCACAGTTCCTAACATGCAGTAGGAACTCAAAAATAAAAATGTCAGTTTTCTTTCCTTTTCTCTTATTTCTTATTCTCTGTGAAATCAAATAAGGATCTGGCATTCGGAGGCTTGTGGAATCTACCTGGTTTTCCAGGTTTTCTGAGCAAATATTCCTCCAGCTCTGTGTTCTCAGTTCTGGTCAAGCTGGAGTACCCAGTGCTCTTAGACCTGACAATCATTTGTGCATCTTGTCCCTTTCTGTTGAGAGTGAAGTGTCCCTTGCCATTCTCTGCCTATGTAAATCTTACCGATCCTCCAAAGGTTATTATCAATGGCCACCTCCTCCTGAAGTCACCCCTAAGCCCTTCATACAAGAGACCCTTTGCTATCTCTGTCCCAAGAAATCACCAACTACTCTGACAGCACCCTTCCAGTCAACCAAGAAACATGTATTGATCTTTTGGTATGTGCCAGGCAATGTATCAGAAACTGAGGACACAAACGTAAAACACTACCATATTAATGTTTACGTACTTAATTTACCCTAAGTATATTATAAACTTGAAAGAGGCCCAGCACTATGATTATAAGTTCTTTGATGTCAGAGTCTGTGTATTACTCATCTTTGTATTCTCTACAGCACTTATTATGATACCTTGGTACATAATATAAGCTTAAATTGTTAAATTTGATAGCAACCATAACAGTTTTGCAGTACTTCAAAAAAAAAAAAACCCACCATTTTATTCCAGAGACAAATAAGGTTGTTTATAGTGAAAAATTAAGTATTACTAAAAGTCGAGAGAAATTATTATTCATAAAATTTTAGATGAAGAAATAAGTACTGCATAGCATTGGGTGCATAATAGTTTACTACGATTTAAATACAAAGCTAGGATTAGAACGCTGTCTCAGACTATGCTCAAACTTCAAAGTCTACAGAATATGTCAAAGAAACAAATAAATAAGGATAAGATAAACTCAGTAGAACCCTCAATCCTGTACTTTTATCGCATGCTTCTGTATTTTGTGTTGAGTAGAGACCTGCCATGTAAAAGTCTTATGACTGGGATAAACTATGCCACATGTAAATGAGAAATTAAAATGCCGGAATAAAGAACAAATTCACCACATTGTGTCCCTGATTCAGGTGTCAAACTCAAGACTTATTAGTCAGAGGGATGAGCCAAATATAACGTGTGAGGAAAATCTGACAGAAGACATGTACTCAAAGTCGTCTCTTCATATTCAACACCTCTCCCAAGAGAGAATGAGAACCACAGCCCTCTAATATCTAAATCAAAAGCAAACAGAAGTCAATGAATACACACTCAGAGAGCGGAAATAAATCTGAACATTTCAAAAATATTTCTTGGCCGTAATACTTCCAAGTAGGTAGAGTTTAATGAGGATTAAGGGCCTATTTATGCTTGGTGCTGAGGTAGATGCCGTATCTAATCATTTGCTTTAAACAGAATAATGAGGGAAAAAATTAATAGTTTAAATGTTCAACTTGAGAGTTAACTATCACAAGCACCATTATATCACCAACTAAGAAAATGAATGAAAAGTACATTAACACCTGTCTCCCACTTTTAAGATACAAAAGGCTATCAATTTGTTTCCATAAAAACATAACCAATATCACTTACTTTGATAGAAAAACTTATTCCTTAGATGCTCCTGGCTAAAAAATGATTAACAACTACAAACATTTACAAAGAGCCTAACAAAAGTGAAACAAATCACTGTAATTATTGAAACACGAACTGGTGACTAGACATTCTACTGGGAAAAGCTATACTATCTGAGTTCATGTGATAGATAATGATAAAAATAAAACAGTATGTTACATAAAAGGTGAACTTCAAAGCTAATCCCATTGCTTGCTGACATGACAATATCTGTAACAGAAAAGATGAAGAAATGATAAAAATCAAGGGAAATGCTCTCATTTTAGAGTAAAAAGGTTAGGATATGGCAAATAGTGAATATGGTGATGAAACACTGCAGTCCAATTTGAGTCTTAATTTAGTAAAACATATAAAGTTAAATTAAAAAAAGAATTCCGTACACATAGCAGATACTAAGAAGTAATTATAGCAAAAAGAAATTAGCCAGCACTTAAATATCAAAGCTTCAAATAAAGTGACTTTAAGAACAGCTAGACTTTATTAAGTGCTTAGTAAGTGCTAAGCCCTTTACCCACATTATCTCATTTAATAACAACCCTAAGAATGAGACCTTTATCTTTTCCCCATTTTAAACTTTAAGTGTCAGAGCTTGGATTCACACCCACCCAGAATCTGACTTGGTTCTTTACCTATGACAGTAATATATATTGTACTAACATATGGTTCTTTAACCATACAGTAATATATACTATATTAATTTTCATATAAATTTAATGATCAAACACAAACACAGGATAATTAACATGCCCAGTCCTCTTGTAATATGGGTGTACTCATATGCATTGCTCTAATCTATGCATGTTAAAAGTACTTCTATATGGAGAAGAGGAGGGAAGCAAAGTACTGACAATTGGGTCTTGACATGGAAAAAAGAAACCAGGGTCACTCTTTTTGCAGTTCCTTGAATCACAGCCCTGATAGGGGCATGGCTGGGATATCGCGAAAGAGTGCTACATCCTGCCAGGCAAACCATGGTCTCTCCATGCACCGAACACGCAACTTTAGGCTTATACCAGCCTGGGGAGAGAGGGACAGGAAGTCAGTGGATACAAGCACAATCTAGCTAAGACAGTGGGTAGCAAATGTGGTAAAAGGGAAAGCCTGAGAAGGCTCCCTAAATTTCTGCCTCGATCTAAAAGAAACTATTTCTCTTTGATCTTTAAGAAAACGAAGCAGTGAGCAAGCAGAGAATGCATTCTTACATATATGGTACCGTCATTTTTAGAAAAAAGCCATATTTATGCCTCTTATTTTTTAAATCACAAGGTAGGCCTATAGTTTCTGCCACTAATTTTAGCATTTTCCTTCGGTTCTTAAAAAAAAAAGGTCAGTCAAATTCTTATTTGACTCAATTACACATGTGTCTACCAAGGATTAGCTAAAGGTTTGAAAAATTTTAACAGTTTATTAAAAATAATATAAAGATACACCTACATATCTACATAGAAGTCAAACTGAACAACTCTAACAACTGAATCAAAATTTATTTGTTGACATTTTTAAATGGAATAAGGCAAAGGCAAAGTACACATCCCTCTGGCTCAAGATAAAATATGTTCCTAAAATGCATATAAAATACTTTCCACCTATCAAACACGACTTTCGTATTAAATCATATGATTTAATATGCTTCCATGAGAAAGAAAAACCACACTGACGGGGTGAGCTAAAAATCTGTAGAAATCTGACCATGCCTAAGCCTGTATTCCAACATGGCCTGAAAGCCATCAAGCTGAGTTCCATCAGTTTAAGTTGATTACTAGGAAAAGTCAAAAACAATCAACAATGATCAGAAGAACATGGCAGGAAAACAACAGGTGCTGACTCCTCTCCATTTTAATCAACAAACTCACATAGCAGAGCCACCCAGACATAAATCATACTTCTCTCTTCCTCAACAGAGCCCATTAATTAGAATTAGGATTGCATAATCAAGATGTACAAATTATATTTTAAAATGCATCATAAGAAAATTTGAGAGAAAATTAAAAATATTTCATGGAGGTATCATATTTATCAGAAGCTAATTCTTTATCTTTCAGATAATTTTAAGTATGAGTATAGCTGCAACACTTACTAAAGGGTTTTCTTAGGTTCAACTAAATATTCATACTCAGAATCATCAAAGCAACATCTGGCCCCAGTCTCCTGAGAAGGAGGTTATAGGACAGAACAGGGCTTGCCCAGCCAGGGAGATTTAGACTGGGGGTTGGTTGGGGTTGGTTAAACTCACTTCTACACGGGAGGGGTGTATGAGCTGTTCTTTTAGATGCTTCCTGCTCCATAGAAACCAGCATCTCTTTTAACAAGTTCACAGGCAAAGCTTCCAAAGTCCCAGTGAGGGAGATACTCCCAGGGAAATATCAGAGCTAGGGCTCCCCCATCTGGTATTGATATTTCATTTTTCCTCCTATCCAAGATGCATTTAACTAATCAGGGTTCATTTTTAGTGAATATAATGTTACCTAGATTCATAGCTGATGTAGTCCTATCAGACTGCCAAAGGAACAGATACAGCACTAACAAAAAGTTAAAAATGCCACCCCTGTACTTCCTTGGTGGTCCAGTGGTTAACAATCTGCCTGCCAATGCAGGGGACAAAGGTTCAATCCCTGGTCTGGGAAGATCCCACATGCTGCGGAGCAACTGAGCCCGTGTGCCACAACCACTGAGTCCGTGTACCACAAGCACTGAGCCCGTGCGCTCTAGAGCAAGAGAAGCTACTGTTGGGAGAGGCCTGCATACCGCAACCAGAGAGGAGTTCCCACTCACAGCAACTAAAGAAAAGGCCGCGTAGCAGGGAAGACTCAGCAACGCCAAAAATAAATAATAAAGTTGGATATATTTTCAAAATGCCAACCTGAAGTATCTCAACTATATTAATAACTATTAATCAATATAAAAAACATAACCCAATAGAAAAATGGGCAAAATATATCACAGGCAGTTCAAAAGAACCAAAATGACCAATGTATAATCTCAACAGTAATCAGAGAATATAAATTAAAAGTAAAATGGAATACCATTCCACACCCTTAACACTGTCAAAAATTTAATCTTAAGTCACATATCCTACAAATTATTACTACCCTCCGAGTAATACCCTAGATAAATTCTCACATTTATACAAGTGGACATTCACAAAAATATTTGCTGCTGGAATACTTACAGTGGTAAAACACTGGAAACAACCTAACTGTTCATCAAGAGGAAAATGGACAGTTCGTGACATGTCATATAATGGAATACAGCCCATTGAACTGACCAGCAAATACATGGACACGATCTCAAAGCAACATAATGTTATAGGGAAAAAGCAAGTTGCAAAACAAAATGGGCAGTCTGGTATGCTTAATCAAGTTAAAAAAATTTTATATTGGAGTGTCGGTGATTAACAGTCAGGTACATAGCAAAGTGATTCAGTTATACATATACATGTATCTTTCTTTCCCCTCTGCCTTGGAGCTGGCAGGATCTTAGCTCCCCGAGCAACTGAATTTGGGCCCTCGGGAGTGAGAGCACAGAGTCCTAACCACTGGAACACCAGGGAGGTCTTTCTCATCAAGCTTAAAATATACAAAATGACATCAAATATTATAAACAATTAAATACACAAACAGTAAAAGTAAAAACAAAAATAAAAAGCATAGGTACAATAAAGAACAAATTCTGAGTGGAGTTATCTCTGAGAAAAGAAAGAGAATGCTGTAAATAACACAGAGTTCAAAACAAGTGTTTTTTACCTGGTAAAGAGGAATAAACTTTCAAAGTCTAGATTTTATCTTTGCAGTTTTCAATCAGAACGCACTATACAGATACAGGTTCTTTTTAAGATTGTCATTCTACTTGTAATTCTGTTTCTTGAACTGAATTTCTCTCTTTCAAACATCTACCAATTGACTTTTGGATGTCAGGACTTCGGTCCAATTGGAACGCGGCATCCACTGTTTTAAACCAAGACTTTGCCTCTCTTCCTTTGTTCTCTCCATTTCCCCCCTAAATTCACCCTAGGCACCAGGAACAAAGCAATCAGCACACAATGTCACTTTGGTAATCTCACTTATCAGATCCCGAGATGTCAATCTCTGATGGCAGCCACTGCCTGGAGAATGCAAGGAAAAAGCTTTTAACCCAGCATTTAAAGGTCTCAAAGCGGGGCCTTTTCCTCCTGCCCTATACAAAGGGCTCTCTGGCTTTGCTTGTTCCCTTTTCTTCCTCTTCGTTCAAGCTGTGTGTCTTGCTGAGACTGTTACATGTTCATCATCTCTTTTCTAGTATCTAATCTTAGTTATCTTTCAAAACTGGTCATAAGTTTTATCTCCCCACCCCCCTTAAGCACCGCCCCCCCGCCATCAATGGGCCCTAATTTGGATTTATTCATCCATTCAAATACTGATTGGATGTCCGCATGTGGCAGGAGACATATCCCAGGGGGCACTGGTGTGATGCCTATGTATACTACAATGAATTAAACCCCCTTGGTCTTTTTGTTAATGTCTGTACATCAATCTTGACTATGCTATAAGCTTCTTCAAGGAACAGATTCATTTTTCCCCACACAGGAGCTAACATAGTACTCTGCAGTGGTCAGAGTTCAATAAAGATTCTCTGGTTAAATTAATTTTGAAATGAAAGGTTATATGATCTAATTTTTTAACCAAAAACAACTAATACTTATCATTGAAGTTTTGAATAATGACAACATTTTCTTGAGAAGTATATTTCTACCCAACAAGATTAATGGACTTGGAGTCAGAAGGTCTTGTTTTAACTTAGGCTCCACTATATTACCGCTGGCCATAATTCTCTCTCTCTCTCTCTCTCATTAGTCTCCATAAAATGAAGATATTCACACCTGTCTGAAGTGTTATGAAGAATGAGTAAATTAGGAAAAGACATGTCATTATGTCAGGAAGAGTCTAGGCTTCCCAGGTGGTGTGGTAAAGAACTCACCTGCCAATGCAGGAGACACAGGAGACCCGGGTTCAAACCCCAGGGTTGGGAAGATCCCCTGGAGGAGGGTATGCCAACCCACTCCACTATTCTTGCCCGGCGAATCCCATAGACAGAGGAGCCTGGCGGGCCACAGTCCAAAGAGTCGCAAGAAGTCGGACAGGACTGAGCACACACAGTTGATTCACAATATCGTATTAGTTTTGGGTGTGCAACACAGTGATTCAATATTTTCATAGCTTGCACTTCATTTAAAGTTATTATAAAATAATAGCTAGATTCCTTATGCTGTATTAATAAATGCTTGTTGCTTATTTATTTTCTACAGTCATTTGTATTTCTTAATCCCATACCCCTATCTTGCCCCTCCCCACTTTCCTCATCACACTGGTAACCTGTGGTTTGTTCTCTGTATGAGATGGTTTCTGATTTGCTATCTTCACTTGCTTCTTTTACTTTTTAGCTTGAAATGACAGCATGCACACACGCAAGAAAGAGTCTAATGTTTATCATTTAGTTCAATAACTATCAGGCTATTCTTAACAGATGCCAACATCCTCATCTCCCACAAGAAGTGTTTATAAAGATTCACTCCCTTTCTGCCAGGTGAGAGAGATGACATCTTTGACCAACATATGAAAGAAAAGAGGACCTACAAAAACAGCCAATTAAGATATTTTGATCATACGCTAAGTAATAATCTCAAGGTCATAAAAGTATTCTATATTTAAAATATCTTTATCATTCTATTTATTTTATAAAGTTAAGTACAAACAGTAAATATTTATTACTCTTGTAAAGGACCAATGTAAATGGTGCTTGGAAAAGAACAGAGAATGAGAAAATTGCTCTTTAGAATAAACATGATCTCAATAAACTTTCTACTTCCTTTTACATAAAGTTATTTTCTATTTGACTTACTGTGTGAAGTAGGAAACACAGAAATCCATTAATGACTGACTGTTTTGCCTACCTGGTTCCTCAAAGAATTATTAACCTCTGCTATACATCCTTGCTGCTCCTGCTTGGTAGAGTTGCCCAGACGAGAAGCAGCATTCAAGGAAATCAGTTTCTACAATTTGGAGTCTGCTCTTGTGATCTTCATTTGGAGCCTATTCTTGGAACCACCATCTCTCTGTCCTGACTGTCTTTAAGATTCAAGGCTCCCCTCCCCACTTTGGCAGTGCCCCAGACCCACCACATCTCTATTTTAGCTACACTAACCCCTGAAAGCTAATTTCTGGCAGACCATTTAGCCTATAGCATATCCTCTAAATTTACTGACACTCAGGGTAGCGACTTTTACATGATATGGCAGCAAACAGAAATTTGCACATTCAGTTTGTTGGGAAAACCTTACATGAGTCATAGTTTGACTATTTCTTCCTAGGTCACGTTTCTATACCACAACGCAAAACCTAGGTAACTACTACATAATATTCAAGATTATGGGCGCTGGTGCCAGACCAGTTCAAGTAGTAGCTGCACTAGACGTGCTGCCTCAGAAAAATATTATTTCACACCTCCATGCCTCAGGTTTTTCTTCCATGAAAGAATAACCACCACCATTACCGCATGACCACCACCATCACCACCACCTCTTCCTAAGGGCTGTGGCATGAAATGAGTTAGTAAAACAGTATAGCACCTGATATGTATTCTAAACAAATTCTGTACTTTATTTTCCTTTTATTTTTTCAAAAATTTATTTCTTTTTAATTGAAGGATAATTACTATATTGTGTTGTTTATGCCATACATCAACATGGATCAGCCCTGGGTACACCAATATCCCCTCCCTCTTGAAATTCTCTAAGAGGAAATAACACCAGTTACTGGAGGAATAAGCTGGAAGTAGACTTTCAATAATTTAACAGTAAGTTGAGCAAGTATCTTTCTGGTTGAGTAGATTCTTTTAAGCTTAAAAAAAAAACAGTTAAGTATGATATTAGCTGTCTACTCAGTTCATCTGTTAGGACAAATACTTATAATTTCATTCCTAACAGGCTGAATGTTTTTTACAGGAAAAAGTGTTCACTAGGAAAAAAATGTGCAAAGTAGGGAAAAGTAAGGAAAGAAGGGAAACACTCATATTTCTACTCTCTGAAGATACTATTCAACAAAAATTAACAATTTTTAACAAAACGTAATTTTAAAAAATCAGTTGTATAAAAATGAATACTACCATTCATTTTCACTTAATAGCATCACAAAGTATTTTTCATTATTTCAGCTTTTGGCAATACAATTTTAATAGTGCCATATTTCAAATTGAGTTCATATATTTCAAAGCAAACATAGGTAGACTTTTCTTATGATAATTGTAACCAATATACAAAACACATATATTTACATTCTGTCAATCTAAATTCATCCTCAAAAAAAGGCAAACCTCATAGATATGCCTATGCTGAAACTTTAATTTCCAATCTAATAGCTTGTGGTGCCTTCAGTTCAGTTCAGTTGCTTAGTCGTGTCCAACTCTTTACAACCCCACGGACTGCAGCACAGTCCAGGCTTCCCTGTCCATCACAGGGTGGCTTAGGTTACACATAGAACATATGTTACATATAACACATATTCACCAAAACCTCAACTACAAATTTTACCAGATTCAACACATACCACTTTGTTTGATTAACAGCAACCAGTGAAAATGTTTCCTTTACAAAAACAATCAGGGAAGCACCATGGTTTGATAAACATGAGCCGCTGAACTGTGAAGGTGAGAATCAGGATTCGTGTCCCAGCACAGCCCAAAAGTAACTATGCAAGAGCCAGAAAATTATTTACTGACTATAGGCCTTAACTTTAAAGGAATTATATAATTTCCAGGGCCCCTTTCAGCTCTAAAAGAAAGATGCTAAGAAATAAAGATGGTTACAGTACCAGCACCTACATGCAAATTACTACCACAGGACGGATGATTCTCACTGACAGAAATCGTATCCCAGCATCTAGAATTATGTTCAGAGCTATCTCAGACAGCCTACACTTCCATGCTATGTAAATTTTCTTTAAAATTAAAAAAATAAAATACAAATTCTACTTTAGACTTTCCTGCCATCTTTCCTGACCTCTTTTCCCATATAACAACTAAAAATTAAATATTTACATTTGCTTTTGTCAAAGAAACTCTGGCTTCCGTGCACACAAAAAAACTTATTTTGAAACCTGCTTAGCCAACAGACTGTCAATACTGTCAGTTCAAATAAATACGCTTGTGTGGTTGATAAAGAAGAACGCTGTATGAAATTATGCTTGAATTCATTTATTTGGAACACATACCCATGAGCAATTAGATAAAAGACAACAATGATGAATTACCTACTCCATATTTATTTACAGTGGAGTATCTGCTTTGTAGGAGTTTTCAAAGCAGATTAAATAAGCAACTAAAAATCTATGAATGCACTTTAGAATGCTGATTTTGTTAAAATTGTGTTTATTTGTAATATGTAGTAAGAGGGAAGATACATGTTGAAAAATATATTTTGGCCCATTAAAGAAAGCAACCCAGACATACACTTTTTTTTTTAAATTTTTTAAACATTTCCTTGAAGCAAGGAGGAACCTTCTCTTTGCTGTCTTTCAAATACACATTCACTCCTGGTCCTAATGATAAACCAGACGCAGTACAGTAAATGACAGGTGTGCACTGTCTCTTTCTTGAGTTAATAGAAAATAATACACTCAAAGAAATGGGGCAAAGTCAGCACCAGAGTACTGTCAAGGAGACTGAGCTTATTAATATTAATTTTTTACATGTTTCATCTGACTAAACGTACCTGTAATTGGTACCCCGGTTGTAAATTTAAACTGTTACGCTTATGTAATAAGCAGTCGTTATGTGCCTTCTTTTGTGTTCTCTAATGGGAAAACTGAGATGCTCTTTCCCCTTTTTAAGTTAAATGCTTGAGTAAAGTATGATTTTTAGGAGAACAAATACTCAACTTCTTACGTTGTAAATTACTAAAATCTGCTCTCCCTGGACTTGCCTATGTAAGAAACTACAGTGATTAAATGCTTTCCAGAGCTTACATGTTAGTGCTTTCAACTTCAAAAACAAACCAGGATCATGTCAGCTCTCTGTTCTGCCAAACTCCAAACAAAGAGTGAGCAATGCACAGTGGGACCAGGTCCTGGGCACTCTGAGAGGGGCAGAAACGTCACAGAGACCCAGAATGACTGTAGACTGTCTGCTTCTGAACCCATGTGTCCGCAAACATGGCTTCTACATATTAAACCGGCAGAGCTGACCCTTGTTACTGAGTCACTGCCTCACCAAGGAAGTTCCCAGCTAAAGCCCTTTACTCTCCGCAGAAGAGATTTCAGACAGATTCTACAAACTGAATAAGGAGATTGGAAAAATGTAGGGATTCTGCACCCAGGCATAACTACTTAAGAAATAAAGCACATGTATTTTAGAGTCAACTGATTTCCAACTTAGAGAAATTTAGTTGTAAAAATAAAGAGTTGTGAAGACACATTTTTTTGTGTCTTCATGTATTTCAGAATGTGTTCAAACTTGGTACACTCTGCAGTGTCTCTGAAACTTCAAGCTTTTTCACTTCTCTTCTTCCATCTTTAAATTGGCTGTAAACTTTCATCACCCATATCCTGCTGCAGGTACAGACACGGCTAAAACGCATTCAGCCCAGAAGGAGGGCTGTTTACAGAAATTAAGCCACATTCAGTCAAAGCAAAGTGCATGCTTCAACACGAAGAGCCTACCCCCTGCTCCAAAACATCCTCAGTAGTGTCTGTCTGACTTATCGGCACATCTCCTCTACTCTTCCCTAAGTCTTCTTTGTCATTTTTGTTTCTATTACCCTGAGCTTTTCCTTTCATAACAGGGAGGGAGGTAGGAGGGGGGTTCCAGTGGGAGGTGGGGGGGTTCTGGAGGGAGAGGACATATGTACACCTGTGGCTGATTGATGTTGATATATGGCAGAAACCAACACAATACTGTAACGTAATTATCTTCCAATTACAAAAAAAAAAAAAAAAAAAGGCTAGAGAAACTTTCTTCTGACCATAGATTTAATAGCACAGTCTCTTAACCTCCAGGTCTAAAAGCAGAGAATCCCTTTGCTCCACCTCCTAACATCTGTCACAAGAGTCAGATTACAAATCAACTCAAATGAGGGGATCAAGGAGGGTGGAAGTGAAGAGGGAACACAGGAAAAGGAGCAACTTGCTTACTGGTTAGGTCACTGGTAGAAACCATAACATAGTTTCAATTCTTTGACAGTCATATCATGGAAAGTAGCATTAAACTGAATGTTTAATGTTTGAAAAAAAGAGAATATTCTAGTTTCCTAAATAGAAATCCTCTTTAAAGATGTAAAATGGTAATCCTTTTACTGTTCAATCTATGGAGATTTGTTAAACACATATGAAAAAATGAAGAAAACTGCTCTTTCATTCCCAGTTTTTTAAAAGTCACTTTTAATGGCCATCAGAATTATTAACAGATAAATAAATTAATTACAAACCAACTTATTCATTGTATATAGCTACTTATGCATTTTATTAGAAAAATAACTTAATCTCTGATGTTTTCTATTTTTAAAACTGACCTGTGTACTGCTTTTAATACTTCTTGATTCTAAGTCTTCTGAGATTACTGAAGTAGACAAAGAGATTAATCAGTACCTATTTATGAGTTACCAAAATATACTTTTAATTCTTTAAATGCTACGAAAAGCCTAAGACAGTTGGCAAACATCTCAGAAATCTGAGTCTAAATGGTTTTAACTTATAACTTTATGCCGAACAAACGTATTTCAAGGAAACATTAGACTAAAGCAACAATAAAAACTTGTAAAATGCTGAATATTTTAGGTACTACACGGTTCTCTAATACATACAAACACCCAAAAGGCAATTTAGATCCAACGTTAACCCATTAAAACACTGACGTTCCCAGAGTATGGAGTGTAACCTGATCGTGACTGCTGTGAAGGGGGAGGGCTGACTATACACTAAATCTTGCCATCTGCAGGTGCTTGGCTTTACACAATTCCAGTTTTTGGTGTTTTTTTAAAAAAAATAGGTTCAAAAGTTTACAGCATATTTTTCTATTTACTACCAGTCACAAAATTCGTTTATGTTATGTCAGCCTTAAACAATTCTCTGAGCAATTTGGGTATATCCAATTATAAATTTACACAACAAGAGCTCTATCCCCAAATCCATTCACATTCATATTATGAACAGTCTTTAATGGTAAAGCAAATAATACTCATTTATATATTTAGGAAAAAGATTGCTGTCATTCAGTTACGAAGTTGTGTCTGACTCTTTGCAACCCCATGGACTGTGTACACCAGTCTTCTCTGTCCTTCACTGTCTCTCGGAGTATGCTCAAACTTGTCCATTGAGTCAATGATACCATCCAACCATCTCATCCTGTCATCCCTTTCTCCTTCTGCCCTCAATCTTTCCCAGCATCAGGGTCTTTTCCAAAGAGGATTACACCTCCCCCAGAATAAATCTCCCAAAGACACTACTTCTAGAATGTAACAATTATTCTAACTCTAAGACTCCTATATGAAAATACAGATGGCTTGCAACTCAACAATTCACAAAGATGGTGAACTGAAAAGAATTCATACTCAGGACCTCAATTTTGTTATTACTAAGTGAGCTCTACTTATATTCAAGATGCTCGCTAATTTCCACTCATTTCACCTCTAATGTTCACAAGAGAAACAGTGATGCTCTGTCTTCCACGACTGGGACTCAGGACTGGAGAACTGTCACAGTGAGTTAGACCAAACAGATCTACACTACAATTAAACACATTAAAATATCTGCATATAAGGAGCCCACACATGGCTAATAAAAAGGCCCTTTCACCAAACCAGTAGGTTGATCTGTAGTTCTGATGATTTTAAATTAGCAACCACTTCAAAATTCAAAAAAAGGCCAAATATGCCATTTTCTAAAATTCTCTCACTTTGGGTCTATTTCTCTCCATTACAGTTATCAAATTTCACTTGCCAAACTCTATCCTTAATTAATCACAAGAAATTCCCAGTAAATTGAAATCATCACTATAAATTCAGTAGGAGTAATACGAAAACATCAATGGGTAAAATATAGCCTTTAAAAAGAAATGGGAGAGCAACAACATACAGCTGCAGTTTACCATCTAAAAGAATTGTAGACCTAAAAATATTATATAAAATCATGCAAATTTGACTTCTATTTTCAATATATAAGGAGAATTTAATATTTTTTTAAAAACCCTGAGTCCTATTTTTAAACTGAATAATTTGGCAGTACATATGATCAACTCCTATCTAAACTGTTTTACTAGGAATCTGATATATTAAAATGAGTTAAATCAATGTAGTATTACTCTAATCTTAAAAACAAAAAATCCGAGCTGACTGAAGAGGAACAAGTTTAGTGAAGAAAATATGAAAGAAATTTTGAATTAATGTTTCTAATTAGCAAAGGCTTTCACACAGACTTCAAAGCAAATTTCCCTTTCCCAATTAATTAGAACACCAACACAAAGAATTAGACTCTAATTGACAATTTTTGTGGAGAACTAACGTGACCAAACAGCAGAATACATGTTCTCTAATTTTAAAAAACTTGTGACAAAAATCCTATTTAGATTAATAGATAGATAGATGGTGGTTCTTATATTTAAATAAGAATACCTTTGAAAATCATCAAGGCTGTGTAGCTGACAGTGTGGCTGAAATATTCTGGCCAAAACATAAGCTCACTCTGCTCAAAGTAACATTAAACTTTGCAAAGAGCTTTTTGTCAACTTAAATATAATGTAAAATCCTGACTCAAAAGACTTCTGAAAAAAAAAAAAATCTAGAATTGTTCCTCTATTAATGATTGCCTAATTATTACATATATTTCAATGTTGGCCATTAACTTAGATAGGAGAATTTTACAATACACGCAGAGAATTCCAACTGCTTCCTCCAAGATAAAAAGAGGCACGATACTAATGTGAAATGGATATGCCTAAATTAAATGGAAAGAGAGAAAAATTAAGAAAGAAATCTGGGACAGGACCCATAACAGCACTGCAATTAAAAAGATAAGGAAAGGAAATTCTCAGGAAACACCAATAAATCCTCCAGCCTTTAAGATGAGGGACTTGCTCGTAAGGGGAAAAAGATTAACATTAAAGAATAGCAAATTGAGGGGATTTTAGAAACAAATTCAAAAATACTGCAGCAAAGCTTTCTGAGTGCCAAATTTTAAATGTAGGTACCCTTACAATTTTCAAAGCAATTCTCTAAAGTTCTGACATGCAGACCTTTTAAAAATACAGACATCAATAGATACATAGTATTTTAAATTTTCTGATAATTTTTCATTCTGTATCATGACATTTTTCCTAATATTTTTCTGTGTCATTTTACAAGTAAAATAATTTTAGAATCAATAACAAAATGATAAAGTATAAATATACTAAAGCGAAAATACCTTGCGTTACAATAATTTCTAAGATTCTTTCCAGGCAGACCTTACAGAGTTTCTCCAACTCCACACTTATTCCCCAATCCCAACCATGGGAAATTCCCTATAAATTCTCATTTCCTTGTTTTCCTTAAAAGACTTTTGTTTTTGTTTTCCCTGATTAGTCCAGCAATCATAGAAAAACAAAATGAAGACAAAAGGGCCAAAATGGTTTGCAGAATATTTTTGCAATAAAGTGTAACTGACAGAAGTCACCTAAGAGACGAAACACTATACCCTGATCTGTAATTTTATGTATCTTCCTAATTAGAGCATGCTTTCCCTGGTGGCTCAGACAGTAAAGCGTCTGCCTACCATGCGGGAGGACCTGGGTTCAATCCCTGGGTCGGGAAGATCTCCTGGAGAAGGAAATGGCAACCCACTCAAGTACTCTTGCCTGGAAAATCCCATGGATGGAGAAGCCCGTTAGGCTACAGTCCATGGGGTTGCAGAGTTGGACACGACTGAGCGACTTCACTTTCACTTTCTTTCATTTTCTATCACTCTACACTTTTGCTCTGCATCATCATCATCATCATCATCATCTCTTGCCTTTTTTTTTTTTTCTGGTCCCAAGTAATAATCTTTCCTTTTCAAAACACAAAAAGTTAAATAAGACATTGTTTAAGGATTCGTCTTTGAAGATGTCCAAGATGTTAAAACTTTTCAGTTAAATGAAACTGACCCTGAAAGTATTTTAAACAAGTCCAAATCTCTGCGTGTTAAAATAAATTCTTTCTAAACTATATTATATTGTTTCATATCCTTGTTAAAGAGTGTTCTTTTGTAATACATTAATAGTAGTTTTGAAGGTTAGAGAGTTAAGATATTTTACTCCTATACTAAATGTTCTACAAATGCTAATTTTAGGTCGCATCTTAAGTTATTAATATTTTACATGCATTTGTTAATCAGCAGGATTCTTACTGTCATTTCTTTTTTATGAATATATCATGCTTTATCCATTCTCCTGTTGCTACACATTTAAGGGTTTTTTCTCCAGTTTTATGCTATCTTCTCATTGTTCATTTCTTGATGTATTTTATATGCCTGTTTCTACCAGCTGGTCTTCTGTTTTCTAGATAAATTAAGGGTAACTTTACTCCCATATTCATACTTTTAATAATAACTTTACTCAGATATTCACATATTATACAATTCAAATGGTATTAATTTGTACAATTCAGTGGTTTTCAATACATTCATAGAATTGTATAATCAACACCACCATCACTTTTGGTACTTTATCACTCTGCAAAGAAACCTCATTAGCAACCTCTCTAAATTTCTCCAACCACAGCCCAGTCCCTGGCAACCACTAACCTTTCTATCTCTACCAATTTGCCTATTCTACAATATGTGGCCTATTATTACTGGCTTCTTTCACTAAACATAATGTCTTCAAGGCTAATCCATTCTGTAGCAGGTATCAGTACTTTTTATTGCTAAATAATAATCTATAGTGTGAATACACCACATTTTATTTATCTTGCTGATAGACATTTGGATTGTTTTCACTTTATGATAATTATGAATAAGGTTGTTATGAGCATTCTCATGTTCATGTTTTTATAAATACAGAAAATCTACTAATCAGTTTTTGCTAATAGCAGAATGGAGACAGATCACAGGGACCCTGGGTATCCAAAGAAGACAAAGTCAGGTCATCTGTAGAACCTGAAATGAGTCCTCTACCCATGAGCCTTCAATTACCACCTTCCAACATGGGTTTGATCCCTAGGTCAGGAAGATCCCCTGGTGAAGGAAATGGCAACCCACTCCAGTATTCCTGCCTGGGAAATCCCACAGACAGAGAAGCCTGGTGGGCTTGCAGTCGATGGGGTTGCGAAAGAGTTGGACATGACTTAGCAACTAAACAACAACACACAGCAACCAAACTGCTTTACTACTGCTCAGCTCTGCATTATATAAGCCATCGGCTCTGCCACCAACTCTGTGCTCCCCTCATCATCTCACCTGGATTACTTCAATGGCTTAAAGGTGGCTCAGCCTCCAGTGCAAGTGCGCCAGACCAGGGTATTCGTTCCAGAATACAAATTTCCTCATTTCATTTTCCTGCATCAAACCCTTCAATAGCTCCCCAAGGCACTTAAGATGAAAATAAAAATGCCTTCCTAAGGAACAGACTCTCAGATGATCTGGCCTCAACAACCTCTACGATCCTGACCTCTGGCTATGTCTGTAGCATCTCTAAGAAATTATTCCGGTTAATTACCCTCTCCCCCCACTGGACCTTTATACAGGCTGCCCTCTGCCTGGAACTGCCTCCATGTCCCCATGGGTGCTTCCCTCAGTCACAGAACTGTTTATACACCACCTTCTTACAGCTATCATTTCTGTGATAATGTAAACTCTGAATGAGAAAAATTTGTGATTTTTCTCATAGTTAGTGGTGTGGTGGTTTAGTTACTAAGTTGTATCTGATTCTTGAGGCTTCCTGGACTACAGCCCGCCAGACTCCTCTGCCATGGGATTTCCCAGGCCAAGAATACTGGAGTGGGTTGCCACGTCCTTCTCTAGGGGATCTTCCCACCCCAGGGACCGAACCTGGGTCTCCTGTACTGCAGGTGGATGCTTTACTGGCTGAGCCACCAGAAGCCCCTGTAGTTAGTGGATCTAGTCCAGTGAATGGCACAGAGTGGATTCTCTATACATATCTGTGGTTGTGACGAGAGATTGCGACTTACAGGCATATTCAATGATTCTGACGAGTAGGTAGGACTTTTTGAGGCTTGGGCTTGAAAAAAGATGAGTGAAAAAAACCCATAAAACAACAACCTTAATCTTGGCCTAGTCTCTCTCCAGTTGAAGCAAGTAACCCTCCACCATCAGGTCATAGGACACTATCAGGAAAGAAACATTCTCTTTAAAGGGGAACGCTGGCTGCTGAAGTGGTGAAGGCCAGAGCTGCTGAGGGCCTTCTCTGCCATCACATAAGGTCCTAATTGAAAAAAGAAACCAACACAGAACGCAAGTGGAGACAAAGGAAAGAGAGAAGTTTCTGGATGACATCATGTAAATCTCCCATCCAGATGTGCCCAGAGCTGGTTGTGGCCTTGGACTTCCCAGATATGTGAGAAAATGAACCCCACTATGGCTCATACTAGTTTGAGTATCTTTTGGATGGCCCAAAGATTCCAGGGCTACCCAGGAACCATCTACCTGTGCTAGCCTCTAATTAGGCAGCAAAATAAATAACTATACTTATTTTTCATTGCTGGTGCCATTTTGCACTATATAAACTAAACATTAGTATAGTTGAAAGCCTAGGCAAAGAATATGCCCTCCGCTTAGGGATACCCTAGTGGAAGGCAAGATTTCTAGTAACAGAGCTGGACTCCGACTGCTTCCTTTGGTGCGTGAAACAAAGCGAGAAGTTCCCAGAGCCGGGCAGAAGCCTAAGCCCCCTGGAAACTGGGACACCTGAAGCTTTCAGGATGATAAAAGCCGGCACCAGAATTAGACCATCTGAGAGCGGACCACGATTCAGTAGGAATCCAGGTTACTTACTTTAAAGTCCCGGACACTTTTTTTAACTGACACAAACTACAGGTAAATCAAAATTCATTTGTTTTCCAGGGAATCAACTTGATGGAACTAAAGGATCAGGTTTGGTTATGTAGAATTCTTCCTCATTTCATGTAAGATATAGAAATACTGAATTTTACATGCAGTCCACCGACGACTTCCTATGGATGAATTAAGAAGGGCAGAGCCAGTTCAGCAAGTGTTCATGAACCCAAATTGGGTGTACACCTGAGCTACATTTTTTTTCTTAAAAGATAGGGTGAAATATTGAAGTTAAGACTTACCTGTGTCCTCAGTGACTCATATGGACTACAGGAGAAAGAACAGAATGAAAAATAAAAAAACTGGACTTGGGTGCAGGCACCTGCCTGTACACCCTTGGAGCTTTTCCTGACCAAGATTCAGTTCTTCCTCACAGGAATTCATCCTATCCTTTACCACCAGGCCCCTTTCTCTAAAGAGCGGTTTTGCCTGACACCGTTGGTGACTTCCCACTGCACGTGAAATATCAAGGGTGAAGGCCAGTGCGGGATGAGTAGGAGCAATGTCACACCAGGTATAGCTATCTGTTGGGGGTGCGGGGGTGAGGATGAGGGGCACGTGTTATCAGTCAGCCCAACTGTGGATGCTCCTGAGGAAAAGGCTCAGGAAGCATTGTGAGTATATTCGGAACCCCAGGTGTGAAGATGCTTCTGCAGTGACTAAAATCCCTCTGCTCTTCAGGAAGCAGAAGTGGTTAGTAATACAGAAAACATGATGTGCCGTAGATGAGGGGAAAAGGTAGGAAAACTGCAAGTGGTGGGAGAATATGCCCAGAAAAGACTCTGAACTAGAAAATTCATCGCCCCGCTGAATTTTCTCGGGTAGTAGCGACCAACGGAACAATACTGAACAGAATTAGAGGCCTCCCAGCAAAGGGAGACGAACCCCAGAGTCCTGATGATACCACACAGCAGGAGTATTCATAGCTAATCAAGGTGTCTGTTTAGAAAAAGCATCGAGCTTCAGAATTCCAGGTTTTCACGTCTGCAAAATGGCAAGTATGTAACAAAACCACCATCAGCCTGCTCCTGAGATGATATATCTGGTTCATTGTTTATTATTCAAAGATCTCCTAAAATGCATGACCATAATGTCCTATTTTAGTAAATATAGCAATCTAAAGATAATTTTCTCTTCCTCTGTGATTTAAGACCTTGTGCTCCTTAGGACTACCATTCTGAATACTGGATACCAATACGAAACAATGGAACTCCATAAAGAGTAGGAGGTAACAAACATGGAAGGTCTCTGGGCCCCCACAAATTCTTAAGTGTGTAAATGCATGTGTTATTTTCTAACTTCTTTTTAGGAGACTCAAGACCAACGTACTGTAAAAATATTATTATTAGTTTCAGCATCTCAGCACAGGGCTCATGTTAATCTCAGTTCAGGATACCCAACTAGATGTATACAGATTGATTATAAAGGTTAAGAAAGATATCAAGCACACATCTACTAATACAAAAGCACTTATCTAAAAAGGCGGCTGGATGGGCAAGAGAACTCTCCACTGGACTGCATGTATACTACCAAGTAATTCCTATGAAATTAGGCAGGTCACTGGATTTGTTTTTTCCCCAACTGTAAAATCTCCCTTGCATAAATAACAAGATTCTTTCCAAATCAGGGATGACAGTGTCAGCTGGCTAGTGCTGAGTCTGGTATCATGTTGAATCCAAGTGACAGGATCCACTTCTGATGAACTGTGCCATTTAAAGTGAACACAGGTCCCATTTTTCTAAAATGCTAATATGCTCACTTTGTGTGTATACACCGTGTGAGTTCACTTCATACTGGATTTTCATTTTCACCCCAGAAAGACCCACTAGCATGGCAAGGCACTGAGAAAAGAAGTGCGGAAAGGCAGAGTTCACCCTCCAGCTCGCAGGCTCAACTCCACATTGCTCCTCCTCTGGTGAACACTCATGCCCCAATGCGAACTGTTAGCTTACTAATCAAGATTATCCATGAAACTGAGAAAAGACTTCCAGAAATGTTCCAGGCAAGAGACAGAAAATGAGTGGGGATTCACACTGCGCCAGATATTAGAATCATTGCTTCAGGGATGCGCTACTTACTGTATGGCTTTCCCAGCAGTGCAGTGGTGGAGAATCCACTTGCCAGTGCAGGAGATGCAAGAGATGTAGGTTCGATCCCTAGGGTAGGAAATGGTAACTCACTCCAGTATTCTGGAGAATCCCATGAACAGAGGAGCCTGGCGGGCTACTGTCCATAGAGTCACAAAGAGTCGGACACAGACAAGGCATGCAGCGTCACTTACCCTGTACATTTCATCTCCTCCAAGCCCAAAGCATTTGTAACGCCCAAATGATGTGCATTTTAAATGGTTATTCGTGGTTTTTGTTTTTTTAAGATTAACTGCAGGGTCACAATGGACTTCTCTTTGTAATCTAACAGATTCTGAGGTATTGAGTCCAGGAAAAAGAAACAGCATAACCAAAGTCTCACAGCCACTGGCTGGGACCACTCTGATGAACTGCGTAGTGGCTCCTATGCAAGCCTGTTTTAGTCCTGCCTTTTCTAATGTAAGACACACAGATCTGAGGACTGGGGCTTAACTTTTTATTTGCTATGTCACTGCTAGAGCAATCAGTTGAGAAAAAAAAGAAGTACTAAATTCTTTATGTAATCTACCTGGCAAATATTTTAAATTAAAGACAACACTGCTAGAACAGCAGTTTTGAATATGCCATAGCATAATACTTGTTTCATTTGGTGATATTTTGAGCAATTTTTCTCCCTCTTTCTCACAAGTTTACTCTCACAAATTCAGAAACATAAATGTTCACAAAGTACTCCTCTGGAATAAATGAGTGACAGAGAGCTCCTCCTTTTAAAAAAATCGCTCTCTCATCTCCTTAGTAGATGCCTACCAACAATGACAACAACTCTTGACAAAAGCAACGTACGCTGGAAATGCGATAAGAAGATGAAATATTCAAATGATTACCTGTTGGAGTCTAAAGGTAACGTGCTTAATAACCGCTTTTTATTCCTCAGAACCTCTAGGGTTCTGTGCTCCCAACTAACAATTTGTGCAAAGCTCTAGCTGGGAACAAATTTTAAGAACAAATGTCCTTCTCTTTCTTTCATTTTTTTCTTCTCCCCCTAGGAGGGGGCTTCACAAGGTGTAAGTAAGAGGAAGTGAGGAAGTAATCACAATGAAAACATTTAAGAAAAGACATTTTAGTAAAAATACTCAGTGATTTTCAAGAGGGAGAAATCCTAGAAAATTGACTTTTTAGGTGCTAAACCATCATTTCTTAAAAGGTTTCTAGCTCTCATCGTATTTATTTCTTCTTACAAGGCTAGAAAGGAAAAAATATAAAGGGGAGGAACCTCAACTCTCTGGCCCACTCTCACCTATCTCTACTTTGTTACTCAATGCCTTGTCAGATCATTTGTGGTTACCTTGTGAGTTTCATTTCTTAAGTGATTGTATGTATGTATGGATGTGTGTGTGTGTGTGTGTGTGTGTGTGCGTGCACTATTAAAGATGATTTCAACTGATTATTGGGCTCCTACTCAGGAAGGCTTGCCTCTTTCCCTGTGGCAGTATAAGTTAAGACTTTTAAGGCTTAAAATAGATAGGAAACATCAGGAGGGGAAAAAGGAGAGAAAGGGTAGAGTCTATGGTTTGGACAATAGGGAGAGCTCAACTGGGAACTGCTGTTGAGATGCTGATTTGAAATTTTCAGAAATGTAACTCAACCTAGACTAAGAACAGGAATCAGAGAAATGAGGACTAGAAGCTGACCATGAGGAGAGGGAAGAAAAGGAGAACGAGCAAAGCTAATTTTTGAAAAGCAATGT
Source organism: Ovis aries (assembly GCF_016772045.2). Taxonomy (NCBI): domain Eukaryota; kingdom Metazoa; phylum Chordata; class Mammalia; order Artiodactyla; family Bovidae; genus Ovis; species Ovis aries. Next base: position 46,965,176 of record NC_056062.1, read on the forward strand.
TCTAAGCTCAGTATAACAAAACCACACAGTAGAAAAAGAAGAGATGTCTTAGGGATGTAGGGAGATGGAATTTGAACAGGAAGAATAGATTAGACTCAAGTTGATATTAACAATAAAGAGCCCTCCCTGAAAAGATACATGCACCCCGATGTTCACTGCAGCACTGTCTACAACAGCCAAGACATGGGAAGCAACCTAGATGTCCATCAACAGAGGAATGGATAAAGAAGATGTGGTGCATACATACAATGAAATATTGCTCAGCCATTAATAAGAACGAAATAATGCCATTTGCAGCAACATGGATGTACCCCAGTCAGTTCAGTTCAGTCACTCAGTCGTGTCCAACTCTTTGCAACCCCATAAACCACAGCACGCTAGGCCTCACTATCCATCACCAACTCCAGGAGTCCACTCAAACCCATGTCCATTGAGTCGGTGATGCCATCCAACTATCTCATCTTCTGTTATCCCCTTCTCCTCCTGCCCTCAATCTTTCCCAGCATCAGGGTCTTTTCAAATGAGTCAGCACTTCGCATCAGGTGGCTAAAGTACTGGAGTTTCAGCTTCAACATCAGTCCTTCCAGTGAACACCCAGGACTGATTTCCTTTAGGATGGACTGGTTGGATCTCCTTGCAGCCCAAGGGACTCTCAAGAGCCTTCTTCAACACCACAGTTCAAAAGCATCAATTCTTTGGTGCTCAGCTTTCTTTATAGTCCAACTCTCATATCCATACATGACCAGTGGAAAAACCATAGCCTTGACTAGATGGACCTTTGTTGGCAAAGTAATGTCTCTGCTTTTGAATATACTATCTAGGTTGGTCATAACTTTCAAGGAGTAAGCGTCTTTTAATTTCATGGCTGCAGTCACCATCTGCAGTGATTTTGGAGCCCCCGAAAATAAAGTCTGACACTGTTTCCCCATCTATTTGCCATGAAGTGATGGGACCGGATGCCATGATCTTCGTTTTCTGAATGTAGAGCTTTAAGCCAACTTTTTCACTCTCCTCTTTCACTTTCATCTAGAGGCTATTTAGTTCTTCACTTTTTGCCATAAGGGTGGTGTCATCTGCATATCTGAGGTTATTGCTATTCCTCCCAGCAATCTTGATTCTACCTTGTGCTTCCTCCAGCCCAGCATTTCTCATGATGTATTCTGCATAGAAGTTAAATAAGCAGGGTGACAATATACAGCCTTGACGTACTCCTTTTCCTATTTGAAACCAGTCTGTTGTTCCATGTCCATAACTGTTGCTTCCTGACCTGCACACAGATTTCTCAAGAGGCAGGTCAGGTGGTCTGGTATTCCCATCTCCTTCAGGATTTTCCACAGTTTGTTGTGATCCACACAGTCAAAGGCTTTGGCATAGTCAATAAAGCAGAAATAAATGTTTTTCTGAACTTGCTTTTTCGATGATCCAGCAGATGTTGGCAATTTGATCTCTGGTTCCTCTGCCTTTTCTAAACCCAGCTTGAACATCTGGAAGTTCATGGTTCACATATTGCTGAAGCCTGGCTTGGAGAATTTTGAGCATTACTTTGCTAGCATGTGAGATTAGTGCAATTGTGTAATAGTTTGAGAATTCTTTGGCATTACCTTTCTTTGGGATTGGAATGAAAACTGACCTTTTCCAGTCCTGTGGCCACTGCTGAGTCTTCCAAATTACCTAGAGAGTATCATACTGAATGAAGTAAGTCAGACAAGGATAAGGAGAAATATATGACATCCCTTATACATGAAATCTAAAAAGAAATTATATAAATGAACTTACTTACAAAACAGAAAGAGACTCACAGACTTAGACAACAAACTTATGGTTGCCAGGGGGAAGGGACAGTTAGGGACTTTGCAATAGTCATGTACTCACTGCTCTATTTCAAATGGATAACCAACAAAGACCTATTATATAGCACATGGAACTCTACTCACTGTTATGTGCCCGCCTGGATGGGAAGGGGGTTTGGGGGAGAATGGATACCTGTATATGTATGGCTGAGTCCCTTCACTGTTCACCAGTAACTACCACAACACTGTTAACTGGCTATTCCCCAATACAAAATGTTTTTGATGTTAAAAAAAAATTAATAAAAATTTAAAGAGAGAGAGAAAAAAAAAAGGGTCCTCAAGGTAGGCTTTACTTCAATAACCCTGCATCTTTTTTCTGTGTCCAAGGTACCTGCAGCTGACTACTCTTAAAAAGTATATAATATCCTTATATGAAAGCAGTAACCATTAACTATTTCTTAAAACCTCTTCAACATGAGGTATCATACTTCAATTAGAGAATCTATCAGATATAATACATTAACCTCTAGTAGGTAAATTAAAATCTACGAATTTACTCAGAACTTTGTATAAACCCACATGGTACGGCTTCTTCCTGATCAACAAGAGCAGGAAAATTGATAATCTAGTTGGACTGGGCGTGGAGTGCAGTAGTCACCATTAAGAGCCTGCACTCTCAGGACACTTCCAGCTCAGATGTAACTGGTAGTTGTTTTTCTGTCTTTGTGGCAATTGAGTCCCATCCACAAAAGACATCCTGTGTTTCTCTTTCATTTCTAGCTACTCTCATTGTAATGGTCTAGAAAACACAGCAGTGTAGTAGATGTCACAGCAAGATAGCCACAGGTCAAGAGTGTGCAGAGGGACGCCAGAGGGCCCAGTGTCCCTCACCTTCCCACCCCGTGCATCTGCTACAATACCTTATTCTGTATGTGTGGTTACATTGTTTTGTAATCCCATTTATGTAACTTAACATTTGTTCTCCCTTTGTCTTCTTACATAAAAGATGTGGGTGGGACAAAGGCCATATATTTTGCTTCTGAAACCTAAAGCGTTCTTATTTTACTCTGGGCACAATAACTGCTCCAAAACGAAAACAGACTAATTTGGAAAACACCGCCAGTTGGCCAGCGAATGAAAAACAAATCAGAGATTCACCTGATCAAGAAGCTCCATTTGCATCACTAAAGGAGGCTACACGATCCATGAAAGAGGACAGAGCTGAGGAATATACAGTCCCAGCTTCATATTCTAGAGCAACTTGCCCTCTTATATGACACTGATTAAACTCCGTGAGTCTCAGAAATTTCCAAGATAAAATGTGGATAATCCAAGCTGAGGGGAGTACAAATTTGATGGAATAATGTATACCTTAAGGACTAGCAGAATGTAGGTATATAAGGAAAGTTTCCTTCTTAAAACTCCTTTATATTCTGATTTATAAAAATATTTCTACACTTTTATGTTTTAAAGATGTGGTCAAGCCATTATTGGAGGGCATATAAAACAAAAAATGTTAAGAGACAACAAACAACCATGAGTTACAATAGAGATAAGGACTCAGAAAGAAATCTGAGAGGTAGATTTCACCAGTGCTTTAAGAAATAGTACGAATTATTAAAACATTAAAGCCTATGTCACAGTATTAATTAAATTATTTGGTATTGCTTAAAAAACAGCTTTGCAAGAAAAAGGAAACTCAGCTGTGAATAAAGTCAGTCTGAGGTGGTAGGTAATTAAAACCTCTTGTATTTATGATGAATACTCTGAATTACATCACGACAACTCATAAGCACCTAAAGACATTCTGCACTGATCCTAAAGAGCAGCTGTGTGAAAATATTGGAGGAAATCTGAGAAGAAGGGGAGCCTAACTATTAAGCATTTTGTAAAATGTAAATGCCACGTCTGTTCATTTAAATCATGTTTATTTAAAATATAATATAGTTGACATGAACAAGAAACTGTACTTCAATATAAATTAAGCTTTCTGTCAAGTAATTGAAAGAACTCTCTAGTCACTCTTAGAAATATAACTTTTTCTAAATAACAACTGAAATTTGGTTTTGAATGGAACATTTTCTGCTCTTTGTGTGAAAAGGTCCTAGGATTTCTTAGTATGGGAAGTCTAGAATATGCCTTTTTAAGATTCTTTTAGAAAACCTATTTTTAAAGAGAAGAACTGAAAAAGAAAGTGAGGTAGCCCTTTTTCCATCCATCAGATGAAACAACCCATGTTAATAAAACATCTAAATCTAAATCCCATTGAATGAATTATCTGTGTAACCTCATTTGAAGCCAAAGAAGAGCTTAACATAATTTCTGTGACCTGCATTTCCCTTTATTAATTAATGTCAGATAATCATTTCTGATACAGTATACAATTTAGCAACTCCATGGGCTCACAGAGCCTAACTGGGAGAAGGGGACAGCCAATAAAATGCTAAGCCTTGTCACATTTTCCCCCAAACTTAGAAGGTAAGCTTGAAACTTTATTTATTTTGAAATTATTATCTTTTGTGTGTGTGTGAATGGTCTGTTTATTTGTTCTCTATTTTTTAAGAGAACAAACTTTCACAGGCAAAACACTACCAACTTCAGACTGCAGCCCCCCCCCCCCCCCCACCCCCCGCCCCCCCCACCCCCCGCCCCCAGTTCTGCATCTAGCTAGCTAGCTAGTCTAGGCGCACATCACTGGATAGGTCGCTGGGCTTCCCAGCGCCTTCTCCGCCCATCTCTAGAGAGAGACTATAGCAGCTGCTGTTTCCTAGGCTTTGCTTGGGGGCTGTGTGGACAATTACAGAAAGACCTTAAAAAACACTACCTGGCACATGATGAGAACAATATGCACGCGAGGAATCATAAACGATCTTTCACTTCCAAGAACTTGCTATTACATTTGCACTAGGATTTAAAGAGGATTTGTGTTGACAATACCTGGTTCCATGTCTCTGTGCTGAAATCACATTGCGGAATGGCCTATAACTGTGACATCTCATCAAATATAAGTAAACTATACATTTAATTACACAGATGACTTAACACTTAAGTCTTCATTTGTGTTCATGGCCTACGTTCTACCTGTTTGGGGTCACCTCATAATTATCAATCTTTGGTAATATGAGTTACTGAGTGAGTGAGTGAAAGTCACTCAGTCATCTCAGATTCTTTGCAACCCCATGGACTGTAGCCTGCCAGGATCCTCTGTCCAAGGAATTCTCCAGGGAAGAATACTGGAGTTGGTTGCCATTCCCTTCTCCAGAGGATCTTCCTGACCCAGGGATCAAATCCAGATCTCCCGAATTATAGGCAGATTCTTTACCATCTGAGCCACCAGGGAAATCCCTTGGTAATATAGTAACGTTCTTTTTAAATAAAATGAATTTATCTATCTAGTGACACACTGACAGAAAAGTTACATGCACATATACGGGCAGCAGTAATGTTAAAAATGTTCTATGAACAAAACAACGAAAAAACAAAACAAAATACTAACATGTTGCTCTATATAATGAAAAAAGTTCTAATGAAGTAGGATGCTTCTAACTCAATTTCCTTCACATTCTTGATCCACATCTTTCGAGTGCTTCTGATGAAATTCATTTTGTAGTATCTGACAGGATCAGTTAATCAAGTTTCCTTTTCTGAGATAAGAATCATTTTCCTCAACTAATATAGAAGGTGGCATAAAATGTCTCTGCAATTGTTACAAGATTCAATTAAAAGCAGGTGAGTTGAAAGACACCAAGTTCTGTTTCACTACATATATTAAGGCCCATTTGAAAGCTTTGAAAATCAAAAGTGGTTCAGTCTCAAATTCAATCAAAGAGAATTTAGACATGATCAGAACATACTTCAATTCCTGACACAAAGAATTATTCAGAGTTGAAACTCATACAAAACACGTAAAGGTCAAGAACCATATCTTGCCAAAAATAATAGTAACTGTTTGTTTTTCCTTTTCTCTCTACCCCTCAAGGTAACCTACATTTATCTCTACTTCAAAACACTGTGAACACTTTAACTCATGAAACCTCATTGTAGCATGTAAACAAATGATCAGGTATGCTATTTTCATAATCAGCCCTTGAAATTTAGTATGAAACAGGACCCTTTAATCAGCCGAGACCTCAGTAAAAGTAATGACAAAAACACTGAAGGAGAAGTACCATAATAAGCCAAAGGTATCAAATTTGTGGAAATAAATACATAATAATAAACAAATGCCTCTAGGGTCAAGGATGATCAATTAGGTAAGCGTATAGCTCCTGGTGTGGCACCCGCTGGACCCCTTAGGGCCAGAGGAGAGCCACCAGGTAAGAATGTCCGTGGGGATTGTGGGCAGTGCTGCAGACATCATTTGGCTCTGGCTTTGAACAGTTTTGATGACAGTCACTGTGGTGTCAAAGAAGAAAGTTTTGTCTTTTTCCTTCCTTTTAGAAATAAGGAAGAAAAAAATTAAAAGATGGGAAATAGATAAAGTGAGCACACATTATGGTTTAGAGCAATATGGACTGGAATTTAGGATATGTTAAAATCACAATATATTTAATATAGTTAAAAGATAGCAGTATGTTACAAAGACTAAGATTTAATATTTTCTCTTTAATGAAAAAGTTTGAGATGGATCTTGACTTATATATCATGTATCAGTCAACAAGTTCAAAGAAGTAATAACTTACCTCTTGGACAATAAAGATTTTACGAAACTTTGGGAATATTCTGAAGGAGTAACAACAATAAACATCTAACTTCTACATTAGGGGACAATTTTAATGTTCCAAAGCATCTAGTGTCAAAGAAAATCTAAAATCAAGATTCCACTGGGTTCATGCACAAAATCTACTATCGTATACAAGTAAAACTCACAAAACCAACTTAATTTGTCTAACAGATGTTTAATTCAAGTCAAAGGAAATTTCCATTTCCATTTCCTACAAATATAATAGCATCAGTAACCACCATACAGTTTTCAAACTTTATTTTATAACCTAGCAAATAGTTTATTTTCTGAGCTGTAATAAAACTGCCATATAAAAGGAAGAACTAGAAATCTAGATCAAACAGCCTTTTTAGTGACAAAGAACTCAAAGAAACTGCAAGGTAAACTGTTTCCTCCAGCCTTATTTTCTCTATTCTAACTTAAGGCACCAATTCAATAATTACAACACAGTTGTTTCTTCAAAGGTATTCTTTCACAGTTTAGGTTAAGAAGTCAAAGTCTTGGTATTCATACAAGCACGGTAAAGTCTTTTACAAGCTCACCCATTCATCTGTCTGATGAAATTTACTCCAGCTCATCACACCCATGCTTTTTGGTCCTTTGCTCTTCTCAAGGAGGTACAATAAAACTGGGCTCCAATGCCGTAATATTGACAGCTAACAGACTACCCATCCTTCAAGGTGAAGACCACAAAATTTCAAATGTATGATTTCTGCTCATGTTAGAATTTTATCTAACTGGCACCAAAAAGGCTAAAACTGTGGTTTAAAGAAAGCAAAGGCCTCAAATTATCAATTCTAAATCAATTCAGTATTTTTGAATACTTCCAAAAGCAATAAAGGCAAATAAGTCTACAGACTATGGTACAACAATCTCTCAACCTTGCCTGGAGACATGTACTTAAGAGATCCTCTAAAATTGGACTATATACATCTATAGTATATGGTTAAAAAGCCATTATTAAATGCTACATATTTCTTCCTTCCCCTTGGCTCTTTTTGGATGGGAAGGCAGAACTGTAGCTGTGACTAGAACAAAAAAATATATTTTCACTGACTGAAGAAACCAATGATTCATTCATGAAGTAGCACACAAGGCTTTGAGAAACCTAACGTGCAAAATTGGGTTAAAATCACAAGTTTCAAAATTCACTGTTAATGTTTCAGGTTATGTCCAGTTTTTCTGAGTCTCAAGCTAGCAATGGAAGTCTCAACAGAAACCTCTATATCCCAACAGCAAAGGAACACAGAAAAAAAAGAAAGGGAGGGAGGGATGGAGGGAAGGAGGATGGAAGGCAAGTGCTACGTAATCATTATGGATATGGATAATTTTATAAATAAATGTTTAATTTATCCCTTACATTTAGATGCTATGAACAGTGGAAAACAACATGCATGATTTGTGCTTCAAAAATAAACTATGAGGTGTTTAATGGAAGCAGCCTGATTTTATTTGCTATTTTTTCTTTAAGGAAATTCTGGCAAGATCAGTTGACTCAAATTCAACACCTGTCCAGAAAATAACATACATCTGTCACTTCTTCCAAAATGAAAGTGAACGGCATAGCTAAAATTCCTTGTGTGTGTGTGTGTGTTCAGTTGCTAAGTTATGTCTGACTCTTCATGACCCCATGGACTGTAGTCCACCAGGCTCCTCTATCCACAGAATTTTCCAGGCAAGAATACTGGAGTGGGTTGCCATTTCCTTCTCCAGGGGATCTTCCCAACCCAGGGACCGAACCCGTCTCTTGTGTCTCCTGCATGAGCAGGCAGATTCTTTACCCTAGAAACTGACCCACATTAAATGCCATGCACTTGTTACTCCGGTGGCACAAATGTGCAATTCTGCTTATCGCAGACTTTCTCCCTAAAGCTAACAACTCTATTATTCAGGTTAAGTAGAACATACAACTTTGAACTGAAATCTAAAGGCCAGAAACAAAAAATGGCAAGAGAATATAAGTTTTATTAATATAAACAATCTGCAACCACTTCTCCCCACTCTCAGGCATACATACACCTACACTACAGATCTCTACTTCTTTCTCAGAAGATTCTAGCTCCAGTGCTACTTCTTCTAAGACATGCTAACTCAAAAGATCAACACAAGGTATGGACTGGCAATATTTTTGCATTAGCCATCTAATCCCACAAGGCTGAGAGTAGCTTTTAAGAGGAACCTGAAGTGTCATGCTATGCATGCTAAGTCGCTTCAGTTGTATCTGACTCTTTGTGATCCTATGGACTGTCGCCCACCAGGCTCCTCGTCCATTAGATGCTCCAGGCAAGAATACTGGAGTGGGTGGTCATGCCCTTCTCCAGGGCACCTTCCGGACCCAGGGATCAATACACTTCCTGCACTGGCAAGCGGGTTCTTTACCACTAGCACCATCTGGGAAGCCCTAGACTGGCCATACTTTTAATTTTAATTATTTTCAAAGAATACCAGTAATGCCAATAGAAGTCACACTTAGAATTTATCAATTAAAAAAACACAGTGCTCTCCCAGTGAATTCTCTCTACACTGAAATTCAACTTACAGCCCAAGAAACATCCTGATGAATTTTATAAAAAGTCATGTTTTTAAATTTCTGCAACTCTAAATTTTGCTATTCTAGCATTTGAATGAACCATAAAAACCAGATTCTGCCCTATTTCTGGTAAGTCTTTCAACAATGCACTGAGCTGACATCACTTTGCTTGTCTGGACCCCTGCTCTACACGCAGACAGCCTGGACTCTCCGACTGTCTCAACTTCACCTACCTCCCAGAATGTGCACCTTCCGAGGAGCACACTTTGCAAGCACTGCTGCCCCTGTGTAAACAGGACATTTGTTTATGAGGGACAGCTTTTGCTGTTGTTGCTATTGCTTTGATCTCTACCATAGATTAAGACTTTCAGCAGAAGCAGACATATAATTCAGAAATCAAGGCTCAGTTTTCTTCTTGAAGAGAAAGATCAGAAAGCCAACTCAATGGGGAAAGAACCTGCAAGGAAATACGGAGTTAAATATTTAGCAGTACTCCTTTTCCAGTTTAACACATTGGGGTAGGTATTCTTTATATTTCCTATAGCACTTAGCATAGACTAACAGGAAATAAATGATTAATATTCTGAAAGAGAAGAGAGTGAGAAGTAAGGAGGGATGGCCTGAAGGTGAAGGGAGGGAGGGAAGAGAGAAAGGAAAGTTAATGGTGCCAAACGAATGTAGTTTCATGGGGAAAAACTAAACCAAGCTGTTTACATGAATGTGTGCATAAAAAGGGAAGAAAATGGAAGAGGAAAAATGCTTTAAAAACTGGCATGTCACACAAATAGTTTCCAACTGTGGCTTTGTGTCAATAACACTCACTGGAAGATAATTTCAACTGACCAGTAAGCCTGTTTTTTCCTGGGTCCATTCTACATACAAGGAGCAGAGGGTTCTACCCAGGAGACTGGGGGTGGGCTCAGGATTCCAGTTTGAATAGCTAAATGGCCAAGGGCATTTTATCAACTGTCAAAATATTTATTTTTCCAAATCACAGTGCCTATACTGCTGACATCTGAAGGAAATATCACCAAAATAGCAATACAATTAAATGCTGGCAGATTTTTGCCTAAAGCATTTAAATATTAAGATACTACATTTCTGTTTAGAATAATACTGATTTTCTCAGATATGCAGTCAAATCAAGCTGCCTGTCTTCATGGGAATTTACATACCTCTCAGATAAATCTGACACCTAATCACAAATCTTTTCATGCCTATGAACAAAGAAGGAATTCAAAATCTAAGAAATACTCATTTCAAATGTATTTTCAACTAGTGGGGACATAATTTCTTTTATGTCTTGATACACTTAATATACTGTTTAGTGTTTAGCACTGAATATACAACATACCACAAGAGGTATATCATGCTTTACTGTACTTTGGAGAACTCTCTCTCCATGTTGGTACTGAAGAGTTGAGATCTAACCTAGCATGCATGGACAACCTTCAGCCACCCATCCCATTCTGTTCCCACCCCAGATATCTCTATAGTAGAGAAAATAAACTTATAAATAAATACACAATATATATGACTCCACAGTGAGCCGAGGTTTCCATAGCAAAGGGAATATTACACTTCAAGGCCACATTGTCAAAATAGATTTATCTAACGTTCCTGTTTTGACTATCAATTCTGAGAAATTTTTATCGGCCAACCTTAAAAATGCTTAAAATGTGAGATTGCAATGGCAACACTCATGAAGCTATAGATTAGGAAGCACAGTCCAGGCAACTAAAAAAATTTTAAAATTCAAACTACAGAATTCTCTTCCACTATTCAAACCTGGAATTTGCATTTACACTCAGAGACAGAATCCTTTAGGAAAATGTGAAGAAGTACACTTAATCATGTTTTCAAATCAAAATTTTAATGTACATTCATGTACAGTATCTTATAGGGCGTCTCTGGTGGCTCAGTGGTAAGGGAAGCTGCCAGCCAGTGCAAGAAACGCGGGTTCTATCCCTACATCGGGAAGATCCCCTGGAGGAGGGCATGGCAATCCACTCCAGTATTTCTTTCCTAGAGAATCCCATGGACAGAGGATCCTGGCGGGCTACAGTCCATGGGGTCACAAAAGAGTCAGACACAGGACAGAGTGACTAAACAGCAACAGTATATTATATATTTGAGACTCAAAATATTTCTGTATTATATATCCTACTCAACCTTGAAAATAAACTAAATAAGGAAAGCTGAAGTTCTTTTCTGGAAAGATAAAGTTCTGATTTATCTCAAAGTTATGTCACTTCATTTCTTAAATAATTAAAATGAGTCTCCATAGAGACATAAATTATGACACCATCCAAGATAAGGGTTCTAAGTAATTCTATAGTCACAATATTTCATACAACCTATTCTCTGTAAAAGTGATTTATCCAACAAATCACAGATGCCACTCACAACATAGTATTTATAATACTGCAAGGAATAAAGAATTCTGATTCATAGGATACCATATTTCTTTTAACAACAACAACAACAACAAAATGAGTCCAAATGGCTTTTTCCCATGCACCTGCCCCCCAAAAGTGAGTACGAAATTAAAGTGCCGGAGTGGGACTTTAAATTGTTTAGGGCATCATTAAATTTCAAATAAGTCGTCATGTTATACAGTTTGAAATAAAGGTTAAAAGACCTACTAATGAAATATAAGCAAAATATTCCATAATATTTTATTTTAAAATTAATTTTAGGTTCTCAAATATGAATACTATGTTCCTATATTACATTTACTGCCACAAATATGCCTGTATTTAAGGCTACTTAGGCAGAAAAATGGACCTCAGGGGTTAAGATCAAAGTCTTTGGAGTGGCAAACTGCCACTTACTTGATATGACCTTGAAAAAGTCACTTAACCTCTCTCAGCTTCAATTTCCTTATCTGTTATTCTGAAGATAATGAAAAGCACTTACATAATGCCTGGCACACAGTGAGGGAGCTATAAGTAATAACTGCTGTTATTTAGTATTATCAAAGGAATTCTTAGATATAAATAAGAAATGGCTGTGTAATTCCCAAAATTTAACTTAAAAAAATAAAAAATAAAAGGCCTAGAGGTTAGACTTAGTCCTTTCTATAAATAAAAAACCATGATGGCAGAAGGAGAGACCAGTATTTAAAGAGGGTCAAACAGATCAAAAAACAATGCATACAAAAAATGAAAGGTGACAAACCAATAGCAGTGACTAACATCCTGGGACACTTAAGGAATAACTGCCAACCACACAAGGTAGCAGCTGTGTCAACTTATGCATATAGCTACCTTCAATAATGAATTCAAATATCAACACAGAGAGCAGAAAAATGGCCCCAAATTTCCCTCAGTCTACAAAGAGAGCACAACTTAAGTAAATTACATTTTGTATGCACTGACAGGTAGTGGGAAAATTGTAACTTGTTTGGTTTTCGGAGATTAAAACTAGACAGCTGAGGTCAAATAAACTTTGTTCTCCATAAAGGTATCATAAAACATTTCCATCATAGTAGCATGCTGGAGTAAGGAGGCGAGAAGCTCCCACACTTGTGTCAGATTTATACATCACTTAATCCTAAGAATCTACTAGGATGCTGACAAAATACAGAATTGGAAGCATTATCCTCTGACTTCTACCCTGATTAATCATACTTGAGTAACACAGGTAATTTCTCTGAGCATTTAAGAGCTCTGTACTTACAAAGTATGTGATAGAAATTAATTTCATATTTAGAGAAAAGTATGAAGAACTATTTCTAGTTTGTATTTACAGATGCAGAGCTCAATGACTCTGAATAGAAATAAATTCTTAATATCTATTACCCAATAATTACTGTAACAAACATTTATTCAGTCTTTCCTATTCAATGAGCACTAGTCTAAGATGCAGATACTGTTTTTAACAAGACATAAGTAGCCCCAATGTTCATGGAATTTATATTCTAGTAGGAGAGACTAAAAATAAAAATATATCACATGATCATAAACATTATGATAAAAATAAATCAGAGTTGTGTGATAAGAAGGAGTGATTGAGAAGCTATTTCAGACTGGTTGGACCAGAAGAGCCTGCTTGTTAAATCTACCTATATAAGACTGAAATTTGCTGCCGAAGTCTATAGCAACCATTCTTTTATTTACGTATAAAAATAAATATACACATTTTGCCAGGCTATGAAATTATAATTCACCTCATCCAATGGGTAAATGTAAACTCTTCCCAAATACACACAACAAACACTGATAAACAGCTATGGTCCTTTTACCTTCAAATATTTCTAAAACGTGGATACTGAATCTTCATAACAAAACAAATGTACTACATTTTAAAATTCACATTCATTTTATTTATATACTATATTGCTCAATTGTAAATAACTTTAAATGTTTGATTATACTTAAAAATCAGAATATACCAACAGGAAAGCTTACTTTTAACTCACCTGTGACTGTACACAGTGCAGAAGATCTATAAATGTGTAGCCAAATCCAAGAGAAATCTGCAATAAAAAGAAATGAACAAATATGAACAAAAAATGCAGAATCCTGTCAGACTCATTAGATTCGGTATTTTTTATAACCAATGTAAGTAATACTCATTAATAACATCTCTCTACTCAGTAACTCACTGACACCATGTAAATCAAGAAGCAGACTCGTTGTACAACTTTTATTTGTCCACACTAGTATAAGACAAGGCCACATTTCAGTATCTCCCAATTCAGCGAATTATGAGGTGTCTACCCATCAAATTTTGAGTTCTCGACATAAAACATATTACATTTTCTGGTAGCTGCTTGTCTAATCACTAGCACTTCACTGAATAAAAGCAAAGGAGGCCCGAGCTACCCATTTTTACACGGCACTCCTAAAGACCACCCCACAGCAACACAGTGCAGAAGAGATGTTTGCCAAATGAATGAATGAATGATTTAATTAAATGATTAATTAAGCTCGCATACTGATCTTACTTTGCTGTGATTTACAGTTTGCCTCTATGGAAAAGAATGGCTTGAAATTACTGAAATAAAAATCTGTCATAACTGCTTAAACAAAGACATTCAAAAATGAATAACTTTTAAAAGTCTAGAGTATAATGATGCAATAGGGAATTCCCTGGAGGGTCAGTGGTTAGGACTTGGCTCTCACTGGCAAGGGCCCTAGGTTTGATTTCCTGGTCGGGAACTAAGATCTTACATGCCGCACGGCAGAGCCAAAACAAATTTTTAAATAACCATAAAAATGATGCTATCTATGGCAATCTGCAGAAGTAAGAGTGGTTAAGAAAGTAAGAACTGAACATTTTCAATAATGAGGGCAACAGCTCCCCAAGTTTCTTCTGGGCCTGTACCTTTGAGAAGAACTTAGCAATGAAGGACCACACACTTCCTCTGACCCACACAAGGGTCACTTACACTGCACCTAAGAAGTTTCCTTCAAGATGCACAGCCCAGAATATGAACATGGCAAATATGTGCCTATGAGATTTTCTGTGTATGAACGTTTACCACTCTTGTGTACATTACAGATCTAAGAAAAACTGCACAACTGCTACTGCACGGCTGCTAGTAGCATGTTTTCATTTTAGCTATCATGGGCTACTGGATTTAATCAGCTTCAAGGAATGTTTTTACAAACTGAGCTACTGTACTTTTTCCCTTCAGGTGACACCAATCTGTAATAATTCATACTCTGAATCATTATCAGGCTTGAGTATTAACTTTCTTCTGAGCCCTTTATTCTTTAGAATAAATAGAATCTAACAGTAAAAAAAAAAAAAAAAACCCTAATGTTAATTTAATACTCAAACTGCCATTGTTCTAGGGCACTAGGATCTGATTTCATAACCTGAGAGGTCTAAAGGGGAAAGAAATGGGGGAAAACGCACTTTCATTTTTACCAGGACCTGCTCAGGCTGGAGCCCATCATATATAAAGAAATGCAGCTAGGGAATCAGGCAGGATGATTCATGAAAAACAAAAGGAAGTCTATATGCAAATAAGAAGTTATCATGGTAAATAAAACGAACAAATTCTCAAGTGGTAGTCCATGAGCAGTGTGCAATAAACTGTTACATAATAGGGGTCATCAATTCTATACAGTGCTCCTGGGGTAAATATACTCATTATGCTGACCTACTTAAGCCCATTCTAATTCTATACCAACAACTAATTTGCTCAAGGACATCACACTATGCAACAGTCAAGAGTTAGAACTTGTGATATGAGTAGAAATGATGACATTAAACAATTACGGCAAAAAACCAAAACAAAACAAAACAATTACGGCTTGATCTATACCATTCACAAAGGCTTTTCTGAATGTGCTAATATAAGGAGGGAAAAGTGCTAATGAATCCAAGCTAAACAAAAATACACAAAAACATGAAGACAGACGATGCATAAAAACATGAAGATATTATGATACCTCGGTGTGACACTTTAAACCAGAAGAACAAATAAAATACTTATAAACATAGAATTACAAAATGTTTTCTAAGTCACTGTCTCTGTGTCTGTGTGCATGCTTGGTTGTGTCTGACTTTTTGTGAGCCCACCAGGCTCCTCTGACCATGGACATAATAGCTATTTAAAGTGACAGTTCGAGCAATGACAAGCCTATAGGAAACCGACATCTTCCTACTCTTCTTGAGCCCTGACAGTTTTTAGGAAGCTCCTTCAGGAGTTTCAAGGGAAGAGGAGCAGAAGACTACCCTGAGCCTGGCAGAGTGACAGAGAGGAACCCTGCAGGAAATGACAGAGGGATACACATGTCCTCTCTCTCACAACCACTACTATTTCCACTGTATAAACCAAAAAAGGTAAGCCTCCTCTCCATAGAAAAAAAAAAGCTGCCTGCAGCAGATAAAAGAACCTGGGGCTAAGATCATCGAACAGGTGAGGTTTCAAAACCTGGCTCTCTCACGTGAATACTGCTGCTGTTAATATTTCCATCACAAGCCAGCTGCTTAGGCGTGTGACCTCAAAAATGTTACTGTGGACTCAACTATCAAATGAGGATAATGTCCTCTCTGCACCACCCTGAAAGTATTAAATGAGATAATTACACAAAGCACTTGGTACATGGCAGGCATTACACATAATTATGATTCTGCCAAGTGTGATTTAGCAGAATAAATGCTGCTAGCTGTAAATGACAAGCCTAGCCTAGCCCAAGTAAAACTGATCTTTCCTGAGACGTCTTAATAGCTTTCTCTGCCCATAATTGCCCAGACACATGCATACACATGGAGTCTGATGGGATTTTTTTTCCCCCCTTGGCCATGCTGTGTAGCATGCAGGATCTTCAATCCTTGACCAGGGATTGAACCAGTGCCCCTGCAGTAGAAGTGCAGTCTTAACACCTGCACCACCGGGAAAATCCCCTGCTGAGACATTTTCTGAATGAGGACTGGCTTTAAAACTTTAAGCAGAAAGATAATATTAATACCTGATTTCAACTCTTACAATAAAGTTATAATAATCAAAGAGGTAGGGACTGAACAGAGTCCAAAACAGGCTCACACATTTATATCAATCCATATTTAATAAAGGTGACATGTTAATTCAGTGAAGAAAGGGGCAGTCTTTCCAAAAACATAATACCAAAAACTGATTATAGATATGAGAGGGAGGAAGAACCTCAACCTTTACCTTGCACTCTGGGAAAAATCAACTCAAAATGGATAGCATCACAGATCTAGAAATAAGAGCTACAAAGCTTGTAAAAGAAAGCAGTTGGAGAAACTTACTGTGGATTAGGCAAAAATATTTTAGGTATGATACTTTAAAGGTATAAAAGAAAAAAAAAACTGTTTAAAGACCATAAAAGAAAAACACAAAACTGAATTCCTTTATAATTAAAACTTCTGGGCTTCCCTGGTGGCTTAGTGGTAAAGAATTCACCTGCCAATGCAGGAGACACAGGGTCGATCCTTGATCTATGAAGATCCCACATGCTGCAGGGCAACTGAGCCTGTGCAAGACAACTGCTGAGCTTGTGCTGGAGAGCCCAGGAGCCACAACTACTGAGCCCACGTGCCACAGCTATGGAAGTCTGCGTGCCCCAGAGCCTGTGCTCTGCAATGAGAGAGGAGAAGCCCACAGTGCAAGAAAGAGTAGCTCCCGCTCGCTCCAACTAGAGAAAGCCACTCTCAGCAGTGAAGAGCCCAGCCAAATAAACAAATAAATAAAAACTTGAAAAATAATAATGTTAAACCTCCTTTTTTTCAAAAGAAATAATTTAACAAATGAAAACCCAAGCTACAGACTGGAAGAAAATACTGGCAAAATAATTATCTGAAAACACCTATATATTTAGAATATATAAAGAGCTAAATACATAATAAAGGATGTACATAGAATAAATAAAGGAATCTCACAATAATAAAACAGTTCAATTTTTTTAAATGAGAAAAATATGTGAAGACATTATATATATATATATGTCACAGGGAATGTACATCAAAAAATATTGGGTATTGTTAATCATTAGGAAAATGGAAATCAAAATCAAAACAAAATACAATAGCCCATCCAGTAAAATACCCAAAGCATTGCCAAGGATATGAAGAAACTAGAACTTTCTCATTTTATCCCTTGCTGGTGGGAAAGTGCAATAGTACAGTCATTTTGGAAAACAGTTTGGAAGTTTCTTATCATCTAACCCAACGATTTCACATCAAGGTGTGTTTTCACTCATCTCAGGGACAGAGGACCATACAGAGAGTTGTACATGAATGTTCTTATCAATTATGCTGAAAAAATTCAAAAGTTTGAGTTGGAGAATGAATCTTTTTCAGAATGTGGTACATTCATATAATGAAATACCACTCGACAATAAAAAGGAATGGATAGCTAACGTATGCCACAGCATGAATGAGTCTCAAAAACATTTTGCTGAAGAAAGGAGCCAGACACAAAGACAACAGACTACACGATTTCACTTACTTGAAATTCCTAGAAAAAGTAAAACTACAGGGACAGACCAAGATCCGTGGTATCCTGGGTTAGGGAATGCAAGTGGGGACTGACTGGAAGTGGCAGCCCACCCCAGTATTCTTGCCTGGAGAATTCCACGGACAGAGGAGCCTGGGGGGCTTCAGTCCACGGGGCCACAAGAGTCAGACATGACTGAGTGACTAAACCAACAACCAACAGTAGCAAACGGTGGTGTGAGCATTTGCCAAGGAGAGCGTTAACTAACACAATTACTTTGAGACAAAAAACAAAAGAAAAAGAAATCAGGACTGAACTAACATCACTTAAAAAAGATTGTTGGCAGCATTAAAGGAATAGGTTGATGATTTTCTAAAAGGCAGGGGAGGGTTAGAGGAGATGCACGTGATATTTTATTTGCTTGTTTGAAAAAAAAAAAAGGGGGGGGGGAACAGAGCCAGAGGAAGGAAAATAAGCCAGAAACAAAATGAAGTCACGTGTGTAATAGTGGCTAAGACAGCACCTTCTAACTTAGTAGCATAAGGGAAGGGCCATATCTTGCTGTTTGGGTTTAATATCACCACAGGTAACAACTATCATTGAGAGCTCTGGGCAAAGGGCTTGAAATGTGTTACTTAATTTAATCTTCCTAACAATCCTATGAGGCAGGTACTGCCACTATCATCACTCCTTTGTAGATTCAGAAACTAAACTGAGATGAAGCTGAAGGCCACAAAGCTGATATGGCAGCAAAGTCTGGATTTGAACCCAGAGTCTGACTGCTGAGTCTATTCTGCTCTTACCCTCTAGGCTATTATGAAAATTTTGATAATGTTATCATTGTTGGCAATTTGATTAGAAAAAGGTGGCCCAAAATGCGATCTGCCTTAAAACAGCCACCTTGAGTTTTTGATATGGTACCAACAAGAGTAGTGTGCTCCTCACGCCACCCAGGCTGACATTGTTAATAAATTGGGACATTACTTCTTTCCTGACTCAAATGTAGCCTCATAATTTTCTCAAGATTGCCACCAATTAAAGGAAGTCATCAGGACTTCCCTGGTGATCCAGTAGTTAAAGACTCCGGGCTGCCAATGCAGGGGGGCAGCAGTTTGATCCCCGGTTGGGGAACTAAGATCTCACATACTGTGAGGCACAGCCAAAAAGCAAAATAGAGAAAAGAAAAAGAGAAAGTCATCAACACCAGTGCCAGTATGCAAACAATATACTTTCTAACTGTAACAAAACCAACTTGATTTTTGATGGACAACAGAGTACATGGAACCAGCCACTGGAAAGATGACTAACAAAAAGGGAGCCACCATACTTCATGCTCCAATGTAGGTCTTCTTTGTGATTTAGCCAGCACCAGCTCAGTCAACAAGCCAGCCAGACACAGCGATAGAAACTAAGAGGACACATGGGGAAAGGAGGAGAAAGCTAGGGGTACTGATCAGATTACTTGAGATTTTTCAACAGTTTAAGCCACTAATTTTTCCACTTGTTGCTGAGAAGCACAAAAACTCCTGAACAACTGGACAGAAAACACCTTTACCTCGGCATGTTTCAACTCATGTAACATCAAGAGGAAAGTCTTACTTTCAAGATTTACCTATGAGAACTACTTCAGATTACTGAATAGGACACTGTATATATACATATATATAACATATTTTAGATAAAATATCCTTAAAAGCCTTAATAATGTAAAGAAAGTGTACTACATATACAAGGTAAAATTCTTTCCCAAATATTAAGTTAATGGTGCTAAAAATAACATCTAATCTACAGAAGAATAATTTATAAGTTAACTGATGAATATACTTCAGACAATATACTTCTATATATACTTTATAGACAAGCTCATGTTTTCTTTCTTTGTTTAAAGAGTTCAATGATTCCTAACCCATGAAACTCTTTATACATGGCATCTAAAACAATGAAACAAACCAGTGAATATAACAAAAAAGACACAGAGATAGAGTGAACAAACTGGTGGTTACCAAGGGGGAGGGAAAGTGGGTAAGGGCAAGATAGGGGTAAGGGAGCTGGGCATACATCAGAAGAAAAATATGGTTTGAAAGGATACATGAACACCAGTGTTCACCACAGAACTGTTTACAACAGTCAAGACAGGGAAGCAACCTAAATGTCCATCAACAGAGGCA
The DNA here is from genome assembly GCF_016772045.2 of Ovis aries. Taxonomy (NCBI): domain Eukaryota; kingdom Metazoa; phylum Chordata; class Mammalia; order Artiodactyla; family Bovidae; genus Ovis; species Ovis aries. Next base: position 46,985,304 of record NC_056062.1, read on the forward strand.
TGAATAAAGAAACTGTGCACAATGGAATACTACTCAGCCATAAAAAGGAATGAAACTGTCCCATTTGCAGAGGCGCAGACAGACCCAAAGGCTGCCACACAGAGTGAAGTCAGTCAGAAAGAGAAAAACATATGTTTAATCTCTCTTTTATGTGGAATCTAGGAAAATGATAAATGGACTTATTTGCAAAGCAGAAATAGAGATAAAAGATGTGAAGAACAAACATATGGATTCCACGTGGGGAGGAGGGGATGGATGAACTGGCAGACTGGGACCAACATATATACACTTCTATATATAAAATGAATGACTAATGAGAACATACTGTAGAGCACAAGAAACTCGATTCAATGCTCTGTGACAACCTAAAAGGGAAGGAAATCCAAAAAAGAGGGGGTGTATGTATAACTGGTTCACTTTGCTGTACAGCAGGAATATTACTGTAAAGCAACTATACTCCAATAAAAGTTAATAAAAAATAAAAATAAGAAAGTAAAATGCTTTTCCATGAAAAGAAAAAGATAGGGGTAAGGGACTAAGCTGTACAAGCTACTATGTAGAAAATAAATAAAGATATACTGTACAACATAGGGAACACAACCAAAACTTTCCGATAATCACGCGTGCTCGGTCACTCGGTGGTGTCCGACTCTTTGTGATCCCCAGGCACTGTAGACAGCCAGGCTCCTCTGTCCCTGGATTTTTCAGGCAGGAATTCTGGTTTATGTCGCCATTTCCTCCTCCAGAGGATCTTCCCAACCCAGGGATCAAACCCATATCTCCTGTGTCTCCTGCACTGGCAGGCAGATTCCTTACCACTGTGCCACTTGGGAAGCACCATGATAACTACAAGAGGAGTATAGTCTTTAAATACTGTGAATCACTATGCTGTAACTCGAAACTTAAATAAAACTGTAAATCACCTATACTTCAATTTTAAGTGAAGAAATTTATGACTTCATAACTTCTCATCCATCAGTTCAGTCGCTCAATAGTGTCCGACTCTTTGCCACCCCATGAATCACAGCACGCCAGGCCTCCCTGTCCATCACCAACTCCCGGAGTTCACTCAGACTCACGTCCATCAAGTCGGTGATGCCATCCAGCCATCTAATCCTCTGTCGTCCCCTTCTCCTCCTGCCCCCAATCCTTCCCAGCATCAGAGTCTTTTCCAATGGGTCAACTCTTCGCATGAGGTGGCCAAAGTACTGGAGTTTCAGCTTTAGCATCATTCCTTCCAAACAACACCCAGAGCTGATCTCCTTCAGAATGGACTGGTTGGATCTCCTTGCAGTCCCTGGGACTCTCAAGAGTCTTCTCCAACACAGTTCAAAAGCATCAATTCTTCGGTGCTCAGCTTTCTTCACAGTCCAACTCTCACATTCATACTAAGTATTAAAAACTTGTAAGCTACAATTAAAATAGATATATAGAAAGGGATATATCGTCTATTTTAAAACTCCTAAGCTACAGGTTACAGCCTGTGGGGTCGCAAAGGGTCAGACATGACTGAGCATACACACACACCCAAGCTACAGGTAGGTATACACATACAACTGATATGTGTGATATGATGAAAAATAAAATACCCGTCAAATTTGCACACCTCATATGACCATTCCTTTACGACCGTTCCTTTCAAGTCTGTCTCTCATTCACCATGACCAGAGTTAACACAGTAATGCAGCTATCACAAAACACTAACTCTACAAAGAGCAGTATTCTCACATAGAGACAGACCTAGAAGAAAAATTAACTCACATGTGGTTGAACGCACATGCCTCCAATTTGGGAGATGACTAAAGAGACTAAATTTGGAGTCACTAACTTGAAAACATCATTTAAATCCACTGATAACAGTTTAAAGAACAACGAGCTGGGAGTCTGGAATAAAGCCCTAAGGAAATCCTTCTTTTAAAAATTACATAGGAAAGGAACTAACCAAGGAGAATGAGACGAAATTACCTAAGAGGCAGGAGGGAGACCAGCACAGAATCTGAAGAGGGACTTCCCAGAAAGAGAGGCTGGACAAGAGCTGCGCAGTGTCTACCTGAGTTAGAGCAGAAATTGCTCATGACTTTCCTAAGAAGAGTTTCATCAGAATGATACAGACATAAAGCAGACTGGAGAAAAGTTAAAGTGTTGACAAGTGATAGGAAAAAAGGATTTGGACACAACATATGCAAATGATCACTATCATGACTAGCTTATATTAAAATCTGGCTCAAGGGGTAAAGAATCTGCCTGCCAATGCAGGAGAAACAGGAGATGCGCATTTGAGCCCTGGGTTGGGAAGATCCCCATTCCAGTTATCTTGCCTGGAAAATTCCATGAACAGAGGAGCCTGGCAGGCTACCATCCATGGAGTTGCAAAGAGTCAGACATGACAGACACACACATGCCGCCTAGACTGTGAGCTTCTTGAGGGCAAAGGTAAGGTTTCCTCCGTCTTTGATTAAGAAGACAACCTGTGGTTGGACAGGTGACCTTTTAAACAATGCTCCTGCAGAAATCCTAGGGCTTTAATTAGGGTGCTCAGCCAAAAACACACAAAAACAGTCTTGAAGAGAATTAGAGGGGAGAAAGGAAATAACAATGTATTGGGCAGAAATTAATCTTTTTTAAACATAAAAGAAAGGTTCAGAGATGACTCCCACTAAGACGAGAACATGCCAACCTGTCAACCAACCAGTCTCCCCAAAATAAAAGGCCCCCAAAAACTATGAGTAAAATTTTAACTGTTTTCCTCCCAAGAGGGTTGGGTCATTTTGGCCTGAATGTTCCCTTTCATCCTCACTGAAATGGGAATAGGTACTGAAGCCTACAGCATATGCCAGAAAAGGTGAGGATTACTACAGATCATAAATTTAATTTTTACAATAAATCAGTGTGAGAAGACACATCTACCATCCTTAATGCAGTAAAATATAAATCCCGTTATAAATATTAACAAAGGAGGAACAAAATCCACTCAGGGAGAGGGAATAAGACTGTAAACTCCTCTCAGAAACTCACCTTCTCCTTGGATGTTCACCCTAACTGCAATGACCACTCTTACAAAATGAGCCTAGAAGCTTCCCCCATAACCCTGAGCACAACCCACACAAATGTGCACAATAATTACCTTAGGGCTGTGGGGTAACAAGAGGAAGTGAATCAGAAGTGACATTAAACCTATGCCATCTGAAGAAAAATACCTCTACGATCTGTCTACAAATGGTGGGGTGGTCTTTAATCTCCCAATACCCAGCAGTGTCCTCAAATACCATGACACAGCTTGGGCTCAGTCATTTCAGTTGTGTCCGGTTCTTTGCGACCCTATGGACTGTGGCCCACCAGGGCCCTCTGTCCATGGGATTTTCCAGGCAAGAATACTGGAGTGAGTTGCTATGCCCTCCTCCAGGGGATCTTCCCAACCCAGGGACTGAACCCATGTCTTCTGCATTGCAGGCAGATTCTTTACTGCTGAGCTACTGGGGAAGCCCCCACATCACAGGGACCAGCACAAAGTTTCTGTCCACCAAAGTCCCTTCTGAGTTTGTTTCCTTTCTAATCTAGGCAGCATATTGAAAAGCAGAGATATTACTTTGCATACAAAGGTCTGTCTAGTCAAGGCTATGGTTTTTCCTGTGGTCATGTATGGATGTGAGAGTTGGACTGTGAAGAAGGCTGAGTGCCGAAGAATTGATGCTTTTGAACTGTGGTGTTGGAGAAGACTCTTGAGAGTCCCTTGGACTGCAAGGAGACCCAACCAGTCCATTCTGAAGGAGATCAGCCCTGGGTGTTCTTAGGAAGGAATGATGCTAAAGCTGAAACTCCAGTACTTTGGCCACCTCATGTGAAGAGTTGACTCATTGGAAAAGACTCTGATGCTGGGAGGGATTGGGGGCAGGAGGAAAAGGGGACGACAGAGGATGAGATGGCTGGATGGCATCAATGACTCGATGGACGTGAGTCTGAGTGAACTCCAGGAGATGGACAGGGAGGCCTGGCGTGCTGTGATTTATGGGTTCGCAAAGAGTCGGACACGACTGAGCAACTGAACTGAACTGAACTGAACTGAAGGACCAGCTTCTTCCCTAGATGACTGTCACTGTCAATTCTCACCCAATTCTCACCCCCTCCAGGGAGGCTGCTGCTTTCAACAGTATATGACCACATTAAGATAATCATCCGTTCAACATAAAAAAGGGAACATTCTTAAAAAAAAAAAAAAAAACAGTATGAAGGAGGGTAAGAGAGTGTCTTCTTTAAAAGGAAGGTGTTATATAATACCATTTTATAACCAAGAAGAGGTGACACAATTTGTCTAAACTCAAAGAATGTGCATAGAGCTGATATTAAACCTGAGTGCCCGCCTGGCTCAAGGCCCTGTGACTCGGCAGCTTGATCTACTGAAGATAAAAAAAAGAAGCAAGCACCCAAACAACAACATTTTAATTTTCAAGTTGAAAACAGCTCACAGTGTATATGTGTTCACAGGCCTAATTTTGTATCACAGATAAGTTCTTTTTCCCTTGAAGTACAATTACAATTTTATGTGATATAATTAAGTGTGGCAGAATTTTACAGAGTTCTAGAAAGAATATGGCATTCCAAATTTGAGACTACTAGGAGAAAAGCACTGTAACTCAGTTTATCCTTGGAGTACAAGCTACTACCTAGCCCAACTGTCATTGTCTCTCTGTATGATTTCAGAGTCAATCCATGGATCCAACAGTCAGGAAGAAGAAATGTATCAAAAAAAGACACTCAGTCAGAAATTTGATTTATTGTGAGGACCAATACAGAGTTTCCCATTTTGTTAAAAAAGAGGCAATTTTCCATTCTACTCTGTGTCTGGGTTTCAACAAATACTTGGAGTCACAGTGGAAAAAATCAGACCCTCTGGTGATGGTATCATTTCACATCAAAATTTAGGTATGGAAGAAACCTGGAAATATCTATTGGAACTACACCATTTTATGATACAAAACTGAGGCTCAAAGAGATTAAGTACCTCTCCCGACACTGATAGTACTCCCTCTGACTAAAGGAGTTTCTGTGAACTCAGAAACAAATATCCTAAAAACACTGGCCTTGCCCTCATGTTTGAACTGTCTGCTTCGGAAATCATCATCAAATATGTGTTGGCCTTCCCACCAAAGAAGAGTATTACATATCCAAAAAGATATGAGGAGAGGCTTGTATATTAGTTGTAAATCTAGAATTTACAGGTAAAATATCAAATAACACAAGATACAAACACAACTTGAAAGATCTGGAGATGAGCAGTCTAACATGCTGGCCAAGCAATGAGAGCCACCTTGTGTTAAATATCAGGTGTCAGCCACTCTGATACAAACTTTACACGCATTATTTTTGATGTTTTCTGTAAATGGGCATCTATCAATTCCATTCTGTAGGTGAGGAAGGTGAAAATCAGGGAAGGTAAGTGATCCTCACCAAAGCAAGAGGAAGACCTGCTGGTGGCATCTGGGTCTCTCCGAGCTCAAGATCACCACCACACCCACACCTCCTGCCCCTCCACCCCATTTCCACCCTGATTCCTTCATTCTTTCAGTCTGCTTCCACTCCTCTGCACTTCATGGTCCACCCAGCTCATTCTTCCCAGAAAAAAAGGTCTGACATCAAGAAGATGCTTTGTAACAACCAGCAACCACAAAAAACTGCCCCAAGCATCAATTCACCCAGTGAATTCACCCAATACAATCCAATGAATTGCCCTAAAAATGGTTCACTAACAGGATTATTCAATAAAGGCTTGTTGTGCTTATGTAAGCAGAGAATGGAAGAAACACTATGATGTTGTAGCATAAAAGCTGGAGTGAAGGAAAAAATACTTAAAGGCTACGACAAAATGAGGATTTTATCTGACATAAGGAGTCTCATTTTAAAAAGAAAATAAAACAATTCTAAAAGCTAAGGAGGGAGACAGGAAAACAATCTATTGGTGCTGAATTTTCACTCAAACTAGGCGCCCCACAGACTCAGAATGTATGTAAATGTCCATGAAACTTTTTGAAACCATACTTTCATTCTGACGAAAATCTTAGTTATTTAACAAAGGGATCTGCTAATTCATATGGATGACCATTATACAGCTGATAGCCTACTGCCATTTAATTTCAGTACTTGCTTTTGTGCTTACAACTGGAATTAGAGACTAGTATTATTTTAATGTCTTTGATATCAAGCCTTAATGGACAAAGTTTTCTATAAGTTCAAGAAGAAAAAAAATAAGGAAGAGGGGATATGAAATACTGTCACACAGCCAATAACAGCACATGCTAGACTCAAAGGTACCAGACCTCAACAGGTTGTAAACATCAAGACTGTCACAGCCACACAATACTGCATGGCTACCAATAATTTAAATCTTATTGATTTGGTAGTTTTATTTATATTTAGTTAGCAAATCTGATTTTGTTTTATAGGTCCTAATGAAACTAAAATCTTTCTGCATTGAAAAGGAATCTAAATGACATATACTAAAATGGGTGCTTTTTGTAAGGGCCATGACACCAGTTAATTTCCCCTATTACTTACATAATAAATATGGACATAAAATGTGATTAAAAAATCATCTGTGTATGACTTTTGTTTTTAAAAAATTCTGACAAATCAAAATAAGGCTCTAGCAGTGGTTCCCAAAATGTGCCTTTATGTAGCTTAAGAACAAAGTTTGGAGGATTCTCCTTCATTATTAGATTATGAGCTTATTATTTTTGTGAAACTAAATTTTCCCTTTATTTTCTTAAAAGGTGGTAGTAGATGGTTATTTTTTTTCATGTAATGACTTGAAAAAATCCAAAATTTGCCAACCTTATGTCAATTGCCTAGATTTTTAAATAGCATATGAAATTTTAAAATTGTATATGAAACCATAATCTCTAGGTACCACACTGGCCTACCTGTTATGAAATTTTACACACACACACACACACACACACACAGAGGAATTTCTATCCGGTACCACAGGGAAAAATCATTTTGAGCATGAACTTGCATTCAAGAAGTTCTTGTTTCTACCCAAAGATACTTAACAGTTTTCTATTTGTCTCTCTCTCTCTGGTCTGGGGCTAAGAGCGCGCAGGTAGTTAAGCCACAACTACAACGTGAAGACAGGAAGAGATGACTTATCATGCCCAAGTGCACAGAAGTAGACATTTTGCCGAACATCCTAGGATAAACCACAGCCTAATAAGGTTAATAATGATGATGACAAATGGTACATAAAGAACAGAACTATGGAAAACTAATGGTAGCAATAAACTCTTTGATATTCCTCTCATTGAGAAATGAAGTTTAACCACCTACCCCTGAAACGACAGTTGCCTTAGGGATTGGCTGGACCAAAAAGACTGTGGCAGAAGTGATATTCTGGGACTTTGGAGCCTTAGAGCTCCAGCCTGGAACACTGGAACCTTCAATCTCACAGTCCTGAGCTGCTACACAAACTGGACTACTGTTAAGACACTGTACTGTGAGGAAGCCAAACCTTGGCATGAGAGAGGCCATGTCAAAAAGAGAATGAAATGCCTAGCCAGCCCCACACTGTTCGAGCCTCTAGTTCTTGATCTTCCCAGCAGAGACTCCACACCTGGGGGAGCAGCGACAAGCCATCCGGCCCATGCCACGTCCAAATTCCTAAGCCACACAAGGATGAGATGATAATAACAAGCTGTTGCTTTAAGCAACAGATACCCAGAATAAAACTAACCCCCTTTCATAAATACTAATAAAGACTTTAAAGCAAAAATGAAATGTCTTAGGCAGACTAGCTGGAAACTAGAATGGCGTCAGACACAAAGAAGATTCCAATGCATAAAGATAAATGTAAATCCATTCATGCAATTATCCAGAAAATATGTATAATACCAAGATATACCCTGTAACAGGGATATACACAAGCTCTTGAGAGGGTTTAAACGGGGAAAAAAAAGAAAAGACCTGCCTTCAAGGAACTTCAACACACTATGTATCACGGTGTCTTCTTGCATACTTTCTGATGGTTTTCACAAAAATAACACAATCAACGATTCAGAGCAAATCAAAATGCAGATCAATCTCATAAAGTGACTTAGGGTTTGAGTTCTTCTATGAGAAGGAAGTCAAGATTGAATCAAAATCCAACAAAAGGTCATTTGTAATTTGTAGTAAGGAAACATGCCTCAGTTAACTGTAGCATACTCTAGGTTCTCATTTTAGGCTAGAAATTCAAGGCATGCGTAACTAATCCTTTTTAATTTTTCTTCATGAAGTATCAGGTTAAAGAACCTTTTAAAGATTAAATTACAAATAGGCCGAGTAGACCTTGGCTACTTTACTACAGTCAAGGTTTGGGGACCCAGAATGAGCAAAAGCAAGTAAGGTCAGAAGTGAGCTGCTGTTTTAACAAGATTTATTTCTGTCTAGGTGTGCGGCTACTGTTTAAACAAACACACTTATTATTCCAGTGACTAAAATAATTTTAACTGCTTCTTTTATTAAAGCATAGACAGTTTAACCTTTCATAATATTATTCTCAGGATTCTAAAATTATTCACACTTTTTCTATTTGTAGTATTTCTCTATTCAAATTTCACAGGGAGCCGAAATGAATGCAAATAGAGAAAATTCTTCTCCCAGGTATTTTTAAATGCAGGAAAATGTTTGATCTCACACTGTAAAAGAAGAAAATGGTAAATAAGTGTGTACATGGCCTCCTGGACAAAAGACCATGTGTAGTACGTCTTAAAACTCATCAGCACCGAGCATAAGGCCTCCGTACAAAGTACTTGGCAAATGTGTGCTGACTGATAACACATTTATTTCTCACTTACTTTTTAAGTGGGGCCAATAAAAATAAGCACTGCTATTTTCTGTCTTAGTAAGTACTTGAGGCAAAGAAAAAAAAATAACGCTTTCATGCAGTGGTCACACAGAAACACGTATCTTTCCATTTTTTTCTTCCTAAGGTATGGTAGTGGGTATATTAACAAATTCTACATGTCAAAATAGTAAAGGGAAGTAACAGTAAAACAGTAACCTAAATTATAAATGGCCTTGTGTTTATCTTTTCTCTCATAATTCTGATTTTAGCACATTACATGGTAATTTGTCAGAATTCCTTTTTTAAAACATGACACAGAAGAATAAAAATTCTCATGGCTAAAGGGTAATCATTAATATTTTATCCAAAGTATACTATAAAAGTCAAAACAGAGTACTGAACAAGAATATAATTAGGACCTTCAAAATGATACTACTAATATTCCATTATAAAAGTAACAGTATCTGAGAGGAAACAGCAGGAATCACTTTTTTAACAGGTCACTCTCCCCTCTTCTGGGCTTCCCTTGTGGCTCAGCTGGTAAAGAATCTGCCTGCAACGTGGGAGAAATGGGCCCGGGTTCAATCCCTGGGTTGAAGATCCCCTGAAGAAGGGAAAGGCTACCCACTCCAGTATTCTGGCCTGGAGAATTTCATGTTCTACAGTCCACGGGGGTCACAAAGAGTTGGACAGGATGGAGCGACTTTCACTTTCTTCCCTCTTCTAGACAGGCCTGAATGTCAGCATAGTCTGGGTGAGGCAGAAGACCTGGCCGGCTTCCAGGGGGGCCCCTAATGAAGGTCAAGGCCAATCACTAACTAGCCCAAGGCCTCAATTTCCTCAATGATGAGAAAAGACTGGCATGATTATCTCCAAAGTAGATTTTTAACAAAGTCTACCAACGTCAAATAAAAAGTCATTCATCTAAACAGGGTTTTAAGACATTCCCAACTTCCACTTGCTTCATTAAGGCACAATTATTTTCTGAATCTGACAGATAATCTACAGATTGACTCCTTTTCTGTTATTTTGTCTTTACAACAATTCTGGGAGGTAGACTGAGTAAGTATGACAGAATGCCAGTAAGTCAGAACGGAGGAAAAATCTCAGCCAAACAAGACTAGAAATCAGATCTACTGATTCCTGACTCAGTGCTCAAATTTCCAGAAAAGCCTCTTTAAAGTCCACAAGAACTACCAACTAAACTATATGCCAGTATAAAAAGGAAGAAAATATGGCGTTACTTCTAAATGGCTAGACTGCTTCTTTAAATCATAATGTCACGTGTCTTAAATTCCCTTAAGATAACAATTTTAGGCTGTTATGTTTCAGAATTAATTTTCAAGATTCCTGGAATAAGAAAATTCCAGTAGCTTAAACACATAATAAAAGTATTACCATATATTAAAGTTTCCTAAACTGACGTATGAAGAAAAGTGAAAGCCTGTTAGCAAAGTTGTGTCGGACTCTTTGCAACCCCATGGACTGCAGTCTGCCAGGCTCCTCTGTCCATGGGATTCTCCAGGCAAGAATACTGGAGTGGGCTGCCATTTCCTTTTCCAGGGGATCTTCCTGACCCAGTGATCATACCCAGATCTCCTGCTTGGTGGGCATATTCTGTACCACTGAGCCACAAGGGAAGCCTAACTGATGTAAATTCCTTGACAGAAAGGAGCCCAGGGACTTCCCTAGTGGTCCAGTGGCTAAGAATCTGCGTTGAGGTGCAGGGGAGATGGGTTCAATCCCTGGTTGGGGAACTAAGATCCTACATGCACGCATGCCACAACTAAGACAACTAAGACCCAGCACAGCCAGATTAAATAAATATTCAAAAGGTGGGGGGGCATGGTAAAACCAGTGTTGGAATACAGTATTTGTAAACTGAACAACACACATAAGCTTTTTAGTTTAATGTGGCATTTTCCACAGTTGTTGATCAATACACATTTTTGGAATTAAAAAAAAATTAATTGACATTCTAATGCACTTTGGTTCCAATGAACCCCTCTTGGAAAATACTTCTATTATTTTTTTAAAATATATTCATCTGCTAAATAAAACACACAGTTTGTCCTTACTTTGTGAGGATATATATTTTCATATTTTCTGGAAAAAAAAAATGAAGTATCTTACAACTTGTACTTTTAATATGACTGTTTATTTTTTCCTAAAAAGTTACTCACCTAATATTGCATTTAGAATCAACAGCAACTCAGGATAGAGAACTATGGCAAATCTTCTCATAATCTTAAAATATACTCTCAGTGACACAAATGACCTCATAGTAACAGGTTTCTTCCACTTGTCACACTAAATCAAATACCCAGAACTGATGCTTAAAGATTCTGAGAGAGGATCCCAATTCAGATTGAGAGTGTATTAACAAACACACGTAACTGGGAGAAAATGTTCATCAGAGAAATAACATTTGAATCAGTCTTAAACTACTATAGGGATCTGTGTCCAAAACAGGGAGGAAATATTTACAGGTAAAGATAAAACAAATTACCTTATCACTGATAAGCCCCAGTTAACAGCAGCATGGAAGTAACCGTAAGTGTGATTCTTTGCCCTATTTATAAAATATGGAGTTGATCAAAAAGTTTCTTTGGGTTTTTTTATAACATCAAATAGAAAAATCTGAACCAACTTTTTGCCCATCCCAATAGTAAACTCTGAGACAAAGGCTAATTAGATAATCCAAATTTATCTTGTGCTCATGATTTTGTAAAACTTGATGAATTTAAGTCCCAAAGGAATTAGCCAGTTCTAACCCTTCCTCCAGACAACTCTGAGTTCCCTAATACAAAATTAACCAAACACACTTCCTTTGTACTTTCAACTAATAACGTTTAGCACGTCCAAAAATACTTTCAAATGCTTTTGAAAATGTAAGGCAGCTTAGAAACTTGAGCTGTTTTTAGTAATGGTATTTTAAAAGTGGTATAACTTACCACTCCAAGCAAAGAGGTATGACTTATCATTGGTAACAGCGGTACGGAACACTGAAAAGAGCTATTTTGAGAAAACAAGAGATTGGGGTCCTAGTCTCGAACCTCACCCTTCCTCTCATGTATACAAAACTTAATGCTCATGTAACACAAAAATCAGATTTTGGCTTAAAAATGAACAAAATAGCAGGATAAGTTATGTATTTGTCTTTAAAGGTAGATTTAAAAAAATTTTTTTAGAAACAGAATCAGTCTGCGATGTTGTCTAGAACATTTTAGATATTTCAGTTCTTTCTAATCCTTAAATGTTTACACACATTTCCCCATCCCCACCACCTTATATCTATTTTACATTTTAGGAAGTCATTCTGTTAACTAGGTCATAAACAGCTTTCAGATAGAGAGTAAATTTCAAAAGCTACTTCCTTGTCCATAAATACATGAACAAGTCATATTTTAAAATAAAGCACAGAATATCACAAAAAGACTCACAAGAAGGTATCACAGTATAGTATGTTCACAAACCTATAGTTACCCTATTTTCAGTTATACAGTAAATAAAAAGTATTCCTTTGTGCAAACGAAGAGAGACTTCAAGTGCTCGATTAAGGAGTACTACACATCTAAAATCACTTGAGAAATAATAACAAACAACATTTTTCTGAAGGTCACTTCAAAAAGATGAAAGCACCCAAACTCCATGGCATCAAAAGCCACAGTGAGAGAAATAACTGAAGAAACCTGTGCTCTGCAGATTGAAAGACTGGAACCAAAACCTAGACACACGTTCATCTCAAGTAAAAACACTGGCAAGTGAGGGTCTTGAAATGCTCTTCGAATATGGAAGCCAGTGGCATTTATTTCCTAAATGTAAAATATAATTTATAAAAAGTAAGTCTAGTGGAAATGACCAGCATTTAAGCAGTGTGAAACTATTCTTCATCATTTGTTTGGCTTCTTTTTTTAGACTGTATTGCATAAATTATAACTGTATTGCTATAGGTGGGAAGAAGACCACTGTCTCCCTGGCTACCTTCTAACTTTGAGGGTGTAGCCATCTCCCAAGGATGTGGGTCTCCTCGGGTAGATGACAGACGTGCAGCTTTGGTCTGTAATCAGTGTTCTCCAGAGGACATTTCCTTCAAGTCCTTTTATCTGAAAGCAGCACAGAACTGATATACCCTGTGAAACCCTGAGGACTGATGCTACTCACTCATAGACACTGGAGCCACTTTTCATTCATTTCAAAGCCCTCAGTCTCCAACAAGTTCAGTACAATAGTGGTGGGTAAACAAGTTGTGCAGAGTTAATGAAGACAATGCACTGTGTCTCACAGATCACTTCTTGATTATGCATCTTTTAGAAAATGGGTAAACTAGAGCGTAGCCCCGTTGGCTGCGACTAGAGAGTATTGGAACAGCAACAAACGCCAAACACTGCCAACAACAGTAAACAAATAGAGCTGTCCTTAAAAAAAGAAAACGGGTTAAGACATTTACTGCTGGCTAAAGGACAGATGATCCAGCTGTTGATCATACAAAGGTCCCTCCATCTGGGACATCTTTCCTCTTATATTTTGGCTATTTCTCTGGGCATTCAATACCTCGAAGGAAAAGAAAGGGTTGAGAAAATGAGGTAAAATTCCACTCTGTGAATTTCATCCCCAGTAAAAAGCACTTAAAAAACAAAACAAATATTAATAGAATAACCTCTTAGAGACCGAAAAGAAAATACACTAAAACCCTAAAAGTGGGTGTGTGAGGATGGCGCCATTTCTGGGTAAATTCTTTACAGTCCACACCTTCTGAATGAAACCATACTGAAACCAGAACAGTGAGAGGAAAGTCGAAAAAGTAAGTTAAACCTAATGATTTCACATATTTTCACTACCTTGAGTTTATTTTCTAGAAGACAAAGGAGAAGTTGCCTATCCAGCTTGACAGTGTCAACAAACACAAAAATACGTCATAGTTATTCCCTTCCTCATTGTCTATGTAAAGGAATAAAAGGAAATGAAAGCCATGAGTTCACACTCACAAACCAAAACCACAAGAAAAACAATCTAAAACCAGACCATAGGAGGCAAGAGAAAGGCAAAGGTTCTCTAGCCCAGAAGTTTGATTTTGCAACACTAATAGGGTAAAGCCACACTCCTGCCACAAGCCTCGTGCTCTCAAAACAGGCCACACAGCTGGCGGTCATGAAAGCTTTCCAGACCGGAACTAAGATAGTAAGAAAACTCAGTGGGTCTTGGGGCTGAACTGCATCCTAAACTGATTCTGATGAAAGCACTGCCCTGCTGAGGTGTAATCGATGACAGTCAGAAACTTGATTCAATAGATGATTATAACTTTCACAGAAAAATCCTGAAGAAACACTGCTTTGAATGAGGACCCCTTTAGTTCATAATGATCTGTCCAAAGTATTGAAAAAACACTTTCTAGAGAGCGTCACCCACGTGATGCACACCACAAGGAGAATGCTTCCGAAAGCATCCAGAGGTAAACTATGTCTGCGTGAATATTAAGAGTCCCACTTCCTCTGGAAGTCAAAGCACCATGAGGCTAAAAAGAAAGACTGATTCGATTTGGAGCCTGAACTTGGTTTACAAGGGCCCATGGGGTTGTTTAACGATCTGTTTTAAAGGGACCACGTTTTCACCAAGCCCAGGGAGAGTTACCTATGAAACTACTGTGACCGACTCCAAGAAGCAAGACCCTCCTGCACAAATCTCGAACGCTTCAACTCAACCACCAGAGAACACTCTCAAGCAGCACTCTGGTTCTGTTTTCAAAACCCTCAAGAAATTACTCATCCAAATGAGATTTAAGGAGATACCTAAAGAGCTGGCTGTGCTACATCCATTTTCTTCCTCCCAGAGGAAGTCGTCTTACTAAGACATTCTTCACCAAACAGGAAGTAAAAATAGCATTCTTTCCTATGAGGCTTGACATTTTCTATTGTTGTATCAGGAACTTGATTTTTAAAGCTAGAATGTATTTTATAAATTTAATTCTTAGACAATGTTTTCCTCTAAGTTTAAAAAATTGAAGGTTTGAAAAGTGCATAAAATGAGCAAGTGACTAAATCTATTCACAAACTGCCAGTAAACTATTTTATCACATCACCTAAATATAATCCTCACTGGATAAGGGAATGGCAAACCACTCCAGTATTCTTGCTGTGAGAACCCCACGAACAGTATGAAAAGGCAAAAAGATATGACACTGGAAGATGAGCCTCCCAGGTCGGAAGGTGTCCAACATGCTGCCAGGGAAGAACAGAGGGCAATAAATAGCTCCAGAAAGAATGGACTCAACATTCAAAAAACTAAGATCATGGCATCCAGTCCCATCATTTCAAACCAAATAGAAGGGGAAAAATTGGAAGCAGTGACAGATTTTATTTTCTTGGGCTCCAAAATCACTGTGGGCAGACTACAGCCATGAAATTCTGTCAAATACACACTAAAAAAATAAAAATAAAAAGATGCTTGCTCCTTGGAAGGAAAGTTATGCCAAACCTAGACAGTGTATTAAAAAGCAAAGACATCACTTTGCCAACAAGGATCCATACAGTCAAAGCTATGGTTTTTCCAGTAGTCATGTATGGATGTGAGAGCTGGACCATAAAGAAGGCTGCATGCTAAATCATCCGACTCTGTACAACCTTATGGATTGCAGCCTGCCAAGTGCCTCTGTCCATGGGATTCTGCAGGCAAGACTACCAGAGTGGGTTGCCATGCCTTCCTCCAGGAGATCTTCCTGACCCAGGTGTTGAACCCACGTCTTTTACATCTCCTGCATTGGCAGGCAGGTTCTTTACCCCATGCCACTTGGGAAACCCAAAGAAGGCTGAGCCCTGAAGAACTGATGCTTCCAAACTGTGGTGCTGGAGAGTCCCTTGGACTGCAAGGAGATCCAACCAGTCCAGCCTAAAGGAAATCAGCTCTGAATCATCATTGAAAGGACTGATCCTGAAGCTCCAATACTTTGGCCACCGGATGTGAAGAGCCGACTCACTGGAAAAGACTCCGATGCTGGGAAAGACTGAAGGAAAAGAGAGCAGCAGAGGATGAGGTGGTTACTGATTGATGGCATTACTGATCCAACTGACATGGGTCTGAGCAAACTCCAGGATACAGAGAAGGACGGGGAAGGGTGGCGTGCTGCAGTAAATGCGGTCACAGAGAGTCGGACATGACTTAGCGAATGAACAGCAACAACAAAATATAATCCTAAGAAAATTATCACATTGCTCATTAAATCTAGGTATACTGATACCCGTTCAGTTCTTACTGAGATCTGCTTCTTTCAACAAAGCCATTATGCCTCTAGGTCTTAGTCAAGACTATGAATATGAGTTGATTCCAATTATAAAGATTCACTGATATTAAGGCAAACGATAGTGAACATAAAATAAATGGCATAGACAAATGTTACAAGCTTCCTTTTCACTTAGAAAGCAGGATTCATTCCAAGTACAAAAAAACTGGATTTCAATAAGCATGATATCAACTGTGCTAAGCCAATACAGTACTGTAAAGTAAAATAAAGTAAAAATAAAAATTAAAAAAAAACATAACAAAAAACCAATACAGTATTGTAAAGTAAAATAAAGTAAAAATAAAATTAAAAAAAAAACACCAATACAGTATTGTAAAGTAAAATAAAGTAAGAATAAAATTTAAAAAACAAAAACAAAAAACTGGATTTCAATAAGCATGATATCAACTGTGCTAAGGCCACTTCTTCCCGATCCAGGGATCCAACCAGTGTCTCTCATGTCTCCTGCATTGGCAAGAGAGTTCTTTACCACTAGAACCACCTGGGAAGGCCATGACATCAATTATTATATGATAATAAGCAATACTGTAACAGCAATATGAGTATTTACTAGTACTATTCAAAATGTTTATAGTTACAGGCAGTATTTGAATTTAAGTAGTTTTTCCTCTAGTATCTTCTTCACCAAGAGGTATTAAAACATTGTAAATGCATGTAAGGCTTGGAAACCAGAGCGTTGTAATTCAAATATTGACTTTTACCATAAGTATGATTCTGAATATGTTAACCTCTCTCTTAGTTTCTTCATCTGCAAAATGGGAAAAATAAAGACCAGCAGCAGTCCCCAATCTTTTTGGCGCCACGGACCAGTTTCACAGATGACTTTTCCATGGATGGGGGGTGGGGTAAGGGGGTGGTGTTTGATGGGGTATGATCTGGGGATGATTCAAGCACATTACATTTACTGTGCACTTTATTTTTATTATTATTACATCAGCTCCACCGCAGATCATCAGACGTTAGTCCCCAGAGGTTGGGGACCCCTGATGTAGATCATGTTGAGTTTTTAAGAGTATAAATAAGAAAACATCTGTAAAGCACATATGGAAGGGTTTGGCGAATATCAGGCACCTAATATAATAATTACTATAATTATTATTGAAGTTGCAGAAATTGATCAACTAGTTTCTAGTAACAGCCGAAAAAGTGAAATGTTCATGACCATCAGAAATATTTCCAAGAATTTGTTTTAAAGATGTTTTTAGACTTGAACTTCTAGGTGCCACAAAGTCCAGCTGGCATCTGTCATTAGTCTGCGTGGTAAGACTTTTCTATTAGGTACTTTCTTGATGTTAGTGAGAAAGAAGCAGGCGTTCCATCTCTACTTGAAACATTAGGACTGCCAACTACTGAGTCAGATTTAACTAATTCATAAACTACTCAGACCATGACCATGCTAAACACTTTGGGAGGCTGTGCTGAAATTCTTCAGCAGCTAGTCAGCGAGTATGGTGTGTAAGATCGTGTAGTGGAAACTTGGCACACACATCAATGATCAACATAATTCCTGCCCTCAAAGAGTTTACCATCTAAAAGAAATAAAAAAAAGAGTAATTAAAGAAAAATGCAAGAGAGTATATTAATTCTTGGTATAAGAGTAGGCTAAAGATGGTTATGGAGAATAATTGGTGGACAACCGATGTTAATTAGAAAAGTTTGAGTCAGTCAGCTTTTATCAGCTTTAAAAACAAGAGAGAAAATAATGGATGACTAATAGATGAAAGGCAGCTATAAATATAAATTACAATTTGGACACTGAATGTAGCCAACAGTACGAAAGCACATCAAAGTAGGATACAACATCAGTAATTACCACAGTGAAAAGCAAAATCATCTGGAGAAGGAAAAGAACAAAAATCAACAAACTGAGAAAGTTACTCTCAGGGCTGGTAATAGCCTGCTGCTGTTGTTGCTGCTGCTAAGGTACCGCAGTCATGTCCAACTCTGTGCGACCCCATAGATGGCAGCCCACCAGGCTCCCCCATCCCTGGGATTCTCCAGGCAAGAACACTGGAGTGGGTTGCCATTTCTTTCTCCAAGGCATGAAAGTGAAAAGTGAAAGTGAAGTCACTCAGTCATGTCCGACTCTGTGCGACCCCATGGACTGCAGCCTACCAGGCTCCTCTGTCCATGGGATTTTCCAGGGAAGAGTACTGGAGTGGGGTGCCATTGCTTTCTCCGGGTAATAGCCTAAACTGGAAATTTAATAAAATTTTAATAGTATTTGCTATATTGATTCCTTTGCTAATTACTCAATCTAGGGGGAGAAAAATCATTGCCGAGGGATATTCAATTTATTACCAGGACCAAGTTTCTATAAACCAATGGATAAATCAAACTGCTGATTATATGGTTATAATGTCTAACTCAACTGTGCCTACCAAACTATCTTTAGATTTTCTGTCATTTGGTGTGACTTTCAAATTTTCTAAGAAAAGATCAAATAAATAAAACTAATCCTCCCAAGGACCGAATTTTAAAGAATAATGTGTAAAGTGTTAGTTGCTCCGTAGTGTCCAATGCTTTGTGACCCTGTGGACTGTAGCCCACCAGGCTCTTCTTACCCTGGGATTCTCCAGACAAGAATACTGGAGTGGGTTGCCATGCCCTCCTCCAGGGGATCTTCCTGACCCAGGGATCGAACCCAGGTCACCTGCATAGCAGGCAGAAACAGAATATGTACACACAACTCTTCAAATATTACACAGCAAGTTAACAGTATTCCCAGAGCAATTCTGGTCTTCAGTGGGACAAACATGCTTCCACGGGCAATTCAAGGCCCCACTCCCCAGGGTTAGACCCTCACTACCCCCAAGACTGGCCCTATGTTGTTTAGTTCCTAAGCTGTGTCTGACTCTTTGGCAATGACCCGGACTGTAGACCACCAGGCTCCTCTGTCCATGGGATTTCCCAGGCAAGACTACTCGAGTGGGTTACCACTTCCTTTTCCAGGGGATCCACCCAGATTAGGGATTGAACCCATGTCTCCCACATTGGCAGGAGGATTCTTTACGGCTGAGTTCCCAGGGAAGAAGCGCAACTGGCCCTATACACCACCCTACGTATGGATGTGAGAGTTGGACTGTGAAGAAAGCTGAGCACCAAAGAATTGATGCTTTCGAACTGTGGTGTTGGAGAAGACTCTTGAGAATCCCTTGGACTGCATGAGATCCAACCAGTCCATTCTGAAGGAGATCCGCCCTGGGATTTCTTTGGAGGGAATGATGCTAAAGCTGAAACTCTAGGACTTTGGCCACCTCATGCGAAGAGTTGACTCATTGGAAAAGACTCTGATGCTGGGAGGGATTGAGGGCAGGAGGAGAAGAGGATGACATGGCTGGATGGCATCACTGACTCGATGGACATGAGTCTGAGTGAACTCCGGGAGTTTGTGATGGACAGGGAGGCCTGGCGTGCTGCAATTCATGGGGTCGCAGAGAGTCAGACACAACTGAGCTGAACTGAACTGAATGAACTCTACAACTTTTTTCTTCTCCCTCTCCAAATCTGTCTTAATAAAGCATTCCAGTTTCCAAAACTGACATACATGCGCCTGAGATCCACATTCTTAGACAAAATATACCAAGTAAGCTCGTGATGATTCCACCTTAAAATTCTCTATCTTCTCCATCTTATATTGATAAGTGTATCACCTTATATTGATAAGATATATTCTACCTAACTCTAAAAGGATATGCTGAGTTTTATTGTGCTGATTAGTTTTCAAAATCTAGTGCAAAATTTCCATTTCCTTATTTTCTCTGAACTGGTCAAAGACCAGGTGCCAGAGGGTAAAAGAAGTCGTATTAATATTATCCTTACCCTCACAGGATGCACTCAGTAGATAAACAATCTCTAAAACAAAATCAATACCCTTTCTCACTCATTCCAAGAAGAGCATGCTATCCGAGGAACCTGCTCCGTAGAGATGCTAGAACAGGTCTTTTGTTTACAAACTTGGCCTCATAACTGGAGCAGCTCTTTCAGATGATATCTGTTCATTCTCCCTTTAATGAAGCTATTATTCACACTGTTCTTCTTAGATTTTCCTTTTTAAGATCATATGATAAACCAGTGTTCATTTTGGAAAACAGAAAAGTAGAAAAGAGAGGGAAATTACATTCACAACCATCCCACACCCTTGAGGTACCTTTTTTTTAAATAGTTTAGCTAATATTCTCATTTAGTTTCTTTCTTTCTGGTGTTTTTCTATCCATATCTTTAAATATGATTAAATATAATGCTCTACAACAACTCTCTGCTCTGCTGTTTTCCCTTACCATAACTGGTGCTATCGTAAGAATATAGTATCACTTACTTTCCTTCCCTGTTCAGCAGCACTGCTTCCATTGTTTCACTGCTTAGAAACTGTATGATGGAAGTCTTGCACATACATCTTCATCTGGATGCACAAGTACCTCCTTGAAACAGAGTATTAAGAATGGCATTCCTACGTCTAAAGACAGGATCAACCATAAGGCTTCTGATATATGAAGCCAAAATAATAACCGGAAAATTCAAATTTATACCACAAACCAGCAGTTCATGAAAACACTCTTTAATCACAACCTAATTAACAAAGGGCAGGCTCTCACTCATTCATTCATTCCTTTTACTAATTTGATACACAGAAAGTGGCATCTCACTGCAATTTTCATCCGTATTTTTTATTTAAGAACATAGTCTATTCTTCACAGAGGCTAAAATGAGGCTTGGCTCCCTCCCAGGACTTTTGACATGGGTGGCCATGAACTTGGTCTGGTCTTTCTGGCCAAAGGTTAGTCACCTCTGCCTCATCACCTCATAAATGGAGGCCACTACCACCAACCTTCTAAGCAGTAAAGACTGCTGTCCCTGGACACACCTACCCTCCTGGTGGCAGAAAGCTCAGATGGAGCCACCAGAAAACCAGGCTGGACTAGTCCCTACCCCTCCATAACTAGCAAGACAAGCCAAGAACACTGGTGAAGGTTTCACAGGTTTCCTCAGAACCGCCAACTGTTCTGAATAATACTTTTCTCACTCCTCCTGGCACCTATGATCCAGTTCACCGCAGTACTATTTCTGAGCTGCCCAGTACTTAGAACACAAACTGCGAGTCTGTGTATATTATGTACAAAAGGTACTCATGTTCTTTCTCTTCGTAATTAAGAGAAAGATACACATCAGTCTCTGTAAATATGTAGATGAAGTATACATGCTCTTATCTTTATTATCTAAGTTTTCCCACATACATGTGAAAGGATAAAGGCATTTCACTGCTATTCGTCCAAAGTAGTGAGGGCAATAAAATGAACGCAAATAGGGGCTTCTCTGCTGGTCCAGTGGCTAAGCATCAGCCTCCCAGAGCAGGGGACACAGGCTCAATCCCTGGTCAGGGAAGACCCCACGTGCTGTGGAGCAACTAAGCCCATGAGCCACAACTCCTGAGCCTGTGCTCCAGAGCCCACGCGCTGCAGCTGCCGAGCCCATGCACCCGGAGCTGCGCTTTAAGAGAATGCCCCACGACGCAGAAGCCTGTGTAGCGCCACCAGAGAGCAGCCGCTGCTCACCGCAAGGAGAGAATGCCCAGGCAGCAATGGAGACCCGGTGCAGCCAAATAAACAACAAACACATCGTTTTAAAAGTAAATACAAATAAAGTGATGGAAAACCGACCGCTCCACTCTTCACATACAGAGAAGTGGGGCGGGGAAGGTTCAAGTGTTGTGATTCTAGAATGATACAGGGAACTCAAAGTAACTTGGAGGGCATGGCTTTTATAAAATTATCTGTAACACGGAAGGTTCAGATGAGGAAAACTGATAGCAAGTTTTCCATTTCTTATATTGCTTACATTTGATGAATCATCAAGATTGCTGGCCACCGCCTCAGTGATCTGATATTGACGGTTTTAAGCCCAAATGCAGAGTAAACACACTGGTAGCTCAAAGCTATTTCCCAACAATCAGGCTCTTCCAGGTGCACCAAGGTGGACTAGAAGAGGTGACAAAATATTTAGTTCTCAATGGTTTTCAACTTTAAAATAAATTTATTGGTGGTAGCCCATAAACTCAACAGTGACTCACAAGTCAGAAATGGCCTTAAAAAAGAGAGAGAGAGAGAGAGAGAGAGAGAGAGAGAGAGAGAGAGAGAGAGAAGGCCTCAGCTACCTTCCTGGGGTTCTAATAAATAACTCATTCACTGGGTTTCTTTAGAGACGGCACTCTTGTATGGGACAATCAGTAACCAGTCCTGTCCTGAGAACTCTTTACCAGCAACTAATCCACATCATTGCCTGTGCTTAAGTTTTCCTTGCTTAATTTCAAACTTTTGGATGCCTATTACAAGACTACAGATTTTCCTGAGGTTTGCTCAAGGATATTAATTCATTCTGCTTTGTGTCATCTCTTTCCACACAAGCACATGTAAACAGTCTTCAAATGAACAACAATCTTGCTGTCTATTCATTTATATTTTGAATGCTATCCTTGAGATAAATTGAGTAAAGTGTGCCTAGTAAAAGAAGATTCAACAGAAAGCAAGAGTCCTGTATGTCTCCTGTCTTCATAACATAAACCAACCTTCCCCTGAGGTCCTTAAAAGATCCATTCAAATACTGTCCAAAGCTTAAGTACCAAACTGCCTGAAATGATTATATTTCAAAGATATTTACTCTAAATATTCTTCAACCCATTCTCTGTATTTAAATAGAAAAAAAGGCATCAATGACAACACTAAGTTAATTCAGTTAAAAGCCAACCAGTTAAACAAAAGCAGCAGTACAATCTGACAATATGATTGTTCACAACTAACCAAAACCCTCTAGCTAAAACAAGCCTACTATAGACAGAAATTTACCCGAATCTCCAAAGTCACTTTTAATCTTACTACAGAGAGCAATCATCCAGTAGATAATATGATTAAATACGGATGTAGTAAAAGAGTCTAAAGAACAAAATGAAGATAGACAGACAGATAGGTAAGTTTTTAAAGCTGTATTACATACCAAATGCTTCCAACAATCCCTGGTGCTTTGGGAGACAGCATTTTAATGAACCAACTTCACGCGCGCCATAGGCTCAACCCACATTTCCTGATTTCTATGACAGAGATTGTCATTAACCTACCAAGATCACCAGGAATGCAGTAACAGTGTGGCCACACTTAAATAAACCTTTCATCTACTTGAGCAAAACAAAAACACTGTAAAACTGGAATGGCAGGTCGTACAACTTAGCACTATTATACATTGGTTTCAGATGAGACCGACTGACTAATCAGCATACCTGAGACTTATACAGGAAAGGCAAACACGTGTAACTTGCACAAACTTGGAAAAATAAGAACTAATCAATTCAAGTAATTTTTCATCAGAATAACTTACTGTAAGATTATGTAAGCCATCCACTGAATAAAAGCCTAGATAAACTCCTACAGATGAGTCTAGATAAAGTCCTACAGATGATACGTAATTTCTGTATTTTGATGCCAAAAAAAAAACCAACCTAGATTTTCGAGTTATAAAAGTCTTTAACTGGGACTTTCCCATTGGCCGAGTGGTTAAGTTTCTGTGCTCTCAAAGTAGGGGGGAAAGGTTCAATCCCTGGTGGGGAACTAAGATCCCGCATGCCGAAGGGTGTGGCCAAAAGAAAATAAATAAAAGGTGCTTTTTAAAAAGGGCTTTTACTGAATTCTATCAGACAATTAGTAAGTCTGTGACATTTATGGATACAAGCTTTCTTGTCCCCACCAAGCGTCCTTTTGTAGACATGGTTTGTAAACTTGATTTCTTCACAAGTTCTTTACCATATTAAACTCCTTTAAAATTTCCCTTAAATAAAACTCTAAATTAAACAAGTGGTTTCTAGAAAATTTCAGTTCAGTTCAGTAGCTCAGTCATGTCTGAATCTTTGCGACCGCATGGACTGCAGCACTCCAGGCCTCCCCGTCCATCATCAGCTCCCAGAGTTAACTCAAACTCATGTCCATTGAGTCGGTGATGCCACCCAACCATCTCATCCTCTGTCGTCCCTTGTCCTCCCACCTTCAATCTTTCCCAGCATCAGGGTCTTTTTAAATGAGTCAGTTCTTTGCATCAGGTGGCCAAAGTATTGGAGTTTCAGCTTCAGCACCAGTCCTTCCAATCAATATTCAGGACTGATTTCCTTTAGGATGGACTGGTTGAATCTCCTTGCAGTCCAAGGGACTCTCAAGAGTCTTCTCCAACACCACAGTTCAAAAGCATCAATTCTTCGGCACTCAGCTTTCTTTATAAGTCCAAGTCTCGCAACCATACACTTGTCTTTATTATAGAGAAAACTGATCAATGATTTAAATAGTAATCAAGGCTTGCTTACAGAGATAGAAATTAGGGGAAGAATTAGTTGATCAGCAATATTCAAGAACATATACACAACCATTAATCTTTAAATATGAGTAAGAATATATATTTCACACTAAATACATTTTCATTCTATAACATTTAATTTTCATTTCCCTGATGTCAAACTCTATATCCTACTAGATTTAATTAAAATTTAAAAGGAAAAAAGATTAATAAGACTAACAATGTTGAATGTGAAGCAAACAGAACCCCATATTTTGCTGATGGGAATGAAAACTTATACAAGTATATGAAAAACTGATTGCCAGTTACTACTAAAGCTCAGTTTATAATTTACCCAGGATTTCAATCTTAGGTATATACCCAAAAGAAGAGAGCATAAAACATGCATAAAACTAAAAATATGTGAGAGAATGTTCACAACAGCTTTATTCTTAAAAGCCAAAAAGTGGAAATGACCCAGATGGCCATCAATAAGACAAATACAAAAATGTTAATATATTCACATAATGGAACACTATATAGCAACGAAAAGGAAGAAATAAACACTACACTACAACATGGATGAAACTCACAGACGTAATTCTGGGCAAAAGAAGGCTGGTACCAAAGAGTACATTCTATTTTTATAAAGTTCAAGACCAGGAAAAACTAATCAAGAAGGAATTAAGATCTGTGGGGACTGAGAACAGAACAGTGGTTATCTTTTTAAGGATATTGATGACAGCGTGCACACAGAGTCTCCTGGGGTGCTAGAAATGTTCTCTATATTGATCTGGGTAGTATTCACAAAGGTGTATACGTATTCACATACATTCAAACTCAGCTGAGTCATATTCTGTCTTACTACTTACTGGCTTCTTGACCTTTATAAGTTATTTAACCCCTTTACACCTAACTGACTCGCAAGGAGTCAGACACAACCGAGCAACTAAACTGAACTGAAACCTAACTTCTTCCTTCATAGGATGGGGATACCTTTGATACAGGGTTGATCTTTAGATTATAAAGTATTCAAAAAATGGTAACTACTATTATTACCTATTTTTTTATTTGCATCAACAGAGGATCATGGTGAAAGGACTTTTGGAAACCAATAGTGAAAAGAAACAACCTACAGTCATGGGAAAAAACAGACACAACTTTTCAAAATCTGGACAGATCTGATGCCACAATATTAAAGCAAAACCATTACTCAACAAAAATTCATGCACAGTCACAAGAAAAGAAGAAACTATGTATATGGAATCCTAAAAGGTATGAATGTGTACAATATACTTAGGGAAGATTTCCAGTTGAAGTGGTTAGATAAAATAAACGCAATTCTAACACCTAAGACTTGGTTACCTTCAGTTACTTGGAAAAGGCAATACAATGCAAATGAAAACAATTAATGATTTCTTATTAAGTTTAGTAATTTTCTCCCCCAAATAAAAACTTTCAATTAGCTAATTTGTTTTGAAGCCTCTCATACTCCCATTTACTCGACAACAGTCAGCATACGAAATAGTTCTAACACTAAGGATGGATTTATTTAATCCCAAATTGCTCATAACAGCATAGTTCTTAATTAATAAAAAGCAAACTTCATGTTTAAATTACAACTTTAGCAAAGGTATCATATTAATATATTATTTCCTAGATTTTTTTCCTGATAAAAATGGCCCAAATTACTCCTTATAAAAACTACAGCATAAAGCTTTCTTACAAAAACAAAACAAAACAGAATCCTAACTTGACCAATTCAATGCCTGAATGTTAAATTTAAAAACTTAAAATAACCTAACCTAATACAGTTCAGCACATAAGTAACTGCAAAAGGTCATTACAATTTTCAAAACATTTACTACAGCTTACATGAGTCTTTGAATTTATTCTGATTCAAAATTCTAGCCTGCTCACATGTAAAATGCTATTAAAAGTGTTAAACTAATTTGAAAAACTACTATAACTGTATGAATTATATAGAGATGTTTTGCTTTTTACAGTTCTTTTCAGTTCACTAACAAAATTTATAGCTAAAAGTAACTGAGATAATCTTGCTTTAAGCTAATACCTGAAATTACTGCTATGTATTAATTTGTGTCAACTTTTAAAAAGTCTAACACTTTGATGTTATTTTCATATCTACGTTTTTTTCTCCTGGCATTAAACTGCATACTAGCAGAGAAACCAAAGTAAAAAATCAGGCTTTATCCATGTTCATTTTAAACTAAGCTTTCATTTTCATTTAAGCTTTATCTTTTTACATTTAAATTTTCTAAAACAAACCTCATCTTCCATAAGGCAGCAATCAAATGTATTGTTTAACAAAATCATTAAGATGTTACAGTCCCAGCAAAGGCAGTAAGAAAAAATTGCATTTTCATGCGCAGAAACAAGTTACAGTTCTAAACAATAAACCATGACTTACATCATGACATGAATAGAGATGCTGAAAAGGTTAGAATGAAAAATCCCCTTGAGGTCAACAGGATTTACTTTTATATTCATGTTACATGAATTCCTTTATTAGGGTTTGAAAAAACACCGCTTATGAAAAGCAGTCACTATGTGATAATGGATGCCATTTTAAGACTTGCAAATCAACTCTTTTACTAAAAACACAGGTATACAGTACACAGTAACTGGAATTCAAAGAGGTTGGGGATG
Source organism: Ovis aries (assembly GCF_016772045.2). NCBI lineage: Eukaryota > Metazoa > Chordata > Mammalia > Artiodactyla > Bovidae > Ovis > Ovis aries. The sequence continues at coordinate 47,012,393 of NC_056062.1, forward strand.
AAGCCAACAAACTGCATGTAGCTACAACTGGACCAAGTAAATAGCCCCCAAATTTTCACATTTCTAGGAATTATTTTAAAAAGCTAGTCAATTTTTTTTTTGGTTGAAAACACAACTACACTTGCATCTGAGCAAAGAATATGTGTGCTGAGCCTAAGCCTATTATGAATTTAAATGGTTTGTAAGCGGGTTTAAAACTATACTCCATTATTAAAAGAAAACCACCTACACTAAAATCTGTTTCACAATACCACGACACACTACAATATGATTTAGTCTATTTCAAGAATGCTAGTCAGACTAAAACTTTTCCCCAGCGTATTCCTAGCTCTAGATAGAAAGATGAGTCTTTTTTTCTGTGGAAGTTGATACAAAATTCTACCAAAATCCCCTTTGACTGTTTTAGTCATAAGTTTTGTTGTTGATACTACTGTTTTCTGGGGAAGGTGATAAGTACTTAAAAAAAAAATGTGTTTTAAGGTATATGACAAGATATTTTACTATTTGAATAGATTTTAACAGCAAATGTAAATGCTTCAATCAAACTAATTTTTTTTTTTTTTCCCATTTAAAAAAACTCACAAGTGATTGGTGCTTGCTTTGGTGTTCTGAGTACTCTAAGTCTATTTAATCTTTAAAGTTCAAATTCCAGGAGTTCATAGTTCAGAGAAACACATGCTTTACAAAACCTGGGAAATGGCTGCTTAATACAGAGAGGAATACAAAGCACTGAAATCATCGCATATTGGAGACCAGAAATACATTATTTTTCTCCAGAGAGGACAGTGCCTATATTTTAGTCATTACTTCGAGTCATCAAAGCAGGCCTGAAAGGTAAATATTATTACCTTTATTTTACAAAGAAATGGATAAAACTGAGTCTAAATAACTTGCCTAAGGTCTCACTGCTAGTGACAAAGCAAGGATTCAAACCTATGATTCCACATTCTCAAGTCCATCCTCTTTCCACTCTATCTCTATCCACTGCGATAGTTGGTAGACACATTTATCAAAGAGCTGGCAGGACTGGTCTTCCCCAGTTGTTTACAAGGCATGTTCAAAGACTGGGCCTGCTTGTTAGCTGACGTCAGTGAATGAACATTAAGACTCAAAAGGAAATGGAACAAAGTGAAGAATCATCACAAGCGTGCCCTGTTACATTAGTGCCTAACCCAGGGCGCATCCATCCCAGATCCCCCAGCTCTGTACTGCTATTGGGCACAAGGGTCTCCGGAAGCCTCGGGGAGCAGGAGTGAGGCAATGAACTCGGCTCTGTCCTCAGGCACAGCAGTCGTTTCCCCGATAACCTGCTCAGCTGGGCTCTCTGTCATAGACTGCCAGGCAATGTGACTGTCCACTCGCAGCAATAATGTCAGTGCGTTTCTGAAGGGTCTGCAGTTCACGGGTGTGCCAATGCACAGAGGTTTGAGAACCACGGGCCTGGGTATGTCTGTGGACTCTGACAGTGAGCGATGTCTGCCCATGTCAGCTGGGAGGTCCCGAGAGCTACCAGCCTCCCATCAGCTTGCTCAGCCCAGCCATCTCACAACTTCATGCCTCTTTTCTGACCAAACTGGCACGTCTATTTTCTAAGCGTGGGCATGACTGGTCAGTTGTCCCGTCATGGAACAAATGCTCTGTACATAAATACGCTTACCGCTTGTGAATTTCACTTCCTCCTCTCCACATCTCCTCTGCTTTGTGTCAATCTTCTTTTTGTCTCTGTTGCTACTACCCTCCTCAGCTCTTCCTAATTCCACCATTCAACAAACTTTTCAATAACTAGCTCCTCTCTCTATAAAGTCCCTTCTATACTACTGCCTAACTGATCTTTAAGAGCATTTTCATGGAGGGAGATGGACTGGGAGTTTGAGATTAGCAGATCCAAGTTATTACATACAGAACGGAGAAACAACGAGGTGTTACATTGCACAGGGAACTATATTCAATATCTTGTGATACTGATAAACCATAATGGAAAAGAATATGAAAAAGAATATATGTAAAAAAAAAAAAAACAGCTTTCATCATGTCAAACTCTTTCAATAGATCTCCACTGTGAATTAGACATATTCTTAACACCTCCACCTAACTTTTAATGCCTATCTGTATCCTCCCTAATTATTTATCCAACCTAAAGACTTTGATGCTGGGAGGGATTGGGGGCAGGAGGAGAAGGGGACGACAGAGGATGAGACAGCTGGATGGCATCACTGACTCGATGGGCATGAGTATGAGTGAACTCCGGGAGTTGGTGATGGACAGGGCGGCCTAGCATGCTGCGATTCATGGGGTCGCAAAGAGTCAGACACGACTGAGCGACTGAACGGAACTGAACAGAACTGAATTTCCTACTTCAGATAGACACCAAAGAACCAAACTGGCCTCTATAATTAAACAATCGGATCAAGCCTGCTTCCTACCCACACATTCGTGTGCTTAACCTCAGAAGGTGTTAAACCACATCATTCCCACATTAGAAACCTGCAACAGTTCCCTACTGCTGATGGAAATTCAAACCTTTCAGTAAGACACAGAAAACTCCCCACGATCTGGCCCTAAAGCATCTCTGCCATCATCTTCCTACAACTAACGTGCATCCTGTTCTCCAATGACACTGGGCTCTTGGTCTCTCCTGGCAGGGATCTCCCTGGCCTGGCCTGTAACCATCTGTGTCATGATACTCCACACGGATCCAGACCCCCGTCATCTCTACCTGGTAACAGCCTCTCCATCTTTCAAGGTTCTGCTCCTGCTCGTGATCCTTGGATCTCACTTCTGAAAACTGGATCTCTTTATACTGCTTATGAGGCTCTGTCTTAAATTTCAGTTATAATGGTCCACATGCTCTATCTTCTCTTTCAGAGCAGAAAGCTTTCCGGGACAGGGGGCTCTGGCTTGATCTTTACAACAATCCTAATGCCTTATAGCACAGGACCTTTCTTGAAATACTTGTTATAATAAGCACTGATAAACACAGTGTACATGGGTCCCTGATGAAAGGCATCAAATATTCTACCTGGTAGATGTGGTGAGAAATAAAATAAAGCAAAATGACAATAAATAAATAAATTATCAAAAAGTCTTAAAATTATCAGAAAGTCAAAACCTGTAAAAATGCAGACTTCTGCCAGCACTACGGCACTGGAGCCATCAGCTATCTCTGCCCACATAAATAATGGTCATTTCCTCAGTTGCCTTGAACATGGTCCCCTCATTCCTGCCTCCATGAACTCCGCACACACACACCCCTCCCCGTACTCCTGATCCCTTCCTTCAACGTCCATGACCAGCTTTTTCAGGACTGACGTAACACACTCACAGTCGTGCCACAATGTCTGTTCCCTGGAGAACAGGGCTGAGCTCAGTACTCTCAACCATTCCAAGAGCCGGCTGCTACCAGGAAGTGTCTGTCAATGAAAGCCATCGCACAGCTGAACAGACTTTATACCAAATCTGAAAGGTCTGCTGTTGTTTTAATTATGGTAAAATACACATAACATAAAATTTACCATCTTAACCATCTTTATGTGTACAGTTCAGTAGCGAGAAGGGCATTCACACTATTGTACAAACCAATCTCCAGAATTCTTTACGTCATGCAAAACTGAAACTCTGTAGTCACAAAACAAAAACACCCAGTTTCCATTCCTCACTACCCCACTCCTGGTGATGAGCATTCCACTTTCCATCTCTATGAACTTACCCCAGGTGCCTTATGGGAGTGGAGTCACGCCGTATCTGCCTTACTGTGACTCGCTTATGTCACTCAACACACTGTTGAGCACAGTTTCATCTAACTTGTAGCATTTGCTTCCTTTTTAAGGCTGAATAATATTCCATTGCAGCTAGAGATCACAGTTTATTTACCCACTCATCTCTCAATAGACACCGAGTTGCTTTCACCTTTTGGGTATTACAAGTCATGTTGCTATGAATATAGGTGCACAACTTAAGGTCAATTTTATGAAAACTCGGGAGTCCCCCTGAGGGGCTGTGTGAAAAGAAGAAAACAGCACCTCCAAAGGGAAAAAAAAGTCACCTTACAAAGCAGCTGAAACTTAGAGACAACAGGTTCACCTTAAGAACACCGATGGAGACAGGTCTGTGTGTATGATGATGCCACAAACCAGGAGCTGCTCACAAACTAGGCTTGTTTGTGTGTGCTCAGTTGTGTTAGACCTGTTGCGACCTCCTGGACTGCAGCCTGCCAGGCTCCTCTGTCCATGGAATTTTCCAGGCAAGAATATTGGAGTGGGTTGCCATTTCCTACTCCAGGGGATCTTCCTGACCCAGGGATTGAACCCTCATCTCTTGCATCTCCTGCACTGGCAGGTGGATTCTTTACCACTGTGCTGCTAACATAAACTCATTACAATTTTTTAATATGTGGTATGGACCAAATATTGACATCGTTAAGAGCAATCCTATGTGCATGTGTACACACACACATACATGTGCACGCACACGCCCTCAGCCTTGCTGAGAAGAATCACTAATCACAAACAAGTCCCCACTATTGCTCATCTGGAGGGGGTTAGCAAAGTTGTCCTTGAGAAATCAAGCTCCTCTGAACACTGGCATTGGTCAGGCAACAGTACCGTCTCTCTGCTTTTTTCCTTATTCCCAGCTTCCACTGTAAACTTGGACACTACTCTCACTCTTAGCCCCAGATCTCCAAAATAAGAGGGTAGACTTCATTCTAGATCTAGGAAAGTTTCTACCCAAGGGCTGCTCCTGAAGCCAAATGAGGGCCACTCACAGTCAGATGCAATCATACTGCCTGCCTCCTAAGAGCTAGCCGAGTGAGACAGCGAGAACTCCAGCTAGCATGCCCCTTCCAGGGCTCCCTGTCTAGTAGCAAGAGCATAGAAGGGTCTGACAAGGGAAAGAATTCCACTCAACTTTCCAGAAAGATCTTTCTGGACAGGAATAGGGGATACTGGTTAAGGGCAAGTGGTGGGGCAGACACTGGAGGCAGACCGCTGAGACCCACACACCAGCTGGGGTCTGACTCCTGTGTGCCATCTGCAATCAGAGGTGACTGTCATGCCCACTTCAACCCAGGGGTGCTATCAGGTTTTAAGTAAGCTGAGTTAGTATTACTGAACAAGGCCTGTCCCGTGTAATCACTATCCCAGTGTTTGTAAAATAAACAGTGTAAGTTCTATGAAAAAGATCAGTACTACAAAGGAACAATGAAGTCCACGTTTCCTTGGTGGCTCAGTGGTAAAGAATCAGTCTGCCAATGCAGGAGACGCAGGTTTGATCCCTGGGTCCAGAAGATCCCCCGAAGCATGAAATGGAAACCCACTCCAGTATTCTTGCCTGGGAAAGTTCATGGATGTAGGAGCCGGGTGGGGTCCATGGGGTCGCAAAAGAGTCAGACACAACTTGGAGACTACAGCAACAACTATTAAGTCCAGGTATCTCAACCAATTGTTCAATGTGTACATTTCCTGATACATACCTGCTAACCACAAATCAAAGTCTCCAACACTAAAAAGTCAGTAAAACTGATTGCAATGAAGCACACACAGGGGGAAAAGTGTCATAACTGATTTATTACTAATGAATATTATTTAAGACAAGAACACAGATATTACTCATGAATGTTTCTATTTAGCATTTATAATATTACTTGAGAGTTTCATACTTGTTTAGTCATTTTTTAAAATTTATTTATTTTTAATTGAAGGATAGTTGCTTTAGAATGTTGTGTTGGTTTCTGCCATACATCAATATGAATCAGCCATAGGTATTACAGTCTTTTAATTAGAAAATTCTAACCTCTGGTAAGACAGAAGCCTGGGGAGTAAGCCACAAGATTTTCCACAACCCTGGCAGACACATAGAGAGAACAAAAAGAAAGATCTTAGGCCAAATTTTCCCATATTCAAAGGCATTCCATTTAATATCAGTCAATACCATGTTGTCTCCTCTATGCATTTTGTACAAATATTACATTTCAAGTATACAACAACTTTTAATTCCGTACAGATCTCTTTTTCTATAACAGTGACTTTCAAGGTACAACTGATAAAATCTCCCAGGATTCTTTTCTCTCAAAAAAAGAAAAAAGTAAAGATTTTTTTGGAATGATGCTAAGATTTGAGGTATTCTTTTTTAAAGTTTGTTGTTATCTTAACCACTATGGAACTCAGCAATACACCTGATGCTTCTCATGAAGCAATATCACACACAGAAGCAGTCATTCAACTAGCCAACTGTTTATAAATGATTTGTCTGTTTTGACAAACTAATGACAGTTAAGTCCCTTGTAATTTTAAAATTCAAAATATCTGAATTTAAAAAAAATTAACCACACTAATACAGTCATTTTCTTCAAGATAGTGAAAATTAATGTAACAGAAAGCAAAACAAAACAGAAAACCCTCAGACAGTCCCTTAGGGCTTGTAGAAAAATCGGAGCTTCTCAGCATCTTTACAAGTCTGTTCTGAATATCTAGTTTTCAGAAAACTCAAAATAACTTTAAGTTATTTCTCTTAAAGTTTAAAACCTGCAAATACTGCTTTATGTTCTTCACAATGTTTATACGAAATCAAATAAAACTACTTTTGTATTACAGTTTTAGCTTAACACTGCATTCTCATTAATATGAAGGAAACCTAAATAAATTAGCTTCTTTCTCCGATTCTACACCTGTAAATACATTTTTATTTAATCATCCTAACAATAATCACCGACTCAATAGACATGAGTTTGAGTGAACTCCAGGAGTTGGTGATGGACAGGGAGGCCTGGCATGCTGCGATTCATGGGGTCGCAAAGAGTCGGACACGACTGAGCGACTGAACTGAACTGAACACTAATCTAACACGATGGCTAGATTTTCACATGCTGAATTATGGCCAACCTGATAACATTCTGGAATACATTAAATACTGCCAGGGTGCCAGAACACACACATAGTAATAGTAATACATTATTATTTCATTGTATTTGTTCTTTCATAATGATAGATTTTTCTGTATCCTACAAATTAACATACTTTTCTCTCTTTGCAATTATTTACACACACACACAACCTACACAGTTTAAAATCTCTTCTGGAATACTGTTTGGCTAAGCGGCCAAAATTACAGAAGGTAGATTCCAAATATGCTTTAAAACACATACAAAATAGAAGTAATATCACTAGATAAAGTACATAAAGATAGTATTTCAGAAATAACAGCCTATAAGCCATTAACCATTAACTTATTCTATTTCATTATAGGCACTGAGCAGAAAAGATAAATATTTAATGTCTCATATGGTCAATAAATTTGAATTATTTCAGCAGTCACTGCAAATACATTAGCAAATGCCTCTAGTTATAATCCCATAGGTTAGTAAACAATTTTCAAGGGACAAAGTGACTAGGTGAACTAGTTTATTCAATGCCTCAGATCAAATGTTCCTTTAATATTTACATTTTTATCAATGAAATCAGTGCAGTCTCTACTTCTGCCCTTTCTATTCTTTATCATTCTGCCACACATAATGGCAGATGTGCCAGGATGTCACAAATAACTAAAATAATGGATGAATATTTCTATACAATTACCATCTCAAAAATAGTCCCCAAAGTCAAAGAATCAGTGACGATTTACACTGGCATGTTAAAATGGGTGATGAATGTAAAATGCATATGACAAAAGAGCCCTATCTCCTCTTTCATTAAGAATCCGAGTCTTGGGAATTCCCTGGCAGTCTAGTGGTTAGGACTTCGAGCTTTCACTGTTGGGGCCTGGGTTCAATCCGTGGTCAGGGAACTAAGATCCTGCAAGCCACAAGGCTGGACCAAAAACAAACAAACAAACAAACAGAATCTGAGTTTATTTGAAGCTTTCATTCTAATTCAGAGTTAAGAAAAAGTGAAAGGAGATATTCAACATGAGTTCCACAAGAGAAAACAATCTTCCTTAAAAAATGTGTTTCCCGGAGCTTCCCTGGTGGCTCAGTGGTGAGTAATCCACCTGCCAGTGCAGGAGACATGGGTTCAATCCCTGATCCAGAAAGATCCCTCATGCCTCGCAGCAACTAAGTCTGTGTGCCACAACCACTGAGCCTGTATGCCCAGAGCCTGTTCTCCATAACGAGAAGCCACCTCAGTGAGAAGGCGGCTCTCTGCAGCTAGAGAAAAGCCCATGAAGGAACGAAGACACAGCACAGCCAAACACTGAATCAATTAATTAATTAAATTATTTTTAAAAAGTGTTTCCAAAACCGATTTTAGGGTTGACTGTTTGGAACTTGGGACACTCCGCCATCGAGTATTATAAACGGTTATGAGTTTCTCTCATAGCAACAAAGGCCTTTTTAATCCACATATTTTATTTGTATAGCATTAGTGTACCTTTACAACTCTGGTGGGGAAGGTTTAAGAGTGGCTGATCACCAGGTGGAGGACAGGAAGTTTTGAATTTGAGGGGAAACACCCACGGGCAAGAACAGAGGGTACAGCCGGGCTAACCCGTGGACAACCAACCAGTAGTCTGGGCCAGCCTGCTGCCTCTTCCAACTCTCCTCACTGGGTTACCTCTGCCCTGAATTTCATCCTCCTTTAGCAGGCTACAAAACAGACACAGCCTCTCTCTGTCTTCCTTAACTACAAACCCTCCAGATCACTTAAGGACTTCTGCTAATGGCAACAACAGCAGGAGTGTTAAATGGGCCCTCTTCTGTCTTGATCGGGGTTGAGTTCTTTCCTGGAGGCAAATGAGGCTTCATTCCAGGAACTGGGACCAGCCAGGAGAGGAGGAAAGATGACGGCTGCTCTCTGGAGCAGGGCAGGGCTAAAAGTGAGCCAGAGGAGAGAAAAGTTTCCAACACTGGGCACGGAACAGGGGAGGGAGGCTCCCAAACTGTAAGAAGTCTTGCAAAGTCAATCCAGATTGCATAAATCAAGGGCAACTTATTAACAAAACTTCAGCTATCCCAAAGACAAAACTGAGTTCTAAATAGTAGGATAAAAAATAAACACTTAACTCTCTCAAAAAGGCAGTTCTTTTATTTCATGTAAAATGTATCCCAAGTAGAGTTAACACTAACATGCTCTTTTCAACTGCTGATGCCAAAGAGGCAGTTTTGTAGTAAATTACAGTGGCCAAGACCATCTACGAGTAATTTACCGTCCAAGTTCTCCAATCACACCTGGAAACAGTTAAGCCTGTCATGCCATGTATGTTCATAGTTAGAAAGCGGGGCCTGTGGATTAACCACATCTGAAAAGTTAAATTATCATTTAATATAACTCCAAAGGATCACAAATAATACAATATGGTTACTCCCCAGGGGTAAAAAGGCAGTGTGTGACATCTGGGGATATAGGGATAAATAATCACTCCAAATCACACAGTTTTCTCAAAGAATTTGTAAATGTGCCATGCATGCTTCATAGATTTTTTTTCTCTGCTCAGAAGTTGTCTTCAAATTCTGAAATGTGACTTCTTAGCCAGATAAAATTTCAAAGCATTTTTTAAGAAGGATACTTGGACCAACAGCATGTGCTCCCAAACACTAATATGTCCCTTCTTCTCTCTACGGGGGCAGCCGGGGGCTGCAGAAACCAGTCAGCACAAAAACAATTAACAGCAGCCATCTGATGGCAACTAAACCTTGACTTATATAAATACATATAATGCTTGGACCCATTCCAAGTACCCTGTAAAATCCTATTAAGATGATGAATCGTTCATAATTTAGATTTGTTTTAGCTCTAAACTTCTAAATGCAGCATAAGCATTAAATCCTTCTCACAGAGTCCATGATAAATGCCAACTTACTCTGCACGGTATTTTCTGCTACTGTTCTCCAAAAATCATATATATATATATATATATTTTTTAATTGATATTCGCCCTCGGGGGTTCCCTGGTGGTCTAGTGGTTAGGATTTGGTGCTTTCACTGCCATGGCCAGGGGTTCAATCTCTGGTGGGGGAACTGAGATCCCACAAGCTGCACTCCCTGGCCAAAATTAAAAAAAAGAAAATTCACCCAGACTCAAAACAGATCTTCTTCAACACTCTCAAAAAAATTTAGACGGGGAAAAAAAAAATTCCGGTGATTTGCCTAAGGTCAAACAGTGCCAAACGATGGAGCAAAAAGTGACTTTGGGTTCAAACAGTCAGCAGGCAGCAGCAGAGTCGAGGTTGAGGACTCTGAATCAGCCTGTCCCCACACCAAACTGTAGGCCCCACCCTACCCCCACCACTCCTGTCCAAATACAAAGAACTGCAGTGCTTACTGTCTAGTCGTGAAATGACGTTTCCTTCCAAGAGTGCTACCTTTACTACAGGCAATGAGCACCCATGCTACTGTTTAAAGAGAAACAACGAGCCTCTCTGTGTTCATCAGCAGAATGTACCCAGTTTCTTGTGACACTCTGAAACATAAAAAAATTGACGGATGGAATCCTCACACTGTAAATGTTTAAGGATAAAATGTTTCAAATGGATAACCAACAAGGACCTACTGTGTAGCACAGGAAACTCTGCTCAATGTTCATTAGCCGCCTGGATGGGAGGGGAATTCGAGGGAAATTGGATGCATGTATTATGGCTGAGACCCTTCGCTGTTCACCTGAAACTACTACAACTGTTACTCAGCTATACCCCCAAAACAAAATGGTTTTGGTGTTAAAGAAATTAAAATTAAAAAGAAGAAATAATCAACTTACCTGCGTTTATCAGCAGAATGTATGGGGTTTCTTGTAGCATTCTGAAACATAAGAAATCTAGTGATGGAATCCTCCTCACTGAGCATTTAGTAATAAAACGTTTACCACTCTATTACTAAGGACCAACAAGGACCTACTGCATAGCACCAGGAACTCTGCTTAATGTTCTGTTGCAGTCTGGATGGGAGGGGAGTTTAGGGGAGAATGGATGCATATATATATATATGGCTGAGTTGCTTTGCTGTCTACCTGAAACTATTACAACATTGTTAATCAGCTATGCTCATAAAAAATGAAAAATTATAAAATGTTCAATAAGGAATAGAACATTTTCACACGAATCTCCTTCTCCAAAGCTGCAAAGATCCTGCTTTTCTGGCCCTTGCTATGGCCACGCCACTGCACCTGCCATTCTGACCTGTTCAATGACTTTTTAATAACTGTTTACAGCCACTGGGCGTAAATATCAAAGTGCTTGCTAAACAGTAATTACTTCTCCTTTTCGTAACATCCCTTTTTACAGAGATAAAGAAACAGCCTCAGATCAAGGCCTGTGTCTGCACTGAGGGCAGCATTTTTCTATTGCTAAAACTTAAGATGCTGATTATTATGGAAATGATGATCAATCTGAACACAAGATGCCTGCCTTTTTCCTTTAAAAAGACAAACACTGATATAAGAAATTATTTCTCTTGCAAAATATAGAACTTTGCTTATCATATATAGCTACACCCAGAAGTGTCCCTAAACAGGACACATCAAGCAGGCAGCTTGCCCAGAGCCCAGATCATACTAAGTCACAACATGTCCAGAAAACGACTGGGCTGGCGAGTCCATCTCTACACTCAAGCTGTTGGGTTGAACAGAAACCTAACTTTTATAAACGGCAGCAGATTAATGCTTAATATAATTCCTATGCACATCTGTTCACTGTATTCCCAAATCTTTTATCATGATGAAGTATCATATATTTAATTTGCTGACAGGCCAGTGGACACACTGAACTTCCCTGGTGGCTCAGACAGTAAAGAATCTGCCAGTAATGCGGGAGACCCAGGTTCAATCCTGGGTAGGGAAGATCCCCTGGAGAAGAGAATGGCAACCCACTCTAGTATTCTTGCCTGGAGAATCCCATGGACAGACGAGCCTGGCGGGCTACAGTCTACAGGGTCGCAAAGAGTCGGACATGACTGAGCAACTAACACTAGTGGACAGGTTAATTATGATTTTTCAACTACAAAAGCATGATTTTTGTCTTTACCAATACCACCCATGTAAAATATATTGGCAGACTCACATCAAGATGGCTTAAACAGTTTTCTTTAAAGTGAATAAAATTAATCTCCCCTTCTTAATCATCTTCATTCTGTGGATTAAGGTACAAAGATATTGGGATTCACTTTGTACACTTATAAATCCATGCTGAATCATGTACAGTAATTTCTATCTGAAAATTTAAAGTATTATCATGGGTTGTTTAAATCTTTTATTTAATAGAAATAACCAAAAGAGGGTGTGTGTGGGGGGTCAATTGAGCCCTGATACCACCCCAGAAATCAATCAACGTCATCACTCTTGTGAGATGCCTTAGGACTCACTTCCAGCAGAGCTCTATGATGCTATACAGACAGCACTTATTAGAAAGATGGTACCTGTCACCCCAGGAGCCTGCTGTACACTTGCAGTGACATCTCTAGAAAGGCTCATTTTACAACCCTTCTGTACCATTAACTCTAGGTACTGGAATAGTTAAACTTCTTAGGAAGAGAGTGTAAGGAGTTTCACTGAAGGCAACTATAAACAATGACAATCATTTCATCCTTTTCAGTCAGTATCTGCTGAGTGTCCATACCAATTGCTGAAGCAGTGAAAAAGAGAAAGCAGAGTCAGAAAACAGTTTCTACCTACTAGGAGCTTATAATCCTGGAGGAGATATTAAGCAAGTACCCAAATGGCAATAATACACAGTGAGTTAAGCACCCTAGAAAGAACAAAGAAAAGGGTTCTGCAGGTCACCAAAGCTCGTCAAGAAAGTATGAGATTACCGTTGACAAGCTTCCTTTTAGCAGGTAGAGATGAGGAAAAGGGTATTCACTGAAGGGTTAACAGCTGAACAAAAACTCAAGCACACAAAACAGAGATAAAACCCTCAGGCCAGATACCAGTGTGGGTAAAGAAGAGTAGGGGAGATCAAGGAAGGAACATTTGGGGGCGCTGTTCTGGAAGACCTAGAAAGCTAAGGAGTTTGGACCTACTTGAGAAGGCTGTGGCTTCAGGTAACCTGAATCTAAAGAGTGGTCTGATCGCCGCTGAGTTAGCGAGTGGTTAAACTGCTCCTACGTGGAAGATGAACTGGGTTCAGCTGAGAAGGCAGGGAGGTTATTAACAACCGTTGGGTACAAAGCACTGACGTCTGAGTGCGGGTGGTGAGAGTGGAACAAGGGGTCCTCACATTATACAAGCTGCTGACACTGTGAAAGCAGGCTGCAAAGAGGCTGGAAGTTAAGAGTTAAAATGACTGGGATTTTGAGCCTGGATGAGTAGCAGTACCAATTAATAGAAACCAGGAAATCTGGAGGAAGAACTGGTTTGGGTTGAGGGAAGTCAGGAGTTTCCCTTTGGTATGAGCTGCGCTGAAGGTGTAAGCAAGATACTCAGGGAGAAATGCCAAGCAAGCAGTCAGAGGTTAGAAGAATGGTCAAGTTCGGGTTGTAAATTTGGGAGCCATCTAAATAAAGACAATGGCAAAAGCCTGGATTGGATGAGATCACCAACAAAAAGAGACACTGACTTGGAAGAGAAGGAAAATTTTTTGAAAATTCCTACCTGAGGGGGATGGAGAGAGGGGAAGGGGAAAGACAAGCTAGCGGTGGACACAGTATTGGCCAGAGACAGGGAAGGTCCATCAACTCCTGAATTCCAAATCCAAGCTCAGCTCAGTTCAGCAGGAGTCGACAGGGCCTGACTAGGCAACCGTTAGATGAGAGGTAGAACAATAAACAGTGAACGCCCTACTTTGAAAATGTGATGTCAAGAAAATTAAGCCAAGAAACTGCTGCAAAAAGAACTCAGGAGGACATATTTATAGTTACAGACACAGCAGAGACTTTCAATAATCACTGAAGAAAACTATGAGCAACTTTATGCCAATAGTTGGAAACAACAAAGAATAGATAATATTCTAGCAAATTATGCATTATCGAAGGTGGCTCAAGAAAAAATTAAGAAATAAATTATTTACAAAACAGAAACAGATTCACAGATAGAAAACAAGCTTATAGTTACTGAAGCGGAAGGCAGGAGGAAGGAATAAATTAGGACTTTGGGATTAACAAATACACACTACTGTATATAAAATGGGGCTTCCCAGGGGCCCAGTGGTAAAGAAGCTGCCTGCAATGCAGGAGATGCAGGTTCGATCCCTGGGTAGGGAAGATCCCCTGGAGGAGGAGATGGCAACTCACTTCAGTATTCTTGCCTGGAAAATCTTATGGACAGAGGAGCCTGGTGGGCCCCAGTCCACGGGGTCACAAAGAGTCAGACACAACTGAGCAAGCACACGTGTATAAAACAGGTAAGTAACAAGAACGTACTGTATAACACAGGGAACTGTACTCGATGTCTTGCAATAACCAAGAATGGGAAAGAATCTGAAAAAGGACATATATAAATATATGTGTATATGTGTGTATATAACTCAGTCACTTTGCTGTATAACTGAAACTAACACATCATAAATCAACTACAATTTTTTAAAAAAATTTAAAGCCCATAGCAACCATTAAAAATTAATTTTTACCTGAGATCCCTTAAAACATATGATCATATCACTAAATGCAATCTAGGAAAGGAAAAAAAAAAAGCTATTGGCAGACAAGGGGGCAGAGAAGGCCTTCCGGAAAGGCTACCCAGAAGCCCACTCTGGGTGGTCTCGTCAGGCTAACTCTACTCCCCAAGTTTTAACAGAAAAGTGATTGCGTATGCAGTCAGGCCAGCATCCCATCAAATGCTGAGTTCCATTTGACACTAAAGAGCTTCATGTCATTTTCCAAGTAGAAAAAGCAGATCCTAATTATCTCAAATTTTCTTTAATTTTCTATTTTGTATATATCATCTGTGAATCTGATTTTCATTATTTTTTCAATCTATACTCCACCTCATAGTACTAATTTCCACAAGTTTACTCTCCAGTATAGAAGAGAACTCTTTATTATCCTAAACCCGACTCACAAAATTTCTAGAAACACTCTTACTCCACCCTCCATTCTGACATGATGGTATTTCAGGAATTTACCCAAGATTGTATTTTTGTTGTTTAGTCACTCAGTTGTTCCCGACTCTTTGTGACCCCATAGACTGTAGCCCGCTAGGCTCCTCTGTCCATGGGATTTTCTAGGCAAGAATACTGCAGTGGGTTGCCATTTCCTTCTCCAAGACTGTATTTTAATAAACTCAATTATACCTTCCTCCTCAGTATTATGCTTTAAGGAACAAGTATTTGCAGTATACTGCTATAAGTCCAGATACTTCAATATTTTTAATTAACAGAACACCACAGAGCATTTATCTAGGGTGTGTACAAAGCATGGTTTTGCACAATGGCAAGAAGCATGCAAGGTGTTCCCACACTTGTCCAAAGAATGCCAAGCACATCACTGATATACTGTTGAGGTTCTCAGCACAGTATCTAGAAAGAATCATCTACAACAGCTTACACTCTTATCCTGGTTAGAGCTAAACTCAGGACTCCTCATTTAATAAATGTAATTCATCTGATTTTTCTTTAAACAGACCTTGAAAAACTGTCCCACAGTCAGTTTATTCCATTTCTTCTCACTCATCATCTGAAATTAGGTTTTCCCCTGTGCTATTTCATTACCCCAAAAAACTTGAAACTGTACACACACCCCTTTACACCATTTATATAAAAATATGAAATGAGATTACCCCCAGTGCCACCAATTCCTCAGAAACTCATTAAAAAAATCTGAAAAAAAAAAAAAAAAATCCTCCAGAGAAGTGACAGTTGATAACCAACATCTTCTTCCTGTTTCTAAGCCAATGTGACTTTGGGAATAAGCATTTCTTCTCCATCTTATAGGAAAACACACACACAAATGTATTCCTTTTGGATTAGAACCTTGAAAGGCTTTAGAAAATTTACATAAATTATTTTCACTCTCTTTCTCACAAAGTACTCCAATAATCCCCTGAAATAACTCCAGTCTGCCAATCAGGCAGGCTTTTCTATGGTAAAACCAGACTCGATGTTTTTGTTCCAAATCCCAGAATATTAAAATACAATGAGACTAGCAGACACATGCTTTCCTGATACACTTCTTCAAATTTTCTTATAAGGGGACATATACTAACAGTCTATCTTTACATTAACATAACTGGAATAAAGGGTAACAGCTTATACATTCCAGCCAACAGCTCCATTACTCTACTCACTTGTTCTCTCCAAATTAAGCCAAGAATATTCTAGTTTTTCAAGTTATATTTCTGATTTTAAACTAAATTTTAGATAAAGATTCCATGTATACATGTCCCTATTTTTTCATCCCTGAGTACATAATTTACACATGACTATCAGCCAGTTCCAAGAATTACTAATGAATCTTTACCTGGGTTTTTTGACTGGAGAGGATTTGTCTGAGTTCACTTTTAATGTTTACAAGTAACTTTTTGATTTGAATTTGGCCCACTTAATTTCTAATTTACATCTTGCACATTATACTTTCTTAACTGAGCAATGTTTGATTTTCGTTTTTTAAAAAAAGCTATCTTCTATAATCAGGGTTGCTAATTTTTCAAAAGGTCATGAGAAATTTTGGCTCTTGCATGTGATCCAATTAATTTTTATATTTCATACTTTTCCAAGATACTCAAAACAGATTTTAAAATAAGCACTAGTATTCAATAATGTTTCTATATCCTTTTAATTAACTTAATAAATACTTACTAAGAATCTACTATAGTCCAGGCAAAGTACCTGGTGTTTAGAGTGCAGTGATAATTCATTTAATCATGAGTAAGTACTATTCTTTTTTTTTCTTTAATGGGGAAGGTGAAGCTCAGAGTGCAGGAAAAAAAATTGCCCAATATCCCAAAGTTTACATGTGGCAAGAGTCAGAATCAGAACTCTTTCAAAAGTTCTTTCTGACTTTGAGATGGATGCTCTTCCTAGCCTACACATTGATATAAAGTTAAATGACACACAGTCCCTATGTCCAAGGAGGCCATAGGCAAGAAACAAAACAATTCCAACATAATACGTGAGTCCTATCAATTTTCCTAACAAAATTTTGCATCAGAAGTTTTTCTGAATTTATTTAGAGGTTTTTCCTATCTAGATTTACTAAATTAAATTGTGTGCAGCTAGACAAGTTATTGACTGCCTACTACCCTGAAGGCACTATGTACTGTGTTAAGTGTTCAGGATGGAAGGAGAGAAGTTAAGAAATACCTTTTACATCATGAACCAATACACACAATGAATCCCTGTGTGTGAGTGTCAGTCACTCAGTCATGTCCGACTCTGCGACCCCATGAACTGTAGCCCACCAGGCTCCTCTGTCCAAGGGATTATCCAGGCAAGGGTACTAGAGTGGGTTGCCATTTCCTTCTCCAGAATACACACAATAACTGAAACCAAAGTTTCAGTACTTACCATTACTACACGTGATATACAATCATCTATCACACTTTTCTTAATGCTGGTCCTGGCCTACTAAATAAATTTTAGAATTCATTTACAGGTCACACTCCCCAATCTGCAAAACACTGTCCTATAAAATAGGCTGACCAAACCAAATCTCCACTTTTGCTTCTGACTCAATCTGGCCATTCTTTATAAATAAAGTATTTACAACAGATAATACCCATTAAGACTTATTTTGCTACTATGCCTAGTAGTATTATAACAGATCATTCAAACCACCCTATGCTTTAATATGTTCTCATATTTAATGATCCACTACTTTTAAGAACATCAAACTTTTTCTACTTTGAAAATATTTGTTTGTTAGGTCCAAACTATTAAATTTTACTTTACAAATACTTTTTTAATAAATTAACTACAGCAATCTGGTTTAATGTTATCACAGTGATAGTCTATTACCATCAAAGGAAACATACTTGGAAAAACCAACCAACCTGGGTGTTTAAAAGGATCTAAATCA
Source organism: Ovis aries (assembly GCF_016772045.2). Taxonomy (NCBI): domain Eukaryota; kingdom Metazoa; phylum Chordata; class Mammalia; order Artiodactyla; family Bovidae; genus Ovis; species Ovis aries. Next base: position 47,030,263 of record NC_056062.1, read on the forward strand.
TCCTTAAACAGTTCAGATAAACCAAACTCTTAAATTTTAGTCCAGTAAATTTGTTTTTGGCATAATGAATGGGAAGGAATTTAGAAATAAAAACGATGTTACACATTTTAAAAACTCTCTAGGTTTAGAGGCTTTAGTGATTTGACCAAAGTCATAAATGTCCTTAATTACAAAACTTGCACTAGCTCTCAACTGCTGCTCTATCCGTGGGATCTCTTTCCACTATGCTACACATTGTCCACATCTTACAAAAAAAAAAAAAAAAATCACTATCAACAGCAGCTAACCTTGATATCTGCTTTGTCTAAAATTCTAAGGCAATTATGCTCTGACTTGCACCACTGAAGTATACTTGATTATGCAACCTTGCACACTGTCCCCTAATTGATTCCTCTGTATACATCTTAACTCTTCAGTAAGACCTTTTGCTATGTCTTATAAATAAACTAACCCTTATAAACTATTAAAATGGTAAATGTAATTTAACCACAGGACTACTTTAAAGTCAGTTTCATTTTTAATCTCCTTAATTGCATGCAACGGCTGCCAAGACCTTAGCTCTGGATTCTATCATGTTCTGCAACCATTGGAAAGAAAACCATTTCTCCTCTAAAAAAAGGAATCACTCTCTTTATTTGCACAGTCTACCCTCTCCAAGGGCATGACAAAGTTTTCGATTATAATTACAAAGCATCACAAATTATATGAAAACATATGTCATTTTCATTTTTTCTCAGACTGTAAGGGCGCTGTATTTATAAAAATGATGTAAACAGTTATTTTTAAATAGCATCACTATATAACTGTACGATATTTATAAATGCCAAATCATAAATCTGATTGAATTTTACAAGCATTTATTTTCGTGTTTTGTTGATATGGCTTTAGTTTAAGTTATTCTCAGAAGCTAGAAAGAACAAAATTCACTTCCAATTATAAATCAATTAGAAAGACGCCCATGCCTTCTTACAGATTTTCCCAATGGCAGCTGGGACAGAAACTCAGAGGTGACCTGTGCGTCCTTCCCCTCCGTAGGCAGTAACAAACATATTCCCCAAAAGACATATGTTTTGTAAACATAATATGCAGTCTTAGCCCAGGATAGCTGTATCCTATGACTACTACACAGTCATCTGAAATACATGAAAAAATGCAAAGAAAAAAAATTTTTTTTAATGTGACATAATCCCAAATACAACAGTTCTGGGACTAGGGACACTTGACTTGCATCTTTGATGAAATTTAAAACTGTATGTTTCTAAACTTCAGTAACAAAAGTTTGACAACAGATCAACCAGAAAAATACTGCAATCTCTTCCACGGATATTATTAAAAGTTTAATATTAATAATAATTAAAACAAGCCCCTACTTAATGCTAAAGGCCTCTATGAAAAATACATTTGCCTAACAGCTATCTTAAAAAAAAACAGAACTTTACTCACACGAGAGTTAAACAAGACATTTATCCTTGTAGAGCGGATTTTGAAGAAGTTGATGGTTTATTATTCTCCAAGATTTGAACAGCTCCAATATAATGAATTTATTTTGAGAAAGATGAGGCTGACAAAAGCCTGTTGTAATTAAAGGTGTTCGGGCACTGTTGTTGGTCCTCAAACGTTTGCTCTGTCAGCTGTCTAAATCCACACTGACACCACAGTAATTAGCGCACTGTCTATAATGTTTTAAATGCAAATTTGACAAAATTAAGCTGTTATGTATTGGGAAATGAATACTGATCAAGCCATCAAATATACTTCTGTTACTGTAAGATGTCAACCATATGTATGGCACGTGTCCAGATCAGCCACGCTCATATGAAGAACATGCAAGAGTATTCAAAACCAGAAGGGAGACTATGCTGACCTAAGCTAATAAAAACATGCAAATATCCACATAAAGGGGAACAGATTCTGATGCTTAAACAAAAGAATCAAAGTTAAGAGGCTTCAAGCCTGCCTGTCTCACAAATACTGTCTAAGACAGATACTTGTCCTTTTTTTTTATTTTGGAGTATAGTTGATTTTCAATGTTGTGTTAGTTTCAGGTGTAGAGTGAAGTGATCACTTTTACATATAGCCACTCTTTTTTAGTGTTAGTCAGACTGTAGCCCACCAAGCTCCTCTGTCCATGGAATTCTCCAGGCCAAGAATACTGGAGTGGGTAGCCATGCCTTTCTCCAGGGGATCTTCCCGGCCCAGGAATTGAACCCGGGTCTCCTGCAATGCAGGCAGATTCTTTGCCCTCTGAGCCACCAGGGAAGCGCAATCACAAGCTAGAATCAAGACTGTCAGGAGAAATATCAATAGCCTCAGAAATGCAGATGACACCACTTTGATTTGCCACCTGATATGAAGAGCTGAGGAAATGGCAACTCACTCCAGTGTTCTTGCCTGGAGAATCCCAGGGACAGGGGAGCCTGGTGGGCTGCTGTCTATGGGGTCGCACAGAGTCAGACACGACTGAAGTGACTTAGCAGCACGAAGAGCTAACTGACTGGAAAAGACCCTGATGCTAGGAAAGACTGATAGCAGGAGGAAAGGGGGTGGCGACAGAGGATGAGATAATTGGATGGCATCACCGACTCAATGGACATGAGTTTGAGCAAACTCCAAGAGATTGTGAAGGACAAAGGACCCTGGCATGCTAAAGTCCATGGGGTGGGCTGGGGTGGCAAAGAGTTGGATATGACTTAGCAACTGAACGAGTCAGCTCTTTTGAGTCTTTTCCATATAGGACATTACAGAGTACTGAGTAGAGTTCTCTGAGACATCTGTTCTTTATTTTGACATTTATCAAGCCTCTACTTTGTGTCAGACACCATTGGGCATTGTGGACAGGTGGATGGATAAAATGAAGAACTAGCCAACTACCCTCTTGAAACTTTCATTTGATGTAAGATGCAAACGGTTGTCTGTCTACTAACTCTGAAATCCTGACTGAAGCAGGAGGCTGAAAAGGCTTCTAAGGCCATGACCCAAAATTCAACAGAAAAGTTTGGAGTTGAGTCAGCAGCCAGACCTGGTATGGACATCAGGTACAGAAAAAGATGGTGGGAACTTAAATTTGCAGTTTCCATCATAAGGATTTTTTTTCATCCTTCTGTCCTACATGTATACCACACAAACGTTAATCTAATGACACGTGAAGTTTCTCAAACTGAGCTCCCTCTTTTGTGATTCTGACTGAGACTGAGTAGCTCTCTCTACTTGGGTAGAAGCAGAGGAATACTGTATTTAGACAAAACTATTTCTACACAGGAGCTAAATGTTTTCATATTTCTCTGACTAAACATACAATTAACAAGGATAATTTTTACCTGCATTCTCAGAATTTAGAAAGACTATGGGAGAGAATGATTTTATAGTCCTTGTCTCTCTTTTTAAAAGTTGACCTCTTATTTTCTCTCAATAAATGTTCCTGTAGTTAGCACAAACAAAAACATTTAACTCACCATTCTTACAGCAAGAGAGAGAGAACACACAGCCCTAGCAGCTGTCCTAAGAATCATGGATTACAAAAAACTCTATTATAGAAACTATTGTTCCAATGATTTAAAATGTGAAAAGGGGAAGAATAAAGGCTAGAGAGTTCTGTACACTATGTATTTCAATATGGAAGCATGTTTAATAACAATAAACAAATAATTTTGTTCCCCCAAGCAAGTAAGTCATACTGTACTGCTGTAAAGTCAAAGTCTCAAAAAAACAAACTGATTTCCTTGTTAGCTGACTGATACACAAATTGATATAAAAACCAATAGCACAGAAGTAATAATTTCTCCTTGCTGCTAAGTCACTTCAGTCGTGTCCAACTCTGTGCAACCCCACAGACGTCAGCCCACCAGGCTCCCCAGTCCCTGGGATTCTCCAGGCAAGAACACTGGAGTGGGTTGCCATTTCCTTCTGCAATGCATGAAAGTGAAAGTGAAGTTGCTCAGTTGTGTCTGACTCTTAGTGACCCCATGGACCGCAGCCTACCAGGCTCCTCCATCCATGGGATTTTCCAAGCAAGAGTACTGGAGTGGGGTGCCATTGCCTTCTTCAATAATTTCTCCTTACTTTTCTATAATACTTTGCAGTTTTTGAGGTTAGTGTTACATTCATTACTCCACTTAACATCAAATAGTTGATGGTACGATTAAAATGGCTAGCTGTTTTCACAAAACAGGGAACATCATTAAGTCTAGATTAAATTCATCTTTTCTTTGCCCTCTCGCTACATTTTGCTGTCCTATGGTTTCTTTTAGAGTTATTATACATGTTTTTCCCCCAATACTGTTCTTTTTCCCCCTACCACCCAAACAGAAGGTAGTTTAATAAATCATTGCTCAAGGAGTTTCCCATGTCTGGACTATGCTTCTCCCACATTATTTTGGCCATCAAATTCTATCGTTCAGAATTTATTTTACATGTCCCTTCTGCCAGAGTCCAAGATCAGTGTACAGAAAAAAACTGTGTTTCCATACACCAGCACAGAACAATCTGAAAAGAAAATTAAGAAACAATTTTCCATTTATAATAGCATTTGAAATAAAATACTGAGGGATAAATTAAACAAAACAGGTGAAAGACTTGTACAATGAAAACTACAAAGCACTCCTCAAAGAAATTAAAGACTTAAATATATATATTTTTCATAATCTTTGCTTTTCTTTTTAATTTATTTATTGAAGGATAATTGCTTTACAGAATTTTGTTGTTTTCTGTCAAACCTCAACATGAATCAGCCATGGGTATACATATATGCCCTCCCTTTTGAACCTCCCTCCCATCTCCCTCCCCATCCCACCCCTCTAGGTTGATACAGAGCCCCTGTTTGAGTTTCCTGAGCCATACAGCAAATTCCTGTTGGCTCTCTATTTTACATATGGTAATGTAAGTTTCCATGTTACTCTTTCCATACATCTCACCCTCTCCTCCTTTCTCCCCATGTCCATAAGTCGATTCTCTAGGTAAAGACCTAAATAGATGGAAAAACATCCTATGTTCATGGACTGGAAGATTAATATTCTTAAAATGGCAATATTAGCCTAACTACTCTAATGATTTGATTTCCAATAGCTGTTTTTTGCCACTGGAAAACCAACCTTCAACATATCTGAAATCCCAAGGGGCTCCAAAGAGCCAAAACAATATTGGAAAAAGAAGAACAAAGTTAAAGGACTCACACTTCCCAATTTCAAAAGAAAGAACAGTCTATTCAACAATTATCAGTAGTGCTGGGACAAAAGGCAATTGGATATCCACATGCAAAACAATGAAACTGAACACCTATTTCACACCATATACAAAGATTAACTAAAATGAATCAACACCTAAATATAAGAACTGAAACCATGGGACTTTCCTGGTGGTCCAGTGATAAGACTCCCAATGCAGGGGGCCCACGTCCAATCCCTGGTCAGGGAGCTAGATCCCACATGCCACAACTAAGATCTGATGCAGCCCAATAAATAAATAAATATATTTTTTATAAAAGGAACTAAACCATGAAACTCTTAGAAGAAAATATAGCAGTAAATCTTTGTGGCCTTGGATTTGGCACCAAAAATAAAAGCAAAAATAGATAAAATGGACTTTATCAAAATTCAAAATGCTTGTGCATCAAAGAATTTAACCAAGAAAATGAAAAGACTACAGAACTGGAGAAAAATATTTGCAAATCATATAGTTGATAAGGGTCTAGAATCTAAAATAAAGAATTTTATAATTCAACAACCAAAAGACAAACAACCCTATTAAAAAACCAGTTGGGACTTCCCTGGCAGTCCAGTGGTTAAGACTCCACTGTAGGGACATGGTTCAATCCCTGGCCGGGAAACTAAGATCCCACATGCCATGCGACCTTGCAAAAGAAAAACAGCAAAGGACTTGAACAGATATTTCTTCAAAGAAGCTATACAAGAGGCCAACAAGCATATGAAAAGATGTTCAATATCACTGGTTGTTAGTAAAATTCAAATCAAAACCAAATTAAGGTATCACTTCATACCCATCAAGATGGCTACAATCATAAAAACAGATACCATGTCAGTGAGGATGAAGAAAAATAGGAAGCTAGCTGCATTGCTACTAGGAATATAAAATAATGCAGCCACTGTGGAAAACAGTGGGCAGCTCCTCAGAGTTAACACAGAGTTACCACGGGACCCATCAATCCCACTTCCAGGTATGTATCCCAAAGAAGTAAAAACAGGTACTCAAACAAATACACGTACACACATGTTCACAGCAGCACTATTCAAAATAGACAAAAGGCAGGAACAGCCCAAATGTCTACTGATGGAAGAATGGGTAAGCAAATTATAGTATACTCAGATGATAGAATATTATTCAGCTATGAAAAAGATTAACTACTAATGCACACTACAGCATGGAAGAAGCTTGAAAATATTGTGCTAAGTAAAAGAGACCAGACATAAAAGGTCACATATTGTCTGATTCCTTTTATAATGAAATGTCCAGGCAAGGTAAATTCACAGAGACAGAACAAAGACTAGTGTTTGCAGGGGCTGCCAAGACAGGGAAATGGGAGCAGCTTTTAATGGCTACAGAGTTTCCTTCTGGGCTAACAAAAGTCTTTTGGAACTAGACAGAAATAATTTCCTTCTAATCAACATTGTGCATATCATTCTATATTTTATTTGCATTTAAAATACATATACCCTGCCCTAAAACTTTATTTTCTGTGTGAATCATTTTATCTTGTCTTATTCTGTAGTCCTTTTCTCTCTCCGTTCCATCTCTGTTATGCTTCTTTCTTTTCCTAGACTAAACTTTATTTTGCTGAAATAAATTTTGCTATAATCTATTAGGAAAGAAAAGTAGACATAAAAACTCTAAGACACACGTTTTCAAGTTATCCCTTTGCTGCTGCTGTTGTTGCTGAGTTGCCGGTTATGTCTGACTTTTTTGCAACCCCAAGATCTACAGTCTGCCAGGCTCCTCGGTCCATGGAATTTCCCAGACAAGAATACTGGAGTGGGTTGCCATTTCCTTCTCCAGGGGATCTTCCCAAGCCAAGGATTGAACTCATGTGTCTTGCACTGGGAGATGATTCTTTACCACAAAGCCACCAGCGAAGCCCAAAGTTAACCCTACTCTGCATTAACTATAACAAATACAGTTAAATTATTTTTTATTTGGAGTGTATCAATATTCTATGCTACATAAAATCTACCAGATGTAATCAAGCAAATTTTTCAGTACATTTTAAATGCCTCTAAAGTTGAATTAGTGTCAATAGATAAATCACAAAGCCTAGAGTAAAACAGTAATGATGGTAAGGGAAATAAGTTGTCACTTTTAGCCATATGTTTACTTTTTAGACAAGTTAGTTATTAGCTAAATGTATCAGAATGTAGCATGTATTTTTCCAGTATATTTTAATGAAAATTCACTATTTATACCTTCATATCACCTTTCAAGTTATTAAAGTCAAGACAAAACAACACATAAATGCTGCCCTACAAGTCTTAACTATGAATTTAACTAGCAATACAAACAGCACCCTTGTATTTAAAGGGTTGTTAATTACAGTACATGAGACTAAAAAGAGGTCAATGGAAGATTTTATGTTCATGGTTATTTCAACCCACCAAGAGATTTTCTTGTAACAAACCTGTTTAAAAGCCACAGTTAACACAAAACCATTTATTTCTACATAATCAAAGGGTTGAAATATCTCTATTATTTAAAATGTTATTTTAAAAATACTGATTCTAACATGGTCTTTGGCCAAACACATCACTTAAATAACAAAAACTTTTTTCAAAGGCCAAATTAAAAAAAAAAAAACTTCGTAAAATGAAATTAAAAGTCTATGCCCAAAGCCACCCATGCTAATAACTCTGCATTGTTAAACGGAAGTATGTTGATCCGAATCTATTATCAATTTTTAACATTAGCTTCTTCCTAACAAAACTATGTCTCTACAGAGCATGCATTTACAATGAAAACTGGGAAAATTTAATTACGTTTGTGAAATTCTAATTCATTTAGATGTGTATACATAAATTCTAGCACTTTAATGAGGAAAAATGAGGACTTTTTGACGTATCACCTATCACGGATGCAAAATGTTTCTAAATGTCTACCATTCACCAATGGAATGCTGACACTTATGAGCAGTTTAATCATTTTTCTAAATAGACTACATATTTTAAGTCTATTCAGTGGCAGTTTTAACAGTGAAGTAGGGGTTAACTGAAATCAGAAACCAAGCCCTCCTTAAGAAGGATCAAGAGGAAATAGTAACTTTTGGAAAATCCCAAATATTTTAAACACAGGAACATACCCAGTTTTGACAAGCTATATGACCATGGCATAAATGCTTCCATCTTCAGTAGCTGTTAAAACAAGCAGTCCTTTCCAACTTTGACAGAGAACAGAATTCATTTCCCCTATACAGCTGTATTGTTTCAAAGTCTGTTAAACCTAAGTGTGACAGGACTGACTTTTTAGGGGAGCAGAGATATTTACTGTATTGTCCTAAAGGACCTAAGTTAAAAATAAATAAGGAAAGGTGTGTGTGTGTGTGTGTGTGTGTGTGTGTGTGTGTGTGTGTGTCTATATGTGTGTGTGTTGGGGGAGATGAAGGGAGGAAGGGCAAAGTTAAAGAAAAGAAGGAAAACAACAGGATAATCAAAACCATACACAGACATTAATGCACACAAACATATTTAGATGCCTTTTTAAAAGCTTGTTTTTCATATGGTATTAAGATCAATGCTCGGAACAATGTATCAAAGAAAAATTGATAAATGAAAAAACAAAACACATTCTGAATAGACAGCCAACAGGAATTTGCTATATGGCTCAGGAAACTCAAACAGGGGCTCTGCATCAATCTAGAGGGGTGGGATGGGGCGGAAGACGGGAGGGAGGTTCAAAAGGGAGAGGATATATGTATACCTATGGCTGATTCATGTTGAGGTTGACAGAAAACAACAAAATTCTGTAAAGCGACTATCCTTCAATTTGAAAAAAAAAAGAATGCCACACAGGCAAAGAGGACGTAAGCATGAAAGAGTTTAAAGATGAAGAAAATAAAGTGGGGGAGGGTAGAACACACGTCAAACGGAAGCTTTAGGACAGGAGGGGGCAACTTGTTCCTGTAAAAATGTCAGACGGTAAATATTTTAGGATTCATGGGCCACAAGGGCTCTGTCAACCCTGTCACTGTCCTGCAAAATGATGTTCTGAAAAATACTCCAAGAAATACTCAACTCTGCCATTGTAGTGCAAAGTAGCTGTAGATAACCTTGTAAACAAATGAGGCTAGATGTTTTCCAATAAAACTTTACTTACAAAAAGACCAAAAAAAACCCCAAACAAACCACACATCCTGGTAGGAAATATTTACATATCAGCACATCTGATAAAACTTCTGACCAGAATATGGAAAAGAACTCTCAAAACTATTAAAATTTTTTTAATAAGCAAAACATTTAAATAGGCTCTTCACCAAAGAATATATGCACATAATACATAAACTCATGATATTTATCTATGAGAAAAGAAAAGTTATGTTTATATGATCTGTAGGCAAAAGTTTACAGCAGTCTTATTCATAACTGCCAGAATCTTGAAACAACCCACATGTCTTTTAAGTGAGTGGATAAATAAACTGTTACACAACATACTACAGAATATTATCAACAATGAAAAGGAATGAACTGATACCACAACAGCCAGACCCACAAAGCTATGAGACTTCATTTCTATGACATTCTAGAAGAAGTGAAAACTACAGCAACAGATCAGGGTTTGTGAGGTGCTAAGTGTGATGGCTGAAGTTGCCTAAAAAGAGCAAATTTGGAGGGGGGTGGGGTGGGGTGGAATAGAACTGTTCTATATATAGTAGTTATGTGACGTGTCAAGTCACATCAGTCATGTATGACTCTTTGCAACCCTATGGACTGTAGCCCACCAGGCTCCTCTGTCCATGGGGATTTTCCAGGCAAGAATACTGCAGTGGGTTGCCATGCCCTCCTCCAGGGGATCTTCCCAACTCAAGGATCAAACCTGCGTCTCTTATGTCTCCTGCATTGGCAGACAGGTTCTTTACCACTAGCACCACCTGGGAAGCCCCTACGTAACTTTATCTGTCTATATATATTTGTCAAAACACATAGAATTGGGTATTTTTAAATGGATTATTCTGCATGTAATATATAAAATTTTTAAATGTTCAATATGATGTCAAGAAAATGCTGGCCATTATGAGGAGTTTACTGGAAAAAAAGGTACTCTTTACCTTACTATAAAACTTTTTTCCATCACTTGAATACTATATGCAATACTGCTGGATCTAACAATGGCAAAACATAAATAGAGAAGACTTAGAATGGTACAAAAACGGTAAAGGGAAAGGAGGTTGTTGTGTGAAACGCACAGCAGATGTAACTCAAGTCTCTATTACCAGGAAAAATACAGATGGACAGAACATTACCTCAGTTGCCAATCTCAGATCACTGGGGAAAAATTATCACTTAAAGCTTTCAAGTTTTACGCTTAAGACTGAGAGCAAACTTAACTCATCTCTCAAATACAGTATACAGAGTGGGAAGGGGAGGGGAGAGAAGAAACAGTATAAGCAAAAAAACATGAAATACATGCGGAAAATGTTTAATCAACTCTAATTTGAAGATAACAGCAATTCTGACTTTAAAAGGGAAATTGTAATTTTTTGGAGAGAAAATGCAGTGAATTGGAAACAGCAAAACAGAGAGTCAAGGGGACCTTGGAGAACTAAAGCAGATGGTATATACTAAAGTCCATAAATGCTGAAGTGTAAAAATGCTAATTAAAAGTTGTCTTCTCTCGAGCTGTAAACAAGGAACATGGGAACTTTCGAGTCCGTGTGCTAATCCCATAGATGATTACTGTCACGGGGCCATAAATGAAAGAGCTAAGGCTTCAAACCTATTTGTCTGACAGCACAGCTTAAACTCTGTTGACCACTCTACTATTCATTACCCCACCCCATAAAGAACAGCTTTATGGGCAATATTCTACCTTCTAACAGAAGATTCTATAAAATAAACAGTTTTGTTTTGGAGTCCGTGCCTATCGGCGTAGGAATTCTGAGGTAGGGATGATCCCTTCTGTTTGCGTGCTCTGATGTGGTCACCAGTGTTTGATGCCAATCTGGAGTTTCAGTACAAGAGCTGAATGATGTGATTCTTTACCACAGACCTTTCTAGTTTTTTTCCATTTTAAGGTATCTCATTTGAGGCAAACAGTTATCCAATAGGGAAAGAGAACAACTGATACAGAAAAATATGTTCACTTCAATCCAATGAACGTTTATGGATTGGATATAACATGCTGGATTGTACCATCAGTCTGTATCACAGATGACTTTATGAAACAGTTGCTTCCTCAGTTGCTGTGACCCCATGGACTATAGCCCACCAGGCTCCTGTGTCCACAGGATTCTCCAGGCAAGAACACTGGAGCGGGTAGCCATGCCCTTCTCCAAGGTATCTTCCTGACCCAGGGATCGATCCTGGGTCTCCTGCATTGCAGGCAGATTTTTTTACCATCTGAGTCACCACGGAAGCCATATAAAACAGACAACACTGTAAATAATAAGTCCAAAGAATAAAGTCCTGTTCTAGTTGGAAACAAGGAATCTCTACAGAAACTCAATCATATTTGCTCCTTTCTCTGAATATCTGTATCGTTTCTAAATCATCTAATTCAGAACCAAATTATAGAGCACACTGTTCTTTTTTAGCCCACAAAGTATTCTTTCACAGGAACCCCCTCATCTATGGACTTTTAGAAAGTTAACAATTAAATCCCGTATCTTCCATGGTGCCCATCCATTTTCAATTAGACATTAAAAAAAAATTTTACTGACATACAGCTGATTTACAATGTGTGTTAATTTCTGCTGTGCAGCAAAGTGACTCAGTTATACATATATTCTCTTTCATATTTTTTCCAATATGGTCGGACATAAATGTTTTAAAATGACTTTCAAACATTCAGCACTACAGATTCCAATGTTATTTCTGCCTCCAGAAATCCCTATTGGTGGCAGATCAGTTCTCTAAATTTTCTTTCGCAATGTAAAGGAAGAGAAACAAAGGGGAAAATTAGTAAATCTGGCCATAAAAAAAAAATAAAAATAAAAACATACAGAAAGATATTAATTAGCCAACAAAATCATTTTCGGTGAAAGATCCCTTAACCATCACCATTCATTTTGGTAAAAGATGGAGGGTGAGGTACAGTGAAGGGGAGGAATGAAATGAACAAACACTGATCTGAATCAATGCAAGTCTGCACCTCGGAGGTGAATGGGGGGAGCTTTAAATAACAGCTCCCCAAACCTGAGTCAGGGGCCTTCCTATCAGCACCGTCATTCTCTACACTGCCTTCCCTCGAAAGCCACAGGCTCCATTCCAGGTCTCCACGCGGAATCTGTGCAGCTCCCTCAAACCCCATGAGAGCCCTCGTGCCACCACAGTGCTCGTGTGATGCATTTGAGGGAAAAAAGTGGTATCTGAAAAGTGAGGGATGTGGAGAGAGGACAGAGGCTAGTGAAAGTACGCTGTTCTAAAGCAGTGAAGGGATGCAGGGAACACTTAGGGACTGGGGTTACAGAGCGTCTACACCGGGAGTCACACAGCACCTATCACAAATTATGAATCTAAGAAATAACAACGTTAAGGATATTCAGTCTTTCCATGTGAACTACCTCTAATATGACCTTAGTCACAACTGACTATTCAGAAAGGGTTCAAGACTGAAATATTTAGTCCAATACCCAAGGGCTCTGGTGAGGGAAGGAAAAAAAACAACAAAAACTGTGTTTTAATTCTCAATTGCAAGGCTTTTTCCCTAAGCACTTGATTCAGAATTATATTTCTATCACCTGCATGAGTACATGTCTGTAAATAAGATTCGGAAAACAAGAAACACCACTCTATGAAATTAAGCAGCCTTTTTTTTTAAGTTACTTGGGGGGCTTCCCTGGGGGTCTAGTGGCTAAGACTCTGCGTTCCCAATGCAGGGGGCCTGGGTTTGATCCCTGGTCAGGGAACAAGATCCCACATGCCACAGCTAAGACAAATAAATTAGCTTTTTCTTTGTTGTTGTTTTTCTTTAAGTTACTTGGAAGGATAGCTTGGGGAAACTTACTGCTGCTGCTGCTGTTGCTAAGTCACTTCAGTCGTGTCTGACTCTGTGTGACCCCATAGATGGCAGCCCATCAGGCTCCCCAGTCCCTGGGATTCTCCAGGCAAGAATATTGGGGTGGGTTGCCATTTTCTTCTCCAATGCATTAAAGTAAAAAGCGAAAGTGAACTCACTCAGTCCTTAGCGACCCCACAGACTGCAGCCTACCAGGCTTCTCCATCCATGGGATTTGCCAGGCAAGAGTACTGGAGTGGGTTGCCATTGCCTTCTCTGCCTTAATATGCTAAAGATTCATAAATGCAAAAGACAGATGTAGGATATTAGTGGTCAGTATACTCTAATTCCATGGTCTTCCCAGGTGGCACTAGTGATAAAGAACCCGCCTATGAATGCAAGAGACTTAGTAAGAGTCGTGGGCTTGATCCCTGGGTCAGGAAGAATCCCCTGGAGAAGGGCATGGCAACCCACTTCAGTATTCTTGCCTGGAGAATCCCATGGACAGATGAGCTTGGCGGGTCACAAAGTCCATAGGGTCACAAAGAATTGGACCTGACTGAAGTGACTTAGCATACAGACATACTCTAAATCTATACACAACATCCTGTACCTGACATGGCAAAGCAGAAATCTCCTATAGTTCTTTAAAAGGAAAAGAAAACCCAAATATGTTTCACTGTATGCAAGACCTTCAAAACACCAGACCAACTCCTTGGGTCACAAGGGAAGATTCTTTTTGAGAAAGAAATGCAAGTTACTGGTAGCCTGGATTCTTCCCTTTAACCACTGCTATTTCTTTAATACAAAGTCCTAAAACCATCCTCTTCTCCCTCTTCTGCCACACTGACCTTGATTCCGCTTCTGCGTTTCTTTAAAAGACACTGAATACTGTTTTGAAATGAAATAAATGCAAAATAACAGCATTTGTGAAATTAATATGAAAACTTTTATACCAATTTCTGAAGCTCTGTGGGAATAATGGTAGTAAGCGTTACTATTTTTTCTCTTTTTTTCCTCAGGAGGTGGACTACATTTCCAGATACACTCAAAAGACTACCAACAGAGTAACAGTTACACCAATAATATATATAAATAGCACTGCTGGGAGCAGAACACAGATTTTGGAGTTACTGCACAGAGGGGCCAATAATCACAGTACTCCAGCTTTTAGTAAAAAACTAGCTCACAGGTACAGACAGTTTCAATTTAAATGTTTGATAATGTTTCCAAGTATTAAGTAGTACCATTTAAACTGTTTGAAAATTCTTTCTGTAAAATAATCACATATCTAAAATGTTAAGGATGTTTTGAAACTTATTTTTACAAAGGAGCTAAGTGAAAAACTATTATACAGACCTTGCTAAAATAAAAATAATAGAGGTAACAATAAAACATTTGACTTCAAGAAGATACTATTCCCCACCACCGCCAAATTCACATATATAAGACTATATTCTCAACTCTAAATGACATTCAATCAACATTTCTAGTTCTAAAAATCTGACTTTATGAATTTCTGTGTGTGGTTTTGTGTATGTGTGTGTGGCCTCATTATGTGCAAAATAGTGTTAAATAGAAGCAGATGCTGTTGAAATGAACTCAATATAGATTCAGAAGTAGAAGACACAGGCCTCTGCTCTCAGGAAGATATCAAAGGAAGATCAGGAAGTGAGATAAATAATAAAAGAATTTACTGATGTTCTAAGAACTGTGCAAGGTATGGTAGCTTATATACCAAATGGAAGATATAGAGAACAGCAGCAACAATTTCATCAAAATGTGAAATAAAAGTGTGCTGGCTTAGTCCAGAAAGTTAAATGAGGCTAAGCTGTAAAGCACAAATAGGATTTGGATAGGCAGAAAAACTCCCAGAACCAAGGATCAATCACTACTGGCTAAAGAAGTCTGGCTGAGTACAACACGTGCGTTCGTGACAAGGAGGCTAAAACATACCCAGGACTGGAACTTCACCCTGGCCCGCTGGCAACTCTAAAACACTGAAAAGTTCAGGGAGGAATTCGAGATAGAGGTTTAAGAAGCATGATCACCAAAGGATGTGAGGGGCAGATCAAAGACCAAAAACGGTAAATGGTACATAATCAAATAAGGTAAAGAAATACAGCCATTATGTAGGTTTTCAAGTCAAAGAATATCTATTACTGAGGCTAAAATGACTGGTTATCTGTATCAAGGAAATTTATCAGTTCTTCACTTTATTCTTCGTGTAAGACAGCTTAAGTACAGTTCTGATGTTTTTTAAAACCTTCTACTGTATTTCTAAACTGTCACATAACTAACGGTATTTATGTAAAAATCTAATTAAGAAAAATTAGGATAGTTGTTGTTATTGGCCCAAAGCCTTTCTCAAAAGGAAATAAATGCTGCTTTACAGTTTTGTTGATTCTGTTAGGCTGTAAGGGTGCCATGTGAACACCAGAAGAAATCAGTTTTTGATTGGTCAATATAACTAACCCCTCCTAAAACTGATGATTCACTTTATTATTCCCCATGGGTAGGTCTAGTTTGGAAATGTACCTGGTTTGTTTATATTAGGTAAATAAGCCATTTAAAAATAAAATTAACATCTCTGACATAATAACTACTTGACTAAAATAGTTCAGTCACTCATTCGTGTCCAACTCTTTGCAACCCCATAGACTGCAGCATGCCAGGCCTCCCTGTCTATCACCAACTCCCAGAGCTTGCTCAAACTTGTGTCCATCGAGTCGGTGATGCCATCCAACCATCTCATCCTCTGTTGTCCCCTTCTCCTGCCTTCAATCTTTCCCAGCATCAGGGTCTTTTCAAATGAGTCAGCTCCTCGCATCAGGAGGTCAAAGTATTGGAGTTTCAGCTTCAGCATCAGTTCTTCCAATGAATATTCAGGACAGATCTCCTTTAGGATGGACTGGTTGGATCTCCTTGCAGTCCAAGGGACTCTGAAGAATCTTCTCCAACACCACTTCAAAAGCTTCAATTCTTTGGTGCTCAGCTTTCTTTATGGTCCAACTCTCACATCCATACATAACTAGTGGAAAAACCACGGCTTTCACTAGAAAAACCTTTGTTGGCAAAGTGATATCTCTGCTTTTTAATATGCTCTCTAGGTTGGTCATAGCTTTTCTTCCAAGGAGCAAGTGTCTTTTAATTTCATGGCTGCAGTCACCATCTGCAGTGATTTTGGAGCCCCCCAAAATAAAGTCTGTCACTGTTTCCCCATCTATTTGCCATGAAGTGATGGGACTCAATGCCATGATCTTAGTTTTCTGAATGTTGAGTTTTAAGTTTAAACTTAAAAGTAGAAAGTTTAAGCCAACTTTTCACTCTCCTCTTTCACTCTCATCAAGAGGTTCTTTAGTTCTTCACTTTCTGCCCCAAGGGTGGTGTTATCTGCATATCTGAGGTTATTGATATTTCTCCTGGCAATCTTGATTCCAGCTTGTGCTTCTTCCAGCCCAACGCTTCTCATGATGTACTCTGCATATAAGGTAAGTAAGCAGGGTGACAATATATAGCCTTGACATGCTCCTTTCCCAATCTGGAACCAGTCTGTAGTTCCATGCCCAGTTCTAACTGCTACTTCTTGACCTGCATACAGAACTAGACTAAACATACATAGAACTACATAACTAAAATAGTAAATGTTCCAAAAATAGTAAATGTTCCAAAAAATAATACTACAGTCCTAAATTAAAAAAAAAAGGTTTATAATGTTCTTCCTACTTTCTATTTCTGTCCCACTAACTACATTACACATTTGCTAGTTTCTTTATATTTACCAGTGTACCTAATAAATCAGTAATAATATCAGTAATATTTTAAATGCTTTGTAATTTTTTAAATTTTATTTTATTTGGCTGCACTGGGTTTTAGTTGTGGCATGTGGGATCTAGTTCCTTGACCAGGGATTGAACAGTTCCATAATTTTTTATGTATTATCAAAATGCACAGATTTCACTTAAAATTCATACTCATTTGACACACTGATTTATTCTGAAATATTCCACATAAATTCAATTTTTTGTAACTCATATAGTTTAAACATACTTTGGAAGATGTTCATTTAAGGAAGCCAGTAGTTCACCTAGTTCTTTTGTAAAACTAAGATGCACAGATGTAGAGTGAGTATCAGCCCTGATTAATGTGCTGTAGTTTGCTCTTTGTAGATGGTGGTTTTAAAAAGTGGCTTATAAGCATGGTTTGAAAGTACTTCCATCATAGGAGATCAGAGAAGTACTATAAGTTGGAAATTCAGTTTTCTAATTAGTGAATACATGATGCTGAGTAGCACAAACCCAATTAATCCACAGCAAGTTACACTGCTTGTTCCCTAGCAGGATACGGTAATAAGACCCAGCAGAAGGCACACAATCTTCAAAACCATCCTTCAGCTTGAATCTTACTTCTGCCAATGATTCGTTTAAGATACAGCCAAACATTCCTAACAACAAACACACGTGTAGTGGGGACGGACAGAGCTGCTATTACTAACCTCCTAAGAATACCATGAGTCTCAATGAGACAACTTGAGTAGGATTCTGCCCCTTCCCTGCTGGCCTGAGGAGTACAACAAGAAGCTACCAAGTGTGAAAGGCAGAGCAGTGCCTGATCCAGTGCTTCCTTTTTTCCAGGTTATAAGGTGAATACTATAAAACACATAAAATAAAAAAGTGAGAGCTAGGAAAAGAAAGCAGAAAAAGGAAGAATATTACTTCGGAAAATTTTAGGCTTTCTTTCATGGAATTTTCTAGGAATTATTTTCCACTTCAGAGGAAATTATACTTTAAACAATGAACAACTATAAAATTAAAACTTACTGAAGTTCTGTAAGTGCATATCCTACTTCAAAAGACCCTCGTATATACACATAAACACACACAAATACACACACACACGTATGTCTGTTTATATCCTTTCTACAGCAGACTTCTGGCAGCTAAAAGAAGACTTGGGCAGTAGGAGAATCAGCCACTGGGTCTTACAGAATCCCTGCTCTTACGAACACCTTCATTTAATTATGACCATGCTTCTCAGCCACCACTGCTTCACTTGGAAATATCCTAAGAGAATATCTTTCATGGGAAAAGATCAACTCTTCTGAAGCAAAAACAAAACAAAACAAAACAAAACTGAATTTGTGTTATAACGTAATGGACTTGAGGTGAACATATCTGCTTCCTCCACTTGCGCTGCTTATTCTTTGTTTCTAAGAAATAATACTTGAAAGAGGCGAGAAAAAGAAAAAAATGAGAAAGACAAAGATGGGGGAGATACCTTAAAGGAACAGAAGCTACAATTAGAAGCTCATGATAAAAAGAAAATGCAAGATATCAGTAAAAAAAAAAAATTTTTTTTGAAGTTTATCAAGACTGGTGTCAGGATCAGCTTTTTAAAATTCTAGTCAAGTGATTTAAAATTAAATAAAAATCTCACATAACCTTTATTAATGTTCTGGATGATAATGATCCATGTGCACTGAAATGAAGTACCTTAAAAATAAAAGGGAAGCACAATGTCTAATATATTTAACACTACTAAACTATACATTTGAAAACTGTCAAGATGGTAAATTTTACATCTTTTTTACCACAATAATAAAAATAAATAAAGGTAAAGATTCCATAAACCAACTTAGGATTTTTATACACTTAAAATAGTGCCATCATATCTGCAGCAGCATGGATGGACTTAAGGGATTATCATACTAAGTGAAGTAAGTCAGACAGGGAAAGACAAATATATGATATTATTTACATGTGAATCTAATATATGATAAAAAATAAACTTATTTACAAAACAGAAGCAGATCTACAGTCATAGAAAACAACCTTATGGCTATCACTGGGGAAAGGAGAGGAAGAGATAGATTAGGAGTTTGGGATTACCAAATACAGGCTACTGCATATAAAACAAATAAACAACAAAGTCCTATTACACAGTCCTGGGAACTATATTCAGTATCTTGCAATAACCTGTAATGAAAAAGAACATATATATATATATATATATATATATATATATATATATATATATATATATATACACACACACACACACACGTGTGTGTATTTGTACATATGTGTGTACATACATGTGTGTATTTTATATATATATATATATATATAAAAAACTGAATCACTTTGCTCTACACCAGAAACTAACACATTTTAAATCAACTATACTTCAAGTTAAAGAAAAAAATTAGAAGCATCAAATGGTTCGTTCTTGTTTAAAATATATAACTTGATTGTGTGAAAACACACAAATCAGAAATTCCTCTTATAAAGATACTAAAAAAGATGTTAAGGGATATATAGAAATTCCTGATGTTCTGATAAAAAGATATTTTAATTTTATCATCATGGCTATCAGCACAACTTCGGCTCTATGAGTACTAATCTGCACAGCCGGATTTTTTAATGTATTTTTTGAACCACATAAACACAAATATACTACACTTGGGGAAATACATCAGTCCCAAGAGGACATAAAAACTACTGCAGCTTTTAAAATACATTCACTTCATCGGTTTCCTCAAAACCCTGAAAAGGAAATTCCCTATCACTTTGGGCCAACATCAGAGGACATCTTCAGAGTGCTATTCTAAAAACTGTAAGTTTTTTTGAGGTCATTATTAGACAATATGATAGATTCCTTTAACATTAAATTATCAAGTTAAAACTTATTATGTTAAAAAACAATAAATATTCACAAATGTAAATTGTATATGCATATATTATTTTGTGGCATCTAGGAAAAAACTGCATTGGGTTAAAAATTATCTTAACTATTTTATGTTATGCAATCCCTGCAGGCCAAAGAAAAGTGGAAAAATTAGTGAACTAGATTACTGAGTTATTGGAGAAGGAAAATAAAACAAGGAGATGGGAAAAAAGGCAAACTGAGGGGTACATTCATTCTGAAACCCTACAGACAAAAAAAAAAAAATTCCACACAGTATTTAAAACAGCATTTCTGGAAACCAAATTCTGTTCTAACACTCTGTAAGAGCTCAAAGGTCATCCACCCATACAAAAACCACTACTTAAGTTTTCTCAGTTACTGGAAAAGGAACGGGAATACTATGTTTAATACAGATATTTGAATTTAATATTTTAGCATGTGTTCTGAGGTGTTAAAGATTTAGTTAGGAGCTATGCAGAGCTAAACAATGAGCAGAAATTCACAAGGAGAACCAACAGCCTGCTCCCACCAAAATCCTACTCTTTTTAAAAAATGACACATATACTTGATTTAAATCATTTTATGATTTAGCCTATACCACCTTTGTGTCCTGGGAAGGGAGGAGAACAGAACTCTTCTTACTGGCATGATCTCCATCATTTAAACAAAGCATCCAAAACCATGGCTGACCCAAGGCTTGTATTTCATGAACTGTACTAATATTAACAAATGTGTACACAAGTGTGAACAGTTTGCTGAACTTTAACAAACACGTAAATGTACAGTATAGTACATTTAGTACATGATAGTGAAATTAACATATACATTTTCATCAGTCCAGAAAGTTCCCTCATGACCCTTTATAGTTAATTCCTCACTCCCCCTCCAGTCAATCCTATGTCTGACTGCCACCACTATACATTAGTTTTTCCTTTTCTAAATATATAATGGAAACATACAGTACTCATCTATCTTCTTTTAATCAGCATAAGGTTTGTGAGCCCCTCCAACGAGGTGGTTATGTTTATCACTAGTCTGAAGAGTATTCCATTGTATGAATACTACGATTTACTCAACCATTTATCCTGCTGGTGGATGGACATCTGGGTTTTCCCCAGTTTGGGGCTGTTATGAATAAAACCACTAAGAACACGCATGTCAAAATCTTTTTGTGGACACATGTTTACATTCCTCCTAGGTAAATGGTGAGTAATACAGTAAGTACACGCTAAATAAACTCCACAAGAAACTTTCTAAGAAACTGCCAATCTGTTTCCCAAAGTGGCAGTACAGCCTACAGCACCACAAGCAATGAGATCAGAGTTGCTTCCAGCCCTCCCCTATGCTTGGTGCTGTCAGGTTGTTTTAATTGAGCTAGGCTATTTCACTGTGGTTTCTATTTGCATTTCCCTGATGGTTTCTGATAGCGAGCATTCTTCTATGTGCTTATTGGCCATTTGCATATCTATTTTTTGTGAAGTATCTGTCTAAATCTTTCGAATGTTTTAAAAATTTGGTTTCTTATTGTTAAGTTACAACTGGAGTTTTTCACATATTCTAGATACAAGTCTTCTGGATCGTGAATATTTTCTTCCAGTCTGTGGCTTGCCTTTTCATTTTCTTAACAGTTTCTTTAGAAGAGCAGATGGCTCTGATTCTGATGAAGTCCAATTTATCAATTTTTTTTCTTTTGTAGTTAGTGCTTTCTCTGTTCTAAGTAACACTTGCCTATCCCAAAGTTGGTTATGATTTTGTCCTATTTTCCTCTAACACTTTTAGAGTTTCAACTATCATGTTTAGTACTAAGAGCTGTTTTAAATTAAATTTTATGCATATTATGAGGGAAAAGTCAAGAGGACAAAGTTTAGCTTTTCCCCATACCAATATTCATTGTTTTAATATCATTTGTTGATCAGAAAGCAACTGACCCTATATGTATGGGTCTATCTGCAAGTTCTATTCTGTTTCATTAATTTATATGTCTGTCCTTATGCCACTACCATGCTAACTTTATAATAAAGCTTTATAATAAAATTTGAAATCAGATAGTGTAAAACCTTCAAAGCTGTTCTTCACTTTCAAAAACAAGTTCTAGCTATCCTAGGGTCTTCAGGTTTCCACATGAATCTTAGCACCAGCTTGGCAATTTATGTAATTTTTCACTCACTGCTGAGTGGAAAAAAAAGTAGCTTGACAAACAATATTAAAAACATAATTCTTCAACCAAATCTATAAGTAAAGGTACATAAAAGAAATTCAAAGCATACATAATACATGAAAGAATTCTCTCTAAAGGGTGATTACAAGAGACTTTATCCTTTTTGCAGTTCTGTATTTTCCAAAATTGCATATTTTAAGGAAAAAGTTAAAGATAATTAAGGAACATAAGCCCATCAGTAACTTAAGTAGGGGGAAAAAGAATTGATGCTTAGTCATCCTATTTATTTGCCCTTAATCTCACATATTATTTGTAAAAGCAAAAAAAAAAGGTATGAAAAGATAAACGGGAGAACTTTCACTTTTTATATACTTCTCCAATGTCTGTATTATTACAACGACCATATTTTTTGTATTTAAGAAAAGTTAAAATATTCATCAATAAAGATAAAATATATATATCTGTTAGTTGAACTAAAGCAATGATGAAAAGATTATCCTAGAGGACGACTACAACAATGTGATGTCATTTAAATTTTCAGGTTAAAAAAAAGCATTTGCTATACATATAACTGAATCACTCTGCTGTACACCTGAAATTAACACGACATTGTTAATCAACTATGCTTCAGTATAAAATTTTTTTTTAAATGTTTTAAAGAAGAAAAGAAAAGCCTCTACTTGGCTAGGGATTTGCCTCTGGCCTCAGGTGAGATAGCTGCTTCAGAAAATCTGAAGTGAATTAAGCAAATCTCTTCTGGGACAAGAAGCAACCAGAATACACTATTTCAGTAACCCCACTAGGATAGCTAGAAATGAATGCTGAAGGCAAAAATAATAAGATTTAGGAACTAAAGGGCAGTGATTTGATGTACGAGATACTAATGTTAAACATAAACAACATCACAGGTGATTGTGCCATAGCTACTGGTACTCAGCCCACATTATCGATTCAGACTTAGGGACTGATCAGCAGATCAAGGTGAACCACTAACAGTGGTGAAACTGCAGTTTCACAAATTCTAATACACAAGCAAGAAAGAAGGACACGAATAGATTTAAATCTTTGAATTGTTAGCTGTTGTTGCCGCTAAGTCACTTCAGTCGTGTCCGACTCTGTGAGACCCCATAGACAGCAGCCCACCAGGCTCCCCCGTCCCTGGGATTCTCCAGGCAAGAACACTGGAGTGGGTTGCCATTTCCTTCTCCAATGCATGAAAGTGAAAAGTGAAAGTGAAGTCGCTCAGACGCTCAGACGTATCTGACTCTTAGCGACCCCATGGACTGCAACCCACCAGGCTCCTCCATTCATGGGATTTTCCAGGCAAGGGTACTGGAGTGGGCTGCCACTGTGAAACAAATAGGAATGTAGTATTATTTTAAAGGTCTATGGATAGACGTATTTCATACTAAGCTTCTATAAAAAACAGGCCAATGAAATTCAATTTTCATAGACACGGATAAAATCTACTCGCCTTAGCCCAAGATAGCCATGTTACAGATATACACAGCACTTATTTAATACTATTTCCTGACAAATGTTACTAAGGTATATCTTTCATCTTCACTTAAGGAACTTGAGGGCCCAGGCTGGGAAAGAGCTGCCTGAAAAAAGTCAATCTCAGAGTCACTGATGATGCAAGAGCTTAGCTGGCCTGCTCTTGACCCCTGAGCATCGCCCAAGCCTCAGCTAACATCGATGGCACGTCGCCATCAATCTAAATTTTGAAAAATATATATTGATTTTCCACAAATGATGATAATGGGTTTTTCTGTAGTAAATGTGCTTATACAATGTTTTCTGCTACACACCAAGATGATGATCAACACAAAGAATAAAAAAGTGCTTTATATATTTTTAAAGACCTATTGGTCAAGCTCCCAAGTGAGTCAAAATTCATACCAAAATATAACAAAAAATATTAAGGAAACACCTTGTATAATTCCTACATTGTGAATAACAACTGATTACATGGAAAAAATTTTTAATATATATAACATTTTTTAAAAGAAAAGCTTACTACCCACATACCAGAAACTCTCCTACAATTTTAACACATTTCTTTGAAATAATTTAAAAAAGAATAGTCTCAGGTAGTTAATTTAGACACAAATAAGTAAAAATTCATTATTTAGTGTGTTACATTTATTAGTAATAGCCAACATATACATTTTTCTAAGCCAATTAGGCTGAACAACTTTAAGGGAAAAAACCCCTTTACCACATATTTTCAAATAAAACTATCTTTTGTTCTGTTGCCTGATGTACTGAAATTTTTAGTCTAAAATTCCAGGCACTGAATTGAAAAGAATGTTTCCCATTTCCATAGTACGGCAAGTAGAAATATGTAAATTAGTTCATGGGCAGAATCATTAATTTAGATAAAAACACATTAATTGAACACCCAAAATGTGACAGTTCTTGTACAAAATCTAAGATGAGACAGCTGGTACCACTGGAGCTTATAAATCTAAATTAAATGGGCAAAAAGGTAAAGAATTTTAATTTTTCTTATTTTCCAAGGAAATAAGTCTGATACTCAGTGCTCCAATCTTTAAACTGACAATGATAAGTCTGAGTCTCATTTCATAGGCTGATATTGGCCTAATTATCAGAGCCAAAATCACAGTTGGGGTTTGGGTAGGAAGCAAAAATTTTGACCCAACTTAGAACCACAAGAGAGCTAGTGAAATGAATTCCCACTGGTTCTCTATTTCCTGGAAGATGTGGGTCAATAACACCGCCTGTTAAGATATTGCTTATTGCCGGTTATCAACAGTCTTGAATAAATACAAACTGATTCTAAATAATTATTTGGCAGTAATTAAATATGCAGACTTTCAAATAGTTTCTTAAAATATTATTTTAAATATATTATATATCATCTGTCAAAAATTTGACAGAGAATTTTACCTCTAAGTTGAGGGAAATAGAACCTCAAGTTAAAATGAGAAAGGACAACAGCATTTTTAATTTAGGCTCACATGGTGTTGCATTTCAGCTAAAATAAGGAGGAATTCTCATAATAATTATCTTCTAAAAAACT
This sequence comes from Ovis aries, assembly GCF_016772045.2. Taxonomy (NCBI): domain Eukaryota; kingdom Metazoa; phylum Chordata; class Mammalia; order Artiodactyla; family Bovidae; genus Ovis; species Ovis aries. The sequence goes on from NC_056062.1 coordinate 47,055,300, forward strand.
TCTTAAAAAGAAATTTACTTAGGAAAAGCCTTCTTATGATGTCATTCCACGCAACACCACTATAATGTAGCAGACTGATGCGTCACTGGTGCAAAATTGGTGAAGTAGTATGCAAAATGAAATGAGGGGAGTGTGGGAAAGGTCCATGTTTTATAGGGAGATGGTTCAAGACTTTCAGTAGAATCTCAGAGGGATCTGGCAACACAAAAAATGTCACTGATTTCTTACATAATCCTGAGGTGCTTATCGTTACTTCAAAAATGACAAAATCGAGACTCAAGGAATTTAAAAAGCTTTCTCAAGGTCAACTATTAGTAGCATAAAAGCAAATGAGAATGCAAGTTATTTTAGTTTCAAAGTCCCAGCTCTTTACCTGCTATGCTAAAAAATGACAAGATGAAGAAACCCTTATTCAATCCCCTTTGCAAACAGCAACCTGATGATGCTGACCATAATGACGACGACAACGGTGAACATCTGTACAACCCTAACTACGTACCAGGCACTGTTGCTAGGGCCTCATTTAGTCCCCACAGTAACAGAAGCAGACGACAGGCACATTATGATGACTCCCCACGTAGCTCCTAGGTGGCGGAGCTGTTTTTCAAAACCAGGCAATTCTGGCTGCTTGGACTTTGCTCTTAACCACTAGCTGTGTGACACTCACCTCATGAGGACTTGCAATTAAAGGATAAGGGTAGAAAATTTAAGAAGGTTGTCCTAAATAAATTTCTTTTTAAGAAGTATTTTATTTTTTAAATTCTGTTTGTTCACGTCAGGTCTTACCTGTGGCATGTGACCAGGGGTGGAACCCAGGACGCCTGCAATGGGATTGTGAGTCGTAGCCACTGGACCACGAGGGAAGTCCTTTGAGTATTTTAGAAGATAATTATTATATGGTAATTCCTCCTTTCCAGTGCCAAAGAATATTCAAACTGTTGAACAACTGCACTCATTTCACATGCTAGTAAGGTTATGCTCAAAATCCTTCAAGCTAGGCTTCAACAGCATTTGAACTGAGAACTTCCAGATGTACAAGCTGGGTTTAGAAAAGGCAGAGGAACCAGAGATCGAATTGCCAACATTTGCTGGATCATAGAGAAAGCATGGGAATTCCAGAAAAACATTTAATTCTGCGTCGTTGACTACCCAAAAGTCTTTGATTGTGTTGATCACAGCAAACTGGAAAATTCTTTAAGAGGTGGGAATACCAGACAACCTTACCTGCCTCCTGAGAAACCTGTATGCAGGTCAAGAAGCAACAGTTAGAATTGGACATGGAAAAACTGACTGGTTCAGGATTGGGAAAGGAGTACGACAAGGCTGTATACTGTCACCCTGTTTATTTAACATATATGCAGAGTACATCATGTGAAATGTTGGGCTGGATGAATCACAAGCTGGAACCAAGATTGCTGGAAGAAATATCAACAACCTCAGATATGCAGATGATACCACTCTAATGGCAGAAAGTGAAGAGGAACTAAAGAGCCTCTTGATGAGGATGAAAGAGGAGAGTGAAAAAACTGACTTAAAACTCAACACTCAAAACACTAAGATCATGGCATCCAGTGCCATGACTCCCTGGCCAATAGAAGGGGAAAAAGTGGCAGCAGTAACAGATTTTATTTTCCTGGGCTCCAAAATCACTGTGGACGATGGCTGTAGCCATGATATGAAAAGATGCTTGCTCCTTGGAAGGAAAGGACAAACCTATGACAAACTTAGACAGCATATTGAAAAGCAAAGACATCACTTGGACAACAAAGATCCATATAGTCAAAGCTATGGTTTTTCCAGTAGTCATCTATGGACATGAGAGTTGGATCATAAAGGAGGCTGAGAACTGAAGAATTTATGCTTTCGAATTGTAGTGCTAAAGACGACTCTTGACATGGTTGGACAGCATCACCAACTCAATGGACATGAGTTTGAGCAAGCTCCAGGAGATTGTGAAGGACATAGACGCCTGGCATGTTCCAGTCCATGGGGTCACAAAGAGTCAGATACCACTTAGTGACTGAACAACAATAATTCTGCCTTATTTAAGCTAAAATGCAATACCATGTAAGCCTAAATTAAATAAAAAATAGTTTTAAGAACAATCCTCTGTTTCCTAAAGATCTGCATAAACTCAAGAAATCTAGAAAATCTCCAATCTAGAAAATCTATCATCTTTCACTATAATATTTAATGAGCATAGGAGAAATCTTATGTTTTAGAAATGTTTACTCAACAGGTATAGCCTAAGACCCAAGACAGGAAAATCAAAGTTCTCAAAAAAATCTCTAAAAAAAGATTTGTCAAGCAGTTTCATTCAACTTTTCTAAATCCCCAGCAGAAGTACCCCTTTTCCATGAATGTGTCTGGACAAAAGCATTATTGCTTAATGGAGTCATCAGACTGCCTGTCCTCTACATTTAGCAGTAGTTCACGTTTTCACTTTTATCTCCTTCCGCCACAGTTTACTGTATTGCAGGCAGTCGCTGAGGAAAAGGAACCCCAAGGAAAAAAGTCTTTATGCCAACCAAAACTTTAGTTACATATTAAAATTAGCAACAAAACAGAGTAATTTGTCTTTATCCTCTACATAATACTCTGAGCAACTTGACTTTTGATTATATCAGTTATTTCCTTGTGATGATTTAGCTATTATTAATAGCTTGCAAAATAAAACTCAAAGAAAGATGACCAGCTGATGGTTACAGGCTGAAATTCTGTTTTCCCACATTACATTTCCCATCAGTTCAGTTCAGTCGCTCAGTCGTGTCTGACTCTTTGTGACTCCATGAATCGCAGCACGCCAGGCCTCCCTGTCCATCACCAGCTCCCGGAGTTCACTCAGACTCATGTCCATCGAGTCAGTGATGCCATCCAGCCATGTCATCCTCGGTCGTCCCCTTCTCTTCATGCCCCCAATCCCTCCCAGCATCAGAGTCTTTTCCAGTGAGTCAACTCTTCACGTGAAGTGGCCAAAGTACTGGAGCTTCAGCTTTAGCATCATTCCTTCCAAAGAAATCTCAGATCTCCTTGCAGTCCAAGGGACTCTCAAGAGTCTTCTCCAACACCATAGTTCAAAAGCATCAATACTTCAGTGCTCAGCCTTCTTCACAGTCCAACTCTCACATCCATACATGACCACAGGAAAAACCATAGCCTTAACTAGACAGACCTTAGTCGGCAAAGTAATGTCTCTGCTTTTGAATATACTGTCTAGGTTGGTCATAACTTTTCTTCCAAGGAGTTAAGCGTCTTTTAATTTCATGGCTGCAGTCACCATCTGCAGTGATTTTGGAGCCCCCAAAAATAAAGTCTGACACTGTTCCTACTGTTTCCCCATCTATTTCCCCATCTACATTTCCCATAGAAGGATATAAAAATGTCAATAATTATGAAGTTTATATATAACTCACCAAGGTTCAAAACAAGGCAACAGGATTAGTTTTAAGTGTTTTGAATATGCAAACATGAACACTCAACATACAGTTTTATCTTCCACAAACAAGATAGGAAATGAGTGTCAGGAAGTTTCTTTATGTGGTGGTGGGGGGCGGGTGTAGTATCGGAAACGCCATAAGCCAATGGCAGCCTAAATAACTTATTAATGTAAAAGTTTTAAAATTATCTTTTATTTCCAGTTTCTTTAGTAGAGTCATACAAATTACTTACCACCTACCTATACACTTCACATAACTTCTTAAAGAGATGCTACTAGGTTTTACTAAGAATCAGTTTTAAGCCAACTGTAATTTTGTCTGTCCCTCAAGACAAATTCTAAATTCTCTGCTCTCCTCCTCAACTCCTCCCAAGCCTTCCCGCCCCCACACACATACTTTAAATTCTAAATGACACTAAACACAAGTAAGACTTATTTTCACAAGAATTCCATTTTGTAAAAAAATTCCATTTTAAAACTAATTTTTTTCATTCACTCAACAAATTTATTAGCATCTAAAATATACCAGGTGCTGGGCCAAAAATACAAGATGTCTGGCCTCTAGAGCTTAATTCAGTGTTTTTCGTTTTGGCCAGTGGTATGTGGGATCTTGATTCCCCAACCAGAGATCAAACTTGTGCTCCCTGCAGTGGAAGCCGGGAATCTTAACCAACGGACTGCCAGGGAGGTCCCGAGTAGGATTATTAATCTAATGTCTACCTTCCCCGGACTGCATATCTGCTATCGGCGTCCCTTCAGTAGCAAGAGGTTCACTCTGTGAGCCTAATAGCAACACTCTACAATTGCTCCACCAGGAAACAAAACATTTAAAAGACTGAACAGCCCAAGATTTTGTTCCATCAGTCAGCACCGTTTAATTCACATATTAACACATGAAATCCTGTTCTTTATAAAACTGCTTCATAGGATAAAGTGATATGATCTGGGATTTGCTTCAAAATGGGGGGGGGGGAGGTAACAGAAGTGTTGGTTCACAGGAGATCATTGTATATGATTATTCTGTCCACTTTTGCACAGCTTTAAACTTTTCCCTGGGCTTCCCAAGTAGTGTAATGGTAAAGAAACCTCCTGTCAATGCAGAAGATGTAAAGAGAAGTGGGTTCGATCCCTGGGTTGGGAAGATCCCCTGGAGGAGGAAATGGTAAACCACCCCGATATGCTTACCTGGAGACTCCCACGGACAGTCTGGAAGGCTACAGTCCATGGGGTCGCAAAGAGTAGGACACAACTGAGCAACTGAGCACGCACACATACGAAGTTTTCCATAGTAATTTTTTTAAATGTAAAAGACCGTTACTCAATATAAAAAAAAAATTACCTTCAGGAATTTCAGGAAGCTGCACAGAAAGACAGCACATGAACGACAGAGGTATTTCGATGTACTTGATTTAACCCACCATGAGATCCTGCATTGTAATCCTAATTATATAAATAACAAGTTTTACAGTTTCAAACTGTTCATGTGCTAAACTGAAGGTAGCACTGCTAGTCTCTCTCACTGAAAACATCCTAGGAGGCTGCGCTGATGGAGGACCCTACTAAGGTACAAGTTAAAGCTACAGAGAAACTAACACTAATCAGGGAAATGTGTTTTGTATTTTCCAGCCTCACAGGTGATGGAATGGAGTTGTTATTGCAACAGTATACAGTTACCAAATGTAAAATAATATTTCTTATGCCACTCAAGCTTATAGAGGTAATAGCAGAAATGCAAAACTAAAGCTGAGTAATGAAGTCTGCAGGAGAGGGATCAAAGCTAGATGATTTCTTAAATATAACACACTGTACTTGACATTTCTCAACCTCTGAAGCTCTTGCTTAGAGTCAACAGCTGGTCCAAATACCATACAGTTTTAAGATCTCGTGGCTATATTTAAACGTGACCATAACCACAACAAATAATATTTGTAATGGCATTTTACAGGCTATAAAGCATTTAATCTCTATTTTCTCATTTACTCTTCACAAAATCCTGTGAATTAGGTGAGTTGCATGGGGATGTTTTTGAAAACTAAGCATCTGCCTACACTTCCAACTCATGCGGTCAGGACTCAGAACTCATGCCCAAACATCTAAATCCAAATTTCTTTCATTTTCCATTATCCCAAGCTGCTGAAGGAGCTCATGATTTCATTAAGACACAGAACCTAAATACATGCCAAAAAATTAAAACATGAGATAAGGTATCAAATGTGTGGTCTGGCCAGTAAGTACTGATGAAAGATCAGGAAGAAAGAATACCACCAATGGATCAAAATACTGGAAAAGGGGTCTTAGAGTCAGTGTCATGTAAGGTATGAGGAAGCCCACCAGACAGGAGTGGAGGGTGGCTTTCTATCTGCGTACTTTCACAAACAAAAAACTTTGAAGTTTGCAAGTGGACTCAAATAAGTCCTCAAATAAGTTCCTCAAATAAGTTAACTGGCTAGAATAAAGAGTTGTAAAAGTGTACCGTGAGGCTTACATCTAAAATATATATTTTGCACAGCAAAGGGAACCATTAACAAAATGACAAGGCAACCGACAGAATGGGAGAAGGTTTTACAAATCATACATCTGATAAGGGATTAATATCTAAAAATATATAATGAACTCACAACTCAACAAAAGAGCAATCTCATTTAAAAATGGGCAGAGGAACGAAACAGGCATTTTCCAAAGGAGACATACAAACAACCAAAAGGTACATGAAAAGGTACTCAACATCACTGATCATCAGGGAAATGCAAATTAAAACCATAATAAGATGTTACTTCACACCTGTTAGAATGGCTATCATCAATAATACAAGAGATAAGAAGCACTGGTATGGATGCAGAGAAAATCAGAACCAATCCCTGTGTACTGCTGATGAGAATGTAAATTGGTGTAGCCAATGGGAAACAGTAGAGTCTCCTCAAAAAATTAAAAACAGAACTACCATATGATCTAGCAATACCACTTCTGGGTATGTATCTGAAGGAAACAAAATCTCAAAGAGATATCTGTATTCTCATGTACACTGCAGCATTTTGTACAACAATCAGACATGCAAACAACCTAAGGACCCACTGACAAGTAAACAAAATTTTCAGATTTTATTTTGACAAGTAGGTAGATAGATCCATAGAATATTATTCGGCCATAAAAAAGGAAACCTTGCCATTTGCAACAACATGGTTGGATCCTGAGGGCATTATACTAAGTGTAATAACTCAGATAAAGAAAAATACTGTATGATCCCACTTACATGCAGAATTTTTTTAAAAATCAACTCAGAGAAATAGAGAACAGATATGGTGGTGTGCCTCGGTACAGGGAAATGGTTGAAGGTTAATAAAAGAAACAAATCTCTAGCTATAAGATAAATTCTGGGGGTGTTATGTCTAGATGGTGAGTATAGTTAACATTGCTGAGAGTAAATCTTAAAAGCTGTCATCACAAGAAAAAAAATTGTATGTATGGTAACGGATGTTAACTAAACTAATTGTAGTGGTCACTTTGCAATACAGGCACGTATCAAATCATGTTGTACATCTTAAATTAATACAATGGTATATGTCAATCTCAATAAAACTGGAAAAAATGTTTAAATTTATTCTTTTTTTTTTTTAATTTCAACAAAGAAGGAACAAAGAAGTCTTGGTCATGATGCGACATAAGTCATGGAAGACCAGGGAATACAAATATCCCATGTTGGGAAGGCTTGAGTATTTGCTGCTCCAAGCCCACCAACTGTATCTAGGACATGCATGCAGCTATTAGATATTGTTGCTCAGGAATTTCAGAATATGAAACAGGGAAGGAAGTCAGCACATAACTATTCTGAATGAAAATTACAGTTTATTTGTAAAAGCAAGTCTCAGCCAAGTCAAAGCATGCATGCATTTCTTTCTCAACGTACCAAGATAGCAAACTGGCACACACCAATTGGTAAATGACAAAATGGTTCAGAATCACACGCTCCAGAAGGGTTAATACAACTAATTCAAAAAAAGCATTCTGTCCCCCAGAGATGCATTTCCTCACCCTGATTCACTGTAGGATCAGCTGTGTTAATAATGGTGCTTTGTGATTCTGTATCTCTTTCCCTGCTAAAAGCTCAAGTGTGAGTTGGTATGGCACATCACAGACTACACAGATGGTACTCCACAGTTTCCACAGCTCTCACTGAATAGCTCATTTGACTTACTAATAAATGTTCCTACTTCAAGATTAAAAACAAATATGAAAAATTAAGAAAAATGGGAGAAAGACAGTAAATTTTCATATCCAATTCAGTGGCATCTAGCTGAAAAGGCAAACTCTAGATGGAGCGTCCAGAGCATAAGACAGTTTCTCCAGATGCTAGTGCACACACGCGTCTCTTCCACGGAAGTCCCGTCAAGCCACCAGGCCACTGGGAAAAGAAGAGGGCTAAGCAGTGAATGAGGTTATGCTAATTTCTATGTGAACACACAACAATCAGACCTAAAAGGAAAAATTCTCAGCGAGAAGGAGCGAGACCTGGAATTACACGGTCCTTCTGTTTTAGTCCATTAACCTGTAATTACTACTGAAGGCAGACCCATTGCCAGAAGCTTGACTAGAAGTGAAGTAACAGATATCAGCCTATGTAACAGGGTTACTGAGATTTATAAAGCATGTTTAAATTGGACTCCTTAAACCAAACACTTTTAAATGGAGAGGAAGACTATAATAATTCTAGAAGTTTCCTTGATGCTGTTCACAAATGCCCTGCTCACATCCAACTAATAAGAGAAGGTGTTTGTTCCTTTGAACTTAATGCACAGAGCTTCTAAATGTTCCTCATTGGCATCTCTATCTCATCTCCCCCTGCAGATTTGGAAATTTCCCATTAGGGAACTTAGCTATTAATAAAGTTTCCCCTCACCTCTGCATAAATCACTGTACTCCACTTGTGTAGTAAATGTGGGTGAACACAACTGAATACAGGCATCCAGCATTATGATCTGTGAAATGTCAACTGATCTATGGAACAGGCCAGATCTTGAAAAATCCAGAGTGAGCTTATCCCTATGAAAAACAGAATCGCTACTGATGATCAGATTTAACTAAATGAAGACCACTGAGGTAGAGAACAGCTGAAGAGACTTGCTTTCCTTGGTAATTAAAATGGTTTTGTAACGTCTAGTTACAGGATTATATTCAAGCGCCAGGAAAAACAAATACTTGATTTAGGGAATTATGTTCAACCACTCTTAACAAGAACACCTTTTTTTTTTTTTCCTGATAAAATCACTGTATTTGAAACTACAGTCTGAACTGGTCAAAAATAACATTCAAGTCTTACATAGCAGTTTTCTAAAAAAAAAAAAAAAAGAGAGAGGGGGGGCGGTTTCAAATTATAATCAAAACCAGTCAGATGATTCCAATATTGAGGTATTTTATATATATAGATATAGATATTCATGAGAAATCTACATTATCTCTTTGCAGAGGATACCACAGTCCACTTCTAACACCAATACTTAGATATATCAAGCAAGCATTCAATCATCCATGTTTATGAAATGTGACTCTTATGTGTCACATATTTCTGATATTTTCAATATGATAATTAAAATGTTCTACCACCTTTGGGTAGTTTTAAAAATACTGCCCTGAATTTCTCCAAAACATAAGTAAATTTAACTCTCTGGATATAAATCACTCTCCTCTCAATTTCCTGCATAAAACAGTAACTACCAGCTTGGAACCACATGGATTTAGCAAGGACAAGAAAGTGGGCAGACCACCATTCAACCAATCTTTGTCCTCGCTTCCCACCGCTACCAGTTGAGAACCACTGAATTAGACCTACTAGGGGCTAAGATGCTCTGTGATTACAATAATCATTCTGTAATCAGAGTAGCAGCACATTTACTCTAAACAGTTGCTAATTACGAAACAGTTTATGATGACTGAAAAACAGAAAGTGGCATGATTGTCTGCATTTCTGGAACACGCGTTAATTGACAAAGAGAAATGGTTTAAAAAAAAAAGGATCACAAAATAGTTTTGAATACCTAGGTGCTTCTAGTCTTCAGGATTAACTTCCTAAATAATTTCCTGAATCATCCTCAATTTGCATCTAAAATAATCTACTCTGAACCACAATCCCAAATAACTAGTCAAGATCCATCAAACACCAGTTAGGGTCAAACACTGATCACTGAAGGGGACTGAGAGTAATCATAACAACAGCAGTGGACATTTAAGGAAACTGGGGCACAAGGTCATGGCTGTTCAAGTGATGCAGGCAGACCGCAATCCAGGCAGCGTGGCTCTTAAGTGCTACTCCCAGCTGACCTCACAGAATGAAATAAATAAGGAAGGAAGTAAACCTCCTGTGTTCAAGGGCCTCCAGAATTCTTGTATTAACAGCTTCCAACAGAACATTCCACACATTTTTAGTCAATTCTCTAAGTAAGATTTTACAACCTTTCTTCCAAAATCTTCAGAGATTTTACTTTTATTTTATCCTTAAAATGGAAAGGCCTTTTTCAAAAGACAAGCCTGCAGCTGGTGGTACACAAAATGTCATTAGTTACTTCAGCGTGTGGTTTTCTCATCTTCCTGCTTCTGAGAAACTTCTTAATATGTAAGAGTATGCTCGAATAGTACACAGAGACGGACGCGGGAGGGTCCTGCTTGGTCCCCAACCCCCTACTTATTCTCAGGTTACCAAGAATCTTGGCGAGAAGGGGTCTCAGGGCCTAGACCATAGGACTTTCTGTGGTCCTGTCGTCTGACTCCCCACCTTGTCTATCAGGGTCACCTGAACAGTCTCTTTAAAAACAGACACCCTCCCCAACCCCATACTTTTGTAAATCGCGATGAGACCTTGGGATTTCCATCTTGACAAGCAAGGTAGACTACCTGTGCACTCTGATATTGGGACCAGCAACTCAGAGTAAAACCACATCATCCATGCTTCCAGCATAGGAAAAGCAGAGCCTTTCAACAACAAAAAAAATGCTGCCTTCATCTATAACACGATCTGCTGAGGCAGCACCATTCTCGTGCTTTTGGAGAGAAGTGTGTTAATTATTACCCATAACACGAGCAGCTTCCAGGCCCAACTCCCTAGAAATGCTTCTGGTAAAACAAACGGTCCAAAAATATACGTCGTTACCATTTAGTCAAAATTTCTACACAGTAAATACATGAATAGCAAAGAAAGTAACAGAAAGAGGCCATATTTTTTCCCCTCTATTTGGTAAAAAATAAAAATAAAAAAGAATTCTAGAATTTTAAAAAAAAAAATTGAGAAAGATTAACAAATATCCCACCATCCTTCTTGGTGATAAACAGAGAACCCTTTACCAGAAGATTTCTTTAAAGTCATCTAATTCATTTTGCCTTCATTAATAATTAAACCTTGAGCCTCACCACTCTTTGAGGCAAATATAGCCCTTGTTCAACAAAAGCAGAAATTGGGACTCAGACATATTACATCACTTGCTCAAGGTGATAGGTCCAGTCATAGGTAATATACACTTCATTATTATTAAATGTATCTTTAAATCATACAGATTTCCTCTGCTCTAAATAAAATCTATAAATTTTTATCAGAAAGTTCTTCTAAACATCTAACCAAAATCTCATCAGATATAGTTTAGGAACCATACCTTCTGTGGGATTAAAGAACTATCTGGAGAAGGAAATGGCAACCTGGTGGGTTATAGTCCATGGGGTCGCAAAGAGTCGAACACGACTGAAGCAACTTAGCTGCAGCTGCTGCTGCTCATTATATCTCATATTGAATCATTTCATGTATCTCAGGAACAATAAACCCTCCTTCCACTCTTCTTTTAAAGGAAAGGACAGCAACATTTCAACTTAGCCTCTGACAGACAATGGTTCTCACAGATGACCACACCCCTCATCCCATATGCTCTTCTTCTCATTCAACTTGTAACTTTCCTCCCAAGGTGAGCTGGGATCTGGGGAGGTTTGTGACTAAAGCCTAAGATGTGACTTCTGAAGTTAAGTCATAAAATGAGATACAGATTCCTTGGAATCCACTCTTTGAACCCCAGAGGCCATGCTGTTAGGAAGCTCAAGCAGATGCAAAGAGGCTGTAATTAGGTATTCTAGCCCATAACTTAGCTGAGGTCCCAGCCAACAGCCTCTGTCCAGCACCAGGTCTGCAAGTGAGCAAGTCTTCGGCTGCTTCCAGCACTGAGCCATTGACTGACTCTGCCTTGGACCTGAGTCGTCCATGCTGAGACACAGGATATCATGGAGTGGATAAGCTGTGTCCATCATGCCTTTTCCCAACGTGGTAACATTCATGAGCAGAACGCCACCAAGTTTCAGATGGTATATTAAGCGGCAACGATAAATAAAACTCTCTAATTCAGAACACAAGCAAGAAATGAAAAAGAGGCAAAGGATAAAAAAGCTTCTTTCTGAAGGTTCAAAATAAATATTCCCCAGTTCTGTGCTCTAAAGATTACTTGCTTTACTGATCTTAGCGAAAGTTCATGTAAAATAAAAGGAATTAGGAACATACTATGTTACTTTCTATCTTCATCCTAAGCATATCTCTCTTTAGAATGATGTGCCTTTTCTCCTCTCTGATGAAATCTCCATCAGCCCTTGATGCTCAAATCAAACCGCAGAGCAGCTATGAAGCCTTTCCTTGCCTCACAAAATGAACTGTTTGCTTCTTATAAAATGTCTGTCCAGCCCTTCTACCACAATTTTCTATTCTAATGCATATATTATACTGTAATTACTTATCCACTTGTCTCTTTCCTTCCCTAAACTGTGAGACCTTCGAGGATGGAGCCTATTTCCTTTTTAATCTGTGGGTCTCCAACTCCCAACCCGTGCGGCAGGTAAAGTGCCAAAAAAAGGGAGAAAATGGACTTTTCTTTAAATTTTAATTTTTTAACATAAACATATACACATATACTCAAAAAGTAACATCCAGACAACAAAAAAAGGCAAGTCTAGTTTGCTGAGCTAGAGCTGGTAGCAAGGGGTCCATGGTTTACAGCGACTGAGTACAGAGACAGACAGATCAGTATCCTAAAAGATCCCATGGACACTCAGGGGAATTTTAGCACATTTCAAATCAGTTTAGTAAACAGGGAAATATTACGCATTTTAAAAGCATTTTCCGTAAACAACTAATGTCAAAATTTGAGGTGCTCAAAGGAATAAAAACCAGAAGCAGAAAAAATAGATACATGAGACCTCATTTTCTGAAAGTTTTGTATAGCCACTATTTTTCAGTAATATGACTTTATTATTAATTTTGCCCCCGCCTCTGTCCCCTCAGTCCTTAATGTCCCTGCTGTTTGGTTACATTTCAGAACTCTAAAGTACTTTCCTGCCAGTTGACCCAAACTGCTACCATGTTACAAATCCACTGAAAAACACACCACAATACTGTCTGTTCAACCCTTTCCAACAGGCCAACATTTTTTGTTTTTAATTTAGTTTATTTTAATAAGCTCTTCAAGCACCTTCTGCAAGCTTGAGCAAAGATATTCATGAATATATTTCTTTTAAACCACGCTAATGAATTATTTATCTTCTTTATTAATTGAAGTGTAGTTGATTTATAATGTTTCAAGGGCCAACATTCTTTTCTTAAGCAGTACCATACTAGGTAGCACTAGTGGTACAGAATCTACCCGCCAATGCAGGGGACACAAGGGATGCGAGTTCAATCCCTGGGTCAAGAAGATCCCCTGGAATAGGAAATGGCAACCCACTCCAGTATTCTTGCCTGGGAAATTCCATGGACAGAGGAGCCTGGCAGGCTACAGTCCATGGGGCCACAAAGAGCTGGACATGACTGAGAAACCGAACACAGCACGGCACTCACAAAATGGCAAAAATGAGGATATCACCTAGTATAAGACATTTCAGAAAAGTCTTGCAAAAAAAAAAAAAATCCCAAAATCAGTCATTTAAATTCTAGTCCCCTTAAAATTGCCTGAATCTGTTAAATACAAAGGCCTATATCCAGTCCTACTTTTCTTCCCACTTGGCATCTCTTATGTGTCTCCTAAACTGCCATACTTCAAAACCCGAGGAAATTGTCGTCTCTATGATGTTACTCCAAAGAAGTGCTTGGTATACAAGCTTTCTATTTAATAACCAAGTGTGCTATAAAACTAATGTCTCAATCTCAATCCCCTCCTGTGCCTAAAACAGAAATCTACAACTTCCTAGGAAGAAAAAAGTCCTCAAATTCTTTGGCGATAAGTGTTCTCGTAGGCAGGCATCCCCTCTGTGCCTATTCCCCTCATAGCATCAGTTGTATGAATCTCCCTGTGACGTGTCTGTAGAAAGTATGGCTAGGTTCAAACCTACAGAGACTTCAAAAGGGGTATGCTGAGAAAACATCCCAAGATGTCAATATTTTAAGCAGGAAGTTCTTAGTATTTATGTGCTTCTTCAGCTCTATCAAATCCATTAATATATTTAACAACTTAATTTCTTAGCCCTATTTGAAAAACTGAAGTCTGAACAATGAAAAGATTGGTTGCACAACAATATGAAGGCACTTAACCTTACTGAACTGTACACCAAAAAAATGGGTAAGATGGTAAATTTTACACATATTTCCCCACAATTAAAAAGTTTAATTTAAAAGAATAGCCGCTAAAAAAAAAAACCCAGCATCTAAAAAACCCACAAAACCAACAAACAGAAACTAGGGGAACTGTTGAGTATTAACAGAGATTACTGAACCAAATTTCCAAATCAGAAAAGGAGTACGTCAAGGCTGTATATTGTCACCCTGCTTATTTAACCTATACGCAGAGTACATCATGAGAAATGCAGGGCTGGATGAAGCACAAGCTGGGATCAAAATTCCTGGGAGAAATATCAATAACCTCAGATATGCAGATGATGCCACCCTTATGGCAGAAAGCAAAAAAGAACTAAAGAGCCTCTTGATGAAAGTGCAAGAGTGAAAAAGTTGGCTTAAAGCTCAACATTCAGAAAACTAAGATCATGGCATTCGGTCCCATCACTTCACGGCAAATAGATAGGCAAAACAATGGAAACAGTATCAAACTTTATTTTGGGGGGGGCTCCAAAATCACTGCAGATGGTGACTGCAGCCATGAAATCAAAAGACACTTGCCTCTTGAAGAAAAGCTATGACCAACCTAGACAGCATATTAAAAAGCCAAGACAATACTTTGCCAACAAAGGTCTGTCTAGTCAAAGCTATGGTGTTTCCAGTAGTCATGTATGGATGTGAGAGTTGGACTATAAAGAAAGCTGAGCGCTGAAGAATTGATGCTTTTGAATTGTGGATTTGGAAAAGACTCTTGAGAGTCCCTTGGACTGCAAGGAGATACAACTAGTCAATCCTACAGGAAATCAGTCCTGAATATTCATTGGAAGGACTGATACTGAAGCTGAAACTCCAATACTTTGGCCACCTGATGTGAAGAAATCGACTCACTGGAAAAGACCCGAAAGACTGAAGGCGGGAGAAGGGGACACAGGGGATAAGATGGTTGGATGGCATCACCGACGCAATGGACATGAGTTTGAGTAGGCTCCGGGACTTGGTGATGGACAGGGAAGCCTGGCGTGCTGGAGTCCATGGGGTTGCGAAGAGTCGGACACAACTGAGCGACTCAACTGAACCAAATATAAAGGGGGAGCTTCATTAGATCCTGGTTTGAAACCCAAAGCTGTAACAGATAATTTGGAGAAAACTGGGATAATTGAAATAGTTGATCCTTGATGATATGAGTTTTCTTAGGCTTTAAAAAAGGTTTTGTTAGGTTTAATGGTTGTTATTTTGTGTGATTACCTAAGGTAATGTCTTTATTTTATGGCAACATGCTTTCTGGATAAAAGGTCATCTATAACTTACTTCCAAATAGTTCATGCAATACACACACATTCACACACACAGACGAAGTGGAGAAAGAGGGAAAGGAAAAGTATTACACAACACTGAAATGGCTGTTACTTAGCCACTTGTTGTACCACATTACGAAAGCATCATAGGAGCTAAGGAAAAAAGAGACATGTGACCCTGCACACGTCCCAAAGCATCGCCTTTCGTTTTCACTGAGGTTGGAGACTGTTTCTACCGCTTAATATATTGTTGGTTGCTGACAGAATCTGAATAGATGACAGATAGATAGCCTTCTGACTTATTCGGCAAGTAAAATAATCTCACAAAGCAAAAAAATTACTGTTGAAGTAGAGATTTGGGAAGAAAGTTGACAACATTTTTATAGGTATTGTCACAAGTATATATAAATGTGTGGTCTGTAGGGGTTTCACTCTTTGAATAGTTGTAGAATTTCA
The DNA here is from genome assembly GCF_016772045.2 of Ovis aries. NCBI lineage: Eukaryota > Metazoa > Chordata > Mammalia > Artiodactyla > Bovidae > Ovis > Ovis aries. The sequence continues at coordinate 47,071,045 of NC_056062.1, forward strand.
TTATTCATCTACTGAGACATCAGCCCTTCAAGTGATGCTTTCATTCTCTTATCACTCCTTCCATGGAAGTGTTTAAGTAACAGCCCTATACTTTGTGTTTTGTTTTGGTTTATCACCTTTCCAGAACTACCAAATTCCCCCAAAGTTTTCTTTACCTTTGTTCTCCTCTTTCCACTATAAACTGAGATTATTAATCTCTCTTCTCATCATAGCGTCAAAATACTCTGCAGGGGAAAAGTCAGTAAGTCTGATATGGAAAATGTTCAGTTTTACTGAGGCAACAAAACCAAAACTTTGTCTTTCTTGTTTCTGACTTGAAGTGGACTTCCTTCTTTTTCTACAGAATTTTCTATATAAAATCTATAATCAATGTAATAAGCAACTGACTAATAACCTTTGAATATTGTTGGACTCCATCTGTCTTTTTGCTCTGATTGTACACTCTGCTATGAATTAAGGTCAATCATATAAACTCCCAGCAAACTTGAGTTTTATATCAAAAGAAATGCTTCCTCAGGAAATCTCTGGCAGTCAGTGGTTAGGACTCTGTGCTTTCAATGCCAAGAACAGGGGTTCAATCCCTGGTTGGGGAATTCAATCCTGCAAGCCACACAGCCAAAAACAAGAGCTTGCATGGTCAACGTGTTCAGAGGAGGCCAGAAAGAACAGACCAACAGGTACAAAGGTTCATATGAAGAGTAGAAATATGGGGACACAGCTTTGTGGGACAGTGTCTGGGAATGTCATTCTATGGTGATTGGGAACTTATACAAGGATCAGTCTATTAATGACTTACAGCACAAAAGGTGAATGTATTAAATCAGCCCAAAATATAGTTTAAAAATGAATGATTTTAAGCTGTTTTGTATTCTATGTGAAAGGGGCAAAATGAATGAAAAAAAAAAAAACGTGTATATGTATACACACACACACACAGACTCTGTTCTTACTATGTCTCCCAATTGTAGCAAACCAGTAACAAAACAGGTACCATTCCCTGTTGTACCTCTTTCATTCAGACAGCAAGCCAGTGCACATGATCATTTAAGCATATTTACAGAACACAACTGGAGAAGGAAATGGCAACCCACTCCAGTGTTCTTGCCTGGAGAATCCCAGGGATAGGGAAGCCTGGTTGGCTGCCATCTATGGGGTCGCACAGAGTCAGACACAACTGAAGTGACTTAGCAGCAGCAGCAGCGTAGAACACAACAGACAAATTTTAATGCCAGATTTGTCAAACCATTTTATTTGATGGTTTCTCTCCATGATATTAAACGAGTTTGATATCTATCAAAATGTCTAATTTGCTTTACTAACATGTTATGGCCCTCCACTTATTTATCTAAACCTTTACCAGAAAGTGTGTATTAAGGAGTCTGGTTCCACTTAAAGGAACAAGTATTATAAGTTGACTACTCAGTTTGATCAAGCTGATATAAACTAAATAGTCCATCCTTGAAAAATCTCTCAAGCTCCAAGGGCATGGACTTGTTACTCTGGAATTCCTCTATGCAGAAAGCATTAGTGGCTCAGTTGTCTGTGCAACCCCATGGACTAGCCTGCCAGGCTCCTCTGTCCATGGGATTCTCCAGGCAAGAATACTGAAGTGGGTTGCCATTCCCTTCTCCAGGGGATCTTCCTGACCCAGGGATCAAACCCGAGTCTCCTGCATTGCAGCCAGATTCTTTACCATCCGGGCCACCAGGCTTTCATTAATTTACAGATTTCAGGCAAGACTGCTCTTTTGCATTGGTATTTTCCACCTGCGTGGTTCTAACCCTTTTTAGCCTCAATTAAATGAGCAACTCCTCCGAAGGCCACCTCCAGCTTCCTTCCAAATGCCTTTCCTTTTCTTTTTTTCCGTTACATACTCAATCCCTTTCTCCAAGTAGATAAACATCTGTGAACCACTGAGGCAGGCCCAGAAAGCCTGGGGTGAGGCTACTAGAGACACCTGACCTTCACTGGGAAATTCCCTTTCTGGGGAAGGGGATGAAGAGGGCCTCCATGACCAGGAAACCCCCTCTGTTCCTCTGGTGCGAAGGCCCTGGCTTCCTCTCTCTGAGCACCAGGCCAGGTGAAGACAGGAGCTCAGCCTATGAAAATCACAAGCCCCAGAAGGCCTTCCCTCGCCCTACCTGGTCTTTGCCTGCTCCTGGGTGCAGTGGTCCTTCACTCCTCACCTGTAAAGGGGAAGAATGTCTCCCAAGTGCTCCGTGTGGTAACCCAGAGTATGAGGGGAGAAGGGCTACAGGACTGAGGGGTGCCTGGAAGGAGCTGGCCATCGGCATTGCTGTCCGGGTCCAGGAGTAAGGATGCAGCTCATTATTATTATTATATATTATTATGTAAATAATCTTTATATAACTTCACTAGGTTTTACTTATTCTTGTTGTTGGTGTTTAACAGATAAATAGTCGTGTCTGACTCTTGTGTGATGCCATGGACTATAGCCTGCCAGGCTCCGCCGTCCATGGGATTTCCCAGGCAAAAATACTTGAGGAGGTTGCCATTTCCTTCTCCAGGGGATCTTCCCAAACCAGGGATCGAACCCATGTATTCTGCACTGGTAAGCAGATTCTTTACTATTGAGCCACCTGGGAAGCTCTGACTTATACTATTTGTTTATTTAAGAAAAGACTTTGTTGGTGCTAGAATACAATAAAATGACACTTCTTAATGGAAAATATTTCTATATCACACTTTTATAGAAAAATCTTAAGGAATCAAGATAGTCATACATGTTACTTGAAAAGCAACAAGAGCACTATACATTGAATCTCAGAAAAGAATTACAGAAATTGAAAATACGACACACTACCAGAAACTCCAGAGAGGCGGGCATTCCTAAGACTCTAGGAATCTGATGAAATTTTCACCCATCTTAAATCATCTTTAATATTTCCAAGTGAAAGTGTTAGTCGCTCAGTTGTGTCCAACTCTGTGCAACCCTATGTACACCAGCCTGCCAGGCTCCTCTGTCCGTGGAATTCTCCAGGCAAGAATGATGGAGTGGGTTGCCATGCCTCCTCCAGGGGATCTGCCCGACCCAGGGATCAAACCCCTTGTCTCCTGTGTCTCCTGAACTGGTAAGTGAATTGTTTACTGTCTGAACCACCAGGGAAGCCCCTTAGTATTTCCAGCTTATAACCTGTACCAATTGTACTGGACCACCAAAGGCAAGGGAAATCATTTCCTGTTTGATTCCTGGACTGATTTTGTAGATGGGAACAGTCTGCTAGAAAAGCCCATCCTCATTTAGATCGGGGCTTCCGGGGGCAAGGGGCTTCCCTGGTGGCTCAAACGGTAAAGAATTCACCTGTAACGTGGGAGACCAAGGTTCGATCCCTAGGTCGGGCAGATCCCCTGGAGAAGGGAATGACACCCCACTCCAGTATTCTTGCCTGGAGAATTCCATGGACAGAGGACCCTGATGGGCTGCAATCCATGGGGGTCACAAAGTAGCCCATGGGGCCACAAAGAGTAGGGTACAACTGAGCGACTAACACTTTCTCTTTCTCCCCCCACTCCCAGGGGCAAAGGTCAGCCAGAAGCAATGGGAACTCCCAGGACCCCATCACACTCTGCAAGTTAAGCCTTGGGAGATGTGGGATCACATTTCCTGAGGATCCACTAAATGAGTAACAGAAAATACCACACGTTACACGTTCATCTCTGACAACAGGGCTTCAGAATGGCAGCTGGAACACTGAAAGCAGTGCCTGCTGCTCCCCACATGTGCACAGGTGAAGAGTTCCCTGAAAGCTCTCCTGGCTCCCTGAAAACAATTGAGCAGACAGAAGAATTCCACAAATAGCAGAGCACAAGTCAGATGACTGAATATATTATCAGCCTCCTTCAGGGACTACAGTATCGCAACACCGAGTCACCCGTGCTACATGGGTTGCAAAAAATCTGCCAAACATGCATCACACAAACCACCAGCTAACAGCTTAACGTGCTACGATTAAATATATGTTACAGAAATACCAGCGTTTCATCCGTCCGAAACCTCTATCCCCTAAAAGGTTCTCTCCATCTCTTTTCTGCCTCTCCCCCACAATCAAGTTTCCTCAAGTATATTTTCTGAGCTTCTTATTGTGAGAAACAATATGGGACCTAAGTGAGCCTTTACAAAATACATCCCCACCCCGTCCCTTTCCCTCGTAGGGAATGACTGATCCGTGCTTTCCACAAGGACTGGATGGCACACATCCACGTGAGGCTGCAAGGAGGTGTAGCTGGCCAGCTCACTCGTCAGGGAGGCAGGGCTAAGGGGCAGCGCTGGCCTGGGTTCAAATTCCTCTCCAGCACTTGGGCTGTGTGACCTCTAGCTGGTCATTTGACAGCTTTGTGCCTCCACTTCCTGAACTGTGAAAGCGGAGTGACAAGAGTGCCTCCCTCACTGCGTTCCAGTGAGAGCCAGACAGGAGTAGTAAAGGGCACCAGGTTTTAAGTGAGCACTCAGTTAAAGATTACCTGTTTTTTACTTCATCCATTTCCATTCGTATTTTTTGAAAATTAAAAGACAAGAAAGAATCCTGCAATTTAGGACCTGTTAAATACTGGGCTGATGACTAAAAAGTCTGGAGACTCTCTGTAGGTCTTAAGGTAAAGTATCTGGCCAGGTGTAGGCCTGCCTGGAGGCAAGGGTTTGGGAGAGCTACAGGCCTACAGAATTTGCAGGACTGGGTCTATTCAAACCTATTCATCCTTTTTACAAACTAAACCACCAGACTGGGAGTCTTACATAACCCTGCAAACACTGCTTTATCAGATCCTTAATAGGAAGATGTTCTCGGACTCACCATCCCCTCTGAAATTTATAGTGCTTCCCCACTTGTTGGTCAAGGTTCATTTTTCCCTAAAGTTTTGCTCAGAGGCACAGTGACTTACTCCCCTTCAAACTTCATCTCCTGGAAAGTGAGGGTAACTTCTACTTCACAGGATGTGGGCAAGAATGAAATAAGGCAGCATGCCTCAGAGAGCCCCTAGCAGGTTGATGGCACTCAGTGAGAGATGCTATTATCACTTCTGTTGCTCTGCCAAAACAGATGTTTTGGCCAAGAGCAAGAGTGAGTTACGTCTAGAAAAACTGACTACTGCAGCAGAATACCTGTGAAGGGCTGTCCAAGGGAGATTTTCCACCCTTTAGAAAACTACAGTGGTAAGACCCAGGGTATGTTACTCTTCAAAGCAGCGACAAGACACAAACAATCCACAGAAATCAGAGGTCCCTGCCTGGCCTGTCACCTTTACCCAACTACAGATCATCACACTGACCACACACAATGATTTCAGGAGAAATAAAGTTAGTTGTAAATATTCATACCTTTATTAAAGGAAATCTATTTCTTCATAAGCTAATCAGTCAAGGGGACATTTAACAATCTTTTTACTATAAACATTATAATCCTATTTTCAAGGGGGGAAAAAACCCAAACCCAAATTAAACCACAATTATCTGACTGTTACATAATTAAAATTACACATTAAAATGGAGAAGGAAATGGCAATCCACTCCAGCATTCTTGCCTGGAAAATCCCATGGACAGAGGAGCCTGGTGGGCTACAGTCCATGCGGTCACAAAGAGTCGGACACGACTTAGCGACTAAACCACCAAACCACACATTAAAAGAAGAGCAGATCTTTAGTTTGAAAGCAAATCGAACATCAGAGTGGACATGTCCCTCCACAGCCCCTCCCCCACAAAAAATACAAGAAATCATCACCCACTGTGTGTTCCCCCTTTAATCAGAGGATTCTGGCAGTAAACTACCAAAGCTGGGACACTCGAAACTCATCAAATAACATGAGTAAATGAACAAAACAATGGTTAAATGAGGCAGGAATGCAATAACAAGATCTAAAAAGCCCAAAATGAGAGTTAAGTTGGCCATGGGAAACTCCATCGGGAACTCTTAATAGTTCATAATTGACTGCCTAAAAAACATAAATTCTGCCAGAATTAACAGGCTAACTTCAACGCTTCATGTACATCTGTCAACTGACACCCAAAGTAAAATTTTTTTTTCTTTCAGAACCTTTAACTATTAATAACAATTTAATTATTGCTAATAAGGTCTACCTATAAGCAGCTCCCCTCTTTCTTCCTTAAAACTGTCTATGTCCAAAAGCAGGTAAGTCAAATACTTCCGTAGGTTCCCCGCTTATTTAATACATCTCTAGAAGTTTACAAATAGGGAACCAACTGAAAACTGTCCTAGAATTGATGTTTCCACAATTGCATTACGTCATCACAGCCACTGGAAGCCAGAAATATGGTCACTGATGAACATTTCATAGGATAAGTACATAAAATCTTTGCTGTAAGAGCCAAGAGTATTATAATCTATCTGCAGACCATGTAGTTATTTAATTTCAGATACCCTCACAGCACAATCTTTAAGATTTCCACTCTTCTCCCTAATCACCCTTGCCTCAGTTTTATAACAGCAAGGAAAACTACACAAGTTTCTGAAGTATCCACAAAAGTCACATTCTCACTTCTGTTTAGAAACTACTATCTAGAATCCATAAAGTATGTATTGTCTTTATACTGCCTGAATTGAGGGCCTGTGACACTAAATCCATATTGCACGGCTTTTCTAGACATTACTTTTAATAGACTTTAAAAAGTAATATGACATAATATTCCTTCTACAGTTAGGAATTCATAAACCCTTCTGCAAGCCTGTAAAAACAAAAAAGGAAATAAACACAAATGCTAAAATTGTTTTTGTTGAGAAAACAAAGCGTTTAGAGGTAAAATTAGCTCAACATGTGAAAGTGTATTAAAAAACTGAGTAAGGGGTTTGTTCTGTTTTTTCTTAAATGGTTTTCATTATTAGTTTGTAAACAGTCTGATTATTTCATTGCAGGAAAGATCCTGATTCACTGCTCATTTTATGATTTACTATAATAAAAGATCAACACCTTAAAGCAACTGACTTATACTCTCCCTCCTATTCTCTTAATTTAAAATTGATATAGCATGCAATAACATAAATGACCAAAACTATAAACACAAAATACTGAAAAATGAGTAATGACTTCAAAAGTGGTTTTGCTATAAAAATAGCAAAGCACTAATCATGCATTTAAATATAATATCAATCATGACAAATGGTCAAAATATCAAATAAAGATACACTATCCATTTCAGAAAACTAACCTTCTAGAAAAATTGTTTAAAGAGCACCCTTTTGAAATCCAATACAACACATTTTTTTCTAAAAAATCCAAGCTGTCAATTTAATGGGTCACCTTTTCAACCGGGTGTGATATGAAACAGCTAAGGTACTGAATCCTTAAATGTAAGGTATATAATTAAAGAACTGCTCATTGATCCTTGTTTCTAAGGTGTGCAAAGCTTTAATAAGATATAACTAGAGGAGGTTCAAGACAGAGGGGACATATGTACATCTATGGCTGATTATGTTGATGTATGGCAGAAACCAACACAATGTTGTAAAGCAATTATCTGCCAATTAAAAATAAATTTACAAAAAAGATATATCTAAAGATAAAGCCAACCACGGAGCACTGCCCCTTTACAGCCTCACACCGCAGCCCAAGTTCCCCTCTGATCCTGACATTTTAGGTTGCTCATAAAACACTCCTCTAACACGGAGTAAAAGTCATGTAAATGATATGTAACCAATGAAGGACTAAAATCAGAGCTAATCTATCTAACAAATATTAAATTTGTAATTGGTGAGCTCTTTTTCTATCCTCTGCTTCAGTATCCTAACATCTACAACTCCTCTGTTAAGACTGAAATTCCCAGGAGGAAGGCTCAGCTCCAGTCTGCAAGCACACAATGGAATCACAGCTGACGACGCACATCTTTTTCTAGATGTCTCCATATGCTTGAGAGGATTTTTTTTTTTCCCCTAGCCAGGCATTAGGGGACTTGCTACTCACTGCCACTAAGAATCTAAAAACAGTCTCAAGGATTATTGTGGAGAAGGAATAAAATAATGTGTTGCTCCTGAGCATACAAAAGGCACACGTCAGAGTGGCCTTCGGGAACTAAATTAACTAATGACGGGGCGGTTTTGCATGCTGTCAAATTCTGAACGTTGTTTAATTTATAATTCTCCCTACTTCTGGCAGCTAAATGTTTTATTTTATAGTCACAGTTTTTACTACTGTATCACTAAAACAACACCTCAAGGGCTACAACAAAATGTGATTAATTTTTGTCTTCATGAACACTTATAATTATACTGGATTGGAAATTCACATTATGAATCTGAAAACGGTCTATTACACAGAGCACATTGATAAAGTGTGGTAAACACTGTTCCCTAAAAACCCTAAATCCCCTAAAAAGGTCCTTAAATCTTTCTTAGTAACACCAAATTATTAAAAGCCTGAGAAAGCAGTATACATAAGTAATCATGCACATAAATGCCTCAAAAAGAAAAAAAAAAGTCCCAAGATTAAATTCATGGGATACTTATCACAAAATGAATAGATGCATTCTCAAGTTAACATTACTCATCTTTCGAACTCCCAAAGATTCTACAAATTCCAGTTGGGAAAAGGAGTCTTGCTGCTGTCAGTGTGCACTAACCTCCCCAACAAAGAGTAGCACAAGCGTCGCGGGAGCGCACACACACACGCGTGCACACACACACACACACACACAAAGCATAGCAGCAGCAGCTGCTGTCTTTTTAAAAGACTGCTATTCCTGCAGAGCAACCTATGATCTTTACAAAGAACCAAAGACCTACCCTCCCATTCTGAAAAGTTAAAGAGTTGTGTAAGTCACTAGACTGCACCCAACAGTGTAAAACAACCAAAGATGTCTCCTAACCTTGCAAACACCAAAAAAGTACCCACACACTGAACCATTCACTAGTGTTTAAGCAAACTAATTTATTTTTAAGAATCTTTTGTGTGGGAGTAATCTGGCAAACTACATTTATTCACTTTTTTTCTGTAGACAAATATTCTTTGACTGGCTTGCTCCTTAAATATCAACGCTTTAGGTTGCAAACAGTGATGCTTTGGTTCTTAACTTCATGTTGTTTACTCAAGAGAAAAAAAAAATGCATACCATAAACTACAACTTTTTTTTTAATGTCATCCCAACGCCGAACTTCCAAATGCACTTTGGAAACTGGCGCTCTAATTAATCAAGGAACCAGTGAAGCCATTACAAACAATGATGCTTAACACTCCCAATAATCAATTAACGTGAAGCTTTCCCGATGCCCTCGTTTTCAGAACAGCCTTTCAAATTTCATTGTCTCCACACTGGAGTAGCTATGTGAAACTGAGACAGAGGTAAACAGATAACTCCTAGGATCCTTAGCACGTAAACCGAGCGCTGAGGTTCGGAACGCGATCACTACAATATATGCCATTTTAGAAACGGGCCTCGGACAGTTACTGCCACATCCTAAGTGCCTTTAGACTTCGTTGTGTCTAAGAGAACGTCTCTGGTGGTACCAAAGCAATACAGTATCTCGTGCAATCTGCGTGCCTCCCCCGGTCGGAGCCCCTGTAAGTGACACTACCCCACAGATCTAGAAGTGGGTGACCAAGGATGTACAAGAGTGGATAGCTCTTGGCGTCTCCATGACTCCCCCGCCCCGCCTGCAACTCCGCTCCAACTGGTCCGGAAGAAGCCCCGCCCCCTTCCTTCCTCCGGTCCCCGCGATTGGCTTACCGACACCCGGCAGGTCAATTCCCCGCCTTCGACTGGCTCACTGCCCCATCAGTCACACGCAGCGAGATTCGGGTCGGTGGGAGGGGAAGGCAGTGGAGGAGGTGGAGTGGGAGTGGGATTAGAGGACGAGGTGACGGAGGAGGATGTTCAGGCTCGGTCCCCGGTTTAGGAAAGTTTCCCCTACGAGTGACAGACCCCGACGGCGTTAGGCCCGGTCCCGCTCCGAGCCGGTGCAGGACGCTCGGGTCCCTGATTCCCGCCCCTCGGTCCCGCAGGCCCCGGAAACCACTAGGGGGAGGGGGAAGAGGGAGGGGCCAGCTAACCAGGGACCGACCCACCCCCGATCTCGGAAGAGGCGCCTCCGGGACTCCCCGGAGGGGCGGGGGGCAGGGAGCGCCGGCGCGCCGCGACGACCCCCGGCCCCCTCCCCCAGCAGCCCCCAGAGGCCCGAGAGAGCAGTGTCCCCGGGCCCGGGGCGTGACCGTCGCGAGCCGGCTGGGAGGGCCCCTCCCGCTTCCCGCCGGGGGCCCTGAGGGCCTGTCCCTTCAGGGGCGGGGAGATGGGGGAGCGAAGAGGGGGCGCTGGCGAGCCAACCCGGAACCTCCCGGCCCGCCTCCCGCCCCCAGCCCCGGCCCCTGCGCGCCTCCTGCACACACGCCCGCACCCAGAAAGTTAAGTCAGGGGCGAGCCCGGCTCGGCGCCGCCGCGCTCCGGCCCCCCGGCTCCCCGCCCCCACCGCGGCCCGGCCTGCTCGGCCCGAGCGCGCCGCTTGCCCCGCCCGCCGTAGCTCCTTCCCGTCCGCGCACGGCGCCCCTCGCCCCCAGCCCCCGGCGCTGACACGGGCCGGGCCCGGCCGCCGGGCCGCGGATCCCCTCTCCTCCCGACGTCTCACCCCGCCAGCCGCCCCTGACAAGGCGTTTCACCTTCACACACCCCCGAGCACTTCCCGAGTCCTGCCACCCCTCGCCCGGCTCCCACCCTGCGCTGCAGTCGCTCCGCGTTTCCATGAAAGAATGCACCTTCTCTGGCTTCACCTTCCCGTCTCTGCCTCGCGCCCCCCGAGGGCGCAGGAGACGCGCTCCCCGCCGACCCGCACCGGGCAGGGGCGGCGGGCGCCGGAGCTCCTCCGGCGGGGGCCGCACCCGCGCCCCCGGCCTCCGCCGCGCCTCGGCTCTCACCTCTTGGCCGGCGCCGCGGGCTGCAGCCTCCGCCCGCCTCGCGCTCCGGGACTCGTCTCCCGAGCTCTCGCAAAGCGCTGGAGCGCCTCCTTTCTCTCCCAGGGACTCCGCGTCTCCCCGCCGCTTCCCGCCCTCCCCACCCCTCCCCACCCCCACCCCCCAAGTCCTAACTCCCCAGCTTCACGGCGCCTCTCCGGGGTTGCAACTCCCGTTTTCCGCGCACCGGGGCAGCGGTTCTCCATACACAAAACGGCGGCGCGCGGCTCTGCCCGGCTCGGCGCAGGAAGGACGATCGCGGCCGGGGGGTGGGGACGCGGCGCCCCCCGCCCGTCCGCCGCCCGCCGCCCGCCTCCAGCCCGCCCTCGCGGCCCCCAGGGAAGGAGCGGTTACCGGCTCGGGTCGGTCACGCCGTCAGGTGCCGGCTGCCGTCGGCGCTGACCTTCGCCGCCGAAGCCGTGGCTGAGGCTGCGGCCGCCATGTTCCCGTGTTAATAACTGCTGCCTGCTTGTTTATTTCAATGGAGATCCTCCCCCAACTCCCTCCTCCGCCTCCTCCACCTCCTCCTCCTCCTCCTCCGCGTCTCCGCACTTGCCTAGAGACACAGACCGCGCGAGCTCGCGATCAGGGGAGGGGGCTCGGGAGTCAGGCAGTCCCTCCCTCCGCCTCCCGGGCCGTGGCCGCAGCAGAGTCCTGTCACTGGGGAAAGGACGGGGCGGAAACTTGCGTCCCGCGCCCCCGAGGAGGGGGCAAAGGTGGACGGAGGGTTCTCCCGGGAGCCGACCCTGGCCGCGGACTCTGCAGCATCTCCGTCGGCGGAGTCCTCTTAAGAAGACGACCCGGGGAGAGGTGAAGAGTGAGGAGAGAAGGGAGCGGGGACAAAATGGGTGACGGTGGTAGCAGGGAGGGTGACCTATGGGTGACTGGAAGCGAGGGGAGAGTAAACAGATGACTCCATGGGAGGGCAAAGGGCAAGTGCCAAAAAAGAAAGCGAGCGTATGGGACCGGCCGGGGCTGCAGAGTGGAGGCAGTGGGATCTTGAGGTTGCAGACGGCCAGGCAGATGCCCCCGCACGAAGATGGGGAGAACGCAGTGCCAGATTCGCCCCGGGAGGAGCCACCCGTCGGCACTCCGCCGGCGCCCCCTCGAGCAGCAGCCGGCACCCCTAGGGCGCACCTCGCACGCCCGCGTCTGCTGCTGCGCCCTGGAGGCGCCCGTTGTCCATCAGCTCTCCCCTGGCTCCAGAGAGAATTGGCTGCTTCTTGGCGGTCGCCTCTGAAGAGGGGATGGAGGGGCGCGACCGTGCGAGGAGAGCTTAAAAGGGTGCCACCCAGCAATTGCATGATAAAGCAAAAGTGCACACAGTGTAAATAGCCTGACCTGGTTGAGCATTCTCGTCACGACCTGAGTCACAAAAGTTTTTTTTTTTAATTGAAAAAGTCCACTTTCTAGACAGAAAGTGATGTTGGGGGGACGCGGGAGAGTTGCACTGAAGATTCAGAGAGAACCCTTGTAAAACTCACTCGGATCAGCTTTCTGCCTTGGAAAAGCAAGTTCTTCCCAACCTAGATACACTTAGAAAAAAAAACATTTGATGAACAGGTTTCCTTATTTTTAGTCTTAAAATAAGAAAGGTCGCTTCCCATGGACAATAACAGTGTTTATTGAACACATACTTAGGTGTTCAGTCACTGGACCAAGTGATTTCTAGATTTCGATTCTCAAACCTTACAAAGTTTTTATCCTTCACACAAAAAATGAAGTTGAAAGAAGTTTGAAGAAGTTGTAGGGTAATAGAGCCAGGAAGTTGGAGAGGATTTGAGCCCGGTTCTATCCGAATCCAGAGCCCACACTTTTAATGGTGACTTCAACCTCATCAACCTCAAATTTGTGGGAGTAACAAATTTTCTTTGGGGAAATAAAAATATGTATGTATGTATGTGTGTGTGTGTTTGACTATGGTAGAAAATGTTTCCAAGCGCTGGAGAGTATGAGTGGGTGTATAGTGGAATAGTAATTCCACTTTTTTTATATACTATAATGTTTGAAATGTTTGCAGTCACCATGTATTAATTTCATAAATTTTATAGGTTATTTTAATTACATGGCATAACAGAATTAGATTTCTTGAAATCCCAAAGTTCTCAAAAACCGGGAGGAAATGGAAAGGGGTTTTTTTAAGACCTGTGTTCTTCCACAAATGCTTGTCCAGTGTATTCCTACAATGAGGTAGTAATCGCCTGAGGTCTGTCACATTGCTGGCCTCCAATTTCCTTTCTTGTCCTCACCTCCAGCTCTGAGTTGTGATAAAGGAAAGATTCTCCTTCTGGCTTTCTAGCGCTCCTTTTTTCTGGCAGAGGTCCAGAATTCATCATCCTCTGGAACAGATTTCACACTCAAAAACCACCCATGATATCTATACAAATAAATGATTCCCCATTGTATTTCCATATTACTCAATAAAACTTACTCATGATGCCTAACTGTTTCTACAAAAATAAAACAAACAAAAAAACCTGACAGCATAATGAGTTCCATCTCCAGCTGCTAATCAGTTGCTTCCAACCTTGGAATTCTATAACTTCTACTCTCTAGTACAGCCTCTGGGCTCCCTCAACACTTCACGCCATAGTTATAACAATATTCTGTCTTGTACTGCAGTTGTTTATATATTTGTCTTTCACTAGATCATAAGCTCTTCGGGACCCATGTCTTGTTTTTACATGCTGCGGCTCCTAACTTATTTAATATTAACTGTTTATGTGAATCTATAAAATGTAAATGACATTATCTGATCAGTCTTCATGTTCACTTCCCCAACTCACCCTCCAATACCTTGCTCTTAAAACATATTTATGAAAAATGTTTTCAGTATTTTTGAAGAACTTAGATTTTTGCAAGACCTCAGAATAATTGTTTAGTAAAACCAGCCATAATTATTGGTGAATTATTGTGTGATAAGGTAAGATGAAAAGGAAGAAAAGTAAATAAATTGACTTAGTTATTCAGTCAAAGAAAAAAATGAAAGCAAAGATATAGGAACTGGATATATTACCAACAGAGAACAACCCAATAAGGGAAAAAATGTGGGTGCAAATCGGAAAGGGGAAGGAAATTATTGAAATTTAGTAGAAGCAGAAACAACACACCATGGATAGATGAGGCAAGTAGACACAGCAAAAAGAAATGTCAGCCAAATCACAAATGCAGCTTAATAAAGAAAAATGATAATTTATATAGTTAACAATACACCCAAGAAAATCAGAACAATGTGAATACTATAGAACAAGAAATTCTATATTGTCTGCCTTCTCTTCCTCATTCAACTTCAAATTACTTCCTTCATAGATAAGCTATATAAAAATCAGAAGATTCATTGTGATTTTTGTATTATTACTACTAGCATGCTTCATGATATAATAAGAGGTAATATGAGTGCCAAATATTGATGCTTTTGAACTGTGGTGTTGGAGAAGACTCTTGAGAGTCCCTTGGACTGCAAGGAGATCCAACCACCAGTCCATCCTAAAGGAGATCAGGCCTGAGTGTTCATTGGAAGGACTGATGCTGAAGCTGAAACTCCAATACTTTGGCCACCTCATGTGAAGAGTTGACTCATTGGAAAAGACCCTGATGCTGGGAGGGATTGGGGGCAGGAGGAGAAGGGGACGACAGAGGATGAGATGGCTGGATGGCATCACCGACTCAATGGACATGAGTTTGAGTGAATTCCGGGAGCTGGTGATGGACAGGGAAGCCTGGCGTGCTGCGATTCATGGCGTCACAGAGAGTCAGACATGACTGAGCGACTAAACTGAACTGAACTGAATATGGTGTGGTACGCTGTATTACAGATGATGGTTGGATGGCATCACTGACTCAACGGACATGAGTTTGAGTAAACTCTGGGAGCTGGTGATGGACAGGGGGGCCTGGTGTGCTGCAGTCCATGGGGTTGCAAAGAGTTGGACACAATTGAGTGACTGAACTGAACTGAATATAGTGTGGTGAGAAGATCTATTAAAGATAGGAAAACGTATGAACTGGGCTTTGCTTCTTACCATGTGAATAAATATATCAGTTTCCTCACCTGTATGATTATTGGAAGACTCAAACAAAATGGCATAAATAAATGTGCTTTGTTAACTCTCAAGTTCTTTACACAAATAGTATTATTATGTTGACTAGATCTGTGCATAGCACAGTTATCCCAGTGTTCAAATTATAAGAGCAAAAAATGTATCATTATATTTAAGATGTAATCACTGAAGGAGGGAATCAGTTAAAACTGACATTTGATTATTGAAAAAATCAATTGTTTGGCTAGATATTTCATTCTTATTGTATGTGCTCTCCAAATCCCTTAAATATTATAGGTATCATAAATGTGTCTGATACAGGTCAAGTGTACTACATATATTTTTATTTCTCATCAAAGTAGACATTATGTGTGTTATTATTCTCATTTTACGTATGAAAATAATGAGCTTCCGGGAAATTAATTTATGCAAGATCATAGAGCTGTCTTTGCAGCATGGCTAAGAGAGTGCACTGAAATTCTTTTCTCCATCACTGAAAATCTCCACTACTCTAAGCAGCAGATTATGTTCATCCTTATTTCCTCAGTACCTATAACATTATTAAAACATAATGCATGCTCAATAAATGATTCTGAAATGAATGAATCAAAAATGCGGGGTTCCCATCAAACCACACTACACACAACAAGACTAAAATCACCACTACTATTTCTTTCCCACTTGAAAACACTTAATCTTTAATCACCTACAGAATACAATTCAAATTCTTTATCTGATATTCAAGACCATCTTGAATAAATCTGACCCAAACTGCTTTTTCTAGCAATGACAGCAACAAAAATTTTAATACAGCCTCACTCATTCCACAGTGTCCTGGAAACAGGCTGACATGAGTTTTGATCTTGGCTTTTACTAACTGTGTAAACTTAGGCAAGTTATTTAGAATCTGAAAATCCTATCCTGTGAAATAAGGTAAGAAAATGAAAAGGGAGGAAGTAAAATCATCTTTATTCATGTGACTGTGTACATAAAAAATTCAAAAGAACCTATAACTATTAAAGTAAATGTAAAATCACAGGATACAGGGTCATTAGTCAGAAATATTATAAATTATATTTCTATATATTAGGAAGAAACAATTAGAAAATGACATTTTTCAAAATATCATTTACAAAACATAAAAAGCATCAAATACTTAGGAAAATATTTAACCAAAGATAACCAAGATCTCCACACTGAAAACTAAAAACAATGCTGACAGAAATTTACAAAGCCCTAGATAGAAGGAGAGATGTGTAGACTTGATATTGTTAAGATGTCAGCTCTGCCCAAATTGACCTTTAGATTCATTACAATTCCAATCAAGATTCTAGCACATCTTTTTAGAAAAATTGAGATGCTAATTCTAAAATTTATATAGATACATGGATATTATCTAGAACAGCCAAGATGAACTCAAAAACAGGTTGGATAATTTAAACTACTGATTTCAGTAATCACTGGAGAGCTACAATAATTAAGACAGTAAGAGACTTTATTTTCTTGGGCTCCAAAATCACTGCAAATGGTGATTGCAGGCATGAAATTAAAAGATGCTCCTTGGAAGAAAAGTTATGACCAACCTAGACAGCATATTGAAAAGCAGAGACACTACGTTGCCAACAAAGGTCTGTCTAGTCAAAACTATGGTTTTCCCAGTAGTCATGTATCGATGTGAGAGTTGGACTATAAAGAAAGCTGAGTGCTGAAGAATTGATGCTTTTGAACTGTGATGTTGAAGAAGACTCTTGAGAGTCCCTTGGACAGCAAGGAGATCCAACCAGTCAATCCTACAGGAAATCAGTCCTGAATGTTCACTGGAAGGACTGATGTGGAAGCTGAAACTCCAATACTTTGGCTACCTGATGCGAAGAACTGTCTCATTGGAAAAGACTCTGATTCTGGGAAAGATTGAAGGCATGAGGAGAAGGGGACAGCAGAGGATGAGATGGCTGTATGGCATCACTGATTCAATGGACGTAAGTTTGAGTAAACTCCAGGAGCTGGTGATGGACAGGGAAGCCTGGCATGCTGCAGTCCATGGGTTCACAAAGAGTTGGACATGATTGAGCAACTGAACTGAATATTGGTGTAATAATAGACAAACAGATCAATGGAACAGAATAGAGAATCCAGAAATAGACCCCCAAATTTACAGTCAGTTGATTTTTTACAAAGTTGTCAAATTCAACAAAGAAACAGTCTTGTCAATAAATAAGACTGGAACAACTAGATAGCAGTATGGAGAAAATGAATATTGACTCCCTCCTCATGTTGTTATACACAAGAATGAATTAGATTGATCATAGGCTTAGATGTAAAAGCTAAAACTATAAACCTGCTAGAAAAAAAGGGGGGGTTAATAAGTATCTTTAAAACTTTGGGGTAGACAAAGATTTTTTTTTAACAGAACTTCAACGACACTAATCAGGAAAGAAAAATAAATGATAAATTGGACTTCATTAAAATGATAAACTTCTCATCAAAAAATACCACAGAGGAAGTGCATAAGTAGTACATGGGTGGGGAGAATATATCTGCAACACACAAATCTGGCAAAGTACCTGCACCCAGAATAAGCAAAAAACATCTCTAAATTAATTTTTTTAAAAAATCCAATTACAAGATGGAAAAAAGACTTATAAAGACACTTTACAAAAGTATGTGAATAGTCGATAAACATAAGAAAAGATACTCCAAGTCATTAGTCATCAGGGAACTAAGGCAAATTAAAACCATGGGAAATAGGAATTAGCCTTTAGAACAGCTAAAATTATAAAAGCTGACAGTCCCTGGTATTGGCAAGAATATGGAGCAATTGGAAGTCATTTATTGCTGGCAGGACTACGCAACATTTTGGAAAACAAGGTGGTACTTCCTCTTGTACTAACTATATGACCCAGCAGTTCTACTCCTAAGTATTTACGGAAGAATATATTGATCTGAATGATGATTACATTTTGACAATGGTTTGTCAAACTTCACTGAGTAGTATACTTTGGATTTATGTATTTTGCTATCTGTAAATTATACCAGAACAGATTACTATTGACATTTTTTAATGCAATAAAAGAGAAGTTCCTCAATATAATTAACTGTATATACAAAAAGTCTATAACAAATGTCATACTCAATGGTGAAACATTTAGAGCTTCTCCTAGAGAGTGAGATAGAGAATTGGAAATAGAATGCCCAGTATTATCATTTGTATTCAGTATTGTATAGGAGATTCTAGTCAATGTGGTAAGGAAAGAAAAATGATGTAACTATCACTAAAGGAAGAAATAAAAGTTCCCCAGGTGGTTCAGTAGTAAAGAACCCACCCACCAGGAGACACAAGAGGCGCCACTTCTGCCACTGGGTTGGGAAAATCTCCTGAAGAAGGAAATGGCCACCCACTCCAGTATTCTTGCCTAGAAAACCCCATGGCAAGAGGAGCCTGGTGGGCTACAGTTCAGGGGGTTGCAAAAAGTTAGACACAACTGAACACACACAAGGAAGAAATAAAACTGTCACTGTTTGCAGATGGCATGAATGTTTATGTAGAAAATCCAAAAGAATCAATGAACTGCTAGAATTAAGTTTTAGAAGATCTCTGGAACAGAAGGTCAATTTACAAAATACAATTGCTTTAAAAAAAAATATTTTAGAGCAGTTTTATGTTCACAGTAAAATTGATTGGCAGGTATAGAGATTTCCCATAAACTCCCCTCCCCCACACATACATTGCTCCCCAATTATGAACATCCCCCACCGGAGTGGTATGTTTGTTACAATACAATTGCATTTTCATATATTTTAGAAACAGAAAATGAACACTTGAAATGTAAACTGAGAAGCTGTTTTGCAATATCCATTAGAGCTGAGTATTTCTACTTTATGACCCAGTAATTCCACTCCTAAGTATATTTCCAGTAGAATTCAATGACAGATGAATGAATAAACTACAGTATTTTTGCACAATGGAATACTATATGAAAGTGAAAATGAATGAATGAATGATAAAAAAGAAAATAATACAGTACAATATGAGAATCATAGCACACTTGTGTACTCTAATAAGTAAGAACTGGTCAGGTGTTGATCTCATCTCACGTAACACAAAAGTTCATGTGGGTAGGTTGACGGGAGTCTTAGAACAGGATGTAGGTTCTAGATCATAATCTAAACCCATAAACAGTGTTACTTAAACACTTGGTTATTTGGTTGGTTGGTTGGTTGGTTGGTTGGTGACATCTTTTTATTTAGCAACCCACTTTAGTATTCTTGCCTGAAAAATCCCTTGGACAGAGGAGCCCGGTTAGGCTGCAGTCTACAAGGTCCCAAAGAGTCAGACAAGACTGAGTGACTAAGCCTGCAAGGATATAACCTAAAAATTGCCATTTTAACCTTTTTTAAGTGTACAATTCAGTGGCATTAAGTACATGCACTCTGTTTTCAACCACTACCCATCTCCAGAATATTCTCATGAAAATATTCTGGACATGGTATTAAGGACTCAGTTTCCAACTCAAGGAATGTCTAAGATCCCATGTATCAGGGAGCTAAAGCACACTCAGACGGGAAAAAAGCTTCCTTCAGTTAAAATGCAAGATTTTTTAATAAAATCCTGGGTGTGAAGGGGAATGTCTGTGTTCAGTGTTAGCTAGGACAGAAAAATAGCTTCGTCAAAAAGAATGCATCTGAATAACGACTCTTCCTTGGAACCGTCTTCTTGCTTCTTTTGAAACAGGCTTCTGTAAACGTGGACCACTTGACAAATAGTGCTACTCACCACAGAGCTCTCATTCTAGCAATATTTCTTGGGCTTTAAAATATAACACTCTGTTTTTATTCAAAATATTTACAGGGTCAATCAATGTTATATTTTAATTAGTCTATTATTTATTAATGTCAGCTTTTTACATCCTTGATGAAATGCCTATGCTTTTGGTTTATTTATTTTTTTTAGCTTTTATCCAAGATGATTATGAAGTTTCAGACACAAAACTACCTGAAAGATTGCAATTATTCTCTTGCCCCATCCTCAAACTCTAATTTCCTAGATCTTCACTGAGCAGTAGGCATGTGGATATTTGTTGTTCTTTCTAGCTGTCACGCCTGTTAGAAATATTATTTTGTGTGTATTCAGTATTTAATAAAAACAACTTTTAAACATTCTTTCTGTATTATATATTTTACTTGAGCATATTCTTTTGTTACAAAATGAGAAAAGCTAATACTTAGATCTCTTATTTCTTTTGGACTAAGTTTTAAAATAAAGTACTAATACGGGATACTTTCTAATACACTCAATCCCTGGCTTACATATGGCCAGGGCCAACCAACCACCAAGACTGGCAAGATGTTTACTTGACTGAAGTTCCCTTCTCTTTTTGCCTCTCCCTAGAGTTTTTCCCACTCATATTTCTTCTTCTCTCTCTCTATTTTAAGCCTTGCATACAGCTTTTACTTTCTCCTCATTAACAGTGGTTTCATCCACAATACCACCACTTCCTTGTATATGAACCCTATGCCTCTCAAGAATTCAGTCGTTTGTTTCAACCTCTACTGCAGTCCTAAGATAAAATACCAAGCACGGGTGAGTTTGAATACTCTTCTGCAGTGTAACCACTAACCCCAAGACTCACCATTCTAATGTAGACATGCTTAACAGAGTGCCTTTCCAAATACAGCAGATTAAGTTCTAGTTTTCCACAGAAACACATACGATGGTTATGTTCTATTACTATGACTGTGCTATTTTCAATGTCATAGGTTTTAGGAGGGCAGCTCTGAGAATCTAAACCCCTTGCAAAACCTTGTTTCCATAGAAAAATATGTTCTGCCTCATAATCGATCAATGAACAAGTCAACTTTTCAAATAAATCCATGAGGATTCCCTGTACTTTTCATCTGAGACTTCAAAGCCTTTCACAAAAACATCATTTTTCTTCTTAAAAAAAAACCAAAAAACGCCATTTTGCCATAGTTAATGGTTATTAAAGGACTTGTTATGTTCACAACTAGGAAGTGTATATTAACAACCTTTGGACATGGAGTGCCGGAGATAATGCACAAATTATTACCAGGGGTATTGGAGATGCTTCTTTCCATTTATTAATTCACTACAAATTTATTGAGTTCCTGTTCTGTGCAAAGCATTATTCTCAGTACTGGAGACCAAGTAACAAACAAGACAGGCAACAGCCCTATCTTAATGGAATTTACAAATCAAGTGGCTCATGCTTGGCACTTGGCGAATATTTGTTGAATGAATGATTTAATGTGCCTAAAGAAAACCATTCGCATAGAATAAATATTTATGTTTTATAAAAATTAAGTGAAATCATTGAACAGAGGGGCAGCAGAGTGCAGAATATAAATTAGACAGGGGAATGCGCTCCAATGGGGCTTCCCGGTGCTTCAGTAAAGAATCTGCCTACAGCGCAGGAGACACAGGGGACGTGGGTTCGCTCCCTGGGCCAGGAAGATCCCCTGGAGTAGGAAATGGCAGCCCACTCCAGTATTCTTGCCTGGAGAATTCCATGGACAGAGGGAGCCTGGCGGACTACAGTCCATGGGGTCACAAAGAGTCAAACACAACTGAAGCGATTTAGCACACAGGCATCCTGTGTACAGCTGAAAGCGCACTGACTCCCTAAAAGAGGATCCAAACCCCTTGGGTGATGTTCACTCTTCGTGATATTCTTGTAACTTTATGATGTAAAGTTAACAATATTTAAATATTATGATTTAAAGTTAATACACACTAGGGGCTACAATACTGACGCTTGCATACCTAAAGCCTGTGCTCTGAAACGAAAGAAGCCACTGCAATGAAAAGCCCACACACCACAACGAAGAATAACCCCTGTTCACCACAACTAGAGAAAGTCCATGTGCAGCAGCAGACACCCACCACAGGCAAAAAACAAAATGAATGAATAAATAAATAAATCTTAAAGTTAATACATTTTATGTTATATGATAAGGGGATGGGGAAAGAAAACAAAAGTAGACAGGTAGATACACACATACATACAGACGCAAACATACTTATACACACAAGTAT
Source organism: Ovis aries (assembly GCF_016772045.2). Taxonomy (NCBI): domain Eukaryota; kingdom Metazoa; phylum Chordata; class Mammalia; order Artiodactyla; family Bovidae; genus Ovis; species Ovis aries. The sequence continues at coordinate 47,093,042 of NC_056062.1, forward strand.
ATTCACAGCAAAAGAAAAGCAAGAAATACTTATAACAGTTACATCCTCATTTCTGTAACTGGTTACATGGTCATAGCTGGTATTGATAACTGTATTCTTCCACTACCCATTACATATTCCTTTCATCCTCACCAAGCAACTTGGCTGGTTGTGGTTCTTTTCTCTCTCTCGCTCTCTCTTTTTAAACTGAGATAGAGTTGATATGCAATATTATGTTTCACGTATATGATCTGTTTGTGTATAGTGACACACAATTTTTCAAGGTTATATTCCATCCCTGGTCATTATGAAACATTGGCTATATTCCCAGTGCTCTACAGTATATTCTTGTAGCTTATTTATTTTATACATAGTAGTTTGTAAATCTTCATCGCCTTCCCTATCTTGCCCCTCCCCACTTTCCTCTCCCCACTGGTAACCACTAGTTTGTTCTAAACCTATGGGACACTTCAATTTGCGTGTCATCCTTGTGCAGGGCACATGTTAGTCTGCTCTGTATTATTCCAATTTTAGTATTTGTACTGCTGAAGCAGCACTGTTTGTGGTTTTTTACCCAGGAGAGTGACCCAGAACTTCATTCACAAAACAGCTGGGCCGTTGATAGAGCTGCCTGAATTAGACTGTTGTAGTTTTCCATTGACTTTAACCCAGGTTATGTTACTAAGAGAAGCCCTAACAGGTCTCCTGAATTCTAGCCACACCCTTCCTTACCTCCATTGCTTGTAGCGGTTCAATTTCCCCTTGGCAATCAGGATCAATTACTCCAGCCATCTAGTAACCTTCTTTTTTGCCTGTTAACTCAGAGGCTTGAGAAGCCCAAAGTGGTCAGGTAACAGTCTTCACTTCCAGTTCTTGGAATCACTGCTGTGTCCCTGGTGGATGCATTCCTCCCTTTGAAACTAAGACCTCTAGACCAGCAGTACTTACGGTCACAGGGGTAGGAAGCAAAAATTTTGCCAGTGGATCACTAGAGGTAGTAGTGAGGTGTTCCCCTGCCATTTCCATTTCTTGATTCTTAGACCTATCCCCATGAATTCTGGCTCTGACGGAAAAATAGCACCATATACTGGTCACCAAGGTAGAGCATACACAACCTCCTGGAAAACCTGGCCTCGGTCCTACAAAGTAGTGACCCTGAGCTGTTCTTGTATTTAACTTTGTCTTCAAAGGGACTTTCCACTATTCTATCAAGCTAACTGCTTCAGGATGGGTGAAGAATAGAAATCTATGAGGGGAGACCACTGACACACTTCATTTGTCATAAAGTGTGTTCCTCGTTCAGAAGCAATGCCATGTAAAACCACAATGGTGGATAGGATAGCCCATCCTGTGGCTACCAGTTCACTTCTTTCCCCAGAGATTCTTGTCATTGCCCAATGGGCTCATGAACAATGTAGTCATGGGGACAACGTGGACTTCCATTAATCAAGGCCAACCTGGCTATGGCTACCAGAGAGTGTCCAGTCAGCCATCCGTGGAGACTAACACCGAGTCCCCAGCATGGAACCATTCCCAGGGGGAGCAGTCAGTTATCTGGTTGGCAGGTTGCTTACACTGGATCACTTTTATCATGGGAGGGCCAGTGTTGAGTATATTTGTTGTTGTTGTTTGTTTATTTTTGGCTATGCTGCATGACTTGTGACATCTTAGTTCCCCGAACCTGAACCCCCAGCAGTGAAAGCACCAAATCCTAACCACTGGACTGCCAGGGATTCCTTCTTTGCAATATTTTGCATTAAAAAAAATTTATATATATATATATATATATATATATATATATACACACACACACACATAGCAGTGAAACAGCAGTTACGACAGTCTAACTCAACTTTCTTTCATGACCAAAAATCTTCTACTCTATTAACAATACAGTAGTTATAATAACCAAAAATGAAGAAGTCTTATTCATAAATTGCTGTTGGCCTGCAATGTAGGAGACCCGGGTTCAATCCCTGGGTTGGGAAGATCCTCTGGAGAAGGAAATGGCAACCCACTGCAGTATTCTTGCCTGGAGAATTCCATGGACTGAGGAGCCTGGCAGGCTATAATCCATGGGGTCACAAAGAGTCAGGCATGACTGAGCGATTAACACAGATAAACATATTATCAGCAATGAGGTACATCTGTAGTACTAAACTGAGTGCTATATTCAGTATGCTTTCCATCATACTGTTGTCATTGCCAAGCTGAGAAATTTTGGATCCCCACAGGAATAATTTCAAGATTTCTTATAGTATGGTGGAATTTTGTAGGATTTTATAAAGAACAAGATAATCAGATTTTTTACTGAGTAAATTCTTCCAGTGTGTTTGGCTTGATTTCACTGTTGGCTTTTCTTTGATCTTTACTAGGTTTTTCATGCTAAATTTTAAATAGGGACATTTTTGCAATTCTTTAAGAAGTTTTATTTCCAGTCTGCTCCCTCCTAAAATTGTTTTTCAAGTGAAACAAAAGATATATTTTATATAGCATATTTTCAATAAATAATAGATTTTCTGGTAATGGCATATATTTTCCAGTCTCATTCTATTATACACATTACTCTGCTTTTATTTTTCTTCCCTTTAGTATATCATTAACTTGTATTCTTAAATATTCTTAAGTATACTTGAACTCTATTTTGGAATGACTGTGGTTTCTTCATGAGACATTCTTGAGTTTTTTTGCTCTTTTTCCTTTCCTACAAATTGTTTCTGTTCTACTCTTGGTCTGTCCCATTGGCCCTTTATCATATATTTTTATTGCTTATTTACTTTTAATGTAACTCTATTAACTATCATGTCCTTTAATTCTGAATGATTTTAATAAAAATCTATCAATATGAGTTTTTCTCTTTCTCTTACACCAATGTTTGTGTGTATGCATGCTCAGTTGTGTCTGACTCTTTATGACCCTATGGACTACAGCCCGCCAGGCTCCTCTGTCCATGGGATTTCCCAGGCAAGAATACTGAAGTGGGTTGCCATTTCCTCCTCCAGGGGATCTTCCCAAACCAGGGATCAAACTCGCATCTCCTGTTTTGGCAGGTGGATTCTTTGCCACTAAGCCACTTGAACTAGTCTTTGTCATTTCAAGGCCCCCTCAAATTTGACTTCAACTTTAAACAACCTTCCATTTTCTATTGATAGAACTGTGGTGTTAGTCTACACACATAACTTACATAGTGTTTCACTTATAACTTCCAATTAAACAAGAATTATTATAGTTCTTTAACTTGGTTTCGATATAATACATGCATATGCGTCTCTATCATACCACAGATGGCACTCCCTCATATTTACTAGAGCACTTTTTTTCCTACTAGTAGATAATAAGCCCCCTGAAAACAAGGAGCATATGTCAACCTCTAGTGTCTGGCACAGTGTAGGTTCTTAATGAATGAAGAATAAATGAATAAATGAATGAATGAAAACCATTAGTTGTATAATTTCAGGGGTCTCTTCCAAAAAAACACTTCCCCTGTCAGCCAAATGGACTTATTTTAAAACAAAAATTTTCTTAGAAATCACACTCGTTTTAACCTATTCATCCAAGGCAGAAGTTGTCAATCCTGGTTGAGGAAGAGAACCATGTGCTCATCCCAATAAAAATAAATTAGGCGCTCCTACGTGATTCTAAGGGCTTCCCTGGTGGCTCAGATGGTAAAGAGTCTTTCTGCAGTGCGAGAGATCTGGGTTCGATCCCTGGGTTGGGAAGATCCCCTGGAGGAGGGCAACCCCCTCCAGTATTCTTGCCTGGAGAATCCCCAGGGACAGAGGATCCTGGGGGGCTACAATCCATAATGTCGAAAAGAGTGGGACATGACTGAGTGACTGAGCACAGCACAGCGCAGGTGATTCTAAAGTGCAGGCAAAGTTGAGAAATGCTAAGCTAAGATAGAAATAACTGATGGCAGGTTCTATGCAGATGACACCACCCTTATAGCAGAAAGTGAAGAGGAACTAAAAAGCCTGTTGAAGAAAGTGAAAGAGCAGAGTGAAAAAGTTGGCTTAAAGCTCAACATTCAGAAAACGAAGATCATGGCATCCGGTCCCATCATTTCATGGGAAATAGATGGGGAAACAGTGGAAACAGTGGCAGACTTCTTTTGGGGGGCTCCAAAATCACTGCAGATGGTGACTGCAGCCATGAAATTAAAAGACGCTTACTCCTTGGAAGAAAAGTTATGACCAACCTAGATAGCATATTCAAAAGCAGAGACATTACTTTGCCGACTAAGGTCCGTCTAGTCAAGGCTATGGTTTTTCCTGTGGTCATGTATGGATGTGAGAGTTGGACTGTGAAGAAGGCTGAGCACCGAAGAATTGATGCTTCTGAACTGTGGTATTGGAGAAGACTCTTGAGAGTCCCTTGGACTGCAAGGAGATCCAACCAGTCCATTCCGAAGGAGATCAGCCCTGGGATTTCTTTGGAAGGAATGATGCTCAAGCTGAAACTCCAGTACTTTGGCCACCTCATGGGAAGAGTTGACTCATTGGAAAAGACTCTGATGCTGGGAGGGATTGGGGGCAGGAGGAAAAGGGGACGACAGAGAATGAGATGGCTGGATGGCATCAACAACTCAATGGATGTGAGTCTGAGTGAACTCCGGGAGTTGGTGATGGACAGGGAGGCCTGGCGTGCTGCAATTCTTGGGGTCGCAAAAAGTCGGACACGACTGAGTGACTGAACTGAACTGAACTGAACTGAAGGTACAAGGAAAGAAGAAAATTAGGATCCTAATGACTTGAGGAGAGAAGTTCTTTGTTGGAGGCAGGGCTTGAGGGACAAGGAGTTTGCAATGAGCCCAACTCATCCTCCAAGAGGCTGGAGTTGGCTGAAGAGAGACAGAGGTATTTTTAAAAGTATCTATCATTTTGAAAAATTAAGAGGAAGAGATTATAAGTCCTTTTTAAAGAGGCAAACTTTGAAGAGGAAGGAATTTAAAATTTAAATTTAAAAGTGAAGTCAGAGATTCCAACAATTGCTAATAAAAGGGCCCTTTGAGTTTCTTAGGCTTTTTACAAAACTACTCCCCAGGCTCACAAATACTGCAGGCAGACTGCTTATACAGATGAAGAGTCTAAAGAATAAATGTTGACGTAGCAGAACTTGAGAGAAGAAAAACTGTTTTAAAGAATTAGTAGTCCCTAATTTGTGTCTATACTATAATTACAACAACATAGAAACTATATGTGAATATGTTTTATTTTTATTACTTATTTATCTGTTTACTTAGGCTGCACCACGTGGTTTGCAGGATCTTATTTCACCTTCCAGGGACTGAACCCATGCCCTCAGTGAGAGCACTGAGTCCTAACCATTAGACAACCAGAACTCCCAACTATGGGTGACTATGGGTTGAACAAGAAAAGAAGAGTGATGATGTGAGACAACTGGCATGTTGAGGTGTATTGAACTTGAAGCCTGAAGTTCTAGTTCCTACTTTGCTGCTAATCTGCTGTGCGTAATTAGGAAGGTGTACTCATTTCTCTGGGGCTCAATTTCCTGACCTGAAAATTGAAAGCCTCAACTAAATCAGTGCTTCTTGCAAGGTTTCTCTAAAAAGAGTAAATAAATGCAGCCCCAAGATCAATAAGGGGGAACCTGAAACACCCTCTGTAAGTCCAATTTGTTTTTGAAGTCTCCTATGCCTTAAAAGTCCACATCCCAGTATGTGAATTGCATCTCAGTTAAACAGTTTTCTTTCCCTCCAAAGTTCATGTACTTTATATTTTTTAGTCTTTGTGTTTTTTTTCTTTTAAATGCAGCTGAGCTTGTATTTTATACTCTGTTTTTTTTTCACGAAGTATTATATCTTTCACAATGTATATATGTCATTAAAATGTTGTTCCTTTTCTTTTCATAGCTTTCCAGTATTCCATCATATGACCATATTATAATGTATTATGTCTCCTAATTTGGGATATTCATGTTACAGTACAGTGTGTTTCTGCCACCAACCTGCCTTAATTCCAGTCTGCTTGGATCTGTGAAGAGCCTGAGATTTCTTTATAGTTTCTAATTGAATCCTCTGAAGTGCAGAGCTTGGAAAATGAAACATTTTTTTTTTTCTTATTGCTGCCATGTGTGAAGTGGTCTCTTGGTGACGTAAGTTGTAATTCATTCTTTCTTGAGATCTCACTGCTAAAAGTGGGGAAGAAACTGACGCTTACTGAATCTGGACTGTTTTTGTAAAGGTTATTACAGGTCATCCACCCAGTGAGGTAATGAATATCCCACTTCATATAATAATAAGCTGAGACTCAAACGATTGAGCTGGCTGACTAACGATGTGCAGTACCTGCGATTAAATTGGATCTGATCTCCCCCAGATCTGTTCCAGGCCATCCTGTTCACCACACTCTGGACTCATAGCAGTAAGAGGGGGAGCGTAGCTGCCCCTGCACTTCCCTCTGTTGGCTCTTTTTTTCTTTTTTAATTGAAGTGTATTTGATTGTCAATATTATATTTGTTTCAGGTGTACAACACAGTGATTTAATATTTTTATAGATTATATTCCATTTAAAGTTGGGCTTCCCTGGTGTCTCAGATGGTAAAGAATCTGTCTGCAATGCAGGAGACCTGGGTTCAATCCCTGAGTTGGGAAGATCCCCTGGAGAAGGGAATGGCTACCCATTCTAGTATTCTTGCCTAGGAAATCCCATGACAGAGGAGCCTGGTGGGTTACAGTCCATGGTGTTGCAGAGAGTCGGACATGACTGAGTGACAAACAGTAAACAGTAACATCAGTTCAGTTCAGTAGCTCAGTTGTGTCTGACTCTTTGTGACCACATGGACTGCAGCACGCCAGGCCTTCCTGTCCATTACAAACTCCTGGAACTTGCTCAAACTCATGTCCATAGTGATATAACATTTTTATAGACTATATTCAATTTAAAGTTATTAAAAAGTAATGGCTATATTCTTTGTGCTGTACGGTCTGTCCTTATTGTTAATTTTTTTTTATTCATAGGAAGTTTTACCTGTTAATCCCCTCCCCCTATCTTGCCTCAACCTCTTTTCTTTTCCTCATCTGGTAACCGCTAGCTTTTTCTCTAGTCTGTGAGTCTCTTTCTGTTTTGTTATATACATTTGTCTGTTTTATTTTTAAGATTTCACCTGTAAGTGTTAACATAGAGCACTTGTCTTTTCCATCTACCTTATTTCACTGAGTTTAATACCATCCTAGGTAAACTGCTTTTTTTGTATCTGTTAGCAATAAAGGACAGAAATGGTATGGACCTAACAGAAGCAGAAGATAGTAAAAAGAGGTGGCAAGATACAAGAACTATCCAAAAAAGATCTTCATGACCCAGATAATCATGATGGTGTGATCACTCACCTAGAGCCAGACATCCTGGAATGCGAAGTCAAGTGGGCCTTAGGAAGCATCACTATGAACAAAGCTAGTGGAGGTAATGGAATTCCAGTTGAGCTATTTCAAATCCTAAAAGATGATGTTGTGAAAGTGCTGCACTGGATAGCAAATTTGGAAAACTCAGCAGTGGCCACGGAACTGGAAAAGGTCAGTTTTCATTCCAATCCCAAAGAAAGGCAATGCCAAAATATATTCAAACTACCACACAATTGCACTTATATCACATATTAGTAAATTAATGCTCAAAATTCTCCAAGCCAGGCTTTAACAGTATGTGAACCGTGAACTTCCAGGTGTTCTAAATCCAGGTGCTGGATTTAGAAAAGGCAGAGGAACCAGAGATCAAATTGCCAACATCTGTTGGATCATCAAAAAAGAGAGTTCAAGAAAAACATCTATTTCTGCTTTATTGACTATGCCAAAGCCTTTGACTGTGTGGATCACAACAAACTGTGGAAAATTCTTAAAGAGATGGGAATACTAGACCACCTGACCTACCTCTTGAGAAATCTGTATGCAATTCAAGAAGCAACAGTTAGAACTGGTCATGGAACAACAGACTGGTTCCAAATCAGGAAAGGAGTACGTCAAGGCTGTATTTTGACATCCTGCTTGTTTAACTTATATGCAGAGTACATCCTGAGAAACACTGGGCTGGAGGAAGCACAAGCTGGAATCAAGATTGCCAGGAGAAATATCAATAATCTCAGATATGCAGGAGACACCCTTACGGCAGAAAAAGAGGAAGAACTAAACAGCCTCTTGATGAAAGTGAAAGAGGAGAGTGAAAAAGTTGGCTTAAAGCTCAACATTCAGAAAACTAAGATCATGGCATCTGGTCCCATCACTCATGGCAAATAGATGGGGAAACAGTGGAAACAGTGACAGACTTTATTTTGGGGGGCTCCAAAATCACTGTGGATGGTGACTACAGCCATGAAATTAAAAGATGCTTGCTCCTTGGAAGAAAAGCTATGACCAACCTAGATAGCATATTAAAAAGCAGAGACATTACTTTGCCAACAAAGGCCCATCTAGTCAAGGCTATAGTTTTTCCAATAGTCATGTATGGATGTGAGAGTTTGACTATAAAGAAAGCTGAGCACTGAAAAATTGATGCTTTTGAACTGTGGTGTTGGAGAAGACTTTTGAGAGTCCCTTGGACAGCAAGGAGTCCATCCTAAAGAAAATCAGTCTTGAATGTTCATTGGAAGAACTAATGCTGAAGCTGAAACTCTAATACGTTGGCCACCTGATGCCAAGAGATGACTCATTTGAAAAGACCCTGATGCTGGGAAAGATTGAAGGTGGGAGGAGAAGGGGACAACATATGTTGAGATGGTTGGATGGCATCGCCAACTCAATGGACGTGAGTTTGAGTAAACTCCTGGAGTTGATGATGGACAGAGAGGCCTGGCGTGCTTTAGTCCATGGAGTCGCAAAGTGTCGGACACAACTGAGCGACTGAACTGAACTGAACAGCTTATCCATTTGCCAATCTCTTTTCTTGACAGTGCCATAGTTCCTCCTACAATTAGAATCTCATTTTTGGGGACTTCCCCTGTGTTCCAGTGGCTAAGACTCCACACTCCTAGCGCAGTGGAGCTGGGTTTGATCCCTGGTCAGGCAACTAGATCCCACATGCCTCAGCTGAGAGTTCTCATGCCACAGCTAAAGATCCCACACACCGAAACTAAGACCGAGTACAGTCAAATAAATAAATAAATAATTTTTTAAACTCATTTTTTGATGAGGGTTCTTTGTCATGCAGCAGGTAGTTTTTTTTCCTCCAAAGGATAAATAAACAAAGGATTGTTTTACAGCATAGAGAAGGGGTTAGTAAACTTTTTCTGTAAACGGGCAAATAGTGACTATTCTAGACTTTGTGGAACATAAGATCTCATATATATGAGGTCATAAATGTCAGTTCCAACAACTCAACTCTGCCTTTTCAGTGGAAGAGCAGTTACGCATTCATTGTATGTAATAATGGATGTGTCTGTGTTCTAATAAAACTTTATTTAGGGGCACTGAAATCTGAATTTTATATAGTGTTCAGTTCCCTCAAAATTATTATTCTTTTGACATTTTTTTCATCCACTTAAAAATATACAAATCCATCCTTGCAGTAAGGATTATTATTGTTGTTTTTTAGTCAATCAGTCATGTCCAACTATTTTGCTACCCCATGGACTACAGCCCGCCAGGCTCCTCTGTCCATGGGATTTTCCATGACAAGAATACTGGAGAGGGGATTTCCAGACCCAGAGAAAGAACCTGTATCCCATGCATTGGCAGGCAGATTTTTTACCACTGAGGCCCCTGGGAAGCCCAAACTATAATCAATCAATTTCTCCTAATACCTGTTATTGTCCTTCACGCAAATTCAATCCTCCCTTTCTTCCTTGTCCAGCCTCAATTTCAAGGTCAGTCCTGACACTGTCTTCCTTTCATAGGCCCTCAGGGTCTGGTTTTCAGCGAAGTGTGGTGTCTGTTTTGTTTGTTTGTTTTTGCCACACTGCAAGGTATGTGGATCTTAGCTCCCTAACTGGGAATTGAACCCTGGCCCCTGCAGTGAAAGCGCCAAGTCCTAACCACTGGAGCACCAGGAAATTCCCAACTGAGTGGTGTCTTGAAGTAAGCCAGGAAACAACAATGAGGTTGCATGAGGAGGGGCAGTGGTGGTGGTGGGGGGGTGCCGTGGGTAGGAAATATGAAGAGTTAAACCCCATACCTTCCCCCAAGGTTGCACAGCCCCTGAGAGCAGTGCCTCTACCAGAGCCAAGCTCTGGTGTGGTGATGCCTTCAGGCGATTTGTGTGTCACTCTAGCCTAGAGCATTTCTCCAAGGGCTGTCCGCTCTCCTGCTTAAATCTGGGTCCACAACATCTCTGCTCTTCCAAGCACCAGGCGCAGTCAGCAGAGGGGATAAAAATGGAGCTGAATTTCCAAAATTTTCTGGGCCACTGTCTCCGCTTCTCTCAGCTCTTGCAGGCGTGTTTTTCATGGAGTAAAATCTAGACTAGACTAGACTACTCGCACAGTCGTGTCTGACTCTGCAACCCCGTGGACTGTAGCCCCCCAGGCTCCTCCATCCATGGGATTCTCCAGGCAAGAGTACTGGAGTGGGTTGCCATTTCCTTCTCCAGGGGATCTTCCCGACCCAGGGATCGAACTGAGGTCTCCCGCATTGTAGGCAGACACTTTAACCTCTGAGCCAGCAGAGAGTAAATCTAGGCAGAGATAAAAATTAGATACCAAGTACACAGCAAAAGCTCTTCTTTTTCTGTAGTTGGATAATTTGGGTTTTCTGAGCTGAGAAAAGAGATGACGTAATACTTCCTACCATGAAATAACAGGTTTGGGAAATAGACAAATAATTCTGTCCCACTGCAACTAATAAGCTGAACTAAGGTGCTGTTAAAAAAGTACCAAATGTATGTCAGAGCAAGCGTAAGGTGTAAATCATACAACACAATTTTGATGCCCAACAAAAGCATTCAGACTAAATGAAAACTCATCTCAGAAAAAAAATGAATGGCTTTTAAACAGAACTGTAAGATTAATCAAGAAGGAGAAGGTGTTACACTTTATTAAATTTGATTTTTATAAGCATTCATATAGTTACATGAAATCGTACTGGATACATCAATTCAAATCGACTGTTACGGGTACTGGTAAATAAATTAAGAACTAAACGACCACTAAAAGAACTAAAAGAGGGTTTCTCTGGTGGTTCAGTGGTTAAGAATTTGCCTTGCAATGCAAGGGACACGGGTTTGATCCCTGGTCTGGGAAGATCCCACATGCCATGGTGCCACTGAGCCCCTGTGCTGCCACAACTACTGAAGCCCTCGATCCCTACAGCCCCTGCTCTGCAACAAGAGAAGCCACAGTGATGAGGAGCCCACTCACAGCAACGAGAGAAAGCTCAGGCGCAGCAACGAAGATTCAGCACAGCCAAAAATAATAAATAAATATTTTTTAAAAAATAAATAAAACCAGCAGATAATATGGTCTTGCTTCAAGTTAATGATATGCACTGTGAACTCTTCAATATCTGGCATGCTAAAAACTGGAAAGCTTCAGCGTGCAGCTCTTATCTATCCAGTTATCATTATTTGATATGGGTTTCTGAAGGGCAGAGTCCATGACTGTGCATTTATTTGTCTTTTCATTTCTTGTGCCTAGTCCTGTGCCTAGCATGTCATAAGATGCCTAAATACAGTTGGAATGAATGACAAATGAAAACGGTCACAAGAATAAGACATTGCAAAGTTCTGAATTAGTCGTTTAACCATTAAAGAAAGCCAGAATTACATTCAGTGTGTCTCATATTCTAATTATCTGACTGTTGCTAATCTGATATCATGTCAAATGGTAAGTTCACAATTAAATGTGATATTCTTATTTGCCCACACAGCTGAAAATTAATTTATTGACATGTCATTAGATGGCAGATCCAGTGTTAATATTTTTATAGATGTTTTTGAAAGTAGTAATAAATACCTTCAGTTTTCAGTGGAAAAATCAAGAGCATTTCATTAAAACAGAGAAACTGGTGAAGCCAGAAATAGAATAAAAATTAACCTGAGACATATGATTTTTACTTTAAAAAAGAAAATTAAGATACTATCAAATATAGAATCATATCTGAGTATAAGTAGTGAAGTATTCACACATGAATACTTTACTCAGATTGAATATATAAAGTTCCATACCTTCTTTTTTTATCCATTAACCTTACATCTCTGTTTAAAAGCAGTTAATTTTTTTGCAGATTAATTTTCTTTTAGTATGAATACTTTCATTGGTTAGCAAAATACCATCACATCAGCTATACATTCTAGTACTAAAAGCCAAAAAAGTAGCTCAACAATCTGTTCCTTGAATGTTTGGAAAAAATTCTTACAAACTCTCCTAGTGTTCTAAGATGAATAGTTATTTCCCACAATTTGGACAAACAGGTACGCTTTCTCCCCACCCCAGGCCACTGTTCTTTTTCCCTTCAACTTACTGTGGCTAACTTTTTATTCCAAAAGTTGGCTGGAGAAGGAAGATGCCACAAGGGCAGCCACGTGACCATAGATTTAGTGACATGCGTATGGAACTCCAACATCACATCAAACCAGTCTCTGTATAGGATGTCAAACCTAGCCGGGGACAGTCAGATGTTCTGTCTTCTCCAGCTTGCCGAGTCACATATAGAAAACTGTCACGAGGGAATTTCCTGGCGTGCATGTGGTGTGGGCAAAAAAAGTCACAAATATCTATCACAAGAGCCAGTTTACCTAAATCTGCCCGTACTAAGGATTTTTTTTAGTGAAAATGGAGAAAGTCTAAGATCTTCAATGTTTTATTTCTTTATTTTGGCCAAGCAGCATGTGGGATCTTCAATCCCTGATCAGAAGTCAAACCCACTTCCTCTGCATTGGAAGCATGAAGCCTTAACCACTGGACCATTAGGGAAATCCTGAAGAGCTCTAATATTTTAAATAAAATATACTTTCATATGTGATTAAAATAACATAAGAATATGGGTAAAATAGCAATAAAACTAACATAGTTCTCACTTAGGATTGATAAAAATGTGGTATTTTTTTCCCCTTAAAGAATATGATATCTTTCCCCTCAAAGTTTTCTTAAGAATCCCTTTGCTGGAGTTCAAGGTTTTTAAGTGCTAGCCACCCATTCTCCTTACTTGGTCCTGCAATAAACCTTTTCTGCTCCAAAAAACAAATACCCCCCCCCCCCCAAATAAATACCTTTGCTGCAGTGATCTGTGGTGACCTAAATGAGAGGGACATCTAAAAAAGAGTGGATATATATGCATACATATGACTGATTCACTTTGCTGTACAGTGGAAACTAAAACAACATTGTAAAGCAACTATACTCCAATAAAAATTAATTTACAAAAAAGCAATACCTTTGCTGTTGTACATATAAAACTTCTTTAACGAAAACACTATGTGTCTCAAAATCTTTAATTTCCAGCTGTTCTACTGTCTGTGATGGAAGACAGGAACTTGGCTGAGATGTTTGCCTGAAGCAAGGCCGCATTGCGACTATTTTGCTGGGCAAGTCACTCAGCAAGCAGCATGCTCTCTGCGAGGCATCTATCACGTGTCACGTCAAAATACTTTGCTTTAAAAAAATAAAGTCTAGAATAAAGATATCACTAGGGGACTTCCTTGGTGGCCCAGTGGTTAAGAACCCACCTTCCAATGCAGGGGATGTGTGTTCAGTCCCTGTTTGGGGAAGTAAGATCCCACATGCTGGGGTAGGGGGAGAATAAGTAAGCCCTAGCACTGGTATGAAGACCCAGCGCAGCCAAATTAAAGGAAAAAAAAAAAATATATATATATATATATATGTATGTTACTATATTTCATTAACTTACTATGGGAAATTAAAATATATGTTATACATGATTTTCAGTCTAAAGTAAGAAGAATAAGGGCTTCTATTTGGTTAATGTCAGTATTCAATCGTTTTGGATTCTCTGCATTTCAAAACCTTAACAATTTCAAAATTCCAATTTGCTATTTTACTGTCTTATGCCAAAGCACGTTCAGCTGGGTTAGCTAAGTACAAAACACATTTGTTCATCTTAAGGAATTACAAATGCACGATTTTAAGATGTTTTATTGTAATACTAAAGCTCAGTTTTCCCATTTGTATTTGAAGCTAGATTAAAATTATGCATCTGGCAACTAGGATATGGGGGAACATGACATCCCATTGGTGACAAGCCTTTCAATTAAGCAGAATTACTTCAATATGCCCCTGTAAGAAAACAAAAGGGCTATAAATATGTTACAATTTTACTTAAATTATGCATCTTTCTTTCTACTCCTTTACCTTCCTCTCCTTCATCTTTCCTTTCTTTCTTTCTTATTTTTTTTTTAATTTACTGTTTATTTTTGGCCGTGTTGGATCCTCAGTTCAGTTCAGTCACTCAGTCGTGTCCAGCTCTCTGTGACCTCATGAACTGCAGCACACCAGGCCTCCCTGTCCATCACCAACTCCTAGAGCCTACCCAAACTCGTGTCCATTGAGTTGGTGATGCCATCCAGTCATCTCATCCTCTGTTGTCCCCTTCTCCTCCTGCCCTCAATCTTTCCCAGCATCAGGGTCTTTTCAAATGAGTCAGGTCTTTGCATCAGGTGGCCAAAATACTGGAGTTTCAGCTTCAACATCAGTCCTTCCGATGAACACCCAGGACTGATCTGTTTTAGGATGGATTGGTTGGATCTCCTTGCAGTCCAAGACTCTCAAGAATCTTCTCCAACACCACAGTTCAAAAGCACCAATTCTTTGGTGCTCAGCTTTCTTTATAGTCCAACTCTCACATCCATACATGACTATTGGAAAAACCATAGCCTTGACTAGACAGACCTTTGTTGACAAAGTAATGTCTCTGCTTTTTAATATGCTGTCTAGGTTGGTCATAACTTTTCTTCCAAGGAGTAAGCGTCTTTTAATTTCATGGCTACAATCACCATCTGCAGTGATTTTGGAGCCCCCCAAAATAGTCAACCACTGTTTTCCCATCTACTTGCCATGAAGTGATGGGACCGGATGCCATGATCTTAGTTTTCTGAATGTTAAGCTTTAAGCCAACTTCTTCACTCTCCTCTTTCACTTTCATCAAGAGGCTCTTTAGTTCTTCTTCTCTTTCTGCCATAAGGGTGGTGTCATCTGCATCTTCATTGCTGCACTTTTCTCTAGTTGCAGAGGGTAGGGGCCACGCCCTAGTTGCAGTACTCGGGCCTCTCTTTGTGGTGACTTCTCTTGCTGTGGAGCACAGGCTCTATGGCAGACAGACCGCAGTGGTTACAGCATATAGTCTTAGGGCTCCAGAGCACAGGCTCAACAGTCGTGGCACATGGGCTCAGTTGCTCCTTGGCTTGTGGGATCTTCCCAGATCAGGGCTCGAACCCATGTCTTCTGCATTGGCAGGTAGATTCTTTACCACTGAACCACCAGGGAAGTACATCTTTCTTTCTTATTTTTAAACTATGCTTCTTTCAAGACTGAAGTCACTTAATATACATATGCGGCAATTTCTCCCAGAATTGTGATCACAAACTCATCCTTAAGAATCTTGTTTGACATTTCATTCTCTTAATACACAGGGAAAGACTTACATTTATTAAATGTGAATAATGGGAAATATGAAACAAGTATAATTAATCTTAAGTGGCGAGTATAAAAGATAATAAATGTAAGGTTTTAAATTTTAATCATCAACTTGAAGAATAAAAAGTTTAAGACTGATATCATAAAGATATCAGCAGAAGATGGTTTGTAATCTCAAAACAATGTATGATTATAGTACATTAAAAGTTTCTTGAGTTAAAACTTCTTCGATTTTGCATTTAAAAAAATACAGAAGTGAAGTTGCTCAGTCGTGTCTGGCTCTTGGCAACCCCATGAACTGTAGCCTACCAGGCTTCTCCGTCCATGGGATTTTCCAGGCAAGAGTACTGGAGTGGGTTGCTATTTCCTTCTCCGGAGGATCTTCCCAACCTAGGGGTCAAACCCAGGTCTCCCGCATTGTAGGCAGATACTTTTACTGTCTGAGCCACCAGGGAAGTCTTTAAAAAAAGACTTATTTTAAAAAGTAAAATACCACCAAAAAAGTGAGGTAAAAAGGAAAACCTCTTACTCCCTTGAGAATAATGGCATAAAATCACGGTCACTTGATAATTACTTTAATGATTACCTTTACTTACATGATAGAACTATTTTTTAAAAAAATATTTAATTTATTTATTTGGCTGTGCCCAGTCTTAGTTGCAGTACACAGAATCTTTAGTTTCAGCATGTGGGATATAATTCCCTGACCAGGGATTGAACCTGGGCCCCCTGCACTGGACTATCAGGGAAGTCCATTATTTTGTTTTTGTTTTTTACAACTTTATTAAGTGATGGGCTTCCCTGGTGGCTCAGTCAGTAAAGAATCTACCTGCAATGAGGGATACCTGTGTGATTTTCCTGGATTAGGAAGATCCCCCAGAGGAGAGCATTGCAACCGACTCCAGTATTCTTGCTTGGAGAATCCCCATGGATAGAGGAGTTGGACATGACTGAGCAACTAAACACAGCATATTAAGGGATATTGACATACAAGAAAACACATTATGATTGATGTGTATAGTTAGATAAGCTGTGACATGTGTATTTCCTTGAAACTACCACTTTGATAAAGCCTGAACAGATCCTTCACCTCCTCAAGTTTCTTTGTGCCCCTTGACGATTCCTTCTTCTGCTTTCTACCCAACCAACCACCCTCTCTTCTCGGGGCAACCACTGATGTGCTTGCTATCATGGTAGGTCAGTAGGCATCCACCAGTAATTTTTTCCAGGACACCAGCAGGTTTGCCCTTATATAAAATATATAGTATGATCAGCCCCACCCCATCCTATGTCCACGGATCCTGCATCCTTGGATACGAGTGCTGACTGTACTTTTAATAATCTATAACTGACCTAAAAATACTTTCTGCTCATTTTAAAAAAGGATTTTTTTTCCTAACTGGAAGAAAACGTAATAATGCCAGAATGAGGCAGATGATACACAGGTCATTAGAAAGCACTCTGAACTGAGTAATGATTTTGCAGATTATTTTTCATATTCCACAGCCTAATGCTGATTGGATTAAAGAGTCGAGAATCCAGGAAATGAAGTAAAAGAGATGTGTTGATTTTAATAAATAGGGTGTTTTTTTTTCCTGTCTCATCTATCAGCTTATTTCTAATTAATAAATAGATTTTCAAAAGTTGGCCCAAAATGGAGATCTCCACTGACAAATGTTCAGATAAACTGTATGTTTCTTAAGAAAAAAAAAAGTCACTATATGTCGGAGTTCTACATCAATAATAAAATAAAGTGAACTGTGGATGTAACATTAAAATGCAACCGATACTCTTTCTTATGAAAATATAAATTTATTCTAACATATTATGACAACATGTCAAAATTATATTTGCATATAAGATTGGCTGAGGATGCTGGAACTATAGCAGTTGAATTATGGTGGTTTGTAGACTTCTGTGTATACTTTGCATTTTGTTTTTAATTAAATAAATATGTTGGTAATTAATATGTGTAATTTATTTCTACCTCTTTCTAGTTTACATTACTCAGCTGTACTTGAAGATATGCTTCTTCATTTTGAGTGTTTCTGTAAGATATGGTATCTCAAGTAAACTTAATACTTCATTTTTTAAACAACACATCTTTCATTCTCTTGACATCACCAAATGAAAATGCTGTACATTGGAACATAAAACAAAAAGAGACCTAAATTCGTTGGAATTATAATATATGTAGCATTAATGCTACATATTGATTACCACAAGAGTGTTACTTTTTACCACTGCAACTCTTTAGCTATTTCTATAAGCAGTAGAAGTATAGTATTTGTGAAAAGTGGTTGGGCTAAAATGCTTTCATGTGGTAAATGCCTATTCAACACTCTCGTAAAGCAAATTAATTAGCTTTTCATACAAATGGAGTATTAGTTATTTCAGCTATGTGTATTTCAATTCTTGAAAATTCTTAGATAATTTTAATATCCATAAATCTTTGTAGACAACATAGCCTAATGTATATTTTATGCATTGACTTGTATATGAATTTTAATTAAAATATGTTCCAAATAGCCTATTAGTTCCAACCACTGTTTGCATAGTTTTGAAAGATATAGCAGTGACCAAGCTGATTTGCTAAAATGTTTTTATTTATATACTTCTGATTTAAAAGATATAGAGGCCTCCACAAATGTATTCACATTTCAACACGTTTCTGAACACTCTGAATAGAGGACCAGACTTGAAATAAAGCTGCAGTCAGAGGAAACAATCAGTGGCCAATGGGAGTGCCCTGCATGGGAGCGGGCATAGGCAGGCAGAACGTAAACCTGGCCCAGGGGTCGATAAGCGGGAGTGTGGATGGGTAGGTGGATAAAGTCCTGTGTGGGTGCTGCGTTTACCCTACTTGCTAGTGTGTGCTCAGTCGCCCAGTTGTGTCTGACTCTGCGACCCCAGGCACTGTATCCTGCCAGGCTCCTCTGTCCATGGGCTCTTCCAGGCAAGAATACTGCAGTGGGCTGCCTTTCCCTTCTCCAGGGGATCTTCCCGACCCAGGGATTGAACCTGAGTCTCCTGCAGCTCCTGCATTGGCAGTGGAATCTTACCACTGAGCCACTTGGCCTTCCCAATTTGCTAATACTGACAATTGAATGAATGCAGCAAGTCCAAATGTATCACTAGTTTCAAATTTGGTAACAATTTTCCTGATAGTTGAGAACAAGATAGATAGTTCTGATTTACAATACAGTGTTTTGTTTTTGGCCACACTAAGTGTCATGAGGGATCTTACTTCCCTGACCAGGGATCAAATTAGTCCTTGATTCTTAACAACTGGATTGCCAGGGAAGGGCCAGTATTGATTTACAAATGAAATATTTCTGTGACTCTGGCACAATGGGAAATACAGGATTTTTTTTTTTTTTTAAGCAGATATGATGTAGCTCTTTTTTTTTTTTAAGATATGATGAATTTCTCTACAGGATTTTAGAAGACAAGTCCTTCATTCCAGACTGGCACTAGACCAAGTAAAGTTCAGACTTCTGAACTCAGAAAATCCTGGGATTCACTCACAAAACTGAAAGAAATGTTGGACTCTCAAAAATTAAAATTATAATGTAAAGATTTTTTATGATAATTTCAGATGTATTTGTATCTCCTGTAATGAGTTTAGAAATCTAAACTAAATATTCTAAATATTCTTCAAACTAATAGATACCTATGATTCTACATACCTTTTTTTCCCTTCTGAAATTAAATTCTATGTTTGGGGTAAAGTTTCAGATTTTTAACAAAAAAAGTTTCATCAATTTCTTTAAGAGATTAACTTGTTCCTTGGGAATCATGTTGTTTACCTATTGATTATAAGCTACAATTCCACTAAGTAAACTGAGAAAGCCTGTCACAAACTGATTTTAGCAATAGCTATATTTTTGTGTATCTGTCTTTTAAAAAAGCTGGACAGGGTATCTATATCTTACTTAGTAATATCTCAATTTCCATAATAAGTCAGTAAATTGAATTTATAGTTTATTTTGTCTTTCCTCCCATCAAATTACATGAGTAAGAAATACTGTGGTTTTATAACATAATTCTATTTCCAA
This sequence comes from Ovis aries, assembly GCF_016772045.2. Classification (NCBI taxonomy): domain Eukaryota; kingdom Metazoa; phylum Chordata; class Mammalia; order Artiodactyla; family Bovidae; genus Ovis; species Ovis aries. The sequence goes on from NC_056062.1 coordinate 47,112,607, forward strand.
AGAGAAAGAACATGCAAGTCTATAAAATAATAATCAATAGCATTTTGTCAAAATATATTCAGCACCTACAGGGCACTGTAGGGGTGGTAGAAACATATTTTGTCTCATGCCCTTGCTTCAAGAAGAGTGTACTTTAAAGAGAGAGACAGAGATGAGTAGATTTTAGGTACTAAATGTTTGGTTAAAACAAATAAAGACTGTGTTTTCTGATCTATATATTTAAAAAAGCTTTTGTTGTTGTTGTTGTTTAGTCATTAAGTCGTGTCTGACTCTTTGGGGATGCAACGGATTGTAGCCTGGCTGGCTTCTCTGTCCATGTGATTTCCCAGGTAAGACTACTGGAGTGGGGTTGCCATTTCCTTCTCCAGGGGATCTTCCTGACCCAAGGATCAAACCTGTGTCTCCGCATCTCCCTCATCACAGGGGATTCTTTACTACTGAGCCAGCTTTTGTAGATCCATATAGGTCAAGAGGGCTTTTGATTTAGACATTTTCAAAATAAGAATGTTAAAAACAAGTTACAAGCCTTGAGATCTTAGGATGTGAATCATGATGGGTGGTGTATCCAATGTGGACAAGTAGGTAGAGGCCAGATCTCAAAGGGTCTACATTCTTTAAGCAATGAACAGCTATTTAAAGATGTCAGAACAGGAAGTAATTTTCCAGACATGATGTTAAGAATTTGAATTTAGGAATGGTAATTGGAATAAAGAGAGAGTCTGAGATCTTAAGGGAGCATAATTGTCAAAATGTGTAATGTGACTGGTGATAATAAAAGGTTTCCAGGTTTGAAGCTTGGATGATGAGATAGGTGGAATTGCCACCCCTCATAAAGAAGGCTGAGTGCTAAAGAAGTGATGCTTTTGGACTGTGGTACTAAAGAAGACTCTTGAAAGTCTCTTGGACAGCAAGGAGATCAAATCAGTCAACCCTAAAGGATGTCAACCCTGAATATTCATTGGCAGAACTGATGCTAAAGATGAAGCTCCAATACTTTGGCCACCTTGTATGAAGAGCCAACTCATTGGAAAAGACCCTGAGAAAGATTGAGAGCAGGAGGAGAAGGAGGGCAACAGAGGATGAGATGGTTGGATGTCATCATCAACTCAATAGACATGAGTTTGAGTGAACTCCTGGAGGCGGTGAAGGACAGGGAAGTCTGGCATGCTGCAGTCCACGGGGTCGCAAATACTCAGACATGAGTTAGTCCTGACATGATCCACCTGACTGGTAGGATCTTAGTTCCCTGACCAGGGGTGGAACCCAGGCTCTTGGCGGTGAAGGCATACAGTCCTAACCACAGGACCCTCAGGGGCTGCCTTCATTTTTGGATATACAGAGTGTGAAGCAATTGAGGGGGAACTTTTAAGACAAAAGGTCCCCTAGGCAGTCTGGTCCTTTGGAACTTCAGGGAATAAATCTTTGCCAGGATTAAAGATTTCAGATTCATTAAATAAATGAGGCTCATTAGCATATATGTTGTCATTAAAATCATGGGAGTGGATGAAATTACACAAGGTACTCAATAAATGTTTATGGGTTTGATGAATAAATGAATAAGAGAGGGGAGATGAAAAGAGAGAACACTAAGAGGGAAAGAGTTCCAAGGTAATAAGGAAGTGCCAGGATCACCTGTACCTACTCCATAAACTTCCCTAGAATTGTCTTGGGTCATAGAAATACTGTATATAGTTAAACAGTATAAAGAAGACTACCAGGAGAAGTAAAATGTGTACATGGTACATTAAGTTTTATTTGATAAATGCATAATTGATTAACTGGGGATACCTAAACTAGCTATTTCAAGACTGGTGCATTTTACCAGATTATAAATTCACATTGTTCTGCAGCTCATGAATCCACATTATTGATGAAATGTGTTACTCCTTCAATTTGTTCTCAGAGAAAAGAAAAAACATAACATGAGAATTGAGAAGCACTGTTCACTGGTGGTTAAGAGCACAAGCTCTAGAGTAGCGTCTTTCTGTTCATCCTTGGCCCACTAAGGACTCTATTAAGACATCTTTTGGAGTTCTCTGGCCTTCCAGTGGTTAGGACTTGGTGCTCTCGTTGAAGTGGCCCAGGTTCAGTCCCTGGGCGGGGAACTAAGATCCCCCAGACATACGGACAGAGGAGCTTGGTGGGCTACAGTCCATGGGGTCACAAAGAGTCAGACACTTAACGACTGAACAACAACAACAGCAAAATGTTTATTGAGCCCTTGTAGTGTGTGAATGGCAGACAAAGGTTGAGTAACTCACATCCTTGAAACTACCAAGCAAACAAGAGAGAATTGTTGTTTAGTTGCTCAGCCGTGTCTGATTCTTTGGGCCCCATGGGCTGTAACCCACCAGACTCCTCTGCCCATGGGATTATCCTGGCAAAAATACTGGAGCAGGTTGCCATTTCCTTCTCCAGGGGATCTTCCCAACCAAGGGATGGAACCCCATGTTTCCTGCATTGGCAGGCAGGTTTACTGCTGAGCCACCTGGGAAGAGCCAAGGGAGAGAGGCATATACAGAAGTAACCCTAATACAAGGCAGAGCCAGGTGAAACAGACAACACAGATATGATCAGAGTGCCTCGGGGCGTGGAGGAGATGACAACATAGTTGACTTGAAAGAATTGGGAGGGGTGTTTTTGGAGAAGGTGGCCTTTGAGAAAGACCATATAGGATTCTGAAGCCATCTGTTTTAGGGTTGGGAGGAACATTGTAGGGTTTGATAAAAACCCTTTAACTTGGTTCGAAGGGCCCTCACAGGGGCGTGGTCTGGCCCCTATTTTCTCACCAGAGCCCTGTCTGAACATGGTGCTGTATTCTCTCTGGTCCAGCCATGCTGGCCTCTCTCAGTTCCTGCTAGCGTCTCTTCAGCTCTATGGTTTCCACAGAGGCTCTTTTCTCTGCCTGGAATACTGTTTCCATAGCCTGTTCACCTAGTAACCCCTAATCATCCTTCAGACCCCAGCTCATGTGCCACCTGAGGGAAAGCCTTCCCCCATCTTCATGGTGAGGCCAAACCCTTCAACACAGGCTCCATCCCATTCATATGTTCAGTTGATCAGTGTCTGTCTGTCCAAGTGGATCAAAATCTCCATGAGAGCACTGGCTGTGTGTGTTTTTCCACCTTATATTATCTGCATGTAACACAAGTGTCCAATACAGGTGCTTAATAACTAGCTGTTGAATGAGCAAATGAATTATTATAAACCAAGAAAAAGACAGAGAAGGGGAAAAGCACAAGATGTTCAAAAATTGGTAAAAAACCTGGTTTTATAACAAGAGGAAAAGGGGCAGGGCACGACTTTTGAAAGAATGACATAGCCCAAGGACACAACAAAAAATGATAAGAGTCAAATGGGACCAAGATGGCAGACAAGACTAGACTTTGATTCTCAATCAGCCAGTGAAATGACACACGGAGAGGTGCCATGACAGTTCCAAGACACTGTAAAAAGACCGAGGAGTGGACGGTGGCCCAAATCCTGGAAATCTCAGCTCCTTTCCAAAAATAGTTGGAATAATCCTCCTGCTCATTAGCATATGCAATTACCCAGCCTATAAAAACCAACCACCCCATATTTCGGGGCTGCTGCACTTGCCCGGTGTGGCGGCCCACACTCTGTCTGTGCAGTGTGCTTCTCTCTGAATCTAGATAAATCCACTTCTTACCTATCACTTTGTCTCTCACTGAATCCTTTCTGTGATGAGATATCAAGAACCTGAGCTTCATTAGGTCCTAAAACCAGGTACTGTGGTTTTGGCCGGGTTTGAGTCCCAGCCACATGGGTTCAAGTACCAATCTGTGGTATATAGTTTCAGCTTGACAGAAGTGTGTGTTTAGTCGCTCAGTCAGGTCTGACTCTTTGTGACCCTGTGAACTGCAGTCCACCAAGCTCTTCTGTCTGTGAAATTTTTCAGGCAAGAATACGGAGTGGGTTGCCATTTCCTCCTCCAGGGTATCTTCACAACCTAGGGATGGAACCAGAGTCTCCTGGGGTCTCCTGCATCACAGGTGAATTCCTTACCCATTGAGCCATCAGGGAAGTGAATCATACTCAAATTTATGCTCTGAGACCATGATGATGAATAAGTTGTACACGGTTTCTTCTGTTTTGGGTGGGGGGCGGGTGGAATCAAATAATGTCTGTCTTTCCCCAACAGATAAGAGATAATATATTGTGGATAGATTTCTCTGTTTAAAAATTTTCACTGGTACATGTTTTCTTAAACAGAGTATTTTTTCCTTCCTGCTAATAAGCAGCAAACAGCAAAATAAATAAACATGTAACAAATAATATTAGAAGAAAAAAGTTAATCATGTTTAAATTGACAGCATGATCATTATGGGCATGTGCTGAGAGACACTGTGTTGTGCATACATTTAACAGTTATATTTTTCATGAGTTAAGTTGTTCCAAATTGATATGATTACCGTTCTACTACAAAGATAAAGAAAGGGTTAGCCAGAATCAAACATTCACAGAAAAAATGTAAGTTCATTAAATGACCCAGATAACATGAAATAGTATACTTTTGCAACAGTTTAGATAAAATATCTGGGTGATTAGATGAATTTTTCATTTTCCACCTAACTGTGTTAGAGGTACCTGCTCTTTCAGTATCCTGATGTCACCATGGTAGCTTTACATTGTATTGATACATACACACACACACAAACTTTGCTTTTGCTACATATAAGTTATCTAAACGCCTTTTAAGATTTGTTGTTGTTGTTGTTCTTTTTTAAAAAAATTATTTTAATTGGAGGCTAACTACTTTACAATATTGTGGTGGTTTTTGCCATACATTCACATGAATCAGCCATGGGAATACATGTGTCCCCCATTCCAAAACCCCCTCCCACCTCCCTCCCCATCCCATCCCTCAGGGTCATTCCAGTGCATGAGCCAGGAGTACCCTGTCTCATGCATCAAACCTGGCCTAGTGATCTATTTCACATATGATAATATACATGTTTCAATGCTATTCTCTCAAATCATCCCACCCTCGCCTTCTCCCAGAGTCCAAAAGTCTGTTCTTTACATCTGTGTCTCTTTTGCTATCTTGCCTATAGGGTCATCATTACCATCTTTCTAAATTCCGTATACATGCTTTAATATACTGTATTGGTGTTTTTCTTTCTGACTTACTTCACTCTGTATAATAGGCTCCAGTTTCATCCACCTCATTAAAACTGATTCAAATGTGTTCTTTTTAATGGATGAATAATACTCCATTGTGTATATGTACCACAGCTTTCTTATCCATTCATTTGCCAGTGGACATCTAGGTTGCTTCCATGTCCTGGCTATTGTAAACAGTGCTGCAATGAACATTGGGGCACACATGTCTCTTTCAATTCTGGTTTCCTCAGAGTGTATGCCCAGCAGTGGGATTGCTGGGTCGTATGGCAGTTCTATTTCCAGTTTTTTAAGGAATCTCCACACCGTTTTCTATAGTGTAAAAGACTTTTAAGATTTACAAATCACAGTTATAGGAATTCCCCGATGTACCAGTAGTTCAGAATCTGTGCTTTCTTTGCCAAAGGCCTGGGTTCAATCCCTGGTTGGAGAACTAAGATCCTACAAGTTGTGTGATGTGGTCAAATAGAAAATTTTAAAAAATAATAAAATAAAAATCACAATTACTACTGCAATGTTCTGCTTAGAGAATTTCACTGCATTTTTGGACTGTTACCAGAGTTTCAAGTTTTCCCAACTATTTTTTAATTCAAGATTTTTTGTTAAGATTAATTTGTAATTAAACCTCTCATTTGTTCCAGGATTTTTTTTCCCATTGTATTTTCCTAAATAATTAGCTTTATTCTTTTTATTCCTTTCTTTTATTTAATCATTATTTTGTTTGTAAAATCAAGCTTTTATTTGTAAAAACAATACATTATACTGACCTCACCAAAGCTAGACACATGTAGAGCATTTACTTAATTGAACCTTTCTGGCTTGTCTTGTTCTATATTTAAGCCTCCATTATGCAATGCTATTTACTTGATTTATTGGATTTGGCTTACATGTTTTATAAATTGTGACTGTTGGGAAAATTTTAAAGAGATTGACTTGGCCTGATTGGGGAGTTTTATACTGAGGACTCATTGCCATTGAAGTTACATTTGTTAAAAAAAATATATCCATTTTAATAAGGACCTTGATCTGGAAGTAAATAACACAGGCTTCCAGAAGCTAGGACAAAGGATTTCTTCCAGTTTTTAATTTTTTTCCAACATTAGAATTTGTTTAAAATCTTCACTCAAGACTAAGTGTATGTGATACCAAACACCAGGGTTAGGGGTTAGAAATCCAGTCACTGAGATGTTTCAGAATATCTGAATAGAGGGTATTGTGCAGGCCCTAAATTTAAGTGGTTTTTTACATTGCCCTCTTTCCATTCAGAAATTTGGGCTCCTGCCTAAGTCCTTTTCTAAGGGCTTATACTCCTTTTCTAAGGCTACCTTTATGTAAAATAGGTAGCGTAATAGTTACCTCATTACCAAAGTTTAACAAGCTTTACTCATTAAATAATTTAATATCCTTTAATATCCTCTGATGAAAGGCACTAATTCAATATAAAATACTGCTTTTGCTTTCACCTGTGGTTTGAATTCCTAATTAGGTGTGGATTGCTATACCTAGTAGTATATGGGATGCTGTTATGTGCCAAGCACTATCCTAAGTGCTAGGGACTCAAAAGTAAGTTAAATACAGTCCCTGCCCTTTAGGAGTTCACAGATACATGATGAAATAATGGTGGCATGTGCAAGGTGTTGTGGTGACTTTCAAGAAGGCCAGTGTCAAGGAGGATCAGGGAAAACTGCAGAGAGGAGGTCACTGTTGAACTGACCCTTGTAAGAAGTCTGGATCTATGGCAGCAGACTGATGTGGAAGGCATTCTGGGAGAGGAAACATCACAAATGGAGATGCGATGCCTCAGTCATTTATCAAATACTTACTGAGCAAGTTCTACATGTTGTGAATGGAAGAGAATGCTCTGCATCAAGAAGAGCACAGTCTAGTGGGATGGAAGACCCAATAAGCAGACGATGTCAATACAGCACTGTAAGTATATTAATAGAGGGACACACAGGGTGACATGGAGCTTGGAGGAAGGGGTGCAATCCAGATTGCAAATAGTCATCATTCTTGTATATTAACCTTTCATAAAGTTTTTTAAGTGCTTAGTTTCCTTAGATCATAGTTAATTTGAAAATGCCTTCCTTTGCATAAAAAGAGAAATTTCTTGGGTTAGCAAATTTTTCTAACTTAGTAAGCACATGCCTAATTGTGAAATGTAAGGTCAAATTTTTCCTCTATTTATTTCCAATATTTATTTTCTTGTAATATTGCTTTGTCAACAACTATTGACTTCCATTTTGCATAAAGCATCCTAGACTGTTGCTGGCCTGACATACCAAGGCTTTTTCCTTTCCCCTGAAGTCTTTGATAACCACTGTTACTAGTCACTTCTGCTGGAGAATGGTTCCTTCTTGCCCAGTGGTAGGGAATGACTTGTCTTATACCTCTTCTGAGTCACTTCTATGCCTAGTGTAGTGCTACCAAGAAGATAATCAGAGATAGGATTCAATGACCCACATTTTATTATCTTAGAGTCCCCCCCCCCAATAAAAACCTTGAAAATTCTTTTTACTATCAAAAAATGACTTCCCCAACATCTCAGCAGGTAAAGAATCCACCTGCCTTGCAGGAGACACAGGAGACTCAGGTTCAATCCCTGGGTCGGGAAGATCCCCTGGAGTAAGAAATGGCAAACCACTGCAGTATTCTTGCCTAAAAAATCCCATGGACAGGGTCGCAGAGAGTCAGACATGACTGAATGACTAAGCAGCAGAAACACAATAGTAAATGCAAAATCTGTAGGCTTTTCACAAAGACATAAGAATATATTATAATAGTAGGCACACACACACACACACAAATAGTAGGCACAATACATTGTTTTCTTTACTCTGTACCTTAAAGGGATCACTATCTTTAGACAGCAGTGATTTTCTGCATACTTGTATACATTTCTGTAACTTCACAAGAATCTGAACACTCTGCCTCAGGCAAACCACTCTGTTCATAGCTCCTTGGATCTGTCCTACGCATGCCCACTCTGTACCTTTGGTTTACAGTTCCTCCTGCCTGGAGGGCTTTGCCTTTCTCCTCTCTGTTTGTGTATATGTATGTGCTTCTTTCAGGGCTCAGTTCAAGTCTAAACACCTCCAAGAAATCCCTGTTCAGTTCACCGAATTCTTGGTAATTCATCCCTCTTCTGTTTTCCCTACCTTTCTACTAGTTCAGCCCTTAGTCCTGGCTATTATCATTTTGTGAAACTATTATTTCCTCAGGGCATCCTCTGTGTGGTGGAGAAGATGATGAACTTAATCTACCTTTAGGGTCCTGGAAGCTTTTCATTTCCCACCAGTTTTTCTTTCATGGACAAGATTAAATTTCTTAAAATTAAAGATTTTGAATTATTTAACCTAAACTTCACAGAGCCAGGTTAATTAAAGCAAAGTTTTCATCATATTAGTCTCATATTCAAAAGTTTTCCTTAGCTTTTCATTACCAAAAACTCCAAAGGCCAAAGGTAGGCCTGGCACTGAAGGTCATTGCATTTGATCAAAGATAGTTTCTGGGGACTTCCCTGGTGGTCCAGTGGTTAAAGCTCTGTGTTTCCGATGAAGGGGGTATGAATTTGATCCTTGGTCAGGGAAACTAAGATTCCCACATGCTCTGTGGCCAAAAGAGTAAATAAATAATCTTTGAGATAATGTTTTTCTAAAAAAGGTAATTTCTGGTGTCACCATTCACTAATTCAGCATTCACAAACTCCTGCTCCAGCTGATAATCGTTTCCTGCTTTCTAAAGGTAAAATGGAGATATATTGCCTTTGCTTTTCCCTTTGTCAATAATGCTTTCCCTGTAACCCTCTGCTATGCAAATCCTCATTGTTTTAAGATTCAGCTCAAGCCTTGGTCTCTTGGAAGTCTATCCCCATAAGACCCTTCTGTGCTGCTTATTCGGGACTTCAACAGTGGTTCAGTGGTAAAGAATCTGCCTGCAATGCAGGAAACATGGGTTCCATCATGGGTCATGAAGAAGGGAATGGCAACCCAGTCTAGTATTCTCTGCCACTGAGCATGCATGCACCCATGTCCTACTTACTCAGTGTCCTGTATAACAAGACTGTAAATTTCCTGGAGACAGAATCTACCTTCCATTCCTTTTCTAGACTTGGAGCCTCTTGAGGACAGGATTCTGGTCATCTGTGAATTTCCAACACCTAATGCAATTCCTGGTAAACAGTAGGTACTTAAAATAAATGTTTTAAATGAATGAATGAATGAACTTCTCTAAAGGGATACGATGGGCTTCCTTGGTGGCTCAAATTGTAAAGAATCTTCCTGCAATGCCGGAGACCTAGGTTCAATCCCTGGGTCAGGAAGATCCCCTGAAGGAGGGCATGGTTACCCACTCCAGTATTCTTGCCTAGAGAATCCCCATGGACAGAGGAGCCTGGTGGGCTATATATATATATAGGCCATGGGGTCCCAAAAAGTTGGACACAGCTGAGTGACTAGGCAGAGCAGAGAGACAGGGATACAAGGTTCAATACATGTTCTTCTTTCAGTAGCCTTACGTTGAAAGCAGGAGGAAATGCTACAAAAGTGTATCCTACAGTCCGAGACTCGGGGAGAGGGGTCTTTGTTGTCAGGTAGCCACCCTGGCTCCAGGGGATCTTTATACTCTGGGTCATTTTTAGCACCACCATAGGGTGTTGAGCAATTGTTCCAATTTGAGATCCTTGGGGGAAGAGAAGGTAGCTCTGCTGTTCTGCTTTTCTCCCTGGCATAGAGCCTGGCAGAGTATTAATACTGTAGTGCATGCTTCATAAATATTTGAATTAAGGGTAAATATTGAATTATTAGCAAACGGTCAAGCAAGTTGCTCTGGAGTGAGCATGTGGTCCTGCATTTCTGCCCATGTCCCATCTTGAGATACATGGTACCATATTTTTATCTCTAAAAAATAATATACATTTTGACCTTGGTGGTGGACACACCAACCTTAATGTGGGAAAATGGCATGGAACTAAGTATACAGACACACACACACACACACACACACACACAGAGCAATTTTCTTTCTTGGGCATTTATCCCAGATAAATGAGAACCTACATTCACACAAAAATCTGTCTACAACTGTTTATAGGAATTTTATTTCTAATATTCCCCCGAGAGGAAACACTCCAAATGTCCTTCAGTGGGTGTATAATTCAATAAATCATTGAATCGCTATACCTCTGAACCATGGAATATCACTCAGTAAGAAAGAAGGAGCAAACTGTTGACACACAACAACTTGGATGGATTTCAAAGGAACTATGCTCAGTGAAAAAATCCATCTCAAAAGTTCACTTACTATAGGATTCCATTTATATAACATTCTTGAAATGACAAAATTATGGAGATGGAGAATAGACTAGTGGTTACCAGGGGTTAGAGAGTGGAGTAGGTGGGGATGGGCTGGGGCTATGCATGAGGCATCTTTGTGATGAAACTATGCCATGTCTCAGCTGGTGGTGGTCACAGAAATCTACAGATGTGATAAAATTGCCTGGAACTAAGTACACAGACACACACACACAAACAAGTGCGTGTAAAACTAAATAAGATTGCTGGAGTGCATCAGTGTTAATTTCCTAGTTGTGACAATGTTGTGCAATTGCATAAGAAGTCACCATGGAATGAAACTGGGCAATGGGTGTGTGGACTCTCTGTGTGTAATTTCTTACAACTCTGTGAGAATTTACAATTCTCTTGAAATAAAATAGTCTTTAAGAAAAAAAAAACATAGCAATTTCTCTGGACCTAGGGCTGTTTTCAGAATTAATAAGACAAAATATACAGTGCAGATCTTTGAAAAGCCTTCTTTATGTGTGTAGATCATTAATATTATTTTTAATTCTGAAAAGGTACCTCAGCATTAGGTTTTATAATTCAAAATTACACCGAACTGATGTACCTAACCCTGATTCTACCTTTTCCATTTGGAGTTGAAAGTTTTATTAATCTCTTTCCCTTATTAGTGTCCACTTGTTTTGCTAACAACTTCAGTAAATGTTTCTACTACTTAAATGATTTTGTGTGAGACGGTGAATGCTGTATTATGTATGGGTGCTCTCTATAAATACTGTTTAAAATTAGATGGCAAAGACTTTTAATTCACATCCTGCCAACTGTTTTACCACATTTTTTTCCCTTGCCTGTTTGCCTGCTATGTTATCCTCTATAATGAGTGAGTTACAGTAATTGTAGCTGGAAAAATCATCATGCAAGGGGGAAAAAAAAGCTCAAAACCTGCCTTATTTTTAAATCAGTAAAGCTTCTGTCATTTTTTGGCTGAGTTACAGCTTCACAGCAAAGTCAAAGAACCAGTAGAGTAAATGCCACGTGGGGAAAGGCTCCGTTGAAGCATAAATTAACTGTATTTCATTTTCCCTTAATAAAGAATTTCAGTTTTTCCACAGTTAACTGTATAATCAATTTGCTCCCCTGCTGGTTTGCTAACTTGCTCTTGGCTTTACTTCAATAATATTGAGCCCAGCCTGGAATGAGAGAAGGAGGAGGAACTGATTTCCCTGAGAATACGCCTCAGTGATAGAACATAGATTTTTCCTTCTGGAATTCTGCTGGGGCTTTTATCCTTAAAGAGTCTGAATGTACTGCCCCCAAGCACCATACCCCTCTGGTCACCCGACTCTCTATTAGAATATCTGGTATATTCATAGAGCTTCTTTAATCACCCTTTGGTAATAGGATGATATTACAGTTTTAAATCCTTTTCAGTTTTCTGCCACCGTGGGCTTTCTAAGTCCCTAATTGCCCCTGGAAGACTTTTTGTTTTGTTATTAGAAAAAACAAAAAAATCATTTAACCATGCAAGAACTGAGAGTTCTAAGTAAGAAAGTATTTCAAGTTAAGTTGCTTCCATGAGTAATGAAACGTAACTTTATATCAACTGCTGCTGTACGATCAGCACTTGAATTGTAAAATTATCCTACTGGAAGGGCTGAGAGAGCACAGAAAAAATACATTCTATCCTAACTGCTGATTTGGTTCTTCCTGCCCTTCCCATGCCTAGAAATTATACCCTATACTATGGGTTTGTTCACTAACTCACTTGTAATTCCACATTTTTTCCCCCAGCTCTCTGGATTACAAGACACAAGTTAAACATACAAGATAAACAAATATTATCTTTAGTCACAGAATCACCAGACAAAAAGCTCTTTAGAGCAAGTCATCTCCACCCTCCGCAAGGCTATGTCTGCTCCTCATTCCTAAAGCAGATCCTCAATCTGAGGACAGTACACTGGGTAGAACTGGGGGAAGATACACAGCAACATCAAACCATCAACCTCTCCTCTATCAGTTTAAAGTTTTATTTGTCTCCAAATATCTTTACAGTCACATTAACTCCTAAGGTGCCTTACAGAGAGCTGTGGAAGAGTATAGGGTTACAAAGCCTTCCTAGTACTCTTGGTTGAGAAAAGCACAAAGAACCTCTCAGTTCTCAACTTGGATTACGTCCTTTGTTATCCTTCATTATAGATTTTACTGTATAGCTTTGAACTATATTTCTCATGGTTCTGATTCCTGGCTCATCATTACATAATAGCTTGGGATGAGGTTTTGCTTTTGTCCTCCTCCCCAAATCTATTTTAAAACTCAATGATTTTTTTTTCCTCTTCTGATTTTCCTCAGACAGTCCCCAGGAAATATTCTAATTGAACTACTTTTCTCTGTTTCACTCAGTTTTTCCATCTGACGAAAGGGTCAATTTAGTGCGACTTTTTTTCCTGAAAGAAATAGTTCTTTTTCTGCAAGTTATGTGAGAATGAGTAAAAAGAAGTTAAAGGATAAGAAAATATGACATTTAATACGAACTTTGCCTCTCTGGAATGTCTAAGGTTTGATATACACCCTAAACTATGCCTAAAAGGCAAGAAAGCATTCATTACGGTTCTGTCATAGGAACATAAATCTGAGGCTGCTGAGCCATGCTAGGCTTCCTGAAATTTTTTCAGTGAACTGACCAAATCAAAATTTGAGTTTAATTGGCTTGAAATCAGGGCAAAAGTTGAAATTCAAACATACTAGAGTCCTGACAATTCATCTTTGTTTTACGGAATCCACTGGAAAATTCATATGAAGATAATTATGATTACATTTCTCTTTGGCAATCTTTGAGAATTTATTTTTAAGTAAAACTGTAATTGAGAATGACATATTTTTTTGAAGAGAGCAACTTAACACATTGTCACTGAAGCAGGATGTTCTGGTGAAAGCTGCCCCTTGCCATGTCTCCTCAACATCTAGGTATGGTCAGTCTCGTCAAGGCTCCGAACTGCTGAACTGGGCCAAAAAGTACTTTGAAGACAGTTGTTTGACTGCTTTGGGACAAGCCATGACAAGTCTAGGCAATAATTTGAAGGAAACTTCCAAAACAATTATGTTCCAAGCTCCCAATTTAGAAAGTGGTAGGAATAGTGTCCAGTCAAATAATGGTGGCCACACCCTCTGTGCCCAGTCAGATAACTGTCCAAGAGCTTCATGGTGTGACTCACTTCAAATCCACAGAAAAGATGGTCTGCAAATGTTTTCTTTGAGACTGAAGTGTTTTTATCTTCTAATCCCTTCTCAAGAGTGAATCTAAATTCCCACTTTCCTTTTTTTTTTTAGCATTTGCTGAGACTTTCACCATTACTTTGGCTTTTGGTCTATGAATTCAGTATTATTGATCCTTAATCACCTTTCATATTCTTATTCTCATCTAATTTCTTGGTAAAGAGACTCTGCATGGGCTTATTTGTTGTCTCTGATAGGTATTTTTCTTTAAGTTTATAGAGGTTATAGCACAAAGTGATAAAATGGAGGCTAACGCTCTGTCTTTTTCTTTCTTCTGGCCCTTAAGAAAATGAGAGTGCTGAAGGAATCCTTTATGAAAGCAAAAGAAAGCTTTATTGGTCTTTGTAGGGCAGGCAATAATATCTTGATGATGTGAACATCCTGATGTGAGAAAGCCAGTAGTCTAAAAGGAATGTCTTGAAGGGAAGAAATTCCTCTCTCTTTAGCATGACCATGAGGAACACACACACACACGCACACACACACACACATCACAACAGAAGTTCAGAGTGAACAAAGTGAAGGCAAAATTGAAAGAAGTAAGAAGGCTAAAGTTAAAATTCAGTGTGTAATATCCTAGTTTTTTTTTTTTTTTTGTCCTGTGATCAGAAGCATTCACTGTAACAATTGGACAAGACAGAAATCAGAATACTAGCTAAGAAAGAAATTGCAAGAAAATGTATAAGGAATTTTTGAAATGAGAGACAAACTATCTCTCTCTTTTTCCTTCAGTATTAAACTCACCCAGTCTGTTTCTCTCTCACACACACACGTATACACACATAGCTGATACAACTTAGAAAAAAAAAGTTTCTTGTTTCCACCTGTACAAGCTTTCTGTACAAGTGTACAGAAAGCGATGTTCTTAATTGCTGTGGTGACACAATAAAGAAAATTTATCAGACAATGTTACCTGGCATTTTTAAGTTAAAAATGGATTTCTCAAATGAGTCAACTTACAGATGAAGAGCAAACTGAAAATTTATCAGTGCTATGGCCTTTATCAAAAATCTCACCTCTGCCCAAATAATTGTTAGGGGAAACAAGATGAAACCGAAGCATCTGCTCCCCGTTTATTCATTTACTAATTACTTAGCAAATATTTGTTACACAACTCCTAAAACATCGGGTAGTGTGAGGGAGTGTATCAGTTAGGGTCTCAAGAGTAAACAGATGGCACATTCAAATTAGGACCAACCAAGGGGAGTTTATTTATAGAAGGGATTCATTGCAAAGGTTTGGCTAAGGAGAGACTGTGCAGGAACCCAAGGCCAGTATCGATACCATTGTCACTACCCCTGGGTTCTGAAGGGAGCAGGAGAGGAAAGAGCCAGAGACAGAGTTGTGAGGAGCAGAGGACTCACAGGAAAGAGGCCCAGAGACCCAACATCCTGCTGTCACTGGCCCACCAGCCTCTGATCTCCACCAGGGGCTCCCCACCCACTGAAGCTGGAGGGCTCAGCTCTTGTGGACAGAACCCATACCTGCCAGCCCCTGCAAGGCAGCACAGAAGAGAAAAAGGAGATCCAGAAGGGAAGATTCAGACAAGTAAGAAAGGTCCCATCCTCGAAGAGTTTACTTTCCTTTTAGAAAGTGGGTGTGTTCACATGTAACAGGAAAAGCCTTGAGAGCTATTAAGCAAGGACAAACAAAGGGTGAATGTCCCATTTGGGGCAGCAGGGCAACAGAAACACCATGAGCCTATATGCTCTGAATGGTTGGTATGCTTCTTCAGTTCAGTTCAGTTCAGTCAGTTGCTCTTTGCGATGCCATGAATCGCAGCACGCCAGGCCTCCCTGTCCATCACCATCTCCCGGAGTTCACTCAGACTCACGTCCATCGAGTCAGTGATGCCATCCAGCCATCTCATCCTCTGTCGTCCCCTTCTCCTCCTGCCCCCAATCCCTCCCAGCATCAGAGTCTTTTCCAATGAGTCAACTCTTCGCATGAGGTTTCAGCATTGGAGTTTCAGCTTCAGCATCATTCCTTCCAAAGAAATCCCAGGGCTGATCTCCTTCAGAATGGACTGGTTGGATCTCCTTGCAGTCCAAGGGACTCTCAAGAGTCTTCTCCAACACCACAGTTCAAAGCATCAAATCTTCGGCCCTCAGCTTTCTTCACAGTCCAACTCTCGAATCCATACATGACCACAGGAAAAACTATAGCCTTGACTAGATGGACTTTTGTTGGAAAAGTAATGTCTCTGCTTTTCAGTATGCTATCTAGGTTGGTAATAACTTTTTGTTTTATCTATATAACTTTTTCAGATTCCTCCCTGTTGTAGGTTATTACAAGGTATTGAATATAGTTTCCTGTGCTATACAGTAGGATTATTGTTTACTATTTTATATAGTGTGCATCTGTTAATCCAAAACTCCTAATTTATCCCTCCCACCTCCTGTATAAAGAATTCTTACAACTCAAAAATGAAAAGACAAAGAACTCTATTTAAAAATGGGAAAAGGCAGAATAAGGGAAATAAAAGCAAAAGGAAACAATGGGGATCTACTTAAACTCAAAACCTTTTGCACTGCAAAGAAAACAATAAACAAAACAACTACAACCCACATATTGGGAGAAAATATTTGCAAATGATGTGACTGATAAGGGATTAATTAATCTCCAAAATTTACTAACAGCTTATGATGCTTAATAGCATTAAAACAGACAACCCACTCATAAAATGGGCAGAAGACCTGAAGAGACATTTCTCCAAAGAAGACATACAGATGTCCAATAGGCACATGAAAAGATGTTCAACATTCCTAGCTATTAGAGAAATGCAAATCAAAACTACAATAAGATACCACCTCATACCAGTCAGAATGGCCATCATCAAAAAATCCACAGACAACAAATGCTGGAGAGGGTGTTAAGAGAAAGGAACCCTCTTACACTGTGGATGGGAGTGGAAATTGGTGTAGTCTCTATGGAGAACAGTATGGAGGTTCCTTAAAAATACTAAATGTAAAGCTACCATATGACCCTGCAGTCACATTCCTGGGGATATATCTGGAGGAAAACATGATCCAATAGGACACATGCACCCAAATGTTGATTGCAGCACTGTATTTATTTAGTTTGTTTTATGTTTATTGCAGTTAATTGCAGTTTCAATAAACACTATGCTTATTGCAGTTTACAATAGCCAAGCCACAGAAGCAACTTAAATGTCCATCCACAGAGAAATGAAGAAAGATGTGATACATATAGCCAACAGTATATTCAGTTCAGTTCATTTCAGTTGCTCAGTCGTGTCCGACTCTTTGCAACCCCATGAATCGCAGCACGCCAGGCCTCCCTGTCCATTACCAACTCCCAGAGTTCACTCAAACTCGTGTCCATCAAGTCGGTGATGCCACCCAGCCATCTCATCCTCTGTCGTCCCCTTCTCCTCCTGCCCCCAATCTCTCCCAGCATCAGAGTCTTTTCCAATGAGTCAACTCTTCGCATGAGATGGCCATGAGATGAGTTTCAGCTTCCGCATCAGTCCTTCTAAAGAACACCCAGGGCTGATCTCCTTTAGAATGGACGGGTTGGATCTCCTTGCAGTCCAAGGGACTCTCAAGAGTCTTCTCCAACACCACAGTTCAAAAGCATCAATTCTTCGGCACTCAGCCTTCTTCACAGTCCAACTCTCGCATCCATACATGACCACTGGAAAAACCATAGCCTTGACGAGACGGACCTTTGTTGGCAAAGTAATGTCTCTGCTTTTCAAAAAGAATGAAACAATGCCATCATGGATGGACCTAGAGAATGTCATACTGAGTGGTAAGTCAGATAGAGAAGGAAAAATATTTTATAACATCCCTTATATGTGGAATCTAAAAAGAAATTATACAAATGAACTTAATTATAAAACAGAAAGACACTCACAGACTTAGTAAACAAACTTAGGTTGCCAGGGGAAGGGTTAGTTAGGGACTTTGGGAAGGCCATGTACACATTGTTATATTTAAAATGGATAACCAACAAAGACCTATTGTATAGCACATGGAATTCTGCTTAATGTTATGTGGCAGCCTGGGTGGGAGAGGGACTTGGGGGAGAATGCATGTGTGTGTGTGAAAGTCCCTCAGTTGTGCCCAACTCTTTGTGACCCCATGGACTGTAGCCTGCCAAGCTCCTCTGTCCTTGGAATTCTCCAGGCAAGAATACTGGAGTGGGTAGCCATTCCCTTCTCCAGGGGATCTTCCCAACCCAGGGATCAAGCCCAGGTCTCCTGCACTGCAGGCAGATTCTTTACCCTTCACCTGAAACTACCACAACATTGTTAATCAGCTATACTCCAATATAAAATAAAAAGTCTAAAGTTTGGGTAAAAAATTTTTCTGAAGTCTTAAAAAATGAATTTTTAAAAAAAGGGAAAGGACTTAAACAGATTTTTCCCCAAAGAAGATATATAAATAGCCAATAAGCACATGACAAGGGACTCAACCTCACTAATCATTCAGGAAATGCAAATCAAATCACAGTGAGATACCATAGCTATAAAAAAAAAAGAGAAAAATAGCAAGTGTTGGTGAGGATGTGGAGAAATCAGTACCCTCATAAATGGCTGGCAGGAATGTAAAATGGTGCTGCCACTATGGAAAACAGTATGCTAGTTTCTCAAAAAGTTAAACAAGAATTCTTCTATGACCCAATAATTTCATTTCTTGACGTATACACAAGAAAAGTGAAGAGGCATCCACACAAAAGCTGGTACATGGGTGTTCATAGCTGCATTATTAGTGATAACTGAAAGGTATAAATAACACAAATATTCATCAGCTGATGAATGGCTAGACAGCTGTGGTATAACCATACAATGGAATATCATTCACCCATGAAAAGGAATGAATTACTGATTCATGCTACAACAGAGATGAACCTTGAAAATATGCTAAGTAAGAGAAACCAGATACCAAAAGTAAAATATTACATGATTCCATTTATATGAAATGTCCAGAATAGGCAAATCCATAGTAAACTAGGTTGCTAGGGCATAGGGGAAAGAGAGGTCCTTTAGGGGAGATGAAAATGTTCTAGAACCATACAGAGTTGTACAACACTAAATATACTAAAAACCACTCAATCGTACGCTTTAGAATGGTGAATTGTATATTATGTGAATTAAATCTCAATTTCAAAAACTGCAAAAAAATCTGTAACAGATCAAAATCGCAATGTGTCCTGGTTTGAACTATTAATTATACTATAATTCTATCTCATAGAGCAATTATTAGGGATTAATTGGAAAAAGTAAAGACGACAGAGGTTGCAAGGGGCTGGGAGCTGAAAGGTTGAAAAAAGATCTTTTTTCAAGACCCTGTTCTCTAAGAGATAGACAGTTAACATTATAGGAAGAAAGCTTTGGTCCTGTGTTTTCAATCTGATATTATTCAGGAGAAAGGCCAGACTGAAATTCCAAAGATTCTCTTGAAGAGTCAAGGTTAATACTCCTTAGTACAGAAGTTCCCCTACCTGGCAAATTTTAACTTAGAACTTTCAAAAAAGGAGCAAAACTAGAGGCCTGCATGTCACTCGCTCAGTTGTGTCTGACTCTTTGCGACCCCATGGACTATAGCCCTCCAGGCTCCTCTGTGCATAGAATTCTCCAGGCAGAAATACTGGAGTGAGGAGCCATTCACTTCTTCAGGGAATCTTCCTGACCCAGGGATCAAACTGGCATTGAAGGCAGATTCTTTATCCACAAGGGAAGTGTATAGGAGGCCTACAGGCCTAACATTAACTCAGCAGAGACAGGAGCTTAAGGACTGCAGGTCATGGCCCAAGTGCTGCTGCTGAAATTTTGTTCGGGATCTCACTAGCACCCTAGTGTCTATGGCACATTGCAATGAGCCCAAATCCAGCGTCAGTGGCAGATAGAGAGCTAGGAAAATCCTAGAGCTACTAAAGGGATCCCTTAGGCTCTTGGTGACTCATCAAGTAAAGGAGTTGTCTCCTTCTCTGCATGTGCGGTGGAGATGAAACAAACTCATTTTGCACAAAGATGACTGATATGATGTATATTAGCCTGGCTCTAAGGCTCAAAAATGAACTCACACTTCTTAAGAGAAATGTATTTGAGATCTACAAATTTATAAACCTACACTGTTTTGAAGTAGAAAGGTATGCTGAAGTTATGCCCTGCCTTTGTTTTCTTTTTATTTTTTCAGTTCAGTTCAGTTGCTCAGTTGTGTCCAACTCTTTGTGACCCCATGAACTGTAGCACACCAGGCTTCCCTATTCATCACCAACTCCTGGAGCTTGCTCAAGCTCATATCCATTGAGTTGACGAAGCCATCCAGCCATGTCATCCTCTGTGGTTCCCTTCTCCTCCTGCCTTCAATCTTTCCCAGCATCAGGGTCTTTTCCAATGAGTCAGTTCCTCACATCAGGTGGCCAAAGTACTGGTGTCTCAACTTCAGTATCATTCCTTCTAGTGGATACTCAGGACTGATTTCCTTTAGGATTGACTGGTTTGATTATGGCTGTGCTGGGTCTTCGGTCCTGTACACAGGCTTTCTCTCGTTGAGACAAGCGAGGGCTACTCTCCAGCCACAGTGTGAGGGCTTCTCATGGTGGTGGCTTCCCTAGCTGTGGAGCACGGGTTCTAGAGCACAGACTCAACAGTTAGTTTTGAGGCTTAGTTGCTCCAAGGCACGTGGAATCTTCCCAGACCAGGGATTGAAGCCATGTCTCCTGCATTGGCAGGTGGGCTCTTTACCACTGAGCCACCAGGGAAGCCCCTGCCTTTGTTTTAAATCAGGTGTTGGGGGAGATGTTTCCTTATTAGATAAAATCCCCTGAACTCAACGAGGCCCTTCAGATGAGCATCAACCCTGCCTCTATTTGCCACACCATCTTCTTGTCCTTCCTTTTATTTCTTTTTCCCTTCCTTTTATTGAAGATTTTCTCTAGACTTAATACAAAGTACACATAAAAGCAAACGCTGGATATTTTCCCTCAGAGACTTCATCATCAAGTTAAAAAGACAAATAGAAATACTTAAAAAATGCTAGATAATCTTATGCTTTAAACAACCTATAAGCATGTTATACCATAATAAATGATCAAATTTGAAATGAGCAATACAGGAATATATACCATGCGTTTAGGAGGAAGATCACCATGGGATGAAAAAGATTGAGAATAGTTCATGTTTCATTTAAGGGAACTCTCATTTTGAAGAACTGAAGGACTTTATACTGACAAGTGAAATATGTTGCCTATTGACTAGGATTTGAAAATAGTTTTGTTTTACATAATTGTAATCAGATTTGATGTGTACTGTAAAATTCTAATACAATCTCCCTTCCTAGCTCCAAATTGGATAGCCTCTTAACATTTGTGGTAACAGGATTTGACCTATAATACATTGTGTTTATATAATACCCTATATTTAGCATCAAATGGAAAAGTTTTCCAATAATGAGGTTTGGGAACACAGTCAATTTTTAGGCATCAAGTCACGCTCATGACAGCTCAGCAGCTCTAAACTGTTCTTGAGAAGAAAGTGAGTGACAGGATGTAAAACTAGCAATCGTGGAGAGAACGAAGCTATTCCCTTCCTCAGAACTTGACTCTAAACTTTCCTGTTTGACCTTTCTCTGGGGAAACTGTCCTTCATCCTCCCACCCTCTCACTCCTAAAGACCTTTCATTTTATCTCAGAGGTGGTACTAGACCATCAGCTAAATTACCTTAGAACATTGGCAGGCTCCAATTTTTAGTTTGACAATTACCTCACTTAACCATATATATATACATTTTTTTTCTTTCTGAAAAATCTTCCCAATCCATAACACAACAAAACAAACTGACCAAAAACACCACCCTCACTGCCAATTGCAAACAAAAATCCCCCAAATAACAATAACAACAAAAGTCCCCCACTGACCTCACTTTGCAAAGATTTTGGGGACCTGGCTTTGTAAACCCTCCATATTGAGAACGTTCTGGCACAGAGAGGAGAAATTTGCCTGTTTTAGGTGTGGATTTTAGGAACAGAATTTTCCATACCGGATTAGATCATTTTTCCATCAAGCCCAATATCCGGCTTAGCTGACATGAAGTTAATGATGGTGAAATGCTTTGAAAACATACGTACCACATAAGCAATACATACATACCTTATAAGCAATAATGAGCCTGCATACTAGTAACTGTTATGGCCCCAAGTCCTGGTTCATGAAAGATTTTTTGAAAAGAACCTTAAATGAGTAGAAGAGACAAAGTATTTAAAAGATTAACTTCTTGCTTCTTTCTACATTTCACATGTCTTGAGCAAATAAATCATTTTAAAGAACTGAAAGTGTTAAGAATTAAGGGTGTTTCCAGAACAAGCTAAGAATGTGTTTGGTGATATTTACAATGTGGACGTGTTTCTTGGGTCTGACTGAAGAATCAAGTTAAGCAGGTTACATGTAGCCATAGGGCTCACTACTTAAAAGTGACTCTTTTTGTTTTCTTCTTTCCTTTTGGGCAGAGAATAGGAGGAACAGAAGATTTACCAACTAGTATTTCTTCAGTTGTTTAGCTTTAAATTTGCCTAGAGAGGGGGAGCCATTTTCGTTTAGATCTGTTTACTTGGTATTTTTTCAGGTTAGTTTAATTTGTACTTGAACTATGAGAATAACATTAAACTAGCGAATAGTACTTGCTTTTTTTCCTTTAAGTGTTGTTTATTGAACAGCTTTTAAAAATTAACAATGACGGAAGAATGTATGGGATTCATCAGTGAATTATGGTAGCTTTGCTCTCTACAAAGACTGAGGGAAAAAAAAATCACACTACGGAGTCCTTCAATCTTTGTGTTACTTTTTAAAAGGGATCTCAAATTTTCCATTTCAAATGTTTCCAGATAACTATTTTTTGGGCTCCAAAATCACTGCAGATGGTGACTGCAGCCATGAAATTAAAAGACGCTTACTCCTTGGAAGAAAAGTTATGACCAACCTAGATAGCATATTCAAAAGCAGAGACATTACTTTGCCGACTAAGGTCCGTCTAGTCAAGGCTATGGTTTTTCCTGTAGTCATGTATGGATGTGAGAGTTGGACTGTGAAGAAGGCTGAGCGCCGAAGAATTAATGCTTTTGAAGTGTGGTGTTGGAGAAGACTCTTGAGAGTCCCTTGGACTGCAAAAAGATCCAACCAATCCATTCTGAAGGAGATCAGCCCTGGGATTTCTTTGGAAGGAATGATGCTCAAGCTGAAACTCCAGTACTTTGGCCACCTCATGCGAAGAGTTGACTCACTGGAAAAGACTCTGATGCTGGGAGGGATTGGGGGCAGGAGGAGAGGGGGACGGCCGAGGATGAGATGGCTGGATGGCATCGAAGACTCGATGGGCGTGAGTCTGGGTGGACTCCGGGAGATGGTGATGGACAGGGAGGCCTGGCATGCTGTGATTCATGGGGTCGCAAAGAGTCGGACACGACTGAGCGACTGAACTGAACTTACTATTTCGTCTTTATTTAATTTGGAACTGTTTAGATCCCAAAAACACTTAGCTTCTTAAAAAATTTCAGAATAATTAAGATATTGATGCTTAGGAACTTTTATTTTTATTGGGGTGTCATTTGAAATTCTATCTAGGTTTTATCTAAGTTTTCTAATCATTACTGAATAGCAGAGTTTATAAAAAACAGAAGAAAAGGTGCCAAAATAACACTTTTTTTGTGTGCAGTTTCTATCTCAAATAGCCCAAAGAACTTTGCATGCAGGAAACCCTGGTTCGATTCCTGGGTCAGGAAGATCCTCTGGAGAAGGGATAGGCTACCCATTCCAGTATTCCAGGGCTTCCCTGGTGGCTCAGATGGTAAAGAATCCACCTATAATGCAGGAGACCTAGGCTTGATCCCTGAGTTTGGAAGACCCTCTGGACAAGGGAATGGCTACACACTCTAGTATTCTGGTGTGGAGAATTCCATGGACTGTATAGTCCATGGTGTTGCAAACAGTTGGACATGATTGAGCAACTTTCACTTTTCACGAAAATATTTATTCTATTTTATAGATGAAGAAATTTAAGGACCAGAATAACCATCAAAGCCTTGTGTAGTGAAAAATGCTCTGAGCTGGAAACAGACTGTTTCTAGATTTGAATGTATCATCAGAGGTTTGACCTTTAACCTCCCTGGGCCTGTCTTGCCACTTATAAAATGAGAGATTTGGACTAAATCTACTGAGAATCCTAACATTCTGCATGTCTAACCTTGGATGAATTTTGCAACAGCAAGAAAATCAATGAGAACAAAATTTAACTTGCCAACTCCAGCGAAGAAGGGGGACTAAGAATGAGAAGGTATAAATGCACTGGAATAGGGACATCCTTGGTGGTCGAGTGGTTAGGACTCCATACTTTCTCTGCTGAGGGCTGGGTTCAATCCCTGGTCAGAGAACTAAGATCCCACCAAAAAAAAAAAAAAAAAAAAGTGGGGGGCACTGGGATGTGTTGGCCTTGAGAGGAGGTATTACTAGGATCAGACTCTCAATGCACTCGCCAAGCACTGGGCATCGTTAAGAACAGCATCCAAAGTTCAGAGCTTGTGTGCATTGGTGCAGGCAGGCAAAGATGGGGATATGCGCAAAATAAAAAGTTCTAGGGGAATTCCCTGGTGGTATAGTGGTTACAACTAAGTACTTTCACTGTCATGGACCCAAGTTAGATCCCTGATTGGGGAACTAAGTCACACAAGCATCAGGGCCAAAAGAAAAAAGCTCTAGTAAATTCAGTGAGGAAAAACCAGTCAGGCCCGTTGTTGCCACTCATGCATACCTAGTAGTCCTTAGATTCCCAGAGCTTTGTCAACCTACTTTTAATCTGCTTTTCCAAAACCAGCCTACCTTACCAGTAGGTTCACAGCTTCAACTGAATGTACCCAACGCCAAACACTAAATTAAACTCTTTTAGTTTCCAAATTAACTTCATCGCCTAATCACACAACTAAAGTGCTTTTCTGTTGTCAAAGCAATGCATGTTTTACCGAAGGACATTAGAAAAAGTTTTTAAAAACTACAAGCAAAATGAGAATAGTCAAGAAGCCCACCAACCAGAGAATGAATGACACACGTTATTATGTTTCCGTCCGACTTCTCTTCTGTGGGCGTATCTACAATTTTTGTTTTGAAAACTGGAATCGTGCTGTGTAATGACTTTAAGCCCCCTCTTTTTAATATTAAGGGTAGATGGCAAGAACTTTCACATCACAAATGCTCTTACATAGTAAGATGGTATTTAATTCTGATGCCAAACATCTGGATGAAACGTTAAAATAAAAATCAGTCAATTATCTGGATATTTTCAAATATCCAGATGTTTGGCACCAGGTCGTCAAAACATTAAAATCCTTGACCAAAATTTGCAGCTTTTGCACAGATGTCTGGCATTATGTAGGCAAACTCTCTCTGAACGGACTGGCCCCTTTGGCAGCAGAGAAGCAGAGCATTTATTACATGCTTTAGTCCAAAGTGTTTCAAAGTGTAGCTCATGGGTAACTTTTTAATTTTTTTCATAATGATTCAGCAGCACAAAGAATATGTATATATTTTAGGAATCTTCAATCCATTATGAAAAAAATCTGCTATCGATATTTTTAGTTATTTCTCATCTGATTTAACTGACCTTGAGAGCTTAGCATAAAGTTGTCATTTCACCCAGGTCCTGGTCTTGAGGATTTGTATCCTAATTAGGGATTTGTTTTGTCTTTTCTTGCTGTAATGAAACCAGTTCTTTCTGGCTGATAATTTTATTAACAGATTGCTCTGCATATTTAAAAGCCATGTTATAATACTCCAATATTTCTGACAACAGTCTGACTTAAAATACGTGAAGATTGCCTTAAAAGATATTTTTATGATTTTCTAATTATCTTTTTCCTTGGGTCCTAGTTTTTCCTCTAGTTCTGTATTAGTGTCTGTTTTTTCATTTGTGTGCCTTTTTTAAAAAATTCCTGAAGGTATCATTTGTATAAGGTCAGTGAAATTCAGTGTCATTCACAATCATGTCATACCAAATTTTATGTACTTGAATACATATAGAAATCTTTGAAAGTACCATCCTTAATATATTTTTTCTGTCTTTCATCTTTCATCCTATCTGGTTTTCTTTTCATTAGTTTTGCTATGATTATGACTATTACATGTCTATTAGTGTAAAAATATTTCTTACTTCTGTTGCTGAAACAGAAAAAAAAAAAAGAAAGAATCTATCCAAGATATGCCAAAGAGAGCAATGTAGCTGGATAACACGATGCGTGAGTCAATGAATAACAAGAACTAAGCTCACTTCATGCCTCTCACCTACGCAGCCCTGCTCGTTCCTATGTTCTCTTCCTGCTCTGTCACCAACTTGCTCGATTGCCACAGGCAGGACATTAGCTGGGCCTTTGCCTCAGGTTCTTCATCCTTCAGCCATAAAAAATTAGACATTGCCACCTAGGTATGTCTTGTGAAATAATTTGTAAAGATTCTTTGACATCATAAATATTAAATGTTACTATTGAGTAGCTTGATTTATCTGAATAATTTACATGGAAAAACCAGGCAGATATAAATTTTTTATTTTAAAAATTATATATATGAACGACCCCACTCCACATTTGAGGGCTAAATCTTTCTTTCTTTCTTTTTTTTTTTTAAATTTTTATTTATTTGAGGACTTCCCAGTAGCTGAGTGGTAAAGAATCAGCCTGCAATGCAGGAGAGGCAAGAGACACAGTTTCGATCCCTGGGTAGGGAAGATCCCCTGGAAGAGGAAATGGCAACCCAGTCCCGTACCCGTGCCTGGGAAATTATCTATTTATTTGTGGCTGCACTTGAGTCTTGGTTGCTGTATGCGGGCTTTCTCTAGCTGTGGTGAGCTGTGGCTACTTTTCCTTGTGGTGCTTGGGCTTCTCATTGCAATGGCTTTTATGTGGAGCATGGGATCTACGGCAAGCGGGCTTCAGTAGTTGCAGCACCTGGGCGCAGTAGTTGTGGCTCAAAGGCTCTAAAGTACTGGCTCAGCAGTTGTGGCGCCTGGGCTTGGTTGTCCAGTGGTATGTGAGATCTTCCCTGACATGGATCAAACCTGTTTTCCCTACATTGGCAGGTGAATTCTTAACCACTGGACCACCAGGGATATCCTAAGCCTTTGTTTCCTGCCAAGCATTGCAAACTCATTTTTAGTCTTAGCATCTAAGTGCCTAATTTGCTCTTATGAATATATGCTTCAGATTTATTGAGTGGTGTTCTTGCCCAATGGCAAATTATCTATGATTTGATATTTGGGGCACTTTTCTGGGGTCTGAACAGGTCTAAGTAGAGCAGTCATTAATGAGGCGATATGCCACTGCTGCTCTGAGATGATATCTTCACACGATTGCTATGTTTTATATGACAGCAAATCTTTAGATGAAAATGAGAAATTATAACTGCTTAGCTAGATATTTGGAAATCTTTATATAGTTGTATTCTTTCATCCAAAGTACTAGACTGCTGGGCTGTAAAAACAGTAACCTCAGACTTTTGACTCTGTGTTCCTCAGACGTGAATTTCTTCATGGCCATATGGATTGTATATATAAATAATAAGCAGAAAGATAGACATGTGGACATTAATGCAAAAACTGTTGAAAGAAATGGTAGAATCATTTTAATTATTTATTTGGCAACTGATAGCTGAATTCATCCACTAATTGGTTGCTTTGAAGTTAAGTGGTTGTTTGACAAACTTAAGCCTTCCGCTTTAGTATTGGTGTAGGTACATTGTGGTGCACATGTTCCTATGTGGCTGAATTTCAGTGACTATTTCCTGGTATCCATCAGTGACGAGAGAAGTCAGATTTCTCTGTATCTCTCGCTTCCCTCATCCAATTCATTAGTAAGTCCTACAGCACCACTTTCAAACTACATTCTGAATCAAACTACCTCTCACTATTTCTGCAACTTCCATCTTGGCCCAGATTACTGTCAGCACTTGCCTGGTCTATCATAATTGCCTCTGAACTGGTCTTTGTCCTTCCAATCTTTTCTCCTGTAGGCGCTCTTTGCCCCCCAGATGCCAGATTGATCTTTCAAAAACGTAACCTGGATCATGTTATTTTCTGCTCCAAAGCCACCAAAAGCTTCCCCCAATATTCAAAATACAAGCTGAACTCTAAGATCCAACATGATCTCCATCGTGCTTATCTGTCTTCCTCTCCCTCGCCACCACACAAGCCTTCTCATGGCTCCTCATGTGTACGAAGTCAGCTCATGTCTCAGGGCTATTGTAACACTACCTCCTCTGCCTGGAAGCTTCTTGCCTTATATACTCATACATCTCAGGTCCCTTCAATGTTACCTCCTCAGAGAAACCTTCCCAGACTGTGTTTTCTAAGTGAGGTTGCCTACCCCTTGTTATTCTCTACACCCTTGACCCATTTTATTTTGCTTCATGGTACTTGCACTATCTAAATTTATATTAGATATACTTTTTTTTGGCAAGATCTTATAAAGCTCTATTGAAAGACATTGAAGACAATACAAATAATTGGAGAAATCTAATTCCTCCATTCCTGGATATTCCTGGATAATGACATTCAGTATCATAAAGGTGTAAATTCTACTCTAAATGAATCTATACATTTGAAGTAATTCCAACCAAAATTCCAAATACCTTTTTTTAATTTTACAAAGCGATATATAATTAACCTATAAGAATAAAAACAATGTGTACTTATTTCAGAGTAGAGTAATGGAACAGAACAGAACCAGAAATTGACCTATGTATACTTAGGGCTTTAAAAATATGATAAAGGTGATTTTTTATACAATTTTGTAAGATTAATCCCCTTTTACAGTTATTACAAAATATTCATTTTGTTCCCTGTGCTGTACAATGCAATGCTTTGTAGCTTATTTTATGTTGTTCAGCTGCTAAGTTATGTCCAACTCTTTGTGACCCCATGGATCGTAGCTTGTCAGGCTTCTCTGTCCTCCACTATCTTCTGGAGTTTGCTCAAATTAATGTCCACTGAGTCAATGATGGTATCTAACCATCTCATCCTCTGCTTCAGTTCAGTTCAGTTCAGTTCAGTTCAGTCGCTCAGTCGTGTCCGACTCTGTGATCCCATGAATCACAGCACGCCAGGGCTCCGTGCCCATCACCAACTCCCAGAGTTCACTCAGATTCACGTCCATCGAGTCAGTGATGCCATCCAGCCATCTCATCCTCCATCGTCCCCTTCTCCTCCTGCCCCCAATCCCTCCCAGCATCAGAGTCTTTTCTAATGAGTCAACTCTTCGCATGACATGGCCAAAGTACTGGAGTTTCAGCTTGAGCATCATTCCTTCCAAAGAAATCCCAGGGCTGATCTCCTTCGGAATGGACTGGTTGGATCTCCTTGCAGTCCAAGGGACTCTCAAGAGTCTTCTCCAACACCACAGTTCAAAAGCATCAATTCTTCAGCACTCAGCCTTCTTCACAGTCCAACTCTCACATCCATACATGACCACTGGAAAAACCATAGCCTTGACTAGATGGACCTTTGTTGGCAAAGTAATGTCTCTGCTTTTGAATATGCTGTCTAGGTTGGCCATAACTTTTCTTCCAAGGAGCAAGCATCTTTTAATTTCATGGCTGCAATCACCATCTGCAGTGATTTTGGAGCCCCCCAAAATAAAGGCTGCCACTGTTTCTACTGTTTCCCCATCTATTTCCCATGAAGTGATGGGACCAGATGCCATGATCTTCGTTTTCTGAATGTTGAGCTTTAAGCCAACTTTTTCACTTTTTTACTCATCCTCTGCTTATTTTATACCAAACAGTTTATACTTCCCACTTCTTAACCCCTGTCACTCCTCCTTCACCAGATATACTTCTGTTTATGAATTGTTCTCTCTCCCAGTGAACAGTAAATAATCTTCACAGAAGAAGGAATTGTGTTCATTTTTTACATTGAGGTTTCCCAGCACCTAAATTGGTCTGGCTCATAGTATGTGCTCAGGAAATATCTTTTCACTGAAAAAATGACTCAGGGAGTGAAAAAAAATGACTAATAAAGGATGTTTGTTCTCTAGTTCTATATCATTCTATTGTACATCTCTGGGCTTATAAAATTATCATAGAAACAATTCTTGGAGGAACAATTATTAGCAAGTAATATCTCAGGGCATGTATGCATGCTGTCACTTCAGTTGTGTCTGACTCTGTAACTCCATGGACTGTAGCCCACCAGTCTCCTCTATGGGATTCTCCAGGCAAGAATACTGGAGTGGGTTACCATTTCCTCCTCCAGAGGATCTTCTCAACCCAGGGATCAAACCCAAATATCTTACATCTCCTGCATTGGCAGGTGAGTTCTTTACCACTAGCGCCACCTGGGAAATCCAACATCTCCTGGACAACCCGCTTAAAGAAATGTAGATAGTTTAGGAGACAGTTGGGTTAGAGCATCACCAGTTGATCAATTACCTTTGCTTGCTCAGCTGCAGGGGTCGCTTCTGCCAGGCAACCCAGACATGGGTCCTGGTGGCTTCCAGCCTGCCTAGTGGGGTGTGTGCCAGTCTCATATACCAGTAGTGAAATGGGACCCTCACTCTCTGTGTTACTAGGGTCCATCTTCTTTTCTATGTTGGCTCACTTCACCAATCATTGAATACACTGATTCAGTAGTCATTTCTCATCCTCTTAAAACTATTATCTTCCATATTACTGAAGGATAAAAAGGACAAAAGTTGACCCCAAAGGCCTAGTTACCTAAGCAGAAACTTCTCTTCTATGAATACTTGTGATTAGTCCCATAACTAGTATATGCTGAATTCTTTCCATGTGTCAGATTATGTGGTAAGCACTAAGAAAAAGCAAAAACATAACTGCCCTTTCATTTGACCACACTTTTTTAGAGCTTTCACAGGTATTCTCATTTATCTCATTCATAGTCCCTGCTCTCAAGAAGTTTGTAATCTACTTATGGACTTTAAAAAAAAAAAGTAAAATAATTAGAAACTAACATGAAAGTACATGAAACCTAAATTTCTTGGTTGGGCTATATATCATAGGAATTGGGGGTTGGGTAGACTTAGACTAGACTTTTTAGAGAAGGTTCCAGAGAGAAGGTTAGGGTTGATCCAAACCTTTGGCTGACTTCTCCACTAGACCATTGCTTATATTAATACAAGACATATTTTATGTTCCCAAAGATCTTATAATATAGTGGGAAAGTTATAAAGGTAACATTAAAACAAAGCTTAGTTAGGTAATATGAGAGTGATATAAGCAGAATAGAACAGAATAGGAGAGGAAAAAGAGTTTCTAATCAGTCTATCAAGGAATGCTTCATAGTGAAGGGCCCACTAGGACCTAGCGTTCAGGTTGAGAAACAATACTGCAGTCACAGTAAATTTATTCAACTGGTCATGATTCAGCATCGATTTGGTCAATGTTACCAAAGCATTTTTAATATGTAGCTACAGTATAAATAACTTCCCAGAGGTAAAAGCATCTTTTAAGTTCACAATGAGCAGTATTATTAATGTAGTCTATGTGTGCTCAGTTGCTCAGCTGTGTCCAAGTCTTTGTGACCCCATGGACTGTAGCTCGACAGGCTCCCCTGTCCATGGGATTTCCCAGGCAAGAATACTGGAGTGGGTTGCCATTTCCTTCCCCAGGGGATCTTCTCTACCCAGAAATTAAATCTGCGTCTCCTGCTACTCCTGAATTGGCAGGTGGATTCTTTACCACTGAGCCATCTGGGAAGCCCAATGTACTCTATATTAGGCGGCTATTCTAGAATAAGATTCAAACCTACATGCCATAAAGCAAAAAGGATGAATCGCATCCAAAATGGAGGAAATAAGTATGCAAAACCTAATCAAGTTTCTTGGTTAGCCAAGATTTTCTCTACTCCCCAAATACTAGTAAGTACAAGACTTAAAGAGAGAAAGGAAGAAATTGAAGTTGCTCAGTCCTGTCAGACTCTTTGTGACCCCACGGACTGCAATCTATCAGGCTCCTCTGTCCATGGGATTTTCTAGGCAAGAATACTGGAGTGGGTTGCCATTTCCTTCTCCAGGGGATCCTCTTGACCCAGGGATGGAACCTGGGTCTCCCACATTGCAGGTAGACGCTTTACCTTCTGAGCCACCAGGGAAACCACATGACTTAATGCCATAGGAAAAAATTAGAACGTTAGGTTGCTCTGTAAATTAAGGCAGAATTGATCAAAGGAGATATATCAGATAATGAGCTCTTTACACAAAGAATCAGTAATCTTCTTTTTCAAAAAAAGTTATAATCAATCCCATTTTGAGATGACAAAAATCAAGGTTCGGGAAGGTCAAG
Source organism: Ovis aries (assembly GCF_016772045.2). Lineage (NCBI taxonomy): Eukaryota > Metazoa > Chordata > Mammalia > Artiodactyla > Bovidae > Ovis > Ovis aries. The sequence goes on from NC_056062.1 coordinate 47,144,614, forward strand.
TACCCAAATGTTCATAGCTGCTAAATGTCATCACTGCTGGGATTTGGAGTCTGGTCTGTTTGGCTCCATTACTATACTGTGAGTTGCCATAAAGAAGACAAATGAGTGGAGTGGCGGAGAAGAGATAAATCAGAAGTTTGAGATTAACAGATACACTACTATATATAAAACAGATAAACAAGAATGACTTATATAGCACAGGAAACAGTATTCAATACCTTGTAATAATCTATAATGGAAAAGAATCTGAAAAAGAATATATATATATATATATATATATATGACTCATAGATAAATATGAATCACTTTGCTGTACACCTGAAACTAACACAACATTGTAAATTAACTATACTTCAATTTTTAAAAATGATGCTAAAAAGCAATAAAGTCTACAGGAATTCCCCAGCCATCTGGTGGTTAGGACTCTGTGCTTTCACTGCTGAGTGATCATATTCAATCCCTGGCCGGGGAACTAAGATCCCACGTACTGCACAGGGCAGGCAAAATAAAATTTTAAACAAGAATAGTAAAGTCTATTTTGTCTGGAAAGAAAAACAAAGCAACTGCGAAAGCAGGCTAAGTAGGAGCAAGAAGTCAGCCTGTGCAGTCCGCACAGTAAAGTGATGCTCTCGAGTAATAATCTATTAGGTGAGTAAACAGATGCCATCCACTGTCAATCCAGGGTGCATCACTTGCACCAAATCCTGCTGTCAACAGCACTTCCGTTGTTTTCAGTAAGAAATTATATTGACTTTTCAGTTTTCAATATTCACACTGATTTTTACATGAAATTTGCACATTAGCAATGGAAGCACTTTGAATCAATTCCAAACAAAGCACAAAACCAACGTCTGTCTGAGTCAAAAGAGATTCGGAAGACAGGTGAGTTAACATCTGTCTGGAGAGTTTGCAGGCTTTGCCTGGCAACAGAGGCCAAGAGCAGACTTTAGCCTAAGGAAGCAAGTGTCTCAGCTCTCCTGAGTTGTGCCTCCATTTAATTTTGCTTGAATTTTGAGATTTAATCTGCCCATATGTAAATATGTCATAACAAAAGCACATTTTAAAGCCGAAATCTAAATAGCGTTGACATCAGCCACCAATTTCCAGGATTTGGGAGGCATTCTCATCCATGAATGCTATTAACTGAACGTTGGTTATTGCTTAGAATGCAAACAAAAATATAACATTTCATGGTTATTGTCCTTGACATATTTCAGAAAAGAAGTGGCAACAGATGTGACAATTCAGAGAAACTCTAACAGAGAACACTACCACTACCCCCAATTTCTCTCGTATCTTCAAATAGCAAAGCTGAGTTTTATTTCTCATATCACTTTTTTGTTGGTGTTTGGTCATAGGACTGGGGTGAGTTCGGTAGATTCAGTATTAGGGGAGCAGGAGAAACAAGACTCATGAACTTGTTCTGGAGGGAAAACTGGGGACACAAAATTGGCAGACAGGATGGGATGAAGCACTGAAATGCTCTTGGTTCTTGATGTTGATACCCATCTAGTCTACCTGAGCAGAAGTCATTGTATCAAGGCTTACTTATAGGAGTGACACGGACAGACCTCGAGATTGTCATCCTGAATGAAGTCAAAGACTTACTTATGTTACCGCTTGCATGTGGAATCTAAAAAAAGGTACAAATGAACTTATTTACAAAACAGAAGCAGAGTCACAGACACAGAAAACAAATTTATGGTTACCAGGGAGGGAAGTGGGAAAAGGCATAAATTGGTAGATTAGGATTGATATATACATATTATTATTTATTATATGTGAGCATGCAAGCTAAGTCACTTCAGCTGTGTCTGACTCTTTGCAAGCCTATGGACTATAGCCTGCTAAGCTCCTCTGTCCATTGGATTCTCCAGTAAGAATATTAGGGTGGGTTGTCATGCCCTCCTCCAGGGGATCTTCAAAACCCAGGGACTGAACCCACATCTCTTATGTTTCTTACGTTGGCAGGCAGATTCTTTACCACTAGCGCTACCTGGGAAGTCCCATTATATATTGTATGGATAACTAAGAAAACCTACTCTATAGCACAGGGAACTCTACTCAATATTCTGTAGTGGCCTATATGGAAAAAGAATTTTTAAAAAAGAGTTGATATACATATATACGTAATTCTGATTTACTTTTCTGTACACTTGAAACTGATACAATGCTGTAAATCAACTATGCTTCAATAAAAAAAATTTTTTTTAAGATTTACTTATACAGACCTAGATAGATTTATCATGAGCTTCCCAGGTGGCTCTGATGGGTAAAGAACTCACCTTCCAACGCAGGAGGCATAAGAGACGCAGGTTCGATCCCTGGGTCAGGAAGATCCCCTGGAGAAGGGCATAAGCAACCCACTCCAGTATTCTTGCCTGGAGAATCCCATGGACAGAGGAGCCTGGTGGGCTACAGTTCATAGGCTCACAAAGAGTCAGACACGGCTGAAGAGACTCAGCACACAGGCACACATAGACTCATCATAGAAGAGTTTTCAAAGTCTTAGTAGCGTTGTAATATTCTTTCTATCTGGTCTTGGGCCTCTCCTGCCAGTTTTAAAAATCAGAATAAATGCCTTAGGGCCTTAAGATATACTTTATTTTATTTTTTTTTACTGTTTTCTCTCACTTTTATTTCAACTCAAAATCACAAAAGAAGACAGAAAAACCTCATTTGAACACTATGGGAATATAAGAGTGGGTGCTTGAGAAACACAAGCACCTTTATCTATGGATTATACTCCTAGGAAGTTGATCATAAGTGGAAATAAAGTGTTTCAAATATGATTTTCTCATAGAAACAGTGCTGGAACAGAAGGGCAAAGTTCCTGACCTAGGGCCTTATGCCAACTTTTACCAAATGCAGGACTTAATAAACTATAAATGATATATTTTATGTTTCATAGCATAAAGCTTTCTAAAGCAAACATAAATCAATTAAGTAGCGCTACAAGTAGTCAATAAACATAAAATCCATTTAATATGATGCAGTCTCTTTGACCGTGTTTTCCTGCCAAATATTATACTGACGCAAAACAGCTTTGAGTCCATTTATTATTTATATGGATTTCAGGAAGATTTTCTTGAGGACATTTTGATAAGCACATTAAAGGAAAGTTTGGGCCAGTGATTCGATGCCATTTTGGAAAAGAGAAAATTAACTCAATTTTCCACGGTTCCCTCATTTCCTTACAGTCAATTTTCCTATCATAAAACCTAGGGATTAGAACTAATCACGGCCTGCTAGTGTGCTTGGGGTTGGGAATCTTTTCCTCAAAGGGGGAGTGAAGCATATGTTCAAGTGAGAAACTGCCTGTTTAAGTGTCGGGAGTTACAACCTGAGTGTAGTTGGCAGAGGACTGTAAGTGCGAATTGCTATGCGTACAGATCACCACCAGGATTGCTTGAGGGACTTTTCACCCCCTCCAATTTATTACTGAGCGGCAAGAAACATTAACTGGGAAACTTCAGTGCTTATAAGCCTAGTTACTTAATTCAGGGCAAAAAACAAGCAGATCCTAAGAAAGGCTGAGCATTCTTGACTAGACCTTAAAAACCATCCCCAAATGTTATTTTGACTACATTTATACAATAATAAATCACCAGATATCTTTTACGAAGCCAATCAATGTCAAGGGAAAAATAGATCTCTGATAATAATTCTCGAAATCTTGCAATAAAATCCTGAATTTTCTGTTAAGTTAGTCTGTGTAACAGGACACAAAGAACAGTACAATTTGTTCTAATTCATTTTAGGAGGGGGGAAGGGCGGCAAATCATTCACTTAATCTTGTATTACCTCAAAATTGGTTTGGGAAAAGTCACAAATTAGCTCTGTCATTTCTGACAACATGATTTTTATCAGCTTGGTTAAACAGTGCAGGGTGAGGGTTGGGGGGGGGTAGATTTTATTTCAAATCTTGGGGAAAAGACCTTTGCATCAACATGATTCCACTATCGTTAGCAGATATCCACATTCAGAATAACTCTTCTATAGCTGTGTTTACTCTCCGCAGAACTGGCCCTTTGTCAGTTCCATTTATCTTAAAAGGCCCAGTTATTCTTTTCCTTCGTGTACAACCAACTCCACTAAAGCTGTTTTTATCTCAGCTTGTTTTCTAATCTGGTGGAACCGATGCAGCAAGATGGTCAAGTATGATTTCCCCTTGAAATGGAAACTGCTGTTTACCTAGCCTGTTGCAAAGCAACAACCTTGTTTTCTAAAATCACCTAAAACATACTAGAAAGCCAGAAGGTCGCAAACCAACCTTTCTGGGATAAAGGTGTTGATATCATCATTTGGGAGACAGAAAAAGTGATGTCTTCAGGTTTGGAAAGTGGAAGAGGGCCACCAGGCCATTCGACTCTTCTCTATGTCTAAAATTCAAAAAAAGCAGCAGCAGCAGCAAAGTAGGGACTGGTGATTGGTCTCTCCTCTTTAGCAGATCCAGTTTTCTCCAGACTATTTCTAGTTTGCCTTCATAACAGGGAGTAAATTCCTTTGAAACAAGAAGGCATTTCTTTTAAGAATACCTTTCTGCTTTTCTGATCCCCTAAACCCATCCACTGTTCGACTTGACAAGTAAGGGAATAAACACAGGAAAGTTGTGTAGAAGCTGCAGATTAGGGGGTGGAGGGGGAAGAGTGCTGAAAGAAGGAAAACCAGTACGTATATAGAGCTTGAAACCCTGGAGTGGAAGGACCACTGTGGCCGCCAAGAGCTAAGCCATGAGGTAAAGCCAGCCTTTCAACGGGACAGGTCTCGGCCCAATTCAAAACCTGTTTAAAAGTCAACACACTTTGAACAGGAGATAAGTCCTTTAAGCAAAATGGTGAAACTCTTAAGAGGCACTTGTAAGACATAAACTGAGAAAATGTCTCTTGGGTGAGTCCATGGGGTGGGGGGAGGGGAGTCATTATCCTTATCGAAGGCGCTTCGCAGTGATTATAAAATAACACCATCCACCATTTACTGAGTTCAGTCTTATGCCAGTGCTTTACATATCTTATCTCACTTGCAAAGTAGCTGTGTTAATTATTGTCATTGCCAGGCTTCCCTGGTGGTCCAGTGGCTAAGAATCTGCCTTGCAGTGCGGTGTGATAGTGATTCGATCCCTGGTCCGGGAAGATACCACGTGCTGTGGGGCAACTAAGCGTTACACCACAGCTACTGAGCCCACGTGCCCTAGAGCCCCCGCTCCACAACAGGAGAAGCCCCCACAGTGAGAGGCCTGCGGCGCCACAGCTGGAGAGTAGCCCCGGCTCTCCACCCAAAGAAAGCCCGAGCAGCAGTGAAGACCCAGCAGAGCAAAAGATAAATACTTTTTAAAAAGTATTGTCATTATCTCCTCCTGTGGCTACCTCCAGATGCTGCCTTAGTGACAAGGCTGGGATCTGAACACATACAAAGTGGTTTCACTCAAAAGGCGTAGTCCATGTAACTGCTTTGCAAGTGGTCATGTTCTGTATTTTGTATCTTTAAAGCTTTCCTAGTCTGCAAAGTCTGGCCCAAATTCAAAACAGTCCTCTGGGACTTCCCTGGTCATGCTTTCACTGCAAGGGGCATGGGTTTGACCCCTGGTTAGGGAACTAAGATCTCCTCTTATCCTGTATGGTGCAGCTAAGATAATAAATAAATACATTAAAAAAAGAAGAAGAAGAAGAACAAAACAGGGCTCTGTTCTGCAAAGTGGCACGAGCTTGGGTTTAGTTGTCACTTGTTGCCTGCCTTCTTTACCCCAGCTGGAACCCTAGTGGTTTTAGTTTGAAAATGATGATGATAGTAGCTATTTAAAAACTGGTTTGAGGAACCAATGAGGTAACGTATGTAAAATACTGCCCAGCACATAGTAGGCAAATCTTGTGCTTAATAAATATTCCTTTATCCTTTTTCTTTGTGAAAGTGAAAACGAAGTCACTCTGTTGTGTCCCGACTCTCTGCGACCCCATGGACTGTAGCCTACCACGCTCCTCCGTCCATGGGATTTTCCAGGAAGAGTACTGGAGTGGGTTGCCATTTCCCTCTTCAGGGGATCTTCCCGACCCAGGGACTGAACCCGGGTCTCCCACATTGTAGGCAGAGGCTTTACCGTCTGAGCCACTCAAAAACTATTAACTGTGTTTTCTATCTTGGCTAATACCATTCCTCATCTGTTCAGCCATCTAAACTGTCAACTTTGGAAGGATCACTCATGGATCCGTTAAAAAAAGCGTTTGTTAAGGACTTACGTTATGCCCGGTAGTGTTCTAGGTGAGACAGGCGGGAAGGGGACAGAGCACAACCTTTGAAAGGATGACATAGCCATTGAGGCTGTGACACAAACAGGCTGGAACTGGTTAGACCCAAGATGGTGGAGGATTCAACTCCTGGTACACCTTAAGCCTCATTACATACTCATCGTAATATATTAGCATACACTACAGGACAGACACACTCACAGGGACAGTTCCCGGGTGGACCATGACAAGCCAGAAAAGTTGGTGGGGGGCCAATTCCTGGAAATCCCTGCCCATTCCCCAAAATAATTGAAAAAACTCCTCCCACTCACTAGCCTATGATATTACTCAACCCTTAAAAAACTAGCCTCCTCTTAGGTCAGGGCCCCTCTCACTTTCCAAGGTGACCCCCATGCCCTGGGGCATTTCTGAGATGGCTCACATTCTGCCTGCGGAATGTGTGTGCCTGTGTGCTCAGCCTCTCCTTTGGACTGCAGCCCACCACCTCTGTCCATAGAACTTTTCAGGCAAGAATACTGGCGGGGGGGCGGGGGGGTGCGGTGTATTCTCAATTGTGTCTGACTCTTTGCGACCCCATGGACTGCCAGGCTCTTCTGCTCACGGAATTTTCCAGGTAATAATATTGGAATGGGTTGTCATGTCCTACTCCAGGGGATCTTCACCACCCAGGAACTGAACTTGTGCCTCTTGCGTCTTCTGCATTGGTGGACAGATTCTTTACCACTGTGCCACATGGGAAAGCCCAAGAATACTGGAGTGGGTTGCAAAGCCCTTCTCCAGGGGATCTTCCTGACCCAGGGATTGAACTGGCATGTCCTAAGTCTCTTGCATTGCAGGCAGATTCTTTACCTAATAAGCTATCAGGGAAGCCCCGTTGAACGTGTATCTGTCTAAATAAATTTGCCTTCACTTTACTATAGCTCTTGAATTCTGTCCAGCACAAAGCCAAGGATCCTCACTCAGCGGCCCATCCTAAGGACTCACCCTAGTCCTGGGACACGACATGACCATCCTCTCCCCATTTACCTGAACATAGGGGATCAGGGGAAGGCAATGGCAGCCCACTCCAGTACTCTTGCCTGGAAAATCCCATGGATGGAGGAGCCTGGTAGGCTGCAGTCCATGGGGTCGCTAAGAGTCAGACACGACTGAGTGACTTCACTTTCACTTTTCACTTTCATGCACTGGAGAAGGAAATAGCAACCCACTCCAGTGTTCTTGCCTGAAGAATCCCAGGGATGGGGAAGCCTGGTGGGCTGCCATCTATGGGGTCGCACAGAGTCGAACACGACTGAAGTGACTTAGCAAGAGCAGCAGGGGATCAGGAAGTGAACAAAACAGATGAAGATAATGTTCATCTACTCTTGTCTATGTCCCCAACTTCCCATCCATACAGTCACCAATGTCCTATCCACTGTGCATCAGTATGTTAGAAAGTGAGAGTCTGTGTATATAGAACATTTTAAATCTACCTCATTCTTCTTTTCTACTGCCCTCTCCAAAATACTGAAATTCATTCTCCTCCATCTGTCTTAGACCAGTGGGCCTCAATCTTCAGCAGACATCAGAATCACCTGGAGGGGTTGTTCACACCCAGAGTCCTGAGACCCATTCCCAAGTACCCAGGTGATGGTGATGCTGCTGCTCCAGGGACTTTGGAACCACGGACCTGGGCTAGTACCTAGCTCTAATCTCTCCACCAGTCACATCACCATCTTCTAATCCAGAGGTCAGCAAATTCTGGCCCCACAGCTTGTTTTAGTAAATAAAGATTTACTGGGACACAGCGCATTGTCTATGACTGCTTTTGTGCTACCAGGCAGATATAACTATTTGTGACAAAGATGCTGGTCTTATGACATATGGCCTTTTACAGAAAAAAATCTGCTGACCTCAACCTCACCATGCTTCAAAAATGGTTTTTTCAAAAATAACACTCATATTTAAAATGGATAGCCAACACATACTATATAGCACATGGATCTCTACTCAGTGTTATGTGGCAGCCTGGATGGGAGGGGATTTGGGGGGAGAATGGATGCGTGTACATGTATGGCTGTGTCCCTTCACTGTTCAACTGAAACTATTATATCACAACTTTGTTAATTAGCTATACCCCAATACAAAAATAAAAAGTAAATAAAGAAATAGGGCCCATCCTGTCAACTCTTGATTTAAAATTATCAATAGCATTCAAGGTGTCCTAGGATACAGCAAGTTGTCCAACCCTGGCTGGCCAGTCTCTTTCTGCCCTATCCTGTAATTTCACCATCCTTTTTTTTTGGCTGCACTGAGTCTTTGTTGCTGTGTTCAGGCTTTTCTTTAGCTGCAGCAAGCAGGGGCTCCTCTCTAGCTGTGGTGCTTGGGCTTCTCACTGTGGTGGCTTCTCTTGTTGTGAAGTGAGCACTTCAGTAGTTGTGGCTCATGGGCTTAGTTGCTCCGTGGAAAGTGGGAGCTTCCTGGAACAGGGATCAAACCATGTCCCCTGCATCAGCAGGCAGATTCTTAACCACTGGACCAGCAGGGAAGTCCCTGGATGTCTTAATTTTTTCTGATCACATCAAGATCCTCTCCCAATTTCCCTGCCATTCCACAACTGGTCCATCTCTCTACAATACCATCTTCCTCTTAGCATGAGCAGCTCTACCATGTGTGAGTTTAATGTCTCAGAATTCAACAGTTCGCTCTACAGAGAGACAGGGGAGAAAGACAGTCTGCCCACCCCTTCTGCTTCATGGGTTTGTGTTTCTGAATGAAAGTGAGATGGCATGCTTGAATCTACTGCTTCCTCAGTCTGCTCAGACCCACTGTGATTTTCATATGTTCATGTGAGTATCTCACCACAGAGGGTGTAATCCCAGTGTTTCAAGATAAGTGTGTTTCACACAACAGAGCCAATAAACACAAGCCAACTCTTCATCTGGTGCTCAAAGAAGAAGAAACAATCTGTTTCTAAACTGGAGGAAAATCTGGCTATGTTGGGTTTATTAGACCCCCAGATCTCTAGATACTCTATATGTAGACACTGTAATTTACGGGTGATTTAAGGGTTCATTTTCCTTTTTTTTCTTAATGCAGACCATTTTGAAAGTTTTCATTGAATTTGATACAATAATTGCTTCTGTTTTATGATTTGGTTTTTTGGTTACAAAGCATGTGGGATCTTAGTTCCTCGACCAAGGATCAAACCCACACCCTCCGCAATGGAAGGTGAAGTCTTAACCTCTGGACCACCAGTGAAGTCCTAAGCATTCACTTTAAATATCAGCATTAGAACTCGAGCCCTAAAGAAGATCTGACTCATTTTTTAAGCCTTTAGTACAAAAGTCCTTTCTTCTCATTTCCTGCATCCTGGAGTCAGTTTTCCCCTGTGCTCTCATAAATACTGTCAGTTCCCTAAATAGTTTGTTTTGTTAATTGCTTTTTTTTCATTATTTTATTATTTTGTGTTTGGATACTCTGCATGGCATGTGGAATCTTAGTTCCTCCACCAAGGATGGCATACACAGCCCCTGCTGTGGAAGCCTGGAATCTTAACCACTGGACCGCCAGGGAATTCCCTCCTAGTAATTTGTATGTTACCTGTATTATAACATTGAACTGTAATTATTTATTTAATTTTAAGAATCTCCATTAAGCAATGAGCCATTCAATGATAAAGGCATATTTTATTGATCCAGCGACTGTGTCTTTCCCAGTAAGAATAAACCTAGCCTAAGTATAAGCATTTAATAAGAGTTTACTGATGAAATGGATAAAGCCCCAACTCCCACTTTAGACCGCTATCTTCTCTCTGAAATGATCTATGAACTCTGACTGAACTTTCCATTAATGCCTATGGTTTAACATTTCAATGCATTTAATTCTTCCAGTACTCATTTTCTTTTTTCAACTAGATTTAAGCTTGTTCAAGGGCAGAATCCATATGCTTACTCTATTCTGACAAGAAAATAATATTTACTAGTGGATTGATTGCTAAATTGAGTGTGATGTGTTAAGAACAGGGAGAAATTAATCAAATCGGTTTTGCCTTAGTTACAGATTTATGCCTGCTTATCCAAAGTTATAAAGGCATTGCTATCGAGTAAATGTTTCTATGCTTCCCAAATTCATAGAGTGAAGCCTAATCTCCAATATAATGGTATTTGGAGGAGCAGCCTCTGGGAAGTGATTAGGTCATGCAGGGAGAGTCCTCATGAATGGAATTAGTGCCCTTGTAAAAGAGACCCCGGAAAGCTCCGTCATATGAAGACACAAAGAGTACATGGCCATCTAAGAATCAGGGAATGACCCAGACTAGACACCAAATCTGCCATGATCTTGGCCTTCCCAGTTTTCAGAACTTGAGACATAAACTTCTATTGTTTTATAAGCCACCTGGTCTATATTAGCAGTCTGAAAAGATTAAGACAAACCCTAAGTATGGCCCCATGTTGAATAATGGATCAATCCTCCTTATTTCAAGCGTTCATGTTAACAAATGAGCTATGCCAACCTTGATATCATTGTCTGAAGTTGCCTCATCTCTGTTCTTTGCCTGAAATGTTTTGTCTTGCTGGTTGGTTTCTTTCTCACCAGCTGTGCCCTGTGCACCTCCCTACCCCTTCATCGAATGCTCTTTCTTTCATGATCCAGTTTATTTTTTTCTATTAAGATTTTTTTTTAATTGGGACTTTCCTGGTGGTCCAGTGCTTAAGAATCCACCTGCCAACGTGGGAGACACGAGTTCAATCCCCGGTCCAGGAAAATTCCACATGCCGAGGGGCAACTAAGCCCATGCATCACAACTACTGAGCCCATGCTCTGCAACAAGAGAAGCTATTGGGGATGAGAAACCCACAAACTGCAACATAGAGTAGGCTCTACTTACTGCAACTTAGAGAAAGCCTACATGCAGCATGGAAGACCCAGCACAGCCCAAAATAAATACATATATAAATAAAATTTAAAAAATATATTTTTTTTCATTTGTAAAGAATGTAAATTTAAAGTTCCAAATATGTATTTGTCCAGTGAATAGCAAGGTATTACTCTAAAAATGGAAATGTGTGTGTGCTCAGTTGTGTCCAACTCTTTGCATCCCTTTGGACTGTAGCCCACCAGGCTCTTCTGCCCATGGAATTTTCCAGGCAAGAATACTGGAGTGGGTCACCATTTTCTCCTCGAGAGGATCTTCCTGATCCAGGGATCAAAGCCGTATCTTCTGGGTCTTCGGTATTACGGGCAGATTCTTTACCACTGAGCCATCGGGGAAGCCCCAGAGAGAACAGCTAAGCTAATTTGACCCGGTATTCAATTGCTCTATCTGTGGTGAAAAACATTAAGGAGGAAGTAACAGACAATTAGTTACTTAAAAGGTAACCAAACTTGAGAAAGTCTAGTTTGCAAGATATTATTCTGGAGGATTCAAAAGGCATTTGGGTCTCATTTACAGGAGACCCAATTTCAGGAATTTTCTGAAGACTTCAATTTCTTAGAATTCTAAGCAATATTTCTTTTAAAAACAATTATTGCGTATCACACCTGTGTGAAACTTTACTCATAACTGTAAGAAACTTTAGAAAATATTTAATTTTCCTTCCTCCTACGTTTCTGAAAGTGAGATAGAAAGTTTAACCAATAAAATTGTGCTAGGAAGTTTGAGACTAAGAAAAAGAAAGGTCTCTATCCTGATGCGTATCCAGCGAGATGAATGGGAATGTTGATGGGGGGATGTGTATTTGTTCCTTAGTTTGGGGCCTGAACACTGCCGGCCAAGTTCATTTAGAGATACCAGGGAACCCAGACGTTTGTCTAGATGCCAAGGAAGAATCGAGGGGAAGGGACTGAAGCACTAAAGTAGGAAATACGGGTTTCTCCCTGTGTCTCTCTTTCCCTTTCACTTGTTTTGTGTAGTTTTTTTTTTTTTTTTTTCGGGAGGGGGCCTTAATCCCTCTACATTTCCTTTCTCTCTTTCACCTGTAAAGTCACCAAAATTTGGAACCTAAACTGAGAATTTAAAAAATTACTAGCTATAATAATTTTAAAAAACACTATATTTTCTGATACAGTCTTTTCTTTATTCTTCTAATATTTTCTTGCTCGCCTTGATTTTAAAGAAAAATTATTCCAACCTTCTTTGTTTACTATTTTTAAATGGTCTGAATGAATCGATAGCCTGAAAATACATTTTTCCTTGACCCAGAAACCTTACTTCCTAGAATTTGTACTAAGGAAATAATTAAATGGGTGTGTAAGAACAGTTGTGTAAGGCTATTTCTGTCCACCATATTGAAAAATTTGTACACAACCTATATGTCTAATAATAATGCTGGTGGAATAAACTGCCTGCAACACAGGACACCCCAGTTTGATTCCTGGGTGGGGAAGACCCCCTGGAGAAGGGATAGGCTACCCACTCCAGTATTCTTGGGCTTCCCTGGTGGCTCAGAGGGTAAAGAATCCACCTGCACTGTGGGAGACCGGGGTTCAATCACTGGGTTGGGAAGATCCCCTGGAGGAGGGTATGGCAACCCATGCCAGTATTCTTGCCTGGAGAATCCCATGGACAGAGGAGCCTGGGGGGCTGCAGTCCATGGGGTTGCAAAGAGTCAGACACAACTGAGTGACCGAGCACTCACACTCACTCATACAGCGAACGGTTACACAGCTTTTGAAATTAAAACACTTATTTCCATAGGATCTATTTCTGCTATATAGTTAAGTGAGCAAAGCAGTTTACCAAAATGATGTGTGTCATGGTCTCTGTTTTACATAAATATAGGTACCTACACATAGAGAAAAAAGCCACTGGAAGAAAACAGAAATTCAATGTATTATATGATGGTTATCTCTGGTGATATGATTGTGAAGCGATTTTTCTTTTTTATTCACCTGCAATTTCTAATTTTTCTATAACTAGAAAAACTGTTACTTCTATAAAGAAAATAGTTAACTATAACCAACAAAATTAGGTGCTTATTATAGGTGATAGTCAGCTAAGTTATGTAGAAAATGGCATCCATTTTTGTCCTCATTAATTTTATGAGCCTGTTGTAACTCCTTTCCTAACTTTTCCCTTTCTTTGTTTCTTCTCGATTAAAGAGAGTCTCCTGTACTAGGGAAACCACTAGTGAGTCACTTGTTGAGGACTTGGAGGCTCAAATGTGCCTTACAGTAAAAAGCAGATAAAATGAAAAATTCATGGCCCTAGGGATCTGTTCTCTGATAGAAATGTTCCTTAGACAACTAGGATTTTCTCTTTGATTTTAATGGTTTTTGATTTCAAGATGGCTGAGGAGGATAGACTTCCAAGGGATTTAGTGTCACACACCTTCCCACCTGGACATGCAGTGGCTGGGAGAGTGGGCGTTGTTGACGCGCTATGCACAAAAGCCAAGTCCCCGGAAACTGAGAGTCTCCCAGCACCTCTAACGAGATCCCCTGGACCTATTTGTTTTTTCCATACAGATACCACCTGGGCTCGAATCATCTGATAATCCTGTATTTGGCATTTTACCATATTTCCAAAGGGCACGGCCAGGATTCCTGTCGTTTGCTTTTTATCAATGGCAATGCCAAGATCTGGCTTCGACAGAGAAGCCATCACTCCATGAGACAGAAGGCCTTTCCATATCTTCTAGTGTTAAGACCCTGAGCCTGAGGTTAAAGCTACCCAGGAAAGGATCAGGGCTTGACCACTGCAAGTGCTATTTTTAGCTCCTGTATTTGGTTCAAGTAATCTGGGGGGATACTCTTCCTCCCTGTACATTGGTTTCCAGTGGGCAACATGAACATTGTGATATTGTAGGCAGTAGAGTTGGGACATTGCCATGGACAGAGGAGCCTGGCGGGCTACGGTCCATGGGGTCCCAAAAGAGCTGGATACGACTCAGCGACTAAACAAAACAAGTCAGGGGAGTTGCTTAAAAGCCAAGGAAAGAATGCCACAAACATAGTATTCTCAGCACAGTGAACAATGATGGGGGGTGGGGGTGGGGCACCAAAATTCTTTTCTAGATTTTATCTCTGACTTGGTGTGTGTCCCTGAGCACTTAAGCTATTTCTGTAGCTTCAGCTTTCTCATGCATAGACAGGTAATAATACTCTGTTCTCTCTCCTTTCATTAGATGGGCACTGTGAGGATAAAATAGCAAGTTAATGAGATTTAAAATAGGAAGAAAATGTTTCTGAAGCCTTTAATGTACTCTGAGATTTTCAGGTCCTGATTAAATAGAAGTTATTGTTTCAAGAAAATTCTGTACGGTTCCTATCCAGTCCATGTTATTTCCTCGAGTGCTGTAGTTATCGGACTATTTCTTTTCTCTTTCTGCACAAATATGGAGGAAAAACAAGAGAGGTCAAGTAAGAAAAATAAGTACATGAAACCTACAAATGCTTGGGCAGTCACGTTAAGTCCTGGACGCATATTCTGATTGGAACTAGCATGAAAACTCCCCTCTGGTAGATTTGCAACAGTGCATTTAATAAGGTGAATAAAACGTCCACCCTGGCCAGGACTTTACTCACGTGGAGACAGAGTGCAATTTTATCTTGGGAAAGCACTGAGACACACTTCTTGAACACATACAATACTGAGGACATTTCCTGGAAAATCATTGGCCTTTGCCTGGGACGACAGTTGCATCACAGAGAAACGTTTGTGGTTCAGGTTTATAAGCAACACAGGACACGAGGTCAATGGTCAACTTCTGCTCAGGTGCCAGATCAAAAATACTAGGCATTTTCCTATTTGTTTTTCTAAAGAAAAACTTTGTCCAAGTTTTGCAGGATTCCTTTCCTACCTTCCTAATAAGAAGGGCTTCCCAGATGGCTCTGACAGTAAAGAATCCGCCTGCCAAGGCAGGAGATGCAGGTTCAATCCCTGGGTCAGGAAGATTCCCTGGAGAAAATGGCAAACCATTCCAGTATTCTTGTCTGGAGAATCCCATGGACAGAGGAACCTTCTTCATAAGACAATCAGTCAAAACAATAACCTACCTTCTGAAGAAAACAAACATTTCACTAATTCAGACTTTTAATGTCTTACTCTTTTACTCTCTCCTTTTCTGTTACCAAACTGCATCTGAAAAGGAGAGAAATGGCCACACAAATGTGCCTCTGTTTTCTACGGAGTTTTATGTGACACATATTTAGCTTAGAGCGTGGACTCTGAGGAAAAATGCTCTTTTTTCTAAATATTATAAAACCATGTTCATTCTGGAAGGGCAAACAAGACTCATGACAATGATTACCTGCTAGGAGGAGGGGAAATAGGAGGGAGACTTCCCCTTTTCATATGTTATGCTGTTTGCACAAATGTTAATTATTCCTTTCCAAATTAAAATACTACTTAAAAGAAAAGTTAACCTGTGGGGGAAGAAATTGGCAGTGAAAAATGAGGAGGTGGAGATTTTTTTATTCTGATATTTTTATATTTTTGAAATGTGCATAAATAAATAATAAATAAATGTAATTTCAGGAGACTTCCCTGGTGGTCCAATGGTTGAGACTCCGTGCTTCAGTGCAGGGGGTGTGGATTTGATCACTGGTTGGGGAACTAAATATACCACAGGCCATATGGTACAGCCAAAAAATAAAAATAATAAATGCATATTCATAATTTAAAAGAACAAACAACAGGAAAATAAAAGAAAAAAACCTCTGTATTTCTTACTCCTTGAAGAAGAATATATGAACCTCTTATACTTCCTTACCACTTGGAGTTTTTTCCCTTGTGCCAGAGTTGCTATTGCACACTTGTGGGATGAAGGGAAAGGCCAGAGTCCATTCAAAAGTCCATTCTAAAGTCCAGGCCAAACGGTGATTTCCTGGGACAAGTTTCTCTGTTCAGATATAATAGGGCTACACATTCTCTGTGAAAAAGTTACAGACAGATCACCCCAGTCAGCAGATCACCCTGCACTGAAACTGTGTAAAACCACTTTAACACTTACTTCAGATATTATTACATGTGTCAAAGTATTTGAAAGATCAACCAAATAAACTGTTCCTAGGAAATGTTTCCAATAGAATACTTCTTGAGTCATGTTGCTTCTCTTAGGTCACAGGGAATTGAATTAAGTTACTGAAATATAAAGTCAAGAGTGAAAACCTACATTCTTAGCTAAACTCATTTATAGACGCCTCTAGCTATGATATGGGCTTCCCTGGTGGCTCAGCTGGAAAAGAATACGCCTGCAATTCGGGAGACCTGGGTTTGATCCCTGGGTTGAGACGATCCCCTGGAGAAGGGAAAGGCTACCCACTCCAGTGTTCTGGCCTGCAGTATGTCATGGACTGAATATTCCATGGGGTTGCAAAAGAGTCAGACACGACTGAGTGACTTTCACTAGCTAGCTAGCTACGATGCTACTTCTCAATCTTCTTTTAGGCATATAGAAAAACTAAAGTAGGTTTCTGCTTTACATGGCAGAGAATGTGTGGATTTTATAAAAATGGCGAGATTCCAAATTTGACAGTATGTATCTATGTAACGGGGGCTTCCCTAGAGGCTCAAATGGTGAAGAATCTGTCTGTAAAGCAGGAGACCTGGGTTCAATCCATTCATCCAGTAATCAGTCATTTCTTACTCTGCATGAGATACTGTGAAGATATAGAAATAGTAAGACCCTGTTGGACAAGGGGAGGCTGATAGGAAACTCAGAGATCTCAGGCTGGGGTGACAAGGAAGGCGAAAGTGTTGTAAGCACCGGTGTACTCTAGAGTCAGGAGGGAAAAATAACACCTCTCCTGGAGGACTGCTGTGCAACAGAAAAAGAGCAGCGTGTATAAGGCATTTAACCCAAACCTGACACATTCATAAAGGATTACCAGGTAATTAGCTGCTGTAAAGAAGGTAGCAGAGTTATAGAATATTTGTGGAGCATCTCAGAAGAGTATGTAACTCAGTCTGAAAGTGTGAGACAGAGAAAGAGAGAGAAAACACAGGAGAGAGAAAATACTAAGAAGATGTACTTTATTATTTTTTTTCTGGCTGCGTTGGGTCTTTGATGCTGTGTGAGGAATTTTCTGGAGCTGTGAGAAGGGGCTACTCTCTAATTGGGGTGTATGGGCTTCCTGTTGCAGAGAACAGGCTTTAGGAACAGGGGATCAGTAGTTGTGGCTTGAGGGCTCTAGAGCGCAGGCTCAGTAGTTGTGGCACACGGGTTTAGTTGCTGCATGGCATGTGCGATCCTCCTGGACTAGGGATCGAACTGGTGTCCCCTGCATTACAAGGCGGAGTCTTAACCATTGGACCACCAGGGAAGTGCCAAGAAGATGTAATTTTAAAAGCTAGTTGCAGGACATCCCTGGTTCGATCCCTGGTGGGAAGCTAAGATCCCATATACTTCACAGCCAAAAACCCCAAAACATAAAACAGAAGCAATATTATAAAAAAACAATAAAGACTTTAAAGATGGTCCACATTAAAAAAAATCTTATAGTTTCTAAAACCGCATTAAATTCATAAACAGTAAGTTGATGATCTTAAATCAAAGGAAGACTGAATTTTGTCACGAGCTTGAGTTAAAGCAGCGGCTCACTACTTACTACACTAGATGAAAGGAACCAGGGCTTCCCACTTTTGTGCCCTAGTGGACATTTTAGACAGGATAATTCTTTGTTGTGGGGACTGTGCTTTATATCTTTATATTGTAAAATGTTTAGCAGCCTCCCTCAATTCTACCCACAAGATACCAGCTCAGCTTCCTGGTTGTGACAACAAAAATGAATCCAGTCATTGCCAAATATTGCCTGGGGGTCAAAATTGCCCCCAAGATAATTTCATTGTTTACTTATAAAGTTTTGTAAGCTATGAAGCTGCAAATGGAAAATTATGACTGATAGAGAACCAACTTAAATATTTTCCTATATTGATTGCTACTAAATGTATTGTGGTGATAACTATCAAATGAACATGTCTAGAGATGGGTTTATTAAAAAATTTCCACTTGCCAGTCACAACAGGGTCTGAGACAGAATCCAGAAAAATGGCCCAGATTTGATGTGGGCACCACTTACTCAGGGAAGTAAGAGAGAGCCATTCTACTTCCTCAATACCTCTATTAACTTAAGCTGTCTTGGCAGAAATTATAAAGTAGGGGGTTTTAGTTATCAAGGCCACCAGCCTCAGCATTGTTGACTCTTGTTCCCTAACATCTCTCCCTGGCATATGGACACAAAGTTTTGGAGTGGTGATCCCTGTCTTTTATCCTCTTCCCTGAACTTGCTGGGAAACTGCAAAGAGCAAAGGTGACCTGGAGGCTCCTGGGAGATTTTTTTGTTTTAGCTACTGGTATAATTCCACCTTAATTTTTAATTTCATATTGGAGTACAGTTAATAAACAAAGTTCTGATAGCTTCAGGCGGACGGCAGAGTGCCTCAGCAATACATACCCATATATCCATTCTCCCCAAACTCCCCTCCTGTGCAGACTGCCACTTAACACTAATCAGAGTTCCCTGTGCAATACAGTAGGGCCTTGTTGATTACCCATTTTAAATATAGCAATGTGAACATGTCCATCCCAAACTCCCTACATGCCCCTTCCCTTCTTGCCACCAAAAGTTCATTTGTCTAAGTTCTCACAGTACTTCTGATGGCTCAAACAAATTTAAGTAATAAATCATGATTAACTGGAACTTAACGGGTTTAACAAAAACCCAAAGTATTTACTTTTATCATTTTTTTAAAGAAGAATAAAGGTCATCAATAAAGAGGCATATTCATGTTTGAAAAAAAAATTTTTTTAATGAAACTTTCAGTATAAGAGCCAGGTATAAGATAATGAGTCAAGAACATCCTTAATCACTATTTATTAATGAGCAGATTGATTTCTCTGCCACTACATAAAGGATCAAAGTATTCTTTCTCTTTAGATGACTTATACCATTTTAATTTCCAAAATGGTATTGAGAATTTTGCTTGCAAACCATATATGCAATGCTGCTGCTGCTAAGTTGCTTCAGTCGTGTCCGACTCTGTGAGACCCCATAGACGGCAGCCCACCAGACTCCACCATCCCTGGGATTCTCCAGGCAAGAACACTGGAGTGGGTTGCCATTTGCATATGTATGGAGGAATGGCCCTCTCTTTTATCATAAGCCCCATACTGTACAGCAGAGAAGGCAATAGCACCCCACTCCAGTACTCTTGCCTGGAAAATCCCATGGACGGAGGAGCCTGGTGGGCTGCAGTCCATGTGGCCGCTAAGAGTCGGATATGACTGAGTGACTTCACTTTCACTTTTCACTTTCATGCACTGGAGAAGGAAATGGCAACCCACTCCAGTGTTCTTACCTGGAGAATCCCAGGGACGGGGGAACCTGGTGGGCTGCTGTCTATGGGGTTGCACAGAGTCGGACACGACTGAAGCGACTTAGCAACAGACACGACTGAAGCGACTTAGCAACAGTAGCAGCATACTATACATGTTATTTACAAATTGTATTTTTTACTTAACAACATAATGTGGAGGGCATCCCTAGTGGTCCAGTGGTTAAGAATCTGCCTATCAGTGCAGGGGACATAGGTTCAGTCCCTGGTTCAGGAAGATCCCACATCCCTTGGGGCAACTAAGCCTGTGCACAAATACTGAAGCTTGCGCTCTAGAGCCTGCGTTCCACAAGAGAAGCCCCCACAGTGGAAATGCCCTGCACTGCAACTAGAGAGTAGCCCCCGCTTGCCACGAATTGAGAAGGTCTGCACATAGCAACGAAGACCTAGAGAAGTATAAATTAACTAGTTTTTAAAAAACAATGGAATGTGGAGACAGTTCTGCATCTGTTCGTGGTGCTCTAACTCTGTCTTTTAAACAGGTGCATAGAATTCGACTGCATGAACACAGCATGACTGATTTCACTAGCTCCTCATTTACAGACCTGTGGGCTATTTCCAGTATTTTGTTACTAAAAGTATTGTAATGAATATACATACATATAGTCTTTTTGATTCTTAACAGAAATTCCTAGAAATAAATTGCTGGGTCAAAGTATGTTTGCATTTAAACTTTTTTTTTTTTCGTAACATTAACAGATTATCTCCCATAGAGCTAGTCCAATTTATATTCTCACACTGTTTGAGAGTGATTCCTTCCCCGTTTCTCTGATGGGTTAAAAAATATCTCAGTGATTTAAAATGTGCTTTTCTTTAACCCCAGGTGAAGATGGGTGTATTTTCCTATGTTTAAGCAACAGGTATGTCTTTCTCTGTGAACAACTTTTTCACATCTTGAAGGATAGGTTTCTTCTTCTGCCCTTCTCATCCTTTCTCCCTTCCTCATTTATTTCTCTGTCTTTCCTTTCTAGGAACTCTTAAAAATTAGCTTTTTTTAAAAATCATATCTACTTCAAATATTTTTTTCTAAGTTTGCTTTTCCTTTTCAACTTAGCTTACGATAATTCTTCACATCAGTAAGCGACATCGCTCAGTCGTGTCCAACTCTTTGCACTGTCCATGGACTGGCCTACCACGCTCCTCCATCCATGGGATTTTCCAAGCAAGAGTACTGGAGTGGGTTTCCATTTTCTTCTCTAGAAGATCTTCCTGACCCAGGGATTGAAGCTGGGTCTTCCACATTGTAGGCAGACGCTTTACCGTCTGAGCTAATTTATGTAGCCAAATGTATTCCCTTTTTTCTCTATGGCATTTGGTGAGTTTTGAGAACCACCCTTACTTTGAGATCAAATGGAAAAAAATTATTCCATGTTTTCTTCTAGTACTGTCTTAATTTTCATCTTTAAATCTTCGAGCTAGCTGGATTTTGGTTTTGAATAAGAGTGAGGTAGGAATTCTAGCTTTATTTTTTTCCCCCGTGTGGTGAGCCAAGTGTCTCAACACCATTTATTGTCCTTCCAAATGGAACTAGAACCTTTATCTTACACTAGACATTCATATTTAGGATTATCTCAGAAGTCTTAATTCTTTTCCATTTATTTCTATCTTTTTACCAACTATTTATAACACATTTTAACATACTCTTTTTATATATTAATATTTTATTTTATGTATTTATCAATATCCCCTTTTAACTAGATTTTATATATATTCCTTAAGATACAGAAAAAAAAGTACTGATGTTATGATACAACTATTCTTATAGTGGGAAAAATTTGACACATATTATTTTGAGTATCCCAACTTAAATCATTGAATGTTCAGGTAGTTTTTTATCTTTCAGACTCTGAACATAACTCTTAACATTCAGTGTATCTTTGTTTATCATCTCATGTGTCACCTCCAGAGCTTGACACAAACGTCAGCTTACTGATCACAATGGTAGACCAACTGTGACGGGGATCCCAATAATGAGTATAAGGGGACAGAAGCCAATCTGTCACCATGGGAGATGCAGTGACGAAACTTTGGTGGAAAGTGGTTCTGAGAGAGGCCCAATCCTCTAAGCGTGTCAATTATGGGAACCACAGGAACAAAATTGTCAGGTAATGCAGAGTTGTTTGATTGTATCAAAAGAAAAACAACAAACCTGACCAACTGGATCCTATATCCAAGTCAAACTCAACAGAGCAAGGAGTACCAGGCCCTCAGGCAAGTACTGGACTTGAGTTCATTACATGATCCAAGGCATTCTTAACAAAAGGAAAAGCTAGTTACATTTGAGTAAGGCTGCTTTAAAACCACAAATGTATGTCATGAATTTTTGTCCTCTTCCCAAAAGAGCCCTACTCAGTCAGGAATGCTGCCCACTATTCCCACGAGTTTTGAGAAGCCCCTGTAGATCAGGATACTGTGTAGAATCTGCTGGAAGTCTATGTGGATGACTGGAAATTCTGGAGCAAATCCATGCCTCCTGAAACCATTCCCTATGAACATATGAATCTATGAACCATATGAACATATGAGAGAGTTCCAGACTTGCTACGAGGCTCATAAGTTGCTCATGACAAGCAGGGGACATGCCAGGGTCCATTTCTGAGTGTGCTAGCATCAAACAGACTCCAGATCTACCACTTACTAACCATGTTATGATGAAGTGAAGTGAAGTCGCTCAGTTCTGTCCTACTCTTTGTAACTGTAATGATGAGTAGTTACTTAATTTCTGTAGGCCCCAGTTTCCCTTTTTTGGAAACAGGTTTTACAAAATCCAGTTATATCTCCTAGGGTTGTTGTGAAGATTAAATGAACAAGGACAATCATGTACTTAAACTTGACCTGGCACATGTTAATAGTAACTCCTTAATAAATGTTTAGGGTTGTTATTGCTATTATCATTATTACTGCAACCATTTTGTTTAAAGAGCAGGATTCCATAGGACACAAGCATTTCTCTCCCCTACTGCCTGTTCAGACCCATTCCATAGGGCTAGCCTTCCTCTGCCCCTTGGGTGAAATTTACTGTAAGCTCTAGGATGCCATTGTCACCCTCAAGTACTATAACGTTATCTGTTATGCATGCATAGTCACAGAATAGTCATATTTCAGTTTCATGAATAAAGCTGTTTGGATGTGAATGGTAAAGTTTAACTTCAATTGAATTGCTATCCCTTTCTAGACCAGAGCCAATGGCTAGTTTGGTTTCTCCCAGTGAAGTACTGAGAGATAATGAGTAGACACAGAACTGGTTAATAGATACCTGTGTTCAGTATTACCGCACATGCCAGAAATTTATTCCAGCTTTATGGATCCTGAACAATAGTGTGGGTTTCCCTGAACAACAGTGAGGGTGAAGATTTCTCCTTTACATTTCTCTCATATTAAAGGGAAGTGTGGTTCACTGGCAATTTCGATGGTTCTTTTAAATGATCTCTAATAATAATGTTTTAAGGGCTTCCCTAGTGGCTCAGTAGTAGAGATTCTGCCTTCCAATGCAGGAGAGACAGGTTCTATCACTGATCTAGGAAGATTCCACATGCCACAGAACAACCAAGTCTGTAAGCCACAACTATAGAGCCTGTGCTCTAGATCCAGGGAGCCTCAACTACAGAAGCCTGCGTGGCCTAGAGCCCATTCTCTGCAAAAAGAGAAGCCACCGCAACGGGAAGCCAGTGTACCACAACTAAGAGTAGCCCCTGCTGGCTGTAACTACAACTAAGAGTAGCCCCTGCTGGTTGTAACTACAACTAAGAGTAGCCCCTGCTGGCTGTAACTGCAGAAAAGCCAACACAGTAGCAAAGACCCGGTACAGCCATAAAATAAATACATAAATAAAATTTTAAATGTATTGATTTCATAAAAGTTAAAAAAAAAAAGGAATGTTGCCTCGGATCAGGATTTACGAACCCTTCAGTTTGGCCTGATGAGCAGGAACTTGGAAAGAGCAGGTTTGTTTACAAAGAAGAGATATATAGATTCTGTCAGTGAGTTAGTTATAGCATGAACAGATCAAGCACCTTACGGTGGAGCCCCAGGGTAAAGAACAAGGGACACTCGTCATCAGATGATTATATTCTTTTGTCCTGAGCACATCCCACCCAGTGTGGCTGACTCTCCTCTTGGCTTTCTGTGTCTTCATAATCAGTTGATGTAACTAATATAACTTGAGCATGCTTCTATGTTTGGCATTCAAAAAAATTAATACTATCTTATTATTCTCCAGTAACAGTGATCTAATCTTTCTCATTTCTGATAGCTATGCCTTTTGGTTCTGTTTCTTGCCTAAAGACATTAGCCAGAAATCCCAGAATTTTAGTAAATAATATTGATAATAGCAAGAATTCTTTTTTTTTTCCTTAAGAATTTTTTTTAATTAATTTTTTTTTTCCTTTACAATACTATATTGGTTTTGCCATACATCAACATGAGTCCGCCATAGGTGTACATAAGTTCCCACTCCTAAACCCCCCTCCCACCTCCCTCCCCATACCATCCCTCTGGGTTATCCCAGTGCACCAGCCCCAAGCATCCTGTATCCTGCATCGAACCTAGACTGGCAATTCGTTTCTTATATGATATTATACATGTTTCAATGCCATTCTCCCAAATCATCCCGCCATCTCCCTCTCCCACAGAGTCAAAAAGTCTGTTCTGTACAGCTGGGTCTCTTTTGCTGTCTCACATACAGGGTTATCATTACCATCTTTCTAAATTCCATATATATGTGTTAGTATACTGTATTGGTGTTTTTCTTTCTGGCTTACTTCACTCTGTATAATCAGCTCCAGTTTCATCCACCTTATTAGAATTGATTCAAATGTATTCTTTTTGATGGCTGAGTAATACTCCATTTTAACTCCATTGTGTATATGTACCACAGCTTTCTTATCCATTCATCTGCTGATGAACATCTAGGTTGCTTCCATGTCCTGGCTTGATAATAGCAAGAATTCTTTTCTTGATATAAATGTAATGCCTCTGAAGCATTTTTGGTATGCTCTGTCCTTTTGAGTCTCTGATAAAAGTTAACTAGGAAAATGCACAGATCTATAAAAAATGTTTTAACAGTTTTAGGAGGTGCAAGGACCATGGACTACATGGAGAGTTTTGTGAGTTTCATGAAGTATGAAGTTGGCTATGGGTTAAAAAATTTTTTTACAGTATTAGTATTCTTTTTTTTTAACTTTTTTTGGGGGGGCAATTTCATGAGGCTTGTGGGATCTTAGCTCTCTAATCAAAAATTGAATATGGGCCAACACAGATTGGTCCAGGTTCGAATCTGGGAAAAAAGATTCCTAAACACTGGACCACCAAGGAATTCCCAATAAAGATTCTTTATAGCGCTAATTTAGAAATAAGAAAAAACATGAATTTTATCAATTGTCTTTTATCATCAATCAATATATTCATATATTCTTTAGTTTTGCATTGCTGAATTATATTAATATGCTTACCAATATCAAACCATCCTTGCATTTCCAGGATAAATTTTAGTAGGATTTGATATATGATATTTTTAATAGTCTGTCAGATTTAATTTACATTAGTAATCATTATATTAATGATTAGGTATTTGCATTTCTAAAAGGATTATAGTGCATATTAGAAATATTTTCAAATAAAGAGACTTGTAAGAGAAATTATTTGTTGGTTAAACCTCAGTAGGCATGAAAATGCTATCAATAAAAGCATCTCCTTTGTAAGCATTCTGGTAAGCATTAAAGAATACAAAAGTTCAGAAAATTAGAGAGCTAAAAAGAACAGCAGACCAAACCCACTCATTTTACACTTTAGGAAGGCAGTTGACCAGAGAGGTTGTTAAGTTGATCAGAGAGGTTGTTAAGTTAAGGCAGCTGATCAGAGAAGTTAACCTGTGCAATATCACACAGCCTAACAGTGGCAGCATTGATTGCACAAATAAGTTGTAATAAGAAAGTTGTTGAGGCTGAAAGAGGAAATTATATGAAAAATTTATCTTATTTCCAGTGGAACATAAATTCTAAGGGAGAGTGAAAAGATTGACTAAGATCTGTTTCCGAAACAGTGAAGATTTCACAAAGAAATGATATAAGCATTTTAATAAATTAAAGACATGACTGTCATCTTTAAGGGATTCAAAATATTATGGTGCTGGATATACCCTTATCTTTCAGTTCCAACTCTCTCACTTTCTCTGTGTGTATTCTTGGACAGGTCTCCCCAACACACACTAGGGAAGCCTTCCTGCCAAAAATGGGCTAAGTACATTACCAACAGGGATAAAAGAATCATAGAACAAATGAAAGAGACTTTGAGGACAGATATTTCAGAAAGTCTCTAACTTTTAGAACTATCTGGAACTATACCAACACATATGAAGGGTCCAGGCAAAGCAGGGGCTTCTCTTGCTTGCTGTGTGTGCAAGTTCAGGTAGATTGTCTTTTAAGGTCTCAAACAGGGTCCTATGAAACCTGATCAGCTTTATGCTGAAGCTATTCACCCAACACTTCCCTTCCTGTCACCTCACCAGCAGAGTCAGCAGGAGCCTTGCAGAGCTGCCCAACACATGGTGCCCAGGCAGTGCTTGACTTCACGTGTGGCCAAGGGCTGACTTTTGAGGACTGCAACAATAGGGCTGCAACATCTGATTTGTTTGGATAAGCCAGTGAGAAACTCAGCCAAACTGATTGTTTGGTGTCACATAGCAGAACAATCAGGAGATGACTGATTTTCTTTTTTTTTTCTCCCAGCCACTGTGTTGACACGACCTCAGATTCTAATCTAATGGTACATTTTATTGAAGGCTTGCTATAAACAGCACATTTTAAATTTTTTTCCAACCTTTAAGAGGCTGTTATATTTACTATTTATTTGAATCTCCAAACACCCTACAGCGGATAGAACAGTTAATATTATCCTAATTTAATAAAAGATTGATTTGGTTAATTCACTCCAAGTCTCATAGTTTTTTGTTTGTTTGTTTTTTATTTTCTTTCTCCCCCCCCCTTTTTTTTTTTGTTTATTCATATCTTTTCAGTGGTGGAGCTAGACCTGACTGTAACTGTCTGTCTCTCCCGATGTGCCACACTGTCCCTGGTTCATTAGCATTTCTTTTCTAAAAATGTATACTTTCTGGAGAGAAAGTTGTACTTGTTAGAGTTTTGCAGTTTCTTTCTTTCTTTCTTTTTTGGCCGGACTACACGGCTTTTGGGATCTTAGTTTCTTGACCAGGAATCGAACCTGAACCCTTTGGCAGTGAAAGCACCGAATCCTAACCACTGGAACACCAGTGAGTTCCTAGGGTTTTACAGTTTTAAATACTTCCAAATATTTGGAATGCTTACAGAAGCATTCAGTAAATAGATGCTATGTAGGTTGTAAATACATTTCATTGAGGAAATTTACTTACATACTATTTGGAGGAACACTGGAAAGAATGGAAATCTATTTTTAAAATAATTTAACGGATATAAGGAGTGTCTTTGTGGGGCTTCCCTGGTGGCTCAGATGGTAAAAAAATCTGCCTGCAATGCAGGAGACTCAGGCTTGATCTCTGGGTCAGGAAGATCCCATGGAGAAGGGCATGGCAACCCACCCCAGTATTTTTGCCAGAAGAATCCCATGGATAGAGGATCCTGGAGGGCTATAGTTCATGAGGTCACAAAGAGTTGGACACTACTGAGCGACTAACACATACACACGGAGTGTCTTTGTAGAAATATTAATATGATAAAACAAAACCTAATTGCTCAGAATTTAGGACATTTAAAAGAGTTTTTTCATTGTGGGAATTTTAAAATATACACAGAAGAAGAGTGAAGGGTATAATGAACCCACTTCAGTCATTATCAACATATGGCCAATAAGTTTATCACCATCCTCTATGTCCCCTACATCCCTTCCTTGGATTATTTTAAGTAAATCTCAGACATTACATCATTTCATCCATGATATTTCACTATGTATGTCTCAAAGGTAAGCAGTTTTGGTGGTTTTTTTGGCCATATCCCAAGGCATGTGGAAACTTAGTTCCCTGAACAGGGATCAAACCTGTGTCCCTCTTGCACTGGAAGGCAGAACCTAACTACTGGACTGCTGGGGAAGTCCCAGTAGCTTTTTTCTTTAATCACAATATTAGTGCACATGTTTGGAGAAGCCAGTGACACCCCACTCTAGTACACTTGCCTGGAAAATCCCATGGATGGAGGAGCCTGGTGGACACGACTGAGCGACTTCACTTTCACTTTTCACTTTCATGCATTGGAGAAGGAAATGACAACCGACTCCAGTGTTCTTGCCTGGAGAATCCCAAGCATGGCGGAGCCTGGTGGGCTGCCATCTATGGGGTTGTACAGAGTCGGACACGACTGAAGTGACTTAGCAGCAGTAGCAGCAGTGCACATTTTAAAAGTGAACAGTAATTCCTTAATATCATCTAGTATCCAGTTTGTGCTCAAATTTTTCTGATTCAATGTCCTTTATGGTTGGTTTGTTCAAATCAGGATTCAAACAAGATTCATACATCAAATTTGCCTAGTATATCTTTAAATCTCCTTTAATCTAAGTTCTGTCAAGAAAAATATTGAAATAACTGCCCCTGGAAGAATTCTCTGGCATTTGAGGAAGTAATTTCATTTATATATACGATACTTGATTTATTCTAAGGCAGGGTTAATTATGGGCTTTCCAGGTGGCTCAGTGGTAAAGAATCTGCCTGCCAAAGCAGGAGACTCAGGAGATGCAGGTTCAATCCCTGTGTCGGGAAGAATCCCTGGAGAAGGGAATGGCAACTGACTCCAGTATTCTTGCCAGGGAAAACCCATGCACAGAGGAGCCTGACAGGGTGCAGTCCATGGGGCCACAAAGAGTCAGATACGACTGAGCATTCACACATATACACAGGGTTAATTGTAAGATGCATTATTACTTTATGTAGCACCAAGAAATTAAAAATGCTGACAAATGTCATTGTCAGATGCCACCAATTGTAAATATATTCCAATTTCAGAGAGATAAAAATGGGGAAAATATGTCTTAAAATCAGTAAAATATGGCAGTTGCAACACAAAAAACTCACATGCTATTTTCAGATTCAAATGGGATGTGGGAAAGGCATATGGGATGTGGAAAAAGTCCACTAGATGGGAATGATTCATTTCTATTTCAGAGCAGATGAGAAATGAAGAATGACACCATCCCTTGTTTCATGGCTAATCCTTGTGAACTCCTTTCTCCTCTGTGTGCTTTGACTTCAAGTTTGACATAGAACTTGAACTCCTTAGAGTGTTTATACCATATTTAATGTACTCAGGACTTTAACTTGTTACACAAATTACAGTCTCTGAGAAATGCTTACTTTTTTGATTTCTCTGACTTTAGGATGTTAGGTGAGGCTTCCAAGGTGGTGCTAGGGGTAAAGAATCCATCTGCAAGTGCAGGAGACACAGGACACATGAGTTCAATCCCTGGGTTGGGAAGATCCTCTGGAGAAGGAAATGGCAGAGCCTGGAGAATCCCATGGGCAGAGGAACCTGGCAGGCTACAACTGATGGGGCTGCAAACAATCAGACATGACTGAGTAACCAAGTACAAAAAGTTAGGTGAGCCCATTTTGAAAAATACATATTCATAATATCAAAGCCTTTGACTGTGTGGATGACAATAAACCATGGAAAATTCTGAAAGAGATGGGAATACCATACCACCTGACCTGCCTCTTGAAAAATCTGTATGCAGGTCAGGAAGCAATAGTTAGAATTGGACATGAAACAACAGACTGGTTCCAAATAGGAAAAGGAGTATGTCAAGGCTGTATATGGTCACCCTGCTTATTTGACTTGGACCATAAAGCTGAGTGCCGAAGAATTGATGGTTTTGAACTGTGGTGTTGGAGAAGACTCTTGAGAGTCCCTTGGACTGCAAGGAGATCCAACCAGTCTATCCTAAAGGAAATCAGTCCTGAGTGTTCATTGGAAGGACTGATGTTGAAGCTGAAAATCCAATACTTTGGCCACTTGATGCAAAAAGCTGACTCATTTGAAAAGACCCTGATGTTGGCAAAGATTGAAGGCAGGAGGAGAAGGGGGCAACAGAGGATGAGATGGTTGAATGGCATCACCAACTCAATGGACATGAATTAGGGTAAACTCTGGGAGTTGGTGATGGATAGGGAGGCCTGGTGTGCTGTAGTCCATGGAGTTTCAAAGAGTCAGACATGACTGAGCGACTGAACTGAGCTGAATGCCACATAATGTTCTAGAAAAACGTCTACTTCTGCTTCATCGACTACACTAAAGCCTATGATTGTGAGGATCAAAACAACTTGTGGAAAATCCTTAAAAAGATGGGAGTACCAGACCACCTTACCTGTCTCCTGAAAAACCTGCATGCAGGTCAAGATGCAATAGTTAAAACAGGACATGAAACAATGGACCGGTTCCAAATTGAGAAAGGAATACCACAAAGCTGTATATGGTCACCCTGTTTATTTAACTTCTATGCAGAGTGCATTATGCGAAATGCTGAGCTGGATGAATCACAAGCTGGAATCAAGATTGTAGGGAGAAATATCAACAACCTCAGATATACAGATATACCACTTTAATGGTAGATAGTGAAAAGGAACTAAAGAGCCTCTTGATGAGGGTGAAAGAAGAGAATGAAAAAGCTGCCTTGAAACTTAATATTATAAAAACTAAGATCATGGCATCTGGTCCTGGTCAAATGTCCCTCTGGCCTTCAAAATGCTGTGCAGGGTATAATTGCAGAGATTGTTTCTCTTGGTTTGTGCCATCCTAGATGTATGCTTAATGGGCAATAATATTCTTTACATCAGCTGGGTGACACAAGCAGGAAAACTGGCCAAACTGGCCCCAAACATGGTAGTTTTGGGTTTTACATCTTAGCGATATTGACGTCACAGATTAGTTCCCGATAAGATGAGTGTCCACTTCAAAGACTTTGGGCTTCAACCTGTTCCCTTCTTGTTAACAGAAGCCTTTTGATAAGGAAAGGTTAGGAGGGTAGAAGGGGTATAATTGTAGCGCAGGTCCCAGTATCGATGAAAACACGCTCTAAACTTTTTTGCCTCAGGTCACTGACAGTTTCTGAAAGGCAGAAGACTTTGATTTCTCCCTGGAGAGATTCCAACTCGGGGCTGAAGAATTTTGCTTCTAGCTATCTGTGCTTATGAGAAGAATCTGAGTTGTTTATTTACCAGATCTGTAGTTGCCTAAAGGCAGTGTACTCCTAAAGGCTCTCAGAAACCTGCGATACAGAAGTTTTTTAAAAAGTAGAAATGTACTACCCAATTCTTTGTGGTATATGTGCCCTCTGAGATATGAAATAGACTTGCTCTAGAATTAGCTTTCTAAGGATCCAGGAAGTTCTAACATGGAAAATGTAAAATCAGGGTTTCAGGTAAAGCTACAGTTTACATTTGCTCTCCTGTTTCTGCCTTGATTTTTTTTAAATTTTAATTAGCGTACATTGTTGGACATAACTGAGTGACTAAACAAGAACAACAAATAGTTGATTTACAATGTTGTATTAGTTTCTGCTATACAGCAAAGTGAATCTGTTATACATATACATATATTCACTCTTTTTTAGATTCTTTTGCCATGCAGGTCATCACAGAGTATTGAGTTCCCTGTGCTATACTGTAGGTCCTTGTTAGTTATCTTGCCTTGATTAGTGAAAGGAATAAAATCTTTCAACTTTGTCATAAGGATTTGACTTAGCAGATTATTGATCAGCTTCCCCTATCCACAATTTAATATTCAATGATAGTATATTTGAAATGTATTTGGAATGCTGCTCCAAACTTATCTATTTTTCATAAGTTACAAGAAAGACTTAACTGTAGTTTGCTATTTTCACTAGCCTGGTATCCTGAGAATTTACACTAGCTACTGTGAGGTTGAACCTTGCTTCACAACAATTCTCACAACAAAAAGTGAGAATTGTTGGTTAAGGGGAAAGAAAAGTAATGCATATCAAGTCCCATGAAAACATGAAACTTAGGAACATTAGCAATTTGAATTTATTTCCAGACACTCTGAAAATAAAGAAATGTAAAAAGGGAGAATTACTTATTCAGAAACAGAAAGAGTATAGTAGTGGATATACTTGACACTAAGACAAAATTGTAAATCAAGTGAACTTCAATATAAAATAAAACTTAAAAAAAGAGCATAGTAATGGATATATTTTCTTAGTTAAGTCAACAATAAATGCTCTTCTTTGTTATAGTAGTAAAATAAATTTCTGACTTATGTTGTTAATTAAAAAAAAAATTCAAATCCCATGTATCTTTTTTTTCCTCTTCCAGTGTTTGTAATGTCAGTTATCATTTCAACACAGTCTTAAAGAACTGTTTGAAGAACAACTAATTAAGTCTATATCCTCTGTTTGTTTCAAATTCTAAATTTTCATAGATCTGTAATCCTAGAAGGGAACTTCTTTTTCAGTAGACGTTTTATTGAAGTATTATATTTACAGAAAGGTTCAGCCAAATAATTTTGTGTAAAGTGAGCACACCCACATGGCCACCACTCAGATCAAGAAGTAGATTATAACCAACACCATAGGAAGCCTCCAGGTACGATTGGTCATTCCTCACTCCAAAGCTGACTACGATTCTGACTTCTTTCATCATAGTTTTACCTGTTTCCGATCTTTGTAAAACTGCAGTTAGAAGTATCATTTTGAATCTGATTTTCATTCAACATTAATGTTTGTGAAAATCAATCATAGTGTTGCAGGCTGTCCATCCTCATTATTGTATGTGTGTGTGCTGTGTGCTGCGCTCAGTTGTATCCAACTCTGTGCAACCTTATGGACTGTAGCCCACCAGGCTCCTGTGCCCATGGGTTTCTCCAGGCAAGAATAATGGAGTGGGTTGCCATGCCCTCCTCCAGGGGATCTTCCCGACCCAGGGATTGAACCTATGTCTCTTACATCTCCTGCATTGCAGGCAATTCTTTACTCAGTGAGCCACCTGGGAAGCCCCATTGTTGTATAGTGTTCCATTATATAAAAATATCATAATATATATATTCATAATATATCTATCAAATATTGATGAACATTTGAATCGTTTTGAGTTTTGAGCTATTATGGAGAGTCCTGATAAGAATATTTTGTTTTTTATTTTTGGGACTTGTATGTGTAAGCTTCCCTTGGTTATATAGTGAAAAATGGAGGATTTAAGTCCAACTTTAGTAGATATTGTCAAACAGGTTTTCAAAGCTGTAATACACATTTACACTTTTACCAGCAGGGTATGAAAGTTCAATTTGCTTCACATTCTTCACAACATTTTGTACTGTTATTCTTGTTCATTTTAGCTATTTTGGTGGGCATGCAATGGTTTTAAATTTGCACTTTGCTGATGATTAATAAAACAAGCACCTTGTCACAGGTTTATTGATTGGGTATCCTTTTTATGGAATACCAATTTTAATCTTTTGCCCATTGTTCTATCAAGTAGGCTGCTTTCTTCTATCGACTAGTAGACATGTGTCACATATATTGGGTTGGCCAGTCAGTTAAATGGCAGCCCACTCCAGTATTCTTGCCTGGAAAATCCCATGGACGGCGAGGCCTGGTAGGCTACTGTCCATGGGGTCGCAAAGAGTCGGACACGACTGAGCGACTTCACTTCACAGTAAGTTCATTCAGGTTTTTCCATTTGTTTATTCAAGTTTTTCCTTAGGCTGTAACAGGAAAACCTAAATGAACTTTTTGGGCAGCCCAATAGATACAATTTTGGGGTTGAATATTTGTACAACAAATATCTTTTCCCACTTGCCTGTTTTCCTTTTCACTGTTTTAATGATACTGATAAACATACATTTTTAATTTAATATAGTTCAATTTTCAGATCTTCATCTTTATGATTTGTACTTCATGGTTTGTCCTACTTTAGAAAATTGTTACCTATCTCAAACTCATGAAAATACTCTCATCTGTCTTCTTTCTAGGAGTATTATTGTTTCATGTTTGGAATTAAAATTCTCTAATGTTAATCTTGTCTGAGGTGAAGGTTAAGATTCAATTTTCACTTTTTTTTTCTTATATGGATATCAATTAACTCAGCGTTATTTGAAAAGACCACTTCTTTCCTGATGATACCACACTCATTCTGTGTCTAACTCTCTGTTCAGTTCCAATGGTCTATTTGTCTATTTTTATAAGAATGACACACTAATCAATTGTTACATTTTGTAACTTTATTAACTTTGTTCTTCATAACTATCTTTGCTATTCTTGGCCTTTTGAATTTCCAAATAAATTTTAGAATCAGGTAGTAAATTTGCCTAAAAACCTGTTCGGGCTTAAATTGGATTTACATTTAATATTTTAGATCAATTTGGGAAGAACTACATCTTTACAACAGTGTCTTTCAGTCCACAAATGTAGCATGTTCGTTCTATGTATTTAGATTTTATTTATTTTTCTTTCAATATAGTTCTTTGATTTTTCTATGAAGG
The DNA here is from genome assembly GCF_016772045.2 of Ovis aries. Classification (NCBI taxonomy): domain Eukaryota; kingdom Metazoa; phylum Chordata; class Mammalia; order Artiodactyla; family Bovidae; genus Ovis; species Ovis aries. The sequence goes on from NC_056062.1 coordinate 47,178,645, forward strand.
TGTTTTTAATTTCATCAGATTATTCCCAGATAGCATGATTTTTAAAATGCTAAGTGATATTTTTTATATTGCTATATAATGAACATATAACATTATACTCAGTTCAGTTGCTCAGTCATGTCCAACTCTTTGCAACTCCATGGATGCAGCATGCCAGGCTTCCCTATCCATTACCAACTCCTGGAGCTTACTCAGACTCATGTCCATCAAGTTGGTGATGCCATCCAATCATCTCATCTTCTGTCGTCCCCTTCAACTCCTGCCTTCAATCTTTCCCAGCATCAGGGTCTTTTCCAATGAATCAGTTTTTCACATCAGGTGACCAAAGTTTGGAGTTTTAGCTCCAGCCTCAGTCTTCCAATGAATATTCAGGACTGATTTCCTTTAAGATAGACTGGTTGGATCTCCTTGCAGTCCAAGGGACTCTCAAGAGTCTTCTCCAACACCACAGTTCAAAAGCATCAGTGCTTTGATACTCAGGTTTCTTTATAGTCCAACTCTCACATCCATACATGACTACTGGAAAAACCATGGCTTTGACTAGACAGATCTTTGTCAGCAAAGTGATGTCTCTGCTTTTAATATGCTGCCTAGGTTCATAGCTTTTCTTTCAAGGAGCAAGTGTCTTTTAATTTCATGGCTGCAGTCACCATCTGCAGTGATTTTGGAGCCCAGGAAAGTAAAGTCTTGCACTATTTCCACTGTTTGCCCATCTCTTTGCCATGAAGTGATGGGACCAGATGCCATGATCTTAGTTTTCTGAATGTTGAGTTTTAACCCAAACTTTTCACTCTCCTTTTTCACTTTCATCAAGAGGTTCTTCAGTTCCTTTTCACTTTCTGCCATAAGAGTGGTGTCATCTGTGTATCTGAGGTTATTGATATTTCTCCTGGCAATCTTGATTCCAGCTTGTGCTTCATCCAGCCCAGCGTTTCTCATGATGTACTCTGCATATAAGTTAAATAAGCAGGGTGACAATATACAGCCTTGATGTACTCCTTTCCTAATTTGGAACCAGTCTGTTGTTCCATGTCCAGTTCTAACTGTTGCTTCTTGACCTGCATACAGATTTCTCAGGAGGCAGGTCAGGTGGTCTGGTATTCCCATCTCTTTCAGAATATTTCACAGATTGTTGTGATCTACGCAGTCAAAGGCTTTGGTGTAATCAATAAAGCAGAAGTAGATGTTTTTCTGTAATTCTCTCTCTTTTTCTATGATCCAATAGATGTTGGCAATTTGATCTCTAGATCCTCTGCCTTTTCTAAATCCAACTTGAACATCCAGAAGTTCATGGTTCATGTACTGTTGAAGCCGCCCTTGGAGAATTGTGAGCATTACTTTGCTAGTGTGTGAGATGAGTTCAAATGTGCGATAGTTTGAACACTCTTTGGCATTGCCCTTCTTTGAGATTCAGATGAAAACTGACCTTCCCCAGTTCTGTGGCGACTGCTGAGTTTTCCAAATTTGCTGGGATATTGAGTGCAGCACTTTCACAGCATCATCTTTTAAGATTTGAAATAGTTCAGTTGGAATTCCATTGTGTCCACTAGACTCACTTGACTTCGCATTCCAGGATGTCTGGTTCTAGGTGGGTGATCACACCATTGTGGTTATCTGGATGACATATACTAATTTTCAATTAATGTGATGATTCGATATTTGTGTACATTGCAAAATGATCACCACACTGAGTACAGTTAACATGTATCACCATGCATATTAATAGTTACAAATTTTTTTTTCCTTTGATGAAAATTTTAAACTATGCAATGCAGTATTATCAACTATAATCACCACATTGTACATCCTTATGATTTATTCATTTTATAACTGGACTTTTATACATTTTGATCCCCTTCACTTATTTTTTTCACCCTCCCCCCACCACACCTCAGGCAAAACCACACCTTTTCTATATCCATGAGCTCATTTTTTTCAATGCCACACAGGAGTGTGATCACATGGTATTTATCTTTTTCTGTGTGATTTATTTCATTTAGTATAATGCCCTCGAGGTCCATCCATATTGTCACAAATGGCAAGATTTCTCTCTTTCTTATGGCCAAATACTGTTCTCTTGTATGTATGTGGATCATTCTCTTTCCTTTTCTTGGTGTGCTACACAGCATGTGGGATCTTAGTTCCCTGACCAGTGATCCCACCCTCCTGCAGTGGAAGTTTGGAGTCTTAACCACTGGACCACCAGGAAGTCCCAACATTTTCTTTACTTATTCATCCATCGATGGACATTTAGATCATTTCGATGTCTTGGCTATTGTAAATAATGTTGTGAGAGCCATGGGGGGAATGCATATATCTTTCTGAGTTAGTGTCTTCATTTTTCTTGAATAAATAGTCAGAAGTAGAATTGCTGCATCATCTGCTAGCTCTGGTTGTACCTTTCTGAGGAATCTCCATACTGTTTTCCACACTGGCTGCACCAGTTTACATTCCACTAACAGTGCACAAGTGTTTCCTTTTCTCCACATCCTTGCCAACACTTGTAATTTCTAAGTGATTTATTTTTAATCATTTTCATTATATATAAATAACACTGATATTTTACATTGATTTTGTGAATATAGTGATCTTGCTACATCCAGAGCAGATTCTCTCATATTTTCTCCATATGTAATCACATCATCAGTGAATAATGACAGTTTTATTTCTTCCTTTGTCATTCTTGTAACTTTTTTTTTTACTTATTGCATTGATACTGTAGTTCAGTGTTATTAAAAACAGTGATGATGAGCATCCGTATTTTGTTCTTGATTCCAGTGGTGAATACTTTTAGCATTTCACCATCAAGTGTAATGTTTATTGCGTGTTTTTATAGATTCCTTTTGTCAAATTAGGAACATATTCATCTATTTCTAGTTTTCTAGGTTTTATTTTTTTATTTATTTTTGGATGAATGGGCCTACAAGGAAACTTTTAATCTAGCTCCTTTATTCTAGTTCTTATGTGTTTAGTTGCTCAGTCGTGTCTGACTCTTTGCAACTGCATGGACTGTAGCCCACCAGGCTCCTCTGTCCATGGAATTCTCCAGGCAAGAATACTGGAGTGGGTTGCCATCCCCTCCTCCAGGGGATCATCCCAACCCAGGGATCAAACCCAGGTCTGCCACTGCAGGCAGATTCTTTACCATCTTAGCCACCAGGGAAGCCTGTATTCTTAGTCTGGAGTATATCCAAACTGCTCTGTAGTTTAGATTTAATATTAAGTGAAAGTGTTAGTCACTTAGCAGTGTCTGACTCTTTGTGACCTCATGGACTGTAGCCCACCAGGCTCCCCTGATCATGGAATTCTCCAGGCAAGAATACTGGAGTGGGTAAACATTTCTTTCTCCAGGGGCTCTTCCTGACCCTGGAATTGAGCATAGGTCTCCTGCATTGAAGGCAGATTCTTTACCATTTCCTGGCACTTCAATGATTAGGACTCCAGGCCTTCACTGCCAAGGACCAGGAGTATGATCCCTGGTCAGGAAAACTAAGATCCCACAAGCCTCTCAGCGCAGCAAAAGATACAAAACAAAACAAAAATCCCACAACCTTACATTTTAATAATTCATTCTTATTTATTTGGCTGCACCCAGTTTTAGTTGTGGCACAAGGGATATTCAGCTGCAGCATAAGAACTCTTAGTTATGACATGCAGGATCTAATTCCCTGATCAGGGGTCAAACCCAGGCCCCTTGCATTGAGAGCTTAAGTCTTAGCCACTGGACCGCCAGGGAAGTCTGTAATAATCAATTCTTACGGCAGTAGTCATAGGTTTTCCCAGTAGTCATGTATGGATGTGAGTTAGACCATAAAGAAGGCTGAGCACTGAAGAATTCTCATAATTCTCCCACTGTGTTGTTGGAGAAGACTTGAGAGTCCCTTGGACTGCAAGGAGATCAAACCAGTCAATCCTAAAGGAAATTAACCCTGAATATCTACTCGAAGAACTGATGTTGAAGCTGAAGCTTTAATACTTTGGCCGCCTGATGTGAAGAGCTGACTCACTGGATAAGAACTTGATGTTGGGAAAGATAGAAGGCAGGAGGAGAGGTGATTCACAGAGGATGAGGTGGTTGGATAGCATCACATATTCAATGGACATGAGTTTGAGCAAGCTTCAGGAGATGGTAAAGGACAGGGAAGTCTGGTGTGCTGCACTAAATGGGGTCACAAAGAACTGGACATGACTGAGCAATTGAACAACAGCAGTGGGCAATCTGATATGTTTACAATTGCCAATCAGTTTACTGTGAAATGGGGATGATAATCATATTTACTTCACCTTGTTTTGGGGAGATGAAATAAGTATATTGAAACTTTTAAAAAAGTGCCTGATAGACAGTGAGAATTTTATAAACATTAGCTACTATTACCTTTTTTTCTCCCCCCTTTTTGCATATGAAGAAAACAAAGTTGACAAAGAGTGAGTGACAACAGGCTTGGTGCTGAAAACCAGCTATCTTCTTTCTTCAGCCATGCCACCTAGCTTGCAGGATCTTAGTTCCCTGACCAGGAATTGAACTTGGGCCCCAGCAATGAAAGTGCCAAGCCCTAACCAATAGACCATCAGGGAATTCCCAGAAAACTAGCTATCTTGACTCACATCTCCTGGCTCTTTCCCTTACATCATTTTCCTTCAGGAGCAGATTCAGCAGCCTTTTAATAGTCCTACATTAGTTAAGTCTCTTTATCATATTCTGTGTAGTTGCTAAGTCATGTCCGATTTAATGACCCTGTGGACTGCAGCCTGCCAGGCTCCCCTGTTCATGGGATTCTCTAGGCAAGAGAAGGTTTTCAAAAATTATAAAATAATGTTTCCAAACTGTACTGACTGAAAAGGTTCTTCTACGTAGATAATTCTAAGTAGTCAGCGTACTTAGTATATATGATTCCTATGTCTCAAAATAGCAGAAGCATTTGAGGAAGAATTTTTTTTATCAAGTTCTTTCTCATAGACTCTTCTTACAAGTTAAGACTACCACATCCCTCATGGTTGCCATGCAAAGAATCTTGTCTTCAATCAGCTCATTAAGGTACCTTTGTAAAGATAGTGTTTTTTTAAAGGCACTTTGCCAGCTCCCTCAAACATAACTTTGCAAATGGACAGCAAGAAAAACATAGCAAATCACTTCCATATGGCTCAAGGCAATGAAAAAAATTTTTGATTAATGACACATTCAGTACAACAAAATAACTTCCAAGTCTGCTAGAGACAGTAACTTATCTGCTACATTGATTTTCTGTGTGATTTTTTTTCATTGTTTTGACTCTGTAAAAACAATTCTAAAATCCCAATTGGTTCATTTTTAAACAACAACCTCTTTTAAGATGATCACCTGTTCATATTTGTCAACCCTATCAAGCAAATAGCTGGTCTTAAACTTATTTTAGAACCAGCTGCTTTAAACATATGCTTCAATATTCAAGGGATTTTTTTTTACAGACTCATCAGTTGATAAAATCATTAACATGTCATCTGCATATGCAAGTACTAGTTTGAGCATTTAAAACTACTCGGCTTCCTTCCACACCTGTGTAAATTGTGAACCAAGCAAGTTAGTTTACATCAAAAATTCTCATCAAAGGGTCTTTAATTAATACATAAAGGACCAAATGGGTACTCTACCCTTAATGTTTTCATTATCTGGATCTCTCCATTCCTCCCAGACAGAAACTAACCACGTCATTTTCACACTCTCAACAAACTGAAAAGGTATTACGTAAGCCTTAAACATGTTCTCTCCCATAAAGAGCTTTTTTTTTTGTCCTCTCTCTTTTTCAAAGAAAATAGGGTAAAAATTCAACTGTCTTTTATTCTGTATGTTTTACAGTTTCTCTTGGTATAATGAAACCATCTGCCACCTCTGTCCCTAACGCCTGGAATGAATCAAATCATCTTCCTTGCAAACATTGTTAATCTCACAGTAATCCTTCCTAATCACTTTGTAATCAGCACTCCAAGGGGCTGAAGGTCCTTGACTCTTAATCATGATATTTTAATCATCATTCTTGTGAGACAGCAGTTAGTAATCCCTGAATCTTGGGCTTATTTCTTCCCAACTTCCTAATTATTCCCTAGAACAAAGAACAGAAGCTCTCTAGATAAGACAAACCAGATCTCTCTGGCTAGAACTGGTTGGGAGTATACGACAGTCTCCAGGTGGGGTTTCTGATGACTGACTATTATTTTCAGTTTTGGACACTGAAGACACTCCTTATTTTTGTTTTCATTCCCAATTTTCCTTTGTTTTCTTTTATTTCCTTATTCTTTTCTTCAGTCTTTTCTCTTTATTGCACTTTTTACCTTACCAAAATTTTACGTAGCAATTTTTCCATTTGGCATCCTTAAAAGGCTTTGGTCTCTGGATATATAATTAATTCTTATTTTTATTCTTTCTCAAGCTGAGAAAATTTCCCTCTATTTCTAGTTTGCTGGGACCTTTTATCATGAATCAGTATTGGATTTGATCAAATGCTTTTTATGCATCTATTGATATGACCATGATTTTTCTCCTTTGGACTTTTGATGAAATGGATTACATTAATTGATTTTTGTCTCTCTATGTTCTTTGGGTGCAATATTCTTACTCCTTTATATAACTTTAAAATTTCTTTCTTTTTCTTTCCAATATTTTTTTCCTGAAAGGGATGGAAGAAACTCATGACATATTTTAGAGACTTGCTGTTTTATTAAATAATTGAATATTCCTTTTTCTTCATAACTTTTTCTCCATCACCAGTTTAAGATTGTGTTACTTTCTCATCTCACGTGTCTTTCATGGCCATGTTTATGTAGCACTTACCATAAAATCTATTTCTATTCTTAAAATTCATTCAGTTAATTTACTTTAAAAATATTATGCAGGACTACTATTTGTCAGGCACAAAGCAGAAACTCATTCACCATTTGGTGTGAGGCCCCATGTTAGCTAAATACCTCTTACCTAGAATCGAAGTTTAAAGATCTTTAAAGAAACCAATTTAAAAACTGGCCTTTTCCTTTGGTTACTTAAATAATAAAAATGATCACTAGAGAGCTGGGTATATCTTTTATGATTTCCTCATCCCAAGTCTCATCCTGTAGCATATTTCTCAAGTTTCCAAGTATAGATTGGTAACTAAGTGTGTCCTGATTGCATTTGATGAGAAAGGGCCTGGAGAGTTGAGGCAGAGAGGACCTGAAATGTCTTCTCTCTGAGTCTATATTAGGAAAGTAGTCACTTCATAACTGATGCCTTTCCTCTCTGTTTCTCTCCACTCTCATCAGTGATTTCCCTCAAACATAGCACTGATTTTCCTTTTTGACAATCCAGTGGTTTTTAGTATGTCTACAGAGTTGTGCACAATCAATTTTAGAACATGCTTATCATGCCCCAAAGAAACTCCTGTCTCTTAAATATCATGTCCCAGTACTTCCATCTCACCATCCAGTACTAGGCAAACACAAGTCTCTTTCTATCTCTATAGATTTCCCTATTCTGGATGTTTCACATAATGGAATCATATATTATATGGTCTTTGTGCTGGGCTTCTTTCCCTTAGCATCTGGTTCTCAAGGACCATCTATGTCGTAGGATGTATGGATACCACATTTTGTCTGTTCATCAGTTGGACCCTTGGATTGTTTCTACCTTTGGACTATTAGGAATATTGCTGTGTGTGCATTCATTTACAGGTTTTCATGTGAGCATGTTTTCATTTCTCTTGGGTATAAACTTAGGGATGGAATTGGTGGGTCATAATATAACCCTGTTTAACTCTTTAAGGAACTGCCACACTGTTTTCCAAAATTAATGCATTATTGTACATTCCCACCAGCGGACTTCGGGGGTTCCAATTCCTGCACATTCTCACCAACACTTGTTACTGTCTTTCTATCATAGCTAAACTAGTAGGTATGAAGCAGGGTCCCTTACTATTTTGATTTGCATTCCCTTATGACTATGACTTTGCTGGAGCAGCTGTGAAGAGATACCCACATCCAAGGTAAGAGAAACCCAAGTAAGACAGTAGGTGTTGCAAGAGGGCATCAGAGGGCAGACACACTGAAACCATACTCACAGAAAACTAGCCAATCTGATCACACAGACCACAGCCTTGTTTAACTCTATGAAACTAAGCCATGCTGTGTGGGGCCACCCAAGATAGATGGGTCATGGTGGAGAGGTCTTACAGAATGTGGTCCACTGGAGAAGGGAATGGCAAACCACTTCAGTATTCTTGCCTTGAGAACCCCATGAACACTATGAAAAGGCAAAATGATAGGATACTGAAAGGGGAACTCCCCAGGTCGGTAGGTTCCCAATATGCTACTGGGGATCAGTGGAGAAATAACTCCAAAAAGAATGAAGGGATGAAGCCAAAGCAAAAACAATACCCAGTTGTGGATGTGACTGGTGTTAGAAGCAAGGTCCAGTGCTGTAAAGAGCAATATTGCATAGGAACTGGGAATGTCAGGTCCATGAATCAAGGCAAATTGGAAGTGGTCAAATAGGAGATGGCAAGAGTGAATGTCGACATTCTAGGAATCAGTGAACTAAAATGGATTGGAATGGGTGAATTTAACTCAGATGACCATTATATCTACTACTGTGGGCAGGAATCCCTTAGAAGAAATGGAGTAACCATCATGGTCAATGAAAGAGTCTGAAATGCAGTACTTGGATGCAATCTCAAAAATGACAGAATGATCTCTGCTTGTTTCCAAGGCAAACCATTCAATATCATGGTAATCCAAGCCTATGCCCCAACCAGTAACGCTGAAGGAGCTGAAGTTGAACGGTTCTATAAAGACCTACAAGACCTTTTAGAACTAACACTCAAAAAAGATGTCCTTTTCATGATAGGGGACTGGAATGCAAAAGTAGGAAGTGAAGAAACACCTGGAGTAACAGGCAAATTTGGCCTTGGTATATGGAATGAAGCAGGGCAAAGGCTAATAGAGTTTTGCCAAGAGAACGCATTGGTCATAGCAAACACTCTCTTCCAACAACACAAGAGAAGACTCTACACATGGACATCACCAGATGGTCAACACCAAAATCACATTGATTATATTTTTTGCAGTCAAAGATGGAGAAGCTCTATACAGTCAGAAAAAACAAGACTGGGAGCTGACTGTGGCTCAGATCATGAACTCCTTATTGCCAAATTCAGACTTAAATTGAAGAAAGTGGGGAAAACCACTAGACCATTTAGGTACCATTTGATTTAGGTATGACCTAAATCAAATCCCTTATGATTATACAGTAGAAGTGAGAAATAGGTTTAAGGGACTAGATCTGATAGACAGAGTGCCTGATGAACTATGGACACAGGTTTGTAACATTGTACAGGAGACAGGGATCAAGATCATCCCCATGGAAAAGAAATGCAAAAAAGCAAAATGGCTGTCTGGGGAGGCCTTACAAATAGCTGTGAAAGAAGAGAAGCGAAAAGCAAAGGAGAAAATGAAAGTTATAAGCATCTGAATGCAGAGTTTCGAAGAATAGCAAGGAGAGATAAGAAAGCCTTCCTCAGTGATCAATGCAAAGAAATAGAGGAAAACAGCAGAATCGGAAAGACTAGAGATCTCTTCAAGAAAATTAGAGATACCAAGGGACCATTTCATGCAAAGATGGGCTTGATAATGGACAGAAATGGTATGGACCTAACAGAAGCAGAAGATATTAAGAAGAGGTGGCAAGAATACACAGAAGAACTGTACAAAAAAGAGCTTTACGAACAAGATAATCACAATGGTGTGATCACTCACCTAGAGCCAGACATCCTGGAATGTGAAGTCAAGTGAGCCTTAGAAAGCATCAGTACAAAGCTAGTGGAGGTGATGGAATTCTAGTTGAGCTATTTCAAATCCTAAAAGATGATGCTATTAAAGTGCTGCACTGAATATGCCAGCAAATCTGGAAAACTCAGAAGTGGCCACAGGACTGGAAAAGGTCAGTTTTCATTCCAATCCCAAAGAAAGGCAATGCCAAAGAATGCTGAAACTACTGCACAGTTGCACTCATCTCACACGCTAGTAAAGTAATGCTCAAAATTCTCCAAGCCAGGCTTCAGCAATATGTGAACTATGAACTTCCTGATGTTCAAGCTGGTTTTAGAAAAGGCAGAGGAACCAGAGATCAAATTGCCAACATCTGTTGGATCATCAAAAAAGCAAGAGAGTTCCAGAAAAACATCTATTTCTGCTTTATTGACTATGCCAAAGCCTTTGATTGTGCGGATCAAAATAAACTGTGGAAAATTCATTAAGAGATGGGAATACCAGACCACCTGACCTGCCTCTTGAGAAACCTATATGCAGGTCAGGAAGCAACAGTTAGAACTGGACATGGAACAGACTGGTTCCAAGGGAAAAGTAGTATGTCAAGACTGTATATTGTCACCCTGCTTATTTAACTTCTATGCAGAGTACATCATGAGAAACTCTGGGCTGGAAGAAGCACAAGCTGGAATCAAGATTTCTGGGAGAAATATCAATAACCTCAGATATGCAGATGACACCACCCTTATAGCAGAAAGTGAAGAGGAACTAAAAAGCCACTTGATGAAAGTGAGAGAGGAGAGCGAAAAAGTTGGCTTAAAGCTCAACATTCAGAAAACGAAGATCATGGCATCTGGTCCCATCACTTCATGGGAAACAGTGGAAACAGTGTCAGACTTTATGTTTTGGGGCTCCAAAATCACTGCAGATGGCGACTGCAGCCATGAAATGAAAAGATGCTTACTCCTTGGAAGGAAAGTTATGACCAACCTAGATAGCATATTGAAAAGCAGAGATATTACTTTGCAAAAAGTCTGTCTAGTCAAGGCTATGGTTTTTCCAGTGGTCATGTATGGATGTGAGAGTTGGACTGTGAAGAAAGCTGAGTGCCGAAGAATTGATGCTTTTGAACTGTGGTGTTGGAGAAGACTCTTCAGAGTCCCTTGGACTGCAAGGAGGTCCAACCAATCCATTCTAAAGGAGATCAGTCCTGGGTGTTCCTTGGAAGGACTGATGCTAAAGCTGAAACTCCAATACTTTGGCCACCTCATGCGAAGAGTTGACTCATTGGAAAAGACCCTGATGCTGGGGGGGATTGGGGGCAGGATGGAGAAGGGGACGACAGAGGATGAGATGGTTGGATGGCATCACTGACTTAATGGACATGAGTTTGAGTGAACTCCGGGAGTTGGTGATGGACAGGGAGGCCTGGCATGCTGCAGTTCATGGGGTTGCAGGGTCGGACACAACTGAGCAACTGAACTGAACTGATGACTAATGATGCTGAGTATCTTTTCATGTGCTTATTGGCAATTTGTATATTCTCCTTGGAGATATATCGATTCATATCCTTTGCCCATTTTTTAATTGAATTTTTTTCTATCAAAAATTTTTCCTTTCTTATGATGTCTTTCCTTGGTTTTAGTAACATGGTAATTGTGGTCTCATAGAACAAGCTGGGAAGTGGTTTCTCACACTTGCATTTTTGGAAGAATTCATGAAGAACTGGTATTAACTCTTCTGTAAATGTTTGGTAGAAATCACCCCTCGAAGTCAACACTGATTTTTTTTTTTACCTTTCTGTCAAAAACTCTTTAATGGTTACCAATTATTAATGAATTTGATGCAACATCCCATATTGCACCCTCTATGTCACAGTATGCATTCCCAGTCTTATGTTCTACTATTCCCAACTAGCATCCCGCTGGTTACACCAATAGGTAACTTGACCACAGGCTGTCCTGCCTCTTGCCTTGACTTTTCTTCTCTTGTACTTGTGTGTCTTACTAGTTAGATGGCCATTCCCCCTAAGGCATCTCAAATCCAGGACTTTCCAGGCAGTTAAGACTGTGCACTTCCGCTGCAGGGGATGTGTGTTCGATCCTGGTCAGAGAACTAAGATCCCTCAGGCCAAAAAAGGCGTGCCAAATCCATTTATAACTTGAAACCTTTTCTTGACTCTCCTGTTGAATTAGTTTTGCCTTTTTTGGAATATTTGTACCAACTTCCTCTAATAGGCATTTAAATAAAAACAAAAAACTCTCTTGATCTTCACAGTACAGGACTTTAAGTCTTCATAATAGATTTCCATACAGAAAAAGCCGCCATAATGGGAAAGCCCAATTCCAGTTAAATTGGGACCTGTTAGTTACTCTGGTAGTGACAATTAACTATCAAATGCTTATATGGAACGCACTGTGAACAGTATTTCTCTGTGAGCTCTTTTTCCAATGTTCAAATAATTAAAAAGAATTTTTGCTTGAGGAACTGATTATGAATGACTTCTCTGTGTTTCGCCATATTTCTGAGGAAAATTTGTCTTAAAAAAAAATTGATTCAGTACTGGGAGAGGTTCTGCATGCCTTTTTGCTGACTTTCCAAGTCTCAAAATAATGATCTTCACAGTAGGGAATACCAAAGAAGCTAATGGCAGAGTTACAATGCTAATCATTTTCTAAAGACTACTTCTTCTTCCAATAGCTAAAATAAAGTTTTTCAGTATTTTAAAGCTGCTATATAATTTTTTTGTTAAGAAACTGTATGGCTTTAGTAAATGTTGTATATACATATATATAAAACATTATTTTCAAGTACATATGAAGATTGTATTTTCTTAATATAGTTTTAAAATGTTTATGAGGGGAAAAAAGGCTAAAAACCTTCTCCTGTTTTGCCATGTTTTGAGGGGATTACTACATGAGTGAATTAAAATTTATGACAAAGTGAATGCTGTACTAACATTGCTAATGTATATGTTTGCTAAATTTCATTAAGATAAAGTTTTATTTTAGTGATGCATGAATTAAGAAGGAAACTCTCTTAAATAACATAATCAACAAACATCTCACAGATCTATACTATTATGTAAATATTGTGACTAGAGCCATATTTTTAGCTGACTTCAACAATATTGCCAGTTTTATCTCAGCATTAGCTGTGGAGGTATGTTGGTATTGCCTCTATTATTACTATCAATCAAAACATAATAATAGCTACATCCATTTATTGTTTCTTACTGTATCCTAGGGGCTTCCCAGGTGGCGCTAGTGGTAAAGAACACACCTGCCAATGCAGGAGACTTAAGAGGTGCTGGGTTGATCCCCAGGATGTAGGCACTTTTATTACCACCTAACTCACAATAAACCAAGGAATGTATTTAGATCAACTTGGATTAGATTCAGTTGTGAGTAACAGAAAGCTAAGATAATGATGTCTTAAACAAGCAAGAATTTCATTCCTCTCACATTAACATCCAGAGGTAGGCAGCCTAGTGAAAGTGAAAGTGAAGTCGCTCAGTCGTGTCTGACTCTTTGCAACCTCATGGACTGTAGCTTACCTGGCTCCTCTGTTCATGGGATTTTCCAGGCAAGAATACTGGAGTGGGTTGCCGTTTCCTTCTCTGGGAGATCATCCCGGCACTGTAGGCAATCTAGGGCTGGTTCCAAAGTTCTGCTCCACAAAGTCCTTAGGGATCCAAACTCTTTCTCTCCCTAAGTGGCCACTAGCTGCCATGCCAACAGAAAGGAAAGGAATGAAGAAAAAGGGGGTGAAAGAAATGTACCAGCTTCCTTAGGAATGTTTCTACAACATGATATTTCATTTAGAGCTCATTGGCCAGAATCTAGTCATATAGGTGGGTGGCCGTGTGCCCAATTAAGAGCTGGGGAATCTAAATCACAGAGAAAGGAAGGTAAGATTTTGGGGGACAATTAGATTCCTTCTCTGTAACAATATTATTAATTCTATTTTATAGATAAGGATTTCGCTGACAGTCCAGTGCTTAAGAATCAACCTGGCAATGCAGCAGATGTGGGTTCAATCCCTGGTCCAGGAAGATGCCACGTGCCATGGGCCAACTAAGCCTGCAAGCCACAACTGCTGAGTCAGAACACCTAAAACCTGTACTCCACAATACGAGAAGCCACCACAGTGAGAAGTCTGAGCATTGCAAAGAAGAGTAGTCTCCACCCAACACAACTAGAGAAAGCCTGTGCATAGCAACCAGTGCAGCCAAAAATAAATAAATACATATTTTATAGATAAGACATTTGAGCCTTAGAACTACTAAGTAAGTGGTCCAAAATTCATCTGGTTAATACATGTTTCAGGGAAGATTTATAACTAGGTTTATCTACCTGAAAGTTCTGTGCTATTGAAGCAGAAGCGAAAGGAATGGAGTCACAGTAATTACTTTTAGGAGCCTAGTAACATTGCCTTAAATGGTGTCTCAGATAGTTATTGCCATGTAACAAACCATGCCAAACTTAAACAATAAGCACTTGTTTAGCTATAGGTTGACTGAACAGTTTTGCTCATCTAAGACAGTCTTGGCTGATCTCTACCTAGAGATTGGCAGACAGCTGATATAGAATTGCCTTGTCTGTGATAACTTGATGTTGCTCCACACAGCTCTCACTCTTCAACAGGCTAGTGTTGGCTTGATCTCATAATATGGCAGCAATGCAAGAACAGAAGCAACTGAAGCTTCCTGAGGCACTGGTTCGTGATGGGCTGAATGTCATTTCTACTGCATTCTATTAGCAAAGTAAACAACAAGACCAGCCCAGATTCTAGAGGTGAGGAAATAGTCTCCATCTCTTGATGAACTGCAAGTCACATTGGAAAGAGCATGGATGCAGGAAACCACTTACAAACACAATCTTTTCTTCTGTTGTCCTGAACCTGGAGTAAGTCTAGGAAGCGATACAGAGAGAAAGAGTCTGTGACTAAAGATTGCCTCATTGTCCTGTGAAATTGTAATTAGTCCTGAAGTGCATTTTTCTCTAAAACAGAATGTCTGTGTTAAATTTTAATTAAAGGTGTGTGGATATCTCCAGGTTCTTGAGAGAGAGAATGAAAAGACTTAGCTTTGCTTTCTGGATTGGACCAGTTTGTTTATTCATTCGCTTAACAAAAAAGCACTGCGTCCCTACCATGTACTTAAGAACCTTGCTAGGTGCTGAGATACGATGATTAACAAATCCAGAAATGGGGCCCACTTTCCTGGGGTTTACCACTGGGGTTGGGGAGATGAGACATTAATTAACTTCACAAATGAATACATTATGACAAAAATGCAAAGAGTGACATGAAGCAAAGATATATGACAGCAGGGGACTTTCTAAAACAAGCTGATCTGGTCTGGGGCATCCCTGAAGGCTTTCTTGAAGAACATATGTTCACATTGAGGTGTGAAGGCTAAGTTGGAATTACTGGTCAGAATGGCCATCATCAAAAAATCTACAAACAATAAATGCTGGAGAGGGTGCAGAGAAAATGGAACCCTCTTGCACTGTTGGTGGGAATGTAAATTGAGACAGCCACTTTAGAGAATATTATGGAGATTCATTTAAAAACTAAGAATAAAACTACCATATGGCCCAACAATCCTGCTGCTGGGCATATACCCTGAGGAAACCATAACTGAAAAATATACGTGTACCCCAATGTTCACTGCAGCACTATTTACAATAGCTAGGACATGGAAGCAACCTAGATGTCCATCGACAGATGAGTGGGTAAAGAAGTTGCGGTACATATATATACAACAGGCTATTACTCGGCCATAAAAAGGAATGAATTTGAGTCAGTTCTAATGAGGTAGATGAACCTAGAGCCTATTACATAGAGTGAAGTAAGTCAGAAAGAGAAATACAAATATATATTAATGCATTTATATGGAATCTGGAAAGATGGTACTGATGAAACTATTTGCAGGGCAGCAATGGAGATGCAGACAGAGAACAGACTTATGGACACAGTGGGAGAAGGGGAGGGTGGGATGAATTGAGAGGATAGTATGGAAACATATACATTCAGTTCAGTTCAGTTCAGTTCAGTCGCTCAGTCGTATCCTACTCTTTGTGACCTCATGAATCACAGCACACCAGGCCTCCCTGTCCATCACCAACTCCCGGAGTTCACTCAGATTCACGTCCATCGAGGCAGTGATGCCATCCAGCCATCTCATCCTCTGTCGTCCCCTTCTCCTCCTGCCCCTAATCCCTCCCAGCATTAGAGTCTTTTCCAATGAGTCAACTCTTTACATCAGGTGGCCAAAGTACTGGAGTTTCAGCTTGAGCATCATTCCTTCCAAAGAAATCCCAGGGCTGATCTTCTTCAGAATGGACTGATTGGATCTCCTTGCAGTCCAAGGGACTCTCAAGAGTCTTCTCCAACACCACGGTTCAAAAGCATCAATTCTTCGGCACTCAGCCTTCTTCATAGTCCAACTCTCACATCAATACATGACTACTGGAAAAACTGTAGCCTTGACTAGACGGACCTTTGTTGGCAAAGTAATGTCTCTGCTTTTGAATATGCTATCTAGGTTGGTCATAACTTTTCTTTCAAGGAGTAGATAGCCAGTATC
This sequence comes from Ovis aries, assembly GCF_016772045.2. NCBI lineage: Eukaryota > Metazoa > Chordata > Mammalia > Artiodactyla > Bovidae > Ovis > Ovis aries. Next base: position 47,195,005 of record NC_056062.1, read on the forward strand.
TAATTTGCTGTATAACACAGGGTGTTCAAACCCAGTGCTCTGTGACAACGTACAGGGGTGGGATGGGGTGGGAGGTGGGAGGGAGGTTCAAGAGGGAGGGGACATATATATACCTATGGCTGATTAATGTTGATGTATGACAGAAACCAATACAATATCATAAAACAATTATCTCCCAATTAAAAATAAATAAAAAAATTTTAAAAGCTTGTGGTGAAAGAAGACAGGGTTTCAGGCATTTTAAAGGTCCTAAAGTGGCAGTAAGTCCCACACTTATGAAGGACTGAAATAAAGACATTAGGGCTGAAATAGAGAGTGGGAGGAAGCAGATTACAAAAGATGGAAGGGTTAATGCCTGTTAGATTATGTTGGGCCTTAGGTGATTGTGAGAAACTATGTCTTAAATCAGACAGAGAAAGATAAATATCATATGATACTGCTCATATGTGGAATCTAAATAAAGGGTACAAAGGAATTTATTTACAAAATAGAATTTGAGTCAAAGATGTAGAAAACAAACTTATACTTACCAGAAGATAAGCAGGGGAGAGATAAATTGGGAGACTGGGATTGACATATATATACTAATATATATAAAATAGATAATTAGTAAGGACCTTCAGTACAGCACAGGGAACTCTACTCAATATTCTGTAACAGCCTATACCAGAAAAGATTCTAAAAAAAGAGTGGATATATGTATATGTATAACGGATTCACTTTGCTGAACACCTGAAACTAACACAACATTGTAAATCAACTAGACTCCAATAAAAATTTTTTAAAAGAGCCTTTGTTTTTACCTTTAGAACAAAAAGGAGTCATAGAGAATGACTTTGTTCTTTGCTGCTAAAGAATTTCATACCAGTAGTTATTGGAAAGTTTAAGTATCAAGCCAAAAGAGGAGCTTTGCCCTGATATGGCTCTGATTGAGTGAATTTTATTTGTGAAGTGTGTGTGTGTGTGTGTGTGTGTGTGTGTGTGTGTGACAGAAACATAGAGACTGAGACACAGAAGGAGAGACACAGAGGGCTGGGTGTGGTGGCTCATTCCTACATCTGAGCGGTTGTCTGGGCTGATTTTCGTTCAACAGTTATTTGACTGACATTTGACACTGCTGCCTCTTTAGAATAAGGTCTTTCATAATTCCCTCCCATTTCCCTGCATGATTTCTGTCCATCACTGGGTAAAGCAGAATTATTCCTAATGGATTTTTGATTTGTTCTTTGGGCCCCCATTTTTAGTAAGCACACAAAAAACTATTCATTCACATTGCTACCCTATACTAAACGTTCTTTGTTAAGTTAAAGTCTACAGGCTGGGTAGCATAAATAGCAAAGAAAAAAATTCATTGTACGCCAGTTCTAAGAATCTGGCACCAAATGGTCCTCTAAGGTTTGTTTAAACAAGAAATGTATTAAAAGCGAGACATTTTTCACAGAGATGAGGGTCTTGACCGCAGAAACTTCCTCTCTGAGCCCTGGTCTGGGCCCTTCCCAGGTGGCGCTAATGGTAAAGAATCTTTGCCAATGCAGGAGACCTGGGTTTGATCCCTGGGTGGTGTCTATCCCCTAAAGAAGCAAATGGCAACCCACTCCAGTATTCTTGCCTGAGAAATCCCATGGACAAAAGAGCCTGGATGGCTATAGTCCATGGGGTTGCAGAGAGTCAAATATGACTGAACAAAGATAAGTAGATGGCGGGAGCTTTAAGGAGCCCGTCAGTGACGTTTCCCTTCAGAGAAGAGCCAATGGGAAGATGCTTCACTTTGGACATTCTACATCTTTTCTCTTTTCTAAGGAGAGTTTCAGCTTTTTTAGGCTTAGCGCATATCAATACTGGAGAAGAGGGTCAGAGAAAAGCAGCTGGAAGTGAAAATTATTTACTTTAAGCACTTAAATGGTTCTGTGAAATTATAGTATTCAGTGGCTTTCAATCAAATTGATCTTAATTTTCTAGTCACTTCACTTCTAACTCGATCTTGTAAAATAGCTTCGCCATTAAGGACGCAGAGCTGGGATCAGGACGTTGGTTTTCTGTTCTGCCTAGGATTGCACTGCTCTTCTTTCCTCATCTTTTGCCCACTCCCTGCTGAGACCTCTGTCCATTCCCACCTTGCTGCAAATGATTGCTTAGGTGTTAATTTAATCATGAAATTTAATATTTTACCTCATATTTATTCTGAAGCATTTCTAGGCTTACAGGATGTTTAGAACTGACAGGGTCATTCATTCATTCAGTATCTCATATTTGTGCTTTGTGCAAGGCATTGCCCCAGGCCCTCAGTAGCTTCCCTTCCAATAGTGGAGGTAGATACGCAGAAAAGCCATTATAACCCGGTCAAACAAATACTATTATAGAAGTGTGAGCCTGTAATAGGGAAGAACAAATCTGGCTCCATATTGAATCTGTTTCTTTTACTTTAACCTTTGTATTCTATTGCTTTTGATACAAGTTAATTATATTTCCTGTAGCCTGAAATATACAGGATAGCTCATTCTCAAGGCTCTGACCTTTAAAGGTATAAAACTTTCCCATTCATAGAAAGATTAAAAAAAAATGCAGAATTGTGAGTAACATTTATCTTGTTGGAGGTTTACAGGAACATCATGACCGGACCTATGTGGACAGCTGTAAGAACAAAGGACTCCAGCACCAGGAAGTCTGCAGCAACCAACCACACCCCTTCCCCTTTTAGAATAAAAGAAGCCTGGACTCTAACTTGGGTAAGATGGTTCTTTAGGACACTGGTCTACCATCTCAATCTGCTGGCTTTCTGAATAAAGTCACTATTTCTTGCCCCAACAACTCATCTCTCAATTCATTGGTCTATCATGTGGTAAGCAGTATGAGTTTAGATCAGTAACAAGCAAAGCACAGTGGGAAAAAAGAAGTAGTTTCTATCAGGAGAAGATCGTGAAGACTTCCCAGAGCTGGCAGCGAGCAGATCATATTCAGAAAATACATATTCAGGTGTAGCAATAATGTTTCCATTGGAGAACAATGTGTACAAAGACATGGAGAAGTGGCGGGACCACTAGTGGCTAAGGACTGATTTGAGTATGGTGTCAGCACTGAAGCCACTGCCAATGACCTTGAAATGCTGGGGTAAAATCTTGAAGGACTTTGAATGTCTATGTGCAAATACAAGAGAATTTATATTTTAAACTAGTACTGATGGGAAAAACATTGAAGATTTTTTAGCAGATATTTTATGTTAGAATGTCCACTCTGAAACTGAGGGTTATGGATAGGGTAGGAGGTGGAATCAGTGAGATTCAACTCAGGGAAATCTAGAAAGAGGCTAATGCAATAGTCCCAGCAATAGTGAAAGTCTGAGCCAGGGCTCTAGGCATAAAGTGGAGAGATGTCTGTGGGGCCCTAAATGGGAAACCTTAAAAAAGAAGGGCTAGCTTAGCGGTTTAGAGCTAAGACGGCACCTGGAGGATGAGATGAGGGCGTGGCCTAAGTTGTTTGTCAAAACTTTTGATTGGCTCTCTTGATTTCTGAGCACTGGACAGTGCGTGATCACCATAGACTCCTGTTACAATGAAGCGAATGATGACTTGACCTTTAATGTGATTGGTGCAACTATGGTATAGTAAGATTTGACCTTTAACGTGATTGGTGCAACTATGGTATATTACAATTTGATCTTTAACATGATTGGTGCAACTATGGCATATTACGATTTGACCTTTAACGTGATTGGTGCAACTATAGAAAGTTCTTCGCAAAACCCCCTTGCTTGCATATATAAACCAAGAGTTTGTGGCAATAAAGCGGGACTGCTTAGATGGAACCCCTGTTGTGTCTGATTGTCTCTCACTCACTGGGGGGCTGGGTTGGTGGACAGCAGGCTCACCTCTCCTCAGGACCCCCGGCTTTGCTGAGGGGAGTTCCACTGCCTCTCTTTTTCTGCGGAGCGCCACCCACAATGTTCTGGACTGAAAGAATAACTGGGTGGGAAAGGAAAGAATATAAAATGAACCAAGGCTTTTCTGGCTTCACTAATGGGATGAAAGATTGTACCATTCACCTACACAAAATCTAGATATTTTCATTCAGGGTTGAATGATGAATTCAGTTTTTTGCTTTCTAGGTTCCAATTAAAAACATGAAATCCTGGAAATATGCCATGTGAAAAATCTGAGACAGGGTCAAGGACAGAATGGTGGGGTTTTTGCTGTTCAGTTGCTAAATTGTATATGACTCTGCAATCCCATGGACTGCAGCACACCATGCTTCCCATGGTTCCCTTCACCAACTCCCAGAGCTTACTCAAACTCGTGTCCATTGAGTTGATACCATCCAACCATCTCATCCTCTGTCGTCCCCTTCTCCTCTGCCTTCAGTATTTCCCAGCATCAGGGTCTTTTCCAATGAGTCAGCTTGTCGCATCAGGTGGCCAAATTATGGGAGTTTTAGCTTCAGCATCAGTTATTCCAATGACTATTCAGGACTGATATCCTTTAGGATGGACTAGTTTGATCTCCTACAGGCCAAAGGACTCTCAAAAGTTCTCCAACACCACAGTTAAAAAGCACCAGTTCTTCACCACTCAGCTTTCTTTATAGTCCAACTCTCATCCATCAGTTCAGTTCAGTTGCTCAGTCATGTCCGACTTTTTGCAACCCCAAGGACTGCAGCGTGCCAGTCTTCCCTGTCCATCACCAACTCCCGGAATTTACTCAAACTCAAGTCCATCGAGTCGATGATGCCATCCAACCATCTCTCACATCCATACTCACATCCATAGGGTTGACTGGTTTGATCTCCTTGCTGTCCAGGGGAATCTCAAGTTTTCTCCAACACCACAGTTCAAAAGCATCAGTGGTGGAGTACTCCACACAAAGATTAGAGATAATGTCCTCAATTCTGAAGAGATTCCAGGTCCTGCCCTAGATGATTTAGAAGGTTCAGGTGAAGCTTAAGAATCCGTTTATAAAAAGCTCTTTAGGGGATTCTGATTAACAGCTAGAGCTGAGAACCATAAATCAGTTCAGTTCAGTCACTCAGTTGTGTCCAACTCTTTGCGACCCCATGAATCGCAGCATGCCAGGCCTCCCTGTCCATCACCAACTCCCGGAGTTCACTCAGACTCATGTCCATCGAGTCAGTGATGCCATCCAGCCATCTCATCCTCTCTCATTCCCTTCTCCTCCTGCCCCCAATCCCTCCCAGCATCAAAGTCTTTCCCAATGAGTCAACTCTTCGCATGAGGTGACCAAAGTCCTGGAGTTTCAGCTTGAGCATCATTCCTTCCAAAGAAATCCCAGGGCTGATCTCCTTCAGAATGGACTGGTTGGATCTTCTTGCAGTCCAAGGGACTCTCAAGAGTCTTCTCCAACACCACAGTTCAAAAGCATCAATTCTTCAGTGCTGAGCTTTCTTCACAGTCCGACTCTCACATCCATACATGACCACTGGAAAAACCATAGCCTTGACCAGATGGACCTTAGTTGGCAAAGTAATGTCTCTGCTTTTGAATATACTGTCTAGGTTGATCATAACTTTTCTTCCAAGGAGTAAGTGTCTTTTAACTTCATGGCTGCAGTCACCATCTGCAGTGATTTTGGAGCCCCAAAAAATAAAGTCTGACACTGTTTCCACTGTTTCCCCATCCATTTCCCATGAAGTGATGGGACCAGATGCCATGATCTTCGTTTTCTGAATGCTGAGCTTTAAGCCAACTTTTTCACTCTCTTCTTTCACTTTCATCAAGAGGCTTTTTAGTTCCTCTTCACTTTCTGCCTTAAGGGTGGTGTTATCTGCATATCTGAGGTTATTGATATTTCCCCCAGCAATCTTGATTCCAGCTTGTGCTTCTTCCAGCCCAGCGTTTCTCATGATGTACTCTGCATATAAGTTAAATAAGCAGGGTGAAAATATACAGCCTTGATGTACTCCTTTTCCTGTTGGGAACCAGTCTGTTTTTCCATGCCATAAATCAAGTCCCACCCTATTCCAGGAAAGAGCTGGAGCCTGAGGTTCATGTGGTGGAATGACTTTCCCAAGGTCACAGAGCTCCCTAGACGCTAAATACAACTCAGATACCCAATCCATAATCCTTTGTCTGCAGTCTCACTTCTCCATTTAGATTTGATTGTCTTTATCTTATTTAGATTTAAAAACCACTGGGGATGGTCTGCACTTCTATCTACTGTTTGTAAAATATGAAGTTATAATAGCAAGTCTGACTAAGCAGCAGATCTGGTGGACTGAGAGACAGTTACCTCTCACATGTTCATGCCATTGGTTTCCTAACAATTCTATCTTTCACAGCACTCCTATTTGTAGAGAGAAAACATTATCAATGACTCAGCCTTGATATTCTGCTAGTAGCTTTTTGCAGAATCTGGTCTTGGACCTAATATCTTCGTGTATAATCTAGACCGTGGAAGAGAAAAAAACAAAACTGCCTCTATTTTTGTGGACGAGAAACAGATCCAGAATCTGCAAGTCCCTAAGCATTTATGGATGATGCAGAAATAAATTCTGGTGGTGGGAGTGGTAAAGAATCCACCTGCTAATTCAGGAGATGCAAGAGACACGGGTTCAATCACAGGCTAGAAAAGGAAATGGCAACCCACTCCAGTATTCTTGCCTGGAAAATTCCATGGACGGAGGAGCCTGGTGGGCTATAGTCCATGGGGCTGCAAGGAGTCAGACACAACAGAGCAACTGAGCATACTTGCAGAAATAAAAGATGAGATTGAGGTGTTTAGAAAAGCTGCGATCTCATTGACTGTGGGAGACCTTCTGTGAGTACCAGGATTTCTCTCTGGTTCTTCAGTCCTTTGGGGCACGTATCTCCCTTGGAATGAGTCACAAGAACATGACTTGCTTGCATCAAAGAAATGGTAGCATAAGCAATGTGTATCACTTCTAGATGGAATAAACATGCCAAATACCTCCATTCTCCATGCTCTGTGACCCTGCCCCAGCCAACCTAGAAGCCTTGAGTTGAGGTGGTAGCACAACAAAATGGACCAACCTGGACCGTGGAGTGACTCTGATTGGTCAGAGTCCCTCTGATAACCAGTGTAGGAAATGTAGTTATGAGTGGAAAAGAGAACTCAAAACTATGGTTTTAAGTCACTGAGATTTGGAGATGGTTTGTTTATAGCAGTATAATTTAATGTAATCTGACTAATGCACTGATCAACAGAAAATGCAAAGCAGGCAACAAAAAACCCAAACCTCGAAGTGTCACAAACGGAAAGATCTCTGCAGGCTGCAATGGTCCTAGAAGGCAATGCTGATCAACTGAAATAATGGGACATAGACCGGATGCAGTTCAGCAAAAAAAAATTCAGGATTATGCACTTGGAGTTGAAAAGGGAACATGTTCAAAGGCAAGGTGCCAGCCACTCAAAGGCAGTTGGCTGGAAAATTAAAAGTATAGCTTTAGTGGATAGCCAGCTGACCAGGAGGAATTGTCACAACCCTGCAGTTCTGTTGATTGAAAAAAAAAATGCAAGCAGAGAACTGTGGCAAATGAAAAGCATGTCTGTATCATGAGGTAATTGCTACACAGCTCTGCACAGATCAGAACTGTAACGGAGCTGGGCCAGCTCTGATTCTCCATCGCTCAATGGGATTCAGAGAATGTGGAGAGAGTTCAGAGAAAAGCATAACAGTCATTCAGTGACCAGCAAAGAAGGGCTAAAGACCTGGGATTATTTACCCTAGAGAGAAAAAGCTTCAGGGTCACTTGAGAAGCATCAGCGCTGAACACAGACTTCAGAAGAGCCATGGCATAGAGGATGATGGCTGTTTTCTCTGTTGCCAAGAATACAAAAAGAATGGGCTTATTAATGTTAAGCAAAAGGAAGAATTTCCTAACTCCAAGGCTTGTTTGACACCAGATAGCATGGGAGATTTCTCTCTGGAGGACAGGATAAAGATCAATGTTCTTTTGAAAGTTATGGATTCCCTGGGTCCTTCCTGAAGCAAAGGGATGGAAGGTTCACCATCTCACTTTTCTGCCATGACTCAGGTGACGGATGATGTCCACTGGGGTACACACTCCCATGGGCATGCTGATGTTTTACATAACTCCCGGTATGCTACTGGTGGCTGTACTTTTCCTTTTCTCAAGAAAACATCAAAAACAAGAGAGAGCCGTATTGTGATCAGGATCACTGTAAATCCTCTTTTTTTTGAAAAGGAAAATGTAAGTGTCAATTTTTTAAACTCTTGTTTGTAAAAATAACCTGTGGTGTGATAATTCAACATTTATTTAACAAATGGTAATTGAGTCAGGTGTGTGTGTGTATGTGTGTGTGTGTGTGTGTGTGTGTGTGTGTGTTGGGTAGGGGATGTCTAAGGCTAAATCAACATACAGTTACAATTCAGTGCAATACATGCTATTATGTGGAAAATGCAACCTGTTGTGAGACCATGGGGAGGGGTTGTCTAGATGGTACTTGAAGGTCCAGGGAGGACATCAAAGAAAGGCGTGTATGAGCTGAAGTCCACAGTGGGAAGGAGAGAAAAGTTGGTTAATAGAGGAAAAAAGGGAAGAAAGCAGGAGAAAAGGCCTGTGTGAAAGCCTGGAGGCTGGACACATCCGGAGGAATAGAGAAATGGGGAAATACGTGAGCACAGACCTGGGGCTGAGGAGAGTGGGTGTGACAGGAGTCAAGGTAGGTTTGCAGGAGCGAGGGCACCGGGTCCTGTCTGCCACATTGAGAGGCTCAGTTCCCAGGAGCACCATGGGGCCAGCACACTGTGATTTGTGGGCATGGACATGATCATGTTGATATTTCAGAAAGTTTACATATTTTTCTGGCAATTGTGTAGAAAACTGATCGTTGGAAACACTTTGAAATTAATCTGGCCTGGATTTGAATCTATGTTCTATATGATTCAGTTCAGTTCAGTCACTCAGTCATGTCCGACTCTTTGCGATCCCATGGACTGCAGCACGCCAGACTTCCCTGTCTATCACCAACTCCCGGAGTTTACTCAAGCTCATGTCCATTGAGTCGGTGATGCCATCCAACCATCTCATCCTCTGTCGTACCCTTCTCCTCCCACCTTCAATGTTTGCCAGCATCAGGGTCTTTTCAAATGAGTCAGCTCTTCGCATCAGGTGGCCAAAGTATTGGAGTTTCAGCTTTAGCATCAGTCCTTCCAATGAATATTCAAGACTGATTTCCTTTAAGATGGACTGGTTGGATCTCCTTCTTTTCTAAGGGACTCTCAAGAGTCTTCTCCAACACCACAGTTCAAAAGTATCAATTCTTCCACGCTCAGCTTTCTTTATAGTCCAACTCTCACATCCATACATGACTATTGGGAAAACCATAGCTTTGACTAGACGGATCTTTGTTGGCAAAGTAATGTCTCTGCTTTTTAATATACTATCTAGGTTGGTCATAGTTTTTCTTCCAAGGAGCAAGTGTCTTTTCATTTCAGGGCTGCAGTCACCATCTGCAGTGATTTTGGAGCCCCCAAAAATAAACTCTGACACTGTTTCCACTGTTTCCCCATCTATTTCCCATGAAGTGATGGGACCAGGTGCCATGATCTTAGTTTTCTGAATGCTGCACTTTAAGCCAACTTTTTCACTCTCCTCTTTCACTTTCATCAAGAGGCTTTTTAGTTCCTCTTCACTTTCTGCCATAAGGGTGGTGTCATCTGCATATCTGAAGTTATTGATATTTCTCCCAGCAGTCTTGATTCCAGCTTGTGCTTCATCCAGCCCAGCATTTTTCATGATGTACTCTGCATATAAGTTAAATAAGCAGGGTGACAATATACAGCCTTGACATACTCCTTTCTTGATTTGGAACCAGTCTGTTGTTCCATGTCCAGTTCTAACTGTTGCTTCTTGATCTGCATACAGATTTCTCAGGAGGCAGGTCAGATGGTCTGGTATTCCCATCTCTTTAAGAATTTTCCGCAGTTGTGATCCACACAGTCAAAGGCTTTGGCATAGTCAATAAAGCAGAAGTAGGTATATTTCTGGAACTCTCTTGCTTTTTTGATGATCCAACAGATGTTGGCAATTTGATCTCTGGTTCTGTATGATTAGCTGTAAAATTTTTGGCAAATTAATCTTGTTGAATCTTAGTTTTCTCATCTGTAAAACAGACATCATAATGTCTGTCTGGCAGGGTGTCTCTGAGAATAAACTTAAGAATTGTATGGAAGAGGCCTTCTGATTCCAAGGTGAGTGCTCGACGAACTTCAGCTCCCTTCCCTATGAATTTATAATCAATCAGCAAATGATAAAGGTATTTGACACAGTGCAGAATCAAACACTTTTTTCATTTGAGAGTGATTATTGCAGGGATTGGGCTTCCCCAGTGGCTCAGTGGTAAAGAAACCATCTGTAATGTGGGAAATGCAGGGTACTTGGGTTCGATCTCAGGGTCAGGAAATTCCCCTGAAGGAGGAAGTAGAAACCTGCTCCAGTATTCTTGCCTCAGGAATTCCATGGACAGAGGAGCCTGGCAGGGTACAGTCCATAGGGTTGCAAAGAGTCAGATAGGACAGAGTGATGGAACACACACTCGCTTGCATCACGGGGGTAGTTTCTGGAATCCTCTGGACACGATAGAGATCAGACTAGATTTTCCTGCAGCTCTTTAACCATTTTTGTGGTTCTTTGTAGAATCCTCTCCAGTGTTTTTAAAATTCCTCTTCAGTTGTGGAGACCACAGCTAGATTAGTCACTGGAGAGAATTTGTGACTATTAGATCAACACTGTGTAGTCACTCTAGCTGCTGCCTAGCCATATAAACCCAGTCAGCTGGTCCCAGCTGACCAATAGGTTGTGTTCCAGGAGTTCAATAGTATGTGGGTTGTTTGGAACACAGAAAGCCTTTCCCCATAGAAACAGACTTATAGATAGTGGCTTGTTTCCCAGGCCAGTGTGTAAAATCTGTGTGCATTCAGCACGCACAGCTGAACCAGGGCCTGGCGGTAATAGTCACTAAAGCCCTTGGCTTGCCTAAGTCCCAGTGGGACTCCTAGCGCCAAGGAGGCCTGAGAACCTCTGAACCCCTGCAACCCCACGACCTCTGAGAGAGGTAAGAAATGGGCTGACAGCCTTTTCGGAAACCATAATTTGCAACATTATTTTGAAGAACACTTCTTTGAACTAGACTTTTACTTGCAATTGGGGCTATTAGCGTATAAGCAAGAAATCGAGGATTACCTTATGATAAGGGGCTTCCCTGATGACTCAGATGGTAAAGTATCCACTTGCAATTCAGGAGATCCAGGTTCGATCCCTGGGTTGGGAAGATCTCCTGGAGAATGGAATGGCTACCCACTCCAGTATTCTTCCCTGGAGAATTCCATGGACAGAGGAGCCTGGTGGGCTACCACCCATTGGGTCACAAAGAATTGGATACTACTGAGCGACTACCATACATACACTCTTTATGATAAATACACCTACAATATGCTGGACACGGTTCCTAAATCTACCTTAATTATTTTTAATCCTCATGATAATCTTATAAGAAAAATACTCTTATTTTGCTGGTGTCTTGCGAAGATTTATGGCCCTGGAACAGGCAGGTAGAAGGTGGTGAGAGTGATGTGGGAACCAGGCAAACATGCAAAGCTGAGAGCTTTTCACTGCACAACACTGCCTCCCAGTGGAGTGTTCTTGACACATAACCCAGAGTCACTAAATCAAGCACATATGATCTCCCCTCGAAGTAACAAGTTCTTCATTCATACATCCAACAAAGAATCTTTGAGTGCTTCCAATGAACGAGGCCTTGGGAACGCAAAATCAAATTAGACTTGGTGCTCTTACAGAGTAGTTGAGAAAAAGAACAAGTAAATCAAGAGTTGAAATCAATGAGACAAGAATATGATCAAATTTTTTAAAAAAATTACCCAGAAGAGAAATTAATCAGACTAGGGTGGTTGTCATGGTAATCCAGAAAGGCTTCCTGGAGACGGTGAGATGAGCTGAGTTTTGAAGAATGAGTTGGAGTTAGATGTAAATCTAATGACAAAGGGTTGAAGGATTGTCCCTCTATTCAGAAGGAACAGCATATTTAAATGCACAGGGACACTGAACACATCAAAAATATGTCAAGCAGGGATTTTCCTGGTGAGTCAGTAGCTAAGACTCTGCACTATCAATGCAGAGAGCCCAGGTTCGATCTCTGATCAGGGAACTAGATCCCACATGTTATAAATAAGACACAGGGCAGCCGAATAAATAAATATAAAAATAAATATCTTTAAATATGTTAAATATTTCTTTGACCCATCTGATTTGTGATACATCAGCACCATGCAAACATGGAGTAGCTGATAATTTACCTTGTGGTACAGTAGGCAAGTGAAAATAGCATTTATTATAGCTTTTTGTAAGAAAAAAAAATTATGTATTTGGCTATGCTGGGTCTTAGTTGCAGCATGCAGGATCTAGTTCCCTGATGAGGGATCAAACCTGGGCCCCCTGCGTTGGGAGCACAGAGTCTTAGCCACTGGACCACCAGGGAAGTCTCTATTATAGCTTTAATTTGCCTTTATTTCATAGTGATGTTTTTAGATTCTTTATATATACAAGTATATATACATGTATTTTTTCTGTGAACGGTGTATATTTTATTGATTTCTCTATTGGGCATTTTGGTCATTCAAATATTTGATTTGCAAGGAAATGAAAACACTAATTTGAAAAGAAACCTGTACCCATGTTCACTGCAGCATTATTGACAATAGCCAAGACATGGAAATAAACTGTGTCCATCATTGGATGAACGGATAAAGAAGCTGTGATGCACACACACAGACACAATGGAAAATTAAAAAGAAATGGAAAAATAAAAAGAGAGGGAAATCTTGCCATTTGCGACACATGGATGGAACTTGAGGGCATAATGTTAAGTGAAGTAAGTGAGGCAGAGAAAAACAAAGAGTATGATTTCATTTACATGTGAAATCTAAAATAAAAATAAAAACATCTTGAACTCGTAGACACAGAAACAGATAGGTAGTTGCCAGAGACAGGGGGTGGTGAGTGGGCAAAATGGGTGAAGGTAGTTGAAAGCTACGAAGTTCCAGTTATAAAAAAAATGTCACTGGGATAAAACATACAACCTAATGATCATGGTTAATAATACTGTGCTGTATATTTGAATGTTGCTGAAAGAATAGATCTTAAAAATTCTCATCACAAGAAAAAAAATGTGTGTCTATATATAGTGATGGATATTAACTAGATTTACTGTGATCATTTTGCAACATTTACGAATACTGAATCATTGCGTTGTACCTTTGCCACTAACACAGTGTTACATGTCAGTCTCACCTCAATTAAATCTTTGATTTGTAAGAGCTCCTAACTCATGGTATGATCTTTTTATCTTTCAGTTAAAAAAAAATCCTTTCCTAAAAACCTTCCCCAACTTGGACTATTTTTTAAAACTTAGATTCTCGTTTTACCTTCACATCTTTGATCCAGCTGAAATTTGGTCCATTCAGTGTAAGGAATCTGGTAGTAATGCCACTATATTTCCCATCCTGCCTTGCAGCTTTTTGCCCTCAAGGCTGGGAGCCAGGAGCCAGGCTCCACAGGTGAATCTGGAGCAGATATGGGCTTCATCTCAAGTGACAGGGGTCTAAGAAAGCTGGGGCCATACGTATGGGCCGCAGCTGGGAGGAGGGTAGTCGTTCACTCTGGCAGGATGGAGATGAAAGCAACTCAGACCAAGGAGCTGAGAGCAACTCCAGAACCAAGTCTAAGCTGCCTGGTGCCTCTTCACCACATGCCCCCAGCCCCCCCCCGACTCCATTTCTGTTGAATAAGAAAACCTGGTCTTTGATGGAGGCAACAATAAACCTGCTATAGGAGAGTGAGCTCACAGAGAGCCAACCAACCACACACACACACACACACACACACACACACACACGCGTGCGCACACATCCCTCAACAAAAGAAAATAAAACAAAAATTCCAAAGCACAAGATGAAAATCAGCACTAAGGAAACCAACACAGGGAAAGGGGGAGAGATAAATTGGGAGACTGAGATTGACATATATGCACTGCTGGATATAAAATAGATAACTATTAAAAACCTACTGTATAGCCCAGGGGACTCTACTCAACAGCCTGTAATAATCTGCATAGGTAAAGAATCTTAAAAAAGAGTGAATCTCTGTATATGGATGATGGGTTCACTTTGCTATGCACCTGAAACCAACACAACATTGCAAATCAACTATACTCCAGTAAAAATTGATTAAAAATAATAATTCAATAGGGTTTAGACAAGGAAATCAAAATACGTTTTGAAAATCAGTAAGTCTGAAAAGATGGCTGAGGAATAGGACGGGAAGATCACTTTCTCCCTCACAAATTCCTCAAAAGAACATTTCAACGCCGAGCAAACTCCACAAAACAACTTCTGTAGGCTGGCAGAGGACATCAGGCAACCAGAAAAACAGACCATTGTCTTCAAAAACAGGTGGAGAAGTCTAGAGGCTACTGTAAAAATAAAACTGAAAACCAGAAGCAGGAAGCTTAAACCCAAAGCCTGAAAACATTAGAGAACTCTTGAATTCAGGGAACATTAAGCAATAGGAGCTCATCAAATGCCTTCATACCTACACCGAAACCAAGCTCCACCCAAGGGCCAACAAGTTCCAAAACAAGACATACCACGCAAATTCTCCAGCAACACAGGAACACTCCCCTGAGCTTCAATATACAGGCAGCTCAAAATTATCCCAAAACCTTTGATGTCTCATAACCCATTACGGGTCACTCCACTGCACTCCAGAGAGAAGAAACCCAGCTCCACCCACCAAAACTCCAACACAAGCCTCCCTAACCAGGAAACCTTGACAAGCCACTGATAGAACCCCACCCAAAGTGAGGAAGCTCCATAATAAAGAGAACTCCACAAATTATCAGAATATAAAAAGGCCACCCCAAACGCAGCAATATAACCAAGATGAAGAGACAGAGGAATACTCAGCAGGTAAAGGAACAGGAGAGTTGCCCACCAAACCAAACAAAAGAGGAAGAAGTAGGGAATCTACCGGAGAAGGAATTCCGAATATTGATAGTGAAAATGATCCAAAATCTTGAAATCAAAATGGAAACACAGATAAATAGCCTAGAGACAAGGATTGAGAAAATGCAAGAAAGGTTTAACAAGGACCTAGAAGAAATAAAAAAGAGTCAAAATATAATGAATAACGCAATAAACGAGATCAGAAACACTCTGGAGGCAACAAATAGTAGAATAACGGAGGCAGAAGATAGGATTAGTGAAATAGAAGATGGAATGGTAGAAATAAATGAATCAGAGAGGAAACAAGAAAAACGAATTAAAAGAAACGAGGACAATCTCAGAGACCTCCAGGACAATATGAAACGCTCCAACATTCGAATTATAGGAGTCCCAGAAGAAGAAGACAGAAAGAAAGATCATGAGAAAATCCTTGAGGAGATAATAGTTGAAAACTTCCCTAAAATGGGGAAGGAAATAATCACCCAAGTCCAAGAAACACAGAGAGTTCCAAATAGGATAAACCCAAGGCGAAACACCCCAAGACACATATTAATCAAATTAACAAAGATCAAACACAAAGAACAAATATTAAAAGCAGCAAGGGAAAAACAACAAATAACACACAAGGGGATTCCCATAAGGATAACAGCTGATCTGTCAATAGAAACTCTTCAGGCCAGGAGGGAATGGCAAGACATACTTAAAGTAATGAAAGACAATAACCTACAGCCCAGATTACTGTACCCAGCAAGGATCTCATTCAAATACGAAGGAGAAATCAAAAGCTTTACAGACAAGCAAAAGCTGAGAGAATTCAGCACCACCAAACCAGCTCTCCAACAAATTCTAAAGGATATCCTCTAGACAGGAAACACAAAAGGGTGTATAAACCCGAACCCAAAACAATAAAGTAAATGGTAACAGGATCATACTTATCAATAATTACCTTAAATGTAAATGGGTTGAACGCCCCAACCAAAAGACAAAGACTGGCTGAATGGATACAAAAACAAGACCCCTCTATATGCTGCTTACAAGAGACCCACCTCAAAACAAGGGACACATACAGACTGAAAGTGAAGGGATGGAAAAAGATATACCACGCGAATAGAGACCAAAAGAAAGCAGGAGTGGCAATACTCATATCCGATAAAATAGACTTTAAAACAAAGGCTGTGAAAAGAGACAAAGAAGGCCACTACATAATGATCAAAGGAACAATCCAAGAAGAAGATATAACAATTATAAATATATATGCACCCAATATAGGAGCACCACAATATGTAAGACAAATGCTAACAAGTATGAAAGGGGAAATCAACAATAACACAATAATAGTGGGAGACTTTAATACCCCACTCACACCTATGGACAGATCAACTAAACAGAAAATTAACAAAGAAACCCAAACTTTAAATGATTCATTAGATCAGTTAGACCTAATTGATATCTATAGGACATTTCACCCCAAAACAATGAATTTCACCTTTTTTTCAAGTGCTTATGGAACCTTCTCCAGGATAGATCACATCCTGGGCCATAAATCTAAACTTGATAAATTCAAAAAATCGAAATCATTCCAAGCATCTTTTCTGACCACAATGCATTAAGATTAGATCTCAATTACAGGAGAAAAACTATTAAAAATTCCAACAGATGGAGGTTGAACAACACACTTCTGAATAACCAACAAATCACAGAAGAAATCAAAAAAGAAATCAAAATATGCATAGAAACTAATGAAAATGAAAACACAACCCAAAACCTGTGGGACACTATAAAAGCAGTGCTAAGAGGAAAGTTCATAGCAATACAGGCATACCTCAAGAAACAAGAAAAAAGTCCAATAAATAACCTAACTCTACAACTAAAGCAACTAGAAAAGGAAGAGTTGGAGAACCCCAGAGTGAGTAGAAGGAAAGAAATCTTAAAAATTAGGGCAGAAATAAATGCAAAAGAAACAAAAGAGACCATAGCAAAAATCAACAAAGCCAAAAGCTGGTTCTTTGAAAGGATAAATAAAATTGACAAACCATTAGCCAGACTCATCAAGAAGCAAAGAGAGAAAAATCAAATCAATAAAATTAGAAATGAAAATGGAGAGATCACAACAGACAACACAGAAATACAAAGGATCATAAGAGACTACTATCAGCAGTTGTATGCCAATAAAATGGACAACGTGGAAGAAATGGACAAATTCTTAGAAAAGTACAATTTTCCAAAACTGAATCAGGAAGAAATAGAAAATCTTAACAGACCCATCACAAGCACGGAAATTGATACTGTAATCAGAAATCTTCCAGCAAACAAAACCCCAGGTCCAGACGGCTTCACAGCTGAATTCTACCAAAAATTTCGAGAAGAGCTAACACCTATCCTCCTCAAACTCTTCCAGAAATTGCAGAGGAAGGTAAACTTCCAAACTCATTCTATGAGGCCACCATCACCCTAATACCAAAACCTGACAAAGATGTCACAAAAAAAGAAAACTACAGGCCAATATCACTGATGAACATAGATGCAAAAATCCTCAACAAGATTCTAGCAATCAGAATCCAACAACACATTAAAAAGATCATACACCATGACCAAGTGGGCTTTACCCCAGGGATGCAAGGATTCTTCAATATCCGCAAATCAATCAATGTAATTCACCACATTAACAAATTGAAAATAAAAGCCATATGATTATCTCAATAGATGCAGAGAAGGCCTTTGACAAAATTCAACATCCATTTATGATAAAAACTCTCCAGAAAGCAGGAATAGAAGGAACATACCTCAACATAATAAAAGCTATCTATGACAAACCCACAGCAAACATTATCCTCAATGGTGAAAAATTGAAAGCATTTCCCCTAAAGTCAGGAACAAGACAAGGGTGTCCACTTTCACCGCTACTATTCAACATAGTTCTGGAAGTTTTGGCCACAGCAATCAGAGCAGAAAAAGAAATAAAAGGAATCCAAATTGGAAAAGAAGAAGTAAAACTCTCACTGTTTGCAGATGACATGATCCTCTACATAGAAAACCCTAAAGACTCCACCAGAAAATTACTAGAGCTAATCAATGAATATAGTAAAGTTGCAGGATATAAAATCAACACACAGAAATCCCTTGCATTCCTATACACTAATAATGAGAAAGTAGAAAAGAAATTAAGGAAACAATTCCATTCACCATTGCAATGGAAAGAATAAAATACTTAGGAATATATCTACCTAAAGAAACTAAAGACCTATATATAGAAAATTATAAAACACTGATGAAAGAAATCAAAGAGGACACTAATAGATGGAGAAATATACCATGTTCATGGATTGGAAGAATCAATGTAGTGAAAATGAGTATACTACCCAAAGCAATTTACAAATTCAATGCAATCCCTATCAAGCTACCAGCCACATTTTTCACAGAACTAGAACAAATAATTTCAAGATTTGTATGGAAATACAAAAAACCTCGAATAGCCAAAGCAATCTTGAGAAAGAAGAATGGAACTGGAGGAATCAACCTGCCTGACTTCAGGCTCTACTACAAAGCCACAGTCATCAAGACAGTATGGTACTGGCACAAAGACAGACATATAGATCAATGGAACAAAATAGAAAGCCCAGAGATAAATCCACACACATATGGACACCTTATCTTTGACAAAGGAGGCAAGAATATACAATGGAGTAAAGACAATCTCTTTAACAAGTGGTGCTGGGAAAACTGGTCAACCACTTGTAAAAGAATGAAACTAGATCACTTCCTAACACCGCACACAAAAATAAACTCAAAATGGATTAAAGATCTAAATGTAAGATCAGAAACTATAAAACTCCTAGAGGAGAACATAGGCAAAACACTCTCAGACATAAATCACAGCAGGATCCTCTATGATCCACCTCCCAGAACACTGGAAATAAAAGCAAAAATAAACAAATGGGATCTAATTAAAATTAAAAGCTTCTGCACAACCAAGGAAAATATAAGCAAGGTGAAAAGACAGCCTTCTGAATGGGAGAAAATAATAGCAAATGAAGCAACTGACAAACAACTAATCTCAAAAATATACAAGCAACTTATGCAGCTCAATTCCAAAAAAATAAACGACCCAATCAAAAAATGGGCCAAAGAACTAAACAGAAATTTCTCCAAAGAAGACATATGGATGGCTAACAAACACATGAAAAGATGCTCAACGTCACTCATTATTAGAGAAATGCAAATCAAAACCACAATGAGGTACCACTTCACACCAGTCAGAATGGCTGCGATCCAAAAATCTGCAAGCAATAAATGCTGGAGAGGGTGTGGAGAAAAGGGAACCCTCCTACACTGTTGGTGGGAATGCAAACTAGTACAGCCACTATGGAGAACAGTGTGGAGATTCCTTAAAAAATTGCAAATAGAACTACCTTATGACCCAGCAATCCCACTTCTGGGCATACACACCGAGGAAACCAGAATTGAAAGAGACACATGTACCCCAATGTTCATCGCAGCACTGTTTATAATAGCCAGGACATGGAAACAACCTAGATGTCCATCAGCAGACGAATGGATAAGAAAGCTGTGGTACATATACACAATGGAGTATTACTCAGCCATTAAAAAGAATTCATTTGAATCAGTTCTGATGAGATGGATGAAACTGGAGCCGATTATACAGAGTGAAGTAAGCCAGAAAGAAAAACACCAATACAGTATACTAACACATATATATGGAATTTAGGAAGATGGCAATGACGACCCTGTATGCAAGACAGGGAAAGAGACACAGATGTGTATAACGGACTTTTGGACTCAGAGGGAGAGGGAGAGGGTGGGATGATTTGGGAGAATGACATTCTAACATGTATACTATTATGTGAATTGAATCGCCAGTCTATGTCTGACGCAGGATGCAGCATGCTTGGGGTTGGTGCATGGGGATGACCCAGCGAGATGTTTTGGGGAGGGAGGTGGGAGGGGGGTTCATGTTTGGGAATGCATGTAAGAATTAAAGATTTTAAAATAAAAAAAAAAATAATAATAATTTAAAAAAAAAAAAAAAAAAAAGAAAATCAGTAAGTCTATATTTCCAAAGCAAGTGACATTTAAAATTTGTAAAACAGAAAAAAAAAAACCCAAAAAAACCCAGAAAGCTGACACACTAAACAAGGTAATTTAACTACTACTAAAAAAACCCCAAAAAACAAAACACTGGCAGCCTTTCCACCAAAATCTCTTTTCAATCTATGAGGACTTGTCTCATTGTTAACTTCAGCTGTGCTCACTCACACCCCAGATAACTAAGCCACTTCTCTGCTCCTACCCTCCTCATCTCTGTATGGCTTTACCCTTCCAATATCCTGAGCATGTCTCCCACCCCTCCTCAACCCATCAAACCCTTGGCCATTTGAAAACCCCTACACCCTCTACCTCATTTGTGAATGCTCCCTTAGCTTCTTGTTCTAAGCTTAACATGGACATCCACCCCCGCAGGTCACTGCTACCCAGTCATTCTCTTCCCAACCCCCGCCTCCTGCACCCTGGCACTCCTGAGCCTGAAGCTGTCCTCCTCTTCCTTCATTGATGCTTCCAGGCCATTCCCCACATCCTGCCTAGATTCATTCAGCTTTAACCTCATATTGTATTATCAGTTGGTTCAGTAATTGGAGCTCCCAGCTCACTGTCAGTCTCTTCAAGTTCATTCTTGTCTTGGTTCTTGGTGATTTTTAACATATACACTGATGGGCACGTCCATACCCAGGCCTCTCAGAATCTTGAGCCCCCCATATCATCTCCCCTTCCCCATCTGCACTTATCTCTGTGGTCATTCTCCAGACTTTCTCGATACCAGTCACCACGACCCCTCCAGGCACTGCACTCTCTGAGACCTCCTGTCTCTCCAGCTTGCTTTTTAAAACACCGAAGTATGTGACATATAACATCATATTAGTCACAAGCATACAACACAATGATTTGTACATTTGTACAATGATTTGTATAGCATGATAATATATACATAATCATTAGTATGTGTTACAAAATATCACCCCAATAAATTGAGTTAACATCTATTACCACACAGTTACAATTTTTCTCCCTGTGATGAGAACTTTTAAGACTCATTCTTTTAGCAGCTTTCAAATATACAACACATTACTGTTAACTGTAGCCACGATGTGATACATGACATCCCCAGGATGTATTTATTTTATAACTGGAAGTTTGTACCTTTTGACCCCTTTCATCGATTTCACCCATACCCCATTCCCCACCTCTGTCTGCTCTCTGTATCTAATGAACTTGTTTTCCCCCCCCCAAGATTCCACATGTAAGTGAGACATGTAAGTCTTTGTCTCTCTCTCTCTCTCTGACTTATTTCACTTAGTATAATGCCTTCAAGTTCCGTCCATATTGTCCCAAATGGCAACATTTCTTCCTGTCTTATGACTGAATAATATTCCATTCATTATTTCTTTATCCATTCATCCACTGATGGTCACTTAGGTTTTTTCTATATCTTGGCTATTTTAAATAATACAGCTATACACATGGAGGTTCCAGCTCACTTTTCCTAGAAACTCAATCCCCATCTTTTCACTGCCCCATTCTCCCCCATACCCTCTCTTCTTATGCAAGTTAAATTCCATAATCAAATAGTATAATTACTCCTTTGCATGTACTGTAAATTACCAAGGCTCTTTCTCACTTATACTAGAAATTTAATCATATATTATATATACTTTTGTGTCTGGCTTCTTTGCTCAATATTGTATTTATGAAATACTTCTTTTTGTTTGAGCAGTTTATTTTCATTTTGTATAGCATCCTATAATATGAATACCCCACGACTTATTTCTTCATTATGCACTTGCTTTTGGCTAGTGCTCCTGTGAACATCCTACCACCTTCTGTGCATATGTTTCTATTTGGAGTGGAATTGCTGAGTCACTAGGAATGCACTTCTTCAGCTTTAATAGGTGATGCTAAACTGCTTCATGGTGGTGGTACTAATTAATTTATAATCCCATTTGCAGTGTATGAAAGTTCCAGTGGCAAACATTTTTTCTTACATTTGTATTGTCAATCCTTTTAACGTTAGCCATCCTGGTGAGATTGTAATTGTGTAACATTGGGATTTTAAATTTGCATTTCTTTGATTAAGGAGGTAAAGCACTTTCATACATATTTATTGGCCATTTGGAGAACACTCTTGTGAAGTATCTTGAGCATTTTACCAATGGGTTGTCTGTGTTTTCATGTTGATTTCTATGAGTTCTTCATAGGACTGTGAATTAAATGTGTTGCAAATAACCTCTCCCATTCTGTTGCTTACCCTTTTATTCTCCTGCTTTTTTGATGAATAAGAAGTCTTAATTTTAGGGAACTCTCATTTATCAATCTTTTCCTCTGTGGTTAAGAGTCTGTGGTTTTAAGTACTATTTAAGAAATCTTTTTCTACCCTGAGGTTATGAAGTTAATCTATATTCTCTTCTAGATTTATTTTGTTGCCTTTCACATTTGAATCTACAAATATTCTGGAATTTTGGTGTGAGGTAGTATTGAGCTTTATTTAATTTTTTTCTATTTGGAAATTGTCTCAGAACTACTTGTTGAACTGTTACTCTCTGTGACGTATCATACCTTCGTTGGGCTTCCCAAGTGGTGCAGTTGTTAAGGAATCCACCTGCCAGTGGAGGAGACCATTTGATCCGTGGGTCAGGAAGATCCCCTGAAGAAGGAAATGGCAATTCACTTCAGTATTATTGCCTGGGAAATCCCATGGACTGAGGAGCCTGGCGGGCTGCAGTCCATGGGGTGGCAAAGACTTGGACATGACTGAGCGGCTGAGCATGAACACACACACATAACTTTGCTGTGAACGGCAAGTATATAGATGTGAGGGTCTGTTTCTCTTTCATTTAATAAGGTTTGCTTTTATAAGAATGTATCCATTTCATTCAAATTTTCAATTGTGCTGCTGTAAAATTGTTCATAACATACTTCTGTCTTTTCAGTGTCTGAAAGATCAATAATGATATTTCCCTTTTCAATTTTGACATTGATAATTTGCCTTTTTTCCTTTTAAAGTCAGTCTCACTTGAGATTTATCAATTTTGTAAGTATTTTCAAAGACCAATTTTTGGCTTTTCCATTCTTTTATTTTAAACTTTCTGTATCCTTATGTTATAAACAAAGTTGAGCATATATGTGTCTATCTACCCATATCTAATAGTCTAGGATCAAATTATATGAAGAAAAAAGTATGCTCATATATATAGTTTGTAATATATTCATGCAAATTAAATGCCTCTGTGGGGTAAAAAATTACAGTACTATACAATCTGTGGTTGATTGAAACTTGTGCTGTTTAAGGGTCAACTGTAAAGTAATATAAGAAAGGCACTTAGAATGGGACACCAACATGTAATAAGTGCTCAGGAAATGATAGCTGATCTTTTAAAATTCTCTTATTTTTAGTTTTTTGCTTATATTTTGTGCTAGGTGTTGTCTTATAAATAGCAAGTCAGTGAGTGTTGTTTTTAAAATGTGGTTTGGGAATTCCCTGGCAGTCCAGTGGTTAGAACTCAGCATTCCACTGCCAAGGGCCTGGGGTTTAATTCCTGGTAAGGGAACTAAGATCCCACAAACAGTGAGTCACAGCCAAAAAGAAAAAACGGTTTTTATTAAAAATAAACATCCAGAAAGCACACAAACTGTAAATCGATGGATATTCATAAAGTGAACAGAGCTGTGGAAACAGTCTTCAGATCAAGCACACCCAGAAACTCTCAACTTGCCTCCTTCCAGGCACTGGCCTCACCAAGGACACCATTTCTAACAGCACAGATGGCTTCACATTGTTTTGAACTTTATCTGAATGGATTTATGTAATGTGTGCAACTTCATGTCTCGCCGCTCTTTTGCTCAACATTATGTTTGTGAGATTTGTCCACATTTGTAGGTGCAGCTCCCCTTACTCACTCTTATTGCTGCATAATACTTTATCATGTGATGATCACAGGTTAGGTTTGCAAGACTCTGGAGAGTTCCCTGGACAGCAAGGCAATCAAGCTAGTCGATCATAAAGGAAATCAATCCTGAATACTCATTAGAAGGACTTATGCTGAAGCTGAAGCTCCAATATTTTGGTTGCCTGATATGAACAGCCGACTCTTGGAAAAGACCCTGATGCTGGGAAAGATTGAGGGCAGAAGGAGAAGAGGGCATCAGAGGATGAAATGGCTGGATGGCATCACCAATACAATGGACATGAACTTGGGCACACTCCGGGAGATGGTGAGGGACAGGGAGACTTGACGTGCTGCCGTCCACAGGGTCATGAAGAGTCAGACATGACTGGGCAACTGAAGAACAACAAATATGGTTGATGGTCTTTTGGTCTTTCTTGGTTAGGATTATCTCAAATGTGCTGCTATGAACACTCTTATGCATGTGTTTTAGTGAACCTCATATGCATTGTGGTTGGGAATATGCCTTGAGATGGAATCACTGGCTCACAGGATATGCATTTTTTCAATTTTACAAGGCACTGTTAAACTGTTCTACAGAGGGACTGTACCAGTTTACACTCCCACAAACCTTGCCTTTTAATAAGAGTTTGTAATTGTCATAACTGTTATGACCAATGTCATGTTATTTTGTGGTTTTGTTTTTGGTTTCCTTGCTGTTCTTATATATTTAGTTCTCCTTTCAGTATAAACAGAACTTTGTTTTGCTTGCCTTTTGAAATAACTTGGAGGATGAAGAATCTGTTTTTAATTTTACTAATGGTTGCTATACGGCAATTCACAATCATTGTCACAAGTCTAATTATCAAAATTACAATAAAAACAATTATGTTGACTCGCTTTTCATGAAAGGCAAAGATTGCAGTGCTTTTGCTCCCTTCCCTGAGTCCTGTCTTCAAGAAATTAATGTTGTGTCATAAATTTTATCATCTAAAACTTAGCCCATCAGACAGGTGCTAATTTGTAGGGCTTGATATTGGCCCATATTAAATTGATCCAATGGCACAATGCCATTGACCTTGAATACTGTTGTAAGAAAAGCTATGAAACTCCTGATTGTAATTATGAGGATCTTGTTCATTGCAAAACTGTGTTTTCCCAGCAAGGCATTGTTCCCAGATCTCAGAATCAGAAATTGTGCTTTTCATGAGCATGTGGCTTATTTTTACCTTACAAACCCAGATATTTTCCTTTTTATAACACTGACTTGTAGGAAATTCAGAATATATTGGGTTGGCCAAAAGTTTCTTTCAAGTTTTCCCGTAAGCCAGGAAAAACCCAAGTGAACTTTTGCCCACCCAATATTTTATTTCTCTATCTTTATATTTTTGAAAACAATATTATACTCTTTTGGAAATGAGACAAAATATGAATCAGTGTGGCAGGGCAAAGATGGCTTCCATGTCAATGGTGGTTATCTCCAGGGAGAGAAGTGAGAATGAGAAAAATAGAAAGTGAAAATAGCTTATTCATTTGCATTATTTAATTATGAATTTGTATGTCATTGGTATAACTTTAAAAAGAAGTATGTGTACATTGAAAAGAAAGAAACTAAAGGCAAATATGTGTAGGAGCTGGGGTAGAACTCCCTAAGACTTGAAACCATATAGAAATGATATAGCGATGTGACCCAAAATTTCAAAACTTTTTCTCCAGAAGAAACACTAAAAACAAAGTCCCCAAATCAGTAGACTACTAACTGACGAGATTAAAAACAAATGTTATAGACAAAGATGAATAACCTCAAAATATAATGAGCTTCTACTAATCAAGAAGAAAATGAGAAAGAGCTAATAAAAATGAGCTAATAAAATAGGATATAAACAAGCAAATCAATAAGAAGAATGATAAAGGACCTATTAACATATATTAATTAAACTAATAAGAAATGAAGAAACGCAAATCAAAAATAAAATTTCTATTTCAATTTAAGTTTTTCACTTATCAGATGGGGAAATATTCAAAAAATGCATATAACTGATGTAGGTGAGGGGGAAAAGGGCATGCTATGGAGGTTATAAAAATAGCACAGCCTATGGGAAGGATAACTGTGTACTATATGAACTAACAATCCCATTTTTTAGACTATTGTACAAATACACGAAGATGCATAAATATATATACGTATATACATGCATATAGGCAGGCCTTCACAGACTTGCACTGCAGTACTATTTGTAGGAATACAGATAGTAGAAATTATTTAAATGATCATTTTGGGATAAATTTATTAATGGAACACTAAGCATCTAATCTGGAAAATTCTGAAAGAGATGGGAATACCAGACCACCTGACCTGCCTCTTGAGAAACCTGTATGCAGGTCAGGAAGCAACAATTAGAACTGGACATGGAACAACAGACTGGTTCCAAATAGGAAAAGGAGTACATCAAGGCTGTATATTGTCACCCTGCTTATTTAACTTATATGCAGAGTACATCATAAGAAACGCTGGGCTGGAAGAAGCACAAGCTGGAATCAAGATTGCTGGTAGAAATATCAGTAACTTCAGATGTGCAGATGACACCACCCTTATGGCAGAAAGTGAAGAGGAACTAAAAGCCTCTTGATGAAAGTGAAAGAGGAGAGTGAAAAAGTTGGCTTAAAGCTCAGCGTTCAGAAAACTAAGATCATGGCATCTCATCCTATCACTTCATGGCAAATAGATGGGTAAACAGTGGAAACAATGACAGACTTTATTTTGGGGGGCTCCAACATCACTGCAGATGGTGACTGCAGCCCTGAAATTAAAAGACGCTAGCTCCTTGGAAGAAAAGCTATGACCAACCTGCTGCTGCTGCTAAGTCGCTTCAATCGTGTTCAACTCTGTGCGACCCCATAGACGGCAGCCCACCAGGCTCCCCTGTCCCTGGGATTCTCCAGGCAAGAACACTGGAGTGGGTTGCCATTTCCTTCTCCAATGCATGAAAGTGAAAAGTGAAAGGGAAGTCACTCAGTCATATCTGACTCTTAGTGACCCCATGGACTGCAGCCTACCAGGCTCCTCCATCCGTAGGATTTTCCAAGCAAGAGTACTGGAGTGGGGTGCCATTGAACAGGGACATTACTTTGCCAATAAAGGTCCATCTAGTCAAAGCTATGGTTTTTCTAGTAGTCATGTATGGATGTGAGAGTTTGACTATAAATAAAGCTGAGCACCGAAGAATTGATGCTTTTGAACTGTGGTGTTGGAGAAGCCTCTTGAGAGTCCCTTGGACTGCAAGGAGATCCAACCAGTCCATCTTAAAGGAAATCAGTCCTGAATATTCCTTGGAATAACTGATTCTGAAGCTGAAACTTCAATACTTTGGCCACCTGATGCAAAGAACTGACTCATTTGAAAAGACCCTGATGCTGGGAAAAATTGAAGGTGGGAGGAGAAGGGGACGACAGAGGATGAGATGGTTGAATAGCATCACTAACTTGACAGACATGAGTTTGAGTAAGCTCTGGGAGTTGGTGATGGACAGGGAAGCCTGGTGTGCTTTAGTCCATGGGTCACAAAGAGTCAGACACAACTGAACAACTGCTGAACTGAAGTATCTAATAACAAAAATACGGTAGTTTTATCTATCAGTTCAGTTCAGTCGCTCAGTCGTGTCCGACTCTTTGCAACCCCATAAATCACAGCACACCAAGCCTCCCTGTCCATCACCAACTCCCGGAGTTCACTCAAACTCACGTCCATCGAGTTGGTGATGTGATCCAGCCATTTCATCCTCTCTTGTCCCCTTCTCAATCCTGCCCCCAATCCCTCCCAGCATCAGAGTCTTTTCCAATGAGTCAACTCTTTGCATGAAGTGGCCAAAGTATTGGAGTTTCAACTTTAGCATCATTCCTTCCAAAGAACACTCAAGACTGATCTCCTTTAGAATGGACCGGTTGGATCTCCTTGCAGTCCAAGGGACTCTCAAGAGTCTTCTCCAACACCACAGTTCAAAAGCGCCCGTTCTTCGGCCCTCAGCTTTCTTCATAGTCCAACTCTTACATCCATCCATGACTACTGGAAAAACCGTAGCCTTGACTAGATGGACCTTTGTTGGCAAAGTAATGTCTCTGCTTTTGAATACGCTATCTAGGTTGGTCATAACTTTCCTTCCAAGGAGTAAGCGTCTTTTAATTTCATGGCTGCAGTCACCATCCGCAGTGATTTTGGAGCCCCCCAAAATAAAGTCTGACAGTGTTTAACATATTATGGCACGATTAACATATTGTGGGCTTTTTTAGGTCAGTATAGATAAAACTTTTCATACCGTAGAAGGGAATGAACAGTATGAAAAGTTTTGTCTATACTGACCCGAAAAAGCCCACGATATGTTAATCATGGTTGAATGAAAGAATGAGCAGATGGAAATACATAACCTGAATGAAAGCTCAAGTGGATCAAAACTAGATATTAAATAACCTCTGGGCTCAGAGGGCACCAGAGAGGGTTCTGGCTTCTTCCACCTTCCTTAGGGTTTGACAAGTAGGCAGTGTAGTCTTAAGTTTCCCAGGTGTTGCAGTGGTAAAGAACCCTTGTGTCAGTGCAGAAGATGCAAAAGGTGTGGGTTTGATCCCTGGGTGGGGAAGATCCTCTGGAGTGGGAATTGGCATTCTTCCACTCCGCTTCTTACCTGGAAAATTCCATGGACAGAGGAGCCTGGCAGATTACAGTCAGTTGGGTCTCAAAGAGTCGAACTACAGGACTACACCTTTGTAGTCTTAAGGGGGCACTGGCCCTTCAAGATTAGCATGGGGCTAGTTTGCCTGAGAGGATTATAGTGTCCTAGGGGTGTTCGTGTGTGTGTGTGCACACGCACATGTGTAAGAGCTTTGCTGCCTGTATCTTTGTTTGAGATCGGGTTGTGAATTGGGTTCTGTTTTTACTCGCCCGCTCTTCCCCCTCTCTGCGACCACCCGTAAGGACCTACCACCTAGCCAGGGAAGCCAAACAGGATCTTGAAGAAAAGCCAGAACTCCCCCAAACCAGTAAGGCTCCCTCTCCGCACAAAGACTGCCTCCACCTTTCCAAAAAGTGTTCTCAAATTTTGCACCGTCCCTTCCGTTCTGGATCTGCTTCCAAACCCTCACCTCTGATGAGAGGGGAGCCTGAGTTCTCAAGGTGCAAGGGCACCAAGAAAGGAGTCAGGTATCTGTTTCTATGCTTGGGCCTGATCTAAACTTCTCCTGGTCTGTGTGGTAGGACTGCTTTTCTCCACTTCTCATTGCCAGTGATCCCATAGCTCATGAGGAGCCTGGCAGGCTACAGTCCGTGGGGTCACAAAGAGTCGGACACTGCTGAGCCATTAAGCACAGGACAGCACAGCACAGGAAGGTCCTAGGAAGTGAGTGGATGCGGTTAACAAAAGATGTAGGGCAGCGCTACCTGTGTCTCCTGGCCCCTCTGCACCCCGCCCCCGACACACACCCTTTAACAAGATACACAAGTAACTGGGCCTCACGTTGGCAGGAAAAATAGTTTGTTCCCCTTCAGATTTGACTTAACATTTCTCTAGCTCCTTTTTTCCCCTCTGTTCCTTCTACCCTTCCTGTTTCTTATTTTTTAAAAATAGTCTTTTTTTCCACCCCCTCTAATATCCTAGAAAATAACCAAAATAGTCTATGTAATTTCACCACAGGTAATGAAGTTCTGACCTCAAAATATATTGTTGAATGAAGTCCTGCACATGAAATAGCCTAAAGCTTTTGCCAACAGCATACATACCAAAATGAGGCTACAGAATGTATTTCTTGGAAAACCAAACAAAGGAAATAGGAAGAAATGGGCAAAGTCCATTTCTTTTCTCTGCCTGCCTCCTGTTGCCTAATTCTCAGTTTTCATGAGGTCTTTGGAAAAGGGCAAGATTCCAGAGTCGTGGGCCTGTGCTTATTTGATCCTGTTTTTCATGGCTCCCTTTCTTCTCTTTAGTTTCTCTCTCATGGATGGTGCTCACTTACTACATGAACCGTATTATTACCAAATGACATTCAGTGGAGACACCACATATGCCTTTTCTGGAACAAGCTGTAACAAGAGTCTAAAACATGACTTGTGGTTCTCAAAGCCTTTGGTCAGTGTCCATGCACTCTTCCTTGGGGAAGTTGAGACTTGCTGTGTTTGAAGAGTGTGGGGTCTTTCTCGAAAAAACTGTGGTTCCACTTGCTAGGTTTGCAGGATGATTACAGAGCAATGGGGTGACAAGTGAAAATGAAACCCTTTATTGAAAACACAATGCGGGCCACTCCCCACAACCCAGCCAAACAAGTTCCCTTGTCTGTCTATCAGAAGGGAAGTGTGTTTGGCTAAGCAAAGATGGAGTGTGGTGGGCAAATGCAGGGGAGAAGGAGACAAGGGGATGTTGAGGGAAAATGGAACGAAGTTTCTGCGCCCTAGCTTGGAGCTCTTGTCTACCACCATGGCCTGTGGTTCCCCACTCCCCCGCCTCCTTCAACTGGGCTTGCCTCTCTAGACACTGCCACCCTCACTCCCTCCAGGACCCCTCATAGCTGGGCCCCTTCTCACTGATGTTGTGGCCAAGAAAGAACACACGGGGCCTTTCTGGATAATTTTCAGGAAATTCAAGAAGAGATGAGAAAATGGAATGAAAATCAGTGTTTTAGTTTTTAATTTCCCTTCAAGAAATCTGATTGGTGAAGGCCTCCTCCAATGGTTGGATGGCTTAGATATTCTCTGAGCTAATTAGGTCTTGACATATATTTGCCAAGTATTCTGTTATTCTGTATTATTTTTTTCTTTCATTTCCAAAATTTTAAATCTAATTCATGGAGCCGTGAATACAACAATATACCAGCATGGAAAATAAATGCACTTTGAAAGAGGAAAAAGGGAGCCTGCTGTTTGATTTACATCATTTTGTTAACGGGTTAGTCAACATTTACTCAGAACCCTCTGGGTACAGAATGTAATAGGCATGTGGGAAAATTACCAAAGATATTTTTTTCTTCCTGCAAAGATCCAACTAATTCACTTTAGTGGAAGACACCAACTAAAGACATATGAGAACAGCTCAGAATGCAAATAAAGGCAACTGGTTGTATCCACTAAGGACATGTTAATTTCAATTGCCCATGAGTGCTGAAGGCTGGCTCAGACTCACTGGCAATGAAGTAGTATCCCAGCTGGGGACTTTGTGGTATTTCCCTGGCAAAATCCATCCAATAGCAGGTTTCACCTTTCTTAGCAATCGAGGAGGAACCACACAGGTAAATGTGGCGAACTTGAAGAGCTGATATCCTAACCATAATATTGTTTAACCATAATGATATTATGGTGGCCATCTTTGGATTTATGCGAGAGGCTTTGTAACTATATCAGCTCAGGACTCTTCTATTTCCCTTAGAGTCAGAAAAAGCAGACATGAGACTTGGTTCTGAAGACATCAGTTGTTCGTTGTTGTTCAATTGCTAAGTTGTGTCCGACTCTTTGCAACCCCATTAATTGCAACATGCCAGTCTTTCCTGTCCTTCATTATCTCCCGAAGTTTGCACAAACTCATGTCCATTGAGTCAGTGATGCTATCCAAACATCTCATCTCTGCTGCCCCATTTGTCCTCTTGACCTCAATCTTTCCCAGCATCAGGGTCTTTTCCAATGAGTCAGCTCTTCAAAACAGGTGGCCAAAGTATTGGAGCTTCAGCTTCAGCAGCAGTCCTTCCAATATTCAGGGTTGATTTTCTTTAGGATGGATTGGCTTGATCTCCTTGCTGTCCAAGGGCATCGGTGATACCACCCAATCCTTCTGTGCCTCCTTCTGGCCAGCTCTCTTTTTGTGGACTTCTTGTAAAGTGTCTGCTTTGGATAAATAAGACTTTCAAGAGGAGTGTGCTCTGCTTTTTCAAAGCTTCCTTATCTGTGTTTACTGCTGGCAGAAACCTGGAAAGCTGCCAAGAACCTGGCCAAAGCCTCTATTTTGAATCAGAAAGTCTAGAGGGTAGGTCCAAGCTCCCTTCTGATTCATCAAGATTGTTTCTGGGTCCTTTTGAGAACTATCAGGTTTAACTGCCTGTGCTTTTGAGTGAAGTGCCTTTGAGGCCCACTTATTTTCTTGGGCTACAAAATCACTGCAGATGGTGACCGCAGCCATGAAATTAAAAAACGCTTGCTGCTTGGAGGAAAAGCTATGACAAAGCTAGACAGTACATAAAAGCAAAGACATTACTTTGCTGACAAAGGTCCACCTAGTCAAAGCTATGGTTTTTCTAGTAGTCATGTATGGATGTGAGAGTTGGACCATAAAGAAAGCTGAGCACCAAAGAACTGATGCTTTTGAACTGTGGTGTTGGAGAAGACTCTCGAGAGTCCTTTGGACTGTAAGGAGATCCAACCAGGCAATCCTAAAGGAAATCAGTCCTGAATATTCATTGGAAGTACTGACGCTAAAGCTGAAGCTCCAATGCTTGGCCACCTAATGTGAAGAACTGACTCATTGGAAAAGACCCTGATGCTGGGAAAGATTGAAGGCGGGAGGAGAAGGGGACAACAGAGGATGAGATGGTTGGATGGCATCACCAACTCGATGGATGTGAGTTTGAGCAAGGTCTGCGAGTTGAATGGACAGAGAAGCCTGGAGTGCCACGGTCCATGGATCGCAAAGAGTCGGACACAACTGAGCAACTGAACTGATCTAGTGGCTCAAAACAAAGCATGTCAGAGCACCTGTGTGGAAAGACAGACTTTTTTTTTTAATCCATCACAGAACAATGTTTTGGAAAATAATAATAAACTACTAGGAAAATTCAGCTTTAAAAAAAGCCCAAAGACTATTAAATACAAGTTTAGATCTCTCTCTCTTTTTAGATTCAATACACAAAAACTATTCTGTCAAACTTCCATAAAAGTTCTAAATGTTTACTCTGTTTCTAAACTTATCTCACTGAAGATTTGTTACCAACAATTTGCAGGATGGACTTGGGTTCAATCTCTGGTTCAGGAAGGTTCCCTGGAGAAGCGAATGTCAGTATTCTGTATCAGTATTCAGTATCCCACTGCAGTATTCTTGCCTGGAGAAGTCCATGGACAGAGGAGCCTGGCGGGCCACAGTCCATGGGGTTGCAAAGAGTTGGACACGACTGAGCAACTGAGCACAAGGTCCAATCTAACAGTGCTTGATAAATGCAGGCAGGAGGAATGAAATAAATAAAATAATACCAATTATACGTGCTAGAAAATAAGCACATGTCAGCAGGAAACTTACCAGTAAGATTGAACAATATTGCTGAGAATGTCCCAAGAAATATCACTTTCACTGGCATCTTCAAAGGAGAAAGACTTGCTGACAAAACAAGAGGGAAATGGATGAAGCTTCCTTCCCTGGAACCTGCCCACTATACACTTGCAGGCCACAGTTCTCCATGAAGATGACAGGAACAGAAATACCTTGGAGATACGTTGGTGCCAAGGAAAATGAGTGGACCTGGCAGCCCAAAGCCTGGCATCAACGTCCTAAAGACCCCACCATGCTGGCTTCCCCATCCAATGGCACATTTATCCTGGGTGGGCTGCTCTAACGAATGCCCCCTTCGCTCTTGGCCCTAGTGGTACTCAGCCTGGTAAATACAATACTTCTCAGCTTACAGGTAATTTTCTCAAGAAATGCCTTTCCATCCTTTTCTCTCTCTCTCTCTCTCTCACATTTGGTGGACCCCTTTATAGTACTTAACTGGTGGCTCAGTGATAAAGTATCTGCCTGCCAATGAAGGAGACACAAGAGATGCAAGTTTGATCTATGGGTCAGGATGATCCCCTGAAGTAGGAAATGACGACCCATGCCAGTGTTCTTGCCCGGAGAATCCCATGGACAGAGGAGCCACGGGGGTTATAGTCCATAGTGTTGCACAGTCAGATATGACTGAGCCCACACCTCTACCTTTCCAGCACTTACAGTGTATCATTGTATTTTTGTACATGGTTACTTTCTTCACACTTTTAGGTCAGTGAGGGTTGGGAATCATACCTGTGATGTCTGTTCCTGTGGAGTCTGAGCCTTGTCATGTTGTTTGGAACCAGGGCACTCATATCTGTGTGAGCGACTGCTGGGCCTCAGCAACCACGCTGCTTGTACAGGCTCACCTTGTTTTATTGAGATTTGCAGATACTATGCTTTTTACGACTTGAAAGTTTGGCACAACCCTGTGTTGAGCAAGTCTGTTGGGGCCATTTTCCCAACAGCATTTGCTTGCTCCCTGCCTCTGTGTCACATTTTGTCAATTCTGGCAATATTTCAAGCTTTTAACAAAATTATTCTATTTGTTTAGGTGATCTACATTCAGCGATCTCTAATATTACTACTATGACTCACAGAAGGTTCAGGTGATGCTTAGCACTTTTCAGCAAAACAGTATTTTCTACCTAAAGTATGTACATTTTTTAGACATAATGCTATTGCACACGTAGTAGGCTACAGTATGGTGAAAACATAACCTTTATACGCACTGGGAAAGCAAAAAATTCATGGGCCTCTTTTAATTACCATGTTCTGTGTATTGCTGTGGTCTGGAGCCTAACCCTGCAATCTCTCTGAGGTCTGCCTGTAATGGATTTTCTCTCCATTTTCACTTGTAAACTTTTAATTCAATGAACTGACTTTGATAGGGTGGAATCATGAAGTAACTTAATTTTGTGTCACTGTCCCTTCAAACCCACTCTGTGGACTCCTTCTCTTTCTGCTAGTGGGGATGCATTTGGAGAGGTCCTATAGCTTGTAATGTCTGTCATGGGTCATAAAAAGTCACTTGCATCTCAAGAAATGACTTATGTTACTAGACAGCCACTGCGAGGCCATGATGGAAGCTGTGAACCTTTGACCACCCCACCCCCAACCTGGGGTCTCTGGGCTTCGGGCCTCACCTGGGTCCTAGCAACTGGGGATCTGATCACTCCCATCAGTCCCGGTCAGGGTCTTTAGTGAGGATGGCGGCCTTGCTCTGGAAGCCCCGCACACAGCAGACTCAGGAAGGCCCTAGCTGGCTTCCAATGACAGGGGCTGAGGGGCAGTGTCCCTGGGCCCCCACCCTTTCCTGCACTTTTCCACAGTGGGTGTTCTGCATGCTGGCCTCGGGGTTGGGGGGCGTTGCGGTGGGGTTGGGGGGGTGGTCAATGTCTCTTCCCTCATGCTGGGAGGGGTCCAGCACCTGCCGTCCTGTGGGCTCCCACCAGATCCTTCAAGGCCCTAGGTCCATAAATGAAGTGAGGCAATGTAATGTTACCTAGCCCAAGCTCATTCTGCTAACTGCAGGACAGGCAAATACATCGGGAGGCCCAGTTGCTGGGGGAAAGGAATACGACTTTAATCGGAAAGGGAGCAGATGGAGCAGATGGCAGACTAGTATCTAAAACACCCATCTCCCCTCAGCCTAACTCAGGCTCCTTTTATACCGAGGAAGGGCAGGGGGAAGGACCTACTGAGATGTTGACCAATGGCTGAGCAGGACTGCTACGGTCGCTTCTAAGGTTACTAACTTGGGGGAGGGGCCCACTGCTGATGCCGACCAATGACTGAGCCGGACGGCTAACAGCTGTGCCCCACCCCGCCCCCATTACAGTCACATCTTTTGCTGTTCTTAGGAGGACACCAAAGACTTCCTCAGAGATACATTTGAGGAAATTTTTTTTCAGTCTTTGCTTTTTCTCGCCACTTCTGACACCATTGACCACTTCCCCCTTGAAGCCCTTTTGCTTGGTTTCCATGACCTCTAGCGTCTCTTCACCTCTTTCTCTTCCCTCTCAGGCTCTCTCAAAGGTTTGTGTTTTCCTGATTGCTCCTTACCTTCAGTGTCTCCAAGTTACCCGCCCAGTCTCTCTCCAGCCTTGTGTGCTAAGTCGCTTCAGTCGTGTCCGACCCTTTGTGACCCTATGGATTATAACCCTCCAGGCTTCTCTGTCCATGGGATTCTCCAGACAAGAATACTGGAGGGGGTTGCCATGCCCTCCTTCAGAGGATCTTCCTGACCCAGGGATCGAACCCTCATCTCTTCCATCTCCTGCAACGGCAGATGGGCTCTTCACCTGGGAAACCCTCTCTAGCCTTAGCTGATTCCTTCTTTCACTGGTGGCTTGATTCATTCACTCCTTCATCACTGAGCCGTGGGCACCAAGCCCTGGAGCACATTCTTCAGATTCAAAACTCAGCTTCAGGACTTCCCTGGTGGTCCAGTGGTTAAGACTCCACACTGCTAATGCAGGGGATACCGGTTCAATCCCTGGTGGGCGAACTAATATTACACACGTGGCTCAGTGCAGCCAAAAAAAGCAAAAATGAAACAAAACTCAGTTTCAGGTCATTCCTCCAGAAAGCCTCTCCTCAGCTTCCAGACAGAATTCAGCCTCATACCTGAGGGATCTTCTGCTTGAGGTGCCAGGTACCGATCCCCGCTCTAAGACTTTGCTCATTGTTGTAATTATTGTCTGGGATGTCTGCCTCCCCCTTTAGACTGTGAGCCCTTAAAGGCAGGGACTCTGTTTAGTAAATTTTGTACCCCTGTCATATTCAGAAAAAGTCTATTAGTGATTATTGAATAAATTAAAATGCTGTGTCTGATTAATGCTGTGTCTACGATTACAAATAATTTTATCTTTGCAATATTCCCTGGAAGCAAGAACAGTGAACGCCAGTTCTAAGGCTCCTCTTCTAAGGGCAGGCTGGGTGGAGGAGGGGTGGGTGGAGGAACAGATCAAACACACCTGTGTCCAAAGCCTGGCTCTGCATGCCTGTTTGCTAAGTTGCTTCACTGGTGTCTGACTCTTTGCAACTCTCTGAACTGTAGCCCGCCAGGCTCCTCTGTCCATGGGATTTCCCTGGCAAGAATACTGGAGTGGGTTGCCATTTCTTCCTCCAGGGGACCTTACTGACCTATGGATCGAACTGAGCTAAGAATGGTCCCTCTCTATTCATATGGCTCTTATGAAGAGTGAAAATGAGGGTTGGGGAAGCACTTACTATAATTACAACTTAGTAAGCCTTCAACAAATGCTAGCAGTTTTTTTTTTTTTTACTGCATTTCATAGAATCTAAGAAATCACCATTAAAAAAAGTCCTTATTTTATGTGCATTGAGAAAAAATGCTGCCAGTCATGACATGCCATTGATTGAAAAATCCCTTATTTCAGAGAGGCTGAAGTATGGGGGTAGGAGAGTTCAGCCTAGAATCAATAGAGTATTATTGTGTCTTTCAGGGAAAAAAGAGTGTGGAGGATAAAGAATGGGCTGTGGGAAGGTATTTTGGGGAATGATGTGGGAGAGGCTAGTGCTTTGCTCTACCAGAATGTAAAAATGCAAATATCTTGTCCCCATTTCTTTCATTTCAAATGCAAGATGCTAGACATTGGGACCCTACTGCATGCAGGGAAAGATAAAGATGCTGTGGAATTAATGGAAACAAGATCATACATTGGCAAGGAGGAGGGATCGAGGGAAGGGATTGTTAGGGAGTTTGGGATGGACACTTACAAGCTGCTATATTTAACGTGGATAACCAACAAGGACCAATCGTATAGCACATTGTATCTGCTCAATGTATGTGGCAGCCTGCATGGCAGGGGAGTTTGGAGGAGAATGGATACATGTATATGTATAGCCAAGTTCATTTGCTGTCCACCTGAAACTATCACAGCATTGTTTATTGGCTATACTCCAATATAAAATTTAAAAGTTAAACAACAACAACAACAACAGGCATTTGCAGAGCTCAAGGGAAGGCAGAGCCGAGTATGAATCCATTAAAACTCAGCATCTCTGAAATGAAAATCACCAAATATAAAAATACCCTACATAATTGGTAACTTCAGTTTTTTTTTTTTTAATTTAGGCGATTAGAAATATCAGAAAGAAACTTCTACTTCTAAAGCCAGATTTCCAGATCAAAGAGTGGAGCTGTGGATCTGCATTCAGCTTGGTCCCTCCCACTGGCCATTCTATCACACCGGATCATCATAATGCGTAGGGCTTCTATTTGGGATTTTGAAGCCCAGTGTGTGAAATGGAAGAGGATTCTTTCAGCTGGAAGTGTAGCTCCTACATAAAGAAGCAGCTGAAATAATCAATACCAAAAAAAAAAAAAAAAAATCACAAGCCAAAAGTGTTTCCTTTAGAAGAGAATTTGTGACATTAGTTTTTTAAAAAGGGAACAAATGTCAAGGGCAGCTGGGTTAATGAGTACAGAAAGTACAGCTGCTCTTGCCGATAGAGACTGGAGCGCTGACGTGGATCGAGTGGGAGCGGAAAATGACGGTGGTGGCTGCAGCAGCCCTAACGGGGCACTTACTCCACGTCCATTCATAATGGAGGATGATTGGCACTGCCGGCTGAACGAGAGATGCTGGGCTGTAATTAGAACGCTGGCCTCATCAAAATCCAGTAAAGCAAGGAGAGCCGTGATTACTTTAACCTGGAGCTAAATTCCGCAAAATGGCTTTGCTTTTCAAATTCTTTATTGTTTTAGTATTCATTGAAACAAAAAAAAACCCACAGACCGTGCAAAATTAAGATGCTATATCACAGAAGAATAAATGAGATGAGCCTGCTTTCTGTATAATGGCCAATATTTAGAGATGTGCTCTATAAATTTCAATGAAAATCACTGCAGAATATTTCACTTCAGAAAGACATTTCTTTCGGCTAAAGGGCTATTTCCCCATCCTTCTCTTGTTCCTCGGTACCATTATTTCTGGCCTGAGACAGAGCTGACCCACTATGTCATGGTATCAACTGAGAAATGACTTCTAGGTTAGAACTGGGCTTTCTATTCACCGAGAATGACTGATGTGTAGTTACCCAAGTTCTCTTTGAAGATAAGGTTGTACCAAGCCTTGAGTATTTTCTTTTGAACTCTTTAAAGCTTCATATGTGTGTTAGAATTTGGTTAATCACCAGTCTTCTAACGTAGTCCTGGTAGTCTTCTAGACCTTAATCCTACAGAATTGAATTCACTTTTTAAAAGTACTTAAGGCTGTGTATTGTCACCCTGCTTATTTAACTTCTATGCAGAGAACATCATGAGAAACACTGGGCTGGAAGGAGCACAAGCTGGAATCAAGATTGCTGGGAGAAATATCAATAACTTCAGATATGCGGATGACACCACCCTTATGGCAGAAAGTGAAGAGGAACTAAAAGCCTCTTGATGAAAGTGAAAGAGGAGAGTGAAAAATTTGGCTTAAAGCTCAACATTCAGAAAACTAAGATCATGGCATCTGGTCCCATCACTTCATGGGAAATAGATGGGGAAACAGTGGAAACAATGTCAGACTTTATATTTTGGGGCTCCAAAATCACTGCAGATGGTGATTGCAGCCATGAAATTAAAAGACGCTTACTCCTTGGAAGGAAAGTTATGACCAACCTAGATAGCATATTGAAAAGCAGAGATATTACTTTGCCAACAAAGGTCTGTCTAGTCAAGGCTATGTTTTTTTTTCCAGTGGTCATGTATGGATGTGAGAGTCGGACTATGAAGAAAGCTGAGTGCCAAAGAATTGATGCTTTTGAACTGTGGCGTTGGAGAAGACTCTTGAGAGTCCCTTGGACTGCAAGGAGATTCAACCAGTCCATCCTAAGGGGGACCAGTCCTGGGTGTTCATTGGAAAGACTGATGCTGAAGCTGAAACTCCAATACTTTGGCCACCTCATGCAAAGAGTTGACTCATTGGAAAAGACTCTGATGCTGGGAGGGATTGGGGGCAGGATGGAGAAGGGGACGACAGAGGATGAGATGGCTGGATGGCATCACCGACTCGATGGACATGAGTTTGAATGAACTCCAGGAGTTGGTGATGGACAGGGAGGCCTGGCATGCTGCGATTCATGGGGTTGCAAAGAGTCGGACATGACTGAGTGACTGAACTGAACTGAACTGAATCTTTTATTAGCATAGATACGGTATAAGCATTTTCCCCTCTGATCTGAGTTGCAAATAACCTGTGTCTTACTGTTCCGGGTTTTTAAAATTGCTTGTCTTTGGCTGTGCCCTGTGGCATACAGGATCTTAGTTTCCCGACCAGGGATCGAACCCATGCCCCCTGCAGTGGAACTGCAGAGTCTTAAACACTGGCCTGGCAGGGAAGCCCCTACCTGTGTCTTACTGTTCTGTTTGTCTGTTGTGAATGAAATCAGCAAGAAATAGAAGAGGACCACTCTATTTGGTCAGATCACTAGAAACTTAAATTTGGTAAAGTTGCATTTTTGAAACATTAATCTCAAATTGTTCTCACAAGGAGTATTACTATAGTTTCTCATATTTGAGGGAGGAAGAAACTATTAGTCCAGAAGTCAGTCAACCAACATATAACAAGAGGAGCAACCTCAGTCTTCAGATTTTGGTCTGTTTCATATATTATCCACACTTGGGTATCTGCCTTATCTAGGCCCTCCAGTCCAGTTGTAATTTCTAGGACATTTTATGAGATCAGCTCAAATTTCTTGATAAACACGATCTTGTAATACACCCATTTCCTTTCCTAGGTAAATATGCTCATTTACCTGATGGAGTTTGACTCTTTCTGTTAGAAGGTAAGGCAATTCTAAGCAGCTAATAGCTCTCTGGAAGTGGTACACACCATCTAAATGAATGTATAGTTTCATAACCATAGGTATCTGACTTTTAAAAAAATCATTTTTTAGAGATTACACATACTATTTGCTTTTATGATTATTGTATCACATAAATGTAAACCATTCAATACAGACTTGAAAGTTTGCTTTATGAACATTCATGTCGGGTAAAAGCAGGCGTGCAGTCTTCCAATGACTAAATGCTGTGATGGTGACTTGAACACCTCTTGCATCGCTGGCCCACGAGCTCAAGGGCAGCAGCCATGGAGCACGGGCCTTGCTCAGTGAGCAAGAACTCATCAGCCTCATCCAATGAGGTCTTACAGGGAAAAGTAGTTAACAACTAAAATTACCTAATAATACTATGAGCCATTCATTTCATGAACTGTTTGTCACAAACTTGTGAGCTAACGAATAACGTTTGATAGGCATCAGGCATGGAGCTATGCACAATCCATTCTTAGAATGACTTCATGGGGACAGTGCTATCACTCTCAGGAAACTGAGTCAGACGTCAACTAGATCATACAGAGCTGATGGGTGGAGGAGTCAAGATTTGAAGTTTGGCCTTCTAGTTTTGCCACTATGTACTTATTAGTGTTCATGGAAACCAGCAAGTTATTTATCATCAAAGTTTGGATCTTCAAAATAAGAGCTTTCTTTCTTTGGCCAATGTAAATTCAGTTACTAATAATTATGTGATGGAACCTAAGCTTCCTAAATTTTTGATTTTCTTTTTTAGAACACAAAATGTTTGATTTCAGTTTTAAGCAAATGTCGTAATAATCTTTTCACAGAAATAGTTAAGCTAGGCAAATTGGCTTAGCCTTTCCTTGAATTTTGGATAAAGCTGGTTGATGTGTGATACATAGGTACCCAGTGCAGCTTTTTGTTAAGCAAATCATGCTTAGGTAAGTACAAGACTAGTTTCTCTTTTTAAAGACTTGGCTCTCTGCTGTCTTCATAGGATAGAGCTGAGCCATAGGTGGGTGCTGCCTAATGTGAACGGCTAATGGCTCTACACAGTGTTCAGTAATCAGATGGAAAAAGCCCTATTACTGAAGTACAGCTGATTTACAATGTTGTGTTAGTTTCTGTGGTGTACAGCAAAGTGACTAATTTATATCTATGTACATTCTTGTTCAATTAAAATTTTTTTTTGGCCACACCACATAGTACATGGAATCTTAGTTCCCAGACTGGGTTGAACTTGTACCCCCTGCATTGGAAGCACGGTCTTAACCACTGGACCTCCAAGGAAGTCCTCATATTCTTTTTCAAATAACTGCCATTATGGTTTATTACAGGATATTGAATATAGTTCCCTATGCTGTAGATTTGCCTTCTTGTCTTCCATTCTAGTGGGTTGAGCTGTATACCCAGGGCTTCTAAAACGTACTCAGTCCAACTCCCTTTACTCTCTTCAGGCCCTTAGTTAATTCTTTAATTAACTAAGTCTTTTATTCTTTCAACACTAGCTAATTTCTACTCTGCATTATCTTTTGTGTTGAAGTTTTATACTAGATGATGCTTTGAAACTGAATCAAGTATCACACCTAACATCTCTTAGGGGAAAAACATCTGTTTAAGCACTAAGCTAGAATTTCCTCCAGGGTTACTTTGAAGGCTACTCTTTAAAAAATGCAAACAGGTGATCAATATCAACCGATTTTTATTGATTGTAGACAGGCCACAGAACTAGTTTTCTATGAAAACATCTGGCAACAGCTTGGAGATAAAGGGTGTCATTAGGTATTGCCAACATCTGTGTGACAGGTTTCTCTCCCATTCCCTCACTTACACAAGCATTGCTCCAGGATTAGTTCTGAACTTCAAGACTATGCACAACTAATTTAGAAGAATGTTAATCCATTTTTTCCAGAAGAGTCCACCTGGGCCACTCACAGCCATGGATCCTAAAATGCAGGCAAGAAGGCATCTTACGGAGGGAGACACCCCCCCAGTGGCAAAACAACTAGTTCAAGGTCACTCTGTGATGCTTCCCCCCAGGCTTCAGGGTGTGACAGAGGCTGGGTGACACGCAGCCTCTGGGGGCCTGTAGGGAAACTTTGCTTGGAGGGGATCTAGGGCTTACTCTGTACAAGTACACTGGGGCATATATATGTGTGTTTTGTAAGGCCAACAGCTTCCCATCAAAACCCACAGCATATGCTGTATGGGTTTGCAGCACCTGTAGCAAGTGCTGTAATTTCACAGAAGTTTCCTCGACCGAGTGTGGAGCCACTGCATGTTGGGTCCCCACTGCTGTCATTCTAGGTGTGTCAGGA
This sequence comes from Ovis aries, assembly GCF_016772045.2. Classification (NCBI taxonomy): domain Eukaryota; kingdom Metazoa; phylum Chordata; class Mammalia; order Artiodactyla; family Bovidae; genus Ovis; species Ovis aries. Next base: position 47,237,863 of record NC_056062.1, read on the forward strand.
AGCACATATGCATGTAAAAGATGACCAGTCTAGCAGTAAAAAAGACACACCTTTAAGTTTGTTTAGCCCAACAGTCCCTGAATTTGGTTAAAAACCATTTTTTCTCAGACACGCTCTCATAAATAATACATGAAACTAATCATGCTTTTTGGTAGAACACGTGTTACTTTGGAGGAAAGGCTATTCTAAATGTTTATCAAAAGTATACTCTTTAAACATGTGTACAGGACTTCCCTGGTGGTCCAGTGGTTAAGAATCTGCCTGCAATAATGCAGGAGACACGGCTCTGATCCCTGGGGTCTGGGAAGATACTACATGCTTCAGGGCAACGAAGCTGGTGTGCTGCAATTACTGAAGCTGGCGCATCCTAAAGCCCATGTTCCCAACAAGAGAAGCCACAGCAACGAGAAGCCTGCGAGAGAGTAGTCCCCTTTTGCTGCAACTACACAGTCTACACACAGCAGCAAAGACCCAGTGCAGCCAAAAATAAATATTAAAAAAAAATTAACTTATAAATGTGTACCTTTTAATGAGATTAGACACTAAAAATAGTGTAAAATTTGCTAACAAAGAAAACGTTCAAGATGCAGCTTGTGAAAGTAAAAATTTTTATTCTGATTGATTTCTCAATGTATAGTTCAATATAAGGCCGGTTTTCAATGGCAGAGATTTGGTTCCACGGAAACTCCATGATGCTACAGAGAGCTACTACTTTTTCCAGGAAGTAGGTAAACAGCTGGAAACAGAAAGCACTTTCTAGCAGCATGGCAACTCATTAAACTGCAGAGTGACCAGGTCTGCAACTTTTATACTAAAAATGGCGCAAACATTAGCTGGTGACAGAAGTGAGAAGTGGGGAGCAAGATGTGAACATTGAAAGGAGCGATATGTGTCTTGTAAAGATGACAAAAACCCAAGGACAGCTATAAAGATTTGAAAGGATAATTATAGAAAAGGGAACCAAATATTTTACTCAAATGTTTTTTAGAGCCTTTCTGTAGAGATACAAATATATATATATATATATCCAAAAATATGTTTTTATACAGATAAATGGTTTCTCAAATAAGGATGGAACCAAAGCTACAGTTATAACATAAAGCACTGTCTTTTGTAAGACTATTTATCCACCTGAATTTTCAATTTGAGGTTAGTGCATTAAATATTTTCCAAATATTGACATCCTTTTCATGTATATAAATCAAGTAGGCATTATTTTTTAAAAGGGTTTTCAGGTTAAACAGTATTTTTCTAAGATCCTGTGCATATCAAACTTATGACAAGCCCCATTAAGAATCATTATTTAATAAACATATCAAAAAGGGCTATGGTCAAATTTTCTTTATAGGAAACATTTAATTTTCTGATTTTCAGTTTACAAGTGTTGAAAATGCACAAGAAAGATATTACTTCACAAGTACTTTTATGTTAAGATATTTTGATTCAATATACATGGCAATAATATCTCTACACATCGTAACCAAAAGTATGTTTTTTTCCCTTAAAAAATGGGGATGTAACATTAATAATTACTATAAAATAAAGCACACAAGTATTTTGGTGAATTTACAAATCTTTTTTCCCAAGTGTAAAGGCTACAAAAATTCCTAAAAATTAGAGAACACTGAAAACATATTAAAATTTGACATCCAACTTCATATTATTTCCATTTTGCCCTGAAAGATAACTTAAAAAATATGACCCTGCTGGAACAGGCCATCTTGCTTAATATAAAAAATTGGTGAGAGCAAGAAATTGTATCACTGATACGTATAATTTCTGTAAATAGTTATCTCTTCAAATCATTAGAAAAATGCTTAAAAACAAAATAAAATAAAATATAATATGATGGTGGTCCCTAAACTATTTTGAAGGCAGGTAGCTTAGTCTAAGCTAAAACATTTTTTTCACTCATAGGAATCATCCTCCCCTCAAATGCCCTTTAAAAAAATGCATCAAACAATACAATAGTAGCAAGAATCAAAGAGCAGAAAATGTATTTTCAGGAACAGAAAAAAATCTCTAGTGCTGAAAGATACAGTAAAAAGCAGATTTCTTTGGGGACATTAATCAATTAGATTATAATTCATTATGAAGATTTCTCTTTTCTATTACGGGGAGAGTCTGCTCCATTTGAAGTTACTGTTCCATTGACACCATTTTCTGAAAAGAGAAAAAAAATCAGGATTACTTTCTTTTATAAATAAGTGTAAACAACAATATCTTTTATACATGAAGGTACCTTCAGAAAAGAAAATTTAAAACCCAATATATGCTCTTATGCCCTTAGGTGAAACTTACTAGTGCTTAATCCATTCGTGTATTTAACCAATCATAAAACCTGCTAACAAGTTAAATGCAATGAAGTGAAAGCAGCAAATTAAAAGGAATTATGTCAATTATATCTAAAAAAATAGTTCAAAAAAAGGAAAGCAAGAAAACTGACAAACTCTGGGAAATAACTACAAGAACTATACAAAAAAGTCTGCAAAGCAACACTTTCATAGAAAAACAGGAATTTTTTTTTACACTGGATAGCAGACAAGGGAGGTTCTTGGGGATATATTTCTTTACAACATATTTTAAAATTGGCGTTTAGGATAACTCATGTTTAAGAGTGTTATAATGGCCTTCTTCAAGCTAGGGTGGAATGACTGATGTCAGACCAATCCTCCCTCCTAAAATACCCATAAAAGGAGAACATAAAAATGGCTATTTGAAGGCACTAGGGGAAAAAAACAAGTCAGCTAAGTGTATTTCTCCCCCAAGGGACTTACCAGCTACTAAATGAGCACATAGCACACATACACACACAAATGTGTACACATACCAACCAAGACTCAGAAATCAAGCAGAAAGTAACTCTGTGAACAAAAAGCTAAACAGAGAATTGGGATGTCTCACAATGACAGGGAGATAAAAATAAGTATTCAGTGTCTGTCAGAGAAGAAAGTCCTTAGAAATAGTTGATATCCTAGGAATGAGGGCAAATTAGAAATAGATCAGCTTCAGTGACATAGAATGATTCACTCATATTTAATCCAGAGTTTCTAATGATGCAGCCACAGTATCTACAATCTTTTACACAAAACATTCAGTATTCAATTAAAAATCACCAGGTGTGTCAGAAAACAAGACCAAATGACTAAAAACTAAGAGAAAAAAAAATATCAGAAACAGATCCTCAGATGAGCCAGATGTGGAGCTGTCAGACAGGGACATTAATAGAACAATGACTAATAAAAATAAAAGTAAAGACAAGTAGTTTCATCCAAGGACTCAAAGATCTTTAATCCTAGGACTGGAAAATACCACAACTAAAAATATAAATTTAATAAAAATTTAATAGCAGATTAGACACAACAGTAGAGATTAGTGAACTAGAAAAAAATACTCATACTGAAACTCAGAAAACAAAGGATGGAAAAAAACAGAAATGCATGAAAAGATATAAAAGGACAGGATAAAGGGGTTTAAACACATGTACTGGAATTCCCAAAGGACAGGAGAAATAGAATAGGGCAGAAGTAATATCTGAAGAAATAATGGTGAAGAATTTCCCCCAAACAGTAAAAGAAACCAAGTCAAGATTCAAGAAGCTAGGTACAATGCAGAGCAGGATATACCAAAAATAATCAAACTTAGGCACATCATAGTATAACTGTCAAAAAAGAGAACAATTTCATCAGACTGGATGAAAAAACTAAAATCAAATTACACACTGCTTACAAGAGACACAATTTACATTTAGGGACAAGAAAAGGTTTAAGATAGAAAAGGTACACCATGATATAATATAACATTTTATTTCAAGAAAGTTGGTGAGTTAGAGTGAATTCAAACTAGAGATGAAGATGGACATGTGACAATAACAAAGGACACATTCCACAGGGATTTATAACAACCCTAAACTTTGATGCACCTGTACTATATCCTCACAATATTTAAAGCAAAAATGTACAAGCTACAAGAAGTGGGTCAATACCTTTTGTAATAACTGACTGAACAAGCAGAACTCCTTCCACCAAGTCAGTAAAGACACAAAAGACTGGACCACACAAATGGACCTGATGCCTACCTACAGAACAACATACTCAACAAACACACAATACGCATCCTTGAGAAGTCCAAAGGGAACATTCATCAGAACTGAACATATGACGAGACATAATGAAAGTCCCAACAAATTTCAAAGAACTGAAATCATTCAGAGTATGTTTTTTAACCACAGAGAAATTAAGATAGAAATCACTAGTAAAAACTAGAAAACACCCAAATACTACTACGCCCAAAAACGTACACTACTATGTTGTGTAGTTTACAAATACTTACAATCCATGAATCAAAGAAGAAATAACAACTGGAATCATAAAATATTTGAAACTGAATGATAATGAAAAAGATGTATCAAAACCTGTGAAATAAGGGTAAAGCACTGCTGAAAGGAAAGTATGCCCTTAATTGCAAGTAATTCATGAGAAGGGATAAAAATCAATGATTCCTTTTAACAAAGCCACAAATAACAAAACAGCAAATTAAACCCAAAGAAAGGGAAATAAGAACAGAAATCAACGACAGAACTGAGACAATGAGCAAAAGAAGACAAATGTTGGTTCTTGGCTGATGGAAGTGAAAAAGAGAAAGGCATAAGTTACTAACATGGGAAGTGGAAAATGAGAATCGTTGTTTTACAGGCATTAATAAGTAGATACTATGAATAATTTTACATCAATACATTTCACAAATTTAGATGAAATGGATAAATCCTTGAAAAATACAATTTACCAGAAGGGAAATGATAAGAAATAAAAAATCTGAATAATCCTATTATCTATTAAAGAATGTAAATCTGTACCTTCTTATAAAGAAGCCTAGTTTGGATAGCTTCACTGGTGAATCCTTCCAAACATTTAAATAAGAAATGATGCTGGCATTACATGAAGGATAAACCTGCCCAATATCTTTTATAAAGTCAGGAAAACTCATATCAAAACCTGACAAAAGGGCTAATTTTAGCTTAATCTTTTACATGAACACAGATGCAAAAATCCTAACAAAATATTGAAAAAACCATCCACCAAAAGAGATATTATGATCAACTTGGGTTTATGCCAGGAAATACATTACCAAAAATATATATCTATATTCTTTATGAATATAGATACAAAAAATCCTCAACAAAATACTAGCATGTCAAATCAAGTGACATTCAAAGGATTATGTACATTACCAGCCAGTGAGCTTTATCCCAGGACTGCACTGTTTGCTTAACATCAAAAAAATCAATTAATATAATCCATGATAATAATCTAGAAGAGGAAACGGCAACCCACTCCAACATTCTTGCCAAGATAATCTCATGGACAGAGGAACCTGGTGGGCTACAGTCCATGGAGTCACAGGAAGTCAGACACAGTTGAAGTGACTGAACACACATGCCTGATGATAATAAAGGGTGCAAACCATGTGATGATCTCAACAGCTGCAGAAAAAGCAAGTGATAGAACCTAACATCCTTTTATGATAAAAATTACAAATAAAGGAAAAAAGGGAACTTTCTCTACATGTTGAAGACCATTTGGGCAAAACTCACAGGTAACATTATTACTCAAAGGTGAAATACTGGATGTTTTCCTGCTAAGATCAGAAATAAGGTGAGGATGTCTGTTTTTGCTTATTCAAAATTGTTCTGGAGGTTCTAGCCAGGGTAATTTGGCAAGAAAATGAAATAAAAGGCATCCAGACTGAAGAGGGAAAAGTAAAACTATCTCTTTGCTGGTGACATGAGCTTGTATGTTGAAAATGCAAAGAAATCCACAAAGATGCAATTAAATAATGAAATAAAATTTTTAAAAAACCCAAAAAGTACAGCAGTGTTGTAGGATACAAAATCAATATGCAAAAATTCCATTACATTTCTATATACTGGCAATGAAAAATCCAAAAATGGAATTAAGAAGACAATTTTATTTACAACAGCATCAAAAAGAATAAAATATTTAGGAATAAACTTAATGAAGAAGTGCAAAACTTATATACTGATACCTACAAAATTTAATTGAAAAAATTAAAGAAGACCCCAAAAGACATAAAGACATCTATATTCACACTCCCCAAAGCAATCTACAGACCCAAGATACTCCAAATGAAGCCCAGCTGACTTTTTGCAGGAAAACAATAAAATGATCCTAAAATTTGTATGGAAATGCAAGGCACCCAGAATACCCAAAACATGAAAAAAACAAAAATGGCAGACTCACATTTCATGATTTCAAAACTTACTACAAAGCTACGGTAATCAAGACAAGGGCATAAGAACAGACATCCAGATGAACAGAACAGAACAGAGCCAGAAATAAATTATTACTTTTATGATCAACTGATTTTTAACAAGAATGTCAAGACAATTAGATGAAAACTAGTTTTTTCACAAATGGTGCAGAGACAACTGGATATCAACATGTGAAACGATGAATGTATTAACACAATGTTATACTTCAGAAAACAGTTTAGCAGTTCTCCCAAGTGTTAAATATACAGTTATGATATGACCCAGGAATTCCACTCGTAGGTATGTATCCCAAACAGCAAAAACCAGGTGTTCAAACAAAAATATGTACATGAATATTAACAGCATCAGTCATAGTAGCCCCAACATGGAAACAACCCAAATACTCATCAATTTATGGATAAACATAACACTGTATCTTCATACACTCGTTTATTATTTGGCCATGGAAAGGAACGAAGTATCAACACATGCATGTATGCTATATATAAACTTTAAACACATGCTATGTGAAAAAAAAATGTCCAGAAAAGGCTAATCTATAGAGACAGAGCACAGGTAAGAGGTTGCTATGGGCAGAGGAAAGGAGGGAATGGAAAATGACTGCTACTGGGCATGAGGATTTTTTCTGGATGATACAAATCTTCTGGAATTAGGCAGTGGTATGATTCACAAAATTTTGTGAATATACTTAAGAACTACTGAAATGTACACTTCTGGAGATTCCCATGGACAAAGGAGTCTGGTGGGCTACAGTCCGTAGGGTCACAAAGAGTCGGACACAACTGAAGTGACTCAGTGTGCACACGCACACACACACACGCGTGCACACACATACACACACAGGTTAACACCATACTTAAAGGGGAAAGACTGGATGTTCACACACACATGCTCATGGGCTGAAATACTCAATTCTCCCTCAGGTGACCTATGGAGTCAATGTAGTATCAACCCAATACCCCAGTGAAGCTTTGTGTGTGTGTGTGGAAACTGACCAAGATGCACTAAAATGCATATGACACGCACAGGGTCAAGAGTTGTCGATACAACCTGAATAAGGACAAGGCTGGAGGACATAAACTGTCAGATATAAAGACACAAAAGCAGCAAACCACCACTGTTTATGACAAAGATTTTAAAACAATTTCTCGTCTTATAGTTCCAACTATACTACTACAAGTTGAAAAATTATTCCACTGTCAATGCATTTTCAATCAAAAGCCAGAAGGAGAAAAGAGGTGAGATGCAAAGTCAAAGATTAAGGGCTAAACAATCAGGAGTTATAAAAGAGCTGTTCCTCTTGGGACTAAGGGGCAGATGGAAAGGAGCTGAAAGAGGTCTTGTTTTTTAAATATGAGTAAGATACTCAAAAGTACTATCACTCTTCAGGATACTCACTCATTAAAACTGCCCATGTACACATTAGTCTAGAGGGGCTCAAAAGCACCAAGCCTGCAGAACTTGCGAGAGAGATCTTTAGAGGATGGCTTTTGAGGGGAATAACTGATTCGAGGGAACCACCAAACTTTAAGATGGGGCAAGTAATTTTCTTTCTAATTTTGCTAGTAAGTAGAATTAACTCTTTTTAAGATTTTAAACCTTAAAAAGATTATAAATAAGACCCCAAAACATGAAAAAAAAAAAAAAAAGTGTTTTCTACTTCAGGTTTTTCACTGTTTACTGAGTACAAACCTGTTCCTTTTCTAGAAGACCTGCCTTTAGTCACTGGCGGCTTCTTTTTCACAGCTGGTGCCTGAAAAGTAGAATGTTCTCTCCACCTTCGAAGCTGAAAATTAATGAACTTCCACATCATGAACGCTTGGGTAATGCAAATGGACGCCAGAACAGCAATTCTGAGAATACAAAGAAATAAACAGAAAATTAATGTGTACCCAAGCAATGCCATTGAATAAAGTAGTCTCTCTTGCTTTGACAGTATTAACTTAGCACTAAATTCCCACTATATTGACAAGGATTATATTAATGAATAATTACCCCACTAATAACCCCAGGTGGCTTAGTGGTAAAGAATCCACCTGCCAATGAAGGAGATACAAGAGATCCAGGTTCGATCCCTGGGTTGGGAAGATCCCTTGGAGGAGGGCATGGCAACTCACTTCAGTATTCTTGCCTGGAGAATGCCATGGACAGAGGAGCCTGGCTAGCTATAGTCTACAGGGTCACAAAGAGTTGGACATGACTAAAGTGACTGAGCACAGTAATTAGCCCCTGAAGTTAAATAAATGCTTTTGTAATTTTTTTTCAAACTTTTTATTGGGGTATAGCCAATTAAAATGTGGTAGTTTCAGGTGAACAGAAAAGGGACACAGTCATACATATACATGTATCCATTCTCCCTCAAATCCTTCTCCCAAGCCAGGCTGGCACAGAACATTAAGCAGAGTTCCCTGTGCTATACAGTAGGCCCTTGTTGGTTATCCATTTAAAATACAGCAGAGTGTACAATGCCCATCCCCAACTCCCTAATTATCCCCTCCCCATGGTAACCATAAGTTCCTTTTCTAAGTCTGTGAGTCTCTATTTTGTAAGTTTATTTGTATCTAAATGCTTTAGTATTGATACTTTAATTTATACATGAAATTACAATAGGTATGAAATCAAATCAAATGAGTATTTTCCCCTACCTCTCATAATTATACCTTTATATTTTAGACAATTCATATTTTAAATTGATAATACATACTACATTGTAGGGCAAGGTAAGAAAAATGTTAAATCAACCCTACCTAACAGCTAACACATTGAAGTTTCCAGTACTGAAATCCAGCTTCTGGTTCTCTGCTCTTGCCAGGCCAAAGCCAACAGTGAGTACCGAGAGAATTAAAGTCAGAAGTCTTCCCAAAACAAACAGAACTGCCCACAGAGAAAATCTGTGAAAAAAATGTCAAAGTCAGATTCACAAAATTGCAAAGATAAGATTCGAGTAGAAATCAGATTCCTGTTAGGTAAATGTGTATTAAAACAGCATTTCTTACAGTTCTGCAAAAAGGATTCTGAAATAAAATGCTAGGGAAATGCTTCATATTATATCACATTCTTGGAGATTGTATAACATATGAGCATATTTCAGGTTCTTGAAGTTCAGTTAAAGAAATATTTGATTTTTTTCCCATTTAGCTGATTTTCTGTGTATGCGTTTGACAACTATTAATGATTCTCACAACTACTGGTATATAGAACAATTCTGGAAAAGGCTGAATAAAAACAAAGGCCATGTATTCAATTCTCATGAGAGGCCTCGCTTCACTTTTTCTCCCTGCAAGGCTCTTTACAATACATATTACTTCAATGCTATCCAAGTTTAATTTTCCCATCAAAATATTTTTGTATCTTTAAGGTTCTATAATCTACTATTTCAATTTCTTCTGAAAGCTCACTTTTCCTCATTATTCCTTCTCCAAAAGAAGAATGTGCACTAAACAAGATAGGAAAAGTTGTGTGAGAAAAGCAAACCCCCAACCTTCAAAACTGCAAGTTCCAATATACTATCTCTCAAGCTAAGAAAGACTATTTTAGAGTACAAAATACCAACTTCAATTGTTAAAAAGTGTCATTTTATTTAAAGTAGCTTCTAAAGCAACATTATTGCCCATAGCATGGACCTTGGCAATAGCATGGTCCTTTGCAACACAGGCACTGACTTTACACAAGAAACAGAATGGTTGAAAGACTCACCCTTTCTGATACTTTTCATCACTAAAGTAAAATAGGCGGGAAATGTGGAAAAGAAACTCAACAAAATAGTGTAGCACCAAAAGCACAAGTCCTAGATGATTCAAGCTGTTAAAAGAACACATTTAAAATGAAAAGATTAATTACGAATTAAGACAGAGTACCCACTCCAGTGTTCTTGCCTGGAGAATCCCAGGGACGGGGGAGCCTGGTGGGCTGCCATCTATGGGGTCGCACAGAGTCGGACACGACTGAAGTGACTTAGCAGCAGCAGCAGCAGCAGCAGCATATTATCTGCCCAGTCCACAAGCACACCCAAGAAAAATCCCAACTCACTTTAAAAGATAAGCTCCAGCAATGTGAAAGAGGTAAAGGCCGATGTAGACGAGCTGACGAGGAATATCTTCCTGTAAACAGAAAATTGCACAACAGGTTAAAACTGGGGGAAGTAGTTGTTTGGAGAAGTAGTGTGAAAATGTACTGTCACAGAAGACCTGAAGGGCACTCTGCCCGGCACCCACTCCAACTGGCCAGTCCTTTACCCTCTCTTGGCTTCATCTACTCATCTGGAAATGTGAATAACACCTGGGTTTCCTTGAATCAGATGAATTCCAAATCCCTTTTAGTACTGAGCGGTTCTTTTTATAATAAATATTAGATGACACAATCTTAATAACCATTATGTCCTTCTAATATTAAAACTACTATGTTTATACCAGCAGAGATTCTTTTGTTTACCCAAATAGTATTTATGTTTTTTAGTCCCTTTCATTTCACTGTCAGTCAAGTCATTAACACCAAAGGTTAAAATTTATCTTCTCACTTAGGATACCACCTACTTGTATATTCTTTCTCCTCTTAATAACCCTGTAAGTCAGGTATTCAGACTTCACTTTTGCTTTCCCCTCACCACCAGCCCCCCATAGTTCTTAGTGACTTGGTTATCTTAGAAATAGTGGTTTTCAAAGATGTTTTAAGTCAAGTGACTCATAAAATTAATTTGGGGGTCACCCTAACATCTTTTGAAATATGAAATATAATGTTTAAAAAGGCTAGAGTGTACAGCATATTATATTGTTTCATGAAAGCTTTATTCCAGATTTTACACACACGGAGAAGGCAACGGCACCCCACTCCAGTACTCTTGCCTGGAAAGTCCCATGGATGGAGGAGCCTGGTGGGCTACAGTCCATGGGGTCGCTAAGAGTCGGACACGACTGAGAGACTTCACTTTCACTTTTCACTTTCATGCATTGCAGAAGGAAATGGCAACCCACTCCAGTGTTCTTGCCTTGAGAATCCCAGGCACGGGGGGAGCCTGGTGGGCTGTCGTCTATGGGGTGGCACAGAGTCGGACACGACTGAAGTAGCAGCAGCAGCAGTACACACACACACAGAATTATAATGTAAACTCTATAGTTTCTCACCTTAGGTTACAGTCAAAAATGTTTGCAAAAAATGAACAGCAGGCCCTATAAACACTCGTTAATTTAGGAAATGCCTGTACCACTCATTCCTACTCTGTTTTTTGGCGATTTACCACATATATGGTTCTACTAGCCTGGCTAGTACTATTCATGTACTGCAGCTCTAATTAAAATGATTACAATATGGTTGATATCAGCAAACTGAGCACCATTTGCCTGGAACCTCACTAGACTTGTCTCTGCCATACAGGAGAGCTGAACACAGATCTCTTCTCTTTCAGCCCATACAATTCAAGTACAGTTATTTCACCAAATCTTCCAAGAAAGAGCAGAGAGCTTTTAAGTGTAGTTTTGAAGCTGGAAAGTCTTTTCCAGTAAGAATGGTGCAAAGATCAAGTGTTACAGAACGTACGACAGTTGAACAAAACTATATAGAGTCCTACACTGCGGAGCTCTCAGGGAGAATTCCCAAGACACAATACTCAGTGTATGGTGGGCTTTCAACTGGAGAGAGAACGAAGGCTGGCTGACTTTTTTCTCCACATAATTTCCACACTTCCAGTGAAATATTTCTCCTTACTAAAGGAGTGAGAGAGAAAGGTGTTGTGATAACACGGCAAAGTTCAACCACAAGGAAGTCTCTTTACTCTCTTAAAATCATTTCAGACGAGCTCAGCTGTAGTGTTATAATTGCAATTTGACATCCTATGGAAACAGAGGTGTCACTAAATACATGGTAGTTGTATTTCTGAAAGTGTGGTGTATATATCATTGGCACTGTACAAAATGATTTTAGATGGTATACAACAAAACATTTTAACTTTCATGTTAATTTTGTTTTTATTTTATTGTTTCTAAAGATTTTTTTTTAATGTGGACCATTTTAAAAGTCTTTATTGAATTTGTTACAATATTGCTTCTGTTTTGTGTTTTGGTTTTTCAGCTGCAAGGCATGCCGCTTCCCAACCAGGGATCAAACCTGCACCCTCTCCATTGGAAGTCTTAATAACCACTGGACTGCCAGGGAAGTTCCTCACTACAATTTTAAATACATTTTAAGTTGCAGTGAGGTGGCATGCAAGTGACTGTGTATATGAAACAACACCATATTCCTTCAGATGTATGGTAAACAATGTTCCAAATTTCTGAGGGGAAAACAACACCAAGAGGACCCTTGATACTAAAGCTTTTTAAAAAGTTTTAAAATTGCTGATTGGACACTAAACTCATTTTATTACATAACAATTTGTGTAAATCAATGTAAAAAACTAATTTGCTGGAATAACTGATGGAAAAACTATAGTAGTCTAACTCCTTGGAAAGATTAAAGAAAAGAAAAGATTTTTTTTTAAAAGAAGAAACACAAATAGGTTTTAAAAATACACCATTTAGCAGAGAACATAAGTTGCTTATCTTTTTTCCTGTTAGACAAATCTAAAAATAACTGCTATAAATTACAAACATATTCTATTTCAAAAAAGTCATTCCATCTCTTTTTTCTCCTTAAATCTCAACCTAATTATGTGAAGCAAGGTTTCGCTTGCTCTTAGGTAAAGAAAAAGTCCAGAGCTTCTTCCCTAAATTCAAGTTCAACTTTGCATCTCAGCCCTGCCTTTCTGATAGCAACCAACTGAGTCAATCATGGTGAGTAAAATACCACCAAATGTCCCATCTCCACAACTGTCAAATCCTTAGCAAGAGCTTTTCCAAAAGGACAGAGTACCAAGACATCTTTTTCTAAGTAATGGAAACTTGAGCATTCTATAAACTGGCCAGTGTCTCTACAGCAAGGTTTGCACATTCAAAGCTGAACCAGAGACAAGTGTCAAAATAAATGAGTGACAGGGAGGGGTCTACTGCAAAGAGTGGTGGAGAGCGCAGGTTAAAGGCATTCCCCTGTCAACAATAATAAGGTGACAGGTGTGACGTAGCATGATTTTTAAAATGAGACTGGGCTTCCCCTGACATTCTGCAATCCTCATAGGGTTACAGCCCTTCTGGGGCTTACATGCCTGTGGCCAACAATAAAGACCTTACCCAGCACCATGTGTCCCTGGGGTGTGGGGATCAGTGAGAAAAGAGAAGGCTGGGTGAAAGATCAGTGAGAAAAGATGTTGGCACTCTTAGCGGCAGTTCACGGTATCAGTTAACTGGCCACATCACAGATTTCAATTAGGGAGTTAACACGCCATCCAAGGGTGGTTTGTAACTGTTCTAGAATCTAGAGTCTAGATGAATGCAGATGTGGATGAGAAAAAGCTATTTTGGTTTTTCAAGACTCACCACCCTATGATTTTGTTATGTAAATAAACTCTTTTTTACCAGAAGTCAGAAACAAAGTTTTGTTTATTTACAAACTTTCTTATACCTGAATGGAAAAAATATGTAATGAAACTGAACAGTTGCCAAGTCCTTATATATCCTTAATGCTAATATTCCAGTAGTTTATATAAGAACGAAGTCATAGAATAATGACTTAAGATTCTGATAAGTCTCCTTTTCCATGGAATACCTAATAAACACAGTACACTTAAATGAAAACAAATGCTAAAATTATAAATAACTTTAGGTGACATTTTTGGTTGTTATTCCAACATCTTTTATTAAAAAGGTCAGCCGTATACTTTAGTAAATTTCTATTTTATAAGGAAATGTTTTTCTTAACTACACAGTACTAAAATATGAACTTTACTTTAAACTGAATATTGCATATATGCCCAAATATAAGGCAAAGATTTTCCCCTAAACCAAAAATGTAGTCATCTCATATGTAAATTTTTTCAAAGCTCTCATACTACAGAGATCTGTATTGATTATTTTAAACAACAAATAAATGGGTTAAGATACATAACCTGAGAAAACTCAACCAGTGTCATTTCTAAATGCTTACACAAGGTTAGTGGAGGAATCAATAAGACAGAGTAACGATGTACTCTGGAAAAACTGATTTAAATGAGTCAAGGAAGCTCCAGTGATGAAGGACAGATATTAACAAGTCGCACATGAAAAGTGTGAATGTGACCCTCAGGAAGGAGTGGGCAAAAAGCTTTTTAAGAATTTAGTATACTTTATATCGTATACAACTATATGTATGGATAATTAAACCAAATAATCTAAATATCAGAAACAAAACATTTGGATATTCCATCCACACTTTCCTGAAACTTCTTATATTCAAGTTGGCTAAGAAACTACATTTTGAATCCTCTCATGGACAAAAGAGAGGACTGTTTATATTGAAACATACGTATTACATGGAATTAAAATAACCTTCTTAAAAGAAACTGAGTTATTTGTGACTAACACACCTCTTGAATTGCTACTGTGTTCCTTTTCCCACTTCTCTGTAAGACTGGGTCAAAACAACCACTGTACTAATTTTTTTCCAGTGAAGAGTTCTTCCAAAAATCATTCTTATAGAGTAAATTTTAAGAAACCGTTGAACACATATGCAGCTGTTACTTTCAAATTATGTTAATTACTTGAAACAGTTACTTTCGACAGTCATATGTAGGTGTTAAAAATAGTTTCAGTTAAGTTCTAAGTTATGCAAATTATTCCATAAAAATTAGATTGCATTTCTGGAGAAATGCCATCTGGCAGGAACTGATAAGGAAAGAGCTTTGAGAACTAAAATGAACAATTACTTTGAAATGTCCCTCTCTACTACATGGTCAATGAACAATATATAGACATATGAACTCATAATGAAACCCAGAGGTAAAACATCCACAGGTACAAAAGTACATGAAGAAAGACCTAAACATCTGAACCATGGTACTAAGACATCACGGACTATGCCGGTCTCAGCAGTGCTCCACAGAACTTTCTGCAAGGAGGGCTAGGTTCTCTGTCTCTGATTCAAAATGGCAGACTGTGAAACCATGTGTGGCCAGTGAGCATTTGCGACATGGCTAGTGTGACCAAGAAAGCGAACTTTGTTTTTGTTTAATTAAGTTAAATGTGCTTTGTGGCTACTGTGTTGGACAGTGCAGCTATGGGACACCTATGGTTCACATTAGGTAATCACTAAACATGGAAGGGTTATTGAAAGTGGTGTGGCTAAAAATTTTATCTTAAGACAGTTCTAAGTCAAAGGTTTTATGGATCTTCATGCTAATCCTTATAACCAACGTAACTAGAAAACCATTCTACTTTACATGGACTCTAATTTGGTGCTATTCTCTAATCATGGCAGACATCAATGATGACTGACATACAGGACACAAAAACCACAGATACAATACAGCAATAAAATCAAGCACTTATATTCATGAATTAACTACCCAGAGTACAAGAGTTTCTGGCTTTTAAGAAGGCAGAGATAAAATGGTCACTGGATGGGTGGTTACATTTCTGTTTTGGAAAAGCTTCTCAAAGTAAGGGGATTTTAAAACCAATGTTTTAAATGTGGAAAAATGTAAAATACACACAACCCATAGAAAGCATAATGAATCCCCATGTACCTGTCTCCCAACTATGGCTGCTAACTCATGACTTTCTTTTCATCCACCCCTCCCCCAACATGTCAGTTCATATATAGGGATTTTAAAAACAATCTCTCCCCAAAGGAGAATAAAAGTGCTTGATTAATTTATTAGAAAAGGTATCCCAGGGAAAAGAACTATGTGCTGGGATTATAAAATTAGAGAATGTTAAAACTGAATGAGGTACAAAAAGGGAAGAAAAAGGGACCAGGGGACAGGGCCACAGATGGGAAGAGCTCTGGGAACAGATGAGCAGCTTGATTTTGATTTAGAGCGAAAAGGACCTAGGACAGTTTTTAGAAGAGAAAGAGTTAAATAAAGGAAACAAAGTTTATTCTGTGACATCAGGTAAGACTGACTTCAGAGGTGCCGAGGGTAAAACTACACAGGAGGCTACTGCAGTGCTCCAGGGGCTGAGTTACTGTTCAAACAAGACAAATGAACATCTTTCCCACCTGTTTCACTAGGGAAAGACTCAAGGTGAATATTTAACTCTGGTTTACTTTTCTCAACATTGAATTTTTCTCTGGGACTTATACACAGTACCATTAGTTGCCGAATAATCTAATTAATCCGTTTGGTCTCACTTGTGAAACTGCTAAGCGTATCCATAACACAAACTGAATATCACACTGCAAGATTTGTTTAAATTTTATTTTAAATTACCACTAATACAATTTTAAAATGAGAAATTAGCATGTCAAATGTAAGATCCCCACCTCTTAAGTTGAACCAAATAAAAGTTTCTGCAATAAATACTTAAAGACATTTAGTCTGTGTGGAAAAAAGAGAGGGGGGGGATAGGAGAGGGGAAAGGGAGGCTAGAGATGTGAGGAAATATTTAATTTTAAAACAACTTTCCAAAAAAAGGCAAAAATGACAAGACAAATCTAAAAATCACAAAACCACTGCTTACTTTTTTGGTTTTCTGGAAGTAGAGTTCAGGAAAAGCATGAAACCAGTATGCCAACTGTGATATGTAGAAAAACTTCATCTGAAATCTGTGTAACACAAAAAAAGCAGAACATATCGTTTAAAGCACAACATCTTTAAAGAATAAAGTAAAAACACACACTGGAAATCAGGACACGCTAAGTAGCTACCTTTGTGTTGCCATTTCAGGTCCCCTTACTCCCTTTACTTTACTCTGCAGTAGCCCCCTTCCCCAGCCCCCCAGGGTCTCCCCACCATCAGTCAGTTCCTCTGGGCTAAAGAGCAGAAGCAAAAACATGATCCACAGAACCCTGGGAGCAACCAAGCAAGCTACAAGGAAACAGAGTCCCTTGCCTATGAGTGAGTTAGTACTGATGAGTGTGCCTGTTAGCTACTGAAAATATGCGGAACGTGTCTCTGAGGGAATCAAATCACACCATCTGTAAGGGTTCCTCAAAAGGGAAGTAGGAAGCGCAAAAAGATGGTGAAGAAGTGAAGGTGCACAGATTCACCAACACTGGAAACCGAGACAGTCCCAATTACAGACAACCTCTGGATTTTTCCTTAGGGAAACATGGTATCTCTACCGGGTTGAGACACTTGAGAACCCCCAATAAATGGAAGCAAACTCAGATTCAAGAGAGGAATAAGGCACTGAAGGGTTCCCAGGAGACATATTCGCATCAGTCTAGAGTCCACAGTCTCTCCACGCCACACCCCTCTAGACCTCCTCTTTCTCCATCCCCCCGGGCCCCCTTCTCCTCCAGAGGTCTAAAGTGGAAAACACAAAGCCTATCTGAATAATGCTGTAGGGAGAGAGGGGGAGGAGGTCAGGGAAGGGGAGAAAATACAGTCCCACATAAATATGATGTTTATATCCCCATTCTACAAAAGTTCATTGAATTAATACACTTTTTAAAAGTTAGAATGGCTCAGCAGAATATGGTAATGCTGTAGGTCATGTTACTCTCTTCATATCTTTTTCTCCAACTCTCCCATCACAATGCATCTACTGACTACTGCCTAGATGATAAGCCCCTACAGCGGGCACAGCAAAGGATATGAAAAGAAACAGTTCCTTCTGCTGTCAATTACATACAGTCTTGGTGGGCATGGGCACAACATAAGACTGACTCACATAAATGAGACAATTAAAGAGCAGCCAAGACAATGTACAAACATAAAATACTGCACAACAAAAGGAAAAATTCAGGAAAGCAGAAGCCCACGTAGGCTAAAGGAGCAAGGAAAATATGGAACAGACATTTCCGAACTGGGCTTGAAGAATGAATAACTTAGCTAGCTGACTTGGCGACCCCTGAGCTTCTTATAGCACTGTACAGAAACCTTGGGGGCCAAAAAAGAGAAACAGTCTCTATCCTCAAGCTTATAGTGTAAGAGAGAAGAAATGGAAGAAAAGAGACTAGGGTAAAGAAAAGGAGCAAAAGTATATAGAAGATGGAGCAGGAATGAGGAGAAAAGATGAGGGAAAAGACGACGACAGCGGACTAAATTAGGATTACCATTAAAATCAGTTTTCTTAAGGTAACAGACATACTGAAACGACTACATACATGATAAAAGCACAAAGCAATATTTTGTTCTTATGGCAGTGTGAGTGCCAAAGACATACCTATTGTATGAATTTGCCTCACGTCTTAAAAGAGAGTAACAACAAATCCTGCTTAAAAGTGACCTGACCGTGGATGGCCCTTAATTGAGAAAAGCCTAGTAAAAATGACTTACGTCATCAGGGTATGGGGATAAGCCCTCCACAAGATAGTTGGGTCTGAGATGTAGTTTTCCTAAGAGAGAAGATACAAAAATTAGTCTAATGAGCATGTAAATTCCTTAGAAAATAAGACAGTATTTTCATGTCTTGCACATTTACAACTCTCCATCTCAAGTTCCAAAGGGTCCATGGAAGTCAAACATTTTAGATGTTTTAGTTATTTTTCATTCAATCAAACTGCTTACTTTAGTGATGTGAAAATCAATGAGTGATGTGAAGTCCAAAAAGATATAATTCCTGGGCTTTTGAAATTCTTTCAATCCAGGGGAGTAAAAAAGACACAAATGCAAACACAACCAAAAAACAGTAATGGCACATAACAGTCATCCAAGGAGTGATTTTTTTCTCGGGTCATCAAAGAAAGGGTTCCAAAAGAGGGGGCACCTGACAGGAGACAGAGGAGCAAGGTGCTGCCAAGTTTTATAAGATTATGTCCACATAAGGAGAAGGAAACAGCAGCCCACTCCAGTATTCTTGCCTGGAGAATCTCATGGATGGAGGTGCCTGGAGGGCTGCAGTCCATGGGGTCACAAGAGTCAGACATGACTGAAGTGCATGCATGCACGTCCACATAATAACCATGTCTTTTTCTTAGATAACCAGATCTGTTTAGTGAGACTTATTCATATGTATATATAGAAAAAACTGAAGCAACTTATCCTTAATACCCATTGAGGTTTTAACACATTTATTTTTTTTAAAACTGTGTAAGACAGAATTTGTGTACATCAATAATTAAAAAAATTTCTGAATATATAAGATAGATTTTAAGCTGAATTTTATGTTCATCTATAAAGTATCACTAAAGCAGCAGTTTACAATGGAACAAGCACTGGACTTGAAAAGCTGAGTTCTGGTCTGTCTCCAACTGTGTCATACCCTGGAAAATTCACCTGGCCTATTTATTCATCTCTAGTATATATGCAACCTTGTGAAAGTATCACTGATAACTTATCCTTTCTGCTAACACAGAGCCACTTGCAAATGACTACAAGATATGAAGACAACATTCAGAATGACTAAAACTGAGTAAGGCTTTCTGGAACACTGAACATAGTTGGCAATTTTTACTGTATAAAAACTTAGAGGCTTACTGATGAAACCTGATTTATACTAGTTCAATAGCAGAACTCCTAATCTTAGATAAGAACAACAACAGAAGAGGAATTTTTCTAAGGTTCAGGGTTTGCTTATGAGTGCTAAAAATAGGACATCATTTCCTGTTCTGAGTACATAATTAAATACTCTGAGAGATGAGAACTTAAGCATAGTACATACTTACAGATACAAGAATGAATGTGCCCCAAATACAAGAAAACAGGTAGAATGCACTAAGCTGACCAGATTCATTAAACTTGCTGTGTTTCGTTTTGGAGAAATGCATTCGCCTGTTAATTTTCTAAAAATAAAAACAATTGTTAATTTAAAATTATAAAAATGTATTTAACATAACTATCATGGTATGGAGAGCTAGTATTTTACAAAGTATAGATTTCTAAGATTGTATACTTACATCCAACACATATTCTTGAATTATGGCATGAATAATTATCGCCACCAGCATGTAGAAGAAAACTGTAGCCAAATCTTTGATACCATAGTAATAAAGGAACGCTGATTCAGTAGCTTGTTCTTCTGAAGGCCAAAAGAAGAGG
This sequence comes from Ovis aries, assembly GCF_016772045.2. Taxonomy (NCBI): domain Eukaryota; kingdom Metazoa; phylum Chordata; class Mammalia; order Artiodactyla; family Bovidae; genus Ovis; species Ovis aries. The sequence continues at coordinate 47,258,142 of NC_056062.1, forward strand.
ACACACACACACACACACAAATATACGTAAGATTATAAAAACAGCACTAAGTACAACACAGTTATGGAAACAAACAAAAGAAGACTAATCTAATAAATAAGTTTATAGAAACATCACGGTAATATGCTTTTGGACACTTTGAGTCTTAGCAGCAATGAAAACTGAGATTACCCAGAAGTCTAAAGTTTCAGAAATTACTTACAAAGACTTCACACAGGTTAGTTACAGTCATTAAAGATCAGAGCACAGGGGAGGGGAGGCCACACTCAGACCCCTGGATATCCCAGGGGTAGAGCAGGTTATGTTTTGGTTATATTAAAGTAAGTTATACTTAGCCCATTTGCCTGTGTTTTCAAGGAACTTTTGAAACTTTCAACTTTCTAGCTCTATTTTTCAAACTAGATACCATATTTATAATTCTGATGGAACAGCTGACTTTGATTTGATTTAGTTTTGAACTCTAAGCAGGGGAGACAGAAGCAACTGCTGCAATTGTTTTCAGTCTTTAAAACTGCTAATTTTCCAGAACAAGACTTAAGCAAATACTTGTGAGTTGATAAAAGAGCTTTGTTCTTCTCTGGCATACTCAAATTTCTAAACAACTTTGTGGTTTTCAGTAATCTGATATCTAAATTACTAAACCAAGTATTTACAAAATGATAAAACTGAACAAAAACCCAACTCCATGTTGTGTAATTTATCTTACATCTAAATAGAGAGACTGGGAACAAATTTACAGCCTAAATATGTTATCTTGTTAAGTGAATACCCCACCCCTCATCCATGCTAATTAATTACATTACTATATTCAACTGTAATCAACTTTCAATAACAACCTGATTCTCACCTAGCATAATCTAGAAAAAATTTTTGAAATAAAACCTAAAAATGTAGTCTGTATTCTATTCCCAAGATACTTCTTAGAGCTTACTGTCATTCTCTCATCAAAATAACTAATAGAATGGTAGAGCACAACCAAAAAGCAACAATAAAATCGGCTTAAGAGGGTTGTTATTACAGTTCCCAAACAGAACTCATAGGTCAAAAAAACTGAACCTGAACACTGGGGCTTTAGAAACCTTGACTGAACAATGACACTTCAGACAAATGCAAAATATCCATTCTTAGGATTTTCTTATGAAAAGATCAGAGTGAGGAGAAGGACAAAAAAAAAACCTCACAAAAACCCTATTCTTCCATGGAATTTCAAGCCCACTTACAAAAGTACACAGTAAACATTAAACACATAAAAACGGATTTTCTTACAGGATTTTCAACCCAAAACATCAGATCTTGCATTATTACAAAATCATCAAGAAAAATATTCATTCTCATCATGAATGAGATCTGTGAAGATAATGAAGAACCTAGTGTTCACAGAAATTTCCATGTCTGCCCAGCTGAACTCTTCTACTTAACCAGAAAATTCCAAAAGAAAAGCACCTACCTGTGGCAGGGAGGGTAACATTGTACTGAAGAGTAACAAAAATGATAGAAACTTTTGCTGTTATCTGGAAAGAAAAAAAAGATCAAGTCAATTTGTGACTCTCTCCCAAACAGCAACTCAGGGGGAAAAAACATTCCAAGTTCTGTCCCTACATCTAAGAACCAAGGAGGGCTCCCCAGTTCCTGTGTCACCCGGACAGGCACAACTGGGATCCCCCTTGCCAAGGAGCTTGAAGTTAACTTAATTCACCAAAGCAGTCTGCAATTTAGATGGGATTGTACAATCCACTCCTAACTTTAAGATTTCAAAAAAGAGATACTGCAGTTCCAGTAAACAGTGTTTTTGATAAATAATGTTTCTCTCTCTACCTGTACAATGAACACAAAATTGCCTTCAAGAAAAATTTTAAATGTAAATTAATGAAAGAAAAGGGAGCACCGTTACCAGGATGAAAATGGACCGAAGGTAGGGTCTGCGGTGTGTGTCTTAATCTCCTGCACACCTGGCATTGGATACATGGTCAATGAATATTTAACTGACCTGACAACTGGTACAAGCAAAGTGGTCACAACAGAACAATGAAACACTTACTCAATATTTATAGGCACCAAGCACTATACTAGACAAGAGGATAACAGAGAGGGATGATATGATCCAGACGACTAGAAACTTATTTGAGTTTTTAGAAGAAATGGTTATAATACCAAAGAATCAGAGCCAACAGGAACCGAGGAAAAACAACGCATTTTTTTTTTTGTTTTTCATTTCTTCCTGGGGTGAGGAAAGGCTCTGCAGAAGATGTGGTGCCTGAGCAGCTCCTGCTAGCAAAGAAAAGTTCCCTCGCAGGGGATGGAGAGGACAGCCCAGGTAGAGAAAAGGGAAGTGCAAAGGTCAAGAAGCTGGAACCAGGAGGTCAGGCGTAACAGGTGGACATGAGGAAGGGCCTAGTGTGCTGATCTAAGTAGTGTAGACTTTATTTTAGACTGACCAGACAAATTGAGGAGAGGGAGTTACTGGTGTTTAGAGAGACGGCTGACTGTGGCCAGCGCTGGCCCCCCAAGTCACCCTCAGATCCAAACTCCAGCTGGCAACCGGAATCTTGCCCTCCATCAGGCGAACACACTCCCCAGGCCCGCCCACCCCCGAAGGTCCTCCAGTTGAGTCCCATTCTTTCCAGGATGAGAACAAACTCCAGGGTCTGGCCCTGCCTCCTGCACTCCTCCCACCCAGGGCTCTGTGCACTTGCGGTTTAATCTGAAACACTGCTGGAAAACCTCTCCACTCGGGATCTCAGGTCAACTACATCCTTTCAAGGAAGCCTTCCCTGCCTTTTAGGATAGGTCATTTCCTTTGTTAGACGACCTCAGAGACCTGGGCTTCATTCTTACAAAATGCACACTCCCGGCGTGGTGATATTCATACTGCTGTTACTCATCACAGTAACCTCCGTAAAAGCCAGGACTACGCTGGTTTCTGTTCATCACTAGAAGCTCAAAGTCCAGCAGGGCGTGCGGCATTTATTCAGTGACTAATCAACATTACTAAATAAATATCAGACAAAAAAAAATTGGAGTAAGGAGGCAAGTCAAGTATGAGAGAAACCCATAAAAGCTAATAAGGCCTGAACTGAGGCAGTGGTGGTAGAAGAGAAGTGGAAGTTTTGAGGCAGAATAAGGTAAGTGGAGGTGATGGAATTCCATTTGAGCTATTTCAAATCCTAAAAGATTTGAGGATGCTGTGAAAGTGCTGCACTCAATATGCCAGCAAATCTGGAAAACTCAGTAGTGGCCACAGGACTGGAAAAGGTGTTTCCATTCCAATCCCAAAGAAAGGCAATGCCAAAGAATTGCACTCATCTCACACGCTAGTAAAGTAATGCTCAAAATTCTCCAAGCCAGGCTTCAGCAATACATGAACCGTGAACTTCCAGATGTTCAAGCTGGTTTGAGAATAGGCAGAGGAACCAGAGATCAAATTGCCAACATCCGCTGGATCATCGAAAAAGCAAGAGAGTTCTAGAAAAACATCTATTTCTGCTTTATTGACCATGCCAAAGCCTTTGTGTGGATCACAATAAACTGTGGAAAATTCTGAGAGAGATGGGAATACCAGAGCACCTGACCTGCCTCTTGAGAAATCTGTATGCAGGTCAGGAAGCCACAGTTAGAACTGGACATGGAACAACAGACTGGTTCCAAACAGGAAAAGGAGTACATCAAGGCTGCATATTGTCACCCTGCTTATTTAACTTATATGCAGAGGACATCATGAAAAACACTGGGCTGGACGAAGCACAGCTGGAATCAAGATTGCTGGGAGATGGTTTGGGAGAATGGCATTAAAACATGTATATTATTGTATGTGAAACAAATCGCCAGTCCAGGTTCGATGCATGATACAGGGTGCTCGGGGCTGGTGCACTGGGATGACCCAGAGGGATGGGATGGGGAGGGAGGTAGGAGGGGGGTTCAGGATGGGGAACACATGTACACTGTGGCAGATTCATGTCAATGTATGGCAAAACCAATACAATATTGTAAAGTAATTAGCCTCCAAAAAAAAAAAAGATTGCCGGGAGAAATATCAATAATCTCAGATATGCAGATGACACCACCCTTATGGCAGAAAGCGAAGAAGAACTAAAGAGCCTCTTTGATGAAAGTGAAAGAGGAGAGTGAAAAAGTTGGCTTAAAGCTCATCATGCAGAAAACTAAGATCATGGCATCCGGTCCCATCACTTCATGGCAAACAGATGGGGAAACAGTGGCTGACTTTATTTTTTGGGCTCCAAAATCACTGCAGATGGTGATTATAGCCATGAAATTAAAAGACGCTTACTCCTTGGAAGGAAAGTTAAGACCAACCTAGATAGCATATTAAAAAGCAGAGACATTAATTTGCCAACAAAAGTCTGTCTAGTCAAGACTATGGTTTTTCCAGCAGTCATGTATGGATGTGAGAGTTGGACTATAAAAAAAGCTGGGTGCCCAAGAATTGATACTTTTGAACCGTGGTGTTGGAGAAGACTCTTAAGAGTCCCTTGGACTGCAAGCAGATCCAACCAGTCTATCCTAAAGGAGATCGGTCCTGGGTGTTCATTGGAAGGACTGATGTTGAAGCTGAAACTCCAATATTTTGGCCACCTGATGTGAACAGCTGACTCATTTGAAAAGACTCTGAAGCTGGGAAAGATTGAGGGCAGGAGAAGGGGAGAAGAAAGGATGAGCTGGTTGGATGGCATCACCGACTCAATCCACATGAGTTTGGGTAAGCTCCAGGAGTTGGTGATGGACAGGGAGGCCTGGCGTGCTGCAGTTCATGGGGACGCAGAGAGTCGGAGAAGACTGAGTGACTGAACTGACTGACTGACTGAAAGCTTGTTAAGCAGGAGGGAAGAATCAGAGATCATGTACTGATGCTTCAACAAGTAGGTGAAAAACAATACTATTAATAAAACTGGGGAATACGGGAGGAACAACAGGTTTTAGGGAAAGAGGAGTTTTCAGTAAACTTAGATTTCTTTGAGATGCGCAGGTGGAAAGACCAACAGGCAGGTGAGGCCCACTCCTGGAGCTCCGCAGGGAGGGCCAGGCTCAAGGATTTCTGGAAGTCTCTTTTTACAGAGAGTACACCGTACACAGTGGAGGCTGTGGAAATATGTAAGTCCTCTGTAGAGAGTGTACAGGATTTGATGAGAAGCAGGACAAATCAGAACCATGGAGAGGGCAGAGAAAAGCTGGTGGGGAAATAACAAGACATGATCAGAGAGAAACAGCAGAGAATGAAGAGAGCTGGATACCCCAAAAGCCAGAGGGGAAACATCTCAGGACAGTGTGGACAATAAAGCCAAAGCTTCAACAGAGATGTGTCAGGAAAAGACGACAGTGGACTGGACGATTTAAGAAGTCATCAGTGGTCACAGCTTTTGAGTGATTCCAACAGAGAGCGCGAAAGGCACATGACAGTGGTGTGGAGAGCCCAAAAGGAATGAACACAGGGGTTCCCAGTGAGAGATAACAGGCCAAGGCTTATGTTGTTTTATGATGGGAGGGGCTAAGCTGGTGTGAGGGTGGTCAGGAAAGGGGCTAGGGAGAATTTACCATGTTAGGGCATAATGGACAGAAAGATCTGGCAGGGAATGAAACACAAGGATAGCTGCTGTTGTTTAGTCATTAAGTCATGAGCGACTCTACAACCCCATGGACTGCAGCATGCCAGGCTTCCCTGTCCTTCACTATCTCCTGGAGCTTGCTCAGACTCTTGTCCATTGAGTCAGCGATCCCATCCAACCATCTCATCCTCTATTGTCCCCTTCTCTTTCCCTCAATATTTCGCAGCATCAGGGTCTTTTCCAATGAGTGGGCTCTTCACATCAGGTGGCCAAAGTACTTCAGCTAAAGGTTAATCTTGAACTGCTTTCCTCTTACACTAAGCAGAAGGTAAAAACGATGCGACAGATAAATTCAAAAGACAAGAAACTGAGGAAATTCTCGATGGTGTGGAGTGGAAGCAATGTTATTTGTTAAGCACAGCTGGGGAATCCAATGAGTATTTTTATAGTTCCTTTAGGGAAAGGAGCTGGCCAGGGAGAAGTAAAAAGATCCCTGGGTATTACTTTTGTCTGAGGTCAGAAACCTCTGACTTGTAATATTATCTAGCAGCCCGAGACCACGACTTTCTCTGACAACCCTGAGTGAGCCACAAATGGGGAGGGAGGGAAAACGCAGGTGCCAGGCTGGAACCATGGCTGGATATGTATAGGTCAAACAGGGAGAAAGACCAAGAGGGAAAGGGAGCTAAGGGCCTGGGGAGAGTGTGAACAGTGAAGTCTGCAGGGAGAAAAGCAAAGCATCGAGAGGCCACTATACTGGAGAAAAGGAAAGGGGATCAGGCCCCACCAAAGTCTGGACTAGACGGAAAGCCAGCAGGTGAGCAGCAGAGGTGGGGAGATGTACAACATACAGGTTGTAGCTGGGCTCTGCTGTCCTGGAGTATTACAGGCCTGTGAGAGGAAGTCAGGGAAAGGCCCCTCCAGCAAGTTGCTGTGCTAGGTAGATACAGAAAGCCACTTGACTAGAAGAGGCCAGTAAGGCTTTTTTGTATTGCATTCTAGGTCATTCACACGAATACATTACAGCAGAGCGATGACATGTGTTTCCAGGGCAACACTGCTTTTCTGCAATTCTTTTAAATAAAGTTGATGACTAAATTTTATGCTTTAATATCTTGTTTAGATTTCATATACAAACACACAAACACACTTTGCATCCCTGTTTCTAGTTTAAAATATGAGGGCACCACTATCGTAGCTGAAAAAACTTCTAAGTTTTTTTAAACAAATGACAAGGGAAATTCTTCAAAGATAAATTTAATATCAAATTCCCAAAGCAACGAAAATTATATTATCCTTTCATGCTAGGCTTCCAAATAAAATTAAAATCTGGCTTCCAGCTAGCTTAGCATGTGACAGTATGTAGAATAATAAGAAAAATACAAACCACACACACTACAAAAGTTTATAGGAAATTTTTTTTAAAAAAGAAGAAAAATTAAACCAATAATCATGCTCTTAGCCATTTCCAGGCCTCCTAAGTGTCATATCCCAGCCAACACTGTTTTAGTTAAACTAATATTTCAGTTAATCAATAATAAGACAAATTAATTTGGAATAAAATATGCTACAGAAATACATGGGCTGCCCAGGTGGTGCAGTGGTGAAGAACCCTCGTGTCAATGCATAAGATCCAAGAGATAAGGGTTCAGTCCTTGGGTTGGGAAGATCCACTGGAGAAGGAAATGGCAACTGGCTCCAGTATTCTTGTCTGGAAAATCCCATGAACAGAGGAGCCTGGAGCACTACAATCCATGGGGTCACGAAGAGTTGGACACACTGAGCATGCACACACAAGAAATATATAATGCATTCAAAAGTAAAAATAACCAAGTTTATGACAATTTTGAACATCTGAAGCACTGCTCTCCATTTATAAGAAAAATATGAGACTTATTCAGATGTATCTTAAACAGGTTACCATGACGCTTAAATGAATTATTTAACTCAGCACTGACTACAATTATCATGAATATCATAATATTTCTTTCATGGTCACCAGCTGGGGCTTGGTAGCTTGTCATACAGAAACGTTAACTACGCTGTACTTGCTAGAGGAAGGAGTACTACTACACGGACTGGATGCCTTAGAGATAAAGGCAGTTTCTGAATATCTAATCCCACTTCCTTACTGACATATAAAACTAAGTTCTTAAAAAAAAGAAGGAAAGAAAATGGTGGCATTAAGACAAGCCACACTTAAAAATAAAACAAACCTCCAAGTCTGTTCCACGATACTTGGAATTGTAAAGGTCCCCCTAACCTGGCATGGCAAGAACAACTTGGACTCCTGAGTATGTGTAAAGTAACTCCCTTTCAGTAGATCTTCCTCATGGAGACTCTTAACTTCTCTTCTGTATCCTTGCTTTTGGAAAGGTTCTCAAGTATCCTTATATCTTCTAACTATTAAATTTTCCTCACTCCAATATGAAGTCATGAATTATACACCACGATCTGCAGTATGTGGACAGAAACTGACTATACTAAAAAATACATAATTTCAAAATTCACAGCAATTTCTGAGAACACAAAGTTCCTTGTAAATTAACGTCTTCCATTTCCCACAAACAAACTATTGCTTTATCAAAAATGAACGTGCGTGCTCAGTCGTGTCTGACTCTTTGCAACCCCATGGACTGTAGCTCGCTAGGCTCCTATGTCCATGTGATTTTCCAGGCAAGAATACTGGAGTGGGTTGCCATTTTCTAATCCAGGGGAATCTTCCCAAATCAGGGATTGAACCTGAGTCTCCTGTGTATTCTGTATTGGCAGGTTGGTATATACAACTCTTTAGGTGCTGTTAGAACCTTCTCTTGGAGAAGGCAATGGCACCCTACTCCAGTACTCTTGCTTGGAAAATCCCATGGACAGAGGAGCCTGGTAGGCTGCAGTCCATGGGGTCACTGAGTTGGACACGACTGAGCGACTCCACTTTCACTTTTCACTTTCATGCATTGGAGAAGGAAATGGCAACCCACTCCAGTGTTCTTGCCTGGAGAATCCCAGGGATGGGGGAGCCTGGTGGGCTGCCATCTATGGGGTCGCACAGAGTTGGACACGACTGAAGCAACTTAGCAGCAGCAGCAGCAGCAGAACCTTCTCTCACATAAAAAATCCGTCTTCTATTTTTTGACCTTGATAAATACCTAAGGAATAATGAACTATCATTTATGGCATGTCTCCTGTAAGCTAAACTTTCAACTATGAATTATACAAATTAATTTAATTCTCAGAGTAATCCAATGAGCCCTATCTTACAGGAAAGGAAACAAGTTCGAGAAGTTAAATGACATGCCCTAGGTTACCAAGTTAGCAAGCAGTGGAGCCCTACCTAACTCCCTTTAGCTTCAGCATTTACACTGAGTCTTCATTTTGGCTAGTAATACAGTATCTATTATTGCTTTGTCAATTTCACCATAAATCCTCTGACATTTTCTCAATATATTTACACAAAAGGCTAACAGTTCTGTTGCAAAAATATCAACTTCTCTATTATTCTAGCACAGATACCGTCATTCAATAACTACGTTAATGGTGAGATTCATCAGCAATTATTTTGAAAGCAGCAAAACGCACCAGTAAATTTTTTTCCCATGTGTAGATAACATGCTTTTAAATCCTAACACTTTAACATATGGCAAGAAAAAAGTCATGGGACATGCATGAACTTTCTTCTGTATGTTTCTTCAATGTTCTTTTTTGAACTGACTTTAAAAACTTCTATTTAGATCTTTGTTGAGTCTATTTAATTGAGAAATTTTACAGATGTAAAGGTGAAAATCCCTTCACTGTTTAAAAAAAAAAAATCATTGACGTGAGGAAGTTAACAGGTGGTGAACTTCCCTAGAAATGTGGTAAGAGAACAAAAAAAGCTTACATAAAAACAAAGTCAAAACATTTCTTAGTGTCAGCATTTCTGATTTATATTCCATTTCATTCAAAACATTTTGCAGATAATATTACTCCTAAATTATATCTTCAAAGTCAGGAATTTTTACCATGTGGAGATGGGTTATGGCAAGTCTTATAAAACTGTTCAATATGACCAAAGCAGAAGGTATATATATGTAAGTATAATATTCAGAAAGTGAGTACAAGTGTTTAGCATTACATTTTTAATATCGTACATATTCATATAGTACTTTATAACCCATAAGATGCCTTCATACCAGGCTACCTGATCCTTGCAAACAGTGGTGGTGAGAAGAGCACATGTGGTATTTTCTTATACACAGCAGAAAAACTGAGGCTTACCCTTAGGTCATTCAGGTGGTAAGTAGCACAGGCCCAGCCTAAAATAAACTATATGACATATGTTAGTTCCCGTCTACCTTCCCATTTAGGAATACTCACTGCTTCCTTAACTGTGGATTAAGTAGGCAAAAATGACGCTATCAAGATTAAAAAAGAAAAAAAAAAACCCAACTATATCTAGATCCAGAAAAAGCCCATTCGAAGATGAGCAGAAAGTTTGAAAATATTAAGTATTAAAATACTCAACTTCTAATAATAACATTTAAAAGAGCCACACAGGCTCTATTTTAACAATTTAGTCATCTTTTGGTCACTGGCAGTCTCATTCCACTAGTTTTTAAGACTTTTTTTTTTAAATTTAACTACTGTTTATTTAATTTGTGAGTTGGAAGCAGGATTTCTTGTCTTTTACTGGAATCGTTCACACTGAACTGCATATGAAACTCTTTACTGCTCTGTCTATATTTTGCTAACATTTTTATTGGAGCATAGCTGTCTAACAATGTTGTGTTACTTTCTACTGTACTGGTAAAGTGAGTCAACTATACATATACATACATCGCCCTTTTTTGGATTTCCTGCTCACTTAGGTAACCACAGAGCACTGGATAGGGTTCCCTGAGCTACCCAGTAGTCAAGAATTCTTGATGTCACTCATTAAACAAATATTTTGTAAGCACTTCCTAAATGCAGGGATATAGTCTAGGCGCTGGAAATTAAAAAAACAAAACAAAAAAAACCCTGTCCTTTCACTGAGGTTACATTCCAAGAAGGAGACAATAAATAAGTAAAATAATGAGTGTATTTGGTGGGGGCTCAGGAGCTACAGAGAAAAGTTAAAAAGGGAAAGAGGATAAGGAATGGGCGTGTGTTTTGGGGAGCGAGGGGAAGGAAGCCGTAGGATGTTACCCGTTCACCTGGCAAAGTTTATTACCCACATTCAACAGCTGTTAAGTAAGTCATCACGATACGCGCTATGTGGGAAGAGAATTTACACACTCCTGACATTTCCATCCTCTCCTACTTCAAGAAACAAAAAGAAAATTATTCGACTCCTCGGCACTGCTGCTCTGTACCCCGATTTCTGTATCAGACCTTGTTTCTTTAAGGAGAGAGCAAGCGCAGGACGGAAAAAAAAAAAAGTTCGATCACTGCTAACAATACCAGTTGGGGAGACCGAAGTTCTTAACAATTGGGTGGGTGATCCTGCGGCGATCGCTCGCCGCCCCGTGTGGCCACCGCCCTTCCAGCGGGCAGCCGGCGCCCGGCTCCGTCGGTTTGCCCCCCAAACCCCGCGCCGCCGCGGCCGCGGCCCCCGGCTCTCCCCGGCCCCCTGCGGCCTGGCCGGCCGGCCATTCCCCAGCCCGCCCACTGCCCGCAGCCAGCTAGGCGCGCAGGGGCCGCCCCCGCAGCCCGCCGGCCCCTCGCCGGCTGCCACGTAACCCTTCGCGGGAACCAGGAACTGCGCGGCCGGCGGGAGGGGGCGGCGTGCGCGGTGGCCGAGGGGGCGACGCGGCGGCCCCGGCCCCTGCGGGCGGGCGGCGGCCAGGCCCCCGGGGCTCCGCAGCCCCAGGCCAGCGCCGGGCCGGGCGGGCCCGCTCTTTGGGGGGCGAGGGGCCGGCACCTCCCCCCGGCCCCGGCCAGGGTCCCCCCGCGGTCCCGGACCGAGGGGCTGAGCTGGAAGCCCGGGCCGGCGGCGGGGCGGGCGGTTGGGCTCACCTCGAACATGAGCCCCAGCAGGAAGACCATCGCCACACAGGAGACGATGTCCGCGTGATTCTGCAGGACGAATTCGTGGCTCAGGACCGGGGGGTTCTTGCTGCTCTTCTTGCGAATCGCCATGGTGAAGCCACCGCCCGTGCCTGCAGGTGCTCCGCCCCGGCTCCGCTTTCCCAGCTGCTCACCGACTCTCCGCCGCCGCCGCCTCCCTCTGGCTGCTCCTCACAGCCCCGCCGCTGCCGCTCGCTGGGGCTTCACTTCCCATCCCACAGCCAGTACGCAGCCGCCTGGGCCACCCGAAAAAAAAAAAAAAAAAAAAAAAAAAAGCGAGCCCACGGCGGAAGCGAGCATGCGCACTGGGAGGGACGGCGCTCTCTAGTGCCGCGGCCGCTCTTGCGAGCCCACAGCGCCGCCTAGGGACTGGAGGCTGTCCGCCCGCGGCCGGGCTGGTGGAAGGAACCTGAGCGGTGCCCCGCCGGCTCCGCGCCGGGGCGGGGGTTGGGAGTCGTTTGAGGCGCGAGTTCCCTGCGCCCCTTTAACAGGCTGAGTCGGCGCCGAGGTCCGAGGGCGACCACGTGCTACGGCGTGCGCTGCTATAAGCGTTTCCTCCTGCCTTCCTGGCCACACTAGGTTTGGGTGTCAGTGCCTGCTTCCAGGTTGATTGTCTCTTCTTGAAAGCCAGTGCCACCAGCAAGATAATCTTGCTGACTACATGACTACTACAACTTAACTACATCAGGATAGGGCCATTCTTTGGTGTTCGCATTTGCCTTAAAAGTTAACTTCAGAATTATTATTAACACACTTTTTCTTGTTCTTTGTAGCCCTGAGCTAGTTTTTTAAAAAGAACAACTATTTGGTCTCACCTGTCCATTCCCATACCCCAACGATGTCTGAAGAGATCAGCTTGGGTTTACTGGCTTCTTACTTCTTAACAACACTTCTTGGTAATCAATGAGATGGTTTTTTAAAAGTTTATGGATTAAACATGTCCTCCTTTCTCATACTTCTACCCAATATAAGACTTCTGGTACACTTTCTCCCGATGGACTGTGTCACTGTCTACGCATTTGCCAAATCTAGAAATCAAGTCATCCTGGAGTGATCTCTTTCAGCGTCCTTCCATATACAGCCTATTGCCACACCCAGGCCATTCAGTCCCTCTCCCCATATATCACTGCTGCAGCCTCAGGAGGGGACTCATCTCTAGCCTGCAATATTACAACTCTGGTGAATCCCTTAATGGTTTAAGAACATGGGTTTTAAAATCAGAATTCTGATCACCTGTATGATCATGGACAAGTTACTTCATCTCCATGAAACTCAATTCCTCATTTATTTAGGTATTCAAAAATTTTATTGGTTATCTACTCTATGCTAAGCACTGAGGATCAAGAACTGAAGGAAAAATACAGTTTTTCTATTCTTACAGGCTTTCATTCTAGTATGTGAAGAGGGTCTTTACACAAGATTTAAAAAGTGAAACATATCTTAAATTGAGATGAGAGTTCTGGAGAAAAAGAAAGGGGACTAGGGAAAATGGGAAATTACATTTGCCTGATAAAGAGGTGAGGGAGCAGACCATGTGGATATCATCAATAAAAAAGAATTGTACCTATTTTGGCAATTAAATGAGATGATTCAAAGAAAGTGCTTAGTAGAGAGTTAGGTATGAATGTTAACTATTATTATTTTCCTACTTTCTGATCAAACAATTACTGGTTTCCAGTTCAGTTCAGTTCTGTCGCTCAGTCATGTCTGACTCTTTGCGACCCCATGAATCGCAGCACACCAGGCCTCCCTGTCCATCACCAACTCCCGGAGTTCACTCAAACTCACGTCCATCGAGTCGGTGATGCCATCCAGCCATCTCATCCTCTGTCGTCCCCTTCTCCTCCTGCCCCCAATCCCTCCCAGCATCAGAGACTTTTCCAATGAGTCAACTCTTTGCATGAGGTGGCCAAAGTACTGGAGTTTCAGCTTTAGCATCATTCCTTCCAAAGAATACCCAGGGCTGATCTCCTTTAGAATGGACTGGTTGGATCTCTTTGCAGTCCAAGGGACTCTCTCAAGAGTCTTCTCCAACACCACAGTTCAAAAGCATCAGTTCTTCAGCGCTCAACTTTCTTCACAGTCCAACTCTTGCATCCATACATGACCACTGGAAAAACCATAGCCTTGACTAGATGGACTTTTGTTGGAAAAGTAATGTTTCTGCTTTTCAATATGCTATCTAGGTTTTACTTACTTGCAAATCCCCTTTCAATTGCATATTAAAATGATGCTTCTAACAATTTTTCAAAAATTTTTCATGATTTCCCTTCTCCTTCATGGAAAGCTGTGTGTGCATGCTGTCACATCCCACTCTTTGCCAGACTGTAGCCCTCCAGGCTCCTCTGTCCATGGAATTTCCCAGGCAAGAATACTAGAGTAGGTTGCCATTTCCTCCTCCAGGGGATCTTCCCGACCTAGGGATTGACCTTGAGTATCTTGCGTCTCCTGCATTGGAGAGAGGCTGAAGGGTCTAGGGAAAGCTTTTTTTTTTTATGATCTATTTCTTAAAAATTAATTTTCTGAAGTGTAGTTGATTTACAATGTCATTTAATTTCTGCTGTATGGCAAAGTGATTCAGTTACACATATATTCTTTTTCATATTCTTTTCCATTATGGTTTACCTCAGGATACATTTCCCTGTACTATACAGTAGGACCTCGCTACTTATCCATTCTATATGTAAAGTTTATATCTGCTAATCCCAAACTCCCACTTCATTCCTGAATATGAGCTGTTGTATGTTTGCACACAGTGAGAATGACCCATTAGAGACGTTTCTTCTGTAGGAGATTCCTACAGATCTGTAAGAGGTGATGGTGTTTAGTGTACAAGCAGAGGACCCATGGTAACAGGGATGGTGTTTCCATAGTAACCAGAGGAGAGCAGAGTCTGTGGATAGGTTAAGAATGGCCAGATGAAGTTGTCTTCTGGTTGCTTCTATTGTCTCAGTAAACTATGACATGAAATCATCAGGAGTGGGTATAGCATACCCACTGAAGAGGAAATGGGGTAAAATTGTGAGAGGGCAAATGGATTAGAGGAATGTAATCAGACAGCAGTGCCTCCTTGAGACTTGGGGACCTTGGGGACCTATATTTAAAGCGAGACTCTGGACTTCATGGTGATCCAATGGTTAAGAATCTGCCTGCCAATGCAGGGGACAACGGTTCCATCTCTGGTCTAGGAAGATCCCACATGCCGCGGAGCAACTAAGCCCACAACTACTGAGCCCGTGCTCTGGAGTTGGTGCTCCACATCAAGAGAAGCCACTGAGAAGCCACTGAGAAGCCAGAGCACAGCAACTAGAGGGTAGTCCCGCCGTTCCCCAACTAGAAAAGCCCGCACTCAGCAACAAAGACCCAGCACAGCCAAAAAATAGAGTAATAAAAAAATCTTTTTAAAAAGTGAGGCTAGTAAGCAGAGTCCCACAATTGTTTCCAGTCCTCTCACCTTGCTTGGAGGAGGAAATGGCCACCCACTCCAGTATTCTTGCCTGAAGAATCCCATAGACAGAGGAGCCTGGCAGGCTACAGTCCATGGGGTTGCAAGAGTTGGACACGACTTGGTGCACTGTCTCTCACCTTGCTTGGATATAGCTCTGGAGAAGGCAAGGAGCTGGGGGTTGCCAGGCCAGGATGATGGAGGGGCAGGGGGAAAGGAATTGCAGATGAGGCCTGGGCTGCGAGGAGGTAGCTGTGCTCCTTCCACCCTCCACCCTCCACTCCATCCTTTTTTGCTGTGAAAGGCAAACCTCTCCAGGCCGCCTCACTGAGACTCCCTAGTGCTCTGACTTCTAGTTGACTTCAGCCAGTGGAAGGCTCTGGCCCCAAACCAGAAGGGAGTTGGGGGTTTATTCTCCCTTGGTTCCCTCTTTGTCTTGAGGTGGTTCTCGCTGGGAACATGTTCTCCTGAGGCCACAGCCCCTGTCAGCCTTTCCCTCACATTCCAGCTCTCGCTGGGCTCAGAACCTCCTCTCCACTGCCTCTTTAGGTTGTTCCTAGTGCCCAGGAGCCACCCTGTCTCCGGTTCGTTCCCTCAGTCAGCCTGCTCCTCTGTCCAAAGGCCTTTCATGACACTCCCTCCATCTTGGCCTCTCCTGACTGAGCCATCTACTCCTTGCTGGTTCCATATTCCCAGATCCAGTGCTGGGCTCTCAGACTTGGGGTTGCCCGTGGGGTGGAAGATGATTGGAGCAGGGCTAGTTGGCCGAGCAGGACATGGTCACAGAGTGGGGTGCAGGGGATGATGAATCCAGAGGGCGTGTGGTCATTGGCAATGAGACAGGAAAGGCATGATGAAGGACATGGGTGGCCGGAGGGGATGGAGGGGCGCACGTTGGAAGCGATGAGTGAGGCAGTGGGAGGGGAGGATGCCCTCCACACACTTCATGAATGTTCTGTCACCAAGAGGGAGTTGAGGAGCAGAACAGAAGGGAGCCAGTGAAGGAGCCAGGTGCTGACATCTGGCACGAATGAAGAGGATGAAGAAGAGTTGGGAGCTCGGTGAGTGGGTAATGGCGGTGGGGTGGAGGACAGTGGGCGGTGTAGTTGGAGGGTATGGGCTTCCAGAGAATTGGGGTTTTGAGCAGATGAGAGAGGGAGCTGTCTGTGAGCAGTAGCGAGGGCCGTGGGAACACCCACTCCTCCCCTCTCTTCTGTGGCAGGCAAGGCGTGGGAGGGAGAGCAGGTTTGTTTCCAGTTAAGCAGCACCAGGTTTCCATGCAAGAGGGTGAAGAAAATATGCAAAAGGGCCGGGGAGTTGTAAAGGATCTGGCACAGCTGGGGTGCTAGGGGGCGCAGTGGAAGGGTGAGGAGTGGGGAGGTCAGCGTAAGTCAGATAAGGGGAGGAAAAGCTGGTGGTGGGGGAGGATGTGCTGGTGGTGGTTGATGCTGGAGACTTGCCTCCAAGGGGACTCAGGTGGAGAGCATCCTGCTGCATGGGTGATTACCCAGGTGGCCATGTAGGGGAGAATGGGGAATCAGTTCTAATTTTAGCTTCCTTTTTAGGGTGGGCTGCTTCAGAAGCTTACTGGGGGGAAGGGGGACTGCCATGAAATCCTCTGAAGGTGGGTCATGGTGGTGGGGAAAGTGGTCTTAAGAGGCCCTTAGGGCTCCAGAGACCTCTCTTAAGCAGGCTGATTGCTCAGGCGTGTCCACCTCTGGCAGCCATCATGGTTCCAGCATGGTGCTGGCTCCTGTGTGTACAGGCGTTATGTTCCGGGTAAGTGATGTACAGGCGTTATGTTCTGGGTAAGTGATGTTTTGGCAAGTGTCACCTGGACCCCAGGATATTTTTAATAATTTTAAAAAGAACAAAGAGAAAATTGTTTGAAACTGAGTCTGTCGAGGAAAAACTGTGGCATGGGGGTGCTGTAATTATGAGAAATAGAGAAGAAAAGGAAAGACGATCTTTGCCCTCCAAAGAGTTATTTCTAGTTGGTTGTACAAGGCATATATTAAAAAGGGGAAAAACAGTTCTGAGATGATGTGAAAGTAAGTACAACAAGTGTGTCTAATAAAAGGAAGAACTAAAATGTAACTGTTGGGTTTTACTATCTCCTAGAGGACAGAAGGATCGAAAAATGAGAAACTAATATTTGTTGCATGACGACTATGCTCCAGGTTACATCATTTAGTTTTCATAGAAACCCTGTGAAATAGTTGTTAAAATTTTTAAATGGGGAAACTGAGGCTCAGAGAGGTTAAATAATTTGCCCAAAGTCCCAGTGCTGGCAACCTGTTTGTCTGAGAGATCCATTCTTACTTCAATATAAACCGTCCTCCAGGAGTTTTACTTACCAAGATGACCTTGAACTTTCAGAAAGTGATGATTCTCAACCTACTCCACTGAAGAAACTGGCTCTGATGGAAACACAGAGCTCAAAAAAAAAAAAAAAAAAAAAAAGCAGGTCATATCATTTATCTGTTTACATGCTATTGTCAAATCATTTACAGTAAGTTTTAAGAATATAAAATTTCACTCATACTGTGAGGAAGAAATTGTATTTTTATGAGGAAGCAAAATCACTGCTTTAATAGTTGGAAATGATATAATTTTCTTGAGTATAAATGTTACTGCTATTGAAACTATAGACCAAATTTATAATATGGTGTTGTTACTCTTAGAAAAGATTGGCAGGGAGAGCTGACTGGTAATGAAAAGACTTTGACCCACTCATACCCCTCTTGGGTCCTGCTAAGGGCAGGGCTGTGACCTTCTGACATCTAGAAGCTTAAGGAACCCTAGATGGAGCATCTATCCCTTAAACTATAACTTACTTCACATTGTTTCACTTAATTTAGCACACCAAGGGCCCAAGTTAATGCTTCTCTGATAGACTAGAGATCAGTTTCATAAAGTGGTGAACAGAGAGTGCAGAAGTAGAAACAGGAAGCACAAATGGTTTCAAGAAGTTTAGCTTTGAAGAGGAGGAGAGAGCGGGGTAGGTCACTAAAGAGGGGGTTAAGGTAGGTTTTGTGTTTGCTTGTGAAGGATGTGACAGTTGAGCATGTTTAGATAATCAGAGAAGGGAAAAGAGGAAGAGGCTGAAGACATTGGGGACGTGGGGAGAGGTGGGAAGATTGATAGGCTGAGGTCTTGAAGGTCTGGGTCCTCCAGAACACAGGTAGAGGGTTAACTTTCTATAGGAGGGGACATCTCTTTTCACACTGAAATGGAGGGAGAAGGAGAGGTCAGTAGACACAAGGCAGTCATGGAGCTGAGTGGAGGTTCTCCTCACGGTGCTGAGACCAGGGCGGGCAGTGCCAGGAAGACTGTAAGCCACAGTCCTATTTTGAAGGAATGAGTAGGGAATAACAGCCATAGTGTGGAAGTAAAGATGGCGGTAGGAGCAAGGTGGCCCTGGAGGGGTTGGGACGGGAGACTGTCAGCCCCACTAACAGGGCTTGGTGATTTGAGGGGAGGGTTAGGACACAGTTTTAGCAACCCATCAAAGGAATGTTTGGTGCAGTGGTGGAGGATGTAGGAGGTTTTCTTTATAATTAAGTAGATTATCTTATTATAACTCTCCTAGTTACAAGGGACTGAAAAGAAAGAGTCAAAAGATTCAACAGATTCAAAAGAAGTTTCGGGAACTGGGACATGTTGTGGATTTTAGGAACTAGAACCAGACACCTAGAACCAGACACTTGACCTTATCAAGACCCTCTCTCCATGAATCTTTTTTTCTGTCTTTTGTTTCAGGTTGGCTTTGTTTTTCCCTATTGTCAATGGACTTTATTTACATGTCAGAGAACATGGTCCCTTACAAGTTTTATCAGAACAATCCCAAGAAAAGATCTAGACTAGTGTGGCTTGGTTGTATGGTCATTTCTAGGACATGTGCTTTTCCCATGGGTTCAGTTCAGTTCAGTTCAGTTCAGTTGCTCAGTCCCGTCCGACTCTTTGCGACCCCATGAACCACAGCACACCAGGCCTCCCTGTCCATCACCAACTCCCGGAGTCCACCCAAACCCATGTCCATTGCGTCGGTGATGCCATCCAACCATCTCATCTTCTGTCATCCCCTTTTCCTCCTGCCCCCAATCCCTCCCAGCATCAGAGTCTTTTTCAATGAGTCAACTCTTCACATGAGGTGGCCAAAGTACTGGAGTTTCAGCTTCAGCATCAGTCCTTCCAAAGAAATCCTTGGGCTGATCTCCTTCAGAATGGACTGGTTGGATCTCCTTGCAGTCCAAGGGACTCTCAAGAGTCTTCTCCAACACCACAGTTCAAAAGCAACAATTCTTCTGCGCTCAGCTTTCTTCACAGTCCAACTTTCAGATCCATACATGATCACTGGCAAAACCATAGCCTTGACTAGATGGACCTTTGTTGGCAAAGTAATGTCTCTGCTTTTGAATATGCTATCTAGGTTGGTCATAACTTTCCTTCCAAGGAGTAAGTGTCTTTTAATTTCATGGCTGCAGTCACCATCTGCAGTGATTTTGGAGCCCCCAAATAAAGTCTGACACTGTTTCCACTGTTTGTGTCTATTATTAGAAGGTGTAGAGGAAGGGTGTTGGGCAAATAAGAACATGAACCAACACAGGTGATCCAGAGAACAATGTTCTAAAGGTAGAGGAACAGCAGCAGCTGTTGGATCAAGGGAGAAAAATCCAACAGCCTATGAACATGAGTGAATGAGAATAATAGATGGATGGAATAGAATAAATGACTTGTGTTTGAGGCAATAGCCAAGGATTCTGGAGATGGGCACACGGTGGATTTCTGAAATAAACTCAGCAGACAGAGATAGAGGAGGGGTCTTAAATTTGTTTCACCAGCAAGAGGGTCTCAGGGGCTTCTCACTTGATAGAAGAATCCCATGAGACCTGAGAGACATGGGTTCAATCCCTGTGTCGGGAAGATCCCCTGGAGGAAGGAAATGGCAACCCACTCCATATTCTTGCTTGAAGAATTGCATGGACAGAGGAACCTGGCAGGCTACAATACAGTCCATGGGGCTGGAAAGAGTCAGACTGGACTAAGCGTGCAGACATACTACTGTACTATGCAAGAGGGTTTTAGTTCTCGTGAACAGACAGGAAAATAGTGGTTGGTAAGTGGTTCCTGGAAGATTGGTACATGAGGTCACCGCAGAATACTGGGGGGATGTTTCATGAAGTAACTGGAGACTTACTTGCCAGGTAACTCCTCTGACAGGAAGGCCACTCAGTCATTCATGTTCACCTGAGGAGCACAAAATAATGAGTGCATTGTTCTGTGCCAAAAGCTTTGCTCAACTGTTTCTAAAATTAGAAGGTCTTATGCCTCAGGGAATTCATGACTGGTGGAGCTGACATGATGTCTTGTAGCCATCAGAAAAATGGTGTATGGCTGGGTGCCCAGTAGAGCCAAGGTCTTGGGGTGGTGGCCAAAGATGCTTTGGAGCCATTTCCCTGTTTGCATCAGCCCTTGTGCTCAAAGGCAAAGCTTCCAGCGCAAGTGAAAACAATTAACATGTGTATAATTCTTTGCAGTCCCCCAAGCACTGCTGATATACATTATTAATTTTAATCTTCATATCAACCAGGAACATAATGTTTTCCCTATTTCAAATAAGGAAGCTTCTGCTCAGTAAAATAACATAAGGCTTCACAACTACTACATTTTAATTCCCAAGATGAAGAATGTGCATTTTATCTTGTAAAGTCATGGTAAGATTTTACTAAAGAGTAAATATGGTGCTTTGTGGAGCTTAATTGGTATGAGTCCAAGTGAAATCATCAGGGAATATATGAGTGTGTTCTGTTAACAAAATAAATAGCAACTAACAGTGCCAAGCACTGTGCTGAACACAATGAATATTTAATACTCACAACTCCTTGTTGCGTTGTTAGGTACCACTGTCAATCTTTATAGATGAGGAACTGATTGGACAAATGATATTCCTAAACCACTACAACCACCACCGCTACCACGATGAACGGAAACAGGAATAGGCCACGTTCAGGGAAATCAATCAGCAGCAGTTTATTTTAAGTTAGGAAATGAGCACTAGGCCAGGGAAGTAAAGAGAGGGATACATCCCTGAGTCCGTGTAAGAGAAATGACAGCCTGTACTCATACCTGTGAAGCAAGCCCCTTTCATTTCCTAAGCGGTTTATCACTCTGGGCCATCTCTCACAGCCACCACCATTTTATTTGGTCTTCAGATGGTAGCTACATCCTCAAACGATAATGTAAATATTCCCTTGCTCAGTGGTGTAGTGAGTGAGTGAAGTCGCTCAGTCGTGTCCGACTCTTTGCGACCCTGTGGACTATAGTCCACCAGGCTCCTCAGTCCATGGGATTCTCCAGGCAAGAATACTGGAGTGGGTTGCCATTTCCTTCTCCAGGGGATTAAAAGAAATACGAGCAACCAGGGACAAATTTGGCTGAGGACATGAGAGAGTGGTGATGCTATTTAACCCAAATGGTGATTTGGGAAGGGGAGGTGATCAGGAATATGATATTGTGGAGTAAGCAGAAGAGTTCAGTTTTAGACAGATGGAATTTCTTCACACTGAAGTCTGGACTTGGTCAGACAGCCGCACGAACAGTTCCTGCCGATAGCAAAAGATTCAAGCTCTCTCATATATGGTGATGGTTAACACAACTAAATGGATTAGCTCTTTGAAGTGGTGAAGAAAAGAAAGAGGAACAACAAATTGAGTCTTGGGAGTGCCTGTAGCGAAGAGGCCGAAGCGGGGCAATCAGGATCTTAATTATACATCAGCATTTAATAACAATGGTTTTCAGAGTACTTTACTAACAGTAATTTCCCTGAAGTCTCCATACACTCTGGATGATGAAACTTTTAAGAACTCACAACATTCTCTTAGTCTTTAATCTTAACAAGTGATTTATTTTAGGCTTAAATGGTATTGCAGGGAATGTGCTAGTCCAAAGAATAGAATTATTATAAAATATTTCCTCTGAAGTTGAAATTCATTAAAAAATACTAAATGAGACAATTAATAAAACAGGGGAAGAAAAGGACAATGATTATATTAACAAACTGAATTCCAAGAAAAACTGCTTTAAAACTAGCTTCCAAGAAGGCAAAGTGTGAACGTGGTGAATTAAGTAAGATATTTGTCTGATGCAGAGTGTATGAAGCATGGTTACTTATTTATATCCTATGGATCCTCCCAAATCTGGAGACTCTGGTGGGTCTGGGAAGCTATATATATTTTCAAAGTTCCCTCTCATTTAGTCTCACTCTCTTGCAACCAGTGAATTTGCTTAGTCGTGTCCGACTCTGTGATCCCATGGAGCCTACCAGGCTCCTCCATCCATGGAATTTTCCAGGCAAGAGTACTGGAGTGGATTTCCATTTCCTTCTCCAGGGGATCTTCGCGATCCAGGGATTGAACCCAGGTCTCCCGCATTGCAGGCAGGTGCTTTACTGTCTGAGCTACCAGGGAAGCCCAAAGTTCTCTAGGTGATTCTAATAATCAGTCAAATTTGACAAGTCTTAGACTAATAAAGAGCTTCCCTGGTGGTTCAGATGGTAAAGAATCCGCCAGCTACGCAGGAGACCTGGGTTCTGTCCCTGGGTCAGGAAGATCTCCCAGAGAAGGGAATGGCTACCCACTCCAGTATTCTTGCCTGGAGAATTCCATGGACAGAGGAGCCTGGCGGGCTATGGTCCACGGGTCCCAAAAAGTTGGACACAACTGAGCCACTAAGCACACATACAGACTAATAAAGGAAACAGACCAGTTCATATGAGAAAAACCTTTTCTCTAGCTCTAAAATCTGAAAGAGATTTCATTCTGTGAATACACAATGTCCTCCATAGCATAAAAAAAAAAAAGGCAGAGATTTTATATGTGTGGATCTTACACTGACTTTGAGAAATAAAACCCCAAGACATAAAACTAAATTCTGTTCATGTGAGTAAAGAACCATATGGGTCAATGGGAAAAATTATATTCCTTGGTCCTTTTCAGGAATTCTGGTTAGGGACCAGAAATTTGCTTATTTGTAAAAACTTGTTGTTCAGTCCCTAAGTTGTGTCTAACTCTTTGCAACCCCATGGACTGCAGCACACCAGGCTTCCCTGTGCTTCACTATCTCCTGGAGTCGAGTCGATGATGCCATCCAACCATCTCATCCTCTGTTGCCCCTTTCTCCTCCTGTAGTACTCCAGTTGATAGTGATGAAAGTGGTTCAAAACCATATTTTTGCACTAAGAGAATGGATGGTTAAAAATGTTCCTTAAAGTTTTGGGTTTACATATGCCATTTGTGATTGACACATTCACCATTTTTGAAAACTGAAGCAGGAGAAAGCAGCAGGATTAATCTACTTCCACAAAGTGGGCTGGGAATAATTCTGTGGTATAAAACCAGAGAGCTTCTTTCAGTGAAAAATTTTCTTCAACCCTTGGGAAAATTGTAAAAGCATGGGCTGCATCATATGCCATTAGAATAGATGTCAGTCTCACTGAAAGGAAGAAATGGATAATAGGATTGACATTCTATTATCACAGGTGATGATTTAGCAGTCTCGACCTCCCATTTCCTCCCTTCCATTATCCTATAAGGCAATTTTAATCAGTGTTTACATTACTGCCTATGTAAAATTGAAGAGTCAGATAGTGTTTCATACTTATTTCCTTCCTAGCATCACTTTTGTTTTCTGGAATCAATAACTGTCTCATTTCCACCTCACCCCCACCCCCAGTATAGTTTTCTAATAACTGATTGTCGCTTCAGTTGCTCAACTAGACCTGTTATCTGATCACCAGCAGTTCTTTTTCCCCCAAAGCCCCCACCATCCCAGGTAACATTTCATTTCCCATACCACCCGCCCCCTCATCTCTCTCTGAAGCCTCATCTCCTCTTGCTCAATCTACAGGCTCTGGGGACACTTTTGTCTTAGAACTCACTTTTTTGGTGTGTGGGGCCACAGCACTGCTTGTGGGATCTTCGTTCCTAGACCAGGCATTGAACCCAGAGCTCTTGGCAGTGAGAGCACAGAGTCCTCACCGCTGGATCTCCAGGGAATTCCTTTAGAACTCACTTTTGACGTTTTTCTGTGTGGGATTTGCTATTTCAACCGTGGGCTTTCCTTTCCCTTGTTTTTCTGAAGTGCATTATCCAGCAATTCCCCAAAGAGAGGTGTGTGGCAGACATTCTTCTTGAGTCCTTACCTGCGCACACAGTTGATGGTTGGTTAAAAACTTCTAGGACAAAAAATTTCTCCCTCAGGTATTTGAAGGCATCATGTCCTAAAATCCACTGTTACGCTGAAGAAGCCTGTGCCATTTAGATTCATGCTCCCTTCTAAGTGAGTCTAACTCCCTAATCCTACCGACACACCCACAGCCTGAAGATTTGAAGGGCTTCCCCTTGTTTTCATTCCTATATCCAGACCCTCTCTCGGAAGGTACCACTGTTACTGGTTTTTAAAATTTGGGGGTCTTTTCCAAAAGACACTGTCTGCGTGCACTAGTAAATGCACGTATATAGGCCCCTCCTTCACTCTGCACTTCCATTTTATTTTTAAATTTTTTTGGAGTATAGTCGCTTTACCACGTTGTGTTGGTTTCTGCCGTACAGCAAAGTGCATCGCCACAGGCATACATAGATCCCCTCTTTTTTGAATATCCTTCTCATTTAGGTTACCGCAGAGCATTGAGTCAAGTTGCCTGTGCTACCGAGTAGGTTCTCATTAGTTATCTATTTTAAACACAGTATCAATAGTATATATATGTCAATCCCAATTTCCCAATCCCTTCCTCCACTCCTTTCCCCCTTGGTAGCCATACCTTTGTTCTCTACAACTGTGTCTTTACTTCTGTTTGCAAATAAGATCAAGTATACTATTTTCCTAGACTCCACATACATGCAATACAGTGAACAAATACAATATTTGTTTTTCTGACTTACTTCACTCTGTGACAATCTTTAGGTTTATCCATGAGTATGTTACTGGCATTGCATTCTCTGCTTTAATTTCCAGATGTTTCAAAAGGCCCAGCATCAGTGTGGCTAGGACCAAGACTTTCATAATCAATATTTCAAATACTGAACTTTTTTCCTCCTAACAAACCCAAGTATTTTAAGCTCCCTGCAAAATGGGAAGACAGATGAATTTTCCTGTACCAATAACCCTGGAAACTGGTAGCGAGATGTAGGGGGATGCACTGTGCTGGTGAGTGAGAAAGACTGGCAAGGAAGCGGGTGCAGAAGTCCAGCACTGGTAGAGTTAAGAGAAACCTGCACTTAAATCTTTTCTCATCTTCTCCAGGATTCTAGCCTCTCTGCTACTAGTCAGCTTTACTTTTTAATTTTTATACTGGGGTATAGTTCAATGTTGTGTTAGTTTCCAATGTACAGCAACGTGATTCAGTCATATATATACCCTTTATCAAATGAGTTTCTCATATAGGTTATTAAGTTTACTTTTTCTTGAAGTGACAACCTGGATGTATGAAAATACTCACAAATAACTTACAAATACTCAAAAGATCCCTCAGAAGCAGTCAGGAAAGATTCAGGTTTCAGAGAATTGGCCCAGTCATTCCATCAGCTACTGCAGAGCTATAATTTATTTATTATCTATTGATATTTTATACACACTGGACAGAAGGAAATGCTGTTCAGGAAGGAATTGATACTGGTCAAGAATCCTTCTCTGACCCTTTTCTCCATCTGAGGACAGCCCTTGTCCTCTCTGGCCACAGGGGTGGCATGTGACCAGAGCCGGGCCAAATACAGAACTTCATGCTTCCTTGACCATGGGGACTGGCCTAACAAATGGGTAATGAGCCAGTGTAAGTCGCTGAGTCCTTCCCCTAGGAGTTTCCAAACTGAAGCTGGAAGAACCAGCTTTCCCGGCTGGTGAAGAGCTCACAGCTGCCCATAATCATGTCTGCACCATGTGAAGAAGCCAGTCTGTCGTGGAGGCTTGGACTCAAAACAAGAAAAGACCAGAGAGGTGTCAGGGGTTGAGATGATAGGATCCAGTTCTTCACTCCTGTTCACAAGCCTGAACATCCATCTCACCTTCATCCATCTCAGGTTGGTTACACTTGCCAAGCAACTTTCTTTTTTGCTCACACTAGTTTCGTCACCTGCAACAGAATATCTCTAATCTATTTAGCCCCAGCTCTATATACCTAAGTGCTTACCAGGAATCTCCCTCTGGATGTCCCTTGGTACTTCAGACTCACACCTACAGTACAATGCATCGTTCCACCCATCCTCCCTCTACCTACTCCATTTCCTGTATTCTATCTTCCTGGTTATCAACTCAGCCACTGGCCAGCTGCCCAGGCCAGAAACCTGCAGCCCCACTGGGTTTCTTCCTTTCCACCTAGTCCCCATCCCTCAGGGCCTAA
Organism: Ovis aries; assembly: GCF_016772045.2. Taxonomy (NCBI): domain Eukaryota; kingdom Metazoa; phylum Chordata; class Mammalia; order Artiodactyla; family Bovidae; genus Ovis; species Ovis aries. Next base: position 47,284,564 of record NC_056062.1, read on the forward strand.
CGGGTCTCTAAGTTCTTTTCCTATTCACAAATATTTCTCCTATCTGTTCCTCTGTCTCCTACTACATCTGAGACTCCTTTGGCCTATTTTCTCCTTTCCCTGTGGTGTTGAAAAGGCCATCTCAGAATGCTTACTCTGTGTATTGTCTCTGACGAATGGGGTATGCTTCTAATAAAACTTCCTGGGACCTTTCTAGTCCCAGATGATTGGTCTGGAGAATTTTACCCTAAGGTCTGGTCGATAACATATAAGGATGGCAGGAGAGCATTCAAGAAGAGATATAGAAGATTAATTACACCAGTCATGTCCTCTTCTATGAGGTGATCTGAATCTGAGACACCTAGAGGGTTACTCAGTGGTTTCAAACAAAAGCTGAACATTTACAGAGAAAGGACAGAGGTGATGAGAAGAAGAATGTAGAGACTCTTGAGAAACTAGGAAATGGGTAAGCAGACGCTATGAGTAATCCACAACCTATGGGTGTACTGAATAGAGGGTAAAGTAATTGACTGGAGTGATAGAAACAAGAAGAGCGAAATTACCATCATGGTTGGGGGCAAACTCTCTGGTGAGGAAGCAACAAAATAATACTAGTCCTATTCCACCACCTGCTTGTCAATTGCTAAGCTGTGTATACTCCAGCCTGTGTGGCTGGAGGACAGCACACTGGTTCCTATGAGTTTCTGTGTTCCCATGAGATGCTTTTTATCCTTATGACCTCAACCCACAAACACTATACAGTGTAGTATAGTCATATAAATAAGTTAATTCCCCAACCACATGATGTTTTGTCCTGTTAATGTGCTTACATTATTTCCTCCAACTAGAACAATCTTCTCATGTCCCAAAGTGTTAGTTGCTCAGTCGTGTCTGACTCTATGGAACCCCATGGACTGTAGCTCACCAGGCTCCTCTGTCCATGGGATTTTCCAGGCAAGAATACTGGAGTGGGTTGCCATTTCCTTCTCCATGGGATCTTCCTGACCCAGGGATTGAACCTGGGTCTCCTGCATTGCAGGCAGACTCTACCATCTGAGCCACCATGGAAGCCCTCTCATGTACAAAATACCCCTAAATTCGTCACCTGGCTGCACTGCTGCTTACTTTTCAAGACTGGGCTTAGGCTCCTCTAAGCAGTTTCCCATAGCCCATCCAGGTTACACACTCTTCCTTTACTCCAGACTTACTGCTACTGCTATATTGTAACCGTGTGTCTCCACAAGCAGATGAGCTTCTGATGAGAGCGGGATGCTGTTCTATTTCTCTTTGTATCCCTAGTGCTGGCCCAGGATCCACACAAAGCAGATACTTAGTGGATGGTATTGTTTTTGTTAGAGGTACATATATACAATGGAATATTACTTGGCCATAAAAAGGAACAAAATTGGGCCATTTGTAAAGATGTGAATGGACCTAGAGGCTGTCACAGAGTGAATTAGGTCAGAGAGAGAAAAACAAATGATGTATATTAATGCATATATGTAGAATCTAGAAAAATGGTACAGATGCACCTATCTGCAGGGCAGGAACAGAGATGCAGATATAATGGATGAGTAGACACAGGGGTGTAAGGAGAGGGTGGGGTAAATTGGGAGGGTGGCACTGACACACATACACAACCATGTGCAAAACAGCTACTGGAAACTGCTATAGAGCACAGGGAGCTCAGCTCTGTAGGAAAAAGTATAAAAGATAAAAAGAGAGACAAAAGAGGCAGGGATAGAGATCCATCCTGGGAAGGGAGTCTTAAAAAGAGAAGTTTACAAACATGGGGAAACACTCTCACTGGCGAGCCTTGGCACCTCAGAGGGCAACATAACCGGGAGGAAAAATAAATAAATAATCAAAACCCACAGATTATGTGCCCAATGGTAACTCCTAGTGCAGAAGCAGCACAGATGCCCGCATCTGCCACTAGCAAGTGGGGGCTAGGCAGGGAGGCGTGGGCTGCCTTGGTTAGGATAAGGACTGGGCCTGAATGCCCCAAAGGCAATCTGAGGGAACTAACTTGAGATAGCAAACCAGACTGTGGGATAGCTATCCTTCGAAAAGCCCTAACTGCCAGGCCCACTCACAGAACAAAGGACTGAGCAGAGCTTGTCAGCTGTGGACCGGCCCGTCCCCTGCCAGAGACAGGCAGCTGAGGGCAGCCAGAGCCGGAAGGGGGCAATTGCGGCTCCAGAGAGGCATCATCTACCAAACTGCAAGGAGGCTTTGTTGCTAACTAAGACTTGTTTGGATTCTGGATGGTCAACATCCGCCAGGAGGACTGCAGCCAGAGATCAGCTCCCCAGAGGAGACACATGGCACACCTCAGAAGGTGCCGAAAACCGAGTGGCAGGGACGGGGGAGGCGATGAGTCACAGCCTTCAATTGGGGGTGACCACGCTCACCAAGCATCTGGTCACCTGAGCTGCTTGGACCTGGGAAGGGCACCAAACGCAGGCCCAACCGAGTCTGCGCCTTTGTAGAGTACCCGAGTACCTGAACCTGAGCGGCTGAGACCTGGGAAGTGCATACAACCCAGGGCCGGCCTGAGACAGTTCCCGGCAGAGCAACCTAGAGCCTAAGCAGTGTAGACAGGGAGTGGGGGCAAACCCAGTGTGGCTGAGATGCTGCGAGCACACGCCAGTGTTATTTGTTTGCAGCGTCCCTCCCTCCGCACAGCATGACTGAACAAGTGAGCCTAGAAAAGTGACCACCACCACCCCCTTGTGTCACGGCAGAAATTAAGACACTGAAGAGACGAGCAAACAGAAGCTAAAACAAACAGAGGGAACTGCCTTGGAAGTGACAGGTGCAATAGATTAAAACCCTGTCGTTAGCACCGACTACATAGGAAGGGGCCTACAGACCTTGAGAAGTATAAGCCAGATCAAGGAACTACCTGAAAATGAACTGACCCCACTGTCCACAACACCACCAAAGTCCTAGATATAGTTTTACTATTATCATTTTTTAAATTAAAAAATTAAAAAAAATTGTTAAGTCCTCTATTACTCCTTTAATTTTCATTTTTATAACCTATTACTTTGCAAAAAAGGACCCTATTTTTTAAAGCAAACTTCATATATATATATTTTATACTTTTTGTGACTTTGTTTTTTTCTTTAATATTGTATATTTGAGAATCCAACCTCTACTCTAGATTTTTAATCTTTGCTTTTTGGTATTTGTTATCAATTTTGTACCTATAAGAAACCAATCTTCAGTACCCATTTTTACTTGGGAGAGAGATTACTGGCTTGATTGCTCTCTCCCCCTTTGGACTCTCCTTTTTATCCACCAGGTTGCCCCTATCTCCTCCCTCCCCCTTCTCTTCTCTACCCAACTCTGTGAATCTCTTTGTGTGTTCCGGATAGTGGAGAACACTTAGGGAACTGATTACTGGCTGGATCTGTCTCTCTCCTTTTGATTCCTCCCTTTATCCTTCTGGCCACCTCTGTCTTCTTCCTCCCTCTTCTCTCTTCTCTGTATAACTCTGTGAACATTTCTGAGCAGTCCAGACTGTGGAGAGCACCTAGGGAAGTGATTACTGCCTAGCTTGCTCTCTCCCCATTTGATTCCCCCTCTTCTCCTCCTAGTCACCTTTATCTCCCTCCTCCCCCTTCTCTTCTCCATGTAACTCTGTGAACCTCTCTGGGTGTTCCTCACTTTGGAGAAACTTTTCATCTTTAACCTAGATGTTTTATCATTGGTGCTGTATAGATAGAGAAGTCTTGAGGCTACTGTAAGAATAAGACTGAAAACCAGAGGCAGGAGGCTTAAATACAAATCCCAAGAACACCAGAGAACTCCTGACTCCAGGGAACATTAATCGATAGGAGCTCATCAAACACCTCCATACCTGCACTGAAACCAAGCACCACCCAAGGGCCAACAAGTTCCAGAGCAAGACTTACCACGCAAATTCTCCAGCAACACAGGAACACAACCCTGAGCTTCAATATACAGGTTGCCCAAAATCACACCAAACCCACTGACATCTCGTAACTCATTACTGGACACTTCATTGAACTCGAGAGAGAAGAAATCCAGCTCCACCCACCAGAACATCAACACAAGCTTCCCTAACCAGGAAACCTTGACAAGCCATCCATCCAACCCCACGCACAGCAAGGAAACTCTACAATAAAGAGAACTCCACAAACTGCCAGAATACAGAAAGGCCACCCCAAATACAGGACTGTAAACAAGATGAAAAGGCAGAGAAATACCCAGCAGGTAAAGGAACAGGATAAATGCCCATCAAACCAAACAAAAGAGGAAGAGATAGGGAATCTACCTGATAAAGGAAGCTCAGCTCTGTGTTGACCTAGAGGGGTGGGGTGGGAGGCTCAAGGGGGAGGGAATATATGTATAGTTATAGCTAATCCACTTGTATAGCAGAAACTAACACACTATTGTAAAGCAATTATACTCCAATTAAACAAAAAAATTCCAAGAGGATAAAAAGAAAGAAGGAAAAAAAAAAAAAAACAAACCACTTGTTTATAGGCTCGTTCAGTAACCAAGTTTAATAACCTTCCATTATCAGTCCTCTTTCACTAGATCCACCTGCAGTCTGAAATGTGCTCTGGTACCTTAGAGAAAGACAATGGTTCCATGGCTTTGTGTATGTGATCCCCTCAATTTGGAAAGCCCTTCTCATCCCTGTCCTCTAACTCACCGTGGTTTTAATTTGCATCTTCCTCATGATTAGTGATGTTGAATGAATATCTTTTCATGTGCTTATTGGCCATTTGTATATCTTCTCGGGAAAAATGTCTCATCAAGTCCTTTGCTCATTTTGGGTTGTTAGTTTGTTGTTGAATTCCCAGGTACTTTGTAATATGGAATGGTTTCATGAACACACCAGATCTCCAGAGTTTAGGATGATATGAAAATGCTAGAGGCCTTGGGAAAAAGGTGCTTCCCTGGGTGGCTCAGCTGCTCAAGAATCTGCTGGCAATGTGGGAGACCTGGGTTTGACACCTGGGTTGGGAAGACCGCCTGGAGAAGGGAACGACTACCCACTCCAGTATTCTGGCCTGGAGAATCCCATGGGTGGACACAACTGAGCAACTTTCCCTTTCACTTTGGGAAAAGGGGCAGGGAGAGATGAGGTTGTCAAAAAAAAAAAAAGTTTTAAAAGAATTTTTTAAAAGTCTTAGAAAAGAGAATACGAAGTAGTTTCAGGATTCTGAGCTAATTTTTGTACTGTTATTTAGCAACCTTATGGGTTAAATAAGCACTGGTGGTTGACCTTAGAACCTAACCACTATTTAAAAACACTATTTATATAAAAAATGCTCTTATAATATTCTAATCTTAAAAATCTTTGGTATATAATTCATATATATTTTGATGATGGTGGTGGTTTAGTCACTAAGTTGCGTCTTGCAATCCCATGGACTGTAGCCATCTAGGCTCCTCTGTCCATGGGGTTTCCCAGGCAAGAATACCTGAGTAAATTGCCATTTCCTTCTTCAGAGGATCTTCCCAACCCAGGGATTGAACCTGGGTCTCCTGCATTGCAGGTGGATTCTTTACCAACTGAGCCAGTATATACTAAAACCTAAATTAATAAAACATATTGGTTGTACTAATGGATTACAGAAATAATTATTTATACACAATGACTTTAATTGGGAATTTAATGCTTTTCTATTACCAAACGTTGATTTACATGAATCACTTGTAGGATGCCATTAGAAGAAAATACATATGATATAGAGGAACAGAGTTGATATTTAATCATGATATGATTGAGAGAAACATGAAAACAAGCCTCTAATCTACTGATATAGACAAAGGTTGTAGAAAAGGAAGGATGACATTGACATCTGTGCTGTTAACTGAAGCAGCTGGGAAAAAAAAGTATTACTGACCACTGGTCATAGATAAATGATCTCTAAAAATAATACCCAGTTTAAATGACATAAAACTTATTATTTTAAAAGAAACCGTTACTTTGTTTATTGAAAATGCATAAACAATTGGATTTCTGCATTTTTGGTAAAATGTTATAAGAGCTTGGTTAGATAAATAGCTAATATTGTAGGTACAAAATGTGATTTACACATTTTAGAATAGATATAATGTTATTTAAAAGTATATCTAGGGTTATTTTCAGTGTTCCACAGGCTATATTCTCTGTAAATAATTCATAGTTAACAGAACATCTCATTCTCCAAAATCAAAACAACATAATCTTTCATTAAGCTGAAACTAAAGATGAGCTTTCCATTTCTTCTCAGGATCTGTGCTGCTAACTGTGGAAAGAAAATTACAGAGTAAACATTTAACAACAGACAAGTAAAATCACTGGATTTTAAGTTATCTTGTAACTAGAAAGAGCATTAATTCTTAAAAAAATTTTGTTGCTCAATATAAAGTTGGGGTTTCTCTTGCGGCAGGGGTGGGGGGTACAAATAACGTTGCTAAAACTTCTACACAGGATCCAACTTTGCACCTCTTGCTTTTTAAGCAGCAAACTTCTAAGATTATTAAGTTGACAAGTCAACACTAGTGAACAATTACAGAATTACTGCTTTAGTATCTTTGAGTTTACTACCTTTACTACTGCGAAACCTCTGGCTGTTCCCAAATCTACATGTAAAGTTCTTTGTGGTCACTCCGGCAAAAGCGAAGTTTTCTTCCCGCTACATTCGGGTGGGTGAGGACTGGAGCCCCCACGCAGGGCTCTCACTCCTGTGGGAGCTTTTGTTCTAATGCGTCGTTCCCTGGCCTTTTGCTACTAACCCTTCCTAATGACTGTCTCTCCCACTCACAGTGACATTCAAGGGAGAACTCTGGTAGGTGGTGTTTTTCCTCACAGGAAAACTAGTTCATTTGTTAACAAATATGTTCAGCACCCAAAATTAAAAAAAAATTAGAAGAATACTTACATATTTTTCCTTCTTTTTCTAATTTTTTCAAATGTAGCAAGACATTATGTTGGGCCATTTTATGTAAATGCTCGGGAGTATCCTAAAGGAAAGATGAGAGTACATTTTCATTTTTAATTTTAATTAATTTTTTCTGGCCATACTACACAGTGTGCAGGATCTTAGTTCTGAACTCTCACCCTCTGCAGTAGAAGCACAGAGTTCTTACCACTGGACCGCCAGAGAAGTCCCTACAACATTTCTTTTTCAAAAAAATAACATGGTTAATCTTTTTGAAATTTTTAAAGAAAAAAGACAAAAGATGACAGTCTTTGTTGTTGTTGAGAAGTACTTTTAAAAAAATATTTTAACTGAAGGATAACTGCTTTACAAAACTTTGTGGTTTTTCTGTCATACATCAAGAATCAGCCATAGGTAGGTCCATGCCCCTCCCTCTCAGACCACGCTCCCATCTCCCTTTCCACCCCACCCTTCAGCCTGTCACAGAGCCCGTTTGAGTTCCCTGAATGAAACGGTAAATTCCCATTGGCCATCTGTTTCACACAGGGTATTGTAAATCTCTATATTACTCTCTCCATACATCTCCCTTTATCCCTCCTCTCCTCCCACCTTGCCCATAGGTCTGTTCTCTATGTCTGTTTCTCTACTGCTACCCTGAAAATAAATTCATCAGTGCTGTTTCTTCAGATTCCATATATGTGTGTCAATATATGATATTTATATTTCTCTTTCTGACTTCCTTCACTCTGTGTAATGGGCTCTAGTTTTGTCTACTTCATTAGAACAGATTCAAATGCATTCCTTTTTATGGCTGAGTAGTATTCCATTGTAGATATGGACCACAGCTTCTTTATCCTTTCATCTGTCAATGGACATCTAGGTTGCTTCCATGTTCTAGCTACTGTAAATAGTGCTGCAGTGAACACCGGGGTACATGTGTCTTTTTCAGTTTTGATTTCCTCAGGGTATATGCCTAGGAGTGGGATTGCTGGGTCATATGGTGGTTTTCCTGGTTTTCCTCTGGTGATCATATGGGGGCTTCCCTGGTGGCTCAGAGGATAAAGTGGCTACCTGCAATGTAGGAGACCTGGGCTCGATCCCTGGGTTGGTAAGATCCCCTGGAGAAGGAAATGGAAACCCACTCTAGTATTCTTGTCTGGAGAATTCCATGGACAGAGGAGCCTGGTGGGCTACAGTCCATGGGGTCGCAAAGAGTCAGACATTACTGAGCGACTTCACTTTCTTTCACTTTCACGGTGGTTTTATTCCTAGCTTTTAAGGAGTCTCCATACCGTCAAGAAGACAGCTTTAACTCTAGGTTTTTATACAGTAATAACCAAAACTATTTCATCCTATATATGTCTCACTTTGGGTCACTGCTGCTGCTGCTGGTGCTGTTAAGTTGCTTCAGTCGTGTCCGACTCTGTGTGACCCCATAGACAGCAGCCCACTAGGCTCCCCCATCCCTGGGATTCTCCAGGCAAGAACACGAGTGGGCTGCCATTTCCTTCTCCAATGCATGAAAGTGAAAAGTGAAAGTGCAGTTGCTCAATCATGTCTGACTCTTACTGACCCCATGGACTGCAGCTTACCAGGCTCCTCCGTCCATAGGATTTTCCAGGCAAGAGTACTGTATAATTCACTAGCTTGTTGTATTGTTTAGATTCCACATTATAAGAGGTAATATACACTTATTTGTCACATACACTATTTGTCTTTTTTATTCTTTAAATAAGAATTTTTCAAAGTCAAGCTTCTTAACTAAATTGACTATCTCCATTTCTCAGCTCCCTGAAAATGTTTTGTTAAGGTCATCAAATTACATTTTAATGAAAATTCAAAGAATTCTTTTAAGTCCTCATTTTGCCTGAAATCAGCAGCACATCAGGCTTCTGTCCTTCACTATCTCCTGGAGCTTGCTCAAACTCATGTCAAACTCAGTGATGACACCCAACCATCTCATCCTCTGCCGCCACCTTCTCCTTCTGCCCTCAATCCTTCCCAGCATCAGGGTTTTTTCCAATGAGTCAGCTCTTTGCATCAGGTGGCTGAAGTATTAGAGCTTCAGCCTCACCATCAGTCCTTCCAATGAACATTCAGGGATTGACTGGTCTGATGGGACGTTAAAGACCTTTACTAAATGAAACTTACTCAGGTTCCTTTTCAAGTTCATCTTTAGTTACACTCTCAGGTATCTTATGGCCATGGAGTCTTAAAACCCAGATAATCTTATTACATTCTTAACCCCTAAGCTATACTGCCTACATCAGTTATCTAATACACATTTGCTCAGAAACTGAATCCTATGGATGGATTGCCACATGCTGCTGTTAAACAAGAATGTGCTCAGAGGCCACTGTGTGAGGGGCTCTTTCTCTACTAAATGACTCTCCTCATGCTCTTCTTTGAGGCCTTTCTCCTTTTAATCCTTTGGGCTTCCCCTGTGGCTCAGCTGGTAAAGAATCTGCCTGCAATGTGGGAGACCTGGGTTCAATCCCTGGGTAGGAAGATCCTCTGGAAAAGGGAAAGGCTACTCACTCCACTATTCTGGCCTGGAGAATTCCATGGACTGTATAGTCCATGGGGTCTCGAAGAGTTGGATATGACTGAGCGACTTTCACCTCCACAGGCACTGCTACTAATTCTCACTGCTATTAGCCAGGATCTGTCTCCAGCAGATCACCCCTTCTCATTCGCTGCCGAGTAGGACACTAGATAATCAAGATGGTCAGAGTAATATACGATTGTTGTTAGCCGCTCAGTAGTGTCCAACTCCCTGCTATTCCATGGACTGTAGCCCACCAGGATCCTCTGTAGCCTGATCATGGAATTTTCCAGGCAAGAATACCGAAGTTGGTTGCCATTTCCTTCTCCGTGTAAAACATAAATCATAACAAAGCCTCATCACCAGGCTGTTGGCAATGACCTCCTACAGAATGAAGTATAAAAGGCTTAATAAAGGCTCAGAAGGGTTATTCTCTGGGCCAGTGTTTATCAACTTCTGCGTTCTAGAAACTTGAGATTTGATGATCTCAAATCTATACAAGTGACTAATATTACTTAAAAAATTAACAGACTCATTCTGCTCCATGATGTGATGAGTTTACCACATTAATAATCTAGTGAATAGATTCTTCTATTAAAATTGTGGCTATGTACAAATAAGATAAACAAAATTTACCTTGTAAATACTTTTTACAAGTTCCATTGCTGTGAATGACTTTTCAAAGTTTTCATGAAATACTGTAAGAATCTGCTGTTCTCGGATGTTTCTGTGAGAAATGTACTGTAGAATTTTAGCTTCGGCATTATGGATAACTGGGCCATGTCCTGAATCAGAATAATTATAAAAATTATTTCAACCAAATAAAAAATTTTAAGTACAACTGAAGTTAATTCACTCTACTCAAAAAAATATTTCAAAGTGTACTGGAAAAGGCACACTAAATATACAAGTGAGAATTATTTGGAAAACTATACAGGTAATAAGAGATTTAAAAATTACATACCAAGATAAAAACTTTTAGAGAATTACGTCAAAATCTATATAAAATATTAGTGTTCATTAGAAAAAGGTAGAGTAACAATTAAAAGATAACAATAAAATTAACAATAAAAATAGTAACCACAACAGTAACAACAGGTAGTATTAACAGTGTTTATTATTTGCCAGTTGTTCAGTTGCTGTGTCCGACTCTTTGCAATCCCGTGGACTGTAGCATGTCAGGCTCCTCTGTCCTCCACCGCCTCCCAGAGTTTGCTCAAATTCATGTACTTGAATCAGTGATGCCACTCAACCATCTCATCCTCTGCTGTTCCCTTCTACTTTTACCTTCAATCTTTCCCAGCATCAGCTAATGAGTCAGCTCTTTCCAACAGGTGGCCACAGTGTTGGAACTTCAGCTTAAGCAACAGTCCTTCAATGAATATTTTGGGTTGATTTCCTTTAGGATTGACTGGTTTGATTTCCTTGCTGTCCAAGGGCTCTTAAGAGTCTTTTCCAGCACCACAATTGAAGAGTATCAATTCTTCATGGCACTCAGCCTTCTTTATGGTCTAACTCTCACATCTTTACATGACTACTGGAAAAACCATAGCTTTAACTATACGGACCTTTGTTGGCAAAATGATGTCTCTGCTTTTTAATACACTGTCTAGATTTGTCATAGCTTTCCTTTCAAGGAGCAAGTGTCTTTTAATTTCATAGCTGCAGTCACTGTCAACAGTGATTTTGGAGCCCAGGAAAATAAAAAGTCTGTTGCTGCTTCCATTGTTTCCCCAATATTTGCCATGAAGTGATGGGACTGGATACCGTGATCTTAGTCTTTTTTTTAATGTTGAGTTTATTTGCCAGGTACTGCTCTAAATGCTTGATACACTTTATTCTTACAAGAATCCCATGAAGTACGTATGTTTATTTCCTCCTTTCAACAGCAGAAACTGAGGCATAGGAAGGGTAATTAATCTGCCTGTAGTTACATAGCCAAGTGGAGCTGGGATTCTGACTCAGATGCTTTTAACCACTCTGTGTTCTTAACTACTATGCTTATCAAAGATTGAAAAGTGGAATATATAAAGTAACTTCATGGAAGTGATGAAGAGCTATTAACAATTCACAAGGACCACAGGAGAACTTTGAGTTTTATGTACAGGCTAGCAGTTCAGAAACATTGATACCCAGATAAGGTCATAATGAAATTTACCTTCTCTTAAAACAGTGAAAATGAATATATTACACCAATCTGCAAGAGAGGTTTTTTTTTTAAGATATCTGAGAACAATCACCAGGGGTAGGGGCTTCCTTGGTGGCTCAGTGGTAATGAATCTACCTGCCAATGTAGGGGATGTGGGTTCGATACCTGGGTTAAGAAGATCCTCTGGAGAAGAAAACGGCAACTCACTGTAGTATTCTTGCCTAGAAAAGCGCACAGACAGAGGAGCCTGGCGGGTTATAGTCCATGGGGTCCATGACTTAGCAACTAAAGAGTAACAACAAGAAACCAAAAGTAGACTGACCTGTTATATAAAGAGCTCAGGCTTTATGATATGGACTACCATTTACTAGCTGTATGGCTGTGAAAGTCTCTGAATCTTGGAGCTTATTTCTTCAGCTATCTGCTTCACTGAGTTTTTGTGAAGACAGCTTTGTGAAGATCCTGACACTGTACCTGCAGGTAGGGTAGTAGGCTTTAATATGTGGTAGCTATGGCTATGGAATACCATTGACAAATGGGCTCCTGCTGTACCAATAAGCCAGTTCACTGGATTCACTAAAGCCAACACTCCAAGAACCTGTACCAGGCACCCTCTCATTAGCTTTGCTCCAATGTGAGTGCATCAAACGTCTACTCTCTTCTTTTTCAAAACAGTTGTCAGCCTCTGCTTCTTTGATGTCATACATTAATCCAAATGCCTAGTCCAACCAACTGTATGTTTCCCACCCCTCAGCAGTGGGAACTCATGAAAGAATATGAAGGTATTGAAGACACTGTATTTACAGAGCTTTTCATGGCTCTCTGGCTCGGAACAAGTCAGAAGGACTTGAGAGAGTCAGTAATTGAGTCTCTTTTTCCCTCCTGGGTCCTTCTGTTGGGTCCTGTATCTTTCTTAGGTTTTAAGAGGGAGGGGAGATTCATACTGTAGAGCAGGGCAGTGATAGCTGATATACTAATAATAGGTATTTTTTTTCCTGAGGAACTGAAATAAATGTACAGTCTCACAGTTAATATGGAAAATATTGATTTCCATGCATGCATGCTTGTTACTTCAGTTGTGCCCTTCTCTTTGCAACCCTACGAGCCATAGCCTGCCAGGGTCCCCTGTCCGTGGGATTTTCCAGACAAGAACACTGGAGAGGGTTGCCATTTCCTTTTCCAGGGGACCTTCCTGACCCAGGGACCAAACCCACGTTTCTTAGTCTCCTGTATTGGTAGGCCGGTTCTTTACCACTAGTGCCATCTGGGAAGCCCCACTGATTTCCACAGTGTGAGTTAAAAAACTAAAGCTCAGAGGTCAAATGTTACTTGGTCACATGGCTAAAATTCAGTCCACAGCAGAAATCAAGTTAACAAAACTAAAGATAGCTCATGAAATGAAAACATTTTCTGGTCCCAATAAGTTTATTTCCTTTGTTTAAGAGTTCTATTAACAGCTGGGTAGATGTTAAAAAATAACCCTATCTTTAAAAAAGTTATTAATACAACTCTCAGTCTTCTTTTTAATTGCATTGCTAGACAAGACTTAGGGGTTAATTTAGAAAGAAGCAGTTTATATATATCTCTTCAAGGCTGAAGACACACACAAACCAAAAGGAAATCTTTCTCATCATTTGAAACAAATGGTTTGCTAGGTTAAAAGAATGACCCACCTGGATATATAACTTTAGCTTTGATTTTTAATAACTCTTTCAGGGAGTTCATATAATCATAGAGGTCTTCAAATACAGTTGTTCCTTCCCCTAGGATGCAATCTCCAGAAAACAGAGCATTTTCTTCTTCTAGGACTAGAGCCATATGATCATCAGTGTGGCCAGGTGTGTATATAACTCTAGTTCAAAGAAGAAATAGCAACAGTTGGAACTCGTAGGCTTGGAAGAAATTTTGAGTCATAAATTATTCTCTTCTTCTTTATGGAAAAGACACAAATAAATGATGTCAACACATTTTCTGAAAAGAGTGGAGTCTTAACCACTGGACTGCCAGGAAATCCCCTACATGAAGGTTTATGACCTTACCAATAATCAACCAGTTAAAAAACTAAGTCTAAATAATTTGTTCTGCAGGGTACTTGATTGCTCAGCCACATACAGGCAACCCTCTCTAGTGGTCATTTTTTTCTGTTGTTACTCCTGTACTTTGAGCTGTATACTTTGAATTACTGCAGATTTCACATTGTTTTCCTGTTTACCGTTCCACCTCACAAGGCTATGATCTCTGAAAGGCTGGACTCCTGTCTAATTCTCATCTTTATATTCCCAATGCTTAGCACTCAGTAGTAGCTAATATCAATATATTGCTTTCCATGTGCCAGGCACTGACTTCAGGAATTTACAAGCATTATACACTTAATCCTTCCTACTAGTAATGGGGTGGGTACTATTAACCTCTTCATTTTCTATTTTAGATAATGAAATCACAGGAGATAGCAAAAAATGTCTGATGGAATAAGATTTAAATTATGTTTTATTTAGCTTGAGAGGTTAATTATCCTTACCTCTTTTTTAAAATAAAACTTTATTTTTTGGCTGCAAAAACAGAGCTCTGTTTTGATTTTTTAAATTAATTATTTTATTTTTTCAGCTGCTCAGTGCAGCATGAGGGATCTTAATTCCCTGGCCAGGGATCAAACCCATGCCCTCTGCAGTGGAAGCATGGAGTCTAAACTACTGGACTGCCAAGGAAGTCCTTCTCTTTGCCTATTCTAAACAGTATTGGATTTTATTTGCCTGGAATACTTTAGATAATTTTTCTCAATAATGGACTTTTTTGGGGGGAAGATAGGGCAGATATAATTGCATATTTGCATTTATTATATAGGAATTGAGCATGTGTTTCTGGTTAAGACTGGATTGAACACCTGCATCTCTTCTTTTCCTAAAACATCAATAAATTACCATAAAGGGATATGTGAAAAATGGCATAAACCCATAGGAGTGAGGAGAATGGACCATATCATTAGAATTCTAGAAGCTAAAAGAAGTGAGGAGAATGGACCATATCATTAGAATTCTAGAAGCTAAAAGAAGACATATGAGTGAGAAATGACTTATTAGATGAGAGAAAAACTGACATCTAAGCTGGCAGATGTGAAAGCTGAGACCCAACCAGATTCACACTGTAGAAGTCTCCAGTCTCTGGACGTGGGGCACCAGGAATCTAGAAGTAGAGGGGGGAGTGGAGATTAAAGGAAGAAAGATTGGCTGAGAGTGTATTTAGCAAACATTCAGGTCTTCAGATTCCCCTCTCATTTGGAGCAGCCTGACAAGCACCCCAACCCCACTGAAGGAGAAGACTGGAGATTTAATCTTCAACGAAGGAAACTTCAATGAGGGTGAAACATAGACACCGACAGAGGTAGTGAAACTCTTCTAAAAACAGGAAGACCACGTGAATACACATGGATCCGCAAGCCTTCTTTCCACACTCAGCTCCTATAATGCTGGCAGCCAGGCCTTTACTCTTCATGAAGATGAGAAAAGTCTTTGCTGGGAAACATTCCCAGCTCAGGCAGAAAGACTCTGATTCCTATGTTGGAAGTTCCTCAACTAAACAATTCATCTAGATGGAGCCACAGGGTGGCGCACAACCTACAGGAGCCGTTTTCAGAGCTCCCAAAGAGCTGTCATCTCCCTTAGAAGACATCCTGGGGGAGGGCATGGCAGCCCACTCCAGTGTTCTTGCTGGGAGAATCCCAGACAGAGGTGCCTGGCGGGCTATACTCCACGGGGTCACAAAGAGTCTGACATGACTGAAGCAACTGTGCACACATTCACCCTTAGAAGACACTGGTAAACACCAGATCACCAGGTATCTGAAGAGAACCTTTCAAACTGAGGAGAGCAAATAAAAACAAGGAAACCAATTTAGAGGCTACAAATTATAAGGAAGAAAATTTCCAACAAAAACAAAAACACACACAAACCTCCCCTCCACAGCCACAAAGAAAAACAGCCCCACTAATGTCCTAGGAAAGATGAGAAGTTGCAACGATGAAACAAGAAAGAATAGTATGAACAGAGCATTTATGGGGCAAAAAGATCTCCTGAAAGCTAAAACTGTGAGAAGAGAAAGGGAAAAATTGGATTAGGAGATTAAAAACCACCCAGAAAGTACAGCAAAAAGGCAAAAAGGATAGAAACCAGGAGAAAAAAAATAAAAGTTAGGGGATGAGTCTACGCGTTCTAACAAAACAGGCGGGGTTTAATAAATGAAACAGGACAAAACAGATTACAGAAAACATCAGTGAACAACTTCAGGAAAATTGTGAGACCTGAAGGACACATGTTTCCAGACTGAAAAGGCCTTTCAAGGATCCACCATTATAAACTTCCTCCAAGGTATACCACTGGGAATTTCCAGAACATAGTGAAGAAGAAAAAAAACAGAAAGAAAAAAAACAAACAGGTGGTCAAAAAAGTTCAGCAATCTGAAAGGTTTCAGATTTCTCAGTCTTGATACTGTATTAACTAGAAGGCAATGAAATCTTGCATATGAAACCAAGAAGGAAAAAAGATTTTCAACCTGGAATTTACAAACAGTGCATTTTAAGTCAAGTTGGATTAAACAGAGACATTTTTAGATATGAAAGGTCTTAAAAATGCACTTTCTCAGAAAGCTATTGGAGGTGGGCTCCACCAAAACAGGAGTATCAAGAAAGAAAATTATGGGGTACAGGGGACAGGTAATCCAAGACTGGAGGGAGGCAAGGGGAAGCCCCAGGTGAGCATGAAGGGAATTCTGGGAGGATCATACAGTCAGCCTGGAAGAGACCCATCCAGGACAGCAAGTTAGGAGGCTCTGAGGGAGGTTCATCCAGAACACAGAAGTGCAAGAATCCCAGATACATTTAAACACTCTGAGAGAACATTTATGTGATTGGAGTTGAATTAATGATAAGTATATAGAAAATTATTCAAGTAACAAAACAATTATTAACTGCAGGAAAGCACGAAAGGAAAATTAAGCACAGCTTACTACATGGTTCAGCTGTAAATAGTATCTATAGTCCTAGTAAGGTTAACATTGAATACTGAGCTAACCAAAATTATGACCCCAGAAGACGGGGAGACAGGAATGGAGCCCGTAAGTAAGAGAAGTGTGAAAACCAACTCTGATTTTTTTCAGAGTGGGAAATTAATTTTTTAAAAAACAAACCTAGTATAGAATGGACTTTTGGACTCTGAGGGAGAGGGAGAGGGTGGGATGATTTGGGAGAATGGGGGGAAACCAACTCTGATTTTTTTCAGAGTGGGAAATTATAAAAAAAAAAAAAACTAGTGTAGAATGGACTTTTGGACTCTGAGGGAGAGGGAGAGGGTGGGATGATTTGGGAGAATGGCACTGAAACATGTATACTATCATGTAAGAAACGAATTGCCAGTCTATGTTCGATACAGGATACAGGATGCTTGGGGCTGGTGTACGGGGATGATCCAGAGAGATGATATGGGGAGGGAGGTGGGAGGGGGGTTCAGGATTGGGAACTCATGTATACCCGTGGCAGATTCATATCAATGTATGGTAAAACCAATACAGTATTGTAAAGTAAAATAAAGTAAAAATTAAAAAAAAATAAAATAAAAGTGACTAAGAAAAGTGAAAAGAAAAAAAAAAATTAAATGGGAAAGTCAAGATGCAGCAACGGATCAAACAGTCCTTCAAGATTTGTTACTGTCACTGCTCCACCCTCTTTCATTTTTTCTCCCTAGAGGTGTCCACTTTCACCCCCTTTGCTAATTATGTATGTCATGTGCCTGAATTTTTTTTGAGTGTGTGTGTCTGTCTGGCCTAAAAAAGCTACCTACCGAAGGTAATTCTGCATTCCTCTCTGCTTCAAGACCTTGAAAAGCCTACCTAATGGTCTAATAAACATATTTTCAAGTTTGGTTTTAGATTCTAGCAAGTTATGATGAGTAAACCTTCTTCTGGGCTTCCTATGTGGTGCTAGTGGTAAAGAATCTGCCTGCTAAGGCAGGAGACATGAGACTTGGGTTCAATCCCTGAGTCAGGAAGATCCCCTAAAGGAGGGCATGGCAACCCACTCCAGTATTCTTGCCTGGAGAATCCCATGGACAGAGGAGCCTGGCAGGCTATAGTCCATAGGTTTGCAAAGAGTTGGACATTACTGAAACAACTGAGCGTGCACATGCAGGTAAACCTTTTTTTAATAAAGTAAGTTAGATTACATGACTTTTTAAAGTCTGAAGTGAAGTGAAGTCGTTTAGTTATGTCCGACTCTTTGCAATTCCATGGACTATAGCCTACCAGGATCCTCTATCCATGGGATTTTCCAGGCTAATTGAGAATTTAAAAGAGAATCTATAAAAAATAGACAAATAAGTTTAAATTATATGTCTTATTTAAGCTTAACTCACAGGGCTATATTAAGAGTAAGCAACAATGAAACTTCACTAACAAGATGTGTAACTGTTAGCAACTAAAGGCTCAGTATTTTTATGGACTACCTCTAACA
The DNA here is from genome assembly GCF_016772045.2 of Ovis aries. Classification (NCBI taxonomy): domain Eukaryota; kingdom Metazoa; phylum Chordata; class Mammalia; order Artiodactyla; family Bovidae; genus Ovis; species Ovis aries. The sequence continues at coordinate 47,302,644 of NC_056062.1, forward strand.
AACACTTAAAAGTCAGATAGTTTCACTATAATCTACACCAGAACTTAGGTAAAGAAGGAAAACTTATGACTGCCAAACCTGATAAGGCTGCATAAAAAGAAAATTAACTACCCAGTCTCATTAATTAATATTATTATAAAAATCTTAACCAAAATATTAGGTTAGCTAAAAAGTTTGTTGGGTTTTTCCCATAAGCTGGCATGGAAAAACTTGAATGACCTTTTTGGTCAACTCAATATTAACAAATAGAATGCAAAAGCAAATTTAAAAATAACATAGTGATCAAATAAAGTTTATAAAAACTGCAAGGGTGTTTCAATAAGATCCCTGATAATAATAATAAAGCTATGGAGAAAACTAATAAGACCACTGCCCTAGACATTGCAAAGATGACAAAATTCAAATCGTAACAGTATTTAAGAAAACTGACACCACTCTAATAGCATGAATGATAAATTAATAATAATTAGATTTCAACAAAGGAGCCCAAAATGCAGTACTTGGGTGGAATCTCAAAAATGACAGAAGGATCTCTGTTCGTTTCCAAGGCAAACCATTCAATATCACAGTAATTCAAGTCTATACTCCGACCAGTAATGCTGAAGAAGCTGAAGCTGAATGGTTCTATGAAGACCTACAAGACCTTCTAAGACTAAAACCCAAAAAAGACATCCTCTTAATTAAAGGAGACTGGAATGCAAAAGTAGGAAGTCAAGAGATACCTGTATAACAGGCAAGTTTGGCCTTAGAGTACAAAACGAAGCAGGTCAAAGGCTAACAGAGTTCTGCCAAGAGAATGAACTGATCATAGCAAACACCCTCTTCCAACAACACAAGAGAAGACTCTACACATGGATATCACCAGAATGTCAACACCAAAATCAGACTGATTATATTCTTTGCAGCCAAAGATGGAGAAGCTCTATATAGTCAGCAAAAACAAGACCGGGAGCTGACCATGGCTCAGATCATGAACTCCTTATTGCCAAATTCAGACTTAAATTGAAGAAAAGTAGGGAAAACCACTAGACCATTCAGGTATGACCTAAATCAAATCCCTTACGATTATACAGTGGAAGTGACAAGTAGATTCAAGGGATTAGATCTGATAGACAGAGTGCCTGAAGAACTATGGGAGGAGGTTCCTGACATTGTACAGGAGGCAGTGGTCAAGATGATGCCCAAGGAAAAGAAATGCAAAAAGGAAAAATGGTTGTCTGAGGAGGCCTTACAAATAGCTGAGAAAAGAAGAGAAGCTAAAGGCAAAGGAGAAAAGGAGCGATATACCCATTTAAATGCAGTGTTCCAAAGAATAGCAAGGAGAGATAAGAAAGTCTTCCTCAGTGATCAATGCAAAGAAATAGAGGAAAACAACAGAGTGGGAAAGACTAGAGATCTCTTCAAGAAAATTAGAACTATCAAGGGAATATTTCATGCAAAGATGGGCACAATAAAGAACAGAAATGGTATGGACCTAACAGAAGCAGAAGATATTAAGAAGAGGTGGCAAGAATACACAGAAGAACTAGACAAAAAAATTGTCATGACCCATTTAATGATGATGGTGTGATCATTCACCTAGAGCCAGACATCCTGGAATGTGAAGTCAAATGGGCCTTAGGAAGCATCACTATGAACAAAGCTAGTGGAGGTGATGGAATTCCAGTTGAGCTATTTATTTCAAATCCTAAAAGATGATGCTGTTAAAGCGCTGCACTCAATATGCCAGCAAATCTAGAAAACTCAGCAGTGGCCACAAGACTGGAAAAGGTCAATTTTCATTCCAAACCCAAAGAAAGGCTATACCAAAGAATGTTCAAACTATTGCACAATTGCACTCATTTCACACGCTAGCAAAGTAATGCTCAAAATTCTCCAAGCCAGACTTCAACAGTACGTGAACTGTGAACTTCCAGATGTTCAAGCTGGTTTTAGAAAAGGCAGAGGAACCAGAGATCAAATTGCCAACATCTGCTGGATCACTGAGAAAGCAAGAGAGTTTCAGAAAAATATCTATTTCTGCTTTATTGACTACGTCAAAGCCTTTAACTGTGTGGATTACAACAAACTGTGGACAAATCTTAAAGACATCACCTTACCTGCTTCCTGAGAAATTTGTATGTGGGTCAAGAAGCAACAGTTAGAACTGGACATGAAACAACAGACTGGTTTCAAATCGGGAAACGAGTACGTCAAGGCTGTATATTGTCACCCGGCTTATTTAACTTACATGCAGAGTACATCATGCAAAATGCTGGGCTGGAGGAAGCACAAGCTGGAATCAAGACTCCTGGGAGAAATATCAATAACCTCAGATATGCAGATGACACCACCCTTATGGCAGAAAGTGAAGAAGAACTAAAGAGCCTCTTGATGAAAGTGAAAGAGGAGAGTGAAAAAGTTGGCTTAAAACTCAACATTCAGAAAACGAAGATCATGGCATCTGGTCCCATCACTTCATGGTAATAGATGGGTAACAATGGAAACAATGAGAGACTATTTTTCTGGGCTCCAGAATCACTGCAGATGATGAATGCAGCCATGAAATTAAAAGACACTTGCTCCTTGGAAGAAAAGCTATGACCAACCTAGATAGCATATTAAAAAGCAGAAACATTATTTTACCAAAAAGGTCCATTTAGTCAAAGCCATTGTTTTTCCAGTAGTCATGTATGGATGTGAGAGTTGGACTTTAAAGAAAGCTGAGCGCTGAAGAATTGATGCTTTTTAACTGTAGTGTTGGAGAAGACTCTTGAGAGTCCCTTGGACTGCAAGGAGAGCCAACCAGTCAATCCTAAAGGAAATCGGTCCTGAATATTCATTGGAAGGGCTGATGTTGAAACTCTAATACTTTGGTCACCTGATGTGAAGAACCACCTCACTGGAAAAGGCCCTGATGCTGGGAAAGACTGAAGGCAGGAGGAGAAGGGGACGACAGAGGATGAGATGACTGGATGGCATCACTGACTTGATGGACCTGAGTTTGAGTAAGCTCTGGGAACTGGTGATGGACCTCAGAGAAGTCTGAGGTTTTGCAGTCCATGGGGTTGCAAAGAGTCAGATACGGCTGAGCAACTGAACTGACTGACTGAGATGATACCACTCTAATGGCTGAAAATGAGGAGGAACAAAGAGCCTCCTGATGAGAGTTTGAGAAGAGTAAAAAAGCTGGCTTAAAACTCAACATTCAAAGAACTAAGATCATGGCATCCAGTCCCATCACTTCATGGCTAATGATGGGGAAAAGTGGAAACACTGGCAGATTTTATTTCCTTGTGCTCCAAAACCACTGTGGATGGTGACCACAGCCCTGAAATTGAAAGACACTTGCTCCCTCGAAGAAAAGCTATGACAAATCCAGACAGTGTACTAAAAAGAAAGACATCACTTTGCCAACAAAGGTCCGTACAGTCAAAGCTATAGTTTTTCCAGTAGTCCTGCACGGATGTGAGAGTTGGACCATAAAGAAGGCTGAGTGCTGTGAAGAATTGATACTTTTGAACTGTGGTGCTGGGGAAGACTCTTGAGAGTCCCTTAGACAGGAAGGAGATCAAATCAGTCGATCCTAAAGGAAATCAATTCTGAATATTCATTAGAAGGACTGATGCTGAAGCTGAAAGCTCCAATATTTTGGTGACTTGACCTGAAGAGTCAACTCATTGGAAAAGACCTTGAGGCTGAGAAAGACTGAAGGTAGAAGGAGAAAGGGGCAACAGAGGGTGAGATGGTTGGGTGGCATCACTGACTCAAGGCACATGAGTTGAGCAAACTGTGGGAGATAGTGAAAGACAAGGAAGCCTGGCGTGCTACAGTCCATGGGTTGCACAGAGTCAGACATGACTTAGCCACAGAACAAGAAGAAAACAGAAATGAGTATAACTTAGAATGATTTCTCCCTTACCAAAAAAAAAAAATCAAGTCCTTATAAAAAATTCTGCTAAAAATGTAATAGCTATAAGGTACAAGAACATAAGCTACTAGTGTAAGGGGAGCAATTACTTTTGAGAGGCATTAAGAACTGACATTAAGAATTTTATGCCTTTATAGTTTCTAACTATATGCTTTATATATTGCAAACAATTACAATTTTATAGTTACACCAATGTCAAGTTATTAAAGAGATGTTAGAAATCATCTCTGGTCTGATTAAACCTGCTGCAACCTGTTAATGAAAGTATTCATGTTATATGAAAATGATTCCAGTAGGTATATTTCTAGCAAATATAAAATTATGAAGACAGTCTACAGAATGGGAAAACATTTGCAAACCATATATCTGATAAGGAGTTAACATCCAAAATAAATAAGGAACTCAAACAACTCAACGGCAAAAATCCAATTAAAAAAATGACCAAAAACTTGAATAGACATTTTTTCAAAGATAGATGAAAGACCAACAGGAGCATGAAAATTGTTCACTGGTCATTGGGGAAATCCAGATTAAAACCAAAATAAGATGTCACCGGATGCCTGTCAGAATGGCCATCACCAACAACACAAGAGATACGAAGTGCTGCTATGAGTGTGGACAAAAGGAAACGCTTGTGCATTATTGGCAGGACTGTAAATTGATACAGCCACTACAGAAAACAAGATGAAGAACTCTCGAAAAATTAAAAATAGAACTACATATCACCAGCAATTCTACTCTCAGGAATAGATGCTCAGGAAATGAAAACACTAACTTCCAAAAATATCTGTAGCCCAATGTTCACAGCAGTGTTATTTACAATAGCCAAAACATGGAAGTAACCTAAGCGGCCACTGACGGATAAATGGATAAAAAAGTTGTGTTATACACACACATATACACACAATGCAGGATTATTCAGTCATAACAAATGAGGAAATCCTACCATTTGGGACAATGTAGACGGACCTTGAAGGTATTATGCTAAGTAAAATACGTCAGACAGAGAAAGACAAATACAACATGATCTCACTTATATGTGGAATCTTAAAAAAAAAAAAAACCCATCAAACTCACAGAAAAAGAGATCAGGCATAGTTACCAGAGGTGGAGGGTGAGGGGAGGGAGAAATGGAGGAAAGGTAGTTAAAGGTACAAATTTCCAATTATAAGGTTGGTACAAGGCAAACAATGTACAACAAGGTGACTAAACACTGCTGTATGATCTATAAAAAAGCTGTTAGGAGAATAAATCCTGAGTTCTCATCACAAGGAGAAAATTGCTCTTTTTTTCTTTTTATTCTTCTTTCATTTCTTTTTATCTATATGAGTTGATGGATGTTAGCTGAACCATAATACGTGTAAATCAAACCACCATGGAAAAAATAGTGTCAGTGTGTATCATATCTTACAGACAATCCTATGAACAATCACAATAAAATGCATTTATGAACAGACCCAGTGGTGTTTTTTCTTTTAATTGAGAAAGACTCATTTGGAAAACCATTCTTTTCAGAGTCTGCATATGGCCTTTTCTGTCATAAAGTGCTTGCAATGCCTCTTTCTCCACCTGCTGGGTTGAGGGAGGTGAGCATGGCGACTTCGAAAGCAAGGACTGAGGGTAATGGAATCACAAAATGGAAGGAGCTTGAAACCTCACTTGCAGGAGAGTCCCTCACTATTCACTACCCACTTTTGGACTTTCTGTGACTGAGAACTAAACTTCTTCCGTGTTTTAGCCATTACCCATTTCTGGGTTGGTTGACCACAGCAACTAGAATTAACTAATATTAATTAGTGAAGCTAAGGAGTTGATTACCTGAGGTACTTATGTACAAAAAACCTTAAAATTTAATCTGTGCTATGACAAAACAATAAAGGTTATAGGAAAGTTAGGGGAAGGAGCAATGAATTTTGTCCAGAAAGGGTTCTGCAACTAAGTAATGGGTGGATTAGGTTTGAAGAATGAACAGATAAGAATCTGTCAGGGAGACAAGTTGAGGGGAAGGGGCAATGCCTGGTACGGGGGATGGTACGAGCCAAGGCCTGGATGCACACAATGTCCTTGTAACTGTGCCTACGAGGACAGTGATGAGAGCGAAGACCAGGAACCTGTGGGGCCAGACTGTCACACATCAAGGGAGCAAACATCACCTTGTGTGCAGGGAGCGCTATTCTACGTTCCAGGTGACACGAGGTACAAAGGGCTAGATTAGGAAGCCAGGAAGATTGAGTAAGAGGTAGTGGTTGTACACATGGTGAAAAAGGCTGCACTGCCAAATATTTCTGAGGTTAAAAACTAACCCGATTAAATGTAGCAGGCAAGGGTGGGGAGGGGAGAAGGAGGAATAATAAAGAGTGAAGAGGAGTCAGCTTCTATCTTAGCAGAAAAAAAAAAATTCTATAAAGTACTAAGAAAAGTAACTATTCTGAAGTCGGAAAGCAAGTACAGTTGGTGGGGGAGAGAAAACCAGAATTAGTTCAGCTTTGAAGTTGAATCTGAAATACCCTTTCAAATCCCTCAGACAGGTCTCAGGAGAGATGAGTCTGGCCTGAAATGTGTTTACTTTAGGGACGGGGCAGCCTTTGGAAATGAGAGCATGAGAGAGCCCTGAATTTACCTAATGGGAAGGTCCCTTACTCACCCTAGCGGGAAGCTACTCGATTTTTTAACATTTAAATTTGATTTATTAACAAAGGTCCTCAATTAATTCAAATAAACAATTTTAGAAAGGTAGATTGAGTGAAAAGTCTTTTCCTCTGCTTATCAAGCAACCTGTTGTCTCCGCCCAGAGAAATCAATGTCAGCACATCTTCTGTATCCTTCCTGAGATATCTTCACTCAGACAAGCAAATGTGATGAAATCTCCCTTCTCCCGCTTTTGTAACACATAGACATAGATCCCCATCCTGCCTTCCCCAGCTCAAGGACATTGACTTACCTTAGTGTGGCACCTTCAGTCTTAATTATATCTCCATCTTTCACATAAACATACTGTTGCTCTCCATTGCCTATAATTTCTTTTCTCTCAGGATTCCGTGGGAGTTTTTTAACGCAATAGGTAGTGTCTAGTCACAAAACATGTAAAATATATGAAAGTCACATTTTAAGTGATAATTCAGCCTTTTACAAGATCAACTTCCATAGAGCCACAAACTCTTGAGTAAATTAGCAGTAAGAGGCAACAGAAATTGGGATGAAGCATACCTCTGAGATGGTAACTATTTTTTCCCACCTTAACAAAGAGATTTTTATTCTATCATACCCTTTCAGATCCACATAAAAACCTTTGTGTTTTTCTAGTCACTCTTATTTTTATACAAAATTTGGAAATAGCACTTCACAGTCTCAGCTAGCTTTGAGATCAAGATGGGAACTGAATACTGTATAGCACCAGGAACTCTACTCAAAGCTCTGTAATAATCTATATGGGCAAAGAATCTGAAAAAGAACAGATATATGTGTGTGTGTATATATATATATTTATGTCTGTCTGTCTATCTATAAGATCCTCTGGAGAAGGAATGGCAACCCACTCCAGCATTCTTGTCTGAAGAATCCCATGGACAGTGGAGCCTGGGGAGGTGGGGGGGTGGGGGGGCTACAGTCCATTAGGTCACAAAGAGTGGGACACGAATGCATGCATAAGTGAATTACTCTGCTGTACATCTGAGACTAACACAACATTGTAAATCAACTATACTCTGATATAAAATGAAAATTTAAAAGAAAACGGGTGTTTAAGGAGCAGCAGTACAGAACCCAGAAACTTTTTTCTATCTAAGTGCCTGCTGCTGCTGCTGCTGCTGCGTCGCTTCAGTCGTGTCCGACTCTGTGCGACCCCATAGATGGCAACCCACCAGGCTTCTCTGTCCACGGGATTCTCTAGGCAAGAATACTGGAGTGGGTTGCTGTTTCCTTCTCTAATTTAAGTGCCTAACAAAATAAAAGAGATACGGCATCATGGCAGAACTTAATAATAAAAGGATGAGAGCATAAGGTTCCTTCTATGAATGCTGAAAGGAAGCCCCAAACCCAGGGCTGAGATATGAAAACATTAAAATGACTGTAAACCATAATACCCTCCCTGACACAAGGACAATCAATTACTTAACCAATCAACACCTGAGTGGGCAATCATATAACCAGTATATTACGTATAGTGAATACAAGCACCATGATCCCAAAGTGCTTAAAAACTGTCATAGTTGGGGAAATAAAACACAAACAGGCAATAATTAGAGGACTACACTGAGACCTATTTCATGGATATACTAAATGGACAATGAAGCTAATAAAAGCAACAAGTGTTTGGAGAAAGGAGCAACAGTTAGGCAGGGGTTCACAGACAAAACAGAACTTGAGGTGTGACTTACAGAATGAGTAGGATGGGAAAAGGTTCAGAGAAAGACCTGTGGGGAGTGGTGCTAGTAAAAGTACAGAGACAAGGAAGAGCTCTGTGCACGTGCCAAATGTGACGCTGCCTACTTGTCCATAGCAAAACAGTTCAGCTCAGTCCAGTTTAGTCGCTCAGTCATGTCCGACTCTGCGACCCCATGAATCACAGCACGCCAGGCCTCCCTGTCCATCATCAACTCCCAGAGTTCACTCAGACTCATGTCCATCGAGTCAGTGATGCCATCCAGCCATCTCATCCTCTGTCATCCCCTTCTCCTCCTGCCCCCAATCCCTCCCAGCATCAGAGTCTTTTCCAATGAGTCAACTCTTTGCATGAGGTGGCCAAAGTACTGGAGTTTCAGCTTGAGCATCATTCCTTCCAAAGAAATCCCAGGGCTGATCTCCTTCAAAATGGACTGGTTGGGTCTCCTTGCAGCCCAAGGGACTCTCAAGAGTCTTCTCCAACACCACAGTTCAAAAGCATCAATTCTTCGGCACTCAGCCTTCTTCACAGTCCAACTCTCACATCCATACATGATCACTGGAAAACCATAGCCTTGACTAGAGGGACCTTAGTTGGCAAAGTAATGTCTCTGCTTTTGAATATGCTATCTAGGTTGCTCATAACTTTTCTTCCAAGGAGTAAGCGTCTTTTAATTTCATGGCTGCAGTCACCATCTGCAGTGATTGTGGAGCCCAAAAAAATAAAGTCTGACACAGTTTCCACTGTTTCCCCATCCATTTCCCATGAAGTGATGGGACCGGATGCCACGATCTTCGTTTTCTGAATGTTGAGCTTTAAGCCAACATTTTCACTCTCCTCTTTCACTTTCATCAAGAGGCTTTTTAGTTCTTCTTCACTTTCTGCCATAAGGGTGGTGTCATCTGCATATCTGAGGTTATTGATATTTCTCCTGGCAATCTTGATTCCAGCTTTTGTTTCTTCCAGTAGCATTTCTCATGATGTACTCTGCATATAAGTTAAATAAGCAGGGTGACAATATACAGCCTTGACGTACTCCTTTTCCTTTTTGGAACCAGTCTGTTGTTCCATGTCCAGTTCTAACTGTTGCTTCCTGACCTACATACAGATTTTTCAAGAGGCAGGTCAGGTGCTCTGGTATTTCCATCTCTTTCAGAATTTTCCACAGTTTATTGTGATCCACACAGTCAAAGGCTTTGGCATAGTCAATAAAGCAGAAATAGATGTTTTTCTGGAACTCTCTTGCTTTTTTGATGATCCAGTGGATGTTGGCAATTTGATCTCTGGTTCCTCTGCCTATTCTAAAACCAGCTTGAACATCTGGAAGTTCACAGTTCACGTATTGCTGAAGCCTGGCTTGGAGAATTTTGAGCATTACTTTACTAGCGTGTGAGATGAGTGCAATTGTGCGGTAGTTTGAGCATTCTTTGGCATTGCCTTTCTTTTGGATTGGAATGAAAATTGACCTTTTCCAGTCTTGTGGCCACTGCTGAGTTTTCCGGATTTGCTGGCATATTCAGTGTAGCACTTCAATAGCATCATCTTTCAGGATTTGAAATAGCTCAACTGGAATTCCATCACCTCCACTAGCTTTGTTCGTAGTGATGCTTTCTAAGGCCCACTTGACTTCACATTCCAGGATGTCTGGCTCTAGATGAGTAATCACACCATCATGATTATCCGGGTCATGAAGATCTTTTTTGTACAGTTCTTCTGTGTATTCTTGCCGCCTCTTCTTAATATCTTCTGCTTCTGTTAGGTCCATACCATTTCTGTCCTTTATCGAGCCCATCTTTGCATAAAATGTTCCCTTGGTATCTCTAATTTTCTCGAAGAGATCTCTAGTCTTTCCCATTCTGTTGTTTTCCTCTATTTTTTTGCATTGATCGCTGAGGAAGGCTTTCTTATCTCTCTGTGCTATTCTTTGGAACTCTGCATTCAGATGCTTATATCTTTCCTTTTCTCCTTTGCTTTTCACATCTCTTTTCACAGCTATTTGTAAGGCCTCCCCAGACAGCCATTTTGCTTTTTTGCATTTCTTTTCCATAGGGATGGTCTTGATCCCTGTCTCCTGTACAATGTCATGAACCTCATTCCATAGTTCATCAGGCACTCTATCCATCAGATCTAGGCCCTTAAATCTATTTCTCACTTCCACTGTATAAGCATAAGGGATTTGATTTAGGTCATACCTAAATGGTCTAGTGGTTTTCCCTACTTTCTCCAATTTAAGTCTGAATTTGGCAATAAGGAGTTCACGATCTGAGCCACAGTCAGCTCCCGGTCTTGTTTTTGCTGACTGTATAGAGCTTCTCCATCTTTGGCTGCAAAGAATATAATCAATGTGATTTTGGTGTTGACCATCTGGTGATGTCCATGTGCAGAGTCTTCTCTTGTGTTGTTGGAAAAGGGTGTTTGCTATGACCAGTGCATTTTCTTGGCAAAATTCTATTAGTCTTTGCCCTGCTTCATTCCGCATTCCAAGGCCAAATTTGCCAAAGCAAAACACTGGCTGGAAATGTGGAGGGAAAGTGGGGTAAGTAAGATGAGCTCAGATCATGGAGGGCCTTAAAGTGCCCTTCACAGAACAGAAGGATTTAAACTTCACTGTATGTGGCTACTGTACACTCTTTAGTAAGAAAATGAAATAGTGTTAACAGGTAGATGAGTATGATGGCTGAAGGTGGGGAGACTGCAGGGGGAGAGGTAAGAAAGACAGGGGTGGGGTGAGGTGACTGCAATAAATCCACTGAAAGATAGTGAGCATCAGGGCTAGGGTGGCATTAGTGGAAATATAGGAGAAGAAAACATTCTGAGGAAAACTGACAAAGGATAGAAATCTGGCTGGTAGGGAGGAGACAGAAATACCGCAAATAAAATAAAACAACAGCAACTAGACCTTCCCTCTTCTCAGCTCTAAACCCCATTACTTTGCATCTTAAGAGGCAGAGGCAAAAAACAGTATGTCATGCTGGGAACTGACATTACACAATAAGGCTGTCTTCATTCTAGAGTGAGATAGTGAGGCTTTTTGTTTTTATTTAGTAATCTACACAATTTTGCCTTTCAGTGAAGCAGTGGAGATATTTTACCTCTAGTTATGAGATCTTTGGCAGACGACCCTTCCAAAAAACTCACAACTATCTCAAAATTACAAAACAAATGTCATATGATAAAATAAGTCTGTATCATAATGTGCAAATTTGAAAACACATATCCTATTCACAATAGCAATCTATACAGGCAAGATGAAGACAGGCATGCTGAAAGCAATCATATTATTACTGAGATGGAATTCACATACTATAAACTCGACCCTTTTGAAATGTGCAACTCACTATTGTTAGGTTTGTTTTTTTTTTTAAAGTATATTCAAAGAACTATACACCATGAGCACTACAAAATTTTAGAATGTTTTCAAATCCTCCTACTCAATGGCATTCACTCCTTATTCTTTCCTTCTCCCTGCTCTTGGCAACAACTTATCTAATTTCTGTCTCCATCATATAATTATTTAAACAGGAGGAAACCCTCAGTCATTTGTTAAGGTTTATGGATTATAACAACATTGTTGATGCTAATTATTTAAGCTGATACAAACATGTGATATTGCTCATGTATAATACTTTCTAATAAAAACACATTCTAATTGAAAAGCAGGAAGCAACTGTTTGACTCCTAAGGCTTGGATGTTAAACACATGGCAAAGGCCCAACTTTAGCTGCAAAATAATAATTATCAGAAAACAAAATATACTTTATAAGATTTACCCCAAACCAAACCAAAACACTCAGACAGCCAGAGGCCATCTAGTTCTCACGTCTGGTAAAATTCTGGTTCCCTGTAAGCCACTGCTGCTGCTAAGTCACTTCAGTCGTGTCCGACTCTGTGCGACCCCATAGATGGCAGCCCACCAGGCTCCCCCGTCCCTGGGATTCTCCAGGCAAGAATACTGGAGTGGGTTGCCATTTCCTTCTCCAATGCATCAAAGTGAAGAGTGAAAGTGAAGTCGTTCAGTCTTGTCTGACTCCTAGCGACCCCATGGACTGCAGCCGACCAGGCTCCTGCGTCCATGGGATTTTCCAGGCAAGAGTACTGGAGTGGGGTGCCATAGGAGTTCCCAAATCACATACTGATTGTATTTTACATTTTGTAAGCAGTTTGCTTAAGAGGCAGTCTTCCCTGGTGGCTCAGATGGTAAAGAATCTGCCAAGAATGCGAGAGACTCAGGTTTGATCCCTGGGTTGGGAAGATCTCCTGGGGTAGGGCATGGCAACCCACTCCAATATTCTTGCCTGCAGAATCCCCATGGACAGAGGAGCCTGGTGGGCTGTAGTCCATGGGGTCATAAAGAGTAGGACATGACTGAGCAATTAACTTATCTTCCCACAAAAATCTTATAAATGGCATTTATAATTTTGGTGTGTCCTGTTAGAAACATAGGTGGCTAGCACTGTAAAGTAGTTGAAATTTTCTGCCATGCTAACAGCTAAACAAAATTATAAAAAAATTTAAACTAATAATTAAAATATGGAACAAAAAAAGTGAAATGGAACAAAAATGATAGTGATTAACCATTGAGAGAATACAGAAATATATGGAACTTTGGGGAGGAGACCCTGAAAGTTACCTCTGAACAATTTTTTAGTGCTGAGCACCTCAAGGTCTGCATGTAGCTGGTCTAGTTTCCACAGAGTTCAGAATGAAACACTAGCCACATCTCAAATAAGCACTAAAGTTTTTGTGGCTATAAAGCTGTGTCAAATTTCTCCTTTTAAATCAATATAATAGTTAATTTATTAAATAAATATTATTTTGTAGGGAACTCAAACCTATTTTCATGTTTAATTTGAAGGAAGTGGGTCAGATGGCCATTAATAGGTGAATGGATACACACAGATGGTGGTATATTCCTACCATGAGTTACTGTTTGGCAATAAGAAAGGGACAAACTACTGACGCATGAAACACAGGTGAATCTCAGAGACAAAATGTGGTGTGAGCGAAGCCAGACAAAGAGTGGTTCTGTATTCTTCCATTATAGGAAACTTCAAAACACACACAAAACTAACCTATGGCAAAACGAAGCAGATGTGTGGTTGTTGAGGGTGGCCACTGGCAGATCTTTTTGGGGTGTTGGGAGAATTATCTTGATTGGAGTGGTCACATCAATGTTTGCCAAACTATACACTACACAAGGGTACATTTTACGTATGTGAATTCAAGCTCAATAAAGCTGATTCATGAAGGAGAAAAAGGGGGCCATAAGTATTTTAATTCATCACCCTGACCCTCATGTTAAAAGAACTGACCAGAGGTAATTAAGGGTCCTCAGTATAGTTTTTCACTTTGCAAAATTTAATGATGGACAAGAAAAACAAAGGCGAGGACAGGTCAGACTAAGAAAAAATAATTTCCTGCAGTGGATAGTCCCCTTGGATTGGAAGAAAGGAAGTGAGAAGGTAAGACAGGTTAGACAGGTTTTCACAATCGGCATCCTGGTGATATTGGTGCTGGGCCTGAGAACATCTTGGTGTCCCAATTAGTCTCAAGGCCTAAAAAGACAGTAATACAGATAATACTAGTTGAATGCTACGTGCATCCCTTGTGTGAATGAACTTCCTCAACTTCCTTGTCTTTCCAGTGCCTTGGACAGGCCAAGCACAGTACTGTTTCAGTATCTCTGGCCCTGCAATGCCCTCAGCCAGGTAAGCCCCGCTCTCAGACACTGTACAGCTTACCGCCTCTCCCTCCACCCTGGATCTCTCTGCCACTGCCCTCCTCTGCTTAACCCTTTCTCCCCTTGCTTTCATGTTGTCACTTTACTTTTCTTTGTAGTACCTGTCACCATCTGATCTATGATCCATTTACCATTTACCTTCCCTGTGAGAATAAAGCTCCATGTTTTGTTCACTGCTAGGTTCCTTGCATCAAGAATAGTACCTGCATATAGCAGTCACTCCAGTGTTTGGTAGAGGAATGGATGGGTGGATGAAACTATGTGTGTGATGGGATGAGGGAATGAGAAAGATGGTGAAGTGTCAGTACTTAAGAGGTTTCAAGGACAGAGAATTACCAATATGATACCCCTTCCCCAGTAGTTCAGTTTATCACGGTGACTGCCTTATGCTCTGGAAGACATATGGATAAGAACACACCCACCTCACAGTACTCAGGCCACGTGATCGGCACAGTGTTGGGCACACAGTAAACATTCAACAGTAGCTGCTTACTATTTAATCTGAAATAGTAAGTGTCACACAAACTAAATTAAAACTGACCTTTGTTATGGGCATCGGGGAAAAATACCACGTAAAAGAGATCAGAGGTAGAAAATAGGACTTTTCTTTCCTTCTTTGTTAAAATTGGGGCTAGTTTTCAAGTTACAGTAGTTTCTGAAAGTACCATTTAATTATGGGGTATTCAGTAAATGGTTTACTAGCTTACTTAGCTCTGTTAACTGAATTAAATGATCCTGAAAACACAGTTTTCTTCAATGCGCTTAATGAATATTTTCTGTTTACCATTATTGATGCTTTTACAAATATCTGCTATGCCTCCAGTATGATCACGGTGCCAATGGGTCACTATGATTTCCTGGATGGCTGTGTTAAATTCCGTCAGAGCCTGCTTTAAACAGCTGATATATTCTGGGATTGATGGTTCTCCAGTGTCGATGAGGATCCTCCTGAAAATTAAATGGAAGATAATCACACAATCAGAACACATAGTATCAATATATTTCTCACACAGATAATTTACAGCACGTGTAAGAAACTGCATAAATTGCCTTGCTTCTAAAGTGCTTGAAAACCAGATGCATATAAGCTTAACTATAATCATCTCACCTTAAGAAAATTCTTTGAAAAAACTTAAAAGCTAAATGCGAGTCTCAACGAGGAATAACAGCAATGACATTGAACACTTACATAGCATTTAAAAGAATAAAACAAGAAAGAAGGCACAGTTCCAGGGATCTTACATGTTTTTACAACTGTATTCCTTGTAACAAACTCTGAAGGTAGGCTTTTTATTATTATATCCAGAAATTAAGTAACTGGCCCAAGGTTACTTTGCAAAGAAATGGCAGAACCAACATTCAAGCCCAGGTATTCTGATGCCAGAATATGCATGTTTATTCACTCTGCTCTCGAGATTTTTTACAGCATCCTCAAATGTCTGAGCAATAAGGAAGAAGCTGATTCAGTGGTTTCCCTAAGGAAATGTAGTCTTCTGCACTATATACAAAATGAAGTACTGGGGTTTCCGTATGGGAAAGTGAGGGCAGCAGGGGAGCAAGGGGTGGGGGTGGGGGAATGTTTGAGCTGTTTCCTTCCTTTACTTAGACAACTTACTTTTTCTGCTTTGTGGTTCTGAACCCTCCTTCTGCTTTGTTTGCCCTTCCTCCCTGTTTTATCAACCTGAATATTCACTGGAAGTACTGACGCTGAAGCTCCAATACTTTGGCACCTGATGCAAAGAGCAGACTCAATGGAAAAGACCCTGATGCTGGGAAAGACTGAGGGCAGGAGAAGGAGGCAACAGATGATGAGATGGTTGGATGGCATCATCGACTCAACAGACATGAGTTAGAGCAAACTCTGGGAAGACGGTGAAGGAGAGGGAAGCCTGGCATGTTGTAGTCCACAGGGTTACAAACAGTCAGACACGTGAGCGACGGAACAGTACTGTTTTATGGGGGCAACAATCTTTCTCTCTGAAGTGAAGAAATAATGGGGACATTTTCCTCCTCAAGACCCAATTCACCAACTTCTTAAATTCATGCTGTTTCACAAGAATCCCTCTCAAGCTGAGGCTGGGGGAGACAGGATTCATCTTGATAAAAAGTCTGTTATTCATTTGTGCATTAATTCCTCAATAGCTGTTTATGAATGATCTACTATGTGCTATGCTTTTCTTTTTTGTTGCTTTTTACATTTTTAACATCAAAAATGTGTTATGCTTGTCTCACAAGGCAAAAACCCATCTTGCCCTGGAAAAACCTGAGTTTAAGTGTTAATGATATCTCTTCTGTGATTTCTGATGTTGGCTGAATTGCCACACTGGAAACTTCTGACAGTGATAACTGGATTAAAACCTTTAATTATACTATCCTAGACTTAATCTTCTGAGAAGGCAATGGCAACCCACTCCAGTACTCTTGCCTGGCAAATCCCATGGACGGAAGAGCCTGGTAGGCTGCAGTCCATGGGGTCGCTAGGAGTCGGACACAACTGAATGACTTCACTTTCACTTTTCACTTTCATGCACTGGAGAAGGAAACGGCAACCCACTCCAGTGTTCTTGCCTTGAGAATCCCAGGGATGGGGGAGCCCGGTGGGCTGCCGTCTCTAGGGTCGCACAGAGTCAGACACGACTGAAGCGACTTAGCAGCAGCAGCAGACTTACTCTTCACTGGTCGCATCAAATATTAAATTATATATTCATTTTGGGGGCTATCTGATGATTTATGGTATCTACAAGTCTCTAAGACAAGAGAAAACAAAGCTTTTGTTAAAGGTGTATTTTTTCTGCCAAGTTCATAGGACACCCTTAATACACTACCTGAAACACTATAGGCACTTAGGCACTTTTCTACTATGAATGAATGAAAGCTTTCTTTTTTCTCTTTTAATTAAATCCCATTTAAAACAGTAAGAAATACTATGTCTCCAGAAATTAAAAAAAATACCATAAGTGTTTTATTAAAGCACAACTTAATCAAGACTAAGTTGTATTAATACTTTACAAACAGGACCTCATTTTATTAAGCATCCTGCAAGGAAAAAATGAAGTTTCACTTTTCATCTACATTTAACAGTGTCTCTTGAAATGTCACTTTGAAGTTCTTGCCACCAAGGACTAGGGCCTGTTTCCTCATCCTTTGAGTAGGGATGTACACTGGGTTTTCCTATGGCCAATGGACTGACATGAAAGTGATTGTAAGCCTTTGCCTCTAGGTCTTTACATACTTCCTCTCATTCCACTGGAACCCTGCAATCAGCCAGTGAATACGTTAGGCTAGCCTGCTGCAGGATAAGTGACCAAAACACAAAAATAAAAACCATACACTGCTACTTTGGCTACGTGGGGAAGAACGGATTGAACAGGGACAAAAGTAAACGCAGACAGGCCAGTGAGAAACTATTTTAAAAGCATAAGCTAGAGTTGTACTGGCTTGGACAGGTTACCAGCAGTGGAAATGTTGAGATCTTTATAATGGCTTGGATATGTGTGTGCAGGAAGTAAAGAAAAGTGGACAAGGAGGGTACTTAAGTACTTACCTTGATTATATATGAGGATGGTTCTGTTTACCAAGATTCAGACAACTGGAAGAAGACAGGTAGTTTCGAGTATCCAATCAGAGATATAAAAAAGCAGTTGGCTACCCTTGTCTGAAGATGAACCTGGATTTGTCTACAATGCAGCTATAAATTCGGGAGTTATTAATGAATACAACAGGTGAAGCCCAGGAAGTAGTCAAAATCCTCTGGGTAGAGAATACAACGATGAGAACAGAAGAAAGAGTAAGACTGTCTCCTGAGGAACTCAACAGCTTAAAATATCTGGTAAAGAGGATGATTCTATAAAGGAGATTGCTGGAGAGTAGAATAGCTAGAGAGGTGAGAACAAACCAGGAGAAGGCCGTGTCAATAAATCAGGGAGTGGTCCACAGCATCAAAAGATACTGAAGTTCAAATAAGATGGGAATGGTAAAATGCCACTGGGTTTAGTGATACAGGAGCCACCAGTGATCTTAGTGGAATAGATGGATCTCACTTATCAGAATCACCTGGACCCAATTACTTTTCATTTCTAGCCACCTAACATCTACTAGACCTGCCTTTTGAGAAACCTATATGCAGGTCAGGAAGCAACAGTTAGAACTGGACATGGAACAACAGACTGGTTCCAAAAAGGAAAAGGAGTACATCAAGGCTGTATATTGTCACCCTACTTATTTAACTTCTATGCAGAGTACATCATGAGAAACGCTGGGCTGGAAGAAGCACAAGCTGGAATCAAGACTGCCAGGAGAAATATCAATAACCTCAGATATGCAGATGACATCACCCTTATGGCAGAAAGTGAAGAAGAACTAAAAAGGCTCTTGATGGACGTGAAAGAGGAGAGTGAAAATGTTGGCTTAAAGCTCAACATTCAGAAAACGAAGATCATGGCATCTGGTCCCATCACTTCATGGGAAATAGATGGGGAAACAGTGGCTGACTTTATTTTGGGGGGCTCTAAAATCACTGCAGATGGTGATTGCAGCCATGAAATTAAAAGACACTTACTCCTTGGAAGCAAAGTTATGACCAACCTAGATAGCATATTCAAAAGAAGAGACATTACTTTGCGAACAAAGGTCCGTCTAGTCAAGGCTATGGTTTTTCCAGTGGTCATGTATGGATGTGAGAGTTGGACTGTGAAGAAAGCTGAGCACTGAAGAATTGATGCTTTTGAACTGTGGTGTTGGAGAAGACTCTTGAGAGTCCCTTGGACAGCAAGGAGATCCAACCAGTCCATTCTAAAGGAAATCAGTCCTGGGTGTTCTTTGGAAGGACTGATGCTAAAGCTGAAACTCCAGTACTTTGGCCACCTCATGCGAAGAGTTGACTCATTGGAAAAGACTCTGATGCTGGGAGGGATTGGGCAGGAGGAGAAGGGGACGACAGAGGATGAGATTGCTGGATGGCATCACCAACTCGATGGATGTGAGTTTGAGAGAACTCTGGGAGTTGGTGATGGACAGGGAGGCCTGGCGTGCTGCGATTCATGGGGTTGCAAAGAGTCGGACACAACTGAGCGACTGAACTGAACTGAACATCTACTTTATACAGCAGAGCAGCAGCACTGGCACATTAACTTATCACAGCTCAGTTGCATGGGCTCAACATCATCTCTCTCGCTCTCATCTGTGAGTGATTCCACTGGCCATTCATAGTAGTCTAAGTAGTGCAACATCAAAGACGGTGAATCTGTTCTTCTCTCAATCAGCTTCAGGTTCTTCATGTCTTTTAGCACCAGCACTTTGCCACGCTGAGTGTGATTCTAGTGTTTAAAGATACAGTATGGATTTTTCATACAACATTGTCCCCAACCCCCGCCAATTTCTTCATCTGGTTTTCAAACAGAACCAGCCATCTGTTTCATCACTGGAGGAAAAACAGGCTGTGTTGAACTTTTTGAGACACAGTACACTGATCTCCTATGTTGTGTTTTCCTGAGAGACTTCCAAGGATAATTTTGACTATATGCAATTTTCATCTTAGGTACTGACTTTAGAACTCATTTAAGATGACACACTGAAAAGTGAAGAGCACACCTATAGACTTCCTGGGGTGAGTGGGTCTAAGCCAACCCCGACTCTATGCTAGATATCAGGTATTTTTTTCTGCCTAATTTTCTGTTCGCCTAGACCCCGGAGGCAGCGTAAAGCTCTGACTCTGCGTTGTTTATCCTGACTCAACTTTTTGCTTTCTGCTAGATGGTCAGTACTTCCAGATTCTCCAAGCTGCTGCTTCTAAAACCGATTTACCAGAAAAAGGCAAATACAGTGGATACTTCAAATGAAAACCCAATAAACTACTTATTAAACTGTTTATTAATCAACTAATTTTACTAATTGTAACATGTCTGCTGCTGCGGCTAAGTCGCTTCAGTTGTGTCCATCTCTGTGAGACCCCACAGACAGCAGACCACCAGGCTCCACCATCCCTGGGATTCTCCAGGCAAGAACACTGGAGTGGGTTGCCATTTCCTTCTCCTATGCAGAAAAGTGAAAGTGAAGTCTCTCAGTCGTGCCTGACTCCGAGCAACCCCATGGACTGCAGCCCACCAGGCTCCTCCATCCATGGGATTTTCCAGGCAAGAGTACTGGAGTAGGGTGCCATTGCCTTCTCCGTAACACGTCTAGTTCATGGCAAATAGATGGGGAAACAATGGAAACAGTGAGAGACTTTATTTTTGGGGGCTCCAAAATCACTGCAGATAGTGACTGCAGCCATGAAATTGAAAGACACTTGCTCCTTGGAAGAAAAGCTATGACCAACCTAGACAGCACATTTAAAAGCAGAAACATTACTTTACCAACAAGGTCTGTCTAGTCAAAGCTATGGTTTTTCCAGTAGTCATGTAAGGATGTGAGAGTTGGACCATAAAGAAAGCTGAGCACCAAAGAATTGATGCTTTTGAACTGTGGTGTTGGAGAAGACTCGAGAGTTCCTTAGACAGCAAGGCGATCAAACCAGTCAATCCTAAAGGAAATCGATCCTGAATACTCATTGGAAGGAGTGATGCTGAAGCTCCAATACTTTGGCTACCTGATGTGAAGAACCGACTCATTGGAAAAGACCCTGATGCTGGGAAAGATTGAAGGCTGGAGAAGGGGACGACAGAGGATGAGATGGTTGGATGGTATCACTGACCGATGGACATGAGTTTGAGCACGCTTCCAGAGTTGGTGATTGACAGGGAAACCTGGCGTGCTGCAGTCCATAGGGTCACAAAGAGTCGGCCACGACTGAGTCATTAAGTTTAACTGACGAGCACGTCCAGACTGAATAATTAAATTCTGGGCTCAAGGTAAACTATATCTTATTTTCAATTTTTATTATCTAGAGTAAGGACTACACAAAGATTGCTCAATGCACTTGCTGTGCAGTAACTGACATGTTACCGTTCCTCCATCATACCACTAAAACAGAATGCGTCTGAACAAGACAAAAATCTTGAAAATACAGACAGGTTATTCCATTCGCAGAATAATTTAAAATAGTTAAAAATATTTAAAATAAAGTCACACAACAGTAACAAGAAACAAAGTTCGCTCTTCTTTCCCCAAGCTGGCTAGCTTTTTCCCTGACTCGAGCAATTTGAAGCAAGGAAATCCTGCTCTCCGCTATAGAGTTAAGAAAAAGGCCTCAATACAACCTCTCGCTTTTGCGAACGGAAGTCAAACTCAGGGCCAACCACCAGTGAAAGTCAGGTGAGGAAAGTAAACGCATTCTTGGATTCTTAACTCCAAGCGATCCTAGTGTCTCAACAACTTAACCTCACTCTGGCTTTCAAAATCAAACAAAGTAAATTGGGTCTCGAAAACAGGAAACATGTCCGTTTTTCCTTAGCCATTTGTAAGTTAAGACAGTTGACTACCCCGGGTGGAAGTGATTTTGGGGAGGGGGTGTCCGAATCGGGGTGGGCTGGGGCAGGACCCCACAGTGCAGGCTGCAGGCGCACAGCGTCTCCACCCGCCGCGAGCAGTCCCCGCAGGCCCAGCTCCGTGCGTCCCGAGGGGCGGTAGGTATGATGGCGAGGGTGGAGAAACGTTTACCTGGGGCCGGTCCCCACCAGGTAGGTGTTGGTGCCCTGCAGGGTCATGGGACCCGGGTTACAGCCTAGGACGCGAATCACCCGACTGGACAGCCGTTCTATGCGCTGCAAAGTGGCAGCCATCTCCTCCCCTGCCGCTCGCCGCCGCGGAGCAGGCAAGACCGCCCAGGCGCGGAACCAGCAACAAGGCCGGGGGCGGGGCCGGCGGTCACCTGACGCCGCGCGAGTGGATGGGGCGTGGACCCGTAGCTGTGCAGGGGGCGGGGACATAGGTCACGTGGCGTAGCACGAGCGAAGTGGGCGGGCCGGGGAAATCAGCCCTGGTGCCGTGGGCGGGGCCGGAGATCACGTGTTGACGCGCGAGCCCAGCAGGTGGGGGAGTCGCGGACTTGCGGTGAGGCGGGCCAGTGGCACGTGACTCTAGCCGAGTTTCGTGGGCGGCAGCGCGAGGTTGTTCGCTGGCACGAGGCGCGCGGCGGCCTGAGGCGAGACTGGACTCCGGCCCTTGCGTACTGCCGCCTGTCACAGAGCCTGGTGGTTTTGCAGGAGTTTGTTTTCAGGCAGGCTAGTTTGTTCGACTGCGAAAGACACATTTTAACCCGGGAAGTCTTGGAATGGAGCAAGGGGTAGGCAGGTTTCGGGTTAGTTACAGAGCACGGAATCCCGGGAAGGGTAGCTAGTCGGGTTTTCAGGTCAGGGTGGGTGTGTGAGGAGGAACTGGTTTATCTTTTATAATAAATAGCAGTGAAAGTGAAGTCGCTCAGTCGTGTCCGACTCTTCGCGACCCCATGGACTGTAGTCTATCAGGCTCCTCCGTCCATGGAATTTTCCAGGCAAGAGTACTGGAGTAGGTGGTTTGTTTAGCACTTACTGCTGTGGAGAAGGCAATGACAACCCACTCCAGTACTCTTGCCTGGAAAATCCCGTGGATGGAGGAGCCTGGTGGGCTGCAGTCCATGGGGTTGCGAAGAGTCGGGCACGGCTGACCGACTTCACTTTCACTTTTCAGTTTCCTGCATTAGAGAAGGAAATGGCAACCCACTCCAGTGTTCTTGCCTGGAGAGTCCCAGGGATGGGGAGACTGGTGGGCTGCCGTCTATGGGGTCGCACAGAGTCGGACACGACTGAAGCGACTTTGCCGCAGCAGCTGTGCCGAGTGCATTTTACAAACGTTCAGTTTAGTCGCTCAGTCGTGTCTGACTCTGCGACCCCATGAATCGCAGCAGGCCAGGCCTCCCTGTCCATCACCAACTCCCGGAGTTCACCCAGACTGATGTCCATTGTGTCGGTGATGCCATCTAGCCATCTTTTCCTCTGCTGTCCCCTTTTCCTCTTGGCCCCAATCCCTCCCAGCATCATGGTCTTTTCCAATGAGTCAACTCTTCGCATGAGGTGGCCAAAATATTGGAGTTTCAGCTTTAGCATCAGTCCTTCCAGTGAACACCCAGGACTGATCTCTTTTAGAATGGACTGGTTGGATCTCCTTGCTGTCCAAGGGACTCGCAAGAGTCTTCTCCAACACCACAGTTCAAAAGCATCAATTCTTTGGCACTCAGCTTTTTTCACAGTCCAACTCTCACATCCATACATGACCACTGGGAAAACCATAGCCTTGACTACTATCTCCTTTAATCTTCACAATGTGAAGAAGGCAATATTTTTATGTCCATTTTACAGGCACAAAACGGAGGTTTGCAGACATGCCCCAACCTTGTACCAACATCCCACGCCTCACCTGCAGTGGGTTCAAGGAGCTCCGCTCCCTTTTGTGCCACTTGCAGTACCCCCACCAACCCCAAGACTAGGGGAGACGCGAGCGTGTGTGTTGGGGGTGTGGTCTTGGTGGGAGGTTGTGTCCAAGACATAAAGGACTTCTGTTTCTTTGTAAGGAGTCCTTTTCTAATCTGCTGAGCAGTTAACTACCCTAGTGTTAACTAACCTTCCCCATATTAAAAAACAAAACAAAACAAAACCAGTTACTGTTTATCTAAGGGAATGCACAGATCTCATAATCAGTTTCATTCCCTTATGGGCAATTGTATGTATGTAAAAGATGTGGAACACGTGTGATATCCTAGCCCATGCCTTTTTCAAAAGAAATGATAAATTGATACATTAGATGCTAGTGGTTCTAAAATTTAGGCCTTTTTAAAGATAATTATTTATTTCTAATTGGAGGATAATTGCTTTACAATATTATGTTGGTTTCTGCCGTACATTAACATGAATGCCCCATAGGTACATACACACCCCCTCCCTCTTGAATCCGCCTCCTACCCCATCCCACCCCTCTAGGTTGTAGGGCATGCATTTTTAACATCCTTTTTGGCAGGTGCTTCTGGAGAAAGGATTGTTGCTCTGTATGCAGTATTTATATTACAAATCGAAAGTTTAATATTCCAGATTTCTTGAAAACACACCTAGATTATGTGTGGCAAATTTCTTTCCCTGTGTCTTTAAGATGTACTTTTAATAGCAAAATGTTTCAAAAACCTTCATTGAAACAATCATGTGAATTATCTCCTTTGCAATGGGAAGGCAAGCAACAAGTCCTTTAAAGACTTCTTGGGATAATCATCAAAATTCCCTATATCAAGTATTTTCAACTCAACAATATTTATTTGTCTGTTATCAGTAGCTCTTCCAGCAAGAAGCTGGCTTCCCATTTTAAAACCTCTCTCCTGGAAAGTCAGCAAACCTTTGAGAAGAGAGTGGAACTATTTTTGTGGGCAGCTCAACTTTCTTATTCCTTAACTTTTTTTTTTTTTTTCTCGTGAATTAGAATTTCCCTTGTGCCTTCCATCTCAATCCCATTTAGTTCCTTGCCAGGGTCTTCATTTGGTAGATGAAGAAATGGGCCCAACAAATAATTTAAAAGTGACTTGAGTCGTAGAAGGAGAAGTTAGACACTAGCAGAAGAGCAGAACAGAGTGTAGGTGATGAACTTGGTTTAGAGGAGTTTAAGTTGAGTTCATTGTGGGATATCCCCATAAAGAAATCCACAAATAGTTAGATGTATGGCTTGAGCTAGGAAGAAAGATAGAGGCTGCAGATTCAAAACTGAGTCTTTGTGAATATCAATGTAACTTGAAGTTTTAAGTTCCCATGAAAGAAGACCAGTGAGTTTTACATTCTGTTCAGTTACAGTTACAATAATTGATCAGCTACCTCTGACATGTATTGTCATTGATGTGCGGGAATGTGTGTAAAAATGAATAGGATAGCTTTATAGAGGCTTATAACTAAAAAGGAGATGTACATGATAATATTTTAAAGCATATTCAGGTGAATCCTATAGAAGTATAGTGAAAGTGGTGAGATTGCTAGAAGGAAGGAGAGAAATTAGGATGATCTGAGAAAGCTTAACAGTAGTGGATGTTAGCTGATTCTTAAAGGATTGATATAACTTTTATCAGGTAGCTGGAGGAAGAAGGGTTTTCTGGACAGTAAATAACCAAGCAAAGGCTTGGAAATAAGAATTGTAATGTTTATTTTGGTAATAGAAACCAATGATCATATGTTCTTGGGGCATAGGGTTTGAGAAGGTATAAAATTTGAAAAATTAGGTAGGTAGGGCTCTATTAATAATACATTGTAAATTCTTTATTAGAGTATTTAAAATTCAGGAATCTCTCCCTTTCAAACATGAATTGTCCGTTTAGATATGCTGTGAAGCATATTGTATTTTTTAAAAGAATTAATTGATTATATAGTAAAAACTTGTAAACTCATCAGCCTTAAAAGGAGCCATGTAATTCCTTCCCCCAAGGTGATAGTTAAAAAAAAAAGGATGTACTATGGTCACAATGATATAGACTCTTATCACTGGATTAGAATATTGCACATGTGACTAACAGGTGATTTCAGTTTCATTTTGGTTTGGATCTTAAAGGTTTACACACTCTTTAATAATGCTTATTTTCTGTGAGGAAGAAAAAAAAATTCCCAGGATGAAGATTTTCCAGAAGGAACTTTGAATTAAAGAAGTCTTTTTATATGTGGCAAGTAAGTCTGTATATTATGTGTATTAAATTTGATTGACAAATGAGCATTTGCTGGTTTGTACTTCTTCAGGTATCTGCTTTATTGCAAAGAGAGGAAGAGAGCTGTACAGTGAGCAAAGTTTATATTTTTTGGCTGGCAGCCAGATAGTCACACAGGTGGGTTGACCTCTGAATGAGAAACTGGATTGAAACGCCTATTAAGTCAGTGTTCCAAATTCTCTAAGTGAAGTGAAATTTTGTAGATTGGCATTATTTCTCATAAGGTGGTATTGGAACAGTGATCAGTTGTAGGGATAAATATGAACATCCTTCATACAAGTTATCCGACTATGTGGTTATTGAAGGAAGTGCAGGCCCTTTTTTATGAGAGCTGCTATATTTATTAAGTACTTTGCTGTGTAGTTTTCTTTCCAGTTGGCATTATGTTCTGCTTCACTAAATTGGGAATTTAAAAGCTGCCAGATCAGATTAGTTTATTGAGTCTGATATTCTGCCAATAATGCAATTTCTAAGTTTCTTAGAAATTATTTTTTCCCATCTTGTAAATCTTGATTCAAATGGCTAGAGTTTTCCTTTTCCATGCCAGGTAAAGTAAGCTATATTTGTGGGGAGAGTGTTTAAGAATTGTGTACAAGGAGGTCTACCTCGTTTTATTGCACTTCACTTTATTGCACTTCTCAGATATTGTGGTTTTTATAAATTGAACGTTTTGGCAACCTGCATGGAGCCAGTCTACCAGTGCCATTTTCCCAACAGCATTTGATCTCTTTGTGTTACCGTGTTCAATTTTGGTAATTCTCACAGTGCTTCAAAATTTTTTTTATTATTGTTACATTTGTCACGGTGATCAGTTATCTTTTACAACTGCAAAAGGATTTTGTCTTGCTGAAGGCTGAGATCATGGTTAGGAGTTTTTTTAGCAATGAAGAATTTTAAAATTTAAGTATATACAGTTTTAAAACATAATTAATGTGTTCTTGCCTGGAGAATCCCAGGGACGGCAGAGCCTGGTAGGCTGCCGTCTATGGGGTCGCACAGAGTTGGCCACGACTGAAGCGACTTAGCAGCAGCAGCAGCAGCACACTTAATAGACTACAGTTACAGCTTAAACATAATTTTTGTATGCACAGGGAAACCAAAAACTTTGTGTGACTCACTTCATTGTGATATTTGCTTTATTGTGGCAGTCTGGAACTGAACTCATAGTGTCTCCAAGGCATGCCTGTACATTAAAATTAGTTTACTCATTAGAGATAACTCACACAAATACCAACATCTCTAAGCCTCAGTTTATGATCTGTAAAATGGGGCCGATGATAATCTTACAGAAATTTGTGAGAATTAAATAAAGTTTGTAAAACATTTCACACATAGTAAATACTCAGCGTCTATCAGAATACTATCTATTCTTCTACTATGGGCTTCCCTAGTGGTTCAGATAGTAAAGCGTCTGTCTGCAGTGCACTCCTGCATTGCAGGAGTTCGACCCAGGTTCGACCCCTGGGTTGGGAAGATCCCTTGGAGAAGGAAATGGCAGCCCACTTCAGTATTCTTGCCTGGAAAATCCCATGGACCTGGAGCCTGGTAGGCTACTGTCTGTGGGGTTGCAAAGAGTCGGACACGAATGAGCGGCTTCACTTTCACTCTTTGTTTTCTTCTACTATATATGGAAATATTTTTTTTCCTAAATAGGAAGCTTAGGAAATTGCAGTTTTTTTAGATGATGTTAAACAGGACTTGGATACATATTAAACACATCCAATATATTCATGTTAAGAAATTCATCAACATTTTGGGGAATTTTGTTCCACATACTCAAAATCTAGTACATTAGACTTCTGAACTCACTGTTCCTTCCACCTGGCAAGCTTTCTCATATAATAGCAATATGGCTAATTTCTTTACTCAGATGCCATCTTAGTGAGGCCTGCTCTGACCATTCTAATTAGAATTACAACCTGTGACGCACCTGCCTCTACTCCAACTCCCGATTTCCCTTAAAATGCTCTGTTCTTTCTGTAGCACTTATCACCTTCTAATATGATGTCTAATTTTACTTATTTTTATTATTTGATTATCTTTCTGTGCTAGGATGTAAGTTCCACAATGGCAGGGATTCTTGTTTCTTTTACACATGATACATCTCAAGAGCTTAAAATAGCACATCATAGGTATAAATATTTAATTAAACAGAACTTTTTGATGAAGTCTTATCCTGCTAAACTCCATGCTTAAAGTGACATGACATCTTTCATTTAAGATAAGAAACTGGCTGCAGGGAAATTCATGCCCTATTAGATGAGAAATACTTAGACTTAAAAAAATTTTTTTCCATTCTGTTGGCCACAACATTCTTGGTAGGAAAAGTAGCAATAATGACTGTTTTTTTTTTTTTTTACTGTAAGAACAGTGAACTATCTTTTAATATTATTCTGAAAACTTTTAAAAGAAATTACATACAAGTGCTAAAATGACAGGAACACTGCTAAGTATTAGATTGTGTGTGTTTTTTTAAATAACATCTTCCCCAATACATAGGGTGTTAATCTACTCAGGCTGCCTTAACAGAATCCAACAGATAGGTGGATTAAATAATATAAATTAATTTTTCCCATAGTCTGGAGACTGGAAGTCCAACATTGAGGTGCCAGGAGGGTTGGTTTCTGTTGAGGCCTCTTTCTTTGGCTTGCAGATGGCTCTTTTCTTGCTCTGTCGTTTCTTATAAGGACACCACTCCTATTGGGTTAGGGACCCATCCTTGTGACTTCTTTTAACCTTATTACCTCTATAAAGGCCTGTCTCTAGGAACAGTCACTTTGAAGGTTAGTGCGTCAGCGTATGAATTTTGAGGGAAACTGTTCAGCTCATAAATATAGAAAAGAATGAAGAACAAATCATCTATAATACCGTTAATTCCCCAGATGAAACTACTGTTAACGTTTTTCCTACTTCTCTAGTCCTATTTCCTTTACATTTTCAAAGCTTTGAGATTATAACAGTATTTTTTCCACTTAACATTCTTTAAAGTGAAGTCAAAGACTGCAAACTCAGATGCTTACAGGTATCAGGCAGACAGGCAAAGTAATAATGGTAACTAACAGTTATTAAGCTCTAATTGTATCATGTACTTTTCTAGAGGCTTGTATGAATTTTATATATATATATATATACATATATATATATAACCTTTCTTAACCTTAACAACAACCCTCTGAGATATATACCATTATTATCTCCATATTTCAAA
Source organism: Ovis aries (assembly GCF_016772045.2). Classification (NCBI taxonomy): domain Eukaryota; kingdom Metazoa; phylum Chordata; class Mammalia; order Artiodactyla; family Bovidae; genus Ovis; species Ovis aries. The sequence goes on from NC_056062.1 coordinate 47,331,521, forward strand.
TGAAGATAAGGGATAGGGAGGTAAAAAGAACATGTTTAAGGAAATACAGCTATTAGATAGCTGCATGGGCACTGAGACCTCACTGTTGAAATGACTGAAGTGGGGTTACTGGCTACTGTGGTGAACTTGAGAGAGCCTTTGCCGTCTAGGGTGGGTACCCACTGCTCATGAAGAAATGATAGTCTACTGTAGCAGATCTTTGAGTTCTTTGATAGCAGTGAAAACTCTGGATTTTTATATGAAATCTTGGCAATTCATTAGTACAATTAAAGAAATCCCTGTTGGGTTGAACAGATGTCATCTGCAGATTGCATTCATGTTTATAAAATAGGCTTCATAATAGTAATATCTACCTTCTAAGTTTGGTGTAAGAATTATATGAAGACATTTTATTTGCAACATATAGGTCAATTCCTGGCGTGTAGTAACTGTTATTAATATTTTCTCCAGTCATCAAGATTCTTTAGAAGTATCATTTACTACTGTTTTTGTTTTAAGAAATTATAAAACACATTAGTGCATATCTGTTGTAAAAAACTCAAACAATATGAAAGAATATTTAAAAGATTGAAATTGCACTTGTTTCCCACTCCACTCCTTTCCCCTCTCCATGTATATTAAAAAAGTATATACTGCAACATGCTATATTTATCCTTCTGGTACTTGCTTCTTTCATTTAATATGTCTTGGAGACCTTGTGAAATCAGTTTATATGAAGCTACTTCATTCTTTTTAAAGGCTGCATAGTATATTCTTTAGTGTGAATGTACCATAATTTATTGAATTAGATTTCTCAATTGTCATTTGGGTTGTTTTCAATTTTTGCTGTTTTAAAAAAGGTTCTGCAAAGAGCATATACCTTTGTGCATGTTTGTAAATATTTCCCTAGGCTTGATTCTTAGATGGAATTGCTATATCAAAGCACATTAAGAATTTTCACAACTGCTGGACCTTTGTTAAATATATTTTTAGTAGCTTTGTGATATTTTACTTTATGAATCTATCATTATTTAATTCTTCTTGTTGATACATTTAGATTATTTCCAATTTTTTGCCACTATATATAGTCCTTTAGTAAATATATTTGTGAGTACGTTATGTTTTTTAAAAAGCAAATAGTCTGAGAGGAAGTTGTCAACTATTAAGTGTTATGCTCCGAGCCCGTATCTCTGAACTGACCGAGAGAGAGAGCAAGTCCACCACGGTACTGCAAGGGCAAGAAGGGAGTTTATCTCTAGCGTGCTAGGGCCCAAGTCTCATCCCACACAAGGGAATCCGACAAGAGCCCCGAACAAAGGAGTATGGTGGCTTATATACAGGCAGTTCTTTGTCTCAGTTACAGGAGTAGCTGGCGTTACATGATTGGCCAGGCAGGATGAGCGCATATCCTGTCTCTTTCTGGTAAACATGACTCAGGTCCTAGAGACCGTCGTTTGGTCCCTAACATTAAGTATATTTCTAACACTTTACTTTCCCAAAGCTATATATTGTAAGAAATGTATTTAGTGGTAATATATTATTTTTAGAAAAAGTAGGGCTTTGATAAAGTCATGGCCTAGGATTTTTAATGTTAGAATCAAGATTTTTTGAAATTTTTATGTTTTATTTTAGGTGTTTTCATCTGTAATGAAGATCACTGTGAAACAAGATTGAATAAAGCCTAGTAACAACTGGACTAGAGGTTTAGAATAGAAAGTTAAAATTAGTCACTTTGGTTTTAGTGTTCCAATTTCATAATGTTTATTCTTTAAAATATTTAGGGAGTGAAAATTAAAATTCAGTGCTATACCAAAGAATGCACTAATATGTGTTTTTTTCTTTATGTATGAGAGGAGGAGGTAAATAACCAAGAGATACAGTGATTCATAATGAAATATACTAAGTTGAATTTTATGATGTCAGTCCTTGGCATTATGATCTATGTTGCTGATTTAATTGTGGACATCTGGGTGTCTGTCAGATTTTTTCATGAAAGACAGTATGTTTTTGGTGTTTTAACAGTAAGCTTTATGCTCTTTGGAACACTTGTGGTCCAGTGTTTTAGTTATTCTTGGTTCAAGGCTGATTTAAAAGAAGCAGGCCGAGAAAGTCATCATTGTTTTCTTCTACTTCATTGCTTGCAAGGTGGAGTTTTTACAAGGTAAGCATATACTTTTGATCTTTACTACTGTTATTCTCTGATTCAGACAGAAGCTACTTTCTGTATCTGGTTAGTGAAATGTACGAAGTTTCTCTATTTGCATGTAGGACAAAGGTTACTTGCTTCTCACTAGCAATGCTTGCATGAGTCATTGTACTGTCAGAATTTCCAAGTTCATTAATAGAATGTTTTAATTTACCGAATTAAGTTGCTTTTTCTAATATATTATCACATTTTTATGAGAAAGAAAAGGACTCATTTCTATGTCTTGTGAATCTTTTCTCCTCTATTTTATATTTTAAAACTGATTATGTAAATACAGCCTATCACTTGCAACTCTGATGGAAAGAACTTACTTTTTTAAGTAACTTGTATTATTGATTTAATGAGATGAAATTTTTACTGCGTAGCCATGTGGTTAGCTAGGGTACAGAATCACTCAGAACTAAAAACAAACTTAAAAATAGAGTTGTTTAAAACCTATTTTATGGTTAAAGAAAGTAGAATCTAAATGAGCTTGGAGAATTCTGATTATCCATATATCTAATTTCACATCTCCTTTTCTTTCATTTTCTTAAGAGATTTAATTCTGTTCAAAGCAATATATGTATTAAAGGTAAGGAGAAGAATTAAAGACAAATATTAAAAGGATAATGTACTATTTTGTTACAGTTAGGTTTTGAATTTGAGCTATTTTAATAGTCATCTTTCCTGAGAAAGATGTTAGTGGTAGTAGAATTCTAGGTAAATAGTTATTTTCTCTCTGTATGTTATGTTCTGTCGTCTTTTTGTTTCCATTGTCATAATTGAGTAATTAGATCAGTCTTGCTGTTGTTCTTTAAAAGGGTTTTGTTTTCTTTCCCCTCTGGTTGCACTTATGATTTTTCTCCTTATATTTGGGTTTCTCCAGTTTATGATATATCCATGTAAAAAATTTATTTTTATTTCTTTCACTTGGGATTTGCTTGCTGTCTTGATGCTGTGAATTATTAGCTTCCATGAGTTCTGCACAATTCTCAGCCATTATCTTTTCTAACATTTTCTATACTATATTTCTGTCTCTTTTCCTTCTGGACTCCAAAAAAATTTAAGATAGATTTTCTTGCTATATCCAACATGATTGTTACTGTTAGATTGGTTATCTGAGATCTTTTTTGTTTCCTAATATAAGTCTGTATTGTTATAAACTTCTCTCATAGAACAGCTTTTGCTGTGTCCCATATACTTAGTATCATTGTGTTTTCATATTCACTTGTCTTCAGGTATTTTTTGATTTCCTCGTTGATTTTGTCGGTGACCCATTGATTGTCTAGTAGCATGTTATTTTTGTTTTTTATGCGTTCTTGTAGTTGATTTCTAGTTTTATGCCATTGTGGTCAGAAAAGATGCTTGATATAATTTCAATACTCTTAAATTCATTGAAACTTGTTTTTGTGGCTTGTCATGTGATCTATCCTGGAGACTGTTCGATGTGCACTTGAAAAGAGTGTGTATCTTGCCGCTTTTGGATGGAATGGTCAATATATAATCTCTTAAGTCCATCTGGTTTAATGTCACTTAAGATCAGTGTTTTCTTATCTGGATCTTACATCTCTCCCCTGATGTAAATGGGATGTCAAGGTCCACTATGTCAGTTTCTCTCTTTATGTCTGTTAATATTTGCTTTATGCATTTAGATGCTCCTATGTTGTGTATTTATATATTTACAATTGTTATATCTTCTTCTTTGACTGATCCCCTTATCATTATGTAAGTCTTTTTTTGTCTCTTGTTACATACAGTCTTTATTTTAAAGTCTGTCTTGCCTGATATAAGTATAACTACCTCAGCTTTCTTGTGATTTCCATTTGCATGTAATACTTTTTCCTATACTTTCTCTTTCAGTCTATATGTCTTTAGCTCTGAAGGTAGGTAGCATATACAGGTCTTGTTTTCGTGTCCATTCAGCTACTCTGTGTCTTTTGACTGGAGCATTCAGTCAATTTACATTGAAAGTAATTATTGTTAGATATGTCTTATTGCCATTTTGTTAACTGTTGCAGTTCTTTTTCGTTTTTTTCTTCTTTTGCTCTCTTCCTTTGTGATTTGATGACTGTCTTTGGTGTTATGATTTGGTTTCTTTCCCTTCTTTTGTGTATCTATTATAAATATTTGTTTTGTTATTACCATGTGAAAGTGAAGTCGCTCAGTACAGTCCAATTCTTTGTGACCCCATGGACTGTAGCCCACCAGGCTCCTCTGTCCATGGGATTTTCCAGGCAAAAGTACTAGAGTGGGTTGCCATTTCCTTCTCCAGGGGATCTTCCTGACCCAGGGATCGAACCCTGGTCTCCTGCATTGCAGGCAGACGCTTTTACTGCCTGAGCCACCAGGGAAGTCAACAATCTGTTTATCATACTGATATGTGATTATTTTAAGTTGATGATGTTTTAAGTTCTAACAGTTTGTAACAACCATGCACTTTTGCTTCCCACCACTCATATTTACTGTTTTTGATTTCATATTTTATATCTTTTAAGGCTTCCCTGGTGGCTCAGAGGTTAAAGCGTCTGCTTCCAATGTGGGAGACCTGGGTTCGATCCCTGGGTCAGGAAGACCCCCTGGAGAAGGAAATGGCAACCCACTCCAGTATTCTTGCCTGGAGAATCCCAGGGACAGAGGAGCCTGGTAGGCTAAAGTCCACAGGGTCGCAAAGAGTTGGACATGACTGAGCGACTTCACTTACTTTATATCTTTTTGTTTTTTTGTGTTCCTTAGATACTTATTATGGATATAGATGATTTTACTCCTTTTGTCTTTTAACCTTCCTATTAGCTTTATGAGTGGTTGATTTACTACCCCTACTGTATATTTGCCTTTACCAATGAGATTCTTCCTTTCATAATTTTCATATTTCTAGTGGTGGTCTCTTTTCTGCTTAGGGAAGCTTCCTTAACATTTTTTATAAAGCTGGCCTACTGGTTCTAAACTCTTTTAGCTTTTGCTTGTCTGTAAAATTTTATATCTCTCCTTCAAATCTGAATGATATCCTTGCCGAGTAGAGTATTCTTGCTTATAGGTTTTTTTACTTTCATCGCTTTGACTACATGGTGCCACTGCCTTCTGGTCTGTAGAATTTCTATGAAAAAGGCAGCTGATAGTTTTATGGGAATTCCCTTGTACATGTAACAGAGATTCTACATTCTTACTGATTTTTATGCTTAGTAATTAGAGATGCTGGAATAAGTAGATAGTCATTTGGAAAAATAAGTAAATTATAAGTGGACCTTCACACAAAGGTCATACTTAGCTTATGCTCTAGCATGGTATGTGATCTTGAAAAAAGTTTAGCCTGTTCTGTAATGAAGGTGAAATCTTTAGAAATATATTGGTAGAAACATAGAGAAGGGTAGAGTATTGGGAGAGTTTTAAAATGTTGCAGTTTATGTCTTCAGTTTCTCAGTCTTTGATATGACAGGACATGGGCGCTAACTCCTAATCAGAAGAAAATCTGAAAGCATAAACTGGAAGAGTTTTGTTTCCAGAGAGACACTAAGCACCACCCACCTGCAACCCGCAACACCAAACCCAAACCACAAGGACAAGAAAACAGATTTTTTTCCCATTTGCCATTTAAATGAATAGACCACAGGTTGTAGAAATTGACTAGAATGGAAATAAGAGGAAGTAATAACCAGTATATGCAACATAAGAACAGTAAAAGTTTTGATTCACTTTAGAGTTGGGATAATTTCAGGTTGCATATTATAGACTATACAGCTAGGTAAAATACCAGACATCAGGATAAATTTCAAATGACTCAAATATTTAATGCAAGAAATGTACTATTAGAAAACATAGGAAAATTCCTTTCAGCCTTGAAATGGAGAGGCTTTCTAACCATAACTCAAAATCCCCAAGCTATAAAAATTATAGATTTGACAATAAAAATTGCACACAATAAATAAAAATATCCCAACAAACAAAAGCAAAGCAAAAAGGAAAACAGTTTTCATAGGGGAAAATATTTATAATTTTTAATAGAAAAAGACCTAATCTTTTCATATTTAATGAGCTTCTGAAGTCAAAGAGAAAGAGGTCATCCTCCCGGTTGAAAAATGGGGAAAAGAATGAGGATATTTTTGAGAAGAGGAAATGCAAATGGCTCTTAAGTTGTCTGAAGGATACTATACCTCATTCATAATTTAAAAACTGCCAATTAAAACTTCACTGAGATACTTTACCTACCAGATTGGTGAAAATCCAAGTGATAATACACTGTCATGGTAAAGTATGGGAAAATAGGTATTCTTCTACTTTGTTGATGGGAGTATGGATTGATACAATCCATACCAGTTCATAAACAGTTTGAGCATATTTCAGGTGCACATATCTTTAGGCCAGAGGTTCCTCTTCTGGGAATCTATCATGCCTGCATACATGTAAAATGACATATGCATAGCTTTTCAGTTGTAGTATTGTTTATGACAGCAACATACTGGAAACAAGCTGTTGGTAGAATTTATATATCTATGCAATGTCATACTACAATAATTATTACAAAGAATGATAAAATACTTTATATACTGGAATGGCAAGATCTCCAGGATGTACTTTTAAGTGAAAAGACAGGGTGTAGACAACAGGTATGATATAATACAGTCTATTTTTAAAAGGTGGTAAAAAGGCATATTTACATGTGCTTGAATATGCATAAAGAAACTCTTCACAATGAAAAAAAGATCTTCATGACCAAGATAATCACGATGGTGTGATCATTCACCTAGAGCCAGACATCCTGGAATGTGAAGTCAAATGGGCCTTAGAAAGCATCACTATGAACAAAGCTAGTGGAGGTGATGGAATTCCAGTTGAGCTATTTCAAATCCTGAAAGATGATGCTGTGAAAGTGCTGCACTCAATACACTAGCAAATTTGGAAACTCAGCAGTGGTCACAGGACTAGAAAAGGTCAGTTTTCATTCCAATCCCAAAGAAAGGCAATGCCAAAGAATGCTCAAACTACCACACAATTGCACTCATCTCACATGCTAGTAAAGTAATGCTCAAAATTCTCCAAGCCAGCCTTCAGCAATATGTGAACCGTGAACTTCCAGATGTTCAAGCTGGTTTTAGAAAAGGCAGAGGAACCAGAGATCAAATTGCCAACATCTGCTGGATCATGGAAAAAGCAAGAGAGTTCCAGAAAAACATCTATTTCTGCTTTATTGACTATGCCAAAGCCTTTGACTGTGTGGATCACAATAAACTGTGGACAATTCTTCAAGACATGGAAATACCAGAGCACCTGACCTGCCTCTTGAGAAACCTATATGCAGGTCAGGAAGCAACAGTTAGAACTGGACATGGAACAGCAGACTGGTTCCAAATAGGAAAAGGAGTATGGCAAGGCTGTATATTGTCATCCTGCTTATTTAACTTCTATGCAGAGTACATTATGAGAAACGCTGGGCTGGAAGAAGCACAAACTGGAATCAAGATTGCTGGAAGAAATATCAATAACCTCAGATGTGCAGATGACACCACCCTTATGGCAGAAAGTGAAGAGGAACTAAAAAGCCTCTTGATGAAAGTGAAAGAGGAGAGTGAAAACATTGGCTTAAAGCTCGACATTCAGAAAATGAAGATTGTGGCATCTGGTCCCATCACTTCATGGGAACTAGATGGGGAAACAGTGGAAACAGTGTCAGACTTTATTTTGGGGGGCTCCAAAATCACTGCAGATGGTGATTGCAGCCATGAAATTAAAAGACGCTTACTCCTTGGAAGCAAAGTTTCCAAGACGCTTACTCCTTGACCAACCTAGACAGCATATTCAAAAGCAGAGACATTACTTTGCAAACAAAGGTCCATCTAGTCAAGGCTATGGTTTTTCCAGTAGTCATGTATGGACATGAGAGTTGGACTGTGAAGAAAGCTGAGCACCGAAGAATTGATGCTTTTGAACTGTGGTGTTGGAGAAGACTCTTGAAAGTCCCTTGGACTGCAAGGAGATCCAACCAGTCCATTCTAAAGGAGATCAGTCCTGGGTGTTCTTCGGAAGGACTGATGCTAAAGCTGAAACTCCAATACTTTGGCCACCTCATGCGAAGAGTTGACTCATTGGAAAAGACACTGATGCTGGGAGGGATTGGGGGCAGGCGGAGAAGGGGAAGACAGAGGATAAGATGGCTGGATGGCATCATCAACTTGATGGATGTGTTTGCGTGAACTCCGGGAGTTGGTGATGGACAGGGAGGCCTGGCATGCTGCGATTCATGGGGTCGCAAAGTGTCATACTCGACTGAGCGACTGAACTGAACTGAACTGAAAGAAACTCTGGAAAGGGTATACATGAAACTAGTAACCATGAATTGTTATGGTCATGAGGGAGGGTGAAGACTGGGTAGTTAGGTCATAGGAGTGGGATCAGTTCAGTTCAGTTCAGTTCAGTTGCTCAGTCGTGCCCGATTCTTTGTGACCCCATGAATTGCAGCATGCCAGGCCTCCCTGTCAGTATTTTCAAAAAGTTAGTAACTTCTTTTGATTTTTGATTTATGTGAATATTTTACCTATTAAAATAATTAAGAAGAAAAGGAAAAACTGAAGTAGGTTTGCTATTACTGTTAAACAGATACTTGATAAATAAACATTTTCCTCTTTTTGTCTCTTTTTCTTTGTTTTCTTGGTGCAGGAAGTGGCCCCAAACAGACATGAATAGTGAGGATTAAGCAAAAATTAAAGCAGTTCTTAAAAGTGGCCAAATTATCCAAGCATTTGTTTAAACTAAGTATGCAAAAACATGAGATATACTAAACTACAGATTCATTTCCCTACAAAATAGATACATTGAGTTTGTGTTGGTAGATGAAAGACAAGGATGTCAACATAAATTATTTATTCTGTATAAGTGTTTTGCTATTAAGTGTGTTCTTACTGCTTAGTGGTCTATGGAGTAGAACAATACATTTTTCAGAATATAAATTATATGACACTTTTGTATTTCTAGTTTATGTATGACTTGTGATAATACCTTTGTCTTTGCCAAAGGAGACTTTTTCCTTTGATGGATATATGAAAGGAATTTGCTTTATTTACAATATGGAAGTTATTATTGCTGTTTTAAAATAGCTGGTAGAAAAGTTCAATTTGTGTGAAAGAGAGTACAATGGGAGAAGAGTTTCAATTCCTCCATAGGTCCCTAGGCCCTTTTTTAAGGGGTTTCTTAAAGTGTGAAAGTGAAAGTCCTTCAATTGTGTCAGACTCTTTGTGACCCCATAGACTATAGAGACCATGGAATTCTCCAGGCCAGAATACTGCAGTGGGTAGCCTTTCCCTTCTCCAGGGGATCTTCCCAACCCAGGAATTGAACCCAGGTCTCCCACATTGAAGGCAGATTCTTTACCAGCTGAGCCACAGGGGAAGCCTGAGAATGCTGGAGTGGGTAGCCTATCCCTTCGCTAGCGGATCTTCCTGTCCCAGGAATTGAACCAGGGTCTCCTGCATTGCAGGTGGGTTCTTTACTAGCTGAGCTATCAGGAAAGCCCGAAGTTTCCTAAATGGGCATTAAATAGTTGAACAGTTTTTCCTTACCTATTCTTCTATTTAAAGCTCTTTAGAGAGAGGTCATCTGGTAATGTTCAAATTTCCTAGGGTGCAATATATATGAAACTTGAGAGTCTGGGCCCTTCAATCCCTAAATATGTGTGGATTTTCCTAGATATGTTATTGTTGTTGATTTCTCACTCAATTTTATTTTGATCAGAAAACATAATTTGTGTGATTACAGTCTTCTTTAATTAACTGACTTATTTCATTTCCCAGCACAGAGTCTAACTTGGTGAATATTCCATGGGCATTTGAAAATTATTTGTAACTTGCCTTTGTTGAGTGTCCAACTTTTTGAGATCCCATGGGCTGTAGCCCACCAGGCTCCTCTGTCAGTGGGATTTCCCAGGCAAGAATACTGGAGCGGGTTGCCATTTCCTTCTCCAGTAGATCTTCCTGACCAAGACATTGAACACTTCTTCACTATGTGTGGATTCTTTACCACTGTGAGCCACCTGGGAAGCCCCTCATTGAGTATAGTGGTCTATAAATGTAAATTAGGGCAGTATGTTGATAATGTCATTAAAGTCGTCTATATTCTCACTGATTTTTTTCTTTTGGCCTGTCTTTTCTTTCATTTACTGAGAGATGAGTGTTAAAATGCTCTAAGATAGTGGATTTATCTTTTTCTTCTTGTACTTTTGACAGTTTTTGCTTCATGTGTCTTAAAACTCTATTATTAGGTACATTCAGATGTGTTCGGAAAAATTGATTCTTATATCATTATGACATGATCCTCTTTATCTCTGTAAATGCTCTTTGATTTGAAATCTATTTTGTCTGGTGTACTGATATAGCCATGCTACTGCTAAGTCGCTTCAGTTGTGTCCAACTCTGTGCGATCCCATAGATGGCAGCCCACCAGGCTCCCCCATCCCTGGGATTCTCCAGGCAAGAACACTGGAGTGGGTTGCCATTTCCTTCTCCAATGCATGAAAGTGAAAAGTGAAAGTGAAGTCGCTCAGTCATGTCTGACTCTTAGCGACCCCATGGACTGCAGCCTACCAGGTTCCTCTATCCATGGGATTTTCCAGGCAAAAGTACTGGAGTGGGGTGCCACTGTACTAACTATTTTTTGTGATTGCCCTTCAAGCTGTCTGTATCTTTATGTATAAAGAGTGAAAGTGAAAGTGAAGTCATGTCTGACTCTTTGCTGCTCCCTGGAGTATAGCCTACCAGGCTCCTCAGTCCATGGAGTTTTCCAGGCAATAATACTGGAATGGGTTGCCATTTCCTTCTCCAGGGGATCTTCCCAACCAAGGGATCCAACCCGGCTCTCTCGCATTGCAGGCAGATGCCTTTTTACCCTCTGAGCCACCAGGGAAGCTCAAGATGTATAAAGAGAGTCTCTTCCAAATCACATAGAGTTGAATCTTAATTTTTTTATCCAGCTTGACAGTCTTTTATTAATTGAAGAATTTAATCTATTTCCATTTCATATATTATTGCAATTATTGATATAGCTGTTTTCTGGGCCTACATATTGTTTTCTTTTTATGTTTTCTGTTTGTGTTTATTGAGCTTTATGTTGTTTTTAATCAACTTTGGAAAATATTTTTGGCCAGTGTGTTGTCAAGTTTCATTTTTTTCCTGTCCCATTTTCTCTGTTTCTTTTGTGACGTCAATTACACCTTTGTTATGAGGTTCTGTTAGTTTTTTTCCTAATTTTTTCTCTCTGTGTTTTGTTTGCTAATTGCAGTATCTGGGTCATCTGTGGGTATGTTTCTATTAATTGATATGTTTCTATTACCTGGTTTTCTCCTTTAGCATAAGTTATATTTACTCTTAATTTGCATTAAGTAAATTTACTCAAGTAATTTTTTAATTGTGTAATGGGCATTGTGATTGATACCTTGTAGTGACTGTAATTTCTGTTATCTTCCATTGAAGAGAAAGCAAATAGCTAAATTATTGGTAAATTACCTTGATGTATTACAGAGGCTTGGTTTAAGCTTTATTAGGGAATGTCTGTTTTGCTTTTGTCCTTAGTCCTAAGGAGAGTCTCACAGACCTGAAATATGGTCTTTAATTCTAAAACATGGCTCTTTTGGGGTTTCAATAGGATGCCTGAAGTATTTACCAAGCTCCTTGAATTTGATGGATTGCAGACTCCAGACTCTTCCTTATGGTAGCTGCTGAAATCTCTGCCCAGGTCCTATTTAGACATTGTTCCTCAGTTCCTTGGAGTCTCACCCTACATATACATAGTAAGGGTTTGACTGGGGATTTAAGAAGAGTATATAGAGATTTGGGGTTTCTTTTACTCTGTGGCTCCCTCTTTTCTGAGGTCCCTATTAATTTCTAACCACTCTGGCAGATTCAGCCTCAGTCCTCTGACTCTTTGAGCCAATAATAATTTGACTTTCTGCTTGAACTGTGTCTGCTTTGTGCCATTTCGACTGTGCGATGCTGTTAGAGGAAAAGCCACATGTGCTTCTCATGTAGTATGGTTCCCTTTTCTCAAGGGTTAAGTGACCTCATGCTTCTTCCTGCTTTTGGTTGCTCTTTAGTGCCTTGTTATCTTTAACATTTTTGTCTATAATTTATCATTGTCATCAGAAGGAGGGTGAGCTTGATGCAAAGGAATCTATCATTACTAGAAGCTATTGCCTCTTTATCTCAAATAAAATAATACATTGTGATAAAATATGCCAAGAAAGCTCCTTCTGTTTATTTTTCTTTGGCCTCTTCATCATTTATCCCATAAAACTGAAACAATATCCTGTTGATTAAAAAATTATATTCATACTCCCCTTTGCATGAAATTATCCTTAGATAAGCAGAACTTTGTATACATTTGCCACTAAGTGCTACAGATTTGGACTTCCCTAAAGTCCCTGGAAATATTAATGTGCACATCTGTGAACAGCCTCATCTGTTTTTTTTGTTTGTTTGTTTATTTTAACAGGCATTGACATAGCACTTGACATGTGCCAGTTACTGGTCTAAGCATTTTACATATGTTAGTTCCTTTAATCCTCATATCAACCCAATGAGGTAGGTATGATGATTACTCCCTTTTTCAGATGAGGAAACTAAAACATTACTAGGAAGTATTGGAGCAAGGATTTGAATCTAAGTCTCCTGAGTTTTTTGGAGTAATTACTGTTAAACACTGTACTCTGCTAGCTCTCCCACTCTGCTGCCTATATTAATTTGCTCTGAGCATGTACCTATAATTTTTGTGTGTTTTTCAAGTTTTTCAGTAAGTGGTATTTATCCTCTTGCTTTGAAAGGATCGATACCTTTAAGAATAGGAACCGCATACTGTATTGCTTATTAGTCTTACATAATATACATACAGGAACTCCTTATTGTGCCAGATACCCAGAAAAAACTCAAACACAAATTATCTTATGAATCTGGCCTGTAAATCCTGGACAGTGTTAATCATTTTTTCCTGTGCTTTTATAATGTATCAATAGTATTTATATTTCTGTTGAGTTGTTATTTCTTCTGACTCTTATTGCAGCTAGCAGTTTATAGGCTTGATCCTCATACTAGGCTGTAAGGTCATTGAAAGTGGAGGTCATGTCTTCATCATTTTTGTAGACCCTCTACCCTGGCATCTTGTCCACATGGAATATAATGGACTATGTTATTCCAAAACTCTTATGATAAAAATATACTTTTATTTGCTAGGTAAAAAATCCTTGCATATTCATATATGTATATATCATGTTTACAATCAGAATATCTTATGTTTATATCTTTCAACTTTTCAAAGCCTTTTCATATCTACTGTCTCTTTATGGAAAAATTGTCATGAGTTTTTCATTTGTTCATTCCTTCAGCAAATATTTTCTGAGAGCCTGCTATGTCCCAGGACTGTTCTAGTTGCTTAGGATATGCCAATGAACAAAACAAAGTCCCTGCTTTCATGCAGATCTCATTCTTGTGAGAAGGTACAAATAAAAACATATAATGCGTCAAGTGGTAATAAAGAAAAATAATAGGATAAAGAGAATATGATGGATGGTGTGATCTGGAAACATATCAGTAAGGACATGGCATTTGAATAGAAGCCTGAATGAAGTTAAGCAGCAAGCCTGTAAAATCTCTGGGGTTTAGAAGAGTTCCAGGAAGAGGGAGTAGCAAAGACCAAGGCCTTTAAGTTGGAAAAAACAGCACGAATAGTACCCTGGAAGTGTGGGAGACTTGAAAGGGAAAGGCAGTGTTATAGTATGTGTGGGAGTCAGATTACAGGGGCCCTTGTAAGATGGGGTAAAGACTTTGTGTTTTATTCTAAATATTATGGAAAGCATTAGAACATTTTGACTGAAGGGATAGCATCTGAAATATGGTTAACAGGTTCAACCTAGATGCTGTATAGGGAACAAGAGTAGAATCAGAGAGACCAGTTATGAGGCTATTGAAGTAATCCAGGCCAGAGACATTGGCTGCTTAAACTAGGATGGAGGCAGTGGAAGTGATAAGATGTGTTTAGATTTGGATATATTTGGAGTTTGAGCTAAGAACCAAGAGAACCTGCTGGGGAATTTTTATAGGGTGTTAGAAAGAAATTGGAAATTATTCCCACATTTTGTTCTGAGCAACATGATGAATATTAGTGCCATTTACTGAAATAGGAAACATTGACAGAGAGAGCAGGTTGAAGCAGGATATATATCACTGTTGTAACTTTATATATGAGGAAACTGAGGTATAAATAAAGAATTTTGATAAGCTTTGGGCTAGAATCCTGATTGTCTTATTTCTACCCTCGGCTATTTTAAAAATAATTGTTTCGATTATTTTTGTCATTAATTTTACTTGAATGATGATAACTCATGTTAATTTTAAAAATTCCTTGTAAAGAAGAGCCTGAGCAAGGATGTTTTAGGAGTCTTTGAAGTTTTATATATTTTTCAGGATGCTGATGGTCACAGAGACTAATACTTTGTAGATTATGGAGTACAGATGACCCTTGAATAACATGGGTTTGAACTGTGTGGGTTCACTTATATGCAGATCTTTTCAGTAGTAAATATTACAGTACTACCCAGTCCATGGATATGGAACTGAGGACACAGAGGGCCAACTACCAACTATCGATTATGCATGAAATTTTCAACTGCACACAGGCTTGGTGTCCCTAACCCCCATGTTGTTCAAGGGTCAAGTAATTATTTGCTAGATTAAATTGAAAGAAGATTCAGTCTTATCTTCAACCTTGACATATTCGTAAGGGCATGTATTAATATCTGTCTTATAGTTAAGATAAATGCATGAAGTGGACATTGCAGTTTGTCTTTCAGAAAGTAGTGGTTAGGACTAGGAATCATAAAGGTTTGGACTCTAGGTCTGCTCCTGACACTCTGTGTATCTTTCAGCATATCATTCTAGTTCTCAGTCTTACTTTTCCCAACTGTTAATTGGGAATAATACCTACTCATGTCTCATAATTATTTTGAAGATGAAATAAGATCATGTATGCTTAACAGTGCTAGCACGCACTGACACATCAAACATCCAATAAAAATTGTGGAGTCTTGAATCTCAATACTACTGTGAAATGTTTACACAATTGTAGCAGATAAAGTTTGTGGGAAAATTCTAAACTTAAGCACATTTTTTTTTCAGAATTATTACGTATATGAACATACATGAAGAATCTGTTACTGAAGATAAATGTTCATGTTTACTTTACAGGTATTGGTTTGCCTTGAAACAAGGTTATCAAGTGGCTTTCAAGTATAGCAGCAAAACTGAAAACTTCGTGGAAAAAGAGATTAATGATAGGGTGACAGATTTGAGCATGCTAAGGCTGTTTGAGACCTACCTGGAAGGTTGCCCACAACTTGCTCTTCAGCTCTACATCTTTCTGGAACATGGTCAAGCAAATTTCACTCAGTGTAGGTCTTTCTTAATTCTTTGTGTTAGATGGATGCCACTGATGTCTTATGTCAACTGTGTAACTCTTTGGCAGGTTTTATATTTATTTTTATCATTTTTTAAAGAGTTATTTGTTATTTTTGAAAAGAAGTACATAGTTCAAATATCAAAAATGTTTAAAGGTGTACTGTCTCGCTCCCCTTCTTCCTATTCCTTCTCTTTGCCTAAAATGAAACTACTGTCAGCTTTTTAATGATTCTTTCAGAAAAATTTTTTTCAGAGCCTATCTTTATTCTCTTTTTTTCTTTCATAGGATGGTAACATGAAAACTGTCTTTTTTTTTTTTTTTTTACTTAACCTATGTCTTGGAGATCTAAACATATTGGTACAGAAAGAGTGCTGACATTTTATTTTTCTTATCTGCATAGTTTTACAAATTATAGGTGTATCCTGAATTATCTGACAAGCTTCTTTATGTTAATTTAGGTTGTTTCTAATATTTTACTGTTGGAAAAACATTCTGCAGTGAATAATCTTATGCATGCATCCTTCTGCATGTGTGAAGTTTATCCATAGGGTAAATTCCTAGAATTAGAATCATTGTGTACAAGTGCACCTGCTACAAAACAAATGTTAGTTTTGCAAATTGGTCAATATGTTGCTCTTTTATAGCAGATTTTCTCATGGTTAAATGTACATTTTAAAAGGACAGTTTGATATTTCTATTAAAAATATTTTAATAGGTGTTTATTTTGAGATGTTAAAAAACTAATTATTTACTAAAAATAGTTGCACTTTTCATTAATGATGAGGGTTCCATGTGGTCTTGGATTCACCTCAGAGTAGTAGCAGATTTTCCTCTCCCTTGGAGTTCTTTCTATGCTAGATTTTCTTGTGAGATGAGTTCATTCCCCTAAACAGTCTTCCTGTTCCCAGTTTCCCTCTAGATGTAGTCTTTTCTAATATTTTCATATCTGTTAGTGTAACATTGAAATGAGCCTACAGCGTATGAGATCTCTTTTTCCTTGTGATGCCCAGAATAGTTGTATATTATATAGTCCCTGAAGCTAAAGATCAACATTTAGAGCTTACAAGCTGTGCTTTGGTAGATCTGCTGATGTTAACTGTGGCTGCTTCTGTGTGGTGGGATTATGAATGATTTTACTTATTTCATCTTCTTTATATTTTTCTGAATTTCAAAATTTTTATAGTAACCATGTTTTGATAATCAGGAAGAAAAATTCAAAATGTAGAAAAAATCAATTTGTGTATAAAATGACTTCAGAAAACTAAACATATTCTTTTATCTTTATTCCTTCCTGAAAACATGCTAAAGAGGAAAGTAAAGGAGTGAAAACAATAAAACTCATAAGGATGAAGAGAATGTAGAGTAGAGTAGCAGACTAGAAATATCAGTAAATATTTAGAAGATGGAAAGCAGATGGAAAACTTGGGTTATTCAAATCAGTTCCACCACCACCAAAAGGCTAAATTATTTGAATCAATTCTCCTCCTGAAATTATCTGAAACAATTGGGTATATAGTTTCAAAATTCTTCGTAAAAGCTTAAAATAATCTAATACAACAGGCCAAAATATGCATGAAAGTGGGAGTGCAGCAGGGTTGAGGAGGACTGTGAAGGTATTTACACCCTGAGGAGTTTTACAGAAACTTATACACAGCAGATTCAGTTTTGATGGCTTCCCAGAGTCCGGAGGACTGGAGACAAAACTCAGGGTCCTCACGAGGGAGGGATATTTAGTAGAAAATCCTACTTGTAAAGCTGACATGCCAGAAGGCACCCTTCCTCTCCTCAGGGTAAAAGTGAAGCTACCCACTTCTAAATGAAAATTGACTGCATAAACAAAAATAATACTATGTGGCTAAGGAAAAGAATGAAAATACAAGACAGAAATAAATACAAGACAGGTAGAAGATGAATGGAGTTAAACTGTCTTAAATGCCTTATACAGTTCAGGAGAAAGGTAAAGCAGAAATGAATCTGGGCTTTTTAAGGTGTAAAATTAAACAATTAGAACCTGTTTTTTAAAAAAATAATATATTATTAGGAAGACAAAATTAGATATTATTTTATCTGCTTGGGCTGCCATAACAATACCACAGACTGGGCAGCTTAACCAACAGAACTACAGTTTCTCATAGTTCTGGATACTAGAAATATGAGATCAAGGGGCCCAGTCGGGTTGATTTCTGGTGAGGACTCTTTGGGTTGCAGATGGCCACTTTTTTGCTGTGTCCTCACATGTCTTTCCTCTGTGTATGGAGAAAAAGTGATATCTCTGGTGTCTCTTTGTCTACTTACAAGGATACCAGTCCTGTTAGATTCAGGCTCCACCTTTATGACCTTGCCAAACCTAACTTATCTCCCTAAAGGGCCTATCTCAAAGTGTAGTCACATTGGGGGTTAGAGCTTTAACATATGAATTTTGGAAGAATATAATTCAGGCCATAAAAGGCATGAAAATAAGCATTTTTTAAAATATAAAAAATAAGTAATAGCAAATTGTAGGGATAAGAAATCTGACCAATACCACAAATTTCACAAGAGAAATAAAAGTAATATCTTTTTCTTATTTTAATGCTCTTTAATACAAATTTTTAGTATCTGATTGGCTTTTGATTTGATAATGATTTTATAATTTCTGTAGAAAAGGAAAATTCAATCTTTTTTGTAGTACAGTTAACAGAATTTTTATTTTTAAATTTAGAAAAGTTTCTTTCAACTTCACAAATTATTGATAATGTTATATATATATTTTTGGATTATTGTCACATTTGAAACAAACTATACCAATTTATTCAATAATATGGTTTAAGATCAGGGTATATCAAGATTTTTTTTTTTGATGAAGTAACTGATTTTAAATACTGTTTGAATTGACAACACTAATTTATTGTTGATGTCTAATTTAGTAAATAGTGGGAGTCTTGTTTTTTTCTACTGGTGTCAATAATGTCGAATCAGAAGAAGTTAAAAAGAATCTGTATAGATGTAATTAGGCAGTCATTCCATACTGAGAGAAATGCATAAACAAAGGCATGGTTTGGCAAAGACAAGGAAATTCAGTTTGGATAAACTGTAATGTACAGATTAGATTAGCAAAATGAGCAGAAAAAGTATATTGGAAACAGGTAGGTAAGCAGGAAATGGAAAATAATGTCAAACAAATAGCGTCAGGTGGACAAGGATAGATCATCATACCTTAATGTTAAGGAATCAAAGACCTGTTGATGGCAGGATAGTGAAGAGTTAAAGCAAACTCCTTCAAAATCCTAGATCTGTTACTTACTCATCATAATTTTCCAAGCAAATCTTATAAACAAATCCTCCTAAACCTAAACTCTTCTCAACTCAATTTCCCTTTAGCTAGAGCCCCCAAATGATGACAGTTGGTTCAGTACACTTAGGGAAAAATGTGTAAGAGGGAAAATAGAAGTAGAAACAGGGAATTTAAGCAATTACAATTAAAACATCTTATTTTTCCAAATTTTATAAAAGTATATGACAAAGTGAACACATTGCCAGAGCTTTGTCAGGCTTGGAAGGAGTCTGGGCCAGCATGGGTCCCTGAAATTTAAGCTTCACTACCTTCATGATAAATCTTCCTGTGAGGTAGAAATTTTGATTAATTTTAAACTTTAATATGTTTAGTATACATGTTGTGATTTCTAGGGAAGCCTTCAAAGAATAAAAGCAGCGTATCTCTGAAGGACATGTGTTACTAGATTGAAAAGTTGATAAAATGGTCCACACCAAGCCCATCATTACAACATTTCAGAGACTTAAAGATTTTAGATTTGAAAGAAACTAAAGATTGTTTAAATATAAAGAAAGTGAATAGCTTTGAAATTCTTAACTGTAATACTTGAGATTAGAATTTAAAAGATAAATGACTTCAAGGTTTCATTGGAAAATATTTTTAAACTTTGAATTCTATTTCTGTTGAAACTGTATATCAAACATGGAGGGTAGAATAAAGACATTTAGAGAAATTCATGCTTAAAAGTTCAGCTTAGGTACAGTTTTTCTCAGAAATGTCTGGAGAATGTTTGATCCAACCATGAGAATGAAGCAAGAAAGAAATAATGGGAAACAAAATCAACAGTGAAGAAAGGTAAAGGCGAGTTCTGGGAAGACAGGAAAGCAAACCTTGACAACAGCTACCTTTGACCATAAAGATCATATTATTATTTTAAAAAAGCTAATAGATGTATCTGGGGAGTTTAATTAATTTGAAGAGTTTGCTAAAAAAATATTTATGAGTCATGAAATAATAAGCAAAGTAAGGAACAATGAAATGTTTTAAAAATATTGCATTGTATACTTGAAAGTTGTAATGTTGACCCACCAAAAATGTCATGGGGGGACGAGGTATTAGCTAACCTCGTTGTGGTCATCATTTTGTGTATATATGTATATCAAATCATCACATTGTAAACTTGCATATATATCAATAATATTTCAGTAAAGTTGAGGAATTTTTTAAAATTAATAAAATACTTAACAAAAAATTTTTTTAAAGGGAAAGAAATATAAGTAGAATGTAGTAACTTGGCCAAGCAGCTTTTAAATCAATAAGCAGTGTCTAAAGTAGATGAATTTAAAAAACAGCATAGTATGTGTTTTATTTAGAAATAGGGCAATAATGTGAGAAGAAATGCCAAGAGTTGATAGTGGTTTTTTTCTGAGGGTCCCTACTGAGAAGTGAGAAGGGGCAGAGCAACCTACTGCTTTTTTCCTATAAGTTCTATGACATTTATTGATGTTTAAAAATGAAGTATATGTACTAGATTTGGTAGAAATTAAAACCAGTTATAAAAAAGACACCACAGAAGGGCAGTTTGAGTGAACTCCGGGAGTTGGTGACGGACAGGAAGGCCTGGCGTGCTGCGATTCATGGGGTCACAGAGAGTCGGACACGACTGAGTGACTGAACTGAACTGAAGGGCAATTTAGGGGAAATGATGTTTTAATTCATATTTTTGAATTAAAGAAGAAGCAAAAGTCCAACTAATTAGGGCAGTCCAGAATGCTATATGCTAAAACCAGAAGAGTGGACAAAGTCATTTACAATCCGCTTCAATAGATAGGTTTGTCTTAAATCTGCCTTTCTTTTCTAATATATTGACCTCCAATGAGTTTAAATGGGAATGATGAGCATTCTGTATTATACTCTAAATTACTTCCTTCTAATTCCCTACTATCTTTGCTTTCAGTTTTAGGTCCCCAGCTTTGACGGTGGGATAATGACATGTCTTTCCAAAGTAGTAATTAGCTTGCTTTTCTGTTATTTGATGGGATAAAAAAATGGGCTAAAGACGTAAAGCCTATAGAAATTTATAAGTTTTAGATCATATTTGTTCATTTGATCTATCATCTTAAAGACATGGGAAACTGAGCTGTTAATACCTCATACTTATGTTAAAATTTCTCTATAACCTCCTTCCCTGTCTTCCTGCTGTTTTCTTTCCTGAATGCCATTTCTCAGTAAATTAGGTTTATGTCCAAGGCCAAAGTCAAAAAGACTGGAAAAGCTAGGACTATAACTAGTCTCTTAGAAAACTTCTGTAGTAGGCAGTTTGCATTGTACCAGGTGCTCAAGAAGATTTGTCCAGTGAATTTATTCACAGTCTGGTATGGTGGTTAAGTACACCAAATTTGGAATCGTGCAGATTTCAATTCAAATTTCACCTCTCTGCAACTTGCTGGCTGTGTGATTTGGGTCAAGTAATATATGTATTGAGGCTTATTCTCTAAGCCTCAATTCCCTCATATGTAGTACAGAAATATTAATATATATTTCAAATGATTAAATGAGATGAATATACAAAGTACCTGACTTGTGTTTGTGGCTGTGTATATACAGATAAAACATGTATGGTATATAATAAATAATATTGCTATTATTCTTCCTATAACTACATCTTAAAAAATTTTTTTATTTTGTAGATGCAGCCATCGTGGTCTCTTGCTGTGCTGTTTCTTGGTCGACTGTTGATTATCAAGTAGCTTTAAGAAAATCCTTACCTGATAAAAACCTCTTTAATGGACCCTGTCCCAAGCTTGTATATCTCTTTTACAAGTTGTTTACATTATTATCTTGGATGTTGAGTGTTGTGCTTCTTTTATTCTTAAATGTTAAGATTGCTTTCCTTCTATTGTTATTTCTTTGGCTTTTAGGTATATTTTGGGCATTTAAAGAACAAACTGATTTTTGTGTTTCGACAAGCATGGAAATCCTATACAGGATTGTTGTTGGATTCATTCTTATCTTTACATTTTTTAATATTAAGGGACAGAATACCAAATGCCCAATGTCTTGTTATTATATTGTAAGGGTATTGGTCACATTGGGGATATTGATTGTGTTCTGGTTTTACCCACTCTCTATTTTTAATGCAGACTATTTTATACCTGTCAGCATTACTATAGTTCTTTCTCTTCTCCTTGGAATTATTTTTCTTCTTGTTTATTATGGGACTTTTCACCCAAACAGAAGTGAAGAGACAAAACTGGATGAAGTTGATGGAAAACCAGTTCAAAGAGATTGTAGAATGAAGTATTTCCTCATGGAATAAGCTATTCACTTAAGAGATATGTTTGCTTATTTTTCATTTCATTGGTTAGTAAAGAAAAAGTTTGTGTATGTGTGTGTTGCTTATTTTTGCCTTTCTTAATTTGAGACCAGTTCTAGTACATTAATTATGACTGTTAGAGAGTATAATAATGTTTCTATTATTTAATTTCTCTATTGACTTGTAAAGTTGCCATCTTGAGCCTGAACTGAAAGAAAGGGTCTAATTCTCATAATTACAAGGTAGAAGGTAGAATTGAATTGCCTCCAACTTTTCCCTCATTGTTGCTGAGCTAGAACTGGTGTTTGTCTTCTTTCCTCTATTTTCTTCATCCAGTTACCTATCTATCTATCTTTTTTTTTTTCAGTGAGTTGGAGACAGATTGAGTAGAGGAAAAGGAAAAGGAGGGAAGAGGAAGAAAACAGAAAGTTAATCATTTAACCCATCTTAACCATTTTTAAGAATATAGTTCAGTCACAGTAATCCAAGTCTATGCCCCAACCAGTAACGCTGAAGAAGCTGAAGTTGAATGGTTCTATGAAGACCTACAAGACCTTTTAGAGCTAACACCCAAAAAGATGTCTTTTTCATTATAGGGGACTGGAATCCAAAAGTAGGAAGTCATGAAACACCTGGAGTAACAGCCAAATCTGGCCTTGGAATATGGAATGAAGCAGGGCAAAGACTAATAGAGTTTTGCCAAGAAAATGCACTGGTCATAGCAAACACCCTCTTCCAACAACACAAGAGAAGACTCTACACGTGGACATCACCAGATGGTCAACACCGAAATCAGACTGATTATATTCTTTGCAGCCAAAGATGGAGAAGCTCTATACAGTCAACAAAAACAAGACTAGGAGCTGACTGTGGCTCAGATCATGAACTCCTTATTGCCAAATTCAGACTTAAATTGAAGAAAGTGGGGAAAACCACTAGACCATTCAGGTATGACCTAAATCAAATCCCTTATGATTATACAGTGAAAGTGAGAAATAGATTTAAGGGACTAGATCTGATAGATAGAGTGCCTGATGAACTATGGATGGAAGTTCATGACATTGTACAGGAGACAGGGATCAAGACCATCCCCATGGAAAAGAAATGCAAAAAAGCAAAATGGCTGTCTGAGAAGGCCTTACAAATAGCTGTGAAAAGAAGAGAAGTGAAAAGCAAAGGAGAAAAGGAAAGATATAAGCATCTGAATGCAGAGTTCCAAAGAATAGCAAGAAGAGATAAGAAAGCCTTTTTCAGCAATCAATGCAAAGAAATAGAGGAAAACAACAGAATGGGAAAGACTAGAGATCTCTTCAAGAAAATTAGAGATACCAAGGGAACATTTCATGCAAAGATGGGCTTGATAAAGGACAGAAATGGCATGGACCTGATATAAGCAGAAGATGTTAAGAGGTGGCAAGAATACACAGAGGAACTGTACAAAAAAGATCTTCATGAACAAGATAATCACAATGGTGTGATCACTCACCTAGAACAAGACATCCTGGAATGTGAAGTCAAGTTGGTCTTAGAAAGCATCACTATGAACAAAGCTAGTGGAGGTGATGGAATTCTAGTTGGGCTATTTCAAATCCTGAAAGATGATGCTGTGAAAGCTGGATTTAGAAAAAGCAGAGGAACCAGAGATCAAATTGCCAACATCCACTGGATCATGGAAAAAGCAAGAGAGTTCCAGAAAAACATCTATTTCTGCTTTATTGACTATGCCAAAGCCTTTGACTGTGTGGATCACAATAAACTGTGGACAATTCTGGAAGAGATGGGAACATGAGAGCACCTGACTTACCTCTTGAGAAACCTGTATGCAGGCCAGGAAGCAACATTTAGAACTGGACATGGAACAACAGACTGGTTCCAAAAAGGAAAAGGAGTATGGCAAGGTGTATATTGTCACCCTGCTTATATAACTTCTATGCAGAGTACATCATGAGAAACGCTGGGCTGGAAGAAGCATAAGCTGGAATCAAGATTGCCAGGAGAAATATCAATAACCTCAGATATGCAGATGACACCACCCTTATGGCAGAAAGTGAAGAACTAAAAAGCCTCTTGATGAAAGTGAAAGAGGAGAGTGAAAAAGTTGGCTTAAAGCTCAACATTCAGAAAATGAAGATCATGGCATCTGGTCCCATCACTTCATGGGAAATAGATGGGGAAACAGTGGAAACAGTGTCAGAGTTTATTTTTTTGGGCTCCAAAATCACTGCAGATGGTGATTGCAGCCATGAAATTAAAAGACACTTACTCCTTGGAAGAAAAGTTATGACCAACCTAGATAGCATATTGAAAAGCAGAGAGATTACTTTGCCAACAAAGGTCTTTCTAGTTAAGGCTATGGTTTTTCCAGTGGTCATGTATGGATGTGAGAGTTGGACTGTGAAGAAAGCTGAGTGCCAAAGAATTGATGCTTTTGAACTGTGGTGTTGGAAAAGACTCTTGAAAGTCCCTTGGACTGCAAGGAGATCCAACCAGTCCATTCTGAAGGAGATCAGCCCTGGGATTTCTTTGGAAGGAATGATGCTAAAGCTGAAACTCCAGAACTTTGGCCACCTCATGCAAAAAGTTGACTTATTGGAAAAGACTCTGATGCTGGGAAGGATTGGGGGCAGGAGGAGAAGGGGATGACTGAGGATGAGATGGCTAGATGGCATTACTGACTCGATGGACGTGAGTTTGAGTGAACTCCGGGCGTTGGTTATAGACAGGGAGACCTGGCGTGCTTCAATTCATGGGGTAGCAGAGAGTGGACACGACTGAGCGACTGAACTGAACTGAATATACATATTTGCCACATTTTCTTTATTTATACTTCATTGGGTTCTTTCTACCTCTTGGCTAATTTTGAATTGTTTCTTGGATACTATGAGTATCTTTAGATCCTCTTGATTGTTTCTTAGAGGAATATATATATATATATATTTTCTTTTAGAAACTTAAACTCTGAACTCTAAAGAATCTTTATTTCATTACCCTTTAATGTACTACTTGGGAGTCTGCCCCTCATGTATATATAGTTCAGTCAGTCAGAGATTTGGGAAGAGTTAATACATGAAATGAGGCTTATGTTGGCTGTCTCCTTTTTACGATTTTCACTGTCACTCTTCAGTTTCTGTGGTCACTTCATACTCTGTGCTCTGGGACGTTAAACCATTAAGACTGCAGCTTTTCTATCTCGGTTTGTATACACAGTGTGCCGACGGGGGTCTATCTTTACTCAGTGCCATTCCTTCTTCAGAATGTTGACTGCCTTCCAGTGTCTGCCTGCATTTTTTCCAGATAGGTTTTTTTTTTTTTTTCATGTATTATCCAGAGTATATAGTGGGTTTTTTTTTTTTTGAAAAAGGGTTTAAGCAGTAAGAGTTATACCCATCTTTTTATTAATCAGTACCATTGTTAAGTCTTTCTGTAATGTCTGCATTTTTTTCTGAGATTTGCTCAAACATCATGTGTAAGTTCCTTTTGTTTAACATGGTATGATTAACAAAAAGATGGGTATAACTCTTACTGCTTAAACCCTTTCTAAAAAAAAAAAAGAAAAACCCCACTATATTTAAGTCTGTCTTATCCTTGTATAAGGACTTCTCTGGTGGCTCGGATGGTAAAGCGTCTGTCTACAGTGAGGGAGATCTAGGTTCGATCCCTGGGTGAGGAAGATACCCTGGAGAAGGAAATGGCAACCCACTCCCAGTACTCTTGCCTGGAAAATCCCGTGGACAGAGGAGCCTGATAGACTACAGTCCATGGGGTCGCAAAGAGTCGGACACGACTGAGCGACTTCACTCACTCACTCACTATCCTTATTTATTTGATGCTCACAAAACACTGGGCAATATAGTTATTGTTATCACTACCCTTTAGCTGACTTCCCTGGTGGCTCAGACAGTAAAGTGTCTGTCTACAATGCGGGAGACCCGGGTTAGATCCCTGGGTTGGGAAGATCCCCTGGAGAAGGAAATGGCAATCCACTCCAATACTATTGCCTGGAAAATCTCATAGACAGAGGAGCCTGGTAGGCTACAGT
This sequence comes from Ovis aries, assembly GCF_016772045.2. Classification (NCBI taxonomy): domain Eukaryota; kingdom Metazoa; phylum Chordata; class Mammalia; order Artiodactyla; family Bovidae; genus Ovis; species Ovis aries. The sequence continues at coordinate 47,357,718 of NC_056062.1, forward strand.
CCATGGGGTCTCAAAGAGTCGGACACAACTGAGCGACTTCACTTCCCTTACCCTTTAGCTGGAAAAAGCAAGCCTCATAGAATTTAAGTAACTTGCCAAATTTCACACAGATCCAATCTCATACTTTTGACCTCATCTAGTTTGCTTTCATTCTATTCTTTATCTGATAAATAGATGAACTGATCCATCAACAGCCTAGAGCTATAGTAAATTACACATAATTTGTAAAAACTATTATTAAATTATTTATTTGCCAACAAAACAATTTTTTAAAAGTTTGGTCCCAATATTTTTTAGCTCTAGTTCGGGATGGGGCTAAGGTTGTGTCACTGATTGAATAATTTGACTAACAATACATGTAATGAAAAGGGACAATTTATGTAATGGAAAAAAATGGGTAGAAAATAAAGTACATCTACTGAATATTGCAATCCCCACACCAACCTGGATTGAATATTCATTGCATTCAACAAATATTTTGTGATTGATTTTATAGCAATGAAATAAATGGGTCGATCCTGGATCCTGGTCAGATGTTTTGGCTAGTTAGCAAGCTCTTAAAATGAACTTTTAATATCTAATTATTTTACCTTTATTCATTTTATCTTATTTTCTATATCATTCAGCCATAGATTTATAGCACTTTTAAATCCCTCCTCAATTTAGTGTAAGCTTTTTCTAGATTATTCTGCACATATGAAGAGCTTTTGAAAATTTAGAAAAAGCATAGTAATAATTATGAACAATACTTATAAAAGAGCACTCATGCACTGTCCTAGTCAGAGTTCTCCAGAGAAACAGAACCAGTAAGATATATATGGAAACATCTAAGAGGGGATTTCTTGTAAGAATTGGCTCACATGGTTGTAAGAGGCCGAAAAGCCCCACCATCAGCCATAGACAAGCCGGAGAACAAGCCTGTGGTATAATTCCGTCCAAATCTGAAGGCCTAAGAATCATGAGGCTAATGATTTAAGTGCTGATCTGGGTCCAAAAGCTTGAGAAACAGGAGTCCTAATGATTGAAGACAAGTGGTTATGGATGTTATAGCTGGACCAGAGAGAGTGAATTTGTCATTCTTCTGACTTTTGTTCTTTTTAGGCCCTCAACTAACTGGATGATACCCACCCATGGTGGGGAAGCCATTTGCTTCACTCAGTTCATCAAATGCTAATCTCTTCAAGAAACACCCTCACAGACTCCCAGGATGTCTTACTAGCCATCTGGCACACTTAGCCCAGTTAAACCATAAAGTTAACCCTAACACGTACCTCTATACTTTCACGTTTACTGCAACTACAAATAGAATGCTTCCCTTAGATTGCCTGCTGCTGCTGCTAAGTCGCTTCAGTTGTGTCTGACTGTGTAACCCCATAGACAGCAGCCCACCAGGCTCCTCCGTCCATGGGATTTCCCAGGCAAGAACACTGGAGTGGTTTGCCATTTCCTTCTCCACTTAGACTGCCTGCTGCTGCTGCTGTTGCTAAGTCGCTTCAGTTGTGTCCGACTCTGTGCGACCCTGTAGACGGCAGCCCACCAGGCTCCTCTGTCCATGGGATTTTCTAGGCAAGAGTAGTGGAGTCGGTTGCCGTTGCCTTCTCCTTTAGACTGCCTAGTGGTTCTCAAACTTTAGTGTGCATCAGAATCACCTGGAGGGGCCATTAATACATACTGCTGGGCACCATCCACAGAGTTTCTTTTTAGAAGATCTTAGGTGGGTTTTGAACTCTGTATGTCTAGGAAGTTCCCGAGTGTGGCTAATGCTGCTGGTCTGCACACTCAACTTTGAGAACTGTTGCTGACTTCTGAAGGCTAATATCACTGTTAATAATTTAACATAGCCACTAGAGGGCAGTGGAACCATAGAAAAATTAGATGTGCAAGAGTCCCTGGTTTATGCTATCAGCTACAGTTTTGCCATAGGCTATAAGAAAACGAAAGCCAAACATTAATTTTCTGTGCAATATCATGAGGCTCATTCTCAACTGTAATGTAAATAAAATCTTGTCTTTGCGGTTGTGAGGGTCATAGAGACACAGTGCAGTTCTAACTCTGGCTGATGCTTGTATTGCAATCACAGTAAAAACTGGACTTTTCTAAGTGGGCATTTGCATATACATCTAGTAGTATTGGGAGTTAACATGAACAATTTGTGGTTCCCAGAGAGGTGACATTTTGATAATAGGTTTAGTTACGAAGATAATTCTACACTTAAATGGTATTTATTGTTTTGATACATGCACTTTTTATTTTGTGAAAGTGAGACCTAAGTACTTTTAAAAGTATTAAACCTAGTATACACTAAAACTCAAAAAACATAAAGATTCACAGACTATCAGGAATTTGTAATTCTTTTCTCTCAGATGTATTTTTTGATAGTACAAAAGGACTAGAGAAAAATCAAAAGATACAGTTTGCAGGGTTCTTGCTATATTGTCTTTTGCTTTGGAAGCCCAAAGTCCTGAATTTGATTTCTTGCCTTGTCATTATTACCTGGATGACCTTCATGATTTAATCTAAGTCTCAATTTCTATGTATGTAGAGAGAATTACATAATACAGCTATCTCTCTGGGTTGTTGAGAAAAATCAGCAAGGTATTTGTGATAGTGTTTTATATATTGCAATTATCTTTGGAGTTTCTATTTTTGACATACTTCCACCAGCAGTATATTTTGAACTTGGTTTTTATGTCATTGGAGAAGGACATGGCAACCCACTCCAGTACTCTTGCCTGGAAAATCCCACAGATGGAAGAGCCTGGTAGGCTACAGTCCATGGGGTCGTGCAGTGTTGGACATCACTTCACTTTTCACTTTCATGCATTGGAGAAGGAAATGGCAACCCACTCCAGTATTCTTCCCTGGAGAATCCCAGGGGCAGAGGAGCCTGGTGGGCTGCTGTCTAGGGGGTCGCACAGAGTCGAACACGACTGAAGTGACTTAGCAGCAGCAGCAGTTGATGTCATTATTTTACCATTGTAAAATTTCTCCTGGGCTCCCCTGGTGGCTCAGTGGTAAGGAATCTGCCTGCCAATGCAGGAGATGTGGTTTTGATTTCTGGGTGGCGAAGATCCTCTGGAGAAGGAAATGGTCACACACTCTAGTATTATTTTTTAAATTATGAAAGTGTGATAACACATTTACAGGAAACTTGGAAAATACAAACAAAGTTACATATGGTTCTACTATATATTACAATGATTTTCTTAAGTAGATAAGATTTTTAGTTGGAGTTTTATATCAAACTCTCAAAAATCAATAGAGTGAATAGACAGAAAAGTAGAAGGATATAGTAGACCTGAAAAGCACTGTAAACCAATTCAATGGGATTAGTATTGATAATTTTCACAGAACAGCAGGATACAACTTCTATTCAAGTTCCCATAGACTATAAGCCAGAAGACACTGGAACATATCCAGAGACGTAAAACAAGGTGCAAAAATTTCATGGTCTAAAGGTATCGACGGAGAAGGCAATGGCACCCCACTCCAGTACTCTTGCCTGGAAAATCCCATGGATGGAGGAGCCTGGTGGGCTGCAGTCCATGGGATCACTGAGGGTCGGACATGACTGAACGGCTTCACTTTCACTTTTCACTTTCATGCCTTGGAGAAGGAAATGGCAACCCACTCCAGTGTTCTTGCCTGGAGAATCCCAGGGACGGGGGAGCCTGGTGGGCTGCCATCTATGGGGTCGCACAGAGTCGGACATGACTGAAGTGACTTGGCAGCAGTTAGCAAAGGTATCGAAATCACAATCTGTTCTCTCATCACTGTGGAATTATGTTAGATCAATATCAAAAGATATTTGAAAGTAACCTACATTTGTGACATTTACCAAGAGAGATCTTTGACTTAGCCATTGAAAGCCTCAATAAAGTTGACTAAAAAAACACAGAGGGTGATTGCAGAGAAGGAAGCATTTAAATGAGAAATTAGTATCAAAATGAGAAATTAATATCAGGGATACTTAGAAAATTCCATATATTTGGAAATTAAATGTTCATTTTTAAATATGAGTATATCTAAAAAGTCATAGGGAAAATTAGAAAATATTTGTAACAGAATAAAAATGAAAGAGAATGTATCAGAATTTGTTGTATGTAGCTGATGCTGCTGTGTGCTGCCCAGTGCAGCTAAATACAGTCTCATGCTAATATTCTTTCCTTGGAAATCCCATGGACAGAGGAGCCTGGCAGGCTGTAGTCTTACTGTCCTTCTGGACAACAGAACACCTTCGCTATGATTGCTTTAAGATTAAACACAAGTTTTACCTTTTGAGTTTGTGTCTAGCAGTATGCACGCTAACTAGACTATAAGCTTGTGATTGTATTTCTGTGCCCCTCAGAGGTCTTTGTATAGCATTTTTGGGAGTTTCCAATAGCAACAGAGTACTGTTACTTTTTGTGAACCTCTGGAAAAGTGAATATATCTCATTCCATACACTACTAGGAAAGTCATCTCATTCCTGTTTGGAGCACGAATCAGTCCATCAGTTTGAGGGTTGTGTGTTCAATTCAGTGGTAGGATAAGGCTTAGTAAATACCTATTTCTTAACTGATTAATCACCACTCCAAAGAGTGATTTGTGTTTTTTGGTGGTCTGTGGGCTTCCCTGGTGGCTCAAAGGTTAAAGTGTCTGCCTGCAATGCGGGTTCGATCCCTGGGTCAGGAAGATCCCCTGGAGAAGGAAATGGCAACCCACTCTAGTACTCTTGCCTGGAGAATCCCATGGATGAAGGAGCCTGATGGGCTACAGTCCATGGGGTCGCCAAGAGTCAGACACGACTGAGTGACTTCACTTACTTACTTATGGATGAAAAGCAGTTTTTAAAAAATTTGTGTGAATATTACTGTTTTAGTCTGTTTTTTTTTAAAACAGCTTTATTGAGATATATAAGTCACATACAATTCACCTACTAAAAGTGTACAATTCAGTGTTTTTTACTATATTTACAGACATGTTCAACCATTACCACAGTCAATTTTAGAACATGGGGGTCACAAAAAAGTCAGACACAACAGCAATACAACAACAGCAACAACAACATCTTGGGGAAATGTTTATTTATATCTTTGCTGATTTTTTAGATTGGGTCATTTGTCCTCTTATTATTGACTTGTGAGGATTCTTCATATACTGTAGATTCAAGTCTCTTAATCAAATAGTTGATTTGAAAATATTTACTCTCATTCTTTGATGATGTCTTTTGAAGCACGAAAGTTTTGAACTTAATAACATGTAATTTATCAATTTTCCTTTTGTTACTCATATTTTTGTTGTCATACCTAAGAATCCTTTGCCAAATCCAAGGTCATGAATATTTGCCCTTATGTTTTCTCCTAAGAATTTTATAGTTTTTGTTCTTACCTTTATGTCTTTAATCCATCTGAGTTATTTTTTGTACATGGTGTGACATAAGAATCCAGTGTTATTCTTTTGCATGTGGCTATCCATTTGTCCCAGCACCATTTATCAAGAACTCTTCTTTCCCCATTGACTGGTCTTTGCACCCTTGTTGAAAATTTTTTGGCCAAAGAGCTACTGAATTATTTCTGGATTCTAAATTCTATTCTGTTGGTCTGTATGTCTGTCCTTGCACCACACTATTGTGATTCAGTTCAGTTCACTTCAGCTCAGTCGCTCAGTGGTATCCGACTCTTTGCGACCCCATGAATCGCAGCATGCCAGGCCTCCCTGTCCATCACCAACTCCCGGAGTTCACTCAGACTCGCGTCCATCGAGTCCGTAATGCCATCCAGCCATCTCATCCTCGGTCGTCCCCTTCTTCTCCTGCCCCCAATCCCTCCCAGCATCAGTCTTTTCCAATGAGTCAACTCTTTGCATGAGGTGGCCAAAGTACTGGAGTTTCAGCTTTAGTATCATTCCTTCCAAAGAAATCCCAGGGTTGATCTCCTTCAGAATGGACTGGTTGAATCTCCTTGCAGTCCAAGGGACTCTCAAGAGTCTTCTCCAACACCACAGTTCAAAAGCATTAATTCTTCGGCGTTCAGCCTTCTTCACAGTCCAACTCTCACATCCATACATGACCACTGGGAAAATCATAGCCTTACTGTTGCTTTGTTGCTGTTGCTAAATTTTAAAATCAGGAAGTGTGAATCTTTCTAGCTATTTCTTCTTTTCCAGGGTTGTTTTGGCTGTTCTAAATCCTTTGCAATTCCATCTGAATTTTAGAATTGGCTTGTCAATTTCTACAAAGAACTCAGTTGGGATTCTGATAGGGGTTGTTTTGAATCTGTAGTTTAGTTTGGTTAGTATTACCATCTTAACAGTGTCTCCCCGTCCTTAAATGTGGGATGTTTTCCATTTATTTAGATATTTAATTTCTTCCAATAATGTTTTATAGTTTTCAGAGTATGAATTTTATACTTCTTTTGTAATTTAATCCTAGATATTTCTTTACGATGCCATTGGGGTGGAATTGTTTTCTTGACTTCATTTTAGATTGTTCATTGCCAGTGTATGGAAGCACAATTGATTTTTGTGTATTGATCTGAAATCCTGCATCTTTGTTAAATTCATTTATTAGTTCTAATAGCTTTTTAGAGGTACCTTAGGACTTTCTATATACAAGAATGTGCCCATCTACAAATAGAGATAGTTTTACTCCTTCAAATTTGGGTGCCTTTTCTTTTTCTGTGCTTAGTCCCCTTGGCTAGAACTTCCAGTACAATGTTGAATAGAAGTAGTGAGAGCAGACATCCTTGTCTTGCTCCCCATTTTAGGAGTTAAGAGTTCAGTCTTTCACTGTTAATTATGATGTTAGCTGTGGGTTTTTGATAGATGCTCTTTATCAGATTGAAGGAGTTCCCTTCTATGCCTGGGTTGTTTAATATTTTTATCATAAGGCGGGGGTGACATAATTTTTGTCAAATTTTTTTGAGAAGATTATGTGGTTGAGATGGTTATGTGATTTTTGTTTTTTGATCTATTGATATGACCTATTATATTAATTGGTTTCAGATGATAAACCTATCTTGAATCTTTGAAATAAATCCTGCTTGGATTTTCAGCCATGCATCATGGATCTTCTGTTTCTTCTCCTTCTGGTATTGCCTTTATCTGTATGTTGGTGTGCTTAAGGATTTCTCACATTTCTCTGAGGCTCTGTTTATTTTTCTTTATTTCTCTGCTCTGTACTTTGGCTTACATAATCTCCATCAATCTGTCTTCAAGGTTACTATTTCTTTCTTCTACCAGTTCCAATCTATTATTGATCCCTTCTAGCAATTTTTTTTATTTGTTATTGTACTTTTATTTCCAGAATTCCATTTGATTCTTTCTACTGGTATTCTCTATTTACTGCAACATTGTTGGTATTCTTTTCTTCTTTAAATATGATTTTCTTTAGTTTTGTGAACATATTTATAATGGTTATTTTGAAAATTTTTATGTTGAATCAGGCATCTGGTTGCTCTCATAGGAAGTTTCTGTTGCCTACTTTAGTCTCTTTTGGAGTGTTAGTCATAATTTCCCGTTTCTTTGCATGCCTCATAATTTTTTTTTGGTAATTAGACATTTTAGGTAATATATTGTAGCAACTCTGGGCATTGGTCCCCTCATTCTGGGGCTTGTTATTGCTGTTTGCTTGTTTATTTGTTTAGTGATTGGCTGGGTTATTTTAGTTAAGTTTATCCTCTGTCACCCTCTACCCGCAGTATTAAGTCTCTGATGCTTCTAGGAACAAATTTAGGTTTGCCCAGTCATGTTGGGGTGACAGCAGCACTCACTGAATTTTTTCCACTCTGGCCCTGACCACACTCAGCTGTTAAAACTCTGTTAAGTGTTGGGTGGTTGCTGTATTAAAAAGAAAAAAAAATGCCCTGGGGCATAAATTCCTCTACAAATGAATCCAGTCAAATTATGGCTTTTTGGACAGAATAGTTTCTGAAATCAGTGTTTGATATTTGTTCTGACCCCAGGAAGACTCCTCCTAGATATCTTAGTCCCTAGTTGTCTCCCACAAATTAAATTAGCCAGTTTACAGTCTAGGCTTTTTTCTTCATCACACACACAAATCTCCTCCCAGTTGCCTTTCGCTACATTCTCCACTGTTTTTGAGAGTGCTCTTAGGTTAAATTTCTCCAAGTTGTGTTGCAAATGAAGTAAGTTTCTGTGGGAAGAGATCAGGAGCTACTTGTTTTATGACTGCTTCTTCCCTCAGGTAAAATCTCTGACCCAGGACTCTGGAGCTGTGGGTGGGGACAATGGCAAGCTTCTCTCTGTGTGATACCCCTATTATAGAAGCTTCAGTTCCACAAGTAGGATTTGGGTGAAAGTAGGAGCCCCCACCTCTTGACTGCACTTGCCTGAGACAGCTGGTGCAAGATGGGAAACACTGAAGTCTTGCTAAGTCTCAGGGGAGCCCATATTCCTGGCTGCAGGAGCCCTTGAGTGGAGTGTCTGCCTCATTGAGCCGGGTGTGGAGTAGGGAGAGTGGTCTTGATTCAGATAACACAGACTTTCACCTTTCTTACAGAAACTTTCTTGGGTGTTTTTGGAATAGATGTTTCTCCATTTGTTGTTTACACTTACTATCATTTCCTGAAGTTTTATTTGCTTACTTTTTAATAATTCTCAGTTTCACTAGGGAGTGGTTCAGCGGAGCTCTTTTGCTGACATGTCACTATTCACAGCAGTGTGTTGTTCTTGACAACTGTCCACTAACCTAACATTAAGAAGATTCATACAACTCAAGCCAATAAGAAAAATCTCTTGATTCATTGTAAGAATTCAAGGCCCTTCAGGCACCCATGTAAACATAACTCTTCTTTGAATGGAGTTGCTCAGATAATATAAATCCAGGATGCTCTAGGAGACCCAGCTCCCGGTTCAGTTCTTTCTATCTTTCTAAACACTTTTCTGTGATATAGAAATCTGTATGCAGGTCAGGAAGTAACAGTTAGAACTGTACATGGAACAACAAACTGGTTCCAAATAGGAAAAGGAGTACGTCAAGGCTGTATATTGTCACCCTGTTTGTTTAACTTATATGCAGAGCACATCATGAGAAATGCTGGGCTGGAGGAAGGACAAGCTGGAATCAAGATTGCCAGAAGAAATATCAATAACCTCAGATATGCAGATGACACCACCCTTATGGCAGAAAGTGAAGAAGAATAAAAAGCCTCTTGATGAAAGTGAAAGAGGAGAGTGAAAAAGTTGGCTTAAAGCTCAACATTCAGAAAACGAAGATCATGGCGTCTGGTCCCATCACTTCATGGAAAATAGATGGGGAAACAGTGTCAGACTTTATTTTTCTGGGCTCCAAAATCACTACAGATGGCGATTGCAGCCATGAAATTAAAAGACACTTACTCCTTGGAAGGAAAGTTATGACCAACCTAGATAGCATATTCAAAAGCAGAGACGTTACTTTGCTAACAAAGGTCCGTCTAGTCAAGGCTATGGTTTTTCCAGTGGTCATGTATGGATGTGAGAGTTGGACTATAAAGAAAGCTGAGCACCGAAGAATTGATGCTTTTGAACTGTGGTGTTGGAGAAGACTTTTGAGAGTCCCTTGGACTACAAGGAGATCCAACCAGTCCGTCCTAAAGGAGATCAGTCCTGGGTGTTCATTGGAAAGACTGATGCTAAAGCTGAAACGCCAATACTTTGTCCACCTGATGCGACATGCTGACTCATTTGAAGAGACCCTGATGCTGGGAAAGATTGAGGGCAGGAGGAGAAGGGGATGACAGAGGATGAGATGGTTGGATGGCATCACCAACTCAATGGACATGGGTTTGGGTGGACTCTGGGAGTTGGTGATGGACAGGGAGGCCTGGCGTGCTGCGGTTCATGGGGTCGTAGAGAGCTGGGCATGACTGAGCAACTGATCTGAACTGAACTCCGTGATACAGTGGTAACATGTTTTTGTCTTTCATAAATCAGGTTAGTCTCTCAGTTGTTTCTGACTCTTTTTGACCCCATGGACTGCAGCATGCCAGGATTCCCTGTCCACCACCGACTCCCAGAGCTTGCTCGAACTCATGTTCATCGAGTCGGTGATGCCAACGAACCATCTCATCCTCTGTCGTCTCCTTCTCCTCCTGCCTTCAATCTTTCCCAGCATCAGGGTCTTTTTTAATGAGTCAGTTCTTTGCATTATGTGGCCAAAGTATTGGCGCTTCAGCTTCAGCATCAGTCCTTCCAATGAATATTCAGGACATTCACAAATAGCAGCTGTATTTAGACAGTGTCCTTTTAAATTAGTCTTAATGACAAAATTTCTTGGGTTTAAGATTAGGGTAACTCATCAGTTAGCATTTTAAGCTGTCACTCACCCATTTGTTTATATTATGAGCAATAGCCAAGCTAGCAGGCATAGGCAGTGCAGTTCAAGAGTAACAGCAGAACACTGCATGTGTGACCTTACCCTATTGGCACTTCACGTGGAGCTGCCTGGTTGGTGGAGAGGCAAACCCCTGATGTGCTGGCCTGTGTTACCTGTGATTGTTAGTGATGGATTATGCAGAGGTCTGTCCAGCAGTCTGTGATACGCAGGATCCCTGAGTTTCTACTGCTGGATAGTGATGTGTAAACAAAAAGGGCAGAAGCCCCCTTTTAACTGTACCATATAGGAAAATGTAGTATTTTTATCACAGTATATACTCAAATATCTTAAATCATATGTTATCATTCTCTCTACAAAGGAAAAGATACTTTGCCTACACAGAAAGCAAAACTGTCAGCTATGGACTTATATAACAAGGAAAGTTAAAAGAAATAGTTTCAACAAATTTGGCAATATTGATAAGAGATGGAATTCTTAGATTTATGAAAATCACTGAGATCATATTTTTCTGCATCTTTCACTGGGATTAGAAAATCAAACGTCAATAAAATTTCCCCCTCTTAGCTATAATATGCAAACGCCTGCTTTAATTAAATACTTCATCCCCTCCCTTTCCGTGATTAGTACATTTGGGCTATACAAGGACTTCCAAAAGTCTTTAGAGTTAAAAGTCTTTCCAGTTTTCGGCTAAAATGGGTTTGTTGTTCTGCCATAATTGTCTTGTCAACTGTTTTCTTTTTGGTAATGAAAAAGATAAACTTTTCATGGCATTTTTCATCCACCTTAGGTTCATGCAATATACAGCTGAATGTGCTGTGGTCTAGGTACACTAAGCATCGTTAATAGGATTCTTTTTTTTTCAGGAAATATAATAACAGCTATTTAAAAAAGGGAGTAAAGGGCAAGGAAGAGAAGGAAAAAAAGAAAAAGGAGTCACTCTTCTAAGGACATAGTTCGGTCATGGGATGTATGCAGATGAGTTTTTTCCCCTTTTTATCATGAGGAGTGTTTGAAAATCATCTATCTGATAGTCCATACATCATTCTTGACCTTATCATTTTAATCCAACAGTAAATAGAAAACAAATGCTATTTTTTCCTTGAAGGTATGATCATGACATCTTGCAAAAGCATTTTTGTTAAGTTAAAGGTAATAGGCTCTATTTTTCCTTTTGTCATTGTGTCAGGGAGAGACAGCATTCCAAGGAGTTGTTTTAAATACCCTATCTGTATGCACTGTGACATCTGGTGGCATTGGTGAGCTCACCTGATGGACCACAAAGAACCCTGATTTATGAACCCATAATTGGGTTTCCGATAAACATTTGTCAAAATAATGTATTAGTTCAAACCAAAGCCTTCTTTATTTATTCATATAAAAGAGCACTTAACTTTCAACAAAGAATTGCCTATCATCAAAAACACTCTATAAATGAATCAAATTTATGAAGACACAGTTCTGGAGAGTGACTGCTCAGAGACTACAGCTTATTTTAACTCTTTAGAGGACTTAGTATTCTAACTTGCTGGTTTTCACCACATTCCTTCATATTTTTAAGTTTAAATAAAATATACTTCAATGTTTACTTGTCAAGGTACTTGTTACAAAATGAATCTAGTGACTTAAGATTTATTCAATTATGAATCTTTAGCATCATTTTATAGCTATCTCAAATTCTGTTACGACAACATATTTTTATCCATTCTTACTCAATTTACTTCTAAGTAAGAACAAAACATACATTGCCCTCATATTAGTTTGCCAATTGCTAAGGTTTCTGATAAAGATCAATGATCTTTATTTTAAATTTTACTTGTTTACTCTTTAACAGATTAGTCTTTGTTTCCATTGGAGTTTCACGTCAATAAGTAAGATATGTAATTTACACAGCATATATGTCTTGTATCCTTTACTTTATAGAGTATGTTATTACAGGTTACCTTATGAAGCATTGTTTTAATATTTAATAGTCACTATCTTTTTTATTGTGGCATAATATACACAACATAAAATTTACCATTTTAACCATTTTGAATATACAATTTAGTGACATTAAATACTTTACAATGTTGTACAATCATAATCAGTATTTCCAGAACATTCTCATTATCTCAGACAGAAACTCTACCCATTAAACAATAACTCTTCATTCCTTTCTCCCCACCAGCCAGCCCTAATAATATTTATTCTATTTTTTTAATGAATTTGACTAGTCTAGGTACCTCATATGGTTGAACCATATGTTTTTACTCTTGTGTCTAGCTTATTTCACTTGTAACATTTTCAAGGTTCACCTATCATATTGTAGCATATATCAGAATTTTATTCCTTTTTTATGGCTGAATAATATCCCATCATATGTATACACCATATTTTGTTTATCCATTCATCTGTCAGTGGACACTTGAATTGTTTCCACTTTTTGACTATTGGGACTTATGCTACTGTGAACATTCATGTACATTTATCTATTTGAGTCACTATTTTCAGTTTTTTTAGAGTGGAATTGCTGAATCATGATAATTCTATTTAATGTTTTCAGGAACCTTACTCTCCCCTTTAAAAAATTTATTAATAGTGTCATTCCTTTTGATAAATATTAGAGTCATCTTCAGTCATGGTATTATTTGAAAACATAAGTGTATAAACAGGTTAAGCCAGCTGTTCACATTAATAAGTATTTAAACAAACAACACTGATGGAGGGGCTTCCCAGGCGGTGCCAGTGGTAAGGAACCCACCTGCCAATACGAGTTAGATGGAAGATACATGTGTTCGATCCCTGGGTTGGCAAGATTTCCTGGAGAAGGCAATGGCAACCCACTCTAGGATTCTTTCCTGGAGAATCCCCTGAACAGAGGAGCCTGGCAGGCTACAGTCCATGGGGTCACACAGAGTTGGACACTACTGAAGTGACTTAGCATACACACATGCATGATGGTGTTCCAAGTAGAGTTCTAGCCACTGAGATCACAAAGATAAATAAGATAAGGTCCCTGATCTGAAGGGATTCTTATAGTCCCCAAATATTAAAAAAAATTCAGTCACTAGCAATAGTCTCAAGTCTGCTGTGAAATTTGATGAGCTTTATTTATTTGAGTTATGAAGCAGAAATAAGTTTTCATGCTTTTATTTTTTTTTAAGAAAATATAGAGGCACTATTGAAATTTTGAACCAAATGTGGTAGAGTTTTGGTAAAGAAAGGTTGATCCTGAATTATTTTGTGATTGGAGAATGTGAAAAGGGATTTACATGAAGGAACCTCAGCCTGGGGTTTGTGAGAAAGAGATTAGTGAGTGAAAATTATTAGACATAAGGTAAACTTGGTATATATTCTGCCTATAATTTGGGGGAAAGCTTAATGCATATTGGGGTGGAACATGGTCCACCACTACTTCTGAAGAATGGTGATTAATTTTGAAAAGTGTTCTGAGGCTGTGGTCTTGCTCACTTGTAGCTGGTCATGGGAACTTCTGGGCCTTTGCAGGATAGAGCAGGGATCATCCAGCTGAAGTTCTTTAAGAACCTATGGGTATCCTCTCAGTTTGTGCTCTGCTCCTTTTTAGCATTTCTAGAGGTTTGGACTTGAGGTCAGAATCACCCTTGTGGGCTTCACCTGAAACAGAATTTGAGAGTTCATGGCTGACTGCTCTGGCCCTTGGGAAGTCCTGGTACTGTTTTCCTTCTGTTTATAATAACTAATTTTCATCAACGGTGCATGTATTCAATTTACAGGTATTTGAACTTTTTAGCCTACATGGAAATCTCAGATTAAAAAGCAGATCTAGAACTTATTGAAGAAAAAAAGAAATTCTTTTCTCCTGCCATCTTGTAGTAGATAAAAGTCCAGTGAGCTGTCTCTGACTCTTGTTTGAAGCACAAATGCAAACAGCAGTGGTGCTTCACCTTAAACTCATCTTCGAGTATATTGGGGAAGGGAACTTATACCTGGCCTTGTATTGATCTTGAACATACACTGACTGATAATTGATGAGCTGGATTTAGTGGACACCAATTCTGGGTAATATATTGGCATTTGCTTCTGAAGTCTGCAATGGATACAACTCCTGCTGTAAGTTTAGACTCAGCTTGGTCAGGACCTGGTGGTTCATCCCATCTGGCATGGTTTTACTTCACCTTCCATTGATGCTGCATGGGTCTCAAGTCTCTGCCATGAGCTACCGAGAACACTGACTATCTCCTTATCCTCTTCTGTGGGTCTCTAGGTTCCTCAGCATGGAAGGCCCCACCATGACTGCTATCCTGTTAACTTTTTGCCTAAGGAACCTGTGGAAACCTTTGGGTTACTCCACCAGATGAGAGATTAGGAATGATAATTAGGCATCTTTTTTTTTTTTTTTTTAATTAGGCCTCTTTCTGACTATCTTTTTCTGCCTTCTTTACTCTGTTGGGGATGTATTACTTCTTTACTCTGTTCTAGCATAGTGTTGCCTTGCATAGTGGTTTTGTTCCTGAGACCCAAGGGGTAAAGAGCCCCTTTGCCTTCAATGTTCCTTTTATCTTACCTAACAGTCCACCCTGCATCCCCCCACTTCAGCCTGGAAAGTGTGGGTAGGAAATACTTTTCTTTTGCTGCTTCCCTTCTCTTCTGTCTTCCTCCCTCTTCCCAAAAGCCACTTGCAAAGGAAGAAATAGGTTTTCACACTTCTCATTGTCTAATCTGTACTTTTCTTCTGTGAAAATCTCTGGTCAAGTCAGCCAGATCTGCCTCTTCACCCATAAAGGAATCTTAAAAATCTTTTTTCTCTCACACAAAGCCTGACTTTGAAGACTGTTTCCTAACCTTGTTGACTTGAAAACTCTATTTGGTGGCTCTAGTGATTATCTACTTTTATTTCTGTTTATATTGATGCTGCAGCAATCCTATCCTCTTTACCCCACTTCCCAAGGAAGATGGATACTTTATGATATCTAAATAGTATGCAAAAGAGGAAAGCCTGGTAATATACTTCAAAAAATGTTACGTATGATGTCTATGGATCAAGCAGCTGTTTTAGTTCATCTGTCTTGTATGTGACATTAGCCTATAAGTAAAGATAGGGTTAGACTAGCTGCAAAGAAAGTGTGGCCTGGGTTGATTGATATGTAGGTTGGTAGTACCTAAAATGTCGACCTTCAGATCATCCATTCTCACTTGTCAAACCCTGTTTCCTAGCATTTGGATAAAGCAAATGGCTCAATCCTGCTGTAGCATGAATCTTTCAAGACCTAGCAAAAAAAGAATTTTGAATATTGGCAGATTTTTGCAAGATAATTTATTAAAAATAAAGTTGACTTATTTAAAAAAGCCAAGAAAATACATAGGTTTTAGATAAACAAAGTAAAATATACAAAATAAAAATTTTCACTTGCCTTGTGAAATGTTGAACATTTATAATTAGACTTTATTTAAGATGGTCCAGCCAAGCACCAAAATTATACATGGCAATCTAATGCTGTAATACCATGAGAATGTCTTTTTTTACATCATTACTGTTTGCTTTCTCTACCAGACTGTAAGCAACTTGAGAGTAAGACTGTGTCTTATTCACTTTGTTAATCCCAGGCTCTAAAGTGATAGATAATTGGAACATTGTAAATATTAACACCTATATGCTGTCTGTCTGGATCTTTGCTGATCTCTGAACAAAAGACTTGTGAAAAAGAACAAAACGAGAACAAAAAGGCAATTATATATCTCTTTTTAGGGTTATATGCTTGAAAAAGGCAATTATATATCTCTTTTTAGGGTTATATGCTTGGGACAACACTCCATGACGGGAGGGGGAACCTAATAATTTGAGTTTTAACTTGTATTAAAATGAATTGAATTTGAATGGCCCAATTTAATGCTAGTCAAGGCTTCTGGTGAAAAACAGATTTCTTAGCAATCTAATCTAGTTTATAACATCATGAAAGGCCTTCATTATCATAGCTTTCACAAGCCAACAAGCTAAGAATTCTAACTTTTATGAACCGATAGGAGTGTGAAAACACACAAGGTTTCATTTGATATACTACAAGTACTCTTGATTGTGATGTCTCCTGATATCATACTGAAATACCATGGCAACTTAAAAAAATATTTATACAAATGTTAAAAAATAAAATTAAAAAATCTTGTGAGATGAACAGCAAAAATCAGCCCTTTGATTTTTAATTTATGGCTTGCAAGTCTTTGCCTTTTAGGACTTGAAAATGTTTCAGTTTTTACCATTTATAGCCAGGTATGAAGTAAGGAGAATACTTTGGTATTGAAAGTTTGAAGAATTTTAATGGCAAGAATTAAGCATTGTTGGTTCCAAATGAATACGTGTTTTGAAAATTGTTATTGTTTTATATAAAAAAGTTATTTGTGCATGTAAGAGAAACACACTTTTGTGATAAACCTATTACATTGTCATTGTGCTATAACAGAAATCTTGTTACTTTGTAAAAAGCCCCAATATTATGATTACTGAGTGCTCAGAAATGTTCTTTCAGTGGTTATAAACAGGTCTGATCAATGAGGTAAGCAGTTCATAAATGTCTTTGAGGGATTTTTAGTTTGGGTTGCCCAACTGAAAAAGGATTACTATTTGGCATGTCTATGGATATAATGGTATGCTAGGCAGCAGGTCTGTGGCCTAATTTAGCCAGAGAATGTACATTAACAAATTGGCTCTGTCAATGATGGATTATGCCTGAAAGAAGTTAGCTGAATGCAACCTACTGGCCATGGTCATAGAGCAACACAGGTTTTTTCTTCTTTCCATCAGGCTGACTTTTCTCCTGGCTCAGCACTTAACAAGCTCCACATGCAAAACTGGATGATCCGGTTGTTGTAAAGCAGCCTCAATGTGTGCATTTTGGGAAAGGGAAGAAACACTTAGATTAAATTTTGTGTGTTAATCTTTTGGAATGTGTGTGGATCAGACTCTGGGAAGGAGATGGATAGCTTCATGGTGAAATGTTGGCATACCATTTCTAGCTTCTATTTCTCAGCTAAAGAGGGGAAGTGTTCTGCATCAAAAACAATGATTTATTTGCTACTTACAAAGAAAATGAATGGACAAAATGTCATTGTAATATTTGGACTTAAAGGCCACCATAAAGTCAAGCCACTTAATTAGTTCTTAAGCCAGTTGGTTGCAGCTAACTCTTCATTTCTTTATAATTTTTGTTACATTTAGTAAGAAGGCAGAATATGGCTGTTAGTATGGGGGTCACCTTTATGTAGAATAAAAATATGGAGATTTAAGATTTAGAGCAGTGGTTCAGTAGAAATGACTCCACACCATTCTTTGGGCACTCTTTAATCATACTTTTCAATTTTTCTTTGCATCACTCAGAGGTTGGACACATGTCGTTTTCAATAGCACATCTCTTCTTTATGATGATATACCAGCTTTTTATATTAAAATTGTCAACAAATCCTTACATTTTTGAGAAGAATAGCATTTGGATTGAATAACCAATCCATTTATTACTTATCAGGCTAGAATATGCTTCAGTAACAAAGAATGCCCAAATTTCAGGACTTAACAATACAAAAATTTAACTCTCACACTACGTGTCCACAAATAATGGGCAGAATCTTTGACAAATCTTCTGTCTGGACAGATGCTTTCATGATTACTTGGAAAAGGGAACATGTTATATCATGTCCTGGCTCTTAAAGCTTTCACGTCATAGCCATACACATTTTATTGACCACAGTGAAAGTGTTAGTCACTCAGTCATGTTCCACTCTTTGCCACCCCATGGATTGTAGCCCGCCAGGCTCCTATGTCCATGGAATTCTCCAGGCAAGAAAACAGGAGTGGGTTGCCATTCCCTTCTCTAGGATCTTCCCAACCCAGGGATTAAACCCAGGTCTTCTGCATTGCAGGCAGATTCTTTACCATCTGAGCTACCAGGGAAGCCAAAGCAAATCAGTATTTGCCTACACCAAAGTCTCAAGGATTTCTCCGATGTTTTCTTCTAGGAGATCTGTAATTTGCATTTAGGTTTGTGAGCCATTTTGGATTATTTTGGTCTGTGGTAAGAGGTAAGGATTGCATTTTCTCTCTTTCCAGATGGATTTCCAGTTGTTCCAGAACAATTTGTTGAAAAGACTGTCCTTTCCCCATATAGTTATCATAGCACCTTTGTAAATAATAAATTGACTATCTATTCATCTGTCTATTCTAAACTATTACTGGGCTGTCTCTCTTGGTCCATTGCTGTATATGTCTATCCGTAGGCCAGTGAATAGTGTTTTGATTACTGTATCTGTAAGTTTGAAATAGGTAGTGTTAAGTCCTGTAACTTTGGTCTATTTCAGTATTGTTTTCACTGTTTTAGGTCCTTTCAGTTCAGTTCAGTTCAGTTCAGTCGCTCAGTCGTGTCTGACTCTTTGCTACCCCATGAACTGCAGCACGCCAGGCCTCCCTGTGCACCACCAACTGCCAGAGTCTATCCAAACCCATGTCCATTACAGCTCCATAATAAATATTGTAATTAACTTGTCATCCTTTACAAAGAAAGGATAGAGTTTTGATTAGGCTTGCTTGCTTTTTTTTTCCTAACTTTTTATTTTGCATTGGGGTGTGGTCAGTTATCAACGTTGTGATCATTTCAGGTGAACAGTGAAGGTACTCAGCCACACGTATACATGTACCCATTCTCTTCCAAATTTCTATCCCATGATTAGGATTGCTTTGAATCTTTGGGCCAATTTAGGATGACAAGATTTACTTCTTAACTCAGTTGAGTTTTTCAGTATTTCCTTATCTGTATAGGTCTTTAAATTTTCCTCAACAATATTTTATAATTTTCAGTGTGTGTATCCTATTAAATTTACCCCTAAGTATTTTGTTTTTCATGATAATGAAAATGGAATTATTCTTTAAATTTCATCTTTTAATTTCATGCTAAGATATATAAATACAACAGATTGGTATATATTGGCCTTGCACCCTGTAAGCTTTCTCAATTCACTTATTAAATTTTAGTACCTTTTTGATATGTATTGGTGTCTTCTATGTATATAATAATTTCTTTTTCATGGTAAGATAGTTTACCTCTTCTTTTTCAAATAGTATGCCTTTTATTTATTTTCTTTCATTATTTCACTAGTAGGACCTCAACAGTGTTGAACAGAAGTTGTCAGAGCAGATATATGCCTTATTTCTGATCTTTGAGGGGAAAATATTGTCTTCACTATTAAGCATGATGTTAGTTGTGGGTTTTTTAGTAGCTATAAATCTTTAGTAGATGCTTTTTTATCAAATTGAGGAAGTTTTCTAGCCCCAGTTTTCTGAGATTTAAACGTTAAGATAGGTATTAAAGTTTCTTAAGTATTTTTTATGCACTGATTTTGAGATGCTCAGATGTCTTTTCTCCTTCATTCTTCTAATATGATGAATTACACTGATTTATTTTCAATTTATTTATCAATTCAATAAATCAATTGATTTATTTTATCAATCTTGTATTTTCAAGAAAACCCTATTTGGTCATAATGTATAACACTTTTATGTATTGCTGGATTTAACTTGCTTATATTTTATTAATAATCCTTGAAGACTTATCCAGGCATCATTAATTATTTATAATGCTGAGTAGCATTTTATCGTATGGATATACCACACTTTACATTGATGGACATTTGACTTGTGTTCAGTTTTTGGCTTTTCAAATAAAGTTGTTTTGAACATTTGTGTACAAGTCTTCGTATAAACATATGTTTCCTTTCCGTTGAGTAAATCCCAATAGGTGAAATGGCTGGCTATATGTATTTAACATTTTAAGAAACTGACAAACTATTTTCAAAAATGATTATATCATTTTATATTTCTACCAGCAGTGCATGAGATTTTCAGTTGTTTCATATCTTTGCCAACACTTGATATGTTCATTTTTTTAATATTAGACATTCTAATTGTTGTACAGTGATCTCTCATTGTGATTTAAATTTGTGTTTTATTAATGATTAATAATGATAAGCATCTTTTGATATGCTTGTCATCTGTATATCTTGTTTGGTGATGGGCCTGTTCAAATCTTTTGTCTACTTGTGCTGAATTTTGAGAGTTCTTTTTGTATGCTGAATACAAGTCCCTTATCAGGTATGTACTTTGTAAAGGTTTCTTCTCAGTCAATGGCTTGTTTTGTTATTCTCTTAACAGTGCCTTTTTGAAGAGTAGAAGTTTTAAATTTTGTTGAAGTCTAGTTAATCAATTTATTCTTTTATGGATCATACTTTTTGTTTCATATCTAAGAAATTTTAGCCTAATCTAGGGATCAGCAAACTATAGGTCTTCTATAGGGCAAATATGGGCTGCTGATTGTTTTACATGATCTGCGGTCAAGAATTTTTTAACAGAAATTTTTGTTGAGATAACTGTAAGTTCATGTGAAATTACAGCAAACAATAAAGATGCATCCATATAAACTTTCTCTAATTTCTCCCAGTGGTAGAAGTTTGCAAAACTGTGTAGTTTAATATCACATACAAGTTATTGACACAATCCACAAACCTTATTCAGATTTCTGCAGTCTTTCACTCATTTGTGTGGGTAAATACTTAAACATTTTTAAATGGTTGGAAATCAACCATTTCCAAATCAAAAGTGTATTATTTCTCAATATATGAGTATTATATGAAATTCACTTGTCCTTGTCCAAAGTAAAGTTTCATTGGAACATTTATTCCTTTATGTATTATCTGTGACTCTATAACAGAATGGGGTAGTTGTAACAGAAGCTATATGTGATAATCCCATTATCTTCCACTGTTGCTCAATGCACTATAAATTGCTGTGATGCTGTTGTAATGCTGTTGACAGCATTTTGTGTATCACATATCACTGTACCACGACATTATATTTACTTTTTCATCACCAGGGCATTCCCATCATGTCACATCAAGAAGAGAAAACTAGACTTTAAATATCATGCTTTTAAGGCACAGTAGAGTTTAACCATTTAAATTAACAATTTGTAAACAAATTAGGTGGTGAAGTATTTATTTATTGTGGAATGACTCAACAGCTGTGCTGAAAGAATATAATATATTTACATTGATATTACCAGACTGTTCATCATGATATTCCCAATACATAGGACAGAACAGTCAGGAAAAATTAGAAATTTTCAATGAAATATCTCATCATGGTAAAATTTTTTTCCAAAAATATAAAGTGAGATACAACCAAAACAAGCTTTCAAGTGGTCCATTTGTCAGCCAAGCAAGGATTTCTGATGGTGAGTTAATTAAATCTTGTTTGCAGCAACTGAAGAATAAATGTGGTGAGGGAAAACATTTAAGATTATTAGTTGTTGGGCAAAAGTGATTCTTCAAAGAGTTGACATTACGAGGGACATCGTAGTCAGTTTAAAATGAAGGCAAATGATTTCAAGTGCATTTCCTTGGCTCTTGATGAATTGAAAAATGTTATTGATATTCCTTAACTGTTACTGTTTATTCAAAGATTCAGGGCTTCCTTGGTGGCTCAGTGGTAAAAAATTTGCCCGCAATGCAGGAGACTCAGGGGATGCAATGCAAGTTCGATCTCTGGATCAGGAAGATCCCTGGGAGAGCATGGCAACCACTCTACTGTTCTTGCCTGAAAAATCCCATGGACAGAGGAGCCTGGCAGGCTACAGTCCAAGGGGTTTCAAAGAGTCAGACATGACTGAAGCGACTGAGCACAGCATTCAAAGAATCAATACAAAGTGATAAAGTATTAACCCAATGAAAAGTCATCATGGAACTACTACAGGTGAGAATATTTTCAAGTAAGTTATGAAAACATTAATTTAGTTCAACCTGAAGGGTGGTATTTGCTAAAATGTTGTACATCTGTTAGTGGTAAAAATGTGAATGAAGCAGGAAAGATTTGGTTGAACAAATGAACATAACTTTTGAAAATAAAACTTGTTTAAAGCCTTTGGTTATTTAGTGGTTCTCTGCAGGAAATATTAATATTTGAATCTGTTATTTGTTTTTGAAACAGTAGTTTTAAGAGTAGACTTCATGCACTCTCATGGGCTTCAATTGTGCATTCAGTGAATTTTTATCGGAAACAGAAGCAGAATATCCTAGCTTGCCCTTCCACACAGCAGTTCAATGATTTAGCAATGGTAGTATCCCATTGTGATTTTCTTGAATTAAGGGCTAAGACTGAAATTTTTCTGAAAGCAAAAAACCTCTTTGAATTGTTACTATTTAACACTGAATGGCTTTGGAAATTAGCTTTTGCTGTAACTTAACAAAAAGTTAATGTGCTTACTCCAAAATTACAAGGAAAACAGTGCATATATGAGTAAAGTATAAATGAGGCAAAGTCATTTTGATTTTTGTTTCTTGAATCTCAAGTAATGTCAGGCTTCTTTATACAGTTTCTATACTGTCCAGTGTTAAAACAAGAAATGAGACCTTCATTCCTATGCAGATTTGTAGTAGGTATCTTTTCCAGAAGCATTTTAAAAATTATAATGCAAAGGCAAGAGAAATTCCATATTTCATAATCCATTTAACTTAGTGCAAGTAACCTTCACTTAGAAGTAATCTGCAGTGTAATGACATGCTGAAAGAAAAATACGAAGAAAAGAATCTAGCAGAATTATGTAAATGCCTTCCAAGTGATGAATATTCTTAATTAAAATCATATGATTATGGATTGTTATCAGTATCTGGTAGTACCTATCTAAGTGAAAGACATTTTCAAATATAAAAATGTGTGAAATCTCATTGTGTGTGCTCAGTAGCTCAGTCGTGTCCAACTTTTTGCAACCCCATGGAGCCCACCAGGCTCCTCTGTCCATGGAATTCTCCAGGCAGGAATACTATAGTGTGTTGCCATTTCTTGTGCCAGGGGATCTTCCCAACCCAGGGATGGAGCCCTTTTCTCTTGAGCTGCCTGCATTGTAGGTGGATTCTTTACCACTGAGCTACCAGGGAAGACCGTATAATAACATCTCATTACAGATCAGCATTAAAATATGTACCTTTGCAATTTATTTTTTTACATTAATTTTTTTATATTGAGATTGAACTCACATATCATAAAATCATCATTTTAAAGTGCATACTTCAGTAGTTTTTAATATTTTGACAAGGTTGAACAATTACTGTTTCAGAAAGTTTACATCAGCACCAAAAGCCCATACCCATTTTGTTGTTCTTGTTCAGTTGCTAAGTCATGTCCTACTCTTTGTGACCCCATGGGCTGTAGCATACACCAGGCCCCTCTGTCCTCTACTGTCTCCCAGAGTTTGTGCAGATGCATGTCCATTGAGTTGGTGATGTTATCTAACCATACCCACTAGCAGTTACTAATTACCCCTTCCTCTAACTGCTATTTACTTTCCTCTCTGTATGGATTTGCTTATTCTGAACATTTAATATAAATGAAATTGTTTATCTGGCCATTTGTCTGGCTTCTTTCCCTTAGCATATGTTTTCAAGGCTCAGCCAGTTGTACCAAGTTTCAGTACTTGTCATTTTTATGGTGAATTCCTTTATATGGATACTCCACATTTGTTTATCCACTTACTAACTGACACAAATTTGAATAATTGGTAGAAATTGATTGAAAGTTTCTATTCTTTTTGCTATTATGAATAATGCTCCTATGAGCATTCATGTACAAAATTTTGTTTGAGCACATATTTTCAATTATCTTGAGTATATACCTAGTTGTGGAATTGCTGATTGTCATGGGTTGAATTGTATCCTCCCTCACAAAGGCCATGTTGTGGTTCTAACCTTTGGTGTCTTTGCTATGACCTTATCTGGAAATACGGTTTTTGCAGCTGTAATAAAATTAAGATGTTGGGTTAAGGTGGACTGTAATCCTATGATAGATGTCCTTATAAGAGGAGTGCCAAAGAATCAACACTTCGGAATTGTAGTGCTGGAGAAGATTCTTGAGAGTCCCTTGGATAGAATGGAGATCAAACCATTCAATCCTAAAGGAAATCACCTTGGATATTCATTGGAAGGATTGATGCTGAAGCTGAAGCTCCAATCCTTTGGCCGCCTGATGTGAAGGGCTGCCTCATTGGAAAAGACCCTGATGCTGGGAAAGATTGAGGGCAAGAAGAGAAGAGGCTGACAGAAGATGAGATGGTTGGACGGCATCACTGATTCAATGGACATGGGTTTGAGCAAACCCTGGGAGATGGTGAAGGATAAGGAAACCTGGTGTGCTGCAGTCCATGGGACTGCAAAGAGTTGGACACAACTTAGCAACTGAACAACAATAAGAAGAGGGGAATTAGGACATACAGAGACAGACATACATAAAGGGAAGACAGAAACACAAACTGGAGTGTGTTTAGCCCAATAATGCTAAAGATACTGATAACCACTGAAAGCTAGAAGAAGCAAGGGGGAATCTTCCCTAGAATCTTTAGAGAGGGCATGGTCTGAAATCACAGCCTAATTTTGGATTTCTAACTTTAGAATCTGTGAAAGAATAAATTTCTATGATTTTAAGTCATTCAGTTTATACTAATTTGTTTTGGAACCCCTAGAGGATCATATCACTGGGTCATATGATAATTCTATGTCTAACATTTTTAGGAAATGTTAAACTGATTCAGTAGTAGCTGTGCCATTTTACAATCCCACTAACAGGATATGAGGACTTCAGTTTCTCTACATCCTCATCAACTTTTTTTTAAATTGAAGTCATCCCAGTGAGTGTGGTAGCTGGTGGTTTTAATTTACATTTCCCTAGTGATCAGTGATTCTTAATGATCTTTTCAAGTGCTTGTTGGCTACTTGTGTATCTTCTTTGTGAAAATATCTATTGAAATCCTTTGCCCATTTTATATTGGGTTGAGGTATAAGTGTTCTTTGTACAACCTGGATATTAGATCCTAATCAGATATATAATTTGCAATATTTTCTCCCATTTTGTGTACTGTATCTTCACTTTTGATGTACAAAAGTTTTATGTTTTGATGGAGTCAGTGTAACAATTTTTTCTTTGACTGTTATTTTTGTTGTTATGTATGAGAAAAACATGCCTAATCAAGCTCATGATGACTTACACCTATGTTAGAGTTTTATAGTTTCAGCTCTTATGTTTAGATTTTTGATTAATTTTAAGCTAATTTTTGTGTATGGTGTAAGGTATGGGTCTGAATTCATTCTTCTGCATGTGGATATGCAGCCGTCTCAGCACCATTTGTTGAAAAAGTTATGTTTTCCTCGTTGACTGTTCTTGCATCCTCACCTAAAACAATTTGACTATAGATGAATAGGTTTACTTTTTTTTTTTAATTGAAGTATAGTTGACTTACAATGTTGTGTTAGTTTCAGGTGTACAATAAAGTGGTTCAGTTATACATACACATATCTATCTATTCTTTTTCAGATTCTTTTCCATTACAGGTAATTATAAGATATTGAACATAGTTCCCTGTGCTATAGGTCCTTGTTTACCTATTTTATATATAGCAGTGTGTATACCTCAGTCCCAGTCTCCCAATCTACCTCCCTCCCCAAAATTTTTTCTCAAATTAATTTTGGTAATTTGTGTCTTTCAATAAAATCTTCCACTTTTTCTAATTTATTGACCTACAACTGTTCATTGTATTCCCTTATAATCCTTTATAGTTTTGAATGGTTAATAGTAATATTTCCCCTTTCATTCATAGTTTTAATATTTGAATCTTCTTTTTTCCTTTTATAAACACCTGTCAATATTGTTTAACTTTCATAAAGCAATTTTACATTTCAACTTTAGAATCTCTATTTGATTGCTTCTTATTATTTGGATTTTTTAAATTGATAAGCCTCTATTCAATACAACATCATTTTAATAATGATATTTCTTTAAGCATTATCTTCTTATTCCTTGAACATTTTCAGCATAACTGATTAAGTCTTTAGTTTGTCCAGTGTCTAACGTCCTCAGGGACAGTGTATATTGACAACTTAATCCTGAGTTTGTATAATTCTTTCTTGTTATTTGCATGTCTTGTAACTTCTTGTTGAAAACTGGACATTTCAAATAATATAATGTAGCACTCTGAAAATTAGATTCTGCTCCATCTTCAGGATTTGGTATAACTGCCACTTGTTGAAGCAGTTTTTTGTTTAGCAGCTTTTCTGAGAACTAATTTTGATAAGCTTGTATCTTTTTTGTGTGTGTGTGCCCACTAAAGTTTCCACTGGTTAGCTTTGTGGTCAGGTAATGATTTAACAGAGATTCCTTAAATGTCTGGAATCATTAAGTCTCTCAGTATTTTTCAAGAGACTATAGGTGCTTTTTAAGGCAGCGACATTACTTTGCCAACAAAGGTCTGTCTAGTCAAGGCTATGGTTTTTCCAGTAGTCATGTATGGATGTGAGAGTTGGACTGTGAAGAAAGCTGAGCACCGAAGAATTGATGCTTTTGAACTGAGGTGTTGGAGAAGACTCATGAGAGTCTCCTGGACTGCAAGGAGATCCAACAGGTCCATCCTGAAGGAGATCAGTCCTGAGAGTTCATTGGAAAGACTGACGTTGAAGCTGAAACTCCAATACTTTGGCCATCTGATGCAGAGTAGACTCATTTGAAAAGACCCTGATGCTGCCCTGATGAGGGCAGGAGGAGAAGGGGATGACAGAGGATGAGATGGTTGGATGGCATCACCAACTTAATGGACATGAGTTTGAATGAACTCCGGGAGTTGACGATGGACAGGGAGGCCTGGCATGCTGCGATTCATGGGGTCGCAAAGAGTCGGACATGACTGAGCGACTGAACTGAACTGATAGGTGCTTTTTGAGGCATGCCTTCAATACTCAGCCAAGAAGTTTACACTCTACCTTACACTTCATTTTCTACTTGTGCAGAGCCTTAAGGTTAGTCAGAAGTGAGAGGTTAGGGCATTTTCAGGTCTTGTATTAACATATTTACAGCAGAGACATTACTTTGTCAACAAAGGTCCATCTAGTCAAGGCTATGGTTTTTCCAGTGGTCATGTATGGATGTGAGAGGCAGACTATAAAGAAAGCTGAGTGCCGAAGAATTGATGCTTTTGAACTGTGGTGTTGGAGAAGGCTTTTGAGAGTCTCCTGGACTGCAAGGAGATCCAACCAGTCCATCTTAAGGGAGATCAGTCCTGGGTGTTCATTGGTAGGACTGATGTTGGAGCTGAAACTCCAATCCTTCTGACACCTGATGTGAAGAGCTGACTCATTTGAAAAGACCCTGATGCTGGGAAAGATTGAGGGCAGGAGGAGAAGGGGATGACAGAGGATGAGATGGTTGGATGGCATCACCAACTCAATGGACATGGGTTTGGGTGAACTCTGGGAGTTGGTGATGGACAGGGAAGCCTGGTGTACTGCAGTTCATGGGGTCGGAAAGAGTCGGACACGACTGAGCGACTGAACTGAACTGAGAAGTGGATCTGCACAGTTTAAACACATATTTAAGGGTCAAATATAAATGCAAACATTTTGAATGGAGAGTTATCAGACAGGTCAAATAATAATTCTTTGGGAATGAAATCTGTTCTGCTCTCATTGGGCATGTGAGACGTGAATTTTTTCAAGACTGCTGCAGTTCTGGGTATGGGACTTGTACAAGTTAAAACAAAGCTTAATTTTTCACTGAGATTTAGATGTTTTTCTTGATTAAATGTTTCCTGGATTGCCGCAAGCCTTTGATTAATTCCCAGAGTTATGAAAAAGTTTATTTTGACAATTTTTACCTTTTTTTTTTTTTTGCTGCTTTTATGGAGAAGCAAATTTTTGGAGGTATTTACTCTGCCAATTTCCCTGATGTCACACTGTAATCAATTTTGATGTTAGGAAATACTAACTTTGACCTCCAACTAAGTAAAATATTACCCTCTTCAAAGAATTCCTTTGTTCATACTCTTATCAATATAGAGGGCCTTTATTACAAATAAATTTCACTTTGTTATTTAGTTCCACTAAACGTGTGGAAATTTTTTTCTTTCTTGTTATGTAAATACCTCTCGAATATCCTCATTTTTTCTTCTTGGTCCAGTGCTTAAAATATTTACTCTCTGGCCCTGTATAGGAAAAATTTTCTGATCTCTGGTCTTATCCAAGATCCAGATATTTTCTCTTATGTTTCCTTGAGAAATTTTATGGTTTTAAGTTTTAAATTTAGGTCTATGATCTATTTTGAGTTAATTATTGTAAACACTGCAAAGTATGGATCCAAATACATTTTTTTCTACATAAATATGCA
Source organism: Ovis aries (assembly GCF_016772045.2). Taxonomy (NCBI): domain Eukaryota; kingdom Metazoa; phylum Chordata; class Mammalia; order Artiodactyla; family Bovidae; genus Ovis; species Ovis aries. The sequence goes on from NC_056062.1 coordinate 47,386,226, forward strand.
ATCATTTTATCACAATTTGTTGGAAAGGCTGCCTTTCTCCACTACTTTCCCTTTGCATGTTTGTCAAAAATCAGTTGTCTATGCATATGTGGGTTTAATTCTGGATTTTTACTCTTTTCCATTAATGTCTTGTCTTTACTATGCCTGTTGGTATTACCATGCCAATACCATACCTGTTCTGATTACTAAAAATTCATATTAATTCTTGAAATCAAGGAGTATAGGTTCTTCAACTTTATTATCACTTTTTTCGGAATTGTTTGGATATTATAGATCTTTAACATTTTTATACACAATTAAGAATTAGCTTTTCAATTCTACATGAAAGTCTTGCTGAGATTTTGATTGGGATTGTGTTCAGTTTACAGGTCAATTGAGAAGAATTGACATCTTAACAAAATTGGACTTCTGGACCTATGAACAAGGCGTATCTCTTCATTTATTTAGATCTTCTTTATTCTCTCAGAAACATATAGCTTCTAATTCCAGGGCCTTAGAATTTAAGAACTACACCTACTAAAGTGATAAGTGGGAGCACATGAGCTCTGACCTATAGGCCAGGTTACCTGCTTTTTCATTCTAGTTTCACTATTTATTAGCTATGTGATCTTGGGGAACTCATTGACCCCACTTTGCTTCAGTTTACCATTTATAAAATGGAGGAGTCATGGTGTGATAGTACTTATTCATAGGACTAATATGAATTAGTATATATATATATTGCTTAGAACACTTTCTGGCACAGTACTATGCAAAGATTAGCTTTTGAATGCTCTTATAAGGAACTCTTATATACATAATTTAACTTAAACTTTTACTGAAGGATGAGTATGCCTAAAACTTACTTATTGTGTTCTTGTGTGCTTGTGTGCTCAGTTGCTTGTCATGTTCGATTCCTTGTGACCCTGAGGATTATAGCCCACCAGGCTCCTCTGTCCATGGGATTCTCCAGGCAAGAATACTGGAGTAGTTGCCATGCCCTCCTTGAGGGGATCTTACAGACCTAGGGACTGAACCCACATCTTCTGCCTCTCCTGCATTGTGGGTGGATTCTTTACTGCTGAGCCACAGGGGAAGCCCTCTTATTGTATGCTAAGTAAGTCGCTTTAGTCATGTCCGATTCTTTGCGACCAGTCTGTAGCCTGCCAGGCTCCTCTGCTCATGGGATCTCCAGGCAAGAGTACTGGAATGGGTTGCCATTTCCTTCTCCATCTTATTGTTTAGGGGCAAGTAAAAATGAAAGATATATAGCAAGTGGCAATAACTGCAAAAATGTTTTCTGGTCAGCACAATCTTTGAATTCATAGGGTGGTAATGAGGCTAAGTGGCAGTAAAGTCCTTTGAGGCTTGTAAATATAAACAGTTTTATAATAATAATAGTTTACATTTGTAAAGAGCTTTTAACTACTTTCATGTGTATTATTTGAGCAAATGGTGACTGCGAATGGCTTTTTTCCCCTGTGACTGGCTTTTAAGCTATTACATAACAGAAGAGAAACTCTAGATTGCTAGCCAAAAAATATGAGCTAGACTATTTCTTTTTGATTTTAAAAATAAGTACACACGAACTTCCCTGGTAGTCCAATGGTTAAGAATCTGCCTTGCATTTCAGGGGGCACAGGTTTGATTCCTGGTTGGGGAACTAAGATCCCATATGCTGTAGAGCAGCCAATTCCATGCACCACAACTTCTGAGCCCAAGTGCCAACATAACACAGCAAAGATCTTGTGTGCAGCCACTAGGACCCAACGCAGCCAAATAAATAAATAATAAAATAAAATAAACACACAAAAATCCTTAACTTTAATGAGTACTTTCTATAACTTTAATGAGTGTATAACTTTGTATAACTTTAATGAGTGCTTCCCTCGTAGCTCTGTTGGTAAAGAATCTGCCTGCAATGCAGGAGACCCTGGTTCGATCCCTGGTTTGGGAAGATCCCCTGGAGAAGGGAAAGGCAACTGACTCCAGTGTTCTGGCCTGGAGAATTCCATGAACTCTATAGTCCATAGGGTCTCAAAGAGTCAGACAGGACTGAGCAACTTTTGCTTCACTTGTACATAACAATAGACTGTGATTTATAATATATGTAGCATAGTGGTAAAGACTACAAGACTCTGAAGCCTGACCCTTTGGGTTCAAATATCTGCTTGTCCCTTTCTAGACATATATCTATGGACAAGTTACTTAATTTCTTCATGACTTGGTTTCCTCATCTGAAACTAAGGATAATTAATAGTACTAACTTATAAGATTGTATGATGATTAAATGAATTAACATATATATGTTTATGCTCTTAGTTACATCTGCTATTTATTATTATTAGTAGTAGCCACCATAGTAGCATTTTGTTGTTATTGCTATCTATTTTTAAAATTTATTTATTTTAAATTGGAGGGTAATTGCTTTACAATATTTATTACTATTATTTTTTATTTTACTTTAAAATTTTGTTGGAGTATAGATGATATACAATGTTGTGTTAGTTTCATGTGTACAGAAAAGAGAATCAGTTATGCATATACATATATCTAATCTTTTCAAGATTCTTTTCCCACCTAGGCCATTACAGAATAACAAGTAGAGTTTCCTATGCTATACAGTAGGTCTTTATTAGTTAACTATTTTATATATACTTTATATATAAAGTAGTGTATATATGTCAATCCCAAACTTCCAATAAGTCAAGTAGAAAAAACATTTTCTCCATAATTCACATCCTGTTTACTACACATCATATTAAGATGACCATATCACATCTAGAAAGCTATATACATTGTCCAGTGATGTATCTAGTTTCTTCTCAGACATTTGGTATAAGAAAAAGCAAAGTATACCTTGGCTACGTTTTTATTGCCCAGGGGCAAAGTGAGTCTTAAATATATATGCTATTAAACACAGGTATCAAGTATAGAATCCTTTTGGCCTTGATGCAGAAGAAATTAGTCCTTCATTGTCTTTTAAATACAGTATGTCTATTACTTTTTAAATAATTTTTTGGCTCAACTCTGTCCCTACTGGGCACAGATTCTTGCTCTTTCAGTTGTATTGGATCATATGAAGTTGTCGTTTTTGTAGGTAAGAAATTTTTGAATATCAGAAATTTCAAAATGTTCAACGTCATACACAATAACATGTAACACATTAGGACAGCTACAGTTATAGAGAGGTGTGTGTGCATGTGTGCGTGTGTGTGTGTGTGTGTGTGTGTAAAAGATGCGAGGGAGGACATGGAAATTTGTGAGCATTTATACCCCTTGATATACCCCAGCTAAAAACCTTTATTCTAGCCTGTAGTTTTAGACACTCAAAATCAAACACAGTTGTCCTAGTGGGCTTTCCTACTTCCACATTAATGTAGAAAATAACATTTTTTAAATTATAAAATTAATGCTTACTTCTTATGGAAAATATAGATAATTCTCAAAAAGGAAAAGAAAACCATTTATGGTCCTATCCATCAAGATAACTGCAACTAACCTTTTGGTATATATACATCCAAACTGCATTATTATCATAGAGTTTACTTTCTTAAAATATGTGGGGTCACACTACATATATTTTTTGTATTATGTTTTTTATTCAGGTTTAAACATTTCAAAGAAAATAAGTTTTGGTCTTCTGAGGTTCTCAGCTCCATAGGTTTACTAATTATATGGCCAAAGGGAAGTTTTATTGCCTTTTTATGCCTCAGTTTCCACAATCTGCAAAATAAGGTGATCATTAAAATAAATTCAGTAATATTGTGAATGTAAAGTCTTAGCATACACCTGGCATAACATACACCTGGAGTATTGCTTTTATTATTAGATAAAAATTGGGAAGTAATGTAGAAATATAAGGTATAGTAAAGGCAGGTGGTAGATACATTTTCTATGGATAACAAACAGGACCAAGGAGTTACAAAACATACTTTTCTCTCTAAAACATGAGAGTTTTACCTTAAATGGGAAAAGAATTTGAAAAAGAATAGATACTTGCATATGTATTACCAAATCACTTTGCTGTACACCTGAAACTAACACAACATTGTTATTTAATCAACTATATTCCAATATGAAATAAAAATTTTGAATAAAAATAAATAAATTGGAAATATTAAAAAAATCAACAAAAATATTTCACCTAAAAATGAAAATATATAAAAAGGTTTTTATATAGTAATTGAACCTAACATGCATGGCAAATTATACCAATGTAAAAGCTAAATCCGTTGGTTAATCAAATAATAGGCGTTAGTTATTTCAATTTGAGCAGAGAAAGTGAGATAGATACTCCTTTAAAAATGTTTGGTGAAGGAAAAGTATAGGAGCAGAGTCTGTTGGGGCACTCTTGATAGGGAATTGAAAAGGTGATGTGAGGTCTATACCAGGCCATCACGATTGTGAGGGAGGCTAAGTGAGGAAAGAGGGGCATGGATGCTACAGATCTTGTTCAAGGTATTAATATCAAGATTCAGAGGCTTTGGTTTCTCCCAAAGGATGGAAACAAGTCTGGTTCTATGCAAGGATTTCTTCTGTATATTCCAATCCCAGGGCACATATTTGGGTAGTGGAGAGGGGTTTATGATAGAAAGGTGGAGGGTTGATAGATATCCACTCTAGAAGCCAGTTGGTCTTGAAAATATGAAGAATTTTTAAGAGAATAATAATGACTGATATTTACTGAGTGCTTTGTAAAATACACGATTCTAACTCATTAGAATATGCTTAAGAAGTATTAATTTATTTAATTTTCATTTCAGTCCTATAAGGTAGCTCTTATTGTTGTCCTTATTTTCAGAAGAAACTAAAGTACATATAGGTTAATCCACTTGCCCAAAGTTACATGTTAAGTTTAAAAACTTCAGTAGAAACCATGTAGTTTTGTTCCAGAGTCACATTCCAAACCACTGTGCACACTGCCTTTCAAGAGTTTGAGGGGTCCTCTGAAGGAGGTTATAGGGAAGGTATGTTTCAATATGGTTTCAGGATTATGAGTTTGAGGATGATGGTTATGGCAGACTCTACTAGTTGCCCAGCCTGTTATCAGTTTTCTTCTCTTCTTCCTTAGTAATAGAGATCCATTATTAACTGAGCGCATTTCTGCCCAGATGTAGAACACAGAACAAAATAAAAAGTATTTAACTTGAAAAAAAATTGTTACCTTGAAGCTAGATGTGGCCATGTTGACCAACTTCTAAGCCAAATAAATACAAGTGGATGTCTTGTGTGAGACTTAAAAGAGTCATTAAAAAGGAGGAGTTATGCTGTTGGTGTCTTTCTTTTCTCTTACTGATATCTTGAAATACATGTGATGACTAGAGTTCCAGCAGATATCTTGCATCATGAGGTGACCTTGAAAATGGAAGGAATGTGTTAAGGTTGGCAGAGTGACACTGTGGAACCCTAGAACAGCTACAGGACTGCTACTTCTGCACTTCATTTACAAGAGAGAGAAATACATTTTAATTTTGTTTAAGGAATGTTATCTTAGATGTAGTTGAATCTAATCTTGAAAGACACAGGAGGGAATAATATTGATAAGGCACAAATCCACTATTACAGGGTGTTCCTGAGACTGATCAAATGAATGAACCTCTACTTGGCCTTCAGTCCTCTCTATCCCTTGACAGCTTTTCTTATATTAATTGACTTCTAAGTGTTGGGGTTCCTCAGGTCTTGGTTTTAGGTCCCTTTCTCTTCTCTGGATATTTTCTTCCTAGGTCATATCTATTTACATGCCTTTATATACTCTGCTGGTGATTTTCATGTTTACGTCTTCAGTGTAGACTCTTCTCAGATACATACACACACACGCACACACACGCACACACACACACACACATATATATATATATATATATGCCTATTTGGTATTTCCTCTTGGATTTTTCACAGGAATTTCAAAGTTAATACGCCTCAAATGGATTTTTAATCCCCATCCCCACCTTGCCATTCTGGCTGATACCTGTTCTTTCTTTGTTTTCTCCTAAGTAAATAGCACCATCATTCAAGCCAGAAACCCAGGAGTCCTTGGTGATTTGTCCCTTCCCCTCAACCTCACCATCTTCCTTCAATCCATCAGTAAGACTCTCAAAGTCTTATTTCCAAAGTATATCTTGAATGTGTTTACGTTTCTCCATCTTGGCTTCCATGATCTCAGCCCATGCACCATCATTTCTTGCATAAACTACAATAATGGCATCAGACTGGTGTTTTTCTTCTTGTTTCATCTCCTTGTAATTCATTTCCACATACAATGAGGAAGGCAAATGGCCTTTTAAAACTGCAAATAGGTTTATGTCTGCCCCTTAAAATACTTGACTGGCTTCCCATTTTATTTATAAATAAAATCGAAACTGTCATGGATTACGAGGTCTTACATGTTTTATGATACTTACCTTTCTAATCTCAGTATTCTTCTTTTTGCTTATTAAACGCCATCTTCTGTGGTCCCCTCTCAGGTCCTTAGATGCTGTTCTCTTTTATGCTTTAGCGCTTTTGCTCGGGGCATCTGCTTGGAATGCTTTTCAATGTAATTTTTATGTGATTATCTCTATTTCAGCTTAAATCTGCAGAAAGTCCTTTCCTGGTCAACCTAAAAATCATTCCCATCCACTTACTATTACTTTCTACTACAGTGCCTTATTTATTTATTTTTCTTTTGGAGTACCTTTCTTATATTATAATTGCATTCTTTTAATTTAACAAATTACCTGTTTATTGACTGTCTCTTACCTAGACTATAACCTTCATGAATGAGGAGATTATGACTTATTTATTGTGATAAAGCAACATTTAAACTATGACTATTTCCCCCCATGTAACTAATATCTGGCACTGTTTATTAAATGAATGATAAAATGAATCTACCTAAAGGTTCTCAGAGATTCTGGAGAAATCTGTGAAATCTGGGGGGTAAATGGCCATATGTATTGGAGGCATTAAACAACATTTGTGCTGGGTCATACAGAATACATCTGATTGTCTGGGACTTCTGTTTGCATTAAATTGCTATAAGCAAATGTAACTGGGGGTTGAGTGGTCTTAGAGACTGTGCCATTTGCAATACCTCTGCTAAGTCATTACTAGAGAATTGGGCTACACACTGGCCTATTGACTGTGTGGATGTAGTTTGGCAAGGCCAAGGCCATGGCTGGCCATCTGTGTCTTAGGTTCTTCTTTCGGTCTGGAATGGTGAGACAAAAACACTCCTGTCTTTCTGAAGCTGATGAAGAACAGACTTCTTCCCTGGAATGAGGCCGAACGGTAATGTGCCTCTAAGGACTGCACTGAGTAAACCTTTAGAGCAGGGTACAGTCAAAACTGATTAAAATCACACTATTTCATAACACTGCTTACAGGCAAAGACATATACCAGGAAGCTGTGAAGAAAGAGAGCTGGCTGTCCAATCAACAGCAGCTTGGATCTGTTCTCTCACCCCTTGAGCTGTTTGTTCAGCACTGCATAGAAACAGATTTCCTGGTTCATTTGACTATTACACATTCAGCTTCCCCTACCCTGTGTCTGACTTAATGATAAGATTCCAGTAGACATCTAAGAGTTTCCCACAACAAGATTAAAAGTTGAGATAACACTTTTGTTTCTCTGTTGCTTCCTTGAAAGGAAATGTTTAGGGGTATCTTAGGAAAATTGAAAAAAAGAATTATACCTCTTAGAAGTCTTTAGTATGTTATTAACACATAAAGAATTGCCATTCTTTCTTTGAGAAAGTGGACAATATTTCCAAGAAGCTGTTCAGTAGTGTTCTAATATTCAATCTTTTCTGAGTGGTGATGGAAAGAGTGTTGTTCCTGGAATTCAAAGAAGGGTTCAAATTATGACTCTGTCACTTAACAATTTGAGGACTTTAGGAAAGTCGCTTAACATCTCTGAGCCTCAATTTCCTTAAGTAAAATAGAAATAACAGCTGCTCTACCTAACTCACAGACTTGTTTTAAGAATCAAAATAATGGATGTGAAGGTACTTTGTATCCTGTAAAGCTCTTTGCAAATGTAAAGTACCATTGTCCTTGCCAAGACTTTTTTCTCTCCTTTCCTTAAAGAAAATGTTGACTTTCTCCAACCACTAGTTAATCATTCCTCTAAGGCCATACTTTTTTTTTTTTTTTTTTACCAGAACAGGTGTCAGGCTCTATGATGAGATTTGGAGGAAAGTGGAGAAGAAACCCTAGAGTCTTGCAGGTGACCTGCCAGCCTTCAAAGAAAGGAAAGTTGGTTCATATAAAAACCTTTTCCTTGTCATATCTCTTCTGCCAAGGCCCCTAAGGAAATACAAATTCTGATAGAAAGCATATACTTGGGAGAATATTGTTAGTATATATTTATTGAAGGGGGATTATAAATGCACTCATTTAATAGACTTAATCCATTACTTCATTATAAAGGAAAACATACATCAACCTGATTAAAAATCAGTTTAATTTATTGTATTACATAACATTTTTACTATTTTTCCAAACAGTATTTTGATTAAAAGCAATAAATTTCATCAGGTCAGTTTTAATAATTTAATAGTTTAATGTCCTTTTATCTTAACTGTCCTAGAAGGTCTTGTCAAATTTTTTTCACATAGTTTGGGAAGAACAGGAATATTTGTGACCATGAGTAATACAAACAGAAGATGAAAGACTCTTTTCTTTATATTTGAATCTGATAACTTCCCCCAAACTATTACACTATTTGTATTTTCCTCAAAACTTAGGAATATACTCTAGTGAGTGTATTTTTTGTAACAAGTAATTTAGTATGTTAAATAATATAATAATTCATACTAAGAGGAGAAATGAGGAATAGATTAAAATGCTGGCAGCAGGAATAATCACTTTAACTTAATAACTGCCCAGGACAGTGAAATGAACACTTTCAGTACTTAGTTGTTGGTTCTGAGTAGTAAGTTTAGCTTTAGTAGCAAACATGAATTCTTTCCTTCCATCCCTACCCCCACCCCACTCAGATTTAAGGTTTTATCTATTCTTAAAATGTAAACAGACCAGACATCTTACCCACAGCCCCAGCACACACACCCAATGAGAAGGGCAAGTTCCTAAAAAAACTCTTTGGTAGGAAAATTCACCCTTTAAAAATATAAGATATTACCAGATAAATTAAATTAGAAAGCTTGAAGTTTTCAGTACATGAAATAAGGAGAACAGTCAGTAGTATTTCAACCCTTTGATATGAATAATAATGGATACTTTACCATTAATTTCCATTAATCATTGCTTGCTGCTAGAGCATTTTCAGGATCTCTATCTGCTAGTTTCAAGGAGAGATTAAAAAATGTCCAATTTACCTTATGGGGATAATATATATTCTAAGGGTCTATTTCTTTTGTGTCTAATGTTCTGTCTGGATCCTTTTAGACTTTATGATCCAGAGTTGTTGACTCCAGTTTCCCAGATAGTTGTCTTAGAGATGCAGCAAAATTAGGGATCTGACATTTATCAAGCTCTGGGTAGCCTTTATTTTACATATTTGGCCTAACTAAATAGATATTTCCTAAACTATGAATTAAATTGAAAATTCAATACCTTGGTTCTAGTCACTGCAGTTTGCATGAAAACACAGCACCAGCTCTTATGTGTATTTCCTTCCCTCCTTACCAAGTGAAGTTACTCAGTCATGTCCGACTCTTTGCCACCCCATGGACTGCCTGCCAGGATCCTCCATCCACGGGATTTTCCAGGCCAGAATACTCGAGTGGATTGCCGTTTCCTTCTCCAGGACATCTTCCCAACCCAGGGATTGAACCCAGGTCTCCCACATTACAGGCAGACTCTTTATCATCTGAGCCACCAGGGAAGCCCTCCTTACCAAAGGAGAGTGCAATTCCAAAGCTGAAGGGTACTTTTCCTTAGCTTCCTTTATCCCTGAAGAAGGGCCCAATACAAAAAGTTCTACAGTTTCTCTGCCAACCAGTCTATTTTTCTATTCCCAATCACTAGTTCCTTCTTTTTCTACTTATCACTAATAGAAATGACTTACAATTTAAATACTCAGGAACTCAAATTGGTTGCTAAAAGTATATGTATACAGGAGACTAGAATTTCTTTTAAGAAAAGATTGTTGCTGGGAAAAGATTCTTGTGCATGGGTGAACATATTTTTATTTAGTATTTAACGATGTTTGCCTATCTCTGTGAGGTAGGTTTATGAGTCTGTCCCATGAGAGAAGTTTTGGATGAGGATGGGGTGGTGGTAGGGGATGGAGAAGAAAGGTTGAGTCCTTGACCAAGTACATGGGGGTTTATATAAAGGAGTTGGGGTGATGCTGATGGAAGAGCACTAGAGATGCTGAAGATAAACTTTGCCCATCTCACTGTTAGGGGAAACACACTGACTGAAACCACCCACCCTGGCCAGGCACCATAGTAACCATTTGCATGAGTTATTGTACCACACAGGGTCCTGGTAAGGAACACGGAACTAACAAGCCACCACCAACCCGAAGAGTTCACAAAAGGTCAAAAGAAGATGCCACTGTCCTAGAACCTCCCACAATCCTTCTCACTGGCATCCATGTTGGCTGAGTAATGTGTATGCCACCTGGAAGGACCCTGAGTCAGATTGAGTGGCCAAAGACAATCCAGAAACTAATCCCATCACCATAAAACCAGAGACTGCGAGCCACTTGGCAGAGCAGTGCTCCTTGGTTCCCTTGCCTTCCTGTTCTCTGTTTGGGCTCTCCTTCCCAGTAAAGTCTCTTGCTTTGTCAGCACGTGTGTCTCTTCACACAAGTCATTAGTAAGTGTTAGACAAGAGCCCCCTTTTGGGTCCTGGAAGGGGGCCCCTTCCTGCAACATTACTACTTTCCCTAAAGTAGAAATAAGATCTCCATTCTCTAAGAACTTGAATTTCAGTTTCTGTAGCAAGAATTTATTGCAGTGGAATGGTGAATTATTAAGACATATTATCAAAATAATTTGTAGCCTTTTGAGAATTTTTCTAGTGAAAAAAGTTAGAGCACAGTATTTTTTAGAGGTAGATTGGATTAACTATAATACCACAGAGAACACTGGGAAAGGTGAGCTATATGACTGTGACTCTGAGATAGTGACGAAGGAAATACAAAAGATCATTTTCATTTAGGAAAAAATAGACCATTTTCATCCATGATATCTTTTAGAGAAGGAATATCTGAATACCTGGTTAACTTCATCCTTTATTATTGCCTCTTTTAATAGCATGGTATCTGGCAGACAGCAAACAGACAAGACTTATATGTTATCTTTAGCACAACTATAAGCACAAGATTATTATTTTCAGTCTAGAATCTAGAGAAGTTAAGGCCTTTGTCTGCTCTTCTCTTTCTCTCTCTCTCTCTTTTTTTTTTTTTGGTTAGGTTCTAAAACTCTGTTCTTAGCTCTCTATTTCTTAGCTTAATAATCTTATTTTCAAGTTTTTTGATAGCATTGTGTTCTTTTGTTAGGGCTGCCATAACAAAATACCACAAACTGAGTGGTTTAAACAACAGAAATTTATTTTCTCACAACTCTAGAGGCTAGAAATCCATGATTCAAGTGGTAGCATATTTGGTTTCTTCTGAAGCTTGTCTCCTTGACTTGCGGATGGCTGCCTTCTGGGTGTGTCCTCATATGATCCTCTCCTGGTGTGTATGGGTATTTTCTGTGTCCTAATCTTTCCTTCTTATAGGACACCAGTCATATTGGAATTAGAATCCACTGCTATGATCTCATTTTACCTTAACTACCTCTATAAAGACTCTATCTTCAAATACAGGTTTGAGGTATTGGGGATGAATACTTTAATACATGAATTTGGGGAGGAATTAATTCAGTCCATAACAACCACCTTGAGCAATGTCTTTTACTGCTTCAGGAGTTCAGATAGAACTCCTCAAAATAGGCCTATGTAAAAGACCAAGACAAGGACTATGAAGATTTGTTAAGATGATCATATCCTCTTGCCAACTACATACCAAGGACCAAAAGAAATTGAGCACCCAAGTCTAAATAAAGTTATATATTTTCATTCTCTCACTCTTTCTCATTCTATATAGGAGCCATGGGCAAGCATTTACACCTTAGAATACTAGGAAGAGCAAAAAAATATGTTTGGTGAATATCTATGATTACATGAAGAGAGCTATTTTGTAGTCTTCTTGAGTTGTGGTGTGTGGTTTTAGATTTTGGTGGGCTTGATTTAAATGAAAGAAGCACTTCTTGAGAGATGTAACTCTCAGGTACAAGGACTCATTAGAGCAACAAGTACTAACTAGTATTAATAGAGATGTTAATCATAGTCACTGAGGTCCTGCAAGATTTCAGTCCTTTCTCAACCCTTATAAGAAGGTTAAAATATTCAGTATACATGGCTTCAGTGGCAAGAGGATTTAATTTTGAGTTGAATCAAGTTCCACATTCATCATGGTTCTCTGAATTCTTTGTGGGGCTCTCTGAAACATGGAGATCTGATCTTTGAAGTTTTTCTAGAAGTTCTCTTTCTTTTGTTTGAGTTATTTGGTGAATGATAAATTGTTAATCTATAGCTCTTCCCCTGTTCCCCTCCCACCTTGCCCTTATCCATTACTGATCATATCCTCAGGCATTTCCCCTGCTGGAGTTCTCAGCGGACTTGGTCCATTTTCTTATCCTTACCTCATTGAGTAGCCTGCTCAGATATCTTGAAAATTTGTTAGCTTGCATTCTTCTCTGAATGCAGGGAGATTTATTTCCTCCTTTTATGTCTTCCTTCAAAGTTTTCCTGAAATAGAATGTTTTAAGCTCGTATAATTCTGTCACAGAATCCTGATAAGTTAGATAACTTTGGGAAAATTATCTTAAGGTTCTAGTAAAAAGGAGCTTCTCTTGAAGATTGACTCACTGGTTCTGTCTTCAGCTCCTGAAAATACCAAATTTCTATAGTTCTTTCATGGGACCACCCCAAAGAACTTCTTTTGTACAAGATTCAGTCACTTTTGTATCTTCTGAACAAATTGCACAGCCATGTCTGTGAATGTCATTGCTGTCCGCTAGAATTTTAATAGATAAGCCATGGGGAAAATCTACTAGACCCCTGGAAACTTGAGGATCCTTTGAAAATTGATTATTCATTTGTGGGATCTATGGACATGCTCTGTTAACTATCCACCTCTTTCCTCTTTCCTCCTCCCCTGCAATGACCATGCTGGAAAATGGAATTCCATTTTTAAAAGGGAATTTTAAAAGAGATTTAAGAATGAATTATACTTCCTTCAGAAAGGTCCAGTTTGTTCTATTGCATATGTGTGTGTGTGTATATATATATACATATATATATATATATATGATTTATTTTGTAACTGATTTTTAAGTTATGGCATATAGTAGAATAAATAATTTAGGAAAAATTAGACCTGAAAATAGCTAAATATATGTTGATAAAAGTACATTTCTATCATACTTATTTTGGGTCTTTGTTTTCTAAGGGAAGACTATATTTGTATAGTAAATTCTCAGTTGTTAAATTTTACTCCCATTTCCCAAGTTTTGACGGGTTCTTGAGTCAAAACTGAGTCTGGACTATAGGAATCATGAGATAAAATTTGAACTAACTAGTTTTGTGTAGTATCAGAAGCTTTATAAAAGGTTTTTAGTCTGTCATCTATCATCAGCAAAATTAAACATTGACTTCTTTTGATTTTTCTACTATTTTTTTCATTGTTGAGCATTCTTCATCCAATGACATATTAGATAACATAAATTTTGCCTTATTTTGGATAGAAGACAGCAGTAGAGCTTAATTTAAGTCAGACAAACTGGCTTAAATGGTTCTTATATTTAAATTATGAGAAATTTAGAGGCGTGGAAACTTTCCTTCTTCTACCAGTATTAAGTCTTTTATATTGATTTATGTTATTTATTTTAAGAATTATAATAGTTCAGGCTGGTTGATTTTGTAGGCTTTCCATTGCTCATATGTAGATCTTTTTCTGCTACAGCTAGTTTGATAAACTCTTCAGGTAACATTGCTGTTCTAGTCTCAAATGATGTGTCAGTAGAAATGGAACTTAGCCATTTGATATGTTGACATAAGTAAAGGATTAGCTTTTAAAATAAAAATGTTCATGTTATAACATTAAAAATGAATAAATTTGTAGTGATATAGACATATACTAAGTGTAGTTTAAGAAGAAAAATAATTCCTTGAAGCTATTTTTTCAGACCATTTTAAGAAAGGTTAACAAGTAAAACACAATGTGGGCCACAGACTCATAATATGTAGCTTCTCTAATAGTGCCTCAACTCTTAAAATTTGTTGGACATAAAAGCGGTGCTAATTTAATTAGTAACTGTGATTGAGTAAATCTACTGTAAAAATGGACTGTGTTCTGGTTTTTAACATGATACCATAAAAGTCATTTGAGATCTGCCTCTGTGGAACATTAAAGTCTCTTTGATGGAATATTTATTCCATGATTAAAAACTGTATTTATACATACATATATGCCATATATGTATATGTGCATATATGTATGACTTGTGTTTTTTGCATATGTATGACTTGTGTTTTATTTGCATGAATAGTTGTGAAATTTACTTCTTAGAAACTGATAAGCAGAAAAGAAATGTAGTATGACACAAACAAACCTCAGTCAAATCTGTATGTGACTGTGGTTACCCAAAGTTAAGATCTGAGATTACCCAATGCTCTTTTTAACTTCTACCCTGACTTTTTCCAGACATATGTAGAGAGAAGAGAATTAATATCTAAGAGACTACTGAGTGTAAGCATTTTACATATGGTACCTCATTTAATTAGAAAAGTTAATTTGTTAGCTGTATTGTGAGATCTTGAAAATATTCCTCAGGCCTTCTATTAAGCTGTAGTGTATTTTCATATGTCACTTTAGCAATCAAAGATACTTCTTTTAAAGCCAAGAAGTTCATTCCTTGGCCTCCACATACACTGTAATTAGACCTTTTGCAAAATGCCAAAAATCTATGACAGTTTAAGCAAAGTCCAGAGAAATGTCAGCACTCCTTATTAATGTATTTGTTGAAAAAAAGGAGTTCATTTTCAAATTGTTAATACATATGAAAATATGCCAAGAGAGGCAAGGTTTTAAGCAGGTAAAATAAAAATTTACTTAATTCTAACTCTGAATTGCTTAATTCAGAGTTAATCTAGAATTTAAACTGAACAGTACACACATTAAAATGTCAAATTCTGGATCCCATTTTAATATTTTTTATAATCCAGTGAACACCTTATTTATAAATGAAAATCACATTATACTTTATAAGGCTTTTTGCACAAGAATTTTGTTATTATTCATAACAATGTCATAAAATACAAGTGCGGGTATCATATAAGGCAGTTTATAATATGTAAGGTGGGAGCAATTGACTAAACAAGTTAGGATTTGTTTCAACTTGGCCATTTGGCAAATTTTTTGTTTTTAAGTTGCGTTGCAAGTTTTGAAAGAATTGACTAAGTTTGCTATGATTTTTAAGGATTTCACACAGCACACGTTTTGTTTTGTGGTGAAGTCTTCCATCTTCAAAGAAGATGGAGATTAATGGAAAGTTTTTTATGAATAAAAAAGTAAATTCCAAGTAGACTTGGATTTTAGATGCATGATTTAACTGTAAAACCAGCAATTGATATATCCCTTAGTTCACAGTTATGCAAACGCGTGATTGGTCTCCCTTCTGTAGCTTTAGTATATGTGAGAAAGAGGACAGCACTGGGGATACCATATGGAGATTGGAACAAGAGCTTTCAAGGTTTAGATAGGGGCTTTGAGTTGACCACCTAATCATTTGATTTAATGCATAGGAAGGACTTGTGGGGAATGCGAATAGTGGTTAGAAGAATAGAGTCTATAACAACCATCATGGTTACATTATCCCTAATGATGTTATCCATTGGGTGACAAAAGAGTCCTGAGAATAAAGACCAAGTTCCCATTCTAAGATCTTTACATACATAAATTTTTCCATCTCTACTTGTTGCTTCTCCACAATTTTTAGTTGTCTTCTTTTAGAAGAATTAAACTGTTTTCATTGCCAACAAAGTTCAATCTGTTTCTATATGAGAAGGATAAATTCTGCTATTGAAGACCACCATAGCTTTTACCAATATATGGTATAAATGACATTTCTTTGGGACTTACTATCACAAATTCTGGTGTAGTGGTTTATCTTTGAAATAAAAAGAGTGGAATTGATTTTCCAAGCATGAACTAAATCCTAGCTCTTCTACTTACCAGATGTGTGACCTTTTGTAAATTACCCAATCTTTCTTTGCCTCCATGTCTTTATTTGGGGTAAAGAAAATAATAGGACTTCTGTACAGATTAAACAGGAAAATACAAGTAAGGCACTTTAGACAATGAGCGCTAATTAAATGTTGGCTACAGCTATTATTGTTGTTGATCTTGCATACTTTTTTTTTTAAAATAGCAAATGAATTTTTATTTAATATTTTAAAAATACACTTTGTGGCAATTATAAATAAATTTCTAACATAATGATAAACTGATACTTGGAACCAACAAGAGGGCCACAAATTCACTTCCAAATGCAAAGCAGTTACCCTATGTTTAGGGATAGTTCACATTAATGCATAATTTTGTTTTTAAGAAAAAAATGATTGTTACAATCAGGTATATAATCACTTAGTTACACCTAAGTTCTACTGGTCAAAAATATATTCTTTTAGAAAATCCATTTTAAACATCTTACACTTTTTTTCAGTGATCTTCTCCAAACAATGGGAGAAGTGCCCCTTGATGGACAGAACTCAGGAATTGGTTTGATCACACCTAAATTATACTGATATCTATAATACAGGCCTCCAAGGGACAGCTCCAACTTGTGAAGCAGGCCCAGTTCAGAATGTTGAACAAACAACAGTACTAATCATCAAAAATTAACAACTTTAGGTATCTTTGTTTTGGGTTTCTGTGGTTTAGGCACATCCAAAATTTCTTCATAGTCTGCACTCATTCCCTTTGCCCAGCGACCAACTGTGACCATTCGATCTGAGTTCTGACTTTTGGGACAATCTTTCTTCATATGTTCCACAGAGCCACAAAGTCTGCAGCCACCACCATCAGCATAGAGTCCTTTGGGATTATCAGGACAAGATCTGGACAGATGCCCCATTTCCCCACAAACAAAACATTTTGCAAAAGGAAATTCACCAAGAGCTGGGTCTACTTTAGCCTTGCACTTGGTTATTTCATGCTCTGTGGATCCACACCTGTAACATATTCCAGTGCCCATTTCTTGGTTCTCAAGGGCAGCAGGGCAATCTGCAATCCCATGGCCAGGTTGTCTACAATGGAAACATACCATTGCATTTTTCTTTGCTGCTTGTCTTTTTAATTGTCTTCCTTCCTGACGACTGTCTTTCTTTAAAGCAACTTCAATTTCTTCCCTTACTTTCTGACTGTCTGTTGCTATCACCTCACCATTGTGAAGCATCTGTGAGTTTTGTCTTAAATATTCCATGAATCCATTCACATCTTCATTTAAATACTCCTTTTTCTTTTTATTCTTTTTGTGTTTTGCTTGGGGGGGCATCATTTTTAAGGGACAGCCTGTTGGCTTCAAGTTGTTTACTCTTTGGAAGATTCTGGCTGTGTCCCTCAGAGGACCCCTTCTTCATAGCCTCCCATGATGTTGCAGGAAAGGGTCGTTTGTTCTGTGTGGTAGTGACTCGTGCCCACCTGGTCATAGCTTCATCAGAGGGGTATCAATCTGGCGCTGGGGGCCCCCGGGGACCTAGCCTCCAGTTCCTGCGCCCTCCAGCCGCGCCCCAGGGAACGGGCCTTATTCCCCAACGCTTACCAGGAAAGCTGATCCTGCATACTTTATTGGATACTTTAATTTCCATGTGTCTTTGTGGGGTCCTTTTTTGGACCAAGGAGTTGAGTATATTTTTTTAACTTTTTGATATGTATTATTAAACTGTTTTTTCAAAAGATTCTACTAGTTTATGTTCCCAAAGGACTTATGAGAGTTTCTATTTCACCTGTACCAAGATACCATTACTACAATTTTGAATTTTTGCTGAGTAATACTCAAACATGATTACCACATTATGCTTTTAATTTTAATTTTCTTGATGATTAAATAGATCAATCTTAAAATGTGTTTATTTGTAAAAGGTCCTTGTCCTGTTTTTCTTTGCAGTCTTATCGTTTTGCTCATCTAGTTTTATGAGGCCTTTGTTTAAGGATATTAGCTTTTGTCACATTTGTTGTAAAGACTCCTTCCTTTTAGTTTTATATTTCATATGTATGGAAATTTTGTTTATATAGTGAAATCTGTTGATATTTTCCCTTGTAATTTCTTCCACTGAAAAGCTCCCATTCTTAAGATTCATGAAACCTGCTGGTTCAGGCTAAGTCCTGATTAGAGTAGTACAGAGCATTATTTGCTCATCAGTTTCAAGAACTTGGAGTTATTTATCTGTGTGAGCTTGAGAAGTCACTTACTTTTACTGTAATTAAAACATCACCAATTATCATAGCAAAAGTTTCCCACTAAATATAAATTTATATTTATATAAACCAACTAGATACCCATTGTCTGCTGATATTGCACATTATAGTTTACAGAACACTTCTAACATGCATTCTATAATTTTATTTCACTCCTCAAAACATCTTTACAGAAGAAGATGGATATTATTATATTTCCAAATCTCAGAAAGGCTTGGATTTTCTAACGTTATGCACCTAATAAACAGCAGAATTTGGACTTGAGTAATATACCAAGTAACTTTTTAAGGACCTAACTTTTTTGAATTTTGAAATTCCAAATTCTTGCTGTTTCAGATACCCACTAAAAAAGCGGAAAGGAAACATTTGTTGAGCTAATATTTATATGTGAGCCTCTACATTAAAGTATTCTTTAATTTCTTTTAAATTTCCCTTTAGCAGAAACTATATCATTTCCTATTAGTAAATACTTCTTTTCATTAATCTCATCTCCATGTTATAAACCCCCCCTGTTTTTTTCTTAAATCATCTTTCGGTAAGGTTGCATTTTTACTCCTTAGCAATCAGTGCTGATTTTTTTTTTTTTTTTTTTTTTTGCCAAGTTAGACTTCTTTCCTTTTCCTTCCAAAGAAAAAAACCTATGTTTGGCTCTCATAAACTTTCAGATTCAGGATGCTTTACATAATCATTATCTCCTTTAATTTTCAAAATAATATATAAGGTTAATATTATTAGGCTTTCCATTTTACTGGTAGCAAAGAGACTTAAACAGATTACCTGACTTGCTTGAGGCCTCACACCTAGTAAATATCCATACTTTAAACCCAGGTATTTCCCTGCTGCATCCTGCCACCTCCCTGGCAGGAATGACTGAAATTCTTTTCACCTGTTATGATCCCAGAAGCGCTTTTTCTTATGTGTCTGAGCAGCTGTAAATGCACTTCTTGGTTCCCATCCCATAAACCTAATTCCATCTCAGGGTCATTCTGCACAGCTTGACTTACACATAAAAATTAACTTTTAAGAGGTTTACTTTAGCTTGATAGCCATCTATTCACTGATCTAGAAAGCAGGTATCCTGAGTGCAATTTCCTTTCTATAAATGAATGCATTGCTCCACTCTTCTGTGAGCTCATTCTTATAGAGTATCACATTTGCATTATTGTTCCAGACTAGATGAGGGCACACCGACCTATAGTTCTCAAACCCTCTTGGTCTTCAAATTTCCACAAACAACTGAGCCTGGGCATTCAGAGAACCCAGACATTGATTTTTTTTCCCCCACTTTTGGAGGAAAAGTAAAAGAAAAGAGAAATAGAAAGTACTTGGCAAAAATGGCCACAAATTGATCTTGGAGTGGAAAAAAAGATTTGCAGAAAAAGATGAAAAGGGCTGAATTCCCACAACACAGACGAAAGATGATTGAAGGGAAAAGTATTTACTTAAAGAGATGATATTAAAAAGGAATTCTGCTGAGAAAGTTTAGTCGTAGCAGAATGTTTAATACAAAGTGTGTGTATATATATATGTGTGTATATTTGAACTTGGAATGCTGTGTAATCACTGAATTATTCTTATTAATAGTACTAGCTAACTCTTAGTTTTCCTGTGTGCTCGACAGTTACCTCATTTAGTTCTCAAAACAACCTTGTGAGTAAGGTACACTTTTATCTGTGCTTTGTAAAGATTTAGAGAGGTTAATAACTTGCTCAAGTTCACAGGACTGGTAAGTTGTAGAAATACTGAACAAATGATTAATAGCACTTACCATGCTCTGTAATTATTTATATGCTTACTACCTGTCTCCTCCACTAGAACAGAAGTCCCATGAAAGTGAAAGTAAAAGTGTTAGTTGCTCAGCCCACCAGGTTCCTCTGTCCATGGAATTCTCCAGGCAAGAATACTGGAGTGGGTAGCCGTTCCTTCTCTATGGGATCATCTTGACCCAGGAATTGAACCCAGGTCTCCTGCATTGCAGGCAGATTCTTTACCATCTGAGCCACCAGGGAAACCTATGTCCTATGAGGGGAAGCCAATCTTCCCCTCTTCCCCTTATCTTTTCACTGCTTCTCAAAACAATTTAAACAAAAGAGAAAAATCACATAATACTTCAGACATGCAAAAAATTAAAAAAATAATTCAATGGCTATTCATAGACGTGCCACTAGATTAAAGACAAGACATATCACCAAATGACAGTTGAAACACTCTGCATAGCTCCCCCAAATGCACTTACTTCCCCAAAGTAACTGCATATTTCTCTTTTAAAAAATAACACATATTTCTAAGCAATATAGAGTATCATTTTCCATTTAAAAATTTTGAACTTTTATTAAAATGTTCATATGCATATATATGTTTTTTAATTTTCTTAATTTATCCATTTTGGGCTGTGCTGGGTCTTCATTACTGGGTGGGGTTTTTCTCTAATCGCGGTGAGCAGGGGCTGCTCTCCAGCTGCAGTGCACAGGCTTCACATTGCCATAGCTTCTCTTGTTGCAGAGCAGGAACTCCAGGTGCATGGGCTTCAGTAAGCTGCCACACATGGGCTCAGTAATGGCGGCTCCCTGACTCTAGAGCACAGGCTCAGTAATTCTGGCACAGGGGCTTAGCTGTTCCATGATGTGGGATCCTCCTAGATCAGGGATCCAACCCGTGTCTCCTGCGTTGGCAGGTGGATTCTTTACCACTGAGCCACCAAGGAAGCCCCATATGTATATATTGTTTTGTAACTTACTGTTAATGTTTGTGAGATTCAACTAGGTTGATATATGACACTTTAGTTCATTCCTTTTCACTGCTACACGCTATTCTATTGTCATAACTACAACAGTATATATCCTTTCTCTGTTGGTGGACATTTAAGTTGGTTCCATTTATTTTAATGTAGTTCAAAGTCATCTTAGCTTTTCAATAACCAACTCACACTGTTAATTTTCACATGTGCTATCACTAATCTATGATTTTCCTATCTGGTTTCAGTTCATTTTCTGAAAAATTTTAATGTAAGGCCTTGTATTTTGCCCCAATTTATTTCACATTTAGATTTTTGAGGTGGATTTTTCACTTAAAAATTGATCTGGTTAAATCTAGCTTCATATAATTATTCAGCTTCTTAATTTTTTTTTTGGACTGTAGTTGGATCACCTCGTATTTTAACTTGCTTTCCATCTTCATGTTATTCACACATTTGATAAGCAATCCTTCTATATATTCATTTAAGCTATTGATAAGAATTATGTTGGGTAGAATAGGAACTGTTACAAAATGAAGCAGAATCTGCAGTTAACCATGCAGTTGTTTTCACTTGCCACAGATCAAAGCAAGACTGGTGAGTTTATTGTTTAGATCTCGATTGGAGAAGGTAAAACATGCTACTTTAAACGACCACTGAAACTGAAGTCGCTCAGTCGTGTCCGACTCTTTGTGATCCCATGGGCTGTAGCCTACCAGGCTTCTCAGCCCATGGAATTTTCCAGACAAGAGTACTGGAGTGGGTTGCCATTTCCTTCTCCAGGGGATCTTCCTGACCCAGGGATCGAACCTGGGTCTCCTGCACTGCAGGCAGACGCTTTACCGTCTGAGCCACCAGGGAAGCAAACAAAATGATGTGATCATATTAGAATTAGCTCTAAAATGAAAAACACCAGCATGACTTTCCTTGACTCTGTCTCCCTGGATTCTCACTCAAGCATCTGATCAACTAATCCAAGTCAAGGATCCTACTTGGGGAGGAATCCAGATCAGGATATTCAATCTGAGGATCTTTCTTGAATAATTAAACGACCAGAGAGTCAAAAAAGATCCTGGGATTGAATATCCTGATCTGGATTCTTCCCCAAGTAGGACCCTTGACTTGGATTAGTTGATCAGATGCTTGAGTGAGAATTCAGGGAGACAGAGTCAAGGAAAGTCATGCTGGTGTTTTTCATTTTAGAGCTAATTCTATTATGATCACATCATTTTGTTTTTTCCTTTTTTACCTGTTTCTGTGGTTTGAATTTAAGGTTCTTACATCTATCGACCACAAGGAGGAGCTATGGTCTAATAAGGGAGAGGCTTGCTTCATGCTGGGAGGGGCAACTCAGAAGATGCTTTCTCAGGAAAGGGGATATAGCTTGGAAAATTATAAAAAATGATATTCATCTAAGAACATTTAAATGCATAATCTAATCTTTATTTTCAAAAGTAAAAGAAATGATGCAATTACTTGTGATTAAAATAAAACTACTTCCATTAAGAAAAAAGTGTTTTCTTTTTTGGGCTTCTTTGGTGGCTCAGCTGGTAAAGAATCCGCCTGCAATGTGGGAGATCTGGGTTTGATCCCTGGGTTGAGAAGATCCCCTGGAGAAAGGAATGGCTACCCTCTCCAGTGTTCTGACCTGGAGAATTACATGGACTGTTTTCTTTTTCAACTAGTTAGATATGTGGGAAAGACCAGTTGGCTTATTCATCAATTCTTCACCTAGAACCATAAGCCTTAGAGTGAACAGGAATCTCAGATCACCTGGTTCACTCCTGTGCCTTTAGGTATTTGGGTATTAGGGTTTTAAGAAATATAATATGGGCTCAATAATCATTCCCTGGTGGCTCAGACAGTAAAGAATTTTCCTGGAAGGCAGGAGACCTGGTTGATCCCTGGTTTGGGAAGATCCCCTGGAGAAGGGAATGGCTACCCACTCCAGTATTCTTGCCTGGAGAATTCCATGGACAGAGGAGCCTGGCAGGTTACAGTTCATGGGGTCGCAAAAAGTCAGACATGACTGACTGACTGTCACTTTCACTTTCAAAAATCTTGTGTTGATGAATGAATGAATAAACGACCATTCATTAATGTAGGCCAGGTAGGTTAATTAAGTTGACTAAACAAGTAGTCAGCCAATGGGAGAAAGATTTGGGAAAAGGAGGATATCACACCAAACCCCAGGTTTCTAATTCCTTGGATTATACTTCATATACAAAATCATGTTGTCCCTTCTGCATTTACTGCTTAAATATAGTTTAAATGTAAGTTAACAAACTACTTTCAGCCATATTCAAAGATGCAGTAGGCTGCTTTGGGGATAGTGATTTTTTAGCCATTATTCATATATAAACAGAGGCTGACACAATCCACATGTTTTGGGAAGTCACTGAGATTCCTGCATTAGATGTCACTTTAAAATGGCTGCCCTCCATTAAAAAGAATTCATTTGAATCAGTTCTAATGAGATGGATGAAACTGGAGCCAATTATATAGAGTGAAGTAAGCCAGAAAGAAAAACACCAATACAGTATACTAACACATATATATGGAATTTAGGAAGATGGCAATGACGACCCTGTATGCAAGACAGAGAAAGAGACACAGATGTGTATAATGGACTTTTGGACTCAGAGGGAGAGGGAGAGGGTGGGATGATTTGGGAGAATGGGAATTCTAACATGTATACTATCATGTAAGAATTGAATCGCCAGTCTATGTCTGACGCAGGGTGCAGCATGCTTGGGGCTGGTGCATGGGGATGACCCAGAGAGATGTTGTGGGGGAGGAGGTGGGAGTGGGGTTCATGTTTGGGAACGCATGTAAGAACTAAAGATTTTAAAATTAAAAAAATAAAAAAATAAAAAATAAAAAAATATATAAAAAAAATAAAATGGCTGCCCTCAAAGATTCTTTTCACTTCCAATATTTTGGTTGATGTAATTCTATTTATTAAATTAAAGAAAACAGTTCATTACAGATAATTTTAAATACAGAGAAGAGTAGAAAGAATTTTACAGTCAATACCTGTATTATCTACCAGACAGATTTTATCATTAACATTTTGCTACCATTGTCATATAACATATCTATCCACTTCTCTTATTTTCTGGTGCATTTCAAAGTAAATTGTTGACATCAGTTTGCTCAGCATGTATAATTTATAAGTAGAATTCAACATTTGTTTCATTCTTTTTGGTGAAATTTTCACCAAAAAATGCAGAAATCTTTTTAAAAAAACTTTCTATTTTGTATTAGGTTATAGCCAGTTAACAAACAATGTTGTGATAGCTTCAGGTGAACAGGGAAGGGACTCAGCCATGCATATACATGTATCCATTCTCCCCCAAACCCCAAGCTCATTCAGGCTGCCACATAGCATTGAGCAAAATTCCATGTGCTATATAGTAGATCCTTGGTGGCTATCCCTTTTAAATATGACAATGTGTTGATGTTCATCCCAGACTCCCGAGATATCCCGTCTCCCCAACCTTCCCATGGGAACCGTAAATTCGTTCTCTAAGTCTGTGAGTCTGTTTCTGTTTTGTAAGTTCATTCGCAGAATTTCTTTTTAGATTCCACACGTAAGGGATGTCATAATATTTCTCCTTCTCTGTCTGACTTACTTGACGCAGTATGACACTCTCTAGGTCCATCCATGTTGCTGCAAATGGCATTATTTCATTCTTTTTAGTGGCTGAGTAATATTCCATCGTATATATGCACCACATCTTCCTTATCTTCTTCTGTCAATGAACACTTGGGTTTCTTCCACGTCTTGTCTATTGTAAAAAGTGCTGCAATGAACACTGGGGTGAATGTATCCTTTTGGATCATGTTATTCTCCGGATATATGCCTAGGAGTGAAAATACTGGATCATATGGTAGCTCTATTTTTAGTTTTTTAAGGAACCTCCATACTGTTCTCCATAGTGGCTATACCAGTTTACATTCCCACCCACAGTGTGGGATGGTTCCCTTCTCTGCATACCCTTTCCAGCATTTATTGTTTATAGATTTTTTGATGATAGCCTTTCTGGCTGATGTGAAGTGATATCTCATTGTAGTTTTGATCTGCAAAAAATGCAGAAATCTTAAGAGAATATTTGCTGAATTTTGACAAATGAATACACCTGTGTAATATAAACTCCTTTCAGACATAGAGCATTATCATCACTCTAGATGGTAGAGTGACCCTCATGTCACATCCCAGAAAATCCTTGTCTCCCACCCGGAGATAACCAAGGTAACCACTGTTTCTTTTTTAAAGATTAGTTTTCCAGTCATAAACTTCGTATAAACAAAATTACACTGTGCACTTTTTGTGACTGGCTTCTTTGGCTTAACATACCATTTTTGAGATTCATCAGTCTTGTTGCCTGTATCAATAGTTTGTTCCTTTTATTTCTGACTGGTATTTCCTTGTATAACTACACCACCAGTTTTTTTTAATCCATTCTCCTATTGATGGATACTTTATTTTTTCCCAGCTTTTAGTCATTACAAATAAAGTTACTATAAACTTTTTTTGTACCAATAATTTTACTCAGGGAACAAACACTTACTGAATACTTGGTATCAGTCATTCTGCTGAATGCATTCCCATCATTGTTGGATTTCACAGTCTCCTGACAACCTGCCAAACAGTTACAATTATCCCTACATTAGAAATGAGAACACTGAGGTTCAGGGACATTAAGTAATTGGCTCAAATTCATACATTCAGTGAACAAAACCAAAACAAAACTGGGAGTCAAAAGCAGTCCTATCTTTCCTTGAAGCCCATGTGACCTCAAAGATAGAGTGTTCTCTCTCTGATACTTGATTTGTCCTGGTCACAAAGTTCGGAGTAGAGTGAAGTTTATAACTCTAGGTTGGGCCTTTCTTTCTGCTGCGTCCTGCTGCTGCTGCTGTGTGGTTTCAGTTTGTCTCTTCTTTATGCCCTCTCCAAAGGTAGAGAAAGCAGGTCAAGGGTTTGCTTTTAATGAGACATTTTCAGATCCATGTGACTGTGACCTTGTGTCACTAGACTAAATACTGGGATAGCAATTCCTTTCACCTTTGCTTGCAGATCATGTTTTTAGCCTCTAATATTTTTGTTTATCCTTTTTAATTGTGATAAACTAAAACATATAATATAAAATTGACCAGATAAACTATTTTTAGTGTACAGTTCAGTAGCGTTAAGCATATTTACATTGTTGTGAAACAGATCTTCAGAACTTATTCATCCTACAAAACTGAAGCTCTACTACTCATTAAATTCTGATTTCCCCTGCCCCCAAGCTCCTGGCCACCACCTTTCTAGGAATTTGACTATACTTCAGAAACCTCATCTAAGTGGAGTCATATAGTATTTGTTGTAATCATACAGTATTTGTGTTGTATAACGTTCTCAAGGTTTATCCATGTTGTAGCATGTAACAGGAGTTTCTCACTTTTAAAGGCCACTTACCTTTTAATTTTTTTCACCTCCTGTTACTTTACATTAAAGAAAAGAGCACAAACTTGTCTATTCTGAGATGCTAGTTCCTGATATAGAGATCCTGAGATATTCTCAAAGAGAAGTGTTGCTCTGAAGAATGAAATGTAGGTGAAATAATATGACCTGATTTCATATTTCTTAAATTCAATGACTTGAAGATATACTGGGCAAATAGAGAAATTTCGTGGTCTAAAATCCATATTCTGTGCTCCAAAGGACTGAATTTTGCTTGCATAAATGTACCTAGGATATAAAGAAGTGTGCTTCCAAAGAATTTCACAAAAAAAGGGAATTTTAATCTTGGTTTTGAAGGCTAAATTTACAGCTTTGTGCTTGGAAGCTAGATTTTCTTTCTCATTTCTTTTTATATACTACTTAGAAATATGTTGCCTGAGAGACTAGGACTCTCAGGAGATTTTAAGGCTTGGTCTTTAAATATGTGCTCAGATAAACCAACATAGTACATTTATGTCTATCAAGCATGGGAGTTACAATCCCTTTAATGAAATTTTGTTAGTACTTGCTTTATCACGAAGACTATTTTATCTGCAGGATTTTAGTGTACCATTGGACAAAAACTGATATTCCAGTGAAATGTGTTTGTCTTCTATTTTGTTTCTCTTCTATTTGTTTTCAGAGATAACTTGCTCACCTTCCTAAGGGAAAATTTTATATCCATCTAATCAACAGAGAAGACAGTATCTTTCTATGGAAAGGAAACTACCACTTGCTGAATAATTGTGTGTGGTTTGCCGTAAGGCACAGTCCCTAAATTTCAAGGGTCTCAGTCCTTAAAAAGAGAGCCACCAGCAGATGGCAATCCCCCTACATGGAATCTCTTTCCAGACAAATGGCAAGTACCTAAGTCATTGGATACCCCCAGTGAAGTCACATGCCATTTCAGAGAAACCTGATAACTTTAACTGGGTAGGAACCCATTTAAAATTATCTCTCAGCTATTATCTCATCTCTTCGTTCCTCCTGACAGTTCTCCCACTCAGAGTTTTGTGTATATCATCCTAAAGGTCAAGAGTGGCTACTATAGTGAGTGCTTTGAATATGGTCCCTAGTTTTGGTATTAGGAGCAGATGTTTTTAACAAGCAACTTATGTTGATAGCTCTCCACAGTCACCTTGATGGGGCTATTTGCTGTACTTAAGTCTATGACCTCCTGCGCTTGGCCAATCCAATGTCTTGAGATGCTAAGTCTTGAATTAACAACTGAACTTGTTAATCAGTTCATTGGAAAAGATTCTGATGCTGGGAAAGATTGAGGGTGAGAGGAGAAGGGGGCAACAGAGGATGAGATAGTTGGATGGCATCATTGATTCAATGGATGTGAGTTAGAGCAAACTCTGGGAGATAGTGAAGGACAAGATAGCCTGGCATGCTGCAGTCTGTGGGATCACAAAGAGTCAGACATGGCTGAACAACAGCAACATGAGCAAAAGTTGAGGCAGAGAATGTTGTTGGTTGTTTTATGTAAATAAGAAACGTGGAGCTTTCTCCTCAAGAAAAGGCTGTGATTTTGAATTTGATTGTTTTACTCTCTCTGTGCCCCTCCTTTCATCTGTGGATTGGTGGTTGACTTCTATAATAACTCTACAGTCTATTGCTTACAAAAGTCCCCCTGTACTGTAGGTACTATAATCTTCCAGAAACTGGTTGAACTCTGGAAACTCTGTAAGATATTTGAGGCCTGTGGCTGATGCTTCATCTTTATGCATATCTTAAGATTTATTCTCTTTGTAGGAAATTTTCTATGATCTTGAGCCTTTTCCTTGATATATATGTATGAAGATGTTTTTGGCTATAACAGAAAACCCATCTCAAGTTAATTTAAATAATAAGGATAATTGTTATTTTCTATAATAGAAAATGGGGCTTCCGTGGTGGCCCAGTGGTAAAAAATCTGCTTGCCAATGCAGAAGACATGAATTTGATCCCTGATCCAGGAAGATTTCCTAGGGAAGGAAATGGTAACCCACTCCAGTATTCTTGTCTAGAGAACCCCATGGACAGAGGAGCCTGGCAGGCTACAGTCCATGAGGCTGCAGAGTTGGACATGACTTAGTGACTAAACAACAATAACAACAGCATAATAGAAAATCCTGAGGTAAAGCAATCTACTGCTGCTGCTGCTGCTAAGTCGCTTCAGTCATGTCTGACTCTGTGCAACCCCATAGACGGCAGCCCACCAGGCTCCCCCGTCCCTGGGATTCTCCAGGCAAGAACACTGGAGTGGGTTGCCATTTCTTTCTCCAATGCATGAAAGTGAAAGTGAAAGTGAAGTCACTCAGTTGTGTCCGACTCTCAGCAACCCCATAGACAGCAGCCCACCAGGCTCCTCCATCCATGGGATTTTCCAGGCAAGAGTACTGGAGTGGGGTGCCACTGAGATTCTTCTATATCTCCACTTTGTCGTTCTTGACTTGACTCCATCCTTAGACTTCTTCTTGTGATCATAATATGGTTTCTAGCAATTCAGCCTCATCTAGCATCCCCAATACTAAGTTGTACACATGTATATGTATATATATATATATATATATACACACACACACACATATATTCAGATTCTTTTCCATTATAGGTTATTAACCATTTCTTAATAAAGAAGTACTTCATCAGATTTCCATGAACTTCTTGGTTAATATAAAAATCACAATATGGTTTTACTCTATAACATATTCAACATTATTTCACTATCTAGTTGAGATTTTTAAGGGGGCTTCCCAGGTTGTGCAGTGGTAAAAAATCTACCTGCCAATGCAGGAGACACAGGAGACCCAGGTTTTATCCCTGGGTCAGGAAGATTCCCTGGAGAAAGAGATGGCAACCCACACCAGTATTCTTGACTGGAAAATTTCATGGACAGAGGAGCATGGATGGCTACAGTCCATAGGGTCACAAAGAGTCAGACAGGACTGAGTGAGCACACACAAGAAGCAATTTAGTTGGTAATAATTTCAAAGTTAAATAAAAATTGCAAGAATAGCACAAAAATCTCCTATATACTCTTTACCTAGAGATCCCATTCAAGTTTCAGCAACTATCCTTTTGATATCTTTTATAGCATAAGGATCCAGGATTACCACCTGCAACCAGTGGTCACAAACAAAAATTCTTTCAGTATCGAACAGTTCCTCAATCTGCCTTTGATTTTCATATCCTTGACTATTTTCAGGTCACAGATCAGTCACTTTGTAGACTGCCCATCAATTTCAGTTTTTCAAGTGTTTCCTCATGGTCAGATTATGCAGTTTTTGACAACAATATTAAAGAAGCGATGATGTGTTTTATCACTGCGTTCCAACTGGGTGGCATACAATGTTGACTCGCCCCCTTGCTGGATGTATAAATGCTGTTACTTGATTGCCATAGTGTCTCCACTATAAAGTTGTTTTTTGTCTTTGTAATTAAGTAAGTGTTTTATGTGGAAATTGAAAGTATATAAATACCAGGACCTACTGTATAGCACAGGGAACTATACTCAATATTTTGTAAAACCTGTCCAGGAAAAGAATCTGAAAAATATATAAATGTATATATAACTGAGTCCTTACTCTGCTGTATACCTGAAACTAACACAGCATCATATATCAACTATATACTTCAATAAAACTTAAATAAAAAAGAAACTACATAAATACCTTTTTCTCACCTCACCTTCATCCACTAGTTTTAGGATGCATTGATGTATCATGCTTAACTTAATTATTACCATGATGGTTTCTAAGTATGTTTTTTTTCTAATTCCATCATTTTTGTACATTTAATAGTCAGTGTCATACTATAAGCAGAGCTTCTGTTCTCACCATTTATTTATGTCAGTGTAGACTCATCAATTCCTATTTTATTCAGTGGTTTATAATCTGTTATTATCATTATTACTTGGCACACTGCATGGCATGTGGGATCTTAGCTTCCCAACCAGGGATGGAACCTGAACCCCTACAGTGGAGGTCTGGAATCTTAACCACTGGATTGCCCCTGTCATTATTATTTTGATGTTCAAACTGACCAGATTTTGCCTAAGGTGCCCCTTCAAGCTAGCTTCTGTGTCTTTGTGACATGTCTTTCCCACTCTTTGGAAGAAAAGTTATGAGCAACCTAGACAGTATATTAAAAAGCAGAGATATTACTTTGCCAACAAAGGTCCGTCTAGTCACGGCTATGGTTTTTCCAGTAGTCATGTATGGATGTGAGAGTTGGACTGTGAAGAAAGGTGAGCACTAAAGAATTGATGCTTTTGAACTGTGGTGTTGGAGAAGACTCTTGAGAGTCCCTTGGACTGCAAGGAGATCCAACCAGTCCATCCTAAAGGAGATCAGTCCTGGGTGTTCTTTGGAAGGAATGATGCTAAAGCTGAAACTTCCAGTACTTTGGCCACCTTATGCAAAGAGTTGACTCATTGGAAAAGACTCTGATGCTGGGAGGGATTAGGGGCAGGAGGAGAAGGGGACAACAGAGGATGATGGCTGGATGGCATCACCGACTCGATGGACGTGAGTTTGAGTGAACTCCGGGAGTTGATGATGGACAGGGAGGCCTGGCGTGCTGCAGTTCATGGGGTTGCAAAGAATCGGACACAACTGAGCGACTGAACTGAACTGATGTGGTTTAAATGGGACAATTTACTAAAGCACTTAGCACAGTACTCAAAAAATGTTAGCTATGATTATGATACCCAATTGGAGGGGTTGATTCTGGCCTTCTAACTGCTTTGACTTTCTTCTCTTTTCTTGGATGCCTTTGTTCCACATCATGAATATTTGCTCTAATGCTGAGAAAAATGGATACATGCAACTCCAAACAGTTGTTGATTAGTAGTATCTGAAAAAAATCTGAGATTTTGGATATTTTAGAGTGATATGATAAATTTAGGATTGTGGAATCTCAGACAGACAACTGAGGAGAGTCAGTATAATATTTTTAAGGGCAAGGACTCTGGAGCCAAATGGCATGGGTTTCAACCCTAGTTCTCCCACTCCCTAGATGTGTGATCTCTGACAATTTATGGCAATCCACTCCAGTATTCTTGCGTGGAGAATCCCATGGACGGAGAAGCCTAGTAGGTTACAGTCCATGGGGTCGCAAAGAGTCCGACACGACTGAGCGACTTCACCTTCACCCTGTGCGTTAGTTTCCTCATCTGGAAAATGGGGTTGATAATGAAAATAATCATTTTGTGAGACAGTTGTGAGAATTCAACAAGTTAAAATGTGTGAATGTACTTAGACTGGTATCAGCACTTAAGAATCTGCCTGCAATGCAGGAGACCTGGGTTCAATCCCTGGGTCAGGAAGATCCCCTGGAGAAGGGAATGGCTACCCACTCCAGTATTCTTGCCTGGAGAATTCCATGGGCAGAGGAGCCTGGTGGACTACAGTCCATAGAGATGCACACAGTTAGACCCTACTGAGGAACTATTACTTTCACTTCACTTCACTTCAAGCACTGTATACACATAAGCCATTCAACTACTGACCTATAGTGGCCTTTCCAAAAGCATGGGAGATATCCTGTGACCACAACCAAATTGTGCTTATGTCCCATTGTTTAGATGTCTTTTCCTTTGTTTGTAGGAAGCTGAATTTTTATAGTACACATATTACATATATATTACAATTACATACAGATGACAACTATATTATGTATATAGTTTTCTTATTTATCCATTCTATTGATACAATATGATTGATTGTGGTGTGGGAGAGACCTTTTCTCTTTAGCCTCATAGCCACATGTACAAGTGAGATGAGAGTGGAGGCAAAGCAGATCACTGATGGGATCCATTGGAGGATATCTGGATGGTTGAGAAGCAGCAATAGGTGCCTCTACTTTCCTCCACATGGCTCACATGCTTATAGAGCCATGGAGAACCAGGTCAGCTGAATGGCTTGACTCAATCCATCTTGTTTGTAGCATAAAACCCCACATAGTATCTCAAATCATTGGTGTTTTTTTTTTTTTTCTGCCTCACTGATTCATGCACTTGAGGTTAGAGCTTTGTACTTTAGACTTGAAATCAGTAGCAAAAGAGATGTTGTTTTTGAAGGGGTATGACAATATTTTGGTTAAATATCAGTTTTTTGAAAAATCTGTGTTGTTTTTGCTTATTTGTTTCAGATAAATTGGACCAGTACAGAGTTAAATGTTGAATATGATTGTTCTTTGAAAACATAGATTGTACTTAATATTGGTTTAGACTTTTCTTAGAGGCAGCATGATGTGATAAAAAAGAACATTTATTCATTAAACAAATATCCATTAAGCTCCTATAAATGCAAGCCAACTCTGCTGGGCAAACAGAAAGCATGTATATACATACACATTGCCTCCCCTACTCCCCAGGTGAAAAGATATTTCTTCTCTTACAATTTCCATCTGGTGGGGAGACAGATTAAGAATCATGTAAATAAAAAGTAATTATAACTGGAGTAAGAATGTGGTGTTGAGAGAATGGATA
Source organism: Ovis aries (assembly GCF_016772045.2). Classification (NCBI taxonomy): domain Eukaryota; kingdom Metazoa; phylum Chordata; class Mammalia; order Artiodactyla; family Bovidae; genus Ovis; species Ovis aries. The sequence goes on from NC_056062.1 coordinate 47,419,386, forward strand.
TTAGGATAAATTTATCTACTCAGAGATCTGGGCTTCTCTGGTGGCTCAGATGATAAAGAATCTGCTTGCAGTGCAGGAGACCTAGGTTTGATCCCTGGGTCAGGAAGATCCACTGGAGAAGGGAATGGCAACCCACTCCAGTATTCTTGCCTAGAGAATTCCATGGACAGAGGAGCCTGGTGGGTTACAGTCCATGGGGTTGCAATGAGTCAAACACGACTGAACAACTTTCATTTCTTCTTCATTTACTCAGAGAGGTCATGGAAGGCTTCCTGGAGGCAGTGGCATTTGAGGTGAGATCTGAAGGATGAGAAGGAGATAACACTGCAGGGGCATCAGGGAGAGAAGGAAGGTGAATATTCCATTCAGGGGCCTAGTGTATACCAAGGTCTGTGGCAGGAGGAAGCATGGATTGTCTGAAGAGCAGAAGGAAGGTCAGAGTTGCCTGAGTTCAGAGGCAAGAGGAGTATGGTGATGTCACAAGGCTGTAGAGTGAGGTAGGAGCCAGGGCAGTTGGGCCTCATGGGCCACATTATGTACTTGTGTTATCCCAAGTTGGCTGGAAAAGTACCTCTTAGCTGTTGAGAGAAGTTTAGGTCATGGCTTATGGTATACAAAAAAAAGAAAAAGAAAAAGAAATGCTAAAAAGGCTTATAATTAGGGTTTTCATTTTAATGCTCTGAATATATAAAAATACAATTTAGTATAAGTATGCTGTTCACAAGATAATTAAAGGACTTACAAAAATTAGTCGAAAAATCAGTAAAGATCGGTAATGGGACACCGATTTGAAGTTGTATGGTTGAGCACCTTCTCCCAGTCCTGGCACTATGTCTCTGTGATTCCAAATGTCCTTATTTGGCGATGGTTGTTGTCTACTTACTCTGACCCTTTGCAACCCCATGGACTGTAGCCTGCCAAGCCCCTCTGTCATGGGATTTCCCAGGCAAGAATGCTGGAGTGGGTTGCCATTTCCTTCTCCAGGGGATCTTCTGGACCCTGGGTTTGAACCTGCATTGCCTGCATTGGCAGGCAGGTTCTTTACCATCTGAGCCACCAGGGAAACCCTGTCCTTCTTTGCGGGTAGGGTTAAACTTGAAGTTTGTGGCTTTTCATGAATATGAGCCTTCATGGTCTGCCTTTATGATAGGCTCTGAATTAGGAATTGTTGAAATGTTGCAAATAATGGAAAGTGATGTAGTCAGCCCTGCATGTTGAAAAAAAAAACAAAAAACAAAACCACAACACTGGATGTAAATTGAGCAAATTTTAAAGTGGACAGTGAGAATTTGGAAAGATCAGTTAGAAGATCTCTGCAGGAGTCCTGACTAGAGATGCTAGGGGCAGGTGTTAGGGTGATGACAGGAGAGCTGGAAAGAAACACATGGATTGTTTTAGTCTTTGTTTGGGCTTCCCTGGTGGCTTAGATGGTAAAGAATCTGCCTGAAATGTGGGAGACCCGGGTTTGATCCCTGAGTTGGGAATATCCCCTGGAGAAGGAAAAGGCAACCCACTCCAGTATTCTTGCCTGGAAAATTAGATTGAATATCTAGAACAACCGTGATTTTGGACTTTATAGAATAATGTCCCCATATTGGTGTTAGAATTAGATCACTTGACTGAAGGTAAGCAAAAATTAATTACACCAATACAGCGATTCTTTTTTCATATAATCATGTCTTTCCATGGTCCCATATCTGGATATACTTAAAATTTTCACTTTCCAAACAACTATTTGCATGTACAAGTGGTCACTTAGATATGGCAATAACACAACTTGCACATGGTAATATTTACACTTTGGCTTCGTTTTTAAGGCAGAAATTGTCAACCAACATTTATTGAGCACTTATTATGTTCCAAATGATAAAGGATTTTAATTTATGACCTATAAATTTGTATTTTTCCCCTACTATCTTACAACATTATGGTAATTATGAAAAAGATTAAACTATTCCAACTTAATTTTAAATAGCTTGAAAGTTAAACGTATGAAAATGTAAAAGGAAACAGAAGTTCTTGAATATTGTATAGAAAATGCCCTCTTTTAAGAATCTTCTTAACCTTTTTACCTTGCTTTCCCACTGTGTGCCCAGAATAATCGATTATCCATGAATGATCCTACAAGCATTGGAGTAAAAAAGGCAGAAAACAATGGACAAAGATAATGAAATTTCACATTTTGCCTTGGCTACCTTTTTTTTTTTTTTCCCAGCTAACCCAAGTTAATAAAACTTCACATAAAAGGCTTTGAAATTTCATCATGGGTTTTGTGAAAGAGGTGAAAGTTGACCTAGAGGCCTTGACCTGTATAACTTGGCGGCTACTGAAAGTCTAGCCTCATAATTCAGAGGTCCAGTGACAGCTTTGCCTATAAACTTCAGTCTTCATTTCACCAACTTCTTCAGGTTTAGTCTCCTTGAAAATGCTTACAAAAGTGAAGGATATAATTTCTCTGCTTGGGATAGCAATGGTGATGTTTATGGAACCGTTTGCTGTCTCAGGGGTAATCTCCCGGATCATTCAGATTAACCTTATCGGGTCTCTAGATACCACATTACCCAGAGTGGATGATCTCCAGAATAACCTTTCCAGATCTTAAAGTTTTAACCCTAGCAACATTTTTTATCAAAAAATCTTTCAACAGAATTTCATTGAAAACTATCCAAGTAGGCATGCTTGTTTCAGCCCTTTTGGTCTGAAGTGGCCTTTGCCAGGCAAGAAAACTTAGTATTTTCTGTGAATGATTATAACTAGAAAGTGGGACATCCTGATGTCTCCTGTTTAGTTTTTTCAAAGGACATTTGTTGTGCATCAAAATGTCTCGCTTCTCATAGTTGTTTAGGTTTTGAAATTGATTGCCTGGAAAAAAGGGAGGATTGCTTTTGTTAGTTCATTTAGTGGTAGAAAGAGTTTGCCTAAAGGAGTGGAGAACTTTCCCCAAGAATTTGTCCTTTGGACTGACAGCAGAAAGAATCTTTCATTCGTATTGATCAAAAGTCCTTCTGTATTTGTGTATGTGTTTGTAGGAAAGAGAGAAGTCAAAAGCCCTCTGAAACTGGGATTAACCCTGAAATTTTGTCCTGTTCAAGACATCTACATCCTAATAAAGCTTGCTGTTTTAAAATCTAATTTTAATTATATTAATACATATAATAAAAATTAATAAAAGTAAATTGTTAATAATAAATTACTTCTTAGTACTATAAGGCTAGAGCTTATAGTTTCAGTGCAAGGCTATGAATTTTACTGTCTTAAAATCAAAAAGTAGAAAAATGAAATAATTAAGCAGTTGTGAGTGAAATACAGTGAGAAGGTGAGCCCAGGTGGTTCACAGAAGTTTATGCGGAAAATCTTCATCTGATTTGAATGAATTTAAAGTGGTGGAGCAGAGCAGGGGTGGTTGATAAAACTAATTTCCTATCTATAATGGTCGGAGTACCTCATGGTGGTGGTGGTGGTTTAGTTGGTTAGTTGTGTATGACTCTGCAATCCCATGGACTGTAGCCCACCAGGCTCCTCTGTCCATGGTGGGTTGCCATACCCTTCTCCAGGGGATCTTCCTGACCCAGGGATTGAACCTGGGTCTCCTGCATTGTAGGCAGATTCTTTACCACCTGAACCACGATGATGTCAGTCAATAAGGATAACAGAAGAAAAATTCACTTTGGATTCTTCATCTTGAAACCTGGCCTATGCTTCTGAAAGTGAGCTGTTATAAACCTTTACCCAATGTACATTCATTTGTTTATAAAAATGAGTGTGCAAGTAAGCACTTGAGATTGACCATGAGAAAATGTTGGCTGTAGTCGAAGTCTTGTGAAGTCAGTGATGCTGGTTAGGGTGCTTTTTCACATATATGGCCAAGGAAACAACTGAGGCTATCTTGTTCATAAAATAAGAACCTATCGCTGATTTACTTTATAAAATAGCCACAAAGTGGCTAAGTGGTTCTAAACAAATCATGTAACCTTGCTGGCCTCCAGTCTTCATGTTTTTCTTATTTTATCCTCAGGTCCTAGTATAGTGCTTGGCAGTTAATAGGGATAAAAATGATATATGACATAAATGAGGAAGCTTGGATTGCTAATTTTTAGAATTAGAATTCTAATTTTTAGATTTCTTTTCATTTTTAAATTCTGTGATTCAGGTGTAGTAATTTTGTTTTCTTTATTCTTTCAGTGAGGAAAATCATGCCAATGTTTTTGGCAAAGCTTACCATCAGAATTAACTAGTATGATATTTTCCAAGTTATGGAGGTCCTACAGAAAAAGATAACAAGACCACATCTTCTTTCCTTTCAAATAGCTAGGATAATTTTTATTAATATTTTGTAAAAAAATAAGAAAAATATTTTTCATTGATCAAATGCCGCAATTATATCAGGTGCCACAGAGAAAATAGAACCTTCTTAGCAAGTTTGTAATCTGAATACAATTTCAAGGCACTTGTATTAGTCACTGAGTTTATTTTTTTTAATTTAATTTAATTTAATTTTTTCTGTGTTTTTTATTTTTATTTATTTATTTATTTTTATTTTTATTTAATTAATTAATTTATTAAAAAATTTTTATTTTTACTTTATTTTACTTTACAATACTGTATTGGTTTTGCCATACATTGACATGAATCTACCATGGGTGTACATGCATTCCCAAACATGAACCCCCCTCCCACCTCCCTCCCCATAACATCTCTCTGGGTCATCACCGTGTACCAGCCCCAAGCATGCTGTATCCTGCGTCGGGCATAGACTGGCGATTCGATTCTTACATGATAGTATACATGTTACAATGCCATTCTCCCAAATCATCCCACCCTCTCCCTCTCCCTCTGAGTCCAAAAGTCTGTTATACACATCTGTGTCTTTTTTGCTGTCTTGCATACAGGGTCGAAATTGCCATCTTTCTAAATTCCATATATATGTGTTAGTATACTGTATTGGTATTTTTCTTTCTGGCTTACTTCACTCTGTATAATCAGCTCCAGTTTCATCCATCTCATCAGAACTGATTCAAATGTATTCTTTTTAATGGCTGAGTAATACTCCATTGTGTATATGTACCACAGCTTTCTTATCCATTCATCTGCTGATGGACATCTAGGTTGTTTCCATGTCCTGGCTATTATAAACAGTGCTGCGATGAACACTGGGGTACATGTGTCTCTTTCAATTTTGGTTTCCTCAGTGTGTATGCCCAGAAGTGGGATTGACCCAGTCATTGAGTTTAGAAATGACCACATGCCAGTGTTTGAGAGAGTCTGGTCACATATGTTGTAGCACAGGAAACAGTCAGATTGTCATCAGCCCAGACATGGCCAGAGGGAAGAAAGTTCTCTAAAAGCCTATTCTATTAGTGAGGCTTTAGCATTGCTTTTTATCTTTTTGGTTTGGAATGGCAGCCACCATTTTGTGGTCTCAAAAAATATGGAAGCCAGGTGCTTTGCATTCCAGGCCTGGTAGTTTACCCTGTGAGGGTCAATCACCCATTTTGGTTTTCAGTTAATCCACTTTTGAAAAGTTGATAGTAGCATTTACACCATCAGTTTGTTGTGGCTCCAAAATGAATGACTGTAGAATAATCTGAGAAAGTTCTATTTCTATGACAACTATGTGGATATCCCCAATTTTTCAAGTCTGTGAAAAGATCAAAATAATTTAGAAACTCAGATTTACTAAAATATTCCAAGTGGAACTTGGACCATGTGATTTTATCACTCATTTTCCTTTGCTAAAAGCTTTACTAACAAAAGGAAATAAAAGGAAAATAAGTGCGGGGATAAGAAACAGTGTATTTATCTACTGGCTATGAGAAGTGTGTCATTTGTAAAGTCTCCCATAAGGGTGGTATTTTCTTCCACCGTTAGAGTGGCTGATGGAGTGGGTTGCCATGCCCTCCTCCAGGGGATCTTCCCAACTCAGGGATTGAACCCAGGTCTCCTGCATTGCAGGCAGATTCTTTACCATCTGAGCCACCAGGTAAGCCCAAGAATACTGGAGTGGGTAGCCTATCCCTCTGCAGGGGATCTTCCCAACCCAGGAATCGAAATAGGGTCTCCTGCATTGCAGGTGGATTCTCTATTAGCTGAGCTACCAGGGAAGCACAGTGTATGCTCCAGATTTGTACTAATTACACACAGGGATTCCAAGTAGAAATTTATACCTTACACCGTGTGTGTGTGCGCTCAGTTGCTAAGTTGTGTCTGATCCCATGGACTGTAACCTGACAGGCTCTTCTGTCTATGGGATTTTCCAGGCAAGAATACTGGAGTGGGTTGCCATTTCTTCCTCCAGGGGACCTTCCCTACTTTACTTGTAGAGAAACTGAATCAACAAAGAACTAACATTATTAATATGGGAAAAACCCAAGAGTCAGATGTTGGATAATGATTTACACTAATTTTTTAAATTCATGTATTCATTTCCTTATTCATTCAACCAGTATATTAAGTTCCAGGTACTGAACTAGGTGATGAGGATAAAGAAGATAACTAGTCTCATGTTTTTAAGTTTAATTTCTTTTTTCTTATTATTTACGAAGTTTAACAAATAAGAGGGTTTATAATGGGTTATTCTGATATTTCTGTTAATATGTACATTTCTATTTATTTATGAAGAAGCTTATTCTTTACCAGAGATCCCTATGAATGGGAAAACCCTTCAATACTCTAATATATCTATAATGAATAGAACTATATACAAATTAAAAAATAATAAGATATTAATACAAAGCATGGTGCTTGTATGAGTCTACTGCAAATAGAAGAATCTTTTTAAGGTTGAAACATGAGCTATGTGACTATAGTATTGACTCTTCTCAAATATTTAAAAGTGTGTGAACCATGAGTGTATCTTATACTAATTCTTTAGAGAGTATTTTCTTTTACTGATAACTGGCTTAAGAAAAATAAATGTATTAATTCCAGACCTGAAAAGCCTAGGGCTTCAGACTTGGTCTAATCCAGAGACTCAAATGATGTCAATAGGGTTAAGACTCTTTCTTGGCTTGGCTTTTTTCTGTATTGGCTCCATCTTTTGAGTGGGTTCTTCTTCATGGTGATAATATAGCTGTTAGCAGTACTAGCATTATGCCCTATTTTGCTAACAATTCAAATGGAAGATCATACTTTTTCTCCAATAATTCCAACCAAAATATAAGAATTGAGTTTCATTGACTCTGGTTGGTATGCCTTGGGTCACATGCTTAGACTTGGAGCTGGGTTGATGCCACTCACCCAAGCCACAGGAACTGAGAATGAGGAAAATCAGACTTCTGTTAGAAAGAGAGGGTATGAATATGGCTATCTGTTATATTACTTTCAGCAATATGTAGTATCTAGAAAGGTCCTGTTTGTCTTCTGCCTTATATCACCATGGCAGGTTCCATTCTGGCCTCTTCTCTCTGGCCCAGTGGACATATTTCCCTCTATCTTGCACATTTAGGTTTGCACATTAGTCTGTCTAAGAGACCATGGTTTAAACCAGGGATTTTTAGAAATGTGAAATCCTTAAGTGGAGAATGTTTCCATTTATAGCAGAGAAGTGGCTCTGTGCTATTTGGCCATATGGCTTGCCTTGGATGTGAAGGTATATATTCTTATGTCATCAAAATTCCTTGATTTTAGAGCAGGATATATGTCTTGTGTGCTCATCACAAGGAATTTTTAATATGGTATGTCTCCTTAAAGAAAAAGCATTATGAATTCATATAAATTATATTAGGAAGAGTTTTTCCTTTGAAAATTAAACTTTGCTTCTAACTTGATGGTTATACTTAATCTAATGGATTTTTGAGTGTTCAAAAATAGTTAACATCTGCTAATGACCTAAATCAAATCCCTTATGATTATACAGTGGAAGTGAGAAATAGATTTAAGGGACTAGATCTGATAGACAGAGTGCCTGATGAACTATGGACAGAGGTTTGTGACATTGTACAGGAGACAGGGATCAAGACCATCCCCATGGAAAAGAAATGCAAAAAAGCAAAATGGCTGTCTGGGGAGGCCTTACAAATAGCTGTGAAAAGAAGAGAAGCCAAAAGCAAAGGAGAAAAGGAAAGATATAAGCATCTGAATGCAGAGTTTCAAAGAATAGCACAGAGAGATAAGAAAGCCTTCCTCAGCGATCAATGCAAAGAAACAGAGGAAAACAACAGAATGGGAAAGACTAGAGATCTCTTCAAGAAAATCAGAGATACCAAGGGAACATTTCATGCAAAGATGGGCTCAATAAAGGACAGAAATGGTATGGACCTAACAGAAGCAGAAGATATTAAGAAGAGGTGGCAAGAATACACAGAAAAACTATACAAAAAAGATCTTCATGACCCAGATAACCACGATGGTGTGATCACTCACCTAGAGCCAGACATCCTGGAGTGTGAAGTCAAGTGGGCCTTAGAAAGCATCACTATGAACAAAGCTAGTGGAGGTGATGGAATTTCAGTAGAGCTATTTCAAATCCTAAAAGATGATGCTGTGAAAGTGCTACACTCAACATGCCCACAAATTTGGAAAACTCAGCAGTGGCCACAGGACTGGAAAAGGTCAGTTTTCATTCCATTCCCAAAGAAAGGCAATGCCAAAGAATGCTCAAACTACCACAATATTGCACTTATCTCACACGCTAGTAATGTAATGCTCAAAATTCTCCAAGCCAGGCTTCAGCAATACGTGAACTGTGAACTTCCAGAAGTTCAAGCTGGTTTTAGACAAGGCAGAGGAACCAGAGATCAAATTGCCAACATCTGCTGGATCATGGAAAAAGCAAGAGAGTTCCAGAAAAACATCTATTTCTGCTTTATTGACTATGCCAAAGCCTTTGACTGTGTGGATCACAATAAACTGTGGACAATTCTGAAAGAGATGGGAATACCAGACTACCTGACCTGCCTCTTGAGAAATCTATATGCAGGTCAGGAAGCAGCAGTTAGAACTGGACATGGAACAACAGACTGGTTCCAAATAGGAAAAGGAGTACGGCAAGGCTGTATATTGACACTCTGCTTATTTAACTTATATGCAGAATACATCATGACAAACTCTGGGCTGGAGGAAGCACAAGCTGGAATCAAGATTGCCAGGAGGAATATCAATAACCTCAGATGTGCAGATGACACCACCCTTATGGCAGAAAGTGAAGAGGAACTAAAAAGCCTCTTGATGAAAGTAAAAGAGGAGAGTGAAAAAGTTGGCTTAAAGCTCAACATTCAGAAAACGAAGATCATGGCATCTGGTCCCATCACTTCATGGGAAATAGGTGGGGAAACAGTGGAAACAGTGTCAGACTTTATTTTGGGGGGTTCCAAAATCACTGCAGATGGTAATTGCAGCCATGAAATTAAAAGATGCTTACTCCTTGGAAGGAAAGTTATGACCAACCTAGACAGCATATTAAAAGCAGAGATATTACTTTGCCAACAAAGGTCTTTATAGTTAAGGCTATGGTTTTTCCAGTGGTCATGTATGGATGTGAGAGTTGGACTGTGAAGAAAACTGAGTGCCGAAGAATTGATGCTTTTCAACTGTAGTGCTGCAAAGACTCTTGAGAGTCCCTTGGACTACAAGGAGATCCAACCAGTCCATCCTAAAGGAGATCAGTCCTGGGTATTCATTGGAAGGACTGATGCTAAAGTTGAAACTCCAATACTTTGGCCACCTCATGCAAAGAGTTGACTCATTGGACAAGACCCTGATGCTGGGAGGGATTTGGGGCAGGAGGAGAAGGGGACGAGAGAGGATGAGATGGCTGGATGGCATCAACGACTCAATGGACATGAGTTTGAGTAAACTCCAGGAGTTGGTGATGGACAGGGAGGCCTGCTGTGATTCATGGGGTAGCAGAGTCAGACACAACTGAGCAACTGAACTGAACTGAACTGAACTGAATGAACTCAAAAGGGAATCTGTATGTGTGTGTGTTTTAGTCACTAAGTCATGTCTACCTCTTTTGTGACCCTGTGGACTGTAGCCCTCTAGGCTCCTCTGTTCATGGGATTTCCCAGGCAAGAATACTGGAGTAAGTTGCCATTTCCTCCTCCAGGGGATCTTCCCAACCCCAGCAGTATGAGTTCACTCATACTGTTCCCAACCCAGGGATTGAACCCATGTCTACTACATTAGCAGGCAAATTCTTTACCACTGAGTCTCCTTACTTCCCTAAGGGGATCTATACAGCATAACAATGGTAAAAAGTTAAGATTTGTCTCTGTTTGATTTGTCTTTTATCACTTTGTGGCTTTTACAACTTGTGCTTTTCTTTTGTTTTTGTGATACATACTGGAGACATTTTGAGATCTGGATTGCACTACATTCCAACTATTAATGCAGCACTAATGTGTGATGAGTACAAACTTTATTACTGTGTATATGATAGGACTTACCATTTTCACCATTTTAATGTGCTAGGCATAATGCTAACAACTTTAACTTTCACAACAAGTCCACAAAGCAAATATTTCTATCCTCATTTTACGTATTAGATGATTAAGGCTTAGATAACTATTTTGATGTTATCTACAGGTGTTTTGTAGATGCCCTTTATCAGGTTAAGGAAATTCTTTTTCATTCCTACTTTGCAGAGGTATTTTAATCATTAATGCTGAGTTTTATCAAAGGCTTTTTTCTTCCTTAATTAATAGAATCTATGAATTTAAAAAGCTTTCTTAATGGTGAATTATATGAATATTTGATTGATTCTCAAGTATTGAACTAGTTTAATTTCCTTGGATAAGCCCCAGTCTGCTCATACTGTTGCTTGATACAGTTTGCTAATATTTTGTTGAGGACTTATGCCTCCTCATAAGGAGGTCATATGGACATTGGTCTGTAGTTTCTTTATAATGTCTTATTTCTGGTTTTGGTATCAATGTTATGCTGATTCATAAAATGAGAGTCTTTACTCATTTTTTGGAACATATGATGTAGAATTATTGTTACTTCTTCCTAAAATTTTTGGTAGAAATCTCCAGTGGAACAATCTGGGCCTATAGTATTCTTTGTGGGAAGGTATTCATTCTATAATAGATATTCAGGTTATCTATTTCTCTTTGAGTGAGTTTTGTTCATTTCTTTCTTTCAAGGCACTGGCTCATTTGAGCTTCAGTCAGTTCAGTTCAGTCATTCATTTGTGTCTGACTCTTTGCAACCCCATGAACTGAAGCATGCCAGGCTTCCCTGTCCACCACCAACTCCTAGAGCTTGCTCAATCTCATGTCCATCCAGTTGGTGAAGCCATCTTATCATCTTATCCTCTATTGTCCTTTTCTCCTCCTGCCTTCAATCTTTCCCAGCATCAGGGCCTTTTCCAATGAGTCAGTTCTTTGCATCAGCTGGCCACTGTATGGAGTTTCAGCTTCAGTATCAGTCCTTCCAGTGAATGTTCAGGACTGATTTTCTTTAGGATGGACTAATTTTATCTCCTTGCAATCCAGAGGACTCTCAAGAGGCTTCTACAACACCATGGTTCAAAAACATCAATTCTTTGGCACTCAGCTTTCTTTATAGTCCAACTCTCACATACATACATGACTACTGGAAAAACCATAGCTTTGACTAGACAGATCATTGTTGGTAAATAATGTTTGATTTTTAATATGCTGTCTAGGTCAACTCAGCAGTGACCACAGGACTGGGAAAGGTCAATTTTCATTCCAATCCCAAAGAAAGGTAATGCCAAAGAATGCTCAAACTACCACAATATTGCACTCATCTCACATGCTAGTAAAGTAATGCTCAAAATTCTCCAAGCCAGGCTTCAGTAATACATGAAACATGAACTTCCAGATGTTTGAGCTGGTTTTAGAAAAGGCAGAAGAACCAGAGATCAAATTGCCAACATCTGCTGGATCATCAGAAAAGCAAGAGAGTTCCAGAACAACATCTATTTCTGCTTTATTGACTATGCCAAAGCCTTTGACTGTGTGGATCACAATAAACTGTGGACAATTCTGAAAGAGATGGGAATACCAGACCACCTGACCTGCCTCTTGAGAAATCTATATGCAGGTCAGGAAGCAGCAGTTAGAACTGGACATGGAACAACAGACTGGTTCCAAATAGGAAAAGGAATACGTCAAGTCTGGATATTGTCACCCTGCTTATTTAACTTCTATGCAGGGTACATCATGAGAAACGCTAGGCTTGAAGAAGCACAAGCTGGAATCAAGATTGCCAAGAGAAATATCAATAACTTCAGCTATGCAGATGACACCACCCTTATGGCAGGAAACAAAGAGGAACTAAAGAGCCTCCTGAGAAAAATGAAAGAGGAGAGTGAAAAAATTGGCTTAAAACTCAACATTCAGAAAACTAAGATCATGGCATCTGGTCCCATCAATTTCATGGTAAATAGATGGGGAAACAGTGGCAGACTTTATTTTGGGGGCTCCCAAATCACTGCAGATGGGACTTCAGCCATGAAATTAAAAGACACTTGTTCCTCGGAAGAAAAGCTATAATAGACTTAGTTCAGTTCAGTTCAGTTCAGTTCAGTTGCTCAGTCATGTCCGACTCTTTGTGACCCCATGAATCACAGCACGCCAGGCCTCCCTGTCCATCAACAACTCCTGGAGTTTTCCCAAACTCATGTCCATTGAGTTGGTGATGCCATCCAGCCATCTCATCCTCTGTTGTCCCCTTCTCCTCCTGCCCCCAATCCCTCCCAGTATCAGAGTCTTTTCCAATGAGTCAACTCTTCGCATGAGGTGGCCAAAGTATTGGAGTTTCAGCTTCAGCATCAGTCTTTCCAATGAACACCCAGGACTGGTCTCCTTTAGTATGGACTGGTTGGATCTCCTTGCAGTCCAAGGGACTCTCAAGAGTCTTTGCAGCATGACAGTTGAAAAGCATCAATTCTTCGGCACTCAGTTTTCTTCACAGTCCAACTCTCACATCCATACATGACCAATGGAAAAACCATATCCTTGACTAGAAAGACTTTTGTTGACAAAGTAGTATCTCTGCTTTTTAATATGCTGTCTAGGTTGGTCATAATTTTCCTTCCAAGGAGTGAGTGACTTTTAATTTCATGGCTGCAATCACCATCTGCAGTGATTTTGGAGCCCCCCAAAATAAAGTCTGACACTGTTTCCATTGTCTCCCCTTTTATTTCCCATGAAGTGATGGGACCAGATGCCACAATCTTCGTTTTCTGAATGTTGAGCTTTAAGCCAATTTTTTCATTCTCCTCTTTCATTTTCATCAAGAGATTTTTAGTTCCTCTTCACTTTCTGCCATAGGGGTGGTATCCTCTGCACATCTGAGGTTATTGATATTTCTCCTGGCAATCTTGATTCCAGCTTGTGCTTCTTCCAGCCCAGCATTTCTCATTAAGTTCTCTGCATATAAGTTAAATAAGCTGGGTGATAATATGCAGCCTTTACATGCTCCTTTCCTAGTTTGGAACCAGTTCTTTGTTCTATGTCCAGTTCTAAATGTTGCTTCTTGACCTGCATACAGATTTCTCAAGAGGCAGATCAGGTGGTCTGGTATTTCCATCTCTTGAAGAATTTTCCTCAGTTTGCACAGTCAAGGGCTTTAGCATAGTCAATGAAGCAGAAGTAGATGTTTTTCTGAAATTCTCTTGCTTTTTCTATGATCCAGTGAATGTTGGCAATTTGATCTCTGGTTTCTCTGCCTTTTCTAAGTCCAACTTGAACATCTGAAAATCCTTGGTTTATGTACTGTTGAAATGTGGCTTGGAGAATTTTGAGCTTTACTTTTCTAGCATGTGAGATGAGTGCAATTGTGCAGTAATTTGAGCATTCTTTGGCATTGCCTTTCTTTGGGATTGGAATGAAAACTGACCTTTTCCAGTCCTGTGGCCACTGCTGAGTATTCCAAATTTGCTGGCTTATTGAGTGCAGCACTTTAACAGCATCATTTTTTAGGATTTGAAATAGCTCAGCTGGAATTCCACCACCTCCACTAGCTTTGTTTGCAGTGATGCTTCCTAAGGCCCACTTAACTTCAGATTCCAGGATGTCTGGCTCCTGGAGTGAACCACTCTTGATGACACCGTTGTGGTTATCTGGATCATGAAGATCTTTTTTGTATAGTTCTTCTGTGTATTTGTGCCACCTCTTCTTAATATCTTCTGCTTCTGTTAGGTCCATACTGTTTCTATCCTTTATTATGCCCACCTTTGTATGAAATGTTCCCTTGGTATCTCTAATTTTCTTGAAGAGATCTCTAGTCTTTCCCATTCTATTGTTTTCCTCTATTTCTTTGCATTGATCACTGAGGAAGGCTTTCTAATCTCTCCTTGCTATCCTTTGGAACTTTGCATTCAGATGGGTATATCTTTTCTCTTATCCTTTGTCTTTAGCTTCTCTTTTTTTTCTTAGCTATTTGTAAGGCCTCCTCAACCATTTTGCCTTTTTGCATTTCTTTTTCTTTGGGATGGTTTTGATCACTGCCTCCTGTACAATGTTGTGAGCCTCTGTCCATAGTTCTTCAGGCACTTTGCCTATCAGATCTAATCTCTTGAATCTACTTGTCACTTCCAGTGTGTAATCATAAGGGATTTGATTTAGGTCACACCTGAATAGCCTAGTGTCTTCCCCTACTTTCAGTATTCTTCTGAGAGAATACTATAGTCAAAATTTTGTTCTCCTGTATGTAATATTTTAGTTTTCTATGGCTTCTTTTAAGATTTTAAAAATTTATCTCTGTTGTACAGAAATTTGTTGTTATATGTCTGTGCATGCTTTTGTTTGGCTTTATCCTGTTTGGAATATGCTGAAAATGGACTCATTTAAAACTGGGAAAGGAGTATATCAATGCTGTGTATTGTCACCTTGCTTATTTAAATTATATACAGAGTACATTGTGAAAAATGCTAGACTGGATAAATCACAAGCTGGAATTAAGATTGCTGGGAGAAATATAAACAATCTCAGATATGCAGACGATACCACTCTAATGGCAGAAAGTGAAGAGGAACTAAAGAGCCTTCTGATATGGGTGAAAGAGGAGACTGAAAAAGCTGGCTTAAAACTTAACATTCAGACAACTAAGATCATGGCATCCGGCCCCATCACTTCATGACAAATAGAACAGGAAAAAGTGGAAACAGTGACAGATTTTATTTTCTTGAGCTCCAAAATCACTGCAGACAGTAATGCAGCCAGGAAATTGAAAGATGCTTGCTCCTTGGAAGAAAAGTGATGGCAAACCTAGTTAGAGTATTAAAAAGCAGGGACATCACTTTGGCTACCAAGGTCCATATAGTCATAGCCATGGTTTTTCCAGTAGTCATGTATGGATGTGCGAGCTGGACCATAAAGAAGGCTGAGTGCTGAAGAACTGATGCTTTCGAACAGTGTTGCTGGAGAAGACTCTTGAGAATCCCTTGGGCAGCAGGGAGATCAAACCAGTCAATCCTAAAAGAAATCAACCCTGAATATTTATTGGAAGGACTGATGCTGAAGCTCCAATAGTTTGGCCACCTGATGCGAAGAACTGACTCATTGGAAAAGACCCTGATGCTGGGAAAGATTAAGGCAGGACAAGAGGTTGACAGAGGATGAGATGGTTGGATGGCAAACCCAACTCAATGGATAAGAGTTTGAGCAAACTCAGGGAGATCGTGAAGGACAGAGAAGCCTGGCACGCTGCAGTTCATGGGGTCTCAGAGTTGGACACGACTTAGTGACTGAACAACAACAGCAACAAAAGCCATTTATTTTGGTGCACAGGTCTATGAGCCTTGACAAATGTGTAGTTTGTAGAACCACCACCACCCGCAGGACCTCGTTTTTTCACCCACCCCAAATTCCCTTTGTGCTGCTGCTTAGTTTCCAACGCTTTCTGCACTTCTGATCTTGGCAACCAATGATCTGTTATCTGTCTTACAGACCTGCCTTTTCCAGAGTCACACACAACCTTTAAAAGTGGAGATAGGAGACGTACTAACACATTTCCGTCACCATTTCCCATGACCGTCTCTATGTTCTGCTTGCTAGGGATCTAGGAGGATTCTGTCTGAAATTCCAGGACTGTTTCCTCCCTATCTAATCTCTGTGGACTCATGGATATTTTCTCATAGAGTTAGTAATCTTAGATCTTTGGCCAAAACATTGCTATGTTGTTTTGCATAAAAGTTTGTTCAGTTAAAAACAGTTAGTAGTGATAAGGTAGATGATACTTCCTATTTTACATTGCCTTTGCAAAAATCAGACATGCCTTTATGACAGTCTGGACTGACGCCATACCCGTTGCCATGACTTAGGTCTTCCTGTATGTAGAAAGTACCTGAGTCATGTACTTGTATATTTAAAGTCCCTCTCACCTCTTTCTCTTCTTGTCTCCAAACAGTATATATATGCTGAAAAACGGCAGAAAATTTGATGAGCATAGCAGAATTGGGAGGGAGACATAATTTAACTAGTATCAGTTCTTGTCACAGTGTAGAAATGGTTAACCATTATTGATATCTAGACATACCTTGGACACCACAATAATAATTTCTGGAAGTTTGTTATTTTTTATTATACTCAAACATGACTTTTAACTTGATTCTCTTTTGATCTCTATCATTTATTATAATATCACATCATATTTATTCTTTGCTTTGTCAGTTTTACGAAGGCTCTTGGTCAAAAATAGTAATATTATGATATAACCTGATCTGATTTGACTATTTGAGTTAGCTTAAATACTAAAAATAGAAAGGCATAGAAATAATTTGTGCCAGTTAAAAGGAAATTGTTTCAGAAAATTAACTGTAAGTTAACTTTTTATGATGATTGCCTTGTAGTCTTATGCATAATTTTCTCTTAATTTTCTGGGACATTACTAAAATAGTCTTTGGAGGTCTTGTTCAAGTTAAACCTATATTTTTTTTGGTAACTGGACAAGGTTAATTTTTCAAAAATTTTCTGTGGCACTGAAATAAACATAAACTATGTTCCAAGAGCCTTGAACAGAGACTGCTTCAATAAGGAGTAATTAATTCATGCATTCATACAGTAAACTTGAACTTGTGTGTACTAAAAGGCACAGATATTACCTTCACTTCATCAATCAATGCTAGGTATTGGGGGTATAGAAAGAAGACTTCATTCTCTGCCTTCAAGGAGCTCATAATAACAATGACAGTCTTCAAAAATATCTTTGTGAACAGTTATATTTTTATTCTAGTATAGTTGATTTACAATGTTGTTAGTATCAAGTGTATAGCAAAGTGATTCAGTTATACATACATATATATCTATTTTTTCAGATTTTTCCCTTATAGGTTATTAAAAAATGTTGAGTATATTTCCCTGTGCTATACACTAGGTCCTTATCGGTTATCTATTTTATTCATGAAAGTGAAAGTTGAAAGTGTTAATCTCTTGGTTGTGTCCGACTCTTTGTGACCCCATGGACTGTAGCCAGCCAGGCTCCTCTGTCCATGGGATTCTCCAGGCAAGAATACTGGAGTAGGTAGCCATTCCCTTCTCCAGGGGATCTTCTTGACCCAGAGACCTAACCTAGGTCTGCAGCATTGCAGGCAAATTCTTTACTGTCTGAGCCAGCAGGGAAGCCATATGTTAATCCCAAACTCCTAATTTATCTCTTTCTCCCCTTTCCCCTTTTGTTTCCCAGGTGGCACAGTGGTAAAGAATCCACTTGCCAATGCAGGAGACACAAGAGATGCTGGTTTGATCCCTGGCTTGGGAAGATCCCCTGGAGTAGGAAATAGCAACCCAGGGGGTCTCAAAGAGTCAGATGCCACTGAGCATACAACCATTAGTTTGTTTCCTATGTCTGTGTGTCTATTTCTGTTTTATATATAAGCTCATTTGTATCATTTCTTATAGATTGTACATATAAGCTGTATCATGTGGTATCTGTCTTTCTGCTTGTGGCTTACTTCACTTAGTATGATAATTTCCAGCCATGTTGCTACAAAGTTCACACCCTCTAGCAAGTCAGACAATGGTTTTTATTATGTGACTTTTGCCTATGAGCTAGTCTCCTCACACTCTTGGCTGTTGGCAAAACAGGCTACTTGCAAGTCCATATGATGTTTCCTCTTGTTTGTACATTTGAGCTCATGTTGGTCCCACCTTTGGAAAGCCCTTTTCTACTGCAAATGTCTACTTGTCCTTCAAGATACATGATCATTCTTTCCCTCTGTTTTCACATGTGGGTTAGCTGTCTGGATTAGATGACCCTCTGGTTCCCATAGCCCATTTGTTTACCTTTTGTATAAGATGTATCACATGACATTGAAATCACCTGTTTATAAATGAACTAGTTGAAATCAGGAGCCCAGCTTTATCTTTGTAACATAGCACTTAGTGCAATACTGAATATGTAGTAGGTGCTCAGTAAATGCTTGAGTTCAGTTCAGTTCAGTTGCTCAGTCGTGTCTGACTCTTTGCAACCCCATGAATCGCAGCATGCCAGGCCTCCCTGTCCATCACCAACTCCCGGAGTTCACTCAGATTCATGTCCATTGAGTCAGTGATGCCATCCAGCCATCTCATCCTCTGTCATCCCCTTCTCCTCCTGCCCCCAATCCCTCCCAGCATCAAGGTCTTTTCCAGTGAGTCAACTCTTCACATGAGGTGGCCAAAGTACTGAAGTTTCAGCTTTAGCATCATTCCTTCCAAAGAAATCCCAGGGTTGATCTCCTTCAGAATGGACTGGTTGGATCTCCTTGCAGTCCAAGGGACTCTCAAGAGTCTTCTTCAACACCACAGTTCAAAAGCAGAGGTTCGTGACATTGTACAGGAGACAGGGATCAAGACCATCCCCATGAAAAAGAAATGCAAAAAGCAAAATGGCTGTCTGAGGAGGCCTTACAAATAGCTGTGAAAAGAAGAGAAGTGAAAAGCCAGGGAGAAAAGGAAAGATATAAGCATCTGAATGCAGAGTTCCAAAGAATAGCAAGAAGAGATAAGGAAGCCTTCCTCAGCGATCAATACAAAGAAATAGAGGAAAAGAACAGAATGGGAAAGACTAGAGATCTCTTCAAGAAAATCAGAGATACCAAGGGAATATTTCATGCAAAGGTGGGCTTGATAAAGGGCAGAAATGGTATGGACCTAACAGAAGCAGAAGATATTAAGAAGAGGTGGCACAGGTATACAGAAGAACTGTACAAAAAAGATCTTCATGACCCGGATAATCACAATGGTGTGATCACTCATCTAGAGCCAGACATCCTGGAATGTGAAGTCAAGTGGGCCTTAGAAAGCATCACTACAAACAAAGCTAGTGGAGGTGATGGAATTCCAGTGGAGCTATTTCAAATCCTGAAAGACAATGCTGTGAAAGTGCTGCACTCAATAAGCCTACAAATTTGGAAAACTCAGCAGTGGCCACAGGACTGGAAAAGGTCAGTTTTCATTCCAATCCCAAAGAAAGGCAATGGCAAAGAATGCTCAAACTACTGCACAGTAAATGCTTATTAACTCACAAAAGAAAGTAGGGCAAGTAATATCTTTCCCATCATACAGATGAGAGAACTGAGGCTCTCAGGCAATGACAACTTCCTTAGGGTCTGCCCAGCTACCAAGTCATGGGGCCAAAACACATTTCTAATTTCTTATTGCTAGCTTCACTCAGCCTTTTCCCCTCACACCTCAGATTCCTCTCCAGCACAGCTGCAAGCCATCTGTAAGGGCTATAGTTACATGTTGTTACATGCTGTTGTGGAAGGCGCATTAAGCTGGTAGTTATGAAATCTGACCTCAAATCTCAGCTTTTCTAGTAATTAGGGAGGTGGACCCCAGTGTTCTAGTCTGCAAATGTGAAGATTCAATGGAATTCTTAAGATTTTTAAAAATTCTTTAAAAAGTTCTATCAAGTAGTTATTTTTACTTAATTTATTTTCAATCCCATTTATTAGTAGACCCTGATACCAAGCTAAAACACAGAAATGTGAAATAATTTGTTCAGAGACTCCCTGCAAACTGGTGGTAGAATAGGAAATGAGCCTCTGTTTCTTTTCTATTGCTGCGGTGATATGTTGCCACAAATTTAGTAGCTTGAAACCACACAAGTTTATTATCTCACAGTTGTGGAGGTCAGAAGTCTGGGTGGCTCAGCTGGCTTCTCTATTTAATCTCTCATAAAGCTGGAATCAAACTGTTGACTGGCCTGGGCTCTTATTTGGAAGCTCCAGGAAAGAATAGGTCTTCAGACTCATGCAAATTGTTGGCAGAATTCAGTTCCCTGCGGTTGTTGGACTGATGCCCCTTTTTCTTTTTGGCTACCACCTGGAGGTTGTTCTCAGGTTCTAGGGGCAACTCATATTCTTTGGCCTATGGCTTTCCTTCTTCATCTTCAGAACCAGCATCTGGGGTATACTCAATAACCTTTGCTCCCATTGCATCTCCTCTGACTCTCTGCTTTCTTCTTTTGCTTATAAGGGTTCATGTGATTATACTGGGGCTTCCTAGATGGTACTAGCTGTAAAGAACCTGCCTGCCAATGCAGTAGATATAAGAGAGTGGATTCAATCCCTGGGTCAGGAAGATCCCCTGGAGGAGGGCATGGCAAACTACTCCAATATTCTTGCCTGGAGAATCGCATGAGAGAGGAGGCTGGTGGGCTACAGTCCATAGTCACAAAGAGTCAGGCATAACTGAGGTAACTTAGCACACACACATGCACATGATTGTATTGTGCCTACTTGGTTATTCCATGATAATCTCCCTTTATTAAGGTCAGGTGATTAGTTGTCTTAATTACATCTGCAGCTTCTTTTCATAGCACTACCTATATTTAGCCAGCGGGTTGAATAGCCAGGGGATAAGAATCTTGGGGAACTCTTTAGAATTATGACTAACACAAAGCCCTACCTGATCTTTTTTGAAATACCTGTTTTTAAAAAAAAATTTTTTTTATTTATTTGGCGGTATTGGGTCTTAGTTGCATCACATGGGATCTTTCCTTGAGGTGCATGGACTCCCCAGCTAGGGTGCGCAGGCTCAGTCGTTGTGGTGTGTGGCCTTAGTTGTGCTCTGTGGCACGTGGCGTCTTAGTTCCCTGACCAAGGATTGAGTCTGCATTCTCTGCATTGCAAGGCAGTCTCAACCACTGGGCCACCGGGGAAGTCCTCCAAACTATCTGATTTTTAGGCAAAGGTGCTGGCCCTCATTACTTAGTTCCTAATACAAATTTGTTTTTCTTGAATACTAAGTAATTTTGAATATCTCTATTATTCACATAATGTAATTATAGATATATCTTACTACTCCTGGTCACATACACTTCATGTATGAGATAGCACAAATTTAATATTTATTTTTGATAGAGCAATTATTAGAGCCATCTCTCTGTTAATTCATCAAATGTTTATTAAATATATACTTTGTGTCAGCAACATTAGTTTTAAGTGCTGAGGATACAATGGTGTAAAAGTTGGAAACTACATACAAAGAACCCATTCTTGTATTTGTTCATCACATATCTACCAGCACTTATGTGTCAGGGACTCTTCTAGTTCTGGGAATACAGTGGTGAGGTAAAATATTGCTCTCATGGAATGGTTATCCTAAGTGAGAAATCTGAAACTAAATAGATGAACAAATTAAGAGATATTACATTCTTGAGTGGTTTATTAGTGCCATGAGGAAGATTATAGAGAGCAGTGAGGTGGGGAAATGGGGTGGGCGTGTTGTTGAGTATTGTTTTAGGTAGTATATGGTCAGGGAAGGATTCTTTTAGGTAGAGACCTGAGTAAAGTTTGAAAAATTTAGTTGGGAAGACATAAAAATAGGCCAACAATCAACAATAGATGAGGGAAATGCTATGACAGAAGTGAACATATAAGAAGAATGCTAGAAGAGGATAAGAGCAGACAGAGGACTCCATCTAAGTCAGAGGCCAGGGAAGCCTGGAGGAGGAGTTGATAACTAAGTCAACACTTGAAAGATGGGTGTGAATGACTACGACAGTCAGATGGAGAATGTGTTGAAGGCAGAGTGAGCAGCACATGGGAAAATATGCATGTTATGAGAGGCAGAAAGAAACTTGCCTGTGGTTCAGATTGGTTGTGCTTTGAGCTTAGTAAGTGGAGAAATAATGGGAGATAGGCTAGTGATGAAGGCTGGGTTGAATATTAAAGGATGTTGTTGACTATGTTCAGAAGTTTTATTATTTTTATTTAAAATTTTTATTTATTCAGTTTCTGGCTGTGCTGGGTCTTTGTTGCTGTACGTGGGCTTTCTCTAGTTGCAGCAAGTGGGGGCTGCTCTCTAGTTGCAGTGCACAGGCTTCTCATTGAGGTGGCTTCTCTTGTTGTGGAGCATGGGCTTTAAGTGCTCAGGCTCAGTAGTTGTGGGGTTCAGGGGGATCTTCCCAGACCGGGGATTGAACCTGTGACCCATGTGTTTACAGGCAGATTTTAACCACTGGACCACCAGTGAAGTCCCTAGAAGCTTTAGATGGAAGACTACTTGGAAGCATTTTGAGTCCAAATGTGACATGATCAGATTTATAGTTTTATAACATCACTAGAGGGCTTCCCACGTGGCCCTAGTGGGAAAGAACATGCCTGCCAATACAGGAGACATAAGAAACGTGGGTTCAATCCCTGGGTCAGGAAGATCCCCTAGAGGAGGGCATGGCAGAGCATTCCAGTATTCTTGTCTAGAGAATCTCATGGACAGAGGAGTCTGGCAGGCTACACTCCATACAGTCACAAAGAGTCAGACACAACATAAGTGACTTAGCATGCATGCAACATCACTAGAAGTAGTATGAAATATGAATATGAAAAGGCCATGAACAGAGGAAGGGAGAAAAGTCATAGCCATATATGAAAACTAGACTGAGATGGCTTTGGTGGGGACAAAAGGAGGGGGCAGAATTTAGAGATAATATAGGTGAAGGTCTTCTGAACGTGAGAGGTGAGAGGAACAGAATCAAGCATCTGCCATAGTTTACTGGACATGGCAAATTCATGGAGATAGGAAATACTGGAGGAGGAATAGATTTGGGGTACAAGTTGAGGAGTTCAGCTTTTGACATATTGAATCTGGGTTCCCAAGGGATAGTTAAATGGGCATTTTAAATAGGCAACTTAATATTCTTGTTTGAAGTACAGACTGAAGAAATTAAAGACCATATTGATGGTAGTTGTAACCACAGACATGAATGAGATCACCCAGGGAAAATGCATAGAATAGCAAGAGAAAATGGGCTTAAGAGAAGGGAGAAAAAAGAGCCTTCAGAGGAAACTAAGAAGAATTGGCTTCAGGTACATAATGTCACAAAAGCCAAGAGAGTTTCAAGAATTATTTTCTTTAATACCTTAAAAAATATACATCTTTTGAAATGACAAAGTAATTAAACAACAAAGATAAAATAAAATTCCAGCAACAGGGAATACCAACCTTCGTCAGAGTCCTCATTCCATTCCCCCAAAATAATACAGACCAGTGGAAAGTTTCGTAGTACAAGAAAAAAGAAACCATGGAAAATTTTAAATCACCAAAATGAATGGTCTATAAGAGTGTTTCTAAACAGTGATGGGGGACATTGCATCACAACCATTTGAGGTATGTGTGAAAAATGAAAATTCCTAGTCTTCATCCAAAATACTACAGAGTTATTTCAGCAGATAATGAGAAACATGTATTTTAAACAAGTTCCTCAAATGATTTTTATGTGCATTATCAATTGAGAACCACCCAGGTCTAAGAAACAGCAATTTTTCAAAATATATATTAATGTCAGCTTGAATAAAATAAAAAATATTACTAAACAGTGAAAAGTGTCATTGATAATTATTGGAAATACCAAAGAGGATCAATGAAGCAGATTGTAAATCAATATATAATAATATACCTTTTAAGTTTACATAGTAATTCGTAATAACATATTTCTACAAGAAGAATAATGACATGGAATTTATGACAGAAAAAAACAGAAAATTTTCCAGTAATTAAAAAATTATTGACTAGAAATAGAAAGGGGTAATGCCAAAGAATGCTCAAACTACCGCACAATTGCACTCATCTCACACAGTAGTAAAGTAATGCTCAAAATTCTTCAAGCCAGGCTTCAGCAATACGTGAACCGTGAACTTCCAGATGTTCAAGCTGGTTTTAGAAAGGGCAGAGGAACCAGAGATCAAATTGCCAACATCCACTGATCATGGAAAAAGCAAGAGAGTTCCAGAAAAACATCTATTTCTGCTTTATTGACTATGCCAAAGCCTTTGACTGTGTGGATCACAATAAACTGTGGACAATTCTGAAAGAGATGGGAATACCAGACCACCTGAGCTGCCTTTTGAGAAATCTGTATGCAGGTCAGGAAGCACCAGTTAGAACTGGACATGGAACAACACACTGGTTTCAAATAGGAAAAGGAGTACATCAAGGCTGTATATTGTCACCCTGCTTTTTTAACTTCTATGCAGAGTACATCATGAGAAACGCTGGACTGGAAGAAACACAAGGTGGAATCAAGATTGCTGGGAGAAATATCAATAACCTCAGATATGCAGATGACACCACCCTTATGGCAGAAAGTGAAGAGGAACTAAAAATCCTCTTGATGAAAGTGAAAGTGGAGAGTGAAAAAGTTGGCTTAAAGCTCAACATTCAGAAAACGAAGATTGTGGCATCTGGTCCCATCACTTCATGGGAAATAGATGGGGAAACAGTGGAAACAGTGGCAGACTTTATTTTTTGGGGCTCCCAAATCACTGCAGATGGTGATTGCAGCCATGAAATTAAAAGACGCTTACTCCTTGGAAGAAAGGTTATGACCTAGATAGCATATTCAAAAGCAGAGACTTTACTTTGCCGACTAAGGTCCATCTAGTCAAGGCTATGGTTTTTCCTGTGGTCATGTATGGATGTGAGTGTTGGACTGTGAAGAAGGCTGAGCGCCGAAGAATAGATGGTTTTGAACTGTGGTGTTGGAGAAGACTCTTGAGAGTCCCTTGGACTGCAAAGAGATCCAACCAGTTCATTCTGAAGGAGATCAGCCCTGGGATTTCTTTGGAAGGACTGATGCTAAAGCTGAAATTCCAGTACTTTGGCCACTTCATGTGAAGAGTTGACTCATTGGAAAAGACTCTGATGCTGGGAGGGATTGGGGGCAGGAGGAGAAGGGGACGAGAGAGGATGAGGTGGCTGGATGGCATCACTGACTCGATGGACATGAGTCTGAGTGAACTCCAGGAGTTGGTGATGGACAGGGAGGCCTGGCATGCTGTGATTCATGGGGTCGCAAAGAGTCAGACACGACTGAGCGACTGAACTGAACTGAACTGATAGAGTCAATATTTTTAATGCACTTTTTTGGGTTCACTATACATAAAAGCACATCATAAATACATAATCATAAATGCACTGCTTGATGAATTGTTACAAAGTGAGCATATCTGTGTCACTATGACCTAGATCAAGGCCAGTCCCTTGGGCTCCCCAGGTGGCGCTAGTGGTAAAGAACCTGCCTGCCGATGCAGGAGACATAAGAGACGTGGGTTTGATCCCTGGGTTTGAAAGATCCCCTGGAGAAAGAATGGGAACCCACTCCAATATTCTTGCCTCAAGAATCCCATGGAGAGGGAAGCCTGGCAGTCTCCAGTCCACAGGATCGCAGAGTCAGACACGATTGAAGCGATTTAGCAAGGTGGATTCTTAACCTCTGGACTATCAGTAAAGTCCCTCATTGAGTGATTACTGACTGATTTGGTTGATTAGAATCTATAGTAAGTGGGATGGATATCACAAACTTAGTTTATCATGGGATGCATTGCCCTACAGGTTTTCAGCCTTCATCCTTGATTACTCCCTTTGTCTCCTTCCCCAATCCAATCCTTCTAATGTATTAGAAGGCCTGCCTTCAGATTCTTCCATTCTTTCCCACCCTCAGCTAATCCATTTTTCACAAAGAAACCAGAGTGACCTTTAAAAAATTTAAGTCTGATTATTTCCGTCACATAAAATCTTTTGAAGGCTTCTCATTGCACTGAGAATAAAGTCCGGACTCCTTAACGTGGCCAGTAATGCTTTGGATGAACTTGCTGGGGTTTGCTTCTCTGGGTTCACATTCTATTATTCTCCCCTTCACTCTATGTCTACCTGTTCCTTGACCTCACCTGTTCATACTTCAGGGACTTTTCTTCACAGTTTAACTAGAATGCCTTGCTAGATCATTAGCTGGGTTAGTCTCACTTTCAGTTCAAATGATGCCTTTTCTGAAAGACTTTCTCTGATCATTCCTCTTTTCTTCACATTTTTTTACATCACTTTTTATTATTTGAAATTACCTTATTTGTTATTTGCTTATGATCTCACTCTAGTAGAATATTAGCTGTAAGGGGGTCAGAGCCCTTCTATATCTTGTTCACTTTTGTGTCCAGTTCCAATAATAGTATTGTTTCTGGCTTTATAAATATTTATTCAAAGAATAAATAAACACCATGGTTGAATTTATTCAGCTTTCTTCAGATTTTGGCACCTTGTAAACACAGATTCTCATGATCTTTAGAAGTAGAGCAGTTAAACATATGGTTGTTTTTAAAAGCCAGATTGCCTGGATTCAAACACCAGTTTTACAGATTGCTAAATGGTGTGGCATTGAGGAATTCACACATCTGTTCAAGCCTGTTTCCTCCCCTTCCTCCTCTCATGGGGCTGATACTAATTAGTGTTTTACAGCAAGGGTTATGATGAGGAATATATGAGATAATCCATGTTATGTGCTTAGAACAGAGTATAGTCAGAACAGGTACCTAGTGCTCCATAAATATTTGTTATTAATTCTAGTACAGGGAGTTATGTGGAGATATTGCCATAAATGTGGGTAGAATCCAGTCATCTGTGTGCTAAGCTTTCAGAAAGAGGGGGAAAGTTCTCCTGCTTCCAAATCTTCTACACGCCTGTTACATTGCATGACATTTATCTTTAGCTATTTTTTTTTCTTTCAATTTTGTCATGGTTTATCCTCACCAAGCAGCAGTACATGTTGGACAAGGAGAGATCAGGGTGGAAAACAGAAGACAGAGTGCCCAGAAACGGGGGAGGACTGTGTAGAAGGGAACCAACATGGCGGGTGCAGGGAGCAGACTAAGTCAAGCAGATCTAGAGAGGGCGAGACGCAGGTGAGAGACGGGACACACGGAGGGCTCCCATCCTCGGGGGGAACTGGGAGGAACAAAGCCTTTAGATACAAAGGATCTGGACCTGGGAGCCAAGCCAGAGATTAAGGAATAGATCCTCTAGTTCCTGGACTGGAATATAAGACAGTTAATGCACATAGCTCAGCTGGACTCAGGTTCAGCCAAGAGGCCTTGCAGAGCTCCTGTAAAGGGAACAATATTGGTCTCAGATTTGACCATTTGGTTAAAATATAGCTAGAGGTATTTAAGAGCTGGAATCTAAACAGTTCATAAGATCTTTAAAGTGGAAGCATAGTTGGTATAGTAACAAGGACTTGGGCTAGAGTCAGACCCTTAGGTTTCAGCTTTGCTGTTTACAATCTGTCCTACTTTGGGTAGATTTCTTAACTCCCCTGAACTTCAGTTTCTCTATTTGATGAAAAAGAAAATAATTATGTATGTACTTACTCTCTAAAATTATATATATATGTATATACACACACACACACATATATATATATACATACACATAGTAGAATTTTTTCAGTGAGCTAACCCATGGAAGCATTGCACTGAGTTCTAGGCATGGCATAGATGCTCAATAAATGAGTTTCTCTCACTACTGATTTGGTCATTCATACATTTTAGGTGACTGTTTTTGCATTTCTCTATTAATAATAGTGGGGCTTAGTTGGTAAGGAATCTGCCTACAATGCAGGAGACCCGGGTTTGATTCCTGGGTTGGGGAGATCACCTGGAGAAGGAAATGGCAACCCACTCCAGTATTCTTGCCTGGAGAATCCCATGGGCAGAGAAGCGTGGCAGGCTACAGTTCATGGGGTTGCAAG
Organism: Ovis aries; assembly: GCF_016772045.2. Classification (NCBI taxonomy): domain Eukaryota; kingdom Metazoa; phylum Chordata; class Mammalia; order Artiodactyla; family Bovidae; genus Ovis; species Ovis aries. The sequence goes on from NC_056062.1 coordinate 47,447,301, forward strand.
AGTTGGACACGACTTTGCAACCAAACCACCACCATCACCATTAATAATAGTTCTTTTTAATACTTTATTTTAAAAAAGCATAAGTTTAAAAATAGCATTACAGACAAATACTCATTGACATGGAAGAAAGTGTTTTTCTTAAGAGAAAAATAAAAAAAAATCAAAATATTTCTTAAATTTATTTTTGTAGAGAAAAATGATGGAAAAATCTTTGATGGATCATACAACATATTTTAACATTTTGTTTATCTTTGTGATAGAATTATAGATAATTTTTGTTTTCTCTCTGTAAATTCCAACACTTTCTATTATTACCATTTTAAGCTTTCCTATAATTATAATTAGAGGAAAAATAAAGGCACTTTTTTCAAGTAGAAGTGAAAAATACTTGTAAAAATAATAGCTCTTTTTGCCTGCCAAGGGCAAAACATTGTAGCAGTGAATAGGGAAGGTGTGGGACAAAAGAAGAAGAAATAATAGTGAGTGTCAGGCCTACATGGAGGATCCAGCGGGGTATCACTGATACGCTCTAGGGTTTTCCAGGGTTGTCCCCTGGCAAGTGGGAAGAGGCACTTGCCCAGTTAACTCCTTCTTGTCTTTCCCTTAAATTATTCTGGGAAGTGGTTTCTTATTTCCATGCCATATCACAGTGATTATAGACCCTCCCTTTACTCTTATGATTATTTGATGACTAGATATCTTCTTCACTGAGCTTCTGGCTCTATGGGGGAAGGGGACATATTTGTATGTGTTGTGTCCACAGTGTGAAAACTGACCAAAACAAAGTTCATGTAATAAGAGGGTACCAGGACTGGGAAGGGGAGCCCTAAAAAATTGGAATGTTGAGGTCATTTAAAACAAACTTCTCTTCCTCTATATTTTTCCTAGGGCTTTCAGAATTAATTGTGGCACAGATATTAAGATTCATTTTTGAGATCTTGGAGATTTATAAACTCATTATCTACATGATGGTAGAATTTCTTTCTGGAAGATCTTGATATCAGTTCAGTTGCTCAGTCATGTCCAACTGTTTGGAACCCCATGAACTGCAGCACGCCAGGCCTCCCTGTCCATCACCAACTCCCGGAGTTCACCCAAACTCTTGTCCATTGAGTCAGTGATGCCATCCAGCCATCTCTTCCTCTGTCATCCCCTTCTCCTCCTGCCCCCAATCCCTCCCAGCATCAGAGTCTTTTCCAATGGTCACCTCTTCGCATGAAGTGGCCAAAGTACTGGAGTTTCAGCTTTAGCATCAGTCCTTCCAAAGAACACCCAGGACTGATCTCTTTAGAATGGACTGGTTGGATTTCCTTGCAGTCCAAGGGACTCTCAAGAGTCTTCTCCAACACCACAGTTCAAAAGCATCAATTCTTTGGCGCTCAGTCTTCTTCCCAGTCCAACTCTCACATCCATACATGACCACTGGAAAAACCATAGCCTTGACTAGACAGACCTTAGTTGGCAAAGTAATGTCTCTGCTTTTGAATATGCTATCTAGGTTGGTCATAACTTTCCTTCCAAGGAGTAAGTGACTTTAAATTTCATGGCTGCAATCGCCATCTCCAGTGATTTTGGAGCCCAAAAACATAAAGTCTGACACTGTTTCCACTGTTTCCCCATCTATTTCCCATGAAGTGATGGGACCAGATGTCTTGATCTTCGTTTTCTGAATGTTGAGCTTTAAGCCAACTTTTTCACTCTCCTCTTTCACTTTCATCAAGAGGCTTTTTAGTTCCTCTTCACTTTCTGCCATAAGGGTGGTGTCATCTGCATATCTGAGGTGATTGATATTTCTCCTGGCAATCTGTATTCCAGCTTGTGTTTCTTCCAGCCCAGCGTTTCTCATGATGTACTCTGCATATAAGTTAAATAAGCAGGGTGACAATATAAAGGCTATCTATGCCTTGGTAAATTTCAACAAAATATGATATCTTAATAATAATTACTCCATCCCACTTAGGTTTAGGAATACATCAGTCTTTTTCAACCAAATAATATTGTATTTGTCAGAGTACCTAAGAGTAGAATCTTACATATTACATTGTTGTTGTTTAGTCACTAAGTCGTGTCTGACTCTCTGCCACCCCATGGACTGTGTAACTCACCAGTCTCCTCATGTCCATCCCCAGGCAAGAATACTGGAGTGGGTTGCCATTTCCTTCTCCAGGGGATCTTCCTAACCCAGGGTCTGAACCTGCATCTCCTGCATTGCAGGCAGATTCTTTACTACTGAGCCATGTGGGATATCCTACATATTACATTAATGATAGACAAAATTCTGTCCAAAAATATTGCGTGAGGTATGAGACTTACTGAAGAATGAAAAGATGAATTTCACCTTAAAAGTATACTTACCATACATTAAGTTCCTCTATTAATTTTTATCAAGTGTTTTTTCATTCAGTCATGGAAAATAATATGGAAATTAAACAACACTTTACTTAAACTAGAACTTTTTTGGTGCATTGGCACAAAAATGAAAATTGCTAAAGTTGAACAGCTAGAGATTTTTCTTGGAGAGTGGATATGAAATATGACATCTTATTTTTTGGTAAAACACCAAAAATAATGATGTGGAGTTAAGTGAGTTCACAGTTTTCTAATGAAAACAGTTTAGGGGAAAGAATGCATAAAAGTTAGACATTTAAGGGAAATTTTTGCATTTACCTATCTCAGATTGGTAGGAAATGATTGCAATGTTTTTCCAGGAACTTGTCTACATTTTTGAGTAATTGTTTTCATTTGAAGGAAACAAGAAAAAAAATTTGGATTCACTACAGTAAGCGAAATAAGCATTTTCTGCATGCTTTTCTTAGTTACAATTTATTGACCTTCACTGTGCATGAGTCCCTGGCCAAGGCCTTTAAATATATTCTCATTGTCTTCACAATAGTCTTATAGATGGAGAAACTGATTCTTGCCCAAGGCCACAGATTGAATAGGATCAGCCTGAATTTTCACTGAGATTTCTCTGAGTTTCCATTAAAACATGTTGCACTCTCCAAATTAAAATTCTAAAAATGTGAACATGATAAACTTAGTTTTAACTGCTAAACAGAATTCAAAGAAGCTAAAACAAAGTAGCTTCATCTTCAAAGTGTTCAATTAATGAGTGTATATGAAAAGATTTTAATATAAATGTTTTAATATAAGTCTTTGACAAATCTCTTAGCTAATGGGTCCCTACAGATAATGTTACTGATTTCCAATGACCATACTGGGACTAATTACCTGTTGAGCTAATTATTGTGGTGACATTTTTCTTGAATAGAAAGTAGAATGAAACATTTTGTCAATGTAAACATTCATCCATTCAAAATGTTTTCCCAGCGGATTATGGGGTACTACCTTGTTGATGAGATGAAGAGGCTGAGATAAATCCATTAAAAACTCCTGAAATTGGCTACTGGGAAAATCCCTTATTCAACAGAGAGAGGATAAGCAGTCCCTTAAACCAACAATGGCAGGATGTTCTCAGGGAATCAGGCCTGGCTCTCTGCCCTTGCGTTGTGTGGCACATGACAAACAGTAGTAAAAATTAGCCGTTATTGGCATTTGTCAACCCTCTGGTTCCGTGGCAGGAAAACGGAAACAGAGGCAATCACGCTCAATTTAAGTCTCTCTCGATGTCAGGCTTTTCGGAGACTCGCGCGGACATCAGAGGAGACTCAAAAAGGTTTACAGATGTGCAGTCAGCTATGACAGTGATGCTGTCAACGTGGCTCACGGATCAACTCACGATTAAGATATCAAAAGCGATCCCTGTGCCTTGCTGACAGCTGGTTCAATTGTTTGCACCTGTTTCCCCGGCATTACACATGTGTCTGGAATGGATTATTCTGGCTTGCGCTAGACAGATTTCACCTTTCCTCATCGTGACATCCTCCAGCAGCATCACTGCTGAAGACCAGAGGGCTCTCTACAAGGGCCCACGGGGGAAAGGAGCTGGTGTGCTTTTGGAAATGGGCTATCAGGGCTGACAAGGTTATCATTTAAGGTTGGTTCTTGATAACTAGTTAACAGGGATATATGAATAGTGCTGGCTTCCTCCACCAATCAGGGAAAGCCGTGAGATCTGACATCTGTCTAGTAGGGATGCTCTGTGCTCTTTGGATAGTAGTGTCACCAGGCATCCAGCCATCATGAGTCTCTTGTGGAACTGGACAGAAGAGTATGAGTCACGCTTGGTCTCCTGAACCTTTGTGTTACCCTCTCTCGCCCTCACAGGCAAATTCACTGTGAAGCTGACCAAGGTTAAGCTTCAGATTCTTGCAACTTCAGGGACCCTTTCCCAGGTTCTGAGAGCTGCCCTGGCAAGGGGTTCACATGGTTGCATGATTTCGTAAAATGTGCAAATGTAAGACATTTTAACCACAGTGGGTTAAGACTGCTGTTTCTTTCCACTTTGACTTCTCTGACATCCTTCCCGTCATGTGAAATGGTGTTGGAGTGGTTGTGGGCACTTTGAGTTTCTGGCTGAGGGGAAGTTGAGTTGGGGACACATTTAGTTTGGGTTTAGCAGAATATTTTTTGTGGTTTTGCAGTCACTTCCGTGTGTATTTGAATTATTGCTGGCTTCCAGGAATACTCCTACTGTCCATTATTTTTTTAATTTATTTTCTAATTGAAGGATAATTGCTTTACAAAATTTTGTTTTCTGTCAAACATCAGCAAGAATTAGCCATAGGTATACATATGTCCCCTTCCTCTTGAGTACTGTCCATTATTTATGCCTAATTTTGAATTCAGAGTCTATATTCTTTTTCTTAAGGTGGATCCCCTAAATTGTAAAAGTTTCAGCCTCCACAATATCTGATATCTCCTGATATACCCAGTGATCCACATCCTGTCAGTTCCATCTAGGACTCTGCTACACTGACTCTTGAAAAACTAAAAACCCCAATTCATAGTGTTTGCTGACTTCTGTGGCCAATTTCCATTGCTGATACCAAGCTACCAATGGTTTAACAACCAACTCACAAAATTTCTGAATATATAATTGACCCTTGCAAGCTGGTACAAGATGGCTCCAGGATGCTAGAATTCTCTCTAAGCAGTATTTCTATGAACTGGCCTCTTTTCTTGTTTTCATTTCTAATTATCTTGGTTCAGACTGTCTTCTCTCAATCCCATCCTCCCAAGACTATTGTTAACATTTCCTTATCATGCTTCCAGCTACCCAGCTGTTTTGAGCTCTGTCTATTTTCTAAAATATCACCAGATTTACTTCTTAAAATCTAAGATTGACCATGTGACTCTCTTGCTTTAATCCTCTTCTGGCTTCCCTAATATTGATAAGGGAGAAAGTAAACTTCTGACCTTGTTTACAAGCTCCTTCATGCTTTTACCGGTCTGTCTGGGCTCATCTCTATGCATAGCAACTAGGGCGTCCTGAATGAATTCAGTCCTTCCCGAACATGACGAAGCCATCACTTTTCAGTGCCTTTGTTCATGCTGTGCCTCTGCTTGAATTCTGCTTCTTTTCTTTCTCCACTTGGCAAACTCCTGTGTACATGTCTACACTGGTCTGTTTTACAGACTGTGGAAAAGTTTCTCTGCACTAGGGTCACCTCAAGGATGTCTTTTGAGGAGACTCACTGAATTCATAGAAGTCTACTTGAAAACCTAGGGCAAAAAGATGAACAAAAGAATGAAATATCTCTGCATAAGGAGTTACATTTCCCCAAATTCCCTGGGCACCTGGCCAAACAGTACCAAATAATATATGTTATCTCACTATATAAGACCACTTCTTTCTTTACTGGCTTTAAAGTCACTTATTATGGCAGGATTAACAAAACTGTGTTTCAATATGGACTCCTGAAGCCAGGAGTTTGAAAATTTAACCTCAGGTTTTCTGCCCACATCAGCTTTCAGAGGTAGTCATAAAAATGCTTTCTGCTTACTGAACCTATAGCCTGTGTCACATCATGTCATTCAAAAACCATCTGTGTCTCTTGTCCTTTCAGTTGCATTTCCTATGAAGATTACTTACCCTCATAAGCTCTGGGATCCTCCAGCAGGATTCTGACTCTACTTTTTATAGCACTTATGAGAATGTGTGTAGTCATCTGTTTATATGCCTATCTCCCATGACTGGACTATATGCTCTTTAAGAATAGGCACCATGTCTTTAAAAAAATTTTTTTTAATTTTAATTGGAGGCTAATTACTTTGTGGTGGTTTTTGCCATACATTGACATGAATCAGCCATGGGTGTGCTGTACATGTGTCCCCCCATCCTGAACGCTCCTCCCACGAACCCTCCCCATCCCATCCTTCTGTGTTGTCCCAGTGTACTGGCTTTGAGTGCCCTGCTTCATGTATCGAACTTGGGACTGGTCATCTATTTCACATATGGTAATATATATGTTTCAATTCTGTTCTCTCAAATCATTCCACCCTTGCCTTCTCCTACAGAGTCTGAAAGTCTGTTCTTAATGTCTGTCTCTTTTTCTGTCTTGCATATAGGGTCATTGTTACCATCTTTCTAAATTCCATATATATGCATTAATATACTGTATTGGTGTTTTTCTTCCTGACTTACTTCACTCTGTATAATAAATAGGCTTCAATTTCATCCACCTCATTAGGACTGACTCGAATGTGTCCTTTTTATAGCTAAGAAATATTCCATTGTGTAAATGTAACACAGCTTTCTTATCCATTCATCTGCCGATGGACATCTAGGTTGCTTCCATGTCCTAGCTATTGTAGAGAGTGCTGCAGTGAAATTGAGGTACATGTGTCTCTTTCAGTTCTGGTTTCCTTGGTGTGTATGCCCATCAGTGGGATTGCTGGGTCATAAGGGAGTTCTATTTCCAGTTTTTTAAGGAATCTCCACACTGTTCTCCATAGTGGCTATACTAGTTTGCATTCCCACCAACTGTGTAAGAGGGTTCCCTTTTCTCCATACCCTCTCCAGCATTTATTGTTTGTAGACTTTTTGATGGCAGCCATTCTAACTGGTGTGAGATGGTACCTCACTGTGGTTTCGATTTGCATTTCTCTGATAATGAGTGATGTTGATGTTGAGCGTCTTTTCATGTGTTTGTTAGCCATCTGTATGTCTTTGGAGAAATCTGTTTAGTTCTTTGGCTCATTTTTTGATTGGGTCATTTATTTTTCTGGTATTGAGCTGCAGGAGCTGCTTGTATATTTTTGAGATTATTTCTTTGTCAGTTGTTTCATTTGTTATTATTTTCTCCCATTCTGAAGGCTGCCTTTTCAACCTTGCTTATAGTTTCCTTCATTGTGCAAAAACTTTTAATTTTAATTAGGTCCCATTTGTTTACCTTTGCTTTTATTTCCATTACTCTGGGAGGTGGGTCATAGATTACTTACCCTCAAAAGGTTCTAAGGTTCTCCAGCAGGGTTCTCTCTGTATTTTTTATAGCACTTATGAGAATGTGTGTAGTCATCGGTTTGCATGCCTGTCTCCTATGACTAGACCATGTGCCCTTCAAGGATAGGCACCATGTCTTATTAATCTTGGTATTTTCAATTCTTGAGTAAAGGAGCCCTCGGTAGACATAGAAGTCCTCCTTCAGTGTGTAGAATAAAGAATGGATGGGTGGGTATATGAAGGAAAGGATGTAGTAGGAAAGGCAGAGGTCAAAGTAGGTGGGATAAGTTTTCCCATGTCCATCCATGTGGCAGTCAGAATACTCTGTTCCAAGATGATAGAATCAGACCACAATTCTAGAAATAACAATGAAACCTCTTGGTTTTGTCTGTTAATGTTTATAAGCACAATATCTTTATGAAATTGATCCTTATTCTTGATATGGTAAAATTTAAACCTTAAAAAAGAGATAGAGTTGGGATAAGAGGAGAAATTTTACTAGAATACAAGCCTGGCTTATGCACAATGTAGCTAAACCATGAGCAGCTATTGCATCAGTTCAGTTCAGTTCAGTTGCTCAGTCATGTCCGACTCTTTGCGACCCCATGAATCGCAGCACACCAGGCCTCCCTGTCCATCACCAACTCCTGGAGTTCACTCAGACTCACGTCCATCGAGTCGGTGACACCATCCAGCCTTCTCATCCTTGGTCGTCCCCTTCTCCTCCTGCCCCCAATCCCTCCCAGCATCAGAGTCTTTTCCAATGAGTCAACTCTTCGCATAAGGTGGCCAAAGTACTGGAGTTTCAGCTTTAGCATCAGTCCTTCCAAAGAAATCCCAGGGTTGATCTCCTTCAGAATGGACTGGTTGGATCTCCTTGCAGTCCAAGGGACTCTCAAGAGTCTTCTCCAACACCACAGTTCAAAAGCATCAATTCTTCGGTGCTCAGCCTTCTTCACAGTCCAACTCTCACATCCATACATGACCACAGGAAAAACCTAGCCTTGACTAGATGGACCTTAGTCGGCGAAGTAATGTCTCTGCTTTTGAATATGCTATCTAGGTTGGTCATAAAATTTCTTCCAAGGAGTAAGCGTCTTTTAATTTCATGGCTTGCAGTCACCATCTGCAGTGATTTTGGAGTCCCCCAAAATAAAGTCTGCCACTGTTTCCACTGTTACCCCATCTATTTCCCATGAAGTGATGGGACCAGATGCCATGATCTTCGTTTTCTGAATGTTGAGCTTTAAGCCAACTTTTTCACTCTCCACTTTCACTTTCATCAAGAGGCTTTTGAGTTCCTCTTCACTTTCTGCCATAAGGGTGGTGTCATCTGCATATCTGAGGTTATTGATATTTCTCCCGGCAATCTTGATTCCAGCTTGTGTTTCTTCCAGTCCAGCATTTCTCATGATGTATTCTGCATAAAAGTTAAATAAGCAGGGTGACAATATACAGGCTTGACGTACTCCTTTTCCTATTTGGAACCAGTGTGTTGTTCCATGTCCAGTTCTAATGGTTGCTTCCTGACCTGCATACAGATTTCTCAAGAGACAGGTTAGGTGGTCTCTTTCAGAATTTTCCACAGTTTATTAGTGTTATTTGAGAAAAGGGGATGGACAGGGCCAACTAGGGGAAGAGAAGGTAAGCTAAGAGAGGAGGAAAGGAAAGCAGTGTGCACAAAAATGCAGAATGGGCTGATATGATAATAAAGAAACACTTGCTATTAGGAAGAAACAGGGATGGATCACAGTAATAAGGGAAGAAATGAATATTTGGAACAGAAAGGCAGCAGACTAAGTAAAAAAAAATGATAGGAATTTCTGAAATGGATGAGAAGATTCACAGGCCCTAATTATAGACTGATGTACAGAGCACTTTCTTGTAGATTGTAAATATACATTATATGTTGATATTTCTGAACTTAAAGACAGTGTTTCCCAAACTATGTTCTGTGGAACACTACTGTCTTCAAGATGATAATAGTTAGTTTTGCTGGAAAAATATTCCATGTACCTTATAACCAAGCTTCTTGTAGATGCATTTGCTTACTTATATATTAAAGTAGCTGAGAATTTTAAAAATATTTTTCCCTTAAAATTTTTTTTTAATTTTTAAATTATTTTTAATTTTTATTTTATTTTTTTTTACTTTACTGTATTGGTTTTGCCATACATCGACATGAATCTACCACGGGTGTACATGAGTTCCCAATCCTGAACCTCCCTCCCACCACCCTCCCCATGTCATCTCTCTGGGTCATCCCAGTGCACCAGCTCCAAGCATCCTGTATCCTGTATCGAACATAGACTGGTTATTCGTTTCTTACCTGATAGTATACATGCTTCAATGCCATTCTCCCAAATCATCCCACCCTCTCCCTCTCCCACAGAGTCCAAAAGTCTGTTCTATACATCTGTGTCTCTTTTGCTGTCTCGCCTACAGGGTTATCATTACCATCTTTCTTTCTTTTTTTTTTTTTTAGTTTTTTTTTTTTTGCACTTCTTTTTTTTTTTTATTTTTTTCCATTCATTAGGTTTTCCTTTTTTTTTTTTTTAATTTTAAAATCTTTAATTCTTACATGCATTCCCAAACATGAACCCCCCTCCCCCCTCCCTCCCCATAACATCTTTCTGGGTCATCCCCATGCACCAGCCCCAAGCATGCTGCATCCTGCGTCAGACATAGACTGGCGATTCAATTCACATGATAGTATACATGTTAGAATGGCATTCTCCCAAATCATCCCACCCTCTCCCTCTCCCTCTGAGTCCAAAAGTCCGTTATACACATCTGTGTCTCTTTCCCTGTCTTGCATACAGGGTCGTCATTGCCATCTTCCTAAATTCCATATATATGTGTTAGTATACTGTATTGGTGTTTTTCTTTCTGGCTTACTTCACTCTGTATAATCGGCTCCAGTTTCATCCATCTCATCAGAACTGATTCAAATGAATTCTTTTTAACTGCTGAGTAATACTCCATTGTGTATATGTACCACAGCTTTCTTATCCATTCATCTGCTGATGGACATCTAGGTTGTTTCCATGTCCTGGCTATTATAAACAGTGCTGCGATGAACATTGGGGTACATGTGTCTCTTTCAATTCTGGTTTCCTCGGTGTGTATGCCCAGAAGTGGGATTGCTGGGTCATAAGGTAGTTCTATTTGCAATTTTTTAAGGAATCTCCACACTGTTCTCCATAGTGGCTGTACTAGTTTGCATTCCCACCAACAGTGTAGGAGGGTTCCCTTTTCTCCACACCCTCTCCAGCATTTATTGCTTGCAGATTTTTGGATCGCAGCCATTCTGACTGGTGTGAAGTGGTACCTCATTGTGGTCTTGATTTGCATTTCTCTAATAATGAGTGATGTTGAGCATCTTTTCATGTGTTTGTTAGCCATCCATATGTCTTCTTTGGAGAAATGTCTATTTAGTTCTTTGGCCCATTTTTTGATTGGGTCGTTTATTTTTCTGGAGTTGAGCTGCATAAGTTGCTTGTATATTTTTGAGATTAGTTGTTTGTCAGTTGCTTCATTTGCTATTATTTTCTCCCATTCAGAAGGCTGTCTTTTCACCTTGCTTATATTTTCCTTTGTTGTGCAGAAGCTTTTAATTTTAATTAGATCCCATTTGTTTATTTTTGCTTTTATTTCCAGAATTCTGGGAGGTGGATCATAGAGGATCCTGCTGTGATTTATGTCTGAGAGTGTTTTGCCTATGTTCTCCTCTAGGAGTTTTATAGTTTCTGATCTTACATTTAGATCTTTAATCCATTTTGAGTTTATTTTTGTGTGCGGTGTTAGAAAGTGATCTAGTTTCATTCTTTTACAAGTGGTTGACCAGTTTTCCCAGCACCACTTGTTAAAGAGATTGTCTTTACTCCATTGTATATTCTTGCCTCCTTTGTCAAAGATAAGGTGTCCATATGTGTGTGGATTTATCTCTGGGCTTTCTATTTTGTTCCATTGATCTATATGTCTGTCTTTGTGCCAGTACCATACTGTCTTGATGACTGTGGCTTTGCATTACCATCTTTCTAAATTCCATATATATATGTGTTAGTATACTGTATTGGTGTTTTTATTTCTGGCTTACTTCACTCTGTATAATCGGCTCTAGTTTCATCCACCTCGTTAGAATGGATTCAAATATATTCTTTTTAATGGCTGAATAATACTCCATTGTGTATATGTACCACAGCTTTCTTATCCATTCGTCTGCTGATGGGCATCTAGGTTGCTTCCGTGTCCTAGCTATTATAAACAGTGCTGCGATGAACATTGGGGTACATGTGTCTCTTTCAATTCTGGTTTCCTCAGTGTATATGCCCAGCAGTGGGATTGTTGGGTCATATGGCAGTTCTATTTCCAGTTTTTTAAGGAAGCTCCACACTGTTTTCCATAGTGGCTGTACTAGTTTGCATTCCCACCAACAGTGTAAGAGGGTTCCCTTTTCTCCACACCCTCTCCAGCATTTATTGCTTGTAGACTTTTGGATCACAGCCATTCTGACTGGGGTGAAATGGTAGCTCATTGTGGTCTTGATTTGCATTTCTCTGATAATGAGTGATGTTGAGCATCTTTTCATGTGTTTGTTAGCCATCTATATGTCTTCTTTGGAGAAATGTCTATTTAGTTCTTTGGCCCATTTTTTGATTGGGTCATTTATTTTTCTGGAATTGAGCTGCAGGAGTTGCTTGTATATTTTTGAGATTAGTTGTTTGTCAGTTGCTTCATTTGCTATTATTTTCTCCCATTCTGAAGGCTGTCTTTTCACCTTGCTTATAGTTTCCTTTGTTGTGCAGAAGCTTTTAATCCAACAACACATTAAAAAGATCATACACCATGACCAAGTGGGCTTTATCCCAGGGATGCAAGGATTATTCAATATCTGCAAATCAATCAATGTAGTACACCACATTAACAAATTGAAAAATAAAAGCCATGTGATTATCTCAATAGATGCAGAGAAAGCCTTTGACAAAATTTATCATCCATTTATGATAAAAACTCTCCAGAAAGCAGGAATAGAAGGAACAGACCGCAACATAATAAAGGCTATATATGACAAACTGACAGCAAACATTATCCTCAATGGTGAAAGATTGAAAGCATTTCCCCTAAAGTCAGGAACAAGATAAGGGTGCCCACTTTCACCACTACTATTCAACATAGTTCCGGAAGTTTTGGCCACAGCAATCAGAGCAGAAAAAGAAATTAAAGGAATCCAAATTGGAAAAGAAGTAAAACTCTCACTGTTTGCAAATGACATAATTCTCTGTATAGAAAACCCTAAAGACTCCACCAGAAAATTACTAGAACTAATCAATGAATATAGTAAAGTTGCAGCATATAAAATCAACACACAGAAATCCCTTGCATTCCTATACGCTAATAATGAGAAAGTAGAAAAAGAAATTAAAGAAACAATTCCATTCACCATTGCAACAAAAATAATGAAATACTTAGGAATATATCTACCTAAAGAAACTAAAGACCTATATATAGAAAACTATAAAACACTGATGAAAGAAATCAAAGAGGACACTAATAGATGGAGAAATATACCATGTTCATGGATTGGAAGAATCAATATAGGGAAAATGAGTATACTACCCAAAGCAATCTATAGATTCAATGCAATCCCTATTAAGCTACCGGTGGTATTTTTCACAGAGCTAGAACAAATAATTTCACAATTTGTATGGAAATACAAAAAACCTCGAATATCCAAAGCAATCTTGAGAAAGAAGAATGGAACTAGAGGAATCAACCTGCCTGACTTCAGGCTCTACTACAAAGCCACAGTCATCAAGACAGTATGGTACTGGCACAAAGACAGAAATATAGATCAATGGAACAAAATAAAAAGCCCAGACATAAATCCACACACCTATGGACACCTTATCTTCGACAAAGGAGGCAAGAATATACGATGGATTAAAGACGATCTCTTAACAAGTGGTGCTGGGAAAACTGGTCAACCACTTGTAAAAGAATGAAACTAGAACATTTTCTAACACCATACACAAAAATAAACTCCAAGTGGATTAAAGATCTAAACGTAAGACCAGAAACTATAAAACTCCTAGAGGAGAACATGGGCAAAACACTCTCTGACATAAATCACAGCAGGATCCTCTATGATCCACCTCCCAGAATACTGGAAATAATAAAAGCAAAAATAAACAAATGGGACTCAATTAAAATTAAAAGCTTCTGCACAACAAAGGAAACAATTTTCCCCCTTTTAAACCCAATTTTTCCCAAGCAGATCTTCCATCACTTCTTTCATGGAACATCTACTGAGATGTCAAAGAATGAAAGTTTTCCCCAAAACACATTTTTATGTATTTTTAAAATGTATTTAATTTAATTCACTTTAAGGAAACTAAAGTGTGACATCGAGGTTACCTGTTTATTTCGACCAATCTTAAGTTCAGTTTTCTTCTCTTTGGTGGTGGATGACTGCCCCACCAACTTGTGAGGATGAAGGGAAAATGCATGGAAAATTTTAAAACAGATGCTGGAAGGCAACATGACCAGACCACCAGACTAGGTGTCAGGAGACCTGGGATACCTGGGCTTGACAGCTAATGTTTTCATTAACAGCGTGGATTTAGGAAACTTGATGAACTTTAGGAATTTTACTTTCCTTTGAGAATACTTTCCTTTGAGTATGTATGTATTATATATGTTTGTATTTTCTATATCCTCCTAGGGCCCTGCTTATATAACTTATATGCAGAGTACATCATGAGAAACGCTGGACTGGAAGAAACACAAGCTGGAATCAAGACTGCTGGGAGAAATATCAATAACCTCAGATATGCAGATGACACCACCCTTATGGCAGAAAGTGAAGAGGAACTAAAAGCCCCTTGATGAAAGTGAAAGTGGAAAGTGAAAAAGTTGGCTTAAAGCTCAATATTCAGAAAATGAAGATCATGGCATCCAGTCCCATGATTTCATGGGAAATAGATGGGGAAACAGTAGAAACAGTGTCAGATTTCATTTTTGGGGGCTCAAAAATCACTGCAGATGGTGATTGCAGCCATTTAATTAAAAGACGCTTACTCCTTGGAAGAAAAGTTATGACCAACCTAGATAGTATATTCAAAAGCAGAGACATTACTTTGCCAACTAAGGTCTGTCTAGTCAAGGCTATGGTTTTTCCAGTGGTCATGTATGGATGTGAGAGTTGGACTGTGAAGAAGGCTGAGCACCAAAGAATTGATGCTTTTGAACTGTGGTGTTGGAGAAGACTCTTGAGAGTCCCTTGGACTGCAAGGAGATCCAACCAGTCCATTCTGAAGGAGATCAGCCTTGGTATTTCCTTGGGGGGAATGATGCTGAAGCTGAAACTCCAGTAATTTGGCCACCTTATGCAAAGAGTTGACTCATTGGAAAAGACTCTGATGCTGGGAGGGATTGGGGGCAGGAGGAGAAGGGGACGACAGAGGAAGAGATGGCTGGATGGCATCACTGACTCAATGGACATGAGTTTGAGTGAACTCCGGGATTTGGTGATGGACAGGGAGGCCTGACGTGCTGTGATCCATGGGGTCGCAAAGAGTCGGACACGACTGAGCGACTTCAATTTCTTTTTCTTTCTTTCTTTCTTGTAGCTCAATTGGTAAATGATCTGCCTGAATGCAGGGGACTGGGTTCGATTCCTGGGTTGGGAAGATTCCCTGGAGAAGGAAATGGCAACCCACTCCAGTATTCTTGCCTGGAGAATCCCATGGACAGAGGAGCCTGGCAGGCTACTGTCTATGGGGTTGCAAGAGTCAGACACAACTTAGCGACTTAACTACTGCTACTACTACTAGGGCCCTGGTATCTAGTATTTAAAGTAGCTATATATAGGGCTTCCCAGGTGGTGCTAGTGGTAAAGAACTGATCTGCCAATGCAGGAGACATAAGACACACGGGTTTGATCCCTGGATTGGGAAGATCCCCTGAAGGAGGTCATGGTAACCCACTCCAGTAATGACATGTGGAATCTTAGTTTCCTGACCAGCGATTGAACTCACAGTCCCTGCATTGGAAGTGCAGAGTCTTAACCACTGGACAGCCAGGGATGTCCCTATATGTATTTATATCTCATACATATACAAATAACTTGGTCTGAAAGAGTTATAAGATCCTGAGCTGGGGTTATTTGACAGTAAACTGAATACAAGGTGGGATACAGAGTAAGTGTCCAGGAGTGAGAAATAGAAAGCAGCTGGGAGGGCTACAGAGTAGAAAGGAGTATTCACAGAGGAGAGAGGAGGGCATCATTGACCACCTCCTGCTGGGTGAAGAACTTCTTTGTTGCTGAAGTGCAGAGCCTTGGGGTGGCATCTCCTTTCCTGTTTCCACCTACAGACTTATCACCCCTGTGTCAGCTTGTCCCTATCTTGGCTGCTTGTTTTTGCTGTTCAGTCACCCAGTCATGTCCAACTCTTTATGACCCCATGGACTGCAGCTTGCCCAGCTTCCCTGCCCTCCAGTATCTCCCGAGGAGCTTGCTCTAACTCATGTCCATTGAGTTGATGATGCCTGTGGTGACATCTGTACCTCCTGGCTTAGGTCATGTGCTGGTGACCATTGGCTCTGTGGTACATAGGAAATCCTCTCCACTTTTTTTTTGGTTTATTTGTTTCTTATATTGGAGTATGCAGAGTACATCATGAGAAATGCTGGGCTGGAAGAAGCACAAGCTGGAATCAAGATTGCCGGGAGAAATATCAATAATCTCAGATATGCAGATGACACCACCCTTATGGCAGAAAGTGAAGAAGAACTAAAGAGCCTCTTGATGAAAGTGAAAAAGGGGAGTGAAAAAGCTGGCTTAACTCAACATCCAGAAAACTAAGATCATGGCATCCAGTCTCATCACTTCATGGGAAATAGATGGGAAACAGTGGAAACAGTGGCTGACTTTATTTTTCTGGGCTCCAAAATCACTGCAGATGGTGATTGCAGCCATGAAATTAAAAGACGCTTACTCCTTGGAAGGAAAGTTATGACCAACCTGGATAGCATATTAAAAAGCAGAGACAGTAATTTGTCAACAAATGTCCATCTGGTCAAGGCTATGGTTTTTCCAGTAATCATGTATGGATGTGAGAGTTGGACTATAAAGAAAGCTGAGCATTGAAGAATTGATGCTTTTGAACTGTGGTGTTGCAGAAGACTCTTGAGAGTCCCTTGGACTGCAAGGAGATCCAACCAGTCCATCTTAAAGGAGATCAGTCCTGGGTGTTCATTGGAGGGACTGATGCTGAAGCTGAAACTCCGATACTTTGGCCACCTGATGTGAACAGCTGACTCACTGGAAAAGACCTTGATCCTGGGGAAGATTGAGGGCAGGAGGAGAAAGGGACAACAGAGGATAAGATGGTTGGATGGCATCACCGACTCAATGGACGTGGGTTTGGGTGGACTCTGGGAGTTGGTGATGGACAGGGAGGCCTGGCATGCTACGGTTCATAGAGTTGCAGAGTCGGACACGACTGAGTGACTGAACTGAACTGAACTGATAGTGATTAAAATGGGCTTCCTCCAGTATTCTTGCCTGTGAAATCCCATGGACAGAGGAGCCTGGCAGGCTACAATCCATGGGATCATAAAAAGTGTCAAACACAACTCAGCAACTAAACAATGACATAGTGATTAATAATGATGTGTTAGTTCCAGGTATCACAGATAAGTGGTTCAGTTATGACCATACAAGGATCTGATTCCTTTTCAAATTCTTTTCCCATTTAGGCTATTAAAGAATATTGTACTGAGTTCTCTGTGCTATATAGTAGGTCTTTGTTGGTTATCTATTTTAAATACAGTAACCCCATGATATTTCTTTGTGTGTTTGTGTGGTTTCCACTTTTTAAAAGGAGAATGGTCTGGAACTGGCCTGCTATCCCCCATGTATGTCACTAAGATTGAACTGAGCTCCGTGGCCTGATCAGTGATACATGTCAGTGTAGGGCCATCTGACTAGGTCTTTTGTTCCTAGTTTCCCATTGTTTTTCCATCTTCCCAGGGCCCTGTTATCGAGTCCCTCCTTCCATTTTTCTGGTATGACTTGAGTCCTGATTTGGCCTTTCATCTAATTCCTGTGTTTTCTTTATCTGCCAGAACTTAAACCAAAATCCGATTTTCAGGTTTTTATTAGGACACCTGACATGTGACAGTGTGGTCTTGTCATAGCTTCAGAGATAGTCATAAGCACACCCCATGAGATGGAGGTGTCTGTTGCAAAATAAAAATGTTTAAAATGTGATTCTTTATTTTTAGGTTTGTGAAATATATGCAAATGGCAAAAATACCTGATATAATTGGTCAAAATCTTATTGTTTTTCAGGAAATCAATTTTGTGGCCTCCCACCCCTACTTTAAATGATAACCTAGAATTGCTGTCATCTTCAAGCCTGGGTGCTTGTTCTTGGTTTGTTCCTCTACAGTATCCCTACACTATTAGTCAGGGTTAGACTTCCCTGGGCTTGGGATTGAATGACCAGAGTTTCCTTTCTGCCAAACTGTCAGACTCCAAAGTTAGTTCCAGCTTGTTCTCTTTTCCAAGATGGTTCAGAATATGATTGCTAGCCTTCTGCAAATAAGTATGGTGGATATAGTAGAATCATATCATGTGCACATTTAAGTGAAACAAGTCCAACTCTAGGATTTCAGAGAGAGAGGGTAGAAAAAATATCACAGATTCTACTCACCATTCCACAAATTGATTATGTATCTGAGTGTGAGCAGGAAATGGAAGGGAGAAATCTGTTTCCCTTGATCAGTCTTAGTTCCCTTTTGTTTCTCCATGGTGTGAGCATCTCACAGGACTAAATGTGACTATAGCATTGTTGTTCTTGCTTAGTTGCTCAGCATGTGTCTGGCTCTTTGTGATCTCATGGACTGCAGCACGCCAGGCTTCCCTATCTTTCAACATCTCCCAGAGTTTGCTCAAACTTATGTCCATTGAGTCAATGATGTCATCCAACCATCTCATCTATAGCATTAAAGATGTAAATTTTACTTACACATGGTCCTTAAATGCAATTAATATAATGTTTGTGGCTTAAAGTAATATTCAGTTCAGTTCAGTTGCTCAGTCATGTCCAACTCTTTTTGACCCCATGGACTGCAGCATGCCAGGCTTCCCTGTCCATCACCAAGTTTACCCAAACTTATGTCCATTGAGTCAGTGATACCATCCAACCATCTCATCCTCTGTCGTCCCCTTTTCCTCCCTCCTTTAATCTTTCCCAGCATCAGGGTCTTTCCAATGAGTCAGTTCTTTACCTCAGGTGGCCAAAGTATTGGTGTTTCAGCTTCAGCATCAGTCCCTCCGATGTATATTCAGTTCTGATTTCCTTTAGAATAGAATGGTTGGATCTCCTTGCAGTCCAAGGGACTCTCAAGAGTCTTCTCCAACACCACAGTTCAAAAGCGTCAGTTCTTCAGTGCTCAGCTTTCTTTATAGTCCAACTCTCACATCCATACATGACCACTGGAAAAACCATAGCCTTGACTAGATGGACCTTTGTTAACAAAGTAATGTCCCTGCTTTTTAATATGCTATCCAGGTTGGTCATAACTTTCCTTCCAAGGAGTAAATGTCTTTTAATTTCATGGCTGCAATCACCATCTGCAGTGATTTTGGAGCCCAGAAAAATAAAGTCAGCCACCGTTTCCACTGTTTCCCCATCTATTTCCCATGAAGTGATGAGACTGGATGCCATGATCTTCGTTTTCTGAATGTTGAGCTTTAAGCCAACTTTTCCACTCTCCTCTTTCACTTTCATCAACAGGCTCTTTAGTTCTTCTTCACTTTCTGCCTTAAGGGTGGTGTCATCTGCATATATGAGGTTATTGATATTTTTACTGGCAATCTTGATTCCAGCTTGTGCTTCTTCCAGCCCAGCCTTTCTCATGATGTACTCTGCATAGAAGTTAAATAAGCAGGGTGACAATATACAGCCTTGATGTACTCCTTTTCCTATTTGGAACCAGTCTGTTGTTCCATGTCCAGTTCTAACTGTTGCTTCTTGACCTGCATACATGTTTCTCAAAAGGCAGATCAGGTGGTCTGGTATTCCCATCTTTTCAGAATTTTGCACAGTTTATTGTGATTTACGCAGTCAAAGGCTTTGGCATGGTCAATAAAGCAGAAATCAATGTTTTTCTGGAACTCTCTTGCTTTTTCCATGATCCAGCAGATGTTGGCAATTTGATCTCTGGTTCCTCTGTCTTTTCTAAAATCAGCTTGAACATCTGGAAGTTCATGATTCACGTATTGCTGAATCGTGGCTTGGAGAATTTTGAGCATTACTTTACTAGTGTCTGAGATGAGTACAATTGTATGGTAGTTTGAGCATTCTTTGGCATTGCCTTTCTTTGGGATTGGAATGAAAACTGACCTTTTCTAGTCCTGTGGCCAATGCTGAGTTTTCCAGATTTGATGGCATATTGAGTGCAGTACTTTCACAGCATCATCTTTTAGGATTTGAAATAGCTCAGCTGGAATTCCATCACCTCCACTAGCTTTGTTCGTAGTGATGCTTCCTCAGGCCCACTTCACATTCCAGGATATCTGGCTCTAGGTGAGTGATCACACCATCGTGGTTATCTGGGTCATGAAGATCTTTTTTGTATAGTCTTTCTGTGTATTCTTGCCACCTCTTCTTAATATCTTCTGCTTCTGTTAGGTCCATATCATTTCTCCCCATTATGTACCCATCTTTGCATGAAATGTTCCCTTGGTATCTCTAATTTTCTTGAAGAGATCTCTAGTCTTTCTCTTTCTGTTGCTTTCCTCTATTTCTTTGCATTAATCCCTGAAGAAGCCTTTCTTATCTTTCCTTGCTATTCTCTGGAACTCTACATTCAAATGAGTACATCTTTCCTTTTCTCCTTTGCCTTTAGCTTCTCTTTTTTTCTTAGCTATTTGTAAGGCCTCCTCAGACAACCATTTTGGCTTTTTACATTTCTTTTTCTTGGGGATGGTCTTGATCACTGCCTCCTGTACAATGTCACAAACCTCCATCCATAGTTCTTCAGGTACTCTGTCTATCAGATCTAATCCCTTGAATATATCTCTCATTTCCACTGTATAATCATAAGGGATTTGATTTAGGTCATACCTGAATGGTCTAGTGATTTTCCCTACTTTCTTCAATTGAAGTCTGACTTTTGCAATAGGATGTTCATGATAAGTGCTATGAAAGTAATATTAATCTGAGTTAAAACTACAGGAAAACTTATTCTTCCTTTTTTTTTTTTAATGTATAATTTTTGCTGCTCCGGGTCTTAGTCTCATTCATGAGGGATTTTTAGTTGCTGCACACAAGCTCTTAGCTGCAGCATGTGGGATCTAGTTTTCTGATCAGGAATGGAACCCTGGCCCCTTGTGTTGGGAGTATGGAGTCTTTGCCTTTGGACCACCAGGGAAGCCCCAAAACTGATTTTTTTTGGATCTTTCAGAGCATTCCGTCCAATAGAACATTTTGTGATGATGGACAAGTTCTGTAGTTTCTAGTGTTCAATATGGTAGCAAGTCGCCACATGTGACTATGGTGTGCTTGATTTGTGGCTAGTGTGACAGAGGAATTAAATTAATAAAAAGTAATTTAAACAGTACAATCTCATGCTGTTATATAGAATAATGTTTGTTTTTCATTTTGTTTGGCTGATTACCACACACTTGGCAGTTTGCACATACTTATTTATTAATTCACAGTTCTTTAGGTCAGAAATATGGGCTATTTTGTCTAGTTTCTCTGCTTAGAGTCTCAAAAGACTGAAATCAAGGTGTTGGCTGGGCTGGGCTCCTGTCTGGAGGCTTGGGAAGAATCTGCTTCCAGGCTCATTTCAAGTTATTGACAACCTTCAGTTTCTTGTTGCTGTAGGACTAAGGTCATTGTTCATTTTCTGGCTGTTGGCCAGGGGTCACTTTCAGCAGATAGGGGCCAATCTCTGGTCCTCGCTTCCATCTGCAAGCCAGCAATGGCTTAAGCAAATCTGTGTGGTTCTTTCAGTCTCTCCGAATTCCCCTGCTAATACCAGCCTGAGCAAATATTCTGCTTTCAAAGTTCTCTCAATTGGGTCAGGCTTACCCCAATACTCTCTGTATGTAAAATCTAACTGATTAGGGGCTTTGCACCTGCAAAAAATCCCTTCACAGTGGTAGTCAGAGAGGTGTGTGATTGAATAACCAGAAAAGGACTCTCAGGAGGTCTTCTTCCAAATTTTGCCTACCACAGCCCCTTAAGATTTCTAACCCTTTTGGTCTTCTGAAGAGCATCATGGTGGTTGGCAAGAAAAAGTGCCTTATGAAAGCCAAGAAGAAAGTGGTTGCCCCATTTTCTGGGAATATTGGTATCATGTGAAAACACCAGCTATTCTGGGAAAACACTGGTCATGAGAACTCAAGGAACCAGAATTGAATCTGATGGCCTCAAGGGTTGTATTTTTGAAGTGAATCTCACTGATCTGCAGAATGATGAAGTTGCCTTTAGAAAATTCAAGCTAATTATGGAGGATGTTCAAGGCGAAAACTGCCTGACTAGTTTCCATGGCATAAATCTTACCTGTGACAAAATGTGCTCCGTGGCAAAAAAAAAAAAAAAAAAGTAGACCATGACTGAAGTTCACCTTGTTGTCAAGACTACCTATTGTTATTCGCTTTGTCTGTCCTGCGTGGGCTTTACTAAGAAACACAGTAATCAAATTCAGAAGACCTCTTATGTCCAGCACCAGCAGGTATGCCAGATTCACATGGAGATGATGGTAATCATGACCTGAGGGGTGCAGACAAGTGACTTGAAGGAAGTGGTCAGTAAATTGATTCCAGACAGCATTGGAAAAGACATAGAAAAGCCTTGCCAATCTATTTATCTGCTTTATGATGTCTTTGTTAGAAAAGTAAAAATGCTAAAGAAGTCCAAGTTTGAATTGGGAAAACTCGTGGAACTGCATGGTGAAGTTAGTGGTTCTGGAAAAGCTGCTGGGGATGAGACAGGTGCTAAAGTTAAACAAACTGATGGATATGAGCCTCCAGTCCAAGAATCTGTTTAAAATGCAGGCCTTTTTAATGATGACAAAAGGTCTTATTTGTGGCTAAAAAAAAAAAAATTTCCAAAAATTTGACTCAGCTTGGTTTTTGTAGTTTGCACTAACTTTAACCCCAACTCCCAAGTGAAATATGACCTCACAGTACATAGAGTAACTCCATTGCTTTGGTTTTGAATTCTTTCCTGTTCTCAAGAATCACACTGAAAATGTAGAAACCTAAGAGTTCATGGGTGTGGGTTGTAGGTGGGGCAGTGAAAGAGAATGTATTCCTATATCTACAAAGACTTTAACTTTTCACACTCTCTAGTTAAGATTAGGTTATATATAGATGAGATGGGCTTGTGTGGAGCTGGAGGATCGACAGCCACTTGAGAAGACTTGGCTGGGGGCTACCAAAGGACAACATAATTCACCCGTCTCAAAGTTACCTACCGCTTTATTGTTTGTAGGTTGCTGCTCCATGCCCTAGCATATTTTGAGAGCTGTTAAAGTTAATGACCCCCTCCACAGTTTGTTAAAAAGAGAGATCCTTTCGAAGTGATAAAGTGAAGTTGCTCAGTCATGCCCAACTCTTTGCTACCCCATGGATAGTAGCCTGCACCAAGCTTCTCCGTCCATGGGATTTTCAAGGCAAGAGTACTGAAGTGGGTTGCTATTTCCTTCTCCAGGGAATCTTCCCAACCCAGGGATCGAACCCAGGTCTCTCACATTGTAGACAGACGCTTTACCGTCTGAGCCACCAGGGAAGTCCAAAGTGCTATCAGTCTGTATTAATGGAAGCATTATGTTACGAACCAGAAAAAAATTATTTCCAGTGACTTGGCACTAGTCTTGCCTGAACATATTTCAACTGCTTTTAGTTTGGGATACCACATGTTGAAAAAGAGACAAATTAGAGAAAATGCAGAGAGCGACCAACATGATAAAATGTCTAGTTGAAGGTTCATGGCATGGTGCAGGGGACTGGTAATGGGATATAAATCCTCTCTCGTCAGCACGTCATTTTTAGCAGTGTCTATCTAATGGCTGTCATCACTGCTTAGATTCAGAGACCCGCTGGGGAGGAACTGATGGTTGAGGTATATTCAGAATGTTGTAGTTCATATTCCAAACAGCATCATCATCAAAGCTTTTTTAAATCTTTCCAAAGAAGTAGTGAAGGGTTAAACCCAGAGACTAAATCAGGTATTCACTTTGACCAGTTGGTTCCAAGTTTGGCTGGGTGCACACTAATTACCCTGCCTAATGGACTTTGCAATATTTGAATTAGGAGTGCAGGAAATTCTCTTTCTCAAGTTTAAATAAATATCCACAGTGGTTGAACTAGTTCCAAGAAGTTTGCAATTGGCTTCAAGTTTAAGTTAAAACAATTAGAATGCCAATTTATTTAACTACAGTGAGAAATACAATGACAATCTAAATGACCATGCTTGAGTTGATGAGACCTGTGCATTCAGTCCCTATAGGAAGATCTGCAGTGGAAGCCAAAGCATGATCTGGACATTGCTCCGTGCTGGCACAGTGTTCTTTAAATGATTCCAAAATAGCTGGATGTGTCCATCTACAGTTTTTGATTGAGTTTGGATGACTGGCCAGGTTGCTTGGTGGAATGAGGATGAAGCCTAGGATTCATGAGGTCTCTGTTTTAGCTGTCATTTAGAGTAAATCTGTTAGTAATTCACTAGGTGATGCTTGGTAAATAGGTAAAATAAAAACTGGTAAAAAAAATCTCTAAGATCTTTTACATATAAAACTATTTGATTTTATGAATATGCTCTAAAGGCAGCTATTATACCTAGATAGGGAACTTTCCCATGGCTCAGACAGTAAAGAATCTGCCTGCAGTGCAGGAGATCCAGGTTAGATACCTGGGTTGGGAAGATCCCCTGCAGAAGGCATGGCAAGCTCCTCCAGTATTCTTGCCTGGAGAATTCCATGGGCAGAAGGAGCCTGGCAGTCTAGAGTTCATGGGGCTGCAAAGAGTGGGACACAACTAAGCAATTTTCACTTCACTTTCACATATACATAGATAATTAACTTAGTTCTATTTGCTAAAGACCTTAAGGCTTTTTATAGATATCAGTCAATTCAATAAACAATTGTTCATGGCTTCCTGTGTGCAAATTATTGTTAGACATGGAAGTAAGCATGCTGTCTTCCCACAAGGAATTTAAATGGCTAATTAATAAGTGAATATTGTCATTGTGAATTAATGTAAATATTAATAGCTATGAATGATAGCATAAATATGATAGTATTATGTGAATACTGGCTGATAACAATGTAAAACAGAATTAAATAAAGCCAGCAATAATAGGGGTGCAGATATCTGTGGGACAGGTTATGAAGTAGAGAAAAATATATTTCATTTGGGAAGATTAGAGAAGAAATCACAGACTATAATATTTAAGCCGGACTTTTGAGGATAGGTATGTTCTCTTGATGAAAGTGAAAGAGGAGAGTGAAAAAGTTGGCTTAACTCTACATTCAGAAAACTAAGATCATGGCATCTGGTCCCATCACTTCATGGCAGATAGATGGGGGAACAGTGGAAACAGTGTCAGACTTTATTTTTTTGGGCTCCAAAATCACTGCAGATGGTTATTGCAGCCATGAAATTAAAAGACACTCCTTGGAAGGAAAGTTATGACCAACCTAGATAGCATATTGAAAAGCAGAGATATTACTTTGCCAACAAAGGTCCATCTGGTCAAGGCAATGGTTTTTCCAGTGGTCATGTATGGATGTGAGAGTTGGACTGTGAAGAAAGCTGAGCACCGAAGAATTGATGCTTTTGAACTGTGGTGTTGGAGAAGACTCTTGAGAGTCTCTTGGACTGCAAGGAGATCCAACCAGTCCAACCTAAAGGAGATCAGTCCTGGGTGTTCATTGGAGGGACTGATGCTAAAGCTGAAATTCCAATACTTTGGCCACCTCATGCAAAGAGTTGACTCATTGGAAAAGACTCTGATGCTGGGAGGGATTGGGGGCAGGATGGAGAAGGGGACGACAGAGGATGAGATGGCTGGATGGCATCACTGACTCGATGGACATGAGTTTGAGTGAACTCCGGCAGTTAGTGATGGACAGGGAGCCCTTGCGTGCTGCGATTCATGGGGTCGCAAACAGTCAGACACCACTGAGCGACTGAACTGAACTGAACTGATGTTTATCATACCTGGAGAACCAGTGGTCAGAGTTGGTTATAATGGGATGAGAAATTCAGCTTGCCTGATAGGAGAGGAGGCTGTAGGAAGGAGCTAGTGATATAGTAGCTTCAGGGCCCTCAGTTGCATGAACGATTTCTGCTGTCTTCTATAGGGCTGCCACAACAAAATTCCACAGGTTGGTGGCTTAAACAACAGAAAGCTGTTTTCTAGCAGTTCAGGCAGAGAAGACGATGGCACCCCACTCCAGTACTCTTGCCTGGAAAATCCCATGGACAGAGGAGCCTGGTAGGCTGCAGTCCATGGGGTCGCGAACAGTTGGACATGACTGAGCGACTTCACTTTCACTTTTCGCTTTCTTGCACTGGAGGAGGAAATGGCAACCCACTCCATTATTCTTGCCTGGAAAATCCCACGGATGGGGGAGACTGGTGGGCTGCCGTCTATGTGGTCGCACAGAGTCAGACATGACTGAAGTGACTTAGCAGCAGCAGCAGCAGCAGCAGTTGAGGAGGCTGGAAGTCCAAGATCAAGGTGCCAGCCTGGGTCATGTCTCTGGAGGCCTCTCTCTTTGACCTGTGCATGGCCACTCTCTGTCTGTGTCCTCTCATGGCCTTTTGTCTGTGTATGTGCATCCCTGGTGTGTCTCTCTCTTTTTGTAAGGACACCGGTTGTATTAGATCAAGGCCTCACCCTTATGACCTCATTTGATCTTAATTACCCCCATAAAAGTCCTATCTCCAAATAAGTGTCACTGGGGATAGAGTTTCCTATGAATGGAGGTGTTATATGCAACAATTTATAACAATGTCTAAGGCCCTGAGAGGAGCCCTAGCCTTGAATCCACATGAATACATACATATGTGAAAGGTGAGGGTTTTCCTTTTTTGTTGTTGTTGTATGCTTTAAGAGCAAACCTCTAGATAGGATAGGCTTCAGGGCTTTCCTTTCCTGGTGGCTCATATGGTAAAGAACCCACCTGTAGTGCAGGAGACCCGGATTTGATCCCTGGGTCAGGAAGACCCCCTGGAGAAGGGAATGGCTACCCACTCCAGTATTCTTGCCAGGAAAATCCCATGGACAGAGGGGCCTGGCAGGCTATAGTCTATGGGTTTGCAAAAAGTTGGGCACAACTGAGCAACTAACACACTTTCAGGCACCTTAAAACCTGGATCCTTCTGTCTGGGAGCAAGATATTCATTAGGTTCATTGTTCAGCAGAAGAGTAAGGATGCTGTATGGGCAAACTGGGCACATGAGTGGCTCCCCCATCATCTGACATGGGGGATATGGGGGCTGATGTGAACCCCAAGTTCTGATGAAACTATGAATGCTTTTAGATTGAGGGATCAGTACACAGGAATTAAAGGTGTGAGTCCACATCAATTATCCCAATTTCCTGATCCTACACCACTAGTGTCAAAATGAACTAACACTAATGGAAATCCAAAAGAACAAGACACAATGAAATAGCACCAAGGCATTTGGGTCATGATACACTGTTATCAAAGCTGGAGTAAAGTGCGGTCAGAGATATTTGGAGATGAAGTAGGAGAACCATTCTGATTCTTCTCTTCCTGACATAACACAAATATAAGTTAGATTTGGGAGAAGATTTCTTGGCCTCAGAATCAGAACAGTTAATGTGAGTGAAGTACAAGGACTTTCTGGGACAGGGCACATGTATTCTGTTCCTCTTTCTTCCTTTGAAGGTCCTCCATTCTTCCCATAACACTGTTTCTTGTCAGAATCAGCTGCAGTACTTGTGAAAAAGGAAGATTCCTATGACTAATCCCAGGCTGAGATGAATCAGAATTTTTGGTGAGTGGGGCCCAGTAATCTTCATTTTGAAAGTTCAGACTTGATTTTTTTTACTCTTTAGAGATTGGGATTTGTTGCCCTACATTCACATCATAGTAGGGTACAGCTCTTAATTTCAGTATTTCTATCATTAATATCTATTAATTATAATAAAACTACTACTCTTGGAGTGCTTACTATGAGCTCCATACTGTTGTAAGCAGGCTTCCCCAGTGGCTCCTGCAATGGAAGACCCACAGGAGATGTGGGTTCAATCCCTAGGTTGGGAAGATCCCCTGCAGGAGGAAATGGCAGTGCACTCCAGTATTCTTGCTTGGAGAATCCCATGGACAGAAGAGCCTGCTGGGTTACAGTTCGTAGGGTTGCAAAGAGTCAGACACCATGGAAGCAATTTGGTACACAGGCATGCACTGTTCTAAGCAACATGCTCACCTGATTTTCACGGTAAACCTTCATGGTGATAATATTCTTTCTATCTTGCACATTGAGAAGTCAAGGCTCAGAAAAGTTAAATTTCTCAAGGCTGCATAAGCAGTATTAGTCAAAAAAATAAAGGAGAAGAGCACGCATGCCTGAGACCCTTGCTGGCTTGGGTATTGCTAGTCTACAATAAACTGATATTCTGATGGGATGGAATGCAAGGAAATTCCTGGCACCTGTGGCAGAAGAAGTAGATTACATGCACTTTTCTTGCCAATGCTAATATCCCTCTAGGGCACTTAAGAGGCTATGTGGGCTTGTTTGGTTGGCTAATGTTCACATTTTTGGTTTGATAAGAAATTTAGGCACTTTGGGAACAAGATATATAGTTTTGGAAATTATAACCCCAAACCTATTATACGACAATCTTATTTTATTTTAGTGGGCTTCCCTGGTAGCTCAGACAGGAAAGAATCTGCCTTCTATGTAGAAGGCCTGAGTTCAATCTCTGGGTTGGGAAGGTCCCCTGGAAGAGGGCATGGCAACACCAGTATTCTTGCCTGGAGAATCCCCATGGACAGAAGAGCCTGGCGGGCTATAGTCCATGGGGTCACAAAGAGTCAGACATGACTGAGCCACTAAGCACATTTTATTTCAGTAGTATATGAATCAATAAATACAATGTTTTATTTTTGTAATGCAAAACAAAACAACTCAGAGTCAAAACACACTGGGAATATTGTGATACTCTATCCTTAAGTCCTCCACTTAAAATAATTTCCATTCAGTGGACCAAACAACATAATAAAGTTTCTTGAGGCAACTCTTGCAATTATCATGTAAACTTATAACACAAGCAATGTGTTTACTTCTTCAGCAAATTTGCACTTCAGTTATACCAAATGAAATAAAATAGTCATGTTTATTATATTTAGAATGACTGGAAACCAATTATAACAAATGGCAAAGGAAAAGAGTCCAAGTCAATGTAACTCATTTTAACAAATGTAGTTCTCCCTAAATTAAGAGGTCAATTATTTCATAGATGTTTTATTCTGTAAATAAAACTTTTATTGAATACTTTTAAATGTATTTATTGAAATATAGATTTCTGACTTTTGAATATTTTTTTAAATTTTAAAATGTTTCCAAATATGTTGAAAAATAAATAGAATTCACCTGCTATCTTTCCATTTGTATTTGGATTTTATAAAATAAGAAGCTAGAGACTTTTTCCACAATACACTTTCTCTGCCCAGGATTAAAAACTACTGGCTAGCTATTTGATATATATCATTCATCTTTCTAAGGTTTCTACTTTATGTGCATATGTATCTGATACCCTAAACTAGAATATTATTAAATGCTTTTATCTAGAATCAGTTTTAATTACTAAAAATATAGTATGGACATTTTCTAGGTCATTTCATGGAAGACTTTTTAACTCTTTGATGACTGTATATTGTTACCACTGAACCATTCCCTTATTAATTTTATTTTTTCCCTAATTTAATTTCCTCCTATCTTTGCTATTGTAAACATGTTTTTTCAATGAACAGCCTTACAAGGTATGCACATTTCAGATTTCAATAGATATTGACAACCAAATTACCTTCCACAAAATTTGTATATTTTTCCCATCTATTTGTATATTTGTATTTGTATAATTTTCCCATGTTTGCTGGAACTGGTTGTTTGCAATCTTTTTAATCACTGACAGTCTGTTGAGGACAAATTATATTCTGTTTTACTTTGTAATAAAGAACTGGATGATTCTAAATATTTTGAAATATTTAAAAGTTTTCTGTATATTTCTAAAAGGTACATGTACAGTAGAGTCAAGAAGAAGAAAAATAGATGCTTAGGATGAAAATAACTGCCTATTAAAAATAGTTAAAAATATTTTAACTCTGAAAATAACTGCCATCACATCTTTACTCCCAGATTATGAGCACATTTTATTTGCCAGTATGGGTAATTAGTTCAAAATATATTAAACCTTAACCTCAATTTTTCCTTCTTCTATATGGGAGCTAGACAGAAGAGAATACTAATTCTACTTGTTTGAGAAATTCAAGCTGTTTTGTTTTTACTGTTTGCACTTTGTTTATTGGAAACAATCTTCATTTTTATTGCCCTGTATTATAAATTATATTTTAAACTTTGAAATCTACATGAAACACCAAAGACTATGATTTTGGACAGTTTCTGACTAGTGTTATTCATTTGAGCTTTTTCACTTATGTTCTCATAAATTAAAACTATTTTCTTTTCTTTAGAATAAGTTATTGGATCTTGGTGGATAAGAAACTGAAATGAGATGCTTTTTACTCAATCAAACCAGCAAATACCTTTGCAGGCTTAGTCACAAGACTCAGCACGGAAATAATACTCGTCTCACAATCAGGTTAGAAATGATAACTGAAACCATGGAATCCTTAAGATAAGCTACCTGTGTAATCAGGGGAAATAGCTGAAAGCCTAATAGAAGGCTTTGTGTTGGAGGACAGTGATTGAAGTTCAAAAGGCTTAGCAGAGGTCAAGTTGGCAATGTCAGGTATTTCCCCAAGTTTACTTCATTCAATTAAGTTGGAACAATCTGCTCCTGTGAAAGAGTTAGTGGCTTTTCTTACACTGGGGGATGGGGGGCAGGGGCAGGCAAAGGGATGTTTGGTTTCCTCTGAACCAGAAGCTATGTCTGGGATAAGTTTTAAAAAGAGGTTGAGTTGATTTTTATGAAATCTTTGTGGGAAACTTATGTGCAGTACAATGATTGGAAGTCTAGTGGGTTTACTAGATACATTTAAAAGGGATGGAAGATGCAGTATTTATCTGCATGTATTAGCCAACAATACATGTATTAGCCAACAATGGCAACAATGATAGCAACTAAATTTGTTTCAAACTTACCTTGTTTCTAAATGTGATGACCATTCCTGCATCTGCCACATTAATTGAGCTGGTTTTCTTCCTGTTTAGTCTAAACTACTATTGATTGCTTTGACCCCTGCCCAGCTGAGGGACAAAATGCCCTGGATTGAGGGCTTTCTTAGGACTGCCTGTATTCTCAGCTCAAGGCTGCTTGAGTTGGATGGATTCTAGGGTAGAAAAGTGTCCCAAATTGCTTCCTTAAAAGGTAAGTTTCACACACTTCTGATACTGTCTTTTTTCTTGGTATGTCACTTTTTTTTTTTCCTTTTTGAAATGTACTGTCTTCTTTCTTAGAGTAATTATTTTACAAACATGAGCGAACTTTGTGGAGGAATAGAAATGGGACATACCCTGACTGCAGTGTATGATCAGATTACAAAGATAAATTGATACATGAGAGGTTCCGGAATACTGGGTAATTATGGCACATACCTCCAGGAAATTCACACACACACACACACACACACACACATGCACACACACACACACACACACAGCTTTAAACTCCTGCATATGTATGTGTATGTGATTATATAGATTTTGAGTCTAAGAAAGATTTAGGAGCTAGCACCCATTTTTAAGTTGAATAGCACTAAATGTCATTATCAAGGTGTATATTACAGTTTAAGACATATTTCTAAAAGCTATAATCCTAATAACTTTTCACTAGTCAGATACTGGGTGAAACAAATGTGAAAGTCCTGGGCAAAACATATCTATAAAGTCCCCAGATGATTATTAGAGGCCACCAAGTTTTTGAAGCCTAAAAAATAGTCAGTCTAGAATAATAAGTTAGTTTGTTTTAATTTGTTTGATTGAAGGGGACAACCAAGGATGAGATGGCTGGATGGACGCGAGTCTGAGTGAACTCCGGGAGTTGGTGATGGACAGGGATGCTTGGCGTGCTGTGATTCATGGGGTTGCAAAGAGTCGGACATGACTGAGTGACTGAACTGAACTGAATCTGTTTGATGTTGAAGGAACTGGGCAGTTTTCTAAAGAACCATGAATGCGTGGTTTTGGTAATGAATATGAACACTATAGTAAGAATTGCCTTCTCGGAGCTTCCTGGTATAATCCCCTGACTTGTGAGTTCCATTTTACAGGTAAGAAATTGATATTGTTAGAGTAATTAATCATAAAGTTAATAACTGAAAAACCAGCATTCAGTCCCAAGCCTTCTGGCTACATGTCCAGGGTTCACAGAACATTGATCTGAGTCAAAAATCTTTAGAAATCTTTTCCAGTAGGATCTCTAGTTTAGTGTTTTGTCTTTCTGTCATCCTCCAAGTAACTTTTGAGGTCAGTGTTGTTTCAGTTGAGGTACATCTCTTGAGGTGCTAGATGCTTAACTTTGTGTTGAACGGTAGGCTAAGCCTCAGAGGGATGAATTTTATCCTCCCTTCTTTGGGTAGATGAGATTTACTTGGGAACCATTCAAAGTGACCAAATGTACTTTGTGGACTCTCAGTGTAGTAGCATTTCAGAGAAAGTCATTTTTAGCTAACATTTTTGGGGAGGACTCTAGGAGAAGCAGCAGGATTTTATTTGAGTCTTAAAGAGTGGGATTCGGAAAGTTCAGGAGAGGACATTACAATTCTGGGAATAACATGAACAAAGGAGTGTCTGTATGTGAGTGTGTGTTTTGTAGTTGTTCAGTTGCTAAGTCTTGTCCTACTCTTTTCGAGCCCATGGACTGTAGCCTGCCAGACTCCTCTGTCCATGAGATTTTCCAGGCAAGAGTACTGGAGTGGGTTGCCATGTCCTTCTCCAGGGGATCTTCCCAGATCAGGGATCAAACCTGCATCTCTTGCATTAGCCAGTGGATTCTTTACCACTGGCGTGTACATGTGCATGTGTGTATTTAATCAAACTCACTGCTCAGGAGGAGACTGGTTCAGCTGAGGAGCAGTGAGGAAGAGGGCACAGGGTTCAGGAGATGGGGCCATGCCCTGTCCTTCAAGCAGGCCAGACTCCACAGACCAGTGAGGTGCTCGAGTTAAAAAGTGCCTTTGGAGTCACTGACCTCTTCTGATAGGTGTTATTTATTATTCTCTCACATATGTGCTCTTGGCCCCCACAAAATACTTTAATCTAAAGCTCCAAAATCATCTGTCATTGTCCAGAATAGAATTAAGTGCAGCAAATATGACCATCACTCTGAGACACTCATGGGATTTGGGATGTCGAAAAGACACAAAAGCCTCAGCATAATAGGCAGAGAAGTGGCAGGTTCCTAGCACAGGACTAATTTTTCTCTGGCTGTTTAGTAACAGGTGGTATTTATCTAAGCAGACGGGCCTGGGCAGCTGGTTGATGGGTTTTTCCAGCTGGACATCTTCTCTCCATTTAGTCCAACCACACCTGCTTCAGACAGCAAACAAGAGCCTTTCTCATCTCCAGTGTCTACGTGTTGGGGGCTGGGTGTAGACAAACCATTCAGCTTCCAGTTGTAGTGTTTCATGATGTCCGAGGATCCCATCTGGCCTCCGACCAGAAAAAAAGGAGGTTTTAGGTTTAGAGGTGGGCTTCCCCCTCGCCCCAGGGAGTAGATTTGCCCTTTTGGGTTGCTTTCTTTCAAAAAAGAGATTTCATCATTGACTGCTATCGTGTGATCAGATTTACCTCCCATTAAAACTTCCTTTCCTTAAAGCATGCACTGACATGACTGTGGCTGTCCCTTTGAGCTTTTATTATACTGCATTAAGGAATAGTAGAATAGTCTCATGAAAGATTAATCACTTCCTGTAAGCATCTTGTACCTGCAGACAGGCAATTACTGAAATATGTCTGAGAGAAAGCAAGGAAGGACGTTAAAATGTATCGGCCAGGTATTTTTTGGCAGTGTGACTACAAAACTTGCTTGGGTGCCAGCTTTTATGGAGCCAAAAAGGACTTCTGTGCTGAGTTAATGGATCATAGTTTGTTTTGTACACGAGTAGCAATGTTTTCTTTGTAATGATAGCCAGAACTTTGACACTGCACAGGTTATTTCTCTTGAGGCTGTGCAAGTGTGTGTATTCTTATTTATTTCCCTGTCTAAACTTAATGATAAATCAACCATGTGGACTAAATGTAATCCTGGCAATTTAGAAAGCCCTGTATTCCTAGTGCTGGACCCTCCAGATTGTAGGTGCTCAATAAATATTTGGTAACTGACTATCTCTATATTACAGTATTGTTTGCAACAAAAGAGTGAGATTTTAGGGGATGTTGAGGTCTTAAAAATTTCCCTAGCCAATATAGTGCTAGGTTCACCACTGGCTTGACTCAGAACTTGCTGTTTACTGACTATGCTCCAACCTCTGTTTTAGAGGCTGGAGATTAAGAAAAAGGACATGGTCCGTGCTTTGGAGAAGCTGGGAATTCTTGGCAAGGAAATAGTAATACAACAACATCCTAAACAAAAACAATATTTGTTGAGCACTTGTGTGTTGTTGACATGTAAGCCCTTTGTAAAATATGTATTCATTTAATCCAGATTTTTTGTTTACTATTATTCTAGTTTTTTAGATGTGTAAACCAAGACACAGAGAATTACACCTTTCTGTAATTTATTCAAAGCTATTAAATGGTAGAACTGGGACATGAA
The DNA here is from genome assembly GCF_016772045.2 of Ovis aries. NCBI lineage: Eukaryota > Metazoa > Chordata > Mammalia > Artiodactyla > Bovidae > Ovis > Ovis aries. The sequence goes on from NC_056062.1 coordinate 47,481,645, forward strand.
TAAAAATATAAAACCAAGCACTGAATTTGTGGAGTGCTCTGATGGGGTAAGGACCAGTGCAGAGAAAAGGCTCCCTCCACTCAGTACAATGGGGGTTGGGGAAGTTTCAGGGATAGTTCATGTCCAAGCCTTTTCCTTGTTGCCTCCACTTTCTGGTTCTGGGATCTGGGCCATTTATTTCTCTCCAGATCTGATCCCAGTTTTTTCCAGGTCCTTCAATCTGGAGGGAACATTGTGCTCAACTTTGTGACATCTATCCACTGATGTCTTACCAAGTTACTCAGCTTCCAGCCACTCTAATTATGTCCTGCTGTAGTGGCAAGAAGGTGGACCCCTGCAGTCAGGCACACTTGGATGAAATCTTGTATTTTCTATTTAGAAGCTGTGCAATGTTGGGCAAGTTAACAGGATTAATCACACTTATTGCTTTGATCTCTTTAAAGGATTAATTGAGATAATACATGTAAAATATAGGCTTCCCCAGTGGCTCAGTGGTCAAGAATCTGCCTGCAATGCAGGAGACACAGGAGACATGGGTTTGAACCCTGGGTCATGAAGGTCCCCTGATAGGGGGAAATGGCTACTCACTCCAGTGTTTTTGCCTGGAGAATCTCATGGATAGAGGAACCTGGTGGACTACAGTCCATGGGGGTCTCAAAGGGTTGGACACAGCTGGAGCAACCGAGCACACATGCACATGTAAAATATCCATCATATTGGAGCTGCTCAATAAATGCTAGTTTTATTTCTCTTGTCAGACTATGCCTTTTGTTGGTCTGTTTCTCCCAGCACCTAGCATGGCTCCCCACAAATAGAAGATGATGAAAACATATTTATTCATTTGATTTTATGGGAAAGGAGAAATAATTTATATCAATATTATATTGTTAAATCATCATATAGACAATATCTCCCTGGATTGTTTTTCTCTTTTCCCCATCTATCTCTACCTTCCTTACTTAGTTTAAATCCTAGTTGTCTTTCAGGTCTTGGCTTCAATGTCTCCAAAAAGGTTCCCCTGCTTAAGTGAGGCTTTCCTTCTCCCTCCTACTATAGTATCTTGGGCAATAGGAACTGTAGGTACCAGACAAACTTTGTTATTATTATTGATTTTTAATTATTTAAAAATTTATTTTTTATTGGAATATAGTTGCTTTACTAATATTATGTTAGTTTCTGCTATACAGAAAAGTGCATTAGCTATACATGTACATATATCCTCTCTTTTTTGGACTTCTTTCCCATTTACGTCACCACAGAGCACTGAATACAGAGTTCCCTGTATAGCAGGCTCTCATTAGTTACCTATTTTATGTGTAGTAGTGTATATATATGTTGATCCCAATCTCCCAACTGTTATTATATTATTGACGTGAAATCCATTCAACATAGCAGTAACCACTTTAATGTGTACAATTCACTGGCATTCCATACCTTCCCAATGTTGTGCAGCCATCACCTCTGTCTACTTCTAAACCATTTTTCATCAGCTCAAAATAAAACTTTTTACCTGTTAAGCAATCATTGCTTATCCTCTCCCTGTCAGCCTTTGACAGCTACCAATCTTCTCATCTCTATGTATTTACCTGTTCTGGATATTTCATACAAATTGGATTATACAGTATGTAACCTTTTGACCTTTTGTGGGGACACCTTTGACTTAATATAATACTTTTGATGTTATGCTGCTAAGTCACTTCAGTCGTGTCTGACTCTATGTGACCCCATATAGCACCTATCATAAAAAGCTTCATCCCTTTTCAAGGCTGAGTAATATTCCATCTTGGGCTTCCCAGGTGGAGCTAGTGATAAAGAACTCACTTGCCAATGCAGGAGTTGCAAGAGATAGGAGTTTGACCCCTGGGTTGGGAAGATCCCCTGGAAGAGGGCATGGCAACTCACCCCAGTATTTTTCCTTGGGGAGTCCCATGGACAGGGGAGCCTGGTGGGCTACAGTCCATGGGGTCCTAAAGAGGAGATCAGTCCTGGGTGTTCTTCAGAAGGAATGATGCTAAAGCTGAAACTCCAATACTTTGGCCACCTTATGCGAAAAGTTGACTCATTGGAAAAGACTCTGATGCTGGGAGGGATTGGGGGCAGGAGGAGAAGGGGACGACAGAGGATGAGACAGCTGGTTGGCATCACTGATTCGATGGACGTGAGTTTGAGTGAAGTCCGGGAGCTGGTGATGGACAGGGAGGCGTGGCGTGCTGCAATTCATGGGATCGCAAAGAGTTGGACACGACTGAACCACTAAACTGAACTGAACTGAAGTGACTTGGCATGCAATATTCCATCTTAGATATCTAATACATTTTATTTATTCATTATCCATTGGTGGATATATGGGTTACTGTGAACAGTGCTATTATGAACATTTGTGTACAAGTAGTTGCCTGGTTGTTTTGAATTTTGGAAACATATACATGAGTGGAAATGTTGAGTCATATGGTAAACCTATGTTTAACTTTTTAAGCAACCATCAGCTTTATTATTTTCTAATTTCAACATGTTGCCCAAGTCCAACCTAAAGACAAGTCCAGGATCTGGAGTTAACTATAGTTAGAGAAAGCCCCAGTGGCAGCAGATCTTGAAAACACTGATTCAGGGAAAAAAGATACCAAAGATTGTATGTGCATGAACGCTTAGTCAACTTTAGTCATGTCAGACTCTTTGCGACCCTATGGACTGTAAACCTCCAGGCCATGGGATTCTCCAGGCAAGAATACTGGAGTGGGCAGCCATGCCCTTGTCCAGTGGACTCTCCTGACCCAGGGATCAAACCTGTTTCTCTTACGTCTCCTGCATCGACAGGTGGAGTCTTTACCATGAGTGCCACCTGGGAAGCCTCAAAAATGGTACATATAAATCTATTTTGTAATATTCAAGCTGGTTTTAGAAAAGGCAGAGGAACCAGAGATCAAATTGCCAACATCTGCTGGATCATCAAAAGAGCAAGAGAGTTCCAGAACAACATCAATTTCTGCTTTATTGACTATGCCAAAGCCTTTGACTGTGGATCACAATAAACTGTGGACAATTCTGAAAAAGATGGGAATACCAGACCACCTGACCTGCCTCTTGAGAAACCTATATGCAGGTCAGGCAGCAACAGTTAGAACTGGACATGGAACAACAGACTGGTTCCATATAGGAAAAGGAGTATGTCAAGGCTGTATATTGTCACCCTGCTAATTTAACTTCTATGCAGAGTACATCATGAGAAACGCTGGGCTGGAAGAAGCACAAGCTAGAATCAAGATTGCTGGGAGAAATATCAATAACTTCAGATATGCAGATGACACCACCCTTATGGCAGAAAGTGAAAAGGAACTCAAAATCCTCTTGATGAAAGTGAAAGTGGAGAGTGAAAAAGTTGGCTTAAAGCTCAACATCCAGAAAACGAAGATCATGGCATCTGGTCCCATCACTTCATGGGAAATAGATGGGGAAACAGTGGAAACCATGTCAGACTTTATTTTTTTGGGCTCCAAAACCACTGCAGATGGTGATTGCAGCCATGAAATTAAAAGACACTTACTGCTTGAAAGGGAAGTTATGACCAACCTAGATAGCATATTCAGAAGCAGAGACATTACTTTGCCAACAAAGGTCTGTCTAGTCAAGGCTATGGTTTTTCCAGTGGTCATGTATGGATGTGAGAGTTGGACTGTGAAGAAAGCTGAGCGCTGAAGAATTGATGCTTTTGAACTGTGGTGTTGAAGTCCAAGAGTCCCTTGCACTGCAAGGAGATCCAACAAGTCCATTCTAAAGGAGATCAGTCCTGGGTGTTCTTTGGAAGGAATGATGCTCAAGCTGAAGCTCCAGTACTTTGGCCACCTGAAGCGAAGAGTTGACTCATTGGAAAAGACTCTGATGCTGGGAGGGATTGAGGGCAGAAGGAGAAGGGGACGACAGAGGATGAGATGGCTGGTTGGCATCACTGACTTGATGGACGTGAGTCTGAGTGAACTCCGGGAGCTGGTGATGGACAGAGAGGCTTAGTGTGCTGTGATTCATGGGGTCGCAAAGAGTCGGATACGACTGAGCGACTGAACTGAACTGAACTGAACTGAACTGAGTTTTCCTTATGGGAAATAAAAACAATTCATAACAATCTGACTATGAAACATCCAATTGGGGGGGGGAGGAGTAACCAGTCTTAACGCAGCTCCCTAGAGTCCTCCCAACCCCTGGATTAACTCTGAGCAGCTGGACTGAGATTTCATAATTTATCTGGATTCTTCAGTTTGCAGTTTAGAGTGTCAACCCAAGCCCAGTCTCTATAGCACAAAGAGCTGTCTTCTACAGAGAACTCAGATTCTGACTTACTGAGCAGTTACTGTGTGGAAGTCACTGAAGCAGGTGCAATTTGGGGAGGATTTTGATTGATTTTGTTGTCTGTTAATTCGTTCAGTGAGATAAAGTAATAATTTAAGTAAAATTATAATTTTAGACATAAAAATTATTAATTGTGCCAGGAAACGCATGATGATGCCACATGAATGCTATGGAGGTTGGTCATGGGAAGAAGCAAACACTTCACCTGAGAATTATCAGAGACAGTTTTGATTAAAAAAAGGGGGACTTGAGCTGTTTTTAGGGATATGTTAGGTTTGTATCTGGGGCTTCTTGGGTGGTGCTAGTGGTAAAGAACTTGCCTGCCAATGCAAGAGATGTAAGAGATGGGAGTTTGATCCCTGGGTCAGGAAGATCCCCTGGAGGAAGACATGGCCATCCACTCCAGTATTCTTGCCTGGAGAATCCCATGGACAGGAGAGCCTGGTGGGCTGCAGTCCATGGTGTTGCGAATAGTTGGACATGACTGAAGTGACTTAGCACACATGCATGCAGGATTTGTATATAGAGAGAAGAAAATGAAGGTTATCTCCAGATATGGGATGGTCTGAGGCAAGCTTCTGAGTCTGGCTGTGAATTTGGTCCTGAGCAGGTTTATCCTATCAACAAAACTGAAAGCAAACACAATCACTCCAGAACAAGTGAAGAGAGACAGAGCATCTGAGGAGGGGAATACACTTCCTTAAGAAAACAAAGTACGAAATCTGAGTTGGAATTTGTGGCCAAGTCAATCTGATGAGGGAGGTTTATTGCTTAGAAACCCCAAGTAAAGGAACTGAGTTTCTTGGAAATTGAGTGTCTCCTCTGATCTCAAAACTAGATGTGAAAGTGGTTCTGATTGATAATGGTCTTAAAACTTCTAGGTTCTTCCTATACAAGTCTCCAGACTAATTCCAAATGCTACCCCCATGGAAAGCTAGTCATCACTCTCTCCGGATTCAGGTATGAATCTCCCTTTGATAAACTGTCTAACCACAAAACCAGTAGATGCTTTTGTTCTATAATTAAGCTACGTTCAGTTCATGATGATTAAATATTCACTTTGTTTTTCTTGGGGGGCAGCCTGGAGAAATGAAACCATACAAGTTGTGGACTGGAAATCACAGCAATTATATCCACTATGAAAGGAATGATGTTTTCTCCCAAACTCTCTAACTGCTACCTAGAAAAGAAGGCATACACCTGGTGCTCTTAAATCATAATTTCTGTCATTGAAAAGGGTTTTGGTTTTTTCATTTGGGTAAAGCGCTTCTTGAGCCATTCTGTTTTTATCCATGACTTTGCCTAGCCTCTGTGTAAGTTAAGAAAGTGTCTTAGGCAAGCTCTTGCTGTAATGGTGTAATCAGTCTAGTCCTAGGGTAATAGAGACACTAGATGCTTCCTTGTATCCTAGAAACACATCACCTTGCAGCTAGTTAAAAAGTGATCATAGTTGATAACTGTATTTGACTTTTGTGGTTCCCTGGGAACATTTTCTATGATCTGCCTGGATAAAATCTGGATTCAGATTAGAGTCCCTTTATGGCATTATGTTTTACAGGAGCCTTGACATTAATCTCTTACTTACCTTCCTTGGTAACCAAAAAACAGCCCACAGGCAAAGGAGAGAGCAATAGTCCAAGTGGCAGAGAGGGTTGGGAAAATCCCACAAGCAGGGACTGACTGCTTATTGCAGTGACAGCTGTATTTTGTGACTTTCATTGTCTTCCCCACTGCAGTTTCATTTAAGAATACTTAAGGCGCCAGCTGTGGACACTCAAAATCCTGAGGTTTAAACCAGGGCTCCCCTTACCAACTGTGAAACCTGGGATTGGCTACTCAATATGTCTAAACTTCAGTTTTCAAATCTGCAAAATGGGCATAGAAGTATCACTGACCTCTTAGGGTTTTCATTAGGATTAAACAAAATAATGTACATGGTGCATAGAGCAAAGTGCTTGGCACATTATAAGCTCTTAGTAGATGGTAGCTGTTGTTGGAAGTTTAGATTCACATCCTGTGGCCAACTTATAAGTCTTAGCAACTTTTCTCTCATATTCCCATGTTAAATGGGAAGTTTTATTTTGCCAATATTTTCCATACTTTTAGTAAATATGTGCATTATTACAAAGTTTGGAGAGATTTACATTTCAAAAATGGCTTATATAGAACATATGGGAATTTATAATAGAGCCTAGAAAATGTATGAAAATTGTATTTATATTGGCTAAATTAATACTTGAAGGAAAGAGAGGTTTTCTTTGGCACTGGGCTAACATTTTCTTTTTTTCCCCCATTTTTATTGAGATGAAATTGTCATAACAGCACTGTATTAGTTTAGGAAGTACAACACGTATAAAATTTTCAATCATTACTTACAGATAGAATTTAGTTCAGTTCAGTCACTAAGTCATGTCCAACTCTTTGTGACCCCATGGACTGCAGTACGCCAGGCTTCGCTGTCCATCATGAACTCCTGGAGCTTACTCAAACTGAAGTCCATTGAGTTGGTGATGCTATCCAGTCATCTCATTCTCTATCATCCCCTTCTCCTCCTGCCTTCGATCATTCCCAGCATCAGGGTCTTTTTATTTTTTAGTTTTCTATTTAAAAAAAAATTATTTATTTTAATTGGAGGCTAATTAATTTACGATATGTATTTGTTTTGCCATACATCAACATGAATCTGCCATGGGTGTACACGTGTTCCCCATCCTGAAGCCCCCTCCCACCTCCCTCCCTGTACCATCCCTCTGGGTCATCCCAGTGCACCAGCCCCAAGCATCCTGTATCCTGCATCAAACCTGGACTGGCAATTAGTTACTTATATGATATTATACACGTTTCAATGCCATTCTCCCAAATCATCCCACCCTCACCCTCTCTCACAGAGTCCAAAAGACTGTTCTATACATCTGTGTCTCTTTTGCTGTCTCGCATACAGGGTTATTGTTACCATCTTTCTAAATTCCATATATATGCATTAGTATACTATATTGGTGTTTTTCTTTCTGGCTTACTTCACTCTGTATAATTGGCTCCAGTTTCATCCACCTCATTAGAACGGATTCAAATGAATTCTTTTTAACGGCTGAGTAATATTCCATTGTGCATATGTACCACCGCTTTCTTCTCCATTCGTCTGCTAATGGGCATCTAGGTTGCTTCCATGTCCTGGCTATTATAAACAGTGCTGCAATGAACACTGGGGTGCGTGTGTCTCTTTCAATTCTGGTTTCCTCGATGTGTATGCACAGCAGTGGGATTGCTGGGTCATAAGGCAGTTCTATTTCCAGTTTTTTAAGGAATCTCCACACTGTTCTCCATAGTGGCTGCACTAGTTTGCATCCCCACCAACAGTGTAAGAGGGTTCCCTTTTCTCCACACCCTCTCCAGCATTTATTGCTTGTAGACTTTTGGATCACAGCCAATTTGACTGGGGTGAAATGGTACCTCATTGTGGTCTTGATTTGCATTTTTCTGATAATGAGTGATGTTGAGCATCTTTTCGTGTGTTAGCCATCTATATGTCTTCTTTGGAGAAATGTCTATTTAGTTCTTTGGCCCATTTTTTTGATTGGGTTGTTTATTTTTCTGGAACTGAGCTACAGGAGTTGCTTGTATATTTTTGAGATTAGTTGTTTGTCAGTTGCTTCATTTGCTATTATTTTCTCCCATTCTGAAGGCTGTCTTTTCACTTTGCTTTTAGTTTCCTTTGTTGTGCAGAAACTTTTAATTTTAATTAGGTCCCATTTATTTATTTTTGCTTTTATTTCCAATATTCTGGGAGGTAGATCATAGAGGATCTTGCTGTGATTTATGTCAGAGAGTGTTTTGCCCATGTTCTCCTCTAGGAGTTTTATAGTTTCTGGTCTTACGTTTAGATCTTTAATCCATTTTGAGCTTATTTTTTGTGTATGGTGTTAGAAAGTGTTCTAGTTTCATTTTTTTACAAGTGGTTGACCAGTTTTCCCAGCACCACTTGTTAAAGAGATTGTCTTTAATCCATTGTATATTCTTGCCTCCTTTGTCGAAGATAAGGTGTCCATAGGTGTGTGGATTTATCTCTGGGCTTTCTATTTTGTTCCATTGGTCTATATTTCTGTCTTTGTGCCAATACCATACTGTCTTGATGACTGTGGCTTTGTAGTAGAGCCTGAAGTCAGGCAGGTTGATTCCTCCAGTTCCATTCTTTCTCAAGATTGCTTTGGCTATTCGAGGTTTTTTTGTATTTCCATACAAATTGTGGAATTATTTGTTCTAGCTCTGTGAAAAATACCGCTGGTAGCTTGTTAGGGATTGCATTGAATCTATAGATTGCTTTGGGTAGTATACTCATTTTCCCTATATTGATTCTTTTGATCCATGAACATGGTATATTTCTCCATCTATTAGTGTCCTCTTTGATTTCTTTCACCAGTGTTTTATAGTTTTTTTATATATAGGTCTTTAGTTTCTTTAGGTAGATATATTCCTAAGTGTTTCATTCTTTTCGTTGCAATGGTGAATGGAATTGTTTCCTTAATTTCTCTTTCTATTTTCTCATTATTAGTGTATAGGAATGCAAGGGATTTCTGTGTGTTGATTTTATATCCTGCAACTTTACTATATTCATTGATTAGCTCTAGTAATTTTCTGGTGGAGTCTTTAGGGTTTTCTATGTAGAGAATCATGTCATTTGCAATCAGTGAGAGTTTTACTTCTTCTTTTCCAATTTGGATTCCTTTTATTTCTTTTTCTGCTCTGATTGCTGTGGCCAAACCTTCCAGAACTATGTTGAATAGTAGTGGTGAAAGTGGGCACCCTTATCTTGTTCCTGACTTTAGGGGAAATGCTTTCAATTTTTCACCATTGAGGATAATGTTTGCCGTCAGTTTGTCATATATAGCCTTTATTATGTTGCGGTATGTTCCTTCTCTTCCTGCTTTCTGGAGAGTTTTTATCATAAATGGATGTTGAATTTTGTCAAAGGCTTTCTCTGCATCTATTGAGATAATCATATGGCTTTTATTTTTCAATTTGTTAATGTGGTATACTACATTGATTGATTTGTGGATATTGAATAATCCTTGCATCCCTGATAAAGCCCAGTTGGTCATGGTGTATGATCACCTTTTTCTCAAGCGCACATGGAAACTTCTCCAGGATAGATCACATCCTGAGCCATAAATCTAGCCTTGGTAAATTAAAAAAAATTGAAATCATTCCAAGCATCTTTTCTGACCACAGTGCAGTAAGATTAGATGTCAATTACAGGAGAAAGGCTATTAAAAATTCCAACATATGGAGACTGAACAACATGCTGCTGAATAACCAACAAATCACAGAAGAAATCAAAAAATAAATCATAATATGCATAGAAATGAATGAAAATGAAAACACAACAACCCAAAACCTATGGGACACTGTAAAAGCAGTGCTAAGGGGAAAGTTCATAGCACTACAGGCATACCTCAAGAAACAACAAAAAACTCAAATAAATAACCTAACTCTACACCTAAAGCAACTAGAAAAGGAAGAAGAACCCCAGGGTTAGTAGAAGGAAAGAAATTTTAAAAATTAGGGCAGAAATAAATGCAAAAGAAACAAAAGAGACCATAGCAAAAATCTACAAAGCCAAAAGCTGTTTCTTTGAAAGGATAAATAAAATTGACAAACCATTAGCCAGACTCATCAAGAAACAAAGAGAGAGAAATCAAATCAATAAAATTAGAAATGAAAATGGAGAGATCACAACAGACAACACAGAAGTACAAAGGATCATAAGAGACTACTATCAGCAACTATATGCCAATAAAATGGACAACGTGGAAGAAATGGACAAATTCTTAGAAAAGTACAACTTTCCAAAACTGATCCAGGAAGAAATAGAAAATCTTAACAGACCCATCACAAGCATGGAAATTGAAACTATAATCAGAAATCTTCCAGCAAACAAAAGCCCAGGTCCAGACGGCTTCACAGCTGAATTCTACCAAAAATTTAGAGAAGAGCTAACACCGATCCTACTCAAACTCTTCCAGAAAACTGCAGAGGAATGTAAACTTCCAAACTCATTCTATGAGGCCACCATCACCCTAATACCAAAACCTGAAAAAGATGCCACAAAAAAAGAAAACTACAGGCCAATATCACTGATGAACATAGATGAATTCTAGCAATCAGAATCCAACGACACATTAAAAAGATCATACACCGGGGTCTTTTTAAATGAGTCAGTTCTTCACATCAGGGGGCCAAAGTGTTGGAGTTTCAGCTTCAACATCAGTCCTTCCAATGAATATTCAGGACTGATTTCCTTTAGGATGGACTGGTGGGATCTCCTTGCAGTCCAAGGGACTCTCAAGAGTGTTTTCCAATACCACAATTCAAAAGCATTAATTCCACGCTCAGCTTTCTTTGGCATTGCCTTTCTTTGGGATTGGGATGAAAACTGGCCTTTTCTAGTCTTGTGTCCACTGCTGAGTTTTCCAAATTTGCTGACATACTGAGTGAAGCACTTTCACAACATCATCTTTTAGGATTTGAAATAGCTCAACTGGAATTCCATCACCTCCACTAGCTTTGTTCATAGTGATGCTTTCTAAGGCCCACTTGACTTCGTACTCAAGGATGTCTGGCTCTAGGTGAGTGATCACACCATCGTGGTTATCTGGGTCATGAAGATCTTTTTTGTATAGTTCTTCTGTGTATTCTTGCCACCTCTTCTTAATATCTTCTGCCTCTGTTAGGGCCATACCATTATAGAATTTAGGAACCTTATCTAAGTATTATCTGGATGGTTTTGAATTGTCCCCTACTTATTCACTCATTCATTTATTCATTCATTAAAGTGTTTAAAATCTACAGGTGTCAATTTTCCAAACTTATGATTTAATAATTATTGGTCAAATATAATTTAATAATTAAATGACCAAATCTGGTAATGGATTAAGGCTTTTTGGCTGCCAGATGATCTTCCAAAGAAAAAGTGTTGAAAAATTAGGAGGAATAAACTAGGAGTGTGTGGATTTCATTTTAATTAACATATATTTTGATTCAAATGTTAAGGGAAAACTGGGACAATTTTTTTGAAGCCAGTTTTTTTTAAAGGTGAATATTTGGCTGAATACAAAGTGATATCAAAATAAAATATTAATATTTACATTTTAATAATGTCACCAACTGCCAAAAGATTATTTTTCTTTTGAACTGTAATGAAATGTTATATAGGTCTTTCTCTGCCAAAATCTGCTTTCTTATGTCTTTACCATGTGATTAAAAGACCTTGAGGAAAAAATTTCTAAGTGAAGCTGCATTGTTAAAATCCTGGGCTAGGACCTTGGAGATTTGGGTACCATATTTCCTGATAAAGACTGATGAAAATTTTCAGATATCACAAACTATAGAAATGGCATTTTAAGTTAAAGTCTGATTTTGAAACTTGATAATTTTGTTACTCTAGTGAATGCTGCTTTCAGATTTTTATTTTTCCTTTGGTAGGAAAAGTATTTTTAGTAAAGTTACATTCTGGTTAACTTTCTTATCAATTGGCATACATTGGTACTTTCAATAATTCAGAATTGTACTTCTGAGTATTTTCTGAAAAGAGTAAATAAAATGTCTCATAATTATCCAGACTTTGCATAATTCATAAAACCAACATTTTTTTGAGTTTTTGTGCAGAATATTCATCTTCAATGTATACATCAGGAAACTTGTACTTCTCAGAGAATGAGAGGATTATTTCCCCCTCAGTTAGGTATATTTCATCTTAGAGAGCTACACTGAAACCAGATTTTCATCTGAAGAAGAAGCTGTTACAGAATTATTAAAAGGAGAATAAATCCACCTTTATAATCAGATGGTATCCTAGTAAACAGTGTAAAATAGAATCATTTAGCCTAAGAGAAAAACAATGAGGTTGTTCTAGAGAACAAAGAATTTAGCAAACATGGGAAAACTCTGAGTCAAAAAAGAACAAATAATCTCTTCGAGAATATTAAGGATATAAAATTATAAGAGGAAAACGTACCCAGGAAAAAAAAGAAAATGAGAGCTTGGGGTCTTATCTGAGTTTTCAGTTCTTACTCCAGGCAGGGAAAATTCACCATGGCTACAGATCTTCTCTACGAAGACCACTCCTCATCTTTTTTTATGACCTCTGTTCCCTGCAGTCTCAGTTTACATCTTACAACAGCTCAGGCTGAAGAAGGAATTTGTTTCCTCTCAGCGACAGTTCCATCTCTTCCCAGAAGCCACCTTTCTGTGAGGGGATGATCAGTTAGCTGCAGCAAGTAAGGAGGAGTTTGAGGAGAGAAGAGATCAGAATGTTCACTTAGCATGAGCTTCAGAAGAAAGGGATTAGGTTGTCCCTTTGTATTCCATCCCCCTGGCAGTCAAGCAGATACACAGAAATCTCTCTATAAAATTATCCCCTGGGTCTGTGTCTTCGGTCTGTGTCTTCAGGCAGTGTTACAATTAAGCCTGTCTTGTAATAAAAAGAACTTTTCTGATACTACAGAAAATTGCAAATGCATGGCCATCTATGATGGATGCTATTATTAAATCCTGATCTGTTGGGAATTCAACATGAGGTGAAATAAACAACACAGGAAGAGAAAATATCTCCCGGTGTAGCCTTTGGTGCAGATTCTATTCTTTCTTTTTTAAAAATATTAACTAATCAATGTATTCGGCCACACTGGGTGTTAGCTGTGGCATGTGGAATCTAGTTTCCTGACCAGGGATCGAACTCCAGCCTCGTGCATTGGAATCACCAAGTCTTATCCACTGGACCACCAGGGAAGTCCCCAGATTATTTTCTTAAGGAACATTTAATGATTATAAAGTGTTACAGTGAAGTCAGATAGAGAAGGAAAAATATCCTATGACATCCCTTATATGTGAAATCTAAAAATAAATGATACAAATGAACTTATTTACAAAACAGAAATAGACTCACAGACTTCAAGAACCAGCATATGGTTGTCAGAGGGAAGGATGAGGAGAAGGGATAGTTAGGGAGTTTGGGATGGGCATGTGCGTATGTACTCAGTAGCTTCAGTAGAGTCCAACTTTTTGGAACGCACTGGACTGTAGCCAGTCAGGGTCCTCTGTCCATGGGATTCTCCAGGCAAGGATACTGGAGTGGGTTGCTATGCCCTCCTCCAGGTGATCTCTGATCCAACCCAGGAATCAAACCCACGTCTCCTGCATCTCCTGCATTGCAGGCTAGTTCTTTACCACTGAGCCACTGGGGAAGCCCTGAAGTGTACACACTGCTATATTTAAAATGAATAACCAACAAGGACCTACTGTGGAGCACATGGAACTCTACTCAATGTTTTTTGGCAACCTGGATGGGAGGGGGTTTGGGGGAGAATGGATACATGTACATGTATGGCTGAGTCCCTTCACTGTTCACCTGAAACCATCACAACATTGTTAATCAGCTATACCCCAATACAAAATAAAAAAAAATTTTTTTAAGTGTTACAGTAATGTTTTGGTATAATTTATACCCTAATGCTTTATTATTGTTAATTATGTATATTGAATCTTTCTAGCTAAACTGTATGTTATTATGTATCTTAGCATGTATCTCTTCATGTTTTATTACAATTATTTTCTTAACTGATAAAAGTCTGTAGTAGGTAGTGCAAGGGAAAATAATTAATAGCAAGACCTTGAGCATGACTCATTGTATGCTTGATGCCCAGAAACATGACGACCAGTGGATCCTGACTTGGTCTTATAATGCTAACTAAAGTCTCATAGAATTACATTAAATGAGAAATGCAACTTGACACTTCTGGCTTCAAAATTTAATTTGGAAATAGGGGAATCATGGCATCCCCAAATGGCACACGTCTGCTGACTAAGCAGTGCAAGATGCTGTAACTGAATCCTAAAAGTGAGGCTGGAAATAGAAATAATTGGAGAAAAGAAAAGAAAATTGTGTTAGTAAATTCAGCAACCACTAATCCCTGTTTTTTGATCAAAGGCGTCTAGACACTACCTAACTCCATTCTAACTTTTATGACTGCTGCAAAGGAGTGTGCATTCTTATTATCTTATTTACAGTGTCATAGGATGTCTGTGCAAACAAACATCTCTTGAACACTTGTGCATTTGTCAGAGTTGCCTGTTCTCTGGGCTTATTTAGAAATATGATTTGGTGTTAAAAGACTTCTTCTGGAAGCTGCACTCAGCAGCCTCAGACTTACTACAACTGAAAAACAGACATACCATGTTGTGCTTCATGCTGTGGGTCTCCAAATGTGTAGCAGACACTATAGACATCTTACCTCCGGGACTCTGATTTTGGGTGGATAATCTTGACCTCAAATATTTTTGTCCTTTTGTCCCCCTATCTCATTTATATTTTTCATGTCCTGAATACTTAGTTTTTGAAGCAAAAGTGTGATCATCAGATTTATGCAATCCCATCTTTCCATTGAAAAGAATAATGTCAAACATCTCTGAGAGAATTTATATTCCAGATACTTTGCTTATATAGTCCCTTCATCAACCTTTTAGAGGTAAATATCATTATCCTTGTTTTACAGATAGGCCAATTAAGAATTCAGGAAGACAAGTTACTTCTCTGACCACAGTGCTAGTAAACCAAGAAGTCAGGATTAAAATGAAGTCTGATTCTAAAGCTCTTGTTCTTATTACACAACTACAGGTTCAGGTCTGTCTTGAGAGTATGTTGAATGGGAGACCTCTGTGATGTGATTTGGCTGCCAAGTTCCCCTGCTCAAAAGCTTTTCCTCTGTCCAGGTATGTATGAAACCTTTTTTTGATGTAAAACATTGCAATACTAGGGAAGGGAATGGAAGTTCACATTCACAATTTATGTTAAATTAATTAACTGAATTACCCAGCAGGACTCTGAGAATGTGATGCAAAAGCAATGGGTTTTACTAACAATACAGAGAGTTCCGGGAAAGGCAACTGAACCCTTTGTCAGCTGAAAGCCAGGAAGAGGTTTAATTTGAAGGTCAAGAGATTTTGTGGGGGTCTGGTTTCTGCCACCAGGGGTCAGTGTGCAGGTGCTAGGAATGGAGGCAGGAGGCAGCATTGGGAAAACAAACTTGGATCAAAATGGGAAATGGAAATGGAAACTCTTTTTCAGTTAGTAAGACTTGGCAAAGAGCCCCTGGCAGGTTAACCCCAAACCGAAACTATAAATCAGAAGTTACTTAAGATTAGGTCCATCTGAAGACCTGAATGTATATATCTTGCCTAAATGAAAGCAGCATGGACCCACCATTATGATTGCTAATAAGGGGTACTTTAAATGACAATCTGATAAGTTACACAGAAAGATGCTGACAACAGTCCTCTTAAATTTATTAAAAATTCCTTTATTGATTGCATTTTAGAGTGATCACATGGCAAAGAGAACAGAGGAAGGTCAAAAGAAAGAGGAAGACTAAAAGGTGTATTTTATAAATTATTAAGATCTAAGTATAAGCATCTCATTTTTAAAATGAAAAAGTACTCTTAATGTGTTAGATAATTGTTAAAGGTCATTTCACTCTTTTATTCTTTTAGGTAAGACAATGTATGCAGTGAGAGGAAGGTAACTAGTGAGAGGAAGGTAACAAAGTGATGTTAATATCACTATTTAAGAAAATACATTCTCCAACAAAGTCACACACTTAGTTTTAATGCTTTCAAATATTTTAGTTTGCCCTCAGCTCATTTGGGAACTGTTTTGCTTAGATGCGCTAGGACCTGTATTTTGCAACAAATGTTCATACTCTTTTTGGTAGGCAGAGCTATTTGGATATATATATATATATATTTTTTTTTTTAATATGGTTTGAAAATCAAGAGGGTTTAAAATTTTTGTTAAAATAATGACTCTAGGAAACTGCAAGGTATTTAGATTTATTCTTATTTTCCTAAATATAAATATATTCATTTCGTAGCTGGGAAAACATATTCAAAATGGTAGTTTGCATCCTTCATGATTTAACAGAAGCATACGTTTGCAAAAGAGCACAGTGAAAGTTAATTGCTGTCTACTTGGAAAGCCCGAAGCAGCAGATTTTGCCTCTGGCAAGATAATTTTACGAAAGCGGGAACATAAAATGAGCCAGACTGTCTAACAACCATTACTGTGTCAGATGAAAGCTCCTCTCTCTCTCTCTCTCTCGTCATCATATACATATATATATATATGTGTATATGATGAACTTAAGGGGCACACATTCAAAATGATTGTTTATAACCAAAGCAGAAAAAAAAAAAAAAAACCCGCAAAACTGTAACAGAACACGCTGTATCAAAGAAATCTTCATTTGTGCCAGTGGATTTTGAGTGATGTATTTCTAAGGTCTAAAAGTACAAATTATCTGCTGGCTAAAATATCTTTCTGTAAGAGCTTTGACTTACTTCATGTAGGTCTTTCAGCACTGGGACTTAACATTCTGACCTAACATTTAATGTATTAATCCTAATTTTAATCCAATACCGAGGCTCTCTGTTGTATTGAATCATTTCAGGTTAATTCAGAATTATGTTGCTCCCACCCAGAATCAATAGACCCACTGTTGGTTCTCTGCAAAGTTGACCACCCAGTTTTGTGAGAATCTGCAGTGAATTAGAAAATCTGTCATTGCTGGGGAGACGGGGCAGCTCAGATATGGTCTGTCATTCTCTCTGGCCTATACAATACCTACCCTTTGTCTACCGTCTCCTAAAGTAACCTGGCATAACTGAGCCTGCCAATCAATGAGATCTTTATTCTCCTGGAGGAATGCCTTGCACACCAGCATTATTAAGAAATTTCTGGACAGTGTTTAGTGGCTGAAGAATAATCCTAGGTTCTATTAAAAAGCCATCTGGGTAATTAATAGCACATTTGTTCTCAGCCTCCTCCCAATTTGTCCATTAGTGGAATAAAAGCTCAGGACAAAGGGTAATGTGGTTCAGTTATATTTTACAAGAATTCTTCAGGAAGTTGAAAACACATGATAGTTTTCCAAAGATACATATGTTTATGGGCTCTTAGAGCAGCAACTAGGAAAATCCGTGAGCTTTAAACTGAAGTTTTCTGTTGCCACTGGCTATTTAAATGAAGAAAACTGATATGGAATATTGACAATCCAGTCTTAGAATCGACGAGCGTGCTGCTGGAATGTCCCCGAACATGTATAGACTAGGATGTCTCTGTCATAGTTAAGTTTAAAAAAATCTCCCTGAATATTTACAAATGTGAAAAAAAAACAGGCCTTTTATATCCTTTTACCCAATAGTTGGAGGCTTTTCTGAGCTCTCTTTTTAATGTATTTTCATGAGTAGTAGCCTCAGGCAGCATATTTCTGCACCATTGCCAAATAAACTCTGTTTTTCTTATTGATGCTTTCTATGTTAGCCTGCCTTTTTTCTTAACTGCATGTACAGAGAAACTTTGAAGTCCTAGATATTTGAAGATAAAAGTTAAAAACACCTCAGCAAATTTAAAATGAGGATTTAGTGTGTTTCTTTCTGTCTTTTAGATTTATTTTAAAGCAGTGATCAGCTAAACAGCACAGGAATCTGGAATTTATAGGGATTACATTGCCACAGAGTATATAAGTGTGTGTGTCCCCATGTGTGTGACAGGGGATGTGGTGGAGTAGGAATGGGGCCATGTCAAGGTCACAGCCAGTGTGTTTGCAAATATACTCCAGTAGCTTGGGAAGTGATTTGACAGAGACACAGAGAGACACACACACAAACAGAGAGAGAGAGAGAGAGAGAGGGTGGAGAAAAGGTGGAGAGGAGCAAGGAGGGGACAGGTGAGGAGGATGAAGAGACAGAAAATTTCTCTTAGATAAAGGTCTATATATTTCAAAGGTCTCAGATCCTGTAAGACATTAGTTTTAGTTACTTTTCACTATGTGCCAGGCTAAGTACTTACATGGATTACTTTATACAAGTTTTATAGCAATGCTATACAGTAGAAGTTTGCCTCCTTTTTAGATGAGACTCTGAGAGGCTGAGGTCACACAGCTAGTTAGCAATAGAAGCTGTGGTCCCTGCGGCATACCGCCTTGCTCCCTGGCTGTCTTTTTCTTTCTTAAACATGCAGTCCTCTGCATGGATTAACCCCTTCATCTTGAGTGCCCTTCCCCTAACTCTTTATATGACTGGGTTTTCTCTTTTTAGCAGCAAATATCCATTTAAGAAAACATGCTTTGGGAATTCTCTGGTGGTCCAGTGACTAAGGCTCCACACTTCAAATGCAAGGGGCTCGAGTTTGATGCCTGGTTAGGAAACTAGGGTCCCACATGCCACGTGGCAGAATTGTCCCCTCCCCAAGGACTCCCCCCTCCCCAAAAAAGTAAGAAAACATGCTTTGGAAGGGATAGACCTCAGCTGAGTCCTAGCTTGATTCATTCAATGCTTATTAAGTGTCTATTACTTCCCAGACACTGTTGAAGGCAAGATGGAGAGAGAAAATATTTCCAGCTCTTGCACTCAGGGACTTATAATTCTGTCAAGGGAGAGAGACAGTCAAATCCACAATTGCAAAATTGTTAACAATTCCTGAGGAATTGACTCTTGGACTGAGATCCGAAGGATGACATGGTATTATTAAAAAAACAGAGACATCACTTTGCCAACAAAGGTCCAGATAATCAAAGCTATGGTATTTCTGGTAAGCATGTACAGATGTAAGAGTTGGACCATAAAGAAGGCTGAGCATTGAAGAATTGATACTTTTGAACTGTGGTGCTGGAGAAGACTCTTGAGAGTCCCTTGGATAGCAAGGAGATCAAACCAGTCAATCCTAGAGGAAATTAACCCTGAATATTCAGTGCAAGAACTAATGCTGAAGCTGAAGTTCCAGTACTTTGGCTGCCTGAAGCGAAGAGCCAATTCATTGGAAAAAACGCTGATACTGGGAAAGATTGAGGGCAGGAGAAGGGGGCGACAGAAGAGGAGATGGTTGGATGGTATCACTGACTCAGTGGACATGAGTTTGAGAAAATTCTGGGAAATAGTGAAGGACAGGGAAGCCTGGTATGCTGCAGTCCATGGCGTTGTAAAGAGTCAGACATGACTTAGTGACTGAACAACAGTGACAGCTGTGGAGAAGCTCTTCCCCAGACAGCCATCAATCAGGAAATTACTCCTGTAATTTCCTTCCTTTTGGGAGATTTCACTGTGCCTTTCAGTAGCACTTTGACCCCAGGATGGCTTCAGTACCACAGATTCAGGAGAAGGTCTGGAGGGCTCCATCAACAGTGGTCTCTACTACATCAGAACAGCTTCAGGTATGGGCCATTCTGACCCAGCGAGCACATGAAGGAAACACAGTTTTATTCCTAAACAAAATTCTGTTTTAGAAACACAGACTCTGGGAGGAGCCAAGGAATGAAACTGTTTAAATATCCATTTGTGACTAAGTAGTTTTTCAATTTCACAGAGTTAGGAGGTCAGCTATCTCAGCTGCCAAAGTGTGAGGGGAACACAGAGTCAGAGGCCCCAGGGCTTCAGGGAAGTAGTTCTTGGCCAGGAGGGCTGGGCCTTTCCTTGCAGAACAAATATTTGTTAGCACTTTACACAAGAATACTCTTGAGCTCATTGTATTTACATTGCAAATGATCTGTAAATAGTAAAGCAGTTATGTGTACCTGAAATTTGTCATTTGTTTGAGGATACCATACAGATGATAGAAAATGAGAGAAGTGAGTTTTGGAAGGGAGCAGAGTGCCATGAAAAAGCAAACACAAAACCTCCAGCAGAACCTTTCTTGGCCAGGGCAGATACTTAAAAGGCCACCTCAAAATGAATCCCAAATGAACGCTGCCTCCAGTCTCTCCCTTGGCAGGTTAAGTGGACCTAGACTTATAAACCCAACTGTCAGAACAAGCTGTCTCTGAAAGGAGTAAATAGACAGCCCTACCCTGGCTCTAGTACAGTGGTCTCTGGATCATCACGGGGGAGTTTTCTGCCTGTCAGACCTCCCAGGGCTCAGCCCCTGTGGCCTATACCTCATTGGCAACTTCTGGAAGGGAAGAGAAGGCAGTCCCTGTCTGCTAGAAACAATGTGTCTTCAACCCTTTCAGGGGTTGGATTTTCAGGTCAACATGGGTAGATAGATTAGAATCATGTGTATAGAGCTTTCCTACTCACAGCTTCCCTGGTGGCTCAGATGGTAAAGAATCTGCTTGCAGTGTAGGAGACCAGTATGTGATCCCTGGGTTGGGGTTGGGAAGATCCCCTGGAGAAGGAAATGGCTACCCACTTCAGTATTCTTGCCCTGGAGAATCCCATGGACAGAGGAGCCTGGTAGACTACAGTCCATGGGGTCACAAACAGTTGGACATGACCAAGCAACTGACACTTTCACTGGTGACTCAGATGGTAAATCTTCACAATGTAAGGGAAAGTACTCCAATCTGTCTATGCAGTTTAAATTTTTATTTACCTGTATTCTACATAAGGCTTCCCTGATGGCTCAGCAGTAAAGAATCCGTCTGCCAGTGCAGGAGCCTCGGGTTCTATCCCTGAGTTGGGAATAACCCTGGAGAAAGAAATGGCAACATATTCCAGTATTCTTGCCTGGGAAATGCCACAGACACTGGAGCCTGGTGGGCTACAGTCCATGGGATCGCAAAAGAGTTGAACGTGACTTAGCGACTAAACAAGCAGAAAACAATTTCTACATAAGGATTATTCCTACATGGTGTGAAACTTCTGGAAGTATTTCTACCATTCTCCCAAACCTGTCCCCCAACTGAAACATGAAATCTCTTCATTCTTTCCTTTTTTTTTTTGACCCCACCACATGGCAAGATGTGGGTTCTTGGTTCCCTGAGCAGTGATTGAACTTGTGTCCTCTGGAAGCTCAGAGTTGTAACCACTGGACTGCCAGGCAAGTCCCATTAATGGATTTTTCAAAATGCTAACATTTTTACTTGTTTGAGAAGTTTGCTTACTTGACAAATGATTAGCAAACATATAATCCATCCATTTAAAGTGTACAATTCAATGTTTTGTACTATATACATAGGGTTATGTAAACATCATCACAATCTAATTTTACATCATTTTTTTGGTTCTCTATAGAAGAAAACCCCACACTCTTAGCAGACCCTCCTTATTCCTTCTACTCACTCCAACCCCAGTCATAGGGAACCATGAATCTACAATCTATCCCTATAAATTTGCCAGTGCTGGACATTTCATATAAATGGAATGATACAATATGTGGCCTTTGTGACTATCTTTTATCACTTGTCAGTTTTCAAGTTTCATCTGTTTTGTGGCATGTATCAGGACCTCATTTTGTTTTATTGCTGAATAATATTCCATTATGTGCTGATAGCACATTTTATTTTTTTCTTTACCAGTAAATGGACATTTGGGTCAGTTTTGCTTTTTGGTGCTTATGAATAATGCTAGTTTAAACATTCAGGATTTTTTCTATGTGGACATGTGTTTTTCTTTCTCTTGGGTAGATACTTAAAAACAGAATTTCTAGGTCACGTGGGAACTCTGTGCTTAACCTTTTGAGGAAATGCAAGGCTATTTTCCAAAAAGCTACACAAATTCACATTAGCAAAGGGGTTCTGATTTCTCCACATTCTCACCAGTAATTGTCTATCTAATGTTTCTTTATATTAAGCATTGTTCTTTCTAGACTACTATTTTTCACTTCAAATCCTTTTCTCAGGCCCTCTCCTTCCCTTCCCTGATCAAATCACTGATATGATAGCATGAATTAGTTTGTCAAATGGCTTTCTTGTGAGAGTGGGTGTTTACTTTGCTTCAGTGCATCTCTGTGAGAGGTTGGCTGGGGGGAAAGTGTGGGGAGATGTGGGGATTCGGCTCCAGAAGAATGGGGCCCATGAGGACTTTGTTTCACAGACTGTTTAGCCAAATGCCTGGGTTGGAGACAGAGTCATGGAATTTGGTTGGTAAGCACATCTCTGGTGTCTTGAAGAAAAGGGTGGAGGTATACTAGGCTAAGTACATTTTTTAAGATTTCTGGAACTCAGAGTAATCCAGCCTGGTGGAACTCTGTTTAAGAGCTCTAGCCAGGGATTTCCCTGATAGTCCCATGGTTAAGAATCTGTCCTCCAACGCAGGGGACGTGGGTTCAATCCCTGGTCAGGAAACTAAGATCCCACTTGCTCCGCAGAACAGCTAAGCCCACGTGCCACAATTAGAGAGCTTGCCTGCTCCAGTGAAGACCCAGCACAACCAAAAAAGAAGAAGAAGAAGAAGAAGAAGAAAGCTCCAGCCAGTCACCATTCACCACGACTCATAGTGAGGTCTGAGAATGCTTTCTCTACTGGTCCACAACAGAAAGGGAAATAAAAAATAAAATTAGTCCTTAGCCACAGTATGAGAACCACTGCAATGAACTAATGTTTTTCAGCATTTTCCTTCCTTCAACTATATGAGACTTTGATACAGGAAGGGAGGGGTCCAGAGCATAAGGAGAATCACAATAAGAGCAGGCATTTACCCAGCATCTCTAAATGCTAGTCTCTGTGCTAACCACTCTACTCACAGTGGCTGATTTAGTTGATACAATTACTACTTCCATTTCATTATGCTATTACTATTTCCATTCCATGGCACTGGGGTCAGGAGGTGTAAGTACCAGCTCTGTGGGTGGGTTTCCATCCTGATGGGTTAGCAAGCTGTGTCCTATCTTAGCTTGAAGCCTGTCTACTTCAGGAGGGTCTGCCCTTCTCATTAATTTGGAGCCTGTTCCAGATTAATTTGGAGCCTATTCTCCTCTCCTTGGCTCTCCCAGGGTTGGCCTCTGGCTCTGCCAGCCCTCTCTGCTTGCTGATTGACATGATCCCAGAAATAGGAGGAAGTCCTGTGATGGGAGAAGACTGAGTATGCATACAGAAAGAATCAAGGCAGGAAAAGAAACTGAGAGAGAACCCAGAGACATGAAGAAGAGCTTGGTTGGAGGCCTTTTTTTTTTTTCTTTTACAGATTTTAATCACTAAAGTACTTCCTGAGTAACTTCTATGTACCAGAGCTTGTACTGTCCATTGCTCAAGGTTCTGTGAGCCTGATGGATAATTTATTCTAGAAAGTCATGGATTATATTGTATATAGGGCATAAATAGATTTCTGAATTATTTTGTTATGGATATCTAATAATTCAGTCAGAAAATTCTTGTACTTAACCTATTTTTTTTTTAATTGCTGTGTAGAACGATTCCTGGACTTTCTGGAGAGATGCATAATTTGCCGGCTGGAGAAGACATCAGTCTTTTGTAAATCCGAGCTTTTTCAATTTAAAATGAAATCTTTGGCTTCGTGGGACTCTTCTCCAGGGGACTGTAAAGTGCACTGGTGTCACTATGTAATTTCTTCAACAAGAGATACTGCAACTTATTGCAGTATAGTTGCTTTACAATGTTGTGTTAGCATCCGTGCTGTGCTATGCTTAGTTGTTCAGTCATGTCCGACTCTTTGCAACCCATGGACTGTAGCCCACCAGGCTCTTCTGTCCATGGGATTCTCCAGGCAAGAATACTGGAGTGAGTTGCCATGCCCTCCTCCAGCGGTCTTCCCAAGCCAGGGATCAAATATAGATCTCCCACATTGCAGGCAGATTATTTGCGATCTGAGCCACTAGAGAAGCCCATGAATACTGGAGTGGGTAGCCTATCCCTTCTCCAGGGGATCTTCCTGACCCAGGAATTGAACTGGGGTCTCCTGCTTTGCAGGCGAATTCTTTACCAGCTGAACTACCAGGGAAGCTGTGTTAGCTTCTGTATAGCAAAATGAATCAGCCGTACATATGGGTATATCACCTCCCTTATGGATTTCCATAGACCTTTCTTTAGGGAAAGACTTGTAGAAATTATTGTGGAAAGTGGAAATTTGGGGGAAGAAATAGATGTTTATTAAAGAAGTGCTAAGTGGGAGGTAATCACATGGTCTATTTCTCACGACCTCAGGGAAAATCCAGGGACTTTTGCATGCTTTTGGAGTGAGGTGGGTATTTTCCTTTATCTTGGGTGAGATCAGGGCAGGCTGCCTGGCTATGTTTGGCTTACCTTTGAACCATGCAGCGCCCTTAACTCTCACTCCCAGCTAGTGTAGCCTGGGACATGCTGTTTATACCAGGGAGAAGAGCCTCTCATTCTCTCTGGTATTGTGGGAGGGCTGCGGTGAGGGGTGAGAAGGAGATGGAGTCTCCCTGCCTCCTCTTCTTAGAGAGTAACCATGGGGTTGTGGATCAGTTTCTTCTTTCTTTCCTCTGCTTGTATGTCCACAAAAGGTTACCCTGCAAAAATCAGTTTTTCAGCCAGGATCATCCTTGTTCCATGAAGATTTTCTAAGGTGGACTTGTGTTCCACTCCTTTGCACTGTTTCCCATCACTATAATTATTTTAATGATTTGTAAAGTGGTCTCCTTATTTAGAGATCTGAGGTTAGTGACCCTTAGGAATAGCAACTGACCTTGAGCAGACTTCCCTGAATTTATAGAACTGAGATGATAATTGAGTAGCCTTGACCCTCAAGTTCATTTCCATTCAGGGAACGTCAGTTCCACGCAGATGTGTTGGTCGTTGACATCAGGCACCTAATCAATGGTTTCAGGGAAACAGTTTCTCATGCATAAACCCTTACACATTTGCTGGCTGGAGAACAGTACTCTATGTTCCTTACTAGTCTTTCCGGTTAGTTGCAAGAGACGAGGTGTGCTATGTACAACGATTCCTGGACTTTCTGGAGAGATGCATAATTTGCCGGCTGGAGAAGACATCAGTCTTTTGTAAGTCTGAGATTTTTCAATTTAAAATGAAATCTTTGGCTTCGTGGGACTCTTCTCCAGGGGACTGTAAAGTGTACTGGTGTCACTATGTAATTTCTTCAACAAGAGCTTGTCTTGGGAGCATCGCAGTGGCTGGGAATTAAGAAACTTCTGTTTCAGCTCCAACCTCACTAGCAGCTTCTGTGTGACCTGAGGGAAATTAGTTAACCTCCTTGGATTTTATGTGCTTCAAAATGAGGGTCAGACCATTACCTCATAGTCTGGGCTCAAGACTCTGCAGGGAGCTGAAACCCAGCGCTATCCCCAGGTGAATGCTGCTAAAACCAGGCTTGTTCCTCGATTTGAAAAGCCCTCCCCTGGCTCAGAAATGCATGGTTACTCATCTGTTAGCCTGCAGTCCTTTTTTGGTGGGGGAGGGCACTTATTATATAATACCTTAGAGTTGAGGGGTGAGTCATGATTTTTAAAGGATGTTACATATTTAATCTTCTTATTTGATTTTCTCCATCCCAGGGAGGGCAGAATTTGTTGTCATCTCAATTCTATAAATTCAGTTTAGGGCAGGGAACTTGAAAGAGGAGTTAAAAGTTAGAATACAGTAGCATACAGGGCAATGCACATTCTTCCATAATCTGACCCCATGGAAGGACAGTTTCTATTTACATTTTCAATAAAAAGTACACTTTGGTATATACTGGATCCAGAATCAAAGTAGCTGAGTTTAAATCTTGGTTCTATCACTCAGTGAGGAACCTTAGGTAAGTTACTTTATTCTTCTCATTTTAAGATGGGAATAATAAAAGTACTCATCTCATAATGTCATTCTGTGGACTAAATAAAATTACGTATATATATATATATGAAGTACTTAGTATATTGCCTATTACATAGTAAACTTCCAATTATTATGTTGTTTTACTACATTTTATTTTCTTAAATACCATCAAGTTATCCTAGGACACCATCAGTTATTCTTCTTTTAAGTGTATACTTTAAATATATATAACACCAGTAGTCTTTTATCAGAAAAGTACAAAAAAGAAAAGATAAAAATAATCTATATTCTTTCCACTCAGATAATCCCTGTTGATATCTTAAAAATAAATAACAAAATAATACTCTTAAAAGTTTAGAAACACCAACTTTAATAGATGTGTATCATTAGTAGATTTGGTATTCTCATGAGAGAAATGTATAAAATGGAAAGTTGGAATCTTCTCCCTTTTTGCAGGGTAATTTCTATTACCTTTTGATTATTTCCAGAAAAACGCACCCTTTACCACATCAAACTTTGCCCTTCTCACACATAAGATATCATACAAAGCATACTGTTCTGCCCTTGCTTTTTTCCACTTCTATATCTGAGAGCTTTTCCACCAACAGATCTGTTTAGTTTTCTCTCATGCCCTACTTGCATTCCATAGATGATACATTCATGTATGAATAGATGTATCATAGATGTATCATAGTTTAGTTATCCTATTTCTACTGATGGACATTGGGTAATTTTCAGCTGTAGTTAGTTAGTTTGCAGTTTAATTATGTATCAGTGACTATCGCTGTATGCATGTCTTGGAGAATTTTTATGAAGTATATCAATAAGGTAAATTCCTAGCTATGGGTTTACTGAGTCAGCAGTTTTAGTTTTGATAGTTATTTGATAGATCCTTCTCTACTAATTTACATCAATTTAACACTTCCACTAAAGGCCATTTCCTTTACCCAGTTGCAGGTACTGGGTATCCTCCAACTATAAGCATTTTCAAGAGTAAAAAGTATCATTATGTGATTTATATTTCTGATAAGTGAAGGACATTATCTCTTTCTTGTTTGGATTTTGTTATGAGTGAGGCCAAACAGCTTGTCCTATATTTACTGGGTGTTTGTCTTCTTTCACTATAAACTGCATGTTTTTATACTTTGTCCATTTTTCTGTTAGATTATTTAACTTTTTCTTATTTATTTATGTGACCTTAAACACATAAATATGTGGTTTCGAGAGATATATTAAATCATATGAAAATTTAATTATGTCTTGGAATAAAAAATTTTGCTTAGGAGATATAGTAGATAAAAATTGTGTTTGCTGGCCCAGCCTCTATTTCCTCTTCTGAAAGAAGCCGCCAGATTTTCCTTTTGGATAACAGCATGTTTTTGCTCCACACGTTTTGGGTTTCTCTGTGTCTGGACATGTGATCTAGACTTGCACAGCAAAGCCTTTCAAATTTCTGGCCACAGTACAGAGATGAAGACCCACACCCAAGCAGTGAGAGACTTTCCATGACTTTGCTGTATCCATTTGAGGAAAGGCACTCTTTCTCTCACTCCACTGCAATTACTGAGAAGGGTAAATAGGATGCTTTAGGAAATACAAAACAGTGGAGCCTCAAGTCAGGAAGTAGGAGAAGACAAACATTGATAATTGTCTTGTCGAATACCATGGGCCTTCTGGATAAACTTAGCTTGACTAGGGAAGTTTGATAGGAAAGGATAAGCTGAAGATATGCAAAGGCAGGTGGGAAAAAAGCTATTAGGATGATTGAAATTCAAAACAATCCTGGCAGAGTTTCCTGTGCTATATACAGGGAGCTCTACTCAATGATCTCTAATAACCTATATGGGAAAAGAAATCTAAAAAAAGACTAGACATATGCATAATGATTTACTTTGCTGTACGCCTGAAACAAACATAACATTGTAAATCATCTATGCTCCAATTAAAAAAAAAAAAATCCTGGCAGGGTTGTGAATGCCAGGCAAAGTTTGTCCACAAAGGGGAACTGGGCACTTGTTTTGAGTAACTGCACTATGACCTCTATATTGTGAAATGTCCGAGTCTTAAATAGAGACTGGTTTACTAGCTGTTAGTCATGTTATAGCCTGCGGTATAAGGGACACACTTCCTGGAAATGTGATTCAATATGTCTGAGGGTTTTTTTAAAAAATGTATTTATTTTTAACTGAAGGATAATTGCTTTACAGTATTGTGTAAAGCACAGTATTGAGGGACAGAGAGGCCGGACACGCTGCAGTTCATGGGATCGCAAAGAGCTGAACACGAATTGGTGACTGAACAACAAATTGTGTTGGTTTCTGCCATGTATCAACGTGAATCAGCCATAGGTATACATATGTCTCCTCCCTCTTGAACCTCCCTCCCACCTCCCACTCCATCCCAACCCCCTAGGTTGTCACAGAGCCCTGATTTGAGTTTCCTGAGTCATACAGCAAATTCCCATTGGTAATCTATTTTGCCTGAGTTTTTAAATTTTTTTTATAAAGTCACACACATTGATAGCTACAGAAGCATTGGAAATGAAGGATGGCTTCTGTGTTTGTTTCTCAGTCTTCCTCTCCCTCCCTTTCTCTTTTAATTGGGAATCTCGGATTTGTACTTCATCATAATGTCAGAGGGCAAGGTACTACCACGTTACACATAGTTTAATAGCCAGAGTTCAAGATTAAAACCATGGAAAGCCAGGAGGTAAGAGTACAGTTTCATAATGCTGCTTACTTTTGGCCTTGAACACCAGCTTATGATCATATTCCTTTTGGCAAGCTCCAAGTTTAACTTTCAATAAGAAGAGTTAAGTGGTGAAAATGTGTAAGATAAACTCATAAAATTAAGTTTCTAAAACAAGAATTAGTGAAGTGAAAAAGCATAAAATCAGCTCAGAGTCAGGAAAGCTAGTAATTTATATCCACTTAAATATGGTTTCATTAAACTTTTTTTTTTTTTTTACAGTGTGATAGTAGGTGGGGTGACAGATCAGCAAAATCCAAACCACGTAATAAAACCAGCCCCACTGATGAAAGAGAAAAGTTCACTAAATGTTGATCAAAATGCTTTTCTCTCTTCAGGATAAACTCATTAGAAAAATCAGACTGGAACCATATGGGCTGAAGTTTGACCAATGAGCCATGGACTGAATTAAAGGGACAAGCTGTGTTGCCTTTTCTCCTTATAGGATCTTGAGGATTTGACTGTGAGGTGAGGCTAGGAACCAAGAGGGCCGCCTTCCCATTGTAAGTTCATCTATTTTGGTGAAAGACATTCTCCCCAGCTCCCCTTTCTTCTTTTCCATCTTTTTTATTTCTGTGTATAATAATGACTATATTATTTGGTATTATTGAAACTGAAATATTTTAAATATATGTATTTTTTCTGGCCCTGTGCCTATGCGTGCTTAGTTACTCAGTTGTGTCTGACTCTTTGCTACCCCGTGAACTGTAGCCCTCTAGGCTCTTCTGTCCATGGGATCTCCAGGTAAGAATACTGGAGTGGGTTGCCATTTGCTTCTCCAGGGGATCTTCCCACACTAGGAACTGAACCTGTGTCTCCTGCATTGCAGGCAGATTCTTTAACATATGAGTCACCAGGGAAGCCCTTTCTTGACTACTGTGGAAGCCAAATGTTCTCATTTTAATTACAATTTTTAACTTAAAAAAAAAATGTGGACCATTTAAAAAGTCTTTATTGAATTTTTGTTACAATATTGTAACAATATTTCTGTTTCTTCATACTTTGAGTTTTGGCTGCAGTTCATGTGGGATCTTAGTTCCCCAGCCAGGGGAGCTAAACCTGCACCCCGCCGTACGGAAAGGTGTATTCTTAACCACTGAACCACCAGAAAAGTCCTACATTTAATTATTTTTAAGAGAACATTTTCTAAGGGGTCTTATTACTTCTTTGGTATCTTTATTGGGCCTTACTATTGTTCTTTATGTCAGTATAATTTTGTGTCCACATAGTAAGTCTCCTGTTAGGCTGTCAGCTTTTGCGTATTTGTCATCCATGGTTGCTGCTCCAGAGAAACATCATCGCCTTTTCTAGCTTAAGTCCTCAGTATGAAGTGGTGACTATCACACCTGTGAGTCAGGTAGGGGACATATTTTTATAGCAAATTTTGGGTCATAGTGTGTCAGTATATTGTGGAGAGGATCCCCATGCTGAACACATAGTTGGATTAGATGGGCTTTAATCAGAAGTGCTTTAATTACTGGCTCTTCAACACTTAGTAGGTAGAATATGTTCCCCTTTTCTTGACTACTTTTCCCCTTTTCTTATTGCCTGGCTACTTTTCTTTCATTCTTGTGATCTTAGCCATTTCCTGTGGGGGACCCTCTGTGACTGTTCTGCTAGGTCTCCTCAAGTACTCATAACACTTGGACTTCCTGCATCATCACTAACTGTATCACATTTTACTCTACTTTCTTATGTAATGTCTGGGTTTCCTGGTAGAAGCCTTGCAGGCTGGCATTGAGCACATTAAGGTTTCCCCAGTGCTCTGCACATAGTAGGTGCTTTATAAATACTCGTTTAATAATGAGTAAATGCTCGATTCTTAAGTTGATGCAAATGTAATCACTGCCTTACCATGCCACACAGTGAGAGTGGATCACATTGGCAACAAAATGGTGATACCCGTAGCTTCAGAAAAAGGGCAGCTTATGCTACAGACTTTGATGTGTAAGAAATATCTTTTTATATGGATGAAATTACCTCTATTTTCTAAGTTTCTTTCCTGTCCTGCTATTAGTGCTCAGTTGCTTTAGTATATAATCCAATGCTTTCCGACCCACTGGACGGAAGCCCGCTAGGCTCCTCTGCCCATGGGGCCTCCAGGCAAGAATACTGGAGTGGGTTGCCATTCCCTTCTCCAGGAGATCTTCCCCGCCCTGCGAGTGAATCTGCATCTCCTGCATTGCAGGCAGGTCAGGTCTTTTTTTTTTTTTAATACCCCTGAGCTACCAGGGAAGCCCCTGCTACTAGTAGGACATGAAAACTATCATTATTGGGGCTCCCTTCCTTCTCATGGGCTAACCAAGAATCTGGAAGGTATATGTAACTGGTGCCTGGAGAAGTAAGAAGACCTCTAAGTCTTCAGTCTTTCATTGCCATCACTGCTGTTATAATTGTTCAGACCCACTCACTGCTCAAAGGTAGCCATCTTCACTGTCATCGGTCAAGGGGCACCTAGGGCAATTTCTCTACTTTCATAGTCATCACTCTGAAACCTTGCCACTATCCTGTGGGATCATCTCCGCTCTCTTCCCTGTCCTGTGAAATCTCTCTCTTATTTCCATTAAAACATTTGCTTTCTCCCTTCTTTCTAGCCCAGTCACCTCAAATAGTTCTTGTAAACAAAGACCTTGTAAAACAAAAGCCAGGAGAGGTGGTGAACTCTAAGCAATTTCTTCTCTGCCTTGCAATACAAACGCCACAAAGAAGAAGGTGAAAAGTGCAAGTGAAAGTTGCTCAGTCATGTCCAACTCTGCAATTCCATGGACAATAGAGTCCATGGAATTCTCCAGGCCAGAATACTGGAGTGAGTAGCCTTTCCCTTACTCCAGGGGATCTTCCCAACCCAGGGATCAAACCCAGGTCTCCTGCATTGCAGGTGAATTCTTTACCAGCTGAGACACAGGGAAGCCCAAAGAAGAAGGTATCCAGAGGCTATTTGTTTCACATGAGGAAAGGGAAAAAAGGGGAAAGAACAAAATATATATTAATAACCAAAAAATTAACCTTAACTCTTAAGGACTGAATTGAGTCCCACCAAAATGTTGGTCTTCCCTGGTAGCTCAGTTGGTAAAGAATCCACCTGCAATGCAGGAGACCCTGGTTCAATTATTGTGTCAGGAAGTTCCCCTGGAGAAGGAATAGGCTCCCCACTTCAGTATTCATGGGCTTCCTTGGTAGCTCAGACGGTAAAGAATCCACCTGCAATGCAGGAGACCTGTGTTTGATCCCTCAGTTGGGAAGATCCCCTGGAGGGGGACATGCATCTTCAGCATCAGTCCCAATCCAGTATTCTTGCCTGGAGAATCCCCATGGACAGAGGAGCCTGGCGGGCTACTGTCCATGGGGTCACAAAGAGATGGACACAACTGAGTGATTAAGCACACAAAACGTTGAAGCCTCACCCCCAGCCCCCATGTAACTATCTTTGGAGACAGGGCCTTTAGGCAGTAATTAAGGTCAGAGAGTCCCTTGGACAGCAAGGAGATCAAACCAGTCTATCCAAAAGGAAATCAGTCCAGAATATTCATTGGAAGGACTGATGCTGAAGCTGAAACTCCAATACTTAGGCTACCTGATGCAAAGACTGACTCATTGGAAAAGACCCTGATGCTGGGAAAGGTTGAAGGAAGGAGAAGAAGGGGATGACAGAGGATGAGATGGTTGGATGGCATCACCGACACAATGGACATGACTTTGAACAAGCTCAGAGAGTTGGTGATGG
Source organism: Ovis aries (assembly GCF_016772045.2). NCBI lineage: Eukaryota > Metazoa > Chordata > Mammalia > Artiodactyla > Bovidae > Ovis > Ovis aries. The sequence goes on from NC_056062.1 coordinate 47,513,976, forward strand.
ACAGGGAAGCCTGGTGTGCTGCAGTCCATGGGATCACAAAGAGTCATACACGACTGAGTGACTGAACTGAACTGAACTAAGGTCGTAGAGGTGGGATCCTAGTCCAATAGGGTTAGTGTCTTTCGAAGAAGAGGAAGAGAGACCAGCACTTGCTCTCTCCCCTACATGTAAGGATACAGTAAGAAGGCAGCTGTCTGCAAAGCAGGAAGAAGGCTCTTATCAAGAACAAAATATGCTGACAGAATCTGGAGGATTCTCAGTCTCCAGAACTGAAAGAAGGTAAATTTCTGATTACTGGGTGGTAAATTTCAGACCACCCAGTCTGAGGGGTTTTGTGTGTGTGTGTGGCGGCTCAAGCCGGTGAAGACATGGACTTCGTATTCCCGCCCCAGAGAGTCCCTGGGTTGCCCAAGAGAACCAGTCTATCCATTAGGTATCTTGGAGAGCATCAGACTCACCATGGACTTAGGAGTCTATGACACAGTTGGGAACTGAAAAAATACATTCATTAGTTTAAAATAAGAAAATAGCATAACTGAAACTAATAGCAAGTTTAATGAAGGGTGTATAAAGTGTAATATCATACCACTCACGAATGGCTAAACTTAGAATCCATAACAACTTTTATTACATGTGAAAATCATTTATAGGTTAGACTTTTCTCACTTCTCAAGATTTCCCAAGTACCCACCATGATTTCTGAGTATAATAAATTAAGTAAATTATAGTTGGGTGTCTCTTAGTCACTCAGTCATGTCCTGTTCTTTGTGACCCCATGGACTGTATAGCCCACCAGGCTCCTCTGTCCATTGGGATACTCTTATAGTTATTTATAAATAAAAAACCTTTTGGCTTTTCAAACCAAAGTGGTATTTAGTACAGGAATGTGAGTACACTCTTTTATGTTTGATATGGTGTGAGGTGAAATCCCTGAATTTCTAAAGGCCTGTTTCTTCAGCTCCCTCACTTCCTGCAGTGTCCGGGGTCCTCTCTGCTTGAGCACATCGTATAACTCTGATACTAACTGCCTGGAGTTAGTGCAGATATCACTGGGATATGCATGCGCTTCAACAAGGTTGCCCTCAATTCAGACACCAGCCAGAGGCAGTGTACACCCCTGCAGTGTGCACCCCATTTTGTTTACCCATTTATCTGTTAGATGTTTGAATTGTTTGCACCTTTGGGCTGTTGCAAATAGTGATTCTGTTGACCTATTTACATGATCTTCTCAAAGTATTCTTTCCTCCACCATGTCTACCTTACTGATGGGCCCATCAAAAACATTCTTCATTTACAGTGTTTGTAGTTTATAAAATTTGATTTTATAAAGGGAACTGAGGTAAGCAGGCCTGTCTTTGTTCAGTCCCTAAGTCGTATCTGGCCCTTTGTGACCCAACGGACTGTTGCCCGCCAGGCTCTTTTGTCCATGGGATTTCCCAGGCAAGAATACTAGAGTGGGTTGCCATTTCCTCCTCCAGGGGGTCTTTTCCACCCAGGGATCAAACCCACGTCTCCTTTCTGCTGCATTGGCAGGCAGATTCTTTACCACTGTGTCACCCATGCAGCCCCAAAATGAGCCTGTAGTGTGAGCCTTTCTGTTAATCTAGTGAGGAGTTAGGCTATAATTCATGTTTGTTGTAGCTGTAGGTGGCAGAGGCTTCAAAATAGTCTAGTGACCTGGTTTTCAATCTCTTCTCTTGACTCTGGGCTTCCCTAAGTAGTCTTCCTCAGAGAAAATCTGCATCTGGAAATTCCTTCAGCTACAATCCACTATTATTACATGGGAGCCCTGCTCATACAGTGGTAAGATATGAGGTAGGGGAAGCATTGACTAATCTTATGATTTAATCTCAGTCTTTTTATTTTTCTTTATTATTATTATTTTTTAATCCTGCAGGATCTTAGTTTTCTGATCAGGGATCAGACTCTTGCCCCCTGCAATGTGGGCACAGAGTCTTAACCACTGGACCACCAGGGAAGTCCTTTTTTCTTTTCTTTATTATAGTTGACATACAGCACTATATAAGTTTAAGGTATATGGCATAATGATTTGATTTACATACATCATAAAGTAATTATCATGATAAGTTTAGTGAACATTCATCATCTCATAGATACAAATTAAAGATGTAGAAAAAATTAAAGTTAAAATTTTTTTCTTGTGCTGAGAACTCGTTTTACTTTCAACAGCTTTCATATATAATATATAGCAGTGTTAGAGTAGGAGAAGGAAATGGAAGCCCACTCCAGTGTTCTTGCCTGGAGAATCCCAGGGATGGGGGAGCCTGGTGGGCTGCCATTTATGGGGTCGCACGGAGTCGGACACGACTGAAGCGACTTAGCAGCAGCAGTGTTAGATTATGTTGTATGTTGCATTCCTAGTACTTATTTTTATCTGATAACTGAAAGTTTGTGCCTTTTGACTTTCTTTCTCCAATTCCCCCTCCCCCAAACCCCTTCCTCTGGTGACCACAAATCTGATCTCTTTTTTGGAAGTTTTGTTGACCTACAACACTATATTAGTTCCTGTTACATAACATAGAGTAAATCTCAGTCTTTTGGTGGGCCTGTGTTGCTTTACTGTGACCTTCAAAGTGTTTCTTAGCTTCCCCATATAGTCAAAGCTATGGTTTTTCCAGTAGTCATGTGAGAGTTGGACTATAAAGAAGGCTGAGCACTGAAGAATTGATGCTTTCAAACTGTGGTTCTGGAGAGGACTCGTGAGAGTCCCTTGGACTGCAAGGAGGTCAAACCAGTCAATCCTAAAGGAAATCAACCCTGAAGATTCATTGGAAGGACTGATGCTAAGGCTAAAGCTCCAATTCTCTGGCCACCTGATGCAAATAGCCAACTCATTGGAAAAGACCCTGATGCTGGGAAAGATAGAAAGCAGGAGGAGAAGGGGCAGCAGAGGATGAGATGGTTGGATGGCATCACCAACTCAATGGATGTGAGTTTGAGCAAATGTGGGGTGATACAGAAGGACAGAGAAGCCTGGCTTGCTGCAGTTCATGGGGTTGCAAAGAATTGGACACGACTTAGTCACTGAACAACAACAATCCCTTATCACTGAACAACAACAATCCCTTGGCTGGGACAAGAAAGCTAGAGGGGCCTTCGGAGAAGAGCTCTTTTCCCCAGTGGACTAACGCTCTGATAAAGTCTTCCTTGAGAGTAAGCCTTTGAGATGGAGAATGCTTTGTATTTTATGGTGATTACTCTCCCTTGTCCACTGCCAAAGCAACAAGTGGCCTTTATCAGCTCTTCACTGTGGGCACCTAGTGGAATTCTGGAGGTGAAGCCCACAGACATGTGGAGGGGGCTCCCAGGACTGTTGTCCCCAGGAGTTTCTCATTCTGATGCTAGTCCACACTCAGCTTGCCTCAGTTGGTCAAAATTACCATTTATGTTTTCCTACCAGTTTATGGCTTCCGCAGCTTCTGCTTCAGGTAAACACATCTAGGGTGTGACTTGCTGAATTTACCTGTCTTTCAAAAGTATAAGTAGCCCTTTACCCTGTGTTCTTAGTTCTCTGATGGGTCAAAGAAAAGTTGTTGATCTTTAGTTTGTTTGACTTTTTCTTGTAAGGACAAGAGTGACAGCTTCCAGACTCCTTACATATCAGATATGAAGCCAATTGTTATTTTTAAAAACTTAAGAAATTCAAGAAAAAATTTTAATCTTGATAATGTACATTTCAGCTTCTCAGAATCCTCATGGTCATAAAGCTCTTCTCAGTGTCTCTGCTAAATCCTCAAATTGCATTGCTTCTCATTAGTCCCTTATCCTTTGTCCCATCTTAGTTAAAGTTGAGAACATCCATAAACCTAATATTCCCTCATTCATGAAAGAGACTTTTAGGTCTCTCCCAGCTTTATCTTCTCTAAGCTAAATAATGACAAATGTTCTAGACTTCCTAATGTCACTATTTTCTGAATATTTCTTTTGTTTGTTTGCTCCTTTCTGAGTCTTCTGAGCCTTCTGTGCTTTTGAACTCTGATTTTTTTGGGATCTTGGGAAAACTTGTAGCTTTATGAGTAGTTCTGGAAAGGCCTAGATTTTGAAACCTTTCAGGAATTTGTAGTGAAACTGGGGAGTCAGGAAAGTTGTATACAAGGGTTAATAAAAATAGAAGGTAGAAGGTGCTAAGTATATTTGGATGACACAGACAAGAGTGCTATATAATTCTGAAGATGGTGTATCTGTTGAGGGCTGGTTTGGTGAAAAAGTGGTTGTAGAGGATGTAAACTGGAACTTGGGTCTTAAAGGAACAGGAAGACTTTGATAAGTGGAAAATAGTCATTGAGGGAATTCTGAACAGAAAGACTAAAGAAGGCATGAAAGTGAAAGTGTTAGTCACTCAGTTGTGTCTAAAACCTTGCAACTCCATAGACTATAGCCCACCAGGCTTCTCTTTCCATGGAATTCTCCAGGCAAGAATACTGGAGTGGGTTGCCATTTCCTTCTCCAGGAAATCTTCCTGACCCGGGGATCAAACTTGGGTTTCTTACATTGCAGGCAAATTCTTTACCATCTGAGCCACATTCAAAGAATAAATACTTTGGTTGACATAGAATCCTTATAAGAACATACTGGGAAGATACCAAGGGACCTGCTTAAGAAGTATAGGATCCTTCCTGTGGGTGAAAGAGGCACTTTTAAGATATTTGACCAAGGGATGTCTTATTCAAGTCTGGGTTTTAAGAAGATTAAGATGAGGGTGGTATATTTGGCTGGATTGCTATGGACGAGTGAGTGGAAGAGAATTAGAGCAGGCATATTTAGGACCGTAATTGTCATACTTTCAAAAAAGAGTATAGGGCAAATCCATTAATAAGTACAGCGATGGCTACAGTAAGAATGATCAGGGTGCTTTTGTTGTTGTTGTTGTTGTTTTTTTGCCTTAACCTTTATTTCTTAATATCTAGAAATAGACACAGGCAGGGGTATAGTAGGGTGAACTACACTATCCTGAAAGTGGGAACAATCTCCCTCTGTAGATTCTTAGGTCTGCTCTGCTTCCTCTCTCTTAGCCATTAACTATTTCTCTGTCTAGTTTTGGTTTTTATCTTGTGGTCCAGATTTCTCTGACTTGTTATGTTGCTTGGCTGTGATTTTTAAAAGGAGAAAGGTTGCAAATACTTTTTGGCTACCATCTTGAATAACACAATCCTTGGGAGAGGCAGCTTAAACATTACCTCTGTAAATACTTACAACAACTTTCTGAAGCAAGGATTACCTCTTTCTATAGATGAGAAAATTGAGTAGGAGGTATACAACTGGTAAGAGGTAGAAGAAAATTCCAAACCCAGGTCTGTTTGACTCTAGGCTGAACTGCTTTAGGTTTATGGGGCCATCTATATGCACATTTCTGTTAAGTCTATTCAAAACTGTTCACTGGGTCACTGTTTCTGTCAAAGGATAAATCAAGTCACAGCAACAGGACTACAAGGCCCCATGTGACCTGCCACATCTTCCTCATTACTCTTTGATCTCCACTCCCTTTCATCTTCTCCACTTTTATGTTGGCCTCTTTGTAATTCCTTGTACCAACCAGGCTTACTTCCATCTTCGGGTTTTTGCACTAGCCTTTCTTGCAGTGTGGAACATCCTTAACCATAAATATCTGCTTTGTAATGACATCACCTTCTTCAAGTCTGTGCTCAAATCTTCACCTTTTTCTTTGGGACTATCCTGATAATCCTATTTAAATTGCAGTCTGCTCCTTACTCCATCACATCCAAATCCTCTTATTTTTTCTATTTTTTCCTCCACAGTACTAATCACCATCTTCTAAATGATACAATTTACTTTTTTTACAAATTATGTTTATCATTTGTTACTCTCAAGTAGAAGGGAGGCAATTTTTGTCCTTTTTTGTTGTTCATTGAAATATGCCAAGCATGTAGAAAACAGCATCTAGAAACCTAGCAATTACACACACACACACAAATCATCAAATGAATTACTTTTCTTGCTTTTGTATTTCCTATAATTCATCCTAAAACTACTTGGAGTGTTATAAAAATCATGTCACAGCTAGAATGTCTCTTTATGTATTCTCCTGGGAAGTCGATAAAGAATGTTTGTACAAGTTATTGAAATAGGTTGGATTTCTCCGTTTCAGATGTAAAAAGAAGATATGAAGTACATGGACTACCTGTTAGTTTGATATTCTTTGTTGCAAGTTCAAGAAAAATTATTAGGACCTGAAGTTTGCTATCTCTATTATTTTAATTAGTTGATCAGATTTTAATTGCCTGATAATTGTTTCACTCAGTATTACGCATTGCTTTTTTATACAGTGATTTAAATGACAAGATATAGTAGAGTTGTTTCCAACATCAGAAACAAAACTTAAATTGGATACAATGTCACAGCATTCCAGAGTTAGTACCTTTAAATGTGTCCATTGTGGAACCTGGTAGGGGTGGGGGTGGGGCTGGTTGGAATTGTTGCTAAAAGAATTTAGGAAATATGTTTTAGGTCATTTGGTGAGCAGGAATCCTCCACCCCTCAACCACTGAATCCATGTTAAGAAGCCTACATTATTTGTAACTAAGCTACTTTCAATAAAAAATTGCTAGATTAAACAACAGTCACCAAATCCAAGATGCTACCTCCATTGAAGAAGCATTAAAGCTACACTCTGGACTTCAGACTTCAAAAGAGCTCTTTTTCTCATAGTTAGTAATAACAAAGATTTCTAAGGCAGAGCCTTTTAGCACCTTGTATAATTCTCAGTACTTCATAGATCCTCAAATTTAATTGAACATATACTCTCTAATTATCCAATTTCAACATGAGGCATGTCTCAACTGAGGGCCTCCCGGGGACCTGCAGGCATTTAGCATGCTCTTTGGTGAAGGCGCTTCCTCTCTGAGTGATTAGAGGTAATGAGTTCAACTGTCTCAAGGAGTACAAAGTGAAAAGTGTACAAGGACTCTGCTTTTAAGCCTCCAATTATACTGATGGTTTGCCACCTCGCCCCTACCTTGTAACATAATACTTTCTGAGATGGAAAATGAATATTTCCCTATCGAGCTTATGATGTGCATCAAAATTTAGTTCCTGGGGTCAGAGTCAGATGCAGGCACCTCATTTTTCTTTAAAGGACCGGAGATAATGTGCATAATTTTGGGTCCATTTTTGGTCCATTGGTTCTCAAGTTTTCATTATAAGAATTGCCTGAAGGGTGTATTAAGTATATATACCTGCAAGGACTGGGATTACCTCACTGAAGAGAGGAGATCAGGAATTTGCATGTGTTAAGAAACTCCCCAAAGGGATTTACCTGTAGATGCTTTGAGCAACAGGAGAGCTTATCACTGGGTACCATTTGTGTGGAGTTTGAGGAGATCCATGACCATTACCATGTGTAATGCTATGAATATAGCTATTGGAGAAACTTATCCCCTACCGTACTTTTATTCTGTGTAGGCAGTGCCTAAAGATTAGTGAGAATGCACAAAATAAAGAATTGATACATCAGTGGAACTCTGATAAAGCAGATGGTAGTAGTCCCCCTCTTAGCTCTGGTCTCACTTTCTATGGTTTCAGTTACCTGCAGTCAACTGTGGCCCAAAAATACTAAATGAAAAATTGCCAGAAGTAAAGAGTTCAGAAATTTAAAATTGTGTACTGTTCTAAGTAGCATGATGACATCATTCCACTATGTCCTACGTGGGATCCCCAACTGCTGACACCATCTGCTCCTGATATCCACCTGTTGCCATTGTCCTGGCTTGATGATCCACGATCACCTGGAATAGATGACCCTCCTTCTGAGTTAACAGTCACAGAGTCAGTAGTTCTAATGCTATGTCACAGTGGCTATGTTGTTCATGTCACTTCATCTCATCATATAGGCATTTTATTGCCCTACATCATCACAAGAAGAAGGGTGAGTACAGTGCAGAATAAGATACTTTGAGAGAGAGAAAGGGAGACACATACCTCCAGAGAAAGAGAGAGAGGGACTATATTCATATAACTTCTATTGTAGTATACTATTATTATTTATTATTAATTACTGTTGTTAATCTCTTACTGTGCCTAATTTATAAAGTAACCTTTATCATAAGTATGTATGTACAGAAAAAAAAATAATATATGTAGAATTTGGTACTATCTAAGGTTTCAGGCACCCACTTGGAAGGGATCCCTCATAGGTAGGGGACCATTGTACATTGAATTGGTGTCAGAGTGAGAAATCTAATTTTTTTAAAAGGATTTTTTTAAAAAAGGATTTCCCCCCAAAGATTACTTTTTCTTTTATCTCATTGCATGCAAGCTTGCTTGAGCTTGAGCATAAATGAGCTAGCTTCTAATCTATTTTTGTCTCTTTCCACCATACCATGAAATCTATATGTCGCTCTTAATTTTAAGTTTTTATTTTGACCAAAGTCATGGAGCTAGTCTAGCCTACTGCTGGCACTTTAGACAGCCAGGAGAAAAAAAAAGTAATATAATCATAAGCCTGGAAAAAAGGAAAATGCCAGTATTCCACCAAATAGATTAGCAATTATACTAGTAGAAATAAAGGACAGACATGGCTTCAGGGAGTCCTTTTGATCTGTACTTCATGGGGGGAAAAAAAACCTTAATGTGTTCATACATGATTCTCAGTGACTTCTAGAAACTGCTTTTGTCACTGAAATACAGAGCAACCACAAAGTAACAAGAATCAGACAATTTTCCTCTTGTAGTAGCTGTTTCATGTCATTTACAAATTCAGACCATTCAAATTGTCACAGTAATTCAGTGACAAAGTGGTCAGTTTCAAACTTCAATGTTCACGTTTAGAAGGTAGCACCATAACCTCACAAAGACATGTTTCAGAGACATAGTCACTATATATTACCCATTATATATTTTAAAAATATGTCATTGAAGTAGCTGATGTTGATAATTGCTAATAAGCAGTTCAGTTCTTTCAGACTATTGTATCTTTTTTGCCAACTAGAAATAATTATGTATAAAAGTGAACCAAGTTCATTCTCATTTTCACTTTTTGTCTTCTCCAAGAAAAAATATACTAATTTAAGTATCCATTGAATTTAGCATACAGTTTATTCACCCCCAAAACTGTGAGAACATTTCAGCTTATTTCACATTCACTCATAAATTCTCTTTAGACAATTGTTTATTGACTCTTGACAGAAAAAATTGAAATTACTTAATTCATTATAGAAAATCATAGAGACAAAAATTATGTATCATTATTATATTAAATGATTTGAGCCCATCTCATTCTGTTGACAAAGAAATGGACAATATAATTCACCTGAGTGGCGAGTAGGCATTCGAATATTTTTAAAGCACCACGGTGGTGATTCTGTCACCAAAATTCAGTCTCTTTATACTGGTGCCAGATTAAACCTCAGAGACAAGAGTTTTGGGTGAATTAGAAAGAAATAGCTTTATTGCTTTGCCAGGGGAAGGGGGCCACAGCAGGCTAATGCCCTCAAGACTGTGTGTCTCCCCCTGGATGGGGTATGGAAGAGTTTTTTTTTTTTTCTTTTTAAATCAGGCATTTGTAAACAAGAAAGCATACATTAATTACATAAAAAAGCTTTCTGAATAGTAGAGTAAGTCATATTGTCGTTAGCAACAGCAAAGGAGAGAAGGGGACAGCGACGCGGGCACCAGAGTGGGGCTGTGGTTTTTTTCCTTAATTGAAAAAATAAAGTGTCGTTTGTGACTCCTGACTTAAAGCGAGAACAAGACAGCCCCCTACAAGCCCCGTGGGGAGGCACGGAAGGTGGGTGGGTTTGCCCAGCAAGCCGGGTGAGCCGGGGGCGTGTTCATCTTCCATTAGAAACAACCCAGAAAATAGGACAGCTACCGGTAAGGAAAGAGCCCCGGGGGAGGACCCATCATGTACACGTATGATACACGAGTGTAAGAGGAGAGAGTATTCACACGGTCGGTTTGTACATTGGCGAGTTCTGTATGAAAAGCAGGACAGTGTGAGTGAGTTAGCTGTTCCATAGATAAGAATGTTCTTGCTGTTGTTTTTTCCCTTCGTTAGAAAACTTCTTGCAGCATGGAAATAATGAGTGATTAAACTGAATACACGGTCATTCTGGTAATGGGTATTACAGACGGGGAGAGTCAGCAGCCTGTGGAAAGAGGCCTCTTTTGAAAGAAATGCAACTGCAGCTGCTAGGCCGGAGCCCGGGGCCCCTGCCCCCGAGGACGGGGACGAGGACAGACAGCCCCACGCCGGCCTTGCCGGGGGCCACCACGAGCTCTGGCAGGTCGTGGGACTCTCTCGGTGGGTGTGGAGTTGGGGCGGGGGGCGGGGCGCTGTGGAACCAGGCCGCCGGACCCACCGCCTCACCTCCGTTCTTCCCGACATCAGGGACCAAGCTGGGTGGTCGCCGCCCAGGCCCAGATGGTGCCAATGGTCGGATGTGCAGGTGAGCAGAAGGGAGAAGAGGCGATGCGTTGCCCTCGCATGCAATTTGGAAGAATTTGTCTCCCTCTGGAGTCTAAAAAGTCAGAAAGTGAATGGAGCAAACCAGGTGGCCTGCGATGGCGGATCCCAGGGGCCCTGTAACCTCACTGCAAGGTTCAGATGGCCGCAAAACACAGCCGCACAGAAGCACACTGACACACTTAAAGCTTCGCTCCAACTAAATCAGTTTCCCTCGAAGAAATGACTGAAAAACACAACTCTGGAAAAACAAGGCTGAACACAGCATTCTGAGCGTTGCAAGACACAACTGACTTTCTACATGACATGGTAATATTGCCCATTGGTGGATATAGTATTCAGTTAAGTTCAGTCACTCAGTCGTGTCTCACTCTTTGTGATCCCACGGACTGCAGCGCGCCAGTCCTCCCTGTCCCTCACCAACTCCCTGAGTTTGCTCAAACTCATGTCCATTGAGTTGGTGATGCCATCCAAGCATCTCATCCTCTGTGGTCCCCTTCTCCTCCTGCCTTCAGTCTTTCCCAGCATCAGGGTCTTTTCAAATGAGTCAGCTCTTCACATCAGGTGGCTAAAGTATTACAGTTTCAGCTTCAGCATCAGTCCTTCCAATGTATATTCAGGACTGATTTCCTTTAGGATCTCCTCGCTATCCAAGGAGCTCTCAAGAGTCCTCTCCAACACCACAGTTCAAAAGCATCAATTCTTTGGGATATAGTATGACGGAGGTTTAAAATTCCATGCATACAGATTTAATAACTGCAAAGAAAAACAGAATCAAAAAATTTTTTTAAAAAAGGAAAACAACAAAACAAATGCTGCATATACATGATGTCTCTTTGCACTGCACTTTAGAAGTGGAGCCAGAAGCACCCAACCAACCAAGGGCAGAACCCCACCAGTGACCTGATCACCGGCACTCTGCTTGAGGAGTCTTGCACTGTTCAAGCAGCAGGGTGTGATCAGCTCATGGATATTCTCCTGATTTCTTGGTGATGAGGTAATCTGGAGTCAGCATCAACAACCTTCTGGTTTCATCCTGTCTGAGGTCTGCCTCACCTGTGGGCAGCATATAATAAACTTCTTCCACCTGGTGAGGATCTCAGCCTATACAAAACAGCTCCAAGAACATGGCTGAGAACGTAAGCCATGGCCCTCGAGGAAGAACTAAATGCCCTTGATTTTGTTTAGTGGTTAGAGTATTACTGTTTTGCTTGCTTGACTGTTGTCCTTTCTTTCCACATTTTCTCACTTCTCTGATTAAATTGGTCCTTTGACTGAAGTTTTTCTATGGACAAGGAGCAGAATCTGGTCCTCCAGCAGCACACTGGAGAGGGAGGGCGTGGGTGGGGGTCTATTCTGGGAAGGCCTCATAGCCTGCTGCTCAGTTATGTTCTAATGCACAGCGGTGTAGAAACCCTGCAACTAGACACATAGGAGCTGTTCAGTGAATGAGGCGCAGGACCTCTGAGCAAGATGAGGCTTTTGTTAGTGCTTGTGCTATGAGGATGCAGTTCTTGTTGCAAGCATGCATTTGGAAAGTGACTTCCAACTTTTAATGTTTGTTTATTTACTTAAATAAATTTAGTATATTCAAATTTATTTTTATAATTTGATACAGTGTATTTAAATTAAAGCTGTAAAGGATAAAGTCTTTTAAAAAAAAAAGAATGGGTTATACAAAACTTGAGGCTTCCTTGGTAGCTCAGTGGTAAAGAATCTGCCTGCAATGCAGGAAACCAGGGTTTGATTCCTGGGTCGAGAAGATCCCCTGGAGAAGGGAATGGCAACCCACTCCAGTATTCTTGCCTGAAGAACTCAATAGACAGAGGAGCCTGGTGGGCTACCGTCAATGGGGTTGCAAAGAGTCACATGACTGAGCAACTTACATAAAACTCACCCTCTTGCCATAGCGCTGTACATTCCCCCCCCCCCCCCATTTGACAGGCTAAGTAGATGTCTTATCCATAACTAGAGAGTCAACTAGAGTCAGGACCAGTACTGCATTTTGTGGCCCTAAATGCTTGTTTCTTATCACACTGACAGACCCTTCTGCCTTCTCTGTGTCTCTTTTTGCGTGTGTTTTCCATAGCCAGTTCTGTCATACATTCAGCTGTGCACATGTCTGCACTTGCCATGGGAAGGTAAGTCCTTGTATGGTAGAGACAGTGCCGTTGGCCCAGCCTGTCCCCAAAGAGTCTGCCCGCAGCCGCTCTGCAGACATAGTGATTACATGTGGAAATGGGAGGTGCCTTTGAGGGCTAGGAAGAGGAACCAGAGAAGCAGTCAGATGGGCGCTGAGCATGACTCTAACTATCTCAGCTCTGGTTCTGGCCCTGCCGCTTACTAGTGGGGAGACTGGTGACCTTATTTTGCTACATTGTTAAACAAATTTATTTTATTGAAGCATAGCTGATTTACAATGTTGTGTTAATTTTTACTGTACAGTGAAGTGATTCAGTTATACATATATATATATATATTACATTGTTTTTCATATTCTTTTCCATCATGGTTATCACAGTATATTGAATATAGTTCCCTATGCCCTATGGCTAAGTTGGTAAAGAATCTGCCTGCAATTTGGGAGACCTGGGTTCGATCCCTGGGTTGGGAAGATCGCCTGGAGAAGGGAAAGGCTACTCACTCCAGTATTCTGGCCTGGAGAATTCCATGGACTATACAGTCCCTGGGGTCACAAAGAGTTGGACACGACTGAGTGATTTTCACTTTCACTTTCATGCTATATAGTAGGACGTGTTGTTTACTCATCCTGCATATAATAAGTTTGCATCTGCTAATCCCAAACTCTCAATCCTCTCCCCTCTTGGCAACCACAAGTTGATTCTCTGTGTTGTGACCCTATTGACTCTTAGTTCGCACATTAGTGAAATGGAAAAACTAAATCCCAGACTCTTCACACAAGGCCATCACATGGATCAAGTGACATGATAAAAATCTAAGTTTGTGGATTGACAGCTACTAAAAAACAAGATTAGGCAAGATGGCATGGCACAGTCAATGAAAAGAAATGGACTTGGGATCAGAAGGCCTAGCTTAAGTAACCTAAGTGACTGAAGTGACTTAGCACATGTGCACATATCATTTGACTTTCTGAGCCTCTATTTTCTCATCTCTAGAATGAGATTATTTGTACCTGGCATGCCTACTGGAACGATATTGCTCATTATGTAAAGAGAGAGGTACGTGCTGCTTAGTCAGTCGCATCCGACTCTCTGCGACCCCATGGACTCTAGCCCACCCGGTTCCTCTGTCCATGGGATTCTCCAGGTAAGAATACTGGAGTGGGTAGCCTTCCTCTTCTCTTCCCAGTCCAGGGATTGAACCCAAGTCTACTGCATTTCAGGCAACTTCTTTACTGTTCGAGCCACCAAGTAGAGGGCATTTAGCTGCCCCAGACGCAAGGGCTACAACGCTGAACAAGACAGCTTGGCTGCTGTGGTGGCGCCTACAGCCTCCTGGAGCAGACAATGGATTTAAAACTACTTTGTCAATTATAACCTGGTAAGCAAAGGTGTACTACTACATTAGCACTGTACTGTTACTATTACAAAGTAGAACAGCCTTCTAGGTAAACTGAAAAAGTTAACCATTTATTTTGACCTCTCATTCCAGTGTTCCAAATATAGGAAAACTCTCAGGATTTTCTGAACTGGTGTTCAGAGAATACATGAGATCAGCTTTAAGAAGTTGGAATTGTTTGGATTTCCATATTTAATTATCACATATGTATATAAAAATATCTAACAGAATGTTTTAAATGTTTACCAAAAAGTGGATATGATGACCCCCAGTCAGATTCTAAGTGTGTAATTGAATTCTGGAGATCATGAAGGCCTAAGAGAAATTCTAGTACTGTTTCCAGGCCACTGGGATGCCCTATAAGGAATTCCTTGTCAGTTTAGTAAGTATGGCCCCGATTCCATCATGTCCTGATAGGCTGTGCCAGAGGCCATGTGTGCTAAGTCACTTCAGTCCTGTCCAACTCTTTGTGACCCCATGGACTGTAGCCCACCAGGTTCCTCTGTCCATGGGATTTCCCAGACAAGAATGCTGGAGTGGGTTGCCGTTTCCTATGCCAGAGGATCTTCCCAACCCAGGGATCCAATCTGCCTCTCTTGCATTGACAGGTGGATTCTTTACCACTAGGACCGCCTGAGGCCATATAATTGTCCTAATGCCAGGGAGATTGTGGTTGATGATAGTTTAATTACAATAGTAAAGAAAACAAGGAATGGCCCATCATACCTGGTTAGAGTTTGTTTTAAAGAAGTTTTTTTTTTAAAAGTATAGTTGCTTTCCAAGATTATATTACTTTCAGGTGTACAACACAGTAATTTGGTATTTTTATAGGTTATACTCCTTGTAAAGTATAAAAGTTATTATAAAGTATTGGCTATATTCCTTGTGTTGTATATTACATCCTTAAATGTATTTATTTTATACTTAGTAGTTTATATCCTTTAATCCCCTTCACCAACCTTGCCTCTCCCTCCACTCCTTTACATGATTTTAATTTAATAGAATGTTTCAAATAACTGAGGTTGTGGTGGGGTAGGTTTCTGGCTTTTTCACAAGTAATTCAAGTCACATTTACATTAATTTTCTTCTCCATGTGTTCTGTCCCTCTACTGACAGCATACAAAAATTAGCTTTCTAATTTTGTTTATTGTATGTTTAAGCAAATTTATGTGAAATGATCTAAAATAAAAGGCAAAGTATTACATTCAATGGGCAATTTCTCTTTTATAAAGTCTTTTTGTTTTTTCTTACGGATTTTATTATAATTGCAAACAAACAAACAAACCATATTTGGCTTTACATACACAACTGGGTGAAGTACTAGTAGGAACTTCCCTGCTGGTCCAGTGGTGAAGACTCTGTGCTTCTGATGCAAGTGGCACGGGTTCCATCCTCGATTGGAGAAAAAAGATTCTAAATGCCGTGTGGCATGGCCGAGAAAATATTAAAAAAAGAGAAAGTACTAGTAAAGTGAAAATATTGAAATTCATGCTGTAAGAAACACAAGGATGAAAATAGAAACTAGAGGAAAGGCTTGGTAAGCTGTCTGGTTTAACTGGCACACCACTCAGATGCCTTTTCACGTGGGAACATGTTGCATTTGGTAAGTGAAGTTTCTCCTCCCTGGAGAGCAGGAGGTGGCTTCTCCAGCTAGTGCTGTGTGTGGCTAGTGGAAGCTATGGGCCTTGCTAGGTAGAAGTCTGCCTTTGGCATCCATCTGTGAGCCATGAGGGGTTGACATTTGGCAGCCATGTGCTGTGCTCAGCAATGTACTTCAAAGCAGACACTTCCCACAATTTTCAGGTTAGTGAGGACATCACAGTCAAGGCCTGTCTGTTGCTTTGAAAAGCATTGCTGTGTTTTGAATGTGATCTCTTTCACACAAAGCTTTTTTTCAGGTCACTAGGGGAACTGATGCTCAGAAACTCTGTTCAACTCTTGGGGTTGTTTTGTGCTGGCTTTAGAAGTCATCCGTCTGATACTTTCCCATATAACATGAAGGTCTCGCAGCAGGAAGCTTCAATGGCAAATGCTCACAAAGAAAAGAGAAGGGAAAAAGGTCCCATGAACCAGGGAACAATTCCTCAACAATTCCTCCTTTAACTGTAATGTGACCCATATCATTTCACCAAGTGCAGACAGAGTTACAGAATGAGAGTGTGGTATATTTTTCTGGCTAAAATTAGTTTTGGTGTTTTACTTTTTCAACCCAAAGCTTATTTCCTGTTCACCTTTCCACAAACTCTCTGATCAAGTAATGGATCTAAGACCTAATAATCCTGGGCACAGTTTTCGTCAGGGAGACTCTCCTGTGAAGGCTCTTGGCTATTTTCTGTGTCAGGCTTTTGTCTCCCGGCTTCTTGCTCCATCCTCAGCACCTGGAATGATCTGTAGCACGAATTAGGCACATATTTGTTCAGTGAGTGAACACAGATGTCCCCTTTGTCTAAATGGAAGATGTAGCTAAGGAGAACAAAGTTATCAACTTTACCAAAAGTGAGCGATTTGCATTTCTGAGAACCCACAGACTTGGTGTGATAACTAGTTCATTAAGCCTCTGACCTTCCCAAGAATACTTTCCAAGATTATTTCCTTGAAGACAAAATTTGTAAACAAATCAATATGTCACAGAATCTTATGTGAACTCAGAGAAGGCAGCATGAGCTATGTATGGAGAAGAAGATATTTAAATGTGATGTGGAAGTGTGCCCAGCTAACCAGAGGAAGATGGGGACCATCAGAGGAAGTGCCATGAATAGGAAGGACAGTACAACAACTACTAACTTAGTGTTTGAAACTCTTGGGCTTCCCCGGTGGCTCAGTGGTAAATAATCTGCCTGAAATGCAGGAGATGTGGAGACCTGGGTTTGATCCCTAGGATGGGAAGATCCCCTAGAAGAAATGGCAACCCACTCCAGTATTCTTGCCTGGGAAATCCCACGGACAGAGGAGCCTGATGGGCTATGGGGTTGCAAAAGAGTTGGACACAACTGAGTGACTAAGCATCAACAACATTGCAAAGGAAGCAAGGCATAGATGATATGGATTGGTTATGTGCTTTTTGATATGAGAGTTTTCAGGCCCTGTAGACAAAATAATTAACATAAAGGCAATAAATAATTATAGCATTAATTGGCTAAGGATAGTTCATGCAAATTGGAAGGAGTGGAGACTGATATTTATGAAGGATGTGAAAGAACCTGAGCCCTTACAGGCCAAAGGGTGGGGGAAGACTACTAAGGTACCAGACTTTGGGTAGGTGGATGGAGATGTCAGTGAGAAAATTCCACCTAAAAGAGTGAAATTGTTTCTTGAATAGGCCTCCAACTGGGGGCACATGCAGTGTAGAAAATAAAAGAAACAACGAACCAGGGAAATCAGACTCGATTAACCAGGTTACTTTCAGGGACTCGAACCAATCCAATAGGCATCTAGCTACCAAAAGAAAATGATCTGCTTCTCTGTTTCTTGGAGGCTTTTGCAGTGGAAAACAGATTTATGATTAAAACAAAACAAAACAAAACAGAACTGAAGCAGCTGTTTTTGTGGGTCTTAAACCCTGCAAGGGATATTTGTTTCCACATGGGTTAACTTATCTTTGTTTTTTTTTTAATAAAGCGATGGACTTGAGGAGACTTAGACACTAAGAAGGGTGTCCAGGGACCCTGCTTAAATGAATGGTGAGTCATGGTGGTAATAATAGATGGGGACAAGTGGATATAAGGTTCCAAAAACTTGGTTGAGGAACCTGTAATAATGGCTTTGTTCAAGGAATGCTACTGGAAGTTTCAGTGTCTTCAGTCTTGTTAAAACCAGACAGGCTTTACGCTGACAGTCCAGCCTGAACGGACGCGCCTCCTCCACTCAGCATCCGATTATGGGGCAAACAATTCTCTCTGAATGTCATGATGATCTATACCACAGTTGCTGGGTCATAGAACTTACATTCTATGAGACTGGAGGAGACATGTGGAAGAAAGCTATACTGTTTCAGCGGCCCAAGAGGAATGCCTGTTTGGAGAAAATTAGTATAATCCTGGGAGAAAAGTCAACCTATGGATTTTCTTACTTGATTCCAGTAACTTTTAGGTGATTCAGCACTGAGCAGGGTATGATCTCTGTTATGAGGAGCTCAAAGGACTGTGGTGAGTCCTCAACTAGCTTTGCTTGGAGGCTGTCTGGGGGTCATTCATAAATGCAGAATGAAAAGAATTAAAAAATAAAACCTCCTAGACAATAAGAAGCAAAGTAAATGAAAAATGTGATCAAAATAGTAACAAAGACTTTATTTAAAAGCTCAGCTGAATATAAATAGTATAAGAATGCCGGGGGGCCAGCATGAGGAACTCCGCCCATGGCAAAGGTCATGAGGAAGGAGGCTTGGCATACACAAAGGCGTGATCAAGCCTCAGGAAACCCCCTGTTCCCGAGCATCTAACCCCAAAACCAGAGTCTGTTTTATGGTCTCTCCTACACCTCTGACTTTACGGGGGGCTCTCCCCCATAACCATTTCTCTTAGAGAAGGAGTAAACGCACAGCTCCAAGGCAATAAAAATTCTTGGGCGTGACAAGTGTGTTTCAGCTTACGGACTCCTCTGAAGGTGATCTAGCCCACCTGTATAGGTTCCTCCGGCCACATGTGATTGTTTACAGCCTCCCAATCTGAGAGGCACAAGATGTTTTAGACTTACTAAAGGCAAATTCTTTTGGGGAGTTAGAAATTATTAGTATAATGGATTGGTTAGGAATTATATTGGTGAAGGGTTTTTCATTTGTTGTGTCAATAATTGTTGCTAATTCCCTGCTCTGGGTGGGACAAGGATGTCTCAGGTCAAACCTCTCTGCTGACAGACTAGCTTGTGCGACAGGATTATCCATACTGCTGCCACATGATTGTTTACTACCTCTTAACCATAAACAGCACAGAGAGTTTTGGATTACTTTGAGAGTCTTAATTAGCATAGGGCTTTTTCTTCTTGTTGAGTCAATGATTGCCGACAGGCCTCCATATCCTTAGGCACCTGGGAATATACTAATCAATGTATTTGGAATATAGCAAAGGAAATATAGTAGTTTTTGATGTTAGCAATACTAGACTTTTTGAGTTAATGGATTTTCTCTTTTGTAATAGATCACTGTACTTTGTTATAAATCACTGTGTCCTTGCTATGTAAGAATGTAACTTTATCATATCTTAAGACTAAATAGATCTTAAGGGGAGCATTGGTGAAAGGATTTTCAGTTGTTGGGCTGATGTTTGCTGCTAAATCTCCATGTTCCCTACTCTTATAATGAATATAACTAGCATATAGGATGAAATAAGTATTAACCTTTAAGCATATAGGAGAAATAAGTATTAACCTTTAAGATTAATCCTGTTAACCTTGGGTTACATAAATTCCTTTCTTGATTGTAACTCACTACACCCTCACCCTATAGGAATGCAACTTTATTTGGAGGGTGGTTCCTGGTTTAAGAGAAAACACCCTTGGGAAAAATAAGATTTTTGGTTATCAGAAAGAAAGGATCATAAAATGTCAGCAGGTCTCACTCATGGCCAGAAGATGATGTACCTTTTTTATACATTTATGTGAAGCACCTGATTTTGATAAAGGTCAGGACTGCTGACCCCCGCGTGACTCTGTATTCATCCCTATGTGTAACAAAAGGTATATAAGCAAACCCAAAAATAAAGAAATCGGATCAGTTTCCGGAAAGACTGATTCCCCATGTCACTTCTTTCTTGCTCCCGTTTTTTTGGCTGAATTCCCATCTGGAGCATGGATGCTATTCCACGTAATCCAAGTTATTCAGCCTCTTTTTCTCCACTAATCTTCCTACTACACTATCCATGTCTAATCTCTCTATCTGTGATTAAATATGTATTTTTCCAAAGACGCCGACTCCGTCCCCCCACCTTCGAATCACCCTGGATCCACCGGGGCTGAACCCCGGCATAAGAAGACTAATAGAAGAGTGAAAATGTGTCCGGTTAAGAAAGGTTGAAATATAATGTAAACCACAAAATAACGTCAAAGGTGAAAAAGTCAAACCAGACAATTAGAAAAATAATAAAACAAAATTTAAAAATATACACTGTTAAAAAGGATAAAAGTAGCCACATAAAAGGAAATTTAGGATGTTTTTCCAGGAGAATAGTCTGGAAGTGTATACAACTGCATGTTACATGTCATTATCTTTGGGTCAATGAGAGTATAGTTTTTAAAAATTATCCATTTTGCTTGTTTGTAAAATGTGATTTCTCTGAAATTATCCTTCACTGTATATGTAATTATAATTATAAGGAAAACTGGTTATGAAAAACATGAAGTTAAAATAAGTGGACAATATTTAGAAACCAAAAAAGCATTAAATTAGACAAAATGGTAAAAACCATAAGAGAAAGCAGGGAATAATGAATATTCCATAAACTGTACAAACCCAAAATTAAAATATTAAAAGAATTAAAAAGCGTACTATAAGCACATAAATATTTACAAAATTTAAGAGACTATGGGATTTTGGAAAAACACAAGATGAAAAGTCACAAAGAACTCTGGGGTTCAAGGCTCTTTTTTAGGGGCTAAGTTGGGGCACCCTCTTCAACCTGAGTTTCCCACATGGGTCCTTGGGGAGGAGGCCTCTGGGCAGAGAGAAAATCCCTGACCTCTCCATGTCTTCTTATGCTGAGGTTCCTGGCCCCTGTGACCTTTGGAAATAACCAACAAATGGTGTGGCAGACTCAGATTCCCCTTGCTCCATATATACACATAATAAAGCTATCAGGAGGGAAAGCACACTCAGTTTCTGAAAACGCCTTGAGCGAGGCAGCTTTGAGTCTGTGGCCATCTTTCACTGTCTTGGCAGTTTCATCTTGGCTTTGAGTGGCTGCTGCAGCATTTGGAGTCAGACACTGAACCATACACACCCCAAGAGAAGGAAAGAGAGAGGCACAAGAGAATGATTATGGATTAGGCATCCATACAGGCAGTGTATTGAGTTGGCCAAAAAGTTCGTTCAAGTTTTTCTGTTAAGATGGTATGGAAATAAACTTCCTGGCCAACCCAGTACTATTAATAGGACTTTCGCTGTGCTCTTTCTCTTTGAGACAAAGCTGGGTCCTGGGACCCTTCACTGCAGTGCTCATTGTTGTGTTAGTCACTCAGTCATGTCTTGACTCTTTTGTGACCCCATAAACTGTAGCCCACCAGGCTCCTCTGTCCATGGGATTTCCCAGGCAAGAATACTGGAGTGGGTTGCCATTTCTTTCTCTAGGGGATTTTCTTGTCCTAGGGATCAAACCCAGGTCTCCATATCTGCATTTCAGGCAGATTATATACCGCTGAGCCACCTGAGAAGCCCACTGCAGTGGTTGCACCTGGACAAATATCTCCTTGAGCAAGAGAATGCAAAGAAACTATAAGGAATTAAAGATAACCACGTGCATGTGCAATGGGGGCCAATTGTAAGATACAAAAAGGCCAAAACCCAACTGCCACTTGGAGGTGCCAGGAGAAAAAGCAAGGGCATGCGTGAATCTTGTAGACAGCACCTGCTGGGGTGGGCCGACCACCTAAGCCACCCTACTAGCCTGACCCACCGATCCGCCCCTGCTCTCACCCTATTTAAGGGACCAGTTTGCACCCCACCCTTAGAGAGCGAGCAAGGATGCCCTACATTAGCCCCTAAAAATGAGCCTTGAGCCCCAGAGTTCTTTGTGACTTTTCATCTTGTTTTTCCAAAATTCCTTAGTCTCTTAAATTTTGTAAATATTTATATGCTTGTAGTATGCTTTTTAATTCTTTTAATATTTTAATTTTGGGTTGTACAGTTTATGGAATATTCATTATTCTCTGCTTTCTCTGTCTTTTTTTATGGTTTTTACCATTTTGTCTAATTTAATGCTTTTTTGGTTTCTAAATGTTGTCCACTTATTTTCACTTCACGTTTTTCATGTTTTCCTCTCTCTTTCCTTCTCTTGGGGTGTGTATGGTTCAGTGTCTGACTCCAAATGCGGCAGCCACCACTCAAGGCCAAGATGAAACTGCCAAGACAGTGGAAGATGGCAGCAGACTCATAACTGCCTTGCTCAAGGCATTTTCAGAAACTGAGATTTTCATTTTCAGTTACTTGTTCTTCCTCCCTCTTGCTGTAGCTGGAATCCCAATGTAACAGGGCAGAACCTTTGTGTAGGGGTGTTGCTTATAAGCTTAAATTATACACAATGGCCCATCTCTGGGAACCTTGCTTCCCAGGTAATGAGCATTAAGTTAAAATACTTTTGTGTAGCTCACAGGGAGCATCTTGATCAGGCCCACCTATGAATGACTACTGCTGCTGCTGCTGCTGCTGCTGCTAAGTCGCTTCAGTCGTGTCCGACTCTGTGCGACCCCAGAGATGGCAGCCCACCAGGCTCCCCTGTCCCTGGGATTCTCCAGGCAAGAACACTGGAGTGGGTTGCCATTTCCTTCTCCAATGCATGAAAGCCAAAAGTGAAAGTGAAGTCGCTCAGTTGTGTCCGACTCCTAGCGACCCCATGGATTGCAGCCCACCAGGCTCCTCTGTCCATGGGGTTTTCCAGGCAAGAGTACTGGAGTGGGGTGCCGTTGCCTTCTCCGATGAATGACTATAGACAGATAGAAATTAACACATCCTCTCTGGAGGTGGGCAGAAACCAGGAAATGTTTGACTTTACTTCCTCCCCTTTTAGTAAGAATATGCCTGCAACGTGGGAGACCCAGGTTTGATCCCTAGTCAGGAAGATCCTCTGGAGAAGGGAATGGCAATCCACTCTAATATTCTTGCCTGGAGAATCCCATGGACAGAGGAGCCTGATGGGCTACAATCCATGGGGTCTCAAAGACTCAGACATGACTGAACAACTAACACACTTCCTGGTGGCTCAGCTGGTAAAGAATCCACCTGCAATATGAGAGACCTGGGTTCGATCCCTGGGTTGGGAAGATCCCCTGGAGAAGGGAACGGCTACCCACTCCAGTATTCTGGCCTGGAGAATTGTATGGACTGTATCATGGGGTTGAAAAGAGTTGGACATGACTGAGTGACTTTCACTTTCACTATAAAAGAAGCAAAATGGGTCTTTGGGTCATGAGTTTACTTTCTCAGTCAGCTGGTTTTCTGAATAAAGTCACTGTTTCTTGACCCCCAAATTTTGTCTATTTACTGGCCTGGTACATAGTACGAGCCTGGACTCAGTAATACCAATAAGGCTTTGCTGGAATTTTTCATCTGTTTCATCAATTTCTATTGAGTAAAGAGCCCAGGAATCCAGGTTGGTAACATTTTGATCTTCACTATATCTTAAAAAACTTTTTTTATCTTATATTGGAGTATAGTTGATTTACAATGTTGCCTTAGTTTTAAAAAAATTTTTAATTTATATTGGATTATAGTAGGCTCAGATGATAAAAGAATCTGCTTGCAATGAGGGAGACCCGGGTTGGATCTCTGGGTCAGGAAAATCCCCTGGAGAAGGAAATGGCAACCCACTCCAGTATTCTTGCCAGGAGAATCCCAAAGACAGAGGAGCCTGGAGGGCTACAGTCTATGGGGTCACAGAGTCAGACACAACTGAAGCAACTTAGCAGCAGCAGTATAGTTGATTTGCAATATTGTTTGTTTTTAGTCTTTATGAAATCTTATAAGGTAAATATTTTGATGCCAACTCTGCAGATGTTAAATCAGAGGTGTAGAGAGGTCACATCACTTGCTCAAGGCCGCATTCAGTAGCAGAACTCTGATTCTAAAACCCTGGGAGCTTTTAGCACACCCCACCACCTGAGAGTACTCCTCTCTAGATAAGGGGTTCCCAACCTCTGAGCCACAGATAGGTACCTCCTGTGAGATCAGCAGTGGCATTAGGTTAGAAATAAAGTGCACAATAAATATAATGTACTTGAATGATCCCAATCCTCCCCCCACACTCTTGGTCCATGGAAAAATTTTTTCCGATGTAATCTGTCCCTGGTGCCAAAAAGGCTGGGGACCACTGCTCTAGAGTAAGGAGGAAGCCAGTGAGAGTGGAGGATGACACTGAGGCCGAGCCAGAGCAGAGGGCATAAGAACACATCTTGGTTGTCCTGGTCCGTGTGGTGGCCAGGTTGAGAAGGCCCGAATGTCTCGGCTCTTCTCCTGCCAGTGAGGAGGCAGCCTCCAGCCACAGGGACATTGTGGAGGGACCAGAATCAGGCTGGCAGAGGTTCTCAAAGAGAGGCTGACAGACCAGCTGCACTGGCATCACCCGTAGGCTTGTCTGATATGCAGTCTCAGGCCCCACCCTGACCTACTGAGTTTGAATATGTTGGGATGGATACAAGAAATGAAATAAGCTCTTTCAGGTGATTTTCAAACAAAAGTGTAAGAACCACTGCTGTGCGGGACCAAGGAATTGAATGTGGGATTTGGAAGGAGGGAGCTTAGATGTTGGGCTTCTCCAGTGACTCAGGGGTAAAGAACCTGCCCACCAATGAAGGAGTCACAGGTTAGATCCCTGGCTCAGGAAGATCCCCTGGAGAAGGAAATGACACTCCACTCCAGTATTCTTGCCTGGAAAATTCCATGGACAGAGGGGCCTGGTGGGCTATAGTCCATGGGGTCACAAAAGAGTTGGACATGACTTAGCAACTGAACAACATCAGCTTAGGTGTTAGAAGAGAGGGTGGTAAGTGGATGAGGGCTCTGGGCTAAGTCTATAGGATGAAAGGTGGGATTTTGATGGGAAGGATAAGAAAAATTAGGCACTAGGACAATGGGATATGTCGTGGGGGTGGGGAATGGCCTATAGTTAAAATCAAGTGGAATCTCCTCTCATTACCAACAGCTGAGCAGCCTCCATCAGTCCTCCTCTCGCTGAGCCATGCTTACTAGGCTCAGGTGTTCCCACTTATCTCATGGGGTTGCTTTACGGCTGCAGAGCAAATCAATGTACATGTCCTTGACATACAGTCCATGCTCACAAACTAGTACTTGAACTTGGATTTAAATGGGGAGCTGAGCGGTGGAGCAGTAGAGTGACAGAGGGCTTCTTGTGTTTTCTCGGTGATTCTGGCCCACACGGCTGCTTCTGTCGTCAAAACGTTCCGTTCTGGCCTCCAGACAACCTGAAGTTACTGGGAAAGGTAAGTTCTCCACTTGGACTGATTTAAACAATGAAACAAGTATTTTGCCTGCCTTTTGTTGAGGCAAAAGCTAAGAACCTCCCCCAGAGATAAAAGGGACAGGTTTTGTTCAAATTGTACATTTTGAGCTGGGTGGAGAATGGAGCAAGGGGTTGGTGAATGCAGCCTCAGAAATGGGGAAGCATGTGCATGAGGAAAAATGTCAGGAGCTCAGAGGGAAAAGACCTGGATTTCAATCAACCCTGGTCTGTGACTTCACAACTGGGTGACCTCAGCAAATTTTTAATGTCTCTGAACTGTTGGTGGTTCTTCTTCTCTCTCTTTCTAAATAACTTATTTTGGCTGCACTGGGTCTCCATTGCTACTCAGGCCTTTCTCTAGCTTCGGAGAGCAGGGGCTACTCTCCAGCTGCAGGCGCTCAGGCTCCTCGTTGTTGCAGAACACAGGCTCTGGAGCTTTCGGGCCTCAGAAGTTGTGGCATGTGTGCTTGGTGGCTGCGTCGCTCTGGCTCAGTGGCCCCCCGCAGTGGGATCCTCCCGGACCAGGGATTGAACCCGTGTCGCCTGCATTTGCAGGTGGATTCTTACCACTAAGCCACCAGGAAAGCCCTGAACTGTAGGTTCTTGATTTCCAAAAGACAGCTATTTTGAGGATTGAAGAGAAGTGATAGCTGATAAGAAATGCTTCCTGAATCTCAGTTCTGTCTCAGCTTTTGCCCTGAATACAGTGAGGGGAGGGGAAGGGATTCCTGAGTGCGTCGTCCTCTGCAAGCTTTGTTAACACAGGCCCTTTTTAGAAGCCATGTCTTTAATGATCCCTTAAGTGTTTACTTGACACAGTTCGTCCCCTTCACTTGTCAGTCCTTCCCCTTCCCGTCTTCACTGGGCTGGGGAGACTGTTTGCCAAGCCAGCTGATCACTTTCTCTAAGCAACAGAGGACATTTCAAACCTTGTCTTCTGTCCTCATTCCCAAGTCAGGGCAGCACTTTCCGGTTCTTGGCATCTTGTGTTTGGATTTGGGACTGGGTTCCCTTTCTGGCCAGTGTGAGTAAGACTAAGACAAGAAGCAGCTGGGAGGCAACATTGTTTCATGGGCACTGATTTTATTGTAAGGCCAGGGGGATGGCGAAGTGGGGGATGGTTTTAGTTTCTGTAATAGCCTCCTCTAGAAGGATGGCAGGAGGGAAGGAAAAATCAAACAGTTGATCTGTACTCTTGCCCGGGGCTCCATAATTTGCCTTTTACTTTCTGCATTTTCATATTTGAGTCTGAAAAGCAGAGGGACCCAAACAATGAGCAACAGATGTCCTGGTGCAATCCGCACGGTACATGAATTCAGTTAGCATGCAAATTGTCATCCTTGGGCGATTCCTGGGGACTGCTGAAAAGACAACAGTCTTGCTTTGCAAAATAGATAGAGGGCATGATTAAAATGTCTGGATCCAATCATATGTTTAATTACAATCCTTTTTTTAAAATCTCAACTACAATGACTGGTAGCTATTATGACACAATATTGAAAATGTGTATGACGCATGGTGGCACTTGGAAGGCTGATCGGTGGTCTGTGTTTGATCAAAATGATCAAAGCTCCTTGCCATGGAGAGCCCCTCTCCTTCTCTCTCGTCTGATCTACTTAGACGAGCAAAATATGATTTACAGGAGACAGTTTATGTGATTTTCATTCCCCTAGAGCAGGGGCATAATTTTTGCATCACCATTTTCTCTTAGAAACAATGGGAGCTTGACAATGCTTATAAACACACAGTAACAGACCCTGCTCATGGTTGTCTGCAAGGCATCTCTCCTGCTTCAGCTCTCTCATTGACTTTCAAATGTTCGAACACTTGAATTTTATTATTGGTATGATCAGGAAAAAGACCAAAAGAAAATGAAAGTGCTAAGAGAAGGAACTCTTATTTCACCCTATCCATACAATCTGATTATATTTGGGGGACTTCAGAGAAAACTGAATTTCTCATCAGATGATGTGTTCAGCCTGAGGTTTAACTACTTGGTTAAGGATGAGGACTGAATTTCACTGTGTAAGTTGTGGAAGTGGCATCAGCTAAAGCTGCCTTGTGTCTGTTATGAAAAAGAATTTATATTGGAATTTTTTTTCTGTACTTCAGTTGATTCTGAAAGGTGGAGAAATAAGGCATATAATATGCTTCATTAAGTGGTGCTAGTGGTAAAGAACCTACCTGCCAAGGCAGGAGACATAAGAGTCACAGGTTTGATCCCTGGGTGAGTAAGATTTCCTGGTGAAGGGTGTGGCAACCCACTCCAGTATTCTTGCCTGGAGAATTCCCCATGGACAGAGGAGACTGGTGGGCTCCAGTCCATGGGGTTGCAAAGAGCTGGGCACACAGAAGTGGCTTAACACGCACACAAGCCATCGCTATAGTCAGTCTTATTTGAGGAAGAAACAGAGATAAAGAGATGAATAGAGAGGCAATAGAGATAGGGAGTTGGAGAGGGAGAGAGGAAAAAGGCTTGGGGAGGAGGGTGGCTAAAGAAAAAGAAATGGTTAGAACCTGTAGTCTTTTTATCAGCTGCGTCCTGTTACTATAGATTCCCAAGGAAGGGGGTGGGGGTGCATTCCAGGCTAAAAGCTGTTTACTGTCATAAGGCTTTGGTTCCAAACTCTTTTGTTCAAATTCTAGCTACAATAGCTGAGACAGACTCTGGGTGAATTGCAAACACTGATTTTTTTGGTTTTGTTTTATTTTTAAATCTGAAACCCAAGGTCTACCCTAAAGGCATGCTGAATGACCTATTTAGCTTTTACCCTAATTCAGCACTTTAGATCCTGTACCCATAGCTAATATTTATTGAGGTCTTACCTTATGCCAGGCATTGTGTTGCTAAGCCTGAGAGAGGTTTCTCATTTAGTCCTCATAAAACTCCCCTTGGAAGTATAATTTTTTCAATGATTCAAGTGAAGAAAGCGAGGAACTTGCCCTTGGTTAGGGCTCAGAACCTGGGGGTGTAACTACTATTTGGTACAGTGTAAGTATATGCAGATGAGGAAAAAGATAAACCTAAGGGAAAGACTGAAAAAGGCAATAGGTGAAAAAAGGTAATGTGTACTGCCATAGAGTCTTATTATATCACTGTTGTAGAAATTCTATTCCTTAAGCATTGGAACCAATTCTATTCCAGTCTCTGCTTATGTTCAATCTCACTCTCCTCTTTGGGAGAAGGATGGAGGTGGGGGTGTAAGATGCTTCCTGTCGTGAAGTGAGTGCTTTTGGACAGGGTGGAAGGTTGAAGTTTGAGTAGTTGGAGCAGAACTTGAGCTGGTCTTGGAGAAGTTATCTGGGTCAATAATGAGGAGTGTATGCTCCACTTGTGTAGGAAGGTAATTAGAAGGAGGGGAGGAGATGGTGTGACTTTTCATGAAGGATGGGGTCCAGGGTGGAATTCTGCAGGGCCACAAGATCATTCAGCAGACGTGGATGGCTTGTTTTGGGGGAGATGAGGGTTGCGATGGAGGGTCTTATATCAGGTTCCCTTAACTCCTTAAGTTGCAGGAGTTCCCCTTCCCCCTCTTGTGATCTGATAGTGGTTGAACAAGACTGGGTACTGTGACCATGTGGCCTGGAGTGAGCTCTCATTCAATCCCACAGTGGGAAAGATACCAAGATTGGCACAGGGGCAGAAAAGAACCTGGGCTTCCCATAATTTGATCCCACGATTGTCTGATTTTCACGAAAGCCTGCAGGGTTGCTATTGAGCAGAAGTGTTAATAGATCATAAGAAACTGAAAGTTGCTCAGTCATGTCTGATTCTGTGACCCCATGGACTATACAGTCCATGGAATTCTCCAGGCCAGAATACTGGAGTGGGTAGCCTATCCCTTCTACAGCAGATCTTCCCGACACAGGAATCGAACTGGAGTCTCCTGCGTTGCAGGCAGATTCTTTACCAGCTGAGCTACCAGGGAAGCCCATAATATATCATAAAGGAGCTTCAAAGAAGATAACCTGGACCTCCCTGGTGGTGCAGTGGTTAAGAATCCACCTGCCAATGCAGGGGACACAGGTTTGACCCCTGGTCCGCGAAGATTCCACATGCTGCAGGCAACTAAGCCCATGTGCCACAGCTCTTGAACGCTTGAGTTGCAACTACTGAAGCCCATGAGTCTAGAGGGTGTGCTCTGCAACTAGGGAAGCCACTGCAGAGAGAAGCTTGCACACAGCAACTAGAGAGTAGTTCCTGCTTGCCACTAGAGGAAGCTCATGTGCAGCAACAAAGACCCTAGCACGGTCAAAAACTAAATTATTTAACAAAAGACAACCTGCAAAAATTAATGTTGAAAAAGTGGCAGAATGTCTTGATCCTCACAGCTTCATGGATGTGTTAAAGAATATAGCTAATTTTATTTCCTGCGGAATACTTCCCTGTTTTGTTCATTGCTTTTCTTGATGCCATGTTGGGAATGGTCACTAAACATCAATCCTGTGTGTCATGAGCCCGTTGAATGTTTGAAGGGACTCGCAAAGAATTCTCCAGAGCAGTTTACATCTAGTCCCTGACTCTGTGCCCTCCAGTTGCAGCTACCTTGTGATTAGGAGCAAGACTTATAATTTAATGGTGCTTTACACTTTATGAGAGTGTGCCATCTGTGTGTGTAACCAAATATTCTGCCATCTATGGGGTCGCACAGAGTTGGACACGACTGAAGTGA
Source organism: Ovis aries (assembly GCF_016772045.2). Classification (NCBI taxonomy): domain Eukaryota; kingdom Metazoa; phylum Chordata; class Mammalia; order Artiodactyla; family Bovidae; genus Ovis; species Ovis aries. Next base: position 47,543,789 of record NC_056062.1, read on the forward strand.
CTTAGCAGCAGCAGCAGCAGCAGCAGCAGCAGCAGCCCATCATAGTCAGACTCAGTTTTGTGTGGTTTTCCAGGGCTGGAGATGGATCAGCCCTGCTCATCACCTCACATTCTCCTGCATCTCTCCAGTAAAGCTTTGGGACTTCGGGCTCCAGGTTGTTCCGTGACTCTGGAGTTTTCACAAGTCCTAGCTCCTTCCGTGGGAGTTGATCTTCCCAGCACAGTGAGAGAAGCATCTGTTCCCCTTGGGGTTCATCTAGAACCTTTTCCAAAGGAAGCCTAAACATGTTCCTGGTTGAGAAAACTTAACACTCAAAACGTTTAATTTCGTTCACATTTTAAAACTCTAACATACTATATTATCATCATCTTGGTTTTCTGTGGCTGCTGTAACAAATTGCCACAAGCTGGGTGACTGATAATAGAAATTTACTCTCTCTGTTATGGAGGCCAGAAAACAGAAATCGAAGGACCCTAGAGAGACTTCTTCCTGGCCTCTTCCAGTGGCTCCAAGCCTTCTTTGGCTTGAGGCTACATCATGCCAGTTTTTGCCTTTGTTTTCACAGGACCTTCTCCTCTCTGGGTGTGTGCTTTTTCTTTTTCTGTCTCCATCTGTCACTGGGTTTGTTACCGAAAGGTATCTAATGGGATTTGGCTGCTCGCCGCTCAAAAGCCAGTAAACAGCCCAGGTTGGTGGAAAGGAAAATTGCTTTATTTCAGATGCTGGCAACAGCTGGAGGGTGGGGATAGGGGAGGCAGATATCCGTCTAAAGGCTGACTGCCCCCAACCCCCCAATGGCAATCAGTGGCGACAAGAGCTTTTATAGACAGGAGTGAAGGCGTTGGTGGTGGGGGCAGCTCGTGCAGAAACAGCACAGTCAGCTCTGACAGTCCTCTTCATTCATATTGGTCATTGGTGGTCTGACCAGCGTCATCTTGGTTGCTGTGCAGCTGCTGCTAAGTCACTTCAGTTGTGTCCGACTCTGTGCAACCCCATAGACGGCAACCCACCAGGCTCCCCCATCCCTGGGATTCTCCAGGCAAGAACACTGGAGTGGGTTGCCATTTCCTTCTCCAATGCATGAAAGTGAAAAGTGAAAGTGAAATTGCTCAGTCGTGTCCGACCCTCAGGGACCCCATGGACTGCAGCCTTCCAGGCTCCCCCACCCATGGGATTCTCCAGGCAAGAGTACTGGAGTGGAGTGCCATTGCCTTCTCCATCTTGGTTGCTTTAGGTACAGTTAATCTTCAGTTCCAGGGTCCATTTGTTTGAGTCTAATTCTTAGAATTGTGCATCTTATGTCATGGGTACAGTCTGGTCATCATGTAGTTAAATTCTTCCACCTGGTGTTTACTAAGAGAGCTCACAGGATGTGTCTTAGAACAAAATCTATAGCCCTTGAGAAAGAACTAAAGGTCCTTGACTGTGCTTAATGACTACATCATTATTGTTTGCTCTCCTTGGACTGTTTTCCTGTTTCTGCATTTCCCATTTCTCTGATTAAACTTACTCTTTACCTACAGTTTTTTTTACAGACAAAAGGCAGACACAGGACGTGGCAGGGGGCAAGGACTATAGGGTCTTGCTTCATTTCAGATTTAGTTCCCAATGCGAGTCTGAGTGAACTCCGGGAGTTGGTGATGGACAGGGAGGCCTGGCGTGCTGCGATTCATGGGGTCACAAAGAGTTGGAAACGACTGAACTGAACTGAACTGAACTGGATAATCCAAGATCATCCAGGATATATCTCCAGCAGATCTTCCCGACCCAGGAATCGAACCGGAGTCTCCTGCATTGCAGGTGGATTCTTTTGCCAGCTGAGCTATGAGGGAACCCCTAATCTCATTTCAAGGTTCTGCAAAGTATCTTTCAGGTGTTAGCACATGAACCTATCTTTTGGGGAGACCGTTATTGAGTCCATTGTAATCATGTTCTCTAAATAAGCTGCCTTGAGAAAATGTTATATTCAACAATTGTAATGATGTAGCAAATGTTTAAAGATATTTCACTTTTAATTTTTAAGATGTGGAGTGATTAAAGAATTTGCCTGGTCAGAGATTAGGAAAGATATTTTTATTTTCATTGGGTTTGAAACCTGGGACTGCTAATTACCAGCTGCAGACAGGTCTCTGCTTGTCATGGGAGCTGATCATTTTGGAGATTGGGAGGATAAAACACCACGTGACTCTCTTTGTCAGTTGAGTGGGATGCAGACATAGGCAGAGCAATTTGCTGTTAGACGGATACAACTTATGGAGTGTTTCCCTTTTAGGGGCCATGCTACAAAGATGCTTTAGGGTCCTTGTAACCACCCAGGTTTGCGTCATACCACTTGAATGAAATACTTTTAGTATGAAGCAAATAACTTTGAGTTAGGATTTCTTTATAAAAGATATACATAGACTTGTACTTGATCAAAAAACATCTAATAGTTAGGTGTTCCATAATGAAAAAAGACTCTTTCGTTGCATTTCTTGGCACATACTTTTGGCTTCGGAAATAGCTGTGTCTTGGTTTGGTCATCTGCACTGTGCCTTCTATCATTTGGCACTTCCAGCCTGTAGTAACTAAAAGGAATCAGCAGTTTATGAGAGCATGACAGACTAATGGGAGGGTAGATTTGGTCAGATAAACACATTTGACTGCAAAGTTTTTACCATGCCAAATCATACACCAGAGAAATCTTATTGCATAGCGATCATCCTTAAAGTGCTAAGACCACATTTTCAAAGCTATTTGTTTTAACACTGTCTCATTAGCTGATCTAAAAAACCTTAAAACTTTTGAGTCATTATTTTATCTTACAAATGTTAAGTATTCTTTGTAGACAGGAATTGTCTGCTAAAGTAATATTTGACATCTACTGAATCAAAAATACTTTACAGTGAAAGGCTGACATCTGTTTACTATATAAAAAAGGGTGCTGTGTATTTTTACTAGAAGAATTTTCCTTTAATAAGGCAGCCAAAAGCCATCTACACACACCAAACCAATTTACAGCCAAACCGGTTGAATACCAACACAGTATCATGGATGCTTAGCGATCCATTTTTTTCAGTATTACTCTGATTTGGTATTGAGTTTGTATAGGAGAGATGCTTCTTTTTTTTTTTTTTTTTTTTTTTTTTGAGTGAAAGGAGAGAATAGCAATAAAAAGGTCTGCGTTAATTATTCATTTGGTGAGCTTTAATCTCTTCCGTACTCTCAACTTTGATTTCATTATAATGGTAGTTGATCTTCCTTATTTAAGATCAAACTACCACTGAGTTCTTTTTCAATTTTTTAATCAAGCAGTAGCAAACAGTCTGTACATTTGGCCAGTTCTACCTGAGATCTAAGTCACTGCAATTAGGAAGAGACCAGACAGAAGGCAGTCAACTTGGTGGAGTTTAAATCTGTGTGTAATCTCATACAGGTGTTGCTTCCTGTGCTCTGGAAAAATCCCTCATCACAAAACAGGCCAACTGAGCCACACCTGGGTTTAAGCAGAACATCTGGACCCACTCTTTGCTACTCACTCATGTTCTTCAAATCTTCCCAAAACAAATGGCGCTTTAGCTCAAGTCTGACACCAGAGATTTGTAAACCCTATGTGCACTGCCAAATCCAGTTTGATACAAAACACAGCTACTTTTCTTGAACCAAGTATGTTACAGATATGATACCCCTATCATATATTTCAATTAGCCAAGCCTCAAATAATTTATGGGGGTCGTTTCTACCACTAGTAATAAATTTCATAATGGTATTAACAATTAGAGAATTTTTAAGGAAACTTGAAGTCCAACAACTATTAAATGCCCAAGCATTCATTGGTTATATGCTCTTTGTTTTCTAGTCATACAATCATTGGAAAATCCTGAAAAGTAAATAGGGGTTTAATTATAATTAATGAAATGCCAGTTTCAGTGGGTCCTGGTTTTCTTAAGAAAAATCATCTATCAAACTCCTAAATGTCTATTTTTTACTTAATGGAGCAGCTTAATTTTTTGATGTACAAATCTGGAGGTTTTATAATTAAAAATATGTATTACAGGTATACTGTGGGCTTAGCGTTATGCTGAAATTTACTGATTATGCTGTGATTTACTGAATTATGTTGAATTTACTGATCTAGCAAACTTTTGGTGTAATTTGTATGGCCTTAAATAGGGTCTTTCAGTAAGGGCTTTATGTGGAATTTTGGCTCAGATGGTTACTAGTGAGTTTGGATGGTCAGGATGAAGAATGAATGGTATGGAGTAGGTATACCTTTTCTGGCTCCCATAAATGATGCAGAAACAGTGGGGATTATGTGGAGATCATCAATATATGTGTACATTTTTGATAAACACACTTAAATACATCTTCCAGTGTTAACATTTTGAACTGATATTCAGTTCATTACAATGAGTTTGGTACACTTGTAATGCTATCCTGTATATAGTTTGAATTCCTTGGTTTCAGTAGGTATTAGCCAGTGTTAGTCAAAATCACTATCTCCAAGAAGGCTTGGAAGTGAAGAGGTAGGAGGGGTTAGGGATCAAGGGCATGGTGGGATGGAGGGAATGATGGGGAAGGAGAGGATTGCTAGTTTAGCAGGAAGGACCAAATGATACCTTATATTCCTGAAGGATAGAGATTGAGAGAGAGGGTACCTTTGGAATTCAGAGCAACTTGGATCCGATTCAGATCCTCCCAGTGTAGGGCTAATGGGAGAGCTCCCTGAAGAGAAGGTGTATATGCCTTGACTTGGTAGTGATGCCACTTGGCACTGAATCAGACTTAATGCCTCTTAGCCTTGGAGCCCAGTCACTCAAATAATGAAAGCACTGAAAGTTCCAAAAGTTCTCTGCAACATGATTTGTTTTTGATTGATTGGATGCAGGCTTACGATAGTAAATGTATGAACTAACTAGGACTTCAGGCTTGAGAATTCTCAAGTTGGTAATTTTTGTGAGATATTCTTTGAAAACCTTTGAAGCTGTAATCATTTCCCCCCCTCTGAACCTCATGTTTTTTGACGTGAATAGATAAACTACCCATCTCAAAGTTTAAGTTTTCTTGGATCAGCTTCTTATATCCAGAAGCAGTGAAGTTGAAAGGACTGCAGAGGGCGCAGGGAGTGGGGGAGGAGAGCAAAAGTTTTATGTAGAGACATGCAGACAAAGCGTGAGTGTGCAGAATGAAAGCTCGAGTATTCTAGAAAGTACGCAGAAGGTTGGCCTTTGTAAGATGACCAAGAAATGCAAAGGACTAGTAAATGGCAACCCACTCCAGTGTTCTTGCCTGGAGAATCCCAGGGATGGGGGAACCTGGTGGGCTGCCGTGTATGGGGTCACACAGAGTCGGACATGACTGAAGTGACTTAGCAGCAGCAGCAGCAGTAAAAGAAGCGATTGCTTGAAGCTCACACTTTGGAGAGAAATGGCTTTTACAAGAGGAAGATGTGATAGACTACAGCATGGGATCCCTGCCTTAAAATTGTGTGAGGGTCAAAGAATTTTTGGCAGGGAGAAAGAAGTTCCGAAACAGATACCCAATGGAGAGGCCATGGGAACTTCCAAAGACATAAAGTCAGCAGAGTAACCCAGGTTATAAATAATGGGGGTAACACATTGTCCTAGAGGAAGAAATGAGTTTTGTGAAGGCAGAGACCATGGCAGGCAATATTTCTTTTCCCAGCTCCAGCACAAGGCCTGGCACACAGCAGGTAAGCAGTGCTTGAAGAATGAATGGGGCTGGGGACTATAAAGGTATAAAATTGGGCAAAATCAGCAAGGATGGGAAAGTATTTGTTAGGCATTAGGATAAAAACAAAGAAAAAGAAGATGGTCTTCTGAATAAAAGAAACTATGTGTGCTAAGTTGCTTCAGTCATGTCTCAACTTTTGCGACCCTATGGACTGTAGCCCACCAGCCTCCTCTGTCCATGGGATTCTCCAGGCAAGAATACTGGAGTGGGTTGCCATGCCCTCCTCCAGGGGATCTTCCTGACCCAGGGATGGATCCTGGGTGTCTCCTGCTTTGGAAGGTGGATTCTTTACCACTAGGAAGCCCAAAAGAAATTGTAAAGGATAGTGCAAATTTGTTGGAAAATTAAGCCTGAACTCTTTTTTGGGAAATGTCTAAGTTTCAGATCATGTTTTCCAATCAAAACATACCTACTTGAGAATATAAACTCAAGATAAAATTCAGTGTCCCTGTCAGATAGTTTAGCTGAATATCATTCAGATCTGTGATTGATAGCTACATTCCATGTGTTTCTACAGCCCAAGAGGAAGGTGCTTATCTATTATCCCTAACATCTCGCTGCTTAGTAGTAGCTAGTTGATTCCAAGTTTGTTAAACACCTGAAGTATTTTGGTGAGGCTATGTAATGCTTTTCCATTCGCGTTCTAAAAATGTGTTCAGTCATGTCCCACTCTTTGTGACCCCATGGACTGCAGCACACCAGGATTCCCTGTCCTTCGCCATCTCCCAGAGTTTGCTCAAATTCATGTCCATTGTATTGGTGATGCTATCTAACCATCTCATCCTCTGCTTTCTCTCTCACGTTCTAAAAATGAGAATGCACACACACACACAAACATACACGTATAATTATTTCCTACCTAAGATCCAAGAGAGAAATACATTCTTCTTTTATTTAATTATAACCTATTCCTCCAAGTGCTGTCAATAAGGTATTTTATAGACGGGGACAAATAAAGGAGGACTTGATTGGTTAAGAGACTTGAGTCTGGGACTTCCCTGGTGATTAATTGGATAAGAATCCTCTTCCAACATAGGGGATGTGGGTTCGATCTCTGGTTGGGGAACCAAGATGCCAAATGCCACGTGGTGTGATCAAAAACTAAACAATAATTTAAAGAATTAAAACCCTGGGTCTATAGAATTTTAGTGAAATCCTTAGAAATGATTCTCCATCATCTTAATTCAGGAGACAAGCAGGACAAAGAGCCTGAAATGAAATGCTAAGGAAATCCAGCTCTTAATTTTGGTATTCACTGCAAGGATTGAGCTACAGGTATTATGAAGACCAAAACATTCAGGGTGACAGTCTTTATTCCTTCACAAGCCATATGGGAGGCTGCCTGAGAGATTTTCCTCCCTTGTGTGGCTGGTGGAGGTTCACGCCTGCGAGTAGGTTGAGTAGCTGCCTCTGCATGCTGGATCCAATAAAGAGATCAACCTCTTCACTTTCCCGCAGAGTCTTAGGTGGAACAGAGGTTGGTCTCAGAGTGATTCTTCTATGTTTTTGTTAAATCTCTGAGGTTGAGGTTGATTAACTTTTAGATGAAGCCACACTCTGAAATGAAGTTGAAAATGTCTTAACCTTCGAATAGGAATGGAATTCTCCCCAGTCATTACTAGCATCCACTGATGTTACAAATTTGTGGACGGATGTTATCCATTAAGGTGAAAGCAGAAAGAGGCTGTAAAGTTGACTTAGAAGGCTAAGTACTTTACCTTCAGGGAAGTGCATATGAAAATCTGTGCTGAACTGAATATATAGTCAAAACTTTGAACACCTGGTTCTTAACTGGCCAGGCAAAGTCATATAAAATACTGACATACCTTCTACTTACTGTTATTTTGATCTTCAGGCAGGTTACTCTTTTTATTATGGCTGCTTAGGAATTTAGCCTCAGTGATAGGTCAACCCAGACGGCAGATATTGAATGCCAACCATGTGTTGGCACAAAGCCTGGATGAAGTCTAGTCCTAGGTCCAGACTAGATTTCTCAGGACCTGGTTGGTCTAATTTTAGCCTGGGCAAATGGAAGTAATGGTTAAGTTCTTTAGTTCTTAACACTTTTTCTTGGTGATGTGACAAGTTGACATTTTTCAGAGAGCTCAAAGTCTGCAAGGCACTGCATGCCTGGCTTGGTTAGCTGGGCTGGTTGGAAACATGGCAGTAATGAGGCCAAGGTTCCATTCTCATCTGGTCCACGTTGCTTTGAAGGTGAAAAACAATTCCCTAGCCACAGGCTGTATCTCTAACACTGCCTAGCTTCTTGATTTGCCAATAATCGCCATGGTTCAGAAGGAGGACTACTATAGAGAGAGTGGTGTTCAGGGAAAATCCTCTATCATTCCTGGAAAAATAATTGAAAGTGCATGTACTGTGATGACAACTCAGTAGCATCATTTCTATCCCTGAACAGCCTCGTTAAGGTGACCACACATGAGAGAGTGGAACCTGAGACTACCTTCATAAAAATTAAATTTCCATGTGTGTGTTGAAATATATGAGCTTCCCAGATGACACTAGTGGTAAAGAACCCACCTGTCAATGCAGGAGACATAAGACATCTTCCCTGGGTTGGGAAGATCCCCTGGAGGAGGAAATGGCAACCCACTTCAGCATTCTGGTCTGGAAAATCCCATGGACAGAGGAGCCTGCTGGGCTACAGTCCATGGAGTCACCAAGAGTTAGACATGACTGGAGCAACTTAGCACAACACAGCATTAGAATGATGGAAAAGAATAGTGAATTTTTGTTGAGCATTTCCTGCCTATCTGGTATTCTAAGCTTTTCCACCTGTGTTAACCTATATAATCTTCACAATAGCTGTATGAAGTAGTCTCAGTAGCCCTATTTTATCCATAGGGAAATGGAGCATACAGACCATCATCCACTGATTCCAGGGGCAGATGACAGGCTTGCTCCAGGTCTTTTATATCCACCACTGCACTCCACTTGAGCACTGCCTGGAGGGGGAATGCATTAGCTTGCCAGTCGGCTCTCAGATAGGTGAGAGCTATCCAAGGACTAATCTTGGTTCACTGGTGAATGGGAGCTACCTAATGGTCTTTGATTTTATTGCTGAACTACCAAGTCTACCAATTAGCTAAAATTAGTCCATGAAATTTTCATTCTTTCCACACCTGTGACATGTTAAATTAAGAAAATGTGCACTTGAATGTTTCTTTGCAAATATCTTTGGGTGTTTTTGAAAAAGCCTTCCAAATTGAAAGGTATCTGTACTATCCATCCAATAAAACATCCCTTAAATTACTGCATGGAATAGAACTAGACATTCAAAAATCAAAGACATGACCCTCTGCTGCTTTCCTCCTGTCAGCCTCACAAACAAGTCCAATCTCCCTGATGGAAAAAAGAACCCTCCCATTGGCCCTAGTTTTCCAACAGTCTGTTCATATCCAAATGTCCTTGCTTTTAAGCTTGAGTTCTGACAGCCGCTCTTATTCCTTAATCCACTGCAATGTGTTTTACTGCTCTATTCTACTGAAATAAGTCCCTTGAACAGTATCACTCCTCTATCTTCTCTGGGTCCTTTAATTCCACCTGCCCTCTCCAGAATACTTGCTCTCACTTCTCAACACAGCTTTTATATTTGTTATGCTGTGACATCAAGGTAAGTTTCTTTTACCTCTCCTGTCTGTTTCACTTCCTCAGACTGGCTCATACACAGGCATTGCTTTACATTCTTGTCCTGAGCCCTCTCTTCTCCCCATCCTCTGTTCTTACCCTGGTTGATCTTCTTTTCACCCAGGTACCAAACAGTGGCTTGTGTCTGCAAGATGCCAAAATCTAATCTATGTCATCCTGAATTCTCTTCCAAGGCATTTTTCCATCTCCTTGTTATTTATTTTTCTTCTGACTGGCCTACCAATATTTCAGATTCAGTTTGTCCAAACTATGTCCCTGCCTCCAGACTGCTCTTGAACTTATGCCTTACCAAGCTGGAAATCTGACTTATCGTTAGCTTTTCCCTATCCCTCATTCCCCATATCCAAGGGTTTGCTGAATCCTGTTGATTCTATTTCCAAAAACCTTTTGGAATCAGTCTGTTTTCCAATTCTATGGGAATAATTGAGAATTTTTATCCAAAATTACTGAGCATCTACTGTATGTTAGGCATTAGGCTAGGAGTACAAAGGTAGATAAGAGTTCATTCCCCTATCAGGGACCCTCCAGTTCCAGAGAGGGGACAGAAGGAAACAAGTTACTAGTTCGTATGGTTTTTAGGGGCACCAAGGAGTGGTCATCCTTATGGCTTGGCCATCAGTATTCTTTATTCTAATTTTATTCTTTTGATTTTTTTATTCCAATAAAGAGTCTCCAATGTTTAATACTTTACTCTCTATGACATGAATGTATATTTTTGGGGTAGGGGCATTTTGACAAATCATCATTTAAAAGCTCTCGCTTAAGTAGTGCTTGGATTTGGAGCTCCCTAGCATGGCTATGGAAGTCAGCGGTGGGAAGAACTAGGCTTCTATTTTTAAAAACAAAGCATCTAAGAGGCAGGGATATTAACACACCCTACACTAACATACCCACCACCCTAACGTATGGAGTAAATGATTCATAGAATTGTGACTAGAGCTCTTTCTGTTCACAGAGGGCAGGAAAATATGCAAGAACTGGGAGAGAGAGAGAAAGTAACTGAGGGCATTTGTGATAGTATTAAAGAGTCATCTCTGGGCAAGCATGACCTTCCAGTTTCCATGAGTTCATACTCTGCTGGCCACACTAGGGCTCCTTCTGACGTTATCCTTCCCACCAGATCTTTGCTTTTACTTTGGTCTCCAAGTTACCAGAAGAGATGTTCTGGGGCAGGAGGAGTAGGTTCTTATGGCTACAGGAACTGAGATGAGACTTCATCATCAATTCTAAGAATTGGGGAAATACAAATACGATTCTTTAAAGAAAATCAGGTTTCTAATGTAAACTATTCTGTTATTTTGATATATTTGTTATCACTCATATTTCTAAAGAAACATAAAAGATTAAATGGAACAAACATTTCAGCTATCATTCTGTTCATATGGTCCTTGGAAATGTACTCAAGGAAATTTTGGGAAAATTTTCAACTACCAATTGTGTTCAGTGTAAGTTTTGTTTGGTTATTAATATAATGAAACACTCAGTTTTCTTTTTTGCCAAAATATGTAATCCAAAATGGAAGGTATAACTTCTTAACATCATATTCCAGAGGCTCTCTGGAGATACGTGATATTTTAGTGTTTTCTTATATAATTAATAATAAAAGACTATTTTGAAAATATATTACTGCCAATAGAACAAAGATATTAATCCTAAAATTACTATTCTACTTTCAGGGTAGGTATATTTAAAAATATTTATTTAAGGAAACCCAGCAATTGAAAACATCACCCTATTTTTCTGTAGAACTTTTAAAGAACATGGAACTAAAATGTGGTTTGCTTAGAAAAGTCACTGTTCTTCTTGGTACATTGACACAGTACTCACAACTCTATTTGAACATTTGAAGTCTGTTTTATCATGCTCTGGACAAGATTTTAGATTTTTTTTTAAACTTAGTTAATTGACCTATTTTAAACTCTTCTCACTATGTTCCCAGCCTGAAGAGCAGAGTGCTTTTCTAAAGTGCTGGATTTTTTATGAGGTGTTAAATCAACATTGCCAAATGTGACTTTGCGGAGTTCACTGCACCCTTATAGTAGAGCAATGCAGGCTACTTGATCATTTGTGTATCTTTAATTGCCCACAATTAACCCTTCTTATAAGGAAATGTGTGGGATGTCTTGGTTATATATAAATCATCATGAATAGAATGCGTTTGTATTTATACAGGACCGAGGCCAGCAATCCTCTCCACATATCCCTCCACGTATCCATTTATATTTGTTCTGCAGACTTTAAAATGTTGGCAGGACAGACTGCATGCATGGCATCTTGGATAGTGATGCATTCTTGATACACTGATGGAAAAAAAAAAAGGGTAAACCAGCTTGGATTTCTAGACTTTTGGAAAGAGGGGAAGAGAAGAATTTTGTTTCCAGAACATGGCAATATCTGTTACCTCCAGACAGTCCTCTCCAGTTCAGTGTAAATTGTCTCATATTCATTGTGTTCCATAATCCTCAAAGCTACCCTGAGAGCTGAAGAGGGCAAGTGGTACTCTCACGTCGTAGTAGAGGAAACCATGCCCAAGAGAATTGGCTTGAAAAATATTGACAGTGGTTTTCAAAGCCACTTTCCTTACTAGTACTTTCTTTATAGAAATCTCAGTGTGGTCTTAGGAAGTTTAAGACAAAGCTTAAACAAACCTTGACCTAAAATCACTTTAGAAATAAATAAAGAGAAACAGCAAGTAAGATAGCCTTTAATATTATTTCTCAGAATTATTATGGCTGGTAACAAGTATTCCAAGTGGGGACCTGGAACCAGACTGTTCGGGTGCAAATCCAGATTCTTCTACTATGAATGTCACTTAGGTGAATAAATATTTCTTTTCATAGTGATATCTTTATTCGGAAGAAAACAATGAAAATATTACCTTCTAGGGCTCTTCAGAAGATTAAATGTCAATACATGTAGCAGTCAATAATAGCATTCTTAACACTACTATCACTACTGCTACTGCTGCTGCTGCTAAGTCACTTCAGTCGTGTCTGACTCTGTGACTCCATAGACAGCAGCCCACCAGGCTCCCCCATCCCTGGGATTCTCCAGGCAAGAACACTGGAGTGGGTTGCCATTTCCTGCTATCACTACTACGTTGTAGCGCATGAGATTTTCCAAAGATGACAGTACCTTCCATCCCACATATTCTTCCACAATGTATCTTGCTACTCCCCACATCCAGAGGAGAGTCCGGTTCCTCTTTCCTTGAGTTTGGGTGGGTCTATGACTGCTTCAGAGCTTCCCTGGTGGCTTGGATGGTAATGGATCTCCTCGCAATGCAGAACACCTGGGTTTCATCCCTGGGTTGGGAAGATTCCCTGAAGAAGGGCATGGCTACCCACTCCAGTATTCTTGCCTGGAGAACTCCATAGACAGAGGAGTCTGGTGGGCTACAGTCCATGGGGTCACAAACAGCTGGACACGACTGAGCAACTGAGCACGTGCGCATGACTGCTCCAACACACAGATCACAGTGGGACTTGAATGGCTTGGTCATGAGAAGGGATGCACTTGCTGGAATACTCAAGCTTGGAGTCCTAGGTAACAAGGAAGGAGTCCGATTACTCTGAAGCCCCCATGCTGGGAGGAAGCCAAGTCACACAGGGAACCACACGTAAGCGCTCTGGTCAACAGGCCTAGCCTTTGATTCATCCTAGCCCAGACGTGTCAGTGAAGGAGACTGTGGGCGATTCCACCCTCCTGTTATCAAGTCACCTCCAGCTTTCCCAGCTGAGATCCCAGACATTGTGGGGAAGAGATAAACCTTTCCTGCATGCCCTGTCCAGATTCCTCACTCATGGAATCTGTAAGCATTAAAAATGCAGTTTCTGGTTTTGGCTACAAAATTTTGGATTTTTTTTATACAGTAATAGTACCTGGAACATGACATCTTTCCAACTCCATGAGCATAGTAATCATATGTCTTATTCATTACTTAACATTTGTCATCTAGCATATAATAGTTATTTGTTGAACAATGTATCATATTTTAAATAATTCCTCATTGTTGCACAACTAGATAGTTTTCTATTATTCTCAGTGATTCCACTTATCACTTGGAGTGAATACCTGAGAGTGGAACTGCTGAGTCTTGATATGGAGATACCAGAACATTTAATCACCATTATTGCCCATGAAGAATCATCCGTAGAGAGCCTATCAAAATCAAACCATCAGCATATACTTTAAAAGAACATGTGACAGTTAAATGCAGAAGACTGATTTATAAACCAGAATGATGGCTTTTGAAGAGAACACCAATATATTAAAACAGAAGGTTTGCTAGCCCCGGTGGTTCTTCACTTGATGTCTAGAAGTCTGAGAAAGTTGTGAAAAAGAGGTCTATACGTTGTATCAAATATTTGTGCAAGTCTAATTTATCTTATTTGCTCTTAAATTAGGGCAAGATGTTACAAGCATGATGAGTTCTCTCTTTTGGCCAGACTTATTTTGTGTTGCTCAGGGATTCCAATGAGGAAGTCAAAGGAACTTTGAGGCATAGTTTCTCTAGCAAATGCTGTTAGCAGAGTCACATATTGAATTGTTTCTGAATGCAACACATCCCATTCATCATTTGATCAACTCTGACAAAATATAGTGGTGGTAGTCAAATTTAAGGGTCCAGTAGAAATAAACATTAGTTTATTTATGATGGGGTAACTAGAGAAATTGTTTCCCCCTCTCCATTCACTGAAGAATAAACATAATAGAATGTATTGGGATTTGAGGTCAGAGAAAAAGAGGGTTAAATTCTAGGCAGCTCATCTGTAATATCGGGATATTATCTTGCTGGTTTTTGTGAAGGCTAAATGAGTTAACACATGAAAGATCCAGTCACAATGGATGACATAGAAGTATTCCATAAATGTTATTGGAATCCAAATTTACCTTTCTGTATATCTGTCACTGACTTTCAGAATTAGGGCATCCTTTTCCCTGGATAGTAATAATTCTGGAATTTTTCAAACCACAAGCTAGTTCAAACTTCTGATTTGTAAGATAGAGATAACATCTTTCCTTCCATTATTTGTATTACTGATAACCAAGTGAGCACCACATAAAAATCATCTCATAGCATGAGTTACTAGATAAGTCATTCCTGTTTATCTTATTTTAGTTTTAATTGCAGAAGATGATTTTTCTTTTATTTAATTGAAGTATAGCTGATTTACAATGTTGTGTTAGTTTCAAGTGTATAGCCAATGGTCAGTTATATGTATATTCTTTTTCAAATTATTTTCCCATTTAGATCATTACAAAATATTGAGTATAGTTCTCTGTATAGTTGGTCTTTGTTGGTTATCTGTTTCACATATAGTAGTGTGTACATGTTAATCCCAAACTCCTATTTTATCCATCCCCGTGTTCCCCTTTGGTAACCTTGTTTGTTTTCTATGTCTGTGTGAGTCTATTTCTGTTTATAAATAAGTTTATTTGTATCATTGTTTTTAGATTCCACAAAAAAGTGATATCATATTGTACTTGTTTTTCTCCGTCTGACTTACTTCACTTATTTACTTGACCTAATAACCTGTAGGTCCATCCATGTTGCTGCAAATGGCATTATTTCTTTCTTTTCTATGGCTAAGTAATATTTCATTGTATATATACCACATGGAAGATGACTTCTGACTCTATTCTTCAGCTCTGAAATTGTATCTTATCTTTCAGAACTTGTGTTTTTCCATGCATCCATAGAGGCCATGAGTTAAAATGTAGTTAGGTTAATATTCATTTGTGGCTTAGACAGTGAAGAATTTGCCTATAGTGCAGGAGACCCAGGTTCTGTCCCTGGGTTGGGAGGATTCCCCGGGGAAGGGAATGGCTACCCACTCTAGTATTCTTGCCTGGGAAATGCCATGGAGAGAGGAGCCTGGTATGCTACAGCCTGTGGGATCACAAAGAGTTGGACACAACTGCGAGAGTAACACTTTCACTTTCAGGTTAATATTATTAGAAGTCAACTCAGAATGTATTTGATTTTGTTATCATGTCATTGTATTGATTAAGAAACTGAAGTCCAAATGGATCATGTCTGAAAAAGCAGAAGCAAACTGAGTAACCATCCAACAAAATGTTCTCATTTTATGCATTTAGGGAGGGTATATATTTATTGTTTATAAATCAAAGACCACCTCTGAGGAATTCTGTCTTCTATTCCAGTGCTTTACCTAACAACTTCCCTGTGGTTTTATGTCATACATTAAAAACATTTCTATTTATTTTTGGCTGTGCTCGGTCTTCCTTGCTGCATGGGCTTTTCTCTAGTTGCAGCGAGCGGAGGCTACCCTCTAGCTGCAGTGCACAGGCTTCTCATTGCCGTGGCTTCTCTTGTTGCGGAGCACAGGCAATAGGACTTGTGGGTTCAGTAGTTGCAACTCCCAGTTTCTAGAGCACAGTTTCAGTAGTTGTGGCTCATGGGCTTTGTTGCTCTGTAGCCTGTGGAGTCTTCCCAGATCAGGGATTGAACCCGTGTCTCCTGCGTTGCCAGGAGGATTCTTTACCACTGAGCCACCAGGGCAGCTGCAAATCATACATTTGCTATTACCAAATTAATAATAAAAATTTAGACCCCCAACTGCTAGTTGAGGAAATGCTTCATACTAGATTTGAATAAGGTTCTTATGAAAACATTGGGCAAGATTTAGAAAGTTTGTTTGCTACAAAAGGAATTATAAAGTTATTTTGAGTTGGAACACAGGGTGACTTTATAGTGACAAATCTTCAGGTGATTGTTATAATCTTAGTGTCTTTTGTATACTTTTCATTTTGTCTTGAGTCTTAAGTCCAAACAAAGTCACTGGAATAACAAAAGAATGAAGTAAGTTCCTGGGTAGATTTGAAGCTCAGTTTGACTCCTTATATGGTTAAACTGTATTAAAGTTCCCATTTGTCTTTGGATGAGAGGAACATAAAAATGTACATTAATTGCTGATAAAAGTAAGAATCATTTATTGTCACAAGAAGGATCTGATTTTGTCTTGCTTACACAGGCACTGAGAGCAGGTGCATATTTACATCTACAGAATTTATGCTTTTCTTCCTTTCCCTGGAAGTGAATTATCAAAGTTTTTTTTTTTTCTATGCTCTCCTAACAAAATGTTATCTGATCAGAACAACTTGCCAATCAACCTTTGCCAACTCAGTAATAATCGGGACAGAATATATACTGTTAACATTGCTGAGACCACATCATGGGTTAAAATCAACTGCTTTCTTTAATCATCTCACATATTTGTTGTTCTGTTTTTTGGTGGTAGAAACTTATCATAAGACTGTGGGTAACTTAGACTAATTGTTTTTCTCCAGCAGTTCTCAAGAATAATTTTCCTAGCTCCCTTCCTACAAGTTCTCTCTCTTTTTTTTTTTTTTTTTTGGACAAGAATTTTAACAACTATAACTCTGAAAAGGGCTGAGGTAGAAGTGAGAATTTTACAAATGTTATTAGACACAGTTATATGTTTATTTTTTGCAGTCAAGGAACTAGAAATAGTAAAGCATAAAAGAAAAAGACTATTTGCTTAAAATAGAAGTCAGAATGCTGCACAAGAGCTGTCTATAATATTGGAAATATTGCTTGACTGTTTTGAATCTGTTCCAAGCCTCCTTAGCACCCCCACCCCACCACCTTACCCCAGTCAGGTTACCTATGTTGTTTGTTGATTACCTAGGAGTGGCAAAGGGGATTGTGAAGGGGGAAAGGAATAGAAATAAAAGTGCTTTCTTTGCAAAATAGGGAGTGTCCATTCAACATTTCCCTCTCTATGTATATGAAAGGAAATAAATTAGAAGACCACAGTGAGGGATCTCACCGATTATTTCTAATGCAAAATCTCTATGAATTTTAAATCTGCTGATTTTCTCTTTTCTTCTTTTTTTTTTTTTTTTTTTTTTTGGAGAAGGAAACGGCAACCCACTCCAGTATTCTTGCCTGGAGAATCCCATGGACTGAGGAGCCTGGTGGGCTGCAGTCCATGGGGTCACAAAGAGTCGGACACGACTGAGTGACTTTACTTACTTAATTTTCTCTTTAGGTGTCCAGATGAAGGAAAAGAAGATGCTATCTAGTGTCTGTTGTCCCATGGTGGCCAAGAAAGTTTAAGCCTTATGTGTTCCTCCTGCTTAAACCCTATAGTATATCCACATGATGACAGCAACATGGGAAAAAGTCCGCAACAAGTCTTTCTGAAATTTTTATTTCTTTTGCAATATTGTGTCAAATATCCAGCTGGATTTTCTTCAAGCTGGTTATTTGACCACTGTAGGGTAGAAGGGAGGTGAGAGAGGGAGGGAAGGAGAGAGTGACTGGTGGGAGGTTCAGATTATTTCATCCTGATCTTTTGCAACGTGTGGTGGTCAAGGCTCATTGACTCTACATGGTTGAACCACATGAAACTGCTGTTTTTATTGGTCAAAAAGGTTACATATCAGCAATTTCATATGCTGCAACTTGTTAGGCAGTAGTGAACACCTATGCTTTTGTTATTCCTTAATTTAGCAAGTATTTATTGAGTCCCACTTTATATAAGAGAATGTAAAACACCAAAGCCTTTTCTAGAGTCCCTTGACTGGGGCCTTGAATGCTTTCATTTCTTTTAAGACTACTTAAGTGGTCAAAATTACTTACTTTGGGAGTTAGTGTACTATCTTTCCTTCCCCCCACCTTTTGTCGTTGTTGTTGCTCTGCAGTGCTCTTGATTTTCACATACCAGTGGTTAACTTCTACATGTAATTTTCATCTTAACTTTCCATTTAACATGAGAAAAATATTCCATGTTATAAAATTTTCATAACTCTATTTCAAGGGCTATAAAATATTCCTTTAAGTGGATAGTTTATTGGCCACTCCTATATTTGGGGGACATTTAGATAGTTGGTAACTGTCTTTGTGCATGAAGTTTTTTTTCCTGTTTGCAGGTTATTTCCCTAGGATAGAGTCCCCAAAGTAGAATTACTTGGTCAAAGGGTATGAACATAGAAAAATCTCTTGATACACATGTCAACTGGAAATAGCTGTAGTTTTACTACTGCTTGATATATGAAGTTTGACTCCTCATCAGTCACAGGATATGTTAAAAACTGTTTAAAATGACTTGCTTACATGGTGGTCCCAAACCGTATTCAATGACAATGTCATAGTCCAGATAAAAGAAGAGATTTGGAATTGCTCATTATCAAGAGAACCAATAGCTTTTCTCAGAGGGAATGGCCTTTGAATAAGCTGATATCGAAAAGAAAGGCTAAGTTCCCAACACACACAAGATTTCTTAAAGTTCTGTTAGTAATTACTTTTGCCTTGAGGAAATGAGGGAAAAGGAGACCAAGTGTCAGCCTATGTTTGGGGAATTTTCTAAAGAATATGTTATAGTTTTCACACCCTGGGAAAGAAGAAGTAAAAAGCAGAATATGTTTAGGTTTAGTGTATTTTTGCTTAACATATATAATAAACCAGAGGTATTTTAGTATTGGTCAATAACATCTATCAGCATATTTTAAAATTCCTGCATATTTACTATAATGTATCTTCTCAGTTAAGGAAACCATTTTCCAAATGTTTGCCCTACAGACAGTATACTTTAAATCCAGTGTCTCAAATATTATGTTATATATAATAAAACTTCAGGTATTAAACAACTGACGAAAGGATAACTTTTCATGCTCAGAATATTTTGTTTTCTAAGACAAGAAAAGTCCGAAATACTTGACCCATGTAGGTACATGTACCCTTTAAACTATTCCTAGGTATTCTGGAAAACTAAGGTGCTACTTGGGCTTCCCAGGTGGCTCAGTGGGCTCAGTGGTAGAAAATCCACCTGCCAAGCAGGAGACTCAGGTTTGATTCCTGAGTTAGGTAGATCCCCAGGAGAAGGAAATGGCAACCCACTCCAGTATTCTTGCCTGGGAAATCCCATTGACAGAGAAGCCTAGCAGGCTGTAGTCCATGGGGTTACAAAGAGTCGGACACAACTGACCGACTAAACAACAAATCTTCCTAAATAAAGCAATTGGACTAATGCTACTGAGACTCTATAACTTCTATGGGTCTGAGGAGAAAACAAGCTAATGAAGCATAAGTGCCACAGGTGATGAATTTGGTCAGTGGGGAACTCAGGGAGAGGAGGAACCACAGGGTCAAGGTGTGACTGCGATGTGTGTTGGCCATCTTGCTTGTCCAGATGATGCTTAGAGACTGGCTTACCCAGGGCCCAGTGTGATTCAAGTGGGATCATTAACATCACATGAGCTATAGCTATATCAAGCAAGGGAAAATGTCTGGACCATGAAAATACTCTGCCTTGGGGCCAGGACAAAGCAACAGAGGACAGGTAGTTGTCAGGGTCTTTTGAGCCACGTCCGTGGGAGGCAGTAGAGTACAGTGGTTTGGAGCAGGGATCTAGACAGCTTAGGTCAGAAACAGGGTTCCACTTCCTGCTCGATATGTGATTTTGGGTGAATTCCTAACCTCTCTATGTTTCAGTTTACTCATCTGTGAAACAGGGCTAATAATAGTCCCTACATCAGGGTGGCTATGAAGATTAAGTGATTTAACACATGCTAAGTGCCTAGAAGTACATCAGGAGAAATGCTGGGCTGGAAGAAGCACAAGCTGGAATCAAGACTGCTGGGAGAGAAATATCAATAACCTCAGATATGCAGATGACACCACCCTTATGGCAGAAAGTGAAGAGGAACTCAAAAGCCTCTTGATGAAAGTGAAAGTGGAGAGTGAAAAAGTTGGCTTAAAGCTCAACATTCAGAAAACGAAGATCATGGCATCTGGTCCCATCACTTCATGGGAAATAGATGGGGAAACAGTGGAAACAGTGTCAGACTTTATCTTTTTGGGCTCCAAAATCACTGCAGATGGTGACTGCAGCCATGAAATTAAAAGACGCTTACTCCTTGGAAGAAAAGTTATGACCAACCTAGATAGCATATTCAAAAGCAGAGACATTACTTTGCCAACAAAGGTCCGTCTAATCAAGGCTATGGTTTTTCCTGTGGTCATGTATGGATGTGAGAGTTGGACTGGGAAGAAAGCTGAGCGCTGAAGAATTGATGGTTTTGAACTGTGGTGTTGGAGAAAACTGTTGAGAAGTCCCTTGGACTGCATGGAGATCCAACCAGTCCATTTTAAAGGAGACCAGTCCTGGGTGTTCTTTGGAAGGAATGATGCTAAAGCTTAAACTCCAATATTTTGGCCACCTCATGCGAAGAGTTGACTCATTGGAAAAGACTCTGATGCTGGGAGGGATTGGGGGCAGTAGGAGAAGGGGACGACTGAGGATGAGATGGCTAGATGGTATCACCAACTCAATGGACATGAATTTGGGTAAACTCTGGGAGTTGGTGACAGGGAGGCCTGGCGTGCTGTGATTCATGGGGTCGCAAAGAGTCTGGACACAACTGAGCAACTGAACTGAACTAAAGTGCCTAGAATGGTCCTTGGCATGTAGTAAATGCCAGTTGTTTTTTTTTTTTTCTTCTCCGTATATTAAACATCCAAAGAGGGCTACAGAAAGCTTTTGGCACATTTAAATGAATATGTTTTACAAATTCACTTTTAAACACACACAGTACAGTGACTATAGGGTGTCTTCATTTGGGAATTAAGTCAGAAGTCTAAATCCAAGGTCATTTGCGATGTGAAGATGATGAATGGGCTTTCTGATAAACTCCACACAAGGCCCCAGTGGTCAGGCCACTGCTTCCTTCCTCGATCACTATGCTGATCAAGTGTCTTTTCCTTTCTTGAGAGAGTGCACCACTCAAAGGAAGCATTTGTCGCACTAGGGAATGACTTTGATAAAGTGTCTCTGCCTACCCAACTTTTCCAGTTACTTGAGAACAGACACTTAGGGCAGAGAGCACATAGTTGAGGCTCCATGTGTTAGTGCTTCTAAGATCTGGTGGCTAAGTGATATGGAGCATGGTGCTCAGGACCAGGGGAGAAAGTCAAAGTGAGTCATTCATGGAAAATTCATAGTTCTCCAGGTGCCCTGACATGGTGCGGTTGAATGGCAGGTCAGACACTGGTCAGAGGAAATAGTGCAGAACAAGACAAAGGATTTCTTTCCTTTTTATTACTTTATTTACTTGTTTTTGGCTGTGCTGGGTCTTGTTGCTGCACGAGGTCTTTTCTCTTTAGTTGCAGCTACTCTTTGTTCCAGTGCCCAGGCTTCTCATTGCAGTGGCCTCTCTTGTTGCAGAGCACAGGTTCTAGGTGCCCAGGCTTAGTTGGCCCATGGCATGTGGAATCTTCCCAGACCAGGGATTGAACCCAGGACCCCTGCATTGGTAGGTGGATTCTTAACCACTGGACCACCAGACCCCCCATGCTTTGGAAGCTGTGCCTGAATTCGTCCATTTCTGGGTTAAATGTTGGAGATAGGACAGGTCCTTCTTTGTAATTAGATATTTGAAACAATACTGTAGAACATTCATACCTGTCTACAAGGTCTTTACAGAGGTCTAGAGGACTGCAAGTCTTGGTGAGACTTGCAAAATTCCTTGTGGATTAAGCAAAGTGGTGCCTGAAACACGGACCAAGGAATCTTGGCATTTTCTATATTCCAGAGACCAGATATCAAGGAAAGATGTGTTATTTCATTTCTGAAACCATAACACCTAGAGTTGCAACAAAGATTTTCTGTTGACTTTAGGTCACTTGTACAAGCCTGTAATAAACTGAAGACCTTTTGCTTTTTTTTGACAATTCTGTTGACCAACTATGAAGGCTGTTTTCATAGCTTTCCTCTCTCTTAGAGAATCATTTTTCCTTATTTCTCAATATCACTATCTCACAATAAAGCATCTTTTTATGTGATATCCAAAGTATCTTTGATTTTTTTCTTTAGTATATACTGATCTATAAAAAGTTAAAATTTATACATGATATTGGTTTTTACTTAAATTATGTCTTGACAGTCAAATGGACTCTAATAAACATGAAAGATAGAGTTACTTCAAAAAATGACTTAAGGTCAAAAATTTAACCATCTTATTCAGGGGCTATTAGCTATGTGTGAAAAGAAAAACTGTGGCATGTGAGTTGAAAAGATTCATTAAAATTCATGGCAAATCTCACTGGGAGTGAGTCAAATTGGCAACTGTTGTTAAAACTCAAACAGAATGTGTGTTATGCCTCTAGGTGGTCACTTATTTGGAATTTTTCTCTCACACACAAGCCATATACCTAGACTTTTAAAAATCATCTCCAAGTGTAGTACTTAAGCATGTTAAAGCTCCTCGAAAGTGAATTTCTCCATTGTTTCAGAAAGTTATTTCTGCTTTTACCTCACGCATGCCAGGTAGTTCTCTCAGCTGTTGGGATCACTCAGTTGGTGTGCTGCTGTGTGTCTGAAAGGAGGAGTAGTGAAACAGCCTCACAGATAAGAAAGAAACTAGTTGGAGCCATTGACAAAGATGATGGGAAAGATAAAAGACAACTGGAGAATTTACTGGAGTAGCATGAAAAATAAATTACCTGAGTGAAGTAATGATTAATGAAACCACTCTTAAGAATCAGCTAAAATTGTGCTCTTAAATACCTTTAGGAGTACTTTTCTTTTTGCTTTGTGATCAGGGACATACATTATAACATTACTTATGCTTTAAATTACTAATTTGGAAATGAATTTTTTTTATTAGACTGAAAAAAATTGGAACATACTTTTCCACCATTGCAAGATTCTGATGTAATTTCTTAAGTCCTGCCAATGGCCTTTGGAAGTATGAAACCTCCATGGTAATATAAAGAGTAATTTAATGTATTGTCAAAAATTATTCTTGAGGTTAATTTTATCATTCAAATTGCTGTGTATTGGTGACTTTTTGCAATGGATTACATTATGGACACAAGTAAGTGCCTCCAGTTTGTTTTGCTCACTGATCAACAGAAAGCTTTTTTTCATGGGGAAATGGAAGCAAAAATTCTGCTAGCTGTAAATATTTAACTTGAGCACATTTATAGAATAATGGAACTGCTGACCCAAAAGACTTAGATGAATGTCATGTATTTTAACTCTGGTGAAGGTGAAGAGAATAAAAAAGGGTAAATATAGGTGTATAAAATTGTGTGTGTATACTTTCTAGATGCGGGGAGGAGAAGCAAATAGAGTTCAAGAAAATAAAATACTCTTCCATTTCCAAACACTGTGTTTCATATTAAAGTAATTTATCACGAAACTATAAGTTATAAATCTTTAGCTTATGACTACAGCAAGGCCTTCAGCTTGAACCCAAGCTACACACACTCCATGATTCCAGCATATCTGACGTCTTGTCATGTGCTTATCTGGGGACTATTCGTAAAAAGTCCAAGAAGCCTCCTGAGAATGAGTGAATCATTAAGGCTAAGACAAGGTTGGGAAACAAAATCTATGAGCTATGGCGTCGGGGAGGCTGTTCTGCCTGTGTGTTGCTCATCTTTGTCTTTCACATGCCCTTGTTCTTCTTGGGGAGTATGCCAGATACCAGTGGAAAGAGTCATGGGGAAACCAGTAAAAGAGCCTTTTCACTTTTCTATGAAAATGTCATGCTGCAGTCCCTGGGGTGGCAAAAAGTCACACACGACTGAGCTGATGAAAATGTTTAAGCTATTAGTGAACATAAGGTAGTGACACTCTTGTGACCAGGTTGCAGAGTATGGAGGAAGTGGGGCCCTTGTATGGAACTGAGTGGGTTTTGTGCAGAGCACGACTCAGGGGGACGTGGGTTAATCACCTGCAGAATCACAGGCAAGGGCCTGGGGAGAAGTGTTCTCTTTAGTAGAAAGACTTGCGTGGTAAGGGTGACGTCATGGCCACTTGAGCCTGCTCTGACTTTGGCAAGAGGTGGCTTTGATGTGGTCCACACCTTGGGACATGGCTGGCTTGGGAGACTGGCTGGCTTTGGAGAGTTAACAGCCTCAAGGCCAGTAGGAGGTGTCACTTCTCCCAGTAGCAGGAAAAGTAGGATAGGAAGTAGGAAAGGTAGCCTGTGGGAGCTGGGAGGGTGGTGTCTGTGTTATAAACCCACTGCAGGTATCCAGCAGGGGCTCCCAGATGGGAAGAGGGGAGATCAAACTGGGGGAGAGAGCAAAACCAAAGGAGCAACAGCAAATTCTGTGACTTGTACTCTAGCACATGCCCCTCCAAGTTCATGGAGCCCTGGGAAAGTAGATGTTCTGTATTTTTGATATTCATTTTATATTGCTGAAAGTACAAGCCGAAAACTCATCATTTGGTAATAAAGAATATTTATGTCACTATTTGTTGAATGGCCATTAAGTGTTAGAAAATATCAATATTCACTTAAATGGTAGTGTACTGACTACTGCGTAGTTTCTTCACGAAGGCCGCTATGAGCCCAAGTCTGTAAAGGTGGTAGAACAGCCTGAGATTCTCAAGGCAGTCAGGCAGGTTCTCCTTTGTATGGATAGTATTTCAGGCAGCTGTGTCTGTTCTGTGCATACATGTCTGCTCTATGTGGCCACTTCATTTCTACTTAATGGCTTTTCAAATCAGAGACTGAACTAACTCTCAGAGTGAATGGGTGTCTCATTCCTTCCCTCTAATCTGTAACCCTCCAAAGCAATTCAATAACTATCATTATATCCGTCTGATAGACAGCAAAACTGAGGCTCACAGAAGTCGAACAAATTGCTAAAGAGGGCAGCCCGTAGAGGTAAAGTCTTAATTCAAGCCCAGATCTGTGTCTTCCTACAACCGATGATCTGTAAGGCGTTCTCTGAAGCAAATTGCTGGATCCCATTGTGAACAGAGGGAAAGGACCTTAGGCATTAGAGATTCCCTTTTAGTGCAATTGCCTCAGGGAATGTTAGAACATACCGATGGTGTTTTCTCAGATGTAGCAACCATGATTCAAAGGAGGAGCAACCGCATAACTAAATTATAAATCAAATTCTCCATTTTGGCATTTCTTCAAGTTGCGTCATTGATTCTCTTGACTCCTCCTATATCTAACTTTGTGTAAAAACTATAATGATGACTTTCTGGTCCTGTGAAAGAACACAGCCTCTAATTGAGGTCTGTTTATGAAGCAAGTCTACATGGGATTTGCCACAAATATGGAGAAATATGAACCCAAGTTTGTTTTTTTGGTATGTCTATTAGGATAATAGCTTTGTTCTTGATGTTGTTGTATTTATCTATATACAAACAAATGGAAAAACTTTATAAGAATTATACATGAGTATTGTCTCTTGTGCAGACACGTCATTTTCAGAAGTTGTGGGAAAGAAGATTGGGTAAGAATAGAAAGTGATTCAGAGTTGGCTTGGCAAACCTCGAGGTCTAGCACAGAACCAAATACTGCCCTATCTGGTTATTTAGCTCTCATGCATATGATATTTACTATCTAATTAAATTATAGACTCCTGATGATAAATGCCACCTCTTATTGTTTGTTTGTATATTCTACAGTATACTACAGTATCCTTGAAGCAGGAAATGGCAACCCACTCCAGTATTCTTGCCTGGAGACGCCCATGAACAGAGGACCTTGGTGGGTTACAGTCCATGGGGTTGCAGTCGGACACAACTAAGCAACTAACACATATACAGTACCCTGCTGCTGCTGCTGCTAAGTCGCTTCAGTTGTGTCCAACTCTGTGCAACCCCATAGACGGCAGCCCACCAGGCTCCCCCATCCCTGGGATTCTCCAGGCAAGAATCCTAACTCAGTACATAAAATTGCTTTTGTATTGAAAGGCAAACTTACAACTAACTTGGATCTTAATTCCCGCTAAGGCATAAGTTCTAAAACCACCTTCTCTGTATGCATTTCATTTGACCTTCAAAGTGACCACGTGTAGGAAACCAAGCTATTCTCTCAACCTGCCAGGCATGGACCAATTGTCAGCCTTCCAGGAAGCCTTGCCAGGCTCCTTTCTTTGGGTTGGATGTGTTCTCTTTGCATTCTGCACATACCGAATTGGAGGCATTAATCTCATCTTTTAAAAATTGATTTTATTTTTATTTTTTGTCTTCCCCAGGGGCCTGAGAGCTCCTCCAGGGCAAGGGTCGCATTTATTTCTTCACTCCCAAGTCCTACCACAGTGTGATAGGTGCTCAGGACACATGCGTGTGAATGACTGGTCATCACAGTGCTTTGCAAAATGATAATTCCTTTGTATGTGAAGATATGCTCATTTGCATATGGCAACATTTCTTTTGAAATGGTCAAACTAGCTCTGTCCTAATTTAGAATTGCTTAGGCTCCTCTGTCCATGGGATTCTCTAGGCAGGAATACTGGAGTAGGTAAAAGTCATTAGTTTTGATTTAAATAGAATGTGAGACAACTCTTGGAGTGGGAATCACAGAAATTAAATCCATGTTTTCAGTATGACCATGTTACTGAAATATTGCTCGGTCTCATCCCTACAGGCTTATTCCATTCTGGGAGGTGATGGGAGACCTCACATTCTGTGTGTATGGAATGACCGAAAAAAACAAAACAAAACTGAGAAATCAACAGTTCTCTCCATGGTGTGTAAGTATGACATTACTTGCTTGATTCTCATCTACAGCTGCTGTGTAGAAGGACTGTGGCTGTTTGGCTTTTCTTTTTAACCTAACTTGAGTGATAAGATGACTTGAACAATGCAATTCCTCTCTTCCTCCCTTGTGTTCAGTGGGCTGGGCTGTCAGTATCAGTGGTTTTCCATTGGTTGTGATGCAACATTGCTTAAGGCGAGCCTCCCTGAGTCTTTGAAATGTGAATTTTTCTCTTCTTGTTTTTCATTTTTATAATAATAGGAATATATTTATTAATAAAAAATATTAAGATAGATAATATTTTCTATATGGTCATTTACTTATTTTTAAAAGTAGTTTCAATTGGGTCCATTGTTTGGTTCTGTTTTGAACAGTTATGAGACACTTGATAAAATTACATTATCATGGCTTTAGTCTCAAGCATCTGGAGGCTACTTTGAATTCCCAAAATGGTTTCCTGACTTTGTTTGTGAATTCGGGCTATAAATCACAATATTGTTATTCTATTCTGGCTCTTGGTATAACTAAAATGTAGATACCTATATCCATATTCTATGCATTGAGGCAAGAGGTTTTTCTTCTCCATTTGTAATAACTAATAATTGGTAGTATTTTTCTGAAGTTGGGCCATGTGGTAAGTGCTAAAGGGTTGTGTTGGTGCAGCTTGCTGTAGCTGAATTTATGAGTTACAACTCTTAATCCAAATGAAATACAATTTTATTTGAGGTAGATCTGCAAGTGGGAGAATGACTATTAATTCTGCAATTCCAAAATAACTAATGTACTTGGTTTGAAGCCAGATACACTGTGAGTTCTGGATTTAAGTGCTCTTGTGGGAAATACAGAGAGAGACTTTAACATATGGATTCTCAGAAGAAAATGCAACTGTTCCATACAAGAAATATTGAGTTATTCTTAGTACTTTTTAATGTGTGGTTGACTATATATTTTTGAGTGGTGCCATTTTTAACACTTGGCAAGGCAAGTCAAAGATCTTCATTTCCTGGGGTAATTTTAATAACTCACCCATTCATATGGCAAGTATTTAGTGAGGATTGATGGGGTAGCTGTGTACTTGATTTGATGAGAAATGCAAGGAAAGTGGAGACCGGATCTGTCTTCATTGGATTCACAGTATTGTTAGAACTTACAGCTGATACAAGCATGTGTGTGTATGTACACGCCTATATGTGTATAGGTGTGTATATATGCATGTACTACATGTGTGCTAAGTTACTTCTGTTGTGTCCAGCTCTTTGTCACCCTATGGACCATAGCTTGCCAGTCTATGGGATTCTCCAGGCAAGAATACTGGAGTGGGTTGCCATTCCCTCCTCAGGGAATCTTCCTGACCTGGGAATCAAACTCGTGTCTCTTATGTCTCCTGCATTGTCAGGAGGGTTCTTTGCCACTAGTACCAACGTGGAAGCCTGTATGTAGATGTGTATATATGTGTTGTTGTATAGTGGCTAAGTTATGTCTGACTCTTTGCAACCCCATGGACTGTAGCCTGCCAGGCTCCTCTGTCCCTGGGATTTCCTAGGCAAGAATACTGGAGTGGGTTGCCATTTCCTTCTTCAGGGAACCTTCCTGACCCAGGGATTAAACCTGTGTCTCCTGCATTGGCGGGTAGATTCTTTACCAGTGAACCAGCAAGGAAGCCCGAACATATGTGTAAATGTGTGTATGCACCTGTGTGTGTCTGTATATATATAACAAGTAGAAAGCAAAGTGGAACTGCATGCTAATGTATCACAAATTCACACCGACTCCCTACAATGCTATGAGATTTTGAAGTACCTGCCTTTGAGGAGCTCATAATCTGGTGGGGTGAGTTGAACCAGTGGGTGGGGTGATCATCAAGGGTTGAGCCAACTCCCTTCTTGTGAGAAAGTGGTTGTCATAGCTCTAAGTTCTGCCTATGAAGGAGGTGTCAGAGAAGGAGGTGAGTGTGAGGATGTTCTTGGAAGAAAGTGTAACCACAGTGGGCTTTGTGTGCACACACTGAGACAGGGCAAAGAAGAAAAGAGGCTTCCACGAGCTCAGAGGCCTCCTTTGAGAACTGAGTTACATCTTGCAAGAAGTTCATATATTACAATGACAAATATTCATAATATTTTTAAATTTTAAATTTATTTATTTTAGTTGGAGGCTAATTACTTTACAGTATTATATTGGTTCGTAATTTATATGATCTATGTATGACAAAGAAAGATGAATGAAAAGAGAGGCCAGGCAAGAACATCCCCACAGGCAAAGGTGCAGGAGGTAGAAATTGGTACATAGGGAGCGTGGTTCATTGAAATAGAGGACCTTTTACTAAAAAGAACTCAAACGAGATGGATTTATGGGTGAATAGGCTAAAGGCTTTGGTCAAATGAGAAATGAGAGGTGTTTACAAAATACAAAACATGGGGGACTTCCCGGGTGGTCCGGTGGCTGAGGCTCTGTGTTTCCAATGCAGGGGCCCTGGGTTTGATCCCTGGTCAGGGAACTAGATCTCACATGTTGCAACTAAGAGTTCACATGTTGCAACTAAGATCCTGCATGTCGCAACTAAGACCTGGTGTAGCCAAATAGACAAATAACCAAACAAAATATAAAGCATGATGTAGGTGCAAGTGGCTCCAAGAGGAGACAGCACAGTATATTGGTTAAACACAGACTGAATTGGAATCATAGCTCCATCACCTGATGGCTTTGTGAGCTTGGGCAAGTTATTCATCATCTCTGTGCCTTAGCATCCACACCTATAAGAAGGGGAAAGTCACAGTTCTTACCTCATAGGATTGTTGTGAGGATTAAATGAGTTGATATTTTTAAGGACTTAGAACAAGCCCAGCACATTTATATACATCAATAAAATGATAGACACTAGGTAATAGAAACATATTATGGGTTCTTAAGTGGGAGGTGATAAAATAGTGCATGAGGACATTTATCCTGGTGATGATAGACAGGGCAGACTGGAGTGAGGGGCATACTGGAGACTGGAAGACAAGACAAGAGAATACAGATAACATGGATGTCTGGATGAAGACAGTAGGGGCTTGGAGTAGGCTGGAAGAAACAAAGAAATTTGAATAAAAGAGGAGTCCCCAACCTCTGGGATCTAATGCCTGATGATCTGAGGTGGAGCTGATATAATTAATAGTAATAGAAATAAATTGCACAGTAAATATAATGTGCTTGAATTATCCTAAAACCACCCCGCCATGGTCTGTGGAAAAATTATGAAGACATGCAGTCACTGGTGCCACAAAGTTTGGGTACTGCTGGAATAGACTTCATATTTCAAAGAAAGAAAGAATTGTTAGTACTTGGTGGGGGAGGTTGTGAGAAGTTGTAGCCAGGGAGGACTGGTGTCGAGGGTGTGAGAGGCTGGGAAGAGAGTGGTGCCATGGACAACAAATGAGGGAAGTTATGCATGGATGGACCTCAAAGCTTCAGCCATGAAATCTACAGCACTTTGCCTGAATGTGTTCAAATAGTAATAATCATTAGCTAGAATTTCATCTTCCTTTGTGCTTTTGTGCAATTCTTTGGCCATCTGTTCTGAGAACAATTGTAAATGTCAGTGCTCTTTGAATGGGAAGCAAATTCTAAAAGAAGAGATTTCTGATTTAAAAACATGTGCTTTGAGCATTTAATTCAATTAAAAATAAGAGAAGGCAAAGCCTTTTTAATCCCTTAGAATTTTACTGAATACAGTTGAAAACTTATTTCAGTTGGGGATGGAAAAAACCCCCATAAACAATGAACCACAATAAAACAAAAACTACGTTAAGAAATGACCCTGAGGCAAAGTCTTAAATCTTATAGGTCAATAGGTCAGTATCCTTCAAAAACTGTAATTATAGCTCTTTATTCTTCCACGGGCTTACTGTGTCATGTTAAGGTTATTCACTCCCATTACCATAGCCCATAATGTCACTTAAGGTATCCTTATGGCTTCTCCAGGTATTAAAGAAGCTTGATATGTTTTTGTTTCATTAATCTTTTCTCAGAGGCCAGTGATGAGTTCATCTGACTCTTTTCCATCAAGTTGAAAATTCTTTTCAATTAAAAACTCATCTCTACAGATGGTATTAGCATTAAGAGAGGCCTATTCTGTCTATAATAACAAATATTGAGATATTTCAGGAATTGCTCTATAAATCATTGGAAGTAGAATTGACTAAAGGGTTCAGTTGTGTGTGTGTGTTTTGTTCTGAGTGAATAAAATTTTGAACTGATGAGAATTTGGCCTGTATGCTTTATTGCTGCTGCAATGGATCTGTTTCAGGGCCTGGATGATTTTGTTGCACATTAATGTAAACTATTGTGAATATTTTAACTAAGCTATCAACTATGAAATACTTTATCCAAAACAGTATGATTATAAAGATGATAAGAGACATAGTTTAAACCAGGAGAGAATGCTCTGTTACAGAGGATTAGAAAGACTATTTATTGAATAGTATGGATTTCTTCCAAGCCCCCGTGTGCAGAAAGCATGCAATGCGTGAATAATTCATCTAGAAATTCTATCGTGAAGTTGTATCAGTTTCCACAGTAAAACCTGGCCATGGAGGAGGAAAATACATCAACATCTGTGACAAGCTCTATGAAGAGACAGTGGCAAAGCCTTTCAGGCACCAGGAGCAAAGCAAAATATAATAAATTCACTTAAGTGTCAAATTTGTGTCGGCTGAATAATGACACCATATGTCTGGGCGGCTATGTCACCATAGGCTGCTCTAAAAAAACACATGGCTTTATGGAAACGGCTGTTAGCCGGGGGAAGAAACCTTGCTGCCGACCGCCTTTCTATCAAAGGAAAAAAACAAAACAAAACGGAGGCTGTCCAGTAAATGCAGTTCTGATGATCAGAAATGACTTTTTTTTTTTTTCTAACCAATTTGCCAGCATCTAGAGTGAGCCTGCTATTGAGATTGGGACCTGAAGAGTTAGAGGCTGTCTTGGGTGTGTCCCTTCAGAAATGAATGGGAGTTAAGGCTTTCCAGTTCATCAGCTAAACTGCTCTGTGTGGATCCTAACAATATACCTTGTATTCATCTGGCTCTCTGAGCAACTGACTTCACAGCATCTTATAGTGATTGTCTCACCAATCCTTACAACATCTCCAGGAAGAATCAAGGACTCATATTTGCTCTAGAGCAAACTGAGGCTCAGAAAGCTTATTGGCTACATTAACCCTTAGGAGGCATGGTTCTGGAGACAACACAACCTTCTTTACTCCAGAGAGTCAGTGTTCAACTGGGCATGCAAGACGTGCTTTAAGGGAAGGAGGATTTGTCTTTCTCTCCTGGGCCTCTGCCTCCTTCTGATGGCATGCACAGTGTTGGCCGGGTGCCCACATCCAGGCTACATCTCCACTCCAAAGGCACTGCACGCTGGTCTCACAGCTGTGAGAGTGGTGATTCCACAGTAACACACTGGGATGCTGTTATCATACTCTTCATGCTTAAACACAGAGACCCCATTGCATGGTGATTGCGTCCTGGGTAATGGCTCTAAAGGTCCATCTAGTCAAAGCTATGGTTTTTCCAGTAGTCATGTATGGATGTGAGAACTGGATCATAAAGAAGGCTGAGCACTGAAGAATTGATGCTTTCAAACTGTGGTGCTGGAGAAGACTCTTGAGAGTCCCTTGGACATCAAGGAGATCAAAGCAGTTAATCCTAAAGGAAATCAACCCTGAATATTCACTGGAAGGACTGATGCTGAAACTCCAATACTTGGGCCACCTGATCTGAAGAGCTGACTCATTGGAAAAGACCCTGATGCTAGGAAAGATTGAAGGCAAGAGGAGAAGGGGACAACAGAGGGTGACATGGTTGGATGGTATCACTGACTCCATGGATATGAGTTTAAACAAACCCAGGGAGATAGTAAGGAACAGGGAAGCCTGGTGTGCTGCAGTCCATGGGGTTGCAGAGAATCAGACACGATTTGGTGGCTGAACAAGCAACAATTGTCCAGAACAATATTCTAAACAGCCTGGGACTCTGCAAAGCATCCAGTCTACTGCACACTGGAGTCAGCAGCTCCATCTCAGCTGCACACCACTACCTTCTTCTGTCCCTTGCTTTTTCATCACAATGAGTCCAATGGTACCTAAAGGAAATTGAGGCAAAGATAAAGCCTTTATAATGAGTTATGCTTAATTTTATTCACAAGGGCATAGGTAGGACCAAAGCAATTGTGTGACTCAAGCTGATATAAGGAAAATTACATATGTGTTAGTTTTCTACTGAAGACATTCCCCTAAAGAATTTAAAGATAAAAACTTTTAAACAAAGCACTCAACAAAAGGGTACATATCTGAGTCACTTGGAGGGATTCCCTGTGTGTGTATGTGTATATATGTGAGTGTGTTCTCAGAGTCTGATATACTAGATCTGGAGTACAGCCTGAGATTTTAATACCCCTTTCCACGGTGAATATGATGTGAAATACATGGTGCCTTAGAGGGTTGCACACACACTGGTGCCTCTAACCCTGCTGCTAGGGAGTACAAAACATCAAGTGCAAAGTGAAACAGATAAAAGAGATTTGTGGTTTCCTGGCCAGACAAAGGTGTTTCCCCTTCAGCTGCTGCTGCTAAGTCACTTCAGTCGTGTCCGACTCTGTGTGACCTGAGACGGCAGCCCACCAGGCTCCCCCATCCTGGGGATTCTCCAGGCAAGAACACTGGAGTGGGTTGTCATTTCCTTCTCCAATGCATGAAAGTGAAAAGTGAAAGTGAAGTCACTCAGTCGTGTCCAACTCTTAGCGACCTCATGGACTGCAGCCCACCAGGCTCCTCCGCCCATGGGATTTTCCAGGCAAGAGTACTGGAGTGGGGTGCCATTGCCTTCTCCACAGTGTAATATAAAGAAATGGAGGCGATATGAGAAGTGCAGCAGTTCAAATGGAATGGACTTTAAAACTTGTAAAGGAAACCTGGGGAGCAACCAAAGCTAGGATGTGTCTGAGGAGTCCCTTGTTCCACCACCATCCTTGTCCCATCCCAGTTCTCAGCTGGCTGCTTTCCCCTTTCTTGAAATCAAAAAGCAGAGATTATACACAGGGAAGATGGCCACAAATTCAGAAAGGGTGCCTACTTCTCCATCCCCTTGAACTTGGGCTGAGCCTGTGACTGCTTTAATCAACAAGGTATGTCAAGAGTGATGTCCTGTCATTCTCTCTCTCCTCTGTCTTTGCTTCTTTCTTACCACATTAGCTCTGAGATTACTTCCTTTAGAGACCCACCTGCCATACTGACAGGTGGCCCAAATCACGTGAGTCTGCGCTTGAGCATTTTGTTCAGCATTCTTAGCTAAACTTGTGGCCAAGAACCAACATCAACTGTCAGCTTGGAGAGTGAACTGTCTTGGGTGTTCCAGCTCCATTAAGCCTCAGTCAATCTCCCGTGGAGCAGAAGTACAGCCCATCCAAGCCCAGTCAACTCACAGAATCACAAGAATGAACAAATCAGTGAGGGTTTCATGCCGTTAAGTATTGGGATGGTTTGTTACATAGCAACAGATAACTGAGACAGTATTAGCGTGAAGGTAAAAAATTGGATCACAATTACAAACTTCAGTATAGTATTTTTGGCTGTACCTTCATCCGCTTGGTGGTAACTCCATTCCTGTCATGCTCTTCCCACGTGATTTGTCTAAGGGATATCTAAAACATCTAACCTGTGAACCAGTCCTTTTGGCTACCATGTGACCAAAAGGACTGGTTTCTGTGACCAAAATTGGCTGTATTTTAAATTCTCACTGATGACATCTCTCCTCTGAGATAATGTTTCTCTTCCCTCCTGACATAAAAAGTGGCAGCCTGGCCTTCACCAGAGTCTCTAAGAACCATGTTGGTTGTGAAGGCGACCCTGGACCCAAAGGTGAAGGCCTGGGGATCTGAATCAAGCTGCCAATCTCTGTTACTATTGCACTACTGGTGCCTCTGGAACTTGAGGAAATACTTTGTTATTTAACTAATGATGTAAGTCCCTATGTCTTTATACTTTAAAAGTGTTTGTTCAATTGAACTAAAGAGATAAGTCTCGCTGCTTAGATTCTTTATTATTTTTTAATGGGGAGGACTGAGATATTCTAACTTAGCCCTGAATCAATGTTGATAAAGTTGAAACATTTAGACTACAAAGAGACTGACAAATTGATTAAATGGGGTCCAGTTGTTGTTGGGGGTTGTTTAGTCACTAACTCATGTCCAACTCTTGAGACCCCATGGTCTGTAGACCACCAGGCTCCTCTGTCCATGGGATTCTCCAGGCAGGAATACTAGAGTGGGTAGCCATTTCCTTCTCCAGGGGATCTTCCCTACCCAGGGATCGAACCCACATCTCCTGCATTGCAGGGGAATTCTCTACCGACTGAGCCATCTAATCAGGTTTTTCTCAACAGAAATTCATGCTTTATTTATGTGAGCTAATGTAGCAGTCCTCAACATTTTTGGCACCAGGGACTGGTTTTGCAGAAGACAATTTTTCGACGGACTGTGGTTTTGAGATGATTCAATGCATTATATTTATTGTGTACTTTATTTGTATTATTACACCAGTTCTACCTCAGATCATCAACCATTAGATCCCAGAGGTTGAGGACCCTTGAACTAAAGGATTTGACTAGCTTCTCAATCCTCTAAATGAGTAGATGATGAAAGCTTTTTCTCTTTAGATGTCAGTGACAACTTTAACAACATCCCAGTCTAACAAATAGGAGATATTTAAGAAACAAAGATTGAAAATCCAGCTGAGAATAGATTTTAATCTCTAATGTGCTAATTCAATACATGTTCAGTATCACATTTTCTACACTAATATTTTGGGATTATTTCTGGGAAATATTTATATTATCTTTTTATCTGTTCTAAAGGACTAAAGTAAAAACAGATGGAAGGTATCTGAAGTATAGGGTCATTGATTGAAAATATGAGGCCATACACAAACATGAGATGAGGAAATGGGAAAACAAGAGGAAATAAATAAATATAGAGCAAGAGGATGTAAGAGGGAATGGCCTTCTGAGAATATGTGTATGAACAGCTCAGTTCTCATATATGTGGGTTTGGAAAATTGGAGGGAAGGAGAAAGTCCATGCTTCCTGGGTATCTAGGCATCAAGAGATTAATGAGAAAATGAAGGGGGGAACTTTATGCCTGAAACAGAACCCTCTTTGATGTTCTCCTCTGAGATTCTAGGAGAAATAAGATCAGAAAAGGATTCCACTAACTACTTAGGCTACTTACTCTAACAGTGATATGGTGATTGGACAATGATTAATCCCCTTTGACACTGATGCATTTCCAGTGTCATGAAGCATCTTAGAAAAATGGAAACATCAGAAAGAACTGGGAAGATGGACTCTTTCCATAACATTTTAACCAAAAAATAAGGTTTGGGGGGCTCCGTCTTCAGAAAGTTAAATACTAATGTTGGGGAATTGTTAAATATTTTGAAAAGTAAACTGAGTTCCTTTGAATTATGTTAGACTTGGTAGTTTTCATAGTAGAATATGAATAGGTTCCTGCTTAGTTAACTTGGCTGTTTTTCCTCCTAATGAACATCTGGTTAAATTCTTATATACAAATGTGAAGAAATTATATTTTTTGGAGATACAGTTCTAGCAGTCCACGGGACACTTGGAACTCTCTAACCTGCCAAAAGATGCTCTGATAACTTTCGAATTTTGAGACTCATTTTGTCAGATGCGTTGGCAAGAGGCCTACACTTGAGGAGTAAACCTTTTAGAAGTCAGACCCCTCAGCCAATTTGGAAGATTTTAAATTTTTGTTGGAACAATGAAGTTGAGTTCTAAACCCTTTCACCACATGTTATAAATATTAACAATGAAGGTAATGTGGGTGGTGGAGTTTTTTTTGAAATGGGAATTTCAAATTGGCTGAGATGATAATAAAGTCATTCACTGAGAAATAGAACAGGAGGTTGTTCTAATTTTATATTTGCCTATTTTTCATGAAGGAAAAGGGAACAAGAAGCAGCTTCAGCATAGTAATCAAGTTTATAGTCTCAATACTAATGGATATAATGGGTTAGGCCAAACTACACAAGTATTTATAGTTTGAAATTTTGAGGAGGCATATTGCTTAGTAGTTAAGAAGGCAGGTTTTATGGTCAGTTTCCCTGGGCTTAAGCAATAGTTCTGACACTTACAAACTATTTGAACTTGAGGCATATAGACATTAAGCAACTTGCCCAATTTTCTCACCCTAATGCCTGCTAGAGTTATTAATCAGACTTAGCTTATGAAATAGTTGTGAAGATTTATTTTAGTTCTTGGTATGATATCCAGGGTAAGACACAAAATGCTTAATAAATATTAGTTGTTGCAATCATTATTGAAAATAAAAAAACTGCCCATGAAATACATTTATTCGCTCAAGAAAAAGAATGTCTTATTTGTCAGAATTTGCTAGTATCTTTCAGATACTGGAAAAGAGAGTGGGGAGTTGAGAGAATTTCCACAATCATGCACATGACTTTCAGGAATTATTCCTTAAATGAGAATCTTATAATGCTTAATATGTTGGCTAATGGTTTTAACTTCTTTAATGTTGTTGTTGTCATTGTTTAATTGCTAAATTGTGTCTGACTCTTTTGCGACCCCATGGACTGTAGCCCTCCAAGCTTCTCTGTCCATGGGATTTCCCAGGCAAGAATACTAGAGTGGGTTGCCATTTCCTTCTCCAGAGGATCTTCCCAACCCAGAGACTGAAACTGTGTCTCCTACATTGGCAAGTGGATTCTTTACCACTGAACCACCGGGGAAGTCCTAACTTCCCCTGTAATGCAATTCCTTAAGTAGATGCTGGGCTATAACGCTTCTCTTACCTTGCTGGATATGGAAAATCTCCAGCATTCCCTTTATTTTATTACTGAACCAAAATTATGCTTCCATATTACTAGCCAAGCAACAGGGACAAGACACTCTGTAGCCCAGTGGGAACATGGCACACAGCAGGCAGGCACAGCAGAATGCAGAGGTCAGAAAATGTCATTCCTGGAGGTGAATGCAAGAAGAGAAAACTTTACAGATTGGTTGGTCATCTGCTCAACTTGCAGAAGCAAGCCCTTTGGCTGGAGTCTAATTTGTGTGTTGCCCATGAACATATTTAGTTTCCAAATTGTCATACTGGAGATGTAGGATGTTTCCCAAATTCAGTCAAGGGCTCTGGACATTTTGCCTGGTACTTTCAAAGTTATCAGGGTGTTTTGTTATATTTTTTCCCAGGAAAAAATGTTGAAATCTATTTAATACATGTAGATCACATATTTAAATAGATAATCACCTTATCATTTGGGATGGTGGTGGACCTATATACGAGATGGACCTATATATACCTATATACGAGATGGACCTATATATATACCTATATACGAGATGGACCTATATACCTATATACGGGATGGACCTATATACGAGAAAAGATAGGGAGGCTCATTTAGCAGTGGCTTGAGGACCATCCTTCTGTCCTCTTTGAGCACTATTCCTGGAAGTGGAGTTGGGCAGCACAGTTTATCATCCCTTGGTGGTACTTCTTGTGAGCATCACCCAACTTCCTTTTAAATGTAGATTCCTATGTGACTTCCTCTGGAGGAAAGAATGGTCTGATCACACTCAAGAGCCTTTTGGAGCCTTTGGGAGTTATACTTGTCACTGTGAATTAATTTATTGATGTTTTGAATCGGTCTCATAGGTATTTGGCTCATGTCAATATCTGAGAGCCAGTCACCCTCAGTCAATAGAAACAGAAAAATCCAAGCACTATACATTGGTGGAGTAGGAAAAAACAAGGGCTACAGGGCACTTTTCCAAGACACTATCATGCAGTGTGTCAGGGGCAGTCAGTATGCTCATTGACCTTGCTCACCTGCAGTGAGAGACTGGAATCTTAGGGCAATCCAGCCTTCCTTTCTTCCACCCTCCATCTATAATGATATACATTACCACACTCCCCTGAGGCCAGGCTGGCAGTGTTCTGATTTTTCATAAACTTGCAGAGAGTGGGAAGGAAGTAATTCGATTGACTAAGGAATTAGCAAGTATAGCTGCTGAGATCCTATGAGGTTTCTTAATCTCACCTCCAATTATGACATCATCGGCACATCATCAGAGAAGACTTTTGATGTGTGGTAGGTTTTCTTGGCCCCAATCCAATTCTATGAAAAACTGAAGATGAGTTTTTATTTCTTACATCTCAAATTCTTGGCAATTATCCAGAGAAAAACAGTATCAGAAGGTAGTCACTGTGTTTGTTTAAAGTCTGTCTTATTTAGCAGAGTGATATAAGACTGATGGCTCAGGAAATGTGTCTGAGAGCTACAGAAGAATGAAAGCATATCACAGAAATATGGCTAATATTGAAACATTTCCTCATCAACATGCCATTGTTTCCTTAACATTTTGGATCTTAATGTGATTCTAAGCATTCTTATCCTAGAAGAAATAAATCACTCTCAAAGTTGTTAGGGCCTAGATAATTAAAAGTTTTAATTACGTATATCCTATTTGTTCCCATAAAGTCTAAAGAAAATATTGACTATTTTAATCTTGCCTGTTTAATTCCCCTGAAGGAATATTATTAGAGAAAATCCATATACCTTTTAAGAATCAGCTTGAAATGAGGAATACTTGTCCTTGCTTTTATAAAAAGGGCCAACCAGGGAATTGCCTGGCAATCTAGCGGTAAAGACTTCCTGCTTCCAGGGGGCTGGGGTTCCATCTCTGGTTGGGGAACCAAGATCCTACATGCCATGTGGCATGGTCACAAAAAACAGTGAAGTAAATAAGAAAGATAAAAAAAAAATACTGTATATTTAAGCACATCTGTGGAATCTAGAAAAATGGTATAGATGATCCTATTTGCAAAGAAGAAATAGAAACACAGACATAGAGAACAAATGTATGGGTACCAGGGCATCCCTGGTGGCTCAGATGGTAAAGAATCTTCCTGAAATGCAGGAGACCTGGGTTTGATCCCTGGAAAATCCCCTGGAGAAGGGAATGGCTATCCACCCCAGTACTCTAGCCTGAAGATTTTCATGGACAGAAGAGCCTGGCGGGCTACAGTCCATGGGGTCGCAAACAGTTGCGCTTAACTGAGAGACTAACACTTTCACTTTCGGGGGGAGGGAAGGAGGGTGAGAGGAACTGGTAGATTGGGACTGACATATATACACTACTGACACTAGGCATAAAATAGATACTAATGAGAACCTGCTGCATAGCACAGGGAACTCTCCTGGTTTCTGTGACCTAAATGGAAAGGAGATCCAAAAGGGGGGAAATGTATGTACACACATAGCTGATTCACTCTGCTGTACAGTAGAAACGAACACAGCATTGTAAAACAACTACATCCAGTAAAAATTGAATAAAATAATAAAAACAAAAGGTGGGTGAGCCAACCCAACACAGCTGTGGCTGACAGAAGCTGCTCTGATTTACCTGTAGAAAGTGGCAGCAAACCCCTGAACCCACCCAGAAACTCCCCTAGGTCCCAAACCTGCCAGCCACTAACAAGGTGATTTCTCTGCACTGACACTCCCTTCCTCTCTGCCAGAAATGCAAAGAAGATGGGCAACCTCGTAAACTCCTGGCTACCTTTGCTACCCCTGAAGTCACAAGCTCTTTATTTATCTTTTCTTCTTGAACCCTGAGAAAAGTATATCAAAGTGACTTGGTCAGCCAAACGTTTGTGCACTTAGGAACTGGCACTATGACAAACGCCTGCTGAGAAGAGAAAAGATTTCTGTGTTTCTTAGTGTCATTTTCTCCCTTGAGATGTTTCCAGAGACTTGAAAGGAAGGCTGTACTGAGGAACTGATTAAATTGGCTCATATTAAAATCGAAAGTTGGTGTGAACAACCAGTCCTGTCTGCCTCTGCTCCCAGCCCAGCAAGCCCAGGTAAGTAGGATCACTTATCACAGAAATGAGAGCTGGAAAATACCATTCCTGGCCTCAGCCCCTTCTACCTGGCAAGGGGAGAGTTGTTCCCTGTGGTCTCCATTGTTTAGTCTGGTTGAATTTTAAAACATACTTCAGAAAGAGAGTGGCCCAAATTTCCTTGGGGAGTTCTCTCCTTAGACGAATACTAGTTTGGCTAATAAGTTGAAGATTTCTTTTGGTTTAAGCTCATCCCATTATTTCAAGACAGTCATTGCCTCTTTCTGTGCTTTGTGGTCTCAGGAAATTCTTGAGTTCTCCAGTTTCTCCACATCTGAAGAAGGGGAATTGTCTCATCATTAAAATAGTATTTGGAAAAGATGAGAGGGCGGGGCCATGGTGAGTGTTGAAACCATCTACTCCATGATGAGCTTCATGTGGCCTCAACATTGCTTCAGAAAATCTGCTGCTGCTGCTAAGTCACTTTAGTCGTGTCCGACTCTGTGCGAACCCAGAGACGGCAGCCCACCAGGCTCCCCCGTCCCTGGGATTCTCCAGGCAAGAACACTGGAGTGGGTTGCCATTTCTTTCTCCAATGCATGAAAGTGAAACGTGAAAGAGAAGTCGCTCAGTCATGTCTGACTCTTAGCAACCCCATAGACTGCAGCCTACGAGGCTCCTCTGTCCATGGGATTTGCCAGGCAAGAGGACTGGAGTGGGTTGCCATTGCCTTCTCCGCAGAAAACCTGAGTATTTCCCAAATCAGAAGAAAGTGCTGGTGAATCTTGAGGTTGGCCTTGCCGTGTGGTAGAGATGTTGAGCTCAAGTCCAAGAGGATGATCTGCATCCCAGGGTCTATCCTGGGTCCTGGGTCTGGCGGGCCGCCTGACCTGAATCCTTGAGTGAATTGAGAAGGTCGCTATGTTTGTAGGAAGCGCTGACCAGCACATCCAAGGCCTCTCTCCCTCTTCCAGGCTTTCCAGGTGTCCTTCACATCTCTCCACAGCCATTCTGTCTAGTGCTCTTACCTTCACTCATCCTCCCTAAAATTGTCACCCTGGAGACTTCCCTGGCCAGTCCAGCAGTTAAGACTTCACTTTCCAGTCCAGAGGGCAGGTGTTTGACCCCTAGTTGGAGAACTAAGATCACACATGCCTTGAGGCCAAAAGAACATTAAAAAAGCAAACAAACAAACAAAAACTCCAGAAACACTATTGTAACAAATTCAATATGTTGTTGTTTAGTTGCCAAGTCATGTTCAACTTTTTGCGACCCCATGGACAGTAACCTGCCAGGCTCCTGGCAAGAATACTGGAGTGAGTTTCCATTTTCTTCTCCAGGGGTTCTTCCTGACCCAGGGATCGAACCTGTATCTCCTGCACTGGGAGGAAGATTCTTTACCTTTGAACCACCAGAGAAACCCAAATTCAATAAAGACATTAAAAATAGTCCATGTAAAAAAAAAAAATCTTAAAATTATCACCTTGGAAAGTATTTGCTAAAGCAACCAAAGTGTAGAACTGATGCTGGGGTAGCACTCCTCCTGACCACTTCGGGGCATTTACCTTTAACAGTCTTCAGTGCCTTCAATCTGAAGGAGCACTCTTCTAACCCCAAAATTCCAGGTGCTTGGGACAGAAGTGGAAACTATTTTTTTAAATTTTGCAGAGATCCTGGAGAGATGGGGGCTTATCACAACCCTTCAGAAGTTATGCCATGAAAAGAAAGTGTTAGGCACATTTGAGAGCTCAGCAATATGATTTTTGAACTTCATTCCTGCCTCTGTGAGGCATGTACCATTACTATTCCTATTTTATGACTAAGCAAACTAAGTCTTGGGGAGCTTAAGTAACTTGGCCAAGATTCCTCAGTAAGAGATGCAATTGAAGTTGCACTTTTGTACTCTGACCCTAAACTCCATGTTTGTAAATCACCTGCAGTTTTAGTAGTGGTGGTGCGAGTGATTCTTGCCATGGCAGTGATGAGGGCTTCCTCGGCGGCTCAGAGGTAAAGAATCTCTCTGCAGTGCAGGAGAGTTGCAGGAGAGGTTTCGATCCTGGGATCAGGAAGATCCCCTGGAGAAGGAAATGGTAAGCCACTCTAGTATTCTTGCCTGGAAAAATCCCATGGACAGAGGAATCTGGCGGGCTGTAGTCCCTGGGATCACAGAGAGTCGGACATGACTGAGTGACTAAACAACAAACCACAGCAATGCACCAGGCGTGTAATAAGCCCTTCATGTGTGTTATCCAACTTAATCCTCAGGATTGTCCCATGAGACAGGTAGACTTAAAATATTCCCTTTTTATATACAAGGGAAATGAGGCACAAGGAGGCAAAGGTTATATCATTCCAGGGCATAGTCATGGTTACATAGCTAGTAAGTTGCAGAGTTGTGGGTTCAAAACCAAGCCCACCGACTCTAGCATCTGTGCTCTCCCCACATCCCTGCCTTCCTTGATGACTCACTATCTACACAGAGACAGAGATGGCCCTGCTACCCCAGTGGCCATGATGACATGCACACCTTCAGATGTTGCTCTAGAAACTGGTCCATTCATAATTTACTGTGCCTGCCGAGGACAGAGGCTGGCACCCATAGGAGGCAGCAAGATGACAGAGTGGACCCAGGACCATTTGGTTCATCATGTCTGTGCTCTTTAATGTCATCGCATCTAGTTCAAGTGGGGCCAAATTGGTCTCCCTTTAGTTTCTTGTCCCCACTGCATACCTAAAACAGTGATTGGAAAGCTAACCATATGCTATCTTTCAAAAGGTCTCCCAAATTGACACCACAAGGGTGATGCTAAGGAGAAAGAGTTTAATTGTTTTAAATGTAGAGGAGAGAGAGGGAGGCAGAGAGAAAGAGACAGAGAAATGTGGGGAATTCTAACATGCAAGTCAGCTGGGATAAAGATGCCAGGTGACTATATCCCAAACTATCCAGGAGAACCACTGGCCCAAGAGTGGAAGGAACCAGGCCAGATGCCCCTTAGTAACAAAGCTTCGGCTTCCCAGGTGGTGCTAGTGGTAAAGAACCTACCTGCAATGCAAGAGATGAAAGAGATGTGGGTTCAATCCCTGGGTTGAGAAGATCCCCTGGAGGAGGGCATGGCAACCCACTCCAGTGTCCTTGTCTGGAGAAACCCATGCACAGAGGAGCCTGGAGGTCTACAGTCCATGGTGTCACAAAGAGTTGGTCGTGACTGAAGCAACTTACATATGCACACAAACAGCTTGGCCATCAGTTGGGAAGATGGGATGACAATTCTGAGGATGAGAGTGTATTTAAGGGGCTGTGAGTGCTCACTCAGTTGTGTCTGACTCTTTGTGACCCCATCAACTGTACCCTGCCAGGTTCCTCTGCCCATGGGATTCTCCAGGCAGAAATACTGGAGAGGGTTGCTATGCCTTCCTCCAGGGGATCTTCCCAACCCAGGGATCAAACCCCCATTAACTCTCCTGCATTGGCAGGTAGGTTTTTTTTTTTTTTAACCACTGGTGCTACCTGGGAAGCCCAAGGGGCTTGTGAGTATGGATATAAGGAACTCCTCTACTTCCAGCTCTGTAGCATAAGCAACACTGCTTGATAACTTGCTCTTATCTTACAGGTGAAAAAGTTGTCCTTCCTCATTCTCCATCTCCCAGGCCTTTAGTCTTCCTGAGGTCCATCCTTGTGTTCTTTTGCAAATGCAATTGGTGGGAAAGAGAGTTTATTTCCTCAGGGATTTAAATCTGGAAGGCTATAGCCTGTTGCTGTTGGTGGCACTCTTTTTGTTATGGGACACCTAAAAAAAAAGTATCATGAAGAGCTGCAGGTCTGAGAGATGGAGAGCCTCTGCATTCAGATCCCTTCCTGCATAAACCA
Source organism: Ovis aries (assembly GCF_016772045.2). NCBI lineage: Eukaryota > Metazoa > Chordata > Mammalia > Artiodactyla > Bovidae > Ovis > Ovis aries. The sequence continues at coordinate 47,588,481 of NC_056062.1, forward strand.
GTCTGATTTGAGGTTTCTGACCTTTGTCATCCAAAGAGGGGAAGAGGGGGTGGGAGAAATGGAAAGATTGGGACTGACATATATATACACTGCTATGTATAAAACAGATAACTAATGAGAACCTACTGTATAGCACAGGGAACTCCACTCAGTGCTCTGTGGTGACCTAAATCCAAAGAAAATCCAGAAAAGTGGGATATATGTATATGTACAGCTGATTCATTTTGCTGCACAGAAGAAACTAACCAAACAGGGTAAAGTAGCTATATTCCAATAAAGATTAAGAAACAGAACAAATCTAGTACTTAAAAGCTATTTGATCATTTGCTCTTTAACTCAAAGACTCCTGTTAATAAGTTGGTCATAGAATGTGTTAGATTAATGCCAGATCACCCATAGCTCAAGAAAATTTCTGTGCAATTAAGTACACTGTAGAGCCTCCCAGTGGAGAAGGCAATGGCACCCCACTCCAGTACTCTTGCCTGGAAAATCCCATGGACGGAGGAACCTGGTAGGCTGCAGTCCATGGGTTCGTTAAGAGTTGGGCACGACTGAGCGACTTCACTTTCGCTTTTCACTTTCATGCTTTGGAGAAGGAAATGGCAACCCACTCCAGTGTTCTTGCCTGGAGAATCCCAGAGACAGAGGAGCCTAGTGGGCTGCTGTCTATGGGGTCGCACAGAGTCGGGCACGATTGAAGCGACTTAGCAGCAGCAGAGCTTCCCAGATGGCGCTAATGGTAAAGAACCAGTCAGCCAATGCAGGCAGATGTAAGAGTCTTGTGTTTGATGCATAGATTAGGAAGATCCCTTGGAGGAGGGCATGGCAACCCACTTTAGTATAGTTCCCTAGAGAATCCCATGGACAAAGGAGCCTGGTGGGCTACAGTCCAGTGGGTTGCAAAGAGTCTGACACAACTGAAGTGACTTAGCATGCATACATGCGGTACACTGTGACAACCACACAATTCCGCAGTCAGTAGTACTCTATTTGCAGTTAGGGTGCTACCAGCCTTCAGGGGAATTTGTCTAAAAAAAAAAAAACAAAAACCAAAAAACCCAGAGTTTCCACAGAGAGGTTATGGTTTGGGTCATGTTTTTAGTTGGATTTGACAGGCGAATCTTTCTGAGCTTCTAGGGGTCTATGTGCTAATGGTGTGCCATTTCCAGGGATGGGATCAGGGGTGATTTTTTTTAGAAAGAATTATTTCTCTGTTAATAGAAAAATATTGCACATACAGTTTGGACTTTTTCTAGAGTTGTGAGATAGTCTACTGACCATAATGCTTCTTTTGTCCCCAAAGAAGCCCCTTGGTGCTGGAGAAAATGCATTTCCTCCTCTCAACCACGGGGATAATGATGCTGAGAGCTCACAGCTGGGCTTTTGCATGTATGCACACCTCATTTGTCTTCTTTTATAAGATGAGGTTCAGTCATCTGTCCTGTAACTTCTTCTTTCCTGTAATTGGGTTTAGCATCTTTTCTAACCCAAGTTATTTCCAAATTCTCCAATCTTGGGAGGTCAACTGTGGAGTTATTTGTCAAATAAAGTCATGATTGTCTTGTGATACCTGCAAACTGGGAGATGATGGTGACTGATAGCTTCCGGAGGCAAAGTGGTCCTCTCCAGAGACAGGGGTGAGGCTGAGGAATATCTGAGTGTAGACCAGATTTTTTTTTTCTGGCATATTTATTTCCTGTGTGTGCACACATACACGCCATTCACATGAGAGGTAAAACTGGGAAGCTTTCTTTGAATAAAAGTCCCTCAGGTAGGCTAATGACTCCACTTAAATCTAGAGTCATCTTTGTCCTCTATCTGACGGCTATACTTCTGGGTAGGAATTAGGAATTGTGCACGATGGGGGGATGAGAGGAGAAGCATGGGGCCCCTAAAGTGACTAAATTTACTAGCTACTCTGAATTGGCTTCCTGTATTTCATCTTGGGGGAAAAGAAATTCAGAGCAAGTGACAAAAAACGACTTCTGGCTTTTGAATACCCTCTGGGGGGAAGATTTCTAACCTTTCACAAATTCTTTAAAATAGAAGCTTGAAGAAAATATGCATGCTCTGGTGTGCTTTCCACAAAACTCTGCTCTAAATGTTAGTTGCACAAGGAGTAAATTATCCTGAAAGTTTTTGCATTTACCGTGGATCATTGGATGATTAATGCTAGCCCCCAACACCAACCTCTGCTGTACAGGATAGTGCCTAGTGTTAACATTATACTGTTTATTTAGAAGTTTGCTTAGAGGTCAAATCTTGGTTTGGGTTCTTATCACAAAATTATAAATAAGTAATAGTGGGAGGGACGTTTTGGAGGTGGTGGATCGGTTTATGGCATGTACATAATGTGGTATATACTTACTTTTCAAATCATCAGATTGCATACATTTATTATTCATAGCTTTTTGTAGCCAAAAAAAAAAAAAAAAAAATCAAACTGGCCCTCTTACTCAGCGGACTGTAGCCTACCAGGCTCCTCTGTCCATGGGATTCTCCAGCTAAGAATACTGGGTTGCCATGCCCTTCTCCAGGAGATCTTCCTGACCTAGAGATTGAACCCACATATATGAGTGTTTTTCTTCTCTTGTGTTCTTGTATGAGCCATTCATACACTATTGACCAGTCATATTCTGTTGAATATTAATATTTTGCTTCAAAGATTTGGTGACTTTGTAATACATTATTTTTAAAAATGAATTTTTAGACATATTTTCAGACAAAATCTTTCTAGATAAGAGTACAGAGAATAGTGTGATGAATTGCCACATACCTATCACTGAAATTTAATACATATTTGATTCATTTGAGGAAGAATTTAAAAGTTAATCATAGACTTTTAACATTCCGTCCCTAAATATTTATTTCCACGTTCATCTCTGAAAGAATCCTTCTATAATAACACTAGTGCCATCATGCCTATAAAAATGAATAACTTTTCCCAGTAAACATAAGTGTAAAGTTTTTTTAACTTTATGTAACAATGAAAATATTTTGCATGTTATGTTTTTTAGTTTGTACCCAGAATCTTCTCAAAATTTATATCACTGTCAACAGAAAGTAGGTTTTTTGTTTATTTGTTTGTTTTTTACATTTGGAAAAAACCTTGATACCACATTATGGAATGAACACATTCCTTGTGTTCCATCTTAGAGATTTTATTGAGAAGCTTATTGAATAAATCTGCATCTTTTTTCTCACATTCTTTAGCATAATGTTTTATTGTTCACAATACATGTGTTTTTGGCACCATGAATAATCATTTATTCCTTTATGATTTTTTTTGTGTGGGACTTGATGGCTTACAATGAGAACAGCTGAATCATCTCTCAAGTCATACTCCCGGTGTACATGAGAACACATGATACATTGAACTGTTTCCATTCTATGGGATTTAACTCACTAATGTATCGGGCGGTCAAGTATAAGAATTACAACATTAGACTTTCAAAGCTCTCTCTAAGGACCTTGTTAGGAACCATGTGTTTTCACAGTGTCTGTGAATGCTTTATAAGGACAGCTCTTTAAATGTGACTGATACAAAAGGTCATCTTGGACACTGGGGAAGAGCTCTAGAATTCCAATAAAAAGCATGTGTTGAGTTCCAGCTTACATCTTAGTCACTGTGTGACCTTAGGCCAGACAGTTGACCTCTCTGAGCTTCAGTTTCCTAACTCGTTAGATGGAACAAACCACAGAGTTATGCGGATTAAAGTTTTTGGCAAAGCATACTACTCTATTCACCCAAGTTGATAGGGATTGTGCTACAGACTGAACTATGTCCTGCCAAGTTCATGTGTTGAATCCCTTAGCCCCCAACATGACTGTATTTTGAGATAAGGTTTTTAGGGGGTAATTAAGGTTAAATACCGTTGTAAGGGGGCTTCCTGGTTGTCTCAGTGGTAAAAAAAAACCCTCCTGCCAATGCAGGAGATGTGGGTTCCTTCCCTGGGTTGGGAATATCTCCTGGAGGAAGAAATGGCAACCCACTCCAGTATTCTTGCCAGTAAAATCCCACATACAGAGGAGCCTGGCAGGCTACAGTCCATGGGTCACAAAGAGTCAGACATGACTGAGTGACTGAGCACAGCCACACTGTAGCATATATAAGAGGAAGCTTGGTCTAGAAGGATTGTATTAAATTTCTTATCTTGCCTTAGTTGTCTCTTGTCTGAGTCATCTTGGGCAAGTTACAAAAGATGAAAGTCTTTGGGATCTTAGTTTCCTAATTTCTAAAAGAAAGACATTTTAACAAAATATTTTTCAAGGTCTTACTTTGTCCTTGAGGTTCATTTGAGCATCATGATCTTTTTTCCCTTCACCTGATGCAACAGTGAAACACTTGAGAGTTATCTAGAAGGATTATGAAAGTGTGTACCATGATGCTGAGCCTCACCTGTCTTGAGTAATGTATGCTATTTACTTGGAAGTGAGCCTGCTGGCTTCTCTCTGGAGTTCTCTCCAGCCACCAGGTTTTCTGGTGTCTGGTCTTTATATTAAGCAGTTTGTAGGTAGAAATGATATATTTTTAAATTCAATAGACAGAAGCTATATAGTGAGACTATTAATTCAAGTAAAAGTATGTTAAACTTTACTTTATACCTTGAGAAAGTGTTTTGCTGATTTTGAGCCTGACCTTATCATAGTGATTTTAAACACACACATGTGCATACACAGAGTGGGTTTAGTTGCGGCCTCTCAAGATACATCACCCAGAACCTGTGAATATGATCTTACTTAGGACCATGGTACTTGCATGAAATTAAAAGACATTTGATCCTTGAAAGAAAAGTTATGACAAACCTAGACAGTGTATTAAAAAGCAGAGACATCACTTTGCAGCAGAGGCCCACATAGTCAAAGCTGTTTTTTCTAGTTGTCATATACAGGTGTAAGAGAAGGACCATAAAGAGGGCTGAGCGCCAAAGAATCAATGCTTTCAAATTGTGGTGCTGGAGAACACTCTTGATTTTCCCCTGGACAGCAAGGAGATCAAATCAGTTAATCCTAAAGGAAATCAACCCTGAATAGTCATTGGAAGGACTCGTTCCAAAGCTGAAGCTCCAATACTTCAGCAATCTGATGCGGAGAGCCGACTCATTGGAAAAGACCCTGATGCTGGGGAAGATTGAAGGCCAGAGGAGAAGGGGGTGACACAGGATGAGATGGTTGGATGGCATGGACATGAGTTTGAGCAAACTCTGGGAGATAGTGGAGGACAGGGAAGCCTGGCATGCTGCAGTCTATGGGGTCACAAAGTGTCAGACATGACTGAGCAACTGAACAATGATAACAATTTGCAGATGTAATTAAGGATTTCGAGAAGAGAGCTTCTTGAATTCTTCAAGTGGCCCTAAATCCAATGACAAGTGTCTTATAAGAAGCAGATGAGGGGAAGACACAGGAGAGCAGAAGTCCACATGAAGACATAGGCAGAGATTGGACTGATGGGGCCATAAGCCACGGAGTGCCTAGAGCCAGCGGAAGCTGGAAGAGCCAAGGAAGGGAACTCCCCTGATGCCTTCTGAGGGAGCAGGGCCCTCCTGACACTTGGATTTCAGATTCTGGACTTCCAGAACTATGAGATAATTTATTTATGTTGATTTTATATACAATAGAATATTACTGAGCCTTTAAAAAGAATGAAATAATGCCATTGGCAGCAACATGGATGGATCTAGAGAGTGTCATGCTGAGTGAAGTAAGTCAGAGAAGGAGAAATATTGTTTCACATCCCTTAGATGTGGAATCTATAAAGTATTAGAGCTTCAGCATCAGTCCTTCCAATGAATATTCAAGGTTGATTTCCTTTAGGATTGACTGTTGTGATCTCCTTGCTGTCCAAGGGACTGTCAAGAATCTTCTCCAGCACCACAATTCAAAAGCATTTATGGTCCAACTCTCACATCTATACATAACTACTGGAAAAACCACAGCTTTGGCTAAATGCACCTTTGTTGGCAAAGTGATCTCTGCTTTTTAATATGCTGTCTAGGTTTGTCATAGCTTTCCTTTAAGCCTCCTGGCTCATGGTAATTTGATATGGCAACTCTAAGAAATGAATACACATACTCTTTTCCCCCTGTACTTTCATTATATACAACTTTTCAATAGATAAATACAAAAAATAGATTTAAATGATTTGATATTTTACAGAAGATGGGAATATTTCTGTAATTAAGCTATAGATGATTCTGGCATTGAAGGGTAAATATTTATCACCACGCCAATATACTTTTGGTTGAATATTGGGAGGAATCTTCCTGGTAATCAGAGTTGGCTCAGTTTTGAAAGGCAGTGGTAATGTTAAGATTGGGGCTTTGTGTGTAAACGGAGTTTTTCAGCCTAGGGGACAAAATGACCCCCAGGTGAGAACTACTGCTTTCAAAGATAACAAAGTTACAGGCTCCATGATGAAAGGAAAAGTTCCTGTGAAAAGTATTCAACAGTACATCAAAAACAACAGAGAATTTTTTAAGCAGAACCATTTTCTTAACAATAATAAATGCTCTCTTTTCACTTAAAAGTGGATGTATATGAGAAAATAACACAGCTTTGATTATCATCCTGACAATTTTTAGTGTCGAAGAGGATCATCCTATTACAAAAGGGAGATCTTTGCCCAGAGTGGAAAATTATGTACAGGTATACATGTATGTATACACATACATGTGTGTCCATATATATACATACATGGGTATATGCATATGGGTATATATGCATTGTTCTTTAGTCACTAAGTCATGTCTGACTCTTCGCAACCCCATGGACTAGCCTTCCAGGCTCCTCTGTCCATGGGATTTCCCAGGCAAGAATACTAGAGTGCGCTGCCATTTCCTTCTCCAGGGCATCTTTCCAACCCAGGGATCGAACTCCTGTCTTTTACGTTTCCTGCATTGGCAGGAGGATTCTTTACCACTGAGCCACCAGGGAAGCATGCATATGTGTAAATGCTTTATTAACAAAGAGAGTTTCATAAACCCGCTTTTCCTACTTGGGAATTCTGAAGTTTTAGAGCATCATCATTTCTAATGATGAATGAGTAAAGGAAAAGCCTTTCAGAAAGCTCTCATTTCAGAAAGGATATGAGGTACGTTAGTATAAGAGGACTTTAACTGGAACAGAAGGGCCACCATTGGTTTCCAAGAGCCCTCATTTCTCACACAGATCTAAGATTCCCCCAACTAATAGGAAAATAGAATTTTATTCCTTTATTTTACTCTCTACAAAGTGCTTATTACCTATTTGGAACTTTGTAATCTGCCCCATGCAGTTCTATGAGTCAGACAGCTGAGAATCCGTCTGTTTACTCACACACACAGTTGCCTAATGTGTTCTACAAGCCACGTATAATTACAGTGAATGAATCTTTCTAAAGATACACTTGTGGTGAGCTTGGGTTCTTCTACTTCTAGAAAAAATGTTCATATGTGGGAAAAAAAGTTTCCTTGACATATCTAAAGTCTTATTTAATTCCAGAAATATTTATTTATCTTTACCTTTAAGATATACATTTCTAAAGATGCCAACAGGCTGAAGGTTGCTAAGGGCTGTTTCCCAGCTTGGGGATTGGACCCAATTCTCTGATCTAACAGCTACAGAGACTTCATCAGAATGATGAGATACCTCTTTCCAGAGACAACAGGAATCATGAGATAAGCTCTGGAAACAAATCAAGGATTTTTGTGGAAACAAATCCTGTGGTCCCAGGGAGCAAGGAAAACTGTAGGGAGTAGCTTTTTAAAATTGATATTTGAGTTTCATGAATCACAAGTGTTTCACAGATTGTCTACAGATGTTAAAAGGACTCCAGAGTTTAATTGACAAAAAAGTAACTTTGCACAGAGATACAGAAGGATGGCATCAGGCCATCCAAGCTACTGGGGTCTCTTGGACAGGGATATTTCTCTTTTGAGAAAAAAAAAAAAATGGAGGAGAGTTGTGTATGTGTTTGCCAAGTCACTGCAGTTGTGTTTGACTCCTTGAGACCCCATGGACTGCAGCCTGCCAGGCTCCTCTGTCTATGGGGTTCTCCAGGCAAGAATATTGGAATGGGTTGCTATTTCCTCCTCTGGGCATCTTCCCAACTTAGTGATCAAACCCATGTCTCTGACGTCTTCCGCATTGGCAGGCAGATTCTCTACCACTAGTACCACATGGGAAGGTTGGGGGAGAGTTAGAGAATTCTGTTTCTGTTAATAGTTTGCTCTCATTTGGGGAATTATTAGTGGCAAGTATGTGGTGGGGGCAGGGCAGTCCCCTGAGACTGGAGCCCAGTTTGGAGCCATGTCATTTGGGAAATACCTTTGCAGCCTGAGATCATCAGTAAGACGCACAGTTCTGCCTGCAGAGACCACCACAGGCTCTTGAAGAAGGTGGCACCTGCTCTTGGTCTGGGATCTGAGGCCACATGCTATGGCTCCTCAGTGCCAGCATGTCCATAGCCGTGTGATTGCTGGTGGTATGGGCTGGAGTTTTCCACACTTAATATGACCAGAACGTGTTCTGGACACTTTTGCTTGTAAAATGTCTGGTTTTGCCCACATGAGCAACTCCAAGCCCCAAAATGTAGGTCTCATGTGTGATTACCAGGATGGAACCCTGATGGAAAATTTGAACGTAAATACCAAAAACAATCATGAAAAAATGAACTTTTCTGGTAAAGAAATCAGGAAATGATTCAAAAGATACATTGTATAACCACCAATTGCTTCCCTAACTTTCACAGCAGCCTGCCTGGACATGAAGAGGGGTGGAGGAGACAGTACCAGCCGCCCCCACATTTTGATCTGAATTCCTACATCAGAATCACTGGTCTCTCAAGACTAGCTTTTCCCTGCTGAGGTCTGGGGGTGTCCTCTCTCTCAGCCCACCTTGGCTGCTCTTCTGAGGTAGGGGATGATTCATCTCAGCCTCAGCAGCTTGTCTCCAAGGCCCCTCCTCACCTCAGCTCCAGAGATTACTTTTGTTAGTTTTGGGACAGGGAACCCTGGCACCACAGAGTTATACACTTTTTGTGTCTCTAAAGCAGGAATGGCTTTTCTCCTCCCCCATAAATGCACCGTTAGGCCTCTCAAAACTCTCCTGCCGCCTTCAATTATGTAATTATCACAGTAACGGTAATATATAGGCTTCCCTGCTGGCTCAGATGGTAAAGAATCTGCCTGAGATGGAGGAGACCCAGGTTTGATCCCTGGAAAAGGGAACCCACTCCAGTGTTCCTGCCTGGAGAATTCCATGAACAGAGGAGCATGGCGAGCTATAGTCTGTGGGGTCACAAAGAGTCGGACGAGACTGAACACAGTTATAGAACAGAATCAACTTCTGAATCTCAATAAAGATTTTGCTATTTGTCTTCTGTCTCTCCTCATTGTAGAACATGGTTTTATGGGGTTGGGATCTCTCGCAGAAAACTCCAGTTTTGTATCTCCCTAGCTAATTCTGGAGCATTGTTGTTACTAGGAACATTTATATTTAAACCTATTTCTACTGGTAAAACATCCCACCTAACAACCTTGAGCATTAAACACCTTTTTTTTTATTTTTAGTTTTTTATTTTTTAAATTTTAAAATCTTTAATTCTTACATGCATTCCCAAACATGAACCCCCTCCCACCTCCCTCCCCATAACATCTTTCTGGGTCATCCCCATGCACCAGCCCCAAGCATGCTGCATCCTGCGTCAGACATAGACTGGCGATTCAATTCACATGATAGTATACATGTTAGAATGTCATTCTCCCAAATCATCCCACCCTCTCCCTCTCCCTCTGAGTCCAAAAGTCCGTTATACACATCTGTGTCTCTTTCCCTGTCTTGCATATATGGTTTACTCTTCAGCTTACAACACAGTTTACAGTATCCTCCCAAAGAAGCAGTCAAATTGATCACAGCCACCTGTTCCCTCAAACCCATCTTCCCTTACCTAATCTGCACTCCCACCTTGACCTTTAGGTAGAAGTACAGTATCAGCCTCTTAACCACTGCAGCACTCATTCTGAAGTCACAAACGTGCTTAGCTGTAATGACAGAGGCAGTAACTGCTAAATTTGTCTTTTAAACTAACTGGAATATTTGCCTGTGAATTTTTGAGTTAATACATTTTGACATCGACCTGGTTTTTTGGCCTTGATTTTCTTCATTTCAAATATGTACTCTTCGCTCCTTAGACCCATTGACAGAGGAGTCTGGTGCACTGCAATCCATGGGATCTCAAAAGAGTCGGACACAACTTAGAGACAGAGAACCTTAAAAAGGCCACCACTTTCCCAGTGCTCCCAGGAAACAACTTCCGTTTTAAGGATTTCTCAGGTGGTACTAGTGGTAAAGATCTCACCTGCCAATGCTGGAGATGCAAGAGACATGGGTTTGACCCATGAATCAGGAAGATCCCCTGGAAGAGGTCATGGCAACCCACTCCAGTATTCTTGCCTGGAGAATCCTAAGGACGTAGGAGCCTGGCAGGCTGAGCTTCTTAGAAATCCTCAGAACTAGTTCTCCATGTAAATGGTTCCACCCTGTCATTGTAAACCCTAGACTGTTGTCTTTATGATCGAATTGCTTGGGGGGGAAAAAAGTACCTTAAAGTGGTTTTCTTGCCACACTAGCTATAAGGTAAATCATTCCTCTGCTAAATCATTTCTTTTGCTAAGTTATCTACCTTTGGCAAGAGATCACAGAGAAACTCCAAACAGGGGTATAACCACCCTGCCTGCAGACCCATGGTCTGGCCAGAAGCATGCTCTCCTCCAGACCTCTCCACTTTCCTGTCACCCTCTTGCTGAGCAAGTCTGCTCCCTTACTCATTTGCATTCTGCATTTCTTCCTTCTCCCTGCATCACTAGCTCTCTAGCCCTTTCCCCGTGTTACTGTAATTATCTTCAGTGATGAAGTAAAAGAGAAATGATGAGCCAAGTGTGAACATGATTTTCCAAAGAAAACCCTTGACCGTTTTCCATGTATTTGTGCATTTGAGTCATGTAAACCTTTTTTAAAACTCTTGCATCCATGACTTTGTTTTAGTTCCCATAATTATCTCTTTTATATCAAGTATATTTAAAGTTCATTAAATTGCCTCAGCTTTGATGGAGAATGGAACTCCGTCAAACATGATGGTTTGAAGTGAGGCATAGATTTGCGGAACGATTTCCTTTTCTCTATGCATGGGAAAGATTATGCCACATTTAGCAAGCACCTACTGGAATTCTTAGCTGAAGTTAAATCATGCTAGTATTTTCCTTCAAGTTGAGGCAGCATGGTCGAGGCTGGTGAGTGATTCCATATAGGTGAAAACTTGGCGAGGAGCCTTTTAACCTCAGTCTGTGAATCTGAGCTGGGCCATAATTTCCACACATCCCCCTGAATCCTTCAGAGTACATAGGAGGGGCTAAGTTCTAAAGAGGGAGTCAAATTATTTCTATTTACTCAAGAACTGAACAGAGCTATTAGAAAGAAATCTTTAGGTCTTTTGTGGGATGAAAATAATTCTTCCACAGCTGCAAGACAGTGATGGAAGTTTTGTGAGCCAAGAGGAAAGCAGCTGTAAAGGGCTAGAAAAATCACCATGAGTATTTTTCCACTCTTATAAGTCATTAAAATTGGCTTAAAATATTGGGAGTGATTTTTCTTTGAAATGGCTCCTCCTACCATAACCAAATGGTCAACATAATGGTTTCTCTTCTTTGATTTTTAAAAAGTGGTACACTGAAGCAGGGTAAGTTTACTCAGAAACTTGACAGTGCTGGTGTTTCTAGAAGCATTCATATTCTTGGATACTCCTTCCTTTGGTGATAGAATTTAAAAGAGAATTGGTTTTGAGAGTCTTGGGATTTGATTCTATACTTGTCAGCTATGACCTGGACCATTCCTTTTTTGAGTTTCAGTTTTTTTGTCTGAAAAAGATGGAGAAAATCATATCAAATTGCTGGCTTGTTGAAGAGGTTATGCCAAAGCCTCTAGCTCAGTGCTTGACACACTTTAGGGATTCAGCAAGTGTTAAATGCCTTCGCCATGTTAGTGATGTTATTTTATTAACAAGATTATCTTATTATTTAGTGTAGTACACTAGATTTATAAAGGAGTAAAAGCAAGCATGATAGATGGAAGCAGCAAACCATTTCTTAGTAGAGATTAATTTAGCAGAACATATAATACTGGTGTAGATTGGCAGGTATAGTGTGCCTTCAGGGTTGATTCTTAGTGGTGAAAAGACTGAATCCAAAGGAAAGTACATTTTTTTTGGGGGGGGAGGACAGGTATTAGCAAATGTCTCTTCAAAAAGGCTGCTCCAATTTTGATTCCCCGCCCCCACAAAAGGATTATAGGAGGGTCTAATTCTATAAGCCCTGATCAGAGCTGGATATTTTAAGTGTTTTAATTTGGGGACCACTATGAAACGTAAGATTATCTATTATAAAGTAAGTGCCCTACATATGAACCTTCAAGTTGCAAACTTTCAAAGATGATTTCGCATGTCCAATCCTGTAAGTTACTGCATGTGTCTGGCATACATCATCGCATGCGAGCATCCTCTACACGTGGTTGTACTTTTGTGTACTTTACAGTACTTAGAGAGTATAGTAGTACAGTATCCTTATTTCAAGCGCAGGATGTCCAGAAGCAAGCGTAAAAGCAGTGGTGATGTAGCAGATACTACTGTACTTTTCAAGGTACCATTCTATAAAGTTAAAAACACTTTCTTTATTTTTTGTTTGATTGTTTTTATGTCTTATTTGTGTAAAAAGCATTATACACCTATTACAGTACAATACTATATAGCTTATCAGGTTAGCTCCATCGCTGTTGTTCAGTTGCCCAGTTGTGTTGGACTCTTTGTGACCCCATGGACTGCAGCACACCAGGCCTCTCTGTCTCTCACCATCTCCTGAAGTTTGCCCAAGTTTATGTCCATTGGATCAGTGATGCCATCCAGCCATCTCATCTTCTGGCTGGATGAGATGGTTAGTTGGGTACCTAGACTAACTTTGTAGGACTTACAAATGTGTTTTTGGAATGAAACTCATTTGTATGTAAGGGACTTCCTGTACTGGCAAAGCATTATTACAGGATTTAAACTTAAAAGTGCTGGGCAATTTCCAGAAGCCTCATTCATGAAGTGCTATCTGTATTTTTATAGCAAGATTGACTGTCTTCCTTCTGTTGGCCTGTCCTTTTCCCTGTTTTAATTGCTGGGTGAAAATACCCTCCTCCCTGTCTTCACTCCCATCCCCCAGATTTTATGTCCTTCCAGGCTCTCATAGAATCTTATTCCTTAGCCCAAAGTAACGCAAACAAGGGATAAGCTTGTTATCATCATGCCTCATTACTAGAGAAACTACTCTAGGCTAGTCCCATACAAGATCAATAGAGATCCTGATACTCTAACTAGAGCATGTATAAAAATCAGAGCATTGTGAAAAATAAAGATGCATGGGGTCTTCTCAATAGAGTCTCATTCTATAGGCCTGGATGGATCCTGAACATTTGCTATAGGTCACACAATAGGTGATGCAGGCAGCTCCCTAAACAGACAGTTATAGGAGATTTGTTGTTGTTTTGCAGTCACTAAGGCATGTCTGACTCTTTGTGACCCCATGGACTGCAGCACACCAGGCTTCCCTGTCCCTCATTATCTCCTGGAGTTTGCCCAAGTTCATGTCCATTGAATCAGTGATGCTATCCAACCATCCCATCCTCTGCCACCCTCTTTTCCTTCTACCTTCAATCTTTCCCAGCATCAGGGTCTTTTCCAATGAGTCAGCTCTTCACATCAAGTGGCCAAAGTATTGGAGCTTCAGCATCAGTCCTTCCAGTGAATATTTAGGGTTGATTTCCTTAGGACTGACTGATTAGCCAGCTTTTATCCAGCCAGGCTAAGTCTCTGTGAAGGTGTCTTTTATACTCATGAGTGACAAGTAGGCCCTGTGTATTAGGTTTTCCCAGTTACTGTCCCCATCTGCCTTTAGGCTGCGATGAGTTTTGGAGAGGTGCAGCTAAAAAGCCAACACCTAATGGCAGTTTAGAAAGTATTTTATTGGCTGGGTGATCACTTAGTAGCCTTGAGTTTCAACTCTGCCGAAACTCATTGGCATGGCAGTCTCACATATCTGACCAACCGCTCTCTGCCCTTCGTACTACCTGGCCTCATGACCTGAGAGGAATTGGCAAAACTCTCAGAGACAGCACTGTAATTATGATATGAATCGTGGCGTGGGAAAGGGAAGAGGGAGAGGAGGCATCTAGATTTAGTTTTTGTTTGTCTTGGAGTTTTACATCTCTTTAATCAAGTTTGTCAATGTTATTAACTGATTCAACCAGTCTGGTCTGCTGACTCCTGATTCCTTTAGCTGGCTTGAGCTGCTCCTAGCATGGTTCCGAATGCATGCATATAGTCAGTACGTGTTTGCTGAACATTCATACATGCATACATGCCTTCAACAAACTTCTATTGAGAGTGTGACTCTGGGCAGGCATTTGGGATATGATAGTGAAAAAGATAGGGCTTCCCTCGTGTCTCAGACAGTAAAGAATCCTCCTCCAATGCAGGAAATGTAAGAGACCCATGTTCAATCCCTGGGTTGGGAAAATCTCCCAGAGAAGTGAATGGCTACCCACTCCAGTATTCTTGTCTGGAGAATTCTATGGACAGAGGAACCTGACAGGCTATAGTCCATGGGGTTCAAAGAGCTAGACACAACTGAGCAACTAACACTTTATTATTTAGTGAACAAGATACGATGCTGAACAAGATGGACCTGGTCCTTGCCTAATAGGGTTTACACTCTAATTATCAAGTTCACTACCAACTATAATTCTATCACAAGTCCTACAAAGAAGAATGTATCAACACAAGCTTTAGTGGAAATAAGCAGTCTAACTGGAGGATTAGACTTAGAGCAGAATTCCTTCACAGCATTCAAAACCAAAAAGAAAGAAAATAATGAATCTTTTTGGTCAATATGATAATCTATTTCAGGGTATTTTAAGTCATTCTGAAGAAGAGCTCCCCAGGACTGATGAGTTTGTCTTCTAAGTGAAAAGACAGTGAAAGTTTCTCAGTTGTGTCCAAATATTTGCAACCCCATGGACTATACAGTCCATGGAATTCTCCAGGCCAGAATACTGGAGTGAGTAGCCTTTCCCTTCTCCAAGGGATCTTCCCAACCTGAGGATCGAACCTAGGTCTCCCACATTTCAGGCAGATTCTTTACCAGCTGAGCCACTAGGGAAGCCCAAGAATACTGGAGTAGGTAACCTATCCCTTCTCCAGAGGATCTTCCTGACCCAGGAATTGAACTGGGTCTCCTGCATTGCAGGCAGATTCTTCATCAACTGAGCTATCAGGGAAGCCCATGTCTTCTAAAGTAGCTGTATAATGTATAGGCTTCTTACCACAGCTACATGGTTCATTCTCAAATGCAGGTAGATGTCTTTGCCTGCTTTAGTCTAATATCCAGACATGTGCTAAGTTCCCTGGGATCTTTCCAATATGAGAGCTAATTTTAGGCCCCAGACTTGGATTCCCGCCAGTGTTCAGGACAACCTCCTGAATGTGCTCAGGGAAGCATGATAATTACTGTCTGGAATGATGATCTGGTTTCTGTGACCAGCATGCTTTACAAGCAGATGATCCATGGCTGGATGGCTTGTGAACAGCTTGAACATCCTTACATGGTGGTTTTTTGGATATCACCTCATGGCTGTATTTAGGGACATCTGTTATTGGGGATCCTGTGAAATAAATTAATTTGTGATTTAATGAGTCTGCACATGTAACCTGGATGCTCTCTTTCTCTTTTTTTTTTTTGTCTTTGCTCCTACTATGCAAATAAGTAGTTTTTAATACCCATTAAACTACTCCATAAAAAGTATGTGCTGTTGACCCAGTGACATACTTGAGAAGGATCTCTTATCCTCAGGGAAGAAGCTTCCAATATCTTATTATTGGTACCAATCATTGTAAGAGCAAGGGGTCAGAAGTGGTTTTAGAGCTGCCAAGTGAAACTTCCCTGAGCTAATTTCATAAAGATTCCGAAAACTCAGCAGTACTCCAATTTGAGAATATATAAAAATTAGAATGTTTATGATAGCTTTTGGCATCATAATTTGAGGTGTTCAGAAGCAATGGTTTATGCCCATCACAATCTGAGGATACTTCTTTAATATTATGGAGAGTGGTCTCCTGCTGCCTTTGAATTCCTGAAGTTACTCAGCGATTATCCAGGTCAACTCAACAAATATTATTAAAAACCTCATCTGTCCCAGGGGCTTCCCAGGTGGTGCTTGTGGTAAAGAACCCACCTGCCAATGCAGAAGACACAGGAGACAAGGGTTCCATCCCTGGGTCAGGAAGATTCCATGGAGGAGGAAATGGCGACTCACTCCAGTACTCTTGCCTGGAGAATCCCATGGGCAGAGGAGCCTGACTTGCTACGTCCATGGAGTTGCAAAGAGTTGGACAAGACTGAGTGATTGAGCACAACAACTGTTCCAGGGAGCCTGTGTGGGATGCTGGGAGGTGATAAAGAGCAAGTAGTAAAGTTTCCACCCTCAATATTTCATTAATCTGGGGAATTTGTGGCATATAAGTCTCAATGTAGATTAGTTACCAATATCAAGGTAGTTTACTGTAATACTCCTTTGGACTTAGGACAAGGTGGAATATGTGTGGCTAGTTGCAAGGGGATGAGTAGAACAATACGTCAGCTTCAATATTAGTGACCAGAAAGCATGACTTCATTTTATATCTTTCCTAAAATTTTTGTATCTAATATTATAAAGCAATTCAGAACTGAATGACATCTCTCTGAAAATTATTGCATTGGTCCACATTCACTTCTTAACTTTCAGGACAATTGTTGCCTCTCATGTGTGGCCACCCTTCCTGACCTCTTACTCTTTTTCCTCATCTCTCTCTCACTGTATCGTCTCTTTGCCTACAGCTGATAACGCTCATAGGAAAGGACTTTACCTTTGGAGAATCAGAACTTTTGACTATTATAAAACAACTAAAAATAAATAAATCAACTAAAAACATTTCTTTGCATCAGCATTTGAATCCCATCAGTTATTATATGAATTTCCTAAAATAGAAATGTACTTTTTGCACCAGGGAAAGGTGGGTGGGGAAGGGTAAGTGGGCTGCAGACACCTCAGTCTTTTCCCTTTTTTTAGGGGTTGGGGGGAGAGTTTCAGATCACGTTTTACATTTAGTGTAAAACTCAAGGAGATGAATGATTAAGCATCATTGAAACTAGGAATATTAGATTATTAGCCTTTCAACTGGTAAAATCTCCATATTAATAAAAAATTTACCTCTAATTGAAATTTACTAAAATCTTTGAGATTTGGGAAACTAATAAAAATCCATTTGAAAGTTTCTTAAAGAAGGTGGTTGATGACTTATAACCCATCAGACTTAAATACCTCAAAGTGTGCAAGCATGTATGAGCTAAGTTGCTTCAGTTGTGTCCTTCAGGAAGGAAGGCCCCCATGAACCATAGCCCACCAGTCTCCTCTGCCCATAGGATTCTCCAGGCAAGGATACTGGAGTGGGTTGCCATGCCCCCTCCAGGGGGTTTTCTTGAGCCAGAGATCGAGCCTGCATCTCTTACACCTCCCTGCACTGTAGGCATGTTCTTTACCGCTAGCACTTTCTATAAACAGCTTTTTCCCACAAAACCACAATACAGTCATCAAAATGATGAAATTAGTATTGACGCTGCTACTGTCTCCTCAGAATCCCTTCAGGTTTTGCCACTTTTATAGAGTCAGAATCTAGCATTGCATTTAGTTATTGTGTCTCTTTAAATTCCCCAGTCTCAATCTTCAGTAGGCTGTCCTGACAGCAGTTTTACCACTCTAGACAGTTCGGTGGCAGTTCTACCACTTGGCCAATGCCAAGTTGGCCTGTGTTGAAGCCTCATGGTGAAATGAAATTTATGGTGATTTTTTGCAGGGAATGAGGCAGAGCAACCTAAATCAGTCCTTATACAAGAGTCCAAACAGTTGTCTGGCTAAATTGATAGTTGATAGCCCTTGACTGACTTAACAGGGGGCCTCCATGGCACTACTGGGGAAGTGTAAAGAGAGCCACTTCTGGCAAGAAGGAAGGAGGGGAGACCCCAGCTCCTCCCACTGGGGAGATGGATGGAGTTTAGGATTTTAGGGATGGAAAAAGATGGGAGGTTGCTCCAGGTGATTTCAGGTGCTCACAGAGCCTTAATAAATGGTGCTGGCCTGACTGAGAATTCAAATTCCTACTCCCTGCATGAAAAGCTGGTTGGTATTTGGGGGCTTCTCTGCTGATGAATAGTGATGATCACTTGATGTCAGGTAATGTGAATGCTTAGTTTCCTGACTTTGTTTTAATGAACGAGTGTCATATTTTCTCAAGAGGACTCTTCCTGTTTTAGAATCTGTATTTCATAAAGGGAATTTGATAAAATGGAAAGTGTATGGCTTTGGAGTCAAGTGTACTGCAAAACAGGATTTGACTTCAAATCCTAGCATGGGCATTTGGTAGTGGCATGACTTTAGGGGAAGTTACAGAAACTCTCTGAGCTTTAGCTTCCTCATCTGTTGGATTGTGAGGAAAAAGCTCACCTTGTAGGGATCTAGTGAGGATTAGCGGTAATGTACATAAGGCACCTGACAAAATATCTGGCCAAGAGCAGGCACTGGATAAATTATTATATTGTTATTCATTTCCTTGAATCTGCCATCAGGGCTTCGGTATAATCCTCTGCAGTTATGATTAGGGTTCAGCTGTCTAAACTGAGCTACGGGTGTGGCAAAGGACACCTCTCCCTTGTGTCCATGATTCTCTGGGTGAGCCTGGGCAAAAATGTGTTCTAGAAGCAGCCTTTTTAATTTCTGTGACATGTGCCTTTTTTTTAAAAAAAAAAATTATTGTAAAAACAAATATCGTATATATGTAGAATGTAGAAAAATGATAAAGATGATCTTATTTGCATAGCAAAAATAGAGACACAGACATAGAAAATAAATGTGTGTATACCAAGGAGGGGTGGGATGAACTGGGAAATTGGGATTGTCATATATCCACGATTGATACTATGCATAAAATGGATAACTAATGACAACCTAATGTATAGCGCAGGAAACTCTCTTTGGTGCTGTGTGGTGACAAATGGGAAGGAAATCCAAAAAAAGGGGATACATGTATATGTATGGCTGATTCATTTTGCTGTACAGCAGAAATTAACAGTGTAAAGCAACTATGCTCCAATTAGAAAACTAAAAAAATTATTGTAAACACCTGATTAAAAAAAAATAAGCTCAACATACAGAAACCTCCTATGGCACCTTGGAACCTCCCAAGCAGGGCTGCAATTGGTTGCCTTAGCAGTAGAAAATCCCTCCAAGGCTGTGGTTCTACTTGTGAAATGTAAGTCTCCGAATTGTGACTGAGGTTTGAAAATGAAAAGACTCTTTTAAATAATGGTGCAGGCTGTTCAGATGCCTTGGCACTAGATGAAGTAGAGTTTAAGAGGATCTCATTTTGAACACGTTTTGGCTATAGAAACTGGCGCTCTAGACTTTTGTTGTTGTTGTTCGGGACCTTCTATTTTGTTTGTGGAAAAGCAGGCAGAAAAGTTCTTGAGGTTTGACTGGCAGTGAGTACCCAACTATTAGCATGTTACATGTATACCCCTGAGACGTCACTCCATGTACAAGATGGCTTTGGTTCCAGAACAAAGGGCACATCTATTTGCCTTAAAACGATACTTGATGGTGAACTCACTGCACATTGACTGTTCTGACCTTGGTTTCTTTAATTTTATCACCTCAGTATTGATTTACCAAAGGGGCCGGTGCTTCAGGGGACACAGAGGTGAGTAAAGTCTCCCCACCTCTGTACCCAGCTCTTGCAGGAGGGCACTGAGGGGCATACCCCATGTGTACAAATAACTGCTATACAAGGTACTGGATGAGATATACCAGCCAAGTGCCATGGAGATGCCAAGGAAGGCAATGTGAAATCCAGGGATGGGGACCTGGGACATATTCAGAGAGAAAGACTCTGGCTTTGTGGTTAGAAGATCACATATTGGGTAGCAGTCAAACAGGTAAGAGGCAAGTAGGTGTTAAATAAAACCATGCTCTGTGATTACAAAAACAATTTTGGACTAATAAGACCCTCAATCATTTTAACATGTAAGAATAGAAAAGGAAATGGTGAAGTAGGTCTCCCTAAGACACATCACAAAGACTCTTTCAGAAGGCAACATGGGATTTTTAATACAAAAGGTTACAGTTTATTCACTGAACCCCAAATATATAAGCCTAAATATATCTACCAGGGCTTCCCTGGTGGCTCAGATGGTAAAGAATCTGCCTGCAAAGTGGGAGACCTGGGTTCAATCCCTGGGTTGGGAAGATACCCTGGAGAAGAAAACGGCTACTCACTCTACTACTCTGGCCTGGAGAATTCCATGGACAGAGGAGCCTGGCAGGCTACAGTCCATGGGGTCGCAAAGTCGGACACGACTGAGTGACTTGCACTTTCACTTTTCAAATATATCCAAGTACACAGATTTCTGAAGACCAGTGGATCACTCTAGAGGGTAAATGGACATTTTTCTAGAGATTTTATTAGTCTCAGTGACTCATAAATCCACCAGCCTATATTTAGATCATAACACTTTCCACCCTAAAATAAGGCCAAGCTGGTTTTATGACATATTGATAGGTTCTTGACTGGCTTTCAAAAAACTTGATTTTTCTTTTTTTTTAAAAAGATCTACTTTTTCTTCCTCAAATCATTGGTTGCAGAAACACGGACAGACGTACAAATTAAAATAGGAACCACATCCTGTTCTACCCAAGTTTTATTCTGGGCCTGGACTAGCCTTTACATTTCTCCTTAGAGCTTTGAGTTCTTCTGACTGGGCTAGAATTTTACAGTAGAAAATTTTTCCATCTGACTTTGGCCCTTCAAGTAAACACTGCATAAGCTTTTCATTTTAAATCAGGCCGAGTTTGAAGGGAGTCAAAGCAGATATGTGGTTCCTGTCTCAGCCAGGAACCTCCCCTGGCAAGCAATCTCAGCTGCTCATATTCTTGAGCTGTGGGGATGGATCTAGGCAAAAAGTGATCCTTTTTTGTTGTTCGCCAGGGTGACTGTTGTTCACCAGGGTTCTTGACTGCAGCAAGGGGAGTGAGAATAAGCAACAGATTCCCTTGCTTTCTTTCTCACTCTTTGACTTGGGTGCAGTGGGAGACGGGGTGCAGGACAAGGTTACTCTTTAGATGGGGTGAGGGTAGGGGTGAATCCAGGAGTCAGGCTGGATGGTGGCTTAGGTGTTCATTCCACAAGCAGGCAGAGGGGGATGAAAGTCACATTGATTGACCTCATGAAGCTTAATATTGAGTTAGAGTGATTTCATTGTGTGAAGCAAATGGCAGCTTACTCCACTACTCTTGCCTAGAGAATTCCATGGACAGAGGAGCCTGGTGGCCTGCTGTCCATGGGGTTGCACAGAGTCGGACATGACTGAAGCAACCTAGCATGCATTGGAGAAGGAAATGGCCACCCACTTCAGTATTCTTGCCCAGAGAATCCCAGGGACAGAGGAGCCTGGTGGGCTGCTGTCTATGGGGTCACACAGAGTCGAACACGACTGAAGTGACTTAGCAGCAGCAGCAGCAGCAGCATTGTGTGACAGTTCTCACAGTAACCGTGGAGCCATTTTATAGGAAAAGAAAGCCAGGCTCAGAGATTAGGTCGTTTGCTTGTAACAGGGAAGAAGAGCTGACTTTTGAAGTAGGGTCTCATGTCAAAACTTAAGCTTTGGCTCTTTTGTTTATACTATATCACCACCACCACCACCACCACCACCACCATCATCATTATCTGTATCTGCTGTCCACCAGGCCCTGTGCAAGCTGCTTCAGATACAATAATGAATGAAAAATGGTGTTTTGCTCAGAGAACTCAGTCTAGTGAGAAAGCTGTCCTCCCAAGTAGTTCTGGCAGTGGGCCAGTGTGCTATAACAGGAGGCAAGAGAGTTGGTAGCAAAACCCAGAGCCTCTAGTATGTTGAAAGGCATCCAAATATCTATAGGTTAGTGGTCTTTAAGGTATGTTAGAAGGGTACCAAAAAGATTGTAGTAATTTTGAGTTCATTTTCGGACTCTGACAGCTGGTGATTAAAAAATAGACCAAAAAAAAAAACACCAAAAAACCAAAAAAACAAAAAAACCCACCCAAAGAAAATGCTTGGGAGTTCATTTTATCCTCACAAAATTCTTTAACTATTCTCAGTATTCATTTTCATGAAATGTTAAGTGTCTGGTATGATTTGAAATTTTCAGTTCAGTTCAGTCGCTCAGTCGTGTCTGACTATTTGTGACCCCATGGACTGCAGCATGCCAGGCCTCCCTGTCAATCACCAACTCCTGGAGTTTATCCAAACTCATGTCCATTGAGTCAGTGATGCCATCCAACCATCTCATCCTCTGTGGTTCCCTTCTCCTGCCTTCAATCTTTCCCAGCATCAGGGTCTTTTCAAATGAGTCAGCTCTTCACATCAGGTGGCCAAAGTATTGGAGTTTCAGCTTCAGCATCGGTCCTTCCAATGAACACTCAGGACTGATCTCCTTTAGGATGGACTGGTTGGATCACCTTGCAGTCCAAGGGGCTCTCAAGAGTCTTCTCCAACACCACAGTTCAAAAGCATCAATTCTTTGGTGCTCAACTTTCTTTATAGTCCAACTCTCACATCCATACATGACTACTAAAGGCTAAAAAGGCTAAAAACCATAGCCTTGACTAGAGAGACCTTTGTTAGCAAA
Source organism: Ovis aries (assembly GCF_016772045.2). NCBI lineage: Eukaryota > Metazoa > Chordata > Mammalia > Artiodactyla > Bovidae > Ovis > Ovis aries. Next base: position 47,611,302 of record NC_056062.1, read on the forward strand.
GTAATATTTCTGCTTTTTAATATGCTGTCTAGGTTGATCATAACTTTCTTTCCAAGGAGCAAGCATCTTTTAATTTCATGGCTGAAGTCACCATCTGCAGTGATTTTGGAGCCCCCCAAAATAAAGTCAGCCACTGTTTCCACTGTTTCCCCCATCTTTTTGCCATGAAGTGATGGGACTGGATGCCATGATCTCAGTTTTCTGAATGTTGAGCGTTAAGCCAACTTTTTCACTCTCCTCTTTCACTTTCATCAAGAGGCTTTTAGTTCCTTTTCACTTTCTGCCATTAAGTGTGGTGTCACCTGCATATCTGAAGTTATTGCTATTTTTCCCAGCAATCTTGATTCCAGTTTGTGTTTCTTCCAGTCCAGCATTTCTCATGATGTACTCTGCATATAAGTTAAAAAAGCAGGGTGACAATATACAGCCTTGACGTACTCCTTTTCCTATTTGGAACCAATCTGTTGTTCCACATCCAGTTCTAACTGTTGTTTCCTGACCTGCATACAGATTTCTCAAGAGGCAGATCAGGTAGTCTGGTACTCCCATCTCTTTAAGAATTTTCCACAATTTGTTGTGATCCACACAGTCAAAGGCTTTGACATGGTCAATAAAGCAGAAATAGATGTTTTTCTGGAACTCTCTTGCTTTTTTGATGATCCAGTGGATGTTTCAAATTTTAGAAAGATACAAATTTTAATTAGATTTGTGATTTTAAAGTTTCAACTTAAAAATACTCCAAGAATCTATTTCTTTATATAATTTACAAAATTCATATCAGATTATACAATATTTTTCCTTCTCAATTTTGTCTTAGAAAAGCAATGGTTTTTCAAGCTAAAAGAATTAGAATATAGGATGATGCAAGGTCATAGGATGAACTAAGGGAGGGTTAAAATTCAAAGTAGGGTCTATGACTAATTGAATCATGTCAGTGATTCCGCCCTAAATATGGACCATACTTACCCAGATATAAATTTTAATAGGAATTTTAAAATAATCATAAATGTACCTTGTATAAAATCTAAATGTCAAATTCTTTATAAAAATATGTTCAAGACTTTGTGTCCAGGATGACATATAACTAAAATCTTGGTCTCTGGGATGACCCTAATTCTGGGAAAGATTGAAGGCAGGAGGAGAAGGGGATGACAGAGGATGAGACAGTTGGATGGCATTACCAACTCGATGGACATGAATTTGAGCCAGCTGTGGGTGTTGGTGATGGACAGGGAAGCCGGGCGTGCTGCAGTCCGTGGGGTTGCAAAGAGTTGGACACAACTGAATGACTGAACAGAAGTGACCTGGGGTGATTCTGCTGAAATTCATATCCTAGATCTGCTGCTTATTGGCTGTGTGGGCTTTGCAAGTCTCTGAAATTCTCAACCTCAATTTACTCATGGCATGCTGCAGTCCATGGGGTCACAAAGAGTCAGACATGACTTAGTGACTGAATAACAGCAACAAAATAGGGATAATCATAACAGCTATCATATTTTGAGCACTGTTTCAAACCTTTTACATATATTATAACAATTAATTTTCACTAATATTCCTATTTTGTTGATGAAAAACACAAAAATGTATAGAGATTAAGTAACTTGCTTAAGGTCATGCACTTAGAGTATAACCAATTCCAACCCTGTCTCACTGTAGCATCCATACTTCTACCTATTTAACCACTATACTAAACTCTCAGAATATATACCCTGGGGTATCTGCCTGTTAGGTTTGTAATGATGATTTTTAAAAATCCATATAAATGAAATTGGCTCATCAAATTAGATGATCTTATTTAAAGCCACAATACTTGGCACATTCATGTTCAATAAATGCTAGAAGATGAATTATTATTATTATTAGCATGACCTTTATCATTATTTGACTTTTCACTTGGCTGCCAAGATACATTTAAAATAAATAGATTCCCAGCTGTCTTTTACTTTATTATCATAACATCCATTGCAAAGTATGCAGTTGTTTCTAATTCAAGAATTTCTTTCTGGCATTTCCAACCTAGTGTTTAATATTAACAGGTACTTTGATATGTATAGTATCTAAATTGTGTCAGCAAAAAGCCATTGTCAATTTAAAAAAATTAAATGTCTAGTACAATTTATTTTTCCATCTTGCAAAGTCCTAAAATGTATTAGGAGTAACTAGAGATAATTGTTGTTTTTAAGTCACTAAGCTGTGTCCAACTCTTTGCAACCCCATGAACTACACAACACCAGGTTTCCCTATCCTTCACTCTCTCCCAGAGTTTGCTCAAACTCATGTCCATTGCAATGATTAAGAACCTAAATTCAGTTTTAAAAATTAACATGAAGCTGTGTTGAGAATAAGAATGTGCGTAAATGTGATGGTATATAAAGACTTGTGTCCACCAGAGAGATCGACGCATCTACATTTTTATATCAGTGCTGAATGCTTCTTCAAAACAGGAGGGTATCATTTAATACAGCAGCAACATGAAACTCTGCAGGGGGTGAGTGTTTCAATATTTTCTGTTGTCTCCTCCCCATGTCTTTTTCATGTTGGCTCCATGCTGAGTAGCTGCCTTCTGTTCAGCCTGTCTTAAGGGTCTCAGCTGTTGAAATCAAGATCTTCATTGTCATAAACTTGATGTTGTCTTATAACATGCCCTGCTAAGACCTCTGCTTGTGAGATTTTTGGTAGACAGAGCTTCTCTGTAATATGAAAAACATCCTCTGGCTTGGCTATTTTCCTGTTTCCAAATCCACAGCTCCATTCTGAAATCTGAGTTTCTTCCCTAGAAAAGCTTTTATTTTTCTTCTTTATAGCTGGCTTTCTCTTTTCTAACATCACCACACCTGTGTCATATTATCCTGTAACTGCACATTGAGTGCAAATGTATTTTTCTCTTTGAGGGATATAAAGTAACATGTATTCAGAAATATGAACCCATTTCTGCCTAGTCTATGTAATCAATCATTTCATGAATGAATGAAACTTTGGTCCTGTTCTGGTACTTTCAAACAGCTTCTTCATAATAATTCTAGATATTGATAAATTAGTATGCCATCAACTTGTACGGATATGGCTCCCTTATGTAACAAGGATGTGTTTTATAACAGCTTTCCCCTAAAAGATTTTAAATGCAATTAGAGAATGAGATAGGTATGTGTGGATAAATAAATAGCTTAGACTAGATGGCTTCTATGAATAAAAATCAGAAGTGAATTTACAACTGACAAATATGATTCCTAAAACCTGTTGGTTCAAGGAACTTGAGGATTTGCCTTCCAAAGATGAATCAGCTGTTTCTCACCTCTGTGACCAACTGGGAGCATATGGTGAAACCCAATAATTTTAGTATATAACACCTTTCACTCAAGCATCTCCCAAGACCTAATAGATACTGAGCTCCTGCTAGACACCAACTCAATGGTACCTTTCATAAAACAAGCCATGCTCTTAATCATCTCAATCTGAAGTAGGATTTTGGTGGTGATAGGTCTGCCAAGAAATCTTGGCAATTCTTATTTTCATTAGCTATTCTCTGGGTGGGGTGGGGGGAGTGGGGGATGGGCTAAATCCTGCATAAAGAGGATCTTGAAGGTTACACCAACATCCCCAGTGCCAGGGCCATGTGTATAGCATATTCACCACACTCTTGGAAAGCCTGGAGCCTGTGTCTGCATCTGGGCTTTCAGAAAAAAAAAAAAAGAGAATCTTAACCCCACACTCCAATTTCTACCTTGGTTTCCCATTTAAACATAATTAGAGCTCTTTTTTTTTGTTTGTTTTTAACTGGCTCAACAGTGCTGCTCCCTACTGTGGAAACCCTCTTTCTCACCACTCCTGTTTCCAAACTATTGTTTAACCACAATTGCTCATCATCATCCTGGGAAGTCTGCACTGTACAATTATCCCACACTTTTTCCATCCTGTTCTGCTACCCAAAACTCAGTGCTCATTTCTCAAGATTTCAGCAGCAGCATCCTCCAGTTAATAAATATTTATTGTGGGTCTGCCATGATAAGACCAGAGTAGAGATGGTTGTTATGCTTCCTGCTCTGAGTGTAGATTGGCAGACTGGAATGTCTACTCATCTATCTCTCTGTTTCTCTTGGATTCAGCTGGTCCTAATTTTCACATGTTCACCCAACCTATGCACATGTAAGTATTCCATGATCATGAAAAAGGATTTAATTTATAAATGTTGACAGGTCTTGACCATTAATAAGAATTGCATGGACCTTCCTTGGTGGTCCAGTGGTTAAGACTCCATGCTTCCAACGCCTCCACTGCATGGGGGTGTGGGTTTGATTCCTGGTTGGGGAATTAAGGTCCCGCAAGCCTTGAGCAACACAGCTAAAAGAAAAAAAAAAAAAAGCCAAAAAACAATTGAATCTGTAACAGGGGCACACATTTGGGAATCTGCTTTTACCTTCTGAAAGTTGTATCATTGTTGTTTAGTCATTAAGTCATGTCTGACTGTTTTGCGACCCCATGGACTATAACCTGTGAGGCTCCTCTGTCCATGGGATTTCCCAAGCAAGAATGCTAGAGTGGGTTGCTATTTCCTTCTCCAGGGGATCTCCTGACCCAATGATTGAACCTGTGTCTCCTGCATTGCAGGTGGATTCTTTACCACTGAGCCATGGGGGAAGCCCCCAAAACTGTATTAGGTCATAGATAATAAGTTACTCTGTCCATCTTTGGGCTTTTGAAGGCTAACATTTCAGAAGGAGATTGTTAATCATGTTTTGAATAACATATAGAAGTAAGCTAGATATGTTAATACTTTATTAACTACTAAGATCTGCCAGAGTTGTGTGTGTATGTGTTGCTGAAAGTATCTAGAGAGTATCACCCTGCCAATATTGAGGGCTAGGAAGGAAGATCTCAGGGCTCAAGAAGAATAAGTGTGGAGTACCAGACATGGTCTGAGAGTCAGCCCTGGCCCCTGCAGGAATGAGACTGTGGTGAAGATGGATCTGGGTTAGCAGGTCAGAGGTGTGTGAGAGTGATTTCACCCGAGGGAGCCACATATTCAGAGGGGCACCGGTGGTATGGCAAGAAGGCCTGTGAGATGTGACTGCAGAGAGCCAGGGGGTAGTTTGAGAAGAGTCTGAAGAGCTGGGCAGGGCTTGGGTCATCAGGCCTTGAGAACCACGTGAAGGATTTAGTTCTTCTGGACTATCATTTTCTACTCTCTACCATCTCCCATTATTATTGTTACTCCCATTATTTTTTGACTGCACCCCGCAGCATGTGGGATCTTTTTTCCCTGACCGGAGATCAAACCCACACTCCCCCTGCACTGGAAGCTGGAGTCTTAATCACTGGACCACTGGGGAAGTCCGTTCCACCACGATCTTCTAGGATCTTAAACTCCCTTCTCTTGATTGATCTTAAGCACTGGTCTTTGAGATTCCTCAGCCTCTCCCACTACTCCTTCACAGCTGGGAGCACAAAATTAAGAGCACAGAGCACAAAAACTGTTAATCTCAGGGCTGGGTAGAGCATGCTAAGGAAGAGACCGTACAGGAAAGGCCTCACAGAAATGGCAATATTTGATCACCTGCATTTTCCCAGATAGATATGGGCTTTGTAAGCCCAGATGTTGGTGTTACTCTGTGCAAAGTTGGTCGTCAGAGATTTAGCATCTTGTGGGGATGTGATCCGTTTGATCTGTTAGAAAGATATCTCTTAGAGGTAATCGGGAGAATAGCTAGAGCAGGGAGGGACCAGAGACTGGGTGTTCAATTAGGGATAGATTAGTTAATCTTGATAGATTAGGTCAAACATAAGAAGGACCTAAAATTCAGGGACTAAGTTGCACAAAGGATGCTAGATTGCAGAGATTTTTCAAGGAGAAGGATGTATAGGATTTGAGGACCAAGGAAAGCCAAGCGTGACTTACAAGAGTTCTTTCTTGGCTGAGAATAGAAATAATGAAGGCAGTATAAGAAGTGGTGATGTCAGAAGGAAGGATACACTTGGGGGTGAAAAATGGTAAATAAATGGAGGTGAGGAAGAAGAAAGAACTAGTGAGCTTTGAGATAGGTTGGGTTCAGTGTCTGTGACTGACTGGAAATCTAGACTGTCTTTAATTTCCCAACCCCCATCTCTCCCCCATTTCTCCTAATAGCTCACCAGCGACCCATTTCAGTCAATTATAGGACTTCAGTTGAAAGACTTCCAGATTTACATTTCTAGTTTCAAGCTCTCTCCTGACCTCTGGCTTGCATTCCAGATTCCTGCCACACATCTACACCAGAGTGTTCTGGGGGACTTCAAGTTCAACATATTTAATTGGAGTTCCATGTCCCTATCAAAGACCCCTAAATCTGTTAGGGTATCTACCTAATTCTCAAGACTCAAAAGCATTGTTTCCAATACTATCCCCATCCCACACCCAAACCATTGTCAAGCTTAGAAGATTATATTTCTATCGGCTGCTAAGCTTTGTTTCCCTTCTTCCCTATTGACGCCACTCTTGCCTTAGTTTGTGCCTTCGTTGTGACTCGGCTGTTCTCTCTATAGTCAGTCTTTCCTGCTTCCTTTCCATCCTACACATGGATGCCCAACCCGTTCTCCCAAAGCTCAGGTCGTCTAATCATGTTTCCTCTAGACAAGCAATCACAACACAGCTAACCAACCAAAAGAAGACAACAGAACCACACAGACACACAGACACACACACACAGCTTTGATAATTCTCCTTTGCTCTATAAAATGTCCAGTTTATTTTCAAAGGAAGTATGTTCTTTCATGCCTTGTTTCTAGCCTATGTTCCCCTGGTTTCTTCCAGAATGCAACGTCTTGCGCCTGATGCTCTATCCAGCATAATCTGCTTGCTGTTTTCTTCCTGTATTGAATCATTGAATTCTATAACCTATGTGGTTGCTGGAACCCTGATGAGAGGCCAGGAGGTGTACTCAACAAGTGCATTTGTATTTAGAACTGAGGTAAAATTAGCTGTGTCAGAGTGGATAGATACTTTCAGTTTTTTAGGGGGTAGAGCAGAACAGCAATGAAAAAGGTATAAAGCTTATTCCCTTTCATAGATTTATTAACACCTAAAAGTATCTTTGAAAGAAAATATTAGGACACATGTACCTCATCAGAGTGAAAGAAAGCTTTTACCAGGAAGGTTGGGTTGAAATAGAGTAGAACCCTCAGGTTCTAGATGTTTGGTTTATAAACAGTTTTGTAGATTTGTGAACATTGTTCGTAGGGCAACATGGGCAGCTGAAGGAATGCATCATTCTGGAACCTATTGTTAGTGTATTCTTTTTTCATAAGATTATTTTTGATGTCAACCAACTCTTTATTTATCTAACTTGTTATAATATTTTGCTCCTGTGTTATGTTTTTTTGGCTGCAGGGCACGTAGGATCTTAGCTCCCCAGCCAGGGATCAAACCCACATCCCCTGCATTGGAAGTGCAGCATCTTAACCACCGGAGTGCCAGGGAAACCCATGTCCGTGCACTCTCAATTTTCTTTTCTCTTTTCTTCTCTTTCCTCCTTCTCCCCTTTCTCCCTCCTTCCCCCCTTTCCAGCCCCCTTCCCTCCCCCTCCTCCCTCCTCTTCCTCCTCCTCCTCCTTCATCTTCTTTTTCTTAACTATAATATATAAGAATCTATTCCTCTTCTTTTCTGAGAAAGTTAAAATTATTAATTAGATCAGGGGTTCCCAACCTCTAGGATCTAACACCTGATGATCTGAGGTGGAGCTGATGTAATAATAACAAAAATAGAATGTGCTTGACTCATCCTGAAACCATCCCTTCCCATCCAGTCCATGGAAAAATTGTTTCCACGAAACTGGTCCTTGGTGCCAAAAAGGTGGGAGACCACTGAATTAGATTAGGTCCAGTATGTGCTTTGCTCACTTCAGAAATGTGGTATGTACAATTAAAATGAAAAATGTCCTCAGATATACAAAGGAAAAATACAGATAAGTGGAATGCTAAATCCTCAAACCTCACTTTAGGATATTTAGCTTCTACTTTCCTCCATACTAACCATTTTAGGAATTCTGTTATAAATAGTGCAATGAGATGGTTCATATTTTAACCCCTTCCCTCTTAATGTCAGGGAAATTTATAATTATAAAAGAAAACAAACAATACCAGCAATGAAGTCCATCAGTATTCTGCAAGGTGGATATTCAGCTATTGATGGAGTTGATTATAAATATTAGACTATGAATTTGACTAATTTTTCTAATTTACATCAAGCAACATTTGTTTAGAATCCAGGAATGTTAGGGATCTTCATTTCATGGCTGCAGGAGTGACCCATGGACTCCCTTCGTGGCCCACTGGTTAAGACTCCAAACTTTCACTTCAGGGGGCACAGGTTTGATCCCTGGTCAGGGAACTAAGATTCCACATGCTGCATGTACAGCTCCCCCCAAAAATAAAGAGTGACCCAGAAAGTAGGGTGATTTGTCTAATATTCCATAGTTATCTGGTGACATTACTGGGGTATCATTTAGGTGAGTAGTGATTTCTAGCTCAGAGTTGGGGTGGCCATTTCCCTGGACCATCAGGTCCTGAGTCCAGAATGTGGAGAAAGCTCATCAAAGGCCATGATGTATACAACTATGCTGCCCACTTCAGATTTCCCTGATTGCCACATTTTTGCTTTCTTCTCTGGGACAGTGAGATAATGATGGAGGCAAGGATGGTAACAACTGCCGTCAGAACTTGTTCTTTCCCTGAAGTTTCAGGGAATCGTCTTTCATGCGTTATATATTTCAGATGACATTTGAAAACTGAAGCTTGTCTGAATAAATAAAGTCTAGATAGCCTTTGTCTTTTTCTGTCTCCTAGGTGTGGTCAGTTCTTCTCAGTGATCTTATAAACAATAAATATTTTAATTTTTTTAAATTAAGGGTCAGTCTTAGGAGTAGATGAACTTTTCATGTGACCAGAGCCTATATATCACTGTAACAAGAGACTCATTAAAAACTTTCTAGAAACAAGTTCTTAATGTGTGCTTGCTTAGGAAAATAAATTAATGATGCATGCCGGCTATTTAATATTATAATTAGGTGTACATGTAGATACATCATCGATGTGACAGCAACACTTACTGGTAATGAATACATCATTAATGATCACTGATACTGTGAAGATCTTGCTTCATTCTTATTAATCCTTTATTGCGGAAAGGTGGAAAGTTCATTAGACCATATGCATAGCATATGTGTATATATAGCATATATATATATATTAGGTTAAGCTAAATGTTTCTATATATTTTAACTAGTTGTTTTCTCAACATGAAATGATGCTCTTCTATGGGATTGAAAAGAATAAAGGATGCTGTTGGAGGGAATGAATGGCAAGGAGGGAACCTGAGGTCATGTGAGGGGAAGTGGCATGGGGAGGGGAGAAGAGATCAGTGGATACGTGTGAGAGACCTGAGTGTGACCCCAAGGGCCTTTGAGGTCAGTACCTCATTATCTCGCCACTTACCTCTCTTTGCTTCTTGTATCATTACACAAAATTCAAAATTAAGTAGCAACCAAGGTCAGACAGGACTAGAGCGGGATGCTATATTCTTTCCATTCTAGTAAGATCTTCTTTCCTTCATTCAGCCCTTTGTTGCTTTTCTCTCTCTTGCCCTTTTCAGCTCTGCTTCATCTTTCCACTGCTTGAAGCTCTAGTTTGTCTTATCTGTGAAATGCAAACAATAACTCTGATGTTAGAATTAGAGACCTGCTCATATATGAATGAGCACAAAAGTAGCTCTACCCATAGATTCAAGGGCAGTTAACCTGGCAGGCTAACACTCATGGAATAGTCTTTCCAGAAAAAGAAAAAAAGACCCAAACAAACACATTTTATAACTTCAGGGGTGTTTTACTAAATAGACAAACCCCTTCAAAATTAGATTTTTTAAAAGTCTTTATCTATTCTGATTAATTTAAGAAGAAAAACTTGATTTCTACAGAACTTCTTTCTCCAAGATTATTTGTGTGCAAAAATTCTGAAGTATATAAGTTGTACAGGATCATGAGTGTTTGGGTGGGAATTGGGCTGTATGGCTTCTATTCTGCTATGCTATTTAGTTTTAGTGCCAAATTGTTTTATGAAAATCACATTGCCCTGACTCACTCATGCAGAATCTATTTGGTTGTAGGCCATGTTGGTTTACATTAACGTTATTTTAATTTTTGAATAAATCAGGATCTTTTCAGAGGTTTAATAGTCATTCTTAAAGAACCTTTGTTCCAAATAGGCCTCAAATGCTCATAAGACTATTTTCTTTTCATGTGTGATATGTTTGTTTGTGTTGGTTTGCATGGATATTGCAGTGATTTGCATGGGGAAATGAGGAAATTTGTTAAAGCATCCATCTCTGTTAAGCATGGTACTAAATATTTTTTTTGTTATCTTTTCACTTGTGTAAACATGGATTCCTATGAAGAAACTCAGCGGATGTTATTGGTCATTACTTTAAATTCTGGATATGCTCATTGTGTGCCATTTTTCTCTAAAATATGTTCTGCTGTTAAATTCTCTCCCTCCCAAATTATTCTTAAAGAGAGAATCCTCTTGCATAGATAAAGGCAAATATAAGATGTCTTTTCTTTAAAACTTAAGAGCAAAGCAGCCCAAATAAAGGATCTGTAAGAATACAAAATGAATCTTTAAAATTAATCTAGGGACAGACAGAGATCAAATGTTTCCAATTTATCTTGGAATTTGACATATGGCCTATTTACAATAAAAGATAATTGGGGTCAAACCTGATGGCCTTGTGGATTCTTCTGGCCACCCACCTCGCTTAGTGCAGACTTTACAGTGTCAGATAGCAGGTGCTATGGATAGGCAATTAGTACCAAACTCGTGGCTTTTAATCATTTTCTATAAGGCACATCCATATGTTTTTTTCTTGTTTGTTTTTAACTTGCTGTATTTCTTAGCCTGAACACTATGAGAGTTTTATACAGCTTTGGTTAGAATAATTACTCCCTAATTTCTTCAGTATTGTTGTTTAGTTGCTAAGTCATGTCTTAGTCTTTTGCAACCCCATGGACTGTAGCCTGCCAGGCTCCCCTGTCCATGTGGTTTCCCAGTCAAGAATACTGAAGTGGGTTGCCATTTCCTTCTCCAGGGGACCTTGCTCATCCAGGGATCAAACCCTTCTCTTCTACATTGGCAGGTGGATTCTTTACCACTGAGCCACCTGGGAAGCCCCTTCTTCAATATACTATTTGAATTTAAATACACCTTACTAGGTAGAAGCCTTTGCCACTTTTGTAAGTGTTACAGTTTTGTGAGCTATTGAAGTGGACTGAAATGAAGAATTATGATCTTTGTCAAATTACCTTTGTTTGAAAGATGCTACTCGATACTTCGCAGGTGGCACCAGCAGTAAAAAATTTGCCTGCCAATGCAGAAGCCGCAGGAAATGTGGGTTCAATCCATAGGGCGGGAAGATCCCCTGGAATAGGAAATGGCAACCCACTCCGATATTCTTGCTTGGAAAATTCCATGGACAGAGGAGCTGCAAGGAGGGCGGTATAGTCTATAGAGTCTCAAAGAGTTGGACACAACTGAACATGCATGCCATTGTGGAGAAACCATGAATAAGTATTTTTGCCAACGTACTTTTTGTGAAAAATTGTTTCAAGCACCAAATCCTGCATTCTCCTCCTCTGTAATGCAAAATACAAACAACAACAAAATCAAATTCTGCCTTCTTATTCAGTGGGCTATTCAGAGAGCTACTGGTAATGGTAAACTTGGCTTTCTCCCAAACTCCTACAAATCATAGAGATAAGCATGCTTATAGGATGTAGTTTCAGAGAAGGCAATGGCACCCCACTCCAGTACTCTTGCCTGGAAAATCCCATGGACGGAGGAGCCTGGTAGGCTGCAGTCCATGGGGTCGTGAAGAGTGGGACATGACTGAGCGACTTCACTTTCACTTTTCACTTTCATGCATTGGAGAAGGAAATAGCAACCCACTCCAGTGTTCTTGCCTGGAGAATCCCAGGGACGGGGGAGTCTGGTGGGCTGCCATCTATGGGGTTGCACAGAGTCGGATACAACTGAAGCAACTTAGCAGCAGCAGCAGGATGCAGTTTAGAGATGAATGGTCAGGATAAATGACTGTTATATATTGTGTGTATTTGTGGTGGCTGAATAGATAACTATAGACCTGTACCAGTTCCTTTCTTACAAGAACTATTACTGGCTACTAAACCAAGGACTCCAATGGTTATTTGGGGTTAGTAAATATTAAAGTAAATATTAGCCCACTTGCACATGTGTTTTGCCCTTGAGCCAGCCTCCATGAGTACACTTCTATGCATTCATATTTAGCTCTGAGAGTCCTTGACCTTGCCACTTTCTAGACAGAGGTTGTGAAGATTTCAAGTGAATTAGTTTTAAATAAAGGATCTGAAAGATATGATCACAAAGTATCCCATGATACTGTAAGCTAGTTTCAGTCAGTTCAGGTCAGTCTCTCAGTCGTGTCTGACTCTTTGCGATCCCATAGACTGCAGCACACCAGGCCTCCCTGTCAATCACCAACTCCTGGAGTTTACTCAAACTCATGTCCATTGAGTCAGTGATGCCATCAAACCATCTCATCCTCTGTCCTCCCCTTCTCCTCCCACTTTCAATCTTTCCCAGCATCAGCATCTTTTCAAATGAATCAGTTCTTCACATCAGGTGGCCAAAGTATTGGAGTTTTAGCTTCAGCATCAGTCCTTCCAATGAATATTCAGGACTGCTTTCCTTTAGGATGGACTGATAGGATCTCCTTGCTGTCCAAGGACTCTCAAGCATTTTCTCCAACACTACAGTTCAAAAGCATCAATTCTTTGGCGCTCAGCTTTCTTCATAGTCCAACTCTCACATCCATACATGACTACTGGAAAAACCATAGCTTTGATGAGACGAACCATTTTTGGCAAAGTAATGTCTCTGCTTTTTAATATGCTGTTAGGTTGGTCATGGCTTTTCTTCCAAGGAGCAAGCATCTTTTAATTTCATGGCTGCAGTCACCATCTGCAGTGATTTTAGAGCCCCCCGGAAATAAAATCTTTCACTGTTTCCACTGTTTATCCATCTATTTTCCAAGAAGTGATGGGACCAGATGATCTTAGTTTTCTGAATGTTGAGCTTTAAGCCAACTTTTTCTCTCCTCTTTCACTTTCATCAACAGGCTTTTTAGTTCTTCTTCACTTTCTGCCATAAGAGTGGTGTCATCTGCATATCTGAGGTGGTTGGCATTTCTCCTGGCAATCTTGATTCCAGCTTGTGCTGCATCCAGTCCAGCATTTCTCATGATGTACTCTGCATAGAAGTTAAATAAGCAGGGTGACAATATACAGCCTTGATGTACTCCTTTCCTGATTTGGAATCAGTCTGTTGTTCCATGTCCAGTTCTAACTCTTGCTTCTTGGCCTGTGTACAGATTCCTCAGGAAGCAGGTCAGGTGATTTGGTATTTCCATCTCTTTAAGAATTTTCCACAGTTTTTTGTGATCCACATAGTCAAAGGCTTTGGCATAGTCAACAAAGTAGAAGTAGATGATTTTGGAATTCTCTTGCTTTTTCGATGATCCAGCAGATGTTGGCAATTTGATTTCTGGTTCCTCTGCCTTTTCTAAATCCAGCTTGAACATCTGGAAGTTCACAGTTCATGTACTGTTGAAACCTGGCTTGGAGAATTTTGAGCATTACCTTGCTAGTGTGTGAGATGAGTGCAATTTTGTGCGGTAATTTGAGCATTCTTTGGCTTTGCCTTTCTTTGGGATTGGAATAAAAATTGACCTTTTCCAGTCCTGTGGCCACTGCTGAGTTTTCCAGATTTGATGGCATATTGAACACAGCAGTCTCACAGCATAATGTTCTAGGGTTTGAAATAGCTCAACTGGAATTCCATCACCTCCACTAACTTTGTTCACAGTGATGCTTCCTAAGGCCCACTGGACCTCGCATTCCCTGGTGTCTGACTCTAAGTGAATTATCACACCATTGTGATTATCTGGGTCATGTAGATCTCTTTTGTATTGTCCTTTTGTGTATTCTTGCCACCTCTTCTTAATATCTTCTTCTTCTGTTAAGTCCATACCATTTCTGTCCTTTAATGTGCCCATCTTTGCATGAAATGTTCCCTTGGTATTTCTAATTTTTTTGAAGAGAACGCTATTGTTTTCCTCTGTTTCTTTGCATTGATCACTGAGGAAGACTTTCTTATCTCTCCCTGCTATTCTTTGGAAGTCTGCAATAAAATGGGTATATCTTTCCTTTTCTCCTTTGCCTTTTGGTTCTCTTCTTTTCATAGCTACTATTTGTAAGTCCTCCTCAGACAGCCATTTTGCCTTTTTGCACTTCTTTTTTGGGGGATGGTCTTGATTATTGCCTCTTGCACAATGTCACGAACCTTCGTCCATAGTTCTTCAGGCACTCTGTCTATCAGATCTAATCCCTTGAATCTATTTGTCACTTCCACTGTATAATCATAAGGGATTTGGTTTAGGTCATACCTGAATGGTCTAGTGGTTTTCCCTACTTTCTTCAATTTCAGTCTGAATTTGGCAATAAGGAGTTCATGATCTGAGCCACAGTCAGCTCCTGGTCTTGCTTTTGCTGACTGTGTAGAGTTTCTCCATCTTTGGCTACAAAGAATACAATCACTCTGATATCAGTATTGACCATCTGGTGATGTCTGTGTATAGATTCTTCTCTTGTGTTGTTGTAAGAGTGGCAAAACTGTTAGCCTTTGACCTGCTTCATTCTGTACTCCTAAGTCAAATTTGCCTGTTATTCTAGGTATTTCTTGACTTCCTACTTTTGCTTTCCAGTCCCTAAAAAAGGACATCTTTATGGAGTTTTAGTTCTAGCAGGTCTTGTAAGTCTTCATAGAACCGTTCAACTTCAGCTTCTTCAGTGTTACTGATCAGGACATAGACGTGTTATTGAATGGTTTGCCTTGGAAATGAACAGTTATCATTCTGTTATTTTTGAGATTACATCCAAGTACTGCATTTCAGACTCTTTTGTTGACTATGATGGCTATTCTATTTCTTCTAAGGGATTCTTGCCCATAGTAGTAGATATAGTGGTCATCTGAATTAAATTCACCCATTCCAGTCCATTTTAGTTCACTGATTCCTAAAATGTAGACGTTCACTCTTGCCTTCTCCTGTTTGACCACTTCCAATTTGCCTTGATTCATGGACCTAACATTCCAGGTTCCTATGCAATATTGCTCTTTACAGCATTGGACTTTACTTCCATCACCAGTCACATCCACAACTGGGCATTGTTTTTGCTTTGGCTCCAGCCCTTCATTCTTTCTGAAATTATTTCTCCACTGATCTCCCGTAGCATACTGGTCACCTACCGACCTGCGGAGTTCGTCTTTCAGTGTCCTATCTTTTTGCCTTTTCACACCGTTTATGGGGTTCTCAGGCAGGAATACTAAAGTGGTTTGCCATTCCCTTCTCCAGTGGACCACGTTTTGTCAGAACTCTCCACCATGACCTGTCTGTCTTGTAAGCTAGTTGGTGTTCCTTTAAATTACAAAGTTTATTGATTCTTTGTTTAATACTGAACTCACATGCAGTATAATTTTTATTGAATGTGGATGAAAATTAAACTCAATGGGAATATTTATCTGACATCATCCTTTTTTCCCTGTGTATATTTTTAATTTATTTAATAAGTATGAAATAAATGTCAACTAGTGAGATGTAAAAACAGATAACCTGAATGTTGCTATTTTCTGAGCTCAGAGCAGACATCACTAATCAATGATCTTCAGTTTTGCTTGGTGGAGTCTAGTCATGAATTCCCCTCCCTCTCAGTGTACTTCTCCAGGAAGGCATTGCCACTAAAGTGGAGATGGGAAATAAGACATTTGTTACTTCTAATCTGTTATTTAGTCAGTTCTGTGCTAGGCATTGTAGGGAAACACAGGCATGAGACATAATTCTTTAAAGGGCTTATAACCTAGTTAAGGGAAAACAAAAATGCAACAATTAGAGAGCAGCATAAGGCTCCAAAATTATATTTTAAATGAATTGTAATTAGAAGAGGGCAATATTTTAGTTATCCATTATATGTTTAACCACACAGCTGCAATGTTTTTTCTGATCTAGTAGTTCCAAATAATATCTGCCCACTTCCTTGACTGATCAATAATTCCTGGATTTGGGTAGGTCTTAGAGAATATCTCTGTGCCCTTGGACACAATTTTGTAGATGTTTTGAAAGTAATTTTATTTTCTTTGTTTCTCTGGGACAACTTCATTTCAGGATTGACTTGGCTGAAGGTGAGAAGGTAGATAGCCTAATCAAAAGTTACAATGTGTTAATAAATTTCAAAGGCTTCAAATGTTTATGCTCAGAGATGTCTGTGAAGAGCCAATGAAAAGCTGAACTTAGAATAAAATCTCCTTAAATCAGAATAATTTGGAATTTATGATAATTTGGTCAAGGCCTGGGTGGATGGTTACCAGTATGTGAAGTATTTGAAAGGACCTAGAAAAAGTTAATGCTGCAAATGAAGTAATAAGATAAATTCCTTAATTATATAAGAAAACAAACTCTTTTTTAAAAACAATTTTAGAAGTATCTGATTTTACAGTGCAACTGCATGTAGTCAGAGACTTGTCTTTTGAATACTTTTTTGAGATGTAATTATAAATCCTTCTACTAACTAGTAAACAATGGCCTTTTCTAGGTGTTGGTTCTTAACCTCATTTGAACTCCATTATGGACTTAGAAATAACATCAAATTTCATTAAAAAAAAAACTTATTCAGAAATTATGCAAATTTTTTACCTTTTTGTATAGCATGAGATATTATATTTTGATATTGGTGGTTTTCTTTATCTTATTTCCTTTAAAAATTTATTTCCCCATCATACTTTATAGTTCAAAAAGAAGTATTGGATTTTAAAGGTCCTGGAAACCAGGTGGCTTAACATTAGGTATCCAGATAGCATCATAACGCCCTAGCTCCACTTCCTTCTGGAGTGAGGTAAGAGAAAAAAATACGAACTTTGAAGCCAGTCAGACCTGAGGGCAAATCTCAGGTTGGCCTTACTCTCTACGGGTGTCAATGTAGAGACTACATTTATTTCTGCATTTATGAAATGAGAATGATTTCTGGCATCATGAGGAATTATTAAGTAATGATCTAGTAAAATCACTTTTCTAAAAAATTTGGCATAGGACCTGTATATTAGTTAATATTCTTTGGGTTATAAGAAAAATAAATTGAGTCTGGCTAGTGTTACATAAAATCAACTTATTGTAGCTTTTGTATGTCTCTCTCTCTCAGAATTGAAGGTGTTGCTAAATCTTGGGCAGGGCACATCCCAGGCAAAGTTGGGGTTCTCAGCAGTAGGACTGCATGCATATTTTAAGAGGCTTCATTAGTGAGACTCAGTTTTAGCCCTTCTCTGTGTTCTGTGTTTAAATATCTGAATGACTGTGAAACTCTGTGATGAGTCAGTAGTCTGTGTCTTAGGAACCCCTGTAGATGTTTCTGATGATTGCCAGGTTTGAGGGCTACTGGTCTAATGCAGGGCTTCCCTGGTAGCTTAGATGGTAAAGAATCAACCTGCAATGTGGGAGACCTCAGTTTGATCCCTGGGTTGGGAAGATCCCCTGGAGCAGGGCTTGGCAACCCATTTTAGTATTTTCCCCTGGAGATCCCAATGTACAGAAGAGCCTGGCAGGTTACAGTTCATGGGGTTGCAAAGAGTTGGACACAACTGAGCGACTAACCGCACATGGTCTAATGCAGACCCTCTCCTCCTTACCCGGCTGATCTCTGCTGCCTCTAGTTAGAGCAGACTAGAACCAGAGAAAAGTTTATTTCCTGTGAGTCTGCAAGTATAACATTGTGATCTTCTGACTCTTTCCACTGGCATCATAGTACACGGAGGTGCTGTTTGAGATTCCTCAGATTTAAACTATAGTCCTTCTATGTCCCATAGGGAAGCAGCAATCTTATTTTCCCCACCCTCTGAGAAATCCCCCAGCTAAAACCATGATCTATGCCCCTACCCTCCATTCCTGAAATGGCACTTGGAGTATTTGCTTCTAATGCAATGGAATCAATCATTATTTGACTTCTAGGAAGAAGCATTCCTTTTTGGGACATTAACATCTTAAATCAACAGTTAAAAATCTTAGCCAAGAAGTAGTTACTTTGCAAATGAATCATTAGGTACATTCACAAGAAACAGCAGCTCTGCTACCCAGATGGCTTCCCAGATTCCTTATATTCTAACCATTAAAGAAATGGCAATATATTTAGGCTACAGGCCTAGAGTACATGTTGCATCTCCCAAGACAGTGTCCTCATATTGCCAGGTATTATCACTATAGCTGAGTCATAAGATCAGTGTCATCTTTCCAAAAAGTCATCTGTTTCTGCAGGACACCGAAAATGAGAAGACTATGAATACCACAGGGATTTAGTCCATTACCACATTATGTAAGAAATCAAAGCAGTGAATAAGGGATTAATAAATACCTGTACAAAAATGTTGACAAAGGAAGTGAAATTAACTCCAAAATAATTGCTCTTTACTAGGACTAGGACAAATCACTGCTCAAATTATGGGAGAGACTCAAGGGAATCAATCTATCACATATTCTCTAAGCCTGTTTCCTTGTTTGCAAAATGAAGATAATACCGACTTGACAGCATTCTTGTACAAACTGACACAGTGTTTAACATAAAGTTAAGACCTATTAAATATGAATTTATTTTCTCTTTCATATTTTATATTTAGTAAGTCTTAACTTTATGCTAAACACTGTGTCAGTTTGTACTGGGCTTCCCTGACAGCTCAGTGGGTAAGAAATACGCCTACAGTGGCAGGAGACCCTGGTTCAATTCCCGGGTTGGGAAGATCTGCTGGAGAAGGGAAAGGCTACCCACTCCAGTATTCTGGCCTGGAGAATTCCATGGACTGTATAATCCATGGGGTCACGAAGAGTCAGACACGACTGAGCCCTTTCAGTTTCTTTTCTCTAATTTTCCCAATACCTTATCACTAAACTAGGTCTGCAAAAGAGAGGTGACAGCAGCGAAAGCAACCTTGTGAAAGATTAGCTCTTTGTCATTTACTAGCATTTGGACTTTGAAATGGTTTTCTTTCCTGTCCTCATATATAAAGCCATGGAATTAAAACAGATGACCAGTGACAAAAGTATATTCTAAAATACATGTTCATATCATTAGCAGTCAGGAATCTAGAATCTGATATAGTAGAAAGTTAGGATCAGTCAGATCCGTAGTTAAATCTAAGTGGCTCTCAATTCTGATCTCCACCTCTGGCTCTTTCACTTGATCACTGGGTGGGCCTTTTAAGGCCCACTGAATCTCTGCATCCTCCTGTGTAAACCTCGGGATGATGTCCTACCCCATAGGGTTGCTATTAGTAAGTGAAGAAGTTATATGACCTTCCCTGGTGGCTCAGTGGTAAAGAATCTGTCTGTAATGTAGAAGATGCAGGTTCAATCCCTTGGTCCACATGATCCCATAGAAGAGGAAATGGCAACCCCCTCCAGTGTTCTTGCCAGGAAAAATCCCATGGACTGAGGAGCCTGGTGGGCTACAGTCCATGGGATCTCAAAAGAGCCAGACCCGACTTAGTGGCTAAACAATAACAACGAAGAAGGTATTTAAAGTATCCTGAACACCACTCTTCAGTGTGGCACTCTCTTTGATGATGTCAGTGTCCCATCTGCTTTGCACAATGTGGTGGACACTAGCCACATATGATTATTAAGCTCTTGAAATGTTGCTACTACAACTGAGAAACTAAAGTTTCACATTTTATTTAATTTTAATAATTTAAAGTACTAGCTGTTTAAAAATGCCTATGAGTCCTTTTCTATGATCTTTAAAAATTTTATTTTATTTAAGGTTCGATGCATGATACAGGGTGCTCAGGGCTGGTGCACTGGGATGACCCAGAGGGATGGGATGGGGAGAGAGGTGGGGGGGGGGGGTTTGGGATGGGGAAAACATGTACACCAGTGGTGGATACATGTCAATGTATGGCAAAACCAATACAATATTGTAAAGTAATTAGCCTCCAATCAAAATAAATAAATTAAAAAGTTTTTTATTTTACTTAATAATCTGAAGTTCTAAGGGCCTCCCGATGGCAGAGTAGGTAAAGAATCTGTCTGCAATGCAGGAGACACAGAAGAGATGTGGGTTCGATCCCTGGGTTGGAAAGATCCCCTGGAGAAGGAAATAGCAACCTACTCCAGTCTTTTTGCCTGCAAGACCCCATGGACAGAGGACCCTACTGGAGTACAGTCCAAAGGGTCACAAAGTGTCAGACATGACTGAATGACAAAGCAAGCATGAAGTTCTAACAGTCTTAAAATTGAATGTAAATGCTATAGATTGAATGTTTGTATCCTCCTAAATTCATATAGTGAAACCGAACCTCCAGTGTGATGGTATTAGGAGGTAGGGCCTTAGGGAGGTGATTAGGTCATGAGGGTGGAGCCCCCATGGGTAAGATTAGATAAAGGAGACCCCAAAGAGCTCCAGCACCCTTCTGCAATGTGGGGACACAGCAAAAAGAGCACCATCTATGAGCCAGGAACCGGGCTTACTAAATATTGAATCTGTTGATGCCTTAATCTTGGACTTTCCAGCCTCCAGAACTATTAAGGAATAAATTTCTGTTGTTTATAAGCCACTCAGTCTGTGGTATTCTGTTATAGCAGCCTGGACAGATTAAGACAGTAAATAAGTAAAACACCATGCACAGATTTTTTTTTCTTTTCCTCATCTGATCCTCCTAGTCTTCTTCCGTAAACAGAAACCTGGAGGAGAGTATAGGCCTGAAAAGGCTGGTAAGGCAGGTGATGTCCAGGGGAGAAAGTGAACTTAACATTGGGCAGGTCACATACGCATGCTAATTCACACATGGGTGTTAAGTGAGAGTCAGAGAGCCCAGTAGTGAACCCAGGGGTACAAGGCCAGGAACATCAGGGATGACTGTGGAGGAATTCCCCAAACACAGGGCTCTGTATAGGTAAACAAGGAGTTAGGAGGGTCAGCTATTCTCAGGTGGGGCATTCCCTGATTCACTGGGACCTAATACCAGATATCAGAAAGAACTTAGAATGGAACTCTACTTTGAATAGCCAGGAATTGGAAAATTGAATGGTTACTGGCAGATTGAGAGCTATTATACCCCCCGCCCCCTGCCCAAACTAACCAGTCATTAGGTCAGACAGACACAGCACAGGGAAATATAGCCATTATTTTGAAATAACTTTAGAAGGAGTATAACTATAGAAATATTGAATCACTATGGTATTCACCCGTAACTAGCATAATATTATAAATCAACTATATCTCAATTTTAAGAAATAGGCAATTGGTTTTTAATGATGATTAACATGCACACAAAAGTCATCCCAAGAAGCAATATGAAAGCAATGACATCAGCATATAATAAAGTGGAGTTCTTTCTGGGATCATTAATTACAGAAATTGTAGCCATACAATGGCTCAAACATCAGCAATCCCCAAATCTAATTCTCATAATCCTATGAAGAATATCACTATACATTTCCAGTGAACAACTTAATAGTAAGGGATCACAGATATAAAATTATGAAGATTTCATTGCCTCTACAATAAGCATTAGAAAGCATTTACTGGCATGTTGCAAAATAACATAAGTAATTAAAATACATCTACTTATTAAAATGTCAGAATAGTGATGCTATAGCCTCATTGTTTATTTCCTCATGGTTATTTGTAAAATTCAGTAACTTCAAGAAGTTAATTGTCCTTAGTGCAAAATGGAAGAACATGTGATAAATGGGTTGAAAAAATGACTGACAATATTGTAATAAAAGATAGGAATTTAAGTCTTCATTTGGGGAAAAAAATCATAAATGAATTAACCTTTTGCTAACATCAGTTGGAGAGCTATTTTGGAGACAGTTATTTAAGTTCTTGTTGTTGTTGTTTAGTCACTAAGTCATGCTGGACTCCTTGCAACCCCATGGGCTGCAACCCACCAGGCTCCTCTGTCCATGGGATTTCTCTGGCAAGAATACTGAAGTGGGTTACCATTTTCTTCTCCAGAGGATCTTCCTGACCCAATTATGAAATCTGCATCTCCTGCTTGACAGGCAGATTTTTAAGCACTGAGCTACCTGAGAAGCCCTCTTGCTGCTGCTGCTGCTAAGTCGCTTCAGTCGTGTCCGACTCTGTGCAACCCCATAGACAGCCTCCTACCAGGCTTCTCTGTCCCTGGGATTCTCCAGATAAGAACACTGGAGTGGGTTGCCATTTTACTTATGGGTAAATTATAGTCGTAGTTAACATGGAAATATTGGTTAAATCCAAGTTTCTATTGTTGAAAATATCAATATGAAATTCAAACATCAAAACTCAAAACTTTTTCACTTGTTTTAACATTAGTAGCTTCAATCAAACAGAGAACATGTAATCCAACACTGACAAATTGTATACGAAGAAGCTGTAATGAATTTGTAAATTATTTTTCCAAACTATGGATAATATCCAGTATTTGATTTTTTAAAAAGATTATTTGATTTTGGAATTGAATTTGGAGTCAGCTCTCCTGGGTTCTTCAGAGTGGTAGAAGAATTAAAGAACTAATGGGGCACCATACTGTTTTTCATTGTCTCCTGATGGGAGTGCCTTCCAACAACTTAATTGCTCTTATTTCACTTTCCCCAAGCCACCTAATTTTTATCCTTGTCCTTAATTGATCCTGCCATTGGCACCATATGTGTCAGCCCACAAGGAACAATGTCAGTATCATTTGCTGCAAGATGATCCTCACTCCAGGTGGTTTCAGGGCAAGATGAACAAAGGCGAATGAGAGAGTAATTTATTTTTTAAAAACTAGAATGCCAATTTACTAATGGACAATTAGAACTAGAACTGTCACATGGACTAAAATATGCATCAGAAAGAGTTGTGCTGATACCAACAGTCTGGTCAGTGTGACACTTATTATTGTTTTTGTAACTTAGGTGTTCATTTGATTGCAGGCTGTATAGAAGGAAGGCCAAATTTTATCCAAAAAGTGCTTGGTGAGGAAAGGAAAAATTTTAATTTGAACTTCTGTAGTATCAGGCTAATAATAGAACCTGGGGCCATAGCCATTTCCAAATGGGGTGAGTTTATTATGATTTTTAAATAGTGTACTATTGTGTACTGGAAAGTTCAGAGATCTTCATTTAACTACACTAGATCAAAGATAACCCAGACTCTATATATGGGAAACTGTAGCAAGATCATTTTAGCATATCTAGTTATTTGTTCAAGGATGTAGTTCCTAAAACATAGGGACATTAAAAATTAAAATTAATACCTTGAATCTTACTTGGAATAGAACAATCAGCTAATATGATGTACAAGACCTGATGTCTTGTACAAATCATAGTTGATGATAAAATATTCAGTATAAAGAATTTATATTTCACTTTCTGTGTTGAATGCAGATATGAACACTTTTGCATGACTATTTTGGTGCATTCATTTCTACTGTTATTTTAATCAGCTCAACAAATTCTTGTTGATTCTATAACATAATCTACTGTCTAAACAAAGAGTATTTATTAAAATTAACCTGGTATTTACCCTAACATTTTATTGTGTACCTGAAAGACCACATGCAAACACATGTTAGTAATTTGAATCCATTTGTGAAAATGATATATGTATTTGACTCTATCTAAATAACCAGCATTTTATTTATACTATTGCTAATATCTTATTTTCTTAGGCTTGTGCAACATTCATAAGTGCTGAAAAGTTTGAAGTTGTATTATTAAAAATGGATGTGGTTTTCTGTGAAGTTGATAGGGAGTATTATGGTTCTCCTGTGAAACACACATAGACACAAATACACATGGTTTTTCTGATTGTTTCAAAGATACAGAGAAAGGGTTGATGAGGAGTAAGCGAGATAGTAAAATGATTTTCAGTGATACTATATCCTTTAAAACAAATCGCTTGAGTTGTGTCAACAAGCAAGAAGTTAGTATAGTTGAACCTTGAACAACATGGAGGAGAGAGTGGTTAGGGATGCCCCCTCTGCACACTGGAAAATCCTCATGTAACTTTTATTAGCCCTCCTTACCCGTGGTTCTACATCAGCATATTCAACCAACCACATCCTGTAGTACTATAGCAATTGCTGTTGAAAAAAATCTACATATAAGTGGACCTGTGCAGTTCAAGCCTATGTTGTTCAAGCTTCAACTATATATTTAAAAAAAGCAGTACGACTGAGTTCAGATCATCTATCAGCAATCAACTCATTTGTTCATGCCCCCATTCATGTGCCAGGCTCTACACAGAGGTGAATGAAATTTGGTCCTGGCTGTTGTTGAGTACAAGCCAAGACAGGAAGATTATTTCTTTCAGCAATGAATGTTACTTTAGGACACTGATCTTAGCATATTCTTATATTATTATGTACTTTGGTCTTTCTCCATTCAACTTAGCTTTCTGTTTATCACAGCTCTGATTTTTTTTGTTTTAAACCTTTGCATTCCTTCACTGCACTCATCACTTCTCATTGAATTTCTCTGGATACATTTCCTGATAGATAATCAATCCTCTTCTTAGTTTTACTCTTTGATGTTTCTTAATTGTTCTCTTCTGGACCTCACAGCTGCCCATTGCCTAGTTACCAATCCTCTCTTAAACTGGCTGCCTCTGATGGGTCTGACATTTTACTGGAAGGTATACCATACATGGGAAGGTATGGGATCTATAGATCACCAAAATGGGCCCGGGTTCAGGTAAAGATGATGATCATGGTTGCATAGCCATGACCGTAGGCTGCTATTTCCCATGGAGGGAGAGCTTTCAGAAGTCATGGTTTTAAAAGACAAGTGGATTTGTCCCCATCAAAAATGGTCAAAATGCAGGAGAGGTAGAGGGGTAGGGGGAGAATAAGATTATTTTGACAGTTGTTTCAGAGTGTAACTTAGGATAAAAATTCTTAAAGAAGAGCTTCCCTGGTGGCTCAGTGGTAAAGAATCCGCCTGCCAATCCAGAAGACATGGGTTCAATTCCTGGTCTGGGACGATCCCATATGGCGTGAAGCAACTAAGTACATGTGTCACAACTATTGAGCCTGTGCTCTAGAGCCCAGGAGCTGCAACTACTGAGCCCATGTGCCACAAATACTAAATTAGCTCGTGTGACACAGCACCTGTGCAATGCAGCAAGAGAAGCCACCACAATGAGAAGCCTGGGCATTGCAACTAGAGTAGCGCCCATTCTCTGAAGCTAGGGACAAGCCCATGCAGCAACAAAGACCTGGCACAGTCAAAATTAAATAAACAAAATTATCTTTTAAAATGCTACAGAAGATTTTTTTAATTGAAGTACAGTTGGTTCCCACAACAAAGAAGCCTGGTGTGCTGCAGTCCATGGGGTTGCAAGGAGTCAGACACGACTTAGCAACTGAACAACAGCAGCTGATTTGCAATGTTGTGTTAATTTCTGCTGTACAGCAGCAGTGATTCAGTTACACATATATATGTATGCACATTCTTTTTAAAATATTCATTTCCATTATGGTTTATCATAGGATGCTGAATATAGTTTTCTGTGCTATGTAGTAAGACCTTGTTTATCCATTCTATATGTAAAACTACATCTGCTGATCTCAACCTCTCACTCCATCCTTCCTCTAACCACGCCCCCCCCCCCCCCCACCCCGGCCCTTGGCAACTACAAGTCTGTTCTCTATGTCTATGAGTCTGTTTCTGTTTTGTAGATAGGTTTATTTGTGTCATAGTTTAGATTCTACACTTAAGTGATATCGTATGACCTTTGCCTTCATCTGATTTACTTAGTATGATAGTCTCTACTTGCATCCATGTTGCTCCAAATGGTATTGTTCCATCCTTCCTATGGCTGAGTAGAATCCTATTGTCCATATTTGCCATATCCTCATTATCCATTCATTGATGGATATTTAGGTTGTTTCCATGTCTTGGCTATTGTAAACAGTGCTGCTATGAACATGGGAATGCATGTATCTTTTTGAATTAGAGTTTTGTCTGGGATACATGCCCAGGAGTGGGATGGCTGGATTATATGGTAGTTCTATTTTTAGTTTTCTGAGGAACCTCCGTACTGTTTCCCATAGTGGCTGTACCAACTGACATTCCCACCAACAGAGTAGGAGTGTTCCCTTTTAAAAAAGATTTTTTAAATCAAGTTTTGCTGTACATCAGTGGTCCCCAACTTTTTAGACACCAGGGACCAATTTTGTGGAAGACAATTTTTCAACTGGACTAGGGATGGAGGGGAGAAGGCAATGGCACCCCACTCTAGTACTCTTGCCTGGAAAATCCTGTGCACGAAAGAGCCTGGTAGGCTGCAGTCCATGGGGTTGCTAAGAGTCAGATACGACTAAGCGACTTCCCTTTCACTTTTCACTTTCATGCATTGGAGAAGGAAATGGCAACCCACTTCAGTGTTCTTGCCTGGAGAATCCCAGAGATGGGGGAGCCTGGTGGGCTGCCGTCTATGGGGTCACACAGAGTCGGACACAACTGAAGTGACTTAGCAGCAGGGATGGAGGAGATGGTTTGAGGAGGATTTAAGCACATTGCTTTTATTGTGTACTTTATTTATAATATTGCCTCTGATATGACAGGTGGTACTGGTCCATGGTTTGACAGGAGGAGAAGGGGGTGACAGAAGATGAGATGGTTGGATAGCATCACCAACTCAAGGGACATGAATTTGAGTAAACTCCCAGAGATGGTGAAGGACAGGGAAGCCTAGTGTACTGTAGTCCATGGGATTGCAAGGAGTCAGACATGACAGCAACTAAACGAAAACAACAGCTGATCCCTGGCTCAGAGGTTGGAGACCCCTGCTGTATACATATTGATAACATGTAACCTCTTTATCCTTTATAAAATTTAATTCAGGCGCTCCATTAGTCTTTGAGACTTTGCAGTTAGATTTGTTTGGCTGGAGCAATATCCCGAGCCTGACCTTAAAAGGAGGAAAAGAGTCTGGTTGTATTCAGGAAACCTGCACCTTGGTATCATCTGGGTGAACTTAGATTTATTCCTTGATGCTGCTCCTGATATGATGAATCATATTTGCTGTTGGTAGTTCAAGGAATGACACATTTTTTCCTTGATTGTTGGAATCTTTCAGGGTAAATGTTGCTGAACTTCAGATCCCAATATGTAGCAGGGTTTTGAAACTTTGGTGCACATAGCAATTATCTATGTAATTTTGAGAAATATACAAGCTATAGACAGGGTTTCAAACCAGACCTCCAGAATCAGTTTCTGGCAGTGGGACCTGCATGTATGAATTTTCAATAAGTTTTGTAAATATATCCAATGTTCAGGAAGGATTGAAGACTTAAGCTTTCATACCTTTCCTTGTAGTGGTCTCATCTGTGTATGCTAAGTCATTTTAGTTGTGTCCAACTCTTTGTGATCTTATAGACTATAGCCCACTGGGCTCCTCTGTCCAAGGGATTCTCCAGACAAGAATACTAGAGTGGGTTGCCATGCCCTTCTCCAGGAGATCTTCCTGACCCAGAGATCAAACCCATGTCTCTTATGTCTCCTGCATTGGAGGTGGATTCATTACCTCTAGTGCCACATGGAAATTCTGACTATGTGCTCTGCTTTTGACAGTAGGAAAAGCAGAACTGGAACTTAGAAACCTGGATATTTATGAGTGCTGAGGCTGCCTCTGCCAAGGGTGTACATAGAAAAGGAAAGCCGGGGACAAGGTGTTAATATCTTCAGTGGCTGTCCTTGTTGGGGAAGAAGACATAGAAAAGACAAAGAAGTCTTATTTTACTCATTTCTGGAGAGTGGAGTCAGTAGAGCTGATGACCAAGTGGTTATCAGGGATGTTCAAGAGAGAAAATCATGATGAGGGTGGAAGTTAGATTGCAGAGGTCAAGGGCCATTCTTCTCAATCCTTCTATGGAGATTTAAAACCAAAGGAATTTCTGATTCCTAGCCCAGATGTACTAAACTAGGATTTCTGGAAGAGAGGCCTGAACATCCGTAATCTAAATTTTTAGGAAGCTACACAGGGCGGGCATTTAGTAAGTGAAACCAGAGTCCAGGGGCTGGGGAAGAAGTAGAATATAAGAAGTAGGGGCAGGAATATGGAACATTCTTCCAAAATGGTGGTAGGGAGAGGGGAAAGGCAGATTGCCAAGAGGTAGGTTTGTGGCTCAGCTGGTAAAGAATCCGCCTGCAATGTGGGACACCTGGGTTCAATCCCTGGGTTGGGAAGATCGCTGGAGAAGGCAAAGGCTGCCCACTCCAGTATTCTGGCCTGGAGAATTCCATGGACTGTATAGTCCATGGGGTCGCAAAGAGTTGGACACAACTGAGCGACTTTCACTCCACTTCACTTCAGAGGAAGGTAGAGTGGGTGGAAGAAAAGGTTTTGTGCTTTTGTATTTTCTATGGAAAGAATCAAGCATGTTTGAAGGGCAAGAATGAGGTTACAGCAGCAACTGAGAAAGGGTAATTGAAGTTCTTGAGAAAATATCATCAAAGCCTAGCTTGAGGGTGGGGAAGGTGAGATCAACAATTGATTCTTGTTGCATTTTTAAAATGAGTCAGAAAAGTAATTGGTCCTTACCTGTGACTATTTTGGGTTCAGCTGTTTGCATGTTGCTCTTCAATGTAAACCCTTCAATCCACACCCCAGCACTGAAATGATGGATCACTATCAGGCTTGAGTGAGCTAAAATGGACCGGAAGGAGTGATGCTAAAGAAGTTCAGGAAAGCCTGAGAAAATTATTGCATGCTAGTCATTCTATGTGTACTCAGTCACTCAGTTGAGTCTAACTTTTTGCAACCCCATGGACTGTAGTATGCCAGGCTAATACTAGACTGTGTTCCCATTTCCTTCTCCAGAGGATCTTTCCTACTCAGGGTTGGAACCCACGTCTCTTGTGTCTCCTGCACTGGCAGGCAGATTCTTTACCTCTGCACCACCTGGGAAGCCCATAGGTTTATAGAAATGGTGATTAAGGAGACTTGAAGCTTCTGTAGATTTTCAGGTCTATTAACAGGGTCCAAAGCTTCTATAATTCTCCACAAAGATGGCCATTGATGCTGAGCAATGATTTTTCATCACATCGGAGTGCTGAGCAGCACTTATTTATGCTCTCAAAGAAAGTTACCTTTTGCCTCTAAAATGATTGATTTCTCATTTCAGTACAGTTCCTTTCTCCTGCATTAAACTCCAGGAAATGGGGGATGGTGTGTATTCAGCACGTATTGCAAGTAAATCATGAAAACCCTTGCAAACATACCTTATAGCTGTCAACTGAATTATTCTCAATGAATGGCTCTTTGGCAGTGTGTGTTTAAGCTGGTGATAATAAATACCCAAAAACGGGGGTCAAATTTTAACATATGTCCTGTACAGGCCATAGCTTATTTCACCTGGCTGCTATTCAATCTGCTTTTTTAGGTGCAGCAAACATAACCATTCAAAGAAAATAATCTAACTACTAACAAATGATTTCTAAGAAAATTTAGGGCAATGTGGTTGCTTTTTGTCACTGTTTACGCTTTTCTGCTCATTGTGGGGGATGGATGTATACTGCCCCTTTTATTGTATCAAGAATCTGTTAAGGGACTAAGAAATGCAGGTGAACCTATTTAAACTCATGACTTCAGAATTAGGCCTAAGTAGTTAATTTTGTTCGATTTTCTTCTCTTTCATCCAATGGTTAGATATTTTTCCAAGATAAAGTTAAAATCCACTGGTCCCTTAAAAAATATGTAAAATGGACACATAATTTACTTGTTGACTTTAGGGTCTTTTTGAAACAAAGGTCCAGGAGAGAGAACTCAAGGGGATTTCTTTTTTTTTTTTTTTTTTTTTTAGTTTTTTATTTTTTAAATTTTAAAATCTTTAATTCTTACATGCATTCCCAAACATGAACCCCCCTCCCACCTCCCTCCCCATAACATCTTTCTGGGTCATCCCCATGCACCAGCCCCAAGCATGCTGCATCCTGCGTCAGACATAGACTGGCGATTCAATTCACATGATAGTATACATGTTAGAATGTCATTCTCCCAAATCATCCCACCCTCTCCCTCTCCCTCTGTGTCCAAAAGTCCGTTATACACATCTGTGTCTCTTTCCCTGTCTTGCATACAGGGTCGTCATTGCCATCTTCCTAAATTCCATATATATGTGTTAGTATACTGTATTGGTGTTTTTCTTTCTGGCTTACTTCACTCTGTATAATCGGCTCCAGTTTCATCCATCTCATCAGAACTGATTCAAATGAATTCTTTTTAACGGCTGAGTAATACTCCATTGTGTATATGTACCACAGCTTTCTTATCCATTCATCTGCTGATGGACATCTAGGTTGTTTCCATGTCCTGGCTATTATAAACAGTGCTGCGATGAACATTGGGGTACATGTGTCTCTTTCAATTCTGGTTTCCTCGGTGTGTATGCCCAGAAGTGGGATTGCTGGGTCATAAGGTAGTTCTATTTGCAATTTTTAAGGAATCTCCACACTGTTCTCCATAGTGGCTGTACTAGTTTGCATTCCCACCAACAGTGTAGGAGGGTTCCCTTTTCTCCACACCCTCGCCAGCATTTATTGCTTGCAGATTTTTGGATCGCAGCCATTCTGACTGGTGTGAAGTGGTACCTCATTGTGGTTTTGATTTGCATTTCTCTAATAATGAGTGATGTTGAGCATCTTTTCATGTGTTTGTTAGCCATCCGTATGTCTTCTTTGGAGAAATGTCTATTTAGTTCTTTGGCCCATTTTTTGATTGGGTCATTTATTTTTCTGGAATTGAGCTGCAGAAATTGCTTGTATATTTTTGAGATTAGTTGTTTGTCAGTTGCTTCATTTGCTATTATTTTCTCCCATTCAGATGGCTGTCTTTTCACCTTGCTTATATTTTCCTTTGTTGTGCAGAAGCTTTTAATTTTAATTAGATCCCATTTGTTTATTTTTGCTTTTATTTCCAGCATTCTGGGAGGTGGATCATAGAGGATCCTGCTATGATTTATGTCTGAGAGTGTTTTGCCTATGTTCTCCTCTAGGAGTTTTATAGTTTCTGATCTTACATTTAGATCTTTAATCCATTTTGAGTTTATTTTTGTGTGCGGTGTTAGAAAGTGATCTAGTTTCATTCTTTTACAAGTGGTTGACCAGTTTTCCCAGCACCACTTGTTAAAGAGATTGTCTTTACTCCATTGTATATTCTTGCCTCCTTTGTCAAAGATAAGGTGTCCATATGTGTGTGGATTTATCTCTGGGCTTTCTATTTTGTTCCATTGATCTATATGTCTGTCTTTGTGCCAGTACCATACTGTCTTGATGACTGTGGCTTTGTAGTAGAGTCTGAAGTCAGGCAAGTTGATTCCTCCAGTTCCATTCTTCTTTCTCAAGATTGCTTTGGCTATTCGAGGTTTTTTGTATTTCCATACAAAGCTTGAAATTATTTGTTCTAGTTCTGTGAAAAATGTGGCTGGTAGCTTGCAAGGGGATTTCTTGATGATGCTCATACTCCCTGGTGAGAACCAGATAGAGCTTGTTATTAGTGCCTCCTATAGCGGACCATTCTGTTTAAACTCAAGGAGATGCATCTGCTCTACAGTAATGCCAAGTGATTCATGTGTGGTTCTCTTAGACGTTACTCTTGTGAGCAAGGGCTGGGCTTCCCAGGTGGCACGGTGGTAAAGAATCTGCCTGCCAACACAAGAGACATGGGTTCAATCCCTAGGTTGGAAAAATCCCCTGGTGGAGGGCATAGCAACCCACTCCAATATTATTGCCTGGAGATTCCCCATGGACAGAGGAGCCTGGCAGGCTACAGTCCATGGGGTCACAAAGAGTTGGCCATGACTGAGCACAGCACAGAGCACTTGTAAGTCTCCCCAGTTTTGAAGACTTTATTCCTAAATCCTACATAATTTTTAGAAGTTCACTTATTTATATCATTTATTTATTCTGCCAACAAATTGAGTACCCTCTGCTATGTGTCAGACACCAAATGAGTAAGAGAGCCTGACTGCAAAGAAATCATAATCTAGCGGAGAAAGCTGACTTGTAAATGATGCCAGGTTAGTCAATGGTACTTTAGAAATATTGTATTTTTTTGATGTGGATCTTTTTAAAAATGCCTTTATTGATTTGTTACAATATTGCTTCTGTTGTTTATGTGGCTTAGACAGTAAACAGTCTGCCTGCAATGCAAGAGACCTGAGTTCGATCCCTGGGTCCGGAAGATCCCCTGGAGAAGGAAATGGCAACCCATTTAAGAGTGGATTGGAAATCTCCGAGGATCGATCAGGAAGCCTGAAAAACTCTCTGATGGAAAAACTCTTTGACGGAACCTGCAGAAGCAATAAATAAACCCCAAGTCCCCCTTGCCCAAACTAAAGGGCAACGTCACGATGCAAGAATGTCTCCTTAAGCACCCCGACCGCCAACAATGGACCATTGCTTGGCATCTTTCCCTTCCTCTAAATCACTTTCAGTTTAAATGGAAGAGGCTTTCTGTTGTCAAAGGCTCATGGTAGGCTGAGTTTCTCTGCTGACCCAGCCCTGCCAATATCCAAGGTGAAGAACAAATGCATTATGAGGAGAAATCCATCCAGAGACTGATTTTGTTTCCTTTAACAGCCAAAGTGGCTTTCAAAGATCAATATGCCCTTTGCACTGCTGCCAAAAGCAAAGAGCCAGTGTGCCAAATTATAAACTGTAGGAGGGATAACTACAGGAGAGCCTGCCCAGCCAGAGTCCCCTGCCTGGCAGTCCGGCTGCTAGGAACCCGCTGCTTTTGGAGCCATCAATCTTCACCTTGTCACCACTGTGGTGACCTGGCCTCCTGGGCAGCAAGCACAGGTGAGTACCTTCCGCCTCCAGAGGTGCCAGCTAAGGAGCCTCTCTGACCTGGTCACATGCTTGAGTAGGAAATTAAATATGGTGACAAGCAAATGGTGTTGTCACTTCAAATTTCATTTCCAAGGGAGAAATGGGCCCCCGCCTGTACCATCTTTTCTGGATCTGCTGGAGAGGGTCTGGTGTTTTTTTTTGAGGTTTCAGGCAATGTGCTAGGGGTCCTGGTGGTGGCAGAGATATCAAAACCGTGAGAATGAGTTGAAGCTTATTTTGCAAGTAGCTAAATATGGTCTTTCATTAAGCAAATGACATTATTAAAACGTGTTTTTGATGGGCATTCAGGTGGGGAGGGAAGGAAGGAGAGAAAGGGAAGTCTCTCCTGAAAACTGTTATATTTCTCAAAATATCCTCACAAGAAACAAGGGTTACTCACTGGAGTGTGATAAAAATCTTAGGGAAAGCAGTGGGTAACTGACATTGAAGTAATTGAAACAAACTTTAAAACTGTCTAAATAACTTCTGTGAACAACCACAAGGAACTATTTTTCAACCAAAAGAGCTGTGGCTTAAATCTCTGAAATGACACTGCTGGAAATCCTGGTTACTTCACGACCAGGTTAGCGTTGCTGCTGGACTAAGGGTGAGTGGTGTAGAATGTGGTGGAATGTCGTTTGGGCCCATCTTTCAGCTGTACTAAATGAGCCTTGTGGATTGGCATATCAGTGAAATACATGGGGTCTTGAATTTACATGATAAACTTTTTTTCAGCTGTTATATATTCATTTGTTTGTTCATTTATTCATTGATGCAGTCCATGGTTAACTGTCTCCTAATCCACTCCAGGACTATTGCCTGGAAAATCCCATGGATAGAGGAGCATGGTAGGCTACAGTCCATTGGGTCGCAAAGAGTCAGACATGACTAAGTGACTTCACTCACTCTAATAGTGCAAAGCACCAGGCGAGGTGACTAAATCACCGTGAAAAATACCACAATCCATGACCTTAAGGTACCTAGCATCAAGTTAGTAGGAGACTGATGAGCATGGCTGATGAGGAAGCCAAGGTCTGATGCAAACTTGGAAGAGTTTGTGTTAAATAACTTACATTTTTATCAGTAAAAGTTGCTGAGAATGAGCTGGAGATGGTTGGCCATTTGAGGAGCACTGGAAAGGTTGGGAAAGGTCACAGCGAGAAAACTGATAGGGTGATCATTAACAAATGATCTTAGAGCTGCCTAGCGGTAGAGAGGATAGGTGCTATCAATAGGCAGCACTACTCTGTTTGGAGATCAGTTTGAACCTTCCTCATAAAACTGCCGCCTGGCAGATAATGAGGACGAGCAACACCTGAAAAAGTCTTGTGGGTTGGAGGTCATTGAAGATGGTTGTCCAAAACAGGATGCTTTGTCTTCTTAAGGGAAGATAACTCAGGAAGCATGACTTGGGAAATAATTTCCAGCCTTGCCAAGGGCATGAAAGAGGTAAAAATATGAACTAAGAAAAAGTCATTAACATGGAGATAAGAACAGAGTCATGTACCATGGAGGCAGCGGAGTGTAGCAGAATTGCTGGGGCTTATTGTAACTCTCTGTTTAACTTTTAGAGCAGGGGACCCCAGCCTCTAGGCCATGGACTGGTACCTCCTATCAGATTAGAAATAAGGTGCACAGTAAATGTAATGCACTTGAATCATTCTAAAACCACCACCCCCTACCCCGCCTCCACTCCCGTCCATGGAAAAATTGTCTCTCATAAAACCGGCCCCTGGTGCCAAAAAGGTTGGGGACTGATGCTTTAGAGGAACAGTCAAAATGTTTCCAAAGTGGTCATACCATTTTATATTTCAACCAGCAATGTAGGAGCACTCCAAGTTATCCACGTTTGTTAATTCTAGCTGTTCTAGTGGGTAGGAAGTATTATTTCATTGTGGTTTTTATTTGCATTTCCCTTATGGTTACTGATGTTGAGCATCTTTTTGCATTGTTAATCATTTGTATATGTTCTTTGAAGAAATGTCTATTTTGACACTTTGCCCATTTTTTAGCTGGTATTTTATTATTGAGCTATGTTCTTCGAGTAGTCTAGATACTTGCAAGCAAATGTTTCCTCCCATTCTGTGGGTTTTCTCAGTTTCCTGTAAAGCACAAAAGTTTTAAATTTTGATTAGATGCAATTTATTTTATTGCTTATTTTTTCTGTTATATCTAAGAAATCATTGCTTAACCCATGGTCCTGTAAAGACTCCTGAGTTTTTTCAAAGAATTTAATACCTGTAATTTTTACACTTTGGTCTGTGATTGATTTTGAGTAAATTTTTTTTGTGTATGGTGTGAGGTAGAGGTCCAGCTTCATACTTTTACATGTAGATATCCAGCTGTCTGAGCACAACTGAAAAGAACTGAAAAGAACATTCTTTTGTCTGCTGAATTGTCTTGACAATTTTGTCAAAAATAATAAATATACACCAAATGCAAGGGTATATTTCTGAACTTTTAATTGATCTACATGTTTGTAGACTACTATACTAACATGATCTAGGGCTTCACTTTTGAAATAGAAACTTTTGGAATCCAAATTTTCTAACTTTTCCTCTTCTGGGACCCTTATATTTCCAAATGAATTCTAGGATGAGTTTGCCAGTTTCTGCAGAAAAGTAAGCTGGGATTTTGATAAGGATTGTGTTTAATCTCTTAAATCAATTTGGGAAGTAGTAACATCTTAACTGCAGTCCATGGGGTCGTGAAGAGTCGGACATGACTGAGTGACTTTACTTTCACTTTTCACTTGCATGCATTGGAGAAGGAAATGGCAATTCTCCAGTGTTCTTGCCTGGAGAATCCCAGGGAAAGGGGAGCCTGGTGGGCTGCTGTTTATGGGATTGCACAGAGTCAGACATGACTGAAGCGACTTAGCAGCAGCAACATCTTAACAATAATAAATCTTCTGATCCTTGAATGTGAGATGTCTTTCCATTTATTTAAAATTATTAAAATTTTTTAAATTTTAATTGGAGGCATTTACTTAAGCCTTTTTTTGAATTTCTTTCAATGATAATCTTTGTAGTTTTCAAAGTATATAGATTTGTGCTTTATTAATTTATTCCTTTGGATTTTATCCTTTTGATGCTATTATAAATAGAATTGATTATTCATTGCCAATGTATAGAAATATAATCGATATTTGCATATCAATCTTTTACCCTGAGATCTTGCTGAACTCATTTGTTCCTTTTAATGGATTTCAGTGGCTTCTTTAGAACTTTTCTGTGTAGACGATTATGTTGTATGCAAAGTAAAAGTGTTTTACTGCTTTCTTTCCAATCTGAATGCCTTTTATTTCATTTTCTTACCTAATTTTCCTGGTTAGAACCTCCAGTAAGATGTTGAGTTAAAGTGAAAAAAGGAACATAACTTATCTTATTCCTAATCTCAGAGATAGATCATTCAGTCTCTTCATCATTAAGTATTATATTTGCTGTGGGTTTTTTGAAGATGCTCTTTAGAAGGTTGAAGTTCCCTCCTAGATTGAGTGTTTTAATCACAAGAGATATTGGATTTTGTCAAGTGCTTTCCTACATGACCATGCAATTTGTCTTTTATTGATATGGTATATTATATAAATTGATATTTCAATGTTAAACTAATCTTGCATTCATGGGCTAAATCCCACTTGGTTGTAATGTATAATCTTTTACTTCTGGATCTGATGATGTAATGATTGTTCAGAGTGGCGTTATAGGCCCCCCAAAGTGGCAACAACTCAATTTTTTGTTAGCTACTGAATGAATAGATGAAATTTGCTACAGCCATTCATTGGAATGTTAATCCTCGGTGTAAAGAAGTAAAATTCTAATACATGCTGCAAATTGGTTGAACTTGGAAAACAATTTTAAGGGCAAGTACCCAGTCATGGGTTACACAATTCCATTTGTATAAAAGGTACAAAATAGGCAAATCTGTAGACACAGAAAGATTAGTGGTTGCCTGGGGCTGCAGGGTGGGAGAATGGGAGGACAAGGGAGGGGAGGATTGTGGGGAAATAGGGAATAATCACTAATAAAGACAGCTTTTTTTGAGTGAAATTGTTCTAAAATTAATGGATGATGGTTGCATAACTTTAATATGTGAACATATTAGAAGATATTTACTTTTACACCTTAAAGGGGTCAATTGCATGGTATGTGAATTCTCTCTAAAATGGTATGTACATATAAAAAATGATTCTCTATGAACTAGACACCCCAAGTCTTTCACATCTATTATGTTGTTTAGTGATGACAGCAACCTTGTTAGAGGGGATTATTATTGCTATTTTACAAATGAGGAAAACGGAAGTTTAGAGACCTCAGTTAGGTAAGTAACTTGTTCCAGATCAATAACTTGCAAACAACAGATTAAAGCAGGCTGTGTGCTTGTGAAGCCCAAAGTTAACCTTGGATCTCTTCTAGCTGAGGAGACATCTTATTTCAGTCCAACTGACCTCTGTCTGCTGCATTTTTTCCGTCCTTGGTCATACACTTTCTATCAGTGTAGGGAAAGAAAAGTGGAGGCTAAAGGCCATTTAAATAACGTGAGTAGCCTTATAAATTTGTACCTAGTAAAGAAGAAACAGAATGATCGATGCAGGCTATTTAAGATGATAGCTCAACTCTCCATGTGTTTTTCAGTGTAGACACATTCTTCAGGAGAATTCATGTCTATAACTTTAAAAGAGAAAAAGACTGTTGGAGAGAAGAGCTAGTTTCAAACACTGATTTGTGCTGCAGTGAATTAAGGCCGGGGCATAAGTCTCTCTTTTTCTTTCTTAAAACACTTTTGCCATCTGGTTTCAGTGTCCCCTTAACATAGTTTTCAGGCTATGAAATTCTGTACATCTTTATGAAGCTCAAGACTTGACCTTTGAGAGGGAAAAGTCTTTCTTTATTATGCTGACACCACACATCATAACTCTTATTTTGCTTGGAGATCTCATTCACTGTCATCACCAACATGTGCAACAAGAGATACGTCATGTTTATGGCTAGAATATTCCTTTTATTTCCAGTTATAGTTTTCCCATAAAATCTCAACTGAAAATAATCTCCACACAGTCATTGAGTGTTATTGCTTGGAACAGAAATACTAAAACAATTTGCTTATTTAGGATCCTGAGTATTTCCTAACATTTTGAAGTGTTTTGGTCCTCCACAAAATATCTTTTCAGCCAGAGCAGTAGTAATGTAAGTCTGTGGCTTCTCTTGTCACGTATTTTATGGGATTGTGTTACCTCAATAATATGTTTGGTATTCCTCCCACGTGTATTGGCGTGCAATGGGTAAATAATTCTCTATTGACACTCTCGCCTAGATGTTTTATAGCTGTGATTGACATCCTCTCAAGAATTGTTCATTAAAAAATAAAATTTCCCAATGAGATCCAAGAGGGGTAAAAGGCAGGGCATGGACATCACACTGAGATGCAAAAAAGTACTTGTGCTCATCTTCAAAATTAGGTTTTTGTCTTTTACCTGTCATCTTTTTCTGTATGTACAAAGTTCACCCTTGAACTGGGTAAGCAGGTTGGGAGGAAGATCTTGCCCCAGGAGGCCAAGGGCAAGAGAAGCAGAAAGTCCTTGGAGAATACTTAAGGTCAAGCCCTGGGATCAAACTCCAAAGGATTGGGGTGGGAGAAGGAGGGTTGCAAGAGAGGAGGCAGAAAACAGTGTCCAGTAGGGGAGAGCTTGGCAGAACTCACAGCATAGGGGCAGAGGAAGGAGTGATCTGGACAATTTCCATGAATGCGGGTGATTGTCTAAAACTTGGTCTCTGTGATCTGATGCAGTGAAATGAACATGGCTTTGGAACTGGATTTGGATTCAAATTTTGCTTAGTTGAGCAAATAAGTGATTTTACCCCTCTGCACCTGAACTTCTTATCTATAAAATGAATATCTTCATGATCACATCAGTGCCATTACAATAACTACATCTTCCCAAATCCCTGCAATGTGCTATTTATTTTGCAAAGATAATTGTGTTCAATCTTCTGCGCAATCTAAGGAAGTATGTTTTATCTATCCCCATTTTGCAAATGGGGGACACCAGAGCTCAGAAGTTTTAATTAGCTCAAGGTGCTTTCTTATAGCTGGCAAGTCATGGAACCAATATTTTAATCCAAATCTGCTGGACTCCATAGTCCATTAGACTACTGGATTGGAATGACCAAGAGCACTCAGCCAGAGGAATCCTAGACTCTACTGTAGACCTGTGTGAGCATCTCTGGGGATGGGGCCCAGGATTGTACATTTGAACTCACCTCTTTAGTGGGTTCTTAAGTTCCCCATGAGTTTAACTCACCTCTTAAGTGAGTTCTTATGCTCCCCGTGAAAGTGCCTGCCACTCAGGGTGTGGTCTGTGTTCCAGCACCAGCAGTATTAGCATCACCTGGGAGGTTGCTTGGCTGCTGTTTAGTCACTAATTCCTGTCCTACTCTCCGTGACCCCATGGACGGCTGCACACCTGGCACTTGTGTCCTCTGCTGTCTCCTAGAGTTTGCTCAAATTCATGTCTGTTGAGTCAGTGATGTTATCTAACCATCTCATCCTCTACCACCCTTCTCCTTTTGCCTTCAATATTTCTCAGTATCAGAGTCTTCAATGAGTTGGCTCTTCACAACAGGTGGCCAAAATATTGGAACATCAGCAGTAGACCTTCCAATGAACATTCAGGATTGGTTTCCTTTAGGATGGACTGGTTTGTTCTCTCTGCAGTCCAAGGGACTCTCAAGAGTCTTTTACAGTACCACAATTCAAAAGCATCAGTTCTTTGGCACTCAGCCTTCTTTATGGTCCAACTCTCACATCCATACATGACTATTAGAAAACCCGTAGTTTTGACTCTGTGGACATCTGTGTGTATAGTGTAAATTTCCAGCCCCTATCCCAGCCCTGCTGGGGTAGAATATGCATTAGATCTAACAAGATCCCCAGGTGATTCACAAGGTTCGGGGGGACCTGTTTTTTCAG
Source organism: Ovis aries (assembly GCF_016772045.2). Classification (NCBI taxonomy): domain Eukaryota; kingdom Metazoa; phylum Chordata; class Mammalia; order Artiodactyla; family Bovidae; genus Ovis; species Ovis aries. The sequence goes on from NC_056062.1 coordinate 47,651,215, forward strand.
AGTTGTGAGGATTAGAAATACTATAAAGTGTGGCTGCTGCTGCTGCTGCTGCTAAGTCGCTTCAGTCATGTCCAACTCTGTACGACCCCATAGATGGCTGCCCATCAGGCTCCCCCATCCCTGGGATTCTCCAGGCAAGAACACTGGAGTGGGTTGCCATTTCCTTCTCCAATGCATGAAAGTGAAGTTGCTCAGTCGTGTCCGACTCTTAGCGACCCCACGGACTGCAGCCTATCAGGCTCCTCTGTCCATGGGATTTTCCAGGCAAGAGTACTGGAGTGGGGTGCCATTGCCTTCTCCGAAGTGTGATTGGGTGGTAGTTTAGTTGCTAAGTCATGTCTGACTCTTGCAACTTTATGGACTGTAGCCTGCCAGGCTCTTCTGTCCATGGGATTTCCCAGGCAGAATACTGGAGTGGGTTGCCATTTCCTTCTCCAAACTATAAAGTGTCTACCATATTAAAAGTACCCTTCGCTACCATTCCCTTTTTGGTCAGATTGAAGGTGTTCTGGGAGGACCTCCAGTATAGGGTGGAGGAAACGTCTGCTTTGCTCTCTCCTTCCTTTGGGATCTATGCCCAGTGCTGTTATGTTCTTTCTTACATCTTCTACCCATCCTTCCTTTCTGTTTTTTTTTAATATAAATTTATTTATTTTAATTGGAAGCTAATTACTTTACAATATTGTATTGGATTTGCCATACATCCACAGGAATCCGCCATGGGTATATACATGTTCCCCATCCTGAGCCCCCGCCCACCTCCCCATCCTTCCTTTCCCCAAAGCATATCATGCTATTATTCCTCTATCAACACTTTGGTGTAGAGTCAGAAGATATGGGTTTCACTCTTGGCTTGGCTAATTACTGTCTGTGATCTTGGAAAAAATTAAGTTTTGACCCTCAGTTTATCAACTGAAAAAAGAGGAAGATGATGAAAATAATACATTTGATGACACTAAAGAGTCAGTCCTATTTGACCCTATTGTTAGGGTATCATTTGGAGGAGAAAGCAAGAAACATTGGAAGGGAATAAAAGTATTTGAGTCTGTATTTTCTTCTAAACAAACCAGTCAGTTTGGTTACTGGATGTTTGATTTTAATTGGTATAATTGTTTTACAAAAAGTTGTGTTTAATATTATGATTCTAAGGAGAAACATCTCTCTCAGTGAGGTTGAATAACTCCCTATTGTATGATTTATATATTGATTCTTTAGTTCCAACATTTAACTCCACTAAATTCAGTCAGTTACTGGTGCAGTTTGGGATTGTTTTCTCTCAGAAGGGGCTTCCCTGATAGCTCAAGTGGTAAAGAATTGCCTACAGTGTAAGAGATACTAGAGACGTGGGTTCGATCCCTGGGTCAGGAAGATTCCCTGGAGGAGGAAATGACAACCCATTCCAGTATCCTTGCCTAGGAAATCCCCCGGACAGACGAGTCTGGCAGTACATGGAAACACATACATCAGACACAGCTGAACATGTGGGTGCGTGGTCTCTTAGGAAGGACAACAGAGGTTCCATTACTCTCAAGGCTGTGATTAGTTGATTTTTGTTTGTTTGTTGAAGTGGTCTTTTCGGTGCCTTTTACATGTATGTGTAGAGTTGTTTCTGATGGTGTTTTGAGGAAGAGCTTGACCCTGTCCGTATACATACCCCAGTTCACTTCTCTGGAGTAACCTTTTTTAGACATCTGTCTCTGGGAGCTTTTAAACCTAACCTTCTCAAGGAGGCCGTCATCGGATACAGGATAGGTTAGCTCCTCTTCTTTACCTCCTCTGAGCACCCGTGCTTCCTCTCTCTGAGCTGATTCATTGTTATTTCTTAGGGTCAGTGCTCTCTAGACCAGCGGTTCTACAGGGGGTGTTTGGCAACATCTGGAGATAGTTTTGCCTGTCACAACTGGGGGCGTGGCTCCTGGGATATAGGAGGTGGAAGCCAGGGATGTAGCCAAACCTCCTACCCTGCCCAGGACAGGTCCCCTCCCCCAACAAATAGTTATCCAACCCCAAACATCATGGCGCTGATGTAACTCTAGACTGATTTGTCATTTCCGTGAGGACCCCACCATGGCGAAGCCTGCGTTAGTCACCTCTGTCACCCTACCATGCAAACATACCTCTAGGAAGTAAGCATTCAAGAAGTGTTTGTTGAATTACACTTAATTAATTGAATTAATGAATGAAAAAGGATACAACTTTTCATTTAGCACACTAACTGTTAAAACACACAGATCTGCTTTTAACTGTAAGTAGGAGTATGAGGGAAGGATTCATCAAGTTCACTGCAGCACTCTGCTTTTCAAAGTTGGGTTGACAGAATTCATAACTGAGCACTGAAAAAGCTACGTCATACCTGCATTTCTGGAAACAAAAGTACATATCCTAAGATGAAGCATCACTGAGCCAGGAACCTGGACCATTGTGTTAACTTTTCCATCCTCTGAGTTGCTGATGTAACTGAATTGTGTGGCCCTGTCAGACTACTCTGTGGACCCTTGTGAGAAACATCTCCATAAGGCAGGCATGTACTGTAGGGGGTGGTGTTGAGAATTTAGCATTATTACATCCCATAGTGCTGCTTACTGGGCTTCCCTGGTGGCTCAGTGGTAAAGAATCTGCCTGCTAATGCATGAAGCCTGGGTTCGAACTCTGGATGGGGAAGATAACTATGGGAAAGAAAATGGCAACCCACTCCAGTATTCTTGCCTGGAAAATCTCATGGACAGAGGAGCCTGAAGGGCTACAGTCCATGGTGTTGCAAAAGAGTCAGACACTACTTAGCCACTAAACAGCAACAACAAAAGTGTTTCTTATTAAGGGATCATGGGAGAAATTGCCCTCTTGTTTCTGCTGCTTTTATCTTAAACATACTATGAATTACAAAATTGTGTTTCATTTGTTGCATTGGCTACTATGAAGCTTAGATATAAATTTGTGGCTCATTTTCTCCAAGTGTATGGGATATTATGATATGCTAATCTCATCTCTAGTTATCTTATTTTTTTAAATTTTATTTCCTTTTTACCTTTCTTCTCTTTAAGGTCTTTATTCCTCCCCATCCCTTCTCCCTTCTTTCCCTTTTTTCTGTCATGCTAAATGTGCCTTGTAAAAGTTTTTTTCTCCAAAAGGAACATTTTAAGATGTAATTTATTCCATATTTGTGTGCTTATTTTATTACAATTGTAGCTGTTTGACAAAGAAATTTATAGTATGCCTTGGACACACAAAACTTATCAAAATGGTCATCACAAATAAAGACAAACAGTATTTCTATTAGGTTAAGAACATGAAACATTCATGGCACTCTTCACTCACTGTTTCTGGACCCAAGCCCCAGGGAGTCATTCAAGGGGATGCCTTGGGGATATCTAAGAGACAGAGCGAGAAGAGAGCTAGGCCTGCAGTAATCATGTTGTCTCACAAGTCATGCAGCCAGGTTCCTTTCAACTTAGTGCATATCATGGCTTGGCACACATTTTAACTCATTTCTAAGCTTTTGAGGTTAGCTTTTGGGTTCAGCTGCTTTGGCTGTCCTGTACTTATGATCTACGTGAGTGGGCCTTTTGCTAGTGGGGCCTCTCTAGCTCCCTCAGTCTTGGGTATAAAAGTAATTACTATTGAAAAATAACTTAAAAATAAAATTCATGCCATTCTCTGTAAAATTTTGGGTGTGGGGGTGAGGTCTGGGACTGATAAGACAAACACTTCTAATCAACCACTGAGAGGCAGTGACTCTGACTTGGATCCTATGCGAGTGTAAGGACCTATGCTTTTTTTTAATGGAAATGGGATATTGTACATATTCCTTTGCAATTGTTAGTGTTCTCTCATTTGTGGTGCTGGTGATCCTTTCATGTCTTTGAACATTGTTCTACATTTTTAAAATTTAATACAAGATTTTTATGTTTAGAATTTATTTATTGGCTGCATAGAATGTAGGATCTTAGTTCCCCTACAAGGGATGAAACTGTGCCCCCTGCAGTGGAAGCATGGAGTCCTAACTACTGGATCACCAGGGACATCCCCTGTTCTACATTTTTATGTTTGGTGGCTTGATGGTATTCTGTTGTGTGGACATACCATAGTTTATCAACCAGTATTTAAGTTGTTTCCATTGTAAATACTACTGAGGTATGTTTTGTGTGTGTATATGTATATACGTGCTTTTTAAACAGCTTAATTCTGTGATCCAAAGTCAAAATGTTTCATAACTTCAACCTGAAGTTTACTTGAGACACAAATACAAATACATTGGTCCCAATGCAAAGTGATAGAGCAGGGTGATTTTATAATATGTATTTGCATTAACACCAGTTGAATGTCATTTTTATATTTAGTCAGAGAAATATTACAAGTTGTTTAAGAAAATTAAATAATGTAGGTAGTTATCTGTGTATATAGCATATACCTGTTTGGGCTAGGTTCATAAAGCTAGTGCTAAATCCTAATTTAAAATAACAAATTTCAGGTGGCATTTTTTCTTTTCAACCAAGAGGTAGGGTAAATATCTCCGGGATTGAGTTTCAGGGAGCAAATTGTTGATCAAAACTGATGTGCCTCCTTCAGGACAGAACAACCAAAACTTCTTTCCCATAAAAGAATTATGAAGACTATTTTATCTTCACAAATTACAAAAAAAAAAAGGGGTAGAGATAAAAGAGATGGAGAAGGAAAAGACAGACAAATCCCCATAGACATCTGTGATTTACAGGTGGGATTCAAAAGTCCTGCTGTGTGAAAAAGGCACCTTTATGAGGAAACTCTCCTCAGGTTACTTGGTCAGAAACAATCCAAAAGGACTCTGATTGAGCACACCCTTTCAGTATTGTTGCACTGCCACAGCGAATTAAATTCATGCAGGCTGACTTCATGCTATGCATCACTTACAAAATGTTTGCTTGTCTATGCCTCCCCTGCCCCCTCCACTTCTGGATGAACCAACCAAAAGAACTGGTTATGCTGAAAACAAGGGAAGAAAAAAAGTGCAGTGTTAGCGTATCTAAAATATAATAGAGGGACATGCTAGGAGACTGCAGCTATCTTGTTTTGGGGTTGGTTTTCCACTTAGTAGCATAAATATAAATATCTTGCTTCTTATATTCTGGCTGTTATGTAACACAGGAGGCTCGGCTGAGTGCTCTGTGATGACCTAGAGGGGTGGGATGGAGGGGATGGCGGGAGGGAGGCTCAAGAGAGAGGGGATATGTGTACAGATACAGTTGATTTGTGTTGTTTTACAGCAGAAACTAACACAACATGGTGAAGCAATTATCCTCAAAAAATTTTACCATACAGAATTACAAATAATACAGGAACAATAAAGCAATATGCTGACCTCCCTCTTTAATGATAAAAATGTTGGAATCAAGATGCCTTTTTTTTTTAATTAAAAAAAAAAGCTTTTTTTTTAAATTTTATTATTATTTTTTTTAATTTTAAAACTTTAATTCTTACATGCATTCCCAAACATGAACCCCCCTCCCACCTCCCTCCCCATAACATCCTTCTGGGTCATCCCCATGCACCAGCCCCAAGCATGCTGCATCCTGCGTCAGACATAGACTGGCAATTCAATTTTGATGCTACATAAAGATTGGATTTTTTTACGTTGTAAGTTTAGTTCATTTAAAATGTGTTCGTTTTTGCTCCACAGCAAAGTGAATCAGGTCTGCATATGCACATATCTATGCTTTTTGAGATTATTTTCCCATGTTGGTCGTTACTGGAGTAGGAAATGGCAACCCACTCCAGTATCCTTGCCTGGAAAATTCCATGGACAGAGGAGCCTGGCAGGCTGCAGTCGGACACGACTGAGCGACTGAGCACACACACAGTCATTACAGAGTATTGAAAAGAGACCAGATAGAAAGATTGGATTTTGCCTGACACATGGATTAGTTTGAATGGATTTTAAAACCAGGTGTTGAAAAAATCTCCTTGAAGCATGCAGGAGATCAGGAAAGATCATTTTCCCCCATGCTGAGATTTGTAAGCAGAGGCTCTGGGAGGCGTCTCTCGGTGGGGACTTCACCACTGTTGATTTGCAGCAGGAGAGTGAGATCAACACACGTGCCTCCTTGTTGAAGCACTGAGTCATTCTGTGTGCCCTCTGCCGCACCTTTTCAACGTTAGAAGCGTTTTTCCTGCAGGAATATGCTTAGAACTGTGTCTCTTTACCCAAGAGAGGGTGCAGTGGCGGCTGTCCGGCACCCAAACAGCTCTCTCTGTCCTACCATCTCTAACCCTGTCCTCACTGCTGGAGAAATATGCTGGCCTTGTGTAGCACATACTACTAATCAGAGCATCAAGCAGATGTCAGCTTTTGGGGATGACACTAAGGTGCAGCATGTAAACTTGGCAAGCCATGAAGCGACTTTGCTGTCACTCATTAAAAATACCTTTTTAAACTGAAGTATAGTGGATTTATATTGTTGTGTTATTTTCAGGTAGACAGCAAAGTGATTCGGTGATTTACAAATAGATTTTTTCAGATTCTTTTCCATTCTAGGTTATTGCAAGATATTGAATATAGTTCCTTATGCTGCACAGTAGGTCCTTGTTTATCTAGTCTCTATATAGTAGTGTGTATCTGTTAATCCCAAACTCCTAATTTATTCTTACCTCCCCCTCCTTTGGTAACCATAAGTTTGTTTTCTTTATCTGTGAGTCTTTTTTGTTTTGTAAATAAGTTTGCTTTTATCATAGTTTAGATTTCACATATAAGTGATATCATAAGATACTGGTCTTTGACTCCATTTATGATAATCTCTAGGCCCGTTGCCAGACTTTTTGTAAATTGCCTTTCTGTACACTCTTTTCTTTAGTATGAGGGTGGCTCTTGGCAATGCCATCAAGCCAGTCCGACTTGACGGAACAGGCAAATCTATGTTCAGTACAAAACCAAATTAAAAAGTCTCTCTGTCACATCTTCTGATCCGAGGTTGACTCAGGCTTTCCTTCAGTGAGTCTGAAGTAGAGGGGAATGGCTTGAAGGAAAGTGTTTGAAGACCTTGCTGTGTGTCTTTGTCTGTGTACAGCGTGTGTATATGTTATCTGTCTTGGGTCCAAGGGCAGGTCCGGCCTTCCCCTGCTGGGAGCTCAGGCTTCTGTTGGAAAGCAGGTATGCAAAACCTTCTTTAACTTTGCCTGCCACGAATGGTAAGGTAAAAAACACCCGCTGATGTTTAACAGATCTGTCTCCTAAGACACCGCTCCTCAGAACATGGCGTTTGTTGACTCTGGGCAAAGCTTTAGTATTTTCTGTGTGTAAGAAGGTTTGGCCAGTTGCGCTTCTGGAAATGGTCATATTCCCAAGCCAGAAATGTCAGTTACCAGTTTTCTTTCTTTATCTGTTCATTAAACCTTTTAAATGTTTTCTCTTTGCTTCCCAGGAACTAGCGATGACATGTGTCATTTTTCTATCAGTAAACTTCTTTAAAAGAATAAGCCTACGATCGTTAGCAATTCTGTGCTGTGTAGGGTTTCAAATATTTGAGGATTTTATTATTTCTTGTTCACTGAGAGCAAGCAAAATAGCTAAATGTGTACTATTGTTGAGCTCACTTAACCCCTATTTAGTATCAAAGTAAGAATCAGGGTGGTTATTTATATGTGAAGTTGGGTCACAATCTTATTTCTAAGAAATTTATTCAAGGCAATAATTTTATCCTTAACAACTTGTCAGAACAAATGAAAATTTGCTGTGTGGGTTTTCTGATCCATTTGAGATATTATGGCTCTGTGGGGGAAGCTTCTTCTTTCTGTGAAGATAATGAGAAAAAAAATTGTCAGGAGGCAGAAAGCAAAGAGTTCAGAAGTAGGCTGAGTGATCAGCAAAGCGATCACACTGTTGCTGCTGCTGCTAAGTCACTTCAGTCATGTCTGACTTGGTGAGACTCCAGAGACAGCAGCCCACCAGGCTCCCCCGTCCCTGGGATTCTCCAGGCAAGAACACACTATATATACTTATTTGTGATAAATAAGTCACAGTGTGGAAGACTCACTGGAACCCTGGTTCTGCTAGCTGATGCATCTCTGATCGTTTCCCCAGATGCCCCCACCAGCTATAAATCTCAGCCACTAGTCCCCGGAGGATCTTTCCATACCTGGTCCATTTTTGTGTCCCAGTTGAATTACCTGTTCTGTGGCTCCCCAGAGGCTCATATTCCCCATAGAGTATAATCTTCACACAGAGCTCCCAACAGCTCTATTCTCTCTAGATGATGGTAGCTCGGAGTCTCATGAGCATCTTCCTGTGTGGTTCGGAGCCATAGAGTGACTTGCAGTGGGCTTGTTTGGGAACCTGACATGGTGTGTTTTAGAGAAGTTGCAGATTTGTGACTCAAAGAGAGATCTACACATATCAAAATTGAATAAGGATCTGATTGATGAAAATTGGCCACTTTCACTTTCATTGGCTGAGTTCTCTGTTTGTGCGAGGATCTTTAGTTCACACACTATATACGTTTTCTTGTTCAGTCTTATAACCTATTTTCACTTTATGGATGAGGGAGTTGAAGCTTAGGAAGGTTGTCACTTGCCTAGGTTTCCTTAGCTGGGATGAGAAGTCGGTCCTGCCCACCTGTGTGACTCTGTGCATTCTTTCTGCTGGCCATACTGTCTGTATTCCCCAAGAGACCATCCAAACCACTTTCCCATCTATGATTTCCTGCATCTCTGCCCTTCCACAGTGTTCATCTCTCAAGACCGCAACCCTGGATTTGTCATCCTGCTTCCAAACGGGCACAACTGATCATCTGAGGGAGAGGGGAACCAAACTATAAACTATGCAATTCCTTGTAAATACCTCAGCTGGGTCCTCTGCATTAGTCCTCTCAGAGATCCCTGGTTAGTTTTCACTCCCAGTCCTCACAGAAGGATTCCAGACTATCACCACTCTCTTCCAACCCACCTTTTCACCTCTAAACTCAGCAAAGCCTTAAACTTCTGGGAAAAGCTGAGTCCATCAGAAAATTTCACACACTTTATTTACAAGGTAGTGAATCTTTACCTTTGTATTGCTGGTTTCAGGATATCAGTTTCAGGTTAAGGTCAATCCCATTAGCTGATGATATAACTTTATACCCCTGTTGATGGATCCTGTTGATCTAACTGAACTATTACCAGTTTTATCTGATGCATTGGGGAACAAACCCTGTTAACTGGATCAAATCTGTTACCTGGATCCTACAAAACCCCTTACCTCCTCCTATTTCCTCTGGGACCTTATTCCATTAATCCAACTGGTTCCCTGGTGGCTCAATGGCAAAGATTTTGCCTGCAATGCAGGCGCCACACAGGAGGCACCGGTTCGATCGCTGAGTTGGGAAGATCCCCTAGAGAAGTGGCAACCCACTCCAGTTTTGTTGCCTAGAGAATTCCATGGACAGAGGAGCCTGGTGGGCTATAGTCCATAGGGTCACAAAGAGTCAGACACAACTGAAGTGACTTAACACCCACAGCTCAATTCCTCTACCTTTTATTCTCTCGCTCTCTTCAGACATCTTCCCCTCAGCCTAAAACAAGCACATATCTTACCAAATAAGTTTAAAAGACCCATCCCTCCAGCTACCACCAAGTCTCTCTTTTCTTTTCATGAAACTCCTCAAAGAATGTTCTGTACAATTGGTCGTCAACATCTTTTCCCATTCTTTTGCCTATCAGATTTGGCTTTTGTATTCTTACCTGTTCTTATTAATCAGGATCCAACCAGGCCAAAAAATGAACCACTTCAGTGATTTGTTACCAATATATATATATATATATATATATATAATGTGGGGAAATTGATTAGATGGGTAGTGGAATAACTGAGAAACCAGACAGAGGATGGTGAGATATCTTAGATGCCCACAGCTGGAAGCTACTTCCACACATGGAATGGAGGGATGAAGTAAAAATGGTACTATCAGACCTTGGCCTGGAGATGATGCTAGAGGCAAGACTCTTAGGTTGACTGGCTTGTCCAGAGGGAGCTAAAGCCATTCAGGGAATTCAGTCCATGTACTGTCAGACATGTATCCGCAGCAGAGAAGAGAAGCAGAAACACCCAACCTCACTGTTCCCTTTGTCTTTTAATCTCTCATCCATATCAACCATTGGCTAAACTCAGCCCAGCTAGAGACCAGCTGACACTCAGTTCAGTTCAGTTCAGTTCAGTTGCTCAGTCGTTTCCGACTCTTTGCAACCCCATGAATTGCAGCATGCCACGCCTTGCTGTCCATCACCAACTCCCGGAGTTCACTCGGACTCATGTCAATTGAGTTGGTGATGCCATCCAGCCATTTCATCCTCTGTCATCCCCTTCTCCTCCTGCCCTCAATCCCTCCCAGCATCAGAGTCTTTTCCAATGAGCCAACTCTTCGCATCAGGTAACCAAATTATTGCAGTTTCAGCTTTAGCATCATTCCTTCCAAAGAACACTCAGGACTGATCTCCTTTAGGATGGACTGGTTGAACTTCCTTGCAGTCCAAGGGACTCTCAAGAGTCTTCTCCAACACCACAGTCAAAAGCATCAATTCTTTGGTGCTCAGTTTTCTTCACAGTCCAACCCTCACATCCATACATGATCACTGGAGAAACCATAGCCTTGACTAGACAGACCTTTGTTGGCAAAGTAATGTCTCTGCTTTTTAATATGCTATCTAGGTTGGTCATAGCTTTTCTTCCAAGGAGCAAGCATCTTTTTATTTCATGACTGCAGTCACCATCTGCAGTGATTTTGGAGCCCCCCAAAATAATCTGTCACTGTTTTCATTATTTCCCCATCTATTTGCTATGAAATGATGGAACCAGATGCCATGATCTTAGTTTTTTGAATGTTGAGTTTTCATACAGCTTTTTCATTCTCCTTTTTCACTTTTATCAAGAGGGTCTTCAGTTCCTCTTCAGTTTCTGCCATAAGGGTGGTGTCATCTGTATATCTGAGGTTATTGATATTTCTCCCAGCAATCTTGATTCCAGCTTGTGCTTCATCCAGCCCAGCATTTCACATGATATATTCTGCATATAAGTTAAATAAGCAGGGTGACAATATACAGCCTTGATATACTCATTTCCCCTTTTGGAACCAGTCTGTTGTTCATGTCCTGTTTTAACTGTTGCTTCCTGACCTGCATACAGATTTCTCAGGAGGCAGATAAGATGGTCCCATCTCTTGAAGAATTTTCCACAGTTTGTTGTGATCCACAACAAAGGCTTTGGCATAGTCAATAAAGTAGAAGTAGATGTTTTTCTGGAACTCTCTTGCTTTTCCAATGATCTAACAGATGTTAGCAATTTGATCTCTGGTTCTTCTGACTTTTCTAAATCCAGCTTGAACATCTGGAAGTTCTTTGTTCATGTACTGTTGAAGCCTGGCTTTTGGAGAATGTTGAGCATTACTTTGCTAGCGTGTGAGGTGAGTGCAATTGTGTGGTAGTTTGAACATTCTTTGGCATTGCCCTCCCTTGGGATTGGAATGAAAACTGACCTTTTTCAGTTCTATGGCCACCGCTGAGTGTTCCAAATTTGCTGCCATATTGAATGCAGCACTTTCACAGCATCATCTTTTAGGATTTGAAATAGCTCAGCTGGAATTCCATCACCTCCTCTAGCTTTGGTCGTAGTGCTGCTTCCTAAGGCCCACTTGACTTTGTACTCCAGGATGTCTGGCTCAAGGTGAAAGATCACACCATTGTGGTTTTCTGGGTCATTAAGATCTCTTTTGTATAGTTTTTCTGTGTATTCTTGCCACCTTTTCTTAATATCTTCTGTTTCTGTTAGGTCCACACTGTTTCTGTCCTTTATTGTGTCCACATTTGCCTGAGATGTTCCCTTGGTATCTCTAATTTTCTTGAAGAGATCTCTAGTCTTTTCCATTCTATTGTTTTCCTCTATTTCTTTACAATGATCACTGAGGAAGCCTTTCTTATCTTTCCTAGATAATTTTTTGGAACTCTGCATTCAGATGGGTATATCTTTCCTTTTCTCCTTTGCCTTTAGCATCTCTTCTTTCCTCAGCTATTTTTAAGACCTATTCAGACAACCATTTTGCCTTTCTGCATTTCTTTTTCTTGGAGATGGTCTTGATTACTGTCTCCTGTACAGTGTCATGAGCCTCTGTCCATAGTTCTTCACACACTCTGCCTATCAGATCTAATCCCTTGAATCTATTTGTCACTTCCACTGTATATTCATAAGGGATTGATTTAGGTCATACCTGAATGGTCTAGTGGTTTTCCTTATTTTCTTCAATTTAAGTCTGAATTTGGCAATAAGGAGTTCATGATCTGAGCCACAGTAAGCTTCTAGTCTTGTTTTTGCTGACTGTATAGAGCTTCTTCATCTTCGGCTACAAAGAATATAATCAATCTGATTTCGGTGTTGACCATCTGGTGATGTCCACGTGTAGAGTGTTCTCTTGTGTTGTTGGAAGAGGGTGTTTGCTATGACCAGTGCGTTCTCTTGGCAAAACTCTGTCAGCCTTTGCCCTGCTTCATTTTGTACTCCAAGGCCAAATTTGCCTGTTACTTCAGGGATCTCTTCACTTCCTACTTTTCACTCCAGTCCCCTATGATGAAAAGGACATCTTTTTTGGTGTTAGTTCTAGAAGGTTTTGTAGGTATTTGTAGAACTGTTCAGTTTCATCTTCTTCAGTGTTACTGGTTGGAGCATAAACTTGGAGTACTATGATATTGAATGGTTTGCCTTGGAAATGAACAGAGATCATTCTGTCATCTTTGAGATGGCACTCAAGTACTGCATTTCGGACTCTTGTTGACTCTGATGGCTATTCCATTTCTTCTAAGGCCTTCTTGCTCACTCTAGTGATATAATGGTCATCTGAGTTTAATTCACCCATTCCAGTCCACTGTAGTTCACTGATTCCTAAAATGTCGACTGCTCACTCTGCAGTCCATGGGGTTGCAAAGACTCAGATACGACTTAGCAACTAAACAACAAAATAAAACAGACAACTAATGAAAACACATTGTATAGTACAGGGAACTGTACTTAATGCACTGTGGTGACCTGAATGAGAGGAAAATCCTAAAGGGAGGGTGTGTGTGTATGTGTGTGTGTGGCTGATTCATTTTGCTCTGCAGTAGAAGCTAGCACAACATTTTAAAACAACTATATTCCAATAAAAATTAATTTAAAAATATGTATCTCTAGCCCAGACCTCTCATAAAATACAAATCTGTGTTGGCAGCTCCTGGCCTCCATGACCACTTTAAGTTGAACAGCAACAAAACCAAATTCATCTTTCTCTTCAATTTCTTCTTTCATTCTCCTCTGCTTGCTCCCTCATCAATGGATTGATTCACTACCTGTCTGTTAGAAACTGTGTGTGGTCGGAGATTTTCCCTTCCCTATAAGTGATCAACTTGCCTGCCAGAGTTTCGTGGATGCTGGCAGAAGGCGCAAGTCTCCTAGATCAGAGACAAAGGACTTGCTTCCTCAGGACATGATAAGCAGCATGAGCTCCATGGTAGTGTAAGTTTTCTTTGCCCTGCAAGACCCACAGGGATGACATGGAGTGATTCAAGTGAATGCTGGGCATGGGCTAGGTCTGCGTCACTGCCGTGGAGCAGGCTGCTTAGGGACCCCCAGCCTTTTACCATGAGCTTCGAGAAAACCCCCACAATCTGCGCTCCAGAAGGAAACATTATCACTGCTCAGGAGACTGAACAGTGAACATCTGCTCTTTGCTCTGCAGGGAGGCTAAAAGACAAAGGAGGGGCTCTCTTCTGAGAGGAGACTGATGCTTCTCTTTCTGTGCCTTGCTCCCGTGGTGACCTGTGTTTCCCTTGTCCTCTGGTTTCCTGTCCACCTGAAGAGCTCTTCTCATCCTTCAAGGCTCTGTCACCCGACCTGCCACCCTTCTACCTGTGTGACAGCTTTTCCATTCTCAGTGGTCCTAAGAAATCCCATATATTTATTTTTGTGTTTCCCCTGTGACCTGTTGGCCTTCTTACCCAGCTGCGAGTGCCTGGAGGGCCCATGCACTGTCTGATGCCTCTGTAGCCCTATGTTGTAGTAGGGTGTCTGGTGGAGCTCAGTGCCCCCAACCCCTGGGCCACAGACCAGTGCCATTAGGAACTGGGGTGCACAGCAGGAGTTCAGTGGGGACCAGCAGGTGAAGCTTCATCTGCTGTTCCCCGGTCACTCCCCATCGCTCGCATTACCACTTGAACCATCCCCCCACCCCCATCAGTGGAAAAATTGTCTTCCATGAAACAGCTTCCTGATGCTAAAAATGGTGGGGTTCACTGGTCTAGACAGCTCACTGTGCTTCTTCCACAACAATTCCTCTTTGGAACTATCAGAACATTAGTGCTTGTTCCTTCGCAGATGATCTAGGACACTGAGATGACCACATCTGTATTTCTGAGATGAGGCTAACACTGCAGAAGTACTAAATTGTGAGACAGTTAGGAAAACATGGTAAAGTAGCCATTACTTTGTTTTTCTGGAGTACATATTATGTGCCCCTGTGATAGCACTAGGCGGAACATCTACTATACTTCCTTAAGGAGAGAAATTACCCAGCTGTTCACCTGGTTTTGGTTATTTTACTTTCCTGTCAATAATATTGAAAAATATACCCATTTTTATTACAAGGATGAGAAAGAATGAGTTTGGAGTAACCTGTCTTTAATCAAATTTGGATGACATTTCAGGAGATTTTGCAGCTGGCAAGAAGAGAACCTGGCAAGCACATATGCACCCACATTTCAAAATGGTGTCCAATCCCATTTCTTGTTCCTTGAACAGAGTTCAAAGTTGGTCAGGCTTCTTTCCATTTCTGCAAATTCTGGAAATTCCAAAATCATTTTGTTCTAACCTCATTGGAAAAACCATGTAACTGTTTTCCTAATGGATTGATAACCAGTCAAGTATTTTGTCATGCATTTCACATAAAAAGTTAAATCCCATGCACTGGGGGATAAATGGAGGAAAAGCATAAAACCACGCTAAGTCCCAAGAACGGTGACTTTTACAAAATTGCTTTCGGTTTTATAAGAATCTGATATCTGTTATTTATAAGGCACATTACCTGTTTTTTTTTTTTTTTATTACCAATACAATCATTTGGATGATATACATTGGGCAGGGTGTTTGAGTCAGGTTCCTGGAAAACTGCTTAATTACTATTAAAGCTGATTAAATCTAAAGTTTTCTTTTTAACCAAGAAAGTAAAATAAGAAATATTTTTTAATGCTTTGTAGTCTGGAGACATGAGCTATTAAAACTATACTTTTTTAAAAGATGGTGAAGCCTACTTGTGGTAGAATCGTATTTGTTAAAAATACGGATATTGTTGAGCCTTTAATGAAAGGTCATGCAGAGTTTAAGCCAAATTATGAAGTCTGTCTCAAGCTGGGTCTGTGTGTTATAGGAGCCAATTAATGTTGGCAACTGTAGGATAGGTTGCTTAGGTGTTTTGGGGTATCCAGTGCACCACAATTTATGTCCATCTCTTTTTCCTGAATAGTGAATAGATTGCATTGAGGTTTTCGTTTGATTTCCTTGTGCACAGATCAATAAGCTGTAGACGGTTTACAACATTCTAGATATATAACCTCTTTGCTTTAACTATTTGCTGCAACCAGTATTTCTCACCCTAAGTCATCCTGTGAACGGAGTTTTAAGTTCTTTAAGGCAGTTCTGCGAATGAATGAGAGGAAGAGGAGCCAAGAGAGAGCAGCATGAAGGAGAGGGTGGTATGTGCCATAGCCAGCTGAGGGAGCGGGGTCAGGACTGCTTTGCTTTACTGAGTAGTGTTTGGAGATAATGGATGCATACTGTTTTTGCACTTTCATTTGGGCAAGAAAAATAATTCTTATAGCTTTTATCTTTACTTTAAAAAGCTGGATGTGCTTTTTATAGAAAATTTCGTTTGTATAAGACAAAACTGAAAAAAATTGTAAATCTTTGTTTCCTTTAAAATAATCCTTTTTGGGGGGCTCTGCTGTGTATTAGTTAGGGCATGCAGGATCTAGTTCCCTGACCAGGGGTTGAACCAGGCTCCCTGAATTGGGAGCACAGATTCTTAGCCAGTGGACCACCAGGAAAGTTCCCCCTCATTCAAAATAATCTTTTAAGGAAAAGTATATTTTGTAACCTCAAAATATGTTCCAAGGCCCTGGTTATCTCAGTTGATCATGTCCTTAGAAATAGGTGCTCATAGCTTGTTTCCTTGTTGGGGTGGTTTGTTTTCAGGCCATGCTAAGAAGCTATTTTGAAAATGCATGGTATTATTCATGAGGGAGACTTAACTTAGAGAATCTGTAATGCCTAAAACCTAATTGTTACCATTTCTTAAAGAAACAATTTAAAGATCCCATTGATAGTGGATAAATAGTTTAATCCCAAGCTATAAAAAATGATAGTGTGTTATCTTCTGAGATTTACATAATGGACTAAGACTTTATTCCTCCTTTTATATGTCTGTCTGTAAAATTTACTGTCACATAAAGCCAGCTCAGTGGAAGACTCTTAAATACCCCTAGACACTTACCTGCAATTAAGGTAGTTACCTCTATACATAGAGTGCCCTGGGTTAGACCACACAGGCAAAAGTGCTAGGATTTCCCCAGGTGTGGCCAGATGAGGGACTGATATGAAATATTTCATAATTTATTATAATTAGAAACTCAGATACTATATAGATACAGACCAAGAATTAAAGAACCACAAATATCAAAGTACAAAACTTTTTTTGTACCTTTTTTTTTCTTTTTTTTTTCTTTTATAGCTGTGTAATTAGAGTCAGCCTTGGGTTCTAGTCAGTTTCTTGCAAGGTATTTGAAGTTCTCATGCTAATTACTATTTTGTAATTCTGCTGATGGCTGGGCTTTTTTTTTTTTTTTTTTTGATTCTTCTTGTTGACATCAGCTCAGTAGTCTCTATGGATCTAAGAGGACAGCTATCTATAGTAAGTGGCTGCTTCTTCTGCTTTTTCCCCCTCCCTAAAGCTAAAAATACAGATTCTGTGATTATCCTTTCAGCCAATAATTATCTATGTTTATTAAGGGTATGAAGAAAGTGAAAGTGATAGTCAATTAGTTGTATCCGACTTTGACTCTATGGACTGTAGCCCACCAGGTTCCTCTGTCCATAGGATTTCCAAGGCAAGAATACTAGAGTGGGTTGCCATTTCCTCCTCTAGGGGATCTTCCTGACCAAGGGATCGAACCTGGGTCTTTTGCGTTGAAGGCAGATTCTTTACTGCCTCAGCCACCAGGGGAGCCCATATTTAGAGTATACTTATAACTTACTCTTTCTTCTTCATCAATATTCAATTAATGTTGAATAACTGATTCACTTAGCTCCTGAGGTTTTTCGTTTTTGAATATCCTTTCTGTTTACTAAATCTGCTTTATTATTTTTTTAATATAAATTTATTTATTTTAATTGGAGGTTAATTACTTTATAATATTGTATTGGTTTTGCCATACATCAACATGAATCCACCACAGGTATACATGTGTTCCCCATCCTGAACCCTCCTCTCTCCTCCCTTCCCGTACCATCCCGCTTTTTTTTTTTCTGGGTGACTTATGTCCTTTCATTCAGATATTTTATTCCTCTACATTTTCTTTCTTTCTTTTTTTTAAAATTGTCTTCTACCTATCTATCATCCATCCACCCACCCACATACATCCCACTTTATTTAAAAAAAAAATTAAGGTGGACTCTTAAAAGGAGTACAATATTTTTAACCTTAAAATTATGAAATACAGGCTGAATTTAAGTCAAATAGTAGCTTACTTCTGACAAATTAACTCCTGCCTCCAAAGTATGACATGAAATGTTTAATGATACAAAACAAGAAAGTAACATTCTTATAAATGATTTTCTAATAACAAATATGATGCTTTTTGATTCAGTAAGGAATCCAATAGTATCCAAAGGTAAAATTAACACTTTTTTTACATAAATGACAGATTCAAACATTGTTCTTTGGTTTGAAGGAAGTAGAAATTAGAGATTTTTTTAAAAAGGGTTTGAGATCAGTATGTTAAGAATGATTTGGTAGGAAAAATGGCAGCAAAATGGTAATTATTGCAAAGACAAGTGACATGTACAAAAGGAAAATTCTAGTTGTTAGAAGAAAATGAATTCAGCCTAGAGCTCTAGGAAAATCAAAAACAAGGATGTGTCAGACAATTATACCTGGCATAGAGCAAGATCATAATGTTTGATCACTTATGAAAGCAAGCAAATATATCTCTCCTTGAAAAGAATATTGATTGAGTGAAGGTACATAGAACTACACATTGAGCTGAATTGCTGTATTCTTCTCTAATCATAAGTATTGCTTAAAAGTACTCCAAGAAAGGGATGAATGTAGATTTGACAGGTTAGAATCTGTTGCTGTGCTGGGAATTATTAGAGCTATGCCTAATCACTATGAACCAGTACATACTCATTACAACACAGTATACATAATTGTTTTATCACAACTCATAATTATCTCTAGAAAAAAGCATAATTTATTAATATGCATACTGTATACAATGCAAATATGAAGTACACATGCATTCACATGCATAATATAAAAATATATATGGACTAGAGTATTTAGGATCGGTCAATATTTTTATCTTCCAAAGGTAAAAATCCTTCAGGAAACTGCATTTCAGTTGTACAGTTGCTCAGTCGTGTCTGACTCTTTGTGATCCCATGGACTGCAGCATGCCTGGCTTCCCTGTCCTTCACTATTTCTTGGAATTTGCTCAAAATCATGTCCGTTGATTCGGTGATGCCATCCAACCATCTCATCCTCTGTCATCCCTTTCTCCTGCCTTCAATCTTTCCCAGCATCAGGGTCTTTTCCAATGAGTCGGCTCTTCACATCAGGTGGCCAAAGTATTGGAACTTCAGCTTCAGCATCAGTCCTTCCAATGAATATTCAAGGTTGATTTTCTTTAGGATTGACTGGTTTGATCTCCTTGCTGTCCAAGGGGCTCTCAAGAGTCTCCTCCAGAACCACAGTTTGAAGGCATCAATTCTATTTTGTCATCCAGCTCTCACATCTCATGTACATGACAGTAATTATATTTAAAACAAAAAAAGTTTGCTTTTAGATATTACATTTTTATGGTTATGATCTGACACAAAGCCTTTGTCCCATCTGACCTGGCTCCATAGAGGGATTTAATCTACAGTCACAGCTTCTTTTCTTCTTACATCCAGAGGTGTGCCTTTGCTCTGTGTTTGGGGGAGGAACCCAGAGGGGAAGCTGAGGTAGCCCCAGACAATGGCTTTTCCTGTTGTCAGCTGACCCCAGATTATTTGTAGACCCAAAAGACAGCAATTGGAAGAATGGAATCCTTCCAGCTACTGAGGCTGGTGTCATTCATCGTTTCCTAAAACCATTTAATACTTAGCACCCAGAAAATTGTCCATTAGATTATGACAAAAAAGTAATCCCATGCCTTCTCTTTCCAACCCTGGATTTAGTCATTGGTACAGTTGATCAAATTGCCAACATCCACTGGATCATGGAAAAAGCAAGAGAATTCCAGAAAAACATCTATTTCTGCTTTATTGACCATGCCAAAGCCTTTGACTGTGTGGCTCATAATAAACAGTGGAAAATTCTTCAAGAGATGGGAATACAGACCACCTGACCTGCCTCTTGAGAAACCTATATGCAGGTCAGGAAGCAACAGTTAGAACTGGACATGGAACAACAGACTGGTTCCAAATAGGAAAAGAAGTACGTCAAGGCTGTATATTGTCACCCTGCTTATTTCATTTATGTGCAGAATACATCATGCGAAATGCCAGGCTGGATGAAGCACAAGCTGGAATCAAGATTGCTGGGAGAAATATCAATAACCTCAGATATGCAGATGATACCACCCTTATGGAAGAAAGTGAAGAGAAACTAAAAAGCCTCTTGATGAAAGTGAAAGAGGAGAGTGAAAAAGTTGGCTTAAAGCTCAACATTCAGAAATCGAAGATCATGGCATCTGGTCCCATCACTTCATGGCAAAGAGATGGGGAAACAGTGGAAACAGTGTCAGACTTTATGTTTTTGGGCTCCAAAATCACTGCAGATGGTGACTGCAGCCATGAAATTAAAAGACGCTTACTCCTTGGAAGGAAAGTTATGACTAACCTAGATAGCATATTAAAAAGCAGAGACATTACTTTGCCAACAAAGGTCCGTCTAGTCAAGGCTATGGTTTTTCCAGTGGTCTTGTATAGATGTGAGAGTTGGACTGTGAAGAAAGCTGAGCGCTGAAGAATTGATGCTTTGGAACTATGAGTCCCTTGAGAGTCCCTTGGACTGCAAGGAGGTCCAACCAGTCCATCCTAAAGGAGATCAGTCCTGGGTATTCATTGGAAGGACTGATGCTAAAGCTGAAACTCCAGTACTTTGGCCACCTCATGTGAAGAGTTGACTCATTGGAAAAGACTCTGATGCTGGGAGGGATTGGGGGCAGGAGGAGAAGGGACGACAGAGGATGAGATGGCTGGATGGCATCACTGCCTCGATGGACATGAGTTTGAGTGAACTCCGGGAGTTGGTGATTGACAGGCCTGGCGTGCTGCAGTTCATGGGGTCGCAAAGAGTTGGACACGACTGAGCAACTGAATTGACTGACAGTTGAACATAAAATCAGATAGTCTGGGGCACAAGAAAAATAACAATACATCTGTGAAGATGATGCTCCTTATCACTTCTCGAAATGGATGTTTCTAAAGATGATAAGGAAACCTGGATGGCAGGCCCCACAAGGAAATGTAAAGTGACAACAATTCAGTTCACTTTTTTCCACCTTCATTTATTGTTGGTCCAACAATATGTGAGAATTAGTGGATTTAACATCAAAATATCTATAGATACAAGCTCTTCTTTGAAAGCCAGTGACTCCTGACTCTCCCTCAGATTCCATTTTCATTTCTGAGTCTTGGAGAAAGGAGGGATTCTTAACCCTTCCAAAGTTCTAGACTCATTTTATTTGTGTGTTAATGCCAGATCACGTTCCTGTTTTTTTTTTTTAGTTTTTTATTTTTTAAATTTTAAAATCTTTAATTCTTACATGCGTTCCCAAACATGAACCCCCCTCCCACCTAACCCTGTTGGTTTTTATGTCCATCATTCTTAATTGCTTCTGTTTACTTTTGTGCCTTGGATTGAAGGAAAATTTAGGATAAATTTCTGAAAGTTATCTGGTCAGAACATGTCTCCTGAGAACATGCTTGTGTCAGTGGAGAAGAGAACTCCTGGCTTTAGTTTTTCATGCTAAAGGAAAGCTAATAGGCCTGAAAGGATCATTTCCTTCGCCCCCTACCTGTAAGAGGAAACCAGTTGATTTGATTTAATAATTGGTAAGTGGGCTTTCCTGGTGGTTCAGATGGTAAAGAATCTGCCAGCAATGCAGGAGACCAGGGTTCCATCCCTGAGTCGGGAAGATCCGCTGGAGGAATGGCAACCCACTCCAGTACTCTTGCCTGGAGAATTCCATGGACAGAGGAATCAGGCAGGCCACAGTCTACGGGGTCATAAAGAGTCAGACTGAGCAACTAATACAACAGCAATAGGTAAATGCATCACACATGAATGAAACCTACAGAGATATCTAGAGCAGCATTAAAAACAATAGGTTTGTGTTTCTCTCTAAGGTTCTCCTATTCACATTATAAGGAAGTGTGAAGCACATGTGTGGCATGGGGAATAAGAAAAAATTATCCTTGATTATACATTCAAGATTTTTCAAAAAACAATAGGAAAAAAACAGGAGTTGAGATTTACTTGGATTTCACAATGGTGAGCCTCAGATATTTGCTGGATATTCTACCCTCCTGGCTACAGCATTTCATTAAAGTACAAATAGCTGGGTCAGCTGAGACTGCTGCTTGTACAGTAGAACCAGGGGAGTTGCCCAAGATGCTACGCCAGTTCACGGATGTTAAAACAAGTTTGCATTTAAAATAAGAAACCATAACTAATTAACACCAGGCAGGTGGTCTTGATGGAAACTTAAAATCCAACTCGGGTCAGCAGGCAACAGGGAATACAGACTTGGCAGATGAAACTGTAACTGAAATGATCCCCACCACCACCACAAGACCCGCCAAGTGAGACTTGAGCCAATAGCCCTTCAAAAAAGCTTCCTGTGCCAGTCATTTCTGGGAAGATGGAGCCAAGGACAAATGACTGTAGATCTTAAAATGAGCATGATTACATTAAGATCTCAGGGCTTCCACCCCCGCATCCGTCCCCAGCCTCCCTGTACTCACACAGAGTTTTCTTAAATGCCAGCATCCTTCTGTGAGAGCAGAAATGGAGGCTGCTCCCCATGCATTTATAGTAATAGCTGGGAGTATGATGCAGGGAGGGCAGGAGAAGCTTTCAACAGAGGAGAGGGTGTGAAGTTTTGCTGAAATAAGCTGGAGTGGAGTGGAGGAAATATTTAGACCCCCGTTGAGCACCAGAGCAAAATCAGGTACCAATACGGGCCGAACAGAATAACAGCCTGAAGAGCTGAAGTGCTGGGAGTGAAAACCAAGTTTTACTGCCACATGATTGGCAAGAGAAAGAAGCCTGAGAAGGTGAAGATGAGATGGAGAAATAGAGAGGAGGGGGCTGTCTGAGGTGTGATTTCTATCACAGGGCCACGAAGAGATGACTCAGTGATGGATTCCTGCTTTGCTTGCTTCTCCTCCCCGAGGGGCACATAAAGTGGTGGGATGTCAGTGCCGGATGGGCCCTTAGAGATGATCCGGTTCACGGCCTGCGGTTTATAGCTGAAGAAGCTGTGGCCTGGAGGGGAAGTCTCGCCCAAGGCCACAGTGAATTCTTTAGCAGAGCTGTCTTGGAAACCTGAGTCTTGAGCCTTTCCGTTTGTTGCTCTTTTATTCAAGAAGAGCGGATGCTTTCACTGTTGCTGGTTCATTTGCTTTATTGATTAATTTCAAAGGCAAGAACAAAGTCTAAAGAAAACTGGAAATTGGGTAGCAATCAAAACAAGATGGATCATTCTATGTGAAGCGATAATAATTTGAAATTGATAAGTTTTAAGCGGTGAGCATTGTTCTGAAATGAGCACAGACTCGGTGGAAAATGGCTCTCTTTCAGGAAGATTTTACTTTTTCTAATTCTGAAAAAAATTGGTACACTTATTTGAGGAACTGAAAACAACACTGCTTCATATCAGCATCACTGAGAAATAACCACTGCTAATATTTTGCTATTTCCTTTCATTTTATAACATTATAAAATGTTACAACGTTTTATAAAAATTAAGATCATCATAGAATTTTTTAACAATCAACTTTATTGGATTGTTTATTTTATTACTCTGTTGTGTTTAACTCTGTGCAACTCCATTCCAGGCTTCCCTGCCCTTCACTTATCTCCCGGAGCTTGCTCAAACTCATGTCTATTGAGTCCGTGATGCAATCCAACCATCTCATCCTCTGTTGCCCACTTCTCCTCATGCCCTCAATCTTTCCCAACATCAGGGTCTTTTCCAATGAGTTGGCTCTTCACGTCAGGTGGCCAAAGTATTGGAGCTTCAGCTTCAGCATCAGTCCTTCCAAAGGAAATTCAGGGTTGATTTCCTTTAGGATTGACGGGTTTGATCTCCTTGCTGTCCAAGAGACTCTCAAGAGTCTTCTCCAGCACCACAGTTCGAAGGCATCAATTTTTTGGCCCTCAGCCTTCTTTATGGTCCAACTCTCACATCTGTACTTCACTACTGTAAAAACCACATCTTTGACCATACAGACCTTTGTCGGTAAAGTGATATCTCTGTTTTTTAATATGCTGTCTGGCTTTGTCATAACTTTGCAATGAACAAGCATCCTTTAATTTCATGGCTGCAGTCACTGTCCCCAGTGATTTTGGAGCCCAAGAAATTGAAGTCTGTCACTATTCCACTTTCTCCTCATCTATTTGAAGTGATGGGACCAGATGCCATGATCTTCATTTTTTTAATGTTGAGGTTTAAGCCAGCTTGTTCACTCTCCTCTTTTACCTTCATCAAGAGGCTCTTTAGTTCCTCTTTGCTTTCTGCCATTAAAGTGGTATCATCTGCATATCTGAGGTTATTGATAGCTCACCTGGCAATCTTGATTTCAGCTTGAGATTCATCTAGCCTATATTTCACATGATGTACTTTGCATATAAGTTAAATAAGCAGGGTGACAATATACAGCCTTGACGTACTCCTTTCCCGATTTGGAACCAATCCATTGTTCCATGTCTGATTCTAACTGTTGCTTCTTGACCTGCATACAGGTTTCTCAGGAGGCAGGTAAGGTGGTCTGGTATTCCCATCTCTTGAAGAATTTTCCACAGTTTGTTGTGATCCACACAGTCAAAGACTGTAGTGTAGCATGAAGCGAAGTCGCTCAGTCGTGTCCGACTCTTTGCGATCCCTTGGACTATAGCCCACCAGGCTCCTCCATCCATGGGATTTTCCAAGCAAGAATACTGGAGTGGGTTGCCATTTCCTTCTCCAGGAGATCTTCCCAACCCAGGGACTGAACCCAGGTCTCCCGCATTGTAGGCAGACGCTTTACGGTCTGAGTTACCAGGGAAGTCTTAGTGTAGCATACTGAAGTATAATTTCCATAAAATAAACTCATTTTTAGGGAAAATCTTGAGGATCTTATAATTGCAGTGAAAGCCCCATAACACCTCCTTGCCTGTCGTCTTATGCACAGCTGTACCAACCCCAGGAGCCTGCATTTCTTTCCTGGCTTCTGTCTCCCTCCATCAGAGGCTCTGTATCTCTGTCTGTCTATGTCTGTCTCTTTCTCTATCTTTGGTCCTCCAGATTCTTGAAGTCTTCATAGGGGAATCATAGATATTCCCTTCTCTCCTTGATTGTAATCCAGAGGTCCCTCTGTGTGGGCTAGTGCAGGGGAATGACGGGAGAGGAAGAAAAATCTGCACTGTTTCCAGCTAAAGATGTTATTTAGGTATTTTGCTATTCAATAGACAGTTTTGCTCCCTAAGAGAAAGTTTGTTTCTCTGCCTGCACTATGAGAATAATTTAGATATTTTCAGTGTTTAGTTTTTTCATCCAACAAATTGGTATGTTTCACTATGATTTTATTTCTGTTGTTGGTTTTTTGGCTCTTTTTTTTTTGCCCCAGAAACAGCCATTTCTTAATTCCCTTTCAGTCCTACATTAGACTTACTGTTGTGTTCTTCTGAGTCACGGTTTTCACCCTAAAACCATTATAGGTGCCTGTCTAGTAGTAATACTGATGGTGATGATATTTAGAATATAGTGCTTATAACATATCACATCACTGAATTCTTTGAGCAGCTTTGTGAAATAGGCCTTGTCATCCTCATTTTGAAGTTGAGAATATTATTAGCTGTATCTGTCTTTTGTTGCTCATATATTTATATACATATTAAATATTTTTGTTTTTTTCTCTTACCCCTTATCATTTGATGTAAAATTTATTAATAATGATGAACCTTATAGTATTTCAGTAACAGGACATCAAAGGTGAAATAGAAATGTTCCCCAAGAACTTGGCCTTCTCTTGTGGGGAAGAGGTTGGTGCGTTTTCAGTTGTATGAAGGAAAGCTGCCTTGTGGTATGTAGAGTTATGACTTTGCTACTCCCTTTATTTGGAGATTGTGACTTTTAAAGAGATGGGTGTTGGGTGCAAAGTTGACAAGGGGTGGACTTCTGTGGTCTTTTGAAGGACTCAAGTTAGGCTGTCACACCATTAGTCAGTCAAACACTGATCTGGGTGTTACTGTGAAGGTGTTTTGTAGATGTGATTAAAGTCTGTAATCAGTTGACTTTCTTGAGGGAGGTTGTCCTAGACAGTCTAGGTGGGCCTGATTCAGTCAGCTGAATATTAAGAGCACAGATGAGGCCTCTCTGAAGAATTTTGCCCATGGACTGTGGCATAGCCCATGCCTAGGACTTCCAGGTAGCCTTGCTGATGTTTTGCTCTATGGATTTCAGATTTTCCTAGCCAAGTCCCATAATCATGTAAACTAATGTCTTGCAATAAAATCTCCTGATACACAGTTCTTACTGGTTCTGTTTCTCTGGTTGAACTGTGACTGGAACAGAGGAAAAGAAACTCATCCACAGCCAGGCAAGCCAGTAAGTGGCATAGGTGGGACTAGCAGTCCACGCCCTTGGTTCTCCCTATGGGATGGCTTAGATGCCTTCCCTATCAGCTGCTGCTCTCCTCCCTAATCTGGCTGTCCTGGATCCTGTTTCATGTCCTCCACGACATTTACTCTCTGCAGAGTCATGACAGCAAGGAGAAGATTGTTGTTTATCATGTGTTTGTATTAGATACAAGTATATTCCTGAGCAGCTTAGGAGTTAGCTTGTGCCCTTTACTTTAACCAATGACTAGTCAATGATGACTATATATATTTTTGTGAATAATTCATTGAATAGGGAATGTGAGATTTTCAGAATCTTACTTAACATTAAAGTTACTAGCTATATGGAATTCATTTTTTCCTCATTAATTTCACTATAAATAACCACATGGGCTTTTCTACCCTATGTGTTGAGATTTTCACTGGATATAGTTCCTTGAAGAGGTATTCCTAAAATTCATTAGACTGAAGGGGACTCTTGAGTTTTGAAAAAGGGGAATACAAGCGATTTCTTGCTCTCAAAAGGCTTTCTAGAAAATTGTTGAGGAAGAGGCTCTTCACTGGAAACTGTGGGGCTGAATACTTCAATGGTTAAAGAACTGATTTTCAACTTATTAGATGCAGTGCCCCCCTCTGTAAAAGGCACAATTTTTTACATCACATTTGACATCTTGAAATGAGATTCATTGATAATATAACCAACAATATACATATTAAAAAATAATAATATATTAATAATACCCCAACTATAAGGTAACTGAAACTAAAGGAAAACAATGTATAATAAAATAACACCTATTTCTGAATGTTTGGGTATAAAGTACAGTGAAAAAGTAAAAGTGTTAGTCACTAGCTCATGTCTGACTCTTTTTGACCCTATGGTCTATAGCCCTCCATGGTTCTCTGTCCATGGAATTCTCTAGGCAAGAATACTGGAGTGGGTTGCCATTTCCTTCTCCAGGGGATCTTTCTGAGCCAGGGATTGAACCTGGGTCTCTTGCATTGCAGGTGGATTCTTCACCATCTGAGCCACCAGGGAAGTATGTGCTACTTCCCTGGAATGGGTATGGTTTTATGCTAAATGTTCCTTAAGGAGTCAGATATTTGCCTAGTCAGGGACCCTGTCAGTGGTGTAGCTGTAAGTGTGAACTGGAAAGACAAATTATACCAGTGGCTTGGTTGTCTTGAAGAGTGATGCAGCTGGTGATGTGGTTTTCTGATACAGTGAACAATTCTTGGTAGACTTCAGAACAAAATTAATTACAATTTTCCCTCGATTTGCATGGCGGTTGCATTTCAGGAAACATAATGAGATCTTAAGACAGTGCAAAAGTACTTTTTGTTTTATGTAATATTGGGTTAAGTTCCATGCTCAGAAAATTAAAACAGGTTTTTACAAGCTCCAGAGAGCAGAGAATTTCATCCACCCAGAACCACTGAATAAGAGGCAAACACATGGCATGCATTTAGCTAATATTTGCATGAATGTCTGAAAGTTTTTCATCTCCATGAAGTTGAGGGTGGGGGGCATTTGAAAATCACACAGGATGAGGGACAATTTTTCTCTGTGCAGGACCATCCCATACCCACTGAGTGGCCAGCATCTATTACCCTTGCTCACTAAAGACAGTGGTGCTTCTAATTATTCTGAGAGCTCACAAAGTTGCCACCACAAATTTCCCAATCGCCCCTTTGGGTGGTGCTGCTGAGAATCACAGAATTAAGCAATGATATGGGTACAGTATCTGTCCATCAGAAGCTGAGGTAAATTCACTCACAGAAGTGATGCCTGAGCCAGTGGTGATGGGGCAGCCCCGCTACAGGGACCTTCTGCTTTGAAGTATGTGAGCAACAGTGTAAATGTGACCCTGAGAGAAAAGTCAGGCTTTGGAAAGGGGTGTATGACTCAGGACACAGCCACCTCCAGCTCACAAGGACCTTTGTGCAAATTATAGAAAAATCCCCACTCTAGGCCAACCAGCTTGGATAAGAGCTCAGTTTGGTCACTGATATGAGTACATGCAATCCGCAGGGCCTGACAAGGAGAACCCTGCTCAGAAATCGGGTGTCTCTCCCAACCACTTGGCTTGAGCAGCCTTTTTATAGGATGCAACTTGCACACACCTTGCTGAGTTTCCACATGAGACAGAAATTAAGTGTCAAGAGCAAAAGATAAATTCATCATGGCATTGAGAAGAGAACTAAAGGGACTGAGCAATGAGCAAAAAAGCATAAGTGAAAAGAAGATAGGTTTAATGGAATCTATCAACAAGTTGAGGGCGTCATCCTCTCATACTTTGTGTCATAAAGCTGGGTTATACCAGTGACTTAGTCTACATAGAGTTCATGGAAATTTGGAGCATGGAGCATTGGTACTCATTGGGGTAATAAAGTCTTGAGGTATTTGTCAGAATTCTGCTAGCTAAATACACTTAATACACTTAATTGAAATGTACTGGGAAATCTATTTACAGTGTTGCTTGCTTGCTTAGTCACTCAGTTGTGTCCAACTCTTTGTGACTGGACTGTAGCCCGCCAGGCTCCTCTGTCCATGGGATTTCCAAGGCAAAAATTTTGGAGTGGGTTGCCATTTCCTTCTCTGGATTTACAGTGTTAGATGATTCTATATATTTTTGTGGGAACAATTATTCTTGTTGACCAGGAAATCAAACTCCAAAAATCAAAGCGCCTTCCTGGAGGAAACCTGAGAAGGTGTTTATTTTTAAACTAATCTTTATTGGAGTAGTTTAGTTTACTAAACTAGTTTCTGTTGTACAGCAAAGTGAATCAGTTATACGTATATCCCTCTCTTTTGTATTTCCTTCCCATTTAGGTCACCACAGAGCACTGAGTAGGGTTCTCATTGAGCTCTCATTCCCCGGAAGTAGGCATGGCAACCCACTCCAGTGTTCTTGCCTGGAGAATTCTGTGGACAGAGGAGCCTGGTGGGCTACAGTCCATGGGGTCGCAGAGAGCTGGACATGACAGACCGACTAACACTCATTGCGTTATCTATTTTATCCATGGCATCAATAGTGTATATATGTCAATCCCAATCTCCTAATTCATCCCACCTCCCTCTTCCCCTCATTGGTGTCCATATGTTTGTGTCTGTGTCTCTATTTCTGTTTGTAAATAAGATCATCTATGCCATTGCTTTAGATTCCACATATATGCATTAATATGCCTTGAAGGACATTTCCATAAGGCTACTATGGAACCCATAAGCCTGCTCTGACTTATGCCAAAATAGCACATACACACCCCTTTTTTGGGCCCTTGACTGCTCACGGCCTCAGAATTCTCACCCAACTTGACTAGACAGTGTAGAGAAACTGACAGATTTTTACCCTTTGTCTCTGATTTGTTGAGCCTCCACATGGATCACCCCTTTTGTTTGAACTCTTCATTGTCAGTTTCTTTCCTCATGACTTTGTTAGAGGGAAGACATCTCATTTCACAGGTGGCCCATGAGGAGACACCCCAGGACCATCAGGAAACATTCTCCCAAACATATGTAGGGTGGTTATATCAGTAAAAATAGGCTGAATCATGCTGTGTGAAAACTAACATTAAAAATTTCAGCGGCATAACAGAGCAAACTCATTTCTCTTTCACACAAAGTCCTCTGCAGAGCCAGTTCTCCAGGGAAGTAGTGGTTTGGGATTCTGGGCTACTTCCTGGTACCTCCATCTCCTTATGTTCTTTGATTGCTGTGGCATGGAAGAGAGTTAATAGAATATCCTGACCCAGCAATGTTATGCTTTGGCCCAGAAATGCGATGTCACTTCTGCTTCCAAGTAATTGGTTAGACTTGGGGAAATTGTTCTCCTGTGCCCAGAAGAGGAGAATCTTGTGTGAGTGAGCCTTAGTGGTGAAGGAATACCAGCCATGTGTATCATAGTAACGAAGCCCCATAGACTAGATTCACTGGAAAAGACTCTAATTGCTGGGCAAGATTGAGGGCATCATGTGAAGGGAGTGACAGAGGATGAGATTGTTGGATGGCATCACTAACTCAATGAATATGAGTTTGAGCAAACTCCAGGAGATAGCAAAGGACAGGGAAGCCTGGTGTGCTGCAGTTCATGGGGTCACAAAAAGTCAGACATGACTTAGTGACTGAAGAACAACAATGTGGCTTAAACAACAGAAATCAACTTTTTGCATAGTTCTTGAAGATAGAAGTCCAAGATCAAGGTGTCATCAAGGTGTTTTCTCCTGAGGTCTTCTTATGTTTTCCTAAACTGCAGAGCGCAGCTGATCTTTGAGTTTGTCCTCATTCCTACAAGTGGGATCCCTTCATTATGTTATTTGTTGATGGCTCGTTGGACCAAGCTATACCAAAGAAGAACCTGGATATAGGCTCTAGCTACATCCTTAGAGTTTGTAGATGGATTTTGACAAAGACTGAAGATGGGGGAATATTGTCTCTTCTGTCTTCCTACTTCTCCCATCAGCAACCTTTTCCAATTTTCTTGTGCTTCTCTTAGTGTTTAAAAACTGGGCTCATGCTTGTTCCTCTCCCACAAAGAGGTGCATTTTTTTCCCTCATTGTTCCCCCCTCCATCATGGAATTTTACCAGGACAGATATATTACATATCTGTTTATTTATCTTATGTATATCTGCGATCTATTAAAAAAGATAGTAAGGTTTTATTTCACCCTCTAAGAACCAGTTTTGCCCCCTTTATTGTCCCTGTTGAAAATCCATGTTCTGGGCCAACTGGATGAAAGAATGCTTGTCCAGGAGTTGGTCTAAGTTAGTGGGTGAAATGGTCAGTCCAGTGCTGTCTTTTGTGGACTTGAGACGCCTGCAGGCACTACTGGCCCTACACTGGCATGCAGGTTACCCTGTAGAAGAAGGTCCATTTTCACATATCTAACGAAGCCGAGCAGGGGTTCATCATGGTCCAGGCTATGGCAACCTTAAGAAGGGTTTGCAAAGTTGCTTCTTCTGAGATTGATTAGCTTCATGCCCCAGAGTATGGTTGCCTCCCTTCTTTCAGGAATGGTGATTTATATGAGAGTGATACTAATGAATGGTCACAGCCATCCTGGGCTGCATTTATGTGGGCCTATTTTTTTTTCTCTCATGGTTTTCATCAGGAAGAGCCCTCATTATGTTTAACTAGCTTAAGCAGCAATTTCAATATTAACTCCTCAGCATCAAGGGGTCCCAGAGCCCCAGCTGTGGCTAGGTGAGCCTAAAACAATACGGGATTCTAAAACATGGTCATCAATGTGTTTATATTTGTTTTCCTGAAGGAACTCATCCAGGAGCAAGGCTGCTTCCCTTTATCCTTTGTATCTGCTTGTATCTGCTTCCTCACACACTGTGATCGCTTCAGAAAGCTTGCTCTGAGGCCCTCACAAGGTCCTTGACCTATACTCTGAAGTTCCATCCACGTGGGTCATTTCGCTCAGTCATCTTAGTCTGCTTAGTGTCCTCTCATGTCAGTATTCTCATTCCACCCCTTCTGATGGCATCTGGATCTCCTAAAGGAAGCAGCCCCTTTAGTGTGGTGATTGGTGGGTCAGCGACAGGAACCTTTTCTGAGGTCTAGATGGACTGGCCTCCTAACCAGTGCGTGGGGACAGCACAGCATCGAGACTGTCACTGTTTGTCACAATGTATAGAATACTTGGGGCCTGGTTCAAATCCCTGTTCCATCACTTCCTGTGAGACCTTAGAAATTTTTCTCAGACTCAGTTTTCTCATCTAAAAATGGGGAAAGAATAGAAGCTACCTCACATGGGTGGTTGTGAGGATTCAATGGGTTAACACACACATGAAGCATTTAAACTATTGTCTGGTACCTCCTGAAGTACTTGGTAAATGCTGGCTGCTATTCCTACCACCTACTATGACGATGCTTCTGCCACCCCTATTGTTCTCCCCAAGCCTTGTGAGTACTCCTTCATCTGTGCACAAGGGATGGGAGGTGTGTTTTGAGTGTTTTTTCTCTTCTTTAACTCTGACTATAGCATTATAGACCCTGGGCCTCACTCATCTAACTTCTTCAAAACAATAACTCAGAAGTATATAGGTATTTGCCCATTAAATTCTTGCTGCAATTTCATTGTGTAGAGCTTCGGTTTTGAAATTAGATTGGAAACTCCATCAGATTTGTCATTCATTGTCAAATATTATCATGTGCCAGTAATCACAGTGGGGATAGAAGACTGAGTAAGGTATTTCCCCCTCCTCAAGAAACTTACGCTCAGAAGACAAAAAAATGGGTGGATACAAATCACTGGAATAATAATAATTAGAGACATTTGCTCCTTGTCAGACTGCACTGAGCACTTGTCCATTTGTTTTATAACTAACTCCTGAAAACAATCCTATGGCACAGGGAGGCAGAGGTCCTAGAGTTTAAGTAGTAAGTGAAAACGTGAAGAATTAAACCTTGGGCCTTCTGACTTCTGAGCTTGTGGTGTGACCATTCACAACACAAGTCATGAGAGTCTCACAAGTCTGCTGGTGGGATCAGAGGAAGGAGAAGTCTCTTCTAGCTGGTGTGTTTGTGCTGTAGGTGTGCTTACAAGGAAAGGTGTGGTGGCAGAGATAGCTTTTTAACAGTTCATTCCTGGGATTGGTGGGTAGAATTTACATGGGAAAGAAGCATCCTGAGAAGTAGGACCAGAATAGAAGTCCCAGACAGTATTGTGAAGCTGGGCATTTCTAGGGCCCTGGGTGTAATTTGTTTGGATCAAAATAAAGAATATGGGCAGAGAAAGTTCAACTGGAGCCATCTTAGGTTCAGACTCCGTAAGGCCTTGAATGACAGGCAGAGAGTTTGCATTTTTTTCCCCCACTGGGGTAGTCTAGGAGAGTAGAGAGAACCCCAGCCTTCCTAACTGGATACACCTGCATGTGAATTGTAAGTTCTTACGAGGCACTTGGGGAGGATGCCTCAAGCTCTCTGATCTTCAGTTTCCTCACTGATGACTTTAGTGAGGATTTTGTTCCTGCTTCTTTGTGGAACAGATGGAGGGATTCAGTTCAGTTCAGTCACTCAGTTGTGTCCAACTATTTCCGACCCCATGAACTGCAGCACACCAGGCCTCCCTGTCCATCACCACTCCCAGAGTTCACTCAGACTCACGTCCATCAAGTCAGTGATGCCATCCAGCCATCTCATCCTCTGTCGTCCCCTTTTCCTCCTGCCCCCAATCCCTCCCAGCATCAGAGTCTTTTCCAATGAGTCAACTTTTTGCATGAGGTGGCCAAAGTACTGGAGTTTCAGCTTTAGCATCATTCCCTCCAAAGAACCCCCAGGACTGATATTCTTCAGAATGGACTGATTGGATCTCCTTGCAGTCCAAGGGACTCTCAAGAGTCTTCTCCAACACCACAGTTCAAGAGCATCAATTCTTCGGTGCTCAGCCTTCTTCATACTTCCTGCCTAATATTATCACTGTGAGAATGACAATAACTGAGGCAACACACAAGCCCAGCAGTCCATAAATAGCAGCTACCATTATCATATTATTAGAGATGCATTGTTGAGGTTGTTGGGCAAGAGGGTGGTGTGAGTGTGGTTTTGAGGAGCTTTCTCTAGCGCATATGTCTGTGAAGAAGAGGAAATCCTGCAAGTGGGGAGATCAGCAGGAAGCCACCGAACCACTGAGATGCAGCAGAGAAAGAATGAGTGTCTGAAGGGAGGGGCCTGGGGTGGAGCCCTTGATGTGTCAGGAGTGGGGTCAGAGCTGTGGGCTGCCTGTGGGTAACCAAGAATCTGCCCAGGAAGCTTCTGTGTCATCATGTATCAAGGTACACTCAGATATTTTCTCAGTCCTTTTAAACCCATGAGATGTTTACAGTACAGTAGGGTAAAGCTTCAAGGCAGAGCCTAGTTCTAGATGATTCTGACTTCCATGCATCCTGGGCTTCCACCTTAGCACCCTGCCTTGCTTTCTGCTAATGAAGCTTCAGCTGTGCACTTCTCTGGCTATGTGTTCTGAGTCAATGGAAGCCGTATCACTGTCCTGATTTGGTGTTTAGAGCCAGAGAAAGATCCTATGAATATGTCTAATAACCAGTAACCACTAATAACCAGTAACCATGACCAAATTGATCCTCTCAAAAAGTTTTCCTTAGTACTTTGTTGACTTCTATACCACCAAGCTGCTATGCAGCCTGCCCCTTCCCACTTTATGAGTGCTGCTCATTGGGGTTGCATATTTCTGGTAAGTAATTGTTTGGATTTACTATATAAATGCACCTTTATTGTTCACATGCCTTGGCCACTGCATTTCTCTTTGAGTCTGGAACTGGCTTCTAACACGTGAACTGTGTTGTTTTTTTTTTTTTATGACTCAGTCACACGAACCTCTTTTGACAAAAACAAGAAGGGGGTTTGTGGGACAGGCTCTGTGAGCCCACCAGACAACAGGGGCCGCTTTGCCAGTGAGAGGTCAGCCCTGTTTCATGATGAGGCATGAAATATCAACAGCTGGAATTTTTGTTCTTAAGCCAAGTCGGAAGGAGGTGAGGCATGTTAAGACAGGGTGTGTGTGTGTGTGTGTGTGTGTGTGTGTTTTCTTCTTTTTTTTTTTTTTTTTTTTTAAAGAAGACTGAGGATACAGAAAAGCAGCAGCTTGGACAAATAAGAAGGAAGAATCATAAACATGTCCCACTAAGTTGGGGTCCTGACTTGTCCGCTGCAGCTCTGCTCTAATAGCACTGGGATTCCTGTAGCGGAAACCACTCACATGTTATCCCAGAATTTGCAAACAGCAAAGGGAGCTAAAAGATCCCTGGAGTCCACAACTGTGTATTCAGTATCCCAAGCCCTTTGTTAGGTCTGTTTCTAACCATTATTTCTATTTGTGGTTTTACCATTGTATTATCAATATTGACATCTGCCTTCAACACCCAACACACAGTAGGTGTTGTGTCAATTTTCATTTTAAAGTTTTTATTGGAGTGTGGTTGATTTAGAATGTTGTGTTAGTTTCAGGTATACAGCAAAGTGAGTCAGATATATATAAATCTCAACCCTTTTAGATTCTTTTCCCATATAGGTCATTACTGAGTATTGAGTTCTCTGTGCTATATAGTCCGTGGGTGTGTGTTCAGTCACTTCAGTCGTGTCCAACTCTGTGACTCTGTGGACTGTAGCCCACCAGGCTCCTCTGTCCATGGGATTCTCCAGGCAGAGATACTGGAGTGGATTGCCATGCCCTCCTCCAGGGGATCTTCCCAACCCAGGGATTGAACCCGTGTCTCTTACATCTCATTCACTGACAGGCGAGTTTTTTTTACCACTAGTGCCACCTGGGAAACCAAAGTTTTTAAAGTAAAAGTCCTGATGCTTGGACTCCTCTCCTATCTTATGACCAAACCCTGACCTTATATTCTGGTTGGTCCAACACTGAGTTCTCTGGCTTCTTGCTCTGGTTTTGCTTTGGATTACTTGTTGCTTCCTTATATTTACCTCTTCCTCTGGGACTCAAATCCTGCTCTCCTGATGATCTCCCTAGAGCCTGAAGTTCCTCTGCTCTGAAACACCTCTCCTCTGACTGTTACAGATTGTTTTGACACCAACTCTCCTCGCCCTGCCTGCTCCCCAGAACCCCGCACACACACACCTGCCATGTGTAGGCCCTCCCACCTCTTCTCCACCCCTGGGATCCGCTTCTTAGCTGCCCTAAGGTGTAAGGCTGTCTAACCTCTGACTCTGGCTTTTCCCACGCAGTGCATTCCTTCCACTGACTCTGACTTGATTCATGTCGATGTATGGTGAAAACCACCACAACACTGTAAAATAATTACCGCCAATTAAAATAAATTAATTTAAAAAATCTGTGGAAGGCAGCTGGACCTGGGGACATGGGTGTCCAACAAATGTCAGACTTTTTAATGAAAAATGTTTATCTGTGACTTCCAAATGAGAGAAAATTCTAAATCCTTCCTACATGACCTTTTCAGAGCATGTGCTTTGGGTCTCTGTGCTGTGCTGTGCTTATTCGCTCAGTCATATCTGACTCTTTGCGACCCCATGGATTGTAGCCCACCAGGCTCCTCTGTCCATGGGGATTCTCCAGGCAAGAATACTGGGGTAGGTTGCCATACCCTTCTCAAGGGGATCTTCCTGACCTAGGAATCAAACCAGAGTCTCCTGCATTGCAGGTAGACTCTTTACCATCTGAGCTACCTGGGAAGCCCACTCTGAGTCCCTAGTAGTGAATATATTTTGATGATCCCTAATCTCTCTTCAATAAGCTGAACAGGGACCTAACCACGATATTAGTACTGAGGGATGGAGAGAGGGAATTAAAGGAGGTTCCTATGCTTCTTTCCTCATTACTCACCCTATGCAACAGGGCAATATCTGAGGATAACTTTCCAACTCTTAGTTGAGGAAATAAATCAAAGCCTTTGGTGGAAGCATCAGAGTGTGACTTTTTCTCCCTGGTACCATCTCTAAAACTGACGAAGGATAAAGCACCATCCAGTACTTCTCACTGAGCCCTGGGATGCCAAAGGAGCTGAGGCACATGGCCCTCAAGGTCTGGAGAGCTAACCCAGAGTGGCAGGGAATAGACTGTGTTTCATGGTTTGACCCAGCAATTGCACCCCTAATTGGGCACACAGTTGCACTTTCATGCCATTTAAACACTTTAAAGAACCCGTACTCAAGACAGAAGGCCACTGTGTGTTTTCCTGAGGGTGCAGTGAGGGAAGAATGCAGGGGCTCTCTGAGCATAATTAGGCATTTAATTGCACATCTAGACTTCACCGATGGTTTTGCACGCACATTTGATTATGATTCACTTGAAAGCACCCCGCTGATGCTAGTCTGTCTTCCATTTCTCTACAAAGAAAATTAGGGAGGAAAATATTCAAAGCATTTAATTCTTAAGTCTTATTTCTTTCGTTTCTTTTTAGTTCTAACTTCCCTTCAAGTTTCTAGAGAGTTAAAACAACCACTACCAACAGGGAATTCCACATCTGACTCTTATAAAGCATATAAAACAGAATGTACATAACTGTGGGTAGTTTGCAATTAGAGCATAAGTATAGTACAAATGTGGTGTCGCTCATCTACTAGGAGCCCACTTCTTGCTCTCTACCCATATTTTCAGATTGAGAAATCAAGGCATTAGGGTCAAATCTTTGACCTAAGGCACTGAGTAGCATATATATGTCAGGAATATAAATTGCCCTTGACATCATGTTCTTTTCTGTCATCAAGCCAAAAGACCAGTGTTACGTGTTTAACTCTATTCTCCTATTGCAGATGTAAACAATGGCTAACCTCAGAGACTTGGGTTATGCAGAAATATAGACTTGGATATTTTGATCCAATTTCTTTTTCATACCCATCTTCTTGGGTGCAGCACCAAAAAATTTCAAATGAATACTTTGGAAATGAACTCATCTCTTTTCTTCATCCTTTCTGCCTTCCTAATTTGAGTACTTTGCAGAGATTAGTGTTTGGGAATTTTTGTTTTCAGTCCAAGTGTATGTTCCATACTTTTTAAATTGGCGTATTCCATTGACCAAAAGTCACTCAAGTTGTGTTGGCTCTGCTACACGTATACTGTTGGCTGCTGTGTCTCCTAGTTTTTCATAACTTGGCCATCCTCAGAGCAGTCTGTAAGGAGCCATCTTTAACCTAGTTTTGGCTTAATCTGACTTTGGCTTACTGCAGTAGTTAAGAATATCACCCAGAGGAGCTTCACAGCTGGGGCTAGTGGTAAAGAATGGCATCCAGGGTAGACATCGACTGAATGTAAGATATTGAGGGGTAGTTAGGCTATGTCTGAACCATCATCATGAATCTAGGGCTTCCCAGGTGGCTCAGTGGTAAAGAATCCGCCTGCCGATGCAGGAGACACAGATTAGATCCCCGGGTCAGGAAGATCCCCTGGAGAAGGAAATGACAACTCACTCCAGTACTCTTACCTGGGAAATCCTATGGACAGAGGAGCCTGGCAGGCTACAGTCCGCAGAGTGTCAAAGAGTTGAACGTGACTTAGTGACTAAACACAACATATGAGCCATTATTTAACTACATGTTCATCAGAGGTAGATTTGTACTGCACAGATAACAAATGCTTAATAGTAATATTAAATATTGATTTCTAATCCCTTCCTGCTAAGAAATTAGCAAAAATTCAGCCAGATACAGCTGGCTTTTCAAGAAGTCGCTAACAGGAGGTAAGTATGAGAATCACCAGTTTGGGGTGGTATGCCTCAAAATACAGAAACACAGGCCCTCTGAATCAGAAATCCCAGGGCAGGACCCAAGCCTATATTTTAAAAATGTTCCTTAGTGATTCTGATGCTTTTGCTGTGGAGAAGTGGAAGGTGGGGAGACTAGTTTCTGTTCTGGTCCTTCCTGAAATATATTTGTTCTTGCTATGGTGTTAGGTTGGGAGTCATGGAATTTGAAGACCTGAATTCAGCTGAAGACTGCACAGTTTATTAGAAGTTGTGAGAGGGACCTCCCTGGTCATCCAGTGGTTGAGTTCCTCTTAAAATGCAGGGGGTGGGGGTTTGATCCCTGCTTGGGGAGCTAAGGTTCCCCCTGCCTTGAAGCCAAAACACCAAAACATAAAATAGAAATAATATTGTAACAAATTGAATGAAGACCTTAAAAATGGTCCACATTAAAAAAAAAAATCTCAAAGTTGTATGCACCTGTGCCCCAATGTCCTTCTCTGTAAAAGGTGAGATAACAGGATCTGTTGGGATTCAGAGAGGTTGTATGCTTGGCCATGTCTGGCATCACATGGCAGCTTCAAGTCAAGTTCATCAAGTGGGCTGTTCCTATCATGAACTTGATGAGTTCGTGTCCTCCACATCCTATCCGTTGTCCTCTGCTGGAGCAATGTCTTACATTGGGGTCCTTATATTTTGCAGAGCAGTGTCATACCTTACTCCTAATGAGCAATGTGAAAGTAATAAAGAAGTGTGTGTGTGTGTCTGTGTGTGTGTGTTAGTGGCTCAGTCATGTCCAACTCTTTGTGACCCCATGGATGGTAGCCCGTCAGGCTCCTCTGTCCACGGAATTTCCCAAGCAAGAATATTGGAGTGGGTTGCCACTTCCTCCTCCAGGGGATCTTCTGGACCCAGGAATTGAACCTGCATCTCTTGAGTGTCCTACATTGGCAGGCGGATTCTTTACTACTGTGCCACCTGGGAAGCCCAATAAAGAGGCAGAACTTCCTTCAAATATGCCCCTTGCCCTAACTCTCTGCTTACTCTAATCCCAACATTGTTTGCCAGTCTAGTACAGGGAGTAATTTCCTAATGGGTCTGGGCAGAAAGTAGATTCTCCCACTGGGAGGAGGCATGCTTATCCAAAAACTGCCAGTGTGAGATCATTCTGCTATCATCTGTAGGATGAAGGGTCAGTGAGGATGACCACGTGATGTGAATGAACACGCTGTGCTGTGTGGGTGTGTTTGGGTCTCAGCGTTTTGTTTCCCAGCTTTATTGTCAGTTCCCCAGGGACAGCTCCCCCCACCCCATCCAGGGCTTCATGGGGCTCTGGGAACAGGGAATGTGTGTGCCAGGCAGCCCTCTGGCAGAGGCATGGTTTGTTTATCATTCTGGTTTAAATTGCCTCTCTTATGTACTAGTATTTATATGTATAACAAATGGGGACTGGCTAATTATGTGGTTCTTAGTAGGAATTGAGTCTCTGCTGGAACCAGCCCAATCTCTGCCCACTATTTATAGCCTTCATATGTCCCAAATTTTCCAGTTCTGATTTCAAATATTCTATCCCACTGTCTCCAGAAGTACACTTTATGCTTGTCAGACCACATGTCAATTTATGGTTTGAGAAATATAGTCACAGTATTATAACTGCCACCCCAAACACCACATTTTCTGACTGTGAGATTGGAATCCTGCCTTTTCAAAACAAATTGGACATACTTCGGAAGTGTAAAAAAAGATCTTTTCTTCTCCAAATTTTCTTGGTAAGCAGTTGACTCAAGACTTCACCTAAAAACCATGCAGATCTGGGATTAAATGGCTATAATAATAAAGAGCTTGATGACAATTGTTCTTGAGATGGTACCTTTCGCAGAGAATGTGACCAATCGATAGAGTAAACAAATAGTTTGAAAGGGTATATGGAGATTTTCTTTCTGTAAGCTACAGAACTCTGATCTGAATAGGCTGTGTTTCTTCCCCATCATACATGAAGGCAGAACTTCTGCTGCATGAAGTGATAAAGGGGCAGATTTCTAACACTGTTTGGTCCCTTTTTTGTATTGGACAAGATGCTGGACCATTTATCTTAATCCTCTGAAGAGGACCAGGGCATAGGCAGTATAATCTTCATGTCCCAGATGGGGGAATAAAGTCTGGGAGATTTAGAAGCATTCTTGGCTCACTCAGGTGGCAAGCAGTATAGTTAGAACCAGAACACGGGGCATTCTGACTACCAAAAAAAAAAAAAAAAAAAAAAACCACCACACAACTGTTAAGTCACTCAGTACCAAAAAAAAAAAAAAAAAAAAAAAAAACCACACAACTGTTAAGTCACTCAGTCTTGACTGACTCTTTGCAGCCACATGGACTGTAGCCCACCAGGCTCCTCTGTCCATGGAATTCTCCAGGCAAGAATACTGGAATGGGTAGCCATTCCCTTCTCTAGGGGATCTTCCCTACCCAGGGATCAAACCCAAGCCTCCTGCCTTGTAGGCAGATTCTTTGCCATCTGAGCCAATAGGGAAGCCCATGTCTCTATAGGCTTCTCACATTACTCTTCATTTCCCCCAGAATGATAATAGATGAAATTTAACTGGAATTACATCTCATCAGCCCCAAGTTCCCCATTATTTGCTGAGATATTTGCAGATGTAACCAGCATGATAAATGCACTATTGCCTTTGTCACTGCTTCCTACCTTGTGTCACAATACTGGTGTGGATGTCTGCGTTTGGGGGGACAGACTGTGAGTAGGAGTGTTTGAAGGCCACATAGAGAGAGTGTCTTATCCAAACTAATGCCTTATCCATGGTGAAGCCCACCAGTGGCTCTGCACAGCTGGACCAAATCTGGTATTTGCAACAAATAGCACATGAGCATGCCCTAGTCAATGGAAGTGTACTTCCACGTGTCTCAGAAACCAAGGGACAGCTTTCTTGCCCATGTCTCCCTTCCTTACAAATCCCAGCAGATATCACTACTAGAATTAGTACAAGATGGTGACTGCTGGCTCTAGAAAACCCAAAGTCTTTTCACATATGGCAACCTTTATGTCTATGGAAGATGATCTCAATAAAATGCATAGAAATTTAAAGAAATGGGGTATGACTTCTGTAAGAGGAATGGTTCTAGGATCTAGAACAGTGCCTCATCCAAAGTGAGTGCATTGTTGAGTAAATGAATGAGTTAAGAACTCAATGACTCTTTACAATTGTATTCCAGAGAAGTCTACAGACTATTGTAGCATCTCATAAACTGGCAGTCATGATGCCAAGGCAGAGAAGAGTCTTGATTAATCGTTTGTTGAGTGTGGTTAGAGGTGGTTCTATTTTCAGAGGGGCTACCCTGGTGGCTCAGGCTGTAAAGAATCTACCTGTAATATGGAGACCTAGGTTCAATCCCTGGGTCAAACAGATCCCTTGGTGAAGGGATTGGCAACCAGCTCCAGTATTCTTGCCTGGAGAATCCCATAGACAGAGGAAGGAGCCTGATGGGCTACAATCCTTGGGATCACAGAGATCCCTAGATGCCACAGGAAGCATGCCATCTGTGGAACTGAGATATCCCAGCACCTTGTGGGGTCCTGATATTTAACAGTCAGGTCATAGCACAATATCTGAGCCATAGCTTAGCCATGACTAAGAGAATCGCAACTCTGTTCTTGATTATAGAATATCCATAAATAGAAAAACTACCTATTAAAAAATATTGCTTTAGACTTAGTTGTTGAGAGAGCCAAGACAAATAACATGTGATCTTCCTGGTTACAATGATCACTTTATTGATGTTGCTGGAAGCTTTGCTTTATGAATAATTTTCTCCCACCTCCTCGTGAGGGTGCACTAAAGTGGCTTCTTGGGAAAACACTGGTAGAATTGAATGCTTATGACTTTTAAGCTGCTGGAACACTCTAAACAAAGTAAGTTACCGTTAGATAATCCAAAAGATTCTTAGGGAAACTGGGGCTGTATACTGACTAAGCTGTTACATCTTTTCATTTTAAAACTAAAAGTATGCCTGCCTCTGGGAAAGAAAAAGAAGAATTTGAGCATAAAATCAATAAAATGACCTTCAATTAGTCAGATACACTTGAAGTACTGTGCTGTTTATTTTAGAAGGGGGAAGAAAGCAAACAAATAGAGGTTTGTGGCCAGTTTTCTTTGTTGAACTATAAGAGAGATTATTTAAAGAAAAAAAAAGGATCATAAGCTCTTGGCTTTTGAATATGGCTGGAAATCCATCATCATTTTGAAACTCTTTCCACCACATGGCATGCTGGTAAACTTTGGAGTGAATTCTTGTCCAGAAAAGTAAGACTCCAGCCTCCACCGGTTATGGCAAAGATGAATTAAAAAAAAAAAAATGGAGGCAGCATTGTTTTTATTTGCTCTGTATTTAGTAAGACAGGATATATTTTAAAAATCACTTTGCTAGAGTGAGAAGTGAGGATTTGTGGATTAAATCCCTTTTTTTAAAATTGTGATTGGAGAAGGCAATGGCAACCCACTCCAGTACTCTTGCCTGGAAAATCCCATGGACGGAGGAGTCCATGGGGTCGCGAAGAGTTGGACATGACTGAGTGACTTCACTTTCACTTTTCACTTTCATGCACTGGAGAAGGAAATGGCAACCCACTCCAGTGTTCTTGCCTGGAGAATCCCAGGGGCAAGGGAGCCTGGTGGACTGCCGTCTATAGGGTTGCACAGAGTGGGACACGACTGAAGTGACTTAGCAGCAGCAAAAGTCACATAATACAAAACATACTGTTTTAATCATATTTAACTGCACAGTTCAGTGGTGCTAAGGACATTCACATTGTTGTGCAATTCTCCTTGACATCGATCTCACGAATTTTTTACCTTCCTAAACTGGAATTCTGCCCGCATTAAACATTTAAGCCCTCAGTCCCCTTTCCCACCCCAACCTCCCATCCTCCAGCTCCTGGCATCTACCAATGTACTTTCTGACTCTATGAATTCGACTATTCTAGGTACCTCATATAAGTGGAATCAAACAGTATTTGTCTGCACCTAATGTATATTGGAATGCATTTTTTAAAAATTTGGAATATTACTGCTTTACAAGGTTGGGTTAGTTTCTGCTGTACAGTAAAGATGGATTAACTCTTAATAGAAGTGAATTAAGCTTTTCCCTTTACCTCCCGGAGGGTGGCCCCCACCACAAGATGAAGAAGTGATCAGTTACCCAGGGATGGGCTTGACAACTGCTATATGGATAGAGACTGGTTCTACACCCAGGGGTCTCTCATAGAGGTAGTTACGGGAGGGATTCTCTCCTGCTGGTAAACTACTATTCCATCTGGCAAGGAGGTTAGAAAGAAAGGGAAGTAGAAGATGGGTACCAAGGAAGTGGGGTGATATGTGCCAGGCTACACTGCACACTAGCCAATGTCCCTTCTAAATGGGATTCTCAGGCTCCCTGGTTGCATCCATCATTTCCATCATCTCCAATCCACCACAAACCCAGATTTTGAGAGTAAGAAAGATAGATGATCAAGGAATGAAAAAAGTGAATGTTTAAAGGGAAATTTATAGCAAAATTGGTCTGGTTCTGTAAAAGAGACTGAAAAAATGATTGAATGATTTGACTGAATTTCCTGGAAGCT
This sequence comes from Ovis aries, assembly GCF_016772045.2. Classification (NCBI taxonomy): domain Eukaryota; kingdom Metazoa; phylum Chordata; class Mammalia; order Artiodactyla; family Bovidae; genus Ovis; species Ovis aries. The sequence goes on from NC_056062.1 coordinate 47,695,128, forward strand.
GATGGAGAAGGAAATGGCATCCCACTCTGGTATTCTTGCCTGGAAAATCCCATGGACAGAAGAGCCTGGTGGGCTCCATGGGGTCACAAAGAGTTGGACATAACACAGAAACTGAGTACACACACCTGAAAATTGAATTCCCTATCATCTAATTTTTTCTCACCTTGTAAAATATTTTAAAGCTGTTGTATAGATTCACAACTTGCCTAAGATTGTAGTTTTTTTTTCTAAGTTTCATTCAACGATGCAACTATTAAATGTTGTTCAGTCACTTGGTCGTGTCTCACACTTTGCAACCCCACAGACTGCAGCACGCCAGGCTTCACTATCCTCCACTATCTCTGGAGGTTGCTTAAGCTCATGTCCATTGAGTCAGTGATGCTATCTAACCCTCTCTTCCTCTGCCACCCTCTTCTCCTGCCCTCAATCTTTCCCAGCATCAGGGTCTTTTCCAATGAGTTGGCTATTCGCATCAGGTGGCTGAAGTGTTAGAGCTTCAGCATCAGTCCTTCCAATGAATATTCAGGGTTGACTGAATATTCATTGGAAGGATTATTCCTTTAGGATTGACTGGTTTGATCTCCTAAGTGTAGTTATAAGACATGGACGTTGCTTGATGCTGCTGAACTTGAAATGTGGGCTTTTTGAGGCGGAAGGATGTTGATGATGGGATGGATTCCATTTAAAATTTTTAAACAGTTTTGTTTTCACATGTGGAAACACCAGCTGCAGATTTAGTACTCCATAAGATGTTTGTGAAATCCAAAAGGAATTTGTTGGAACATCATGAAGTTAGGTGACAACTCAGCAGAGTGCCTAGGATGCAGATGGCGCTCAGTCAGTGTTAGTGGGATGAGTGAGTGAATGGCCAGGAGCACTTAGCATTCATTGAGGAGATGAACACAACAGTGCTCTTGACACAGCTATGGAACTCAGTCAATGGGTGGCCTGAGGGAACATTTTACCGTTACAATTTGTTATTGATACAACTCACGGGACAGCTGCTCATTAGAAGACAGGGAATTAATGAGGCCAAGGATCTCCACTGAATGCCTCTAGGGGCCAGTTATCTTTGTTCTGTTCCAAGGCTGCATCCACCACCCATAACCTTTGCCAGCTGTCACACACCAGGGCATGCTCTTTGTCACACAGAGGCCCAGGAAGGAGACAGTGAGCAGATTAGCTCAGGCCCACTACCACTCAGGAGGAATAAAGCTACAGGCAAGCACTCTTTAGAGAGGACCACTGCAGCAACGGGGTAAATGGAGAACAGTCTGTTTGGAGCTAACTGTGGCTGTCACCACATGTTGCGGTTGTGTGTGTGCAGTGCCTAGCACAGTTGACTGGAGACACCCTAGCCATGTTTGCTGAATGTGGAGTCATTCCAAAGCCCTGACTCTAGCAAAACGCTCTGTACACAGAATTCAAAATGGACTTGGGCATATTACAACCACTTACCCCTTCCAGAAACCTCCTTTTGCTAAACCCATATATTTCAGAGGACTTCAGCATTACCTAGTAACATTCTTGGAATAATGGACTAGTATATTTTCTTCCTGGCAAGCCTCACCTTGATCTGCATTATCATTTAGCCCCCATCTGAAAACACCATTCATTTAAATAAGCAATAGAGACCGAAATAAAATTCCATTCATGCTTAACTCTCCAATGTGGTTTGGAAATGCTTTCTTCTTCAGCCAGTCTTATGTTACATGCTGGATGGTCTTTTCTTTGACCACCTCATAAAAAAGGGCTCATAAATACTTTTCATGTGTTATTTAAACTAGCGGTACTCCCCGAGGCACTGCACTCCTATTTTTTTTTTAATCCTTTGTGTATTTCTAAAGCATTTCTAAACCAGTAGCAGAAGTAAAAGCATATTCTAACTTTGAGAGGGCCATGTCCTATCACTATCAGGCCACAAATTTCCTTTACTGATAAAAGAATTTACTTCTCAGCGAAATGTTGCCTGATTTATATGTTTTCTTTCTAAAAATAATCTGGTGTGAGCAGTAAGTGCCAGAGTTAGAACGTAAGTGTCTTTTCTTAACGCTCAGAAATTGTGACTTTTCAGTACAAGGACGTTCTAGGATATTTTGCTAAACAAGAGCTTATGCTCCCACAACAATCTATTAACTTCTGAATAATAAGGCAGAGAAGATAGAGGGGTTGATGTTGCCCTGCATACAGGCTCATCAGTCTGTGCAGCATGGACTTGATGCAAACCTGAAATGGTCCATCTCCCCTTCCTAACATGGCTGGCACTTCCCCGTGCCCTGACTCACACGTTTCTGTTTCCCTCCAGTATCTTAGCTCTTGTATTTTCATTATGCTTGTCCTTCCCACTCTGAGATAAATTTTCATTGGCTGCACCACTGCCTCCGATTACTATGTTCTTCATCGCAAGTTGACACGAATCCATCATTGCTCCTTACTTAGGTCATAGAATTATAATATCTATTAGAGTTAGAAAGGGGTTGACAGTTAGAAAGGGGAAAGACAGGCAGACTAGTCTTTCCCTCTAAGTACAGAAATTCTTCCTTTGATAGTCCTCATGGATACCCCTTTAGTATTTGTTCCCACCATTTTAGGAACAAGTAGTTTTCAGCTTTGCAGGTTGTACTCCTATGGCTCAAACTGAAAGAGAGCCTAAACATGGATTGCATCTTCAAGCCTCTGTTGGCACTTACCTTCAAAGTTTATGAACTCAGTGGAACTTTGTACCTAATTTTGCTAGACTCTTTAAGGATTCGAAAAATGTCAAATCTGGTGGTCTCACTGCCTTATTTGTAATCATCTTCCAATCTATAGATCTATAGATTGGGCTTCCCTGGTGGCTCAACAGTGAAGAATCTGCCTGCAGTGGAGGAGACCTAGATATGACCCCTGGCTCAGGAAGATCCCTGCAAGAAAGGAATGGCCATCTATATATTGCAATCCATATGAACAGATGTGACTTCTGGACAAAATTCATGGACCCATATTTCAAGTTGCTTTCTGGTCTTTACCTGGATTGGTTTTTCTTTTATTCATTTAGCAAATCTTTATTGTTCTTCTCCAGACATTATGCTAGGCACTGGTGGTACAGGCATGAACCAGACAACACTCTTGGTCTCTTAGAGCTTACCTTTGATGGGGTATTTAGACAGCAAACATATAACATGCCCCATAGGTTCCTCAAACAAACTGGCTTGGAAATTAACCTGACAGCTTCCTTCCTCTTTAACTCTTCACGCCCTGAATCTCTACATCCTTGCTTTTCAAATTGTGTTCCCCAGAGTAGCGGCAGCTCTGAGACCTTGTTACTGGGTTGAAACTTTGGGAAGTGGAGTCTAGAAATCTATGTTCTCATAAGCTCTCTAGGTGACTCTGATGCATGCTCACGTTTGAGAGCCTCTGTCTATGTGTAATCACTATATGGCAGTCCCTTGATATCTGCAGGGTATTGGTTCCAGGACCCTTGTGGATACCAAAATCTGCGGATGCTCAGGTCCAGTATATAAAGTGGTTCAGTGGGGTCTCTGCATCCACGGGTTCCACGGTTGGTTGAATCCATGGATGCAGAGCCTATGGATGTGGAGAGCAAAGTGTAGAGCCTCTCAAGTTAGAGCTGTCACAGCCTCTTGATTTCTCTTTCTCTTCTCTAGTCACAAAGTCTTGTTAATCCTCCTTAGGATCCTCTTCCAGGCTTTAAATTTAGAAGTTTCTTCTGCCATTGGAATCTGCTAGGTTTTAAGTTCAGACCCTTATATCTTGCCTGGTGTAACTTCCTAATTGGCTTCTTCCCCATCATTCACTTTCTCTTCCAGTGCATCTTGCATACAGTCAACAGAGTTATCTTCCTAGGTTAAAAATTTTTTTCTTGTCCTGAAAAGCAATAGTGATCAAACAAAAATTCCTGTTGTCTTCTGGTTACCTTCTGGATAAAATCTAAAATTAATGAGACATACTGAGGTCCTGAATTTCAAATGGAGCTGATCTTGCAGCCTTGCCTATGCACCCCTGTGCTTATTCCCTGATTTTCCCTGACCCCTGAATACACCAGCTCTCTATTCCCTTTTGTGATTTTCTCTGCAAATAGCTCTTGGTTGTGACTATGCAGTCACCACATCTCCTCCTATCCCAGAGTCCTGTCCCAGTCTTTTTCAGCTGGCGAAACTCTCCTTCTCCTTCCAAAGCTAGACCGAATGTCATCTCACCTCTGAAGCCTTCTTTGACTTCTCCTGGAGGGTGTCCTTGCTCCCCTGCCTCCCCATAGTGCTCTGTTCACACATAAGGGAAGCACGGCTACGTCCAGTGTCCATTCTAATCAATGAAGATGTGAGACACAGAGGCTGTGTGCTTTGTCCAAGGTCACACAGCCGGACAACAGCGGGTCAAGAAGGAACCAAGGTCTCCTGGCTGCTAATCCAGGATAGTGTCTTCTGTGTTTACAAATCCTGTTTGCTGTGTTGAGTGGTAGGAGTAGCGAGAAATTTTTCTTTTCTTTAGACACTACCAGTGAAATCCAGGACATTGTTTCTAATCCCACTTAAAGTGGGAGCCTTTGTTTTCGCTAAATTGAGAGCCGGAGAAACTTGAGGATCATTTTATGCTGCTGGAGTCTCCTGCTGAATTCCCATACTATCAAGGTTCTCTTACAACATCTGGCCACTTTACAGGGCATTTCATGGAGCAAATCAATTAACATTGAAAAAAAAAAAGTCAGGGCTGAGAGAAAGAAAATATTTGAATGGTAGCATAGCACTCTCTAAATTCCTGAATTGGGATGACTGAATTGCACAAAACATCGTAACTAATCACTTCTACATGATACAACTTAAACAAAATATAAACATTTTATTTTCTAATTTAGAATGGGATCATCAGATTCTTCAAACCATAAACAAAATATAGATATTATTTAATCCCAGTATCCTTAGCAATATTACTAGTTTATCCTCTCTCCAACAGTGGGGTCTGAGACCAAGACTGTTTAGCAGTTAAGACCCCAGGGGGGGTTCTTTTGAGGTATAGTCACTGGATTCTGTCTAAATAGTGTGGAAGAATCTTGGCAATGGCTACTGAATCACTTAAACAGTGCTTGCTGAAAACATAGAAGCTATTTCCAGTTGTTACGTTAAGTCCTGGTAAATTCACTTCAAATCAGTTGTTCCCATAGAGACTCAGTGAGTGTGTGCGCACACACAGAATTGTAAAGTCACTCATTTATCTCTGTTTTGAGCATGTAAACATCACAGTGCTGATATATCTAAAGGACCCAGAATAGTGTTTAATGCATAGTAGGTGCTCTTATACATAGGTTGTCAAATTAATAAAGGAGTGTGATTAAAGAGGGGCTTCCCTGGTGGCTCAGACAGTAAAGAATCTGCCTGCAGAGTGAGAGACCTGGGTTCGATCCCTGGGTCAGGAAGATTGCCCCGGGGAAGGGAATGGCAACCCACTCCAATATTCTTGCCTGGAGAATTCCATGGACAGAGGAGCCTGGTGGGCTGTAGTCCATGCGGTCACAAAGGGTCAGACATGACTGAACAACTAACCCTTCACTGTGATTAAATAATAGTGTTGGTGCTCTAATGGCTGATTAATCTAGTGTCACTATTTGATAAATTCTGTGATATTTTGGAAAGGATTTGAAGAAATCCTCACCCATAATAAAAGAGAAGAGCCCTTCTCTTATGGGGCTGGTGTAAGAGTGAAATGACATTTATGAAGGGGCTCAATCACTAATTAGCAGTTTTACAGAAATAAATATATTTAACTTGAGTCCATTTCTTTATCTGTTAAACTGGGTTTCAAATGTCTGGCTTCTGATTCTCCTAGGGTCCAAAAAGTCATGAATGTGACCATACTGTGAAATAGATGACCAGTCCAAGTTCGATGCATGAAACAGAGCACTCAAAGCTGGTGCACTGGGACAACCCAGAGGGATGGGATGGGGAGGGAGGTGGGAGGGGCATTTGGGACCAGGGGACACATGTACACCTGTGGCTGGTTCATATCAATGTATGGCAAAAACTACCTCAATATTGTAAAGTAATTAGCCTCCAATTAAAGTGGATACATTAACTTTTTTCTAAACATGACCATACTTGCTGTCAGTGCCATAGAATGTAAGATGCTGTTGTCACACACCTCTGTTAAGAGTTGACAAGCCGATGTCCTTCCCAGCCACCTATCTTGACCAAAGTGAGGAGCATTAATGAATATGACTTTGAGATCACAAGGTTTGTTTTGTTTTTATTCACCTCTCAAACTCAACTGAAATTACTATTAAGTACCTTTTAAAAAATTAAAGGCTCTTCACTATCACTTTACTGATACTAACAGTGCTGAGAGTAGAGGAGAATTTTCCTAGCTTTCCAGTTAATGGGAAAGGGTTTCCCTTCTTTTATCCACTCATGGAACCTCTTGGAGGGAGACGTTTTATCTAGTTATTTAACATACTCTTTCCCTAGTCCTTCCCCTCTAGACATTGCCTGCTCCGGACACACACATACAGATATTGAAGTGATACAGGCTTCACACTTAGTTTCTCTCTCTGCTTTCCCTAAGTCTTTTTTCATGCTGTGGATAGTAACGGACTATATATATTCTGTTGGAAATGAGAACATAACAGCAATTCCAACAGAGAGCCTCACTAGTTTGAAAAATTGAGCCAAGCTGCTTGACTTTCTAAACATTCCATCACATTAATACCTTGTAGGTCCATGGGGACCTTCCTCTAAATCTCTCCAAACACTTGCCCGAGTTTGGTTAATCCTCAGCGTAGCCATAGTGAGACATTCCCACATGTTGGAGGGGCTGTGAATGAAGCCCCCATCCAGGCCAGGAAGCTGCTCAGGAACCTGGATGGGAAAAGGAAGTTTCTACCCTGAGCTCTGTTGTCTCTCAGCCCATGTGGGCACAGCCAGTGAAGCCGTCCAGCCAGACCTGGGTAGAAGACAAGGAAGTTTGTTTCAAATAAAAATAAACTTTCAGATGAAACAAGAAATATATTGCTTTATTTTCCATAGCTGAAAGATTCTGTATTTGCCAAATGATAGAATCAAAAGACTCTGTCTGTAGTCAGCTGCTCTCTGTGGCCCCTGCTTGGAATTTCCCCTATGACCAAATTCATTAGTAATAATGGTATTCAACAAACATTTACCAAGAACATTCCAGGCATTTGTCCTAGGGTATTAGAAAAAATAAATGTGGACCAAACAGTACCTCTTGCCCTCAAGGAACTTGCTGTGTAAGAACTGAGAGAGACAAACAAATGATTAAAATAACATGGGAGAAATTTACATGCACCACACATATGCTTGTGAATTCATTGTTCAGTCTTAAAAAAAAAAAAAAACTTTGTTCAGGAAGCCTTTCCTGAGTGTTCTCCACCTAAAATTAGTCCTCTGACTTTCCCTAGACGTCTGTCTGGGCTTCCCTTGTGGTTCTTTTGTCTTCTTGATTATGAAACCTTGCATTATCATTATGTACATACCTTCTTTTCCTTAGTAATCTAAGTCTCTTGAGTATTCTGAGCACCTGGCACAGTGACTTCTACACAATTGCCACTTAATTAATAAATGTGAGTTGAATGAATAGATAAAGAATAAGTCAAAACTTGGCCAATAATGTAAGAGATGTTATACTTTAAAACATAACAATATAAATCTTTGCTCACCACTTACTGTCTTGGTGAGAATGTAAATTGATGCAGTCACTATGGAAAACAGTACAGAGGTTCCTTAAAAAGCTAAAGATAGAACCGCCATATGATCCAGTTATCCCACTCCTGGGCATATATCCAGAAAAGATGAAAACTCTAATTCAAAAAGATGCATACACCCCTATGTTCATAGCAATGCTATTCACAATAAACAAGACGTGGAAACAAAAGGTCCATTAACAAAAAATGGATAAAGAAGATGTGGTACATACCTACAATGGAATGCTACTTAGCCATAAAGAGAATGGAATAATGGCATTTGTAGCAACATGGGTGGATCTAGAGGTTATCATACTAAGTGAAGAAAGTCAGAAAGAGAAAGACAAATGCCATATGATATCCTTTATATGTGGAATCTAAAATATGACACAATGAACTTATTTGCAAAACAGAAAAAGACTCACAGACGTAGCAGACAAAATTAAGGTTTCCAAAAAGGAAGAGGGGTGGGGAAGGGATAAATTAGAAGTTTAGGATTAGCAGATACAAACTGCTATATATGAAACAGATAAACAAGGATCTGCTGTACAGCACAGGGAAATATAATCAATGTCCTATAATAAACTATAATGCAAAAAAAGAAAAAGTCTCTCTATATGTACATACACACACATATACATACCCACACACATATATATATAATGTGTGTATAGCTGAATCACTCTGCTGTATACCTGAAATCAACTATACTTTAATTAAAAAAAAATTTGTTCAGTAAATATTTCTAGTAGCTGGTCAGGTGTAGAAAGGGAAGCAAGGAGGAAGGACAGAAGGAAGGAAGTCTGCATGTGTATGAGCTGAACATCTATAGGGAATTTTCAACTATATGAATGAGACTTTTAAAGCAGTACCACTGATTTAAGTGGATTTTTGTTCTTATAATTCACTTCCATAGATAAACTGAACAACAGATGATGGGATTCCCAAATCATTCAAAGCTCAAATATCAACCCATATCCTGTGTGTGTAATTCATGTTATTCCTTTTTTTTGATATGACAAACTTAGGAAAGCTTATGCCCTATAATCTTTCCTGTTCAAAATTGGTATCTGGTGAATAAATTAGGACTCTTTAATTTTCTAAGGGTAAATCTTTGGTGCTACACCAGTCAATCTTGTCTATGTAAATATGAGGAGAACTTGTAAATAACAAATGAAAATGTATGAGGGACAGTAGAAATCACAAAACTCTATAATATGAAGCAGAAAAGCCAAGGTGTGCATTTTAAAAACTAGGCATAAGGAAAGATGTTAATTCTGGGAAATAACCAGCAGGATCCAGGTGTACAAATAAATGCCAGAGCCTAAGTGTATGGGTGATGACATAATATTAGCCATAATAGAATAAGCATGTGAGAAAAAAGTGTCAATTCATTTTTTGGAGCGCCTTAACCATCTGGAAGCATGCTTACATAGAGCTTAGTAACCGAATGTTTAATTTTCCTTAGATGGTTGCAGGACACATTTGGAACTTAGAACTGTGGCCGCCTACTCTGCTGGGTCCTTCTCATCTTACCAGGCTGGGGAGGTGGCTTTGCAGTGGGGTTTTGGCATGGTGGATTCATGGGCCAGACTGGGGAGAAGAGGGGCTACGTTTTCCCCCATGAGGAAGGTTGGAGGTACTTCGAATCCTACTGGGATTCCCTTTCAAGGAATACCTTGGACTCAACTGTCTTTTTCCTGATGGATCATGTTTTGGATCATCCCTTTCCAAGGATATAATCATGGCCTGTTAACATTTTTTTGGACTTTGATTTGGCTGGCAAAGACTCTGTTTTTGGAAACCTGTTTTCGCTTAATTTCATTTCCTCTTCCCTGTTAAGCACATCATTGAACCAGAAGAGCAGAACCTCTGATTTTTGAAAGTCTGTGTTCAGCGCTGCTGCTCCATTCATTTTGGGGAGAAAACTGAAACACACTTCTGATTTGTGTGGTTCTCTCCACGGGTAAGCCAGAACCCACACCCTGACCTGCCTGAGGTAGTTAACATAAGCATGGAAACAATAGTCATTTAATACTATCATAACATTACATAAGTCATTTCCTTCCCTTCTAGAATGTGAAGGGATATATGAGAAGCAAAGAAAAACTCATATTTTCCACAGGCCTCCAATTACCCTTTCATCTGTCCCAAAATATGGAGGGTGATGTTAAAACCTTGTGTGAGAATCTGGCAGGGTTTTGTATGTGTGCGTTGCCTCTGGTCTGGTTTCTAAAACCAATCTAGAGATCTGGAAGATTTGCCAGTAAGGGCCGATTGTTCCACAGGAGTTGTCAGTTTAATTCTTAGACAGTGGCTTTCCGTGCTTTTAAAGAATACAGAACATGGCATGGCAGGATTCCTGCTTACTCCCTTTTGGCAAGTGTGCTTGGCATCCCTGCAACAAACAAATGAGTGGCACCTTTAGAAAACGCAGGGATTTTATGATCTGAGAGAAATACGATGAAAAGGAATGAAGAAAAGTCTGAGGGACTGAAATTTATTCTCAGACATGCAACTTTGTGAGTCTAATGGGAGACAGCTTTTTCATTGCTCTCAAATGGGTAAAATGGATTGATTTCACTTAATTATTCATCTAACAGACATCTTTTGAGCTCCCGCTATGTGACAGCACTTGTTCAGTTGTCAATTCCAGTCTGACTCTGCGACCCCATGGATTATAGCACACCAGGCTCCTCTGTCCTCCACTATTTCCCGAAGTTTGCTCAAATTTGTGTCCATTGAGTCAGTGATGCTATCTTATCATCTCATCCTCTGCAGGCCGCTTCTCCTGTTGCCTTTGATCTTTCCTAGCGTCAGGGTCTTTTCCATTGTGTTGGCTTTTCACATTAGGTGGCTAAAGTATTGGACTTTCAGCATCAGTACTTCCAATGAATACTCATGGTTTATTTGCTTTAGGATTGACTGGTTTGATTTCCTTGCAGTCCAAGGGACTCTCAAAAGTCTTCTCCAGCACTATAATTTGAAAACATCAGTTCTTTGGTGTTCGGCCTTCTTTAGTCCAACTCTCACATCCATACATGACTACTGGAAAAACCATTGTTTTGACTACATGGACTTTTATTGGCACTATGTGACTGTACTGTTCTTACACTGATGATACACAGACAGACCTGGAGATTGTGCGGGTTTGGCTCCAGACCATTGCATTAAAGCAAATATCACAATAAAGCAAGTCATACAAAATTTTCAATTTCCCACTGCATGTGAAAGTGTTGTATACACTATAATGCAGTCTGTTAAGTATGAAATAGCACTATGTCTAAAAAGTGCATAGGCTTTCATTAAAGATGCTCTACTGCTAAAAAGGCTAACCATTATCTGAGCCTTCAGCCAGCCATACTCTTTTTGCAATAGTAACATCAAAAGTCACTGGTCACAGATCACCCTAATAAATATTATAACCATAATGAAAAGGTTTGAAATGCTACAGGAATTACCAAAATGTGACACAGAGACACAAAGTGAGCAAATGACATTGGAAAAATAGTGCCAACAGAGCGGCTTGATGCAGGGTTGCACAAACCCTCAATTTGTAAACAACGCAAACAAAAATGCAGTCCTTATGAAGTTGAAGTAAAGCAAAGCACAGTATAGCGAGGTGTTCTTGTAAGAGTTATTAAAACTGTGGGTGCGTGCTCAGTTGTGTCCGACTCTTTGCAACCCCATAGACTGTAGCCCACCAGGTTCCTCTGTCCATGGGATTCTCCAGGCCAGAATACTGGAATGGGTTGCCATTTTCTTCTCCAGGGTATTTTCTTGACCCAGGGATCAAACCCACTTATCTTGTGTCTCCTTCATTGTCAGGTGGGTTCTTTAACAGCTGAGCCACCAGGGAAACTAGGGCTCTCCTGAAACTTTAAGTAGTGAGATCATATAGTAGTGAAACAGTGTTTGATTTGAATAGAAAAAATGTTACTGGCACTCAACTTCCCTTTCAAAGTTAAAGTGTTAGTTGCTCAGTGGTGTCTGACTCTTTGCTAACTCCACGGACTGTAGCCAGCCAGGCTTCTCTATCCGTGGGATTTCCCAGGCAAGAATACTGGAATGGGTTACCATTACCTTCTCCAAAAGCCACCATGAAAGTAATTAGAGATTGACATGGTTCTTTGAAAAAAAATGACAGTGATGTGATGACTGATACTTCTTTTATGCTTTTCGACTTTATAGCTGTTATCTTCCAGTGTAGCTTCTGGAAGAGGTGGAATGGATTATGGTGGCACAAAGTGTAAAAGAAATAAGACATAAGCACAGGCTATGCACGTGGCAGCATTACTTCTGAGGAAGGATTTATTGGTCCAGCCAGGTGTTGGCTTCTATCCCTCAATGTGCCAGCTGGAACCCTGGTACCGCATCTCAGTCCCAGGCGTTTGATTCCCTTCAGTGGGCGTTGCTGTTCTGACACACGTGCTCCATGCAAGAGCTTATCATTGGCCAAAAGCGGCAGGACATGGCCAAGCTCACCACCTCCCCCCTCCTGCCTTCTCCCAGTGTCCTCGCTCACTGTCATGCCCCCCATAAACCCAGCATCAAGCAAATAAGAATATGCATAATCCTCAGACTCTGCGTATCTGTAAAATAGCAACAAAGTACTAAAAACATCTGGTGCTCACTGACAAGAGTGGCAGGTCTTGCCTAGAGCAGTCAAGGATCAGATCAGAGAGTAACTGGGCTTTGTAAATCGCTTCTCTCAGCATCCCCAATTCCCCACCCAATATAAGAAATATAAAATTAATAAACACACATGCGCACAGAGATTTTTCCCTCTTTTTTCACCATCTGATAGATATTGGGATAGATTTAGTGTCCCATGTACTTGCCAACCAGTGATTTTAGTGCTGATGTATTTGAGAAAGATGACTATTATTGAATGGATTTTACTTAAATACCAATAAACAATAAGCCTCCTTCCATAACATTATTCAGCAGAGATGAAAGTTAATGCCATCTTCTCCCAGCCCAATGCCCAAGTCAAATATGATCACTAATTGGAATTTTTCACTGGATTGAAACAGTCAACATCAAGCAGTAGTCCTACCATTTCTTTTCCACAAAAAAAAAAAAAAAAAAAAAAAGTGTTCTCATAAAAGGGAAGGGGAGAAATAATTAAAAGGATAAAAAACAACCCTTAAGTAGCATGTGCTCCCTTCTTTCCTATTGAGAAGAAATCGGATTCTCAGCTTGTTAATTAGCTTATAAATACAGGAGTTTCCTGGTTTTTCTCTCTTTGGTGGCAGAGTGTGACTTTGAAGTCAGCTTCACCGTTGAGTGGTTGGACGTTGAGCTAATGAGATTTTACTGTTTTGAACAGCTGGTCAGATTTGGAGGTCCCTTGAGCCTAAAGGCAACTGCTGATTTACAAGGATCCTGTAATATACGCAGTCGTGGCTGATGCTTTTGTTGTTGATTTAGGCTGGAGCAAAGGTGTAGATTTTGTGATGCCATAAAAACGTCAAGTGATTGATTTGAGAATATGTAATACCTATAGGTAGCCCCCGCCAAGCATCTTGTGTGGCTCATATTCAAGACTGTTTTAGGAAGGTTTGGGTGTTCAATGTGCCATGTGTTCTAGAGGAGGCCACTTTGGATGAATTGGCTGTTTACAGCTGGGTGGAGCTGCAAAGAAGCCTTTGAAAATTCAAACTCCCTCCTTCTCTCCCTTCCTTGTTGTTAAGGATGTTAAAAGCAAATTCCAGAACTCATATCTTGTTACCTCTACATCTGTGTATCTCTAAAAAAACAAACTGTTCTTCAAAAGATAAACATCATAATTCTTTGCTATCATCTAATACCTAGTCCATCTTCTTTTTGTTTCTTTTGAATTGTCTTGGAAGTATCTTTTAAAACTGTTTTGTTCATCCCAGGATCCACACAAAGTTACTCATTATCATTTGGTTGTTAAATCTCTTCATCCAGAATAGTGTCCTCTGAGGTAGATACTTTTATTCCCATTTAGAGATAGGAAAACTGAGGCCCAAAAGAACCCACAGGGAATGAAAGGAGACAGTGGTCTCTCCAAACCCAAATCCCTTCCTATACTGCCTCCTTCTCTTTCCTGGCACATTCATTCTTCCTGTTGAGGTTGGGTTGGTTTACTCTCTTCCTTTCCACCTTACTTTTTATTATTATTATTTATTTATTTTTGGCTGTGCTGGGTCTTTGTTGCTGGTGAGTTTTCCTCTAGTTGTGATGAACAGGAACTCCTCCCTAGTCGCAGTGAATGCTTTCTCATTGCAGTGGCTTCTCTTGCTGTGGAGCATTGGCTCTAGCCTGTGGGCCTCAGCAGTCGTGGCTCCTGGGCTCTAGAGCACAGGCGCAGTAGTTGTGGTGCACGGGCTCAGTTACCGTGTGGCACGTGGGATCCTCACGGATTGAGCCTGTGTCTCCTGCTCTGGCAGGCAGATTCTTTACCACTGAGCCACTAGGGAAGCCCTCCGCCTTACTATTTGATCCTCATTGCACCTTGGTAGAATTTCCGATCAGAGTTCAGCTTGTATTTCATTCCTGTTCCATGGGATTGGAGCTTTTTCCTGAATTATTTCAGAATAAAGAGTGGCTGAATCAAAAAAAGTCATGCAGTTTGTCCTAGAGCTTGGAGGTGTGATGCTGCTGTTTCCCTTGGTCACTTCCAAAATCTTTCTGGGTGCTTCAGTCAGCTCCCTGGTTCTTTATGGAAGAAGTGGAAGCTGCTGATGAGGTGATGAATAATTCCCTGGTGGCTCAGATGGTTAAGAATCTGCCTTAATCTGCAACATTGAAGACCTGGGTTCAATCCCTGGGTTGGGTAGATTCCCCTGGAGGAGGGCATGGCAGCCTACTCCAGTATTTTTGCCTGGAGAATCCCCATGGACAGAGGAGTCCGGTGGGCTACAGTCCATGGGGTCGCAAAGAGTCAGACATGACTGAGTGACTGTGCACACAGCACACACAAGACAAGTTTATTTCTCTATTCTTTTACAGAATTAGAGACAGGGCCTCTGTATTAAAGCCACTAACCAGTCTAGGTGCGTATTAGAGACAGGATTTATGAATCATGTGTTCACTAATACCGGTTCAGAACATAGAAGTTCCTTTCAGGTACCAGTGAGAGCACAGAGAGAGCCCCCCTGCTGCTCCCCTCGCCTTGGTGGGGTGGTGGGATCAAAGGAAAACACAGGAAATATTTCCCACATCCATAAAAGCCTAGGCTTTACCTCTCTTCATCTGGTCCAGCATTCCATCTCTCCCAGAGGCAACCCTACCCCATCCCACGCTCAGCCATGCCCTCGCATCCTGTTGAGGAATGGTGGTGTGCTTGAAACCCCAGTGCTGAGGTCTGCCTTGGCTGCGGCCTCTGGGTCTCCTCCGCTGATGTACTCATTTCCCCTCTCAGCCCCCAACCCCTCGCCCTTGCCGATGCTGAGCCCTGCCTGAGGTTGCCCCTGCGCTGTGGCACGGTGCACTTTGGACTCGCTGTGTGCTTTTACACCGAATGGGCCTGAGTTTAAACCACAGGCCAGCCACTTACGCCCTATAGGATCTTGTGCAAGCCCCCTACTCCCATCATCCCAGTCATGCTGTGCCTGCTTTCTGATGTCAGACCCAGGATGGGAAGATCTAGCCCGCAGGGTTAGGGTAGCTAGCTCTTTTTAAAAAAGATGTTTATTTGGCTGCACTGGGTCTTTGTTGCAGCACATGACCTTCATTGTGTTATGGAATCTTTTAGTTGAAGCATGAGAACTCTTAGAAGCAGTATGTGGGATCTAGTTCCCTGACCTAGTATCAAACCCTGGCCCCAAGGCCTTCACTGGCAGCACGGAATCTTAGTCACTGGACCACCATGGAAGTCCCAGTCCTTTCTAATTTTTAGTGTCCATCATAGAGAAACTGGTGTAATTTTTTTCCTTGTTATCTTTCCAGAGTACTAATCCTAAGACTCTAGATAGTGATGTTTCTTTGTAATAATCTTGATTTTATTTAGGTGACATAAAATACCCATTCTTCCATGTAAAACCTGGCACTTCTTCTGTTCATTCCTAAATATCCCTCTCTTGAATTTCTAGTAAGTTGTCATTTATTTGCCCAAGAATAGAGGGTCTAGAAATCCTCTAACAACTTATAGCTAACCCGGGGGAGCTGATGGCCAAGGACTTGGGTGCTGCTGAACTCTGCTTGAAAGCGGCTACACAGAGCCAAATTGTGATCTTAGGCATAGTCCTTCAGGCTGCCAAGTCTGCCGAAGACTCATGGAAGTCACTGAAAGCTATTATACTTGCAGCTGTGGCTTATTACAGGCAAAGGATACAGACTAGAATTAGTCAAAGGAAGAGATGTGTAGGGCAGAGTCTAGGAAGGTCCAAACACAAAGCTTCCATCATCCTCAAGAATGTGTTACTGCTGGGCATCAACATGTGACAGTGTACGTGGAATACTGCCACCCAGGGAGGTTCACCTGAACTTCAGTGTTCAGGGTTTTTATGGGGGCTTCATTACATAGGTATGATTGAGTGATTGCCCACACGGTTGATCTCAACCTCCTGGTCAACTGCATGATCTAAAGCCTTCACTCAAAAACACATGTTTGGTCTCTTTCAGAAAGCTGGTCACACCAGATGTTAGGGTGTGTCACAAATATACAGTAATCTGAGGTGTGAGCTGGCTACCTTTCATCTGGTGTGGCCAGCTTTCTCCCTGAACAAAGACCCTCCTATCACGGATGACATCAATTCCCTACCAGGAACTGAGGGCAAAAGCCACACCTCTTATTGGGAAAGTCCACATTCTTTACCAGACAGCAACTTAGTAAGTCTCTTTTCTGTGCTCACTCTTCAATTTCTGGGGCTGTTTTCCTGGCAAGTCAATTAAAATAAACCAGCAAAGCTGTTATTCTCTAACACTTCCCTTTAATCCTTGGACTCAAACATCATCACTAGCCAGATTAATGTATATGGCATTGTATTAATTCACCTAACACAGTATGTAAGACAAAGTTGGCATTCAGTAGACCAGAAGTTCTAGTCTGTGAGCCCCCTGAAATCATATGTAAAACTTTGCAAGTATGTTTACATTTGGGTTTGGGTGGGGGAATCAGGGTTCATATATTTCATCAGATTTCAAAGAGGTCTATGTTTCATAAAAGTCGGAGCCCTCCTGGCCTAGATAAAAGTGAGTTCTCTCCCCACACATCACCACTGTTGGCCTGTTTCTTCATGAGCTCTAGGAATTTTGTTTGCTAAGAGAAGGAAGCACGGAGGAGACAGTGAGTTCCTGGGCTGGCAGTGTAAGGGCAGTTTTGCTATCTTGGTTTACAAGGCCTCTTGGGTTAATTCTAGAAGCATCAAAGCAACCGTCTCTTCTGTCTTTCCTGTGCTCTGCAGGCCAAGAGTTTCTGGTGCTAAAATAAACAACTGGCACTTTCATTAGACTCCACAGAAGGAAGGAAGAAGTGTATGCTTCATACCTTTTACATTATATAACAACATTACTATGCGATCTTCAATTCTTCAATCTGTTTATTTAAACTTAAAAAACAGTACTAATGCTATAAATGAAATAAACCATGTCCAAACCTGAGCATTTATAATAAGCATGCAGCCAGTAATATAGCCCCTAAAATAATAAACCACTTGCCCTTGATGGTCAAGAGATACATAGAGAGAATAGATAAAGATCTCTATATATCACCTTTAGATTTCATTAAACTATAGCCAGCTGGGGGCGGGGACGAGAGAGGTTCTACTTAAACTATAGAAAAAAATTCCTCACACTTTATTTTGCATCCCTCAAAGCTTTTATATAATCATGAAAATTACAATTTGTTTGTCCCAGTCAGGACTCAACTTTGTTTTATTTTATGGAGAAGAAGAAATCTGGCTACTTTTCAGTTTGCTCTGTTTAGTTATTAAAACATCTTGGCTCTTATCAGACAAGGAAATAAATATTTGATGCTCAGTAATCCTGAGGCATTAATTGAGTTCTGCCCAGCACATGATTCAGTAATATATTCTGAGGGGATACATATGAAATAATTACCCTTGAAATGCATACAGTTTAGTGGAAAAGATTAGTGGTTCTCAACACTCACAGCATTTTACTATAGTTATTGATTTACATGTCTTTATTGTGGACTGTTTTAAAATCCCAATGGATTATTTTTGCATAAATAGAAAAATCTCTTTTAAAATTCATACGGAATCTCTAGGGGCCCCTAAGTAAAGTATAGTGAAGTGAAGTCGCTCAGTCATGTCTGACTCTTTGCGACCCCATGGACTGTAGCCTACCAGGCTCCTCCGTCCACGGGATTTTCCAGGCAAGAGTACTGGAGCGGGTTGCCATTTCCTTTTCCAGATCTATCTTCCTGACCCAGGGATTGAACCCAGGTCTCCTGCATTGTAGGCAGATGCTTTACTGTCTGAGCCACCAGGGAAGCCCCAAGGGGCCCTTAATAGCCCCCCAAAATCCTGAAAAAAAGTTGGTCTTATATTTCCAGATTTCAAAACTTAATACAAAGATAAACTAATCAAAACATCATGGTACTGGCATAAAGACACAAGTATAGACCAATGGAATAGAATAGAGAGCCCAGAAATAAACTCTCACATATACTGTCAAATGATTTTCCATAAGGGTGCCAAGACCATTGGAGAAAGGTCAATCTTTTTAAGAAATGGGGCTGTAGAAACTGAATATCCACATGCAAAATAGTGAAGTTAGACACTTACCTCAGATGACATGCAAAAATTAACTCGAAGTAGATCAGAACATTAAAGCTCAAACTATAAAACTCTTAGAAAAAAAACAAAAGAGAAGCTTTCATGACAATGAATGTGGCAGTAAGATTGTGTTTTAAGCTCTAGTAGAGAAGAGCAGTCAACTATAGGGCTAGAGTCAGAGACCTGGGCTCTGACCCAAGACCACCACTTTCTACCTGTGCGATCTTAAGCACATTACCTACTCGCCCTAGGTTTCCGCTTTCTCCTCTGTGAAAAGATGACAGTCATGAAGCAATAGTGGCAACTAGATAAATTAATGCAGGTATTTAATCAGTGCTAGTATCTGGCATAGAGCATATGATCAACCATTCCTGTCCATTTGGGGTAAGTGGGAGGTGGCATAATATAGTAGTTAAGTAGGCAGGCTTTGGAGTCAGATTTTCTAAGTTCATATTCTTGTTCTACTCTTTACCAGCTCCGTGACCTTTGGCAAATACTTTACATTCTATAACTAAGAATTAAAAAAAAAATTTTGAATACTAGAATTAACAACTACTCATAAAATTGTAATGATCAAATGAAAGAATCCCCTTGTCTAGCTCTTAGAAAAATAGCAGTCTCCAGTATTCTTACAGCTGCTATAGTGCTCAACACAGCATTGGACAAAGAATACGTGCTCATAAAATGAGCCATCATGCTGCCCTAAACAATAGTTTTTAGGAAGTGCTTAACGACAAGGGTAAATAGTAATCATAAGCTGTCAGGAAAAACAGCATGTGCATACCCTAATTCAAAAATAACTTTACTGCTAAAAAATGTTAACCATCATCTGAGTCTTCAGCAAGTTGTAATCCTTTATGCTAGAGCAGGGTCTTGCCTCTATATTGGTGGTGTTGACTGATCGAGGTAGTGGTTGCTGAAGGCTGAGGTGGCTGTGGCAGTATCTTAAAATAACGAAGTTTGCCACATCAATGGACTCATCCTATGAGGAAAGATTTCTCTGTAGCACACAGTGATGTTTCATAGCATTTTACCCACATGAGAACTTCTTTCAAAACTGGAGTTGATTCTCTCAAGCCCTGCAGCTGTCTTATCAACTAAGTTTATGTCACATTTTATATCCCTTGTTGTCATTTCAACAGTCTTCACAGCATCTTCAGCAGGAGTAGATTTCACCTTAAGAAACGACTTGCTTTGCTTAGCCATGAGAAGCCAGCCCTCATTTGTTAAAGTCTGATCAAGATAATGCAGCATTTCAGTCACAGCTTCAGGCTCCACTTCTAGTTCTCTTGCTATTTCTACGACTTCTGCGGTTAATTCATCCACTGAAGTCCTGAACCCGTCAAAGTTATCCATGAGAGTAGGAATCAGCTTCTTCCAGACTCCTGGTGGTATTTTGACCTCTTCCTGCTGGTTCAGATGGTAAAGAATCCGCCTGCAATGCAGGAGACCTGAGTTTGATCCCTAGGTCTGGAAGCTCCCTTGGAGGAGGAAATGGCAAACCACTCTAGTATTCTTGCCTGAGAGATCCCGTGGAGAGAGGAGCCTGGCGGACTACAGCCCATAGGGTCATAAAGAGTTAGACACAACTGAATGACTCACACACACACATGAATCACAAATGTTCTTTATAGCATCTAGAATACAAATTCTTTCCAGGAGGTTTTCAGTTTATTTTGCAGAGATCTATTATAGGAATTATTGTCTATAGAAGCTGTGTATGTGTGTTAGTTCCTCTGCTGCTATGTCACTTCAGTAGTGTCCGACTCTGTGCGACCCCATAGACGGTAGCCCACTAGGCTCCCCAATCCCTGGGATTCTCCAGGCAAGAACACTGGAGTGCGTTGCCATTTCCTTCTCCAATACATGAAAGTGTTAGTTCCTCAGTGGTGTCTAATTCTTTGAGACTCCATAGACTGTAGCCCACTTGGCTTCTCTGTCCATGGGATTCTCCAGGCAGGAATACTGGAGTGGGTTGCCATGCCCTTCTCCAGGGCAGTCTCCCCAATGCAGGGATTGAACCTGGGTCTCTTATGTCTCCTGTTGGCAGGCAGGTTCTTTACCACTAGCGCCACCTGGGAAGCTATAACCTTACAAAATATATTTCTAGTAAGACTTGGAAGTCAAAATTACTCCTTAATCCTTGGGCTCTAAAATGGATGTTGTGTCAGCAGGCATGAAAACAACATGAATCTTGTACATTTCTATTAGAGCTCTTGAGTGACCAGGTGCATTGTCAATGAGCAGGAATATTTTGAAAGGAATCTTTTCTTCTGAGCAGTAAGCCTTAACAGTGGACTTAAAATACTCAGTAACCATGTTGTAAACAGATATGCTGTCATCCAGGCTTTGTTGTTGCATTTATAGAGCACAGGCAGAGTAGCTTGAGCATAATTCTTAAGGGCCATAGTATTTTTGGAGTGGTAAATGAGCATTCCCAGGTGGCTCAGTGGTAAAGAATCGCCTGCAGTGCAGGAGCCATGGGTTTGATCCCTGCATCAGGAAGAACCCCTGGAGAAGGAAATGGTAACCCACTCCAGTAGTCTTGCCTGGGAAGTCCATGGACAGAGGAGCCTGGCAGGCTTCAGTCCATGGGGTTGCACAGAGTTGGGACAGAACTTAGTGACTGAGCACGCACACAGGCAAATGAGCACTTGTGTTTCAAATCACTGACTGCATTAGCCCCTACAAGAGAGTCAGCCTGTCCTTGGAAGCTTTGAATTCTCCTCTGTAGCTATGAAAGTCTAGATTGCATTTTCTTCCATAATAAGGCTATTCTATATACATCAAAAACCTGTTGTTGTGGCCACCTTCATGAATTATCCTAGCTAGATCATCTTGTTGACTTGCTGCAGCTTCTGTGTCAGCACTTGCTGTTTTACTTTGTACTTTTATGTTATGGACAATGGCTTCTTTCCTTAAACCTCATGAACCAACCTCTGTTATCTTTAAACTTTTCTTTTGCAGCTTCCTCACCTCTCTCAGCTTTCACAGAATTGGAGAGAGTTAGGGCCTTGCTCCGGATTAGGCCTAGGTTTGAGGGAATGTTGTGGCTGGTTTGATCTTCTATCCAGACCACTAAAACTTTCTCCATATCAACAATAGGGCTGTTTCACTTCCTTATCGTTCCTGTGTTTATTGGAGTAGCACTTTTAATTTCCTTCAAGAATTTTTCCTTTTCATTCACAACTTGGCTGTCTGGCACAAGAGGCCTCACTTTCAGCCTATCTTGGCTTTCAATATGCCTTCCTCACTAAAATCAATCATTTCTAGCTTTTGATTTAAAGTGAGAGATATGCGATTTTTCCTTTCACTTGAACACTTAGAAGCTATTGCACTGTTATGAATTGGCCTAATTTTGGAAGGAATGATGCTAAAGCTGAAACTCCAGTACTTTGGCCACCTCATGCGAAGAGCTGACTCATTGGAAAAGACTCTGATGCTGGGAGGGACTGGGGGCAGGAGGAGAAGGGGATGACAGAGGATGAGATGGCTGGATGGCATCACCAACTCAATGGACGTGAGTGTGAGTGAACTCCGGGAGTTGGTGATGGACAGGGAGGCCTGGTGTGCTGCGATTCATGGGGTTGCAAAGACTTGGACACGACTGAGAGACTGAACTGAACTGAACTGAATTTCAATATTGTGTCTCGGGGAATAGGGAGGCTTGAGAAGAGGGGGAGAGACATGGGAACAGCCAGTTGGTCGAACAGTCAGAACACAATATTTATTAGGTTCGCTGTCTTATATGATCATGATTTGTGGCACCCCAAAACAAGTACAATAGGAACATCAGAGATCACTGATCACATATCACCATAACAAATATAGTAATAGCCAAACAAAACTTGAAATACTGTGAGAATTACCAAAATGTTGTACAGAAACATGAAGTGAGCAAATGCTATTGGGAAAATGGTGCTGATAGACTTGTTTGATGCCAAGTGAAAGCCGATCAGTCGTGTTTGACTCTTTACAACCCCATCAACTATACAGTCCACAGAAATCTCTAGGCCAGAATACTAGAGTGGGTATCCTTTCCCTTCTCCAGGGGATCTTTCCAACCCAGAAATTGAACTGGGGTCTCCTGCATTGCAGGCAGATTCTTTACCAACTGACCTATCAGAATGCAGGGTAGCCACAAAACTTCATTTGTAAAAAATGCAATTATCTGCGAGGTATAATAAAGTACAGTAAAATGAGGTAAGTCCGTATATTAGTTTCAGGTGTAAAACAT
This sequence comes from Ovis aries, assembly GCF_016772045.2. Classification (NCBI taxonomy): domain Eukaryota; kingdom Metazoa; phylum Chordata; class Mammalia; order Artiodactyla; family Bovidae; genus Ovis; species Ovis aries. The sequence continues at coordinate 47,717,767 of NC_056062.1, forward strand.
AATAATTTGATATTTGTATGTATTGCAAAATGATCACAGCAGTAAGTCTAGTACCATCCAACACTGCATATAGTTACAAATTTATCTTTCTTGAGAACTCTTAAGAACCACTCACTTAGCAACTGTCAAAGTACAATATAAGTAAATATAGTCACTACCTTGTACATAGTATCCACATGACTTATTTAGTTTATAACTGGGAATTTGTACCTTTTGATTCCTTCACCTAACTCACTCACTCCCAACCCCTCCTCTGGCAGCCAACAGTTTGTTCTGTGTATCTATGAGTTTGGCTGTATTTTTAGGGTTTGTTTTTCTTTTGTTTGGTGGGAGGGATTCAACATATAGGTGAGATCATAGTGTATTTGTCTTTTTCTTTCTGACTTATTTTACGTAGCACAGTGCCTTCAAGGTACATTCATATTGTTGCAAATGGCAAGATTTTATTATTTTTTAATATTCCATTGTGTGTATTCATATATACCGTATTTTCTTTATCTATTTACCCATTAATGGACATTTAGCTATTGTTTTGGCTATTGAAAATAATGCTTAATGAACATCATTTTGAATTAGTGATTTTTTATTTTTCAAATAAATATCCAGAAGTTGAATGCTGGATCATGTGGTAGTTCTATTTTTGGGGAACCTCTGTACTATTTTCCATAGTAGCTGCACCACTTTACATCCCTACAAACACTGTACAACCATTCTTTTTTCTCTACACCCTCTCCAACATTTGTTATTATTTTCTTTTTGGTAATAGCCATTCTGACTATGGTGTCAGAATGTGTAAGGTTGTGATAAGGGGTAAGGTGATATGTCATGGTAGTTTTCATTGGGATATCCCTGATGATTAGTGATGTCGAGAACCTTTTCATGTACTTATTGACCAACTGTGTCTTCTTTGGAAAAATGTCTATTCAGATTCTCTGCCTTTTTTTTTTTTTTAACTTTATTTTACTTTACAATACTGTATTGGTTTTGCCATACATTGACATGAATCCACCATGGGTGTATACAAGCTCCCAATCCTGAATCCCCCTCCCACCTCCCACCCCATATCATCTCTCTGGATCATCCCCATGCACCAGCCCCAAGCATCCTGTATCCTGTATCGAACATAGACTGGCACTTCGTTTCTTACATGATAGTATACATGTTTCAATGCCATTCTCCCAAATCATCCCACCCTCTCCCTCTCCCTCTGAGTCCAAAAGTCCATTCATACATCTGTGTCTCTTTTGCTATCTCGCATACAGGGTCGTCATTGCCATCTTTCTAAATTCCATATATATGTGTTAGTATACTGTATTGGTGTTTTTCTTTCTGGCTTACTTCACTCTGTATAATCGGCTCCAGTTTCATCCATCTCATTAGAACCGATTCAAATGTATTCTTTTTAATGTCTGAGTAATACTCCATTGTGTATATGTACCACAGCTTTCTTATCCATTCATCTGCTGATGGGCATCTAGGTTGTTTCCATGTCCTGGCTATTATAAACAGTGCTGCAATGAACATTGGGGTACATGTGTCTCTTTCAATTCTGGTTTCCTCAGTGTGTATGCCCAGCAGTGGGATTGCTGGGTCATAAGGCATCTCTACTTGCAATTTTTTAAGGAATCTCCACACTGTTTTTCATAGTGACTGTACTAGTTTGCATTCCTACCAACAGTGTAAGAGGTTTCCCTTTTCTCCACATCCTCTCCAGCGCTTATTGCTTGTAGACTTTTGGATCACAGCCATTCTGACTGGTGTGAAATGGTACCTCATTGTGGTCTTGATTTGCATTTCTCTGATAATGAGGGATGTTGAGCATCTTTTCATGTGTTTGTTAGCCATCCGTATGTCTTCTTTGGAGAAATGCCTGTTTAGTTCTTTGGCCCATTTTTTGATTGGGTCATTTATTTTTCTGGAGTTGAGCTGCATAAGTTGCTTGTATATTTTTGAGATTAGTTGTTTGTCAGTTGCTTCATTTGCTATTGTTTTCTCCCATTCAGAAAGCTGTCTTTTCACCTTACTTACAGTTTCCTTTGTTGTGCAGAAGCTTTTAATTTTAATTAGATCCCATTTGTTTATTTTTGCTTTTATTTCCAGAATTCTGGGAGGTGGATCATAGAGGATCCTGCTGTGATTTATGTCTGAGAGTGTTTTGCCTATGTTCTCCTCTAGGAGTTTTATAGTTTCTGGTCTTACATTTAGATCTTTAATCCATTTTGAGTTTATTTTTGTGTGTGGTGTTAGAAAGTGATCTAGTTTCATTCTTTTACAAGTGGTTGACCAGTTTTCCCAGCACCACTTGTTAAAGAGATTGTCTTTACTCCATTGTATATTCTTGCCTCCTTTGTCAAAGATAAGGTGTCCATAGGTGTGTGGATTTATCTCTGGGCTTTCTATTTTGTTCCATTGATCTGTATTTCTGTCTTTGTGCCAGTACCATACTGTCTTGATGACTGTGGCTTTGTAGTAGAGCCTGAAGTCAAGCAAGTTGATTCCTCCTCTCTGCTTATTTTTAAAATCAGAACTCAAACTCAGTTGAGTTGTGAGTTCTTTGTATACTTTGGATACTAACCTTTTATTACACGTAAGATGTATAATTATTATCTCCCACTAGTATGTTGCCTTTTCATTTTGTTGATGGTTTCCTTTTCTGTGCAGAAGCCTTTTAGTTTGTCTTGTTTACTTTTATAATTAGTCCTACTTTTTTATTTTTTATTTTACTGTAAGAGCCAGACATGACTGAGTGACTTCCCTTTCACTTTTCACTTTCATGCATTGGAGAAGGAAATGGCAACCCACTCCAGTGTTCTTGCCTGGAGAAGCCCAGGGACGGGGGAGCCTGGTGGGCTGCCGTCTATGGGGTCACACAGAGTCGGACATGACTGAAGTGACTTAGCAGCAGCAGCAGCTCTTGATGTCAAATCCAAAAATTCATTGCCAAGACTGATGTCAAGCAGTTTACCACCTATGTTTTCTTTTAGAAGTTTTATAGTTTCAGGTCCTACATTCAAGTCTTTAATCCATTTTGATGTAATTTTGGTGTATGGTATAAAGTAGTAGTCCAACTTCATTGTTTTCCATTGGCTGTGCAGTTTTCCCAAAACCACTTGTTAAAGAAGCTGTCTTTTCCTATTGTATATTTTTGCCTCCTTTGTCATAGATTAATTGCCAACATAAGTGTGGATTCATTTCTGGCTTCTCTATTCTGTTTCATTTATTTATGGTGTTTTAAATGCCAGTACAATACTATTTTGATTATTATAGCTTTGTGGTACAGTTTGAAATTGGGGCATATGATGCCTTTATCTTTGTTCTTCTCTCTCAAGATTGTTCTGGCTATTCACGGTCTTTTGTGTTTCCATACAAATGTTTTGAAATTACTTGTTCTATTTCTGTGAAAAATGTCATTGGAATTTTGATGGGGATTGCACTGAATCTGTAGATTGCTTCAGGTAGTATGGACATTTTAACAATTATAATTCTTCCAATCAATGAGCATGGAATATCCTTGCATTTCTTTGTATCATCTCCATTTTCTTTCATTAATATCTTGGTTTTTAGTGTTTAGGACTTTCATCTCCTTGATTAAATTTATTCTTAAATATTTTATTCTTTTTGTTGCAGTTTTAAATAGGATTGATTTTCTAGTGTTGATCTGCTAGTGAGTGGGGCCGGTTCCTAATACAGCTGACTGTGGGGTGTCCCAGCTGTGCTGTCCTGCTCGTGAGAGCTGGGTCCCAGGGTGGCTGGCTGAGGAGTCCAGGGTATCTTGGAGTTGGTGTTGGTCTGCTAATGGGCTGAGGACTAGACGGTCCTGGGTCTGGTACAGGCCTGCTGTCATGTTGGTGGGGTCCTGTGTTGGCCTGAGGCATCCCCATACTGGTGCAGACAGACTGGTGGGTGGAGTGGGGTCCTCCAGCTAGCAAGACAGAAGGAGGATTCAAAACAGCGCCTGCCAGCACCGGTATCTTTGTGGTAGTGTTCTTGGGGCTTATCTTTCTAGTGCAGGACCACTGGGCTGCGGTGCCTAATGTGGGGCTTGGCCCCTCATTCCTTGATGAGAACCTCCCCTATTGTAATTTTTGCCTGTTTGTGAGTCTCCCACCCAGGGGTGCGGATCTTGACTCTGCTATATCTCCTCCCTCCTACCTGTGTTGTTTTGCTTTCTTCATTGTATTTTTAGTTGTAGCAGGTCTTGTCTGGTAGATTTTGGTATGTTTCATTAATTGCTATGTATATATTTGTGATTTTCGGTGTGTTCATGAAAGAAAGTGAGCTTAGGGTCTTCTTACTCTGCTTTCTTCATCAGTTTCATAGCTTTTCCTCTTTAATTTCTGATTTTATTGGAGTAACCCCCCCCTTTGATGAGTCTACCTGAAGATTTGTAAATTTTGTTTACCTTTTCAATGAGCAAATGTTATTTTTATTTTTGCTCTGAGTTTTGTTACTAACTTCCTTCTACTAACTTTGGTTGTCATTTTTTCCCCTGGTGCTTTGAGGTGCAAAATTAGGTTGCTTACTTGAGATTTTTCTTGTTGCTTGATGTAGGCCTTTATCACTATGACAATTCCTCTCAGAGCAGCTTTTGCTGCATCTGATATGTTTTGATATATTTTCACTTTCCTCTGTCTCTTTTTTAATTTATCTTTTGCTTTCCTCTTTGACCCATTGGCTGTTCAGTAGCATGTCTCTACTCCACATATTTATGAATTTTCCAGGTTTCTTCTTGTAATTGATTTTCTAGTCTCATACCATTGTTGTTGAAGATATTTGATATGATTTCAATTGCCTTAAATTTCTTAAGGTTTGTTTTGTGCCTGATATATGAACCCTCCTGGAAAATAGAATGTTCCATGTATACTCGAGGAGAATGAGTATTCTTTTGCTTTTGAATGGAATGTTCTGTGTATAATATATATGTTAAGTCCATCTGGTGTAATATGTTGTTTCCGGTCAATGTTTCCTTATTGATTTTCTGTCTGGGTGACCTATCCATTGATATAAGTGGGGTATTAAAATCCCCTATTATTGTTTTGCCATCTTTTTCTCTCTTTAGGTCTGTAAATGTTTGCTTTACATATTTAGCTCCTCTTGTGTTGGGTGCATAAGTACATACAAATGGATGTCTGTTTTCTTCCCAAGATCAGGGACGTTTTCAGCCATTATTTATTCAAATAAACGTCTGCTTCTTTCTCTCATTCTCTCTCCTTTTTCTGGGGTCCCTATTATGTGAATGGGAGTCTGCTTGATGCTGTCCTTTAAGTCCCTTAAATGATCTTCACTTTTTTCATTCTGTTTTCTTTCTGCTGTTTTGTGCTGCTCCTCTTGGGTGATTTCCACTGTCCTGTCTTTGAATTCACTGATTTATTTGGACTGCTGTTGAACCCCTCTAGTGTGTTTTTCAGTATCGTCTTTGGGTCTTTGATGTCTATCACTAGTACTTTCTTGTATTTTCTATCTCGTTTTTAAAGTGCTCACTGTGTTCATACATTCTTCTTTCAATGCTTATGAACATTACTTTGAACTCTTTATCAGGTAAATTATTGTGCTTCATTAAGGTGTTTTTTTTTTTTCCCCCCTAAGGTTTTATCTTGTGGAACATACTCCTCTATTCCTTCATCTTGTTTGATTCTATGTTGGTTTCTATGCCTTAGAAGAAAGAGCCACTTCTCCCAGTCTTGAAGGGTTAGCCTTGTATAAGAGATACATCTTATCATTCAATCCTGCTCTGGTTCTTAGCTGTCTGTCAAACCTTTGTAATTGTCTAAGAGGCCTATTTTATTTTTAATGGCTCCCAGTAGTTAAGGGTGTTGTAAGGACTACAAGTGATCTGAAAGGAAAGATCTTAGCACTGAGATTCAGACTGACAGGAAGCCTGAACTTCAGGCAACACCTTTTAAAGAATACAAGTATATTTAGTCCTATGGGACCACAAGTATAAGCTCCATTGGCCACCAGAGCCAAGCATTCTAGAAATGCCCCTTGGGTGACAGTTGCAAAAATTTGGGCTTCAGATGAGTGTATAAGTGCCTTTCTGGGAGATACTGGCAAGGTATACTGAAGCAGAGGGAGAGAGCAAAGAGTGTGTCCACTGGCCTGTGTTTCCTGAGAGCATCTCCATCAGGGTCTAGATGTGTGCCAAACCAGAAGCCTGCCCCTAGTATTGAAGCTCTAGGACAAGCAAATAGGTTTCTTTTGCAGAAAGACCGGGAGTGTGTTTCTGTCTGCTCTCTGTGCCATGCCCTGTGGGTAGTAGCCAAGAACTGGGTTTCTAGTTGTTACAGTCCTGTGGGATCCAAGAACACAAGCCCGTCTGGCCATCAGAGCCAGGTGATCACGGAGTATCCTCTGGGTGGAAACTGCAAAAAGCACGGTACCAGATGTGTATAAAAGCTCCCCTCTAGGAGATACTGGTGCTCTGGAGCATAGCAGAGGAATAGCACAAAGACAGCATCCATCCTCCAAGATCTCTGGAAGGGATTTAGTCAGCCCTTAGATGTAGCTTTAATTAGAAGCTTGTCCCTCAGGCTACAGCTATAAGATAATAGGTTTGTTTCTTAGAAAGACTGAGTCCTGGGTCTGTTGCTTCTTATTGTGCTCTGGAGGGTGGGAGATGGTAGCCATTTAAAAACTCTTTCTCCATTGGCTTCAGTCCTGTGGGACTCATGAGTTTAAGCCTCACTGGTCTCCTCCAACATAGAGGTTCCTCTGAAATAGAGGTTCCACAGAAATCAGGGCACCAGACAAGGATGTAAGCTCCTTTCTGGATATACTAGTGAGCTGGACTGAAGTGAGCTGGAGAGTGCAGAAAGAATGTGTCCAATGGCCTCTGTTTACCAAGGGCACCTCTATAGGCCTCAAGATACATATGCCAAACCAGAAGGCTTCCCTTCAAGCCAAAACTTCTCAACATGCAGAAAGGTCTCTTTCACAGAGGAGTGTTTCAGTCTTCTGCCTGTACAGTACCCTGGAGATGGTAGTCTGCCAAGAGCTGTCTTTTCAATTGTTACTGTCCTGTGGGATCCAGGATCCAGAGCCAGGTGATTCAGTGGCATTCTCTGGGCAGTTCAGTTCAGTTCAGTCGCTCAGTCGTGTCCGACTCTTTGTGATCCCATGAATTGCAGCACGCCAGGCCTCCCTGTCCATCACCAACTCCTAGAATTCACCCAGACTAACGTCCATTGAGTCTGTGATGCCATCGAGCCATCTCATCCTCTGTCGCCACCTTCTCCTGCCCCCAATCCCTCCCAACATGAGAGTCTTTTCCAATGAGTCAATTCTTCTCATGAAGTGGCCAAAGTACTGGAGTTTCAGCTTTAGCATCATTCCTTCTAAAGACATCCCAGGGCTGATTTCCTTCAGAATGGACTGATTGGATCTCCTTGCAGTCCAAGGGACTCTCAAGAGTCTTCTCCAACACCACGGTTCAAAAGCATCAATTCTTCGGTGCTCAGCTTTCTTCAAAGTCCAACTCTCACATCCATACATGATCACTGGAAAAACCATAGCCTTGACTAGACGGACCTTTGTTGGCTGCTTTTCAATATGCTGTCTAGGTTGGTCATAACTTTCCTTTCAAGGAGTAAGCATCTTTTAATTTCATGGCTGCGGTCACCATCTGCAGTGATTTTGGAGCCCCCAAAAATAAAGTCTGCCACTGTTTCCACTGTTTCCCCATCTCTTTCCCATGGAGTGATGGGACCAGAGGCCATGATCTTCGTTTTCTGAATGTTGAACTTTAAGCCAACTTTTTCGCTCTCCTCTTTCACTTTCATCAAGAGGCTTTTTTGTTCCTCTTCACTTTCTGCCATAAGGGTGGTGTCATCTGCATATCCTACGTTACTGATATTTCTCCCGCAATCTTGATTCCAGCTTGTGCTTCTTCCAGCCCAGCATTTCTCATGATGTACTCTGCATATAAGTTAAATAAGCAGGGTGACAATATATAGCCTTGATGTCCTCCTTTTCCTATTTGGAACCAGTCTGTTGTTCCATGTCCACTTCTAACTGTTGCTTCCTGACCTGCATACAGGTTTCTCAAGAGGCAGGTCAGGTGGTCTGGTATTCCCATCTCTTTCAGAATTTTCCACAGTTTATTGTGATCCACACAGTCAAAGGCTTTGGCATGGTCAATAAAGCAGAAGTAAATGTTTTTCTGGAACTCTCTTGCTTTTTTGATAATTCAGCGGATGTTGGCAATTTGATTTCTGGTTCCTTTGCCTTTTCTAAAACCAGCTTGAACATCTAGAAGTTCATGGTTCACATATTGCTGAAGCCTGGCTTGGAGAATTTTGAGCATTACTTTACTAGCATGTGAGATGAGTACAATTGTGTGGTAGTTTGAGCATTCTTTGGCATTGCCTTTCTTTGGGATTGGAATGAAAACTGACCTTTTCTAGTCCTGTGGCCACTGCTGAGTTTTCCAAATTTGCTGGCATATGGAGTGCAGCACTTTCACAGCATCATCTTTCAGGATTGAAATAGCTCAACTGGAATGCCATCACCTCCACTAGCTTTGTTCATAGTGATGCTTTCTAAGGCCCACTTGACTTCACATTCCAGGATGTCTGGCTCTAGGTGAGTGATCACACCATTGTGATTATTTTGGTTGTGAAGATCTTTTTTGTACAGTTCTTCTGTGTATTCTTGCCACCTCTTCTTAATATCTTCTGCTTCTGTTAGGTCCATACCATTTCTGTCCTTTATCGAGCCCATCTTTGCATGAAATGTTCCCTTGGTATCTCTAATTTTCTTGAAGAGATCTCTAGTCTTTCCCATTCTTCTGTTTTCCTCTATTTCTTTGCATTGATTGCTGAGGAAGGCTTTATTATCTCTTATTGCTATTCTTTGGAACTCTGCATTCAGATGCTTATATCTTTCCTTTTCTCCTTTGCTTTTCACTTCTCTTCTTTTCCCAGCTATTTGTAAGGCCTCCCCAGACAGCCATTTTGCTTTTTTGCATTTCTTTTCCATGGGGATGGTCTTGATCCCTGTCTCCTGTACAATGTCACAAACCTCAGTCCATAGTTCATCAGGCACTCTGTCTATCATATCTAGTCCGTTAAATCTATTTCTCACTTCCACTGTATAATCATAAGGGATTCTCTGGGCAGCCAACCCCAAATTTGGGCACCAGACCTAAAACTCAGGATACCAGATGCATATTTTCTCCCCTCCAGAAGATATTTGCACTTCAGGAGCATAGCAGAGAGAGAGCACCACAATGGTGCTTACCAGCCAGCAGGCCCCTAGATGTGCATTAAATGAGATGGCTCAGGCTAAAGGCTTAAGATTCATGAATGAACCTCTTTAACATAGAGTCTGACTGCTTCTGATACAGAAGGGCTGCTATTGCACTGAGCCCTGGGGTGGATGAGTCTGTATGTGAGTCCTTTAACAACTCTTTCTTAGATGGCTATAGCCTATTAGTCTCATGGACACAGGCTCCATTGGCTTTTTAGTCTTTTTTTTTTTTTTTAATATTTTTATTTGGCTGCCCTGGGTCTTAGTTGTGGCACACAGGATCTTCGATCTTTGTTGAAGCATGCAGGATCTTCAGTTGCAGCATGTGGGATCTAGTCCCCTGACCAAGGATGGGACCTGGGCCCCTTGCATTGGGAGCGTGGAGTCCTAGCCACTGGACAACCAGGGAAGTCCCCTCCCCCACTGGCTTTCAAAGGTAGATTTGGGTCTTAGAAGTTGGGGTGCCCACTGTGGGGTTCAAATCCTTTACTCCTCAGGGAGATACTTTAGGTTTTGAATTCCCACAGTTGTGTGTTGCTGTGCCAGGAATGGAATTTATGGAAAGACTGTGTCCCAGCCTTTCCTGCCTGCTTTGATGGGGAATTTCTCTCATTCACCCAGTGTGTAGGAGTTGCTCGGCTAGGTTTCAGCAATTTTTCAGAGGGAGTTATTCGATATGTACTGCAGATCCAGGGTGTCCATGGGAGGAGATGGGTTCGGGCTCCCCTGTGTCGCCATCTGGAACCAGAACCCAAGCATTCATTTTTATGCCCTGGTCATGATTAGTCCAGCCAGGTAATTATTTTTGGTTCCCATTGCATCTCAGCTGCATTATGCCTAATACAACTTCTGGTGAATAAATAAATCAATAAATAATATTCCTCTGAATATATTCCCAGAAATTGAGTTGTATAGAGCTTATTTATTTAAAATCTAAGATATTAGTATATTTGATATGGAAAAGATATCAAAGAAAAATGAAATAATCGATTAGCATTTTTTTGGTAACACAAAAACATGCTTGTTGAGCTACACTACAAATCAACAGTACTTTCAACTGATATTCCTGAATATTTACCCTGTGATGGCCTGGATACTCTATTGGGATAGGAGATGAGGAATTGTTTTCACTCTAATGAGTTTAAAATGTTGGGTAGGGGGTTAAGAAATGTCAAGGCAACAGATAATACAGAATAAATGGCATAAAGAGTATGTTCCCAGTAATGCAGAGGAGTGAGCTTGATCAAATTTAGCAGATATTGCCAGTTTTACAGAGACTATACTAATGTATACTTCCACTTGTATTATCTCTTTTTCATTTCAGCCATTCTGGTATAATGGAAAGGTATCTCATTACCATTTTGCATTTCTTTGACAAACAATGAAATTGAGCAACTTTTTCTATATTTGTCAACCAGCTGGATATCCTCTTTTTTAAAATTTATTTTTAATTGGCGAGTAATTGCTTTACAATATTGTGTTGGTCTCTGCCTTACATCAACATGAGTCAGCCATAGGTATATATATGTCCTGAACCTCCCTCCCACTTCCCACACCATCCCACCCTTCTAGGTTGTCACAGAACACCTGATTTGAGCTCCCCGCATCATATAGCATATTCCCACTGTCAGTCAGTTGGATCTCCTCTTATAAGGAATGTTCATTCAAATCATTTACCCTTTTTTTATCTTGAGATTTATTTAGTTTATATTGATTTATAAGAGCTCTTTATATATTCGCTTTATGAGTACTTTATCAGACATATGTATTGTAAGAATCTTTTTTCACTATAGCTTGCCCCTTCATTCTTTCAATATTGTGCTTTGAGCAGAACACCTTAAATTTAATTTAGTCCAATTTATAAATTTTGAAGTGGTTAATGATTTTTTGTGCCTTATTAATCTGTCTGGAATTCATAAATATATTTTATATGTATTTTTCTAATATCTGTACCAATTTAAACTTGGATATACATCTCAAGATTTTATTTTTGTGTATGGTGAAAGTTAGGGTCAAGTTTCATTTTTTCCCCTAACGGAGATAAAATTTTCTGATCAACACCATTTATTTAATCATCTTTACTGTACTGTAGTCTCCTAGTCATCAGTGACAGAATATATGGAGTTTTCTTTTTTTATTCTTTTCCATTTTTCCTCATCTGTTCTAGTGCCAATACCACACTAATTGATATAGCTTTGTGACTGGTTTTGACAACTGCTAGTATAGGTCTTCTTGGTCGTATTTATTTTAGCAATCAGCCTGTGTTCTCTCTCTCTCTTTCTGTAATATTCAGTATTCTAATTTATGAACATTGTACATCCTTCCATTTATTTAGGGCTTCAACTTTTGTCAACAATATCCTTAATTTTTAGATTTTTGTTGCAATTAGATAATACACAATTTGGTATCTACTTGTACTTTTTTTGAGTACAAAAGCTGGAAAATGTTAGAAATACCTGCAGAATTTTTAAATAATGTGGATTCTAGATACTACCTCAGAACTACTGCAGCAGTATCTCTGGGAGCAGGGCTCTGAGAGTCTACAGGACCTTTCAGATTTCACAATACTTTGGGTGAAAATGTAAAAAATAGTGCAATTTTTTTGCATAATAATTTGGCAAATTTTATTGCATTAAATAGTCATACCTGTTAACCTTGCACTTATATATCTAGGAAGTTACTTTCTATGAATTATTTGTGCACATTTATAATACTCATCAGAGAAGGCAATGGCACCCACTCCAGTACTCTTGCCTGGAAAGTCCCATGGACTGAGGAGCCTGGTGGGCAGCAGTCCATGGGGTTGTGAAGAGTCAGACACGATTGAGCAACTTCATTTTCACTTTTCACTTTCATGCATTGGAGAAGGAAATGGCAACCCACTCAAGTGTTCTTGCCAGGAGAATCCCAGGGATGGGGAAGCCTGGTGGGCTGCCGTCTATGGGGCTGCACAGAGTCGGACACGACTGAAGCGACTTAGCAGTAGCAGCAGTATAAATACTCCTGGAGTTTCCCCAGTGACTCACAGGTAAAGAATCTACCTGCAACGCAGGAGCCGCAGGATACATGGCTTCAATCCCTGGGTTGGGAAGATCCCCTGGAGGAGGGCATGGCAACCCACTCCAGTATTCTTGCCTGGAGAATGCCATGGACAGAGGAGCCTGAGGGGCTACAGTCCATTGCGTTTGGACGAGGTGGACATGACTGAGTGACTTAGCATGCACAAGGCCCTCCCATATTTGCGTGTACATTTTTAGCCAAGATGGATTCTAGAGAAGAGGTCTATGGGTAGTCGCATCACTTACTATGAGGTGGCGCCCACCCACCCTCTCTTTTGACCTCCAAGGAGCACATGTATAGTCAGGCGGTCTCCTTAACTTTGAGAATGAGGAATATATGGTCTTCTATCTGGTCAATTCCAGCCTCCTCCATCATCCTGCTCTTATGGAGGTTTTGTTTAGCCTGAGGCCCTTCTATCTCCTGCCTCAATTCTGTTCCTTACTGTTCAAGTAAAAATGACCCAACAGCACCTTTATCTCAGCAGCCCCCCAACCCCATCCTGGGAATCACGACCTTCTCAGGACCTTGCTCCAGGCTGGGCACACAGTGGGTCTTCAGTACATGTGGAAAGATTACATGCCAAAGGGAACTATTTTTTCAGCATCTCATTTTCTTTAAAGTCTGTTGATGTTAGGCTGTTTGGAGCAGTCTGTTGTTTTTCCTGGTTCCTGCATTTCCCTTTGTTTTTCATGGAACGCATAGCACTGATTTCCTGTAAGGCTTTGCAAATAAATATCAAGGTCAGGCTGGGAGCGTTGCTGGAGTGATCCTGTCACCTTTTGATTTCACTGGGCCAAGAAATGCTTTCAACCCTGGAGGGCAGAAGTTTTTCAAAACAAGACTGTTCCAATAAGGGCGTGGGCTTCCTCCATCAGCGCAGGCACCCGCCTGCTTACATTTTAACTACTTGGAGAAGAATGGAAATTCTGCAAAACCCTTGGTATTTTTGAACCACTGAGTTGGTTAGGTGATGGGGCCTGTGGTGACTTCTCAGTGAGAGGTTGGTACAGATAGGAACATGGTGGGAAGCGGTGAAAGAGGCCCTTTCTGAAGAGACAGTGGAGGGGGCAGGGCCTCTTCTTCTCAGATCTCCTCTCCCCTTCTTCAGGGCTCACAGAGCCTTTGATCCCTGTGACTTGAGGGGGGTGGGGTGGGAGAGCTGTCCAGACCTCCTGCACAGCAAAGTGAGGGCAAGTGCAGGGGGATACTGTTCAATGGTTTAGTTCTTTTGAACGTCCAAGTTGACACAACAAACTCCCCCCTTCTCCTCCTTCACACTCTGTCTTGGTTTTTCTTCTCTTGTCTTTTCCTCTTCTTTAGTACTTTACCATCTATCTGAGGTGAGCTCCATGCTTGTAAACAGGGAAATGCAAGGGACACTGTCAGAGGGGTTTTGCATTTAAGGACCTTGGAGCACTCTCTGGGTACCTGGTTCATCCCTGAGGATGCAGTGTTCCTTAAGGGGAGGTGCAAGGAGTGGGGTGCAAGTTTGTGGGGACCCTTGTCCTCCTGAAGATGTTACCTGAAACCTGAGTTTGCCTCTTCTTGGGTGTTGAGCCAATAGACACAATCAAACCAAAGATGGGAAGAAGGAGGGATTTATTATTACTTGCAGCCAATAAGAAGAAGCCTGGGGATATTTCCCAAAGCAGGGCCTCCCTGCACAGCAAAACTGGGGAGTATTTACGCTAAGGGTCCATGCATGTTCAAGAATGGGCTTGGGCAGTATATGCATATTCATGAAGGGGGTTGAGCAGAGCAGAATTCAGCATAAAATTGGAGCAGATGTCTACAGAGTTCAGACTTTAGTTGCCTCAGGTCAGGAGGATCAACATCATCATTCTGTCCTTTCCCCATGGATGAGGGCATTAGTTCCTTGAAGAATTCAGATATATTACTCTGTATATCCATCCCTTGAGGAGACATAGGACTCTGCTTTGTCACTGTGCTTTATTTGACTGCCTTTTCTCTGTTCCTTCATTCCCTTAAGATCATTGATCATTGAGACCTGTTCAAGGTCAAGCATGTGGCCTGGCTTACATCACAAAATGCTGAGAACAACATGGCCCTCTTTTGTCAAGAAAGCCATTCATAGTTCTCATTCTCTGGGGACCCTGTGATCTATCTGCTTACAATATTACAAAGGTCCCGTCCCCTGTCTCCCACCCAGGTTATGTTTTTAGAGGATGACAGTAAGGGCCTCCACAGAAGGGTTTAGCTTCTTTAAAAACTCCTTCAGTCAATACCCCATCCCCCATTTTGAAATGGAAAACTGCCATTTTCTCAATTACACGTAAAGGGCTTCAGCCTGATTGATGCATTTCTTGGAACCATCAGGGAAACCTGGTTGCAATTCTGGCTCCTTTAAACAAGTCAGTGCAACACACACACACTCACAAACAGCAAAGTCTTCCAGGTTTGGATTAGAGAGAAAATTTAGAAAGAAGCAACCCCTTCCACATACACACACACAAAGAACCAACACCTTAAATACACACACACACACTTTAGAGAGAAAATTTAGAAAGAACCAACACCTTCCCCTTAGCTATAATCCTGACTGGATTTTACACAACTTTATACTTGGCTGGATCCAACAATATCCTTTCCAGTGTTGACTGGAGGTGGGGGAGGGCGTCAGCAAGGGAACCTTGGAAGCTGGCCCTACATATTAGAATTGCCCTGCCTCTGGGACGCCTGCTGTGTGGGTTCTGAGTTCCTATCCCCAAGGCTGCCCTAGGACAGACCCTCCTTCCGTCTTGCTTGGGTTATTGCAACCACCTCTTGATGTGTCCCAGCAACAGTTATTATACATCTCTCTCTCGTTAATCTGGGGAGGACTGGAGTCTAGGTTTAGTAGCCTGAATGCTGCATGCTAAGTCGCTTCAGTCATGTCTGACTCTTTGTGACCCCGTGGACTGTAGCCCGCCAGGCTCCCCTGTCCATGGGGATTCTCCAGGCAAGAATACTGGAATGGGTTGCCATTTCCCCCTCCAGGGGATCTTCCGGACCCAAGGATCGAAACCACAGCTCTTCCATCTCCACATTGGTAGGTGGGTTCTTTACCACTAGTGCCACCTGGGAAACCCTATCAGCTTCTTATTCTCTTATTTCATTCAGGCCAGTGAAAATGTCATCCCTTTAATGATACTTGTTTCCCTAGCCAACACTCACCACTCTCGCCTCGGGGCTTCCATCATAAACTAAAATTCTTTGCCACAGTTGTCTCCCTAGATTTCTGGTACTCTTTCAAACCAGTGAGGCCCTCATCATAGTCTGCATTTTCTCACATTATCTGTTTTCCCACTAGATGGCCAGCCCCCCAAGGACACCCCTGACACCAGGCACAACTCTTCATTTGCAGAAGGAATTCCCTAGATTCTGGTATGGAATTGAGTTGGGGGTCATAAGGGTTTCAGAGGCACAGGCATGGCCAACCAGGAATCAGAATGGCTTGGAAAGGAAGAGCCAGGAGCTGGGAACACACACTCCACACAGCAAAGCCTTGTGGGGAGCTGCTCTAGGTGGGGGTCTTTCCCTCACACCTGGTTGGCCCACAGCAGTGGCTCTCTGCCTTGGCTGCCACTCAAGCCCCAACCTAGACAAGGTCAATGAGACTCTCTAGGGAGGAAAGGGCAGGGCGGTGGGGGCCGGGGATGAACTGGGAGATTAGGATTGACACATATACACTATGATACTATGTATAAAATAGATAAGGCTTCCCAGGTGGCTCAGCAGTGAAGACCTTGCCTGTCAATGCAGGAGACACTGATTCGATCCCTAGGTCAGGAAGATCCCCTGGAGGAGGAAATGGCAACCCACTCCAGTATTCTTGCCTGGAAGATCCCATGTACAGAGGAGCCTGGTGGGCTGCATTCCATAGGGTCACAAAGAGTTGGACAGGTAACTGAGCACGCATGCACGCACATAAAATAGAAAACAGATGAGGACCTCCTGTATAGCACAGGGAACTCTACTTACTGCTCTGCGGTGACCTGAATGGAAAGGAAGTCCAAAAGGGAGGGGATGTATGGATATGCACAGTTGATTCATTTTGATGTGCAGTAGAAAGTGACACAACATTGTAAAGCAACTATATTCCCATAAAAATTAATTAAAAAAAAGAATCTATAGGAAAGGGCTCAGGGAGTTTTCTGAGCACCCAGGTGATTTCAAGGGGCAGCCCTTTGAGAACCACTGCTGCTGCTGCTAAGTCACATCAGTCCTGTCCGACTCTGTGTGACCCCATAGACGGCAGCCCACCAGGCTCCCCCATCCCTGGGATTCTCCAGGCAAGAACACTGGAGTGGGTTGCCATTTCCTTCTCCAGTGCATGAAAGTGTTGAGAATCACTAGCAGAAGGAAATTAGAGCTTGCAGTTGGGTGGGGTGGGGGTGAGGCTCTGATTTTAGGGAGTTCCCAGAGGTCCCTGCAGAGTCCTGCCGAAGGGGTAGCAGACAGAGGAACAAGGTAGGGGTGAGTTGGCGGACAGCACCAGGAAAACACCCAGAGAGCTGATCTCCTTTCACAGCCGGTGGGCATGCTGTCATCTGTGGATCCTGGGGCTTTATATCAAGCCATGAGAGAAGGCGGGATAGGCCACGGAGTGCTGGGGGCAGAAGCGGGAAGTGGGGGGAATCCATCATCAGGATGGTCAGTGTAGCCATGGTCCAAGGCAGCAAACCCAACCAGTCAGACAAGCCCACAGACCCAGAACCAAACCACTGTGTAGTGTGTAGCCGCTAATGCACTGGCTCTGGGCACACTCCGTCCCTCGACCAGAAAGTTCACTGCTAAGGGCTTTCCTCTGGAAGAGGATCCAGTTTTCTTCTGTTGCCAATAAAAATCCCCAGCGCTGTTCTTTCTCCTTTGCTTCCTTCTATTGCTTCTGACAGAGTTTGCCAGTTAGCTGAGGTCAGGATTTCCTTTTTACAAACAACCTGCTTTCAGTCAGTGGGGCCAAAAGGTTTCCTAAATTACAAACTCTTTCATTTCTTCTGCCACAAGCTCGCCTGTCAGCTTGGATAATTGCACAGAGCGGAGAGAAATGGAAACCTTTCTGAGAGACACTGAAAGAAGGAAGTGCTGTTGGTAGCTCTCTCCTTTCGGATTGTCAAAAATCCATCCTGAGCAGGATGGACAGGGTGACATGAGTCAGCTGAAGGTTTTGTGCCTGTGGGGACTGCTGCGGGGGCGGGTCCCAGGATCTGGGAGGGAATTCTTAGAGGCCTTAAATGAACACCCCGTGTTCGTGGGCACATCTCCACATTCTGTTAAGCAAATGCGTGTGTGCTAAGTTGCTTCAGTTGTGTCCGACTCTTTGCGACCCGGTGGACCGTAGCCTGCCAGGCTCCTCTGTCTATAGGATTCTCCAGGCAAGAATACTGGAGTGGGTTGCCATTCACTTCTCCAGGGGATCTTCGTGACCCAAGGATGGAACCCTGGTCCTCCTGCATTGCAGGCAGATTCTTTATCATCTGAGCCACCAGGGAAGCTCCTTCAGCAAATGGCCTCCTTTATATTCAGTTGAATTGGGGAACATCCAAGCCCTATTCCAGTTTTGAAAAGCAAATTTTAAAAGTTATTACAAAATGTATGTGTGTGGGCATATGTAAATGCGGATTAGGAGTCAAATTTTAAACCAATCTCTGGAAGGATAGCATGGAATTGAGGTGCTATGAGCATTCAGACCTCACTGAACAATTGTATTAACTGGACAGGATGTGAGATACCCTTTGAAAATGGAAAGGGCTGCCTAAGCCCTGGTGTGGAGCAATGGAGCCAGAGGAAAAGTCAGCTTGTACTGACCTGAGAGCCCGTGACCTTTTCATGATTCTGTGTTGTATCCAAGAGTTGCTCAGAGCCGTGACTGCCTGATTCGGCTATGACCTCTCAGAGCATTTAACTTGAGTTTTGTAATCTGTAAAATAAAAGGGGCTCTGCTGGACACTACTTAGGGCTCTCATCTAAGTCTAGTTTAATGTTGAATCAGGGGCCCCAGTAGAGGGTCCTCCAGGCTGTGTGCTAATGCAGGAGGCTGAGAACCTCTGGTCCTGCCTTCTTGCTTTCCTGTCTTCCATAGAGGGGGAGCAGCCAAGCTTGTGGGTAATAAAAGCACTAAGTCTGAAGTCGTCTTTGGAGGTAACGGACAGTTCCCGTCCTCACCTTTCCCTCTCCTAGCGACTCGGACCCACACTCCCTGTGCTCCTGTAGTCCCGTGGCCTCTCTGCTACACTCTCCTTCTCCCCACTCTGCTCAGGCCAGCTTCAGCCTGCAGGGTTCAGCTTTGGGGCAGGGTTTCCTGCCTGCCCTGCTTGCCCCACCTCTCATGTCCACAGGACCGCTCACACAAGTCTCTTTTATCATTGTGATGTTTTTCTAAAATTTATTCATTTATTAAGGGCTGCGTTGGGTCTTCGTTTCTGCTCAGGGGCTCTTCGTTGTTGTGAGGGGACTTTCTCTAGCTGTGGTGCACGGGCTTTTCTGCCGTGGCTCCTGTTGTGGAGCAGGGCTCTAGGGCACATGGGCTCAGTAGTTGTGGCATGAGGGATTGGTGTCCCGCAGGATGTGGGATCTTAGTTTCCCTGGACCAGGGACTGAACTCGTGTCCCTGCATTGGCAGATGGATTCTTAACCACTGGACCGCCAGAGAAGTCCTTTTTTTTTTTTTCTAATTAATTTTCATTGGAGTATAATTGCTTTACAATGTTGTTAGTCTCTACTGTACAGCAAAATGAATCAGCCATACAGAGACATATATCCCCTTCCTTCTGGATTTCCTTTCCATTTAAGGAACAGGATGAAAAAGTCATTAATTCCTGACCTCAAGCATTGGGATGGTGGCTATTAAAAAAGAATTGCTACTCAATGGTTGTCTTTTTCATCCTGTTTCCTAGACTTAGGCCTACCTGGTGGCTCAGACTGTAAAGACTCTGCCTGTAATGGAGGAGAGCCAGGTTTGATCCCTAGGTTGGGAAGATTCCCTGGTGAAGGAAATATCAACCCACTCCAGTATTCTTGCCCAGAGAATCCCATGAACAGAGGAGACTGGTGAGCTAGAGTTTGAGCTATGACTAAGTGACTGACACTATAACTTTCACTTTCCTTGACTAGTCCAGAAAAATGTAATCCGCTTGTAAATGGTCTGTGCCATCAAAGAGCTGATTCTTTAGTTGGAGAGAAAAAAAAAAAATGTCTATAAATACTTAGCAAGTATATGAATGAACAGCATTCAATAATTTGCCAAGTGGTGTCCCAAGCACTTTATTCATATGAACTTACTTGGTCTTCATTGTAATGGTCTGAAGTGAGTGATAGTCACTCAGTCGTGTCTGACTCTTTGCGACCCCATGGACTATAGCCTGCCAGGCTCCTTTGTCCATGGAATTCTCCAGGCAAGAATACTGGAGTGGGTGGCCATTTCCTTCTCCAACGGTCTGAAGTAGGTATTCTTGTTATCC
Source organism: Ovis aries (assembly GCF_016772045.2). NCBI lineage: Eukaryota > Metazoa > Chordata > Mammalia > Artiodactyla > Bovidae > Ovis > Ovis aries. Next base: position 47,737,533 of record NC_056062.1, read on the forward strand.
CCATTTTACAGATGAGGAAACTAAGGCACAGTGAAGTTAACTTGGCAAGATAAAATGGGAAAGCCAGGATTTGAACCCAGGCAACCTGATTCCCTGGTGGCTCAGACTGTAAAGCGTCTGCCTGCAATGTGGGAGACCCAGGTTCGATCCTCTGGTCAGGAAGATCCCCTGGAGAAGGAAATGGCAACCCACTCCAGTACTCTTGCCTAGAAAATTCCACGGATGGAGGAGCCTGGTGGGCTACAGTCCATGGGGTCGCAAAGAGTCGGACACGACTGAGTGACTTCACTCACTCAACCTGCCTGCAGAGGCCAGTACCCCACTGGGTGTACTATCTGACAGTGGGTGGGGAGACGCTTTACTCTGGGGGTATCCATTCTCCTCTTGTGTCCCACTGCTCACTTCTTTCAACTCATCAGCCAGTGCTGTTGTTGCTATTGCTGAAAATAAATTCAAGTGTTCTTTTTCCCATCCTAATCTGAATCTGGCTGCTGCTCGCCTGGACCTGGCTGTTGGCCTAATGACTCGTTTCCCCAGTTCTTCTCTTGCCCTAGTTCTTCTCTCGCCCGTCTATAGTCCACTCTCCACCCAGCAACCAGAGTGGTCATTTCAAAGAATGTATCAGATTGGGTCACAGCCCCGTGTAGACCTCTCAGTGGCAAGCCTTTGCAAAATCATCTCTTCTTGGACCCATGAGTGTGATCCTCACTCTGAGAAAACAATAAATAGAAGTCTTCTCCTCCTAGGACCTTTGTGCCTCTCTTTTCTACACCTCATCTTCACACGCTGCCTGCTTCTTAGCAGCTGGTCTCAGTTCATCTGTCTCAGCTCTGTCCGTCCTTTCCAGGGAAGGCCTGTCACTTACATATATTCCCTGTTTTAATTTTCCACAAAGAATGTTTCCAACTAAATATATCTCATTCATTCACTCATGTGTCTATTCACACCTAGTCTGATGTAAGCTCCATCCACAGAAGCAAGGACCTCCTATCTGCAACATCTCAGACAAACACTCCCCCACCTCCACCATGGTGGGTACACAGTGAACCTTTATTGAAGGGGGTATTAGGAACAGTCAGTAAGACTATGGACATTAGAGGTAGGGAGAAGTTCAAGAGAAGGAGCTCACACTGTGTGCCATGATGGGAAAGAAGGTTCTGCAGGAAAGGCTCTGGAGACTGAACATGGCTTGGGTGGATGGAGGGTGGGGGAAGTCACTGATGGCAGTGGGGCAAGCCCTGAGCAGAGGTGAGGCAAAGATTCTTAGGGGCTGTTTAGTCTATTAAAGAGCTCAGTTAACATGGACCGGAGGTTTGTTCGTAAGAATAACAAGAGACAATGTTGGAAAGAAAGTAGAGACTGTATCTGAAAAGTCTAGAATGGCAGGGAGAGAAATGTGGCCTCTCATCTATGGACCAAAGGGTATCATGTTAGAAGTAGCACTTTAGAAAATCCATCCTTTGAGGGTATGCTCTCCCGTTGACTCTTTTCCATACTTTCTTCACCTGAGACCTAAAAGTCCCTCCACTCCCCACCCCTGCCTTTCTCTACAGACATTCTCCAAATGTCTCTCTTGGGCAACCGAGCATGCACGGACACTTCATTATTCAAGCCACTTGGCCAAACGTGTGCCTGTGAAAAATGAACGTCCTCGGCCTGATGAATGAGTCAGATCCCTGCATGTTTGATGTTCACGTGTTCTGTATGTGTGAATGTTGTGTTTCTAAGATGAAATCCCAGGAGGAAGCAAGTTGTGCTGTTATATAGCTCTTTGTCAGTGATGAAGCTGGCCAAATCTTAGAGATGTATGTTGTGGGCGTTCTTTACAGATGAAATGGAATGGAAACTAGTTTCCATTGCTGTCCCTTGGGTATCGAAGTGGCTAAATCTATGCTCTGACATCCAAGATACTTGATGCTGAATTCGGTTCCATAGCAGATAAATCTGAGTGAAGGTCTCGTTTATATAGTTTCAGAGGAAGTAAAGTTTTCCATTCATCTGTTCTTAATGGTGATCAAAGAGACAGCTGTTATTCTCCTAGCTTAGTTCCTTGCAAAGGCTGATAAAGCCATTACTACAGTTGTTCCATACAGCTTCCTTTTGTTGGACTATGACTGTTCTAACACCACCAAGATCCTGCTATTTTACAGAACCAAAGGATGAAGACAATACTGACAGGGAGCTTACAGTACTTCACAAATCAGTTTTATTAATTTAAACACAAATTGAAGAAAAAGTCTGTACACAGTTGTGGACACGACACACCTTTATACAGTAAGGCCAAGATAAACTTTTGTCTTTTCAGTTTGTAGAGTACAAAAACATAAAATGGAAAGGCTAAAAAACTGTTGACTTCTGTTTGCTTCAAGCAAGAGAGGAAAAAACAACTGAATTCAATGATTAAACAATTTGGAGATATTCACAACTGACTAATTCTAGCAGCAACATGAAACCTTAGGAAAGGATAGGGCACCTCTGTAGCTACTTTGGGTCAAAGCTGGTGGGTTTTTTTCCCTCCAATATACTATTAAAGAAAATTCATCCAAAAAGTAATTTCATGACAATGGAAGGCCTTTAGATGAGAGAAACTAGTGTCTAGATAAACTGATGGATTACTTTTGGCTAAACTTTTTAGGGGGTATTACAAAGGTGACAAACTTCATTTCTCAGATTTACGCTTGTCATATAATTAGAAGGGGGTTGAAAAGAGTAGCATTATTTTCTTGGTGATGATGACTGGATCATGTCCCACTGCTGGCAATGAACTTTTCTGGGATGGTGGGGAGTGGAGGGGTGGGAGGTGGAGGGAAAGAGAAAGAACATGAATGTAAGGGAGTAATACAAAGTTGTGCTGATTTGCAGATATGTGATGGCCTTCCTTAAACAAGAAAATATCATCTGGACATATGATAGTGTCCCTTTGCTAGTGTCCAATTCATGAACCATTTATAAAATCTATCCGTCATCTACATTCTTTCTGTGGGAAGAAGCATTTGAATAACTGTCCTTTGCCAAATAGTTATACTACATTAATGCTAAAAATGAAAAAGTGAGGTTGTAAGAGGACTTGTCTTCCCCTTCCAATTGTTTAAGACACTGATGTGTTATTTACCAAGGCCCTCCTAACAGTATTTAAAAAAAAAAAAGTACAGATTGGGAAAAAAATTAGAAAACAAAATCCTATTGACACTTGACATCCATGCTTTTGGTCTTGACAACATGATCTAAAAAAAAAAAAATCCATTATCTACATATTTATACCGAGTACTTGGAGAAGGCCCTGCATGTCTGTGCAGGTCCTCCTCATACTTCACTATCAAGGCATTGCTACCTTTCAATATCATTTTTCTAAACAATATGTAAAAGAAATCATCCATTATTACAAATTTACACCAAAAATTCTTTCTGTACATGATTGTCTCAGTGATGTACATATTATACGTTTAAATTAGACATATTTTAAACTACTTTGCAATGTGCTAAAATTCAAAGTACTTGCTGTGTCATGAGGCCAGGGCCTTCGATCGCTTCTGTCATGCTACTGTCTCTTCAGTTATCTGATGTCAAAAGTCTGTTTGCGTGAACTGTATGGTTCTTGAATTATACCTCGATAAAGCTGTGTTTTTGTTTTTTTTTTTAAAAGTCTGTTCATAAATAAGTAGAGATGTACAGAAGACCCTGGGTATGAGACACCAGAAAAAGTAAACCTTTACAAGAAAAATCCCCCCACTGGTACTCAGGAAACCCATCTCAGTCTTTGTTGTGCAATCAAGTTGGCTGTACTGGAGAAGCTGTGCTATGTCATACGGAAGATGCTAGAAACATTAAGCGTCTGCAGGTCCTTTCTTCACAGGTTCGAACCATGGTTAGTTAATGTGGCCAAGACACACGACACTGTGCTAGAACATTCTCATGGCTTATTTGCAATGGATTCACAGTACTAGGAGTCAACAGCTGTTCTGAAGAAAGGGGTGTGGTGTCCTTCATTTCCCACAGAGGTGGAGGTGAGGACCCACAGCAGCTGGGTGTCAAAATGCTGAAATGATAATTTGGAGTCTGGCGCCCACTTGGGACTCAGCTTGGTGGATGTGTCCCCCGGTCACAGGGTGGCTGTGCAGCTTCAAAGTGCGAGGTGACTGTTACAGGTACTCCAGCTCCAAGGCATGATGTAGGGCCATGAGGTCCGAGTGGCTGGAGACCCTCCAGAAGGGCATGGCGTGCTGCAGAGGGGCAGACAACGTGGTGAGGATGGAGAGCGCTCCCAGCACCAGCCCTGAAGGGCTGCTTTGTCAGCCCACTCCACTGCCCACCCCTCTTTATTCCGAACTGTGAAAACTGCCCGTTAAGATCTCAACAACACATCTGTTTAAAACAAAATCCAAACTTACTCCTCCCCTAAGAATGCCAGAGTGCATTTTAAAATGCAATTCGGGAATCTGTGTTTTTTTAAGAAGGTGATGGGTATTTCTTAAGCAGACCTATACTGCCGCTTGAATGCCTATTCCAAACTTCAAATAAAACCCAGTAGCTGTGAACAAAAATGTGTCAAATATTTGCCTTTCAAAATCTGGATCCACTGGAGCTTTCACGCTGCAAGTTTAAGTGGTTTTCCTTAGTTGGTAGTATTTTACATTTTACAAAATTTTAGTTCTAAAATCAAAATCTGATTAAAACAACTTTTTTTCATTTATTTCCATCAGGCATTGTTCACACTGACCTTGAAACAACATTACCATGTGAGAAAACTTTAAATGAACATCTAAGGTAGTTTTTTCAGCTTTTTTTTGTAGTTGTTTAAAAAATCAATCGAAAAATCTTCCTTAAATGATGGAGATATCTTTGTAAAACATCTGAATTAACCAGAGACAAGAAAAACAGCCCCCTTCCCCCTGCCTCACAAAGTTTCATCATCCATGAAAGATAAAAACATGATTATCAACTTTACGGCTCAAAAACATTATGATATGTACGTATCAGCAAACTCTTCTTAGATAAGAGAATCATCATCTTTTAGAGAATAAAATTCTATTAAGCCCACAGAAAACATTTTTTTTTTTACACAAAAAATAATGTGAAGGTCTGAGTATAATTTGCGATTATAGTTCTAGGGGTTTTTAAACAATTCAGACTATTAGGAGAATATGGCATGAAAACAAATAGAATTTGGAACTGAGGAGTTTTAGAGGGACTATCTAGATAAGTGACAGTAGAAGCTACTGCTTTGGTAGAGATCACATACCTATTGCTATTCTGGGGATGCAAAATATTATTACTTATTGATAATGTCTTTGTCTCAAGTGATCTGCTAAAAACATATACCATAGTCCAATGTCACATGTAGGCCTTTCTGGATTCTATACTATTTTAGGGTATCTCTTTTTGTTATCCTTCAATAACAGTTCAGTATCAAGTACTAGAGATCTTTTTTCAAATATGTATGATGTTCCACTGGGCAACTTTAGATCATAAACATATACTGTACTATTTTGCATTCATTCATGAGAGATTTTTGTGTTTGCAAGCATGGCATAGAAGACATCCCTGACCCACCCTTTCATAGTCTGTGGTTGAGTAGCAGACATGAACGGCAATCATGCAAGTTCACCTCAAAGGAGCAGGAGGAGGTGATTCCCGTTGCCTGGGGAACTGTGGGAGACACTTGGTAAGAGGAGAGGTAATAACTGAGCTAGTTATGAAAGGATGGTCATTCAGACGAGCACTGTACTGGCTGCGTGTGTGAAGGGGCAGAGGATAAAGGACAAATTCACTGTTTCAGTACTAGCTGTGTGAGAGAAAGACATGGCTCTGACATTATTGGCTGTAGGAGTCAAATGATGCAAGACCTGGTTAGTCCTGTTTAAGAGTTTATTGATAGTTATTATGAACATTTAATATTGAGTAATTATAAGATTGAGTCTAGGGAAGAGAACGGGATTCAAACATGTGTTAACAAATAATTATATTGCAAAATAACATTTTCTCTAAGTAGGCACATATCGATGTGAAGCTTTTATGGATCAACAAGAGCTTCCCAGGCCCAGTAAGTACAAAGTAAATAATTTTTTTCCTGAATCAGTGTTTAGCTTGGAACAAATATTTCTTAAATCAGAGAGTGATGGTGGCAAAAGAGGAAAAGAAAAGCAGGTTCTAGAATGAGGAGACCTGGGTTATACTCTCAACTCTGACTTTAGTAACATGGCTTTGAATCATGACATCTCCTTGGAGCCCTAGTTTGTTTATTTGTAAAGTAACGGTTTAGGGGAAATGACTCAGGGTTGCTCCTAGGTTTAATAAAGCCAATAACTTTTTCATTAAAGTATTACTTGTTCAGCACTATAGCTAGAGCAGATTTATAAAATAATATACATACATAACATATCCTCCCACTGCCAAGAACCAGCAGGCAAGACATATCTGCTGAACATTTTTATTACAATGTAAGGCAGTGTGGGATTAAGAATCAAAATGACCTAGCCAGCACATCAAGTAAGAAAAATAAAAGCATCAGAATTGGAAAGGAAGAAGTAAAACTATTTGCAGATGACATAATTTTATGTATAGAAAATCTTAAAGACACCAATGAAAAACTGTTAGATCTAATCAATGAATTCAACAAAGTGGCGGGATACAATATTAGCCTACAAAAATCAGCCTTTGTATACACTAAGACCAAATTATCCAATAATAAAGTGATTCCATTTACAATAACATCAAAAACAGTAAAAGTGAAGGATTTCTACACTGAAAACTATAAGACACAGATGAAAGAAACTGAAGACGACACGAATAATAGATGGAAAGGTATGTCAAGTGCATGACTAGAAGAACAGATATTGTTAAAATGTTCATACTGTGTGTGCATCCTTAGCTGCTCAGTTGTGTCTGACTCTTTGTGACCCCATGACTGTAGCCCACCAGGCTCCTCTGTCCATGGGACTCTCCAGGCAAGAATACTGGAGCGGGCTGCCATGCCCTCCTCCAGGGGATACTCCCAACCCAGGGACAGAACCCAGGTCTCCCGCATTGCAGGCAGACTCCGTACTCTTCTGAGCCACCATCTACAGATTCAGTGCAATCTCTGTCAAAGTTCCAATAGTGATTTTTACAGAAGTAGAAAAAACAATCCTAAAATGTATATGGAGCTAAAAGACCTCAAATTGCTAAACCAATCCTGAGAAAGCACAAAGTGGGAGGCATCACACTTCCTGATTTCAGGCTGTATTATAAAGCTGTGGTAATCAAAACAGTATATAATAAAAACAGATACGTAGAAAATGGAACAAAATCAACAGCCCAGAAACAAAGCCATGTATATATGCTTAACTAATAGAAGGGAGAAAAGAATACTCAATGGAGAAAAGATGGTCTCTTCAATTAATGTTGCTGGGAATACTGGCTATTCACATATAAAAGAATGAAACAACCTATAAAAGAAGGAAAAAACCTAAAAGGGACTAAAGATGTAAATGTAGGAAGCAAGAACCATAAAACTCCTGTAAGAAAACACTGGGGAAAAACTCCTTGGCATCAGCCTTGGTAATGATTTTTTGGATATGATACCTAAAGCACAAGCAAACAAAATAAACATGTAGACTATATCAAACTAAAAAGTTTCTGCACAGCAAAAGAAATGATTGACAAAATAAAAAGATAACCTACGGAATGAGGAAAAAAATTTGTAAACTATATATCTGATAAGGGGTTAATATAAAACTCAATAGCAAAACAATCTAAAAATTGGGCAGAATAGACATTTTTGTAAAGAAAATATACAGACGGCCAACAAGTATGTGAAGTAGTGCTCACCATCACTAATTAGTGAAATACAAATCAAAATCACAATGAGATAATCACCTCACACCTGTTAGAACAGCCTTCATCAAAAAGATAAGGGGTAACAAATGCTGATGAGGAGGCAGGGCAAAGGGAACCCTTATGCACTGCTGGTCAGGATGTAAACTGGTATAATCAGTATGGAAATGAGTATGGCGGTTCCTTAAAATATTAAAAATGGAACTACCACATGACTATACAACCCACTTCTGGGTATATACATGCCTGAAGGAAATGAAAATAATATGTTGAACAGATATCTGCATCTTCATAGCAGAACTATTACCATACTCTAGATATGGAAGCAACCTAAGTGTCCATCAACAGATGAATGAATACAGACATTGTAAGATTACACCACATATATATGCAGCTATTCAGATGGATGAAATGGGACTTAATGGACATGAATTTGAGCAAATTCTGGGAGACAGTGGAAGACAGGGGAGCCTGGTGTGCTACAATCAGTGGGGTGGCAAAGAGGCATACAGGACTTAGAGAATGAACAAAAACAACAACATGGAGATACTCCATCCGGTAACTAGAGCCCTGAAACTGAAACAGTTAACAATAATAGCCTAAACTGATGGGTGTGTGACTAGTTTATCGAGATTAGGCATATATTGAGAAAAATGGGCACCAAGACCTAAATTTTAGGAAGTAGCACATGTTTTTGGGTCATTAGAACCAAAATATTCCCTAATGGGAAGATGATGACATATCCTTTCTGTTCCTCTTGCCTACATGTGCAGTTTTCCAAATTTCCTTCTGCCACCTTTACAGTCTGGTATTTTGTGTTTATCCCTTCTGGTTATACATAAGATCATTAATATAAAAAGCTGGGCGTGTGAACATTCACATGTAATTTGAATTTTGCTGAATTATTAAAAAATAGTTCAAAACCATAAAAGCACATAGCCTTTGCCCTAGGCATTATACTTCTAGGAATTTATCCCACAAATATATTGATACCTGCCCACGCATGAACCACGTAAGAACTGTCTGTAATAGTAAATACTGGAAACCGCCAAAATGTTGAGCCCCAGGGGACTTGTTAAACTATAGCACATCAATGTAATGAAATTCTGATGTGGTCATTCATAAGCATTAGAGATACAGAGCTCCATGTGCTCCTGATATGAAATAACTACCAGGATATATATTAAGTGAAAAAAAAGGTATTAAAAAAAGTATATAATTTGTATAAAAAAATAAAAACTTATCTGTGCTTTCCTATGCATATATGTAGAAAATCTGCATATGGAGATACAAATACTTCACAAATTGTAAATAGATTATTCTGAGAATTTATGAAACTTTCGGCACAGCTTTGCTCTATGACTATTTGTATATCTGCATCCCCTCTGGACAAAGTCTGCACTTTAAAGATGAAATACATTTTAAGATCTGGCATATAGTTTGTGCTCATTAAGTTAAATAAGTGTAATGGCTTTAGAATAAAATTCTGTACTCAGTGTTAGTAATCCCTTTGTTTCATTTAAAACTAAAAGCAAAACTTGCATAAAAAATACTCTTTTTTTTTTTAACAACAGTCCTTATTTTTCTCCTAAATAAACTCAGAATCAAGCATTATGAAGCAGATTCTCAGTTTCATCTTGGTTTTGGGCAAGGTTTGGGATGCACAATGAAAACGGACATTTTTGATGAAGCCGTTGTTATTATGTAGAGTAATGGATGCTTCCCATACCCACTTCCCTCCATGTTATTCACAAGAGATTCATTTTAAGTGGTTCTCTGAAAAGTAAATAAAGTCAGAGTTATAAAACAAGGCCATTTTGCTCCAGAAACCAAAACTGCTGTCAGTGTGCAGAAGACTATTACTTATATTTTGATTTTTAAAAAATGCTTTAACTATTTTCACTGGAAGAATGTTAGGAAAACAAGAAATTTTATGGTTAAAAAAAAGCATGGCAAATTTTGATAACAAAAGACATACATACATCAGAGGAAGATATTGACAGGTAGGGAGATAGTTTCTCTCAACAGTCTTTCTAGGAACAAAGAGGTGCTTGAAGAAACCTCTTACAAGAGATCTTGTTTAGAATTTGCTTATTTCTTCTAGGGTGAAAAACTGAAAGCATTTCCTCTAAGATCAGAAATAAGAAAAGGATGTCCATTCTTACCATTATGATTCAACATAGTTTTGGAAATCCTAGCCACATCAATCAGAGAAGAAAAAGAAAAGGAATACAAACTGGACCAGAAAACTACTAGAGCTCATCAATGAATTCGGTAAAATTACAGAACACAAAATACACATAAATCTCTTGCATTCCTATATATTAGCAATGAGAAATCAGAAAAAGAAAACCTTAATTCAAAAAGATACACGCATCCCAGGGTTCACTGCAGCAAAATTTACAATAGCCAGGACATGGAAGCAATCTAAATGTCCATCAACAGAGGAATGGATAAAGAAAATGTGGTACACATATACAATGGAATATTAGCCACAAAAAGAATGAAATAATGCTACTTGAAGCAACATGGATGGACCTTACTAAGTGAAGGAAGTCGGACACAGAAAGACAAATACTATACCACTTAAACGTGCAATCTAAAAGAACAGTACAAATGAACTTATTTACAGAACAAAGTGTTACAGATGTAGAAAGCAAACTTATGGTTACCAGGGGATAAGGCAGGGGGAGAGAGAAATTGGAACTGACACAGACACACTAATATATATATATATATATAAAGACCTACTGTTGCAAAGAGTTGGACATGACTGAAGTGACTGAGCATGCACATATAGCCCAGGGAACTCTACTCAACACTCTTAATGACCTACATGGGGATAGAATCTAACAGAGAGTGGATATATGTATAATTGATTTACTTTGATGTACATGTGAAACTAACACAACATTGTAAATCAACTATACTCCAATAAAAAAAATTTTTTAAGATCTTTTTAGAATGTTTTTTAAAAAACAAAGGTATCTCTAACCTTTTCTCTTTGAAGGAATGTATTTTAATGATACAAATTATAGAATTAGATCCAATTACTGATGAAACTCCTGGAATTGTACTGGAAAAGAGAGCATCGGTGACAGAGCAGATTTTGAGCATAACAGAACAGGTAATTGGCAGAATACTTACTAGTTTTCATGCCTGGGCTAAAAAAAAAAAACAAACAAAAAACAATACAACACTACATCTAGCAAAAGAACTTTATTTAGGGAGATGAAAAATGTCTCCACAGGTAGGAGGCAAGAGTGTTGTACTAGATTTTTAAAAGGACACAGGAAACTAAGACACAAGCTAAATGGTTAAAACTGATTTAGAAGAAAAGCAAAATATTTTGATTTTGCAAATCATTTTAGTACCCACTCTTGCAGCACTTCACTGTTTCACTGTCAGTTTTATTTAGTGATCTGAAATGCTTGTGAACCAAATTACAAACTAGAATTAATGATTTATTTAAAAAATTTTAGTCATGAGTATGAAATGAGGAGAACATTTAACACAGTTCTATATACCTCCCAAAAGGAAATAAACACTGCACACTATAACAATTTTTCAAAAGCATTAAAATTATTTTTTGTAAATCAAATCATATTTAAGATATCTAAGTGAAGTTTGTAATTTGAAGGAACTTTGTGCTGAATTTCAAAGATATAATTGGCTTCATATCTTACTTTGGTAGCTTTCAAGCACTGTGATTTTGGCCAAAGTATTCACCTTCCTGTGACATCTGAATCACAGGTGCAATTTTTAGGAATCTGAATATTTCTGAAAAATCTGTACAATTTACAAACACATATAAAGATCTTACAACTCTACGTTACAGTTGCATTAGAGTTTCCAAGCTGGTAGGTCTCAAAGTACAGAGTTCCTTTGTAACAGAATAGTGCACTGATCACAAACACTTATCCCAAGAAGCTAAAACAAACTTGAAGCTACAACTTCTCATTCACGGTCAAACAATTTAAAGAGGATGTTCTTTGTAAGCAGTTGTCTAATTTTTTATTTTTTTTTTGGTACAGGTGTGTGTGTTTGTCCTGAATAAAAAGAATAATATGTCCAAGGGATAAATATTGGAAACAATTTTAACTGTTCTTCAGAGGGAATAAATACTCTCAGTACTGTTTCTACTTTCAATTCTAACATCAAACCAATAATTCCTTTTCTTTTTCCATGTTGTGTTCACCCACACAAATATCTAAGAAAGAAAATTTCTCAGAAAGGCTTAGGAAGAAACTGGTCTACAGAATCCTTGATTGGAGACCAAAGCTTTGACTTGTGTCTCTTTTTTTTCATATTAAGTCATCACTTTCATTAAACATTATTCTGTCTACCGCAAGCTAGAAAGCCACGTTTTGGCTTCTCTTTAAAATATTTTGCTGAATACCAGATGGAGAAGGACTAGCCTGGAGGGCACATTCACACCTTGGCCCTGGGCCATCCTGGCATGCAATTCTGCTCTTCAATTCTATGATGCTCAGAGGGGCAAAACTATTCCATGTTCCCATCGCCACTAGGAGGTCCTGTCTAGAAATGGCAGGGGATTACTCAGGAAAAAGACTTGAGTCTGGAGTTGCACCAAATATTCTCTTTAACTCTCCAGGGTTGAGTTTTGGGCACTTTACTTAGTCTGGGAAAGATTTCTTTTTATGAAGACAGCCCAAAGGGCTAACAGATGTACCTAATGACAATGGATGGCCATTGGTGAAGCTGGAATGCAGAGTGAGTGCTTAGATGGCAAATACTGCTTAGAATCAAGTTTTTAAAACGTGTGGGTGGGTTTCCACCAGTGCTGGTCACACTTGGGGAAACTGTAATCCTGGGCATATGGTGTATCTATGAATATAAGAGAAATAATCTATTATTTATAGAATTAGGGTCAATTTCTATGTTTTCCTGGTGGCTCAGACGGTAAAGAATCAGCCTGCAATGCAGGAGATGCGGGTTCAATCCTTGGGTCAGGAAGATCCCCTGGAGAAGGTCATGGCAACCCACTCCAATATTCTTGCCTGGAGAACTCCACAGAAGAGCCTGGCAGACTACAGTCATGTGGTCACAAAGAGTCAGACATAACTAAGCGACTTACACTTTCTATCCTTTTACTGGAATTCAGAGTTACTGAAGGTGAATTTACCATTTTGGGACTCTAAAGAGGCTGGCCATGTGCCATACTGCATCTATGGTGTGGTGCCATTTCTGGAATATACTGGAATATTCCAGAAGAGCTTGCCTCCTTTATGGAAATATATTGTCATTTCTATGAGTGAGGGTGTGGGCAAGAGATGGAAAAATTATCCTATTGGTTAATCTCAAAATATTTAATGCTCTTCAATTTAAGAAATATTAGAGCATGACTGTGCCAAGATTTAGGGAGTTGTAAAAAAGAAATGAAGACTGAGGGCCAAACAAAAATCAATCAAAATATAAGGTTCCCACCACTCAGGAGCTCATACTTAACTGCTGAGACAGGAACTCACACAAATAGTTAATAATAATGGCTGCCACTTCTTGCATACTTCATAGGTATCAGGCTCTGTTTTATATTTTAATAACTTATTTACCAGAGACATATCAATATATCTCTTGTTAGTTGAATGTTATTGACCGGTGTTTCAATATTCACTTATGTAACAAACTGCCACAGTTGCTAGTTTCTGCAAAAGTCCCACAGCCAATAATGTGTTAACTTAATCTAAACCTTAAAATAGCCCAACGAGCTAGGTGCTGCTATTGTCCCTATGTATAGATAAAGAAAGAGAAAGGTAAAGTAACCTGTTCAGAGCTGGTAAATGACAGCTGCAATTCAAACGCAGGCTGTCTGGCTCAAGAATCCAAGTTATTTCCCATAGCTTCTCCAATTAAGGACTTCCCTGGTGGTTCAGATGGTATAGAGTCTTCCTGCAATGCTGGAGACTTGGGTTTGATCTCTGGGTCAGGAAGAGCCCCTGGAGAAGGGAATGGCTACCCACTCCAGGATTCTTGCCTGGAGAACTCCACAGACAGAGGAGCCTGGTGGGCCTACAGTCCATGGGGTTGCAAAGAGTCGGACATGACTGAGTGACTAATATTTTCACTTTTTTCGCTTTCTCCAATTATAGAATAAGTGGTGCTACTCAGTTCTTACAAACAAGAGAAACAGAAAAGGTGGTATATAAACTGGATTTTGAAGAATGAGGAAGACATTCGGGCCCTGGGGAAAGGAGCAACAGCAGCGGGGGAGGTCCTGGGCATGGCCAAAGGAAGGTAAGCAGACCAATATGCCTACAGTGTAAGGTGCAAGAGTGGAGGAGACTGAAAGGTAGGTTGTTACTAGGTTGTGTAGACCCTGAATGCCTGGCTAAGGAATGTGGTTCCTCCTCCTTCCCCCTTTTAAAAATGTGATAAAGGACATTCATGAGAAAGCTTTTGCTAAAGGAAATGACAGAATTATACTTGCAGGGATGCAGAAAAATAGAAAGAAATATGATGGATAAACTGGGTCAAGAGACCTAATAGTTGGGTCTGCTTCCTTCTTCCTTTCTGCGCATCCCCAAAGGGGTAATTCACTGATGATGTGATCAAAAGAAGGTACTATACTCTAGGGAAGAAAAGTTTTGCATCCTAGCTCTGATCAGCTGGTAGAATCTTTCTGAACTGATATTTAGAAGGTTCTCTGAATTGATGTTTAGAAGGTTCATAGGCAGCATCCAGGCTTAGGTAACAAAGGTTTAATCACCTGGTGATGTCTGCCATGGGTGCAGAGAGGGGCATGCTGGCGTTAGCAAGCACATATGCTGTCTCTATTCCAGGTGACAGATCCAGAGCTAAGCCTCCTTTTCTGTTCCCCAAGTCCACATTCTGTGAAGATGAACCATCCATGACCCCTGAGCTTGTGAATATCACTCTTCAAAAAGATTATTTCAATAATGATTTAATTCTACTCTGCCCTAGATCAGTACTTACAGTTCTGGATGCATTCACAATCTGTTTCAGAGAAATGGAATGTGTTTAAATGATCCAGCTCAGAATTTTGAGGACTAAGAAAAATTAAAGGGCACAAGAAACGCCAATGAGGAACACTCACCTTTTTCGCCCCTTGTTCCTCTTCCACACCATCTCCTATGACAACATACACCACTTTTCTTCCAAACCTCTGAATTATTCTCTCAAAACAGCTTTCCTTTCCTAATGAACAAAAGTAAATGATAAAAAAATGTAAACTTTGGGCAAGTCAGCACTCTAGGACTTAAACTTTTTATATAGAATGCTGTTTTTATGCTTCTGATCCAACTCTATCATACTTGTGTGAACTAGGAAAAGCATTCTTTTACATGCCATTTGGGGAGTATGCAGAACAGCACAATACAGCAAAAACTGTAAATGAATTACCCATGTGGTATCCTGTCCCTGGGAAATTGACAGTTTTAGTACTTTTTCCTCTAAGAGTCATTTATTAAAAAGTAGGATCTGGTCATTTACAGTATAAATTTGGTAGAGAAAGTATTGTTTTGTAGTACTTTGACCCTCTGAGCTGAGACTAAACAAAATCATGCCATTCTGCCAATATATTTTAACTTGATTAAAAAAATATTTCACGATCTGTCAAACACTGAATCTAATATCTGATTGAAAGGCTATTGAGAAGGATGAACAAAACTGAAGGATTGGTTTTGTTATGGTAAGAGAAATCAAACACCGGACTTAGTTTTTCCCTTCATTTTCAGGTTGGAATACTTCTTTGAAAGACACTTCCAAGGCCAAATGTGTTGACTGGAAATATTCTTGGAAAACTGTTTCTGAAATGAATGTCATGTAATTTGGGGCCTTACCAGAGCATGCTTGTCTGACCCATGCTACAATACCTACAAGAGCATGCTTGCCTGACCCAGGCATCTAATGTTCAGTAAAGCAATTTCCTAGAGGAAAAGCGGGATAAAGGTAACAGAATACCTTTATCTGTCTATTATCTTTCCCATGTCAAGGCTTGGTTTGGGCTCCAGTGGCAGCTACGCTGTCAGCACATCCCTGTGGTTAATGCAGTCATTGTTGCTTTGTAGAACAGGAACTAGGGTTCCAAGTCCAGGGCTGCCAATAAGGTCATTTTAATGGACAATGGGACAGTTTATAGTTTTCAGATGTGAATGCTGAGCGGGACCTGTACCTCTTTCAAATAAGGATCAGATATACACACGAACAAATTGCTTGTTTGCTTAAACAAATGTCTGCTTTATATTTGTATTTTGTACTAAAATCTCTAGTTTGCATCTGACAGAATGAAATGGAGCCAGCCTTATTCAAAGATGTCATTTCAATGCTTCTGTAGTTGCTCACTAACCTGTGAAATATTAAATCACTTTGAGAAACAAATACAAAGGCTGGTTTTCACTGCAAAAAAATATACAACCGAACACTTGGATGTCATGAAACTTTCTTTTCGCCCTTAGAGCAAAATGTTTGCATATTTTTGTAAAGTTTCCTCTTCACGGGAAAAGGAAGGTAAACTCAATGTGACTTATAAAATAAAGCTGTGATGGACAAATTCTCACCCAAATACTATCTTCCTAATCAGGTTCATTGTGAATACACAATAAGAATTAATAAACTGAAGCTCACATTTAGAGGTTAATTTGAGTTCTTACATGGAATTTTGATTTTGATGAATCCATTTTGTCTGAAAGAACATCACAGCTCTCTGCTGAATGACAGACCAGTCCCTTTCCTTCTTTGATTTTGCCATTTTGCCTACAGGAAAAAATCCCTGGTTTTTCTACACTGATTCCCATATGACATATCTCATTTGATGGCAAGATTAGCAGTAATTAACAGGAGTTTCAATCTCTATTTTTATTACTAAAAAAAAAAATCACAGGAACATAATTCTACCACTGGTTTTGAGATCATTTCTACCACTGTACAGTATTTAAATTGAATTTTTATTCTATATTGAAAAAAATTCCAATATTGCAGACAATATGTTCATTAAAAATACTTTCTTAATTGTTATTATAATTTCCTATTATCCTCACATTTTCAGATTATTTGAGATTAAACTTCAACTTGCAAAACATGTAATATACTACTATTCCTTTCCTTCTAGGAAGTTAAGTACTATATCCCTTGTATATTATATGCTTATTTGGAATATGTTCTTTCTTTCATGTGCCACTAAAACCTTATCTTGGATCCCTGTTCACAAAACATGATTTCTCTTAATTGATACAGATAAAGACCTGAGTTAATGGAAATTGATTACTAATTTATGTGAGAACATGTAAAAATTCTGGGTATATCAGGCTACTAGGAATTCTTTGTTTTATAAGGGTCTTCTAGTTTTCTGTTCTTGGCCTTTCTCAGGAGGCAGCAGTCATTCTCAAACTCCAACTAGTTCCAACTTTATAGGGTTATTTGAATATCCTACAGGTTCTTCAAACTCACATAAGTAGGATCAAACTCTTATTTTTGTCATCAAACCTGATTGCCCCATCAGCTAATAGTGTCAATACTGATCCAGTTGCCTAAAAGAAACCTCTATTGTCAGCCTTCTTCTGAATAAACAACCATATATTCATCCATTTCATTCAACATTGAGTACCTACTATGTGCTAGGCCCTATGGCTACAATGATGAATGATACAGACAGACTCAGTTATCAAGGAGACTATGAACAAATAACTAAACAAGTAATTTTTTAGTGATAGTTTAGTAAATTCTTTGAAGAGAAGAACAAATCAGAGATAGATAGTCTGTTTTGCCTCTTTTTGTTTAGCCGGAAACAACCTTCTTCCCACTTACCAGGACACTCATCCTCTGTCCCTAGGACTCAATTATATAACATTCACCTCATCATAGCAACATATGCTGCTGCTGCTGCTAAGTCACTTCAGTCGTGTCCGACTCTCTGCGACCCCAGAGATGTCAGCCCACCAGGCTCCCCCGTCCCTGGGATTCTCCAGGCAAGAATACTGGAGTGGGTTGCCATTTCCTTCTCCAATGCATGAAAGTGAAAGTGAAGTCGCTCAGTTGTGTGCGACCCTCAGCGACCCCATGGACTGCAGCCTTCCAGGCTCCTCCTTCCATGGGATTTTCCAGGCAAGAGTACTGGAGTGGGGTGCCATTGCCTTCTCCTATAGCAACATATAAGGGCACTTAAAACCCAAATCTACCTTGCCAGCTACCCATGAATACTGCATATTAATCACCCAGAAAAACTCACAAGTCCCTTAGCAGGGAATACATTTTAATTTCTCTGTTGCTTTGTTCTCACTAGCCATCTGCGTTTATAAACTACCTATATATAAACTCTTATATACTCTTGTATACCCAGCTCAAATGTCATACCTTCCCTTTAACTTTCACTGACACTTGCCCTTCTGCCTCCTTCTGAGTGGGACTGAATGCTCCCCCAGTGAAGCGCACACTTGGGCACTTACTGGTAGGATCCCTCAGCGTGTGGAATGGTCTGCTGGACCTTAGACTCGGAGATCTACTCTCTCAACTTTACAAGCTATTAACTTAAACTGACTTACTTACATCTCTGAGATTTAGCTTCCTCAGCTGTAAAATGAAAAGGTTGCAAAGATGGACTTTAAATATGTAAAATGTTTAGTACAATTCTGGGCACCTAGTAAATACTTGATAAGTGTCCATTTATATACCACTGAATACTCTGTCATACTATAGTTATTTTGCTGTCTGTTTCCTGTTAGACAGTGAATTCCCTAAGAACAAGAGCCATGTCTTCTTTTAATTCCTACTTTTGTTTTGTCTTGGTTGATATTTTAAGTAAATTTCACACTAATCTTTCCTAACTACATTTTCTTTTTGTAAGAATCTAATTTTTTGATCCCCATAACAAAAATGAGAACTTAATCATTTACACATGTTAAAGCAAAAAAAAAATACTTCCAGTAATAATAATAGATTGGAGTTGCCTAATTAAAGCTATTAGTTATTTCTGCTTTGTATATTTCTATATAACTACTTGTTTTAGCTTATAAAATAATTTTTGTTGATGCTGCCTAAGAGAATAAAAATAATAATCTAAAAATGATGCTAAGTTGACTGTAGTAAAATGCATAAGTTTTAATGTCAGCCAGTGAAGTAAAATTTTCTGAGTTTAGCTACATGAATTGTGCTTTATATTTATCTTGATATCTAAAGGCAATTTTGACAATAAAATTGGTTTAAACATTATTCTAGTTTTCTGACATTTAGAATCCTGTAAATAAAATCCTATTTGTTGCCTTTCATTTTTACTAGCCTGAAAGCAAAAGGTTGACTGTTATATAAATGATTAAAAAGTAGCTTACCTATTTTAGTTGCACTGTAAATATTTTCTATTGGAAATACAATTCCTAAACCATATAGCAAGACTTTCGCCAATGCTGGGATAAGCTGAGTAGTTGTTACTAAAATATTCACACAGTTCGTTCTATGAGAACAGGAAAAAAAAAAAAGACAGTTGAAAAATAAGTCTCCAAAATGAACAAGCAAAGCCTGTCTTCAGGCAGAGGCCCTACAAAGTGACTTGGGGACAACTTACCGGGAGTGAATGAGCGTGAGGGCTTTTAGAGCCAGTGTCAACCAGGAGTCTGTCAGGGCTTCAATTTCAGCCCTCAGCTGCAACCAGGCTTCCCTCTTGGCTGGACCAAGCAGGCCTGTGGATTTAAAAGCAAAGGAACTACTTCCTTATCAACGAGTCTCGCCAACTTTATAAACAATAAACATTTAAAACTACTCTAATACCTCCCTCAAGCTTTACGTGTACTAAGCAATTTTTCACATACCATTCAACAAATATTTAGTACTGTAGGAGACATCTATTGTTTCTGCATTCCTGACATCCCTTTTTCTAGTTATAGAAGTCCTCTCTTCTATTGAGGGAGCCTACTCACCCCTATTTCTCCAACTGCATAATTTGCACAGAGACACAACACTATCCTCTGGCTCCCACAATAGGCATATGACCTTGTCTTGGCCACTGAAAGTACCTGGAACTTTTTTGTTGAATCTATTGGGAAAGATGTTTCTCTACCCCATGGAGGTGCTGGACTGGTTGAATAGAAGCCTGGGTCTACTGGTGGTCACTTTTGCCACCTTTTGGGAGGGACTGACCCCAGAGGAAATCACAGGCCAAGGATTACTGATTGCATCACCAGAGCATCTGAATTTAGCCATGCTGGAAACCAACAATCACCCTTAAACTTTTCATTGTGTGTTAGTGGCTTAGTCGTGTCTGACTCTCTGCAACCCCACGGACTGTGTAGCAGCCCACCAGGCTCCTCTGTCCATAGAACTCTCCAGGCAAGAATACTGGAGTGGGTTGCCATTCCCGTCTCCAGGGGATGTTCCCAATCCAGGGATTGAACCCAAGTCTCTTGCATTGCAGGTAGATTATCATCTGAGCCACCAGGGAAGTCAATATATTCCTTTTCATACCAAAGTCCTTTTGAAACACAATCAAAAGATGAACTAATACAAGCATCTACCTGATAGAAGGATGCTTTATGATTCATCATAAGTCCTTTAGGCAAGAGGTCAAGAAACTTACTCCAGTAAGTTTACTAACTCACACAACTGCTAAGAAAGGGAGCCAGGACTAGATTAGCCTGGCCAGGGCAGCTGGCTCTAAATCTATTACTTCTCTCATTCAATTACAGCAGAATAATCACTGGTTAGATGAAACTACTCTCAGCAAAAGCTGTTCTACCCCTAAAAATGTGATGTAAATGTATGATGCTCTGAGTATTTTATTGAGACTGTCTTAACCAACCCAGCAAGCTACTGGTGATAGTCACTTGCCTCCAACATTATTTTTGTAGGTATTGTAGATCTCTTTTACTCGTCTGTAGCGGAAGGCCAACTTTCTCATCCAGTCTACACCACCCCGGACACCGGTTGCCAAGCATAAATTAGCACTGGTTGCTGCAGCAGGAAAGCCATCTGTTCCAAAGTTATATGTGCTATTTAGATGCAAGAAAAGCCCAAAGTTAACCAAAGAGAAAGTTCATCTTAGTGAGCTGAGCAATTAAACCATAACTTCCCGATCACGGGCTCACCTTAGGTCTTGTCCGTTGTCATCGGAAGAGACGTCGTCTATATGAACTTGGTCACATTCCTAAAACACAATTAAAATTGATACATGTTAATTTTCAAAAAGGATCTACATTTTTTTGGGAAAAACCGTACACAGCTATTTAAAAACAACCACCTCCAAACACTGAAATTGGTAGTGTTTGCCAACCACGTCAATCAGTAGGTGGCAGTCTTGTTAAATTGACATTTTTACCTACTTTGGGTCCTTTTTCAATGTAAGAAAGGAGCAATGTCAATAAGGACTACTGTTACTCAGGTTCAGAAAACACATTTTTGTGTTTAGAAAGGAAAGTGATTGAAAACAATTAGCATATGTGTTCCATAAACCTCAGGTACCTGAAGACATCACACTGCTCTGAGCTGATTCAGTCAATGCCGAAGTGTAACTGAAACCAGACATTTCGGTAAATCTAACATGCTAGAAAAATTAAACCTGATGCTAACTGCCAATGAAATTATGACCTTTGATTGCTGTTGAGCCACACACCAACACAGCCTGAGGCCAGCGTGGAGCCCAGACCAGAAAATCTGTTACTAGTTTGCTATTGATTTGAGAGATGTGAGTTTTATTTTGCTCGCGCGTGCACATATGTGTGTGTGTGTGTGTGTGTAGGAAAAAAGCATGGGAGACTTCCCAATCTAAAAAAATTAACCATGAGGTGTTTTTTTTTCTTTTACTGTTTTCAAAACTTAACTTTTTTTTTTTTTACTGTTTTTCTCTTATTACATATTCATTTTAAATAGTGGATTTATGAATTGATTATAAAATGATTGGAACAGACCTGATTTTAAAATCCCACACCATGCATAAACTGTTTAGAATAGGGGGTGTAATTGTGGGTTAAAGTCCAGTTGGACGGGTTCACGCTGATACACCTGTTCACATGTAAGCACTCCTACATCTTACTGCTGTGCCCCAGCCTCCAGCATCTTTGTGGGAAGAGCAACACTCAATAAACATTTGCTGAACAAATGAAGGCAAACTATAATTTGGAGACAGACATGGTCTCTAGTCCAGAAACAAGTAATACGCACTTGGCATGTTTTAATATTTTAGCCATGATTCTTCTCTTGGCAGTCAGCCTCCAAATACCACAGTGGCCTTTCTGACACTATTTCCATTAAAAGTTTTAGTGAAAAAAATCTTATAAGAAATCTGCAGGCGTGCATCTTGTATTTTAAAAGGTTCTTTGGACTAAAGCTCTTGTCATCCTTCCCATAGAGTTCACCTCATCAAATCTATCCTATCCCTCTCGTGCTTGACATTCAATGTGTAACAAAGATGCCCGAGATAAAGCACCCTAGGAATAGAAAGTGGATTTTTATGTTGCCGGTTCCTTCTGCACAAATTCTTTCTCTCCATGGATTTGTGAGGAAGGGAGCAGGAGATAGAAGTAGAAAGAAACTCAAACCAGCTGTTGCTTAACAGAATTAAAATCCTGACCCCAACCTCTTCCTTCTAAAGCATCTATTTTCCAGGCAACCCTCTCCCAGCAAGCCACAAGTTCCAAGGAGGAAAAGGCTTTGACCTTGTAACCCGTCCCTGCTCTCCTGAGGTCCATAACCCCAGATAAGAAAAAAAAGGAATAAAAGTCTAGGAGGCCTCGCAGGCAGGACTGTGAATTTAACATTTTAAAAACAGGTCATTCCTGCAAAACTCAATGGGAAATTTCTGAGTTATTATACATAATTCAGAGGGTGAAAGATGAATGATAGTCGTGTTTTTTCAACAACGTACTTATTCTGGGTTTAAAGAATTACTAAATCGTGACTTTCTACCATCTAGCGATTTATCTAGACAGAAATACAAAAATGCCGTTGGTACACGACTCTGTTAGGGTGTGTGGTTAAAAAACATAAATGCGAAAAAGGGTACTCCCGCAAACAAACAGAACCCCCCAAAGCCTCAGTGCTGTTAATGCAGGATTTTTCTCCCCGGGGAGAAAGAACAGAGAGAGGGAGGAAGTTGAGGCATTAGAAGAGGAAAAGATATGTTTAAAAGAATTGAATTTAAGGAATCAAAGCTGACCCAAAGTTACCTGGTTAATTCTAGGGGTGGGAAGAATGCTTTGGAAAAACAGGGTGTTAAGAGGCTTTTCTTAAGCTAATGCAGTTGTAAATCTCCATTACTAACAGAGCAGCCTTATCTTCTAATGACTGTTGATGACTCTACCACAGCTATTGTCTGCCTGAATCCTGTATTTGTTTTGTCCTGCCAGCTTTCCTTAAGGCTTTTTGTTCCCAGGCTGGGCCCTCATTTGAAATACTGTTCAGTATCTTGGTTTACTCTAATTAAGGGTCAACTGCTCCCAGCCTTTTTACCTGTAGATAACCAAACTCACTTCACAATGATCTGATTAAAGCACAGTTTGGTGTGACAGCAACCACAAAACCCTGCTGTTTAGCAGAATTTCTTTTTAAACTTATTCTCTATTGGAGTATAATCGATTAACAATGTTTTGATAGTCTCAGGTGGACAGCAAGAGGAATCAGCCATACATATACCTTAGCCAGAGAATTTCTGTAGAATGATTTCAATCAAGAGAGATAACTAATGAGAATGTACCCAGGGAACTCTACGCAGTGCTCTGTAGTGACCTAAATGGGAAGGAAATCCAGAAGCAGAGGAGATGTACATATAGCTGATTCACTTTGCTGTACAGCAGAAACTCACACAACACTGTAAAGCAACTATACTCCAATAAAAAGAGATTAAAAAATCAAGAGCATTCTTAAAGGGCCTAGTTGGCGCTTTTAGGAATTAAAACATCATTAAAGTGTCTATGTAAAATGTGTTTTTGGAATGAGCTCTCAGTTTACTTAGCAATAGATAAGTAGTCTGTTGCACAAACTTGCAATTGATAACATGACTTGGCGACGGAACAACAATATGAAAGATGATAAGTCACTATTATGAGTTTACAAATGATGGTAAAAATGTCTTGGAAAATAAGCTGTGTATTTTAAAAAAAATTTTTAATAAGAAACTATAATATTACTATTTTGATGCTTACCCATAAAAAACTAATTCCTCAAAGAATGGAGACTATTAAGAGACTGAAATATCATTTCATTTCTCAGCTGAGCCCTGTATGTGAACTTGTACTCAGTGTACTTACTGTTAAATTAGAAAACTGCAGTTCCCTGCATTCTGATATCCTGAAATTATCTCCTCCATGGCGATAAGGCTTCCCTTCTTTCACTTTTCAGAAGCCATCCAGCTTTTTGCCTGTTTTCCTAAGAGCCTAATTTGAGGTTTCCATTTTTGCTGTCTGAATTTGGTTGCTTTTCATTTGCAAATCTATTCTAAACCCAGACAGTTAGGTAACTGAGGGATAGGAGAAAAAATGAAACCAATGAAACAACAACAGCAACAAAGTTTAAAGCCCCACTGCAAGAGTCTATAGACGCAGAAGACAATAATAGAAGCTTTCTATATTTTCAGGTGCCAAAATCTATGCCTACAAACCATAATTAGATGCTTAATACACAGAGTGCAGAATATATATAATTTCATGAGAAAATACATTTTTATTCCCAAAAGACTGAATGTGCTGAAAATGTAATTGAAATAAACTTCCAAAAAGTATGCAGTACGATTTTAAGGAATTCAAGCCATTACCGAATCCAAGTCTTGGGGTAGCATCCACATAGGGGCCTCCCATGGCCAGTGCAACCAATTTAGTGTTAATTAATTAATTGGTCAGGCATTATTCTGGCCTGCTGAGGCTTGAGACACCTAAGGGACCCCAAACACACATGGGTGTCAGGCTTGGGGTCTCATATAGGGGTGTGAAGTAGTCATTTCCTTGTCTCCTGATAGACTCTGCACTCAACATGGATCCGAAGTGGCTAATGGGTGCTTTGGGTTAAAAAGGTGATCATTTATTTATTATTGTGTCTGATTACTTATTAAGGAATACCTGTTCTGGGTATTGCGATAGATGCTAAGGATACACCACTTAACACAAAAATCCTTACCATCTTGGAACTAACATTCCAGTTGGGAGAGACATCCAAACAAGAAAACATGCAAAATGTACAATCTGTTAGACAGTGATAAGTGCTAAGGAGAAACAATATGGCAGGCAAGGGGATATGCAATGCTGTGGGAGTATCTGGGGAAACAGCTTTGCAGGACAAGGAAAGAGCAAGCGTAAAGGCCCTGAGGCCAAAGGGGGAGAGTTATATGGACCAGCAGGTGACAGGGACTGTCGATGCTGGTACTCTACTTCTGAATGGCTGTAGTGTGAGGGTGGGGGAAGGTGACCTTTTGGAGGCCAGCCATCCTTCTCTCTAGAAAATACCCCACAGATGCAAAGGGACTCTGTGCAGTTAATCAGCAGGTCTCAGAGGTAGGAAGGAAAGATCTTAAACAGTTTCTTTTAACCCTCAAAGTACAGATACGAGAACTGATGCAGGGCTGAAAAGAGATCAAGAGATAAGCAGAGAACTATTTGTTGTTCATGGCTTTCCAAAGGGATGTCAATATCAATGTTTTTGTATAAAGGTTTACATCATGTCATGTCAATACGAGAGGAGTATATAATTAACATTTTTATTTAACCAGTTTTAACACATACCCACATCCCTCAAAGAGCTTCTAAGAGTCAAGCCAGTGCTAGGCAAAGTTGTGGTTATCCTTCACTAGGTAAATTTCATAATTTTGTACTGAATTAGACATTGCTAACACATTGGGCCCACTGTTCTCACCCTGAGCTCAGTCCCTCCCTTTCCAGAAGTCCTAAAGCACCAGGAATACACCACCCACTGACACTGGATTACAAAGGTATCCTGTCTTGACAGTCTATATCCTATGAAGAATGGATTTTTCCTTCCCTTGAAGGGATGGATAACAACTCCAATAAGAGCTGTTTTCTATATTTGTGTGGTGGTAAAGAACTCCACCGGTTTTGGAAGAGGCATAAGAGAGGCGGTTTTGTTCCCTGGGTCGGGAAGATTCCCTGGAGAAGGGCATGGCAACCCACTCCAGTGTTCTTGCCTGGAGGATCCCATGCACAGAAGAGCCTGGTGGGCTAGTCCATGGGGTCACAAAGAGTCAGACATGACTGAAGTGACTTAGCACATCTGCAGAGGCAGGCCCATGGTTGTTTCTACTCACACAGACTCCTTTATTGAGCTGAATTACTGATAGTTACTTATGTTGGACACAAAACAGTATTTCAGGTTACAGCCTATTTTATGGCTGCAAATAAATGAAGACTCAGAAAAGCTAAGCAACCTCAGTGCTGAGACACTATACAGGCCTTTGATCCCCAAGCATTATTTCTCCCTAGGATCCCTGGATTTTGCATAATTTAGACTATGGCCCACTCCACAACCTAGGCCCCTGCTGGCTTGTCAGTTGTTTGATGTTTATGGGATTCCTGCTCCAGGATGTATCCTCACCTCTGTTTGCCCCATGCCCACCTGGGGGTCCAGCATTTGTCACCACTGCCCCTCTTTATGCCCAGAGCTCGGAGGTTCAAGCTCCATCCTGCAGTTCAAGTCCCACCCCTTCATCTCTCCTCTTGGCCTCCAAAAGATTGGCACTTCAGAGAGAAATTTTCCCAGGAGGAAAGCCATCATGGAAACTCGGTCTTTACAAGGGTGGAGGGGGCAGACCACAGGGTAGATGAGAGCATAGGTATTAGCATGATTTTGTCACATGTCCTACTAGAAGGCTCGAAGCCTAGGAACAAGGACTCGGTCACAGTCACAGTAGAATTGAATGAGGGCAGGTGGCAACCATCAGGGAAGCATGATGCTGAATCCACAGGCACTGGCCTGCAAGCTCTATTGTACCTGAAATGGCTCCTATGAGCAAGCATCCTTCAGATAAACCACAAACCCAACGCCCAAAGTTCAGCCTTGTCTGGCTTCCCTTTATGTGCCATGCCTTGTGCTTCTCACAGAGCAGTAAAATCAATAAAATCAGCAAGCTTCAGTGACTCTGGGCCCTCAGCTTACAGACATCTCAGCCCTTGTGGGGCTGGATTATAAAATGCTGACATGCATGGCTGGGGAAAAGTGCCAACCCATGAAGCAGCTGAATACCAGGTCCAGTGTTGGGAGCAGGAAGAAAGCCACATGGGGTCCTATCTCACGGCCATGCAGCAAAAGCATGGTCTCCCTCAGAACTCTGGTTGCACTGTTATTCTGCCTTTTTGGTTCTTTCTGTCATTATTCTTGGCACTGCAACTCAAGCTGACCTTTTTCCGATCCATCATCATCTCTGGCCTTCCAGGGCTGGGCCACAGACATGTTCTTTTGGACTGAGCTCCGGGAATAACTCAGATTTTGTACAGGGGCTCATATGCAAAATATTAAGTTATGGCAGAATTTTTCTGCAAATATTTATTCTGCTTTGATACCGTAGTGGTTGGACTTTTCCCTCAAGCCTCTCACTTGTGCCATAATTATGTAAAAACACACCATGCCATTCACGTTCATTTAGGAAAATTAATGAAAAGAATTAAGACAGTTACAATGGGTCTTATTCTCTGTGCCAAACACAGTGACATCACAGTCAGGATGCTGAGGCGTTTACACCCCTGAACCTGACACTAGAAACATAAACTCCAAGTAAACCTGCAGGCTTTGCATAAACAGACTTGAAGACTTGGAGGCAGTCTGCACGTTATGAAAGGGAACAATATAAAAATGTTACAAACATGGCTTGGGAGAAGTTGAGTTATATAAGCCCTGATTCTGCTGACTGAAGCGATATTTGCTCCATTTTCCAAATTTACCATGAGAAAACGAACACCATACTGCCGACTAATTGTTTCAATACCTTCCTTTATGAAGCAAAAATGGAAAGAAAAAGCATCCTCAGAGAAGGAGCTATTTCCATTGTGTCCGTGCATCAGTAAGCCTCCTGAGACTTGCTGGAGTTGGCCAGGGACACGGTGGCTGGGTTCTCTGCCCCCTTCTGTCATCAAGCAATTACATCCACTGCTCTGACCTCTCCACCAAACAATAAGATAACTAGCTTGACACCTTAGACATCTGCAAGTTACCAGAACGTTTTCCTTTTATTCCTAAATATGAAAACTATAATATTTGGAGTACAGGAGTATTTCTAGTACTTTTAAAGACAACTCACTCAAATGGGCTTCCCAGGTAGTGCTAGTGCTAAAGAACCTGCCTGCTAGTGCAGGAGACATAAGAGATGTGGGTTTGATCCCTGGGTTGGGAAGATCCCCTGGAGGAGGAAATGGCAACCCACTCCAGTATTCTTGCCTGGAGAACTCCATGGACAGAGGAGCCTGGCAGGCTCCATGGGGTCACAGTCCACGGGGTCACAAAGAGTCGGACACAACTGAAGCGACTACCACACATGGCACGCATTCACATTAGTTGTCTGGAAGGCAAGCGATTAACAGTGCTTTGAAAAATTAAAAGAAAAAACAAAAGATTCTCCCTGTGGATCTGCTCACACTACCCTCTTTCTAATAAAAAATCCAATTGTACAGATGGCATTACAAGGTGACCAGTATTTGAGTGACAGAGGTTTTTAAGGGAGTGATTTCCACGCGGCTTTTGGAAATAACTCCCGACTGCCTAGATATCTGCATAATTTTGTTGGAAAAATAAGGTAAGATGGGTCAACCCTAGAGATTTTCTGTGACTTGGAAGTTCTATGGAGGGGGGAGGGGTGGTCCAGAAGCAAACTAATTGATGGCAAAGATGTGAAGAGTCCTGCTCCTAATTCACTGACAATTAGATTCAGCTCCTTGAGCCCTGTGGTAAAAAAATTCTGTCTGTACGGCGTAGCACAGGGAAATGTATTCATTATCTTGCAACAACCTATAATGGAAAAGAATCTGAAAAAAATATACATATAACTGAATCACTTTGATGTATACCTGAAACTAACACAAGACCATAAATCAATGATATACTTTGCTTAAAACAGGAAAGAAAGAAATTCTGTCCATCAGTCAATGTGCAGAAACTTGGATTTTACTGGGATATTTTGCTCTGTATAAAAGAGGCTGTTCAATTAGGACACTGTGTATTTAGACTCACTGATCTAAATGGTAAGTCTAAATCATGCGCTTGTAGTATGCTTCCTAAAGCTGTGTCCAAACCCGCACTACACTTTCAAATGGATGCAACGAGAAGTCACAGCACTGCTGTGCCCTGTGCCTGTCACTGTGGACTGGTGGCATGCCTGTGGCACGGGCCGCCTGGAAAGAAGGCTGTGGGGCTGCAGCCCTGTTACTCTGGCTCTCAGCAGCAGGACTGGTCATGTCCGTCTGGGGTGCACCTTGTGACCTGTGGCCCGCCCTTGCTTTCCCACACAATGCTTCCTGGCAAAAGAAAAGGCTGCAGATTACCCATGGCTACAGCACAGGAGATGAAGAACAAAGGGAGTTTTTGAAATCTGCCTCATTCTGTTAGACAGTTTGGGGAACACAAGGAATTAAAATACAGCTGGACAAATTTATCTTTACATTCCCACTTTAAAACTATCTACTCAGCACAGCATCAGTGCCAACACGTGTTAATAAGTCAATATTTAAATATCCCGTTCTGTTTTAATAGGAATAGGATGACACAAATATAGAAGCCAACAAGGGGGGAAAAAAAAAACCAATTTCAAATCTCAAACTAGGTAAGAGGAATTTTAACATCAATTTTTGAGATCTGGTAATAAGATGCAACTTGTAGAGACATATGCTGTTTTTAATTATTGTTTCTTACCTAGAGAAACAATATTTTAATATATTTAAAGTTACAATATCCTGTAGGGATTATCTAAACAAAAGAGATATTTTTCTAGAATATCTCTAGTACCTGTATTTGAAATCCAAGACTTGAATTACAGCAGTTTCAGCAAAGGCAAGACATTAGCTATTTCAATCTTATTCTGTTTAGCTGAATATTCATAAAACATTTAGAGGATAAAATCTTTACTGAAAAGCATGTGAAGATGGCATGTTAAAGCAGAAGATAAAGTGCTTATGCTATGTTTTCATATATGTACAAGGATATACTAAATATTTAAGATCACTAAATAAAAATTATAGGGCTATCAAGCTTCTTATTAATGAATTAAAGAGAAGATGAGAACATGTTTTCAAATTTGTAATATTTTCTTATAGTATTAATTCCTTTAAAAATGTGCTCATTAAAAGTGAGATGGCATGATAATACCACCACAGCACACTTCTCCAAGAATCCCAAAGGAATTACACAAAGCTGGTTTCTTCTTAGCAAGTGGTACAAGGTTAATAAATATGTCAGTTTCACTCTGCTTGGAGTTCCTTCTTTCTAATCATGAATACCTTCTTTACCACATGGTCATATTAAATATATTTGTCTTTTTTCACACCCTCCACCTTAGGGTGAGGAAAAGAAGGCTTACTAATCAAAGCCAGACAGAACTGAAGATAAGTTTTCAAAAGGAAATGGGCTTATCTGAAATTGTTCAACACTGTGTCTCTAAAAGTAATGGATTCATTTAATTGATAATTATGGCATGTTATTACATTTGATCAAATGATATCAACACATAATTTTCCTTTCTTTAAAAAAATACAGTAAATTAAAAAATACAGTGAGTAAAAAGCACCAAGTGAAAAGGTATATGGTGAATGCCTAATAATTTAATGCTGCAAGATCCATCTTTTATTGATTATGTTTTGTGCAATAGCACAAAATACATTTCAGTGCATTCTGTACCCTTACCGCATGATACTATACACAGAAAGCTTTGGCCCAAATATAATAGCTTCATTTATAGTTCAGCTAATATAAGAAGATATGGCATTTTACAAATCTGCAGAGAAATCAGTGAAAATGTTCAGTTCAGGTTAGTCGCTCAGTCGTGTCTGACTCTTTGCAACCCCATGAATCGCAGCACGCCAGGCCTCCCTGTCCATCACCATTTCCCGGAGTTCGCCCAAATGTTATGTTATATACCTTCAAATACAAAATAGGGTAGTGCATCAATGTTTCATAATATGTCAAGTTGTATTACGTAGTTTTTCATGAAAATATCATAGTTTTAATTGTATCATGTAATTTAAAATCAAGTAGTAAGATAAAACAGTAAAGTCTGACAATGTACAAAATAATAATTCAGAGCCTTGAAAAAAAGAAAACTCACACATGTCTAATATAAATGTCACTCTTTTCACTGTCAGGACTACTCTTAAGAATAAGCCTTTGATTTACTGCTGAACTGATTTCTCAGTTTTCAATGGGTTTGCCCATCATTTTGCAAACATAATTTGTCATTGGCCACAGTGTTCTTTGTAATTCCTGTTGCCTTTCTTTTAGATCCATTATTCCTGCTGAGAGTATCTACCAAAGAAGAATTTTTCATAGTGACACCAACTCTAGTCTTGCTGTGAATAATCACATTCTCATAAAAATCATTTTTTTTTTATTGCAAACTTGCTGCCAGAAGCACGGAAACATACTCAAACCAGGAAACCTTTTATCCTTTCCTGCAATCACTTTCTTTTAACTGTCACTGCCATTTGAAGAAAATTAATCATGTACTAATTCATTCACCAAGCATTTAACTAGAAGTTTTCATTTACCTGGACTATTTCTGTTTTGATCATACATAAACCAATGAACTAAAGCTGTGATATTAAACAGGTCATATTTTAAGAGAGATTTTTTAATCTCTGAAACAATATTTCGCCCTAAAATTCAGTGTTTGCAACAAACACAAGTTCTGGTTTATTATCATTCCATGTCTATTGATTCATTTTCATTGACCTTCAAGCCATTTGTCTATAATCTTTAAAGGCATATTTCAATGTAATTGGTTTTTTAAGTGACTTTTTTTGCAGGGGTGGGAAGTAAAATTTAAAAGTTTATTTTTTATTTATTTTTTTTTTAAAGTTTAAAAGAGACCAATTTGTCAATTTTAGTTGACATATACAGCGAGATGACTTTATACTGGTAAATAGGACTCAATTTTGTATCAAAGAATGTGTAGCTCAGAATAACACCCTTAGTTAATAAGTGAATAAAAATTTTCCACGAGGATTTCCTCTGCCATATAATTATTGCTGACTCCCGAGAGAAAAGTTGGCAGAACCGGACGTAGGCACTTAAAAAAATAGGTTCCCCATGAGCTGAAGGAAGGTTCCATCATCACCTTCCCTCACTGTCAGCCCCTTCGTGGGGAGTGAGGACCTCTCAGGAGGCACTTTCTTACTCAAAAAGCTCTCTCTTCTCTTCTAAGTATCAGGGGGTCTGAAATTCCACCCCTTGAAATCTTCCCTTTTCAATCTTCTTTTATAAGACAAAGACTTCCGGTAAGGGTAAATGACTTAAGTAAGCTCCATTACTTTGTGTGAACTGTCTTATCTGGTAAATTTCCTCCAGCATGGGGGTGCAGGGGGCTCTGGTATGCCCCAAACCAATGCATGTCAATAGCAGAGGGAAAAGGAGTTGGGGGCTGAAAACTAAGGAAAAATTTTGTTCATACTCACGGTCTCACTTCCTATAAAACCACGCCCTTTTCCTATGATTAAACATTTCAAGCCACAAAGAATATCTTTTGGTTGTTTGTATATCATTCAGGAAAGTATTATATAGCATTAATATGGTCTATGCTATATATTACAGGACACACATTCTGTATTATTTCATTTTGTTATGTACTCAACTAACAATGACTGACCACCTATACCAGGCACAAAGTATACAAAAATAAATGAAATGCACATATAGCCAGAATGGCTTCATAAACATGGGAGGGGCTGGAGAGAGAGGGTACAAGTGAGTGCCACTAGAATTTTCTCTCAGGGAAGGAACTAGAATTCTAACAAAGCTATGAGAATGGAACATGGGATCCACCATGCTTCTAGCCCTTTTCCTTTCAATCCAGCCTGTGCATCAAATCACTGTCAGATACAGTTCTCTCAGAGTAGGTTTTGTCCACCCCCCACCCCCAACCCCTTGCCCCGAAATACAATTTCCACTCTGGAGGGTTAGCTTCTTGGTGGCAGGTGATACACTTCACTTCTCTTTCTGTATCTGCCTTTTAACCAGAAGGTGATCAGACGCTTGCGTGTGTGCTGAGTGGTTTCAGTTGTGTCCGACTCTTTGTGACCCTATGGACTATAGCTCACCAGGCTCCTCTGTCCATGGGATCCTCTAGGCAACAATACTGGAGTGAGTTGCCATGCCCTCCTCCAGGAGATCTTCCCAACCCAGGGATTACACTTGTGTCTCTGAAGTCTCCTGCACTGGCAGGTGGGTTCTTTACCACCAGCGCCGCCTGGGAAGTCCTAATAGATGCTTAGGAAAAATTAAATTAGAAACACTAAACATATGCCAATGCAAATGGGCATTCGAAGGCTTTTCTACTGAGCCTTAACCTTGCCCATCCAATGCCATGTCTGTCCCTCCTTCACAGCCCATCTGGAGGGGTCACATGCTCCCGGCAGGCCAGTCTCAGCCTGGTCTCCACGCCCCTCTTTCACTGGATAATGACTGTGTCTATTGCTTGCTGGAATGCCTTGTCTTGCCTCTCTCACCTGTCAAGGCAAGGTTCCTTTTCTTTGTCAGCCCTGACGAATGCTCTGGAGCTCGCTGAATAACAGAAGCAACAATCATTAAGAGCTACTATGTGTCTGGTCCCTATACTGCAAGCCTATCCCTTCTCTTGGGGATCTTCCCAACTCAGGAATTGAACCAGGGTCTCTTGCATTGCAGGCAGATTCTTTACCAGCTGAGCTACCAGGGAAGCCCATGTTATTTCCAACCCTCCCTTAAACTCTACATTTGATGGATAAGGAAATGAAGGCTTACAGAGATCGCTTCTGTGTATCCCAGCAGGTAGTAAATTCTTGGAAGGAAGAGATAACTTTTTATGGGTCTTTTTTCTCTCTTTTTTCTAAGTTGGACCTTATTTCTGCCTATTCCTTTCCTACGTGGACCAAGCACATGGATGATACTGAAGGAAACCTTCCAGATTATCTGACAGAATTTAATATGAAAGAATGGGTCAACCCAACTGGAAATTAATTGCTAACATTTTTACGTTTTGTCATTGCAGTGTTAAAAAGTTAGTAGTTTTAGGAAAATATATTTATTATCTTGTTTGATTGCAAAATGATACATACTCATATACAGCATTCATGAAAAACAGAAAAACATATAAAGGAAATAAACTTCAATTCCATCCCTCAGAAGTAAGCTCTGTTAAATTCTTCCATCATTCTTCCTGGTCCTACTCACTCACTCACTCACTCAGCCTTCCTCATGTTTTTCACAGAGCTTAAATTTTGATAGGTGATATATACCCCCTCCATCCCCCCCAAAAAAAGTGCTTCCCAGGTGGTGCTGGGGTAAAAAAATTCACCTGCCAATGCAGGAGATCCAAGAGACAGACGTTTGATCCCTGGGTTGAGAAGATCCCCTGGAGTACGAAATGGTAACTGCTCCACTATTCTTGTCTGGAAAATTCCATGGACAGAGGAGCCATGGAATCACAAAGAGCTGGACAGGACTATAAGACTGGAGCACAGAGCATTTACCAAAATAGCAGGTAAAGCTAGGTATCTGTTTTGTAGCTACTTTCTCTTCCACTCGGCAATGTGGAATAAATATCATTTTCTATCAATTAACCATCTCTATTATCTTTTAAATTGCTGAATACTATTCACAATTATACATGTTTCATATTTCTCTTAACCAAACAATGGCTGATAGTTCTTCAAACTGTTTTAAAATGCTGATAGCATTTTTTTTAACTGTTAGTAAGTAGGGCAATGGCTGTCCATCTTCCTTACGTTCTATTTTAAGCATCTAAAAGAATATTTATTATTAAAGATTAATATTTAAGCATCTTTGTGCACAAAACAGTAATCACTTGATAAACGTTTACGTGAATGACCAGGCTGATGAACAAACGTAGATTCATGACATTCAGTTATCTCTTTAGGCTATATTATACTTTCCTTACTTGACATTTTTCTTCACTCAAATCTCTGATCCTTGTTCTATATCCCTTCTGCTTAGAACATTCTTCTCTAAAGTTCACTCCATACAGCTCTGTCGATTCCTGTTAATCCTCTGTGGCAGTTTCAATGTCACCCTCATCTTTCTGAGTCCTTACTCTGAGCTTACATGATTTTAAACACTTTGAGAACACAGACGGATATCTGCATCTTATTTACTATCATCCCTAAAAAGCTTTACAAAATTCAGTTGTTTATTAACTCTAACATAAAGTTTTAGATTTTCTCTTGGATTTTGGGAAAGCTTCTGTCAATTTCCTTAAGGCCTTGACTTCTGCTTACAACAATTTGAATAGGTATGTGATTGAAAGCAGAGTGAATCTTTCATTTTTGGCATTCAGAATGCAAGTAATTTCCCCTATATTTTGAAGAAAGCAAAGACTATAATTTCTACTTTGCAAAGAGAAAGTATTATTTCACCACACCTCTACATGTTCTTATTACAAACATGCTAAATACTACCTTTCAACTATGAACGTTCCAAACTACTTATTTTTTATTTAGTAGGAACATTTTTTATCTGCAAATCCAGGAGGACTACATGAATGTGTGTTTAAAACAACAATTTCCACCAATTAAAAGGGATGGTATCTTGGACCTAAGATGTCCCTTTAACTTCTTGACAAAACACAATACCAGAAGATACTTCTTAGTTGATTGTTTTTCCAAGAGGCAAACAAAATCACCAGATAATGTTGATCAAAAAACAGCATCTTCTCTGCCTGCCCCGGTCCTTTACCTGCCTTACAAAGGAGTAGCACACAATTAGTAGCAAGAAGAATCTGGGATTGAAAAGCCTTTCCTTAGAAATGCTGTTAGCATACTGGACTGGCTGAGCCCAGATAGAGGCTCTATTGTAACTGCCCCGAAATGGGAGAAGACTCCAGGGACCACAACTTAAGCACATTTGGGGGAAGTTGAAGTTACAGGCTTTCTCTTGCACTCGTCAATTTAAAAAAAAAAAAAGAGAGAAAAGAAGACTTCTTTTTTCTCTACTAAGAAAACTTCCTATGAAGGTAAGTGAGTAAAATCTCCCAGACTGAAGATTACTGGGCACCTGTCAAAATGAAGAATCTAAACAAAAAGTCTGTCATAGGTGACACCAACAGGTCAGTTTCTCAGGATTTTTAAATAAACTGACAGCCCTCAGCCAATTACATGAATTACCAGCCGAAGTGGCATGTCTGTTCGGTAAGCAGAAAAGGCACTCTACATGCAGAGGCCCACCAGCTGCCAGGCACTGACTGGGGCTCCAAATATTCTCTAACTGTACTGCACCTCTGAACCATCTCTGATGCTCACCAGGGTTGATGGGTGAAGCTCATGCATTCATTGTTCAGGTGAGGCCTAAACTTGGGCCTGAACTTCAAAGAAGCGTTCACTGTTTCCTCAGACCATGCTGCGTCCTAGTTGCTTCATCCATAGAACGAAGCCAGTATTTTATTTTATTCTATTTTTCAGGAAATAAAGCCAGTATTTTAAATAACAATAAATGGAATATAACCTTTAAAAGTGTGAATCAGTATGTTATATACCTGAAACTTACATATTCTTATATGTCAATTATACCACAATAAAAAATAATAAAAAAGAGACTTTGGTAAAACTAGGAAGATAGCTTCACAGGCAGGTCAGTTACCAGTTTGTTAGAACATCCACTTTTGTTTTACACATGTTATCAAATGTATGTTGAGATTCTGTGTTGCCAAACAGAAATCTCACAAAGAGACCCCTGCTCTGGGACGTTTCTTTTTCACTCAATATGTTCTTCTTGGAATCTTAACCAATTTCATGAGTGACGACTTCAAACTCACTTCTCTCTGTTGAGCTTCAGACCTGCATTTACTACACTTGCTAGAGTCTGTCTGATGTACAGAACACACTTCAAATTCGACAACTCAAAAAACCTGTACTTAGCATCTTCCTCTTTGAGCCAGCTCACTGTCCTGGGTTTTCCATCTCTACCTTACTGTTGAAGCCTGAACTAAGATTCTGGTTTCCCAACCCAGTACATCAAATCTACTCCCACATTCTCTCCAGACTATTTTCTTAAGAGCTTCTCCATTTGCCCCCAGACTCTGTTCCCACAAACAAGCCCTGGTGATTTCTCCTCTAGAGTACTGATACCCCTGACTTCACGATGCAATTCATCTCCATAGCAAAGATAAGCGTTCATTCACGATTACCCTGGGCATTCATATGACATGGCACATCCTTCGCAGAGTTTACAAAGCCTCTCATAATCTGGCTCCTCTGTCCTCTTATCTCCCAACTGCTTGGCATGCACTCTGCTTTGTGTGTGTGTTTGCTGCTCAATCATGTGCAACTCGTGGCAACCCCATGGACTGTAGCCCGCCACGCACCTCTGTGCATGGAATTCTTCAGGCAAGACGACTGGAGTGGATTGCCATTTCCTTCTCCGAAGGATCTTCCCAACCCAGGGATTGAACCCCGGGCTCCTGAATTCCAGGTGGGATTCTTTACCATCTGAGCCAACACTTTAGATCTACTCAAACTGTTCCTAAATGCCGTGCTCTCTCACCCCAAAGGTTACATACATCATGTGGAAGTCGTATCTCCTGCCTTCTTGTCTCGTCACTCCTCCCATAGGCTGGGTTGGTGATCTTGGTTTTGGATTCTGCTATCATTACATGTTTCCATCACTGTGGAGATTCACTGTGATATAACCGTTCCCTTACTTTTCTGTCTCCACTTCCCATCCTGACTCCTGAGGGCAGTGACTATATTTCATCTCTTCTCCTCAATGCCTAGCACAGTGTCCAGGATGGAGTAAGCATGAGTAAATTTATAGCACTTTCTCTCTGTCACATGTGGTTGCGTGTTAGTTGCTCAGTTGTCTCCAATTCTTTGTGACCCCAAGGACTGTAGCCTGGCAGACTCCTCTGTCCACAGGATTCTCCAGGCAAGAATACTGGAATGGGTTGCCATTCCTTTCTCCAGGGGCTCTTCCCAACCCAGGGGTCAAACCTGGGTCTCCTGCATTGCAGGCAGATTCTTTACCATCTGAGTCACCAGGGAAGCTGCAATGTAGATAGACAGAGGCAGCTAAAATAATATTTTTGTCTACTCAACAATAGGAATTTACAAGTACATCCGTCTGTCCATCATCTAACAATCAAGCAATCTATTTACCCACCTACCTCCAAACCTTTTCAAAACAGATTTTAGGTTGCTTGAGCAACTACTAATAGTAGAGTACAACATATAAACAAAGCTAACAAATAACACATTGGAGACAATATGTTCTGTTAATGGGATCGGCTATATGACAATGGCGTGTGACAGCATCAACATGCCACTATTTCCTTTACGTTGCTGCAGAGAAATTGCCAGGTTATGGGACATGGCTAGAGAGGTTTGTGTAATGATACCAAGGTAGGAAATCTCTTTTCCCATCTTAGCTTTACTATTACCTAATCAAGATATGAAGAGCCAATTCATTGGAAAAGACTGATGCTGGGAAAGATTGAGGGCAGGAGGAGAAGGGGGCAACAGAGGATGAGATGGTTGGATGGCATTATCGACTCAATGGACATGAGTTTGAGCAAACGCTGGGAGATAGTGAAGGGCAGGGAAGGCTGGCGTGCTGCAGTGCATGGGGTCGCAGAGTCAGACACGACTGAGTGAACCACCACCACCACCACCACCACCGAGTGGCTTTGGGCAAAAATCACATCATTTCAATTGCCTACATGTGTACCCTGCAGATAAGAAGACTGAGTTTCCAGTGCTGACAGAGGTCAAGGTCAATGCTCTGTACTGATGTGAGAAGAGTTTCCCTTTAGCCAGCTTCTCCCTCTACGTCACTCTGCACACGGCAAGGCTCTGCTCTATGACACAGACACCACTAGCAAGGCCCACAAGTCAGCCTTCAAAACATGAGGCAAGAAGAGGACAAGAAAAGGCAATCAGCACAACCCAAGAAACACATTTCTTTTGGCCAAGAAGCCAGCATCCTTGTTTTCTATGAAGGGACAGCACAGGGTGAGGCGAGCCAGACACAAGAGCTATTTAACTGCCCCAAAGAAACCTTCTCTCTTGGAACTGGGGGTGGAGGAACAACGTAGAGGAGGAAAGAACAAAAGGAGTGCACTGGATCCATCTGCATTTGCAAACTGAACATCAGCAGAATTTCTGTTGTTTTCCAGTGTGATTTCTGTTGGAATTCTACATGGGAATTTTGGCAGCAAACCACTTATTATTTCAAAATTTTCATTCCCTATCTATTCCCTAAGCCACCCCCTCTTCTTTCTCCATGGCCCTACTCCAATTTTTGCATCAAAGATACTCACGAAAGAACAGCAGATTGGACTTCCTTAGTGCCTCCCGCGTGTCAGAGCTAGTTCTATCCACCTAACAGATGTTTGAGGGGGACTTTCCTAGCAGTCAGGTGGTTAAGACTCTGCACTTCCACTCCACTGCAGGGGGCATGTGTTCAATCGGTGGATGGGGAGCTGAGACACCACATGTTGCATGGTCCGGTCAAGGAAAAAAAAATTTAAATATGTATTTATGTACTGAATCGTCATACTGACCCTAGGATACTATCATTATCCAATTTTAAAGATAAGAAATTGAGGCACAAAAGGGCCCCTCCAAAATGAATGAATACTTAAGTTCAACCTCCAGTACCCTAGAATCGTAAGATGTGCTGTGCTATGCTTAGTCGCTCAGTCGTGTCCAACTCTTTATGACCCCACGGACTGCAACCTGCCAGGCTCCTCTGTCCATGGGATTCTCCAGGCAAGAATACCAGAGTGGGTTGCCATGCCCTTCTTCAGGGGATCTTCCTGACCCAAGGGTCGAACCCAGGTGTCCTGCATTGCAGGCGATGCTTTACCATCTGAGCCATCAGGGAAGCCCAGAGTTGTAAG
Organism: Ovis aries; assembly: GCF_016772045.2. NCBI lineage: Eukaryota > Metazoa > Chordata > Mammalia > Artiodactyla > Bovidae > Ovis > Ovis aries. Next base: position 47,777,326 of record NC_056062.1, read on the forward strand.
ATAACATGCTGCATAAATGCAGGGCTTGGAGTCAAGTTGGAATAGTTGATTATAATTATTCAACAATTTTCTAATTATAAGAAATAGTAACTACAGAAAAGAAAAATATAAAGAGAACTTATAGTTTAGTTTACGGTCGTGTTATGCCCACTGGTGGTAGCTTAGTTGCTAAGTTGTGCCTGACTCTTGTGAGCTCATGGACGGTAGCCTGTCAGGTTCCTCTTCACATGGAATTCTCCAGGTGAGAATACTGGAGTGGGTTACCATTTCCTTCTCCAGGCGATCTTCCTGATCCAGGGATCAAACCCAGGTCTTCTGCATTGGAGGCAGATGCTTTACGGACTGAGCCATCAGGGAAGCCCACTATCCAGAGATAAATCCTTTATTGTAGAATTTATTTATTTTTGGTAACATTTTTAATGTGAAAAATCTTTTATCTTCTTTTGGATGTATATACATTAAAAAAAAACTTAAACTGGAACTACACTGAATATCATTTTATATCATACCTCTTGCACCTCCACTGTGTTTTGCCACATTTTGAAAATATGACTTACAAAAAGAATAATATCAAAATTTCATCTCTTGGACAATTTCAATTATTTTTAGGACTTGTGATTAGACATTTACTTTTAAAAAGTTAATGTCTGCAAATTATTAAAAGTAGTGCTCACTGTAGACTATTACTTTCAAAATTTTGGAAAAAAAATTAAAAAGACATGGGAGAGCCTTCTACCTACCAAATCTGGTGCTTAAGCTTCCAGTGGACGAGTCAGGGTCCCTGCCATCAAGGGACTGATGGGGGAGGATAGAAAGGGACAGACAGAAAATCATGAGCTATGAGGGAGGTCTTTTCACAATGAGAACAGCCTCTTCTTCCAGCATCTGTACCTGGCGACACTTCCTTCCTTCTTACTGAAGTCCAGCTCTGTCACTGGTGTTCTGAACTATCCTCTTGCTACCCAAGGACTTGACTCTTTCCGCTGCTTCCTCTCCTTTCCACATAATTTATCATTTCTATTGGATCATTCCAACTGACACTCAAATATGTCTAAATTAGCTTCTGTTTTAAACCAACCTCCCCACACCATAATCCTATGATCCTCTCTACCTACAGCCCAACTCTTTGCATCTTGTCATTGTGGAAACGCCAATCAATCTTTCCTGTTTTCACTTCCTCAACTCTCCTTTTATCTTCAACCCACTTCCATTGGGCTTACATGTTCTGCTTAATGAAATGGTGCTTATCACAGTCATTACCAACCAATATCCTGGGCAGATCGAACAGTCACTCGACACAGTAGTGAACACCCCTCATTCTGGAAATACTATTCTCCAGGTCTTTGTGATGCCCCGTACTTTCCCACCTACCTCACTGTACACTCCTTACCACTTTCTCTTGCAAGTTCTTCTTTCTTGGTCCTATTTCTAATTGTCTGAGTGTCTAATGCCCAATCCTACACCCTCTTACCCTTTCCCCTTTGAGATGATATATCATCTTATGCCTTTATGACCCCCACTACACCTTCCCATTTGCTTCTCTCCTCTGAGACCCAAACCTAAATGTTCATAACCTCTTGATCTGGATGTTGAATAGGTATTTCAGACTTAATCTGCTCATTTCAGAAGAGTTGAGGACAGCTCTTTCCCCGGTCTTACTACTACAAACCCACCCTTCCTCATCTCAGGTACGATGACCATCCATCTAGATACTCAGGTCAACAGCTAGTGGCCATCCTTAACTCTACTTTCTCTCTCCTCCCACATCTTGTCTATTAGCAGATCCTGCCAGGGCTTTTGCCAAATTATATGTCAATCTTCCAACTTTTCATCATGTCTGGAACTGCTACAGTCTCAGCCAAAAGCAACTGTCTCTTAACTGGTCTCAATGATTCTAGTTCCTTATATAAGCAGACCAGTCATTTAAAAGTGTAAACACAAGTCTACCATATTCATGCTAAAAACTCTCTAATGGCTTCCCACTGCAATTAGAAATAAATCCAACTTTCTTTACTACAATCTACAAAGCCCTTTTTGATCCAGATCCTATAACTTTCCCCTACTCACTCTGCTCCAACTACATGGATGACCTTGTTTATTTCTTGAAGAAGCAAAATGTATTCCCACCTCAGGGCCTTTGCACAGGTCATTCCCTTTCCAGAATGTCTTCCTGCTGTTCCAGGTGCTTCTTCCCACCTTCCTGGTTTCTTTACAAATGTCCTCTCTTCAAAGACACCTCTTCCCAAACATCTCAGCTAAAGATATCCTAGTTTGCAACATCCCTTATCCAATACTCTTCTGATTTTCTTCCTACACATATCTCTACCTGAGTCTATTTACAATAAAAATGTTTATTTTCTACTTGCCCTCCAGAGTGCACGCTCCATGAGGGCAGTAACCTTGATTTAATCATTGCTGCATCCTTAGCACCTACAACTGTGCTTGACACCTAACAATTAATAAATATATATTGGCTAGTAAATGAAGTGTCTCAGTGTTAGAGCATCACAGAGAAACAGCATTTATAACTGCAAAAAAAAAAAAAATCCAAACTGGCAACATTTTAACGTATTTAACTCTGGTTATTGTATAATAAGTCATAAGTGCTAAAATCATAATCATACAGTATAGTATGATTTATTTTGCTGACTGTTCACTTTAAAACTTAAAGTTACATGCTGCTGCTCAGTCGCTCAGTTGTGTCCAACTCTTTGTGACCCCATGGACTACAGCTTACCAGGCTCCTCTGTCCACAGGATTTCCCAAGTAAGAATACTGGAGTGGCTTGCCACTCCCTTCTCCAGCAGATCTGCCCCACCCAGGGATTGAGCCTGTGTCTCCTATGTTTCCTAACAGCAGTTTTTAAAATTTCCCTCCAATTTCTTCAACATTCCATACTTTAAGAAAAATTCATAAATTAAACAAAAAATTAGGTTTACAGCAAAACTGACCAGAAAATGACAGTCTCCATACACTCCTTGCTCCCACACACGCATAAGGTCCCCTGCTGTTGACATCTCACAGAGTGGTACATTTGCTACAATCAATGAACCTATATTGACACATCTTCACCACCTGAAGCCCACAGTTTACATCAGTGTTCGCCTTTGGTGTAGGACATTCTACAGGTTTATACCCACCACTGCAGAATCATACTGAACAGTTTCACTGCCCTAAAAAGCTTCTGTGCTCCACCTAATTCATCTCTCTTTACTCCCACTCCCTGGCAACTAGCTGATCCACAGTTTTGCCTTTTCCAGAGTGTCAAATAGTTGGACTCATTCAGCATGTAGCCTTTCCAGATAATTTGCCATACATTTTAAAATCAAGGCTACACTGTACTGCACAGTCTATTTTTAAAACTTGGAGTTAACCATGAATATTTTCCCTATATTTAATAAGCAGTTTTAAAACAATTTTCAGTGAGGATGTATCATTAACCACTATTCATCTATTTTAGAATTTTTAAAATATATTTCTATATTTTATTGGTTAAAAAAAACTACCATGTGAGAGATACAGCGTGGAGTTGAATGGATTTCTAGAAAGCACTGAACCTGAGTTAGAATCTGCCACTCAGTAGCTGTGTGGCCTTACACAAGTTTTGTTTTAGCCACTCTAAGCTTCTCTTGGATATTCTATAAAAAGGAGATAATACCAGTGCTCCTATCCTAGAAATATAAGGGTATTAAGTGGAATAATGTATGTAAATCACATAGGACAAGTGTTCAGTAAATGTTTATTATTCTATCAATTCTCTGCCTATAACTGTTTTCTTAGAATAGAAGTTAAAAGTGAAACTACTGAGTAAAAGGATCAGTACATTAAGGTTCTGACGTATTATTATCAAGCCACCTTTCTGAAAACTGTACTAATTTATACCCTTATCAGTAACATAAGTGGTCATTTCACTGCACTCTAGAGACTATATTACTGATTTTAAATCTTTGCTAATTTGGTGGGCAAGAGGCTGAGGACTCACTCTGACATTTTTGATTACTAAAGGTGAAATCCAACATTCGTCTTTTCTTTATATATTGAAAATTCAAATGCTTTTCTCTTGTGAATTATCTGTTTACGTCCTTTGCTAATTTCTTTAGGCTTTCCTTAGTGCACTGCAACAATACTTTTTATTGGTTAAAAATAATTTTGTCTTTTAATATTATCTATAGTTTTCAAAAAATAGTGTTTGTTTTCTTCCCTGACTACAAAAGAAATAAGTATACGTTAGAGTTTGAAATATACATAAAAGTATAAGTAAGAAAACAATCAAACCTCTAACTGCAGATAAAAATACTGTTAAAATTCTACAGAACATCTTTCAATCTATTTTTGTTCCTCCATTAATTCTAGGTGAATTATACTTTTCTATTAAAAAAATCAACTTGCAAATTAGCTTACAGCTCTTCCACTTTTAGAAGCATAAACATTAGGACAGAACACTTCACTTCAGATCAAAAGTAATTAGCATTGGCATTCCTTCCTCTGAAAGAAGATTCTTTTCCTAGCTAAAAATCAATTTCTTAACAAGATATCAAAATAATTAACACACAATAACCTAAATTTTACAGTTACCCAAGTTTACTAGTTATTCTAATTTATCCTAAGGTTAAATTATAATGAAGCCAAGAGGTAAATTAATTTCTTTCCTTTATAAGAAAATTTACTGCAGCTTACTTCCTTTCAAGTGTGGCACTACTTAGAGGCTGTCCATGGTGCCCTTCCTTGGTCTTTGAGTTATCAAACCAGGTCTATTGAGATCAGAACCTTAGTTCCAGGCCTTTTCTTAATAAAAAATTATGAAAACGAGGAGCTATAAGAGTAAATGCTTTGAAAATCAGACCTGGGACAGGAGTCCACACGTTAAAGGCTCAAGAAAGGACTGTGGCATTCACATTGCAGAGCTCAACACCAAAGAGTCCTCTGGGCCATCTCAACGAACCAACATACTAGGAGTGCGAGGGAGAAAGCTACAACACAGCTCCACCCTTGACGAGGAGAACATGCTGCGCACAGCCCTGAAGACAAGAGGTGAGGTCCTTCTGAAATGGAGCAAGACCCTATGGTGCTCGCGCCCCCTGTCCCCTGCCTGCCGTTTCGCCTGGGGAAAAACTAGCTAAAGAATAAGTTTAATCAGAGAAGTGAGAAGGTGCAAAAAGGAAGGAAAATAGTCAAAGGAGACTAAATAATAATAATGTACTCATTAAGCATAGTCAAGGACCTTTGGTTCCTTCTCAAGGGCTAAGATATCCTGTGAGCTGTCTTAGAGATACTGAAACTCCCACCAGGTGGAAGAAGTTAACCACTTGTGACCAGACTGTAACCATGACATAAGCTGCCACAACTCTGAGAACCGGCCTCAAAGAAATGGGAACAAACGGACCCTGGAACTGAGGATTAACTGTATCTCAAACAATCAAGATGAAGCGGATCAGTCAACCGATGACCAGTTTCAAGAAGACTGTCAAAAGTGACTGTGCTGTTTCTACATGTAGCCCCCTCCCTCAGCCTATAAAAGTTCTTGCCCCCTGACTTGTCAGTGGAGAGAAGTCGGCCTATGGACACGCGCCCACCCTTCCCTCGGTTGTCAGCACTGAAATTAAAGCAAGCTTTCCTTTTGACCAACCTGGCCTCTTCACTGGCTTCTGAGCAGCGAGCAGCCAGACCCCACTTTCTGTTACACTTCTGCTTCCCCACCTCGACCCCTGTAGCCTGAGAAAGAATCTCAGAGGCTACCATGTTGATACAAAATCAGTTAGGATGGCAACCGTAATGTCAGCGAGATGATACTACTTAACACCAGACAGACAGAGAAAACTCAACATAAATTTGTGCCTTACTTTTCTTTAGACTTATATCCATCTTGATCAAATATCTTCCTGTAACTGTGGAGAAATCCAGTAGGAGAACCGATAAAAGGCAAGTTAAACTGAAATGTTATCATATTTGGAAGGCCCATCACCTTTCAATAAATAACCAACAGAAAGAGCTCTTTCTCCAATCAGTCAGAGAGAGACAGGCTCTACTCAAGAAGCTGGAAAAGAAATCCTCCAATTTCATACTGTCATTCATAAAAAATGACTTTCCATAATAAGCATCATAGGATTGCACTCGGAGACCTTTGGTAAAATGATACAGAGGGCATTAGACGTGGACATAGGAAAGCCAGGAGTGCATGGAACTCAAGTCTAAACCCTTCTCTGGCAGGGTGGGGGGCTGGAATAGTATTTTCTTTGATAATTGTGTCTCTCTGTCACTCATGTTCCTTCACATGTCAAGTACTTTTAATGGCTCAAAAAACCAAGATTTCTCTTTTCTATTTTTTTTCCTTAAGTGTCAACGGAATTAATTTAAATTGTGATTGCTTTTATTAAAAATTGTCAGTAAGCAAGATGACAAGATTTTTAAAACTAAAAATGGGTAACTTTTTAACACCTTAAAGTACAATGAAGATATTTGTAAATTACTTTAAAATCATATCTAAAATTTCCCAAGTAATATTCTAATAAACATTTTAAGCAACTATTTTTATAACATTAAGAATTGTCACTGGAAGCTCCTCACAGTGTTTCTTTATTCAGCATCTTTTATAAGTCACAGCTGCAAACTAACCAAATTATACAGACAGGCTGGCAAAAAGTTAAAATTTTAAAAGAAAGTGAGGCTACAGTCAACAATCAGAGTTCAGAAATCACACATCAAGCTAACCAACAGACTATTAATTTCCATAACATTACTTGTACTCTAGATCTTCAAAAGCTAAAAACATGTAATTAAAATATATTAAAATAGTAATGCCCCTTACCACAGTGCACTGCTAACTGGAGTGTGAAATCAGGCATTACCACATCATTTTTGCCTGATGAGATAATTTTGGTTTTCTAAAGAGTATTAAACTAACACATTTATTTTTGCCAGGAAATAATTTCACTCTTTAGTTTGAAAGAAACTATTACTTGTAGTAGCCATTCTCAGCTTTGTTGAATTACAAAAATATAAAATGAAAGATTGAAATAAGTTTAAGAACCAATTTATTTTTTAAACATTGTGCAAATCTAGAGCAATGGCTAAGTGAATCCTTCATTTAAACTTTTGCTGACACCTTTATATTACTCTCAGGTAAAATAATGTAAAGTCAACTGTGGTAAAGTTGACAAGCTTAAATAATTTTTCACTATTGATTTTTATATGTGGTTGAATTAGTCCTTTATCCTGTTTTCTACTTGACTTATAAGAAAGAGTCCTCAAGAATAAAATCTGGTATTTCAGTATCTTTATGGATCCTTAGTTCTTTTTTAAAATTTAGGCTTATGAAAAAACTACATCCATCACAAATCTAAACTAGGACTTTTAATATTTACTTTTATTTCAGACCTTCTCTGTATAGTTCAGCATGAATAATGTTAGTAAACAAATAAAAATCTGACTACTACATCCAAACTGAGTTTGGAAGCTTCTCTGTCTTATATTACACCAAGTTATTACTTTGTCTAACTTCTCACTTGTCTAACTTCTCACTTTTCACCACATAGTTCTGGCATCGCACAGACTAGCTTTGGCATTTTTAAGAAGGTAGAGTTTAAAAACAACAGAAAACTACTGCTAATTTCTTCTTGATGGACGCTATTAACACCTATTAATATCAGTAAGAGTAACAAGGCTGAATCCAAGACAAAATATCAATCTAGTCTGAATCATTGGAAACAAAAGGAAACTCAAGAAAGGAATTTTAATGTATTAGTAAAATATAGAATTTTTTGGTGCTGTTCTCTTATGAAGGGAATCACAGCCAAATATTAGAAACAGCTTTTGAAAATAAGTATGATTATTAAGCTTTTCTAAAGCAATTAGGAAATTGTCACTCCCCCTTGGAATATTTCTACCTTAAAAATAGTAAGGCCTTATATATAATTTCCTTAAGGAAAGCAAGCACATTAAATGCCAAAAAAAAAATCTGTATTTTACTCTATGTGTAAAAAGAAATATTTCACTAAAGGAATGGAGGAAAAATGAAGCACATTTAAATAATTTCATTGCACTGGAAGTTGCCAATTCGTCTGAGTAGTTTCATTGCAGATGAAAAGAAATCAAAATACAGGACAGATGTTGAACAAACCACATTTAAATTCTGTCACACACTAGCATTTTTAAAATGATTTTGGCTCATCTATGAAATAAGGTGCATTTTCCTTGATTTTGAAAAGGGGAAACATCAGGAAATATTTAAAGGCCAATTGCTGCCAATTAACTTTGATCAGTAAAAGTTCTATTTGAATCTTTCAGATTCTTCTGTCTGAAATAACATACATTTATAAAATCTAGCAAAACAACAACCTGATGATTAATGCCTCTTGGCAGCCCTACCACAAGCTTGCTTAATAGCAGGATTTAAATAAACAACTATCTCTATCAAGGAGAGAGTGAAAATAGGCATATTTTCTCATAGTGTAGACATGAAAACCAATATTCTTTATTCTGAAAAATGCTTCCAACCAAGATCAGCACGTTTGTCACTGCCCATAACACATTTTACTAGCCACTGTACAAAAATTTCCTCCTGAACTATAAAGGACAAATAAAACCATCAGCAGTTTGACATAAGGAATCCTGGCAATCCCAAGCATAGAGGCTTGACTAAACTGTTATACAACCAGCTGGACTAGCCTGACAGAAAAGCACCTGGCTCAATGTGACAGGAGTCTGACATGGATAACATATAACACATGCAAGGATCACTGAAGGTAACACATCTCAACAGTGATTATTAGCTGAGAAATCTGTACTCCTGATAATCAACACAGTTTCACATTAAAGATTCTTGCCATCAACTGTTAACCCATATCAATGGTTCCACAGAATCAAACTTTGAAACACAACAACCAACGTAAAGCAAAGCAAATTCCACGAAGGCAAAACACATCACCATATAATCAATAATTATGCTACCTCACCACTCCAATTATATGTTCAAAAATTAATATTCCACTGTTATTTCAGGACCAATCATGCATTTCCAAACACGCAACATGAGGAGTATATAAAAGAATCCTAACTTACTTCCAAATCATTAAAAAATAGATGAGTGTCGGCCAAGTTGAAAATCATTTCTTCCATTCGCAGTCCAAGGGAAACTGAAGTAGGTGGATCCTGAAAGAAGAATTTTACAGGTCAAGACCATATCTACATCAGGGTACAGGAAATAAAGTGTCTCATTGAGAGGGACTTTACATCAGGATAGGCCACAAGACCTGGGCTCCAGTCTTTGTCAGATTATGTGGCTTATTCTGTATTTGGACTTCAGTGACTTATTTCATTTGAAATGTGCCTCTAATGTTGTTGGTACTTTGCCTAACAAAGAAAATATAAACTCCAGGGTTACTCAGACATGTAGAGTGGAGGAAATTCACCTTCACACAACTGTTTCAGAAGCAAGGGAATCAGTGACCCAGGAAGACATGTTTTTTATGTTCTACTATAACTCATACTAACTACTATGGGCAAGAATCCCTTAGAAGAAATGGAGCAGCCCTCACAATCAACAGAAGAGTCTGAAATGCAGTTCTTGGGTGCAGTCTCAAAAAGGAACAAATGATCTCTGTTCGTTTCCAAGGCAAGCCATTCAATATCACAGTAATTCAAGTCTATGCCCCAACCAGTACTGCTTAAGGAGCTGAAGTTGAATGGTTCTGTGAAGACCTACAAGACCTTCTAGAACTAACGCTCAAAAAAGACGTCCTCTTCATTATAGGGCACTGGAATGCAAAAGTGGGATGTCAAGAGACACCTGGAGTAACAGGCAAATTTGGCCTTGGAGTACAAAAATAAAGCAGGGCAAAGACTAATAGAGTTTTGCCAAGAGAACACACTGGTCATAGCAAACAGCCTCTTCCAACAACACAAGAGAAGACTCTACACATGGACATCACCAGATGATCAATACCAAAATCAGATTGATTATATTCTTTGCAGCCAAAGATGGAGAGGCTCTATACAGTCAGCAAAAACACGACCAGGAGCTGATTGTGGCTCAGATCATGAACTCCTTATTGCCAAATTCAGACTTAAATTGAAGAATGTAGGGAAAACCACTAGACCATGTAGGTATGACCTAAATCAAATCCCTTACAATTATACAGTAGAAGTGACAAATAGACTCAAGGGATTAGATCGGAAGACAGAGTGCCTGGAGAACTATGGATGGAGGTTCATGACATTGTACAGGAGGCAGTGATCAAGACCATCCCCAAGAAAAAGAAATGTAAAAAGCCAAAATGGTTGTCTGTGGAGGCCTTACAAATAGCTGAGAAAAGAAGAGAAAGGAAAGGCAAAGGAGAAAGGGAAAGATACACCTATATGACTGTAGAGTTTCAAAGAATAGCAAGGAGAGATAAGAAAGCCTTCCTCAGCGATCAATGCAAAGAAATACAGGGAAAAAATAGAATAGTAAAAACTAGAGATCTCTTCAAGAAAATTAGAGATACCAAGGGAACATTTCATGCAAAGATGGACTCAATAAAGGACAGAAATGGTATGGACCTAACAGAAGCAGAAGATATTAAGAAGAGGTGGCAAGAATACACAAAAGAACTATACAAAAAAGATCTTCATGACCCAGATAACCATGATGGTGTGATCACTCACGTAGAGCCAGACATCCTGGAATGTGAAGTCAAGTGGGCCTTAGGAAGTATCACTACAAACACAGCTAGTGGAGGTGATGGAATTCCGGTTGAGTTATTTCAGATCCTAAAAGATGATGCTGTGAAAGTGCTGCATTCAATATGCCAGCAAATTTGGAAAACTCAGCAGTGGCCACAGGACTGGAAAAGGGCAGTGTTCATTCCAATTCCAAAGAAAGGCAGTGTCAAAGAATGTTCAAACTACCACACAATTGCACTCATCTCACACACAACCAAAGTAATGCTCAAAATTTTCCAAGCCAGGCTTCAACAGTATGTGAACCATGAACTTCTAGATGTACAAGCTAAATTTAGAAAAGGCAGAGGAACCAGAGATCAAATTGCTAACATCGGTTGGATCATCAAGAAAGCAAGAGTGTTCCAGGAAAACATCTACTTCTGCTTTATTGACTGTGCCTAAGCCTTTGACTGTGTGGATCATAATAAACTATGGGAAGTTCTTCAAGAGATGGGAATACCAGACCATCTGACCTGCCTCCTGAGAAATCTGTATGCAGGTCAGGAAGCAACAGTTAGAACTGGACATGGAACAACAGACTGGTTCCAAAAGGGGAAATGAGTACGTCAAGGCTATATATTGTGACCTTGCTTATTTAACTTATATGCAGAGTACATCATGAGAAATGGTAGGCTGGATGAAGCACAAGCTGGAATCAAGATTACTGGGAGAAGTATCAATAACCTCAGATACGCAGATGACACCTTATGACAGAAGGTGAAGAACTAAAGAGACTCTTGATGAAAGTGAAAGAGGAGAGTGAAAAAGTTGGCTTAAAGCTCAGCATTCAGAAAAGATCATGGCATCAGATTAAGATCATGGCATCTGGTCCCATCACTTCATGACAAATAGGTGGGGAACAGTGGAAACAGTGGCTGACTTTATTTTGGAGGGCTCCAAAATTACTGCAGATGGTGACTGAAATTAAAAGACGCTTGCTCCTTGGAAGAAAAGCTATGGCCAACCTAGATAGCATATTAAAAAGCAGACATTACTTTGCCAACAAAGGTCCATCTAGTCAAAGCTTTGGTTTTTCCAGTAGTCGTGTATGGATGTGAGAGTTGGACTATAAAGAAAGCTGAGTGCTTAAGAATTGATGCTTTTGAACTGTGGTGTTGGAGAAGATTCTTGAGAGTCCCTCAGACTACAAGGAGATCCAACCAGCCCATCCTAAAGGAAATCAGTCCTGAATATTCATTGGAAGGACCAATGCTGAAGCTGAAACTGCAATACTTTGGCCTCCTGATGAGAAGAAATGTCTCCCTGAGAAAAACCCAGATGCTGTGAAAGATTGAAGGCAGGAGGAGAAGGGGACGACAGAGGATAAGATGGTTGGATGGCATCACCAACTCAATGGACATGAGTTTGAGCAAGTTCTGGGAACTGGTGATGGAGGCATCACTGACTCAATGGACATGAGTTTGGGCAAGTTCCAGGAATTGGTGATGGACAGGGAAGCCTGCTGTGCTGCAGTCCATGAGGTCACAGAGTCAGACACAACTAAGGGACTGAACTGAACTGATAACCCATAATCCTGAGCTTCCCAGGTGGTGCAGTTGGTAAATAATCCACCTGCCAATGCAGGAGATGCAAGGGACACAGGTTTGATCCCCGAGTCAGGAAGATTCCCTGCAATAGGAAATGGCAACCCACTCCAGTATTCTTGCCTGGAGAATTCTATGGACAGAGGAAGCTGGTGGGCTATAGCCCAGTTCAGTTCAGTTGCTCAGTCATGTCTGACTCTTTGCAGTCTCATGAATTGCAGCATGCCAGGCCTCCCTGTCCATCATCAACTCCTGCAGTTCACTCAGACTCACGTCCATCGAGTCAGTGATGCCATCCAGCCATCTCATCCTCTGTCGTCCCCTTCTCCTCCTGCCCCCAGTCCCTCCCAGCATCAGAGTCTTTTCCAATGAGTCAACTCTTCGCATGAAGTGGCCAAAGTACTGGAGTTTCAGCTTGAGCATCATTCCTTCCAAAGAAATCCCAGGGCTGATCTCCTTCAGAATGGACTGGTTGGATCTAAGCCATGGGGGTACAGACAGTCTGACATGACTGAGCACCCATAATCAACATAATCCATAAAGTGTCTAAAACCACTGTCACAACTACCAGAAAACAGATACAATTTAGATAAATTTCAGAAGGACAGTAAATAGCAATTTTACTCCAGATGATAACTACCATTATTTTTTATTTATTCAGCCTGCCTCCCAATTTTGAGTGCACTCAAAATGGGAAGCGGTGGCCACTCTGACCAGCTGGCACCATGCCAACTCAGAAGGCTGATCTTGACATTCCTGTGACACTATTTAGTCATCAAACAGCCAGTACCACACACAGAGGGGAGCACCAGCATTCTCAACAGTGGCTTCTACCCAACACTTCAAGCCTTTGACACTAGTGATTGATGGTTTGTGCCACACAATCTATATCCTGATGACATCTGCCGGCATTGAGATGGGGAGTGTGGAGGTATTTAATGGTGTTACTATGTTCAAAATGCATCTCACCCACAAAGCAACAATGTTCACGGTGAACATCCTGACTGTGTGTGTGTAAGTCACTTAGTCATGTCCACTCTTTGCATCCCCATGGGGTACAGCCTGCCAGGCTCCTCTGTCCATGTGATTTTCTAGGCAAGAATACTAGAGTGGGTTACCACTTCCTTCTCCTGGGGATCTTCCTGACCCAGGGATCAAACATGGGTCTTCTGCACTACAGGTAGACTCTTTACCATTTGAGCTATCAGGAAAGCCTGCATAGTTAGTGAAAAGCAAACAAAAAATTCTGTCGAGAAAGTATTTAAGGATATAATAGTGAGTTTTTCAAGTTTTTATTGGCATTCTAACAGCAATACCAACTTTCACCTTTATGGCATTTAAAATTTTTCCAAAGAACAATAATTTCTGATCTACTACTTTATAATCACAGCAAACCTTTGGATGTACAGGTATCATTTAGTGAGAGAAACTATGACTAGAGAAATTACACCTTCATGTCACCCATCCATCTGGCTGGGGTGTAATATGTGTATCAACCAACTCTGAGTCTTGGAGGAAAGAACAAAAACCCCAGAGAAAGTAATAATCTTGCTTCCTAATACGGTCCAACATAAACCTTGCCCATTTTCTCTATTGTCTTCTAAACACATTGTCTTCATTTTAAAGCTCAAGACTTGCCCGTGTTTTACCCCCTACCCTGTAAGTATCTGAAGTGCATCAACAACCTAAAGCCCCATCTTCTCATGGGCTTTGATACATAGCAACAAGTGGTGGAAGAAGAACCTAGACCCAGGGGCCAAGCCCTACCCTTGTTCTTCTACTTTGGTGTCTTTAGCTCACTAAGCCTCAGTTTTTTCACCTAATAAATCAGATGGCTAGATAGCAAATACCAGATAGAATATTTTATCCCATAGAATTAAAAAAAAAAAACCCTCCATCTTTTAATTTGTCATAATCATAGGGGCTTCCCAAGCAGCTCAGAGGTAAAAGAATCCCCCTGCAATTCAGGAGCTACAGGAGATGCAGGTCGATCCCTGGGTTGGGAAGATCCGCTGCAGGAGGGCATAGCAACCCACTCCAGTATTCTTGCCTGGAGAATCCCATGGACAGAGCAGTCTGGAGGGTTACAGCCCATAGGGTCGTAAAAAGTTGGACACGACTGAAACAACTTAGGATGCATATGTGTTTATACACATGGGAGAAAGGAGGGGCCTGAGACGCACTGGGTACAGCCATGGGCCAATCAACTGTGGCCAGGAAGGCAGAGTTAACCCCATCCCTGCAGGACCCATCCCACTAGCTCCCGTCGACCCCACCTGCATGAGCACCTGGATGCTCTACCTTTGCAAGAGTCCCAGAGAAGGACAAGACGAGGTCTGAGGAAATACAGCAGGATGGTACTGCTAGCCTCAAATCCCCTCCCCCCAAGGCCTTCTCTGCCAGCTGACTGGCAGTGGAAAGGAGGCAGAAAACACATCATTGCCAAAAATCTGGGGTGAGATTGGCAAAAGGACTGAGCAAATACCCCACGGTTTTTGTAAGAAGGCATACAGAAAAGAAAAATACATAGGCCAGCAGAGTGTCCAAGAGCTGTGGGCGGAGAGACAAATAAAAACAATTCCTTCAAATTTCCTGTGCAATCAGATGAACCTATTTGTGAGGCAGGAATAGGGACACAGATATAGAGAATAGATATGTGTACACAGGGGAGGGGAGGGTGGGATGAACTAAGAGAGCAAGATTAACATATATATACCATCATGTGCAAAATAGCTAGCTAGTGGGAAGCTGCTATATGGCGCAGGGAGCTCAGCTCAGGGCTCTGTGATGATCTAGAGGGGTGGTATGGGGGTGGAAAGGAGGCTCAAGAGGGAGGGGATATATGGATACAGTTAGCTGATTCACTCTATTGCATAGTAGAATCTAACATAGCATTGTAAAGCAATTATTCTCCAGTTTAAAAAAAAAAAAAAGGAAACACATTTCCTATGCAATGATTTAGCCTTGATCAATCTTCCCCTTGAGCTACCACCTAAAATCAATGAAATTTCATAGGTTGTAGAAGAATTAAAAACAGTTTACAAGTGAGTAAAGAAAAACTCTTATCGAATCTTGGTTTTATAGGAAAATTGCTCACTCACAAGAATTCCAAGTAGCAATAAGCATGCTAGGAAAAACAAATGCTCAAATACAGCCCAGAGCAGAATGGATCAGCAGGGAAAGTTCAAATAGTTGTTTCTGAAACAAACACCTGACTCAGGTGTGTCCTCCTTCTCGTTGAGGCCAATATAAATACACTGACTTATCTCATAACCACGTCAATGAATCTTTTTATGTGGCCAGGTGGAAGAGACACATGGCAATTATTTAATTGGCAATTCTAGAATTTATGTGCCACGGTAGCATTACTTCTGAAAAACGATTATTTCTCCTTGATATGGTTGCTTATTTATACCACCATCAAAAGAATTACTCTATTGTTTGTGAATATACAGCATACTCTAACTTTTCTTCATAAATTACAGTAATGACCTGCGAGTCAGAATACTAATAAATTTTAAAGGCTCATTCAGTCTTGTGGTCAAATACAACACAGATGTTGGCCTTATTTACCTCTTAACGCTTTTCTCTTCTGTTATTAGCTGCCATTCCTTAACAGTTTTCCTACTGCCACTCCACCATACTATCAGGAAACATTACGACACCTAAAGAACAACCTGATGATGAACTGGAATGGAGGGATTTTAGAATAGGAAGGGGATCAAGTCAAAAGCAGTATTCCTCAAATATTTTAAAATAATCCACTGCAAAATCTAGTAACATCTCTCTCTGTCTCACACATACACACACACACAGCTGAAATGTGTGTTTGGCAAAATGAGACTTTCCATACTGTGTGGAGCCTGTTCTGCTATTTTCCATTTCATCGCCCATCAACGTGTCGAAGTCTATAGTTTGAAAAGCAGAATTCTAGAGAACATGTACTTTTGATTTCAGAGACAGGAAAACTAATTGGCAACTGTGTTATGACTTGCTTGTGATGCTGGGAAAGACTAAGGGCAGAAGGAGAAGAGGGTGACAGAGGATGAGATGGTTGGATGGCATCAGCGACTCCATGGACATGAGTTTGAGCAAACTCCACAAGACAGTGACGGACAGGGGAGCCTGGAGCACTGAAGTTCATGCGGTCACAGGGTTGAACATGACCGAATGACTGAATGACAACAACGGAGCTGTGAGGGTGCAAAGTTGCCTCACCCCAAGTGTTCTACCTGAAAGGAAAGGAGCTGGAAGAACAGACATATAACCATGGTCACAGATTTACTCCACATTCAAGCAACTGGAGTCCTCATATCAAGGTTAGATTCGATCTTCCTATTATAATAATCTTTTAATACTTTCACATTTTCCAAACATGCCTGATACAAGTCAAATGTCACAAAAGCTAACACTGAACAGTTAATAAATGAGTCGCAGCTTGATGGCTTATTTTGGCATATTTAGAGGAAGAAAGGAAAAAAAAAAAAAAACACGTTTTTTAAGACCCAAACTGAGACATTAAAATCACCATGTTTTTGGCTAAATCTTACTTTTCTTGTGCTTTGCAGTAACAAATTCCAGAGCTGCAGTTATGAAAGAGTGGTTTTTAAAACACCATTTTTTGCTCTATCACTTTTGAAAAATTATTTAGAACCTTGCTTCCACTTCAAAGAAATATTTCATTTTAAGTAAAACTTGTTGCCAAATGTTTCCATTCTTCTCTGAATTTGACTCCTCAGTGGTATTTGCCACTCCTGTCGAATTTCTCTTAACATTTCTCCTTCTCTGATGTTTGTAACATCATGAACTGTTTTTCTGAGCATCGTCCTACAATCAGATTATCCATTCCCTATCCCTTAAGTGATGTCAGTTCCTAGGACTGTTTTCATCTCTTCCTCACTCTATTTACACTGCCTACAGAACCCACACACTCACACCTTCACCCACCACCCCCATCCCCCTCTATTAAATCTTAGACCTCATTTGTAGGCCCATGTATCAAGCGCCTATTGGTCATTGATACTCGATGTACCATGCTGTTGTTGTTGTTCAATCGCTAAGTCATTTGCGACTCTTTGCGACCCCATGAACAGCAGCACGCCAGGCTTATCTGCCCATCACTGTCTCCCTGAGTTTGCTGCCCATTGAGTCAGTCATACCATCCAACCATCTAGTCCTCTGTTGCCCCTGTTGTTGTCTTCTCCTCTTCCACTCAATTTTTCCCAGCATTAGGGTCTTTTTCAATGAGTCAGCTCTTTGTATCAGGGGGCCGAAGTATTAGAGCTACAGCATCAGTCCTTCCAATGTACCATACAGTACTTGAAACTCAATGGGCTGCAATCTGGAGTCATCATATTCCCCACATTAAATGAATCACAACCTTCTGCTGCTTGGATCTAGAATTCATAACTTCCTTATATTCACCACCATTTTCTTTTTCCCCAGGCCCATATCTCTTTATCTGCAGTAGCCTCTCTCACTGGACTGGTCTTCTCAGGTTATCAGGATGAAGACATCAAGGTCTCTGTTCAACCCCCATGCCCACATCCTGCATCCTTGCACAGGGCTTCTCCCACTGACCCTTCATCAGTCCATGGTTTTCCTCCACGACTTCTCTCAGACAGGCTTGTCAGCTTCTGGGTACCACGGCTGTGTGTGCTCTTGTCTGTGGCAGAGTCATACCCCTGTATCTTTCTCCTCCATCCTTGAGACCATGCATAGTGTCTGGCCCAGGGCTTCCCCAAAGTTTGGTGCAGAAGTAAATGAATGACAGCAATAAACCGCAAGTATTTCAAAAAATTCTAATTAAGAAAAAAATATTAATTTTTATCTTTAGTTAGTGTCTAGTATCAGTGAAAAAAAAAACAAACCACACCTTAGGTACTTAGCTTAGGAGGAAAATTGTTTGACTCTCAAAATCATTCTATCTAAATACTATTAAACACATTCATTCATAATTTGTACTTGATTAAAGAGCAGCTCATTTTTAGAAACAGCTGCTTACAAAGCCTTTCTTATCTATGTGATACACTAAATAAGACTAGCCTAAGAACAGCATCCAATTATTTATTTTTTAAACTCATCAGTGATTATGTGTTAATACATCTTGTGAAACATATTATGACGTGCTCTGCAACTTAGTTCCCTAGTAAAAATTGAACAGTCCAGTGAAGAAGCTCAAATAGGGAAAATATAATCAAATGTTTTATCATTTTTCTGGTTTAACAAAGAAACACTGTAAACTTACTACAGTTCTTATGTCCAGGAAATTCTACTAGCTGTTCCTTGCCAAAATAAGACAAACAGTATTCAGAGATAAAGCTATTTGCAGCAACATGGATGAACCCAGAGACTGTCACACTAAGTGAAGTAAGACAGGGAAAGAAAAAAATAAATGTGATATCACTTATATGCAGATTCTAAAAAGTGATACAAATTAACTTATTTACAAAACAGAAATACTCACAGACATAGGAAACGTATGGTTACCAAAGGGGAAAGGAGGCGGGGAGGGAGGGATAAATCAGGAGTTTGGGATTAAGAGATACACACCAGTACATATAAAACAGATGAATAGCAAGGACCTACTGTATAGCACAGGGAACTATAGTCTATATCTTGTAATAACCTATAATGGAAAATAATCTGAAAAAGTATATGAATATTTATATATACATATATATATGAATCACTTTGCTGTACACCAGAAACTAACATAATATTGCAAATCAACTATACCTCAATTTTTTTTAGATGGCAAATGTCTGCTTAAAGTCATGAAAATAAGGTGAAGGAACTCGTTGCAATGCGAGGCTACTCAAGGTTGCTTTGTGTAAGTTGAAGATGGTTATGTCTACTGAAGAGAAAGCAATATTATACAGAAAAGTTAGGTCCAAGTCTAAAGCAATTCTTTTGCTCTCATCCTCTATCCAGTGAACCCCACAGCCTCAAGATCTTTTTCTCCTGTTTCTAGAACACAGAACTGCCCACAGAGACAAAAGTTATTATCATACTATATCCAGATCATCAGCATCACCCTGGCCATCGTCATTCTTTTATTGTCTGTTACTTGATTTTTTTTCAGCCTGATCACTGCCATTTACACTAGGTCTTCATGTGACGAAAACGCTTTGAAGAGAAGAAACTCTAGACAAAATCAGTGCATAGAAATGCGGAAATTCATCTTTCAGGGAGATTCATGTGTCAGTCTTGAATTAACATGTTGACAATATATACACTATTGATACTATGCATAAAATAGATAGCTAATAAGAACTAACGTATATACCTCAGAGAACTCTACTCAGTGCTCTGTGGTGGCCTAAATGGGAAGGAAATCCAAAAAAGAGGCTATATGTATATGTATAGATGATTCACTTCTCTGCACAGCAGAAACGAACACATTATAAAGCAACTATCCTCCAACAGAAATTGATTTTAAAAAGATTATATATAATGTGAATTAAAGGAAAGAAAAGGATGTTTATAAGTATATGTGAATATTAGAACATTGGAAGACTAGGATATGGGCTCTCGTTGACTTGTTTTGTCTTACAGATGAGCTAGGGCATTTGATAAGAGCTTCCCTGGTGGCTCAGAGATAAAGGATCCACGGGTTAATGCAGGATACATAAGAGATGAGGGTTTGATTCCTGGGTTGAGAAGATCCCCTGGAGAAGGAAATGACAACCCACTCCAGTAATTCTTGCCTGGAGAGAAGCCTGGCAGGCTACAGTCCATGGGATTGCAAAGAGTCAGACTCAACTCAGCCACTAGACAACAACAGTGTATGACTTAAGAGACTAAACAACAACAAAGGGCATTTGATAAGCTTCAAGCATCATTAAAAATGCACTTTTCAGTAAGCACAATCCACAGCAACTCAGAAATTTGATTTTGCCAAGACTCAACCACCAGACAAAGACACTGTTGTGACTGCAGGGCTGCGTCATTGTTTCTAAATTTCCATCTAGGAGTTCTCTTAGGATGACGAGGACTGAAACTCCTTTCATCAGAGCTTATGAGGGTGCCATCCAGTTCATCTCTTGACTGAACTAGGTCTAACACTGGCCCACACATGAGGCAGTGGCAGGAGTACATTTTTGCTACATGTCAAATAAATGGAAGTTTTCTAAGGTAATTGAGCTCCCAACCTGCAGGCATAAAGGGTAGAAGGACACCAGAAGTGTACATTCTCACGGTGGTCATACCATGCGCTTTGCAGTCATAGCATCTAGACTGAAATTCTCACTTTACCATTTACTAGCTCTGTGGTGGGCAGTTCAGTTACTTAACCCCTGGATTTCAGGTCCCAGATCAGCAAAATAGGAATACAACAGATTTGCTTGAGCTTTTTAATTGATGATATATTTAAAGTTCTGAACACAGAGCCTAGCAAGTATTAAGCTGCTGCTGCTGCTACTATGGGTGGTGGTGGTGGTATTTCTACCTCTACACTACAATAATAACTGCGGATCAGTCCAAACATGGGACACCATGTTCCTACTACAGAAAGGTACATAAACATTCTGCGTTCAGACTGGATGTGAAGTTCATGCTTTTGTAAAAATAAAGTCACCTCTAAATTTCTCATGCCAATATTTTTGAGGTGATTGTGTTTTTAAGAGACCAATATCAGTAGAGCTGATTTGTGTGGATGTTAAACTGGGAACATGCAGTGTGACCGCTCCAAGAAGCAATGCCACTGGTTCTCCCAAAAGATGCTAACCAAGCTTCTTATCACTAAGAGCAATGACCCAATTCTAGGAAATCAGCAGAGGTGTTGTCCCATACTCTGAAGATCTAGGAATAGAGGGGAAAGCCCTGTCATTCAGATAGGATCCAAGCACTACACCAATTCCATAGAAATCCAAAAATGTTCTTTAAGGAAAAAGCAATTACCTGCACAGCCAAGCAGTGTGATTTCTGTGGGTGGGTCACTTAATACCTATTAGCTTATACCCTTTAATCATTAAAGAGTTAGATTTTTGGACAGGAACTTAAGCAAAGCCCAAATCCATTGTTTACAGTCCAAATGACTTGGCAGACCAGGTCATGGCAAAATCTTGATAAGCCCAAGCTTATCAACAAATAGCTGGTAGTGACAAAGGGCAATAAACCATAATTACTGAGGTACATTCCAAATGTAGTACCCTCACTGTATAGTCCCTGAAATTTTTCAGGGTTCACAAAATGACTTTAGCATTTGAGGAATACATAATTCAGAGAGGCCTTGTTTGTGTTAGGGTCAAAAAATAAATCTGTGGGAGTACTTTAAGAATATCAACATCATACAAAATTATCTGCTACTATAACAGGAAAGAGAAGTAGGGCCTAGTATTAGTCGTTCAAAAAATAGCACCTCTGATTGGAGTCATGTGACTGATGACCAGGGAAAGGTATTCCATTCCTCAGCTCCCATGTGAGCATAGCATCCTTTCCCTAATGTAAATAGTTGATTACTCCCAAGATTACCATGTATATGCATTATACATAAAAGTAAAAGTCCCTCAGTTCTGTCCGACTCTTTGTGACCTCACAGACTATTCAGTCCATGGAATTCTCCAGGCCAGAATACTGGAGTGGGTAGCCATTCCCTTCTCCAGGGCATCTTTTGAACACAGAGATTGAACCCTGCTCTCCTGTACTGCAGGCAGATTCTTTACCATCTGAGCCACCAGGGAAGCCCATGGTGGCCACCATATATATTGTACATAAACCTCTGCTAGATACTTACACAGAAAATGCCTTAAGGCTAGATTTAAGCTTCAAGGAGTAGAATTGGATTTACCTTTAAAGTTAGCCACCAAGCATCAAGCACACCTACAGATTATTCATATTAGTTCACCGACTCAAGAGCTGCGGCTGGTAAACTGAAATTCACTATGCTGTTGAAAAGATAATGAAGGAATGGGGCACCTACATGAGCCACTAAGGATACCCATCTGTCTCCAAGAGGTGACCAGGAAGCCTTAGCCAGGACCTGCACTAATACTGGAGAGATATTCAAGGAGAGAAGATATTTAAGAAAATCTCCAAATTCAGAAAGCAGTTTAGGTTCACCTCAAACCTGCCTCAGATCAACCCTGAATATTCATTGGAAGGACTGAAGCTGAAGCTTCAATACTTTGGCCACTTGAGCGGAAGAGCTATCACTGGAAAAGACCATGATGCTGGGAAAGGTTGAGGGCAAAAGGAGAAGGGAGCAGCAGAGGATGAGATGGTTAAAGAGCATCAATGACTCAATAGACATGAATTTGAGCAAACTCTGGAAGATAGTGAAGGACAGGGGAGCCTGGCATGCTGTAGGCTTCATGGAGTCAAAAAGAGTGGGACACAGCTTAGCAATTGAACAACAACAACACTACCTCCCCAAAAGTAGCTATGGGCTAGTCATCTATTAAAAACACTGTCATTCTTTTTATTTCTTATGTGGGTCCACATATGCTTGGTTTAGCTGAGTTAATGAATTTATGGTTTAAAAACCCCTCAAACTGGAGTTTTCTCCTTCTTAATCAACTTTGAGTCAAGGATTTACAGGATAATTGAGAACACTCTACAATGGCTTGTTAAATGAGACTTCAATCAGAATGTTGATGTTAAAAAAAAAAGAGAGAGCAACCAGACATTGTGAAGTCACTCAGTAGTGTCTGACTCTTTGTGACCCCGTGGATTGTAGTGCACCAGGCTCCTCCATCCATGGAATTTTCTAGGCAAGAGTACTGGAGTGGGTTGCCATTTCCTTCTCCAGGGGATTTTCCCAGCCCAGGGATCGAACCTGGGTCTCCCACATTGCAGGCAGATGCTTTACCGCCTAAGCCACCAGGGAAACACAACCAGACATTCAGTTCAGTTCAGTTGCTCAGTCGTGTCCGACTCTTTGTGACCCCATGAATCACTGCATGCCAGGCCTCCCATTCCATCACCAACTCCTGGAGTTCACCCAAACTCATGTCCATTGAGTTGGTGATGCCATCCAGCCATTTCATCCTCTGTTGTCCCCTTCTCCTCCTGCCCCCAATCACTCCCAGCATCAGTCTTTTCCAATGAGTCAACTCTTTGCATGAGATGGCCAAAGTATTGGAGTTTCAGCTTTAGCATCAGTCCTTCCAAAGAACACCCAGGACTGATCACCTTTAGAATGGACTGGTTGGATCTCCTTGCAGTCCAAGGGACTCTCAAGAGTCTTCTCCAGCACCACAGTTCAAAAGCATCAATTCTCCGGTGCTCAGCTTTCTTCACAGTCCAACTCTCACATCCATAAATGACCACTGGAAAAACCATACCTTGACTAGACAGACCTTTGTTGGTAAAGTAATGTCTCTGCATTTTAATATGCTATCTAGGTTGGTCATAGCTTTCCTTCCAAAGGAGTAAGCATCTTTTGATTTCATGGGTGCAATCACCATCTGGAGTAATTTTGGAGCCCCAAAAGATAAAGTCTGACACTGTTTCCACTGTTTCCCATCTATTTCCCATGAAGTGATGGGACGGGATGCCATGATCTTCATTTTCTGAATGTTGAGCTTTCAGCCAACTTTTTTACTTTCTTCTTTTACTTTCATCAAGAGGTTTTTCAGTTCCTCTTCACTTTCTGCCATAAGGGTGGTGTCATCTGCATATCTGAGGTTATTGATATTTCTCCCAGCAATCTTGATTCCAGCTTGTGCTTCTTCCAGCCCAGCATTTCTCATGATGTACTCTGCATAGAAGTTAAATAAGCAGGGTGACAATATACAGCCTTGATGTACTCCTTTTCCTATTTGGAACCAGTCTGTTGTTCCATGTCCACTTCTAACTGGTGCTTCCTGGCCTGCATACAGGTTTCTCAAGAGGCAGCTCAGGTGGTCTGGTATTCCCATCTCTTTCAGAATTTTCCACAGTTTATTGTGATCCACACAGTCAAAGGCTTTGGCATGGTCAATAAAGCAGAAATAGATGTTTTTCTGGAACTCTCTTACTTTTCCATGATCCAGTGGATGTTGGCAATTTGATCTCTGGTTCCTCTGCCTTTTCTAAATCCAGATTGAACATCTGGAAGTTCACGGTTCACGCATTGCTGAATCCTGGCTTGGAGAATTTTGAGTATTACTTTACTAGGGTGTGAGATGAGTGCAATTGTGCAGTAGTTTGAGCATTCTTTGGCATTGCCTTTTTTGGGGCTTGGAATGAAAACTGACCTTTTCCTGTCCTGTGGCCACTGCTGAGTTTTCCAAATTTGCTGGCATATTGAGTGCAACACTTTCACAGCATCATCTTTCAGCATTTGAAATAGCTCAACTGGAATTCCATCACCTCCACTAGCTTTGTTCATAGTGATGCTTCCTAAGGCCCACTTGACTTCACATTCCAGGATGTCTGGCTCTACGTGAGTGATCACACCATCATGATTATCTTGGTCATGAAGATCTTTTCTGTACAGTTCTTCTGTGTATTCTGGCCCCCTCTTCTGCTTCTGTTAGGACCATAACATTTGTGTCCTTTATCGAGCCCATCTTTGCATGAAACATTCCCTTGGTATCTCATTTTCTTGAAGAGATCTCTAGTCTTTCCATTCTGTTGTTTTCCTCTATTTCTTTTTTTTTTAAATTTATTTAATTGGAGGTTAATTACTTTACAATATTGTTTTGGTTTTGCCATATATCAACATGAATCCACCACGGGTATACACGTATTCCCAATCCTGAACCCCCCTTCCCATCTCCTTCCCCGTACCATCCCTCTGGGTCATCCCAGTGTACCAGCCCCAAGCATCCTGTATCATGCATCAAACATGGACTGGCTATTCATTTCATATATGATATTATACATGTTTTCCTCTATTTCTTTACATTGATCGCTGAGGAAGGCTTTCTTATCTCTTCTTGCTATTCTTTGGAACTCTGCATTCAGATGCTTATATCTTTCCTTTTCTCCTTTGCTTTTCGCTTCTCTTCTTTTCACAGCTATTTGTAAGGCTTCCCCAGACAGCCATTTGCTTTTTCCCATTTCTTTTCCATGCCGATGGTCTTGATCCCTATCTCCTGTACAATGTCACAAACCTCCATCCATAGTTCATCAGGCACTCTATCAGATCTAGTCCCTTAAATCTATTTCTCACTTCCACTATATAATCATAAGGGATTTGATTTAGGTCATACCTGAATGGTCTAGTGTTTTTCCCTACTTTCTTCAATTTAAGTCTGAATTTGGCAGTAAGGAGTTCATGATCTGAGCCACAATCAGTTCCCGGTCTTGTTTTTGCTGACTGTACAGAGGTTCTCTATTTTTGGCTGCAAAAAATAGAATCAATCTGATTTTGGTGTTGACCATCTGGTGATGTCCATGTGTAGAGTGTTCTCTTGTGTTGTTGGAAGAGGGTGTTTGCTATGACCAGTGCGTTCTCTTGGCAAAATTAGTCTTTGCCCTGCTTCATTTTGTACTCCAAGGCCAAATTTGCCCATTACTCCAGGTGTTTCTTGACTACCTACTTTTTCATTGCAGTCCCTTATAATGAAAAGGACATCTTTTGGGGGTGTTAGTTCTAAAAGGTCTTGTAGGTCTTTATAGAACCGTTCAACTGCAGCTTCTTCAGTGTTACTGGTTGGAGCATAGACTTGGATTACTGTGATACTGAATGGTTTGCCTTGGAAACAAAGATCATTCTGTTGTTTTTGAGACTGCATCCAAGTACTGCATTTTGGACTCTTTTGTTGACCATGATGGCTACTCCATTTCTTCTAAGGGATTCCTGCCCACAGTAGTAGATATAATGGTCATATGAGTTAAATTCACCCATTCCAGTCCATTTTAGTTTGCCGATTCCTAGAATGTCGACGTTCACTCTTGCCATCTCCTGTTTGACTACTTCCAATTTGCCTTGATTCATGGACCTGACAGTCCAGGTTCCTATGCAATATTGCTCTTTATAGCATCAGACCTTGCTTCTACCACCAGTCACATCCACAACTGGGTATTGTTTTTTCTTTGGCTCCATCCCTTCATTCTTTCTGGAGTTATTTCTCCACCGATCTCCAGTAGCATATTGGACACCTACCGACCTGGGGAGTTCCTCTTTCAGTACCCTATCATTTTGCCTTTTCATACTCTTCATGGGGTTTTCAAGGCAAAAATACTGAAATAGTTTGCCATTCCCTTCTCCAGTGGACCACATTCTGTCAGACGTCTCCACCATGACCCTCCCATCTTGGCATAGTTACATCTGCATTGCTATTCCAGTGTTTGAACATATTTGATTTTACCTATCTGTGAAATTGCTTTGAAGGATGGTATGACATGGCAGCCCACTCCAGTGTTCTTGCCTGGAGAATCCCGGGGAGCCTGGTGGGCTGCCGTCTATGGGGTCGCACAGAGTCAGACACGACTGAAGCGAGTTAGCAGTAGCAGCAGCAGCAGCATGCACTCGTATGCACTCATAATTCTCATTTCATGGCTTTAATGGCAATTTAATCTATTTTTAATGGCAAAGATGACTGCTCCCTTGTACCTACCCACCCTCCTTGCCACCCCTCTTCCCACACTGAGACTGATTCAGAAGTGCTTTTAATTCATTTTCATTTACTTTCTTAAAATTCTGTTTTAGGCTCAGAGTATTCATGGTCCTTTGAGCCTCAAAGCAGTTTAAGGAACACTTATTTATGTTTTCTTGGGTTTTTAGAACAGGATTTAGAATGTTTTTGAGTATAAAGATAAAATACTTTGTCCTTCCTCTAGAAAACTTAAAGCTAACCATTCATCTAGCCATAAAAATATCCCTTCCTTTTATGTAACTATTTTGAAAGATATATTCCAAGGTTTTTAGTTTTGGTTTAATGCTCCAATTTCTCACTTCCACTGTATAATCATAAGGGATTTGATTTAGGTCATACCTGAATTGTTAGTGGTTTTCCCTACTTTCTTCAATTTAAGTCTGAATTTGGCAATAAGGAGTTCATGATCTGAGCCACAGTCAGCTCCCAGTCTTGTTTTTGCTGATTGTATAGAGCTTCTCTATCTTTGGCTGCAAAGAATATAATCAATCTGGTTTCGGTGCTGCCCATCTGGTGATGTGCATGTGTAGAGTGTTCTCTTGTATTGTTGGAAGAGGGTGTTTGCTATGACCAGAGAAATCTCTTGGCAAAACTCTATTAGCTTTTGCCCTACTTCATTTTGTACTCCAAGGCCAAATTGGCCTGTTACTCCAGGTATTTCTTGACTACCTACTTTTTCATTCCAGTCCCCCATAATGAAAAGGACATCTTTTTTGGGTGTTAATCCTAGAAGGTCTTGTCTGAAGAATCAATGCTTTTGAACTATGGTGTTGGAGGAGACTCTTGAGAGTCCCTTGGACTACAAGGAGATCCAACCAGCCCATCCTAAAGGAAATCAGTCCTGAATATTCATTGGAAGGACTGATGTGGAAGCTGAAAGTCCAATACTTCGGCCACCTGATGCAAAGAACTGACTCATTGGAAAACATTCTGATGCTGGGAAAGAATGAAGGCAGGAGGAGAAGGGGACGATGGAGGATGAGATGGTTGGATGGCATCACTGACTCAATGGACATCAGTTCGAGTAAGCTCTGGGAGTTGGTGATAGACAGGAAGGCCTAGTGTGCTGCAGTCCATGGGGTCGTAGAGTCAGACATGACTGAGTGACTGAATTGAAATCCCCTAAGTTTTACCGCAAAAACAATTACAATTAAAAATGGCACCAAATGTTAATAAGAGTTTCTCTTTATTGCTTATATATACCACATATAGTTCATTCTAAATATATATTATTGTGTGCTTAGTCGATTCTTTGTGACCCCTTGGACTGTAGCCCACCAGGCTCCTCTGTCCATGGGATTTTCAGGCAAAAACACTGGAGAGGGTTGCCATTTCCTCCACCAGGGATCTTCCTGACTCAGAGATCGAACCTGTGTCTCCAAATTGTCAGGCACATTCTTTACCCCTTGAGCTACTGTTAGGGGAAGCACACTGATTGACACCGCCCACCCTGGCCAGGCACCATAGTAACCAGTTGTATGAGTTGTTTTAGGACAGGAGGTCCTGTTAAGGAACACAGAACTAATAAGCCTCCACCAACCTGAAGAATTTGGGAAAGGTCAAAATGAGACACCACACATCTGACCACCTCCCAGAATCCTTCTCTCTGGAATTCATCTTGGCTGAACAAGGCACCACCAGGAAGGACTCTGAGCCAGAATGATTGGCTAAAGACAACTCGGAAACTAACCCCATCACCATAAAACCGGAGACTGTAAGCCATGTGGCAGAGCTGTTGTACTGGGTTCCCTTACCCTACTGCTTTCCACCCGGGTGCCCTTTCCCAATCAAATCTCTTGCTTTGTCAGCACATGTGTCTCCTCGGACAATTCATTTCTGAGTGTTGGACAAGAGTCCAGTTTCAGGCCCTGGAAAGGGTCCCCCTTCCTGCAACACTACCACCACTAGACTAGATATCTGGGCAATGTATTAAAAGAAATAACTGTTTGTATTGTTAATATAACTCCAGTTCCTATAGCCACACCTTTGCACATTTTGCCTTTTCATTCTTTTTCTTTAACCATATTTTTCTAAACGTAAAAGCAAAACAACAGCAGTGAAATAAATCAGGCAAAAGTATAGGCAATATACAGTTTTCCAATTTAAATTCTTTAACTTGAGACTTTTAAGAAATATTTTAATACCTAAGTTATTGTTCTATTTTAAGCATTCCAAGCTAGGAATTGGGTTCTTCAAAGCACCAATGATGCCAGGGGTTTATTTCACTGAAAGCCAAAAAATTAGTTTTGCTTTCAAATTTTTACCTATTACTATTTCCAATTTCCAAGTACATTTTAAATACATGATAAATTTCTTTTGCATTTCTCCTATTGAATAGGTACCCCATGACATCTATGTGATCAGATCTATACAGACTCCTGGCAATTGCTATTCTATTTTGGATCAAAAAGTAGAATCTGTCATGTTTTTACAATGCTATTTAAAGAATTTATCTTAGGCTAAAAGGTTCATTTCAGAAAGTCTGACTAGTACCTTGGGATATGGTACTTATATTTTAAATTTGTAGACTAAAAGGTAAGGTTCCTAAAAATTCTATTTGCCCTGACCCCGTGTGGGCAGTTAAGCCTCCAGTGGCGAATAATTACCGGGACTGATGTGGCCTAGTGAGGTGTGATGGGAAGGTTGTGAGCAGGTTTATGAGGATTTGCTGGTCAATGTGAAAATCTTGTAAAGTCTACTCAAAGCAACAACAATATTGGCCAGTCTCAATCCAAGGAAAGAAAAAAAAGCCATTCTGGACACGTTAAGCAACTCCTTATTTTCAATGCTAGTATTACAGCCACGGAACAGGGCCTGCATGCCATTGAAAATACATTCTCTTCATTCAGGACCCTTTGTTTTGGAGAAAAAGAAGCTGAAAAACAGGAATAGGCAGGCACTTTGAGTCCAGGGGTGGCTTATTTTCAAGGCCCCATGCTGGTTGCTCACAAGGGAAGGATTAAAGATAAGATGAGAAAATTAACTCCCTTACTGGAGAGAAGAAAAAAAAATGCTAAAATGTTATTTCTTTAAAAAATACTTCTAAAAGTGTTATGTAAATAATCTGTACAGACTATGAGACCCAAAGATTCCATTTTTTTCTCTAATCTGTCTAAAGTTATCAATACCATCAAAGGAATATTAACTTTTGCAATTTTATACAGCCCTATCATGTCAAGTTTTAGGAGCTGGGTGTAGTTCTGATGCCAATTAAGAAATAATCTGGATTACCAGGAAAGGAAGTACACACATGAGAAATAATTCATAGCTGAATTATTGGATGAATGACTTAAAAAAGTAAAAAAACAAAAAGCAAAAAACCCCACAACTTATGGTGGGGCTAATCAGGTTATTATTATTGATTAGATATGTGACACTGAACTGCTCTAATTTTCTCCTTATTTAAAAGACTCTTGCAACACCATGAAAATAATACCCAAGTAGAGAATAAGAGTAAGAACTTCACCATTCCAAAGATTAACTGTGATTGTGGAAAAAACCCAATGAATCCCAAACATGAGAGAGCTGCCAAGATGTGGTACAAAGAGGGAAGATGGAGAATAAAGCCAGGACAGATCTAGCCAAGTCAGGGCCCACGCAGTGCTGGCAAAAAGCCTACACAGCTAAATCCAATCAAAAGACCTATCTAGATTTCATTTGTAACCTCTCCTATCCCTCTCTCCTTCCTAGTGTTACAGCCATTCTCTCAGACCTTGATTATTTCCTAACAGGAGGACTGCAATAATCTTCTCTGCTATCAGATCAATCTTCTAAGTTGTACACGTCCATCATGGCTCAGACGGTAAAGCGTCTGTCTGCAATGCAGGAGACCGGGGTTCGATCCCTGGGTTGGGAAGATCCCCTGGAGAAGGGGATCTCCAGTATTCTTGCCTGGAAAATCCCATGGACCCAGAGCCTGGTAGGCTACCGTCCATGGGGTTGCAAAGATTCGGACACAGCTGAGTGACTTCACTTCACTTCTTCACATCACGTCACTCTACTGTTTCAATACTGTTCACGGTACCCCCGTGCCTACAGCACAAAACCTAAATGTTTAACAGTTTCTGTTTCCAAGCTTTTTCTAAACATGTAGGCATGAGGGATTTTATCAGCCAAAAGCGGTGTTGACCACAAGATCATGGACACATTCTTAAGCATCAGTTTTAATGTCTTAACCTTGAAGGGGCAGATGCAGAGGAAGTGAGATTACTTTTCCAAATTTTTTATTGGGTACATCCCCTTTTTGCAGGCAATGAGCCCATCAGAAGATAGATGAAATTCCTGATGTTGTCATTTAACAGATGAGCTTCTTTGGGGCAATCATTTAATTTTCTGAGACACAGCTTCTTCATTAGAAAAAAAGAAGGAACTGACTGGATGTTTAATAACTGTGAGATGGCAATGTAGGTTGTAAAAGCTGAACAAAGGGGCAGTATTTTTATTACCATTTCAGAACATTTTCTGCTACTCATCTTCTGCAAATACGATCCTCTATATATCCTTAATAGATATCCAGCCACTTTGTCGCTTATTTCCCTAAACGGTTATGCTCAGCTACCACCTCTTCCTGTCTGCTACCTGGAACAATAAAGTATTCACTATTTCCCACTCCCTCTTCTGAACTCCTCAAGGTAAGCAATAATAGCTTGTATTTAGAAAGTGCCTATGAGTATTTTTCTAGGTGCTTTATACTGCTTTCCCAAAAGCCCTGTGATTGCTTCCATTTTACAGTGGGAAGATTAAGACAGAACAAGTGAGACTGGATTATCTTCAATGGGCTATTCCAATGGCCTTAAAGCAAGGGAGGTCCAAAGCTGGTGATGGCAGACCAGTGTGGTGGCTGGAAAACTGGTGATTCATGTTTGTTCACTGCATTTCCTTTTACATGTATGGTCATGAGAAATAGACCTTTATTTGGGGAAAAAAAAAAAAAAAAAAAAAAGGACCATACATTTCAGTATGTTACTGCCAGTAAGGAGGAAGAGGCTGAAAGTTAAGGGAAAGAGAACCACTGTCAGAATAAGGGCAAAGGAAAGGGATGAAGGAGGCTCTTTTTGCTGGAAATCCCCTTAACAGCCAAAAATACTGTGCTAGTTCATTTTGAGAGTTTAGATTCCAGGTCATTTCACAGTATTCTGAAATTATATTGACAACCCTAATTTATTTAATCATTTTGATCTAACATGGCACTGATATGCAAAGTAGAGAATAAAATCAGGGAACGAGCCTTTGGAACTAAGTGGCCACTTGGCACATTTGGCACACAGCCCTAGGGCACTGCTCTGCCGGGATGACCAAAGCCACTACAAGGGTTTGAAAGTTCTGGGCTTTACTCATTTGTCAAATATTTCTCAGCTGAGAACTGTGGCTGTCACTGCCACCGATCCACTGAAATCCACTTTCTGTGTTTTCCTGGCCACACAACTAGGTTACATCTCCTGGTCTCCCTTGCACTAGGCCAAGAAAGCAAAGGTGTGTACCCTTCCTTCTAAGGCTAGTCCTTAAAGTGTTCCATTCACGCTTCCCTTGCTTTTTCCCCCTGTGGGCTAGAAAGCCGATGACGAGGTCCCAGAAGCCTCAGAAGCTATTCAGTGAGATAGCACAATCATGCTGCCTAGACCATACAACCTAGCTAATCCACTCAAGACCATTCAACAGGACAGAGATGTTTCTTTTGTGTATGAGCATGAGATTTGGGGCCTATTTGTCACTGCCAATTTGCCCACCCTGACAAATTCATGTGCTGGTTTGTGCTTCACTGGGGCCCCAGATGCAGACACATGATGCCTGCACTGAGTTTACTGTCTAGTCAGCCACACTGTGACTGTCATTGACTTTGCCCCGGTGTCCTGAAGGCAGGAGTAAAATTATCAACACAAAATTCAGAACATGATCTAGAACAAGGGCAGGCAAACATTTTCTCTAAAAGGACAGACAATACTTTAGACTTTGCTGGCCATATTCAGCCTCTGAGAAGATTCTTTTATTTTAAAATAAATAAATGAATATAAACCCTTTATAGGGGTTCCCTGGTGGCTCATACAGTAAAGAATCTGCCTGCAATGCAAGAGACTCAGGTTTGACCCCTGGGTCGAGAAGATCCCCCAGAGACGGGAATGGCAACCCACTCCACTATACTTGCCTGGAGAATTCCATGGACAGAGGAACCAGGTTGCAAAGAGTCGGACATGACTGAGCAACTAACACTAACTAACTAATAAGCCTTCAAAAATTCAAGCAGCATTCTTAGCTTGGAAGCGCTACAAAAACAGGTAATGAATCAGATTTGGCTTTGAGATACGATTTGTCAATCCCTGGTCTGAATTTTTAAAATCCAAAGGCAGGCACATATTTCATGACATGGAAAAACGGCATGAAATTCAAACTTGAGAACTATTAATATAACATTTGGTGATATGTATTCATTTACATACTGTCTGTGGCTCACTACCAGGGTAGAGCTGAGTAGTCATGATAGCATATGGCCCACGACATTTTTATTATCTTATTACCCTTTACCAGAAAAGTTTGTGAACCTCTGGTCCGGAGGTTCCAAAAGAGAGATCGTTCTGTGTAAGTATAACTAAATCCTCTGTAGTCCGAGGAAGACACTAGATGTCTAGCTGCTTTGATACTATGCTGAGAATCCAGCATCTACAGCCATCCTGGAAGGTGGTCTTCCCTCATTAGGGTCTGGAGTTTACTGTCATGCCCTGAAACAGACACAGCACTCTAAAGAGCAGCAGTCTTTACTGGCTACCTGGAATGTTCTGATGAAATGGGGTAAACTGCCGTCAAGTCTTTCTTCCTTCAATGTGCTGAATGATCACAGTAATACACTCACTAGGGAGGTTTAGTTGATCTAAACTTATTGTGACAACTGGGACCATCCTATAAGCCTGGCACGTTAGAAAACAAAAGCTTAGGCAGCAGATACAAAATCAATCAGTGATATATGCTGTATTTATTATTAGGTTATTGCTATTAGTAAGACATGGTGTTGGACCCTTCAAATTCATGACACAGCTAAATTTTTTTTTTAAAATACCTTCTAGTTTTACTGAGATATCATTGATGTGAGTGAATTCTTAAAGCAATTACAAGCAGTCAGATTTATGAATATGGAAACCAAGCTCAGCATGGATAAACAGTTTGGCCAAGGTCAGTGAACTGAAAATCAGAGCTTGAATCTGAGTGCAGCTCTATTTGAATTCAAATCTGATGCTCCTTCTATTACATCATAAGGCCTATCACATATTGGTACTTCAAAAATTTAAAGACAGTATCATATATTACCTACTGGCCACTATGTCAGATTCAAGGGTCTTTTGTTGCTGTTTTTTTTTTTTTTTTTTTTTTGACAGTCAAGGTTCAGCTACATTAAAATGCAGCTAATATGTATCTTATGTATCTAATATGTATGGTACTGTTTTTCACATTTGATCTCTAACCTCTTCTAAATTTGTTTCCTCATCTGTAAAATGGGTTTGGCAATAGCAGTTTCAGAGCACTAGAGTTAAATGAGTCCTGGGCACAGGGGAGATTCTTAATAAGTAGGGCCTACAATTGATGCTTTCAAGCTGTGGTGCTGGAGAAGACTCTTGAGAGTCCCTTGGACAGCAAGGAGAACAAACCAGTCAATCCTAAAGGAAATCAATCCTGAATATTCATTGGAAGGACTGGTACTGAAGGTGAGCCACCTGATGACTGGAAAGAGCTGACTCACTGGAAAAGACCCTGATGGTGGGAAAGATTGACGGCAGGAGGAGAAGGGGACGACAGAGGATGAGATGGTTGGATGGCATCACTGACTCAATAGACATTAGTTTGAGCAAATTCTGGGAGATGGTGAAGGACATGGAAGCCTGACATGCTACAGTCCATGCAGTCACAGAGAATCAAATTGACATAACAGCAGAACAACAATAATTAAAATGCTAAGCTTCATGCTGTCTTAAGTGTTCACATTTAGGCTTTTGTGTAAAATGAGGAGCAAGGCTCAAGACTCTGAAAACCTAGTCTAGCCCAAATCTGTATAAGACACAGGTGTTAAAGCAACAATAAAGAGAAAGTATTAAAACAATCAAGATACTGGGTATCATGAGAAGTCCTCCCCCAAGAAGGGACTCATGCTTGGGACATCAGTACAATGCTTACTTTAAATATAAATCTGGGGTCTGTGCTTTGATGTCAACAACTATATTATTACATCTACTTTAAAGAGACCATTCAATGAAAAAAAAGGAAGATTCTTTTACTTCAGTAAAATTGGGGAATTTGGATTCGGTTTGAAAGCAACTTTAAAAGATGCTAGGACATATTAGGAACAACAACCTAATTTACATTAACACCCATAGACTTCATTTTCCTTTTAATATGCTGTTTCTTTTCTCTTCCCTAAAGCTTGGACTGTACCTAGTACTTTCTTTTTGTTCCCAGCACCTTTGTTATAAAACAGCACTTCCTTATAACACCCAGCAGGCCTGCTTCGCACAGCTAGGATTACATGGAAGGTGAGACATTCTCAAACTTTTCTTGGTACATATTGCTGTAACATGCCCTAATTTTGCATTATATCAACCAGATCCTGTATCCCTTTACTGAATGGCCTACTCATCGAGCAGCCTAAGCTACTGTGACTAAGCTACTTCTCAAGTATCTGGTTCCCATAGAAACTGAACAGCAATCACATTGTCAGGCATTCACTGCTTTATATGCTTGCAGAGTAAGGCCCAGACACCTGCCCCCTTGACAAAGCCCAGTAACATCCCTGAACCTGTGCTCTAAGAGAGGTGGCTAGCCCCTGCACTGTCCTGAGACTTCTCTCCTGCATCATGGGTAGAAAAGAGCGATCCAAGTAATGATCAAAAGCATCAATTCTTTGGTGCTCAGCTTTCTTTATATTTCAACTCTTACATCCATGCATGACTACTGGAAAAACCATAGCTTTGACTAGATGGACCTTTGTTGGCAAAGTAATGTCTCTGCTTTTTAATATGCTATCTAGGTTGGTCATAGCTTTTCTTCCAAGGAGCAAGAAGAGTCTTAATTTCAAGGCTGCAGTCATCATATGTAGTGATTTTTGGAGCCCCCAAAAATGTGGTGTTGGAGAAGACTCTTGAGAGACCCTCGGACTGCAAGGAGATCAAACCAGTCAGTGCTAAAGGAAATTAGTCCTGAATATTCATAGGAAGGACTGATGCTGAAGCTGAAACTCCAGTACTTCGCTGCCACCTGATGCAAAGAACTAACTCACTGGAACAGACCCTGATGCTGGGAAAGATTGAAGGCAGGAGGAGAAAGGGATGACAGAGAATGAGATGGTTGGATGGCATAACTGACTTGATGGATATGAGTTTGAGTAAGCTCCGGGAGTTGGTGATGTACAGGGAAGCCTGGTGTGCTGCAGCCCATGGGGTCGCAAAGAGTCGGACATGACTGAGAGACTGAACTGAACTAAACTGAAATCCTGAACAGTGTGGTTATTATTACTGTTTGGAAGCACCCTTGCTGAACCACACATTCTTATAAGACACAAGTATCAGATCTTAGAGCAATTCTGCCAGATTCTAAAGTTCTCCAATAAAGAGATCATACAGCAAGCTTTCTTGCATGATTTAGGCTACAAGTCAACATCCTCAGCAAGGAGTCCTCAAAAGTCAGGAAAGGGGCATGTCCCACCAATCAGAGGATAGGGTGACTGACAGTGCCAAGCTCAAAGAAGGTGTTTGGGAAGAAATTGAGCTAAATGTGTCTGAGGACCTTCTCATCCTGAGCTGTGCACTGTTAATTCTAAATGTGACATCTGCCCCGACCACTCTCCACCATCTCCCATGGTCCCCTTCCAAGTGTCACCTTGCCTGGTCTGAGCAGATGTTTCATGGGCATTTCAAACTTGAGCAACACTGAATTTTCCATTTTCCCTCCAAATTAGCTCTTCCCCATCTCAACAAATTCATGAAAATTCTTCCAATTGCTCAGGACAAAACCCTGGGAACGATCTGATCTCCTGTTGCCTATTGCCCACTGCTGCTGCTGTTGCTGCTGCTAAGTCGCGTCAGTTATGTCCGACTCTGTGAGACCCCATAGACGGCCGCCCAACAGGCTCCTCTGTCCCTGGGATTCTCCAGGCAAGAACACTGGAGTGGGTTGCCATTTCCTTCTCCAATGCATGAAAGTGAAAAGTGAAAGGGAAGTCGCTCAGTCGTGTCTGACTCTTAGTAACCCCATGGGCTGTAGCCTACCAGGCTCCTCTGTCCATGGGATCATCCAGGCAAGAGCCCACTAGCAGAGTCCAGTTAAATCCTAATTCTTTACCTGCAATAGAATCCATAATCCACTCATTTCTCCATCTGCACTGCCAGTGCATCTGATCACCCTGAAACCTCCTCTCTGTTCCTCATCCTCTCTCTCCCTACCACTAACTCTCCACACACAGCCAATGGAATCTAAAACACTATATCAGATCTCATATCTCCCCTTGAAGACTTCCAGTGACTTCTTACAGTGCGTGAAATGAGATCAGTTCTGTTGACTATGGTTGGGAGGTGCTTCATACCTGCCCTCATCCCAGCACCTATCTCTCTTGACTCTGCGTCTCTTTCACTAAGCTCCGCAACATTATCCTCTTTGTCTCTCAAACATTAAACCCTTTCCTGCCTCTGTGCTTGCTATTTCCTCTGCTTATAAAACTCTTTCTCCTGATGGGCACATTATCCACTGGACTCTTTAGGTCATTCTGACCTCAGGCTCACGGGATCATGCTCAGTTAGACGTTCTCCAACCCGACTTTCTGAAGTTACTCTCTCTTCAACACCCATCAGCTCATAAAGGATAACCTTACATTTAAATATCCCAAATCATCTGTATTTGAAAGAATACATAAATCTAGCTTTGGGAAATTATAGAAGATAAAAATTTTAATCACATACCCTAGTATAAAAAAACTAAACAAAATAGTATGGGTTGAAGTCTTAAAATACTAATAGTTGACACTGGTAAAAATAAAATTCATGATATTTATAACATTTGGCTTAGATGTCAAGAATCCAAGTGAAAAATTCTAAGCTGCCCTTGGTTTCCATGTTAGGTATGAATTCCATGTGTAAACCAGTAATTTATGGTCAGAGAATGACACAAGGCCAGGAGGTCAGGGGATATTCACCACCTCTAAGCAGGACCCTTTCAATGGCTCAGAGCACACAGATCAAGACAACTCTCCTTAATCAATCCGGCCTCTAGTGACAAAGCTTTTAAAGACTTGAGACTTTCCGGATGGTTTTCAAATGTTGATTTCCTAAGTGTTTCCTTTTCAACACTTTTCTGTGAGTTCCAGGGGCCATCTCTCTTCCTCCAGGAGTTAGTTGTAGGGACATTAAAATGGTTCAGTTAAGATGATCTTCAAGACTCTTCCTACTTACTATACTTTGACATTTTAGGCATTTAAAGGAGCAGTTTTTGTAGAAATAGGGATAGTAATAATATCAATCAAAGAAATTATAAATAAAAATAACACAACTAATATTTACGGAATCCTTAATATGCGCTAGCCACAAAATAAAGACTTATTTTGAATGATTGACTCTATGACTTCTGCACAGCAAAGTAAACCATAAACAAAATAAAAAGACAGCCCTCAGAATGGGAGGAAAAACTTGCAAATGAAGCAACTGAAAATGGATTAATCTCCAAAATATATAAACATCTCATGCAACTAAATATTAAAACAACAAACAATCCAATCAAAAATGAGAAGATCTAAATAGACATTTCTCCAAAGAAGGCAAACAGATAGCCAAGAGGCACATGAAAAGATGGTCAACATCACTAATTATTAAAGAAATGCACATCAAAATTACAATGAGGTATCACCTCACACTGGTCAGAATGGTCATCATCAAAAATATCTACAAACTATAAATGCTGGAGAGGGTGTGGAGGAAGGGAAAATCTCTTCTACTGCTGGAAATGTAAACTGATGCAACCTCTATGGAGAACACTATGGAGGTTCCTTAGAAAACTAAAAATAGCCTTATTTTTTAAATAATCTGTGGTTTTGTTCATTATCTTCTTCTCATAGAAAATCTGTTTAACAATAAATTGGGAGATATTGTGTTTTACAGATATTTCTGACAGACATTCAAATGGTAGAATATTCTAGCTCTTACTAGAATAAGAGCATTTTTCTAGCCCTCCCCCTTTTTTTGTATTAGGTATATATTTAGGGTTAAGGAAAGGAAGGCTGCACTGTGATGCTCAATGAGCATCTCTCCACTTTCACCTCCAGATGCCTACATATCAAGCACTAAATATGTATTTATTGAAATATGATTTATTGAAAGGATGAATTCCTGCAAAGTCTGTAATGAGAGCATGACCATTTTATGAGTTATCAATTTTAACAGTTAATACTGAGAAACATCTGGAGTCACCAACACATATGAATTCAGTTCCTAAGACTTCCAACCAATAGCTCCAAGGATCTAAGACTTGTAATATGATTTCTTTACCAATTAAAAAAATGAAAAATATCATATTCACAGGATAATTTCTCTTAAGACACTTTTAATAACATGATTTTTGCATGAGAAAAAGTTATGGAATCAGCAAGGAAACAAAAAGAATTTCCAAGGTTTTGGGAAACCCAAATGCAGAACACTGAAATTAAAATTATATTCATGGAACGTGATCTGTAAAATTATTCTGTACCTACACCACCAAGATAAGTGTTGTAACAACTAAGAATTGGATATATTTGTCCTTTGTCATTCAGAGGCCAAATTTTTACAAACTATTCACATAAATTTAGCTCTACAGTGAAGGGACTAATAAAGACATTCATAATAAGTGTTTTGAAAATAAAATACTAACACTGTTAATCATGGAAGACAATATAAAGTGAACTATCTGCTCCCCTGAATATGCTGGGAATAAAGAGAATAAAAATATGTGGAAAATAAAAAAACACAACACAGAAGATCTTTCTATATCATCTATATATTCCACTATTTCACCCTAGAATAGCATCCGATCACCTTTATTCATTGGGGTCTAAAATAAGAATGTATTTAATTGCATAAAGTTTATCTTTCTGAGATCTTTATATTCTTAAGAGCCTAAAAAGAACTCCTTCTGTTAATGTATGGCTTTGTCTTATATATATATTTATTTCAATAAATCAAGTTACTTTAAGTCACATTCCCATTTGGATAAAAAATTCAATTGTAGGCAGATTTAAAGAAATGAACAAATGATGCCTCTTGGTACTCACCCTCCCATATCTGTTGGCATAGGACCCAGTGAGCAAGGAATGGAAAACGATGATTGTCTCGTCCAAGTCCCAGATGAACACCCTCTACAAAGGAAGCACCAGATCAGTGTGTCTTGCCCTTGGCTGAGAAACCTGCTATTCATAACTTCGACAAGGAAAGGTAGTCTTGAAATGGGAGACAAATGAAAAGTCTGAATTTACTATTTTTTAAACATTGATGGACATGAGTTTGGGTGAACTCCAGGAGTTGGTGATGGACAGGGAGGCCTGGCGTGCTGCGATTCATGGGGTCGCAAAGAGTTGGACATGACTGAGCAACTGAACTGAACTGAACCAAAAATGTTCCAAAGTGTATGTCCCAGCTTTTCTCAGATAAAACCTCAGATAAGATATAAGAGAATAAACAACCAGCAACACTGTCAAAAATACAGGAAAGAAATAAGACTACATGTTCTTTCGACTTCTGTAGTCACTTCTCAGTCTTAGTTCTAAAGACATGGAAAATAAACGAAAACGAGTTTGTTTATAACTTCTAAGACAGAGGGGCAATCAATGAAAAAATCATTCAGTTGATCTTTTCTTTGCCTCTGATCACTGTTCATTAAGAAGTGTTAAAATAACTAATCTTATGGCTTATTCTTAATAAGCCAAGTATCTAAAAATTGTATATAAAAACTAAAACTTTACATCTTCTATTCACCTTGTATTACCTATTGGGATGTTACCAAATGGATAGTATATTGTTCCTGCCTGATTTTATTGACATTTCAGAGTTAATAACTTAAGTAGACATAACCTGCATGCTCTTGGCATACTCTTGGGGTTTTTAGAATTGAATTATTGAAGGAACTCATTTCAAAAAGATCTTTGAGATATCACCAAAGGCTTCCATATTCCGCATTTTTCTTCCCAGCCCCACTCACACCAGCACATATGCATACACTCAAGTTCTGCTGGAAATCTGTCATCTTTTCAGCCAAAACAATCATGTTTTCTACCATCAGTTTCACTTGGGCAATGAAAAGAAAGTTAAAATCAGTGGATTCAATGTTTTGAAATCTATCATCCTGTAAAGTTTTATTTAATCTCTCCTGCTTTGAACTCCAACAAAGCATGTCTCAAAAGGTAATAACCACTTGTGTTTAGAACATTCTGGGTTTTCTTCCCCACAGTACACACAGTGTGCCTTTAATTTCTAAGTGAGTTTTATGAAGCATATTTAGTACAACACTTAATTTAACGGCAATGACACAGAGCAGTACAAGAGAACTTTGTCAAAGCAGAATGATATAATTTATGATGTTTCACTCAAGAGGAAAAATAAACGCTTTACCACATGAAGTGAAAGCTGCTTTATCTTTAATATGGAAAAAAGAAAAAAAAACTGGCTTATTTATGTTGATATGGAACGGAAAGCAGTAACAAAGGCATTTGGACACCTTACTCATAGCAGGTATACAGAATCTGCATTTAGCTTCTAAATCACTTGCTATTTACTCAGGCTTTGGCAATGACATACCTCAAGATCAGAATCCGGAGGAGGAGAAGGGTTATTGTTTCTTCGGCCCCGTCCACGTGACTTCCCATCTGAACCTCGACGCAATCGATCAGAATCTGAATCTTTAATAGGTGTTGACGGGCTATGGATTGTACCGTACTCTGTGGAAATACAGGAAGGATTCTCATCTCTTGTTGTATCACCATGGTGTCAAGATTAACCCTGTTCTAATTCACAGGGAAGTCGGAAGAGTAAAGCACGTTTCATTCTACTCAAATTCTCCATTATCTTTTACTGGCATTGGTAAATAATTTAAGAGGAAGTTGATGCTAGCCTAGCTTAGAAAAAATGTGTGATTAGAAATACTTAAAATTTAATGGAAGGTGGGAGACAACAGGTTGTATGGAGCTGGAGAGACTTCCTTTGTGGTTCTCTGTGATGAAACAATGCACCCCCGTCTCCAGGTCCACCTGCTCTCTCACCCCACAGATAGCCCCTGGCCATACAGAGAGGTCCACACAACTGCCTTACAGGGGCTCTTCCAATGACAGAAAGGCTTCTGGTTCATGGAAAGAAATGAAAGAAAGACCCCTGGGCCAGGGAAAACAGAATCAGATGGATTTTTCTTTGAAAATTTAAATTCTCCGTTTTCTCCCTCATTTTATGTGAGAACAAGGGGTGGGCAAGATGAGAGCTGATGTGCGAGCAACGCCACACTCTGCACAGTATTTGTCTCTTTCTGTGTCTTAGTCTCTTTGAACCAAATATCCCAAACCAGGCAGCACATTAAAGTCACTCATCCAGGAAACTCAGAGAAACCATGGAAACAATCGCACAGAAGCCACAAAATTAAAAACACCCCCCAGCATGCTCAGAGGAAGAGCTGGACAGTGGTTGTGGAGCTGGGAGGAGACTCTTACCCTGCTTCCAGAAAAAAAGACATCTACTCTTACCCTAGGTCGGTTCTTTTCATAGTCCATCCAGTTCACCCATCAGACATCTCTACCCACACTAACTCCAGATGTGCTGACTCCCCCCAAACCTCTTTGCCAGATCACTCTACTAGATATGGGTTGAAATCTTTCAGTCTAATATGAGAAATATTATTTTCATAGAGACAATGACACTACATCTCACCAAACAGAAAACAGCTAGAGACCTGGTAGCCATTGTTAACTGGTACTAAGTTACTGTACCAGTTACTCTATCAATTGAACAACAGTACAATTGTACCACTGACTCTAACCAGACCTTCCATGAGTCAAACTGCATGGTCTCAGTATAACTTCCAAGTTGAAGTGCTTCTGCAAAGCCTTAAGAGTCAGGGTAGATAGGAATGGACTTTGACAGATTAAATTTCATTTCTAAATCACAAGAGACAGCTCGATGTCTCTTGTTTCACCTTAAAACCTACTTGGTTCCTATAACTTTTAGATGTAGCTTCTCCATGTCCTCTGGCACAGCAAA
The DNA here is from genome assembly GCF_016772045.2 of Ovis aries. Taxonomy (NCBI): domain Eukaryota; kingdom Metazoa; phylum Chordata; class Mammalia; order Artiodactyla; family Bovidae; genus Ovis; species Ovis aries. The sequence goes on from NC_056062.1 coordinate 47,820,331, forward strand.
CCAGATGGCAAACTTCCTCATATAAACTAGTCATGTGGTTCTTGCACCCAGAAATCACCATGAGGACTTAACAAAGCTACTAGTTAATTACAGCCAGAAAATCCAAAACAACGCCACTCAATGCTCAATTTATGTTAATCAAGATGCATTTCTGAGCTAACTCATCTGGTAAAACTGTGAGAATACAGTGCTGCCTGGTCAACGATAAACATTCTCTAAAATCTGTATTAGATTCTTTTCCTGCAGAGGTCAATGTTTGTGGTAAATTCTCAAGATGTTCCAAACCAAGCTTCTCTCTTCCATGTTTTATAGAGAATCAGGAACTATGCACAGATTTATTTTTTATGGAGTTCATTAGATATAAAGTTGTGTTTTAAAGAAAACATCTTGATCTCTTTTTTCTTTAAACATTGTTCAATCTACATCTCCAGACAGAATCTGAATAGTCACTACCCTACACAGAACACACACCAATCCCTTTTAATAGTTTCAAAATGGCATATTTACTTTGTCTCTGGAATAGCTGACATCTAATTTGCCCTGGATGTCAAGCAATTGTTGTAAAGTCTATCTTGAATGGTGATGAGCTCTCTAGCTCTGGAAGTTCATCTCTGTGAAGAAGCTGAGGACACCAAGTAATGTGTTTTATACCTTGACTTCCAGAAAGAGATCATTTTGTCCTAAAAGTAATTTATCTTACTTAGGTTTTCTGAACTCAGATTTCCTCCAACTGACTGCCTATTCCTTTACTTCTTGGTGTTTACTTCTTTATCTTTTTTTTTTTTTTTAACTCAGTTAAATCTTTAAAAATACATTTTGTCTCAATTTGAAAATAGAAAAGCTAGAATGAAATCAATTACTTACTTCTGTAAACCTCCCTCCAAAGAAAACAAACTGAAAGATCAAAGTTTACAAAAACATTTTTACATCATGTTATGTAGTTTTTCCAGGTGAAGAAAATAAACCCTAAGAGATGGACAATCTGACATTTTAAAATATTAACACACACACACACCCCTCTTTATAGGCTTCAATTTATTAGAAGGAATATGAAATCTGAATAATGCAAGCTATTTCTTTTAAAATTCTTCCTCTTTGTTTTACAAGGTAATATGAAATGCTTCTACTCTCCTAACCAGCTTTTCTGTCTCTTAGTTCTCCTTCCTCCTACTAGGGCAAAACAATTCAACAAATAAATCTTCTAATCCACCATCTTATGTTTCATTAAAATCCTCTCTAAATTGTTCCACTTTACCCCCACTGAGATAACGGATGTGAAAACATTCAGAAGAGCATTCATTTCATTTAGCCAACATTGACTGAATGTTCACATTCTTCAAGGACTATACTAGGAGCCTGAAGTATAATGACGTACCAACCAGGTATGGTTCCTGCTTTCTTGGAGCTTAACATTCAGAGGAGGCCACTGATTCATGAATAAAAATGAGAGATTATCAAACAACAAGGAAAAGGTAATGAAATGGGAAAAGTAGACTGCTGGGTGACCACAGAGGAACTCCATGTAATTCAGATATGCAGGGTTACAGGAGTTTTCTGCTAATGGAAGCCAAATTTGCCAATGAAGAGGGTATATAACAGCTCCAGTCACAGATCATGTGTGAAGGTGCAGAAAGAGAGAGCATGTTGGACTTCCCTAGTGGTCCAGTGGTTGAGACTCTGCTTGCCAATGCAGGCGACATGGGTTCCATCCCTGGTAAGATCCCACATGCTACAAGGCAACTAAGTCCACGCACCACAGCTGCTGAATCTGTGCTCTAGAGCCCAGGAGCCACGACTACTAAGTTCATGTGCTAAAACTACTGAACCCATGAGCTCTAGAGCCCGTGCTCTGCAAAAAGAGAAGCCACCATCATGAGAGGCACACACACTGCAACTAGAGAGCAGCCCCCACTCTCCACAACTAGAGAGAAGCCAGCAATGAAGGTCCAGCATAGTCAAAGATAAGATTATTTAAAACAGAGAGAAAGAGAACATACTGAAGAACTGAAAAACAACCAACGTGACCTGACTCTACAGAACACAGGGATGAGGCTGGAGTGGCAGGCAAAGAATTCAACAAGGAGGTGATGTCATCAAACTTCGATTATTTAGATTGATGACTCCACCTCTAGTGTAGTGAGGGTGGAGACAAAAGAAGATGGAGAAAGGAAGAGATATCCTCACAAGGGGATAATTCAGTCATCAAGGTGATGGATGCTGGTGGCCCAGATGCAGGTAGCAGGGATAAGGGAGAGTTACGGATTCAAAGAGGTATTTGGTAGTGAAATCAATTACTAATGGGATAAAAAAAGGGGTGAGGATGATGCTCACACTAGTGGTTGGCAGCTTGGCAGATTCCAGTATAAGCACGGGGCTTAGGAAGAAGGGATGGAGAGAAAAAATGTAGGTGACAATTTAGGTCCAGCTTTGGATATATTGAAGAGTCTGTGGCATTTGAGTAAGATGTCTGATAGGCTGATAGCACCGAAGCTCAGAAAAGAAAGGTGGGTTGAGTTTAGATTTGGAAATTGATACCACATGTAGTGGTGCAGAGGTAAAGAATCCTCCTGCCAATGCAGAAGACGTAAGACATGTAAGAGATGCTAGTTCAATCCCCGGGTCAGGAAGATCCCCTTGAGGAGGGCATGGCAATCCACTCCAGTATTCTTGCCTGGAGAATCCCATGAACAGAGAAGCCTGGAGGATTATGGTCAATATGGTCTCAAAGAGTTGGATATGATTGAAGAAACTTAGCATGCACACATGTAGTGGAACAAATAGATGCCATAAAAGTTGGCTTAAAGCTCAACACTCAGAAAACGAAGATCATGGCATCCGGTCCCATCACTTCATGGGAAATAGATGGGGAAACAGTGGAAACAGTGTCAGACTTTATTTTTTTGGGCTCCAAAATCACTGCAGATGGTGACTGCAGCCATGAAATTAAAAGACGCTTACTCCTTGGGAGAGAAGTTATGTCCAACCTAGACAGTATATTCAAAAGAAGAGACATTACTTTGCCAACTAAGGTCTGTCTAATCAAGGCTATGGTTTTTCCTGTGGTCATGTATGGATGTGAGAGTTGGACTGGGAAGAAAGCTGAGCACTGAAGAATTGATGCTTTTGAACTGTGGTGTTGGAGAAGACTCTTGAGAGTCCCTTGGACTGCAAGGAGATCCAACCAGTCCATTCTGAAGGAGATCAGCCCTGGGATTTCTTTGGAAGGAATGATGGTGAAACTGAAACTCCAGTACTTTGGCCACCTCATGCGAAGAGTTGACTCATTGGAAAAGACTCTGATGCTGCGAGGGATTGGGGGCAAGAGGAGAAGGGGACGACAGAGGATGAGATGGCTGGATGGCATCACGGACTCGATGGACGTGAGTCTGAGTGAACTCCAGGAGTTGGTGATGGACAGGGAGGCCTGGTGTGCTGCGATTCACGGGGTCGCAAAGAGTCAGAGCGACTGAGTGACTGAACTGAACTGAACTGAACAACATGCAGTGTGTGTAGAAGAAATGGGCACAGAATGGTGGGTGGGGTGTGAAAAGGAATACCAAGGTCAGTGCATTATAGATGAAAGAATATGATAGCAAGGAAAGAGGGATCAGTAATTTCAGATCACCCAAGATATAATGAAAAAGGAAGACTGAATTCAAAAGTACTTTAGAGCCGAAGAGGTCTTTGGTATACATGGTGAAAGTATAGGTCTGACAAGTAAAGGGCTTCCCTGGTGGCTCAGAGGTTAAAGTGTCTGCCTGGAATGTAGGAGACCAGGGTTCAATCCCTGGGTCGGGAAGATCCCCTGGAGAAGGAAATGGCAACCCACTCCAGTACTCTTGCCTGGAGAATCCCATGGAGGGAGGAGCCTGGTAGGCTACAATCCATGGGGTCACAAAGAGTCGGACACGACTGAGCGACTTCACTTCTACTTCACTTTGGTGGATAAAGATGAGAGAGTAGAAAGTAAAAGAGCAAGCAGGGGGCAAAGCTCCTAAAATATTACTGATGACCTTAAAATGGCCAAATCCAATAACTTTGAGTCTTCAATCGTATCTGACCTCTCTGTGGCTGTGCTGGCCACCTGCTCATTTAAACCATGAACCCATTAGAATAACTGGACTTCCCATTCTTCTGCTCTTCACCCTACCACTCACACTGTACCTTCTGTCTCTTTGGCTACCATTTCCCTCTACATAAAGTTTAAATGTTCTTGATGTCAGTGATACTAAATGTGATCTGCAACAAAAAAAAAACAAAAAAAAAAAAAAAGAAAAAGGAGTTTGCAAAATCGCCATGTTAAGCAATGCAAGGCAATGCAATGTCTTGCTAAGATTTTTTAAAGTCAGCTCAAGTAAACAGCAAGCTTATTTATTACAATTACATACTGAAGCAAATCCCATCTCTCACCATGGACCAGTGATAAACAACTGGTGCACAGCCAGCCCCTGGGCAGACTATACTCTGAGAAGCAGTGCGCTAGAGTTTCTCTCCTTAGCCCTCTTATCTCACTATAGGCTCTAAGTAGTTTGCAGCATCCGTTAGAAAGATTTCAATGATAACCCAGGCTGATGATGGGCTAAAGCTTTACCTCATCTCTTTGATCTGACTATCCCACTGCTTGCCAGACCTCTTGATCTGAATATTCCATGAATACCACAACTAAAGTTGTTCTAAACTGAATCCTCCATCTCTGTTCTTCAGTCTGATGAGTGGTACATCTATCCAGTTTTCCAAGCCAGAATTTCTTTGGTAGCTCCATCAAATCAAGACTAAGTTCTGTGGCTTTTCTCTCCTAAATACTTTTGCTCCAAGATTAGGCCTTCGTTATCCTTTGTCTTAATTCTTGCAAATGGCTATTTCCAAGCTTCCTACCTTCAGCCTTTTACCTATCTTCTGCACCACTATCACAGCAAGCTTGAAAACCATTCAATGCTCCAAACCCTCCGGGGAGAAGGGGACAGGAAGAACAGTCTAGATTCTAAGACTCTGACCTGTGGACTCAACTGCCACATTTCAAATCATGACCCCACTACTTATTAGGCTTTGTTCAAGTTATTTTCCTTTTCTTGGACTCAGTTTCACCACCTGTAAAATGGAAATCAATGGCATAAAGTAAAACTACTGTGTAAAGGTATTTAGAACCATACATGACACTAGCAGGAGAAAGTCCTGCTGGGCCACTTTCTGACACCTTATCTCTAACTGATCTGACTTCAGACACATCTAATTAGCTCAGCTCTCCACAAGTGCCATGCTTTTCATGATTCTGCACAGTTTCCTTTTCTTAGAATGGCTTTTCTCCATACTTACTCCCCTCATCAGTCTGAGAAATTCCTAGTAAGCTCTGAAGATCAAGCTCAAGTATCTTTTTTGTGATTTTCCATCTACATCTTGGTTCCTACTTTGAATTTACTTTTATCTCTATTATAGGGTTATATAATTTTTGTAATCACTTATGCTCATTATGTGCTTATGAACTGCGGTGCTGGAGGAGATTCTAGGAGTCCCTTGGGCTGCAAGGAGATCAAATCAGTCAATCCTAAAGGAAATCAACCCTGAATATTCATTAGAAGGACTGGTGCGGAAGCTGAAGCTCCAATACTTTGGCCACCTGATGTGAAGAGTTGACTCCCTGGAAAAAAACCCTGATGCTAGGCAAGACTGAGGGCAGGAGGAGAAGGGGGTTAACAGAGGATGAGATCACTGGATGGCATCACTGACTCAAAGAACATGAGTTGGAGCAAATTGCAGGAGATGGTGAAGGACAGGGAAGCCTGGTGCGCTCTAGTCCATAGGGTCGAAAAGAGTCGGACATGACTTAGCAACAGAACAATAAATGTTCATTATAGAAAAACTTGTTTAAGCAAATGTCCATCACTCCTGCTCTTAGACAGCAGCCCTGGAGGTATTTGTTTTATATTCTGAAAGCACAATAAGAGTACAGAGCATAAAGTAGATAGTAAAAGACAAAAAAAAAAAAAAATCAATGATCAAAAGAATGAGTGTTTCTCTAGTTTTTACTCTATTAAATCTATGAAGATTATCTAATTATTTCTATTGGCAAGTCAAAATATTTACAAGTGGGAAAGAGCTAGAATTCTTTTTAAAGCTTATTTAAAAGTTAATGTTTACATATTCAATCATAAAATATTAAAATCTACACAAGATTATTAAAATTCTACATTTGTAAATACTACCAAAGAGTTCCATAAACCTTTTAAGAGTAAAAAGGAAAACAGAAAACTGGAACTCAGAAGAGTCCATCTAGTCCATCTGAGCTCCTAACTCCCACCTGAACCTTGGGGAAGGGATTTCCGTATTTTTTAGTCTTCAATCTCCTGGTTTGTCAAGCTGAGGACACAACCTGGATTACATAAAGTCTGATTATCTACAAATGTACAATATTTACCAAATTGGCTCAGATGGTAAAGAATCTGCCTGCAATGCAAGACACCTGTGTTCGATCCCTGGGTCAGAAAGATACTCTTGGAGAAGGGCATGGCTACCCACTCCAGTACTCTTGCCTGGAGAATCCCATGGACAGAGGAGCCTGGCAGGCTACAGTCCATGGGGTCACAAAGAGCTGGACATGACTGAGCAACTAACACACGCATACCCCAGATGATTTTGTTTCTCCCTACACACACACACACACGCACGCACGCACACACACACACGCACGCACGCACGCACACACACACCCTCAACTTAGTTTTTGTTTCTCCCTCTCACTCACGCTCAGAATAATGGGTCTAAAATACTTCAGGCAACTCTAACTCTCAGAGCCAGCAGGGTTTACTATCTACAGAATCTAGTCCAAACTCCTTACCCAGTTTTATTTCTCATGCCTCCCACGACATGTTACCTGCCTCCTCACTTATAGTGCCAAACAGTTTTTAAAAGGATTTTGTCCATTTAAATTGGCCAGTTTGACCACAGCCCTATAAGCACTGGCTGTTGCTGTTTTAAAGATGTCCTTACCATTTTATTAGGTGCAGAAAATAGTGCTTTAATTGGGAAATATTGGAGATGCTTATATGTATGTGGTTGAAAAGTAATTTCCCTCCATGAACTGTCCAAATTCTTTGTCAATTTTAAAATATTCACTTAATGATTTATATAAAGTTTTAACACCTTTTTTCATATTTGCAGACATTCTTCCAAGTGTGAGAACACCTCCAATTATGTTGACATTTCAAATTATGTTTTTCTTCAAGAAGTTTTTTATTTTGATGGAGTCCTGCTCCACAGCCTAAAAGCTTGATTGGCGCCTTGAAGATTTAGGAGATTGAAGATTTAGATTCATACTGTTCACAACAAATAATCTAAGGTTGCTGGGAAGTTCTGATCTAAATTTATACTCCTGGGAATATATATACCAGTGAAGTTGTAAGGAAAGTAGGGTCCAGGGCTCCTCCAGTTCCCTTCTCTGTGCTTTGGGATGATGGAGGCCCTCCTTGCTCAGTCCTAAGTCTAATCAATGGGAAAGACTATTCCCGCCAAAAATAAGTAAGTAACTGAGCTCCTTGCCAAGAGGAAGCTCTTGCGACGTGCATATGACACTGCATTCAGGCCAGGACAGCCACATCTCTGGACCCTGAATCTACATTAAAATGACACAGAAGTACAGAGCTTTGGGGGAAACGCTTTTTAAGATTATTTGAATTTAGTAAACATGAGACCTAGTGATCAATTTTTATACAGTTGACCCTTGAACAACTTGAGATTAATCTGCCTATAATGGATAGTCAGCCCTCTGTATCCACACTTTCTCCACTCACAGCATCAACCAATCTCAGATCATAGTCTTGTATGTGGTATTTACTAGTGAAAAGTATCCCTGTATCAATGGACCTATACAGTTCACACTAATGTTCAAGGGTCAACTGTATTCTGTTTGCTGCTAGGGAGGACTCAAATAAAAGGAAAAAAGTATATTACTTCCTTAAAAGCAGATATTGCCACGTTCAAGACTCAAGTATTCAAGGATATGGGGTGAGTAGGAAGAAGATGACAATCAACACTGAGGCACCCTGAACTTTGAGACTCTCAAGGTCAACCTAGGTACACACACAAATTATCTTAAAAGGTGGTTTATCAAGACAAAAATCATGAAGACTGAAAGGAAGAATTAATGAAGAATGAGAGAGGTTGATTCTGATTCAGTGAGGAAAGGTTATCATGGCTCTCTGGAGGCAGATGCATCAAGTTTGATGCTCCTGGCCACAGGAACCATATATGTCCATTGGGTATGTTTCTGTTAATAACTTTTATAATTGGTTTTCCTAGGTAAGGGAAAGCTGCTGGGTAAGGCTGAGTCCGATTACAGTAACCAAGGAGGATTGTATCTTACTCTAGATATAGATTCTGCAATCAACACAAAGTGAAAACCACCTATAATCAAAATTGCCCCCAAATTCTCTCAACCAGATACACTGAGTAGCAAAGGGTGGGACAGTGAGGGTACAGATCACACAGGCCCTCGTGAGGCATGGAATTGACCTGCCCACACTATTTAACTTCAATTCTCCTTTTTTAGGGAGAAGGCAATGGCAACCCACTCCAGTACTCTTGCGCCCAGGAAATCCCATGGATGCAGGAGCCTGGTGGGCTACAGTCCATGGGGTGGCGAAGAGTTGGACAGGACTGAGTGACTTCACTTTCATGCACTGGAGAAGGAAATGGCAACCCATTCCAGTATTCTTGCCTGGAGAATCCCAGGGATGGGAGCCTGGTGGGCTGCCGTCTATGGGGTCACACAGAGTCGGACATGACTGATGTGACTTAGCAGCAGCTCCTTTTTTAGAGTGGCAGGTGTCTGTACATTCTAATACAGAGGTCAGCAAGGTTTTTTTTCTTTTTTAGGGGGAAGGTAAAGAGTCAGCAAATGGTTTCGTGAACCATATGGTCTCTGTGGCAATGACTCAATTCTGCTGATACGGGCCAAAGGTAACCCCAGACAGGATGTTGGTGAAGGAGTACAGGGGTGTTTCAATAAAACTTTATTTACAAAACAGATTTGGCCTGTGGGAACATATAATTGTATTCATTAATGTAACCCTGTGTGATTATGAGATTCAGGCAAGTGACTGTCACCTAACTTTTCTGGGTATTATCACTTTTTCAAAAGTGTTAACCAACGGTGAATGGAAAAACTGTGTGGTAAAGACAGTAAGTGAAACATGTTGTTGAAACACTTGGAAAACAAGGTCCAAAACAAGGTGTTAATTTTAAGGGAGTTGATAACAAGTAGAAAAGGAATTTAATATATACTTTTGAAAAGGCCCCAGGTGTTAAGAGAGCTTAGCCATCAAGTCAAGCCATCACCCCTACCTTGAATATGCAAACAAGGTAAAGGAGGATAGGATTTTGCTTTTCTCATGAACACAGTAACTTGACATGCAAAACAGATTACAGATTCTCCTGGGGTTGATAAGGGCACCAGACACCTCCATCCTGGGAGGGATTCTGGGTTCTCATCTCCAGCAGAACAGGTCTCCGTGCAGGTACCAGGCCTGATGAAGCTGCTTTAAGGTGGGCACTGCTCCAGGTGTGCCACCCTGGGGACACTTGTTTCCTGGGCTCTCTGTAGCTGACTGAATTCTGTTACAGATGACCAGAGCAGGCAAGCTCCAGTGATACTGGATGATAAGCTAAGCTTGTTTCTGAGGAAAGAAAAATTCAAAGGCCCCGCCTGCCGTGGTCAAGCCGTACTGTTCACAACACAGTCAGCCCTCTGTATCCTCAAGTTTAGCATCCATAGATGAAAAATATTTTTTTAAAAATCCAGAAAGCTCCAAAAAACAAAACTTGAATTTGATGCTTTTGAACTGTGGTGCTGGAGAAGAATCTTGAGAGTCTCTTGGACTGCAAGGAGATCAGACCAGTCAATCCTAAAGGAAATCAGTCCTGAATATTCATTGGAAGGACTGATGCTGAAGCTGAAGCTCCAACTCTTTGGCCACCTGATGCAAAGGACCGACTCATTGGAAAAGACCCTGATGCTGGGAAAGATTGAGGGCAGGAGGAAAAGGGGATGACAAAGGATGAAACAGTTGGATGGCATCACCAATTCAATGGACATGAGTTTGAGCAAACTCTGGGAGATGATGAAGGACAGGGAAGCTTGGTGTGCTGCAGTCCATGGGGTCTCAAAGAGCTGGACACGACTTAGTGACTGAACAAGGAACAATTCACATAGCATTTTCATCATATTAGGTATTCTAAGTAATCTAGAGATGAGTTAAAGTATACAGGAGGATGCGCATAGGTTATATGCAAATATTATGACATTTTATAAGGGACTTGACAATCTGTGAATTCTGTATGGGGTGGAGGGCCAACAGGAACCAAACCCCCAGGATACTGAGGGATGATGGGACAGGAAAATTAGGAAGTTTAGGTGAAAGGACAAATGGAAAGGGGGCATGGATATGTCCGTGTTCTTTTCAAATACTCTTTTCACAATGAACACTCAGATTTTCTTTGACTTCCAGTGACCTCTGCCAACTGTATCTGACAACCATTCCTTCCCAGGCCTACCCCCTCAACCCCAGTCCCCTGACAACACTATAAAATGGATTCTCCTCTCCTATAAGTCATCCTGGAACCAACCTCTCTACTCAGAGATCCTCAGACTTAAAAAGTGCAATTTCTACTATTCTCAGAACTCTACAGAAGTTCCCTTGGTGGCCTAACCTTCACGCTTGCATTATCTGGTGACAGAGTCATTCCCATGGAAGACAAATGCTCACAGCAGAGCACAGGTGTATATATTCATCTCATTCAGTTAATTTGATTTTTTTTTCCCCCAGTAAAAGGGGAACAATGTTGGAAAACATCTTCAAGAAGGTCTTTTAGATACTGTTTTTGGAAAGCAACCTTTGAAAAAAGTCAATTTTAAAGCAGCTACAAAATCAGTCACCTTATGGTTGTGTGATGTTAGTCACTCAGCTGTGTCAGACTTTTTGTGACCCCATGGACTGTGTAGCCCACCAGGCTCCTCTGTCCATGGGATTTCCCAGGCAAGAATACTGGAATGGGTTGCCATTTCCTTCTCCAGGAGATCTTTCCGACCCAGGGATTGAACCCGGGTCTCTTGCATCGCAAGCAGATTCTTTACCATCTGAGCCACCAGGGAAGCCCCCACCTTACTCATGCCTTAGATCTAAACTTCCGTTCACACTGTCTTTCTCTGCTGGAGTTTGAGAAACGAATGGGGAGGATTTTCTTATGTCTTTTCTCTTTTAATCAGTCATCTATGCCACATCTATACTGACAATGAACCGTAACCTCTGATACTGACTAGTGTCACTTTTCCCACCTTCCCTTTCCCACTATTGTGATTTGGGGAATTCTGACTAGGGAGACACCCCTAGGGCATGTTTTCAGTGATGAAAGTTTCTAAACAGTGCTGATGCATCTGCTCACTTTCTTAGAACACTGCTATACCCTCATCTTTGTCTATCTGTGATGATGGCGCTTCTCTTTCAGATTTGACCTTTCTTTCTTAAACTTTTAAAAGAAATGTAAACATGTAATGCTATCTTCTCCTGAAGCCCTAGCTCCGGCCAGTGCCCCTGGGTCTACAGCCCACGGGCGTGTTTGATCAGATTCAGCCGGTAGCCCTGTACCAGGCCAGCTCCATAGATGTGTGGCCTGTGTACTCACATGGCGCCCCAGGCTCAGAAAAGGCCCTGTAAAACCCAGAAAAGGTTGAATGCCCTGCTGTGCTGTTTCTTTCTTTTTTAGAGTCTAGTGTTTATTTTATGTTATGGCAGGTACACATGAATTTCAAAAATTTAAGACATATAAAAAGTGGTTAGGGACTAACATTTGTATCAACAATCGATTAAGGTCTAAGATTGTTTATTATATAGCAGGGTACAACGGTAGTGCTAATTCTACAGGGCACCATGGAAATGAGTCTAAAAATCATCATTTAGGTTTTATACAAACAAAGTATTTGCTGCTGTTTTAGAATTTGGGGACATAGCCTGCTGTGCAGTTTTGAAAGTCCTAATCTATGAACAAAGGGCATGCATCTTGTGCCCTTTGGCCCACAAACCCTTTAGCCTTCCTGCCTGTGGCTGTCACAAACAAATGCCTGAGCCAGAGGAGCAGCTCCACCTTGGGATTACGTGCTTAGAGCACCTGCTTCGCGCCAGGCAAGATGCTAAGTGCAACAAGACAATGGTTCCTGTCCTGACGGAACCTCAGAGCTGCTGTGTTCCCTGCATATCAAGGCATCACATGGGACAGCTTGCCACTCAGGACCAAGTCTCCTTCTAGCCCCAAGCAAGAAACCTGCCTCCCCAACCACTGAAAAAATAAAAGCATCCACTCTCCATGCTTTCCACGCCTGGGTAAACCCCCTGCCAGTACTTTGCAGGCACTGTCTCCTCCTCTCTTGTTGGGAGGGACAAATTTCTGTGCTTCTGAAACCAACCTCTCATTTGGGCATGAGATCCCAGCCCCTGTCAACTACTTCAGCCAGTGTTCCTCTGGATCACATACATATGCATACAGACTGGATCTATATCCTGTCTGAAAAAATATCCCCAATTTTTTCCTCCAGTTTCTGCACCATTTTTCTATTACCTTGTAATGGACAGCAGAAATAAGTGAAAGAATTGGGGTTGCTGCATAAGTTTCTCCTCCTCCCATTCTCTTTTACGTCCATTCCAATCATGCTGTTTTCTCCAGCATGTCACCAACACTCCCCTCTGTCAGTAGCCCCAGGGATGGCTTTCCTTGGTGGTCCAGAGATTAAGAATCCACCTGTGAATGCAGGGGACATGGGTTCAATTCCTGGTCCGGGAAGATCTAACATGACTCAGGGCAACTAAGCCTGTGTGCCACAACTGCTGAGGCTTACATGCCCTAGAGTCCATGCTCCACAAGAGAAGCCACCACAGTGAGAAGCCCCTGCCCTGCAACCGGAGAGTAGCCCCCTCACGCACCGCAACTAGAGAAAGCCTGGGAGCAGCAACGAAGACCCAGCACAGCCAAAAAGAAAGAAGGAAATAGAAGCAATTCTTAAAGAAAGAAGAAAAGATCCCCAGGGATTCCTGCTCTGTCTTCTCCAATGGTCAAGTCTCAGGTTCCATGTTTTCAAGCCTTCACTGGCATTTCACCTGGCGGATCACACCGCACTCCCGTGCAACACTTACTTCCCACAGCCTCGTGCTCCCTCTGGCTCTCTCCCCTGCTGTATTCACACTCAGCGTCCTGCTCAACTCATCCAGACACGTCAGCTCTAAACGGCATCTCTGTTGACAAGTTTAGACTCTAAATGTTCCTGTGAGCATCAGACTTACTTATCCAACAACTTCCTTGCCATCCCTTCTCTGGATTTCTCAGAGGCATCTCAAACTCACATGTGCCAAACTGGAAACCCTGATGTCCCCAATTCCACCTTCTCTCCCTGCCATTTTCCCATATTAGTCAATGGCAAATGTGCTTTTCTAGCTGTTTGTACCCCAAACCACGGTCACCCATGACTCCTCTCTTACTCTTCACACTCAATCCACAGACAAATCCCAGTAGCTACACTCTTTAACCTCTCTCAGGTCTGACAGCCATCAGTGCCTCCAGCCCCAGCCCGGCTCCCACTACATCTCACCTGGACCACTGGAAGTATCTCCTACATGATAGCCCCCAATCCCCATCTTGCCTTGCCACAGCTCACTCTCGCAACCAGACAGATGCCTTTTAAATGTCATGACATCTCGCTACTTCTCTGCTTAAACATTTCTCAAAGCACTCAAAACAAAACCCAAAGTCTACCCCATGCCTACACGCCTGCTGTGATGTGGGCTCTGTTCCCCCCACCCTCACCCCCTCATTTTCCTCTGCCAATGCACTCCAACCACACTGGCCTTCCTGCCACTCCCCAAATCCACCAAGCACAGTCCCCAGTCCAAGCTTTGGTAATTCTGTTTCCTCTCCCAGAACAGTCTTCCCCTAAACACATAAGGTCTCTCTTCTATCTATCCCCTTTTGGGTATCTGCTAAAATGTCACCTTCCTGGACCACAGTTCAGCAATAGTTCACCTGCTCTAACTCTTCTCTTTATGCACCATGTCATCCTTCCAGGTACTTCTGACTACTAAATACATTTTAATATTTACTCATTGTCTGTGTCCACTCCAGTACTCTAGCCTGGAAAATCCCATGGATGGAGGAGCCTGGTAGGCTGCAGTCCATGGGATCGCTAAGAATCGGACACGACTGAGCAACTTCCCTTTCACTTTTCACTTCCATGCATTGGAGAAGGAAATGGCAACCCACTCCAGTGTTCTTGCCTGGAGAATCCCAGGGACGGGGGAGCCTAGTGGGCTTCCGTCTATGGGGTCGCACAGAGTCGGACACGACTGAAGCGACTTAGCAGCAGCAGCATTGTCTGTGTTCCTTGGTAAAATGTAAACTCCCAGAGGGCAGAGACTTTATTTTGTTCACTGCTAAGTCCCCTGTGTCTAGAACAAAGCCTGGAACATTTCAGAGGCTCAATAAAGTTTGTTGTTGGATGAACTAAAGCTGGCACATGGAGCATCCTTGGTTCAAAAAATGCACATGATCACATGATTGATATTCCCTGATGTAAAGTTTAATTTTCAAAACTCTCTTATAGGATCTCCCTGGCAGTCCAATGGTTAAGACTTCACCTTCCAATGTAGGGGGTGCTGGTTTGATCCCTGGTTGGGGAGCTAAGATCCCACATGCCTCATGGTTGAAAAACCAAACAGAAAACATAAACAACATTGTAAACAAATTCAGTGAAGACTTAAAAAAAAGGTGCATGTAAAAAACAACAGCAACAAAACACTCTCTTGAGGAATGTGTCACAGGTAAGTACGTATCTATGTGGCTTCACACTCATTCAGGGAGAATGTGACACACACGCTCAGTTCCTTATTCCATTTTCTGGGTTCAATCAACTTCATCTGGTACAGAACTAGGAGCTTTTATATGTATATATATAAAGTTATGACAAACCTAGACAGTGTATTAACAAGCAGAGACATCGCTTTGCTGACAAAGGTCCATATAGTCAAAGCTATGGTTTTTCCAGTAGTCATTACAGAAGTGAGAGTTGGACCATAAAGAAGGCTGAGTGCTGAAGAAATGATGCTTTCAAATTGTGGTGCTGGAGAAGACTCTTGAGAGTCCCTTGGACAGCAAGGAGATTAAACCAGTCAATCCTGAATGAAATCAACCCTGAATATTCATTGGAAGGACTGATGCTGAAGCGCCAATACTTTGGCCACCTGAAAGGAAGAGCTGACTCACTGGAAAACACCCTGATGCTGGGAAAGACTGAGGGCAGGAGGAAAAGGGGACGACGGAGGATGAGATGGTTGGATGGCATCACCGACTCAGTGGACATGAATCTGAACAAACTCTGGGAGATGGTGAAGGACAGGGAAGCCTGGCATGCTGCAGTCCACGGGCTCACAAAGAGTGGGACACGACTTAGTGACTGAACAACAATTCTGTGTAACATGTTAGTGCTGTCCCATGAAGTGAACAGTTCAAAGTCACCTCTCTGGGCTCAGGTATCTTATTGGAAATAATCATAAAGTGACTTCCAGCTTTAAAAAGCTTTGATCATTCAATGAAATTTAGTTTAAGTTTGTTCTGATTGAAGTGATACCATCATTGAGCTCATTCAAAAGGGTCTGTATCTCTAGCCTTGGATGGACAGCCCTTTCCTATCCTTTCTGTCCCACACTCATTTGCATCTTTGGATTCTGAGGATAAATTTCACTTCCTTTATTAGTTTTTTCTTCCAACACTTTACATAAGAAATCTCTGGTTCCTGAATTCTTCTGGACACTGTGCTGCTTCTCCTAGCTCTAAGGAAACATTTTAAAGACAACCTTTCTTAGAGTTGGTTGTTCACACAGGATACTCCTTAAGGACAGCGAATAACCCTCTTGCTCTCTGTATCCACATGGAACCCAAGAGTACTTGGTAATTAAGAGATGCTCAATAATTAGCCAAGGGAATGTTAGAGACCACCACCAAATCTTCATTCACAAGTGACAGAGAAAACCGTGCTTCCTGCCTTTCTTTCACCTAGAGAACAGTGTAACAAAATTTAATGGCAAGGTGGAGCAATACCTCTCAAGAGAACTGTACTTCCTCTATAACCTTTATCAACATCACAGCTGAGTCAAGGGAGGTAATTAGATGAACAAATGTACTGAAACGAACACATTAGGGGAAAAAAATGGGAAGCTGGAAAGGAAAGAGATCCCTCAGAAAGAAAGTGCTTAGAATGCCCAGAACATTTAAAATGTCCTCAGGGATGGAAAAGAAAAGAAACTGCAGAAGTCAGAAATGATGTCAGTGGTAGAGAAAATGAAAATACTACAATTGGCAACACGCTTTTTATATGAATTACCTGAATTGAATACAAGCCTATGAACTAGACAAGAAGGAATGAGATTCTGAACAGAGGAAATAAAAGATGGAGACGTGCTCTTGGGAGGCTATTATTAGGAGACTCTTGAAGGGGTTTTAGCCAAAATGGTGGCACTTAAAAGATGGCTGTAATGTAATTTGCAAAACAGGCGTTTTCTCAGCATGAGTAGTTGTGGTAAATCTTTTCTCTGGCCTTTATTCTTATCAAATAAAACATTTAAATTCTTCATCTTATTTTCTGAGTAATTCATATCCTACATTCACCAAAAAGGGTTTAAGATACCCACCAAATATATACACAATAACTCTGCAGCAATCTTTTGAAACAGTGAATGAGTATCTTAGAAGAAGACCGGGTTGGGAATGTAAATAAAAGGAAGCTGGGGGAGGCTGGTCAGTGCAGGTCTGCAGTCAGCAAAAATATCGGGTTGGCCATAAAGTTCATTCAGCTGTTTCCATAAGATGCTATGGAAAACCCAAAAGAACTTTCTTGGTAACCCAGTGACTCATGGGGGATAGAAAGTGAGACAAGACAATTTATCCACAGTTTTTGTAAAGAAACGAGACAGAAATACCTCACAGGATTGCTCATTGAGAGGGTGTGTGTGATACCAGAAACATGCCTTCCTAGTAAATAAAACAGCATGTTTCATAAGACTCTTAACTCCTAAGGCTGACTGCACTGGATTCCATATGGCTGACTTGGTGGTTCAGAGCACAGAACACTGACTTTGCGCATCTTCCTTATTTTAAGGATGAAACTGAAGGTTTCTAGAAGAACAGGGCCATTATTTACCTTTCTGGCAGCTGCCAGAAGCCAGTTTCCACTTGAGTTTTAGATGGCAATGAGGGAGGAGGCAATGATGGGTAAGTTGGAGGAGAGCGATACTTGGCTGCTGAGTTGAGACAAAACTCACAAGCTTCGCTACTAAGTTAGTTACACTGAGAACAGAAATCACATTCTCTTATGAAAATTAAGATGCCTTACCAGGAGAGAGTCCCAGGTGGAAGGCCACAGACCTGAGGGAAGGCCAATGATATTCCTCAAAAAGCTATTGAGGACCCATAGAGACCTACGAAGTAACAGGCCAACAAGCCTCCAAAGTGACCTGCCAATTTTATACTGGAAGATTTTTTAAGTGGGAGTTACCTCTCTTGGCAACAAATAACCAAACAACCTCATAAAATCCTTGAATAAATTACATTACACTATATAAGACTTTCAGTGACTATTACCTCACCAAAGGAAGTGCTCAGTTGTGTTAGACTTTTTGACCCCATGGACTGTAGCCTGCCAGCCTCCTCTGTCCATGGGATTTCCCAGGCAAGAATACTGGAGTGAGTTGCCATTTCCTACTCCAGAGGACTTCACAACCCAGGGGGATCAAACCCACATCTCCTGCACTGCAGGCAGGTTTTTGTGTGTGTGTGTGTGTGTGTTGGTTTTTTTTTTTTTACCGCTGGGCCCTTGGGGAAGCCCCTATCAAATGATAAGACAAGACTTAAAAGAAATTGATAACTTCAAGTTACCAGTCACAGAAACACATGTGTAAAATAAGCCAAGGCAAGTACGCTTGATGACTAGTCTTAGAGAAGTAATCGGAAGTCAGAGACCAACAAGTATTAACTAACTTTCAGTTCACTTGCTCAGTCACGTCCAACTCTTTGCGACCCTATGGACTGCAACACGCCAGGCTTCCCTGTCCATCACCAACTCCTGGAGCTTGCTGAAACTCAAGTCATTCAAGTTTGTAATGCCATCCAACAACTTCACCTTCTGTCGGCCCTTTTTCCTCCCACCTTCAATCTTTCCCAGGATCAGGGTCTTTTCTAAGGAGTCAGTTCTTTGCATCAGGTGGCCAAAGTATTGGGGCTTCAGCTTCAGCATCAGTCATTCCAATGAATATTCAGGACTTATTTCCTTTAGGATTGACTGGTCTGATCTCCTTGCAGTCTTATAGAAGTAATATATAAGAAGTCTTATAGAAGTAATTAGAAGTCCAAGAACAACAGGTATTATTTAACTTTAGGGAACTGTTTTGATTTCTGTCTTGCATGACCACTGCTTCTCTTTCACGAATCACTAATTGAGGTCTCCCAGGTAAAGCAGATCCTCAGTCAAGGTCTATTAAATAAGTTAAGAGAATTTTATCATCCCTGGAGTCAGGCCACTATCCACTCTCCAGCGCTTTATGGATGGCCTCAGAGAAACGTCTATCATCATTTTCACCTGCTTCAACTTCTGACTTAAACCCTCATTCTATGGGCAAGAAATAGATGCGCACACTTTGGAGGCTCTACCTCTGAAACAACCACAATGCACAACTCACCCCAGTTATCATCTTCAAGAGGGGAGAACTCACTGGCTCCTGAGGCCAGGGACCTTGCCCTTCTTGCCACCTCTATGTCCCCAGCGCACAGCAAGCAGTCACACATATCTGTTGAATGCATAACTGAAAAAAACAAATATCTGAAGGCCTAGATCTGCAGTCACTTTGTTCACCACCACATAATTTTATTCTCTCATTCATCTCATACACAAGAGTGGTAGTATCCTCGTTTCATAGAAAACTGATACACTACAGAACCAAGTGACGTGCCCAGAGTAAACAACAGAACCAGTATTCCAAGCCAGGTTAACCCCACTCTGAATCCCAAGTCACCACTCCAGTTTCTCTCAATTATATTCCAAGAAGTGTGATGCCCAAGAGAAGTTCACAGATATGCCTTGTGGGGGGTGAGGGTGGGGGGAGAGTGGTACCCAGGCAGGTGTGACTAGGAAACATTGTGCATTATATTCAATTCTTAATAAATATCACTGTATCAAAGGATCACAGAAGACTTAAAGGAACCCTGCTAGCTTTAAACCTGAAGACTCGTGACCCTAACTGATCCTACCTTGGGAACTCATTAAAGGACATCCATCCCAACTTTCTGGAGACAGCAGTGCTTCCTGGGGCACTGTGGGAAGCCTGTACCATGTCACAACATCTATCAAGGCTGCCACTCCAACTTGCATTCAAGAGATGCCGCTGATAGCAGGACACACCACTCTGGAAAAACTTAAACTTTTTGGACTCCTTATTCATAACCAGTAGAGTGAATGTCTCCCACTCCAGTACTATTGCCTGGAAAATCCCATGGACGGAGGAGCCTGGTAGGCTGCAGTCCATGGGGTCGCTAAGAGTCAGACACAACTGAGTGACTTCACTTTCACTTTTCACTTTCATGCACTGGAGAAGGAAATGGCAACCCACTCCAGAGTTCTTGCCTAGAGAATCCCAGGGACGGGGGAGCCTGGTGGGCTGCTGTGTATAGGGTCACACAGAGTCAGACACGACTGAAGCAACTTAGCAGCAGCAGCAGCAGCAGAGTGAATGTCTTAGGCAAAAGAATCTATAAGGTCACTCCTAACTTTAAAATTCAAAATCGTCCCTAGGGTTTAACTGCTCCAGGCTAAAGTTCCTTAAGTGGATTTGTACCTTGAAGAGACTGTCAGTTTGCAAATCAGCTATGTTCTAAATATTTTTGCATCAGTTGTTTGGAACTCAGAATCTATTTTCTCACAGACACATAGTAGACATGAGTTCCCAACCAAACCATGACCATCAAGTCTAATCAACAGTCCTGGTGAAAACCACACACACACAACACAGAACGTCAGAAAACTATACTCAGATATCGGCAGTTTCATCAAAGTGAAAAGTACAAAAATGTGTCTTAAAGATGTGCTCTAAAGAAAATGCAATTCTAACTTTATAGAGTTTCTGAAGGGGTAACAGAAATATTTTCAAATGTGTTGGAAGGTGATTGTACTGGATTAAGATTGCATGCTTGTCTTTTTTCCATTCACTTTAAAATGCACAGCTTCCCTTGAGACAAGAGTATTACCATCCCTATACTTAGTTCTCATCAACCATGACCTGTGAGTGGACCAAAAAAACAAGAACAGTCAGTAAGGTAGAGAATGAAGTCATTTGCAGGGAAAGGGTTATGGGATGTTGTGAAACTGTCTCCTAAACAGGTACGTGGCAGTAATTATTAAACAGGATAAATAGGGAATAGGAATCAGAGCAGATTTAGGGAAGTGGAAGGTAACAGAGAAAGTGTACATCTGGTTGTGGATCATTTAAGAGCCTACACACTGATATTATAATTCAGGAAACATAGTACAACATCACCTTAGATATATCGTATACCATTGTCCCTATAATTTCAGACAGACCTGTTATTTTATCAGCAAATAGAGTTCATTCAAATGGTGAACGTATATTTAAACTGAATACCTTCTAATAGAGGCTTTTAGTTGAGTGATTATGCTCATACGGGCTATGACTGATTAAAGAAAATGTACCCCATATAGCTACTACTTTTTATGATTCTGTTTACATTTTCATTTTTCTGCTTGCTTGAAATCTCAGACCCAGTAGTTTCAAGAAGCAGCATGCTTTCCTGATTAAGGACACAAAGTTGAAGCCAAACTTCTAGAAGTTAAATTCAGTGCTGCAGCTGACCTCTCCTTAGCTTCCTTGTCTATAAAATGTGGGTGATGATGACACTGCCTATTCCCCTGGGCCTGATGGAAATGAACTAAGTTCATACACGAACAGTGCTTGGAATGACGCTTGGTACATGGTAAGTGCTCAAAATGCACGTGCCATCGTTACGGGTGTGTTTTAAGTCACTTCAGTCGTGTTCGACTCCCTGAGACCCTATGGACTGTAGTGCACCAGACTCCTCTGTCCATGGGATTCTCCAGGCAAGAATACTGGAGTGGGTTGCCATGCCCTCCTCCAGGGGATCTTCCCAACCCAGGGATCGAACCTGTGTCTCTTATGTCTCTGGCATTGGCAGGTGAGTTCTTTACCACTAGAGCCACCTGGGGCCATCATTATACTGGCATATGAAATATAAAAATCAACAAAGCTATATATTGAATATTTCTCTGCATATTACTAACAGAAAAATGTAGGGTACAGAATATCTTTAAGGAAAAAGAAAACTAATAAAAAGTATACATACTTGAATATGAAAAAAGAAGTGCTCAGGGTATGTCCTATGTCTACGTTTACAGAAACAAAGTGTATCACTAGGAGACACAAGAAGCTCTGCTGGAAGAAATTAAGGGTAGGGAAGATGAAGGGGTTTTTATTCTTTTCTGTAAACCCTTGTGGACCTTTGTAATTTTGTTCACGCTCACTTATTATTATTCAATACACTGAAAAGATATTCATTAAACTTAAATTTATTTTGACTATGAAGCTAGGAATAAAACTGATAGCCATTAATCATCAATATCACCTCTATTGAAAAGTTAATCTCAAACTCATCCATTAAGCCATCCAATCCCAATTAAATGAAGTGGAGAGATGGGAAACACATACAACTTTCTATGTCCTTTGCCCAATCATCTCCAATTTAAAAATTTAATCTATATGAATGGATAAAGAAGTTGTGTACATATATACAGTAGACTATTATCCATAAAAAAGAATGAATTTGAGTCAGTTCTAGTGAGGTGGATGAACCTAGGGACTGTTACACAGAGTGAAGTAAGTTAAAAAGAGAAACACAAATATAGCATATTAACACATATATATGGAATCTAGAAAAATGGTACGGATGAACCTGTTTGCAGGGTAGCAAGAGAGAAAAGCAGAGACAGAGTTGTGCACACAGCAGGGGGAATGAGAGGGTGAAAAGGATTCAGGGTAGCATTGAAACATGTACATTACCATATGTAAGACAGCTAGCTAGTGGGAATTTGCTGTATGATGCAGGGAGCTCAACCTCGTGCTCTGTGACAACCTGGAGGGGTGGGATGGGCTGGGAGGTGGGAGGGAGGTTCAAGAAGGAGGGGACATATGTATATCCATGGGTGATTCATGGTGATGTATGGCAGAAACCAACAAAACATTGCAAGGCAAATTATCTTCCAATTAAAAGAAAACTAGAAATAAAATTAAAAAAAATTTTAATCTGTAAATGCTGATGTCCTTCAACTTAAACAAGGGGACTTATATTGATTTGTATTGGTCACAAAGCATACTTAAGACTTTACAGAAATAATGACTCACTTAGCTACAAAAGAAGATAACATGATAAATGTCTGGGAGATATGTAAACTAATTAGCTCAATAATATATGCTTTCTGATCTTTATTATTTTTATGCCAATTATCCATTACATATAAATATAAGAAAGAATGACATATTGGAATCCAAGTGTACTAAAACTGACACTAAGGCATCCTGATTTCATGCCAGCTAACTGAAAAAATTAGTCAAACTAGTACTGAGGCACATGGGTAAATGTGAAAACACTGGATTTTTCAACTTCCTAGAAACAAATCTAAAATTCAAAGGTATGGCAATTGACAACATTCCCGGCAAAAAAAATTTTTAAGTGAATTTTATAATTTCATTAAGGTTAACACCACACATTCCCTGGGGTCGGGGGCAGGGGGGTAGTGGATGACAAATAAATGCCATCAAGACAACCAAGCACAGGAACCCCAAACATCTGTTTTGTTTTCTCACATCTTAATAGCCTGGCTATTTTAGATACAAACATTTGTTTTGCTGACAATGTTTCCAAAACGCTGGTTCAAATTTTGTTGAAATAGTTGCTTTTTGAGCTGAACAAACAACAAACTGCAAACCCCTCTGAAGTCCACCAGGCATCTATGGAAAGGAGCAAATATGGCCTAAAGTTTTGCAAAACAGTTCATGCAGCAAAATATAGGTAATATAGATGTGGCATTCATAGTGTTCCCTGCATTCACTGGGAAGATGGCCGGCAGTCTAGTTTTTCATCCCATCTCACCAAGCTCCTGTTAGAGTTGAGAACTCTCCTGCCACTCTGCGAAAGAATGTTTCCCTGTGTTTCATGTGCTTTGCTCTACTTTCTAGGCCTTGGCAAGGATCAAAGAAGCAGAGGGAACAAATCGTTTCCCATGCATATTGAATTCCCTCTTATACTGATTTTTCCTCTGTCACTTGAAATTCAATATTGGCAAGAGTCCTGCACATCACCTTAACCAGTAAACTGTCTGCAGGCAGTCAAAGCATGAAAAGGGAGATTTCAACATTAAGGTTTTTGTAAGAAATTCAAATGAGCAAATTCTTTGAAAAAGGAACTTTCTATGTGATCCATGCTAAACTTCATAAATACATAATTAGCTTTTATTTCCATTTGATCTAAAATGATTATGTATTATTTAGTTTTCTCTCTCTCTGATTGCTTTGTACTACCCTAAAATTACAATGTTACAGGTGAATAGCCCTTTCATAAGAACTTGGCTTCAAAATTTCTGATCAACTTCAGTATTCAAGAGTTACATGCCTATTTTCCTCACCTGTAAATGGAAACACATAGTACTGACTTCATGGGTATGTTTATAAGATTACAAGTAATATGTTGTAAAGCTTTAAACACAGTAATTATACTTTTACTGTGTATTATTATTATATTCACCATCATAATAATTGTGAGATGTTCTAAGACTTTATGGGCAAGAATAACGTTTTCAAGCCAATTTAATTAACTAATAGCACAGTAATTAGATTACAAATGAGTACTCATATTTTAATTATACATATAAGAGTCATATAATAAAAACATTTTTTAAAGAATGGCTTAAGTGTTCTTATTAGAAAAGTCAATTTCAAAAGTCTCTTCATGAATGACTCTCAAAGTGGTTAAATTATCTTTATCTCATTTTTTAAAAAATGTATTCAGTTATGTTGGTAACAATATGACTTAAGATTTCAGGGTTCAGTTCAAGGAAAGAAAATATTCTTTTCATTTCAGTGGCTAAGAGATGATACTATGAGAGCTTAGATGTTAGCACAAAAGGAAAACAGCCTAAAATGTCCTTTTCTTTTTTCTTACTCTATATATTTTTAAACATAGAAGAAAAATCATTAACTTTGCAAAGAAAAATTGTTTTAAAAATAAAAACATGTTCTTTTAACATTTTAAAAGATATTTAAAATGAAAGCCATGATTTAAAAATTAAAGTAATATTGGATTTAATTTTGATATTATTTTACAGTATTTTGAGCAGAGTTTACTCTGACCAAAATTTTCTTATAGTAGATAATAGAATGTCAACGTACTATGTAATACCCTTCTCTCAGAAACAAAACATTCTCTGTCTAATTGGGAAGATGTGAATAACTGGATGGCTGTGATAAATGATATATACTGTGCACTATCAAATTTCTAAGATTTTTCTCCAGTAAAGTATATATAAAAGATATGTCTCTTTAGAAGGTAAGATTTCAATGATAGTGAAAATAAAAATAATCTGAACTAAATGAAAATAGAAAAAACCTATCAAATATTGTGGGATACAACAAAAGCAGTGTTTAAAGAGAACTTCACAGTATTGAATGTGTATGTTAGAAAAGAAGATAGATTTAAAATCAATTATCTAAACTTCAAGCCTTAGAAAAGTGGAAAAAGAGGGGCAAATTAAATCAAAAGCAGAAGAAATCCTAAAAATCCTAGAAGTCAGTGAAACTGAAAATAGGAAAACAATAGAGAAAAATCAATAAAACTAAAAGCTGGTGAGAGGAGAAGGGGACGACAGAGGATGAGATGGTTGGATGGCATCACCGATTTGATGCACGAGTTTGAGCAAGCTCCAGGAATTGGTGATGGACAGGGAAGCCTGGTGTGCTGCAGTTCATGGGGCTGCAAAGAGTCGGACACACCTGAGCAACTGAACTGAAAAGTTGGCTCTTTGAAAAGACCAAAAAATTAATAAACTTCTAGTTGGGTTAACCAAGACAAAAAAGAGAGAAGACACAAATTTATAATACCAGAAATAAAAGAGGGGTCCATCACTAGCAATTCCACGGACATTAAAAGGATAATAAAAGAATATTCTGAACAACTCTATGCCCCCACAAACTTTATAGATCGTAACATAAGAGAAAACCTAGAGTTTGGCAATGAGTCTTCAGATACTAAACCAAATGATGTTCCATGAAGGGAAAAAAAAAAGAGTTCATTCAAAGTAAAAACCTCTGCTTTGCAAAAGATAATGCTTAGAATAAAAAGACACTATATAGACCAGGAGAAAGTATTTGCAAAAGTACATGTGATAAAGGACATATCTGAAATATACAAATAACTTTTAAAACTCAACAACAAAGCGACCTGATTAAAAAGTGGGCAAAAGATCTGAACAGATACCTCATCAAAGAAGATACACAGAAGGCAAATAATTATACAAAAAGATATACTCAACATCATATTTCATTAGGAAAGTGCAAATTAAAACAATTAGACAGCAGAACACACCTATCAGAATGGCCCAAATCTGAAAGCTGACAAACCAAATGCTAGTAAAGATGTGGAGAGAAAAAGAGCTCTCATTTTTGCTGGTAGAAATGCAAAATGGTACAGCCACTTTGAAAGACATTTTGGCAGCTTCTTCGAAAACTAAACATACTCTTACTATACAATCTGGCCATCAGACTCAGGAATTTTCCGAGATGAGTTGAAAACCTATGTCCGTATAAAACCCTACATGAATGCTTATAGCAGTTTTATTTATAATTGCTAAAATTGGAAGCAACCAAGATATCCTTCAGTTGGGAGTGGGAAGGCTGGCATTGCTAGTTGGAGAGGAGGCACAATTTTTATGAATTCAATAAGTTAATTAAAATTGTGTTGAATGATCAGATAAGTTTCACTAAACTTCTCAAGGTATATGGATTCTTACCTATCTCCAAATGATATAAATTTTTTAAAGACTGTCAATGCATGACTAACAAATTCCTTTTTTTTAAATGAATGCAAAGGCACTGGTTTTAATTTTTAAAACTTGAAATTATTCTTTCATCTTCAAATTATGTTATTTTTAATGTATGACATATGTCTACTTAAAGGAGGATACAGCTTTCAATATTTAACTACAAACATATTAGAATAACTTATGAGCTTAAGATTCATAAGGAAGTATGTACTTATAACAAATACTGCATAATATCATAGACTTGAAAGATTACTATCATGCATATAAATTTTAAAATGTAGAATTAAAAATAAATGAGGCCTGAGAATTCCCTGGCTGTCCACTGGTTAGGACTCCACGCTTCCATTTACAGTTTCAATCCGTGATTGGGGAACTAAGATCCCGTAAATCATGAGGCATAGCCAAAAAAAACAACAAAAACATAAACTCAATTGAAAAAATGAGTCCTTACCTATTCATACTGAAAAAAGCCCTTACAAGGTCATCTTATTTGTGCATTATGATACAACAATTCTATGAACAATAAAGAACGGATATCATAAAGCATGGAAGAACTCATGGATTGTGGATTCATCTGTTCTGTGTAATTCCATGAAACTGAAAGGCAGAAACTTAGTTATACACGAGATAATGACTAAAATTTAACTTTCCAGTATTGCAAAATACTGACTTTAAACCAAATAGACTATTAATAGGAAAAAAAAGCACCTGAAATAATTTCAACCTAAATAAACATGTTATTTTAACTACTGTTTCAATCTCAAAACAAAAATGTTACGTTATATGTAATAAAACATTCTTATAATTCTTTAATGATTTTTATAGACTTTACCATCAACACTCTGTTGTCATCTATACTGTTCTATATGACTAGTAAGAAAGTAAAGGGAATGCCAAACAACTTAGGCTGAATCCACAGTCTTACTACAAATGTTTAAAAAATATATGAAAATTTCCTTGAATTTTTAAAGTGATCCACATTTCTTTTTCAATGTGTAAACTCACTAAACTTTTCACTCCTCACTATGTAACACAATAAAGGTTGATCCACTACACACATTTTTAGTGGGAAGTGCTGAATATTAAAAAAATCTGAAAAATATTATTTTTTCTCCACTTCAATTCATTCCTATTCTATAGCCATAAAGATACTGAAATTGAAATAAGTACCTAGGACATAAGCATACATTCAAATAAAACCTAAAATAAATCATTTAATCTTAAAATAAAATTATATATTCTTTTCAAAAATTATAATGTCACATTTTTCCCATCTGGTGTGGCTTGGTGCCCACTAATCCCCACTCTTTCACATGGCATCCCTTTTATAAACAAAATTCACTTAGAACAATGTCAAGTTTCAGACATAAAGTTTTATGATATGTCCAAATGGCCTTTTTATAAAGCTCTAATCAAACTTAATTTAAGAAATGACTAAGTCTTCAGTTTGTTTTATACAGTGCTCTTCACAACCAAAATGTAATTAAGTAAAATTATTCAGCTGTCTTCTTTTCTCAGTACCTTATTCCACAGACCCTAAAGAGACTTTCTGTTTCACATTCACATATCTGTCCTCATTTCAAAGTGCCTTTAGGTCCTCAAGAACCTCTCATGACCCAGAAGATTCATGTAAAAACACAAGCTATCTCTAAATTTCAATAAACCATTATTTCTTCTCTTGATACCTACGTGAAGTCAATGTGACAAGGAAGAGACAGGAAAGTTCTACAGTAACTTCTACCAGACATTCGATTCCTTTTATAACAAAGTTTACTTAAGTGTGATTATATAGATGCGAAATCTAATCAAAAGGCAGAAAAATACATACATGAGGTTCTATGAATACTGATTTTATATATGTGAACTGAGTGAATATTACATCAAGCTACTTTTTAAAACTGAAGTATAGTCCATTGGCAATGTAATGTTAGCTGCAGGTGTACAGCATAGTGATTCAGTAGTAATATATACACACACATATATGTTTATATTTAGCACAGTGACTCCATCTTATTTATATATGTCTTACATATTATATATTCTTCTTCAGATTCTCTTCCCTTATAAGTTATTACAAAATACTGAGTATAGTTTTCTGTGCTTTGCAATAAGTCCTTATTGGTTATCAACTATATATATATAGTAGTGTTAATCCCAGCCTCCTAATTTCTTACTTCTCCAACCTCCACTTCACCCTCTGGTAACCATAAGTTTCTTTCCGATGTCTGTGAGTCTCTTTCTGATCTGGAAATAAGTTCATGTGGGTTTTTTTCTTAAGTTTTCACATATAAGCCATGTCATAAGATAAAAGCTCATTTTTTTTTCATTTTTTTCTTAAATAAAGGTAAGTGGAATATGATAATCAAGATAAACATGTCTAGAGTTGAGATATGCAGCAGAAACTGTATTTATAGTTAGCTGGAATATAAGATTAAGAATGATTTAACTTCCTACTCTGGAACAAAACAGTGTCTACACCCATTTAAGAGAAAAAGTAGAATGATAAACACTTAAAGGAGTTTTGAGGAGGATCATCTGCTAACATTTACAAGGTAATCCTACAGTCTAAATTTAAATCAGCATCTATCACACAAAACTTTTTTCTCCCCATGATTTGGGATAACCACTGAGAATTAATTAATACTCTGATCACGTCATAGAATTAAGTTACATTGTAATTGAGTAACAATGTAAGACCATTTTAATATGACTGACTGGGCTCTGGCTTTAGGAGTAAAAGGCAAAGGGAAAAAACTCACGGCTTCTTTAAGGATAATAGTTCACTTCTAATCGATGAAAGGAAAGATCATATTTTTAAAAAGTTAAGGATGCAGGGCTTCAGTGGTGATAGAGTGGTTAAGACTCTGCACTCCCAATGCAGGAAGCCTGGGTTCGATTCCTCGTCAGGGAACTGGATCTCACATGCTGCAACTTAAAGTTCACACGCACAACTAAAAGATCCGGTGTGCTGCAACTAAGATCTGGCACAGCCAGATAGACAGACATTTTAAAAAGTTAAGAATGCAAGAAGCACAAGAGGATATTTAAGAAACCTAGGTGGAGGCCAATTCAGAAAATTAAGCATACACTATTAAGAGTTCCAGAAAAAATTAATGGAGGGGAAAAAGTATTAAAGACATAGTAGACAGACTTTTGGAGATAGAGTTTCATTTAAAAGGGCCCATCAAATGTACACTTGCTCCTTAAGAAAAGCTATGACAAGCCTAGACAGCATATTCAAAAACAGAAACATCACTTTGCTTTCAGAGGTCCATCTAGTCAAAGTTATGGTTTTTCTAGTAGTCATGTACACATGTGAGAGGTGGACCATAAAGAAGGCGGAGTGCCAAAGAAATTGATGCTTTTAAACTGTGGTGCTGAAATAGAAAGCCCAGAGATAAATCCACGTACCTATGGACATCTTATCTTTGACAAAGGAGGCAAGAATATACAATGGGGAAAAGATAATCTCTTTAACAAGTGGTGCTGGGAAAATTGGTCAACCACTTGTAAAAGAATGAAACTAGAACACTTTCTAACACCATACAGAAAAATAAACTCAAAATGGATTAAAGATCTAAAGGTAAGACCAGAAACTATAAAACTTCTAGAGGAAAACATAGGCAAAACACTCTCTGATATAAATCACAGCAGGATCTTCTATGATCCACCTCTCAGAGTAATGGAAATAAAAGCAAAAATAAACAAATGGGACCTCATTAAACTTAAAAGCTTTTGCACAACGAAGGAAACAATAGATGAAAAGACAGCCTTCAGAATAGGAGAAAATAATAGCAAACAAAACAACTGACAAAGAATCAATCTCAAAAATATACAAGCAACTCCTGCAGCTCAATTCCAGAAAATTAAATGACCCAATCAAAAAATGGGCCAAAGAACTAAATAGACATTTCTCCAAAGAAGACACACAGATGGCTAACAAACACATGAAAAGATGCTCAACATCACTCATTATCAGAGAAATGCAAATCAAAACCACAATGAGGTACCATCTCATGCCGGTCAGAATGGCTGCTATCCAAAAGTCTACAAACAATAAATGCTGGAGAGGGTGTGGAGAAAAGGGAACCCTCCTACACTGTTGGTAGAAATGCAAACTAGTACAGCCACTATGGAGAACAGTGTGGAGATTCCTTAAAAAAACTGGAAACAGAATTGCCATACAACCCAGCAATCCCACTGCTGGGCATACACACCGAGGAAACCAGAATTGAAAGAGACACTGGTACCCCAATGTTCATCGCAGCACTGTTTATAATAGCCAGGACATGGAAGCCACCTAGATGTCCACTGGCAGATGAATGGATAAGAAAGTTGTGGTACATATGCACAATGGAATATTACTCAGCCATTAAAAAGAATACATTTGAATCAGTTCTAATGAGGTGGATGAAACTGGAGCCTATTATACAGAGTGAAGTAAGTCAGAAAGAAAAACACCAATACAGTATACTAAAGCATATATATGGAATTCAGAAAGATAGTAACGATGACCCTATATGCAAGACAACAAAAGAGACACAGATGTATAGAATAGTCTTTTGGACTCTGTGGGAGAAGGTGAGGGTGGGATGACTTGAGAGAATAGCACTGAAACATGTATATTACCGAACGTGAAACAGATCACCAGTCAGGTTCGATGCATGAAACAAGGTGCTCAGGGCTGGTGCACTGGGATGACCCTGAGGGATGGGATGGGGAGGGATGTGGGAGGGGGTTCAGGATGGGGAACACATGTACACCCATGGCTGATTCATGTCAATGTATGGCAAAACCACCACAATATTGTAAAGTTATTAGCCTCCGATTAAAATAAATTTAAAAAAATAAAATAAACTGTGGTGCTGGAGAAGACTCTTGAGACTCCCTTGGACAGCAAGGAGATCAAACCAGTCAATCCTAAAGAAAATCAACCCTGAATATTGATTGGAAGGACTGATGCTGAAGTTCCAGTATTTTGGGCACCTGAAGCAAAGAGCCAACTCATTGGAAAAGACTTTGATGCTGGGAAAGATTGGGGGCAGGAGAAGGGGATAAAACAGGATGAGATGGTTGAATGGTATCACTGACTCAATAGACATGAGTTTGAGCAAACTCTGGGACATAGTGAAGGACAGGGAAGCCTAGCATGCAGCAGTCCATGGGGTTACAAAGAGTGGGACATGACTTAGTGACTGAACAACCACAGCCAAATATTGTGAAGTACAAAAAATGCCCTCTCTCAGAAACACTGTTATAAAATTCACAGTAGGTCATAAGTGGGAAAGGGTAGGCCAAAAGAATCACTGTCTTCCATGATTGATCCTTAGAGGCTATTTGATTTTTTGAAAAACATTAACTAGTTCATGACGATAAACATGAACTATAACTTTGCTAAACTTAACTATAACTTTAACTAAATTCAAGATGATGTCATTTATATTCATATGTCAACACATTTAGTTAAAGTTATAGTTAAGCATCCTAGCTAAATATTTATAATTATACATCCAAAAAGCTACATATATACCCTGAAAATGGAGTACATGTACAACTAAATAAAATCGCATGTATTTTTACATGAGATCATATCTCATCTTATTTCATGTAATTTTCAAGTTTATAACTTCATATGAAAGCTTTTAAGCAAATAAGTAAAAATAAAATTAATGTCACAATCATGCTGCTTGACTAAAGGCCTTGCCAAAACTTGCCAAAAGTGTGCAACCATTGCCATGAATATGTGACTGTAGAAAAATGCATTTAAACCATCAGAAATACAGCCTGCAGGACTAATAAAGGCAAGTAATTACCTGCTGCGGGATCTGTAACTGCTTGGCTGGTAATGCCGGATGGTGGCTCCTGAAGCTGGTAAGTGGCATTCGTGGACGGCGTTGTTGGGCTGCTGTTGCTACTCGTCATGTAATGCGCTGGATACGGTGAGCTGTTATAATACTGTGCATACTGACCCTGGCCGAAACTGGGATAAGATGGATAGTCCTACCAAATTAAACCACACAAGAACAATCAGTCAGAACACAGCTGCTGCCTTCTTACATTTCAGAGTATAACCGTAAATACGTTTGCATCTCTGCTTTCTCTGAATTCACAAAGGAACACACAAGCACACACTTACTGAAGTGCACAGACATGCAAACCAATTTTAGGTAAGATTGGATTCCCTCTTCATATTCTTCTATTTCAGGTTGCATTATTAGGCAAAATTTAACCAATCTGGAAACCAAATGACTCACCATATAGGACTACTAAAGACATTTTTTCAAGAGCAAAAAATCCATCAGAAAGCTTAAGAAAGCTCTCAGTTATAGCGTAATATAAATGGATCTTTCTTTATATAAGAAAATCATCTACTACTTTTTTTTTTTTAATTTCAGAAGTCAACCTGGCTTTTAAAATTACCTGCTGTGAGCTGTTAAATCCAGAGGAATTTGTGAGTGAATTATTTCCTGTATATAATCCTGATGATGTTGTAAAACTGCTACCTAAAACAAAATGAAAAGAAACATGGGTGACTAAGCTATGTCGAGCAATATGTCTATAGGAAATTAGTATTTAGATAAAGTAGAGCTGGGGTCCAAAGAAATGCATTTGGTTTATCTTGAAACCAGAATAAATTGCCAAAGCTAAAATTCTGGTTTCATAAAATGGCTGACAATTTTAGTATCACTATACAACTGAGAATTCATAAGTAAAGAGGTTTAAATAGGACATGAGGAACTCAAACTATGGACGAAATTATGTATTTTTGTAAAGATATCAGACACCTAGCTTTCCACTTCAATTTGTAAAAATGCATAGCATTTTCACATCTTTACATTAAATATGCTTTATTGTAAAGTAGTGGGATCAGATTAGATGATTTTTAAGATTCCTGCTAACTCAAAAACTATGATGCTACTTCCAAAAGTTCAAGATGCTTTCCAACTGGTACTTGTTATCTGAATGGCCCATGGAAAAAGCTGATTATTTTATTTCACAGAAGAGTAAATGGAAGCTCTTGGAGTACTTGATAAAACAAAGATTAGAGAGGAACACGTGCTGTGTAGGTAATATTCTATTTGTCGAATGCCTCTGTACTCAAAAACAAACAGCAGAGTTGTGCAGGATTCACACCAAAAAGCAAATCTTAGTTTTCTCCTTCAACAGATTCACTATCTTTTTGTTTAGTCATGTAAAGCAACAATATACTGGTTTTTTAATTGAAGTATAATTGATTTACAATGTTGGGTTAATTTCTGCTGCACAGCAAAGTGACTCAGTTTTATATATATACATACATTCTTTTCTATTATGGTCTATCTCAGGATATTGAATATAGTTCTCTGTGCTATACAGTCAGACCTTGTTGTTCATTCATTCTATATAAGCAGTTTCCATGTGCTAATGCCAAACTCTCAATCCATAGCTCGCTCACCCCACATTCCCCTTGGCAACCCCAAGTCTGCTCTCTACATCTGTGAGTCTGTTCCTGTTTCGTAGGTAGGTTCATTTGTGTCATTAGATTCCACATATAAATCATATGATATTTGTCTTTCTCTTTCTGATTTACATCCCTTAGTACGATAATCTCTAGGTCTATCCATGTTGCTGCAAATGGCATTATTTCTAGTTTATGGTTAAGTAGTATTCGTGTGTGTGTGTGTGTGTATTCAGTTCAGTTGCTCAGCTGTATTCAACTCTTTGTGACCGTGTGTGTGTATTCAGTTCAGTTGCTCAGCTGTTTATGGTTAAGTAGTATTCGTGTGTGTGTGTGTGTATTCAGTTCAGTTGCTCAGTTGTATCCAACTCTTTGTGACCCCATGGACTGTAGCATGCCAGGTTTCCCTGTCCATCACCAGCTCTCTCTCTCTCTCTCTCTCTCTCTCTATATATATATATATATATATGTATGTATACACACACACACACAGCCCATCTTCTTTATCCAT
The DNA here is from genome assembly GCF_016772045.2 of Ovis aries. Classification (NCBI taxonomy): domain Eukaryota; kingdom Metazoa; phylum Chordata; class Mammalia; order Artiodactyla; family Bovidae; genus Ovis; species Ovis aries. The sequence goes on from NC_056062.1 coordinate 47,854,480, forward strand.
TCATCTGTCAATGGACACTTAGGTTGTTTCCATGTCTTGAATATTGTGAACAGTGCTGCTATGAACATAGGGGTACATGTATCTTTAATGATATACTATTTTTAACTATTATTTTAGTGGAAGATTTTTAAAAGGCCAGGGATAGCAAATGTGTAAAAAATGGCATTTGAACATAAATTAAATAAGACAAGCTACTGGGCAATTTGGTCATAGTCAAGAATTTTATATACCGTTTTAACCCAGTAATTATATTGCTAGGCTTTTACTCTAAGAAAAAAATATGATCTATACTATGAGGTTAGTTAGCAAAGATGTTCTTCAGTGTTGTTTCTAATAACCAAACAGAGAAAGTAACCCCGAGTCCTTAATAGACATTATTCAGAAAATGGAATATTATGAAGTTGTTGAAATAGTATCATAATGACATTTAATAATGGGAAATTTTTTAAAACAAAAACTTAAGCAATGAAAATGCTCTTTGCGATCTCATTTGAAACATTTTGAATAGCATAAAGTATTTCCGAAAAGCACAAAAGTCTATGGAGGAGGGAATCTATGGTCACAGAATATTCGTGGAGCCAAGGATCATTTTTAAATTTTCTACTCAGAACCTGTGTTACTTTTGTAAATAGAAAAACCATTTTTAAAATAAAACTTCCGGCAAGTGAGCAGTCTAAGCAGTAAATGCGTTGGTGGTTTAAGGAGGATGTCTTCAGTGTGAACCACCTATTCACAGATGCCTTCAGGTATGATGTGCTAGTTAACATACATCAACTATGTACTTGGACTTCCCTGGTGGCTCAGACAGTAAAGCGTCTGCCTACAATGCAGGAGACCCGGGTTCAATCCCTGGGTAGGGAAGATCTCCTGGAGAAGGCAATGGCAACCCACTCCAGTATTCTTGCCTGGAAAATCCCATGGACGGAGGAGCCTGGTAGGCTACAGTCCATGGGGTCACGAAGAGTCGGACACGACTGAGCAACTTCTTTTCACTGAACATTCAAGTACTGGCCAAAGAGTCAGAAAACCGTAGAGTTTCCAGTTCATTACTTATGAGCTGTTTGGACGCTGGACAAATCACCTAACTGCTCTAAGATATCATTTCCCTAGCTGCAAAAACTCTATTTCATAGGCTTCTTAAACAGATCAAATGAAGTTTTGGAAAATATAACGAACAAGCCATAGTAACACACAAATGTTCAGAACCGTTACTATTTATTCCAGTAAACCTTTCTAAAATTCTCTACTGTATTTATGTATCTTCTCCCTCTTTTGACATTCCCAAACTAGAGAAGTATGGCAATATCCTTGCGTATCTAAAATTCTTTTCCTACTTACTTATCAAGTATCTATACACTTTGAAAAACCAGTCAAGGACCTGCTATTTTTATTAAGAAAAGGAAATATTTCCTAAGGTAGTTTTAAATGTTATCACAGAATCATATTTGAGGTTTCCTGATTTGTAAATTTTAGGAATACCAGTTGTTCAAAGTTCCCAGAACACCTATTATAGAAAAGCAGAAAGTTCTCACACTACTAGTACTTATTCCACCACAAAAGTAAGAGTATCACTAGATAAGTTTTTCATAGTGTTCATCTGCATGTAGCAATCACACAGTCATTAAAAAACTACTGAATATTGGGGTCATGGTGATAAATATATGAGGAAAGAAGAATGATTAAGATACAGGCATGGACCTCTAAGGCTTATCAGGTTAACATTAGCTTTTTTTTTTCTTTTTAAACAATGGACTTCCTGGGCATATGTATCCCTTCTATGTATCTATATATCAGGGAAAATTAATATTAAATCTATATATCTATATAAATATATGACAAACTTATAATGGACATTTTAAAAATTCCTTGTAAAAAACTCAAATTTATTGTGGATAAGAGTGTGACTATCAATACTTTTTAAACTTTATTACACACATTTGAGAGAAAAAATTACTCTGGGTTATGACTTGTGACTTTCATTTAAACTACACATTTTGGGGTTATGACTTGCTACTTTAATTTATATTACAAATTTTTGAACAGTAAATACTGACCTCAATAATCCCCATCCACTGAGAAAATGAATAAGATATAGAAAATATATTTTAAAAATGGATGTTTTCGTTCCATAACTTATTCCCTGGAACAAAGCAGAAAAGACCATGGAAGCTATATTGGCACATATAGGCCACTAGGGTCTGACCATGTAAATCACAGCTCAGTACTCTTAATGGTACCCAAGTGACTTCCCAGACTTCATGCTACTTCGACGACTGTACATTAGCTGGAATTCACCATAAGTTACACTCATTTACTGGCTGACTGCAGGCTGAGATTCCATTCCGTTTCATATGCAGGAGCAGGAGTTTAACGGCACTCCAGTGGCCTACGAGACTTAATGCAACTTCCACAAGGATCTATGTCAGGCAAAGGTAGACAAGCTGGGGAGAATCAGGCTCAGGCAATATTAATTTTTAACCCCCAGAATCAGACCAGTAAGGCCTCCCCACCCACCTCCATGTGTGACAAAGAGCTGCTAAACTTTTAGTCCAGGCCACCAGCACTGGATGTCTTCAAGAACCTCCTTTCCTAGTTTCCTGCCCATCTTCTGGCTCCATCCATCATGCTCCACACCAGCAGTAGAATACTTTCTCTAAGCTACATATTGCATCTTCTTACTCCCCTGTTCAAAAAGTAACGCCCCCTAGTACCCTCAGGATCAAATTCAAACTTATCAGGGCTTATTCATTCGGCCCTACCTGAGCTTCCCTGGTGGCTCAAATGGTAAACAATCTGCCTGCAATGCGGGAGACCTGGGTTCAATCTCTGGGTTGGAAGATCTGAAGGCGGGCATGGCAACCCACTCTAGTATTTTTGCCTGGAGAATCCCCACGGACAGAGGAGCCTGGTGACTACAGTCTATGGGGTTGCAAAGAGTCGGACATGACTGACGACTTAAGCACAGAACAGCACCTGGTGTGAATTCAGTCCCTTAGATTTCTCTTGTCTCTTCCTAGGAATGCTGACCACACACCCACACAGATACACACTGCAGCCTCACACATACTTTTTTATACTAAGAAAGTAATCACACTCATCAGGCATTTACAGAATGGAAGTTTCTCAGAGACTGTTTTGGGTATCGTCGCCCTTGAGCTGGGCTAAACAAAGCTCATAGGGAACAAACGAAGTGAAATAAAAGTCACTCAGTCATGTCTAACTCTTTGGGATCCCATGGACCATAGTTCACCAGGCTCCTCTGTCCATGGAATTCTCCAGGCAAGAATACTGGAGTGGGTTGCCATTCCCTTCTCCAGGGGATCTTCCTGACCCAAGGATCAAACCTGGGTTTCCAGCATTGCAGGCTGTTTCTTTACCATCTGAACCACAGGGAAGCCCCAGGGAACAAAGGGTCCCACTCTAATAGCTGATCTGATTCAGACTGGGTACCAGTACTACCAGATGAATTTCACCAAAGCTTAGAACACTGCAAAGCAAAGGCAAAATAGCAAGGACAATACTCCCCAAAAAGCTTCCGTGTGTATAGCTACTAAACCCACTTCTTACTCTACACAGGCCTGGGAGACAAGACACAATTGTGCAGAAGGCTGCCATGTACCAGACTTAAGATGAATGGTACAGGGGAGAAAGGGCAAGACATGACCAGGAAAAACAGACTCCCTTCTTCCATTAGGATCCAGCCTCTAAGAAAGCAGACCCCAACCATTTTGGCACCAGGGACTGGGTTCCATGGAAGATAATTTTTCCACAGACCTGGGGTGGGGGGTGGTTTATTTCAGGATGATTCAAGTGAATTATGTGTATCTTATACTTTATTTCTATTATTATTACATCAGCTCCACTTCAGATCATCAGACTTTAGATCCCAGAGGTTGGGGACCCCTGCTCTAAGATAGTTTCTGTCCAATTCGTTAAGTCTTCACTTACAATGTTAGATCACAGAATTAGGCTTAGTATTGAGAATTCATTTATCAAAATAAAATATAGAAGTATTTTCCTTTCTAGACACAAATGATTTTACATGAAAAGTCATCTCCAGATAAAAAGAGAACAGAAATATTCTATGATAAATTGTTTGACATTTTATGTAACATTATATCATTAAAAATCCCCAAAGTAGAAACAGCTCCCATTTAGAACCCATTATTTCTCACTCAAGGAGTTTGACAGAATTTGGTTCAAATGGAGCTCCAATAATGCTCAATATTATTCTTGGTAGAGTTGGGAATTAAGTTACCTTCCGAGCAGGGTGGCAGTGGGACACTTTCTTTTCCATTAGTGAAAAGGAAAATCTTACCTGTTTAAATAGTTTATTATTGTAAAAAAAAAAAAAACAAAAAACATAGCCATTATTCTTTTCTGGCAGGGAGAGGAGAAATTCCTTTCCTGACTAGAATACTGGAAAAATCTTTCCTTTCAGAACATCTCTAAGACAAAATTAATATTCATTCCATTGCTTTTTTTTTTTTTTCCTATTTTTTGGCTGAACTGCACAGCATGTGGGATCTTAGCTCCCAAACCAGGGATTGAACCCATGCCTCCATTCATTGAGAGTGTGCAGTCTTAACCACTGGAGCACCAGGGAAGTCCCTCCATTGCCTTCTTTTTAAAGTTAAGAACTTTTATATTCTGAATGGAAAGATTATATATGTCGTATTATGGAAATAAAAACTTTTCAAATTAGTTCAGTCCACAGCATGTATGGGCACATCTAATTGGCATTACAGACACAGTTACTATCCTAGAGGATGCTGTGGACCCAAAGAAGCCAATGTCAGGAGTCCATCCCTTGAGGAAAGTTTAAACACACACAATCTCATGAAAACACCACCATGAAATATCAGCTTGTGTTACCTGTGTAGGCACCATTAAGTTCTGACAGGGAGCTGCTCAGTCAATGAAACAAAAACATCTAGTTTGACTGAAAAGGACAATACACAGAAAATACACAAAGAATGTCAAGAAGGGTATTCTTGGCTCGGGGTGAGGATAAACTATCCAGAGAAGATCCAAGAGTGAGAAGTTTATAGCCCAGGAGAAAAAGAGACTCAAGGAAGGTGACAGAAGTTTCCTGATCATTTAAGAAAAGAATAACAGTTCAGGAAAAGAAATGGCACTCTTTATCACAAAAACCCAGGGATCTGAATGTTGATCATATTAGGACATAGGAAATGTTATGATTTCTGATTCTCCTTTTAAGGACTGCAGGAGGTGGGGGAAGCTGTTATAAATGCAAAGATGCAACTGGAGCTGGAAAAGGCAAGTTGGGGATGGAGGTGCCCAGGGGAGGAATATGCTGGTCAAGCTACTTCCTAAGGCTTGCCCGTCCACAGCTCACTATGTGAATTCAGGATGTTATCCTGAAAACTCATTCACTGTTGCTCCTCTTACGTACTGCTTCCCTCTATCAGTTCCCATTTCCCATCTTTATGATCTAGCCAAAGTCCTGTCTTCCCAATCAGCTTTCCCAGACAGTTCTTCTCTGTATTGACCTGACCTCTGGGAACGTGAGCTCAAAAATAATCGATACCATTGTTCTTGTACTAAACAAGCCTTCATTGGTCTTGTTTTCATTATGACCATAAGTTCCTTAAGTACATGTGTTATATTTATTCACTTGGCTCACATGGAGAAGAGGGCTTCCCAGGTGGCATAGAATTTATCTACCAGGCAGGAGATGTGGGTTCGATCCCTGGGTCAGGAAGATTCCCTAGAGAAGGAAATGGCAACCCACTGCAGTATTTTTGCCTGGAAAATTTCAGCGGACAGAGGAGCTGGCAGGCTACAGTCCAGGGTGTTGCAAAAGAGTTGGTACAACTTAGTGACTAAACAACAATAACATGTGGAGAAGAAGAAACCGTGTTCATTTCATGCCTTTGAAGAGTTTCATGGAGGCTCCAGCAGGAGACAGAGCTAGTTATTTGAAAGTTTCAATTCAAGATGGTAACGACAACAGCATCCAGAGACGACACAACTCTCATAAAGAATCAGGTATAGGAAGAATGGAAACCTTCCCGTAATTTTTTTTTTTTTTAATATGGTGAAGGTAGAAGGCCATTTAGAAGGGGGATCTGAAGGTCCAACAGACACGAGGAAAGAAAACATCTCTCAAGTTCCTTATTTATTCAGCAATAAAAATAACAGTGGGGAAAGGAAAAAATAACCATATAGTAATTGTTTATTTCTCAGATTTTTAATCAAGAGGACACACACTTTGCTTATTTCTTTTAAACTAATGGTGGTTTGTAAAGGCTTATCTTTAAAAAATAGATTATAATTACTATGTCAGATACAAATTATATGAAGAATATTAAACTCAGGGCCTATAAGCACCTTCTGGAAGGATTTTAAATGTCTGAGTTTCCAGAAAGAAAATCCCACAGAGTTTTAAATCAAATAAAATCTTAAATTGCCTAAAGCATCATGAATTTTGAACAGGTCATAAAATCTCACAGATGTAGCTCAGCCAGATATTGATGTATCATCGGTGCGTACATGCTGCTGGTGCTGCTGCTAAGTCACTTCAATCGTGTCTGACTCAGACTCTAGGGGCTGGTATCATGGGTATATGAATGAAAAGAAGAGAGTCGGTTGCAAATGAAAATTTTCAAATTCAGAATGCAGTTAACATTCTGTGTGTTTACTGTCCATTTATACTTCAGGATTTCCACACCCACTGTCTCAGGTCATGTCCCACATCGGTATGTGAGGTAATAATTATTACTATGGGCCGCCTGTCACTTTCTAAAAAGCACACAATGATTTCCTGGCCCCAGAACCCTGAGTTAGGGAGTGGCCACTAACTCCACTTTCAGGCCAGCGTTCACCATCCTGCCACACCAAATCCACCTGTACACACTCTGACTCAGCAGTGCTGAAGTGAGTCAGATATTGTGAAAAGTGGTATTTTTAGTTTTTAGTACTGAAGTAGAGTTGACTTACCATGTTGCATTAGTTTCTGATGTATAGCAAAGTGATTCACTTATATGTGTATTAATACATATTCTTTTTCCTATTCTTTCCATTATGTTAAGAAACTATTGTATAGTTTGCTGTGCGATCCAGTAGGTCCTTGTTTATCTGCTTTGTATATAGTAGCTTGTATCTGCTAATCACTTACATGTGGAATCTGAAATATGATACAAATGAACTTGCTTACAAAACAGAAACAGACTCACAGAGGTAAGAAACCAAAATTAGGGTTACCAAAAGGAAAAGGAATAAGCGAGGGGAGGGCAGGGTAGAAAAGTGGTATTACTTTTTGGCCACACAAACATCACACAAGGTGAGAGACAAGGACATCTGAGAAATTTTTCATAAATGAATCTGGAAACAAACTATCTCATTTCTAAAAGACTTCTTCATTATAACTCTTTTGAAGCTGGTAAATAATTTTAAAAGTAAATTATACAGTCACCCCAAAGATGGTATATTAGAAAGACTGGCTTCCTTCTTGTCACCATGAGGGGTTCCTACAGGGAAAGGGTGGTGGTCTCGTCAACCGTAACAAACAAGAAACAGTCCTGCTAGGAGACCCTGTGTGGCCACCCGGTTCTATAGGTGCTAAGCAATTATAGTTTAAAACTAAACTGATTCCTGCAAATCTTTATTAATAAATCCTAAGTACTTTTTCATAGTTAAGAATCCAGTCTATGTTGATTTATAACATGATTTAAAATGATAAATCAACATTTTGTGTGTGATTTAACCTAGAGAACACTGCCTAGCTATAACTTCAAAAAAGTTCCAAAAAAAAAAAAAAAAAAGGTAACATGTAGGTCAAAGGTCTACTTCACAGAGAACAAGGACTTGCATTAAAAACCAGAATCCCAGCCAACGCAAGAATGCTGGAACCTGCAGGGGCCTGTCTGTACTTACCATGTTTTAGAGCATTTTCTAGCACTTACTCAGCAAGCAGGATGCTATTTGTCCCCCGTGTATTTTCACAAAAGTCCATTTGCTTTTCTTCCCTGGCCTCTTTGCCATGGGCTATGTCCATCATCAGGCGCGATCTCTGCGGCAGAAGTCAGCGCAGCTCCCTGGGGAAAGGCCTCTGAAGGCCAGATGGGCTACTTTTTAAAACCAAAGTTTTCTCCTTTTCTTATAAGAAGGATTTTAAAGGACCAAGCCAAGGACTATTCCTTTTTATCTCAGTAATAATTTTTCTACGTCAAAGATAATTTTTAACTAATGTCATAAAGGTGGCAAAGCCTTACTGTTTACCTTTATTGATCTATTTCTCTATATTTTAATAAAAACCAGTTCATACAGACAAGAATGTGGATACTGATAACTAATTACTGCTATTACTGACTTCAAAGATTTCCCTACAATTTCCAACATTTGTCACTTGAAATAACATAAGATGTCAAAATAAGTAAAACCAAATATTCCTGCTAAAAAATCAACTTAAGCAAGAAAAAAAAAAAATCTGCAATGCAAAAATTTCCACAAACTCAAATATAAATGTGAGCAGACTGGCAAAGCAATTAAGAGAAATTGTGACCAACCAGGGCGAGCTGAAATGGCAGTTCTCCAGTTATAACTTTCTTCTGTCACTTTATGCCAGAAAGTGCAAACTTCAAATGCTTTATCAGAGCAGATTATTAAAAAGGTTTAGTAAATATTTCCTTAAAACTGTATATTTGCAAGCGAGGAAAAATATCATTTCTATAGGTAATGGAAAAATTTTAATAGTATATTTTGCTAAGCCATTTTGAAGTTCTAAAAGCTTCATAAACTGAAAGACTTCAGCTATATATTCAACAAACTACAGACAGGCAGACCAAAGGAAATCAGGGTGGTTGCCCTTATTAGATTATTATTGGATAGTTCCCACTTGATAACAAGCCCTATAGCAAGTAAGTAAGTTTCAGAGAACTATGGAATTGTCACCCTTCCATGTCCCATTAACAAATCTCTGTCCTTATTTATGGCCCTTCCTCACTGGGTGGGCCTCCAATCTCTTTAACAGAACAAACAACATTATACACTGAATACAAAGAGGGAGTTAGAATTTGCAGTTATTTTCTCCTCTAAGAGAGAGCAATAAAGCCTAAAAGAAAATAAACAAAGTAGGGTTTCGTGCATGTACGTCTGTGTAGTCCCTCTCATCTACCTAGGCAAATCCTGACACCTTCTTGCTACAGAATGACAGAATGTCCCCCACCTCATTGCTATTCTGGGGCAATAAAGCACTCAGAAAGGCGTTCTACACAACCACCGCAATTCTCTAACACCTCCATCCACTCCACCTACGACTGTGAACACAAGGCAGGACTGCTTTGAACACAACACGATAATAAACTAATCAAGGATTTTACGATGGGTAAATTCCAAATTCATTTCCCCAAACAAACAGAATTAGAGTCTTTATGAATCTTAACTTCTAACTGCCATTGTAACAGAGGCCTTTCCACGCCCAGCAAAACATTCGTGTATTTCAGATACTACCAGATAAAACAAAACCACGAGCTGGTCAACCCCTGCAAATGGCGATCAATAGAACTAAGTTATCATGGCAAGCTGGGTTTGCCTCAAAGCTGAAGCTTAACCAATTAAGAGGCCAGACTTAATTTGAATTGCTTTTAGTGTGAAAATTGTTTGCATTTTCCTTACCTCAAACAGATTGCTAAACAAAATGTCATTTTCTTCCCATGACTCAGCCCCAAGCTTATTATTTTTGGCTGTGTCACATGTTATGTGGGATCTTAGTTCCTTGACCAGGGATTGAACCCCGTGCCCCTGGCAGTGGAAGCACAGAATCAACCACTGGACCACCAGGGAAGTCCCTCAGCCTCAAAGTTACAAACACTCTCTCGTCTTCGGTGGCTGATGGTACTCTTTAAGTCTACAGTGTATAGGATGTGGGGGTAAATGAATGAACAGGAATGATAGCAATGGGTCCAGAACTTGTGGTTTTTAAAATACTATAACTAAAAGATTGATTTCAAATCAGATGCCTCTTTTATACAAAAGGAGAATAAAGTTTGCTTTTGACAAACTGGGCAGGTATTCTGTGAAACAGGTCGGTGAATCAAAGGCTAAAGTTGTTTCTCCTAAATGGTTTCTCTGCTCTTAGTACATGTAAGCATGTGTGTGTATACACACCCCCAACCCCCAGACTAACACAAACTTGCACCCTCCTCTTCATTCTTGTTGTCAGTGTCCTTTGATTGGCAGCATTGAAACCACTGTCTACAGGATCTGCGCAGTTGACCCAGGTGTCTCCAGGCACCCTTTGTCAGTCTACACTCCCTCATTCAGTTCGCTCATTTGCATGTTTGTCAATGGTGTGTGAAGAAAAATCTCATACCATCCAAATCTTCCAGACACAGAGACTGACCCTGGAGAGCAGGAAGATATCAAAAAGTAACAGTGAGGATTTCACCTCCTGGAGTGAACTCTGCAGTTGTCCATGAACAGAAACACTTTGTCCTTCTCTGTTACACTGAAATTTCTAATCTGTCACTGGATGCGCAAAAGAGATCCAATGAAAGCAGAGATAGAATTTTCCAGAATCTTGCAGCAAAGGTAAAAACAATCAGATTTTCCAGTCCCTGAGGTTTTACTCCATGGGCTTTTACTGTTAGTGCATATAAAGCAAAAATCCAAGCCATTTTGGCTTAAAACAGCATGTACTGGATTCACAGAAGCCTGCCACAGACAGAAGTGTTGGGCACTGGAGCTGGAAGGATTCAGAAGGTTTACCTGGACTAAATGAGGGCACCAAGGCTAGCCTAGTTCACAGGGCCAGGCAGTGCCAAAATGGCCACAAATTCCCAAATAAATCTTTTCCTTAAGTTCCATGAAAAAAAAAAAAAAAGCAGTGCTCAGAAATGAACTGTCTAAAAAATTTTTTTCTAGAGCTTCGTGAACTGGTATTTTTGACTAATTACATAGTGGGCTATGTGACGCAGTGTGTCTCAGCTATAAAAAGAGCAAATCTACCCTTCAGAAAATAAATGCTACGGGCAACTACATTTCTTTTTCTTTTTTTGGTAGTTTTCTATAAGTGCCTCCCCTATAGGTGCTGTCATGCAATTGAATAGAAACATGGCAGGGTCTGACAGTTCTAAGCCATTCTCCATTTTGATGTATTCATCAGCATTTTCAGCTTCTTATGCTTTAAAGCCATTGTTCAAGGTTACTGTAAGGATTAAATGAGACAATATATGTGAAATAATTAGAAAAGTCTTGGGCCTATGATAGGTCCACAATCAATGGTAGCTGTTATTCTGTGTTATGGACAAGAGTTTTCTACCTTGATACAGCATAGCTTGTCACGTTCCCATTGTCCTCCCTAATCATGGCTTCGGAACTAAATAATGTGGTGTTTAAAGTGACTTTCACCTCCATTTTCCCCATCAGTTCCTCTCAAAGTTGCACTGTGACTGTAGGGATTTCTGGGGCATAAGGACTGAGTTTCTACTTCTTTCCTTTCCATCCCTGTGTGCTAACTCGCTCATCGTATCCGACTCTGCGCGATCCTATGGACTGTAGCCTTCCAGGCTCCTCTGTCATGGGATTTCCCAAGCGAAAATACTGGAGTGGGTTGTTATTTCTTTCTCCAGGGGATATTCCCGACCCAGGGATCAAACCTGGGTCTCTTACATCCCCTGCATTGGCAGGCAAGTTCTTTACCACTGGCACCACCTGGGAAGCTCAGTCTTTGTCCAGGACCCTTCTGTGTTACCCATGGCTCCTGCTCTCCAGCACACACCACCACTGTGGCCAACACAGCCTTTCCTCTCTTCTGATTTTCTCCCTGTTCCTGGATGCTTTCTCTTGTTTCTTCTACATTTTTGTATCATGTACACAAGGCCTGACCTTTGCTGACAGTGATTTTCCTTCCTTGCCAGCATATTAGTTAGATCTGGCTCTTTTCTAGCTATGAGTATTTATTTGATTACTGGGTTCTTGGAACAATCCATGCTGGTTATATATATTATATATATCCAATGTTTATATTTATTTCATATATATATATATATATATATATATATATATATATATTTCTCCTGGGAAATGCAAGAGAAGGAGAATTTGGCAGTGCTTCCTAATCTGGAACTATTACATGATGATGATGATAATAACAATCACCACCACCACATCACTATCACAATGAACATAGTTAAATGAAACTAAGCATTTAAATGCTTACCAGTGCTAGATGTTGGTCAGGGTGATGAGTCATGTCTGACTCTCGCGATCCCATGGGCTGTAGCCCACTAGGCTCCTCTGTCCTTGGTATTTCCCAGGCAAGAATACTGGAGTTGCCATTTCCTTCTCCAGGGAATCTCCCCTACCCAAGGATCGAACCAGCATCTCCTGCATTGCAGGCTATCACTGAGCTACCATAGAAGCCCATACATGGGTAATCTCAATGAATTCTCACAATACTACAGTGGGTGTGTGTATGCACTCAGTTGCTCAGTTGTGTCCGACTTGGCAACCCTGCCGGGTTCCTCCATGGGATTCTCCAGGCAAGAATAGTGCAGTGAGTTTTCATTTCCTCTTCCAGGGTATTTTCCTGACCCAAGGACTGAACCTGCATCTCCTGAATTGGCAGACAGATTCTCTACCACTGAACCACCTGGGAAGCCCACTACTGTGGGAACAGACAATGTTCAAGACAAAGAAATGGGGTCATGAAGTTGAACCCCATGCTGAAGTCCCACCAATAGCAAGCACAGGGTGTTCAACAGGCAGCTTGACTCCAGTACCTACACTGTTTGCCGGAAAGCAAGATTATATCTTTAGTCCAACCTTCTAAATCTGACAGAACCAAAGAGGTGATCATCATAAATTCTACTGAGGTTAATCAGCACAACACCTTAAAGCATAAATGACACCATGGAATTAGTTCAAGTCATCTTGGTTACTAAAGTACTTCTAATATTGTGAAATCCTAATATGAAATCTTAGCAACTAAATCTCTGAATAACTCATCATATTTTATATTTTAAAGGTCAAAAGATCTTGGATAAAAAGCTAAGTAAAATATTAATACTCCCAAATCACTAAAATATGTATACTGTCATCCAGGATTCTAAGAATTTTTAACAGCTATAAGAGTGATATGAACAAAAATCACTGTCATCCATTAAGGATAACAGAATTTGGAGAATTTAAAAAATAACTTTAGACATTATAGAAAGTTTTATATTGAAAAGCAGTATTGAAAGACAAAGGTCAACAGATTCCCATGACTGGACATTTCATCCATTTTTTAAATAATGCACTTAATGTTTAAGAAATTCATATTAATCAGAGTTTAGTTATTTAGCCATATGTGACTACAAGTAGTCTACAGAATATCATGTATCATTATCCATCATCATTTTGGCAAGTTTCAAGTTAAAAGCATGGTATTCTCTGGCTTGATGTGTGAAAATCGTATTTTCAGATTACTCTAAAAATGAGCGAAGTGCCATTACACAAACATTCATATGAAATAAAATTTTAGTGAAAATGGGTTCTAAAATCCCACTGGGAAGACCATTCAAGCAGGGTATGCCTAAAAACACAAAAAGTTTTAATGCAACATCCCAGATGCAAAGAAATCTATGACTAGAGAGCAATGCTACATTTACTATATTTGGTTCTACAAACAGCCTTATTTCTGCTTTAAAATGAAGACTCTTTTCCTCCTCCAAGTTAACTATCTTTTCTTCTTCATTTCCATTCTTCTCTATACTCTAAAGCTATACTTACATCTGATAGCTAGCTAGTTCTCTTAGGAATTTTCTGCCACATAAGCTTTTGATCTGAGAGGAAAAGAGGGAGGGGACATATATATATATACATACCTATGGCTAATTCATGTCGATGTATGGCAGAAACCATCATAATATTGTAAAATAATTATCCTCTAATTTTAAAAGATCTTGAATTTCTGCAATATGGCCACTTGATAATAGTTATTGAAATAAACTTGAATAAATGAAAAATTATGAACTCTATCTCCAATATTAGGACATATGCCAAAACAAAAAAAGCAAAAGATTACAACTGCCTTAAAAAAGAACTCTCAAGTGCCGCCTTTCTTGAATTCCCCAAGATATAACCCTGTTTTTACTTCTAATCCTTCTCAGACTGACAATTGAGCAAAATATAATAGTACGTATGACTAAAAGAAGGAGGTGAAAAAAGAAAAGACACAGAGTACATGTCTGATTTCCTAATGTTAGTGTTTCATTTCACCAACATAATAAGTTTACTATGACATACCATAAACGTTTATAAACACTTACTCGCAATTTCTATACTCAGCGCATTGTAGATGGTAGCCAAGGGGCTGGCTGCACATGGGCTCAAGCCCAGGAATCACACATGTAGGTAATCTCTCTTCTCTGGAGGGCACTTCACCTATTTCATTTGGGCTCTTAGGATCCACTTCTCCTTTAAGAGAGCTGGATGCCCAGGGTAGAATAGGACCCACCACAGCACCCAACTTTTCCCCCTAACTCTCCCAAGACTCTGTAATTGCATAGTTCATTTATCTGTTTGGTTTCTCTCTATTTCACACAAATGAACTTTACAGACTTTGCTTACCTTATGAACCATTTCACTATTAAAGCCCAAGATGGTTCAGTTCTTCAATGAAGTCTCATCACTTTCTGTTCTTTTTATCCCTTTACTCAACTGACATTTAGCATGTACATAACCATAGTTCTTTCCCCAAGGCAGCTTTCAAGTCTTGGAATCAGGCACGAAAGTAATATTCTTCTAACAATAAACATCCATTGTAAGATAGGTTTAACTTTGTAGCCATCAAGTATTTTAAAACTTTATAATTCAGCCCTTTTTATACCAAAGGCAAAACAAATATGAAAAGATGAATGGATCTGGTCCCATAAAATTTTAGCTTCCCCAAGCAGGGAAAAAGGCTCTTTAAAATGGAAATGTATCTATTACAGAAAACATTATAAAACATAGAAATTTATAATGTTTTATAGAAAACATTATAAAATATAAAAAATATTTTATAGAAAAATATCTATAAAACATTACCAAAGTTTAAGAAGTGTAGTACAAGAAATAATCAGAAAAGATGAACATCACCATGTTAGAAAAGAAAAAATGGTTTATTAGCTCAACCTTCTAAAAATGCACATGAAAATAACAATAAAATCCCAGACCTTCCAATATGACAAATTTTTAAAAGTTAAATATTTAATGTGTTCACTCTAATTCACAACCCTTCCTTGTGTAAAAACATTACAAATCCATAAAAGAGTTTAAAACAATTTACCTAGCCACACTTAAATTTACTCAAAGGGAATAATTAAGGATGCACACAAGACATTCGTAGAATCGCTCTAGATGTCAGATAATGGATTAAATAAAATATATCTATGAAACCATGCAGCCATTAAAATGATGCTATAGAGTTTATTGATATGAAAAGATAAAAAGAGCAGGTTGCTAAGTGTCTTCAAACAGATGAATGGATAAAGATGTGGTGTGTATGTACACGTGTACACACACACACACACACACACACAGTGGAATACTACTCAGCCATAAAAAAGAATGAAATTTTGCCACTTGTAGCAACATGGATGGATTTGAAGGGCGTTATGACAAGTGAAATAAGTCAGACAGAGGAGGACAAATACTGTATGATATCAATTATGTGCTGCTGCTGCTGCTGCTGCTGCTAAGGCGCTTCAATCATGTCCGACTTTGTGCGATCCCATAGATGGCATCCCACCAGGCTTCCCCGTCCCTGGGATTCTCCAGGCAAGAACACTGGAGTGGGTTGCCATTTCCTTCTCCAATGCATGAAAGTGAAAAGTCAAAGTGAAGTTGCTCAGTTAAAGTCACCTCAATATCAATTATATGTGGACTCTAATAAATAAAACTAGTGAATATAACAAAAAAAGAAACAGACTCACAGATATAGGGAACAAACTAGTGCTTACCAGTGGGGAGAGGAAAGCGGGCCTACCCCTATCTTGTCCATTCCCCTTTGTCTCTCCCCACTGGTAACCACTAGTTTGTTCTCTTTGTCTGTGACAGAGGAGCCTGGCAGGCTACAGTCCATAGCATCACACAGAGTAGGACTCAACTGAAGCAACTTGGCACACACACATGCACATGTATGTACAGAGTACATGTACAACGAAGGGGATATAGCCAGCATTTTGTAGCAACTATAAATGAAATATAACCTTTAAAAAGGTTTATCACTATGTTGCACACCTATAATTTATGTAATATTATATATCAACTACACTTCAATAAAGAAAAGCAAATAAAAATTTAAAACATAGATATTTAATTCTACTATAATGTGTGCTCAATTGCTCAGTCATGTCTGGCTCTTTGCAACCCCGTGGACTGTAGCCCACTAGTCTCCTCTGTCCATGGGATTTCCCAGGCAAGAATCCTGGAGTAAGTTGCTATTTTCTCCTCCAGGGAATCTTCCTGACCCAGGGATTGAACTCGTGTCTCCAGCACTGGCAGGCAGATTCTTCACCACTGTGTCACCTGGGAAGCCATTTGACTATAGTTTGGCACTATTGAAAGGATATGATTTATTGAACTAATTAGTAGTAAATATACATATATGTATATTAGGAGAATGTTTAAATTATGTAAGAACAAATTTCAAGTACTTTACAGACACATTTGCATGACAATAATCTGCCAATTACAGTAATGCCTACTCTTGAAAGAGTTTGACAATATAAACTTTCAGCTGTCATCCTTATGATATGACATGTACTTAACATTATGTTTTGTCTACAGTTTCAAAATCAGAACCCAGGAATGGGTCCTTGGAAGCAATATCTTGAAGATACATTGAGTGGCTGTCAATTTGATCTCCTGGTCTTTGACAGATCATTTAGCCAACGCCTATCACAGTTCCATTTCCAGAAATGTGATAATGGAGAAAACATAGCCCCTTGAAAAAAGCTGAATGGCCACAAGTGCCAGAGTTTTTAGGATAGTCCACATTAGGATGCTACATCATTGACTCCTACTTTTTTCCATTCCTTTTTTCACTGATAGAAGCAAAGGCAGAAAACTTCAACGTCACAAAAAATTTTAGAGCTTTTTGAAAAAGAATGTTAGTGATCATCCTGTCTAATCCCTGGATGTTAAAAATAAGGAAATTTAGGCTCGGAGAATAGGTGTGTAAAGAGCCAAATGAGAACCAGGCATCTTGCCTCCAAGCCCAGTCCACTTAGCATCATCCACAACTTTTACAGAATAGAAGGGTCTACTTTAGAATCTAATTATCTTGTAGGGTTAATGAAAGGACGGATGTCAGTATGTATACAGACCTTGCATCTGGTAGCTGTACGGTGCCTGTCCAGGTTGAGGAGTCCCAAAGCTTGTGCCATAGCTGAGAAATCCTGTCTGCCCAGGTGACTGAGATTGTGATAATCCACCTTCAGTCTTGATGCCTGCCCACAATGCACCTAAATCAGTTAGTGATAGCTTATCTATCTGTTCATTTTCAACAGCTGGTGAGTATACAAAAACACTCCCATAGCTATCCAGTCACAAACTTTTCCCAGTATTATCTCAATAGCCAAGGCCAAACACGCTTAGGGAGAAATACCCTTAACTCTACCTTCAATTAAAAAAAAAAAAAACAAAAAATAGGATTATGACAGATTTGAATGCCTATCTCCACTGTTCTTTTTTGTTGTTTTCCTGAATTCCATTTTTTATAAAATTTAACTCCAGTGATTAGTTGTTACAAAATTCAGCTTCTATAATTAATTGTGTTGTTTTACAAGAGTTTAAGATCATCTTTATAGTCCAGAAATGGTCATAATTAAAACGAACTATATTGTTCTAAACACTGTTACGTTAATGTCAAAATCAAAATATTTTTTTCCAAAAAGCGATTAAGAGCCTCTAACCTCATAGCATTTTAAAAGTTTTTTCTTTACTCTTTCTACCACAATGCTGATTTTAGTACATAATTTATTTTCAGGTCAGAGGTAGCAATACTGGACATAGAACTAAGCAACACAGGAGGAAATCTTTTCCTAGGTATCCACAAAGTAAACACAAGGAAAGCAGAATAGTAAAGAATTCAGTCCTACAGAACAGCATGAAGGAAACCAATGGTTCCCTTTTTGCCCCTTCTTGTTTCAAGTATTTATTCAAATATAATTTTTTAAGTGTAACCTAAAGTACACATTTTTATGTATTTTTAAAAGTACACTTTTAACAAAATCACATAATATAAAAATAAAGTATTTGTGCCCCTAAATACTTCCCAAAGTACCAGGCTGACATCCTAATTTCAGGACTTGGGTTTGGCAGTATCGTTGCACAAGGCTCAGACTTGGATCATAATTAAAGACAGTCATGAAAGTTAACAACTGTCTTTAATTCCCACAGAGGGAGGGGAGGAAAATGTCTGCCAAGGGAATTCACATTTTGGAATAATTTTACTTTGCACTTAAGATAAATAATATCTTTGGGATCTAGAATACACAGTAGTCTCACTGTTTATTTCCATTTTAGGGGAATTTCATCAGTAGAATGAATTTAGGTACCTTTCCTAAGGCAGTGGAAGAATCTGACTCTTGGCTGAGAGAGCTTACTCTAATTTCTGAAGTATCTCTAAACAACCTCATAATGGCCTTGCATCACAGTCTTAACACAACCTTAGCATTTTAAAAAAATGTCACTTTCCCTGCAAAGGCAATCCCAAACCAATGAATAAGCCACACTTATAAATGGTCCCTGGAAAAACAGCTGCCCAAGACAGGTGGTTTGATGGCTCCAGAAACTCACTTCCTTTTCATAGGGTCACAATAGGGATTTTCTCCTCCTCTCTTTCTGATGCTATACTGTTGTACTTTCGGTCTTCACCTGTGCCAGTTCTGTTTTCAGCCTGGAGGCTCAGAATAGTAATCTCTGTGGTAAGAACAGGTAAAGAAAAGCAGGAAGAGGTAGAAAATGCCCACAGCCACATCCATCTCCGTGGCTTCTAGGTAGAAGCTGGCAAACTCATCCCACTGGTTGACTCCATGCAGATCCAGTGAAGAATGGCATGACCCCTTCCTCTCCATTGCTCTTACTGTGAAAACATTTGCCTATCTTTTCTCACTGGGTCTAATTAAAAAGTCAGGGGACACACATCCTCAGAGATAGTCAGAATTCTAAGACCATCAGAATCTTAACTATCAGTTTAGGGTTAAAACCCATAAATTTAAATTATGTGCTTTTCTTCTAGGAGCAAACAATGAAAAGAAAGCTGCCATATTTTTCCATGCTCTGGCCCAAGAAAAATAGAATGGCAGGCCAGAAGCACTAGGGCATCTCCTTGCCCTCAAGGCACAAAAAGAGAAGAAGGGGGGTGGATCAGGAAAGTGCTCAGGACTGAGAATCATTTATTCCCACATTTACAAGCATGGAAGGCTCTGGGATCAAGTCCTTCACACTAAGCCTTACTCTCACCACTTTCCCAATCCCCACCTACCATACGAAAATCCCCATTCTCACTTTATTAACCTTAGAACGTCTGTTCATCTCACCCTACTGGACCAACTATTTCAAACAACAGAGATATCTGTTGATGGTTTAAAACTAGAGGAGTCCTTACCCAGAAACTGGCAAAGGGCCCAACCATGACTGAATGGGGAGGAGCGAAAAAAAAAAAAAAAACAAGAGAGTTGTGTGGCTAGCAGCCAAAGCAGTACCAGGAAAGGCATCTTCTCCTGGCAGCACTGATCCATCTACAGCACTCGAATACTGTTTGCCCTAGAATATGCATTTATATTTCAAATCATCAGCTTATAAATAAGTTTTGAGAATATAAATTGGGGGATTGCCTTAATTCACATTATAGAATTTGAAGTCACACAATTCAAATCATGGAATCCTCTTCCTCCTTCAGCACAGGAACAGTTTAAAAGTAAATTACAGATAATCTGATCTATATTTAACATCATTTTGAGAAACTCAGCGAAGTCATGGAAATGAAAGATAATTCTAGGAAGTCCGTTTGATGGCTGTTTTTAAGTCTAGTTGAAAAACACTTCACTGGATCACATTCAGTTGTGATCTTTTAAAAATAAAACTATAAAAGCTGAAGTAATACATAATTTAGATTTTCATTTCTGTAAAATGTATATATGGGAAATTTGCTTGGGGTAAAGACAGGACAAAAAAAAAAACAAAGATAATTCACCTTCTAATGATCAATGAAATACCTAAAGAAGAACATTATTTGTTTCAACATACTGAGAAGATTATGAAACATCAATAGCAGCAGAAGCAAAATTAGAATATTGATCACAAAATAATCCACTAGTCTTTTCTTTCAGTCATTGCTTCCAAAATTTCATGTATTTTTTTTCTGGATCACTAGGTTTTATTTATTTTGTAATAAAATGCCAATAATTCATTTTTTTATATTCCAACAAGCTGCAATTTGTTTAAGATCACAGCTACCATTCCATGGAAAAGAAGGTATTTTTGGAATCCTAAGATTTTTAAGAATTAAACTCTGAAGTTTGGCTGGCTTTATTTTTAATTTACAGGTATTGACCCTGTTAACAATTGAGTTAAATTACACCAAGATAAAAATAATCTCCAGGTGAGAGGGAACAAATAAGGATGTGAGCTTTCAATGTTTCCTGATTGGGCTCTTTAAAGTTCAGCCCAAGCCACGATATAGATCACTTTTCCTAGCGGTTGATAACACTGACATATGAGACGACTACTCCCATCAAGTTTAGAGCCAGGGTTTGTTGAATGTGGCTTGTACTTCTCTAATCATAGCTCAGCACCTGATAAATAGGAAATGAATCTTCACCCCCAAAAGACTTCCTTCACAGAAGTTTTATCAGAAATATGCACCAGAATACTTTGGATTCCTGAACCAAGTGTTCAAATGGCAAATTAAGAATTGAGGAATGGGGGAAAATAAATGGGGGGAAAAAAACCAAAGAGCAAAAGAGCAAGTGAACCATGCTATCTATCTGCCACTTCTGACCTCAAGATAAGTAGCCACCCCTTCTTACAATGTTCATTAGAAACAATCATATTAAGAATTCAGACACAAAAGGTGAAAACCCCTTCTCAAGTGACCAAGAGCTCCATCCACTCCTGTGACACTTTAACACGTACAGGTGAACCCACTAGGCAACACCACTGCTAAAGCAACGAGATTACTCACCATAGGAGGAGATTCCATAGGGCTGTCCCGGCTGTGGGTACGTGGCGTAGGCTGTAGCTTGCTGCATTCCTGTAGTAAACTGTGTTTGCCCATATGCAGCCATAGTTTGTGAGGAAGGGGTAGGAAGAATATGTGGGTATGGTCTGCTATTTGTCAGAAATGACAGAAAATAGAAAGCCCATGCATTAGATGGAAACATGCAAGGTAACTGATTAACAACCAAATCACAAATTCTAGTTAAAGATTGTTTCTTCATGTATAACCTTCAACTGTCATAGACAAAGTACCGAAATATTTCAGTGTCCCTCCTAGGTGATGCTCCAAATAAATTTACGTAAGTACACTTAAGTCTCTATGAAACACACTTTAGTTTAACTTCAGGTGTAACATGTGGGCACAAGACCTGACTAGAAATAAGATAAAAGACTACTTGGAAAAGTTATCTATTGATTAAGAGAAAATACATCTTACTTGGAAGGATAAATCTGTGGTGGGGAGAACTGATGAGTTGGTCTTGGGCTGAAGCTGCTGCTCCCAATGGCTGGAAAAGAAAAATAATGCACAATCATGAAAGAAAAACACAAAATATGTGTTTGATAACATTGATATAGTTTCAGCTCTGGGTAGACCACATGACATCATAGACCTTTCTGACCTGCAGAAATAGTAATTTCCTAAGTTGACATAATAGAAAGTTAGACTATACTAAGGAACCTACAGACACTGATTAAGTGATTCTGATTTGACATCAACTCTTAGAAAATATACTCACAATCCTCTTAAATACCAGTCAGTGATGACTTTTACAGTGGCAATACTTTAAGAGCACAGGGAGTCCTGGCTACTGTTTGGAACAATGCACTGAAAGGCAGGGGATGAACAGGGCTAGGCAGGACCGCAAAGTCCTCTGGCCTATTGTTCGGATTCAAGGGGAAACACACCCCCTGAGACCATGGTACCAAGAAACAGTGTCTAGTCTCTCAAAGGAGTAGAAATAAGACAGATTCTCATTTTCCTGCACTGATTCAGCAATTTTTTAAAATAAAAATGCATTCCTATATGAAATTTCTCAAGTTGCAAATTCAGCCTGTTATTTTCTTGCTTGGAGGTAGATGTTCCTGTGCCTTTCAGAGATATGTGCTCCACTTCAGTGTCCAAGTCACAAAGTTGTGTTTTTGTATTTTTTTTTAAGAGAGTATTTAAGCATTCAAGCAGAATTTGATTTCTTTTTAATCACACAGACTTGACTCAGTAAGTCTCAGAAATGCACTAAACTCTCTTAGCAAATATTCTACACTCATTCTGAACTAAAGAAGCAAAAAGACATGCTTTTTGCTAACACAAGACCTTAAGATGTTAATTATTGGTTTCTATTTATGTACATAACTATCTACATGCATTTATCTATATACTCATTTACATACACACATTTACATATATGTACACATTTATATATGTATTGCCCCCTTTACCCTCAAATTCTTCCTGTTCTTTTCCTGGCGAAGGTGCATCTATGCTTTGGGTACAATTATTATATGATGTAATATGTTTGCTTTCTTTTTCTACTAATAATCACTGCAGAGGTTCTTATTATATTCTACATTAAGACTCTTTGTAAACTTCCACACACCTCAAGTTTTATATATTTCCACAACATCACATCAATACAGTTATGTTTTTCAAAAATGTAATTTTCTAGCTTGTGTTTCGGAGAATAGTGGTGGATTTGCATTAGAATCTTAAAACCTATGACTAATCCTTTCCCGGTAAAGAAGACTGGCCTAACACAGTGACAAGAGAATAGCTGGAGGTCAGTATTACTCTTCCGAGTTGCTAGATTTCAACCCTCTGGCTGTTGGTCTGCAAGAGACAGAGGCCGTATGAACAAGAGAAGGCCGGCTAGCCCAGCTGGTGTCCCCTCCCTCGTCTCTTGGCACGTGTTGGGTTACCACTCTGTTCCAGGCATTGAGCTCCATGCTGCAGACACAAACAGGCAAAGACAAGTCCCGGGTGTCACACATGGGGAGGCCAACACAAATATTGCAATTTACAGAAGGGAGAGGTTAGTGAAAGAATGCTTGGACCACAAGTGCTGCCACTGCCTGGGTCACCTGTGACTACAGTCTTTCTACTCCCCTCTTCTAGGCCTGGAAAGAGACCAAGGGCAGAGTAGATTTACCCAGTAGGATAATTACAGATGGAAAGGAAGTTTTTAAAAAATGAAACGACAACACAAGTATGTACTATAACACACAATGAACCCCAAAGCCGTCTGATGATAGAAGCCACAGAAATCCCTTTTATTCTTTTCAAGCTCTATCCCTGTATTTTTCAAATTGTGGGTTATGACCCAAGAAAAGACCCATGAATTCAACTTAATAGGCTCTTAAATTCATCTTAATAGGCTCCACTCAATAATTTTGTTTTTACAAACAGAATAATAGAAGCTATCAGCATTATTATACAGAGTAAGGTAGGTTTGGAGAGGCTTTGATTTAGATTATATGCATCCTCTATGTATGTACAAATGAGGAAAGATTTAGGAGGCTACAGAGTATGGTAACACAAGCGCGGGTTCTGGAATCAGAATTTAATTTCAGCTCAGATTCAAGATCCAACTCTTCTGTGCGGTCTTAGTCAAGTTGTTTGTTCCCTCTACGCCTTGACAGGACTTCACAGGTGATTCAGTGGTAAGGATCTGTCTCCCAAAGCAGGAGACTCAGGTTCAATTTCTGGGTTGGGAAGATCCCCTAGAGGAGGGCATGACAACCCACTCCAGTGTTCTTGCCTGGAGAATCCCATGCATGAGAAGCCTGGCGGGCTGCAGTCCATGGGGTCGAGAAAGAGTCAGACACAACTTAGCAGCTAAACAACAACAAAGCCTTGACATGTTCTCATGTAAAGTGATGGTAATACTACTACCACACAAATAGGCTGGCTATGAGGACTAAATGAAATAATGACAGAAAGTGAATAATACAAAGTTTGTGTAAGAAATGCTTACCATCTCAGATTCCTAAATTCCCACTGTCTTTGCCCTATATCTGCCCCTCCTTTTGTATTTTTAAGTCCACTCAAAGGACAGCATCACCATCTATAATATTCAGTAAAATGCTTAAAAACTGGATTCTTTGTCCCCATTTTATATACGGGGCTAGAAATTAAGTAACACGTCCAAACAAATAAGAAGGTTGGTATTTGAACTCATATCTGCCCATTCTTTCCACCCAAACATGCAATCTCCTCAATCCCTTCTTAGAAATCAGAAACCTCAGAATCATCCTATCCCCCTCCCCACATTATGTAACTCTCAAGTCAACCACCCCAGTCTGGAAGAGCTTGCTGAGCTGTCCTGCATTCTCCATTCCTACCCTCCAGTCCTGGGGTGGGTTCTCAGTAAGTCTTCCCTGGCCTGGATCAGTAGGCACTGAGCTACTCTCCCCGTATTCTACCCCCGCCCTTTGACTCTCACTACTGCCACCATATTGATCTTCCCTACATGGCAACTGCATGTCCATTCTCCAGCTTACAATATCTTAACTCCACTCACATTATCCATAGAAAAGAAAAAGAAGATCCTTGGCAGAATGCCTCAAGATATTGGTTTAGTTACACAGCATCCCTGGACTTGAGAACTGCCCATGCATGCCATGTATTTTCCCATCTGCCTTGGTTGCTCTTCATGTCAGGCCCTACTGTCTCTTCTTTCCTCTGCCTGTTAAACACTCACTTCTCCACTGGGACTAAAACATTTTCTCTTTAGGATAATGTCTTCCTCCCCTGTACTTTTTGGAATGTTGTAAACACTGGCAATGTGATGCTTAACCGCACTAACAAACACTGGCATGATGGTTAGTGTATGTAAGGTATAGGTGTTAGTTTCCTCTGCTAACCACAAGCTTCTGGGGTCAAGGACCTCCTATTCTCCTTTGTTTCCTGGCACCTGATAGGGCCCAGCATGTGGTGGTGGTAGTAGTAGTAGTAGGGGGGTGTGGGGGTATGTGTGTGTGTGTGTGTGTGTTAGTCGCTCAGTCGTTCAGACTCTTTGCAACCCCATGGGAATGTACCCCACCAGGCTCCTCTGTCCTGGTTTCTCCAGGCAAGATTACTGGAGTGGGTAACCAGTCCCTTCTCCAGGAGATCTTCCCAAGCCAGGGAATCAAACCTGGGGCTCTTGCATGCAGGCAGGTTCTTTACTATCTGAGCCACCAGGGAAGCCTTCAGCATGTGGTAAGTTATCAATAAACAATGTGTGTTTAATAAGACTGTGAAGTTTAGGTCAAAGGCAAAGTAGAATTTTTAAACTCATAATGACATGAAAGTTGTTATTTTAAGTTATTTATAGATATAACATATAATATAAATGGGGATCAATAGTCTTCCTTATTAAATAGATGCAAATAAGAACCTATGATGCTGCTCAAGTGTCCTGCTATTTCTCTGTGTGCACTTAAAACTATTGACCATGTAATGCCCTATGAACAGCCACATCCTTGGGGCTTTCTCATTGAAACCCCTATGATCTCTATGTAGCCTAAGGCCAAGAATCTTCTACCTTCTACCTACAGTACTTTTTCCCTTAGTTGCCTAAAACACTTTTAACTTTTTTAAAAACAATAGTCAAAGAATTCAGATTAAGTGTAATTTCATGAGTCCAGAATAGCCTAAGGCAAAAAGAATGCTCCCAGGCCATTTATCAAGGTAAGTAAAATGGCCCTCATGCCTTAGGTAAACTCCACAGGATGCAGGCCAGAGCCCTGGGGCAGAGGGACAACGGCTCCTTCTCTGTTATGGCACACTTGTTTCCTATCACTTCACACTTTCTCCTACCTCTCATGTGTAAATTAAAGAAGCTCCCCAAATACTACTTCAGGAAGGGAGAGGAGAAGGACCTCAGGCAAGTAAAATCCACAAGCTGGAGATCCTCTGAAAAGGCTGATAGAAATCTCAAAATTAGCAAGTCCTCAGTTCAGAGCTCCCCTGAGCCTCCTCTGGTTCATTCAGAATCATTCACCTGGACAATCAGCTCAAAAGCCTAAAAGCAAGTTGTAATTCTCCTCTTTCCCACATATCCTTTTATCTTAAGTCCAGCTAGCTCTCCCTCCCAAATATAAGCTAATGGTGACAACTTCCTTTCTCTCATCTGCCAACTATTCCAATCACCAACGTTGGCTGTGACCAGAGGAAAGGACAGCCAGGATACCCCCCTTCCCTCTACTCCTCTCCCCTAATAGGATCCTGGCACAATATATTCTCCCTCGGTGGCTCCTCCAGGAGGCACGTGAGCTAACATGTTCTTCCAACATCATCTTCTGAACTAGGAAACACCGGTCTCCCTGTTTCTCTTTACCTTCTCCTCATTCTTCTCCTAAAGAGGATGTTCCACATAACAAACAGTGACCTCTTAAAAACAGTAATTAGATCATCATGTCACAACCCCCACTTGCCCTCAACTCCAAACCCTGTTATCCTCCTATTTCACTTCGATTAACCCAAACTTATTCCCTCACTTCCCTAAGAGCTCTGCTCCAACGCCCTCTCCTCAGAGGAAGCCTCCCTCTAGAAGAGAGCCCTACCCCCACTCTTCACTATAGACTTTGATCTGCTTTTGTTTTCTTCAGAGTACTTTTCACTGCCTGTTTATTTACACTGCTACTTATCTACTGATCATCTGTCTCTTCCACAAGAATGAAAGCTCCATGAAAATAGTAACCTGCTTACTTTTTTACCACTATGTTGGCCCACAGCCTAGCACACTGCCTAGCACATAGTAGGTGCTCAACACATAACTGTTGAATGAATAAATCAGATCCCCAAAGGTAGATCTTTCTGTGAACAATTACAAAGAAATCATATTTTGTCACACAAGATGTTTTTTTCTGCTCCAGAAATTTCCAGTTTTCAAATACATCAGACATCAACTTTACATGATCAGTATCATCAACTGGCATGATGAAAACAAATGAATAACAAATTTGGGCTTTGTGGAGTGGAAGCAGCAGGTAAAGATATTTTGCAATGCCTCAAAATAAAGCTCAAAATAAAGATATTTTGTGATTATTTTCAATCGCAGTTGTTCTCATGACTGTATTTTTAAAACATAATAAACATTAAAATCATCGAAGTATTGCTTTTCATTCATCATTCTCATCACTGTATTTTTAAAACATAATAAACAACCTTGCATTTTTCAATTCAGCCACATGCATTGGAAAATCAACCTCTCCCCTTTCAGTCTCCCCACCCCAGGATACCTGGTGATTTCCCTGGAAAAGAGTAAGCCTCGCTGCCTCCTTAGAGATTTAAGATGCTAGAGCTCACTGAAGGACACAGGTGGAAATAGCTATTACCAATGTCAGGATGACTCTACTTCTTCATTACTTTTGATATCCATCTCCTTAAGATACCCTGAATATTTGAGACGTGAATTTTTAAGCTATCATGGAGAAGGAAGGAGGCATAGTGACCACAGAGATAAAGACCATCTTGGAGTTAATGCCTGGATATTCCTTTCTCCAGCCTCCTCTTCCCTTAGAAACCCTAAGTCCTATTCATAGTCACTCCAGCATGCCATGGTTTTTGCTTCTTTACTCATGAAAGAGAGGGAGGGAGAGAGTAGAGGAAGGAGGATAGGAGGAGGAAGAGGAAGAGAGAAGGGAAGAGAAAAACTAAACAATAGAAAATGGGTCCATCCCCATGTTGTTCTGTATCTGCTATGCTTTGACCCAATTACCCAGCTCACGTGATCCTTTCCTCTGTGTCCAACAATCAATCTATGGCAAACAAGATCCTCCATAGCTTCAGTCTCTTCACCAAACGATCTCTCCACCTTCCACTAAGCCCTTCAAGGCTCTAACTTTTTTTGCATCTTTTCCCAGTAGAGAAAAGATATCCTTTTTTTGCATATCCTTCTCCCAGATTCCAGAATCATAAAGACCTAAAAATACATCCTCCTTGTTGTTTCTCCCAAACCATTGTTTTTCTGCTGTCCCAGGAAATCCTCCCTTCTCTGAAGTTCACGACAACTCTTTAACACTTCCATAAATGACCCATCACCTAAGAACTGCCTGGAGTTTATAAAAAATTAGTATTTGACTGCGTCCTGACATCTCCCAACATTATCTTGGGTCATGCATCTAGTGTTTTCTCATTCAGTCTTGGCCTCAACTCTGGTCTTCTACTCTGGTCAACCATCAAGCTCAAGACCACATCATGGACTTCCTTCTCCATTCCAGTCTTAAACCACAAGAGCACAAACTGATTCATTTGTTTATTTACAAACATGTACTGACCACTGTCCATGGACTCCAATCCATGATGGCCACTGGGACGGTAAGTGTGAACAAGACAAAAGAATCTCTACGCTCACAGGGCCATGGTTTAGCGGAGGAAGTAAAGTGAGTGAAAGTTGATCAGTTGTGTCCAACTTTTTGCGACCCCATGGGCTGTATAATTCATGGAATTCTCCAGCCCAGAATACTGGAGTGGGTAGCCATTCCCTTCTCCAGGAAACCTTCCCAACCAACCCAGGGACTGAACCCCGCTGTCCCACATTGCAGGCAGCTTCTTTGCCATCTGAACCACGAGGGAAGCCTGGTGGAGGAAAGAGGAGGCAAAATAATTTTTAAAGGGTTGATAAAGGCTGAGGAAGGGAAGTACAAAGAACCAACTCGAGAAGCATGAGGTGGGGACCTGAGTTTTGAGATTAAAGAAGAAACATCCTTTTTCCACAGAATTTTCATTCCTTATTCCCATCTTATCTGTTCTCCAAGCCATCAAGAGAGGCAGACCCCATGACATGTTATATTCCCTCAATCTATTATCCTCTTCCTTCACTCTTCTCTATCTATTCTAGGAAGGAAAACAGTTATTTGAAACTAGTCTTTCACTGATGCCCTCAGTTCTCTTCTCATATTGAATCACTTCAGAGAAAAAAGTAGAAGCCATCATTCATTCATGTATTCAAAATTTATGTAGTAAATATCTGAGTTAGACTGGACATGGAGTAACAGACTGGTTCCAAATAGGAAAAGGAGTATGCCAAGGCTGTATATTGTCACCCTGCTTATTTAACTTATATGCAGAGTACATCATGAGAAATGCTGGGCTGGAAGAAACACAAGCTGGAATCAAGATTGCTGGGAGAAATATCAATAACCTCAGATATGCAGATGACACCACCCTTATGGCAGAAAGTGAAGAGGAACTGAAAAGTGAAAGTGAAAGTGAAAGAGGAGAGTGAAAAAGTTGCCTTAAAGCTCAACATTCAGAAAATGAAGATCATGGCATCCGGTCCCATCACTTCATGGGAAATAGATGGGGAAACAGTGTCAGACTTTATTTTTTTGGGCTCCAAAATCACTGCAGATGGTGACTGCAGCCATGAAATTAAAAGACGCTTACTCCTTTGGAAGAAAAGTTATGACCAATCTAGATAGCATATTGAAAAGCAGAGACATTACTTTGCCAACAAAGGTCCATCTAGTCAAGGCTATGGTTTTTCCAATGGTCATGTGTGGATGTTAGAGTTGGACTGTGAAGAAAGCTGAGCGCTGAAGAACTGATGATTTTGAACTGTGGTATTGGAGAAGACTCTTGAGAGTCCCTTAGACTGCAAGGAGATCCAACCAGTCCATTCTGAAGGAGATCAGCCCTGGGATTTCTTTGGAAGGAATGATGCTAAAGCTGAAACTCCAGTACTTTGGCCACCTCATGTGAAGAGTTGACTCATTGGAAAAGATTCTGATGCTGGGAGGGATTGGGGGCAGGAGGAGAAGGGGAAGAGAGAGAAAGAGATGGCTGGATGGCATCACTGACTTGATGGATTTGAGTCTAAGTGAACTCCGGGAGTTGGTGATGGACAGGGAGGCCTGGCGTGCTGCGATTCATGGGGTCGCAGAGTCGGACATGACTGAGCGACTGAACTGAACTGAACTGAACTATCTGAGTGCTTGTGTTGTTAAAGTGTTAGTCACTCAGTCATGTTGACTCTTTTGTGACCCCATGATCTGTAGACCACCAGGGAAATCCATGGGATTTCCCAGGCAAGAATATTGGAGTGGGTTGCCATTCCCTTCCCCAGGGCATCTTCCTGACCCAGGGATCGAATTCAGGTCTCCTTCACTGCAGGCAGATTCTTTACTGTCTGACCACCAGGGGACCCCAATCTGCCAGGTACTTTTTCAGGTGTCAGGGATACAAATGAATAAAAGAAGACTGAATCCCTGCCATCTCAAGCTTACATTCTGATGGGGTTGAGAGACCAACAATAAACCTAATACAAAACTGAGTGCTATCATTTGTCAACAGTTTTGTGTGTCATTTGGTGGACAGGAGATTCAGCATTTAGAGAGATCAGAAGTCTAGAGTGAAAGTTCTGTAACACCGAGTAGGGTGGTCAGAGTGGGTATCATCAAAAAGGTGGGATGTGAAGGTCAGGCAGGGATGGAGTCAGGCAGGTACCTAAGAGGTACCTGTCACCTGACTGCCCTTGCAGAGACCCTGATTAGAGGAAGAGCAGGAGGCAAGGGGGGCAGGCAATAGGATCTGCTGGGCTTGCAAGCTCATTTTAAGGATTCACCTTTCATTCAAAGATGAATGGGAGCTGCTGGAGGGTTTGAACAGAGGAATCAGGCAGGAATTCCCTCACTATCTTGCCGCCTCCTCTTCCTCTTCAAACTCATCTGCATTACTTCCCATTCATCTTTCCTGAGGTTTCTGTGGAAAAGCTATTCTTTTTCTAGGCTGATTCACTCCTGTTTTGAATGTAAGCCATTGCTATCTCATCAGGATTGCCTCTACCTTTCACCCCTGCCTCTATAAAGTTCATGTTGGCATCCCCGACCACTCTGACCTTCTAAATGTCATCATCAACCCTTCAACCCTCTTTCTAATGGACCATCATCTCTTCTTTTACTACCTATGGATGTGAAAGACATTTTTCTTTTCCCTGTCTCCACTTTCTCATTCATTAAGTCATTCATTCATTCAATAAACTTTATGAGAACATACTACCTGCGAGGAACTATGCTGAAGACACAGAGGCTGCGCACATGGGCCAGTGGGCACAAGGGGCAATGAAGCTCGCTCGTCCACTTTGTCCACTAAAACTGCTAAATCCATCCATTCTTCTCATTTTTTAACTTTCCTATTTTGAAATAATTTGACAATTGTAGAGAAGTTGCAAGAAGAGTAGAAAAACTCCCCAGATACCTTTCACTCAAACTTCCTTCCCAAATGGTAACATTTTCTGAGATTAGCTTTTATTCTCTCTCTCTCTATATATGTGTGTGTATGTGTGCATGTATGCACCTGTATAGCTCACATTTTTTGGAGCTGTGGATATGATACCTCTTTACACGTAAATATTTAGTGCATATTTCTTAAAAACAAGAAATTTCTTCACCACAGGACTGTGATAAAAATCAGGAAAAACATTGATGCAATGCAATACCATTATTCATAGATACTTCGGGATTCATAAATACTTTGGGATTATTCATAGATACTTTGAGAAAATGTGGTAATCATGTCTTTGCAGTATGTGATTGTTAACTTGTACTTTAAAATGATGCCTTTTAAAAAGTATGACTTTTATACATATGCTGTGCAAAAAAGTCATGAAAAAGGCAGAATGAATAAAATTTCTTGTTCACCACCAACTCCCAGAACTTGCTCAAACTTGTGCCCATCGAGTTGGTGATGCCATCCTACCATCTCATCCTCTGTCGTGTCCTCCTCCTCCTCCTGCCCTCCATCTTTCCCAGCATCAGGGTCTTTTCTAATGAGTCAGGGTCTATTCTAATGAGTCAGTTCTTTGCATCAGATGGCCAAAGTATTGGAGCTTCAGCATCAGTCCTTCCAATGAATATTGCCAGCACCCTATTTCATGTCTTCACTATTTCTTGTCCAGATGAAAGGAAAAAAAAAAAAAAAAACCCTAACTGTTCTCTACCCTTCTGTTCCCGAGCCTTCCTTTCATTCTGCCCACGTCATTCCATAAGGGAATATGATCACGCAATGCTCTTCCTCTGGGGCCACCCATGGCACTCAGGATAAAACACACACACCATATGGAACACACCTGCCTGTTTCGATTCTGGCCTCTGTCTCCCCATGTAGCACCCCACACCACCACTCACACCAGACACACCAAGAATGTTGATCCATCAGTGGCTCCTCCAAGTTCCACGCCTCTTTGCCTTGGTCTCCTCCAATGGAATGCGCCATCCGTCCGGCTTCCTCATCCTCAATTCTATGTGTGCTTTATTGCTACTCATTCTTAAAGGCTAAGCATAGGTATCTCCTCCAGAAAACCTTCCCTGACCAGCCCACTCCAACTCGGTTTCTTCCTGGGTGTTCTCAGGGGTTCCCAGGCTTCCCTCTGGCATTATCGAGCTGAACTGTGATGGCCTGGTGATTAGGTTGCCCTATTAAGCCACAAGCCAGGACTGTTCTCACACATCTTTGAATCCATAATAGCACTAAGCACACTGCTTGATATGAGTCAAATTCCAATAAATGCTTTATGAAAGAACTATAGGTATAACATTTTATTTCCTATTGCCTCTAGCTGGTACCATTAGCATAAAAGTTGTGCATCTGCAGTTTGTTTTATATCTACATATAACTCTTTTTAGTTGTGTTATATGTGAAATGATCCTGAGAGCTGGATGAACTCAATCACAAATTTACAGAAGTAGAGCATCTCCAATGGAGAGCTTTTATAAACCCAGCAGACAACCTGAAGAGGGTTAAAATTTGAAGAATTACTTCTGATAAAAATGATTTTTTAATGGAAAGAGTCCAAGCTGGGTAATTTGACAAAGATAAACTCAAATCTTCACAGTGAATTTATTATCACAGTCACTTTTTTTTATCAGGAATTTCAATATAATGGAGGTGAAACACAGATATTTTGTTGGAGGCAGACTTTATTGATGTGAAAGAGATGAAAAACCAACTTAAGGATCTAAAGCTGCTTTACAAAGTCTAATCTCTAGCGGATGTGGCAGTTACTTAGGAGGATGACTTGACAAGTCAGTTTAGTGGGTATCAGAAGCCAGTATTTTGATTGATTAGAAAAATCACACAGGAACTTCCCTGGTGGTCCAATGGCAAAGATCCATGCTCCCAGGGCAGGCAGCCCAGCTCTGATCCCTGGCCAGGCTCCCGTGTGGCTCAGCTGGTAAAGAATCCACCTGCAATGCGGGAGACCTGGGTTCGATCCCTGTGTTGGGAAGAGCCCCTGGAGAAGGGAAAGGCTACCCACTCCAGGATTCTGACCTAGAGAACTCCATGGATTGCATAGTCCACGGGGTCACAAAGAGTCGGACACGACTGAGCGACTTTCAGGGAACTAGAATCCACATGCTGCAACTAAGAGTTTGCATGCTTCAACTAAAAACCCCACATGCCACACAGCAAAGACCAAAGAGCCCGCATGCCGCAACTGAGACCCGGCACAGGCAAATAAATGACTAGTTTCCAAAAGGAAAATCACACAGATGAGAGACAAAAGGAGTCATTAACAGAATAAGGATAATTTAGAGATGAGAACTGCACCCATTTTGATTTTTTTCTCCAAAATTTTCAGCATCACAATAAATAAAAACATCAGAATTGCAAACATGTGACTCTGAGAAAATCTATACAGTATTACATAATACATTTGCATCTACACACACATATTTGTACATATATACACCACGAAAAATAATGTTTCATATTAATGTGAAAATCTAATGTTTATTCCTTACCTGAACCTGAGAAATTGTCTAAAGACCCGTCTGCTGTTGTTGAAACTATTTCACTGCTGCTCATTGGCTCTGTTTTAACTACAAAAATAAACAACATATGTCATGTATCCAATTAACAGTTATTTGTAAAGGCACAGTAGAGAAGATATAACATTCAAAAAAGTTTTAAGAAAATAATCTAAAAATCAACTCTTTCATATTAGTATGTAAATCAGATTGATATTCCTAATCTTTTTTAAAGGAATTCACCTTAAGTTTTTCTAAGGAACCTACTGTGACAAGTAACTTTTAAAAGAAACACTTTAAACTAAAAGCTGCTTTCTCAGTTATCCAGCATGGCTGAAAAACAGAGTGCTCACTTTAATGGATTATTACCACCACCCTGCCACACCAAGCCAACAATTCATCAATGTCTAATGTACACTTAGTACCAAAGCCACACTAAATATAAATGAAGCATAAATAAAATTTTCCATTTAAAAATAATGATAGCAGACAGTTTGTGGAAAATATAACCTTTGGTAAAGTCCCTTGGGTCTATAAACTAACAGTGATGGGATTATTACAGATAAGCCAGGTCACCTCTGGACCCTTTTTCTCCTAGTTTTATATTTTTTAAAATAAAAATGTAGAACCATTATTTTCCCTAGAAATTACTAGCAAAGTGCTATCATTGGAATTTGCCCAGCCCACTTTGTGGAAGGTATACATCCCTGTTAACAGGCTTTCAAAAAGAGTAACAATATTTTAGAGGTAACCTAAAAATCAATAACATGTATCCCAAAATGAAGGCCACAACAAGAGAATATTTGGGGAGGCTTCTCTCACCATGTAAATACATTCTGGAAGGGGGAAAGATAATGGAGAAAATGCAGCTTTTCCTTAACACCCAATCTCATATAAACATAAGGCAAAGGACAAATTCACCCTCTTGGGCCTTCAAATCTTTCACTCGGGCATAATGAGTAATTTAAAATACACATTATGAATAGTTGCAGCAGATAGTTACTTTCAAAAAATTAATTATTTAGACTGTCTCTAAACCAAGTTGAAGAATAAAATTAATTCAAAATGTTAATTATTTAGACTCTCTCTAAACCAAGTTGAGTCCAAAGGAAATCACTTCAACTGAGTGTTCCGATGTAGAACAAACAACAGTGTCATGGAAGTTTGCACTTTTCCACTCCTTTTAGATTGGAAGTCTTAGTTGATGCTGATAAATTCTGATATAAGCCTGTATTTCCCTCTTCTCTCCACGCCTCCATGAAACTTAACAGTATTGCTCTTCATACTCATTACACTGCCACAGATTCAAGAAGCCAGGGAAACCTGTGCTGGTGCAGTTTCCTGCTCACTTCCCCACATTCTTATCTTACTGCTTTAAAAAGAACTCATATAATGCCCTGTACATACAAAGCAATAGTTCTATTTCACTCTATACTTGACAGATTACCACTGGGATCTGGACTTAGTATCAAATATCACATGACCAGAAAAAGACCAGAGCTATGCCCAAGAGGAATAGGTCCTAAGAGCACCCACTATGTGTGAGATTAATCCCTTTAAATAATCCTACAAGTAGATCTCAGAAGACAACACACAAACTCTCCAGTTTCATGTGCAAAAACTCAAATCAGAGATATAAGGCAATTGCCCAAGTGGCTGAAATGGGATTTCATGTTAGCTATTTTTCATTCCAAGGCTGAAAACACTGGCAGTTAAGTGGCTCATCCCAATAATAAGAGCTACTTGACAACACAGCACAGCAATGGAGGCAGTGCCATTTTCTGTAGACATAACGGGAAGCAAAACCCCTACAGTCTTTGTATTCCTGGAGTGTTAATGCTTCCAGGCCAGAGAACTCACTGGCAGATCTCAAGTGGAAGGTCCACACTCACCTGGCTGCCCGGGAAAGATGGTGAGGAAGAAATTTAGTGTGAGATGTTAGCCCAGGCGACTCCTGAGTCTTTCCCAAATCTGAGGTCCTTGATTCTATAGATTGGACTGTAAAATTCAACTACCTTTGTACCCCTACGACCCACCCCAGCTACTCTCCATATTTGGCTTAATCAAGTAGTTTTCACTCCCAAGAGGCATATTTAATTGTCCTTGAGATGCCATTAAAAATATGCAAAAAGAATAGGAAGGAAAAGAAGGGGATACTTAATCTTTTAGGCCTCAAATCCATTGCTTTTTATCATTGTTCAAACATACTCATCTATATACTAAAGAATAAAGATTCCCTTTTCCTGATGAATCCATTTTTTTTTTTAAAGGCTCACTGTTTAAGAGAAGAGCCAGTACATAAAGTAACTACCATAATATTCATGATCTTATCAGGTACTGTAGGTCAAGCTGCCATCACCAGCCACCGGATGCTACAGAGACTGGTGACTTACTGTGATAGAAAATAGTTTCTGAATGAAAACCAAATAAACAGAGACCTCTTCTGGCTTTGGGCATGCCAAACATACACCCACAAGAAGATTTAAAAAGACAAGATGATAATCCTGTGGCCACCAAAGCTTTACATATCCTTACTAGTGCCATGACATTTATAAATATGTCATAAGCGACATAATAAAGCACCTTACCAAAGCTCTGAATTTAAAAACACAACATACTGGATTTTTAGTCTGAACATTTTAAGGTGCTGTTATGTCTGACAATAAGGATCCCCTCTACACTAACTATCTGAAAAGAAAAAATCTATGAATAACCTGTTTTCCTCTAAATAATGGTAGGATTCTTCTATCTCCACCACACTTTTTCCTTTGCTATATGATTTCATTCTGTCAGAAAACAGCAACTTTTATTCTCTTTTGCCCCCGACTCAAGAATCTGTCTTTTCTCTACCACTCTGAATTTTCAGTCTCCTAATTGATATTTAACAACTCATCCTTTAAAACATACTCAGATTCTTCTTCCCCACTTTAATCTCCCTGATCCTTTCAACAGCTTCACCTAACCATAGCATTTTAGGTTTGAGCTATACTGGGCAACTTGCTATATCCTCCAGAGGTACCACACACTTCCATCTATCAGTGCCTTTGAGCTTTTGTTCTGAAGGCAAATAATTCAAATACCCACCATAAGACTTTGGGAAGTTATTCCAGCTCTTCAACACTGATTATCTCATCTAAAAATTTAAGAAGTGGTATCTACAATGGCATTTACATACAAAATACACTCAACCATAAAAGAAAAGAATAAAATCTTTCCATTTGTGATAGCATGAGTGGATCTTGAGAGTATTCATGAAACAAGTCAAAAGAGAAAGAAACATTGTATGATTTCAATTCTTTGTGGAATCTACAAAGCAAAACTCACAGATAAAGAGAACAGATGCTCACAGATACAAAGTGATTGCCAAAGGGGGGTTAGAGGGTGGGTGAAATGGATGCAGGGGGTCAAGAGATACAAACTTCCAGCTGTAAGATAAACAAGCCATGGAGAGGATGACTATAGTCAATAATATTATACTGCATATTTGAAAGTTGCTAGGTTCCTGTCACAAGAAAAAAAAAATGTTATCTACATCCTAGGAATGCAGTAAGGATCCATAAAATGTATGTAAAGTACCTAGCATACAGAAGGAACTAAAACTATATTTATCATCATCATTAGTAGCAGTATTATATAACTACTATACTGAATGCCTTCCTCCTAGGGAATAGTACAGGGAACAACAGGGAATAGAGTTAAAATATATAATAAATAAGTGAATGAATGAATAAAGGAAAGAATAAAGAGTTAAAAGCACCAGCTTTGGAATTATCAGTTGAAGTTCAATCTAAATTTGCTATTAACAGTATGAACCTGGAAAAGTGACTCAATGTCTGTGTGCCTCTGCTTCCTCATCAGTAACTGGAGACAATACACT
The DNA here is from genome assembly GCF_016772045.2 of Ovis aries. NCBI lineage: Eukaryota > Metazoa > Chordata > Mammalia > Artiodactyla > Bovidae > Ovis > Ovis aries. Next base: position 47,892,302 of record NC_056062.1, read on the forward strand.
CATGAGAATATTTTCAAAAGATAAATGCTTATAAATCATTGAACACTGAGCTAGGTCCAGATGCCATGCTTTTACAGTTACTCTGTCATTAGAGTGTCTTATTAAGATGATGATGGGGCAGAATCTGTCACAAACTTCACATTAAACTGAAGCTTATCCTTTGAAAAGTAAATGAGAAGAATCTGAAGCTAAGTGGCTTGTCTATGATCAACCATGAAGCCATTGCCTCAGGCCAGCCAAAATCAAATCAAGGTAATTTGGATGTAACAAGAAGGCAGGACTAAATCATGATTATATTAAGAAAACATACACCTCTGTCATTACAATCTGTATACTCTTTCTGAAGAAATGGACTAGAGGAAGAATTTTGACCACGGTAATCGGGATAGAAGATTCCAGAAGAAAATGTGGGCATCTCTCTCCAGCACTATTCAGGGTGCATATACTATTATGTTAGAGCTTCCCAGGTGATGCTAGTGGTAAAGAACCCGGCTACCATGCAGGAAACATAAGAGACACAGGTTTGATCTCTGAGTCGGAAAGATCCCTTGGAAAAGGAAATGACAACCCATTCCAGTATTCTTGCCGGGAAAATTCCCAGGACAGAGGAGCCTGGTGGGCTACAGTCCATGAGGTCACAAAGAGTCAGACACGACTGAAATGACGGAGCATGCACGATACTGTATATGGCCCACGAAAAAGAGAACCCTGTTTTGATTCACCATAAATTTAAGTGGAGATAGATCCATCAGATCACTCTCAAGATCAGCCAACTAACCCATCATACCATGATTCCATGCTCATCAAGCACCTTCATTACTGATGCAACATCCATATCTTCTTTGCAACAATACCCCACTATTTGGTCTCAACAACTTCATCTTAAGGGACTATTTCCCTTCTGCCTCACCTAATTTTAAAAACAGGCAGCAGAACTATTTACAATAGCCAGGACATGGAAGCAACCTAAATGTCCATCGATAGATGAATGGATAAAGAAGATGTGGTATGTATATACAATGGAATATTCAGTTCAGTCGCTCAGTCGTGTCCCACTCTTTGAGACTCCATGAACCGCAGCATGCCAGGCCTCCCTGTCCATCACCAACTCCCAGAGTTTACTCAAACTCATGTCCATTGAGTTGGTGATGCCATCCAACCATCTCATCCTCTGTCGTCCCCTTCTCCTCCTGCCTTCAATCTTTCCCAGCATCAAGGTCCTTTCAAGTGAGTGAGTTCTTCACATCACATGGCCAAAGTATTGGAGTTTCAGCTTCAGCATCTGTCCTTCCAATGAATATTCCAATGGAATATTACTCAGCCATATAAAAGAATGAACTAATGCCACTTGCAGCAACATTGATTGTCATATTGAGTGAAGTCAGTCAAGATAAAGACAAATATTGTATGATGCCAATTATATGTACAATCTTAAAAAATGGTGCAAATGAACTTATTTACAAAACAGATACAGAGTCACAGATGTAGAAAAACTTATGGTTACAGGAGGTAAAGTGGAAGAAGGGATAAATTGAGAGACTGAGATAGATACACACACACTATGTATAAAGTAAATAATAAGGTTAATTAAACCAATACAGGGACTTCCCAGGTGGTGCCAGTGGTAAAGAATCCACCTGCCAATGCAGGAGATGTGGGTTCAATCCCTGGGCCAAGAAGACCCCCTGGAGAAGGAAATGGCAAACCACTCCAGTATTCTTGCTTGGAAAATTTCATGGACAGAGGAGGCTGGTGGGTTACAGTTCATGAGGTTGCAAAGAGTCGGACATGACGGAGCACATGTAAACACATCATCACATATGCATATGACTGTTAGGGTTATTGATGAAAAATTCTAGTTTGCTTCCCAGGTGGCACTAGTGGTAAAGAACCCACATGCCAATGCAGGAGGCATAAGAGACACAGGTTCAATCCCTGGGTTGGGAAGATCCCCTGGAGAAGGGCATGGCAATCCAGTCCAGTATTCTTGCCTGGAGAATCCCATGGACAGAGGAGCCAGGCGGGCTATAGTCCATAGGGCCTCAAAGAGTTGGACACGACAGAAGCAACTTAGCAAGCACTCACAAACCAATATAAAATAGATAACTAATACTGTACAGAACAGGGAACTCTACTTAATACTCTTTAGGGCCTGTATTGAAAAACAATCTACAAACAAGTGGATAAAAAGTATCTATATAACTGATTCACCTTGCTGTACACCTGAAACTAACCCAACTTGTAAATTAACTATACTCTAATAAAATTTAATAAAAGAAAAACCAAAATCTAAATAAATAGGCAGGTCTCTCCTAATTAAAAAAAATCTTTTCTCAACCGCTATCTATTTTCTCTCCCTTCTTTCATCACTAAGTTTTCTAAAAATCTGCCTTTGAACTTAGTATCTACTCTCTTTGCTGCTACTGTTGCTGCTAAGTTGCTTCAATCGTGTCCAACTCTGTGCGATCCCATAGACAGCAGCCCACCAGGCTTCCCCGTCCTTGGGATTCTCAAGGCAAGAACACTGGAATGGGTTGCTATTTCCTTCTCCATCTTTAGTCCTCTGAAATATCCCTTTATAGCTACTAGTTTATTGAAAGTATTTTAATTGCCTAATTCAAACTCTTCTCCATCCTGATTTTCCTTAATTTTTCTGTAGAATGGGCCTTCCTCTGACATTTTTCTCATCATTGATCAATACGACACAGCAATGTTTCCCTGTTCTCGTGTTTTTTCCTCTGGACTGTTCTCCTCTGCTTACTCTATGGTTCAATCATTGTACTTCCTCCTTATCTATCTAAATTTTCCTTCACAATCATGTCTTTCCTTGCAACTGTTTAAAAAAATCTCCATGTAGACAACTCTGAAATCTTTATCCACATGCACACCTTTTTCATGGGGACCAATCCTCATATTCTAATTGTGCAATGCCCCTGTCTGGATCAAGAGCAAATCAAGTGCTCAAATGCAATCTCCTCATCCTGTCCTTTTGTAGTGGTCATATCATCTAGACGAAGCATTTCACAGTGATTCCTCCCAGCAACTCTTTCCTCATACTCCACTGTCAATCTATCATCTCTACCGTTCTAATCTTTCGCAACCACTTTTTCCCCTAATTTCACAGTCACAAGCCTAATTACTATATACCTCTTCTCTCTGAAAAGCCAATCAATTGGCCTTCCAGTCTCTCTTTATTTTGAACAGAGATATTTATCTTTCTATAGACTAGATTGGAGCAAGTCACTCTGCCGCTGAGGTCTTCAACAGGCTTTTCATTTTCTTCCTAATTAAGTTATCGTAACTTTATCACTGGAAAAGATCCTGATGCTGGGAAAGACGGAAGGCAAAAGGAGGGAGAGGCACAGGATCAGATGGTCAGATAGCATCACCGACTCGAAAGGTCACGAATTTGAGTAAACTCTGGGAGATAGTAAAGGACAGGGGAGCCTGAAGTGCTGCAAGCCATGGGGTCACAGAGTCAGACATGAATTAGCAAGTGAACACCACCACCACCAACTTTATCATATTCTTAAGGCCCTCAGTAAGACCAAGCTTTTTTCTTTTTTTTGCTTTCCATGCCACTCCTTTATACACACTTTGTATTTGCATAACAACTAGTAACTTACAAGAATATGAGAGTACTACAAAATAGTCACATTTAATTATCCTAACTTTGCTATCTGACACTTATCTCCATTTTATAGACAAAGAATCACATGCCCAAACAAACACACCAACACTGGCCTACCAAACTGGCCTACCAAATGTTTAATACGTCCTCAGTTCCACAGTGTTGCTAGCGCCTTTCCTTCTGACGTTAAATGTTCTGCAATTTCCACTGATCGGAATCCTTCATGGTTCAATCAAAGTCCCACTTGCTTTGTGAAGATTTGCCTGATCTCCTACTCAGGGCTTATGCTTCTTTTCCTTGAGCCACTAAATCTGAGTTTGTACCTCATTTAGAACACACATCCTACTCAACCTTGCTTTACATTTCATAGTCTTATCCAAATATGCTATAGATTTCTTCATAGTTGGAACTCCAACTTTTTATATCCCTATAGAACATAGCCCAGTGCTTCACACGTAATTGGAACTCAATATTCACTGAAGAAATGGATGAAGGTAAAAATGTACAACTGACTTTGAAAAGCAGATAACTGACTTCATACCACTGGGCACATTGTACAGGGCAATTAAACACACTGTATATGATTAAACTGAAAATAACATTTTATTCCTCCGAAATTATCACTGTCAACTTCTAAGCAGGTTCTTATAAAACACTCACAGGACACATTTCCCTCATACTATTTTGAGCAAAGTATTCTTTGGAGAAGATATATTCACATAAAGGAATATCAATCGTTGGATTTTTTTTTTTTGGTATATTTAGAGAGAATCTTTCCTGATCTTAAAAAGAGAGATAAGTCAGTCACATATATTTAATAATAATTTGTGGGCATGATCAGTCCAAGGCAAAATATTAGATATTGCTGTAAGCAAACTTTACACAGAACTTTAAAGAGCTACACCACACATGATTATGCTGCACAGATAATAAATAACCTACAAGACAAAAGCATAACCATTGTAATATTAAGTTATAGTTTGGATTCAATGATAATATCACTCACAGATTTAATGAGTTTCCTATCTCAACTCATGAGGTAAAAGTAGAAACGTACGTTTTTTAAAAATGCATCAAATGACTCAAAAAGTGGCATCAAGGGATACCAAAGGCATATAGAAAAAGAATGGATAAAATTACATGAAGTGTGAAAGTAGAAGATAGCAATATTCCTACATTTATATATTTTATTTTAGACATAACTGAATAAGTAAAAGATTATAAGCAGCCATTCAACTATTTCCCCTTTATTGAAAAGAATATATATCCATGAATCAAATGATTTTTCTTTGGTTAATACCCATTTGGAAAACAAGGTATCCCTTTATGTTCAGATTGGTTTTACAGTCTGGAATATGATTATGAGTACTCTAAAATTTAAATTCGTCTTTTTCTTAAAAGGGGCTTCCCTGGTGTCTCATATGGTAAAGAATAATCTGCCTGCAATGAAGGAGACCTGGGTTCAATTCCTAGGTCTGGAAGATCCCCTGGAGAAGGGAAAGGCTACCCACTCCAGTATTCTTGCCTGGAGAATTCCAGGGAGAGAGGAGCCTGATGGGCTACAGTCCATGGGGTTGCAAAGAGTAAGACAACTCTTCAAAATAGCAATTCTATCTTTTGAAAACCAAATCAACACACATAGACTAAACTTGAACTTAAGGGTGTACCCAGCCAACAAGGAATGTTAGTCAAGCGAAACTCGTTATTCACAGAAAGTAGAGCATATTGGAAGGACACTGTGCAATGACTTATGTAGAGGTCTAGACTAATTGACGTTTTGGTGAAAGAAATGATACTTGGTAAATGATGGCCATTCCTTTGAAATATCCCTTTGAACGTTCGACTCAGTGGCTTCTAACCTTCTGGAGAATGAAGCCCTCTTTCTAACATCAAAATATTTCAGAATCCAGATGATAACTTATTTTTAATCTGCTGATTGAGAAAGTGCCAATGACAAAAACCCACTGTGAATTTTCAGACAAGAAAATCTGTTGTGTTTTCATGAACATAACAGAACCCATATATGAAAAAGAATTAAACATGTATGCGGCCTGGACAGGATTCCAGTTTTGTTGTTGTTGTTCAGGTTCCTAACACACAAAATTCAGGCAGATCTCATGAGCCTCCATTTTGCTGTACCTGTCTCCCTCAATCCAATCTACCCTTGAAATTGCTGCCAGATTCATACCTAAAACACTTGCACCATATCAACCCTCATTCAAAATATTAAATGGCTTCTCTACTGGCTCCAGGATAAAGTCCAAATTCCTTAGCCTAGTATTCAGGGTCCTCCACAGTTTAGCTTCAGATGATCCTTCTAACCTTATCTACTATCAATTCCTTTTTCAGCTCCACTAGTCTCCTCCCTGTCTCCCACACTGTCCTACCTTTGTTCACATTGGTCCCTCATTTAGAATGCATTCCATCTCTTCTCAATCTATTCAGGTTCTACCCATTTCCCAAACACTCAGCTCAGATTCCATCTCCTCCTTGAAGCCTGGCCAGACCTCAGCAAGCTGAAGAGCTCTTTTCTCTAAACCCTGAGAGCACTTTTGTTTGACTCAGTGGCTTCTAACCTTCTGGAGAATTAAGCCCTCTTTCTAACATCAAAATATTTCAGAACCCAGATGATAGCCTATTTTTAATCTGTTGATTGAGAAAGTGCCTGATGACAAAAACCCACTGTGAATTTTCAGACAAGAAAATTTGTTGTGATTTCATAAACATAACAGAACATCCACATATGAAAAAGAATTAAGCATGGATGTGGCCTGTTATTCTTAAATGTGCCATTTGATGACTTTTAACAAATACCTACATTTAGATGCTAGTGTGTTATAAGACGGAGAAGGCAATGGCACCCCACTCCAGTACTCTTGTCTGGAAAATCCCATGGACAGAGGAGACTGGTAGGCTGTAGTCCATGGGGTCATGAAGAGTCGGACACTTACTGAGCCACTTCACCTTCATTTTTCACTTTCATGTATTGGAGAAGGAAATGGCAACCCACTCCAGTGTTCTTGCCTGGAGAATCCCAGGGATGGCGGAGCCCGGTGGGCTGCCATCTGTGGGGTCACACAGAGTCGGACACGACTGAAGCGACTTAGCAGCAAGAACACAAGCACAGTACAAAGGCCTGAAAAGACTGCTCCAATTTTAAGAATTAAGGTAGCACTATAACAGTCTCAATTTATGGCACAGGCAATATTTATGTAGAATTTTCACCTGGAAGAGTAATAATTTTAAAAATAGCTTATGTTTCTTGAGCATTTACTACATGTCAGGCATTGTGCTAAGCACCTTACAAGTAATAGCTTATTTGCTTCTTGTGGCAATTTCATGAGATATTTACTATAATTGTCACGTTTGAAAGATGAGAAAACCACAGCTTAAAGATGTTTAAAAACTAGCCTAAGGTCACACAATTAGGTTTCAAATATCTTTGATTACCATACCTTTTATGAAACCACTTTTTATGAAAAGTCAAGTGTTGTTCAATGAGGGTTTTATCATCCTTAATCATGTCTCTGATGGAGAGCCTAACAATCATTGAAGGGCACAGCAACAGAAACGTCCCAGAAGAGCAGGGCATTAAGCAAAGGTGTATCAGTGCATGCTGCAATTTGGTGAAAGGTAAAACAAACTAGTGTATGAAGAACGGAAGCAGATGGGCTGGCTCGGGTTCAGAACCTCAATCATATCAATCTGGAAAAATGGTGTACTTGCCTAAAATGTAATCAACCTACCAAATTTACATCTCAGATCATACCCCTTTCCCATGCTTCACCAAACCACAGGAGCACCCAGACCTAAATCCTACCCATATTGGGTATTAATTGAGCAAGTACTTATGGAGTACTCCAGGTACTCAGAGGACCCGCAAAGGCTATCAGGAGAAGTGAGGATCTCCAGGGGAAGTAAATCTCTCTTTCCATGGAAACACTGCAGTAGCCATTCCCAGTAGATATGTTTGCTTAAAAAAAAAAAAAAAAGTCACCTGTATTATTCTTTACTAATTGTTGCTCTTCTTTGAGCAGGTTTGAACCTTTGAGTAGATGACAGGGACTGGAGTTAGTATTTTAAGTCTATAGCTGAAGAGAAGGTATAATTTGTTGTAGGACATGTATTAAGTGAACCTTAAACATGCATTCCTATATGTATTAGGTGGAGACAAATACTATTTGATTCCACTTATACAAGCCACCCAGAATAGTCAAACACCTACAGTCAGAAAGTACACTGGTAGATGCCACGGGCTGGGGAATGGAAGCATGCAGTGGGGGGATGGGGACTTAGTGTTTAATGGGGACAGAGTTTCAGTTTAGGAAGGTGAAAAATTTGGTAGATGGACGATGGTGAGAGTGCCCAACAATGTGAATGTACTTAGTGCCAATGAACTGTACAGTTAAATATGGTTAAAATAGTATATTTTATGTGACTTTTACCACAATAAAAATTTTTTTAAAAAAGAACCTCGAGCCTCCACTAGGTGAAATAGGCCCAGTGATAAAGGTGCAACCTCTATTTTACAGTGGGGAGGGCAGAGGCTCAGAGATCTTAGTCGCTCAGTCATGCCCAACTTCTTATGACCCCATGGACTGCAGCCCATCAGGCTCCTCTGTCTATGGAGTTCTCCAGGCAAGAATACTGGAGCGGGTTGTCATTTCCTTCTCTAGGGGATCTTTCCAACCCAGGGATTGAACCCATGTCTCTTATGTCTCCTGCATTGCCAGGTGAGTTCTTTACCACTAGCACCATCTGGGAAGCCCAGAACCCGGGCTTGTCTGGGATCAGAGATCTTACATGATAATAACAAAACAGCCAATGGATATTAAATATTTCTTAGAAGTCAGTGTGTTCTAAGTGCTTTACCGACTCATTTAACTATCCTCACATCCCGAGAGGTAGAAACTTTCATTTTACAGACCAGGAAGCAGAGATAGAAACAGTTCAGTAACTATTCAGCATCACACTCAGTCTCCAGCAAGTGGTAGGGCTGGTTTCCTTGTTTCAGAGCCTTCCCCCAGTCCTCTGCTCTCTCTCAAAACCCATATGTCAGTTACAGAATTATGACACTGAGATTTTGAGATTTTAAGCCCAGGTTAGTCTGACTGCAAAATCTATCCTTACTATCATGCAATACTGCTTTGCTACATATATATATATACATACACACACACATATATATATATTATCCATTCTCTGCTTTCCTTAGGGCAAGTATCAGAAATTTGTGCTGAAATGGTAATACATAAATAAGTACATGATTTCAGATAAAAATGCCCTCATAACTTCTTACCTGCAGTCTTTTCTCCCTACCTGTCACCCACTGGAAAAGACCCTGATGCAGGGAAAGACTGAAGATAGGAGAAGGGGATGATAGAGGATGAGATGATTGGATGGCATTACTGACTCAATGGAAATGAATTTGAGCAAACCCCAAGAGACGGTGAATGACAGGGAAGCCTGGTGGGCTGCAGTTCATGGGGTTGCAAAGAGTCACATACGACTGAGAAACTGAACAACAACAAATCATCTGTTGAACCAAAGTTTCAAAATACTACCTAAGTGTATTTCTCAGACCAGACTCAATCGCATTACTCTCCTGTCTGCAAGTCTTTGGGCCATCCAGCTCTTTCAGGATTGAATTCAAACTCCTGAACTTGGTACATAAGGCTGTAGGTTGTTCATCATCTGCTTGGGTGACTGTCTTAGTCCCATCTCTGTGCACTCTAGCCATATGTCTCACCTCTTCTGCCACACACAGTCCCCGGGATTAGAAATGGCTTTGCTCCTTCCTGGCAAAACATCCAGTGTTTTTTCTACCTCTCCTTCAAGATTCAGTTTAAGCATTACCGGTTTGCAGACACTATCCTCAATCACCACAGTCATGGCTGGGTATCCCTTATCCTCTGGAGAATACAGTCCTGATTATCAAGTATGGTGGTCATCTGACTGCTGCTGCTGCTGCTGAGTCGCTTCAGTCGTGTCTGACTCTGTGCGACCCTATGGACGGCAGCCCACCAGGCTCCCCCGTCCCTGGGATTCTCCAGGCAAGAACACTGGAGTGGGTTGCCACTGCCTTCTCCAATGCATGAAAGTGAAAAGTGAAAGTGAAGTCACTCAGTCATGTCTGACTCTGTGCGACCCCATAGACGGCAGCCCACCAGGCTCCCCCATCCCTGGGACAAACCTAGACGGAGTAAAACGCAGAGACATTGCTGACAAAGGTACAGTCAAAGCTATGGTTTCTCCAGTAGGCATGTATGGATGTGAGAGTTGGACCATGATGATTGGATGGCATCACCGACTCAATGGAAGTTAATTTGAGCAAACTCTGGGAGACGGCGAATGACAGGGAAGCCTGGTGTGCTAGTTTTGTGGGGTCACACGAGTCAGACACAATTTAACAACTGAACAACAAATGATTATCATCATTCACTTGCATTAGTATACAATAACAAATATATATTGACTGTTTATTCACTTCCAAGCTTTCTATCAGCTGCAGAGAACACAATAGTAAACAGGCCTATCCCTCCCTTTAAGGACTCATGAGCCTTAATAGCTGAAATACATATAAGAAATGAAGCTGTAGTTCCTCTATCGGGTAATAATCTTAGATAAGGTAACAAAAAATCTTAAGGCAGATTTAAGCATTTCAATAAGCACTAAGCTTTTGGGCTATGGGCAGTCTGTATTTTTTGAGTATAAAGGATGTAGGCTTTAAAATCAGCCTGACATGCTGTTGAATCTCTTTTCCAACACAGATACTATGCTGTATAGACTAATCACAAACTCTTTAAGATGAGGTGCAAAGAAGTTCTCCTAGTCTTTTTGAGGGTAAAACAAATAAGATAGGTGGAAGGAATGAAAGATCTGCTCAAATAGCTAGTGAGAACTCAGTCTACTCAGCCCATAGTCCTTATTTTGCTAAAATAGTATTTTTCCCACACAAAAGTTCCCTTACATAAGGTAACAGACACAGTGATAAGATAGGGAAGTATTTTAGATTTTGATTTAGATTAATTTTATGAAAAAATCTGATTTGTATTATAGGGAATACTTTAAATACCTCCTTGAAATGTGTATGGTAGAGTTTGCCCACCTTTTTTCAGAGTGACAGAATACCAGAAGCATGAAATAGAACTGAAAAATCTGCAAAATCAGCAAACTACTTTGTATTAGGTTGGCCAAAATGTTTCAAACACACTTTTTGGCCAACCAAATACATAGTCATAGTAAGAGTTTACTTATAAACTACTTGGGGTTCTGAAACTTAACATAAATCCTTGATTAGCTTCTCAAAATGTATGCCCTCTTTTAATAAAGGCAATATCTAGCAGTCTTTGAGGATAGCTATGTAACAAATGACTTTTTCCTACCCAAAGTGAAATGGAAAAATAGAAAATCTGCAATTATGTGATAATTTTCTATTATATTACATGTTCGGAGGCAAAAGGAGGAAAATAAATTACTCTTAGACCTTACCCCAAGTAAGCAAGATGAGAACAACCATGTGTGTGTCCGTGTGTTCTAAGTCACTTTAGTTGTGTCCGACTCTGCAATCCTATGGATGGTAACCCATCAGATTTCCCTGTCCTTGGATTCTCTAGGCAAGAATACTGGAGTGGGTTGCCATGCCCTCCTCCAGGAGATCTTCCCGACCCAGGATCGAACCTGTGTCTCATGTCTCCTACCACTAGCTCCACCTGGGAAGCCCAAGAATAAGCACACACATACACAAAACCACACCACTTTTATCTATATACTGCTCACCCCACAACGTCTTCAGGCACCCTCAGAAATTAGTAATTACTTAAAGCAGAAAATCCATGATCAAAGGGATAAGAATTAGCCTAAATAACTAGTATTCACTAAAGATTTGCGTATCTCTCTGGGGGAAACCATAAGTTTCTCCCAGAGACAGGATGCCCTTAGGTAGATACATCTTTCTGTTCCTATGAAAGTTTTAGCCCAGCTAGGGAAGAGGTGAGCCAGAACTATTAGGTATTGGGAATAGATGAAAACTGTCTATATTCAGGTCATTAGTTTATCAAGAAGCCTGGCCTCCTAGAAACTCTGAGCCTTTTCCATGCAGTATTGGAGTTCCCATATATTAAAGATACAGTTAGTGATATACAATCAACCAGGGTACGTTTGCTAACCTGTAAGCCCCACACGACACCCCCCTTTATTCCTCCCACTTGATCTCCTCTACTCCCTGTCATTCTCTCTCCTGTTCTTAGAACGTGCCATGCACATCCCAGCTCCTGGCGTTGGTCACTGCCCTTCTATGGAGCCCCCAACAAATGCCATTTAAAGCTGCTTCTTTGAGTTTTACTTGGTTACCATAAGCTGGTTCTCAAAGTCAAGAGACATATGACCAGTGTATCATCCACTTCCAAATATCTGCTGCTGCTAGGTCATGTCAGTCGTGTCCGACTCTTTGTGATCCCATGGACTGCAGCCCACTAGGCTCCTCTGTCCATGTGATTCTCCAGGCAAGAATACTGGAGTGGGCTGCCATTTCCTTCTCTAGGTCCAAATATCTTCCAAGGCTTCTGAGCCTTGGAAAAAGACTTCTGAGCTTCTGAGGCACAAAAGACTTCTGAGCAGTAGTAAAACTGCAAGCACTTTTTAAATTTCACAGTAATACTGTTTCAATCCAAATGTGCATATAATGACTATGATAATGAAAAGCAGAGATGACTTCCCATCTCTGTTTGATCCCAGGGAGGCTTAACAGAGACAGACGGCTGGTGGAATTATAATTAAGTCTAAAGCTTTGAAAACTAGTAAGAGACAATCCCCTAGAAGTGAACCTATTGATACAATATGCTATATGCGCCCAACAGAAGGAAGGAGTCTCATACACTCATGCACAAAAGAACTTAGAATCAGAGGAGGACTACCCTGGGGAGTTGTCCTTAAAATGAAGTCCTTCTGTCATCAAGGCCTTTGCCATTGGTCCTTTTATAGGTCTGCTGTTTGCTAGAGAATGTCTCCAGTCATGAAGACAGTGGGAGTACTGATATTTGGTATGAACGTATTAGAAAAGGTATTGGCAGATGGTGGGAACTGTGGTGCTGGAGAAGACTCCTGAGAGTCCCTTGGACTGCAAGACCAAAGCAGTCAATCCTAAAGAAAATCAATCGTGAATATTCATTGGAAGGACTGATGCTGAAGCTAAAGCTCCAATACTCTGGTTACCAGAGGCAAACAGCTGACTCATTGAAAAAGACCCTGATGCTGGGAAAGATTGAAGGCAGGAGGAAAAGGGGTCAACAGAGGATGAGATGGCTGGATAGCATCACCAACTCGACAGACATGAGCTTGAGCAAATGCCAGGAGATAGCAAAGGACAGGGAAGCAACGTGCTGCAGTCCATCGGGTTGCAAAGAGTCAGACACAACTTAGCAACTGAACAACAATTGGCAGATGGTGGGAATAACATTCTCTCCCATAAGTGATATACTGATTTGAAAACCTAGAGTCTGGACTCAAACAGCACTTGATTCAAATACCAGTGGTACCAATTACAAACCATGTGTCTTTCAACTTGGCATCTAACTTTCCAAGACTCAGTTTTCTTACATTGGGTTGGCCAAAAAGTTCATTCGACTTTAAGTAAAAAATGAAAGACATCTGTCATTTTCACCAATTACTTTTTGAACAACATATTCACTAACCAAACAAACATTCTGGAGAACTCAACAGAAGACAGTAATGGTACTCTGTTTAGTTGCTTAAATTATATCCAACTCTTTTGCAACTCTGTCCATGGGATTTCCTAGGCAAGAATACTGAAGTATGTTGCCATTTCCTTCTCCAGGGGATCTTTCTGACCCAGGGATCAAACCCATGTCTTCTAGAAGGGGTTATTATTTACATGTGGTCTAGAAATTTGAAGAGCACTTAGTAAGTCACTGCTGCTGCTGCTGCTGCTGCTGCTAAGTAGCTTCAGTCGTGTCCGACTCTGTGTGACCCCATAGACGGCAGCCCACCAGGCTCCCCCATCCCTGGGATTCTCCAGGCAAGAACACTGGAGAAGGTTGCCATTTCCTTCTCCAATGCATGAAAGTGAAGAGTGAAAGTGAAGTCGCTCAGTTGTGCCCGACTCTTAGCGACCCCATGGACTGCAGTCCACCAGGCTCCTCCATCCATGGGATTTTCCAGGCAAGAGCACTGGAGAGGGTTGCCATTTCCTTCTCCAATGTATGAAAGTGAAGAGTGAAAGTGAAGTCGCTCAGTTGTGTCCGACTCTTAGTGACCCCATAGACTGCAGCCCACCAGGCTTCCCCATCCCTGGGATTTTCCAGGCAAGAGCACTGGAGTGGGTGCCATAGCCTCTCCGAGTAAGGCACTAGTGTGTTACAAGTTTTGCTGATCATCCTCACAGCAAGTAAGACCTGCTATTGTCCCCATTATACAGTTGAGGAGACTGACACATACAGAAGCAAACACATCTGAGCTCACAGAGCCAGCAAATGGAGCTGAGGGTCAAACCCAGTGTCCTACCCACCATGTTGGTGATCAAAGGATCCTCTGAAGGTTAATGAAATGAATCATAGAATGGTCAGCTTAGTGACTAATAAGTTATTTATAAAAATTACCCATTATTTTTATTAAGTACCAATCGATATGTGAGAATTATTCCCATAACTATATATGCAAATATTAAATCTTAAATTATTTTTTTCATCCTTTCATGGCTTTTGCTCAAGAACACTTTGAAAGAGGCCAATTTTGTGAGTTTTAGAGTTTTACAAACTCTAAAAATGTCACTTAGAAGCTCTTTTACACACAGCGTCCCTTCATCTTCCAGAAACTAAATCATGTGCAGAATGTAAACAATAAAATTAGATTACCATTTTTCTATTGACAATAGAATATTTGACCACAAATATACAAATATAGTTTTTTAAATGTAGCCTCAAACCATAATTTTATACACATTCACTCTAGTTTCCATGTTTTTCATAAATAAGATTTCTTAAAAATACTCTGGTAGGATATAACTGTACTTTATGAAATTAAAATTACAGTGAGGAAAACAAATTCAAGATAATTTGCATTCTAAGCTTTGTAGGAATGATAAATCAACTTTAAACTCCTGATAATACAAATTTGTAAAACTGAATTAACCTATCATCCTAAAATATGCAATACACAATTAAATCAATCTTAAAATGCAGAAAATTTAGCCACCTAATTTGAGATTGTATCTCTTATCATCTTGGAAATCTGATATACCAATTCAAAATTACTATTCAAATTACCATCAGAATTCCTGAAACCCTATTTGCAGTAAAGATTCCAACTGCATCTGGTTTAATGTCACTTCAAGGCAAATTCCTCTGCTTTAAGACAAGTTTAGCCTCTTCTTGAGTTTGTATCTAAATTTACAATCGAGAAAACTCAGATTGAGAGCTTTTAGTTCCGCCCGCTCACACCTCTTTTTTGCCCTTCCCCACTCCTCACCCCCAGACAACCAAAAATAAACACTCACACTAGCAATACATGAACTGACCAATCTTAGGCTCCCATGGTCTTAAGACAGCCAGAAAAAACAAAGATGGAAGAATCACTGCTTTGCAAACAAGGCCTTAATTAGGTATGTAAATAAAAATCCCTTTACTGCTAGACCCGCAAGTCCTTCTGAAGAAACATTTCCCAGCTACTTTCCACATTTACACAACACAAACATCAACATGCAGCTTCTACTAAAGAGAGACCTGAACATATACCTATACGTTAGAAATCCTCTCAGATCAGATGCTCATATTTAACTGACGGAAGCATCATCGCCCAAGAGCCCAGGTCTTAAAAATTATTCTTTAATAATCTAATAACAAATATCTTTCCCATTCTGTCCCGGAAGACCAAAAGACTAGGAAAAAACTCAGTTAAAAGAAAAGCCACCATAACCATTCCATCAGTCTCTCTAAGTCAAGATTTAATTGTACAGCAGTAATCTACAATATTGACTAATTCCTTTGGAAACAAATTACTCCTAACAGTGCTTTTCTGAATGCAAGTCAAGCATCCACTTATGCTATGTTATATTCTTGCCTCTTTATGCTTTCTATTTCAAAGACTTATAAACTGGGTGATACCCACAGTTCACTACAACAATAACAATTCACAGAGAGGTTGGAATATACAAACATGCAGGCTTGAAACTTTTGAAACCTGAAATATTCAAGCAAGAAATCTCACTAAAAACATTTCAAGTAGGAAGTAAAAAAGCACAATGTCTGAGGTTGTAGCTCAGTGTCTTTATCCCTTAGATGAACCATGAAAATAGGCACTAGCCTGCAAGGACAGAACCTACAAACACTGAGTCTTATGATAATTTGGCAGCAGACTTAAGAAGAAACTTAATATTCTCTGCCTTGCCACTCCATTCCCTTCTTATTTGTTCTTGAGATGAAGTTATGGTTTTTGAGACAGAAGATTTTCATGTTTTCTTAGCCTCATAAGAGGAACAAGTGGTTGCAGGAAATTAAAAAAAAAAAAAAAAAAGGCCCTGGAGAAAGAAGACAACCTATCTAAGTGGAGCTAGGGTTAGCAACTATGTAAACTCAATGGAAGTTTTGTCAACCTAACTAAGGAGATGCATTGCAACTGGACTACCATAAAATCACTTTAAATTTCCACTGTGGCATAGAGAGCCTGAAATATCTATTATGGACTTAGGGGAGGTGATTGATATTTTAAACATTCTTTGAAAAGTTAAGGAATTTCTTGTGGCTTTTTTTTTTTTCATTCCACTAATTCATTGGTGAATATTGCTAGTTTCGAAATAAATAAGATTTCAAAAAAGGGATAGGAAAATCTATAAAGATTCTATTCCAGGAACGCTTGCAGACACTGAATTCACTGATTTTAAGCTTAACTCCTCTAGTGGTGACTGAAGGGAAAGACACACATGCCTTATGGAATATGTAAGTGGCATGATAAATTGATTCACAAACTTAATAATAACCCAGAACTTTCTGATGCTGTTTGCATCCAAACAGGCCTGTCACACAGATGGTGGGGAAAGTTTGGGTCCACGTTTTCAAACTGTGCGCTAAAATTGAATACCCCAGTCAATGGACTAAAACTTCATGTATTCTCTGGATAATTTATACTGATACCTCTCACCTCACTTTCTAACTACCATAACCCTTGTAAAGTACTCCAGTAAAGAATGCCTGTAAACAAAAGAGGTAAATATACAGGTATGATAAAAAACAGCAATAAGAAAAGAATGCCCGAAAACAGAGTCAGATGAGTAACTGGGTACTTGTTTGAAATATGACTTAGAAATGGATTTTTTAGGCCAAAGATAAATTAGAGTTTCTTTCAGGATAAGAAATAATTTCTAAGTGTCTCTCAGGCTGATGGTTTGGCAGGTTATATAGCTATCTAAGATATTCTCTCATTTTTGATTTATTATAGCTATGTAAAACTTTGATGAAGTACATATTCCTGAATATGAACATGATATCAAGCTATTAAATGTAAATATTCAGAAATATGATCATCTCACATGCCCTTAAAAAACCAACCACACATCATTCACACGAAGCGATGCAAGAGGCAGTTTCCAACACATACTCTGTTTTAATACTGTCTGATTCGTCTTTTGTAGATGATTTGCCAGTAAAATGAAGACAAAATGAAAACATTTTACCCCTATTTCTTCATATATGAAAAAATTAACTCTCATCATTTCACAATTATTCCTACCAATATGTATTGGTCTATTCCCTTAAGCAAAACAATTTAACATACTTAAAGCTTTGTTCTTTAAGTTACTTTAGATGATTGTCTTACTTGGACTTCACAGTGATGAGAATGACTGTAAAGGTTTCCATCCCTGGTCCCCTGACGCTGCCCTCGGTGGTCGCCCCGCCCGCCAACACTGGTCTGGGGTAGGCCAGTCCAGGGCCCTGCAGTGGTCTGTACACACCCCGAGTCCAGTCCATACAGCAACAGCTGCCATGCTCACATGTGAAGCCAAATTCCATAGGACAGAAAGGAAGGACTGCTGGCTTTTTATCTTATTTGCTCTATAAAACCTACTTAAACACTAGAGTGACTTTCCTATACATAACTGAGATTTCTTTTTGATTGCCTATTGATATGGACAGAGAAGAGTTTCCCATACAAATGAACCTTTTTCAGAGATTTTTTTTCTTTTTGGCTAGGTCAGCAAAGTTTCTTCTTTTAACAGAGACCATTTTCCATAATGTGAAGGTATTTACTCAAAAAGGAAAATACAGACTACTTACATGTAAAAACAATCACTGTCGCTATGAAAGTTACCAGTTAACTCCTATCAGAAACAACTGATTTTGTTATTGTATCTCTTACCAGAAATTTCATATTATTATCAGCTTTAAAAGGCTTTCCTCACACATACTGGAATACTGCACCAAACAAACAATTTTATGACATGGGGTTTTTTGTTTGTTTTTTAAGAACTATGATTAAAGATCATCATGGTGATTAAGAAATGATGATTAGGGTTTGGTTCATGCATGGAATTCTAAGATCAATCATCTATCGAACGTCTAATGAAACTTATGCTCTAAGGTCCTAAAGCTTGATAAGGAATAAATAAGCAAAAATATCACCTTCAAAGAAGAAAATTTTCTAGAGAATAAAATAAAAATAGATACAATACAAAACATACCCTTCTATGAAGCTTTAAAAATATAGTACTTAAAAAAAACATGCACACCAGCTAATGATACACACAAATAGCTTTACCTATATGTTTAGACTTAGGTATACATGCATTTAAATAGGTATTTCTACTTACATGAAATTTACATAAATATTTGTATGCATTATACAGAAATCATTGAACAGTACTATGTTTGAAATATATACTTAATCTTTACAAAGTAAATGAATTTCATATTATCTTCCAGATAAGGTTGTATATTTGTAAACAGTAAGTATCTTTTACTTCTTTATATTTTAACGGTGAAAGTCACAAGAATATTAGGCACACAAATTATTTTATTGCTATTTAGTGACACTCCAGGCCAATGCTGCATTGAGACAAATTGGGTTATATTTAGTAACAAAGGGAAAGTAAAATAAAGGAAATAATTTCAAATGTTCATGGCTCATAGAGCAAAATAATTACAATTGATCCTGTGCTGTGAAGAAAAATCGAAAAGGAAAAACACACTCAAAGCATAAATATGTCATGCACACACACACGTGTACTGTGCATATACATATGCATCTCTCTGAAATAACACCCGTCTATGAATGGCGTAATAACCTAGCAACATCAGCCCCTCACTGAGGGTGAATGCTGATTCATACGTCAAATGACCTAAACAAGAACTGGAAGAGCATTTTCACGGATTTGACAACTGAAATCATAGCCACCTAGGAACCCCGGGTACAGTGATGAAGAAACAAGGTGCAAAGTAAACAGTGAGAAGGCAGCCACTCACCTTCGGTGCCATTGGGAGTCATGGAATTACTATTTATATGAGAGTTATCGAGTTTGGGGGATTCACTACTACCACTCAGACGGCTATGCGGGCTGGTTAGATCCTGCATTTCCATAGACCTAAAGACAAGAAGCCTTCCGTTTGACAGATGTACCAAATTCATAACCCCACTATTTAATGCGCTAACGACTTGACACCTCCTTTGAAACACATTCGCACAAAAGTCCCATTGTATCTATTTTCTTCAACTCCAAATAGTTCCCTCTTACATTTTCACTTCAGCCATCCTTTCAAAATGTGGACTATTAAAAGATGTCACTGACCATACCTATCCAGCCAAATATCGTAAGGAGTGTTTTGGTTTTTTAAAAAAAATTTCTTTTTCTCTCCTTCAATAGCTCATCAAGTGCCAAGATCTAATGAGATGATTCCATCTGTTTTTATTATCAAAGAAAACAGACCATCCTACTTTTCTTTTTAGATGGGGGGGCGGGGGGAACCCTAAGGTGTTATTTTTCTAAAACACAAAAGTGTAAAATTGAAAAAAAAATTCACTTTTGTATGGAATCTCTTTCATCTAATAAATTAGCACTAGGAACTCCCTTATAATTTACCACCCAATTGTAATTTAATGGGTCTCCAAACCAAATAAAACACTTGAAGCCTATAGTCCAATGACAGGGAATGAGATAGCCCTGATGCATGTGTTTACTCTGGCAAACTGCTTAATTGTTCCTCTGTTTCCCTTGAAACAAATGCAGCATTAAAACATTCTGATGTCGGCTCACTTGTTTGCTTTGTGGATTACATACAGCCAGCCCAAGTGAGGAGGGATCAGGCCGGCATACAGTGAGTGCCCAGGAACATGAGCACTCAGGATACCTCAGCTGTCACCTACTTGGGGAAATCAGAACAATGCCATTGCCCTGCTCAAATTGGGGATTTTTACAACACAAAACAGCAAAATCTTCCCGGAAAGTTCTTAGGCTCAGCAGTTACTCTATAGGAGATAGAAGCCCCTATTCATGTTCACAGCTGCAGAACCATCCATTTCTATTTCACCTTTTCTTAATGAAGAGAGGAGACCATTTCTTTCAAGTGACTAAAAACACATCTAGATACCATTCTGTTCTCTGCCAGCCAAGTGTTTGGAAGTCTAAGGCCTATTCACTTTATGTTAAACTTTATGTTTTTCTTTAAAAAAAAAAAAAAAAAAGAGGGGGATTAATATTACATGTATGAAGCTAAGACTGTCTGCTCCTCACCCCCACCGGGTCAATAAAAGCTAGTCAATTTGGAAGTTGCGCTTAGACTGCAAATGTCAGCTTTTATAATAAAGAACGTGAACTGTTTTACTTCTAAAGTGAGTTTTGACTTCCCCCAAGTTTTTGGGATTCAAATGAGAAATGGCTTAAAAATCCAACTTTTCTCCCCTGATTCTCAATACATATTCAGAGTTTTCCTAACCCCAGAAAGTACAGACCCTAATCATTTTCAAATCCAGGCTCCTCTTCACTTTCTACATATTTAACTTTTTTTCTTTTACAAACACACTCACACACACACATTGTTAAGTAATTTCCAACCAAGGCTATTAATAGAAATAATTAAGAAATACTAGACAAAAATAGATAGGGGGTCACAGAGAGGTAATCTCCCCAAATGTCAAATATCAACAGTATCCTTACCTGCAACTTGAGGAAACAGCAACATCTGAACTGGTTTGAGATGTTTGCACCTGTGATCAGGGGTAAAAAATTAGAAGCTGTTGTTACTCTGCTTCAGTGTCAGCTCTTAATTATACAGAGCACATGGCTCAGGACGACAATGCTCTCTTTTAACCAAAAGAGAAAAGGGAGGATTCTGCAGCGGTGAAAGGCATATTGTCTTTAAGTTGAGGTCTCCACTGTTGTTTCCTCCTCCAGGTCTACCCTCCTCCTCCCCTTGTTGGGGGGAGGGGGGAGGCAGCCAAATGACGGGATAGTGATTCATCACTGGCCTATGACAGCTGCAAACGGGATTACCCCTCCCCCAATCAACATGCAAAGCAGCCTTACCCAGGCAGCTTGGAAAAGGTACTTGAAAAAAGATAGCTATTAGCAAAATGAGCATGTTTCACAGCAGCAGTTCAAGCATTAACCCTCCAGCATCCTCAGATCTTTCATCTTCTGCTATCACCAGCTGAAACAGAGTTCCCGCCCATGAGTTTGACTCCTGACAGTGTTTCTCCTCATGGTGATGGTTTTGTCCTATATTTACTATTTGTCATTGAACAGTTTACTCCAAACGGCTTCTGGGCAACTTGCAGGCTATGCCAGACTCAAGGAGAAATGGCCCAAGGCAAGTTCTTAATCATCATGGAGCCCTGCACTCATTCACCCAAGCAAACCGAAAATTCAGTGAATGTTTAAGTTCAAGGGAAATCCATGCCCGCCTGGTGAAATAGCCAGAGCAGTTCCCTTTCTGTTTAATTTTCCATCTTTTAAATCAGGAGAGAGAATGGAGAGTTGAATAATCAGTTCAGTATCTCAGCTGGCCAGAGTTCTGGTCTCTTTTGTCCCCAGAGGAATCTATATTTGGGTTTTTACTGAACAACTAACTTAGCCTGCAGGCTTTGCTAGTCCTCCGGAGGCAGCAAGGTGATAAACTCAGGTGAGGGTGGGCTGCTGGCTCACCAGCTCAGGCAAATGCCTGACTCTAAGGTAAAGAACATTCTGCATAACGTTTAAAAGGACTCAGAAATCTCGATCTTTGATGTGCATTTTCATTTAACCGGAACAGACATCAATTAGGGTTACAGAGCGAAGATGAAAAACCTGAAGCATCTCAAATGGCATAAAAGTTATCCAACCAAGTATCTTCTATTGAGTCCTGTTTTTTTTTAATTATGATTTATGACATTAAGTAGTACTACCTTTTGGCAGGAATAAAAGCATCATTAAAGTCTAAATATCTTGGTCTAATATTACATGAAATTCCTAGGTCTACTTTTTGAGAATATGTGCAGGAGGCAAAATAATTTGAAAGAGATGCCTGCGTATTCAATGAAAAGTATTTGAATGCCTGCAAGGTAGGTCACTTGACGCTAACAGCCTTCTGCAATTTTTTGTTAAATTTTCTCACCCAAGAGTAAAATGTTTCCATTTAGAAACTACAGTGATATACCTCAAGGATAAATTTCCTTTCTCCCCCATTTCCATTTTTATACACCTGGAATAAATTATAGGTGAGAACTAACTTCATTTTAAGAACTCTCTTGGCTTAATTATGTGAAAGAGTATGTAAAACATCCTTTCTATTACACGTTAAAATAATTCCTATTTTAACATTGGCTAGATACTATAATTTTAGAAACGTAAGGTTAGTTTCCTTGTATACTTTCAAAGTTTGATATTTTTATTTGAGGTTTAACCTATTCTATTTTAAATTTCAAAGTCAAATCTGTTAATAAAAAATGAGCTTCAAAACAGGAATTACTCTAACACGTTTTCTCACTGAAAACAAATGCATTTTCACAACATACTTTTTTTGTGTGCTGGCTAGACTTTTACTGTACTTTGTACAACTTTTGATTCCACATCCATGATCTTCATTTCATTAAGTATACTTCAGATATTCTTTTGTGTCTCAAGGATTATTTAAACCATGTGTTGTGTGTTACTGTTTTTAAAAATGACTCTTTAATCAAAATAACTTTAAAACAACTAATCCTCACTTAGGTTGGTCAGCTGAATCCACATCGTGGTCCAGGAAAAATAAATCTACTCTCAAGAATGCGAATGCAGACAACAATTAGACACAGATGTGAGCAAAATTAGTTACAGTTTACAAAATGCTACACTTCACATGCTTTTAGTTTTTTATGTGTAGTACAAGATTACAGCACAGTAAGGAAACATGGTCTTGTAATGACTTATCTAAAAAGAACACCTATTTCTGATTGGCGCTGATTTTCTCTTATGTTTGCCAAAATCTCTGGAAGGTTCTGGGTTTTCAAGGTCTCAAAACATAACGTGCTGCAAAAATAATTAATTAGGCACCTTTCCATTCAAAAGAGAAAAAAAAAATTTCATGGTTTTTAGAAAAATGCTGTTAGGCATTCAGTAAGCTCATGTTCTCTGCTTTATATCCATAAACCTAATATGTTCCTTGTCTCCTCCTAATCTGGTATTTTTTAATTCAAATGCTCCTAGGAGTGTAAAAATATTTCCCATAACATTATAAATGGTCATCTTAGATTACAATGAAGTCATTTCACTTTAATGCTTTTTAAAACTCTTTGTAGAGAATACCCAAGTAGCGTACTGACAGAGCTGTGAAAATACAGAGAGGGAAAAAAAAAAAGAACTTTTTAGAATTTCAATTCAAGAATCCTCAACTAGTAACTTTGACTTCTGATTAGTTAATGAGGTCTTTTAAGTTTGCCTTTTTTTCTAATTAAATTTCTAATTCTTCACAGATGTAACTTTTGTTGATGTTCAATTTGTCTCTCTCATTTTGTTAAACCTCACATAGTACTTCGCCAATCCATTGAATAGCCACATTAAATCTGTTAATACCATGCTCTTCAACCCCAGAAATTATTTCCAGAAGGCAAACTTGCTTTGAGAGATCATCAAACAAGACTTAAGGTACACATTTTATCACATTTTTCCCTACCACAGAGCTCAGGATGCAGAGCAAAATTCATGACTTTTGCACTGTTTATTATACTTTGCTAAATTACAAATCAAAAGCATCTGACAGAAGATCATGTATGAAGCCAAAAAGTTAATAATGTTCTGTGAAAAGTAAACTGTAAATGGAAAGGGATTCTAAATCTCAACAGCAGAGAGCAAATAAAATGTAGGTACTTGTCTAAATTATGGGTTTTCCATTGGCTCTTTTGCTTGCTAGAAGCAATTTTTATAAAATGACTATAATTTTAAACTTTTTTAACTCAAAAGAAATTTTCAAAGTGAAAGTACTGAACTTATCTAAATAAATAGAGTTGGCAGGCAAGCTAGTTTTGCCCAACCACAGATCAACGTGAGTACTCCCAAATTTGAAAGACAATGGCAATTTTCTAATCAGAATGTATTTTATAGAGGGGGAAAAAAAAGGTGCCTTAGGCAGAAACCTGCTTTTAAATCAGAATATATTCTTGCTACAATGTTCCTCAATCAATATTTCCTACCATGGTGTCAATGATGTAATAAAAGTCTAAACCCAAAATTGAAATGAACTTTCAGAAAAGGCAGATAGATGTCTTTTCAGTGTTAATACTTATCTCCTTCTTTATCAAAGACTCCATAAAATGAATGCTTTAAAACTCCTGATTTCTAGTGATATACACTGTATCACTTTTTAAAGTATCTCGTTTAAAAAGGACAAAATAGAGTTCCTAGGAAAACAAAAACAAGTACATATTTAAAAGACTGATTCTACCTACAGTCTTCAAGGACTGTTTTTAAAATTAGCATTTAAGATGTTGAATGTATCAATAATACTCTGATGACTGATTAAATGGAAGACGGGGTTTATTCTCATGGCAAGTTTCTTTTTTTTTAAGATATTCTTTACAAAATAAATTTCCAAATACAAGAGGAAACTCTGAGAAAATCATTGATTATATCTATCAAACACCCAGAGCAGTTGACTTCCCTTTACCATTCTAAAACTGAACAGTTGTTCTAAAACTGAACACTGGCTCAATCAGGCTGCTCTGTCACAGCGAAGAATTTTCAGGATTGAAAATCCATGGCTGTTTGCTCACTTACTGAACACTTCGGGCCTTAGGAGAACTTAAGCTGCGACAAAGTCAAATATCAAATATTTGATAATGCAGAAAAACATGACTTTTGCGTGCATATCTTCAAATCTCAAACAGTGGGCAAAAAAACTTGCACACGCCTAAAATAAAACCTACTCTGAAAAGACACATTAAAAAAACAATCCCCAGACTATAAAACTTCACTGTGTCCTTAACTAGAGACTTTTTGTACCCTTGTCATTTTAAGAAATGAAACATAAAAACGCTTGCCTACATTCAGTGACAGCTCTGAATTTATGGAATTCCTGCAAAAGCTGTGCTTAAATGTTTCAAAAACTCCTCCCAAGAAATATAAGCCCATGAGTCATTAGCAATTCATACATTCATTTTGAATGACAAATATTTTAAGTGGTAATTCAAAAGTTGAAGAACCTTGTTTTTAATTTCCAGGTCCATTCAAGTCCTATTAAGTGTCAATAAGTGAGAAATATCTTAATTTGCAAATGTTTATTATTTCACCTTTTGAAGATGAGCCCGTTTAATATAATGTTTGGGAAATTTGTGTATTGAAACAAAAGGATTTCCTTCCTTAAAAATGGGTTTCAATTTATTTTTGTTATCTGTTGTCCTTAGAAAATGTTAATTCCTTCCTCCTTTTCTCCAACCCACCCAAAATGTGTAGGAAAAGCTATCTCTGTGTTAAAATGGATATAGACAGATACCGCTTTCATCAATATCACATAGTAATAGTTGAGGTTTGTGCAGAAGAGAGATATGAAGTGATCCCTTTACAAGAGTATTGCCCTGCAAGAAACTTTTTTTTACATATAAGGCAACAAGTCATTGTTAACAATTAATTTCTAATTACCTCTTAATGATTCTAATCGCTCAGTTAAATTGGGGGTTAAGAACGTATACTTTTATGATGGAGCCCAGTGGCCCATAAAGCACTGGGCACAAAGTGTCATAATCTTCCCCACGCCCTAATGTTTTTCTTTTAAAACAAATCAAAACAATAACTCAAAGCGCTCTTGTTATCTTGGGCTTTGCCCACAGGACAGCTGGTGTCACGCAGTACAATTTTTCAAACAGTCAGCTTGTACTTACAGCGCTTTACATCTGCTGCATCCACCAGTTTCCTGGGCTCCTCCGAATTTTCTGGTTTAGCAAACCTCCATTCCAGACATAGTTTTTGCTCCTGGAGGAGGACGCGAGAGGGTCTTAAGGGCTCCCGGAGGAGCCCGGCGCCGTTGGAAGCGGAGCGCGTCCGCTGGGGGAAGCCGGGCCGCGGGGACCGCCGCCTGGGCGCTGCTGCAGGCTCGGGCTGCCGAGCGACTGAACGCACACGCTGGCCCCGGCGAGAAAACCGCCACACCGGACGGCAACAGGAAGGCTCCGAGTCGGAAGTGGCACTGGAGAGTTTCTACCTCGCCCCAAACTCGGAGCCATCAGCTCCCACCGGTCTGTTTAGCCAGCGCCTTGAGCCCCGCGCTCTTTCGTTCTCTAAACGGCAGCAGCTGATAGCATCTGAGAAGCCCAGACAAAGAAACAGCACCATCTCATCTCTCGGTTTGTTTGCGCAGCCTTGTAGGTCTGCCCGTGGAGCCTCGGGGCTTTTTTTTTGTTTTTGCAACGCAAACCACAGCTATTCTCTTGTCCTAACCTTATTGGTTTAAATGCAACAATTGAGAGGAGCCCTGCTCTCTCTGACTCAACCTTGCTGCTCCCAAAAAATTTATTATGTAAATGAACGCGCCCCCATGCTATCTGAATAAACAGCTGTGTGAGAATCAGGGGACACTGTCAACACACGTCTCTTGCTACAGCAGCTACCAATTACGAGCTTTGGGGAGCCGTTTCGCGTTATCTTTCATAGTTTCCCAAAACTTGTTTTCAAGCCCTGAAATTTAGAGAATCGATACTTTAAAAAAAAAAATTTTTTTTTTCCCCTGAATGTAACAACCAACAGGTCTGGGGGAAAATGAAAACTAGTATGGCTATTTCTATTTTAAATAAGTAAAGGGAGAGAAAAAGCAAACGTGTAAGCCATCAATATCAGCTTAACAATGAAAGCCTGGATGTTAGCTCGGCAGTGATTTCTAGAATGGCAAGTTTTACGGGAGCAATTTTTTTTTTTTTTTTTGGATATGAACCAGATACTATTTCAGTGTTGATATTTTAAAATGATTTGGGGGAAAAAGATTTATTTTATCTAGAATTCTTACAGTCTGTTCTTTTTAAGAAGAATTCTAACTAAATTCAATCTATGCATGCTAGTCTATAATGCTCACCTGGGTAGCTGAGCTATTCAGATTACAACTAAATTAAAGATTAAAATATTTACTTACTATCATGTTTTAGGCAAATAAATGACTTCAGTTATTAGATCAATGACTTAACCATTACATTGATTTCAAATATTTAAAGAAGGCATCACTTACATGGCTAATTATTATATTTGCCAGCCTGTATCATAATTAAAATATAAATGTTTATTTTTGATACTACTCACTCACCATAACCAAGTTTGTACTTTAAAATGGAATCTTTATACCCTTTGGATTTTCCTTCGAAGTATCTGACAGTAATACTATTCTATGGGTCTAGTCTTTCTATTATTAATAATAAGTATCTTCTTATTAAGGCTCCTGCCTTGGTATGAAAAAAACATTTTTAAAATCACAGTAACTTCTTAAATGATTTTATAATGCATTTCAGATCATCAACTCGTAAAAAAAATAGACACAATTTTACCTTACCTTTACTTTGCTAATTTGTAAATGAAAGCACCGTTCTGATGCAAACAAAACAAAAAGCTTCTAATGACCAAAATTCAATATAGACTTTCCCATCTCCCCCCACAAAGGGTGCCAATGTAAATTCCTCAGAAGAGAACATTCTGTTAAACCTAACAGACAGCTTAAACTGCTAATGCACCTAGGATTTCATTTCGTATGGTACCAGCAAGGAAACCTGGGCTAACCATCTACCATATTTGGGAAACCAGGTCAAAAATCAGTTGATCGCTATTGGATCTGTTCATGCAGCTAAATAGAATTATGTTACCACCTACAGAACTTTCTTAGAACAGAAGTATTGGTTATTTAATATACTAAAGTATATGTGCAGAAAATAAAATACTCCAGTGCCGTGAGATAAAATATAATGATACGTCAATTCAATCTATGATAGCGAACACCCGCACAGTAACTGCTTTTGCTATCATATTTATTTCTAAGCTTCATAAAATACAAAATTTGAGGTGCTGGTTGGAGAATTCAACTGTGTTTGAAACTTTACATTAAGCTATTGTGCCCATGCTTCCCATGGTTTAAAAATTATTTTAGCTATGAAAAGATAAAATATTATTTTTCTGATCATGAAAGATTATACTGGCAAATCCAGAAGACAAACTATGAAGTCATGACGAATATCATGTAAAGTATCTGACTTTTATATATAATTGCCTACACAGTAATCAAATTTATCATATCACATTAGTTTTTATATTGAAATTCAATTATTTTTATTTGTATAACCAAACGAATCACTTTAAAATGATACATGTCATTATGAAGAAGACGATGAAAAGCATGATGACTGTAATGTGAGCACTAATTGATATGATATTGGTCATGCTGCATAGTTATATAACAAAGAACTTAGTAATTGGCTACAAAAAATATGCATGTATACGATTTTTTTTTTTTTTTACTTTTCAAAAGCGTATGCCACTTTTAAATGCTTTCCTTTTCCTAAAGCAAAATCAGATGGCCTAAAAACAATTACATGCTTATCCATAAATTTTGTCTGGTTACTACAAATATATGATAAATACCATATAACTCACACCAAAATAAGTTATCCTCTGATAGATAGCCAAAATGTTAGTCATTACTAAGAAGATCTAGTTGGTAATATACTGTTAACTTCCTATTTCTAAATTTTCACAACTATAATTTCATGACTTAACCATATACTTTAAGGACCAATGTGTTCCCTAAACAAAATCATACCCCTTACAACAGAACTTAGGAAAATTTGCTGAAAACCCACTATTAGTAAAGACAGATAGATAACAGTAAAAAACCTACTATCTGACATTTCCTAGAAGAATGTCAACACATAAACATTATGAATAGGAGTAAAAAATAATGACTTTATCCCACTAAAAATATGACTAATATGACTTTACCCCACTAAAAAATAAATTTCATCTGGAAAAGGAAAACATTTGGAAAAGCCAGTTGTAACAAAATGTTTGAATATCCTCATAAGGATGATACCTTTCATAAATCTCCAAACAAGCTTTATCATATTGATATAGAACAAACTGTTTTCTGGTTATATAGATATTTGCTTGGTTATACAGAAGTCTGAAATGTTGACAGAAGTTGTTAGTTCTGTTCAATGAACAGAGAAGATTGAATAAAAGCATGATTACAAGAGTAAGCAAATATGCCTAATTTAAAAAGAAAAAATACAGGGTCCATTAGAACAATTGAAAAGGTAAGTTGGAACTTTTCTAAAACTATATGAATATAACAGTTGATTAATCCAATTAAATAGAACAAACAGTGAGAAAGCAAAAAAGCTGAAAACCTCTTCCCTTCCCCTTTTCCATTCCAGTAATGATCATAAAGTTCTTGAGTAGTTCTGCAGTTTTCGGTATAAGATAAACTCAGAAATTTTTTCTTCTATTTGTGTTTAGTGTTAAATCAGCTTAGAATTAACCATGCATGTGATTACCAAGTCTGATGCCAAGCATCTTTTACCTCTCTGTTTCTACCATTCTTTATTTTATGAAGATTCTTATTCAACAATAATGGTACAGAAAATTACATAATAGAATTAGCACTTAAAAATCAATGCTTTTTCTTCAAGAGTGTTGTCCTAGTTATTATTTCTTCCACATTCTTAAAATCAATAATACCTGGAAACAGTCAACATTTTGTGATTGAAACTGTTCAAAGTAGAACAGCAAATATTCCAAAATATTTGGTACTTCCAGAGCTTCTGCTTCCAGATAACTCTTTCTCATGGTCCATGCCATGGCTCCACATTTCTGGCTTGTAACAGAACCTTTGGCACACTGTCTGGATGGCTGACACTACCATCCTTGCTGGCATGCGGAGTGGCCACTTCCATGACCTACTCTTTCCCTGCTGGCGCGAGACCCGCAATGAGGGCCCTGCTCCCGGTAGCCTTCTGCTGAAACGCAACCAAGTAAAACATCCTCTATTTATTTTAAGAATGATATTAAATCTGCCAAACTGAATGTCTACCAGTATTTTGCTAAATGTTTCCCATTCAAACTCCAATATGAATAGCTTTTAACAGTGAATTTAAGGAGGCAATTACTAACTAATCACTGCACCATGGAAAATTATCGTAATAAAAATTAGAGTCTTTATACCAACACAATATGGAAATATAACCTATTTCCTGGCCCCCTAATAAGTACATTGGTTATTACATAAGAATAATAACCATTTATTTATGTAGGGTGAGAAACTTGCTATCTTATGTAGTAATGACTGCCTAGATGATGTTTTTTTAAAAAACTATTATTCTTAATTAGAAAGTTTGAGCAGTACTTGAAACTAATAATGATAACAGAAGCATTAGGTTTTTAAGATGAGAGAACAGGATGCTAGAGGTACTTCATCTAAAAGGAAAAAAAGGCATACTGGGTTTTCTATTTTAAAATCAACTGATTTCCCCAAATAGCAGAGTTACTTTTTCTTCCTTCTGCCAAAAATATGTAAATAATTGGTCTTGGAAGCATATGCTTAATCTGAGCAATAACTCTTTTGCTTTCTCACATTATAAAATGGATTTCTGTTGACATGAAGCAACCTGGAAAACCCAGGTTGTCTCTTCCACTTTTTTTTCTCTAAGCCAGGGGCAAAACCAATCTTGTCACCACCTCCCAATACCTTTAAGAGGATCTGGAAATTTGCTCTGTGTTTTCCAGGTTTCATGACAGCTAAGTTCACAGTTTTTAAATTCTTTGAAAATGATGACTGTCTCACAGAAGAAGGAAGGGAATTAGTGCTTATTGAGTGCTTACTACATGCCAGGCAGCAAGGTAGGCATTTTATGTACATTCTTCATTCATTGTAACACATAACAGCTGATCTGTATGAATCCTGTGTTGTTGTTTTTTTTTTAATATGTTCCCCACCCCTCACCCTGGCCTGGTCTCCCACTATTTGTTCTGGAATCTTCCTCCTTTCTCTAGCACCATCAAAGTTACCACTAAACAGCAGATGGAGCACTGGAACATCATTGTGTCCTAGCTGTATCATCATTTTGGAGCAAGATGACATCTAGTAAAGTTAATAAATCTAGAAAGGTGTGTGATATATTGGAATGGTATATTCAGTATAGAATAGACATCATCACTATACAATATC
Source organism: Ovis aries (assembly GCF_016772045.2). Lineage (NCBI taxonomy): Eukaryota > Metazoa > Chordata > Mammalia > Artiodactyla > Bovidae > Ovis > Ovis aries. The sequence goes on from NC_056062.1 coordinate 47,923,574, forward strand.
TGATTATTTACAAACACATACTGCAAGTTAGTGTGCTGGTTCAAAAATAAAGTATATACATTAAATGGGCTTCCCAGGTGGGGCTAGGGATAAAGAACCAACCTGCCAATGCAGGAGATGATGTAAAAGGTGCAGGTTCCGTCCCTGGGTCAGGAAGATCCCTAGAGAAGGGCATGGCAGCCCACTCCAGTATTCTTGTCTGGAGAACCCCATGGACAGAGGAGCCTGGTGGGCTACAGTCCTTGGGATTGCAGAGACGGACAGGACTGAAACAACTCAACACACACACACATGCACACACATTAAATAGTCAACAGAGGCAAAAATGTGATGAATCCTTTAACGTGAAATTGCCAAATCAGGAGATATATTTTTTCCTCATTATTTATCAAAAAATGTGAATTATCTTCCTAAAGCAGGATTATAAATATTTCCAACTTTTTCTTTATAATAAAAAGAGCAGCTAAGGGTCTGATCTTAGTATGGGCCGTTCTATCAATTTCTTCCTTTTTGTATTCCTTAATTTCATTTATCCAATGTTACAGTGCTTTGATCTTAATAACTATCATAAACAATTGATTTATTCATCGGGGAAATAATTACATTCAAAATGCACTGCAATTCTCCTTATGTATTTTGAGGTGTGGTTTAAGCACTCAGAATCAAGAGACTGTCTTATTGTTAACAAAGGATTTGCCAGAAAGGGACAAATAAAAAACCCCAAATCTAATAACCTATAAAAAAATTTTCTTCCTTCAAACAGCATTAACTTTCCCCCCTCTCTAGTCTCCCAAATCGGAAAAGAAAAAAAGAAGAATAACCTCTAAAGCTGTTTTAGACAGAAGGTCAGAATTCAAAGGATCGGTAACTCAATCCACAGGGTGCTGCAATCACATTGCTATTGGAAACACAACCAGAAGCAGCATTCTTCTACATGTTTTTATTAAGCCATGTCAATAGGTATACAATCTGGAGGTTTCTCTCTACTGTAAAGATTCATACTTGCAGGCGATCAAGTTGTCCTGGCTTTTTAAATCTTACTTGAGAATGCTATAGATTAAGGAAAAAATAGTCTCTGCCTTACATGCTAAGGAAAACAATGGCTTCGGTTTTTTTGAATAGTGAGAGTACCTTGATGTGGCCAAAAGGTAAATAAAGCTTCAAGTATTTTAGTCTTTAGATGCTCATAACTAATAAGAATTCTTATTTCAGATGGCATAATATTGGGACTATTAGAGTGATTCTTTACATGTGTGTTCATATTCTTTTAAAAAACGGAAGTCTGGAAACCTTGGCCGCTCCTCTTAGGGCTTCGTTTTAATATCACCAATGATTTGGTTTACCTGAATTACAAAGTAAAACCAAATCCAGAGTCAGGGTTTTTTCCTAAAATCATATATTTTAAATGTGTATGATTCTTAAAAAACAATGCCCCAATTGATAGGGAGTTACAGGCTGGTGTCTTGTTTTTTTTAATCAATACGAGGAAAAACAAATAGTTAACCAAGAGGTCAGAAAGCCAGTAGAGGAGCTCTCAACCGCGTGGTTAGCATCGACAGCCCCTGCTGAAAGATCCGCAAAACCCCCATTAGCTCTGGCCTCCTGGGAGAACTGTTCACTTTTCTTCCTGTCCTTGCCTGAGAGGACTGCTCATCCCCACCAACACCACGTGGCTGGAGAGGGCTATGGAGGAGGCGCAGAAGGACCAGGACACAAAGTGGAAAACAAGAAAGAAGTTATTTGAGACAATAATTAGAAAGTCAGCTCCATCTTAGGCCTTTTGCAAAGAATGAGGGTCCATGACTTTGACATTCTAAAGAAGAAAAAAGGATACCATTTTTAGATGTGCAAATTTCCTATGTTTTAAATTTACAGTACAGTTACTTGCATGCTCATCTCTTTTGGGAGGCATGGCATTTGATCAATTTAAAAATTAAAAAAAAGAATGACTTATCTCTCCACAAATACATTAGGTTCAGTTCAGTGCAGTCACTCAGTCATGTCCGACTCTTTGCGACCCCATGAACCACAGCACGCCAGGCCCCCCTGTCCATCACCAACTCCCAGAGTCCACTCAAACCCATGCCCATCAAGTCAGTGATGCCATCCAACCATCTCATCCTCTGTCATCCCCTTCTTCTCCTGCCCTCAATCTTTCCCAGCATCAGGGTCTTTTCAAATGAGTCAGCTCTTCACATCAGGTGGCCAAAGTATTGGAGTTTCAGCTTCAACATCAGTCCTTCCAATGAACACCCAGGACTGATCTCCTTTAGGATGGACTGGTTGGATCTCCTTGCAGTCCAAGGGACTCTCAAGAGTCTTCTCCAACACCACAGTTCAAAATCATCAATTCTTTGGTGCTCAGCTTTCTTTATTGTCCAACTCTCACATCCATACATGACCATTGGAAAAACCATAGCCTTGACTAGACAGACCTTTGTTGACAAAGTAATGTCTCTGCTTTTTAATATGCTGTTTAGGTTGGTCATAACTTTCCTTCTAAGGAGTAAGCATCTTTTAATTTCATGGCTGCAATCACCATCTGCAACGATTTTGGAGCCTAGAAAAATACTGAAAAACAAATATATTAATTCATGATTAATTGTACTCCAATGCTGAATTTGCCTGTTATTCCAGGTATCTCTTGACTTCCTACTTTTGTATTCCAGTCCACTATAATGAAAAGGATATCTTTTTTGGGTGTTAGTTCTAGAAGGCTTTGTAGATCTTCATCGAACTCTTCAACCTCAGCTTCTTCAGCATTACTGGTCGGGGCATAGACTTGGATTACATTCAGAAAACTAAGATCGTGACATCTGGTCCCATCACTTCATGTCAAATACATGGGGAAATAATGGAAACAGTGAGAGACTTTACTTTGGGGGGCTCCAAAATCACTGTAGATGGTGACTGGAGCCATGAAATTAAAAGACTCTCCTTGGAAGAAAAGCTATGGCCAAGAGACATTACGTGGCCAACAAAGGTCTGTCTAGTCAAAGCTATGGTTTTTCTAGTAGTCACGTATGGATGTGAGAGTTGGACTATAAAGGAAGCTGAGCACTGAAGAATTGATGTTTTTGAACTGTGGTGTTGAAGAAGACTCTTGAGAGTCCCTTGGACTGCAAGGAGATCCAACCAGTCAATCCTAAAGGAAAGCAGTCCTGAATGGTCATTGGAAGGACTGATGCTGAAGCTGAAACTCCAATACTTTGGTCACCTAATGTGAAAAATGGACTCACTGGAAAAGACCCTGACACTGGGAAAGACTGAAGGCAGGAGAAGGGGACCACAGAGGATGAAATGGTTGGATGACATCACCGACTCAATGAACATGAGTTTGAGTAAGCTCTGGGAGTTGGTTATGGACAGGGAGGCCTGGCATGCTGTAATCCATGGGGTCGCAAAGAGTCGGACATGACTGAACTGACTGATGATTAATTGCTGAAGACTATTTAAAAGAAGGAATCTACATCTCTAAGCTTTCTATTTACAGTTTCCCCAAATCATACCTATTACTAACCAATGAATGATCTAGATTTGAAAATAGATGTTTTAAATGAAATATTTCACTTGAAGACCTTTGGGAAGGAACATATGATAACCTTGATTTCCTTCCCCTATCTTTCTGTCTTTTTGGATTGTACGTGTATTATTGCTCAAGGTTTAAATGCTCTTTCCTTAAATGTGTAGAATTATTAAAATCTATCTACAATTAAGAGGGTACCACTCACTAGACTGAAACAAATACACAACATATTCAAGTTTTAATTCTAGCTGTAGCACAGGATTTTTTTCTGTGCCCTCTGTGGTTGTATTATGCATACTCTCCATTTATAATCTGTAACTAGGCCAAACAATAAAAATGACACAAAAAGGTTTCACACCTTTCCAAAATGGCATGAGGATAGAAGTGTTTATAGCTATGGTAAAGCTCTCATGATAGTAAAATAGCAATAGAAGACTAAAAATTAAGGACTTCCCTTGTTATCCAGTGGTTAAGACTTCTTGCTTCCAATGCAGAGGACATGGGTTTGATCCCTGGTCAAGGAACTAAAAACTTTCCAGGTGACTCACTGGTAAAGAATCTGCCTAGAAACACAGGAGATGTGGGTTTGATCCCTGAGTTGAGAAGATCCCCTGGAGAAGGAAATGGCAACCCCCTCCAGTATTCTTGCCTGGAAAATTCCATGGACAGAGGAAGCTGGCAGCTACAGTCCACAAGGTCTCAAAGAGTCAGACACAACTGAGCCCCACCCCCAGCCCTCCACACACACCACAGCCAAAAAAAATAAATTTTCAAAATAATTAATTGAATTACTTTTAACAACTGAATTGCCAATCAGTTTAATTCAATCAGTTTAATTAAACAAGCATAGAAGGAGTGCCTAGATGGGGCATGGTTGTTTCCAGTTTTAGCACAGCTTGGTACACATAATCTGTACTCAGTAACTGTTACTGTAATTAATACAGGCATACTCAACTACTTGAGAGATTATGGCTGGGGGTTTGTGAAGGAAAAATAATTTCCCTAGCTTCTATGTTTTCCTTTATTTTCCTTGTTGTTGTTCTTTAGTTGCTAAGTCGTGTCCAACTCTTTGTGAGCCCATGGACTGTAGCCCACCAGGCTTCTCTATCCATGCATGGATTTCCCAGGCAAGAATATTGGAGTGGGTTGTCATTTCCTTCTCCAGGGGATCTTCCTAATCCAAGGATTGGACCCACGTCTCCTGCACTGGCAACCAGATTCTTTGCCACTCAGTCACCAGCTGCTGCTGCTGCTGCTGCTAAGTCACTTCAGTCATGTCTGACTCGGTGCAACCCCATAGACGGCAGCCCACAAGGCTCCCCCGTCCCTGGGATTCTCCAGGCAAGAACACTGGAGTGGGTTGCCATTCACTTCTCCAATGCATGCAAGTGAAAGTGAAGTCGCTCAGTCGTGTCCGACTCTTAGCGACCCCATGGACTGCAGCCTACCAGGCTCCTCTGTCCATGGGATTTTCCAGGCAAGAGTTCTGGAGTGGGGTGCCATTGCCTTCTCTGGGGAGCCCCTTTATTTTCCTTACATGTTGTTATATTTTCCCCCACTGGCAACTCTAAAGTTGGACTGGGTGGGGATTATCATCTTAAGGGAGTTAATTTCATTCTCCTGTTCAAAACATACTTAAAATATTTTGTGGAACAAAATTCAGTCATGGAAAATGTGCTAGAAATTTGCCATCCTAATATTGTGGAATAACCAAACTGTAAAGAAACTAGGAAATTAGAAGAGACCTGGAATCACTGTATTCACCTGGTGTATGTGTTTATGTGGGACAGGAAAATGGCATAAAAAGTTCAGGTTCAGTTTTTCAAATACGTTGATTTAAGTCACACCCATCATATTCCTCCTGAAATGCTCTGTTACTCTAACATCAGTTTATGTTTCCCTTTTAATTTCTTAACCAGACTTCCCTACAGCCCAGTGGTTACAACTCTGAGCTTCCACTGCAGGGGGGCACGAGTTTGGTCCCTGGTGGGGGGAACTAAGATCCCAAATACCTCAACACGTGGCCAGAAAATGAAGAAAAACATTTTTTTTCCCAAAAGATTTCTTAACCAAGAAAGAAAAAATAATAATTTTTTAAAAGTTTAAAGATACACATCTTTAAAGTAAGCCTGTATCTTCTTCTTTTCAGAGATACCTCCTTGTAGATGTATCCATAATGCTGTCATTTAAAAGATTTTCAGCTTTTAGGTTATTTAGAAGTCTTAATTAATGAAGCTAGTGAGCAAGCCAGTCAGCCATTCAGCAAATATTTTTCATGCATTTAGTATCTGCCAGGAACTGTGGCCACTGAAAAATGAAGCAAGTAAACAAGACAGACAGAATTCCCACTTATCATGGATGCCTAAAAGAGACTAAATAAATTAAAAGGTGATCAAATGAACATAAGCGTTTACTTTTTTGCCTTTCTCTATGAACCCCACTAGAGCAACAGTAAATAGATATTTTTTAAAGCATAAATCCCAAAGAACAAAGAGAGCAGGTAGTAAGAAGATAGTAACAAGTGTCATGAGTGAAAAAGCAGGCAGAACACTGCTGACTGCTAACACTTAGCAGATCTGAGCAAGCTGCATCTAGCGCTGGCAGTGCCTAAACACTCAGTGAAAGTGCGAGTGGCTCAGTCGTGTCCACGGCTCCAGAATACTGCAGGCCAGAATACTGCAGTGGGTAGCCTTTTCTTTCTTCAGGGGATCTTCCCAACCCAGGGACTGAACCCAGGTCTCCCGCATAGCAGGCAGATTCTTTACCAGCTGAGCCGCAAGGGAAGCCCAAGAATATTGGAGTGGGTAGCCTATCCCTTCTCAGCTATCAGGGAAGCCCAGTAATGAGCAACCCAACTTACACTATCACCTTGGATTATCTATGTCTGATGAAAGCCTCTACCAAGAAATGTAGAAACCAAATGAACAGGAAAGCACGAGAGTGATGAGGCAAAAGAAAGCAAAACAAAAACAAACTCTCACTAAACTGAAATTCCCCTGAGAAATAAGATACTGCTACCATAAAACAAAATATGAAAATAATAATGATTTTTTTAAAAAAAGGAACATCCAACAACAAAAGGAGCCTTTAGAAATAAAACATAGGATAACTGAAGTATGTAATTCAATGATATTTGAAAATAAAATTGAGAAAGTTTCCCAGAGTATACAGTACAAGACAGAAAATAGGAGAGAACAGAAAACATAATAAAATGAGAAACTGTAAGAAGACATAGTGGTCCAACATCCAAGGGTAAAGTTTAAATAAATAATTCTTAAATATTCCCAGGCACAACAGTTTTCAGAGTTCAATGTATACCAAATAAAACAACTGGAAAAAAACACACACCAACAAAAATTATTGAAAACTTTCAAAACACTAGGAAAGAGGGTATCCCCTAAAATCTTCTAGAGAGAAAAAATAGATCAAATGCAAAGCATGGATCATGAATTCAAATTTCTTAGTTGGAACATGTATTTCTAGAAAGTAATAGAGAAATATTTCAAATCCCTTAAAGAAAAGTAACTCTCAACCTAGACTTTTATATCCTAACAAATTTTATATCAATAGGAAAATTGAGAACATTTAAGCTAAGAATATTTGCTGATATGTCAAGTCTCAAAACTTTCTTTTCCAAATATTCTTTCTCAGGAAGCTAATAGAGGGTATGTTGCATTGAAATTTGGGAGCAAAGTTCTTTATGAAATAAGTAAGTGAAATAGGAGCGAGAAGTCTCTGGTCCCTGGTATTGATGATAAGGAGAATTTCTAGGAGGATAGCTAGGAAACACGAGTTTGATCCTCATGGATTGGTAAGATCCGTTGGAGAAGGCAATGGCAACCCACTCCAGTATTCTTGCCTGGGAAATCCCAGAGCAGCCTGGTGGGCTACAGTCCATGGGATTACAAAGAGTTGGACATGATTTAGCAACTGAACATACACACACATATAATTTTGATTAAAATAAAAAATGCTGCAGAAACATAGATATTTTCTTGCCTCCGTGTGTGTGTGTGTGTGTGTGTGTGTGTGTGTGTGCATGCGTGTGTGCATGAGTCCATATTGGTTATTGACAAGCAGAAAAAAATTCAGGTAAAATTTAGTAAAGAAGGACATGGGGGAAGTGGTGGGTGCTATGTTAGCCAGTCAAGGAAAGCCTCTTTGAGGAGGAGTGACTTGAGTTAAGACACAAATGATGAAAATGTGATAGACATGTACAGTCTTGGGATGGGTGGGGAGGGGAGAGAAATATGGTCCACACAGAAGAAACAGCAAGTTCAAAGCAAACAGCTTGGCATACAAAAAGAGAAAAAGAAAGAACTGGAGGGTAGAGAACATGAAGGAAAGAACAGGAAGAGAGCTACTATGGAACACGGGGCATTGTAAGGTAGGTAAGGAGTTGGGATTTTATTCTAGGCATGATAGGAAGCTACCAGAGGAGTTTTTTGTTTGTTTGTTTGTTTCTCGCATCTATTTTGTTTTTGAGCATAAAAGTGGCATGATCTGATATATATGTAAGAAAGGCCACACTGGACAACAAGAGAGAGACAGAGGCAGGGAGGCATATGTGCTGTTGCCATAGTCCAGGAGAGAAGTAGTGATAATCTAGACCAGGGTTTTATCAGGAGATGATATGTAGTCAAATTTAGGGCATATTTTGGAACTAGAGCCAACAGAACTTATAGAATGGAAGTGGTTTTGAGAAATTAAGGATGACTCCAGTCTCCCTGTATAAACAGTAAATACCACTGATTTGACTTTCATCTCCATTCATTTCTTCTTTCTGCTTTCTTGCTCACACAATAACATGATCTAAACACAAAGAGCATGAATAATTAGAATCTAAATAGTTGAAAGTTAACTGAAAGTTTTTTCATGACTCTCTAGTTGAGCTAGCCTGCAAATCTTCTCCCCCTCCCCCACTCCTCACCAGCCTCTTTCCTGTCACCCATACCCTAGGCTCACTCCTGTGTGTGTGTGTTTATGTTTCCCCATACTCACCAGCCTGATATCAGTGTCTTTATCCCTCTTTTCTACTTAGTCTATCTCTTATCCACTGCTGGCTTCTGTCATCATGGTAGCCTATTAATTTTATACCCATATTCAACATGCATGCTAAGTCGCTTCAGTCATAACCAACTCTTTGCAAACTTACGGACTGCAGCCCGCCAGAGTCTTCTGTCCATGGGATTCTCCAGGCAAGAATACTGGAGTGGGTTGCCATGCCTTCCTCCAGGGGATCTTCCCAACCCAGGGATTGAATTCGCATCTCCTGCACTGGCAGGCAGGTTCTTTACCACTAATGCCAGCTGGGAAGCGCCCCCTAATTCAACACATATCTCAAAAAAAAAAAACTAATTCTGGGCTTGGCAAATGGGGCACTAACAAGGATGATGCAAGCAGAGTCTTGAATTCAGCTTGCACCTTGGATCTTATCCTCTAAACATGGTTACTCTTTGAATCTAGTCATCATGTAAAAAGCCATGTGGCAGAAGAGGAATCTTGGTCTACCAACCATCTCACCAAGGTTCTGGACATGAGGTTTGAATCCCTTTAGAACGTGGAATGAGGTATGTTCCCTTAACCAAAATCATTAATTGGTCTTAGTCATAAAAAAGAATGAAATAATGCCATTTGCAGTAACATAGATGGACCTAGAGATTATCATCCTAAGTGAAATAGGTTACACAGAGAAAGAAATTATTTGATGTCACTTATATGTGAAATCTAAAAAAATGACACAAATTAACCTATTAGAAAACAAAAACAGACATAGAAAACAAATGTGGTTACCAAAGGGGAAGATGGAAGGAAGGGATAAATCAGGAGTTTAGGATTAATAGACACACAAATTATATATGAAATAGACAAACAATAAGGATCTACTGTATAGTGCTCACTCAGTCGTGTCCAACTCTTTGTGGCCCTATGGACTGTAGCCTGCCAGACTCCTCTGTCCATAGAATTTTCCAGGCAAAAATACTGGAGGGGGTTGTATAGTACAGGGAACTGTATTTAATATATTGTATTAATTTATAATGGAAAAGAATCTGAAAAAATATATATGTAAAAGAGAATACATATATATATATATATAAATCATTGAATGGTCAATAATCAAGAACTAGTAACCTCACCTGGTATTCTCTTGGGATTTGGTAAGATCACATAACTCCAGGAATATACAGAAATATATTTAGTAAGGATATATATATGGGTTATATTTTACAATAAAAATGTAAAATGTGAAGACGTGAATGAAGAAATCAGACTTTTACTGTTAACATTTAAAGTTTGAGGACCAATGATGTAATGTATTTTATAATCATTGGGTGGTTCTGCATATGTTTCATCAATTTTTTAGAGATATTGAAAACCTTTACTACATCTTGAAATCACAGACTTATAATTTAAAATGACTAAAGGAATTTGATTAACTGAATGCAGTTAATGTTTAAAGAAGATTCAATTGATTAAACAAATAAATGAAAGTAATTTTTTTTGGGGGGGGGAAATAACCAGATTTATAAGTAAAAGAAGTTCTGTAAATTGACTTTTTAAGCTTTGGCCTAAACAACTACTTATGAAAACAGAAGTGAATATGTGAATTCCTTTCTATATACAAAAGTCTTCTTCAAGCATGAAAACTTATCCCAGTATGGAAGAGAGAAGGCAGCCAAGAATTTCTGGGTCTTCAGTGGAGACACAAAAGTGTCAAGAAACTTAATCAACTAGGTAAGGGCCTTTTGTGAAAATGAGGAAAGCACAAGTGAGTCGCTTGAGCCTGGAGAGCACTGTAGAGACCAAGGACTTGAAGAATAAGGACAAGCATGGTTCTGGACTGGACCAGACAGGACCAGCCAAACATGTGCCAGCTACCAGGGCAGGTGCACAGCAACCCAAGAAGGTGAGGACACAGCCATGTGAGCCACAGACAACACCCGGCACAGCATGTGTACCAGAGATGGAACAGCTACACCTACCCCCAGGCCATCCCCAAGGTCAGGATGGTACATGAATGAGTCCCTCAGGGCACTTAGATCACCCAGGAAGAAGGGTGAGCAAAGGAGTTCCAGGGCATCTAGAAATATCAGGGATTACATCCTGAAAGGGCCACCTGTTTACCTAAGAGATCATTACTTTGAAACATAAATAGAGGTGTTTAACGACTTTGGTTGTTGTTATCATAATTGCCATTAGTTTGTTTTGTTACTGTGTGCCTGGAAGGAGAATACCATCAGCGGTGGAAAATATAATTAATTTTCACTTCACGTCTGAGTTCTGCATAAACTGTCACTAACAGATGACATCGTTTAAGCACCAAACACCTTCCAAGAGCCAAACACCATTCTATCCACAACATAGGACCTGCATTGCCACACTCTCTTTATAAAATATAAATCTCATCCCCTCTCTGATCGAAATTATCCTTCATAGATTTGAAGGTCAAGTTCAAATTCATCAGTCTATCATAGGGGCCCTGGGCAATCTGGAAGGAATCTTCCTTCCTCAAGCTGAAGTCCTATCCTGCTGCTTATCCTTGTTTCTTTGTGATCATTCTGAGACACGAGTAGTTCCCAAACCTGACCCAAGGGTTCCTGCCTTTCTGTTGTTCCCTGTACCTGAAATTTTCAGTCCCTACCATCTTATCAGGGCTTCCCAGGTGGTGCTACTGGTAAAGAACCCACCCATCAATGCAGGTAGACAGGGGTTCAATCACTGGGTCGGGAAGATCTCCTGGAGGAGGGCATGGCAACCCACTTCAGTCTTCTTGCCTGGAGAATCCCATGGACAGAGGAGCCTAGTGGGCTACAGACTCACGAGGGTCTGTGGGTCACAAAGAGTCAGACATGACTGAAGCAGTTTCGCACACACACACCTATCAGAGTTCAGCGTGGCATCTCCCTGGCCATACTTCCCTCATAATCTTACCTCTCGCCCCATACTGTCACTAGCTAGCTTCCTCATAAACATTTGGATTACAATCTGTACCAAAGGAAACTCACATTCTTAGCCCCAAACCTGCTTCTCTATTTCTCTCTTCCACTTGGGGACACAACCAGTAACCCAAGCTGGACATGTTAAGGTTTTCCTGGACTCTTCCTTCTCCATATCCAAATCCAATGCCAAGTCTAGCCAATGCCACCTCTCCATATCCTGTCCTCAGTCTCCTTGACTCCCATCCTGTTTCTACTGCCCAGATTAGGCAGCCTCCCAGCTAGTCCCACTGCTCCAGCATTCTCTTCCATCCACACTGCAGCTGGCATCAACTTCAGACACTGGGATTCTGATGATTTCCCTGCAGCACTTAAGATCCTTTAACAGCTGACCTTACTCCATTATCAGAGATTAAAACTGAATCCATAAAAACAGCTTGCAAGGCTCTGCATAACCTAGACACTGCCCACCTTTCTAGTGTGGTGCCAGGATGACTCACTTGCCTTTTCTGCTCTAGCCCTAGCCTGTCATATACACTTCTCCTCAAGGTGCATGCCTTTACTCATATTGTTCCCATCATTTGAAATGTCCGTGGACTCTCCAGTTAGATACTAATTAAAAACAAGCAAATTAGTTCCATAATACCCGCAAAGAGTCGGACATGACTGAGTGACTGGACAGACCTCCAAGTAAGTTTCAATGAGAACAAAAAGGAGAGAGCCTTTAGCACTTCCTGTCTCTGCATTTCTTAGCACTTTCCTAATTTCACCTTGTACCTAGTCTAACAGGCAAGCTCAAGTCTTCTCCATGCCAACAATGACATGAAACTTCCCTTAACTTCTTTCCACTCATCTGGAAACTGGGTCCATGAGAAGGTTGACAAACTGGAAGAAAGAGGAAAGAACGGACTATAATCAGAGGCTAGGTTGAAACCTGGGACAAGGCACACACAAGCACTTTGTATACACAATATGGGCAATGACTTAGAAACAAGTGGTTTGGTAAAGTTTTAGGGTTTTTTAAAACAGTGAAAAGGTAGAATTTACTTTTACCAAGGCTAAGGTAATCATCTTTTAAAAAATATATCCTATGATATAATCTTTAAAGCCAGAATTCTATAGATGCGAGCGCCAATCCTGTAAACATGCCTTAGTGCTTTGCTTCTAAAATTGCTTTAAAGATTTCCTCCTTTCTATTTCTCTTAGAGGAGTCTAAAGATACTTCAACGTACTCTCTGCCTCAAACACTTCCTCCCATGTACACGCTCATGCATACATAAACACACACATGCACTGCCCCCCTTTCCCCCCACTCCCCCCTGCCATCACATGCACTCTGGTGAGCAGACACCATTTATAATTGTTCTCCCTCTGTATGTCATTTGGGATTTACTGGTATTTTCGTTAACAGGTTGATTCTAGGCTCTTGTAATATAAAAAGCACTTTGTATACACAACATGGGCACAGATCCAGAGTAATGTCTTTAAAGCCTGGGGCACTTTAAAATTTGTTTTACATCAAGCTAATCATGTTATGAATCTGCATTTTCATTATACATCATAACCATCCTTATTTTTCCTAATGACATACAAGATGAGAAGAAACAGAACGCATATGTTAAGGCTACCGTCTGATCTCCCATTTGTTAGAGTAAAACTAGACATTTTGGTAGAACCGCAGATGAATTACATAATATTTATGAAGGGATCTTATAATAAAAGTGAAGAAATCAAAACCAGATGAAAGCAGATAAAAGCTTTATTTTCATAATTAAAATTATATTACACTGAATTGAACGAGTACTTACACAGTGGTAACAAATTACTGTGTAGAATATCATGTTACTTTGCATGACAAGTTGCTAAAATATACACAAATTTGTGACATAAAAAATATCTCAAGGTTTCCTACCTTCACAGACAGAAATTAAATTAAAATGATCAAGTATCCCAACTGTTGTCCAAATGGTTAAAGTTATATTAGAGGTAAAGTATCCACCTTAAATAGTTAAGTATATTAAATTTAATTTTATATTCACTGCACATGTATTTCAGCACACAATATTATTTTATACTACAAACATTTCCTTCTAATTTTTTAAAGTTGCAATTTGTCTCCTTAAAAGGTATGCATTAATAGGAAACAGATAAGCCATGTTTATGTTTTAAAGGGCCTGGCATTTTCTCATTGACTAATAAAGGATATATATGCTTGTTTCTTAAATTACTACCCAAAATAAAGCAGAGTTGGTGATAAACTAAGGAATCTACATAGCATAGACAGTCAAACTAGATATAGACAAGACAATGTATCCACAAATTCACCTCAGAGGATTTTATGACTGAATGGCTCACACTGTCTAATTCAGCAATTCTGTGCTTCAATTTCTGTGCTAGGTCACAGTGTAGAATAAACCAACAGCTCATAGAAAGCATGTACATTTCTAGGCTCTTAAGAAAATTCTATATTGGAGGAATAACAATTTTTAGTATCATAGCAGTATAAAATTTGCCTCAGTCCATATTTTACAAGAATGGCAGAACAAAATGGATGTGGCATGGCAGACCAATATGAATAAGAAATCATAATTTTAAAAAATTTGAGGGGCTTTCCTGACGGTCTAGTGGTTACAAACCTGCCTGCCAATGCAGGGGGCATGGTATTGATCCTGGTTTGGGAGGATCCCACATGCTGTGGAGCAACAAAGCCTGCACACCACAACCACTGAAGCCCAGGCTCTAGACCACGTGCTTCGCAACACGAGAAGCCACCTCAACAACAGAAAGCCCAAGCACAGCAGCAAAGACTCAGCATAGTCAAAGAAATAAACGAAGAAAAGAAGTTCTAATGTTCTAATTTTGCGGGGAGGGGCACCTTGGCTTAGGAACCTTTTTCCCCATTGGTCAGTTAAATGAATATATGATATCCATTGTGCGTGTTAGTCACTTAGTCATGTCCAACTCTTTGTCACCCCATGGACTGTAGCCTGCCAGGCTCCTCTCTCCAAGGGATTTTCCAGGCAAGAATACTGGAGTGGAAGATCCAGGGGATCTTCCTGACCCAGGGATCGAACCCAGATCTGCATTATAGGAAGATTCTTTACCATCTGAGCTATAGGGAAGTCTGTATGATATCCATACTTATACTGTTACCTCCCACCCCCCACCTCATCCCATTCCCCCATCCCATCCCATCTTTCTAGATTTTTACAGAGCACCAAGCTGAGCTCCCAGTGTTTAAGATTACCTTTTTAACACCAATTTAAAAAATATTATATCATTTAAGAAAATGCAAATTAAAATGACATAACATTTTATTCTTAGCTCAACTACAATTAAAAATTCTGACAAATCTAAATGTTGGTGAAGTTGAAGCAACAGGAATTCTTATCCACTGCTTTTATGAGTTCAGTTCAGTTCAGTTACTCAGTCATGTCTGACTCTTTGAAACACCATGGACTGCAGCACGCCAGGCTTCCCGGTCCATCACCAACTCCCAGAGCTTGCTCAAACGCATGTCCATAGAGTCAGTGATGCCATCCAACCATCACATCCTCTGTCATCCCCTTTTCCTCACACTTTCAATCTTTCCCACCATCAGGGTTTTTCCAGTGAGTCAGTTCTTTACATCATGCGGCCAAAGTATCGGAGCTTCAGCTTCAGCATCAGTCCTTCCAATGAACATTCAGGACTGATTTCCTTTAGGATGGACTGGTTGGATCTCCCTGCAGTCCAAGGGACTCTCAAGAGTCTTCTCCAACACCACAGTTCAAAAGCATCAATTCTTCAGCACTCAGCTTTCTTTATGGTCCAGCTCTCACATCCATATATGACTACTGAAAAAACCATAGCTTTGACTAGACAGACCTTTGTTGGCAAAGCAATGTCTCTGCTTTTTAATATGCTGTCTAGGTTGGTCACAGCTTTTCTTCCAAGGAGCAAATGTCTTTTAATTTCATGGCTGCAGTCACCATCTGCAGTGATTTTGGAGCCCTAAAACATAAAGTCAGCTACTGTTTCCACTGTTTCCCCATCTACTTGCCAGGAAGTGATGGGACTGGATGCCATGATCTTAGTTTTCTGAATGTTGAGTTTTAAGCCAACTTTTTTTCTTCAAGAGACTCTTTAGTTCTTCTTCACTTTCTGCCATAAGGGTGCGGTCATCTACTTATCTGAGGTTATTGATATTTCTCTTGGCAATCTTGATTCCAGCTTGTGCTTCATCCAGCCTGGCATTTCGCATGATGTACTCTGCATATAAGTTAAATAAGTAGGGTGACTATATAGCCTTGATGTACTCCTTTCCCTATTTGTAACCAGTCTGTTGTTCCATGTCCAGATCTAACCGTTGCTTTTTGACCTGCATACAGATTTCTCAGGAGGCAGGTCAGGTGGTCTGGTAGTCCCATCTCTTGAAGAATTTTCCACAGTTTGTTGTGATCCACATAGTCAAAGACTTTGGCATAGTCAATAAAGCAGAAGTAGATGTTTTTCTGAAAGTCTCTTGTTTTTTTGATGATCCAGTGGATGTTGGCAATTTGATCTCTGGAAAAGTATATCAATTTTGTAAAAGAAAAAAAAATATCCTCACAACTAGCAATTTCATTTCCAGGTATATTTCCTAGAGAAACTCCTATACGTGAGCACAAAGAAAACTACATAAAAATATCTACTACAACATTGTTTCATATAGTGAAATACTTAAAAAATATGTATTCCTGCTTACCTGGTGGCTCAGATGATAAAGACTCTGCCTGCAATGTGGGAGACCCGGCTTTGATCCATGGGTTGGGAAGATCCCCCAGAGTATGGAATGGCTACCCATTCTAGTATTCTTGCCCGGAGAAGCCCTTGGACAGAGAAGCCTAGTGGGGCTACAGTCTATGGGGTCGCAAAGAATCGGACACAACTGAAAGACTAACACACACACACACATTCTTAAAACAGTAAATCAAGTTTAAGGATGATACTAGACTACTTTTTTTTTAAGTTTTAAAACATGCAATAATAAAAATTGCCTATAGATACACACTTGGAGTAAAACTATAAGGACATGAGTGGGAATGATGAACACCAAATTCAGAATAGTAATCACCTCTGGGAAGAAAGGAAGGAAATAGAAAATGAAGAAAATGAACCAGGGCATTCAATGCCTTCTTTAATGTTTCCTATCTTAAAAAAGAGTAAAAAATATTTGAACAAGACAAGACAAAAATATTTCATTTTGGCCATCTGGGTAGATGTACACAGGTATTAATTATATTATTATTTCTAATTTTCTGTATTTATAAAATATTTCCAAGTTTAAGAATAGACCATTTTTGGGGCTTCCCAAGTGGCTCAGATGGTAAAGAATTTGCCTGCAATGCAGAAGACCCGGGTTTGATCTCTCGGTCAGGCAGATCCCCTGGAGAATGAAACGGCAACCCACTCCAGCATTATTGCCTGGACCATCCCATCGACAGAGGAGACTCACAGGCTACAGTCCACAGGGTCACAAAGAATCAGACACGACTAAAGTGAGTTAGTACACAGACCATTTGTTACTATGCGTACATCACTTTATAAAAGTCCCTGTATCTCAGAGATAGCAACCACAATTTTAAGTATTTTTCCCTTCATAATCTCCTCTAGATCTTTAGGAGGGCATCGAACTTCCCAACCTCATTAAGAGACAAGTTTAGACCTCTGATGATACGCTATCTAGTAAGGTAATTGGTTATTTTCAAGTTATCATTATCAGCCTGCATATATTTTACATTGGTGTGTCTGTTCCATATTGAACATTTTTAGCAAAGTGTATTTGAAGAGCTTAACTTCTCCATGTAGATTTCTTCTTTTCTATGCACTGTAAGATTCAGGATGGGGCTAACTTATACCTTAGCAGGTCCCACTGTCCATTCACAGTGGGACTTTTCATCCTTAGGACCTGCCTCAGGTGGGGCCTACCCTGGGTTGCCTTCTCTGACTAACTGAGGCCAGGTACGGCTTCCTTCCTGGAATTTCCTTTGTTCTCACAATTATCTGGATTGGGGGATTTTTCACCCTGCTGTCTGTCAGATAATTCTACCTCCTCTCCTGAAAAACAGGCTTCCACAAAAGCAGCAAAACAAATTCTGCTTTTACCTTTTCAAGATCTTCTTGCAGTCCTATATTCACATGATAAGTATCTCGTGAAAGAATAAATGAACAAAAGAAGCTGTGAAAACACCAGTATCTATATGTCTATACTAGTATTATTCTTTAGCCAGTACTTTTGTGTCTTAAAAAGGTGAAAGGCAAAATCAACTTTGAATCCTTCTCTTATGTCAGTGCTCCCTGGAGGGAAAAATACAACCTATTCTTGAATCCAAGTTTTGAGTCTGAGGGCATATAGTTTGCAGTGTTTTGACCTGATAATGAATAGTTCTCAGAACAGCACTATTTTTAAGTGACATAGCAATTTTTAAGTAAATATTAACAACTCCTATACCAAATTGGGATGAGTAGATCCTCATAGATATAGAATATTAAAATATGATCTCAAAGATGTTTCTAACTTACTGTTAATAATTGAAGAATGAAGCTAATGGCTTTCTGGGCATAATGTTAGCCTGTATTTTCTAATAAGGATATAAATTTTGAATTACTATTTAATAAAATGAATGACTAGAGACATATTCTGGAGGAGTCAGACCAGTCATCAAGGAGATGAGCCCAGGATTCAATATAACAGAACACTCTCTAACCCTAAGAGAATGAAGGTCAATCTCAAACTGTTAGCCTCATAGAAGGCAGGAATTGGTAGAAATGTAGGTACAGAGGGAGAAAAGTTAAGAAAAGATCCTCAAAAATATTTTATGGGGGATTGGGGAGAGAAGGGATAAATTGGGAGATTAGGATTTACATATGCACACTACTATTCATAAAACAGATAACTAATAAGGACCTACTGTATAACACAGGGAACTCTTCTTAATATTCTGTAATGATCTATATGAAAAAAGAGAATATATATACATATATGTGTGCATGCTCAGTCACTTTAGTCATGTTAAATTCTTTGTAACCCCATGGATTATATCCTACCAGGCTCCTCTGTGACAGGATTTCCAGGCAAGAAAACTGGAGCGGGTTGCCATTTCCTTCTCCTTGCCAACTGAGGGGTCAAACCTGTGTCTTCTGCACTGCAGGCATATTTTTTACCACTAAGCCACCAGGGAGGCCCATATACATATGTGCATATATATAGGTATAAAACTCATTCACTTTGCTGTACAGCAGAAACTAACACAACATTATAAATCAACTATACTTCAATGCAAATTTTTTAAAAGTTACCTGTTACAGTAGCTACTAATTATACAGCAAGACCTTAACTTTATACATGCTTTGTTTTATTCAAAGAGTAATTTCACCCCCATGTAATCTTATTAGAGGCCACAGCAATCTGAGATTAGAAAGATGAAGTAACATGCCTGTTCTACAGATGAGGAAATGGAGGCTCAGGGAGGCTAAAGATAAAGAAGGAGAGTCAGAACTGACCCTTAAACCCAATATGTTTTACATTTAATCCAGTCTCTTTTCAAAATGCGGTAGTCATTCTTCCTCAGGTAATTTTCCTCCACTTACAAAATAATGCTTCTAAGCATTCTAATTAATAGTTGAGGTGGAATTTAGAAAAATTTGAAACTCTTCTATAACTGGATAACATCAGTTAGGGTTACACTTAGTTGTACAGTTTATTTCTGATTGCATAAATATTCATAGGGAAACACCTAAGAGGAATATTCAAAGCACTAAGCAATATAGTTCTTATTACATTAACAAAGATCAGATAGATAAATCCCCATTTACCACTTTGAAGATCTGTCTCTGACATTTTACCATTTAGATAGCTGTAAAGTATACTCCTGATTGTTTTGGGTTTGTAGTAAAAAAAAAAATATGCTTAACTGTACTAATCACTCTGATACCACTTAGAAAGATGTTTCTGTCTTCCAGTAATGCTAATTCTCTCCATTAAGTCAAATTATTCCATCACACTTCTTCAGTTTCTTTAATTTCACCATTTCCTGAATCTCTGAGTCTCAAAAATCTTAAACTCCCATTCATGTAAGATCAACAGTGTCTCCAAGACCAGGGTCAACAGTAATGATGTAGGTGACAAGCTGCAATGCCTTCAGGAATCAGTATGCGTGAAAGAAAAATGGGGAGGGGGCAGGGCTCAGTGCAGTGCAAGCTCTCATGAATGGGTCATTTGTCATTCAAACCAAATGGGTTGGTGTCATGCAGGAGTATGGATTTACTGTTACTGGATCTTCTGAGTGTTTGAGAGAGGCCAGAGAGCCATATCTTTTTCATAAGAAAGTTTCTAATCTTTAAATGTTACTATTAAAAATCATTTTTTAAACAGTGTATGGACCAACTTAATCTAAAGCAATAAGCATTTGTAAGCCTTGAGTTTACAATTGCTGGACTCAGAACATGCAGAATGGTGGACCCAAAGTCAGATTACAGTAGGAAAGGCTATCTTCTTTCACCGGTTACAATCCAATTCCTAGGCAAATTTAGGGGAAAAAAGTAGGGTGATGTAGAGATAAATAGAATGTTAGAGAGCTACAGAATGAATATGGAGAAAGAAATTGTTTGCTCATATCAACATAAGTGAATATTGATGAGAAGCCAAGAATAAGGAACTTTATAAAGGAAGAGCTATAACCTTCTATTTTATGATAATCTGATATAAAGACTCAAAAAATAACTGGAAACAATTTTTCATTCTGAATCAAACTACTTATATCATCCTATTGGGAAATGGTTCTAGACATAGATTTTATTATGTAGATAGGGATTAGTTCAATTCATGTCAATAAACATCTTATGGTCCCTCATGTGGGCAAACTGTACCTAGTGGTGAGAATATAGATGAATGAGATATTTTCCTGCCCTCACAAAGCTCATCATCCAATAGGCAACCATAGCACGATGTGACAGTCTTATGTGAAGGCTTCTGGGGGGGCGGGGTATAGGAAAAGATTAGGGAGCACTGAATAGGCAGATTGTGAAGATCAGTAGTGACTTACTTCAAGTGATCACGGAACTACATACTGAAGAACAAATGGAAGTCATTTAGGTAAACTGGCAATGACAAAACAAAGCAGCATTTGCAAAGGGATGGAACACTGAAGTATGTGGTGTCTTTATCAGTGTACAAGCAGAAAGCCATTGACAACATTAAAGAGAAACAAACTTTGCCATCTATTTCAGATAGATGATCTGGTGGACTTTATAAAGGATAGAATGAAGAGAGAAAAATATAGGGTAGATCAAAGTTGTAGTCCAGTTGAGGGATAAGGACCTAGACTAGAGAAAAGAAGATATAAAGGCTTTTGAGAGAAAAGGGAGAGATCTGAATAATTTATATGAGGGGAAGTAATGCCAGTGATTTACGAACTTCTGCTTTCAGATCATAACATAGATAGTGGTCGTGGAATCTAGAGGAACAGTTGTCAGGGAAGATAATAGTAATAATACTTTCAGTTTGGATGCTCTTAAGTTAGAGGTGCTTATGGGATATTCAGAGGGAGATTTTCAGTTCTAAATCTTGGGGCTAGGACATGAGCTGGAAATATACTTTTGAGAACTCTTAGAAGACAAGTGGTGGTTAAAGCATGAGAACAGTAGAGAATGTTTAAGGTAGGGTAAGTGTGCAATGAGAAGAACATAGAAGCCTAGGACAGCAGTGTAACTTAACAGACAAAGAATCATCAGAAAAGCACAGATAGAATATGTGAAAAGGCTTCAAGAAGTGAAGAAATAGTACTGTAGAACTAGTGCATGCCAGGAACTGTGCTGAACCTATACAAAGTGTCCATATTCCCAGAAGTTATGATTAAACTGATTTATCAAGGAAACTGAACTATCCCAAAAGGTAAAATTTCTTGCTCAAGTTCACTCTGGAATTCAGACACCTGTGATTCAAACCTAGTCCTGCCGCATTTCAAAGACTGAACAATTTCTACTTCATCAAGTTGCCAGGGATCTTCAAGGTCAAACAACAAAACGGTCAAGGATGAAAAGTGTTCAGAATCAGCAATACGAAGGCTGGTGGTAATCACAGCTAGAATCCCTTAGCATTTGGAAGGACTGGCAAGTCAAGAAATGGATTTAGCTTGGCTGTATTGATAGGAAAAAGAAAACAGAGGGGGACATGAGTTAGATAGTGAGGGTAACCATAGTCATTCAATTGTCTGTTAAGACAATTGTTTACAAGATATTCACTATTATAATGGCTCATGTATCATTTAATACAGAGAGAGATGGTGAAAGGACCTTTCTGGAAGGGTGACTCTACTGATCATCTCTACCTAGCTTCAATCCCAGCTGCATAGGGATAAGAACCAGAGATATTGATGATACTGTCCAATCTTCTAATTAATGCCACATGAAACAAACAAAAATACAGAGCTCCTATGACACTCTGATGCTGACGCCCTATCACACATGTTTGAGAAGAGAAAAATGAGCAGGTCTTTCTTGGCACTGTAGTTTAGATCAGAGGAAGTATATTTTAATAAGTCCGAGAATTGTAGTCAAAATCATCTTGGAAATGAACTGAATTATGTAAATCTAGTCTTATGTAGACTGGCCCTGGTTATCAAACATCATGCTGGCAACTTCACAGCATCCAGCTAGTTCCTGGGGATCTGGGAGGCCAGCCAGTTCCTGTACACAAGCCCCTCTGTAGACGAAAAGATGTAGAGTATTCCTTTTCTGGGCTCCCCTCACCCTCTGTACCAGGATGCCTGCCAATCTGGTTCACCTCAAGACTTTACCAAAACAATTAAGAAACAAAAACAGCAACCAAAAAACTTATTTTTTTTTAAAGGAAGAGAGGGAAAACAACAAAGTTTCTCCTACCTCCCCTCCCCAGAAATACATTTCTGCCAGGAAACTCTCATGATCTTTTCATTCTAGTGGCTTCCCTGATGGCTCGGGGGTAAAGAATTCGCCTGCAATGCAGGAAACATAGGAGACTTCCGTCTGATGCTAGCAAAGATTGAAGGCAAAAGGAGAAGAGGGCAGCAGAGGATGAGATGGTTAGATAGCGTCATTGACTCAATGGACATGAATCTGAGCAAACTCCAGAATACCGTGAAGGACAGGGAAGACTGGCATGCTGCAGTACATGATGTTGCAAAGAGTCATACATGACTTAGCGACTCAACAACAACAACAACAAGGTGAAAATAGGGTGGGGAGGAGTAATTTCCAGTTGAAATAAAAAATTTCATCCAAAATAGCAACAAAAATAACAAAGAACAAATTTAACACAAAAGATATGGAGCTTTATAATGAAAATAATATATTATTATTAAATGTTATAGACCAAACACAAGAGTAAACATAACATGCTCAAAGATGGGAAGACCTAATTTTCTACATTAAAAAAATAATTTAATGCTAACATATACAATAATATATCTTTCCATAAGATATTAAGAAAAACCTGAACAAAATTTTTGAGCAAACCAATAATTCAAAGCAAGGCATCTTGAATGGAAATAATGGCCCAGGTAAAATTACTTTAGAATTCACATGAAATTTTAAAATGTTCAAGAATATCCCTCAAAATTTTGAATTGAAGACTAAAACAGGACTTGACTTCACAGATAATAAAAGTTACTATCAGATTACTTTAATTAAAACAGTGAGCATTTGGCTTAGGAACAAACACAGAAATTAGGGAAACAGAAAGGGAAGACTATAAAAATAAATCCAAGTATGAATGGATATTAATTTATGACAAAAGTGACATTTCAATTCAGTGGAGAAGTAGAGTTTACTTAAACAGTGCAAGTGCAATTGGCTAAGGGAAAAAGTAAAATTCTGCTTGCATACTACACAAAAATTAACTCTAGATGGACTAACAATTCAAGCAGAAATTATTTTAAAAATATTAAAAAAGAAAACTAGGATACCAATTGTACATCTTTTGACTCTACGATTTTCCTATGCAAAACAGGAAACTCAAAAACTATAAAGGAAAAGAGCATAATTAGTACATAAAGGTTTTAACTTATTGCGTGGCAAAAGACAGTATAACTAAAGTCGAAAGGTAACAGGCTGGGAAAATGTTGAACAGAAATTGGGTTAATAATTCTAAGCAACCAAAATGCCACATTTGATTAGAAAATGACAAGCAATCCAATGAAAAATCATTCAAAGAACATGAGTGGGCAATTGGCAGAGAAAGGAATCCAAATGGCCAATAAACTTATGGAAAGAAATGTATACTTACGGGCAAGCCAAAGAAATTGGGGGGAAATGGGTGTGCAAGGTGTAACAAACAGTGCTAGCAGAGTTGTGAAGAAATGGAAATTCACATGTGATGAAGTTGGGATTTAAAAAAAAAAAAATGCCACAACATCTTGGAAACATGAACTGGTACTATTTACTAAAACTAGCTCTGAAGCTTGCAGATTCTATGGCCAGCAATTCCATGTCTGAAAATATATCCTATTGAAAAAAGAGAACTTCTGTTGCATCATTTTGGTAAAGGCAAAAATGGAATCTACTCGATCATCTATTTGATCATTAGAGGAATAAATGAATAAATCATAGACATTAAAATCACATGCTACTTCTAAAAAGAATAAGATAGAGCTATATCTATAAACCTGAAGGGATATGCGTTTTCAAGTCAGAGTAATGTGCATACTATACCATTTTTAAAATAAAAAACAGAAACTAGTAAACAATATCTATATATTTAGAAGGGGATGGAGAAAGTTAAGAAAGTACGCACCCCAAGGTGTCAGCAGCAGGTCACATCAAGAAAGTGTGAATGGAAGGGAGTTGAGGGAGGGTTATTCACTTTTTCTTTAAACAGAATTGGATTGTTTCACTTCTTAAATTACATAACTTGGCCTTTTTAATTTTAAAAACAAACATCAAAAATTTTAAAAATAATTGTTCTTGTTGGGGTAAAATTATAAGTTGATTTGGTGACAGCACAGTGATTGAGAAAGAAAGCATTGTGAAGTTAGGTTGAAAATGGCAGTGGGATTCAGTTTATGAAAGTGAAAGTGTTAGTTGCTCAGTCATGTCTGACTCTTTGTGACTCCATGGGCTGTATGTAGCCTGCCAGGCTCCTCTGTCCATGGAATTCTCCAGGCAAGAATACTGGAGTGAGCTACATTCCCTTCTCCAGGGGATTTTCCCAACCAGGGGGTCAAACCCAGGTTTCCCACATTGCAGGTAGATTCTTTACCATCTGAGCTACCAGGGAAGTCCAGACTCAGATTCAAAAGATTATAAAGGACTAACATAATTAGCGCTATTCAGGAATCTTTTGTGTTTAAGAAAGTGATCTAATAAGAAATGTACATTTAGAAAGCAATAACATTTTGGAATAAGAGCAGGAGATTTTTGGAGGAGTCCAGATCATAGAGCTAATAAAAAGTACCAGTAAGGAGAGGAAAGAGGAATATGGGAATAGTGTTTTTGAAACCACAGTCAGAATCTATTAACGGGTGTTGAACTGATAAAAATGATTTGTTATTAACATTTTTGAAAAGTGAAATATAAAATAGAATATTTGGGGGCATCACCCCTCATAAGGGTCATATGACTCCATAAAGTATTTTTCAGACACATAAATGTTCACACTGTGGTTTGCAGTTTAAAAAGTTTCAAAGCAATGCTTTTAGAGGTAAAAATGAAAGAACACATCAACTGATAGGGTGTGAAGTACAGGAAGAGAGAATCAAATGATGTTTAAGGTTCAGGAGTTTAGAAAATGAAAGGAAAATACACTTTTATCTTATTTCATTTGGCCATAGCCACCACCAGGAATCCATCTCTTTAACATCTATTCCGAGATGCCAGAACAAAATTAAGATTCAGGCCAATTCTTAAAAATAAGAGTAGTACAGAGGCCCCAACCTGGTAACATATCAGGCATTCCAAGGTAATGTTTAGAAATAGTCCCTCTCTTCCAGGACTTACTATTCTATCATTATTGTGTTCCCTTTTCTTTTAAAAAATTTCTTTATTGATTAATATTTATTTTTGGCTGCCCTGGATCTTTGTTGCAGTGTGGGCTTTCCTCAAGTTGCGGTGATTGGGAGCTATCTTCGTTGCAGTACAAGGGCTTCTCGTTGAGGTGGCTTCTCTTGTTGTGGAGCACAGGCTCTATTGTTATGGTGCACAGGCTTAGTTGCTCTGAGGCATGTGAGATCTTCCCAGACCAGGGATTGAACCCATGTCTCCTGCATTGGCAGGTGGATTCTTTACCACTGAGCCACTTCATTCCCTTTTCTGAATCATTGTTAATTTGAGGTCAGCTCTGTCTCTGTCTCTCTCTCTCTCTGTCTCTCTCCCTCTTTGTAAAAAGGAAATTCATTTAGAATAATGGTTCCTTAAGTCAGGACCTGTCTCGTCATCACTTTCCTCCCCATATTTACCTTTCCTCTCTAACCTTTATCTGGGTTGCCATCTCTTTATTATACAGAATGTCAACCAGTTAGAATTAAAGACTGGGCCCCTTTATCCTTGGAGCCACCTGCTGTTCCAAGCAAAACCAACTACAAAATTATTATCATCACTTAATTCCCTTACTAGTTCACATGGTGATCTGTCTCTTTTAGCACATAAAACCCTTGAATGCATGATTAAGTCTTTTTTGGTTTATACTGTACACAGCCTGAAACAGGTGAATAATGAATACACAATAAGCTGCTCATATATTCTAACTATATAACTTAGAAGCTTTCTCTTCATAAATGTCTATCTTTCCTGTATCTTAAACTTCTATAATCTGAGTCTTTCCCCATCTTATTCAATAAGCATGTATGAACTTCCCATATTAAATTATTTCATGTCACTGACAAACATTCTGAAAACTAGTCAAATTTTTCTGTCTTCACTGTCTCAACTTGCATTCACTCTTCAACTCTTAAAATATGGCTTTCCTGATCAAAACTTTAAATCCAGCTGCAATTTACAAGAAATACCATTGACAGGGGAACATAGTGCAATCCAGCAAAGAGGAGGTGGCCAAGATGTTGGAGTAAGAAGACGCTGAACTCATCTCCTCCTATGCACACACCAAATTTACAAATATCTACAGAGCAACTATCTAAGAAAACAATCTAAAGACAAGTAGAAAAGATGTCGCACAATTAAAGACATAAAGAGAGAACCACAATAAGAGCAACTCTTGGTTTCATTGATCTTTTAAAATTGTTTTTTAGTCTCTATTTCACTTATTTTGATCTTTATTATTGCCTTCTACTAACTCTGGGTTCTGTTTGTTCTTTTCCTAGTTTTCTTAGGCATAGATTTCATTTATTTACTTGACATTGGCTTCCCTGATGACTCAGTGTGTAAATATTTCACCTGCATGGCAGGAGACACAGGAGACGTAGGTTTGATTCCTGGGTCAGGAAAATCCCCAGGAGAAGGGCATGGTAACCCATTCCAGTATTCTTGCCTGGAGAATCCCATGGACAGAGGAGCCTGGCAGCTACAGTTCAAAGAGTTGCAAAAAACTGGACACGATTGAGAAAAAAAGCACACACATACACAATGAGAATGTGGGGAAAAGTGAACCCTCGTGCACAGTTGATGGGAATGTAAATCGGTACAACCACTATGGAAGACAGTCTGAAGATTTCTCAAAAAGTAAAAATAGAACTACCATATAATCAAGGAATTCCACTTCTGGGAATTTTTCCAAAGAAAACACAAACATCAATTTAAAAATATATGCACCTCTATGTTCGTTGCAGCATTATTACAACAGTAAAGTATGGAAGCAACCTAAGTGTCCACTGGCAGAAGGGTAGATAGAGTGAATGTGGTATCTGTACATGCAATAGAATAGTTTTCAGCCATAAGAAATGCAGTCTTGGCATTTGCAACATGGTTGGATCTAGAGGGTATTATGCTAAGCGAAATAACTCAGAGAAAGATAAGTACTCTGTGATCTCACTCATACGTGAAATCTGAAAAAAAAAAAAAAAGGAAAAAACAAAACAAAATCAGACTCACATATAGAGAAAAAATGGGTAATTGCCAGGACAGATGGGGTGAGGGATGGAGAAATAGTTGAAGGGAATTCAGAGGTATGAACTTCCAGGTATAAAATGAATTAATCATGGGGGTGTAATATACAGCATAAGAAATATAGTCAGTAATATTGTGATAACTGTGTGGTTACTAGACTTATTGTGGTGATCATTTCATAATGTATACAAATGTCAAATCGTTATGCTATAGACCTGAAACTAACATAAAATTGTACATCAACTACATTTCAATTTTAAAATGTCAATTAAAAATAGATAATTAAAATAAAATAAAATACATAGAGACATTACCAGCGCCATCCAGACTATGACAAAGTCTACAGAACAAACGACTCAATTTCTTTATCAGGAAATAAATGGAGGGAGGGGAAGTCAACACAGATCTTAACAATAGCAAACAAACTCAGTTCACAGGCCTCTTTTGATTCAAACAAACTCAGAAAGTATTTGACGACATTCATGCAAAGTCGTTGAAAATGACAATAATATTATTATAATAATATTAACAGTATTCAGCATTAACGGATTTTGATGATACAAAGAAATTATTATTCATTGATTTTAGGTGTATTGATGATATGATACTTGTATATTTTAACTGATCTTATTTTTAATGATACATGGTAAAATATTCAGGGATGAAATAATATGACAACTGAAATTTGTTTCAAAATAATACAGTAGGTGGTGGATGGAGGCATGTATGAAGCAAGGCCATGAGCTGATCATTATTAAATCTGAGTAAAGGATAACTGGGGCTTATCATATTATACTTGAAATATTCTGTAATAAAAATGTTAAAAAGAATCATGGCTTCCATTCCAACATCCTCCTTAAACTGCTCTGGGTATAGTCACTAGTGACCAAACTGGCCAACTTCATGAGTATGTTTTCAAGTCATTAACATGATCTGTGTAGTCCTGACTCTGTTACCTACCTCCTCTCTTGATTTCAAGGTCATATCTGTCCGCATTCTTCTCTGTTTCCTGTGCCCTGATTACAAAGTCTGGTAGGAATACCTCTTGGGGACCATGCTAGGGAAGGGGACTTCAGGACTGAATTAGAGGGGATGAGATGGACTTGTGTGAAGCAACAGAAGGTCAAAAGGTTGAGAAAACATAATCGTCATCCAAAGCCAGTAGCCAACATCATAGGTAAAAACACCAAGGTTTAATTCTACAAAATGAGGGGAGGAAAAAAATGGAAAGACTTGCAAAGGTAGTAGTTTGGAGGTTCAGAAGCGGAGCAGAATCAAAGATGAGCAAAAAGTCCAAAGATTATCTTTAAAATGTCAGTACAAGTGTGTACTGGAAAACCCTTCTTAAGAGTCTCCAGCATCTCTATGGTGGTGGTGATGACAGCCATAGGTGCTACACTGGGCCAAGAGCCTGTCTCTCCAACAAGAACCACTCAGACTCCTGCATGAGCAACTCCCGTTGCCCCTAGATATTCAGCAAGTATTTAAGTGCCTTCCATATGTTCAGTACATTATCCTTGTTCTGATTCTCATTTTACTTATACCAATTGTTTTTAACCTTTTGGGGGGCATGGATTCCTTTGGGAATCCAATGAAAGGTATGAGCCATTTCCCCAGGATAAAATGCCCATAAACACCTATGCACAAAATTTAGCATGACATTTATTTTATTGCATTGGAAATTTACTTTGAATATGTAGACTATAAAACAATCTTCATGTCACAAATCAACAACGAGTCATTTCTGATGATGAGAAAGAGAAACTGCATATGGTATATGCAAAATAAAAAGTAACCTAATTGTATTTAAAAGTACATCTCAATGCTATTATTTAACTCAATAGCAATGCTGTAATTGTCACACAGTTCATGATCCAGTACATTTGTAGCGCCTTTAGATATTCAATCAATTTGGAATTTCCATGGAGTTAGTAACTACTGCTCAAAGTCTTACTCCTAAAGGTATGCAGCAAGAAAGGAATTATTTTGCTTTGTTCAGTCTATTACTTGAAGGCAAGTATTACAAGTTGGATTTCCTAGAAAGTTGTTCAGTGGCTAAGTTGTGTCAGATTCTTTGCAACACCACGGACTGCAGCATGCCAGGCTTCCCTGTCCTTTACTATCTCCTGGACTTTGCTCAAACCTATGTCCACTGAGTTGGTGATGCCATCCAACCATCTCATCACTTGTAGCCCCCCTTCTTCTGCCCTCAATCTTTCCCAGCTTCAGGGTCTTTTCCAGTGAGTTGGCTCTTCACATTAGGTGGTAGAATCTAAGGTGATTAGCACTCGGTCAATTTATGAGGGTGTGCTGTTGGGAGCAACACTGTGGACAGGGAGAGAAAAGCAGGATATACAGACAGATGGACTGCACGTCAGCCCCTAGGAAGGCCTTGTCTACACAGCGGGAAGGTGCTTCAGAGGTAACCTGAGTTGGGGTTAGAAGCAGGACCATTATACTCCCATATTAAATAGTCCTTGGATGCCCACGACCGCTGGAAGGGTGTGCCCTCAAGCAAGGCTGTGCTTTTCAGCCAAAGCAATTCTGCAAGTGCACTGACAGCTGATGAACACCTTCCAGCAGTGCTGCCAGCGGCAATCTCAGCAGCTGGGGAGTCAGTCTTAATTCCTGAAGGGTGGGTCTAAGCAGCACATGACAGTGTCCACTACAGTAGGCTTCTACCAAGAAACATCACCGTTCTCTAAGACTACTTGAACTGAATTCCTACCCTGTCATTTCTATGTCCAATTTACACTCCATCTTTGACAAGGTGTGCAGTCTTTCTAATTTGGGCCACAGAGAAATGGCTGAACTGTTATCAAATGAAATGTCCATTTGATTCAAACCTTGACTTCTGCAATGCCTGTGAACTTCAGGAATTTTGGTACTCTGAAGAAGCAGAGAAAACCCTTCTGTTGTTTTCCCATTTCAGAACCAAATTTCTGGAAAAGATACAGCTTTAAATCTATAGCTCCAACTGAGTTCATGGCTGTCATGTAACATGATAATTTGGAAAATTCTTCAATAAAACAACAAAACCTCACTTGTTCTGGAGCATTGCATATACTCCATTGATTCACAGAAGATCAATATTTTTCTTTGACCAGAGACTTATAAAATAGAAATTGTTTTTTGATGGCATTAGTGTGCACATAACAGAAGAAAACTATAGACACCGGGTGCTCTGAGAGGCATCCAATATTTTATCCAGTTGCAGTCTGAACTGGAATCAGAGAAATATTTGTGATTCTTTGATGAAGGAACCACTTCAGGTTCTTCCTCTGCTTCTTTCACCATTTCCAGAGGACTTAAAGATCTCACTAATTTTGACTACTTTTATTTAGAAAGATGGCAATCAACCTTATAACAACAATAAAGATAATAATTATTGAAGTGAAGTTGCTCAGTTGTCTCCGACTCTTTGCGACCCCATGGACTGTAGCCTACCAGGCTTCTCAGTCCATGGGATTTTCCAGCCAAGAGTACTGGAGTGGGTTGCCATTTCTTTCTCCAGGGGATCTTCCCAACCCAGGGATTGAACCCGGGCCTCTGGCATTGTAGGCAGATGCTTCACCCTCTGAGCCACCAGGGAAGCTTGCTATGTATATAGTTCTAAGTGTTTGGCTCGTATTATCTCAATTAGTTCTCATAATAACCCAATGACACAAGTTCTACTATTACTCCCATGTTATAGATTCCCATTGATTGGCAAGCAGGTCAACACCAAATGATGCTAATGGCCAGTCTACATTCACTTAACTAACAAGTGGGAAGCTTGGATTTAAACACATGTGGTTGCCTGACTTCCAAGTCCACCCTCTTAACTACACTGCATGGTGTTTTAAGCATCTATCTGGGAGACAAATCAAAGCCTGGGAGTCATGCTAATATTTTTTAATGGAGACTACCTCTCACCAAAGAATTCTGCCTTGCCTGGTATACTTTCCCATGCACACACACACACACACACACACACACACACACACACACACACACTGCCTCTTCAGTATCACTGGCTCCATGCCTCTATCAATAGGACAAAGAAGCACTGGGGATACTCGCTGTATGCTTAGGAACAAAAGCACAACCAAGGATAACTGAGCTCTGTTCTACTTTTGGTAACATTTTCCAATTAAAGTCAGAACCAATACAAACAAGACAAATTTCTATGATCATAATAGCAGGATCTATTAGTTAACCATATACTGGAAACTAAGTTGTTCTTGTTTAGTCAGTAAATCATGTTAGACTCTTTTGCATCCCCATGGACTGTAGCCCGCCAGGCTCCTCTGTCCATGGGATTTCCCAGGCGGGAATACTAGAGAGGGTTGCCATTTCCCTTTCCAGGGAATCTGCCTGACCCAGGGATTGAATCCTCATCTCCTGCATTGGCAGGCTGATTTTCTACCACTGAGCCACCAGGGAAGCCTATTGGAGACTATCAGTTCAGTTCAGTTCAGTTCAGTTCATTTCAGTCGCTCAGTCATGTCTAACTCTTTGAGACCCCATGAATCGCAGCACGCCAGGCCTCCCTGTCCATCACCAACTCCCGGAGTTCACTCAGACTCACGTCCATTGAGTCAGTGATGCCGTCCAGCCATGTCATCCTCTGTTGTCCCCTTCTCCTCCTGCCCTCAATCCCTCCCAGCATCAGAGTCTTTTCCAATGAGTTAACTCTTCGCATGAGGTGGCCAAAGTACTGGAGTTTCAGCTTTAGCATAATTCCTTCCAAAGAACACCCAAGGCTGATCTCCTTTAGAATGGACTGGTTGGATCTCCTTGTAGTCCAAGGGATTCTCAAGAGTCTTCTCCAACACCACAGTTCAAAAGCATCAATTCTTCAGCGCTCAGCTTTCTTTACAGTCCAACTCTCACATCCATACATGACCACTGGAAAAACCATAGCCTTGACTAGATAGACCTTTGTTGGCAACTATACTCAATACCAAAATATGGGGATAATGACAAATACACATAGCTTGAATACGTATATTTTATACTTATGTAGAGTGTGTATTATTTACTCTTTCTGTGTCTCCCCTCCCTCCAGACCCATTCTCTGCTCTTCACCCTCTCTTGCCTCAGCAGGCTGATCTCTACAGACTATATCACCCAGGTTCCCATCCAATTGGCTTCAGCTGGACTTGGCCAGTGGGAAGCACCAGGTGGACAGTCAGAGGGCTAGAGGAGAGAGAGAGGGCAGGTGTTTCTACCCTGCTCCTCTGGCTTTGTGCCATGGTTCTCCCAGGCACGGCATCCCTCGGGGACCACAGCTCTTCCTCAGCTGTCCTTTCTCCATGGCACTCTTTGGCCATCCCAATGCTGCCAGTCTTCTTGTTGCCTCACTATGACTTATTGCTTTCTTCAACCTTTCCTACATCTGTGCAAATAGCTACTTTATTAAATGCACTTCATTTGCATTATCTGAGTGGAATTCTGTCTTCTGCTGGAACTCTGCTGTTGTTCAGTCACTAAGTGTGCCTGACTCTTCGTGACCTCAAGGAATGCAGCACACCAGGCTTCTCTGTCCTTCACTATCATCTCCCAATTTGTTCAAATTCATGTCCACGGAGTCAGTGATGCTGTCTAACCATCTCATCCTCTGCTGCCTGCCCTCTTCTCTGTTTGCCTTCATCCTAAATATTCATTGGAAAGGCTGATGCTGAAGCTCCAATACTCTGGCCACCTGATGAAAGGAGCTGACAGTGCAGTCTTCTTCTCATGCAGAGGACTCTTGAGAGTCCCTTGGACTTCAAGGAGATCAAACCAGTCAATCCTAAAGACAATCAGTCCTGAATATTCATTGGAAGGACTGATGCTAAAGCTGAATCTCCAATACTTTGGCCACCTGATTCAAAGAGCCCACCCATTGGAAAAAGACCCTGATGCTGGGAAAGATTCAAGGCAGGAGGAGAAGGGGATGACAGAGGACGAGATGGTTGGATGGCATCACCAATTCATGAGTTTGAGCAAGCTCTGGGAGATGGTGAAGGACAGGGAGGCCTGGTATGCTATAGTCATTGTGGTGGCAAAGAGTTGGACATGACTATGTGACTGAACAACAATATTAACATTTTAATATAGTATTGGTACACAATTGTATGATTTAAATGCATATTTTATTAGCTCTATAATTATTATTATATGTAAAATGTCCTCTATACTTGACATGTTGGGTAAGTGCATAATAATAGAAAAATCCTCTAAGATGGGCTACAAACTAGGAGCATTTACAAAAACTGGAAGTCTAGAACACTAGAATATCTGGCAGCAAGTCTCCTGTCTATTTTTCAGACACAGTAATTTTAATCCTTATTATAATTGTTTTTAAGAGGGCTAAAAACTTATTCCCATTAAGGCCTGCTAGGTATAGTATCCCAAATGTACTTAATAAATTGCACCTCCTTTGAAAAGAAAAGGTGATGGATTGAAAAATGTTTAGCTCTACCATGCATAATTGATAGGTTTCCTAGTGCAAATAAGTGTCTAATAAATAATTAAATTTAATCTCATTATAAGAGTTTTCATAATGGGATAATTTAATTAAATGAAAGTCAAAAAGGTTTCTAAGGGGTTGAAAGATGTTAATGTTGCTATATTTGGCTAATGGTCTGGGGATGCTATAGTGAAGAGCGTAATTCACATGGGTGCATGCATTATTTAATGAATCCCTCTGAGATGGAAGAAAGGACAGATCAATGATAACCTGTCGCTTTATCATTGCTTACAAGGCACATTTAAACAACCTAAGATATGTTAAAGGTAGAAAACAGTCAAAAATGAACAATTGTCTTAAAGGACAATGTAACTACATTCATAATATTATACTGGAAGCTTTGATTACAATACACATTTTCTATGCACTGTTATTTCTCTCTTTGATCTATTACTAAAATGAAAAATAATAAAATCTCATAAGCTGCTGGACAGTTAGGTCAGATTTGGCTCTAAGTGAAAGTAATAATGGAACAGCATGTATATCTGATACTAAAAAATTGATAGCTGAGTCAGGAGGGACCCATTAACAAGCTTTTTGAGTGAGCAGAGTTTTGTGCTTCAAGTCTCCAGAAGCACTTAGCCAGACTAGAATAGTAAAATTGTAGTCTAAGTAGTTATCTCAGTTACAGGTGATCAGTTATGAGTTAATATGAAAGGTGAAAGGCATCATTCTTCTATCAGATGTTACTTTTAAAACCATCATTTTGTGAGAGGCAAAGGTGCAAGCACCACAAAATTTGAGACAGGTGATCCAGTCAGGATTTTTTTTTTGTCCTACTAATAACATGGCCAATAACAATGTAAAGACTAGGCACACTCTTGATTTTAAATTAAACATAATTTCATATGGTGACCATGTCCAAATTTGCAGTTAAAAGAAGCACAGAATAAATTAGGAATTTGGGAGTAACATATACATGCTACTATACATAAAACGGGCTTCCTAGGTGGCACTAGTTTTAAAGAATCCAATGTCCTACCAATGCATGACATGTAAGAAACATGGGTTCTATCCCTGGGTCAGAGAGATCCCCTGGAGGAGGCCATGGCAACCCACTCCAGTATTCTTGCCTGGAGAATCCCATGGACAGAGGAGCCTGGCGGGCTACAGTTCATAAGAGTTACAAAATGTCAGACACAACTGAAGTGACTTAGCACACACACACATATTTAAAACAGATAAAAGAAGAGGATTTATGGTATAGCACAGGGAACTACATTCAATATCCTGTAATAACCTATATAGGAAAAGAATCTGAAAAAGAATATATATACAGAATATATATATATATATACATATATATATATACACACACACACACATATATATACACACACACAGGAAAAATACCTGAAATAAACACAACATTGTAAATCAACTGTACTTCAATAACAAATATATTTTTAAAAGTTTCAGCCAGGGGAAAAAAAACAGCACAAAACCAACACATTGGCCTTAGAATACAGGGTCTATATCTGGGGCAAATGGCCCATCTCCTGAAACCTGAGTCGTGGGGCTTTGTAAGTCTTGGGGAAAAGGTACTTTATTTACAGGGAAACTCCTTGTTTTCATCAAGGATAAGGAGATGGATGAGCAGTGGTAGCTATTTCAATCCCCAAGAGTGATCCATCAACTGCTGTAATGTTGTTGCTGTTGCCATGAATCCCATTGAAACTTTGATGCATCTATCTCCTGGATAGGAATTTATAACAGAATTATAGTTGAAAGGACTTGTGACGTCTCTTAGTTTCAGTAATTCTAGGCCAAGAAAGGTGACTTGCTCAAGGCCATCCAACTGTTTAATAGAATGAAATCTGAGTGTCAGTCTAGGGGTTATTTTTAACTTTTTGCTATGCCAATTGGCCCAAAGGATTTTTTAAATGATGGTGACATAATAAGTCAGTGTATCTCAAACTGTACACCCATCCCTACAAGCTTAAGAGTCTGTGTGGTGGGGAAGGGCAATTTGTGGATGGGGAAGTCCAAGAAGGCTGAGGAGATAAACGATGTACATTTTGAAAAATTGTTTGATGGTGGCAGCGGTCAACTGTGGGTTACACAAATACAGCGAATTGGCTTTATCCAGCTCTTCACTTGGCCTCCTCCAAACTTCCTCCCTGCTCGCTAACCTTCAATTAAGATATATGGGATGTCAAAAAGGTAGCTGAAACACTGAACTAATGTGCTCTCAACCGCTGTTGCCACTGCACCTGCAAAATGAACAAAGGTTTGCGTTGTCCACATGAATATGGGTGTGCAAAGTGTGAAGGCAGACAGGGCTGACCCTCAGATTTCAAAAACAGGGACATCAATATTCTAGGTACGTTGGGTAGTGTTGAGAGACGTGATTCTCCATAATGATTGATTTTTAAAGGTGATTTTTCTATTACGGTCAGATACTTCCCTTCAGTATTTTTAATCTGAATGTCTGGTTTCACTTAATGTAAAGATGAGAATTCCTTATCTGGGAATTTCTTATGCAGTAAATATCCTTTGCTTTGAATGACTCTGGAAAAGAAATGGTTACTTTGCTTTTGATAAGGAAATCTCCCGGTTTTATTTTGTCCTGTTTTACAAAAAAATCAGTGATAATCTGGTGAGTTCTTCTGGGGAAAGACAGAAGATAGGGGACAACTTTTCTAATCCATTCTTCCTCTGGGGACACTAAGGGTTTTATTCTCTAGGTCTGCTGTCTCTCCAAAAACTCTTCTATTGATTACTGATCAATAGAAGTAATCTATAATGGAAATGGGTATATGCAGAATATCTGCTTCTGGTGTTTCTCAGGCATAAAAAGTACATGCCCTCGGCAGACACACTCCTCATCTGTTCATAACCAGACTTCTCTGACTGCGGTTGTCAGTGTATTCTCAGGGGAAGGAACCTGTATACAGACAACTACCCTTAATAGAAATAAAACTATAAGTCTGATTAGTCTCATTTTACACTTGAAGATTAAAACTCAGACACCTGCAGACACTTTTCCAAAATTATAAAAATAAAAGGCAAAATAAGGATCTCAATTCTTTTTTTTTAAAAGAATATACTTTCCCCTTTATTAAAAGATGCTAAAAATACTATTGTTCAAGGACTTCCCTAGTGGTCTAGTGGCTAAGACTCTGCACTTCCAAAGCAGGGGGCCCAGAGGTCGATCCATAGTCAGGAAACTAGATCCCATATGCCTCAACTAAAATCTGGTGCAGCCAAATTAAATGAATTAATTAATTTAAAAAACACTATTGCTCAGAAAGGCATTACATTTTCATACTGCTGTGGTTAGAGAAAGACATGTATCTTTACTACCAATCCAAAGTTTCCATCTCTTACAGTATACAACCAGGTTGGCAAAAATATTCTTAAAAACTGTATTTAAATAGTGACAATAGCAGACTGAACATCTGAACTAATTTCCCCTGACAACCACAGTACAAACAGGATTGACATTCAACATTGCTGATTAGGATGTGACTTTTATGACTGTTCTTGAATGTTTTTTATCTTTACATTCTCCAATCCATTCCATTCTAATGGGATAGTATTTGGTTTTGGTCTTAAAATTTGCCAGAGAAATTCACAATTAAATTGCTTTTATTTCTTTAGAATATCCAGATGATAGTAGTAGTTTTCAACAAATGAGTACTATTTTCTTGGCTTTCCGGTTTAGTTACCCTCATTTCCTTCACATTGTAGATTGTATCTCTGCATGAAGGATTAGTGATCCATGACAGACAGCTAAGGAATGGAACAAATATCACCTCTGCTGATTTTATTTAATGTAATTCATGTATTCAATACTTCTATTTGAAAATGCCTAAGAAAATAATTTTGATATTTTCCCCTGTATATCCAGTTTTTTCATAATAAAATAGGTAACAGCAAACTATGAAAGATTTTTTATTCAAAGGCACAAATCCCCAGATAACTTTATCATGTACATGTATCATGTTTCCAGAAAATGTATAAGCAGAATCTGAAAAGAATTGAGTAGATGCAAGTTGTGGATAGCAGGTTAGGGTCACTTTCTAGAGAGGTTAACTGCTTTCATTTTGTTTCTTTATATATTTTTTTGTTATAATTCTTTTGTTACCTTAGTCTGACATTAAGAAACAGATTTACGTTTAGAAAAAGACCTCCTCTTTATAGAAGTTACAATTTTTCTGCTACTTTGAAATATAAGATAAAAAGTGTGAGGGAAGGAGTTAAAAGATACCTACTACTTCCTAAGCAAGACCTAGTCCAGGCCCAAGGATTTTTCAATAATGAATGTTGCCAAAGAAATACACATCTTGAGAGCTAAAGCAATCTGATCCCTTATAATGGTTATGATCAGATCCATGATCTCTAGTTAATAGATTCAGTTCTATCACATACTTGGGTCCTCAAAATCCAGTGATTCAGAGAGTTAGAAGATAGGGTCCTCAAAATCCAGTGATTCAGAGACTTAGAAGATAGGGAACAAGACGGTGGAGGAGTTGGTGGATGTAGAGTACATCTCTCTCCACAAATACATCAGGAATACACCTTCAGACACAGAAGTGCATGCAGAACACCAGCTGAAGCGGACAGGAGTACCCGACCAGTGGAAAAGAATATATAGAACCATGCAAAACTCAGTAGGACGAAGGAACTAGGGGGAAAAACAGGACTGTTAGAAGGACTGGACCCGCCCTCAGAAGGTGGCGGAACTGAAGCAGGGGTCTGATCCCCACATGGGGGCAATTGTCTGAGTCAGAGGAGAAACATTTAAGGCTGAGAGTGAAACAAAACAGTTGATCTGTGGCAGTCTAATGAAATGAGAATCAGACAGTCCTTGCCCCAGCCATACATACCCTGGAGGGACACAGGTCACCTATAAGGCGCAGTGGGTGGGAGCTGGAGTTTAGGGATTGTGGAGCAATTCCAGGGTGAGGGCTGCTGTTGACTGTGGAGAGACAGACTGAGGGGACGTGAGGGAGGGGATTGTGGTGGGAAATGCCTGTGGAGGAAAGCCAGGCAGCCAAGGAAGCAAGGCGATCCTGCTGAGTCATGCGTAGAGGGTGGAGCCATCACTATAGCCTCTCTCCCTCCACAGGCCAGCAGCAACAGCTGAGCAATAGAGAGGCTGGCCCATCAAACACCTGATGCACTGAACTACAGAGTAGGACCCCACCCAGGGTGCCCCTTTAAGGGCCTGATGCACCAATCTACAGAGAGGACCCCAGCCAAGGGGGGCCCCTCTATGTGCCTAACTTGTGGAACATCAGAGAAGGACCTCAGGCAAGGGAGCCCTCTAAGTGCCTGAACGAGTGGAGCTATGGGGAAAGACTGGCCAAAGATGCCTTCTGATCACCAGCTACAAGAGGCTTGAAAAAAGACTCTTGATAGGGCCAGTTATGTGGTGGAGGCAGTCCATGTCCCTGCACATGGCACCACCAGCGTCCCTGCAAGCCAAGCAGCTATGCCACCATCATACTCAGCCCTCACTGGGGCAGAGCTGCCACAGGCAGAACAAGTCTTGGGTCTACGCGTGCAGGGTTGCTTCGGTCTTGTCCAGCTCTTTGCGACCCTGTGGACTGTGGCCTGTCAGGCTTCTCTGTCAGAGAGTACATTCTCCAGGCAAGAATACTGGAGTGTACTGGCCAATACTGGTTTCCATACCTTTCTAGATCACTATATTTCCTGTTGCCCTAGCTGCCAACCCCCCTGAGATCCTGGTGCTGCCAGAACCCCTGTGACCCAAGAAACTGTACCTCATCCACACCTGGCCTTCACTGGGACAGACCCAAGTCCTCCAGGACAGCCTCAGGAGCCAACCCCAGTGGAAAACCCACATATAGAGGTGGAAATAAAACCACAACTGAAACCCAGGGGCAGTGTGGCTGAGGAAGAAGACCCAAAACATTCCCACCAGCTGTATAAGCTGCAGATTAAATCCACACAATCAATTAAGCACTCTGTCTATGGAATATATAAAAGGACATTGAGAGCTCCCACAAAAGAAAACGCATTAGTTCTGATAGCTGTGGACATTGGAGGCAAGAACACACAGGAGTAAGACCAGATTAGAATTTGAACTGCCCCCACAGCAGGTCCTGAGACCACAGCAGTGTTGGAGGGCATCCTGCAGAGGTTAGGTGGACTGTAACTCCCAGCAAGGGAAAGGACTCTGGGCAGCAATGACTCAAGAAAAACATTTATTATTCTTATGTTTTTACTTGCTCTATAGATTCTTTTCGATTTTTTCTCTTTTTTTTTCTTTTTTCCCTCCTGTTGTAGTTGTTGATTTTATT
Source organism: Ovis aries (assembly GCF_016772045.2). Classification (NCBI taxonomy): domain Eukaryota; kingdom Metazoa; phylum Chordata; class Mammalia; order Artiodactyla; family Bovidae; genus Ovis; species Ovis aries. Next base: position 47,963,858 of record NC_056062.1, read on the forward strand.
GGCATTATGAAATCTAATTGTGCTTTTGAGCTTTTTTTAATGCATAAATATTTATGCACCCAACATAGGAGCACCTCAATACATAAGACAAACACTAACAGACATAAAAGGTGAAACTGAAAGTAACACAGTAATAGTAGGAAACTTTAACACCTCACTCATACCAATGGACAGATCATCAAAACAGAAAATTAATAAGGAAACACAAGTCTTAAATGATACAATAGACTAGATGAATCTCATCGATATCTTCAGGATGATCCATCCAAATGCAGAAGAACACACCTTCTTCTCAAGTGTATACAGAACATTCTCCAGGATAGACCACATCTTGGGTCACAAATCAAACCTCAGTAAATTTAAGAGAACTGAAATCGTATCAAGCATCTTTTCCAACCACAATGCTATGAGACTAGATATCAGTTACAAGGAAAAAAACTGTAAAAAACACACCAAAAAATGGAGATTAAACAATACGTTTCTAAATAACCAACAAGTTACTGAAGAAATCAAAAGGGAAATTAAAAAAACTTCTAGAAACAAATGACAATGAAAACACGACAGCTCAAAACCTATAGGATGCAGCAAAAGCAGTTCTAAGAGGGAAGTTTATAGCAATATAATCCTACCTCAAGAAAGAAGAAAAACATTGAATAGACAGCCTAACTTTACACCTAAAACAACTGGAAAAAGGAGAATGAAAAAACCCCAAAAGTAGAAGAAAGAAAGAAAGAAATGAAGATCCAAGCAGAAATAAATGAAAAAGAAATGAAAGAAACAATAGTAAAGATTAATATTAAAAACTGAAAGCTGGTACTTTGAGAAGATAAAATTGACAAATCTTTAGCCAGACTCATCAAGAAAAAAAGAGAGAAGAATCAAATCAACAAAATTAGAAATGAAAAAGGAGAGGTTACAATAGACAATGCAGAAATACAAAGGATTAAGAGAGACTATTATGAACAACTATGTGCCAAGAAAATAGATAACCTGGAAGAAATGGACAGATTCTTAGAAAAGTTCAATCTTCCAAGACTGAACCAGGAAGAAATAGAAATTATGAACAGCCCAATTATAAGCACTGAAGTTGAAGCTGTGATCAAACATCTTCCAAAAAACAAAGGCCCAGGACCAGATGTCTTCACAGGAGAATTCTATCAAACATTTAGAGAAGAGCTAATGCCTATCCTTCTAAAACTCTTTCAAAAAATTGCAGAGGAAGGAACACTTCCAAACTCATTCTATGAGGCCATCATCACCCTGACACCAAAACCAGACAAAGACAACACAAAAAAAGAAAACTACAAGTGAATATCACTGATGAATATAGATGCAAAAATCCTCAACAAAATTTTAGCAAATGGAATTCAGCAACAGATCAAAAAGCTCATACACCATGATCAAGCTGGGTTTGATCCTGGTTTCCAAGGATGCAGGATTCTTCAATATCTGCAAATCAATCAATGTGATACACCATATTAACCCAAGCTGGGTTTGATCCTGGTTTCCAGGGATGCAGGATTCTTCAATATATGCAAATCAATCAATGTGATACACCATATTAACAAATTGAAAGATAAAAACCATATGATAATCTCAACAGATGCAGAAAAAGCCTTTGACAAAATTCAGCACCCATTTATGATTAAAACTCTTCAAAAAAATGGGCATAGAAGGAACCTACCTCAACATAGTAAAGGCCATGTATGATAAGCCTACAAGCAAACATTATTCTCAATGGTGAGAAACTGAAAGCATTCCTCCTAAGATCAGGAACAAGACAAGGGTGCCCACTTTCACCACTATTATTCAACATGGTTCTGGAAGTCCTAGCTATAGTAACCAGAGAAGAAAAATAAATAAAAGGAATCCAGATTGGAAAAGAAGAAGTAAAGCTCTCACTGTTTGCAGATAACATGATTCTGTGCATAGAAAATCCTAATCAGAAAATTACTAGAGCTGGTCAGTGAATTTAACAAAGTTGCAAGATACAAAATCAATACACAGAAATCACTTGCATTTCTATATACTAACAATGAAAAATCAGAAAGAGAAATTAAGGAATCAATCCCATTCACCATTGGAACAAAAAGAATTAAATATCTAGGGATAAACTTACCCAAGGAGACAAAGGAACTGCACACAGAAAATTATAAGACACTAATGAAACAAATCAAAGATGACATAAACAAATGGAGAGATGTTCTGTGTTCCTGGGTAGGAAGAATCAATATTGTGAAAATAACTATACTACCAAACAGAATCTACAGATTCAATGCAATCCCTTTCAAATTACCAATGGCATTTTTCACAGAACTAGAACAAAAAATTTCACAATTCATACGGAAACAAAAAAGACCCCAAATAGCCAAAGTAGGCTCGAGAAAGAAGAATGGACCTGGAGAAATCAAGCTCCCTGACTTCAGATTATACTACAAAGCTACAGTCATCAAGACAGTATGGTACTGGCACAAAAACAGAAATATAGACCAACGGAACAAGATAGAAAGTCCAGAAATAAACCCATGCACCTATGATTACCTTATTTTTGACAAAGGAGGCAAGAATATACAACGGGGACAAAGACAGCCTCTTCAATAAATGGTGCTGGGAAAACTGGACAGCTATATGTAAAAGAATGAAATTAGAATACTTCCTAACACCATACACAAAGATAAACTCAAAATGGATTAAAGACCTAAATGTAAGACCAGAAACTACAAAACTCTTAGAGGAAAGCATAGGCAGAACACTCGATGACATAAATCAAAGCAAGATCCTCTATGACCCACCTCCTAGAGTAACAGAAATAAAAACAAAAGTAAACAAGTGGGACCTGATTAAAAGGAAACTATAAGCAAGGTGAAAAGACAACTCTCAGAATGAGAGAGAATAATAGCAAATGAAACAACTGACAAAGGATTAATTTCCAAAGTATACAAGCAGCTCATACAACTCAATACCAAAAAAACAAACAACCTAATCAAAAAGTGGGAAAAAGACCTAAACAGATATTTCTCCAAAGAAGAAATACAGATGGCTAACAAACACATGAAAAGATGCTCAACATCACTCATTATTAGAGCGATGTTGAGCATTATTAGAGCAAATCAAAACTACAATGAGATATCACATCACACCAGTCAGAATGGCCATCATCAAAAAGTCTACATACAATAAATGCTGGCGAGGGTGTGGAGAAAAGGGAATGCTCTTGCACTGTTAGTGGGAATGTAAATTGATACAGCCTCTATGGAAGACAGTAGGGAGATTCCTTTAAAAACTAGGAATAAAACCACCATATGACCCAGCAATCCCACTCCTAGGCATATACCCTGAGGAAACCAAAATTGAAAGAGACACGTGCATCCCATTGTTCACTGCAGCACTATTTACAATAGCTAGAACATGGAAGCAACCTAGATGTCCATCGACAGATGAATGGATAAAGAAATTGCTGTATATATACACAATTGGTATATTACTTAGCCATAAAAAGGAATGCATTTGAGTCAGTTCTAATGAGATGCATGAACCTAGAACCTATTATACAGAGTGAAGTAAGTCACATAGAGAAAGATAAATAACGTATTCTAATGCACATATATGGAATCGAGATAAATGGTACTGAAGAATTTATTTACAGGGCAGCGATGGAGAAACAGACATAGAGAATAGACTTATGGACATGGGGAAAGGGGAGGAGAAGGTGAGATGTATGGAAAGAGTAACATGGAAACTTACTTTACCATATGTAAAATACATAAGCAACAGGAATTTGCTGGCTCAGGAAACTCAAACAGGGGCTCTGTATCAACCTAGAGGGGTGGGGATGGGGAGGGAGATGGGAGGGAGTTTCAAAAGGGAGGGGATATACATGTACCTATGGCTGATTAATGTTGAGGTTTGACAGAAAACCATAAAACTCTGTAAAGCAATTATCCTACAATTAAAAAATAAATTAATTAAAAAAATAAGAAATTAAGCATGATTGTTGGTTCTAAAATTAAAATTCAATGAACCTGAACTTTGCACTTAAAAGATCCTAAAATACTTTGCCTCAGAAGAACCTTGAACAGACATCATATATTTACATGAAGATAAAACTTTCCCCAAATCCAAGGCTCAAGCTAATAAAATAGGAAGCTCATTCAAATAAAAATTAATCAGAGAACAGAACTATTCTGACTGGGAATGTTGATCGCACTTAAGACAGTACAACCGTTGAATGTCACCTTACCTGCACAGCTGGAGAAGTGTTTATGTTTGCAGTCTGTACATTTTCTTTCTTGCTTTATGTGATTGATTCTAGTTCTCCTTGAACTTTCTACCTGCTAAGGGTTTTCACTTTAATTTGTATAAGGTGAGAAATTTTTTGTGGCATTCCAGGTGTCTGCCCTCACCCTGGCCTGATGCATGTTTCCCTATGGCCTGCCAGGTTACCCTTGCCTTCCCAGACCCTGGACTGGGAGCCCTTATGAGCCCTCTAAGCAGGACCCATCATCAAAACTCTTAGAGAAAATTTCCCATAGAGCTTCAGACAAGAAATAGCACTTCCTGATTAATTTTCTTCGTTTCAAAGAAAATTCATACTTAAAATTTTTTCTTGAATTGGGAGAGGTTGAGAAAGCAAGCAATCAACTTATGAAATGGTAAAATATCATGTGTAGAAATAAGATATGCTAATGAAGTTACTGGGCTTCCCTTGTGGCTCAGTGGTAAAGAATCTGCCTGCCAATACAGGAGACTTGGGTTTGATCCCTGGGGGAGGAAATGGCAACCCACTCCAGTATGCTTGCCTGGGAAACCCCATGGACAGAGAAGCCTGTCAGGCTGTTGTCCATGGGGTTGAAAAGAGTCAGACACAACTCAGCAACTAAACAACAACAACAAAATTACTAATCTAAAAAAAAGTTATTCTTATTTTTCAACAAGCCTATGAAATTTTAACATTATGTTTAATTCTTACATGTTCTGAAATATCCCTCCCATAACACACATGCAATGGGAAAAGTCTTCTGTGTACAACGTTCCTCATCGAAGAACCTTGATATTCATAGTTGCCTAACTCCTTTCCAAATTTGGATATTCCTGGGTCATATAAAGGTATCTTCTTTTAAAAAGTAAATTCTCCATGAAATCTTGGATGTATTTGTGTGTGTTTGTAAGTGAATATACTTGTTGCTTTGGGATCATCAGGACCATGCATCAGTATTATAACATAAACAAGCATGCTTTCTGGAATAGAAAGAAGGATAACATTCCTGGCAACTGACGGACAGGCCGGCACCGCTATGAGGCATGGCGAACGATGGGCAAAGAATCCAAAAAAGGAAGTTCTGAGACAAACTCAGCTCTAGGCTTGATGTCCAAAGGTCTGGGAGGTGGGAGGAAGAAAAAGTGAAAAGGTGAAAAGGTCCTTATTAAAGCCACAGAGACCTCACAGGCTGAATTTGATAGGACACAACTTCCTATTTTTTTGCTGGGATGCTTGAATTAGGGGAGTGAGACTAAGGAAGTAAATATGACATCACCAGTTCTGGTGGATATCTTATTATGCTAATAATAATGAGTATGCAAGTATAAATTAATCAACTTTAGTATAGCTTAAACTGACTGCTGTAGGTAATTTCCTCAGTATCAGTTCAGTTCAGTTCAGTTCAGTCGCTCAGTCGTGTCCGACTCTGAAATCCCATGAATCACAGCACACTAGGCCTCCCTGTCCATCACCAACTCCCAGAGTTCACTCAGACTCACATCCATTGAGTCGGTGATGCCATCCAGCCATCTCATCCTCTGTCGTCCCCTTCTCCTCCTGCCCCCAATCCCTCCCAGCATCAGAGTCTTCAAATGAGTTAACTCTTCACATGAGGTGGCCAAAGTACTGGAGCTTCAGCTTTAGCATCATTCCTTCCAAAGAACACCCAGGCCTGATCTCCTTCAGAATGGACTGGTTGGATCTCCTTGCAGTCCAAGGGACTCTCAAGAGTCTTCTTCAACACCACAGTTCAAAAGCATCAATTCTTTGGCACTCAGCCTTCTTCACAGTCCAACTCTCACATCCATAAATGACCACTGGAAAAACCATAGCCTGGACTAAACGGACCTTTGTTGGCAAAGTAATGTCTCTGCTTTTGAATATAATATCTAGGATGGTCATAAGTTTTCTTCCAAGGAGTAAGCATATTTTAATTTCATGGCTGCAGTCACCATCTGCAGTGATTTTGGAACCCAAAAGATAAAGTCTGACACTGTTTCCACTGTTTCCCCATCTATTTCCCATGAAGTGATAGGACCAGTTGCCATGATCTTCATTTTCTGAATGTTGAGCTTTAAGCCAACTTTTTCACTCTCCTCTTTCACTTTCATCAAGAGGCTTTTGAGTTCCTCTTCACTTTCTGCCATAAGGGTGGTGTCATCTGCATATCTGAGGTCATTGATATTTCTCCCAGCAATCTTGATTCCAGCTTGTGTTTCTTCTAGCCCAGCGTTTCTCATGATGTACTCTGCATAGAAGTTAAATAAGCAGGGTAACAGTATACAGCCTTGACATACTCCTTTTCCTATTTGGAACCAGTCTGTTGTTCTATGTCCAGTTCTAACTGTTGCTTCCTGACCTGCATACACGTTTCTCAAGAGGCAGGTCAGGTGGTCTGTATTCCCATCTCTTGAATTGTCCACAGTTTATTGTGATCCACACAGTCAAAGGCTTTGACATAGTCAATAAAGCAGAAATAGATGCTTTTCTGGAACTCTCTTGCTTTTTCCATGATCCAGCATAGGAAGTCATAAACAAGCAAGTCAAAACTTGCTTTTTAAAAGCAACTAATAGCTTTTGTAACTTCTAAGGGAATTTTAAATGACAATCTGTTCGTTCTCACATGGAGATATTAACAAGAAAAGCAAAATTATCACTCACATCTGAAGAATCCTCAAATTGTTAAAGCTAAGCGAGGACAGGAACCACATCTGAATAGCAGGATAGTAGATGTTCAAGATATATCTGATGTACCTGATATACAAGATCTAGCATTTGCCAAAAAATCTGGCCAAGGAAACATCACTGGAGTTGAGATGAGAGAAAGAGTCAGGGAACTGAGGGGATGAGGTATGCAGGTAACTACCAAGTCTAGACAGGTGAGATATACTATCTCTTGCCTTCTGGCTTCCCCACCATCCCCTAACTAAGTCTGCAAACTAGAGATCTGGTTTACTGAAAACCAAGTAAAAACATTCATCATGTAAAAAATCAGTCACTTATTTTGCTTCAAATCTAACCTCTTTTAATATGGCAGTGCTTAGACTCTTATTAAATTTTTTTATGAAATAGTTGTTTTTAAGAAAGTGACTTTTTGTGTACAACTGAAATTTTTACCCTACTTAAAACACAGAAGATATCCTGCAACCCTGAAGATTCCTAAAGGAGAAAAGAAACAGAAAGAAAGAATGAGTAATTTGACGCCCTGACCTGAAATGTGCATGAAATGGACTGTATAACAGTGTAAAATCCCAATTACAACTAGCGACTTACATGTGATTTCTAACAGAGTATTAAGCTAGTTGACTTTAAGGCAGTATCTTTCCTTTCCCTTCTTCAGAAAGACTGCTCTAGTCTTAGAAGCAATTTTGGAGCTAGGAGTTCTGTTCTGTTGAAACATTGCCATTTTGTTTGTCTTCTTTCCCATCTCCTGTTGCGTATTGAAGTTGGCCTTGATGTTGCTCTGATGGGAATTTCCACGAGGCAAGCCTGTCTTAACTATGACAGTTTGGGGATGCTTTCTTTCCTCCACTGTTTACTTAGCTTATTATATCGTCTCCCTGCTGTTTAGTGACCTGGTTGTAGCTTTGGTTTACGGACTTTCTTTTTAAATGATAAAGATTAAAAACAAAACAGAATAAATTTCCTGGGCATCAAACCAAAATACACAGAGAAATAAAAAGACACGAAACGCTTAACATAGTTTCATCCAGAGCCACCTATTCCAGTCTGAATTGTCTGTATTTTCATCAGTGCCTCACTGGAGGTCACTGAATAAATCACACAGTTCTCTCACCTTGTTGTGAACTAAGATTGTGTCTCCTTTGATACCTCATGTAATGCCTAGTGAAGTCATTGAAAAATTAATAACATGTTATATACACTAATGTTAATACACCAAATGTCTTATCCACCCTCTCCTCGACCCCACCCCCAATTTTTTTTTCTGTCTTTGTTTTTTCTTGATTTCTACCATGTGCGTGAGCGCTCAGTCACTTCCAACTCTTTGTGACCCCATGGACTGTAGCCCACCAGGCTCCTCTGCCAATGGGATTTCCCAGGCAAGAATACTGGAGTGGGTTACCATTTTCTCTTCCAGGGGATCTTCCTGACCCAGGGATGGAACCTGCGCCTCCTGAGTCTCTTGCATTGGCAGGAGGATTCTTTATCAATGAACCACCTATGAAGACTAGTCTGGCACACACATGGTTAAATAGAATACCAGATGCAGTTCAATATATATGCTAAAACATTTTTTTAAACTCCAAACCAGAAAACCTAGTGCATCTCAAAACTTGCTAGGGCTGGAGTAGTAATATAATTTATACTCTCAGGAAAGGGTCATGTGGGTGAGCCTTCATTGGCTTGTGACCATGTCTCCACTGAATGAATCAAATGAGATAGGTTAGCAAAAGTTTGGCGCATGGGAAAAAATACCACTGACTGATGGACTGAAATGGACTGCCCAGAAAAACTTTGTATAGTGGGGGTTTTTTGTTTGTTTGTTTGTTTTTTGAGGAGGTTGACAGGGAAGGTGTGGATCAACATTTTTTAGGGGTGAAGAGTATCAGTGAAATGTATTTAATATAACATCAGTTGCTGCTCTAAACCATTAATAGTAACCTACGTTGTTATGTGACAATGATGCAATTTTTAAAAATTCATGAAATGCCAGAATAAGATTTATGCAGTAGTTACAAAACTAAAATTATCCATGAATTTAAAAAGTAATGAACTTGCTTGTGTAGAAAAAAATTAGTAATGCAAAATACATGAATAAGATAAATTTTCAAGGCTTAAATTTTCAAATGCTTGGTTTTATTTAAATGCAGAAAAAACTGGGAAATTTTCTGAACAGAACAACAAAAAATATATAAACTTTCCTAGAGTAAGATCTGGTTGTAGCCAAATCTACCCCACTGGCTAGGCTAGCTACCTCAATCTGAATAAGAAACGCTGTTAAATTTAACAAAGCACATCTGTTTTTCATTTGAGGTGCATTCAAGTGTTCATTAAAGTGTCCTAACTGCTCTTTTCTTTTTCTATTTCACAATGGCTTTCCTTTCTAATACTATTGCAAGTTCAGCATGTGACTTAAAAAACCTCAGAGTCATTGTGGCATTTCCTTTGAAATATGCCAGGAGAAACAAGGGAGAAAGCTGAAATCTCTAAGTTTAATAACATTTTATTACCATTCACCTTTTCCATACTTCCTAGGGGTGTTTATTTTCTACAATTATTCAGCTAGGCTTCACTGAACCTGAATACCCCAGAGGCCTTCTCTCCTGTCTGCAGGGAGGCTCAGGAAAACTGAGCTCGAGAGTGAGTTATCGGCATTAGCCTCTTTGATGGAAGTATTTGGTCACCTTCTATAGGAGTAGAAATCAGTTCAAAATATAGTTTAAATGCAAGGCCTCAGATTGCTTCATTCTGCCAAATTCTTTTGAATATACAATTTATCCTGAATGTCAAAGTCATTATTTCTCAAACCTTTCTTTTGTTTTCTAGAAGGCATCAGCCCACTGAAATTCACAAATGAACTTGGATACTTATTTCCTTGAAGAAATAGAAAATGTTTCTAGACTTTTAGGGCAGACTCATCAGATTTTAACCAATAAATTGCATGTGAATAAAAGCAAAAATTTTAGTAAATTATTTAAGATGTTTAATCACTCAAGTATACCTCTAGGTTGATCTGAAAAAAAAAAAAGGTATATTTTTAAGCACACTTTAAACATGCTGCTAAATACATCTCTATAATAAAAAATCTTTGTATTTTAAATAACTAAGGTCAAATTTAAAATATACTACATTGGTGAGCACCTGGTAATAGAAGAAACATAGAATTATCTTGTGGTTGAAAAAGCAGCACAGAAATCACTGATCCAAGTATGAAACAGATCTTTGTTAAAGATCACTTAGCTAATATGATGAATTGTCCAAAATGTTATAGATGGAAAAACAAAGCCTGTCTCATGGCAAGCTCTCAGTAAACACTGGGCCCTCACAAATGTTTAAGAATAGAGAGGTGGAGGGGATGAGCCAAGAATCTATCATTCCCTTTCATGGAAAAAGGGATTCGTGCTATTTCCTGATAACGCTTCTGATTCCCTGCCCAATTTGCTCTTTGGGGATAGTCTTTCCCCAGGTTTATTGAGAGGTAATTGATGTAAAACACTGTGTTAAGTCTAGGTGTACAAAGTGATGATTTGATACAAAGATTTGTTGTAAATAGGACATTTTGCATAGACTGGTTCTCATATGTTTACCACAGCTATTATCTTATTCCTATTGAATACAAAGGTGAACTATAAATTAGCAATTATTAAAATTTTTCAAATTAAGTGTTTTTAATCATTTGGGCAAAAATTACTCTGCTGTTTAATTTTGGCATTATCAATATAATCAAATACTCTGGAAATTAGTTATAAAAACTGGATTATATATATATATACATATACACATACATATACACACACACACACACACACACATATATATATATATATATATATATATATGGTGGTAGTGGTTTAGTCACTCAGTAGTGTCTGACTCTTTGCAACCTCATGGACTGTAGCCCACCAGACTTCTCTGTCCATGGGATTTCCCAGGCAAGCATACTGTAGTGGGTTGCCATTTCCTTCTCAGGGAATCTTCCTGACCCAGGGATCAAATCTGGATCTCTTGCATTTCAGGTGGATTCTTAACGGACTGAGCTATCAAAGAAGCCCTAAATGCAAGTAAGTTAGTGCTAGTAAAAAATAACTTACAAATATTCATGAAACAATGTTTTGTTGATATGGTCTGAGTCACTGTATAAATTTGAAAGAAATGAATATTTTACTTAAAATGCATTAGTCCTATAATAAAACCTTAATTCATAAGTCTTATTTTCTCTGAGAGGCTCAATAATAACTAGTCTTTATCGAACAACTTCTATGCCAGCAGCCCTGCTACATTCTTTATGGGTATTATCTCTTTTGATCCATCCTATAACCATCAGGGAGATATCATTAAGATAACATAATTTTTATCCTCATATTACTGCTTCAGGAGAGTGATGTTCAGGGAGGTTAATACAATGCCCAGAGTCACATACAACTGGTTAGTGGCAGGACTGGAAGTCTTAATTTGCAACCTGCTAACTATACCTGATCACAAAAATGACCATGAGAAATCAGTAAGGCATTGAAATAAATTAGGTAAACGAATACTGGGAAACCTATATTAAAATCTTGAACTAGGGGAGATACAAATAAGATGGAAGTCATGAATCAATACTGTTTGGAATTGTGCCCTGAGTCATCAACCCTGAGTTGGGCTAAGAACATCCAGTTGAGTCATGCCTAGAAATAACCCGGGGTAAATAATTAATTCCCTTAGGAGAGGTTGGAGCCAGCCCATCTGGGATGCTGGCCAAGGGGCTGTTATCCCTGAAACCAACTGGGGCTGGAGCTGTGAAGGTTGTTGAAGCAGCCAGAAACAGAGGAGCCAAAGGATAAGAACAGAGTCTTCGTAGAGCACAGAGTTAAAAGCTACCTAAGGCATGTTCAGATCCAGCCCAAAACTTGAAGTGGGAGAAGATAAGGAAAAATCCAAAGGCTGGAGGAGAACAGGAAGCAGAGCCTAAGAACATAGGACAAGAGACCTTGGCTTTTGCTAAGTGGATAAAGCCTTTGCAGAGTCAAGGTAAACATCTCCAACTTTCAGGACATGAGAAGAATTTTAGTCTACCTTTGATAGTTATCTCCTGATATGCAGACTTCCTTGGTGGCTCAGACAGTGAAGAACCTGCCTGCTATGCAGGAGACCCAGGATGCATCCCTGGGTTGGGAAGATCCCCTGGAGGAGGAAATGGCAACCTACTCCAGTATTCTTGTCTGGGAAATCACATGGGCAGAGGAGCCTGGCGAGCTACAGTCTATGGGGTTGCAAAGAATTGGACATGACTGAGCAACTAACACCTTCACTTTCACTTTGATAGTTCTGGATAGCTTAGCATGTAATATCTAAATAGTCCACTCGCTAATATTAAATCAGATACTAGACAAGAAATCTGTAACTGCCTATTTGTTGTGTATGGATCATGTTCTCAGTCCTCTGTGAAGTGCAAAGAGAAAGAGAAAGGAAATAAGATACAGTCCTTGTCCCTTGGCCTTATATTCTCTCTTCCTCCAAACTTTATAATCACTCAGGGAGCATCTCTCACACTTGATGTATGGAGAGATTATGTCAACTCACTCTGCCTTTGAAATGTGTCTTGAACCCAATAATTTCTTTTTCTTTCCTTTTCCACCACTCCAGTCTTGGCCCACAAGCCTAGACTAGCAATTCCTAATGTTGCTTTTCTGTGGGTGACTAATTTAATGGAATATGTAGAAGCGTTACACTGCCAACAAAAAAAAAATAGCATTCCAGGGATAGAAAAGTATAGGATACACAGGTTAAACATAATTAAACAGGTGTCTTTACTGAGGAATAGCTTTGGACCTTTAAAATATGCTAATTAGCTTTGTACTTCCCCCAAAACACATTACAGATAGTCTCAACTTAACAATTTCTCAACTTCAACTTCATGACGGCGTGAAAGTGATACTCATTCAGTAGAAACTGTACTTTGAATTTTGATCTATTCTTGGGCTAGTGACATCTGTAAATACTTTCTCATGATGCCAGGCAATACAGTGTGCTAGTCAGCTACAAGATCACAAGGTTAGACAAATGATAACACTTTTAATCATTCTGGATCCAGAAGCCCTCTTACTACTCACTTGCAGAACACTTCAGTTCAGTTCAGTCGCTCAGTCGTGTCCCACTCTTTGTGACCTCATGAATCGCAGCACGCCAGGCCTCCTTGTCCATCACCAACTCCTAGAGTTCACTCAGACTCACGTCCATCAAGTCAGTGATGCCATCCAGCCATCTCATCCTCTGTCACCCCCTTCTCCTCCTGCCTCCAATCCCTCCCAGCATCAGAGTCTTTTCCAATGAGTCAAGTCTTCGCATGAGGTGGCCAAAGTACTGGAGTTTCAGCTTAACCATCATTCCTTCCAAAGAAATCCCAGGGTTGATCTCCTTCAGAATGGACTGGTTGGATCTCCTTGCAGTCCAAGGGACTCTCAAGAGTCTTCTCCAACACCACAGTTCAAAAGCATCAATTCTTCGGTGCTCAGCCTTCTTCACAGTCCAACTCTCACATCCATAAATGACCACTGGAAAAACCATAGCCTTGACTAGACGGACCTTAGTCGGCAAAGTAATATCTCTGTTTTTCAATATGCTATCTAGGTTGGTCATAACTTTTCCTCCAAGGAGTAAGCATCTTTTAATTTCATGGCTGCAATCACCATCTGCAGTGATTTTGGAGCCTCAAAAAAATAAAGTCTGACACTGTTTTCACTGTTTCCTCATCTATTTCCCATGAAGTGATGGGACCAGATGCCATGATCTTCGTTATCTGAATGTTGAGCTTTAAGCCAACTTTTTCACTCTCCTCTTTCACTTTCATCAAGAGGCTTTTGAGTTCCTCTTCACTTTCTGCCATAAGGGTGGTGTCATCTGCATATCTGAGGTTATTGATATTTCTCCCAGCAATCTTGACTCCAGATTGTGCTTCTTCCAGCCCAGCGTTTCTCATGAGGCACTCTGCATATAAGTTAAATAAGCAGGGTGACAATATACAGCCTTGATGTACTCCTTTTCCTATTTGGAACCAGTCTGTTGTTCCATGTCCAGTTCTAACTGTTGCTTCCTGACCTGCATACAGATTTCTCAAAAGGCAGGTCAGGTGGTCTGTATTCCCATCTCTCTCAGAATTTTCCACAATTTATTGTGATCCACAGAGTCAAAGGCTTTAGCATAGTCAATAAAGCAGAAATAGATGTTTTTCTGGAACTCTCTTGCTTTTTCGATGATCCAGAGGATGTTGGCAATTTGATCTCTGGTTCCTCTGCCCTTTCTAAAACCAGCTTGAACATCAGGGAGTTCATGGTTCACATATTGCTGAAGCCAGGCTTGGAGAATTTTGAGCATTACTTTACTAGCATGTGAGATGAGTGCAATTGTGTGGTAGTTAGAGTATTCTTTACCACTCCCTTTCTTTGGGACTGGAATGAAAACGGACCTTTTCCAGTTCTGTGGCCACTGCTGAGTTTTTCAAATTTGCTGACATATTGAGTGCAGCACTTTCACAGCATCATCTTTCAGGATCTGAAATAGCTCTACTGGAATTCCATCACCTCCACTAGCTTTGTTCGTAATGATGCTTTCTAAGGCCCACTTGACTTCACATTCCAGGATGTCTGGCTCTAGACGGGTGATTACACCATCGTGATTATCTGGGTCATGAAGATATTTTTTGTACAGTTCTTCTGTGTATTCTTGCCACCTCTTCTTAATATCTTCTGCTTCTGTTAGGTCCATACCATTTCTGTCCTTTATCAAGTCCATCTTTGCATGAAATGTTCCCTTGGTATCTCTAATTTTCTTGAAGAGATCTCTAGTCTTTCCCATTCTGTTGTTTTCCTCTATTTCTTTGCATTGGTCGCTGAAGAAAGCTTTCTTATCTCTTCTTGCTATTCTTTGGAACTCTGCATTCAGATGCTTATATCTTTCCTTTTCTCCTTTGCTTTTTGCCTCTCTTCTTTTCACAGCTATTTGTAAGGCCTCCCCAGACAGCCATTTTGCTTTTTTTGCATTTCTTTTCCATGGGGATGGTCTTGATCCCTATCTCCTGTACAATGTCACAAACCTCATTCCATAGTTCATCAGGCACTCTATCAATCAGATATAGGCCCTTAAATCTATTTCTCACTTCCACTGTATAATCATAAGGGATTTGATTTAGGTCATACCTGAATGCTCTAGCGGTTTTCCCTACTTTCTTCAATTTAAGTCTGAATTTGGCAATAAGGAGTTCATGATCTGAGCCACAGTCAGCTCCTGGTCTTGTTTTTATTGACTGTATAGAGCTTCTCCATCTTTGGCTGCAAAGAATATAATCAATCTGATTTTGGTGTTGACCATCTGGTGATGTCCATGTGTAGAGTCTTCTATTGTTTTGTTGGAAGAGGGTGTTTGCTATGACCAGTGCATTTTCTTGGTAAAACTCTATTAGTCTTTGCCCTGCTTCATTCCGCATTCCAAGGCCAAATTTACCTTTTACTCCAGGTATTTCTTGGCTTCCTACTTTTGCATTCCAGTCCCCTATAGTGAAAAGGACATCTTTTATGGGTGTTAGTTCTAAAAGGTCTTGTAGGTCTTCATAAAACCGTTCAACTTCAGCTTCTTCAGCATTACTAGTTGGGGCATAGACTTGGATTACTGTGATATTGAATGGTTTGCTTTGGAAACGAAGAGAGATCATTCTGTCGTTTTGAGACTGCATCCAAGTACTGCATTTTGGACTCTTTTGTTGACCATGGTGGCTACTCCATTTCTTCTGAGGGATTCCTGCCCACAGTAGTAGATATAATGGTCATCTGAGTTAAATTCACCCATTCCAGTCCATTTTAGTTTGCTGATTCCTAGAATGTCGATGTTCACTCTTGCCATCTCTTGTTTGACCACTTCCAATTTGCCTTGCTTCATAGACCTGACAGTCCAGGTTCCGATGCAATATTGCTCTTTACAGCATTGGACCTTGCTTCTACCACCAGTCACATCCACAGCTGGGTATTGTTTTTCCTTTGGCTCCATCCTTTCATTCTTTCTGGAGTTATTTCTCCACTGATCTCCAGTAGCATATTGGGCTCCTACTGACCTGGGGAGTTCCTCTTTCAGTATCCTATCATTTTGCCTTTTCATACTGTTCATGGGGTTTTCAAGGCGAGAATACTGAATGTGGTCCCTTCTCCAGTGGACCGCATTCTGTCATAAATTACATAATCAACACTTTGTAAAATAGGCTTTGTGTTGGATGATTTCTGCCCAACTGCAGGCTAATATTAGTGGGATCTGGGCACTTCTAAGGTAGACTAGGCTCAGCTATGGTGTTCAGAACATTAGGTGTATTAAATGCATCTTCAACTTGTGATATTTTTTATTTACCATGGGTTTATTGGGATGTAACACCACTGGAAGTTGAGGAAGATCTTGTTTATGACTTACTTACTTGCAAGTCCCTTCTTTTGAGGAAAATTTCTTTCACGCAAACTCAGGGAAGCATTAGGGCTTTCCTGGTGGCTCAGACAGTAAAGAATCTGCCTGTAATGCAGGAGATCCAGGTTCGATGCCTGGTTGGAAAGATCCCCGGGAGAAAGGAATGGCAACCCACTGCAGTATTCTTGCCTGGGAAATTCCATGGATAGAGGAGAGTTGGACACAACTTAGCAACTAACACTTTCACACTTAACACAGGGAAGCATTAGTCTGTATGACTCCTCTCTCCAAAACAACTGCACACATTTCATACATGTTGTTTTTCCACAGGTATTATTTTGGAGATAATCAGCCACCTGATCACAACTTTCTGAAGCTCCTCTATGTCTACTCTATGAAGTCTAAATTTGGCAACCTGTCAAGATAGGTCCCCTCCATTCTATTAGTCTAATCTACTCATATTTCCTAGGTTATCCCAGCCTCCACATACTTGTGTGTTATTTCTATTTCATAGAGCTGAATTATGACTACTCCATTAGTCTTGGTATTGTAAAGTTTATAAGATTTTGCTTAAGTATCATTGGAGTTTTTCCTAGTTGTTTCCTTCTTTGAATTTTTGCCATACTTATATTGTGCTATCCTTAAATAGACGTTAAGCCTTTCATGGTTAAGAAACGTGCTTTTTGTTTCGTTTTGTGTTATTTATATCACAAGGACCTAGAATAATGCTTTCTATAGGTAAATGTAAAAGATGACTATATAAGAAAAATAATAAACAATTATATTTTAGAATTTAGCCAAGCTCTGTTTGCTAAACCATCCACCGAACAAGAAGGCCGAATACAGTGTGCTTTCAGAATGGCTCACTTGGAAGGGCTTGTGGCCATTATACATCCTCATCTGGCATTCATCAAAGACACTCTATTAGTTTTCTAGGGCCACCATAATAAAATGCCACTGACTCTGTAGCTTAAAAAACAGAAACTTCTTTTCTTACAGCTCTGAAACTAGAAGTGCAAGATCAAGGTAACTTTGTTTCTTCTGAGGCTTCTCCTTGGGCTTGTAGAGAGCTTCCTTCTTTCTCTGTCCTTGCATGATCTTTCTTCTGGATATGCATGTCTGTGTATCGATCTTCTCTTTTTATCAGGACACCAGTTAAACTGGATTAGGATCCACCCACATGACCTCATTTTACCTTCTCTACTTCTTTAAAAGTCTATCTTCAAATACAGTACAGTTAGAATATGAGGTGCAAGGGGTTAGGACTTAAACATATAAATTCTGTGGGGACACAAATCAACTCATAATAGATGCCTTTGAAAAATGGATTCAGATGACTGGAAACAACCAGACTGAGACATTGAACCAAGACACATTGTTGCTGTTGTTTAGTTGCTATGTCATATCTGGCTCTTTGCGATCCCATGGACTGTAGCCTGCAAGGTTCCTCTGTCCATGTGATTTCCCAGGCAAGACTACTGGAGTGGGTTGCCATTTCCTTCTCCAGGGGATCGTCCTGACTCAGGGATCAAACCCACGTCTCCTGCATTGGCATGCAGGTTCTTTACCACTGAGCCACCAAGGATGCCTGAAGCAAGACTAAAAGAAAAACATCACCATAGAATTGCTCCAAATTTTCACTTAGTTTTTTAAGTTCATATCATTTACTCCAGAATAATATCTGGTGCATAGTCATAAAACTTTTGAAGCTAAGTGACTACCTCCTCCATTCCAGGAAACATAAGTTAACAGCATAGTCACAAAGAAACTGTTGCTGGGATCGATCAGCCACATGGTCAAATACCAAACTGCCCATACCCAGGAACTCTGCACAGAGGAAGGCCACCTTCAGTCCCAACAACTGTGGCTCCTGGAAGCACACAAAGTATATACTTGGCAATTTTTCCTTAGAGCTTCACATTTTTGCAGAGTTCTGATTTCTAGAAAATCATTGTCTATTGTATGTATGAAAAGGTAGGGAAAAAGATTTGAGGAGAAAAAAATATGAGAATTTTATAACTTTTTAGCATCTTCTAAGACTTCTTAGACTATTTCAATATTGTTGTTGTTCAGTTGCTAAGTAATGTCCTATTCTCTGTGACCCCATGGACTGCAGCACTTCAGGCTTCCCTGTCCTTCACTATCTCCTGGAGCTTGCTCAAACTCATGTCCATTGAGTCGGCGATGTCATCCAACCGTCTCATACTTTGTCACCATCTCATTCTCTGTTGCCCCTTTCTCCTCCTGCCCTCATCCTTTCCCAGCTCAGGGTCTTTTCCAATGAGTCAATTCTTCCCATCAGGTGGCCAAAGGATTGGAGCTTCAGCTTCAGCATAAGACCTTCCAAGAATATTCAGGGTTGATTTCCTTTAGGATTGATCTCCTTGCTGTCTAAGGACTCTCAACAGTCTTCTCTAGCACTACAATTCAAAAGCTCAGACTATTTCAATATAAGGCATTAAATAAGTGTAAGAATATATTTAGTGACATCCCTAGAGTCTGGCATACAGAGTAAAGTAAATCAGAAAGAGAAAAACAAATATCAAATATTAATGCATGGATATGGAATCTAGAAAATGATACAGATAAACCTACGTTCAGGCAGGAATAGAGATGCAGACCTAGGGTACAGGTGGACATAGGTGGGAGGAAGATGGGATGAACTGGGAGATGGGGTTGATGTCTGCGCACTGCCAGGTGTAAAACAGATAGCTAGTGGGAACCTGGTGTAGAGTACGGGGAGCTCATCTCAGTGCTCTGTGATGCCCTGGATTGATGGGATGGGCTGGGAGGGAGGTCCGAGAGGGAGGGGATATACATATATATATATAACTGATTCACGCTGCTGTACAGCAGAAACTAACACAGCATTGTAAAGCAACTATACTTCAAGGGGGGAAAAAAGAAAGAAAAAGAATTTACTCCAGTGTCACTTGAATGGTTTAAAATAAAACAGGAAACTTCCTCTCACATGGAGCTTACCTTCAAATAGAGATTGAGGCACAGAAGAAAGAAAGAAAGACCTTGTATATTATTCTAGTACAATAAAAACCAATAGTCGCCCACTGGAACTGAGAGAGCTGCAGTTTAAACAGAGACAGGGGAAAGTAAAATTTCATCAAAAAAGTTCCCTGTATGCATAGGCCAGAAACTGGAGTGGGAACAAGCCATGGGGATGTTAGGGGAAAGAACATTTTAGAATATGGATGGATGGGAACAGCACATGCCAAGGCCCTGAGTGGAAGTGTGCTTGGTGGGTCTGGGGAACAAGAGAGAGGCCAACATGGCTGAAGCAGAGTTAGTAAGGGGTGTGAGAAATAGACAGTGATGTTGGAGATATACCCGTGGACCAAGTCATTCAGTGTCTTGAAGGCCATTGGCTGTTCCTTGCAGGGATCCAAGTAACCATGGAGGATTCTGAGAAGAGGAGTCATAAGAGGACACGTGAATTTCAGGTGGGACACTTCTAGCTATGGAGAGTAGACTACAGTAGAAGGAGCAGCAAGTTGAGAGGCTATTTTAACAGCCCAGCTGGGAAATGGTGGTGGCTTGTTCCAGAGTTGCAGCAATGAAGTTGCTGAGAAGTGATCAATTCTGAATGTTTGTATACACACAACCGATTTTGCTAATGGATTGGATATGGAGTGTGAAGGGAAAAGCTGAATCAACCAGAAGGCCAAGATTTGGGGGCCCAATTAACTGAAGGATGGAGCTGCCACTAAATGTATATTTAAACATGTACAGCCTATGACTGACTCCCAGTTATAGTAATAATTTTTTAGATATTAAATTTCAAGTCAAAACTTAGAGAAATGACACGCTTTAGCCCCTGGCACACAGATTCACACACAGAGGCACTCCAAAGTCTCCTTGGTAAATACAATAATAAAATATGTATAAGGAATAGAATAAAGCATTTCAGCTTTCTATAAATCTGTCCCTCAAAGGACATTCTTTGCACATTACCTCAGCAATAAGAGGATTTTTGCAGAAGGAAAAGTTTAATACAATTGGATAAGTTATGGCATTAATTCAACTTGAAAGGCTATTCACATTGGTTCTTTTGGTGAAAGATGAATGGAGTAACATGGATTTCTTACAAAAAGAAAAATTAGAGGTTGCTTAGAAAGTTGAAGAAGGTTGCCACAGGAACAAGGTCTTTCAGAAATCTGGTGACAATGCCTCACCACGAATGCCGTACATTCTAACTGTGAAACTGTTCAGCTTCTAACTGAATACAGGTAGATGTGTTATTAGAGACAGGGGAAATTAACTCAGCAGCATCACATACAGAGGAAAAATAAAACGGTGATCAAAAAGTTATACTAAATCTGAATGATAAAACAGGAGAGTTGAGTATAATTTCTAGGAAAAGTATGTGTGCAATCAGAAGTCTAAATATACTGAAAGAAGGAATTCAAGTTTTCTTAAAGCAATTTTACCAAAGTAAGCACTATATAAGTAAGAAAATGTGTATGTGAGAGAGAGTGTGTGTGCTCAGTCGTGTCCAACTATTTGTGACCCCATGGACTGCAGCCTGCCAGGCTCCTCTGTCCATGGGATTTCCCAGGCAAGAATAAAGGAGTGTGTAGCCATTTCCTTCTCCAGGGGATCTTCCTGACCCAGGGATCAAACCCACCATCTCCTGCATTGCCAGTGGATCCTTTACTACGGTACCACCTGGGAAGCCAAAAAAATTATCTGTATCTATCTATATATACGCATATACTCACTTTACTCAATAGTATGTGTGTGTAGACAATACTTGTAGCTTCCCTTTTATAGAATCATAAAAGACTTCACAGTTCTGAAAATTTGGCAAATTCACCTTTCAAGTAAGCAAAGTCAGTTTCTCCAGATTTATACTTTCTGTCTATCTAATTCTTATCCATCATTCAATGCTCTGGGAAGCCACCTTGGATTTTTCCAACCCACAGTGGTTCTTCTTTGAACTCACTCTATATGATCCTACTAGAATGATCCATAATCACATGCCCATGACATCTCTTGTGTTGTATTTTAATGTGCTTCTATTATTTGTCATTTCAGTGTTTAACCTGTGCTAGCGAAATGAATTGTGAGCTTCTTAAGGGTAGATGCCATATGGCTTACTCCTTCCCAGCTAATTAGGTAGTATATAGGAGCATTAGGATGTTTTATTTAAATCTATAAATTGATTCACATATAGTTGGTAATAAAGATTCATTTTCTTCCTTTTAATTATTAAAATTATCTGTTGGAACATAAGCTTAGTAAAAGTCAGCCTTAAAATAAGAGTTTATCTTAGGGATAAAAATGTATATAAAAATAATCACTTAAGAATTCTGAAAGAAAAGAAAAGCTAATATTACATTAACTAGAAGGCTGTTTAGACTCTTTTCTATGATTTTTTCTAACCATGTTTGCAGTATTTTCTATACTGCTTAAAGGGCTTCCCCAGTGGCTCAGCAATAAAGAATCTGCCTGTGATGCAGGAGCCATGGGTTCGATCCCTGGGTCAGGAAGATTCCCCTGGGGGAGGAAATGGCAACCCATTTACGGTATTCTTGCCAGGAAAAATCCCATGGACAGAGGAGCCTCATGGGCAACAGTCCGAGGGGTCACAAAGAGTCGGATACGACTAAGCACTCACTCAAGCTACTTAAATTTTAAACCTATATATTAATAACTAGATATCAGTTCATGGCACATATATGGGGAAACAGTGTCAGACTTTATTTCTCTGGGCTCCAAAATCACTGCAGATGGTGACTGCAGCCATGAAATTAAAAGACACTTACTGCTTGGAAGGAAAGTTATGACCAACCTAGATAGCATATTAAAAAGCAGAGTCATTACTTTGCCAACAAAGGTCCATCTAGTCAAGGCTATGGTTTTTCCAGTGGTCATGTACGAATGTGAGAGTTGGACTATAAGGAAAGCTGAGCACTGAAGAATTGATGATTTTGAACTGTGGTGTTGGAGAAGACTCTTGAGAGTCCCTTGGACTGCAAGGAGATTCAACAAGTCCATCCTAAAGGAGATCAGTCCTGGGTGTTCATTGGAAGGACTGATGTTGAAGCTGAAACTCCAATACTTTGACCACCTGATGCGAAGAGTTGACTCATTTGAAAAGACCCTGATGCTGGGAAAGATTGAGGACAGGAGAAGGGGACGACAGAGGATGAGATGGTTGGATGGCCCCACCGACTCGATAGACATGGGTTTGGGTGGACTCTGGCAGTTGGTGATGGACAAGGAGGCCTGGCGTGCTGTGATTCATGGGGTCGCAAAGAGTCAGACACGACTGAGTGACTGAACTGAATGAAAAATGATATTTATAAATAATGTATTTAATGTTATCCTATAAAGGGGATTTATTGAATTCTATGGAGAGGATCCCTAGTCATTGCCTTTAGTATCAGCCCCTAAGAAAATCTTCTGACCCAACGCCTTCTCTCAGCAACATTCAATTCACTTCAGTAGGGCATGGATTCAAATACAGCAAAAGTCCAAAGGCTCTTGCTGTCTGTAATGCCAGTTTTGGAACTGTCTCTCCACTTCATAGTTAACAGTTTCCACTAAACTTAGGCATGATGGATTTTCAAGTATCTAAATATAGAACCATATTTCTCCCATGACACCAAGATCATTTTAACATTAGTCCTCTAAATCTGCTCCATACTGTCAAGAGTATCAAAGTATTTTTTAACTTGTAGTGCCATAAAACTGCAGGGCTGTAGGAATCTTCTAGCAAAACAATGGGAACACCTGACAATTCCAACATCTTGCTGATAGAACCTAAGCATCTTAAATGATGTAAGATAATGTACATGTGAATAGCCTATAAACCATAAATCTCGATGGAAATGCAAGATCAGATGACAGAGCCCATAGACTACCCAATTCAAGATTTACGTTTCATTCATGCATATTTACAGTAAGTAAAACCAAAAAAAGTTTTAAATAACCCATTGTAAGGAACATACCCAAAGAGGGAATCATTATTTGTATATGGTACACTTACACCACACCATCGCTCTTCCCCGACAGCACCATTTAGTACAAACAGAGAAATAATTTGTTTAGCTATATAATGAGGAGAGGCTGCACACAATAAAAGAAAGCATTCTGGTTTTTAAATGAATAAAAATTGATTGTGTCCCTATAAAAACTAAATTGGCAGAGTGTTAACTGCATTTCACATAAACATCTGCAGCGGGCTGCGCCTCTCTGCTGTGCTGTAATGCAATATGGGACCCAGGAATAAATGCATCCTCCAGATGAGTTCAGAGAGATTTTCTAAAAGTGCCTGATGAGATTGTAAAAATTGGATTAACCGGGACTGCTAATGACACTTAAAACAAAGGGGAATCTTTCAACCAAATTATTTTGCACTTTTCTCTTGATAAATTACATGCAAATGAGTGTTGATTGAAAAATGTTTGCCTTGAAGGTAAATTCACACTAATAAAGGAGAGGTCATCCTGCCTCCAACACAGTACCTCTCATCAGGGGGACTTTAAAATTAATCACATGATTTCCTTCCTGTAAACTATTTCGAGAAACTGTGTAATGATGTTAGAGACATTTATATCTTATCTTTAGTGCATTCTTGGGTATTATAAGCATAATATGCATGATTTTATATTATGTTAAGTTCCAGGTGTGTGTATATGTGCATGTGTATATATTCATTTTTTGTGTGTATCCTCTTTATATATAGTATAAACATATATCCATCTATACATGTATATATATACTATATATATTATATATAAGAATATATACATATACACTTTTAAGCTAACAGAGTTTTCCATTTTTTTCAGTCCATTAGTTGAAGAAAAAGCTGCTGTTTCAGGATTTCTTAGATTTCTGAATAGTTTCATCCTTGGCACAATGTTTTAGAAATTCAGTCCTGATGGATCAAGTAAATGTTTTTGTGTCATTTTTGCCCTCTACTAAAATATCAGTGGACTGTGTTAGAAAGAGCAGAGTTCAACTTCTAGTTCCCCTTGTGCCACCTTTAAAACCAGAAACACGTTTAAGAAGGAGCAGCTTTATAACCAGGATCCTGAAACTTATCCTTGAAGCCTCAATTTCCCCACCTCAAAAATACTTAAAATAATATACAGGTCTTTAAAATGGGTAAGATTATACATTTATCACTACCAATTCACTTGCTCATAATCCAATGGTCTTTAGTGAATTAAATATGTTAATTCACATAATATATGTATCTATAATAAATCTAAATCAATAAATGACAAGTAAATTCAGACATTTACTTCTATATGCATAGCGGTGTGCTGGGCACTGAAGAATGCCACAGACACAAGTCACAGCTCTTGTCCCCAAGAATCATCAAGTCTCATGGAAGAATTATGGGCATTTAAAATACTTAATAACATTATAATGAGTGATACAGGCAGGCAGTGCTGTTAGGGTTGATCAATGAAGAGTGATGAGGGGTGATGACTTCCTGAAGGATGGTAAGGGTTATTAGAATGATGCCTGGAATGTGGAGGGTGTACACAGGTGGTGAGAAAGGAGGGAGCATCCATATGAAGGGCCCACAGGAGCTGCAGGAAGCATAGCATGTGCAAAGATGTGACCAAGACTAGCTTGGCCACAGTGAGAGCTCCTGGGTGAAGGAGAGGAGATAGATCTCCAGCTGCAGCTTATGAGACAATGTAACAGAACTTTCAAGGAAGGGCCAGATCTGTGTATTAAGACGTGGAGAGTGTCTTCATTCGTTTTACAGGTCTATATAGCTTATAAACTTGGAGTCTGTAAGAACAACTGTGGAGAAGAAAGGATTGCCAGAACAGGCAGAGTCAAACTCAAACAGCCAGGCCATACTGGATCAGTCAGGTTTCAAGGAGCTGACCATTGATTCTCCATGGTTCTTGATTCTCCATCAAGGAATCAAGGTCAGAGATTTTGATAGAAGGATATTCAGTCACTAAAACAATGAGGCCACTAAAGGCCTAGATAATTTTGTAAAGCTGAACCTTGGAAAGGATAACATGTTTTCCATGTTTCCAAAAGAAGGTGGCACAAAAGCTGGGACTAGGACACAGGAGGCTTAATTACTTCTTCATCGCTCTTTCCTAGGGACCACTTCTCAAGTCCCCTGCCCCCCTGCAATTAGCTGCTTTACATTTTGAGCTTGTTCATCCTCCAATAAATGTTAAGGATTGTGACCAGGTAGTTACTCCAGCTGGGATAAAGTGATACACTTATGAGTAGTTTGCTGCTCTAAGCTGTTGTTTGACATTTACGAATTAATTGGAATGCTAGTCATCCAGCTTGTCTCCCAAGAAATATCCTGATGCTGTTAAATGTCTTTCCATTAGATTGTGATTATGAAACCTGTACTTCAGGGTAGATTCATCATTTCCATTTAACTCATTCAATAAAGACTCACTGGGCTCCTCCATCATTTCTTGCCTTCATGGAATTACTTGGCTGACCATTCATTCTGGTGTCAGTGTCATGAAAGTGGCATAAACTGTGATGGCTGTGTCAATCCTTCCCATAACAATACTCAGTTGCAAGAATATTTCCTAATTTATTCATTCCACAAATACTAACTAAGCACCTACGAGTGCTATGGGAGGTATAGAATAGAGAGTAGTGTTATGTTTAACAAGCAGGTAAATTCTCAGTTCCTCCACTAAATTAGCTGTGCACCTTAGCTCCAATGAGAAACACATTCATCTCACCAAGTAATTATGAGGACTAAACTGATTCAGACATGTAACATGTCTAGAACACAGTGCATGTTACTTCACAATAAATGTTAGTTGTCAGCATTATGATTACTATCTTTAGAAACTGGGTAAGCCACATCAAAGATCTCTTTGCGAGGAGGAGACATTTGTGTAGAATTCTGAAGGGTTAGTATGTGCTCAGTCATGTCCAACTCTTTGTGACTTAATGGACTGTAACCCACCAGGCTCCTCCGTCCATGAGATTTTCCAGGCAAGAATACTGGAGTGGGTAGCCATTTCTTATTCCAGAGGATCTTCCCAACCCAAGAATCAAACTCATGTTTCCTGCATTGCAGGCAGATTCTTTACCACTGTGCCACCTGGGAAGCCTTGAAGTGTTAGTAAGCATTGTCTGTTTAGAAGAAATAAGAGAAGGTCACTTGAAACACATTTAAAATAGCCTGTGAAAATAATGGAGGTGTGAGGTCAAAAGAGAGAGACTGCTCATTCTGGCTGGATTCTGAACATTTGGAAGTAGAAGCTAATTGCAAAGGCAGGTCCTAGATGCTAAGCTAAGGGGGTTGAGTTTTCTAGTTAAAGCTATAAGGAACCATTGGAAGATTTTATGATGGGGATGCAAAATGATCCATTTTGTGCTTTAGAAAGATCATTCTGGCAATGGTGATAAAAAACAATCATTCTGGAAGGTCCTGAGCAACAGGAACAGGAAGTGCTGAGAGACTGAGCTAAGATAGGGCTAATGCAAATGAAGACAAAGGACGCAATCAAGAGGAGTTTTGGAGGAAATCTTCATATGGCTTGATAACTAATTAGACCTGGGAAATGGATAAAAGAGAAGAACAAGATGACAAAAGTTCCAAACCTCAGGCAAGCAAGTCAGGGATGGGCCATTTTCTGAGATGGGAAAAGACTAAACATGCGACAGGTTTAGGGGTGTAATGATGACTCGTGTCCAGACCTGTGGAGTCTAAAATGCGGGGCAGGCAGGTGAGGATGTGCACTAGGCACCTGGACATAAACTTGGAGTTTATACATGAAGTTCCTATCAGTCATCTCTACCTGAATGTCACTAGAGATACACTAGTGAGTTCTGAGTTTCTAAATTGTAGTTCACAACATGAATATAGATAAAGTTGCCCAGGAGGAGTACATAGAAAATAAAGGAATATATAAATGAGAGAGAAAGAAGAAGAACCAGTTTCATGAGATGCAAGCTCCTACTAAGAACCCTAAAAGTCAAAAGAACAAATCAAGATTGCCCTCCTATGGACACACGCATACTTAGGAAGAAGCTCACTTAAATTCACAGATGGACCATTTTATAGAATAGGTTACATTAACTATGAAAGTCAACCTTTTTTTTGGCATTCATCAAAATCACTGACAACTCCAAAAACAGACCCAATATATTCATGCAGGAGAGAAAAGAAAAACAAAGGAACTTCGAAGATTTGGGGCCTAAGTGACAGGCCCTGTACCACAGCTAAAACAGGAATTTTCATAAGAGTTAATATTGCATATAAGTAGCAGACTGCAGTCAAGACAGAGATACAGCTATAATTTGCTTTTGGATTTACTTACATATTGAAGTTAAAACTACCCATTCAGATCGAAAGGTTAATCTCTATGTGTTTCACATAGAAACAATACTGGAAAAGCAATGGGGCAAATCTAGTGTTCAGACAGCCCCCACTACAACTTCTGCTTCATTGACTATGCTAAAGCCTTTGACTGTCTGGATCACAACAAACTGGAAAATTCAAAAAAAGATGGAAGCACCAGACCACCTTACCTGGTCTCCTGAGAAACTTCAATGCAGGCAAAGAAGCAACAGTTAGAACTGGACATGGGACAACAGACTGGTTCAAAATTGGGAAAGGAGTACGTCAAGGCTGTATATTGTCACTCTACTTATTTAACTTCTAGGCAGAGTACATCATGTGAAATGCTGGACTGGAAGACTCAAAAGCTGGAATCAAGATAGCCAGGAGAAATATCTACCTCAGATATGCATATGATACCACTCTAATGGCAGAATGCAAAGAAAACTAAAGAGCCTCTTGATGAGGGTGAAAGAGGAGAGTGAGTAAAAAAGCTGGCTTAAAACTCAACATTCAAAAAATGAAGATTATGGCATCTGGTCCCATCACTTCATGGCAAATAGATGAGGAAACAATGGAAATTGTGTCATATTTTATTTTCCTGGGCCCCAAAATCACTGATGACAGTAATGGCAACCACAAAATTAAGACACTCGCTTCTTGGAAGAAAAGCTATTACAAACTTAGACGGGATATTAAAAAGCAGAGACATTACTTTGCCAATAAGGTCTGTATAGTCAAAGCTATGGCTTTTCCCGTAGTCATGTATGGGCGTGAGAGTCCCTTGAACTGCAGGGAGATCAAACCAGTCAATCATAAAGGAAATCAATCCTGAATATTCCTTGGAAGGACTAATGCTAAAGCTCCAATACTTTGGCCACCTGATGCGAAGAGTCAACCCATTGGAAAAGACTCTGATGCCAGGAAAGATTGAGAGCAGGAGGAGAAGAGGATGAGATCGTTGGATAGCATCACTGACTCAATGGACATGAGTTTGAGCAAACTCTGGGAGATGGTGAAGGACAGGGAAGCCTGGAGTGCTGCAGTCCCTGGGGTCACAAAGAGTCAGACACAACTCAGTGACTGAACAACGGCAACCTTCTACTGATAAACTTGAAGTAACACATTATGGTATCTACACAGAGAATGATAAAAAAATATTAGCTTATAAATTGGGTAATTTCTGGACTTAAAATTCAAGTCCTCTTATTATACACAATATGACTGAGGACAAGTTAATGAATTTGTCCAAATATCAACTTTTTAATATTTAATTCAATCTAATAATATAGTTCACTTATAGTTTATTGTGCATAAGGATGATTTAGATAAATTATGTTGATAAATATATAAATATATTTTATATAAGTACATTATATTTATATAAATATATATTTTTTTATTGGAGTGGGGTGCTATTGCCTTCTCCAATATAAATATATAAAAATAAATATAACAGTTAATATTTATTTAGCTCTCAGTATAAGACAATGTGCTAACCTCTTTACATGTACCACCTTTTAAAAAAATCATTTTATTGAAATAATAGTTGAGTTACCCATGTTGTATTCATTTCTGGAATACAGCAAAGTGATTCAGTTATACATGTATATCATAGTTACCATTGTACCATCTTTTAAATCTCACAACAGCTCTCTAAGGGAAAGGATTGAACCATGAATCAACGGGTGTCATGGGGAACAAGAACGGTGGTGCTTTTTTTGAGGACATTTTCATCCTGGAGGCAACTTAATTGCTTTCTAGATAACAAGAGACCCAGATAATGGAATCTTATTTTGTGTTTGTATAAGCTATCATAACATATATGCGCATGACGTTCTCCAAGTTTAAATAGAAAGTGATTAAGATAGAAGCTTGTATCTTGGAAATTCTGTAAGGAGTATGCAACTTCTGGTTCTGCCTCTTGACCAGAGTGTGTCTGTAATACAATATGGACCATTTTACAGAGCAGGATGTATTAACTGTGGAAAAATCACAGGGCTAATACCCAGAGGGGGGTCATGTGTACCCTATTTAACATGTTCTGGCCAATTCTGATGTCATAGTCCTTTATCTCTGAAATACTTCTTTTTACATGTATTACAGTTTCCTTTTTATTCTCCTATGCTTTACACGCATAGTCAAATGAGAGCCAGTACAGAGCACTTGACTGTACACTCTCAATTAGTGAGAATCTATCACGCATGTGGTGCAGTGGTAAAGAATTTGCCTGCCAATGCAGGAGAAGCAAGAGATAGGTGTTTGATCCCTGGGTAGGGAAGATCCCTTAGCAGAGGGCATGGAAAGTCACTCCAATATTCTTGCCTGGAAAATCCCATGGACAGAGGAGCCTGGTTGGCTACAGTCTCAGGGGGTCACCGAAGAGTCGGACATGACTGAGTGAATAATCAACAACAGCAGCAATTACTGAGTGATATGACTCTGACTGCCATTGGGCTCACCCTCAAAATATGTAAGTTTTGAGACCCCTTAGTAAAAGATATCTTAACATCCTTAACATCAAATTTAAGTTTTGCCTTTATGTAAAGCAAAAAAATTTAAAAAACATTAGGAATGCTATAGTTTTAGAGGCTGAGTAGACAGCTTTCTAGAGCACTTTTTATAAATACTAATTTGTCTTCTCTGGGAAAATGAGATACACGATCTCAAAATTTTATTCCCAAAGTGACTATAAGCTGGAATCCTACATGAGGGCCAAAACTATGTTTTCTATAAATATCTACTGAGTAAATGAATAGTTGGATTGCTACAGGTATTAATTTTCAAAGGGAAGAATAAGTTTTCATTGTGTTTATCCCACCTATTATATGCCCAGATGACCTCTATCACATAAATTTACTGCAACATAGGTGACCAGTGTACATATGTGTTCTCCTCAAAGCAGAGAAGGAAAGCCTAATCTTCCTTTCTAACAAAAGAGAAGTGGCTCAGTCAGAATAGGAGGAGACGAAGACTTCCACGATTGGATCTAAACACGAGCCCACAGTCAGGCACTCAGTGTTCTGAAGAAAAGATTTGTGGGAACACAGATTCAGAAAAGAGAGCAAAAACAAGAGAGGTTAGTTCAAAAGCAAAAAGTACAATCAGAAATTAAGTATCATTTGCCAAGAATAGAATACATGATCAAAGACCAAAAGGTAGCAGAGAGTGTGACCAAGAAAGATTTGGTACTAAAGATAGAGATCATGGTATTGAGACTTTAGTCAAATAAGATGAAGACATAAAGACAGGAGGTCAGCCTTCTGGTGTTAGAAGGGAGTCAATTGGTACCTTTTTTTGCATAGTTCTTCTGTGTATTCTTGCCTCCTCTTCTTAATATCTTCTTCTCTGTTAGGTCCATACTGTCCTTTATTGTGCCCATCTTTGCGCAAAAGGTTCCCTTTGTATCTCTCATTTTCTTGAAGAGATCTCTAGTTTTTCTCATTCTGTTGTTTTCCTCTACTTCTTTGCACTGATCACTGAGGAAAGCTTTCTTATGTCTCCCTGCTAGTCATTGGAATTCTGCATTCAAACGGGTATATCTTTCCTTTTCTCCTTTGCCTTTTGCTTCTCTTCTTTTCTCAGCTACTTGTAAGCCCTTCTCAGCCAACTATTTTGCCTTTTGGCATTTCTTTTTCTTGGGGATGGCCTTGATCACTGCCTCCTGTACAATGTCATGAACCTCTGTCCATAGCTCTTCAGGCACTCTTTCTATCAGATCTAATCCCTTGAATCTATTTGTCACTTCCACTATATAATCATAAGGGATTTGATTTAGGTCATACCTGAATGATCTAGTGGTTTTCCCTACTTTCTTCCATTACAGTCTGAATTTGGCAATGTGTTCATGATCTGAGCCACAGTCAGCTCCCGGTCTTGTTTTTTTGCTGACTGTATAGAGCTTTTCCATCTTTGGCTGCAAAGAATACAATCAATCTTATTTCGGTATTGACCATCTGGTGATGTCCATGTGTAGAGTCTTTTGTTTTGTATTTGGAAGAGGGTGTTTGCTATGACCAATGTGTTCCGTTCACAAAATTCTGTTAGCCTTTAACTGTGTATAGAGTCTTCTCTTGTGCTGGTGGAAGACTGTGCTTTCTATGACCAATGCATTCTCTTGACAAAATTCTGTTAGCCTTTACCTGTGTGTAGTCTTCTCTTGCATTGTTGGAAGAGGGTGTTTGCTATGACCAGTGCATTTTCTTAACAAAAATCTGTTAGCCTTAGATTCAAGGCATGAGATCTATAAAAAAGATCTTTATAAACCCAGATAACCACGATGGTGTGATCACTCACCTAAAGCCAGATATCCCGGAAGTCAAGTGCGCCTTAGGGAGCATCCCTACAAACAAAGCTAGTGGAGGTGATGAAATTCCAGTTGAGCTATTTCAAATCATAAAATATGATGCTGTGAAAGTGCTGCACTCAGTGTGCCAGCAAGTTTGGAAACTCAGTAGTGGACACAGGACTGGGAAAGGTCAGTTTTCATTCCAATCCCAAAGAAGGCTGTGGTAAAGAATGCTCAAACTATCGCACAATTGCACTCATCTCACACACTAATAAAGTAATGCTCAAAATTCTCCAAGCCAGGCTGCAACAGTATGTGAACCATGAACTTCCAGATGTTCAAGCTAGATTTAGAAAAGGCAGAGGAACCAGAGATCAAATTGCCAACATCCACTGGATCATGAAAAAAGCAAGAGAGTTCCAGAAAAATATCTACTTCTGCTTTATTGACTATGCCAAAGTCTTTGACTGTGTGAATCACCACAAACTGTGGAAAATTCTTCAAGAGATGGGAATGCCAGACCACCTGACCTGCCTCCTGAGAACTCTGTAGGCAGGTCAAGAAGCAACAGTTAGAACTGGACATGGAACAACAGACTGGTTCCAAATAGGAAAAGGAGTACGTCGAGGCTGTATACTGTCACCCTGCTTATTTAACTTATATGCAGAGTACATCAGGCAAAATGCCAGGCTGGATGAATCATAAGCTGGAATCAAGATTGCCAGGAGAAATATCAATAACCTCAGATATGCAAATAACACCACCCTTATGGCAGAAAGCCAAGAAGAATTAAAGAGCCTCTTGATGGAAGAGGAGCATGAAAAAGTTGGCTTAAAACTCAACATTCAGAAAATGAAGATTATGGCTTCTGGTCCCGTCACTTCATGGCAAATAGATAGGGAAACAATGGAAACGGTGACAGACTTTATTTTTTTGGCTCCAAAATCGCTGCAGATGGTATTTGCAGCCATGAAATTAAAATATGCTTGCTCCTTGGAAGAAAAGCTATGACCAACCTAGATAGCATATTAAAAAGCAGAGATATTCCTTTACTGACAAAGGTCCATCTAGCCAAAGCTATGGTTTTTCCAGTAGTCATGGATGTGAGAGTTGGATTATAAAGAAAGCTGAGTGCCAAAGAATTGATGCTTTTGAATTGTGGTGTTGGAGAAGACTCTTGAGAGTCCCTTGGACTGCAAGGAGATTGAACAAGTCAGTCCTAAAGGAAATCAGTCCTGAATATTCATTGGAAGGACCAATGCTGAAGCTGACACTCCAATACTTTGACCACCTGTTGCGAAGAACTGACTAACTGGAAAAGACTCTGATGCTGGGAAAGATTGAAAGCAGGTTGAGAGGGAGATAACAGAGGATGAGATGGTTGGATGGCATTACCGACTCAATGGACATGAGTTTGAGTAAGCTCTGGGCGTTGGTGATGGACAGGGAAGCCTGGCGTGGCTGCAGTCCAAGAGTCGGACACAACTGAGTGACTGAACTGAACTGAATTGGTACCTAGGTGAACAGAGAGCTAACCTTGTACCAAGGACATGAGCATCCTTATGTTTCTTGCTCACAGCACTAAATCTACACAGAGAATCTGGAAATAGAATTATACATCTGAACTTATACCCTTAGAGGAGAGTATGCCCTTAACCACTGAAGATGGATTTGAACCGTCTGCCCCATTAACTAGATTTCGCGTCGTGTGAGGTAGTGATAGTAAAACTATCTTTAGAAAAATATTCCTCAAGTTGGCCATTACCAATCTATTTGTGGAAAATATGTAGTTTAAGGGCAATTTTAAAATGTAATATTTTTTCCAAGAACTAGAGATGTTAATTCAAACCATGTGTGAAATTGGAGAGAAATGAAACTCCAATCTGACCCAATCAAAAAGAGTCTCTGAGTTTTCACAAGATAATTAACCCACTGTTTTAACATTGCCACTAGTAGAATACCTTTTGTTTGGTTTAAGTTTAGTTTAGTTTTTAGTGCATGTGTGAGTTTTGAAAGATTTTGTATGTGCTTCTAGAATCTGGCTGAGTTCAGCAGTTCAAAATCCACCTTCATCATCCATTCCTTTTCTTTTTAAAAGTCCCTTTCCGTATTACTTCTTTCACTGTTTCTTACTATACTGCATTTGTTCTGGGAAAAGAGGTTGGATTTTAAACTTTGTCTAGTGATTTAATAGGAAAAAAATTGAAATTGGTAGCTGAAATGGAGATAGATTTTTATAGTAACAGAAAATCAAAGAATGACTAATAAAACACTTTGTAAAAAAAACTATCAATTAAAAATGCAAAATTGGACTTATGCTTAGAATATACTAGAGACAAAACAATCCTTTTGTCTCTTGATATCTAATGACAGTAAAAATGTAAACATTAGGAACTTCTTTTTTAGGTAATGACATTAATTAATATTAATTTAGATTCTATTTTCTAGATGTGTATTTTGCTTTAAGATTTTCCTTGTTATCACAGATCATTCTAAACATTTCAGAACTTAAGACACATGTGAGTCGTATAGGTCTTCATTTTGCAGTCATAACCTCCATTGTGTGCTGTGCTAGGTTGCTTCAGTCATGTCTGACTCTTTGCAACCCTATGGACTGTAGCCTGCCAGGCTCCTCTGTCCATGGGATTCTCCAGACAAGAATACTGGACTGGAGTGGGTTGCCATGCCCTCCTCCAGGGGATCTTCCTGACCCAGGGATTGAACCTGCATCTCCTGCAGCTCCTGCACTGCAGGCAGATTCTTTACCACTGAGCCATCAGGGAAGCCCAGCCTCAATTCTGCTCCCATTAAAATCACTTGCTCTCTGACACACTATGAGAATACAGTTGAATGAACAGGCAACCAGCCTCAGACAGAAGGCCTGAATTTTGTACTTCTTCCACTATAATGCAGTAGTCCTGTTTATCTTTTGTCACTCACTGACAAGTAAGTTCTCCATTTCTTTGGGGTCTTCCACTTCCTCAGCTTTCAACCATCTAAATATGTCTTGCATTAAATTATTGCTAAATGACTAGTGGTCATCATGCCCAATCCATTCTTTAAAAAGTCTGAAATATAAGCAACTGCAAAGTCTGCAAAAAAAAAAAAAAAAATCCAGAAGAACCTCTTGAAAAGTCTCTGTATGTGCTCCATGAATTACATGGCATTTCATCTTTTCACAAGAGCTATTTCACATGAATGACATTATCACGTAGTAGAAGAACTATTCCCAGTTGCCCACACTTCTAGACTATTCAGATTAATCTGACTCTTGCAACTTGCATTTACGGGAAAAGTTCTATCTAACTGCATTGAATTCAATTGTAGTAATTCATAGCTCTTGAATGTTAATGTATACAAAAGGATCTATAAAGATTCCCACAGAGGACCTCACCAGGGTAGAGATTGCAGTTAGTAGCTATTGGATTCACTATAAAGTTATAACCATAAGTGCATAAATTAAATTAAAATTACATTTCTCAAATGCTTTTTTAAGCTCCTTAAAAATGATTTTTGAAGTAAGAAAAGATCATAAACTAAAAATATGCAAAAGAAGAAATGACAACAGGCAATTAAATAGGAAAAATGTTCATTTGCATTAATGATCAGAGAAATGTTTACTATAATACTATTATTACCCATTTGGGAAGAATCTAAACCATATTTTTAATATGATGAGGGTATAGTAAAATTACAGATATTTTTATTTACTGATTATGGGGATTAAAAACTCGTGTTCTGGAAAATGATTTGGCACTGTGTTGTAGTAACTTTCAAAGGGTACATGATTTTAGATCTAATAATCACACACCTGTGTTAGTTCCTAACATACATGTGTTCATTATATCAATTAGCATCATAACAACCAAAATATCCAAAACTAGAGAAATATTTTAAAATTAGGTATGAACGGATTAAATATCATGCTGTCATTTAAAATTATATCTTCCAAAAGTATTTAATTATGTGAAATAATGTTTCAATATAAAGAAAACAAGAGCAGAATATAAAACCATGATCTGAGACAAATCTATAAATTATTTATGCACACAGACACATACACAACACCAGAAAGGAACAGATGAAACAACAATCTGGTTATGGGTTTATGAGAAAGATTTTTGCTTATTTTTCAAATTTTCTTTTTATTTTTTTCCTCTTATAATCAGGGTTCTTTAAAAAAATTTTTTGTAAATATTTTTACCTTTTACCAGAGATGATAGTAATCGTAAGTTTCCTCACCCAGAAAATTATCAATTGACAGAATGGAAACATTTTTACAAATTACCTTCTCTGATTTATGAAGTTTTTAGTCTTCCAAAATCAAGACATAATAGATGTTTCACCAACAATTAGCAGATGCACTAAGAGTATTTTATCTTAAGTCATGTATGTGAGTTTGACTCATTTCACCTCAATTATAGGCTCCTATTCAACTGAAGCTAAAATCAATATTTGGAAATGGTAAACTCTGAAAGTCAAAGTGTGCATACATTGCACTTTTCAGAGGAGGGAGTAATGCCTTGTTCCAGCTGTATTTATTGATACTTTAGTTTTAAAAGTACAAGAGAGAATAAAGGATATAAATTAAAAGACGCCTTTAAGAGTGAAAATAGCAGAAAATTTTAAAAGCTTATATCAGTGGTATGCAAATGTGGTTACTCATTCAAATCACCTGAGAACTTTCAAAACTACTGGTATTCAGAAAAAGAAATAAAAGGAATCCAGATTGGAAAAAGAGAAGTAAAACACTCACTGTTTGTAGATGACATGATACTATACATTGAAAACCCAAAAGAAACTATCAGAAAATTACTAGAACTATTCAGTGAATTCAGCAAAGTCGTGGGATACAAGGTCAATACACAGAAATCACTTGCGTTACTATATGCTAACAACAAAAAATCAGAAAGAGAAATTAAGGAATCAATCCCATTCACCACTGAAACAAAAGGAACAAAACATCTGGGAATAAACCTACCTAAGAAGACAAAAGAATTGTATGCAGAAAATTGTAAGACACTGATGAAAGAAATCAGATGATTTAAACAGATGGAGAGATATTCCATGGTCCTGGGTATGAAGAATCAATATTGTGAAAATAACTATACTACCAAATGAAACCTACAGATTCAACATGATCCCTATCAAATTACCAATGGCATTTTTCACAGAACTAGAACAAAAAATTTCACAATTCATATGGAAACATAAAAGACCCCAAATAGACAAAATAGTCTTGAGAAAGAAGAATGGAGCTAGAGGAATCAACCTTTCTGACTTAAGACTATACTACAAAGCTACAGTCATCAAGACAGTATGGCACAAAAACAGAAATACAGACCAACGGAACAAAATAGAGAGTCCAGAGATAAACCTATGCACCTATGGGTACCTTATTTTTGACAAAGGAGGCAAGAATATACAATGGGGCAAAGATGGCCTCTTCAATAAGTGGTGTTAAGAAAACTAGAGAGCTACATGCAAAAGAATGAAATTAGAACACTTACTAATGCCATACACAAAGATACACTAAAAATGGATTAAAGACCTAAATGTAAGACCAGAAACTATAAAACTTAGAGAAAAACAGGCAGAACACTCAATGACATAATCAAAGCAAGATCTTCTATGACACACCTCCTAGAGAAATGGAAATAAAAACAAAAACAAGTGGGACCTGATTAAACTTAAAAGCTTTGCACAGCAAAGAAACTACAAACAAGGTGAAACGACAGCCCTCAGGATGGGAGAAAATAACAGCAAAAGGAACAACCAACAAAGAATTAATTTCCAAAATATACAAGCAGCTCATACAACTCAATAGCAGTAAAACAAACAACCCAGTCAAAAAGTGGGGAAAAGACCTAAACAGACATTTCTCCAAAAAAGACAGACATCTGGCTAAAAAAAACATGAAAAGATGCTCAACATCACTCATTATTAGAGAAATGCAAATCAAAACCACAATGAGAAACCACCTCACATAAGTCAGAATGGCCATCATCAAAAAATCTACACACAATAAATGCTGGAGAGGGTGTGGAGAAAAGGGAGTCTTCTTGCATTGCTGGTGGGAATGTAAATTGATACAGCCACTATGGAATATGGTATGGAGATTCCTTAAAAAACTAGGAATAAAACTACCACATGACCCAGCAATCCCACTCCTAGGCATATACCCTGAGGAAACCAAAATTAAAAAAGACACATGTACCCCAATGTTCACTGTAGCTCTATTTACAATAGCTAGAACATGGAAGCAACCAGGATGTCCACCAACAGATGAATGGATAAAGAAGCTGTGGTACATATACACAACGGAATACTACTGAGCCACAAAAGCAACACATTTGAGTCAGTTCTAATGAGGTGGACAAACCTAGAGCCTATTATACAGAGCGAAGTAAGTCAGAAAGAGAAATACAGATATCATATACTGATGCATATTTATGGAATCTAGACAGATGGTACTGATGAATTTATTTGCAGGACAGCAACGGAGAGACAGACATAGAGAACAGACCTATGGACATGGGGGAGGGGAGGAGGGAGAGAGTGACATGCATGAAGAGAGGAACATGGAAATTTACAATACCATATGTAAAATAGATAGCCAAAGGGAATTAGTTGTATGACTCAGGGAACTCAAACAGTGGCTCTGTGACCATCTAGAAGGGTGGGATGGTGAGGGAGATGGGAGGAGGGTTCAGGAGGGAAGGGGACATGGATGTACCTATGGCTGATTCTTGTTGATGTATGACAGAAAAACAGAAAATTCTGTAAAGCAATTAATTATCCTTCAATTTAAAAAGTAAACAGAGTGGGGGAAAAAAGAAAACTACTAATACTCAGGTCAAATTCTGACTTATTTGGTCTAAGATGGCCCATGGACTTTGAAATTTTTTTTTAAGTTTCTAAGGAGACCAGTGTTAAGAATCAAATTCATACTTCCTGACACTTTCAATATTCATTATCTAAACAGAAATTCACTAAGTATTTGTCTTTTCATTTAAAACCTTTAGTATTAATCCTAAGGACTTCTTACAGCCTTTCACATGACTAGAGTTTGCTCTCTTTTGTCATTAGTCATATTCCATTAACCACCAAGAACTGTTGAATCTATTACTAAAGAAAGCTGTTAGGTATTGAATTGCTCCAAATATAACTACCTGTAATACACAGAAGAACGGTACAAAAAGATCTTCACAACCAAGATAATCACAATGGTGTGATCACTCACCTAGAGCCAGACATCCTGGAATGTGAAGTCAAGTGGGCCTTAGAAAGCATCACTATGAACAAAGCTAGTGGAGGTGATAGAATTCCAGTTGAGCTCTTTCAAATCCTGAAAGATGATGCTGTGAAAGTGCTGCACTCAATATGTCAGCATATTGGAAATATGGAAAACTCAGCAGTGGCCACAGGACTGGAAAAGGTCAGTTTTCATTCCAATCCCAAAAAAAGGCAATGCCAAAGAAGGCTCAAACTACCACACAATTGCACTCATCTCACACACTAGCAAGGTAATGCTCAAAATTCTCCAAGCCAGGCTTCAGCAATACGTGAACCATGAACTTCCAGATGTTCAAGCTGGTTTTAGAAAAGGCAGAGGAACCATAGATCAAATTGCCAACATCCTCTGGATCATCGAAAAGCAAGAGAGTTCCAGAAAAACATCTATTTCTGCTTTACTGATTATGCCAAAGCCTTTGACTATGTAGATCACAATAAACTGTGGAAAATTCTGAGAGAGATGGGAATACCAGACCACCTGACCTACCTCTTGAGAAATCTGTATGCAGGTCAGGAAGCAACAGTTAGAACTGGACATGGAACAACAGACTGGTTCCAAATAGGAAAAGGAGTACATCAAGGCTGTATATTGTCACCTTGCTTATTTAACTTACACTTATATGCAGAGTACATCATGAGAAACGCTGGACTGGAAGAAGCACAAGCTGGAATCAAGATTGCCGGGAGAAATATCAATAACCTCAGATATGCAGATGACACCACCCTTATGGAAGAAAGTGAAGAGAAGCTAAAAAGCCTCTTGATGAAAGTGAAAGTGGAGAGTGAAAAAGTTGGCTTAAAGCTCAACATTCAGAAAATGAAGATCATGGCATCTGATCCCATCACTTCATGGGAAATAGATGGGGAAACAGTGGAAACAGTGTCAGACTTTATTTTTTGGGGGCTCCAGAATCACTGCAGATGGTGATTGTAGCCATGAAATTAAAATATGCTTACTCCTTGTAAGCAAAGTTATGACCAACCTAGATAGCATATTGAAAAGCAGAGACATTATTTTGCCAACAAAGGTCCGTCTAATCAAGGCTATGGTTTTTCCAGTAGTCATGTATGGATGTGAGAGTTGGACTGTAAAGAAAGCTGAGTGCCGAAGAATTGATGCTTTTGAACTGTGGTGTTGGAGAAGACTCTTGAGAGTCCCTTGGACTGCAAAGAGATCCAACCAGTCCATTCTAAAGAAGATCAGTCCTGGGATTTCTTTGGAAGGAATGATGCTAAAGCTGAAACTCCAGTACTCTGGTCACCTCATGCGAAGAGTTGACTCATTGGAAAAGACTCTGATGCTGGGAGGGATTGGGGGCAGGAGGAAAAGGGACGACCAAGGATGAGATGGCTGGATGGCATCACTGCCTCAGTGGACGTATGAATGAACTCCGGGAGTTGGTGATGGTCAGGGAGGCCTGGCGTGCTGCAATTCACGGGGTCACAATGAGTCGGACACGACTGAGCGACTGAACTGAACTGAACTGAAGCTCCTTTAGTCAACTCGAAATGTGTTCAGTTCTTGGTGATGGACTAGATATGGATGATGAAGAAGAAAGTGGTAGAAAGGAGGTTTCTAAAGTTGAGAGCCTAAGCAACTAGGTAATGAGTGGAGTCACACTTAAAGAGAGCTGGAGGAGACGCAGGCTTGGAGGAAAATCTCCCGAGTCCAACTCTGTACATAGCTGAGTTTGAAGAGCTATTATGACATCAAAATAAAGATGTTTAATGAAGCAACTGGACGATGTATACAAAGCACAGAGGCCAGAAGAAAATGGATAAAGGGATTATTGAAGAATGGAACATTGCTAGATAAGTAAAGAAAACACCACTCCACTCATACACACATACACATACACACATACGAGGGGCAAGATTTTACAATATTAGCACGAGTGTTATTAAAATGATGACTATGGTCTCTAAACCTAGATAGAGAAGGATGAGAAGATGAGAAGAGACTAGTGTGTAGAAAGACACTGGAATCAACAGATTGCTTTATAAACTTCAAAAAAAGTATTGAGGCAAATTACTAAATGCAATCAGGTAAAACAAAAATAAAGCAGAGAGAGAAAGACTCATGATTAGCACTGCAAAATCATTTTATGTTTTCTCACCTCAGATGTGGCATTATTTTCTTCTTGACACCATTACATTGGTTTTTCTCATGCCTATCATGGTTGTGGGGATCATAGATACAGCCATGGAGAGTGTTGGCACACTTCTCTCTCTATTTCTATATGCTTTCCAGATGTGTTCACTTAGCATCTAAATAATGTTATGTCATTCAAATGTTCACTTACCATTGCTTATTTGAAAACTAGGCTGTTATTAGCAAGACTGGTTTCTAATCCCGGTTCTGTCACCAACAGTTAATGGTGATCGTATCATTTGTAAAATTGCTAAATTGATATCTCAGTGGTATCCTCCAGCTTTAAGATTCCAAAACAATGACTTTATGCGATAAGCTTGTCTACTACTATTATATTCACAGAGATATTCTGGGGAGGAGGGGCAGAGCCAGGGACAAACTTTAAAAACTTTTCCTACTCCAGGCTAGGTAAGAGACCTTCCACATTTTTCTGACATAGCCTGGGACTTCTCCCAATGTTTTCCCATGCTCATTATGGCATGCCTTCACTTTATACTTCA
The DNA here is from genome assembly GCF_016772045.2 of Ovis aries. NCBI lineage: Eukaryota > Metazoa > Chordata > Mammalia > Artiodactyla > Bovidae > Ovis > Ovis aries. The sequence continues at coordinate 48,005,774 of NC_056062.1, forward strand.
ATTCTTATTAACTGAAATTTGCTGGAGAAATCTCAAAAATCTTAAACTACGTGACAACTTAAACACACTTCCCAGGTCCTTAACTGTAACTTTTGCTTTCAGTTTTTGGCAAGTCTCTTCCTAACCCAATTTCCTCTCTCTCATATCTATACTGGCTTTCAAAACATTTTCAACTATTTTGTCTTTAAGTTTTGTCATACTGGGCTTTTTGTAACTCCCCAAATTGGCCACATTGATCTTCATTCTCTTCAATAACATAGAATTCTAAAACATCTATGAATATGCCTTGATTCTCATGTCTTCATATTAACCTTGGTCTATACAGGCTTGTTATTTATACTTTTATTTTTGCTTCAAATGAATTTTCTTTACCATTGTTGACTTTTCAAATATAAATATTCTTTTTTAAAGCTTTTTCTTTCCCCTTTCTTATTGTTTTATTTGCATTCATATTAAAGACTGTACTATTCATGGTACCCTGAGACTAGAGATTAGTTATAGGCTATTTGTCCCTCCAACACTGTTCTTAATTTATTTTTATATTCCTGGTCAAAATTCCTCTCGTTTGTCCAATTAACTTCAGTTATATTTTTTTCTATGTAAAAGTAACTTTCAATTTATATATCCAATATCTGGCTTTTGGTAAATAAATTAATCCCACAATTAAGACTGTTTTCCAATTTTGCAAATGTGTTCCATATTATCAGCATTTGAAATTAGAGAAGTCTCTCTCTTAAGGTTTTCAAAATAGAGTCAGTTTCCTAAAATGGCTACTTTTTGTCACCTCCTTCATCTATTCATTAAACTATTTATCCACAACATATTTGAGCTTTTTTTTTTTTTTTTTTTGCTTTCTTCTCTGCAATCACCCTTTATGTTTTTTTCAGTCTAACTTTTATTGAGGCTTTTGAAAGCTAAGTTGAAGATCTCTCTTGGTGAATGTCACACTGCCCTTGAAAATATGTGGGTTATTTTCAAATATCTTTTGATGCTGATTTCTATAACAGTTTCACAGTCATAACAGACTCTATAGGATTTCAATACCTTTAGACCATGAAACTTTTGTACTTCGTTTTATGTCCCTGGATATGTTTCGGTGTCTCCTAGTTTACAGTCTATGGGAACCTGAATAGAATTTGTATCCTACTGTTGTGTGAAAATCATATAAATCTTAATTTGTTGAACTGGTTCACTGTGCTTTTCAGGTCTACTATATCTTTCTACTTCTCTGTATATTCATTATATTAATTTTTGAGAGTTTGATAGTGAAACTCCAACTAAAAATCTGTATCTACTTAAAAAAATTGTAATATAGTACAACAATATGTAACCTTGTTTTGTATTTTCCAAGTCTCCTGTAAATCATACTTCCATAATTTTAAAAAATCTTTAAAGTATTTGAGCATTTTTCATACCCAGAATCTGTGATACAAAGAAAATAAAATGTTTTCCACATTCTCCAGGCACTCAGTCTAGAATGAGGAGACACGAACAAATAACTACAACGGTGGGAACGCCAAACCACCAAATGTGATTCTTGACAGTGGCATCCGAAGGAACTTTAGAAGAAATAGTACCATCTCCATGACCTTTCTTAGATCAAGTATGTCAAAATATTAGGTATTTGCCCTGAGTATCAAGAGTTTTTTGAAGTTCCCAGGTGATCCAAATATGCAGCTTGAGTTTTGTGCCCTTGTTGTAAAAAAAACAAAGCAGAAAGCACTTATCACTGCCCGGAGTGAGGAGAAGAAAATGTATAGCATTTTACAGAGGCCAGCAGTGAATGGTGAGGACAGTACATTGGGCTGGGCACAGTTGAGAGGAAGCATTTCAGGTAAATAGAAGAACAAACACAAACCCAAGGCAGGAAAGAATATAACATACAAGTCAGTGTAGCTGGAAGATGGTGTGAATGAGGGGGTGAGGAAGAGACAGTCATCCAAAGATAGCACCTAAGTGGATTGTGAAAGGCTTCCAGAAGTTCACACTTAGTCTACAGAAAGGAAAAACCATTGTGGAATCTTCTTCCCTAATGCAGGGCTAGCCACCATGGCCAACACAGGACTGCCCTAGGAGAAACTGATTCCATGGACTTAGAAGAGGCTCAGACAGCATTGCTTCAGCAAACACTCCAGCTCATCTGATGGTCCTGAGTCTGGGAATGTGTGCTCAGTGACTAAGTTGTGATTGACTCTGTGACCCCATGGACAATAGTCCACCAGGCTCCTCTGTCCCTGGGAATTCCCAGGCAAGAATACTGGAGTGAGTTGCCATTTCCTTCTCTAGGGGGTCTTCCCAACCCAGGGATCAAACCAGGTCTCCTACATCAGCAGGCAGATTCTTTACCACTGAGCCACCAGGGAAGCCCATGAGTTTGGGAAATACTAACTTAAAACAATCTCTAGGGGATGGGAGAGTACCTCTAGGGCCATTGAAGTCTCAGGCCAGAAATTAACTTGGAAGTTTGGATTTTGTGTTAATCATATCATCTGAAGAAATCTAGTGCATAGGAAGAGAAGGAGAATATGCAAATAAAAGAACTGGCAGTAAATATGATATAGACTAGCAATGTCCAATAGAAACACAATGCGAACAAATGATTTTAAGTTTTTTGTGTAATTTTACGTAATTTGAAAGTTTTCTAATTGCCTCATTTTTTAAAAGACAGTTTTAGTAATGTATTTTATTGAGCCTAATATACCCAAAATACTGTTATTTCAACACATAATCAATATCAATCTTACCTGAAAGCAACCCTGAATATTCACTGAGCACGCATTCCTTGAAGCATCAGGGTCTCTTCCAATGAGCTGGCTCTTTGCACCAGGTGGTCAAAGTATTAGAACTTCAGCTTCAGCATCAGTCTTTCCAATGAATATTCAGGACTTATTTTCTTTAGGATTGACTAGTTTGATCTCCTTACTGTCCAAGGGACTCTCAAGAGTCTTCTCCAGCATCACAATTTGAAAGCACCAATTTTTTGGCACTCAGCCTCCTTTAAGGTCCAACTCTCACAACCGTACATGACTACTAGAAAAATCATAGCTTTGACTATATGAAACTTTGTTAGCAAACCGATGTCTCTGCTTTTTAAAATGCTGTTGAGGTTTATCACAGCTTTCTTTCCAAGTGAGGATTTACCACATAGCAAATACTGCTAACCAACCCAGCTATCTACTAGACTATTTCAGATGGGCAACTGATGGTAGAATCTGTTACAAATAAACAGAAGAATAGCATGCTAAGTATTAAAACATGGGTTATGTCATGGAGTCAGTCATAAGGGAAATCAACCCTGAATACTCTTTGGAAGGACTGATGCTGAAGCTGAAACTCCAATATTTTGGTCATCTGATGCAAACAGCTGACTCATTGGAAAAGTCCGTGATGCTGGGAAAGATTGCGGGCAGAAGGAGAAGGCATCAGAGGATGAGATGGCTATGGCATCAGTGATGCAATGGACATGAACTTGGGCAAACTTTGGGAGATGGTGAAGGACAGAGTGGCCTGGGTTGATGCAGCCCATCGGGTCACAAAGAATTGGACATAACTAGGCTACTGAACAACAACAACAGTGTGTCATGGAGGGGGATGATTAACCCATGGTACCAGTAGAGTTCTTGTTCTTCACTTTGGGTATTTTGTTGTTGTTCACCTTGGGTACTGCATAACCAAAATTGTTTTTATTATATTTTAAACGGTATCAGTTCAGTTCAGTCGCTCAGTCATGTCCGACTCTTTGCGACTCCATGAATTGCAGCACGCCAGGCCTCCCTGTCCATCACCAACTCCCGGAGTTCACTCAGACTCACGTCCATCAAGTCGGTGATGCCATCCAGCCATCTCATCCTCTGTCATCCCCTCTCCTTCTGCCCCCAATCCCTCCCAGCATCAGAGTCTTTTCCAATGAGTCAACTCTTTGCATGAGGTGGCCAAAGTACTGGAGTTTCAGCTTTAGCATCATTCCTTCCAAAGAACACCCAGGACTGATCTTTAGAATGGACTGGTTGGATCTCCTTGCAGTCCATGGGACTCTCAGGAGTCTTCTCCAACGCCACAGTTCAAAAGCATCAATTCTTCAGCGCTCAGCTTTCTTCACAGTCCAACTCTCACATCCATACATGACCGCTGGAAAAACCATAGCCTTGACTAGATGGACCTTAGTCGGCAAAGTAATGTCTCTGCTTTTGAATATACTATCTAGGTTGGTCATAACTTTTCTTCCAAGGAATAAGCGTCTTTTAATTTCATGGCTGCAGTCACCATCTGCAGTGATTTTGGAGCCCCAAAATATAAAGTCTGACACTGTTTCCACTGTTTCCCTATCTATTTCCCATGAAGTGATGTGACCAGATGCCATAATCTTAGTAAATGGTATAGACATATTTTATACATGCTTTTGCATATACAGTCCTTTTCATAATAAAAATAACTTTAAAAACGAGAGGCATGGATAACAGCACATAATTCTTCTGTTTGCTTTGCTAATATGCATTACAAAGATGGTGGTTAATTATGAGAAACCATAGTGAATGACAGCTCTCACTGTGTGATGCGTAGGTGAGCATCAGGCAGCCCTTCTGCAGACAAGAGGTCTCATCAGCACATCTCTTCACCTTTGCCTTCACCAGATCTCCTGAGGCTAGGGGCTTATTCCCTGCTTGCTACAGCAAAATCTCAGGAACTTTCCTTTCTTTTCTATGTGTCAGCAATTCATTCTTCACCCAGAAAAAGTTATATGACTCCCTCACTCATTAAAAGTGAAAGAAAAACAATTTTACATCAGGAAGAGATTTAAATTAGAAAAAAGAACAAGAAAGTGTGGAGGCAAATGCAGAGAGAGTGGGTTCAGCGCTGTGGCTTCCCACAGCTAAGTCTTCTCTGCCAGTCCTCAAATTATTACAATAACCACCAGACAATACCAAAGTCCCCAGGCTGATGTGTGGGAGGCCAGACTGTCCTTTGTAAATGTTTCATTTGAACTCACTCCTATAAATCAGATCACTTATTTTGAAGAACATGCCAACTACATGCCCATTTTCTGGTTAAAATTTTGATCATGGAAGTCCCTTCACAGTGACTGCACCACTGGCATTCCTATATTATGATTAGTTTCATTGATGCCATTTGCCACATTGTGTTAAGATGTTCAGAAATTCTTAAGTGGCAAGGAAAAAAAAATCTATTAATTCAGTCTCCTTAGAGAAAGGAGGAATTCTACATTTTAGGTACACAAACTCACATCAGTATTAGAAAAGCAGTGTTCATTTACCTCAGATATCACCCCAAATCTCCTGGAGATTCTAAATACTAGTTACAAAGCTAGAAAATGTTTATGAAATGTATTTTGAATTCAGAAAAGACCAGGCAAAATTATTCACAAACTGAAATACAATAATACCTTGTTTTTAAATCCATTTATTCAAATATCTATTGACCACCTATTATCTCCAAAAAGGATGGAAAGACACGGATTGTACAAAACAAAAGGTTATATTCATACTTCATAGGAGAAAAAAAAAAAAGGATTTACATGTGAAAAAATAGCCTAACAAAACATCCTGTTTAGATGAGTAAGTCTTGTTCTGAAAAGATATGCCTTTTTGGCAGGGAAATAATTTTATTTCATTAAAAAGTTCATCAAAAGATTTTAGGCTGGGCTTCCCTGGTGGCTCAGTGGTAAAGAATCCACCTGCCAATGCAGGAGACATGGGTTTGATCCCTGGTCTGGGAAGATCCCACATGCCATGGGGCAACTAAGCTAGTGTGCCAGAACTACCGAGCCTGTGCTGCAGAGCTGGGGAATCTAACCACTGAAGCCCACACGCCCTAGAGCCCATACTCTGCAACAAGAGAAGCCACTGCAATAAGGAGCCTACACACTGCAACTAGAGAGTAGCCTTCACAGCAACAAAGACCAGGACAGACAGAAATAAAATAAACAAATACATAAAGTAATTTTGTTTTTAAAGATTTTAGGCTAGGGCTGGCAATATTTCCAAAATCATGAGGAGATTCACCCTGAAAAGCTGTGGCAGCCTCAGGATGACCATGAAAATATCCAAGCAACAATTTCTTACCAACATGATATTTATGTCAGAGCACATATGAAAGGATCAAGCTTTTGTGTATATACAGGTGAGAACAAAACATACCCAGAGCCATACTTGTTCTGTAGAAGTCTACTGAAACACTGGCATTTGGCAAAGAGCATAGTACTTAACTGGCTTTACATTTTGCCCCGAGTGATGTTATTGGCAGTACTGTGACTACACAAAGTAACGTGACTCAGTTACATTCAAACCCAAAGCCTTCGAAAAGAGAATGATGCTATCATGCAGTACTTGCAAAATGTCCACAAGAATACATATCATTTATGTAAGCAGGTGTGGAGACACAATTTTGAAACAACATAAGGGGAGCCACACACACCATAAACTTAGGACCACAGGCATATTTTTTGGTAAAATTTTCCCCAATAAAGCACCTTAAAAGAAGTTTTCTGAATTCAACAAGTTATTGCTTTCTCATTAAAAGAGGACAAAAGTAATTGAGCAAGGAGAATACATTTATGTACATTTACAAGTAGAATTTCTGAAGAAAAAGAGAAACCCTGGAAGTTAAGTCACAGGAAACAGACTTACATTGCTGGTGTTCAGAAGTCTTCCATTTACCCTTCCCACTGGGATTTGGATAAAAGCCATTCAGACCCATCGGTTTAAGAATGACTTTTGGCTTAAACTTTGATGTTTACTAACATTGTGATTCCTATATGTTCCTTAGAACATTTATTTACATTATCAGATAAAATACCAGCTGGGAATAAATAGGTACACAGCCATATACTAAACCATTTCAGGCTCTTCAGGTTAATGAAGTTGTAAATTTATTTCATTCTGGTAAATTGCAGCCTGGTTCTCCTCTCAAAAGCAATAATCAGCTAAATATAAGACACAGAATTTATCGGCATTAAAAATATATCGTTACTTTTAAAATAAATGTAATTTAAGATATACATTTTAAACATTCATTTTTAAAATATATACCAAATTAATGTGTTTTTCAGAATCTAATGTTTTTAAATATCCCCTATGTTTAAGACAATGTCTAATGAATTAGGCATTAGAGTTATCTTTGCTGTTTGCAAACTATGGTATTATTGCCAAGTATTAAATGTGTTATAAGTCAATATCCTTCCTTTGTGGCATATTTCCTTCTGAGAAGGAATGACAATAAAAAAAAATTACTAGTACCTAAGAAAAGGAAGTGAATTTACTTATGTTCTTATATGTTTTTATTGTTTGTAAGGTTTGTTTACCAGGTTAATCAAGTTATAAGCTATTTCCTCCTTCCAAGGAAATTTGGCACCTTTGGAATCACAAATGATCTTTAGTGTCTCTAGGGTATCATTCAAAACTCACTACTTTGTAATTAATTTGGGGAGTTTCTAAATGGTTCTAAGTGCCTATGGGCCTCTTCCCATTAGAGCCATTGACTAGGGAAAAAAGCATATCAAAATACAAAACATCTGAAGTGGTCATCAGTTGGTATGGATACAAGCAGAAATGATACATTATTATGCATGAGTATATATGCACAGTTGCCTGAAATATTGAGAGCCTGATAATAATAATAATAAATTTGGGGACATTAGAATATCTACGGTATGAATTTCAGTAATTTTTCTGTAATACTTCATGGGATGCAGTTAAGTCTTGAAAAATTTGAATTGGTAGATGATTTACTAAGTCTCAATAGACTGGCGCCATGTTGAATTGAACTTTAGTGGGAAAGGTGTCTGTAGCCCTGAGTTTGAAGTTTTAGTTGCTCAAAGGCAAAATTTTGGTAGCACAACTGATTCAAGAGCTACACACAGTAAGACTGCTACTATGGCTTCTGTATCTCATTGTTGTTGTTGTTCTTTAGGCACAAAGTCATATCTGACTCTTTGTGATCCCATGGACTGTATGTAGCCTGCCAGGCTTCTCTGTCCATGGGATTCTCCAGGCAAGAATACCAGAGTGGGTTGTCATTCCCTTCTTCAGGGGATCTTCCCGACCCAGGGATCAAATCCACCTCTTTGGTATTGGCAGGCAAATTCTTTACCCTCTGAGCCACCAGGGAAGCCCTCTGTATCTAGTACAAAGACCAGACCACACCCATATTCAAAGAAACACAGAGCATTCTCTCATACACCATTTTAATATACTTGCATACATGAGATTTACGACTTGGAAGGAACTTAGATACATAAATACTTGACTGAAATTTATCTTAATAGGCAATAGAACATGCTATATATAGGCAATTCCTATATATAGCAATGGAAGTGAGTATGAAGTCGCTTCAGTCATATCTGACTCTTTGTGACCCTATGGACTGTAGCCCACAAGGCTCCTCTGACCATGAAATTCTCCAAGCAAAAATACTGGAGTGGGTTGCCGTGCCCCTCTCCAGGGGATCTTCCAGACCCAGGGATCAGACCTGTATCTCTTTACATCTCCTGCATTGGCAGGGGTGTTCTTTACCATTAGCACCATCTGGAACCCCATAGCAGAACTACTGTTAAAACTCTGATCTCCAGTCTCCTAGCCAGTAGGATTTCTACTACTCTTTCATCTGGTATGGTTTATCTCATAGCTTTTGACTTTATGTTTCTACATATAGCAGCTTCCAGGTTTGCAATTCCAGGTTTGTGGAAATCATGATGTAATTTTTCATAAATAAGTTGGGGTGAGGGTAATGGGAAAAATATTAGACTATAGTAAAAATTTACACCAGTCTAAAGAGAATTTCAATTAAGTCCACTGATCAGAACTTGTCAGATCACTGTTTTCCAAACAGTCACAAACATACATCATGAAAATGCATAATGTCACTGAATTATATGCTTCCAAGTGAGAATCCCTTAACGGCAAGGAGATCCAACCAGTCCATTCTAAAGGAGATCAGTCCTGGGTGTTCACTGGAAGGACTGATGCTAAAGCTGAAACTCCAATACTTTGGCCACCTCATGTGAAGAGCTGACTCATTGGGAAAGCCTCTGATGCTGGGAGGGATTGGGGGCAGGAGGAGAAGGGTACGACAGAGGATGAGACAGCTGGATGGCATCACCAACTCAATGGACGTGAGTTTGGGTGAGCTCTGGGAGTTAGTGATGGACAGGGAGGCCTGGCGTGCTGCGATTCACGGGGTTGCAAAGAGTCGGACACAACTGAGTGACTGAGCTGAACTGAAGTGCTTAAAATGAGAAATTTTATGTTATGTGCATTTGACTGCAAGGAAACATTCTTAATGCTTTGCTATTGTCAGTGCTGTTTTCTGCCTAAAATATCTTTCCTCCAGCTAGCAATGCCCACGTTGAGTTCTATGTCCCCATGATGCTTTCCCCAAATGCTCCAGCCTTTGGTATAACATGCTTCTCTGAGCTCTGATGACACCTATGTCCACAAATTTAATACTTAACTAATAGTTCCATTTATTTTTATGAATATCTCTACATCCTCATATTGTCTGTCCTAAAGTTAGTAGGGGCTACATAAATGATTCTTGAAGTCAGCATATTGCAATGAGGTTTAGCTAACTCTACTGTGGGAATTATCTTTGAAACTTGGTATCATATTGGGTCAAATACTCATTCATTTATTCTTTTATTCATTCAAACTAATTACAATACCTGGTATATATCAGGTATCTCTGTGCTCAGTCACTCAATCATGTCCAACTCTTTGCAACCCCATGGACTCAGGCACTGTGCTAGGTGTTTAATACAGACAGAAGAAAGATAATCCAAACTCAGCTTGCTCAAATCTCAGGAAGAGAAAAAAGCTGTAAACAAATAGCTATATTTCAATGGGCTAAGTATCAGGTGTGGGTGTTTTTTCAGTTGAACAAATGGTAATAACACCTTAAAACTATTGGTTCTGGAATCAAAGATGGATATACTCCTACCACTTAAAGAATGTTGATGGGAAGATAAATAACTTCTCTAATGCTTCAGCTTCCTTCCCTGTAAAATGGACATAAGATATCAATAGTACCCATCTCACAGTGTTGTCATGAGAAGCAAATGAAAAGATCCATGTGTCATGCTTAGCACATTAAAGACATCCAGTAAACATTAGCACTTTTTTTTTTTTTTTTTTGCCTTAGAATATGAACCTGAACCAAAAGGATTCTTTTCTCTATTGAGATCTGGCATAAGGCGTGTGTGTGTGTACACATGGATATGCAAATATATATCAGTTCAGTTCAGTCGCTCAGTCAGGTCTGACTCTTTGTGACCCCATGAATTGCAGCATGCCAGGCCTCCCTGTCCATCACCATCTCCTGGAGTTCACTCAGACTCACATCCATCGAGTCCGTGATGCCATCCAGCCATCTCATCCTTGGTCGTCCCCTTCTCCTCCTGCCCCCAATCCCTCCCAGCTTCAGAGTCTTTTCCAATGAGTCAACTCTTCACATGAGGTGGCCAAAGTACTGGAGCTTCAGCTTTAGCATCATTCCTTCCAAAGAAATCCCAGGGTTGATCTCCTTCAGAATGGACTGGTTGGATCTCCTTGCAGTTCAAGGGACTCTCAAGGGTCTTCTCCAATACCAAAAGTTCAAACACATCAATTCTTCAGCGCTCAGCCTTCTTCACAGTCCAACTCTCACATCCATACATGACCACAGGAAAAACCATAGCCTTGACTAGACGGACCTTAGTCAGCAAAGTAATGTCTCTGCTTTTGGATATACTATCTAGGTTGGTCATAACTTTTCTTCCAAGGAGTAAGTGTCTTTTAATTTCATGGCTGCAATCACCATCTGCAGTGATTTTGGAGCCCAAAAAAATAAAGTCTGACACTGTTTCTCCTGTTTCCCCATCTATTTCCCATGAAGTGATGGGACCAGATGCCATGATCTTCGTTTCCTGAATGTTGAGCTTTAAGCCAACTTTTTCACTCTCTTCTTTCACTTTCATCAAGAGGCTTTTAGTTCCTCTTCACTTTCTGCCATAAGGGTGGTGTCATCTGCATATCTGAGGTTATTGATATTTCTCCTGGCAATCTTGATTCCAGCTTGTGTTTCTTCCAGTCCAGCGTTTCTCATGATGTACTCTGCATAGAAGTTAAATAAGCAGGGTGACAATATACAGCCTTGATGTACTCCTTTTCCTATTTGGAACCAGTCTGTTGTTCCATGTCCAGTTCTAACTGTTGCTTCCTGACCTGCATACAGATTTCTCAAGAGGCAGGTCAGGTGGTCTGTATTCCCATCTCTCTCAGAATTTTCCACAGTTTATTGTGATCCACACAGTCAAAGGCTTTGGTGTAGTCAATAAAGCAGAAATAGATGTTTTTCTGCAACTCTCTTGCTTTTTCCATGATCCAGCGGATGTTTGCAATTGATCTCTGGTTCCTCTGCCTTTTCTAAAACCAGCTTGAACATCAGGGAGTTCATGGTTCACGTATTGCTGAAGCCTGGCTTGGAGAATTCTGAGCATTACTTTACTAGCATGTGAGATGAGTGCAATTGTGCGGCAGTTTGAGCATTCTTTGGCATTGCCTTTCTTTGGAATTGGAATGAAAACTGACCTTTTCCAGTTCTGTGGCCACTGCTGAGTTTTCCAAATTTGCTGACATATTGAGTGCAGCACTTTCACAGCATCATCTTTCAGGATCTGAAATAGCTCTACTGGAATTCCATCACCTCCACTAGCTTTGTTCGTAGTGATGCTTTCTAAGGCCCACTTGACTTCACATTCCAGGATGTCTGGCTCTAGACGGGTGATCACACCATCGTGATTATCTGGGTCATGAAGATATTTTTTGTACAGTTCTTCTGTGTATTCTTGCCACCTCTTCTTAATATCTTCTGCTTCTGTTAGGTCCATACCATTTCTGTCCTTTATCGAGTCCATCTTTGCATGAAATGTTCCCTTGGTATCTCTAATTTTCTTGAAGAGATCTCTAGTCTTTCCCATTCTGTTGTTTTCCTCTATTTCTTTGCACTTGATCGCTGAGGAAGGCTTTCTTATCTCTTCTTGCTATTCTTTGGAACTCTGCATTCAGATGCTTATATCTTTCCTTTTCTCCTTTGCTTGTCACTTCTCTTCTTTTCACAGCTATTTGTAAGGCCTCCCCAGACAGCCATTTTGCTTTTTTCCATTTCTTTTCCATGGGGATGGTTTTGATCCCTGTCTCCTGTACAATGTCACGAACCTCATTCCATAGTTCATCAGGCACTCTATATCAGATCTAGGCCCTTAAATCTATTTCTCACTTCTACTGTATAATCATAAGGGATTTGATTTAGGCCATACCTGAATGCTCTAGCGGTTTTCCCTACTTTCTTCAATTTAAGTCTGAATTTGGCAATAAGGAGTTCATGATCTGAGCCACAGTCAGCTCCTGGTCTTGTTTTTGTTGACTGTATAGAGCTTCTCCATCTTTGGCTGCAAAGAATATAATCAATCTGATTTTGGTGTTGACCATCTGGTGATGTCCATGTGTAGAGTCTTCTATTGTTTTGCTGGAAGAGGGTGTTTGCTATGACCAGTGCATTTTCTTGGCAAAACTCTATTAGTCTTTGCTCTGCTTCATTCCACATTCCAAGGCCAAATTTATCTGTTACTCCAGGTGTTTCTTGGCTTCCTACTTTTGCATTCCAGTCCCCTATAATGAAAAGGACATTTCTTTTGGGTGTTACTTCTAAAAGATCTTGTAGGTCTTCATAAAACCGTTCAACTTCAGTTTTTTCAGCGTTACTGGTTGGGGCATAGACTCGGATAAGTGTGATATTGAATGGTTTGCCTTGGAGATGAACAGAGATCATTCTGTCATTTTGAGACTGCATCCAAGTACTGCATTTCAGACTCTAAATGGAGTAGCCATTATGGTCAACAAAAGAGTCCAAAATGCAAATATGTATAACACAGTCTTTTTTTTTTTTTTTTTTTTTACAGTATCTATTAGCCCACTGGGGGCTTAGTAGTTGCCAGTTAGGTGCATCTCCAGTTCACAAGGGTTCCTCTTTCTCTAGGAACAGCCAGATACGCAAATATGAACTTCAAGTATATCGTATCACTGCCCTTAACCTTCCTCATGGCCACAACTGACTAATGTGAGAGCAGATGCATAACCTAGGCTGGATCAATCAGATTCTTTATCTGGAGCATTTGATCATTGAAACAAAGACATAGGAAAATGGAAGGTCACTACTGGATGTAAGAAACCTTAATGGCAAAACTTTGGAGTGATAGTCCCTGAATTGCACAAGGTATCACCCTTCTGGAGGTTTAGTAAGTCCCTCGACCCTGTGATCTGATGTTGTCTTTCCAAGAAAAACCCTCTCTTCTTCAGTTACCAGAGTCAGTAACTGCAAACAAGCATTCAACACAAAACTTAATTAATACTGGAAAAGGGTTCTCCTTTTCCTAGGATTGGCCAGATGGTTTCTCTTTCCAACCAAACTTGTGAGATTCTCGATAAACATAGTCTAATCAGTCAGTCTGTGCAACTGCTCTCAAATAAGATTTTAAAGAATAAAGGGGGAAATTGAGTGGTTGCTTTCAAATGATTTGCTTTCTACCATGGCTTTTACTTTAACATTTGATACTTAGGATAAGTCACTTCTCTTTCTCTTTACTCCACCAGCCAACAGAAATGATGAAATTCCTCTGATTCAACTCATAATCCAATGTGATTTCACAAGAAACAAGAAATCAACTCTGAACTTACTAGAAGAACTTAAGGCCTTTTCTCTAGAAGGTGAGATGCTTAAAGTATATAGTCTCTAGGGGCCTTCAGTGACTAACATACTAATTGATTCTGAACAAAATTGATTATACAATACAATTGTACAATTGTACAATCATACAATTGATTCTGATAAAATTAATATCAAAAGGATACAGAAAAGATTAATTATGCAAGAAATGCAAAGGCATTTCAGTTTTTTAAAATGTCTTACATATTTAAGGATGAAGGAGAAAAACATCCGTGTAATGATACAAACTTAATACTGCCTGGCTAAAAAAGTATGTAGAATTTTTTAAAAGTTGTATCTACTTAATACTTAATATGGTGGGAAAAAGTGCTTGATTTACCTTTAATTTCTGACTAGAGCTCTTTCTGGGCTGGCTCAAAATGTTGTAACATATTAAATAGCAGTGCCAATGGACATTTTAAAAAGGAAAAAAGGGAGAAAAACCTAACTCTTAAGACATTCATTCATTTTCCCACATCTTTTAAAAGTTTACTACTCTTACTTAACTCATCTTGGGACATCAGTGGTCCTCAAACAATGTGTGGTTCAGAATTTTATATTTGGTGGTCCTGGTTAAGCCCCGGAGACCAGCAATCCCTACAATAAAACCGATATTTCATAAGACTCACAAGACTCAATTAGCATAGAATCTGAATTGCTTCCTACTCTGGGGAAAGGGTTAGAATTCAGATCATTTAGATAATCTGAGCACAAATAGAAAACAATTGTTGCGAAATTGCCTTTGAAAATTCATTTCAGAAATGACAGAGGCATGTAAGCTTTATTTTCTGAATGTATGGAGAGTTTAATGTTAAAAATTCTACACAAAGCAAACTATAATAAAGCTGATTGATAGCTACTGACATATACACACATAATTTTCACACAATGATTGTATATGTGCATACAGGGCTTCCCTGGTGGCTCAGTGGTAAAGAATCTATCTGCCAATGCAGGAGACACAAGATCAATCCCTGGGTTGGGAAGATCCCCTGGAAAAGGAACTGGCAACCCACTCCAGTATTCTTACCTGGAAATCCCATGGACAGAGGAACCTGGAGGGCTAACAGGCCATGGGGTTGCAAAAGAGTGAGACATGACTTAGCGACTAAACAACGTGTGTGTAAGAATTGCGTATGTATAAGATTGTGTGTTTATGTACATGTGTGTATACATGCGTGTATAAATTAAATATGGGAAAAATAGTTTCCTTCTCATAAATAAAACACTAAAATTACTATCTCGTATTCACTTTCTAATTTTTGTGTTACTTTGTCCTAGTTATAGTTTCATCCCAGAGTAATGCATTAATAAATTTTGAAACTGTTTCAAGTTATTTAATTATGGGCACAGCCTCCCATAGCAGGGAGCTTCCAACTTCCCAGAGTATAAAAGGAATTTTGTTTTGTTTTGTTTCTTGCCATGTTGTGGTTGGTTGGATACTGGGACAGGATGGGAGAAGAGGATGTTATCATACAATTAAATTGAAGTCTCTGGAGTTGTGGCATATTTGTGGTTATCAAACATCTAAACTTTACTTCTGATTTCAAATCATGCAAAGCCCTTTTATGGCCCTCTATTTCTCCATTATAAACTGGTCATTGAAACTGGCCAATGCAAAATCACCCTTTGTATGCTTATGATAAGCATGGCTTCTTCCAACCACACAAGCAATTCTGCAGAAGGATCTACCATTAATACTCCCTAGGAACCAAGACGATTGCTTGCATTGGGAAGATTAATAGAAGCAAAGATCATTCAGAGCTTAATATGCATCTTATATTCAGCCATAAAAACACTGATCCTATTTTGCAGCTGCCTTTCTCTCTCTTAAGAAATCATTCTGTAAGCTTGTACTAGTCTAATGTTTACAGCTTGGTTTCTTTTTTCACTTAAAAATAAGGCATTTGGCCAACTTTAAACAATGCCTACTTCTAGCCAATTGCCCTTTTCTTGCTGTCAATGTTTTTATTAAAGGAAAAGCACATGACCAAATGCATTGTTTCGAATACCTTTAAAAATAAAACTGCAAGGCTCATTCAAATCAAGTAGCAGAGAAATTCTACTGAGATAGTGGTGATATCTAATAGGTCATCACTTCAGGTCCTTTCTCAGAATGGTATTCCCTAAATTCTTAATATCCTCCCTGTAGTTTTGGTTGTTGACTTAACCCTGTATGCAGTTTTGAATTAAAAATAGGTCACGTCCATGATCATTTAATTATTAATTATTACAGATAAGTTACTAAGCACTCAAAAAAATCATTATTATTACAACTGCCACTATCTAAATCCCCTACAATTCATAATCCCACTTAACATTCACAACAATCTAATTAGGGTAATACTATTATTTTTTTCTTACAGTGAAGATATTGAGGCTTGGAGAAACTAAGTATCTTATATAAGGTAATTGCCAGCCATTAAGTGACCTTATGGCCAAATTACAACTCAGGCTGCTTAAGCCACATACTTTAATCCTACACCATGCAAGTATTGAATACACATGTACTGAGCATATGGGTTTTAGATGTGGCTTTGGAAATATATGTGTATATGTAGATATGTACATGCACAAATGTATGTATCTATGTAGATATGCATGCATGCATCTGTGTATCTATGCATACACTTGTACATTTATTTGTATTGTCAGCTTACTATCTAGAGAGCAAAAGTAAAACACAGTATAACGGGGGTGGGGGGGTGGTGGAGAGTGCACACAATTGTTAAATAAATAGTATAAAGAAGTAACTGTCAAAGATTTTTCCAGCAAGACATAAATATATAAGACATACATGTAAAACATTCTCAATAAAATGCTATGGTTTAGATAAGCCGGCCCGGCTCCTCTGTCCATGGAATATCCCAGGCAAGAATATTGGAGTGGGTTGCCATTTCCTTCTTCTCAAATAAAGAAAGACAAATACAAAATTAGCAGTATTATAAAATGAACTTATTTATTTATTTAACAAATATTTGTTAAGCAAAAATATGTTGAGGCCTCTGCCTTCACAGAGTTAACAGCTGAGTGGGGTGGGGGGAAGGTATTAATCAAATAACCCTATAAGTAAAATTTCAGCCAAAGCCAGTGCCATAAAGAGAGCTGTAGGAGACAAAACTAGAGGCAGTTGTCAGGAATGTCAGTGAAGTTTCCCTTGAAGTAGCAATACTTGCTCATAGATCTGAAAGATGAGGAAGCAAAAGGTAGCCAGGACAGTGCTTCAGTCAGAGAAGACAGGCTGCTCAAAAACTCTGGCAGAAGGAAGAAAAGCAAATGAGAGGCGCAGAAGCAAAGCAAATGGCTGTGAGGGGGTCAGGTTCATGTGGGATATTGGGGGATAGAGTGACAGAAACCAAAGTATTAGATAAAGTAAGAGAGAGACTGGAGTAGCTACTAATCTGTTTTAGTCCATAAAAATCCATAGTCCATAAAAATTTTAGTCCATAAAAATTTTAGTCCACAAGTCACAGGAAAGAGCAACAAATCAGATGCAAATATCATAGAACTGATGCTATCACAATGTACAAGTTGAGAACAATATTAGTATATATTAATACAATGGTTTCACAAGAATCAGAGAAAGGGCATGCACCAAGAATCTTTGTGGGAATTGTGTATTTTCATGAATAGAATGGGACTTCTCTGGCCTTTAAAGAATGAGTATCCCCAGTGGTTCAGGTGGTGAAGAAACTGCCTGCAATGCAAGAGATCTGGGTTTGATCCCTGGTTTGGGAAGATCCAGAGAAGGAAATGGTAACCCACTCCAGTATTTTTGCCTGGGAAATCCCATGGAAAGAGGAACCTGGCAATCCTCTGAGATCCATGGGGTCACAAAGAGTCAGACACAACTGAGGGACTGACACTTTCACTTTCATTCATTAGACAGATGGAAAAGAGGAGAAAAGTGGGAAATCATAAATGGAGCAAGACCTAGGAGTATTCATTTACTGAATGGAACCAATGCCTTTACTCAGCATGGACTGGTGCTTTCTCATCCTGGCAAATGCCTGTGTGAAGGCTGTTGAAACTCCAGTCTGCATCTCCTTTGTTCATAACTTTTGGATAATGTGCTCTAGCCTATTATATTTAGTTCTAGACAAAATCCTGGCTGCCAGCTCCATCTGCCAAACTGGTCCAATAGCCTTTGTGTATGAGTGTGTTGGGAGCAAACGGTTTAGGAAAAGGAGTTCAGATTTAAATGGAACTTATCCAGTGCCTTTCAACTGGGAACCACTTTTCAGATGAATACACAACATTGACGGGTTCCATGGATGAGACTGATGGAATACAGAAACAAGAGCAACATATTCCATGGAAACAATGGAATATAGAAATAAGGACTACCTATTTTAAGCCACTCTGCCCAGCAACTGTGCCCATGAAGACACCCAGCTATCCCACAGCACCATGTTGCTTTACAATCTGGCAGAATAAAGCATCTTCCTAGAGAAATACATCATCAAGATCACAGCTATAATTCAAGAAGGTGATGGCAGCCCACTCCAGTACTCTTGCCTGGAAAATCCCACGGACGGAGAAGCCTGGTAGGCTGCAGTCCATGGGGTTGCAAAGAGTCAGACACGACTGAGCGACTTCACTTTCACTTTTTACTTTCATGCATTGGAGAAGGAAATGGCAACCCACTTCAGTGTTCTTGCCTGGAGAATCCCAGGGACGGGGAAGCCTGGTGGGCTGCCGTCTATGGGGTCACACAGAGTTGGACACGACTGAAGCGACTTAGCAGTAGTAGCAGCAGCAGCCAACTTTACAGATTGCTTTCAATAACATCCATAATCATTATATGTCATTTATAATGACATAAATTTCTGAAAGTGATAATGTATGTAAAAGTTATAGTTTTTCCAGCAGTCATGAATGGATGTGAGAGTTGGGCCATAAAGAAAGCTGAGCATCAAACAACTGATGCTTTTGAACTGTGGTGGTGGAGAAGACTCTTGAGAGTCCCTTGGACTACTAGGAGATCCAACCAGTCAATCCTAAAGGAAATCAGTCCTGAACATTCATTGGAAGGACTGATGCTGAAGCTGAATCTTCAATACTCTGGCCACCTGAATGCAAAGAGCTGATTCATTAGAAAAGACCATGATGCTGGGAAAGATGGAAGGCAGGAGGAGAAGGGGATAACAGAGGATGAGATGGTTGGATGGCATCACTGACTCAATGGACATGAGTTTGAGCAAGCTTCAGGAGTTGGTGATGGACAGGGAAGACTGGCATGCTGCAGTCCATGGGGGTCATAAGGAGTCAGACATGACTGAACAACTGAACTGAAACACTTCACTCCAGAATGCAGAGAATAATTTTTATAGTCAATGAAAAGACATACAATATTTTTTATTTATCTCTTCTACATCAAAGATACTTAAAGATCATTTATAATTGAAAAGAAAAAGGAAACACACATGCTTAGCAATAGGGGACTGGCTAAATAATTTACAGTCCATCCGTACAATGGAATACTCTGTAATGGCTGTTCAAAAAATGAAATAGAAATTTAAAGTTTTTAAGTGGAACTAACAACAGACTATTTAGTTTAAAAAATCAAGATACAACAAAAGAAAAAAAAATCAAGGTACATATAATATGTATAGTTTGGGTCAAACAAGGCTAGGTATACGTATTTGTATGAAAGAGTTCTGAAAAAGTAAGAAAGAAATTTGAAGGGTTATCTGGGGAATGGGACTGGGGATTTAGAGCAAAAGGAAGATTTGATTTTGTCCTGTTTGAATGTTTTTAAAGCATGTGCATATGCTTTTTAAAAATAATTTTTAAAAAAGCTAAGCTTGTCTTCAAATGTTAACTATTTGCTTTAAAGACATAGGCAATAATAATAATAAAAATGTAGAGCCAAAAAGTAGGCAGTAAATCACAGCAGACTTTCTTTTACTACATTATTGCTTCCTGCCCTCATTTGTCTCAAAGTCTAACTCTATAGGCTCAAAATAAGTATGACAGTATAATTGTTGGCAGACAAAGACAAAAGGTTTGGTTCCTCCTCCAATTTCCTTTTATGGCCATTAAATTCCTTTTTTTCCAATTTGCATAGCTGGGCAAATGGTTAGAGACTGGAGATTTTTTTATAAACAAAAATCTTTGCTGACTATAATTTTCATCTTTTTTTTTTATTACTCAGTTGATCCTGAAATAGAAACTTATATTATTATCCATTTTGTTTTTGACATAACTAAATTTCAAGCTAATAAATTCCTCAAGACATTTTAGTCTTCACTAGGTATACTCTTAAGAGTCATAGAATATTTTGAAATTTAAATTAGCCATTCAACAGAAATGACTGCATCAAATTATCCTATTTCTAAGTCATGATTCACCTGAAATTTTCAACCAAACTTCATGGTTAGTGAACTGATACAGGCTCAGTTATCTTACAAACAACTATGAATGAAGAAAATATGAGGTTCTGGTCCCCTCTCCCTACCCTAACTCTTCAATCCCTCATATCCACTTTAACCATGTGATGTTCTCCAAGGATCATGTCACATTTTTGCATTATCTGTTGGTCTCAGCGTACAGAGCTTACATAGAAAATTTGCAACACTCAATTCTTCTGGGACAGATATGACAAAAATCCAAAAGTACATCTATCTTTAAATCAACATGACCTTCCTAAAGCCTCAATAAATTGTAATTAAGGGATGCTGCAGCGGCTGCTGCTGCTAACTCGCTTCAGTCATGCCCAATTCTGTATGAAGATGGCAGCCCATCAGGCTCCTCCATCCCTGGGATTCTCCAGGCAAGAATTCTGGAGTGGGTTGCTATTTCCTTCTCCAATGCATGAAAGTGAAAAGGGAAAGTGAAGTCGCTCAGTCGTGTCTGACTCTTAGCAACCCCATGGACCGCACCCTACCAGGCTCCTCTGTCCATGGGATTTTCCAGGCAAGAGTACTGGGGTGGGGTGCCAGTGCCTTCTCCGAATTAAGGGATAATTATACCCAAATCTCTCACTACACTAATTTACCAAAGATCAGTAACACAGGTATATTCATGTCTCAAGTATGTTTGAACTGTGCACTTAGATTTGCACATTATCTGAAAGTGAGATTAAGAAAACAATTCTATTTACAATGGCATCAAGAAGGAATAAAATATCTAGATATAAACTTAACTAAGAAGGGGCAAAACCTGTATAGTGAAAACTACATAACACTGTTCATAAGAAATTAAAAAGAGATAAAAAATATAGAAAGACATTTCATGTTCATGAATTGGAAGACTAGCAAATTCTAACTGTCTTCTTTATAGAAATGGACAAGCTGATCCTAAAATCATATGGAAATGCAAGGAATCCAAAATAGGCAAAATAATATTAAAAGAAGAACAATTTTGGAGAACATATCTCCTAATTTTAAAACTTTCTATAAAGCTATCACACATTTCAACTGAGTTTGAGCAAGAGTGCCAAAGCTATTCAATGAAGAAAGAACCATCTTTTCAGTAAATAGTGCTGAGACAACTGGATATCTACATGGAAAAAAGGAAAAAAATTTAGAACCCTACCACTTATCATAACCAAAACTTAAAATCAAAGATCTAAATGTAAGAGTTAAAATTATAAAAATCTTAGGAAAAAACAAACATAGGTAAATCTTTGTGACCTTGGGTTTGCCACAATAGCATTACTTATATTAGCCAAAAAGTAGAAACAACCCAAATATCTATCAACTGGTGAATAAATAAGTAAAAGGTGGTATATCCATATAATGGAGTATTATTAGGCCCCAAAATGAGGGAAGTACTAATACATGCTACAACATGGATAAACCCTGACAATACTATGCAAAATGAAAGAACTCATACACAAAAGGTCACATATTGTATGATTCCATTTACATGAAATGTCTCAAATAGGCAAACCCATAGATACAGAAGGTAGACTGGTGGTTGCCAGGGGCTAGGAGGAGGGAGGAATTGGGTGTGACTACTGATTGTTATGCAGTTCATTGTTCTGCAGAATGGTACCCCATAATTTGTGAAATATTAGCAGGTTTCTCATTAAAATTAAGAACACAGCTTGGAGGGTGGCTGTTGTCATAACTATTTATCACTTTTTTGGGAAATTCTGGCCAGTGTTATAAGGCAAGTAACAGAAATAAGAGATCGAGTTTCTTTCAAGGAAAAGATAGAATGTGAAGTCAAGACAATAAGTACAATGAAATAAAGCATTACGTTTTAAAGTAAGGACTTCCCTGGTGGCTCAGATGGTAAAGCGTCTGTCTACAATGTGGGAGACCCGGGTTCGATCCCTAGGTTGGGAAGATCCCCTGGAGAAGGAAATGGCAATCCACTCCAGTACTATTGCCTGGAAAATCCCATGGGCAGAGGAACCTGGTAAGCTACAGTCCATGGGGTCTCAAAGAGTCGGACACGACTGAGCGACTTCACTTCAATTCACTAATTGTTATGCAGCTCCCTTTTTGGAGTGATGGAAATACTTCAGTATCAGATAGTGGTGATGGATTCACACACTGTGAATATACATAAAAGATGAAACTGTACACTTTAATATAGTCAAAATTGTGGGGAAAAAAAAGATTTGTACATTTCATTCTGTAAATTATAACTCAATAAAGTTAACATCAGGGAATAAAAATCAGCAACAATTATTTTTAAGAATGTATGAAAGCCTACTGAGGTGAAGAAAGAGAAGAAAAAGAACCACCTCCAACTTAATAGAGGTATCCAAAGACATTATTTGGTATAAATACATCACTGATGCTATATAGAAATAGCGCAGTTAGTGACTGTCTGGCAGAGTCATCTATAGAAACAAAGAGGTGGGCAACAGCAAGTGTTCTAGGGAAAAAGAAATCTGACTCCATATTGGATCTTTTAGTTTAACCACTGCATATTCTGTTGCTTTTGCTACAAGCAAAGAATGTTGCCTATAGCTTGAAATATATAGGATATTCATTCTCAAGACTCTGATCCTTAAAGGTGTAACTCTTGTCCATCATATAAAGACAAAAAGTTGCAGAATAGAGAGTAACATTTGTCTTGTTGGAGGTTTCCAAGACTATTGTGGCCTGACCTACGTAGACAGTTGTAAGGACAAAAGATTCCAGCACCAAGAAGTTTGCAACAACTGAGCATACTCCCTCCCCTTTTAGTATTCAGTTCAGTTCAGTTCAGTCGCTCAGTCGTGTCCGACTCTTTACGACCCCATGAATCCCAGCACGCCAGGCCTCCCTGTCCATCACCAACTCCTGGAGTTCACTCAGACTCATGTCCATCGAGTTGGTGATGCCATCCAGCCATCTCTTCCTCTGTCGTCCCCTTCTCCTCCTGCCCCCAATCCCTCCCAGCATCAGGGTCTTTTCCAATGAGTCAACTCTTTGCATGAGGTTTCCAAAGTACAGTATTAAAGAAGCCTAAATTCTAACTTAGGTAAAACGGTTCTTTGGAACACTACTCTACCATCTTCTTTATCTTCTGACTTTCAGAATAAAGCCACTATTCCTTGTCCCAATAACTCATCTGTCTATTGACTGGCCTGTTGTGTAGCAAACTTGAATTTAGTAATACAGGGATGTGGTGCATTCATACTTTCTACAACAGTCACTTTAAGAAAATTCTGCCCTTGGAAAACCCATGGCTACCCTGAAAATGATGGCGCGAATGAACAGGGCTTCATAAAAATTAAGGTCTTATTTTAAAGACCTCTTCCTCTGAACAGCCACTCAAGTCAAAGAAGGAGCTAGCAAGGGAAGTACTGCCTGCATGCCACAGACACCAGCCATATATAGGCAGGAGTGCTCTAAAAATCCTTCTCCAGTTATTGTGCTCTGACCTCCAGGAAACAGCTGCCAAACCCTAAGCAGGTTCCCAGGGCTGGTGAGAGGAGGCATGCAAGGGCTTCCATGGAAAGTCTAATTCGTTATAGCATCCTGGGCAAAGAAAACACAACCATCCCACAATAAGGCACTTTATCATCAGATTGATCAAAAAACCTGTGAATGGGTGGGTCGCTATTTTCATTCATCCATTTGACAAATATTTACCGAGCACTGCCATGCACCAGGTACGGTGGCGATACAAGAGAAAGGTTATTTTTGCATAACATTCTTCTGTGGGTATCAAGCAAAATGCAAAATGACAGGATCCTCAGCTTATAACCTTGCAATGACTCCTTGTTTTTCTGAGAAAAGCCAAAGTTCTTACAATGACCTATGAGGCTCCCAATGATAAGGGGCCACTACCCACATCAGCCATTCCTTTCACCCTTTTGGCATCTGGTCTCACCAGTTTCTCTAACTCTCTTTCTGCCATGGCAATCAGTCGTCTCTTTGCTAATGCTCCAACTCACCAAGCATGCTTCCTCATTCCTTCACTATCATTAGCTGTACCCACCTTGAAAGATTTCCCCTGATTTTCTCATAATTCCTTCAAGATTTTGCTCCATTTATACCTTCCTGATGAGACCCACCTACTACATCTTATTTAAAATAACAACACACTTGCCCCATCATTTCCTATTCCCTTTACCCTGCTCAAATTTCTTTTTCTATGTTCCATTTCACACATTATCAAATTCCCTTATTTACTATATTTATGGTACTGCCCCACCTCCTACTGTAATCTCCATGAGTGTAGGGATTAATCTGGGTCTGGATTGCTCACTGCTGTCTCTCCAGCACCCACAACAGCACATGCTTCATAAATATTTGTGAAATAAACAGGAGTAATCAATTCCAATACCTTTAGAATACTTTCTTTACAAGAAAGCCCCCTTGGACTGGCTCTTCGGGGACATTATGTTCCCACACCTGAAATCATAGCTGCAATCCTATGGCACCAGCAAATACACCCAGCCTCTGAGATATGAAAGACACTCTATCACTCTATCACTCAACAGTGGATAGCATTTCCCCAGATACCTGAACACCACTCAACTGTGCTTCCCATTTCTGCACCTCCCATTAATACCTGTCAGTGAGCTATGTGGGCAGACAAAAATGATTTCTATGTAAAATGTTTATTATGTAATGGTCTGTGTCTTCCACAAACAGTCCTAAAGAGACTGGAAACAATGAATTGGAAGAGAGTTGTTTTTACTCTCCCCACCCCCCTCCCAAATCATCTCTGATTCTTTATAATCCCTGGTATTTCAAGCAAGACGTGCAGTCACCTAAAATTTTCATTTCCTCCTCTTGCTCTTATTTCTTTCACTCCCCCCGCCAAAAAAAGAAAGAGGAAAAAAATCCCTAGTGCTTTACTCTTAAGTAAAGTTTATCCATAAGGTATTGTTAAAGTTTCCTTGACTTTGTTTGTAATTCTTGTCTAATCTCATACATTCACAGACTAAAAAACCCTAAAGCCATTTAATCACCACAGTTCTAATCAATAGGTAAGACTTCATTATTAAAATGTTCATTTAAAATGTGTGAAAAATGTAAATGGAGATTATCTGTATATGACATGAAATTATCAGACGCAAAATGGGGCAGAATAAGCCACCTTTGTTTGCCTTTATAAAACAGAACAAAAGCAGTAACTTGGCTGAAAGTAGATGCTATTCTCTATTCTTGTCACCAGCTAAATCAATTGTATATGTGCACTGTCTTGAACCATTTCAACTAAATCCCACTGATTTGTCTGTAAAACTGAGAGATTAAGATTAGCCTCTGAGCAATTTATTTACCTTCCAAAGTGAAAAAAAGAAAGCAGGCAACTTCAACCAAAGAGTAAAAATCCCATGAATGCCTTTCTTGTTTTCAAACCAGAGCTTAATTTCCCAGTCCTGTGGGGTACAAAATAATGTATGTCAATGGATTTAGCACTAAGGAATTGAAACATTATACTTGGTTCACCAAAAAAATCAGTAGAAGGGTAGTTTAAGCTTCAGTTTTAAGCAGATCTTTAAGCAAAATATCAACCTATTTAGAATATTCTAGAGCAAATATTTGTTACGTATAGCTACCCAATACAAACTCAAAGACTTTGCCTCCATGTGTATATTAACTATAAAAAGGTCTGATGAAATTTCTTTGAGTAAAAACGGCTTTTCTTAATGGGCCAGAATATATTAGATTTCTTTTTCTGATGAATGAACTTTCGAGAGCAAATGAGACAGCAAATATGCACAATATATATTTGCATTTGAATGAATAGTATTTTTGGTTAAGAAAAAGAGGAAGCAAATGTTAGCCAAGACTGTCATCACTTTTAAGATGAAAGTCACTGAATGACCAGAAAAGCATTTACACCATCTCCCACACTGTACTGGAAATGATGCTAGCTTCTAAGTGGTTATATTGAATGTGTGTGCTCAGTTGTGTCCAGCTGTTTGCAACCCCATGCATTGTAGCCTGCCAGGTTCCTCTGTCTCTGGAATTATTCCAACAAGAATACTGGAGTGGGTTGCCATTTCCTCCTCTAGGGGATCTTCCTGATCCAGGGGTCAAACCCACGTCTCCTGCATCTCCTGTGCTGTAGGCAGATTCCTTACCACTAGTAACACCTAGGAAACCCTTGTTATATTGAATACAAGAACCTATTTCTTGATTTTTTTTTTTCCAGAATCAATTCACTAATCCTACCAAAAATATTTTCCGAGTGCCTACTATGTGCTGGAAATATGCAAGATGCTGGATGGTGTAAGGAATAAAATGATACTGTCTTTGCCTTATGGTGTCTACGTTCAGTCTATGAATAGCTGCACTCATTCCCTTTACATGATGAACTGTATAAGCAAGAGGATACAATTGTACAGCAAGTGGATCAGTCTGTTGGCCATTTTCCCTGTAATTCAGCTGGACAGGCCTCCGCATAGCTTGGAAATGATCAGCAAGTTCAGCAGATGCAATATGGAAAACCGAAGCTAGGAATTTATCTTCTGATGGAGAAAAAAGGAGAAGGAAGAAATAAGGAAGAGGAGAAGGTGAAGAAGGAGGACAATTAAGAAGGCAAAGAGGGAAGGGAAGAAGGGAAGGAGGGAGGTGGAGAGGAGGGAGGGAAACAAGATGGGGAGGAAGTGGAGAGGGAAGAGAGAAGAGACAAGATATTTTAGTGAGTGGTTCAGCTTCAGGCCTGAAAAATGATTAAACAAAAAAGCTGCTTTCATTTCTATAACTTTCCTGTTTAGAAAATTAAGACAAGACCATACTTCTTTATCAGGGCATAAAAAGCATCAATAAAAGAAAATATTAGTAAAACAGACTTCATTAAAAATTCAGAGCTTCTAATCATCAAAATATCATTAAAAAGGCAAACAGGCAAGTGACAGTAGGAAAAGGTATTGACAAGACACATATCTAGCAAAGGACTTCAGCCAGAATTCATAAAGAATTCCTACAAATCAATAACAAAAAAGATTGACAATCCAGTATAAAAACTGGCCAAAGGAAGAGACACTCATAAAAAGGCAGTCCAAATGACCAATATGTGTATCAAAAGGTGCCCAGTATCATTATTAATCAGGAAAATGCAAACTAAACCATAATAATTTACTCAAGAAACTTAAAGTTATCTACCAGGAAAGTTAAAGCTGAAGGACAAATAATCTCAAGTGTTGCTGAGGATGTGGGGTTATGGAGTATTCATATTAATAATATTAATACCCATATTAATATTATTTTATTATTTATTAAATGATCAATAATATTTGCCTATGACAAACCTAGTCAGCATATTAAAAAGCAGAGACATCACTTTGCCAACAAAGGTCCCTATAGTTAAAGCTATAGTTTTTCCAGTAGTCATGTATGGATGTGAGAGTTGTACTATAAAGAAGGGTGAGCACCAAAGAACTGATGCTTTCAAACTGTGGTGCTGGAGAAGACTCTTGAGAGTCCCTTGGACTACAAGGAGATCAAACCAGTTAATCCTAAAGGAAATCAATCCTGAATACTCATTGGAAGGACTGATGCTGAAGCTGAAGCTCCAATACTTTGGCCACCTGATGTGAAGAGCTGACTCATTGGAAAAGACCCTGATGCTGGGAAAGACTGAGGGCAGGAGAAGGGGGCGACAGAGACTGAGATGGTTGGATGGCATCCCTGACTCAATGGACATGAGTTTGAGCAAACTCCAGGAGATAGTGAAAGACCGGGAAGCCTGGCATGTTGCAGTCCATGGGGTCGGATACAACTTAATGACTGAACAACAGCAACAACATATTAATATCTTGCTGGTAGGAATTTAAAGTGGTTCAGCTGCACTGGGAAACTGTACCATATACCTGTACATATACCTAACCTATCACTCAGTAATTCCACTTCTAGGTACATACTCAAGAAAAATGAATGCAGTTGATCACCAAATGATATCCACAAGCATGTTCATAGCAACTTCACTCATCAAAGCCCAAAACTGGAAACAATGAAATATCCATCAATAAGAGAATGAATACATTAAGCATATTTATATGATGGACTACTAGACAACAACGAAAAAGAATGAAATCCTAACATATCCAATGAGATGGCTGGATGGCATCACTGACTCGATGGACATGAGTCTGAGTGAACTCTGGGAGTTGGTGATGGACAGGGAGGCCTGCCATGCTGCGATTTATGGAGTCACAAAGAGTCGGACATGACTGAGCGACTGAAATGAACTGAACTGAACATATCCAATAACTGGAGAAAACTATGGAACAACAGACACCAGACACAAAAGAGACTACACACTATTGATTTATATCTATGTAGTATCAACAAGAGGGAAACAAATCTGTTTGTCAAAGTAGTTGTTACCTTTGTGGATGGAAATCACCTAGAAAAGGGGGTACAGAGGAGATGCTGAAAATATTTTATCCCTTCTTAGAGATGGCTATAAAGCTATATATAAAAATAAAAATCCATATTCCCATTGTGACTACACCCCCTAACAAGTCACCTGCTTCTTTGAAGCTGTAAACCACATCAGGATATTCCTCTGTCCAAAACTCACCAGTGGTTCCCATTTTACTCAGGGTAAAAGTCAAATTCTTTGTAATGGGGTAGGTTATTCCCACAGTACTTGGCCCCCACTACTCTTCTCATTTATTAATAAAAAAAAAAGTCCTATCTCAGGGCTTTTTCCCAAGCTATTCTTTAAACCTGGAATGTTCCTCCCTCAAATATAACTAAGCTACAAAGCTCACTCTCTCACTTCTTCAAGACTTTATTCAAATATCATTTTCTCACTCAAGCCTTACTTCATCTCACTCAAGCCCTATCTCTTCCTGCTTAAAACTTCAGTATTCATTTAAGTTTTTGTGGTTTGTCGGGGGCGGGAAGGGGTTGGTGAAATTGGGGAGGGGGCCGATGGTGAAGGAGGAGAAGGGTTACTGGACCCAATCACAATCAGATTGACAACAATGGAGAAGGAATAAAAAAGAAGCTGAGCTTTTTTGAATTTTCAAGAAACATAAATATACTTCGGCTTTTCAAAAAAGAAACACAGTTTTGTCAATGTGCAAAATTCACTCACATTCTTTCCCCTTTAGTCTTCAGCAAATATTTAGAATATACAGGAAGACTTTTTATGTGGCCTCTGGGGAAGCTAGGGAAAACCAGCAGGATGTGGGAAGAATATAACCATATCCCCAGTAGTGCCAGTGGTGTATGTATGTGTTTGTGTGTTTTCCTGGGTATGCAAACATATAGGATAGAAGACAAGCATTGAAAGCAGTGATGTAATGCATAAAAATGGGCCCAAATGCCAAGTTAACAAGAGCTTTTCCTTCATTGTGTTCTTACACGGACCTCCACACACACCAGAAAGATTGCTTCTCATTGGCTCAGAAAGTCTGAGATACTAGATTGGGAGTGGGGAACAAAGGGTGAAAAAGAAGCAGAATGAGACGGTGGATTGTTTTCTCTGTCGTGGGATAAAGTTTAGCAAAAGAGAGAAGGGCATCTGCTCTACAATTCCCGTATTTCTGGGACTTCCATGAAATCTATCACAGACATGCACAGGCAATTTCTGTATGAAATGTGGGAGACACACACAGACACACACAGACACACAGACACACACAGACACACACAGACACACACAGACACACACAGACACACACAGACACACACACACACACACACACACACACACACACACACACAGTGGTCAACTGGTTGACCCCTACTGGTCTAGGAAGGTAATTCAGCAAGTTACCCAGTTCTACATGATCTGATTAGCCAAAGCCACCCTTTCCCATTGGGCAAAGGGAAAGAACTAATTTCTGTCTCAAGAGTTTTAACAGATGAGGATGTGAAAAGAGCTTTCTATTTCAGAATAGCCACATCCTGAGGAAAAAGACAAACAACAGAGACAGCATGCTGCATTCAGAAAATTACAAGAATCAGGTTTGCCCAGCTGTGCACTGAAAAAGAACAAAAGATAGGAAAATAAGCACCAAATTAGTCAAAGAAAGGGAAAGTGCATGTTAACTGTGCAGTGCCTAAGTGTATACTAACTGCAAAGTTCCAGGCCAAGTGTCCCGTAACTTTTATTTTCCATTACAAAGGGTGGTCATGAGGACCTCATGTGTCAATACACTGACTGTAACGGCTTGGTTTTGTTAAAGTTATAAGTGACTTCCAGCTTGATACTTAGAATGAGGGGACTCCTGATCTGGGTACCAACCATGCCCAGGCCTACAGGTTGAAATCTCTTGGGGGGTCATTCATCTGCTGTGGGTTAGGATGATGGGCACATGGGTACCACAACTTCCCTGTCCCTGTCCCTGGGTCTACACTTTCATTTTGCAAATGATGTAGCCAGCCAATAATACAGCGAAATCTTCAAGAGATGGGACAAATCACATTCCTCCTACCACCAAGAAGGAAGTACAGATCCTCTCAGCCCTCAGCAGATTTGGGGGGCAACATATTCTATACAAAGAGATCCAGCTTCCACTCACTTCTCAAGTGACTTGAAACACTACCAGGGTGCTTTGCAAACAGAGGGTGATGTAAGTGGCCCTGCCAAATGGGCCAAATGACCTGGCAGGTCAAGTACTAGTGATATCTGTAATGGGAAAAGATGCTACATGGAGTGTACAGCCAGCGTCAGCAGAGGAACCATGGCACAGACTCCTAGGATTCTGAAGCAAGGCCATGGATCTATAGCAGGGAACTGTGATGTATCATTCAAAGGCAGCCCTCAGCATGCTGCTGGGCTGCATGTGTGTACGTGCTAAGTCGCTTATGTTGTGTCTCTTTGCAACCCCATGGACCATAGCTCACCAGGCTCCTCTGTCCATGGGATTCTCCAGGCAAGAACACTGGAGTGAATTGCCATTCCCTTCTCCAGGGGATCATCCCAGCCCAGGGATTGAACCTGTGTCTTTTACATCTGCCTGCACTGGCAGGCAGGTTCTTTACCGCTAGCGCCACCTAGCAGAGGGAAAGCCTCTGACTGTGGTGCCTTGTCTTCTGGAGCACCAGAACTTCTCTCAAGTAACCATATGACAGTCTAGTTTGCTTGTCTACAAAGAAGACCCTTTCAAGAGCCACGATTCTCAGTGTTCAGTACCAAGTACTTATTCTCTATTGTCACCTGACTGCAGACTTCTTGGAAAGACTGTCATTGGGGATCACTCTGCTGCCCACATTACCATCCCTGAGGACTGCCATTTCACCACATCCCTCCTTTCCATTTATGGCTGAGAACACAGCCCTTGGCTCCACCCTGACCTGTTCCAGGGAACTGGAGACTAGGGAACAGGGGCTGGGTTGGGAAGCACGTCTGTAAATTCTTCATAGGCCACATGTAAGCAATATGCAGAGCTTCCCAGGTGGCTCAGGGGTAAAGAATTCACCTGCCAAGCAGGAGACTTGGGTTCAGTCCCTGGGTTGGGAAGATCTCCTGGAGAAGGAAATAGAAGCCCACTCCAGTATTCTTGCCTGGAGAATCCCATGGACAGAAAAGCCTAGCAGGCTACAGTCCATGGGGGTCACAAAAGAGGCAGACGTGACTTGGTGACTAAAACAAACAACAACAAGCAATATGCAAAGCTCTGCACACCTTTCAGCATCCTTCAACTGTGTGTGCCAACCCCTCTAAACAGCCTCATGGTCATTCATCAATGGTACTGGACTCCAAGGATGTAAATCTGGGGATGATCTGACTGTCACCCATTTCAATCCAAACTGCTCATTAGTTTATAGTTCAGTCACTAAGTTGTGTCCGACTCTTTCTGAGCCCATGGACTGTAGCCCATCACATTCCTCTGTCCATGGGATTTCCCAGGCAAGAATACTGAAATGGGTTGCCATTTCCTACTCCAGGGCATCTTAAGGTCTCAGGGATCGAATTGAAGTCTCCTGTGTCTCCTGCATTGGCAGGAGAATTCTTTACCACTGAGCCACCTGGAAAGCCCAGCTTGTTGGTATATATTAAAGTTTCTATATTCACTGCTGTGAATAAAATATAGCTTTTCAAATTCAAACAGCAATGTTACATAAAGTGTCAAGATGATTTACTTCAATGAAAGATTCATGTAAATATTTACATGATCAGATATTTCATACTGAGAAAAACTTGTTACTTTTCATCTATCTGTAACTAATAAAAACTTTATTTTCATATTTCAAAAATTTCTACTTAGATCGGCAAAAATGAATCTATTAAATACAAATAATGAATTCATCCTACAAGTTGTGGGTGACGTGACACTGACAGAAAGAGCTTGGGAATGGAGAAGAATCACAGGCTGAGAATCTCACCACTGTTTTCTCTCATGGTTCTAAGTCACATAAGAACTTTTAAACAAGATAAGAATAAAAGGGCAAATGAACAAAAGAGAAAAGTAATTTAAAAACAAGGAACTAGTTTGAAAGCTACCATCCCAAGTTCTTAATCAGCTCTGGATAAATGGATTATGGTTTTTGTTTTCCTTTTTATTGTATTTTAAAAGTATATTTAGTTTTAAATTAAAATCTGCAGAGTTACTCTCTTAATCCAATTACAGGGGGTTTTCACCAAGGTCCCAGGCATCCTAAGGGCTCCAATGTTTGAGGTTAGGGCTTTTATGGGTCTCCTGGAACAATGCAGAGAATTCTGTTGGATGTACTTTTAATTGACCGAAGAGACCATAGCTCTTGCCAACTTTTTAAGAGACCTGTTAAATTCCCACCTTCCCTTCCAAAGATTGAGATCTCAGAAACCATGTTTTATAGGCGTTTTGGTTTGTGGGTAATCACTGCAGTATCAGGCTTTGTGGTTTGAGGGTGGGGCAGAACCATCACAGTGAGACTGAATGCCTGCTGTGGTTAAGACTTCAGACTATTAGACCTGGTAAGGAGACATGATGCTAATTTGGAGAAATCCCCTTTATAATGGTGAAGTGAAAGTGAAGTTGCTCAGTCGTGTCCGACTCTTTGCGACCCCATGGACTGTAACCTATCAGGCTCCTCTGTCCATGGGATTTTCCAGGCAATAGCACTGGAGTGGATTGCCATTTCCTTCTCCAGCGGATCTTCTCGACCCAGGGATAGAACCCAGGTCTCCCGCATTGTAGACAGACGCTTTACCGTCTGAGCCACCAGGGAAGTCCAAGACGGTCAGAATTCTAACAGTGGAAAAAGCATTATGCACACACAGTGTGTTTCCTCCTGAGAGTGCAACCTTAGACTGAAGGCATCATCACCTGGGTTGGAGCCTCCAATCCACTCACCAATGCTGGGGTGTACACAGGAGAAGCCAACGTGGTAGGAGGAGTCTTTCTCTTTCCTCATGTTCCTACTGTGGTCTTTAGTTCACGAAGCTTCCGCTTTTCTCCCCTGAGGAAAACATCTGAGAAGAATCTGTGGGGTACTTTCTCTGCTTGCCGTGTCGAGACTCCTCTCGAGAGCGGTAGCCCCAGACCCGACAGGACTGGGCAAGATATCGGCCATGTGCAGAGAATCTCTCACAGCATCTTCCCTAATATCCCCTCTACACCAGTCCACCTGGGTCGCATCCTGGAGCCCCCAGCCCAGGCCAGACTCTCAGTGTCAGATCTGAAGGCCTAGTGCTCTTTCTCTTTCAGTCTCCAAAGAATGCAAGCGTGGGATTCTGGGTAAGCACATCCACTCTGCAGACCCAAACTCTCCCTTCAAAGGGGTTGTCTCGAGGCCATGCTAGGGAAAGGGGGAAAGATTGGGTATTAGAGATACCAACTGTGTCAACTGACTTGCCGTTTTCTAAATTCAATGTGAAAAGTAAAAGTGAAAGTGTTAGTCCTTCAGTTGTGTCCGACTCTGTGACCCCATGGACTGCAGCACACTAGGCTCCTCTGTCCTTTATTATCTCCTGGAATTTGCTCAAATTCATGTCCATTGAGTTGGTGGTGCTATTTAACCATCTTATCTTCTGCTGCCTCCTTCTATTTTTGCATTTGATCTTTCCCAGCATCAGGGTCTTTTCTAATGAGTCAGCTCTTTGCATCAGGTGGCCAAAGTATTGGAGCTTCAGCTTCAGTCCTTCCAGCGAATATTCAGGACTGATCTCCTTTAGGATGGACTGGTTGAATCACTTTCCAGTCCAAGGAACTCTCAAGAGTTTTCTCCAATACTTCACTTCAAAAGCATCAATTCTCCAGTTCTCAGCTTTCCTTATGGTCCAACTATGACTACTGGAAAAACCATAGCTTTGACTAGACGGACCTTTGTCAGCAAAGTAATGTCTCTGCTTTTTAATATGCTGTCTAGTTTGGTCATAGCTTTTCTTCCAAGCAGCAAGCGTCTTTTAATTTCATGGCTGAAATCACCATCTTCAGTGACTTTGGAGCCCAGCAAAATAAAGTCTCTCACTGTTTCCATTGTTTCCCCATCTATTTCCCATGAAGTGATGGGATGATCTTCGTTTTTTGAATGCTGAGTTTTAAGCCAGCTTTTTCACTCTCCTCTTTCACTTTCATCAAGAGACTCTTTAGTTCCTCTTTGCTTTTCCTATACTTATCTACCATACAATTACTACCTTATTCTTCACTGTTCTATTTTCTACCTGTACCTATAATTAAAGCATTTTACCATAACATTATACTGTACCATAGGTTCTTACCAGAGAATATTATTTGAAACCCTCTCTTTTCTGTCCAAGTCCTCCAAAAGCTCAAGGATCTTTTGTTCATCTAAAAATAGTAAGACAATACAGACGCTAGACACAGACTGGAAGAAGGTATCTGCAATTCATATAACCAAGAAAGGACTCATATTAAGAATATATAGATTACTACAAATTATTAATAAAGAGACAAAATATCCAATTTTTAAAAATTATGCAAAAGACACTAACCAAATAACCAACAGGCATAAGAAAAGGTATTCAACTCACCAAGGAAATACAAATTAAAACCACAATGAGATAATACTACACAGTCATCAGAACTGCTAAACTTCTGAATGATTAACAACACTAAGGGTTAGTGAAGATGTAGAAAGATTGGAAAGCTCCAACACTACTGGTGGAAGTGTACATATAGTTTAGTAGTATCAGCTTAGTACTGTTTATTAGTATCAGCTAAATCTAATCATGAATCTTCCCTTTGGCCAGCAATTTCAGTCCTGAAAGAAATGAGTGCATATGTTCAGCAAAAGACATACATAGGAATTTCCAGAGCAGCTTTATTCATTATTTTAAAAAAGAAACAATCCAAATGTACATCAATGGCATTAAGGATAAATTAATTGTGATGTATTCATACAAAAGAATAACTCATAGGAAAGAAAAAAAACTGAACTTTTCTATATATTAAGAACATATATAGAACAACAATATATCAAACAACTTTTCTATATATTAAGAAAAGGGATGAATCTCAGACACTATATTGAGCAAGAATCAAAAGAGTAGATTCCGCATGAATTTACATGAAGCTCACTGAGAAGCACCACTTATCAATGTTTATAGAGGTCAGAACAGTGACAGGGCAGGAGTACGAAAGACTTTCTGAGCTGCTGCAACTATTCTAAATCTTGATCTGGGAGACAGTTTTAAACCAATGTATAAATAGTCACCTGGTTCCAAATTGAGAAAGGAGTACGTCAAGGCTGTATATTGTCATCCTACTTACTCAACTTATATACAGAGTACATCATGCGAAATGCCAGACTGGATGAAGCACAAGCTGGAATCAAGATTGCTGGGAGAAATATCAATAACCTCAGGTATGCAGATGACACCAATTTATGGCAGAAAGCAAAGACGAAATAAAGACCCTCTTGATGAAAGTGAAAGAGGAGAGTGAAAAAGCTGGCTTAAAACTCAGCATTCAAAAAACGAAGATCATAGCATCCAGTCCCATCACTTCATGGCAAATAGATGGGGAAACAATGGAAACAGTGACAGACTCTATTTTGTTGGGCTCCAAAATCACTGCAGATGGTGACTTCAGCCATGAAATTAAAAGACGCTTGCTCCTTGGAAGAAAAGCTATGATCAAACTAGACAGCATATGAAAAAGCAGAGACATTACTTTGCTGACAAAGGTCCATCTAGTCAAAGCTATGGTTTTTCCAGTAGTCATAGTTGGACCATAAGGAAAGCTGAGAGCTGAAGAATTGATGCTTTTGAACTGTGTTGTTGGAGAAGACTCTTGAGAGTCCCTTGGACTTCAAGGAGATCAAACCAGTCAATCCTAAAGGAAATCAGTCCTGAATATTCGCTGGAAGGACTGAAGCTGAAGCTGAAGCTCCAATAGTTTGGCCAACTGATGCTAAGAACTGACTCACTGCAAGAGACCCTGATTCTGGGAAAGATTGAAGGGGGGAAGAGAAGGGGATGACAGAGGATGAGATGGTTGGATGGCATCACTGACTCAATGGACATGAGTTTGAGCAAGCTCCAGGAGTTGGTGATGGACAGGGAAGCCTGGTATGCTACAGCCCATGGGGTTGCAAAGAGTTGGACATGACTGAGCAACTGAACTGAACTGAACTGGTCACCAACTCTACACTTGCAATTTGATCTTTACATACTTCACTACCTGTATGTTAGCTCTCAATTTTAAAAAGCCAACAAAATAGTAATAAAAACCCAGATTCATAAAATGACATTCATGAGAATTAACTGAAGAATATCCAACCCGTGATTTCTTGAGATGGTCTCAATTTTAACCTTGACTGAAAGCAGATCTCCACAGCTCCTCAAATTCATTCGTATCTTTAGCTTCCAATTAGAAATCTACTGAACTAAACATTAGAGCTATCTCCTACCCATGTCAAGGGCTTTGTAAGATACAAAGAGAAATCTGATGCTACTTTACTACAATGATGTTGTTTGAGGACATTTTCTACCATTCCCCCTTTATGGAGAAGCAGAAGAGAAAATTGTCAGTACTCATTTCAAGCAAGCTGTTTCTCTTGAGCAAGGTATGCTTTTATCTGATGGATGCTGTTAATTCCAAAGCTGAATTTCTTAATAGCCAGAAAAAAAGGGAAAACTTGCATCAAGTTACTAGTCACTCTTCCCTGACTTTCCCCCTACTTTTCAAGACATTGTCTTTTGGAACTTTCTGGAATGTTCATCTTTGTTAACTTCTTTTATCCCTGGCTTCAGTTGACCTCTATCTTTGTTTTCACTACACCTTAGTTTCCTTATATTTTCTTACTGGACTATCTGTTACTGTACTATGTAACAACCACTATAATGCTTTAAGCCAAGCAAAAATAAATATATAGATGCATATGACACAAACAAAAGGGAGGACAGTACTGTTAAATACTGTTCTCCACCTCACTAACCTTTTCACATAAAGCCTGTCTTACTCCCTTGCTGCTGCTGCTGCTGCTAAGTCACTTCAGTCATGTCCGACTCTGTGCAACCCCAGAGACAGCAGCCTACGAGGCTCCTCTGTCCATGGGATTTGCCAGGCAAGAGTACTGGAGTGGGTTGCCATTGCCTTCTCTGGTCTTACCCCCTTAGATATGCTCTAAGCTCTATGTGTGAGTTTCTGAACAGTTTCAGGTAGAAAGTAGGGGCATAACAAGCACCATTTGACTGCTTCTGTGCAATTAGAGCTAATGGCAATGGTTTCAGATCCTGTGGTGTGGAGTATGAACACATTTTTCAACCATGAAAGAGCTCTTGCTCTAGGCCTGCAAAAACTTGCACACCATTTGGAAATTGGGTTATTTTAATTATAGTGTCATAGAGAACGACATGTATTTTAATCAACTTCAGTTGACAATGCTGCAACCACATCATAGCCAATGCTGATTCCAAACCATCTCAAGAATTACTTCCAGGTTTGAAGAACTGGCGGCTTAACGAGCCCAGTTAGGAGCACAGCCTGCCCAGCTGTTTCCCCAATCCAACCTTGCAGGATCCAGGCCTTGTCATTAAGGAAGATTTCTAAGGATGAAGGTGCGGGGCCCAACGTGATCTCTAGGACTGGATCCCAGGCCCTGGGGTGGAGGCACCTCCCAGAGGCTACCCTTATCCTGACAGTTTTCTAAACTATGGGCAAGAATTTAGCTTCTTTGCCCTTCAGCACAGTCAGCAAACAGCACCAGAGTTTTGCTTGGCACTTCCTTTTGACAACATCTTGCAGTTTACACAGCTGGTCCTCTATTATAAAAGTTGTGGGTGACCTTTAGTACATAATAATGCCTTCAACTTTTGAGGAGCTGGTTGCCATTTTTGCCCACTGACCACAAGACTTCCTGAAGGGAGATTCTTCTGCACCATCCAAACTGACTGACAAGATTTCTTGATTTGCTTAATGAAGTAACCATGGGGTAGCTAATGCTGGAATAGTCATTTCAGAATTAAGCCTTACTGGTTCTTTGTGTGAATGTTATTCTACACAGTAAACAAAACCATAAAAGCTTCTACAATTTATGTTTCTAATGAAGTAATTAGAAAATTGGTTGTTTATAAACAGATACTTTAGATATATTATAAATGTTGGGAATACTGGCTACACCAGTACCAATGTATTTAGGAAACATGGAAATACTTTAAATATTTGATGGACTGGTATATATACATATGACATATATATGCATATGATATATATATATATGTATACTGTATGGCACGTATATGAGAGAAGGGTATGATTTAGAAAGTTTACAAAGTTAATATTCTTTGAGAAACTATTATATAATTATGTTTTAATGTCGTTTAAAACTCACAGTGAAAAGTTTTAACAGCTTGAGGAAATAACTTTTTAGAAGCAAAAATCAAGTAGAAAATAGTCCACAACATGAAAGGTTGTAACCCTCTTTTAAAACTTAAAGACTTTTCATGGAGGAAGTGATTTGCATGCTGTAAAGAAGTGCTGCCTAGAAAAGAGAGTACAAATGTCCTACAGAATCCCAGGAGTACTGGTTCCAAGACCCCCTCTCACCCCTCAAGATACCCAAATCCACAGATGCTCAAGCCCCTTACATGAAATAGTATGAAAAAGAGTGAAAGTGTTAGTCACTCAGTCATGTTGAACTCTTCACGACCCCATGAACTGTAGCCCACCAGGATCCTCTGTCCATAGGATTCTTCAGGCAAGAATAGTGGAGTGGGTTGCCACTTCCTCCTTCAGGGGATCTTCCTGACCCAGGTATTGAACCCAGGTCTCCTGCATTGCAGGCAGATTCTTTACTGTCTGAACCACCAGGGAAGCCCATAAAATGGTATATTTTGCATATAACCTACACATATCCTCTCATATACTGTGTCATCTCTATATCACTTGTCTAAGTGAAAGTGGAAGTCGCTCAGTCATGTTCAGCTCTTTGTGACCCCATGGACTGTATAGTCCTTGGAATTTTCCAGGCCAGAATACTGGAGTGGGCAGCCTTTCCCTTCTCCAGGGGATCTTCCCAACCCAGAGATCAAACCCAAGTCTCTTGCATTGCAGGCAGATTCTTTACCAGCTGAGCCACAAGGGAAGCCCTGTCTAAGAAATACAATGTAAATACTACGTAAATAGTAGCCAGTGTACAGCAAATTCAAGTTTTGCTTTTTGGAACTTAATGGATTTTTTTCCCCGAATATTTTCAACCCCTGCTTGGTTGATTCCATGGATGGGGAACCCACAGATACAAAGGCCAGTAAGAGAAAGGGGAAGGACAGCTAAAATACATGCAGCCCTCTGGTTACTAAGGTTGGATATCATTGATCCTTGGAAAGAAGGTCACACAAAATGAATCACGTTCTGACACTCAGATAACTGGAAAATTAAAAAATTAGTGACTGACTGAAGAAAACAATCCTAGGTAGAGCGTCAAAATATTAGCTCTAAAAGAAACCTAAACAGTCATTTGGCCCCATTTCTTCTGGGTTCGATCCCTGGATTGGG
This sequence comes from Ovis aries, assembly GCF_016772045.2. Classification (NCBI taxonomy): domain Eukaryota; kingdom Metazoa; phylum Chordata; class Mammalia; order Artiodactyla; family Bovidae; genus Ovis; species Ovis aries. The sequence continues at coordinate 48,045,774 of NC_056062.1, forward strand.
AAGATCCCTTGGAGAAAGAAATGGCAACCCACTCTAGCATTCTTGCCTGGAGAATTCTATGGACGAAAGAGCCTGGCGGGCTACAGTCCACGGGGTCACGAAGAGTTGGACACGACTGAGTGCCTAACACACACACTGACATTTAGCTCTTCTGCTTCCCACAATGTTGCTGTTTCTAACACTCAACAGCCTCCCCACTCCACATCCACGGCCGAATATTCTCCCTTCACAGCTAAAAGGCCCAGAATTATACCATTGTAGATTATCAAACTGGACTTCCCTAGTGGCTCAGATGGTAAAGAATCTGCCTGCAATGTGGGAGACCTCAGGTCAACCCCTGGGTTAGGAGGATCCCTTGGAGGAGGGCATGGCAACCCACTCCAGTATTCTTGCCTTGAGAATCGCCATGGACAGAGGAGCCTGGCAGGCTATAGTCCATGGGGTTGCAAAGAGTTGGACAAGACTGAGTGACTAAGCACAGCACAGCACAGAGTATCAAGTAAATAGTAATCTAATTGGTATACAAATGACAAAACTGTCCATAAGGAATCTGCACCTTTCTTTCTACATAAAAAGACTACAGGGAATTAACTACTAATAAAGAACTGTGTCATATGAGCTTTCTGAAATCCTTCTTATTTAATACCACATATAAAGATCACTTTATTCCCACTAGGGGAGAAATGTACTTACATTCTTTTGCACATTTTAAATATTATGAATTTCATTATACACTGTACATTATATTTTTTCTAAGTGAAACTTTCTATAGTGAATTTCAAGAGACCTTTTATGTTTACATAAGACTGAATAAATTACAAAAAATTTCAAAATAAAATTCAGTCTAATTTTTAAAATTTTCATTATATATTATAACTACATTATTCAAGTAGAATAGCTTTGCACATAATTCCAAAGCTTGGCTTTGTAGATCTGAAATTAGATAGTGCTTCATTTCACAAATTCCAAACAAACCTCAGAAACAACAAAATTTTAAGCCAATCATAAAATTATAAAAACTGTTGGGTCCTTGCAAACAGAAATGCTTTACACTGTAATGTTAATTCTCTTAAGAGTTCTAGTTTGCTGATTTCTTTAGATTATATATATCTTTCCCTCCATTTAATTAATGCATTATTTTAACCAATTTCAGCAATGTTATCCAAATGAAGACATGATGAATAATAGGTTATCAAGAAAAATTCTTTTTACTTGTGCATTCAAATTACTCTTGTGGCCTCAACAATATATAACCTAGCCAAAATCAGTATTCTTGTGAGCAAAGAACAGAGGCAAAATAATTTTAAGTAAAGTAGACCATTAACTTCAATCACCATATAACATTTGTGAATAATTTGCTCAGTTTCAAAAAGTGCAAGAAAAATGCTGCACATTTGAAATCCGGTGAAAGGTAAATGAAGACAAGGCCTAGAGCAAGCCTTACATGCCAAGGGTTACCAGGGAAGCAAATACACAGCTGCTTTAAGTCAAGCATTTATAATCTAAAGTATGTAGAAGGAAAACACCCTGTAAATAACAGAATTAAGCATGAGAAACACATATGTGAATATGTTTAAGCCAAAGTCAATAAAATATTCATTAAACAAGTTCACAGACAAAAACTGAACCATGAGTTTTGAAACTTGTAATAAGGTTCATTCCATTTCTTAAGGCCAAAGCAATACTGTATTTACAAACACAGCAATCAGAAATTCCCAAGTAGCTCGTGAATATTTTCTGTGCTTCTGGAAGATACCACGATACAGAACATACTCAGACAAACCACCAACTCGAACCTGATGACCTTGCAAAATTTATACTATTTTAAAAAAAAGGGAAATTGAGAAAAGCAAAATCCACATATTAGACAAACATTAACGGTTCTCTAAAATTTAACTGCCCTGAAAGTAATTCTTTTTTTCAATAAAATGCTTGAAATATTCAAAATTACTACCGCAGTGTGGCTACAATGATGTTATTTTTCCTTCCACAAGAAAAATAACAGCAAACAAGCTGTGGCAATAGCTCTGATTTGCTGTAAAATTTATTTTGAGAGTCCAACAAAATTTTAATTCTAGGAATTATCAGAACTACTAACATTTATATTTAGTTTTAAGTCAACATTCTTATTTTTGGTTATTTTTTCCTCCCTACCATAATTTACCCCTCAGAAGTCCTCTATTTAAAAAAAAAAAATCCATTCAAGTAACACACATGATTCAATAATTAGTGAATCTGAGTGGCCTTCCCTGGTGATGGGGCAATATTCTACAGCTCCCTCTCAACTCCCACTGTTAATGGAGATGCCTTGCCAGGAGATCTCTTCCCACCCCCTCCCAGCTCCCATCAACAACTGCCTGCAAGCCAGGTGTACACACTGTTGACTGAAAAGTAAAGTTTTGTGATGGGTAAGAATTGAATTATTATTTCTAAACACTGGTTTTATGCTGACATCACTGAAACTCAAACCAAGATTTTTACATTTTTAAGTCAAATTAACTTGTTTTTAGAGCTCATGAATTAAGACACTCAGTCGAATTTTTTTTTTTAATGTTCCAATGAATGATTTTTAAGAAAAGGCCATATAACTAAAGTGAAATAATGTAGAGGCAAGTCTGATAATCCCCAATTCCCATAAAACTCAACACCTGCAGCCCATGTAATAAATCAGTTTGTGAATCTAATTGCTCTTGTTCTGCATGCTTCCATGAGCCTGTATGGCTAAGCTAACACCATTGTCATAGCCTTAATCACAGCCAGGTTTATTTTTGTTGGCAGCCTTATGCAAATCATTGTATTATGGGTCTTTGCACTTAATTCACTCAGATTATACCCTGATACTGAAAACAGATTGTAACACAGGAAGGGATCTTCAAATTGTTTAATTAACTATGAGTTGTTATTTCTATTTATATCTAACTGAAATACTATAGCTCAAACTGTGTTAAATATTCATAGGAAAACAATATTCTGTTTCTAATTTGAAATACTTAAGCTTTCTGTAATTTAGAAGTTACAGTTACCCACAGAGAGAATATATCAGCATTTCTTCAGCGTTTTAAGCCAATTTGTCTTATTCTGTGAACTAACCTCTGGAACTAAAATTCATCAACAAAACACTAATTTACTAAATGGTACCTTAGTGGCCTAAAAGAGTTGTAGAAACTTCAAAATGGCCATAAATTTTATCCTCTGTCTTTAAATCTTTTACCACACAGTCTTTCCAGGGAACCACAGGGAAACCAATTGTATCAATCAATTACCACCAATTATTGTTGGTCTATTAAACTTTCAAGAACCAGAAAAAAAAAAAAATCTGGTATCTATCCCACATTGTTTACCTCGTTCACCTTTTCTAATGTGGGAAACTTTCTAGAAAAGACACCAAAAAAAGGTAGAAAGGCCACCAATTAAAATTTAATCACAACACATTCTCTTACCCATGAAGGAGACATTGTATATTAGTACCAAAATATTCTTGCATTAACAGCAGAACTGCTTTCAAACTTTTTCTTTTCCCACTGTGGTTAACCTGGTCTAGGAACTCTTACGGATGTTTTCACACCAGCTGAGAAGCAGTGGGTGAGGCACCCTGACATTCATTCCAGGAACACTCATTGTTCAGTGGACATAATGCTTTATGAGAATTAGCTACTGAAGCAGTCTACCAGAGTACGTGGCTAGAGAGGCTCAACACAGGGGTGCTCTTGGGATCTCTCCACACGTGAGGAAGAAAGATAGCCCCAAAGACCAGATGAGAAATCAAGGAAGACCTCTTCTATCGCTAGGCAATCAATCTTTATGTCTGTTACATGTGTTCGCGCTCAGTTGGGTCCAACTCTGTGTGACCCCATGGACTCCGTAGCCCGCCAGGCTCCTCTGTCTATGAAATTTTTCAGACAGGAATACTGAAGTTGGTTGCCATTACCTCCTCCAGGGGATCTGTTGCATACGTCTGTTACAGTATATACAACTTACATTCTTGGTAAAAAGGTAGCAATGAGTGAATCATCAGAGACTACATTGTAGTCATGAGAAGAGCTAAAAAATACATATCAAAAAAGAATGATCATTCATTGGACTCTAAGTGTCCATCACCTTCAAACCACGATTGGCCCATGATCTTGGAAGCCTCCTGCTGATCAAAGTATCCATTATTCTCCCAAACAGGAACCAGGTTGTTGTTCAAGTTTAATTTAGATAAATGCAAGATGTCTTCCTCCAGCTCTAGCATGCACGCTAGGTCACTTCAGTCATTTTCAACTCTTTCCGACCCCATGGATTATAGCCCACCAGGCTCCTCTGTCCATGGGATTTTCCAGGAAAGAATACTAGAGTGGATTGCCATTTCCTTCTCCAGGGGATCTTCCTGATCCAGGGATCCAACTCAAATCTCCTGCATTGGCAGGCAAGTTTTTACTACCAGGGCCACCTGGGAAGCCCTCCAGACCTAAAAGGAGAAGCAGATTCTATGCAGAATGGAAGGACTGGAAGACTAAACTCACCCAGCGGTTTGGTAAGAGGCCAGGGATCCTCTGCTTAGAGATTTCCCTCATACCCTAAATTAAATGAATAGCAACCAGCACCTATGGTCCAAATGAAAAGCAGAGGGTAGGTCAGCTGTCATAACCAGGGTCAAATCCTAACTGATCTTTCTCTTGCAATGACTTCTCTTTATACATCTCCAGTTTTATAAACTATTGAGCATGTTCTGTATAATACTTTCTAACAGTGGATTGCCTACTGAATGCCAAATATTGGCTGTTTTAAATGTATGGCATTTATATCTCACAGTAAGCCTGTGAACCAGGTATTAAAGTGAAAGTGAAAGTGAAGTCATGTCCAACTCTTTGCGACCCCATAGACTGTAGCCTCGGAGAAGGCAATGGCAACCAACTCCAGTACTCTTGCCTGGAAAATCCCATGGGCAGAGGAGCCTGGTAGGCTGCAGTCCATGGAGTGTCGAAGAGTCGGACATGACTGAGTGACTTCACTTTCACTTTTCATCTTCATGCTTTGGAGAAGGAAATGGCAACCCACTCCAGTGTTCTTGCCTGGAGAATCCCCGGGACAGGGGAGCCTGGTGGGCTGCCATCTATGGGGTCGCACAGAATCAGACACGACTGAAGCGACTTAGCAGCAGCAGCAGCAGCAGCAGCAGCAGACTCCAGGCTCCTCTATCCATGGGATTTTCCAGGCAATAGTACTGGAGTGGATTGCCAGGTATTACTGTTCCTAATTTACAAATGCAGAAACTGAAGCACAGAGCTGCTAATTGCTTCCTAGCTCTTTCCTAAATGATAGTGTTACTCACTTGGTCATGTCTAACTCTTTGCCAGGCCATGGACTATAGTCCGCCAGGCTCCTCTGTCCATGGAATTCTCCAGATAAGAATACTGGAGTGGATTACCATTCCCTTCTCCAGAGGATCTTCCCAACCCAGGGATGGAAGCCAGGTCTCCTGCATTGCAGGGAGACTCTTTACCATCTGAGCCACCAGGGATGCTATCCGTAACTGATAGAGAGACACTGAAGGCAGTCCGATTCCAGGGCCTGGTGAGACCCATGATGTGATGCTGAGCATATGAAAATAAATGAGATTCTGTCCCTGTCCACTGGGAGACCAAAGATTTTGTGCTTGATTATTTTCTGGTTTTCAGGAAAAGGGGTGAGTTGAAGGCTGTAAAAGCTCAACAAATTATTTAAATATGGATTGATATGACTCTAATAGATTTATGAATGGGTAATCTAACTTAATCAATTATTTTAAACTTATAAAACATAGGGTGACAGCAATCCCACTGCTGGGCATACACACCGAGGAAACCAGAATTGAAAGAGACATGTGTACCCCAATGTTCATCGCAGCACTGTTTATAATAGCCAGGACATGGAAGCAACCTAGATATCCATCAGCAGATGAATGGATAAGAAAGCTATGGTATGTATACACAATGGAATATTACTCAGCCATTAAAAAGAATACATTTGAATCAGTTCTAATGAGGTGGATGAAACTGGAGCCGATTATACAGAGTGAAGTAAGCCAGAAAGAAAAACACCAATACAGTATACTAACACATATATATGGAATTTAGAAAGATGGTAACGATAACCCTGTATGCAAGACAGCAAAAGAGACACAGACGTAAAGAACAGTCTTTTGAACTCTGGGAGAGGGAGAGGGTGGGATGCTTTGGGAGAATGGCATTGAAACATGTATAATATCATACAAGAAACTAATCACCAGTCTAGGTTCGATGCAGGATACAGGATGCTTGGGGCTGGTGCACTGGGATGACCCAGAGAGATGGTATGAGGAGGGAGGTGAGAGGGGGGTTCAGGATTGGGAACACGTGTACACCTGTGGCGGATTCATGTTGATGTACGGCAAAACCAACACAGTTTTGTAAAGTAAAATAAAGTAAAAAAAAAAAAAATAGGGTGAGAGGTGAGATGAGGTGTTGCAAAGAGCTTGAGATGGTCAGGCCATGAAGACCACCCTATGCAAAGGACCTTGGGATTTTTACTGTAGTTTTAATAAAATTGTTCTTTTTTTAAATATAAATGTATTTATTTTAATTGGAGGCTAATTACTTAAAATTGCCTTTTAAATCAATCATTCTGGTTATACACACCACATATAAAAGGAGCAAGAATGAAGACAGATGGATTAATGGCAATTACTGATATAATCTAGTCAAAGAACTTTAAGGAGTGAATCTTTTAAAATTGGGTGGTGGTAATTATGATGGACTTGACAGTAAGGATTGAGAATTACTCTGAAAGTAATAAAATTAGCAGGATTTAACTGATTGGATTTAAAAATGAGGAATTGGCAGGGGAGCAATAAAAGAAAACTCTCAAGGTGAATGGGAATGGAACAGAGATACACAAAGAGGTATGTTCATTTCAGGCAAGTTGAATATCTCTCCATATGCAAAGAATGCCCAGGAAGCATCTGAATGGATAAATATATACTCAGGGGAGAGGTGTGAATGTAAGATAAATGTGAAAATATTAACATATTTGTTCTTATCCACTGTAACCATCTTGAAAGGAAAAAAAGATTACATATATGTTGCCAGCAAACAAACATGCATAGCAACAACCTAATTCGAAAGACTGACCTCCATATATGAGGAAAATAGAAACCAGACTTGGTTTACAACTTCTACCACAACACCTAATAGCTAGGAGACAACTTCTTGTGGTATTTCCAGGATGAGTCTTCTGGATTTTTCACCCCCTCTCAAAGATCCCTCTCCCCAGGAGTTCCCTGGTGGTCCAGTGGTTAAGAAACCACCTTTCAAAGCAGGGGATGAAGGTTCAATTGCTGGTAGGTGCCACAACTAAGATCTGATGCAGCTAAATAAATAAATATAAAAATAAGATCCCTCTCGCCTTTTCCACCATGTTTCAGACTCTGCTTTGTCCTTTCACTCCTAATTTTCCACTGGTGTCCCAGTGTATCTACCTTTGGAATCTTTCTATCTGCTGGAGGAGTCCAGTGTATACATTTAGTCAAAAAGAAGAAATTGCCTGCCTGGAGTTGGTTTCTACTCTGGGTAAGCTGTCAAGCGGCTGTGCTGTGCATGCAATGTCACTTTATTTGTGTCTGACTCTTTGCAACCCCATGAACTATATATAGCTCACCAGGCTTCTCTGTCCATGGGATTCTCCAGGCAAGAACACTGGAGTGGGTTGCCATGCCTTCCTCCAAGGGATCTTCCTGACCCAGGGATCGAACCCACATCTCTTATGTCTCCTGCATTGACAGGTGGGTTCTGTACCACTAGCTGCCACCTGGAAAGTCCTGTCAAGTATCTACTTAACAATAAATAAAGGTCTCTTCTTCAATCTTGATATTTTTGTATTTTTGCTTCAATCAAGTCTGTGATCCAAATGAAGGGGAATTATCTATATTCTGCATTTTATTACCACTTCACTACAGCATAAGGGTTTTTATACACACACAGCAAGTTTTATTATGTCTTTATTTTCTATTGTAAAGAGTGAAGATGTCTACAAGCAACATGGATTCCTCATCTTAGCTGAACACTCAGAATTTTTACATTTTAAGTCAGACCCAAATGTAATCCATATAGAGGTCTAAGTGATGTGATTCGATGAGGGCTGAAATATTTTGTGCTAAAAAACGCCCCCTTAAACTCTAACCATTCCAATTCATGCTTACCTTCCCACCTTGGCCTCAACTTGGTGTTAATCCATAAAAGGTCACCACTAAAATGTAAATATGTCATATGGAGTAATAACTCAGCCAGCCATTAAGTTTTATTAGCATAATAGAATAAACTTATCATATTAAACTACACATCACTTGAAATGACTTTAAGAAGATAGTATATTAAACGTGGGTGGTGGGATAGAAGGAAGAGAATAGTCTAGAATATAAAGCAAAGTCTAGCATAAAAGGAGAGTGTCGGGGGGCGGGGGCAGGGGAAGGATGTCAAAAGAAGGAATAAACACACTTGCCTAGAGCAACCTTGCCCAGATGATGAAAAAGCACTTTCACTTTTGAGTCTCTGTTTTTGTTTCTTTTTTGAGATGACTTAAAACATGGTCATTATTTGCCTGAAATCCTCCAGGAAACTTTGAATTAAATATGTACATATTGTACTAGTTATCCTAGATATGTGATTGGGCTGCAATTATGTCAGTAAAGCTCTAACTACCAAAAGAAAATTGTACGGCGTCCTCTATCATGCCTGGACAAATTTAGATGATTGAAAGCATAAACTGGGCCATATTTTATACTCCTTCAATGTAAAGAAAAGGAAGAAAAACCTGAATTTGTACATGCTGGATGTCAAAACAATTCTGGGCTTTGTAGTGGAAGCAGCATGCTCCTTGGGGGAAATGAACACTCAGAAATACAGTAGCAATCCTGCCACAGCTATACAAAGCCAAGAAAATGGTCCACTAACAGAGTACTGTAGATTTGCATGAAGTTTGAAAAAACCGAGCTTGTAAGTCAAGTTTTCTGGAAACTGAAAATAATGTGCACTCAACTGTTTAAGCTACAGAAGTCTTTCTCATAATTCTCAGGATCAAATGATGGTGAACTGTGGATTTACAGGGGAAGTGTTAGGTACATGTAAGCAGAGCAACAGCCACCACTGTATCTAGTCTGTTTTCATACCAGAATTTTCAGACTCAGAGAAGCTCTGTTAATTCTAAGACCTACTAACACTATCCTTCATTTTATGAGAAAGTGTGAATTGCTCAGCTGTATCTTACTCTTTGCGACCCCATGATCTGTAGCCCTCCAGGCTCCTCTGTCCATGGGATTTCCCAAGCAAGAATACTGGAGTGGGTTGCCATTTCCTTTTCCAGGGGATCTTCCAGACCCAGGGATTGAATCCAGGTCTCCTGCATTGCAGGCAGATTCTTTACCATCTGAGCCATCTGGGAAGCCCTCATTTTATGAGACAAGCATGGCAAAGTATATATTAGATGCTTGATAAGTTTTTGTAAAATCTGAACCCAGAAAAACCAAAAGATTCTTACGACACAGCTCGCAAAAAAAACTTTCATCATTGGGATCGTCAAAATATGCAACACCAAAGTATTTCTTTCCCCTTATGATATTCCATCCAGACTAGATGAGACAAAAAGTACTTGTTGAATGCTAGAAGGACAGATGCCTGAGCCATGATGCTTCCTAGTCTATATACATCTTTTCTTCTGCCTGCTTTTCAGATCCTTTTCTTCTCATTATTTTTCTCATGCTCCACATATTACTTTTACAGGACAAGAAACTGTAAGGCTTCTCAGTTCTCAGTACCCACACTGGCAGGTCTCAGTTCAGTTCAGTTAGTTACTCAGTCATGTCCAACTCTTTGCAACCCCATGAACTGCCGCATGCCAGGCCTCCCTGTCCATCACCAACTCCTGGAGTTCACTCAAACTCACGTCCATCGAGTCGGCGATGCCATCCAGCCACCTCATCCTCTGTCGTCCCCTTCTCCTTCTGCCCCCAATCCCTCCCCAGCATCAGGGTCTTTTCCAATGAGTCAACTCTTCACATGAGGTGGCCAAAGTACTGGAGCTTCAGCTTTAGCATCAGTCCTTCCAATGAACACTCAGGACTGATCTCCTTTAGAATAGACTGGTTGGATCTCCTTGCAGTCCAAGGGACTCACAAGAGTCTTCTACAACACCACAGACCCAGAGAGATGTTATGGGGAGGGGAGGTGGGAGGGGGGTTCATGTTTGGGAATGCATGTAAGAATTAAAGATTTTAAAATTAAAAAAAAAATTAAATAAATGAAAAACAAAAAACAAAAAAACAAAAAAAGCATCAGTTCTTCGGTGCTCAGCTGTCTTCACAGTCCAACTCTCACACCCATACATGACCACTGGAAAAACCATAGCCTTGACTAGACGGACCTTTGTTGGCAAAGTAATGTCTCTGCTTTTCAATATGCTGCCTAGGTTGGTCATAACTTTCCTTCCAAGGAGTAAGCGTCTTTTAATTTCATGGCTGCAATCACCATCTGCGGTGATTTTGGAGCCCCCCAAAATAAAGTCTTGACACTGTTTCCACTGTTTCCCATCTATTTCCCATGAAGTGATGGGACCAGATGCCATGCAGGTCTAGACTTTAGTAATTCTAATTCACTCAAGATTTCTTACAGGATTGCCAGATTTAACAAATAAAAATATAGGATGCCTGATTAAATTTTAATGTCAGATAAACAATGAATAATTTTTCAGTATACGTATGCCCCATGAAACATTTGGAATGTACTTATACCAAAAAAAAAAAAATCTGTTGTTTAATCTGACATTAAAATTTAGCTGAACACACTGTATTTTTATCTGGCAATACTTGTTATTTGATATAATCATAGATTATAACTTAGAATTTAAAACTTTACAGTTAAGGACCCTCCAGCATAGTGATAAAGAAATTGGTATAACTCAGAGAGTAGCAAGCAGCCTTGACAACCACCAAGACTTTTAAACCCCTAGTCAAGAGCTCTTCAATAATCTTGCCTCTTTTTAAAAGCATCTGATTAAACTTACCTACTTGTCTTTATTTATTAATACCTGAGTACATGTCATTACTAGCTTCCAAGGGTAGAGAGTATTTTTATGATACTGAATAGTTGGTTCTGCCCTCACCCTCACCATTATAATAACGCCTTTTTTGTGTAATAAACCTGGTATTCAGTTAACTATTACCTTCATCATAGCACTTCAGACATTGAATTACAATTGATTCTATATATGTATTTCTTTCCAACAAGAATATATACTGCTTGAGGTCAGGATTCATTCCTATATGCTCGGTGACTAGCACAGAGTCCTGGTCTTACTAAATCTCTAAAGACAGTTAAACAGTTTAAATAAACAAATAGTGTTCAAAGGGAAAAAAGACAGCCTTCGGTGCTCCCAAATAAAGATGGGAGGCCAGCATACAGATCTATCCTCGAGGTCTACATACTTGGAATATTAAAATGCATTCTTTCACAGAGTTATCCTTGATGCTGTGATGGTTATTTTCTGTGTCAACTGGTCACAGTGCCCAGATTAAACATTATTTCTGGAGGTGTCTATGGGGGTGTTTCCAGATGAGATTAGCATTTGAATCAGTGGCCTTAGGAATGTCCCCAAAACGGGTGAACATCATTTAATCCATTGGGGACCTGACTAGAACACAAGTGAAGGAAGGAGAAATCTGCCCCTTTCTACTGCCTCACTGTTAGGCTGAGATATCTATTATCTTTTCATTCCTCAGACTAGGATTAACACCATTGGTTCCCCTGGTTTCTCAGGCCTTCAGACTCAGGACTTGAGACTGAAACTCACCCCTGTGACTTCTCAGGCTCCATAATCAAGGAAACCAAGTCCTTACAATAAACCCCTACTGGTTCTGTTTCTCAGGAAAACCTGACTAACAGTGCCATTGTTGGAATACACACACACACTACATGAGCCTTGGCGTTAAACTGATATTAGGAATACGGCTTCTATAACAAATGACAGTCAATGTTTGCTGAAGGTCAGTGACAACCCCAGTCTTCCTATAAAGCAGTGGTCCCCATCCTTTTTGGCACCAGCGACCAGTTTTGTGGAAGACAATTTTTCCACGAATCGGAGTTCGAAGGGATGGTTTCAGGATGGTTCAAGTGCACTACATTTATTGTGCGCTTTGTGAAAGTGAAACTCACTTAGTCCTTTGCCACTCTTTGCAACCCCATGGACTGTAGCCTGCCAGGCTCCTCTGTCCATGGAATTCTCCAGGCCAGAATACTGAAGTGGGTAGCCATTCCCTTCTCCAGGGGATCTTCCCAATCCAGGAATCGAACCCAGGTCTCCCACATCACAGGCAGATTCTTTACCAACCTAGCAACCGGGAAAGTCTGATTGCACACTTTATTTCTATTTGTATTACATCAGCTCCACCTCAGATCAGCAGGCATTAGATCCCTGAGGACCCCTGCCATAAAGCACAGCAAAAAAAAACCTAGACTTGAACCCAAATGACTCCAATTCTAGACCCATGTGCTTATTAATTAACTACCACTCTGCAGAGGTCCTCCTGATGGCTTTCATCTCAATGGTGCTTCCAGTTGTTGGACATTTCGATATCAGGTACTCCTTGGAGTGAAAGGCACCTAAATTATATCAATAGTTTCCATCGATAACATGATTGTTTCCTGGTTTAAATAACTTTTTATTTATTCTTTATGAAATTATCTTTTAGGAGGTGAACGTGTTCATGTATTTTGCTTTACCCATCTCTTTCTGGATAGGAATAATAATACAGATCACATTTTCATTTAGTCTAACTTTTAAGAATTCCAACTTAAAAAATATAACACTGTAGAAATAAAATCACTAACTGCATGACTGATTATGGGTGGATTTTTGCTGGTGTTCAGCTTGCATTCAATAGTAAGTGAGCTTTGCTCAAGTCACTAAAAAAAATCTTTCAAATTTGTAAATCAACTGAATTTTAAAACATGTAAAATACAGGTATGCTATTTAGATTTTTTTCAAGCCCCATTCTAAGATAGCTATCAAATATCTTTATAAGCCACCCAATGAGATTTCTATTACTCTCCTTGATGTACATTTTTGCTACTAAAATTCATATTTATATTTACATTTATTTTCAAATCTCTTATAAAGTAGATCCTCTAAAACTTGTCCAGAGAAAGAGAGATACAAAATTTCTTTCCTATCTCCACACTAATAAAATTCATTGGATATTTTTAGTTTCAAATATTCCAGGTCTTACTTTCACATCAGTTCTCAAACTTTGTTGTTATTGTTTAATCGCTAAGCTGTGTCTAACTCTGTGACCCCATGGACTATAGCCCACCAGGATCCTCTGTCCATGGGGATTTCCAGGGAAGAATACTGGTGTGGGTTGCCATTTCCTTCTCCAAGAGATCTTCCCAGACCAGAGATTGAACCCGTGTCTTCTACACTGGCAGGCAGATTCTTTACCACTGAACCACCAGGAAAGCATATTTCTCTAATTTTAGTGAACATCAAAATCAGCTGGGACGCTTATGAATGCAGACTTCTGGCCTCTACATCCAGAGATTCTGCCTTGGGAAACCTTGGGTGAAGTCTCTAAGTACCTTGGAGGTGCTTCTGATCCAGGTGGACCAAAGACTTCATTTTAAGAAACTCTGCTTTCTGTCTGCCACTATGGGACTTCACACAAAAATAAAATAAAATGAAGATTAATGCTCTGGTTCTCAACCCTGGCAGCACATCAGAATCTCTAGGTCTGGAGCCAGGCCAAGTGCCTTAGGTTTGGTCTAGAGTTGAGGTTGAGAACTACTGGCTCAATAAATATGAGGATTGACTAGAAGGTACCGTGACACAGCTCTTTAGGTTGCTTATAGAATATATCTTAATTAATAAGCACACCTTGTAGTTAGAAGTAACAAAGCAACAAATATACTTTTGTTAAATTTATTCATTTTTTCATTCCCTAGCAACTTGTAAGAGGAATAGATGACCCTCAGGGTGACCACCCACATAGGAGAAGCCACGTTCTCCCCTCGGGCCCAAAAAGACTGTGAAGTTTAGGAATGCTTTTACAGCAGCAGAGTTTGCCACCCTCCGCATTCCATAATTTTCTGATCTAACAGATTTTTGTGGGTGCTATAACAGCCATGGCCAGCTTGGAGAACACAGCCAGCTCCTTCCTCAAATAGCAGTATTTCAAATGCCCTGAAAACCAGAAAAGCAGAGTTCACTAGCACAGTCAGCTTTATTACCCCTTCCAAACTTCTCTTTGGATTACTTTGTAATTAAAATAGAGAAAGTGAAAAGATGGACTCTTCATTGACGTCCACGGAGAGGATTAAAATCCCACCACTGTAATTAGATGTCCCAAGGAAGATTCAAAGGAAAAGCATTTAGGAAAGGAAAGAAGTTGATTGGCAAAGAAGGTCTGTGACAGAGGCCAGCCTTTAGAAGTACCAGTTCAGGGTTCCATTCAATTCATGAATTCAATGAGACGGGGTGGCCCTGGTTTAATCTGTTTGTTTATCTCAGTATTCTTTTTTTTTTTAATGTGAACCATTTTTAAAGTCTTTATTGAATGTGTTACAATATTGTTTCTGTTTAATGTTTTGGTTTTTAGCCACAGGGCATAAGAAATCTTAATTCCCTGAGCAGAGATTGAACCTGCATCTCCTGCATTGAAAGGTGAAGTCTTAAGCAATGGACTACCAGGGAAGTCCCTATTTCAGTATTCTTTACTTCAAAGTATTCTCCCTGACTGTGAGATGTGATGCATACCCTTATACATCACTGCAACATGGAGGCAGATATTTGGGGGGGGGGGGGCAGTTCTTCTCAAATCTACATATATCTCTTACACTGGTAATTGTGATTTTTCAGTTTCAATTATATTACATAAGATGCACTCTGTGTGTGAAAAGTGTTTGTTGTTGTTGCTTAAAAACCAATGCTTGGGAAAATATCTTTGATACTATCAAATTAAAATATTTTCTGTAACCATATACCAGTATAAATTCCAAATTGATTAGATTTAAATGTAAAAAAAAAATGAAATCATAAAAGTGCTAGACAAAAACCCTGTGGAGAACTGCTTTATAACATGAAAGTGGGAAAAGCTTCTCTAACTATGAGACAAAATCCTAAAACCACAGAAGAAAAGACTGATAAATTCAACCACATAAATGTGAAAAGCGAGCCTGACAGATGAGGGGGTCACATGTATACCTGTGACTGATTCATGCTGATTTATGGCAAAAAACCATCATAATAATGCAAAGTAATTATTCTCAAAATAAAATAAGTTAAGTAATTTTTTTTAAAGTGAGCCTGACAAAATATAGATGAAAATAAAAGATAAGCAACAGAATATGCAAAAATATTTACAGATTGTATATAAAGGGCTAAATTTAACATGTTAAAAGCTCATAAAAATCTATAAGAGAAAGACTAGCAGATAACAATAAGAGGAAAGGATTAAAATTCATAGAAAAGGAAGAAAATTTGCTCAAACATATAGAGATATTCAACTCCACTAACAATAATAGCAACAATAATAACAGCCTAACAAAAGGTGGCAAGAATATACAGAAGAACTGTACAAAAAGATCTTCATGACCGAGATAATCATGATGGTGTGATCACTCACCTAGAGCCAGATATCCTAAAATGTGAAGTCAAGTGAGCCTTAGGAAGCATCACTACGAACATAGCTAGTGGAGGTGATGGAATTCCAGTTGAGCTATTTCAAATCCTGAAAGATGATGTTGTGAAAGTGCTGCACTCAATATGCCAACAATTTGGAAAACTCAGCAGTGGCCACAGAACTGGAAAAGGTCAGTATTCATTCCAATCCCAAGGAAAGGCAATGCCAAAGAATGCTCAAACTACTGCACAATTGCACTCATCTCACACACTAGTAAAGTGATGTTCAAAATTCTCCAAGCCAGGCACCAGTAATACGTGAACCATGAACTTCCAGATGTTCAAGCTGGTTTTAGAAAAGGCAGAGGAACCAGAGATCAAATTGCCAACATCCTCTGGATCATGGAAAAAGCAAGAGAGTTCCAGGAAAACATCTATTTCTGCTTTGTTGACTATGCCAAAGCCTTTATCTGTGTGGATCACAATAAACTGTGGAAAATTCTGAAAGAGATGGGAATACCAGACCACCTGACCTGCCTCGTGAGAAACCCATATGCAGGTCAGGAAGCAACAGTTAGAACCAGACATGGAACAACAGACTGGTTCCAAATAGGAAAAGGAGTACATCAAGACTGTATATTGTCACCCTGCTTATTTAACTTGTATGCAGAGTACATCATGAGAAACACTGGGCTGGAAGAAGCACAAGCTGGAATCAAGATTGCCGGGAGAAATATCAATAACCTCAGATATGCAGACGACACCACCCTTAGGGCAGAAAGTGAAAATGAAAGTAAAAGAGGAGAGCGAAAAAGTTGGCTTAAAGCTCAACATTCAGAAAACGAAGATCATGCCATCTGATCCCATCACTTCATGTCAAATGGATGGGGAAACAGTGGAAATAGTGTCAGACTTTATTTTGGGGGGCTCCAAAATCACTGCAGATGGTGACTGCAGCCATGAAATTAAAAGACGCTTACTCCTTGGAAGGAAAGTTATGACCAACCTAGATAGCATATTCAAAAGCAGAGATGTTACTTTGCCAACAAAGGTCCGTCTAGTCAAGGCTATAGTTTTCCAGTGGTCATGTATGGGTGTGAGAGCTGGACTGTGAAGAAAGCCGAGCACTGAAGAATTGATGCTTTTGAACTGTGGTGTTGGAGAAGACTCTTGTGAGTCCCTTGGACTGCAAGGAGATCCAACCAGTCCATTCTAAAGGAGATCAGTCCTGGGTGTTCTTTGGAAGGAATGATGCTAAAGCTGAAGCTCCAGTACTTTGGCCACCTCATGCGAAGAGTTGACTCATTGGAAAAGACTCTGAAGCTGGGAGGGATTGGGGGCAGGAGGAGAAGGGGAAGACAGAGGATGAGATGGCTACATGGCATCACTGACTCGATAGGCATGAGTTTGAATGAACTCCGGGAGTTGGTGATGGACAGGGAGGCCTGGCGTGCTGCAGTTCATGGGGTCACAAAGAGTTGGACATGACTGAGTGACTGAACTGAACTGAACCGAACCTTGTGCCAGGTAACAGTCTAGCTATCTACACATGTTAACGTATTTAATTATGAAAGCAACTCTATAAGGTAGTTAATATGCTTTTCAATAGAAGCATAGGAAATGGAGGCACTGAGAAGGTAAAAAATTTGCCCAATTTCTCAGAGCTGGTAAGGAGTGGAGCCCAAATTTAACCTTGAACAGCTGGGCTGCAGAGTAGGTGCTCTTAACCATTACACATACTTCCTCCTCTCCTAATAAGAGAAATGCTCATTAAAACCACATCGAGATTCAACAAGTTTTCCCACCCTCAGCCTGACAAAACTTTCAGTTTGATAATATACTGTCTAAGCAAAGTGGAGAACATAGGCACAATACCTTCAAGAGCAAGCCTGCAGTGGCTATAAAAATTACTAATGCATGTGCTCTCTGATGCAGCAATCCCACTCCTGGGAATTTATCCTACATATATAATTGTGTACATGCAATATGACATGTTTCTAAGATCACACAACTTTTCTTGTAATAATAGAAAATTAGAAAGCCTCCCAATGCACATCATAATGGCAAAGCCAGTCAACGGAATATGATACTTCTTCCCTTATGGCTTAGTCGGTAAAGAATCTGCCTGCAAAGCAGGAGATCTGGGTTCTATTCCTGGGTTGGGAAGATCCCCTGGAGAAAGGAAAAGCTACCCACTCCAGTATTCTGGCTTGGAGAACTCCATGGACTATATAGTCCATGGGGTTCCAAAGAGTTGGACATGACTTACCCTTCATACATTTATAAAATGGATAAAGCAACCCTCTTTATACTGATATGGAAAGATCTCCAAGAAGTAGTAAATGCAAAAAGCAAGGTACAGAGCAGCTGTCTCTTTTACAGGGAGAAGAAATAAGAATATATATTCATCCTGTGGGAAGGAAGCGAGAAAAGAGGATTCTGAGTTCCAAACCTGGGTCTATCCTTAAAGTAAAAGGCTTAGTCTACTAACAAAACATTGACATTAAATACACCTTATGTCTTTTAAGTTAAAGCAGAATAATAAATTATGAATTCACTATATTCTTACCCATCTCTTAACCAACTTGGTCAATGAATCTGATCATGGTTTGTTAGGTTTAAAGGTGATGCTCTGCCTAAGGGACCCTTCATGTTGTGGTGTCCAAGTGGGGTGACCTGTGTCTCTGTGCTTCTACTCTGCACCTTCTCCTTTGTTTGGATTCATCTCTCTCTCCATCAGACAGGAAAACTTATCCAAATTCTTCCTTGAGTCTTTAGTCAAACAATAAATGTACAGAAATCACCAGAACAAACTGTTTTTTTTCAAGAGGGCACTGTTTCCAGTTATCTAGAGAAAATACGTTTTGTTACCCTTAATCTACTGCACAATCAAGGTGGCCACAATATATTACTATGCCATGTTTCTCATAACAGATCATTTTGTTTGGCTTCTTAAAGTAAGCAAATACATCATTTTTCTGGAATTAGTCTAAATCACACAACTTTGTAAATATTAAAACAAAAACAAAAACAGGGCTTCCCTGGTGGCTCAGTGGTAAAGAGTCCATCTGCCAATTCAGGAGACACGGTTCAATCCCTGAGCTGGGAAGATCCCACATGCCGCAGAGCAACAGAGCCAGTGCGCCGCCACTGTTGAGCTTATTCTCTAGAGCCCAGTAGCCACAACTACTGAGCCCATGGTCTGCAACTATTCAAGTGTGTGCACCCTACAACCGATGGCACACAACAAGAGAAGCCAATGCAATGAGACTCCTGCACCCCGCGACTAGAGAGTAGCCCCCACTTGCCGCAACTTAGAGAAAGAAACCTCCACAGCAACAAAGACCCAGCATAGGCATAAATAAATAATTTTTTTAAAAAACCTTCAATGAAATCATTCCCCCACATAAAGTCAACTTTTTACAATTCATGCAATAAATTATTTATTTTAGAAACTGCTTTCATATAAAAAAAAAAACTAGACAGACTCATGCTTAATAAAGCTACTTTAAAAGTAGGCTAATATAGGAAGAAAGCCATCTCTAAAATATCTTATTCATCTGTCTAGAAAAGAGTTTTAGAACTTCTTAAACAGAGGAAACTAATGATATAGCACTGAAGTATATACGTTCCTTTCTGAGTGAACTTCAGTGCATCTCGACTTCCATGGACTTCCATTCTCAGTAGTATCTTAGCCAATGTGGTTGAACAGAATGTAAAAAGAAACACAAAAAAGAAAATATCTCTACAAGTTTCACTAAGGATTTACCTACAAATACACTATAACTGTACCGAAATGGAATGCCATTTTTATTTCAAAAATATACTTAGAGAAAGTTTAAATACATAGCATTTTTACTATACACTTGAATCTGTTACACTGGAGAGTACAATGTCATTGTTGTCAAATATAAGGAACCATTTTCTGGTTTAACAAATTTATATTTTAACAGTACAAACAAGAAAGTGCTATTCACAAACAAAATGCCATGAGAATTCAGAACCAAACCACAATGTTTCTAGCTAAGAGAATCCTAGATAAGGGGTATGATATTTTAGATTGTTATTCTGTAACTATATATCACCATTCCACAATAATTATTTAACCTATAATAAAATATGGTATTGTTTTATTAAAGTTGGGCTTGACCATGTGAGTTTCTTCAACCCACAGGATGTGAGTAGATGCGGCACCAGCAAAACCTTTAAGTGTGCTTGCTTTCACATTTGTGCTGTTTCAATAGTCATTACCTGGTAAACAAGAGAGAGAGAAAATCGATACCAAAGCAAACCTTAAAGCAGACACAGCCCAGTTCAGTTCAGTTCAGTCGCTCAGTCATGTCCAACTCTTTGCGACCCCATGGACTGCAGCACACCAGGCCTCCCTGTCCATCACCAACTCCCAGAGTTTACTCAAACTCATGTGCATTGAGTCAATGATCTCCAACCATCTCATCCTCTGTCGTCCCCTTCTCCTCCTGCCCTCAATCTTTCCCAGCATCAGGGTCTTTTCAAATGAGTCAGTTCTTCACATCAAGTGGTCAAAGTATTGGAGTTTCAGCTTCAACATCAGTCCTTCCAATGAACATTCACAACTGATTTCCTTTAGGATGGACTGGTTGGATCTCCTTGCAATCCAAGGGACTCTCAATAGTCTTCTCCAACAACATATTTCAAAAGCATCAATTCTTCAGTGCTTACCTTTCTTTATAGTCCAACTCTCACATCCATACATGTCTACTGGAAAACCCATAGCCTTGACTAGACGGACCTTTGTTGGCAAAATAATGTCTCTGCTTTTTAATATGCTGTCTAGGTTGGTCATAACTTTTTTCCAAGGAGTAAGCATCTTTTAATTTCATGGCTGCAGTCACCATCTGCAGTGATTTTGGAGTCCATGAACATAAAGTCTGTCACTGTTTCCATTGTTTCCCCATCTATTTGCCATGAAGTGATGGGACAAGATGTCATGATCTTCGTTTTCTGAATGTTGGGTTTTAAGCCAATTTTTTACTCTCCTCTTTCACTTTCATCAAGAGGCTGTTTGGTTCTTCTTCACTTTCTGCCATAAGGGTGGTATTATCTGCACATCTGAGGTTATTGATATTTCTCCCGGCAATCTTGATTCCAGCTTTTTCTTCATCCATCCCAGCATTTCTCATGATGTACTCTGCATATAAGTTAAATAAACAGTGTGACAATATACAGCCTTGATGTACTCCTTTTCCTA
The DNA here is from genome assembly GCF_016772045.2 of Ovis aries. Classification (NCBI taxonomy): domain Eukaryota; kingdom Metazoa; phylum Chordata; class Mammalia; order Artiodactyla; family Bovidae; genus Ovis; species Ovis aries. Next base: position 48,066,664 of record NC_056062.1, read on the forward strand.
TTTGGAACCAGTCTGTTGTTCCATATCCACTTCTAACTGTTGCTTCCTGACCTGCATATAGATTTCTCAAGAGGCAGGTCAGGTGGTCTGGTATTGCCAACTCTTTCAGAATTTTCCACAGTTGTGGTGATCTACACAGTCAAAGGCTTTGGCATAGTCAATAAGGCAGAAGTAGATGTTTTTCTGGAACTCTCTTGCTTTTCCATGATCCAGCGGATGTTGGCAATTTGATCTCTCGTTCCTCTGCCTTTTCTAAATCCAGCTTGACCATTTGGAAGTTCACAGTTCACATATTGTTGAAGCCTGGCTTGGAGAATTTTGAACATTGCTTTACTAGTGTGTGAGATGAGTGCAACTGTGCAGTAGTTTGAGCATTCTTTGGCACTGCCTTTCTTTGGGATTGGAATGAAAACTGACCTTTTCCAGTCCTGTGGCCACTGCTGAGTTTTCCAAATTTGCTGCCATACTGAATGCAGCACTTTCACAACATCATCTTTCAGGATTTGAAATAGCTCAACTGGAATTCCATCACCTCCACTTGCTTTGTTTGTAGTGATGCTTCCTAAGGCCCATTTGACTTCGCATTCCAGGATGTCTGGCTCTAGGTGAGTGATCACACTATCATGATTATCTGGGTCATGAAGATCTTTTTTGCGTTGTTCTTCTGTGTATCCTTGCCACCTCTTCTTAATATCTTCTGCTTCTGTTAGGTCCATACCATTTCTGTCCTTTATTGAGCCCATCTTTGCATGAAACGTTCCCTTGGTGTCTCTTATTTTCTTGAAGAGATCTCTAGTCTTCCCCATTTTATTGTTTTCCTCTATTTCTTTGCACTGATCACTGAGAAAGGCTTTCTTATCTCTCCTTGCTCTTCTTTGGAACTCTGCATTTAAATGGGTACCCGGCCTAAAATGTAGGTACCCAGCTGAGCCCAGCCAAGATCAGCCAAACACAGACAACCTGCAGACTCTTGGTATAAGAATACATGTCTGCTGTTGTAAGCCATGGAGGTATTGAGTTTGTTATATGGCATTATTGTGGCATAAGCCAACTGATGATGGGTTTTTAATTGAACATAAATATTTAAATTTAAATATGTCAATAGGAGAAAAGGGGTTCTCCAAGCTGAAGAACCATGTGACTAAAGACATCCCAACTATTCATCAAGATCTCTCATTCTTTCTTTGTAATAAGTCTTGCATCTCTTCCTTTCTTTTCATTCTAACTGTTTTGACATCTTTGAAGAATATGTTGAATTCATCTTCATATCTCACCCACTACTGTAACAGTCTCCTAAGGAGTCTTCTTCACTTAGCCTCTGTAAACTACCCTGTCCATAAAAGCCAGATTAATGGTGCTAAAAAACTGAGAGTTTAATTTCCTACTGAGAAACCTTCAACACATACTCATGCAGACTGAACTAATTTGTTGAGCTATTCTTCATTTCACTAAATATTGTTTGAGTACCTACTATATTCCAGCATCGCTACCAGATGTAAGCAATAAAAAGCCAAAGTCAGACATGATCCCACATGAGTAAGGAAACCAACTATTTCACAGCTATGAGAGAAGACCAGGATTGCAATGTGTAGAGAGCACAAAATCAGGGAACATAGTACCCCTTGAATGGTTCTTGAAAATTCACTCTACTAAAAATTTCAAAACAAACAAAAAAGAGTAATAAACACTAGACTCACTGAGATAGTAAAGAATATTCAGTACTTGAGATTAAACAGCTTTTAGGATTTTCATAAGATATTGTTATAAATCTTGACAATATCAAAACAATAGCTAGCAAAAACTGATGAGAGAGAAAGGGAGAAGTGGGCTAATTTTTATCCTCTTCTCTTTGTATGAAGGTAGTTTCTAATTTTTTGTGTGAATTATAAAAAATTCTCTTTATGTGGAGGAATAATAGCATTGAAAAAAAGGTGTGTGGTCTGTACATATGCATCAAGAAAAGTCTGGAATGGTATATATCTTTTATTATCAATGGTTATTTCTCAGTAGTAGGTAATCTAGCTGATTTGCTTTATTTTTAAATAGCTGTTCTCTGTATCAGGACATTTCATTTTCAATGTACTATTCGTATAGAAATAGAGCAGCCTTTGAAAACTTAAAGACATAAATGAATAAAATAGACAAAAAGCAGAGAACTATACAAAGACCTAGAATAAGACAAATCTCCATTATCAGCACTAAACTTGCCTCCGATCATACTACCTGGCAGCGAGGCAAAAAAGAACAATGAGGTACTTATAGTTAGTGTTGAATAAAAGAAAGCAGAAAAAGAATTGTTTTAGAAGAAAGAGACTGACTAACTTTAGTTGAGTAGCTTCTAAGTCACTTCAGTCGTGTCTGACTCTGTGCGACCCCATAGACAGCAGCCCACCAGGCTCCTCTGTCCCTGGGATTCTCCAGGGAAGAACACTGGAGTGGGTTGCCATTTCCTTCTCCAATGCATGAAAGTGAAAAGTGAAAGTGAAGTCACTGAGTTGTGTCCAACTCTCAGCGACCCCATGGACTGCAGCCCACCAGGTTCCTCCGTCCATGGGATTTTCCAGGTAAGAGTACTGGAGTGGGGTGCCATTGCCTTCTTCGAGTTGAGTAGCCACCAGAGGCCAACTACTCTATCATATATTTCTCGCAACTCCATAACATTCTACTAGTTTATTTTTCGAACAAGGAAGGCCAGATGAGTAACTTGATGTGAGTCACAAAGCCAGTCAACAACAATGGCCAAATGAGAACTCAAGTCACATGACCTGAAGGCCATGCTCTCCCTCAACAATCCTCCCCTTCCCAACGCCTAGATACTAAGTCTAAGAGAAATTAATCTCATTTATCCTTTTAGAACAAATGAAGTGTTCAGTTGCTGGCTTTGTAAAAGTATGCACTTAACCACAAGTTCACAATCAAGTTGAATCCAAACAACATCAAAATAATAAGCTAATTAATTATGCTCCAGCACATTTTTACTACTGATACAGTTTATACCAGGACATTACCATGACAGAAAAGTGCCAAGTTTAGAAGAAATGAAAGAAAACAGAAAATTATGTAAAACATTTCTTAACCTAAGCCTTTTCTTACACTAATCTGTACTTCACTGTCTTTGATGATTCTTATGCTGTGAGAGAAAACACTGTAAAGAATTAAAAGCAAACAAAATTTTCCAACTATAGTCCACTGAGTGTTATAGCCTCTATTAAAACTAGAATTGTATAGTATTTAGAGTACAGAGCAGTTTGCAATTCAAAGTTCCCTTTGAAATTTTAATTTTGTTTCTCATTCTTGACAACTAATGATGACTGTAATAAGCTAAGTATATCTCTATTTGACATATACACAAACATATTCTTTTCAAAAGACTGAGATTAATAAATAAAGTATATTTCTACTTTGAATAAACAGGGATCATGGTGTAAAAACATGATCCCAATTAACTGTAATAATCAGCCACTCTTTATTGTCATGATGGTCATTAGCTATTTACACACAGGTAAGTATCAGGAGTATAAAAAACCTACAGCCAGAAAGACAGTATTTTGGTGCCTCTCCCAATACTCGTGGTTTCTTTTTTCTCACATCCTTCCTTATCCATTCATTCATTCAAGCAACATGGACTGAGTAACCATCAAGTGCCAGGCAATATGATAGGCTAGCGATTAAGACACAGGACAGGTGCTCCTCTGTGAGCTCTTTGGGAGACAGATGTGTGAAGAGCTGGTTGTAAATCAACTTACTAATAACCACAGTAGAGCTCTTAAAGGATCACAAAAGAGAGAATCCAATGAGTTGATGTTACCAAAGCAGAGTTCACAGAGGGGTTGGCCTTTGACTTCAGAATAGGAGGAAGAGGAGGCTTCTATCAGGCTGAGAAGTGGGCACCAAATACATGAATTCAAGGGAAAAAAGTATAACTTTTAGAACCATGACAGTTAGTCCAAGTTGATCCTCAGCCAGTAACACGCAAATGATTATTTGCTACTAACAAATACAAATATCCTGTGACCAAAAACATAGCTTTTTAAAATACTTCTCCCATTTCCTATAGTACTGTGCTCTCTGAAAAGGAGGGGCATACGAGGAGGGGCATGGAGGAACCCTGGAGGGAGTTTAGGATCAGAAGAGGAAGGACAGGCCCCTGGACTTCCCCTACATAGACACCTTCACCTCCAAAAATCCTCCTCCATCCATCTCCTTCTACTTAAATCTCTAACTCTCCCAACTCAGCCAAGCTGCTGGTAAGGCAGGTTGAATCACAGCATCTCAGTTTCCATTTACTTATCAACAAAAGTAATCTGGATTCCACCCTTCACTATTCCATAAAGCCACTAGGACTAACGGGGTATTGTCCATTATGTACCTTTCAGTACTTATACCTCTTAATCCCTCAAAGGAACCTGGCACCATTGACTATCCCTCTTCTGCAAGTTCTCTATCTCTGGTTCATCTACCTCTCCAACTGGATCTCAGACCTCATACTTGGCTCCTCCTCCTCTCCCTGAATCTTATATCCCTCTAAACTGTCTCTTGTTTGGTCCTTTTCTTTCTCAACACACTTGTCCTGTCCTCTACTTGCTGATGACCCCAAATCTGTACTTTTAGTCCAGTCCATTCTATTAATAGAAACCCACGTCCAAACTTTCAAGTTGTGTACACAAATTACCCACAGATCTGCAAAACCTCTTAAACTGTGCAAAAGTGAACTTTTGATCCTCTGTCATTTGTAGTTAAACTTACTAAGATGAACTCCTCTTCTACATGAAAATCTTCTACATATTTAGGGGAAAAAAAGCAGTCCATCCTCACTAAGTCTTTTATTACCAAGGAGGCTGTCTACGGGGTTGCACAGAGTTGGACATGACTGAAGCGACTTAGCAGCAGCAGCAGCAGCAGCAGCAGCAGCAGCAGCAGCAGCAGCAGGGCTTCCCTGATGTAAGAATCGAATCGCCAGTCTATGTCCGATGCAGGATACAGCATGCTTGGGGCTGGTGCACAGGGATGACCCAGAGAGATGTTATGGGGAGGGGAGGTGGGAGGGGGGGTTCATGTTTGGGAACACATGTACACCCGTGGTGGAGTCATGTCAATGTATGGCAAAACCAATACAATATTGTAAAGTAAAATAAAGTAAAAATAAAAAATAAAAAAAGAATCTATCTGAAATGCAGGAGAACAAGATTCAATCCCTTGGTCAGGAAGATCCTCTGGAGAAGGGAATGGCAACCCACTCCAATATTCCTGCCTGAAGAATTCCATGGACAGAAGACCCTGGCAGGCTACATGGAGTTGCAGAGTTGGACCCTACTGAGCAACTAACACTTTCACTTCCAGTTCAACTACAGTGTTAATTATCCAGAAGTCAAAGTTATAGTAATTTGGAAAGAAGAGACAAATCTATGAATAGTGTTGAGAAAAATAAAGCTACCATGAAGTCCATTAGTTTATTTTAAAGAAATGATTAACTACCTTTAACCCAGTATTCCTCCTCATCAGCATATGTAAACATGATACACAATCACATTACAATGATATTAATAAAAAAATAGTATTACTTTTTAAACATAAAATATGACTAAGCCCATTGAGATATGTTGCTCAAAACACAGAGAAAAATACAAAATATTTATCTCCAAATTGAAAATACCTATATTCACTTACTAATCATGAGCATAAAGTAGTTTCGTATTTCAATTACTTAAATTTCTGATCAACATGCACAATTATTGATTCCTAATGGAAAAATATATGGGATGAAGCATATAAAGCTATTATCAAAATTAACCATTTCCAAACAGCTTTTAAACATTAATTTGTTAATCAGTTTTTTAAAAAAAGAGCAACACATATCTATATACATTATATTCAAACAGTGCTTTACTAATACATTACATATAAAATCCACACAAGATATATGTTTTTTAAAAGGTCAAAATTATAAATTCTATTTTTTCCCATGTCTCAAAGGATAATACACATTTTTCAATGTAGTCCTCTAGTATAAGCAACTTGCTATTGTTTAGTTGCTAAGTCGGGTCTGACTCTTTTGCGACCCCATGGACTATAGCCCACGAAGCTCCTCTGTCCATTGCATTTCCCAGGCAAGAATACTGGAGTGGGTTGCCATTTCCTCCTTCAGGGGATCCTTCCAACCCAGAGATCAGACCTGTGTCTCCTGCATTAGCAGGCAGGTTCTTTACCACTGAGCACCAGGGAAACCCATAAACAACTATTAGCTCCTAATTATCCTATGTTTTCTTTTACAATTAATTGGTATTGCTTTACAATGTTATGTTATAGAAAAGTGAATCACCTATATGTACACATATCTCTCCTCTTCTTTTAATTTTAATTTAGGTCACTCAGAGCACTGAGTAGAGTTCTCTGAGCTATACAGTAGGTTCTCATTAGTTCTCTATTTTATACATAGTGTCAGTGGTATATATATGTCAGTCCTAATCTCGCAGTTCATCCCAACCCCTCCTTTCCCTATCCTCCTACATTTTCATCTGCACACATTTCCCAAATCTCTACCATGTTCTTAGGTAGAGTCTTAGTTCTTATTACCAAAGATAGCTTAACTCCCCTTTCCACCTAAATTCATCAACATTGCTGGCCTCCAGTCAACTATTACTTAAACTTCTCAATTACTTTCTTTTCCACAATCTACTTCCCACAACTTACTAAAAAGCTGACGATTTTTAACTCAGAATTTTAGTAGCCAAAAGAAAAACTTGAAGATGGCATAAAGGTGAATGACAATACTATTTTGTCTTGTAACACCCAAAAATAATGTGAATGTCACCTTCCATTAGACCATTCTGCCTTCAGAGATTTTTCTTACATTTATCATGTACTTTTGCTTTGCAAGGGCTGCCAATAAAATGGAAAACTGGTACAAAAAGATGAAACTTGGAGGAAAAGTTTTGACAACTTCAGTAATGAGAATGTAGAGTTTCAATCACCCCAATTCAAAACTAGCAAACAAGCCTGAAAACAAATCAAAATCAATAAAATTACAATTTGTTTTTCATTTAAATTAATTCAAGACATACTTTACCAGTTTAAGAATGACCAAGTGTCAGCAACAGGATTGGCATCCTTGTGACTGCATCAGTACCTAAATTATTGTGTAAATCTCCAAAACTGTAAAATAAAGCTTAAAACCAGTTGGCCTCTCCTAGTATCCAGAACTGTTAGATTACAAGTATTATTTAATCCTTTTTCCTAACTAATGCTATCATATTATGTGCATGATTGCATATACTACATGCATAACATATGTTACATGCATAATACATGTGCATAGAATGTATTGTGTGAAAAGAAGTATTTCCTATTTCTGTCTTACAGTGCAGTTATTCAGTTACCAAATCCTACTTTTACTGTATTTTTTTTCACCAAAACCAGAAAAGGTATTTTTTCTTAGGCAACAATAAATATTTAACTAGAGTATAAGGAAGAAATCTCTTCAAAGTGACTTTGATCTACTCCTCTGACTTGGTCATCAAAAATCATTTGTTTTACCTGGATTCTCCTATGCTTCAGCTAATGTGACAGTTTGCTTTAAAGGATTAATGGCCTTAAATTCTGTTAATGTTTTGAAAATTTGACAAATATGAAATATCTACTCAGTGCTTCTTGTAAACCAGTTTAGTAGAGTAGGCTAATTTAAATTACAACCTCCTGTTTGTTTAATAAAATTTTAAGATTACAATGGCACTATTTTTAGCTGGTGATAAAGCAAAGCAATTAACTTTCTCTTCTTTTTTAATACTAAGAAAATAATGTAGGTATAGGTGATGAAAATGCAGAAATACTTACTAAAATACATCCCTGGGAGGTTTTTTATTAAGGGTATAATAATTTCGATTTTTGCCAGCAATTTAAGCTTAGTAAATAAGCTTCTGCTATACATACATACATATATATATATATATATATATATATATATATACATACACATACCTTGGAACTTTATTCTCAGTCTGGTCGCCTTCCTGATTACTAAGTCTTTCTAAATTAGAGCAGGCAATTTCTCTTTGTTTTACCTAATATTTGAAAATGGCAAAAAAAAATCCCCTGGGTCATTGAAAATTATCCTTTCATTCCAGCCGCCTGTTTCAAGTCAGTCAAAACATTCCAGACTTCAAAAGGAGGCTCTGCCTGCTTAGGCCATTCTGGTGTCCCTCTATGGTTGGCCTAGGAGGGATCGGTTATTTGGATAAATTAATTTCTGGAGCCTGCTGGCCTTCTAGAAGACCTCAGTGTCTGACTGCAAATTAGTTCTACTGAACATGAAGAAATCCCTGGACAGGCTAGAAGAAATAAATGGTGATAAAATCTAATACTACAATGTTTGTAATGTGATTTTATTCTGCTATGTAGCTTGTAAGCACAGCTAATGTTGAATTAAATATTTTAGATTTTTTTCAAAAAAGGCCGTGAAAGCAGAAAATCAGATCAGGATCCATGTAAGTCACAGCAAAAAAAAAGCTAAAAGCCAACTTTAAAATAAAACTTCCAGCAGGAATCTTTTATGAGAACAAACAAAAATGTCCCAGTTTTCCACAAAATCCATTACATTTTTATATTACTGATACAAAGCCCCTTGTCGGCCACCCCCTCCTCTGAGACAGGAAGTCATGCAGTTGAATTATGCTTTAGCCGGGGCTGTGAATAAACTGTGAGCAGCCCCTGAGTACAGACTTGTACAAGTGCCTAAGGAGAGCTTACCCTGAAGGAAGAGAAGTCCCCGAGCCAAAACTAACAAACAGGGCCCCTCAAGCGGAACAATGGTCCAGAAAACTCAGCAAAAAAGAAAATAAACTTCATTGGCAGTTTGTTTTTGACTGTTAAGAGCTTAGCTACAACTCTATCAAGATTTTTAAGAAGGTAAGAAATTTCACACAGAAGGCCTTCTCACAGCTGCTTGAGAGTTTATAGTGCAAATGTATCATCTTGTCTTGCCATGTCTAATCCACTTTAGGAGATACTTGTATCTTTTCTTTCCAAAGTAAACAGAACCACGCCTCAGAGAAAGAGATGAAGAAAAGCTCCTTTTCGCCACCTCCACACCCCCAGGCCAGAGTTCAGCTTGAGTGAGCTAAGCCCAGTTCTTGGTCAATTGGTGCTAATTCTATCAAAGAGGTAATGAAGATTAGAAATAAAGACTGAAGTTGGGAACATCATTTATACATTTTTTTTCTTATATGCACATGAGATAAATGAACCTCAAAAATGGTATTTTCAAGAATTTCTTAGGAAATTCATTTTAAAAATACATGTCATTCTAAAATTTACATAAGGAATTACAGTTAGTTGTCTCTGTAGTTAGTTGCAAATGTGTTCTGGTTCCCTAAAGTTCCGTGAATCTCAACATATAACCACATTGGCAAAAGTTCCTAAAAAATATTTATCATGAGACTAGATATATTTAAATGCCCCTCCAATCCTGTATGAGTCCCCTCTATTAAAAAAAAATCTCACTCTTATTTTTTTTTTTTTAACTCAAGCCAGCATTTGGAAAACGGAATGGCAACCCACTCCAGTATTCTTGCCTGGAGGATTCCATGGACAGAGGAGCCTGGCGGGGTCCATGGGGTTGCAAAGAGTCAGGCACGCTCCGTGACTAACACACACACAAGCCAGCATTCAGTTCAGTTCAGTCACTCAGTCATAGCTGACTCTTTGCGACCCCATGAATTGCAGCACGCCAGGCCTCCCTGTCCATCACCAACTCCCGGAGTTCACCCAGACTCACATCCATCGAGTCAGTGATGCCATCCAGCCATCTCATCCTCTGTCGTCCCCTTCTCCTCCTGCCCCCAATCCCTCCCAGCATCAGAGTCTTTTCCAATGAGTCAACTTATTACTTGGTGTTAAAGAAGAAAAAAAAAAAAATATATATATATATATATATATATAATGATTAATAATAGATGGAAATACCATCAATAAATAATGAGATTAAAAAACTATAAAAATGGCTGAATATAAGGTCTTTAGTCATATCCCTAATCGGTGCTCAATATCACATTTCAGTAACATGGAATTAAGGCTGATCAGATGATCATATTTGTGCACTGTATTCTAATTAACTGAAAATACTCACAGACTAGGTTTTTTTAGATTTGGAACTACACTTGGACAGCAACTCATGTATTTCTAAAGAAATAAGAAAAGTTAAAAGACTGTTCAAAGCAAAATGAAGATTCATCTGTAGATTCCCTGCAGAAATTTATAAAAGTAGAATGCATAGAAAAGCAGGCATTTATTAACTGCAGAAATCATTGTAGAATTCCTTTACCTCTGTAAAACTTAGAAGGGGGAAATACCATCTCAACACACTTTTTTAAACCATAAAACTCTAAATACAATTATTTTTACCCTAAATGCAAAGAAAAGTGAGGTAAATTGCTTGTGTTTTATAAACATTTCACAACAAAGCCTTGTTACACTTTTCTCTCAAGGCTGCATATATTTTCAAAGGTTTTTATTACTTATTCACAAATTATTAGTTAGATTTCACTTTTTGAGGTCAAATGTGTAACCACTGACCTGAACTTCTGTTAAAAATGAAAGAAAAAAGGAAAGGAACAAGTTTATTACTCTGAGTTAATTTATAACCAGCTAAAGCTTATACTGCTTAATCGTAGTACATAGTACATACATAGTACATACTACATAGTACAATTGTAGTACATAGTACATAATACATAATTTTGTTAGGTATTATAAAAAATAAAGGAATTTATTACTATGTTTTGGGACTCATGGAGGGCTTGAAAACTAGCATGAAATAGTAGAAGTATTTCTAATCTGTATGTGCTTTGTGTGAACCTTTCTGGAAAAATATAGCACATTTTCTTCAAAATTATACACTAACCCCAAAGGAACACAGACAGCATTATGCATTTTGCCTTCTTGAATATGGAAAAATCACCTTGATCCTTATAGCTCTACTTCCTATTTCATTAAGCACTAGGTAATAAATCATGGATTCACTAAATCTCAGCGGTGAAAGGGATTTTAGAGGTAATTCAGTTCCACCTTGTTCCCATGCAGGAGTCTTCAACAGATTATCACCAAGCAGTAATGAGCTAAGGTTATATGTCAAAAGTGCTTAGAACAGCCAGGCTATGTAGCAAGTGCCTAATAAATGTTATATATTCTTTTTAGTAATAGTCAGGCACTGCACATTTCCAAGGACCTACAGCTGACACCTCATAAGAAAATCAGCTCATTTCGTCTTTCCCTGGAACTTGTAGTGAACAGTATAGAATCTGCCTGCAATGCAGGAGGCACAGCAGGCATGGGTTCGATCCCTGGGTCAGGAAGATCTCTTAGAAGAGAGGATATGGCAACCTACTCCAGTAATTTGCCTGGAGAATCCTATGGCAGACTACAGTCCATAGGGTCCCACCTGGTTGGACATGATTGAAGCCACTGAATACACAGGCACACACATAGTGTTTAAGCACTATCATTGGTTCAATGACTCAAAAATTACAATGAATAGAGAATTTAGCTACTGATGCAAACAACTTTTTGGGCAAAAACTTAAAAGGACTTGGAACAATATCTCAATTTAATATGCAATATTTGGGGTGTTTTTTTTTTTCAGCAGAATACATTTATCATCTTAAAACTTTTCACTGAATTATAGGATCATAAATTTTATTTTTTCCAAATACCCTTCATATTATACTCTCTTGTCATTTTTTAAGGTTGGTGAGAACCTTGTAAGATTTTTGAGGCTGGTCTTCCAAAGTAATACCAAAATCTATTGAACGCTTACTGGCAGGACAGGTAAAAGCCACTAACTTCAGTTAAAATTGCAGCCTATTGCTTTTGTTCCAAGAAGGGAAGACAGCCTTCAGAGGACTCTAATGCTCCAAGTAACAACACAGGCTCATGGCACATGAGAATTAGCCCAAAACTTCCCTAGCTGCCATTGCTGATGGTTCTGTGAATTAGGATCCCCATTCAATAAGACACAGGAGACCTGGGTTTGATCCCTGGGTTGGGAAGATCACCTCACGCAGGAAATGGCAATCCATTCTAGTATTCTTGCCTGGAGAATCCGTGGACAGAGGAGACTGGTAGGCTACAAGGGCATGGGTTTGCAAAGAGTCGAACATGACTGAGCACACACACATGGCAATATCACAAATAGATCACGCTTTGAAAGATGTGAAAATCTTTGTTGGCTCTATTGTTTTAAGGGGGCAGCTGACTCACAGTTTGAATTTAACATATATAAATGAGAATGATTGGGGTGGTCCTAAGACGGTGGAGGAATAGGATGGGGAGAAAATGTATCCATTTTGACTGAAATCAATCACCATATTTTAAAAAGGCTATTCTAGGGTAAACAGAAGAATCACCATTTTTTAAGAGACAAAATCGATTAAGTTAAAATACAGATCTGATTTTGCTAGTCCATAGTAAATGATGATCTATTTTTTTCCCAAGTAATATGGAATCTGAGCAAACCACTAATTCTAATGTCTCATGTGAACCTTTTAAACAACTGAACTTTAGTAAAAGTCAGCTTTTTGCCACCAACAGTTTCCTATTTTGAAAACATAAGTGGTTAAATGGGTGCTAAGTCGCTTCATTCACGTCTAGCTCTTTGCAACCCTATAGAATGTAGCTCGCCAGGCTCCTCTGTCCATGGGGTTCTCTAGGCATGAATACAGGAGTGGGTTGCCATTTCCTCCTCCAGGAGATCTTCCCAACCCAGGGATCAAACCTGAGTCTCTATGTCTCCTGCACTGGCAGGCAGGTTCTAACTATCGCCACCTGGGAAGCCCCAAATGCAGGCATAACTAACCAATTAGGAACATTTTTCAGGGCATATAATTTTATATACCTGAACATGAAATATTTTTGAATCCAGTTTTTAAAGTTAACCCTCCTAGCCTACCAGATGAGGTCAGGTAAATGTATGTTTTTTAAATATTTCAGAGAAACATGGGTGGACAAATCACTAATGCAAACACCAAGATTAAAAAAAGTAAGATGTGTATTTGGACACTGTTTCTTATGCCAAGAAAATCTATTTCTGTTTTTTTAACAGAAATTAGAAATGAAATTTTAAGTAACATATCATTTTAGTCATAAATAATCTAGCATTAATTTTTTTCCTTGTAAAACATGAATGATATTAAGGTTATTATGTGGTTACCCAAAGCGTAAAATTTTATTCTTGAAAAACATCTGAGACGGCTATCCTTTGAAAGAAATACAACAGCGTCATTAAAGAAATAAATGAGCATATACTATATACCTTGCCAAATGATGGTTGATACACTAGAGCATTTGAGAATTTCTAGACATCAAAGTAAATTTCCATATACTTTAGGATTCCTAAAAGGAATTTTAGTTTATACAGGATGTAAGTAAAAATAAGAACTAGTGAACAAACAACCATCCATTTCAGTATTTCCACAGCCCAGAAGCAATGATCTTCCCCAGGTAGTAGTAAAAAAAAAAAAAGTCTTGGATCCTTTTCAACACTCTTTCCTTCTTTTTGTAAGAAAAAGGAAAAACAAAAAAGGTTTTTTTTCTTTTCATTACTGATTTTAATTCTTTTTTTTTTTTTTTCATTTTGAAATACAAGGTACCTACTATCTGGAAGAAAACAGATATATTTGCTGTCTTTTGATAAACATATAACAAATGTATGTATATTGCTTAATAATGGCATGCCTGTTCTTCTTTTGATCCTCTCAGCAATTCTGAAATACATAAGACTGAAATATTACCCTGTTCTAGAGATGAAGACCCTGGTGAGAAACGGTCAGAGAGATCTGCACCCACTCCAGCCAGAACTCCAGCTCCAGCCTCCAGTTGCCTGCCAAGCTCATGCTCTCTCCTGTACTCTCATGGGTATCCACTGACTCAAACCAATAAGAACACAAGCTCAGTTATCGCCTTTCTGATGTGAAATGGGGTATATGTTCACAGTGTTGAATCAAAGTGTTTAAAAATAAGAGATGTACTCCAATTTATGTTACGTTTGAATTTGGGAGAACTCTCAAAGAAATTTCAGGAATTCATTTGAAATATGGACATCAATTTATCTAATTTAACAGAATAGAGCCACTTTGGAAAGATTTTTTTCAACTGATAATATTTATTTGGAAAAAGCACGTGAAATTTTTTGTATATGATTGTCAGGTTATTTTGCCCACCTCCGTTCCTATATGGGCTTCCCAGGTGGTGCTAGTAGTAAAGAACCCACCTGCCAGTGCAAGAGACATAAGAGACATAAGTTCCATCCCTGGGTTGGGAGGAATCCCTGGAGGACCAGTATTATTACCTGGAGAATCCCATGGACGGAGGAGCCTGGCGGGCTATGGTCCATATGGTTGCAAAGAGTCAGACATGACTAAAGTGACTTAGCACACACCTTCCTATATTTACATAGTTAAAATGAATCTATGTTGCTATTTTCTTTTATAACCCTATTTTCATAAAAGGACATATGTAGGAATTAACTTCATTCTGTGCCCAAAGTGTCAGGAGTTTTCCATTAATGGAGGTTCAGTTAACAAGGTTTCATAGCAGTGATGTTTGCTCTCGGTGGACCTCTACTCTCATGAAACCTAAAAGAGCAAGAAAAGCTCTGAGCCTGATTCTGGTCTGGTCCCTAAGGTGCTCGGTTTCCTGGGCCCACATGGAGCAAAAACAGCTAGACTAGCACCTGTGAAGATTTCTTTCCATTTACAAAACCTCTGCTCCAGGCAATGGTAGTCATTCATTCATTCAACCAAAACATTGTTTTTGCATCTACAATGTGCAAAATAGAGACGGCTCAATGTCAGAGGGAGGGTGATTATGCCTGTCTCATATTCTCTGACCTCAAACAAATCACAGCCTAGAAGGCACGCAGATTTGTAAGTAAGGGGAGACAATTTAAGATAGAATAAAACATATGCTAATGAGCAGTTCAAAGCATTTATTACGTGTAGAAGAAAAACTTCAGTTTGGGGGAGCAGATAAAGATAAATAAATCAACATCTGAATGTACCCAGGTTGCAAATAAAATGCAATAGGAAAAATAAGAGTTTTATTAATTATATTTATATAAGTGAAGTATGAAAGTGTTAATTGCATCTGACTCTGCAACCTCATGGACTATCGCCCACCAGGTTCCTCTGCCCATGGAATCCTCCAGGCAAGAATAGTGGAGTGGGTAGCCATTCCCTTTTCCAGGGGATCTTCCCAATCCAGGGATTGAACCCAGGTCTCCTGCATTGCAGGCAGATTCTTTACCATCTGAGCCACATTTATATAATGTTTATATAAATACTGAGTAGAGAGAATTTTACTGCAAAAATAGGTTGATGAGATCACTGTATTAGTTATTTATAACTGTGTAACAAAACTACCCCAAAACTTAGCATCTTAAAATAATATGCATTTATTATCTCACACAATTTTTGAGAGTCAGAAATCTGGGAACAATTTATCTAAGTGTTACTGGATTATCAGGGCTCTCATGAGGATGTATTAATACCTTAGCTTTCTGCTGGGGCTGCTTCATCTGAAGGTTGAACTGAGGCTGAAGGATTCATTCCAAGAAGGCTCTCTCACATGGAGAGAGAAAGAAGGTTTCAGAGCCCTGCACATAGGCCTCTACACAAGGCTGTCTGAGGGTCCTCACATCATGGCAGATGGCTTCCTTCAGAATGAAGGACCCAAGAGAGAGCAAGAAGGAAGCCACAACAGCCTTCATGGCCTGGTATCTACAGTGGCACACCATTTCTTCTCTTTCTTCTGCTTATTAGAAGTGAGTCATTAAGTGCAGACCATACCCAAGGAGAGGGATTCATCACAAGGGGTTCATCATTAAAAGACTCCATGTCTTAAAGGGAAGAGTACTATAAACATATTTTCAAACCGCTACAAACACATTCAGGAATGGAACACAAAGTATACAAGTGTTTCTTTATGTATTCCAGTCAGTCAGTTCAGTCGCTCAGTCGTGTCCGCCTCTTTGCGACCCCATGAATCAGCACGCCAGGCCTCCCTGTCCATCACCAACTCCCAGAGTTCACTCAGATTCACGTCTATCGAGTCGGTGATGCCATCCAGCCATCTCATCCTCTGTCATCCCCTTCTACTCTGGCCCCCAATCCCTCCCAGCATCAGAGTCTTTTCCAATGAGTCAGCTCTTTGCATGAGATGGCCAAAGTACTGGAGTTTCAGCTTTAGCATCATTCCCTCCAAAGAAATCCCAGGACTGATCTCTTTCAGAATGGACTGGTTGGATCTCCTTGCAGTCCAAGGGACTCTCAAGAGTCTTCTCTGACACCACAGTTCAAATGCATCAATTCTTCAGCGCTCAGCCTTCTTCACAGTCCAACTCTCACATCCATACATGACCACAGGAAAAACCATAACCTTGACTAGATGGACCTTAGTTGGCAAAGTAATGTCTCTGCTTTTGAATATGGTATCTAGACTGGTCATAACTTTTCTTCCAAGGAGTAAAGCGTCTTTTAATTTCATGGTTGTAATCTCCATCTGCAGTGATTTTGGAGCCCCCCAAAATAAAATGTGACACTGTTTCATCTGTTTCCCCATCTATTTCCCATGAAGTGATGGGACCAGATGCCATGACCTTTGTTTTCTGAATGTTGAGCTTTAAGCCAACATTTTCACTCTCCACTTTCACTTTCATCAAGAGGCTTTTTAGTTCCTCTTCACTCTCTGCCATAAGGGTGGTGTCATCTGCATATCTGAGGTCATTGATATTTCTCCCGGCAATCTTGATTCCAGCTTGTGTTTCTTCCAGTCCAGCATTTATCATGATGTACTCTGCATAGAAGTTAAATAAGGAGGGTGACAATATACAGCCTTGACAATATACTCCTTTTCCTATCTGGAACCAGTCTGTTGTTCCATGTCCAGTTCTAACTGTTGCTTCCTGACCTGCGTACAGATTTCTCAAGAGGCAGGTCAGGTGGTCTGTATTCCCATCTCTTTCAAGAATCTTTTAAAATTATCATAGAAACATTTGGATATGATATTACATATAAACAAAATACACATGTACAGAAATGTGGACATCAAAGAACCTTTATCACAATATCAGTGCCACTATATAGATAACCTGTATGCTCCACAAGTAACAATATTCATTGACTAAAGGATGAAAAAGATTGCAAAAGAAACTATTAGGAGACCTAAAAAATGTGAAGATGCATCATATGAGGGTTCTGATATAATCCTGGAACTATGAAACTGGATCATCAAACTGAGCATTTAGTGGGTTGGCAAAGATGCTCTGTTTCCTGGAAGGTCATCCTACCCATCCCTTGGCAACAAGCACACATTTACTTTGTGATGCATAAACGTTATTAACTTTGATTATTCAATGTCATCTGGTTATGAATGAAATCACACTTCATTAGAACTAAAAGAGATCTCCTCAATTCTTCATTTTATAAATGAAGAAAATGAGGCTCAGAGGGAGGAAATAAGTCAAATCCAGGATAATGGAATGAGCCTGAGAGAAATAAAATGAGAAACCTTGATGGGGATGGGAGTACAACGGCAGAATCACCTCAAGTGCCAACAAGAACAAAGGTGGGAATCCTCCATTTATCTACAGGCACTAACATCACCCCGGGGTCCTGTTCTGTATTGTCAATACTCTCACACCACAGCTACAGATTTGAGTACATGCCACAGAGATCTTCTAGCCATAAAGCCCAAAATGTCTACTGTCTGGTTCATTACAGAAAAAGGTTATTGTATTTTTGCTACATTAAAATGGCTTTCTCAGAGAAAGACGAATATTATATGATATCACTTAAATGCGGAATCTAAAAAATAGTACAAATGAACTTATTTACAAAACAGAAGCAGACTCACAGAAACAGAAAAGAAACTTACAGTTACCAAAGGGTAAGTGGGGGAGGGATAAATTGGGAGTAGGTGAGTAACTGGGCTTCACTTATAGCTCAGTTGGGAAAGAATCTGCCTGCAATGCAGGAGACTGAAGTTTGATTCCTGGGTCAGGAAGATCCCCTGGAGAAGAAAATAGCAAGCCACTCCAGTCTTCTTGCCTGGAAAATCTCATGGACAGAGTAGCCTGGCCGGCTACAGTCCATGGGATCGTAAGAGTCGGACATGACATATTGACTAAACCACCACCAGGGGAACAACAGGTGCACACTACTATATATAAACAGCAAGGACCTAATGTATAGCACAAGGAACTATATTCAGTATCTTGTTATAAACTATAATGGAATAGACTCAAAAGAAAAATATAGAGATATATACATACTTGTATAACAGAATCACGTTTGTTGTACCTGAATGAACTACACTTCAATTTAAAAAAAAATAAATTAATTTCTTATTCTAGCTCACACTTTTGGTGACTTTTCATCATCAGACCTCTAAACCAGAAAGTGGTTTTATTTTTCTTTTAAGTATTTACACTGCCCTTCCTATCTCCAAAAAAAAAAAAAAGAAAAAGTCCCAAAGTCTGTGCCTTTTCCTTGGAAAGAGAAACACAAATGCCATCATCGCTATTAATTACTGCTCATACACATCCAGTTCTGAGCACCATGGTCACTGAGCTCTCAGCCTCCTGCATGTTAAGAGGGCAGGTCAGAGGCAGGTCAAGAGGCAGTGAGTCTTAATGGTTAGAATCCCTCTTTCCTTTCTTTCCAGCATCAGCCACAACCAATTTTCATCCTCGTCACACTCTATTTGTTTGATGCATAGGGAACAAGTGAGCTATTCCAGGACACAAGATGCCGATCAGCTCAGATAAACAAACGTTTACAGAGTGCATGTAAAGGGCTTGGCATTAAGTTTGGCCCTGGAAATATATAAACAAGTCACTGTCCAGGACAGGGAAGCCTGGCGTGCTACAGTCCATGGTGTCGCAAAGAGTTGGACACAACTGAGCGACTGAACTGAACTGTCCTGGCTCTGGGGCAGTTTTCCTGTCTAGGTTTTATTCTTCACCTCAAATACCCAACTGGTTATACAGCCTGGTACCCAATTTGAATTTTGACAGCCAATCTCTTCCAAACTCTCAGGTCACATTCCAATCCAGGCTCTTCTCTTCGGGGTGCCAACAAGCCTTGCCCGAGCAAAGGAAAACATTGCCTTATTCCCCTCAGCATTGTCTGACACCCAAGCTCATCTTAATCCTGTGAATGCGTGCCCATTACAGTTCAATTAAGAGAGAGTATCTCAGCCCCCTGGTCAAATCCATTTTAATTAAATAACAATGAGCCTCTTTAAAGCACTTACTACTTGTGTGCCGGGCATGGTCGAGATAATACTAGTAACATCAACAAATGTTAAGACAGCATTTCTGGCATGTCAGGCAGGATTCTAAGGATTCTCATACATACACATGTGTGCTTGCTAAGTACTGTCCTACACTGTAGCCCGGCAGGCTCCTTTATCCATGGGATTCTCCAGCCAAGAATATACATATAACCTCATTCAGTCTTCAAGCCACCCTGTGATATCAGTTATGACTGTCATTCCCGGCTACTGATGAGGAAAATGACCGCAGGGCACACAGATGCGCTCTACATCAGGCAGCCAGTGAGTATCATTGTAGCGCAAACCTGAACCCAGACAGTCAGACTCCAAAACCTGTGTTCCTGCTCACTAGCTGGCTTTCGTATGTTATTTCTAATCATACAGGAATGTATTATTATCCCTTCTTTACAAATGAGGATGAACTGAGGCTGAGAGAGGTTTAAAAACTTGCTCAAGTGCAAGGCAAAGGCTGAAGCAGATATGTCTGACTCAACGTGTCCTGCCCTTTCCCAAAAGATGGCCCATGGGGCTTGGCACTAATGGCTATATATACGCTTTGCAGTTGACAAAGTGCTTTGGCATATAGTATCTTATTTCTTCACCACAGAGACCCAGCAATATAGATATTATTTATCTCTGTTTGTAAAAACAAAATTGAGGCTTAGAAGTTGAAATAACTTTTCCAAGGTGCCATAATTAGTTAGCTGTGACTCAAAGCCAGGTATTCTGATTCTAAGCCAAGTTTTCCCTCACTCTGACCAACTGCCTTCCATTTTCAAGTTAGTTTCTCTTTGCCGTGCACACATTACAGCCAGTTTAGCCCCAGTTCTAGGCTATACTGTCTGGGGCTGAAAATGCAAAGCATTGCTTCTGTCAGATCAAGGGAGAGAAGAGAAATTGGCTTATTAGGGATCCAACTGAGAGTTGTAACAACTTAAGTTATCAGGAAAGAAGAACAGATATATATATATATATGTATATATATGTGTGTATATATATATGTATATATATATATGGCATCCCTTGTGGCTCAGCTGGTAAAGAATCCACCTGCAATGCAGGAGACCCAGGTTTGATCCCTGGGTTGGGAAGATCCCCTGGAGAAGGGAAAGACTACCCACTCCAGTATTTTGGCCTGAAGAATTCCATGAATTGTATAGTCATTGGGGTAGCAAAGAGTCAGACACAACTGAGCGATTTTCACTTTCACTTTCATATATATATTTATATAGGCTTCCCAGGTGGTGCTAGTGGTAAGAACCTGCCTGCCAATGCAGGAGACATAAGCTACATAAGGAGGAGGAAATGGCAACCCACTCCATTATTCTTGCCAGAAGAATCTCACGGACACAGAAGCCTATATATTTGTGTATGCTGCTGCTAAGTCACTTCAGTCGTGTCCGACTCTGTGTGACCCCACAGACGGCAGTCCACCAGGCTCCCCTGTCCCGGGGATTCTCCAGGCAAGAACACTGGAGTGGGTTGCCATTTCCTTCTCCAATGCAGGAAAGTGAAAAGTGAAAGTGAAGTCGCTCAGTCATGTCCAACTGTTCGCGACCCCATGGGCTGCAGCCTACCAGGCTCCCCGTCCATGGGATTTTCCAGGCAAGAGTACTGGAGCGGGGTGCCATTGTGTGTATAAATATATTCACCACCAGATATTTCCATCAAAATGATTAGCTTGTAGCTGATGCTACATCACAGGTTAAATCTGTAAGATGATGAAAGTGAAAGTGAAGTCCCTCAGTCATGTCCAGCTCTTTGGGACCCCATGGACTGTAGCCTACCAGGCTCCTCAGTCCATGGAATTTTCCAGGCAAGAGTACTGGAGTGGGTTGGCATTTCCTTCTCCAGGGGATCTTCCCGACCCAGCGATCGAACCCCAGTCTCCCGCATTGCAGGCAGACGTGTTTTACTCTCTGAGCCACCAGGGAAGTAAGATGATGAAACAGGTTTCAAACCACTGCCTCCATAAGTACAACCTGGGGGTTTCTTGAAGGCTCGTGGTAGGCACCTATTGGGTGGTCTGCCCAGTCCCTTCCCTGGGCATGAGCTGCAGAGTCATGATTCATGCAGGACCAAGCGGAGTTCTTTCCATATGGTGGATGGTTCAAGTAACATGTAAACCATGGTCGGCAGGCAGCCAACACTAAACAAGGGGAGTACAAAGGCCAGGTTATAAAGAAAAAGAGGACTGAAGAAAATAAGAAAATAAGCAGAGAAAAACAGAAAGAAAACTGCTTGAATTTCCGTTCTTGAATTTATGTTCTTGAATTTCCTTTCTTAAGGTTTTCCTTTTGTTCTATGTCATTCTTAACATTTTTTGTTTGTTTGTTTCCTTAAACTACTTCATGGCAAGTTCCACTACTTGCAATCAAATAAGCTAGAAATATTCAAAGTGTGAAGATGGAGGAAGGTGGGATGGATAAGCAAATGGACGAGGTTTGAAGCCTCACATTCTTATTAGGCTTTGTGATGGGTTGAACTGTCTCCCCTCCAAAAAGACAGGCTGAAGTCCTAATCCTTGGTATCTGTGAATGTGACTTTATTTGGAAGAAGGATCACTGCAGTTGCTATCGGGCTTGCCAGGTGGCACTAGTGGTAAGAACCCACCTGCCAATGCAGGAGACATAAGAAATGTGGGTTCAGTCACTGGGTAGGGGAGATTCCTTGGAGGAGGGCATGGCAGCCCACTTCAGGATTCTTGCCTGGGGAATGAACAGAAGAGCCTAGCAGGCTACAGTCCGTGGGGTCACAAAAGAGTCGGACATGACTGAAGAGACTTAGCATAACATAATCCAATATAACTAATGTCCTTATAAGAAGAGAAGAGACAGAGGTGAGGTGGGGAGAATGCCCTGTGACAATATGGTAGAGATCAAAGTGCAGTAGCTCAAATGCCAAGGATTGTCACAGATGTCCAAAAACTAAGGAGAAGCAAGGAAATATTCCTCCAAAGCTTTCAAAGAAAACCCTGCCAATACCCTGACTTGGGACCGCTAGCCTCTGGAACTGTGAGATAGCAAATTTCTGTTGTTTTAAGCCACCCAGTTTATTGTACTTTGTTATAGCAGCCTGGTAGAACTAATACAGGCTTCCAACAAGATGTTCCTGATAAAAAAAAAAATGAAAACTACTAAATTCCATATTTTTCAATGTATCTAAAAATTTAACTTAAATATCCCACTCATGATAAAGCTGGATAAATAAAACCATGACTAATTTATAATTTCCCAGCTAATTAGACTCATATGGATATCATATACTTGTATAACTATTTTTAGTATCTCTCCTTAAAGTGTCTTCTCACTGTTAATGAAATAAATATTTAAGTTTTCCATTTTGGTTAAAAGTTACTTTTCCTTTTTAGAATGTCCAAATGTAGGAATAAGGTACATACATATTTTAGTTCATGGTTTTCTTGCAAAACCCAGCATCTCAGAAAAAATTGCTATTAGCATTTCAAATTTACCATAATTTAAAGGAATGCAGGAAGTATAGTTATGAGAATGGAGCCCTAAAGTGTAATTATTCCAAAGAACTCTTAAATATTATCATTGGAAATTTTTGTAATAAAAGTAAATTAACTCTACCGTTTATAATAAGATGTTCCTTTGAGAGTCTTAGGAGACCTGATTCCCTCTACAGCTAACAATATAGCTAAACATATGTAGTGTTGGTGTTTATAATACCTGGCACTGGTATAATGGTTGCATTTACAGTGTTTTATTATGGACTTGAAGACAGCCAGATAACTTTTTAACCACATCTTTTTAGCAGTATTTACAATAAAAGTGTATTAGAGGTATATTGTACTTTTCCATTATCAAAGGCCTTTTAAGTATGTGACCCCACCTGACCTACAAAATTACAATTTTAAATAACAGAAAGTAAATATTATTATC
This sequence comes from Ovis aries, assembly GCF_016772045.2. Classification (NCBI taxonomy): domain Eukaryota; kingdom Metazoa; phylum Chordata; class Mammalia; order Artiodactyla; family Bovidae; genus Ovis; species Ovis aries. Next base: position 48,089,889 of record NC_056062.1, read on the forward strand.
TCTGTTTTCTAGTTGAAGAGACTGATGCGTAGCGATCCACTCCAGGTCATACAATGAGTAAAAATTAAAACCAAGTCTTTCAATCCCTGGGTGGGGAAGATCCCTTAGAGAAGGAAATGGTAACCCACTCCAGTATTCTTGCCTAGGATGTCACACGGACAGAGGAGGCTGGTGGGCTACAGTCTATGGGGTCAAAAGAGTTGGACATGACTTAGCAACTAAACAACAACTTCTGACTCTGAATCTAAAATATAGGTTTTATGATGCCAGGATTCTATCTAAACCAGACAGAAGGTTTAGGTAACTACAGAGCTCACGGCTTCTAAGGAAAAGATAGTGATTCATATCTCAATTCACTTTTTAAAAAAGAGCTAGTACATGCTTTTCTTATCTTGACATGATATCCCTGTAGAAATTCTCATAATCTAAAGAAATTGAAAGACGTAGCCTTAGCTTGGCCCTTTAATGTCTGTTTCAGAGGTGCCTACCTAGAAGAGGCCAACCTTGGCCCTGTGGAGAGAGAGGGGGCTGCACTTATCCCAGTGGGGCCCCTCAAGAGAGGATACTGGAGTGGCCAGAATTACGACTAATATGATGTAAAGCCCTGCAAACGCCTTCCTCTTCTTTCTGTACACATGAGGCAAGTTGAACAGTTGATAAAAACTACAAAATTACATGAGCTACTTCTTTCTAGATGCAGAAAAAACACAGGCAGTAAATTCCAGAAAAAGAAAGGTGGGATTTCTGATTTAAATGTTTTTTTCCAGGACTGTTATCTCCTTAGGATCAAAATAAGAAGATACTTCACTCTTGCCCATGATCTCTGGTCACATGAAAGATGTACTCCACAGTGCCACTATGGCCAAGAGGCTACCTTCTAGAAATACCGGGGGTACAGTATACTCTTGTGTTTACTCTGAATACATTGGCTTTCCCTAAGAAACATTTTGAAAGATGAACATGACAAGCAAGGGACATTTCATGTTTGGAAGTACAGGAATTTCTGGTACCAGGTCTTCTTTTAATTCTTTAGTTTCCTTCAACAACAACAAAACATAAAACCCAATTGAAAAATAGACAGAAAACCTAAATAGACATTTCTCCAAAGACATACAGATAACCACTAGACACATGAAAAGATGCTCAACATTGCTAATTATTAGAGAAATGCAAGTCAAAACTACAGTGTGGTATCTCCTTACACCGATCATCATTAAAAAGTCTACAAATAACAAATGCTGGAGAGGGTGTGGAGAAAAGGGAACCCTCCTTCGCTGCTGGTGGGAATGTAAGTTGGTAGAGCCACTATGGAAAACAGTATAGAAGTTCCCCAGAAAATTAAAAATAGAATTACCATATGACTGGGCAATCTCACTCCTGGGCATATATTTAGACAAAACTATAATTTAAAAAGATACATGCACACCTATGTTCACAGCAGCACTATTCACAATAACAAAAACAAGAAAACAACCTAAATGTCCATCAACAGATGAGTGGACAAAGAAGCTGTGGTGCATTTATATACTGGAATATTACTTGGTCATAAAAAAGCATGAAATAATGCCATTGACAGCAACATGGATGAACCTAGAGATCATCATGTGAACTAAATCAGAAAGACAAATACCACATGATATCATTCATATGCAAAATCCAAAATATGACATAAACGAACCTATTTACAAAGCAGAAACAGACTCACAGACATAGAAAATAGACTTCTGGTTGCCAAGGCAGGTGGGGAGGGATGGACTGGGAATTCGGGGGGTTTGCAGATGCAAACTATCACATATTGAATGGATAAACAATAAGGTCCTACTGTATAGCACAAGGACCTATATTTAATATCCTGGGATAAACCCTAATGGGAAAGAATATAAAGAAGGAATATATATATGTGTATAGCTGAGTCACTTTGCTGTACAGTGGAAATGAACATAACATTGTAAATCAAGTATACTTCAATAAAAAATAAATTTAAAAAATCCTTTAGCTTCCTGAGTTACCTTATTACTTTCAGCTAAGTTCTAGGCCCTTTTCCTATCTTGAGCCTGTTTCCCCACTTTCTGAAGGAAAGGGGAAACCTGAGAGCCAAAGAAAGTGAGCCTGGAGGAGCCCACCTGAGGCCCCCCACACAGGGACCTTTGGAAAGACTGCTCGCCCTTCGTGGTTGAGTAGGCAGGGGCCAAATGGCCCGGAAACTGCTTCTCCAATGCCACACACCGTTTGCCCTGGAGAAACATCACTCCCTAGTTTTCTACCTCCGAGGCTGCCAAGTATCTTTCAAGAATAAAACTGCTTCACTCTTCACGGGACAAAACACCTCTGAATGGTATGGAATGAGATGGCCCAATAAACACCATTTTGTTAGGATAGGCAAACAAAGTTGAATCATTATATTCTTTACCTATTTGTTTTTTATTTGTTTCAAGTCAGTTAATTTGTCTCAGTAGTAAATGAGAATTGGCAGAATATAAAATCTCCAAAGAAATATTACCTGCAGCATTTATTTGTTGAAACTGTTAGTGATTTACCAACACTCTGACTTGTCTCAATGTAAGGAGCAAAATTACATAAAAGGAGTAAAAAGTATTAAGTTATTCCTGCATTTATTTTTCACTTACTTGATATGCACTACAGAACTATTTTTCATACAATAAGAAAACTGAGCATCAGAGGCCCATAACAAGTTTAAAAGGACAAACAAATTAAACATGTTAAGGGTACTTTTCCATTTAGGGTGAAAGCTACACCGAACAGAATGATCTCGAAGTGCTTTACGTGAATTACCTCACAAGATGATTTAGGAGATCCATAAAACACACTCTGTAATTGCATACAGTATGACTGCAAAAGCACCTTGATAGCACTTGACCCTTTATTATTAAAATCTTAATCCATTAGCTGTTACTGCTTATTACATAACAACCAGTAGGTCTTGTAAAACACACATTTACAGGAACCACAACAGCATTACTAAAGATCATACTTCAGCTTTGTAATAATTCTATGGTGAACAAAGCTGAGGTATGAAACCACAGGACTGAAAAGCATCATAACTGATCTGAGACTTTCAAAGGCAAAGTCACGGAATGCCACCTCAAATACTGCTACGGAAAGTTTCCAAGAAAACAACTTTTTACTTACTAAAATAAGGTTTTTTAAAATTAAAATTGATTGACTTTTTCAAGTTCAAAATCACTCACAGGTTGTTTATAAAATAATCCCTAACTGGGGATATTTGCTTATGTGCCAAAAGAAGCCTGCTTTCTTCCTAGTATGAACCTGAGGAAAATTTACAAACCCTTTTTCTTGTGCTCACAAGATAAACAAACAAAATAAAACCAAAGGCTCTCCTTAATTTAAAGCCCACTCAAGAGTTTATCAAACTGTGAAACTACCAAACATTTTATTTTTTTACCACACATAATGCGTGCATGCACGCACACACACACACACACACACACACAGACGTGTGTGTTCATCAAAACAAACACGTACAAAACAATCCGAACTTAGACATTAATTTCAAGTTTCATGAGACAAATACATGTTTTCCCTGAGGCAAAGGAAAATAGAAGTCTAAAAATTACATTAAGCATATTGGTAAAATTAAATAATACTAAAGGTTAGCTTTTTACTCTAGAACTCTACTTTTGATAACTGATACCTTTAAGGAAGAAATAAATTAGATTTGGTTGATGAAATAGCACACTACTTAATTCATAACTCTAAAAATCATTAAAAATTGGGACAGAGCTTTTGAGGAATTTCCAGACACTCAAGTTACAACAAAAATAGTAATTACGATTTTAAGAGCAATAACTCTTGCCTTAGGACTGACATTCTGTTTACTTACAGACTGTCCATTTATCCCCCGGGGGTCTTCCATTGAAGATTTCTTCTTCCGAATTATATATGGGCTATTAGCTCCACACTTCTTCAAAGACTTCCAACACCCCAGCACCTGTGATGAACAGAGCATCAAGCAGCCGTATTAATTGTGTAGCATGAAATTAAGGACCGATCTTTACATCTGCAGCTTTCCATTCACTAGCGTGTATACACAAGTCAGGAATGCTTACCTTCACTGAATGAATCTTTAAAATAAATATTATGGGCTCACTGTTTATCACAGTCTACATGAGCCAAATGTGGCCGAATTATAGCTCAGTGTGTCTGCTGTCAGCAGCTGCAGCCCAAGTCAAAAAAAAAGAATGAAGAGGGCAGTGAGGGAGCTTTCCACACACATTATTTCTGAGCCCAACTATCCAAGAGCCTTTTTTTCTTTTCTTTTTTCTTTTTGAAATTGGTTTCTCCACACTATCTATCAACGTCAGCTGTACCACAATGCCAAGAGGAAATACTAACAAAGAAATATGATTGTAGTCTGAGGGAGAATAAAAGAGAAAAATCTAGAGTTGAGTGTTTTACCCTCAGGGCAAGGATATTATTATACTATTTCTTAGCAAGTTTACTTAGGTCACAGTTTCACGGTTGATCAATCCTGAAACTTCAAGAGACTCAACACCTTCAAGAAGAGTGGGATTTGGGGATGCTGCAAGATATAGACGACGAATGTAGTATTTTGAAATATATTCTATGGTTAGTTATCTTCAAATAGTATTAATATAGCCACAAGGCTGCCTAATTTCATTTCCTAACTCTCAGAATTAATTTTCATACTTAAGTTCAAATGAGGAACCAACAGAAGTTCTCAGTTTTTCTTGCTTGGTCTTAGCAACTAAGAAATTAATCTATACTCCTCACATCAACTTCAACACAGATATTTAAATAGACATGAAAATTTAAGCAAAAAAAAAAGAGAATCTTAGTATCACCTAAGGTAATATTACAGAACAGAGAACATACAGTCATGTAAACTTCAGAATCACTTCTTATAAAAGTACTTGAACTTCTGCCTGTAGGCATGGTAAGAAAACCACTACAGTAGAAGTTAAGAGATCTGAATTCAGGTTCTGACTCTACCACTAACAAGTGGAATAACCTCGGGCAAGTGATTTTGGTTCCCTGAGCCTCAGTTTTATTATTTGCAAAATGGGAGACTTTAACTGGATGAGAGCTTAGATTTTAGATTTATAATTTAATGAAAGTATGCATTTACACACATGATTTTCAGGTAAAATATTCCAAGCTTGGCTCATTTGGGATGTAATTTTGAAATGCTGGAGTAATTCTCATTTATAATACGATTTTTTGCTCACAATTATCAAGATTGGAAAACATATGCCTTATTCACTGTAAGCACAAAAGTGATGCTTTTTGGACAATATAAGACATAAATAACTAGCTCCTAAAATCTGGACAGTCCTTAGTAGAGCAGAATATTCCTGTAGTTTTAACAAAAAACAATGTCAGTAAATAAAAATCATATGGATCTATTTAAGTCCTGCTAACCCCAAAAAACACACTACACAACTCTATTTTGAATTGCACAAAATTTCAAAACCAAATCTTAAAATCTACCGCCATTGCTTTCAGAGGATTTCTTGCCTAACTAGGGAAGAGATATTATAGAAACCAGAGTTTTGTGTTTTTTTCCCCTCCATGGCTTTCTTTACTCTCTGGAGGCAAGTTAACATTTGCAGGTGATAAAGTAGTGTTTTAAAATAATGATAATAATTCTGCCTTACATTGGTAAAATGCTTTACAGTTTACAAAATGTTTTCACATAAATCTCCCACAGTGCATTTATATGTGGTGAGACAAAGTCCAGTCTCATTCCTCACAGAAGGGGGCAGGCCCAGGATAAAGCCCCCTCTGATTTCCCCTAAATTCCCATCCTTTCCATACCTGTCCTGAGAACATGTTTCAATCAAAGCCTGTATATTTGATATTCCAGGATTATTTCCCATGTGTTTCTTTTCCATATTTCCATATTGAACTTACTGAACAGTTTAAGGTATTAAGAATGGTCAAGTTACATGAGCATGAAAGGTATTTCATCTGTCATTTTACTTCTTCTGAAGACGAAACTATTCTGAACAAAATGCTATGTTTGTTACTGTTTCCTGGGCTAAAAAGAGAAGATTGAGATTATTGAGAAGCCAAAAGAGTCAGCATTCATCTAGTTCAGGTAGATGTCTCCACTAAGAAAGACTACGACTCACAAATCACAAAATCACAGAGACCCATGGACTTTATTTACAAATCCTCCTGCTTGCTAAATCAGCATAGTTGTTTCCAGATTTCTACATGTCAATCCAAACCATGAAATATATGCCATGACTGGGTCTACTGATATTTAGGAGCCTGGCTCTGGTAAGCCCTTAATTCCCGTGTTGGACTTGGTCTTTCATGGTTTATAAATAAGCCTGCCCCGATTATAGCACTTATCTAATGAGACTGTCATTATTTCTATACCTGTCTCCACCAGCAGATTGTAGCTCCATGAGGCCTAGGACCATGCTTCCCTCTCTTGTTCTGATCACATATGGCACTCATTAAATATTTTGAATGAATGAATGAATATTATTGATACATAACAACTTCTGACTACACGTAAACTATGAGCTAGAAGTAGATGAGTAGTTAAATGGTGGTGCTATCATTCAATCAACTTAAAAATGACTCATCACATTTTAGGTCTTCAACATTTGTTCAAATACCCTAAGAAACATGCTCAAGCAAAAACAGGTTAGTTGATTCCTATCTATCTACCTGCTTAGCTACATATTACACACATAGAGAACAACAGCTATTCATAAAACTATATAGACCTAAAGAGTACTTAGAGTTGAACTTCAAAGAGATTTTGTCTAAACTAAGGTGGTTCCTAGAAAAAAAGGAATAGAAGAATGTCCAAGGAGGTTGATCTAAGTGTAGGATGGAGAGGAAAGATGCATGCTGATGGAAGGATTGGTGACATGAAATTTATGGAGACTTGTAAAGCAGTATGGACAGGTGTCGTGGAGAAGGAAACAGCAACCCACTCCAGTATTCTTGCCTGGAGAATCCCATGGACGGAGGAGCTTGGTGGGCTACAGTCCATGGGTCGCAAAGAGTCGGACACTACTGAGCGACTTCACTTTCACTTTCACTTATGGACAGGTGTTGTGGTATCAAAAGTGTCCCCACAAGGCCAGGTGCCATAAGCCAATCCATATACATTGCATTCACAGCCCCAAGCCATGTGCCCACCTTGGCATCTGGTGCTGAGCAGAAGCAGGCAGATGGCAAGTGGGACAGTGGGAGGATCTGGGCAAGAAGAAACAGGAAGTACTGACTCTGAACTGACCTTTCCAGCACCTGAGGGAGCTATGCCTTCTTCAGTCCCAATCTTCTGGACTGTTGATGAAACACCATGAAACATAAACTTACACAGACTCTTCTGACACAAGATTAATGGAAGCCTTAAGAATTTCCTTTATATTTGGCACTCTCAGGGGAGTGGGGTAGGAAGGAGCCGAAATCATTGTAGACACACCAGCAAAGAAACAATGGCAAATAAATGTTAGATGTGTATGCTGATAAAAGATGCTATGGAAAACACCAAATCAGTACTACAATTTGACAAATCTTGCAATCACATAAGACTCCCTTTAGGGGCCCAAAGGCACTATGAAATTGTACCCCTGGTGATTACATTACAATGATACCTCAGTTCAGTTCAGTTCAGTTGCTCAGTCGTGTCTAACTCTTTGCAACCCCATGAATTGCAGCCAGGCCTCCCTGTCCATCACCAACTCCCGGAGTTCACTCAGATTCACGTCCATCGAGTCAGTGATGCCATCCAGCCATCTCATCCTCGGTCGTCCCCTTCTCCTCCTGCCCCCAACCCCTCCCAGCATCAGAGTCTTTTCCAATGAGTCAACTCTTTGCATGAGGTGGCCAAAGTACTGGAGTTTCAGCTTTAGCATCATTCCTTCCAAAGAAATCCCAGGGTTGATCTCCTTCAGAATGGACTGGTTGGATCTCCTAGCAGTCCAAGGGCACTCTCGAGAGTCTTCTCCAACACCACAGTTCAAACGCATCAATTCTTCGGTGCTCAGCCTTCTTCACAGTCCAACTCTCACATCCATACATGACCACAGGAAAAACCATAGCCTTGACTAGACGGACCTTAGTCGGCAAAGCAATGTCTCTGCTTTTGAATATGCTATCTAGGTAGGTCATAACTTTCCTTCCAAGGAGTAAGCTATAGACCCATATTTGGAAATGTATTTCATACACCACTGCAACTAACAAGCGTATTGTTAAAATACAGAATAGTTCTAGATACAGAAACTTTTTTGAGGCTTCCCTAGTGGTTCAGTTGGTAGAGAGTCCACCTGCCGTGCGGGTAGACCCAGGTTCAATCACTAGGTCAGAAAGATCCCCTGGAGAAGGAAATGGCAACCCACTCCAGTATTCTTGCATGGAGAATTCCATGGACACAGGAGCCTGGTGGGCTACAGACAATGGGGTCACAAATATAGGAGAAAAATACATCTATTCCATGCATTCCTGCTATAATTTAAACTCTTTCCAATTCTATAAACCCTTGCTACTTGAAAAAAAAAAAAAAAAGGGTTCTGTAAGCCCATATTCACTACTCCACATTGACACTTCCTATTCTTTTCCACCCATTTTCCAACTGCCAGGCAGTTGATAAAATAAGCAACAGCACCTCGTTTTACCTGTAAAAATTTTACTTTAGTTCTAGCTCATCACAAGTGTAAGTAGTGTGCAGTGTAGTAGCATATGTGCTCAGTTGTGTCTGACTCTTTGCGACCCCATGGACTGTAGCCACCAGGCTCCTCTGCCCATGGGATTTCCCAGGCAAGAATATTGGAGTGGATTGCCATTTTCCTTCTCCAGGGGATCTTCCTGACCCAGGGCTCAAACCTGCATCTCTTGAGTCTCCTGCTTTGGCAGGCAGATTCTTTGCCATCATCAAAAACATTCCGACTATTGTCAGATTGAAAGATTGGAAAATGAGAAGCTGAAATAAGTGTGCAAGTTACAGAGCCGTGAAATAGAGAAAGGGTCTAGTTAGGCAGGTGGATGGAACTGACTTTCCAGATTGAAGAAAAACAAGGTGAGGGTGCAGGTGGGGATTAATATGATTGGGAGGAAAATAATCCTTTCAAAATTTTTATACAACACATATATTTAAATTTTTCCTGCTGGTTCTAAAAAAAAGGGGGGGTTAGTTTAGATGACATATAAATCATCTCTAATGAACCAGAGACCCATCAGACACTGTTAGTAACTTGCAGCTCCTTGGATGAAAGAGTATTTTCATTACAACACACCATCACTTTCATCTTTGCCTTCTCACCAAGTGTTGAGTTTTCTAACATTCCTGAGAAGCAGAAGGAAACTAGTGGCTGAACACTGCTTTGTAGAAAAGAAAAGGGCTATTCTGAAATATGTCCCCAGAAGACCACAACTGCAGATTGAATAAACATATCAAATCAAGGGGTCTTTAAGAAAATTTACAAACAGAAGCCTGCAGTGAAATGAACCATTGGATAAATGACCTCCAGAGACTTCTTCAACTCACTATTCCATGAACAGCTGTGTCTCAAGGTGGCTTCTTCTTTGCTTTCCTCACCTTCTTCAGAAATACAGTTATATCAGGGGAAACAGAGATTTGGCATGCTCAGGTGAGTCAGATTCAAAAACCAGATTCTCACTGACCTTTCCAGTTGTTGGAAGGACCACACTCCCCAACCACAGAAGCCATTAAGGAAAATCAAGCTCAGCTCTATGTTGGTGAAATTCTATGGCTGGGGATGCAATTTCTATAGAAATAAATGTTGACAAGCTTATTTGCTTTTATAGCTTTTCCACTGATTTACTGGTGCTACTATTCTAATGTTTGAAGTATGAAGCCTCTGTTCTTTACAGAATATCTGAATAAATATGACCAGATTTGTGTTTTCACCATATGCAACTTCCTTCAGAGGAAGAATATAAGATAAGGGGATAACCCAATGAGCTGACACTAATTAGGAAAATGATGATATGTGTTTATTCACTAACTAAAGTTGAATTCAAGCTTTGTTTCCAAGAGTATTAGACCTACACACTATTTCATTGTAGTACTTTCTACATTATAAAGAAAATTCTAAACACACCTGTAATTCCATCAACCCAACATGTCTGTATGCATACACAATTTTATATAGCTGTAATCAGAGCAAATATTCACGCTTGTGTTTCTCTGGTTTCTCTTATCGTTTCCTAAGTATTTTACAGTCTGTACACTTATTATTTTAATGCCTGTGTAATATTCCATCAGGGAGATGTTTCCATAAAGTGGGATATTTGGGAATTTTTTCCGCTCTTTCACTATAGCATATAACACTTCAATATCTTTATTCAACAGGTTTTTTCCCTTCTTTTAATTATTTCTTTAAGCATAAATTCCAAATAGAATAATTAAAGGATCAAGAGGTATGAGAGCTAAAAATGCTAATTCTTTTCAAGTCAAATTCACTTATTTGGATTTTCCTCATAACAACACTGACCCTAGAGGAAGGATGAAGCACAGCACTCATATTTACAAAATATTCCAAGAAGGTTGCTACAAAAGAATCTGTAATCTTGACAACATTCATGAACCTCCCTATATCAGAGATTACCAAATTTTTGTCTCCATGACAAACTTTTTCATATTAAAACTATTGCAGGGTATTTCAAAGCTTAACTAAATCATTGATGCAGGCATCACTATGCTGACAAACGTAGGCATGGTTATCACACTCGTCACCTGCTTTCTTTCACTCAACATTGCTTTTGGAATAGAATCTGTTCTCACAGATTCAAGACAAAAAGTCAAAGTGGGGGACTATACTCAGCATTTTTTAATAACGTATAAGGAAAAACATGTTATTACAACCGTTATCACACCTGGGCTTCCCAGGTGGCGCTAGTGGTAAAGATCCCACCTGCCAATACAGGAGACCTGGCTTTAATCCCTAGGTCAGGAAGATCTCCTGGAGAAAGGAATAGCAATCCACTCCAGTGTTCTTGCCTGGAGAATCCTATAGATAGAGGAGCCTGGCCTGCTACAGATCATGGGGTCACAATGAATCAGACACTACTGAAGCAATTTAGCATAAGGAAAAAGGATCTGAAAAATAGATGCATCTATATGTATGTATAACTGAATCATTTAGCTAGCTGTATACTTGAAACTATCATATTATAAATCAACTATACTTCAATTTTTAAAAATCTTAAAAAAAAAACTTTAAAAAAAGTCAAAACACATTTCAGTAAACATGGGATCTTTTTACCATTTTTCTAATCATTTTCCCTCTTACCTTCAGCAAGGTAACTCACCATGTCACATGACTTAGTTGGTTGAGTCTCACAGCCATTGTCGTAAAATAATTTCTACTGAAGCACAGAAGAAGTCAATGTTTCCCACAATGACAACTGGTTGCAAGCCCATAAGGGATTGGAGGAGAGGTGTGCTATATAATAGCACAATGCTTGAGAACTACAGGCCCATAAATCTCTTATGTCATAAAGAAATTCAAGCATCTAAGAAAAAAATCTAAACCATAATTCCACGTGAGAAACTCATCTAAAATTTCACCAGGCTGTTGTATCAGTTCTGCTGCAGTTATTGAATCTGGGGCATTGCTAGTCCTCCACGGACACTGTTTGTCCACAATGGATCCAGAAATAGTTTCTCAGCCTCCCAAGACTCTAGTTTTACTTTTAAAATAACTTCTGCTCTTGAACAACTGGTAGCAAACTAAATTGGTTCCATTCAATGGCTGTTTGCTACTGTCCAAATAACTATAACTAGATGATGAATTTTCTTACTTTATTCAAGGAAAAGGGGATCTGAAATAGCTACTCCTTTGCTTTTGCACAGAAAGCTCTACCATCAAATACCTCTGAAGATGTTAAACATACATCACCAAAACTCATCCATAGGGGTGGAAAGCAGGGGAGTAGACCCAGGGATAAAGATGTGGGTGGGGTGGGGTTGGACTACAGAGGGCATGAGGGAACTTCCCAGGTGGCTCAGTTGGTGAAGGATCCATCTGCCATGCAGGAGACCTGGGTTCCATCAGATCCTCTGGAGAAGGAAATGGCTACTCACTCCAGTAGAAATCTCATGGGCAGAGGAGCTTGGCGGGCTACAGTTCAGGGGTCGCAAAAGAGTCAGACACAACTTGGAGACTAAACCACCACCAGAAACGTTCTATATCTTAATGGCCATGATCATGTGAGTATATATAACTGTTCAAATTCATTGACCTACACACTTTATAAAGTTGATTTTTTTAATGTGCCAAAATTTATATCTCGTATCAATTGTCAACCTCCTTTTTTCCCAGTACCATTAATGAAGCCACAAACGGTGTTGACAGTGATTGCCTTCTTCATCAGGGATGGTAAATTCTTGCCCCTCCAAATCAAACATGACATCAGTGCTGGTCTTTATCCAAATGTTCACCCACCAACACTCCCCCCTAAGGCATGCAACACCTATTTCTGCTTGACTGCTTAATCCACAATAAGTTCAGCTGTCCAGAACAAAAAAGCAGTTTTAGTTACAAAAATAAGGTGCAAACATATTTCTCAGGCTCTGATGTCACTTCTTTTTCTTTCATTTCTTGCTAAAATTCAAAGGCAATTTTAACCATGGATGGAGGCAGAGATGAACAGTCAGCTCACTATATAATGTATTTACTATAGGGGACCCAGATTCCTCATTAGACCTTAGGATGCATGCAGATTACATATGCAGTTCAGGAGCAACTGGGGAATAAATGCCTCACTGCTCTTTTACCCTTGACAATCACAAACAACGTTAAGCAAAGCAATTTCCTCATTTCCTGGCTGCTGACTCTTACTTTTAGTTGCACCTTGACAAGAGTACGGATTGCCTGCTGCAGAATAAGACTGCGGGATTGCAGTCTCAGAGGCCAAAACACCAAAAACAAAGACGGTGATAGAGAAAGCATTAAATGGTCAGAAAAAAAAGGCACTGACTCAAGGTTTCTTTGGATTTCGCTCTTCTTAAAATCAAAGAACAACTTACATTAGAGCAAACCTTGAAATGGTTAACAAAGCCCTCTCTCCTAAATTCACTAAGAGAAGAGCTACCGGGTGACATAATGTAATGAGAATATACATGGTATGGGATGTTGTGATGGAGCTACAGAAGAAAGCTGTGGAAACCAAATTCCATTTAGGGCAGGAATCACCCGAAGCCTCCCTGACTGACAGCCAACTTGCTTCTGCATCTTTGCTTCTGGGGACAGAAATTCACCAACTTGGCATGCCACTTGTACAGCTGGAAGGTTTAACATTTACGAGCCTTCCCCTTATACTGAGCTGAAATAGACCTATCAACACCCTCTCTTCTAGGGTCCATTTTTCTTCTGCACCAACACGGATGTATTTTAATATGCCCCTGATACAAAGTAATCCCTGAAACATCAGAAGATTACGATGATATTTCCTAAGATTACAATCCAATCTCCTCTCAAGCCCCCAAATTTAATTACTCATCTTTTTAGAAATTAGTTAATGCTCTGATTCCCCTCCCCACCCAACCCCCACCACAACATGTCTGTGGTCAGTGGCCTCTGGAGCCAAACACTACCAGCGCTTATGAGCTTAGGGACACACAAACTCTTCTGAAAACGATCTGAGATAGCCATTCAGTTTTGTGTAATATGCCAACCTCAAAACCATTCCATTAGTTTCCTTTTTGGAAGTCACTGGTAGAAATGATGAAGAACAGAAAGCCCCAGACAGCTAGTCCTGATGCAGCCAAGGGGAGAGAAAAAGACATAGGGAAGGTAGGGAGGGATCTGAGTCAGTTATTCTGTCACTCATCAACTCTGTAATCTCGGAAAAATTAATGAACCTTTTGGAACTTGTTTCTTTTTTTTTCCCCACTGTCTTGCATTTATTCACACAGACAATAAGCATTGATACAAATAATAAACACTGCTTTAAATACAAATAAATGGCCCTGGTTTCTAAATAAAACAACTCTAGATAATTCAAAATTAAGTATATTCTAAGTTCCTATTAAAAATAGAAGACTATTTTGCATTAAGTCATGTTTCACCATAACTTTTAGAGGAACTTAAGGATAAAACAGTGAATTCTATACTTTTAGAAGTCACCAGCAAAATGGAAGATAATTCTCCCACCTCCCTGAACTTTCCTCCAAACAGAAAGAGAGTTACTTGCATCTCAGACTGAGTTCATAAATGAAGGAAGAATAACATTTAAAAATATCGGAAAAGTGTTACCTAGGGAAAGGTTATAAAATTTCTTTGAACACCTTCTGTGAATTATGAAACCTCACTATGCTTAAGTTTTGGTTCAAGTTTCTTAAATTAATTTATACTTATGAAAGAAAGAAATGTTAGTCACTCAGTCGTGTTTGACTCTTTGGGATCCTATGGACTGTAGGCTGCCAGGCTCCTCTGTCCATGGAATTCTCTAGGCAAGAACACTGGAGTCAGTTGCCATTCCCTTCTCCAGATGATCTTCCCAACTCAGGGATGGAACTCGGGTCTCCTGCGTTGCAGGCAGATTCCTCTGTCCGAGCCACCAGGGCAGCTCATTTAAACTCATAGGAAAACTTGATGAGCTTGCTTCTTTATCTATACAATGACACCAATAATATCTAATAGGATGGAGAAGGTTGATAATAAATCCTACACATAGTACATACTCAATAAATGTGAGTGGATGATAATAATCATTTAGTAAAGGATGAAAGGTCATAAAACTATAACGCACTACGCTTCATCATTTCTAGTTTCTTACACACTGAAATTATCATAAGTCAATTGTGTAAGGATAGCTGGACACTTCAGTATTTCAGGTTACTAAGACAATTAGCGCAACAATCTTGTTCTTGTTATGCTCCCTCTCTTTAATTATCTTTTATGAACATTTTGACGTTTTTATAAGCTAAATAATCCTACTAATTGATGTTTTCATACTTATTTTGTAACATCTTATATTAACACTTTCCTCTGCCTTTTCCCCACGGCCTTCATATGTTCCAAATTGTGAAACATGTTAGCTTCTGCTCTCTTCCAAATAGGGAACAATCTGACTGAGTCCATTTGGCCTGACATCAAAGCCCTTTCCAGTCTGTCCCCAGCTGAGGTCCCTCTGCATCTCTCCTGCGTCCAGGCTCCCTACTCACCTGCAGTTTCCCCAGACTGTTTCCCAATGCCCTTAGTGATGAAAGCTCTCTACTCAGAGGACACACCTTCCACCCAGATTGCTAAACAGCCTTCAAGGCCCATCCAGTCCTGCGTCCAGGAAGCCTGTTCATATATTTCCCCATCCAAGTGCTAGTCCTATGAGTCACAATTGTCCACCAAACCGCTCCTTCAGGGCAGAAACCATCTGAATCCATGTAACAAGATGTTCAGTATATGGCACATTTCCCAGTGCTAGGCTGAATGGACACTTCTGAGCTAGAGACAGAGGACATTCAGGGTTCTAGGGTCTCTGAACAGGATGGAGGAAGGCCTTCCTTGGCCTCCATGGACATCCTGCTCCTCCATCAGTCCTGCTCTTCCCATTTACCCGGCATCCTCAGTGCTGACACCACTGATTCTTTGGAATATATAATCAACTTACATTTCTTAACAGGTCTGAGATCTTCTCTCACCCAATTTTTCCCCCAAAATCTGGACATATTTTATTTTATAATTGGAAGAAATTTGCTTTACAATGTTGTGTTGGGTTTTCACACTACAACTCAAATCAGCCATGCTGTGCTTGGTGGCTCAGTCGTGTGTGACTCTTTGCAAGCCCATGGACGGTAGCCGGCCAGGCTCCCCTGTCCATGGAGATTTTCCAGGCAAGAATGCTGGAGTGGGTTGCCATGCCCTCCTCCAGGGGATCTTCCCAACCCAGGGATCCAGCCCAGGTCTCCTGCATTGCAGGCAAATCACCCATAATTACACATATATCACCTCCCTCTTGAACTTCCATCCCGTCCTCCCCATCCCACCTCTCTAGGCTGCCACAGAGCGCCAGGCTGGGCTCACTGTGCTACACGCAACTCTGCACCAGCTTCTAGAAGCCTTGAGTTTTAGGAGATGACTTACCTAGCTAGTGTTAGTCAGTCTGGCTCCCAGAACAACAACAAAAAAAGTAGGTGTAATTGGCTTTGGAGGGCATGGCAACCCGCTCCAGTATTCTTGCCTGGAGAATCCCTATGAACAGAGGAGCCTGGCCATCCATGGGCTTGCAGAGAGTCAGACACAACTGAGCCACCAAGCACAGCATGGCCGATTTGAGTTGTAGTGTGGAAACCCAACACAACATTGTAAAGCAAATTTCTTCCAATTATAAAATAAAATATGTCCAGATTTAGGGGGGGAAATTTGGATGAGAGACGATCTCAATTGAAGTAAACAATGATAGTTGTTTATAACATTTGAATCATTCTCACCTTCCTCCGTCCATCTTCATCAAAGCTAAAGCAGAGATCCTGTTTATTTTTCCTCGCTTCCCTAATTATTCATAGAATCATAATACCTCACCCGCGTTGACCTCCTCCAAGTCATCTGCTACTTCTTTTAACTGGTCTCTTTGAATTGGACCAAACAATCCACTTTGGGCCAAAAGACGTAACTCCAGGGGCTACAACGCACTAAATGTTCGTTTGTCCAGACTGCTCCCCAAATATTTCCTATCACTGGAGCTTCAAGCACAAGCACCCGTCCAAGAGAGCAATCGCAACAGCAAATAAGGCCAAGGTGACCGCCCCCCCCTTTCCGTCCCCCGACTTCCCCATCAGTCATCACCTCCCCCGAAAGAAAACCCACCGGCCCCAGACACAGCCCTCACGTGAAGCGCCCTGATGCCGCCGAGGGCCGGGGGCGAGGCCCGCGTCCCCCAGCGGCCCGCCCGACGCGCGTCCCCATTATTGCGCGCGCGCCGCCGCACCCTTCCAGGTGGCTCCGCGTACCTGGCGGCGGTGCCCACGCCGAGAAGGAGGCCGAGGAGGCGGCGGCGCGGGGGGCGCGTGGCAGGCGGCGCGCGCGCGATCACAGGCAGGGGTCGGGGCGCCGCGCCTGGCTGCACCCACTTGTCTCCCCCCCACCAACGCCCCCCAGACGCGATCGCCACCCTCCTGGCGCGGGTGGGGCCGCGGGCGTCGCGGCCCCGGGCTCTCTTGGCCGCGGCCTCGGAGCCCAAGGGTCAGATTTCTTTTCACAACAAAGTCTCCTGGTCACCGCAACCCCACTGGAGGCCAAAGCCGGCCGGGCGGCCCGGGCTGGGGCGGGAGCGCGGCCGCCGGGGGCCACGGTGGGAAGGGAGCGCGCGAGGGGAGGGTGGCCGGCGACCGGGCCCGGCGGCTGGACTTACTCGGGTCACAACTTCGGCGACGCGGGGCCGAGGAACCGGTTCTTCCAAAACCAAACCGAAAATGGGTAACGGAGAGGCCGAGGCAAGAGGGGTTCTGTGCTGGTGTTTAGGGCCAAAACTGCTCTGGCTTCCAGAAATTCGAGCCAGTGGAAGCTTTTTTCTTTCTTTCCTTCTGAAATGCGCCTGTGCCTCCTGGTCGCGGGCCGCCCTTGGCGCGGCTCTAAGTGCTCAGCGACGCGGGGGCCGGTACTGGCGAGGGGAACCCTCCTTCCAGCACCCCGGGTCTTCGCAGTACCCCCTTCCCCTCCAACCGCCCTCCCCCCAACCCCCTCACTGGGCTCCAACTACCCTCGCCCGCAACCTGGAGTCTGGGCCTGCTGCCCACTCCCCCAGGGGTGACTCGGACGCCTGGGCCCTCGCGATGTTTCCACTGAGCCAAAGGGTGGTGGGGTTTTCTCTGTTAACAAGAAGGAACTAGGTGGAGGTGGGTGGAGTGACACGGTGATTTTTTTTTTTTCATGGTGGGGTGGGGAGGGTATAAAGGAATAAGCAGTCCGACTGAAACTTATCAAAACGTCCAGAATTCAAATAATTTTGCAATTGGTCTTAAAATCATGTACTCTTCTTAGAGCTAGGGAAACTGGCCCGAAGAGTGGTAAGTGGATTCCCCAGAATAGTGCTTGGGGGCCTGGACTAAACTTCCACGTCTAACCCTGTATCCTTACTATTAAATGTTTTACCTTTCTGGGCATCAAGGTACCTTTTGGGACGGTAGGGGAGAGATTCTGTCACCTCAGAGTCCCTTCGCATCTGTAATAGGGGCTAAAGAGACTCTAGATTCAACCTGTAAAGAATTTGAGCATTGGATGAAGGGTGTGTGTGTGTGTGTGTGTGTGTGTGTCTGTGTGTGTGTCTGTGTGTTTGAGAGAGAGAGAGAGAGAGACTCAATAGTGTCTGACTCATTTGTGACCCCATAATCAGTAGCCTGCCAGGCTCCTCTATCCATGCAATTTTCCCAGCAAGAATACTGGAGCAGGTTGCCATATCCTCCGCCAGGGTATCTTCCAGACCCAGGGATGGAACACTTGTCTCCTGCATCTCCTGCAGTGGCAAGTGGATCCTTTACCACTTGTGCCATCTGGAAAGCCACCAACGCATCCATTACAGGTAGGTAATGTGAGATATTCCTTCTTTGGGAACGTCCTCTTACTTGATTAGGATCCAATCACAAGCAGTGAAAGATATGCAAACACCTTCATGATTTGCTCTTATAAGGACTCAGTGAGCCTTCAAATGTTTGCACTTCTCTCTCCCTCTCCAATGTAATCCCTTCCCCACCCCCCACTCAATTATTCCCATCGAATGAGATAATGTAAGCAAAGAGGCCTCGGAAAGTGTAAAGCAGGGCATGAATACGGGTATTATGGTACACACTTTCAAAATCGGCTAGATTCACAAGAGCTTTGCTGTTTCTATCAGTCATTGAGTGTCTGTTGACTTGTAGTAGGTACCACAAAGTGCCAGGCAGAACAATGAGACCTAATCCTTCACCTTCAAAAACCACAGATTATAGATTAGGAGATAAAACCAACACCCTGGAGGTAATTGGAAATCTACGCAAAGACTGATTTTTGATCCTATCTGTTGAATGTTTATGTGTAGACAGACACAGTTTTCAAAATACACTGTGTATTGGGTGAAGAGGCTTCCCTGGTGGCTCAGTGGTAAAGAATCCTCCTGCCAAGCAGGAGACATGGGAAGATCCCCTGGAGGATGGCATGGCAATCCACTCCAGTATTCTTGCCTGGGAAACCCCATGGACAGAGGAACCTGCCAGGCTACAGTCGCAAAAGAGTTGGACAAGACTTACGGACTAAACAATGACAAACAACAGTTGGGTGAAGAGGACTTCAGGTAGAAGTCAGTGCATTGATGAATTATGTTATCCCAATTAGACCCCAATACCTTGTCCAAATAGAAACATTATACAGATCACCCAGTTGATGAGGATGGCTTTGCCTTTTTTAATTCATCACTTATTATTTCTACCCATTCACAAATACAAGGAATTTCCATAACATAAAGTGAATCCAGAATCTCTTAAAGCATAGGTGATCAAAAGTATTATTTCAACAGTGAGCACACAGTAACCCCAAACTACCAAATATGTGTCTGCTAAGACCTCATCAAAACCAATGAAAGTTTCTCTTGTTAGACTACAGGCTTGTTATTTTTTTGAAAAATCAGTATAACTCAAGTAAAATATAATTTAAAATGTTTTAATCTTTTAATACAAGGAGTAGTTTGATCCTTAGCCTTGGTCTTTTCTTTAAAAAAGAAAAAAATATATATATAACAAATTTGAAGCCAAATGTCCTACCATTTTATTTTTTAAACTTCTGGAAACCTCGATTCATATGGCCCCTGGATAAAAACAGATCTTCTAAATTTTGAACCAGTTTCTGAGTTTGAAGGTGTGGAGAATTAGTTCATTATTATTCTTTCAGAAATGCCAAGTGTTTAAAATATTGGAAATCCTAGATTCAGATGATAGAGTCATACTTAGAATTTTCTTTTAAGGAAAGTTGTTATTTGGGCAAAGTACATTTATTTCAGCACAGTATACAAATTCTTCATATTCTCCAAAACGGGAGTAGCAGGAGCCAATTTATCGAGTATAATGTATTCCAGACACTTGCTGGAATAAACAATGTTCTTGAGCCCCTCAGATGCATAGCCAGTAGGGAGCTGTTGACTACTTGAGGTTTTTGCACATCTCTCAGCCAAATCAGAAATCCAAATCCCAAATCAATCACAGGCACACAGTGTGGATTTACAGTCCTGCCTGGGCACAGGGTCACAATCTGCAAATGAATTATACCACCCAAGATAGGTTTATTTTTGACATAAAATATGCTTTTTTTTTCACTTGACGTGAATGCAACTATGAATAAAATTTTCAATAAGAATGTAAATGTCTTTTGCAATGCAAGCCAAAATCCAATAAAACATATATTCACAATTCTCCATTTGAGGCTACATGAGAGTTTATATTCATCTATTGATGTATATATAGAGAGATATTTATCTTCTGGATTGCCATGTGAGTAACTAGTAAATGCCATAAGGACTCAATTATGTATCTGTTGGTTTATATTGAACTTAGAACATTCAGCTGTTTACATGTCATAAAATGCTAATCCTAACTGCTGGCCTAACCAACATTGTGTGCAATAAAAAAAAAAAAGGTTTTTTTGCACAAAAATTCCTTAAATGTAGAGTTATACTGTGGCTTATGGCATAAATATAGAACACATGTGACAGAAATGTACATCGATATCCGAGTCCTCAAACTTTCAAATACAGATCCACAGAAGGCAGAGGGCAAAAATCAACAGGAGTTTTGTAGTTCTTTGAGCATGTGTATTCTGCCTATACTGACAGGTATGTTATGACTAGTCCTGATTCAAAGACCTCTCCCTCACACACACACAGCCCACAGGTTTTTAAACATTCCTTTGTTATTTAGTTTGGCAGTGTAATTTCATCTAGAAAATATCATTAAATGCACCAAATGGGAGTTTTCATAAGGAAAATGAAGATCCAGCCCACAAATTTAGATTGAGATTTACCTCAGAGCATCAGGGAGAGAGGACTGGACAGTATGGAAACAGCCAAGAGGGAAGCCAACTCTCCAGGTATGAGTTGGAAATGCTCTTATGTACAGGAACCATTAAAAAAAAAAAAAAAAAAACTTTTAAAAGACCAATCATTTCCCCCTTGCCCTGGCCTCTCTTCTCTCACTCAGTTAAATCACTGAGTACCATGAGGAAACATGTTAATTCCTTGAGTGTAGAGTATATCTCGATGGAAAGCATTATTCGAAAGCACTAGAATGATTATTCCAAGAAAAGTTATGCACAAGACTCAAGACGTGGTCCCTATACCCTATGGACCTTTATATTATAGAAAGTGCACGTCTTTTTTAGTCTACTGGAATATCTTATAATCTGAAAGTTAAATGTCAATGCCTATTGCTCCCTTAAAAAAGAAAGTGTGTGATATAAACCAGGGAAAAGTCTACTCACTACCCGGGAACTTATTACATGAGCCATACATTTTTGACCTTTCCATCCAATTCCTTGTTACATTAGGATTGGTTTTCTAAACCATGCTGACTCATGTTAGGAAATACATTTCCTCCTATCGAGACTTTTTAACGTCATCAAATTCTTTAATCACACCAGGGATTTTGGAAGTATGCAGTAAGAGGACCTGGGGTAAAGGGAACAAGTTTGTTTACTTTTATCTTTATGCACTTCTAGCTTAGAACAGCAAGTGAGGGGTGCAAGGCTAGGATTCTTGGCCAGGTTGCTACTAAAGACCTACAGATAATCTTCAGGTGATGTTTTACCCCTATCTTTTGTCTCATAAATAGTTACTATGGCAAACTTAATAGTACATTTGACTAATTAAAAAAAAAAACCACTTATGTTTTGTTGAGCTTTTCTTTTTAGGTGAGTCTTCCAAAGTGATTGAGATGCAATCCTTCTGCATATTTCATTTGGCTACATTTCTTCTGTTTTTATCCTCTTTCTCTCTTGGCATATACGTACTTTTCACTGTCAACCACTGCTGTAGGTGGAGCTTTCCTGAGCTTCCAGTTTGCTTTTATCCAGATCATTCTACTTGTTAACATATCCACTTGGAAGCTGCCTTTACCTTTACAAAGAGAGGATATCTAACAAGTGCTCTGGGGGAATATGATTCCTCAATGTGGAAGTCACTGTTTTCTTCCCCAAGCCCGAAGGCAATGGCCTGACTGTTCCTTTTACGTTCCTATAATATCAGATGACAAACAGGCATCAGATTTATTCTTCTTTCTCACAACTAAGAAATGTAAAAAATAGCACTTCTTCCTCTAAGAATAAAATTGCCGGTGCATTTTTAAAACATCCAACACAATTATTCCTTCAGTATAGTCTGGAACAGAACTGTATGCTTCACAAGTAAACTCTAATGGCCAGCGGAATGGATAATATTTGGTAGCTTGACTCATGAGGAGTATGGAGTAGGACCTCAAGTTTATGACATCTAGATTATATTTCCCCAGACCTATTGCTTGTACTTATCTAGGTTAAATATCATTTGCTATTTCCTGACCAAGTATTTGGCAGATAGCTGATAGTACTTTTATTGACTTTAGGTTTACAGTTGTAAATTACTGTTGAACTTTAAAAAAAATCTATTCCATGTTGTGAGTTCTATCATCATGCAAAAATAAAACTCAGCAGTTTACTTTGCCTTCAGAATGCCTAGGATAAGAAACCTTGAATTCATTGAGAAGAGGTAACATAAAGGGTTATTCTATAAATGTATAGATTGTGGACTGAAGCCCATTTAGATGAAGCAATCATCTCTCTCCTAGCCAACAGTACGCCTGAAGAATAGCACCAGA
The DNA here is from genome assembly GCF_016772045.2 of Ovis aries. Taxonomy (NCBI): domain Eukaryota; kingdom Metazoa; phylum Chordata; class Mammalia; order Artiodactyla; family Bovidae; genus Ovis; species Ovis aries. The sequence goes on from NC_056062.1 coordinate 48,112,687, forward strand.
GGTAGCTATAAAGATAATTTTCTAACTGCCTTGCCTTGCATGCAAAGCCAAGCACCATCTAAGTGCCAAATTTAGTGCCAAAGGAGTAGTGAAAGGAAGAAAGCAAACTACCCACTGTTTGTTTGATAAGCATAAAATATTTAGAGTGAGGAAAATGATGTTTCCAACACTGTAATTGTCTCTATTTCTTAACATGTAACAAGAGGCATTGAGGAGATGTTCTAGATAATGAAAACCTAGTGTGTCCTTGAACATTACTCAGATATTCAGAGTTGAACTGCTGATTGAAGTTGACTTCTTTTGTCCCCATTTTTGTTTATGCCTGCTTGTTTCTTTTGTTTTGCTTTATTCTTGGCCTCCAAGTGGTTTCTCTCCTAACAGCAGACATTTTGTTTGCTTGCTTTGTTTTGCTAGGGTATTCTACTTTATCTACAAATGTTTGATAGCTTAAGCTATCCTTCAAGGAATAACATTTTACATTGCTTTGTGCATCATTTAAACTAGTGCTTTTATGTAATATTAAATCTATAAATTAACTGAACCAGAGCCAAAACCCATGATGTTTATAGTAAGTATAAAAGGAAGGAGTCTGAAAGAAAATTTCATTATTCATTTTTCAGAATACACAGCATACTGACAACTCATGGCAACTTTCCTCTAAAAGCTTTGTCCCAAGATTTCATGTTTTAATTTGCTGTAGATTCTGAAGCAGATGGTGAGCCAAATAATTTTCCTAAATCTAACACGATATAGATATTTTCCTTCAAATCATAAAACTGATTTATATAGGCAAGAGGAAAACTCAAACCACTTCACAATCAGCTAAGGAAACCGCTGATGATCAGCTGGGACAAAACGTTGGTTGGAGTGAAAAAGGAGTTATTCTCCCTTATGTAAGGAAAGATCGCTGTGGTCCCCGCAGTGTGACTACTTATAGCAATTTTTCATCTTTGTTGTTAAATAAAAATTCTCAGCAGTCTCAAGTCATTTATTCAATAGGTTTGGGTGTCTTTCCAGTACCGTGGGGAATTCTGAAGTGCAGTCAGGAGCAATGATATTGTTGGAGGCAAAATGCACCAACGAGCGTTTACTTGTACCCTGTGCGGTTGAAAGTGTACTTGCCTCGAGGCCAGGCACAGGGGGATATGAAAGTATGTTGAAATTTAAACGTGAGTTAGAAATGCTGATCAAACCGTTTGCCTCCGAAAGAGGGGTTCCCTGTGCAAGAATTCCTGCAAATGTAGCTGCAAGGATCAAACGTGGATGACTCATTTGACGTGAAAACGGAGCTAGGAAGCTTGAAAACAGGGACAGTCTGAGACAGTGAGACGTCCCGCGCGTGGGTCTGTGGCAACGTAGGAGGAATCGCAGGACCAAAGACCCTGAAGCGACTTGAGCTCGGTTCAGAGAGTTAAGCGAAATTCACCTCAGGTAGGAGGATTTTCTTTGCCGATTTCGCCTTCACATTACAGAAGTCTAGCTTCTTTCGTAAGACGCGTCTTTTTCTTCCAGCCCAGGACGCTGCGCATTTGGACTGGATGCGGTCTCGAAAAAGCCCGGAGAGACTCCGGTTTGCTGGGGCTGTGTGCAGGCGCGTCTGGTCGCTCTGCCTGCTGCCTCTACAATTCGATTTCAGGCCCCCTTTACCCCCTCGGCATTATTTTTCTGACGACTTGAGAGGGAAAAAAAAAAAAAAAAACCTATATAAGAAACTCGAGAAGAGACTCTGGGATGTAGAATCGCACACGTGGCCCTGCAAACTGGATGGGAGGGTGGGGGAGGTGGGGAGGAGAGAAGTGAAACTAGAAATGATGGTACTGCTTTAGAATTCGAGAATCTCCCTTCTTCTCTCCCAATACATATCCGTTTTTGGTTCTTCACAGCTGCCCTTATCCAATAGGTGTGGAAGAACGACCGCGACGCATCTACGGACGTAAATGTTGGAGCAGCCCACGCTGTGGGGATTTTTCCGGGGAACCTCAGAAACGGATGCTGTTCCCGAGGCTGTTTCTAAGTAGGAGTAGATTATTTCCCCCCAAAGACTATGAACAGCTCCTTTGTCCAAATCCGAGACACAGAAATGCATAGCTTCCCTCAAAGAGGACGTTAGAACCTCATTTATTTAGAGAGTCCCGAAGCCCTCGAGTATCAGAGAAGTAAAGATGAAAAGATACCTTTAGGATATGTTCTGGGTGGCTAAACAGGTAGGCAGAAGATAAAGAGAGTGGTTTTCTTCTGGAAGCTGTTTTGCTTCAGAATTTACCGTCTTCTTGCTAAAAGTATACATAATTGTTAACAGAATTAAAAGACAAACTTTTGCCCATATAGATGCGCCATTTGATCAATAAAACCGAACACTAACTTCCTTTGGGAAGGAAAGATAAATCAAAGTGCTACCGCTGATATCTCAATCAAGATTTAAGAAAAATTTCTCCCTCCCTAAGATAGTTCAGTGTTGTTTTTCTTTTCTAACATGAGTTCAGTTGAACAAAAGATGTTAAGATTGTAACGAAAACTCTGCATGATGTAAATGTTCAAAGAAAGAAATTCTAGATTGATTATATTCTGGGACCGCAATTATTACTAGATATCACTAAAACAGGAATCAGAGGCCCTGAAAGTAGGTCTCTCAGGGAGGAGGGGTGGGGGCGGGGGAGACTTTGGAGAACTTGCCCTCAATTAAAGAAAGAGAAGAAAAAAAACTGTATAAAATGTAAATGCAATAAATTGAGCTGAATTTTATTTTTCCAGGATTAAAATATGTATTTAGTAGGTTTTGAAGGCCAATTACCAATTCATAAATGTATCGGAATAAAAATTCGAGAGCAAATGCCAAATGCCTGTGGTTTATGTAAACGACATAAAATCGCGGGGTTTTTTTAATATCTAGATGGGTCATGGACGGATATAAAATGAAAGATAAAAATGAGTTGTTATGGCTTGTCGTGGATTTTCGTGTGCTTATTAATTTTCTTAAGTTTCCAACTGTTTGCATTTACAAACTTGACTAATATTCGAAGCTGCTGAAACTACAACAGACACTGTTTCCCTATCTCCCTTCTCAGAAGTACACGGGAAAAGATCACCCAAGAGATACTTCTAAGTGAGGCGCGTCCTCGCCGCCGGGTCTCAAACAATGGGTCGTGTTAGGCCACCTCTGCAAGGACGCTGAGTGTGGGCGGGGTGGGGGGTGGGGGTGGACGCGAGGGGACTTCAGCAGCCGGTTGCCGTCCCTCCTCCCTCGGAGGCTTTGAATAACAACCCACCCAGCACCATTCTTGGGGTGCTAGGAGGGGAAAAGACAGCGCTTGTTGGGGAGGGAGAAGTGGGAAATGGGATGTGATTTTTACCCCGTCTTGGTGAGGGAGGGAGGCTCAGGAAAGCCCTCTGAGACTGACGGATCCCCCGGAAGGTTAAGAGGGTTTGCACCGAGTCGCTCCGGCCGGCGGTGGCTCTGGCCTCCCGCGCGCCCGTCGCAGCCGCGAGCGACCAGGGCTGGGAAACCCGCTGCCTCCCCAGCGGCGCCTATTACCAGCAGCTGCTTCTGCTTAGCCCTCCAAGGATCAGTTTGCCCCAACCCACGGCCTCTCTCGGGGCTCCATCTCCTCCCACCCCTCCCTTTCCTTCCCCGCCTCCACCCCTCCCCCCGCCGTCAACGCCAACTCCGCAGCCGCCCGGCCAGCCGACGCCGCAGCGGAGACGCGCGCTCAGGTTCCAAGCTCTAGGATGCGGGAGCTGGGGGAGGGTGCGCGAGGAGCGAGCCAGGAGGACCCTGAGACTTTAAGCCCACCGAGGGAGGTTAGAAGAGGGCGCAGCGGTGGTGATATTAGGATACCGCCGGCGGGAAGGGAGCCGGCCCAGGCTCGCGCCTCTCACCCGCCGGGGCGCTCCAAAGGCGCCGAATGCCTGTGCGGGAGAGGTGGGTTCGAACCCTGCTCATCACCTGTGGCGTCCGGGATATAGAACGCGCGGAGAGGATGTGGGGCCGCGGCTGCCTCCGCGCGGGGTTCCTGGGAGCTTGGGAACAGCTTGCTCCGCCAGCGCCGGCAGTGCGCGCGGTGACTCCCCAAAGGCACCGCTCACCGGGGCGGCCCCTTCCCTCATCCTCTTGACTCCACTTCCAGCTTGGGCTAGAAACGGACACCCGCGAGGCGAGAGCAGGCGCTCACCAAGGTTCGGTGGAAACTGGGACAGGAAAGCCAGTGCTGCTCGGGAGGGCGCCGCAATGGGCGCGGGACGCAGGGCTCTGCAGCGCCGGGCGGCGCGGGCCCGCGCGGGGCACCACGGTGCTCCTGGCTCCGCGGGCTGCAGTCGATTCTCCTTCCAGCGCCAGGCGGGCAAGAGAGCCTTTTGGTGAGGACAGGCCGGGCCTCTGGCCCCAGGCTGTAAAAGGGGCTAATGCCGGCCGACTGGCTGCTGGCTGCACAGGCCTATTCTGACACCGAGAATGGTCAGACAAGGAAGGATGCGCCTCTGAAGAGAGTTTTCACCTAGGTGTGTCGTGGGATTTTGGAAAGCAAGCCTGCGGTGGCTGCGATGCGTTCGATTCCCGCACATTCGCACTGTTCTGTTTTCCCGGCTTACCACCAGGAAGAGCAGTATCCTGCCTGCCTAGAAGTGACCGAAGCTAAGGGCCTTCTCCCTACCCACTGCCGAGAGTAGGAGTCTCATCGGTCAGCTGAGGGCACACACATTCGCTCCACTGTCCTATTTGACAGCTGGAAGGGGTCTCAGCGACCTTGTAGTTATCCAGCCCTGCAGCTGTGCGGATGAAGAAATGACATTCCGAGGAGTCCAGTGATCTGCCCAGGTTGACTCGGCTGTATGCCCAGCCTCTGGAATAACGCCTAGCGTGGGGCGAGCCATTAGTCAATGTGTTATCAATGAATGATACCCAGCCAGGTGGTCGAAGACTCAGGACTCGAACCGAGGTCCGACTGCCAGTGCGCCCCCTTTAACAGAAGCGTAACCATGTGCCAGGTCGTTTCCCGCCCAATCCCACGCGTGTTCCAAGGCCAGGCCACAGCATCCCCGAACCCATATGCACCCCTGTCCACAGATTCCAGCGAACCGAACCCTTCGCTTTTCCTTACTGATCTCTAAGCGTCCATGATATCCAGCCCCCATCCGCACCCCCACCTCGGTTTTCATTTCGCAGTTCTGAGGACTGTGGGGCTTCCCTGGTGGCTCAGATGGTAAAGAATCTGCCCGCAAGGCGGGAGACCCGGTTCGATCCCTGGGTCAGGAAGATTCCCTATGCTGTGGGCAGCATCGGGAAAACAAAAAACAAACAAACAAAAAAAAACCCTGCCGCAACAGAAAATTGCAAGGCGTAAAACCTCTCTCCTTGGTCTCCTTTCTCCTTTAAGAATACTACCCCATACCCGTTTTTTTGACGACTTTAACCCTTGGCCAAGGTCCGTTTCAGGTAAGGGTTGGAGCTTTTAAAGGCCATTTGGGGGAAGCTCTGGTATCTCCTCCCTCCCCCACAGGGAACAGGCAATCTAAGTGGAAAAAAATTCTCCTCGCAGTGCTTCACAACTTAAAGAACCTCTGCCTCCCACCTCCCAGACACACTCCAATTGTTGCCATAAGCTAAAGCCTCCTAGAATTTCTGGGGTCACCATTTCTCTGGGGGAGCTGTGGGACACAGTCCGGAGGTGGGGGTAAACGAGAACAGGCGCGGGAAAGTGCTCAGTAGCCCAGTTCACCAGATCTCTGCTCTCTGGGGCTCTTTCTGCAAAGGCAGTGAGCAGGCGGAGCTGGACGCAGTCAAACGACGCCCAGTTACCACTCACTGGAGAAACACCAAGGCTAAAGCGTTTGAGAGGCTGTGATTCTTCTTGGCCAGCCAAGTGCCACCCGAAGACCAATAGAGCTTTTCCCCTAGAGGGCGGACTTGCCAGTTTTATGGAGATGGAGAGAGATGTGGGGGTGTTTGCGAAATTTATATCTGTAGCATACAAACCACTTTCTAACAGAAAAATGTGTGCAAAACTCGACACATTGGAGCAGCCCCTGCGGGAAAGGCCCACAGGACTTGACATATAAAGTGCAATGATCATTGAATGAATAAGCGTGATCATTTGCAATAATAGCAGTCACGTTTTCCTCTAGCGAGCCCTCAGCAGCTACCATCTTCCTTGTTTTTAAGACCGCTGTGGGACACTCGCAGATTATTTCAATTTCATGATTACCAACCTATCGAATGAGATACGGATAGAGTCTGACGTGGTTCGTTCAAACGCTGTTACCTCTATTTTCTGAGATTAACTCGGCTCATTGTGATCACACAAACAGGAATCCATATTTATATTCACAATTAAAGGATGCAAAGTAAAATACAGTTATTCTTGACAGTGGAAAGAAACTGGCTTCTTTGGAATTAAAAAAAATGGCTGGAAGAGATACTTCCAGATCTCTTTACCAATAATAAATTTGGGCAATACATAATGTCTAGGGAATAGGTCATTGTAACAGAGAAATCATAGCAGTAAAGCTATTTACATGATGCAGCTATTAAAAAAAAAACCCCAAATCTATTGCTGTACCTCTGTGTCCTCACAGGAACCCCTCATCTCTCTATTTTCTAATTTTAGTAAAAGTTCCAGAAAATATTACAAATCACTAAGGAAAAAAATGAATAATGGAATTTTCAAAGACTAGCTGTAGACACGTGCAAATCTCACATTTTCCTGAGGTTAAGCCTTTGCTGTCCCTTTCCGTTACACTTTAAACTTGAAAGAATATTTATAGGTAATCTGAAATTTTTGGTCCCACATCTCTCAACAAAGAGATTTTGTTTCACCTCTACCATATAAAACTAGAGACAGGACATTTTTGCAAGATGAGGTTTTTTTTCACTTCCACCTTTAAAAGCCACACACTTTGTCTTCCTAGTCTATTTCCAAGTACACTTCAAGCAAGCATTGTCAATATGTGAGTTGAAGCAATATAAAGACAAATCTCCTCTTAACCACCCATTCCATGGAGTCTGTGGAGATGCACAGCACTGTTAATTCCTCTGAGCTCCATCTGTGGGAATGATGAAACCCAGCCATTATGGAAGATTATGAGGTTAAATTAATTTGGTTCTTCCATTATACTGCAGTCTTTTGGAGATGCTTGCCATTTTCCCTTTAAATGTCATTATTTCTAGATCTTGTTAGCAGATGATGCAATTAAAGAGGATATAATGCTAATTTAACAATATAAATAACACTTTCTATCATGTATGTTGAAAAGATGCACTGAAGAGAGGACCAGCCACATTGTACCTGCCTGCCATAAACAACCAATGTAACTTGTGCTTTAAAAGAATAAAATAAAACCAGTCAGTGTGCATTGGATTCTTCAGTGAATTCTTGAATCAATACTTTTGTTTCATGTTTTCATGTTCTCAGTAATGTTAACGTATCCAGTTACAAACTCTTGCCAGTAAGAAAGAAAATATGCCCTGCTGTGTACCCTTCTAAACACTTTTAAAGAATCATGCTTTCTTTTCATTTGGAATTATGATTCTGATTGTCTGCTCTATCTTTGCAATCTTCAATGGATAATAAGTAGACACACTTAATTCCCTAAGCTAATCACCTGAGTTGAAAACCCGGGTTACATTAGCAGACCCAATAATATCTCTGATCTTGTGCAAAAGGGGCACATATAAGCACAAAAATAGCATTAATTATAATATTTATTCTGCCACTGCAGAAAGAGATCAGAAAGACCAGTAGGCTAATGATCTATACAGCAAGTATTAAAAACAGATGTAGTCCTGTTGCATTATAGAGTAAGAATGATTCTTAATAGGTGTTAAACTTGCACATTCCTAATAAAAGGAAATGCAATAGAATATTTTTATTCTTTTCAGTCTTTCAAGAATTATTTTGTTAGTTGTAAACTTAATAAAAACTTCGGTAATTCAATAGCCAACATTTCTAGCAAACAGATCACAGATCATAGATCATAAATAAAAGCCCTTCTGTCCACACACACACACAAAAAACCACCACTTTTTTCTTTGCCCGGGGTATTTCCAGCCTTTTCCTTTGTTTCCTACGAAATGGCTAACCGCTTTTAATTGTTTATAAGGGGCACTTCGAGATAGGAGATACGATTTGGCCCGTTGAAGTCACAGCCCGTCTAGGCGCAGGAGATTCGCCTTTGGCCTTATGCAATTCATGGATTTTTCTTGATGGGTGGAAGGGCGTTGCAGTCGATTACCAGTCGCAGCGTCCTCAGTTCAGAGATGTATGGCCAAGACGTGACGTTGCCACCCCTCCCTCCTCCACCCCGCGGTGCCTGAATTTGGGCAGACTTGACACCGGTGCATTTACTGAGGGGTGTTCGGCCTCGGACGAATCCCAGGTGAAGACAGCTGGCCGTCAGGGATGCTGAAGTCCGCGGAGAACGCGTGCCCGGTAACTGTTGGATCAGGCAGGCACCCGCAGACGCAGACGGCGAGAGCAAATAAAGCTGCCTCTGATTCAAGATCTTAAATCCTTGTCCCAAATGGGCGTGAAAACCTTTAAGTGGTATCAGTAGCCCAGGAATCTAAAAATGCAAGTGTATTTCGAACTGAGAACGTCTTTAGTTCATGGATATTTACAATTTAGGAAATGGTAATTGGGTTGAGATTAGGGGACAGAACAATTAAGTCTAAAACATTCCAGCTAACTAAAATATCTCGTAAACATAGCACTACACTATCGTATAGCCCGAAGTTTGCCACCAGCGACCAGAAAGCCACGCCTTCCGCACTATCCTTTTTTTCCATCTTTTCTCTTATGTCACTGGTCCCAAGTCAGTATTGTTTGTTAATTTCAGAAAAGAGGATCTAGATTTGGGACCTTGGAAAGCTTTATTCTTCTTCCGCTACTAGAGACTGAACTGCTAAGACTGAGGTTGTCAGATAGGAGTGGGGTGGGTTGGGAGGGAGAGAGAGAGAGAGAGGAGGGGCAAATTCTTTTAAAATGTAAGCCTGTTCCTCCCTCCCTCCCTTGCTCTCTCAGAGGAAGGGGGAGCTATAAAATTTTCCTCAGCACACGCTATAAATTGCATTTTGCTGAAAGTTTTAATACTTAATTTAAAGTCAAAGGATATTTTTTTGACCATTTTAGCTCTTGCTGTTCATCTGGGAGAAAGTCCAGGTGGCAAATTTAATGTAATTCAGTAAAATTTTCCAGCATAGCCTTATTGAAGGCAAACATCTTGAGTGGAACAGGTACTATTAGATGGAAATCAAAATCTGTTTTTGTTGACAGAGAGGCAATTAGCATTCATTAACATATTCAGAACTTTGAAAGTGGGTTCAGTGGCTATTCTGAGGACGGAAAGTCTTCAACAATAAATGCTGGAAAGGATGTGGAGAAGAGGGAGTGCAACGGATGAATAATTAAGAGCAAAATCACTCTTCAGAAAGTCCTTCAGGATACCTTTGGACAATCTTATCACTCAAGTAATGTTCAAAGTGAGCTGGGAGAGCAGCTGTTGATGCTTTTGTATTGTGAAACAGAGGTAAAGAACTAATCCAACACTTCTTGAAAGACAAGGAAAGAATGCGGATTCTGACACTTAAAGCAATTAGTCGCTTTGAATTAGCCTACAAAAAATATGAAGACTAATTCAAGGAAAGTTCTTCATCTTTTCTTATTTATAACATGATAGGAAATACCTTTAATAACTGCATTAACTGCCTTCTGATTCAGATGTATTTTTCATGCATTATCAAAATAATCTTCCATTATTTGAACACATTTTTAGAGAAATTCTGCAGAATGCAAAAGGAATTCACCTTGTTTTTAAAAACAGAAGCAAAAATGATCCTAGCGTAGGTAATACTTTTTTTTTTTTCCACATGAGATGTGATGAAACCAAGCCTCAGAACATTTTTTAATGTTGATAGAGCAGGCTTGAAAAAACTTGTCCTATAAATTAAGCTGTTCTGGGGGCAAACTCATGTTGTTTTTAAACCACAGAGTGGGTCAGTGGGTGTGGTAATACACATGGTTGAATGGTGAATGTATAGATTAAAATACATTTTGCCACACTAGTTTCCAGAGGATTGTTTTGGCCTGGTGTTCCAAACCATGAGCCAAAACTTTGGTCAGTATTTTGACAACAGAGCCAGGAAAAACAAAAAAGGCTTAGCCTGTGAAAAAGAAATGAAGATGTAGTGAAGGAAAACAGTAGTCTCTCTGCCACTGCCTTACTCAATCCATATGTGGGCTTAGACACAGGAAATACCCACCATTCACCGCAATCAAGCCAGAGGCTTGTGCATCAGAAAGTGCCTTGTGGAACTAATTGGACTCTATTAAGATTGTCATTGACATGGGAAAACATTTTGAAATTTTAAATCAGAACATGCGATGTACACAGAAAAAGATAACAGTCACATTGTTGGTTCAGAACTACAAATACAGGCATAGCACACATATGGACACGAAAGATTAGTATGCTGTATTCGGTGAGGTACTGTATTCATTATCATTCGGGAGCGTGTTTGTCTTACTTCATTTTATATGTTTGCTTTTCATCTACGATCTTTCCAGGATGGGCTGATTTCACTGAGTATATTCTGGCAACAGCTCAGAGCAGAGAAAATCTAAGCATTGCCAGTTGAAAATCATCATCAACAAAATTCACGGTACTTGCCACAATAGCAGAATTTACAGGAAAAAATATATAGTTTGAAACAATGAAACTTCCAGGGAAGTTTTTCACTCATGAGGTTGGATGAAACCACATGTACTGTAAGTATTCATGTACACAGACACATACAAATCTAACTTGGCCAACAAATCTTTGGGAAAGAGTATACTTCAGCATTTCCATTACAGACGTCTTTAAAAATTACCCAAACATGGTGTATGTTGGGAGCTTATCTCCCTTTTGTTCTTGCTACAGTCCATCATATTATTACCTTGAGGACGACCTACATTAGAGTGTATGTGCTTCGTTCTGACGACCATCTCAGTGTTGCGGTTGTCACTCACATTTGTTTTATAAATAAGGTGAACTTGTTAATATTTTGGGGCCTAAAATCTGTATTTGGTTTACCTTTTAAAAAATGTAATTTCCCGCCTTATGAGGAACATGCTATAATTCATTCCCTTAAAATTTCTGGAAGGCATGACTGTGTAGTCATTTGGGTCAAGATTTCTTTTATGTGAGGGGGTCAGTAACCATAGTCACATCCATTTTAAAAGATAATTGATGGTTAATATAGACAAGATGATCTCTTACCTAATTTTTCAGTCCAGTGTTTAACTGCCATTTTTTAGTAGGAAGCTTCTTTATTTTGTTAGTTTCAAAATGTCTTCTTTGTCGTGGGTCACTTCTAACGTAGTTCAGCATTTCTCCAATTTCAAAAACAAAATGATTGCAACGAGGGAGGGTATGTAATTTGTGTTGGTAAAGCTTAGATTTACCATGAAGATATTGCCAAAGGAAAGGGAAAGTTGGACGAGCAACAAATCATTGGAAGGCTTTGATGTGTACGTATGTGTGTGTTTAAATACCTTCATAATCTTAGTATTATGAAAATTGAAGTCTGACCATCTGATTGCCAGGTTCTTCATGTGAATTCTGAGATCTAACTGCAGATCTTTATATGAATTAACTCAATCAGTCCTTACAACAATCTTTTGGAGGAGGTACATTTATTATTCACATTTTGTGAGGAAATTGAGTCCTAGAAAAGTAACTTGTAGGAATCAGAACATAAGTGATTTCTTTGCAAATGATAAAACATGGTTCCAGTGGACTCCTACTTCAGCTAGAAAATGCGCAGAAAATATTAAAAACACAGCTTTTAAGGTGATTTAAGTGTCTCCAAAGCCCCATCCTCATTTAAAAAACTTTCCCAGCATTGGAAGTACCATGTGAAAATATCAGGGGCAAAGTAGGCAAAGATTTTTTTTAAAAAATAGCTACTGTGGAACTATATTACTCTATTAGTTTGAGATGATGTCATTTCCTTCCATCACCACTTTGTCTTTCATATGTATACATCATGTATACACAGCTCATGCCAGGTGACCATCATAGAAGAGTCTCACTGAGACAGAGAAAGAGAGGCCACCTGTAACTGCATGAGAATAAACTCTTGTGCTTTTAGCCATGTGGAGAAATTATCTTCAGCAGGAGAGTCAAGTACTAGCCTATACAAAGGGAGAATGGAAGAACACTACATTTTTTTAAATAAAATAATTTAAAGGGGGGAGATGGGATTAAGGACACTACCTGGTACAGCATCCTTAAAAAAGAGCTTTGTTTTGAAGCTGAGCAAGTCTGTAACCTTGCACAGGGCTGGGTCCTCAATGTCTCCATTCACAAAATGGAGCTATGCCAATCTCATTGTTGTTTTTAATTAATTTTTATTGGAGCATAGCTGCTTTATAAAGTTGTGTTTGCTTCACATGTACACATTTGTCCAGCAAAGTGACATATATTCCCTCCTTTTGGATTTCCTTCCATTCAGGTCACCATAGACCACTGAGTAGGGTTCCTTGAGCTATACAGTATGTTCTCATCAGTTATCTATTTTATACATAGTATCAATGGTGTACATAGGTCAATCCCAACCTCCCAATTCATCCCATCCTCTCTTTTCTGCCTGTGGTGTCCATATATTTCTTCTCTGTCTCTATCTCTGTTTTGCAAAGAAGATCATTTATTACCGTTTTTCTAGATTCTACATACATGCATTAATTTTCATTGGTTTTTGAACATCCTAGGTGACACTGTCCCTTAACTTGTTTAGCAGCCTGGTTTAAGGCACATGCTCTGGAATTAGACAGCTGGATCTGAATCCTGACTCTGTGAGACCAAGATCAGTAAATGAATCTTTTCAGCTTGCATTTCCTCTTCTGCAAAGTAGTTGTGAAGATAACCATGTTACCACATTGTATTGAGAATTAAATCAGGTAATGTAAATTAAGTACTTAATAGAATTTTTAGCAAAGAGTAGTTCTCGGTGAGTGCCAGTGTAATTACTGACATTACTTGAGAAACAGTAAAACAAGATCAATAGCATTTGAGTCCCCATGCCCTTTCTAATAATCCCTTTTAAAAATCCAAATAATAAACTTCTGTTTTCCGTGTAGTGGAAGCCTAGGTTCTGTATTTCCTTTTTGGTTTTTGCATTTGAACTTCATCTGTGAAATGGGTATTAGAATCCTCTAACTCCATCACAGTAAGTTTTTAAGATGTCATTAGGCCATCTTTGTTCAGAATTGAATTTCTTAAAATGGCATCTCTATGGTACTGCACATAAAAGTGCAGTAATTGATGAACTGACAATTAGTAAGACATGAACTATCATTTTGTTAGGCCAAATTCCTAACCTCAGAAACCCAGGGGGTAATTTTGCTTCATTGGTTTGAACGGGATGATAAGTTATCCAAACAGCTTTAATTCTAAGGAGTACTTTTAGGAAAAATCTTTATTTTAAAATCCATTGTGTATATACATAAATTTCAAGCCACAACTTACAAATGCCCGTGGAAAAGATAAGTGAGAGACAGGATAAAATAATATTTCCAGACTTAAAGGGAAGCCTGTCAACTGAGAATGTCATGGGTGACAGTTACATTGTAAGCCACCAATAAAAGATCAAGGCGCTCTGGACAGTACTTCTGTGTTCTTTATATCCTGACCTTTGTTATGGCAGGCTTGGAGTGATTTTGACTAAAAATCACCCCTGAGGGTACAATGAAATTTGCTCGTTAAACTATTTTAGTGTTTTTTCTGGATATCATGCATAACATGATGCTGTCTTTCTGTGGCGGAACCCAAAGCTAATAGCTTTTACTGATTCTGCAGATAAATATCATATGTCACCACTCATTAAAAATCTGTTCTAAAACCCAAGTTCCCATTAATAAACATTGTCTTTGTTTTCAAGTAATTAATGCAAAGAACAACACTAAAAACTTTTTAGAGTGTCTATAGATAGTTCTGGATAGAAAATTTTAACTTCAAATATTATACTGGAATTTTATAAGTTCATATTTGGCCCCTATGTATTTTCTTTATTTCTCTTAAAATATGACCTTAAGTGCGGTCCTGTAGTTCATTTATCTGTGAGTAACCTGATCATATATTTTATTTTCTCAGCCAGGATATTTTGAGAGTATTACCCAGAACAACCAGGACTGTCCTGTGGAAAAAGGGAGGGAAATTTGGCCTGTCCACAGCATAGTTTTAATCAACCTCATAATTTAATTCTGTAGATTGTGGAATAAGTTGGTGGTTTCACGAAAAAAAAAAGAAAAGCCACAGTTTTTACCAATTAATATTCATATTGATACCAGAGCATATTGAAAACAAATATACCAGGATCTTTAAAATCTAATAATTTTTCAAATTAGCAAGTGAGTTGTCAGAAGTTCATTTTATTCTAGACTATTTGTTGTTCTTTGAATTAGATTATATAGCCATTTTTGGAAAATACTAAATATGGGATACTAAGCCTAGCCTTTTCTCTTTGCATTATATTTCTGGCTTTAAAAATAGTATGTGGCCCTTACGAGGTATTCTGTAAATATCTGTTGAATGAATGAAAAAGTGGACCAAATTATTTTTGGTTAATCTGGGAATCTCTGGATAATTCAGAGCTAATCAACAAATGAAAAAAAAAATTATTCCAGATTTCTTTGTAAAAGGAAACCACATTCTACCTCTTTTTGGAAGGTACACATATATGAATATGACCACATTATTTACTAAAATATCAAGCCATTATGTACACATTACTGAAAGAAACCACACAAATCACTTCATAGACACAGAAATGCCACTTCAACAAAACGTTCAGCTTTTCTATTTTGTCTTAAGGGAGCCATTTTTATAACCAACATGTTTTTTCAAATTCTTGAGAAATAAGTATGTATCATCTAATAATATCCTTTTTTTCTTGACCATGAGATATTTATCAGTAGCTCTTTTTTCATATTTCGATACTAAAAACTAATTTCATCCTCCAGAAAATAAGAATTTTTTGGTATGTCTCACTTGAGAAGCATCATGTACAGATATACAGACAAGACAAAAACTTTATGACACATTATTATCCTAGGATCTCAAGGCTGGACAGCAACTGGAAGTTATGTGTTATAAATACTTGATAATTCATCTACCACTTTTCAATTCTTCCTAAAATATGCTTTATTTTCTTGTCCATGACCCAGCTCTGAGACTGGGGAAACAGAGACACCACTTTCATGAAGCGCTGGCAAGTAGCTGTCTGTTTTCTAACACTTCACACTGCTCCGGACCTAGGAGCGGTGCTTCTCACTGCTGCTCTCAGGTTTTTAGTCATCTCCTGTCTGAAGCCCATCCCATTTGGCTAGGCCGTTGGAAAGCTGGGCTTCCCAAGTGGCGCTAGTGGTAAAGAACCTGTCTGCCAATGCAGGAGACATAGGAGACTCAAGTTCAGTCCCTGGATTGGGAAGATCCCCTGGAGGAGGGCATAGCCTAGTCACTCCAGTATTCATGTCTGGGGAATCCCATGGACCAAGGAGAACTGGCGGGCTACGGTCCATGTGGTCACAAAGAGTCAGATACAACTGAAGCAACTTAGCATGCATGCATTGGGAAGTTAGAAACTTCTCAGCCACTGGAAGACACTGGCCTTTGGCTATGGTCCTTTTCCTCAAGCCCTGCCATCATCTTGAGTTACTTCAGGACCCACAGATTCAACTGCCATCACCAATGCCTCTTGATTCCTCACTTCTTTCTGACCTCAATCTCCACTTCACTTCAGTCCCTTAGGTTATAACCTCACCTCAGACACTGTCATCATCTACAATTTCTCTGCCTCCAGTATCACTAATTTTGAAATCCTTCTCTGACCATGACCCTCCTGCTTTCAGCTTATCTGTTCAACTATCCCCAGCTGCCCCCTCCCCCAAACAATGCAATGCTTTTTCCTCCTCATTTGGAACCTCTAGGTCACTGACCATTTCACTTTATACAAATATATTAGCCTTTGCTTTTTTCCCCCTTAATTTCATTCCTATCCAGATTAAAGCTTTCAAGCCATCGTTTTAGTAATGAAAACCATCTTTTCAATAACCTAAACTACCTCCACCTCTTATCTTTAGACTGTATTTACCTCCAAATCATTAGGTTTGGTGAATCTATTTCCTCTGTGTCCCACAACATGGCAGCTTGGTTCTACTACATTCATGGCCAACCTCAAATGCTACCTTTCTGATCAAGTCACTGCATTATTTTGATCAAGTCACTTTCTCACTTTCCTTAAACCTCCACACCTTTGCCCTATTCCCAGCAGATGACCTCACCTCCTACATGACAAAGAAAATAGAACCAAAGAGGAACGTGCTTATGTGTTTTTTAGTTAACACCAAATATACAAAAGTGCCTTTATTTATATCTATTTTATATTCTTTCTTTATTTTAAAATAGCCCCTCACTTTTCATCTAAAGCTAACTCCTTTGCCGTTTAGGAGGTTACAGTAGTTGTCTAAGTGGAATATGATGTCAGCTTAGAGGAAAAGGTGATAATTGGTTACATTCACAACATATTTGGAAGGTAGAATCCACAGCACCTTCTAGTGGCTCAAAGATGGGTATAATATGGGAGAAAGGAAAAAAATATACAAAGATTGATTCCTATGGGTTCTGCTTTGGCTATAGTAGAGCAGAATTTATCAGACCATGTACTAAGAACTGGAGAAATTGAATAAAATATTAAAAACATGGGTATAAAGATAACACAGAACCACCGAGACAGCCAAAATATGAAGCCCCAAGAACTACTTTCCTCCCAAAAAAGAGCAAGTACAGAGTATTAACCCAACATCCAGTGCTGCTTTTCCAGCTGAGACATTTACAAATCCGTATGTCAGCACAGAGGCTGAAAAAGTGAGCGGAACTCTCAGCGCTCTCACAGGGCTAGGGAGACAAAAATTAATATTTAGGACTCATCAGGATAGAGGGGCCCTGGAAAACACCTCAGATATTCTGTTGGGATCCCTAAAGGGCTTTACCCTATAAGTAAAACTGAACTATTAAAAAAAAGAACTGCAAATGGGTCAGACTTCCTAAGACTGAAAATCAAATCAGAATCAGCTCCAACACTGATGCCTTTCAGATTTTCTGCTACTTCCTGTAAATGCAAAAGCAAATTCTCTAGAGGAAAATATCATCCAGAGCCTCAACTGTCTGATATTTAACCAAAAATAAACAAGCATATCAGGAAATATAACTAAATAACTAAAAACCAAGAGAGTACAAGAAGATAAACAGACCATTTGGAGGTTCAGTTATTTGAATATCCGACACGAACTTAAAAAAAAAAAGAAAGCACTGACACATGTTTTAAAAATAGGCTGCAAGGTAGTGAAGTCCAGAAGATAACCAGATATTAAAAAGAAAGTTGAAGGCTGAAAATTTTAAAAAAATTAAGTACTTAACGAGTGCATGCTAAGTCGCTTCTGTTGCGTCCGACTCTTTGAGACCCTATGGACTGTAGTTCCTCTGTCCATAGATTCTCCAGGCAAGAATACTGGAGTGGGTTGCCATGACCTCCTCCAGGGGATCTTCCAGGGGTAATGGAATCTGTCCATCCACAGATTTTAATTATCTAACAAATATAAAGTCACAGAAAATAAAAAGAAGCTCATGCCTTGATGCATCATAGAGAAATGGCCAGAAACCAAAGACAAAGAGAAAATCTTAAAAGTAGCTATGGTGGTAGTGGCAGAGGACAGATTATTTGAAGAGTGACATTAAGCTACTTCTTAACAGCAACAAAGCTAGAAGATAGAGGAATGAAATTAATAATGTAATGCAGGAAAAAATCTCCTGACAACCTAGAATTCTTCATCCAGTGAAAAATCCTTCAGGAATAAAGATAAAGTATTTTCAAGTAAAAACTGAGAGCAATTACTACCAGAAAACCTACATTAAAGTAAATATCTAAGGATTTCTTTTTCCCCAGAAAGAATCAAAATCATCCCAGTTGGAAGATGAGAGATGCAAGAAAAGATAGAGAAGGGGAAAATAATAAAATGTTGGTAGATGTAAGTAAGTACTGACTGTATAAAATTTAAAAATAATGATGTACTGTGAGGATAAAATTTCATGGAGAGTTAAAACAAGAGTAATCTAAATGAGGATAGGGTAAATTAAGTGCTTGCTTTGTCCAGGATAAGGATAAGAGCACCTATTTACATGACACACACACACATATATTTTTTTAATGTAAGCTTTTCTTTATTCTTTCCTGCGCATGTAGTATTTTTATGGACTCCTTTTTATACACAGTTTTATTGAACTATAATTGACATACAGTAAACTCACAAATTTTGTAAGATTTAACGTGTATAAACACCCATGAAACAATCACCACAATCAAGATAATAAACGTATATCTGAACCCCAAGAGTTTCCTTGTGCCTCATTGTAACTTCCTCCCCTCCTCCAACACACCATTCCCAGGCTACTATCGATCGGCCTTCTAGCACTGTAAATGAGTCTGCCTTTTCTAGACATTTAGGTAAATGAAACCATACAATAGATTTCTCTTTTCTCTAGCTTCTTTCACTCAGCATCATTAAGATTTATCCATGTTATTTCATGTAACAGTGGTTCTTTCTATTGATGACTTGTATTCCTTTGTACGGATATCAATACAAATTTGTTTATATTTTCATCCATTGATTATGGTTGCTTTCCAGTTTTTGGCCATTTCATATAAAGTCATAACACTTGTGTACTAGTCTTAGTGTTGATATATACTTTAAAGTTAAGTGAAAGTTAAGTCGCTCAGTCGTGTCCAACTCTTTGCGACCCCGGGGACTGTAGCCCACCAGGCTCCTCCGTCCATGGGATTCTCCACGCAAGAATACGGGAGTGGGTTGCCATTTCCTTTTCCAGGGGATCTTCCTGACCCAGGGATCGAACCCAGGTCTCCCAAATTAGAGGCAGATGCTTTAACCTCTGAGCCACAAGGGAAGCATACTTTAATTTTTTTTTCTTTTTCAGTTAAGCATATTCCTACCCAAAGACTCAACCATTCTACCCCTAGTTATTTGCCAAGATTTAAATTATTATTATTATTAATTATAATAATAGGGAGTTATTGTTATATAACAAGTAGGGAGTTAGGGTTCCAGGTTTCCACATACTAGCACATGGTATAGTAGTCTTCAATTGTCAGCATTCTAACAGGTGTGGAGAGACATCCCATTGGTGTTTTACTTTGCATCTCCCTACTGACTAAACACATGAATCATCTTTTCACA
Source organism: Ovis aries (assembly GCF_016772045.2). Taxonomy (NCBI): domain Eukaryota; kingdom Metazoa; phylum Chordata; class Mammalia; order Artiodactyla; family Bovidae; genus Ovis; species Ovis aries. The sequence continues at coordinate 48,131,964 of NC_056062.1, forward strand.
TGCTTATTTACTATCTGTATATCTTCTTGGGAGAAGGATATGTTCCAATCTTTTGTCTAAATTTTCAATTTAATTGTTTTCTTATTGAGTTTGAGAGTTCTCTGTATTTTCTGAAGCAAGGTTTCTTACAAATTAGATACGTGATTTGTAAATATTTTCTCCCAGTCTGTAGCTTCTTGTCAATCTCTTAACAGTCTTTCAAATAACAGAGTTCTATATTTTGATGAAAGCCAATTAACCAATTTATTCTTTTATGGATAATGCATAAAAGAATAAATACACAGAGTTTGTTTCTTGTAGGAAGTATACATTTGAGTGTCATTTTTTTCAAACCAATCTGACGGTCTGCAACTTTTAATTGGAGTGTTTAGACCAGTTATCATATTTAATAGGATAATTGACTTGCTTAGGTTTATTTATTTATTTAATTTAGGCTATGTTGGTTCTCACTGCTGTGCGGCCTTTTCTGTAGTTGCATCTAGAGTGGGGAGGTACTCTTTAGTCATGATGTGAGGGCTTCTCATTGCAGTGGCTTCTCTTGTTGCAGAGCACAGGCTTTAGGGTGCTCAGGCTTCAGCAGTTGCAGCTCCTGGGCTCTAAAGCACAGGCTCAACAGTTGTGGCGTAGGCACTTAACTGTTCCAGGGCATGTGAGATCTTCCTGGATTAGGGATGGAAACCATGTCTCCTGCATTGGCTGGTAGAATCTTCACTTCTGAGCCACGAGGGAGGCTCATTTGGTTGGGTTTAAGTCTATCATCTTATTTGTTTTCTATAGTATTTGTTTCATGCAGGACTGACTACATAATTTCGGGGGCCAGTGCAACATGAAAATGTGGGGTTCTTGTTCATAAATTATTGAAGTCTAGTTGCTAAGTTGTGTACGACTTTTGTGACCCCATGGACTGTAGCCCACTAGGTTCCTCTGTCCATGGGAACATGCCATTTCCTTCTCCGGAGGATCCTCCCAACCTAGGGGTCAAATCCTGGTCTCCTGCATTGCAGGCAGATTCTTCACAAACTGAGCCACCAAGGAAGCTCCTCATAAGTTATTGCTCATTTCAAAATGGCAGCAGCAGGGCACTAATCCAGATGTGGACACAGGTTTAAGTGTGACTTAAACCTCATATGAACTGCCCAGGACAGATGACTATGAACATGGCTCTGGTCCCATCTCTTTTCTCTTTGTTTTCTTTTTCTACCCTTTTTGGATTGAATGGCTTTTTAAAAATGATTCTATTTCAGCTCTTTTATAGATCTATGAACTATAACTCTTTGTTCTGTTATTCTAGTGATTGCCCTAATACATATATATATATAATGTATTCAAGTGACATACTACATCACATATACTGTAAAAACCTTACAACAGTGTGCTTTTATTTCTCCTGTTCCAGCCCCTCTGCTATTACTGCCATATATTTTACTTTTTGTATATATTATATACCATAATACATTGTTACTGTTTTGCTTTAAACAGTTGATTTTCTTTTGTGTGTTTAACTATTAAGAAAATGTGTTTATGTTTACCCATGTTGTTACTATTTCTGATTCTTTTCATTCCTTTGGGTAGATACACTCCTTTGTGCAGATACAAGTTTTCTTCCTGCTTTAAGGCCTTTCTTTAATATTTCTGTAATGGAGGTCTGCTGTCATTTAACTTTGTTTAACTTTGTTCTTCTCTTTTTTCCTTTACTTGTTTTTAAGAGTTTCTCTTTATCACTTCGGAGAAGGCAATGGCACACCACTCCAGTACTCTTGCCTGGAAAATCCCATGGATGGAGGAGCCTGGTAGGCTGCAGTCCATGGGGTCACTAAGAGTCGGACGCAACTGAGTGACTTCACTTTCACTTTTCACTTTCATGCATTGGAGAAGGAAATGGCAACCCACTCCAGTGTTCTTGCCTGGAGAATCCCAGGGACGGGGGAGCCTGGTAGACTGCTGTAAAACACATTTTGATTATGATTAGCTTTGATGTACTGTTCTTTGTATTTCTTGTGTTTGGTGTTATTGAGCTTCAAGAACCTGTAGGTTAACAATTTTCATTAAATTTGAAAACTTTTTGGTCAGTATTTTTCAAGTATTTTTTCCTCTCTCCTGTTTTCTTTCCTTCAGAGAGTGCAATGTTATGTATATTTGGCTGCACAAATGTGTCCTAAAGTTTAATGATCACCGATCTTCAGTTTTTTTTTTTTTTTTTGCAGCCCTTTTTCTCTCTGTTTCATTTTGGATAGTATCTGCTGTTATGTCTTCAGGTTTAAACATATTTTCTTCTTCAGTGTCCAATCTTCCATTTATCTGATTCAGTGTATTTTTCATCTCAATCATTTTGATTTTCATTTCAAGAAGTTTCATTTGTGTCAGCTTTAGACCCTTCCGACCTTAAAATGTTCATTTGTTTCTCTAACATTATAAAGCACTGTTTTAAAGCACTTTTCTATTCATCATTTATGTCATAGCAGAATCATGTTCATATAGGTTATATTTTTCTGTTTCTTTGCATGCCCAGTGACTTTTATTGATGCTGATCACAAAAGGGTGTATTATTTGAGTCTTAGACATCTTATATTGCCATACATTTTCTGGAGCTTTATTCTGAGGCAAAAATAATGTGGTTACATTATTTGGAATCAGTTGTGTCTTTTATGCTCTTGTTTTACCCTTTGTTACATGAGATAAGAGCAACATCTAACCTATAGTTAATTTCCCCCCTCCATTGAGGTGAGTTTTTTTTTGTTGTTGTTGTTGTTATCAGTGCTTCATGAATTACAAGGTTTTCCACTTTGGCTATTAGGACTTGTTTTAACCAGCTATGTTAAGACACACAGACATGGAAATGAGTGTCATGAAGGAAGAAGTTTTAATTCACTGTTCCCTAGAAACAAGAGGTGTGGCATGTCATGCATGGCTATGTAGGGGAAGCAACAGTGTCAGTCAGGAGGGAGAAAGAGTGGGGAAAGCATGGGTGATAGTGTGGTTTTCATGGAAATGAATACGTGAGGCAAGGTAAGCAGTGGACCAGACTTAGGATAACTTGAGTAATTAGAGTTGGCTCAATTGATCCTTAGTTGTCTGGTACTTAGCCCCAGGGAGACTGGGGCAGAGGCATATTATCTCCTAGAGTATGAATGTTCAATAAAGAAGACAGTTGGAGTATGGGCTTTGGGTTAGTTGGTTTACATATAAAAGGTATGCCTGCTGCTGCTGCTGCTGCTAGGTCGCTTCAGTCATGTCCAACTCTGTGCGACCCCATAGAACAGCAGCCCACCAGGCTCCCCCATCCCTGGGATTCTCTAGGCAAGAGTACTGGAGTGGGTTGCCACTTCCTTCTCCAATGCATGAAAGTGAAAAGTCAAAGTGAAGCAGCTGAGTCATTTGCTTCTCTAGGAATTAGCTGGAGAGGAAGGAATGGCTTCTCCTCTGTCAGGGAAGCCCCAGATGGCAGTGAGTCAAGAATACAGAAAATAAGAAAACAGAGTTAATATAGGTGCAGGCACTATTCCTGTCCCTGGTGGTCTGGGGACACTGTTCTCTTTAATATTCTGGGTGATTCTTTCCCTGGCTTTGGGTGGTCTTCCTCCTATGTATGTGCTGATCAGTGTATGCCTGCTCAGTGTATGCCTAGTTGCTCAGTGGTATCCAACTCTTTGCAACCTCTCGGACTGTTGCCAGCCAGGCTCCTCTGTCCATGGGATTTCCCAGGCAAGAATACTGGAGTGGGTTGCCATTTCCTCCTCCAGGGGCTCTTCACAATCCAGGGATTGAACCTCTGTCTCCTACAGGTGGATTCTTTACCACTGAGCCACCCATCAGTACCCAACCAAATACCTGAGACAAAACTTTTACAGATCCATAGGGCAGAGCTACCACCAGTTGGCCTCGGGGGTTTCCTTGTATCCCACAGTCTACAAAGGCTTACTGACCTGCTCTAGGCAGGAAACAGAGATCACCACAAGGCTTGACTCCTTGATTGCCTCTCAGGGATCACAGTCCTTGGTTTCCTTATGGCCAGTACCTTTTGAGATTTTTTTCATATATTCCATCTAGCTTTTCAATTGTTTCAGGTGGGAAGATAAATCTAGTCCATGTTGCTCAGTTTTGTTTGGAAGGAGAAATCAAACATCAGATTCTGAGTCAAGGTACACATTAAAATTTGTAAGCTAAGAACTAACAAAATATCTTTCTCCCGGATATAATTCCAAACGAATAAAGAAATAAATGGAAAAGATAATTAATCTGAAATAAGAATGGAATGAAAAAGTAATAGAAAACAAGCAAGATGAATAGAAAGTCACAGTAAAATGATAGGTTTAAGTCAAACGGTATTAGTAATTACATTAAAAGTTAAATATACTAAATTATGCCATTAAAGGAAAAAATAATACTGGATTAACTAAAACCTAACCAGGTGCAGTTTTCATATATACAACAAGAACAAAGGTTGACAAGAAATGAGAAGCATTTATCTCAGGTAGATAGAAAAAGAACTGCAGCTTAATCCAAAAAGAAGAAGGAAATAAATAAGACCAGACATTAATGAAACAGCTATTATGGAAAAAAATCCAAAAGATCCACAGCTATTTAAGAAGTTAATTCTGTAATTTTAAAACTTTAAGAATAACCAAAACAAACAAGACAAACTAGAACTAGATGGATCATTGGCAAACTCTACCAAACATTTACGGGAGAATTAGCACACAAACTTTTCCAGAGAACTGAAAAAGAGGGAACGCTTCCTATTTCATTTTTATGAGACCAGTCTAACCTTACTGTTCAAACCTGGCAAATCTGTAAGAAAGGGATAATTTAGGCTGATATTACTCATGAAGATAGATTCAAATGTTCTAAACAAAATATGTGCAAGTAGAATGCAGCAATATATATTGCAGACAATATATTATGACCAAATTGGATTGATTCCAGCAATACCATGCTGGTTCCATTTATGCATTTATAAAATGCATCAGTGAGGTTTGTCTCATTCTTTTAACAGAATAAAGGAAAAAATTATATGGTTATTTCAATTAATGCAGAAACATAAAATTTACATCCACTTATGATAAGTATTCTTTGCAAACTGAGCATGGAATGAACCTGCTTATCTACGAAGCACCTGTAGCTAACATTGGATTGTGAATCACATGACCAATAGGAGTTGGCAGTGTGATGTAGCTGCCAAAGAACTTGACCCAATCTTATATGGAAGCACAGTGCTCCACTTAAGGAAGGCAGTCCTACTTTACTTACTTCGCTACACCTGGGGTGCTGTGCCAGTTTCTTGGGTCCCTAGTCTACCAGGGACATAGACAAACTGGAGAGACCTAGAAAAGATGGTGAAGACTGTAAGCCATGGTAAGTAAGTAATGTTGAAAACAGCTAAGGAGAAAAGAGGACTTCACAAGTGGCCAGGGTTTTCTGGGGAGGAGGTCTCAGCTTACTTTTAGTGTCTTGGAAAAATATAACTAGTACTAGAGAAGGGTAGTTAAAGATAGATGCACTTAGGAACTCTACAAAAAAGAACATTTTAACAAATAAAACTCTCTGAAAATAAAAACCATCTGCTAAATTCTCTGATGCTGTTCGTGTTTATGAAGAAACTGCATGAGCCTTCAGCTGGGGTATTGCAGAAAGGGTTGGGATAAATTAGCAACATCTAAAAAGATGATTTCTAACTCTAAGTTTCTCTAATTCAATAACCATAGATCAAAATTTCAATGCTTTTTGCAAACAGGCCATTGCAAGTTTATTCCGTAATGTCCATTGGTTACATACACAATAGCCCTATCAGAGTGGCTCTAAGTATTAATTGTTTTGTAGCTCTTTTCTAAATTTTGTTAGAAACCACTGTTAAAAATTATTCTCCAAGAGACTATTTTGCTTACATAATCACTGATAACTCTAAAGTCATTTTAATAAGACTCTAGGTCAGTCAAAACCATGTTGCCCATGGTATTTCGAAGTTCATCACTTAGCTTTACTTTTGGAATCCGGATAATTAATGAATAAAAACTCAAGGAAGTTGAACTGGTTTCTCAACATCCCTGAATTTGCTTGTGACTTCTTGAACTTTTCTTCTCCATTATACTCAGTTTACATATCATGTTTCGTCTCTTGAGACTGGCTTTATTTCTAAACTGCCTTTCATATTTTTCCTCACCTTAACAGTTTTCAAATTAAATGACAGCAAAAAATAGCATTTAAACAAAATTTCTCATCTAAATTTCTTGAGAATCATTACCTCCTTAATGTACACATCTAAATTATTGGCCTAAATACCCACTATCTTGTACTTGAACTGTGTTCTTTTAAAGTCATCTCTCATTTCTATGGTTTCATGAAGATATGAATGCATTATATTGCTATTAAATTTTTCTATACATAAGCTCCCTAAAAATATGTAGGTGGTTGTAATATCTTGGTGGAAAATTACCTACTCATCACTGGTTCTTTCCTTAGCTCAGTAGGCAGAGAGGGTAAGTCACAAAGTAAAGACTGTAAACCAACTCTGCTCAAGGACCTTCATGGCTTTGTGTCCAATATCTGAAAACCACTCCTGGTCTTATGTTTTATCTCTTCAGAAACACCTAAGTGTGGAGGTAACGGTTAATGTCAAGGTTAGCTCTCTAATATCTAGATCCTAGTAATGTATCAAAAAGATTTATCCACATGGGTATCATTTCCCCCACCTTTTGTGATTTATTGTTTTTTCAGATTGACATGTTTAATATCATCTAAGTTTCCCTAGTTAGAATTCTTACTGTATTTCAGCTATGATGGAAGGAAGATTAAGAAAAGAAAATATTTGCCCTCTTCTTTTAAATACATCATTTTATTTTAGCAAATAAATATTCATTACTTTCTTTTTTAGTATTTTACTTATTACTTTATCAAACTTGCATTTTTAATATTATATGTTGTTGATACTGAGACTTTTTCCAAGTGTAATTAAATATGCCTTTAAAATAATTTTTAAAACATTTATTTGACTGCGCAAGGTCTTAGATGCGACATATGGGATCTTCAATTTCTGTTGCGGCACATGGAGTTTTTAAGCTGCAGCATGTGAGCTCTTAGTTGAGGCATGCAGGATCTAGTTCCCTAACCAGGGATGGAACCCAGACCCCTTGCATTGGGAGTGTGAATTCATAGTCACTGGACTACCAGGGAAGTCTCTAAAGATACTTTTAAAGACTGCTCTTTTTCAGTATTTGTTCTTACCTACACACAGATTTCAATATTGCCATAGGTATGGGCATAGTCTTAAGGAGTCCTTCCTGATTTATTTTTACGTTTATCTAAAATTTTATCTACTAGAAAGTATGTTATTGCAGTAGTTAATATAAACCTTAAATGGTGCTCAATATTTTAAACACAGCACTAATAACCCATCAAGTGATATCTGTAGGGAACACTAACCCTTAACATATCATTTGTAGATTTTCGCATGGTTGAGCTCACTACAACTTTCACAAACTGAAATATCTGAATGACTAAAATCAGGTATTTCAATAATATACCTATCTATTTGCTTCAAATTCATTTATTTTGAATTTCATCAATTAGGTCATAAATACCTTTATTATAATTTTGCTAAAATTATATTCTATATAATACATTATAAAGCATTCAGGAAAAACATATGGGTGTTTTTATCGTAACCCAAGGTTGGGTAGATTTTGGTGCAATGCTAATACGTTTTGGGTACCTTCCAAGAGCAGTTACTAAAATTCTAGAAATGCTGGAAGGAATTTATTATGACTTGTTCCTACAGCATGGACTCTGAAGGCACTGTTAGAGCAGTAAGTAACAATTAAAAATCAAAAAGTGTTTAGCTAGCAAATACAAATCAAATTTGACCTCATAGTAATTTTATGTTGAAAAGACCAAAACCATACTTAGGAGCCAGGTTTCCCAGACAATAGATCATGCTTAGCTTTTTCCCATCTTCATTTAATAAACTGTTTCTAAATAAATAAAAGGTGAATGAACTTTCAGCAATAGGGTAAGTTTTTAGAGAGGCTGATATAGAACATTTTCTCCCTGGGATATATAAAAAGAAGGTAATTCCAAATGTTTGTGTTTTATCTTTGGCAATCAGATTTGAAAATAATATGAGGAAGTGTAAATATCTATTACTCTAATGGGAACAATAAAAATGAACTCAACATTACCAAACCCAAGATTCAAGAATGGCACTATCCAAAATAGTGTGAGGTAGGGCAACTTAAATTTTAATTTTAATTAATCAAATAGCATTAAAATTTCATTTCCTCTGGGACTTCCTTGGTGGTCCAGTGGTTAAGAATCCACCTGCCAGTTTAGGGGACATGGGTTTGATCCTTGGTTCAGGAACCAGGACCCCACATGCTGCAGGACAACTAAGCCCATGAGTCACAACTACTAAGGCCTGGGCATCCTAGCCCACGCTCTGCAACAAAAGGCTGAGCACCACAGCTAGGGAGCAGCCCTGCTTATCGCCACCAGAGAAAGCCAGCGCACGGCAAAGAAGGGCTGGTGTCCCACTACAGAGCTCCAGTGCAGCCAAAAACCCCCCAAAACAATTCATTTCCTCAATTACATTTTGCCACATTTCGAATGTTCAGCAACCAAATTTGGCTACTGGCAATTGTATTAGTGCAGACAAAACATTTCTATCACCATAGAAAGTTCTATTGGAGAGCACTATTCTAGAGTACAAGAGAGAAAAGGTATCTGTGTCTTAAAGGAAAAGAGCCTAAATCCTATGCATTAATTGTATAATTGTATCCATAGCCTATTTGTCTTTCTTTTCTCTTTTTTCTCTTCTTCAATTTTTATTTAGCCATAAAAGCCATACTTGCCAAAAAGTCATTCTCCGGTCCTTTTGAAGAAATAGTATATTTTTGTGGAAAGCAAGTATTGCTGACGAAAGTTGATCAGTTCCTTAAAAATACCACCCCTCCCCCAAAAAGGAAAAAACACAGCCCAAATTTTACTAACTGGCAAGGCACTGAGAAGGTATACCTGTATTAAAGTCATAGAATTGGTTAACACCAAATCTTTATAGTGGTAAGGGAAAAAAAAATCATTAGTACACAATGTACATGGGCATGGAGATGAATATCTTACTGAGACTAGGTTGAATCTCCATAGCCTGGATTGCCATCCCTTTCAGTGCTGTCTCCAGGAAGAGTTCTGTCTGGTGAACCAGAAGAGGTGAAGCCACATAATCCTGCAGGTTGTTCATGGAGGCATGTCTTCAGGCTTGTGACTCGGGAGAGCAAGTGGAATCAGAGAAAGAGTTGGATATGGGAAGACGAGGGTGTCTAAAAAGCTCTTTAAGACAGAAAAAAAACGCTACCCCATGTGAATTCCAACCCTCAGAAACCCATTCCAGGAAAACCACAGTGACTCAGCAAGAAGAGTGAGTATTTGAAGAAGTATCTCTAAATTGGAGACTCCCAAACTCTGCATTTGATTAAACTCACTTAAGAAGAAAACACTCTCATTATGTGTTGGTCTATTAGCTTGAAATGATTAAAATGATATCATTACCACTTATAAATTTTATATCTCCCTTAAAGACTACATTAAAAAAACCCACAACATTTAAATGATACCATGCTGCTCTGAAAGGGAGTTTCTCCTCTCACTGAAAGAATACTCCCTTAGGGTCAGATTTACATCTCATGCAACGCCATGGGAGAATTAGACTCTAAGAAAGCAAAAGAGAATCCTCATAGAGTTACATAGAATGAAAATTTGGCTCAGCCATTATTTTTTAGATAGAAACTGATAAACAGAATAAAAGTTAAAATATACAGAAACGGGGAACCGAGGTAACAGTGCCAAAAGAAAAGGGCTTTTGTTGTTGTTGCTTCCAGGATTTTTTTTTTCCTCTTCTTTGTGCTATTTTGAGCAAATTCTCTCCTGGTTTCTTTTTTGCTTGTGCTATTAAGGCTTGCTAATATGAAAAACTGGGAGTTCAGACAAAAATAAAATGGTTCTTTGTCTAATTTACCCTTGATAATGATGAGCTCTGAGTTGCATACTACTATGCGTTGCAAACTGATCTAACAGTTGAGACGCCACACTGCCATTATTCCATGGGACACGCTAACCACATGGTGCAAGCACACACAGAATGTGTCTTCTAATTTCTTCAAGAGACATCACCCTGGGGCTTCCCTGGTGGCTCAGAGGGAAAGAATCTGCCTGCCAGTGCAGGAGACACCGGTTTCAATTCTTGATCCAGGAAGATCCCAAATGCCGTGGGACAACTAATGCCAGGCCTGGCAACTACTGAGCCCATGTGCCACAAACACTAAAGCTTAAAAGTTCTAGAGCCCATGCTCCACAGCAAGTAAAGCCATCACAATGAGAACCCCATGCACAGCAACTGGAGAGTAGCCCCCGCTTGCCACAGATAGAGAAAAACCTGCACAGCAACGAAGACCCAGCACGGCCAAATTATTAATTAATTAATTAAATTTAAAAAGCCGACTCATTAGAAAAGGCCCTGATGCTAGGAAACATTGAAGGCAGAAGGACAAGGGGATGACAGAGGACGAGATGGTTGGATGGCATCCCTGGAGTTTGAGCAAGCTCCAGAAGACAGTGAAGGACAGGGAAGCTTGGCATGCTGTAGTCCATGGGGTCACAAAGAGTCAGACATAAGGGAGCAATTGAACAACAACAATTTAAAAAAGAAAGACATCACACTGTGAAATGAAAATATCTCCTGACATATAAATAAACAAAAAGTATCAGAGCCATCAGAGATCTCTGGCCTTCAAGTGTGAATGAGGGCTCCCAAAACTGGGATCCAGTGGATGCTGCCACCCCCCATGGTGATTGCTGAGGATCTGGGGGAATGTAAGTAGCAAATCTGCCACTCCTTAAGGTGATCAAGGAAACAGGATTGGCCTCAGATAGGATGGCAACCCACTCCAGTACTCTTACCTGGAAAATCTCATGGGCAGAGGAGTCTGGTAGGCTGCAGTCCATGGGGTCACTAAGAGTCAGACACAACTGAGCGGCTTCACTTTCACTTTCATGCATTGGAGAAGGAAATGGCAACCCACTCCAGTACCCTTGCCTGGAGAATCCCAGGGATGGGGGAGCCTGGTGGGCTGCCGTCTGTGGGGTTGCACAGAGTCGGACACGACTGAAGCGACTTAGCAGCAGCAGCAGCAGCAGCAGCAGCTGAGGTGCATATGAAAGGAATGAATTCAGTGAGCCCAGAGGCTTACATCTTCCCATACAGAGAATGCTAAATTCCATAACTTCATACCTGATCTTTGATGTTCAGACTGCTTGTTCCATTTGTTGCAAACTTGTAGATGGCCTGACTTCCCCTACTGCCTCCTTGGAGCAGGTTTCTCAGAGCTACTGAGATACTGTCTCCCAGGCCTGGAGTCCTAAACATTCCCAACAAATTAAATAACTCTATTTTCAGGTTGTGACTATATTTTCAGTCGACACTCTGTGCTGGGACATCTTCAAGCTTGGAAAACCAATGTGATCTCATGCTTATTTGAAATGCAAATGTGAACCTCAAGATGTATATGTTGCAAGTGTAGAAGTTATGCTTTTCATTTTTTGCTTATACATTACTTTCTTGATTGTATTTTCTTTGTTTTTTCTTTGCTTCACTGCTAATCATAAAATAATCTAGCATATTTTTGTGGTAATTCCAAGAACAGATGAGGTGTACTCTGATTTGCTTGTGTGTTTGAGTCACTCAGTCATGTCCAACTCTTTGCAACCCCATGGACTGTAGCCCACCAGGCTCCTCTGTCCATGGAATTCTCTAGGCAAGAATAGTGGAGTGGGTTTCCATTCCTTTCTCTAGGGGATCTTCGAAACCCAGGTATCAAACCTGGGTCTCCCACACTGGAGCAGAGTCTTTACCATCTGAGCCACCAGGAAAGCCTCTGCTTTGCTTATTATTATTCAAATAACCTCTAACAGTTCTTTCTAATTAAAAAAAAAATCCAAAGTCTGGATTTCCCCTTCACTCTCGTAAAAAAACTTAATTTACTTTTGAGTTGCACGTAATATTTCCATGTTACGTATTTTGGGCTGGTCCTAAATTACTTTTGGATTGATAACGTTTGGCTGAAATTCAATTCCCCAACCATAAACCATCATAAAGAAGGTAGGAAAGGCTGTTTTACACTTGCATTAGGCAATTTTTACATATTCCTAAAATGCTAATTGTTGATTTTAGAGACCTGAAGCTAATCAATCCCATGGAGTTTGTAAAAGAATTACACGAAGCTCAAATCATTGCCTTATTTCTGTTGTGGCATTACCTATGTGTGGTTTCTAGTCTATAAGCTGTGGCTGATACATTCCAAATGTTCAGTTGTTTTTCTGATGAAGAATTCAATTCTCCTCCAGTTTAGAGCTGGAAAGACCAGACTTCTGTATTAGAGAGTATTCACTACATGCAGAACACTTCTGTAAACCCTTAAATGTCTTCAGTCAGTTCAGTTGCTCGGTCGTGTCCTACCCTCTGTGACCCCATGGACTGCAGCACACCAGGCTTCCCTGTCCATCACCAACTCCCAGAGCTTGCTCAAACTCATATCCACTGAATGTCTTACTATTTTCTTTATGATAAAAGAAAAATATATCATCTTTATCTTTATCTCTTATTGTCCCTACTTCACAAAGAAACTGAGCTCTAGAGGCATTAAGTGACTTGACAGAAGAGGGGAGGAGTCTCACAGCTGAAAAATGGCAGAACCACAATTTGATTCCCAGAAAATCTGACTGCAGGGAATCCATAACAATGGGAGGGAAAGCACATCTGGATATTTAAATCATCATAAGGAACAGTAAGGAAGCTTTTATATTTAGTTCCTGCTGCTGTTGCTACTGCTGCTGCTGCTGCTAAGTCGCTTCAGTTGTGTCTGACTCTGTGCAACCCCATAGATGGCAGCCCACCAGGCTCCCCCGTCCCTAGGATTCTCCAGGCAAGAACACTGGAGAGGATTGCCATTTCCTTCTCCAGTGCATGAAAGTGAAAAGTGAAAGGGAAGTTGCTCAGTCGTGTCCAACTCCTCGTGACCCCATGGACTGTAGCCCACCAGGCTCCTCCATCCATGGGATTTTCCAGGCAAGAGTACTGGAGTGGGGTGCCATTGCCTTCTCCGCCTGCTCCCAACTCCCTAAAATTTAATTCCTAACTACTAATTAATTCTCATTGACATCCACAACACAATCATGGCTTGCTTACTTAAGGATTGAAAGGAATGATGCTGAACTTAATGGACACCATGCCAGGCACTTTATTTGTTATTTCATATGATTAGCAAGAAAGTCCTAAAATGCTGTTTGATTTCCTATTATGCCAAAATAAAGCCAAGTTTCTTAGACTAAATATATTTGAAAGAAGAGATTATTATAAAAGCATCAGTAAGATTAGGAACAATAGAACAATTGAAGATTAACTGCTCATTTTCAATATTTGTCACAATATGGAGACGGCTGAGCTATATAAGCATATCATATTATGATAATATACAATAGATTTAAAAGGTGACAAAATATTTTTTTAAAAGGAAGAAGATATAAATCTATTACCTATCTATCCGTCAGTCTATTCATATATCCGCGTCCTTTCATCCATCTATTCTATTTTCATACAAGAGTCCTTGTAGAGAATCGTGGCTTTGTCACCTGTGCCATGGATAGCTAATAGCTCCAGATGTCTTTTAGTGGATAACTTCAATCCACAATGGTTGTGTGTCTTCATCAAACTTTTATTTCTCTGCTTGGTAGTTGCCCCAAGGAAGATGACAGAGAAAGAAGTTCTCTTTTGCAACCATATGGTTCAGCTTTTCTCTCTTCAGCTTCTCAAAGTCTCTCTTAGTATTGACATATTCCCCCATCAGGCTTTCCATCTATTCAACGCAGTTCAGCCTCTGGTCAATTGTAAAACCACCATCCTGCTCCAGTTAGAGTTGTTATTCCATATGAGCAGCCTGGTTGACCAGCTGGAGCAGGTGTGAATATTTATGCCTGTGTAGGGGGACAATGTGGTGCAGGCTAAGGGTGGGGCTTCAACTAAAATTTGTTGTAGTGAAAAAAGAGACTGAAGGAAATCCAAGAGATGGTGGTGGAGACATGTGCATGTATCAGGAAGAGTGGAGGAAACTGTTCTTTTGCCCAAAAGCAGTAAGCACTCACTCCTACCCTCTTACTGTAGGAAACTGTAAGAGGTATTTTCCCTCTTTGCTAGGAAGTTAGCCAGGACAAGAGTTGGTGATCTCCTCTAAAATATTATCATAATAGCAGTGATGCTGAACTATTCATATTTATATCTACAAGGTTACCATCCTGTCCAGCACATTGTTACTGTTTGATATGTGATTGTACAATGGTTGGCAGAGTGAATAGATGAATTTGTATGTTGCAGGGGATGCTGGATCCCAGATAAAATGTATTAGGAGATCGCAGTAAATGTGTTCCAGGAGGTGCTGGTGTATATGCACACCTTGAGGAAAAGCCTGAGATAGCAGTGAGTGTTGATGGAGTGTGTAAACATCCTTGGGAACCTGCTCGTCTTCAACTTCAGCCCCACTCTCTCGCCCACTCTCAGTTTTAAAGGACTGCATGTGATAATTCAGGGGTCACTTATGTGTGGGTGGAACTATCACAGAAAGGGAGTAGAGATTTAGAGGCCTCCTAATACAGCCACCCACTCAGTACTTCTCTTATTCATTGATCCTCTCATCAATCCATGAAACATTGTTGAAGACTTGCTGTCTATTCTAATAACTGTCCTAGGAATGAGGGATGCAAAGATGAATGACACTGTCATTGTCCTAAGAAATTTGCAGTCAAGTGGGGGAAGTAATTATAACAGTCTGTGGTAAAGCGTCAGGACTAAGAAATGGAACTCACAAAGGATATCTCGGGGTATCAGAGAAGACTTCCTGGAGGAAGTGATACCTGAATGAAGTGTTGAAAGTTGATTCTGCCTTAGTCAGTTATATATGCATACAAGAGGAGAGAAGGCTTCCCTGGTAGCTCAGCTGGTAAAGAATCCACCTGCAATGCAGGAGACTTGGGCTCTATCCTTGGATTGGGAAGATCCCCTGGAGGAAGGCATGGCAACCCTCTCCAGAATTCTTGCCTGGAGGATCCTCATGGACCGAGGAGCCTGGCAGGCTACAGTCCATGGGGTCTCAGAGTCAGACACAACTGAGTGACTAAGCACAGCACAGCACAAGAGAAGAGAAAAAGAAGGATAGTAGAGAAGAGTCCCCTACCTGGGGATTAGACACATGCCAAAATACAAGCAGGAAATATTTAGAAAACTGTGTGAACTTCAGTCTTATGAGAACACTGTGGTTAAGGTAGGAAATGGCAGGAGATGAGGCTGAAAAAATGGGCTGGGCTCAGACCTCCATGCTGGTGATGCTAGTTGTAAAGGACCCCGTTGCCAATGCAAGAGCCCCAAGAGATGCAGATTCAGTCTCTGGTTTGGGAAGATCCCCTGGAGAAGGAAATGGCAACCCACTCCAGTATTCTTGCCTGAAAAATCCCATGGACAGAAGAGCCTGGTGGGCTACAGTCCGAAGGGTTGCAAAGAGTCAGACATGACTGAGTGACTGGACACCGACAGCAGCAAGCATTCGATGTTAGACATTCAGCACAAGCACACCGATACACACACACACACACTCACAGATACACACATACTCCTCTCTTACTTGAGATTTTGGTTGTAAATTACAAAATCAACACAAACCTGATAGGAACTGGCTCTAAGCATCCAATAAAGACTTGAACACTGAAATCCTATGAATGATAGGAAAGGACCTAGGCTTCAGGAACAACAGGAATCAGGAAACTGAAAATCCTCAAGACTCTTAATCTTTCATTTTTCGTTGCATTTTTCTCTCCAGAAGGCTTAAGAAAAAACTGGGAACTATAACTACCAATCTATGCATGCATGCTCAATAACTACCAATAACACCTACATTTGGCATTTTATACCTTCAAGGACTGGACAGAAATTAATCTAACACTTGTTGTAAGTTAAAAAGCTAGATTATTAGGCAGTTTAGAGTATGGTGAATAATTCAGAATTTTCCTTGGTATGATGGGCCATTTGGAGATTTTATGGAGGGTAGTGAAAAGTGATGTGATCTGACTCAAGCTTTGAGAAAATCACTCTAATTGCTAATTGGAGAATGAAGGGTAGGCAGCATGGAAACCAAAGATGATACCAAAGATGATGATGGTTCAGACTAGAGTTTTGGAGGGGCCAAGAAATGATCAGATTGGACTTCTCTGGTGGTCCAGTGGCTAAGAATCCACCGCCAATGCTGGGGACACAGGTTCCATCCCTGATCCGGGAAGGTCCCACATGCCTCAGGGCAAATATGCCAGCAACTACTGAGCCTGTGCTCTACAGTTCAGGAGCCACAACTACTGGAGCTGGCGTGCCCTCGAGCCCGGGCTCTGCGACAAGAAAAGCCACTGCAATGAGAAGCCCATCTGCCACAACTAGAGAAAAAGCTCTCTCGAGACTCAGAGCAGTCAAAAATTAATTAATTAATTAAAATAAAGACATGGTCAGATTAGGAACATATATTCGATGTAGTACTGACAAGATTTGCTAATTCACTGAATGTGGGTATGAAAGACAGAGAAATTAAGGATGATTTTCAGTTTCTACATAAAGAACTAGGGGAAATGTTAGGATGAGGAATGGAGGGAGAGCATGTGGGTAGAAGAGCAAGGAATTCTGTCTTAAGTATGATAAATACGAGCAACTATGTAGCAGTTATCAGCTATTTACCTTCCAAGGATGTCACAGGGGAAAATGAATGTGCCTTGCAAATGATATACTAATTTGGATCTAAATTTTGAATTAAATTTAACATGCAATTGGATTAGAATTTAACATTTTGCATTTTTAGCTGATTGAATCAATGTTCTGAAAAAAAATGCAAGAAATTGCTCTTATAAGATTTTATATAGATCAGATTTAATTTCTTAAGAGTTCAGAGGAAGTGAGCCATTAGGCAGCAAGTTGATCCACAAATCCTACTAAACCCCTTAGTTTGTAGCCCCATCATCTCAATCTGAATTCACTGCTGCCAGACAGCTGGGACCTCGGGGAAAGGCTACTTTGAAAGCAGGGGCTCAACTTACTGCGTCTATCATATTGAGGGGGCTGTCAACCCTTCCACCCTTGGTCTTTAGTCTCTGGGACAAAGACTTGATTTTTCGAGAGAGTGAGTGGATTTAGGGATAGTGTTTGGTGTGATAGATCGGTATCTTTCTGTACTTTCCTAGAGGTGGGAAGGACTGTCAATTACTGCTTCCTTGTACATTCAGCCTAATTTCATGACAAGGGAAATTGGCCAGCTTGCTTCTGTAGGTGGTCCACTCCCCATTTTCATGTCTCCCCTTTGTGGCTTCCGTCTTCCAACAGCATCTTCATGACTGTGGCATGACCGCCTCTGTATCAGTGACTCCAGGGCAGGCTTGACAGTACCATCTGAGAATCTAGCCCTGATCTTTCTTTCAAGCATCTAGGAATGACCATGGTGTGCCTTCTGTCCAGGGACTCAATTTAAGAGTGACTTGGATCTGTGGTTTTCTGTGGAATCCTGAGAGAGAAGGGAAGGCAGGCTTGAAGAACCTCAGGCCTCCCACCTTCATGTCCACTAACAGCTCCCAGTTCTCTGTTATAGATTTTGGAATTCTGAATGAGGTTACATGTGGAACCACTAGAGGAGAAAAATGTTTGAAAATCACTGTTTAGACAAATATGTCTAAGACTTTCAAAACCAGGCCAACAGATTAGATTTGTGCCTTTCCTTTAATTTACCTCAGAAACATTTTGCAAAGAAGTAAAAACAGATCCAGGAGCTGAAGTACAGAAAATACTATCTGGCCCCCTTATCTGTGTACCATTTATCTCCACAAGTTGGGAGGGAAGAATAACATATTTTTCTCTGTTTGGCTCTGAGGGTTGGCCTGGGTTTTCAAAATTTCTTTTGGCTCTGGTTTGGCCTAGAATCCTTATCAAACTCTTACACTGTAGCAGAAAAAAGATTTAGTGTTTGCTACTCTATGGTTTTTCCTGTGGTCATGTATGGATGTGAGAGTTGGACTGTGAAGAAAGCTGAGTGCTGAAGAATTGATGCTTTTGAACTGTGGTGTTGGAGAAGACTCTTGAGAGTCCCTTGGACTGCAAGGAGATCCAACCAGTCCATCCTAAAGGAGATCAGCCCTGGGATTTATTTGGAAGGAATGATGCTAAAGCTGAAATTCCAGTACTTTGGCCACCTCATGCGAAGAGTTGACTCATTGGAAAAGACTCATGCTGGGAGGGATTGGGGGCAGGAGGAGAAGGGGACGACAGAGGATGAGATGGCTGGATGGCATCACTGACTTGATGGACGCGAGTCTGAGTGAACTCCGGGAGTTGGTGATGGACAGGGAGGCCTGGCGTGCTGCGATTCATGGGGTCGCAAAGAGCCGGACACAACTGAGCGACTGAACTGAACTGAACTGAACTGAACTGATTCATGTATTGGGGCTTCCCAGGTGGCACTAGTGGTAAAGAACCTGCTGCCAATGCAGAAGACATAGGAAACTCAAGTTTGAATCCTGGGTCAGGAAGATGCCCTGGAGGAGGGCATGGCAACCCACTCCACTATTCTTGCCTGGAAAATCCCATGGACAGAAGAGCCTGATGGTCTACAGTCCAAAGGGTCGCAAAGAGTTGGACACAACTGAAGCACGCAGACATGCTCTATCATTTACAAGTTTTCTAACCATTGGTGTTGACCTCTGTGCATGTAGTAAGAATAGGTGGAAGAACTAAGGTCTTTTCTTTCTTTCTTCCTTCCAATTACTGCTGAGTTTTCAGGATCAAGGCTTAGAAGTCATCAAAATAAAAATTCTCCCCCCATGATCTTTGTTCAGTTCAGTTTAGTCGCTCAGTCATCTCTGACTCTTTGCAACCCCATGGTGCAGCACACCAGGCCTCCCTGTCCATCACCAACTCCTGGAGCTTACCCAAACTCATGTCCATTGAGTCAGTGATGCCATCCAACCATCTCATCCTCTGTCATCCCTTTCTCCTCCTGCCCTCAAATTTTCCTGGCATCAAGGTCTTTTCAAATGAGTCGGCTCTTCGCATCAGGTGGCCAAAGTACTGGCATTTCAGCTTCAACATCAGTCCTTCCAATGAACACCCAGGACTGATCTCCTTTAGGATGGACTGGTTGGATCTCCTTGCAGTCCAAGGGACTCTCAAGAGTCTTCAACACCACAGTTCAAAAGCATCAATTCTTCGGCACTCAGCTTTCTTTATAGTCCAACTCTCACATCCATACATGACCACTGGAAAAACCATAGCCTTGACTAGAAGGATCTTTGTTGACAAAGGAATGTCTCTGCTTTTTAATATGCTATTTAGGTTGGTCTAACTTTCCTTCCAAGGAGTAAGCGTCTTTTAATTTCATGGCTGCAGTCACCATCTACAGTGATTTTGGAGTTCTCCCCGCCAAAAAATAAAGTCAGCCACTATTTCTACTGTTTCCCCATCTATTTCCCATGAGGTGATGGGACCGGATGCCATGATCTTCGTTTTCTGAATGTTGAGCTTTAAGCCCATTTTTTCACTCTCCTCTTTCACTTTCATCAAGAGGCTCTTTAGTTCTTCTTCACTTTCTGCCATAAGAGTGGTGTTATCTGCATATCTGGGATTATTGATATTTCTCCCAGCAATCTTGATTCCAGCTTGTGCTTCATCCAGCCTGGCATTTCGCATGATGTATTCTGCACATAAATGAAATAAGCAGGTTGACAATATACAGCCTTGATGTACTCCTTTTCCTATTTGGAACCAGTTTTTGTTCCATGTCCAGTTCTTAACTGTTGCTTCCTGACCTGCATATAGGTTTCTCAAGAGGCAGGTCAGGTGGTCTGGTATTCCCATCTGTTTCAAAATTTTCCACAGTTTATTGTGATCCACACAGTCAAAGGCTTTGGCATAGCAAATGATCTTTGTTAGGTGATGTGAATCAGCTTGGAGGTTTGAAAGTAAAAGTGTTAGTCACTCAGTCATTTCCAACTCTTTGTGACCCCATGGACTGTAGCCCACCAGGCTCCTCTGTCTATGGAATTCTCCAGGTAAAAATACTGGAGCAGGTGGCCATACCCTTCTCTAAAGGATCTTCCCTACCCAGAGATCAACTCCAGGCCTCCTGAACTGCAGGAAGATTCTTTACCATCTGAGCCACCAGGGAAGCCCAAACTAATCTGGGTGTGACTCAGATGGGACACGAACCCACAATCCTGGGATGTTTTATTGTTGTCCGAGGAAAACTAGAGTTCCATGGAAGCCAGCAGCTTCCTTCTGCCTCTTTCCTCTTACACTCCAGCCCCAGCCATTGTGTAACTGGGTTTACAAAAAGAAAAAAAAAAAAGAACATGGAAAAGTTCCTAAACTGCACTAACACAGGGGGGACTTGTAGTGCACCCAGAAATCCAGCGAGTCCTTCGGGAACCTGGCAGACAGATTCTGGCGTCAACAGGGCACCAAGCTCCAGCCCCAACTAAAGGTCTACAAACAATGAAGCTGTCCAGAGAGCCGGGAGGCTCTGATACCTGTACTTGCTCACAGATACCGCTTTCAATGCCTGGTCTGGGTCCCATCAGTTATACCTATAAAATGTGTTTCACAGGGCCACCATTAATGAGGTTCTGCTATGTGCTTGAGGAAGCCTTTTTTTTTCTTTTTTTCTTTCTTTTCTTTTTTCAATTTAGTTTCACTGGGCTGTGCATCTCAAGATCATTATGCTCTCTTCAAGTTGCTAATGAATTGAACTCAAGTAACCTTGAAGAAACAATATAAGTATAGTCAGACCTAATGTTAATTGCTTGGACTTCAAGGAAAAAATTTCAAACACATTTCCTTGAAATGATCTCTCTCTAAAACAACTGCTGACATTCCTTCCCAGGACACCACTTCCCCACCCCCGTCCACATGGTGACTACAGGGATTTGCTATGTCTTTATATGCCCAACTCACAGCAACCTCATGAACTGTAGCCCACCAGGCTCCTCTGCTCATGGAATTCTCCGGGCAAGAATTCTGGAGTGGGTAGCCAGTCACTTCTCCAGTGGATCTTCCGAACCCAGGGATCGAATCTGGGTCTCCTACATTACAGGCAGATTCTTTACCATCTGAGCCACCAGGAAAGCCCACTGTGTCCTTATATGACCCCACACCACCACTTAGAGATAACATGGGCCCTTCGAGGTGGTCCATCCACTAGCCACAGTTGACTGATTAATCCAAGAAAGATGCCATATCCAAGTCAGCTCACTGGGCCAAGTGTCTAAACTTGAGATAGACATGCAGAGGTCCTGCCTCTGTAGCTGGAAGATAAAATAAAATCATGGGCAGCTATATCTTGTGTCATTTTAGAAGGCTATTTCATATCAAGGGCCAAAGAAATCAACATGCAGGGAGCATCAGAGATTGATGGAAAGTGAGGAGAATGGCTTCATTTGTCCCGGGACTAGCTCCATCTCTAGCCTTCCCAACCTCTGGTGCTCTATTTCTTGTTTTTTTCCGTGTGTGTGTGTGTGTTTGTGTGTGTGTGTGTGTGTGTGTATGTGAGTGTGTAATTAAATACATTGCTCTCAGCTAATCGGAGGTTTGTTTCTGTAACTTGCATCTGTAAAAGTCCTACTGAATATGCTCTTGGGTACATCTTTAGGGCAATTTCTACTTTTAGAGGCCATATAACATTTATCAATCAGGCAGTTACGACTTACTTGCCTATGAAGACATATTAGATATGAAGCATTCTAGGCGAGAAAAAGACGGCATTATGAATTTGATGAAGTTTAACATTAGATTCTATATTCCTTACTTTTAAGAAGCTCACTTTCCTAAGAGTTTGACCTAGGCTCCCATTACCTGAATTGATTAAAACTGATTTCTCAGCCTCTTTTTTCCTCAGGCTTTATGTTATCCAAAATGCTTAACAAAAACAAACGACCTAAGCCAAATAGACTTAAGCAAAGGAAGAAATTAATTGTTGCCTATCACTAAAAAGCCTATGGTATATCTAGCCAGAAAAGTTTCAAAAGTGCTCAACTCATGTCATCAGGATTTGCCCCTCCATATTCTCCGTATTAGTTTAATTTTCAAAAAGCCTCTCTCCTCTTGGTGGCTTATTAGACACAGTATCTCTAGACCAAAATTTCTTAATAGTAGGTGAGTTTGGCTTCCCAGGAATATTTGACAAAGTGTGTTGACATTTTTGATTGTCACAACTGGGGACAGGGATGGGCAGTACTGTTGGCATCCAGTAGGTAAAACATTCTAAAGGGGTGTGCCTCAAATGTCAATAGAGGCAACTCAAATGTCAATAGAGTTGAGGTTAAGAAACTCTGCTTGAGGCATTCTATCACTAATGAAAGAGAGCTTCATTTTCTACAGAGATTTAGTGAAAGTTTAGGACTTATTGGCACTGGTTGGCTCAGCCTGGGTTATACCCTGAGAAAATCAATGTGGCCACAGAGTTGTCGTACTCTTATAGGCAGGTCTGAGTCCAAATATTATTATTACAAGGAAGAGGATTGTTGTTGTTTAGTCGCTAAGTTGTGTCTGACTCTTTTGTGACCCCATGGACTGTAGCCTGCCAGGCTCCTCTGTCCATGAAATTTCCCAGGCAAGCATACTACAGTGGGTTGCCATTTCATTCTCCAGGGGTTGAACCTATGTCTTCTGTGTCTCCTACATTGGCAAGTGGATTCTTTACCACTAGGAAGCCCAAAACGAGCCATCTAGGAAGCCCAAAATGGATCAAGGCAAGGGATTCAGTTCAGTTCAGTTGCTCAGTCATGTCCGACTCTTTGCGACCCCATAAATCGCAGCACACCAGGCCTCCCTATCCATCACCAACTTCCAGAGTTCACTCAGACTCACGTCCATCAACTCAGTGATGCCATCCAGCCATCTCATCCTCTGTTGTCCCCTTCTCCTCCTGCCCCCAATCCCTCCCAGCATCGAAGTCTTTTTCAATGAGTCAACTCTTCGCATGAGGTGGCCAAAGTACTGGAGTTTCAGCTTGAGCATCATTCCTTCCAAATAAATCCCAGGGCTGATCTCCTTCAGAATGGACTGGTTGGATCTCCTTGCAGTCCAAGGGACTCTCAAGAGTCTTCTCCAACACCACAGTTCAAAAGCATCAACTCTTCAGTGCTCAGCCTTCTTCACAGTCCAACTCTCACATCCATACATGACTACTGGAAAAACCATAGCCTTGACTAGATGGACCTTAGTCCGCAAAGTAATGTCTCTGCTTTAGAATATGCTATCTAGGTTGGTCATAACTTTTCTTCCGAGAAGTAAGTGTCTTTTAATTTCATGGCTGCAGTCACCATCTGCAGTGATTTTGGAGCCCCAAAACATAAAATCTGACACTATTTCCCCATCTATTTCCCATGAAGTGATGGGACCAGATGCCATGATCTTTGTTTTCTGAATGTTGAGCTTTAAGCCAACTTTTTCACTCTCCTCTTTCACTTTCATCAAGAGGCTTTTGAGTTCCTCTTCACTTTCTGCCATAAGGGTGGTATCATCTGCATATCTGAGGTTATTGATATTTCTCCCAGCAATCTTGATTCCAGCTTGTGTTTCTTCCAGTCCAGCGTTTCTCATGATGTACTCTGCATAGAAGTTAAATAAGTAGGGTGACAATATACAGCCTTGATGTACTCCTTTTCCTATCTGGAACCCGTGTGTTGTTCCATGTCCAGTTCTAACTGTTGCTCCTGACCTGCATACAGATTTCTCAAGAGGCAGGTCAGGTGGTCTGTATTCCCATCTCTCTCAGAATTTTCCACAGTTTATTGTGATCTACACAGTCAAAGGCTTTGGCATAGTCAATAAAGCAGAAGTAGCTGTTTTTCTGGAACTCTCTTGCTTTTTCGATGATCCAGCGGATGTTGGCAATTTGATCTCTGGTTCCTCTGCCTTTTCTTAAACCAGCTTGAACATCTGGAAGTTCACGGTTCACGTATTGCTGAAGCCAGGCTTGGAGAATTTTGAGCATTACTTTACTAGCATGTGAGTTAAGTGCAATTGTGCAGTAGTTTGATCATTCTTTGGCATTGCCTTTCTTTGGGATTGGAATGAAAACTGACCTTTTCCAGTCCTGTGGCCACAGCTGAGTTTTCCAAATTTGTTGGCATATTGAATGCAGCACTTTCACAGCATCATCTTTCAGGATTTGAAACAGCTCCACTGGAATTCGATCACCTCCACTAGGTTTGTTCATAGTGATGCTTTCTAAGACCCACTTCACTTCACTTTCCAGGATGTCTGGCTCTAGATGAGTGATCACACCATCGTGATTATCCGGGTCATGAAGATCTTTTTTGTACATTTCTTCTGTGTATTCTTGCCACCTATTTCCACCCAAATCCTGTGGACTTAGAGTAGGGGAGAGGTGGTTCCCTAAAGGAAAATAATGGTGTTCTTGCCAGAAAAAGAGTAATGGATGAATGGCAGTCAGGAACAGTAGCATCTACTAGAGCATCCTCAGTGGTAATAGTGACTCTATTAGATCAATGCATGTAACTGTGCCCATAAGAGAGATGTTAAGGAAAAGGATGCCCAGGCTATTATCATGTGAGCTCTAGAGACAGTATCCCCTTGTTTGTGGGTTAACCTAGAAGAGTAAAACAAGTGGGAGAGCTTCAGGTTTAGGAATGGTAGGCCAGTGGGATAAAGTTTAAGGGGCGAGTGGTAATATAGAGGAGCTTTTAAATGTTCATTGCCTTCTTTGTCTGCACTAAGCTGAGTCACAGCCATTATAGTGGCTCATTGTGGTAGGCAGAATGCTAAACAAAAATTCCCAAGATGTCCCAGCCTGTATGTATACTGTATGGCAGTATACACACTGCATACTTCCTATGAATAGGATGAATTTTGATCCCATATTTGGGTTCTATGATATGGACAATAGATGTTAAAATGAGGGATTACCTGGATGGGCCTAACCTAATCACATGAGCCCTCTAAAAGCAGGCAGTGTTTTCAGTTGGTGGAGGAGAAATCAGAGATTCAAAGCATGAGAATTATTTGAAGTTCTGTTGCTGGCTTGAAGATACAGAAGGTCAGGCAATGGCTATGTGTGTGTGTATCCACTAGAAACTGAGAGTGTCCCTGCCTAAGAGTCAGCAAAGAAGTGGGAATGCCAGTCCTGCTGATTCAAGAAGATAAGTTCTGCCAATAATCATGAACTTGGAAGGGAACTCTAAGGCTCAGATGGGAAAAGCAGCACTGGCCGTGTGTCCCATCCCAGTGAGACCCTGAGCAGAGAATCCAGTCATGCCATGTCTTGACTTCTGACCTAGAAAAATGGCAAGACAACAACTTTTTTGTTGTTTTAAATAGCTAAGTTTTGGGTAATTTGTCATGCAATAACACAGAACTGATATAGTTAGGTTTTAGTTCAAGATTGCCCATTTCCATAGACACATACTGCTCAAGTATTCTGTGGCAGAATCGCAGAAGTTATAACCCCACAGGCAACAATAAAGTTTGCAGGAGGGCATATTCGATTTTATGCTTACATGGACTTGGTATAGGAAGGACCACAGCTATTTTTGCCATCCACGAATCCGCTAACGGAAAATTAGCAGCATTGTTCTACCTCTTTTCTTTGCCCTTTCTTCTCACTGAATTCCAGCTATGATAAATTTGCCTTGCCTCTGGATTTACCTTGTAGTCTCACACCTTCCCACTCTGGGTCAAAAACTTTTCCCTCTGCCTGAGATGTTCTTCATCCTTGACTTTCCCTGATACATTTGACTTTTCCTTCAAGGTTTGGCTCAAGTATAATTTCCTCTGTGAAGAATTCCTTCCTTTCCCCAGCGCATAGTGCAACAAATGCCTTTAATCTCTCTGTGATTTAGATCTTCTTGGTTGACAATAAGGATTTTGAGAGCAGGAAGTCTGATCTGATTGATTTGGGCAATTCTCATGGCCTCTAAGCACAGGGCCTGGAATATCACAGGACTGTTGAATAGAAGTCTGCCCTGAGTCTTATTGGGTTGTCACTACAGTAGGTCATTGCTTATAACAACTGGGTATAAGATTTCTCAATTGGGCTTTGCTTTATCATGTCTCAGCAGCTTTGGGTGAAGAATCTCATGTCTCCTGGTAGTATCAATGCCTCACTATCCCAGCTGGTGATCTTGCCCAGATGAGTTGTTCTAGCAAGGACTTTTTCTCTTGCCTTCACTGAAATTGTCATTAAAAATTAATTTTTTTTTCAGCAGAAGTTCACAATTCCTGGGCATCAACTTCACTATAAGGCACACAGTGTGCATATAACCAATTTATTGAATAAATAAGACAGCAGAGCATGATTTCATAAAGAATATTTCTTACTTACTCACCTGTTGCTTACTCATGCTTACTCATTGCTTACTCACCCATTGCATGCTCACTCATTGCTTAATACAATGTGGGTGTTTATATATTTGGAAAGTGTAGTGTATGTGCCCTCAGGGGTCTGTGAGCTGGGAGAAATAGGACTTATGCTTGAGGACTGAGAAATTTGTCTGACTCAAATAGTATTAGTGGGCTCCCAAGCTCTAGACTGACATACAAGAGAGATATTTACTCTATTTTACTTAATCATCTGCTGACTATGCCTCAGATATCTGAGGCATATATATGTGTGATATACTATGCGTGAGAAAAGACTGATCTCTTACTCTTGGTACTGAAAAGAAATGTCAGCTCAAGTTGTCTAGGGCACTTGGGACTTACTTCAAATATATTAGCAAAATCTAACATTCTATTATTTTCACTGAAGTATAGGTGATTTACAATATTATATTAGTTTTAGGTGTATAACATAGTGATTCAATATTTTTTTAGATTATACTCCATTTACATTTATTTCAAAATAATGGTTATATTTCCCTGTGCTGTATATCTTTGTTGCTTATCTATTTTATACAAAGTGATTATATCTCTTAATCCCATACCCCAGTTTTGCCCTCCCCTCCTCCCTCTCCCCACTGTTATCTATTAGTTTGTTCTCTTTATCTGTGAGGCCATTTCTTCTTTTGTTGTTGTTGTTATATTCACTAGTTTGTTGTATTTTTTAGGTTTCACATATAAGTGATAACACATAGTGTTTGTCTTTCTCTGACTTATTTCACTAAGCATAGTACTCTCTAGGTCCATCCACATTGGTGCAAATGGCAGAATTTTATTCTTTTTATGGCTGAGTAATATTCCGTTGTATATAAATATTCATGTATATATCTTCTCTATTCATTCACCTGTTGATGGATATTTGTGTTCTTCCACATCTTAGCTATTGTAAATAATACTACTGTGAACACTGGGGTGTGCATATCTTTTCAAATTAGTGTTTTTTTTTTTTCAGACTCTACGTAGGAGTGGGATAGCTGGATCATATGATGGTTCTATTCCTAGTTTTTTGAGGCAACTCCACACTGTTCCATAGTGGCTGCACCAATTTACATTCCCACCAACAGTGTACAAAGGTTCTGTTTTCTTCACATCCTTGCCAACATTTGTTATTTATATTATTTCCTTGTGATGGCCATTCTGACAGATGATATGAGATGATATCTTCCTGTGATTTTATTTGCATTTCCCTGATGATCAGCAATGTTAAGTATCTTTCCATGTGCCTGTTAGCCTTGCACATATTCCCCTTAAAATTTTTCTATTCAGGTTTTCTGTCCACTTTTTTGATTGATATGTTTGGTTTTTTTATTTTAAGTTGTATGAGCTATTATATATTTGGCATATTAACCTGTTGTCAGCCATCATTTGCAAATATTTCCTCCAGTTTATTAGTCTTTTTGTTTTGTTGATAGCTTCCTTTTTGGTGTAAAAGATGTTAAGCTTACTTAGGTCCCATTTGTTTATTTTTGCCTTTATTTCTTTTGCCTTAGGAGGCAGATCCAAAAAAAAATTTTGCTATGATTTATGTCTAAGAATGTTCTGCCTATGTTGTCTTCAAAGAGTTTTATGGTCTCAGTTCTTATTTTTAACGTATTTTGAATTTGTTTTTGTTACTATAGAGTTAATATGTATATATTAACACAGAGTAGGAAAAAACGTTTATTTGTGCAAATATGGCAAATTAAAAAACAATTTAAATAATAAACAATAGTAAAAATAAGCCATTTAAGACATTGCACTAGGCAGAATTACTGAATCCTCATAGTAGCAAAACAATCCTATCTCATGTAGTTTGTGCTGAATACTTAAACTGGATAGAGAAGACTTTTAAAATGGAGACGCTCACGTGCTTCAAAGCTTTCTATAAATGTGCAGCCAGAATGTAATGTGAAGGTTTGTGTGTGTGTGTGTGTTTTTATGGGACTCCTCATAGCTAAGATATTTTGGAGGGTACATGACCATTTCTAGTCCTGAAAATAAAATCAGTCTAGTTGAAGTAAATAATTATGGTCAAGGAAAATAAGTTATTTGAAGTAGTCAGCTTCTAGTGAAAACATTCCAAGCCCAACAAGCAATTTTGTTCTTGTGTTTACCCTAGGACTCCATTACTACACCACAGAGACATGGGTCTTCTGTGTGTCTCTGTGCGGAGATTTAATTAACCATGAAGGTGCTTGATGGTGAGGAATCCTGCTTATTCATGGTGTTTTAACATCTATGAAAAGGAAATACCATGAGTTTCAGGTCTGGTCACGCAGCCATACGTTTCCATTCAGAAACAACTGGGAGGGGTGTATTCCTTAAATAAATAAACTGGCTGAAAATATGTGTGGCTGCCCATGAGATAAAATGACTGACAATTACCATTTCGATTGATTAAAATGACAATATTAGAAGGACTTTAAAAACATATACATATATATATGTATATGGCAAATGCTGAATAAATGAGAATATATCAGGATCCTACCCTTAAGTAAAGATTTTAATCAAGAAAGATCTTAGAAAGCAGTTGAACAATCTGAGGTCATAGACTCCAGTTGACCACTTGAATGTAACTTTAAAATATGCAATATAGATTTATACCCCCATGAAAAGTTATTTTTTGACAAGAATAGCCCCAATTTGGATTAACTAGAGGACTGGAAAAGAAGAGAAAAGCCATATGTGCCTCCACCAGCAGTAAAATATGAAACAAAAACTATAAATGTAAAGACTAGGTTTCCAGTGCTTTCAACTTCTACAACCTATTTGAAGAAGGCACAATACAATTTTCATATGTTACCTGGCCATGTGTTATCTGGTGGTCATTTTTCCCAGCTCTAGATACATTTTCAATTGCACAAACGAGTCACTTTAGTTTGCAGCCATCAGTTGGTCTAGACAGACAATTCTTTAGAGATTCACTCTCTTTTGATAAGTTTATCAGATTTCCAGCCTCATTTTTCCCTTACAAATTTCTACATACTCCTATCTCTCCTGCTTGCACATGTAATGTAATGACATTTATTGGTTGGTGAAGGTCATTCAGTGGCCTAAAGCCTTCGATATCAGCAGAAAGATCAGAAGAAAAGAACAGTCTATAGTGGATTCTGCACACCCACCAAACTTTCCTGTTGGGAATCATTCCTTCCTCACCAACCATAAGAATAACCATCCCCTACCTGAATCCCAGTTTCCTGAAATAGTGAATCCCAAGGGAAATCAGGTGACCCAAGAAGTAGACCAGTGGAGGAGTTAGGAACACACTCGGAATGATCCTGCACCTACGTTCAAGCCCTAATTTTGTCACTGCTAGATTTGCAATCCTAGGCAATTACCAACCTTCTCATATTCCTTTTCCCTGCTGTAAAAGGGAGAGTAATTGTGAGGAGTACATGAAAAAAAATGCCTAAAAATTTCCCTGCACAATGCTCAGAATATTATAATCAGCCAATAAATATTAGCTAGTCTTGCTAAAACTCAGATGCAATCATTTGAACCTCAGCAGGGAGATACTGGGAGCACGGCATATAAAAATTCTGTATTTCTACTGATATTTATTTGCTCTGGCAAGCTTTATTTTGTATGAGCACACACAAAAAAAGAGTTCTATCAATAGAGGGGCTTATTTAAAAAAAAAACAAAACAAAAGAGTAGGGAGAGCTTTAATCAAGTTGTGCTCAGGCATGGGGATATTTTTTGTTTATTTTCAGAGCAGAAGCACTGGGCTTTGGGAGTCCTATCCTGCCGGATGTGTGAGATATTTAAAAATCAATTCCAGAAACCAAAGTGGTGCTGTTCAAGACGCATCAAGGGGCAGATTTGAGCTACACGGGCAATGTAAATAATGTAAAGACACAAGTCACACTTCACGGTAAGCTGAACCAAATAAAAGGAGTCAGACAAGCTAATGAAATAATTAAAATTAGTGGAAAAGGACCGGTTGACAGCAAGAAGTCCATTTCTGTAGACAAACCACTTAGCTCTCAAAACATATACACATTCATATATGATGGCTACAAATGAGCTTGCGATTTTCCTCTGAAAGTATTTGAGCAGGAAATAAAATCTTTTCCCAGTGGATGAAATAACAGTCGTTTCTGCCAATCTAAGCAAGGCAGATTTAAATTTTATATGTGTCCAAGTGCTTGTTCCCCCTTAGTTAATAACCTGCATGGTGGAAACATTTCAAATGAAAGGGAGTTCACAGCCCTACAGCCCAGCTCTGAATATATCTTACCATACATGTAAACAAGCAAACCATTATGTTTCTTATTGAGATAAAGAATACAATGATAAGTGGGGACTTTTCACAAAACAAAGAGCTTCCTGTTGGGAGTGTGGATAATCTTCCAGAAAACCCTGTGTTTTGGCAAATCTCACCAGATTAATCTATTAGGCATCTCCTTTCATTATCAAATTTCTGCTGCCTATCACCGTGACTGCCTTATCAAGCACCCCTTTTTCAAAAGCAGGCCCATTCCTAAGATTTCAGATGCTGGCCTTCCTTGCTCAGAAAACAGGTGCCCCTACTGTTTGCAGGCAGCAAAGGGCTCTGCACAGAAGCCTGGGAAAGGGCAGGACTATCAGACTCTGTTCTACCTGAAGGAACAGGTAACAGAAAACTGTTGACTCAGTGAATAGAACTTAATTGGCATGCATTAGCCAGAAGTGAGTGTTTTTCCGAATTAAAATTCTTTCAAAATTTCCCACTGACAAGAAAAGCTTAGAAAAGAAAAAAACACAGAAGATTATTTTGTGATTATCCAATGGACAGCTTCAAACAAGGGAACTATTCTTTCTGGAATTCTTTTGTAAACATTTTGTTCACCCAAATTCATCCTTTAAATTAGGTATTGAGGTTTATGACAACTTCACAGAGTTACCTATAGGGCTTAATGTTATGTTGGGAACATTGTCGATATTTAGGAGGAAACAAATTCCATGGCTTTACAAAAGACTAATATTCCAAGTCAATTAGCATGATGTATCAGGTTTTCTGGTTTTCAGTATGTCTCCATTCGCCAGTCTGTCTTCTTTTCTTACTTAATAAAACCGGGCATGTGGTTTCTGACCAAACCTTTTGTGTGCTAGGCCAGGGTCACCCACCAACACAGGACAATGAAACCCACCGCTAACACAAAAGCTCAGTTTCTCTGGGGATGTGCCCAAATATGCATATATAAGCACCAGATTTTTTATATTACAGGTAATATTTGTAGTCTAGATATATGTTCTACTGATATTAAAAGTTATTTGCAGATGGTCATTCAGAGGAACACAGTCACTTTGTTTTGCTTAGTCAATGCCAGGATTTCTTCAACTTCTTCTTGTCAAATCTGTCCCCAGCAAGTTCTGGTCTTTCTAGCCTTATCCAGGCCCATCTGCATTCTCCAGCAAGTAGAAAGACTTCATTCTCTACTGTGAACTGAGCTCTTAAAAACTTGGCCGGTGTGTGCTTTACTGTAATAAAATCAAGGCATTCAGGAAGGCCACCGTACTGACAACCGGAAGATCCAGTCTGCCTGCAGCTCCCCTGCCTGCCGGCAGGATGCTCAGCACTTGGGTGCTGGCTCTCCAGGGTGGTAGGAAGCAATTGATAAGCGCATGCCTTTGCTTCCGGCCCTCTACAGCACTCGCTTTGTTTCATCTACAGATGATTAAATGGTCTACAGGGCAATTATGAACTGGAGGAAGGAACAGCCAACTCTCTCCAGGTTTCCTCAATCAGCGTGATTGAATTTCTCAAAGGCAGAGAGGCAGTAGCAGGAGGCTTTTCGGGGACTTTTCCTGGAAAATGTTCCTGCAGCTCAGAATTGAGCCTTTTTCATTTAACTGCTTGCTGTTTCATTTTATTATGTGCAAATTGTGGCTTAATAGATTTACAGTCGCTATAAACTCACAACCCTCAGGTTAGCCCAAGTGGCTAGTACTTATTAAAATGACTGATATGAACCCCAGAAAAGTGACGGCTACAAATTCTAACCAGAGGCGAGATAAACTCCATTTTAATAAATGGCATCCCCGCATCCTACACTCTTCCAGTCAATGGGGTAGTGTTTTTATTGCCCCTTATAAATGATAGAAAAATATAATACATTCATTTAGAGGGAGGAGAAATAATGGGAAAGTGCTTGGGAAAAGCTGAAATAGTTATCATGTCACAGTTGACAGGTAAAATCCTCTTCCTTAAAGACATTGGTTTGGAAATTTATACGGTAGGGAAATATGTATATTATGGGGAGGGAGGTGGGAGGGGGATTCATGTTTGGGAATGCATGTAAGAATTAAAGATTTTAAAATTTAAAAAATTAAAAAAATAAAAAAATTAAAAAAAAATAAAAAAAATTAAAAAAAAAAGAAGCAAAAAAAAAAATAAATAAATAAATAAATACAGGGTTTAAAAGGTTTCATTTTTTGTAAAAAGCAGACAGATATTGGAATGAATTTCTTTCCTTTCTGCATATAAAACAGCAACAAAACATCATCCTGTAGTCCAATACACTGCTTATTCTTTCTGTAGCAGCATCTCCATCATGGATTACCAACAACAACAGTCATAGGCAGACTCCCAGTGGTTGAGTCACTTATGTAATATGAGTGATGTTTATAGATACATTGAACTAATCTGTTACTCAAATGGGGCTTTGGAAAATAGCTTCTTTAAAACTGTGCAACTCCTTTGAGCAACTGGCTTATAAAAAGAATAGGTGTATAGGTGTCATAATACCCCTATATGGTTCCTGAAGCCCAGTAACTTGCTTCTTGACCTTGGACTCAGTGATGGAGGCTTCATTTTGGACCTTTCCAACTCAGGTTTTTCATGTGTTAAATGGACCTTTATCTTCTCTGATTGGCTCATGCCATTTCAAAAATCCGAAGTTAAAAAAAAAAAAAATCCAAAATCCCAGAAAAGAGAAATAGCTTTGATAAGTACAAAATGGTATACCAAGGGCAAATTAATGTAACTATAACACTTTGTCAAAAAGATTTCATTGGCTGCGTTGGATTAGTGGTCTAACCTGATTAGTTGTTTGTCAGTTGTTAAAAGCATCTATGGGGATTGGGATGGGACATGGAAAATGTGGCCTATCAGAGGAAGGACAAAAACAATGTAGAGGGAGAAAATCTTTTACATTGTGACCTAAGTTTCCAAGAAAATCACATCAGCAAAGACACATATTCAGGATTCTGTGAAAGGATATAGCCTTTTTAAGTGTGAGCAATCAGTGATTTTGAGACTACTGTTTGAATGCTCAGATCCAGGGCTGGGTAAGTCTGGACTGTTTCATGATTAAGCAGAACAAAGTGAGTCCTAATTTTACATGACATGTTGGAAACACACAAATCAGTAAACACTGAATAATAAGACTGCCATATGAAAGCTTCATCGGGATAATATAATTTCTCTTGGTATCATTTAGACTAAAGGAATCTTTTTGCTTTAAATTGTATAATAAAATCTATGATCAAATACTAATCTTAGGAATCTGAGTTCAAGCCACTAATTTAAGTGAATTAATTTTAAATATTTAAATAATATATTTTACTACAGTGTAATTTCATTGACTAATTTATTTTTCCTGAGTGTTTTCCAAAGGAAATCAACTTAATCTATTAGAGATTGGATTAAGTAATTAGCAAATTACTCAGGCTGCCAATTATCTATTTCAACTCTTAGCAAAATCTTTACAAGGGGGAAAAGGATGTGAAATTCTAGTCGGATTGCTTCCTTTTTGAAATTAGTAAAAGACTTGAAGCAGTTGGGGGTGAAAAAAGTTAACAAATATTTTATGTCAGTCAGAGGATGTGATACAGATTTTAATAAATTTAAATTCATTACTATCTTATTTGAAGATTGGCATTCTGTAATTAATTTGGAAATAATAATATGGATACATGACATAACCCACATAAGGCAATGAAGTAATTTAAAATGTTTGGGTAAAAATATGTTAAAGAAGAAACCAACCATATAGAGTGAGAAATACAAAAATGTTTGCTGAGGAGTTTACTTTATCCACAGTTTCTTTGAATTGTACTCAAAATCCCCAAGATGTTTTAAAAAATGTGTACAAAAAGCATTTAAATATTTAAGTTAATGGTTGCATATATATTTTTCTTTTGTTTACAAATTTCCCATCTTCCTAAAATCAAAGGAATATATAATTATTCACTGAGTAACATTATTTGGGGGAAAAAAAATCTCTGTATGAAATGCCCTTGAAATAACATCTGTTTAGTATAAGGTAGGTAGAAGAACAATCTTTAATTCATCCATCCACACAGCCACTTAAAGTCTAAGAATATGTAAAGTATAATGTGATTTGCTGCATTTTTGTTGTGAAACATAATATTAAAATGGTTCAGAAGCTCCCAAATGTAATTTTAAAATTGCATAGACTTCTACACTTCATTAACAAACGACAGATGTATAGATAATAAGGCTCTAGATTGGAGACTATGCTATTGAGCAGCTGTTAGCACAATGCGGAGGCCAGTTGCAAATCTCATCAATAGTTTCACTGGTTTCCACCACTTGAATGAAAAGTGATAATGTATAGATCTCGCAGTCATTAAGAACTTTCCGTTATTCCTTTAGGATTAATTTGCACTGACCCAGAATTTTGTATTTGCTTAACACAAGCCGTGGGTTACTTTGATGTTATCTGCTTCTATAAACAGTAATATACAGTCCTCTCCTGGGCTAAAACAGCTCTTATTCCAGTGAGAATTGACGGTATTAATCATTCTGAAGTCCAAGAGTACTGATCATAAATTGTATGCGGGGCCCTCACTAAGTACCTCCCAGGACTCTCATTTATCAGTAATTCCTCTTTTCCACCTGGATATAAATATATGAAGAGTAATTTATCTCAGAACTTGGGCTCTGTGATCTTCTTGATGTCTGAGTGACAAGAGAACCATTTTGTCAACAAATAAATATTTATTCTCCTAGCTTTTGAAATAAAGAGCTAAATTATCTGCCATTTCTAAAGCCTGATTCCCTCAAGTGGCCAGAATCGAAAATGCACGTGTTTCCCTGAAGTTTCACATATATGAAACAAACCCGGATGATGGCAGATAAAAGGAATCATTTTCAACAGCGTTAAAAATAAAAGATAGTAGCTTTAAATCATGTCCAAGATATCAACATAGACTTATTTTTTTACCATACAATAAGGCTAAAAAATGCTAGTCTACAATTTATGAACCATTGGGTCTGGAAAAAATGTCTGGAGAGCATTATATTTTTTAAAATGCAAACTTGCAAAGATCTGCAGAAATATTTATCTTAAACTAAAGCTGAACAAATAACTCAGCTTAAGATTAATACAAATCAAAAGAAAACACAAAAGTAAACTTTGTTACACAGGTATTATTAACAAAGTCTTCCTCCAACACCCCCTACAAATTAGCTGCCAAATCTGAGAAGTGGTTGAGTCTGGTATATATTTTTTAAGGGAAAATATCCTTATAAAATGCAGAAGAAGATAGGCAAGGGGGACAGTAACCAGAAAGGATATTCAGATGGAAGCCTTTAATTTCAGGAAGTGTTCATTTCTTCATATGACCTCATTTGGTAGCTTTTGGAATTTTTCATCACATAAGTGAAAGAAGGCAAACTAATACACACAGACTCCAACTCCTGAACACAGAGATATTTCTGCAACATTTCTGGTTTCATCCCAAGCATGGCTTGGATTTGTGAATTTTGAAGCTCTCCCTGTTTCACTGTGAACATTTGGCTTTGAAATTTTGCTAGGCTCCAAACTTATCAGTGTTGAGTTTATTTTATGTTAATCACCTTAAAAATCCAATCCTTAAAATGTCAATAGAAACAACAAAAATATAAATAAACCATTGCAATGAGCCAA
Source organism: Ovis aries (assembly GCF_016772045.2). NCBI lineage: Eukaryota > Metazoa > Chordata > Mammalia > Artiodactyla > Bovidae > Ovis > Ovis aries. The sequence continues at coordinate 48,168,324 of NC_056062.1, forward strand.
AAAGACCCAATTTAAGAAGGTAAACCTAAAAAAATTTTGCCAGAGTGTAAACGGAAAGGATTAAACACTTTACAAACACAATCTTTTCTTTTTTCTAAAACTATGAACACCACAACTTCTTTTTCCAAACACGATCAAACACACACACACACACACACACACACACACAGAAACAGACTGTGGAAATACGTGATTCCCCAAATTATTCTACAAACCGCCATTTGACAGTCTCTTTTGGAAGCTTAATTTAGCGTATGCAGAGTCCTGCTTTCAAAGCCCAGCTTCCTTGGTATTGTAGCTCCTCATTAGATGAGATCTTCTTCTCATGTTAAAATCTGAGTTTGCCATTTGTAAATTGCATTGTTTGCAGAGTTCAACACTGAACTGCCTGAGTCAAGAATACCTGAGTATTCTTGTTCCTATCTAAGGATGCCCCTCCTGTTCCAGGTTTCCTAACAGGCTGAATACAAGAGCCTTACTAACAAAAATGTCTCCCCTAAACAGGGGCGATGGTGTTTGACATTCCATCACAAGACTCCATTTGGATTTTTCTCTTTGACACTGCTTTTACAAAACATAATTTCCAACACATGCTGTTAGCATACCCAAGATGCTGGGGAGAGGCAGGGAATGCGGAAGGATATTGCATGACCTCTTGAAGGATCTCTGCATGTATAGAGGCTCCTCCCACTCCAGCCCCATCTCCCCACTTCCCAGACTACTCCCAGTCACTCTGCTACAGGCATGGAAACATTTCATACCACCCCTGGTCTTTCACCATGCCCTGCATAGCTGCTTAAACTTTCACTTTCTCTCTCTTACACACACACACACACATGCATGTATTACAGTTTTAATGAACTTTTCATTATGCCAAGTTCTTTCGTCATTCTGTGTGTGTATGTGTATGTGTTTGTTCGTCATTCAGCTGTGTCTGACTCTCTGCAATCCATGGACTGTACCCCGGTAGGCTCCTCTCTCCATCGAATTCTCCAAGCAAGAATACTGGAGTGGGTAGCTATTCCCTTCTCTAGGGGATCTTCCCAACCCAGGGATAGTACCTGGGTCTCCTGCATTGCAAGTGGATCTTTTACCATCTGAGCCAGGGAATCACTTCCTAACTCCTTCGTATAGACTTGTTTTCTTCTCCCTGCAGTTTTTTTTTTTTTTTTTTTTTGCTTGTTAAACTCCTACTTTGTTCTTTAAGATCCAGTTCAAATGACATTTTCCCAGTGAAATCTTTCTGAGATATTCATTTATTATTTATTCAAGAATTATTTATTGGGTACCTCCCATTTGCCAAGAAGAGCATTTGGTGTGAGGATTTTAGTGGTAAGCAAAAATAGACCAAATTTTTGATAAGCTTAAGGTATAGTGGAGAGACAAAGTGAAAGTGAAAGTCAGTCTGTGTCTGACCCTCTGCAAACCCCATGGGCTATACAGTCCTTGCAATTCTTCAGGCCAGAATACTGGAGTAGGTAGGCTTTCCCTTCTCCAGAGGATCTTCCTGACCCAGGAATCAAACCGGGGTCTGCTGCATTGCAGGCAGATTCTTTACCAACTGAGCTATGAGGTAAGTCCAGTGGAGAGGCCTATATTCAGTGAATACATACAAACAAATGAGATTCTATACCTGTTAGTGCTATGGAAGAGTTTTTCATTGCCATGATCATCTGAAGAGGTAATGTTTGTGTGGAGAGTTGAAGGATGGATACAATTTAGCAAGTAAGGAGGAGGGGATTAGAGTGTTCTAGGCTGAGGGAATAGCCTGTACAAAGGTTGGGATGGGAGGGATTACAGCAAAAAGAAGAGAGTAGAAATAAGCCAGAATTGAATTATGCAATGATTCCTTATTTGAATCATTAAAAGTGTACAAAATAAAAGAAAAAGATATACTAAACTCACAAAAATTAAAATCTTTTGCATTTCAAAAGACACCATCAAAAAAGTGAAAAGATAACCCATAGAATGGCTTGTATCCAGAATATATAAAAAGCTTTTATAATTCAATAACAAAAATACAATCCAAGAAAAGTAGGGAAACAATTTGATCAAACATTTCTCCAAAGAAGTTACACAAATATTCAGTAAACATATGAAAAGATATTAAATTTCATTAGTTGTTGTTGTTCAGTCACTCAGCCGTGTATAACTCTTTGTGACCCCATGGACCACAAGCATGCCAGCCTTGCCTGTCCTTCAGCATCTCCAGGAGCTCACTCAAACTCATGTCCATCAAGTCAGTGATGCCATCCGACCATCTGACCCTCTATCATCCCTCTATCATCCTCCTGTCTTCAATCTTTCCCAGCATCAGGGTCTTTTCCAGTGAGTCAGCTCTTTCCATTAGGTGGCCAAAGTACTGGAGTTTTAGCTTCATCACCAGTCCTTCCAATGAACACCCAGGACTGATCCCTTTTAGGATGGACTGGGTAGATCTCCTTGCAGTCCAAGGGACTCTTGAGAGTCTTCTTCAACACCACAGTTCAAAAGCATCAATTCTTTGGTCCTCAGCTTCCTTTGGAGCCCAACTCTCACATCCATACATGACTACTGGAAAGACCATAGCTTTGACTAGATGGACTTTTGTTGGCAAAGTAATGTCTCTGCTTTTTAAAAAGGTTGATCATAGCTTTTCTTCCAAGGAGCAAGCATCTTTTAATTTCATGGCTGCAGTCACCATCTCAAGTGATTTTGGAGTCCATGAACATAAAGTCTGTCACTGTTTCCATTGTTTCCCCATCTATTTGCAATGACGTGTTGGGACTGGATGCCATGATCTTTGTTTTCTGAATGTTATTAGGAAAATACAAACCAAAATTATGATAAGATACCACTTCATACCCACAGAAACGGCTATAATAGGTAGATGGAAATAAAGGTTGACAAGAATGTGGAAAACTGTAACCTACATGGCTGGAGGGAATATATGAAACAGTAGAGGTATTGGAAAATAGTTTTTCATTAAAAAAAAAATAGGCATCATATGATCTAGCAGTTCCTCTTCTAGATATCTATCCGAGAGCAGCAAAAGATACATGTCCACCCAAGGATTGTGCATGAATGTCCATGGCAGCATTATTCATGACACCTCTAAAATAGTGACAACCTGAATGCCCATCAGCTGAGGAATGGATAAATAAAATGTGGTCTACCATACAACAGAATACTATTGTACAATAAAAAGAAATGAAGTATTGAAACATGCTTGCAACGTGGATGACCTTCAAAAACATAATACTCAGAGAAAGAAGCCAGTCACAGAAGGATGCTTATTATGTGATTATACTTACATAAAACATCTAGAAAACGCAAGTATGGAGTTGGGGTTTTCGGACCAAAGAGTAATTGTGTATGGATGCAAGATTTCCCCACAGGGTGATGGAAATGTTCTCTATTTAGATTGAGATGATGTTTGTAAAACTAAATATATCACAATTTTTTCAATTGTATACTTAGAACAGGTGAAGAGTGACTTCTATGGTATATAGATTATATTTTAATAAAGTAATCCAGAAAAATCAAAAGCCTGCACAGCTGGAACCCATATTGTGAAGGAGACGTGGGGGGACAGGACACCCGAGCAGGGTGATGTGGGGTCTTGGAGGCTGCCATATTAGAAGCTTTGTTTTTATTCTCAAAGGGGTAGAAGACTATAAAAGGATTTTAATCGATGAGTGATGATGATGTAATTAGATTCACCTTTTGAAGAACTCTATGGTAAAAGCACACAAAAAACTTGGAGTTAAAGACACACCAGGTAGATTGTATATGTGTTTATGTGTGTGTGTACATACTCACCAAGTCAATATTTCTAATTTCAGAGCTACCATATTCAGTAGTGACTTACTCATTTGTCTGCCTTTATCTATCCATTTCAGTCCTGAATATTCATTGGAAGGACTGATGCTGAAGCTGAAACTCTAATACTTTGGCTACCTGATGTGAAGAACTGACCCATTGGAAAAGACCCTAACGCTGGGAAAGATTGAAGGCAGGAGGAGAAGCAGACGAGAGGATGAGATGGTTGAATGGCATCATTGACTCAACGGACACAAGTTTGAGCAAGCTCCTTGCTGTTGGACAGGGAAGCCTGGCATACTGCGGTCCATGGGGTCTCAAAGAGTGAGACATGACTGAGCAACTGAACTGACTGATCTGTCCTTTTATCCTTTCTTCCTGCAGCTCTGGAAGATGGGAGTGATGTCTTATTTAATCTCGTATTCTAGTACCCAGCCCTTGTCTGGCATCCAACAGGCCCTCAATCACTATATGATGAACGATCTTCAAAGACCACTGGACCACAGAGCAACCTCAGCTTGACTACTCTGCTGATATGACAGACTGCTAGTCTTCTGTCCAGTTCGGTACTTTTATAACTGGAGTGACAGATCTCTAGTCAGTGCCATGCTTCCCACTCTGCCCTAAACTCTTTTGGAATCATTATTTTAGGCACATATAAGTAAGCAAACTGTAGTAACATGTTCTCTGCGAGCCTATTGCAGTTGTTCAAATATTGGCACAAAATTCTAACTTAGGTATTTTCCAAATTTTGTATACTCTCAGCCTGTAGTCTTGAAAGCCTGTTTCCACAGGCTGAATGTGATTTGTTAGACTGAATAAAATATTGGTAAAATTGATTATGCTACCTGAAACTGATGTATAAAGATATATATATCTTTATATATATGTATACATATATATATATATATATGTATACGTGCTAAGTCACTTCAGTTCTGTCCAACTCTTTGTGATCTCATGGACTGTAACCTGCCGGGCTCCTCTGTCCATGGGATTCTCCAGGTAAGAATACTGATATGGGTTGCCATGCTCTCCTCCAAAGGATCTTCCAGACCCAGGGACTGAGTCCACGTCTCTTATGTCTCCTGCATTGACAGACAGGCTCCTTACCACTGAGCTGCCAGAGGAGCCCATATGAATTACAGTGCACAATCAATTATATGAAATGAAGTGAAAGTCGCTCAGACGTGTCTGATTCTTTGCGACCCCATGGAGTATACAGTCCATGGAATTCTCCAGGCCAGAATGCTGGAGTGGGTAGCTATTCTCTTTTCCAAGGGATCTTCCCAGCCCAGGGATGGAACCCAGGTCTCCTGCATTGCAGGCAGATTCTTTACCAGCTGAGCCACAAGGGAAGCCCCAAGAATACTGAAGTGGGTAGCCTATCCCTTCTCCAGTGGATCTTCCCAACCCTATGAGCCTCTCAAATAAGAGGGTTTCCTGTCATATTATTCATACACAACACATACTCACTTGAATATGTGTATATATATATATATATATATATATATACACATATATATATATATAAATACTAGGACAGGAAAGCCTCTTTTTTGAGAGGCTTATATAATTGATTGTGCACTACAATTCATTTTCAAGGAAAGAAGGGAATTGAGATGGAAAGAAACTCATATCATAGAATAAGGAAAAACAAAGTGATTCCCACCCCATACCCTAGAGATAGTTCATGTTCAGCCCCATCATCTCCATTTCACATATACATGTGGTGTTTTGAAAGAGAACTCAAGTCCAGAATTAGGAGCATGAGACCCTGAATGAAATAAAGACCCTATTCTGTTGTATAAAGAGTCATAAACAAAGGGAAAAACAAAAACAGGAAAATCTTTTTGAAAATGAATCGGCTAGAATTATCTCCTACCATTTTACTTATTTAAAAGTCAATTTCATATGATTTGACAAAATTTAAGGAAATTATGCAAAAGAAATTGAACCCATGGCTCAGAGGGTAAAGCGCCTGCTCGCAATGCGGGAGACCTGGGTTCGATCCCTGGGTCGGGAAGTTCCCCTGGAGAAGGAAATGGCAACCTACTCGAGTATCCTTGCCTGGAGAATCCCATGGATGGAAGAGCCTGGTGGGCTACAATCCATGGGGTCGCAAAGTGTCGGACACAACTGAGCGAGCTCACTTCACTTCACTTCTTCATGCAAAAGAAATCAGTGAGCATTAAATGACTCTCATAGCACATTTATATATATTCTTTTCACTATTTTGATAGAACCTCTATTGAATCTATACTCCTGGAACTGCAGACTTGGGGTTCAGTGTAACATGTATTACCTAGGTAAGTTACTGGTTGCCGTACAGCTTTTCTTCCACACACAATTCATGATCTTTGGGGTACAGAAAGCCAGAGAGGCACTGAAAAAGAATTTGTCCAGCAACCATTTCAATCAAATGTTCTGTTTAATTTTTTAACAGTCCAAATTGACTGGTTATATAAATCAGCTGTTGCTGCATTCATATATAGGGAGGAACCATTGGTGAATGTTTTGATTTGCTGTAACTGACTGAGCTAAAATCTTTACTGCTTTAACCACTTTTTAAATCACTTTATTACATTTTGGAGAACTTTCTCCAATTTGCTTTTCTCATCGAGTTCAACCTTCAAAGATTGCCTAGTGTTCTAAGGTTTAGATGTTTTTGAGTAATTCAAAAGAAAAAGAGGCAAAAGAGGTAAAAATATGTTTCTTTCATTTTGCTATCAGTCAAAAATAAAAGCAGATTTCTCTCAGACTAGACCCCACCCACAAATCAACTTTGAGAAGCATCAAACAGTAATGTAATTTCAAAAGAAAATTTCTTAGAAAATAACATAAGCTGTTAATGATTGTACTGCTACACAATTTGGAATCTATCTGTAGCATAGAGCTTTTATCAAGTCCAGGTGCTGTTTTAAACATTTTAACTTTAATAATTTAGACTACAGGAATGATATAAACCATCTGTATCTTCCTGGTTGTAAGTAGTGAATTTCCTTCTCGCAGTTGGACTGCACTTACATTCTATAAGCCAAGGGGGCAGTTAGCCTCTCCTTGTACGGTAGCCATCTTTTGTAATAGAATCTGAAATAAGAGTATGTTGTGCATAGTTGTGTTATATGGTCTGAAACTTAAATAAATCTGTTTTGAACAATACTTAAACATTATTGTGCAGCTTAAAGTTAAGTTGTTGCAGTTTAGAAGTCAGGAAGATTTTATGAAGACCTCATATTTTGGACTATAAAGACTTAGAGCTTTTCATTAGTTATAAAAGTTCACATTTTAGCCATCCAGAGTAAAAATAAAATCCACCAACAGGTGTTAAGAATGGTCTACCAAAAGTTGTCGCTATCTCAGGCCATTTGGTGAGGCACACTTAAGCACATTTCTTAATGAATGCTCAAAGGTGCCATCAGAGGTGACACGATGGGTCATGAAATCTTCCCTGAGCCAGCAATTAACAGAGCTAGTGCTTCAGACATCTCATAAATAATCAGGAAGAGAGTTAAAGGCAAGGCAGAAGGGAACTCATGTCTGTAGCCTGAGACCACCTTCAGCAAGGGAGATGAGTCGGGTAGAACAAGATAATGCTTATCAGGATGCATTCAAGTATTGTGGAGAGTAGTTTAAAAGAGTAATGACCAGTATCAGCAAACGGAGCAAGGGTGCCGAGTCAGCGTGCAGAATCGGTAGTAAGGCAAGAGTCACCAAGAATGGGAAGAAGACATCGTAGGAGAGAGGGGTAGCACTTGATGTCATCCTCAGAGATCTTAAGGCAACATCAGGGTTTCAACTCCCAACATACCAGATGTCTTGGTGTGCTTGGCTAGGAGGTACTTAGGGCCTTGTCTTTGGGGTCAGGTGATACCATGGGACAAGCAGCCACCCTGCAATGCTGAGATTTGTGAGCTTCTGTCATCCTTGTACTCATGCAGCTTGTACCTTTCTACGCCAGACACTGCCATTTCAGGCAGGTGAAAACAAGACTGTTAAATAAAAGGAAATGTCTATTGGAAAGAACAATTCAGCAACTTTACACAATGATGAGTTCTGGGTTAATTTCAACATGCCAGGAAAAAAATTATCTAGCCACGCATGATAAAACAACTTTGACAGTTCGATGGAGGTCTAGTGTGTAGCGGCTGGCAGCAACCCGACCATGGTCAGCTGCGTGAAGGGGGAGCCAGGTGCTCCTTTGCTTCAGGAGAGGCATGGATGCCCACACGATAGTCACTACTGCCTGTACACTCCAGCAGAATACAAGACCGTGACCATGACCTGTATGGTGAAGGCACACTAGTCAGTACAGAGGAATCATGCCATTTAAGAGCCATGTGCTATCATCACTATACATGTATGTTCACACATATGTATATGTACATATATATGTGGTATGGGTATATGCACACACTTTTAATGATTCTGTAATTGGAAAATACATGATAAACACAAGGAACTGTATTAAATACTTTGTAATAATCTATAAAAAAAAGAACCTAAAAAAGAATGTCTGTTTATATATTTATCTGAATCACTTTGCTGTACACCTGAAACTAACACAATATTGTAAATCAACCATACTTCAATAAAAAATAAAATGAAGAAGACATATGATAGAAATAAAATTAAAACCACTAATACCCTTTCAGCTCTGAAATTGTTGCAGAGTGGAGAATATGTTTATCCTTTGAAAAAGAAACCCTGAAACTTTAAGGAAAAAAACACAGCTCAGTTCACTAAACATTTATTGAGCACCTACTATGTACAGGTTACAATTCACAAAACATAGGTCTGGCCAGAAGCTAGTGGGCTTCACCAGAATCTAGTGAGAAATACTTTATAAATAACTAACTAAAATATATGAAAGAGGGTGAGATGCTTCTAGTAGAGGTGCTTGCAATAGTAAGGTACTATGGCAGATGGGTTTATTCTACATTATTTTTGTAAAACATGATGTACTGTCTCACGTGTGTCACTGTTGTACCTAATGCTTAACGTCGTAGTGGAAATAATGGAAGTTGTCCAGTTCAGGTCAATTCAGTCACTGTGGGTTGGAGTATAGACACTTTAGGGTGAATAATTGACTCAGGCTTCAGGGTCAGTTATTGGAAAGGTCAAACTTCACGTAGAACTTTCTCCTCCCTCAAGGAAACTCAGAAGGTTGTTTGAGTGTAGGGGGTGGTGTCTGGTTGTCTGAGTGCTGCCTCTTTTCCCTCTGGTCCCTGCTGAGATGTCCTCTCCCCCGTGATCTGTGACCCTGGTTCCTGTCCTGCAGAGTCTGCAGCTGCTGTACCCAGCTTTATCTGCCTGTGGGGAGTGCCAGAATCTCCTGCTGTCTGAGCCCTAGGTTCCAGAGGTATGAGTCCTCTGTACCTTCTTTACGTCACCCAGCACTTGGAATACCTGACCTGTGGAATCTCCCTCAGACTAGGAAGTCTAGGAAATTGGGGATGGAGGTTGTTATGGAGGTTGGGCTATTTCTCACCCCACATATTTAATGCTGCCATATTTTCATTTCTATCACAATCATCTCATACAAAAGTTGGAAATACTGTGAGGCTGCCTGTTCCCAGAATCCCAAATGGGAAACCTGGTCAGGCTCCTCTGCTCTCAGCATCCTTATCTGGATCTCCATCTTGGAGCATCTCTTGCCCTTTGTAGGAAACCACCCAGAGGTGTCAGGGAACATGTTAGGTCACTGTCTGGGTTTCCTTTCCCTCCAGCCTCTTCCATTCATACTTAGAAAGGATGAGAAAATGACATTGCTTTCCCTGTGCTCTCCAGCACACTGGTTTAAAGACCATTTTTTGAAGTTTAAAGGAAGTGTTTGGAACTCAGGAAGAACTTTTACTCTAAAAAGCCAAGCTCTTGCAAATCAGAAGATCTTTGATTTCAAACTCAGGTACCTGGTTATTGTCTAGAATAGACTGTATTTTCAATTGCATTTATTCTCCCTAGAAGCAGTTAATGGATGCCTTAGTTAGGAAACCGCAGACACTAGTACCTCCCTTCTAGTACCTTCTTCCGTGTGAGTGGATTACTATTGTCTTTCATTGTCTTAATTATTTTACAACTTAGCAAGTTGTAGAAAACTGATGTAATGTAAATGATTCTTATTAAATGAAATACAAGTAAGATTTGTCTGGTGAAGACACAACCAATTAATGCCTGCTGACCACTTTGCATCCGTTAGCAAATTCACTTCAGCATCTGTAATAGCATAATATGAGGGTGAATATTAATTCTCCTTTGTGCCAGTTATAACAGCTAAACATTTTTGTTATTAATTATTGAGTTTAAGAATCTTTGTTATGCATTCATTTTATATTTGTATGAGAATTATTTTACTTTTTAAACATTCATTAACTGCTAAGGGGTTTAACATTTAAAGAAACTCATCAAATTGCTCAACTTAGACTGGTGGCTCAGATGTTAAAGAATCTGCTTGCAATGCAGGAGACCCAGATTCAATCAATGGGTTGAGAAGATCCCCTGGAGAAGAGAATGGCAGCCCACTCCACTATTCTTGCCTGGAGAATTCCATGGACAGAAGAGCCTGGTAGGCTACAGTCCATGGGGTTGCAGAGAGTTGGACACAACTGAGCGACTTTCACTACCACATTACTAGACAAGTAGTAACTGATGAAAGCGAAATTTGAACTTACATGTTTGATTCTAAATCCAAGCTCCTAAATGCTGTATTGCTCAATGACAAAAACATAAAGAAATCTGAAAAATATCTTAAAGGTTCCTATTCAGGTGTTTGAAAAAGAATTCCAGAAGTTTCACATGATTAATTTTCTTTACTACATTTGTTAATGCCCACTGAGAGATAATCTACTTTGTGCCTCTGATGAGAGATAATCTACCTTTTCTGCACTGCAATTTTAAAGAAAAAAAAATTTGTGAAATTCAACTTTCAATTTTATAAAAAGCAACCCACCTACCAGGTCAAATGGTTGTCAGGAAAAAAAAAAAAAACTATGGCATTTCTGGACATATATAGACTTCTCAAAGTACATTTTTAATGTACAAGTACTATGCACTGTGGGAAAAACTATGAGTCATACCTAAGAAGAAATATCTCCAATTTTTATGCCACATAATTAAATACTCCATAAGGAGATGAGGGAAAATAAAAGTAACATAAAGATAACTTAATATTTTCTCTGGAGAGAGTTTGGTTAATATCATCTCAAATTTATACCTAAATATCTTAAAAAGCATTCCTCGAAACATCACCTACATCCAGATATAGAACAAAGAGTCCTTTGAAAAGATCAGAGCAACATTTTAGCTGTGTCATTTGTCACCATTTCATAGTGTAACAAATATCACATTTATTCAACCACATTTGAAATAGACCCTCTTTTCTTAAAAAAATTCACAGTTGTATGTTTCAAAAGTGTTGAATTTTGCTAAACAAGCCTAACCACCTGTGTCAACTCATATTTTTAAATAAATTTTGAAAAATTCAAAGGGACAGTAAATACATATCTCAAAAAAAAAAGATTAGTTAGTGTTAGAAGTTTTTTTCTGAAAAGAATTATATGATCTTCATCTTAGGAATTATTTGAAAAAAGAAATGAATCCAGTTCTCTTGATTTTGGCTATATGATTGAATAACTTTAGAGGAATCTAAAGGGAAAACTTTAGAGGAATGTACTATTCCACTGTTTTTTCTTTTTTCAGTTTAATAGGAGAGGGAGGAAATATTGTAATACTCATTCTTCCTATCTAAGAGAACTCTAGGTTTTATTCAGGTAGTAAGTGGAGCCCCTTGATCTCAGTGAAAGTATACCCTCCTCAGTCCTAGGGGGAAAAAGGTATGACTGGTTTAATCAACACTGGCATAATGAGTTGGAGCCACCTATGCCCCTTAGCCAGTTTAGGTGTGAATGGGACATTCAGTTGCATCAAAGAGATATAATAAAGATTCTGTTGGGGCTAAAAATTAGACCTCTGTGAAACAGCTTTTTGTTCTTATCCCTTTCTTCCTTGATTGGGATACTAGAATAAGGTCACAATGACTGGAGCTGCAGCAGCCATTTTATGACCATAAAGCAAAAAACCAACACCTAACCTGATGATATTACTGAGCTCTCACACCAAATGTGGAATTGCCCATCCACCTCCCAACATTTAATGTAAGTTAATTCAATGTTTTTATTGCTTAAATTGCTGTTATTTGGGTTTTCTATTGCTTTTGCTGGAAGCATTCCTAATAAGCTCTACTTTTAATCTCCTAACACGTTTGCTTTTAATTTTCATGGCCAATTTTTCAATAGAGTAAGTTTGTTGTGTTGGGTCTTTGGTATCATTGTTCATATCCTGTTGAGAAAAACCATTCTGTACTATGAATAGAAACAGAAACACTAAGGGGATGGTACAAATTGTTGCCATTTGCTTGCTCTTCAAAGCCAGGCCCAAGGTGAACTTTACATCTAATGATCTCTTCCGGCTGCTCAGAGGGAATCTTAGCAACATGGACCACGATCACTTCCACAGCTAGGGAATTTGGCTTCACTGGAGAGAGAGAGTTCTTCGTTGCTTCCAGTTCCAACAAGGCCACACTGCTTAGCAGAGGTGAACACTTAATGCCAGAAACACCAACAAAGGAAGAAAAGCTTTCCTATAGCCATCCACCTGGAATACATTTTTAATTTCTCCCTTTCTGTTTTGGACAAAGTAGCCAATCTTGTGACTGCTAAAATCAACCAAAATTCTCAAAGGTATCCAACTGCTGGTTCATCACTTAGTTCAAATACCCCAGAACAATGGATTAATGCCTTTGGCAGAATTTGAAGACCCTTCCCTGGTATAATCACAACACACTTTTGAATGTGCTCTGAGCTGGAGCTTGAGAGAATATGGAAAATATTCCACTAGAGGAGAACATGGAAAAAAAGAATCCATTGTGTATCTGTCTTGACTTTACTATTTCATATTGAGGAATTCAATGGGATTTGAGTAGGTATACGATATATTGTTCTTTCCACTCTCCTGCTTAGAGACTTTTCTATTGTGAAACAACACTAAAATTTTATGAAGACCCTCAGGAGAAAAGCAAACTCATTTTAAGAAATAGAGAAAAACAATCTCTAGGGGAAAAAAGCAGTGGAAGACCATGAGGAACTGTGATAATTCCAGGAATTTGGAAAAGTTAACTTTTGTATTTGATGTATCACTGAGATTAGAGGCCCATCTTCAGTTTCAAACCTGTTGAGTAACTCTTTCTATCATTAGCCAATAAACATCTCCTTCATCACATTTTGTGATGCATTCCCAGGGTTATAGAGTTTCACTTTGAGTTTTTTCCCAAGGCTCTACTGCCTAAGGAAGGAAGGAGTTAATGCCTTTGGTCATCAGCAAAAAAGTTACAGGCAGAGGGAAAATACATGATTGAAGAACTGAACACTTAATTACATACAGAGGTATTAAAAGAAAGATACCTTGAGCCAGCAGGCCACAGGACAATGGATCAGCAGTTTTAGAATCTACTTCTGACTCTGTCATTGACTCAGGAGACTGGGAAAGTCCAATATATCTGTTTTTCAAAACTGTATTGCATCATGGCAATCCTCATAGACTCGGTATAAATGATACTTACTGAGCACCCAGACTCTAGGGACTTGTCATCAGAGCAATAAGTATACAGATGTTTGCTTTCAGATAAGTGGGAAGAACACAATATGAAATCAAACAATTATTCAAAAGCATTAACAAAGACATATACAGGAAAGAAGGAATATGCTCTGATACTGGAAATCTTCATTTTAAGGCTCCTGCAATGGTTTTATTTTTCCCTGAGAGTCTGTGCATATAGAAAGGGGCTAAGGTTTATGGAATATCATTTCCATGTGCCCAGAACTTAATACACTGTTTGCTCTGAAGCCCACGGTAGACAGTGTCTCTGTTCTACAAATGGGAAAGCTGTGGATGGCTTTGCCTAGAAACCTTGCTAAAGCTCCAAGTGTGGGTGGCTCTCAAGCCTGTACTTAATGCCTTTTACTTCATGGACCTAAAAGTATTTCCCAAAGGCGAATGTTACTGCCAACCAGTTAACACTGCTTTCCTATTTCCCCTTCCCCAGTTCAACTTTCTTAAATTCCCAAGTTAGAGCTGGAAATATGGGGATTCCCAGACTCCTTAAGATTCAACAGTACACAGTTGAGGTGATCAGATAGTCTCACAAATATGAAAATCCTCTTATAAGGTGAGGGAGGTCCTCTGGCAGAGGTAATTCAGACAGGGGACAGCTCAAAGACCTCGGTTTCTTGCTCTGTTCAGCTGTCTCTGAAAGAATTTGTCTCTTTAGCACGTGGTCTGTGAATGACAGGCCTTCCCTCTTCTGTCTCTGCTCCTTTTCCCTATGTAGCTTAGTAGCAGAGTTTACCATCACCTGTGCCGAAATTAAACTTGGGAGGCGCTGGACTCTAGCAAAGCATTGCAAAATCTTTTGCTTCTACAGCTTATCTGAATGGTTGCTCTACTGTTTCTTGATGATGAGTCTGTCCTTTCACACACAAACTCTAGCTCTCCTTCATCAGATTCTTTACCAGCTGAGCCACCAGGGAAACTATGGGACCACATACAATCTGGAGCAAACTTTGGAACACTGTGCCAGTCAGCATCCAACCAGAGAAGCAGATCCAGTAGGAGATAATATACAAGACACAGACCACAAGGAGGGCTTCCCAGGTGGCACCAGTGGGAAAGAGCCCCACCTGCCAGAGCAGGAGACGTAAAAGATAGGGGTTCGATTCCTGGGTCAGGAAGATCCCCTGGAGGAAAGCATGGCAACCCACTTTAGTATTCTTGCCAAGAAAATCTCACGGACAGAGGAGCCTGGTGAGCTACAGTCCATAGGGTCGCAAACAGTTAGACATGACTGAAGCGATCTAGCCCAAACGCACAAACATACCACAAGGCATTAGCTTAGGCTCTGGTGAAGGCTGGCTCAGGACTGTCAGAAAGGGAAGGAACTCACTGCATAGGCTGATATTGCTGTCCAAAGGTGGAATTTCTTTCTCATCAGCTCTTCTCTTCAGGCCTTTCAGCTGCTCAATCTGGCCCACTTGGATTATGTCAGGTAATCCTCCTTGAAGTCAACTAATTATGGGCTTTAGTCCCATCCCTGGGTTGGGAAGATCTCCTGAGGAGGAATTGGCAACCCACTCCAGTATTCTTGCCTGGTAAATCCCATGAACAGAGGAGCCTGACGGGCTTCAGTCTATGGGGCTGCAAAGAATTGGACATGACTTAGCAACTAAGCATACACACACAAAAAAGTACCTCACTGCTATACCTAGTGTAGTATTGATTGTATAACTGGAGACTGTAGCCCAGCTAAGTTGTCCTATCAAAAGGCCACTGCAGACATGGAGTATTAAGTTGTATCAAGTTTTCGAAAGCCAAAGGATGCATGAAAGCAGGTGGGAGAGCTGCAGCAGTACAGGGGAGGAAGTGGGGGTGGGGGGTTGCCAAGGTAAGGGAAATACTATGTCAGGACTGTCCAAAGCAGGCCTGTATTCCTCCTGCCTCCCACCACCTGCATGGGGTGGTGGGGCTCTCATTCCACTTCCATAGAGCTCTGTATTTACAACACTGTATTTACACATCACAGTGATACATGATATTCGTAAGAGATTTATGGGGGCTTAGACAGTAATGAATCTGCCTGCAATGCAGGAGACCCAGGTTCGATCCAGGGGTTGGGAAGATCCCCTGGAGGACATGGCAACCCACTCCAGTATTCTTGCCTGGAAAATTCCATGGAGAGGGGAACCTGGTGGGCTACAGTCCATGGGATCGCAAAGAGTTGGACCCAACTGAACAACTAACAGTATAATTATAAACTAATTCTGGCTCTTTGATGACAGGATAGGAAACTAGGAGAGTCTGCTTCAAGTTAAATATGAGGCCAAACAGCAGCAGAAGACACATTTGTTCTACAAAGTAGACACTGAATCTAAAACAAACAAACATGCAAAAATACTAGATCTCATTGACCCTCAAATACTTTTTTCTTTATTGAGCTTCTTTTCTATTGCATTTCAAAATGCTTAGCCTGGCAGTCAAATCCTTCTATTAATAAACATTACGTTTCCTCTCTTGTCTGGTGTTACTGAGATGGTGCATCTGTCATCCACATCTTACTGCTTTTGAACTTTAAGAACGTTGTATCCACTTTTGGGTAAGGAGTGTCCCAGGAGAATTATGGACTTGAACTATGGACTCAGGTTATGAGGATGACAGTGGTGGTGGAGCCATGAATTATGCCAATATCTCAAAGAAACTAATACAAATAGTACATTCATTTTCAAATAGTCCACTCAGACTGCTAAAAATAAATATACATTTAAACTTTTTGCTAGAATTCTGCTACTTCTCAGGAAAAAGACTGGTTGGAGAAGCCAAAGGTTATAACATTTGACAGTTTTAAGTAATGAGAAAAAAATGACCAAATGAAAGAGTGAGGAATGAGTGAAGATGTATGTGACGCCAGTGTTGGAGAGGAAGTGGAGAAAAGGGAACACTTGTGCACTATTGGTAGGAATGCAAACCGGCTCAGCCACTATGGAGAGTGTAAGGAGAGTCCTCAAAAAATAAAAAATAACTGCCATGTGACCCAGAAATTCCACTCCTGGGTGTTTAACTGAAGAAAACAGAAACACTAATTAGAAATGATATATGCATCTCTATGTTCCTTGTAGGGTTATATACAATAGCTACGATATGGATACAACCTAGATGCCCAGCAATAGATAAATGCATGAAGAATATATGGTATATGTATATAAAGGAATATTACCTGGTCATCAAAGAGAAGGAGATCTTGCCATTTGGGACAACATGGATGGACCTATTATAGGGTATTATATTTAGTGGAATAAGGTTAGACAGAGAAAGGTAAATACTGTGTGATTTTATTTATATGTGGAATCTAAAAAACAAAACAAATGAACAAATATAACAAAACTAAAATGGTTATAGATACAGAGCGTAAACAAGCAGTTGGCAGAACAGAGGGGGTTGGGGGAGGAAAGAAATAGGTAAAAGAGATTAAGAAGTACAAACTTCCAGTCACAATATAAATGACTCACTGCTATAAAATGTACAGTGTGGGGAATATGGTCAATAACTGTGTCTTTGTATTTAACCAACTTATCTTGGTTGATCATTTTGGGGGAGGACAGAAATAGGTAAAAGAGATTAAGAAGTACAAACTTCCAGTCACAATATAAATGACTCACAGGTATAAAATATACAGTGTGGGGAATATAGTTAATAACTATGTCTTTGTGTTTAACTAACTTATCTTGGTTGATCATTTTGAAATGCATAGAAATATCAAACTGCTATGTTGTATAACAGGAACTAATAGATCAACTGTACTTTCAGTCAAATAAGCAAACAAACTCATAGAAAAAGAGATCAGATTTATGATACCAGACATGGGCCAGGGTTAGGGGAGGGATTGGATGAAGGCAGTCAAAAGGTACAAACTTCTAGTTATAAAATAAGTACTAGGGAGTTAATGTAAAATGTGATAAATATAATGAATACTGCTATATTATATATGAATGTTATTAAAACAGTAAATTTTAAGAGTTTTCATCACAAGGAAAACTTTTCTATTTCCTTAATTTCGCATCCATATGAGATGAGGGATGTCCACTAAATCTATTATAATCATTTTATGATGTTTGTGAGTCAGATAATTATGCTGTACACCTTAAACTTATATAATGCAGTATGTCAATTATTTATCTTAATTCAACTGGAAGAAAATAAATAAAATAGGGATGGAAATAAGTAAAGAGGGAGGAAAAGGAATAAAAAGGTTAATCTTCCTTGATCAAAACCACTGATATTTCTTGAAGATTATGACATGAATGGTGAGGATGCCACGATCTCAGATGTGATACACAGGGACGGTCAAATCTATAGCATGGTTAGCATGTTATTGTTTCTTAATTTTTTATGAAGTTAAGATACATGATTTCTTAATATTGTGACTATTTCCTAAGTGTGGATTGTTAAAAACCTGGAATACAACAAAAGTAGAAAGGATGTGGGAACACAGATGGAATGACATAGTAATTTAACTTCTATGCAGAGTACAGCATGAGAAACGCTGGACTGGAAGAAAAGCTGGAATCAAGATTGCCGGGAGGAATATCAGTACCCTCAGATATGCAGATGACACCACCCTTATGGCAGAAAGCAAAGAGGAACTAAAAAGCCTCTTGATGAAAGTAAAAGAGGAGAGTGAAAAAGTTGGCTGAAAGCTCAAAATTCAGAAAACAAAGATCATGGCATCCGGTCCCATCACTTCATGTCAAATGGATGGGGAAACAGTGGAAACAGTGTCAGACTTGATTTTTGGGGGCCCCAAAATCACTGCAGATGGTGACTGCAGTCATGAAATTAAAAGACACTTACTCCTTGGAAGAAAAGTTATGACTAACCTAGACAGCATATTCAAAAGCAGAGATATTACTTTGCTGACTAAGGTCCATCTAGTCAAGGCTATGGTTTTTCCAGTAGTCATGTATGGATGTGAGAGTTGGACTGTGAAGAAGGCTGAGTGCCAAAGAATTGATGCTTTTGAACTGTGATGTTGGAGAAGACTCTTGAGAGTCCCTTGGACTGCAAGGAGATCCAACCAGTTCATTCTGAAGGAGATCAGCCCTGGGATTTATTTGGAAGGAATGATGCTAAAGCTGAAACTCCAGTACTTTTGCCACCTCATGCGAAGAGTTGACTCATTGAAAAAGACTTCGATGCTGGGAGGGATTGGGGGCAGGAGGAGAAGGGGATGACAGAGGATGAGATGGCTGGACGGCATCACTGACTCCATGGAAGTGAGTCTGAGTGAACTCCGGGAGTTGGTGATGGACAGGGAGGCCTGGCGTGTTGCGATTCATGGGGTTGCAAAGAGTTGGACACGACTGAGCGACTGAACTGAACTGAATAACTATCTTGTAAAACATGACTCCTGCAGTGAGGAGAAGGAATAATAAATGTTGTGCCTGATGGTGAAAAGTTTAGGGACTATTGCAATATATAACATTGTTGCAGTTTATTGGATTTGTTCTGATGTCATTTATTAAAGCATTTTATTGCCAAAACCTTATCTTTATAACTTCCATACCTGATCCTTAGTAAAAACATATCCTAAAGATATTTCAGTGCATATGATTAAAAACAAAACAGAAAGCCACTGGAAATATAAAGATTGCAAATGTTAAAAATGGGCAAACAGCTTTAAAAACACTTGCTCTAAATATTTACATTATGTGATATATTTTCAGAAATACTAGTAGAGTTGTCTTTATGTAGAAGCATCTGTGAATTCTTCTCAGATATCTCTACCTTTTCCTGGTTGCCCAGTCATACCAACTGTTCTGAGCCCAAATGCATGATTTTCTTCCCTCTTAAGCTATTTGGGTATTCTGTTTATGTTTAAAACCTTTGCATGCTTAATGCTAAGGACTTGGCCCTACCTTCATTCTGTTTATTTTCTAATAATCAAATCAAACTGAAATTGAATTCCTCAGTCTAAGAGATGGGACTTTCTGTCACCTTCTGGTTCCCTTGAGTTTTCTTTCTTGATGACAGAGAAATTGAGGCAGGATTACATAAGCATTGTTTTGGGGGGAGTTTTCCCTCTCTCTCCACATCACTTTTTTTCTTTTGCATCCAAAGATGAAGACTTAATTAATTCATGTGAAACTGAATCACAAATGGTGGAATGCTAGGCTACCCCAAGCCAGGGGAGGAAGAACAACAGTCTCTGGAGGATGGAGGCTCCTTTTTATATCCATATTGGAAGTTGCCAACTTTTTTTGGATAAAATCTGCTATAAGTAGATAGAGTACATGTCCTCCTACTTTCTCAGATTCTTCAGAGCTAAGCTGTAGATATTACCTCTTTAGCCTCTTGCCTGACCACATAGAGTGATCTTTCTTTTTGGAATTATTGTAATATGTGTGGTCTGAAAACAATCCAGATCTTGATTTTATATAGGCTTGTATGGCTCACTAGCAATTTATATATTCTTTTCTTGAAATGCAGTGAGATCATGTCTCTGCTTTCTTTTGCATCTCTGAATACAACTGGCATTGAAGACAGTGTAGCATAGACCAAGTTCATGTACTCTTTATCCTTTCCCTTTTAGATAGTCTACCTCCATCAGCTACCCTGGCAGTCTCCCATCTTATGCCTTTTGTTTCTAACTCTTTTTTTTTTTCTGTCAGTATGTAGCGTCTCGGTGCCTCTTTCCTTTAGAGTCTTATTATCTGTTCTGTAAGAGGGTGGTTAATATCTAATTAGTTAATTCTGTGAAATTAACTATACATATGTGAAATTAACAACCATATGAAATTGCCTTTTTTTTTTTACTTACCAAATAGCACTTTTAAATGATTTAACCTAATAGGTGAAATTTTATTACCTCTCACACATGACAGCTGGGGACACAAAATTATATTCCAGAGGAATGAATTCACAACAAAGTAATTTAGTAAAGTCCAGCAGGGGAAATATTTTGGGCATTAAAATGCTTTGACATCTCTCAATAACATTTGCTTGGCACTTAGCTAGTCTGCAATGCAGAAGGTTAGACCCTTGTCCTGGAAAAATACCACCAGGACACTTAATATCTGATGACTTTTTTTCTCCTCCGATGTGTTTCACAGTAACAATATAGGCTAGAAATTGCCTGTTTGACACCAAGACAAATGGAAAGAGCCACAAATAGATGAAAGGTTACTTTTGCTACCAAATCTCTCTCACAATCCTTAAGTTCAAATGAGTAGACTGAACAAGATTGTAGGAAATGTGGAGAACACTGGAGAATAAGGCCCCTTCAAGAAATTCTAAACTCATTAAAATAACTGTTTACAAACATTTGCAGAGTCATTTAAAATGACTTCTCTCTTTAGGGCCTTGAATAACCAACTTGTATGAGTTTTCCCACCTGTACACTGAGAAGGTTGGACTAGACAAACATGGGGCTTTCAGAGTTTATATTCTACAAAAGTCACTTTGTAAAGATTTCTAGGAAATGTTTCTTTATACCCTTGAAAGTAAAACTAGAAGTCATTAAAATCACATAATGCCAATATCCTATGCATTAAGTCTCAATTCTTACCTTCCTTGGTCTGAATTACTGAAGGTTCATTCATTCTGTTTTAATGGAGCGAATTCCTTTTGTGTTTGTAACAAAGCAGATTCCTATTTATATTGGCTTGTTACAGTCTGGAGTTTTTGAAAAGAATTTGTTCATATTTTAGAAAGCCAGATGGCCAAAAAATTGAGAATAGCTTTAGAACTCTTATTGAGGCTCTTCTGCTGCTGCTGCTGCTTCTGCTAAGTTGCTTCAGTTGTGTCGGACTCTGTGCAACCCCATAGACAGCAGCCCACCAGGCTCCTCCGTCCTTGGGATTCTCCAGGCAAGAACGCTGGAGTAGGTTGCCATTTCCTTCTCCAATGCCTGAAAGTGAAAAACGAAAGTGAAGTCGCTCAGTCGTGTCTGACTCTTCGTGACCCCATGGACTGCAACCTACCAGGCTCCTCCGTCCATGGGATTTTCCAGGCAAGAGTACTGGAGCGGGGTGCCATTGCCTTCTCCAATGCATGAAAGTGAAAAGTGAAGTCGCTCAGTTGCTCAGTCGTGTCTGACTCTTCACGACCCCATGGACTGCAGCCCACCAGGCTCCTCCGCCCATGGGAGTCTCCAGGCACGAGCACTCTTTTTAACTTTTAGGGCATCATGTTTAGTCTGCTCTAGTGGCACTTTTGTGAGCTTCCCAGGTGGCTCAGTGGTAAAGAATACACCTTCCAATGCAAGAGACTGATGTGGGTTTGACCCCTGGGTCAGGAAGATCCCATGGAGAAGGAAATGGCAACCTATTCCAGTATTTTTGCCTGGAAAATCCCATGGACAGAGGGCCTGCTGGTCTACAGTCCATGGGGTGGCAAACAAGTCAGACACCAACTGAGAGACTAAATAACAACGGTGGCACTTTTATTTTGCTTTAATTATCTCTATATCTGTATCTCTTATCAGACTATCAGCCTACTGAGGAGAGAAACAGCATATTACTCACTTTGTACCCACTGGAGAACCTAGCATAATACCTTGTGCATAGTAGGTGCTCCCCTGATAGTCATTGAATTTCCTTATACTATAATTGTAGAATTTCAGAGCCAGAGGAGAACCTCTGGAATCATCACAAATATTTTCCAACTAGGCTAGCTGAGGCCCAGAGGAGGTAAGTCATTGGCTCACTGTGATGCAGATGTTACATCACAAAGACCCATACCTGTTTCAGAGCCTCTGGGATCTAGCCCTGTTGGCTTGGTTTCAGAAATATTTAAGGGAGACCCACCTGAATCGTCCCTGTTCTGAATGGCTCCAACCATGATGTGGTTACACTTGCAAGTACAGAAAGCACCTTTTCCCCCCCTTTTTTGGTGGCTTGATTCATGGTGTAGCAGTAACCCGCTTTCCTGTTGTTATAGTCACTTTCTCCTTCCCCCCAAGTAAAGCATCTGTATTGTGTTGCATCCACGTGCGCCTCAGAGGAAATAGTGATTCGGTAACAGATGGATGGTCCCTGAAAATAAAGTTTGTTGATAAGTAGAGGCTGTTGCAATAGACCAAATCCAACAGACCTTTGAGTGTTGGTATAACCTCTCCAGACCCCAGCCCCACATTTCATGCCACATCCACACATCACCAAGCTCCACCAGCCTAGTAGGTTGAAGCGGAAGAGGCTCTTTAAAACTAGCCCCCTATGGTTTTGAAATTATATTGCTTGCTGTTTCCTGCTATAAAACATTAAGAGAACTAAAATATTTTCAGATGTGAGTTTTCATAGTAACTTCCTTTCATCTTATTGCAAGAGTAATATAAGTTTATCACAGAAAGAAAGAAAATACAGATAAGAGAGAAAAAAAAAAAAACAAAATAAAATTCAACTGGAATCCTATCACATTGAGACATGGAGATAACCAGAGCCAACATTTTGGTATATATGCACACAGAGTTATGTGTATTACATCGTTTTCACAAAATATTCTTCCTTGATAACACAAGTATAAATTTTTGTTAATGTACATCTTATAGTCCAGTGAATTGTTGTACCCTAGTTTATCAATTTTTTTTCCTGTTGCATGGGTGGACTATTTGCAAGCTTTCTGTATTTAATGATAATGTAAGCACATTTAGTAAGCATTATATTCATTGCTTTTTCCTGCCTTTAGCTGCTCTTGTTTTAGCATTTTAAAACCCTGACCAGATCATTTAAAAAATCTGTTATGCAGCATCACTTTTATAAGCTAGTATATAGCTAGAGATTCTGCTAAAATGATCTTCTTAGGAAACAGCACATATGAGTAGGTAGTCTGTTTCGCTATCATGTGTCTTTGAGTAATCCAGGCTAGCTCATGATAACTGGGAAATGAATACTCTGGATATACTGAGAATTTTCATATGAAACTTTCCAATGAACTTTACCCCAGCATGTTTTACATCACCAAATAATAGTAAAGCACAAACTACACAAGTACCACTAACCTCAAGTTGCAGAGGCATTTAATACCTCGTGGGTGCCCTTGACCATAAAGCCTTCCTTCAGGATTTAGCCATGGGCTCTGTCCTTGCCGTCCTTGCTGTGATGTCCTCCCAACATGTGGGCATTTTGTCCAGGCCACCATAACTCAGTAGCCTCAACCTTTCCTCAATTTTTTTCCCACCAAGCTACCTTCATCATTAAAATAAATTCCATGTCTTTTAGCTGTGGTAGTATTTTTATTAGACTTATTTTTCACTGATACTCTGATTACAAAGTTGCATAGATTTTGAGTGATTTATACCTAATTTTCTTTTCTTCTATTAGACCTGTTGTTTTTAGTACAATTTTCCAGGGTTTGAAGTTAGTTACTTGGAAACACACATATTGTGTAGAAGCCAAAAGCTTTATCTCATGCTGAGGCTTTTGAGTAGACATAGCACAATAAAAGTGAAAGTGGAAGTGAAGTCACTCAGTGGTGTCTGACTCTGCGACCCCATGGACTGCAGCCTATCAGGCTCCTCTGTCCATGGGATTTTTCCAGGCAAAAGTGCTGGAGTGGATTGCCATTTCCTTCTCCAGGGGATCTTCCTGACCCAGGAATCGAACCCAGGTCTCCCACATTGTAGGCAGACGCTTTACTGTCTGAGCTACCAGGGAAGCCCAGCAGGATAAAATCAGGTCACTAATAATTCCTCCCCTGATACCTCACAAAATGAGATTCCTTTACTCCCAACCAAAAGGAGAAAAAGTAAAAATACCACTAGTAAGCTGATAAGGAAACCAATAAAAATACATGACACAAAATTTAGCAAAAGAATATTTCAATGTGGTTTCTAATGACCACCCTTGTGCTTCAAAAACACAGTACCAGGGAAGGAAGCTAAAGATTCACCCTTATATGTCCTTGTGTGAAAGGAAGGCTTCTAAAAAATGAGTATATAATTTTAGAAAATTAGAGGAAAAAATTTTAAGACTAAGAGTTCCTAGCTATTACCATCAGCAGCTTACTAAAGATGTGGGGGAAAAAATTTTCTCTTTAGCAATTTTTAGGAGTCCATGCTTTAAAGATCCAAAGGGAGTATGCCCCCAGGGAATAAGATAACACTTCAGCTAGGGCTGGGGTGGGGTGGTTCTGAATCTGGGACAGGTCAGTTAAAAAAATCAGGAGGGAGAACAGAGCTTAGGTTATCTACCAAAAGTTTTTCAGTTTACAAAAGACAGGTAATAACATAAGTTCCCAGTTTATAAATGGTCTCTTGGAGTGAGCGGTAAAGTAGAATCAGGTAAAAGAGAGTAGCATGCAGAAAACTTTTCCACCTGTATTAAACTTTTTGGAAGTCTTGAATTGAGCTGTCAACTTGGAATATGAAAATAATTAGAAACAATATGGTAATCATGCAAATAGTTTGTCTCTCTCCTTCCAAAAAGAGGAAAAATATACATGTGACGAGATCTTTAATTTACTTATGGACAACTAAGATGTGTAAGGAAACTTTAGATTATTATTTTTCTATAACGGCTCTGGATTTCTTCAAGCACCCAACCCAATGGGTAGCAGCAGGGGAAAAGTCAGAAGAGTGCCCTGATACAGTAATTAATGTAGTGTTAGCCACTTAGTCACATGACTTTTTGTGACCCCATGGGCTGTAACCTACCAGTCTCCTCTTTCCATGGGATTCTCCAGGTATGAATACTAGAGTGGGCTGCCGTTTCCTTCTCCAGGAGATCTTCCCAACCCAGGGATCACACTCAGGTCTCCTGCATTGCAGGCAGATTCTTTACCAACTGAGCCACCATGCCCCTAGGTAAACACTCCATCTCTTTGGGTTGTAGTTGTCACTTGTCTTGTACACAGAACTCTGACCTGGCAATATAATTTTTAATTTCTGTAGTCATAAATATTTTAAAGACCTTTCGGGGGGAAAAATAGTCCTTTTATACCCATATATTTATCATTTGTGTTATTTTTTTCTTCATTCCTGATGATCTATGTTTCCCTTTCACCTGAAAAAAATTTCCTTTTAGTGTTTATTTTAGGTCATATCACTCCTGGGTGTTCTTTGGAAGGAGTGATGCTAAAGCTGAAACTCCAGTACTTTGGCCACCTCATGCGAAGACTTGACTCATTGGACAAGACTCTGATGCTGGGAGGGATTGGGGGCAGGAGGAGAAGGGGAAGACAGAGGATGAGATGGCTGGATGGCATCACCAACTCGATGGATGTGAGTTTAAATGAACTCCGGGAGTTGGTGATGGACAGGGAAGCCTGGTGTGCTGCAATTCATGGGGTCGCAAAGAGTCAGACACGACTGAGCGACTGAACTGAACTGAACTTAGGCCATATCTGTTGGTAATATTTTAATTCTTCTGAGAATGTCTACTTTGTCTTCATTCCTGAAGGGCAATTTTTTTGCTGAACATAGAATGACAGTTCTTTCCTTTCAGCACTTCAAAGATACGGTTCCACTGTCTTCTAGGTTTCATGGCCTCTGATGAGAAATCCACAGTCATTCAAATAACTGTTCCCCACTATGCAATGTATCATTCTCTGGCTGTCAGGATTTGTCTTTATCACCGGTTTTTAGCAGTTTTATTATTATGTGACTGGGCATGGTATTCTTTGGGGTATTCCTCTTATGGGTGTGAGCATCTTTAATCT
This sequence comes from Ovis aries, assembly GCF_016772045.2. Taxonomy (NCBI): domain Eukaryota; kingdom Metazoa; phylum Chordata; class Mammalia; order Artiodactyla; family Bovidae; genus Ovis; species Ovis aries. The sequence continues at coordinate 48,194,379 of NC_056062.1, forward strand.
AAAAGTTGATTTCTTTCACAAATTTTGGAAACTTTTTGGCCAAAGTTTCTTCAAATATTTTTTCAGCCTCACTTTTTATCTTGAGAGTCCAATGACACAAGTGTTAGACCTTTTGTTATTGTTCCACAAGTCCCCAAGATCTGTTCATATTTTTCAATATTTTCTGTCCCTTTTCTTTTCCAGGTTAGATTAGTTCTCTTTCTTTTTATCTCTATTTTGTTACTGAGCCCATTAAGTATATTTTCTTATTCTAAATATTTTTCAAATCAAAAATTTTCATTTGATTCTTTTTCATAGTTTCTATTTGTTGAGAATTTTATCTACTTCTTTCAATCATGTTCACCTTTTTCTCACTTTTTAAAGACTCTGTCTAATAGTTTCAGTATTTGGGTCTTCTTGGGACTGGCAACTGTTCACTGTCTTTTTCTTTGGGAATTTGTCATATATTCCTGGGATTTTGTTTGCTTTTGGTATATAAGCTTGGATTATATGCTGGGCATTTTGGATATAACCTTGTGAGACTTTGGCTTCTGCTAAAATCCTCTGGAGAATGTTGATTTTTTTGTGTTTTATGAGACAAGTCCAGCTGGGTTTTGTCTTGTGTTCTCTCAGCTGTGGTTGTAGTTAGGCTTTCTATGCCTTTGCTATGCTGTTTATATCTGCTCTGCATATGTATCATTTAGTGGTTAGTCTAAGATTTAGGTGGTAGCTTTTATCATAGCTCAGACCCTAAAGTCTTTGCTATATTCCTTACTAATGCAGCTGAAACTTGGGTTGGTTGATACCTAGATAGGGGATCCCTTTCTCTAGCTTTCTCCTCTCTGAAATTTCTTTCACTCTCTCTGGCTTTCAGAAGTCCCTTTTCCTAGCTCTCTGGCTAGAAATCTGGGATTTCTCTCATCTATTTAGCTCCTAGCACTGGTTTCACCCTTAGTGCTAAGCAATGAGATAAAGGAGAGACAAAAATAGCAAAGATGAGATGACCCAATGTTCTTCAGACTGCAGGAACCCCTTTATCCCCGTTCTGACCAAAGAGATCCATTTTCTTTTAGATACGATAGATGCCTTTTGGTCCCTGATGCTGGGAAAGATTGAGGGCAGAAGGAGAAGAGGGCATCAGAGGATGAGATGGCTGGATGGCATCACCAATGCAATGAAGATGAACTTGGACAAACTTCAGGAGATGGTGAGGAACAGAGAGGCCTGGCATGCTGCAGTCCATAGGGTTGCAAAGAGTCGGGCACTACAGAATGACTGAACAAAGTACCTTTTACTGCCACCATCACTTGGCAGTACAAATCCATGACTGGCACTGCTCTCAAAGAGGAACTAAAGGAGAGACAGAGGGGAAGAAAGAAAGAGGGAGATAGTGTGAGAGGGAGGAGATCCCCTGCCTACACACACTGTCTAGCTCACAGGATCCCCTTTTTCCTGTCCTCTTGGACACAGAGAGGTGTCCTTTGGAGGTCTTACTATTCACCCTGCTACTCTGTTTCAGGACATCTGTTGCCCTTCAGGTCAAAGTCAAAAGACAAAGGAGGGAAAAGAACCCAGTAAACTCATTGCTATCCCGGTCATTCTTCAAAGTTTTACTTCCTTCCCTAATTGGCATGCTACTGTTTACTTTTCAGAATGCTCATGTAATTGCTTTTTTAAAATTCCATCTGGAGTTGTTAGTTGAAATGAGTAGAAGGGATAGGTGGTAGTGGGCTTACTCCGTCTCAGCTGGCACAAGAAGTTCCTCATCTTTTTTATGAAAAATGCCTAGCCTTTTGGATTTTTTGTCTTTATCTCCTCTCCCCAGTTCTAAGATAATCTGGGTGATTGGAGAGATGTATGTGTTTTTGTGTATGTACATATGTGTGTGTTTATTTGTGTATACAAGTGCATGTATGTGCATAGGTATGTGTATTCTGCATAACCTAATGTTAGCAGTAGGGTATGGGTTCTCATATTCTCTTCTGAGTCCCCTGTATATCTGCATATGGGTTGATGCAACACTATGAGCCAGTGCCTTTGGGTGCTACTGGTCCCGTCTGGCATTCTGGAGGCAATGTTTTGGCTCACTGCCTAGAATCCATTATTCCAGTTATTTCCTACTGGTGTCAAGGTCTCCAACTATTTCATCTTATTTATTATGATCTTGAGCCTTTTCTGTACCTTCTCTGGGCCCCGTGAGATCCATGAAACATGCCTTGGGCTCAGCCATTTAACCTCTCTGCCTTGACACCTCCTCCCCTTGGCTCCACACCATGTCACAGGTGGCCATGTGGAGGCTTCTTCTAGGGGCTTCTGACCCCCTCGATGTGTCTAGGAAACCAAGTCACCTGGAGCACTCTTCTCAAAGGACTATTTGAAGAGCATGTTAAAAAGGAGATTCAGGTATCTCAGGCTGTATTTAACTTTGGACCTATCTCCACTCTGAGAGCTCATTATTCTATAAACTTGAGCGGGCAGGTATCTATAGTTCAAGTCTTTTAATATTGAATTAGTAATTTTGCTCTTGCTCACTGCTTTACTTTCCCATGTGAAAAATGAGACTAGTTAAGATTACTTTTTCAATTCTAAGATCCTCTGATCCCATAATCTGCTAGGGGTGATAATTTTATGTAACTGAGTTTCAAGTCAATTCAGTGAATATCCACTCCTTGACAGCTGCATACCAGGTCCCATGCAAGGTATTGAGATCAGGGTTTTACTCACTCTCCTCAGGCTGTCCATTGAGAGCAGCACATACCTGGTTAATAGGGACATGCTCAACCTGATTTTTAACACTGTGAGGAAAACCAAAACTAGCCCATTCCAAAATGTACAGTGTCTATAACTGGAAGGGTTCTGATGTTCTCTCTGTGCTGATTGATGTCACCAAATAGTTACCTGTTATCTTGGTGTGCATTTCTTCCTTGAAGAAGTAATCTAAAGAACCATTCAAAGGTACCCTAAAAACACTAAATCTCAAGGAATAAATGAAAAGATGTCTCTTTAAGAAATTGTGGAGAAATGACAATGGTGACAGACTTCTGATTCCTGCTGAGATGAGTAAAGCATGGTATTCCTTTATTTTTTTAAAATGAAACCAACAGTGATTGTGTGCAAAAAGTATCATCTAGAAGCACCCTCTCAGACACACTTATTTTCTGTTGCAAAATTATATATAAAAAATATCTTCGTTGTAAGTCACATGTTGTAAAATTTATATATAAAATATGAGATTTCAACTAACTACCCCAAATTAAGATAATGAAACTTTTGTATTTACTCAAGTTAAAAGAATAAAACATGGATTTTTTTATCACTGATTTTCTCCACTGTCCCATCTCTGCTGTTATTCACTCTGAGTACTGTTTATTGAATGCAGTCAAGGGGTGGAAAGTAAACAAACCGAGGAGATGCAGGTGTGTGATGTGATGAAATCTGATAGAGCCCACAGTCCTGAAGGAAAATAAACAGGAGCCATTGATTTAAATGAACTTAAATGTTGTCTGTAACCCAAAGGTCATTATCCTTCCTCTACTCCTTCCTTTATCTCCTACATACATGCCTTTAAGTGACACATAAACATTTGGATTTATAGGTAAATCTGGAGAAATTTCTCAGAAACTTAATAGATCTTGCTGATCACAGAAAATTCAAAATTAATAAAGCCAAGGGTGCCAGTCAATTTAAAAATATCAACAAGGAAACTTTGTCAAAACCTGTTACCTAGAATAGAATGCTGATCCAATTGAAACTATTTTGCATTACTACTAATTTTTAAAAGGTACCATTGAGAAAGCATTGTCTGAAATGAAACAAGCCTGATCATTGCAGATATGATTAAGAGAATCACAGATAATTTACTATGCTTCTTTCTACTGAAACCAAACTTAGCTCTATTAATAATAATTCTCTACTATTTCCTAGTCTCCAACATAATATGTTTTGAAATTTCTGAAAGTCATTTTTATTTGATTTACTGTGACAACTTTGAGTCAACAATTTTTGGCCCCCATGTTTTGAAAAAATCTATTACCCCCTACGTTTAAAAAAATTGTCTTTCAATTTTAGATGGTGTCAGGTAGCAGTCCCTGGTGGAGTCACTTTTAATTTGTATTCAGTATCCATTACATTCCCCGAATCAGTATCCCATGGAACTCTGCAGGATGGTAATAAGCATTACAGAGTTTTCTCTAGCATACCTGTACAACTTTATTGCGATAAGAGGAAACAGAGGAATCCATGGTACAAGATTTCTATACTTATTTGACTACAGCTTTTCTTTGCTGTCAGCTAGCAGAGTTTCTAGAAACAAGTGTTTTTAAATAACAATATTTAGTAAAGACATATTTTCCACCCTTTCCCCAATTTCTGTCCTCATTACATCATCAGAAATCTCTCTCTAACCTGTCTCCTGTACCCATTCATTCCCCATTGTCCCTCTCATATATTTTCCTTTCCTAAGTATTTGCAAGCTCATTAATGCTGAGAGATCTACCTCATTTGCATCCTCATCCAGTTCACCCTTCAGCCAATCAATGAGAAATTTCTTTGGACTCATCCTATTTTAAAGACCAGAGAGAAGGGGAATTGCAAATATTAACCTAATAAAAGGATTCCTTAGGGGATAAAGGGTTGACTGGGTCCTTTTATTTTTTCTTGTTCTATGCTAACTTAAGAAAAATAAAAAATGAAAGTATATGTTTCTTTTACCAGTTACTCCAACCCCTTTCTTCCTGGGAAGAACTAGCCAAATTTTCACCAAAGGGATAGTTGTATTTCAGGACCAGGTCGAAGTAGAGTTTCTTGGAAGATAATATCTTCTCTTTGAGGACTAGGTTAGTTTGAAGCTACACAATTAGTGTGTTTAGTCTAAATAGGGTGGGTGGAAGTGGGTCAGGGCTGTGGGTGTTTTGGGGAGCTCAGAGGAGGCCTGAATACTGCTGACATCAGTTAGGGCCATCAGTAGCCCCCATAATGCCCTCTTTAAAAAATGAGGAAGGTGCATTCTTTCCTCAAGGTAATACCTTCATCTGGCAGAAAATCTGGATAGTACACATTGTGGTAAAACAAGAGACTTTGCTGCCATCTGACAAAAACTTTGCTGTAATAAATACGTGTATCTACAATGTCAACAGTGCATACGGTGCCCCCTGGGTCATCAGTACCAACCTGCACAACTCTACATGGCAGCCCCCATTCTAGCCTTGGAAGCCGTGCTGAGGGTCTCTATGCTATGTCTTTATCACCGGATAGTCCTTTGATGTCAGAATTGGGAGCCTAACTTGTGTTTGAGAGGACACTGTGTAGCAGAAGAAGCTATGTGGAAAATGGAGGCTAAGAACCAAAGAAGGGACCCCTGCTCCAATTTTCAAGAGAAAGTCTGAGGACCCAATCCAGAAAAAAACTGTGGAGGAGGCCTAGGGGGAATTTCCTCAGATAATAAGACAGAGAGTTTTCCACTAAGAAGAGTAATCAAAGTGGCCTGCCTGTGCTTTGCTTCTCTTGAAAGAATAAGGGTGGGGCACTTGCCTCCTGATTTTGTACAGCCTGGAGCCCAGGGCTGTCACTGTTGCACAGCCCTGTAGGTAGGCAGGCTAGTATACTGTCAAGATGGTGACCTTTAGAACCACACTTTCCAGGTCTACGTACTGGCTCCACTGCTCACCAAAAAGCTTGACTTTCTGTGCCTGTTTCCTCATCTATAAATCAAGGATGTTAAGAGAATCTACCTTATAGGGTCAGTCTGATAATTAATGAGATTTTCAGGGAGTATATAAAATATATAGAACATGGCAAGTACTCAGTATCATTGCTTCTTACTATTGTTATCCTTGGCCAACTTAATCCCAAGCATTTCCAAATTCATTGGAAAACTGAAACTCCCAGAAAACGTAAGGAAAAAAATTAAGGGTACAGGTGGGTAAGGTGGGGGAAAGGGAGACTGAGGGGGTCACTTGGCTCTTAAGAGGTATAGTCCCTCCAGTACAGTAGAGAAGGAAAAGGCAGGCAGAGAGCCATGGTAATGTACATGTACATGCTATGGATGGAAATATTTTAAGCATTTGGTTCAGTGCTTTAGAAGCTAGGAGCAGGGGAGCCAATGATCACACCCAGAAAAACATGACTATTCTTGGTAAATGCCCAAGAGCCAGTAAGCACTGGTCTGGAAGCCAGACATTTATCCTGCCCTCTGCTATAAAACTAGAAAGGTATTTGCTCAGGACCTAAATGAACAATGGGAAAAATCAAGGGAAAGTCAGTATCTAGCCTTATAACAAAGATGGTCTCATTGTAGAATCAGCAGAGAGTTGCAATAGCAGTGGCTTATGGAAGAGCTTATTCAATGGCAGATACTATTCCAAGCCCTTCAGAGGGTTATCTCACTAAATTCTCACAAGGGCCTTTGAGGTTTATATTCTTATTGTCTGATATCACATGGTTATGTGTTAGTCAAGATGATTTAAGATTTATCAACAGAAAGTGAAAAAGGCATATTCTTTTCTATTTCCATATCAGTCAAATTCTTATATTTCTTTACCTTCTTCTTATGAATGAGGCTTAAAATTTCCACTCCTAGTATAGTTCTTACAAAATGCTCTTTTCCTTAATTTTTTAATATCTATCCAAGCTATATCTACTGAAAACTTTCCAATCCCTGTCTTATTTTTGCTTTTGCCAGATTTTCCCTGCTTTGATTTCTTATGAAGCTTGAAGTACAATTTTTTGGGCTATGAGCCAAAGAAAATATGTGCAACCTCATTCTTTCCCTTCTTTAAACATCTCTGGAAACTAGTGAAGTTTAGTTTAAAAATTTCCTTTTCTAATTATGTTCAAATTTTTGTATTTTTGCTATTTTTTTCTGTATAACCTCATTAGCAAAGAGGAATTGAAAATGGATACAGTCTAAATCAAAGTTTTTTTCTTGCATAATTGAGTTGTCCTTACATAATTAGGGATAAAAATGAAATTTATTATGCAGATACCTTACAGTATGTTGTTTTCTTAACAAATCTTTCCATTCAATAGGACTGGCTTTAAATTCCAAAGGATTAATTTCCTCTAAACATATTTAAAAATGAATTTTCCATCTTCTACCCAATGGCTTCCATACAGAATCTCCTATTTAAATATCAGTTTTATCACATTGAGCCAGCATTGAGTCCTTAAACTTGGGACCCTATTTTATTCCTTCTCTCGCTGCATTTATTCATTACAAAGTCTTGCTATTTCTTCATGCAAGTCTCTCAGTTTTATATTTCACACCCATTGCCATAGCCATTACTGCTGCAAAAGCTTCCATTACTGCCAGACTCCCACCTTTGTTACACTGACAATCTCTTAGCTGGTCCCCTTCCTACTCTCTGAATTTGTCTCAATGTATTGTTCATACAGCTACAGGCTTGGCAGTCCTTAAACATCAAAGAGTTGGCCTTCTGTAAATGAACTGAAATTCAACTGCAGGAGGGAAGCGTTCTTTTAAAAATTAAAGAGGACAATTTAGGCATATGTGAATATAATAGATATCAATGGAGCTGATGTTTAGTGACTTTTATACATGTACAAAGTACACATATATACATATATACTAATTATTATATATACATATATTATTTCATGTATGAAACTTGAATTACTGAAGAGTGGTAGGAGGGTCCTAGGTGAGTGGCTGGGATCACTAGAGAGGACTAAGGTATGGGCAAGGATGGTGTTCCTCCATTGGCCTTTCCAGCTCTCCCTTTCTTTTTCTTCCTTTTTCTCTAGCTTTCCCCCCTCCTCTTTCTACTTACTACTTTCCTGCTCTCTTCTTTCCCACTTCTATTCCTTTCACCATTTTACATTTTTCTCTTTCCCCCTTTTCTATTTCTCTCTTTCCTCCCCTTTGCAGGGACATGAATTCACTCCTCCTGGGGGCTCTGTGTGACTGTGCAGGATGTGATGACCATCCAGATCCAGGGGGTGAGCCTCTGTGAATGTGAACCACTGGAGTTGAGCAGTGCACAGCCTGAGCAGCCTTATACAGAAGTCTGTGAAGACAGTCCATTTTTAACTGGTTTGATGGCACATAGCTCTTTGATACATCACACATAAGATAAACATGGATGGAACTGAAGACTGGGAAAATGAACAAATTTTCAATATACCTGCAATATACCACTATCTGTATATGCTGAATACCAACAGGGTGCAAGGGATCATTTTGTGGGGCTGGGACACCATAGTGAATAAGACAAACAAAATTCCTGAAATGTGATAGAGAATGAATGAATGAATAAATACAGATATGTACATATATATCATATCAGACTGTTACAGTGTCATGAAAAAAATAGGGTATAGAAGGGTGGGAGGGAGCATGTGTGTTTTTGTGTGGGTGTTGAGGGATTGTAATTTCAATGGGATGGTCAGAGGAGTGATCTTCTTGAAAAAACAACACCTGACCATTATCTGAGGGAAGTGAAGAACTGCCAGGTAACTGGGAGAAGAGCATTCCAGGTCAAGTGAACAAGTTCAAAGCCGCAGGCAGGAGCAGCCTGGCAGCCTGACACCATGTTTGGTAATGAGATGAATCCTACTGTGACTACGAAAGCGACTGCAAGAGATGTGTGATCTGCTCATTTTTAAAACATTGATCCATGAGGTGGTGATATCATCAGTAACTCTCATATATTCTAGCTTTACCGCTGCTTCCCTTGGGTCCTCCCTGCTGTTTTGTTAAATGCCTTAGTGGTAAACAAAACTTTTCCAAGAGGATCATATTAAATCAAGTGCCTCAGAATGCTTTGCCATGCTTAGAAGATCTAAATAGACATTTCACCAACCATGACAAACAGATGGCCAATAGCCACATGAGAAAATGCTCAACACTATTAGAAAAATGCAAATCAAAACTACAATGAGTAACACCTTATACTGATCAGAATGGCCATTATTGAAAAGTCTACAAAGAATAAATGCTAGAGAGGGTGTGCAGGAAAGGGAACCTTCCTACACTTTTGGAGGGAACACAAATTTGTGCAGCCACTATGGAAGTATGGAAGTTCCTCAAAAAACTAAAAATAGAACTACCATATGACCCAGCAATCCCATTTCTGGGCATAACCCAAACAAAACTATAATTCTTAAAGACGCATGCATCCTATTGGAGAAGATGGCAACCCACTCCTGCATTTTTTCCTGGAGAATCCCAGGGACAGAGGAGCCTGGTGGGCTGCCATCTATGGGGTCGCACAGAGTCAGACATGACTGAAGCGACTTAGCAGCAGCAGTAGCAGCATGCATCCTATATTCATAACAGTACTATTTGCAACACCCAAGAAAATGGAAACAACCTAAATGTCCATTGGCTAATGGATAAAGAAAATGTGGTGCTTATATACAATGGAATGTTGCTCAGCCATAAAAAGGAATGAAATAATGCCATTTGCAGCAACACAGATGGATCTAGAGATTATCCTGCTAAGCAAAGTAAGTCAGAAAGGGAGTGACAAACACCATATGATGTCACATATGCGGTATAACATATCTAAAATATGAGACACGTGAAAGTATGCACGCAACAGAAAGAAACTCAAGACACAGAGAACAGACTTGTGGTTACCAAGGGGGAGGTGGTATGGGAGGGAAGAACTGGGAGTTGGAATCAGCAGATACCAACTAGTGTATATAGGATGGATAAACAACAAGGTCCTACTGTATAGCACAGGGTACTATATTCAATATTCTACGATGTCATAATAGAAAAGAATAAGAATATATACATATACAACTGAATCACTTTGCTGCACAGCAGAAACACACACATTGTAAATCAAGTATACTTCAACAAAATTAAAATTTTGGATAGATCAATAGCAGCCTTACTCTTTTATTCAGTTATTCAAATAGCAAATATTTATCAGGTTGCTACTACATGCCAGGAAAAACAGTAGGTTTCAGGCATACAGTGAACGAAAGGACACTATTTTGCTTTGGAGTCAGACAATAAGATGATTATGATAATAGTAATAACACATTGTTAATAGCACCAGGAAGAAAAAAAGCAAGGTTTATTGATCACATAAAATGAAGGGAGTAAGGACAAGTTGGTCCAAGAATGCTTCCCTGTAAGCCTTCTTCCTTAAGCCAGAGATGTCATTAGGACATTCGTGTCAAGGCATCTAAGGTGAGGGTGAGAAGCCTCCAGGCCTGTGGAGAGGGGAGGGAAGAACATCTCCGGCACTGAGTGCTTGGGCAGGACCCAGCAGTTCACATGGTGGGAATGGAAAGGAGGTCCCAGAGCTTTCTTATCAAGAGGGAGAGCCTGATGAGGTGAGGTTAGAAAAGTGACCAGGGACTAGAGCTGAAGCACACCAAACTTGCAGGACATGGAAAGGGGCTTGGGTGTTCTTCTCCATGCAGTTAGAAGCAATTGGAGCCTTGGGTGCAAGGGAAGAATATGATCTGATCTCCATGTTGCAAGATTTCTGAATGGAGACAGGCTTGGAAGGGAAGCTGAAGTAGAGGGACTAGTGAGGCAGCCATTGTGGTTCTCTGGGAGGGATGCTGGAGCCAGGAAGAGGAGGACAGTGGGTGTGTTTAAGATACATTTTGAATGCTGAGCAGAAAGGACTTGCTGATGGATTGAACAGTAGCGGGAGCAAGGCTAAAGAAGAGGCAAAGATGACTCCCCAGGTTTCTAAATGGTGTTGTCAGTCCCTCAAATAGGGAAAACTCCAAGGGCAGGGCACAGGTTTGGGGGTTTCCTATGGACTTTTCCCAGTAGATATTAGCCCCAAAGGGTAAGGTTCATTTACAAATATGTGGAAAGGATCTACTGTAGAAAGAGGGAGCCAGGCCTCCATCTCTCTCAGCCAGCTAGTGGCGCTTCTGCTGATAAGCTGGGTCCTAGAAGCAGCCCTGTCATTTGTCCTTGGGCACCTGCCTCCCAGGCCCTGGCCTGCAGCCTGAATGGGCAGCTCCAAAGTGTATGGAAGAGAGGGGTCCTGGCCAAGGTGTGCAAAAGCGTGAGGGCAGGGATGGGGATCTGCTTTCTGTTTTTGAGGCACAACAGCCCACTTAGATTGACAAGGATCTCACAGTCAAGTTTCACTCCAATATTGCCCTTTCCTGGGGAATGCAGTGAAAATCTCATCTTATGTGGAAAACTGAGAAGAATTTTTTTTGGGGGGAGGGGGCTCCTGCCCACAGAACTCATATCTAAGTCTAAAGACTCAAGGAACTGTTCCTAGATTGCTAGCAGGATGTGGCCGGTCACAGTATGAAGCACACACTCTACTAAATAGCTTTGCCTTGTGAAGAGTTAGGAAATCTGGACAGTGAATACCAGCCTAAATTTCTGTGGGCTGACGATTCCATTTCAAGAAGCAAATAGTCCCATGATCATCATTATCATTGTTGGAGAGAGCAGTTTTTAGTGTTTATGATTGCTGTTGTCAGTAGATAAAGAAAAATGTGCTGACTAGAAACTTTTAAAAATAAATTCACTCAGTTTTAATGGCTGCAACTCCGACGGCAAAAGAGTTTGCTTTCATTTATGAAATTATTTATAAAGTACTAAACAAGTCTGTTTAATAAATATTACAATAAATGAGGTTAAATGAACCTACATCGAATGCACATTGCATATATTAATAAATACCTGCTAAAACAATACAAATTATTCTTCTCTAGGATTTGGGATGCCAAGGTCAGACTAACTATATTTTCTCTTATGTACTCCTCACCCAAGCACGTTAAACAGAACTTGAAATTAAAACTCTTATTTTCCTATTATACGAATACATGTAGCTGCTTTAAGCCAGGTAATGAAGAATGTATATGGCAAGACATTTCTTTCATCAATAATATTAAAACATTATTTATAGGTAATACTCTAAGAGCAATAATTCTGAATTTGTTTGGTGGATTGAAACTCAATTCTGCAAATGACCTTTGGGAGATGGTGTGAAGATATCACTTCATGGAAAACTTGCAAGCATCTGACGGTACTTCCTGAATCCTGGGCCACGGAGGTGGCCACCAGGGGGCGCTGGCTTTAAGAGGGATTAAGAGACTGGAGGAGCCCTGGGTCCATCTGGCCAGGATCTGAGGAAGGGATCAGCTAAAGTGTGGTATCAGAGATTAGCCCCCAAAGAAGGCTGGTCTGATTTGTATATATCTTCTTAGAAAGTGAAAGTGTTAGTTTCTTAGTTGTGTCTGACTCTGCCTCCCCATAGCCCACAAGGCTCCTCTGTCCATGGCATTCTCCAGGCAAGAATACTTGAGTGGGTAGCCATTTTCTTCTCCAGGGGATCTTTCTGACCCAGGGATCAAACCCAGGTCTCCTGCATTGCAGGCAGATTCTTTACTGTCTGAGCCACCAGGGAAGATATGTAACGTTAGTCCCTCAGTCATGTCTGGCTCTTTGTGACCACATGGACTGTAGCCAGCCAGGGTCCTCTGTCCATGGAATTCTCTAGGTAAGAATACTGGAGTGGGTAGCCATTCCCTTCTCCAAGGGATCTTCCCAACCCAGGGATTGAACCCAGTTCTCCTGCATTGCAGGCAGATTTTTTACCATCTAATCCAAAGTTGGGTTTCTAACATTTAGGCTTTTTAAATTTCATATTCTAAATGTGATTTCTTAGTTTTCAAATAGGTAATATATTCTGTGATTCAAAAGGACCTATTGTTGCTTTTTAGTCACTAAGTTGTGACCTACTCTTTGTGACCCCATGGACTGTAGCCCACCAGGCTCCTCTGTCCATGGGATTTCCCAGACAAGAATTCAGGAGCGTGTCGCCATTTACTTCTCCAGGGGATCTTCCTAAGCCAGGGATCAAACTCATGTCTCCTGCGTTGGCAGGTGGATTCTTTACCACTGAGCCCCCTGGGAAGCCTTAAAGGATCTACTACAGCCTCCCAATGTACAGTCTTGCTTTCTTCTTTACTTCAGCCCTAACCTGCATTTCCCAGAATTCCTTTGAAAAGAGGTGTTGCCACATCCCTAAAGTCTAATCAATGACCTGTGGTGGGAGTGCTGGGAAGGAATTCTGGGAGGCCTCCTGGAAAGCAGGGGACTTCTCTTCTCCTCTTCCATCCTGCTTCCTGGAAAGGGGTCTGATGGTGGTGCTCTGAGGACACAAGTCACAACCTGAGAAGGGGCAGTGGGGAGCCTGAAGAAGTCTGGCTGGTTCTAACTTTATGGGACTGTAGCTTCAGTGCTGGAGTGCCTACCTCTGGACTTCTTTTACATGAGAAATACATTTCTCTTTCTTGCTTAAGACTTTGCTATTTTTCTTTTTCTCTTAAATGTAGCCAAGCTTAATTTGAATAATGAAAAGCCTTTTACCAAGTCTCCAAACAATGTAATTCTCCTCTTCCAATGATATTTTAGGGAGTAGCATATATGAGTGTGAGCTTCCCTGTAGCTCAGACAGGAAAGCATCCACAGCAATGCAGGGGACCTGGCTTCAATCCCTGGGTTGGGAAGACTGCCTGGAGAAGGGCATGGCAACCCACTCCAGTATTCTTGCCTGAGAATGCCATGGACAGAGGAGCCAGGTGGGCTACAGTCCATGGGGTCACAAAGAGTTTGGACACGACTGAGTGACTAAGCACACATATATGAGTGTGTGTGTAAATGTGTATATGTCTTGGGAAATGATTCATATCAACACACGAAAGGCCTCCTCATTCTTTTTTTGGACTGGAGATTTCATATGGATTAAAGTAAAGTATTGATGAACGCTGAAATTATTCCTGATCTTTGCTATTACAAACAATACTGCAACACATAACTTTGTACTTCTTGGGTTTAGATCCTGAGAGCTTATCTGTAGGATAAATTCCAGAAAGTCAAAGCACTAGGTCAAAGAAGATGCGCAGCTGCCCTTTGTAGATACTACACTGGTTCATCTTTTAGTAGCAACATATTATGATGCCCTCTCCCCTACCTCCTTCCTAACATGGTGTTACCAAGGAAGGCTGAATTTACATTCATTTTGGAATTACTTGAGGAAAAAGGATGGAAAGAATGACGGAAGGAGGAAAGAAGGAAAAGGAAGGGTTATGTTGAAACGCAGTGTAAATTTTACCTATAACATGTAACTATCCATGTTGCATGGAGGGGAGTGCTGTTGAGAAGCAAACTGGAAGAGACAGGCCTTCAGTTAATTGAATTCAGTTTTGTTATGGAGAAGTTGTAAGGATGAGCATGTTGGACTTAATCAGATGGCTTAAAAGCCAAGGAGTGAATTACGGTTTACGTGAAGCATCTACCAGAGATGTGTCTGCTGTGATTGACACACAGTTTCGTTATCATATCTTAAGAGGGGTGGTACTTGCATTGAAATTGTGGTTTGGAACAGAATAGCTCATCACAGGAGTCTGCTAGGTTGGAGGTCACCAGGCAGGAGCCTGGAAAAGCCGGGTGATCTTGAACAAGGCCTTGCCCTCTGTTGGAAGACTGGTTAGCTCTGGGCAAAGTCATGTACAGAGGCACCACCCAGAAGCTGCCGGCCTGTCTCTCTCTGCTTTTACTGCAAGTCCCTCCCCAGGGGCTCCGCATTCTTGGGCTATAAAGAGCCTCACAGCATGGGTGAGGGGAGCAGGCTCAATGATAATACCACAGTATAGGCATTAGGAATGGATCTAGACACTTGTGTTAAAACACTGACCTTCATCACAACCCTGGGAGGAGCACTGATCATCATCATCTCCATTTTACAGGAATTGAGGCCCAAAAAGGTTAAGTCAAAATCATACAGCTACTAAAGGCTAGGGCTACAGTTTTCATCTGAACAATCAGAATCTAGCGTTTGTGTTTATCTCACAACATTTTCCTGCCTCTGTGGCAGCACTATGCCCAGATTTGCTGATGGTATCTTAAAAGTCTCTGTATATCTGGTATCATTTGTAGCCTCTGATAGCCAGTGTTTTTCTCCCAAAAGCACAGTGGCCTGAGGGGATGATTAAGTATCTTCTTCCATCATGCTCAGAGGAGGAAGACCCAAGAGGATAAACACAAGGGAGGAAACAGAAAAAAACAAATGGGCCCAAGAATAGGTGGAGGGAAGAATCGGTACCAGAAAGAATCAGTACCAGAATGGAGCAGCAAAGTGGACTTGAATGAAGTGATAATTGCATTTTTCAATCCTGGAAATAAGAGAGAGAGATGAGAGTGTGAAACTGCAAAATGCATCGAGGCACAAGGGAGCCATTGTCCACCATGGTGGTCAGCCCCCCAGAGAGTGACTATGACAGTGACTTGGGGGTCCGCATTGCCTAGAACAGGCCTTGCATCTAGTAAGTGCTGCTGCTTCAGCTGTGGCTGTCTCTTTGCGACTCTATGGATAGTAACCCACCAGACTCCTCTGTCGGTGGGATTTTCCAAGCAAGAATACTGCAGTAGGTTGCCACTTCCTCTTCCAGGGGATCTTCCTGACTCAGGGATCGAACCATCTAGTATCTGATCAATAAATGCATGTGGAAGGGAGAAAGGATGTTTATAATAAGGATGCCAAAAACCAAGAGGAAAGAAGAATAAGACTAAGTATGAATCTAACATCCAGGCTTAGGAAACAAACAAACAAACCAGAGGCAGAGACTGGAGGGTGTACTTAAATTCAGAGGCCCAATCAGGATGCTTTCAGAGAAGGCAATGGTACTCCACTGCAGTACTCTTGCCTGGAAAATCCTATGAATGAAGGAGCCTGGTAGGCTGGAGTCCATGGGGTCGCTAAGAGTCGGATATGGCTGAGCGACTTCCCTTTCACTTTTCACTTTCATGCATTGGAGAAGGAAATGGCAACCCACTCCAGTGTTCCTGCCTGGAGAATCCCAGAGATGGGGGAGCCTGGTGGGCTGCTGTCTATGGGGTCGCACAGAGTTGGACATGACTGAAGTGACTTAGCAGCTATCAGGATGCTTCGGGCTGCAGGTTTCAGAAATTCCAACTCAAAAATGCTTGAAGTTCAACACAAGGAAATTTTTTATCTCACGTCTCATAAAGAAGTCCTGAATAGGGGACTCTTGGGGGTCAATCAATTCAGGGCCTTAGTCCTGAGGACCCATCCTTTTCTCTCAAAGCTCTGTCCTCCTCAGGCTGAGAGGGAGCCCACTGTGATTTCAAATCCAAGGGATCACAGTCCAAAAACAACATTCTGAGAAGTAAGAGGAAATACTCCTGCTCAGGGCCTTCTTTACTAGTGCAGAAATTTTCTCTAGAAACTACCGCTAAGCCAACTTTCTTTTCATCTCATTGTCCACACCTGGGTCATGCATCACATCAGATGCAACAACCCTTAGCCTCACAGGCCACCTAGGATGGGTGGGTCTGAGAAATACCAACTCTTATGAGAGGATTAAGCACCAAAATGGAATCCCACATTTTAGGAAGGAAGGACCAGGAAATGGGGGTCACATAGAGATGCAAAGACTCTATTATAGAGGTGTAACATTCCCCTGTGGGGATGTTTATAAACAGAAATAGATACTGAAGTTAAGTGTGCATTAAATCATCAAAAAATTAAACAACCAATTTAATAATTACCAGAGAGGAATTCTTATCTTACTTGGCTTGTATCTAAAGTTTCCCAACTTTGGTACTTACCCAACTTTGATACTTTCCCAATTGTAAATGGGTTTATGACATTTCAAAAAAATGATTTTCATTAAGAATATGTGTTGGTCCAAAATGGACTGATATATTCTAGAGAGGAAACCACGAGGGGGATGACAGAAGGCAGCTTTCACTCTGCTCTGAGCAGAGCTGGCAGACACTGGATGATAGACTCAGGTCTCCCTATGAATAACTTTGAAGGACAGATAAATGATGAGGAAAAAACAGCTGCATCTATATAAAGACACTGGTGAAAAAAAAAAGAGTGGTCATAAAGAGACTGGTAAAGAAAATCAAACCAACACATGCCATGCAATGTGAATCTCTAAGATTTCTGGACTAGATGTGATTTGTAATACTCGGAATAGAAAATTTTAGATACTCCTTCAATTCAGTATTCCTACGAAGTTCAGTTAAGTTCAGTTGCTCAGTTGTCTTCGACTCTGCGACCCCATGAATCGCAGCACGCCAGGCCTCCCTGTCCATCACCATCTCCAGGAGTTCACTCAGACTCACGTCCATCAAGTCGGTGATGCCATCCAGCCATCTCATCCTCTGTAGTCCCCTTCTCCTCCTGCCCCTAATCCATCCCAGCATCAAGGTCTTTTCCAATGAGTCAACTCTTCGCATGAGGTGACCAAAGTATTGGAGTTTCAGCTTCGGCATCATTCCTTCCAAAGAACACCCAGGACTGATCTTTAGGATGGATTGGTTGGATCTCCCTGCAGTCTAGGGGACTCTCAAGAGTCTTCTCCAATACCACAGTTCAAAAGCATCAATTCTTCAGGGTTCAGCTTTCTTCACAGTCCAACTTTCACATCCATACATGACCACAGGAAAAACCATAGCCTTGACTAGATGGACCTTAGTCAGCAAAGTAGTGTCTCTGCTTTTCAATATGCTATCTAGGTTGGCCATAACTTTCCTTCCAAGGAGCAAGTGTCTTTTAATTTCATGGCTGCAATCACCATCTGCAGTGATTTTGGGGCCCAAAAAAATAAAGTCTGACACTGTTTCCACTGTTTCCCCATCTACTTCCCATGAAGTGATGGGACCGGATGCCATGATCTTCGTTTTCTGAATGTTGAGCTTTAAGCCAACTTCTTCACTCTCCTCTTTCACTTTCATCAAGAGGCTTTTTAGTTCCTCTTCACTTTCTGCCATAAGGGTGGTGTCATCTGCATATCTGAGGTGATTGATATTTCTCCGGGCAATCTTGATTCCAGCTTGTGCTTCTTCTAGCCCAGCATTTCTCAGGATGTACTCTGCATAGGAGTTAAATAAGCAGGGTGACAATACACAGCCTTGACGTACTCCTTTTCCTATCTGGAACCAGTGTGTTGTTCCATGTCCAGTTCTAACTGTTGCTTCCTGACCTGCATATAGGTTTCTCAAGAGGCAGGTCAGGTGGTCTGGTATTCCCATCTCTTTCAGAATTTTCCACAGTGTATTGTGATCCACACAGTCAAAGGCTTTGGCATAGTCAATAAAGCAGAAAGGAGGATAGCAAATGTTATTAATTCAATTAGTAAACATATTTCCTGACTTCCTACTAATTGCAACACAGCATGGCAAAAGAGATATGTATCAGACACAGATGAAAGCCTTAAGAATTCAACGCATGCATGCTAAGTCGTTTCAGTCATGTCCTACTCCTTTCAGCCCTGTGGACTGCAGCCCACCAGGCTCCTCTGTCCATGGGATTCTCCAGGCAAGAATTCTGGAGTGGGTTGCCATTTCCTTCTCCAGGGCATCTTCCTGGGTTCTTTACCACTAGCACCACCTGGGAAGCCTGTCTTCTTTGTTTAAAAGGAGCTTTTTACAAAGTTGAGGGCAGCACCTTTAGCCATGGTGCTTCTGGACTCATTTGTCTTTCTCCCTGTCTGATGTGAACTCTTCATCTCTTCTATCATCCTGATCTCTGATATCATCCTCATACCCAAAACATCTAGTTTTTGGTTCAGTTCAGTTGCTCAGTCGTGATCAACTCTTTGTGACCCCATAGATTGCAGTACGCCAGGCTTCCCTGTCCATCACCAACTCCCAGAGCTTACTCAAACTCATGTCCATCAAGATGGTGATGCCATCCAACCATCTCATCCTCTGTCATCCCCTTCTCCTCCTGCCTTCAATCTTTCCCAGCATCAGGGTCTTTTCAAATGAGTCAGTTCTTCGCATCAGGTGGCCAAAGTATTGGGGTTTCAGCTTCAGCATCAGTCCTTCCAATGAATATTCAGGATTGATCTCCTTCAGAATGGACTGGTTAGATCTCCTTGCAGTCCAAGGGACTCTCAAGAGTCTTCTCCAACACCACAGTTGAAAAGCATCAGTTCTTCGGTGCTCAGCTTTCTTTATAGTTCAACTCTCATATCCATACATGATATCTCTGATACTGGAAAAACCAAAGCTTTGATAGATGGACCTTTGTTGGCAAAGTAATGTCTCTGCTTTTAATATGCTGTCTAGGTTGGTCATAACTTTTCTTCCAAGGAACAAGTGTTTTTTAATTTCATGGCTGAAGTTACCATATGCAGTGATTTTGGAGCCCCCCAAAATAAAGTCACTGTTTCCATTGTTTCCCCGTCTATTTGCCATGAAGTGATGGGGCCAGATGCCATGATCTTAGTTTTCTGAATGTTGAATTTTATGCCAGCTTTTTCACTCTCCCCTTTTGCTTTATCAAGAGGCTCTAGTTCTTCCTCAACTTCTGCCATAAGGGTGGTATCATCTGCATATCTGAGGTTGTTGATATTTCTCCTGGCAATCTTGATTCCAGCTTGTCTTTATCCAGTCCAGCATTTCTCATGATGTACACTGCATATAAGTTAAATAAGCAGGGTGACAATATATAGCCTTGACATACTCCTTTCTTGATTTGGAACTAGATTTCACACACTGCCAATTTATCAGTCTGTATTTTATATTGATGATATAATTATTCAATAAATGGAACTGATAATATTGTGTATCTGTTAATCTCATATTCCTAATTAATGCCTTCCCCACGTTTCCCCTTTGGTACATAACATAATATTATGTATAAAATAGATAAACAAGGATTTACACACAGGGAGCTATAGTCAATATCTTGTAATAACCTATAATGGAAAAGAATCTGGAAAAGAACACATATATATACATATATATATATAGACACACACATATATGTAACTGAATCACTTTGCTGTATACATGAGTAGTTCAATAAATAAATAAATGGAGTTGATAATGATGAAGCCAAGCTAAAATTCCTATCCTAGTAAAAAGCATGCAAAGAAACAATGGAAAAATGGGATCAAGTCCAAAGAGTACTAATGACACAATGATAGCAAAACATTCTTCCTGGAATGCCTGCTTAACCCAGTGATCTGTGAAGGCACACACACACAGCAGCTTTGCAATGTTGTCTAGTTTGTGTGGCCACTCAAGGGAAGTAGATGCTAATTTTAGTTCACGGCTATCAAAGTTTAGGCATCCTTAGTGACTCAGTGTGTAGTCCTTAAGCATAGGTTAAAAACAACATTCTGGGCAAGTATGAGTTTTTCACCTGGCACACATGGAGAAAGGGCTTGGACTTTGTTGGTTGGTGGAGAAGGACTCTCGGCATATGCCTGTTGATTACAACTGGAGAATCACTGATATATGAGTCTTGTTCCTTATTGAATAAAGACTTGTCCTATTTAGAAATGTTAACAGACGATGTATGATAACTTAAATCCTATCATGCAGTCAAGTTGTGGCACAGATTTTAAAAAGTGACCAAGTAAAGTGTGCTTCCTTGAATGGGAACAATCTTTCTCTCACAGTTACTCAGGTGTCAAACAAGTGACACCTGACACTCAGGTGTCAGGAAGTCAAATAACAAATTTAAAAGCCCTGTGATATTAGTGCATATCCCTGTAAATATTTGTGAGTTTCTTCCTTTTGCAGTACTATATTTTTAGTCCTCCCTTCCAACCCCAAACTGTGGCTCTTAAACTCATTTATAAATATTCTGACATGACTTGGTGCTTAGTTGTTCTATTCTGGACACCATGACTATTATATTAATAGCTATCAGAAATCTATGGTCTTCAACATAAAGTATGCTATCAGAATACTACTATATAATACACATCTTGCAATTGTCATCATCTTTACAGACACAAGGAAATGATCAACATTAAATATCAAAATTTGAGATAAGCATTCATCAATATAAATTGACAAACTTTTCATAAGCAAATGTATATCCAAATGTCAAAAGATAGAGGGAATTTCTGGTATTCACATTTCTCATACAACTGTTTCTATCACTTGTAGAAGTTACCTTGTTCTTCTCCCACATTTTCTCATTTTCATTTCTAGAAATCATTGACAATCATGAAACAGAAATCACTGATAAAGAGCTTCTTATGGTGGATCTGAGCCACCAACCAACTCTATGACTGAAATTGTGTGGTTTTGGAAATAACGCTTGCATTGAGATATAATTACCATAGTATGAAACCTACTGCTAAGATGAAAAGGGTGCTGTAGAAAGAATGTATGTATGGATGTGAGAGTTGGACTATAAAGAAAGCTGAGCACCGAAGAATTGATGCTTTTCAACTGTGCTGTTGGAGAAGACTCTTGAGAGTCCCTTGGACTGCAAGGAGATCTAGCCAGTCCATCCTAAAGGAAATCAATCCTGAATATTCATTGGAAGGACTGATGCTGAAGCTGAAACCCCAATACTTTGGCCACCTTCGTTCTTTGGCGAAGAACTGACTCATTTGAAAAGACCCTGATGCTGGGAAAGATTGAAGGCAGGAGGAGAAGGGGATGACAGAGGATGAGATGGTTGGATGGCATCACCAACTTGATGGACATGAGTTTAAGTAAGCTCTGGGAGTTGGTGATGGACAGGGAAGCCTGGCATACTGCAGTCTATGGGGTTGCAAAGAGTTGGACACGACTGAGCAACTGAACTGAACTGAGAGGAGAATATTACACACAACAGAAAACACTGGTATTTCTAAGGAAAAAGTGAATATAATTTAAGAAAATAATTTAAGAAATTATTTAAGAAAATATAATTGTAGATAATTTATTTTTTCTTTGCTTCCTGCATCATTGCTTCATGGACTTCACTGAGATTAAGATGCTTAATCTCAGGAGACTTTTCTGATAAAATGATTAATAAATAGACTAAATGATTCAGGCCTCAAGATATAAATGTGTATATATATATATATATAAATTATATATGTATAAATATCAATGACGCATTAAGTAAGCAAACCCTTAAGAAACTGAGGGGAAAACTGATTAAGTTGGGATCTCACAAATATTAAACCTAAATACAAAATGGAGACCAGATTTGCAAATCCTTTGTGCAGGCAAAAACTATTTAAGCCATGTAAACAAAGCTAAATCTAGGTTCAGTTTAGTTCAGTTCAGTTGCTCAGTCGTGTCCGACTCTTTGCGACCCCATGAATCGCAGCACGCCAGGCCTCCCTGTCCATCACCAACTCCTGGAGTTCACTCAGACTCACGTTCATCGAGTCCGTGATGCCATCCAGCCATCTCATCCTCTGTCATCCCCTTCTCCTCCTGCCCCCAATCCCTCCCAGCATCAGAGTCTTTTCCAATGAGTCAACTCTTTGCACGAGGTAGCCAAAGTATGGGAGTTTCAGCTTCAGCATCATTCCTTCCAAATAAATCCCAGGGCTGATCTCCTTCAGAATGGACTGGTTGGATCTCCTTGCAGTCCAAGATGAACATAAGCAAAACTTAGGTTATTTCATGAACATAAGCAAAACTTAATGTCTCTGATAATCATTAAAGAAATTTGTTATCTTTCTAACACTGGTAGGAGATAATCCTTTTAATCAATCCTCTGCTTTCTGAAAAACCCCATTCTAATAACCAATCATTATAAAGATTAAACAGCTTTCTCATTTTCACTTTATATGCCACTCTATGATGTCATACCCCTGAGCTTCATATTGGTTTTAAATTCGAAAGCTCCGAATTGGAGAACTGTTCTATGCACAATAAACTCTTACTAAACACTACTTACTGATACAGGGTTTTCATTTTGCTATTTCTGGATTTTTGAAAAGAGGCTACAGATTGCTGGAAGCATGCATGAGAACGGAATGAACTGTCTCATAAACTGCTTGATGAAGCACTTAATTTAAAGACAGGAGACTTGTGACTGAAGAAAAAAAGGGAAATAGAGCCAAACATAGATGCCAGTTAAGGAAAACGAATTGTAGTTGTAGGATTCCCAAGAAGAAAAGTACAACTTTGTGATAATATTAATGGCTTTTGACTGTTTAAGTACCTTCAAATGATTGCTTGGAGCCAGCAGTCCATTTGTTTTGAGGCAGCGATGTTTTCCTTTATCTTTAAGAGTGCATTGGATGCTTTGAAGTAACAAGGTCAAATCCAACCACTTCTGCTCAGACTCTGTGCAAAAATACTGGCTTTGAGTTTCCAGAGAACATGAAGAAGTCATTTCAGCCAAGGCTTTACCACCCAGAAGTCTTTTAAAAGACTTTCAGAAGCATCCCGAATTTGCACATTACCTCCTTGACCTTTGGAGCACCGGGTCAGAGCTGGAGCAAGTGGTTTCAATTGTCTGATAAGATACATCGCTTCAGTCTTAGCCTGGCGGAAGGTGAAACCAGCTGGTTTCTATCTCTTCTTCTCTAATCATTAGGCATTAGGCAAGCCATGAAAACGTTATCACGGCATTTTGTTAGAGTCACTACCAAATCGAGTAATGAATGGGAAAAACAAAATAGAAACAAAGCAAACAAAATGAGACTTTTCTAACAAAAGTCTAGATCCCAAAACAAGTTTGGTTTTTTTTAAAACATGACTCGAGGTTTTCTGAGAAAACATAACAAAAATTTTTGTTAAGAACTTTTTGTCTCTTCTGAGTAACTGACAAGCTTCCTTTTAACAGAAGATAGAGATTATGAAATCCCTTTTAATCTTCTTCTGGCCTTGGTTACTAGAAAGCATATGTTTAAGTGGTATCTTTTAATGACAGTACCAGAATTGTATATTTCATTTCCTATACAGCTATCACCTTTCTCTGTGTGATTTCCTAATGCCTTTTTAATTTTTAATTCACTATTATTTTGTCATTTTTATTTAAGTATTATCCTAGAAAGTTCATCAAGCTGAGCTGAGAATAACTTAATTATAGCAACAAAAACCAAACACAAAAACAAACAAGAGAGCATACATTGTACTGTAACTCCCAAACACTAAATTATTAATGACATTGAAATATAAGTCACCCTGGTAGACCCATGGAATATATCACTTTTTAACTGGCCTTTTGGGGTGTGTGGAAAATAAGTACTTGGAAAATATACTTGCTATTATCTATGATTTAAGAACATAATGCAATCTGATGCTTATATAAGGTAGTAGCTATTATATTAGGACTCTTTCAATTATATGTGGGGGAGAATCCAACTCAGCCTGACTTAAGGTAAAAGGAAAATACATTGGTTCATGTAATTGAAAAATACCAGGGTGAACTTGAAGTACACCTGAATCCAAGGGCTACCCAGTGTTATCGAGTCTGCCTCCCTCCCTTCTTTCCTCCCTGCCTTCCTCCCTGCCTTCCTTTCTCTTTCCCTTTTGGTCCGTGCTCCCTCCCATGTTGCCCCATTTACCTTGGAAGTCAGCTGCTTTATGATGGCATGATGACTGCCAGCAATAGCTATGTTATAGTTTATCTGCTCATTAACCCCATGAGAAAAAGAGATTCTGTATTTTTAACAGTCCCTCCCCCCAAAGGCCCTGTTATTGAGTCCAGCTGGTTCCAACTGGTTCACAATTTTTATTTGAACCTTAAGTCACATGCTCACCCATGGATCAGTTCTACTCCTACATAAACTAAGAATAGGGTATGGGTATCTTTAAGGAGAAAATCATGGTGCTATTATCATAAGACATAAGCAAAAATCACAAATGTTTGCTACGATATTTCACTCAGCCAGATCATTTTTTGGGATTTTGTTTTCCCAGGAAATTTGATTGCTGCCAAACTGCTCAGATTGATCAGCAAACTAGCCAGGGGAGAAAATCCTTGTCTGGATTATTCACATGAGACTCCCATTAACCCCTGATGAATTTATTGTTAATGAGTGACATAGACCAAATTTTGCTTTTTACCAAAGTTGTGCTAGTGTTTTAGCTTATTCAAATACTTACCTTCACACTGTGCTACAACCCTGCTAAACTATTTCATATTTCCTGCACTGTTTATAAGATCAGTTTGTTCTTAGCACACCCAGTGTTTTCACCTATTTTTTAGCCATGATATTTTGGGGGGGGGGGTGGTTAGATGAAAATTAGTATCTAATTGATGGACTCCTTCAATCTCTTATTCATCTTAGTTATTACAAAGAAACAAGTTATATATATATATATATGTATATTTTATATATACAAGGTATATATAAAATAAATAGTTTTATTCTAATAACACATGTTGAATAAAGACAAAAAAGGAAACACATAGTTGTGGCAAAAACGCAGATATCAGTTTAGCTATATTGTGTGCTTGAAGTTCATCAGGGAGGCAGAGAACAAAGTTCCAGAAATGTTTGCACCTTATTTAACTTTACAGAACAGTTTTGTTTGTCTGGATTATGATAGCAGTGTAGAATGGGCAGCCCCTGAGCAATTAAAAAAAAGTAAAAGTCATATCAAGAGTAGAACAATTTAGTAGTCTCTATAAGTAAAGTGAAGTGAAAGTCACTCTTTGCAGCCCCATGGACTGTTGCCCGCCAGGCTCCTCTGTCCATGGAATTATTCAGGCAAGAATACTGGAGTGGGTAGCCATTCCCTTCTCCAGGGGATCTTTCCAATCCAGGGATTGAACCCAGATTTCCCTCATTGCAGGCAGATTCTTTACCATCTGAGCCATCAGGGAAGCCCTCTATATGTAAAAGAAGTCACCCAATATTTATTGAGTGCCTATTCCATGCTGTAGGTTATGCTGAGTCTTAGTCATAAGAAAAGCTCAAAATACAGTCTACATAAATAATTCAGGGGCAACAAACAAATAACAATGACAACCATAAAAAAGGTAAGCATACCGGTAGCTTTTGGGCTCAAAGAGACCCAGGTTAGGATTCTGATCCTACTTAGTCCTGTCTGGGTGACCTTAGGGAAGTTACTTGACCTTTTAATTAATTCCCTGGCTGCCCAGTGGTTAGGACTCCATGCTTTCACTGCCCAGAGCATGGGTTCAATCCCTGGTCAGGAAACTAACATCTTGCAAGCCGAGGGATGTGACCAAATTAAAAAATAAAGGATCTGTTTTCTGATTTGCAGAATGAAGATAAGAATATCTACTTTGTAGGGACAGTGGGAATATTAAATGAGGCAGTGAGAAAAATCATAGCAAATATTTATAGAATCCTTAACACTTTCCCAGTTGGGTTCTACTTAATCTTCACATAACCCCACGAAGCAGGAACACTTGTTACCAACTCCATCATACACTTGGAGAAACAAAGAACAGAGAAATTAAGACCTTACCTGAAATGGCAGAATCAGGTCTTGAACGTGAGTCGTCTAACTCTGAAGCTCATGCTCTTTGTGGTTGATCTGGAGGTTTGCTTCAAGATTCCTCTTGAAGGAATGTCTTGTTGATCAACAGCAGCTGAAGGCCTCCAGCTCCAAATCTGACGGAGGACTCTCTCTCCTGCAGAGACCCCTTACCCAGGATCATATACTTCCGGGGCATGGGGGAGGTGGGTGGATCTAGTGAGTGAGCAATGGGAGGTTATAAAGATCACTCAGAACATTCTTTTTTTTTTTTTCTTTTTAAAGTCTTTATTGGATTTGTTGCAATATTGCTTCTGTTTCACATTTTGGCTTTTTGGCCAAGAGGCATGTGGGATCTTAGCTTCCCAGTAAGGAAATGAACCCGAACCCCCTTCACTGGATGGTGAAGTATTAACCACTGACCACCAGGGAAGTCCCCACTCAGAACATTCTGATGGGCACATTCAACCCTGTGCTTCCTGCCA
The DNA here is from genome assembly GCF_016772045.2 of Ovis aries. Classification (NCBI taxonomy): domain Eukaryota; kingdom Metazoa; phylum Chordata; class Mammalia; order Artiodactyla; family Bovidae; genus Ovis; species Ovis aries. The sequence continues at coordinate 48,220,989 of NC_056062.1, forward strand.
TGTTGGCCAAGTTTTTCTCAGCTCTGCATCACCATTAGATCTCTAACCACTCAGTCTTGCTTCTGTTGTCTTCCTTTCACAAGTGAGGATCCCTAATCTGATTACATGGCTGTCTGAAGTTGTTCCACACCTCACAGATGCTCCATTCATGTTAGAAATTCTTCTGTCTTTCATTTTGGACAGTTTCAACTGTGGTGTCTTCAAGTTTATTAACCTTTTCTACTGCAGTGTATAATCATTCCTTAACCCTAATCAATGCATTGCTCATCTCACACATTATTGTTTTCAGCTCTAGAAGTTAGATTTGGGTCTTTATAAGTATCTCCCATGTCCTTATTTAATTAATATACTGAATACAGTTAATTATAACACTCTTAACGTCCTTGTTTACTAGTTCTAACATGTATGTTTATTCTGGTTTGGTTTAGAGTGATTGATTTTTCCCATTATGGGTCTTATTTTCCTGCCTGGAAGTTTGCATGCCTGCTAATTTTTGATTATATAACATACATTGTGAGTCCTACCTTGTTGAGTGCTGGGTATTTTGTCTGCCTGTAAACATCCTTGGGTTTGTTCAGAGATACAATTAAATTATTTAGAAACAGTGTGATCCTTTCAGTTTTTGCATTTAAGATTCATTAGTCAGGACTAGAAGAACGTTTGTTCTACAGCTGATTTTTCCCCACTATTGTTGTTGTCTAGTTGCTAAGGTTGTTTCCAACTCTTTGTGACCCCATGGACTGCAGCATGCCAGGCTTCCCTGTCCTTCACCATCTCCCGGAGTTTGCTCAAACTCATGGGCATTGAGTCGGTGATGCCATCCAACCATCTCATCCTCTGTCTCCCCATTCTCCTCCTGCCTTCAATCTTTCCCAGCATCAGGGTCTTTTCCAGTGAGTCAGTTCTTCCCATTAGGGGGCCAAAGTATTGGAGCCTCAGCTTCAGCATTGGTTCTTCCAATGAATATTCCCCACTATTGAGGGAAACCCTTCTGAGCGCTTTATGGCCCATGTGTTATGAGGTTTTCCAGTCTGACTGTTGGCAGCACTATCCTAACCTTCTGTGAATGCTGTTGCTGCCAATCTGTCCTGGTGGTTCTTTCCATAGCCCCAGTTTCCTTCTTCACACAAATGTGCTGATCCATATTTGAGGAGGGCCCTCTGCAGATCCTTTGTTTCCTAGAGTCCAGGGTCTTGAAAACAATTGTTTTATATATGTTGTCAGATTTGTGCATTGGTTGTTTTAGGCAGGAGGGTAATTCTAGTTCTTGTCTCTCCATCTTGGTCAGAAGCGGAAATATTTCTCATTATATACCTTTTAAACATCTACAAAGTGTTATGAAAATAGGAAGTAACTTAAGATTTTTGGAATTCATGAAAAGTCCTGGAAATTCTGACTTCTTTTTCCAGTAGATACTGTGGTATTAGATCCTTGCCTCAGGGCCAGTTAATGCATCTCCTAACTCTTGAGAGTTGAAAGCTGAAAGCTCACAGATGTGCCCCTCGCTGAGAATTGCCTTCAGACACGGGGAACAGAGAAGATGTCTGGTATTCAGCAGAATACCAAGTATATCTCTTGGCACTCCTGGGCCTAGTTTTAATGTTAAATGGATGAGTACAGTCATCACAGCCTGTTAGGCACTTGGGAACCAGGGGCTCAGACCCCTCGAAGATCAAAGTCTGGATTACCACTCCCCAGCTAACTGCTTAGTCTGGTAGAGGTGCTTGCCAAGGAGGAGAGGACTCCAGAGGTGGTGGTATGGGGAAGAAGGATGAGTTTCAGTTACAGCTTTAATTAGAATGGCTGAGGGGTCTACAGTTCATCCTCTTAATCCCAAGTTTCCCAGGAAATAGGCCCAATCAAAGTTTTAGAAACCCTGTTCCCAGGTATAATAAACTTATTATAAGAGGAAAGTAGATCTAGGCAGTACAAGAGGTGACTATAGTTGATACCATGTGTGTGTGTTGTGTTTAGCCGTGTTGGATTCTTTGTGGACCCCCCCACCCACCACGGACTGTAGCCCACCGGGCTCCTCTGTCTGTGGAATTTTTCAGGCAAGAATACTGGAGTGGGTTGCCATTTCCTCCTCCAGGAGATCTTGCCAACCCAGGGATCAAACCCACACCTCTTGTGTCTCCTGCACTGGCAGGCACATTCTTTACTTCTGTACCACCTGGGAAAGCCCAGCTGATACGATGGTGTTCTGAAAGGTTCTTCCTTGGGGCCGAAAAACCATCACAAGCTGCTGATGGGCTGCTGATGCCTCACAGCTTTGCCCTTCACTGGGCATTGCCCCCCTCCCCAGCCCCCTCTGACCCCCCCCCCACCATAGGGACCTGCCTTCCCAGAGGGTGGCCCATAGCTAATAACCAACTGATGTGAGGGTACATCCTGACCCCCTTTCCCTCCATGGGAAACAATTCTGGAAAGCCATTCTGTTAAAAACACAATTGAGCTGGAGTGAGTGAGGGAAGCTGTCAGGTGTCAGAGTACCCAATTACAGTTACAAGCCAAAAGTGAAAAAATAAAGCCTTCCGCTACTTCCTGTGATGGTCTAAGCAAGAGGCTAAAACCAGAGAAAGCACCAACTCCCTCTTACCCATGGAAGGGCATACTAAGTGAGGGTCAGCTGGATCCATACTGATGTGGGCATCAGCTCACTCTTGAAGGAGCCCTGAGCAAATGGCTCTGCCAGTTTTATGACATCTGGGGTCAAAGAGGAGGAAGCCTAGGGGTAGAAAAATACTGGGATCTGAGTGAGAGTGGGGAAAAGTACATTCAAAGTTTCTCCCATTATAAAGGAGAAGTGATATATATATAATGATAAAAATATGAGATATATGATATATGTTATTATATGTGACATTATATATCTCATATTTAATATACAAGATAAATGGAATATTACCAGCCATGAAACAGAATGAAATCTTTCCATTTGTGACAACATGAATGGACATAGAAGGTATTACGCAAAGTGAAAAAAGTCAGACAGAAAAAGACAAACACTGTATGATTTTACTCATTTGGGGAATCTAAAAAACAAAACAAAAGAGAAACCAACTCATAGACACAGAGAGCAAACTGGTGGTTGCCAGGGAGGAGAGGAGTGGGGATAGGGGTAAAATAGGTGAAGGGGATTAGGAGGTACAAACTTCCAGCCACAAAGTAAATAAACCACAGGGATGGAATGTATCGCATAAGGAATATAGTCAATAATATTGTAATATTTTTATATGGTAAAAGATGCCAGCTATATATTGTGATCATTTTGTAATGTATAAAAATATTGAATCACTATATGGTACATATAAAACTAATATAATATGTCAATTCCAATTCCATTAAAAAAGCAAGAAGTAGCTTCAAGGAGTTCAAGCAGAGGGTCTCTCAGTGCATTTCTGAGAGGAAATGCATATCTATCAGTTTTATGAATGTGAGATAGGAAACTTGAATTTAAAATAATGATCTAAAAGACACTTTACCAAATAAGACTACGAATGCTAATAAGCACACAAAATCATTATTTATGAGCGGAATTCAAATTAAAACCATATGAGAGAATATTACCCACCCACTAGAACAGCTGAGATTTTAAAACACTGACAGTACCAAGTATTGACAAGAAAAAGGAACAATCAGAACTCTCAAACCTTGCTGCTGCTGCTGCTGCTGCTACTGCTAAGTCGCTTCAGTTGTGTCTAACTCTATGCGACCCCGTAGACAGCAACCCATGAGGCTCCCCTTCCCTGGGATTCTCCAGGCAAGAACACTGGAGTGGGTTGCCATTTCCTTCTCCAGTGCGGGAAAGTGAAAAAAGTGAAGACACTCAGTCGTATCCGACTCTTAGCAACCCCATGGACTGCAGCCTACCAGACTCCTCCGTCCATGAGATTTTCCAGGCAAGAGTACTGGAGGGGGTTGCCATTGCCTTCTCTAGTGGAAGTTAAAAAAAAATGATATAACCACTTTGGAAAACAGTTTGACAGTTTCTAATAATCATATAACTGTGTGACTCAACAATTCCACTCTTAGGCCCAAGAGCAATGAAAACAGATGTCCACAAAAGGCCTTACCCATGATGTCTATAATTTAATTTATAATAGTGAAAAATTGGAAGCAACCCATGTATCTGTCAATCAGTTCACTTCAGTCACTCAGTCGTGTCCGACTCTTTGTGACCCTATGAATTGCAGCACGCCAGGCCTCCCTGTCCATCACCAACTCATGGAGTTCACTCATACTCATGTCCATCGAGTCGGTGATGCCATCCAGCCATCTCATCCTTGGTCGTCCCCTTCTCCTCCTGCCCCCAATCCCTCCCAGCATTGGAGTCTTTTCCAATAAGTCAACTCTTCGCATGAGGTGGCCAAAGTACTGGTGTTTCAGCTTTAGCGTCATTCCTTCCAAAGAACACCCAGGACTGATCTCCTTTAGGATGGGCTGGTTGGATCTCCTTGTAGTCCAAGGGACCCTCAAGAGTCTTCTCCAACACCACAGTTCAAAAGCATCAATTCTTCGGCACTCAGTTTTCTTCACAGTCCAACTCTCACATCCATACATGACTACTGGAAAAACCATAGCCTTGACTAGATGAACCTTTGTTGGCAAAGTAATGTCTTTGCTTTTGAATATGCTGTCTTTGTTGGTCACAACTTTCCTTCCAAGGAGTAAATGCCTTTTAATTTCATGGCTGTAATCACCATCTGCAGTGATCTTGGAGTCCAAAAAAAAATAAAATCTGACAGTTTCCACTGAGTTGATATACAAATTATGGTATATCCACACAATGGAATCCACATAGTGGAATCCACAGTGAAGAAGAACAAACTACCAATACGCACAAGCATGGATGAATCTCAAAAGCATTATACTGAACAAAAGAAACCCAGATGAGTACCTTCTGTATGACTCTATATAAAAATGGGAATAATAGTTGTCTGTGGGCTGGGGATATTGACTAGAAAGTGGCAAAGGGGGATCTTATATGATTGAAATGTTCTATATTTGGATTTATATGATGGTTACAAGGGTATATAACTGATTACAATTGATCAAAATAAAAACATAAGACCTGTGCATTCTATAATGTGCAGATTTTTTAAACACATATAGTTGCCATTAAAAGTTAAAAGATTAATTCATTCATAAAACATTTTTTGTGTTTCTAACATCTTTTGCCTCTCATCATCCCTTACAAATAAATCTCCACTACAGAGCAGAAATGTTAGAAGTTATATTGCATATGAAGCAATTAAGTATTTTAAAAACTTTTCTTCACGACCCAGATAATCACGATGATGTGATCACTCACCTAGAGCCAGACATCTTGGAATGTGAAGTCAAGTGGGCCTTAGAAAGCATCACTACGAACAAAGCTAGTGGAGGTGATGGAATTCCGGTTGAGCTATTTCAAATCCTGAAAGATGATGCTGTGAAAGTGCTGCACTCAATATGCCAGCAAATTTGGAAAACTCAGCAGTGGCCACAGGACTGGAAAAAGGTCAGTTTTCATTCCAATCCCAAAGAAAGGCAATGCCAAAGAATGCTCACACTAACGCACAATTGTACTCATCTCACACGCTAGTAAAGTAATGCTCAAAATTCTCCAAGCCAGGCTTCAGCAATACGTGAACCGTGAACTTCCAGATGTTCAAGCTGGTTTTAGAAAAGGCAGAGGAACCAGAGATCAAATTGCCAACATCTGCTGGATCATCGGAAAAGCAAAAGAGTTGCATAAAAACATCTATTTCTGCTTTATTGACTATGCCAAAGCCTTTGACTGTGTGGATCACAATACACTGTGGAAAATTCTGAAAGAGATGGGAATACCAGAACACCTGACCTGCCTCTTGAGAAATCTGTATGCAGGTCAGGAAGCAACAGTTAGAACTGGACATGGAACAACACACTGGTTCCAAATAGGAAAAGGAGTATGTCAAGGCTGTATATTGTCACCTTGCTTATTTAACTTATATGCAGAGTACATCATGAGAAATGCTGGGCTGGAAGGAGCACAAGCTGGAATCAAGATTGCCAGGAGAAATATCAATAACCTCAGATATGCAGATGACACCACCCTTATGGCAGAAAGTGAAGAGGAACTCAAAAGCCTCTTGATGAAAGTGAAAGAGGAGAGTGAAAAAGTTGGCTTAAAGCTCAACATTCAGAAAACGAAGATCATGGCATCTGGTCCCATCATTTCATGGGAAATAGATGGGGAAACAGTGGAAACAGTGTCAGACTTTATTTTTGGGGGCTCCAGAATCACTGCAGATGGTGATTGCAGCCATGAAATTAAAAGACACTACTTCTTGGAAGAAAAGTTATGACCAACCTAGATAGCATATTCAAAAGCAGAGACACTACTTTGCCGACTAAGGTCCGTCTAGTCAAGGCTATGGTTTTTCCTGTGGTCATGTGTGGATGTGAGAGTTGGACTGTGAAGAAAGCTGAGCACTGAAGAATTGATGCTTTTGAACTGTGGTGTTGGAGAAGACTCTTGAGGGTCCCTTGGACTGCAAGGAGATCCAAACAGTCCATTCTGAAGGAGATCAGCCCTGGGATTTCTTTGGAAGGAATGATGCTAAAGCTGAAACTGTGTACTCTGGCCACCTCATGCGACAAGTTGACTCATTGGAAAAGACTCTGATGCTGGGAGGGATTAGGGGCAGGAGGAGAAGGGGACGACAGAGGATGAGACGGCTGGATGGTATCACTGACTTGATGAATGTGAGTTTGAGTGAACTCCAGGAGTTGGTGATGGACCGGGAGGCCTGGCGTGCTGCAATTCCAGGGTTCGCAAAGAGTCAGACACGACTTAGCGACTGAACTGAACTGATACACAATTTTATGCAGCAGGTTACTAAATATGTTGAATATTAATATTAACAGATTTGTGGTACCATTTTGGACAATCCTTGATACTAAAGATGAAGTTGGTATTTTTGTCAAGAAAGTATTTCAAACTTGTTAGGGGTGTTTTCACAGTGTAAACTTAAGATCTGAGGTCTATAAACTATACCTCATTAAAATTTTAAAAATGTAATTGCACATAAACAAGTGAGAGGGATCTACCACATACTTGTAACCAACGGGGTTCCCAGGTCTGTTCTAGCTTCATAGTCCCTATCGATTATGGGAATATTCAGGCCTGTAGGGTAGACTTTGGAGCAAAGAATTCCTACTCCCCATTGGACTAGGTGACCTCTGCTGGAACTACCCTACCAGAAAAAGGAGAGAATTATGAGCACATGTACTGAGTTGGGGACAGGGTCTCAGCCAGGCCAATTGGGTTGTGGTCAGCTCAACTGGAGTGAAGCTACTGAAATGCTGTAGTGGCCTCCACTAACCAAACATGTTTTTTCACCTCTTGTAAGGAAATGCATGACCACCTGATGCAAAGAGCCAATTCATTGAAAAAGACCCTGATGTTGGGAAAGATTGAGGGCAAGAGGGGAAGGGGCTGTCAGAGGATGGGATGATTGGATGGCATCACTGACTCAATGGACATGAGTTTGAGCAAGCTCAGGGAGATAGTGAAGGACAGGGAAATCTGGCATGCTGTAGCTCATGGGGTCGCAAAGAGTCAGACATGACTTATGGACTGAACAACAACAAAAAGTGAAATGCTATCAAGATGCAATGGAAGCAACAATGGAGAATAAGTGCCAGTAATATGTGGGGTCTCCCTGAGTTAAGTGGCATCTCTGTGCTAAGGTGTCAGTCGCTCAGTTGTGCCCAACTCTTTGCGACCCCATGGACTATAGTCCATCAGGCTCCTCTGTCTATGGGATTCTCCAGGCAAGAATAATGGAGTCGGTTGCCATTCCCCACTCCAGGGGATCTTCCTGACCCAGGGATTGAACCCGAGTCTCCTGCACTGCAGGCATTTTTTACCATCTTAGTGAGTTAAGTAGGGACAGTCTAAATTAAGTCCTTCATAGAGGAAAAAAATAAGAAAGGATTTAAAGTGAAAAAGTTAGTGGTAGGGAGTGGAAAAAAATGAGATAAAAGGTTTGGAAACCAGAAGAAACCTTTAAAAGCACCTCCCTGCAGATGAGCTGGTGATGGAGGACAGCACTATTTGGGATACTTTGAGTTGCCTTGGACAGTGGCAGGAAGTCATTTTGATTTGAATATCCTCTTTTAAAAACCTATGATTGTATCATGCAGATGCAGCAATCGTCTGTGTTTTGCCCACACTTCAAAGTCCTATTTTAAAGGGAAAGAATTATGAACACCAGAAATCTGGGATCTCCCTTTGAAAAATAAGCTAAAAGTAATTTGAATTAAAATGTACTGATTAAAATAGCCCTGTTTCAGATTTTGAGACATGCCATTTCTTTCTGATTATTATCTCTTGGTTACCTAATATAAACCACCCCTAGATCAAGAGAATCAGGCAGAAATTTTGTGATAAAACTCAGGAACTACTCACAAACAGCCAGAAACAGCTTCACAGATAGCCTCCTGAAGACATCTAATAAGTCTATCATAATCAGCACATGATCCACAAGAAATGAGAATAAGAAACAGCTGCTTTGTAGCAAATCCTAACTACAGTAGGGATTAATTCTAAACTCATGTCAAATTTAGTCCGTTTTCATTTGGGACAACAGGGAAAATCTTTGCCAGGCTAAGGGCAGTTAAGTATTTGTCAAAAACAGATGAAACCTAAAATGGTAATTTTGTTTTTCTCTCTGATAAATATTTCTGTGGAACAAGGACTCTTTTAATGTTGGAATAATCAATAAAGAAAGACATCTAAAAGTTTTTATGGTGATCTGCTTTTCCTGTTCGACTTCACTGTTTTTTTAAATCTGGTCTTACTTTGAAAATTCTTTAGTGGTGATGATTAATCTTTCTTCTGCCTTCTTTCTTTCATTTGTCTCTGGAATATATTCATTCTTTATAATCAAACATAATGGCATCAGTGAGGTTTTACTCATGAGTATGACCATTTCTGAGGATAACAAAATTGTAATTACGGTTCATACTTTTGGGTTCTGAGAACCTGAGCTTGAATCCCAGCTCCACCAGTTACAAGCCGTGTACCTTTTCCAGTTTAAAAACGTTTTGGATGTCAGTTATCTCATCTCTAAAATGGGAATAATGATAGCAATTTCTTCACATAGTCCTATTGAAATAACTCATGTGAAGAAACTGTTAGCATATGGTAAATGCTAGATGTGTGTGTTTATTGCTCAATCATGTCCTACTCTTTGCAAGCCCTTGGACTGTAGCCCATCCACGGAATTCTCCAGGCAAGAATACTGGAGTGGGTTGCCATTTCTTTCTCCAGGGGATCTTCCTAACCGAGGGATCAAACCCAGGTCTGCTACATTGCAGACAGATTCTTTACCATTTTAGCCACCAGGGAAGCCAAATGCTAAATAAATGTTAGCTCTGATGGTGATAGTAATAAGGCCAAATGCTCTAGAGGAGCTTTTGCATATTAATTTCACATGAATCACCTGAGGGAGAAGCAGTTAGAATGAATTCTAATTTAGCAGGACTGGTGATAGGTCTGAGAGACTGCTTAGACAACACTTTCCCAGGTGATGCTCATGCTGGTCCACAAACCACACTCCTAGCAAGGACCTCTTTCTCTTACTGTAGGCAATCTGGTCTGCTTTCTGATTCATTGCCATGTCACTTTTCCTTCCAATTCTTGACTACATGATTTAGTGAGATTTTATCTTCCAAAAGACCAAAACAACCAGGTTATAGTTGTTGTTCAGTTGCTCAGTTATGTCTGACTCTTCGTGATCCCATAGACTACAGCACGCCAGGCTTCCTTGTCCTTCACCATCTCCTGGAATTTGCTCAGACCCATGTCCATTGAGTTGATGATGCCATCCAACCATCTCATCCTCTGTCGTCCCTTTCTCCTCCTGCTTTCAATCTTTTCCAGCATCAGGGTCTTTTCCAATAAGTCTGCTCTTTGTATCAGGTGGCCAAAGCATTGCAGCTTCCGCTTCAGCATTAGTCCTTCCAATGAATATTCAAGGTTGATTTCCTTTAGGATTGGCTGGTTTGATCTCTTTGCTGTACAAGGGGGAGAGAAGTCAAAATTTCAATTACCCAGGTGTTTGTTCTACACCATGCCAAACAATGTCATGAGAGCCAGCATCTGAATCAGTGGCTGCTAATTCTCAAACTTTTGATTCAAATATTGTTGCTCTTACATAAGCACAGGCTGAGTCCTTAGATATTTTCCCCCTATTGATCTGGCCTATTGGCCAACCCTGGTTCCTCCACAATTCGGCTCATTTTGAAAGTGAAAGTGTTAGTCACTCAGTTGTGTCTTTGTGACCCCATCGATTGTAACCTGTCAGGCTCCTCTATCCATGGAATTCTACAGGCAAGAATACTGAAGAGGGTTGCCATTTCCTTCTCCAGGGGATCTTCCCTACCCAGGGATCAAACCTGATCTCCTGCATTGCCGCCACCGCAGGTTGCTTCAGCCGTGTCCAACTCTGTGTGACCCCATAGACAGCAGCCCATCAGGCTCCTCTGTCCCTGGGATTCTCCAGGCAAGAATACTGGAGTGAGTTGCCATTTCCTTCTCCAATGCATGCATGCATGCTAAGCCACTTCAGTCGTGACAGACTCTCTGTGACCCTATTGACAGCAGCCCACCAGGCTCCTCTGTCCACAGGATTCTCCAGGCAAGAATACTGGAGTGGGTTGCCATTTCCTTCTCCTCCCACATTGCAGGCAGATTTTATTTTACTTGTTCACAATTCTAGGTTTATAATTAATAGTTAGTACCCTCTATACCTTCACTAATGAGCCAGGACTTCAAGAAGTCTCTGAACCAAGTCTAGCCCCTTTGCAACTGTTTCAATCAGAATGTGTTGATGTTATTGTCCTCTGTCTACAGGTCTTCGTGCTTGACTCAACTACCCCTAACAGGTGGACAGAGGGAATCAGGGTAAATAACTCCCACCTGTGGATCAGGCTCATCCATCTCTTCCTACTTCACTCTGATGGTTCCCTGTCTCCAGCTCCCTTATTTATACTCTTGCCTTCTTTGAACACATCTCTGATTCAAAAACCTACAGTTTTTGTTTATCACTGTGGACTCTAAACCTTCCCCAGTTTTCCTCTCCAATGCTGACTTCTGAAATAGTCAGTGGAATTAGATCAGTGGAGCTTTGAGCCCTGATACCAGCTGCAGATGATAGACTTTCCAGGTGGCACGGTGGTAAAGAATCTCCCTGCCAAGGAGATGCCAGAGATGCAGGTTTGATCCCTGTGTTGGGAAGATCCCCTGGAATAGGAAATGGCAACTCACTCCAGTATTCTTGCCTGGGAAATTCCATGGATGACAGAGAGCACTCGACTGACCACAACAACCAGCTGCAGATATTACTTTATCATGTCTTTATTCTCACACTTGTCTAGCTACTGTTACTAGAAGATCTGGGCCATGGTAGATCAACTACTGGCATCCATGGGGGTTAGAATGTATTTTCTCTATGGAGACATCACCTGATTTTCAGCAGTTGTGGGTGGCCAGAGGCAGAACCACAAAGCTAACCCTGGTTCTTCCACAATTCAACACTGACTACATCAGGAAAGGTGTTCTTTTCCTTTTGGAATCTGTAGTGGGTGAGTTGGTGAGGTCAAATGAATTAACAGACATTGAGGAAATATTAGGACAGTGTACTTAATGAAAACAGTAGGGAATTCAGCATCAGATCAAGAATTGAATTGAATTTCAATTTCATTCCTTACCAGCTATGAAACTTGTGCAAGTTGTAATATACATACACATATATGTACATATATTTCTTTTAAAAAGAAAGTATTCTGATAATAGAAAACATTTTAAATATGTACTAAGTAACAGAACAGACTCTGAAATATTTGTGTACTCATAACTGTACTTCAGTAATTACCAGTTCATGGCCAAATCTTGTTTCTTCTCTACCCCCATCCTTTCTTCTCCTGGTATTATTTGGAAGCAAATCCAAAACACAGTATGAGTTCATCAGTAAGTATTTCAGTATATTCATCTCTAAGAGATAAGATCTCTTCAAAAAAAACTAACTGTAATGTCTTCCTAACAAAATTTAAAATTCTTTAATATGATCATATCCAGTAAATGCTCATATTTCTAGTTGCCTCATAATTGTTTAAAAACATTGTTGAAACGAAGATCCAAATAAGATCCATACATTGCAATTTGTCAAAATGTCTAAGATTGCTGGTAATTTATCTTTTTTCTCCAACACATTTCTTCCCTTAAATTTACCTATTGAAGAAACTGGCTTATGTGTCCTATAGTTTTCTATAACCTAAATTTTGATTAGTACAGAACTGTGCTATCATTTAATAGGTTCATTTATCCAATTTCCTATAAATTGGTATTTGGATCCAGAGGCTTGTTCAGTTTAAAATTCTTTATGTGTGTTGTTTTATTTTTTTGGCGAGAGTACTTCATAAGTGGTGTTGTATTCTTCCATCAACAGACACACAATTTCTGCTTCTCTCTTTTGTGTGGTTAGATCCACCAATTCATTGCATTGTTGTGTTGTTTAGTTGCCAAGTTGTGTGAGACTCTTCTGTGACCCCATGAACTGTAGCCAGACAAGCTCCTCTGCCGATGGGATTTCCCAGACAAGAATACTGGAGTGGGGGTTGCTGTTTCCTTCTCCAGGGTATCTTCCCACAGGTATCGAACCCATGTCTCCTGCATTGGCAGGCGTGTTCTTTACCACTGAGCCACCAGGGAAGCCCAGTAATGCATTAGGAGTTGCAAAATGATGATACTTGAAATCTGTCATTCCTCCTTCATTTATTAACTAGAATGTCTCTGTAAAGAGAAACCTTCTCTCATCCACTATTGGGTTATCCCAAGGTATGGTTTGCATATGCATATGCATTTAGTTTGCATATAAAACTGTATCAGGGGCTTACTGATAGCTCAGTTGGCAAAGAATCCGCCTGCAATGCAGGAGACCCTGGTTTGTTTCCTGGGTCCAGAAGATCCGCTGGAGAAGGAATAGGTTACTCACTCCAATATTCCTAGGCTTCCCTTGTGCCTCAGCTGGTAAAGAATCCACCTGCAATGAGGGAGACATGGGTTCGATTCTTGGGTTGGGAAGATCCCCTGGAGAAGGGAACAGCTACCCACTTCAGTATTCTGGCCTGGAGAATTTCATGGACCATATAGTCCATGGAATCGCAAAGAGTCGGACACGACTGAGCGACTTTCAATAATAAATATAGTTTGCACAGGAAAGGCCAGAATTTGAAAGGCCAGTGTTTGAAATAAAGAGGTGATACTTGAGCACAGTTCAACAATAGTTTAAGAATTCATATATCTCAATGTACTTGAAATGCTTCATCTGATTGCAATTATTATCCTTATTTATCCTAACCCATTTTTGACCGGTAGGTAACTTTTTGAGTTGATTCCTGCGTTCTTTGACATGACTTTAGTCTTCTTTTATAGTTTTATTGCAGTGTAGTATAATAATTGGTCCAGATTCATATACATTTCTTTCCAAAATCTGAAAATCACTGAAATCTCCATTGAATGTTCCTGTTAATGAGAAACTGTGTTTGGAGGTTATAATCGGCGAACTAAGAGTGTTCATTGCTACTGGGTTGCTCACTATTTCAAGGTCTTTTTAGCAAACAATGCTAGGAAAATTTCTGTTTTAAACAAAATTCATCACAAGTTTAGATGATACTTCCAATCCAAATTCAGGACTGGCAAGATTTTTATTTAATCTTTCTGATTTTAAGTCTGAATCTCCTTTACTCCATGCCCAGAATCTGAGTTCTGATGACACAGAATTATAGAATTAGAACATCAAATACATCTCATTTGCTTTCTCCCATAATATACCCACAATAATTTCAAAATAATAACTAAATTTTACTACCAACCATATGATTAATGAAAACAGTGTAAGATTTTTTTTCTTACAGTTTCAAAAGTTTTTCTTCTAAGATATATCATATTAAAAGATTGTAACCAAGTAACTATTTTTTAAAGCCACTTTGAACTTCTGGATGGTGTGCTACCAATGACTTTATCCACTTTATTTTTATTTTGTGAACTTTTTTTTTTTTTACTAAAATTTTTAGGATTAAAATATTTACATGGTCCAAGTCAAACCTATAAAATAAGTCTAGTTTCTATCCCAGACAGGCCCACCCTATTTCCTCCCTCCCCCTATATGCAACCACTCTTTTCATTTTATGTTTTCTTTCCTGTATTAGTTTTCAATTGCTGCCATAACAAATTACCACAAACTTAGTGGCTTAAAACAACACAAATCTGGTTTCTATAGTTACGTAGGTTAGAAGACTGACAGCTTTCACTGGGAAAAAATCAATTTGCCTGCAGAGCTGTGTGCCTTTCTTAAGGTTCTGTGGGAAAATCTATCTCCTTGCTCTTTGAAGAAAGGATGACTGTTAGAGGCCATCCACGTTCCTTACCCAGGGGTCTCCTTCCTCACCTTCAAAGTCATTCATCTTGCATCTCTCTCAGCATCCTCTGGTAGTCCCATCTCCTTCTGACTCCCCTCTTCTGCCTTCATCTTGATCCTTGGATTACACCAGGCCTACCTGAATAATCCAAGACAATTTCCCATCTGAAGATCCTTAATTTAATCACATCTGAAACATCCTTTTTCCCATGCAAGGTAACAGATTTGAACTTCTGGGGATGAGGACCTTGACATAATTGGGGTGATGATTATTTGGCCTGCACAGTCGCCCACTTTATAGATGAGTAGGTGCATACACACACATTTTCTCTGTCTTACTCTTTGCATGTGACATACATCCAGTCCATAATTGGGTTCAGATCTGTCTCCCACTTCCTCACTTGCTACAGCTGCATAGCATTTTATTGTGCGCATACACCTTGATGTATCTTACCAGCCTCCCCATTCATGTTTAGTTGGTTTTGTTTCTAGTTTGTGCTGTAACAAATACCCTACTGTAAATGGCTCTGTGCATTTCTTTTTTGTATTCTTCCACTGGGCCCATGGGATAGATTACTAAAAGTGAGTTTGCTGAATCAAAGAGGTAAAGTAAATATGTGCTTTTCTGGACTATAAGTTTCTTTCCAAATGATTATGTCATTTGCATTCACACCACAAAGGTATGCATGCTCTTGCATTTGAATATATCACTAAACTTTTGGATTTTTGCCAGTCTCAGCATACTTTTAATTTCCATTTCTCTTCTTGTGAGTATTTGTGTCTAATATCATATAGCTAAGAAATAATTTGAGTATCATTTTCTGTGTGTTTTATGTTTGCATTCCCAATCTATTTTTCTATAAAGTTTTCCATCTCCCTTTTCTCCCTTTTTGAAAGCTCTTTATAAACTAGGATATCTCCTGTTCTGGGTTTTATTTTCCCAGTTTGACTCTGCCTTTTCACTTTGTTTACTACCTATTTTGCTAGTCAAGAAGCTTTATTTTGATGTAATTGAATTGATCTATATTTACCTTTATTATTTCTGGATTTTGAAGCACTGCAAGGTATTGAATATAAACGAATTCACCTTGTTTCTCTTCTAATAGTTTTATAGTTTAATTTTGATATTTAAGTATCTGCAGTGTTTGGTATTTCTCCTAGTATACAGTGTGAGAAATGGGTCCACGTTCACTTTTTCGTAGGCTCTTCTGTCACTCCATTTGGAAGTGCTTTACCTTCTCTGTGCCTTAATTTTCTCGGCTATAAAGTCAGCATGCTAACAGTATTTCCCTCAGAGTTTAAATGAAATAGCATGTATGTAACACTTGGCATGATGTCTCTGTGTGTGCCTGTGTGCTTAGGTTGCTCAGTCATGTCTGACTCATTGCAACCCGATGGACTGTAGCCCGCCAGGCTCCTCTGTCCATGGGGATTCTCCAGGCCAGAACACTGGAGTGGGTTGCCATGCCCTCCTCCAGGGGATCTTCCCAACCCAGATATTGAACTCAGGTCTCCAGCACTGCAGGAGGATTCTTTACCATCTGAGCCACCAGGGAAGCCCATGAATACTGGAGTGGGTAACCTATCCCTCCTCCAGGGGATCTTCCCAACCCAGATATTGAACTCAGGTCTCCAGCACTGCAGGAGGATTCTTTACCATCTGAGCCACCAGGGAAGCCCATGAATACTGGAGTGGGTAACCTATCCCTTCTCCAGGGGATCTTCCCAACCCAGCTGAGCCACCAGGGAAGCCCTAGCACAAGGTAAAGTTTAATAAATGTTATCTATGATGACAGTGATGATGACATAGAAGATAATTCAGTGGTTCTAGCTCCTTATTCTTGTTCAAGGTCACATCACCCTTGATAATTAGTATAACCTTAACCTTTTACTGGGGCTTCCCTGGTGGCTCAGAGATTAAAGCGTCTGCCTGGAATGCAGAGGCCCCAGGTTCGATCCCTGGGTCGGGAAGATCCCCTGGAGAAGGAAATGGCAACCCACTCCAGTACTCTTCCCTGGAGAATCCCATGGAGGGAGGAGCCTTGTAGGCTACAGTCTACCGGGTTGCAAAGAGTCGGGCATGACTGAGCGACTTCACTTCACTTCTTCTTCAGCATTTTACTGGTGGAATGTTGTGTTTTGGTTTTATATTTAAGGTTCAGTGATTAGTCCTTTTCCCTGATTTGCTATCCTGGACATTCTTCCTTGATGCCTGGTCTAGCCCCTGGCTGAGTTTCCTAACTTCTCCCTAGGACAAAAGCCCTCTCCATCTTCCTGTTTCCAGTCCCCTTCTGTGAATTCACGCCCTTCATGAATTTATTCTCCTAATGCTGACTAATTCTCTGGAGTTCTAAAATGAACTCCCCCTCATCAGTATTTTTGGGATTCTGTCTAATTCTTGGGGGAAAATCTACATAATATATGTGAAAACTACTGACTCTTGCCCATCTAAAACCAGCAGGCCTTCCCTTAGAAGCCAGGTTTTTCCTGCCAAACTCCTCTTTGATGAACATGCAGCTGATTCAGAGTCTATCTCCTCTCCTCCCAACATGAAGTGGAAAGGGGCAGGGGTGTTACATGTGTTGGGATGGCTTAGCCAGTTACCAGGCATGTGGTTAGAACAGGGATTGTGTTTCAACAAGGCTGAACCTAAGATTAGGGAGATTATACTTTGGGTATAATCCTTACCACTTACCTGGAGCCAAAGGGTTAAGACAATCTAAGCCCTGTAGAAGAAAACAAAAGCCAGGACACAGGGCTACAAAATCAAGAGTATAAATTTTGCAAAAAGATGTGATTGTTTCTAACATCCAACTATATGATATGTAGCTGCACCCTTCTGGCTCAACGGGCCAGAAAGAAAGGACAGTTGCTTTTTCTTAATGTTCATCTTACCTGATAACTAGGGTTGGTTAAAAGCTTATTTCTTGACCGTACACCCTCCACATTAAGTGGAATTCCTGATTTTGTCACAGGATGGGACAAGCAATGTGTTTCAGCTGATAACTAATATCCAGCTTCATTAGACAAAGTAATAACTTGCAAGAAGTATAGATTTACATATCATCAGAGTAATCAGCTGCCACTGAATTGTGATTCTGGAATTCTTTGAAGATTTCCAAACTTAAAACATTCCTCTTTACACAGCTCTATTCCAGATGCTTAACTCTCCCACATCTGTTTGCAACATATACCTCCTACTTGAATGATGAACCTCCAACTCTATCTTCCCCACTTTCTTTGTCTTGATTGCTGCCAGACAACATTGAAGATATTAAAGATATAATTAATCCACTCTTCTAATTTAATCCCAATGAATCTTTCCCTCTGCTTTCAGAATTCTTTGGCCTGTTTTTACAGGAATACAGTTATGCTTGATGCTCAAATGAGGTGCCATATTTCTTTATTTTTATAATCCACTCACACAAATTTCAGCCCCCAAGATTGTTGAAAAATCCAGTGGTGTTTGTAATCTCCCACACTTCATAGTTCATGCCTCCCCCTTTGACCTGTCATAAGAGTCTAAGACTTAAACAGTTGAAGCTGCATGGAAGAGGAGCCTCTGGACATCAGGCCTCCTATTCATGCTAAAGACACTCCTTGTCTAGGTCTGTGTGGTCCATTCAAGGACCGGTACTCCTCTGATTCTATATCAAGCTTGGCCTCCAGGGCACTTGATGAAGTCTTGGAACTTGGACCCAGCCTCCACGTGGATTTGCACATCCGCTCCTGTAGGAAGTCTCACCTGTTTGCAAAGCTGCAGATGACCTGGAAGTAAGACCCTATACCTTTCCATCTGCCTTGTTTCTGCAGAGTCCAGGGGTTCCATTTACCCTGAAGTCATGAAGTCAAGAACTGGTGTGTGTGTGTGTATGTTTCTGTATGTGTTTCTGTGTGTCCTCAGGACTGCCCACCTCATTCGAATGCCAAGTTTAATAATAACTTCACATAGGGCAGAGTCCCAGAATTAACAACACAACACCTAACTGCCAATCTTTGGAGAGATAGCAGCAAACTATTCTTTTATACATTATGGGAGTTTATTCACAAAAAAATAAAAGTGATTATAACAATAATAAGCACCGAGTATTTCTACACTCAATTATTAATAATTGATACATCATCCAACATAACATACTATTGATCAGAAGATACATTCATACTTTATATACTATTTTGAAAGAAAAATATGCCAATTAAATTGTGGCATTAAAAAAAATAAATTGTGGCATTAGGCTTTTTATCACCCAGCAGCCTTAATTTATACTTACTGAATCTTTTCAGATTTACTTGCTTCTCTAATATCAAATGTAAGCTACTCTGTTTATGTGCCTTTCTGCATAAACAATAATCCTTTTTGCTTCAAAACTGAATTATAGGAAATTTGAATGACATTAACCCAACATGTTGCATATTAACTCAAATGAAACCGGGAACAACCATGATTGAGCTTCTATACCAGCAATAACAACAACATCCCAAATCACAGTGACTGCAAGACATCATCATGTGAGAGATACATCCTGATCTCAGGGATATTAAAATGTGAAAGCACATGCATCTTAGAATCGCTGGAATACAACAGATCTCTTTATGTATCTATGTATCTACATGTCTACCTCTGCTGCCTAACTTGCACCACTCACTCCCTCGCACCCTGTATTCCGGCCATACCAGTCCACTAACAATACTCTGCATATCACAAGCTACTTTATGCCTCTGTGCCTTTCCACCTACAGTGCCCACTTTCTGGAAGCCCCTCATCCTCCCTGTTCTTGACTGAAAGCTCAACTCTTATTCAAACCAGAGCTCCCATATTTCTTAACTTAAGAAAACTTCTCCCCACAAGCAAAACCCTTTCCTCATCCCCACGCCTCCCACCCCCACCCACTGCCTTGACTTTGTACCCATTTCTATTCCTGTGCTAACACAGAGGTGGGTTAATTCCTTTGTTCCACTGGAATTCCTGAAAAGCAAGAGTTGTCTTGTTTACATTTTGATTCCCTGATGCTTTGCATGGTGTTGATATGTGATAGGCACTAAAAAGATCTTTAGTAAATAATTGGATCATTTCTCAGATAGTCATCCTTCAACAAGAGGGGTATTTTTCACTCCAGAATGAGTGAATATGAACATACTAAGGATAGAGGAAGTGTCTGTGTAACAAGAGTAGGTAGAATCATGAGGCTAAAGACAGATCTACAGACAAATATTTCAACCTGTACAAGATAGACATGAGCCAATAGCATGTTCTCAGGTCTGATTTCAGCAAAACTGCTTTTTAGTAGTTAAGCAATCACCATTCTGGGCATATTTAGTGGTCCGGGTTAGGAAAAGAAAGAGGTTACAGTGTTTGGTGAAATCTTTATCAGTTAAGATCGTCTGTTAAGCACAGCATGTTTATAATTCTGATTTTCATGCATAGTTTAATATCAGCTTCATTAATCTTATCAGACTATTTTTTTTGACCTCCTGCTTGTGAAAGAATTCTAAATGAACAAAGCAGTTTTACATCCAAAAAAATGATGCTCTTGCAGATGTAAGGCATATGTTTTGATGTTACTTTGCTGTTAAAAAGAGTAATATCAAAAACATTTAAACAATATAGATGTGAAAGATCCCTAGTTTATAATAAATATCCTTCATGCTGTTATGAGGATCAACGGACAGACCAGTATTTATTTAAAATGTCTGTTGACTGTGTTTTATTCTCTTTTGAAGGATACAAGATACTCATAATGTCTGCTAAGTGTGGGTGTCTCTTAAATAGAAATTGCATAGTACAGACCTCATCCAAAGTAGCTGTTTGGATGAGAAAAATTGAGTACAGAAGAGTTTACATTTCTAAGCTGTTCTGATCTGCTGTGTATACTAAATATGACAAGCTTAAGTAGATCCAAAGTGGATAATATTTTTAATCTTCTGGCTATTTAAATAGTAACTTTAAAGTCTACGTTTTAGTTTCAAGCAAAAGTTATACACAGCATAGATGTTCTTTATATTTATCACCAAAAAAATCATATACACTATACTACCTCATTATATTTAGTATACAGGGAAAAATTGAGGAAATAATTTTTTTTGAGTACAGTTGGTAACTATTTCTGTGCCAAGGATGAGTTAATGTATATTACACAATCTTTTTCTTTTCATGGTTTCTTAATTTTAGGGGTGGCTAATCATATAGATAATTGTTTCTATCCACAAAATAAAACTATTAATGAGCAATAAACATTTCATCTGTCTCCTTCGCTGTTATAAGCACAGTTGAGTTGAGTTTAAGAGAAGTCAATTTAATATACATATGATATCTAGGAAATGGAAGAAATCTACTATAACTTACTAGCTTTTAAATATTGTGTTAAATACTGTATACCAGATATATAAAACATCAGTTAATACAGGGTTGTTGATATTGAAAGTCTGTTTAAAGCTCTTATGTAAAAATGTCATTTATAATGAAAATATAACCACAAATCTCTAAGATTTTTACATTTAAAAATGCAATTAATAGGGTAGTTTTATTTTTAGTTTATTGAGAAAACTCCATACTGTTTTCCAAAAAGGCTGCTCCAATTTACATTCTCACCAATACTGTGTGAGGGTTCCCTTTTCTCCACATCCTTGCATCATTTGTTATTTGTGTTCTTTGTGTTAATAGCCATTCTGACAGGCGTAAGGTGATCTCTTATTGTGGTTTTGATTTGCATTGCTCTGATGATTAGTGATGCTGAGCATCTTTTCATGTGCCTGTGGGCCATCTGCATTTCCTCTTTGAAAAAAATGTTTATTCAGTGCTTCTGCCCATTTTTTAATCGGGGTTTTCTTTTTGTTGTTGAGTTCATGTTGAGTTATATGAGCTGTTCATAGATGCTGGATATTAATCCCTTATTGATCATATCACTCACAAATATTTTCTCCCATTAAGTAGGTTGTCTTTCATTTTGCTTATGGTTTCCTTTGCTATGCAAAAGCTTTTAAGTTTAATTAGGTCCCACTTATTTATTTTTGCTGTTATTTCTGTTACTTTAGGAGATGGATTCAAAAAAATTATTGCTCTGATTCATGTCAAAGAGTGTTCTGCCTATGTTTTCCTCAAGGAATTTTATAGTATCTGGTCAAAGTATTTGGGTCTTTAATTCATTTTGGGTTTATTTTTATATATGATGTTAAAGAATGTTCTAATTTCATTCTTTTGCATGTTACTGTCCAGTTTTCCCAGCACCACCTTTTGAAAAGACTGTCCTTTCTCCATTGTATAGTCTTGCCCCTTTTGTCATAGATTAATTGACATAAATATGTAGGATTATTTCTGGGTTCTCTGTCCTATTCCATTGATTTATGTGTCTGTTTTTGTGCTAGCACCATACGGTTTTGATTTCTATAGCTTGGTAGTAGTCTCAGGGCCTCCCTGGTGGCTCGGACGGTAAAGAATATGTCTTCAATGTGGGAGACCCAGGTTCGATCCCTGGGTTGGGAAGATCCCCTGGAGAAGGAAATGGTAACCCACTCCAGTATTCTTGCTTGGGAGATCCCATGGACAGAGGAGGCTGGTGGGCTACATTCCACGAGGTCACAAGAGTCAGACATGATGGTGACTAAACGACCACCAGTACCGTCAATCTATCATACCTAACAGTGCTCCATTATGTAATAGGGTACTCAACAGGATTAAAAAACAATGCGAGTAGAGATCTCAACAAATATTAGCTATTCTCATTACTGATCTCTTAGAACCATATTTTCAGCTTAAAAAAACCCTAAAGGTCCATTTTAAAGGAAAACAATTCTAACAGATCCCAAGTTTTTATTATATGATTTTAATACATTTTAAATGTATATGAAAATAATCTAAATTCTGTATTGCTATAAATATTACATATCTAAAAATAAGAATATATTTATAAGATGAAACCCCTAAAATTCAACTTAATACTATTAATTTAACATTGTTTTGTTGAAAATGGTACGATACTAGCACAAATTCTTTTGAGATCTTTTGAGTTTGGCCTACCCTAATTAACATGTGCTATGTGATTCTTGAATTCTTCCGTTATTTAAAATATATTTGAATTATTTTAAAACTACATGTCTAAACACCACACTGACATGCAAAGTTCTCCTCTTTTCTTCTTAGCCTGAAGTTCAGAATGAATACAATAGTAGCCAATACTATTGAACAAACACAAGCACTGAAGCTGAGATCCAAAGACTAGGTGAGACAAAGACGGTTCAGCTAAGTTTTTGAAGATAATCATCTAAATAAATAAAAACACAGAATTAAAATATTCCCGTGGAAAACTTGCAAACTTCCCAGATGAGCTACACGGACCTTGATTGAGAAACTTAATATATCTTTGTTGAAATTGAATAATCATTCTTTAAAATGCTGGGGGGGATAGCATTACCTAATAGTTAAGCAATTTTCTTGATAAATTCCATGAAATCTGCCAAGTGCAAAACATCACTTTCCATTCTATACCTTTTCACTGAGAGTGGAAGACATTTCCTTCCCGGGGCAATAACAGCTCTGGCACACACATTAATCTGAGAACTCAGAAACTCTGACTTGGAATTCTGAATGCTAATGGTTGTGGGTGTAAAATGAAGTAATTTATGTGTCATAGCTAATTAAGATTACAGTGTTTCAAGGCACTTAAAATTCAAGTTCAAAGAAATCTTGGTGCTTTGGTCTGATAGGGGGTGTCAAGGAGCTTTTGAGAGGGCTTCCTGTCTACAGCAATTGGCATGCAGTAGCTCATTCACCACATCCTATAATTAAAATAGAACAAAATGTCCCTTTTTTTTCAAAGATAATTTACTCGTGACTTGCTACAATTTTATGAAAAAGTGGAAAGCTTTGGTGGGACTTCAGTTATGATCTTTTCATTAGAAAATGGCTTGGATTGAATTGAGCTGATGTAGATGAAACATGCAAGCACCAGCAGAAAGGAAGAGAGGGCAGCCACACAGGGAGACTGTGCAGCGTCATCCATCAGCACGAAAGACGTTCTACTCTGAACTGATGTCTAAACCATAACGATGTGGGCACACGTGTGAACTAAGAATTTGGTATAAGAACATTGATAGCAAGATATGCACAGTAGTTGAAAACTGGAAAGGACAAAAACAGCTAAGACAGTATAATGGTCAAATAAATGTGGTATATTCATATAATGGAAAATTACTTGGCATGAAAATGAACATATTACAGCTATATACAACATGAATGAATTCCACAAACAGTACTTAGTGAAAGACACCAGACACCAAATAATGCATTCTGTAAGATTTCATTTGTTTTTTACTTAAACAGACAGACTAATCCACAATGGCAAAACCAATACAGTATTATAAAGCAAAATAAAGTAAAAATTAAAATTAAAAAAAAAACAAAAACAAAAAACCTTAAGGTAGAGAGGGCTGACTGATGAGCCATAAGGCGGTTCTAATGGGATGGCAGTGTTTTATCTTTGAACAGTACTTACTGAGTATTCATAGCTGAGCTCCTTAAGCACTCTTTCACTTGTGCCATGGAATTATGTCTGCCTCAGTGGAGTCATTGCAAGGGTTAAACAGACAATATATGTAAAGTGATGCACACAGTACATGATGTATAATATAAGCCAAACAGCTATAATTGTCATCACTATTATTATCAGTGTTATGCTGTGCACATGTTTTGAAAATTTGTGTGGTTAACTGTGCTCTTAGAAGTGCTGTTTTGAGTCTCTGCTTGGTGTTAAATAATTTTCAAATAGTGAAGTACATTCCTGAAAAGAACTCTATGAAATGAGCTGCAAAGGTGTTATTGAGGGCACTGTTTATTTTAGTGTATGTGTTTTCTTGATAAGGACCTACAGAAGAAATTTTTTTCTGATCTCAAGAGGAAAATAGTGTACCTCTATTCTTCTACTGAGAAATGCATTTTGATTATTGTCCCAGTTTAATCTTACACATCTTCTGAATCTTGTAAATAGATGTGTCTTTTTTCTTGGCTTCCTATCAAATCTGCACTCTATCAAATGTGAAGAGGGAGGATACATTTTCTGGATAAATTCCATTTTCCTTAAATATTTGTTTTTATTTTGTTTTTCTCTCATATCTACATAAGCTGTCTGGAATTCTTCTTGGAGGAAGAGGAAGGTATAAATTAATAAAAAATAAAGAGCAAACAAATGACATTATGTTGCATTCATTTATGGAAATATCTGCTGAGACAGTGGTATTAACATAGTCGACATTCCATTAAAAATGTCCTGAATAGGGCTTCCCTGCTGGCTCCGTGGTGAAGAATTTGCCTGCCAATGCAGGAGACCAGTTTGATTCCTGGCCCAGGATGACCTCACATACCGCAGAGCAACGAAGCTTGTGCACCACAACTTCTGAGCCTGTACTCTAGAGCCTGGGAGCTGCAATTACCGAGCCTATGTGCTGCAGCTACTGAAAGCTGCATGCCCTGGAGTCCATACTCCACAGCAAGAGGAGCCACCGCAACGAGAAGCCTGTGCACCGCAACTAGAGTGTAGCCGCTGCTCTCCGCAACGAGAGAAAACCCGCGCAGCAACGAAGACCCAGCACAGCCAAAAGCAAATAAATGAATTTTTCAAAAAATGCACTGAATAAATGAATAAAAAGGTGATTTGGCATTTGGGGATGGCTCCAGAAGGAAGTGGAATCTGAACAAGGTTTTGGGAAAATAAAAATCTGTGGTATGAACAATGGGCTGCAATGGACTGATATGAGAGGTGGCAGCAAGAATGCAGTTCAAGCCAGAAAGACAATGTAAGTGTGGTCAACAGAACATTCTATCAGATTGCTCCAGAAGTATTGGACAAGAGGTATCTGTTGATGACGTGACGGGGGACCAGGGTAACAGCAGCAAAAATGGAGGATAAAGGGCAAATCAAAGTGAAAGAATTAATAGCCTTAGTAAAAAAATTATACAGAAAGTCCAAAAATACAAGAAATTGGGAGTGCCTTCACGATGGTTCTGAGCTTAGGAGAAGTTTGAGAGTTTTGCGGAACAACCAGCTAAAGAATAGGTAATAAAATAGCTCGTGAGATTCATGCAGAAATCTAGAAAATTCATTCCTTCTCTCTAATATACATAGATCAGCTTTTCTAGTGGCTCAGAAGGCAAAGAGTCTGCCTGTAATGCAGGAGACCTGGGTTCAATCCCTGAGTCAGGAAGATCTCCTGGAGAAGAAAATAGCAACCCACTCCAGTACTCTTGCCTGGAAAATCCCATGGACGGAGGAGCCTGGTGGGCTATAGTCCATGGAGTCGCAGAGTCAGACACGACTGAGCGACTAACACTTTCATTTTCACAATTTACATAAGTTACAAATTTAGAATTTGTGAATTCTGACAATCTAAGCTTTGCATTTCATATGTTAAATCACTGGAATGTAACACTGATTGGAACTGGGAGGAAGCCAAGATGAGTTAGCAGTGACAAATGAGTGGGGAATAAGGAAAAAAATTCTATTGTGATTTTAGTACTCTAAACACAGAACAAAATATTAAAGCACAGGAGAGCGAAAAAGTTGGCTTAAAGCTCAACATTCAGAAAACGAAGATCATGACATCTGGTCCCAACACTTCATGGGAAATAGATGAGGAAACAGTGGAAACAGTGTCAGACTTTATTTTGGGGGGCTCCAAAATCACTGCAGATGGTGACTGCAGCCATGAAATCAAAAGACGCTTACTCCTTGGAAGAAAAGTTATGACCAACCTAGATAGTATATTCAAAAGCAGAGACATTACTTTGCCGACTAAGGTCCATCTAGTCAAGGCTATGGTTTTCCCTGTGGTCATGTATGGATGTGAGAGTTGGACTGTGAAGAAGGCTGAGCGCCGAAGAATTGATGCTTTTGAAGTGTGGTGTTGGAGAAGACTCTTGAGAGTCCCTTGGACTGCAAGGAGATCCAACCAGTCCATTTTGAAGATCAGCCCTGGGATTTCTTTGGAAGGAATGATGCTAAAGCTGAAACTCCAGTACTTTGGCCACCTCATGGGAAGAGTTGACTCATTGGAAAAGACTCTGATGCTGGGAGGGATTGGGGGCAGGAGGAGAAGGGGATGACAGAGGATGAGATGGCTGGATGGCATCACTGACTCGATGGACGTGAGTCTGAGTGAACTCTGGGAGTTGGTGATGGACAGGGAGGCCAGGCGTGCTGCGATTCATGGGGTTGCAAAGAGTTGGACACGACTGAACGACTGAACTGAACTGAACAGACTGTACTATAAAAGTCATAAAACCAATACAGCCATTATTTTTAGTTGATTTTTATTCAAAACTATATGTTAGAATAAAGTACATGAAAGATGTAATAGTGGACAAATGGACATAGTCTTTGGGAACTTATAACTTGTATGTATGCATTATAATACTTACAGGGCTTCCCAGGTGGCACTAGTGGTAAAGAATCTGCTTGCCAACACAGGAGATGTAAGAGACCCGGGTTCAATCCCTGGGTTGGGAAGATTCCCTGAGTTGGGAAGATTCCCTGAAGGAGGGCATAGCAACCCACTCCAGCATTCTTGCCTGGAGAGTCCCATGGACAGAGGAGCCTCGTGGGCTACAGTCCATGGGATAGCAAAGAGTCAGATATGATTACTGGTTGAAGTAACTTATATAATATACACAACAATACTTAAAATATAAATATGTATTATAATAGTTGTATATAATATATAATTGTATAATAGCTATATTTTCAGAATCACAAGCCTAAAATAAAACCTAAATCTGAAAAATAAGTAGTCATAATTTGTATTAAAAGGTTTGAACTTTATTGATAAAATGGTTTCCATTCTCTTATGCTCTAAGAAAATATGTCCCACAAAATTACAAGTTGCTGTTTCTTCATGACTTTTTTTTGATAGATTTACAATCACATTAATATTCATAAAGCAGCATTACTAAAATAATGAAGACGTCATCCTTATTGATTTTTTTCTGAAAACTGCCTTCCATTTTTCATTCACACTTCATCTGTAATTGGGAGAGGGAAACTACTAAATTGATAAATTCTACAAGGGGAGAATATATCTTGAATATGAAGTGTTATTACTGTTGACAATCCAATAAGAGAGACACAATGGAAAAATTTATGGGAGTTCCTGAAATTGGCTGAAGCAATTTTCAACACACTGTATTTCATTCTTGGACAAAACTAAAGCTCTGTTTCTTACACTTTTTTTCTAGAAGTCAATGTATAAAAGGCAATAGATACTTATCCAAAAGTTATTTGGCATTATTCATGTCCACTTATTTATAAAACTCAAGTATTTGCCTTTTAGGACTTCTGATTGGGATGTCTGGCCGTTTCCTAATTCTAATAGGATTATTTTCCAGAGTGTGTAGTTTACAGAGTATTGTAATAAAGGTTCCATAGCTGCTAAACGCCTTATATTTTCAAACTGCCCATGGAGGGTACCTGGTAGTTACACCTTCTTGGGGTACTATGTGTTTGCTGAGAAGATGGAGAAACTTTAATTATAATTGCATGACCTTGAGAACTCACTTGCTTTGTTTTTCTGTTTTCCCAAGTTTCATTTCAATTTTTGCTCCCCTGCTCCACCCCTGGTTGCACAAGTTTCTCAGAAAAAGCTAGTCACTTACCTCAGTGTCTGCTTAGCCCTAATAAAAAAGTAAATCTTATTTTTCCTTTGCTTGAAATACATGTATCAATGAGTTCTTTCACTCAGCAGTCCTGAGGGTTCAGAATAAAAACTGCAGCTTGAGGTACAGATTTTGAGGCTGTATTTTTAAGAACATATCCTCATTTTGAAGATGAGGAAGGCAAGTTCAAGTGAATTTCCCAGAGCAGAGCTAGAACTCACAAGTTATATTCAAATAGCACACCAACAGTGAATGTTGGCCTCTTTATTCCTGTTTTCCTAAACTTTGCATTTTTTTCCCTCTTTTGGATTTATCCTTATTTTTCCTCTACATATCAGCATTGTAACTGATATCAGTTTGAGGTCAGATTAGGTCGAGAGTATCCAGTAAACTGAGAAAATAACACTAATGCTCTGAGCACAAAGTAAATTATTGTGTTATTTGTAGCTTGAAATATTATCTGGGGCATACTGTTAAATTTTAAATTATTTTAGTCTGTATTTCTACATTTTTACATTGTCTTTGAAAACATTAAAATTTTGTTCCTCAAAGATATTTTTGGGGAATACTGAAATTATAACAAGAACTAGATTATTTCGAGAAATTACAGTAGGTCTTTTTCTCATGTGTAGTATTCTTCCTTCCTGTTATTCCTGAAAATATCCAAAGCGAAAGTAGCTCAGTTGTGTCCGATTCTTTGTGACCTCATGAACTACACGTGGAACTGTCCATGGAATTCTCCAGGCCAGAATACTGAAGTGGGTAGCCTTTCCCTTCTCCAGGGGATCTTGCCAACCCAGGGATCAAACCTAGGTCTCCCGCATTACGGGCAGATTCTTTACCAGCTGAGCCACAGTGGAAGCCTAAGAACACTGGAGTGGGGAGCCAAGACAAAACCCACACCCATATGCATTCTCCAGTCTATTGTTCACACATGGTGTATGTTGAGCAAGTATTTGCTTAGCCTTGAAGAGGTAGAGAAACAGTCTATTGATCAGTTTGTAGAAAGGTGGCGCTTAAGTTGTCAGGAAGTAATTTTGTTCATGTAATTCTCACATTTGGATAGTTTTAATGAGGTTACATTAACCACTGAATGAAGTTCAAATCTGACTCTTAACTAATCTTCCAAAGTAATTCCTCACCCCATCTGCCTCACCCTTACCCTTCACCCCAGGTAACAGATTCACCTGCCAGCAGGCTCATTAGGTTAACACGCCTGGATGAAGCAGTCCAGGGAAATGAACACATACGTGATGCCTGAGAGGTGGCTGGGGAGAACTGGAGAAGGTCCATGTGTCCAAGATGGGGCAGGGACCGGCTGGCTGGCTCCATCTACTGTTGCCTCTAAGGAGGGTCCAGGGTGGCCAGATCATCTGCTTTTCTTTAAAAAAAGGCAAAGAGACAGCTATTCTAATTCTGCAACCTCCTGATTTCTTTCTGACCTTAGGCAGAGTAATTTTTATTCATCCTGCCACCATGTTGGTGAACCATTTCCCATCCGTTGACTGACAGTGTGCAACCTGCTGCACCCTAGCAATCCTAACAACTTGGACTTTTCTCAGAAAGCAGCACAATATCCTGCCTCGCAGGTTTGGTTCCTGTTGTTTCCTCTGCCTGAAATGTGCTCTTCCGCTTATCCATTTGATTGAGGCCTGCACACTCATCTTTTCTTTCTCATATTTATTTATTTATTTATTTTGCTGCTCCAGGTCTTCATTTTTGGCATGTGAACTCTTGGTTGCAGCATGTGGGATCTAGTTTCCTGACCAGGGATCGAACCCAGCCCACCTGCAACGGGAGTACAGAATATTAGCCACTGGACCACCCATTCTTAAACACGGGCTCAAGGACAATTGTGGACAAGCTTTTGTTGGCCTCCCTCCTCATCTGATCTCCAAAAGTCCCACAGAACCATTCCTTTTTCCTGTGTTTCCCTTTACATTATTTATACCCGGGAGGGGAGGGTGTACTACATTGGAATAAACTTAGCTGTGATCAATATCCATCTCCCCCACAAGATGTAAGATACATTTTATTTCTCTTCATGTCCTTGGTGCTTTATAGGTGATGCTCTTTATACCAAACAACACCAAGATTGGCCAATGCTTGTTGAAATAGCACATAGAATAAAGGGTTCTCACAAACTTCCCTACCTGCCTCTTCATCAGTCATCATTTTCTGTTCACATCAGAGCAACAAAGCCCAGCAGTCTCACTGATGAGTCTACAGTTTAGATTTCAGAGTGATACCTGCTTTGAGACCAGATTTTCATAACTAGTGGGACTGGTTTTGCTGTCTTGTGCAGTATGGATGGTCTTCCCAGGTGGCTCAGTGGTAAAGAATCCACCTGCCAAGCAGGAGACTTGGGTTTGATCCGTGGGTCGGGAAGATCCCCTGGAGAGGGAAATGGCAACCCACTCCAGTGTTGTTGCCTGGGAAATCCATGGACAGTCCATAGGGCCGCAAAATATTGTCAAACTAGACTTAGCAACTAAAGAGCAGCAGCAGCACTGTAAATACACACACAAGCCAGCTCTCAGGGGGCTTCCATTCTGGGAAATTAAGTATTTTTCTTTCATTCAGTATTATTTCAATACTGTTCATCATTCAAGTACCCTCAGGTGATTCTAGAAGCAGGTCAGCCAACACTCCCCTTTCCCATACTTCTATTTTTTAGGTGCAGAACCTGAGATCCAGAAAGTGAGGTAATTTAGCCAAAGATACACAGCAGTTCAGTTCAATTCAGTCGCTCAGTCATGTCCGACTCTTTGCGATCCCATGAATCGCAGCACGCCTCCCTGTCCATCACCAACTCCCGGAGTTCACTCAGACTCACGTCCATCGAGTCCGTGATGCCATCCAGCCATCGCATCCTCTGTCGTCCCCTTTTCCTCCTGCCCCCAATCCCTCCCAGCATCAGAGTCTTTCCAATGAGTCAACTCTTTGCATGAAGTGGCCAAAGTACTGGAGTTTCAGCTTTAGCATCATTCCTTCCAAAGAAATCCCAGGGCTGATCTCCTTCAGAATGGACTGGTTGGATCTCCTTACAGTCCAAGGGACTCTCAAGAGTCTTCTCCAACACCACACTTCAAAAGCATCAATTCTTCGGTGCTCAGCCTTCTTCAAGGTCCAAATCTCAAATCCATACATGACCACAGGAAAAACCATAGCCTTGACTAGATGGACCTTAGTCGGCAAAGTAATGTCTCTGCTTTTGAATATACTATCTAGGTTGGTCATAACTTTTCTTCCAAGGAGTAAGCGTCTTTTAATTTCATGGCTGCAGTCACCATCTGCAGTGATTTTGGAGCCCCCCAAAATCAAGTCTGCCACTGTTTCCACTGTTTCCCCATCTATTTCCCATGAAGTGATGGGACCAGATGCCATGATCTTTGTTTTCTGAATGTTGAGCTTTAAGCCAACTTTTTCACTCTCCACTTTCACTTTCATCAAGAGGCTTTTTAGTTCCTCTTCACTTTCTGCCATAAGAGCGGTGTCATCTGCATATCTGAGGTTATTGATATTTCTCCCATCAATCTTGATGCCAGCTTGTGTTTCTTCCAGTCCAGCATTTCTCATGATGTACTCTGCATAGAAGTTAAATAAGCAGGGTGACCATATACAGCCTCGACATACTCCTTTTCCTATCTGGAACCAGTCTGTTGTTCCATGTCCAGTTCTAACTGTTGCTTCCTGACCTGCATACAGATTTCTCAAGAGGCAGGTCAGGTGGTCTGGTATTCCCATCTCTCTCAGAATTTTCCACAGTTTATTGTGATCCACACAGTCAAAGGCTTTGGCATAGTCAATAAAGCTGAATTAGAAGTTTTTTCTGGAACTCTCTTGCTTTTTTGGTGATCCAGCGGATGTTGGCAATTTGATCTCTGGTTCCTCTGCCTTTTCTAAAACCAGCTTGAACATCAGGAAGTTCATGGTTCATGTGTTGCTGAAGCCTGGCTTGGAGAATTTTGAGCATTACTTTACTAGCGTGTGAGATGAGTGTGGCTTGGAGAATTTTGAGCATTACTTCAATAGCATGTGAGACGAGTGCAATTGTGCGGTAGTTTGAGCATTCTTTTACATTTCCTTTCTTTGGAATTGGAATGAAAACTGACCTTTTCCAGTCCTGTGGCCACTGCTGAGTTTTCCAAATTTGCTGGCATATTGAGTGCAGCACTTTTACAGCATCATCTTTCAGGAAATGGCTGTTGAAATCATTTTCGAGTATCAGATACAGTAAAAAAAAAAAAATCTAAATGGCTATTTCCTTTGTCTTAAAGGAAGCCAAAAGCCTCCCATCTGTACACACCCTACATAAACAATATGCACACACACACTCGCATGCATACACACGAATATTTGTAAACATTAGGGGTCAGCCACTCCTACCAGATTTTCATTTGTTTGATCTTTTCATCATTTTGTTTGGCACTATCGTGAGTTCGAGGTGAACTTGACTCTCAGGTCACAGGTTTAGACTTGTTTCACATCATGGAACTTCTCTAAAACATTTTGTTTCTAGAATAAAAAGTGATATAATTCAATTTCTGACAAAACTGAAGTAATTTTAACTTTCTTCTGCACCTTTCTATATTTTAATACAGTGGCATATTTTCATTTTACATTAAAAAAAGGAAATCTTGTTTTTAAGAAGGAATACAGATATGCACATGGTCAGTCTAACTTAATAGACATATCAAATTCACCATTTAATGTATTATTCTTTGGTCTACTTGTTTTTTCAAGTGGCCAAACTTTATATGACCTTAAAATGGTTGAGCTAAATTCTATTACAATCGAGACTGAAAGATACTTAAACACAAATGTATTTATGAGGTAATCATGGGAAAATAAAATGTACCCACAAGAGCCCCACAGATTTTTGTAGTTTGCAGACAGGCAACTCCGCTCTGGTTCAGAGAGAACTGCTTCAGGGAGTGGTTTATGATTTCTTGTCAACAAATTATACTTACTAGACTTCTGGGCTGAAGCCCCAGTTTTGTCATTTATAAAACATGGATAATAAGATCCACCTCTTCCTTCTCCCCCATGTCTGTTAGAGACACATTAGCTCTTAGGGGATAAAAACACAATAGAAAAAGAAGGTTCTATAATACAAACAGTTGGAAAATATTTCTGTTGTGCAGAGTTGGTTTGGTGGTGAGAAAGTGCTTTCACTATCTGGAAGAATCCTGAGAATATAGCAATATTCATTTATTAATTCAATAAATATTTTTGAGGGCTACTACTACTACTACTACTAAGTTACTTCAGTCATGTCTGACTCTGTGCGACCCCATAGACGGCAGCATACCAGGCTCTCCCGTCCCTGGGATTCTCCAGGCAAGAACACTGGAGTGGGTTGCCATTTCCTTCTCCAATGCATGAAAGTGAAAAGTGAAAGTGAAGTTGCTCAGTCATGTCCGACTCTTCGCGACCCCATGGACTGCAGCCTACCAGGCTCCTCTGCCCATGGGATTTTCCAGGCAAGAGTACTGGAGTGGGGTGCCATTGGCTAAGTGCCCAATACAGTCAGAAGCCTTGGGACTCTGATTTGGAATAAGACAAGGTTCTTGGCCTTGTGGGACTTACAATCTAACAAACAAGATAGACAACAAGTAAGGAACTAAGGAACAGGTAAGATAATCATGTAATGATAGCCCAATTAATACAAACAATAGTGAAATCACATAATTATTTTACAATTTACTACAAAAAGTAATAGTGCTTGGCTCTATGAAGGAAACTGGGTGCCGTAACATAGGGTAGCAGAAGGAAGCTTTTTAATGATTGTGCTGATCATAAAAATAATTTTTGTAGGTCTCATGTAGGTTGGAGTAGTTGTGTTTTGCCCTTTAAATTGGACTTGAATGTCCAATGAGAAACTCTAATGATACAAAATTAGCTGCAGTAAGAACTAATTATTAATTACCTAAAAAGAAGCACTTTTTAGTATTAGGGACATTTTGTTTCTCTGGATTGATCTCATCTTTTATCACACACATACACACAAGTAATCATTTTGCTTTCAAAGCTTTTGCAGCATCTTTGACTTTGCTGGAAATCTCAGAAAATTGCTGAACGTTTACTCAGCCCCTCCAGAGCCATTATAAACCCATTTTGTGAAAGTAATAAGGAGAAAGATGGGTGGAAAAAAGAAAAACAAATTTTGTCACTTGTGAAATATGCCAAGATCCAACCTTCACTAACCCCATTGTGTGAAACATTCAGAATATTATTGAGAGAAAGCTTACAAGTGTAAATATACTTATTCTCAATGAAATCAACACCATCCGACTGATTTGTAACTATTCCCTTAATGCCGCTATAAACTTTATTGCAGTGAAAACACTGGTTCTACAGATTGCTTTCCTCTTCCTCAGGATGTGTTTGACCTCTGTGGCATCACCACTATAAATCTCATGGCCCAACAACCCCTTGTCTGCAAGTGATTTCAAGTACTATCATAAAAATGAAACAGACAGACTTAATTTGAGTTCCAGACTTGAGGAAACTCAACTAAAATATTAGCATAATTTTGCTGAGGATGGAGGAAATTGTTAAAATATGTGTATTAGAGAGTGTCTGCAATTCGATCCATCTTTTTTTTTTCTGGCTCTTGGGTGCCACCCAGGGATTAATTTAGCAGCAGGTTTCCAAAGGGGTCTGTGAGGGCACAGACACTGGTCACAGGAAAGCAGAGGTGGAGATATTTGGGGTAGTGAGGGCTGAAGTCCTGAATTAAATTTAGGAATTAAAATAAATCTCCATATAGAGATTTTTGTCCCACTCAGAAAAACCTGGCTATTGGTGATGTCTTCCTTCCAGACATCCAGACACTGTAGATGATCTGGTCTATAAATAAGGAAAATCAGATCTTTAAAACACAGACTGGGTGTATAGCCACTTGGTAAAGACGAGCAGCAGGAAGCAACTGGCCAGGGCTTCCCTGGTGGTACAGTGGATAGGAATCCACCTGCCAATGCAGGGGACACGAGTTCGATTCCGGGTCCGGGAAGATTCCACATGCCTCAGGCAACTAAAGCCTGTTCCCCACAACTACTGAGCCCATGCGCCACAACAACTGAAGCCCACGTGCCCTGGATCCTGCACACCAAAACTACTGAGCGCTCCTGCGGCACTACTGAAGGCTCTGCGCCTAGAGCCTGCGCTCTGCAACGAGGAGAAGCTACCGCAATGAGAAGTCTGTGCATCGCAACAAAGAGCAGCCACTGCTCACCACAATTAGAGAAAGCCCACTCACAACAACAAAGACCCAGAGCAACCAAAAATAAATAACTATTTAAAAAAAAAAAAAAAAGCAACTGGCTGCCCCTTCCTAACCACCTTCCCATCCCTGTCCCTTGCTACAGTCCCTTGCCCCAATTCTATATTAAGACAGAGCTGGAAGAACTCTGCTTTATAATCACAAAGACAGAAGGCTGATTCAACCAGGTGATTCTCCTCATTTCATACTCACTAGACTGTTTCCTATCCTTACAACTCATGGGGTGAATAAGAACAAACACTGGCCTTAGCCTCACACGCCACAAATATCAATAGACATCTGATGCTGTGCTTGTTTCCAAACAGAGTTTTCTTTCTCCATAACATGGGTGACAAAAATAATACCTTTTACTGAAGATTTGTGTTGCTTTTTGGAGGTAAAGCAACATATACTCAGCTTAATGGGCCTTCTGTTTTCCTCTAGAAAAATATAATGAGCTTAAAAAGAACACTTCTCTATATAGTATACATATTTTTATTTTTACTGGTATGTATCATTTATATACTATTACATATACTGTTTATGTTGCTGAAGCTGAAGCTCCAAAAATTTAGCCACTTGATGTGAAGAGCTGACTCACTGGAAAAGATCCTGATGCTGGGAAAGCTTGAGGGCAGGAAAAGGGGGTGACAGTGAATGAGGTGGTTGGATGGCATCACTGACTCAATGCACATGACTTAGAGCAAACTCTGGCAGATAATGAAGGACAGAGAAGCCTGGTGTGCTGCAGTCCCTGGGGTTGCAAAGAGTCAGACATGACTTAGCAACTGAATAGCAACATATACATTTTATTTATTTCATGTGCGCTCAGTTGCTCAGTTGTGTCTGACTCTTTGTGACCCCATGGACTATAGCCTACCAGGCTCCTCTGTCCATAGCATTTTCCAGGCAAGAATCCTGGAGTGGGTTACCATTTCCTCCTCCAGGGGATCTTCCCAAGCCAGGGATCAAACCTGTGTCTCCTGCATTGGAAGGTGGATTCTTTACCACTGAAACACCTGGGAAGCCCCCATATTTTATAGGTAATATGTAATATAATCTATTTGTTTTATCATTTGTCTAGTCTCTCTTCCATTGACTTCTGAAAGGTTCACTCAGGCCAAGCTGAGTACAGGAGTAGATCCCACACAGAAGTATGAAGGTGAAATGGACTCCTCAAGCCATTGTGTCTTCCCCCTTCTCAGGTGCTATCATCATGGTTACTGAGGGAGGCAGGATCAGAGGACAGGCAGTTGAGAAAGAAGGAGGAAATATATTCTTCAAAGGACTAAGAAGGTGCCTATGAATGAAATGGGCGGGGCAGCCCAGGTTCTGGATGGGAAATGAGCACCGGCATGAACCCCCCAGTCTCCACCATGCACCTGCCCTCACCTAGTGCTCTGTCCACTCCCTCTGCCCCGGATCTGCAGCTTGGCTGAATAAAGCCGAAGGGTGGTGGTGATGCGACAGCAGGTGCAGAGGCTGGCCTGAGGCCGGTGGGGACAGAGTGCTCATCTACAGGAACTAGAAACCACCAAGAGGCCCATGAGTTGAACAAGAGGTGAATGCCAGCCAAACTGGGGACAAATGCAAGGAAGTTCACCCCCAAAGAGACTTTTAGAGAAAGCCCATGGACCTGTGGCCTTTTGATCAATCCTGTGTGATCTGAAGGGGCTGGAAGTCCTTCCAGCCACACCCCATGTCCCACCAACATTTCCTCCTGGTTTTCCTGATGCCCTCAGGAGGAAAGGGGATGGGGAGCCATGTTCCCAGACCCTCTTAGTCACATGCTGCTTTCTTACAAGGAATTGCTCTGCCAAAACCAAACTGATGATGAGGCCCTGCCACAAGCCCACCAAAGAGATTAACAGACCACTCCTGATGCAGTTTCTCATGACAGTATCACAATAGCAGGAAGATAAAATGCTTTATTTTTTAATACTTATTTTTATTTATTTATTTAATTTGACTGCAGCAGGTCTTAGTTGCCTTACGTGGGATAGTAGTTGCGGCATGCAAACTCTTGGTTTTTGCGTGTGGGATCTAGTTCCCTGACCAGGGCTCAAGCCTGGGTCCCCTGCACTGGACGCATGGAGTCTTGGCCATTGGACCACCAGGGAAGTCCTGAAATGCTTTAGTTTATGATGAAATCTTAACTCTTTGACCAATTTTTATAATTTATGGACTG
The DNA here is from genome assembly GCF_016772045.2 of Ovis aries. Lineage (NCBI taxonomy): Eukaryota > Metazoa > Chordata > Mammalia > Artiodactyla > Bovidae > Ovis > Ovis aries. The sequence continues at coordinate 48,258,533 of NC_056062.1, forward strand.
TTTACATACATTAATACTAGGCACTGTGCTGTGCCATTTGAAACTTAAAATCTCTATTTAAAAACCTACTCTTATATTCTCAAAAACCTATTCTTACTATTGCCCTTTTTATATAGTTGTATAAACTCTGGCAATCAAGTACTTGCCCAAATTCATGTTGCTGGTAACTAGCAGCTAGGATTCATTTGGCAATTTAACCTCAAACCTTTTAAGCTTTTGTTGTTGTTCAGTTGCTAAATCATGTCTGACTCTGTGTGATCCCATGAACTGCAACACATCAGGCTTCCCTGTCCTTCACAGTCTCCTGGAGTTTGTTAAAACTCATGTCTATTGATTCAATGATGCCATTCATCCATCACATTCGCAGTCACCCACTTCTGTTTTGCCCTCAATCTTTCCCAGCACCAGGGTATTTTCCAATGAGTAGGCTCTTAGCATCAGCTGATCAAAGTATTGGAGCTTCAGCTTTAGCATCAGTCCTTCCAATGAATATTCAAGGTTGCTTTTCTTTAGGATTGACGGGTTTGATCTCCTTGCTGTCTAAGGGACTCTCAAGAGTCTTCTCCAGCATCACAGTTCAAAAAGCATCAATTCTTCAGTGCCCAGCCTTCTTTATGGTCCAACTCTCACATCTGAACATAACTACAGGAAAAACTATAGCTGTGACTTTTGTCGACCAAGTGATGTCTCTGCTTTTTTAATACATTGTCTAGGTTTGTCAAAGCTTTTCTTCCAAGAAGCAAGCATCTTTTAATTTTAAGGCTGTAGTCACAATCTGCAATAATTTTTAGTAGCTTTCTGGCAGCTTTTTAATAGCTTATCATTTGATACAATACCTGAAGTAACATATTTTAGAAATTCATATTGCAAATTAAAATGATTTGTCTCCATATGGCTTAAACAAACTAAATAATTTTCATATAGATTTAATAAATTTTAAATAAGCTCATTTCCATTTTTTAACACTATTATAGCACCATTGTTTTTGGAAATGCATTCTGACTTTGTATCAACTTGCACATATAATTTTCAAACACAAGCAACCAGTAACTTGGGTATTAACTAAATACATAATTTCCTGGGAAAAATTACCAAAATTATTACCACAAAATCTGAAATTTTAAATCTGTAATTTCTGAGATCCATTCCAGACCAGTTTATATAAAAATTTATGAAGTTTAATTCTTTTATCTTGTAACTGCTGCCTGTCAGGAGTGACGTAAATAGAAGCTTTGGATTCATCCAAAGTACTAACATGCTTGTTAGTAACTCATTGAAGCCCCAGGTTTCTGTAGTTTAAATCCTGAAGGAAATAACCTTACTCAGAGATTTTTAGCCTAAATATTAGCAAGTCTCTGATTCTGAAATGAGACACTTAGTGCACACTTTATTTTTCAAAGGCTTCATTCTGATGTATCCAGCTAGAAGAAATTGACCCCTGGATCCATCCTCAGATAACTAATACCTTAATAGGTTAAGTGAAACTTTTTATATTTTGTAACTGGATGTCAAAAATGATGAGTTTGACTGAAGCATAATAATTATCTGTCCTTAAAAATTATTGATCAAAATATCCATTTACTAGTTGATCATGGACAACAATGGCTCTCTCTAAAATGAGACAGAAGATTCAATTTTCATTATATTAATGGATGAGTGTTTCTCCTGCTTGTTATTGGAGGAAAAAATGATTCCAATTCATCTAAAAGCTTCAGTAGATTGTTGTACCAACTTTTAAAGGAAGAGCTGGACTAAGCCTCATTTCATCCCATTTAAATAAAAATTGACTGTGCCAAAAGGCCATCATTCCTATTCTAATGATCTGTGTTGCATTGTAATAGGAACTCTGAAGGAGAATGATATATATCAGATTGATGCTGAATTCCACACGTCAGCCTGAAATCATAGAGCAATATAATGGTGCCCAAATGGTGCCTAAATGCGTATGTGTGCTCTGGAAATGGACTCATTCCTGGGACTCAGGAAGGCTGGGAACCGGCCTCTTTGGAGATGATCAGATCTCAAGGGCCCAAAAAGACTATTGCAAGACAGTCAAGGATGTTCAGGAAGCAGAAGTTCAGTTCAGTTCAGTTTAGTCGCTCAGTCATGTCTGACTCTTTGCAGCCCCATGGACTGCAGCACAACAGGCTTCCCTGTCCATCACCAACTCCTGGAGCTTGCTCAAATTCATGTCCATTGAATCGATGATGCCATCCAACCATCTCATCCTCTGTCGTCCCCTTCTCATTCTGCCTTCAATCTTTCCCAGCATCAGGGTCTTTTCCAATGAGTCAGTTCTTGGCATCAGGTGGCCAAAGTATTGGAGCTTCACCTTCAGCACCAGTCCTTCCAATGAATATTTAGGACTGATTTCCTTTAGGATTGACTGGTTTGATCTCCTTGCAGTCCAAAGGGCTCTTAAGAGTCTTCTCCAACACCACAGCTCAAAAGCATCAATTCTTCAGTGCTCAGCTTTCTTTATGGTCCAACTCTATGGCCCAACTTTATGGTAGAAGTTCAACTACCAGCAAATAACCCCAAGGTTTACAACTTTGGAACTGAGCAAATGAACAAATCAAACAAACTGAGCAAATACACAAATACCCTAGGTCAGCACCTCGTCACTGCTTTGGAGAAGATGATTACCTTCTTCCTGGGGCCTGCTCAAATATTGACATGTCAAAGCTTTCCTTGATCACTGTTCCTCTTTCCTCAACTCTCTACTCCCTTATTCTGCTCATTCTTCAGACCATGTATCACTACCAAATACATTACTTAAATATATATGTGTGTGTGTGTAAATATATATATATTACTAACAGTTTCCACCAGTTAAACTGTAAGCTCTGTGAGGGCAGAGCTTTTGCTGAGATCACATAATAAGCATTCAGTAACTAACTGGTGGATGAATGAACTTTTGTGGGTCTCAATTTATCCCTCTGTAAAATCTTATTTCTCAAGATTAAACAAGACTGCTCCTTACCCAGAGTGGGTACTTTTTTGCCTATTTCTCGCACAAGTAAGAGGGATAACAGCTTCCATCTAGGAACCTCTGAATCACATCCTCTAATCTACATCACCATAAACATTAAAACCGCAGTCATATTCTTCTGTACCGGGCTTCCCTGGTGGCTCAGCATAAAGAATTTGCCTGCCAATGCAGAAACCGCAGGATGCAGGTCTGATTCCTGGGTTGGGAAGATACCCTGGAGAAGGACATGGCAACCCACTCTAGGTTTCTTGCCTGGGAAATCCCAAAGAGAGAGAAACCTGGAAGGCTATAGTCCATGGTTTTGCAGAGTTGGTCATGACTGAAGTGACTGAGGACATATTCTTGTATAGTTCATAGACAGAATAGTCTCTTCATTTAAGTCATTTATTCACTCAACAAACACTTATGCAGCATGCACAGGGGCTGCTCTGCTGCTCTGAAGTTTCCCAGCAGCTTAGAGTCCTAGAACCTTCATTTTCCTGGATCTAGAATGCTAAGATCAGATTGCTGTCTCTCGTGAGTTCTTTTCATTTTCCACAGTCTCTTGTTGGCATGAGAATTATGTTATTTTATCTTTCCCTTACTTAGAGTGAACCTCACTTCTTTCTTAAGTTACTTTGTCTAGAAAATCTTATTTGCCTATGGGAAAATTACAGCAAAAATTTTGATTTCAATTGTAGTAGCAGCAACCCTTGTTCTAACGTAACAGTCCTTAGCAAAACTTCTTGTTTGTAATAGAAACAGGCAAAATTTGTGAAGAAAGCAACCTCTAAAATATGTTCTCATCTTAAACACTCATGCAGCCATACATCTAGATTGAGTTAGCCAAGGTACCTACTGATGTGTATCTCAGGAAAACAAAAAAATTTTTTTTCACTTAAGTGGAAAGAATTGTAGTATCAATCGCTTCTAACAGTTGCCATCCTGATATCCTCAAGTCAATAACACTGTCATCTGGATAATTATTTGCTTCAGAAAGATAAGGGATGATGGTGACAACCTGGACAAAGTTCTACCCATGAATTCCTAAAACTCAGTTGATGGTTGTTAGAAACAATGGTACCTAAAAATCTGTAGGTTGTGAATAACTGGCCTTGATTTCATTTTAGTATTTTAAATCTGGGATGAAAGGAAAAGCACTGTGAACCACCTTAACTGATTTATCAGATCACAAATTCATTCTGCAAAATTCCTATGGAGTCTTGGCCAGGATTTCTTGATCCATTCTCACGGAAAAAAATATGTCTTTGACAAAGGCATGATGCTTTCCAATCTTTGCTTTTAAGCTAAGATATTCCAGATACCAAGATAATGCAATGGTCACCTTCAGTCAATGCCGTTTACCCACAAACGGAATGTTTTATGACCAAAGTAACTCATGCGTTCATTTGGGGATAGCTTTAATTTTTCTGGCAGTTTCTTTACTAAGTAACTCTCCATAGAAAATACAAGATGCAGAATCTCAAAATCTTGAATAATTTGGGTTATTTGGTTTGCCATTAGAGATGAATCAGAATTTACTGTATGATTAAAATGTCCAATGATAGAGGCACATTATGATTTGGATATTCAGTGGCAGATGGAGCACATATGAACTTGTTATCATTCTTTAGATTTGCGGGTGGTTTTTCAGTGAGAAATCTTTTGCCAGAAATGCAGGAGAGGTGGGCATAGTCCAGACAACTATGAATTTTAAGACAAGGCCTTGGAAGCAACTGTACATCTTCCTGATTCTGACAAAAATTGTTTTGTCAACTTGTATTTGACAGCTTGTATTTAGATATGTCTGCTCTTTTCCTTGAATAATAAGTAATACACATCTTTCTAGCATTGCGTAGCAAAACATATCTCTAACGCACTTGTACTAGGGCTCTCTCAAGATTACTTGGTAATGTTAAAATGTCCTGGAGTCCTAAGTTTTACATGTGGACTCTACTCTGGACATCAGCTTTCAAAAAAAAAAATACTGTTGTATAGTAAAACAAAGTTATTACAGAATAGAACCCCAGATTTAAATGCATTTTAAAGATGAAACATGGGAGTTCAAAGTAATTCTGACCTTGCTGTGCATCCCTTCTTTATAGGCCTTCAACTTTGGATCTTTATGATGCTCTTTCTGCTCTTGGGGACATTTAGTAGGAAAGGCTCAGAAGGGCTGTTACATGCTAGAGTATGAGGGCTAAGAAGTCTCAATGTGTTTTCAGACTTAAAAGTGAATGACCACTTCACTGCTTAGAAAACACTCCTTAGACTGCAATCTAACATCATGGAATGCCTTTTTCCTGCAGGCAATGATGAGGCTCTACAATGGTTGCCTTTTATGGAAGAAAAATGTGGTATAAATTAAATAGTACCAGAATGACCTAAAATGCTTAGTTTGCTTTTGGAGGAGGTGTATCATGGTTTATTCCCTCCTTCTTTATCTTAAATGAAGTAAATATTGTTTTTGGAGCTGTGATAGTATCACTATCACAGTTCTGATTTTACAGTTTTTTTCCCACTGATAGGTCAAATCAATGTAGGACTTTCTAGATTACTTCTGTGACTTTATTTTCAGCTGATACCATAATATAATTCACTCAGTTGTCCTGTAGAGCCTTGAATTCAACAGAGCCCTAAACCTTCTCTCCTTCCTGCATGCTAAGGGTAGGCAATTTTTTCTGCAAAGGCCCAGATACTAAATATTTCAGACTTTGTGAGCCATGAAGTCTCTGCGACAACTACTCAACTCTGCCACTGTAGCAGGAAAACAGTTACAGATGACATGTAACAAATGGGCATAGCTGTATTCCAATAAAACTTCATTAACAACAGTATGGAGGCAGGCGGGGGAGCTAGTCGACTGTAACTGAGAGCTGTGGTTTATCGATAACCTGTGCTGTGTTCTCGCTTAGCGGATCTACCACCATCCATCCACTCACCAATGACCAAACTTTTGCCTCTCCATTCATATCCAAAGATTAAGTCAGATATTTTACCTCCTGTACTAGTTTCCTAGGGCTGTTGCAACAAATTATGATAAACTTTATGGCTTAAAACAACAGAAAATTATTCTCTCACGATTCTGGAGACCAGAAGTTCAAAATCAAGGTGTTAGTCGGGCCATGTTCTCTCTAAAGTCTTGAGGAATAGTCTTCCCTGCTTCTCCCTGACTTCTTCCCAGCTTCTCTGGGGTGCTGGCAATCCTTGGCATTCCTTGGCTTGCAGCCACATTGCTCCAGTCTCTGCCTGCAGGGTCACATGTCTTTGTCTCTCTGTCTCTGTGTTTAAATTTCCTTCTTGAGAGGACACAATTCATGTTGCACTAGCGCCAAGCCAATCCAGTGTGGCCTCATCTTAACTTTATTCCATCTGCAAAGACTTTATTCTAAATAGTGTCATGTTTGCATGTTCTGAATGGATGTGAATTGCAGGGGAAATGGGAAACACCTGGTATTTTCTTATCTGTCCTCTACTTTCTATCTTAGCTACCACAGCCCTAGTTCAGATCTTTATCACTTCTCATCTCTTATCTGATTATTCCAGTCTCCTAATAGGTCTCACCTCCTGCAGTACCTAGAGTGACCATTCTAAAATGCAAGTATCACCATGTCTCTCTCCTTTTAAAAATCCTTCTTGGCCCTGTCATCTCAGCAGTGGTTCTGCATCTTTTTGCCAGCACACCTGATGAATGAGTTCCCTGTACGGCAACAACCTGTTGAGTGCCCACATCAAGACTAACTGCACATCCACTCAAGAATCTGCTTTAATTTATAGAGAAAAGTAAGTCATTTATATTATTACTGTTGATGCCATTACTTTCAACTCACCCCTGATTGTGTCAAACAATGTTTTTCAACCCTATGGCTTAAAACCACTGGAATTCTGGCTACAAATTCCTCCTTAATGGGACCTTACCAGCACTTCTTTTTCATCTTGGTCCTCAAACAGCTGGTTGACTGTGTTGTTTCTCATAATTGTTACATTCATACTCATTATTTGTGCCCTTTTTTTTCTGGAATAATACAGACTCTGCCTTCAAGCAACTTAAAGATAACACAATCTCTGGACCTAGACTATCATACTAAATGAAGTAAAACTCACAAATATCATATGATATCACTTGTATGTGGAATCTAAAAAATGATACAAATAAATGCTTTTACAAAACAGAAACAGACTCACAGTCTTGGAAAACAAACATATTTACCAAAGCAGAAGTTGGGGAGGGATAAATTAAGCGGTTGGGACTAATTTATATACACTATTATATATAAAATAGATAATCAACGGAGACCTACTATATAGAACAAGAAACTCTACTCAATACTCTATAATAACCTAAATGGGAAAATAATCTGAAAAAGAATATGCATAACTATAATATAATAATATTCAATGTAATAATATGCATAAAAAGAATACATATAATTAAATCACTTTGCTGTGCACCTGAAACACAATATTGTAAATTAACTATCAGTTTAGTTCAGTTCAGTCGCTCAGTCGTGTCTGACTATTTGTGACCCCATGAATCTCAGTACGCCAGGCCTCCCTGTCCATCACCAACTTCCAAAGTTCACTCAGACTCACGTCTATCGAGTCCATGATGCCATCCAGCCATCTCATCCTCGGTCGTCCCCTTCTCCTCCTGCCTCCAATCCCTCCCAGCATCAGAGTCTTTTCCAATGAGTCAACTCTTTGCATGAGGTGGCAAAAGTACTGGAGTTTCAGCTTTAGCATCATTCCTTCCAAAGAAATCCCAGGGCTGATCTTCTTCAGAATGGACTGGCTGGATCTCCTCGCAGTCCAAGGGACTCTCAAGAGTCTTCTCCAACACCACAGTTCAAAAGCATCAATTCTTCAGTGTTCAGCCTTCTTCACAGTCCAACTCTCACATCCATACATGACTACTGGAAAAACCATAGCCTTGACTAGACAGACCTTAGTCAGCAAAGTAATGTCTCTGTTTTTGAAGATGCTATCTAGGTCGGTCATAACTTTTCTTCCAAGGAGTAAGCGTTTTTTTATTTCATGGCTGCAATCACCATCTGCAGTGACTTTGGAGCCCCCCAAAATAAAGTCTGACACTGTTTCCACTGTTTCCCCACCTATTTCCCATGAAGTGATGGGACCGGATGCCATGATCTTCGTTATCTGAATGTTGAGCTTTAAGCCAACTTTTTCACTCTCCTCTTTCACTTTCATCAAGAGGCTTTTGAGTTCCTCTTCACTTTCTGCCATAAGGGTGATGTCATCTGCATATCTGAGGTTATTGATATTTCTCCCGGCAATCTTGATGCCAGCCTGTGTTTCTTCCAGTCCAGCGTTTCTCATGATGTACTCTGCATAGAAGTTAAATAAGTAAGGTGACAACATACAGCCTTGACATACTCCTTTTCCTATTTGGAACCAGTCTGTTGTTCCATGTCCACTTCTAACTGTTGCTTCCTGACCTGCATACAGGTTTCTCAAGAGGCATGTCAAGTGGTCTGGTATTCCCATCTCTTTCAGAATTGTCCACAGTTTATTGTGATCCACACAGTCAAAGGCTTTGGCATAAGCAATAATTCAGAAATAGATGTTTTTCTGGAACTCTCTTGCTTTTTCCATGATCCAGCGGATGTTGGCAATTTGATCTCTGGTTCCTCTGCCTTTTCTAAAACCAGCTAGAACATCTGGAATTTCATGGTTCACGTATTGCTGAAGCCTGGCTTGGAGAATTTTGAGCATTACTTTACTAGCATGGGAGATGAGTACAATTGTGCGGTAGTTTGAGCATTCTTTGGCATTGCCTTTCTTTGGGAATGGAATGAAAACTGACCTTTTCCAGTCCTGTGGCCACTGCTGAGTTTTCCAAATTTGCTGGCATATTGAGTGCAGCACTTTCACAGCATCATCTTTCAGGATTTGAAATAGCTCAACTGGAATTCCATCACCTCCACTAGCTTTGTTCATAGTGATGCTTCCTAAGGCCCACTTGACTTCACATTCCAGGATGTCTGGCTCTAGATGAGTGATCACACCATCGTGATTATCCGGGTCGTGAAGATCTTTTTTGTACAGTTCTTCTGTGTATTCTTGCCACCTCTTCTTAATATCTTCTGCTTCTGTTAGGTCCATACCATTTCTGTCCTTTATCGAGCCCATCTTTGCATGAAATGTTCCCTTGGTATCTCTAATTTTCTTGAAGAGATCTCTCGTCTTTCCCATTCTATTGTTTTCCTCTATTTCTTTGCATTGATCGCTGAAGAAGGCTTTCTTATCTCTTCTTGCTATTCTCTGGAACTCTGCATTCAGATGCTTATATCTTTCCTTTTCTCCTTTGCTTTTTGCTTCTCTTCTTTTCACAGCTATTTGTAAGGCCTCCCCAGACAGCCATTTTGCTTTTTTGCATTTCTTTTCCATGGGGATGGTCTTGACCCCTGTCTCCTGTACAATGTCACAAACCTCATTCCATACTATACACCAATATAAAACAAAAATTTAGAAACAAAAATGATGGTTTTTAGATGCAGCATGGTTACTAGACAAAGTATATGGAAATGCAAAGCAAATAAAAGTAATTTTTGTTTATCTGAAAAAAATGACAACACAGTCTTACCTTATCCTTGGAAATTTGAAGTTCATTCATGTAGTGGGACAAGTCTGACAAGGACAAGAGTACTTTGGGAAATAATATGACCAGATATCTGAATCAGGTCTATCCTGAAAAGCCAAGGCACGTGACTGTCCTAAGAAAATATAACAATATATAGCAGTTTTAAAAAATATATTTCCTCAATTTTCTATAATGACAAGATGCTATCATAACTGAATGTGGTACACAGAGGTCTGTGCCCTGGTCTCAGTCACTCACACCACTAGATCAGTTCTCTCAATGCCAGGACAGTTTGCCTCAAAGGGAAATCTCATCATTTGCTCCTTCCTGTCTTCTGGGTAAGACCCTTATTTTTAATATGCTAAAAAAGACCCTGCATGACTTGTTCCTATCAATGTGCCTGTTGTCTGGAAGCTGAGTCTCAGATTTGGTCCTTGGAGTGTGTGTGCTCAGTCATTCAGTCGTGTCTGACTCTTTTGTGACCCCATGTACTGTAGCCTGCTAGGCTCCTCTGTCCATGGGATTTTCCAGGCAAGATTACTGGACTAAGTTGCCATTTCTTCCTCCAGGGGATCCTCCAGACCCAGGGATAGAACTCTTGTCTCCTGCTTCTCCTGCATTGGCAGGCAGATTGTTTACCACTGAGACACCTGGGAATGATTTGAGCAAACTCCGGGAGATGGTGAAAGACAGGGAATCCTGGCATGTTGCAGTCCTTGGGGTCGCAGAGAGAAGGACGTGACTGAGCGACTGAACCACACACCTGGGAAGCCCTGTGGTCCTCAGTACTTCCTCAGAAATACTTGTTGAATGAATGAATGAACAGATGACTACATGGAAATTTTATAACTTCCAGAAAATACTTTAAAATAAGCTATAGCTTATTTTATCACAGATAAATCTCTTTGTTGGAGGAGGTCATCAAGAGGATGTGACCACTGGTTGACCCTGGAACTAGTCCCAGGCAATCAGAGGCTCCTCACACCTCTCCTGTCCTTGGAATGCATGCTCTACCTGCTGTTTCCACAGTGGGAGCCATTCCAAGGACACAGCTTTTGGAGAGGAAGGTATTGTTGAGACCGTCTGGATTGAATACATGACTGAACCCTGTTAAGACCTCCATATAAACTTTTAAGATTTGGTGAGCAGGTATAGGTACTCATATTGTGGCTGCTCAAGACTGGCCTCTTAAGATCCCTTGCTTATTAAACCTGCCACCTACCAATCTGGAATGGTCTGACCTCTTTCCTGGGTCTCTGCCTACACTCTGTTTGGGGACTAGTTTCAGATTTTACCAAGGAAGCTCTCAAGGTCGTGACTCAACATCCCTTTGGACACACGAGGAAAGTAAAACACAGAGAAACTAAATAACCTGCCAGAAAGTCACACAATATGAACTCTAAGTATTCTAACTTCAAATCCTGCTCCATAAAAAAATAATACATCTATTTCTACTTTATCATTATATGTGTTCCAATCAAGCTATGCTGCTATAGTCAACTTAGACTTTCAAAAACCATTGGCCTGTCAGTAAGTTTATGTAAATTTGGTATTAGAAACATTTAAGGGGCCCTATAAGATAAGGCTCTCCCTGAAGAAGGAAATGGCAACCCACTCCAGGATTCTTTCTGGGAGAATTCCATGCACAGAGTAGTCTAGTGGGCTACCATCCATGGGATCACAAAGAGCCAAACACAATTGAATGGCTAACACATACATACATAAGATAACACTCTGCACTTTTAAACACTGAATACCTGGAAAGTAATCTTTTATGTTCAATTCATTCATCGTAAAGCTGTTAACAATCAAATGATGATATCTCTATCAGGCTTTGTAATGTATAAATATCATGGCTAAGTTACATGATGTTCAAAGGTTTAAAAACACCATGCAAGAAAGTATATTTTCTCCTTCAGTTTCTACTTTAGCACCTCTCAACAGTCCTTTAAGTGTTCTCAGCTAGGAAACAGTTGCATGACTTTCTCTGGGTGTGACTAATGCTCTAAAACTGGCTTCTAAGAAAGATAGGACTTGTCTGGAGACGATGATGGTGGTGGTGGTGATGATGATGGAGATAAATGTCTAATAACTCGTTAAATTAAAGAAAAACAATTGTGGATCATCAATTAAACAACACTGTACAAAAGTTATCAAAAGAAACTGAAGCTAAAATGACAAGATCTCTGATTACTATTCAGTGCTAAGATTACACAGTCAAGGGAAAAATACAAAAGTAAACATTTTATCCTAATGTTGGAGAAAAAGAAACAGATTTGAAAAAAAAAAATTTTTTTTTAATTTGGATGGGGTAGCAGTACACACAAATCAGCATTATTTTTCTTCTGTCTTGACACAGAAATCAAGCTGCTTTGTGCTGTAGACATAAGCTTCATGTCAGTTTGCCAAAAGCATTATAGAGCACTGTAGGGAATACTGTAGTGAGCCTTGTTCTTGTGGGTGGATAAAAAAGAGGAATGTTAGAGACCAAACTCCCTCAGCTTCCCTCCTTACTTCCTGGCTTTCCTGTGCTCAAAATTTCCCTGCATCTTCATCCAACTTCTCCCCCACTTCATCTCTTTCCTCCTATTGCATCCTAATCTTTCTTCCTAATCCCCGTTCCCATCCTGAAACACTGCTGAATCAATTAACTGGCCCCCACCCCAGCCCCACTCACATTTGCTAATATATCCCCTCTTCGAAAGTCCCTTCCATTCGACTTGCCAACATGCTATTGTTTTCCTATCCAAACCCAGCTTTCTCTTGATCCCGCCATTCCCTCCAACTCTCTGTGCTTTCACTGTTCCTCCTTCAGGTCATGGCCAAACTTCTGGAAAGATGATTGTCCACCACATTGCCTAGCGCCTCATACCACTGATCCAACTCTCCCAGTTTCTTGAAACATTTCACTTCGAAACTCACTCACTTGGCTTCTATGACTCTCACTCCTCTCTCCTGCTTCTCTTGCTTCTCTGCTCTGGACTCCTGTTTCTTCTCCCACCTGATATTCTCTCCCTGAATGGAGTCTGTAAGGATCTGTCTTGGCTCCTCCATATCTGCCTCTGGGGCCATTTTCTTCCTTTCCCTCCTTCTTCCCTTCCTTCCTTCCGTCCTCTCTTTCTTTGATTCAGGAATTTCATCCAGTCTCAACTATGAATCTGCAGCTGGATAACTTTCCTGTCAGCACATGAAAAAGAGACAAAGAAAAGGGGAGAGGGCATACCCAGTGTTTGAAGGCCAAGCCAGAGAGCAGTGAATATTGCTCCAGCTCACATGTCATTTCCCTGACTTAGTCCTGTCACCGAATGTGGAAAGAAGGCTGAGTCTTTCGCTGAATGTCCCTGTCCTCTGCTAAACTCTGTTGCTAGGAAGAAAGGAAAACAGATTTTGGGGGAGGAGGGGCACATGAATTGTGCCAAGCATTGAAATTCATTGTTGGAATAATTCTCATTCCAATATTTTCTTCCAGATCTGGATTTTCTTCATTATTTTATATGTCTATGGATGGTACCATCGTCCGCACTTTTTAAATAACTGAGATATCTTTCATTATTGAAATGTAGTTCACTTACAGTATCATATTAGCTTCAGGTGTGACTCAATATTCCCAAAATATCTTTAATGCTTAATCAATATTCCCTAACTACCTCCCTCATTGTAACAGCCACAATTTTCCAAAGCATTATGTCGTCTTCCTCTGTTATATTTCTAGCTAACCACATCCTTTTCTATTTGCCTTAATATTTTTGAAGAGTTAGTGTTTATTACCATTTTTTTAAAGGCTCCTACCCTAGAAGTGCCTCTTCCTGGGTGGTGGTGGTTGCCAAGGTGGTAGCAATGCCCCTCTAGATACGCAAATGCAACCACTCTCAATATTTCGAGGTCAAGTTTAAATTCCTTTTCTGAAAAGCCTTGTTTCTTCTGTGAAAAAAATTCTCTCTCTCCTTGGATCTTCTGTAAAACTTTATCTTTACCTCACTTGTAGTACTTAACTCTTTATTTATTATATTAAAGCTTTTAGGTACATATCTTATCTTCCATGGTAAGCCCCTCAATTTGTGGACTAAAGCTAATTCTTTTGTGTATTCCACTTAGATTGTAGTACAACGCAGGACGCAGTGTGTGTGTTTAACAGATATGAGATTAACGAATGAATGTGTGAAGAATCAGTTCCCAGAGTATGATAAATGCAGCGAGTCTATTAAGATAATAAGTCATTGTGACAGAAGGACTGACAGGTTTTTGCTTCTGGAACTAATTTCCACTCAGTTAAAATATCGGTAAGACATTTAGGAAGACACATTTATAGTAATAGCAATTGGTATCATGGTCTTTTAAGTTTGTAACAGAGATACAGGTTTAAGAGTCATCATGAAAGTATTTTCTCCAACAGGACATACTTCCCTTATGATTATCCAAAATTCTTGTGCAGTCCTAAGTTTTTGAACTATTGTGGGTTTTTTTCTTTGTACTACGTTTTCCAGTTAAGCCTAAAAATATTGAAATAATTTTCATTCTAGTGATTATGTGGTGTTTTCAGTCACAGTCAGTAGTAAGGCTATGAAAACTTTCACTAGAAAGATCCTTTTCATAGTATTTTCCAAATGCATTTTATAACCTGGAGATATTGCAATTCTTAAGATAATTTCCCCCCAAAGTCCAGCATTTTTCCAAACAAGAACTCCAATTCTTCTGACATTTATGTATATGAAGCATTGGTTAAATGAAACTAACATTTACTTGTAACAGTTCTATATTTGCCTTCTGGAGTTAGGACAACATTTTAAAGTGGCAGGATCTCATAAATGTTTCATGGGAAATAAGAGAAATATGTTGTAAAAAATCACCAAACCGCGAGATAAGAAGGAAGAGGAAAAAGTGGGTGATCAATGAAGCACACTGGGATGATTGTGGAATAATTCTTCTAACTATTGACCATATTTTCAAAACTGATAAGTGACTTTCTGATCATATATTAGAGAATTCTGGAAATTGCTTTAACCCTTTCAAGAACCATATCTCTGTTATCTATGCAGCTAAATCTGGTCCTTTCTAAAGAGTCTACATTTTATTTTGGAGTCCCACACTTCAACTAGAAGTGGCTCCTTATTCACTGTCAGATCTTGGCAACTTTCCTTTTTCTGAACCTCAGTATCAATATCTATGAAAATGCCCATAATAGAGATTTCTCTCTCTCTCTCTCTCTTTTTTTTTTTTTTTTTAGTATCAAAAGGAATACATTTAGCCAAACAGGTTCAAGACTTATTCACAGAAAACTACAAAACATTTTTGCAGGAAATTAAGGACTGAAATAAGTGGAAAGACATTCCATGTTCAAAAGTTGGAAGACAATATTGTTAAGATGGAAATACTCCTCAAATTGACCTACAGATTCAATGTAATCCCTACCAAAACTCCAACTTCCTTTTACTGCAGAAATTGATAAGTGAAAGTAAGAAAGTGAAGTCGCTCAGTCGTGTCCGACTCTTTGCAACCCCATGGACATCAGGCTCTTCCGTCCATGGGATTTTCTAGGCAAGAGTACTGGAGTGGGTTGCCATTTCCTTTTCCAGGAGAGATTTCTATTACATTGATGATGGTGGGTACATAGACTTTCATTATTTTTGAATATTTGAAGTATTTAATTATAAATTTAATATGTGGCTAAAATATATGCAAAGGGTGTAAGCATATAAGGAGAATATGAATGCAAACTACCCAGTTCAGCACAATAATGGACAATTATTGACATTATTCCTAACAATGATGCTGCTACAGATGATTATTGTATTTCCTTAGCAATAATTGTGTTCAGAGGAATGCACTGGGCATTAGTATAAGCAGAGAGAGAGGACAGTAATTAAAAAAATAGTAAGACCTAATTATTAGAGAAATGTAAATGAAAACCACAATGAGTTACCACCTCACACCAGCCAGAATGTCCATCATCAGAAAGTTTATAAATAATAAATGCTGGTGAGGGTGTGGAGAAAAGGAATCCTTATACACTACTTGGAGTAGGAAATGGCAACCCACTGTAGTACTCTTGCCTGGAAAATTCCATGGACAAAAAAGCCTTGGCAGGCTATAGTCCATGGGATCACATGACTGAGCACACACACACATTTTACACTATTAGTGGGGAAGGAAACTGGTGCAGCCACCATGGACAACAACACAGAATCTCCTTTAAAAACTAAAAGCAGACTTAACATATGATCCAACAATCTCACTCCTGGGTATATATCTGGACAAAACTATAATATGAAAAGATAAAGGCACCCCCAATGTTCACCGCAGTACTGTTAAGAGAGCCAGAACATGGAAACAACCTGTGTCCTCCAACAGATGAATGGATGAAGATGTTGTATGTATATACAGTGGAATACTACTCAGCCATAATAGAGAGTGAAATTATTCCATATGCAACCACATGGATAGATCTAGAAATTATCATACTAAATGAAATAAATCAGACCAAGAAAGACAAATATCTGATTTTGCTAATACGTGGAATCTTCAAAAATGATACAAATGAACTTCTTTATAAAACATAAATAAACTCATAGACATAGAAAACACACATGGTTTCCAAATTGGAAAGCTGAGGAGGGATAAATTAGGAGTTTTGGGTAACATAGTTTATATAAAATAGATAACCAACAAGGACCTACTGTATAGCACAGGGAACTATACTGAATATCATATAATAACCTATAATTAAGAGAATCTATACAAGAATATATATATATATATATATATATATATATATATCTGAATCACTTTGCTGTACACCTGAAACAAACAACAGTGCAAATCAATTATGTTTCAATAAATTTTTTATAAAAAAGTTAAGACCTAATCCCAGTCCTCTGTGATTTAAGAGCTTTATTCTGGGACAATAGAATTTACAGACATGGAACCATTAAGTAACAAAACAAGGCAGTATATGATTATGGTCAAAATGAATGTTCCAGAGTTCAGAGACGCATGTGTTCAAATAATTAGAGTGTGTGTATGTGTGTGTGTGTAACACACATTCAACAAGACCATGCAGGACTTTAAGAAAGGAGAAACGTTCATATTTCAGCCTAGAATGACAGAGTACTCCAGAGTTTGCTTATTTAAGAAGAATTCTTTCAGGGGCTATTTTTTGAAACTCAGAGACCTGTTTGTAACAAGTCTTTCCCCTCCTGCCTAGAAATGCCACCCATATACTATTATCCTGACATATATGGTAAAGCATAAAATACACAGAAACCACGAAATTGATGAGTTAACAAAACACACATGAGCACCAGGAAATTAACAAGATGATGGTCCCAGGTTAGCAGGAGGCATATAGCATTCTGCTCCATGCGGTTTTCTGGCATGCTTATTAGACTCCTGGGCAAGGAAATGCCTCTACCTGGAGATTTAGACACTAGAATTGATACTCTCAAGCAAGAGCATCCTGTTGCTAATAAAAACAGTCTTTGTGTAGAGAAAGTAAAAGTGCTAGCTTTGTACACTTGTAAACCACCACTGGCTTGCCATTTACTATTCCTCCTTTACTCTCAGATTGAAAAGAGCTTTTAAATCTGATATATTTTAGCCTGGAAGGAAAAAAAAAAAAAGAGCAGGATTCTGTCAACCTAATCTCATTACACATGTAGCCATTACAGTCAAAATGAGTTTCCTCTGAGTAAGTTTGGGTGAGTTTCAAAACCAGTTCTCAGAGGAAAAGAGTCATTACATTAAAGTCATGTGTTGCAAGATGCCGCTTCCTATTGTACGAGAACTTTCACCTTCATGTTTGCTTAAGCAGGAGGGTGATAAGACAAAAAACCCAGATTTTGTTCAGTGAAAGAAGGGAAGACAAAACATTTAAAATGCATAATGTTAATACCTCATTGAAGGTTTTCTTTAACAAGGAGAAAGTACTAGCTTTGGGAAAATACACTCACAATTCTCTCTTGCTTCTATTTTATGTTCTACAGTCTCTTTATTGTACACTTGTTACTCAGAGTCACTTGCCAGTTGACCTATTCATTCCCTTCAATCATTTCACTTCTAACCTCTTCTTTGTTCTTTTATATAAAACTCTGTTCTCTCAAAATATAAGCTTTTTGATGGCAGGGACTTGGCTTGATGTTTGCTATATCTTTAGGAACAAGGTAGGTATCTTATCACTAATGGGTCTTCAATTAATATTTGTCTGTATATTGTCTGTATTCTGGAAACCCTCTCTCTAGTAACTCCCTATAAATTCAGTATCATAAAAGATGAAGTCCTCATTACACATTTTAATTAGTAAGGAGAGTAATGGTTTCATATGTAATGAGACCCGGCAGGTAGAACTCTGGGTTCTAAAACAAAAGTTCAGAAAGAGCTCCAATAGTGAGGCAATGTTGCAGAAAAGTCAACTGGTTCAGAATGTGGGGGAAAAAAGAACAAGTCCTTGAGTTACTGGGCATTTATTCTTTATTTCCTAGTTTTCTTTATAAGTCAATCAATGGGACTTTCCCATGGCCCAGAATCCATCTTACAATACAGGGACAAGGGTTCAATCCCTGGTCGGGGAAGATCCCACATGCTGCAGAGCAACTTAGCCCATGTGCATAATTCCTGAGCTGGAGCTGTAGAGTCTGTGTTCTGTAACAAGAGAAGCCACCGCAATGAGAAGCCAGCACACCGCCACTAGACAGGTCCCTGGCTCATGGCAACTAGAGAAAGCCAGCATAGCACCAAAGACCCAGCAAGCCAGAAGGAAATAAATTATTTTTTAAAAAGTCAATCAATGGGCTTTTGTTTGTGTTCAGTATCACTATGAATGGGCTCATTATTTTTACTGATGCTCAGTTGTCTAATCCTTGGCCAGGGGAGACTTTTCAAGCTGGCTCCTTGGACAAAACACTAGATCACCTCCCTGCTTTGTAGTTATGACAAGATGTGGTAGCCTCACCTTGTTCATTTCTTGCTCTAGACCTGTAATTGACTATCTCTTTAAGGAGCATTAGTTCTTTCCAGCAGGAAATGATACCTGGAGGTCACAATTTTGTGCAACAGGGATGTTCATTGCTCCTTTGTTACTCACTGTTCACGAGTTTCTTCTGTGGACACACTGGGGAGTGTGTATGCATATATGTGTGTAATCCTTGGTTATATTCCAGTTCAAACACAAGGATATAGGAATTTTATTTAACCTCATGAGTGTTACATCTGTATCTGCTTTCTTACCCAACAAAAGTCTTGGGGGGAGTTGCTTCTGGGAGATGTAATTAACAGATCTCTTCTGTGATACAAAGAACACCTCAGAAGGAAATAGAATGGAGGCTACAAATGAGCCCTTACTTGGCCTTCAGGAAAAACATTTTCCCCCTCTACTTTATTTCATTTTTATCCACTTTTTGGTTAGGAAAAAGGGATTATGAATCCAACTAATAACAATAAAATCAATAGCCCTTATCTAGCACTTATTATGCACGAGGCACTGGGCTAAAGTCTTCATATGTTTAGGGATGAGAAAGGGGTTCTTACTTCCACACTATTCTTTATCTGTGTTTAGCAATTATAAGACTGTGTGGGAAATAAAACATACTAACAGGCCAGTATTGCCTCATGAACTGATATATAGTTCAGTTCAGTTCAGTTGCTCAGTTGTGTCCGACTCTTTGCAACCCCATGGACTGCAGCATGCCAGACTTCCCTGTCCATCACCAACTCTTGGAGCTTACTCAAACTCAAGTCCGTACAGTTGGTGATGCCATCCAACCATCTTATCCTCTGTTCTCCCCTTCTCCTCCTGCCTTCAATCTTTCCCAGCATCAGGGTCTTTTCAAATGAGTTAGTGCTTTGCATAAGGTGGCCAAAGTATTGGAGCTTCAGCTTCAGAACCAATCCTTCCAATGAATATTCAGGACTGATTTCCTTTAGGATGGACTGGTGGGATCTCCTTGCAGTCCAAGGGACTCTCAAGTCTTCTCCAACACCATAGTTCAAAAGCATCAATTCTTCAGTGCTCAGCTTTCTTTACAGTCCAACTCTCACATCCACATAAGACTATTGGGAAAACCATAGCTTTGACTAGACAGACCTTTGTTGGCAAAGTAATGTTTCTGCTTTTTAATAGGCTGTCTAGATTGGTCATAGCTTTTCTTCCAAGGAGCAAGCGTCTTTTAATTTCATGGCTGCAATCACCATCTGCAGTGATTTTGGAGCCAAAAAAAAATAAAGTCTGTCACTGTCTCCATTGTTTCCCCATCTATTTGCCATGAAGTGATGGGACCAGATGCTATGATCTTAGTTTTTTGAATGTTGAGCTTTAAGCCAACTTTTTCATTCTCCTCTTTCACTTTCATCAAGAGGCTCTTTAGTTCTTCGCTTTCTGTCATTAGGGTGGTGTCATCTGCATATCTGAGGTTATTGATATTTCTTCCAGCAATCCTGTTTCCAGCTTGTGCTTCTTCCAGCTTGTATTTCTCATGATGTACTCTGCATATAAGTTAAATAATCAGGGTGACAATATACAGCCTTGACATACTCCTTTCCCGATTTGGAACCAGTCTGTTGTTTCATGTCCAGTTCTAACTGTTGCTTCCTGACATGCATACAGATTTCTCAGAAGGCAGGTCAGGTGGTCTGGTATTTCCAACTCTTGAAGAATTTTTCAGTTTGTTGTGATCAGCACAGTCAAAGGATTTGGTATAGTCAATAAGGTAGAAGTTTTTTGGTATACTCTTGCTTTTTTGATGATTCAGTGGATGTTGGCAATTTGATCTCTGGTTCCTCTGTCTTTTCTAAAACCAGCTTAAACATATGGAAATTCACGGTTCACATACTGTTGAAGCCTGGCTTGGAGAATGTTGAACATTACTTTGCTAGCGTGTGAGATGAGTGCAATTGTGCGGTAGTTTGAACATTCTTTGGCATTGCCTTTCTTTGGGATTGGAATGAAAACTGACCTTTCCCAGTCCTGTGGCCACTGCTGCATTTTCCAAATTTGCTGGCATATTGAGTGCAGTATTTTTACAGCATCATCTTGTAGGATTTGAAATAGCTCAACTGGAATTCCATCACCTCCACTAGCTTTGTTTGTAGTGATACTTCCTAAGGCCCACTTGACTTTGCATTCCAGGATGTCTGGCTCTAGGTGAGTGATCACACCATCGTGGTTATCTGGGTCATGAAGATCTTTTTTGTATAGTTCAGTTTAGTCGCTCAGTCGTGTCTGACTCTTTGCGACCCCATGAACCACAGCACGCCAGGCCTCCCTGTCCATAACCAACTCCCTTACTCTACCCAAATCCATGTCCATTGAGTTGGTGATGCCATCCAACCATCTCATCCTCTGTTGTCCCCTTCTGTTTCTGCCCTCAATCTTTCCCAGCATCAGGGTCTTTTCAAATGAGTCAGCTCTTCACATCAGGTGGCCAAAGTATTGGAGTTTCAGCTTCAACATCAGTCCTTCCAATGAACACCTAGGACTGATCTCCTTTAGAATGGACTGGTTGGATCGCCTTGCAGTCCTAGGGACTCTCAAGAGTCTTCTCCAACACCACAGTTCAAAGCATCAATTCTTTGGCAGTCAGCTTTCTTTATAGTCCAACTCTCCATCTATACATAACCACTGGAAAAACCATATTTCCTTTGTGTATTCTTGCCATCTCTTCTTAATATCTTCTGCTTCTGCTAGGTGCATAGCATTTCTGTCCTTTATTGTGTCCATTGTTGCATGAAATGTTCTCTTGGTATCTTTAATTTTCTTGAAGAGATCTTGAGTCTTTCCGATTCTACTGTTTTCCTCGATTTCTTTGCACTGATCACTAAGGAAGGCTTTCTTCCACTTTATCCTTTGTTCTTTGGAACTCTGCATTCAAATGTGTATATCTTTCCTTTTCTCCTTTGTCTTTAGTGTCTCTTTATTTCTCAGCTATTTGTAAGGCTTCCTCAGACAACCATTTTGCCTTTTTGTATTTCTTTTTCTTGGGGATAGTCTTGATTACTGCTTCCTGTATGATGTCATGAACCTCCGTCCACAGCTCTTCAGGCACTCTGTCTATCAGATCTAATCCCTTGAATCTTGATATATAGTTAGACTACATTTAAATGCCCTTTTTAATTTTAGCATCTTTTCTTGACCAAAATTTATGTTGTAAATGTTCAGCAAAAAGTAGCAATAAAATTTCAAAATACTTCTGATAAAGAATAAGAATGCCCAGTTTGTAATCTCTAGATATATCTTCCACAAAAAGGTATCTGGCTCAGAGAAATGTACAGAGAAAATATCTGGAATAGGAGTTGTGTAATATCAGCCTGAAAGGTCTTTTTGTATGAGAAAGAAAGGAAGTAACAGTGATTATTGGGGTGGTACTCAAAGGATTCAGAAGCAATTCTCATTGATTGAAGAGACAAGAGATAATTTGACCATTAGTGATAACAACTTCAGTGGATTGAAAGATACGGACTATGTTTAAATCCATGAGTTCACAATGATATGTGGGCGGGTGGCGAGAATGTCATTGGCATTAGAGGATGCCAGGGAATGAACTCATTCTTCTATTAATTGATAAAGGGGGAAAACGAGCATTTAATCTGCCTTTTCTGTTTAAATTGTACCTTGGGGTAACCAAGGGGTTTATGAGGAGGAATTCACATTTTTACAGTAATTTTTCGACCACATAAACGAAGATGGAATGATAGAGCATCATCACTTTTCAAAATGATAGTTAATGGACCTTAACAATAATCACCAAAGGCTGCAACATAATAAAACAGGAAGCAAGTTTTATGGGCAAGAAAATAACGCCCATATTGATAGAAGTACATAGAATCATGTGTAATTATTCTTGCCCCCCAAATCAAATTTAATTGACCCCTAAATCTAATTTCCTTTTGATTTCACTGGCCCAAGAGCACTGGCAGGAAAGGCAGATAATATTGTTTGTGGGCAGACACTGCTAAACTGGAGAGTTGTTGCTAATTCAGATTTTTATGTAGGATGACCTGGTGTGTGTGTGAATGCACACATGTACATGTGCTCACACGTACATGTGCTCACACATTTGAGGGCAAGGAGGGTAGAGTGTCACTTTGTTGAAAGAAAAGTGAAAGTGAAAGTCGCTCAGTCATGTCCTACTCTTTGCAACCCCATGGACTGCATCCATGGAATTCTCCAGGCCAGGAATACTGGAGTGGGTAGCTTTTCCCTTCTCCAGGGAATCTTCCCAACCCAGGGATCAAACTCAGGTCTCCCATATTGCAGGTGGATTCTTTACCAGCTGAGCCACAGGGAAGCCCCAAGACTACTGGAGTAGGTAGCCTATTCCTTCTCCAGTGGATCTTCCTGACCCAGGAATCGAACTAGGGTCTCCTGCATTGCAGGCAGATTCTTTACTAACTGAGCTATGAGGGAAGCCCTTGTTGAAAGGAAGAGGATACTGAACTTTCACTTGTAGAATTCTTCATTCTTAGCTGAGATAGCATCAGTTGTCAGTATCATAGAGGCGGAGCGTCTTAGGGAAATTCAGGAGGGAAGCCTGAAAGCTCCTTAAATGCCCAATAGCTACTATGATGCTGCTATAGCCCTAGGCAATAGAGCAATCCTGGGCTCCTATATCCTATATCTTTGGGCTCCTATATCAGTCTCAGAAGAGGAAGGAAAAGTTGTTACATTCCAACAAAAAGGGTTTAATAAAGGGAATATTTACAAAATGTGGGAGGCTAACAGGCACTGCAAGCACCTGGTAGTCAGCAATAGCAGGAGCCCCTACTACCTCTAGGCTGAAGGCAGCAGAGTGGGCAAAGTTTACTGGAATCCAGAGAGAACTGCAGCTAAAGCTGTAGATGAAAACGCTCAGACAGGAGATGCGGACTGTAGCACAGAAATTCAGTCCCTGCCAACCTGTGGCCTAACAGAGAGGGAACTGACATCTGTCTCCTTCTCTGCTTTGACCTCCTAGCCTCCTCTCATCACCTCCTGCTGGATGAACTGGACTTGAAGCCAAGTGGAAGCCACAAGGCAGAGAACCCACTGAGGAAGTACAAAGGTCAGGCTCCCAAGGTGATGTCGGCAGGTCAGCAGAGTGGGGAAGGGTGGAACGGCACACTTACAATGGCAGATGGAGGCCACCCACCACAGACCCCCTCCTTGTCTAGGGAAAACTCTCTGTTAATGGGTGATCCTATCACTACGAGTAATATATTGAATCTCTGACCCTGACACCATCAGCAATCAGGTCAACTTTTTTATGATTTTATGATTCTAGCTAGAAATGCAGGTTCTTTACCACCCTGCACAGCTCCAGTGATTCTTCGTATTTCCCTCCTATATTCTGGAAAATAAAACAGCAAACAGGCCACTCACCATTTGGTGGGGTCCAGTCCTACTCTCAGCTCACCCTTACTCTATTCCTCTTATTCAAGTCTGAACTCCCATGCCACTTCTTTCTTTGCCCAAGGCAGGTATCATCAATTGATCTTGGCTCTTTCTCCTGATGAGCTAAGATGCATCCTCAGAATCTTTCTTAAACTAATGCTTTGAGGAATCAAATCAATCAGTTAGAGTTGGGGTACAAGATGAAAGTCATTTCTCTCTTATCCCTGGCCTGGTGGGTAGCCTTGAGTCAGAGTTTTCCATGTTTTGTTGAACAGATCATTTCCCATGAACCCTGGAAAACTTATGCTACGTGCACGTTGTCTTTATCAACTGGAACAACATCACCATTATTAGCAGTAGTTGTAGCAGTATCATTAATTGGAAACCTTTCTTGAGCTTTCTAAATATCAAGACTTCACAGCTTCCCTTTTACTGTCAGTTTCTTTTCCTCTGTTAACCTTATGTGCTAACTTGCTTCATTTATGTCTGACTCTTTGCAACCCCATGGGCTGCAGCCCACCAGGTCCCTCTGTCCCTGGGAATTCTCCAGGCAAGAATACTGGAGTGGGTTGCCACGCCCTCCTCCAGAGGATCTTCCCGACCCAGGGATCAAACTCACGTCTCTTATGTCTCCTGCACTGGCAGGCAGCTTCTTTGCCACTAGCATCACCTGTCTGTCTTAGCTCCAGCATTTCATCCTTTTCTTCATTCACCACTTACCACTCTCTATCTAGGTTTTCATGGCTAGATTCTGACTGGAGTTTCAATTCTCTTACTTAGGTGATGCTGTTCCCTCAAAGGATCCATAATAGCAGCAATACTTCATATTTATAGAGTGCTTTACAATGTACCAAATACTCACACATATATTTATAAAAGTCTCTCTGATCAAAGGCAAACTTTTGGGATGTAATTAAAGGATTTTAGATTTTTGGTTTATGGGACTAAATTACTCTACAGATGCTTATTATCTTCCTATGGCTTTTAGTCACCTTCTTTAAAATAATATCTTTCTACCCACAAATTTCAGAGCTTCTTTTTCCTCACATATTTTCCTTCAATTACATAGGTAATTTTGGCTTTATAGAGTTGGTTAAAGGAAGTAAGCCTATAGAAAAATAAATGTATGAAAAAAACCTCTGACTTAGGAACTGAACTACAAATACTTTCTTCCTCCAAGATGATATTCAACAATTGGACTTAATGTAAACCCAAGTTCATATCGGTACTTCTTAGCAATTTACTTATGATTTAAGAAACCTATATACATTACATTTTTAGATGCTTTTTCTTAAGAAGTTATCTTCTTGAAGATATTCATGTTCTAACCCTTTCCTTGAAAAAAAAAAAAAAAGAGGGGGAATAGTTTGTTTGATACATTTTAGTTGGTCCTTAGAGAAAGTTACAGACGAAATTTACTACATTTCCTGTGGTCTTTTTTATAGTGGCTTAAAAAAATTTTTTTTTCTTTTTTACCTTTTTAAAGCCTGCTCCACAAATGCCTTTCCTCTTAGACACAATTTGTCCAAGTGCTCCTGCTGATATTGTAAAGCTTTCTACTACAATGAGTCTTTAAATGGGAAGCCTTCCTAAACTTTTAAAATAATGAGACCTCACCAGGCAAATTTATGATAAGGTTTCTTCTCTTCCCAGCCTATCCCATTGAATCTCACATCGATTCATATCTCACCATTGGTATTTAAGACAATGGCAATAAACAAAGAAAAGGGTTTCCAAAGTGTCCCCATCTTTTTATGAGAAAGAGGAAATGACTAAGTGATTTCATATTGGCTGATAAAGTCACTAGATATAATGTGATGTCACTATTAATCTTGAGTCCTGATTCTGACTCCTATTTTTTTTTTTTTCCTCCAGACTGTTTGCTTCCCTTTTACAATAAAGCCAATGCCTGTGATACCTTGGAAAATAGAAAAAGAAAAATGAGTTAAAATTACCATGTCTTTTATCCTCTTTTAATGTTCCTTCTGTTTCCCAAGGAGCTTCCAGGTCATGGTTAATCTGGAGTCTGCAGTTTTAACATTCTTATGATATTCTGTCTTTTCTATAATTCAGGGCCACTAATACCCCAGGGATTGTGTTTAAAACAGGAAGTTGCACAAGCAAATTATTATCTTTAGGAGGACAGATCTATGGCCAAAACATTGCAAAGGCCAACTGCCTTTTCTTCAGGAGCTAGCAGACGGAGGAATACTTTGAGAGCAGAACTAAACACACAGGACTGCTGCTTTCTGTCATAGCTCTGTTACCTCTCAGAGCAGCCATTGCTGAACTGAAAATAATAGTCACTTAAAGAAGGGCTTGTCATCTTCAACTGAATTGGCTCATATTTTTCTGTCATTTTCCTTCAATGTCTCCACCTTGCCCATGGTTCAGTGGTGACTTTCATGAAGGCTTTTCATTCGAGTTTTACTTCTTTTTCCGCTTCATTTGTTGCCAGTAGCTCCAACCTGTGTGCGCCTGTGCAGTAGGTTCCCAATTTTGGGGGTATGGGGTGGCAGCAGAGAACTCAGGTGAGGAGTTAGAAAATTGTGATGAAATCCAGCCTACCCTTCTTATACCACTCTGATTTCAGGACTTGAAGATCCCTGAATCTTACTTCCCATAGCCCACAACAGGAATGGGAGGTTAGGGGCATCTGTTGAAAGACACATGAAAAGGCTCCAGGGAGGATGTGAATAGCTTTCAAATTCAGCGTCAAAATTTCTTCCAGAGTACAGCTGAAAATTATCATTGCACAGAACTTTGGAAAAGTGAATGAACAGTAAAATTATTTTGTGATGAATGTGGTCATTGGCCATTTAATATAGAAAGAATGCAGTTCCAATGGTTTGCTTAGAGTGTGAAAGACCTGTGCACTGAAGCCCTGTGGGGTATGACTCCTGTCTTAAGATGTCTTTTGGCCTTTGGGGGCCACCATAGGTATGGAACCCAGTGGGCATTCAAGAACCTCTCATTAAATAAATAGGTGTCTAGCACCCTGAGTTCATATCGAACCCCAAATACATTTAGGCAAATTGTCATAGAAAAGAAAAATAGAAGGTGAAAAAGGAGAAAAAGGCCCTTTATTCA
The DNA here is from genome assembly GCF_016772045.2 of Ovis aries. Classification (NCBI taxonomy): domain Eukaryota; kingdom Metazoa; phylum Chordata; class Mammalia; order Artiodactyla; family Bovidae; genus Ovis; species Ovis aries. Next base: position 48,285,551 of record NC_056062.1, read on the forward strand.
GTTGAGTTTCTCCAAGATGACTGGATACATGAGGCCCAGCAAAAGATGAACCTGAGGTTCAGAGATGCTTCCAAGTTTCTTCCACTTGCAATTTTTAAGGTAAAAAAGCTTCTTTTAAAAGCAAAGTATAACACTACGAAAACAGTGAATGTTTGATGTGGAAGTCTTTTAAACATCAGTAAAAGGAAAAAAAGAGAGAATGAAAAAACTTCTTTTATTATTTCAAAAACAGGGAAATGGTTTTGGATTTCTTTGACTACTTTAGAATTTAAAAGAATTTCCCAGGCATGAATAAAATCAGATTTTCATCAAAAGGCTTTTAAACAAAACTGCACACTTTTCTCCATAAAACCAAACAAATATTTTTCAGAGCAATATTCTCTTACACAAAAGATTTTTACAAATCATTAGAGTGTTCTGTGTGAGGAAAATAAAATTCAAAATTATTCCTTAAAATATTTTTCTTTCATTTTTTTATTGCTACTAGGAATAAGGAAGCATTAAAGAGGATGTATGACTGTAGATGAAAGCTACCCTGCCAAATATATATATAAAAAAATTCTTTTAATGTTTTGGTCACGAACTCTGACAATGATAAATCACTTTTCAACAGCTGCAGACAGCTGTTAAAGTCTAGAGCCTAAAACGCTTAATTGGGGAAGTGTGTTAAAAGTTAAAGGGCCAGTGTCTTTTTAAGGTACATGGAGACTTTCTTCGGCACACTCAAAACAGTGCATTCCAAGGTTTGGGAAAGAACACATTAGTCTCTGGATTCATTAAGTGTGAAACATTAGGTGGACAAATGATAAAGTGCTCTTATTTACGTATATGAGCAAGAAACAAGAGTTATTAAACATAACAGTGTTTAATAAAAGAAGACACTCAAGCTCCTTGATAAACAGTTTTCATATATTATTTGGTGATGTGACTGAGATTAGTGGTACTCTTGTATTTCAGGTGTTTGAACTGGATACTCTTAATCTCTTCAATGTGGGTCTTACTACAATAAATACATTTTCCCAGGATTAATTTATTGATCGCTGATTTCCAACCCTAGTCAAATCAGGAGAACTAGAAAAATTCTTTTTTAAATTTTTATAAATTTTTTAAAGTTTATTTTGTGATGCTTGTATTTCATTCTGACAGTGTTTGAGCAGTTATTTCAGGTAATTTAGGGACTTCACTTCAAATTTTTTCTTCATTAGAGTATTTAAAACTGATTTGCAGTGATAATATTTATTCAAGACATGCTTCCTGAGAGAGCGCCCTTCTGAAACAAGACTTTTGTTGCTTGCACGTGTGACTTTTTCCAAAGTATGTGTGTGTTTGTGTGTATATGTGCATGTATTCACTGCATATGTTATATATATTCACTGCTATATACATAATATGTTCATTACATATATAATATATACACTGTATAATATATAATCACTTCATATATGATATATAGCATACACTCACTGCATATATATTTTCACTGCAGTCATGTATATTTTTACATGTGTATGTGTGTGTGTGTGTGTGTGTGTGTGTGTGTATACTACTAAGCTCTGAAAGAACTGACCTGATGGTTTTGTTTTACTTTTTTTATGGGTACCAAGTGTGTAAAGGTAAACATCATATATCTGCTTCAAGCGGGACAGTCCCCATTGAGTAACTGTCGGTAGGTCATTTCTCCTCTGTACAACCCCTGACATTCAGGAAAGGGAGTACTTCTGTTTCACACTCCATAGCAAAGGTGATCTCTGGGAACTGTTTGCTGAGTAATTCGCTGTTACACAATACATCATTTTTATTGGTAATAAGGCAGATGTCACCAACAGTGGAGTTTGTCCAAGGCTGCCTCTGAAATTTCCTTTAAGGTATTGTGCTCCCAATCAGGCAGAAAATTGTCATCAGCAATTGCAGACTGAAAGACCACATTGCAGCATCCAAGGACTGTTTATGACTTTTCCAGCTATACACAAAGTGGGTGGTGAAGAGTGGCCTTGTGTAAGCGTATTTGTTCCAGTTATGATGTATCCATTCTACTAACTTTGGGAAGAAATATACCCTAAAAATATGTTGTGTGCAGTTTGTATTGTGTGAAGCAGATGAATTTATATAGAGGATGAGGGGGGAGAGCAATTTATAAAGTTTGTCTCATAAAAGTGTCTATTTGAAGCAATTTTACTTATTGCTTTGAAAAACTAAGATAAATGGCTTTAAGTGAAAGCTTTTATTGCAATATTAATTAGAGAGACAAGTTTACATTTTTCCTTCATAAGAATTTTGTGAGCAGTTCTTAACACACTAGATAATGAACCGTCACCTCAGGATCTATACTTGTTTACAAGTTCTGTGTTGGTTCAAATTCAATGAATTATTTCAAATTAGAGAAAATATTGTACTAACACTCTACACTAAATTTGTAACTTCTGTCTCTTACCAGTGTGAGATATTGTTGAGAGAGTGCCCTTCTGAAATAAGACTTTTGTTGCTTGCATGGGACTTTTTCCAAAGTGTGTGTGCGTTTGTGTGTATGTGTGTATATATTCACTGCATCTGTTATATATATTCACTGCATATACTATATACATGACATATTCATTACACATATAATATATATTCACTGTATAATATATAGTCAGTTATCTCACTAAGTGAAAAGTTAAGAGCAACACAACTGGAAAATAAATTTCATATATGCATCACATGAGTGGCTTGTCCTGAGCCATACATTCTCTTTTGGCTTTGTTGTATGATCAGGACTGTATATTTCTAACTGTGGTAGAGATATTCACTAATATTTCAATGGCTTTAATAAAATGAAAGTTTGTTTCCTCTCATATCACTGTCTAATATGAATGTTCCTGGTCAGGTGATTCTATCCCAAGTGATGATTCAGAGACTTGGGTGTCAAGTCCTGTGGTTCCTTTATCTCCAACACTTGGCTCCCAAAGCAGCCCTAGGGGGTGCTATCCTAGGGAGAGAATGGAAATGTTTGGAGCACTCATCCCTCTTGCCCATATTCTAATGGCCAGAACTCCGTCACATAGCCTGACTTAGATGAAAAGAATGCTGGGAAATGTGGTCCCTGATTAGCAGCTACTTTCTATAATAGCAATCCCATCTATGAAGGCAAGCAGGAAATTTTAGTGGATAGCTAGGGCTTCCCAGATGGTAAAGAATCAGCCTGCCAGTGCAGAGGATGTAGGTTTGATCCCCAGGTCAGGAAGATCCCCTGGAGTAGGAAATCACAACCCACTTCAGTATTCTTGCCTGGGAAATTCCATGGACAGAGGGGCCTGGTGGGCTACAGTTCATGGGGCCTCAAAGAGTTGGGCACGACTGAGCACACATACATAAATTTAAAAACTAACCTTAAAAAGAGACAAATGCTCAAACAAGCTTCCAAGAACAAGAAGACAAAATTCATCAAGTAAGGAAAATTTACTTTAATCATATGGATGACTTATGCTTATTAAGTTAAAAAAATAACGTGTGGCAAAACTACTGCAAAAGTATTTTTAAGTGCTGAACATTAAAACAGCAATAACTTAAAGTCTAGAGTCAATATTAGATGAAGCCAAATCTACCTGTTCTGCCACTCTTTGTCAAATTTACAATTAGACTTACTTTTGGAAATAAATGATTGTGTCTTCCCTCAGTAGTCTGAAAGCTTTATGAGAGTAGATCATTTAATTCCTAGCACCTAATGTAGTGATCAGCATATAATTGGCTATGCTATGCTAAGCTGCTTCAGTCGTGTCCGATTCTTTGCGACCCCATGGACTATAGCCCACCAGGCTCCTCTTTCCATGGGATTCTCCAGGCAAGAATACTGGAGTGGGCTGCCAGGCCCTTCTCCAATATAACTGGCTGCTCTTAATTTAATTAGTCTTCTCTTAATTTAATTAACCAGTTTATAATTGGCTCAGAGAGTTGAAGGAACAAGTAAATGAATATGTGGATGAATGAAGAGAAAGATATTTATAAAGTTTCCTATTAAACATATCCTGAATCTGAACATACCCTCTGTTTATTATTATCATTAAAGAGATAGAAATGTAAAGAGACCTTCTGAATTGGCATGGTAATGAAAAACAAAATGTGTAATGAAATGAATGAAAACAAAATGTTATAACACATTAAAGCTAAACTTCAAAATACGCAATGCAATGATGGGAATAATAAACATTAGACACATCTTTGCTAGACATGAGTCAAGTCAGAGTTCTGAGAAGATTTCAAACTGCGATTCCAAAATTATGTGGCAGGAATACACAAAGATAGTGTCAAATGCCCACCGGAGAGAAAGTAGTATGTTTGTATCTGGCTACACCACTGCACATAGAAGTTTTATAGAAAACTTGAAGCAGATTCAGGGAAATGTCACTCTGCAAACTGAGTCAGGGACTGCAAATTAATCCTTAAGAAAATTGTAAAAAGAACTAGTATAATTGAGCTTCAAGAAAAAGGAAAGAAGCAGCACCCTTCATGTAAAACATTTCACACTAAGACTTTAGGGAACTATTTTCTGACTCTTCTGTAGCCAGAGCAATAAAAAATGAATAAAATGCAGCAAGCAGGATCTATTATAAGTTAGGATAATTATTTGAAATTGAGATTTTCAAACCTTGTTACCGGCACTATGTTCCTCTCAAAAGCCTATAAGGACACAGATCTTCTCAGTGGGATGAAATGATTTCAGGGAACACCAGAGGAGGTCCAAGACAAAAGTCTCTCCATGACCTTCCCAGTACCCTTACCCTTCATACTGAATAATGAGAGCAGGTTAGAGAATGAAAGAGTGTTCTTTCTTCTATGGAAATCTTTTATCTTCATTGTAAATTTTCCCTGTGCTTAACCACAGAATCTGCTTACGTAGTTCGTGAAACACCTTCAGAGGTTTATGATTAACGGCGATGATCACAGCAGATTTATCTAGAATATGAGTGATAATGCAGACTTGTTTGTTCATATGAGCATAAAAAAAAATTGGCCTCAGAGACAAGAAATTGAGACTGTGAGGGAAAATTCATGCTATGAAACCAAAAACAGACTGAAATTGGTGCTAAGTTTATGAAACAGGAAGTTTTCAAAAATTAAGTGTATGTTGATTTAATATACTGAGGATCAAGTATCTGAGTACTGAGGAAGCTACAAAAGCTTCAGTTTTTGTCCTGAAGTTTTCAGATATCCTTGATCCAAGATAGAATGTGGAACTGCCCTGTGACCAGCTCATTCACTTTATTCATTTAGTGTCAAGTGAGTAATAACCAAATAACTATCATTGCATGTGTAGAGTCAAATGTTAAGTTCTATGGAACTCAAGAAATTTAAAACAGGAAACTCCTCCGTGCATAAGATTTGCTAACCTTCTTTTTATACAGTGTATTGAAAACTAGATTTAGCAAACTAGAAAGTACCTACATTTGTCCCACCCTAATGTAATTAAACTCACTTATTTATTCATTCAAGCAATAAATATTTATTGCAAGAGAAGTGAAGTCATATTTTATCTCAAGGAGCTTCTGGTTTGGTAGGAAATAATTCACACCAATACCTAAAATATTAGGTAACCTACTTTCAGTGTCTGCTATTATAGGTTGACTCTCTCAGCTTCACCGTTCCTAACCACTTGTCTTTGTTTTCCTCATTTATCATAAAAACTAGAAAGCCAAATGCTTGATTTTGCAGACTCTCTTAAAGCTAGGGGTGACCTATGACACAGTCTTCTCCAAAACAATGCAGGGCAAAGTATGTTAAGGGAGAGTCCATAAAAACTTTTGCTTTTCAGATAAAAACAGGCACAGTCTTTCATTGTCCTTCTATCTCTTCCTACCTGGAATGAGAAAAGTAATAGATGGAGACACAGCAGCCATCTTATGTCAAGAGGCAACAAGCACAAGAATGAAAATAACAGGGATGTTGTAACCTCCTTGCCGAATGATACCAGTGATCAGCTGAATCAACGCAAGCAAGGACCTACATCCAGATTTACAAATAACAAAGTCCTATATGTAAGCTACTATTAGTTGAACATTGTAACATGCAGCCAGATGTATTCCTAACTGACCCAGTATTAAGTCATGCCAAGAGATATCAAGCACTATTGTGGACCAAGAAGAGAAAGAAGGAATCTGCAAATCTTTGCCAAGGTGAGGGAGGAATGGCATTTATTTATATAACTTGAAGTCTCATCTCTTCTATTAGACCAAAAAGCTCTTTGAGAAAAGCAAATGTCTCACCTATCCTTGTATGCTTATGCCTAGTAATTAGAACAGTGTTCAGCATATAAGAGGTTCTCATAAATGTAAGTTAAATAAAGGTTTATATTCTTTCATTTATATTAAACATAATGAGAAATACCAGAAAATTGTGTTACCTAGTCCAGTTCTCTAAACCATTGCGACCATACATTTTTGTTGACATAATTCCATTAGCATACCACAAATCTATGTAGGTAAATACTTAAATTATGCATATCACAAAATACACAAAATAAAGAGTTAAAAGAATGAGATAAAGTAAATATGATAAACACTATGATCCCTCCCCTGACTTCAATAGATCAAGGTTAATGTACCATCTGGGAACATGCTTTATACATAGCTCCCCTTGGGGAATACCATTCCAAATTAAGAGTACCATAGAACTATTATAAGTTCAAGGAGCAACTGATGAGTCACATAAATTATATCAATATCTCAAATTGCACTATCATTGTATATCATATCCTTCTAAGTTTTTCAAGATTTGTAACTATAAGAATTGGTGTACAATGGCTAAAAATAAGATATTTCTAGGAATCCAACCAACTGATTTCACGTACATTTGCTCCAAAATGAAATAAAATGCACTTAGGGAACATTCACTGGGTCTCTACTGTGTTCTTGACACTATGTTGCGTGCTGGAAATGTAAACATTAATTGTCCCAGCTCTTCAGGAATTAATTGTTCATTGGCAAATAGGCAAATGAATGAATGAAGCACCACAGTTTCTATGACAGATGCTTGTCCCCATACAACAGAGCCACGAAGGGGCTACTCCAGCATAAAAGTCAGTGACACAAGCTGTCAAGGTCATTAAAATGGAGTTTGCATTTCATTTGCTAATTTTGCCAAGTAAAACATCCTTTATATTTTATTAACTAATAATAAATTTCTCAAATTACCTCTTACGATGAATAACATTTTTTAATTAACTTGTCTAATAATAGAGTATTTCTGGTCTAGAAGTGCCATTAAAAATTGTCTGGGAGGCACACAGCTGATTTTTTGGCATCATGCTTTGCATAGTACAGGTCAGTCTTAGAGTCAGTAGGAATTTGCTTTCACAAGTAGAAAAATGGCCCATATTTTAAGGTGATTTTATAAAACATCTCACCCTAGGGCCCACAGCATAGCTTCTAAAGATACTATGGAAATAAAATTTTGGCTAGCAATTAAAAAAAATATTATATTCAACTGATTTAGACATGAAAGTATATTTGCATTTTTGTATTAAAATAAAATTATATTTATTATAAGATTATTTTATACTCTACTGAAGAAAAGAGGTGATGAGAAAAATTTAGAAGAAAATTCATTGTTCCTTTGACTTTAGTCATGAGCTCCTTCCCCCTATCAGCACACTCCCAGTCATTCCTAAAATGGGTTTCTATACAGAGTACATCCCCAGTTTTAGATCCTGGGAGGTATAAGTCTCTTTGCCATAAGTCCTTTGACTTCCATCCCCTCCCCTCCCCCCCAGCCAACCCCCAGTGACTTTTCATTCAACACCTGCAAGAGCAAATGAGTTTCTTTAGTCTAAAATTGTCTAGACAGATACAAGGAGGCAGAGAGAGCACCAGACGGCTTTTTTTTTTAACCTGGTAATTAAAGCTGTATTAATTTACTCCATACCAGGTCACACTAAAGAGTTTTAAAATGGCTAATATAAATCCACTTATTTAGATCAAGCTATAGTGTTGAGTGTCCATTATCTGGTGGTGCCTGAACATTATGAATATCGTATTAGCAGAAATCCTCTCCTATTTGGCCCGTGATGAATATCTTGATGCTTACATTTGTCCTTTTCAAAGCCCTCAAGGATAGGCACATTTCTGCTCTTGGTGGCTTACATGAAAGCAGAAAGACCAATTATTAAATTCTCCCATTTTAGTTGCAATGTAAGCTTTGATTTCACCTTTGTGGCAGTTTTTCAGCTTTGGCAAGATTTTCATAGTAATTTTTATTCACAGAAAGAGTGACAAGAATTCCTCTCAGCTCAGTAATCAGTGGACAAATAGATGATCTTGGAAACTGGCAATCTGCATCTCCTCCTGAGGATGTCAGCTAGATAATGAAGAAATACATTCCAGGGTTCAGAGGTGACTATTTCTTGCATGTATGCATTCATGCCTGTGGATGTATATGCCTGTGTGAGATGCTATGAGTATTAGTGTGTTGCTGTGTTAGTGTTAGCATATTACTGTGTATTGGTGTGTTAGTACACGGGCCAGTGTGTATACTGGAGTGTGTGTGAGTGCATGCATATTTGAGTGTATGTGTGTTACTGTGTGCCAGTGTCTGTTTTAGTGTGCATGTTAGTGTGTTGGTATGTGTCTATTAGTATTTATATTGTGTGTGTATGTTAGAATACGTGTGCATATGTTGGGGTGTGTATGTATGCTGCAAAAACAGGGGCAAAGATTAACCCACAAGCAGGAATAGGAAACAAGCCTATTAATCAAGGAAGGCTATGTTCTGTTTGTTTGTTTTTTTTCCATGAAAATGCTGGGCTGGAACTATTCAATTAAATATTGGGGCAAAGAAAAAGTTGGGAATAGGAATAAATTGAGAGGGATGAAGTGAGGATAGAGAGTAAGATCTAGACAGGAAGGTAGAAAGAGAAAGAAAACAGAGGAGGTTGGAAAGGCAGCACCATGACCTGGGCCTATGTTGCCCTTGACTTCCCCACTAAAATATCACCATGGAGTGCTCAAGAAAAATGAGGAAAGGTCAAGTTCAACCCCTTGGTCTGAAGTCCATCTTACCTCCATTCTGCTTTGCTCTCTTTTTGAGGAACATTAATGACTAGCCTGATGAAGGACAGTGTGAAGCCCAAGACATTTGAAAGCTTCTAAACTGGTGATGACTTCCTGGAACTGGACAACAACACCCTGCTATCAATGCAGCAGTGGCCCCAGAAAGAACGGGAGAACTGTTCCCAAGATTAACTCTTTCTGCGGAGGGGACTGTGTGTGGGGGTGCTGAGTGGGGTGGGATGGATGGGAGAGAACAGTAGAGGAAAAGAGAAGCCCAGTTTCCACACAGAGAAGAGCCTTTGGAGCTGCTGAATAGTCCAATCCGTTTTCATGTGGAGATTTTACTAAAGGCATTACAATTACCAGTAAAGATTTAGTCATATTATTTATCTATACACACACACACACAAACTATATGTAAGAGCCTTGCCTTGCCAAACAAAAAATTTTATTGCATTTAAAAATAAGGGAGGGTAAAAAAATAAATGAGGCACATGCTTGCAAAGATAAACATTCATTGCAAACATGAAAATGTAGTTTGGACTGATGTCACGAGTAACATAATTAACTACAATAACAACAAAACCACTACAGGATTTGTGAGAACTAAAAGAAAACCCAAAAGACATCTGAAAGGTGATGGCTTTCTGATTTCGCCATTCCTCGTGCTCAGTCCCCACGTCAATCATTTCCCTCCCAGCAGTCACTAGCTGGGCTATTTGTCTGTTTCCACACTAATGCATCACGAAACATCATGCCCACTTGCCTGGAAAAGATACTATCTCACACATATGGGGCCTGCCTTTGATCTCTGTGGTCGAGCTAGAGGTCAGAGGCCTGCCTTCTCTAGGCCCTTACTTCAAATGATTCCTTTCATTTACTGAGAAACCAAACGTTAGCAGGGAGAAGGCAGGAAAAATAAAAGCCATGATTTAATAGCAATTTATGTGTTTGGCCTATTTCAGTTTGGGTTTTATCCTCTTTGGCTCACATATAATTCGTCATTCGTCCCCATTCCCCTGTCCTCCCTGCTCCACCATTTGTTTATTTTGGGCCCTCAGACAGATTGGCACTGGAAGGGATGCTCTTACATCCTCTTCGTCAGGTTGTGGGGTGCCATTGTGTTCTTCTAAAATGTCAGACTTAATTCACTGTCTCTTGTTGATAGGAAAAAAAATTGTGAGTAAGTAATCAAGCACAATTACAGACTGGACTCTGGTAAATTTAATGTTTTAACTGGTGGGTATAAATGGCTTTTGAAACTCACATGATTCATTGAAGGAAGGTTCTATCTGTACACAAATGGAGAAAGAAGGTAGGTGATGATAAAAGTTGGATCTCCAACTGGAGTGGAACTTAGACATGGAAAATATTTTATAACATTTTCTCTTTCATGAATAAAATAAAAATGATCATATCAGACTGTTGCACATTTTAAAAGTATGAATTTTTATGTTATAACAGTTAATTTGTCAGCTTATTAATGATAACCACACTGCAGAACTTCACAGCATAATACCAGGGAAGGTTCGCATTTATCGAGGGTGTCCCAGGTGACTCACACTCAGTAGGGTGCTTAGTTGTCTTTTATTCCAATCATCTTCACAATAAGCCAATGAGGCAGATATTGTTGTTCCCCTTTTAAAGGTGACAAGCAGTCAATCAGGAGTAGAAAGGAAAAGGAAAACTCCTTTGAGTCCTCTGGAATTGTCAGTTTGCCTCAAGAGACTGACTGCAATGGATGTGTTTTTACATCCAGAGTAGAAAATACTCTACTGTGTTTTTATAAAGGAAGGAAGGACTGGAGTGTTCAATTCAGTATTGCCATGCTTATATTATCGTGGCAGTTCACTGCTTTCCCTGCTGTGAATGCCAACGACCCTGCCAAGGGTCCTGGAGTCAGAGAAGAGGGAGTCTCAAAGCCAGAGTTAGCTAGCAACCCCTGGGCCCCAGTTCCTCTGTGATGCGGGTGTAAAGAGAGTGCCTACTTCACAGGGCGGTCATGAAGACTGGACAAGATGACATATGCGAAACCCTAGTGTACTGCTTTCTGTATTCCTATAGATGTGCGCCTCTGTGTGTCCCATACACACTCCAACATATATGTGTATATATATACACATATACACATATATATAGGGACAGGGAGGGAAACAGAGAGAAACTTGGAGGCTGACTGTTATGCCTGACCAAAGATGGCCTGTGGAGTGAAAGCCGAGACTCATGTAGCCAGCCATGTAGCAATCAAGATTTTTGCAGCTCAAAAATGTATCATGGGAACAAATTTCTCAAAAAATAAAAACTAAAACTACCATATGATCCAACAATTCCACTCCTGGGTATTTACTCAAAGAAACAAAAACACTAATTAGAAAAGATATATGCACCCTGATATCCACTGCAGCATTATTTACAATAGCCAAGACACAGAAGCATCCATGTCCATCACAGATGAATGGATAAAGAGGATGTGGTATATATATATATATATATATACACAACGGGATATTATTCAGCCATAAAAATTAATGAAATCTTGACATTTGTGATAACATGGATGGATCTAGAGGAAATTAAGCTAACTGAAATAACACAGATAGAGAAAGACAAATACTATAAGATTTGACTTATAAGTGGGATCTAGAAAACAAAACAAATGAGCAAACATAATAACAGAAACAGGATTATACATACAGAGAACAAACAGATGGTTACCAGAGAGGAGTGAGGTTGGGGAAAAAAGAAATAGGTGAGGGCAATGAAGAGGTACAAACCACCAGTTGCAAAATAAATGTTGGAAATGTACAATGTAGGGAATATAGTCAATAACTGAGTAATATATTTGTGCTGACATTTCATAACTAGATTTATGTGGTAATCACCTTGAAATGTATAGAAAAAGTCATTATATTGTATAACAGGAATGAACATAATATTGCAGGTCAATCATACTTCCAAAGGAAACATACAAACTCAGGGAAAGAGGTCAGATTTGGTGGGCAGAGAGGGGAGAGGGAACTGGAAATAAAGATATGGGGGAAATTTTTAGAATGTTGGACATTATACCATGACTGCAGCCAAGAAAGTAAAAAACTCTTGCTCCTTGCAAGAAAAGCTATGACAAACCCAGACAGCATATTAAAAAGCAGAGACATCACTTTGCCGACAAAGGTCCATATAGTCAAAGCTATGGTTTTTCCAGTAGTCATGTATGGATGTGAGAGTTGGACCATAAAGAAGGTTGAGCACTGAAGAACTGATGCTTTTGAACTGTGGTGCTGGAGATGACTCTTGATAGTCCATTGGACAGCAAGGAGATCAAACTAGTCAATCCTAAAGGAAATCAACCCTGAGTAGTCATTGGAACAATTGATGCTGAAGCTGAAGCACCAATACTTCAGTCACCTGATGAGAAGAGCTGACTCACTAGAATAGACCCTGATGCTGGGAAAGATTGAGGGGAGGAGGAGGAGGGGGCAACAGAGAATGAGATAGTTGGATGGCATCACCAACTCAATGGACATGAGTTTGAGCAAACTCCAGGAGATAGTGAAGGACAGGGAAGCCTGCCATGCTGAAGTTCATGGGGTTACTTAGCAACTCAACAACAGTACAGTGATTAGTTTATGGAGACTTTGGAAAAGAAGAACATAAGATTCTACACATATTATTTGCTTAACCATAAAAAGACAAACATGGAATTCAGTTAATCTGGTCTGAGCAGCTTTCTATAGGAATAGGAGGGCCATGTACTATCCCAGGTATGCTGCCTGGGGCTTGGGAAGTCTGAAAAGGACAAAGTCAGGCTACTGTAGCACCTGCTCAATTTTCTATCATGAAAGGGCAGGTGGTGTGGCAGTTAATAGCCTGGACTTTAGAGCCAGGCAGCCTTAGTTCAAATACCAGCTCTTTCTATTTGAGCTGGGGGAACTTGAGTAAAGCCAGCATCTCCACTTGCCCACTGGCACAGCACGCCCTGGTGTGAGGGTTACCAAGTTCATGTATATGAAGCACTTGGAGCACTGCTTGACAGTTTCAAGATTCAAAGGATGTTCTCTATATAGAGGCCAAGTGTCAGGCTGGATGGATGCCTCTCAGTGCCAGGAGCTGCCTAGTTTGTTTTTCAAAGCTTTCCCTCATGGCTCTCAGAATCTCTTGGAACTTTATTAACAAGAAAAGATGCAGAATTAAGAAGGCATGACGTGAGTTTTCAAGAGGCTTCTGGTGTTTGATTCATTCATTGTTAGGTTCTGAGAGAGTACTCCATACCTTGTGCCAACCGGGATACCATTTGCTTTCTCTGCTCCTAAGTAAAAACATTTATGATTCAGGAGAAAAGACTATAGTGATTCCATCTGACTGAGAGACCAGGAAGATTACAGGTTTTCAAGAAACAGGAGTTGCTTGGGAGCCAATGTCCATTTTTATTAGACGGTTCTGTCAAAGTATGAAATTTTAAACAATCTGGAAGGATAGATGGGAACTTGAAGCTAATCTAAGAGAGAACCTTCCATCACAAGACTATGAGCATGGGAAACAGAACACCATTTGTTAGCACTGTATCGCCTTAATGTGTTCATTCAGCAGCATTCACACTCACTTGACAGATTTGGGAAAGGAAAGCCTTCATGGTGATAGATTTTAAAGGGGGTTCCCCCTTCACCCTGAAATAGGTGAATCCCCTATTTGGGAACGCTCATTGCAGACACCTTAGAGAAGGAGGGCAAGCACACAGTTTCAGGTTCTCCTAGATTTAGAGGGAAACAGAAACTGCAACAGAGATGTGCATACCAGGCAAAGAAGTTAGAATCCGAGAAGCAGGGTCTGGGGCTCTGGACACCAGAAAAGCTGGTCCCTCCCCAGCTCCTTGTTAGGGCAGCTGAATTCTGTTTCTCAGGTGTGCATTCCACTAACACTGCAAAAAGGGATTAGCCCCGAAGCACCTGTGATCGTCTAAGCTCGGGCTTAGACTTGGAGCACAGCAAGATAAGCTTTTCCAGGAAGGAATTCTTGTTTAAACAGAACCCAGTGTTGTTTTCCCACGCTTTTCACTTACCACTGAGCCATCTTTTTCTTTTGTTTCTAAACAAACTTTCTGGGGGTCTCAAGCTGAAGCCCATCCTGATTCACTCACACTCACTAATCCCCTCACTTACAATAGTCTGAGGTCCTGAAAACCTGGATCTCTTACCCACCTGCTAGTCGTTAAAACAATTACATGGTTAGGAGCTCACAAACAAAGCAATTCATAATGGACTCGGGTCCTATTTCCCCCTGGTCCCCTGTGAGGGCGGATGAATTATGTCCTTGTCCCCTCCAGGACCGGTGTCTCTGGAACAATGACACACACATAAAAGCGCAGAAGCGGGGAGTCTTTTTTACTGCTCCTGTCTGTCTCCCAAAACCCTCACCTCACAGTAAGCTCTCGCTCCCACATTGTCATTATCATTTCCTTAGAAAATCCAGTTATTTTCTGCTCCATTGCATATAAATAAATTTTAGTTCCTTAGTTCAACATTTAGCATGTATTTGTTGCATGCTTACTGTCCTTGGTATCAGGGTGCAACTGTAAGTGGGCAAAGTCCTTGACCTTCTGGAGTTGATGGTCTCAGGACTATGTGGTTTGGCTGCAGCAGTGCTTTGCAAGCTGGATGGAAAGTGTTCCGAGGGTAAACAGGATGCCTTCTAGTCTTCTTTTTAGTAAAAGTGTGAATTTCAGTACCAACAGTCCTTTGCATTCACTTCATAACTTGTAAAGAATTCTGGTCCTGGGGCTCGGCTTTGTTACTCCCAGGAGAAAGTACTATCTCCACTGGGGTTGGTCTTTTGTGACAGGAGGCAGTCTACCTTCTATTTCTCAGAGATCTTCAGAATGACCCGTGGTATGACAGATGGTGTGGCTCCTTTAAATTCACTAAAAAAATTATTTCTTACAATAAAGGTCATATTGGAATAAAACATTAAAATGTACACAGAAGAACATAAATATTAACGTTAGAAAACAGGAAAAGGTAGCATTCTGGCTCAGGTGGGAGTGGGTGTGTGGGTTAAGGCCCTTTGCACAAGGAAACCTGGGAGCTGCCTTTTCACTGTGGCTTCAGCCAGGAAGTTGATCTTACTTCCCCTCCTCAAGCAAGGTCTCTGTGGCTCAAGAACAGAGGCTTCTGAAAGAAAACGCTGTGGACTCAGGAAAAGAGTGAGAGAACACAAGGCATATTTTTGGAGCTTGGGGTATGGAAAGCCTTTTTATATACAGCTGATAAATTCATTCAACAAACATGAGCCAAACATCTCTATGATAGGCTTTGTGCCAGGTGTTGTGTGAGGGGTGGTCTAGGGAGTGAGGATTGTATGTAGGGAAATAACGATTTTTCTTTTTTTGCTATGAATATTTTAATTGAAGTATGGTCAACTTACAATACTATATTAGTTTCAGGTATATAATACAGTGATTTGATAGATTATATTCCATATTAAGTTGTTATAAAATATTGACTATATTCCCTGTGCTATACATCACATCCTTGTATCTTATTTATTTTACACCTAATGGTTTGTATCTCTTAATCCCCTCCCCCGTCTTGCCCCTCCCCCCACCTCTCTCCTCAGAGCTACTAGTTTGCTTCCTGTCTGTTTTGGTTTTATTTACTCTATTTTTTAGATCCTACATATAAGTGAAAACATACAACTGACTTTTAATTTCAGGTGTGAACTTGGTATGGCTGCCAATACAACACTGAGAATCACGCAATAGTTACAAGGGTCCTGATATGAGGAAACGAGAACCCCAGTGTGTCCCACGGTGACCAAGAGCAATTAGTAACACAAGCCAGAGGAGAAAAAAAGTGGAGAGAGGGCGTTAAGAAAACTCAGATTTGACTAGAACAGAGACAGTTGCTGACAAAGAGATTTTAAAAATTTTCACTGAAGAGGAAGAGAAATCAATATAACAGCACTATCACATATAAGGTGTTATACATGATTATATTTAAATTAATTGCATAGTAAGCCATGTTCGTTCAGCAATAGATATGTATTGAACGTTAATACAACTAGCTCCCACCCTGAAGAATCACTAGGAGAGATTTTTATACTCAGAGCCCCCACCCAGACCAAATAAGTCAGAATTTTAGTGGTGGGGTACATATACCAGTACTGCTTTAAAAGCTCACCCACTGACTTGAATGTACATTCAAAGGTTGAGAACTATTGGCCTTGTGTGGTGGTTCTTGAGTCTCGCTGTATATTAGAATCACCTGGAGAACTCCTAGAGCGTACTGATTCTGGGTCCCAGTACCGACCAATTGAATCTGATTGTAGGAGGATGAGGCTTCCCAGGTGGCTAGTGGCAAAGAATCCGCCTGCCAATGCCAGAGATGCAGGAGATGCAGGTTTGATCTGTGGCTTGTAAAGATCCCCTGGAGGAGGAAAGGGCAACCTACCCTAGTATTCTTACCTAGAAAATTTCATGGACAGAGGAGCCTGATGGGCTACAGTCCATGGGGTGCCAAAGAGTTGGACATGACTGAGCAATTGAGCATACATGCACACAGGAGGAAAGGATCTGGACATCAGTAATTAAAATCTCCCTGGGAGATTCTAATGTTCAGCCATGGCTGTGAATCAACCAATACCAGGCACTCCTGTTAGGCGCTTGTAAACAGAAAATAAAGCTAGTGAGCAAACATAACATCATTTGTGTCCTCATAGAACTTCAGATTTAATGCAAAAGAGAGGTAAAGAACATCTTAAAACAATACAGTTATGATACACTGAAATAAGTATGGTGATAAAGACAAAAGATGGCAAGAATTGGAAATTATGGTGGAGTGTGAGGGAATGACTGAAATTAGGCAGAATGGTCAGAGGTGACATTTAACCTAGAAATTTAAGGAAGACAGAGTTCTAGTATTTGGAATTTAAAGAGAGTGGGGGGTGGGGAGAAGAAATAGGGAATAGATATTTCTAGGTAATCCAAACAACACATGCAAAGGGTGAAACAAAACTAGACATGTCCAAGGAAGGCTTCTGCCTGGCAGGGAATAAAGACAGAAATAAGTGATACAAGATGACCTGGAGAAACTTCACAGGGGCCCGTCATGCCATGTTAAAGAACTCGTATCTCACTTTAAGCTTAATGAAAGTGAAAGTCACTCAGTCGTCTCCGACTCTTTGCCACCCCGTGGACTATACACAGTTCATGGACTTCTCCAGGCCAGAATACTGAAGTGGGTAGCCTTTCCCTTCTCGAGGGGATCTTCCCAACCCATTGATCAAACCCAGGTCTCCCCTCATTGCAGGCAGTTTCTTTACCATCTGAGCCACCAAGGAAGACCTTAAGCTTAATAGAAAGTACCAAAGGCTTTTAAGCAGGCATGTGAGATACTTCCATTAGTTTTTTCTCAGTGGAGATGTAGAAAAATACCCCTACTGGCTGGTAACTACATGTGATTTTAAGTAACAGAGACCTAGAATAAAGGTTATTTAATACAGATAGTCAGTTTTCTCTTACGTAACAAGCATTCCAGGGCTGCAATGGTGGCTTCTTGAGTTTCTACCTCGACCTTCCCTAGAAAGTGCCTGTACCCTCAAAGTAACTTCATGATTGCAACATGGCTGATGCAGCCCTAGTCAGGATGCCCTAGCCAGGAGTAACAGGAGATGTGGGGGCATGGCAGCCCACTCCAGTATTCTTGCCTGGAGAATTCCCATGACAAAGAAGCCTGGTGGGCTATAGTCTACCGGGTCACAAAGAGTCAGACATGACTGAGCGACTAAGCACACTCAAACGGAGACTAAGATGCTGTGCTAACTAAATGCAATGTGGGATTCTGGGGTGGATCCTGGAACAGGATTAAGGACATTATTAGAAAATCTGGTGAAAACTGAACAAAGTCTGTAAGTTAACAGTACTGTACCAAAGTTACTTTTTTAAACTGTGGTAGCTGTACCATGGTTATGCAAGGTGTTAAAGCTAGGGAAATACACAGAAAGCTGAATGAAGGGTATATGAAACTCTGGAATATTTTTGCTATTTTTCTCTAAGCCTAAGAATTATTTTGAAATAAAAAGTTTTTTAAAATCTATGTGATAAACATAACTCCATAAAGCAACAACCAATACCACTTTGGTCTCCTAAATGCCATTTTGGACACCCAGGTAACATCTCATAATTATGTATTCTGAAGTTTACTAATGCAAGGGAGAAATGCAAACACTGAAACAGCAAAGTACGTTACCGTTAATGTATCAGTCATTACCAATCATCATCAGATGTTTAAAATTCTTCCTCTCTATTCAATTTCAGCTCACAGTTACAATTTAAAAAAGTAATTCTGTACTACTGAGGCTGTATCTAAAAATGGTTGGTGAAGAGTTGCTTTGTAATATTTTTGTCTGTTTAAGCTAACTTCTTACAATGTGACAGCTTCAGACAGCTTAATAAATAGGAATTATTTTCTTCTTTTCTTCCAAATGCCTTAAAATAATGTGCACAAACCTCAGTGGGCTTTGTTTAGACTTAAATCTAGAGACACATATAACTTGAGAAAATGACATTTCCACATATAAGTTCACATGAAAAATTGACAAAATAATGAGAAACATCTAGATGACAGTTTATATGAAATACTCAAACTATGTAAAGTATTCTAATTCATTATGAGTTTGTTAATTTTCTATCATTTTATTATTAAATGTGACTATGTGCTCAGTCTTGTCCGACTCTTTGTGACCCTGTGGACAATAGCCTGCCAGGCTCCTGTGTCCATGGGTTTCTCCAGGCAAGAATACTGGAGTAGATTGCCATTTCATCCTCCAGGGCATTTTCCTGACTCAGGAATGGAACCTGTGTCTCTTAAGTTTCCTGCATTGGTAGGTAGAATTCTTTACCACTGCACCACCTGGGAAGTCATTATTAAATAAATGTATTAATTTTTTAACTTAAAAAATGTTAAAGTACAGAGTTTAGCAGTTTAAGTATTATATTTTATGATATGAGTCAGCCCAATTATACAATTTTTTAAAACTATTCTCAGCTGCCATAGTGACCTACTTTTTATATCTGGGAAACACTGTCATCTAGTAAGTGAAAGTCTAAAAGAAAGTTAGACAAATACTTATTAGAGTTTTGCAAAACAAACAAACAAAAAATACTTGTAGGTGACAAGTATCTATAATTTTTTCTTTTCAAAATATATCTCTAGAACATAGTTACTTTCTATTAGTACAAATATAGTTCCAAAACATTTCCAGAAACTGATAAACATAGAAGATTGTAATCTTACTCAAAAATGTTCCTAAAATTCTACAACCTTGAAAATAAATAACTACATTTTTTGATAAGCAAATGCATCTATCCCAATAATAAAGGGAACTGGAATTTTCTTGTGATATTCTCCCCAAAGTAACTCATACTGAAGAACTAAAACTGCTCAAGGTTAATCAGCCTAATCTGAAAGACAGGAAGTTTACCCTTCATTTCCCAACTGATTCTCTTTAATTTGGAAGCTACACTGACAGGTGGCCTCAACACTTAGGGCATTGCAGACCACCTTGAAGGTCTCAGTGCCAGTAGCCTTTGAAGTCAGAATAATCAACAAGCCATTCGATATTTGATCAGACGAAACCTCCCCATGGAGAAGGCAGTCTCTCAGGTAGACTGATTGTCTATCAAGTACGAAGAACTCGATACAGTTTGCTGAACCAATTTATAGACTTAATAGAACTCTAAAACAGAGACAAATGGACATTACAAACTGATTTTCAGTGCTCTTACTTTCTACGTGTTATTATATTTTCTTTCAAGAGTACATAAAGCATCAACCAAAAGAATAATAATCCTTTACTAATAATGAAGGGAAGAAAAATAGTTTGTATTTTATGGGCAGATAAAGTTCCTCTTCTTATATTGGTACATGGTAAATAGTTAGATCAAATATTTTGAATAAGAGGTCAGGTATAGTACAAAGAAAAAAATTAATTCTTTTGCCATGATGTGTGAATAAATGGAGAAAAGAATTTTCATTCTTGGGAAGGAATTGATGCTTTCCTATCAGGACAAAATAAAGTTTTCTGGACTTCAAGTATTCTCTGTGATGATGGTTATTAAGATTTCTATTCACCAAATATGATTCCAACTGCATTTATTGAGTTCTTAGTTGAGTTTTTCTCTTAATTGGGCAGACAAATTTATGTCTTTACCTTAAGTGGCCAACACTTCCTGTTCAATTGAGGAATAATTTTATAATTGCATTGTGTGCTCAGAAAACGACCTAACACAATTTGCATGTATATTTGTGGCACGCACATTGTCACTGTTCATACCAATTACACTTAATATAATAGTCACTACAATATTCATATCAATTCAACTTGATACAATAGTTTCTAAGCCCCACCTATATTTCACTCACTGGACCAGGGGCTGGAAATGGAATTTCATGGATTGATTGTAGTGGCTTTCCCACTAGTATTGACAAATGCATGCGTGGGCAATCTCCCCAAAGTGAATGATGTGTTTGAAATCCTCTGCATGACTGCAGTTCTCAGAAAATCATTACTCTTGCCTGGAAAATCCCATGGATGGAGGAGCCTGGTAGGCTGCAGTCCATGGGGTCGCTAACAGTTGGACACAACTGAATGACTTCACTTTCACTTTTCCCTTTCATGCCTTGGAGAAGGAAATGGCGACCCACTCCAGTGTTCTTGCCTGGAGAATCCCAGGGACGGGGGAGCCTGGTGGGCTGCTGTCTATGGGGTCGCACAGAGTCAGACACGACTGAAGTGACTTAGCAGTAGTAGTAGTAGGAATACTTAACCTTATGGAATATGAAGAGATTCCCATTAGCAAAGACAGATGCTATGATTCATCACATGCATTGGAAAAAAAATACTGCTATTGTTAATGTGTATTTTACCTATGATAACCTTCTTGCCTCTGAAGAAACTCAAATACAGTGAAGGAAGAGATGACAATTAATTGGGTTGGGACTTCCCTGGTGGTAAAGTAGATAGGGATCCGTCCACCAGTGCAGGGGACACAGGTACAGTTCCTGCTCCAGGAAGGTTCCACGTGCCATGGGGCAACTAAGCCCATACACCACAACTACTGAGCCCATGCTCTAGAGCCACGAACCACAACCACTGAGCTCGTGTGCCACGACGACTGAAGCCCACACACCTTAGAGCCCACCTGTTGCAACTAGTGAAGTCCATGAGCCTAGAGTCTGTGCTCTGCAACAAGAGGAGCCACACAGTGAGAAGCTGGTGCGCTGCAGCAAAGAGTAGCCCCTGCTCACCGCAACTAGAGCATGCCCACAAGTAGCAACGAAGACCCAGCACAGCCAAAAATAAAATAGATAAGTTACCATAAAAAAATTAAAGAAGAAGAGTAATTTTTAAAATACAAATCAGTAGCACTGGAAATGTTCCAAATAGCTGAAGTCTCATGTCTCTGTGATGCTTGGATTCAATGACCATTTGTCTCATTGTTGGTGAGCATTTGCCACCTGGTAGGTGCCACATGGTTCTAAGGCAGACTTAAACACAGGCTCTAGAGTCAGGCCATGCATCAAGTTCCAACTCTGCCAATTAATAGTTGAGTGAACTTAAACTGATTACTTGAGTTTTCAAAGTCTTAGTTCCCTCATTAGTAAAATATGGGTAATATTATACCCACCGTAATCTCAGAGACTCGCATGAAGATGAATGAGAGTGCATGTGAGGTATTAGCACATAGCTTAGAATAGAATCAATATTTGATGTCCTGTAGCTTCTATTTTTATTTGGAAATGTTCAACTTTTCCTCAGAGCTACTTGGCAAAGCATATGGTATTTTTCAAGGCCCTCAGCTTCTGTACTTGTTGTTCCAATTTAGCTATTAAACCACTGTTGTTCTTTACCCCTTCCTGTTATTAATATATCCTAACTTCCAGAGCTCAAAAAAGATAGTTCAGGAGTAGATGAATTCAGGACTTTGAGAATCTTCTGTCATGAAATAGGAGAAACTTCTTTTGTTAAAATTGTCTTGAATACTATTCTGCAGGGGCTATAATGCAAAGACATTTAATCTAAGTAACAGGAGGAAAGTTGTGGTTGAGGAAATCTGGCTGAGAATAACGTGTTGAGAACAGTGACAAGAGACAGAGAAATCAATGACAGAGACTGTTAAAATAATCCAGCCACTAACTAGAGCAAAACAAAAGTGAAAGCATAAGGAAAATGAGCCCAATACCATTAACAAAATCACCAAGAAAGATCAAATATTTAGGAAAAAATAATCTGACAAAATATGCACAGGATCCATGTCCTGACAACTATAAGGCACTGATGAAAGAAACCAAAGACCAAAATAAATGGAGAGAGAAACCATATTCATTTATCAGAAGGCTCAATATTGTTACAACATTGATTTCCCCCAACCTGATCTACAGATTTGATGCATTCCCATCAACATACCAGCAAGGTGTTTTTTGTAGATATTGACAAACCCAATTAAAAAAAATTTTTTGAAAAGCAAAAACCCACAGAAAGCCAGAACAGCCAGAATCATTTTGAAAAATAAAAAGAAAGTCAAAGAACTACATGATTTCAAGAATTACTATAAAGCTGAAGTAATCATGAGAAGTGGTCCTAGCAAAAAGATAGACACCTAGATCATTGCTACAGAAAGACAGCCCAGAAACAGATATACATATAAACTGTCAACTTGGGCAAGTGGTTTTTGCCAAAGTCCAAAGACAACTTGGTGGGGGGAAAAATAGCTTTTTCCAACAAATCCTTCTGGGACAACTAAATCTCTATGTGTAAAAAATATGAACTTTAGCCCATACCTTGCATATATACAAAAATTAATTTAGAATGGATTATGGACTTAAATATATAAAATCCAAAACAATAAAACTAAAACTTCTAGATGAAAACACACATGAAATGTTTATTGCCTTGGTTAGGCAAAGATTTCTTAGATATGTACCAAAAGCACTATCCACAAAAGAAAAAAAAAGATAACTCAGATTTCATCAAAATACAAAACTTCTGTAAAAAATACCCTTAAGAGAATAAAAAGAAAAGCCACAGACTAGAAGAAAGTATTTGCAAATTACATATTCACAAAGAACTTTGTCAAGTATTTATAAAGAACTCTTGGGCTTCCCTGATAGCTCAGTTGGTAAAGAATCCGCCTGCAATGCAGGAGACCTGGGTTCGATTGCTGGGTTGGGAAGAACCCCCAGAGAAGGGAAAGGTTACCCACTTCAGTATTCTGGCCTAGAGAATTTCATGGACTGTACAGTCCACGGGGTCCCAAAGAGTCAGACACAACTGAGCGACTTTCACTTTCACTTTCTCAAAACTAAACAATAAGAAAATCAACAAATTAATCTGAAAAACTGAGCATAAGATTGGAACTGATATTTCACAAAAGAAGATAATAGGTTGGCACATAACCACATGAAAAAATGTTCAATATCATTAGCCATTAGGGAAATACTAATTTAAATCAACATGGTGGTGTGGTTCATGCCTGCTCTGTTGTAACCTACTTTTTTGCAACCCTGGTGGACTGCAGCCCACCAGGCTCCTCTGTCCATGAGATTTCCCAGACAAGAATATTGGAGTGGGTTGCCATTTCCTACTCCAGGGGGTCTTCCTGAGCTAGGGACAGAACCTGTGTCTCCTATGTCTCCTACATTGGCAGACAGATTCTTTACCACTGAGTCACCTGGGAAGTCCCATGGTATATCGTTAAAACCCTGTTAGAATGTCTAAAATTAAAAACTGAAAATGTCAAGTGATACAGAGCATACAGAACAACTGAAACTCTCCAGCTTTGCTGGTGAGAACACAAGTGGTGCAGCCATTTTGGGAAAGAGTTTAGCAGTTTCTCATAATGTTAAACATACATACTTGCCACATGATTCAGCAACTACATACATAAGAGATATGAAAACTTATGTATACACAAATACCTTGTACATGAACATTTCCAGTGTCTCCACTCATAATCACATACACACACAAACTAGAATGACAAACCAAAAAGAAAAAATAAAATTAGAGAAATAAAAAATACATTGGAAAAAATAAAAATGAAACTATACAAGAGCAAAAATAAATTAAAATTAAAAAATAAATAACTGGATCAACCCCAAATACCCTTCAACTGAAAAATAGATAAACTGAGATTCACCACACAATGGAAAACTACTCAACAAGGAAATTTTTTTCATTGAGAAAGCAACAGGGATGATGTGATGGTAGTATGATAAGTAAAAGAAGTCACACTCAAAAGCTACATACTGTAAGTTTCTATTTAATGACATTCTATAAAAGGCAAAATTTGAGGAACCAAAAATAGATCAGTAGCTGCCAGGGTATGAAAGTGGGAGCAGGGATTAATTACAAAGGAGTGGTGTGAGAAAATCTGAGGAAGTGATAGAACATTTCTGTATCTGAAATTGTTGGTTGTTACAAAACTATATGCTGAAACTGTATGTCTACGCCAATGGACCTGTCCAAAAAAGAGTTCATTCTACTGCACATACATTTTTTTAACTGAGTAAAATAAAACAGAAAAAAAAAAAGTCAAGGTGTTTGAGCTGGTATGGCTAAAACAAAATGATTAAAAGGGTAAAACACTATAAAAGATCTCAGAGAAGTAGAAAGAAAACCAACAATATGTAGAGTCATGGGAGGGAAAGGAAAAGAGCCTTTCTAGAAGCAGATGATAGCAAACGCAGTCGATAAAAAACGTTATTGTTGATTTTAGGAAGACCTGTTTGAGCAAAAGAGTTTGCCCATTTAGCAACTACTTTATTCTTTGCTAGGTCAGCAACACACCACTGTCATAAGGGGTCTGGCCTTCACAGGTGGCACTAGTGGTAAAGAACCCATTTGCCAATGCAGGAGACATAAGGGATGCAAGTTCAATAGCTGGGTTAGGAAGATCCCCTGGAGGAGGGCATGGCAACCCATTCCAGTATTCTTGCCTGGAGAACTTCTTGGACAGAGGAGTTTGCCAGGCTATAGTCTATAGGGTCACAAATAGTCGGATGTGACTGCAGCGATTTAGCACACAACGATAAGAAAAGACTAGGGTAGTTACTAGATGAGGCTTCAGGTTCAAGAGACGCAGTTTTAAAGCTGGGGATAGGCTTCAGAATGTAAGATACAGGGGCAAAGGATTCACAGAGGAAGGGGAGACTGAAGAAATTGATGGAAGGGAGGACATGGGCCCAGAAGACAAGAGAGAAGCTAGCCTGGAAGGAAGGGGAGTGAGAGGCCTCTTTTCTCTTGACTGGGGGAAAAGGCCAGAGCTTCTTAGATGGCGCTAGTGGTAAAGAATACACCTGCCCATGGCGCCTCACTCCAGTATTCTTGCTTGGAAAATTCCATAGACAGAGGAGTCTGTGGGCTACACCCATGGGGTTGCAAAGAGTTGGACACGGCTGAGCATCTGAGCACAGAGACAGTGAAACAGAGATACCGAGAGACAAAGGGCTGACCCTGAAGTGATTACTCCAAATGGCTCTGCACTTCTTTCTGTCTAGTGGTGATAAGTCTTCATACAGCTTATTTCTTACTGTGGTAACTTCTAAACGGCTGGTGTGAGTTTCTGTTGTTTTCGTTTTGTAGCTTGTCTTGAGTAAGGGAACCCTACTCAGTGAGGTATCAGGAACGTGTTAAATTAGTGCCCCCTTGTGGCCTCAGGGAAGAATGGGGCCCATTGTATTGAACACATCTGCAAACGCAAGCCCTAGAGTCAAGATGCTCTATAAAAGACCACATCCATTGGCTGTTTCTTCCCCCTTTCTGGCCACTTCATGCGAAGAGTTGACTCATTGGAAAAGACTCTGATGCTAGTAGGGATTGGGGGCAGGAGGAGAAGGGAATGACAGAGGATGAGATGGCTAGATGGCATCACTGACTCGATGGACGCGAGTCTGAGTGAACTCCGGGAGTTGGTGATGGACAGGGAGGCCTGGCGTGCTGCGATTCATGGGGTCGCAAAGAGGCGAACACGACTGAGCGACTGAACTGAACTGAACTGAAGGTAACGAGGATTTAGTCAAGTGTCGCCTTGAATAAACTGTTTGTTGTTGCTGTTTAGTCGTTAAGTCATGCTCAGCCCTTCTGTGGCCTGACCAGGGTCCTCTGTCCGTGGGATTTTCCAGGCAAGAATACTAGAGTGAGCTGCCATTTCCTTCTCCAGGGGATTTTCCTTACCCAGGGATCAAACCCACACCTCTTGCATTGGCAGGTGTAATCTTTACCATTTAGCCACCAGGAAGCGCAACAGGGATAATGTGCAAGGAGAAATGTTATAATGAGTAAAAATAATGTTCGAATGAATTCTACTTCCAGATGTGTTGAAGTACGTTCATAGCTTTCATTCAGACAAGACTTGTGAGTATATATAACTTCTGGCATCAACAGAAAAAGGAGAGTAAAAATGGTTCTGAAATTGCTGATGATTCCTAAGCTGTTACTTAATGGGCATCATTCATAAATCTATTTGTAAAGCTATGGACCAATGACTGAAGCAATGGAAACCAATTTGCTATGGTGTTTGGAATGAGAGACTTGGGATATAGATGTTCAACTTCAGCAAACTCCAGGCAATTTTTCATGAAAAGGCCTAAGAATTGATCAAATTTGACATATGTCACACCACGTTTGCCAATTAAATAAAAACCCTACAGAGACATACATAGTGCTTTAATTGCAAAAATAACACCTACAGTCAGGAGAAGTACAGCAAGAATCCTCATGATTCCCATTACCTCTAATTGGAATCAAACAGCAAAATCCCTGACCTCCACGAGGCATATTCATTTCACAGCTGACATTTGTTCTTTTTTTTTTTTTTCTCAGCTGATATTTTAAAATTATCACACAGGCAGAAAAACGTTTTAGGACTCTGTTTGGTTCAATGTTCTAGCCTTGACTTGTAGGATTACATTCAGAGGCCAGGCCGAGTCCTTTCTCCACACTACTTTAGAGCCATATGGCCAAATGAAAACACAATCAGGTCACGGTAGCTTTTCCTTCTAAGCCATCTTGTAAATGGGAAAGTGCTGTGGTGAAGCAGAGAGAAGTGTGAATTTCCACACTCAAAACCAGCAAACAAAGAAATAAATTACTTTATGGTTTCCATCCTTAAATGGAAACAAAATGGCCTCTCTTTGACTCATGACAATTTAGGCCATTTCATCCAAGTTGTTCCCAGAGGTCAAGCCCTTCCAGATCTGGAAATGATTTAATATGGCAAAAGTGAGCAGCAGGATGTACCCAAATGTTTATATTCAGGTTGACTGTAAAAGGCTGATAACCTGAAAGCTGAAATTTATAACAGCTTCAGGACTACTGTGGTATTTATTTCTTGAATTGGCCTGGTTGAGGATTAATGAATCTATTGAGAAGTACCATGGGGAATTCCCTCTCAGACTATTTGAATGGTGAAGAAGAATTAAAGTAATGTGGCTGGTAGCTGAAATGGTACCTGGTGACTTCACTGAGTCAAACAGCAGCAAACACCTAAATAAAACTAAAAACTGCAGTAAATTACCCTAGAAATTTGACCTGTCCAATTGCCAAATACACAAACATACATAAAAGTATAGACACAGTAACTTGCTTGTGATATTGTTCTCAGGAGCCATTGGAATTTTTTATGGAGAAACTACTTTATCGGTTCAGTTCAGTCCAGTTCAGTCACTCAGTCATGTCCAGCTTTTTGTGACCCCATAAACTGCAGCAGGCCAGGCCTCCCTGTCCATCATCAACTCCCAGAGTTTACCCAAATTCATGTCCATTGAGTTGGTGATACCATCCAACCATCTCATCCTCTGTTGTCCCTTTCTTCTCCTGCCCTCAATCTTTCCCAGCATCAGGGTCTTTTCAAATGAGTCAGCCCTTCACATCAGGTGGCCAATCAATACTCCAAACTACTGGAGTTTCAGCTTCAACATCAGTCCTTCCAATGAACACCCAGGACTGATCTCCTTTAGGAAGGACTGGTTGGATCTCCTTGCAGTCCAAGGGACTCTCAAGAGTCTTCTCCAACACCACAGTTCAAAAGCATCAAATCTTCAGTGCTCAGCTTTCTTCACAGTCCAACTCTAACATCCATACGTGACTACTGGAAAAACCATAGCCTTGACCAGATGGACTTTTGTTGTCAAAGTAATGTCTCTGCTTTTCAATATGCTGTCTAGGTTGATCAAAACTTTCCTTCCAAGGAGTAAGTGTCTTTTAATTTCATGGCTGTAGTCACCATCTGCAGTGATTTTGGAGCCAAAGAAAATAAAGTCAGTCATTGTTTCCCCATCTATCTCCCATGAAGTGACGGGAGCAGATGCCATGATCTTAGTTTTCTCAATGTTGAGTTTTAAGCCAACTTTCACACTCTCCACTTTCACTTTCATCAAGAGGCTCTTTAGTTCTTCTTTGCTTTCTGCCATTAGGGTGGTGTCATCTGCATGTCTGAGTTATTGATATTTCTCCCAGCAATCTTGATTCCAGCTTGTGCTTCTTCCAACCCAGCATTTCTCATTACGTACTCTGAATATAAGTTTTATAAGCAGGATGACAATACACAGCCTTGACATACTCCTTTTCCTATTTGGAACCAGTCTGTTGTTCCATGTCCACTTCTAACTGTTGCTTCCTGACCTGCATATAGGTTTCTCAGGCAGGTCAGGTGCTCTGGTATTCCCATCTCTCGAAGAATTTTCCACAGTGTATTGTGATCCACACAGTCAAAGGCTTTGGCATAGTCAATAAAGCAGAAATAGATGCTTTTCTGGAACTCGCTGGCTTTTTCCATGATCCAGCAGATGTTGGCAATTTGATCTCAGGTTCTTCTGCCTTTTCTAAAACCAGCTTGAACATCTGGAAGTTCATGGTTGACATGTTGCTGAAGCCTGGCTTGGAGAATTTTGAGCATTACTTTACTAGCGTGTGAGATGAATGCAATTGTGTGGTAGTTGGAACATTCTTTGACATTGCCTTTCTTTGGGATTGGAATGAAAACTGACCTTTTCCAGTCCTGTGGCCACTGCTGAGTTTTCCAGATTTGCTGACAAATTGAGTGCAGCACTTTCACAGCATCATCGTTTAGGATTTGAAATAGCTCAACCGGAATTCCATCACCTCCATTAGCTTTGTTCATAGTGATGCTTCCTAAGGCCCGCTTGACTTCACATTCCAGGATGTCTGGCTCTAGGTGAGTGATCACACCATTGTGATTCTCTGGGTTGTGAAGATCTTTTTGTATAGTTCTTCTGTGTATTCTTGCCACCTCTTCTTCATATCTTCTGCTTCTGTTAGGTCCATCCCATTTCTGTCCTTTATCGAGCCCATCTTTGCATGAAATGTTCCCTTGGTATCTCTAATTTTCTTGAAGAGATCTCTAGTCTTTCCCATTCTGTTGTTTTCCTCTATTTCTTTGCACTGATCAGTGAGGAAGGCTTTTTTATCTCTCCTTGCTATTCTTTGGAACTCTGCATTCAAACGTGTATCTCTTTCCTTTTCTCCTTTGCTTTTCACTTTTCTTCTTTTCACAGCTATTTGTAAAACCTCTTCAGACAGTCATTTTGCTTTTTTTGCATTTCTTTTTCTTGAGGATGGTCTTGCTCCCTGTCTCCTGTACAATATCACAAACTTCCGCCCATAGTTCATCAGGCACTCTATCAGATCTTGTCTCTTAAATCTATTTCTCACTTCCACTGTATAATCTTTATACTAAGGTCTATTTCATATAAAAGCAACCAGAAGCATGAAGTCCCCTGAGAGTAGTGCTAAATTAGAAATAGGAATCAATATAGACATAAATTTAGAAATCTGCCATATGGAGGATCCATGTGAGCAAATGAATGTCTCAAGATTTGGAACACAGCCATGAAATTAAAAGACACTTACTCCTTGGGAAAAAGGTTATGACCAATCTAGATAGCATATTCAAAACCAGAGATATTACTGTGCCGACTAAGGTCTGTCTAGTCAAGGCTATGGTTTTCCTGTGGTCATGTATGGATGTGAGAGTTGGACTGTGAAGAAGGCTGAGAGCCGAAGAATTGATGCTTTTGAACTGTGGTGTTGGAGAAGACTCTTGAGAGTCCCCTGGACTGCAAGGAGATCCAACCAGTCCATTCTGAAGGAGATCAGCCCTGGGGTTTCTTTGGAAGGAATGATGCTAAAGCTGAAACTCCAGTACTTTGGCCACCTCATGCAAAGAGTTGACTCATTGGAAAAGAGTCTGATGCTGGGAGGGATTGGGGGCAGGAGGAGAAGGGGATGACAGAGGATGAGATGGCTGGATGGCATCACTGACTCGATGGACGTGAGTCTGAGTGAACTCTGGGAGTTGGTGATGGACAGGGAGTCCTGGTGTGCTGCGATTCATGGGGTCGCAAAGAGTCAGACACGACTGAGTGACTGAACTGAACTGAATAGAAAAGGACAAGCAGAAGGTCAAGAGAGATAATGGGTAGATACAAATCTACCATCTCATTTGTCTTCATCACAACCTGCCATTATATATTCATTTAGTGTCTGTCCTCCTGACCCCACCCCTTAGGAAGCCTCCGTGAGAGTAGGTGTTTTGTCTTTTTGAAGTCCCAAGTTCAGTTGCTCAGTCATGTCCGACTCTTTGTGACCCCATGGACTGCAGCACGCCAGGCTTCCCTGTCCATCACCAACTCCTAGAGTTTACTGAAACTCATGTCCATTGCATCAATGATGCCATCCCACCATCTCATCCTCTGTCATCCCCTTGTCCTCCTGCCTGCAATCTTTCCCAGCAACAGGGTCTTTTCAAATGAGTCGGTTCCTTGCATCAGGTGGCCAATGTACTGGAGTTTCAGCTTCAGCATCAGTCCTTCCAATGAATGAATATTCAGGACTGATTTCCTTTAAGATTGACTGGCTGGATATCCTTGCAGTCCAAGGGACTCTCAAGAGTCTTCTCCAACACCACAGTTCAAAAGCATCAATTCTTCGGCATTCAACTTTCTGTATAGTCCAATTTTCACATCATACATGACTACTGGAAAAACCAAAGCTTTGACTAGACAGACCTTTGTTGGTAAAGTACTGTCTCTGCTTTTTAAAACTCTGTCTGGGTTGGTCATAGCATTTCTTCTGAGGAGCAAGCATCTTTTAATTTATGGCTGCAGTCACCATCTGCAGCAATTTTAGAGCCCCCCCCAAAAAAAATAAATAAATAAAGTCTGTCACTGTTTCCACTGTTTCCCCATCTATTTGCCATGAAGTGATGGGACCAGATGCCATGATCTTCGTTTTCTGAATGTTGAGCTTTAAGCCAACTTTTTCACTCTCCTCTTTCACTTTTATCAAGAGGCTCTTTAGTTCTTCACTTTCTGCCATAAGGGTGGTGTCATCTGCATATCTGAGGTTATTGATATTTCTCCCAGCAATCTTGATTCCAGCTTGTGCTTCATCCAGCCTGGCATTTCGCATGATGTATTCTGCACATAAATGAAATAAGCAGGGTGACAATATACAGCCTTGACGTACTCCTTTTCCTATTTGGAACCAGTCTGTTGTTCCATGTCCAGTTCTAACTGTTGCTTCCTGAGCTGCATACAGATTTCTCAAGAAGCAGGTCAGGTGGTCTGGTTTTCCCATCTCTTGAAGAATTTTCCATAGCTTGTTGTGATCCACACAGTCAAGGGCTTTGGCGTAGTCAATAAAGCAAAAGTAGATGCTTTTCTGGAACTCTCTTGCTTTTTCAATGATCCAGGGGATGTTGGCAATTTGATTTCTGGTTTCTTTGCCTTTTCTAAATCAAGCTTGAACATCTGGAAGTTCATGGTTCACGTGTTGCTGAAGCCTGGCTTGGAGAATTTTGAGCACTACTTTACTAGCGTGTGAGATGAATGCAATTGTGTGGTAGTTTGAGCATTCTTTTGCATTGCCTTTCTTTGGAATTGGAATGAAAACTGATCTTTTCCAATCCCGTGGCCACTGTTGAGTTTTCACATTTGCTGACAAATTGAGTGCAGCACTTTCACAGCATCATCTTTCAGGTTTGAAGTAGCTCAACTGGAATTCCATCACTTCCATTAGCTTTGTTCATAGTGATGCTTCCTAAGGCCCACTTGACTTCACATTCCAGGATGTCTGGCTCTAGGTGAGTGATCACACCATCGTGGTTATCTGGGTCATGAAGATCTTTTTTGTACAGTTCTTTTGTGTACTCTTATATATCTTCTGCTTCTGTTAGGTCCATACCATTTCTGTCCTTTGTTGTGCTCATCTTTGCATGAAGTTGTCCCTTGGTATCTCTACTTCAAAGCCTAGATCATTGCTTGTAATGCTGTAGGTACTCCAAGGAAAACACACGGAGCTGCTGAATGAGGTGAAGAAAAATACAAAGAAAAGAGATGAGAACCAGGAGAAAAAATGTGGGAAGAATAACAGAAATAGGTTACTCACTGCTGTCAGACAAAGCTGTAAGGGACAGATATTTAAGAAAAATTCTAGGAAAGGTCTGTATACAAGGACGATGCATTGTAGAGAGGTTTAGTGGAAGTGAGAGCAAGCAGGCCATGTCATGAGCGGCATAGCAAGCCTGCTACTGAAAAATGAGTCTCTTTTCAGTTATACAAAACATTTGTTAATTTGTAATGAAAAAAGCAGGAGGCATAATAACAGAATATGAGGAGGTATTAACATAGATATGTTCCCCAGATGGTCACCTTTCACCTTCCTTATGTGCTTTTTAATACAGCAACATAAATGTGGGATGGAATACAGGACAATTATTTGGAAAAGTTTCCAAAATTAAGATTGCTCATGTAGATCAGGATTGAAATGTATTTCGAATAGATTAAGTGATATTCTTTTGCAGCACACTGAATTTTCTGTTTTGATCAGGTTAATATCAACATGACTTTGTTGTTTGTAAGCGTTAATGTTGAGGGCAAGAAAAGTGACCCCAGAGGTTTCTACTGTACAGGGAAAGCAACCTGAGATATCTATGTGCTCTGAATATGTACAATGAGCCACCTAATATTTCTGAAGTATCATTACTGTTCAAGGGCACCCAGCCAGAGTAAGTGTGTGTACTGAAATTCTATGGGGGTCTAACTTGAGCTTGTGACAAATACACATAAAATCTAATATAAAAGGTCACCATTAAGTGTGTCTGTGTGTGTGTGTGTGTGAGAACAGTTATCCTGTTACTCACCAAAATATACTCAACCATAACTCCCCTCCAGCATCACAGCCAACAACCTCTAGTCACTGTGGCCTCCTGCCTGTCATCACTAGTGAGAGAGATGGAAGCCAACTGGGAATGAGCTGGGACATGGGTGCCTGGAACATACATACAGATCATCAGAGTTCTGACTGCAACTTCAGTGTGTGGGGGGCCAACTTGGAAAATGCTTAAAAATAGTGGCTTTTTTTTTAATGGTATGAATTCAGGAATCTGATCCAGAGAGGAAAAGAATAATGAACTGTATATTTTTAATACACAGAAGAGAATCCCAAGTGGGGGCTTGATTTGGGGGATTCTGTCTGTGATGGTTAGTGGCTGTTTTATGTGTACTTGAGAGTGGTTCAGGAGCCCCATGCTGAAGCATCACACATTGAAGTTAGACGTGAAGACCTCAGTGAATCCTTATGAAGATAAGGAACTTTGCTGTAAACTTTTCAAAGGAGACAGCATTTTGGAACATTTGAAATCAATTACACAAAAGGCCTATAATGAATCAGGTATATGAATTTTGAATTATCCCCAGTTGGGAACTTCTGGGCAAGTATGTGTAGATTTAAGGAAAGAATAGTCTTCAAAGAAAGCTCAAGTATCCAAGCATGTTGAGTCATCTGGCTTTGAATATTGTATTGTTTTCTCCATTGTCCAGATTTTTTTTCTTGGGCTATGATGCCATATTTAAAATAGGGTCATAATTAAGGAAACTTTTAGAGTCAAAGGAAAGGGGCTTGGAGATGGTTGAGTTGAGATGGAAGTGACCTTTTCCAGAAAGGAAGAGAGGCCCGGGAGTGTTGGGGTCAGGCAACCAGATTAGGGACTTCTGACCCCAAATTAGTGGTTTACCTAGTTCTACAACCCTAAATTAACCTTCCTGAGCCTAACATTTTTATCACCTGTAAAATAGGGATAATGGTATCTACTGTGCAGTGATGTTAATCAGATTAGCACTGATTTAAATAAACACCTGACATACAATTGGTACTCACTGTCATAATTGCATCTATCCCTTCACATTCCTTACCCAGAGCTAGCTGTACCGTATTGCATTGTATATATTGTAATGTTTATCTCTAGAAATGTGGTAGATAAGCACCCAACTAAATTTGATCTGAACTTTACATTTCAGATACATAACAATCTTTGGAGTTTAAGTAAGTCCTATGCAATTTGGAGAATATATTTAACACTAAAAAATTAGTTGTTACTGATTCAAAATTCAAATTTAGCTGAGTAACTGACATTTTAATTTGCTAAATCTGGCAAACCTGCCTACTCAGTATGTATTCCCTATTTATCTCTTTCTAACAGCACGTAGATTTTCATTCTGATGATGAACCTTCTCCTACGGTTCAGAGTCTACATGGCTTAAGGCAATCAACACTTTTCATCCTCCTGGCCAAAGTAACTGGGTTTTTTTGGTAGGCATGTGTCCAAGTCACAGTGAATTTAGGCCTCTTGTTTGGGACACAAAATTAGAAATATTTGCTCTCTCTTAGGTGTGGTCAAGAAGAAAGAACTCTGCACACTGTTGGTATTCATTTAGCTACTGTGTGAGGAACCGACCCATAGAACATACAAAGCCAGGGTTACAGCTGGGGAGTTGCCCTTCTGGGGCTAGCAGTGGAATCAGTTTCCCCTGAAGCACAGGGCTGTATGGGGAAGAGATGGACACCTGAACAAAACCCTCTTTCTCTCTTTTTTTTTCTCCTTTTGTTTAAGGAAGGAAGAAGGAAGAATTGATGCATCATAGGTAAGAGTATCCAGTACAGGATGAAAAGTGGAACTAAGAAAAAGCATGTCCTTCTGTGAGTTCAAGTGCTTTAGTTGCAAGTAGTAGAAAAACCTAACTCAGCTTAAACAATGAAGGGAATTTATAGGTTCTTGTAACATAAAAATCCCAAGGGTAGGTGAGCTTCAGGGGAAGCTGTTTATTTAACGGTGAAATATGACAACAGAGAGAAAAGGGGAGGGGGCTTCTTTTTTTTTTTAAGTTATCCACTGCTTCTATTTTTATGATTTCATAATTTTATGATGATTTGGCAAACTCAAAATGCAGCTGCACTTATTAGTTTCCCAAATTAATATTTATGTAACTTGATGGGGCCAAATTTTTAGTAGAACTTTACAAACATTTCATTGCATGTCAGTCTTATCTGTTTAGAAATGCAAGCATCACATTTTCCTATACACATCCCAGAATTACTTCTGCCAATTCAAGATTTCATGATAAGTTTGCATTTGTAAGCTTCATTTCCTGATTCCTTGATTTGTGCACTTGCAAATTACAATTCTGTGCATGTTCAATAGAATTAAGATAGTCAAAATTCTGGCCTATAATCCCCTTACTGCATGAATTTAGATCTCAGACATTTTATAATAATACTTTTCCCACAGCTGATTTTAATAAAATCTATAAAAATAATAATTATGAAAATAAAGAGCATATGATAAGAAATCTTCCTTTCAACCCAGCAATCATATTAAATACATTTGGGTGTAACAAACACATTCTTATATACATGAAGCTACCAATATGCATGTAATAGGAGATCTTTTATTTAGGAAGATGAATACTAGAAACATCCAAACAGTGGAATTATTCTGAAGTATTTTTTAAAATTTCCACTCATTAAAAACCAATATAATATTGTAATTAGCCTCCAATTAAAATAAATTTATATTTAAAAAATTATATATTGAAAGATTTGAAAATAATTAGCTAGATATTTTCCAGGGAGCAGCAGCTCACTGTTGCCCTGTAAATTGAAAGATAGCAGAGTAAAGTTGTCACCTGGTAGGTTTGTGGGTATCATACTATACTAACCACCTTAGCTCTCAGCTGATACACAGTTCAGAAGACAACAATTACTTTAAAGTGTTATTTTCCAGTCGTGCAAATATGTGTTACATAAACCATTCCTTAATTAGGATAATGGAAGGAAATACCCTGAGAATGTACCTAGCAGGATGGAGTCTTTCCTAATCGATGGGCTCCATTGGAATGAAGACATCTCAGACCCAGAAATACTACTGAACTAAGATACATTTCAGACCATCCCAGTGAATTCTTCCCTACTAGAAATAACATTGTATTAATAATTGAAATAAAAATGGCTCATGTTTACTGAGCTATTATTATGTCTGGAGCTAAGAGTTTGACATTCACAGCCCTGTCTCCACTTTGTGGATGAGCATTTTGCTAAGTCCAGAGAAATGCCAGGCCACTTGGACCAAAGTCTCTCTAATAGCAGAGCTAACAAGAACACAGGTCATCCTGGGTCATAATGGGGATCACACGCAGTAGGCTACACCCTTTAGACTGGAGCTTTGTGAGACAAGCACTCATGTTCCCATTGTGTAGAAGAGAGAAGCTAGTCATTTGCCAAACTCACTCACTCATCTTATCAGTTTTTATTAATTTAATATAAAAAGTTTAGGAATGCAGATGACCTCTCCCTTGACAAAAAGAGATGTTCCATGACAGAGCTAAGATGAGCTAAGGAAATTTTGTGGTATGACTGATTTGAAAGTGTTAATTTTCAAGAGAATCTTCAGCTTTGAAACTACTACTTTTTAGTCAGCATAAGCAAGGTAGCTTAATACAAGCAATAATATTCTAAACCCATATATTTTCCACCCGAAAGACAAAGAAATAAAATTTCACACACAGCATTAACTTTGAGAGATGCTTTCCTCATCATGCATTCAAATAGCATGCACAAGCTCTAGTATTGGCATTGCTGAGCAAATTGGTTCTTTTATGTCATTTAAATGGCACTATGGTCTTCCATTCAGGGTCTGGCTAAAACTCAAAAAACAACAAACTACAGATTAAGACCTTTCTTTTCAAATTATTCTTTTGTTCTGTCCAAGTTAGGGAAATTGGTATTCCAGCAGAAAGCTGCTGCTTTAAGCAGAACAGTCTATAACATGGAAAGATTCTTCCCTAGATTGCTAAAAGTTTTGCTGTTCCACTTTTAGTCATTATTACTACAATCTACCATCAAGACATCTCTTTCACAGTGGGGTCAGGAAAAGTATATGGAATCTTCTAACGGTCAGGTTCTCCATTTCCCTTTTTACTCTGTTCTCCTCCAGAAGTGGGGCAGGATCCAGAGTTTAACAACATGGGATTCAAAGTTCATGTGCATACATGTATGTGCACATGTGTTTTAACCTTTTTATACCTGTCACCTTGGAAAAGATCACTTGTCCTTTTAAACCTCAGTTTCCTCATCAGTACAAGAAAGCATTGGACTAGGTCAGCCACTCTCAAAGAATGGTCTGATAGCATCTGAGGTTTCCTAAGGCCCTTTCAAGCAGCCCTCATGGTTAAAACTATCTTCCTGATGACACTAAATACTGATTGTATTATTTTATTTTTTCACTCTCACACTTTCACTAGTGAAGAGTGCAGTTTTCTGGAACCTCTGTGCTATGTGATGATGTCATCAACCTGAATGTGTTCTTATGTAACCTTGCGTTTCAAAATCATTTTTAGTCTTAAATATCTAATACCATAAATTGCAATAAATACAATTCACATAAAATCTAATAGGGCTCTCAATAGTTTAGGAGTTAAAAGGAGTCTTAAACCTAGAGAGGTGGGATGGGGGAGCAGCAGGGAAGTTCAAGAGAAAGGGACTATATATATACTTATGGCTGATTCACATTGTTGAATGGCAGAAACCAATACAACACTGTAAAGTAATTACTCTCTAATAAAAATTTTTTTAAGGAATCTTAAAATCAAAAAGTTTGAAAATTGGTGGGTCAGATCACCTCTGCCTCAGTAATTTCCAGTGGCTTGTGTTAGGGGTTAAAAAGTCTTTTTCTTTTTTTAAGGTGATGATGGTAGATTTTAAATACTTTTTCAAAGTTCCTACTTGGTAAGAGAAAAAGTGATACCCTTTGTGAATACCTCCATTAAAAAAAAATTATTAAGCTACTAGTTTATATATCGGAGAAGCCAATGGCACCCCAGTCCAGTACTCTTGCCTGGAAAATCCCATGGATAGAGGAGCCTGGAAGGCTGCAGTCCATGGGGTCGTTGAGAGTTAGACACGACTCAGTGAATTCACTTTCACTTTTCACTTTCATGCATTGGAGAAGGAAATGGCAACCCACTCTAGTGTTCTTGCCTGGAGAATCCCAGGCACGGCGGAGCCTGGTGGGCTGCTGTCTATGGGGTCGCACAGAGTCGGACACAACTGAGGCGACTTAACAGCAGCAGCAGTTTATATATATATATATATATATATAAATATATATATATATATATATATATATATATATATATATGCAGCCCTATGAACCCTTTTTGTGACCTCCTGTGTTACCTATGATTTTCTGTGACCTTCTACGATTTAAAGACAAAAAACATTCATTTCTGTGTAGATTTGTTACTACCCAAATAGGTATTGATGGTGTTCTATGAAACTGTCCTTAGGCCCTCAGAGCATTTAGATAGAGATTGTACGTAAGTGAACGTATTTACACATGACCGGTTCTCTAATGTCAAATTCAACCCTGCTTTGTCTTTACCTGGGCTTTTCTAGATTTCCCACTATAGACTTCAAGTCAGATCCTGAGACTTGAGCCAAAAGCTCATTCCTCAAATATGATTTTAAAGTGTCAGGAAGATGGATTGATTGATAATAAACTCTTTCAGTAGGTGTGCAAAAAAAATGCCTGCTGGCCAATTCCAAGAGGAAAATTCCCAATTCAAACAATACTTCTCCTTGCAACACTTTCTATATTTGATGGATTACTTCTGGATAAGTTATAAAACTGAAAGTTCAATTTTAAATAGGACCTTTTATGCTTAAAGAATTGCAACTCAGGATAATATCAGTAAATGTTTTCTTTCCCAAACCAATCATAGGGTAAAATAGGATTATCATGTTCATTTAATCTACATAAAGTCCATAGCATTAAATGATAGATCAGCTGGTTGTTTCTAAAGCACTTTGCACTTTTGCAGTGCTGAAGGAGGCTTATTTATTCTTTACTTTCAGCCTTTCTCTTTAATTGGCTTTCCACTACATAGTGCTTTTTTCTTGATTTTTTTAAAAAAGAACTTCTTATTATTCTTCTCCATTATCTCATCTTTTTTCCTCCTTGTTGGACTGAAGTGACAAGGGGCCTTGAATCCATGATGAAAGAAAATGTAATTGAGCCTAGGGAGCTAACCACAGGAAAATCTGAGTTCAAACTCTGGCACTGTCTCCCCTTCATTATCAAACCCTGGAGTTCCATAATCGAGAAAATGTATATTGTTAGACTGCTTCATGGAGATGTTGTAAAGATCACTGAGTACATTTCCTTTAACATCACTAGTCCAAAGAGTGAGGCAGAGAAAAGCGTTTTTCCAAATGCACTCCACTTGAGTGAGGGTACAAGATCTTGGAAGCAGCTTTCTCCCCAGATGTCAGTCAAGTCAATAACAGTAGAAACAAGATGATTAGAAGTATGCTTTTTTCACTTCTAGGGAGTTGTAATTAGCTTAATTTCTTTTGGAGGGACTCTGAGGGACCTGTTGCCTAGGAAGGTAAGTAGAACCTGTTCTTACTGTGAAAATGACTTCATTCTAATATGGGTTTCAGATGTAGGTGAAAGGACCAGGGAGCAGGTCTTGATCTGATGTCTGCCTACACTGACCGCTTGTCTTTTAATTTGCTCTCTGGGAAATTGCTAGTTAATGATTTTCCATGCAGAATCCCTTTGATCACTGCAAAGTTCAACTATGCTCCCATGGAAAAACCCTAACAATGGTGACATCGCTGTCTACAGCCGTCTTCTCAGACTTGGCACTATGGATATTAGGGGGTGGATAATTCTTTGGTTGGGAGTGGGAAGATTTCCTGGGCATCCTAAGATGTTTAACAGCAATTGTGACCTCTACACACTAGATGTCAGTGGCGACAAACATGGATGTCTCCAGACATGGCCAACTGGAAGGAAAAATCACCCTCGATTGAGAACTGCTAGTCTATGGAATCAAAGAATGTTAGAATCAGACACAGTGCTCAGGGCTGGTGCACTGGGATGACCCTGAGGGATGGGATGGTGAGGGAGGTGGGAGAGGAGTTCAGGATGGGGAACACATGTACCCCCATGGCTGATTCATGTCAATGTATGGCAAAAACCTCTACCATAGTGTAAAATAATTAGCTTCCAATTAAAATAAATAAATTAATTTTTAAAAAAGAATCAGAAAAAATATTCACATTATATCATTCTTTGTTTCCTCTAAAATTGTATCTCATTTACCACTTGT
Source organism: Ovis aries (assembly GCF_016772045.2). Classification (NCBI taxonomy): domain Eukaryota; kingdom Metazoa; phylum Chordata; class Mammalia; order Artiodactyla; family Bovidae; genus Ovis; species Ovis aries. The sequence goes on from NC_056062.1 coordinate 48,326,091, forward strand.
GGTATACTTGATGATTTTAGGTAGAAAGCAGCATTGAAAAAGTGAAAAGTGAAAGTCGTTCAGTCATATCTGACTCTTTGCAACCCCATGAACTATACAGTCCATGAAATTCTCCAGGCCAGAATACTGGAGTGGGTAGCCTTTCCCTTCTCCCAACCCAAGGGGACCTTCCCAACCCAAGGATCAAACCCAGGTTTCCCGCATTGCAACCAGATTCTTTACCAGCTGAGCCACAAGGGAAGCCCAAGAATACTAGAGTGGGGAGCCTATCCCTTCTCCAGCAGATCTTCCTGACCCAGAGATCAAACCGGGGTCTCCTGCATTGCAGGCAGATTCTTTACCAACTGAGCTATCAGGGAAGCCCCAGAAAGCAGCATTAAATGGCACTGAATCTTGTTGTTGCTTTTGCGACCCCATTGACCCACCAGGCTACACTGTCCATGGGATTTCCCAGACAAGAATACTGTAGTGGGTTGCCATTTCCTTCTCCGTGGGATCTTCCTGACCCAGGGATCGAAACTACATTTCCTGCATTGACAGGTGGATTCTTTACCACTGAGCCACCAGAGAAGCCCACTGAATCTTGTAGTGGAGAGCAATCATATTTGCACGTATTCTCTGTAATTAAGAACAAAGTATTTAGTAGCAGAGCCTCTTCAACACTTCCCTAATATTTGCATATGGTAGCTGCCAAAGCTAGTGGGGCCTCAGGTGCACAGCTCTCAGCAGACATTATCTAGATCTTTTTATGTTATTTATTAAGTATGGTTATCTTCTGTTTATGATAAGTAGTACTGGTTCTCCATTTGCCCTCTTGATGTAAAACTATCTTTTAAAATTAAAGTATTTGGTAATCACATTGGAAAACATTTACTAATCACTCAATAATTCCACTCCTAGGTATTTATCCCACAGAAATGTGGATTTATAGTCACCAAAAGACATGTGAAGAATGTTCTAACAACCCTGTTCATGAAAGTCCCAAATTGGGTATTATCCAAATGCCCATCCACAATATATCGGAGATACTCACACAATGAAACATACATCCAGGAGAAGAATGAACCAAGAATGTGACAATGTAGATAAATCTCACAACCAAAATGTTGAGTCAAGGAAGCCAAACCAGGCAAAAACAACCTATTTAGTTAGAAGTCAGGATAATAGCAACCCTTATTGAATAGTGATTGCACAGGGCTTGAAGAAACTTTTGAGTACTGGTGATATTCTTCATTTGGTGGCATGGGTATGTTCTGTATATAAAATTTCATCTATCATATAATTATGATGTGTGTGTGTGTGTGTGTGTGTGTGTGTTATGGGCTTCCTGGTGGCTCAGATGGTAAAGAATCTGTCGGCAATGTGGGAGACCCAAGTTTGATCCCTGTGTTGGAAGATCCCCTGGAGAAGGAACTGGAAACCCACTCCAATAGTCTTGCCTAGAGAATCCCATAAACAGAGAAGCCTGGCAGACTAGAGTCCATGGGGTCATAAAGAGTCAGACACGACTGAGCTACCAACACATATGCAGACACACACACACACACACACACACACACACACACACACACACATGCATATACAGAATATACTAAATTTCAATAAAATTTCAAAATTAAAAGTAAAATAGTAAGTGAATTGAGACACATATTGAGCAATATTAAATAAATAAGTATACCTGGCATACATCAAATAAAGGATTGTGATGCTATATATAGCTTGTAAATGGCTGAAGCTGGGGAAGTTCTGGTTTTGTTCAACCCTGTGGAGTTAAAGACAGGACACTATGTCCAGGAAAAGGAGTGACCTCCCCAGAGTCCGCAGGCAATGAATACATGGTGACTCTGCAACTATACTCAAAGTGTTCACTCCCAGTTCAGTGCCTTCTATGACAAAACAGGCAGGTCTCCTACCAACTGGCCTCACTCCCTCAGTTTCCGGCCTCTGCTTATTCCTGCCTCCTCGTTCAGCCATTTGCCGTGGTCACACCCGCACTTTGGAGATGGCAAGTAGGAAACTTATAACGCCCTTCACTGTTTCTGCCCAGTTTCTCCAGAACATCTGGGTACCCGTGAGTCTGAGACAGTCACGGGACCCCCTGCACTCTCTGGGATGGTCCCTTCATCTTTCCCTGTTGGTTGAAATGAAGGAACACAGCAAACTGAGAGGATTCCCAGCCACTCGTACTCTCATTGTCCTCATAGAAACCACACTGATAATTTCTAAAGCTTGCCATTATTTTCAAATACTTCCAAAGCATTTCCAGGTATCACGGTTAACTATAAAAGCAAAATGTTAACACTGATTGTGAAAAAGGAGGAGGGAAGAATAAGGCACCCTCTTTCTTGGGAAAATACATCAATTTGAAAATATCCATACTGGATAGCAGTTTTCTCCACTCTTTTGCACCTTCTAGGAATGCTACTCTTGAATTTAGACCTGCGTGGTGAGGTGGGAAGGATGCTGGGTTTGGTGTGGCATGCTTTCAGAGAATCCATTTATCTCACAGCTCCAGATTCAATATCTGTGAGATGGGGACAAGAAAAATACACCCTATTTATCTTACAGGGCTGTCATGGAAACCATGCGAAATAAAGTACATGACAACATGTATAAAATGCGAATTGAGTTTGACTGTTTCCTCTGTTAAGCCACTCAAATACTTTGCCTCTCCTCAGTTCAGTTCAGTCACTCAGTTGTGTCCAACTCTTTGTGACCCCATGAATCACAGGACGCCAGGCTTCCCTGTCCATCACCAACTCCCAGAGTTCACTCAAACTCATGTGCATCGAGTCAGTGATGCCATCCAGCCATCTCATCCTCTGTCGTCCCCTTCTCCTTCTGCCCCCAATCCCTCCCAGCATCAGGGTCTTTTCCAATGAGTCAACGCTTAGCATGAGGTGGCCAAAGTACAGGAGTTTGGCCTCAGCATCAGTTCTTCCAATGAACACCCCAGACTGGTCTCTTTTAGGATGGACTGGTTGGATCTCCTTGCAGTCCAAAGGACTCTCAAGAGTCTTCTCCAGCACCACAGCTCAAAAGCATCAATTCTTTGGCACTCAGCTTTCTTCACAGTCCAACTATCACATCCATACATGACTACTGGAAAACCATAGCCTTGACCAGACGGACCTTAGTTGGCAAATATCTCTGCTCTTGAATATGCTATCTAGGTTGGTCATAACTTTTCTTACAAGGAGTAAGCATCTTTCACTTTCATCAAGAGGCATTTTAGTTCCTCTTCACTTTCTGCAAGAATGGTGGTGTCATCTGCATATCTGAGGTGATTGATATTTCTCCCGGCAATCTTAATTCCAGCTTGTGCTTCTTCCAGTCCAGCGTTTCTCATGATGTACTCTGCATAGAAGTTACAAAAGTAGGGTGACAATATACAGCCTTGACGTACTCCTTTTCCTATTTGGAACCAGTCTGTTGTTCTATGTCCAGTTCTAACTGTTGCTTCCTGACCTGCATACAGGTTTCTCAAAAGGCAGGTCAGGTGGTCTGGTATTCCCATCTCTTTAAGAATTTTCCACAGTGTATTGTGATCTACACAGTCAAAGGCTTTGACATAGTCAATAAAGCAGAAATAGATGCTTTTTTGGAACTCTCGGTTTTTCGATGATCTAGCAGGTATTGACAATTTGATCTCTGGTTCCTCTGCCTTTTCTAAAACCAGCTTGAACATCTGGAAGTTCATGGTTCATGTATTGCTGAAGCCAGGCTTGGAGAATTTTGAGCATTACTTTGCTAATGTGTGAGATGAGTGCAATTGTGCGGTAGTCTGAGCATTCTTTGGCACTGCCTTTGGGATTAGAATGAAAACTGACCTTTTCCAGTCCTGTGGCCACTGCTGAGTTTTCCAAATTTGCTGGCATATTGAATGCAGCACTTTCACAACATCATCTTTCAGGATTTGAAACAGCTCTACTGGAATTCCATCACCTCCACTAGCTTTGTTCATAGTGATGCTTTCTAAGGCCCGCTTGACTTCACATTCCAGGATGTCTGGCTCTAGGTGAGTGATCACACCATCGTGATTATCTTGGTCATGGAGATCTTTTTTGTATAGTTCTTCTGTGTATTCTTGCCACCTCTTCTTAATATCTTCTGCTTCTGTTAGGTTCATCACATTTCTGTCCTTTATCGAGCCCATCTTTGCATGACATGTTCCCTTGGTATCTCTAATTTTCTTGAAGAGATCTCTAGTCTTTCCCATTCTGTTGTTTTCCTCTATTTCTTTGCATTGATCAGTGAGGAAGGCTTTTTTTTATCTCTTTTTGCTATTCTTTGGAACTCTGCATTCAGATGCTTATATCTTTCCTTTTCTCCTTTGCTTTTCACTTCTCTTCTTTTCCCAGCTATTTGTAAGCCATTTTGCTTTTTTGCATTTCTTTTCCATGGGGATGGTCTTGATCCCTGTCTCCTGTACAATGTCACAAACATCCATCCATAGTTCATCAGGTATTCTGTCTCAGATCTAGTCCCTTAAATCTATTTCCCACTTCCACTGCATAATCATAAGGGATTTGATTTAGGTCATACCTGAATGGTCTAGTGGTTTTCCCTACTTTATTCAGTGTAAGTCTGAATTTGGCAATAAGGAGTTCATGATCTGAGCCACAGTCACCTCCCAGTCTTATTTTTGCTGACTGTATAAAGCTTCTCCATCTTTGGCTGCAAAGTATAAAGTCAATCTGATTTCGGTGTTGACCATCTGATGATGTCTATGTGTAGAGTCTTCTCTTGTTGTTCTTGGACGATGGTGTTTGCTATGACCAGTGCGTTCTCTTGGCAAAACTCTGTCAGCCTTTGCCCTGCTTCATTCTGTATTCCAAGGCCAAATTTGCCTGTTACCCCAGGTGTTTCTTGACTTCCTACTTTTGCATTCCAGTCCCCTATAATGAAAGGACATCTTTTCTGGGTATTAGTTCTAAAAGGTCTTGTAGGTCTTCATAGAACCATTCAGCTTCAGCTTCTTCAGAGTTACTGGTTGGGGCATAGGCTGGATCATCATGATATTGAATGGTTTGCCTTGGAAATGAACAGAGATCATTCTGTCATTTTTGAGATTGTATCCAAATGCTGCATTTCAGACTCTTGTTGACCATGATGGCTACTCCATTTCTTCTAAGGGATTCCTGCCCACAGTACTAGATATAATGGTTATCTGAGTTAAATTCACCCATTACAGTCCATTTTAGGTCGCTGATTCCTAGAATGTTGATGTTCACTCTTGCCATCTCCTGTTTGACCACTTCCAATTTGCCTTGATTCATGGACCTGACATTCCAGGTTCCTATGCAATATTGCTCTTTACAGCACCTTGCTTTTACCACCAGTCACATCCATAACTGGATATTGTTTTTGCTTTGGCTCCATCCTTTCATCCTTTCTGGAGTTATTTCTCCACTGATCTCCTGTAGCATATTGGGCACCTACCGACCTGGGGAGTTCCTCTTTCAGTATCCTATCATTTTGCCTTTTCATAGTGTTCACGGGGTTCTCAAGGCAAGAATACTGAAGTGGTTTGCCATTCCCTTCTCCAGTGGACCACATTCTGTCAGACCTCTCCACCATGACCCGTCCATCTTGGGTGGCCCCACATGGCATGGCTTAGTTTCACTGAGTTAGTCAAGGCTGTGGTCCATGTGATCAGATTGGATAGTTTTCTGTGATATGGCTTCAGTCCGTCTGCCCTCTGATGCCCTCTTGCAACACCTACTATCTCTCCTAATGGACTTTATATTTGGCGCTGTCTATGGGGTCGCACAGAGTTGGACATGACTGAAGCGACTTAGCAGCAGCACCAGCAACATGAAAATGGCAAGGCTCGTTTGCCTTCATAACGTACTTTAATGTGGCCAGGTTACAGTTGCTTCATTTATAATGGTGCGACCCCAGGCTTAAAGTTCTGGAAAAAGTTTTCCATTTCATTGTGATGAAAATGTGACTTCCGTCAGATTTACAACTACTATGTCCTTAGGATGATTGTTCTTCTAGATGGAAACACTTTTCTGCAGTTTCCCCCCATGATGAGCAATGTTGCACTCTGGAAGTCCAGCCAGCTCCGTGAAGAACAGGGCTTTATGGAAATTTCAGTGTGAATGGTATACCGAATGTTTCTGTATCAGTATTAGAAATTACGTACATGTCACAATAAATGATTAAGCTATTATTCTCAAAGGCTACTAAATCTCTTCATATATTAAATCACAGTGCAAACAACATTGATCAGCTTACATTACATTATTTGATTTCTAAAGGTAATTTTTGAAGCTTACCGCTAAGATTTTTTTATTTCACAGGCTGAAATTACGTCAACAGAAAGGTCTTAATTGCTGTCTTGTTGATTGTTTGGGTACAATGAAAGGCCCTTGTTTTTACTTCCATGTGACAGTCACATCAGTCTGAAAGAACAGGAAAATCTACTACGATGAAAAACTCTGCAGCAAAGGGACTCAACCTCTGCAAGTTTACAAGCTGTTGGATTTCAAAGGGCAGGAGAGGAAATCCTTCGGGCCGGAAGTTGACATGTCATTCTGTAGCCCTCAGCCTGACCTTCCCCAAACATTAGCTCAGACACAAAAGACACTCTGCTTCAAATGACTTTTTTACCTTCAGGCTGGTAACCCTATCATCTTCCTGAATGACACCTTGCCACCTTCCACCCTTGTCAGGAAGGAAACCTTTGAATTCTTTGAAGCTCAAAGCCAGTGATGTTCTTCACAGTGACCTTGAGGGGCTGCTCACTCCTTGGTCCTTGCCAACTGCAGATTAATTTCTATTATTTGGCCCCAAGAAAACTGTCAAGGAGCTATGGATTCATGTAAGCCTCTCTGATGGGCTGAGTCTATTTAAATTTATTTGCAGGTGAATTTGTTTGTGATTGATATTTTGTTGGGAATTCTAGAACTATCACTAGGCTATTTAAACCCCTCTCTATTAGAAAAATAGTGTGAAATATCAGTGGATGTGAACATATTTGCCTCCATGTAAGGACTGAAAAATTGTTAGAAGAAAAAAAAAAAAAAAGAGGTTAAACTCTTTTTTTTTAACTAAACCAAAAGAAGCAGAGCCACATACTCGATTTGAGGGCTGGCCTCAAATAGTTTCCTGTAATGAAAATTGGGAGGAGAGAAACAATCCAAAGGCAGTGAGAACCAAATTTGATTTAAATAAAGCTGTTAGAACCTTTAGTACTTCTAAAAACAAAGTACTTTTCCTTATTTTCCATTTTAAAAATCCTTTCACTTAGGATATGTAAGAAATTGCCTAGAGATTATTAAAAAAATTTTTTAAAAAAACCTTGTTGTATAGGCCATCCAACACGTTTTGCTTCTGAGAAACAAAAGAAAAAGCCCAGAGGTCCAACCAAGATACCATTCAAAATCAGAGTTACCAAAAAAAAAAAAAAAAAAAAAAATCAGAGTTACTAGGAGCTGAATTTGGAGATGCTTTTTACAATTTTGCGTCTGAAACTGAAGAAGGCCTTTGGGGCCCACAGAAGCCCCATGCACTTGTGCTGATCTTCTGTGTTTTAGGACCTCTGTAACCCTTCAGTGTTGACAGGTCTGTATGTGTATATTTGTGCATTTTAATTGAGGAGAAATTCATATCTCATCGAAATAACCCTCTCAAAGTGCACTGTATTCTCATAATGCTATACATTCATCACCTCTATTGAGTTTCAAAACACTATCAACCACAGAAGAAATCCCATCCCCATTAACCAGTCATTCCCCATTCCCACTAGTCTTTAAGGAACTACGAATCTATTTCTTGGCTGTCTGGATTTGCCTGTTTTGGGTATTTCATAGCAATGGAGTTATGCAGTATGTAATCTTTCGTGCCCGGCTTCTTTCACTCAGCATAATGTTTTCAAAGTGCATCCATGCTGGAGCATATATTAGTCCTTCACTTCTTTTAAATGGATGAATAATATTCCATTATATGGAGAGATCACATTTATTCATCTATTCATTTATTGATGGATCTTAGGGGTGTTTCCATTTTCAAGCTATGGTGAATAGTGCTGCTATGAACGTTTGCATGTAAATATCTGAATGGTGGTGGTAGTTTAGTCACTAAGCCGTATCTGACTCATGTGACCCCATGCACTGTAGTCTGCCACACCCCTCTCTCCATGGTATTTCCTAGGCAAGAATACTGGAGTGGGTTGCCACTTCCTTCTGAAATATTTGAATATTTGCTTTCAATTCTTGTGGTTATATATCTAGTAGTGGAAGTGCTGGGTCATATATTGATTCTAAGTTTAAACTTTTAAGGAACCACCAAACTCTTTTCACAGCATGTGCTCATTTACTTGTATGCATATAATTCATCTCTCTTCTTTGAAAATCTTTTTGAACAGGACTCAAGCAGAATAGACAAAACTTTAGGTGACCTGGTCTTCTTGAATCTTCTCAGTGTGGAGCGGAAGCAGCAGTAGTTATTGGTTCCATTTGGAAAACCTTTCTGGGGGCCTTATAATACATTTGATGAATTACTCAAACTCCAAATCTTTTTCCATAGGGGAGGACAGCTGTCATACTAGGGAAGTATTAAATACAGTAAACACTTACTATAGTGTGGTCTCTTAAGACCTGGGTCTGCAGTTGGAAATCTGCCCCCTTTCCTCACATTTGTGCAGAGCAGCAAAGTGACTTAAATGGATAGCCAACGGGAATTTGCTGTATGGCTCAGGAAACTCAAACAGGGGCTGTGTATCAATCTAGAGGGGTGGGACGGGGAGGGAGATGGGAGGGAGGTTAAAAAGGGAGGGGATATATGCATACCTATGGCTGATTCATGTGGAGGTTTGACAGAAAACAACAAAATTATGTAAAGAAATCATCCTTCAAAAAAAAAAAAAAAAGACCCAAGCTCCAGAGGCTGTTGAAGCACATTTCCTCCATCAGAAAAACCCAACAGACATCTTTGAACCCTACACATTGCCCAATTCATACATGGATACATAGTAATATGATGTTTTGACATTCTGGAAAGTCATCCAAACCATTGTTTAAATTTTGAGACAATAATTGTTTTTTCTCAGTCTTTCCTGGAGGCTCCAAGTTCTACAAGATGAATAAATAACTAAGAGCTTTTTAGCCATTTCTGCGAATTGCTTATTTTACAAAGATATCTCCAACCTTTAGCCTCCAAGCATTTCATTACCATTTGCAGGCGACTTAAAGCTCAACATTCAGAAAACGAAGATCATGGCATCCGGTCCCATCACTTCATGGGAAATAGATGGGAAACAGTGGAAACAGTGGAAACAGTGGCAGACTTGATATTTTGGGACTCCAAAATCACTGCAGATGGTGACTGCAGCCATGAAATTAAAAGACGCTTACTCCTTGGAAGAAAAGTTATGACCAACCTTGATAGTATATTCAAAAGCAGAGATATTACTTTGCCGACTAAGGTCCATCTAGTCAAGGCTATGGTTTTTCCTGTGGTCATGTATGGATGTGAGAGTTGGACTGTGAAGAAGGCTGAGCACCGAAGAATTGATGCTTTTAAACAGTGGTGTTGGAGAAGACTCTTGAGAGTCCCTTGGACTGCAAGGAGATCCAACCAGTCCATTCTGAAGGAGATCAGCCCTGGGATTTCTTTGGAAGGAATGATGCTAAAGCTGAAACTCCAGTACTTGGGCCACCTGATGTGAAGAGCTGACTCACTGGAAAAGACTCATGCTGGGAGGGATTGGGGGCAGGAGGAAAAGGGGACGACCGAGGATGAGATGGCTGGATGGCATCACCGACTCGATGGACGTGAGTCTGAGTGAACTCTGGGAGTTGGTGATGGACAGGGAGTCCTGGTGTGCTGCAATTCATGGGGTCGCAAAGAGTCGGACACGACTGAGCAACTGAACTGAACTGAACTGATTAGCACAGAAATTCTCTAACTCCCTGAGTCTTCAACCAGGCTAGAGTTTATTATTAAGCATGGATTTAAGAAGGAGTTCATTCTTTCTGACTTCAAATCATAATGACTTCTCCATCTCTGCTCTTTATTGAGAAGACAGCTTACTCTTGGAACGATTTTTCTTGGTTCTCAGAATATCACTGAATTTGACTCTTATTTACTACCTGATGGATTCAAACAGGGCCTCGTTTGCTACCTTCCACTCCCTGGTGGCTAAAGAGGTTTCAGTTGACAGTCCAAGTAACTAATTTATGACCCCAGACTATCTATCCTTGACACAGTGTAGTGCAAATCAGTGTCTTGATTATTTTTATACTGATATATTTAAAATATATATAATTTATTTTCTTCTTAGTCAACAGACCAGCTTTGTTTATGCTGATGTAGTCTGTTGTCTATTCTTTCCTTTTACCCTTAAGGTCATAAAGTCATTGAAAATCCTACTTCTACGCTTTCTCTTTTCATGAAACTAGGAAATGTTAATAAATATCACTTCTTTTCTCTATTATCTAAAAATGGGAAGAGCTCATATTCAAGAATTGTGTTTCCAGTGATTTGAATGGGCAGAGAGGTTATGGAAAAGGGATTGAAAAGGAGCAAACATCTTCTCCCAGGACTTCTGGAAAAGGCAATGTAATGGCTTATGTGTTGTTCCCAGAGACGTACAAGGTTGAGCTGGGGCAGGACCAACACTGGGGACAAGCTGAGTCACAAAAGAGCTGCTGGAGTTAATTGAACTGTGGAACAATTCACACTCTTTCCTCAACTATTTTCCAGATGTGATACAGGATGACATACGTGAAGTGTTGAGAACTCCAGTCAAGGGTCACGTCCTGTGTTATTAAGAGTTTAAAAATGTAGTTAAGAGGTTGGTGGTAGTGAAACCACCACCCAGAAGAGAGTGCAGATTCCCAGACACACCATCTTTGAGTTCCTTTCAGGCACTGCCAAGCCAGGCCCTCAGGTTTAGCCTGGCTAGGATGTGAAACAGTCTCCTTCTCTTTTCAGAGGGTCATGGATTCTGTTTTGATTTCCATGCTTTTTCCTGAAAGTGTGCCATCATGTTACTATACCTTCCCCCAAAGTGAGTCAGACGTGCTGACCATTAGAACACCAAAGTGGTGGTTCCCATAGCAGCCAGAACCGCATGGAGGCAAACAATAAAATACCAACACTGTTCTCAAACCAGCGGAGAACGACAATCACTAGAGCGAATCGAGGACAGAGTCACAGCGCTGTGCGTTTCTGGAGTTGACATGGCTTTTCCAAACTGGAAGAGTTGTCCCTCCTCCTCTGAAAGCATCTTCACAAAGTGAATATTAGAGCCCCTCAGACTTTCCAAGGAAGGACGCTCTTAAGTTTCCTCTTGAATGCACAGTTCTGCCTAGGATGACGTCACATGGTGGACTCACAAACAAGACCCCTTTGTGGTCTTTCAAAGTAAAGCCAGATGTTAGTTGCTGCTTCCACAGAGACTAAATGAGGTTTCAGGTAAATCAGATCTATGCATGATTATAAAATTGCATGGTCCATTTCATTGAAATCTGCACTGGTGCAGAACGTGGTCTCCATGGTACAACCTAAAAATGTGGAGTTGAACATTTACCTGGAAATATTTTCAGCTTTTATAGCATCATATTTGGGTGAAATAATTATAGTTGTAGAATATTTACTTTTGGAACAAGGAGACAGAAAAAACAAGTGTTCTTAGAACAACAACAAAAAAAGATTTTCTTGATTTTGTGTAAATAGGATACCAAAGACATTAAGTAGGAGACAAAAAAGGAAAATTACTGAACTGATATATTTGTGTGCACAACAAAGAGACAATATAGTTTAATGGTTAAAAACATATACTCTGGAATTATGCAGATCTGAGTCTGGGTATGTGCTTAACGTGGTCAAACCTCAACTGTCTTCTCTTAAGAGTAAAGTGAGAGTGATAGCAGTAGTTCCTATCTGTTGAGTGTTTCTTGTATGACAGGCATGGTTTTATCCTCATTTAATCCTCAGAACAATGGTTACAAGGTAGGTACTATTACTGTCTGATCACAAATAAGGAAACTGACATACAGATAGTTTTAGTTGCCTAAATACCTAGTAGAATTGACTTGTGGATTAAGCAGCTACTACAGCATCTGATACATATTAGCACTAATACATGATCCCTATAGATGGGACTGGATAGTTGGTATAATGTGTATAATTACTTTGTTTCATTTTGAAATGCATTTTTATACGTTTTTTTCTCCTTTTTCTTTTTCCCCAGTTTTATTGTATACCATAATTGGTATACAAAAAGCCACACATAATTAATGTATTCAATTTTGTGAGTTTAGATATATGCATATACTGGTGTTACCATCACTAGAATCCAGGCAATAAACATATACATCACCTAGAAGTTTCCCTGTGTCCCTTTGTTGATTTTTTTTAACAAACACAACATTAGATCGGCCCCTCTTAAAATTTTAAGTATAAAATGCCTTATTATAGTTATTATTATAATATGTAATACTTTGTCATTAACTATAGGCACTGTGTTGTACAGCAGACCTTTGAAACTTACTCCTCTTGTATAACTGTAATTTTATACTCATTTTCAAACATCAAATTTTCAATCCCAGAAACTGATCTTCCCTGAGACAAGAAATAAGCAGTAGGTCCTCAAAAAACAGATTTTCTTATGCTATTTCTTCTCTACCTAGAGTCACCATTAAACATCAAGGGACAGTATTCTTTAAAAAGCTGTTTTTATGCTACTCTAAAATGGGTTGTCTCACCTCCAAACTTTTTATAGTTTTTTGTTAATATATATTTTCGGGAGGGCATTTCACCACTTTCTCACCTATCATGGGGAAAGTACAGAGCAAACTTTCTTTGGGGAGAATTTTTTTCAGTGAAAAGGAAAAGCCTAAAAATAAATCTGAACAGTCCAAACATCCATAAGTGCTTTAAAAGCAAATATTAGGATCCCCATATTTATACACATCCAGAGATAGACATATTTTCCTTAAGTTTGGACAAGAGCCCAACTCTGGCAGTTTCTGCAGTGATGAGAAAAAAAATAAATGCACATGGAGCCATGATATAGTGAAACTCTTGGAAGCCTTATTGTTTCATGCCAGATAAAATAAAAGTGAGCTGATTGGGAAAGAATTCCTAATAATGCCAGCATCATCAAGAAATAGGTTAAAAGATTTTAGAGTGAAATGAGGGCCAAAAGAGATAATCATGGGCTTATTATATAAGTAATAATCTGTCTTCATGTTGTGGTTGTGGCCCATAAAACTTGATTCCTTTTTCTGGCAATAGGGACGAATGTGTGCTGACCCCCTCACAGTCTTCTTGTCTGGACCACCTTATGATGAGGGTCAGGAATTCATGGGTAATGGGTGGGCTCTGAGTTCAATCCAGAACATGAATCAGGGGCATGACTTTCTGCTCCAAACCTTGTCCTGGCCATGTTGCCATGGTATGTGTGTGCTAAGTTGCTTCAGTTGTGTCTGACTCTTTGTGACCCCATGGACTGTAGCCTGCCAGGTTCCTCTGTCCATGGGATTTTCCAGGCAAGTACACTGGAGTGGATTACCATTTCCCCTTCCAGGGGATCTTCCCAACCCAGGGCTCAAACCCACGTCTCCTGCATTCTGTTCAGTTCAGTCGAGTCGCTCAATCATGTCCAACTCTTTGAGACCCCATGGACTGCAGCATGCCAGGCTTCCCTGTCTATCACCAACTCCTCCACTAGCAGGCAGATTCCTTACCATTGCACCCCTGGGAAGTCCATGCTGTCATGGGGCTATAACCAAATGAGTTATCATAGGAAGCTGACAGCTCCAACACAGTATTTCCAGTTTCAAAGGATGTTGCATTTATGCTCATTGAACTCACACTTCTGAAAAGATAGCTCTTGTTAGGGCTGACATTCAGCAGGCATGGATGGCAACCCTAGCCCTTCTTCTGCATATGATATCCAAAAGTTACAGGTTAGTAAATATTTTGAATATCACCCGGAAAGACTGCATGGCACAACATAACCTGCTCATACAACATATCTGTCAAAAGTCTGAAAGCAATATTAGATTTTAAAAAGATCAATCGAAAATTAGACATCCAAAATCTGATGTCTAAAACTGGCCTTGTTGTATACTTCTAGATATAAGGTTTTTAATTTTTTGCTCAGCAGATGAATCTCCAGAGTTGCCAGCTGAGTATTGATAAGCGACTCTTACATGAAGGTATAGGCTTACACTGTTGAAGAAATGATTAAGTCAACCTTCTACAGCCATAGGATCTACCTGCTTAAGGCAATCACTGAATCCAAACTTCACAGCCGTTTCAAAGTATACATTCAGACATCACAGTTTTGAAAAACTTCCAATATGTTTGCCAAGTGCCTTTCCCCACAACCTTTTAATATTTGAACAGATTTAAAGGAAATCTAATCCATATGTTTCTGACTCATTTACACTTGAATCATAAATATATTATTATCTAAGAGCCATTCAATATCCAATAGCTTTCTGTCACCTACAAAAGATAAAATTCAAACTTCTTCCCTTAAAAACAAACAAACAAACAAAACACAACTTTGAGCAAACTAACATAGAAAATAGGTACAATTCTAGTTGAAAGTTTCTGTTTTGGGTTCATCTTAAACTTGGCAAGGGGTGCTCCTTACATGTTCCCTATTTGTTATGTTAACTTCAGAAGCATGCCAATTTTTCATTCTTTTACTATATAATTATTAACTTTAGTACCATTGTGGTTCCTGTTAATTCATTCCACACGTTGAATATCCTCTAGAGACCTTTATTTTTCAAGTATCTTTAAGCTTAGGTCATTTGGGGCTTAAGAAGTAAAAGAAATGGTTTTTTTGGGGGGAGCAATTTTGCTTTTTTTGGAATGTAATTTTTCAGCAAATAATTTCTTAAAAGGCATATACACTGTGTGATCCATAGCCAGCTCTGGATTATTTTTTCCTTCATTCTGAAAACAAACAAATAAAATTCCAGACAGCACAATCATTCTAGGAAAATCCTCCAAGGAGGCCAACAACCATTAATGCAGTGCTTGAATTTAAGGTGATTTGAATCGGAATCTGCTGTTTCCAACACACTCGTGAATAAAGAGGACTGAAGGTCTGGGAACTTAAGAAACACTAGTATTACACATTACTGTATGACAGCCAAAAAGCTTTTATTTTTTTAGCAAATATTATTTTTTCACTTTCTCCAAAAAGTTCATCTTGTTTAATGCATTTCAGTAACGGCCATAGATATGTTTCTATTTCTCACTGAAAATATTTCTATTAATTGCTTCCATGTGTTGGTATCCATGCTGATGTAAAGCTGTCTTTGCTGGGAAGCACCCAGTTATTTACTTTGACATGACATTTTAAGGATTCTGTCTTTTCCTTACATTTATTTAAGGGCTTCATATACTTGATGTAGTTCAATTGCTATCAGATTTATAGATCTATCTTAAGAAATAAAATGGAGCCCAAGAATCTTCAGAAGAATAATTACATTTGGCCCCTTGAGATATTCTATGCATGTTTATGTGATCTGGCAAGCGATCTCCCAATGCTTACTTATCATGAGGTATAATCAACACGACAGGAATATAAGAATATCCAAGCTCCATTAAACTATTTAATTTAAAATTTTAGAATTCACTTTTCCTTAAAAAAGGAAACCTATAAGCATTCAATATCCATGAAGGCTGCTTTTGATTTGGAGTTATATCAGAGGTTACTGGGCTTCCCAGGTGGTGCTAGCAGTAAAGAATTCATCTTCCAATGCAGGAGACATAAGAGATGCAGGTTTGATCCCTGGG
This sequence comes from Ovis aries, assembly GCF_016772045.2. Taxonomy (NCBI): domain Eukaryota; kingdom Metazoa; phylum Chordata; class Mammalia; order Artiodactyla; family Bovidae; genus Ovis; species Ovis aries. The sequence goes on from NC_056062.1 coordinate 48,341,868, forward strand.
TCAGGAAGATCCCCTAGAGAAGGAAATGGTAACTCACTCCAGTATTCTTGCCTGGAGAGTCCCATGGACAAAACAGCCTGGTAGGTAACAGTCCATAGGTTCACAAAGAGACAGACAAGACTAAAGTGACTAAGCATGCATGCACGTGCTTAGTGGAAGCACCTGTAGAGCTTATTAGAATATTAAGTGAAAACAGTGCAGACTACATCTATACGACACACTCATGGTAGTCTCACAACATGTGAGTCTGCAGTAATTCATGGTAGATGCAAAATCAGCGACATCACCAACTCAATGGATGTGAGTTTGAGCAAACTCCCGAAGATGGTTAAGGACAGGGAAGCCTGGCATGCTGCAGTCCATAGGATCACAGAAAATCAGACATGGCTGAGCAACTGAACAACAAAAAACAACACAGTCAAAACAATGATTGGTGTGGGTGGCCTTGCTTTGGTAACCAAATGATTTGTTGCCCCCACCCACCCCCATTTCAAGCCATTTCATCAGCTTATGCACTTGACTGACAGCATCTCAGGACTTCCTTTCTATTCTCCCACTTTCTCACCCTCACTGTTACAAGCAGGACATCCTAATCCCTTCCACAGCTCCCACTGACAGAGAGAGTAGTTTGGGATACATCCTTGCACTCATCCAGAGGAAAGAGAGCTAATATTTTTGAAGAACTCATAGCAATCGAGAAGGCTTTTGTTATCATTTCCCATGATTGATCCAAGTTGGAGAACACAGGAAACTTTCAGTAATGAATAAAATCCTAAGATCACAATGCTTTGCATTCCTAAGCATGCTTTGGTGAATCACCTACTCATTGACAATCTACATGGTGTAACTCACCTCTATGGCTTGGGTGTTCCAAGGAAACACAAAAGATTTTGTCAACTCCTTTTGTCACCACATTGCTTAAACATGCATAGCATGTGTCAAAGAAACAAATGCTGATACAAGCCATGCCAGGAATAGTTAATGCAACAATTAAATCCATGTTTTAGATTCCTGATCTTGTCTTAGAAATGAAAATTGCTCTTTTTGATTCCTACTTCAAGCTAGGGAAACAGAATACACATTTCAGCAGCAAAGGACAGTATTAAGAAAGTCTCAAACAGAAGCCAACTTCCTCAGAGCTGACATTTCAAGGCTTGTTCTTAAGGACCCATAGTCAAATGTTCAATTTATGTTCTGAAATCCTGACTCTGCCATTGGTTTGGCTCACAGCCTAGGCATGTCACTTGGATACCAAAGGATCACGAAAAAGTACTATGGCATATGAAACTGTAGGGTATTGGTGAAGGGGCTAGCCTGTACTTAGGCTCAGGTATGATTACAAACATGGAAATAGGGGTACCTATGGTGGTTCATGGTATGACTAGGGGGAAGAAAGAGAGGGGAAGTAACAGAAGGAATGACCAGGGGCCAGACTGAGATAAATTCTTTAAGCTGTGCTCTTAAGTTTATACTGTATTCTCATGGCCAAGGGAGCCACTCACATGATTAACCATGGGTTTGACAGTCATTTGGGCTTCCCTGATATCTCAGCTGGTAAATAATCTGCTGCAGTGCAGGAGACCCTGGTTTGATTGTTGGGTCAGGAAGATCCACTGGAGAAGGGATAGGCTACCCACTCCAGTATTCTTGGGTTTCCCTTGTGGCTCAGCTGGTAAAGAATCCACCCACAATTTGGGAGACCTGGGTTTGATCCCTGGGTTGGGAAGATCCCCTGGAGAAGGGAAAGGCTACCCACTCCAGTATTCTGGCCTGGAGAATTCCATGGACTGTCCATGGAGTCTCAAAGAGAAGGACATGACTGAGCAAGTTTCACTTTCACTTTGACAGTCATTTGGAAAGCTCACTCTGGCTAAAAATAGTATATTATTGAAGTCTGAGGTCAACAGAAGCACTATGGACCTTAGACTGTAACTCAGCATTATTCTACTAGGCTCAACAAGGAGGCCACCACTTCACCAATACCTGCATTTTAAATTCTGATAATTATAAAATAGAATAAGGCAGACAGTATTGCAAGAGTTATTTTAATGGCAAAAAAAAAAAAAAAAAGCTTGAAAACTAAGTGCTTCCTTTATGCACTATCTTCTGTCGTTATAAGAAGAGTACTGGAAACTTTTTACCACCTGATTAATCTTTAACACTGCTATTTCTATCTACCAAATTATCAAGTTTATACTAGGTGATAATAAATGTAAATTACTCCATCTTCTAGGTTAACTTTGGGAATGAGACAAATTCATCAAATTCTGTATAAGATGTCCTTATGTGACAATGACTCTGAATAAACTGCTAATGTCACTAAGAGATCAATTTCCTCTTATTCCAAATAAAATATTGTATGGAAGCAGTCTTTCCTTTGAATCAATTCAAAACCCATTCTTGGACCACTTGGCTCCTCTAACTCCTATTGGCCCCACTAATCTTTCTTTAACTGTAGCTCCTGGAAGGGGCTACTGGAAAATTTGTTATGGTGGCCAGAAACAGAAGGAGCAGAAGAGAGGCAACTTAATGCACCAACTGAAAGATGGTAAGTGGAGAAAGAGAGTCATTAATCTGCAACAGGGATTTTGTTCAGGGCAGAGAGAATTAAACTTGGCCCAAGCTGGGGAGAATAGTTGTTCTGTTATTGTTATTACTTCTGATTGTCATACATTCAATTTCCACTGGAAAAAAATATTTATTCCACTAGCTGCTCCATGGGACATGACTAATAAATAATAAATGGAAACAATAACTCCATTTGGTACAATTTATTTCAGTGGGTCAAGGCACATTTTTATTGCTTGCTGTCGAGGACCTTGTGTTTAGAATGTGTTCATGTGTCTATTTATCAAGAGACAGGTACGGGTATTGGCGGAAGAGGGGGACTAACAGGAACTAATCAATTCCAATCCCGTGGTTTCTTTTGAGTTCTCCAGCTGCCAATGCGCAGGCTGCATTCAGCATTCAAGAGCCCAGGAAACCACAAGCCCGTAAAACCTGCTTTCCTCTTGCAGTTCTACATCCTGTAGAAGGACAGATTTCCCTGGTTTGGGGTGCACCGTGACATTTGGTGGTGAGGAGGAGGGGGGCGCCGATGCTGGCCTTCAGAGAAAGCCTGGCACTGGTGACTGTTAAGCCAGCTGTCTGGCATCACATTACTTGGAAAACAACCCTTCATTTTTCACTCCCCTAAAGCTGGAGGGCGGTAATTCTTGGGCTCATTACCCTTGTCTGTAAAATACTGGAATGTGAGAATGTGCTGGAGTGGGTTTCAAAGCCGTCAGACTTTGTGGTCTTGGTATCTACTTGGGTGCCCAGCTCTGTGTTTTATGGAACCTTCGTCTTGTGTGCTTTGTGGGCATCATGATGGATAAGCACTTTGCTGTGGCCAAAGCCCAGAGGACATGGAGTGACCAGACTATCAGGCTGTCATTAAAAATCCAATTGCATAGAGATAGTTCTAGGCTATATATTGTAAAAAATTTTTAAAGGGTATAAAAGATGGGTAGATATCTGTATATATAAATTTTATATGTAATGTTCGTAGGGGAAAATTTGGAAAGCGACACAACAGCCATGTAACAAATAGCTCCTTCTGAGTTCTGGGATTTGGGTTAGTTTTGCACGTGTTTATTGCCTGTTCTATTTTAAGAGAGCCAACTCTGGGTTTAAGTTCCACACACCGCCCCCCACTGCCCCACAATAATAGCTGGAGACTTGGGGTCTAAATCTTAGCTTTTCTATTTGCAGAAATGGAAATAATAATAGTATCCACTATGAAATGAAATGAAACGAGGTTAGATATATAAAAAGCTCAGTTCAAGTCTGAGTTCACAAGAGGTACTCCATAAAGGTTGGTTATTGCTCATATAGTACTACTATGTTGGTGCTGTTGTTGTTATTGGTACCATAAGGCATTTCCCCAGTTGCGATTTCCTGCTCACATGTGTATGTCACTCTCAGACTCTGGGCCAGGATTGTCCCAGCAGCACTTCCCAAGAAGAGTGTACTGGTGGGTTCCAAGCCCACCTAGACCACTCACCAAGCTGACTTGGTCCATACTTTTTCTAAGAAAACCATATATTCATGTTTTTGTCTTAACTAAAGTGAAAATAATCTTCAGACCATGGTTACTCACCAGGATTCTCTGAGTTCTCATAAATCATGAGGGTAGTATTAAATGTCACAACAACTTAATTGAAGAGTCCCAGGAGAGAATTCTAGAGTGAACATCTTACTCTTCTGATCAAGTTCCTCATCTTTCTGAAACAAGGAGAAATAGCCTCTAGTGCACAATTCTTATAACCTCAAAGACTCTGAAAAAAAAAAAGGCAACAGATGAGAATTGCATACTTGCAAACTATGCTTCATTAGGTTGCTGGAAATCCTTCCACTTTCACATGATTCAAAATTGAGACATTTTGGAAAGGTTGTTGACATTTCAGATTTTGAGCCTGTCTAAAAGGTTCAAGATGTTTTACCTGAATCTCCTCTCTATAAAGAACCTGCCTGCCAATGCAGGAGATGAAAGAGATGCAGGTTCAATCCCTGGGTTAGGAAGATCCCCCTGGAGGAAAGCATGGCAACACACTCCAGTATTCTTGCCTGGAGAATCCCATGGATAGAGGAGCCTGGTGGTCTACAGTCCAAAAGGTTGCAAAGACTTGGACACAACTGAAGTGACTTAGCATGCACACCTCTCTATAAAGCCATGTAGACAAAGCTACATGCATTTCTCTAAGGAGAATTGATATTACGTGAGAGCATTTTCCCATGGATGAGATTCCAAAAACTTCGGTCATGTTATCCAAGAAGCAGTTACCACATAGCTACAGACTGTGTGGCTATAGATGCCCAGCTTCAACCCTGCACACACACTCAATGCTACATAAACAGTAGGCCCAGATCCATAACATTCTGTAACTCAGTCTCAGACGCAATCCAGAACCAGAGAGCGCTAGTTGCTCAGCCATGTCTGACTCTTTGCGACTCCATGGACTACAGCACATGGACTATAGCATCATGGGTTCCTCTATCCATGGACTTCTCCAGGCAAGGATACTGGAGTGGGTTGCCATTCCCTTCTCCAGGGGATCTTCCTGACCCACGGATCAAACCCAGGACTCCCTCAGTGGCAGGTGGATTCTCTACCATCTGAGCTACCAGGGAAGCCCAAACCAGATAAGAGCAGGATAATAACTCTCCAGCTGCACAGTCATGAGAGCCACTGTCCACAGAATCCTCTCGACTCCACATCCTTTTCCCCGCCATGGCGGTGGCCAGGGAATCCTGGTCCCAGTGAACAAGTCATGGCAGGATCCATCCACACGGTCATCCATCATCTGGTGCAGAAACCTCACCTTCACCTTCTCTGTTCAATAGATGTTTCCCTGAGACGACTTTATATATCTTTCACTTAAAGTCAAATTGTGGTGGAAAACACCATCTGCTTTAGACAAGACTATCTAGACATGATTTGCACGCATGCTAAGTTGCTTCAGTTGTGTCTGACTCTGGGCAACCCCATGGACTGTAGCGTGCCAGACTCCTCTGTCCATGGGATTCTCCAGGCAAGTATACTGGAGTGAGTTTCCATGACCTCGATGATCTCAAAATATTTTTGTGCCACTCTCCAGCTCCCCAGTCAAGAGTGACTTCTCCCTGGTTGGTCGGTGCAGTAAACGTGACTCCAGCAGCACCCCATACAACTTCACAGCCTGAGCTATTTGATAAGAAAATAAAAGTGAAACTATCCCCATGGAAGATACAGTCCATGGAATTCTCCAGGCCAGAATACTGGAGTGGGTAGCCTTTCCCTTCTCCAGGGGATCTTCCCAACCCAGGGGTCAAACCCAGGTCTCCCACACTGCAGGCAGATTCTTTACAAGCTGAGCCACAAGGGAAGCATTTGATGGGAAATGGCCTCAAAATTACAGTGAAGGTATGACAGGATGCTTGAAGACTGATGTTGGAGGGCTCAGGCTTGTTTTTTGACGGAGAGGGCTTCTGAGGGTACAACGAGGCAACCTGTGGAGCCTTGGGATTTTGAACTCCTGAATGTGAATGAGATCCTGTGTCTGTGGACATCAGCTCAATCCTTTTAATCCTCAAATCCTTAGATTTGATTCTGACAAGATCAGAGTGACAGGACATGGTCAGAAGCTTCATTCTTCACTTCTAGGGCTCTCTTGAGGGAAGACACATGTTGATGATCACAAAAAACAGAGAGTAGCAAAATAAATGAGATTTTTCCAATATTTAATAGGGAGAAACTTGTTGTAACAATAAATCAAGCAGTTAAATAAAGTAGTAGAGAGAGATTTGAAGTCTCTCTCAACACACATACAGGCAAATGTACAGAGAATTGGCATAACACTGGAAATTTTTTTTCAAAAGCCAAGACTAGAAAAAGGACAAGTCTAGAATTCCTGAATTGTGATGTAGAAGTGGAAAAATTATTAGATGTTATAGAAACACACAGTCAATGTTTCTGTTCACAAATGTTGACATTTTGGCTGCCAATCCTATCATTCTGAACTTTGCTGTGTACGTCTGTAGAATTAAAAACTAAGCTCCCAATTTTGTTTTTCTTCATTTGCCCTTCATTATAAACATGTTTGACTACTTCCAATTTGCCTTGATTCATGAACCTGACATTCCAGGTTCCTATGCAATATTGCTCTTTACAGCATCGGACCTTGCTTCTATCACCAGTCACATCCACAACTGGGTATTGTTTTTGCTTTGGCTCCATCCCTTCATTCTTTCTGGAGTTATTTCTCCACTGATCTCCAGTAGCATATTGGGCACCTACCAACCTGGGGAGTTCCTCTTTCAGTATCCTATCATTTCGCCTTTTCATAGTGTTCACGGGGTTCTCAAGGCAAGAATACTGAAGTGGTTTGCCATTCCCTTCTCCAGTGGACCACATTCTGTCAGACCTCTCCACCATGACCCGTCCATCTTGGGTGACCCCACACGGCATGGCTCAGTTGCATTGAGTTAGACAAGGCTGTGATCCATGTGATCAGATTGACTAGTTTTCTGTGATTATGGCTTCAGTCCATCTGCCCTCTGATGCCCTCTCACAATGCACACTGTCTTACTTGGGTTTCTCTTATCTTGGACATAGGGTATCTCTTCATGGCTGCTCCAGCAGAGTGCAGCCACTGTTCCTTACCTTGGACGAGGGGTATCTCCTCACCTCTGCCCCTCCTGACACTGAATGTGGAGTAGCTCCTCTCGGCCCTCCTGTGCCCGTGCAGCCGCCACTCCTTGGGCATGGGGTTGCTCCTCTAGGCTGCTGCCCCTGACCTCTAGCATGGGGTAGCACTTGTTGGCCACTGCCCCTGACCTCGGGTGTGGGGTAGCTCCTCTCCACCGCCACCCCTGAACTTGGGCAAGGGGAAGCTCCTCTTGGCCACCAAAGAATGCTCAAACTACCACACAATTGCACTCATCTCAAAATTCTCCAAGCCAGGCTTCAGCAATACAAGAACCATGAACTTCCAGATGTTCAAGCTGGAAATTGCCAACATCTGCTGGATCATTGAAAAAGCAAGAAAGTTCCAGAAAAACATCTATTTCTGCTTTATTGACCATGCCAAAGACTTTGACTGTGTGGATCACAATAAACTGTGGAAAATTCTGAAAGAGATGGGAATACCAGATCACCTGACTTGCCTCTTGAGAAACCTATATGAAGGTCAGGAAGCAACAGTTAGAACTGGACATGGAACAACAGACTGGTTCCAAATAGGAAAAGGAGTACGTCAAGGCTGTATCTTGTCACCCTGCTTATTTAACTTCTATGCAGAGAAAATCATGAGAAACACTGGGCTGGAAGAAGCACAAGCTGGAATCAAGATTGCCAGGAGAAATATAAATAACCTGAGAGATGCAGATGACAGCACCCTTATGGCAGAAAGTGATGAGGAACTAAAAGCCTCTTGACGAAAGTGAAAGAGGAGAGTGAAAAGGTTGGCTTAAAGCTCAACATTCAAAAAACTAAGATCATGGCATCTGGTCCCATCACTTCATGGGAAGTAGATGGGGAAACAGTGGAAGTAGTGTCAGACTTTATTTTTGGGGGTTCCAAAATCACTGCAGAAGGTGATTGCAGCCATGAAATTAAAAGACACTTACTCCTTGGAAGGGAAGTTATGACCAACCTAGATAGCATATTCAAAAGTAGAGACATTACTTTGCCAACAAAGGTCCGTTGGTGGTCAAGGCTATGGTTTTTCCAGTGGTCATGTATGGATGTGAGAGTTGGACTGTGAAGAAAGCCGAGCACCGAAGAATTGATGCTTTTGAACAGTGGTGTTGGAGAAGACTCTTGAGAGTCCCTTGGACTGCAAGGAGATCCAACCAGTCCATCCTAAAGGAGATCAGTCCTGGGTGTTCATGGGAAGGACTGACGCTGAGGCTGAAACTCCAATACTTTGGCCACCTCGTGCGAAAAGTTGACTCATTGTAAAAGACTCTGATGCTGGGAGGGATTGGGGGTAGGAGAGAAGGGGATGGCAGAGGATGAGATGGCTGGATGGCATCACCGAATTGATGGACATGAGTCTGAGTGAACCCGGGGAGTTGGTGATAGACAGGGAGGCCTGGCGTGCTGTGGTTCATGGGGTCGCAAAGAGTCAGACACAACTGAGTGACTGAACTGAACTGATAAACATATTTTAAAATACTGAGAGACTGTTTTGCTTGGAGAGATTTAATCATAATATTGAGGTACCTGATCCATCCTGGGTGGCAATAACCCCATTCCTCCACCGATTCATTCATGCAATAATGCATTCTTTCCTTCTTATGCAGGTATTCAAGTACCTGCTGAGATTTAGAAGCTGAATTCCACTCCAAAATAATCTCATCCTCCTCCTTAAATCATCCTCTTCTCTGATGTTGACCATCTCTGAAATGGCAACCCTGTCCATCACTCTCTCCTTTCCTCACTAAGCACCCCTTCCCAACACCATGACAAGCATCCTTGAAAATATAAGTACTGGTTAAACTGCTGACCCCTCAATCAGAGATTCTCTGATTTTTCTTTGAATCCCTCATACAAAGAAGATACATGGTCAGAGTAGGTGTTTAATAAAAATGGAAGGGATGGATGAAAGAAGGAATGAATGACTGGTTCATCCTCCAATGTCTCTCATATTCACATTCTCTTTCTTTCCCTGGGATCATAATTCAGGTGTGTAATCTCTTCAAGCAGACCACTGAAGTCACCTAACGGACAGGGTCTCCATTTCTATTTCCGCTCCATGACCATCCATTCCTGGCACCCCTTCAAGCACGTTTCTCAACTCACTATGTCTCATGAAGCCTTCAGAGCCAACTCCATTTGGCTCCAATTTATCTTTTCAGCCCCACCTCCTGCTACATCCCATTAAATTCCTGGTTTATCCAGTCCAGATGACAAAAATGGCTTTGCCAGTGTTTGAATCTCTATCTCTAGAATATTTCTGCCTGTGCACCCACGGCCCCTCCATCTCATCCAACCGACTTTGAAGGCTTATTTATACAATCTTATTAATTAGTAGTTTACTCTGTCCCCTCGAGGTAAATTTTACTTATAGCGTTCATCACATTATTTCTTATCTTTCAGATATTTGTGATCATATTTTATCTTCCACTACTAAATCATAATCTCATGATGGTGAGAACGTGTGTCTCATTTATGCTTTCCCCACAGTGTCCAGAAAATGCCTTATACATTTTAGGTACCCAATAAACAATTCTCACTGAGTTGAACACAGAAAGGCAATATAGTTCTTACTCTTGAAAGAATAAGGGAGAATATACATGAACGAACACAGTATAGTGAAAGCCATCAACTTTGGGCCCTGGAGATACTTTCTTACTAACAAGAAAATGCAGATTTATACCAGGTACTATTAATATGCCTGACACAGAGAATATAGGATCCTCCGTAGTCTAATGCTTCCATCCCAATCACGGTATCAGCAGTAAAAAGTTAAACATACATATTATTGAGCATTTTCAATTGCTAGTGGACTTAAAGATCTCTTCTAAGTCCCTCATATCAAACATGAAGATGCTGAAGGAAGTCCAAGGAGGTTGATGATGTCCTTGTACCTTTATTTTGTGCCAGATGCTGTGCTAAATGCTTTATATGCAATTTAACTTGAATCCTTACCACCTCATGATGTGGGGACAGTTAATAGTCCACATTCCATAGGCTGGAATGAGGTTTGCAGAGGTTCATAACTTGCCCAAGTTACATAAAGCAAGGAGCAGGCAGAATCAGGGTTGCAATACACATTGTCTAACTTACACATACTCTTTATTATGTGGGCAATGCAAGATCTTCCATGAGTTACAGGTAGGTATGAGATGACAGCTGCGAACTCCCAACATCTGCTTCCTGTCTCCTTCATTTATCACTTTCATTGGGATTTGCCTAGTAAATTTCACAGGTTTTAAGTGCTTAGGAAATGCAAATTAAAATCAAATAAACTTGTTTCATGCCCCTGCGTAGTAGGGGATATTCTTTATAATATACTATGTTCTATATAATATATTATATATATTCTTTATTCTTTGTAATCTTTTGCCTTTTGTGCTTTTCTCTGTTTGAAATTTTCTATAATTGGAATGGACATTTACATACTTTGCTGTGCTCAGTCTCTCAGTTGAGTCCGACTCTCTACGACCCCATGGGTTGTAGCCCACCAGGCTCCTCTGTCCTTGGGATTTTTCAGGCAAGAACACTGAAATGGGTTGCCTTTTCCTCCTCTGTGGGCTCTTCCCAACCCAGTGATCAAACCTGCATCTCCTGCATTGTCAGGCAGATTCTGTACCACTGAGCCCAATATACACAATACTATATATAAAATAGATAACTATTAAGAATCTGCTATACAGTACAGGAAACTCTACTCAATACTCTGTAGTGGACTATATGGAAAGAAAAAGTCTTAAAAAAAAAAAGAAGAGTCGATATATGCGTGTGTGTATATATATATAAAACTGATCCTCTTTGCTGTACACCTGAAACACAGCATTGTAAATCAACTATACTACAATAAAAATTTTTTAAAGGCATAAACTTAAAAGTTGATATTTTATAGTAACTATAAATGGAGTATAACCTTTAAAATTTGTGAATCACTATATTGTATACCTGTAACTTACATAATATTATACATCACCCATACTTCAATTAAAAAGAAAGAAAAACTTAATGAAAAAGCCTATGGCCAAAAATAAAAACAAAATAAAGTAGGATTTATTATTCTTTAACACTAGAGAACCATTCTCTAGGGAAGGACTGTATCAAAAGCTCCTTGGTAGGCTTTATCAGAAATAATCCTTTTTAAGATAATTTTCTACCAAGGCTCATCAAGGAACAGAATTTTAAATTTAGATAATGAACTGGGAGAAAAGTGTATCAGAAGATGAGGAAAGATCAGCATGTATTTGAGATGGAGGGAGTGGATTGCTACTATCTTATTCCCTTCACAGGCAGAGGCTGCCCTCTGCTGGAAGAAATAAGCCTTTACACTCCCTTATCTGATTAAACTGCAGAACTCTTGTTATCAGATGTGCTGCATAAAAGGTTGTAAGATACTAGGTGTAACGTTTACATTCATCATGAGAAAACTTTATTGCTGTGGATCTGAAAGGCAGAATATGAGCTTCAGATTGGTGGATTTAGTCAACGAGGTGATTTTCATATACATCTTAAAAATCACATTTTTACTTTACAATGACCAAATTTGATTTATTGGAATGCCAGAGCCACTAGCCAAGCACTTCTTTTACTCTCCTGTTGGAAGGAAGTACCAAGTTCCCATCACAGGATAATGGTCTAGATTCATAGTAATTGTTCAGCAAATACAAGTTTTCCTTATTATCTTTATCTCCATCACAGTCATATCAAGAGCAGTGTATTAATTTGCTAGCATGCCATAACAAAATACTCAGACTAGGTCACTTAAACAGCAGACACAGTTTTGGAGGCTACAAGCCCCAAATCAAGGTGCCACTGGGGTTGGTTTCTGGAGAAACATCTCTACGTGACTTGCAGACGGCCGCCTTCTCACTGTGTCTTCACGTGGCCTTTCCTCTGTGCATGTGTGAGGTAAGTAAGCTTTGGTATCTCTTCTTTGTGTAAGGATGTCAGTCCCACTGGGTTAAGTTCCACTCTTACGACCTCACTTAAACTTAATTACCTCTGTAAACTGCCTACCTCCAGATAGTCACGTTGAAGCTTGGGACTTCAACATATGAACTTCGTTATTTAGTTGCAAGTCATGTATGACTCTTTGTGACCACATGGACTGCATCACGCCAGGCTTCCCTGTACTTTACCATCTCCGGAGTTTGCTCAGACTCATGTCAGTGATGCCATCCAACCATCTTATCCTCTGTCACCCACTTCTCCTCCTTCCTTCAATCTTTCCCAGCATCAGGGTCTTTTCCAGTGAGTCAGCTCTTCCCATCAGGTGGCCAAAGGATTGGAATTTCAGCTTCAGCATCAGTCTTTCCATTGAATATTCAAGGTTGATTTCCTTTAGGATGGACTGATTGGATTTCCTTGATGCCCAAGGGACTCTCAAGAGTCTTCTCCAGCACCACAGTTCAAAAACATCAATTCTTCGGTGCTCAGCCTTCTTTATGGTCCAACTCTCACATCCACATGATTACTGGAAAAAAACACAGCTTTGACTATATGGACCTTTGTTGACAAAGTGATATGAATTTTAGGAGAACACAATTCAGTCCATAGCAAGGAGGATAATAAAAACATTACTTGGGTACATCTTGGAATGTACAGACAGGCTGGTTGCCTGTCCTTCTGACATTCGTCATTTAGGTCTACAACTAGGTAGAATGAGCACTCAGGCATGATAAAATAACCCCAAATTCCCTTGCCCAGTTCCCTGGATCTTCTAGCATGGAATTCACAGGCTAGCCTCCCACATTTCAAGATTTTCAATGAGGGGTAAAACAAGTTATGTTTAACACAAAAAGGAATTGAATAAATCTTAATTTAAGCTGAAGATTCAACAAGAAAAATCCAGTCCTCAAAGCCATCTGACTAATGGAAGTTTTTTGTTTTTCTGTGCTTTCATCTCACAGCTTAAAGCCAGAATGGATTCTAGTGCTGACCAACTACAGAACAGTCAGCCTGATCTTGTTTTGGACTCACCAACACTCCAAAAGAACTGAAGCAACTGTTGGTTCCTAGAGGGAACTGCTTTACTTTGTACTGGAAATAAATGTTACCTTGTGCCCACAGAAGAATTTTTTGACCTCCCAAGTTGCTATTTCATTCGCACGTCCTTTAAGATCCAAGGCACTATTTGGCATAAGGTAGTAACTACAGCCGGAGAAGGCAATGGCAACCCACTCCAGTACTCCTGCCTGGAAAATTCCATGGGCGAAGGAACCTGGTAGGCTGCAGCCCATGGGGTCACAAAGAGTTGGACACAACTGAAGCGACGCAGCAGCAGCAGCAGCAGCAGCAGCAGCAGCAGCAGCAGCAGTAACTATAGCAGAAACACTGAACATGCTAAGATCTTTGTGGATTTAGTTTTTAAAAATGTTAAACTTGGGCTAGAACATCAACTTTCCCTGGGTCCACCACCACATTTATTTTCAAAGAATAACTCAGGAAAATGGAATAAAACATCAACATCATTTCTATTTTGCTTGCAGAGATTTTAATTTTTCCAGTGCTTTGGAGGTAAGAAATCAATTAGGAACAAAGAAGAAATTAATGCAAAGAAGAAAGTGAAGCTCTTTGTTTGGAACAATGGGTTATCTGGCCTCCTCCTTCCCTTACTATGGAAAATATTTCATCCTTTGACAAGTAAGTAGTCAAAGCTTATTGCCATAGAGTGCTTTCCTTTTGGAAAATAAAAATCCTCGTGGTTTTAAAAATCTTCTTTGTCCCCAAATTGTTCCCATCAGTTTTTTTAAAAACTAAGTAATTTATTTTAATTGGAGGCTAGTTAACTTTACAATATTGTCATGGTTTCTGCCATACACTGACATGAATCAGCCACGGGTGTGCATGTGTCCCCATCCCAAACCCCCCGCGCACCTCCCTCCCCATCCCATCTCTCTGGGTTGTCCCAGTGCACTGGCTTTGGGTGCCCTGCTTCATGCATCAAACTTGGACTGGTCATCTAGTTCACATATGGCAGTACACATGTTTCAACGCCATTCTCTCAAATCATCCAACCCTCTCCTTCTCCTACAGAATCCAAAGTCTGTTCTTTATGTCTGTGTCTCTTTCACTGTCTTGCATATAGGGTAATTGTTACCATCTTTCTAAATTCCATATATATGCGTAATATACTGCATTGGTATTTTTCTGACTTATTTCATCTGTATAATAGGCTCCAGTTTCATCCACCTCATTAGAACTGACTCAAATGTGTTCTTTTTAATAGCTGAGTAATATTCCATTGTGTATTCGTACCTCTACTTTCTTATCTGTTCATCTGCTGATGGACATCTAGGCTGCTTCTATGACCTAGCTATTGTAAACAGTGCTGCAATGAATATTGGGGTACACATGTCTCTTTCAATTCTGGTTTCCTTGGTGTGTATGCCCAGTAGTGGGATTGTTGGGTCATGTGGCAATTCTATTTCCAGTTTTTAAGGAATCTCCACACTGTTCTCCATACTGGCTGTACTAGTTTGCATTCCCACCAACAGTGTAAGAGGGTTCCCTTTTCTCCATACTCTCTCCAACATTTATTGTTTGTAGACTTTTTGATAGCAGCCATTCTGACCAGCATGAGATGGTACCTCATTGTGGTTTTGATTTGCATTTCTCTGATAATGAGTGATGTTGAGCATCTTTTCATGTGTTTGTTAGCCATCTGTATGTTTTCTTTGGAGAAATGTCTGTTTAGTCCTTTGGCCCATTTTTGATTGGGTCCTTTATTTTTCTGGTATTGAGCTGCATGAGCTGCTTGTATATTTTGAAGATTAATTCTTTTGTCAGTTGCTTTATTTGCTATTATTTTCTCCCATTCTGAAGGCTGTCTTTTCATGGTTTTTGAGGGATAGCAGACACTTTAGTGGGCTTCCCAGGTGGCACTAGTGGTAAAGAACCTGCCTGACAATGCAGGAGATGTAAGAGACATGTTTTTGAATTCCTGGGTCAGGGAGATCCTCTGGAGAAGGAAATGGCTACATACTCCAGTATTCTTGCCTGGAGAACACCATGGACACAGGAGCCTGGCGGGCTACAGTCCATAGGGTTGCAAAGAGTCAGACACGACTAAAGTGACTTATACACAGACTTCAGTAACTTCGTCTTTTCAGCAATCTGGAGGGACTCGCTAGTCATGAGCCTTCTCAGCCAGGAAGCCAGACTCTTGAAGATCCAGCCTCAGACTCCCTTTTCAGACACCCCTGTCCTCCTCACCTTCTCCTCCCTCCCACCAACTAACCCACTGGTCCCTAAACATGCTGTTGTCATTACTCTCTTCAATCTCCATGCCTTTGCATGAGTTGTTGCTTTTGTCTAAAACACTTCAACCTCCCTCTTGTTTGCCTATCAAACTTGTAGTAATTTTACATTTTAGATTAAATCATCTGATCCTTTGGAACAGCTTCATGTTCATCCTTCACTACAGAATTCATTTTCATAGAACATATTTCTGGGACAGCACTTCTAATAATGAACGATAATGATTTCTTTACATAGTAACAGCTAGAATTTTTTTAGTATACAATATGGTAAGAACTCAGTGGTATGTTTTACGCGTATTATTTCTACTCCTTTTGTTAAATTCAACAGATGCAGAAACTGAAGCTTAGAGGCATTAAGTGATTTGCCTGAGATGCCATGAGTGTGTGGAGCTCAGATGCGAACCTATTTCCTTTCAGTTCACAAGCCACGTGATTTGTCACTAACTTACACTGCATTCTACTGACCATCTTCCAAGACGATCAGTTCCTTTATGTCAGGGTCACACTGAATTCCTTTTCGCAGTCTTAATGTAAAGCACAGTACATTTTATCTAAGTGTTGTGTTAGAATGTAGGCTGAATGAATAAGTGGAAATTAATGAAGCACTGCAAAAGCTTTCTGAAATAAGCATTATATAGTAAGAACTCTACTTTCTAAGGTTGAGAAAAGAGGTTCTCCAAGGAGGTCTACAAGAACTACTCCTGTTCCAACCCCATATCCTCTCCTCCCATCCTCTTCCCTGACTGTACCCTGTTCGCTGCACTTCAGTCTTTGTTGTTGTCCAGTCGCTCAGATGTGTCTGACTCTATGCGACCCCATGGGCTGCAGCACGCCAGGCCTCCCTGTCCATCATCAACTCCCAGAGCTTGCTCAAACCCATGTCCATTAAGTCAGTGATACCATCCAACCATCTCATCCTCTGTCATCCCCTTCTCCTTCTGACTTCAATCTCTCCCAGCATCAGTCTTCTCTAATGAGTCAGCTGTTTGTATCAGGTGACCAAAAGATTGGAGCTCCAACTTCAGCATCAGTCCTTCCAATGAATATTCAGGATTGATTTCCTTTAGGATGGATTGGTTTGATCTCCTTGCAGTCCAAGGGGCTCTCAAGAGTCTTCTCCAACACCACAGTTCAAAAGTATCAATTCTTCAGCACTCAGCACTTCACTCTAGCAGAGCTGATTAATCCCTACTTCCTCAGAACTGGCAGTGCAGCTGCCCAAGTTGCGCTTACTATTCCCACCCCTCTTTCACCTTCCTCACCAAGCCCCTTCTCATTTTCTACACATATAACCTGTGAAATCTAAAATCCCTGCCAATAACACTACTCTGGACTAATCAGACAAGGAGTAAAGTAAGAATACTAAGAGCTGTAAAAGATCAACCAGTGGGGCAGCAGTGAGGAGTGGTCAGAGGTGAAGGCTCTAGAGTCAGACACAGTTGAGTTCATTCGATGGTGCTGCCACTTTTTTGTTGCATCATTTTGGAAAAGTAGCTAAAGGTCTCTACATGTTATGGAACCATTGATCAAAACCACCTGCCTTGTCCAGGCACAACAATAACCAAATGCATGAGTTGTCTCACAACACGAGGTCCCAATAAGGAACATGTTGCTGACACCAAAAACTAACTGGGAGAATTTGGGAGGGGCCAAAAAGAAGGAGACTCCAGCCCATAATAGTCCTGCCCAGTAACTCTCACACTAGAATCTATCTTGGCAGAGAGATGAATGTACCACCAGGAAGGACCCTGAGTCAGACCAAATATGGGTGCAAGCAAGATGACTGGACAGAGACAATCTGGAAAGCCAATCCTACTACCATAAACCTTGAGACTGCAAGTCACCTAGCAAAGCAGATCTCCTGGGTTCCCTTACCCTGCAGCCTATTTCCAATAAAGTCTTCTGCTTTGTCGGTACATGTGTCTCCTCACAACTCATTTCCAAGTGTTAGATAAGAGCCCACTCTTGGGCCTTGAAAGGGTTCCATCTTCCAGCAACATACAGGACAATTTTTAAAATCTACCCATGTCCTAGGGTAATTCTGAGAATTCATGCCTCTAAAGCTTAGGATTTTGTACAATATAAACACTCAGGAGTGACCCCATAGATGGGAGCCCACCAGGCTCCCCCATCCCTGGGATTCTCCAGGCAAGAAACACTGGAGTGAGTTGCCATTTCGTTATCCAATCAAGGAATATTAGCTGATATTATTAATAAAAGAGGAAACTGTATCCCTTCATAGATGAGTGGTCTTGCCAAGGGCTTCTCTGGTGGCTCAGCAGTGAAAAACCTGTCTGCCAATGCAAAAGGCCCAGGTTCGATCCCTGAGTCAGGAAGATCCCCTGGAGGAGGAAATGGCAACCCACTCCAGTATTCTGGGAAATTCCATGGACAGAGGACCCTGGCGAGCTACAGTCCATGGGGTCACAAACAGCTGGACATGATTGAGGGAGCATGAGTGTGGTCTTACAGAAAGGAAAGAAAACCTCTCTCCAGATTTTAAGGCCCAACTTTCAGTGACCTGATGGAAAAAAGTAACTCCTGGGCTATGTTCATGGATGCAAGACTCACTGTCTTGCATACTCAGGTAAAGACTCATTGTCTATGAGTAGTTCCTAGAAAGCACATTGAAATTTGGGATCAGAAAGCAAAGACTATAGTCCTCCATCTAGTAAAACAGGTAACAACTCCACACCCTGTGATTTTTGGCAGAGATTGATTCAAGGGC
Source organism: Ovis aries (assembly GCF_016772045.2). Classification (NCBI taxonomy): domain Eukaryota; kingdom Metazoa; phylum Chordata; class Mammalia; order Artiodactyla; family Bovidae; genus Ovis; species Ovis aries. The sequence goes on from NC_056062.1 coordinate 48,360,070, forward strand.
AACAGTTCAGGAAAAACAGGCTATTTCCTGTTTTATGGAAATAGCTCATAAACACATGGGCTATACTCTTTGAACTCAAGTATGTCAGGCCTCCAGTGACTCATGCTCACAGAAGTTCTTAATTGTGAAGCAAAGACACTTAACAAGTGTTGAGTTTTCACGGAAAATTAATGACGATTTCTTTAGAGGTACAAAGAGGGAACATGGTAGGGGTGGGGAAGAGAGGAAACAGCATACAACAAGGAGCAGGGATCCATGGAGAGACTTAGGAAGGCAAGCAAGTTCATGTGCCCAACTCACAGTGAGGGCAAAGAATACCAAAACGTCAAGAGTTTGGAGCAGGGAAATGCTTGCTGCAGGGCCCTGTAAGGAGATGGGTGGCTCATGTCTTAAAAAAGAAAAAAGCCATACTCCCCAAAAGCTTTTAGCAAGCCCCTTTCTAGGAAAGGTGAGGGAGGGGTGTGGTTAGTTGTTGAAAACCTCTTGGTGTCAGATCTTTTGTTCTTGAGGTCAGGTCATGGTAGGGTCAGAGTATTCCAGTAAACCTTCACCAAAAATATTATTCTCTGTTCTGAGAAGAAAGGGCAGAGTCCCAAGGCTCAGCTTCCCTCTCCAGGTCCAGGGCCTGGCTAAGACCTGAATAGGCTGCCTGGGAGTGATTGTTCAGCACCCAGTCAATGTCCTTCTGCCACTGCCCAGGCCAACTCAAGAGGCAGATCTAAGCTGACGGCACCTTTAAGGCCGGCTCCTCAGACTCTGCTCAGCCAGGATCACCAGAGAGCCAGGCGCCCAGGGCCTAGCGGGCCCTCAGGCTTTTCACTTAAACTGGGGAGAATCATTTGTATTTGGCCTTGGAATATGGAATGAAGCAGGGCAAAGGTTAATAGAGTTTTGCCAAGAGAATGCACTGGTCATAGCAAACACCCTCTTCCAACAACACAAGAGAAGACTCTACACATGGACAGCACCAGATGGTCAACACCGAAACCAGATTGATTATATTCTTTGCAGCCAAAGATGAACAAGCTGTATACAGTCAGCAAAAACAAGACTGGGAGCTGACTGTGGCTCAGATCATGAGCTCATTGCCAAATTCAGACTTAAATTGAAGAAAGTAGGGAAAACCACTAGACCATTCAGGTATGACCTAAATCAAATCCCTTACAAGTATACAGTGGAAGTGAGAAATAGATTTAAGGGGCTAGATCTTATAGATAGAGTGCCTGACGAACTATGGACTGAGTTTCCTGATATTGTACAGGAGACAGGAATTAAGACCATCCCCACGGAAAAGAAACGCAAAAAAGCAAAATGGCTGTCTGGGGAGGCCTTACAAATAGCTGTGAAAAGAAGAGAAGCAAAAAACCAAGGAGAAAAGGAAAGATATAAGCATCTGAATGCAGAGTTCCAAAGAATAGCAAAGAGAGATAAGAAAGCCTTCCTCACCGATCAATGCAAAGAAATAGAGGAAAACAACAGAATGGGAAAGACTAGAGATCTCTTCAAGAAAATTAGAGATACCAAGGGAACATTTCATGCAAAGATGGGCTCAATAAAGGACAGAAATGTATGGACCTAACAGAAGCAGAAGATATTAAGAAGAGGTGGCAAGAATACACAGAAGAACTGTACAAAAAGATCTTCACAACCAAGATAATCATGATGGTGTGATCACTCACCTAGAACCAGACATCCTGGAATGTGAAGTCAAGTGGGCCTTAGGAAGCATCACTACAAACAAAGCTAGTGGAGGTGATGGAATTCCAGCTAAGCTATTTCAAATCCTGAAAGATGATGCTGTGAAAGTGCTGCACTCAATATGCCAGCAAATTTGGAAAACTCAGCAGTGGCCACAGGACTGGAAAAGGTCAGTTTTCATTCTAATCCCAAAGAAAGGCAATGCCAAAGAATGCTCAGACTACCGCACAATTGCACTCATCTCACACGCTAATAAAGTAATGCTCAAAATTCTCCAAGCCTGGCTTCAGCAATACATGAACCGTGAACTTCCAGATGTTCAAGCTGGTTTTAGAAAAGGCAGAGGAACCAGAGATCAAATTGCCAATATCCGCTGGATCATGGAAAAAGCAACAGAGTTCCAGAAAAACATCTATTTCTGCTTTATTGACTATGCCAAAGCCTTTGACTGTGTGGATCACAATACACTGTGGAAAATTCTGAAAGGGATGGGAATACCAGACCACCTGACCTGCGTCTTGAGAAACCTATATGCAGGTCAGGAAGCAACAGTTAGAAGTGGACATGGAACAACAGACTGGTTCCAAATAGGAAAAGGAGTATGTCAAGGCTGTATCTTGTCACCCTGCTTATTTAACTTCTATGCAGAGTACATCATGAGAAACGCTGGGTTGGAAGAAACACAAGCTGGAATCAAGATTGCCAGGAGAAATATCAATAACCTCAGATATGCAGATGACATCACCCTTATGGCAGAAAGTGAAGAGGCACTAAAAAGCCTCTTGATGAAAGTGAAAGAGGAGAGTGAAAAAGTTGGCTTAAAGCTCAACATTCAGAAAATGAAGATCATGGCATCTGGTCCCATCACTTCATGGGAAGTAGATGGGGAAACAGTGGAAACAGTGGCAGACTTGATTTTGGGGGGGCTCCAAAATCACTGCAGATGGTGACTGCAGCCATGAAATTAAAAGATGCTTACTCCTTGGAAGAAAAGTTATGACCAACCTAAATAGCATATTGAAAAGCAGAGACATTACTTTGCCAACAAAGGTCTGTCTGGTCAAGGCTATGGTTTTTCTAGTAGCCATGTATGGATGTGAGAGTTGGACTGTGAATAAAGCTGAGTGCCAAAGAATTGATGCTTTTGAACTGTGGTGTTGGAGAAGACTCTTGAGAGTCCCTTGGACCGCAAGGAGATCCAACCAGTCCATTCTAAAGGAGATCAGTCTTGGGTGTTCTTTGGAAGGAATGATGCTAAAGCTGAAACTCCACTACTTTGGCCACCTCATGTGAAGAGTTGACTCGTTGGAAATGACTCTGATGCTGGGAGGGACTGTGGGCAGGAGGAAAGGGGGGCGACAGAGGATGAGATGGCTGGATGGCATCACTGACTCGATGGACATGAATCTGAGTGAACTCCGGGAGTTGGTGATGGACAGGGAGGCCTGGTGTGCTGTGATTCATGGGGTTGCAAAGAGTCAGACATGACGGGGCGAATGATCTAAACTGAACTGAACTGAATAGGAACCAACATACAGTTGTCGCAAATACCAATTACCCCCTTTAGCTCCCAATTAACTCCCAATTGCCCCTCTTTATCGGAAAAGGCAATGGCACCCCACTCAAGTACTCCTGGCCTGGAAAATCCCATGGACGGAGGAGCCTGCTGGGCTGCAGTCCATGGGGTCGCTGAGGGTCAGACATGACTTAGCGACTTCACTTTCACTTTTCATTTTCATGCATTGGAGAAGGAAATGGCAACTCACTCCAGCGTTCTTGCCTGGAGAATCCTAGGAATGGCGGAGCCTGGTGGGCTGCCGTCTCTGGGGTCACACAGAGTTGGACACTACTGAAGTGACGCAGCAGCAGCAGCCCCTCTTTATCAACAGCCCAAACCACGGAGTGGGACCAGAAGTAATGATATGCAATATCCTTGCAACTTCAGCTGGACCAATATTTGAAATTTGAATGGAGATACTGAAGCTAGTGGAAACTGTTACCTTAATAGCACTGTCCGGTGTACTTCAGTTGCTGAGGCCTCCATGGGCCTTGACCCACAAAAACTACCGCAGCCCTTAGGTCAAGGCTTAGGCTTGGGTACGAGGCAGCCAGGCCAAGGGCTCTGGAGCTCTGCCAGACGCAACCCAAGCCTGGAGGGCTTCAGGAGAAGGCTGCAATCCACCTCACACCACACTCTCTGCCATGAGGACCACAGTGAGCTGACTGTTAGTGGAGCTGATCCTCAAACCTCAGAGCTCAGGGTCTCGCGAGAACAGTGCTCAGGGTCTCGCGAGAACAGTGCTGAGCGTGTCCAGATAATGACTGTGTGGCCTGCTCCACCCCTATTATAGAAAGGTAATAAGACCAACTGGTTTAAACTGTATTTCTTCTGCTGCTAACGAGCCATGTACTTCCTTTACCTTGGCCTATAGATTTCCCAACAACTTCTTTGACAAGTAAAGGAAACATTTTCCATTTCTAAGTATCCCTCTAGACTATAGGCTATGCCCCCAAACAATGGTTCCTTGGGGAGACGGGAGGTGGGGACAAAAAACCCTTTGTTGGAAGCAGCATAGTGTGGTAGTCAGAGCAGGAGCTTGAAGTAAGATGGAAGTTATTTCCATTTCAGACAGTAATTGCAGGGATTCAATGCAAATATCTATGAACCATCCTTAGCATGATGCTAACACTCAACCTTTGGTAGCTATTTATAGAAGGAAGGAAAGAAGGAATGAGGGGAAGAAAAAAGGATGGAAAAAAGAAAGAAGGGAAGGAGAGAAGGAAGAAAGGAATTTTTAAAGTAACCTAATTATATTTGTGTTAGATTCTCAATGCCCTATTATAATACATCTACTTTATATTATCTATTTTTTAATTGAAGTATAGTTGATTGACAATATGTCAATTTCTGATATACAGTGAGGTGATTCATATATATGTGTGTATGTATACATATAATTTTCAAGCTTTTCCATTATATATTATTGTAAGATATTGACTCTAATTCCCTGTGCTATACAGTAAATCCTTGTTATCTGTTTTACATACAGTGGTGTATCTGTTAATTCCATACTCCTAATTTATCCCTCCCCCTTCCTCTTTAGTAACCATGAATTTGTTTTCTATGTCTATTTGAAATACTAAGTAGAATGAGAAAACCCATCCATAGTCCATCCATTCCCAAATTCATCTTGCTATTCTAGGGATTATCACAGGTGCCTGGATGTATCAGATCATGGAACAGTTTTCATCTTAAAGGAGATTCTTGTTTTGGTTATAACCAATGGAAAATTCACCTCATTCTTCCCAGGGAGCAAGCAATTTGACCAAATTAAGCTGAGTCTGATTTTGTGAGCAATTCAAGCCTCATCTCAAGAAAGTTACTATGTAGAAATTGCTGGAGAGTGCCAGAGATAGATCCCTTGAGTTCCCACCCTAGAAGTGAAAACACTGCAGATCCCTCACTAACAAGCATCTGACTGTGCTTGAGAATGATCCACCTGTCCTGCTAGAAGAGTTGGCATTGGTGTCTCAGTCCTAATCCTAGGTAAGGAGAAAAGGCATTGAGAAAACTAGAATAAAATGGAACAAACTCACTCTCCGCATTTCCAACTTATAGGAATTGCTGTACCTTTCTCTCCTCCTTCCTCCTCAACTAGAGTGAAAGCTCCTGAGGCTGGGGAGCAGATCTTTTGCCAAGTGCCCCAGGCAGCAAATGCTCAATAAAAGTTTATGGAATTGTTGAGTTGAATTTACTGTGACATTAAAACACAACTTTTCCCTGGTGTGGGAGTGCCTATTTCTGCTCGGTCTTCTCAAGGGATTATATTTGTCCACCTCTACTTTCCCTGACAGTAGTTGGGAAAAAGGCACGTGAGTATTAAGTGGCTAAGTGCAGCAGTTGCTGCTGCTGCTAAGTTGCTTCAGTGGTATCCAACTCTTTTCGACCCCATGGACTGTAGCCCGCCAGGCTCCTCTGTCCATAGGATTCTCCAGACAAGAATACTGGAGTGGGTAGCCCTGCCCTCCTCCAAGGGATCTTCCTTATCCAGAGGCTGAACCGCATCTCTTAAGTCTCCTGCATTGGCAGGCAGGTTCTTCACCACTTGTGCCATCTGGGAAGCCCCAAACTGACAGAAATGGTCTGGACCTAACAGAAGCAGAAGATATTAAGAAGAGGTGGCAAGAATACACAGAAGAACTGTACAAAAAAGATCTTCATGACTCAGATAATCACGATGGTATGATCACTAATCTAGAGCCAGACATCCTGGAATGTGAAGTCAAATGGGCCTTGGAAAGCATCACTATGAACAAAGCTAGTGGAGGTGATGGAATTCCAGTTGAGCTGTTTCAAATCCTGAAAGAGGATGCTGTGAAAGTGCTGCACTCAATATGCCAGCAAATTTGGAAAACTCAGCAGTGGCCACAGGACTGGGAAACATCCGTTTTCATTCCAATCCCAAAGAAAGGCAATGCCAAAGAATGCTCAAACTACTGCACAATTGTACTCATCTCCCATGCTAGTAAAGTAATTCTCAAAACTCTTCAAGCCTGGCTTCAGCAATACATGAACCAGGAACTTCCAGATGTTCAAGCTGGTTTTAGAAAAGGCAGAGGAACCAGAGATCAAATTGCCAATATCCGCTGGATTATGGAAAAAGCAAGAGAGTTCCAGAAAAACATCTATTTCTGCTTTATTGACTATGCCAAAGCCTTTGACTGTGTGGATCACAATACACTGTGGAAAATTCTGAAAGAGATGGGAATACCAGACCACCTGACCTGCCTCTTGAGAAACTTATATGCAGGTCAGGAAGCACCAGTTAGAACTGGACATGGAACAATAGACTGGTTCCAAATAGGAAAAGGAGTACGTCAAGGCTGTATCTTGTCATCCTGCTTATTTAGCTTATATGCAGGGTACATCATGAGAAACACTGGACTGGAAGAAGCACAAGCTGGAATCAAGATTGCCGGGAGAAATATCAATCACCTCAGATATGCAGATGACACCACCCTTATGGCAGAGAGTGAAGAGGAGCTAAAAAGCCTCTTGATGAAAGTGAAAGAGGAGAGTGAAAAAGTTGGCTTAAAGCTCAACATTCAGAAAACGAAGATCGTGGCATCTGGTCCCATCACTTCATGGGAAGTAGATGGGGAAACAGTGGAAACAGTGGCAGACTTTATTTTGGGGGGCTCCAAAGTCACTGCAGATGGTGATTGCAGCCATGAAATTAAAAGATGCTTACTCCTTGGAAGAAAAGTTATGACCAACCTAGATAGTATATTGAAAAGCAGAGACATTACTTTGCTGACTAAGGTCCTTCTAGTCAAGGCTATGGTTTTTCCAGTAGTCATGTATGGATGTGAGAGTTGGACTGTGAAGAAGGCTGAGCACCAAAGAATTGATGCTTTTGAAGTGTGGTGTTGGAGAAGACTCTTGAGAGTCCCTTGGACTGCAAGGAGATCCAACCAGTCCATTCTGAAGGAGATCAGCCCTGGGATTTCTTTGGAAGGACTGATGCTAAAGCTGAAACTCCACTACTTTGGCCACCTCATGCAAAGTGTTGACTCATTGGAAAAGACTCTCATGCTGGGAGGGATTGGGGGCAGGAGGAGGAGGGGACGACAGAGGATGAGATGGCTGGATGGCATCACTGACTCGATGGACGTGAGTCTGCGTGAACTCCGGGAGATGGTGATGGACAGGGAGGCCTGACATGCTATGATTCATGGGGTCGCAAAGAGTCGGACACGACTGAGCGACTGAACTGAACTAATGAGAATGTCCAAACCATAAATAATATGTTTGCTGGAAATGAATAAAAACAAGTTAAGTTTTAAAAAGATGAATCATTGGGACTGTGTATATTGATAAAATCTTCTAGTCTCCAATCACTCTTAACTTCTAGAAATAATGGTATATGATATTCATAAATAGAGAATTCTTAGAAAATATATATTGAAAGGGCAAAACTTTTAAATATACCCCACAACCTTCCCTAGTAACAGAGAAGAGGTGAACAGTGATGACATCAGTGTAGTTCTCACACCCAACCAGAATTTACAGACAGAGAGCTCTTGCTGAGTGTTAATGGTGAAATCCACGTTAAGCCTAAACATGACATTAAAGACTCTGTAGTTTTAAGGCATTCTCCCCAGGTAGAAAAAGTCTGCCAGGAGGAGAAATGGTGTGTTCCAGAACACTTTGGTTTTGTGACTGCCACTCAGTTTGAAACGATAATTATATTACTAATAAAATTAATGCCCTTTCCGTTTCTTTTCAGAATCCTACTCAATCCTTTCTCCAAGGGGTAACCAGCACTGTCAATTGAGTATTTATCATTTCTACGCATTTCTGTTACTTCTGCTACTTAGGTGGGTGTCTCCAAGCAACATAGAGCATTACTTTGCCTGTTTCAACTTTATATAAGTAGAATCCTGCTCTGTGTTTCTGCAGGGTTGTTTTTTTTTGCTGCACATCAAGAAAAAGATTTATAAGCTTGCTTATATTCATTTTCAAAACTTCTGATCTTCAAAAGACCAGAGGCAAAAGGAATAAGCCTTAGATGGGGAGATGATAGTTGTAAAACTCATTAGTGATGATCACCACCCAGACACTAAGTTCACAACTTATGTCAGGTTGAAACTTGAGTCTCTTGCACTCCCTTTCCAGGCCTCTGGACAAATGCGCCCTACAGTGCCTCAAATGATAATGTCATTAACTCTGGACCCACAAAGCCTTCCTGTCATATTACAGCTGCTCAGTGATGAGAACAGATCAGAAATCAAGATCAAGTTCAGACCGTTTGTTTGGAGACCACCCAGAAAAGACGTTGTCTGTGCCAAGAAACCCACCAGCTAAATTAGACAAGCTAGATAATACCAAAGGAAAGAAAAAGAAACCAGGGATATGGTGAGTAATTGCTGGTGACTGATAAGCTTATAAAGGAAATCTTAAAACTCAAACTAAAAGGTCAGCTGAAGTGACAATCAGAGTCCTCAGCATTGTGGAATGTGAGGTCATGAGATAATCCACTGCGGTCACTGAACATGACCCCCCAGAAGATAGGTCCAACTTCTCTGCGAAACCTGTAAATATGATCTTACTAGAAAACAGTCTTTGCAGATATGATTAAAGAACTCAAGACAGGGTCATTCTGGATAATCCAGAAAGTGGAAGTGTTAGTCACTCACTCATCTCTGACTCTTTGTGACCCCCATGGATTGTAGCCCGACTCTTTGCAACCCTGTAGACTGTAACCCACTAAGCTCCTCTGTCCATGGGATTCTCCAGACAAAAATACTGTGGGTTGCCATTCCCTTCTGCAGGGGATCTTCCCAATCCAGGGATCAAACCCAGGTCTCCTGCATTGCAGGCAATTTCTTTACTGTCTAAGCCACCAGGGCAGCCCCAGGTGGAGCCTAAATCCAATGGCTAGTATTTTATAAGAGACGAAAGAGAAGACACAGAAGGGGAGAGGCATATGAAAACAGAGCCAGGGACTGGAGTGATGTGTCCGCAAGCCTGGGAACGCCTGCAGCCAGGAGGCACTGGAGGAGAGGAGCTTTGCTAGTGCCTTTGGAGGAAGTGCTGCCTTGTTGACGCACCTTTCTGAATTCATCAGAAAGCCGATTGTATCTTCATTGTCTATTTGAAGACAGCTGGCTTCCTCTGTTCTCTGTTAACCTCCAGACCTGATGAACTATCTGCATCTTCCACAAGCATAGTCTCTTTCAGTGACCCAAATAGGAACAGAAACTTGGGAAAATTAATAAAACCTCATACCAGATGGCTAGAGACATCATTAATTTACTTGGGGCCTGCAACTTAAAAAAAAAAAATTACAGCCTAGTTTTAATTTTACCAGTTTAATCTTAAATGGACATACATACGAAGTTATAAATTGGGGATAAAAGGATACAACTGTGCGAACAGAGATTAAACAGGTTAGCAGTAGAGTGTGTGAAAAACAAACTAAATCAACAGAGACTGAGACACAGGGAAGACTATGTGAGAACACAGGGAGAAGACTGCTGGATAGCCACAAGCCAAGAAAAGAGGCCCCCAAAGAAACCAGCCCTGCCAACACTTTGAGCTTGAACTTCTCGCTTTCAGCACCAGAGGGAATAAATTCCTATTGTTGGAGTTAAAAAAAAAATTGAAAATTGAAAATGACATGGACATGCTGATCAATAACAACAATTCTGGGCTGCATTAATAAGAATGTAAGAATGGAGCAAAGCAGACAGTAGACTGGGTCTACTCTGTCCGTTCCTGGAATCTACGCCATGCTAAGAGCAACATCTGCAAACTTAACTTACCCAATGGAAAGCAACTAAGCCTTTAGAGTGTGGGTGTCATGACCAATGAACAGCAGATGAAACAGTTCATGATTTTCAGCTTGGAGAGAATCTTTAGGGTAAATGTGATGCTGTCTTCTTGCCGTCAAAGGACCGTCACAGGAATTCGATTGAACTCGGGGTACCAGTGGGCAGAAATGGTGGAAGTGGGTGGGCCTTCAAGAGGCTAACAAGAGTTCATCAGGGAAGGGGTGGGTGAGGGGGGATCAAGAGTGTGTTGTATCATAGAAGCCAAAGGGACAGTTCCTGGCCAGGTGGTGTTTGTATGGAAAGAGACCCAGTCACCAGCACCATGCAAACTGAGGGAGACAGAGGACTTTTCTAGAAAGGGAGAAATCTTTGAAGACACTCACATTTGCATTCTGTTTTTTTATCACGTATCTATTCGTCCTGGAGTTTAGCTAATCTGTAAAAACACAATAACAAGAACAACAACTCATCTATCCTCTACATTTACTATGGGTCTTAATGGTCGTCCACTGTTGCCAACCACCTGTGAGGAAAGTTCTAGTTTTTTTTTTTTTAAAGGTTTTTAAACATAATATTATTTGTTTATTTTTGGTTTCGGTGGGTCTTCGTTGGTTGTGGCAAGGGGCGAGCACTCCCATTGTGTGTGGGCTTCCCGCTGTGGTGGGTTCTCTTGTTACACACTGTGCACTCTAGGAAGTGAAGGCTTCAGCAGCTGTGGCTCCTGGGCTCTACAACACAGGCTCAATAGTTGTGGTGCACCGGCTTAATTGCTCCATGGCACATAGGATCTTCCTAGACTAGAGATCGAACCCGTGTCTCCTGCATTGGCGGCAGATTCTTTGCCACTGAGTCACCAGGGAAGCCCAAGGGCATTCTAGTTTAATGGAGAAAGGCATCATCCCTTTTGTGCTCACCTAGGCCGGGTGCAGAGCAGCGTTCGTTCACGCATCACTCTCCCAGCCACTCTCTTAGATATTCACTTCATTTTACAGATGAGGAATCTGAGAGTTTGGAGCAGTTAACCAGCAATGAAAGAATTTAGTTGTTGCATAGTAATCTCCGCCACAGTACAAGGAGTTTTCCAAAATAACTTTAATTCTTACTCAGTTTCACACCCTCTTTCTTATGATACCACTCTTGACCACAGGGGGGAAGTATAGACTCATTTTAATGTGTTCATTTTACATGACCAGTTTTACCTATTCTTACTTTTACCTACTTTTAATCAAAACAAAGTGCAAAAATCTATATTACCATTTTTTAATGCTTCTGTTTTTATCCACAATATTATTTGGCTGGAGTGAAGAACCAAAATGGACTTCCCTAGTGGCTCAGATGGTAAAGAATCTGCCTGCAATGTGGGAGACCTGGGTTCAATCCCTGGGTTGGGAAGATTCCCTGGAGGAGGGCATGATAACCCACTCCAGTATTCTTGCTTGGAGAATCCACACGGACAGAGGAGCCTGGCAGGCTACAGTCCATGGGGTCACAAAGAGTCAGACACGACTGAGCGACTAAGCACAGCACAGCACAAGAACCAAAATGGACAGAGTGAATAGAACTCTGTACTGCACTAGACTGTGTGTTTTCCTCTTAAAGCGCAAACACAGAATTCATACCTGTGGATGCAGGTTTTCCATGAGAAGGAGCAGAATGATTCTAGTATTTTCATAAAGATGTAGCAAGTGAACCTACCACTTGCTGTTTGTTCTTAAAGACAAGGCCCAGGTCTAACAGGTATAAAGTGGCCATAATCATCCCCATTTATTTCTTGCAGGATTGTTGGAAGTTCAAATGAACTGATCATCACTGGTCCTTCCTTGAATAACTCCTGCTCCAAAAATCTTCTAGGAACTGTAACACTGCTAACAAATATGACCAAATGATAAGGCAAGTAATACATCTGTGTCTCATTCATAGATGAAGTAAAGAATCCTCCTGCAATGCCGGAGACCTGGATTCGATCCCTGGGTTGGGAAGATCCCCTGGAGAGGGGAAAGGCTACCCACTCCAGTATTCTGACCTGGAGAATTCCATGGACTGTATAGTCCATGGGGTCATAAAAAGCCGGACACGACTGAACCACTTTCACTTCACTTCACATAAACTAAGTACTTGTGGGTAGCTTCATAAAGCAGTTTTCCAGAAGGGCTCTGATAGCAAGAGTGTCCTTAAAAAATTACTACAGAGGATCTGAGACTCCCCAGATGGCCCATAGGTGAAAGAAATACGGACTGTGTTGTGGGTGCTCCTAACAGTTTGACACATGTGCATAGCCCAGTTTGTAAGCCTCTTTGGATCCCCTCAGCATGGCTAGGTCTCCAGAAAGACCCCTGCCACCAGCTGCTTTCTTGATGGTTGCAGAGAGAGAAGATACACTTCCAGGGAAGTAAATTTTGTTGCACTCCATAGCTGTCTTTTAGAAATGAATGATGGCTTATGGTGAACGATGTCGGATTCGTGATCTCTGAAGATTAAGCTTCAGGACCAGAGATCAGACTTGACCACTCAGGGCTCTTGTGTGGCAGAAGTTTTATTGCAATGAAAGGAGATAGAGAAAGCTTCTTATATAGACATCAGAAGGGGGCGGAGAGTGCCGCCGCCACAAGTGTTAGCTAGTGTTAGCGAGGGAGTTATATGCTTTTTAAATTCAGTTCAGTCGCTCAGTCGTGTCCAACTCCTTACAACCCCATGGACTGCAGCACGAGAGGCCTCCCTGTCCATCACCAACTGCCAGAGTTTACTCAAACTTATGTCCATTGAGTAGGTGATGACATCCAAGCATCTCATCCTCTGTCGTCCCCTTCTCCTGCCCCCAATCTTTCCCAGCATCGGGGTCTTTCCAAATGAGTCAGTTCTTTGCATCAGGTGGCCAAAGTATTGGAGTTTCAGCTTCAACATCATTCCTTCCAACGAACGCCCAGGACTGATCTCCTTTAGGATGGACTGGTTGGATCTCCTTGCAGTCCAAGGGACTCTCAAGAGTCTTCTCCTATACCACAGTTCAAAAGCATCAGTTCTTCGGTGCTCAGCTTTCTTTATAGTCCAACTCTCACATCCATACTTGGTTACTAGATAAACCATAGCCTTGACTAGACAGACCTTTGTTGCCAAAGTAATGTCTCTGCTTTTTAATATGCTGTCTAGGTTGGTCATTCTTCCAAGGAGCAAGTGTCTTTTAATTTCATGGCTGCAATCACCATCTGCAGTGATTTTGGAGCCCCCCAAAATAAAGTCTGTCACTGTTTCCACTGTTACCCCATCTATTTGCCATGAAGTGATGGGACCAGATGCCATGATCTTAGTTTTCTGAATGTAGTTTTTAAAATTAGTTATTATAGTAAATCAAAAGAATGTCTCAAGGCTGTAAAGATCTTACTAGACCCACTCCCATAATTTACATTTTAAGATAACAGGATTAGCCAGAAGGTTTTCAGGAAGGAGAAACTGTCCTCAAGCAGGATTGTTGCTATATAATCCTTAATACAGAGTTTAAACTGAGTTGTTTGTTGTTTAATCATCAGTTCTGGGCTTAAAGAAAAAGAAAAAAAAAAGTTATGTGACTAAGCCTAGGGAATGGAGAGAGAGAGAGAGAGAGAGAGAAAGATGTTTGTTCTTTCCTCCTTCTTGAGAATTCCAGACCCCTATCTCCACTTTGAGAGCCCCAGACACCTTTCTCCTCCTCTGCCGGGGTCCAGCCCCAGCGGATCCAGGGTAATTCGAAGGGGAGACGGAATCAGCGTCCTAGGAAAAAACGTATTTAATTACAGATATAAAGAGAGATTAGAAAGGAATAGTGTAGTAGGAAGATTAGTGGAGAAAAGAGGCTGAATAACTTGGTTTACGTGGAATACCAATCACCACCTACGTAGGCCACAGGTGTCTTTCCATTCTCCTGAAGGAGAGGAGGCACTGAGGCCTCCCCAGTCCGATCTTAGAACCCCAGGCAAAATTAGCAGGCTTGGTGAGTACCCACGTTCCAGATGGGAATTCAGCCAGAAGGGGAAAGAAAGAACGACATGGGGGAATCAGTCTTTCCAGAAACTGATCCGATTCATTTTTCAGGTTTGCTTATATACTTTTTGTTATACATAGGGATGAATACAGAGTCGCGCGGGGGTCAGCAGACCTGACGCTTGTCAAAATCAGGTGCTTCATATAAAATTATACAAAGGTCTTATGGGTTTTACATCATCTTCTGGCCATGAGGCCTGCTGACATTTTATGGCCCTTTCTGATAATGGTCAGTCAACCAGAAAACTTATTTTTTCCAGGGGTGATGTTTTCTTAAACCAATCACCACCCTCCAAATAAAGTTGCATTCTCCAACTTTAGTGGGTTACAATCAAGAAAGGGTGTAGTGGGTTACAATCAAGAAAGGAATTTACTTAGCCTAAGGTTTAACATGATTAATCTTAAAGGTTAATACTTATTTTTCCTATATGCTAATTATATTCATTATAAGGGCAAGGAATATGGAGTTTTAGCAGCAAATATTGGCTCAACAAATGAAAACCCTTCACCAGGATTCCCCTTAAGATCTATTTAGTCTTAAGATAGTGATAAAGTTACATTTTTACATAGCAAGGAGACTGATTTATAACAAAGTATAGTGATCTATAACAAAAGAGAAAATTCATTAACTCAAAAAGTATAGTATTGCTAACATCAAAAACTACTATATTTCCTTTTCTATATTCCAAATACATTAATATATTCCCAGGTGCCTAAGGATATGGAGGCCTGGCGGCAATCATTGACTCAACAATGAGAAAGGCCCTATGCTAATTAAGATTATCAAAATATTCCAAACTCTCTGCGCTGTTTATGGTTGACAGGTAGTAAACAATCATGTGCATAGTGGCAGGAGTATGGATAATCCTGTCACACAAGCTAGTCTATCAGCAGAGAGGTTTGACTTGAGACAACCTTGTCACGCCCAGGGCAGGAAATACTGGCAATTACTGGCACCACAAATGAAAATCCCTTTACCAATATAATTCCTAACCAACCCACTATACTAATAATTTCTAACTTCCCAAAAAGAATCTGCCTTTAGTAGGTCTAAAACATCTCGTGCCTCTCACGGTTGGGAGGCTGTAAACAATCACATGTGGCCAGACGAACCAGTACAGGCAGGCTGGATAACCTTCAGAGGAGTTCCTAAGTTGAAACACTCTTGTCATGCCCAGGAATTTTTATTGACTTGGAGCTGTAAGTTAACTCCTTCTCCGAGAGAGGTAATGGGGGTCAGTTCAGTACAGTTGCTCAGCCGTGTCTGACTCTTTGCGACCCCATGAATCACAGCACGCCAGGCCTCCCTGTCCATCACCAACTCCCGGAGTTCACTCAGACTCATGTCCATCGAGTCAGTGATGCTATCCAGCCATCTCGTCCTCTGCCGTCTCCTTCTTCTCCTGCCCCCAATCCCTCCCAGCATCAGAGTCTTTTCCAATGAGTCAACTCTTCCCATGAGGTGGCCAAGTATTGGAGTTTCAGCTTTAGCATCATTCCTTCCAAAGAAATCCCAGGGTTGATCTCCTTCAGAATGGACTGGTTGGATCTCCTTGCAGTCCAAGGGACTCTCAAGAGTCTTCTCCAACACCACAGTTCAAAAGCATCAATTCTTCGGCACTCAGCCTTCTTCACAGTCCAACTCTCACATCCATACATGACTACTGGAAAAACCATAGCCTTGACTAGATGGACCTTAGTCGGCAAAGTAATGTCTCTGCTTTTGAATATACTATCTAGGTTGGTCATAACTTTTCTTCCAAGGAGTAAGCGTCTTTTAATTTCATGGCTGTAATCATCATCTGCAGTGATTTTGGAGCCCCCCAAAATAAAGTCTGCCACTGTTTCCACTGTTTCCCCATCTATTTCCCAGGAAGTGATGGGACTGGATGCCATGATCTTCATTTTCTGAATGTTGAGCTTTAAGCCAACTTTTCCGCTCTCCTCTTTCACTTTCATCAAGAGGCTTTTTAGCTCCTCTTCACTCTCTGCCATAAGGGTGGTGTCATCTGCATATCTGAGGTTACTGATATTTCTCCTGGCAATCTTGATTCCAGCTTGTGTTTCTTCCAGTCCAGCGTTTCTCATGATGTACCCTGCATATAAGTTAAATAAGCAGGGTGACAAGATACAGCCTTGAACATACTCCTTTTCCTATTTGGAACCAGTCTGTTGTTCCATGTCCAGTTCTAACTGTTGCTTCCTGGCCTGCATACAGATTTCTCAAGACGCAGGTCAGGTGGTCTGGTATTCCCATCTCTTTAAGAATTTTCCACAGTGTATTGTGATCCACATAGTCAAAGGCTTTGGCATAGTCAATAAAGGAGAAATAGATGCTTTTCTGGAACTCTCTTGCTTTTTCCACGATCCAGTGGATGTTGGCAATTTGATCTCTGGTTCCTCTGCCTTTCTAAACCCAGCTTGAACATCTGGAAGTTCACGGTTCACCTATTGCTGAAGCCAGGCTTGGAGAATTTTGAGCATTACTTTATCAGTGTGTGAGATGAGTGCAATTGTGAGGTAGTTTGAGCATTCTTTGGCATTGCCTTTCTTTGGGATTGGAATGAAAACTGACCTTTCCCAGTCCTGTGGCCACTGCTGAGTTTTCCAAATTTGCTGGCATATTGAGTGCAGCACTTTCACAGCATCATCTTTCAGGATTTGAAACAGTTCAACTGGAATTCCATCACCTCCACTAGCTTTGTTCATAGTGATGCTTTCTAAGGCCCGCTTGACTTCACATTCCAAGATGTCTGGCTCTAGGCGAGTGATCACACCATCGCGATTATCTGGGTCATGGAGATCTTTTTTGTACAGTTCTTCTGTGTATTCTTGCCATCTCTTCTTAATATCTTCTGCTTCTGTTAGGTTCATACCATTTCTGTCCTTTATCGAGCCCATCTTTGCATGACATGTTCCCTTGGTATCTCTAATTTTCTTGAAGAGATCTCTAGTCTTTCCCATTCTGTTGTTTTCCTCTATTTCTTTGCATTGATTGCTGAAGAAGGCTTTCTTATCTCTTTTTGCTATTCTTTGGAACTCTGCATTCAGATGCTTATATCTTTCCTTTTCTCCTTGGTTTTTCTCTTCTCTTCTTTTCACAGCTATTTGTAAGGCCTCCCAGACAGCCATTTTGCTTTTTTGCATTTCTTTTCCATGGGGATGGTCTTGATCCCTGTATCCTGTACAATGTCACAAACCTTTGTCCATAGTTCATCAGGCACTCTATCACATCTAGGCCCTTAAATCTATTTCTCACTTCCACTGTATAATCATAAGGGATTTGATTTAGGTCATACCTGAATGGTCTAGCGGTTTTCCCTGCTTTCTTCAATTTCTGTCTGAATTTGGTAATAAGCAGTTCATGATCTGAGCCATAGTCAGCTCCAGGTCTTGTTTTTGCTGACTGTATAGAGCTTCTCCATCTTTTGCTGCAGAGAATATAATCAATCTGATTTCAGTGTTGACCATCTGGTGATGTCCATGTGTAGAGTGTTCTCTTGTGTTGTTGAAAGAGGGTGTTTGCTATGACCAGTGTGTTCTCTTGGCAAAACTCGATTAGCCTTTGCCCTGCTTCATTCCGCATTCCAAGGCCAAATTTGCCTGTTACTCCAGGTGTTTCTTGACTTCCTACTTTTGCATTCCCGTCCCCTATAATGAAAAGGACATCTTTTCTGGGTGTTAGTTCTAAAAGGTCCTGTAGGTCTTCATAGAACCATTCAACTTCAGCTTCTTCAGCATTACTGGTTGGGGCATAGACTTGGATTACTGTGATACTGAATGGTTTGTCTTGGAAATGAACAGAGATCATTCTGTCATTTTTGAGATTGCATCCAAGTACTGCATTTCAGACTCTTTTGTTGACCATGATGGCTACTCCATTTCTTCTGAGGGATTCCTGCCCACAGTAGTAGATATAATGGTCATCTGAGTTAAATTCACCCATTCCAGTCCATTTTAGTTCGCTGATTCCTAGAATGTCGACATTCACTCTTGCCATCTCTTGTTTGACCACTTCCAATTTGCCTTGAATCATGGACCTGACATTCCAGGTTCCTATGCAATATTGCTCTTTACAGCGTCGGACCTTGCTTCTATCACTGGTCACATCCACAGCTGGGTATTGTTTTTGCTTTGGCTCCATCCCTTCATTCTTTCTGGAGTTATTTCTCTACTGATCTCCAGTAGCATACTGGGCACCTATTGACCTGGGGAGTTCCTCTTTCAGTATCCTACCATTTCGCCTTTTCATAGTGTTCATGGGGTTCTCAAGGCAAGAATACTGAAGTGGCTTGCCATTCCCTTCTCCAGTGGACCACATTCTGTCAGACCTCTCCACCATGAGCCATCCATTTTGGGTTGCCCCTCGGGCATGACTTAGTTTCATTGAGTTAGACAAGGCTGTGGTCCTAGTGTGATTAGAATGACTAGTTTTCTGTGAGTATGGTTTCAGTGTGTCTGCCCTCTGATGCCCTCTTACAACATCTACCGTCTTACTTGGGTTTCTCTTACCTTGGGCATTGGGTCAGCCCCCCGTAAAGTCAGAGGTATAGGTGAGAGCATAAAACAATAAAGTAGGCAGACTCTGGTTTTGGGGGTAGATGCTCAGCAACGGAGTTTCCTGAGGCTCGATCCCACCTTTGCATACGCCGAAGCCTCCTTCCTCATGACCTTTGCCGTGGGCGGAGTTCCTCATGCTGGCTTCCGGCACTCCTCAGGGACCCCGGACTTCTTATCAATCTGCCTAGGAACTGACTCTCAGAAAGGGACCACTTCTGGAAAGAACTGAGGGCGGGGGCAGGCCATCAAGGCAGGGCTGTGTGAAAGGAGAAGTTCAGGGCCTGATCCTAGGTGGTGCCCAGGCAGGAGTAAGGGAGGAGACCCCAGGTGGCGCCGACCTCCAGGAAAGGGACATGGAGTAGGTGGGAAATCTCCTCCCCCAACCCTCCCTCAGCAGCCTTAGGGGACCCAGTGGCTCCTGAGTCCTCTCTGAGGACGTCCTCCTCGTCCCCAAACTGTCACCAGCTTAGCTTTGCACTACATGGGGTTTCATCTTCCTCCTTTCCTGCCTCGCTCCCATTTCCTTCCACTTACTAGCTTCTGTGATCCCAGATTCCCCACATAAGGTGTTAGCTCCAATGCTTTTGCTTCCGGCTCTGTCCTCTAGGGAATCCAGGATAAGACAGAGTGCTTCTGTTGTTTTAAAATGTTAAGCCTTCCAGAAGGTGTGTAACCTCGGTCTTTGTATTCACCACCGGAGACCTAAAATATTTGAGGGTGAAAAGGCAGAAAGTATTATGGATGTGAGAGTTGGACTATAAAGAAAGCAGAGCACCAAAGAATTGATGCTTTGGAACTGTGGTGTAGGAGAAGACTCTTGAGAGTCCCTTGGACTGCAAGGAGATTCAACCAGTCCATCCTAAAGGAGATCAGTCCTGGGTGTTCGTTGGAAGAACTGATGTTGAAGCTGAACCTCCAGTACTTTGGCCACCTGATGCGAAGAGCTGACTCATTTGAAAGGATCCTGACTGGGAAATATTGAGGGCAGGAGGAGAAGGGGACGACAGAGGATGAGATGGTTGGATGGCATCACCGACTCAATGGACATGAGTTTGGGTGGACTCCAGGAGTTGGTGATGGACAGGGAGGCCTGGCGTGCTGCGGTTCATGGGAGTTGGACATGACTGAGAGACTGAACTGACTGAACTGACTGAACTGAACTGAACTGAACCTCAGGGTTAATATATGTAGGTTAAGGCTTGGTGCAACTTACAAATTGGTCACTAGATGGCGCGCTGAACACATCCTTTCATGACTGGGCCAGTTGTATGGGGCCCAGTCTTGACTTTTAAAAAATATATATTTAATTTATTTTAATTGGGAGATAATTACTTTACATTATTGTGATGGTTTTTGCCATATGTCGACATGAGTCAGTCACAGGTATACACGTGTCACCCCGTCCTGAACCCCCCTCCCACCTCCCTCCCCACCCTATCATCTGGGTTGTCCCAGAGCACTGGCTTCCGGTGCCCTGTTTGAAGCATCGAATTTGCACTGATTATATATTTTAGTTTCTAAATTCAATTATTTTTTCTGATTGAATCCTGTGATAAGAGTTTGAGCTGCAGAGAGTTCCCAGAATGGAAGAAAATAATATAGTGTGGAAATATCTATTAACAGGTGTATTTACTGCCCTTGAAGATGAGTTTGAAAGGACTCATTTTCTTATCCTTGATAAAAATTACTACTTTTTTAAAAGAAAAATCCTTTTTGAGATGAAACTCACAAGGCATATTTTAAAGACAATAACGGCATTTAGTACACTGACAATTTGTGCAACTACGATGTACATCTAGTTACAAAACTTTTCCATCATTACAAACTAAAACTCTTTTAAGCAGGCTCTCCCCATACTCCCTCACTCCAGCCCCTGGCAACCAACCAATCTGCAGTTTATCCTGATGGATTGATTTATCTGTTTCATACAAATTTCATACAAATTAAATCATAGAATATGTGATCTTTAGTGCCTGATTTCTTTCACTTTGCATAATGTTTTCAAAGTTCATCCACCTTGTGTTATTTATTCATTTTTATGACTGAATAATACTCTATTGTATGAGGATACCACAATTTATTTATTTAGGGTATTTGGGCTATGTCCAACCACTGCTGTGAACTGTGCTCTTTTAAACATTCATGAGCATATATTTGTTTGAGTAATTATTTTCAGTCCTAAGAGTGGAATTCGTGGGTTGTATGGTAATTATATGCTTAACTGTTTGAAGAACTCTCAAACTGTTTTTCACACCAGCTGATATTTCTACCACCAACATTGTCGGAGGATTACAATTTTTTCACATCCTCACCAATGTCCTTTTTTGTTACTAGAATAATCGTCCTAGTGGGTGTGAAGTAATCCTTCATTGTGGTTTTGATTTAAATTTCACTAATGACTAACGATGGTAAGCATCTTTTTATGTGTTTATTGGCCACTAGTATATCTCTGGAAAAATATCTATTCAAATCCTTTGACCATTAAAAACAATTTGGAATTGCTTGCCCTTTTGTTATATTTAATCGTTGGCAATACGATATTAAAAAGAAATTGCTTTTCTTCTGTTATTGTTCAGCTCAATCAACTTCATATATGCTTAATCCTTACCATTCACTTGTGTTTTTTCATTTTGTTTTTTTTTTTCCCCCATTTCCCTTGGTATATCAATGTCTTTTTACTGATTTCTAAGAACTCATTTATGACTAAGGATGTCATGCTGTGCAAATGAAATACCATATTTTATTGCCATGAAGTTACTGTGATGTTTTATATATTGGTTGTGTATTAAAATATAATCATGTTGTGTTTTTTTAATAAAAGAATCTTTTATATACTCTGGTTACTAGATCCTTATCAGAACATAATTTGTGTGTGTCTTAGGGGCTCAGTTGTGTCTGACTCTTTGCGATCCCGTGGACTGTAGCCTGCCAGGCTTCCTTGTCCATGGAATTCTCCAGGCAAGAATACTGGAGTGGATTGTCATTTCCTTTTCCAGGGTTTTGGTATTATATCCACTGCCAAGTCCAAGGTCTTAAAGATTCACCCTTGTGTTTACTTCTAGTATTGTCATGGTTCTGGTTATTATGTTTAGTGCATAAGTCACTTATGCATTTTAAGGTAATTTTTGGTGTGAAGTAGAAGTCCAGGTTCATTCTTTGGCCTGTGGATGCCCTGCTGTCCCATGACCATTTGCTGTTGTTCAGTCACTAAGTAGTGTCCGACTCTTTCGCAACCCCACGGACAGAGGAAGACAAACCAGCCAGTAAGAAACAGCCAAGAAATTATCTCAAGTGATAAGGGAATGAAAGCTGAATCTTCAAGCAGAGTCTTTCTCTAATCCCAGATAGTTGAGAAGCCACATCCAATTTCCAAAATCCAAATTCATTTTCCTTCTCTGTAAAATGAATAAATTATTTTGGTTTCAATTATCATTATTAAAATTATAATTTCTTATCTGCTCATAGCATAAGCCTTTCCCATGCAGTTACACAATTTGGAAACCATAGTTTTTAATTGTTGCATAAGAGTCTGTGGTTATATAATCACAGTAGGCATTTAGATTAGTCTTTATTTTTAATTATTTTTAGCATACTGTGATGAAGCTAAAGTAGGTATCTATGAGACAACTTCTAGCTCTATAGTGTTGTGGCTTCATGATTCTATGAAATAAATACCACAGATTCTACTTAATTCCATGATTACTAATCCCTAATAGTAGGCAATGGCAACCCACTCCAGTACCCTTGCCTGGAAAATCCCAGGGCAGAGGACCCTGGTAGGCTGTAGTCCATGGGGTCGCTAGGAGTCAGACACGACTGAGCAGCTTCACTTTCACTTTTCACTTTCATGCACTGGAGAAGGCAATGGCAACCCGCTCCAGTATTCTTGCCTGGAGAATCCCTGGGACGGTGGAGCCTGGTGGGCTGCCATCTATGGGGTCGCACAGAGCTGGACACGACTGAAGCGACTTAGCAGCAGCAGCAGCAATCCCTAATAGTAATGGTTAGAAAACCTCTCTCTCAGATATTCTTAGGTTTACCCTGATTTTCGTGTCTCAGTTCAGATGTACCATTCCTTGTCCTGTCCTTGTGAAAATGGGTAAGAGTGAATCACCCATTGCTGGTGGAGAGTTGTCCCTTCTGAAACTCACTTCAGCAATTCCCTATTAAACACCTCTGATCTGATTGTCTATTCTAGGTAGAGTGGGAGTGCCTCCGGTGCTGTATTCTCCAAGATTGTAATTCTCTGAGTTAAAAGCCCCAATGCGGGGGACATAAGAGATGCGGGTTCAATCCCTGGGTCAGGAAGATCCACTAGAAAAGGGCATGGCAAGCCATTCCAATACTCTTGACTGGAAAGTCCCATGGAGGAAGACCCTGGTAGGCTGCAGTCCATGGGGTCACACAGCGTTGGACACAACTGAAGCGACTTAGCATGCACACATGACGACAGATTTACCTGTTTTAGTTCAGCCCATAGACAGCAGGCATTTTTCAAATCATCTTCATTAGGAGATAAAGAAGAAAGCATAACCAAAAAGAAACAGATGTCTTTGTAGACGGCAAATGCCTTCCCCCGTCTGCTTCAGTTGATACTGCCAGCTAAGCAGACAGACCCTGGCTCTTTTCCCAAGGTTCACACTGTTTAAAGCACTCAGAACCAGGTAAAACTCTGTAGACTCATCCACTGTTCCAAATTCACATCCAAGGCTAAGGTGGCCTGGTTGGTGGGCACCATTTTCCCACCAGCTTCCTTTATACCTGGGAGACATATTGAGGGAGATAACAGGATGGGGTTGATTAAGGCTTCAGATTCTGAACTAAAGAGAACCAGGTTTAAACTCTGAATCTATCACTAACACCCGTGTGGCTCTCAGCAAGCTCCTGAAGCTCTGTGGCATTCGGTTTTCCTACCTATAAATGAAGAAAGTCAGAGACTTTGTAATGTTGTGAGGAGAGACTTAAATGAGATACTGCCTACAAAGTACATAAGACTTAGTGTGTATACAGTGTTAGTGTGTCTCTTCCCATTTTAAAGCTTTTGTCCTTTGTTATACTCATGCAGTGAGTTTCTTTTCTGTCTGAGGGCTCCCAGGAACTATCAGATTCTGGGCAGAGCTGAGGCACCTCCTGTTTGGCAAGAATTAGTGTCATTGTCAAGCTGTGTCCTGGATGCCTGTGATGATTAAGTATCTCAGTTCAGTTCAGTTCAGTCGCTCAGTCGTGTCCGACTCTTTGCGACCCCATGAATCACAGCACACCAGGCCTCCCTGTCCATCACCAACTCCCGGAGTTCACTCAGACTCACGTCCATCAAGTCCGTGATGCCATCCAGCCATCTCATCCTCTGTCATCCCCTTCTCCTCCTGCCCCCAATCCCTCCCAGCATCAAAGTCTTTTCCAATGAGTCAACTCCGCATGAGGTGGCCAAAGTACTGGAGTTTCAGCTTTAGCATCATTCCTTCCAAAGAAATCCCAGGGTTGATCTCCTTCAGAATGGGCTGGTTAGATCTCCTTGCAGTCCAAGGGACTCGCAAGAGTCTTCTCCAACACCACAGTTCAAAAGCATCAATTCTTTGGCGCTCAGCCTTCTTCACAGTCCAACTCTCACGTCCATCCATACATGACTACTGGAAAAACCATAGCCTAGGGGGCTCTAAAGAATGGACTTTCCCAAATCACCATCATTTCACAACAACAAAAAAATAATTTACCCCAAGAGTTGTTGTTTAGTCCCTAAATTGTGTCTGACTCTTTTTTGACCCCATGGGCTATAGCCTACCAGGCTTCTTTGTCATGATTCTCCAGACAAGAATACTGGAGTGGGTTGCCATTTCCTTCTCCAGAAGATCTTCCTGACTCAGGGATTGAACCTGTGTCTCTTACGACTCCTGAATTGGGGTTTTTAGCTCACAGAATTACATAGTCTGTGTCTCCTGCATTGGTGGGTGGGTTCTTTACCACTGAGCTCCCAGGAAAGCCCAAACCAAGAGTAGCAGTAACTATTCTCTATTAGGACTAATTCATTAAATATTTATTGAGCGCCTCCTTTCTACTAGAAGATGGGGCTTATGATTTCATAAAAATTCAAAATGAAAAACCATGATCCCTGATCGGAATACATTTCCAATTCAGGGACAGGAGAAAGTCAAGCTCATGCAGAAGGGTGGCAGGGACATTGTTTCCAAGATGTGTGTCCTTGAACTGAGGAGTCCTCATCTCTCTCTCTCTCTCTCTCAGCTTTTAGTCGCTAGTGTACCAGCTTTGAATCTGAACCCCAAGACCAAGACCAAATGTGGTAAGAATCTTGTTAGGCCAATGGACAGTAGAGTTCCTAAATGAATGGAAGAGTTTCTAAATTCTGTACTCTTTCAAACTCTCCCTTTTAAACTTCAGTGATAAATGATGACTCACGATGTATACTGTCTGGCCCAAGTTAGAAACCTTGTAGTCATCCTTAATTTCTTCCTGTCTTTCGTCACCCACATCCAGTTCACAACCCAGTCAACTCAGTTCTAGCAACAAAATACCTCTTGAATTCTCCCCTGGCATTCTCCCATTACCCTCAGCCTGAGAGCTCGGCTTCTCTTGCTTGGTCTGCTCAATCCACAGGTCCTTCAGCCCATCCTGCACACTGCAAGCCAGGGAGTGTTCCAAGCATCCAGGCTCAGGTGACCACATCTCATCTCTAGATGTGAAACAACTCACAGGTGTGATGCTAAAGCCCCGACAGAGATGTTGAGAAATCACCAGGGTGAAACTTACTAAAGGGAAGCAATGGTGGCTCAGATGGTAAAGCCTCTGCCTACAATGCAGGAGACCCAGGTTCGATCCCTGGGTTGGGAAGATCCTCTGGAGAAGGAAATGGCATCCCACTCCAGTACTCTTGCCTGGAAAATCCCATGGACAGAGGAGCCTGGTAGGCTGCGGTCCATGGGGTCTCAAAGAGTTGGACACGACTGAGCAACTTCACTTCAAAGAGAGAAAAAGCTCACCAGATTCTCAGAACAACAGAGAGGGTTTCAACATTTCCTAGGCTTCTAGGAGTTTAAAGAAAGCCACCCTTTTTGTCTTCTTCTTTTTTTTATTTTTTTGCTGAAGGTTCTTTGATTTGGATCAGATTTTTCCACTATAATTTTTAGTCTGAGGCAGATTAACTACAATCATTGAACGCTTGTTCAAAGGTCTGGCCAGTCTCCTTGTCTCATTTGGAAAAAAAAAAAGAAAGAAAGAAAAACTAATGAAAATCTGTTTTCAGAAGGGAATGGCTTTATTTTTAAAAAATGTTTTTAAAATGTGAGCCATTTTTAAAGTCTTTATTGAATTTCTTATGATATTGCTTCTGTTGTCTTTGTGTTCTGGATTTTTTTTTTTTTTTTTTTTTTGCCTCAAAGCATGTAGCATGTGGATCTTAGCTCCCCTTGGATCGGACCCTTAACCCCGGCACTGGAGGGCAAAGTATTAACCACTGGATCACCAGGGAAGTCCCAAGAATAGCTTTAAACACCACAGTTTCCACACTTATTTGATTTCTACATCACGTTGAAGAAGCCTTCAGCACCTTTGTCAGACTGAGTATAATGAAAATGAAGAGTCTGTATCGAAGTTTCCAACTGACAGTTAAATTGTGTGGAAATAGCACAGTTCTTCTGTATGAGTCAAAAGACACCTGAAGAGTTTGATTTCACCTAAAACCTTTAAGTGAACTTTGTCCTTTTGCTCAGGGGTTCAGCCTCCCTTTGGTTCTGTACTAATGAACTGGATCACTGATGTTGGATGGAAGACCCGTAAGAAGTAGAGCATTTTAGAACTGAAAAAGACCAGAGGCTTCGTCTAGCTCAGGCCCCTCGTTTTTGATGAGAACCCAAGGTTGGAACAGTGAGTGATTGCCCCGGGCCACCCAGCTAGTCAGTTTCTCAGATAGACCCCACTTGTCACCCTCGGCAGACTCCCAGTGCTTGGCCAGTGCACATCGAAAGCAGCTGCAGAAAATAGCTGTCCTGGTGCCAAATTCTTATCTGTTGGTGTCCTTCAGATTGGGTGGGCTGAATGCCAACGGGAAGCTCAGAGTCTGTGAATTCTAATCCTGGACAGTTCTGGTCATAGGGTCTTAAATTTCCCTCCAGAGCCTTGGTCCTGGGACAGATCAGAGGAGAGCTGAAAAGCATGAGTGGGTGCGTCTGAATCCACGCAGATGGCTGGTGCTGTTTATAACCTCAACGTGTTATAATGGCCGTGGAGTCACTCTACCCGTGGCTGTGCCCAGCTGTCGTGACCATATAGATATATTTTAGAGACCTATTCTCCAAGTGAGCTACATGTGTTGCTTGTCGTGCAAATCAATACCCTGAAGATTTCAAAATTCTGAAAAGGCCAATTGAGGAGAAGTGAAACAGAGTCAGAGTTAAAGGCTGAGATTTTTCAGAGTTATGGGAACATAAGGGGCTCTGAATGGTCAGGGACTTAGCATTTTCTCCTGCATGCTGAGAAAATGACTTTTCTCAGGTGGTTATCTCAGTGTGATGATAACGGTGATAGTAACACTGATACTAATAGATGAACGTTTGTTGATGACCTACAATTCCAGGCACTAAGTGTTTGACATTCACTGTGGCTTTGAACCTTCATAAACAACCCTCTCAGGTAGGTTCTATTATATCTTCATTCTACAAGTGAGGAAATTGAGATTCAGTGATTTTAAGTCACTGGTAAGAGTCCATGCTCTCCACTGCCATACTAGCTGTGAACTTCAGTCTCTTGACCAGTACTGGAACCTCTTCATGGGACGTCTTTCCCCTACCTTGTCTTCCAGCCTCACCTGTCAGCTCTCTGGGAAGCCTTCTACAATGATCCAAGGCTGTGTGTTATACCCTGCCTCCTGAAAGGCCACATCCCTTCATAGCGCACAGCACCCCATACTTCACAGATCAGTCCATTTGACTGTTTCTCTTTTCCTTTATGGTTCTTTGAGGCAGGCAACTGTCATTCATTTCACTTTACCCAATGTTGTCCTGGCTCATTGCGGATGACCCCATAAGTGTTTCTTGAATAAATGGATGATGTAGAAACTGACAATAAGTTTCAGTTATCTATTGCTGAGTCATAAACCACCCCCAGTTTAGTAGCTTAAAACAACTCTATTATTAATGCATGCATGCTGAGTTGCTTCAGTAGTGTTTGACTCTGTGTGACCCTATGGACTATAGCCTGCCAGGCTCCTCTGTCCTTGGGATTTTTCTGGCAAGAATACTGGAGTGGGTTGCCATTTCCTTCTCCAGGGGATCTTCCTGACCTAGGGATCAAACCCATGACTCCTGTGTCTTCTGCATTGCAGGCGGATTTTTTACCTGCTGAACCATCAGGGAAGCCCTTGTTATTATTATCTTTCAAATTCTGTGGATGCGGAGTTAGGGCAGGGCGCAGTGGGACTGGCTTACTTCTGCTGTCCTTCCTCTGTGGCTCCTTCATTTGCCACAATATGTGCCAGAGTTGCCTCTGCCGGGATCATCGGTCTCACTGACCTTGCTCTCAGCAGGGCTCCTCCATTCTTAGGTGTAGACTCAAGGTTTCTCTCTTTTTCCTGTAGCTTCTCCACGTGGTCCCTTCAGGAAGGCGGTTGGAATTCTCACATGAAAGCTCCAGGATCCCAAATAAGTACAAGCAGAAGTGGCCGGTCCTTAAGGCTCAGGCCTGAAACTGTCAGAGAGGCACTTCCGCCGCCTTCTATTGATTACAGCAGGTCAGTGGACCAGCCCTACACAAGGGGCCTGGTTCATCAGGGACCATCTTCGGTGATTAGATACCCCATCATCTAGTGGAACCTAACCCATCCCAACCCAAGCCTCCAAAGAAATGGTGTTGGTTGGAAGAGGGCCTAGGCAGAGAAGGTAGACAGCTGAGCCTATTCCACCACCAGCATTTGAGGGACAACCTGTAATTAAAACCCATGAAAGTTAGGGATTTCCAGAGATTTCTGTTTGTGTAAACAGCCAGTCATACAGGGCCTGGTCAGAAACACCTCAGGTGTTCTGTTTAGAACATAACACATAGCCCATGTCCAGCAAGGCAGAGGTCTGAGACAGCATTAGGACTGTGATCTTTCCTCTCCTGACAGCTTCTTCCTTTCCTCTGTATATATTTGGTTTACCCATCTTGAGCCTTCAGGCTCCTGAGACCTTGGTTTGAAGCCCCTCCAGCACTGCCTGTTGCAATTTTGATTCTCCTTAAGTGGATTTAGCCTGAGGGGTTTCTGCTATTCCTTTTGCACAGATGATATGCTCTCCAACTGCCTGGCTCTTAAAACAGTTTCTTTAAGGATCAGCCAAGTGCCTTAGAACTCATGTCACTGAGTTTTTTATTTTATGGGATCCTTTCTTTGCATTTGAAGATGCTTGCTTCCAAAGCATTTGATGGCTCAGTGGTAAAGAATCTGCCTACCAATGCAAGAGATGTGGGTTAGATCCCTGGGAGAAATGGCAACCTACTTCAGTATTCTTGCTTGGAAAATCCCACGGACAGAGGGGCCTGGTGGGCTACAGCCCATGGGTCACAAAGAGTTGGACACGACTTAGCAACTAAACATCAACAACCAAAGCATTTGAGGATTCTCTGGGTTTTTGTTGTTGTTTGTTTTTGTTTCTTTCCTACTCTAATTATGCATGGCCAGGCATTTAGTTGCTTTAGTGATGTGCGCAATATAAGTTAATCGATATTATCATGAATAAATGTATCTTTCCCTACTTGGCAAACCTACGGATAAAAACAAATTCTTTATTGAGGACCACTAAAAGCAATGCCCATATTTCCTTAAATAAATTTCTTTATTAGTATGATATAACGGCTGTGATTCTAATATAGCCATAATATTTTTGTCCATAATAATATATGGACAAAAGAAAAAGGGATTTTGAGGTCTTGAACTTTGGCCATCACTTTCCCTTTCATCTGAAAAAGGGGGCCAGCTCTGAGGCTACAAAGTTAAGAGCCTGGAGGAGACAGGAGAGATGGGAATGAGGAAGAAAGAGTAGGAAGTGATAGAAAGATCCTTCTGCCTCCATGGAACCATGCACATGGTAGTCCAGCTGCTTTCCCTGCTAGATACAGGAAGAATGTATGGAGAAAGTGTTGCATGGAGAAAGTCCTTCACATCTAAGCTAGCATCCTAACCTCTCATCCTAAGCCATTCCTTGATGGCTCAGATGGTAAAGAATCTGCCTGCAATGCAGAAGACCTGTGTTTGATCCTTGGGTTAGGAAGATCCCCTGGAGAAGGGAATGGCTATGCACTTCAGTATTCTTGCCTGGAGAGTTCCATGGACAGAGGAGCCTGGCAGGCTATAGTCCATGGGAGTCACACCAAGAGTCGGACATGACTGAGAAACTAACACTTTCACTTAACCTCTCTAGAGAATCTTTCTGATCAAATATTTGCTTCTATATCCAATGTAGATTTGATCTACAGGCTCCTGTCCTACTGAGATGATTACAAAATCAAGAAAACATCAATCTTATCAATTGATAAGCCTTAGGAATTATATAGGCCAGTGGTTCTCAAACTTCTTTTTGCTTCTGGCTTTTTTTACATTAAAAAAATTTTTTTTAACCCTGAAAAGCTTTTGTTTATGTGGCTTCTATCTGTTGATATTTACTGCATTAGCAGTCAAAACTGAGAGAAAACATTTGCTAATTCATCTAAAAATAATAAGGAAGTAATTACATGTGAATGTAAATAACATATTTTCAATTACAATAACTATATTTTCCAAAACAGTTGAATGGGCAAAGTGGCAAAAAGTTTTATATTTATGCAAGTCTCTTCAATATCTGACAATAGAAGATAGCCAAACTCTCATTTCTACTTTCTACATCAATTTGTTGTGATATGTTATTTTGATTGACATATATGGAGAAAACCCAGCCTTACACAGATATGTAGTTGTAAAGGGAAGAAGTATTTTAATGGCCATTTTAGGTCACTGTGGATATTCTTTGATATAACACCAAGGCTTCTCGAATCTAGCTTCTGAAAGGTTGGCTGCAATACAGAATCATATCAATGAAAATTTTATACTCTATTATATCAAAATCCATTGGACTATCTTGCACTCCTGAATGAATTTTTTTTAATCCCATGGATAAGTTTTGATGGTGAGTGGTCTGATCTTTATTTTTTAAGAGGAAAGCCAAAGGAAAATTTCTCCTTAGTGACAACAAAAAGAAAGGTCAGTATAGGAAAACTGGTGTGGCATAAAACTACAAGGTGATAAAAGTGGCAGGGGGGAAAGACAGAACAAATTTTCAGGAGAGCGAAAGACATCTGAACTACTGTTAGAGGAAAGGAAGGAAATCAAAGCTTCAGTTTTTTTTTTTTTTTAATTAGCACTTATGGAATATTGCCTAGGTGTTTAATAGAGTTATTGTATTTAATCCACTTTTATTACTTTTGGGAATATAGGATGTATT
This sequence comes from Ovis aries, assembly GCF_016772045.2. NCBI lineage: Eukaryota > Metazoa > Chordata > Mammalia > Artiodactyla > Bovidae > Ovis > Ovis aries. The sequence continues at coordinate 48,391,140 of NC_056062.1, forward strand.
TTTCTCATCTCAGAATCCTAAAGGAAATCAGTCCTGAATATTCATTGGAAGGACTGATGTTGAAGCTGAAACTCCAATACTTTAGCCACCTGATGCGAAGAACTGAGTCACTGGAAAAGATCCTGATGTTGGGAAAGATTGAAGGTGAGAGGAGAAGGGGACAACAGAGGATGAGATGGTTGGATGGCATCACTGACTCTATGGACATGAGTTTGAGCAAGCTCCGGGAGTTGGATGCATGCTGCAAAGATGCAAAGTTGATCTGTAACCCATCGTGGGGATAGAAGAACCACAAGGGCTGAGAAAATTCAAGGCACTGGTACTTTAGTGCTAATTAGGTTTTTTTACACCATTATGTATAGATTTCAAGTTCTGGCTACTTTCTAGACCTTCTTATAGTCACTGGATTTCAAGAAATTTTATGAACCATTTTTCACCATTGTGGGAGAGAGAAAAACAGATAATAAAAAGGACAAAATAGTGTAGAAAAGGAGATGAATGGTGGGTTGTTGTTGTTTAGTTACTAAGTTGTGTCCGACTCTTTTGTGACCCCATGGACTGCAGCCCATCTGGCTCCTCTGTCCATGAGATTTCCCAGGCAAGAATACTGGAGTGGGTTGCCATTTTCTTCTCTAGGGGATCTGCCTAACCCAGAGACAGAACCCAGGTCTCCTGCACTGGCAGGTGGATTCTTTACCACTGAGCCACCTGAGAAGCCTGAATGGTGGGTAGTTAATACAAAGATGCAAGCACTCTGATCATCCTCAGGTAGATAAACAGAAGTGCCCAATGAAAAGAGAATAGCCAGGTGCCCAGGTACAAAGGTGGTGCCCATAAGTTAGATGCTTGGCAATGAGAAGTCAGTTATGAACTTTCCTGGTTTTTGTCTTTCCAGACATTAGAAAAACAACTTTCTTGGTTATTTTTTTCAAAAGTATTAGCCAGGCTATTTACCTACTACCTATTAAAATAGGGTGTGTTCCATTTAGTTCTTTTTATAGAGAGGAGATGTCTTTCTTATTTATTTTTGACTTACGAAGCTTTTATTGCCAGAGGGGAAAAAAGCTGTGCCTCTGAAAAAATCTCCACTGTAAATTATAATGATCATTGTCACTATCTGTTGAAGGAGATATCAGATTGAAATAAAGTTGTAACTTGAAGCTCAGTGCAAAAAGAAAATGCCCCAAATCAATTCTTCATCCACAACCAAGAGAAACGCCTAAATGTTTCAAAATTACAGTGCCGAAAGTATTTCATGTAGAATATTCATCTTAGGAAAAGCCTGTGAAAGGGGATTTTTGTTCTCTTTGACTGAGTCAGTCTCACTAATAATAATGCTTTGGTCCCTCAAAAAGCCCCCGGAAAAGTATTTTTCAATTTACTCATTTGATTTGTTATTCAGTACTTTTTACATTTCTTAACTTTTTTTTCCTTCAACTTTTCTCTCACAGCAGTATAATCAAATCGAAATAACCCTAAGGACAAACTTACTTCTCTTTTTTTAATTTGCTGATTTCCCCAGTCCCAATTCCTGTTTATCCACCCCAAATCCCTAAAAGAAACTGATGAAGGGGAAAAAGAAGGAAGGCTTTGGGATGTCTTTCTACCCCTTAGAGCACATAGTAATCACCATATTCACTGGAGATCAAGAAAGCACAGTTCAAGGTACTTCAGGCCTCTCCCAGCAGTAACCCTTGCCCAGAAGTTTGAGCAATTTATACTGATTCATCTGGACTTACTAGAAATTGGCCTCTCTTCTTTTTTTAACTACATAATTGTTGACATAGAACTTCTTACTGAAACCATGGAGCAAAAAATTCTCGAGAAAGTTCTTCTCTTCTCTATAAATTGTTAGGTTATCAAGTGCAATAAAAAATGAGCTTGCAGAGAACACCACTCTGGATATGTGAATCAGTGAAAGCACCCCCTTATTGGGGGTGGGGGGCAGAGGAGGAGCAGAAAATCTGTGGGTTTGTCCCTGAAGTGTCCTGAAAGGATATAATCATGGTAACACACATTTTAAATATTTTATTTATGAAAATGTGCCCTAATATATTTCCTTGGTTTTTCAGTTGCTTTTTCCTGCTTATATTCACTGCAAGTAGTCTTTTTCTTTTCTGCTTCTACTCTGGTGGGGGGCACTTTTCTCTCACTGTTTTAATCCAGGCATCTCAAAACAGGACCCAGTCTTAAAGACTGGATTCCTGAAATGTCCCACCTGTTCAAAGTGGTCCCACCTGTTCAAAGTGGTACCACCTGTTTAAAGTGCCCCCCCCCTAAAATGTTCCCTTTTGCCAAAGCCTCCCCTTCTGTTTCCTTCAGTCATCAATAAGCCTTTAGGACACGGCTCACTGCCTTAGAAAGGATGCTTAAATACTGCTGTCACTTTTATTCCTGATGACCATCTTCTGAGGCAGCCACTGTTACTACCCCATTTGGTAGATGGGGAAAGTGAGGCTGAGGGGAGTTGCACAGTCACCAGTCTGTGGGGGGTGTGGCAGAGCTTGGATCCCCAAGGTAGCTTCTGCAGACTTTCAGGTTCACATTATAAGATAGGACACTGCCTCCTTTCCTTTATAAGGACCTCATTTGCTGGCAGCTTTGTAAAAGACCTTGACTCAGGGCTGGCTTCTAGCAGACACCCGACTCCCAAGAAGCTGGGTCCCCAAAACTGGCCTAAGTGGGGTTCCCTGGTGGCTCAGACGGTAAAGAATCTGCTTCCAATGCAGGAGACCTGGGTTCAATTCCTGGGTCAGGAAGGTTCCCTGGAGAAGGGAATGGCAGCTCACTTCAGTATTCTTGCCTGGAGAATCCCATGGTTAGAGGAGCCTGGCAGGCTACAGAGTCAGACACAACTGAGCAACTAACACACACACTAAGTGCCTTTAACCACTATGACAAGGTTTCCTGTCACTAGTTACTCCCAAGTACTCCTTTAATCAGAGATCCTTGATGCCACAGAAAGCTCCTGCCAACTTCTGCCACTGAAGACTGGAGTGCTGGATCCCCACCAGGGTATGAACAAAAGCCCAAGAAAATCCTGCCAGAAACCAGTTCTCCAGAGTTTGGGTTCGATTTAGTGCAACATAGGAAACCATGCTCCCTCACTTCCCTCTCACCTCCTAAACTCCAGCTATATATCTTCTCTCTGGTAAGTGAACTGCCTTTCGATTTCATAAAATAATGGACATACCCCAAATTGGGCATTTGTTCAGTTTCATCCTCCACACTTCTCTAAACTTTTAAAGGTCCTACAAAGAGAATGCTCCTCTGTAAAAAGACCTGCATTTAAAAACCCTGTGATGGGTTTCCCCAGTTATTACTTCCTGTGAAAATTGCGGGTGGCTGGATCAAAAGTCTACATAAACATTATTCAAAAAACCCAAAAACTCTCCTGAACTACAAATCAGTGCCAGTTAGACCCAAGACTCACCCCTACTCTGGATGTGTTGGCTGTAGGGGGTTCTCGAACTACTTGCAATTGTTAGCACTGTAGTGTCTTTTAGGCTGGAGAAATTCTCTTGTGTGTGTGTGTGTGTGTGTGTGTGTGTGTGTGTGTGTGTGTGTGCGTGCGCGCGCGCAAGAAAGAAGTACACTTATATTGCTTTGAAGAGTGTATACCTTTCTTTCCACGTGGCCCTGACCTCAAAAGACTATTAAGGGCCTTACAAGCCTCTAGTCTCTGGCTTCCAAGAACCCTTGCTTTAGGAAGAGGAATCAGAATCAGAGAAAAGGAGAGTTACACTTAAAATTGCAGCGATCCAAACCTGATCAACTCCTCCGCCTCCAACAATGACCCAATTCCCACACAGAGCCAAAGGGCAGCTCCAAGTTAATTCCCAGACCAAACTCGGGCAAAAAGACCACGTTTTGACGCCCCAGGGCACTCGGTTTTCACAAAGCGTTTTATTATTCATAAAAAAATAAATTTATTTACATTTGCTAATTATTGTGGTAGTGCTGCCTGGGGCGGCTGCACGTTCCGCCGCTTCAGGGTCTAGTACGGAACAGCCTCCGCGCCCCACCCCGCCGGGAGGAAGAATGGGGACGCCAGGAGGTGGAGTCGGAGGCGGGTGCCACCCGAGGGGGAAGCCAGGTGGGGACAGTCGGGAGTGGGGGGTGGGGAGGAGGCCTGCAAGTTGGTGTGGGAGGAGGGAGCAGAGGGAGGTACCCAAGCAGACGCGAGCCAGGTCGGTGGGGAGAGGCGGATGGGAGGCTCAAGCCTTAGAAGGGGAAGGGGCAGACCTAAGCCTGGTTAAGGGGAGATGCTCGCCTCGGGGGTCGGAGGGGCGTCACTGGCCCCCGGAAGCGCGACCTGAGGGAGCGCTCCGGGCAGACCCGATCGGGTGGGTCTCTGCGAGCGCTCTTCCACCTCTCCCCGAACCGGCAGGGCATCGTGCGTCCGGCCCAGAGGGGGCAGCCCTGTGGGAAACAATTCTGGCCCAGGTGTACCGCGCTCCTCTCTTTGCAACTTAAAAACACACCCCGATGTAGGGTCTGGCGTGAAGACTTCGGTCTTTGAGGCAGGTTGTCCAGAGCGCGTTCTGACCATGGTCTAACTGTGAGAGGCCTGGGCAGTGCAAAGTCGTGCCATCACACGGTAGATCTGGCTCAGTTTGGAAACTAACCCCTAGGCGGCTGCGCGCTGGGCTCTGACTGCACCGCGGGGGTAGTCTATACAGCTAAAGCCCGAGGCTTGATCTGGGTCCGCGTGTAGTGTCGTCTCCCAGACCCGTGGGAACAGAGCCGTCTGCGCCCTGCGATGCCAGGCGCACAGCCGACACCCGGGAACTGCCCATCCCCACCCCAACCCCCCCCCCCCGCCCGCCAACGCCCGCCACCTGTCCAGTTCATGGTCCTGGGCTGGGGGAGTCTAGGAGAATCCAATGGAACGTTCTTCCCATTCTCGGGGCGTCTCACACTGTCTCCCACCTCCCCCTCGTCCCCAAACCCGTGTGCTCAACCAATAATCACAAGTGAGTGCGAGTTCGATCTAAGCGGTGGTCCCACATAATCTGTTGGCCGCGGAGACTTCTTTGGTGTCAGAGTCGGGTCGTCCCGAGACCACAAATGGCCACGTCTGTAAAACCAGAAAGAGCATCAGATACCGGAGAAACGATCGTTTCAAACCGAAACCGCTCTCCAAACGGAACCCCGGGATATCCCTGGCTTTGTGCAGCTCCGATTTTATCAGTATTCTGGGAATTTTTCGCGTCTTCTCTCTAAACCAAGATGTTAATTTTACTGGATTTTGATCACGTAAGATGGGAGTTTTCCGTTCCTGCTGTCTTCACGGTGATTCCGCGAAATTTGCATGAATTTGGGATTTTGTGGCTTAGTCCCCTTCCCCCAAAACACACACACACACACACACACACACACACACACACACACATCAGCCATTCACTCCAAGAAGGAACTGGGATATGATCTTTCTCAAGCCGGGAGAGTTGGCAGGTCGGAGAGGGACTTTCCAGACAAATCCCGTTTGGGGAAACCTCTGCTATTTAAGAATTGAAAAAACCCAAAGGCTTTTAAAAAGGTCTCGGTCTTCCCTCCCTCCTTTCAGAAAGTAGGGCTGGTTGATTTAAACCTGTTAGACTCTTATCTGGAAAAAGTTAGGAAGGGAGATTTTTCGTTCTATCTGCAAAGGCACAGCGGACTCCAGTGGAACCTAGATTTACCCCGGAAGCAGGATATTAGCCATAGTGATAGTAACTATCAACCGGCAAAAGCGTCACGTACAATGATCAGACTGATGCAAACACAGAAGGGTGGATGGTTCTCTTCCAGGAAAACGACTGGCTCCTCCCGTAATTTGGGAGAAACCAAACTGGCCTCCTCACCACCCCTACCAGACCTTCCCCCGCCCCACTTCGGGTTCTTCTCAGCGGCCAGACTCTGCCGGGCGCCGGGAAGCGCGCTGGGCATCACTCGACCGCCCCGGCCCGGGCCTCGCGCGCGGCGCCTACCAGGTTCACAGGGTGCACGTAGCCGTTCTCGTAGCGGTCCTCCTGCAGCAGCTGCCGCAGGTGCGCGATGTAACTGGAAGCCAGCCGGAGCGTGTCCAGCTTCGAAAGCTTGGTGTCGGGGGGCACCCAGGGCAGGCTGGTCTTGAGTCTGGAGAAGGCTTTGCTCAGCACGCGCATCCGGGCGCGCTCTCGGGCGTTGGCCGCGTTCCTCTGCGACTGCTTGCACTCGGCCGCCGAACCCTTGGGCGGGAGGGGCTTCTTGCCGCCGCCGCCCCCAGCCACCCGGGGCCGCTTCCTCTTGCAGCCTCCCGCGCCGCCCGCCGCGCCCAGCGCACAGCGCTCCTCCTCGCCGTCGGGGTCATCCTCCTCCGCAGACGAGTTGTCGCTGGGCGACACGTAGCTGCGATCGGCGCCGCGGAGGGACGGCCTCTTGGAGACGGGGACCGGGTACCCTCGCTGCAGACCCCGCAGCTCCATCTCCTCGGGGTCGCTCACCGAGCCGGTGGACATCGTTGCGTCCCCCGCGCCCAGCCTTCCTCCCCCAGGCCAGTCTCGCGGCCTCTGCCTTCCGCTCCCTCGCGGAGGCGGGGGCCAGGCTGAACTCCGCAGGCAACGAGAGATCTGGGTCGTGAACCGCGGAGCCCCGAGACAGATCCGAGAGAGCGTGGCCGAGCAGTCGGCGCCTGGGCCCAGGCTCGGCACTCACTACCGCGCACGGCGCGTTTTGACCGGACTATTTATTCTGTACTCCTCGGAACAAACCACCCCGGGCAAAGAAGAGGGGGTGGGAAAGGGGGGCAAGAGGTGGGGCGGGGGCGTGGAAGGGGTGGGGACCGCTTTTCAGAGTGCCGAGAATCTGCCGGTGGGGGCGGGGAAGGGGAAGTCTCTTGAACTGGGATCTGGACCCCTGGGCTCGAGGGACCCATCACTGCGAGATGAGTGCTCCTGGGTGAGTGAAGGAGGGGACCTTGTTCGTACCCAGGTACCCACTTCCACCCCCTACTGATCTTAACGGAGCCGAAGATTGCCGGACACTTGGAAACCAGGATCGCGACCTCTGAGTCCTTCCCCTCTTGTCAGCCGAAATGTGTTTTCCAAGTTCATCACTCATAATGTATGACTGCCTATTCAAGCCCGGCCCGACAAAAGCGTAAAAGCTAAACAAGCAACACTGAACAATGGGCGAATTACCTCTCATTTTCCTCCGCTCTTTTCCTTAAACGTCGTCGTTTGATTTACAAAGCACTTTCATCTACAGTGGTTCGTTTCATTTTCCAACATCTGTGACTTAAAATGTTATTATCTCCACTTTGCAGAACTTGAAGCTAAGCCGCAGAGATGGATGTTAAGTAAAGGACCCCATATCGACAGGCTGGTAAGCAGAATATGGACTCCAAATCCGTGTGTAGAATCCCAGGCCCCTCGGTATTTCTGTCTCACAGCACAGGATGCTCTGCGTGCTGTTTTCTGCTATCTGGGGAGTTCCACGCGTTAATTCTGTTTTCAACACCAGAGTGCGGTGAGATAGAGGGTCCTGCCCGCGCTCTGAGTTACAGTCTAGGGAATCGATGACCATTTTCGATGGTGTGTTGAAGAGCATGCTCCTGGATTCAGCATGCAAAGTCAGCACAACCATCCAAAGTAAAACAAAACAAACAAGAAACCACGATAAAACAGAACCCAGAAGTATGCCCCTCAAAGGAGACAAAACATAACTGCGGTCTCCTTGTTTCCTAACTGGGAGAACCTTGGCAATACGTGGTCTGGGGCTGTGTGCTTCATTTTAGGAGTGGACATCAATGGCCAGCTGTTGAGTGCCTGCTGTGTGTCAGGCACTGGATTAGGCGTTCGGTGCACCCCTTGAGTAATTAAAACTAAAACAACAGCAAAATAATTAAAATTCTGTGAGTGGGTTTGGGTTGGCCATGCCATTCTGCACTGAGGAAACTGAGTCGTCACACCCGAATTAGGTATTTACCTGTCCTTTCCCTACAAGCCTACAGGCAAGCTGAGAGAAGCTTAAGGAGACAGATGGGCAGTCGACCCGGACGGTGCGGGCAGAAGCCGCAGGCCAGCCTCGCCCCGCCCACTCCTCCAGCAGAACAAATGCGCCGGGCTTGGTGCCTGAAGTGCCGCAACAGGTGGCTGGCCAGGGCTGACTTCATCACTCAGGCATCATCGTTCCACCTTCGTCTCTCAGGCCAGGCCTCCCTGTGGGGATGTTTTGCCAGACCCCTCCCGCTCGCCCCCGTTTGCAGAGGTTTTCTCCAGATATATTTTGCCATTTTGGGGAGGGGGTGGTGGTGGCGGGGGCTGGGAAGCGAGAGCTGGGGGAGGGTCTCCTCTGAGGTCAGTTGAGTAAAACGCTCTCAGTTCTCTCTGTGCTGGGAAAACTCAGGGAGTACTTGACAGAGCTAGAAATCTTTCCTGGACCGCTGCTTGAACTTGAACTTGACTCTAGGTGCCGGGAGAAGGAGGGGAGGGAGGGGCGGTTGGGGGAAGGAGAGAGGAGGGAGGGTGGCAGGGAAAGGGGAGCAAAAAGATGTAAAGGGAAGATCTCAGGCCGCTTTTTGCACCGCCTATTGATGACCTGAAGCTATCAGTATAAATACAGAGCCTCATACATTAGAGGCAGGCATATAGGTTTTAAAAAACGGGATTGTTTATACAGGTGCAGAACAAAGTCTTTCTTTGGAAAAGATTAATGGCAGGGAGACCGCTAGATTTTCTCTAAACAGTTACAAAAACTGTACCCAGCCTCAACGCCAAGCAGGTCATGGCCAATTTCTTTTTCTTGAAGGAACTGCCTGACCCCAACGATTCATGTTGTTGTTGTTGTTTTTAAAACTAGCTCTTTCCTGGTTTTTTCTTTCCCCTTCCTTCCTATTTTCTTTTCTTTCTTCCTTCCCATCCTTCTTTTCCCCTTCCTCCCTCTGATCTCTTTCAAGAAATATAGCCATTTCCTCTATTTTCCCATTATTTTGTTTTCACTTTCCCTTTCCCTCCATTTCTTTCTATTATATTTTTATTTCATTCTTTTTTTATTCAAGTTGCAGACTCCTAATGAAGATTAAGAAATGTATCTTCATATACATTGCATGTTAGTATATAACTGCAGTTTGCTTTAACAGGTTTGTAATGACATCTGATATTACACTTTCAAAATGCTTTTTTACTTTTCCTTCTCTCTCAGTGATTACAAAAACCTCATAAGCTGAACAGTGCTAATGTAATATCTGTTTTGAAAAACCAGCTGTTTTAATTGTTTCGGCAAGTCCCCATACACTGCAAATAAAAAATGAAACCTTTACTTTTGTATTTTAAAAGCAAGCACACTGAAAACAATTCCTATTTGCCCATGCTAATAACCTTTGAGATCTGTAACACAAATATACAGGTTTCTATGGTGTATATATTGATGATTTTGAAATTCTTTTAAGATGTTCTTTTTAAGTATGCAGTGGGAGGTGGGTTAAAGTTACATTATCAAACAAACATTAAATACATTTACTAATGGTTAAGACATTAATAATCCCAGCTCTCCTGCTTATTAACTGTATGACCTTTGGCAATTTTTTTTCGAGGCCCAGATTACTGATATATAATATGAAATATCTATCTTGTTGTGAGGAAGGGGGAGTCTGTGAGTAATGGCCTGGGCCACAGCCTGATGCATGAGAAAAAAATCAATAAATGCTAGTTATTTTTATTACTATGGATTGTGTGATGCCCAACATCACACATCTAGTAAGTGTCAGGGTCCAGAACTGACCCAGGGTTTGTAAGCGAGGGCTTGTTCTGGGTTTCAGGCAGCACCAGAGGTTTCTTCTCTTTAACTGCAGGCTTCTGTGGTTCAAGTGCATGGTCCTATTAACTGACGTTTCCCCCAGGCCTCAGAAAAGACTTCACTGAGAGAAACTGATGGGGCTACATTAGAAACTTTCTTTCCCCAAGTTTTCTCCCCATAAAGCCACAGAAATTCTCCCAGCCCCCCCTTCCCCTATTTGAAAACTGCTAAATAAATAAATATAAATAAAACTCCTAAATCAGTTACTGAAAGGGTTAAATGAAATTGTGGGAAAGTAACACACTAAGTATAACACTTAGTGCTTAATTTGCTGAAATATAAAATTCACAGGCTCTGGTTTTCTAAAAAGAGAGAATGAGGTCACAGACCACAGGAAAGGCCATTTAATGCCACACACCCACCCCTTGCAACCCCAAAGTAGGTACCAAGGCCATTTAATGTCACATCACTCCAAAGTAAGTGCTGGGGGAAGAAGTTTGAGGCTGTACAGATCAAATGGTTTAGAGTTTAGGGAGAGTAGGGACTGTGTCTATACTCTTGGACACCAAGTCAAAGCATGTACAAAGTAGGTGCTTAAGAAATGGTTGTTGTGGGAATGCATTTCCCATATGACTTTCCTGGTGGTGTCTCCCCAGATACTCTTGATGTTCTGGGTTGTCCAGTTGGCTGAACAAATTGCCTGTTCCTTTGATCTAGAAAAACAAGAGTCTAGACCAGCACTGGCTAATATCATTGATGTTAACAGCCACATGAGGCAACTGAGCACTTGGAATGTGGCTAGTCATGTCCAGTATTGTAAAATACACACTGGATATTGAAGATAACGTGAAGAAAAGATGTAAAATACCTAATATTTTAAAAAATACACATCAAACAATGATAATGTTTTGCTATATTGGGTTAAAGGAAGTATATTATTAAAAATAATTTTCCATGGCTTTGTATTTTTATAATGTGGCTACTAGACTTTGGGATTTACAGATGTGGCTCGCATTGTATTTCTGTTGGATAATTCGGGGATTAACGATGCAATTGTGCATAGAGTGTCTAGTGTTTGCTGTGGCAGGTGTTGGTGAGCCCGACTCCCGCCCACTCGGAAGGCACATTCTCGTGGGAAAAAGCACCATAATGCGGGAAGCACACATTAGAGCACGTCTGCTCTCACTAACTCCTGTCATCTCGCCTGCACCTCTCCACGTGTACCCTACTCCATCTAACAGGTCCAACCCCAGAACACGGGGAGAAACGCTTCCGGTGGGTTTGGGCTTCCGGTGGGTTTGAATTTCCGCAGCACTCCTCACGGGGAAAAGTTACACGGAGGCGTCCGTTCCCCAGGTAGTTTGGGCCACCCCACAGACAGTGGATGCCAGGGCTCCGGATGCCCAGTTCCTTGGTCTTTTCAGAGCATCCCTGGATACAAAGTACGACGTCCACGCGTGAGAGGCTCCGGGTCTGGCAGTGTGCAAGTCACGTGGAGCATGGGTCACATGGTATACGGTTACACGGTGGGATGGGACAGTCACGTGGGGAGCATAGTGTCGCCATGTTTCTTTGTCTCTCGAAGCTGAGGAGCTGATTGGGCGCATCCAGGGTGTCCCCACGCTCCCTGACCCGGAAGGAAAGGAACGCTCCTCACTTGGACCCTGACGGCCATGTGGTCAGGTGCCTGTGGGAACTGTGGGGTGTGAGAGATGAGTCTTCTGTTGTCCCGAAGGCAGTCGGTCCTCTGCCAGTTATTTATCCAAGATTTGCTGCTAGATTTTTGCCTCTGTGGAGTCCCTTGAGACCTTAGCCTTTAGAGAGGCTGGGCCTGGGCATGTCCGGTTTTTGGAGTCTGAAGGTGGAAAAACTGGAGTTAAGAATGAAAAAGGAGATTGGGAATGTGATCAGACCCAGAGACCTGATTTTCTCTGCCATTTAGGACAGAAGAAAAAAAAAAAAGTCCTCAGTAATTTGTCTTGATAACTAAAATGCAGGTGACTTTGAAGTAGAATTTTTAAAAAGCGATACGTGTGGGCGCTAACCAAGGTTTCTACAACCTTTCTAGGTTAGGACTAGAAAGCTGCGGGACTCCTACAGATGGACTTTCCTGATGGCTCTGCTGTAAAGAATTTGCCTGCCAAACAGGAGAGGCAGGTTCCATCCCTGGGTTGAGAAGTTGTCCCCTGAAGGAGAGAATGGCAACCCACTCTAGTATTCTTGCCTGGATAATCCCATGGACAGAGGAGTCTGGTGGGTTACAGCCCATGGGGTCACCGAGAGTAGGACAGAACTTGGCTGCTGAACAACAACAACAGATTCCTGCAAAAGACTTTGAATTCTCCATTAGCAGAGTTAAGCAGCCAGCCCAGCTCTCAGGAGGAAACACATGGTGATGGCTTGGCCTCTGGAGGTTTGTCTGCAGACTCTCTGGACTTCACTTACTTAGAGGATCCTAAAGGACAAGTTGGTCTGGGCTGTGATTGATGGGTCTGACAGAAGTCTTATTTTTTAAAAACCATTTGGGACAGCCTTCCATTCTCAGGCAGAAGCTGAGTCTCTAAGAAGTTTTTCTTTTACTGTTGATTTTTATTGGCAATACTTTGAAAGTGTGACAATACTACATTTCCAAAACATTGCTCCAAGCCTTGGATTTAACTGTGGAGTTAACCTAAGAAAAGATGACATCCTGCCATGTGGCACTTACTGGAAAGAGGTCTCTCTGCTGTGGACATTAGGAGATCTCTGCCTATCACCTCAGTGGCCTTGGGACACTTGCTGGCTGCCTTGGAGCTCTTTCTCTGTGTATAGCCCACCAACCAGGTGGCGGTGAGGGGAGCTGCAAACCCATGTGTAAGCTTCCCTGGAAAGTGCAGAACATTGTAAGGTCAGTTATTACATTGCTGTCTTCATTCTCTCTCCTAGGGACTCATCTTTGTCCTACTCTCTTCTCTCAATTGTGAGCCCTGCTGGGTATCACCCTCATGTTATCAGCCATCTACCCTCTACCCCCTTCCCCTCAGCGCCTCATCCCCTATTGAACATCAAGTGAAAACTAAATGCCGCCTGGCGCCAGAGGAAATTGTCCTGTAATAGATACTTCGTGGTGTCAGAGAGCAGGGATCCTGTGCACTTTGTCAACCAGTCCCTTAAACTCTTCTGTAAAAGGGAGCCTGGGTTATTTACATACAAACTTTGTTTCCCTGGCCCTAAGTCCCTCTCACTTCCAATTCTAAAATGAGCTCCCATAGGGATCAGAGAAAAGGGAGGTGTTTGGGGCAATGTGCAGACTTTTTCTGAATGTTTTGTCCTTTGGATTATTTGTGCTGCTCTGCCCAATTAGCAAGGATAATGAACCAGTTAGCGTTCAGGGGAAAACGCTGCCCTCTGTTAAGTTTCAAAGGTGAACTCCTTGAGGATATTTGGAAACAGAAGTAGATAAGGAATCTTCATGCCTGTTTCATCACCCTGTCCCTATTTCTTCCTAAATTGCCACATTCAGGCAACTTCCGTTAGGAGAGTAGCAGAATTAAAATTAATAAGAAAACAAAAAGACTAAATTGTCAACTCAGTGATGACAGAGACTGTGCCTTGTTCATCTGGGTATTCCCCCTGTCTGTAACAGACACTACTTAAGTATTTAATCATTGAAAACATTGAAAAACACAGGAACCCAATCTGATCTTCACCCATAATTACTGGAAGACATACTCAAACCATTATTTGCCCTTCACTTAACCAACTCAATTTACCCCTGTGTGCTCTGCTCCACTATCAGTACTTAGAGAGATCCAATTACATTTCTGATTACTTGAATGGACTTATGAAAACTATTCTCTGTTTTTGAATGTAGCTTATATGTCAGTTTACTCATAATGTAGTTGCCACAATCCCATTGTTAATTCTAAATAATTGAAGAATTATGTTTATTGTAAACATCCCAGCAATGAAATTTCTCCTTATAAAAATGAAATCTGGCTTTAAATACTATCAGTAATTTTTTTTCCTGATTGAAAAAAAGTCAGAATTTTTATAAAATTTCAGAGGGTCACAGATCTATAAAGCCTCACATTAAACCTTTATGTGTAAGGAGAGAAAGGCCCACACATTTAATGGGTGAGCAGAGCAGGGGATTCAGAGAAAGTAAGGCCATCATCAGTGAGGTGAGAGGAAAACCAAGATTACTGTTTTTGAAAGCAAGGGAGGGGTTTCAGGAAATAATGGGTGGGGACTTCCAGTTGAGGTGGCATGGTAAAGTCACGTTTTGAAGCTGCCCTTGTGCTCCAAGCACATGGCAATTAGTTAGTGTAAAAATAGGAAACTAGAAAGGCACAACCGGCTTCAAAGCAAGAAAAATACCTCCGTGGACCAGGAGTAGAACAGAAACTGAATGTTGAGTGCAGTTGGAGCTCCTGGCAGATCCTCCAGGCAAGAGCATCCAGGAGTTGAGTTCCTTTGCAGAAAGGGGGAACATCATTGTCCCCTGTGAGGAGGGGGACTGGTGTGGGTCACTACCTAAATTAGGATGGAGGTCCACCTTAGTGAGTGCAACCACCAAGGAAACAAAGAAAGCAAGCCCAGCTAGCCTATTGGCTCTGTGACTGAATCAGTTTCAATTTTTTTCTCTTAATTGTGGGTCACTTTTTCCTGCTTCTTTGCATGCTTTGGTGCCTTTTGTTTGGAGGGCAGACATTGTGAATTTTGCCTGTTGGTGCTGGATATCTGTGTATTCTTATAAATACTATCAATGTTCATTCTGGGATGCAGGTACTTGGAAATAGTGTAATCCTTTTCAGTCTTGCTTTTCAGATGGCTCGGTAGAAGGAATCAGTGGTGCTCATTCTAAGTTAATTCTTCCCCATACTGAGGGAAGACTCTTTGGAGCACTCAGCCTGAAGCCCTGTGCATCATGGAGGTTTTCCAGTCTGGCTGGAGCATGTGTTATTCCTGGCCCTGTGTCCCTACCTGACTGTTCCCTTTAATCTTTTTTGGTGAGAGTTCCTTCAGCTTCTGGTAGTTTCCTCCTGTGCTTGTGCTGGTCCACTGAAAACTCCAGGGGGACCTCCTGCAGATCTCTGGAGTTCGCTCTCTGTGCCCCTGCCTTCTCTCTGGTCTTCTGTTGGGTGAATTCTAGCTGCCTTGTTCTCCCCACTCTCTCAGCTCTGGCTTCTCCACTCAGGGGTGTGCCTGGGTTCTCCCTTTCTGCTTCTCACTTTGGAAACGTCTGTGATGGCAAGATCTGGGGCAACGGCAATGATTATAGGCCTTTCCTTGTTTCCCATCTCTTAGGGTCCACTGTCCTTTACTACCTCCTGTCCAATGTTTGGAGAACCATTGTTTCATCTCTTTTGCCTGTTTTGTGGTTGCTCCAGATGGAAGGGCGAGTCTTATCACTGGAACTCAATTTTGTCCCTAAGTGTAAATCTTTGAAATTACTTCTTGGTAGGAAACTGGTTTCTTTTTGGTTTGCTCTTAAGGGTTAGAATTGCTTAAGCGTGCTTATGTTTTGAGGAAAAATTAAAGATGTTAAAAATATGAGAAACAGGAGTTCCCCAGAGGAGGTGGAAGGAGATGGGAAAGTAGCTTTGATGAGCATAAAATACACCTCTTTGCCTGAAATGAGTTGAAACTAAATAATGTAGGATGCCACTGTAGATCAGGAATGGTTCTCATAGGAAGTTAAGAGGTTAGCCCCTGTGAGGAGGAATGAGGTATTGAGGTTAACAGAGGTGGGGGAATGTGAGGAGTAACCCTTTTGGAGAACAGAAAAAAGGACTGAGTAGGTGTAAGACTAAGTGTTTCAGAGTGTTAAGGGCCCTGATGAGGGACTTCCCTGGTGGTCCTGTGGTTGAGACTTCCTTCCGAAGCAGGGGCTGTGGGGTTCAATCTCTGGTCAGGGAGCTAGGATCCCACTGTGCCTTGGGGCAAAAAAAAAAAAAAAAAGCACCAAACCCTGAAACATAAAGCAGAAGCAATATTGTAACAAAGTCAATAAATATTTTTAAAATAGCCCACCTAAAATAAAAGAAAAAAGGGACCTGGTGAGTTTGAGCATTATTCTCATTAACAAATATGAAGTTTTCTAGCATAGTGGTTGATATATAGTGGTTATTAGAAATAGTTGAATCTTGATAATAAGATTCCCCATTTACATCTCTGGTAACAAGAAATTGCAAGAATAAGCCGCAAATGGATTCATTATGTTTTGATGAGGTAGAGAGGCAAGTTAGGAATACGGAGTTTAGGGGAGACACTGTTAAGGATTTAGATCAAGCTTCTATAGTCGGAGACCTGTGGTACACAGGAGGGAGGCAAAAATGAAAGTGTATTTTAATTTTTTTTTTTCTTTTGGGGTTAGTGGAGAGGAAAGGATTTGCAAAGACACAGTACCACTATGTTGCACAAGTTTTGAGGGTGTCATTGACATAGAATTCAATGTGGAAGAATCCATGTATTCAATTATCATTTATCTATTATTGATTTTTTAATTGAATATCTGTTTCTTATATTTTTTAGTTGTGCCTTGGCCTTGCAACCAGAATACATATATACATGCACATATGCCTACATACATGTAAACTATTCTTCGAAATTTAGGCTACCTGGAGAGATTAGCAGATTTTTTTCAACATATCCCACAGCAGTTTAGAACACAGCAAATACTGGGTATTTTAAATCAGTGATAGGCCCCCTGATGTCTTGATATCAGTTAGAGGGCACTCACTGGCATATGATAGATAGTTTAATGGGGGAGAAAGGGAGGGTGGGTCGGACTGGTCCCCAAATGCCCTTATTTTCTCACTCTGCACACAAAATTTCAGTAATCCTCTACATTTTATAATGAAGATATTAAGGTTAAGAGAGGCAAAGTCCCTTGCTGAGAAATAGTTGAAGGTGAACTCAGACTTCTAGATGAGGAGTCTAGCTCTGCATTTACCATTTCATGCCCATGATGGTTAGTTTCGTGTATCAGTTTGGCTAGGCCACAGTTCCCAGTTATTTGGTCACATGTTGTTCTAGATGTTTTTGTGAAGGCATTCCTCCTCTCTCTCTTTTGGATGAGCTTCACTTTGAAACAAATGGACTCTAAGTGAAACAGATCATTCTCTATCATGTGAGTGGGCCTTATCCTATCAGCTGACTGTCTTAATAGAAAAAGACTGACCTCCCTAGAAGAAGAAGAGGAGATTCTGCCAAGAGACCGTCTTCAGACTTGGACTTCATCTCTTTCTTCTGTGTCTAGTCTGCTGGCCTGCCCTGCAGATAATGTTCTTAATCAAAAACTGTTGAATCTTAAAGAATTTAGTAAGCAAGATAACGTGTACTATCAGGCACTCCTAAATTGGGAGTGTTATAATTATAAAGGGACTGTGAATCTCATAGTCCTTGAAATTTAGTCCTTATTTTAGAAGTCATGGAAAGATGAGTCTAGCCAGGAAGGAAACTGTCCCAGCTAACTGTAAGTATCGATGCACTGACTTTTCATGTTTTGTTTTGTTTTAATAGTATTATGCTACTTGGTTGAAAGATGGGTGAATTTTAATTACAAATTTTTCTTTACATCGTTTGGTTGGATGTAACGACTGAGTCTCTTTCTCTAATAGAAATATAATTCTCGGACCATAAAAATTCACCCTTTCCAAATATGTAGTTCCGTGGTTTTTAGTATATTCACAACATTGTACAATCATTTCCATTATATATTTCCTGAACATTTTTATCATCCCAAACTGAAACCCCATAACGTTTAGCAGTCACTCTTCACCTCCTGGAAACCTCCCTTCCACAACTTCCGGAAACCGCTGATCTCTCAGTCTTTGTGTATTTGTCTATTCTGGACATTATTACATAAATGGAATCATCTAATTCCATCTATAAGCCATCTGTATAGTAAACTATAGAGCTTTCCACCTTAGTTTATTTCACCAAGTATAATATTTTTCAAGGTTGATCCATATTTTAGCATATATTAGTTCTTCATTTTTACATGGATGGATAATATTCCATTGTGTGTATATACCAGATTTTGTTTATCCATTCATCAATTGATGGCATTTGGGTTGTATCCACTTTTTGGCTTTTATAAATAATGATGCTATGAGTATTTGTGTATGAGGTTTGTGTGAACATGTTTCCAAGCCTCTTAGGTATACATCTAGTGGTGGAAATGCTGAGTTGTATGGTAACTTTGTTTAACTTTTTGAGAATCTATCAGGCTGTTTTCCAAAGAAGCAAAGTAGAAAGGTTCCAATTCCTTTACATCCTCACCAGCACTCTTTATTGTACTTTGTTCTGATTATAGTCATTCCAGTGGGTGTAAAGTAATGTGTCATTTTGGTTTTGATTCGAATTTTCCTGATGACTAACAATGTTCAGCATCTTTTAATGTGCTTGTTGGCCATCTGTATATCTTTTGTGAAGAAATGTCCATTCAAGCCTTTTGTCCATTTTAAAATGGGATTATTTGTCTTTTTGTGGTTGAATTGTAAGTATTCTTTATTTATAATTAAGATTAGGATTACTAGAACCTAATCAAAATAATATGATTTGCAAATATGTTCTCCCATCCTGTGGGTTTGTCTTTTCATTTGGTAATATCCTTTAAAGCACAAAATTTTTATTTTGACAAAGTCCAGTTTTTTTCTTTGATTGCTTAGGCTTTGGGTGTCAGGTCTAAGAAACCACTGTATAATCTATGGTCACAGAGATTTACCTCTGTTTTCTTATAAGAGTGTTATAGTTTCAGCATTTATATCTGTCTCTGTGGTTGATTTGTAGTTACTTTTTGTGTATGGTATGAGGTAGAGATCCAAATTCTTTTCTCTTTTTTTGCATGTGAGTATCTACTTTTCCCAGCACCATTTGTTGAAAAGATTGTTCTTTCCTACTTAGATTATCTTGGTCTCCTTGACCAAAATGAATTGAGGAAAATGAGAATAATATTTATTACCAAATAAGGCAATATTTATGGACCCTCAATTCTGTTCCACTAATCTATATGTCTACTTTTATTCCAGTACCATAAAGTCTTAAATACTGTATCTTTCTAATCAGTTCAGTCACTCAGTCATGTCTGACTCTGCGACCCCATGGACTGCAGCACACAAGGCTATCTTTCTAGTAAGTTTTGAAATTGGGGATCTTTTTCAAGATTGTTCTGGTTATTCTGCCTCCCTTGAATTTCCACCTGAATTTTATGATCAGTTTGTCAGCTTTTCAAACAGCCAGCTGGGATTTTGATAGGAATGGCATTGAGCCTGTAGACTAACTGGGGAAGAGTATTGCCATCTTAATATTAAAGCTTCTGACCCATTAACATGGGATATTCATTCATTTAGATATTTGTTACTATCTTTCAACAGTGCTTTGTAGTTTTCAGGCCATAGCTTTTATACTTCATTTGTTAACTTTAGTCCTAAATATATATATTTTTATTTTTTATTAATTACTTTTTCTTGAAATATAGTTGCTTTAAAATGTTGTGTTAGCTTCTACTGCAGAGCAAAATGAATCAGCCTTACATATAAATATATCCCCTTCCTTTTTGGACTTCCTTCCAATTCAGGTCACCACAGAGCATTAAGTAAAGTTCCCTGTACCATGCAGTATGGTCCCATCAGTTGTCCATTTTATAGATACTGTCAGTGGCGTACTGTATCTGAGTCAGTCCCAATCTCCTAGTTCCTCCTACCCAACTCCTTTCCCTCTTGTTATCCATGCATTTGTTTTCTACCTATGTGTCTGTATTTCTGCCTTGCAAATAAGGTCATCTATACCATTTTTCTAGAGTCCATGTATATGTGTTGTTTTATAATATTTGTTTTTCTCTTTCTGACTCACTTCATGCTGTGTGACAGTCTCTAGGTCCATGCACATCTCTACAAATGACCCAATTTCATTCCTTTTTATGTCTGAATAATATTCCATTGTATACAATAAATGGAATTGTTTTCTTAATTTCCATTTTGGACTGTTCGTTACTAGTGTATATAAATACAGTTTATTTTTGCACGTTCTTGTACCCTGCAACCTTTCTGTATTCTTTTATTAGTTCCAATGGTTTTATAGTAGATTGCTGAGGATTTTCTGTATGTAGGTTTGTCATCTTCAAGTAGAGATAGTTTTGCTTGTTTCCTTCCAATTTGGATGCCTCTTTCTTTCTTCTTCTGCCCCCTCATTCCACCTTCCTCCATCATTCCTTCTCTCTTGCTATCTTGCATTTTCTCTTTGGTATAATTGTCCTTGCTAAAATGTTGAAAAGAAGAGGTAACAGTGTAAATCATTCTCTTATTCTTGATCTTAGGGGGAAAGCATTCATTCTTTCATCAAGAAGTATGATCTTTGTTGTGGATTTTTAATAGATGCATTTTGCATATTGAGGATGTATCATTCTTTCCCCAAATTGTTTAATACTTTACCATGAAGGGGTTTGGATTTTGCAAAATGCTTTTTATGCATCTATTGAGATAATCATGTGAGTGACTTTTCTGTACTTTATTCAATTGATATGGTGAAATAATTGGCTTTTGGATGTTGACCTACCAACTTTACATTCCTGGATTAAATCCTAATTGATCATGACATGTAATTCCTTTTATATATTGCTGGGTTTGGTTTGCCAGTATTTTATTTGTTGCTGTTGTTCAGTCACTAAGTCTTGTCTGACTTTTCACGACCCCATAGTCTGCAGCATGCCAGTCTTCCTTGTCCTTCACTGTCTCCCGGACTTTGCTCAGATTCATGTCTGTTGAATTGGTGATGCTGTCTAACCATCTTATCCTCTGCTGCCCCCTTCTCCTTTTGCCTTCAGTCTTTCCCAGCAGCAGAGTCTTTTTCCTATGAGTTGGCTCCTAGTATCAGGTGGTCAAAGTATTGGAGCTTCAGCTTTAGCATCAGCCCTTCCAGTGAATATTCAGGGTTGATTTCTTTTAGGATTGACTGGTTTGATCTCCTTGAAGTCCAAGAGATTCTCAAGAGTCTTCCTCAGCACCGCAATTCAGAAGCATCAATTCTTTGGCACTAAGCCTTCTTTATGGTCCAACTCTTGGTTTCTCAGGAGACAAGATATTTGTCTTGTAACAGGATATTTATGTCTATATCAGTGACATACGGATTTTGTTTTCTTGGTACATCTTTCTGTTGTTGGTATCAGGGTAATACTGGCATCACAGAACAAGTTAGGAAGTGTTCCCTCCACTTCTGCTTTTTGAAAGAGTGTGTGAATGTTCTTTAAATGTCTGGAAGAATTTACAGGCTTTTTTGTGGGTTATTTTGTGATTACTAATTTAATCTCTTGTCACAAGTCTATTCAGAAATTTTATTTCTTCTTGAATCTGTTTTTGTAGTTTGTGTCTTTGTGTGCATATAGTCTAGGTTATCTAATTTGTTGGCTTACAGATGTTTTTAGTATCTCCTTATAATCCTTTTCATTTTTGTAACTGTGTGTGTGTGTGTGTGCGCGCGCACGCACGCATGTGCACAGCCGTGTCTGACCAACTCTTTGCGACCTCATGGACTGTAGCCCGCCAGGCTCCTCTGTCCATGGAATTTTCCAGGCAAGAATACTGGAGTGAGTTACTATTTCCTCCTCCAGGGGATCTTCCTGACCCAGGAATTGAACCCGCGTCTCTTGCATCTCCTGCCTTGGCAGGCAGATTCTTTACCACTGCACCACCTGGGAAGCCCATTTATTTTTGTAAAGTCGGTAATAGTGTCCCGTCTTTAATTCTTGATTTTCGTCACTTGAGTCCAGTCTCTTCTTTTCAGTCAGTCTAACTAAAGGTTTGATTTCATTGATCTTTTCAAAGAGCCAGCTTTTGGTTTTGTTGATTATTCTTTATTTTCATATTCTGTATTTCCACAGTAAGCATTGTTTTCTTCCTTCTGCTTGTGTTTGGTTTACTTTACTCTTTCTTCTTCTGGTTTCCTAAATGTGGAAGTTTAGGTTGTTGATTTGAAATCTTTTAAAATTTTTTAGTGTGGGCATTTACAGTTGTGGTGAATAATTTTACATGTCAGCTTAGGCTAAGCTATCTCCCAGATAGCTGGGAGAACAGTGTTTCTGGATTCATCTGTTTGGGTCTCTCCAGAAGAGATTGATACTTAAATCAGTAGACTACATAAATGTGATGGTCCTCACTACTGTAGATGGACATTATCCAATCCCTTGAAGGGCCTGATTAGAACAAAAAGGTGGAGGAAGGGTAGGTTCACTCTTTCTGCTTGAGTTGAGATATCCATCTTCCCCTTGCCCTTGGACACCAGCCATCCTGGTTCTTGGACCTTGAGAGACTCAATTATACTACCTATTTTCCTGGTTCTCCAGCTTGTACATGGCAAGTGTGGGACTTCTCAGCCTCCATAATCCTGTAAGCCAATTCCTATAATAAATCTTCTCTTGTATGTATCCTGTTGGGTTTTGTTTCTCTGGAGAACCCTAATATAAATATCCTTCCATGTATGGACCATGCTTTATTATTTCTTTGCATGTCTTGTGATTTTTTTAGATAATCAAGACATTTAAAATAATGTAATGTGGCAATTCTAGAAATCAGAATTTCTTCCTCCCCAGGGTTTTACTATTGTTTATTTTTGGTTTTGTTTGTTTAGTAACTTTTCTGCACCAATCCCATGAAGCCGGTGTTCTTTTTTGTGTTTCTGCTTGGTTTCCACTTGATTATCATAGTGGTCTGCTGATTAGACAGGGATTTCCTTATATGCCTGGAACCAAACGTCTCGCAGTCTTTGCTGAGGGTCTCTCTGTGTGTTTTGAAGCACAGCTTCAAACCTTCAACCCTTAATCAGACAGGTTCTGCCTTAACCTTCTCTTCTTGTTTGCACAGAACCACCAGATCATCCAGAATTTAGGCCTTAAATTCAGGTCTTTCTTAAGCATGTACACAGCTCTGGGAATGTGCACAGAGCTACTTGTGTTTGTGGCTTTCTTAATTCCCAGAAGTATGGCAGAGCTTTTCAAAGCCCACATAGAATTCTCCTTTCCAAGCTTTTCCTTTTAACATTTTTGGTTAGCCTATTATTTTCCCCAAGCTTTATTCACCACCTTAGGCAGCTTCAGAGTTGAGCAGCTGCCTGTAATTTTTGATGAACGCACCTGGAGGAGAGACTTTTTGCACTGGCTGAGCTGAGTCAGGTCAAGTAAAGGCATCACTTCAAGTGGGGTCTTCTAGGGAACTAACAGTTCAGATAACGACAGTTCTTTTGGAATGAAGGTTAACAGAGCCCCACTTCATTCTTCTCCCTCTAGCGGCTGCCAGTCTGTTTTGTTTTTTTTTTAATTATTTATTTTTAATTGAAGGATAATTGTTTTACAATATTGTGTTGTTGTTTTTTTGCCATATATCGATATGAATCAGCCATAGGTATACATATATCCCCTCCTTGTGAATCTCCCACCTCCCACACCATCCCACTCCTCTAGGTTGTCACAGAAGCCCGATTTGAGTTCCCTGAGCCATACAGCAAATTCCCACTGGCTATTTTACTTATGGTAGTGTATATGTATCCAAGTCAGCTGAGTTTTACTATGATTGCGAGCTGTCAGTTTTCAAGGCTACTGTGGAGCTAGAGAGGAGCAGTGAGCACAGGGCAAATGAAAATGCCTCAAAACACACTGTTCTTACCAAGATTAAGCTGTTTGCCTTGAAAAACCACTACCCAGATTTCTGGGATCTTTTGGTCAATTTCTAGAATTCTTAAAATACTGAACCTGACAATTTTTTGTGAGTTTTCTAATTGCTTTAATGGAGAAAATGAGAGAATTTCTGTAGTTCCTTAATCTGCCATTATTGCTGACATCATTTCCTTTGCCCACTGAATTGTGATGTATTAATAGATTGTATATATCTTGAGATCCAATTAGAAAGGCAGTACATGAAGTGCCAGTTATCCTGTTCATGTATAGGAAGGAGAATATTAAGAGGTCTCACATATATTGAGGAATTTGCTGTCAGTCTTTTCTTGAACTTCTCTTGGTGCAAGAATCAGAGGAATCAAGGAGCAGCTTGTGTTCAGCAAGACTGTTTTCACGTTGCTCGTCTATCACATGGTCCTCTGTAGATCACACTCCTGTGCATTTGTGTTTTTGCCTCTCCATCTTCCATAATAGCTTTCCTGTGATTAGACTTCCCAGGGCAAGGACGGAATCATTCCACTGAGAGAGTCTGATGTAAGAACTGCTGTGTTCTGAAAACTTGCCCTGCACATTCAAGAGGGAAAGCTACTTAAAAGAATGGGTGCCCTTAACTGCTTGTGTCATTGATGACAACAGGGTAATATTATGTAGTACTTGTGTAAGACTGTTCTGAGGTGAATAAAAAGAAACAGTAGGTATTTAGTTTCTTTTCTTCTTATCTCCCTAATAATGCTTGCACATATAAGCACAAGTTGCCTGTGGCTAAGAAACAACAGTAATCATTTTAGCATATATTCAGTCAGTAAATTCTGTAATGAACCCAGTTAAATAAGTCCACTCTTTCAGCAAGGAGATGGTGAGAACTTACTATGGACTAGGCATAGGAGAAGACGATGGCACCCCACTCCAGTACTCTTGCCTAGAAAATCCCATGGATGGAGGAGCCTGGTAGCCTGAAGTCCATGGGGTCGCGAAGAGTCGGACACGACTGAGCGACTTCACTTTCACTTCTCACTTTCATGCACTGGAGAAGGAAATGGCAACCCACTCCAGTGTTCTTGCCTGGAGAATCCCAGGGATGGAGGAGCCTGGTGGGCTGCCGTCTGTGGGGTCGCACAGAGTCAGACACGACTGAAGCGACTTAGCAGCAGCAGCAGCCGCAGTCTTGGAGGTGATGAGATTGCCAAGATTTTCCAGTTTCCTGCATGTCATCTTGTTTCCTCTTTGTACATAAGCTTGCGAGGTGTGCGCAGGGCTGGGTACTCCCAGTCCTGTGGGGGAGGGTGGGAACACTGGCAGCTGCCAGGATGGCTGTGGCGGTGGACGGCTGGATGCAGGTGCACAGCCTGCCTCGATTTGACAGGCTTTAAGGCTCGCATTATCTCTAGTGGTATCCAATATCCTGACCAATACGGTCCTTCAAAACAACAGAAGCAACCCAGTAATGCGACTTCACCAGGGCATCCACTTCCATAATATTCACTCAGATCTACGTGGATTAAAACATCTGCAGTGTATTTTTTTGTATGATTTGCATGGTCCCCCATCCCAGCAGCTTAGAAATTAAATCATGCCCCTGACATTATGATGCATTGGTATCTGCATGACGTTTTTTTTCACTTACACCCTGTATGCTCTGTAAAGATTAGAACTTTCAAGGGTATGTAACAATTCCTTGCCAGAGCAGTTCAAGGGACAGGTAGTAACTGCTGGGTGAATTAACTGCAGTAGAAAGTTGGTGTAGAATTCTGAAGCTGTAGAATGTTCATTTGCCTCTGGTTTGGAGAGTCTAGTCTTGTTGTCTGATGAATGAACTTAGTCTCCATCCACCACTAACTAACTAGACCATGGATGAGTCACTTGAGTTTTCTAAATCTCCATTTTCTTGGCTGTAAATTAAAACGAATAACCCCTGCCTGGCAGCCTTATGAGGTGGTTTTGAGAATGAAATGATAAGAACGCATGTGAAAGTAGTTTGACTGTTAGAGGCAGATAAGAGCTCAAGATTACCTCTCCTCCCTGCCAGGTTCTCGCCTCGAGAGAGAAGAACCAGCCAAATGGGGCTTCAGAGTGCCATCCTGTTAGAGATGTAGAAAACAAAATTTGGGGCTTGGGAAATTGGAATTAGAGAATGTGGCTTAGACCTGAGGCCAAAATTGTGTCCCCTGCTTCCCACCTCAAATAAAAAGCTTCGTATTGGCCAAGAGAGCTGAATCGACTGGGCAGTGGTCCAGTCCGCTCACTGCCAATTCAAGGATGCTTCTGGAGGATGAGAGGAGCTGGGACACAGAACGGCAAGCAGTCCGCACACACGATGGTGGTGCGGGTCCTCCTACAGTGGTCAGTGCTCAGAGACAGGAAGCGCTGGCTCACCCCAGAGTAGGAGGGGCTTCTACTGCCTGAGCCCACGTGGTCAAAGAGAACTAGACATCCTGCCACCAATGAGTGGCACCTGTTTCCCTGCCATCTCCCCAAGCAGGGAAACAGGCTCTGGTAGAGGCCAGGCTCTGCCAAACAGATGAGCACCCCTTCTTCCTGAGGAGAAGAACAAGTAAAGGGGGGAGTGTTGGCTTCATCACTTTAGAGGGAGGAAGTGACTGGAAGTTTGTGGATTTGTGAAGGAGGGCATGAGTCCCCTCCTGTCGCCCAGTCACGGTGGTGAGGCATACAGAGGGATCAGGGTTTGCCTTTATAGGATTTGCCTATAAGTGAAAAGTCTGAGGGAGTTGTTTATTAAGGTACATTAGATGATATTGCCTGGAGAATCCCGGGGATGTGGGAGCCTGGTGGGCTTCTGTCTGTGGGGTCACACAGAGTCGGACATGACTGAAGTGACTTAGCAGTAGCAGCAGCAGCAGAGGATATTAAACAGTCCCCTCATTTTATAGGAAGAAGGGGTGAAGAGCAGGTGGGTGACTGGCTCAATTAGTTGACGTCTGTTTTCTAGTCTTCAGAAAGAAGATTAGGTCTAGAGAACAGAACACTTACCAGGGAGGGTAGGACTTGGGTGGTGTCCCTGGGCTGCCAGAGAGACAAGTAGGGGAGCTGGGGAGTGTGTTCTCAAACAGAAGTGTATGTGTGTGTTGTGTTCCAAGTTGCTTCAGCCGCGTCTGACTCTTTGCAACCCTGTGGACTGTAACTGCCAGTCTCCTCTGTCCATGGGGATTCTCCAGGCAAGAATACTGGAGTGGTTTGCCATTTCCCCTTCTAGGGGATCTTCCTGACCCAGGGATTGAACCCATGTCATTTATGTCTCCTGCACTGGCAGGCAGGTTCTTTACCAGTAGCACCATCTAGGAAGTCCTTCAAACAGGAGTGTACATGCTAAGTCACTTCAATCATGTCTGACTATTTGCTTTTGTAAATTTATTTATTTATTTATTTATTTTAATTGAAGGTTAGTTACTTTACAATATTGTAGTGGTTTTTGCCTTACATTCACATGAATCAGCCATGGGTGTACATGTGTCCCCCATCCTGGACCCCCCTCCCACCTCCCTCCCCATCCCATCCCTCAGGGTCATCCCAGTGCACCAGCCCTGAGTGTCCTGTCTCATGCATTGACCCTGGACTGGCGATCTGTTTCACATATGGTAATATACATGTTTCAATGCTATTCTGTCAAATCACCCCATCCTTGCCTTCTCCCACAGAATCCAAGAGTCTGTTCTTTACATCTCTGTCTCTTTTGCTATCTCACATAGGGTCATTGTTACCATCTTTCTAAATTCCATATATGTATGTTAATATGCTGTATTGGTATTTTTCTTTCTGACTTACTTCACTCTGTATAATAGGCTTCAGTTTCATCCACCTCATTAGAACTGACTCAAATGTGTTCTTTTTAACAGCTGAGTAATATTCCATTGCAAGGAGATCCAACCAGTCCATTCCGAAGGAGATCAGCCCTGGGATTTCTTTGGAAGGAATGATGCTGAAGCTGAAGCTCCAGTACTTTGGCCACCTCATGCAAAGAGCTGACTCATTGGAAAAGACTCTGATGCTGGGAGAGATTGGGGGCAGGAGAAGGGGACAACCCAGGATGAGATGGCTGGATAGCATCACGGACTTGATGGACGTGAGTCTGAGTGAACTCCGGAAGATGGTGATGGACAGGGAGGCCTGGCATGCTGCGATTCATGGGGTCGCAAAGAGTTGGACACAACTGAGCGACTGAACTGAACTGAACTGAATATTCCATTGTGTACATGTACCACAGCTTTCTTATCCATTCATCTGCCAATGGACATCTAGGTTGCTTCCATGTCTTAGCTATTGTAAACAATGCTGCGATGAACACTGGGGTACCTGTGTCCCTTTCAATTCTGGTTTCCTTGGTGTATATGCCCAGCAGTGGGATTGCTGGGTCATGTGGCATTCTATTTCCAGTTTTTAAAGGAATCTCCACACTGTTCTCCATAGTGGCAGTACTAGCTTGCATTTCCATCAACACTGTAAGAGGGTTCCCTTTTCTCCACACCGTCTCCAGCATTTATTGTTTGTAGACTTTTTGATAGCAGCCATTCTGACTGGCATGAGATGATACCATTGTGGTATCATTGTGGTTTTGATTTACATTTCTCTGATAATGAATGATGTTGAACATCTTTTCCTGTATTTGTTAGCCATCTGTATGTCTTCTTTGGAGAAATGTCTGTTTAGTTCCTTGGTCCATTTTTTGATTGGGTCGTTTATTTTTCTGCAATTTAGCTGCATGAGCTGCTTATATATTTTGGAAATTAATTCTTTGTCAGTTGCTTCATTTGCTATTATTTTCTCCCACTCTGAAGGCTGTCAGTAACACAATAATAGTGGGAGACTTTAATACCGTACTAACATCTGTGGATAGATCAACCAAACAGAAAATTAGCAAGGAAACACAAACTTTAAATGATGCAATGGAATAGTTAGACCTAATTGATATCTATAGGACATTTCACCCCAAAACAATGAATTTCACCTTTTTCTCAAGTGCACACAGAACATTTTCCAGGTTAGATCACATCGTGGGACATAAATCTAGCCTTGGTAAATTAAAAAAAAAAATTGAAATCATTTCAAGCATGTTTTCTGATCACAATGCAGTAAGATTAGATGTCAACTACAGGGAAAAAAAGACATTAAAAATACAAACATATGGAGGCTAAACAACATGCTTCTGAATAACCAACAAATCATATAAGAAATTTAAAAAAAGAAATTAAAATATGCATAGAAACAAATGAAAATATGACAACCCCAAACCTATGGGATTCAGTAAAAGCAGTGCTAAGGGGAAGTTTCATAGCAATACAAGCTTATGTCCAGAAACAAGAGAAAAATAAAATAAATAACCTAACTTTACACCTAAAGCAACTAGAAAAAGAAGAAATGAAGAACCCCAGGATTAGTAGAAGGAAAGAAATCATAAAAATTAGGGCAGAAATAAAGAGAAACAAAGGAGACTATAGCAAAAATCAATAAAACTAAAAGCTGGTTCTTTGAGAAGATAAATGAAATAGGCAAACCATTACCCATACTCATCAAGAAAAAAAGGGAGAAGAATCAAATCAACAGAATTAGAAATGAAAATGGAGAAATCACAACAGACAACACAGAAATACAAAGGATCATAAGAGACTACTATCAGCAACTATATGCTAATAAAATGGAGAACTTGGAAGAAATGGACAAATTCTTAGAAAAGTGTAACCTTCCAAAACTGAACCAGGAAGAAATAGACTATCTTAACAGATACATCACAAGCGTGGAAATTGAAACTGTAGTAAAAAATCTTCCAACATTCAAAAGCCCAGGACCAGATGGCTTCACAGGTGAATTCTACCAAAAATTTAGAGAAGAGCTAACACCTATCCTACTGAAACTTTTCCAGAAAATTGCAGAGGAAGGTAAACTGCCAAACTCATTCTATGAGGCCACCATCACCCTAATACCAAAACCAGACAAAGATGCCACAAAAAAAGAAAACTACAGGCCAATATCACTGATGAACATAGACGCAAAAATCCTCAACAAAATTCTAGCAAACAGAATCCAACAACATATTAAAAAGACCAAGTGGGCTTTATCCCAGGGATGCAAGGATTCTTCAGTATTTGCAAATCAATCAATGTGATACACCACATTAACCAATTGAAAGATAAAAACCATATGATTATCTCAATAGATGCAGAGAAAGCCTTTGACAAAATTCAACATCCATTTATGATAAAAAACCCTCCAGAAAGCAGGCATAGAAGGAACATATATCAACATAATGAAAGCCATATGTGATAAACCCACAGCAAACGTTATCCTCAATGGTGAAAAATTGAAAGCATTTCCCCTAAAGTCAGGAACAAGACAAGGGTGCCCACTCTCACCACTACTACTCAACATAACTTTGGAAGTTTTGGCCACAGCAACCAGAAGAGAAAAAGAAAGGAATCCAGATTGGAAAAGAAAAAGTAAAACTCACTGTTTGCAGATTACATGATCCTCTACATCAGTCAGTTAAGTTCAGTCTCTCAGTCGTATCCAGTTCTTTGCAACCATGTGAATCACAGCATGCCAGGCCTCCCTGTCCATCACCAACTCCCGCTGTTTACCCAAACTCATGTCCATGAGTGGGTGATGCCATCCAGCCATCTCATCCTCTGTCGTCCCCTTCTCCTCCTGCCCCCAATCCCTCCCAACATCAGGGTCTTTTCCAATGAGTCAACTCTTTGCATCAGGTGGCCAAAGTATTGGAGTTTCAGCTTCAGCATCAGTCCTTCCAGTGAACACCCAGGACTGATCTCCCTCAGAATGGACTGGTTGGATCTCCTTGCAGTCCAAGGGACTCTCAACAGTCTTCTCCAACACCACAGTTCAAAAGCATCAATTCTTCGGCACTCAGCTTTCTTTATAGTCCAACTCTCACATCCATACATGACCACTGGAAAAACCATAGCCTTGACTAGATGGACCTTTGTTGGCAAAGTCAAGTCCCTGCTTTTCAATATGCTATCTAGGTTGGTCATAACTTTCCTTCCAAGGAGTAAGCGTCTTTTAATTTCATGGCTGCTATCACCATCTGCAGTGATTTTGGAGCCCCCCAAAATCAAGTCTGACACTGTTTCCACTGTTTCCCACCTATTTCCCATGAAGTGATGGGAGCAGATGCCATGATATTCATTTTCTGAATGTTGAGCTTTAAGCCAACTTTTTCACTCTTCTCTTTCACTTTCATCAAGAGGCATTTTATTTCCTCTTCACTTTCTGCCATAATGATGGTGTCATCTGCATATCTGAGGTTACTGATATTTGTCCCAGCAATCTTGATTCCAGCTTGTGTTTCTTCCAGTCCTGTGTTTCTCATGATGTACTCTGCATATAAGTTAAATAAGCAGGGTGACAATATACAGCCTTGACGTACTCCTTTTCCTATTTGGAACCAGTCTGTTGTTCCATGTCCACTTCTAACTGTTGCTTCCTGATCTGCATATAGGTTTCTCAAGAGGCAGGTCAGGTGCTCTGGTATTCCTGTCTTTTTCAGAATTTTCCACAGTTTATTGTGATACAGACAGTCAAAGTCTTTGGCATAGTCAATAAAGCAGAAATAGATGCTTTTCTGGAACTCTGTTGCTTTTTCCATGATCCAGTGGATGTTGGCAATTTGATCTCTGGTTCCTCTGCCTTTTCTAAAACCAGCTTGAACATCAGGGAGTTCACAGTTCATGTATTGCTGAAGCCTGGCTTGGAGAATTTTGAGCATTACTTTACTAGCATGTGAGATGAGTGCAATTGTGTGGTAGTGTGAGCATTCTTTGGCATTGCCTTTCTTTGGGAATGGAATGAAAACTGACCTTTTCTGGTCCTGAGGCCACTGCTGAGTTTTCCAAATTTGTTGGCATATTGAGTGCAGCACTTTCACAGCATCATCTTTCAGGATTTGAAATAGCTCAAATTGAATTCCATCACCTCCACTAGCTGTGTTCATAGTGATGCTTTTCTAAGGCCCACTTGACTTCACATTCTAGGATGTCTGGCTCTAGGTGAGTGATCACACCATCGTGATTACCTGGGTCATGAGGATCTTTTTTGTACAGTTCTTCTGTGTATTCTTGCCACCTCTTCTTAATATCTTCTGCTTCTGTTAGGTCCATACCATTTCTGTCCTTTATCGAGCCCATCTTTGCATGACATGTTCCCATGGTATCTCTAATTTTCTTGAAGAAATCTCTAGTCTTTCCCATTCTATTGTTTTACTCTATTTCTTTGCATTGATCGCTAAGGCAGGCTTTCTTATCTCTTCTATCTATACTTTGGAACTCTGCATTCAGATGCTTATATCTTTCCTTTTCTCCTTTGCTTTTTGCTTCTCTTATTTTCAGTTATTTGTAACGCCTCCCCAGACAGCCATTTTGCTTTTTTACATTTCTTTTCTATGGGGATGGTCTTGATCCCTGTATCCTGTACAATGTCAGGAACCTCAGTCCATAGTTCATCAGGCACTCTGTCTATCAGATCTAGTCCCTTAAATCTACTTCTCACTTCCACTGTATAATCATAAGGAATTTGATTTAGGTCATACCTGAATGGTCTAGTGGTTTTCCCACTTTCTTCAATTTAATTCTGAATTTGGCAATAAGGAGTTCATGATTTGAGCCACAGTCAGCTCCCAGTCTTGTTTTTGTTGACTGTATAGAGCTTGTTCATCTTTGGCTGCAGTGAGTATAATCAGTCTGATTTCAGTGTTGACCATCTGGTGATGTCCATGTGCAGTCTTCTCTTGTGTTGTTGGAAGAGGGTGTTTGCTATGACCAGTGCGTTCTCTTGGCAAAATTCTATTAGCATTTGCCCTGCTTCATTCTGTACTCCAAGGCCAAGTTTACCTGTTACTCCAGGTGTTTCTTGACTTCTACTTTTGCATTCCAATCCCCTGTAATGAAAAGGACATCTTTTCCGGGTGTTACTTCTAAAAGGTCCTGTAGGTCTTTATAGAACCGTTCAACTTCAGCTTCTTCACTGTTACTGGTTGGGGCATAGGCTTGGATTATGGTGATACTGAATGGGTTGCCTTGGGAATGAACAGAGATCATTGTGTCGTTTTTGAGATTGTATCCAAGTACTGCATTTCGGACTCTTTTGTTGACCATCATGGCTACTCCATTTCTTCTAAGGGATTCCTGTCCACAGTAGTAGATATAATGGTCATCTGAGTTAAATTCACTCTACTTAGCCTCAATTTGTAAAATAGGGGGTAATATATTCTTTCTCAAAGACTTTTGACAATCATGTGAAATAATTTGTGTGAAGTATTCTAAGATGGGCTTCCAAGTGGCACTAGTATTATAAAGAACCTGCCTGCCAATGCAGGAGACATAAGAAACTCAGGTTTGATCCCTTGGTTGGGAAGATCTCCTGGAGGAGAGCATGTCAATCCACGCCAATATTCTTGCCTGGAGAATCCCATGGACAGAGGAGCCTGGTGGGCTACAGTCCAAAGGGTCCCAAAGAGTCAAACATGACTGAAGTAACTTAGCACTTATGCACCCTAGGAGAAAGCCAGATTCATAGTAGTTACTCAGTGAATTGTAGTTGGATTGCTTTACAGAAATTTATCTTTTGATGATAGAAATTCTCATTTGGCTAAGAGTAGAGTTTCTCCCTTGCTGACTCAGCCATAAAGAATTCGCCATCAATGCCTGCCAGTGCAAAAAATGCAGGTTTGATCCCTGGTTTGGGAGGATCTCCTAGAGAAGGAAATGGGAACCCACTCCACTATTCTTGCCTGGAAAATCCCATGGACAGAGGAGCCTGGTGGGCTACAGTCCATAGGGTCTCAAAGAGTCAGGCATGACTTAGCAACTAAACAACAGCCAGAAGTCTTTCAGTTGTAACTGGTTGTTAAATGTGCTGAGATTTTGTCTCCATCTGTTACCTTTCACTGTGTGGAGGCATTCTGGGTGGTCAAAAACTAATTCACGAACTCCAGCTGCTTCTTGGTTCCAGAGCCTACCTAATTGGAGGTTGTTATCAATAAAATTGGGCTTCCCAGGTGGCACTAATGGTAAAGAACCTGCCTGCCAATGCAGGAGACATGAGAGACATGGGTTTGATCTCTGGGTCGGAAAGATCCCCCTGGAGAAGGAACTGGCAACCCACAGCAGTATTCTTGCCTGGAGAACCCCATGGACAGTAGAGCCTGGAGGGCTTAAGTCCATAGGGTTGCAAAGAGTTAGACATGACTGCTGAGACCTGGCACAGCACCAACAAAGTTAATCTACCTGAGGCAAGAATCATTTGTTTTATAGAGAAACAGTGTCATCAAAAGGTAGTAAGTCCAGCATCTTTCTGCAGGACTACGCTTCCCTTTCAACATGGGACTCTCAAGCCCTTGCCACAAACTTGATTCAGATCAGGGCTGAGTACAGTTTAGCCAAGCAGTATCATTGAAGGGCATTAGAAAATCTAGTTAAGAGCTCAACAGTTCATCTGTGTAGAAATCTCATCCATGACATCTGGGATACCCAGTCAGCCTCAGAATTCCCTTGCTGTTGACATCAGTGCAAAGAGGTTGTTCTGCATTTGTGAAGTCCCTTCCTCTTGATCCATTGTCCTCCCTCCTCTTGTGTCATTATAATCATAATAAATTGGATCTGCATGCTGGCTGCCTGGATGGAAATAAATTTTATGGTTTTAGTATAATGGGAAAAGAGAAGAGACACGCATAATACTCATACTTGGAATTGCTAAACTTGGAGCCAATATAGTTATAGCCATAGCTGAGTCTGTGAGTTTGTATTTGGTATATGAATTCCTAAGTGCTACTGCTGTAAGTTATGTGCAGGGGGTGTCATTACTGAATTATGAATCTTCTGTACTAGAAGGCTTAATATTTTGTTCAGTGCTTTGCATAAAATTGTTCAAGTGCCATGAGTAGTCTATGGATCTGGCCATCATTTTTGAGTTGTTTGAGAAAAGTAGTCCCTTTTAAAGGCTTCTTGTTTAAGTTTTGTGAAAAAGCCATCATTGTATTTCCACTGATCATCTCTTAAGCTATTTGTGTTTTTACTTCTTTAAGGCATCTCATGTTGCAATACTGAGTCAATCTGGAATGTGGGTTTGCAAATTCAGTTCTGAGGAGCAGGCCAGCTGGGAGCCCTGCACAGATACCATGAGCCACTTCTGTGGGAAAACAGAAACCTCTCTCACCACTAATGACCCCTATAGAGACAATCAACTTTTTAAAAAATATATTTTTAATAGTAGTTATTAAAAATCTCAACTTTTTAAATGAAGATATTTCTATTCAAACATTTAGAAGAAATGAAAGAAAGCTGATAAATACACTTTTTAAATTGATGGTAATGTCAATCAGGTCAACAGTAGTTATTTAACCAAGACATTACATATCTCATCTACCCTATTTCACATTTTAAGATCACTCTAGGTAAGGAAATAGCTTTAAGAAAGTATATGTTAGATTGAAAATTGTAGTCTCTTTTTTGGTATTATGACCACAGTATTTTTCTGATAATTTAGGCATTAAACTCAATTTATAGGAGTGAAAAAAAATATCCCAGCATTTGCTCTTTTCATTGCTCTGTTTCATTTAGTGCTTCATTTTCACTATGTGAACTGTGTTTACTCCAGTAAACTACAGCCACAGTAAGATCTCCTCCATTATCTTACATGGAAATGTTCATTGGATAATATTTGTACATTGCTTTGAATTCCTCCAAAGTATGCACATTGTTCCCCAAATTCAATATGTGCTAAATAGGTCTCATAAAATACCCAAAATATTTTTTCACAATTACTTTAAAACAGCATAATTTTTGAATATATAAGTCCTGCTAACTAAAATATCTACCCTCTTTCCATTTCATCAGCATATTTACCGCCTACCT
This sequence comes from Ovis aries, assembly GCF_016772045.2. Lineage (NCBI taxonomy): Eukaryota > Metazoa > Chordata > Mammalia > Artiodactyla > Bovidae > Ovis > Ovis aries. The sequence goes on from NC_056062.1 coordinate 48,426,426, forward strand.
ATTTTCTGTTTGGTTACATTTTATCACACAGACAAAATAAGTATTTCTAGACTAATGGAAACCAACAGTCACACTGAACCAATTAAAGCAAGCAGAGGAAAGAATTAGCTGAGAAAAATCTGTGGTGTTTTATGGATGAGATTTTATACACAATATCATACCTCACATTATCATAACTCACAGACTTCTTACTTTCTTAATGAGTGACAATAGCAAATCTGGAAAACATCTGCCTTGAAAAAGAACACTAACTGCTCTCAGCTTAAAAAATGTTGCTCGGCTATTACTGTATAGCAGCCATGCGTATCATATTGTGGTATGAGATGTCTTGGTTGTAAGAAATTAACATTCTCCTGTTTGATTTCAAATTGTCTAGAACAGAATCCCGGCATAACTCAAATCATTGTAAAGCCACAGTTGCAATAAAGAACATGATTTACTATTAAGCAAATCTTCAACACTGCTGCTCAATTCCCAGAAATCATTATGACTCGGATGAAGAATTTAGCAAACTGTTCTGTGATTTTGTGCTATCTAAAAAGAAAACTGTCAATATAAAAATGAAATCTAAAGCAACCTCTCATTTATATAGCTAACCATTTTGACTGGTAAGCATATTTTGGCAACACAAATAAAGTATTTTCTTTAAATTTCATTACAACCTCAAGAGCAGCTACCATCATAAATTTATCAAAGTAATTCTCTTGTGGTCCAGTGGTTAGGACTCAGTGCTTTCACTGCTGAGGCCTGGGTTCAATCTCTGGTTGGGGGACTAAGATCCCACAAGCCAACTGGTATTTGGAAGATGAAAGAATGACACTTTTAGGAGAAGGAATAAAAAACAACTCCAGCATCATTTGTGCATTGCATGTTCTAATTTTTCGAGTTATTGTTCAGTAGTTATGAAAGTTAAAAGTAGCTGTTCATTCATTTTTATTTCTCTTGAAAGTGGGAAGTAAGATCACAGTAAACTGCTTTCTCACTTTGAATATGTGTTCTCATTGTACTCATACTGTATTATTAATTTCTAAACCACCACGAAAGCATAGTTTGGCAAAATGCTAATTATTTCTTTCTTGGCTTAGAAAATAAATTTGGTCATGGAAAAGAATTCATTTCTGGACTATCTCAGATATTTGTCATCATCTTTTTTTTTTTTTCATTTCAGTAGCGATGCCTTGTTATTACGAAGTGTGAAAACTTTCATTCAAGAGTGACTTTATCCAAGACATTATCTAATGGAACAGCTGGTACCCTTGTTCATATTGACCCTGAACTGTTGAGAAGTTCACAGTTCTCACAGGCCTTTGACTTGCCTTTGTTATGAACAGAGCAAGGTCTGAATGAATTATATTAACTATTTAGCTCATTCTCTGTTATTTTATCTTATTTTAATTCTTTTGGCTGCACTGCGTGGCATGTGGGATCTTAGTTCCCCAACCAGGGATTGAACCTGCACGCCCTGCATTGGAAGCTAGGAGTCTTAATGATTGTACCACCAGGGAAGTCCCTTTTGTTATGTTTGATGAAATAATTCACATGAATTGAAGACAGAATTTTTCCTTATACCAACTGAGTTTTAAATTATACAGTTGATTTACTTTCAAACATTTTTGATTATCAGAAATGCTCTGAAAATATGCCCTCCAACTCATAATCTTATGTATCGGCATATGTATAGATACTGATATATATCTGTTTTTAGATAATTCTACTGTTTAGCCGAAAGCATAAGCAGATTTGAATTTTTAATCTTATTAGTTCCAGAAGACAAACCTAGTAGTGTGTAAAGAGGACTGAGCCAAGTTGATGGTGGCTTGAGAACAGGCTCTGAACAGAATCATACTGTTTACAGTTATCTTTTGCATGCAGGTGCATTGTGGGAAAGTAACCCACCTCTGAAGTCACATCATAAGAAATTAACAATGCTGTATTTGTTTCTGTTTAATATTTCTCATATTTCTTATTCTCATTCTGTAGGAATGCATTCTAATCCAAGCACACATTCTCATACATTCATTAATCCTTGTGCTCCAAAATGATTCACATGAAAACTCAAAATCAGATGGTTTCATGTGTTCCAACTTAGCTTTAGCTAAAACAGGGTCATCCTTGAACTTGTCATCTGCTGAGGTATTGAATTCCCTAATTCATTCAATTACATGATCTTAAGAATGTGGCCATTTGCCATTTCTGTCTCAACTTTGAACACATGTTTTTGCATCTAACTGTTCAGCTTAGGAAACCCTTAATTATAAATGACCTAATGGAAAAAAAGAGTAAATCGTTTAAGAAACTATCTAAGCAATACATAAAAATGTGATTTCTGTTTAAAAATAAAGTATTATTAATGTAATTTTCCTGGTGATGAAAAATTTTAACTCTTTAAAGCATGCTACTGCAATATCTGAATTACAAATTAATTGTTTAAAGAGTAAAATATGTCTTTAGTTTTAAGAAGAATTCTCATATACTTAATGAAGTTTTAATCAGGGTGATATTTTGAGAGAAAATCAGTTGTCATTTTTTCCCTAATTTAAAACAGTATACTAATTCTAGACTAATTTAATTGTAAAAAAAATTATTTTCACATGTGTATATTGTTACTCAATTTTCTTCTAAGAATGGACCAATGTTAGTTTCAGATATTTATAATTAAATGGTTGAGTCAAATTAAACATAATTTATCTTCTTCACTGGACTATAAACTCCTTAAGGGTGCAGATTGTGTCTTTTTCATTCCCCAGATATAGAAATGACTAGAACAGAATTTGGCATGTAGTAGGTGCTCATTAAATGTGACTGAATTGATCTAAATCTTTATGTGGCCAGATATAAAACACCTATTTTATTTTTATCATATAGCCTTCAACTAAAGAATAAAATATAAGCTTATACTTTGCATTTATCCCATGTCTTTTTAAAATCCTTTTCAGATCACTTTCACATAGTTATACCACTTGATCCTTTTGGAGTGATGAGTCTAATAAGTCTTATCAGTCCATTTTTCTTGCTTGAAGGCACACTCCTGGCTAATTAATTACACGGCAGGAATTGAAAACTAGGTTTTTTTCTTTTAAACACTTGTAGGCCCTTTGTCTGTTCACTGTCTTATGAGCAATATGTGGAATGGGTCAAATTGCCTCTTTGTAGAAAAGACTTCTTTCTTCAATTTAGAAATGAAGAGTGCTAAAAAGACTATCACTTCTACACAAACAACGAGGGGGAAAAATCCTGACAAGTGGAAATTAATGATATTTGAACCTGTGAAAGAATTGAGATTTCAGGGTGAACAACCACCCTGAAATATGGGGAGAGACAAATGCTTGCAAAGAAAGATGTTGCCAGATTCATATAAGCCAAAGAGAAGATTCGGCTAGAAGTTTTTAATGAATTTCTAAAGATGGTAATGATAACCCTGTATGCGAGACAGCAAAAGAGACACAGATGTATAGAACAGTCTTTTGGACTCTGTGGGAGAAGGCGAGGGTGGGATGATTTGGGAGAATGGCATTGAAACATGTATATTATCATATGTGAAACAAATCGCCAGTCCAGGTTCAATGCATGATACAGTATGCTTGGGGCTGGTGCACTGGGATAACCTAGAGGGATGGTATGGGGAGGGAGGTGGGAGCAGGGTTCAGGATGGGGAACGCGTGTACATCTGTGGTGGATTCATGTCAGTGTATAGCAAAACCAATACAATATTGTAAAGTAATTAGCCTCCAATTAAAATAAATTTATATATTAAAAAATAAAAACAAAAAATAGTATAAATAAAACTACAAATGCATGGAGGGGGGGAAAGAAGTGGCTGGAGCATAGTTTTTTTTTTTTCCCTATGCTATTTGAAATAGTGGTTTGAAATACTTAAACTTTGTTGTGATTTTAAAGGTGATATTGTAAAAAAAAATTAAAAAGTCTCTCACAAGATCAAAAATAAATAAAAAAAGCCTGGGTGGGAAGGTGAAGCCCCTGGAGCTGCAGACATTTGTGTGTGTATGGGGTCACAATCACAGAAGAATTTCCCTCTAGGAACTCCCAGGGCAGATTGAGGAGAGGCCTACGAAAACTTCCCCTGTGATATGGCTAGAACAGGGGAGGGAACAGAAGCCACTGCCAACACCGTCAGATTCACCTTCTGTATCATCTAAGAGGAACAAAAGCCTTACTATACAGGGAAAAGGAAACAAAGGTATGGACTAAGGCATCTGGGGGATAGCTGAGACCATGTAGACCCAGTATTACCCCCGAGAAGGAACAGGAATACTTAAGAATGTCACAGACCTGAGATCCGGGTTCATAATGCTTGCCTAAATCTGAGGCTTAATAAGAACATCTCCTTTCACCACTCCCATTATTCTCAAATAAAATTAAGAGTGGAATACAACTGGGAGAGCTGCAGGAGACAGAATCTGTCTTTTGCACAAAGGAAAAAAAATAAAACACCTTAGCCAAGTAGAAGACCCAGAGCCAAGCAGGAAGCAAGCTTCAAACCCAGCCCAATTCCTGACTTGATGGGCATGAACCCCTATACTAACAGCCCAACAGGGGGAAATGTATGCCCATCTCCAAATATAACAATCATGTATCCCAATATTTATTTTGTCTTGTACAATACATCCAACTTTAAACAAACAAAAAAAAATTAGGCATACAAAGAGGGAAGAAAAATCACAGTTTAAAATGACAAAGGAGTCAATAGAGCCAGACTCAGATATGACCCATATGTTGGACCTATCCAATAGGGGTTTAAAATAGTTATGGTCAATGTGGTAAAGGCTGTAATTGAAAAGGAAGACAACATACCTGGTTGAGTAGATACCTTGAGCAGAGACATGGAAACTATAAAAATGAAAATCCTAGAAAAGAATAATTCAGTAGCAGAGATGAAGAATTTTTTCAGTGATTTTGCCAGTAGATTTAAGAGAGCTGGAGAAAGAGCCAATGAACTTGAAAATGGAGCTAGGTCAATAGAAATTACCCAAAGTGAAACACAAAGAGAAAAAAGAATGATACAAAAGAGAACAGAGCATCCAATGGCTAAAGGACAATACCAAATGATCTAACATATGCATAATTGAAACTTCAGGAGCTCAGATGGTAAAGAATCTGTCCACACTGTGAGATACCTGGGTTTGATCACTAGGTTGGGAAGATCCCCTGGAGAAGGGAATGGCTACCCATTCCAATATTCTTGCCTGGAGAATCCCATGGACAGAGGAGCCTGGCAGGGTACAGTTCATGGGGTCGCAGAGAGTCTGATACTATTGAGTGACTAACACTTTCACTTACTTTAACTTTCAGGAGAACAAAAAGAGTAGAGGGCAGAAAAAATATTTGAAGAAATACGAGTAAGACATTTTAAAAAACCCAACACCTGTGAACATCATGCTGTAAATCCTGAAAGCTGAAGACAGAGAAAAAAACTGTGAAGGCAGACTGAGGAAAAAATGATGTTACACTGATGAACAAGGAAGAGAATTCCAGCAGACTTCTCATTAGAAATCATATAAATAAGAAGGCAATAGAACGATGTCTGTAAAGTTCTTAAAAGGAAAAATATCTGACATATCTAGTAAAAAATATCTTTCAATTATGAAGCAGGGGGCTTCCCTGGTGGTCTGGTGGTTAAGAATCCAGTTGCCTATGTATGGGACATGGGTTCGATCCCTGGTCCGGGAAGATCCCATATGCTGCAGAGCAACCAAGCCAGGGTGTCACAACTACTGAAACTGCCCTGGATGCTGTGCTCCACAGCAAGAGAAGCCACTGCAGTGAGAAGCCTGTGCGCTTAAGTGAAGAGTAGACCCTGACTGCCGCAACCAGAGAAGGCCCACACACGGCAATGAAGACCCAGCACAGTCATAAATAAATAATGATTTTTAAAAATTGGAAGTAGAAGCAAAGCCTTTCTCAGATAAACAAAAATTGGTGTAAATCATTACCATAGATCTACTCTGCAAGAAGTGTTGAAGTTTCTCAAGTAGAAGAAATATGATACCAGCAACTTGGATTTATACAGAGAATAAAGAATGAAGCGAAAATGGAATATTTTGTTAATTTGTACTTGTTCTAAAAGCTATTTAAAGGAAAACTTGTAGCAATGTATTTATTCCATAAATAAAAATGAAATGGATGACAGCCGTGGCACAAGGAATGGAAGGACTTGGGAATGTACTGTCACGTTGTATATGAAGTGGTATAGTATTATTTCAAAGAAAACTCATTAACCCTTACCAAGTTAAATATTAAAAAAGGTATCAAGCGTCTGTGAGGAAGACACTGACTCACCATGGTTCCTTCTTGCTGAGGAAGGAAGTCAGTCAGGAAGTTATGCTTCTGCCACGTGGCAGCCGTGGATTTTAATGCTGCTGGAATGACACTCGTGGACCCAGAAGTGATGGTTCACTGAAGATGTACCCTACCCATCCACCATATAAAATCCTTGGGGAAGATGTGTGCTGACTTGATCAAGAGGCTCAAAGGAGAAGAACCTTAAAGTGGAAAGGCTGGTTCAGATGTCTGCCAGAACTGACAATCACTATGAGAAACACTCTTTGTGGTAAAGGTTCTAAGACTTGCCAGCATTTCCAGAAGATTCTTAAGTGACTCATTCACTTGGACAATCCTTCTGAGAGAGTTAAGCAAATTACTTCTATTATTATTGAGCCAAGAGTAGAGGAAATCACCATTGTGTTGCTTAAATCAACTATTTTAATAAATTTATTATTAGTCATTGAAAAAAGAGGCATAAGTAGTAAATAATTGTACGAGATAAAATAGATCATTGAAACACTTTGTTGTTCAGTCGCTCAGTCGAGTCTGACTTTGCAACTCCATGGGCTGCAGCACACCAGACTTCCCTGTGTTCCCCATCTCCTGGAGTTTGCTCAAACTCATGTCCACTGAGTTGGCAACACCATCCAACCATCTCTGTCGTCACCTTCTTCTCCTGCCTTCAGTCTTTCCCAGCATGAGGGTTTTTTCCCAGTGAGTCAGCTGTTTACATCAGGTGGCCAAAGTATTGGAGCTTCAGCTTTAGCATCAGTCCGTCCAATGAATATTCAAGGTTGGTTTCCTATAGGATTAACAGGTTTGATCTCCTTGTTGTCCAAGGGACTCTCTAGAGTCTTCTCCAGTACTGCAGTTCGAGAGCATGAATTCTTTGGCACTCAGCCTCTTTATGATCCAACTCTCACATCCATATATGACTACTGGAAAAACCATAGCCTTGACTATACAGAACTTCATCAGTAAGATGATGTCTCTGTTTTTTTAATATGCTTAAAATGCTTAGTCATTCAGAAAAGGCAAAAAGTGAAAAAAAAAGCAAGAAGGGACAAATTGAACAAATAGAAAATGGCTAACAAGATAGTAGATTTAAAGCCAACCATAATGATAATCACTTTAAATGTCTAAATGCATCAGTAAAAGGGAGATTGTTAGATTGGATTTAGAAAGAAGACTCAGTTTTATGTTGTCTATAGGAGACTCACTTCAAATATAAAGACATAGATAGGTTAAAATAAAAGCATATACAGGCCCCCCTACTATCCAAAAGTAGAGTGTTCCTATGAAACCTTTCCTAAGCAAAAATGCCTTAAAGCAAAGAAGCATTTATCTTAAGACGCATCTTGCTAACAGATGCAAAAAATAAATCAAGATAAAGCACAAATGCTCATACAGTTCAGAGCAACGGTGGCTTCATGCTGGGATGTTGAATGTGCTTCCTAGGGAAGGAGTTTGGTAGTACCACTGGCTGCTGGGGGTGCCCTACCTCCATGCCAGAAAATAATACTGAACACTATGTATTGCTTATTGTAGTTGGTTTGCAATAGTGTGTTAGTTTTGGATGTACAACATAGTGATTCAGTATTTTTTTTATAGACAATGCTCCATTTATAAGTTATTACAAAATAATGGCTGTACTTCACTGTACTCTGCTATATAGCCTTGTTGCTTGTTTATTTTATGCATAGTCGTTTGTATCTCCTAATCTGCTTCCTACCAGGGCTTCCCTGAGAGCTCAGCTGGTAAAGAATTCACCTGCAGTGCAGGAGACCCCAGTTCTATTCCTAGGTTGGGAAGATCCCTTGGAGAAGGGATAGGCTACCCACTCCAGTATTCATGGGCTGGTGGTTCAGACAGTAAAGAATCCACTTGCAATGCAGAAGATCTGGGTTCTGTTCCTGGGTTGGGAAGATCCCCTGGAAGAGGGCATGACAACCCATTTCAGTAGTCTTGCCTGAAGAATCCCCATGGATAGAGGAGCCTGGTGGGCTACAGTCCATGGGGGTCCCAAAGAGTCGGACATGACTGAGTGACAGAGCACACACACGCAGTCTGCTACCCCTGTCTTGCCTCTCATCTCTTTCCTCTCCCACTTTGATTTTTGTCTGGTTTTGTAAGAGCAAAAACCCTCTTCATATTTTTTTTTGGTTACCTAAAACAGGTACTAATGGAGGTCTTTCAGAAAAGGGAAGTGTATAAAGCAGAAGATACCTGTACCAACTACTATGCCCTGTCTCCTCCATAAAAAAGCCAAAGCTGGACTAAACTATGTTAAATTCAGTCAAAGTAGACTTCAGAAAAAGAATATTGTCAGAAATAAAGTAGAACATTACATAATGATAAAGTGGTAAGTTCTGAAAATGGACCTAACAGTCCTAAAGGTATACATACCTAATAGGAGAGCTTCAGAAGACATGAGGCAAAAAGCTGAGAGGACAGACAGACACATCTGCAATTATCACGGGTGACTCCAACCCTCCTTTATACTTACTGATAGAACAACCAGGCCAAAAAAAAAAAAAAATCAGTAGGGACATAAATGATCTGAGCAATGCTATCAATCAACTGGACATGGTTGACGTTTATCACTCCACCAAAACACTTCAACTTCCCTGGTGGCTCAGATGGTCAAGCGTCTGCCTACAATGCGGGAGACCTGGCTTCAGTCCCTGGGTTGGGAAGATCTCCTGGAGAAGGAAATTGCAACCCACTCCAGTATTCTTGCCTGGAAAATCCCATGGATGGAGGAACCTGGTAGGTTACAGTCCATAGGGTTGCAAAGAGTCGGACACAACTGAGCAACTTATGACTATGAAAAAACTTCAGAATACACATTCTTCTTAAGTGTCCATGGAATATTCATTAATGTAAACTATATTCTGGGTCACAAATGAACTTTAACAAATTTAAAAGAACAGACATGGTAACAACTATGTCCTCAGATCATTATAGAATTATATTAGAAATTAATAAGAGAAAGCTGGAAAATTTCCAAATATTTGGAATTTAATACATTTCTAAATAACCCATGAATCCAAAAGGCAATCTTAGGGCAAATTTTAAAATGTTTTGAACTCTCAATAAGAGAAAAACAAAGAAGCCAGTTAAACCAGGCAAATTATTTTAACAGAGACATCACTGAAGAAAATACACAAATGCAAATAAGCATATGAAAACATGCTCAACATCATTTGTCACTGGGGAATTTCACATTAAACAAGATGTCATTACATGTGTATTCCAATGGGTAAAATGTTTTAAAAACTCTGATAATACTAATTGCTGGCAAGAATGAGTAACAAAAAGAACTCTCATTGTTTGTCTAAATATAAAATAATACAGCTACTTCAAAAGACGGTTTGGCAATTTCTTACAAAGCTAAACACAGTCTTATTATACAGCCACAGATCAGGCTCCTAGGTATTTTAATAATAATGAATAAATAATGACAGTTCCTCAAATTTTCTTCCAGAAAATATATGGAGTTCACTTAATAATTCATTCTACAAGGCCAGCCAGCATTCAGTTCAGTTCAGCCACTCAGTTATGTCTGACTCTCTGTGACCCCATGGACTACAGCATGCCAGGCCTCCCTGCCCATCACCAATTTCCCGAGTCCACTCAAGCTCATGTCCGTTGAGTTGGTGATGCCATCCAACCATCTCATCCTCTGTCATCCCCTTCTCCTCCTGCCTTCAGTCTTTCCCAATAGGGTCTTTTTCAGTGAGTCAGCTCTTCGCATCAAGTGGCCAAAGTGTTGGAGTTTCAGTTTCAGCATCACCTTCCAATGAATATTCAGGACTGATTTCCTTTAGGATGGACTGGTTAGATCTCCTTGCAGTCCAAGGGACTCTCAAGAGTTTCCTCCAACACCACAGTTCAAAAGCATCAATTCTTCAGTGCTCAGCTTTCTTTATAGTCCAACTCTCACATCTCTATGTGACTCCTGGAAAAACCATAGCTTTGACTGGATGGACCTTTGTTGGTAAAGTAATGTCTCTGCTTTTTAACATGCTGTCTATCATTCAGAAAATGAAGATCATGGCATCTGATCCCATCACTTCATGGGAAATAGATGGGAAATAGTGGAAACAGTGTCAGACTTTATTTTTTGGGGGCTCCAAAATCACTGCAGATGGTGACTGCAGCCATGAAATTAAAAGACGCTTGCTCCTTGGAAGGAAAGTTATGACCAACCTAGATAGCATATTAAAAAGCAGAGACATTACTCTGCCAACAAGGGTCCATCTGGTCAAGGCTATGGTCTTTCCAGTAGTCATGTATGGATGTGAGAGTTGGACTGTGAAGAAAGCTGAGCGCCAAAGAATTGATGCTTTTGAACTGTGGTGTTGGAGAAGACTCTTGAGAGTCCCTTGGACTGCAAGGAGATCCAACCAGTCCATTCTGAAGGAGATCAGTCCCTGGTGTTCTTTGGAAGGACTGGTGCTGAAGCTGAAACTCCAGTACTTTGGCCACCTGATGCAAAGAGTTGACTCCTTGGAAAAGACTCTGATGCTGGGAGGGACTGAGAGCAGGAGGAGAAGGGGCTGACAGAGGATGAGATGGCTGGATGGCATCACCGACTTGATGGACATGAGTGTGAGTAAACTCCAAGAGTTGGTGATGGACAGGGAGGCCTGGCGTGCTGCGATTCATGGGGTCGCAAAGAGTTGGACATTACTGAGCAACTGAACTGAACTAACTGACTGAGGTTGGTCATAGCTTGTCTTCCAAGGAGCGAACATCTTGTAATGTCATGGCTGCAGTCACCATCTGCAGTGATTTTGGAGTGATTTCTTGGGGGCTCCAAAATCACTGCAGATGGTGATTGCAGCCATGAATTTAAAAGACCGTCATTATTCCAGCCAAAGAAAGCCAAAGAAAGAAGCCAAAGAAAGAAGCCACAGAAAGAAGCCACAGAAAGAAGAACAATATCTTATATGACCATAGACCAAAATTCCTCAATAAAATGTGATCAAGTTGCATTCATCATTGGATAAAAAATATAATCTATCATGACCGAGTGAGGTTCATCCCAGAAATACAAGGCTAATTTCACATTTCATAACCAGTTAATATAATTTGATGCATTCATAGGTTGTATGAGGAACACCAAATGGTCATTTCAATAGATGGTGTAAAAAAAAGAATTTAATAAATTTCTACATTCTTTCTCGATAAAAACACTTAATAAACTAGGAATATAAAGGAGTTTCCTAAGCTAGTAAAGGGCATCTACCAAAAAAACCAAAAGACAACAACCCCTGCCAAAAACAAAAAAAGCCCAAACAAAACTAGACCTACTACCTATGTTACATTGAATGGTAAGAGTTTGTATCTTTCTTCCAAGACCAAGAATAAGGAAAATATGCCTTCTCCCCTCACTCTTTATTCTTCAGGCAAGAGTGCTGGAGTCAGCTGCCATGAGCTCCTCCAGGGGATCTTCCCGACCCAGAGATCAAAGCTGTATCTACTGTGGCTCCTGCATTGCAGGAGGTTTCTTTACCCCTGAGCCATAGGGGAAGCCCAAAGCTAATCTCTAAGAGCTTCCAATAGCTAAACCTGGAACAAATTTGAACAACAAAATGAATGGTATTGGATTATAAGCTAAGAAATAAAATCAGTATCTCTTGCATTTGTATTGATATAATTATTGAATAAGTACTTCCTTAGAGAATAATTCCAAATAATAAATGTAGAAAGGATGAGGGAAATAGAAAATAACCATCCGATCATCTTAGTAATAATGGTAACAGGCATGATCCACAGATGAATGTCACTGTTAGTGGGCAGAACTTTACAGAGAAACAGGATATTTACATAGCCTTGGTGTATCTTTCCTATGACATTTATTAATCACTATTGTGGTCTTAACATGTTTCCACAATTTCCTGATACCCTTCCAGGAGGTGGAGTTTAATCCCCCTCCTCTTGGGTCAGACATAGATTTAGTAACTTGCTTTCTAATGAATGAAGTATATAAAGGGGTAAAATGAATTTTACAGAGGAAAGACATGCAGTTAACAAAAACTAAACAATCAAGTTAACTGCACTAACCTTATTAGCCAGTAGTAAGTCAGGCTGATATAGTGATTTGTTATATGAGAAGGGTACTTGACTCTGTGATGTTCTTTCCTCAAATCTGTATTCCCTATCTAATGAGTGAACATCAAACAGAGAATCAGTCTACAAAAATATCTGACCAGCACTTTTCCAAAGTGTCAAGGTCATGGAAAAACAAAACAAAAAATAAAAAGGGAAAACTAAAACAGTCACAGATAGGAGAAAATAAAAATAAATGCAGCCTGGTGCATTGGATTGGATCCTGGAACAGGAAAGAGTCTTTCGTGGAAAAACTGGTGAAAAGTTTTGATAAACTATAGGTATGTAAGCATTAACCTGTGAGAAAGCTGGGTAAAGAGTATACAGGAACATTCTGTATTATCTTTGCAATTCTTCTGTGTATCTAAAATTATTTAAAATGTTTTTTAAAGGCATGTAGTAAACAGTTTTGGTATATGTGAGGCAATTTGACAGTGCTTTGATCTAGGCAAAGAAACATACAAACTAGCATAGCCATGTGCTCCGTTGCTTCAGTCATGTCCAACTCTTTGCAATCCCATGGACTATAGCCCACCAAGCTCTTCTGTCCATGGGACTTTTTAAGCAAGAATACTGGAGTGGGTTGCCATTTCCTCCTTCAGGGGATCTTCCTGACCCAGGGATTGAACCCCCTTTCTCCTGTATCTCCTGCATTGCAGGCAGGTTCTTTACTGCTGAGCCACCAGGGAAGTCCCTAGCATAGCCATAGTCATTTATATAAAAATAGTAGAGTGACAAAATAATTGTGGTGCAAAAGAGTTTAACATACTGCTGCCGCTGCTGCTGCTAAGTCACTTCAGTTGTGTTCGACTCTGTGCGACCCCATAGACGGCAGCCCACCAGCCTCCCCTGTCCCTGGGATTCTCCAGGCAAGAGCACTGGAGTGGGTTGCCATTTCCTTCTCCAATGCATGAAAGTGAAAAGTGAAAGGGAAGTCGCTCAGTCGTGTCTGACTCTTAGCGACCCCATGGACTGCAGCCCACCAGGCTCTGCCGTCCATGGGATTTTCCAGGCAAGAGTACTGGAGTGGGGTGCTTTATATAAAATATAAAAGATAGTGAAGATAATTTTGGTGCAGTATACAGCATGCTTAATATGCAAGTAGTTCTGTCCATCCCACAATTGTTTAATTAGTATCTATTTTTTTGTTTCTTTTAATGATACAATATCTAGGTTTGTACTACCCAATTAAAGTTTTTATAGCAAAAGAAAGTTGCTCAGTTGTGTCCAACTCTTTTTGACCCCATGGACTACACAGTCCATGGAATTCTCCAGGCCAGAATACTGACTGGAGTGGGTAGCCTTTCCCTTCTTCAGGGGATCTTCCCAACCTAGGGACTGAACCCAGATCTCCCATACTACAGGTGGATTTTTTACCAGCTGAACCACAAGGAAAGCCCATTTTTACAGCGATGGAACTGTTATAAATCTACTATTCAGTATGGTAGCCACGAGTCACATGTGGCTGTTGAGCACTTGAAATGTGGCTAGTATGACTGAGGGGGTAAATTTTAATTAATTCAACTTCAATTTAAACATAAATTTGAATAGCCACATGTGGCTGGAGACTCTCATATTGGACAACAGAGCTCTCTATATGATAAGTCCCTTGAGAGCAACAATATGTCTTACTCAGTTTTTATCACTTGTCTGAACAGTGATCAACAGAGATGTGTGGTAAATAAAGCTCACAAAGTCACTTTTTGGAGAGTCTGGTCTAGTGATTTTCAACCTGCCTACACATTAGAATCACATGGAAAAGTGAAAGTGAAAGTCATTCAGTTGTGTCCAACTCTTTGCAATGTATAGTCCATGGAATTCTCCAGGCCAGAATACTGGAATCGGTAGCCTATCCCTTCTCCAGGGGATCATCCCGACCCAGGAATTGAACCAGGGTTTCCTGCATTGCAGGCGGATTCTTTACCAACTGAGCTATAACATGGAGAGAGCTTTAATTTGTGATCTTCACCCCAGACAGTCACTTTAAGGCAGGGACTGGGGGAGCCAGAGAAGGGAAGAGATGTCCGGATGTAAGTATTTATTTTAAAAGATGTTAGGTGATTCTAATACAACCAGGGTTGAAAAACAGTTTTCAGTAAAGAAAGGATATATGACACAATTATCAAAAATGGATTTAGAGTCCCTACCTTTCTACACAGCCCAAGGTTTCTTACATTATCTAATAGATGGCAAAGTAAAACTATGTTTCATGCATATACTTTTAAACAAATAAGTGCTAAATAGTACTTTTAGGAAAAAGATATTGTATCATTTAGGCTATTATAACTCATGAAAAAATTGTCTTGCTGGATTAGACAGTATGTCTATATGTATATCTATGTGACTTCCCTGGTGGCTCAGATGGTAAAGCGTCTATCTACAGTGTGGGAGACCCGGGTTCGATCCCCGGGTTGGGAAGATCCCTTGGAGAAGAAAATGACAGTCCACTCCAGGACTATTGCCTGAAAAATCCCATGGACAGAGGAGCCTGGTAGGCTACAGTCCATGGGGTCGCAAAGAGTCAGACACGACTGAGTGACTTCGCTTTCACACTTTCATGTGTACTATACATATAATACACATAGAATATCAAGGAGAATAAGATATCTTGAACATATATCTCTGCAGTTCAGAGAAAAGCAGAATAGATGAATCACAAATCACAGATTTAATTGTTTGTTGTAGTCAGTTCAGTCAGCCAATCAGTTCAGTTGCTCAGTCGTGTCGGACTCTTTGTGACCCCATGAATTACAGCACGCCAGGCTTCCCTGTCCATCACCATCTCCCAGAGTTTACTCAGACTCATGTCCATCGCCTCAGTGATGCCATCCAGCCATCTCATCCTCGGTCGTCCCCTTCTCCTCCTGCCCCCAATCCCTCCCAGCATCAGGGTCTTTTCCAATGAGTCAACTCTTCACATGAGGTGTCCAAAGTAGTGGAGTTTCAGCTTTAGCATCATTCCTTCCAAAGAAACCCCAGGGCTGACCTGCTTCAGAATAGACTGGTTGGATCTCCTTGCAGTCCAAGGGACTCTCAAGAGTCTTCTCCAACACCACAGTTCAAAGGCATCAATTCTTCAGCTCTCAGCCTTCTTCACGGTTCAACTCTCACATCCATACATGACTACTGGAAAAACTATAGCCTTGACCAGATGGACCTTTGTTGGCAAAGTAATGTCTCTGTTTGTCAATATGCTATCTGGGTTGGTCATAACTTTTCTTCCAAGGAGTAAACATCTTTTAATTTCATGGCTGCAGTCACCATCTGCAGTGATTTTGGAGCCCCCCCCAAATAAAGTCTGAGACTGTTTCCACTGTTTCCCCATCTATTTCCCATGAAGTGATGGGACCAGATGCCATGATCTTTGTTTTCTGAATGTTGAGCTTTAGGCCAACTTTTTCACTCTCCTCTTTCACTTTCATCAAGAGGCTTTTTAGTTCCTCTTCACTTTCTGCCATAAGGGTGGTGTCATCTGTACATCTGAGGTTATTGATATTTCTCCCGGCAATCTTGATTCCAGCTTGTGCTTCTTCCAACCCAGCGTTTCTCATGGTGTACTCTGCATATAAGTTAAATAAACAGGGTGACAATATACAGCCTTGATGTACTCCTTTTCCTATTTGGAACCAGTCTGTTGTTCCATGTCCAGTTCTAACTGTTGCTTCCTGATCTGCATATAGGTTTCTCAAGAGGCAGGTCAGGTGGTCTTGTATTCCTATCTCTTTCAGAATTTTCCATAATTTTATTGTAGTAGAAAGTGGTTAAAGAGAATCACTGTTGGAACTTTTGTTTTGGGCCTATCGAGTAGATTTGTTACCTGGGTTCTAAATAGTGAATTAACAAAAGGAATGGAAAGTTTAAACCTAGCTAGGGTAGAAGCCAAGGAGCTGACCACCATTATTCCCTCACTACCGATGAATTTCCTCCTTCAGATTCCTGGATCTTTGTGTTTTAATTTGGTGTGTAGGTTGGGAGATTATATTTAAACCATTAAGGGATTTTAACTAGAGAAAGGTGAGAGCTGAGGGGTAATTGTTATTGGATGACAGTATAAGGTGCTATCAAAGATTCAGCTTCAACTTGGATAATCATTTATCTTCTCTGCCAGCTATAATCATAATCAATTACGTGTTCCTTTCCTGTTGACTTTTTTTCCTTTTCTTTTTTCTAATAGAGTGATTTGGGGGAATGGGGAGCTGAGAGCCATAAAAACCCTGTTAGTCATAGAGAATTATTTGTTGTGTAGAATTACTTATTACTGATGGCAAACGGTTTTTATGGGCCATTCCCTAAAACTTGGAAATGATTTAACTGGTGTAGCAGGAAAAGCATGGACATTGTACAGTAAGACCAGGTTTTGAATCTCAGTATTTTCACTTACTAACTATATAATTTTTGGGAATTTTATCTCCTTGAGTCTCAATTTCCTCTTTTACATGGTGGAATTATAATGCCTGTCCTAGTAAAGCTGTTGTGAAGAATAAATGAGCTAATATTGTAAGGTACATGGTAGGCACTTAGTGCGTTCTAGTTTTCCTTCCTTGATGACACCTCATGCTTCTCTCCACAAGATCACTCCTCTCGCTCCTTCTGGCTCTCAGGGGTCCAGCACTGTAAGCCCTGCTTGTTCTGCAGCCCTCCTTTCAACCCAGCATCACCACCTCACCTGTGGTCTTCCAGGTTCCTGCAGGTCTCAGCATGGTGACTATTCTTACTCCCCCTCTTTTCCCTACTCTAAGTTGATATTTATTGACAACAGTGTTAAACTCTTTAGATGTATGTCCACTTAATTAATAACATAATATATAATAACATAATTACGTTTATCTACTTAAAGCTTCCCAGGTGACTCAGTGGTAAAGCATCTGCCTGCCAATGCAGGAGAAGTGGGTTCAATCCCTGGGTTGGGTAGATTCCCCTGGAGGAGGGAATGGCTACCCACTCCAGTATTCTTGCCTTGGAAATTCCATAGACACAGGACCCTGGTGGGCTACAGTCCATGGGGTTGCGAAAGAACCAGACACAACTGAGCGACTGAACAACAGCTTAATCTTCATGACAGTGTCATCCCTATTTTACAGATGAGGCAGTGAGACTTAGATGAGCTCTCCCTCGGGTCATGACACTCAGCTACGGTGACACAGCCGGTCCTCTGTCTTGGCTCCAGGTTGCCCCCAGGACCCATTGACAGCTTTTCAGGACAGAATACAATTCTCTTTGTGGTTGGAACTCCTGTGTCTCCACCTGAAGCTTCAGCCACACTCAGAGCCATTCCTTAAACATTTCATGTCTTTTGTGCTTCCTGCTTTTCCGCGTTACTCCCTGCAGTGCCCTGTTCTCCAACCATCCAGTTAGCTTCAGTTTTGCAGCCTGTCTGAGATGTCAAACTTTCCGTGAATTCTTCCTAGCTTGTTGCAGGCCCTCCAACTTCCGTAGTCTGTGACACAAGCTTGTAACTGTCACTTTTCATACTCTTTGGAAATTAGTAATTCGTCTATTCCTTTTCCTATGCTATTATTTATACTAGACTATTACACTATTACTGGCTTTCCTGATAGCTCAGTTGGTCAAGAATCCGCCTGCAATGCAGGAAACCCCGATTCAATTCCTGGGTCGGGAAGATCCCCCAGGGAAGGGAAAGGCTACCGACTCCAGTATTCTCGCCTGGAAATTACATGGACTGTAAAGTCCATGGGGTTGTGAAGAGTTGGATGTGACTGAGCGACTTTCGCTTTCACTTTTCGTTACACTATTACTATCCTTCAGTTGCTGGCTTTCTCCCTTCTAACAGGGAAAAGAATTTTTACCACCTACTTGATGTTTAATAAAGGTGTATATTGTGTGTGTGCATTAAGTTGGAATTTCTATTAAGATAATTTTAATTCACATGTGGTTACAAGAAACAATAGAGATCCCTTACATGGTGCTCATTTTCCTCTAGTTCTGTGTGTGTGCTAAGTCACTTCAGTCATGTCTGACTCTTTGCAACCCTGTGGGCCATAGCCCTCCAGGTTCCTCTGTCCATGAGATTCTCCAGGCAAGAATATTGGAGTGGGTTGCCATGCTCTCTTCCAGGGGGCCTTCCCAACCCAGGGATTGAACCCACATATCTTATGTATCCTGCACTGGTAGGCAGGTTCTTTACTACTAGAGCCACTGGAACCTTTAGTAAAACTATAGTATAACATCAAAACCAGGATATTGACATTGATACAGTCCACTGATTTTATTCAGATTTTTCCAGTTTTACTTGGACTCATTTCTGTGTGTATTAAGATTACCTTAAAATTTATCACCCATGTAGGTTTGTGGATCTACCACCACAATCAAAATACTGAACAGTTCCAATACCACATGGGTCCCTTCTGAGACCTTTTATAAGCAAGTTCATGTCATTCCCTCCCTTGCCCACTTCTTACCACATCCTTTGGCAACCTTACCTAACCTCTGGTGACCATTTATCTGTCTTTCATTTCTAAGATGTTGTCATTTCAAAAATGTTACAAAAATGGAATCACTAGTACATAATCTTTTGGGATTGGCTGTTTTAACTCAGTGTTACTCCCTGAAGATTCATCCAAGTTTTTGCATATCTTAATTGTTCATTCCTTTTATTGCTTGGTTGTATTCCATGCAATGGCATATCTACACTCCATTTGCTTGGCATTCTACACTCCACTTTCTTTAATCATTCATCTGATGAAGGACATCTGGGCTGATTCCATTTGGGGGCTATTATGAATAAAGCTACTATGAACATTTGTGTTCAGATTTTTAGGTGACCATAAATTTCATTTTCTCTAGAATAAATAATCAAGAGTGAAAATGCTGGATCATATGGTAATTGCATGTTAAGTTTTATAAGAAACTCTCTTCTTGGGCTCCAAAATCCCTGCGAATGGTGACTGCAGGCATGAAGTCAGAAGATGGTTGCTTCTTGGCAGGAAAGCAATGGCAAACCTAGAAAGCGTGTTGAAAAGCAGAGACACTACTCTGCTGACAAAGGTCTGTATATTCAAGGCTAAAGGCTGTGGTCTTCCCAGTGGTCACATACAGCTGTGAGAGCTGAACCATAAGGAAGGCCGAATATCAAAGAAATGATGCTTTTGAGCTGTGGTTCTGGAGAAGACTCCTGAAAGTCCCTCAGACAGCCAGGAGATCAAACCGGTCAATCTTAAGGGAGATCAACTCTGAATATTCACTGGAAGGACTGATGCTGAAGCTGAAGCTGCAGTATTTTGGTCATCTGATGCGAACAGATAACTCATTGGAAAAGTCCCTGATGCTGGGAAAGACTGAAGGCAGTAGGAGAAGAGGGCATCAGAGGATGAGACGGCTGGACGGCATCACTGATGCAATGAACGTGAACTTGGGCAAACTCTGGGAGGTGGTGAGGGACAGGAAGGCCTGGCGTGCTGCAGTCCATGGGGTTGCAGAGTCAGACCTGGCTGGGCCACTGAACAACAGAAGAACCCCCAAATTGTTTTCCAGAGTGGCTGTAGCATCTTGTATTCCACCAATAGTGTATGTGTGGTTCAATTCCTCTAAGTCCCAGTCAGCGTTCTATATTTCCTTTATTTTTTATTTTGACCTTTCTGATATTTCTCTTGCTTTCTCTCTTCCCCTTCCTTCTCTCCCTCTCTCTTTCCCCCAAACTTCTTTTCTTCCTGAGAACCACGCCTGTCTCATTGTGTGCCGTTTTTTTACCATGAGGGCATTTTCAGGTAGGTTCCTTCTTCATTCCATGGATATTTGTGTTCCTGTCTCTTGTATGTGGTGAGCTGTGTGCATGGAGGGGAAGAAGGGATCTTTTATTGTAGGGTAGGGTGCTGGCCACCCTTCCTGCTGGTGGCTTCTCCTTTTTGGCACCCATTCCCAACCTATTCCCAAGCTTGTTTCTTCAAACACCCTTCTAGGAGACTTTCAGTGTGGTTTTTTTTTTTTTTTCTTTCTTTCCACAAAATTAGCCTTTGCTTCATTTAGCCAGTTATCTGTTACTTACAACTTAGAATGCTAGCTGATATCATTTTCTTTTTTTTAATATAAATTCTTTTCACTAATTATTCATAGTACAGGTTTCCCTGGTGGTTTAGCAGTAAAGAATCCATCTGCAGTGCAGGAGACGCAGCAGACTCAGGTTCGATCCCCGGGTGGGGAAGATCCCCTGGAGAAGGAAATGGCAACGCACTCTAGTATTCGTGCCAAGAAAATCCCATGGACAGAGGAGCCTAGCAGGCTATGGTCCATGGGGTCACAAAGAGTCAGACATGACTGAAGCAACTGAGCATTTCATAGTAGAATATTTAACATATATTTCAGTGTCCATTCTTAGTAATATAAAAACATCAAAGTATTACATAATGTGGAATAGTACTAAGTGTAAAAGAAAACTCATTCAGGTTCAGAGGGAGAACTATTATATTTACCTGAGTGGAGATGGGAAGAAGAGATCAGGAAAGGTTTTCAGAGGATAAAGAATTTGTGTAAGGTCTTAAAAAGCAAATAGCATTTGGACAAATTGCAATCCAAACTGAACAGCTATTTGCTGAATTTTGGTTGTACACTCATCCAAACAGATCACCACTGAATATCTTTTCTGCATTCTTACTTCTTATGTATTTACCTATTCTAAATAGCTAGAAAATAGGCCCTGTGTTCTAACATAGTCTGATCATTTTAGATTGGTGTAACTATATCCTTTTCTGCACTGAATAAGTGATGGTGACTGTGCTTGAACTAAATGGTCAGGACTGGGGATGTTAAAATCTGATACACTGTATCAGTTCTCCACTTATAAGATGAAGCTCAGATTTTTTGTTTTAATGATTATTGTTCTTTCTTTAAGTTTTTCTTAAAACATACCGAGTTTCATCCAGTTGCAAAACTGTTGCACCATTCCACATTATGTGATGCTTTTATGTTTTTATGTTGCTAAGAGTAGACACTGAAATATGTTCAATATCCTACTATGAATAATTAGTGAAAATAATTTACATTTAATAAAAACAAATGATATCAGCCAGAGTTGTAAGTTGTAAGTAACAAAACTCCTTTTAAATTTTAGTTTTAAAAGTATGAGTTTGATTATGCTGGTAGGAAGATAATGCTGCAGGAGACTGAGTTCGATCCCTGGATTGGGAAAATCCCCTGGAGAAGGGAAAGACTACCCACTCCAGTATCCTGGCCTGGAGAATTCCAAGGGGGTTGCAAAGAGTTGGACATGACTGAGCCACTTTCACTTTCAAGGGGACCTCTCTGCCTGTCCCATGCTTATTGGAGGTTAGGAGCAATACCAATGAAGGGAGCATACAATAAACTTGTAAAGAACTTCTTCATGTGTTATAGATGTAGTTCAGTGTGTTTATCATAGCTACCGCAGCCAAACAATGGATTCCTATATGGAATGTTGCGACCTCACTGAATGTTATATTTCATTTAGCTCTAAAATCAATGAAATCTTCTCAAGTTATCAAGTCATAAATTATGTTAAAGGTAAAAGTAATACTTGAATTACATAGTTAATAGATGAAAGTATTATTTTAATTTATATCAAGAAACTCATTTGTGACATTGCTGAGATGAGCAACGTGAATCCTAAAACATGATGATAAATTCTAGAAATATGCATGACAACCCATATGTTTTATGATGACATACATCATCTCTATAAAATAATATAAATAGCTATATATACACAATTTGCATGCATACATGTTCAGTTGCTCAGTTGTGTCCAATTCTTTGCAACACCATGGACTATAGCCTGCCAGGCTCCTCTGTTCAGGGATTTCCCAGGCAAGAATACTGGAGTGGGTTGCCATTTCCTCCTCCGTGGGATCTTCCTGACCCAAGGATCAAACCTGTATCTCCTGTGCCTCCTTGCATTGGCAGGCAGATTCTTCACCACTGAGCCACCTAGGAAGCCCATAGACACACTTTAGAGAATAGTAAAATAAATAACCACGTTCCTGGCCATGAGTTTAACAAACAGAATGTTCCCAATGCCTTTACAATCTTCATGTACCCTCTAGAGCCTTCCTCTGCCTCCCTCCTGGAGGTGGGTGGAGCCTAAAGTTTGTATTTATCATTCTTCCGTCTTTCATAATGATTTTATTACATATAAATGTATACATAAACTAAATATTTTTAAGTTTTGCATACTGCTGAGGCATATATAAATGAAATTTACTGTGTGTGTTCCTCTGATTTGCTTTTTTTCTCAGTGTTAGGTTTAACATTTCAACATGTTGGTGCCTGTTGTTCAGTTGCTAAGTTGTGTCTGACTCTTTGTGATCCCATGAATTGCAGCATGCCAAGCTTCCCCGTCCATAACTATCTCCTAGAGTTTGCTCAATTTCTTGTCCATTGCTTCAGTGATGCCATCTCACCATCTCATCCTCTTCTCCTCCTGCCTTCAATCTTTCCTAGCATCAGGGTCTTTTCCAAAGAGTCGGCTCTTCACATCAGCTGGTCAGAATATTGGAGCTTCAGCTTCAGCATCAGTCTGAGCTCTACTTATTCATGTTTCCTGCTCTGTAGTGTTCACTTGTAATAATGTCCCACAGATATTTTTATCCAGTCCAATTGCAATGAACATATTGGGCCTACTCTTAGTGGATATAAGCATGTAAATGTAAAATAATTTATGAAGCTTGTTTTCCTATTATAAAACTGAGCTGAGATACAAGTTTCTCTAGAATTGTATTTTATTAGCTTTCCTGACCATGACCTCCAGAAGATACAAATTGGTTTTACAATTTGTATCATTCACAAAATAAGGAATTACAGGGGATGCCTTTTGATATTTTCTATTCTATTCCATTCCATTCCATTTTTAAAAATTCTGCCTATGGCTGCAGAATTATATTGATTTCTTGAGCTACTAATGCTTCATAATCAGTCAACCAGCAATTTTTAAAATATTGCACTCACACCAGGGATGGAATTGCTGAGTGGCATATTATGCACACTCTCGGTGTTATTAGACAGTGCCAAACTGATTTCCAGTCATTTGTGCTAAGTTACTCTCCCAGTAGCAGCCTACATGTTCCCTTTGTTGTATATATTTGTTAACATTGGATACTGTCAAATTTTCCCATTTTTTGGTTTACTGCATTCCATGTTTTTAAGAAAAGTAAATTGAACAGGAACCCAGTTTTAAAGCTCACACAGATAATCCAAATTAAAGTGAACCTATTCAGTCTGTCAATAAAAATTACACATTCAGAAGAAATCAGAAGTTTCCATTTCTAGGCATTTTAATATAGGGGTGCTTTTAGGAAAAAGAAAAACACCTCCTGTGTGTTAACTGTATATCCTGAACAGTGAGCTGGAATCAAATCAAATTCCAGATTGATCTTTGGCGGACTCATACTGTCCAGATCAGTAGTCAGCTATGAAAATCATACACACATAGTTGTAAAAAATCTACTTTGGATTTGAATGAAGCAACAGGAATGTTAGTATGAATCATACCTGTAAGCAAATGAAACGTGCGGGCTTGGATCTTTCAGAGCTCAAGTGTACAACATGTTGAAGGGATTCCTGGTTTTGTGTTTCTGCTGTTTCTGCTAAAACTTGGACAAAACTATACTTTCTCGATTTTCCCACTATCCTCAGTGAAGAATGATGGGAAGAGATTAATCTATTTCATTCACTTGACTTTGAAATCCTTGAGATACAATTATGGTGAACCTACCACTCACTAGTGGTAAATTCGGGGCACAGGAACTTGTCCTCCTGTGCCTCTAGCCAACATGTGGAAGGCTCAGGAATGTAGGATTTTCGAAATTTCCATGCACACAACCCTTCAGAAGCTTGTAGCATCCCCGGCCGTCAGCTATTCCCAATGCTGAAGCAAATTAGTGAGGCCAAGCAGTCAGTTACCTACTTGGAGAGGGAGCAGATTTATTTATGGCAAATTCTCTGGCCACTTGCCAACATCAGACATGTTCACAAACAAAACTGGTTGGAGGAGGGGAGGCAGAGAAAGGAAGGTGGTGAAGACGGATCCTGTGCCCTGGAATAATCAGGGCCTCCAAAGGGTGGAGCCTCTACAGGGTTTGAGAAGGGCTGTTTTGGAGAAGTTTTCCTAATCCCACTTAAAAAGAGAGATGTATTCTGATGTTAGGTAGGCTTTTCTACTGCCTGACGAATGATATTTTATAGCATTTCAGTAACAATATTCCATTGTACACAGAGGTACCTAAGGTCCAAGAAAGAAGGAGTGAGGCTGGTAGGAATTAAGTAAGACAGGCGATGTTTAGCCCTGGCTCCGTTGGCAGTTTGGCAATTGTGCATGTGTGTGCAGTCGTATTCATACTTATATTTTAAAGAAATGGCTAAAGACTGAAAAAACCCAACATTGTAATTTATATGCATTCTTAGTCCTAATATAGATTAATATTTAAGTGATAGCATTCGTTCATCACTCATTCACCAAGTACCATGCCAGGCACATAGCTGACATTTACAAAGAACTCTATGTTTTTGCAAAGTACTCTTAATGCATCATCACAGAAGTCCAACAGAACCCTGAGAGTGTCTCAGTGCGTCCTCTCAGATCAGGAATGGTCATGTGTCCTGGCTGCTGGAGGCCTGCTGAACCAGACTGAAGCCTAACGGTCTGCTCTGAGGTGTCACTAGGCAGGGAAAGTAGGTATCTGAAGGTGTTGGGACCTTGGTCATTATCGCACGGTGGTAAAGAATCCCCCATCAATACAGGAGATTGGGGTTTGATCCTTGTGTTGGGAAGATCCTCTGGAGAAGGAGAGAGAGATAGAGAGAGAGTGAATTCACTCAGTTGTGTCCGACTCTTTGTGACCCCATGGACTGTAGTAGCCTACCAGGCTCCTCCATCCATGGGATTTTCCAGGCAAGAATACTGGAGTGGGTTGCCATTTCCTTCTCCAGAAGATCTTCCCGACCCAGGGGTTGAACCCAGGTTTCCCGCATTGTAGGCAGACACTTTACCGTCTGAGCCACATGACAATCTACTCTAGTATTCTTTCCTGGAATCCCATGGACAGAGAAGCCTGATGGGCTATAGTCCCTGGGGTCACAAAAGAGTCAGACACAGATTAGCGACTAAAAGCAACCAGTTATCTATTGTCCTGTGCCAAACCAGGCCCTGTGCTCTGAATAATGAGGTTGAGATAAAGACACTGGAGTTCTGGTGATTTTCTCTGCCCATCCTCCCTAAATCCCTCCCCGAATGCCATGGTACAGCGAGGAGGAAGGACTTGCAGAAATGTCTCATGCTGGAGCTTCACGTGTGATGAAACCTAGGCAGGGGAAATATTTTTGCTGATTCCTTAGGCCAGGCAAATCCAGGTGATAATTTTGGTATTGACCAAATTGCTTCCTTAGTGTTATTTTTTCACTTTACAATAACTGTGGGACTTCTGCTATTTTCCTGGCTGTTTTAGCTGCTGCATTAAGTAAACCATTTCCCAAATAGATACGTTGGAAATATTTTTAAATAATTATGGGAACGAGTGATTCTTCAGTCTACTGAGGAGACAGCCAGTACAAGTGGAGTCCTGAAAAGCTGATAAAAGAACCCACAGGCAGACCAATCAGCTAATGATGAACATGGAGAAATTCTGCTTAATGAACTGAGCAGGCAATTGTGAAGATGAGTTAGCTTTCGCCTTTCCTCCACATGTATATGTTTGATAGTTTTTTGCATAAATTAACTGACTCCTTAGAACCAGTTCCAAGTCTTCCCCCATCCCATGCCCGGGGTGGTCCTAACAAGCGCAGGTACTCTGGCAAAGCAAGGAGAGAAAAGAGGAAAAAGTTGGCCACGATAAAACAAGTAATGGAATTCATATCCCTCTAGAGAGGTTTTAATGGCACCTGTGCCTCAGGTGACATAAAGACTAAATGTGCCTAGGAGTTGCATCACGCAACAAGATGGGAAGTACTCAACCAGGGATTTGGTGTCAGGTGCTGAGGACACAAGAAATTCCAAGAATTCGTATCTGCTCTCAAGTTTCAGTGCACAGAGTGAGGTCCCAGCAGCTGGGGAGCTGAACACAGGACCCAGTGCCCTCAAGATCTCATGTGCCTTGGGAGGGAAAAGTAATAAGCCCCAGTGAGGACAGCCAAGGTGAAAGGGTAATGCAAACCATGATTATCTTCTCACTTACAGTTCATACATGGACAGACCACGAGTTGGTTAACCCAGTGTGCATTCCCCATTGCCTGCTTCTGCTAGAGCAGCTGGGAGAGCTAAATGCTACTTTCACAGTCTCCCTGCAGCCTGGAGCAGACGTGAGGCGGAAGCAGAAAACTCCTGTGGGGTGGGGAGTCCAGGTAGGGAGTGAGGTGGGGAGTGGGATTCTGGAAAAACTTCTGCTTTCCTAATAAAAAAAGACTGATATGGCTTCTTTGCTCCTTCCCCTTTCTTCCCTTCTTTCTGTCTTAGGTGGGGATGTGTTACCAGAAAGTGAAAGTATTAGCTGTTCAGTCGTTTCCAATTCTTTTCGACACCATGGACTGTAGCCTGCCAGTCGCCTCTTGTCCACGGAATTCTCCAGGCAAGAATACTGGAGTGGGTAGCCATTCCTTTCTGCAGGGGATCTTCCTGACCCAGGAATTGAACCTGGGTCTCCTGCATTGCAGGCAGATTCTTCATTGTCTGAGTCATCAGGGAAGCCCTAAGCTGGGGGCAACTATCTTATAAAGGAGAGAAAGGACTTCAGAATCACTGTCCCTGACATTGTTAGGCTGCTGAACTAACACTAGCCTTTGCCAGTCTACAGAATCCGGAAGATATGAGAGAAATCAACCTCGATTTGTTGAGGCCACAGTAAGATCTTTTTTTGAAACTTGCTATGTATCTTTTGTGTTTTCTCTTGATTCAAACTTTGCAGTACATGCTTGTAGTCCTAAGTTTTGGAGATATCTGGGTCAGCTCCGGGAGGCAGCAGAACCTCTTGACAACATTCTGTGACACCACCTGGAGGAATTAATAAGACACCACTTGCGTGGATGAGCAACAAATGCAGTGGCACATTATCCATTAGTGACCTTACCCACTGTCAATTTTTTCTGAACTATTTTTCCAAAAATTTGATAAATTAATGATTCACCCACAATAAGGTTTATTTCCATTCCTGCAGTTTGGGCAATGTGTTCCTGCAGTTTAGGTACTGTGTCTCTAGTACCACTGAAGCTAGTAGATCTTTTAAGATGAGGTCAGTGGGGGGACATTTGGTTTAGAGAAGAAGAAAGAGAATGAAGTCTGTAAGAAGGAGAAAGAGAAAAATTGTGGAAAGGTAGGAACAAGGGTTCAAAAAAATATGCTCAATTATGTTTTCTCTTACTTGTTTCTGGATTGTTTTCAATGATATGGCATCATGGATTTTGAAATCATATCTGTCTGTTTAATTTATTTTTAGGTTAAAGCCCCAATATATTTACTGATATGTGTGTCTCCTGTCTTCATCCCACCCCCGCCCATATTCAAAAAGGGTAAGAAACATTCTGAAGTATGTCTAATCGTATGAGCTTTGTGGCTCTGTTTTCAAGCAGAAGTGTGGGGGATAAAGTTGGCTGATCTGAACCTTTAGAAAAGGGGTGGTATCCACTGAATTTTATGTTTTACTAAGTGTGATGAAAACAAAATAAAACAGGTGCCCTTCAAATGGAGGCCTGAAATCTGCAAAGGTTTTTTGTTAAGCTTAACAGTAATGGTTCTTTCCTGTGTCACATTTGGCAAGGGCTTAGCAATTGAGTTCTCCCTTCTGTGGGGTGTTGTGAAGGGCAATGAAGCAGGGGTTGGAACCTGAATAAGGTTTGAAAGTTAAAGTGGATTGGAAGTGTCTTCTGTATTTTTTCTGTCTTTCTCCCTGAAAGTCAAATAAATCTTCAGAACTCTTCACATTTCAAACATAATATTTTTTCACATCCATGAAATGATTTTTTCTGAAGCTCACTCTATGCATGTGGCTTTTATATCTGCACAGTGCTTCCCAGGGATGTTATTAGCTATGCCTCCTGAGAACACTGAGGGGGAACTCATATTGTTACCCTGGTTTGATATTTAAGAAAACTGATAAAGGCTTATCAGAGGCCACCTCTGTGAGCTCTTGGAACAGTGACACGTCCCAAATGGCTGAGTCATTCTGTACTTTTTCTGGGTTTTTAAAGAGTATTCTAAACATATCCTAGTTTAAAACAGAAGCCCACCACAGCTCTTTAGCTGTATTGCCACTTCAAGATATATCCTCCAGTAATATCTCATTTAAAAAAAAATCAGCTGCTTCCTAATTGAGAGTGACCTAATTTAGAGATACAGACCTTCTTGTGTAGAACTGGGATTAGGCAGCATGCTGAAGATGATATGCTGTTGCTGTTGTTTGGTCACTAAGCTGTGTCCGACTCCTTGCGACCCCATGGACTGCAGCACACCACTCTCTTCTATCCTCCACTGTCTCTCAGAGTTTGCTCAAATTCATGTCCACTGCGTTGGCGATGCTATCCAACCGTCTCATCCTCTGTTGCCCGCTTCTCCTGCCTTCAATTTTTCCTAGCCTGAGCCTTTTTCAATAAGTTGGCTCTTAGCATCAAGTGGCCAAAGTATTGGAGCTTCAGTTTCAGCATCAGTCCTTCCAGTGAATAGTCAGGGTTGATTTCCTATGGAATTGACTGGTTTGATCTCCTTGCAGTCCAAGGGGCTCTCAAGGCAGTCCAGGTGATGCCATGGAATAACCCCATCCTAAAAACTGGGTTTGTCTTCTTCATCAGGCCCACTCTATTCAATAGTATCAGCTTATAACTCTGTCAAGGACTCTGACCCCGCTTGCTTACCCCTGAGGGTCATATGTTACTCATCTGTGCATGCACCCATCAAACATTTATTAAGAACCTACTGTTTGCTGGGAAATTGGCTGGATTCTAGAGACAAAAAGGAAATTGTGTCAGAGGCATGTACAAGTAACCTAGGAAATGAATGAATGGACCTCTGGAATTATTCCCAGGATGCCAAAGAAAAATGCTTTTGTACACAACATTTTAGTAGATCAGTGAATTACTGATTAAATGGGAACATATCATTCAGATGTTGGATTTTAGACTTTGTTATCACTTAATATAAAACACTTGGGGAAGTTTTAGAACAACCTAAACTATTCTATGGAGAAAGTAAATCTGAACACTGTTACCTGGAGGGTGGGGGGAATGAGGGTGGATGTTAACTGAACGGGAGCAAGAGAGAGTTTTCTGTGCTGGTGACGGTGTTCTGTCCTTTGATGGAGGTTTGCATTACACAGATACACATATTTGTCAAAACTTATCAAATATGCACTCAGAATTCATGCATGTAATTCAAAATAAAACTGGCTGTAAATAAAAGATTGAAAATAAAACACTTGGGGGCTAAGAGAGCAAGGAAAGAGGCATTTCTTTACACCAGATCCCTTTTACTAGGTCTAGCCCAAGAAGTTGTGTTGTTCAGTTGCTAAGTCGTGTCCAACTCTTTGCAACCCCATGGACTGTAGCCCACCGGGCTCCTCTGTCCAAGGGATTTCCCAGGCAAGAAGACTGGAGCGGGTTGCCATTCATGTCTCCAGAGGATCTTCCCAACCCAGGAACTGAACCCGCGTCTTTCATCGGCAGGTTGGTTCTTTACCGCTGAGCCACATTCTTTTTAGCTGCCATGATTCCCAGAATGCAATTGTATCACGGCTCCCTGTGGAGTCTTGATGGTTAATGATAGGTAGCTATTGTTTTTGGAAGGTCCATGCATGCTTTCTCAAAATAAAAAATATAGATTCATGAAGAGCAATTTGAATTCTTCCCAGAGTCAAAGGTCTCTTTTGCCACAAAAGATTCTACTTGTGATTGATGAACATCTCTAGGTTTGTTCATAAATTTTTGAGGAAGTGCTAAGTTTCAGTGCTAAAAGCCAGTTATGGTGTCACAAAAGAATCAAACCGTCCTTTAGGGTTTGTTCCTCCAGGATTTCCGATAAAATGTTTTTGGAAGGAACATTTTTTCCCATCAAGGCTCATGTTAAAATACAGGTCAGGAAATTCAGTCGAGTAAACAAGTTAGCCACAACTTTCATCCAAGGGGACGCGCATCACAGGTGTCACTTGGTGGTGCTGGAGTTGGTTTAAACACATTGGTCATGGTTATATATAGTACTTGAAGTCCAAACATTCACTCCAGCTCCATCATCACTTACTCGGGTTGTCCCAGCAAATTCCTCCTGGACTAGTTCTTTGCCAAGTTTAAAAAGCAATGGATTCTAAAGTATAACAGAGAAAACTCAACCTCTCCTGTTTTGAAAAACCTTAAAAAGTTTTCCCTTCCTTGCCCCAAGAGGAAGCTTTTCACATACAAATACATTTGTAAATAAGCGCATTTAGTTAATGCCACAGTGAAAGCAATAAACTCATTTAACTTGGTAAATGAAATTTTTATAAATTAAAGTTATAAGAAACAATAAACTTATTTTATGGTTTTTAAAAGTAAAGCCACAGAAGATAAAAAGATAAGAAATAGCAAATTAATGTACCTATTATGCTTTTTCCCCTGGAGAAGGAAATGACAACCCATTCCAGTATTCTTGCCTGGAGAATCCCATGGACAGAGGAGCCTAGCAGGCTACAGTTGGACAAAAAGCATAATTACCTTTTAAAATAATATGCTTTTTAAAGTAAAACACGTATTTTCTCTGAAGGAAAATGTATGTATAAATATATACGATTTGTAAATGTGCAGCTTGAGAAACTGAATACACCCTGGTAACCAGCACTAAAATTGAGAACTAGATTATAACCAGAGCATTCTCCCAGGAGCCCTTCTCTTGTTCTCTGCTAATTGATATCATTCCCTATCTTTTAGGGTAATTATTACTCTAACTTTTGATATCATAAGCTTATCTTGCCTCTTAATACCTTGTATAAATGGAATTATTAAATAAGTACTTTTTTTGTGTCTGGATAATGAGTAGAGCTGGTGGGAACATGGTTGTACACATCTTTGAGTGAATACATATGTGCATATCTTTTAGGCATAAACCAGACCATAGAGTTGGTGTGTCACAGAGCATGTATATGTTCAGTTGTGGTTGTTCAGTCACTAAGTTATGTCTAGCTCTTCATGACCCCGTGGACTACAGCACGCCAGGCTTCCCTGTCCTTCACTATCTCCCAAAGTTTGTTCAAACTCATGTCTATTGAGTTTGAGCCAATATTGAGTTTGGCCATCCAACCATCTCATCCTCTTTTGCCCTCTTTTCCTGTTGCCCTCAATCTTTTCCAGCATCAGGGGCTTTTCCAATGAGTCAGCTCTTCACATCAGGTGACCAAAGTATTGTAGCTTCAGCTTCAGCATCAGTCCTTCCAGTGAATATTCCGAGTTGATTTCCTGTGGGATTGACTGGTTTGATCTCCTTGCAGTCCAGGGGACTGTATGGTAGATAATGCTGAACTGTTTGCAAAGTGATTCTATGTGCTCTTTTCTTTTTTTTTTTTTTAATGTATGCCCGTGCTAAAATATGTGCTTCCCAGGTGGAGCTAGGGGTAGGTAAAGAACCCACCTGCTAATGCAGGAGACATAAGAGATGTGGGTTTGATCCCTGGATCAGGAAGATACCCTGGATAAGGGAAAGGCAACCCACTCCAGTATTCTTGCCTCGGAAATCCTATGGACAGAGGAGCCTGGCGGGCTACGGTCCATAGGGTTGCAAAGAATCAGTCACGACTAAAGTGACTTAGCGCGCACACATGCTAAAATATAATGCTTTTCCCAATCTCATTTGTTATGAGAGTTTTAAACTGAAAAAAATAATCTTAAAACCCAAATAATTCTGCTAATATAGTTATTTCGAGTGAAACTATTTTGAGACCTAAATCATAACTCGTGAAAACTTGTTCATAAGGGTACCTACAACTCCACCTAAAGCCCAGGCTGGCAGCTCTGCAGCAAAAGGTGAATCACCGCGAGACAAGGCTGTAACCCAGTTCAGAACGAGAGTGCATATTCTAATCTTACATAACAAGACCTTCCAGGTTACAAACAGATACTAGGTTGCTTTCCAGGATAGTCAGGTATAGATGTGTTTCTTTCTTCTCAAAATATAAGATCGTTTTAAATTGCAAGCCACTGAAACCAATTCTGGTTAATTGAGCAGAAAAGAAAAGAGATTTGATTAGAAGATATTTAATAACCATTCAGTCTCTCAGATGGAGAAGGTGGTGGCACCCCACTCCAGTACTCTTGCCTGGGAAATCCCATGGACAGAGGAGCCTGGTAGGCTGCAGTCCATGGGGTCGCGAAGAGTCGGACACGACTGAGCAACTTCACTTTCATTTTTCACTTTCATGCACTGGAGAAGGAAATGGCAACCCACTCCAGTGTTCTTGCCTGGAGAATCCCAGGGATGGCAGAGCCTGGTGGGCTGCCGTCTGTGGGGTCGCACAGAGTCAGACACGACTGAAGCGACTTAGCAGCAGCAGCAGCAGCAGTCTCTCAGAGTGTGGGAGAACCAGCCAAGGAGACATTTCAGTCATGGTTTAGAACTGCTCTGGGATGCAGATTCAGATTCCCGCAGCCTGCCCTGGGTAGCCAGTCTCCATCTGGGTATTCATGTTCTGTGCTCTGTCCTTTCACCTGAAATTAGGGCTTCTCTGTCTGACTGGTAGAGTTTGGCAGATATGACAGTGTGTGACTCATGAGACAAGGCTATAGAGGGCATTGAAGTTTCCCATTGGTCTCTGAGACTGTGCACTCAAAGGGAAGCCAGCTCCCATGGGTGGAGGATAGACTGGGAAGCTCCATGGAGAGGAACTGCATTCCCCTGCTGACAACCATCACCAGCTTACTAGCCACAGGGCAGACCTACCTTGGAAGCAGGCCCTCTGTCCCAATCACACCTTCAGATGACTGCAGCACCACCTAACATCTTGAGTGCCAACCCCTGAGGGAATCTGAGTCTGAGGTTAGTCAGCTGTGCTGGTCTGAATTTCTGACCCACAACACTGTGAGAGAAAGAAATATTTACTGTTGTTTGAAGCCATCACATTTCAGGTAATCTGTTACACAGCAGCAGATAGCTAATCACCAGTCCTAGTTAATGGGCTATAGCTGTTGGAACTGTTGGCATCACTGCCTTTGGGAACTAGATGCAAATCAGGCAGCATCACCAACGTGAGGCAAACTAGAGTTCAAACCCTTGGCTACGGTATCCCTTAGCTGGTGCTGCTGCTGCTGAGTTGCTTCAGTCATGTCTGACTCTGTGCGACCCCATAGACGGCAGCCCACCAGGCTCCCCCGTCCCTGGGATTCTCTAGGCAAGAACACTGGAGTGGGTTGCCATTTCCTTCTCCAGTGCATGAAAGTGAAAAGTGAAAGGGAAGTCGCTCAGTCGTATCTGACTCAGCGACCCCATGGACTGCAGCCTATCAGGCCCCTCCATCCATGGGATCCTCCAGGCAAGAGTACTGGAGTGGGTCGCCATTGCCTTCTCCAATCCCTTGGCCAGCCTCTCCAAAAGAGCAAAAAGTTTGATGTGATCCAAAACGTTGTATCAAAATTTTTCCTGAATACCGATCTTGTTTCCTCTTTAAGTAAAGGCTTTGTGGCACTCTCTAAGAAAGAACTTTTAGGAAAATGCTATTTTTCTTAAGCTCTGGTACCTGCCTTCTACAGTATTTTAATGGCCTTGTGACATAATAAACAGTTCTGTTCTAGAGTTTTGCTTTTAAGACAAATCTCTTTATTTTTTAGGTCATTTGTGAATATAGTTTTAAAAATATATTGAAGCCTTTTAAGATTGATATATACAAACCTTTCAGAATTTTAACTTCTGAAGTTTGAAATGTTAGGTGGCTTTCAGCATTACATACCAATTTTATAAAATATATTGTTAGTCAAGCTTAATTGTGTCTGATCTGACTCTTTGCACCCTATGAGCTGTAGCCCACCAGGCCCCCTCTGTCCATGGAATTCTCCAGTCAAACAATACTGGAGTGGGTAGCCATTTCCTTCTCCAGGGGATCTTTCCAACCCAGGGATCAAACATAGATCTCCTACATTGCAGGCACATTCTTTACCGTCTGAGCCACCAGTGAAAGTCGCTCAGTTGTGTCCAACTCTTTGCTACCCCATGGACTGTATACCACCAGGCTCCTCTGTCCATGGAATTCTTCAGGCAAGAATACTGGAGTGGGTAGATGTTCCCTTCTTCAGGGGATCTTCCCAGCCCAGGGGTTGAACCCAAGCTTCCCACACTGCAGGTGTATTCTTTACTGTTTGAGCCACAAGGGAAGCCAGAGAAACCCATAAAACGAATGGCTGCTCCATGACTGTGAATTGATCCTTTGACCTCTGGAGATCAGCATTATGGTCTCCTAAATGGACCATGGTTGTTAAGGGATCAAATTATATATAATATATATTTTATATAAAAATTCTATAATATACATATTAAATGATACATATTATATAATATATTATAACATATATCATTATATATGGACCATGAATGATAAGGGATCAAATTATATATGTATTTTATATATATACATATTTATATATAATTTGAACCCTTGACAACTGTGGTCCATTTAGCAGACCATAATGCTGATCTCCAGAGGTCAAAGTACCAACTCAGTTATGAAGCAGCCACCCATGACCTCAGAGCTGATCAGAACAAGTCTGGACTCCAGGGTGGAGGCTTTCAGTTCAGTTCAGTTCAGTTCAGTCACTCAATCATGTCTGACTCTTTGTGACCCCATGAATTGCAGCACGCCAAGCCTCCCTGTCCATCACCAACTCCCGGAGTTCACTCAGACTCACGTCCATCGAGTCAGCGATGCCATCCAGCCATCTCATCCTCGGTCATCCCCTTCTCCTCCTGCCCCCAATCCCTCCCAGCATCAGGGTCTTTTCCAATGAGTCAGCTCTTCGCATGAGGTGGAGGCCTCAGCCTGTGACAATCCACATCCATCCCTACTGACAGAGCCCTAAGTGCAGACTCCGAACCTTGTAAATTTCCACCACATTTTAAGAAGTTGGGGGTGGCTAGAAGTCATCTCACAGTAGGAGTGATTTGCAGCCAGAATCAGCCAACCTTTGGCCTCATTTTTGTGTAGTTTGGATGATTCTATCATCAGATCTGCCTCTCTATATAAAGTGTTTCCTGTTTGAGTTTCCTTTTTCAAATGAATGGATTTATTATCCTAGAGGAAGGCTTGGTCTAGCTGTTCTGCAAAGGGCAGGATGAATGAAAGGTTATAGATCAAATGCATTATGTTGCCCTGAGAATTGGCTTATGTGTATCATTTTATGGAAAGCAAAGTAGCGGTGACACACACATTGAATTTATTGAATCAGGTGTGACAACACTGGGGAGTTCTAAGAAAACAGATACATGTGTGGAGAGAGAAAGGAAGAGGAAGAGAGGGAAGAGAGAATGAAGGGGTTGGGAGGAAAGGAGAGGAAAGAGAAAAGGAGAGGAGAAGAGGAGAAAGGAGAGAGACCTCATGGCCACTTCCTATCTCACTTGGGATGTGTGGGCCAGAACCTTCTGGGCCAGTAAGTGGAGTAGAAGAGGGAGAGAACAGTGTTGGATGAAAAGACTGAGAAGCCTTCGTGGAATAGCTGAAATCCTAGGCAGGAGTTAGATAACAACTTTGCCTACCACTTACTGAATACCTATGGTTATTAAACATGACCTGGTGTAATCTTTGCAGCAGCCCTTGGAAGTAGGTACTACTGTGCTCTATTTTCTGTTTTGTAATTCCAGAAGGTAAATGGCCCACATCACATAGTTCAGAGATAACTGGAATTCAAACCAGACTGTACAACACACGCTGTTGACTCTGCAGTTCTCTGAGCTGACTCAGTCTGGGCAGAGGAGGCGAGCTGAGTCCAGGGATGGACTGGGAGACAGAACGATCTGAAAAAAAGGTTGGGAGGTGAATGAGAGTGTTGGCGTACTCTGGGGTCAGTGCAGTTGGGATGACCAGTCGATGACTCAAGTGAATGGTTTTGCAAGAGAAGTTGTGGTGGATAAAAGTAGAGAATTGATAAAGCTAAAAAAGTTTTAGGAATTAAAGATGACTACATTAATGGATTCTGAGCAGGGAAGTAGTACTGCAGAAAATATTTTCTTAAGAAGGTGAAATCAGCAGTCATGTATAGGCAAACAGAAAAGGGAAGGACTGGAGGCTGGGAAATCATTGAGAACGTGGTGCTCAAGCGACAGAGATACGGCAGTGGAGACCTGGAGTAGTGTAGAAGCAGTTCTCCAAGTTTTGGTCTTGGGATCATTGATACACTTAAAATTGATGGAGGACCCCAAAGCCCTTTTGTGTATGTTTATCTATCAATGTTCATCAGATTTGAAATGAATACAGATACATTTTAAAATATATGTTAACTTATTTTAAAATAATAAACCCATTATGTATTAATGTACAAGCATTTT
Source organism: Ovis aries (assembly GCF_016772045.2). Lineage (NCBI taxonomy): Eukaryota > Metazoa > Chordata > Mammalia > Artiodactyla > Bovidae > Ovis > Ovis aries. Next base: position 48,463,273 of record NC_056062.1, read on the forward strand.
CATGAAAAAATAACTTTGTTTTTGAAATAAGGAACAATGAGAAAAATGACTTTTACACTTTTGCAAATTTCTTTACTGCCTGGCTTAATAGTATCCAGCTGGAACGTTATGTAGTCCGTTGACATGCGTTCAGTTTGTTGCAGTGTTGCAAGAAAAGTCCACTTAAGCTTGTGAGAGAAAGTGAAAAAGGCAAGTAATACCCTAAAGTTATCGTGAAAATTGGTTGACCCCATGACACTCTGAAAGAGTCTTAGGGACTCTCACGGGTCCCTGGATGACAGTTTGAGGACCACTGGGCTAGAGTGTGGCTGAGGAGATGAGAAACAGGGAACCAACACAGAAGGGGGAAAAACAAAGAAACCAGGAGCATCTGAAGACTGATCAGGCTTAGGGGGCCCTGCGAAGGAAAGAATCCTACATGATCCACACATCAAACCTGGGTGACCTGAGAAAATCATGATGCTTCTTGCAGAGTGGGGAAACCCAGAGAGGAAGGCAGTTTGGTGGGGAAGTTGGTTATTTCTGGTTTTGGTGATTTCAATGTGAAGTGACAGAAAGACATCTAAATACACAAAGAATTGGGTCACAGAAGATGACAGAATCTTTCATTACTAATGGAAGTAAATTTCTCAAAAGTTAATTTAAAATGAAATTTAAAATGTTAATTTGAAAATGAAATGGAAGCAGATACTATACTTTCTAGTTAATTCATCACGAAGTATTTCTTTATTTAGGAGTGGAACATTAGAGGAATTCAACTGTATTTGAAAGATTTTATTTCCTCAGATGAGAAATGAGTATAGGGGCATTTATTGTATTATTATTCATGCAGGTTTATATGTCTGGAGTAATTCATAATAAATCAAAAATTTTAAAGTTCATATCATACTAGTTCACACATTTCCCTCCCTCTCAACCCCCCCCCCAAATACACACACACATACACATACACAATATTTATACTCATTAGATTAGATGCTGTTTTATTTCCAGGTGCTAGTACTGGGGATAGAACCATTTAGAAAAAGAAGAAAGGAAGAAAGAAAGAAAGGTGGGGAGGGGGAAGGAAAGAAAGAACGAATATAAGCTAAATTCAAAGTCTTTCCCCTTCTCTTTAGACACCGAAATGCAGTCTGTTGGGAAAGGACTTGCCAGCCATGTTAACAAAATATAAGGCAAATGTAAGCTAAGTAGGAAGATGCCAGCATTCATAGGATACCAAAGACCCTGTACGTTATCACATGCATTGGGCAATGATTCAATCAGATGTGAAGTTCCTGGAGAGGTTTACAGCACTTTGTGGGAGTGCTGCATGGGTAACAAAGAATTCTTATTCTTGTGATAAGTTTCCAGTAGAATCAGGGCCTCAGAAGAACAAAGCACTGAGGGAGGGTACCAGAGAGGAAGCAAGTCTGTGTCCCTGCTCTGGAACTGGAGGAGACATGAGTGTGAGCACTGGCTCAGGCACAACTCGCTTTGAGATGTTGAGAAGGTTACTTAATTTCTTATGCTTTTGTTGTTGTTCACTCACTAAGTCGTGTCTGACCCCATGAATTGCAGCATTCCAGGCTTCCATGCCCTTCACTGTCTGTCTCCTGGAGTTTGCTCAAAGTCACGTCCGTTGAGTCAGTGATGCCATCCAAACATCTCATCCTCTGTTGCCCCTTCTCTTCTTGCCTCAGTTTTTCCCAGCATCAAGGTCTCTTCCAGTGAGTTGGCTCTTCCCATTAGGTGGCTAAAGTATTGGAGCTTCAGCTTCAGCATCAGTCCTTCCAGTGAATATTCAGGGTTGATTTCCTTTAGGATTGACTGGTTTGATATCCTTTCTATCCAAGGGACTCTTAAGAACCTTCACAATTCTTTGGTGCTCAACCTTCTTATGGCTCAACTCTCACATCCATACATGACTACTGGAAAATCATAGCTTTGACTGTATGGACCTTTGTTGGCAAAGTGATGTCTCTGCTTTTTAATACACTGTCTAGGTTTGTCATAGCTTTTCTTCCAAGGAGTAAGTGTCTTTTAATTTCATGACTGCAGTCACTGATGGCAGTGTTTTGGAGCCCCCCAAAATAAAATCTGCCACTGTTTCCACTTTTTCCCCATACATTTGCCATGAAGTGACGGGACCGAATGCCATGATCTTAGTTTTTTGAATGTTGAGTTTTAAGCCAGTTTTTTCACTCTCCTCTTTCACCCTCTTTAAGAGACTCTTTAGTTCTTCTTCACTTTCTGCCGTTAGAGTGGTATCAGAACATGCTTTAGTTTTAAGACATTTCTATTGATTAAAAACCTAGTAATAGGAGCTGTTTCCCAGGATTACAGCCAGGGATTAATGCAGTTTAAGGCTCGGGAATGCTGGCTTCTCTTACCATGTAGCACTGAACAACAAACCTCCCATCTGCCCTCCACACTCACCCCCACTCATCTCGACATCCACATGTCTCTCCTGGAGGACTTTGAAACTGCTAGTGGCTGCCACCATGAGCCCTCCACACTCTCACTAACTGCTCTGACTAAATCTCCACCATGCAGTCATGCAATTGTCCTCCTTCTTAGCCTTCAAAAGCCTGGGCCCTGACGTCCACCAGCCTCAGCCCAGTCTAGAGCATTTCTGGAACATACTTTATGCCTTCCTTTCTATTCAGTTCACAAGCTTATTTTCTGTTTCTTCTTTAGCTCTGAAAATATTACATATTCACCAGATTATATATATCTTCCTTTCCCTTAAAATTCATTCCAGAGTGTGTCCTGTAGCTATTTTATGTGAATGCTCAGTTGCTAAGTCATGTCTGACTCTTCTGCAATCCCATGGACTGTAGCCCACCAGGCTCCTCTGACCATGGGATTCTCCAGGCAAGAATACTGAAGTGGGTTGTCATTTCCTCCTCTGGGAGATCTTCCGGAACCAGGGATTGAACCTGAGTCTCCTGAGGCTCCTTCTGAATTGGCAGGTAGATGCTTTACCACTGAGCCACCCAGGAAGCCCATAGCCATTTTAACCAACAAATAAATGAAGTGGGAAAGAATATACAAGTTTTTTCAGTTGTTACACAAGAAATTGACATGATAATAAAAAAATTTGTAAAATTCTTTTAAAAACCATGTTTGTGGAGCAGCAAGATGAGAGGGATGTTTATTAAAATATCTTACAAAATTAATGAGTAAATTTACAGGTAGAAGGAGACTGTTATTTACCTTCAGTATCTATTACTGTGTCTATTTAGTGACTATACTCTCATCTGAGGCTCTGAACCAGTTATGAACTGGGTACCTTAGATCAATGAATGAATGAATGAGATAAGCAAAATTATATACACACACACACACACACAGACTGCTTAGCAAAAAATAATGTCCATATGCAGAAGTGCATGAATTTCACTTTGTAGCTATTTTAGCTAAAAATGTAGCTAAACTTCATTTGTCATGAAGACAAACAGGAATTTAATTTTGGGCTCCTTTTCTTTTCACCCAGGGATATAATTCATGTGAAGTAGGGATAAAAGTTACCATAATGCCAGGTAGAACATCTTTCTACTAATAATTGTTTCATAAATATATATGTTCTATAAACTGTCATAACCTTTCTTTTTTTGTGCTCATTTCATGACCTTCACAAACAGATGAAAGGCTCACATTTGCTAAGTTCCCCTTAGTCATTAATTACTAGAAATTTAAGGACCTAGCAGGGACTGCAGCTGTTCTGAGTTTCAATTATTTTTCTGCTTATCTTCTGGGGTTATAACTTGGGAGTCTGGACTGAATGTATGCCATTTTTAGCAATAGGAAGCATCAAGATAGTCTTGTTTCCCACATAACTGAGTGGAACAGGAGACACAGGTAACCCACAAGCTTCAGAAACCCTGTTGGAAGGAAGGGCTTAGGAGATAAGCAGGAACATTTACACTACTGGGAACAATTAGTTTTCATCAGAAGATTAAGCCATAAAAGGGGAAAACTGGGCTGGAACAGAAGGGATGGTAAGAAAGGCTTCCTGGATGGTATAAAGTACCAGTATAAAATGATATACATGCTTTTGGTGGTGTGTTGAGTTGCTGAGTTGTGTCTGACTCTTTGTGACCCTGTGGACTCTAGTCTGCCAAGCTCCCCTGTCCATGGGATTTCCCAGGCAAGCATACTGGAGTGGGTTGACATTTCCTCCTTCAGGGGATCTTCCCAACCCAGGGATGAATCCATATCTCCTGTGGCTCTTGCATTGGAAGGCAGATTCTTTACCACTGAGCCACCTGGGAAGCTGAACATTATTGCTGTGGTCTGGCACCAAGGTGTTGAATCATAGGTCTCACTTTGAATCATAGATTTTCACAGCACCCAGTTGGATCAAAGGTGTTCCGTGGATCCATTTCTCTATAGCCAGGGAGCCTGGGGCCCAGAGAGCTGAAAGGACTTATCCAGGGTCCCACAGCTAGTCCGGCAGAGCTGAGAACAGAGTGCATTTCCTCTTCCCAGTCAGAGCACTTCCCCCTCCACCACATCTGTTTCCTCTCCTCCTTGATGTGTTTGTCTCTCAGGCCAGAGCGCAAGTGGTCTGATGGGTTTTCTCAGCACAATCTCCAGATGGTTATTTTCGACATTTCTGTATCTGGGCACCACTTTCTTGTCTCTTAACTTAAAAAATAATGCTCTTGTAAAGTTATTGATGTTTGAGAACTGATTGCATTTGGACAATATGTGGAATGCAACTGATAATGTATAGCTGGGTACTATTGATTAAGGTGTGTTTGGAGAACCATATAGCTGGAAGGAGTTATTTGGATCAAGTGACCCCTGCTTTACAGATTAGGAAATAAAAGCCTGGAAAATCTAGTGGCCATTAATTTAAAATACTTAAGTTCTAATGTCATGGAAGTGAAGTGAAGCAAAAGTTGCTCAGTCGTGTCCGACTCTTTGCGACCCTACAGTCCATAGAATTCTCCAGGCCAGAATACTGGAATGGGTAGCCATTCCCTTCTCCAGGGGATCTTCTCAACCCAGGGATTGAATCCAGGTATCCTGCATTGCAGGTGGATTCTTTACCAGCTGAACCACCAGGAAAGCCCATGGACCATTCTTTCAAAGCAACATTTATATATTTGAAGTTTGACTCTGTGAAAATGTGACAGAAATGGTCATGTTCTTGTTCGATTCCAAATAAAGTTTGTATTCATTAAATATTGATGTACTGTACTATATTATTCATTGTTTTATTCATTTTGAGGGATTATCATAGGAATAGCATGAAACCATTAACAATTAAAAATTATCGGAATGCTGGGATCCAAATAATTTAATTTGATTAGCAGTAGATTGCCATGGTCAGCAACAGTACCATTTTGATTAGACTGACTGTCAGTGTGTTGTCACACATGTTTCTGTCTGGATATCATTGCTTTTGCTGTTGCCATCTTGCCATCCTACAGCTTTGCCTGTGAAATCCTCCTTAGCCTTCAGAGCAAGTGCCCTCTCCCCTACAAAGCTTTCAACAGTTGCTCCAAACCTAGGGGATCTCCCCATCCTTTGCATTCTCAAGGCACTTAATACTTCTCTTATTATCCCAGTCTGTGCTTCACTAATAAATTAAATGGTGCTGTTACCCCTTTTCTGGATTTTAAGCTCCATAGCAAAAAGATTAGGTCAGTACTTTCGTATTCCCTGAAACATCTTGTGTTTTGGAGATGCACAGTATTTGTTAAATGAGTAAATGAATGGATAATAAATACAAAAGCACTTGGCTGAACACAAAGCATTACACTTTAGAATACTGATATTAAACAGCACAAACTGGGGAAGTCCTAGCTTTTTAAAGTTGAGAGTCATTTGAGAATTTATTGAGAAACTGAGTGTCTAGAACAGGTATCATTAAGAATGCCTTCAGTTCCACTCTGGGATGTCTTTATTCACAGAATAAATCTGAGAAATAACAGTTTGTCAAATGCTAAATGATATTGAAAGTTAGAAGAGTGGAGTTCCCATACTATTCAGTTCCCCACAATTTGAAAACCACATGTTGTCCTTTCAATAACTTTTTCAGCCACATCAGGTGCATGAATGGGCCCCAGAAACCATCTGCTCCAAGGCCGCCAATTAAGTTTGCTGTGTTCTCCCTGACAGGCTGACTGTTCCATTAAAACGAAGGGCTTTTCCAGGAAAAGAGATCTTGGGATTTTCTTTGGTCATTAGATAGCTCTACGCCAGATAGGAACATAAAAATTTTCTTTGTGTGGGGAAAGAGGAGTGCTTTCCTGAAGTTGGACTCATATTACAAAAATGGGGGGAAAGGAATTTAAGTGCTTATTTCAGTTCCTTTTCCAAACATGGAAAGTTAAATAGTAGTTCAGCCTCAATCCTTTCAGAGGAAGATCTCGTTGCAAATGTAAACTTCACTGCTCACTCACAGGGTTTCATATATTGCAAATAACCCAGGCTCAAGATTCAAACAGTCCCATGCAAATCCCGGATAGAAGTCTGAAAGTGTTAGTGAGATCAAAAGCAAAATTCTCTCCGTGCACTTAGATTCTGATTTAACTTTCTTTCTGTCTATATTATAGATCTCCATGTATTATCCCGTGAAGTGTAAAACAGATGAGAAAACTAGTATCACCCAAGTATTAGTTGACCACAGAGTAAATCAGTGGCAGAGATGGAACATGACATTTGAATTTTGAACTTGCTCAGGTCCATGAGGCCAAATTGCCTCATCCTTGGCTTTGCTCTTTCTGCTGTGGGACGAAAACGGACCAAGCATACTTGACTATTGTTAGTACACCTTCCCTAAGGATAAAGGCTCCATAGAACATATTTCTCAAAACAATGAATCAAGTGGTGGAACACTTTATCTGTAACCCCGTCTTTGTGATTTACTTGACTCTGTGAGCCTCATTGTTTCCAGTTTGCAAAATGGGAATACTCACTCACCCTGCCTCTCTTTTAAAAATCAAATAGTCCTTAACAAACACATGAAAAGATGCTCAACACCACTCATTATCAGAGAAATGCAAATCAAAACCACAATGAAGTACCATCACACGCTGGTCAGAATGGCTGCTATCAAAATGTCTACAAACAATAAATGCTGGAGAGGGTGTGGAGAAAAGGGAACCCTCTTAAACTGTTGGTGGGAATGCAAGCTAGTACAGCCACTACGGAGAACAGTGTGGAGATTCCTTCAGTTAGTCAGTTCAGTCTCTCAGTCGTGTCCGACTCTTTGCGACCCCATGAACCACAGCATGCCAGGCCTCCCTGTCCATCACCAACTTCGGGAGTCCACCCAAACCCATGTCCATTGAGTTGGTGATGCCATCCAACCATCTCTTCCTCTGTCGTCCCCTTCTCCTCCTGCCCTCAATCTTTCCCAGCATCAGGGTCTTTTCAAATGAGTCAGCTCTTCACATCAGGTGGCCAAAGTAGTGGAGTTTCAGCTTTAGCATCAGTCCTTTCAATGAACGCCCAGGACTGATCTCCTGTAGGATGGACTGGTTGGATCTCCTTGCAGTCCAAGGGACTCCCAAGAGTCTTCTCCAACACCACGGTTGAAAAGCATCAATTCTTCGGTGCTCAGCTTTCTGTGTAGTCCAACTCTCACATCCATACATGACCACTGGAAAAACCATAGCCTTGACTAGACAGACCCTAGTTGACAAAGTAATGTCTCTGCTTTTTAGTATGCTGTCTAGGTTGGTCATAACTTTCTTTCCAAGCAGTAGGCGTCTTTTAATTTCGTGGCTGCAGTCACCATCTGCAGTGATTTTAGAGCCCAGAAAACTAAAGTCAGCCACTGTTTCCACTGTTTCCCCATCTATTTCCCATGAAGTGATGGAACCGGGTGCCATGATCTTAGTTTTCTGAATGTTGAGCTTTAAGCTAACTTTTTCATACTCCTCTTTCACTTTCATCAAGAGGCTCTTTAGTTCTTCTTCACTGTCTGCCATAAGGGTGATGTCATCTGCATATCTGAGGTTATTGATATTTCTCCCAACAATCTTGATTCCAGCTTGTTCTTCCTCCAGCCCAGAGTTTCTCATGATATACTCTGCATATAAGTTAAATAAACAGGGAGATTCCTTAAAAAACTAGAAATAGAACTGCCATACAACCCAGCAATCCCACTGCTGGGCATACACACCAAGGAAACCAGAATTGAAAGAGACATGTGTACCCCAATGTTCATTGCAGCACTGTTTACAATAATCACGACATGGAAGCAACCTAGATGTCCATCGGCAGACAAATGGTAAGAAAGCTGTGGTACATATACACAATGGAGTATTACTCAGCCATTAAAAAGAATGCACTTGAATCATTTCAAATGAGGTGGATGAAACTGGAGCCTATTATACAGAGTGAAGTAAGACAGAAAGAAAAATACCAATACAGTATACTGCTGCTAAGTCGCTTCAGTCGTGTCCGACTCTGTGTGACCCCATAGATGGCAGCCCATGAGGCTCCCCCATCCCTGGGATTCTCCAGACAAGAACACTGGAATGGGTTGCCATTTCCTTCTCCAATGCATGCAAGTGAAAAGTGAAAGGGAGGTCGCTCAGTCGTGTCCGACTCTTAGCGACCCCATGGACTGCAGCCTACCAGGCTCCTCCATCCATGGGATTCTCCAGGCAAGAATACGGGATTGGGTTGCCATTGCCCCCTCTAATGCATATATATGGAATTTAGAAAGATGGTGATAATGATGAGCCTATATGTGAGACAGCAAAAACGACACAGATGTAAAGAACAGTCTTTTGGACTCTGTGGGAGAAGGCGAGGGTGGGATGGTTTGAGAGAATAGCATTGAAACATATATATTATCATATGTGAAACAGATTGCCAGCCCAGGTTCGATCATGAGACAGGGTGCTCAGGGCTGGTGCTTTAGAACAACCCTGAGGGATGGGATGGGGAGGGAGGTAGGAGGGGGGTTCAGGATGGGAAACACATGTACACCCATGGCTGATTCATGTCAATGTATGGCAAAACAACTACAATATTGTAAAGTAACTAACCTCCAATTAAATTAATTAATTTAAAAAATCAAATAGCCTTGAAAATTGTAAAGTCCTACATAAAGGTATTGTTGTAACTGTAGAGCACTACCTGGACTCATCTTGTGAACCTTCGATTTTCTTTGTTGGAAATGCTGAAATAAACTGAATGTCATGTAACTCCCCAGAGTGTACCTTCTGCTCTATAATTGTTTACATAGAAAAGGGAAAAGACCTTCTATCCACAGGGAGTGGAGAGTACAGAAAAATGTTGTTAATAAGCGTGTAAAACACTTGTAGGGAATTTTCTGTCTCCTGAGAATGTGTTTTTCTTCCTACTCTCTTCCTTTCCTTTTTTTGTTTAATTTTTTTAAATTTATTTGTTTTTAATTGGAGGATAATTGTTTTACAATATTGTATTGGTTTCTGCCATATATTAGCACATTATCTCCTTTGTTAAGTCAGTAATAATATATTATTTTTATTATTCATTTTGATGCTCAAATTGTTACATATTGAACATGGGGAAGTCCCTTATGTTGTTTCCTGTGACCCATTGACATAGCCTGTCATTCTTTGAACTCTTCCCTGCTAATACTTTGCACAAGATACACTAGGTTCATCTTGTACTTTTCCTTCCCCAGTCCTAGACTCAGCCATTTTTTCAAGAAGTGTTGGCTCCTTTTAGTAGAAAAAGAGATTTAGAAACCAAGATCTTTTGTACTAGATGTGCTGATTGCTATGAGGGTGTCATTGCTTTTAGGTCCTTTCAGAGGATGGAGGGAAACCAGGAAAAAGATACAGCCAGTCGGAAGTATCTGTCTGCAGTATATGCCACAATAAGTCTTCCAAGTAGAAAAAAGCATGTGTAGATGTGTGTGGGTATCTTCTTATTTTCTTGTTTTTCATTTCTCTGATTACTAGTAACGCTGAGCCCTTTTGCCATGTTTATTTGCCATTCATTTTTATTCTTTTGTGAAAAGAAGTGTGCAATTATTTTTCTCTTTTGCCTAGTTCTCTTTTGGGTTATTTGCCACTCTTGTGTATTTGAACCGTTTTTTTTTTCTAAGCCTTAACACTTAAAACTCCAGGACATGGTGGAGGACTGGGTAACCTGGCATGCTGTAGTCCATGGAATCATAAAGAGTCAGACATGACTTAGCAACTGAACATCAACAACAATGTTTAAAAACCTTTACAAGTGTATACATATTCGAACATGGACTGAAACAGATATGCAAATGTTTATTGTAGCATTACCAAAAGTAGAAGCAACTCAAGTGTCCATCAGATGAACTGCTAAACGAAATGTAGTATATTTGACTCTTGAACAACACAGGTTTGAGCTGCAAGGATCTATATATCAGTGGATTTTTTTCCCCACTGGTAAATACTATAGTTGGCTGAATCTACAGGTACATAACCACGAATATGGAGGCACTGGGTATATTAGGACAGTTGACTTAAAGTTATAGGTGGATTTTTAACTGTATGGAGGGTGGGCATGCCTATCCTCTCCTTTGTTCAAGGATCAATGTCTATGCATACAATGAAATATTATTCAGCCATAGAAAGGAATGAAGTTCTGATACATGCTGCAAGATGGATGAACCTTGAAAACATTGTGCTGCATGAAATAAACCACACAGGAAGGATAAATATTGACTCCACTTGTATGAATTATCTAGAGTGGGCAAACCCATGGAAACAAAAAGTTGATCAGAGGTCTTCAAGGAAAGGCAAATGGGTTATTGCTTAATGGTTAAATTTTCTCCTTGTGTGATGGAAGAGTTTTAGAAATAGATAGTGGTGGTGGATATACAGCATTGTGAATATAATTAGTGCTTTCATTCATACTTAAAAATGATTAAAATAATAAATGTTATGTTATATATATGTATATATTTAACCATGATAGAAAATAAATGGATGTGTTTACATGGGTAATATTTCTGAACTCCCTGTTCTTGTCCATTCATCTATATGTCTGTCCCTCCACTGGTACCACACTGTCTTGATTACTGTAGCTATATAATAAGTCTTGAATTTGAGTAGACTAATTCTTCCCATTTAACTTTCTTTTTCAAAATAATTTTAGCTATTCTAGTTCTTTACCTTTCCATATAAATTTTAGAATAATTGTGCCTATATTTACAATAAAAGTTACTGGGATTTTGATAGGAATTCATTAAATCTGTATTGTTTTATCTTTGATATATTAAAACATTATGATGTATCCTATATATCCCTTGTAATACTTGTGTTCATAGTCTAATTTGTCTTATGTAAAAATTGCCACTTCAGTTCTCTTACATTTATCATTTTATGACATATCATTTTTAATCCTTTTACTTTTAAATTACATGTGTCTTTATATTTAGTGTTTGTTGCTGATAGACAACATATAGTGGGGACTTTTAAAATCTAGTTTGATCATTTCTGACTTTTAATTGATAGTTTTTTATTAATTAGCTATATGATTAATTACCTGTATGATTCAGTTTAAATGTTTTCTGTTTTTTCCCATTTTGTTTCCTTGTTCTTGTTTTATTTTGCATTGATTAAATATTTTTGTACTTTATTTTTCTCACTATTACTTGCTTTATCTGTTCAAAATTTTTATTGAATGTTGCTACTCTATCTTTTGGGCTTTCCTGGTGGCTCAGCTGGTAAAGAATCTGCCTGCAATAGGGGAGACCTGGGCTTGGTCCCTGGGTTGGGAACATCCCCTGGAGAAGAGAAAGGCTACCCATGACAGTATTCTGACCTGGAGAATTCCATAGACTGTATAGTCCATGGGGTCTCAAAGAGTCGGACATGACTGAGCAACTTCACTCACTCTATCTTTAAATAATTTTATAATATTTCACTTATAATAAAAAACGAACCTGCATATGTGCTAAGTTGCTTCAATCATGTCTGACTCTTCTAGACCCCATGGACTATAGCCTGCCAGCCTTCTCTGTCTATGAGATTCTGCAGGCAAGAATACTGGAGCGGGTTGCCATGCCCTCCTCCAGGGAATCTTCCGAACCCAGGGATCCCACCCGCATCTCTTATGTCTCCTGCATTGGCAGGTAGGTTCCTTACCACTAGCACCACCTTGGAACCCCCAGAAAACCTTACAGCAGTTTATTTTAGTTCACCTCTATCCTTTCTTAATCACCCAGATAACCACACTCATGAGGTCACTCAACTAGAGCCAGACATCCTGGAGTGTGAAGTCAGCTGGGCTTTAGGAAGTATTGCTAAAAACAAAGCTAGTGGAGGTGATGGAATTCCAGCTGAGCTATTTCAAATCCTAAAAGGTGATGCTGTTAAAGTGTTGCACTCAACATGCTAGCAAATTTGAAGAACTCAGCAATGGCTGCAGGACTGGAACAGGTCAGTTTTCATTCAGTCCCAAAGAAGGGCAATGATAAAAAATGTTCAAAAACTACCATGCAATTGTGCTCATCTCACATGCTGGCAAGATAATGCTGAAAATCCTTCAAGTTAGGCTTCAACAGTACATGAACTGAGAACTTCTGGATGTACACGCTAGATTTAGAAAAAAGCAGAGGAACCAGAGGTCAAATTGCCAATATCCATTGAATCATGGAAAAAGCAAGGAAATTCCAGAAAAACATCTACTTCTGCTTCATTGACTACGCTAAAGCCTTTGGCTGTGTGGATCACAACAAACTGGAAAATTCTTAAAGAGACAGGAATACCAGAGCACCTTACCTGCCTCATGAGAAACCCGTATGCAAGTCAAGAAGCAACAGTTAGAACCAGACAATAAACAATGGACTGGTTCCAAACTGGAAAAGGAGTGTGTCAAGGCTGTATATTGTCCCCTTGCTTATTTAACTTATATACAGAGTACATCATGTGAAATACCCAGCTGGATGAATCAGAAGCTGGAACCAAGATTCCCAGGAGAAATATCAGCAACCTCAGATATGCAGATACCACCACCATAATGATAGGAAGTGAAGAGGAACTAAAGAACCTCTTGATGTGGGTGAAGAGGTGAGTGAAAAAGCTGACTTAAAACTGAACATTCAAAAACTAAGATCATGGCATCTGGTCCCATCACTTCTTTGCAAATAGAAGGGGGAAAAGTGGAAGCAGTGACAGATTTTATTTTCTTGGGCTCCAAAATCACTGTGGATGGTGACTGCAGCCACAAAATTGAAAGACTCTTGCTTCTTGGAAGAAAAGCTGTGACCAATGTAGACAGTATTAGAAGCAGGAACATCACTTCGCCAACAAAGGGCTGTTTAGTCAAAGCTATGGTTTTTCCAGTAGTCATGTACATAACACGTGTGAGAGTTGGGTCATAAAGAAGGCTGAGCACCGAAGAATTGATGCTTTCGAATTGTGGTGCTCCCATTGAGACTTCTTTGGACAGCAAGGAGGTCCAGCCAGTCAGGAAATCAACCCTGAATATTCATTGTAAGGACTGATGCTGAAGCTCAAGCTCCAATACTTTGGCCACCTGATGTGAAGAGCCAACTCTTTGGGAAAGACCCTGATGCTGGTTCAGGTTGAAGGCAAGAGGAAAAGGGGACAACAGAGGATGAGATGGTTGGATGGCATCAATGACTCAATGAACAAGAGTTTGAGCACACTGGGAGATAGTGAAGGGCAGGGAAATCTGGTGTGCTGCAGTTCATGGGGTCGAAAGAGTAGGACAAAACTTAGCAACTGAACAACAACAATAAATGGAATAATGCAATAAAAGCATTTGTGAACTGACTTATTTCACTCAGAAAAATACATTGAAATTTCATGTGTCATTATGTGATTCAGTAGTTCATTCCTTTTTAGTGTTGAATTCTATTCTAGTTATCCATAATTTGAAGACCATCTAGGCTTTCAGTTTTCAGCAATTTATGAGTAAAATTGCTGTAAATATTGTGTACAGACTTTTTTGTGACCATAACATTTTAATTCTTCTCAATAATACATAGGGATGGGTTGCCAGGGTAGTCAAACTTTCTTTTTTTTTTTTTCGTTATTTTCCATCTCATAGTGATTTTTTGAAACTCAAGCATCACGTGTAGGCTGGTAAAGATGTAGATAATTAGTATTTGTACCTGAAAATGAACAGGCATGCATGCAGTTAAGTTACATAGATCCACTTGATTCTTTTGAGGCTTGTTTTGAATCTTTATTAGTAAAAGTTTAGAGGAGCCTTTACTCTGGGGTATGGCCCTTCTGGAGTCTTTATTAAATATTCTGAGTGGTTATCAAGGGTTCTTTACACTGATGAGTAAGAAATATGAACACCTCTAAGCCCTGCGTGAGCTTTGGGAATTGTTCAGCTTGAGACTTCTTATTGCTCTTTATCCAGTTTCACGGAATTTCACCCTGCATGTGTGTACACTGGTTGTCAGCCAATGAGGCTAGATGAATGAGATGAAGAATTCTAAACTTTTTTCTGTGAAGTGTCCTTTTCTCCCAAACTCTGATGCTAAAATACCGGTTGATTCAGCCTCATGAACTCTAATCTCTGTCTCATAATCTCAGTGAGACTCATTGGTACCCCTTGTGAGTCCTCTTCCCTGAACCATGAACCAAAAAGTATCTCAGACTGAATGCTTAAGTGATTAGAGTTGAATTCACTTGCTTGCTTGCTTTCAGAAATAAGTCCTGTGCTGATATCAAGGTTTAAAAATCATTTGTCTTAGATAGCTTGCCCATTTTTAAAAAGATCATTGTTTATAGTGGGAGGAGAAGTACTGTCTCAGTTATGCCATCAGGGCATCCTCATCTCATTTTCCTTATTTGCTTTAATTTTGATTGTGCTTTTTATTGCCAAGCTCCTAGCTAAAACATTCTCTCTACTGTGTTTAATATAATGCTTCTGACTATTCAAATTGTGTGGCAGTTTTTTAAATGGCAATGAATTCATTGCATATCTACAAAATAAAACCCATATTTTAAAAATTTTATGTACACCCAATATTTGTAAGAAGGCTAATGCCTGATTCTGATTCACTGATTGGGTTTATGACATTCTATTTTTTCTCACTGTCAAGATAGTTATATTGAGTCTTAGAAACAACACCATAAAAGTCAGAAGGATAATTAAATGTGGTTTTAAGTTCCCCCTACTATCTTGTGTCTTTTGAAGTTTAACATGGTCCTTCCTTTTAAATATCAATCCATGTTAGCAAATAAAAATATAATTTAAAAAATGATGTCTCTAAATAAGTCAAATAAGAGTAACCCAGATGTTTATGAATAGTCCATTAGGTACACTTGTAGCAATAAGTTGAATTGATGTGGAAAAAGCCAGTTTTTTGTAAAATCAGAAAGAAACAAAATTAAACTACTGATCCCCAGAGGAGTGATTTCATTATTTGGTAAATCCTGCCAGGCTGCGATAGCCATATTCCCTCCTCTCAGTTCAGCAGCTTGTCGCCCTGGCACAGCAGCCTCCTTGGTGCCACTTGTGAGCATCTGCAGTGTGCTCTGTCATTCTGCTACACTAAAAGTGTGGGCTCCTGTTCTTTCCCATGATCCCATGCACCACACACGGACTTGTGAGCATCACCAATCTTTGACCTTGCCTCCTGAAGGAGACTACTGACTATTGTGTTTCCTTTCCCTTCCTTTCCACCTTTGCAGCCTTTACCAGACTGACCCTTTTTTAGGAGGTTGGGTTTTTTCCACTAAATCAAAAAGGGGGAGAATATGGAAGAGGTGAAGTATGTGAAACTACTAGAAATAGCAAGAATGCAGAATCTAGGCTAGGTAATGTTCTAACGGCCTTGCAAATCCTCATTCATTTAATCTTCACTATATCATGAACTTGGTGTATTGTTGTCTTCCTGTTTTTCTATCTACATGAGAGATCTGATATTGATCTTGGCTTTACTGGGTTTATGCTTGAAATGATCAGTTTTAAGTCACAAACTTGCACAGAAATGAAAGCTCTCCTGATTTGTCTCATTTAGTTTCACTCCTGCATCCCCTAAACCCTCAAGATTGGCAGATGTGAGAAAGCAAATTTCTCCTAATTTTACTTTCATCTATATATGACAGAAACTTTGAAAATTTTTTTAAAAGGTGCTTAGTAACACCAACTAGCTTAGTAACTCTGGGCAGAAGTGCTGTAGTTAGTCTGTGGTTTTTTGTCTCTTTAGCATACCACTGTGACTATCCACCCAAGTGAATGCATAAAAATGGCTTAAAAGAGTTGTTTGAAATATTACATTTTAGCTTCAGTAAAATCTTCTTTTCTAGAGTTCAGTCATTCTCATTTTTAATTGGATGATGCCCAAGGGGGTCCCCAAGGGCTGGTCAGAGAGAGGGCTAAAGGCACGATGGGGCTGCCTGCCCAGTCAACCAATGGAAGGAGAGGTCTGAGGGCATAGATGGCTGGTGAGCGTAAACTGGAGCATATTTTAGTAACACTTGTGTGCAGAAGATGGCATGCAGAAGCTCAAGAGAGCTGAGAGCTTCACGAGTTTTGCAAGCCAGTTATTAAATATAGCCATCATTAAAAATTAAGTTATATAAACTTCCAATTAAATAAATTACATTAAAAAAGAGGTAACAAGACAGAAAGAGACTCACAGACTTAGAAAGTGAAATTATGGATGCAGGAGGTAGGGGGGAGCATGGGGTGGGAAGGATGGTGGGGAGGGATAGTTAGGAAGTTTGGGATGGACATGTACACATTGCTATGTTTGAAATGGATAATCAACAAGGACCTACAGTAGAGCACAGGGAGCTTTGCTCCATGTTATGTGGCAGCCTGGATGGGATGGGGGTTTGGGGGGGAACAGATCCATGTATATATATGGCTAAGTCCCTTCACTGTTCACCTGAAACTGTCACAATATTGCTAGTCAATTGGCTATACAGTCCAAAATTAAAAGTTTTTAAAAAACACACCAAAAAAAAACAGAAAAAATCCGAAGGTAACAAACTCAAAGTCCACACTTGCCAATTGTTTTGCTCTTCTCTATGCTCTTGTACTTCTTGACATGTATCATATCCATATGATGTGCTAGTACTGGATGTCTCTTACTAACTCCGAATTCAGAGATGTCACTTTGGTAGCTTGAAATTGTGCAGGGATTTACATGAGAGAGAGCTGATTGTTAAACGTTTACCAGCACAGCACTGCTTGGAGGGAAGCCTGGGTCTGAGAGAACCTGGTTTCTGGGGCAGGCTGAGAAGAGGAAATGAGGAAGGCAGAGATTATACATGAAGCAGCAATTCGAGCAGATTTCAGAATGAAGGCATTCCTGTTCACAGATGTATTGTACTTGCCTTCCATATTTAAAAAATTATTTGGATTAGTCAGCAGTACTTCTAAATGAGAACTTCATGTACAAAATCAGAATTCCAGCCTTCTTAGAAAAATAAAACATACTGGTAGTATATTAATGTCAAACTGAGTCCTTTGGTAACTTGGCAGCCACTGGCTGGAGTGATGGTTACCTTTTAGGAACGTATCTGTCCTCCATGGTTATTTGACCATCTCAGCCCTGGTGTCATTAGGTTCAGTAGCCAAGGGAATTGAAAGAATGGGGGAGAATGAGATGCAGACAAAGTGACATTAGTTATTTCTAGGACTCAGTTTACAGACAGGGGCATATCCCCCAGTGTTCCTTTTTTTTTTTTTTAACTTTATTTTACTTTACAATACTGTATTGGTTTTGCCATACACTGACATGAATCCACCATGGGTGTATACAAGCTCCCAATCCTGAATCCCCTTCCCACCTCCCACCCCATATCATCTCTCTAGATCATCCCCATGCACCAGCCCAAAGCATCCTGTATCCTGTATCAAACATAGACTGGCACTTCGTTTCTTACATGATAGTATACATGTTTCAATGCCATTCTCCCAAATCATCCCACCCTTTCCCTCTCCCTCAGAGTTCAAAAGTCCATTCTATACATCTGTGTCTCTTTCGCTGTCTCGCATACAGGGTCATCATTACCATCTTTCTAAATTCCATATATATGTGTCAGTATACTGTATTGGTGTTTTTCTTTCTGGCTTACTTCACTCTGTATAATTGGCTCCAGTTTCATCCATCTCATTAGAACTGATTCAAATGTATTCTTTTTAATGGCTGAGTAATACTCCATTGTGTATATGTACCACAGCTTTCTTATCCATTCATCTGCTGATGGACATGTAGGTTGTTTCCATGTCCTGGCTATCATAAACAGTGCTGCAATGAACATTGGGGTACATGTGTCTCTTTCAATTCTGGTTTCCTCAGTGTGTATGCCCAGCAGTGGGATTGCTGGGTCATAAGGCAGCTCTATTTGCAATTTTTTAAGGGATCTCCACACTGTTTTCCATAGTGGCTGTACTAGTTTGCATTCCCACCAACAGTGTAAGAGCATTCCCTTTTCTCCACATCCTCTCCAGCATTTATTGCTTGTAGACTTTTGGATCGCAGCCATTCTGACTGATGCGAAATGGTACCTCATTGTGGTCTTGATTTGCATTTCTCTGATAATGAGTGATGTTGAGCATCTTTTCATGTGTTTGTTAGCCATCTGTATGTCTTCTTTGGAGAAATGCCTATTTAGTTCTTTGGCCCATTTTTTGATTGGGTCGTTTATTTTTCTGGAGTTGAGCTGCATAAGTTGCTTGTATATTTTTGAGATTAGTTGTTTGTCAGTTGCTTCATTTGCTATTATTTTCTCCCATTCAGAAGGCTGTCTTTTCACCTTACTTATAGTTTCCTTGGTTGTGCAGAAGCTTTTAATTTTAATTAGACCCCATTTGTTTATTTTTGCTTTTATTTCCAGTATTCTGGGAGGTGGATCATGGAGAATCCTGCTGTGATTTATGTCGGAGAGTGTTTTGCCTATGGTCTCCTCTAAGAGTTTTATAGTTTCTGGTCTTACATTTAGATCTTTAATCCATTTTGAGTTTATTTTTGTGTGTGGTGTTAGAAAGTGATCTAGTTTCATTCTTTTACAAGTGGTTGACCAGTTTTTCCAGCACCACTTGTTAAAGAGATTGTCTTTTCTCCATTGTATATTCTTGCCTCCTTTGTCGAAGATAAGGTGTCCATATGTGTGTGGATTTATCTCTGGGCTTTCTGTTTTGTTCCATTGATCTATATTTCTGTCTTTGTGCCAGTACCATACTGTCTTAATGACTGTGGCTTTGTAGTAGAGCCTGAAGTCAGGCAAGTTGATTCCTCCAGTTCCATTCTTCTTTCTCAAGATTGCTTTGGCTATTCGAGGTTTTTTGTATTTCCATACAAATCTTGAAATTATTTGTTCTAGTTCTGTGAAAAATGTGGCTGGTAGCTTGATAGGGATTGCATTGAATCTATAGATTGCTGTGGGTGGTATACTCATTTTCACTAGATTGATTCTTCAAATCCATGAACATGGTATATTTCTCCATCTATTAGTGTCCTCTTTGATTTCTTTCATCAGTGTTTTATAGTTTTTGATATATAGGTCTTTAGTTTCTTTAGGTAGGTACATTCCTAAGTATTTTATTCTTTTCGTTGCAATGGTGAATGGAATTGTTTCCTTAATTTCTTTTTCTACTTTCTCGTTATTAGTGTATAGGAATGCAAGGGATTTCTGAGTGTTGATTTTATATCCTGCAACTTTACTATATTCATTGATTAGCTCTAGTAATTTTCTGGTGGAGTCTTTAGGGTTTTCTATGTAGAGGATCATGTCATCTGCAAACAGTGAGAGTTTTACTTCTTCTTTTCCAATTTGGATTCCTTTTATTTCTTTTTCTGCTCTGATTGCTGTGGCCAAAACTTCCAGAACTATGTTGAATAGTAGTGGTGAAAGTGGGCACTCTTGTCTTGTTCCTGACTTTAGGGGAAATGCTTTCAATTTTTCACCGTTGAGGATAATGTTTGCTGTGGGTTTGTCATATATAGCTTTTATTATGTTGAGGTATGTTCCTTCTCCCCAGTGTTCCTTTTATAAGAAACTTAAGACTTTCCAGGACTGGCATAGCTTAAGAACCCATGCAGACCTGACATAGAAAGGTCTCTAAACATCAGGATAGATGTAATCTAGTTCATGACCTAAAGATTCTCTATTTTATTTATGACTCATGCTCTTACTCAGAGTCTGATTATTTGTTTTAATGTTTATTTTCTTTTAGAAAGAATCACAAAATTATTTATATTATCTAGATTTCCAAACCACAGAAGATTATAAGATAAAAATTGACAATAAGAAGAATGCTACTAAAAACAAGGCCTCAAGCATAATTACATGGGACCATTTATTTCAGGGGCAGCAACTCTCTGCATCTCTGTAACTCCTAAAGAAACCATTTCTTAACACAGCTAATCAGTCATTGATGATCAAAATGATGATTTGTGTTAGCTTTTTGTTTATATCACATTCAGTGCATTTAGTTACAAAGGTAAGGAAATGTAAACCATCACAGAAATTCCTGTCTTTTTCTCTAATCCAGAAGTTTGCTTCCCCTCAGTCCTTTTCTGCTCTGTGTAAGGTTCTTTTTGCTTCTCTCTTCACCTGGCTAATTTCTGTTTATTTTCCAGATTATAACTTAGCATTACTTTCTCAAGGAGGTCCTACCTGATTTTCTGGTCAATATTAGGTCCCTCTGTTATAGATCCTACTTCACTGTACCCTGGACACTTATTTCCTTTATGGCTTATTCAATCATAGTTATAGCAATTTCCATCTGTATTTTTCTTTGTTTAGTGTTTATCAGCATCACTGGACTCTGATTCCATGAATGTATTAGCCATATTTATCTTATCCGTTGCCATGTTGCCTAGTGTTCATCATGGGTGTACAGTAAATAATTTTTTGAATAGATAATGGTCAGTCTAAAAACAAATCTTAAAATGCTACCATATATCTACAAAACTTTGGTTTTAATAAAAACATGGTGTGTGACTAAATTCCCACATATATTTTTCTCTCTTCTTGGTAGATCATATCACAGTCGGCCTGATAAATATTTGCTGAATGAATAATGCTAAACAACAAGACATTTCACTTTGGTCCTTTTTCCTTAGAGGCAGTGGTCCTCAGCACCTGAGACTTGAGAGTAACTGCACATTTACACATTTTAACTACAAATGCAAGCAAGCAGTTTCTTTGGAAATACTGGAAGATTCTAAATCTTGTCAAATGTGACAATGTCGCAGATGGAAGAAAATGTGAGTGTATGTGCTTATTCATTAGCCACTTAAAACCCCCAAGTGTTCTCCATTTTACTCTTTTAGATCATAAACACTTTGCAGACTCATAAGAATGTCTGTCTCTCCAAGTGATTCCAAAAATGGGGAAGCTGGCCTTTCCTACGACTGATGATAGGCATATGTGGTAGCCGAAGACAAAAGTGTGTTAGTCAGGAGGGAAAACAAAGGTTCTGTTTTAATGCAGTGGAAAATTAGGAATCCTAAACAACGTGCTCATCAATCAAAACACTGGAAATTGTGCAAAAAGGAGCTTTCTAGTTAACAGTGTTTTCACCTGGGGCTCATTAGTGGTTCTAAAAATGGTTCTTTCTCTAGTTTCTAACTAATGCATGGCTGGGAGTCAGGCCAGGTGTTCCTTCCACTGATTTCCACTCTGAGAAGCTTTATGTGAAAACCCATCCCCTTCACACCACGCAGGTGGAATCTGTTCACTGGTTCCATTAAATTAGGTCCGTCTCCACCACTGTGCACACACCAAGGCAAGTAGTTGCTTTCAGACCCAAAAGCTAAGAACCCTAAATTCTTTTGCTTGTCTTTCATTCATGAGAATTTGAGCTCCTTAAATTCAGAAGTCTGTTTTAGATTGTATTGTTCTATTGAAGGAATTAAATGAGACAATTCTCATAGTCATGTGTTGGGCAATTAAAGTATCAGGCTAATAATTTTTAATTAACAATGTTCAGTTTACAGCCTTTCCCATGTTTCAATGAGAGGACCTGCAACTGCGCTTGGAGGAGGAACTGCCCCCAGATCAGTTTGGCTTCTTCTATCAAACTTTCTCCATAGTTTTCCCAAGCAAGAATAAACTTCCACTCTTTCTAGATTTGGCCTTGATGAGAAATGCCTTGACATTTAATCATATAAGACCTAGCTTTGAAATCGTTGGTGGTAATGTTGTTTAGTCGCTAAGTCATGTCCAACTGTTTGTGACCCCATGGACTGTAGCCCACCAAGTGTTAGAGACTTTCTTTTCAGATCATGGGGCAGCGCTGGCAACTGAGAATATAAAACTTCACACCAGACTGACCGTAACTTGTTCCAGGGGTGATTTGCTGGGGTTTCCTTACATGCCAAATATATGTGAATACTTCAGGCTCAAGTGCTTTGATGAGCGATTAAGAAAATAACACAGTCTTAATGGCTTGTGAAAATGGAGAACAAGTAGTAAGCTATCATAAGGGGAAGACAACTTATGACTCCAGTGTAATGAGGGAGTCAGAGAAAGGTCGACTGAAAGTTGAAGGTAAGCCATGGCAGAATGAGTACGGTTCTGAAAGTGAGTCACAGTCAAGTTGGAGAGGGGACCGTAAATTTCACCTATGGTCTTCCAAATTGGATCAAAAGAATTGAATTAATGAGACAGTGAATTGTGTCCTGTGTACTGAGAGGAGGACATGGCCTCTCATGGGCCCCCGTAAAAAAGTGTAAAGACTGTTTTCACAATCACTGAATGTACAACTATCAATATTAGACTGACCACATCCTGATGCATGTGGGGAGGAAATGTATTTGGCGTCAACAGTAATTTGGGACATTTAGTATCCTCAAGCTAGGGTGGATTTGTATGTTTTTCTTTTTTAGAGAGCAATACAATTTTTCACTCGAAAATAGCATGTGACACCTTTTGACAATGGCTCCTTTTCATTGAGCAGACAGTATCTAATTTATGGTAACAAGAACCAACTCCTAAGTGTGTTCATTTTTCTTGCACTGTAGCATCCAGAGAGGAAGATGGACGGTTTTTCCCAAGTGTGAACTGTTCTGGAGTACTGATTTATGTGGCTGCCATAGTGGATGGGGCTTCCCAGGTGGCGCTAGTGATAATGAACTCGCCTGCCAAGGCAGGAGATGTAAGAGACGTGGGTTCGATCCTTGAGATGGGAAGATCCCCTGGAGAAGGGCATGGCAACCCACTCCAGTATTCTTGCCTGGAGAATTCCATAAACAGAGGAGCCTGGCGGGCTACAGTCCATGGAGTTGCACAGAGTCAGACATGACTGAAGTGACTTAGGATGCACCTAGTGGATGAGGCAGAACTAAAAGGGACTCTGCCTAGCTGGGCACTGTGTTCACCATCAGAACACAGAATGGTTCTGTATCCCAGTTTTCTTATGCTCAGGGTGGATGTGTTTCAGAGTGACCCAAATGCCTTGGTCTTTTGAGAAATAACTCAAGGTATACCTCCTGTCTTGTCTTAGGGACTGAAATTGTAAATACACATCGCATATCTACCTGCCCCTCTATCAGCTTCCTTTAAGAAAGGAGGGAGGTGGGAGAAAATATACCTCCTCTTTTCCAAAACAGAGAGTGTGGTTGTTTGTGTTTGGAATTTTAGGTCACTCTAGGGGCAATATTAGAGATCATTTGCTTTCCCTGACCAACTAAGACTGCCCAGAATATGGTGTATATCAAAGTGAAAGTCATTCAGTCGTGTCCAGCTCTTTGTGACCCCATGGACTATACAGTCCATGGAATTCTCCAGGCCAGAATACTGGAGAGGGTAGCCTTTCCCCCTCCAGGGGATCTTCCCAACCCAAGAATTGAACTCAGGTCTCCCGCATTGCAGGCAG
Organism: Ovis aries; assembly: GCF_016772045.2. Classification (NCBI taxonomy): domain Eukaryota; kingdom Metazoa; phylum Chordata; class Mammalia; order Artiodactyla; family Bovidae; genus Ovis; species Ovis aries. Next base: position 48,487,018 of record NC_056062.1, read on the forward strand.
ATTCTTGACCAGCTGAACCACAAGGGAAGCCCATGGTATATATAGATAGTCACAAATAACCATCATCAACAAATAATTTCGTTAAACTGGTAAAAAGACTTTTCTCTCACATCCCTTTTAAAGGGTCAAATAATCCTGAAGGAGTAGCTAGCTATCCCCAAGTGCTTTTTGGATGGGTGGGATGAGAATGGCAGAAATCACTCATCTAAGAATATTTTAAAACATCATTACATCACTTTATTCTCACAGTTCTGTCCTGAATCACTTCCTGGTGGTTCAGCATTACAAAAAACCCCAACTCTTTCAAGCTACCAAGAAGGTGTCATAGTTATGGTGTAGCACCTATAGTTAAATTTATAGAGGCTCCACAAGTTGAAAGTAGAAATGAATCTAACAAGGCTTATAAAGTCTAGTGGTATTTGGGTCCAGTGTACAGTCTATAATACATTAAGAAGATAAACACTGGGTTTAATTTTTCATTTCAGAAGTTAGTTGAGCTGTTTCTCTTATTCCTATCAGCCTTTGGTAAAAATATACATATTCAGTCAAACTAAAATATGGATGATTTATGCATTTCAGCAGGTACTCATTTGAGAAGGAAATTGCACCAGGTCCTAGTTCATACTTGTATGTGGCTGTCACAAAATTAGCTTACTGACTGCCTTTTCAAGAATTTATAGATATGTAACACCAGTGTTTGCTTTCCTTTTAATGATATCAGTGAAACTAAGACCTCCTATTTTCCTGGTTTGCTAATCTATTAAGTTGTACCAGAGGCTCAGTGTCAGGAAGCCAAAGTCTCAGATGAGAACTAAACACAATAAACTCCCTATTTTTGGGCTTGTGGCAGACAGAGGCAAGTGCACAGACTCAAACTAGGTCTTGAAGCTGAATCTCTGCCATGGGAAGCTGTAAGTGTTCCTGATAAACCCATGTCCAAGGAGATGAAGGGAAGGAGGGAGAGAAAGATAAGAAGAAAGGAAGGTAAAAAGGACAAATGAATAAATCCAGATCTAATAGGGGTTTGCACTAATTAGGGTTTCTTTTAGTATTTGTTTAAAAAACAGGATTTAGGAATTAGATGATATTGCTCACCTCTCACCTAGCATTCTCTGTGTAATATTGTTTTGGCCTTCTTCTCTTAGGGCTACTTATATCTCCAGGGTATGAATTCTTTTTGTAGGTCACCTTCTATCCCTCACTGTATTCCTTTTTCTGAGTGGAGGCTGCGTGGGCGCAAGAAGGCCGAGAGGAGCTACTCCACATTCAAGGTCAGGACCAGGGGCTGTGAGGAGATACCCCTCATCCAAGGTAAGGAGCAGAGGCTGAGCTTTGCTGGAGCAGCCGTGAAGAGATACCCTACGTTCAAGGTAAAAGAAACCCAAGTAAGACGGTAGGTGTTGTGAGAGGCATCAGAGGGCAGACACACAAACCATAATCACAGAAAACTGGTCAATCTAATCACAAGGACCACAACCTTGTCTAACTCAACGAAACTAAGCCATGCCCGTGGGGCCACCCAAGATGGGTGGGTCATGGTGGAGAGGTCTGACAGAATGTGGTCCACTGGAGAAGGGAATGGCAAACCACATCAGTATTCTTGCCTTGAGAACCCCGTGAACACTATGAAAAGGCAAAATGAGAGGATTCTGAAAGGGGAACTGCCCAGGTCAGTAGGTGCCCAATATGCTACTGGAGATCAGTAGAGAAATAACTCCAGAAAGAATGAAGGGATGAAGCCAAAGCAAAAACAATACCCAGTTGTGGATGTGACTGGTGATAGAAGCAAGGTCTGATGCTGTAAAGAGCAATATTGCATAGGAACCTGGAATGTCAGGTCCATGAATCAAGGCAAATTGGAAGCAGTCAAACAGGAGATGGCAAGAGTGAACGTTGACATTCTAGGAGTCAGCAAACTAAAATGGACTGGAATAGGTGAATTTAACTCAGATGACCATTATATCTACTACTGTGGGCAGGAATCCCTCAGAAGAAATGGAGTAGCCATCATGGTCAACAAAAGAGTCTGAAATGCACTACTTGGATGCAGTCTCAAAAACGTCGGAATAATCTGTTCATTTCCAAGGCAAACCATTCAATATCACAGTAATCAGTCTCTGCCCCGACCAGTAATGCTGAAGAAGTTGAAGTTGAACAGTTCTATGAAGACCTACAAGACCTTTTAGAACTAACACCCCAAAAAGATGCTCTTTTCATTATAGGGGACTGGAATGCAAAAGTAGGAAGTCAAGACACACCTGGAGTAACAGGCAAATTTGGCCTTGGAATGCGAAATGAAGCAGGGCAAAGGCTAATAGAGTTTTGCCAAGAGAACACACTGGTCATAGCAAACACCCTCTTCCAACAACACAAGAGAACACTCTACGCATGGACAGCACCAGATGGTCAACACCAAAATCAGATTGATTATATTCTTTGCAGCCAAAGATAGAGAAGCTCTATACAATCAGCAAAAACAAGACAAGGAGCTGACTGTGGCTCAGATCATGAACTCCTTATTGGCAAATTCAGTCTTAAATTGAAGAAAGTAGGGAAAACCGCATGACCATTCAGGTATGACCTAAATCAAATTCCTTATGATTATACAGTGGAAGTGAGAAATAGATTTAAGGGACTAGATCTGATAGACAAAGTGCCTGAGGAACTATGGACAAAGGTTTGTGACATTGTACAGGAGACAGGGATCAAGACCATCCCCGTGGAAAAGAAATGCAAAAAAGCAAAATGGCTGTCTGGGGAGGGCTTACAAATATCTGTGAAAAGAAGAGAAGTGAAAAGTAAAGGAGAAAAGGAAAGGTATCAGCATCTGAATGCAGAGGTCCAAAGAATAGCAAGGAGAGATAAGAAAGCCTTCCTCTGTGTTTAATGCAAAGAAATAGAGGAGAAAAACAGAATGGGAAAGACTAGAGATCTCTTCAAGAAAATTAGAGATACCATGGGAACATGTCATGCAAAGATGGGCTTGATAAAGGACAGAAATGGTATGGACCTAACAGAAGCAAAAGATATTAAGAAGAGGTGGCAAGAATACACAGAAGAACTGTACAAAAAAGATCTTCAAAACCAAGATAATCACGATGGTGTGATCACTCACCTAGAGCTGGAATGTGAAGTCAAGTGGGCCTTAGAAAGCATCACTATGAACACAGCTAGTGGAGGTGATGGAATTCCAGTTGAGCTGTTTTAAATCCTGAAAGATGATGCTGTGAAAGTCCTGCACTCAATATGCCAGCAAATTTGGAACACTCAGCAGTGGCCACAGGACTGGAAAAGGTCAGTTTTCATTCCAGTCCCAAAGAAAGGCAATGCCAAAGAATGTTCAAACTACCACACAATTGCACTCATCTCACACACTGATAAAGTAATGCTCAAAATTCTCCAAGCCAGGCTTCAGCAATACATGAACTGTGAACTTCCAGATGTTCATGCTGGTTTTAGAAAAGGCAGAGAAACGTGAAATCAAATTGCCAACATTCACTGGATCATGGAAAAAGCAAGAGAGTTCCAGAAAAACATCTATTTCTGCTTTAGGAATCTGTATGCAGGTCAGGAAGCAACAGTTAGAACTGGACATGGAACAACAGACTGGTTCCAAATAGGAAAAGGAGTATGTCAAGGCTGTATATTGTCACCCTGTTTATCTAACTTATATGTAGAGTACATCATGAGAAAGGCTGGACTGGAAGAAACATAAGCTGGAATCAAGATTGCCAGGAGAAATATCAATAACCTCAGATATGCAGATGACACCACCCTTATGGCAGAAAGTGAAGAGGAACTAAAAAGCCTCTTGATGAAAGTGAAAGTGGAGAGTGAAAAACTTGGCTTAAAGCTCAATATTCAGAAAATGAAGATCATGGCATCTGGTCCCATCACTTCCTGGGAAATAGATGGGGAAACCGTGGAAACAGTGGCAGACTTTATTTTGGGGAGCTCCAAAATCACTGCAGATGGTGACTGCAGCCATGAAATTAAAAGACGCTTACTCCTTGGAAGAAAAGTTATGACCAACCTAGATAGTATATTCAAAAGCAGAGACATTACTTTGCCGACTAAGGTCCATCTAGTCAAGGCTATGTTTTTTCCAGTGGTCATGTATGATGTAAGAGTTGGACTGTGAAGAAGGCTGAGCACTGAAGAACTGATGCTTTTGAACTGTGGTGTTGGAGAAGACTCTTGAGAGTCCCTTGGACTGCAAGGAGATCCAACCAGTCCATTCTGAAGGAGATCAACCCCGGGATTTCTTGGAAGGAATGATGCTAAAGCTGAAACTCCAGTACTTTGGCCACCTCATGCCAAGAGTTGACTTGTTGGAAAAGACTCTGATGCTGGGAGGGATTGGGGGCAGGAGGAAAAGGGGACAACCGAGGATGAGATGGCTGGATGGCATCACTGACTCGATGGACATGAGTCTGAGTGAACTCCGGGAGATGGTGATGGACAGGGAGACCTGGCGTGCTGCGATTCATGGGGTCACAAAGAGTTGGACATGACTGAGTGACTGAACCAAACTGAACTGAAAGCCTTTGACTGTGTGGATCATAATCAACTGTGGAAAATTCTGAAAGAGATGGGAATACAGAGCACCTGACCTGCCTCTTAAGAAATCTGTATGCAGGTCAGGAAGCAACAGTTAGAACTGGACATGGAACAACAGACTGGTTGCAAATAGGAAAAGGAGTATGTGAAAGCTGTACATTGTTACCCTGCTTATTTAACTTCTATGCAGAGTACATCATGAGAAATGCTGGACTGGAAGAAGCACAAGCTGGAATCAAAATTGCCGGAAGAAATATCAACCTCAGATATGCAGATGATACCACCCTTATGGCAGAAAGTGAAGATGAACTCAAAAGTGTCTTGATGAAAGTGAAAGAGGAGAGAGAAAAAGTTGGCTTAAAGCTCAACATTCAGAAAACGAAGATCATGGCATCTGGTCCCATCACTTCATGGCAAATAGATGGGGAAACAGTGGAAACAGTGTCAGACTTTATTTTTTGGGCTCCAAAATCACTGTGGATGGTGATTGCAGCCATGAAATTGAAAGACACTTACTCCTTGGAAGGAAAGTTATGACCAACCTAGATAGCATATTGAAAAGCAGAGACATTACTTTACCAACAAAGGTCTGTCTAGTCAAGGCTATGGTTTTTCCAGTGGTCATGTATGGATGTGATAGTTGGACTGTGAAGAAAGCTGAGCACCAAAGAATTGATGCTTTTGAACTGTGGTGTTGGAGAAGACTCTTGAGAGTCCCTTGGACTGCAAGGAGATCCAGCCTGTCCATTCGAAAGGAGATCAGTCCTGGGTGTTCTTTGGAAGGACTGATGCTAAAGCTGAAACTCCCATACTTTGGCCACCTGATGCAAAGAGTTGACTCATTGGAAAAGACCCTGATGTTGGGAGGGATTGGGAACAGGAGGAGAAGATGACGACAGAGAATGAGATGGCTGGATGGCATTAGCGACTCGACGGACATGAGTTTGGGTGAGCTCCAGGAGTTGGTGATGGACAGGGAGGCCTGGCGTGCTGCGGTTCATGGGGTTGCAAAGAGTCGGACACGACTGAGCAACTGAACTGAACTGAACTGAATTCTCCTTTTGTGACTTTCTAAATGTTTTTGTCATCCTTTTCTGTCTTCTTCATTCTCTCTACAAAGAGTAAAGATATCCTTGTGAATTTAGCATGTGAACAAACTCTAATCGTGGCATGCATTTTTGTTGTGGATTTTTGTAAAATTTGTTTTCACATGCTTTTAATTTAATATAAAGTGGCAGGATAACAGCTTATTTGGAATATTATATTTAATCATCAAGACAACAGCTTATTTGGTTATTATATTTAATCATCAAGAATTAGGAATTTCTGTGAAAAACTCTCAAGAAGGGGAAGGTCCTAAAAAGTTCTTGTGGGAACCTAGATTACAATGTAATTTTTTTACAAAATTGGTCTCATCTTTTTCAAAGTAGGTTGGTCAGAAGATGCAACGTTCAGGTATCATGGCCACTAAAAGGAGACTGTTTGCCATGGTCTTAAGTGTTTTCAACCCATTCCATAAAATATTTAGGGGTCTGATACATCCCAAGAAATTAAGAATTCATTTTGGGTCAGTTTTTGAATTTATTCCACTCTTTTTTATCAGTCTTATGTGAAAAGCAAATCAATACTGATGAAGACCTATCTTTTTGTAGTCTTAATTTCCTATGTGATTTCCATTTTGTTGCAGTAGTTATGTAGAAATATGTTTAGTTTCTCAATTAAAAACATTTAACCTATTATTTTATTCCTAATATAATTTTACTGGATTATAAGAAAGGGAGAAAATTACATGACTTAGTATTTAGGATTTTTTAGGCTGAAATTTAGAGTTCATTATGCAGCTAATGCATGGTTTGTTTTTGTAAATATTCCATATGTATTCTACATTTGGTATTGAGTTTTACCTGTTACTAACAGCTTGAGTTTCTTAATTGCATTGCTCATATCTTTGGCATCTCTGCTTAACTTTTGTTCACTTGATCTATTAGTTTCTGAGAGCCATGCAATTTTGGATGGAAAGGGATTGGATTGACTGTCCAAGGGCAGCTATTCAATCAGTACCATTACCACTTTCATTCGCTGCACACACTGGGCCTTTGAACTTCCCTGGTATCAAAGGACACTAGTATGGGCGAGTGGGGGCTGTTTCACTCATTTATAGGGAATGGATTGCAAGGATTGTACCAAACCTTGGAGTGAAGAAGGACCAAATGAAGTTATTTCCTGCAGCTTCTCCTTTCACTACCACGCTAAGCTCCCTTCTGCCCCAGATTGCCATGGGAGGCTCCCACACACATCTGTTTAAGACAACCTGCAGGTTCAACAGGAGGTTACCATGCTCTTTTTTCTTGTGGTTGTTTCTGATATTTCTAGTCCTGGAATCCATGTTTCTCCTTGGCTTTGATAATTTCTCCAGGCTTGATTTTGGGAAGGAGCTAGCAATGTCTTTACCATCTTGACAGTAACAAGAAGATGTAAAAGAATTTCTAACTTGTACTTCGGAGGTACAAGTTCTTTTTACATGCTGCTTGACCTCATTTACTGAGAGAGTATCTTTGCATTTAGTGGCTAAGGAAAATACTAGGAATGCCCTCAGTGTTCTTATTGAATCTTCAGAATTCCACAGTAGCTAGATAATGATTGTTGAAATTCGTATGCTGTAATTTGCAGCCATGAAATTAAAAGATGCTTGCCCCTTGGAAGAAAAGCTATGACAAACTTATGCCAAGGCTATGACAGCATATTAAAAAGCAGAGACATTACTTTGCCAAGGTCTGTCTAGTCAAAGCTATGGTTTTTCCAGTAGTCACGTATAGATGTGAGAGTTGGACCAAAAAGAAAGCTGAATGCTGAAGAATTGATGCTTTTGAACTGTGGTGTTGGAGAAGATTCTTGAGAGTTCCTTGGACTGCAAGGAGATCCAACCAGTCAATCCTAAAGGAAATCAGTCTTGAATATTCACTGGAAGGATTGATGCTGAAGCTCCAATTCTTTGGCCACCTGATCCAAAGAACTGAGTTATTGGAAAAGACCCATGCTGGGAAAGATTGAAGGCAGGAGGAGAAGGGGATGACAGAAGATGAGATGGTTGTATGGTATCACTGACTTGATGGACATGAGCAAGCTTCAAGAGCTGGTGATGGACAGGGAAGCCTGGCGTGCTGCAGTCTATGGGGTCACCAAGGGTCAGACAACTGAGCGATTGAACTGACTGAATTTGACATTTGGATAAATAGTATGTAATTAGGCTGATGAAAATTATATTAATTTTTATACTTATTATTACATATTTTGTATTGCCTAATTATTCAAATCATTTGTGAGTATTACTTAATTAGCAAGAAAAAACATACTCAAATCTGTGATGTGTATAAGCAATCCCTGCTTTGTCTGAGACTGTGAAAATGACTGTCTGAGCTAAAACTATACAAAACAGTGTTAATAACCAGTGGGGGAAAAATTATGGGTTTTTTTTGTGACCTTTAAGTTGTTTTTTAAATCAAATATGAAAAACTCTCTGTTAGTTTTAAATGTATAGGGAAGTAAAAATAGAGTAAAACTAAAATTTCTTTAGTACACTGTAATTTAAAGCATTTGAAACATTGAAAATTAAAGTTACATCTTTGCAAATAATGCTTTCCGCTTTCTTGTCATATAACTTACCATACTGAGTGAGCATTCTTCCTATGCTATGGTGAATCAATACTTAGAAAGTTGTTTGGATCGACTTATGACATTTTATCTTTGTACTTTCAGTGTTGTGAAATATCTCTGGAAGTCCTTTTAACATGAAGATTTTTAATGGCATCATGGTTCTTCTGGGATATCTTCATCCTTTTCATCACAACTTTCCTTGTGTATGTCAGTAACTCCATCTTCACCGTGTTCTTCCAGCTGCATATCTAGAGTCTCAAACAGCAGCAGCATCAACATTTCCATGACAGCTATTTCTTCCATAACTCCATTTACATTCAATTCACACTTCCACTCTCGCATTGTCACTTCTTGATTTTTTTGGTTCACTTTCATGTTTGTTAGTCAGTTCCCTCTTCTGATTATCCACTTCTGTAATATCGTATAGGACTGTCACTAGGAGACAAGGAGACAACCCAAATGCATGTTTGCTACCTGTGCATGAACTTTATAACTGGTACAGTGACTGATCACCAAGAAATGTGATTGAACATTGATTACTGTGCGCATCTGTTACTTCAGCAATAGTTTATGGACTAAAGTGGTAGCAGCAAAGTTTGTACTTCATGCAATTTACTCACAGTTAATACTACATGGTAACTGAAAGTTGAGTCATGTTGTTGGAGGACTGTTGATACTTGGCTAAGTCATGATAACTGAAATTCATGCATTTTGGAACAAATGCAAAGAAAGGACTGCCTGTTTACGTTTTACATTAAAGCCAGTCATTTGACAACTGGATGAATGTGGTGACTGTGAAGATACATCACTCACATCTGGGCTGGGGAAGTGCCTGATGGATGGCTCCAGGTGCTAAGCTTTGAACCTGCCACCATGTCCCTACCAGTGCCATACTTCCCGTAAGCTGCTCTTATCCAGTTACTGAATGTGGCTCAGAGAGAAATGTCCATTCCTACCAGATGGTGACTTTGGCTCAAGGGCTCCCCATTGGCTTAGCTGAACCTTTCAGAACTGCTCTGCAGTCTGTGGCTCTTCTCACCCAACCCTTCTTCCTTCCTTCTCTCCTTTCTCCTTCACAGGGGACACACCTGCTTTGTCATCCAAACTCTCCTGACCTCCTTCAGCTGTTTCCCTTGCAGATGTTTCCTTCAATAAACCTCTTGCACATCTAATCTCATTTTGGCATCAGCTCCTCAGGGGCCCTAAACTAATAGAATTAGTCCTGAGAGTGGCCTATTAAAACAAGGGTCATATGGAGATTTGGGTCTATCAGTACACAACAGTGAAGACAATGCCACTGTGAGTGGTGTGTAGGGTACGGATAGTCCCTTGCTTCAGATTTCACAGTTGGAGAGATGGACAGAAGTCCAGATGAAATAGAATGTTTACAGATGTGATACTTTGGGTATTTTTGAGCATATCTACAAAGACAGCAGAGTTAGCTAGTTACTGCTAAGTTGTTATAGGTGCCCCTCTGTGGGCGGATGAGAAATGAAGGACCATTAACAAGCAAGTCTTAAGAAAGGTCCTTCTTTCCTGTGCTTGAAGAGCAAAGGCCACTGAGCAGCAAAATGATCTAATAAAGTCAAAGAAGACTAGAGCTGTTTGAACACTCTGCTAAACCAGTCTGCCATGTTAAGGGGAGTGTTGGTTAAGAAAACCTGGTACCCTGATGGGAGTTCCCTGATGGCCTTGTGGTTAGGATTCAGCACTTAAAGTTGGGAAGCCTGGGCTCCATCCCTGGTTGGGGAACCATCCCATATGCCACGCAGCATGGCCAAAATACAAAAGTAAATAAATAAATAAAAATTAAGGGAAAAAACAGTTTTTAAATAAACATCTTAAAAAACTAAAGAAAGAAAACACGATACCCTGAAACATAGGTTGGGGACATCTAAGAGGTTGCCCCTGAGGATTTTGGCTCTGCTGAACCACTGTGTAATTGCAGAGTTTGTGGTAGTGGTCCACCCACCCCTGGGAGAAGCTGGCACTCCCAGGGCTGGAAATATGGCAGAGGCCACCCCCCAGAGGCAATGGGTGCCCCCCAGGAGGTGCCTCACCTGCTGTTTGGCTGCAAGGCTGATAACTTGCAGTTGTTGACCAGATGGTATTGTCTATCTGGTAGGAAAGCCAGAAAATAATGACAGTGCTGGAAACTGTGGAAGACGAAAGAAGGACATGTAATCCAGTCTAGAGCAAAGGAGGGGCAGAGAGGGTACTGAGACTGCTCAGAAATGGTCAGGCATAGATGGGGGGTGTGAACCTTGGTGCAAGGGAAGGCTTGACATGAGAGAGAAGGGGAGGGAGAAGAGGAGTTCTAGCAGAAGTTGTGGCGTGAGCAGGGGAGGGAGGCCTTGCGAAACGGCACATCCAGGGGCTGAAACCAGTTCAGTAAAGCTGAAGAGTACAGAGACACAGAGGACCACTGAGAGATGAGAAAGAGATCATGACAAGCGCCTGGGACACTTTGATAACAGGTGCAGCTTTTGTGATGAAGGTAAGTAAGCCTAAGGGGATTTCAGCTGGGAATGAGGGTAACTTACATGATTATACTTGCATATATGAAAGATTGCTCTGGTGGCCATGTTGGAGGTGGACTGGAGGGATGATAGATTTGAGATGGGGGGTATAGGAAGAGGCTGGGAGCAGGGAGGGGCCTTAGGAGGTCATTCCAGGGATCCATGTGAGGAAATATTGGGGGTCTGGATAGAGACAGGGGCAGGGAGAAGGAGGTAAGATGCATTTCAAAAAGACTTCGGAATAGGACTCAATCGCTAGATGTGGTGTGAAGAAAGAGGTGGTAGAATAGTCCTCAGGGCCGCATCACGGGTGACTAGATGGAAGGCTGAAGGTGACATATTCCCTCATGTCATCAAAAAAAGGGGAGCAGGTTTTGGAGGACACTGAGAGTTTAGCTTTTGGACATGTTGAGTTTGAACTGCTAGTGAGAAAAATCAATGGAAATATCTAGGAGACAAATGAATTCATATGGATTTTCCCATTCAGTTAAAGATGTGGGATATGTGTGTGTGTGTGTGTGTGTGTGTGCGTGTGTATGTATATGCACATATTCATCCTCATTTATGTTATACATATGCAGTATTTATGTGGCTCATATATATATAATCAATATATAACATGTGTGAGCCTATATAAATGTGTATGTGTATATATATATATCTAAAACATAAATATAGGAGAGCGGCTGCAGCAGCTGGCAGGTGGGGTGGGGGCCGGCCGAGCTGACCGCGCAGCGCCCGGCGCGGCGGCACTGCAGCCCAGGGCAGCGGACGCCTGGGACGTGCGCTGCCTCGATCGCGCCCGAGAAGATATGAATCAACTCACCAGCTGAGTCAGAGGGAAGCAGAGAGGATGGAGGAAAATTTGAAGAGAGTGGGTAAAGCTTCTAAGAAAATGGTCCTTAAGAAGAATTAGGAAGAACTTACTGTTTTCTGAGTTTCTGGGAAGGCCTGGTATCTCCAAAGGAACAGTTTCTGGTAGAAGTCTGGAGGTCTGATTCAAGAAAAAGTAATCCAGGATAGCCAATGAATTGAGGACAAGAAGGTTTCCAATCAGCCCCTGCTATGTGGATATTTGTTAGCAATGACTGATGTGGAAACTACATATGCAGATTTTATTGCTTCAGGAAGAACAGGTAAAAGAAATGCAATACATGATATCCTGGTTTCCTCTGCAAGTGGCAACAGCAATGAATTAGCCTTGAAATTAGCAGGTCTTGATATCAACAAGACAGAAGGGGAAGAAGATGCACAGCGAAATTCAACAGAACGAAGTGGGGAAGCCCAGGGAGAAGCAGCAAAATCTGAAAGTTAACACTCCACTTTGACCTTCTTCAACACCTGACGATGTCTCCAGTCTCCAGACCTGGCTGGAATGCATTTATTTCCAAGAGTGAAAAGGGGAAGAAGAAAATGGCTGTACTGCTTTGCAGGAACCTGCTTGTTATGTTAAAAGTGGGGGCAAAGGCTGTGGCTGCAGACAGACTTTACCTCTGGCATTAGCAATGGTTGAAATCATGTGGCTTGTGTTTGGATGTCATTTTTGTACGGATCCTTTCACTTGACCATATGATGAAATGCTCGTAGAGAGTAGCAGTGATCTAGATGATGATTCTTCCTGTAGCATCTGGCCCCTCACAATGTCAGAGGATTTAATTGTGTCTAATAGCAAAGGGTTGGTTGAACCCCAGAGTTTGAATATCTCTGGCCTGAGTATTCACCCAGTAAAAGAACCATCCAGAAAAAAAATAAATAAATAAAACATAAATATATATGTATATATGTGCAATATGTACACATATACCACATATATAACATATTTAAAACCACAGACTTAATCAAATAGTCTAGGAAAATGTATGGAAGAAGGAGGAAAAGGTGAGCACGAGGCTGCAATCCTGGAGAACCAAATGTTGGAAGTGAGTGGAGAAGGAAAATATTCTCCTAAAAGTGACTGAGGAAAACTGGGCAGGAGACAGAGGAAAAAGAAGGCCAAAGGGAGGGCTCCCCTGGGACCTGAAGGACGGAGGGATCCACTTTGATCTGCACCTTCAGTACAGACGTGGCAAGTGAGACAAGCATTATGACTCACTATGTTACTGCTAAGGACTGGGAACCCTACCTTGTATGTTTGATATCCCTGAATTCATACAACCTGAAAAAAAAAAAAAAATCACTGAAGAGAAAATAGATTCCATGAAGTGAAGTACTATGCCTCATGTCACAGGAATTCCGTAAGTGATGGAGCTTGCGCTCCCTTCATGACATTGTGCTGTCTCTAAACAAGTGCCTTTTGCCTCAGAGCAGCCTCTACAAAGGGGTAAGGACAGTAGAGCTGGGGCAGCCGGCGGTGGGGCCAGAGTTTGGAGACAGTGGGTCAAGGCTATGTTTTCAGGAAACTTGAGCCCTTATTTGGTGGAAGACAGTTGCTCAAAACTGGTAAAGATACCAGTTGAAATGGTGCACAAACAGTAGTAAGACATATGCAGTCACCCTACACTATAGTGATGACAGCGCCAACTAGACAGTGTTTCCGGAGACACACTCTCCAGTCGGCTTAGGTAATTATTTGCTCGATGTCTATCTCCCCACTGGCCTGTAAAACCCTGGCGGGCAGAGACTGTCTGTTTTTGTTGTTCAGTCACTCAGTCATGTCTGACTCTTTGTGACCCCATGGACTGTAGGCTGCCAGGCTCCTCTGCTCATGGGATTCTCTGGCAAGAATACTGGAGTGGGTTGCTGTTTCCTCCTCCAGGGGATCTTCCTGACCCAGGGATCGAGCCCACATCTCCTGCATCTCCTGCATTGGCAGGTGGATTTTTTTTTTTTTTTTTTTTTTTTACCACTGAGCCACCTGGGAAGCCCATGTCTGTTTTTACTCACAACTTGATCCCTGTGCCTGGCACATAGGAGTTACATAAATACTTGTTTGAAGAATGACTAAACTCAGTCAAATCTTTTATTTTCAGTCATTCTCATCACTGATTTATGGGTGGTAGATTTGTGTCGATTTGGCTGCCCAGTGAAATTTGATTATTAGGATGGTCAGTTCTTAAAAATCACGTTAGTAGCATCCTGTGGACGCTGTAACAAGTTACCACAAACTTGGTGATTAAAAACAACAGAAATGTATTCTCTCACAGCTCTGGAGACCAGAAACACAAAATCAAGTGTTAGCATGGGGAGATTCAGTTTCTTGCCTCTTCCTACCAACTTCTGCGAGCTCCAAGTGCTTCTTGGCTTGTGGCCACATCCTTCCCATCTCTGCCTCATTGGTTGCCATGTGCTTGGCTTAGGGCCGCATCACTCCAGCCTCTGCTTCTGTCTTCACACAGCCTCTTCCTCTTCTGTCCATGCATCTCTCCTTGTGTCTCTTATTAAGGATACTTTTCACTGGATTTAGGGCCTACCCAGATAATCCAGGATGACTTCCTTTTAATTGCATCTGTACCGATGCTTTTTACAAGTAAGTTAACATTCTCAGATTTCATAGATGTGACATAGATATATATTTGGGGAGCTGCCATTCAATCCACTAGTTCAAGTACCCCCGTCCCTGAGACTTATCCCATTGAAGCATCATAAAGTCACATATGCACCAAGGTAGTTATCTTTGTTTTATTTTACCTGGGAGCAGAAGTGAGGTGGTTAATTTTCAATAAAAACAGAAAGCAAAAACTTAACTTTTATGACTACATGGAATTAGAAATATATACAGACCTGTGACTTGTCCCCTTAAAATGTTTGTGAAAGTTTGTAGGTGGTTTAGAAAATTCAGAAAGTTGAATTCACTGGATTTTCATTCTGAATCCAGATCCTTAGGAAAACTTTTTTTTTCAGTAGGAAAGCCAGCCTTTAGCTTTTGTGTTCAGTAGATCTTGTTCAGTCAATAGTCTAATAATTGAAAGAGAACAACTATAGAAAGCTTTTTGTGGAGGCTCAGAAGCCAAAGGGAAATAATAAGTGGTGGAAAAAAAAAGATTTGAAAATGTCATCAAAATTTAAGGTTTCGGAAGGATGGTAGCTTTTTGAAGAACAACTTTTGTGGAAAAATGCCTTTGTTATAAAAGCTTTTTGAAGAACAACTGCTTATCAGCTGCCCTTGAGTGCATACAGCTCTTATTGAAAACTTCATTTTAAGAGAAACTGGGCTGACTAAAGATAATACCTCTGATGTTATCTCTGGGTGATTTATTTCTTTTTTCCTAGAAATTAGAATCTAGGCATTTTGGGAGTACTTGTTTTGTTCCCATCTGCTTTCCTCAATAAGATAGCAAATAGAGTTGAGAAGATGATTCCGTTAAGTAAAAGCATAAAAGGCTGAAATTTATTCTCAGTATTGCTCCACTATTATTTGATGCTTCAAACTTGGAAATCCAAGGCAACAGCAAGAGATTTTGTCTGGATTTGAATTTGGGGTTATTATGGATATAGAGAAGTGGGTCAAATAAATACTATTGTGTAAGAGTGGGATTAATGTTTATATACATATATATATATATTTATTTGTTAGTGGTACAATAAATGCTGGAGAGGGTGTGGAGAAAAGGGAACCCTCCTACACTGTTGGTGGGAATGCAAACTAGTACAGCCACTATGGAGAACAGTGTGGAGATTCCTTAAAAATTGCAAATAGAACTACCTTATGACCCAGCAATCCCACTTCTGGGCATACACACCGAGAAAACCAGAACTGAAAGAGACACATGTACCCCAATGTTCATCGCAGCACTGTTTATAATAGCCAGGACATGGAAACAACCTAGATGTCCATCAGCAGATGAATGGATAAGAAAGCTGTGGTACATATACACAATGGAGTATTACTCAGCCGTTAAAAAGAATTCACTTGAATCAGTTCTGATGAGATGGATGAAACTGGAGCCGATTATACAGAGTGAAGTAAGCCAGAAAGAAAAACACCAATACAGTATACTAACACATGTATATGGAATTTAGGAAGATTGCAATGACGACCCTGTATGCAAGACAGGGAAAGAGACACAGATGTGTATAACGGACTTTTGGACTCAGAGGGAGAGGGAGAGGGTGGGATGATTTGGGAGAATGACATTCTAACATGTATACTATCATGTGAACTCAATCGCCAGTCTATGTCTGACGCAGGATGCAGCATGCTTGGGGCTGGTGCATGGGGATGACCCAGAAAGATGTTATGGGGAGGGAGGTGGGAGGGGGGTTCATGTTTGGGAATGCATGTAAGAATTAAAGATTTTAAAATTTAAAAAATAAAAAACTAAAAAAAAAAAAAAAAAGAAAAAAAAAAGCTGGGAGAAAAAAAAAATAAAACCACAAATATATATTAAAAAAAAAATAAAATAAAATAAAAACCACCAAAAAAAAAAAAATAAAAAAAAAAATAAAAATGGAATCAATGGGAACTGAAAATGTCATTTAATGATTGTGCAGGATTTGAATGATCAACAGAAAACAGTTTTGTCACCCTTCCAAAAATGGAATCAATGGGAACTGAAAATGTCATTTAGTGATTGTGCAGGATTTGAATGACCAACAGAAAACAGTTTTGTCACCCTTCCAGACGAATTCTCTATGAATCCTCCTCATATGCCCACTTCCAGATGCTTCATAAAAGCCATCAGTGTAATGAATTAGATGGAAATATGAATCCTTCATCTGGTGTGTTTTGACCCCAGCTGGTAACAGGACTGTGACTTGAGGCAAGAATTTCCAGAAGAACTAAATGCTATTAGAATAGCAGCAACAGATATTAGTCTCAGTTATCATGATATCAGATTTGCATTCTCCTCCAGCCTGGTGCTACAGGAAGAACGCAAACAAGCCAATCTGTGAGATACTTCTTAAGCCTGGAGCTTTTTGTGTTCCAGTCCCCAGAATCGAAATTCTTACTTGCACAACAAAAAGAGAACCTGGAGAATACAGTGAGAAAATGAGAGTCGGGGTAACAAGCCTTCAGTTTGTCAGGAATTTGTCCAGCGTGTCTCACAATGTGGTACACGGACCATAAAGACAGTCCAGCCCCGGATCACAAAGGGCGAGTTAACAGACGCCCAGCAGCTGTTCCCATCTCTCCTGAGACTGGAGAGGAAATGGGTTTACATTGGAGCGGCAGGGATTTAGAGTGGCCTACGAGAGGATTTCGGACTCGAGGTAATGCTTTCTCACGGATAGCACAACCATAGCTCCTGCTTCTGTTATTTAAAAACACACAGAATCTGGTGTTTTCCAAAGCAAGCTAGTTCAGTGGCTCCCAGAGGTCCACAGGATGGTTCTTTTTTTTTTTTTTTTAATATTTCCAAATCCCTAATCATAGATATTAAACATTTAAAAACAAAAAGAGCTGAATAGATGAATATCTTTTTGGAAACACTTTGATTGAAATTAAATTCAGCTTAGTCTTCTCTCACATTGGTCAGATGCTGTTATTTTTATTTCATATTTTTACTCTTTTGGCTGTGCTGCACAGCATGTGGGATCTAGTTCCCTGTCCAGGGATGGAACCCATGCCCCACTGCACTGAGAGCATGGAGTCCTAACCACTGGGCCTCCGGGGAGCCCCACTTTTATTTTTTTAAATGTCTCCTATGACTACAAATGGAGAGTTAGTTGTTAATTTTTATAATAAGTTTGCTGGTTAAAATGTTATTGAAACTTGGGTTCAGTGGGAGAGAAATACAAAATTCAAAAGAGACCTTTGGTGGTGAAAAGGCAGGACTCCCATTTCTTCAGAAGGAAAAGCAGAATGTGTTAAGAAACTTGATTTAGGGTTCAGATACCTCTAGATCTTCAGGCACTTTTCCTTGCCTTCCTCATGAGCTTTGTTTATTCTAAAATAATAATACTCAACTTTTAGACTGTGAATATTATATGAGATAATATTTACTAAAATAGAAGATCTCTGGTTCTGAAAAACATGGAAGCACAGAAAGAAAATTTTCAGAAAGGAAATAAAAAAATACATGGAGCCATTCAATTAAAGAAAGAGAAATTTTGTCAAGTGGACTTAAACATGGCAGCCAGATTACTGCTGCCTCTTAAGCTTGCACGCTTGTCTGTTTGTTTTTCTTCACTACGTCAATGGCAGGGGCTCATTTGCAAAAACACAAGCCATGAGAATAAAGAGCTTTTGCGAGTGACAATGATTTTATTTATTTTTCACTGTCTCTGCCTTGTCAGTTATTGGTGATTTTATTAATGTGGTTTTAACACAGTTGATTATATATCCAGATCATTTATTATTTATAAGATCTAGGTGTTGTTATTCCCTCACTGATTTCTCATGGCTTAAACATTCTTTAACCCATTGGAAAATAAATATGATGTAGTTCTTAGGCGCTGCTCTCCATGTTTCCCATTTTCTCTTGGACTGTGCTAACAGCTGACTCTTAGAAAAGGGATGGCTGAGACCCCAAGTCATTGTTCGGTCAAATCCTTTGAATGCTGCCTTCTCTTACTCACATACCGGTGATATTTAGCGTTTTCCACTTCAAGGGTTATCCAGGTGCTTTTCTGGCAAGACTAAATCAGAGCAGAGGCCTCAGCTTCTACTGAAGGGCACAAGTGAGGGTGGGGGGCTGCCTATATACAGCAGCAATTTTGGAGGCAGAGAGAGATCCAGTGGAAACCTTTTGTAGTTCTTCTGTGGGTAGCATCAGCCTAGCTCCAAGGAGCATCTCACTTGGTACTTCTCTTTATGCTTTCTTTTGACCATTTACCAACATAGCCATCCATATATTTAATCTTTTTTTAAATTTTCACTTTTTAAATTTAACATCTTATGAGGTTTCTGCATATGGATAATTCAAAAGTAGTAGTACCAGTGGTTTAGATAAGATAGATAAATATGGCTATGATGAATGTTGGGTTTCCCCGGTGGCTTAGCAATAAAAAATCTGCCTGCAATACAAGAGCTACAGGTTTGATCCCTGGATTGGGAAGATCCTCTGGAGGAGGAAATGGCAACCCACTCCAGTATTCTTGCCTGGAAAGTCCCTGGACAGAGGAGCCTGGTGGGCTACAGACCACAGGGTCACAAAGAATCAAACAGGACTGAAGCTGCTTAGCGTGGAGGCACAGATGAGTGTCAGTCTGTGGTAAGGTTGATTTATATACTTTGTTGTAAAAAGTAATAAGAAAAGAGCTCTAATTTTTTGAAGTAACAAATAGGAACTCTCTAATCTGAAATGTTTAATGATACTTTTTCTTTTTTTAAAGCAAATCACAAAATAATAGTAACTACACATGGTGATAAAGTTTGGATAGGGTCCTCTATTGTGGCCAACTTATCTCAAAGGTCAGAGCATTTTTCTTAAAAGAAAAGATTACATAGAAATGATGAAATACATCATGCCCCTGTATTAAACCAGCATTTCTGAGAGGCTGAAATGTTCCTCCTTAGAAGTTTGTACTTGAAAGATACACTCAAGCTATGTGTTTTCCTTGAGGAGCTCAAAGGCCAAGACTGTCAGCCTGTCCAAAGTTCACCTTCCTACAGGGACTTGCCTTGAAAAGCAATTAGTAGGGCGCTATAGACGGCTCAGGGTATGGTTACAGGGAGTGTGGGGTCAACTCAACCTGGAGGGTGGCAACCAAAAGACCCTTTGCTCTTCTTTTCTGAAAATCCCGCCATATTTCACATTCAATTACACTTAACCACGGCTTCCCAGGTGGCTCAGTGGTAAAGAATCCACCTGCTATGCAGGAGACATGGGTTTGATCCCTGGGTCAGGAAGATGCCTTGGAGGAGGGCATGGCACCCATTCCATTATTCTTGCCTGGAGAATTCCATGGACAGAGGAGCCTGGCAGGCTACAGTCCATGGAGTCGCAAAGAGTCAGACATGACGGAAGTGACTAAGCAAACACACTCACTTAACCACAGAACTCCCAAATGCTCCTCTCCCACCACCATTCATCAAGATGCTTCCCAAGACAGTCTGTGGCCAGTGGAATCAACTCCATTCCAAGTCCTTCACTCCTAATTTGGAGAGCCTCTGTCATACTTTTTTTTTTTTTTTTTTGCTCTTTTTTTCCCCTCACTTCTGATGTGGCTGAAAGACTGCACTCACAGCTCTCTCCAATAGTTTAAGGATATTTGATCCCTCAGTATTTATCCATTATTGGCTCTGTTTACCCAAGGGAAAATTAAGTGCAGGGCCTTAGAGCACTGAGCACTTTAATACGCAGATGCATATGCTGAGCTCGGACAGATGTTGGTCTTTGGGAACAACAGAAGCAGAGCTACGTCATTTGCTTGGGAAGCTGCTTGTGCAAACTGACTGATCCTGCAGGTGCCCGGGACCACGTGGGGGTGAGCAGCCCGCGATGCTGAGAAAAAGGTCTGCTGCAGCGACAACCCTGAGAAATAGTATGGGTTTTCACACACACACACACACACACACACACACACACCCAGCCAGCCAGCAAGGAATTCTGAGCAGTGGCCGGTAGGAAAAAATAGCCAGTCTATATTAGCAGGCTTTAATGTTTAACTGTTCTTTTTTTTTTTTTTTTCTATTTTTTGCTTTCTAGAAAAAGAGAAATCTTCTTTGTATACGTCACTAGGTATTTTGGGACTTTCTTGGTGACTCAGTGGTAAAGAACCCACCTGCCAACGCAGGACACTCTGGTTCGATCCCTTGGTCGGCAAGATCCCCTGGAGAAGGAAATGGCAACCCACTCCAGTATTCTTGACTGGGAAATCCAGGAATAGAGGAGCTATAGTCCATGGGATTGCAAAGAGTCAGACACGACTTAGTGACTGAACAACAGTCTGATTTGTAAATCTACCCTTTCTCAGGATACAATGTATTTTAAGCAGTGGTTTTTGTACATGTAGATGATGTGTGTCTCTCTGTGTGTGGTCTCATGTATATTTGAGATAGAAGAAAGCCCTTCAGGCAGCTTTTGGTAGATTCTTGTTTCTGATTAAACTCCCCCCCGACCCCCGCTATTTTTGCTGCTATGGGAGCCTCTTAGAAATGAGGTGACATGTTTGTGAATGTGCTGCTTTTCTACTGCCGAGTCGGTGTGAGGTGGGGCACAGGACTATCCCTCCACCTCTCTGTGCCAAAGCACCTTGAAGTCTGGGCTGTCTTATTCATCTGTGTGTCCCCTCCCCCTGTTACATTGTGGGTGCTCATGTGTTCATTGAAGGCACACCCCAACCCAGGTAGGCATCCCCAATACCAGATGTCATTGCTTCTGTGTGTCTTGTTCCAAAAGGGGCAGAAACCCGACGAGGGCAGTCACAGCCCTGAGACTTTGAATGAGGACTTTAGGGAAATTTTATCTTCATTGTGCATGTCAAATCATTGTTTTCTCAATCACCTCTCATTATTGAGACAGTGTCGATGTAAATTACAATCAACATCTTGCCTGATTCAGGTGCTCTACTTGGACTCTGTGGAGAGCCACCATCACCTTCCAGAGACCTCATCATGATGAGCAGCAGCTGGGGCCAGGTGGCCCAGGTCCAGAGCTGAGCTCTGCCTGTCACCAACTAACCTTGAGGAGTTAACCTCTCTTTAAATTAGCTGTTGGCATGCAGATTAAATGAGTCAATCTGTGTGAAATGCTTGAGAGTAGTGCTAACATATATTGGGTTGGCCAAAAGGCTTTTCCATAAAATCTTACCAAAAAACCCGAAGGAGCCTTTTGGCCAACCCAATAATACATGTATATATTAACTATCATATCATATTGCTAAGTTCTCTGATAACTTCCTCCTTCTGTTCATACCCAGGGAATGAGGTGAACTCCAATGGTAATCTATGGACTTTTCCTTTACTCCAGTGCCCACACCATGGCACTAGCATGGCATTGGGTTCCTGAGATCTCAGATCTCCTCCCTGCCCTGCCTGCCCAGCCCAGCTCTGCTCCATCTCATCCCCTCTCCTGGCTTTCAGACTGGACATGAACCCACATCTTCACTCAGATGCCTCCATCACCCACTCTCCCCTGGGTGGTATAACTTTCTGTGGCTGAAGGACTCTGTCATTTTAATTTAAAGAACTTGTATCAAGTTCCACTTTCCTCAGGTTGAAACCAGGAATTCACATTTTGAGACTATTGAGTGAATGTCTTACTCATTGGAAGGCATTGTTCAAGCAGAGAACAAATCAGAACATCTTTGCTCATGGAATTCTCATTCCAATGAGGGAGTCAGATAGTAGGCAAATAGATGTGAAATCGAGTGGCAGATGTCTGGTGACTCAGATTTTCTTAAGAATTGCAGTGTAGCCATCTAAGAAATAACCTCAATCTAAGAAATGTTTGGCCCCACGAGGCCCACTGTGAAGTCATACCTGTGACTAACAGAGTCATTTCAGTTCAGTTCAGTTCAGTTCAGTCACTCAGTCATGTCTGACTCTTTGAGAACCCATGGACTGCAGCACGCCAGGCTTCCCTGTCCATCACTAATGCCCGGAGCTTGCTCAAACTCATGTCCACCAAGCCAGTGATGCCATCCAACCATCTCCATCCTCTGTTGGCCCCTTCTCCTCCTGCCTTCAATCTTTCCAAGCATCAGGGTCTTTTCCAGTGAGTCAGTTCTTTGCATAAGGTGGCCAAAGTATTGGAGTTTTAGCTTCAGCATCAGTTCTTCCAATGAATATTCAGGACTGATTTCCTTTAGGATGGACTGCTTGGATCTCCTTGCAGTCCAAGGGACTTTCAAGAGAGTTCTCCAAAACCACAGTTCAAAAGCATCAATTCTTTGGTGTTCATCTTTCTTTATAGTTCAGCTCTCACATCCGTACATGACTACTGGAAAAACCATGGCTTTGACTAGATGAACCTTTGTCAGCAAAGTAATGTCTGTGCTTTTTAAGATGCTGTCTAGGTTGATCATAGCTTTTCTTCCAAGAGTCAGGCATCTTTTAATTTCATGGCTGTAGTCACTATCTGCAGTGATTTTGGAGCCCCCCAAAATAAAGTCTGTCACTGTTTCCACTGTTTCCCCATCTATTTGCCATGAAGTGTTGGGAACAGATACCATGATCTTAGTTTTTTGAATGTTGAGTTTTAAGCCAGCTTTATCACTTTCCTCTTTCACTTTCATCAAGAGGTTCTTTAGTTCCTCTTCATTTTCTGCCCTATGGGTGGTATCATCTGCATATCTGAGGTTATTGATATTTCTCCTGACAGTCTTGATTCCAGCTTGTGCTTCATCCAGCCTGGCAGTTCGCATGATGTATTCTGCATATAAGTTAAGCAGGGTGACAATATATAGCCTTGAAGTACTCCTTTCCCAATTGGGAAACCTTCTGATGTTCCATGTCCGGTTCTAACTGTTGCTTCTTGACCTGCATATAGATTTCTCAGGAGGCAGGTACGGTGGTCTGGTATTCACATCTCTTGAAGAATTTTCCACAGTTTGTTGTAATCCACATGGTCAAAGGCTTTGGCGTAGTCAATAAAGCAGAAGTAGATGTTTTTCTGGAACTGTCCTTCTTTTTCCATGATACAAAGGATGTTGGCAATTTGATCTCTGGTTCCTCTGCCTTTTTCAAATCTGACTTGAATATCTGAGCCCCTTTAAGGAGTTATCACAGTGGCAGATGCTCTTCCTTCCAGAAAAATCTCACTGTGTATGCAGAGTCACAAGGTTGAGTTAGAGCTTGGCCTAAAGTTGATCGATCCCTTCCTCTGAGGAGGAGAGCAACTTTTGCAAACAAAACATTTCCAACCATCATCAGAAGGTGATTTGACATGATTTGACACAGTACAAAATAAGCTGTAGCTAATATTTAAAATCAGTGAGCTAACTGTTTTAGGGTTGGAAAGAACTATGCTGTGACAAAATTGGGAAGGTACACTCTAGAGATCTCAAATGGGATTTGATGATAAGGAAAGAATAATATTGAATAAAGTAATAAAGATTTTGCAGGGAGTACTATGATAAAAATGTTATGACTGCTTTTTGACTCTTACACATGATGGTAGAATTTTCAAATAACAGTTTCTCCTGATAGTTGATAAGTGGAATCTACCTGGTCTGTTCTACCCAAACAGCATCTCAGAGTCCTTCCCTTCTCATACCACTACTTAGCCTCCAGCTACTGCAGCCAAGCCCAGAGAAGCTGCCACTCTACAATTTCTCTTCCATTATCATAGCCTTAGAAGTTGAGGTTCCT
Source organism: Ovis aries (assembly GCF_016772045.2). Classification (NCBI taxonomy): domain Eukaryota; kingdom Metazoa; phylum Chordata; class Mammalia; order Artiodactyla; family Bovidae; genus Ovis; species Ovis aries. The sequence continues at coordinate 48,510,886 of NC_056062.1, forward strand.
ACCAGTGACCTATTTGAGCCTGATCCAAAAACCCTGCTGCTGCTGCTAAGTCGCTGCAGTCGTGTCTGACTCGGTGCGACCCCATAGACGGCAGCCCACCAGGCTCCTCCATCACTGGGATTCTCCAGGCAAGAACACTGGAGTGGGTTGCCATTTCCTTCTCCAATGCATGAAAGTGAAAAGTGAAAATGAAGTCGCTCGGTTGTGTCCAACTCAGCGACCCCATGGACTGCAGCCTACCAGGCTCCTCCGTCCATGGGATTTTCCAGGCAAGAGTACTGGAGTGGGGTGCCAATTCCTTCTCCAATGCGTGAAAGTGAAGTCGCTCAGTCATGTCTGACTCTGTGCGACCCCATAGACGGCAGCCCACTAGCTCTGTGCTTGTAGCACAACATCAAAGCAGAGAATAAAGATGTCTAATATTTCAGTCTAATTTCAGCATTAATATTCCCCGGCAATAATTAATTGTAGAAATACATAGAACCTACAAAAATGCATAGAACATGCTAGAAACACACATGAGGAGTCATATTACCATTTCCCGTAGATCTGTGGATGTGGTCACACAATATTCTACAAAGAGGAAGTCTTTCCTTTTATGAAATTACTTTATTACTCCCCATTAAGCTCATTCTAATATGTGGTAGCCTCACCAACACCCTTTCTGCCTGGACTATAATAATACCTGCTCATTGATCCCCCTTGCTTTCATATAATGACACTTTGAGCACCTAACCCCATCGGCATCCATTTGTTTCTATAAAAATATAAATATGCCCATGTATACATATCTTAAAATGTTTGAATGGAATATGATTGCCTGTGGGATAAAGTTTATGTTTTTGAACATGGCACGCAGGGCCCTTCACTCACAGCCTGCACGTGCTTCTGCAACATTTTCTCCTGTCTCTCTCCTGTGTCTCTCCTGCCTCCAAGCATTTCCACCCTCTTGTTGTGCTGTGAGGCCCATGGTTTCCATACTTCACACCTGTGCTCTGTTCTTGCATCCCCCTGTCAACCGATGCACATGGGGAGTCCCCTGTACCCTCCTTCATTCTCCGTTGGTTTCACCTTCACTTCCAGACAGAACTAGCTTCTTCCCTGTCTCTCTTCCCATGTACCTTGATTTCTACTGAAGCATTTCTCATTCCTTTGAATCTATTGATTAATGTGCCTGTCTCTTCATCAGCCTGGGCAACTTAAGAATGGAGATTTTTCCTCTGTTTGTTTGCTCCCAGGGATAGGATAGAAGGGGTGTGAAATGTGTGTTAAATTAAGATTACTCATTGAATGTCTCACAGTCCCAAATCTCTTTAATCCTTGTTTATTCCAAATCTACTGAAAATAAAATGCTTTTGAAATATGAATAACCTTAGTGAGTGGCTTTGCATATCTAGCATTCAACAAAGATCCTATTCTATGTACTCAAAGCCAAATGACATTTTCAGCTGGGCAATGCAAAGATCATATAGCTATTTGGTGGTTGGATGGTCAGTTCAGAAGAACCCTAAACAAGACTTTGACAACAGGGAAAAAACCCTAAATAACTATCATATAATTACAAAGTATTTATTAGCATATTTGCAAACCACTTTGTTGATTTTCATTTGTCTTATTGGGCTCCTCAGCTAGTGGACCTGACCTGTGAACTGATTTTGAAGAATAGGTTGGAAATGGAGACTTTGCCTTGCACTCTAGCCCCTGGTGAGCACTGGCGGTAGCTATCACCAGGGCAGCATTTTGTGCAGCGTTGTGTGTTCTGGCCAAGAAGATGCATCCCTGGGGGGCCAGTGGACACGGACGGGCGCAGTTTCCAAGGCCCGGCCAGGCCACTGTGTCTCTCAGACTCTTGGCACACAGGAGCCTGCTACCGAGGACAAGTTGCCTTCCTGGGCTGCTCAGTGTCCTCTGCGCCACCTTGAACATTAAATGCAGCATTTTCCTCTTTGTGGCTGTGCCTCAGGCCCTAGAGTCTCAGTTCAGAGCGTTGTTTTGTTTTATTGGGTTGGCCAAAAATTCCATTTGGGTTTCCATAAGATGTTATGGAAAAACCCAAATGGACTTTTTGGCCAACTCAATACTTTCTACTTTCTTAGCATTTGGGTGTTAGTGTCCCAGCATGCATCACACTTGATTTCATTATCTGATTGCTGACTTGTTTCCTCCTCTAGGCTGTGATTCCCTGTCCTCCTCGAAGCCCCTGATTTCTGTCTGGGTTGTGCCTAAAATAGTGCCTACAACATAGTAGGCACTCATTGAAGTTTCTTGTTGAGAGTAGTAATGGGTAAGAAGCTTATTTACTTACCTAATATGTAAGTTTCTCTCCCTGTGAATATTAACCAAACATTTTTCCTTTCTTCCTTTACCCCACGTTAAGAACCTCCTCATTGCAGGCTTTGGAAATGCAGTCCTTAGGGGGCAGTTTAACTTGATTACCTTCACAGAGGATCAAGACTCTACTCCTGTTCCCATATTTCAAATGATCATTTTTCTGGATTGTGTGTGAAATGTGCTTTATCTGTGGAGGAATGGATCAGCTATGACCGCAGCTCACATCTGCATCTTGCCTAAGGAAGACCTAGCTCAGTCCGTAAGCTGTGAAATCATTTTAACCCAGGTGAGTGTCTGGGGGTTCTTTGTTCGTGGAGATTGTGTGAAACAGGGCACACACGTTGCGGTGGTAATTGCAGCCCCACTGAGAAAAGGAGTGCTTGAGTCATGTCTTGAAAAATCATTCTTGCCTATGTGAGAAAAGACAGGGTAGAAGAGAGTGCAGTCACTTCACAGAGAAGAAGGCGGACCTCTGTTCTCCTGAAACAGTGGGCTGTATCTTGTATCAGTCGCTCAGTCATATCTGGCTCTTTGGAACCCCATGGACTGCAGCACGCCAAGCTTCCCTGTCCTTCACTATCTCCTGGAGTTTGCTCAAACTCATGTCCATTGAGTGGATGATGTGCACCCACCTCTCTTTAAAGTTACCCCAAATAGCAGTTGTATGTGGTCTACTTCCAATCCCAATGTTCTCCATGAAAGAGTGGGCTTCCCTGGTGGCTCAGAGGTTAAAGCGTCTGCCTGCAATGCGGGAGACCTGGGTTCAATCCCTGGGTAGGGAAGTTCCCCTGGAGAAGGAAATGGCAACCCACTCCAGTATTCTTGCCTGGAGAATCCCAAGGACGGAGGAGCCTGGTGAGCCCCAGTTCACTTCACTTCAGTGAAAGAGGGCCAATGACCATAGCGTTTGTTTCAGGGCATTCAGGTCTGATCATGGGCAGAAAGCTTTGTAGGTTCTTTAACATATGGACATGGGAAGGCAATGTTGACTTGGCAGTTACTTTTTAGAAGAGACAAGTTGTATTGTGAATATCCAGATCATCTTAAAAGGAGAGAAAGAATGGGCTTGCCGAAGGGGGTGGCGTCTGAGTTGAATTCTGAAGCATGAGAAAGAGCTAGCAGGCGAAGATTACAGGGGGACAGGTATTCAAATCATAGGACACAGTGTGTGCAAATACAAGGAAATGAGAGCCAAGATGTCCTGCTTAGAAAAGTAGTTTTGAAACAGAAAACTGTAAGCAGTTCAGTAGAACTAGAGAGGATAGGGTGGGGGAGGTAGGAGATGATCCTGGGGAGGTGGGCAGAGCCCAGATAAGGAGGGACCTTGTGTAAGTCCCTGAAGACTGCAATTTATTTCCTGGTGAAGGAGGAGCCAGTTGAAGATTTCAAGCAGGAAAGTCACAAGGTCAGGTCTTAACAGAAAGGTAACTTTGGAAGTAGAGTGAGCCACACATCTAATTGGAGCAGCACTTGAGACGACCTGGGAATGAATGCTATCCTTCCAGGTTTATAGAGCCGAGAAAGTGCCTCACGGGTGAGTAAGAGGCACTGGCTGAGATCATTACAGCCTTCTTTGTAGGAGAAAAGAATCAGAAACAATCATCTCATTTTTAAGAAATTGAATATGTCAAATGACGTAGAGTCCTTTGAATACATGTGCTAACGTAACATACTAACATAATTAGATGGTATGAATCTGATTTTTCTATAGCAGCATAGACTGACCTTAAAATAATGTCACCCTCCCAAAAGTGAAAATTCTAGCATGTGATCATTTATCTAAATTTAAAATACATAGAACCAAATAACATATGACATATGTGTGTAAGTAAAAATTTTTAATGAACTGGAAGGCTGTACACTGATTTCATGATAATGGCTGAGAAGGAGGGCAGAGAAGGAAATATAATTGAATAAAGGTGATGGATTAAAGAAGCTTTGGCTTTACCTGAAATGCAATAATTTATTTTTGTTTTTAAAGGATAATATAGGATTATTATTACTTATTTAATTTTCCTAAGGTATAATACGGGGGGGAACGAATCCAATAGTGAATATCACACAGTGTTAATAGATATTAATTCTGAGTTGTGAGTTTGTTAAATTATACTTTACATTGTTCTATACTTGAAAAAACAATTCTCTCCTTTTAAGTAAAAAAAGAATATTGCGTGTGTGTATGTGTGTTTGAGCAGTGGCCTGAGACGTGTGAGTGCCCATAGTATGATGACTATAAAGCCAAGGAATGTGAAAGTTCAAGAAGAACTGTCAACAGGGTCAAGATGAGAACTGAAAAGAGTTGAATTAATTTGTGATTTAGCAGGTCGGTGGTGGCCTTGATGTGAATGATCTCAGCACAGTGATGTTGAATGGAAGTCTAGGGCAGTTGACAGAGTAAGTGGAAGATAAAGACATGACAGCAAATTCCATCTGTTTTCAGAACTTTGACCACAAAAATGAAGAAATAGATGGATTTGTACCTAAAGGGGGATGTCGGTTTAAGGGAAAATGGTTGTTATTTTAGAAAGACTTGATATTGTTCATCTGAGCCAGGAAAAATATGAGAAGGAAGAGGCTGAAGGTACATCTAAGAGAGGAGATGATGATGGGGCACGGGAAAGAAGGAAGGAATAGAATCTACAGTGAGAAGGTGGAACCCTCCCCGGGAGTGGAAGTTGATGGGTGTAAGCAGAAACTCAGGGCTCTGGCGAGAGAGGGCTGGAATGATTTTGAGGAAGTTCAGATCAACAGCTTCCATTTTTTTTAAATCAAAATGCAAATTATAGTTCTGCCTTTACTGAATATTGTCACTTATATAGAATAAATATTTTAAGATATATACTTTCATGTATAGGTAACTGTGCAACTATTTCTCTTATCATTATTAGAAATGATCAAAAGTAGTAAAAATATTATTCTCTGAGCAATGAGATCAATTTTGGTTTCTGCAGGTATAATGAATATTAGAAAGAAAAACAAATTACCAAGTAATGTAGATAGAGAGATGGTTTTAAATGAAACATATGCCCATAGAGCATGGAGGTTAGGTTTACTTTTCACTGATAGATCATAGAGGAAATTACATCAAAGTGATATGTTCTGCCCTGTCCTAAGCACATGAAATACTTCATAGAACTTAATCATGGCAAAACCCTTAAGGGATCTGTTGCCCTCCTCTTCCTTCCCTGACCTGCTGAATTAATCTTGTATTTCACCTAATTAACTAGGTTGATGGATATTTTAGCATTTTTTTCATGACACTTTCTTTTTAAATAATGCAAACATACTTGTAAATACTGTCTGTTGATTTTATTCATTCAGAATACTATTGGGATTTCCCTGGTGGTACAATGGATAGAGAATCCGCCTGCCAGTGCAGGGGACACGGATTTGATCCCTGCTCTGGGAAGATTCCTTATGTCTCTGAGCAACTAGGCCCACGCACACAAATACTGAGCTCACACACCTAGAGCCTGTGGTCTGCAACAAGAGAAGCCACTACAATGAGAAGCCTGGGCACTGCAGCTAGAGAGTAGCCCCTGCTCATTGCAACTGGAAGAAGCTTGTGTGCAGCAATGAAGGCCCAGCACAGCCAAATATAGAATATATAAATCGATAAGATCAATGCCCTATTATAAATACAATGCTAATGAGCTCCTGATATCAGTATCTCATTATTGTAACAAATTAATTTTCATAGGATTCCATGATTGGAAGAAATGTTATATGGCTTCTGCTCATCTATTTCATCTTCCATCCATCGGATTAGAATGAAAACCTGGAGGGATATCAGGACCCCAGTAAGAGAATTAAAAAAAAAAAAATCAGCAACGTTTTCCTCTTTCTCTAGTTGAGGCAATCATGTGTGACCTATTGCTCACTGATGAATATGCTAAGAGCAGCAGTGAGGTGGTGGTGTTTGTTTTTTTTTTTTTTTTTGGTATTCATTCGGCGAGGAGTGACTGAGCACGTGTTTATCAAATAAATGCAAAGTTATATAGAAAAGGGTTACCTCCTTTGTCAACAAGGAGCTTCCAGTCAAATAAGATACAAAACCCCCCAGAAATCCAGTAAGATGCCCAATTACCCCATACCCAAGGTAAAGCACAACTGATTTTGTAGTCACACAGCAACAGTTACTTGTTTGTGGACATATATGTTGCTATAAAGATGTATACTTGACAGAGAGTACCCCCATTGGGGAATCAGGAAGTCTTCTAAAATTTCCTTATTTTCCCCTTCTTGGCTAGATTACAAGTAGGTACATGGCCACTGGTTTTGCTCTATGTTGAGAGAGGAGGGAGTGTAAATTATGGTTATGTCAGAGCAAGGTGAGTGATAAAGCTTTGCTCATGGGGGGCTGATGTCTGCAGATAAGTGTGGTGTCAGACCCTCCCTGTCCTCTCCATACTCTGACTCATCAGCTGTGCTTATATCTGTTCATAGTAGCTTATTTGTGCTAAATCTGATTGGTTGTATCATATTACCGATATTTTATGGTGCTGGAGAAGACCCTTAGAGTCCCTTGGAGAGTAAGGCGATGAAACCAGTCAATCCTAAAGAAAATCAACCCTGTATATTCACTGGAAGGACTGATGCTGAAACTGAAGCTCCAATACTTTGACTGCCTGATGCGAAGAGCCGACTCATTGGAAAAGACCCTGATGCTGGGAAAGACTGATGGCAGGAGGAGAAGTGGGTGAGAGAGGATGAGATGGTTAGATAGCATCACTGACTCAATGGACATGAATTTGAGCAAACTCCTGGAGATAGTGGAGGACAGAGGAGTCTGACGTGCTGCAGTCCATGAGGTGGCAAAGAGTGGGACAAGACTGAGCGACTACACAACATTACCGATTATACTTTGACTTTCCCTCACAAAACCCTTGCACTCTTCAGAGAATTTCTTCTAGTTGATGTTACCTAGTTTTTCCTGTTTCATGGGTCTCTGAGTAAAAAGAACCATCATGAATTAACTGATAATCTTGATAATACATTATTGGAATCAGATGGACAATTCTAAGAATTTGAGGATAAACTCAGCAGAGATACCACAGAGATTTTTTTTCAGTACAAGGGAAAAGGATAGAGTAGAGAATCTTAGGAGAACCACAGAGCTAGTCTGTTCATCCTATCAATTTTTGCTAATTTAGGCTATTATTTCAGTTATCTTTCTGCTGAAGAGGTGTCTTATTAGTTAATTAGTGGGTGATCAAAGCCTTTACAGAGCTTCAAGTTGTTTGGCGTGTTATTTTTGTCACTAACCTCATCTAATTTGTATATTCTTGGAAAGCATCCATGTGAAGAATGCCGCATGAACCGTCATGATAAGGTTACAGTTGAATGTCAACACTGCTAGGAAATGACTATGCTTTCCATTCATTCTACTGACTGCCTAACAGCAGTTTCAGTTTCCAATTAAAGCTTGTGTGTTGATGTTCTTGAAAAGAAGGGGCAGAGGAGGTGGAACTTATGAGAGCAGCAAAATCCTTACTCGGGGGATGCTTAACACTAACTCAAGTTTTCTTCAGAGAATTAGACCCAAAAACTTAGGTGCAAAAAGGAGAAGTCAATCAGTCAGATTTTCAGTCAAGAAGTTGTGTTGTGAGGTGGTAACCCACAACTCTTTATTTACATCTAAAGAACTAAACTTTCAATACATTAATTTCAGCCAAGACCCTTCCTAAATTGTTCTTCTAGATGAATTGAACTGTTTTAAGCAGATCAGTCGGTTTCAAGAAGCAGAAGTTGAATGCACCTTTTTGTTTGGAAAGAATTTTCATCCTATATTATTATACAGAGAAGGTATGGGTAAATTGCTTATTTGAATTTTTTTCTGATTTAGCATATTTGACACAAAAGTATTTTGTCATTTTTATGCATAATTAAAGTTAAAATGTTAATGAAAGGCTAATTAGTTAATGTAGAGGTGTACTTGAATTTCTAAGTCACTTCTTGGGAGGGAAGGAGTAAAGGTTACAAAGCCAAGAGCTACTGTGCACAAAAGCACCATCTAGTGGCCAGAGTGAATAACTATGTGCACACAATTCTTAAGAATAAAACGCAGAACCCATAAAAGCACCCGTTACAGGGACTGGCTTCCATGTGCTCACTTTTTAACCAGCCTCAGTGTTATTATCAGGCTTCCCTGGTGGCTCAGTTGGTAAAGAATCCACAGTGCAGGGGACCTGGGTTCGATCCCTGGGTTGGGAAAATCTCTTGGAGAAGGGAATGGCTACCCACTCCAGTAGTCTGGCCTGGAGAATCCCAAGTCCATGGGGTCACAGAGTCGGACACGACTGAGCGACTTTCACTTTCAATGAAGAATATCTAACCAGTAATTAGTTCCAAGACAGACCTTCATTCATCTCCTTTCAGTAAATTCTTAGGTTTTAATACGGTTTCCCCCTTTTCAATATTAACTGTTTCAAAATGACCTGACAATCACCTTAACGTGTAAATGACTGAAAATTGCTCTAAACTGTTCTCCTCCCAGGATGTACTCAAGTTTTGAAGACAATATTCTACTAACAATAGAGTTTTCTACCGGATGTTTCCTAGATTACTGTGGCGATCATGTCATGATATATGGGCTTTCCCAAGTGGCGCCGTGGTAAAGAATCCCCCGGCCAATGCAAGAGAAGCAAGACACGCAGGCTCAGTCCCTGGGTGGAGAAGATCCCAGGGAGGAGGAAATGGCAACCCACTCCAATAGTCTTGCCTGGAAATTTCCTTGGACACAGGAGCCTGGCAGGCTACTGTCCATGGGGTGGCAAACAGTCGGACGCAACTGAGCATGCGCACACGCATGTCATATATACACATATCAAAATCATTACGTGGTACACTTAAAACTAATATGGCATTTATATCGCAACTTTTTAAAAGCGATGTTATGGGTTCGTAGGTCCGTAAAGGAAAACTCCATTAACCATTTAAAATAACTGACTATCTGTTGTTGTTTGTTGTAGTTGCTAAGTTGTGCCTGACTCTTTTGAGACCCCATGGACTGTAGCCCCCCAGGCTTCTCTATCCATGGGCTTTCCTAGGCCAGAATAGTGGCGTAGGTTGCCATTTCTAATTCAGAGGATGTCCTTGACACAGGGATCAAACTCACATCTCCTGCACTGGCAGGTGGATTCTGTACCGCTGAGCCACCTGGAGAGCCCTGACTTATTAATAGCATAAAATTTCCCCTGATTTGATGGCATGGCCATTTAAAAACCACTTGGAAACATCATCCAGGCATTAAAATTTGTAGCTTTTAGTACTTTTCTATTGCTTAGGAGGGCAATACACTTAAAGCAAAATGCTACAAATTTAGGTTGATATATGTTGACATTATATGTCACCACAATTTTTGTTGTTTCTTTATATCCAAAATAAATTTTACTACAACTTTAAAGATAGCAAATTCCTCTTATGAAGAAGAAACAGATTTCCTGAGAATATATCCAAAGTTTATTACAATTTTTTTTCAAACCTGGATTTTCAGTTCCTGTCTGCTGTACAACCTGCCCATTTGGCATATTCCCACATGCTTCTCGGGCTAAGGAAGTGTCATTTTTATCATTTTTATTTTAGCCACCTACTTGTTAAGAAAATAGTATACACAAACTAAATGTTAAACAACAGTGGAATGATTAATAAAATACAGCCCATCTCTATGATATAGTAACATACAGACAGCAAAAACAAATTGTTTAAGAATATTTATTGACATGGAAAATGTTTCTAATTCAGTTTGATGAGATTTTCTTAATCTTCATAACTGTATTTTTTTGTTTGCTCTCAAGTTTGAAAAAATAAAATAATTTTTTTTGTACCTCTGGAAATAATACTGTAATGACATCATTATTAATCATAGTTTTCTGTGGATGCTGAAATAGGGGATACATTTTAATTTTCTACTTACCCTCACCTATCTTTTTCAAATTCCAGCTACTACAAGATCACCTAACACAAAGTATTTTTTTTAACCACCCCTTATATTTGGGTTGCTTTGATCAACAGGATGTTAAGAAGCACCCATGAGCAAAGGCCTGAAAAGTGGTTTTGTTTGCCCTCTTGCACCTTTGCCTTAGAACTCTTTATACTTAGAATAAGGTACTGAGTCTCTCAGTTCTTATCAGCAGGCTGTGTGCATGCATGTCCGGCTCTTTGCAATCCCGTGGACTGTAGACTGCCAGGCTCCTCTGTCCATGGGATTCTCCAGGCAAGAATACTGGTGAGGGTTGCCATGCCCTCCTCCAGGGGATCCTCCTGACCCAGGGGTCAAACCCTCCTGTCTTATGTCTCTTGCATTGGCAGGCGGGTTCTTTACCACTAGAGCCACCTGGGAAGCCCCATCGGCAGGCTGAAGTTGTTAATTCCAGGAACACAGCAGCACTTCCTCCTGCTTGGAATATGTAACTCACAGGAGTGCAGCTCATGCACACTGCCACTCATCTGCCCAGTCAGCCATTTGGTTTGACTCTCAGGCTTGGGCTTGACTTTCATTCCTACCGCTGCAGCCACTGATGATAATGTAACTAATAAAATACTCCTAGAGTGTCTACTCTATACCAGGTGTTTCCTTGCTTATTGTCACATAAATGTCACTATAGGACAAAGCCTTATTAGTCAATTTGCCAGATGAGGATTCTCTGGCTTGGATCATCTCTCCCAGCCAAGGTCAGAGTTTTACTATTTCTTTCCTGACCTTGTGCTCCTTTGAGGCAAGCCAGGGGCCTTCATAGCCACACCCACCCAGGTAGCCATGCCCACCCTGCCAGAGAAGGTACGGACAGGAAGTGATTTTCCAGAACCTGTTACAATGGTTCACAGCAATGATATAGGAACATTCTGTTGACAACAGCATGCAGACTCTTTCTTTTTAATTATTTATTTGGCTGCACCAGATCTTAGTTGCAGCATGTGGAATCTAGTTACCTAAACAGGGATCGAACCCAGGCCTCCTGCATTGGGAGTTTGGAGTCTTAGCCACTGAACCAGCAGGGAAGTCCCAGACTAATTCTTCAAAGTAAAATAAAATTGAATTTCCCTACTGGGTGGGCAAGAGGTCTCCCACTTTGGTGGCCTTTGGTTCCCTGCCTCAATTAACCTAGGACTCCTGTGCTGGGCCCTTCCTTTCAGCTTTTACTCTGTACTGCCTCCCTTCTCCCCGGGAGCTCACCTTTGCGGTTGGCCCCCACTTCAGATAACAGTGGGGGAGGCTGTAGAACAGATGGACTGGTCGGTATGAACTTGCCATGTTGTAGGTCAAATGCGGGCATGTTTGCATGCTTTCCCCTCACATGTCACACTTACCAAACCAAGAAGAGTGTCCTGGGGGTTTCTGTTGCATGTACATTTCATCGGAACCGAGTTTAAAGATTTAATATTTGAATAAACCCAATGAGAAACTTTTTATCACTGAGGTTTCTGTTTATAATACAAGCAAGTAGCTGTAGCTGATGTTTGTTTAGTACACTTGGATCATTTTTTGCTAAAGTCAAGCAGAGCAGTGTCTGTTTGGCAGAGTTACCTATAAACTGTCATTTTGTTGGTGTTCAGATGCTCAGTCATGTCCGACTCTTTGTGACCCCATGGACTGCAGCACATCAGGCTTCCCTGTCCTTCACCATCTCCCAGAGTTTGCTCAAACTCATGTCCATTGAGTCAGTGATGCCATCCAACCATCTCGTCCTCTGTTGTCTCCTTCCCCTCCTGTCATACAGCATGTTAAACTTGATTGCACGCCACATTGAAACATCAATAAAAGAAGTAATATTAAGCACACCGAGAGATACTAAGTCTGAAAAAAAATTTGACTTGTTCATTTGAAAACAAAGTAGAACCATTGCTCAAAAAGGGCTGAGTCTATTTATTAATACTTTAGAAGTTCTGAGCGACAGAAAATAGAGTTTAGCCTTTCAAGGTAAAAAAAAAGTTCTTCGAAGTAACTCATCCTCCTGAAATGTTGCTTAGCCTCTGATTCCGAGTGAGCCCCTATACCGCTCCTGTCTGATTCTAACTTGCAGCCTTTCAAAAGGCCCCTTTCCTTGCTGTTCAAATCACACATCCTAAAATCCTGCAGCTGTTCACTCAAGATTGCCGGCAAGATAACAGCTATAAAACTCCAACTGTAAGATGCAAATGTTTGCACATTTTCTCCATTTTAACCTAGCAAAAATATTCTGCCTCCTTCCCTGCTTCCCAGGAGCCACTCGGTGAGGTTTTACGACTCTTCACAAGGAAAGAAGACCCTGAAGACCAGTTATGCTCCAAGACCCTGTGTCTCCATTTCTCTAGAACCTGAGATTGGCCCGGGAGTGACTCAGCTTAGAAATGCTGTGTTTGTTTCAAAGGACAGCAGACACAGCAAGGGCCATCTTTGAAGTGAGGGGGTGCAGACCACCCTTTTGCTTCCTCCAGTGAACAAAAGCCCAGCCTTTCTAGTTCTAACGGTTCAGACTAATACAGTGTGAAAAACTAAATATAGAATACTTTTGTTAAAATCAGATTAGACTAATTCTATATGAAGTGCTTTAATGAAAAATGTTTAATGGTTGAAATACTATAACTCTGGCGTTAAAATGCAGGTGCAAGAAGGATATTCTACACTCCCCAGAGGGCAAACCAGTACATACTGTGAAATATCAATTAAAGTTTATAGTTGCCTGGGTTGGCTTAATGTCTTTTTCATGGGAAATTTTCATTCTCTTATGAAATAATCATTTGGAGTTAAAATATGTGCTGAATTAGGTGGGCATTCCAAGTTATTAAGAAATGGATTTATTTTACAAGCAAGCTGGAAGCATTCTTTGCTGTTTTTATGAGGTCATCGACATGACTTTTAAATGGGGCTCCAGGCCAACTCTGATTCTCACATCAGTTCATTAATTCACACAGCTGTCTCTGAAAACTACAAGAATAATATATACTGCAGACAGAGGGCTAGAGAAGGGAGGTGGGGTGAGATTTCAAGGCTGTATTTCAGTCGGGAGATCCTGCTGACATCATAAACTATGAGAAGACAGCTTAAGCTGTTTGGGGAACAGCAGTAGCCCCCTTGATGGAAATATGGTTGGTCTAATTGATTCTTTTTCATTTCAGAATATACAGAGTGGGGATACCCAGTCGTTTTTATTCTGAGCAGAGTCAACATGAAAGGGAGGCACTGCAGGAATGCATTAGCGGGGGAAACCCAAGCAGTGACCTAAGGTGTGGGGATGGATTTGATTGTGTTAATGACGTCTGAGCAGTCGTGCTGACACATGAAGGGCACTAGCAGAGTTTACTGCACCATGATTTTGTTTTATAGGTGATTGTGAACCCACTGTGGCTACAAAGAGATTTTCCAAATGAGATGTGACAAGGATGATAGGATTGTCCTCTGAGTGAGAGTCTAGGAGAACCAAATCCGCTGATGAAGGCCCCTCACCCTCTCTCTATACTTCCAGATTTATAGCAAACATAGGATGTGAAATACCCTTTGATGGGACTTCTGACAGCTTTTCCCACTTGGTCCGAAAGGGAGACATTGCTCAGAGCTACATGAAAGCCTCTTTCTGCTCTGAACCCATGTTCAGAAGGGTTTGATACCAAACCAAATTTGGAGGCTCAACCTGTGCAAAACTAACATTTATGAGAATGTCCTGGTTTCTGAGGCCTCCGTCAGCCTTAATAGGATATTTTTTGAAAGGCAATCTGCAGTTTCATATCCTTGAAATTCCAAATTTGTTGTGGTTGCCATGGAAAGGTGAGCTAAGTCTCTTAGAGAGTAATTTTACTTCTGCAAATAAATCCAGCCAAGTTTTTAATGTCTTTGGATGGGGAAAAATTGTGTGAAATGTGACATTTTAAGTGTGCTCTTCAGTGGCTCTCCATTAAAACCTTGACACCTGGGCACATGCGGATGTTGGAGGTTTGGGGGCCCTTATCTCATCTGTGTACACAAGTGTCTTTCTGTACACGTGAGCTGAAGCTTTGCCTGAAAAACAGATGTGTCCTGAAAGAGTAAGAGACTGTTAATGCATGAGAAAGAGTGGGGACGTTCAGAATTACTGAAGAGATCAGGGTTGGTCTCCGTCTCCTCTGCGTTTCCCTGGTATACATGCTTTCTCATTCCCTTCCTTATGCTTGATTATTCTGTGGACAAATGCTGTGGACTTTTCTCTTGGAATACTGAAGACACGTAAGAGCCTGACATGTTTACTGGGTGTTGTCTTAGTCCTTTCAGGCTGCTACAGCACACTACCATAGATTAGGTGGCTTATTAGGAGGCTGGAAGTCCAAAATGGTACCAACCAGTTCTGTCTGGTGTGAGTCCACTTTCTCATACAAGATCTTCTTGCTGTAACCTCACAAGACAGTAGAGGCAAGAGGGCTCTTTCTGGGGTCTCTTTTATAAGGGCATGAATCACATTCATGAGGACCCCCCCCCCTCCTTATGACTTAATCACCTCTAAAAGGCCCCATCTCCTAATACTCTCCTGTTGGGGATTAGGATTTCAACATATTAATTGAGGAGAGGGACAGAAGCAGTAGATTTCTTGCATCCCACCCCAGTTCCCCCAAATTCATGCTCTTCTCACATGTCAATTCAAAAGCCTAAGTCCAAAGAGGGAAAAAAAGTGAAAATGTTAGTCGCTCAGTTATATCCAACTCTTTTGTGTCCCCATGGACTATAGCCCACCAGGATCCTCTGTTCATGGGATTCTCCAGGCAAGAATACTGGAGTAGGTAGCCATTCCCTTCTCCAGGGGATCTTCCCAACCCAGCGATAAAACCCAGGTCTCCTGCACTGCAGGCAGATTCTTTATGGTCTGAGCCAAAGTCCCATCTAAATATCACCTGAATCAGACATGGGTGAGACTCAAGAATGACTCATCTGAAGGAAAATTCCTCTCCCGTGTGAACCTGTGAAATTAAACAAGTTATATGCTTCCGAAATACGATGGTGTGACAGGCATACATAGACATTCCCACCTGCAAAGAGAAAAATAGGAAAAAAAGAAAAGAGTAACAGATCCCCCACAACAAGTCCAGAATGTTAAGGCTCAAGAATAATGTTTGACAGCTCTTCCCTCCCGTCCCTGGGACTGACTTTCCACCTTCCAGACACACTGGAAGGGGTTGGGCCCCCTTGGCTCTGTTGGGCACAGTCCACACTGCAGCTCTGAGGGACTAGAACTGTCTCTGCCAGTCTGGAGTTGGGAGGCAGCTCAGCCCACATGGTTCCACTACGTCCTGCCCCCGAGGTCACCCTCTGCCTGGGTCTTTGGGGCTCAGAAGCTCCATCCTTAGAAATCTAGGTGGAAGGACCCATGTCCTCACAGCTTTATGGCTGTCTTCACAGGGGCCCACCACAAGCATCAAGGGCTGCCCAGGAACGTGGGGACATGTGGGAGGCAGAGACCATGATGTGAGGCTGTGTGGCACAGTGGGCAGCAGTGGCTCCTTTGAAATTATGCCACTTCACAGACCCTGGCACTCTGGCCTGTGATGAAAGGGCTGACCCTGATGCTCTCTGAAATGCTCTCAGGGTCATTCTCCCATTGTCTCACTACGTCCTGCCTTTTGTGTAGGTGACTGACTAGTGTTCTCATTGCCTTGATGCGTAGCCCTGGACTTCTGGCCTGATCTATCCTTTCTACTCCCCTGAGTAAATTTGACCACATGTTTCATGTTCTCTCCCAAATAGGCTTTCTCATTTTTAATACACGAACAGACTGAGAGTTTTTTCAAAATTTTAAATTCCCCTTCTCTTCCCATTAACAATTCCATCTTTAAGCCATTTCTCTCTTCTCTCACTTTACTGAAAGCAGTTAGCAGAAGCCAACCCACACCTTCAACAGAGGGCCTAGAAATTTCCTCAGCCAAATATCCAATTTCGTCACTCACAGGTTCCACCTTCTACAGACTACGAGAACACAAGCATAATTCAGCCATGTTCTTTGCTACTTTATAATGAGGATGGCCTTTCCTCCATTGTCCAATAATGCATCCCTCATTTCCACCTGGACCCCAGCACAGTGATCTTCACTGTCCATATGCCTACCAAAAATTCGTTAAGATTACTTAGGTATTCTCTAAGATTCCCTCTTTTATTTCTGTGCTCTCAGTGTACATATGCCTACCAGAAAATCTGTTCAGGACTGGGTTTGCTCTAAGAAAATTGGGGCTTTCTCTACAGCTCTCCTCTTTTCTCTCTCGAATTTTCACCAGCTTTCCCTTAGTGGTCCATTCATGGCAGTGTAGGGTTTTTCCTGCATGCACCTCAAAATGCCTTCAGCCTCTACTCATTACCCAGGTCTAATGCTGCTTCCACACTTGTAGGTGTTAGTTACAGGACCACCCCAACATCCCAGTACCAATATTATGTCTTAGTCCATTCAGGCTGCTGTAACAAAATACCATGAACTGGGTGACTTATAAATAAATGTTATTTCTCATGGTTTTGGAGGCTGGAAAGTCCAAGACTCAAGCACCCAGCAGATGTGGTATCTGTGGTGTGCCCTCTTCCTGTTCTTAGAGGGCTGGCTTCTCACTGAGGCCTCACATGGTGGAAGGGGTGAGAGATCTCTCTGGGATCTCTTTTACATGGGCACTAATCCCATTCATGAAGGCTCCACCCTCATGACCTGGTACCTCCCAAAGGTCCCAGCTACAAATACCACTGGGGATTAGGATTTCAACATATGATTGAGGGAGCACAAACATCTATAGCTGGAACCCCAACAAGCAAGTGGCAATGCTTGAGCTTCACCTGAGAGACTCCAAGCTGGCAGCCAAGACTGCACGCCCACTGCTCTGGCCTTGTCACGCCCCCATAGCCTCCTCCACTGCTCTGATCCATAACACAGTGGGTCAGTTGGAGCACTTCCTCACCAAGAAAAGGTTGAGGACTCCTCATGGAAAACAGCTGAAACCTCAAGATGGCAGCTCTACACTTTAAGGGGCTTGCGTTGAGAAACCTAGGTTTAATTAAATATGTTGAAATTTACCTTAAAATGTTTTGTGTTATAGTTCCACATGTAAAGGAAGAGTAAGTATAGCTAATAATGGATTTTCATTTCTTAAAAGAGAATGATTCTTAATTTTGCATGCCCGAGGTAGTAGATGGTTTAGGTAAATGACAGTTTCTCATGGGTGAAGAGACCACAGTAAGGCAAAATCAGACAGTTAAATAACAAGGAGTAAATTTATTAATTAAAAAGAAGAGCAGGAATTAAGAGAAAATTCAGTATACCTAGGAACCTTAAATGTTAAGCAACCAACAATCAGAGAGTTTGTTGAAATCAGAAACCAATCTTGCTGGGTTTTTGAAGGTTAAGACCTCTGAAGTTAACAGTTGGCAGGTGTCACGAACTGATGTTGATGTCCACACAAAACTCATGGGTTAAACCCTAACCCCCAATATGATGGTGTTTGGAAGTGTGGCCTTTGGAAGGTAATTATGCTCAGATGATGTTATGAGGGTATAAAAAATACAAAATTCAACCAAGTAAGTTTGAACACCTAGTTGGCTTTGTTCAGCAATTCGTGAATCAGACGGCATTGTTGTTGTTGTTTAATCGCTAAGTTGTGCCCAACTCTTTTTGACCCCATGGACTGTGGCCCACCAGCCACCAGGCTCCTCTGTCCATGAGATTTCCCAGGCAAGAATACTGGAGTGGGTTGCCATTTCCTTCTCCAGGGGATTTTCCCAATTCAGGGATCGAACTCACATCTCCTGCACTGGCAGGCAGATTCTTTACCACTGCGCCCCCAGGGAAGCGCCTCTAGCCAACAGAAGAGTGCTGTGAGGGGTTGTACAAAATGGAAAGTTTTCCTAGAAAGAATGGAGGGAGCTATTAGCAAAATGAAAGAAAGGATTCTTTTTAGACCAAGACTTCTTTGGGGGAGGAAGGAACAGGCAAAGGTTTTATCATGCAAGTACTCAAAAAGATATTTAAGATCTATCCTATTATCAAGAACACCCATGGCCAGAGAGTCTGAGGATCTTTGCTGGGCAACTAATACCTTAGCCATAGAATCTGCAATGTCTGTAAGAATTAAGGAGAGGTTTCTGATCATATTCCTTTTTGTATCTACTCCTCTTCAGGGAATGGATTTGTTCACAGGAATCGCTGTGTTTAGTCATTTAAGCCAGGGGTCAGTTGTGGACTTTCTCCTAGGCTGAAATAGAGTCATCCTAAACTCTAGAGGTAATTCCCATCCACCCTTTCCCTTAGCAGTGGCCTGAGAGATAGAGACAATTGTGTTATCTTTCTAGGTCAATGCCAGAGTAATGGAAAAAATAGAAAGGGTTCTTAGTTGAAGAACGAAATCTTGATATTGTCTTTGATGTAAACATTCAGCACTGATATGAGCTAGACTTCTGTTTGTCAGTTTGATCTGGAAGTCTCCAGTGTTTGTACAAGACCAGGTGTCATGTGGAGCCTTCGTCCTCTGTGAGATGTGTACCCAAGACTCAAATCTCTGAAGCTGGATAGCCCCCTGCATAGTGAGGGGGAGCTGGCACAGTCCCTTCCAAGGAGACTTAAGGGCAGTGTTTGTTCTGCTGCTGCTGCTAAGTCACTTCAGTTGTGTCCGACTCTGTGCGGCCCCAAAGAAGGCAGCCCACCAGGCTCCCCTGTCCCTGGTAAGTGATTCCAAATCCAAAAGATGGGAGACAATTGGGAATGTTAGTTGGAGAGTCATGGCCAAATATTTGAGGAAACTAGAAGAATGCAGGATCCAGTCCAGTTTACTGATATAAAAAACCTCAAAGATAATAAGACTAGAATCTAGTTTATACAAAAGTGAAAACAATATTTCTCTTTACAATACTCCCCATTTTTTCCCCCTACATGGGAAAACTAATTTGTTCAACAATGAGTATGAAAACAAGAATGCTCACTGAGAGTTTCTGAGTTCTGAAAGGATCAAGTAGGGAGAAAAAGTAAAGGTTTCATCATTGTTCACAAAGATATACCTGACCAAAATGTCGACAGCTTAAGAGAAAGGATTTATTTACATATGGAAAATAATTTTAAGAACCAGCAACACAAAGTCAAAAAGATTATAATCATCCTCATCAGTTCATTTAGTCCCATGCTATTCACTCTTGTTCTGCTTGAATTCAATTTATCCATTAGTTTTCTCAGACTTGCCTAATGACCAAGGGTGGTGCAGGCACTGAGAATCCCAAGAAGTTGGTGAGGTTTTTGTTAAGACTCACATGGTTTGCCCAGTGAAGGGATTGCCTCAATCCATGAGGAACAGGTTTTCTAACAGTTTCTTTGCCATGGTAAGGGCATCAGCCTTGCAGCAAGGGAATGCTTCACTCCTCCAGAAAGCATACATACAATTCCAGGAGCATATTGATAGCCCACACTCAGTGGCAGTTGAATGAAGTCCAGCTGCAAGTATTCAAGTGTCCAGAGGGAGAGGTCTGAGTCCTCTCTCTAGAGACAAAAATAGCTTTTTTTTTTTTTTTTTAACTGCACTAGGTAAGTGAGTGCTGCCATGCTAAGTCATTTCATTTCAATCATATCCAACTCTTTGCGATCCTATGGACTGTAGCCTCCCAGGCTCCTCTGTTCATGGGATTCTCCAAACAAGAATACTGGAGTGGGTTGACATTTCCTCCTGCAGGGGATCTTCCCAACACAAGGACTGAAACTGTATCTCTTATGTCTCCTGCATTGGCAGGCTGGTTCTTTACCACTAGTGCCACCTGGGAAGCCCAGGTAAGTAAAGGAATTCAAAAAGAAAAAGAAAATTGGGGTTTTCCAGGCAGCCTGGAAGAACCCAAGAAGCCATCTCAGGCTTCTCAACAGCCACAGTTTACCCATCTTAATTTTTCTGACTCAGGAGCAGACTATTGTCAATGTTACATGTTACATCAAGATGGCAAAATTCCGGCAATGAGGAGTCATTTTATTGCCAGTTTTTCTGATCATACAGTTATTAAATCATTTCAAATATCTTGTCAGATTTTAGCCAGCTGCTGCTGCTGCTAAGTCACTTCAGTCGTGTCCAACTCTGTGCAACCCCATAGACGGCTGCCTACCAGGCTTCCCCGTCCCTGGGATTCTCCAGGCAAGAACACTGGAGTGGGTTGCCACTTCCTTCTCCAATGCATGAAAGTGAAAAGTGAAAGTGAAGTCGCTCAGTCGTGTCCAACTTTCAGCAACCCCATGGGCTGCAGCCTACCAGACTCCTCCATCCATGGGATTTTCTAAGCAAGAGTACTGGAGTGGGGTACCATTGCCTTCTCCCGATTTTAGCCAGAATGAACAATAAATATTATTGGCAATGTTGAATGACCCCATTAATTTTCATTTTAGTTTACCATTGGCTGTTTATGGGAATAACATAGGTTTTTTTTTTTTTTTTTGCTTTTTTTTTTTAATACCAGGAAATCCCTTAGAATCATATAAACTTTGGAAGGGGCCCATGCAGGGACACTGAAG
Source organism: Ovis aries (assembly GCF_016772045.2). NCBI lineage: Eukaryota > Metazoa > Chordata > Mammalia > Artiodactyla > Bovidae > Ovis > Ovis aries. Next base: position 48,531,663 of record NC_056062.1, read on the forward strand.
TTGATGCTGAAGAATTTGCACAGGGCTTTTGAGGATAATCTCTGTTCCTGTGCCCCTGTTGATTATAACTGAGGCATCAGTTTCTGGGCCAGTGTTTTGATAATGGACCTCTCAGAGTGTATAACGGGGAAGCCTAGATGTGGTTTTAGGTCTCTGGCCCTGGAGCTGCTGTAGCTGTGAAGCTATTAAATTTGAAGCTTTCTGTTTTCAGTCCTGCTCTGGGATCCTTTCAAAATGCTCAGCCATAGTCATGGCTTCAGGCAAGCTTGTGGCACCTCATCTTATTTTGTGTTTTTTGATAATGGCTTGTAAAAGATCAGTTGCTATTCTGTGAGCCCTTTCTGGCCACCAATCCGGAATATCATCCTTTTGCTTCTGAAGCCAAAAACTCATCCTCAGGGCACCAGTGCTGATCGGGTCTCTGAGACAGAGCTTTGGGAGAAGTGGAAAATAATGGCTTTATTGCTTGGCAGACAGAGGGGAACACAGCAGGCTCCTGCCCTTGAAAACTGTGTCCCTACCTGGAGGATTTGATGAGGAGTTGTATAGTAGTAGTTCAAGGGTAAGGATGACAAGATTAAGGTGTGTGCAGGGCCTCCACTCCTCTAATCTGGTCTCAGGAAGTCTTCTCGAGGAGCTTCTCTGGTTCCTTTAATCCTGCCTCAGGTGGTTTCTTGGCTGCTCCTCCCTTGATGAGCAACCAAAGAGCAACTGCCCTTTGGAAATCAGAGAAGGTCACAGAGGCTGGAACCTTCCCTGCAAACATGAACCTGGGTGGTAGGGTGGACAGAGAGATTTCCATGCCCAGGAGCCCCACAGGGTCCTGCAAGGTTTCACTACCTACATGTGCCATCACAAAAGGTGAGGTCAGGCTCAAAATGTGGTGTGGTCAGCTTTTACGGGCTGGGTAATTTCATAGGCCAATGAATGGGAGGATTATTCCAACTATTTGGGGGGAAGGGGCAGATACTTCCAGGAACTGAACCACCATCCACTTTTTGGTTTTTGATGGTCGGCCTTGAAATTGTCCTGGTGCCTATGGTGTGTCATTTCGCTTGCTGATGCTTTACGGTAAATGTACGCTGAGGCTCAGGGTCTGGTGGAAGCTGACCTGTCCAGCATCTTGGACCCCTCTTCAGCTTATGTTGTGTCCTCAGGCCATGTCATTCTTTCAAAGGTTGTGCCCTGCCCCCCTTCCTTCCTGTTTCAGTGTGAGGAGGTTCATTTGTAACCTGGGTAGTTTTATTATAAGTGGTAACAGTCTACATAGTCTCTTCAGAGTGAAAAAGCAGTTCAAATACAGTTAGTAAAACACAAATGAGTTCTCAGGTAAGAAGGAACGAGGCAGTAGGAGTCATGTCAATGGTCTCTCTCTCTGTTTTAAGGTATCACTTGTATGTTTAATTTTGTATTAGGTCTTTGCAATGAATCTTTCACTGATGCTACTTTGCAGTTTAGAAATCTTTTGTAGACTTTTTCATAGCCTTTGCTTTTAAAGTGCACTTTTAAAATGATTTTATCTATTTAGAATGTTCCCAAGACTGTTGTAATTCCCCTTAGGGACTGGTAGCAGTTTGGTTGGTTCTTGGCCATGAATAGAGTTTAACCCATATTTCTATCCAGCCATGTCTATGGGGTGCAACTCACATTTCTATTCGACCATACTTTGGCGCCCCCAACCTCATGGCTACAGAGCCAAGCACTCAGGACGTAAATAAGTATCTATGCAAAACAGGACACACATGTGCCCCTTAATATGTCTGTAGTAACCTAAAGGTGTTACCGCATCCTGGACTTTAACAGTTCCCTATGTGGAACCTGGGGGAGGATCCCAAACAAATGGGGAATTGCAACCTAAACCATCCACAGTTCCCAGTGTGGAATCTGGGAACAGAATCAAGGGCTGGGGTTTTCCACTATTGGCAATAACCAGAAGATATTACTGCATCCTGGGAATTGTGGTCTGAAAGACGAGGAGCTTGGCTCTAAGCAGAATTGTTGCCAGCTCAGTCAGGCTCCAGGCTGAATCCTCGAGCAGCTCAAGCTGACCTGCCCTGTAAAGGAAAGCCAATTAGCTTGGGAGCTTGAACACACAAGGAGTGGAGAAACTTAATGATGACCCTAGGAAATGGTGGGAAAAACAGTAAACTCAAAGTGTTCTCTGGGCTCCATGTCTATGTATCTGGGGGTTGTCCCCAAGTGCCATTGGAAACTCCCTTCAGTCCCACCACTGCTACCATATAAATATGTGAAAAATAAAACAGAATTCAATCAACAGAAAGATCCAGTTGTCTTTACCCAATGATTTGTGAATAAATCAGCATCCTGTCTAGCAACTGCAAGGGTGCTCCAAGGGGCTCTACAAACTGAAAGACTTTTAACAGAAGTAGGGTGGGCAAGGGAGCTGTTAACCAAATAAAAGAAAGGATTATTTTTAGTCAAGGACACCTTCTTTTGAAGGGGAAGAAACTTTGAGAGTTTTTTCCTGCAGGTACCTCTTTTTCTTGAGGGAGTTGAGAGGGCCCACCTGATAGATTACCTTACTGGTTTGACCAGAAAATTCCAGACTATTCGATTAAGATTGCTTTTCTGGAGAAGGTCAAAACTGCAGTTAAGTCAGTAATTAAGGCTAGGTTTGGTACCAAGGGCTTTAGCACAAGCGATGTCCTTTGGGGCTTGTGGTTTTCTCTTTAACACTGACTAAGACAGCAGATTAATTATAAATTTTATTAATTTGTTCTAGCAAATGAGTCTTTTTTTTTAATAGTTACTTTTTTTAATTTTCTTTTTTTTGTTATGAAGTTGTGTTTCTTTTATTTGCCAGTTACAGGTACCCAGACTCACCAATTGTTTCCCTATAGCTGATCTGCTCAATTGTATATTTCATGTCATTGTTAGTACTATGTATCACACCTTTCCAGTAACTGGTAGCAGCAGAACTAGAATGCCCATATGACAATGCAGACATCAAAAGAATTCCCACAAAATGAGAGATGTTTTAGAACTTCTGGATCTTTAATATGTTCACCTAATACATAAATCTAGTATATTTCTTGGTGAATAAAAATTGAAGTTTTTAAAAATGTATTTGTTTCTTGTTAGAATGTGTGATGTTGATGTAATAATGATTGAAACCCCGTTTTTGCCCTTTGGGTGTTCATCCTTATTCTTGAGTGGAAAGCAGACCTGGGAGAGGGATTCTAAGTACTGAATAGATTCAAATTGTGAATAGTTTCTGCTTCATCTGTTTCGAGTATATCAAATTATTCTGATCCCAAATATTTTGCATGTAAGCAATGGTCTAAATCTCTTTTGAGACTACTGTTATTTCCTAATGACCAGCTATTCTTTCTGAAATTAGATTGCTTTTTTAAGTGATGCTGCTGGTGCTGCTGCTGCTGCTAAGTCACTACAGTCGTGTCCAACTCTGTGCAACCCCATGGACGGCAGCCCACCAGGCTCCCCTGTCCCTGGGATTCTCCAGGCAGGAATTCTGGAGTGGGTTGCCGTTTCCCTCTCTGCATCCCTCTGATTCTTTCTCAGAAGGAAAGCAGGCCACTTTAGATAATCCCATGACTCTTTGGTCAAGGACTTTTTTTTATTGCTGATTTTATTTATTCCCAGAAGCACCTGGAAACTGTTCCTCCTCCACTGCTGACCTGCTGTCTGGAATCGAGGTTCTGTGGTGCACTAGGTGGTTGGGCCAATTATCCAGCCCTCAAGACTGACTGGACTTCAGCCCTCCCCCTTACACAGGTCTCCCTGTCCCCTTAGTTCTCTCTCATTGTCATGGCTTTCTCTCACTATTCTTGGAACCCTGGGGAGCAGTGTTAACCAGTGGTTAAAAGCATGGATTCAAATTTCAGACAGATCTCAGTTTAAATCTTGGTTCTGCTATGTAAATATTATGTAACACTGGGGATGACTCTGTGTTCATCTATAAAAAAGGCATCCTTGGGAATTTCCTGGCAGTCCGGTGGTTAGGACTCCGCGCTTTCACTGCTATGGGCCCGGGATTCAATCCCTTGTCTGGGAACTGAGATCCATCGAGCCTCTGTCGCTCATGGAATGTTTGGGGGTGGGGGCGGGGGTGAAGGGGGTTTAAAATGAGATGACGGGCATGAAGTACCTGAGAGTAGCTGCACTCAGGAGGGGCGCACTGAACGTCAGTTTCCTAAACCCATTGCTTTCCTTGCTTTTCCAAGGTTCAGCTCAAAACTGACTTCAGATAGCTGTCATTGTAACAAATATAACAAAATTCAACCAAAAGAAAGATCTAATTGTCTTTACTTAATGATCTGTGTATCAGGCAGCCTCTCATCTGGCAATTGGAAGGGTGCTCCAAGGGCTTGTACACACACACATCAATAACTGGTACAACTGAGTGTCAGGGAAGTTACGCATCTTCCCTAAGAGGGTAGAGTCAATGGCAAAGTCAAGGATCAAACGCAGGGTGGTCTGCATGCCCTTGACCACTGCACCAGACAGCCTCCTGGGAGCTGCTGCCAATCCACACACGATGGGGAGCTCCCCTTAAAGGCAGGCTGAGATACAGCGCACACAAAAAGACCAGAGTGGACACAGGATAGCTGAAAGGAAGCAAAAAGCCTTCGTCAAAGGATATATAGCATCCCCTCTTGACAACACAGAGAAAGCACAACCATTTCTCCACACACCAGCTGACACTGAACATTATTGACAGCTGGTGTGTGTTTGCTGATGAACGGAAACTGTCACTTTGCTAGCCATTTCTTTTCCGTAGTAGATTCGATTCGCTTTTGGCTAATTTCTAATGTCCGTTCATTCAAAAGCACTTTTTAAAAGAAACAAGAAAATAGATTACTGATAAAATGTTATTGGGTTGGCCAAAACGTTCATTTGCGTTTTCCATAACATTTTAAAAACCCACACAAACTTTTTGGCCAACCCAATATTTAGATGGCTTAGCAACAGAATTTTGATATGCTGTTATTATTATTAAAAATTTAGTGAGTAGTTGTTTTCTGACTAATGAAATAAAGATAATAGAAATTAAGGTGCTTGTTGCATGTGTTTTTGAGTAAGAAAAACATAGAAATATTGAAAATCCCTAGAACCTGACAGTAGATTCCAGCATACCTACACCAAATGTTAGGGCTCTGGGCGGTGTTAGGTGAAGTATTTGTGTCAGTCATTTTTCTCTCTTAGGTAATTGTGTTTTCTTCAAGCTGTGCCATTGTCTTAAAGCATTGCACTCTCAACGTTGGGAGCTGAGCATTTAGACAGAGGTAGTATATTTTGGGGCTTCCCCGGTGGCTCAATGGTAGAAGAATCCACCTGCCAATGCAGGAGATGCAGGTTCGATCCCTGGGTCAGGAAGACCCCCTGTAGTAGGAAATGGCAACCTGCTCCAGTATTCTTGCCTGGGAAATCCCATGGACAGAGGAGCCTCATGGGCTACAGTCCGTGGGGTCACAATGAGTCAGACATGACTGAGCATGCAGACACATACAGTATATTTTAAGAATTTTTTAACAATTAGTATCATAGAGCCTGGGTGTAGGACTAATGCCAAGGCTTGAGACCTCATAAAAGTATGCATATACATTGTTTACTTTTGTGCAACTACATACATATCCATACAAATCTCTTTTAGTAAAATGTTGTGTTGGGGCAAGTGCACCATTAACAAAAATATTTCACATACTAAAGCACAGAGTGAATCTCAACAAATATCAAAGAATTTTTGTACATGGAGAGAGACTATTCTGAGTAAAATGTGATTAAGTTAGCAACAATTAATCACGATATCCTCCAAATTCTTTTGGGTTATGACGAACCTTCTAAGTAATTGATGAATCAATAACATTTTAACTGAAGTCTTAGTTTTGAACATATAAGAAATTCCAAATAAAATATTTGCATATTGAACCCACCAATATGTTAGAAAAATATATCAGAACCATTTATTGTTCAGCATAGGAATGCAAAAATGAGTTAACATTAGACACTATTAAAGCAAGTTAGCACATTAACAATTAGTTGGGATAGTGCATTATAAATTAAGGAATATGATCTATTAAGTTAAAAATTCAGGGGAATTGGTTATGATATGGGAAAAATAAAATTAGGTTCCAGATTCACACTGCACACAAAAATTAACTCCAAATTGTTTAGTATATTTTTCTAAGTATTACCCTTAAGTGAGGTTATTTGTTGCATAGTTCGCACAAATAAATTCATTTAACTGAAGTTAGTTCGTATCAACCACATTAAGTTAGCTTTGGTTCATTTGTGGTTCTATGTATTTAATAGTATTTTATCTTTTCTCCCCACTTTGAAAATGAGACGCTCACAATAGAAATGTTACTAAACTACAACAAAAAAAGGAAAGCCAAATGAAAGTTACTTTACATGAAATTTGCCTCTTGCCATGTGAAATTAGTGACAGTAAGGTTTATGATGCTGACATTTATCAGGTATTGGCTGTGGTAATGTCTAGGTGTTTGCACAGGTAGACGAGTGCACACACAGAATGAGTGTAACTTGATCTAGATGGAATTTCACTCTGAAAGAAGTAATTTACTGCATATATGATGCATTAGCTCTGACAAAGGAAAAATATTCCAGAAAAAAATTGTAGTACCTCTTATAAAGAATTTCTTAGATGACTGTTCTGTGCTATCTTAACTTTGAACAGATTGATCCTTTCTCAAGTCCTTGTCAAATAAAATAAGTCTTCATCAGAGGAAAAGGAAATTGTCTATTTTAAAGTTTATTTGAAGAGAAGCTTACTTTCTATCCAAGACTGAAACTTATTTTGTAATGTAAATGCCAATTATGGAAAATAGTACATAACCATTATCAAGGTTCTCTTTCAAAATGAACTCAGCTTGTGGAGTGTGACACAGATTCATTTCCATGTTGTTGGAGTGACTTCTTGAACTGGCACAGTTGTCATTCGTTTGAAAGGAGATTTTAAATGAATTTGGGGAACTTCCACCCTCCTTACCCCCATCTGTCTCCCATTCAGGTTGCCACAGCAACTGTCCCCTGACACTGATCTTTCCCTTTCCTCTTACCTTAGCAATCAGTAGAGCAAACTCCCATCTAGCCTTCCTAGCTAGAAATTCCTGTACCCTTAGCCTTCTCTCTCACGTACAGCCCCCACACTCCACTTACCACTAATACCTCCTCAAGCCTGTCCTTCTCCGTCTTATAGCCATTTCCTGGAGTTTAGGAGGCCCATGTTTCCTCTCCTAGGCTGTTAGAAGGCTGCGCCTAAGCTCTCTCTCCCTCATCTCCTGAGTCTTTGAGCACGTCTGTTGCTTCAGACACACTAGGTTCTCACCTTTCTCAGAATATTCCTGGCCGTTTCACAAGTTCCTGACTTTTTCTTCCTGGCTCTATTCCTATTCTGCTTAGCTGAAAAAAACGAAAAGCAAAAACCAGAAAACTATCCACCAGTCAGGATTCATCTCAAATGCCACCACCTCCGTGAAGCCTTCCCTGACTGACACTTTTGGATTCCAACAAATATATATTTTATGGCACACAGCATACTGTAGTATAACTTATTTTTAATTACTGCCTCCTTCCACTGGACTAAGCTACCTGAGAACAGGGATGACTTCTTAACTAGTCTGGGTAACTGACATAGCTGCATTTTAGATGACATGTCTACTCTAAGAAATGTATTATTTTTTATTTTTAGAATATATGAAGATATGCATTCTGAGGGCATGGAAGTACCTCTCAAACTACTGTGATCATCCTGTCCCCAAGGTGAGTCTGTCCTCGTATTGTCCACAAACGCTTCATCCAGCATAATTCCAAGTGACAATGGGAAACAGGGGCTGCCGCCCCTCACATAAACAGCTCTCCACTGTGATGGGACTAATAGATTTGGGGGAGATTTATCCTGCTGTGTGTGCTTTCCTCCCCAAACATTGTGTGTTGCTTGCTCTCTTTAAGGCCTGACTTAATCGATGCTATGAATCCAAACCACATTCTCCTGTTAAGAATCCAGTGCTTCTGAGTATTAGCTTAGTGGCAATCAGTTTAACATCCCCATCATGGATTCTATTGTGAGAGGAGATATAAATTAGGCTTTAGATTGCTTATTCTGAGTAGCTCAGGAGAAGAATATTCATGAAATCATCTTGAAAATCCAGAAGACCCTATATACCATGGCACCATAATCCAGTTTCTTCCTCACTCACCCATCTGACATCTTCTGGGGGGAAAAATGAGTATTTTAGGCAGGAGACAAACTGAAGGGAAAGAAGGGGTTTGGGGGTGAAAATGGGGGTGGGCAGAAGAGAACTCTTGTTTTGGTGAAATGGATCCGCCCACTCGGTATACCAAAATTCTCCATCTGCTGGCTTCCTCTACTTTTCCACTCCATTTGACTCCCCCACCTGCAAGGTCAGCTGCTCCAAGGAGCAATTTATAAACTTGCAGCTCATATTGTGGTTGCTGTTCCAGGACTGACATGAAATTAAATCAGTCTTGAGTGCTGCAGGATACAAAAGCTACCTTCCGAGTTTACGGAGCCCTCCACAACTCCTCATAAATCTTGGAAAGGTAGCATTCCACCAGTAACTGCCCAGTTTCTCTGCTCACAAAAGGACCTTGAAATGGAAACAACGGAGTTTTCTTTGAGGCCATATTTCATACCATGGAGAGAAAGATGTATGTGGAAGCCACATTCTTAAATGCCCTTTTCCAACTCTAGGCGAGCACTGGGGAAGACAGTGTGAAATAAACCCTTAACTTATGCCTCCATGTTCCAAATTATGGAGACCACAGGATATGAAAACACCCACAAAAAATCTGTCTGTACTCACAAAGCTTCTTTATTGTTTTTCAAGAGTAGAAGGTAAGTTTTCAAAAACGCAGTGAGCCTAGAAACATGCCTTTGCTACAAATGTGTCACCCCTCGATGTCCAGAGACTCCAAAGCTTACTGCTGGGAGGCTCATCAGTGGACTGAGAAGGAAGCATATGCTGTCACGTGGTCCTGTTGAATCTACCCAATGGTAACTCATTCATGTATTCTTAAATGTTTCAAAACTTAGTCTTAAACGATGAACCAAATCTGCCTTAACATTGTGGGACACAGAGTCTGTTACTAAGTCCTACGCAAAGTGTCTTTTAGGCATTAACATTTATTTTCCCCAAAGCTCTCTGAGCAGAGATTATTATGATCCCCTGTGATGGTTAATTTTATGTGTTAGCTAGCTCAGCCACGGTACCCAGTTTTTGGCCAAACACCAGTTGAGATGTCACTGTGAAGGTATGTTTTAGTTGAGATTAACACTTAAATCCATTGACTTTGAGTAACGCAGTTTACCTTCTATAATGTGAGTGAGCTCTTCTAATCAGTGGAAGGCCTTAAAAAATGACTGAATTCCTCCCAAGAAAGAGGGAATTCTGCCTCCAGACTGCTTTTACACTCAGGCTGCAGAATCAGTCTTCCCTGAGCCTGAGCCCCAGGCCTGCCTTGCAAATTTCATACTCACCAACCCCCACAATCCATGCACCAGTTCCTTATAATAAATCTCTGTACAAATAAAAGGATAGATATTATATCTGTAGATATGTTGCATCATATATATGGAAAGAGAAAGAGTTCTCTGGAAAACTCTGACTAATAATCTCTATTGTACACATGATGAAACAAAGTCTCAGACAGATCCAATAATTTGCCCTCAGCCACACAGCTAGGTAGTGGCAGGCAGAGTATGGGGGCCATCTCTTTTGCAGGGCCATTCTCCCAATCAAACTAGAACCCCTATTCCTTTCAGCCTGTAGCCAATAACCACATGAGGGACACAGGAGAAGTTGCTTGTATTTAATCCTGTCATCACTTTATTGGAAAGCTTTTCACTACAGTCCGAGTGAGGGAAAATGATTTGCTTGGGATGAATGTGGCCACCAGTGCGTTATTTCCCTTAATCTAAACAGAGCCTCAGACACACTCCATTGATCACGCCTTCAAGCTGAAAGGTGGCCTTAAAGCCGGCCAGCAAATATTATGTTTCTCAGGCAGCCCTATGCTGTCAACCACATTTCCTGATCCACTCTGATTAGATATATAAACAGCTTCAGTAAAACAGAGCCTGAGCTTTGCTGTTAAAAATATAAGATAAGGTTCCATAAAGATTCATCAAGAGCAGAGATGCTGTCTAAGTGAGGCCTGAACTTGTGTGTGTGTGTGTGTGTGTGTGTGTGTGGTTAGAAGGGTCAGTGGGCAAATAACCCATGATTTATAATCATGTTTTAATAGTGGCTGGTGCTCCAGCTATGGAACACCTTGGTGAGAAGAAAGGGTTAAAAGAATTGAGCATGATCACAAAGTGGTCTTGCATTAAGGACCCAACACATAATTGACATTACTAAAAGTCACTTAGTCATTTTGCATCTGCTAAGAAGTATCACCCTGTCTTACCTAAGAACAGGAAGAAGTGATGTTGCCAGAAAGGTGCAAAATGCTTATGAAGGAAGGATAAGGATGCTCGGGGACACAAAGTAATGCAATGAACATCTTAAACCTTCAAAGCATCATGCCTGTTTCAATACATCTTGTACTATAAACACACACAAGGCAGGAAAGGTTTTTGGAATTTTATTATAGATATAAGTGTTTGGTTGGTACACATTTCAAAATATCCTAACATTTGCCCCAATGATGGACTAAAGGATTTTTCCAGCTCCAGTTTCTTTAAATGAAAACCTATGTCCTTTCCAGATAGTTTTTTGGGTGTGTTTTTCAGAAGGATAAAAGGACTATCAATATCAATTTTAAAATGCAAAATATAAAAGTGAGAGTAAAAAGAGAGCTCTCCAAAGTGCTCTCCAAGAGTGCTCTCCAAATGTAAGCAGTTAACATGTTAGATAAAGTTTTAATGTGCATGGATACTTGCATATAATCTCTAAAAGATATTCTGCTCAAGTGAAGGTTGATCACCTCTTTAAAGATCACCTCTTTAAAGACTACTTAAAATTTTCCTAAATTAAGCAATGCAGTTTCTCTTCAACACTGAAAATCATTGTTAGCATCTTTTGAGCATTTACTGTGTACCCAGAACTGTCCTGAATATTTTATACAAATTAGCTGAGAATATCCTGCCAGCAGCCAAATAACTGGCTGCTTTCCGCCTCCCCCATGCCCCAACTCTTAATCTCAGTCTATAAAATTATACATACTAACTTTAAATCTGTCATGAACTAGAATAGTATTCTCCCAGGCTAATGCCTGGTTTAGGTCAACATCAAATATAAACATCGCTGGGACTTCCCTGGCAGTCCAGTGGTTGACTCCACGCTTCTACTGAAGGGGGCACTTTCCCATTCCCAGGGTTTGATCCCTGGTCGGGGAAGTAAAATCCTGCATGCTGAGTGCTAGGGCTAAAAATTAAATACATAAATGTCTTTTATTTTCCTGGGATAGTAGTCTTATTTTCCTAGAATCATCAACCAGTGGTTCTTGTGTCTAGCTATTCATCAGAATTGTGTGAAGAGCTAGAAGGTGCTATTTTTCTCCCTCTTACTGAAGAAGTAACTGAGTCACATAAAATCACATAAATAATAGCCTGCAGTTGGACTGATAGTTAATGGAACAGCTACATGCAAACATAGAATGACTGTATGGCTGGGTTTTTTTTTTCTTTTTCTCACCTTTTTAAAAAAAGCTGGAATATACTTGATTTATAATGTTGCATTAGTTTCTGCTGTACAACATCATGAATTAGCCATACGTATACAAATATCCCTGTCTCTTGAGTATCCCTGCCAACCCTTATTTCCATCCCTCTAGGTCATTATGGAGCACCAAGCCGAGCTCCCTGTGTTACAAAGGCACTTGCCACCAGCTCTCTACTTTACACGTGATAATGTATATATATGTCAGTGCTGATCTCTCAGTTCATTCCTCCCTTCTTCCCCCACCCTGTGTCTACAAGTCTGTTCTTGTTCTCTACATCTGCACCTCAACTGAAGGTAGTGAAAGTGAAAGTCGCTCAGTCGTGTCCAACTCTTTGTGACCCAATGGACTATAGAGTCAACGGAATTCTCCAGGCCACAATACTGGAGAAGGTAGCTGTTCCCTTCTCCAGGGGATATTCCCAACCCAGGGATTGAACCCAGGTCTCCTGCATTGCAGGTGGATTCTTTAGCAGCTGAGCCACCAGGGAAGCCCTACCCTGCAAAGAGGTTCATCAGTACCAACGGGTTTTGTAAATTATACTTTAATTGGTCTTAGTGCTGTTTGTGCCTCTATAACAGCAATGTACTTTCTTTGTACAAGGTATACACTCACTAAACACTGAGTGATAATCAGGCTGCTTCGAAGGGTCCATTTGGGGGAACTTGGGCCAGCTCTCTGAGGCTTCCAGAAAAATGAGCACAGATAGACTAACTTTCACCCTTTCCTTTAGATCACATATTCTTAGGGCTTGGTTTCCATGTGCAAATAGGTTCGATTGCTAGACTGATTGGAGATAACCGGGCAGACTGATGTGGGGAGGCAAGCCCAGCTGAACAGACATCTGGAACCAAAGTCATTTTCAGGAGGAAAAGATACAACACAGACCCAGAATCAGAAGCTTAGGGAGGGGCTGCTGTCCTAGTTACTTCCTGTCTTCTCAGCCCTGAGCCAATCTCAGGATATCTTTGACATCACTTCCAACTTTTGCTTCTGAAGTGTCAGGGACCCCTAAAGAACAGTGCCCTAGGCATTCTCCAATGAGCATTCAGCAGCTTCCAGAACAAAGGCTCAGAACAGAGGAGTGGGGCAGGCATCTGATGAGCCCATTGCTGAATCAAGGCAAATTCTTCATGAGGGGCAAAAAGTGAATCTCTGATAAAACCCAGGTGTGGAGAGCCTTAGAGAAGGTTCTCCCCTTCAGTTTAAATCGGGTTGCTTGACAGGACATTACCAAGCCACAGGTGATGGGGAAGGACATGGTATACTTAATTTTTCATCTGTGGAAGAACATTCCGTTCTATGTGCTATTTTTAAAAGTTCCTGCAACGTAAGTTCCACACATTTTCTAAGGAAAGGAATTTTTTATTCTAAACATTGCACTCGGGGCTTTTACTATTACAGTAGGTTTTTTTCCTTCATTTTTTCTTAATTCCCAAGTACACAATGCAGAGATAAACAGACTTAGTCTTTTACCATTTACAGCTCTGAAGTGTTTATGTATAAATCCAGGAGCACTGGAGTTCAGTGCGTAGAGTGATACAGATCACATTACTCTGTCTTATGGGGTGTTCTTTGGTTGTAATTTCCTGTTTATTCAAGGTAAAGAAGGGTCTTGCTACCACAGACTGGAATCAGACATAAGCCGTTTGCACCTCTGAGAGCTGAAGTTCCAAGGACCATCTCTGTTTTTTTAAACAAGTGGTGTTTAACTCCTACAGGGTTTAGACCTGCCCATTTCCTCTTATGTTTATGCTCCATTGCTCTATTTACATATTTCTCCCAAAAGCCCTAGGAGAGCAGCTGCATACATTGTAATTTCTTTCCTTTATAATGTAACACCTTTTCCTCCTGTATCACATGGGCAACTGCTACCTTATGGCACACCAGCTCTCTTCTCCTGCTGTTCATGGCCTGCTGATTACCTAGTAATGTCTGAAATAAACATGAAGTTAACAGTGATTCGATTTCTAAAACAAATAGGACAGTTCTCTGCAGCCCCAACTTCACAAAATGCAGTTCATTCCATCGTACCTAAGTTTAGTTAAATTGAAATAAATATCCATCTCCCGAGCTGTCCAGGGAGGCTAGAGCTTTGCCTGTCCTTAATGCCTTCGTTATTATTAACTGGTTAGGGGCCCCTATATCACTGCCCTTCTTGCTATAAAGGTTTTCAGAATGCAACTGTGATTAGTGACTATGCCCTCTGCCTTCAAAGCAAGTACCTAAGAAATGCTCATTTTTGGTTTCTGACTAATCTTCCTATTTTCAGATGCAGTGCTGACTAATCTTTCTATTTTCAGATGTGGTGCTGAGTGGACTTACAGAAATGCAAAGTAAGGAGGTAGTTTAAGAATTAGCAAAAGTCTCTTAATGAGAAATTGACCTAGCATTGATCGACATCCAGATGGGTAGCTAGAACACATTTTGAGAGTGTCTTATAATCTTATACCTAGAACTACACATGAGCCCCTAGAGAAGGAAATGGCAACCCGCTTCTGGCCTGGAGAATCCCTTTGACAGAGAAGCCTGGCAGGCTCTGGTCCATGGGGTCACAAAGAGTCAGACCCAGCTGAGTGACTGGGCACACATGAGCCCATGCACAGCACAGTGATGGGAGTTAAATAAGCCGGAGCTTCTGGAAATTCTAAAGAACAGTTCAGTGATGACCCTTCTCAGTTTCTGTTTCTGTTCTGACTCACTTTCAACTCTCATAGGGTATCATAGTCGTTTATAGTGTTCTAAATATTGCCCCTCTAATCCAGTGTTTGTCAACCTTGGGCTACTGAATTCGGGGTCTCTGTCCTTTGGTTCTTTGTTGTGGGATCTGTCTTATATATTGTGGGACACTGAGTGATATACTCACTATATGCAAGTAGCCTTCTACTGAACTGAACTGAGCCTTCTCCCAGCCCAGTTGTGACACCCAAGATGTCCCTGTCTCTCATTCTCTGCCCCCCATTGAGTACCACGGCTATAATCCTATACAGCAGTGGTCCCTGACCTTTTTGGCACCAGGGACCAGTTTTGTGGAAGACAATTTTTCATGGGCTGGTTTTGGGATGGGTGCTTTTCATGTGTGGTTCTGGGATGATTCAAGCGCATTTACTTTTATTGTGCACTTTATTATTATTACATGAGCTCTGCCTCCAATCATCTGGCATTAGATCCCAGAGGTTGGGAACCCCTGCTGTACGGTAAACCCTACATATGAATGAATGAGTTCCATCCTAAGAGCATGTTTGTATGTCCAGTTTGTTCATAAGTCCAACAAAGTAAGTCTAGGTACGCAACTAACACAATCAGGTACATGTTGTAGAGCTGTCCTATCATAGGTTTATAGTACGTTTCATACAAATAATACATAAAGATAGCAAAAACTAAAGAAAGCATTTTTAGTGTTACGGAACAGTACTTTGAAAAGTACAGTAGTACAGTGCCACAGCTGGCACTCAGGGACTGGCATCGAGTGAACAAGCAAGAAGAGGATGAGGGAGACGAGGTGGGATACGGGAGAGCTGAAGGATCGTCAGCAATAGCAGACGGAGGGCAAGTGCAGTGTCACTCAAACTGACGCTGATAGACACGTTCAAGTCTGAAAGTTCACAACTTCAAGGTTCGTGTGTAGGAGACTTGTTGTCTAGTTGTCAAGTCATGTCTGACCGTTTGTGACCCCATGGGCTATAGCCTGCCAGGCTCCTCTGTCCATGGGATTCTCCAAGCAAGAATACTCGAGTGGGTTGCCATGCCCTCCTCCAGGGGATCTTCCAGACCCAGGGATCAAACCCACCTCTCCTGCATAGGCAGGCAGATTCTTTACCACTGAGCCCCCAAAGAAGCCCTGTAATTAGAATGCATGTGCTCAGTCACGTCTGACTTTTTTGAGGCCCCCTGGACTGTAGTCTGCTAGGCTCCTTTGTCCATGGCATTGTCCCAGCAAGTATATTGGAGTGGGTTACTGTTTTCTCCTCCAGGGAATCTTTCCGACCCAGGGATTGAACCTGGGCCTCCTGCCTTGCAGACAGAATCTTTACCATCTGAGCTATCAGGGAAGCCCAATAAGTGAGACTGTAGGCAAAGGAAGACAACCAAGGTGTGGATTGGTCTAGATAGAATATTTCATTAAAAAATATTGGGGGAAGTGAGCTTGTTTGTACAGAGAAGGGAAAGAATGGAAAAATAGAACCCACACTATTAATTTTTCAGTTTATAAAATTACAAAGGAAAAGTTATATGCTCACCAAGAAGGCTAGCTAGGGCAGGGGATAGAGGAAGAAAGTATAAAGTAAAACGTGGACCATCTGAGATTTTGCCTGTGCTGGCGATTGATGACAGGAAAACACTTGAAGAGATCTTGAATTGGATAAAGTAATTATTTTAAGAAGTGCATGAAATCATCATTATTGCAGCCAATTCATTTAATGGTGGTATTTGGGGTTCCAGTGGATAATGGGTCTGGTTTGGGGCTCCCTTGGGGGTCCCTGTTTATTAAACCATCTTCACTGCCAGTTTCTTCTTTCTGGCTCTGAGGAAGGCTGAGTGTGCTTTGTCCTGAGACTACCCCCTACCCCATGACCCACCCTTGAGCTGCACAGAAAGGCAGGGCTGGACCTCAGAGTGTAGATGATGAATAACCTCTGCCTGCCCGGTGAGTCACTGGCAGATTCTGCCTTTCCTCTGTGCTATCAGATATCGGACAAGAAAAAAGTGGGCTTCTTTTCCTAGCCTTACTGAAATATAATTGACACATTACATTGTGCAGGTTTAAGGTATATAATGTTTTTATTTCTTTATTTTTCATTGATTTTTTTTTAATCAGAGTATAATTACTTTGCTGGAGAAGGAAATGGCAACCCACTCCAAATATTCTTGCCTGGAAAATTCCATGGACAGAGGAGCCTGTTGGGCTTTACAGTCCATGAAGTCACAAAGAGTTGGCCATGACTGAACAACGGAGCACACACAGTTGCTTTACAATGCTGTGTTAGGTTCTACTGTACAGCAAAATTAATCAGCCGTGCATATACATATATCCCCTCTTTTTTGGATTTCCTTCCCATTTCGGTTGATTTAATACATTTATAAAATGCCACATGATTATCACCATAGTATTAGCCACCACCTCCAACCTGTCCCATAGTTACCATGTCTTTTTGTGTTGAGAACATTTAAGATCTACTCTCTTACTTAGATTGACAGATGAGGGAAAGAGACAGAAGGAGAACTTTTCACTAGGTACATTTTTAGGTCTTTTGGTTTTTGAAACACATGAGTGTATTAGCTATTCAAAAATTAAAATTACATTACATTTAAAATAAAACTGCCCGAGGACACACACACCCACCCACACACACAATCTAGTCTTTAGCAACATTTAAATTTTTGATACAGGATTATGATCTATAATCACCACACAGCTCTTCTTTTTTTCTTAATCTTTTCATCTTTTCGTTTTGGAAGTCTAGTCTCTCAAGCATGAACTTCAGATTCTACCCTCCGTCGCTCTTAAGCAAACTCTTCATGTAACTGATGATATTATTTACCATGTCCACATTCTGGAAGAGACAATGTCTTCAGGACCTTGGGTTGGGCCATCAGCCAGAGAAGTTCATCCTCTATATCCACGTGTTGGCCTGTATAATAGGCATTCAATAAATATCTGTTGAATGAATGAATAGTCGGTCAAGAAAGCTTAATTTCATTTTTATTTCTGGGGAAATTTTTGTCATATTCATAACAGTAATAGGATGAAGATGTGTTTTAAAGTCATATCTATCAGTTAAATAGAAGGATTTATTATGTGCTCACTAGAAGACAATTATCACAGTAGTAAATTGTGTTTGCCTTCAGGCTCTGTAGAACTAAAGTCAGCTGAAGCATAATGAGTAGAAAAGACCAAAGTATTGGGTTGACCTCAGAGTTCCTTTGGGTTTTCCCATAAGATGCTATAGAAAAACTTGAGTGAAAATTTGGGCCAGCCCAATAGCATGGCCATAGGACTGGCACAAGCTGAACAAAGAAAAACTCCATTAACATCCAATAACTATAGAAAATCAGTAGTTACTTAGAATGGTGGCTGGCACTTGTGAAGTGCTCCGTAAAGGTCAGGATGCTGATGATGGCATCATGATAACAAGATAATTTTAAATGGTATTTGGATAAGACATTAAATAATGTCCAATCACACTGATAAAGCTATTTCCTTTTAATTTTATTTTAATTATTCTGATGATCTCTAGAAATGTTGCCAAGTGGTACTAACATATCTTGTACACCTACTGATGTTCACTCTTTGAGCTGACCTCAAGTTCAGAGCTTACATTTAATACCATTATTCTGTTTTCATTGCATTTATCTTTATGATCATTTTCTATTTATTGCAAACAATATTGATTTTATTAATAGTGTTTAAAGTTTCCTTTAATATTTCTTTACATAGATAAAGCAAGTGAATTTAAAGAAAATATGAAGTTAGGAACAGAACAGAAGGTAGGTAGATCAGGCAAAATCCTGATGGTGGAAGGCTTAGGCATGTCTAAAATTTGCAAAAGGGACTTTCCTGGTGGCCCAGTGGCTAGGACTCTGGTACTCCCAGTGCAGGGGACCCAGGTTCGATCCCTGATCAGAAAACTAGATACCCACATGCTTCAACTAAAGATCCTGACTGCTGTGACTAAGACCTAGTACAGCCAAATAAATGAATAATGTAAAGTAGAAACAAGCCCCCAGAACTAAAGTTTGGGAGAGCACTTTGGGGCAGTTACTTGGACCCAGTGAACCTCCATGATCCAAATGTTTCTACTCAAAACTGATGCTGTACCGCCTGCGGGTGCCGCACCACCGCTGCCTGGCCACCTTATTGACACAGTGGCCCTGGAAGTGCTCCTCCCTGCATTGGATTACTAATGGAAAGGAGGGGACACCACATGCCAGCAGCTGCAGCACCCTTGCCAGATACATGGCCCCCTTTCCAGCTCTCCCTGCCCAGCTGGTAACTGGATACACTCACAGAATCCTGTTCAGCAGCAGGTAGATATCCTCCCCAAGAGACATAACACTTCTTCCAATCATGTGCAGGTAAACGTTAACAGCAGGGTCTCAGGGGAGGGCTGCTTTGTGCCAGTTGCTGATCACAGTGGTCTGAGTACTTCACCTTAGTTGATTGCAAGCATGGCTGACAGCCCTGTGATTAACACAAGGCTGACAAAATTCCTGAAGATTTGACAGTTGCCTGGGGTGGGTATGGGAAGCCAGTAGCAGAGGTTTCAGCACACCACTGTAAGCCATAGCCCTTGGAAGCATTCAATCATGGAACTGTTCCCCCCCGCACCCCAAGTCTGTCTTTTCTTCTAAAGTTATAAACTCCAGGAAAGAAGAAAACACATATGTTTTATTCACCATCCTAGCCTCCATGCCTAGCACAGTCCTGAGGACTAGCAGATGCCCTACAAATACTCATGGGCTAATGTTACTGGTGAAGGATGTGAGGGTAAAAGAAGTTCCCACAAAGGCGCCAGTATCCTTAAATACTGCAGATTTCTTTTTTTTTTCTTTTTAAACCATTAAATATACCTCACTGTAGAGTTCAGTGGCATTAAATGCATTCACATTGTTGTACAACTCTCACCATCATTTATCTCCCCAAGTTTTCACCTTCCTAAACTGAAACTCTGTCCTCATTAAGCACTAACTCCCCATTCTGCCCCTCCCCCATCTACCAATGTACCTTCTGACACTGTGATTTTGACTCTTCTAGGAATTTCACGTAAGTGGAATCAAACAGTATTCGTCTGCACTTACTGGATACTGGAAAATTCTTGCAGATTGCTTAAGCTCAGAAAAGTTTTGTTTTTTAACATTTTTAAAAATTATTTTTCTTTGAGCAACAGAGCATCATGGTTCCCAGTTTCAGAGAGCGAGTGTATCTTCTTGTAAGCCCGAGATGAGCTGGGGCTGGAAAGAAATAATTGTGGAAGTAGAACAGGTCAGGTCTCTCCCGGTTCAAGGGCTCCTTAAGCCCAGTTGTCTCTCCCATAAGCGCAGTCACCCTGCCACCTACAGGCCCTCCGGCTTAGAGTCCTACAACTCTGCTCCTACAAGCTGTCTCCTTGAGTCAGGATTGGCGGTCCTTCCCCGCTGACAGTGGGAGCATTCCTGCCTCTGCCACCCTGGGGTGGGGGCAGCTGGGATGAGCCAGGTGCGGCAGGGCACACATCCCCAACCCTGAGGTAGTGCGCCCAGCGGGGACTGGAGGTGGTGCGCGACCAGGGTGCAGCGCTGGTGGGCACAGGACGTGGGCACAGGACGCTTGTCCCCCCAGCGCTGTCTCCCAGGCCACCCGAGAGGCCACCTACACAGCCATTGTCGCCCCTGGATGTGGGCGGCGACAGGCTGGGGTGTGTGAAGCTTCAAATTTCTCTTCTCCTATAAATTTAGGATGGGGGACACATCTTTCCTCCCAGAAGCAGGGACCTGCACTCACCCTTTGGGGATTGCTTCAGTGGCTTAAAAAAAAGTCGTTCTTGTATCCTATCCCTCTGCCCTTTCTGCAGAGCCTGCGCGGGACTTGGTGCCATCTCCCTGGGTTTCAAAACCTCAGAAGCTGGCAGAGACTGGCTGAGACCAGAAGCAGGATGTTTCCCCCAAACCCGGCCCCCAGCCTGGAGAGAACCTACTTTTCCCACTCAGTATCTCTGGCCTGGGAGTTTATAAAGGGCTAACAAAGAAGCTCTATAGGTCAACATACCTTGGTTCTGTTTCCAATGCCCTCACTAAAGGGCTGCTTGGTGACCTCAGGCAAATTACTTACCTACTCTGATCCTTAGTTACTTTCTCTGAAAACGGATGGAACTGGACCAAGTAACTATTAATACTAAGGTCTTTTTCAGCTCTGATGGTCCAAGATGCTAATATTCTAGTTCCTGAGGATATGAAGCCTCTTGATGAAAGTGAAAGAGGAGAGTGAAAAAGTTGGCTTAAAGCTCAACATTCAGAAAATGAAGATCATGGCATCCGGTCCCATCACTTCATGGCAAATAGATGGGGAAACAGTGGAAACAGTGGCAGACTTTATTTTGGGGGGCTCCAAAATCACTGCAGATGGTGACTGCAGCCATGAAATTAAAAGACACTTACTCCTTGGAAGAAAAGTTATGACCAACCTAGATAGCATATTCAAAAGCAGAGATATTACTTTGTTGACTAAGGTCCGTCTAGTCAAGGCTATGATTTTTCCAGTGGTCATGTATGGATGTGAGAGTTGGACTGTGAAGAAGGCTGAGCACCAAAGAATTAATACGTTTAAACTGTGGTGCTGGAGAAGGCTCTTGAGAGTCCCTTGGACTGCAAGGAGATCCAACCAGTCCATTCTGAAGGAGATCAGCCCTGGGATTTCTTTGGAAGTAATGATGCTGAAGCTGAAACTCCAGTACTTTGGCCACCTGATGCAAAGAGTTGACTCATTGGAAAAGACTGTGATGCTGGGAGGGATTGGGGGGCAGGAGGAGAAGGGGACGAGAGAGGATGAGATGGCTGGATGGCATCACTGACTCGACGGACGTGAGTCTGAGTGAACTCCAGGAGTTAGTGATGGACAAGGAGGCCTGGCGTGCTGCGATTCACGGGGTCACAAAGAGTCGGACACGACTGAGCGACTGAACTGAGCTGAACTGAGGATATGAAAATATAACACAATTTCTTCCTTTAGGATAATTATATACTTATAGGGAAGAAGACTAACAGGTAGAAAACAAATGCCTCAGGCTTGTTTCTCATATGGCAAAACAAAACCTAATACAGTGTGTGTTTAAAAGATGCAGTGCTTATTCAGAATTCTCCAAGTGCAAGGCATTTAAAGCACTTGACTAGGAATGGACAACAGTCAAATAAAAGAATGAACAGTCCGCTGTTTCTAAAGACTTTATATATAAACACTTTTTTTTGAAAGAAAAAAGTATATTTACAGTAAGGGATATAAATGTAAAAGATTACAACACACAACAGCACCAAAATGAAGAATGGAGAAACTGAGTGTTGCAAAGAAGATTGAGAGGGAACTATAGCTGCCATTGGAGAAAGAAAACATAATGTCTTCCATACATCATTTGCATTATAGCTAGAACAGGAAACAAGGCTAGAGTGATCAGGTGACTTTTGTTGTTGTTATGGTTCTAGGTCAGGACTCAAGACAGTCCAAATATGTTCATACTGTCATTCAGTTCAGTTCAGCTCAGTCGTGTCCGACTCTTTGCGACCCCCTGAATCGCAGCACGCCAGGCCTCCCTGTCCATCACCAACTCCCGGAGCTCACTCAGACTCACGTCCATCAAGTCAGTGATGCCATCCAGCCATCTCATCCTCTGTCATCCCCTTCTCCTCCTGCCCCCAGTCCCTCACCAAATCAAAGTCTTTTCCAATGAGTCAACTCTTCACATGAGGTGATGACACCCAAATCCTATTTTCTATTAAGTACTATCATTCACTGCCATCTAGTGTTGAGCTGATGAATTTTTTTTTAATACTATATTGCCTAAATTCCTTTCCCCGCCTTATCAGGTTAAAGTGAGCATGCAAATTATCTCTCCTGAACATCTGGTCTTGTGCTGTGATGTCTGTGTGTGAAAACTCCTGTGTTGTCCCCCTGCTCCCAGCCAGGCAAGCCCTGCTGCTCGGAGGCTCTGTTTATTTTCTATTCATCTTCCCTGGACCTCCATCATTGGCTCCAGCCTCTGTCCATGGACTTTTCCTTCAGATGCGATAATCTCACAGGACCAGATGCATTAGTTGCTGGGCAGAACATTCTTAGCAGAAAGAGAAAGTCTATAACTCACAAATAAACTGGAAAGATGACTAAGAAAAGTGCTCCATTAAAAAAAAAAAAAAAACTCCAAATCAAGAGAAGCCTTTTAACTTTATGTTAAATACTTGAGTTACAAATGTTCTGAAAAATTTTTTTTAACTGACTAAAAGTTATTTAAGTAAAGGTCAATTTGTTTTCACGCTTGTCTTATGACTTTAGTAAACATATATCTGGGCATAAACAGAAACGGCCTTTACTTCAAATATCTTCAGTTACATTTGTCGACTAAAAGTCACAACCTGAAAGTAGAGAGTTGCTTTATTTGGTGGGACCGTTTAGGGTATGGAGACAGTATCTCACTAGCTCTGAGAAAACTGCTCCAAGGAGGCGGCGGTGGGGGACGGGGCAGGGGTCGGGTGCGAGGGTGGAGAGTCAGGCTATATACAAGTTTGCAACAAAGGTAGCAGGCAGTCAGGACCTCAGAGATAAGGTATCAAGGAATTTAGCTTTCTGTGTACAGGGAAGATGCAAGCCTCTGGGCTCGCTGAATTCATTCCTTTCGCATGCACCTCAGCTCTCTGGGGCCAACCCTGTTTCCTTGTCCACCTTAAGAGTGGTAGATTCGGCAGCTTCTTGCATCTCGCCGCTCCCCGCCCCCTACCCCCAGCTCCTCAGTAATCGCCGCGGGGATTGGTGGTATCTTCTGGATTGTACATTTGGGAGCCCTCATTCTCATTTGGAGGCCAGAAATGGCTGATGGCCGTGACATTTCTTATTTATTGATATGGAGGAGATATTTTCATTTCACAGTTTGTTCTAATTCCCTCATTTTATTTCAAACTATCTCCCATCGCTCAGTAAAATTCCTATTATAGTTGTTTTAGTGAAATCGTTTAAACAACAAAACAGACAAAATGTAAAAATTTAATTAGTTAGAAATAGAGTGAAAAGAGGATAATTCACTCACAATATTCAAATTTAAATCATCCGTATTCATAAAACACTATCTTAAGAATCAGAATTCTATCAACCTTCCTTTTGAGTAATTTGTATAAACCCTAAATAGAAATAAAACTGAAGTAGATTCAAAATCACATTTTGTAAGAGATAAAAATGATTGTTGTGTTCCCGAATCTTCAGAAGTAAGCTTATCTGAAGTTTGAATTAATTTCTGTGCTGAGGATGTAGGGCTAGGAAAAGAAACAGTGTTAGTGGAAACATTTTATTAATATATTGTGAACAGAAGATGTGTTAGAACAGGAAAATCCCTTGTTCTAGTCAGTTAGTTCACTCACTCTCTTCTTACCCCTTTCCTTTTAGTAAAGCAGATTTATTATTTCTGAAGATTTTCATCAGAAATCTCTTTTTGTTGTTGTTCAGTCTCTAAGTCGCGTCTGCCTTTTTGTGACCCCATGGGCTGCAGCATGCCAGGCCTCCCTGTCCTTCGCTATCTCCTGACGTTTGCTCAGACTCATGTCCATGGAGTCAGTGACGTTATCTAACCATCTCATCCTCTGTCGCCCCTTCTCCTCCTGCCCTCAGTCTTTCCAAGCATCAGAGTCTTTTCCAATGAATTGGCTCTTCACATCAGGTGGCCAAAGTATTAGAGCTTCAGCTTCAGCTTTAGTCCTTCCAGTGAATATTCAGGGTTGATTTCCTTTAGGATTGACTGGTTTGATCTTCTTGCTGTTGAAGGGACTCTCAAGATTCTTCTCCAGCACCACAGTTGGAAAGCATCAATTCTCTGATGCTCAGCCTTCTTTGTCCAACTCTCACATCCGTAAATAACTACTGCAAAGCCTCTTTTATGGTGCCGTTAAGCTATTCTTCATTCTTCTGACATATTCAAAAGGCTATCTTGGCTGTAGCCACTTGAGACTAGTTGATTTTGATAAAGCTTCTTAAATCCCGAGTAACTCTTTTCTGTAATGTCCATCCATTAGTTCAAGAGTTAGTAATTTATTGTGCTCAGTCACTAGTTGTGATTAGACCTTTCTCTACCACCTTGAGAGCCCAGGGTCAAATTTTCAGGAATTTTGCAAATCTCTCTCTCTTTTTTTCCCTTGCTGTTGATTCCTGTGGTTATGAGAGCAGGAAGACAGTTACGAACTAGTTCTTTTTTGGTTCATCATATTGGTGGCCATGGACCAGCAGGTACATGAATCGGTGGTCTAAGTCCCTCCACGTCGTTAGCTTAGAGGAGAAAAGGAGAGAGAGAACTCTGGGAGTGGATGCACTAGGCTATATGACGATCTTAACTCAGAGTGAGATAAAGCAGCCTTTATTTGTGTTTTTCATTTTTTGGCCACAAAGCATGTGGGATCTTAGTTCCCCAACCAGGGATTGAACCCATACCCTCTGCATTGGAAGCGTAGAATCTTAACAACTGGATTACCAGGGAAGTCCTAAGCCTTCTTTATTATATCATGCACTTCAAACTTCCAAAGTTCTTTCTAAAGAAAGTTCTACTGGTAGGAAAGGATGTCGTGATGGGCCACGCCATATCACACCTGCAGTCAGAAAAATTGCCGCTACCTTTACCATAGGGCCCTAGGCAGGCTTCTCTCCATCATTTAGACGGTCTGACCTAAGTGTCGGCAAAATCCCTTGACTCAATAACTGGCTCACAGTTGAAAGAGGAATGGAATGGCTGAAAATAAACCATAGTAAATTCTTGAGTAAAAAGAGAAATAAACATGTAGAATTTATAGCTAAATAAATTTGGTTTCCAGAAAATTGTGCTGCTCACCATGGGCTTTCAGCTATTATCCCATTGCCCCATAGACAGCCAGGAAGAAAAAGAAGGCCTTTCCTGGGATATGAATTAACTAGTTTCTAATGTACTTTCTCAAGATTGCTTTTCTGTTTAATACCTAATCTCTTGCACAGCATTGTACCATTTCAAAACCCTGATTAAGCCAAGTTGTCTTTGCCTTTTAACTAAGACAGCCTCCCAGAGGCTCAGTGATCAAGAATCCACCTGTAATGCAGGAGACAAGGATTTGATCTCTGGGTTGTGAAGATCCCCTGGAGAAGGAAATGGCAACCTGTTCCAGTATTCTTGCCTGGGAAATCCCATGTACATAGTCCATGGGATCGCAAAAGAGTTAGTGACTAAACAATAGCCTCCTGGGAATGCTTCTGGTCTAAGTTCCATGTCTTCTCCAGGTGAGGTGCCTAGCATCAGAAATGGCTCAACACTGTAAGGAGCTGCCTTCTTCAAACAGGTGTCAGAATTTTGTGATTTTTCCCTTCTAATTTGTGGTAGAGATTGCTGATTGACCGCCAACATCCATTAATCCATTCTTTCAAAGAATAGCACACAGCTGCATGGAGTAAGAACTGTATTTCTCAACTTCTCCCAAAGCAAAATGTAGTCATTTTGCTAAATCCAAATAGTATATATGCAGTATAATACATATAGATCCTAGGAATCTTCTTTAAGAGACCATTGCTGCAGTCCTTTTTCCTGTTCCTTCCTGCTATCCACAGTCTAGAACCTTAGGTGCCAACATTTTGGACCTTGAACACAGGGCACATGCTTGGATGATGTGCAAAGGATTCTATGGAGCAAGGTGGCTATATTAGCCCTGTATTCCTTACCTCTAGCCGTTATGATGACACAGAGAAATCAAACATTGGTTTATATCATTTTAACTTTAAACGTTTCATTTATATGTATGTTATTTTGAGATTTGCTCTTGTAAGCAGATCTGTTACGAGGTGAATTGTATCCCCTGTGAAATCCATATGTTGAAGTTCTAACCCCCAGTGCCTCGGAATGTGACCTTATTTGGAAACAGAGTCATTCAGATGTAATTACGATGAGGTCATAAGGTGGGCTTTAATCCAAAATGACTGATATTCTTACAAAAAGGAGAAATTTGACACAGACATGTACAGAGGGAGAATCCCAGGTGAGAATGAAGACACAGATCTGGGTGATGCTTTCACAAGCCAAAGAATGCCAGTTGTCAGAAACTAGGTGAAAAGCATGGAGAAGATCATCTCTCATAGCCCTGAAAGAACTGACTCTGCTAATACCTTGATCTTGGACGTCTAGTCTCCAGAATTGTTAGATAATAATTTTTCTCTTGTTGAACTACCAGTTTGTGGTACTTTGTTATGGCAGCCCTAGCAAACTAATACACTATCCTAACCAAAGTCTGTATGAAATAACCAGGACAATAGCCTTACCACTCAGATAATAAGAACAACATGATCTGCATGCCCACTTGAATGTCTATCATAATCTCTTGCTGCTGCTGCTGCTGCTGCTGCTGCTGCTGCTGCTGCTGCTGCTGCTAAGGTGCTTCAGTCGTGTCCAACTCTGTGCGACCCCATAGACGGCAGCCTACTGGGCTCCCCCGTCCCTGGAATTCTCCAGGCAAGAACACTGGAGTGGGTTGCCGTCTCCTTCTCCAGTGCATGAAAGTGAAAAGTGAAAGTGAAGTCACTCAGTCGTGTCCGACTTATAGTGACCCCATGGACCGCAGCCTACCAGACTCCTCCATCCATGGAATTTTCCAGGCAAGAGTACTGGAGTGGGGTGCCATTGCCTTCTCCCATCATAATCTCTTAGCAGTTACTGAAGAACAGTTTCGGCCAGATCTCAGTTTATGTGGCATGCCAAACCAAAGGAATATAGTGACTGTCCCATGAAAGTACAAGTACTCTATCACCAGGAGTGTGTTGCTGCTGCTGCTAAGTCACTTCAGTCATGTCTGACTCTGTGTGACACCATAGACAGCAGCCCACCAGACTCCCCCGTCCCTGGGATTCTCCAGGCAAGAACACTGGAGTGGGTTGCCATTTCCTTCTCCAATGCATGAAAGTGAAAAGTGAAAGCGAAGTCACTCAGTCATGTCCGACTTATAGCGACCCCATGGACTGCAGCCTACCAGGCTCCTCCATCCATGGGATTTTCCAGGCAAGAGTACTGGAGTGGGGTGCCATTGCCTTCTCCAAGGAGTGTTTTAAGCACACCCAAATGTTAGTTTATTTTAGTTCCCACATAGAATACTCTCATTTCAGTGGAGCAGCTATCAGCATTTCAGTCAAAAGTGTTATATTTCCCATCATTGACTCCTCCTGGTAGAATGAATACATGAATGAATGAGATGGAGCTGACTGACACTAACTGAAGGAATTTTTATACATCAGAACTTTCCACTAAGCACTGGCTATATTGTCTAAAGGTAGGACTTCTAAGGTTATATGTCCCTGGATTCAAATCCCAGCTCTCTTTTACTTGTCACATCATCTTAGAAAACATTTTGTAATCATTCCATACCTCAATTTCCCCATCTGTAAAATGGGGGAAACATAATAGTTATTTTCTTCCCAAGTGGTTACGATTTATTTTACGTGAACTACTTAGAATGGTTCCTGCCATGATGTCCTGTTTGTACTGGCTCACAAGGACTGATAGTTTACATCTTTTCTGAATCTACAAATCTTCCCATCCCCATATTCGGTGATGTCATATTAGTAGCTTGCAGTAATTGGCCTTGGGGAGAATATTTACACCATGGAAACTGGCAAATGTTACACATCAGAGGCTGGCTGGCCAGCATGACTTTGATTAAAAACTACCCATTAGTAAGTTTTATATAAATGCTCACATTATTATTATTATTAGCCAGTAGGTACTCCTATTCCCTGTGGGTTTGAGAAGGCATTCTGCTAAGTAAGTAAATAATTTTGAGTTAAACTAACACTTATAGGATTCCTTTAGAAGTTGATTACCTCAAGGGAATCATTACATACATTTGTGGTCTTTAGATCTTAATCCTTAATTCACTTGAAATTGATTTTTGGCTCCATGGAAGTAGAAACTGTGTCTGCTTCTCTCATTGCTGTAGCCCCCACACCTACCAACAGAGAAAGCACTCATAAATATTTTCTAAATGAATAAATAAATGAATTAAAATTTCAAAGGGCTTTCACATCTATTTCAACTTTTTCTTAGCTGTCAATAAGTCAAGATTTATCCCCAATGCCTGGTAAGGAAACTGAAATCCAAAGAAGTGCCTGATTGCTGCTTTGCTTTCTTTCATTACATTAGGTCCATTAGCTCAGCATTTCCCAAAATATGTCCCATAGATTGTGAACTTTGAAGGATGTTAATAGTTGCCATGTGACAGGGGATCCGTGGGTAGTAAATATCAAACTTACTATGTTATAAAACCAAAATATATTGGTTTGTTCACTACAGGTTTTATCAGAGCCCTTACTAAGTCAGTATGCATTGTGAAACTGGAGTGGGGGTGGTTAAGTATGAGCATTTCCTGTATTGGATTGTAGGTTTTTAAAATCATGTATGTAATAATAGTGTGAAACAATCACCAGAGCAGTGCTTCTCCAGGCCAGAATACTAGAGTGGGTAGCCTTTCCCTTCTCCAGGGGATCCTCCCAACTCAGGGATCGAACCACGGTCTCCCACATTGCAGGCAGATTCTTTACCAGCTGAGCCACAGGGAACCCCAAGAATACTGGAGTGGGTAGCATATCCCTTCTCCAGCAGATCTTCCTGACCCAGAAATCAAACTGGGGTCTACTGCATTACAGGCGGCTTCTTTACCAACTGAGCTATCAGAGAAGCCCCTGAATCACCAGGGACCTTGTTAAAAATGCAGATTCTGACTCAGTGGGTCTAGGTTGGTGCTGGAGACTCTGCATTTCTAACAAGCTCCCAGAGGATGCCCATGCTGCTGGTCTAGCAGGCCATGCTTTTAACAGCAAGGCACTAGAACATTCCAGAATCAAGAGTCATCTAGCATCTCAGTGAAAGAGTAGGTGACATCCCTGGAACATATGCTATTCACCATGAGAACCAACTGTTGAAACAAGTATCCTGTTTGGCTTGGGCAGATGAGGGAATATGGGGGATTCCCTGGTGCTTCAATCGATAAATAATCCACCTACAATGCAGGAGATGTGGGTTCGATTCCTGAGTTGGAGAAAGGCATGGCAATCCATTCCAGTATTTTTGCCTGGAAAATCGCATGCACTGAGGAGCCTGATGGGCTATAGTCCATAGGTTTGCAAGGAGTTGGACATGACTGAAATGACTAAGCACGCATGCACGAGGGAATATGGGACAAACCCATATGAAGAGCAAGATTTGGAGAGAGCAGAGGGCAAGACTAAATTTTAGTAGCATGAATAGGGCAGGTCTCATTCAACTAAAGTTTAGATAGTAGATTAATTGGGGAAGGGACACAGGGAGGAATCAGTATCTTTTCAATTGGCATATGGATTAAAACAGCTTCATTTTTGTCAATAAAAATCAGGTAAAAGAGGAAGAAAGCCAGACCCAGTAATGGTTCAGATTTAGTTATTATTTTCTCTCTCTACTCACAAATTCAAATTCCAAGGGTTATAAACTCTTTACTATTTTAAACTTTTAAAACTTTGATTTATTAGGGAAAATGGGATTTTAATGTCAGAAATTGGAAGGGGGAAAAAGTGGGCTGGGATCAAAAGAGGTTAACCTTGGGTCAGATGAGGAAGTAATACTAAAAATATAATCAAGAGTCTAAAGGCTTCCTAAACCCTCCTGTCTCCAAAGACCCATCTTTCTGACCAGGTCCTCTTCTAGTCTGGGAACCTAATTTTGGCACCTGCATTACCCCAGCAGCTGCTACTCTCTGCCACAGCCTAGCAGACTCTTCTCTGGTGGTTCCTCAGCAACTATGTTTTAATAACCTTTGTGGGTCACACAATTCATAAACGTAGAGCTGGGATTAGGCTAATGGAGGTGTGATAAGATTCTCCCGCAGTATTTCTATCAATGATTCATGACTACCAGGTATAGCTTGACACATTTTGATAACTTACTTGAAACAAAAAGGTTAATAACTCATGACTTCCTAATAGATCAAAACTTTTATCAGTGTAAAGCAATATATTTTTCTAATTTTAAATTTCTCCCTTGAATTCTTTGTGTTAAGTTCATTTTGTCACTCCTGTTGCTTACATTTTCACATTTACCTTTGCTCATCTTTCTGTAATGCTGGTTTAGATTATTCTCTAGTTAATTAAATTTCTTAAGCCAAATGGAGAGTATTTTTGCTTTTACTAATGTTTATATTTGTTGTCAGAATTGATAGGTTTTATTATTTTTCTGTTGTTTATGACTTTGGATTTTTGTGGGTCTCAATGTTTTCCTTTTGTTTTTAATGCTTTGGTTATATTGATTCTTTTTGCTTATTTTCTTCTCTATTTTAGTGCATTGACATGCATTTATTCTGTTTAAATTATGTTTGTAGTTACTTAAAATTTTTTGAAAAATAATCTAACCTATATTTCTTTAGTTTCAAATGTGACACTTTAGTCACAAATGATGCACTATCTTTAACTTTTATTTGAGTAGAATCAACTCTTTGCTAAAATAATGAGTGATGCAGTATGTTTACTATCCCCTGATCACCATGCATAGCTGTGAAATGCAAATGATTTGATCTTTTTTATAGTTACCAGAACTGTCAGTGGTCAATACAGAAGATATTGATATAATCTACAGTTATGTTGCACTGGCTTGGTCTTTGAAATCTATACAATGGAAATT
The DNA here is from genome assembly GCF_016772045.2 of Ovis aries. NCBI lineage: Eukaryota > Metazoa > Chordata > Mammalia > Artiodactyla > Bovidae > Ovis > Ovis aries. The sequence continues at coordinate 48,562,718 of NC_056062.1, forward strand.
TACAAAGAGGTTTGTCACTTTCCCATAAACATCTGTGTCCTGTGTTGTATACATACATGTTATGTACATGTTACGCTGTTCTTGATCTCTTGAAACATTTGTTGATAAGTGAGAATTCATAAATGTCCCTTTTTCCAAAGTATGGAACACACTTAGGCATGATCAGTTAAAAATGAGTTTTAAAACATCATAAAACAACTATGTGTGCCCAATAGGACCTCAGAAAGCATTCTTTTCTTTGTGTTTCAACCCTGTGTTTTATTGTTCCTGTCTTATCTAGTGAAATTGTCGTACACGTCAAATATACTCCTCATTATGGTGAAAAATGAAACAAAAGGTGCTTTTTTTCCATTACCTTATATCCTGAAATAGCCAAAATATATACACACGGCACCAGAAGAACAGAAAGTTTGCCTTTTTCTGACTTGTTTTTAAAGTGCAGTGCAGACAGGCTAATTCCAGCTGGGATTTCTGTGGGTCACAAGTGTCATTAGCTGTGCAGGGTTGAAGCCCCTGTCTGGGGCTGACTCTAGAATATTTACATGGTCAGGTTAAGCTGGAAGTGTATTTTTGTTTGTGTTGCCTTAAATCTTCTTCTTTGAAGGGTATGATAGCTGCTGAATGACTAAGTAGTTTTTTTTTTAATCAGTGACACTTTCTTTGTTTAATATAAAAGCATCTGATTCAATCTCAATAAAAAGTTTCAAGTTACACACATAGAATTCTGTATATGAGCACAAGAGCCTCAGTGTGTAGTCATAGTTTGCTATCTACCCACTTGATCTGTATCATTTGAAATGTACTGTTTAAATCTGACTTTATATTTCAGAAATTATCTTCAGTAGTAACTCAATATATTCACTTGTGAATAATTCATAGAATGTCATTTTTCAAAATATGAAGATATGTATATATATCCATGTGAGCTCAAATTCTGCAGCCAATTACTTCTTCTGATACTCTGTGTATATGTGCATGCGGTCACGATTCAGTTGTGTCTGATTCTTTGAGACCCTATGGGCTGTAGCCCACCAGGCTCCTCTGTCCATGGGATTCTCCAAGCAAGAATATTGGAGTGGGTTGCCATGCTCTACTCCAGGGGATCTTCTCAACCTAGGGATCAAACCCATATTTCCTGCATTACAGATGGATTCCTTACTGCCTGAGCCACCAGGGAAGTCTTACTCTGTGAATGTAATATTTTTCTATGATAATAGTTTCCTTAAATATTTTTTTAAAAGAAAATATTAACAATAACCAAAAACATTTAAAATTGTACTTATTTTTGTGAATGCCATTTTTGAATGGATGATTTAATCAAAACACCTATTTGACTTTCCTCATTCATCCCTTCCCAGCAGGTAAGGAAAGGATAGGAAACATTTTACCCAAGCGGTAGAGCTGCGCCCAACCACAGAGGCCTTCCCCGCGTTGTTTACTTTAGTTACTTGCTTTTCAAATTATAAACAACCTTAAAAGCTAAAAAATAAATTTTCAAACAACTTAACACTTTTTTGGCCCTGTTTTATTCTATTTCAATGTGGATTTCAAGAGTTGTGTACCAGTCTTGGGAAAAACAAGAAGCACCAATTCAGCTTTTCACAGTTAACTTCTCTTGCTGAATCACCATGTGCAAAGAACAGCAATGAAGCCCCGGGTATTATATTCATAGCAAGGAACTTGCCACATTTTTATGTTTCTTATCGTAAACCTCTCTCTCTCTCTCTCTCTCTCTCTCTCCCTCTCTCTCTCATGTGCCTCAGTCGTGTCCGACTCTGTGACCCTACAGACTGTAGCCTGCCAGGCTCCTCTGTCCATTGAATTTTCCAGGCAAGACTACTGAAGTGAGTTGCCATTTCCTCCTCCAGGGGATCTTCCCAACCCATGGACTGAACCCTTGTCTCTTTCGTTTACTGCTTTGGCAGGCAGATTCTTTACCATTGCACCACCTGGGAAACCCTAGGATTTAAAATGTTAGTAACAAACATATGTCAAAAATATTTTCACAGAATTTAGCTTTTTCTCTCACTGGCTTTTCTTCAGAGTTTAAAAAAAAAAAAAAAAAAAAAACCACTGCCTTAAAAACTACTTAAATGAAAACTACTTTTAAAATGTAGCATTTTGAAAAATTAGACCAGTCACATAGGTGGTGCACTTCTACACTTCATTTTATAAAATTAACATAGTCCATGTTTCAAAGTTCTATGGATTGTCATTTATCAGTTTATGAAAATTTCCGAAATCCATGATTTTCTCCCATTTTTTGGCAGTGTCACTTATCAGCTTGGGTCAAATCCATTTTAAGGCAGCACAGCAATTGTAGGAAGGTAAAATGTGCAAACAGGGCTTGTGTGCTGAGTGGTAAGACAATGGTGATTTGAATGAAAAAGGGCCCCTTCATTCCTCAAGACTAAGAAGGAAGGACAGCACTGACCGTTAGACTCCAGGCAGCACTGTACCTGCTGCAGAACTGGGGTTCCACTCCTCTGAGTAGAGGGCCAATTTGGATTAATGCATTTCTCATCTTATTTAAATTTGGAAGATTGCATATGTTTTACAGATCTATATTTGGCAAGGTTTTCAAAGTGACACTGCATGGTGGGAACTGCAGATGTTCTTACAGGCAGTTCTGTGTTGTTCTGGGGACTTCCCTGGTTTCTGTGACATACTCAGCATTTGAGGCAAAACCCTGCAGGCCATCAGGTGTCTGATGACCAACTGTGTCTGCTGGGGTGGAAGAGACTTTGAGTCCCTAGCTGAAAACTGCAGTTGGGCTTACTGGTTTCCTTCCTTCTGAGGACCTAATCTGTATCTCAATGGCTGAGGACACCACCCCACATGACAGTAAATTTGGGACTTGCTGGTTTATCTGATTGTGAACATAAGAGATGTGGATTCGATCCCTGGGTCAGGAAGATCCCCTGGAGGAGAGCACGGCAACCCACTGCAGTATTCTTGCCTGAAGAACCCCATGGACAGAGAAGCCTGGTGGGCTGTGGTCCACAAGGAACATGTGGTCCATAAGGTCGCCGAAGAGTTGGACAGGACTGAAGCCACTGGAGCACACAGCACAAAAGCTCTTGTGTCTGCTGAGGTGTTCTGAAAGCAAAGATAGGTCTGCACTCTTCAACCCCACTTCCGGTTTGTCTCTTATGGTTTCCTCAGACAACTTTGGCTTCTTCAGAATCAAAGCTTTGTGTCTGCACAGAATGTGGTTCTTGACTGAGCTGGACAGTGTTGGCCTTTACTGAGTCAATTTGCAGCTACTTGTCTCCCATATGTTCCTTTTTTTATCCAAGTCCTTAATGGAGATTAAACTGAGGATCCTGCTTTGTCCCTGGACCACATCCACAGAAGGTCCTGATGAAGAATTCGAGTTCTGAGAACAACTGTCTGAGGGGCTATAGCAGAGTTGGTTGTTATTCTCACAGAGTCCTGAGCTTCAGGACTGCTTCACGATTAGATTCTTGCGGCTTGTGTAGGAAGTGCTGGTGAGACCCTCCCTTCAGGTTTTGCTGGTACTGACACTGTCCTTCCTTTTCAGAAGCCATAATCACCCCTCTCCTCCTTCCCTTCTCTACCAATTTTTAAAAACAGCTCAACAACAACTGAAGTTGTAAATTTCTCTTCCTAGAGTTTTCTTTCTCAACATGTGTGCTTCGTCACTCAGTCATGTCTAATTCTTTGCCACCCCACAGACTGTAGCCCACCAGACTCCTCTGTCCATGGGGATTCTCCAGGCCAGAATACTGGAGTAGGTAGCCTATCCCTTCCTCAGGGGACCTGCCTGACCCAGGAATTGAACTGGGGTCTCCTGCATTGCAGGTGGATTCTTTACCAGCTGAGCTACCAGGGAAGTATTAATACAAGATTAATGCAGATTGCCACAGTGAAAAAAAGGCAGAAAAGTGGTGTTTCAGTTTCTTCCACCAGTTAGAGGAAAATCATTCAACTTCTCTAGGACAAGAATCGACAGAAAAGGGGCACTAAACTGCTTTTCAGAGGCAGGCTGGACCAGTTTTCTTAGTATCTCTCAGGCTTATAGTGTTTATTATTTTCCCTGATTTTTATTATTTATGTATTTATGTTCATTGAGCATCTGTTATTATCTATTACTCAAGGCCCTGTGCCAGAAACTACACAAGATAAAAGAAAAAAGAAACAGGATGGAATTCTTTTTAAATAGAAATTTATTTATTTTAATTGGAGGTCAATTACTTTACAATATTGTATTGGTTTCACCATATATCAACATGAATCCACCACAGATATACATGTGTTCCCCATCCTGAACCCCCCTCCCTCCTCCCTCCCCATACCATCCCTCTGGGTCGTCCCAGTGCACCAGCCCCAAGCATCCAGTATCATGCATCGAACCTAGAGATGGAATTCTTTAGATTGCTTGAGACTATTCATGATAGTCAATCACTGACCTCAAGAGTCTACCCCCTAGTAGCCAGTGCAACAGACAGAAGTGGCAAAGGAGAAATAAAGTCTCCAGTTCAAAGGAGGCAGGGAGCACCATCTTGGGGCATTAGGAAAGACTTCTACGTGGAGGTGCCATTTAAACTAAAGTGGGAAAAAGTTGGAGAGAGGACACAGAGGACATTCTGGGTGGAAAAGAGATAGTAAGAGGTACGGAGATGGGAAACCATGAAGTTTTTTTTTTCCATTAATTTTTTAATTGGAGAATAATTGCTTTACAATGTTATGTTAGTTTCTGGCGTACAACAATGTGAATCAGTCATAAGTATACATATGTCCCCTCCCTCTTGAACCTCCCTCTCACCCTCCACCCCATCCCACCCCTCTAGGTTGTCACAGAGCACCAGCTTGAGCTCCCTGTATTATACAGCTTCTCCCCATTGTTGTTGTTCAGTCGTGTTCAACTCTTTATGACCCCATGGACTGCAGCACACCAGGCTTCCTTGTCCTTCACTATCTCCCTGAGTTAGCCCAAACTCATGTCCATTGAGTCAGTGATGCCATCCAACCATTTCACTCTCTGTTTCCCCCTTATCTTCCTGCCCTCAGTCTTCCCCATCATCAGGGTCTTTTCCAATGAGCTGGCACATTGTATCAGGTGGACAAAGTATTGGAGCTTTAGCATCAGTCCTTCCAATGAATATTCAGGGTTGATTTCCCTTAGGATTGACTAGTTTGATCTCCTTGCTGTCCAAGGGACTCTCAAGAGTCTTCTCCAGCACCAGTTTGAAAGAATCAGTTCTTTGGTGCTCTTCCCATTAGCTATCTGTTTTACATATGGTAATGTATATGTTTCAATTCTACTCTCTCAATTGGTCTCAACCTCTCCTTCCCCTGCTGTGTTCACAAGTCTGTTCTCTAGGTCTGTTTTTTTCATAATATATACTGTCACTCAGCACTCACCTGTTTGTATGACAGTGTCTGGGAATGTGTGTGTTGGAGGACGGGGGAGGACACCACTGTGTCCATCTCTGGAGCAGAGATGAGTCCTCTGCGGGGGTGTACACCATGACAGTGAGCAGCTGTCAGGAGTTCTTACTAACTGGACAGGGGGCAACTCTGTTATGTCCTGCAGACATAATATCCAGTGGAAAGAAGTAAGCAAGAGAACAAGAAATAAGTAAGAACAAGAAGTAAGAAAGAGAGCACAGAAAATCACCTATGTAAGTAAAAACACACCCCAAACTTAACACTGTTCAACACAACACAAAAATGCATACCCAGGCAAATACATTCATTAAAGAGGGTGTTTCCTGGGTGGAGAGTACCATGAGACTTGAGGCGAAGAGGAAAATGAAATAAGAGAAGGACTTTGAAAGATCAACGATGAGGCGTTGATCATACTTTGTACTGGACATCAAAAGAAAAAGGACATAGATGATGGAGGTGTTTTGCAAACCTCAAAAATAAACATATTAATAATAGAAGGCTTACACAATAATCCTTGGGGTGACTATATAGATTTTACATTTATTATCAGCAGCAGCAACAAAATATACAGAAATAACAGATGCTACATATAGTAAAATTCATGTATAACAGAAGGTCTATTAATTGGGGCCTCATCTCAAAGTGACATCAGGTGTGTTAGGAGCAGCCTGAAGGTAGGGAATTTATTCTGGTGGGAACACAGCACACAGGGTTCCAAGCACAGAGTTTTTCAACCCAGCGTTTTAACACCAAGTGGTAGGATCTAATACAATACTTCATTGTCTAATGCATTTCCCTACTGTAAATTATTAAGCAGGGATCCAGTATTGATATTTGTATTCTAGCTTAATAGTTATTACACATATTACTCCTTATCATTACAATGTGTGTTCTAGTAAATGAGCTTTCTACCCACTCAAATAATTCGAGGTAAAGTCCAACCTGAACTTATTAGCAAGGATAATCCCTGTACCTGGTGACTGGCAGAAAATATGAAGAGAAACAGAAAGTCTACCTTTTATATAGAATACAGGAACCATGATTTCACAAATAGTGAAATCAGAATCACATTTCTGCTTTTTCTTCACTCTTGTCAAATTGGAATGTAGACCCAGTAAGTCACATAACCCCCCATCTGACCATCAGGAACCCGTTGCACAGTTGGACAACTAATACTTAAGGGCTGTGTGTTTTTGCCTTTACTGCCCTCAAAACACAATTCCATTTGCTATTCCTTTGTTCTAACTGCTGTTTCTTAAACCTGTCTTGAAAAGAACTGTGGTAATCTTCATCCTCTGTCTCAGAGATGATTTCCATCTTCTGAATAATGAGTTTAATAAGTTCGTGCTGTTTTTCCAGAAGAGAACCAAGATCCTTCAGCCTGAAAGGAAACACATTTCATGGGTTAATTTCCAATCATCCTTTCAGTCCTTGAGTACAGAAAGCCTACTGGGTTCTAGATCCGATTAACTGGTGGCCTTCCCTGGCGGCTCAGATGGTCAAGAATCTGCCTGCAGTGCAGGACACCTGCGTTCAGTCCCTGGGTTCGGAAGATCCTCTGGAGAAGGAAAATGCACTCCACTCCAGTATTCTTGCCTGGAAAGAAGATGGACAGAAATCCTATGGACAGAGGAGCCTGGCAGGCTACAGTCCATAAGGTAGAAAAGAGTTGGACTCGACTGAGTGACTATCACTTTCACTAGTCATGATCCTCTTAATGAATACATATTTTAAAAGTTTAAGTGATTCTCCCAAGTTTAATTTTCATCCCCATTTTAGAGATTAAACAGTTGCACAGGAAGGTTAAACGCCTTGCCTAGGGTCATGCAGTTAGAACACAGTTGAGTAGGTCTTTGAAAGCAGGTAAATTAGCCCTGAAGCCCTCAGGCTTCACCACTGAACACTGCATAGTTTCTCCAGGGATCCTCAAAGCTTCTAGAGTTTTGATGTAAGAATTCAGACAGCTGATGAAGAACACAGTTTAGGATACTGTTGGGCAAAATGATCTGTCAGTAGCAGCAAATCAGTTGTTGGGTCTAAAAAGAAACAGTCTCAAAATTCTCAGTATACTAGCCACATCATCAATTAAAGCATGACAATATAGATAAACACAATTAGACAATATAGACTTTTACTATTCATCATTATTTAGAGTGTTAAAATTTTAAAATACAGATAAAAGGAAAAATACATACCGGTACTTTTGCTTCATTATTTCTGTTTCTAAAGATGTATCAACATTTGGTATTTCTTGTCTCGTTTCATGGGGGCAAAAGATATAATGAAACACACCACGCTATGGGATAAGAGATTAATAGTTATTCAGGTAGAACTCCATTCAGGAACTAGTTCCTGAACAGGTGCCATCAGTCAACTACAAGGCGGGCATGCCAGCACAAATATTCAGAGACACAATCATGGCCCTCAAGGAGTTCACAGCCTTTTGATAGAAATAGACAAATATAAACAGCCATAAAATGAAGTCACACATGTAACTGAGGGATGTATAAGATGTATAGTTAATATAGAAGATGGAATAAACTGGAATAGGAGATTGTTTAGGAAAAGGTGTGACTGAACCATATTTTCTCATTAAAAACATCCAACACAAATAGTGGTATTCCACACATGATTGGTTGTTATTTCTCTCAAACTGCTTTGCACCATTATCCAACACAACTTAATGTAACATGGGGAAATTTCTGGAATAGACTTTTTTTTAGTGTCTTTTTTCTTATTTATTTATTTTTATTGAAATGTAGTTGATTTACAATGTTGTTAATTCCTGCTGTACAGCAAAGTGATCTGATTATACCTATATATACAATCTTTTTTAATATTCTTCTCCATAGTGGTTTATCATAGGATTTTTTGCTTTTCTTAAATATTTTTAAAATTTATTTATTTGTAATTGGAGGATAATTGCTTTACAATATTGTGTTAGTTTTTAAATGTCTTTTAAACCATCAGTGCACTGCAAAGGGTCAAAGGCAGGTGTGAAATGACCAGGAATCAGGTAACTGTAGTCATTTAGGCAAGAGAAGATGGCCACAGATGGCCACAGGCCACAGGGGAAGTCAGGTGGACCAAATGTGGGATCGATTGGGTGTGAAGGTGAGAAAGGGAAAGGAGATGGATGACATCTCTCATAGGCAAATGAACGGTGCTGACATCCAATGAAACATGAAGGTCTGGAAAAAGATGGAATGGTTTCACCCTCTCCCTGTAGGGGATGATAAGAGGAGGTGAAACAAGAGGAGTAGAGATCATAAGTGTGCTTTACATGAGTTTGTTCTGAACAGCAGTATTTGAGGTACCTTGGAGATACACCAGAGAAGTGGTGATGGCAACCGCAGTTATGAGAGAAATCAAACAAAAATAATGTAGTGCAGAATAAAGCCTAAGCCCATACTGAGAGTGACCTTATCATTTATAACTACATAATGGAAATGCAAAGAGTCGGACACGGCTGAGTGACTGAACTGAACTGAACTGAATGGAAACTCAACCTATGAAGAACTCAGAAAGAATTAGAATCCAGTACTTCTGACTGTTAGTATAAGTTCCTTTTCCATTATAATGCAATAGCCTTGTTCAGTCTTTAACACTTTGTATATTTTCTGTAATGTACACTCTCCCTGTGTGTGTAAGTACCTGTTTATATATACACATGTATTCTATATATGTACACACATATCTGCACACATATGTAAGTCACACATGACTAGGAAGAACAAATGAAGTATGCCTACACTGGTCCACCCACTCTCTACTCTCACTGGGGGATGTGGTACGTATTTAACACGGAGGCTATGGATGAGCCACTTGGAAGACGGAAACTTTGCCCATAAACGGGCACCCTTAGGGATAACACAATGAGTGAATGCCAATATCATGTGACTGATGACAGTATTTGTCACATGTACTTACTAATATCCCTCTGCTGTATCTGGGTCTGTTGGGATACACGATGATGGATTTCTGATCAACTTTGTGTAGGAACCAGAGCGGCAGCTTCTTCTCCAAGCTGGTGTGAAGTTCCACCTAAAGTACGTTTGGGATTTATTGATAAGAATCACTGACGTTCTTGGTCCAGCCTCTAACTACCTGGCTGGCCAAATGCCAACATAGAAAGAGGCTCAGGCAATTACCCAGTTTCTCTGCTGAGATTGTTGGGGAAAATCTTTGTCATGATTACTGACTCTCAGACCAGAGCAGGAGTGCTACGCTGACACAAAGAACCGGCAGGGTGGGGTACCTCTCAGGGCTGAGACAATACCTGTATTAAATAACTGTGTTCTCAGAAATCAGCAGCGTTTATACCTGAATAATTGGGAAGTCATTAGTGAGTTCAGTAAGTCATAATGAAATAAATAAATATAACACTTACCTGCATGGCAATTCTCTTCAACAGTGCGTGTTTCTGGACCTCAGCAATGTCACCAACTGCCAAACCAATCTGAAGGACAACAGGGCAGCGAACCACTATTGGTTTAATGACTCATCTAAAAGTGTGTGTGTTGTCCCTTTGGCTACAGTCAGAGTGGGCTTGCAATTTACTAGCAGGGCCTCAAGACACTGTGCTTACACACCGTACAGAAACCTGCAAAAGCCTGTAGACCTTTGTAACAGTGCTGGTCACATCAGTGGGTCCAGTAGTCATAAGTGTTCTCATGAAAAGTGAGGGCACACAGATTAACCTGCACTTCATCTTAACTTAAAATGAAAATATGTTACTTTTGGACAATACAGGGGTGAAGTGAAAGTCGCTCAGCCATGTCCGACTCTTTGAGACCCCACGGACTACATATAGTCCATGGAATTCTCCAGGCCAGAATACTGGAGTGGGTAGCCTTTCCCTTCTCCGGGGGATCTTCCCAACCCAGGGATAGAAACCCAGGTCTCGCACATTGCAGGCAGGTTCTTTACCAGCTGAGCCACAAGGGAAGCCTGGGATTGGTGTAGCCATGCAAAATGGTTGCAAACTCCAGGAGTTGAGCACTTGAGGGAAACAAGAGTGACCTGACAACATGGAAAAGCTAAAACATTAAGCTGAGGGAATGGAAGGAATTTATATCTTCCATATTTGAGGAGGAAAAGGTTTGCTTTAAAGGTGAGTGAGGCTCTGATAAAGTCTCCCTCTAGAAATCCACAGCTAGGTAGAATTAAGTGAGGTAAGCTGTCAGCTTAGTTCTATTGAACCTGAATTAAATCAGCTACATTCACTCACTCTCTCATCACCTGTTAGGAACTTCGGACATGTCTATGCCAAATCAGCCTTCTACAGGCGGTAGCCAGAGAGAAAAAACCAGTCCATGCTCTCAAGGAGCTCAGAGTCAAGTGAAATCCATGACAGGACTCTGGCTGCCCAGGACACCACCGTATGCCCAGTGCTTAGAACAGTCCATGGGACTGCAAGAGTCAGACATGACTTAGTGACTCAACAACAGCATGAATCAAAACATTGCATAGTCTGTATTATCATTTTTTTCCATCAGCACTGCCTAGCACAGTCTCTGCTGTACAGTCAGATTCAGACAAAATGTACTGAATGTGTGCTTGTCCATGTGTTTATCTATAAATATTTATTTCTATGGACAGTCACAAATTCAGTAACAATTTTGCCAGTGAAGGCTCCCCATGGACCCGGAATTGGGATGTATCTCTGTCTACATCAACCAAGATGCCCGTGGCTGGAGCAAACTCCCTACGGAAGAGAACACCTGTGTCTGCCGAGGGCATCCAGGCTCTGACTGGCTCGGAGGTGGCAGCTGAATGCTGCCGATGCCCTCTGCGTGAGCGACTCTTCCCTGCTTGAATCTCCAGAGGGTCAATGAGAAATTCTAGCGCAGAGATGAGGTCTTAATCTTCCACTCCATGAAGGTCTCTGCCTAACCTCTGACCCTCAGCCCAGCTGCAAAGCAGCACTCACCATTCATCATTTCTTTATTACTCTGTTGATACTTTGTACTTCTTCATGGCAGTTAGAGGTGATGTCAGGCTACACATTTATTTGTTTACTACTCATTTTCATGACAAGTTTATAAACATGTCAGGGCTGGGTACTGGTATGTTTTGTTCACTGTTGGGCCTGGATCAGTGTCTGGCATTTTGGTAGATTCTTGGTAAATATTTGCTAAATAGATGCATCTTAGCATCCCCTAACCTCACACTGCCTGGCTCACCCCAGGTACTAATGAATGTTGAATGAATGAATTTTATAGCAGTTCCTTTTCTCCCTTCATGAAAGGAGACAAAAGAGGCTACAAAGCATTATCATTCTTAAACGTCCCAAGTGATCTGCTGACAGCAAACAAAAGGATAAATTACTTACAAGTAAATTCATGAGGACAATTGGGACGAACATGGTGAATGTGATAAGGTGTACAAAGGACAGAAGTGGATACTCCAATTCATCCTTCAAATATGGCTCTAGGAAGGCATCGTGATAATTGATGTCTCCTAGCATCATGCTGAAGGTCTGCATTATAGAAAGGAATGGAGAGCTGAAAGCATCCTGGGAAAAGACAGTAAGGGGAGAATGAAATTCAAAATGCATATATTAAAAAAAAATATTCGCTAGAGAGTAAAATGGTAGAAATCACATTCAAAGTACTTTTTAAAAAGTCATAAGAGTATGCTACTGAAATACAGTGATAAGAACTATCAATACTAATAAACTGGTGGTAAAGTCATCAAAACGGCTTCCTTGGTGGCTCAGTGGTAAAGAATCTGCCTGCCAAACAGAAGACACAGCTTCATTCCCTAGGTTGGGAAGATCCCCCGGAGGAGGAAATGGCAACCCACCCCATTAACCTTGCCTGGGAAATCCCATAGACAGAGGAGCCTGGTGGCCTACAGTTCATATTGTCGTGAAAGAGTCGGATGTGACTAAACAACAACAGCAACAACAAAAGTCCTCAGGAAGATCTTTTCTGCACATATAACAAATCACCATGCACTAGACATAAACTTTCTGACAATGGAAAAAGTCATTTACTTTCCCCTGTGATAAAACTCATGTGAATGCTATTATATCAGATAAAAAATATTCAAATATTGTGAGGTTACTATGAATTTTGTACACCATTAAGATTTAAGTATAAATATGTATTCCCAGTATTCACAGCAACAAAATCAACGACTCATGCAAATACCTCACCTGGAAATTCAGGAGCACGTAAAAGCAGAGTCCAAAAGCCACAAGAAGGAAGACAAACACGATTGTCGATTTCAACAGAGTTTTCATAATCACCTCCAACATCACGATAAAAATTCCACACTTTTCAAATCTAGGGACATTTTGAAAATTACAACATTTATTCACTTTTCTGCTGAAACGGAATTTCATTCAGTGTCAGTAGTTATGAGGCACCAGGTACTAAGTTTCATAGATGAGATCATTGAGGCCATCTACTTTCAGAGAGGGACACGAGAATTTGTGAAGAGTCAAGCCTTTTATTTTCAAACTGTCAAACTGCCCTGTTTTCTTTTGTTTTTACTTCTTCCTAATGTTTATCTTGAATTGTTTTACCACTTGGCCACTGAAAATTATTTCATAGCTTCCCAGTATCAATGCTACCAATTGCTTACAGGCTTCCCAGGTGGTGAAGTGGTAAAGAATTTGCCTGCTAATGCAGGAGACGCAAGAGACGTGGGGTCTATCCCTGAGTCAGGAAGATGCCCTGGAGAAGGAAATGACCACCCACTCAGTATTCTTGCCTGGGAATTCCCATGGACAGAGGAGCCTGGCGGGCCACAGTTCATGGGGTCGCAAAGAGTCGGCCATGATTTAGTGACTACACAACAACAACAACGAAGGATGTAGAAATCACTCAAGCTGGTTTACCTCTGAAGATACAATAAGAAGTTCATCCAGTAGAGGAAAATAGCAACCGCTCCACACTGCCACTGCACATATGCTGGTATCCTGATGAACAAGGGCGACACAAATATGATGCTGGTTGTATAGATGATCCATTCAGCTGCGTTGTCCTTATCCAAAAAGTAATTCCTTTTCTGGGGTTGAAAAGAGTAAAGAATTACCACATGTAGAGCCTGAGACCTGGACACTTACGGATGGTTATATATATGTAACCAGTAACAACGTTTGTCTGGCATTACAGCTGGCGAGAAGTTTAGGACCAAGGGGCCACCAGCTCTTGCCATCCTGGACTTAACTCAGAGTCTTGGGTATAAATCAGTATTAGAGGTGCCCCGGCCTCTCCTGCTGACCTGGCATTTTGGGAGCCTAAGCAATTCTATAAGTTTTGAGGCTTTACTCATAAAGTTCACTCCATCTTAAGGAAACTCCTGGGGGGCTGCAAGTTGTTTAGTAATTCCTTTCTGTCTATATAAAGACATGCATGTGGATTTCTCAGGATAATGAACTAAAGCTGCTTCTAAGGAGGTTTGGGGCCAGTGCTAAGACTTCATTACCATAATGATTTGTTGTCATCTATTCTTAAATATTTCATGTTTTGAGCATCAGATTTCCCATAGGGTAGACAATTTACATATCAATAAGGAACTGTGGAGACCAAAACTAATAAAGAAATCATACAACTTTACAGTTCAATATAAACTATCATTTGTAATCCTCGTCTTTCAAAAATAAAAATAATGACAAGAGAGAATAAATAATATGCCCTAAATCATTTAAGGAATAGTGGAACAATATAGTCTTAACTCTAAGAATTGTGACAATTTAGTGGAAATGTGTGTGTATGTGTGTGTGTGTGTACTTGCGATGTATAATATCAGACAAATGCAAAGTACTATTATTACTACTAACATTCTTTAATGCAAATATCCTTGTGCTTATATCATGTAACGTAAATTCTTTCAGAAAATGAGGCATTGTATAAAAGCTGTATGACTTATAAAAAACACAAAATTATACCAAAAAATGAATAATGAAAGACTTTAAGCTTCCACACTGAGAGATAAATGATTGATGCCATTTATCAACTGCATCAAAGACCTACACATAATTTATATAAACCTTGGGTCTGATCTGAATGTGTGTTCACCTGTTTAAAAAGACATTGTTGTTGTTGTTGTCTAGTTGCTAAGTCATGTCTGACTCTTTGTGACCCCACAGACTGTAGCCAGTCAGGCTCCTCTGTCCCTGGGATTTCAAGTAGGAATACTGGAGTGGGTTGCCATTTCCTTCTCCAAGGGATCTTCCCTACCCAGGGATCAAACCTGAGTCTCCTGGATTGGCAGGTGGATTCTTTACCACTGAGCCACCTGTAAAAATTATGCAATAAAAAGGTTCCCCAATTTCACTGTAACTTGAAATTTTATCTAATAAAGTAAAGCATTTCTATTAGGAAAGGAATTCAAAGATCCATTTGAAATGGAGTCTTAAGCCAAATAAACAGTTACACCTGAAATTACTTCTGTGAACAGTGACATTTAAAATTATGAAATTGAAAAAATCTGTGTTAGCAAAATATGAAATATATCTCAGAGAAAAAGGTCTTTCAAAAGTTCATCAGAGCTGGGTAGACACATACATACTAATAAAACTGGAACCACTTGCTTCAGATAAATCAAATAGGCACCATCCAATGCAGGGGCCTTATCTGAAATCATGTAATTTCTAAATTTTGAAGAGTTTATACTTGGTATATCTGATTTATACATTCATCCAGCTATGTGATTTTATTCTGACATAAATTGCTTCAATAATAGTTTAGCAATTAATCTATATTTTGCATATTAAAATATTTGCAACTGTAAAGATATAAAATATATCATGTACCTGTTGGAAAATTTGGGCCACTTCTTTGCAGTATCCTAATATACTTGATAGCAAAACTAAAATCATACAGAAATTTATAGCGTAGGAATTCTGAAACAAAAAAGACAAAGTTGTAAAGGATATCAAAGAAAACAACACTTTTCTTCATCATTTTCACTATTAAACATTTGTTTTTATCTGCTTTTATTTCTAGGTACTGTCCATTTTTTCTTTAAACAGAAAACTCTCATGATGCCAATATAAAGACAACACAATCATTTCATAATGTCTTTATTAATAGAGGTTGCCAATTGAATTCTAAAGGAAAACGAATCTATAGATCTATATAATTTCTTTAACTGTGGTAAAATACATATAACATAAAGTTTACATTTCAAAAATGTTACATTTTACATATAGAGTTACCTTTTAACACGTACAATTCTGTGGCATGAAGTACATTCACAATGTTATACGAGTATTACCTAGTTCCATGCCTGTTTCATCACCTCCAAATGGAAATCCTATCCCTGCTAAGCATCACTTCCCCCTCCCCAGTATCCTTGGCAGCTAGAAATCTGCTTCCCTGTATATGCTTAGTTGTTCAGTCCTGTCCGACTTGTTGCGACCCCGTGGACTATACCCTGCCAGGCTCCTCTGTCCATAGGGATTCTCCAAGCCAGAATACTGGAGTGGGTTGCCGTGCCCTCCTCCAGGGGATCTTCCCAACCCAGGGAGCGAATCCAGGTCTCCCACATTGAAGGCAGATTCTTTACCATCTGATCCTCCAGGGAAGCCCTTGAATACTGAGGTGGGTAGCCTACCCCTCCTCCAGGGGATTGTCCTGATGCAAAAATCTAACCGGGGTCTCCTGCATTGCTCTTTACCAGCTGAGCTACCAGGGAAGCCTACTTCCTTGTATATCTTATTTTAAATTTTTATACTTCAGCACCCATCTAAGCTAGGTACATGTCAATGTACCTTATACATATGAGGTGCATTGGCTCTCATACATGTCAATTCCTTTTGTTAGTTGATAAGCTCATTTATTGATCTATTGATTTATATTCCCTCTCATTCTACAAAGGGTTTTAGAAGTTGCTACATATATGAATTCTATAAACTCTTTGTATTAAACAAAGTCTTGATAGTTCAGATTTATTATGAGGTTAAAGTATTTTCTAAAGAAAAAATGCCCACAGTTCTGAAAATCTCTTGTTTTAAAAAGTTGGAATATAAAAACCAATTGAAGATACCTTGGTGTCTAAAATTTCTGAATGGTCACTAGTTTCATTGATGATTCCAGTTGAGTTGAAAGCCATACCTGGTCTGATACTGACAACAAGAAAGGTCATGGGAAACAGACCAAGACAGTAAGATCCTAGGTTCAAAACATGGGCTCTAAACCCATAAGCCAACCTACAAAACATAAGCAAACCACAACTGAGTGTTTCAACCACAAATATTCAGTTAAGATACCTGCAGAAAGAGGAGTTATAGTCTCTTCTGGAAATGTATTTGATAAATTCATTGAACTTGAAAGATTTTGGAATTCGCCTTTTTCATTTCCAGAAAAGGAATCACAACTTCCTAGGAAATTATGACTTACTTAAAATCTCTCACCAATTAATGGAAGGAACTTTAGCTCTGACTCCAAGTTGAATGCTCTTCCCAGGAATACTCTTGTTACTTCATTGTCTGCTAAACTGCAGAGCCCAGGAATGCTTCTTTGTGTTTTATATAATGATCCCCCCAAATATTTCATTTAATGCTAAAGATAAATTAATATCAACATTTTTAATACCAAAATTTGCCTTTGACATATTTCTTTTTTAAAGTATAAAACATTAAAAGTAATAAAATATAAAGTATTCTGATACCATTAAACAATTATTTAGAAGATTTTTTAATAATCAAATATTACTGGGTTAGTTTATTTTTTGTTTTGCAAGATTTTTAATGAATTTAATGAGAGCAACATTCAAAAGAAACACTACTTAATACCCACCATTTCATAAGTAAGTATTCTTTACACACAGGGTGGTTGAGAAGCTCTATGCGGTTATGTTGCACCATTGCCTGAGAAATAAGGAAAGATCAATAAAAATACAATCACATTAAACTCTTGAGTATAAACTCAGCTTTTTGTTTGCTGGCTTTATAACTTTATTTTGATTTTATTAAAACAACACTTGCTTATTTTAGAAAATTTGAAAAATCAAAAATTCTATCAAGAATACGTTTCTTTAAAAAAAAACACACAAGCTAGAGAGAACCATTTTCTACAGATGCTAAAATGATTTGCATGGAACAGATGTGAGAGTCAGCTGTCATCACCAGTCTTACAGGCATAAAATCCACGTCTCCTTCCTTCACACTCCAAGTCCTCAGTGAGCCTTTTAAATTTTTTTTTTTTTCCTGATGTGGACAATTTTTGAAATCTTTATTGAATTTGTTACAGTATTGTTTCTTTTTTATGTTTTGCTTTTTTTGGCCATGAGGCATGTGGGATCTTGGCTCCCCAACCAGGGATTGAACCGGTGAACCGGCACCCCCCTGCCTTGGAAGGGGAAGTCTTAACCACTGGACAGCCAGGAATTCCCATCAGCCAGCCTTTTAAATTTCACATTAGGTGATGGCTGGTACCATGGTCTGTATCAAAGCCTTCCACGTAGGGAAATGAACTCATTTAAGGTAAATGAAAGTTCTTAATTGATCTAGAACAGTGCTGTCCAATGGAACTTTCTGCAGTGATGAAAATTTCTATATCTATGCTGTTGAGCAAAAGAGCTACAAGCCACATAGGCTTCTGAGGGCTTAAAACATGGCTACTGCAAATAAAGTAATGAATTTTTAACTTTATTTTAATTTTTCATTAATTTTCATTTAAGCAGTCACATGTGGTTCAGTTACTATATTATGAGAGAATCGATCTGGATCCTACACCACCATTTGCCATCCAGCCTTCAAATGTGTTTTCTTCCACATGCTCACAAGCTTTTGTGTTGCCAATATTTACACCACAAGTCTGCTGCTCCATGTGGCTAAAATCTGTTGAAACTAGTAGCTGCTGTCCTTTTAGACCAGAAACCCACTCATCTGATACCTGTTTTCCTCTGCAGTTATTTGAGTTTGAAACTCCTGGTTTACCAAGGAGATTGTCTGCATGGCTTTCAAGACCTCTCTTACAAGAAATGTAAAAGCACTCTTTGGAATATGAACTGGTTTGGATCCAGTCTCTTGGGAAATTTGGGTCCAAACTGTGTGATTAGTGCCTGCTTTCAGATTGGGTTCACTCTTCCAGAAGGATATAAGGGCTGCTGAGAGGTTTGCACTTACTCTGGAGGCCAGTGGTTAGCTGACTTTGGAATCGATGACTGTAAACTGTCACCCCTGCATTTTCCTGGGGTTTTACACTATTGAAAACTCTTATATATGTATGTCTGCATTGAAGTGGATGGAGGCAGGAGCAGACGCTGATGGTCAGCCTGTGTTGTTTATGGTTTATTGGATTCTGGGTTGGGCAGATCTAGCATGACCATTAGGACTAAGGTGATCAACAGTGTGGAATTTTAAGGGTACCAAATTACAAATCATTTTGTATGATTGCTTTCTTTACTAACAAATAAAGAATTAGGCTGCATGGCATACACAGAGATCAAACTATAAACCTGGAATTTCTCTCCAGACTCCTTCCTGGAACTATCATACCAAAACATTACAGAATTCATGGAGAAACTACCTGAATAAGGAAAATAGTGGACTTACATTGAGAGTTAAAAGAGGCTCATATATGACGTCCTGTACAGGTGTTCCTTTTTTGGTGAATTCTAATGGACACTGAAGATATGTGAAATTATACTCGATCTGTAGAAGATAACAATTTTTAAAAATTGCAGTCTAGCATAGGCCCCCAAAGTCCTTCTTAATACATCAAATATGCAACCCTATCATTCTGCTGAATATTAAGTGATTCAAATAAAGTTGAGCCATTTAACCTGAAGAAAAGTAAATAAGCTATTCTATATTCATTTCAAAAAATAAATGTGCCAACAGGGTATTTGATTCCTTTCTAAATAACTCTCTAGTTGTGGGGAAAAAAATGTCTTCTAGAAAGACCACTTAGATCTTTTAGAATTTCATTCTCCAGGCAATATTACACAAGAAAATATAAAGATATAAATAATAAGGCTAAATAAAACTATTAGAAACAATTAATCCATGAGAGAAAACTGAAGATCCGAGGGAAAAATTATCTCATGAGTAGATAATATAATAATATAAGAAATGAAGACAATTACCATCTTTTGAGATTCTGAGGTTCTAGTAACATTATTTTTACTATTCCTTAAAGAGTTAGAATGCATTTCAAGTTATTATGATAAAATAAACTTACATGGTAGTCTTGGGAGGACTTGTCTTCTGTGGAGGGCATGACGCAAAAATCTAAAAGTACCTTTGAGAGAGAAAGACTGACAAAGCTATTGGGCAGGAGACTATATCCAAGATGGTATTTGGTCCCATTTCTAAAATAATACCCACGATATTACTTTCCCCTTCCTTTGCTTCTTGTACCTCAAAGACTTGTACACTATGATCTAAGTCATTCAGGAACAAAGTCTAAAACATGAAAGTATTAACACGTACCACTGCATGCCTCAGCAATACCAAGTGATATAGAAAAATACACACCTGAGAATGAGATTGCATTTACTAACTTTTAGGTAAGAAATATTCCATTTGCTTTGCCTAAAACTTGATGTCTTTCTGGGTTCCTAGAAAATATGTAGATGATTGAGGATTCCTTTGCTTAGCATCTTCCAGTGATAACTTAATTGTCTCTAACCGAGACCTTTCAGCTGAGTCCTGAGTTCTTCCCACAGTCTAGGTTGCTTCTTCTGTATCACCTGATCCTGGAATATTGTGTTTGCTTCTGTACCTGGCTTGCTGAGCAACAGTGACAAAGTTCACATCCAAAGTGGTGTGGACAGAATGTTAGACCATGGATATTACAATGACAAACAGTTGGAGGCCCTCGAGATGCTCAGTTAAGGGAGAAATCACTGAAGAGTTAAGCATTAGATCCTCCCCTGGGAAGTGTAGGGACAGATATTTTGTGGGGGGTTCCTATCTACTACATAAACAATTTGAGTAACCCCAAATCTGTGCGCTGGGACCTTTCTGGTGGCCCCAAATCATGATCCTGAGAAAGAAATTCTGCCCAGTCAGTCTGCCCTGCTGAAACCAGATGTGGACACAAGGCCCCAGGTAACCCCATCAGTAGGTCCCTTGGAGTTCCTGGGACATCTGGTCAACCCTACCTGCAGGACACAAGGGTAGAGGGTTAGACAGCACCTTGAAGGGGAGACACAGGAACTCAGGCCCCATTGAGAGGGCATGCTTGTCCTGGCTGGTCTCAAGCACCAAGGCAACTTAAAAATTTTGAGGCAGTCTCTGTTGATGACCCAGCAGCAGTACTAGGAGTCATAACAGACATCACGAAAAAGAAAGACAAGTCCAGTCAATTGTGCTGTGCAGGGAAGAACCAGACACAGGCCTGGCTATTACAGTTTGAAAGCTTTGTAATAACCAGCACCGGCAAACTGAAGGCTGGGCTGCCAGAGGAAGGGGAAGGTCATGGAAGGATTGTGTATGTTACACAAATGTGTGATGTGAGGCTAAACTAAAAGACTTTTAATTCCCCCTAGTTAAAAAAAAAAATTCATAATACTAAAATAATACCAAGTCATTATAGAAAATGAACTAGAAAATATATAGTAACATGAAGAAGAAAAGGAAAACCAAATCATAATCACAACTGTAATTCCTATTAGCATTTTGGAATAATTTCTATGTTTTCCATATGTGAATATTTATAACTTTTTATTATTATTCATAATGCTGCAGAAAGCATCATTGCACATAAATATGTCTATACATCTGATTATTCATTAGGACAGATCCAAACAACTGGAATTACTGAGTGAGAAAATCTGAAATCATGTTCACAACTAATAAATGCAAATTTGAAATAATAACATGCATGCCCCCAACATCTAGAGGCTTTATTCAGCTGGCAACCTCCTCTAGTGCTCTCTGCTCTAGACTTGGATTGTTTGAATAAAAAAAAACATGTTTAACATATTTTCCTACATTGCACATAACCACTAATAAGATTTTTTAATCCAAGTAGGTCCTTCTTAAATTTGTTGGCTAGACTCCCTTGTAGCCTATATAAAACTAAATGCTTAATTTTAAAGATGGAAATTACTATGTTTAGGTTGTGATTACAACAATAAATCCTCACATTTATTACATGCCAAGCATATACCCAGAGGAA
Organism: Ovis aries; assembly: GCF_016772045.2. NCBI lineage: Eukaryota > Metazoa > Chordata > Mammalia > Artiodactyla > Bovidae > Ovis > Ovis aries. Next base: position 48,584,221 of record NC_056062.1, read on the forward strand.
TTTTGTTTTTAGAACTTACTTTCATGCATTCAGGGAGGTATTCTACCAGTTCTATGACTGGACATCTATTGGTAGGAGAACAATGATTAAAAACCTTGAAACACTCTCCCCATCTGTAAAAAAATAAACACAATTCTTAAACTTTCTGTTGTGTGCAACAACAGAACTACCAGTTGAAATTCAAGATTACTATCTTTAGGAGAAATTGATCGGTTAGTTGAAATTCAAGATTATTGTGTTTAGGAGAAACTGACTGGTTCCAACGGAATCAATATGTGAACTGAAATCAATCCAATAGAGTCCTTATTCATTCATGGAAATTAGAAATGTGGGCAAATTCAAGGATGGTTGTTATAATCACTGTTCTGACTCTATCTAAATGCCTTTTCAAGAAGGTAGGTTTTGGCCTTGATTTCCCCCTGAAGTCATGAAGGGGTATTACTTTCAAAGCTGGTCATGCTGTGTGGAGACATCCACATCACAAACATACAACAAGAACATAGTACTGGTCACATGACACTTTACCTTTAACCCAGGTATACATCCTGTATTGAATTAAACTACAAAGTAACATGTATCAGGGCTTCCCGGGTGGCTCGGTGGTAAAGAATCTGCCTGCCAAGCAGGAGACAGTGGGTCCAATCCCTGTGCTAGAAAGAACCCCTGGAGAAGGGAATGGCAACCCATTCCAGTATCGTTGCCTGGGAAATCACGTGGACAGAGGAGCCTGGTGGGCTACAGTTCACGGGGTTGCGAAAGAGCAGGACGTGACTGTGCAACTAAACAACAACATGTATTAAGTACATTAATAACCACGGGCTCTGTGAGAACATTGCAGATTTGCATCTTTCTTCACCGCCATCTGATTGGACAGATGTTTATGACACCAAGAATGAAAGAAATCTACAACAGGAAGTGAAAAAGAGCCCATTTATCACCAAGATCCTATCTTTGTAATAGGAGGCTAGTTCTAAAAGCTACCGAGGCAAATTTTCTGTTAACCCTATCAGTAAAGTCCGTCCAGGATATCTGTACCATCAATAGAAAACTCCAGGTTGCACTGATGAGTGCTTCTAAGGAAGAATGGGCTGGAGGACCTGGAGACTTGCCATGCTCCAAAACACGGGCTTGGTCTGCTATGAATATGAGATTGCTCATCTCTGAGTCCACTGCTGGGGGACACTGGGCCTTGGTGAGAATCTATCTGTGATGACTAATATATAGAATAGATTATGTTTGAGACATGGGACAAACTACCCTCCAACTTCATCATTAAAACTCCTTAGAGTACGGTTTAAAAAAAACCCACAGCCACGCAAGATCATGGGCTAAAGGAAATTCCATTTCCTGGTACTGGTAGCAACAGGGATTTACCTTGAAGAATATTTTCACCAACATCCAGTTTGGGGGTTTCCATTGGGCAGGAGAGCTTCAGGCACGTTCAGGGGAATCAGGGCAGAGTTAGCCTGACAACGAGCATGGTGCCACAGACTACAGACGCCTGACCCCTGGGGGCCTCACACAAGTGCTGTGAAGTGGGTCTGTGCTCCCGCCACTTAGAAATGGGAACTGGAGACCAAAGAGTTTAAGCAACTCTTCAGGTGTCTGTGGTCACTCAAAGAGTTCATTAAAAACATTAGGGAAACAACTGACATTTTAAAATGTTGACTTTTTGCATCTGTCTCTAAAGCAAGGAAAATAAAGGCAAAAATAAACAAATAGGACCTAATGAAACTTAAAAGTGTTTGCACAGCCAAGGACATCATCAACAAAAAGACAACCTACTGAATGGAAGAAAATATTTTCAAATGATATGATGCAGCTCATATAATTCAACATCAAAAAAACACCTTGATTTTAAAAAATGGACAGAAGACCTGTATAGACATATTCCCAAAGAAGACAAATAGATAGCCAATGGGCACATGGAAAGATGCTGCTAATCATCAGAGAAATGCAAATTCAAACCATGATGAGATATCACCTCACACCTGTCAGAACGGCTATTGTCAACAAGAACATATATAACAAATGGTGGCGAGGATGTGGAGAAGAGGGAACCCTCATACACTGTTGGTAGGGATGTAAATTGGTACAGTCACTATGGGGGTTCCTCAGAAAGCTAAAACTAGAACTACCATATGATGAAGTAAGTCCACTCCTGGGTATATAGGTATACAGGATATATAATCCTAAGGAAAAATAAAAACACTAACTCAAAAAGATACATGTACCACAGTGTTCAAAGCAGCATTATTTACAGTTGCCAAGATATGGAAGCAACCTGTGTCCATCAACAGATGAATGGATAAAGATGTGATATATATATATATATATATATATATATATATATATATATGTGTGTGTGTGTGTGTGTGCATATATATACACAGACAGATAGATACAATGCAATATTCCTCAGCTGTAAGAAAGAATGAAATTTTGCCATTTATAACAACACGTATGGACTTGGGAGGGTATTATGGTAAGAGAAATAAGTCAGACAGAAAGACAAATGCTTTATGGTATCGCTTATATGTGGACTAAAAATAAATTAGTGAATATTTAAAAAAAGAGAGACTCGTGGATATAGAGAATAAACCAGTGGTTACCAGGAGGGAGAAGGAAGAGGGGAAGAGCAAAATAAGAGTAGGGGATTGGAGGTACAAATGACTAGGTATCAAACAAATAAGCTACAAGGCGATAATGTACAACATGGAATATAGGCAATATTTTAGAAAACTATAAATGGAATATAACCTTTAAAAATTGTGAATCACAAAAAAAAAATTGTGAATCACTGTGTTATACACCTGGAACTTACATAATATATTGCACATCAACTAAACCTGAATGAAAAAAGGAAAAATAAATAAAAATGGTGATCGACAGCTGAAACTTTCTTTTTCTCTTCCTGCTTCCTCTCGGATTATCCCCAATGCCAGAGGACGATAGACAGTTGTGGGCAGGACGGCAGCGTACCTTTTGTTCCTGATGGTCGTGAGGACCACCTCCTTTCTCTTATTGTGAATTGCAACGTGCAGGAAGGAGGCCTGCTGCTTGTTCAGGACCACATCGGCATCGTAGCTCAGGAGCAGGGAGACGGCTTTGGCATGGCCCTCCCTCGCCGCAAAGTGAAGCGCGGTGTTCTTTCAGAGAAAACAGAACCCAGACAATCCAGTGACAAAGGCTACTCATCCTTTGGCTATTTTACAGCTTTGTTTCACTGTTGAATTGCTAAAGATATTATTAACAAAACTATTTAATAACAAAGAGTTAAAATTTGGGGCTCCCCCACTGGCTCAGTGGTAAAGAATCTACCTGCCAATGCAGGAGACCTGGGTTTGATGCCTGGTAGGGGAAAAGTCCCATGTGCTGTGGAGCAACTAAGCTCCTGCATCATAACTACCGAGCCTGTGCTCTAGAGCCTGGGAGCCACCACTACGGAAACCAGGCACCCTAGAGCCTGTGCTCCACAACAAGAGAAGCCAGCACAACTAGAAGAAACCTGTGCACCGCAACTGCAGAGCAGCCCCCGCCTGCCGCAGCTAGAGGGGAAAAATCCGTGCTCTTTCAAAGATCTAGCACAGCCAAAAATAAAATAAATTTTTAAAAAATCGGAGGTTGATAAAAGGTCGCCAGTCTCTAGTTTTGCCACATAAAAGACATTTTAAAAAGCAATGATAGTCCTCTAGGCTCTGTCATTTCGTGAAAGAATGTACATTTCAATACTCATTCTCCAAAAAAGAATGAAGGACATTATAGTGGACTGAAGGAGAGTCTCTCAAAACAAATACGCTTAGTTTTAGGGAAAACTTACCCCTGCCCTCTTCATTTTCCGTGGTCCCCCAGGGAATGGTGAAAATTTTATCATCAATTCACGTGGGCCTGTAACAGGCCTCTACGAGACTCACCAGCTGTGGGTACCCCTTGGGGCTGTCTCCTTATTCTGTTCCCCTTTGACTCTTTCCTCACTAATAGTCTGCATAATAAGGGATAGTTAGGGAGTCTGGGATGGACATGTATACACTGCTATCTTTAAAATGGATAACTAACAAGGACCTACGGTATAGCACAGGGAACTCTGCTCAGTGTTATGTGACAGCCTGGATGGCAGGGGAGTTTGGGAGAGAATGAATACATGGATATATACATGGCTGAGTCCCTTTGCTCTCCAACTGAAGCTATCACAACACTGTTCATCAGCTGTACTCCAATATAAAAAGTTAAAAAAAAAAAAGAACCCAATATAGGGTAAGAAGGGAAGAGGGTAGCTAAGAAGATTTCTGGCAGTGTGGAAGGTTCCTCTATGCCAAGATTTGGGGGAGGTATGCGGAACACAGTACATACCCCTTCTTCATCCAGCCGATCTGTGCATTTCAAGTTAGTGTCAAGAATGACCTTCATGGTCTGAGTATACCCGCCCAAGGAAGCGTGATGCAAAGCAGTCCAGCCACTGTGGTCACTGTTAAAGAAGAGAAAAGCTGTGCATTTACCTCATAGATGAAAAGGGGAAGGACACCTCCCAGTTGAAAGTGGGTCTGGTGATCAGAGAAAATAAGCCATACCTGAGACATTTGAGTTCTAGCAAGTAATTCTGTGTTGTTGTTGCTGTGCTGCTAAGTTGTGTCAGACTCTTTGCAACCCCATGGACTGGAGCCCACCAGGCTCTTCTGTCCACAAGATTTTTCAGGAAAGAATACTGGAGTGAATTGCCATTTCCTTCTCCAGGGGATCTTCCCGACTCAAGGATCAAACCCACATCTCCTGCATTGGCAGGTGGATTCTTTAGTATTTGAGCCACCTGGGAAGCCCAAATATGTATTACCTGGTTAATTAAACGTGAGTTAATTTCAAGCTTAATTGGGTGAGGGCCTCCCTGGTGGCTCAGACGATAAAGAATCTGCCTGCAATTCAGGAGACCCAGGTTGGATCCCTGGATTGGAAAGATCCTTTGGAGAAGGTAATGGCTACACACTCTAGTATTCTTGCCTGGAGATTTCCATGGACAGTGGAGCCTGGTTGGCTGCAATCCATGGGTAAAAGTTGCAAACTCTCAGTTATAAGATAAATACTAGGGATGTGGTGTATGACATGAATAAATATAATTAAAACTGTTGTCTGTTATAAATGAACATTAACAGAGTAAACCCTAAGAGTTCTGAACACAAAGAAAAATTTTTTTCTTTTTTCTTCTTTTTCCATTTCTTGGTATCTGTATGAGATTAAGGGTGTTCGCTGAACTTACCGTGGTAACCCTTTCATATGTTTTACCTCTTAAGCTTACACAGTGTCAATTATAATGTAAATAAAATTGTAAAAGAAAATAAATAAAGTCTATAAACACATTATCAAATACTTTGGGTGAGTGAAACTAGAGCTAGCATGTCTGTGTCATACATATTTTCTTTAAGGCTGTAATGTACTTATACACACTATTTTCAATATTGCTTTATTCTTTCACTGAATATTGTACCAAAAATTTTTCCATGATGGTGTTATTAATCCTTGTGGTTACCATTCATGGCTAATAATGATGATGATCATTATAATAATAATATCATTATACAAAACATGGATAGAAGATGCTTAGCTTAGTGCCACTTATTTTTTCTAAGAGTTCAGGTCTAAAGAGATTGTTCCTCTCATGCTCTCAAAAATTCTTACTTGATCCTTTAGGGAAATGTCTGTCTTTTCTCTCAGAAATTCAAGATATGAGTACAGTGAACACTTGCCTATTTTTCTTCTCCAGGGGAAGGAAATTAGACATAGAAAAAAATGTGTGAGATACTGACACAATTTAATTTCAGGGCCAGTGAATAACCGTATTAGGTGCAAGAGACACCTCACTATTACAGTTATGACATAGTTATGCAAGAGCTCTTGTCTTCTGGGTTCACCAGGGGTCCCCTTTGCAAGTCTGTTGCCTGGTGTTCATTTGGAAGCAGGAAGGAACTGAGCAGAACATTGATTTCACGGCTGCATCATTGCTGTGCTGGGGTTGGTACTCTGATAAAGAGATGTGTTTTTTAACATTAGCCTAATAAACTCTCTGCTACCGCGTTGGTGCAATTAGAAATTAGCCCATCATACATCTATGACACGCTTCTGGGTTTTCCTTTTATTTTTACAAAGATGTCATTTAATGATGCCACTTTTTATTGTACTTAATTATTTTAACTTGGGCTTCCCTGGTGGCTCAGACAGTAAAGAGTCCACCTGCAATGCAAGAGACATGGGTTCAATCCCTGGGTTGGGACGATCCCCTGCAGGAGGGCATGGCAACCCACTCTAGTATTCTTGCCTGAAGAATCCCCATGGACAGAGGAGCCTGGCGGGCTACAGCCCATGGGGTCACAAGGAGTCAGACATGACTGAGCAACTAAGCACAGCACATTTTAACTTGGTTTTGTTTCATATGTTAGATTTCTTTTGTAGTGAAATTCAGGAAATTTTTATGTCTCATTTTGTAGCTTAAAGGAAGTTCTTCATGTCCATCAGTCATCATATTGAATGAGATGTAGAGTCTTTGATTTGTATAGCATGTGTGTGTGTGTCTGTAAAAACACACTGCCTTGTGTCTGCCAAAACAGCTGATAGCATGATGAAGGTATATAGGAGAAGGGATATCTCAAAAATTCTGGAAACTACACAAAGCCACTTATTCTGTGACTTTGAACAAGGCCTTCAGCTCTATGAACCTCAGTGTTTTCAGTTGGAAATAATACTGACTTCCCTTTCAATATTTGAGAAATCATGTTATGTTTTGAGGATTAAGTGAAATGGGTAAAAGTACTTAGTGAGATTGAAAGTGAGATATCATAATCAAAAATAAATAAGAAAAACAGCCTGACAAGTCTAGCCAGTTACAGAGAAGATGTAAATATTGCAGTCTTATATCCTCACCTGAGAAATAATGCACCCTTTTTCAGAAGCAGCTGAACAACTTTATCATGCCCGTTCTTTGCAGCCAGGTGGAGAGGAGTCATTCCATGCAGGTCACCTTCATTCAAAAGCCTTGTGTCACTTATGTCTTGCAGGAGCCTCTGACAGGTATTGATACGCCCATAACTTGGAAAAAAAAAGTTTAATATTTTCAAAGCAAACATTTAACAGAAAGAAGACATGCTCATAAGATGCTTAAAGTGACCCTTACCTGGCTGCAAAATGCAGGGGTGATTTCTTATCTTTGCTTTTGGAATGAATGGACACATTAAAGTTAAGTAGGTTGTTTACAGAGACAGGGACCCCCTGTCGACACGCATAGTGCAGAGGGGTGCACCCATCATTGTCCTCGTCCATCACCAGCTCTTTTATATGTTGCATCTATGGGAAAGATGGATATTCTAAATATAACTCTGTGATGATGCTAACAGAGTGTTTTTCAACCTATTTTGTAGGACAGTATTTTCTAACGAGGACCAATATATACACCTTGAGTAGAAAGTATAAATAACCTTAAGGGTTATATACCAGGGACTACCCAGGTGATGCTAGGGGTAAAGAACCTGCCTGCCAATGCAGGAGATGCAAGATATGTGAATTCGATCCCTGGGTCAGGAATATCCCCTGGAGAAGGAAATGGCAACCCACTCCAGTATTCTTGCCTGGGAAACCCCATGGACAGAGAAGTCTGGCAGGCTGCAGTCCATGGGGTCGCAAAGAATTGGACACAACTCAACAACTAAAAACAAGGATACCAGAGTAAGATAAATGCAGATGAAGATGGGTGCTCTGTCTCCCTATAATGCATATTACGTATTAAAGGTGCTGAGAAATCCTAACAATTGGAAATGTATTTAATATTTTAAACCCAGCATTTTCCAAATGTATTTGACCACAAACCAACCTTCTCATCTCTCCCTTCATTCCACCCCCCACACCCGGCCCAGTAATACTTAACAGCTTAATGTTAATGTGCTCTGTTAGTCAAAATTAGCAAAACTGTTAAATTAGTATCACTTTAAAAAAACAAATAAAATAAAATAAAATGAAATGAACATCACTTTATCTTTTTAAATAAAAATCAAATGGCAAATGAGCAGCTTAAATCAATCCATAAACATTTTATATTTTAGATATTCAAATATACTTGACTCTTTAAGACACAGACTATATTTATATTTATTTATATATTTATTTAAAAAGTATGATGCACTTCAAATGTGCCTAATAGTCACTCAATAAGTATTAGTTGGTGAATATAAATATAGAGATAATGTTTTCAATTTGTCAATAAACATGTTGAGTAGTTTTTCTTCATTGATTAGGAAGTGCTGCTAATTCATTCATGTACTTGACTTCTCAATTGATACACAATTCATAATGGTCCAAGAGTGAAGGAAAGGCATTCTATCATAGATAAGGATATACGGAAACTCTCCATAACTTAGAAAACAATCTCAATGTAATTTATTTTTATCATTATCATAATCATCACTACTATATTGTAAAGTATATATATATGTCAAATATGACGTCTTTCTTTAAAAATAAAATTTAAATTCCAGATTCAGCCTTCAAAGGAATAAAAATCATAATAAATGAAATCAATTTACTCTCTGTTGAACTCAACTCACTTTATGGAAATCCACACATATGTATTACCTGCAGAAACTCAGGATGCAAATTTTTTAATCCATAAGGCTGTTGAACAGTCAAATGCAAAAAATTACGTCCAAGATTATCTTTTATGTCCACACGGGCACCTAAAAAGCACAATATAAATATAACTCCTACTCATTTATTTAAAGCATAGCCTATGGTGGATTTTCAATGTAAGATAATAAAAGATTGACTTAAAACTTTGCCAGTGTTTAAGTTAGGGACCTTTATTTAGGTACGAAAACTAAACATGGTTTAAAATGTGTTTATCTTACAGTGTGCATGTGTGTGTACAAAGGGGTAGAGAATGTGTGATTTATTACATTATCTAATATGTGAGGTCTCATCTTTTAAAACATAAAAGAGAATTATAGAGAAATTAGAGATCAAGAGAGAAGAAGTGAAGGTATCTCTTTTCTTCATTATCAGCCTGGGTTAGTATCTAAGATGGGAACAGTTATAGCATCTAAATCAGGTGGATTGGTTCACTGAGAGGATGCAGATAAAGTGTTTAGTAAAAGGTTATCAGTTATTGTTCTGAAGTTATCTTTTCAAGTATTATGCCCTACTGGGCTGAAAATTATTCTAGATATGGGATGTATGCCATTTGTGTTCATACCACCTGGCCCACAGCCTGGCACACAATAAATGTACACTGAATGTTTAACCAAACCGAGTAGAAGTTCTAAAGGCCTGGCTCAGTCCCTTAGTACCTTTAGAGAGGAGCAAATTTACAGTATTCCAGGATGCAGAAGCAGTTGCTAATAGAAGTGGAGACCGTCCTTCAGAATCGGTGATATCAATATCTGCTCCCTAAAATAAAACAAGTTGTTCAACAAAGAGCCTGTGAACAGACAAAACAGCTCATACTACAATCTGTAACTTAATGTTCATTCACTGGGACAGAATGTCCAAAATATAGCTAGCACTCACGCACATGACTGCTTGACATTTCCCTGTAATTCACATTGTATGAATCATAGAGAAAATCAAGGCCTTATTCTATAACTTCAACAACCGAACTCCTTCTCACATGTTAATCTTTTGACTGACATCTGGCAGTAGATCTATCTTCCTGCTGAAATTATAAAATGCTGACCTATATCAGTAGTTTAGTTCCCACTGTAAGAAAACATTATTAAATATCTGTGGTTTAAAAAATCTAAGTTGATTGCATTTGTCATTCTAAAAGCATTCACAAGAAATCATTCACTTCTATTGCCAAGAGAGTGGATTCTGGGAGCTCTCATCATAAGGAAAAAAATTTTTTTGTAACTTTCATGGTGACAGATGGTAGCTGGACTTGCTGTGGTGGTCACTTTTCATTGTGTACAAATATTGAATCATGCTCTACACCTAAAATTCACATAATAGTATGAGTTAATTATAACTCATGAAAAAAAAAAACTGTTCTCTTTTTAAAAACTCTACTTCATCTGAAACAGATGAACTGAAATAACTGAATTGAAATCATTCAAATCCTAAAGTAAAATTTTAGTCAAATGTTAAAAAATGTTTGCATTTGGGAAATCACATCTCATATGTATATATTTTAAGGGAATAAGTTGGTATTTACCATTACATATTATGGTTATAATATTTGATATGACAAGAAACAAAAACGTTTTAAAAGTTCATGGAAAGAATTCTATCTTTTGCACAGGGTAATAAAAATAGCTTAAACTCCGACTGGGGCTAGGATCCTGTTCTTTTGGGACCCACTGAATACAGACAAGGGCAGCCTGACAGTGATCAGTGAGGTCCTGCCATGCTCTTACAGGTGAAGAGAGGGCTGTATTTGCAGGAAATGTGAATAACAAAATCTGGGCTATAATGAGTCTTCCAGGGATTCTCCTATGTAAATACCACAATTTCAATAGTTGCTATTGACAACAAGCACATGTTAAATACTCCAGGCCAGACTCCATTCATTACTGATATGATAGGGCTTAAATAAATACATCATAGATTCATCTGTAGAAAGGGCTTACATTGAACCCAAAAGCTGCCTGATTGCATTTCTTCAAGTGAGAAAGGTCTTGTGCTTTCACTTGTAACAAACCTTGGACAGTATTTTTAGTTCTTCACATTCTCATTGTTTGAAAGCTGGCACGGAGGCAGCAGGGGTAGAAGATTATCATGGAAGGTGAAGGGCGCACGTGCTTTCTGTCCTGCCTCCACCTGCAAGCCACTTGTACTGAAGAGGGGTTGACAGAGTCAACAAGCCTGACCCTTTCCCAGGACTGGGTCACAGGAGAGCATTCCTTGCCATGAACCTATCAACTCCCCACAACAAAAATGCATTGATATGGGCATCAAAAGTACGCTCTGGTACTTCTAGCTTCCTGGCAATGAGGTTTGGCCATTATGCATTCATATACAATATACCCTATTTGTGAATGTATCAAGTATTTTTTTTCCTTCTAGTTTTATTGAGATATAATTGACATGTTGTTGTTCAGTCGCCAAGTCATGTCCAACTCTTGGTGACCCCATGGACTACAACATGCCAGACTACTTGTTCTCCAATATCTCCTGGAGTTTGCTCAAATTCATGTCCATTGAGTCAATGATGCTATCTAACCATTTCATCCTCCACCACCCCCTTCTCCTTTTGTCTTCAATCTTTCCCAGCATTCAGGGTCTTTTCCAATGAGTTGGCCAAAGTACTGGAGCTTCAGCTTTAGCATTAGTTCTTCCAAGGTGGCTCAGACAGTAAAGAATTCGCCTGCAATGCAGGAGGCCCAGGTTTGATCCCTGGGTTGGGAAGATCCCCTGGAAAAGAGAATGGCAACCCACTCCAGTATTGCCTGGAAAATTCCATGGACAGAGGAGACTGGTGGGCTCACGGGGTCACAGAGAGTCAGACATGACTGAGCAACTAACACCTTCACTTTCATAACTGACATACAGCACTGTATAAGTTTAAGGTGTGTGGCATAATAATTGGACTTACAGATATCATGTAGTGATTATCACAGTAAGCTTAGTGTACTCCCTCATCTCAGAGATACAAAATTAAAGACATAGAAAAAATTTTCAAAATGTTTTGCAAATGTATCAATCATCTTTTTGTAAACTCTTCTGCTTGTAGGCAAGAAATCAAAGCGAAAAACAACTATTGTATATTAATGCATATGTGTGGAATACAGAGCAATGGTACAGATGAACCTATCTGCAGGCAGGAATGAAGATGTAGAGAACAGATGTGTGGACACAGGGGTAGGAAAGGGTGGATGAACTGGGAGAATGGGATAGACATATATACTTCCATGTGTAAAACAGCTAATGGGAAGTTGGTGTATAGCACTGGAACCTCAGCTTGGTGCTCTGTGGGGACCTAGATGGACGGGATGGGGGAGTGGGAGGGAGATCCCAAGAGGGATGTGTGTATACTCGTAGCTGATTCACTTAATTGTACAGCAGAAACTAATACAATATTGTGAAGCAAGTATGCCCCAAATTGAAAAATTTGGCTGAATTTTGCAGATTCATGGTATGTAATTATATGATTTTTCAACTGTAAATAGTAATAAAAAATAAATCTGTCAAAGAAATAGTTACCACTGAAATTAAGTAGTCAGCGAGTTCATGGTGATCAAATAATGAGGCTCTGCAAAAAGAGAATTATAAGCATATTAAGGAACTATTGACATAAATATACAACATAAAGCTACTATTCAATATATTCAGAAAGTGAATTTAAAGGATCATTGAATAACATGATAAAAGGCTAGGGAGTTAATAACCTTTCAACATCTACAATTGGATTCTGATTAGGGTAACTTTTCAAGTAGGAGTAATAGTGAAAGATCAAATACATCACAAGATTTTCTTCCTCATCTTTCTGCAAACCTATTTTCTCCTTGTAAAAAACCATCATGAACATGTTCTGAAGTGAACAGTAAAATCTGTCCTAAGAGTTTAAAATAAAAGGCCAAAATAACTGGCTATTACCACTGTGACCATGAGAAATAGCAACAATTGCATACAAGGTACAGCTAAGATTTACCTACAGGGTTCACAATGTCCCTTTGTTGGCAAAAGTTAACAAGGCAGTGTTAGCGTTCCTAAAGTTTTAGGAAGCCAAAAAAAAAAAAAAAAACAACCCAATGGATATAACTGAAGTCACTTGGTATCATCTCACAAGCAGCCATAAGGATAATGTTAATTAATACAGAAAATACAGATTTTTAATCTATATTAAAGCATCACCATAACAAATGTTAATACCAATTATTTAAAAGTCTGTTTCCTAATGCAAATCTTATTTCTTTGTTCCTACTCAAGACTATCTCCTCTATTCTTAACTTTCTATGTATGTCTTAGTATCAGCTTGCCAATTTTCATTCAAAATTCACAAGAGGTTGCATTCTAAAAGTTATTAGATGTATTGAGCAATTTTAAGAGTCAAATAATGTTAATGTAAGGCCCCGTTTGATTTGTTCTGTATCTTCTCAGTCTAGGGCTCTGGTACTCCAAGTGCGGCCTGCACACCACTGAGATCTTTGCACGACAGCAGCAAAAGAAGCTGTGGACCAAGGAACAAACTTTCCTTTGAAGCTCAAGATGAACTCCAATGTCACTGGCTATGAAAAGGACATTACAGGATCATAGATCAGCATTAGGTTCATCAGAATTGGACTGAACTAGTCCAAGAAATCTTCAGCCAACTCAAATTGAAAGTGTCCAGCTAGTCACCAGGCTAAGTATATTTTTTGGTCAGGTAGATGGGTCTGTTATCCTAAAATAACTCCTTCTTGTGCATATTTGTATATTAAAGCTCTACTGTAAATGTACACATTTTAACTACACTCAGATCACTGCTGCTGCTGCTGCTAAGTCGCTTCAGTTGTGTCCGACTCTGTGTGACCCCATAGACGGCAGCCCACCGGGCTCCCCCATCCCTGGGATTCTCTAGGCAAGAACACTGGAGTGGATTCTGAATTGGCTAAACATTAGCATCACAAAGAGTGTTTAAAAATTCCTGAGAGTCATCAGCAATTCTGATGTAATCTTGAGTATGAATTAATGTTGCGATTTTATAAATTACTCACAGGATTCTAACATGTAGTAGTTTGAAAAATATCTGGTCTAGCAGTTAATCTGTCTACTGAGTTTTTGTTTTATTTCAATATTTTTTTTTTTCCTGTCTAGGGTTTCCAACTGCATCTTTTTCACATCACCAATCTTTGATTCATAAATGCCAATTTGTTTTCCATAATTCCTTCTCTTAATGCATTTACTTTACAAATTGACCATTCCTTCTTTTAAATTTCTAAAAGTTTTAAATACCTTTATGATGAAATTATTTATAAATTGTCCTGTTATTTCTATTTCTTTGGAAGTAAATTAGCCTTTTGTCGATTAGATTGTCATAATCTTATGAATTTCCTTTATGCTATGAAATTTGAGTTTGCAAACTCATCCTGTATGGAAGTTCCTTGGAGTTTCTTCTGTTCGTGCATAGCCATTATGGCTAGTGGTTTTGCTAATGTGTACACGCACGCCTCCATCTCCCCAGTTTAGAACCAGATCTTATATTGGTAGCTAGAGTTTCTTTTTCACTGTGGGATAGTGTATATTTCTTGGTTCAGTTACTTATTGAGACTATCTTAGCTCTTCTTCTGCCATTTCAAGCTTCTAGCTCTGCCTCCATGCATATTGTGTGTGTGTGAGAGAGAGAGAGAAAGAGAGACAGACAGACAGAGACAGAGAGAGATGGTGAGAGATAGAGACAGAGAGACAGCAAAGCCCCTTCTCAGCCATTTCTTTCACTCACATAGGGAACAGCCAGTTTTTGTCTTCGCAAGGAATTGAACACTCACTCAGTCAACACTGCCTGTTTCCTGTTTTAGCAGCTAGTAAGCCTATAATTTCAGATGCTTTTATCTGATGTGTATTTCTGTTAAACTCAACAGAAGTATTTATCTTCTTTGGAGCTTGGCTATCATTCCTTAAAACTAAGTACATATATGTTTTGAGAACTTTTACATGTAATTGTGGGACTACATCGAAAGGGAAATCAAGTGGGAAAAGTGGACCACTCATATGTACCTATTCCATTATCCCCACTGAGAATGAAGATAACACACATGTGAGGACCTGAAACAGGTTAGAAAGGTTTTGAAAAGCCATGTATGTTGACCTCCTGAGCATATAGGAAGTGAATCTTGAGCCTATAGCCACTGGATAAAGAACTGATCCAGAATATTCCACTGGAGAGTTTATCCTATGAAAATCTGTTCAACTTTCTATTTTTGATTCCAGAGGAACATAGAGATTGCAGTTGAACCACAGGATCTTTGTTATCTCTGCTCTTTTCTTTTGAACAATGGATTCTCTGCTACCATAAGTAATAACTTTGTCTTGTCTTCTTAATTAAACACATGAAGACAAAAAATCTGTACTCAGAATGATAGGAAGAAAACTTGCCTGTGAAGCAGTGTCTCGTGATTTCCATCCACCTCATTAACAATATCGCTGCTGCCAGAATAGGAAGATACCATTAGCTTAACGATCTCAGTGGCTCCCTGGGTGGCAGCAAAATGAAGGGCTGTGCACTTCCCTTTCTGTAAAGAGTTTTGATATCAGCATCAATCAATATTCCATCCCAATTTAAGGATCAAACCTAAATTCAGTTGCTTTTTTCTTCCCAGTCCAACAAAATCAAGGAGTATGGAATTTAAGATGGCAAAAAGTAATCAGTTTCACCTATTGAGAAGCCTCAACATAAAAGTCATAGCTAGCAACTTTATTTCCTTGCAAGGTGACAGTTCTTGACAGCTCTGACTGTACTTAGCTTCTATCATCAGTGTCTTTATCTCTACTGTAGCTGTATCTGTGTTTGCAACCGTCTTTGGTAGCTCTCAAAATTCTTTAGATAGATTGAAATTTGAGAGAATCTCTTTTTCTGCTTTTGCGTGAATAGCGGGAAGTAACATCTATCCAAATTAACTGTGAAAGAGCTGTAGGGCACTTTGGCAAATAGAACATGAGCAATTCTACGAGAGGAATCTGAACAGTTACCTCCAGCAGGTCCAGCTGTGCACCATTGTCCAGGCACATTTTAATCATGTCCAAGTCCCCACTTTGAACTGCCATGTGGAGAGGGCTGGCTTTCCCACTGTTCACAAAGTTAATGTGACACAGTCTGCTATACCCATGTTCCTCACCTTTAGGAGAAAATAAAATTCAAAAGAATAAATGCTATGAATATATAAAAGATATTTTTTTAAAAAAAGAAGAAATGACTTTTAGACTTACCTAAAAGCCCAGGGATAAATTACGTTATTTCTCAATAGCATCCACCAAAATAGGCTTCCTTATAGTAGATAATGGAAGAAAGCTTCTACTCACCAAACTTTAATATTATTTCCATGCATTTTTTGGCACCCGAAAATGCTGCCTGGTGAATAGGGAAGCACCCCCATTTATTTGATTTACATGGCTTAGCTCCTTTATTTAACTGGAACAAAAGAAAGAACAAAAAAGAAGTCAAATGACAAAGATAAACCTGTCACAAGGATAGACAAGAATTTATATGCCTCTCCCATAACTTTTTGCTACTCTGTGCCTATGTAAAATTATTCACATAGGAAAGCTTTGTATAGTATGAAATCTGGACAAAAAAGTAATTTTGGAACTAGGCTAACATTCTGAACTAGAGACACTTTAAATTTTCTAATGACAAAGTAACAACATAGATACAAAAATTTCAACTTGATCTTCCACCAAAGTCAACACAGTTTTTAGTGAAATTAAGGAGATTTTAAAAAACATTATCATGATTGCTCCTATACCCTTGCTCATTTCCTTATACAAATAAAGTGATAATATTTCCCAGATCATTTTCCTGTCATTTGTGCAATTAACAAATGATTAGACCAGCAGTTGTATTAAATCATGAAAATCAGACATTTTTGCTAATGAATGTTCTCTACTAAAAAGTTGTTAAGATGAACAGAATGGTATATTACCTTCACCTCTGAGTCAACCATTCTCAATCATCATTTTCTATAGAACACTGGATTTCAGTTTTAAGTACCTCTTACCATGAAATGAGAGATTTTGAAAAAGCAAAAAAGTGTGAAGAAGCAAATACATGTATCATCTTGCTTTCTAGGGGCAGCATTGTTTTACATTTTAGAAGACAATATTTTCTGTCTTCTTTGAGTAAGTGATATTTATGTGTATACTATGTGATCACACCATTTTAAAAAGTATTATATTTAGTATTCTTAAATTATATGATTTTACTAAATACATATTCCATTTCAGTTCAGTTCAGCCACTCAGTCATGTCTGACTCTTTGCAACCCCATGAATTGCAGCAAGCCAGGCCTCCCTGTCCATCACCAACTCCCGGAGTTCACTCAGACTCATGTCCATCGAGTCAGTGATGCCATCCAGCCATCTCATCCTCTGTTGTCCCCTTCTCCTCCTGTCCCCAATCCCTCCCAGCATCACAGTCTTTCCCATGAGTCAACTCTTCCCGTGAGGTGGCCAAAGTACTGGAGTTTCAGCTTTAGCATCATTCCCTCCAAAGAAATCCCAGGGCTGATCTCCTTCAAAATGGATTCCATTTGGAGGTACATACAATGAATCCCTATTACTGAATTTCAACTTTTTCTCAGTTTTCTCTACTATATATAACACTGGTGTTAATATCAGTGATATCTTTAATTATCTCCTTGAGATGTATTCCAAGAATTGGGATTGATGAGTCAAAATACATTTGTGCCAACAGTGAATGAAATTCCCCAACTCATTACATTTTCTAACACTCATTACATTTTCAATCAAGAAGGAATTTTTGTCCTTTCAATTTAAGAGATTAAAAAAATTTCATTGTTTTAATATCTTACTCTTTGATTACTAGAGAAATTAAATAAACTGTATGTGCCCCTTGCCAGTTTTCTGTCTTTTTCTTATAAATCTGTGAAAATACAGATAATTTTATATCCATTTAAAGATAAACAGATCAATATAATCATATGCTTTGTTGGCTCAGGTCAATCAATGGATTATAATCTAATCTAATACTGAACTCTCCATACAGTCCCTAGATAAGGCCAATGTGGTATTACACGGTACTTTTCATTATTTTGATGAATTAATGGCTAGTATTTTTAAGACTGCATCTATGTGAAATTGATCTACATTTTTCTTTGGGGGGAGCTCTCAAGTTTTGGAATTATTATTATGTCTACTTTATAAATAGGAAAACGAGTACATCAAGGCTGTATTTAACTTTACCCTGCTTATTTAACTTATATGGAGAGTACATCATGAGAAACGCTGGGCTAGAAGAAGCACAAACTGGGAGCAAGACTGCCGGGAGAAATATCAATAACCTGAGATATGCAGATGACACCACTGTTATGGCAGAAAGTGAAGAGAAACTCAAAAGCCTCTTGATGAAAGTGAGAGAGGAGAGTGAAAAAGTTGGCTTAAAGCTCAACATTCAGAAAACGAAGATCATGGCATCTGGTCCCATCACTTCATGGCAAATAGATGGGGAAAAAATGGAAACAGTGGCAGACTTTATTTTGGGGGGCTCCAAAATCACTGCGGATGGTGATGGCAGCCATGAAATTAAAAGACGCTTACTCCTTGGAAGGAAAGTTATGACCAAACTAGATAGCATATTGAAAAGCAGAGATATTACTCTGCCAACAAAGGTCCATCTAGTCAAGGCTATGGTTTTTCCAGTGGTCATGTGTGGATGTTAGAGTTGGACTGTGAAGAAAGCTGAGTGCTGAAGAATTGATGCTTTTGAACTGTGGTGTTGGAGAAGACTCATGAGAGTCCCTTGGACTGCAAGGAGATCCAACCTAAAGGAGATCCTAAGGAGTCCATCCTAAAGGAGATCAGTCTTGAGTGTTCATTGGAAGGACTGATGCTGAAGCTGAAGCTCCAATACTTTGGCCACCTCATGTGAAGAGTTAACTCATTGGAAAAGACCCTGATGCTGGGAGGGATTGGGGGTAGGAGGAGAAGGGGACGACAGAGGATGAGATGGCTGGATGGCATCACTAACTCAGTGGACATGAATCTGAGTGAACTCCGGGAGTTGATGATGGACAGGGAGGCCTGGCATGCTGCGATTCATGGGGTCACAAAGAGTCAGACAAGACTGAGTGACTGAACTGAACTGAACTTTATAAAACTAATCTGCACAATGTCACTCTTTTCTTGTGCTACAGGAAGATTACCTGAAACAAACTTCTTTGCAAGTTTGAAAGAAACTATAAAATCTATAAAAGCCTATATTAGCTGGTTCCAGAGCTTTAACAAAGTATTAGCAATGCTTTTTTCCCTAAACTTTAATAGTTCCTTACAGATATTTAATTTTGTAGTCTATTTTAACACTTTAATTACTTTCAGTTATTTTAACACTTTAATTACTTTCAGTTATTTATCCATTGGGCCTCCCTGGAGGCTCAGATTGTAAAGAAACTGCCTGCAATGCAGGAGACCTAGGTTCAATCCCTGGGTTGGGAAGATCCCCTGGAGTAGAATATGGTACTCATGCCTGGAGAATCCCATGGACTGGGAAGCCTGGCTGGCTGTGTATAGTCCATGGGGTTGCAGAGTCGGACACGACTGAGCAACTAAGCACAGCACATGTATCCATTAAAAATAATTTTCAAATTTTCAGGATAGGATTGCATACTGATCTTTTGCCATTTAAAAATTCTCCTTCATATTTAATTAAATCCTTTTGCTATTTCTAATTTTGTTGATTTTTGCTTGAGGTTTTTCCATTGTGGTTGGCTGGTTCTTGGTTTAGTTGCTAAGTTGTGTCTGACTCCTGTGACCCCATGGACTAGCCCACCAGGCTCCTCTGTCCGTGGAATTTCCCAGTATAAGCTGTCATGATTGGACCAAAAGAAGTTAAATCTTTTTAAATTCTTTTTTGGTCCAATCATGAAAGCTTATAAGAATATATATTTTCATCCAAGTATATCTAGTAAATATGTTAAAAGGTACTTGTAATTTGTAATATCCCACAGATAGCCTGAAATTATTTTGTTTCATTTTATTTACTCCCTGGAGGTGGTGGAGAGGGAAAAGCAAGTGCTAAAAATAGAAAATCTGGCCTGAATAATGTACAAGTGCTTGAGGAATACTTTAAAGAAAGCTCTTTGATGAAATTCGAATACCACACTCAGAAGGGGCACTCCGTGGAGCAGGACTCAGCCATGGTGATAGATTCCTGAAGAGTTGGACTGGATCATCCCGAGAAATCTCACCGGAGAGAAGGCTGGCTCTTCGTGTTGGGCTATGGCTGAGGAGCTCAGTCATTATATCATGCAAGGGTCCCTTTCTGAGAACCCAGGGCAGCTGTTTCTTCTCATTTTGGAAACAGATATGGCTGTTTCTCCTGGCTTTTATTTCAGGGCCCAACAATAATTTTGCAAATAACAATCTTCATCTTTCCTTTGACAATTCAGAAGCTCAGAGTCCCAAGTGTGATTCATCTTTATGGACATACCAGCCATTACGCTTTGTTTTTTGTATTCTGGGCTTCCCTGAAAGCCCAGCTGGTAGAGAATCTGCCTGCAACGCAGGAGACCCCGGTTTGATTCCTGGGTCGGGAAGTACTCCTGGACATGGGATAGGCTACTCACTCCAGTATTCTTGGGCTTCCCTGGTGGCTCAGCTGGTAAAGAATCCGCCCGCAATGCGGAAGACCTGGGTTCAGTCCCTGGGTTTGGAAGACCCCCTGGAGAAGGGAAAGGCTACCCACTCCAGTAGTCCATGGGATCACAAAGAGTCAGATATAACTGAATGACTTTCACATTCACTTTCATTCTAGGTTTGACCACCAGTCTCACATTAATTTTTCTTGTTGATATTTTCTTTTCACTTCAGTCATCTCATGTTCTCTGTAATGTTTTCCTATTTGTCTTCCGGAGGAAACTTCAGACTCATTTAAGATTTAAGGGGTGTGCTCAGTTGCTTCAGTTGTGTCCGACTCTGTGTGACCCCATGAACTACAGTCCACCAGGCTCCCCTGTCCATGGGATTCTCCAGGCAAGAATACCGGAGTGGCTTGTGTTGCCCTCCTCCAGGGGATCTTCCTGACCCAGGGATTGAACCCAAGTGTCCTGCATTGCAGCCAGATTCTTCACCTGCTGAGCCATCAAGGAAGGCCTAAGGGGTGTGAACATGTACTCAAACTCATAGAACTGTTTTTTTTCTGACACACTTTCTACATTTTATATTTTGCTAAAAGAGAAACTGAAAATAGTTTTATTTATTTTTTATTTTTTGGCCACACCACATGGCACATGGGACCTTAGTTCCCTGGCCAGGGATTGAACCTGTGTCCCCTGCATTGGAAACATGGGGTCTTAACCACTGAACCACCTGGGAAGTCCCTGAAAGCTGTTTTAAAGAACAAAAATTCATGTTGTACTAAAGCATAGAGAAAACAGGAAAAAATATAAATAAAATACAAACCAAAAGCTGCATGGCTTCACTGTTATCTGTGAAACATGTGATTATCAGAGCTGTGTTTCCATTTTCTCCTTCCAGATTAACATCGGTACTGCTGTGCTCAATCAAGACCTACAAAAAAAGAGGGAATAGTCAGTCAAAAGTTAACCTGCAGGTTTTCAAATAGGGTATTTGTCTTCCACTGGATGTTAAGCTTTCAGTACCAGGAACCATGTCCTTATTCATCTTTTCCATTACTCTCCCATGGACCTGACATGAAACCTTGTACCTAGTGGGTACTACAAAAATTTCTCATGTAGATGAAATAACGGTAATTTCTATAGCTCATTAATTAAGTCAACATGGAGTTGTAGAATTGAAAATTGACTAAAAATTGTAAATACTAGTTAACATTGCTCACTAAATATTTTTACTTGTATTAAGTTGCTGCTGGTGCTGCTAAGTCGCGTCAGTCGTGTCCGATTCTGTGCGACCCCAGAGACGGCAGCCCACCAGGCTCTCCCGTCCCTGGGATTCTCCAGGCAAGAACACTAGAGCGGGTTGCCATTTCCTTCTCCAATGCATGAAAGTGAAAAGTGAAAGGGAAGTTGCTCAGTCATCTGATTCTTAGCGACCCCATGGACTGCAGCCTACCAGGCTCCTCCGTCCATGGGACTTTCCAGGCAAGAGTACTGGAGTGGGGTGCCATTGCCTTCTCCGTGTATTAAGTTAGCTATATATATATATAAATGTATATATATATATATATATATATATATATATATAAAATTTTTACTGGAGTATAGTTGCTTTATAACATTGTGTTAGTTTCTGCTGTACAGCACAGTGAATCAGCTGTACACATATATCCCCTCTCCCCTGGCTTTCCTTCCCATTTAGGTCACCACAGAGCAGTAAGTAGAGTTCCCTGTGCTATACAGCAGGCTCTCATTAGTTATCTATTTTATACATAATAGTGTATCAATCCCAATTCCCAATTTTATCTTACCCTCTTCCCCCACTTGGACTTCCCTGGTAGCTCAGATGGTAAAGCATCTACCTACAATGTGGGAGACCTGGGTTCAATCCCTGGGTCGGGAAGATCTCCTGGAGAAGGAAATGGCAACCCAATCCAGTATTCTTGCCTGGAAAATGCCATGGACTGAGGAGCCTAGTAGCCTACAGTCCATGGGGTCACAAAGAGTCGGACACAACTGAGCGACTTCACTTTCACTTTTCACTTCCCCTCTTGGAATCCATACCTTTATTCTCTCCATCTGCATCTCTGTTTCTGCTTTGCAAATAGATTTTTCTAGATTTCAGATATGTGATTTTAATACATGAGATTAACTAATATTTACCAAAAATAAATTGATGGAGCCAAAAAATAAATTGAGAATGTGTGGGTGGTGATAAGGGAGGAATGTAAGAAAGGAGAAAGAGAGAGAGAAGAGAGGGAGGGAAGGGGAAGCAAACATGGAAGGGAACTGTTTCCTTTTCCCATCCTGACATTTGTTTTTGACCCAGATTGCAAGTATTCTGGGAAATGTCCATTAAAACCCCGTTCCTTCCAGGAAAGAAGAGAGTCTCATGTAACAGAGATATAGCTTAATTCAATCCGTTCAAACTTAGTCTGGAACCAGAAACTCTTTCTCCGATGTAAGAAATGAGAATTCCTGCTAAAATGGTTAAGCAGTTTTTCTAATGGAATTTAATTGAAGACCTGTTACCCTTTCATCTGGCTGACTTACGGCTGATTATTGGCTAAGAGTCTATTGATCTTGAACTAGTTTTCTTCTAACAAAATTTTTCTTACATAAATGTCTCCCTCAAAAGAGAAATCTCAAAAAAAAAAAAAAGAGAGAGAGAGAGAGAGAGAGAAATCTCTGAATTAGCCTGCCAAAGGCCTTTTCTTTTGCAGCAAGACTCTGATAAAATTATATCATGTGCTCACACTAAGTTAAGAAAGAATTTATTAAACAAGCTCTTTCCTAAAAACTCTTGACTTACAAAAGAAGGCACACCGAGCTCCTAGTTATAGAATGTGTCCTGATGTGTCAGCAGATGAGTCAGGCTTACTAATCAGCTCTTCTCATAAAGGAAAATACACTGGAATTTTAGGCCATAAGAACACACAAGAAGATTATGGGTGAAGGAAAATGAGAACGCACAGTTCAGTCAACCGACTTGAGGCATCGCCTTCTGTTCTTAACAGTCTGGATTGATTTACGTGTAAAGTAATCTACCCAAGTCTACAAGGAGAGGCTTTTTCTCTCTGCACAGCTCATAGATCTGGAGCATGTTAGGGTGTTTCTTCTCACTGCCACTAGCGCAGTCTTTCCTAAAGCTGTGTTAAATTGTAGGTGGCAGGGGGCCCAGAGACAGCAACTAAACTGTGTGTGGGGAAGCGCCGGAAGCGCAGGGGGACGGGGCGGCGGTGCCGCGAATCTGGCCGCGTTGGAGGGGCCGGGCCGCTGCCTAGTCGCCGCGGCTGCCTCGTGACGTGGCACAGCCGAAGATCTAACGCCGGAGCCGGAGCTGCCCCGCCAGTCGCGGAGCAGGCCCTCACCCCGCTGTCCCGGAGCTTCTTCAGACACGCCGGCTAGCGAACCGGCCCCGCAGCCGTCTTTCTTCCTCAGCAGCTGTTTCCTCGCTGAGTTTTCTGGGAGCGTAAAAGGAGACGGCCCGGGGACGCCCCAAACCCCTTTTGCTCCTGCCCACTGCAAG
The DNA here is from genome assembly GCF_016772045.2 of Ovis aries. Taxonomy (NCBI): domain Eukaryota; kingdom Metazoa; phylum Chordata; class Mammalia; order Artiodactyla; family Bovidae; genus Ovis; species Ovis aries. Next base: position 48,607,999 of record NC_056062.1, read on the forward strand.
TGCCACTACCTCCGTGGGCCTCGCCATCTCCTCCCTCTTCTCCCGCCTCTTCGGCAAGAAGCAGACGCGCGTTTTGATGGTTGAATTGGATGCTGCTAGCAAGACGACCATTCTGTATAAACTGAAGTTAGGGGAGATAGTCACCACCATTCCTACCATTGGTTTTAACGTGGAAACAGTAGAATATAAGAACATTTGTTTCAAAGTATGGGATGTTGGTGGTCAAGATAAAATTAGGCCTCTCTGGAGGCATTACTTTCAAAATACCCAGGGTCTTATTTTTGTGGTAGATAGCAATGATCGTGAAAGAATTCAGGAAGGAGCAGAAGAGCTGCAGAAAATGCTTCAGGAAGATGAGTTGTGAGATGCAGTGTTGCTGCTTTTTGCAAACAAACAGGACTTGCCGAATGCTGTGGCCATTAGTGAAATGACAGATAAATTAGGTCTTCAGTCCCCTCCTAACAGAACATGGTATGTTCAAGCCACTTGTGCTACACAAGGAACTGGTCTGTATGAGACCAGACTTGACTGGCTGTCAAATGAGCTTTCAAAACGTTAAATGAAGCTGGATATCTAACCAAGGACATGTTTGATAGAATTGGTCTAGGCTTGTTACAACAAAATTAGTTTGCATCTTGGTTATTAAACAGTATCTGGGACTGGTTTGGGCAGAATATTACTGCATTTAAACTTATTTTGTTGCCAAGTATTGTTTACCAAGTATAATGTTGCCATTTAGCAATATGCTTGGTCCTTAACTTGGGGGGAAAAAAAAGTGTCCTCTTTTAATTTTACTTCCCTTAAGCCTAAATGATGCCTGGAGGTAGCTAATGTGACACCTTTTAAATAAATCCATTTTGAATTTTTTTTTTTTTTTGAGCCCACAAGGAATAATGTTTTAAAGTTACCCCCTGCTACTTTAATAATACCTTTATCATTCCTGGGACAGTCTGCTGATTTTAAAAAATGTAGCATTCCATTTGTATTTATTTTCCCCCCTTGCCAAAAAGATTTTTTAATACTGCTTGTACCAGCCAGGGAAATGCTCCAAAACACTATTCAGATCTTGCACTGAGGAACTTCTATTTCTCCCCCCATTTTTATTGACTCCTGGCTTCCATCAGCCAGGCTTCCTTGGTGTGGGTTGGATTTGAAAATTAGTTCTGTGCTAGATGCAAAGAGTGCATATGGAGATGATTTTTAATCCTTAGAGATTGTCTTCCTTTATATTGTATCTCTTTTATGCTGCATGTTGCTTTTGGTATGAGCCTGACTCTTTGCCCAGTATATGATAGTTCTGCTGATGTTTTATTGTTTATTGGTGAACATATCTTCATTAAGAGTTTTTGGAAAACTCATCAAACTCAATGAATACGTTTTCTTCATAACCCATTTGGAATTATTCCTAATAAAATGATAAAAACATTAAAAAAAACCAAACCCAATAAACTGTGTGTCTAGTTCAAGCTCAGTCATGACCAGACAAGTCTGGAGGCTGGCAGGTGAGACCTCCGGAGATCCTTGTGGTGAGAATCCAGGAAGCCTCATGGGAGGTCCAACTGTATACTTTGGGGTTAAGCCAAGAACTAAGACCTGCAGGCTACTGAGAAGCAAGGCCAGCCCCAACCACGGTCCAATGTGCCCCAGGAAACAGTGTGCACACCAGTGGTATCTGTGTAAGAACCGAGGTCACACAAGGTCACACATGGGTAACAGTTTTTTACTTTACAAACACAAGGCAGCAGTGGAAGGTTTGGGGGAAGGATGGATAATGGAGATTGAAATTGGCAAAAGCTGGTGTTATAAATAGGGCTTCCCTGTGGCTCACAAGGTAAAGAATCTGCCTGCAATGCAGAAGACCCAGGCTCAATCCCTGGGTCAGGAAGATCCTCTGGAGAAGGAAATGACAACCTACTCCAGTGTTCTTGCCTGGAGAATTCCATGGACAGAGGGAACCTGGTGGACTGTAGGTGGTATAAATAAACGGGAGAGGCAGGCCCTGAAGATGCAAGAACACAGAGAGACCCTCCTAAATTCCTTCTTCTTCTCTGGTGAAGCAAAAGGGCTTGAAAACATCTTTTGATGAAGTGATGGTTGGTAAGACTAAGCAAAGGAGAGACAACTAATTTCAGTTCCCTTACAACCCCCCCCCTTTTTTTTTTCTTGTTCTGGTGTCACAAAGGAAAATCTGTTACACCCACCATCTAGTTTGTAAATCAGTTATGGGTTTATTTCTAGACTTTCTTCTATTTCAGTGTGATACCTATCCTTCTGTATTTGTTAGCCTGAAATTTTTATTTCTGTTAACAGTAGATTTCAACTGTTACCTGCCTGTGAGTTCCCAAATCACACTTTCAGAGGTAAGATTAATTAAGTCAATGAGCATTTGTTCTTGAAAAGAGCCTTCAGAGGAAGCACAAGAGTTCACTGGGGAAATGTGGCATCTCTCAGGGGGAGGGGTCTGCACTCACTGGTGGCCCAGCACGGATGATACAGAAGTAGCATCAGGCTCATGAATAATGCAGACATTGACAGAAACTGACAGCCTATTGCCAAAGGCCTCTCCAATAACCTCTGCAAGGGGCTGTTCTGACTTGTCTTCTTAGATCCTTAGAACAGATACTTAAACTCTCCCCTTCCCCTTTAGCCAGAACGCCTAGTTACTAATTTATTCATTCAAGAGCCATCATTTAGCAGCAATGCTGAGGACTGGAGATGTTCCATTAGTCACACACAGTGTCTTCTTCCACTATAAGCAGTCAGAGTGGGAGATGAGTGTGTGAACATTTGATTGCTGTACCCTGTGCTAAGGATTATGGCAAAGCTACATACAGGGCACAAGGGGAGAGTGGAAAGGGGGCTCCTCTCACACCCTCTCTACCTGGCTTACAGGAGCCAAGGACTCAGGAGGCTGAGAGAAAGGGGGTCTGAACTAAGGAAGCTTGGAGTTCATGGACACCCCTGAGGTACTGTTGGTGTATTATAGGCTGAGTAGGTTTGGTGTATGGTAGGGTATGGTGTGATAAACTGAATGTTTTTGTCCCTCAAAATTCATATATTGAAATCCTAATCCCCAGTGTCGTATTAAGAGGAGGGGCATTTGGGAAGTGCTTAGGTCTACAAGATGGAGTAGAAGGACGGGCGCTCATCTTCTCCTGTGAGAACTCCAAAATTACAACTCGCTGCTGAACAACCATTGACAGGAGAATGCTGCTGCTGCTGCTGCTGCTAAGTCACTTCAGTTGTGTCTGACCCTGTGCGACCCCATAGACGGCAGCCCACCAGGCTCCCCCATCCCTGGGATTCTCCAGGCAAGAACACTGGAGTGGGTTGCCATTTCCTTCTCCAATGCATGAAAGTGAAAGTGAAGTCACTCAGTCATGTCCAACTCTTAGTGACCTCATGGACTGCAGCCTACCAGGCTCCTCCGTCCATGGGATTTTCCAGGCAAGAGTACTGGAGTGGGATGCCTTTGCCTTCTCCAGGAGAATGTTGGACCCCACCAAAAAAAGATACCCCACGTCCAAGGGCAAAGGAGAAGCCCCAGCAAGATGGTAGGAGGGGTGAAATTCTGTTCAGAATCAAACCCCATACCTACCAGAGACACTTGGAGGGCTCAAATGAAGCCTTGTGTACACCAGGAGACCCCACAGAGACTGAGCCATACTTGCCTCTGAGTGTCTGAGTGTCTTCTGCGGAGGTGCGGGTCAGCAGTGCCTTGCCACCAGAGTAGGGGCTCTGGGTGCAACAGACCTGGGTATCACATAAGTCCTCTTGGAAGAGGTTGCCATTAACTCTACCATAGAGCCACCAGAACTTACACGGGACTAGGGAAACAGACTCTTGGAGGGCACAAACAAAACCTTCTGCACACCAGGACCCAGGAGAAAGGAGCAGTGACCTCACAAGAGACTGACCCAGACTTGCCTCTGAGTGCCCAGAGGTCTCTGGCAGAGGTGTGGGTCGGTGGTGGCCTGCTGCAGGGCTTCGTGCACTGAGTGTGGCAGTGTGTGCACAAGACCTTTCGAAGGAGGTCGCCATTTTCTTCATTACCTCCACCATAGTTTGCTCTCAGGTCAAACAACAGGGAGGGAACACAGCCCCGCCCATCAACAGAAAATTGGATTAAAGAGTTACTGAGCATGACCCCACCCATCAGAACAAGACCCAGTTTCCCCCACAGTCAGTCTCTCCCATCAGGAAGCTTCCATAAGCCTCTTATCTTTATCCCTCAGAGGGCAGACAGAATGAAAACCACAACCACAGAAAATGAATCCAACTGATCACATGGACCACAGCCTCGTCTAATTCAATGAAATTATGAACCATGCCATAGGGCAACCCAAGACAGATGGGTCATGGTGGAGAGTTCTGACAGAATGTGGTCCACTGGAGAAGGGACTGGCAAACCACTTCAGTATTCTTGCCTTGAGAACCCCATGAACACTATGAAAAGGCAGAAAGATATGACACTGAAAGATGAACTCCCCAGGTCAGTAGGTGCCCGATATGCTACTGGAGAAGAGCGGAGAAATAACTGCAGAAAGAATAGAGCCAAAACAAAAACAACACACAGTTATGGATGTGACCAGTGATGGAAGTAAAGTCCGATGCTATAAAAAACAACATTGCATAGGAACCTGGAATGTTAGGTGCATGAATCAAGGCAAATCGGAAGTGGTCAAAGAGGAGATGGTAGGAATGAACATCAACATTTTAGGAATCAGTGAACTAAAATGGACTGCAATGGGTGAATTTAATTCAGATGACCATTATATCTAGCATGTCAGCAAGAATCCCTTAGAAGAAATGGAGTAGCCTCATAAGTCAAGAAAAGAATCCAAAATGTAGTTTTTGGGTGCAGTCTTTAAAATGACAGAACGATCTCTGTTCCGTTCCAAGGCAAACCATTCAATATCACCATAATCCAAGTCTATGCCCCAACCAGTAACGCTGAAGAAGCTGAAGTTGAATGGTTCTATGAAAACCTATAAGGCCTCCTAGAACTAACACCAAAAGAAATGTCCTTTTCATTATAGGGGACTGGAATGCAAAAGTAGGAAGTCAAGGGATACCTGGAGTAACAGGCAAATTAGGCCTTGGAGTACAAAACGAAGCAGGGCAAAGCCTACAAAGTTTTGCCAAGAAAATGTACTGATCATAGCAAACACTCTCTTCCAACAACATGAGACAAGACTCTACACATGGACGTCACCAGATGATCAACACCAAAATCAGACTGATTATATTCTTTGTAGCCAAAGATGGAGAAGCTCTATACAATCTGCAAAAACAAGACTGGGAGCTGGCTGTGGCTCAGATCATGAACTCTTTATTGCAAAATTCAGACTTAAATTGAAGAAAGTAAGGGAAACCACTAGACCATTCAGGTAAGATCTAAATCAAATCCCTTACAATTATATAGTAGAAGTGACACATAGATTCAAGGGATTAAATCTGATAGACAGAGTGCCTGAAGAACTATGCATGGAGTTTCATGACATTGTACAGTAGCCAGTGATCAAGACCAAGAAAAAGAAATGCAAAAGGCAAAACGGCTGGCTGAGGAGGCCTTACAAATAGCTGAGAAAAGAAGAGAAGCGAAAGGCAAAGGAGAAAAGGAAAGATATACCTGAATGCAAAGTTCCAAAGAAGAGCAAGGAGAGATAAAAAAGCCTTCCTCACTGATCAATGCAAAGAAATAGAGGAAAAGAACAGAATGGGAAAGACTAGAGATCTCTTCAAGAAAATTAGAGATACCAAGGGAACAGTTCATGCAAAGATAGGCACGATAAAGGACAGAAGATGGTATGGACCTAACAGAAGCAGAAGATATTTAGAAGAGGTGGCAAAAATACACAGAAGGACTATACAAAAAAAGATCTTAATGACCCAGATAACCCCGATGGTGTGATCACCCACCTAGAGCCGGACATCCTGGAATGTGAAGTCATGTGGGCCTAAGCATCACTATGAACAAAGCTAGTGGAAGTGATGGAATTCCAGCTGAGTTGTTTCAAATCCTAAAAGATGATGCTGTGAAAATGCTGCACTCAATATGCCAGCAAATTTGGAAAACTCAGCAGTGGCCACAGGACCAGAAAATGTCAGTTTTCATTCCAATCCCAAAGAAAGGCAATGGCAAAGAATGTTCAAACTATTGCACAAGTTTGCTCATCTCACATGCTAGCAAAGTAATGCTCAAAATTCTCCAAGCCAGGCTTCAACAGTACATGAACTGTGAACTTCCAGATGTTCAAGCTGGATTTTAAAAAGGCAGAGGAACCAGAGATCAAATTGCCAACATCTGTTGGATCATTGAAAAAGCAAGAGAGTTCCAGAAAAACACCTACTTCCGCTTTATTGACTATGCCAAAGCCTTTCACTGTGTAGATCACAACAAACCATGTAAAATTCTTAAAGAGATGGGAATATGAGACCAGCTGACTTGTCTCCTGAGAAATCTGTATGCAGATTAGGAAGCAACAGTTATAACTGGAAATGGAACAACAGATTGGCTCCAAATTGGGAAAGGAGTACATCAAGGCTGTATATTGTAACCCTGCTTATGTAACTTATATGCAAAGTACGTCATGCAAAATGTTGGGCTGGATGAAACACAAGCTGGAATTAAGGCTGCTGGGAGAAATATCAATAACCTCAAATATGGAGATGACCCCACCCTTATGGCAGAAAGCAAAGAAGAACTAAAGAGCCTCTTGATGAAAGTGAAAGAGGAGAGTGAAAAAGTTGGCTTAAAACTGAACATTCAGAAAACTAAGATCATGGCATCTGGTCCCATCCCTTCATGGCAAATAGATGGGGAAACAGTGAGAGACTTTATTTTGGGGGGCTTCAAAATTACTGCAGATAGTGACTACAGCCATGAAATTAAAAGATGCATGTTCCTTGGAAGAAAAGCTATGACCAACCTAGACAGCATATTAAAAAGCAGAGACATTACTTTGCCAACAAGTCCATTTAGTCAAAGCTATGGTTTTTCCAGTAGTCATGTATGGATGTGAGAGTTGTACTATAAAGAAAGCTGAGTGCTGAAGAATTGATGCTTTTGAACTGTGGTCTTGGAGAACACTCTTGAGAGTCCCTTGAACTGCAAGGAGATCCAGCCAGTCCACCCTAAAGAAAATCAGTCCTGAAAATTCACTGAAAGGACTGATGCTGAAGCTGAAACTCCAATACTTTGGCCATCTGATGGAAGAACTGATTCCTTTGAAAAGCACCTGATGCTGGGAAATACTGAAGGCAGGAAGAGAGGGGGCTGACAGAGGATGTGATGGTTGGATGTCGTCACTGACTCACTGGACATGAGTTTGAGCAAGCTCCAGGAGTTGGTGAAGGACAGGGAAGCCTGGTGTGCTGCAGTCCATTGTGCTGCAAAGAGTCAGACATGACTAAGCAACTGAACTGAACTAGGTCATGAAGGCAGAACCCTTACGAGTGGGATTAGCACTCTTATAAACGAAAGCCCAGAAAGCTCTCATTCCTTCCTCAATATGAAGACACAGAGAGACAGAGGTGACCTATGAACCAGGAATCAGGCCCTTACCAGATACCAAATCTTCCACTGCCTCAATCTCAGTCAACCAAGCCTCCACAACTGTGAGAGACAGCTGTTGTTCAAGCCACTGGGTCTGCGGTTTTCTGTGATAGCAGCCGGAACTATGACACAACAGCCATGTCATGCTTCGAAACATTTTTCCTACAGGAAAATTTACTGCAAGGTCCAAATTACCTACCTCAGAAATGAATTTCTAGAATATAATTCATTTGTAAACTGCATTTCTCAAGGTTTCCTCTAACTGACCCAATTCACTCTCTTAAAAAAATATTAAGAAATTTCCCCATATTATTATTATGTCTTCTGCTAAGACATGTCACCCACTGAGGCATGTCATTGACTCTCACAAAAACAATAAATCCTAATTATATTTCCTCTCTTCACTGAGGCACTGGTCACCTCCTTTATTTGAAGCATTAGATCAGCCAGCTAAAAGCAGTAAAACCCTGACTTGAGAAACATAAAAATGAAGACAAATTTCCTAACTCTTGCTTTCTCCTCCTAACTCTTGCATACTAACTAAGCACGTTATTTTATTCTCTCTCTTCCTCAGTTTCCTCAGCTATGGAATGGGGATAATAATGGTCTTACTTTATAGATTTTTTAAAATGGGGATTTAAAAACCAAAAATACAGAAGGCTTCTAAACACAGAAAAAGGCTGGTAGCTGATACATAAGAACTAATCAGGAAAATAAGATGGTGCTTATTATTCATCACATCATCATCGTCATGATCACTATGGAGATGGTTTTGGTCAGAAGAAAAGCCAGCTTTAAAATCATCACGCGTTGTTGGCCCTGGCAGCCGAGGTTGGCCTTTTGGCAAAAGCAGACATAACTGGACATGAGGCCCGGCCCATGCTACGTTGCTCAGCCTGGGGAGCCACCAGCAAGCTCACCTTCATCACGTCGTTGTACCCGCCCTGCACAGCCACATGCAGTGGGGCCATCATGCTGCAGTTTCGGAGGTTTGGGTTGGCTCCTTTGCGAAGAAGAAACTTAACACTTTCCACCTGGTTTTTTCCTGCGGCCCAGTGCAGTGGGGTATTTCCATAATCATCCATCACATTCAGTACTAGAAAAAGACACCAAAATACAGGTGAGACATTGCTTGGATTGTACTTGGCACCTACTGCATGCCTATTTACTGCAAAGCTCGGTGCCAAGTGCCATGGTAGAGGCTTCACCTTCTTTAGGAGAAATAAAAAGATAGCTTCAGTTCTCAAAAACATCTAACAGACACCTTTGGGGATGCATGTCAGTGACAGCACTGACTTTGTCAAATAAGTTAGTTGTCAATCTGTAGGATCCATGGGAAATAGGTCTTCCTATTGCTACATGCTTTTATCTGTACTATGAATTTGGGGATTTGTTGCAAAGCATTGAGTTTATATAAAAGTAACAATTCTATACCAGGCAACTCTAAGTTCCATGCAACCATAATTTCATCCAACCCTCTAATAGCTCACAAGGGGCCATGACCATTTTTCAGAAAGATGAGGACTAGAGAGGTTCAAAATCCTGCCAACATTATGCAGCCAGTAAGGAGCTCTGTAAGCTGACTTAGTTCTTTGAATCTCAGTTTTCTCATGTTCAAATTTGGTGGAAGGAAGGAAAGAAGGGAGGGAAGAAGAGGAGGGAGCGTAACATAGGTACACCTTGCAATATTTTTAGAAGAATATCAAATTATGTCCTTAAAGATCTTAGTGGAGTGTTTGGCCTTTAGCATTGGTTCAAAAAAATGTTAATGAGAAAAAAGATGTACCACTAACAAATGCAAGACTGGAATTAGAGCTTGTGCACCTTGATGCCATACATGGTTTCGACATATTTCTACAATATATCGTTGTATTATTTACCCTGTGATTAGCATGCCCTTTGACACTGCAGGATTTACTTTATGTCTGCTCTAAAATAGACACAACTGTCTGCTTTATCAACCATTTTAATTGGTGGTAGTATATTTTTATGTCTGAAGAGAAGGGAAAAGAGCTCATTCTTAAATATGACTTAAGGACCACCTACAATGCCTAGAATCATGCTGCAGCCATATTTCTCATTTCTCTCCTTTTTAACATTTATCTCCCCACTATCTTCTCCCAGTCACTCCAGTGCCTCATTTTCAACCACACACACACACACACACACACACACACACACACACACACACGCACACACACACATACACACACACAGTCTCTCTCTCTCTCTCTCACATACTCACACACATCCCTTGACCATTCTGTCTGATCAAGATAAAGCACCACACTCAACATTTTATTTAGCACCAAACCTCATGAAACCATGGCCAAAACTTACAAACTCCCACTCATCAATTAAATAACTTGAATTTGGCTTTTACCACTATTGCTTTTCATAAATCACTTTTATAGAGGTCAGGAGGCCTTCTAATGTCAAGGTTATTGTGTCTCCTTTCTACGCGATCTCTTTGTGGTACCTGAGCCTTCTGACTAATCTCTCCCTTGGCTCATGTGCCATCAATCTCATGCATCACTGTCTTCACCATCATTTTTCTGGCTTTTCCTCTGCCCTCTGACCCTGAACATTGGTGTTTTACCCTTAGCCACCTTCATTGGCAATTCTATGGTCTTCTAAAGGATTTTCATGCATTTACACAATTTGAGCTACTTCCTATGCAATACTGGCCCTGTGGTGTGACCCTTTCCTTCTATATTTTTGGTCTACTAGATGCAAGGTATTAGACTACAAGTCTACTAGAAATTTTCAAGTGGATGTCCCCTGGGCCTTTTAAACTCAGTATGACCATATTTAAATTATCTCCTCACACTCACTTTTCTTGTTTTCTTATAAACCTTCTTTTCCAGATGGCTAGACTATTCATCTAATCCCTAAATTAAGAATGTCAACATCAGTCCACCTTTTCATCACTTACTCCTTGCACTCAATCTTTATGAAGCACTTTCCACTCTACATGTGAAATAGCCCTGGAATCTCTCCCTTTCTCCTTATTCCAATCTCAAAACCCTAGTAGATGCTCAACTTCTCTTTACTACTAAAACAGCTTTTTAACTGACCTTCATCTTACCGTAAACAATAATGGTCTTATTACACCACCTCACTGCTTAAATCTCTGTGTCACCCCTCTTCCTTATCAACTACAGCTGAGTTTCTCAAAGAAGGCCGGGGGCACAAGGCTGGGGAGGATGTGACATCTTCTTGGGGTGTCAATTTTATTGACACGATAAGGGTGGCACTAGAGGTAAAGAACCCACCTGCCAATGCAGGAGACATGAGAGATGTGTGTTCGATCTCTGGGTTGGGAACATCCCCTGGAGAAGGAAATGGCTAGCTCTTCTACTATTCTTGCCCGGAGAATCCCACGGACAGAGGAGCCTGGTGGGCTATAGTCCATAGGGTCCCAAAGAGACAGACACAACTGAAGTGACTTAGGATGCGCACACAGCAAGCAAGCAATTTAAGTATATGATGACCTCAGTGGAAACAGTATATAAGAATACATGAAATATACATGATTTTTTATGGTCTATCATGCAATTGCAAAGAAAATCTGCACTGGCAGTGGGCTGTCCCAGATTTCTGCACTGTCCTCTGCAGTATTTCTGTGGAAAAGATTGAAGGGCATTGGCTGGAGGGAAGACCACATTCCTGAGTGAGACATTCAGGCCCTTTATAATCTGGAACTAACTGACGCTCCAGAATCACTTCATTCCACTCTTTCCAAATGAGTCTAATGAGATGATGAAATACCCAGCACTAGCTGTAAAGTTCTGTTACCTTCACAGGAGGACTCATTGACAATCATCTCCATCAGCTCTACTTGACCTTCTTCTGCAGCATGGTGCAAAGGGGAGGCATTCACATCATCATATTTTTTTAATCTCTTGTGTTTCTTCACAAAGTTTTGTAAACCACATTTGTTTCCCTCGAACACCACCTAGAAGTATATACAAAATTGTTACCTTAAATAAGCATATATAAAACTTATTAGTATAAGTTCATTGTCAAAAGATTATCATCCAAACTAGTTCTTGTGCTTATGATAAAGTAAATAAATTTTCTTCTGAAGAACACAAAATGTTTAGACATATAGAGCATGCCCCAGAGCATACATGCTCAGCTGTGTTTGACTCGTTGTGACCCCATGGACTGTAGCCCGCCAGGCTCCTCTGTCCATGGGTTTTTCCAGGCAAGAATACTGGAGTGGGTAGCCATTTCCTACACCAGGAGATCTTCTGAACCTAGGAATCGAACCTCTGTCTCCTTAATTGGCTGGCTGATTCTTGGACATGTAGAAAGAAAGTGAAAGTGTTAGTCACTCAGTCATGTGTGACTCTTTGAGGCCCTCTGGACTGTAGTCCACGACCTCCTCTATCCATGGAATTCTCCAGGCATGAACACTGGAGTGGGTAGCCATTCCCTTCTCCAGGAGATCTTCCTGACCCAAGGATCGAACCCGGGTCTACAAATGCTTTCACATCGATAAGCGCATTAAATAAATAATTTGATTTTCTGATCCCAAACCTGTATATGCTGTAGAAATAAAGGCTTTGAGAAGAGTTTGGAAGTAAATGTAATAGATGCGAGCTGAGAAGAAAATAAGTAAAGTGAAAACATAGAGGCATTATTTCTTCCAGGTGAAAAATGTACTGAAACCACAGCATAAGGGATTCTGGTTGATGAAAAAAGATTTTCATGAATGCAAGGAGTAAAAGTAGAAACTAAATTACTGTCCTTTCTTTGGCCTTCCTGCCGATAGTCAATTCCCACCCAATGTGTTCCTAGGTAATGGAGATAGAATCATATTGAAGGATGGTCATGTAAGTCTCTTGGTCAGTTATCTAGAACAGCTGCCCAATCTCCTCTGGGAATGAACTATCTCCTCCCTTTTGACCACTGGGATTCTGAGCCAGGCCAAGTCAGGTCAGGTGCAGTGCCTCATGGTTCTCTGCAGGCAGGAAGGGCTAGCATTTAGTTTAGTTCAGTTCAGTTGAGTTGCTCAACTGTGTCCGACTCTTTGTGACCCCATGGACTGCAGCATGCCAGGCTTCCCTGTCCATCACCAACACCAACACCCAGAGCTTGCTCAAACTCATGTCCATCAAGCTGGTGATGCCATCCAACCATCTCATCCTCTGTCATCCCCTTCTCCTCCTGCCCTCTATCTTTCCCAGCATCAGGGTCTTTTCCAATGAGTCAGTTCTTCATAGCAGGTGACCAAAGAACTTCAGCTTCAGCCTCAGCATCAGTCCTTCCAATCAATATTCAGGACTGATTTCCTTTAGGATGGACTGGTTTGATTTTGCAGTCCAAGGGCCTCTCAAGAATCTTCTCCAACACCACAGTTCAAAAGCATCAATTCTTTGGCATTCAGCTTTCTTTATAGTCCAACTCTCACATCCATACATGACTACTGAAACAACCATAGCTTTGACTACATGGACCTTTGTTGGCAAAGTAATATCTCTGCTTTTTAATATGCTGTCTGGGTTTGTCATGGCTTTTCTTCCAAGGAGCAAGTGTCTTTTAATTTCATGCTGCAGTCACCATCTGCAGGGATTTTGGAGCCTCCTAAAATTAAATTCTCTCACTGTTTCCACTATTTGTGTACTTACTTACCACCAAAGATCAAGACACTGAGAGGTTACATTGTTTGCCCAAAGGCACACAGTAAGGAACGAAGTTAGAATTTGAATGGAAGGTACATGGAATGCAGATTTTGTCTGACTGATGAATGTCAAAAATCCAACATACAGTGGAGACTGAAGTTGTGATAGAGAAACTGTGTGATGAAGTCTCCAGATCATAAGAACAAACTTTGCAGGATAAGTTCCATAAATTTTGGGCATAGTTGGCAGTTGTCATTGGCCTGGAAAAGTATGATTCCAAACAGACATTAATGTCCACTGATGTCAGGGGAGGAGCAAGAACTTTCTAGAAGATGTAAATTTTCTCCAAGGTTTGTTTTCTTCATGCTCTTTATATTCTTTATTATAACTGCACTAAAGATGACTTATCATGGATGACAGTATATCTCTTCCTTGTGAAATTTCAAGGTGTTGATATTCTGCTTTTGATTCATTCTCACAAGGTATGAAATTTCCAAATTTACACATATTCAGTAATAAATTTAAAATGAGCTCTTCACAGAAGTAGGCTCTTTTTCAATGTCTCACCCCATCAAGGGAAGTGTTTACCTGACTCCATTAGGAAGTATTATAGCACTTGAAATTGATATGTTCTTCCAGTAATAATACAGGAATTCTCTCATTTACCCCACAGTGTCAAAAAGAGCAATTTACAGGTCTACTCACTGATGTGCAGTCAACACAAACCCAATTACACACTCTTTGACAGCCAGGCCTGGGTTCAGAGGCTCATGAGGTACTGCTGAGTTCACAATGATAACAAAGCATCTAAATATTTTATACAAGCTCATCAGATGTGCTGTGTGAATTTAGTTCACGGCATGTTACCTAGGCTTCAAAGAGATTTCTTTAAAGAAAGTACTGAAAGTCAAGGATGTCATCTGGACAAGTCATTGCATATTCAGTCAATATAGTTTTCTACTGTCACAGGGCACTTCAGATTCTTTCAGATTCTGAACTCTATGACTAGATACAGAATGCAACAGACTAGATCACGTTTGTTGTTGTTCAGTCGCTAAGTTGTGTCTGACTCTTTGTGACCCCCATGGCCTACAGCAGGCCAGGCTTCTCTGTCCTTCACGGTATCTCAGTTTGCTCAAATTTATGTCCGTTGAGTAGATGACACTCTCTTAACCATCTTATCCTCTGCCTCCCCCTTCTTCTCCTGCCCTCAATCTTTCCCAGCATCAGGATCTTTTCCAATGAGTTGGTTCTTCACATCAGGTGGCCAGAGTATTAGAGCTTCAGCTTCAGCATCAATGATTATTCAATATTCCAATGAATATTCAGGGTTGATTTCCTTTAGGATTGATTGGTTAGTTCTCCTATTAGGTTTAAAGAAGCTAATTCTGAGTCCTTTATACTGGAGGTATCAAACACACCTGTTTTAGGTTGTTTTAATGAAATATATATATGCAGTATGGGGCAAAAAGGAAGGAAATTATTACAATGAGAAATTTTAACAAATGGGAGATTATAACTATGAGAAGTAAGTAAGTAAGGTAAGTGTTAGTCACTCAGTCGTGCCCAACTCTATGCAATCCCCCAATGAACTGTAGCCTGCCAGGCTCCTCTGTCCATGGAATTCTCCAGGCAAGAATACTGAGTAGTTAGCCATTTCCTCCTCCAGGGGATCTTCCCGACTCAAGGATTGAACCCAGGTCTCCTGCATTGCAGGTGGATTCATTACCGTCTGAGCACCAGGGAAGCTCATATCAATGAGAAATTAAGGCCAAATGCTGACGTATTAACTCCCTTGAAAGAAAGTCATTGGAAAAGATTAAAAGCATCAGTCAGATGATTCATATTCCACATTTCTAATCTTCTAAGTTTTCTGCCATACTTCAATTTTGTCAGGAGTCCTAAGATATTGTGTGTGCATGCTGGAGAAAATATTGTACACCATGTCTTCTTAATGAGGAAAGTTAAGAACTCTCCAGAGTGCTACGTGTATTTGTTTGTAACTAGTCTCACTGCTGAGATTTCTACAGGATGATTTAAAGTCCAATCCCAAAGAAAGGCAATGCCAAAGAATGCTCCAACTACTGCACAATTGCACTCATCTCACACACTAGCAAAGTAATGCTCAAAATTCTCCAAGCCAGGCTTTAACAATATGTAAACCATGAACTTCCAGATGTTCAAGCTGGTTTTAGAAAAGGCAGAAGAACCAGAGATCAAATTGCCAACATCCGCTGGATCATCGAAAAAGCAAAAGAGTTCCAGAAAAACATCTATTTCTGCTTTATTGACTATGCCAAAGCCTTTGACTGTGTGGATCGCAATAAACTGTGGAAAATTCTGAAAGAGATGGGAATACAGACCACCTGACCTGCCTCTTGAGAAACCTATATGCAGGTCAGGAAGCAACAGTTAGAACTGGACATGGAACAACAGACTGGTTCCAAATAAGAAAAGGAGTACATCAAGGCTGTATATTGTCACCCTGCTTATTTAACTTCTATGCAGAGTACATCATGAGAAATGCTTGGCTGGAAGAAGCACAAGCTGGAAGCAAGATTGCTGGGACAAATATCAATAACCTCATATATGCAGATGACACCACCCTTATGGCAGAAAGTGAAGAGGAGCTCAAAAGCCTCTTGATGAAAGTGAAAGAAGAGAGTGAAAAGTTGGCTTAAAGCTCAACATTCAGAAAATGAAGATCATGGCATCTGGCCCCATCACCTCATGGCAAATAGATGGGGAAAGAGTGGAAACAGTGGCAGACTTTATTTTGGGGGGCTCCAAAATCACTGCAGATGGTGACTGCAGCCGTGAAATTAAAAGACGCTTACTCCTTGGAAGGAAAGTTATGACCTACCTAGACAGTGTATTGAAAAGCAGAGACATTACTTTGCCGACTAAGGTCCGTGTAGTTAAGGCTATGGTTTTTCCAGTGGTTATGTATGGATGTGAGAGTTGGACTGTGAAGAAAGCTGAGCACCAAAGAATTGATGCTTTTGAACTGTGGTGTTGGAGAAGACTCTTGAGAGTCCCTCGGACTGCAAGGAGATCCAACCAGTCCATCCTAAAGGAGATCAGTCCTGGGTGTTCATTGGAAGGACTGATGCTGAAGCTGAAGCTCCAATACTTTGGCCACCTCATGCGGAGTTGACTTGTTAGAAAAGACCCTGATGCTGGGAGGGATTGAGGGCAGGAGGAGAAGGGGACGACAGAGGATGAGATGGCTGGATGGCATCACCGACTCAATGGACATGAGTTTGAGTGAACTCCGGGAGTTGGTGATGGACAGGGAGGCCTGGCGTGCTGTGATTCATGGGGTAGCAAAGAGTTGGAGACGACTGAGCGACTGAACTGAACTGAACAAAATAAAATATATAAATCCCTCAATCTACAAGCTTGACTGTGGTTTTCACAAGCCTTAGATAACATAAATGCTTCTGCTCGATTTAGGCAAGAAAACTAAACAAAGACAAATTAAAACACAAAGAAAGTAAGTTTGAGACACTGCATTGCAGAATTCCTTCACTAATTATCTCTAGAAAACACAGACCACATTGATAAGTAAAGAAAGGACATTCGGTGTGATTTTCAAAATTTAAAAAATTTTTCCAGTCCCTTAATGTTAATTCCAAAGACGCTATCCTAGTGTTTGACCTTCACTTAGAACTTCATTTCTTTGTATTAAGCTAAAAGATGATAGTTATTATACTAATATTAAAGAGGAGGAAAAGTATTTAATCTGGATTTAATCTGGATGCACCTTGGGAGGCCTGGTTTGTGGTTTTACGTAATTTTCTATGCATGCCTGACTCACAAGCAGGATTAAAAACACTGTCTATTCACCTAACCTATTTAGAGGGCAACTTGGCAATTTCTACCAAAATTAAGCCCATAGGTGACTTTTGATCCTACTAGGCCTTTAACATACTCATTAAGGTACTGTAGACAGAGGAAGCCATATCTACACCCACAGACACTCAATCACATGTGTGTGTAATAGCAAAACAAAACACACACGTACTGGTCTGGTAAAGCATGACACATTCATACAAGGGAATATTATAAAGCTGCTAAGAAGAATGAGATACATCTCCAGCAGCTGATTTTGAAAGTATTCTAAAATATATTCCATGAGCAAATCAAAGTGTAAATGGTTTCACCATGCAAAGAGATTTGTGGTGGCGTTGGAGAGAGCTTTTAATTCTTTTAACGTTTAAAAAGAGATGCTTCCTCCTACTGACAACGTGAGGCATCCAACGATGAGTTTTCTGAGCATCCGACAGCCTCTGCCCTCAGCGCCATCAGCCAGCAACCCGAGCTGGTGCAGCCTTTTGGCCAGAGCGACTTCGGAATCCGCAAAAGAAACAGAAGCCCCATTCTAGCCCTTGGGACCCCGGAAGACCACCTACCTAGCTTCGAAGGGTCTCCTCCCTCAAAGTCCCTTCCGACTGACTGCCCTGACTGCCCCAGCCCCTGGAGAGGGCCGTCCTCCCAATCCCTGCAACACCTCACTGTTAGGTTCTGCTTCCATTTGCCTCCGCGAGACAAGCGTGCTTCTGAACGCCAAACTCTTGAGTAGCTAGCTCTCCGACCGCCAGATTCAGCCATCTAGCTGTTTGGTTCTAAATAAAATCTATAAAAAGGAGAACAGCACACACTCCAAAACTGGTTCCGATTTTGGAACCAGGCAGTTGCGGCCAAACGCTAGCGGTACTTTGGGGGTAGGTCTCCGCACGCTACAGCTGCCCACCACAAGCAAAAGCAGGGTGAACAAACACGCAAAGAGGAAGGATAAAGCCGGCACCAACCGGCGGGCGCCTTTTAAGAACCCGACTCCCCGAGCTCCCCACTTCCCGAGGTCCATACTGGACAGCACGCACACCCCGATGCAGACAGCCCTCACCTGGCCGGGTCCTCCCATCCCGGGGCTGCCCGCTAGGAAACCTCGAGTCGAGGAGAGTAAAGTTAGGAAGAGCCGACCCGCGCCCGGACTTGAGAGCGCGCCCGCCCGGGTACCTTGAAGTCATTGCTGTTGTCCTTGTGGTCCTCCACGCCCAGGCAGACGAAGTCCCGGGGCTCCTTCTCCCCGGGGCGCAGCATCTTCCTCAGGCTTCGCCTCATTGACCACGCCCCGGACGCCACCTGCGGCAGCTGCTCCCCACCGGCGCGGGCACCTAGGGCGAGACGGTCGCGGTGAGCCGGCGCCGGGCGCCGCCTGGGCGCTGGGGGCGCGCGCGCCGCTGGGGTCCGCGCCGGAGCTCCGAGCTCTTCCGCGCCCGGCGGTCCCCGGGAGAAAAGAGGTTTGCTCTGCGTGAGGCCGAGAGGACTTCTGGCCAGAGTTGCCCGGCTCAGGCTACTTGTAGGGCAGGAAGCAGGAGGGGCGCATGGAAGGGTGGGGACGCGCCACCGTGTCCACGCGCGGCCAGGGGGAGGCCGCGCCACGTGTGTCCCGCGGGCGGTAAGCGCGACTGGCCCGTCCCGGCTGCAGCAGCGCACCCTTGAGTCTAGGTGTCATATCAGAGTGTCTCTACGGAATCTAGACTTGTAATAAAAACCCTGAGAGCCCCAGTCCTGTCCTGCAATCAGAGAGAAAAGAACGGGGAAGCAGGGGGACGGACGGGGGAGAGAATGACAAGAGGGTGGCTGGGCACACTGGGAAGATGTTTATTTTCCTATTATTGAAATATTTTTAATTCATATATTTATTTAAAAAAGAAGCAAATCACAATACTCAGACCATTCTTAAAGTGGGACAATCAACTCATGTAAAATGGGTGTAAATCAAAAGAATACCCTAAAACTTGAGGCATTGTGTTCTAAGGCTTCCAGTTTTGAGATCAGTCCTGGCTTCTTGGAAACTAAAGCAGAAAGTTGTTACATTTTTAAATGAAAGGCTTTTAGTAGAGTCTTATTTCTATGCAATGCAGAATTGACAGACCTCTGTATTCTCTCTCTTCCTGGCACATAGTATTACATACAGTTTTGAAGTAATGATGATGTTTACAACACGTTTGGGGGGAATGTTTCATAGATCTGTTAAGTTATAAACACCACAAAATGTCAAGATTGTGAGATCTGACACAGCTTTTCCTTCAAGAGTACTAGACTGTGAAACTTGTCATATTATGTTTAAGGAAGACTTGGAGTGTTCATTGATGTTTAAGATTTTAATATTTCTAAAGGCCATTACAGTGACCTGTATATCTGCTGAAAGCCAAACTTAACATTTTGTTTTGTTTTGTTTTGTTTTAACAAAAAACTGTTTCAAATAAATCCTATTTCAATACAGTGAAAAAAAGTTTGTTGTGAGACTTCCCTGTCAGTCCAGTGGTTAAGACTCTGGGCTTCCAATGCAAGAGCCCTGTGTTTGATCACTGGTGGGGGGTACTAAGATCTCATATACCATGCGGCAAAACCTAATTTTAAAAATAAATGAATAGGTTTATTTGTTTTCCCAGCTAAAAGTCACCAGGCTTCAGCTTACTGTGTCTGTACCATTGTAGAAGGCTCTTTGAGCTGGAGACATTTTTAGGAAAACTTGGCTTTCCGAAAGAAAAGAAAGTGAGAGTTGGTCACACAGTCGTGTCCGATTCTTTGTGATCCCATGGACTGTAGCCTGCCAGGCTCCTCTGTCCATGGAATTCTCCAGGCTAGAGTACTGGAGTGGGTGACCATTTCTTTCTCTAAGGGATCTTTCCAGCCCAGGCATCGAACCTGGTCTCCTGCATTGCAGGCAGATTTTTTTAACCAGCTGAGCTACTAGGGAAGAAAAGGGGAGTGATTAAATCCTAGCAGTGGGCTGAGGGATTAGAAGTCACTTTGAACCTCTGGCCCCATTTCCTGTGCATAACAATACTAATCCCCTCAGGGATTGGTGTTTCAGCAGGGCTAATAAAATGACTGTTAGATTATACAAGAAATCATGACGACTAGTGTCCACTTGTTTACCCTCAGCACTGTTTGAAGAGGCTTATCTTCATGGGCCAGTGCTGAGTTTATTAATCAACAGAGCTGGTGTAGTTGTGGAGTGGAAGTTGTCTACTCTCTGTGAGAGAAGTTAGTTTTACATCTACCTACAAATAATAGAGCCACTGAAACTGTGTTTGCCACATGTTGCCACTATGTTTGGGCCACAAGTTTAGAAAGAAAAAACTTCCTTCCAAAGCTAATTACTCTGCACAGTCTTGAATTTAACTGAAACTCTTTTGGCAGTTGGGGAGCTTCTCAGGTGGCACAGTGGTAAAGAATCTGCCTGCCAGTACAGGAGACACAAGAGACAGGAGTTTGATCCCTGGGTTCAGAAGATCCCCTGGAATAGGGAATGGCAACCTGCTCCAGTATTCTCGTCTGGAAAATTCCATGGACAGAGGAGCCTGGCAGGCATAGGGTCCCAAAAAGTCAGACATGACTGGGCACTTGTGCTCTTTTAAACACTCTGGATTGTCATAGTCATCTGTAATCTCCAGAGCCTAATATAAGAGCCCTGTGAACCCAAGACCTGACAGAGAGCAGGCCCTGAATAAAGGTTTGTTGACTGCTTACCCTGCAGGCTACATTGGGGAGAATTTAAAGGTACGTAAGGCAACGCCAAAGAATGTTCCAACTACCACACAGTTGCACTCATCTCACACGTTAGCAAAGTAATGCTCAAAATTCTCCAAGCCAGGCTTCAACAGTACGTGAACCGTGAACTTCCAGATGTTCAAGCTGAATTTAGAAAAAGCAGAGGAGCCAGAGATCAAATTGCCAACATCTGTTGGATCATCAAAAAAGCGAGAGTTCCAGAAAAACATCTGCTTTATTGACTAGGTCGAAGCCTTTGACTGTGTGCATCACAACAAACTGTGGAAAATTCTAAAAGAGATGGGAATACAGACCACCTGACCTGCCTCCTGAGAAATCTGTATGCAGGTCAAGAAGCAACAATTAGAACTGGACATGGAACAACAGACTGGTTCCAAATTGGGAAAGGAGTACATCAAGGCTGTATATTGTCACCTTGATTCTTTAACTTATATGTAGAGTACATCATGAGAAATGCTGGACTGGATGAAGCACAAGCTGGAATCAAGATGGCTAGAAGAAATATCAATAACCTCAGATATGCAGATGATACCACCTTTATGGCAGAAAGAGAAGAAGAACTAAAGAGCCTCTTGATGAAAGTGAAAGAGGACAGTGAAAAAGTTGGCTTAAAACTCAACATTCAGAAAACTAAGATCATGGCATATGGTCCCATCAGTTCAATTCAGTTCAGTCACTCAGTCGTGTCCAACTCTTTAGGACCCCATGGGCTGCAACACGCCAGGCCTCCCTGTACATCCCCACCTCCCAGAGTTTACTCAAACTCATATCCATTATATTGGTGATGCCATCCAACCATCTCATCCTCTGTCAGCTTCTTCTCCTCCTGCCTTCAGTCTTTCCCAGCATCAGGGTCTTTTCAAATGAATCAGTTCTGCCCATCATCAGGTGGCCAAAGTATTGGAGTTGCAGCTTCACTATCGGTCCTTCCAATGAATATTCAGCACTGATTTCCTTTAGGATAGACTGGTTGGATCTCCTTGCAGTCCAAGGGACTCTCAAGAGTCTTCTCCATGTATACCTATGGCTGATTCATGTTGAGGTTTAACAGAAAACAGCAAAATTCTGTAAAGCAATTATCCTTCAATAAAAAATTAATTAATTAAAAAAAAAAAAACCCTCTTCTCCAATACCACAGTTCAAAAGCATCAATTCTTCGGCACTCAGCTTTCTTTATAGTCCAACTTTCACATCCATACATGACTACTGGAAAAACCATAGCTTTAACCAGACAGACCTCTGTTGGCAAAGTAATGTCTCTGCTTTTTAATATGCTGTCTAGGTTGGTCATAGCTTTTCTTCCAAGGAGCAAGCGTCTTTTAATTTCATGACTGCAGTCACCATCCACAGTGATTTTGGAGCCCCTCAAAATAAAGTCTGTCACAGTTTCTATTGTTTCCCCATCTATTTGCCATGAAGTGATGGGACCAGATGCCATCATCTTCGTTTTCTGAATGTTGAGCTTTAAGCCAACATTTTCACTCTCCTCTTTCACTTTCATCAAGAGGCTCTTTAGTTCTTCTTCATTTTCTGCCATAAGGGTAGTGTCATCTGCACATCTGAGGTTATTGATATTTCTCCCAGCAGTCTTGATTCCAGCTTGTGCTTCATCCAGCCCAGTGTTTCACATGACGTACTCTACATATAAGTTCAATAAGCAGGGTGACAGTATATAGCCTTGATGTACTCCTTTCCCAATTTGGAACCAGTCTGTTGTTCCATGTCCAGTTCTAACTGGACCCATCACTTCATGGCAAATAGATGGGGAAACAATGGAAACAGTGACAGACTTTATTTTGGGAGGCTCCAAAATCACTGTGGATGGTAACTGTCACCATGAAATTAAAAGATGCTTTCTCCTTGGAAGAAAAGCTATTGCCAAGCTAGACAGCATATTAAAAAGCAGAGACATTACTAGACAAAGGTCTGTCTAGCCAAAACTATGGTTTTTCCAGTAGTCATGTATGGATGTGAGAGTCGGACTATAAAGAAAACTGAGCACTGAGGGATTGATGCTTTTGAACTGTGATGTTGGAGAACATTCTTGAGAGTCCCTTGGAATGCAAGGAGAGCAAACCAGTCAGTCTTAAAGGAAATCAGTCCTGAATATTCTTTGGAAGGACTGATGCTATTGCTGAAGCTGAAGCTCCAGCTTCAGCTGATGGGAACCTGATGGGAAGACCTGACTCACTGGAAAAACTTTGATGCTGGAAAAAATTGAAGGCAGGAGGAGAAGGGGACAAGAGAGGATAAGGTGGCTGAATGGCAACACCGACTCTATGGACATGAGTTTGAGCAAGCTCCGGAATTTGGTGATAGACAGGGAAGCCTGGCATGCTGCAGTTTATAGGGTCACAAAGCGGCAATGTGACAGAACAACTGACCTGAACTGAAGTTCTTTATTCTAAGAACAACTTCTTACTTAATAGAAGTCTTTATATCCAAAAATTCTATTAAGCAAGTGATTTGCAATATAGTCTTAGACTTTGCGGCTTCTTTTTGTTTTCTTAATGCTGTCTGTTAAAAAGCAAAACTTCTAAATTTTGATAAAAATTTAATTTGCTCATCTCATGGCTGGTGCACCGTGTGTCACATTTAGAGATGTTTGTCTGCTAAAATTATAAGGTCCTCCTCAGTGTTTTGTTCCAGCAGGCTTATGATTTTAGCTTGTACAAAGATTCATTTTGAGTTAATTTTTGTGTGTGCTGTGAGAGTCGAAAGTTTCTTTTTATTTCATATGAATATTCAGTTGTTACCATTTTTTGAAAAAAAACCCTGTATTTTCTTCATAGGTGTAACCTTGGACTACTGTCAAACATCAATTGACCTTAAGTATAGAGACTTGTTTCTGGACTTTCTGTTCTATTCCATTGATAGATATATTTGTGTTTCAGTCCATACCATACAGTTTTGGTTTCATAGCTTCATGGCAAACTTGAACTCAGATGTTGTAAGTCCTCCAAATCCTACTCTATTTTTCTGTAAATTGTTTTGGCTACTTTAAGTCCTTTGCCCTATAAGTTTAGGATCAGCCCATCAGTTTCATGGAAAAGCTTGCTGAGACTGTGATAGGGATTGCACTGAGTCCATAGATCAGCTTGGTGAGATGTACCACCTTACCATCATCTTCCAATCCATAAGTGTGGTGTTTTCATCCATTTATGTAGATCTTTCTTGATTTCTGTCAGCAGCATTTTATAGTTTTCCATGTACAAATCATACACGATTCTTGTTAAATGTATCCTTAAGTATGTTATTGCTGTGCTGTGCTTAGTTGCTCAGTTGTATCCGATTCTTTGTGACCCCATGGACTGTAGCCCATGAGGGCTTTTCATTTTCTTTCTGGGAATATATTTAATGACCAATTCACTTTTACTTTATAGATTTTTTTTTATTTTATATTTTTGCTTGAGTAAACTTTGGTGATTTGTTTCTGTTCAGAAATTTGTCTATCTAACTTGCCTATTTCTTGCTGTAAAGTTCATAAAATTCTCTTATAATCCTTTTAATTCTTGTAGAGTTCCCTCTTTCCTTCCTGATTTTGGTGATTTGTGCCATCTGTCTCTTTTCAGAAATAGTTTATCAATTTTTTTGATCTTTTCAAAGAAGAAACTTATTAATTGCATTGATTTTTCTCTATAGTTTTCATACTTTTGGTTTCACTGTTTTTAATGATTTTTCTCTTCAATTTGTTTTTCTTTCTGATAGTTCTGGATTTGACTTGATCTTTCTTTACTTCCTCGGTATGTAACCCAGAGGCGGTTGATTTTAGAGCTTTCTAATATAAGCATGAGAAATGCTGGGCTGGAAGAAACACAAGCTGGAATCAAGATTGCCTCAGATATGCAGATGATACCACCCTTTTGGCAGAAAGTGAAGAGGAACTAAAAAGCCTCTTGATGAAAGTGAAAGAGGAGAGTTAAAAAAGTTGGCTTAAAGCTCAACATTCAGAAAACCAAGATCATGGCATCTGGTCCCATCACTTCATGGGAAATAGATGGGGAAACAGTGGAAACAGTGGCAGACTTTATTTTGGGGGGCTCGAAATTTACTGCAGATGGTGATTGTAGCCATGAGATTAAAAGA
Organism: Ovis aries; assembly: GCF_016772045.2. Taxonomy (NCBI): domain Eukaryota; kingdom Metazoa; phylum Chordata; class Mammalia; order Artiodactyla; family Bovidae; genus Ovis; species Ovis aries. Next base: position 48,632,863 of record NC_056062.1, read on the forward strand.
CACTTATTAAAAGACACTAAATTCCTTGGAAGGAAAGTTATGACCAACCTAGACAGCATATTAAAAAGCAGAGACATTAATTTGCCAACAAAGGTCCATCTAGTCAAAGCTACGGTTTTTCCAGTGGTCATGTGTAGATGTGAGAGTTGGACTGTGAAGAAAGCTGAGTGCCGAAGAATTGATGCTTTTGAACTGTGGTGTTGGAGAAGACTCTTGAGAGTCCCTTGGACTGCAAGGAGATCCAACCAGTCCATTCTAAAGGAGATCAGTCCTGGGTGTTCTTTGGAAGGACTGATGCTCAAGCTGAAACTCCAGTACTTTGGCCACCTCATGCGAAGAGTTGACTCATTGGAAAAGACTCTGATGCTGGGAGGGATTGAGGGTAGGAGGAGAAGGGGATGACAGAGGATGAGAGGGCTGGATGGTATCACTGACTTGATAGACATGAGTCTGGGTGAGCTCCGGGAGTTGGTGATGGACAGGGAGGCCTGGAGTCCTGCGATTCATGGGATAGCAAAGAATCGAACACGACTGAGCAACTGAACTGAACTGAACTGAACTGAATATAAGCATTTAAAGCTACAAGATACTTTCTAAGCATTGTTTTAGTTGCATCCAATAAATCCCATGATTTGTTGTGTTTACATTTGTGGCTTCTTCTTTAATTCACAAGTTATTTTTTTGGAAATGTGTGTTTAATTTCCAAGTATTTGGGGTTTTCCCAGATTTCTTTCTGTTGTTTTTGACAATCTGGTTGTGGTTAGATAAATATTTTGTATGATTTCAGTGCATCTAAATTCAAATGTGAAGTCACCGAGACTTGTTTTAAGGATGTCATGCAGTCTCTCCTAGAAATTGTTTCATGTATACTTCAAAAGAATGCGTTTTCTCTTTCTTTTGGTAACGTTTTGCATGCTTTAAAGTCCATTTGGTTTATAGCGGTGTTCATGTCTTCCATATTCTTAGTGACTTTTTGTCTACTCTTCTATCAGTTGCTGAGAGAAGAGTATTAAAATCTCCAGTTATAACTGTGTGTGCCTGCATGCTCAGTGGTGTCCAACTCTTTGCAACCCTATGGGCTGTAGCCCACCAGTCTCCTCTGCCCATGGAATTTTCCAGGCAAGAATACTGGAGTGGGTTCCCATTTTCTCCTCTAGGGGGTCTTCCCAACCCAGGGATTGAACCCACATCTCCTGCACTGGCAGGCAGAGCCTTTACCACTGCACCACCTAGGAAGCCCCCAGTTATAACTGTTAATTGTTGATTCATTCTTTCAGTTTTGTTCAGGGTTTACTTCTTTTTGGGTAGCTGTGTGTTCTTAAATGTATGCATATTTGTAATTATTGCTAATCTGTTACATTTCCCCTTTTATTATTATGAAATTTCCTTGTGTTTAGTAATTTTTGTGTGTTAAAGTCTGTTTTGTCTGAGATAGCTATTGCAGATAACCTATATTTATTGTTTTCATGGTAGACCTTTTTGTATCCTTTATGTATCTTTAAAGTGTTTCTAATACATTGTGTCAAGTTAAATCTTGCTGTTTTATCCAATTCCATCTCTGTCTTTTAATTACAATGTTTAACCCTTGAAATTAACTGTAGTTGTTTCTATGGTGCTGCTGTTTTGATATTTGTTTTCTATGTCTGATATCTTTCCCTTCTACTCTATTCCTCTTTTACTGACTTCTTTTGTGTTCAACAATTCTTTTAGCAAACTATTTTTATTCTTTGGTAGATTTTTTAATAAGTTATTTTCTTTGTGTAGTGATTACAATGTTCAGCTTATCACTGTCTACTTCAGGTTGGTACTTATTTAATTCCAGTAAACTATATCAACTTTGTTCCAATATGCCTCCATTTCCCCTCCCATCTTTATACTATTATTGTTATTTGTAATGCATTTATGGATATATACTATATCTATGTATGTTATATAATTCAAAATAAAAGTGTTATAATATTTACCATATTCAGTGCTCCTCATTTCTTCCAGTAGATTTGCATAATAGTCTGGTATCATTTCCTTTCAATCTGAAGAACTTCCTTTAGAATTTCTTGTAAGGCTGTTCTGCTTGAAAAAAAATTATTAATGGATAATTTTTCTGGATGCATAACTTTTATTCAAAAGATTTTTTAAGCACTTTAAATGTTATTGCATTGACCTCCATTGTCTCTGATGGGAAATAATCAAAAAATTTTATTGTTGTTCCTCACTTAAGGTTTTTGTCAATCTCAAAAGTTAATGCTTGTCTATATCTTCCCATTTACAATACAACAGCTTACATTTCTCTCTTGCTCTCCCTGTAACCCATATTAATATATCCAGGGTTTTAGTTTCAGATGTAAAAATTAAGCTTTATAAAAGTATTTAGGCAATTGTAAATTGTGTCATTATTTTTTATATTACTGTTTCTCACAATCCTTATCATTCCTTTTCTTAGAGTCATATGAATTTTTCCTGGATTCCATATATAAGTGATTCTCCTAAAGAAGAATCATTTGTTGAAGAGAAATTGGTGGTAAAAATTCTAGGCCCTACATGTCTAAAACTTTCCTTATTTTGGCTTCCTATTGGACGATAACTCCAATACTTTGGCCACCTGATGTGGAGAGCTGACTCATTTGAAAAGACCCTGATGCTGGGAAAGATTGAGGGCAGGAAGAGAAGGGGATGACAGAGGATGAGATGGTTGGATGGCATCATGACACAATGGACATGGGTTTGGGTGGATTCTGGTAGTTGGTGATGGATAGGGAGGCCTGGCGTGCTGTGGTTCATGGGGTCACAAAGAGTCGGGCACGACTGAGTGACTGAACTGAACTGATTGGATGATAGTTTTAATAGATATAAAACTATTTCAAAGTCATTTTCTCTGAAAAATTTGAAGACTTTATTTTTCTCTTTCATCATTCCTTTTTACAGATAAAGTATCTTATATCAATCTGTTTATCATTCATTTCTTGGTAATTTATTTTTCTCTCTAGAATGTTTTAGGATTTTGCTCTTATTCTAAGTGTTATGAAATTTCACCAGTATGTAACTCAGTGAGGCATTTCTATTTTGCCTTGTTCTGAACTCTGTGGTACTTCTAATCTAATGATTTTCTTTGCCCTGGAAAATTGTCTTCCATTTTATTTATTCTCTTCTTTTGTATCTACAACATTAGGTATCTTTTCGTGGCAGATAATAGAAAAACACAACCAAAACTGGCTTAACCAATAGTAGAATTGATTAGCTCATAGAACTAAAAAGTCTGCGTTAATGTAGTGTACTAGTGTAAGACATTGGAGAAGGAAATGGCAGCCCACTCCAGTGTTCTTGCCTGGAGAATCCCAGGGACGGGGGAGCCTGGTGGGCTGCCATCTATGGGGTCGCATAGAGTCGGACACGACTGAAGCGACTTAGCAGCAGTGTAAGACAGATTGATCTGGGACTGAATGTCATCAAAGCTGTTTCTCTCTCCTCTTCTATCTCTTTTTTCATCAAGAAAGAGAAATTTCTCTACTGTTTGAAAGCTCCCACTCTTCCAAGTTTATGACCATTGGTATGATCACTGAGTTTTCCATCAGCTCTATAAAATTTTATGATGTAGTTTTGACCTCCCACCTTTCCAGAATCCTTTAACATTTCTAAACTGTTGATTGTATGCATTTTTTTCTTTTCTTGCTTTCATTTTGATTTTCTCTTTATTAAAAAAGTTTTTTTATTATTTCACATTTTCAGATAGGAAAGAAAGTAGATGTGTCTCAGACAACTATCTTAATTCAATCACTTTCTCTTATTTTCTCTGTAATTTAAAAAATTTTATCCTGTGTCTGCAAACTTGTGTGGAAATGTCCTTTTTTTTTTTTTTTTGTATAGTGCATCTTGAAATGATTAAGTTATATTAGAAAAGAGTTGGGTTTGGGAGGAAGGGGAGAAACTAATATTTAATAAAATTCTACTTCTCACTTCTCTCATGTCATTAGTTTGGTGACAGCAAAGTCTCAAATGGAAAATATTGCTTAACACAGATATATAGATGTTATACACATATGTGTGTGTGTTAGTCACTCAGTCATGTCTCAGTCTTTGCAATCCCATGGACTATAGCTCGCCAGGCTTATCTGTCCATAGAATTCTCCAGGCAAGAATACTGGAGTAGGTTGCCATTCCTTTCTCCAGGGGATCTTCCCCAGCCAGGGTTCAAACCCAGGCCTCCCACATTGTGGGCAGATTGTTTACTGTCTGAGCCACACATACATGCCCAAGCACAGAGACACACAGACACACACACACCATACACATATTACTGTGGACACCTGTGAAATAGTCATCTCTATCAGGAATCAGAGACTATCCATGAGCTTCGATACAGAGAAGCCTGAAGCAGATTCTTCCCTCTCTGCCTCCCAGAAGACCAACTGATAGACACAGATTATCCAAACCAGCCCCATTCCAGGGCCCTTGGCAACTGTGATCTAGAGAGATTATTAGCGCAATTAATAAAAATGCAAATCTGATAAGGTTATTTCAAAGGTGAGATATTTTTAAAAAGCTAATTAAGTTGACCCCCAGACCAAGAAAACCTTGCTAAGAGTCGATTGTGTTTGGGAAATAGTAATTCAAATTTTAGAATAAAGTAAGATATGTAAATTTATTTTACTTGTATTCTATTCCTGTAAATTGTATTCTATAAAGCTTAATCAGATGGTGGGTTAATCTTCATGTTCTGAATTTTTATTTCTAACTATTTAACCTGAAGCCAGTCAAAATTTAAAATACATTTCCAAGATGTCTCCCATGAAGGAGATAATGGTACATTTCTCATACTAGCACTGTTACTCTATAGGATTTGAAAAGTACAGTTGAAGCTCCCTGATGATTATGAAAAGCCTCTGTGGTACAACTTTACCTGCTATACACTTAATTCATTTATACCAAGGTTACTGTTGACTGGGGCAGTAAAAGTACAATAGAAAGCACCTCTGCTACTTACCTTAATAAACTAATATATGAAAATGTCTTACTGAATTTATCTTAAGCTGTTAACACAAATAATATCTGTGGTTCAATGTATTTTCAGTATATAAAAATTTTATTGTTTTATTGTTTTAAGAATACATTCAATTTCCCAGTCTGTAAAGAGAAAAACTTTTTAGATTTCCAAGTCTTAATTAAGCTTCTCAGTAATTCTGGACAACCATAGCTCAAACAATTTGAATAATATTATATGTAAAAATGAAGTTTTTATTTCATCCAATTCATGATGGGAACTAGGCCAGATGCCGTCTATGGGGTCACACAGAGTCGGACACGACTGAAGTGACTTAGCAGCAGCAGCAGCAGCAACATCAAATATAAAATGAGAACTTACATTCCTTAGAGTTGAAACACCAACTAGCCTTTGAAGTATATAATTAGTATTATCATTATGTTAATTTCTTATATCAGAAAACTTGACTCACCTAACATCTGAAATGTTAGGACATTTAAAAATATTAAAGTTACAAGATAGTGAATAAAAATCATGCTTACCTTTATTCATGGAAATTGACGTCTTGTACCTGGCATTACCCAGGTAAAGAGCTGTTCCTTTTCTCACAGAGTCCGTAGGTTGCACCCACATTTATAGTCGTATATAATTACACAAGGGGTGGTTCATTCTAGGAGTCAATATTGTGTCTTTTTATTAGACTACCTTATATAAATGATGAGTGAACACAAAGTTTTCATACTTTGAGCTTTGAAATTTGATTACTGGCTACTGAAAAGGAGTCACCTGATTTATTATTGCTTAAAGTTTATCTCACTTACTCTTATAATGTAATATCACAAATCAAACTAGTTAAAAGTGGTACCCTCAGGAGAGTTGTTTAGCTTATGCAGGAAACTGATCACCATCCTTCTACTGAATAAAAGACGGACCACCAAGAAAAGAATATAAAAGTTTGCAGCATTGTCATTCACGTATAAAATGTGCTATATACCAGTAAAATGGGGACAAAACTGAGTTATTCAAGAGAAAATCATCCAAAATAGAATATACCAAATGCCTCATGCCATAAGCATGTATTTGAGTCTGCCATTATTTTAAGAAAAAATAAATTTCTTAAGAAAGTAATTACCAAGATACTTTGTGAAAGCTGTAATATCTTTTAAGTTACACTAGCTTTGTACATTAAATACTACAACTTGATTGGAGATGGTCCAGCTGATATGTCCTTTGTTTTCTGTTTCTAATGCATTTTCATTGTCTGTCAATTATTAACTCAGAAACATTTTTTGAGCAGAAAGTGTATACTAGGTAGTATATTAAGATGTCCTAAGGAGCTGAGATCTCCTCAAGAAAATTGGAGATATCAAGGGAATATTTCATGCAAGGATGGGCACGATAAAGGACAGAAACAGTAAGGACCTAATAGAGATTAAGAAGAGATGACAAGAATACACAGAAGAAATATTTTTTAAAAAGGTCTAAATGACCAGGATAATCATGATAATGTGGTCACTCACCCTAGAGCCAGACCCCTGGAGTCTGAAATCAGGTGGGCCTTTGGAAGCATTACTATGAACAAACCTAGTAGAAGTGATGGAATTCCAACCGAGCTACTTAAAATTGTAACATGATGCTGTGAGAGTGCTGCATTTAATATGCCAGCAAATCTGGAAAACTCAGCAGTGGCCACAGGACTGGAAAACGTCAGTTTTCATTCCAATCCCAAACAAGGGCAATGCCAAAGAATGTTCAAACTACCACACAACTGCACTTGTTTCACAGGTTAGCAAGGTGGAAAACGTCAGTTTTCATTCCAATCCCAAACAAGGGCAATGCCAAAGAATGTTCAAACTACCACACAACTGCACTTGTTTCACAGGTTAGCAAGGTTCTGCTCAAAATCCTTCAAACTTGGCTTCAGCAGTACATGAACTGAGAACATCCAGATATTCAAGCTGGATTTAGAAAAGGCAGAGGAATCAGAGATCAAATTGCCACATCTGTTGGATCATAGAGAAGCAAGGGAATTCCAGAAATACATCTACTTCTGTTTCACTGACTGCTGCTGCTGCTGTTGCTAAGTCGCTTCAGTCGTGTCCGACTCTGTGCGACCCAATAGACGGCAGCGCACCAGGCTCCTCCGTCCCTGGGATTCTCCAGGCAAGAACACTGGAGTGGGTTGCCATTTCCTTCTCCAGTGCATGAAAGTGAAAAGTCAAAGTGAAGTCGCTCAGTCGTGTCCGACCCTCAGTGACCCCATGGACCACAGCCCACCAGGCTCCTCCATCCATGGGATTTTCCAGGCAAGAGTACTGGAGTGGGATGCCATTGCCTTCTCTTTAACCCTAAAGCCTTTGTGTGGATCATAACAATATAGAACATTCTCAAAGAGATGGGAATACCAGACTGCCTTGCCTGTCTCCTGAGAAACCTGTATATAGGTCAAGAAGCAACAGGTAGAACCAGACATGGAACAACAATGGTTCCAATTTGAGAAAGAAGTAAGACAAGGCTGTATGTATATTGTCACCCTGTTTATTTAACTTATATGCAGAGTACATCATGTGAAATCCTGGCCTGGATAAATCACAAGGTGGAATCAAAATTGCCTGGAGAAATATCAACAACCTCAGATATGCCGATGACACCACATTGAATGCAGAAAGCAAAGAGAAACAAAAGAGCCTTTTTTTTTTTTTTTTTTTTGCTTGATAGATCAATTTATTACTATGGTAAGTTTTTTTTTATTTAAATTTTTATTTTTACTTTATTTTACTTTACAATACTGTATAGGTTTTGCCATACATTGACATGACTCCACCACGGGTGTACATGAGTTCCCAAACATGAACCCCCTCCCACCTCCCACCCCATATCATCTCTCTGGATCATCCCTATGCACCAGCCCCAAGCATCCTGTATCCTGCATCAAACATAGACTGGTGATTCGTTTCTTACATGATAGTATACATGTTTCAATGCCATTCTCCCAAATCATCCCACCCTCTCCCTCTCCCTCAGAGTCCAAAAATCCGCTCTACACATCTGTGTCTCTTTTTGAAGAGGCTGAAAGAAGAGAGTGAAAAAAGTTGGCTTAAAACTCAACATTCAGAAAACTAAGATTGTTGCTTCTGGTCCCATCATTTCATGGCAAATAGAAGGAGGAAAAGTGGCAGTGACAAATTTTATTTTCTTGAGCTCCAAAATCACTGCAGATGATAACTGCAGCTATGAAATTAAGATGCTTGTTTCTTGGAAGAAAAGGTATCACAAAACTTGAGAACATATTAAAAATCAAAGACATCACTATACTGACAAAGGTCTGTGTAATTAAAGCTACTGTTTTTCCAGTAGTCATGTATGGATGTGGAGAAGGCAATGGCAACCCACTCCAGTACTCTTGCCTGGAAAATCCCATGGATGGAGGAGTCTGGTAGGCTGCAGTCCATGGGGTCGCGAAGAGTTGGACACGACTGAATGACTTCACTTTCACTTGTCACTTCATGCATTGGAGAAGGAAATGGCAACCCACTCCAGTGTTCTTGCCTGGAGAATCCCAGGGATGGCAGAGCTTGGTGGGCCGCCGTCTGTGGGGTTGCACAGAGTTGGACATGACTGAAGTGACTTAGCAGCAGCATGTATGGATGTGAGAGTTGGACCGTAAGGAAGTTTGAGCAACGAAAAATTGATGCTTTCGAATTGTGGTACTGGAGAAGACTCTTGAGAGCCTTGGACTGCAAGGAGATCAAGCCAGCCAATCCTAAAGGAAATCAATCCTGAATGTTCACTGAAAAGATTGATGCTGAAGCTTAAACTCCAATACTTTGGCCACCTGATGCGAGGCATCCACTCATTAGAAAAGACCCTGATGCTGGGAAAGATTGAAGACAAAAGGAGAAGAGGATGACAGAATGAGATGGTTAGATGGCATCACTGAGTCAATGGACATGAATTTGAGCAAACTGTGGGAGGTAGTTAAGGACAAGGAAGCTTGGCATGCTGCAGTCTATGGGGTCGCAAAGCCAGACACAACTTAGAGATTGAACAGCAATTATAGAGGGGAAAAAAAGAAGTAACAGTTTTTCACATTTAGTTGTTTTGGTGTTGTTTTTCTGTGGACTTTCCAGGGATAAAATTAATACAGTAATTTCATTTTAGAAATTAAAACAACTATAGACCAATATAGTTGTTGTTGTTCAGTCACTAAGTCATGTCTGACTCTTTGAGACCATATACAGAACACTACAAAGGTTGGTCTATGGCCCCAGTAGGAAATAAGCAAACTCATGGCCAAAATGCCATCCACCCATAGAAGATCCCCCACATGCTCTATTAATCCAGCCTTTTCCAGGCCAGGAGATCAAAGGTCATGCAATGACATGGAAGTTGAAGTAAGAAAACCAAAATCTGAGTCCCAGTATGCCATCTGGCAATTCCATGATCCTCGGTTGTTAATTTCTCTGATTTTCTTATTTTTTATGCACAGAAGTAAAGCCAGCCCCACTAGCATTCTGTTGAAAGCAAATTAGACAGTGTGTGGGAAAATGCTCTCAAACTACACAATTCTGTGCAGTCTAATCTGCGTTTTATGAGCAGCATTACAAAAATGCTTATTTATTATGCTGATGATTCTTTTAGTAACAGGAGAAAGCATTAGGAGTTCAATACAAGACAGACCATTATGAACCTTTCAGATGGAGAAACATTTAATCTTGGACTCCTCTGGACTCTTCTGAAGTCAAAGGTGCTTTATTGTGGTTCTTGGGAATAAGATAAACCTTTGAGGAAATGACTATAATTTTTTTAATTGAATCATTCTAACAAAAGTGAAGCAATACCTTACGATTTTTATTCCAGAGTCACAGGATATTTACCACAGTTACTGGATGGTATACACTAGATGGACGGCTAACATTTATTAATGGTCACAATGAGCCAGATTTCATACTTATTATCTCATTTCAGTACTTTAGATTTATTATGTCATTGAATTCTTATGACTGCTTATGAAAATAGGTCCTTAATTTTTTCCCATTTTACAAATGAGAAAGCTTAGGCATATAATGGTAGATTGCCTTTCCCAAAGTCCATAGATGCTATGCAAAAACCCCAAACTTTCTGGCTAATCCAACATATGACTTTTAAGGACTGTTAGGGATAGAGATGGGCTTCCTAGGTGGCACTAGTGGTAAAGAACCTGCCTCTCAAAGGAGGAGATGTAGGGACACAGTTTCTATCCCTGGGTAGGGAAGATCCCCAGGAGGAGGGCATGGCAACCCACTCCAGTATTCTTGTCCAGAGAATCCCATGGACAGAGGAGCCTGGTGGGAGAGGAGTCCATATGGTCGCAAAGAATCAGATACAGCTGAAGCAACTTAGCATGCATGCATGCAGGGATAGATATTCCTTGACATCCTTGACTGCCAACTCCAACATTTAATAATCTCCACGCATCAACAAGTTACCTCACCTACTCCTTTCATCCCTCTAATTATGCTATTGTTATTTTCAGCTGTAAACACTGAAATTTCGTAGTCTGATTCATCTTGACTCAGCTCAATAAAAACTTCCCGGACAAATTGCTTGCTCAAGAGCCAATCCTTCCAGATATAAATTTCCTGTGTTGTGGTTTAAGAAAATGAAACAAAGTAAAAGTACACTCTTGTTCAGGAAGGCACAGAATCAATCCAAGTTAGGGTTAATATTGGACAAACTGTGTACTGTCCTTGTTGGGAGACTTCAAGCACAGACCCAAGGGAGATAACCAGTTAATCTCTAATAAAGATCAAAATGAGAGTCAAGGGGACCATCATTATCCTCTTTCCTTATAAATCATTTCATAGATGAACAACAAGGTCCTACTGTATATATACTGTATATATCAGAGGGCTTCCTTGGTGGCTCAGGCAGTAAAGAATCTGCCTGCAATGCAGTAGACCACCTGCAGTGCAGGAGACCTGGGTTCCATCCCTGAGTCAGAAGATCCCTTGAAGAAGGAAATGGCAATCCAATTCAGTATTCTTGCCTGGAGAAGCCCAAGGACAAGGCAATCTGGTGGGCTACAGTCCACAGATTTGCAAAAAGTCAGACACAACTGAAGCAACTGAGTATGCATGCACGCAACAGGCAGGAGATCATAAGAGTCTGCTGGGGGCAGTAGAACCGCAAATGGCAGCCCTTGCTCATCTCTTCTTATCCCCCAGTTGCTTCCCAGTACTATCTTCCTTTCACTTTCTCTCCTGCACCCTGCGTTTCTAGATTTATGTGTTTTTCCCCCCTTCTTTCCTCTTGAGAGAACGTTTAATGAGAATTTCAGTCACATTCATGGGAATAATCTGATCCAGTTCCATCCATCTGTTCCAACAGCAAAACTCTGCTCCCCTATGGACTGCAGTCCCGCAAAATACTGGCCAATCTGGCACCAAGGATGCACTGCACACCTCCTACTTTGATACTCCCTGTTTGAACTACTAATTTTCTTTCTGTGCAGATGTTAATCTTCCATTAGGATTAATAGAGCCGGTGTTTATATTACCAAATGTTACCTGCCTATCTGTAAAGTTGCCTCATGACTATTTCACAGGGTTATTGCCTAGCCACAAGGGTGACTAGACACATGAAAAAAATTTAAACATCAGAAAAGCTATCTTAGCAAATGAAATACATATTTGGGGAGAAGACAAGCTCAGATGTGTTTGTTCCGGAAGAGTAACCAAGATAAAATCTCCAACTCCACTTGTTGATTTTTCCCTCTTTCAGTGGAATTTCGGGCTATCTTTTGAGTTCTTTGATACATTTTTACAGTGTTATTTTGATTTCCAGAAAACCTCTTGGTGACTTGGTGTCTAAAGATGAAATATCATCTGAGCTGAATAGTTTAATTATTTTTTATGGTAGTGATAAAATTGCATTCATCTTTTAGTACTCCTTTCTATTGATTCTTTGTAGTGTTGTAGGAGTGAAAATGTCTGCTCAAATATTATCTACCTCTCAACTCATGCTTGATCTAGAATAAGTTTACTAAAGTGGCATGGCTCATAAACCTTCCATAAAATAGATAGACAGAGTGTAGTGTTGTGTCTGTGCATGAAAAGTTTTAATAAATAAGTTGGTTTTGGTTTTCTTTCTTTTCATGTTGATTTCTGTTGTTCTGCATCTGGTATATAACATATGTTGACACTTAACAAGGTTGGAAACTTTGTGTGAAGACTTTGTTCAAAATGGTGCGTGGCAGAAAACCACGATGCAACCCAGGACATTCCATTCCATCTTTTTCTTTGATAATACTGAGTTTTGTTTGATAAGCCCCAGGGACTGAACCATAATAGGTCTAATTATGACTACTCATTGGAAAGGCTGATGCTGAAGCTGAAGCTCCAGTACTCTGGCCACCTGATATGAAGAACTGATTCATTAGAAAAGCCCCTGATGCTAGGAAAGATTGAAGGCAGGAGGACAAGGGGACAACAGAGGATGAGATGGTTGGATGGCATCACCAATTTGAAGGACATGAGTTTGAACAAGCTCTGGGAGTGGGTGATGGACAGGGAAGCTTGATATGCTGCAGTCCATGGGGTCCCAAAGAGTTGGACACGGCTGAGTGACTGAATTGAACAGATAATCCTATTCTACTTTGCCAGTGATTGGTTTGCCCATGAACAACTAGAACTTGAAACATGAGAAGGTTGGCTGGGGGTGGTGGGCTTCTGAGAATAACTTTACTCCTTGTTTGAAGAAGGACCATATGAAAGGCCCTTTTCTTTCTGCCTATCTCCTTTTGTTAGCTTGGGACATGAATGGTACCAAAGGAGGAACAGAATCTGTGTCTATGACATGATCATTGAGCTACTGAAGCAACTTTGAAATTGGTCTACTCCATGGGATTTTCCAGGCAAGAGTACTGGAAAATCCCATGGATGGAGGAGCCTGGTAGGCTGCAGTCCATGGGGTCACTAAGAGTCAGACAGGACTGAGTGAGTTCGCTTTCACTTTTCACTTTCACGCATTGGAGAAGGAAATGGCAACCCACTCCAGTGTTCTTGCCTGGAGAATCCCAGGGACAGGGAAGCCTGGTGGGCTGCCGTCTATGGGGTCGCACAGAGTCGGACATGACTGAGGTGACTTAGCAGCAGCAGCAGTACTTTTTGTTAGTATAACAATAAAGACCTTTCCTTGCAGTTAAAAACAGTTCTTCTCTTTAGATTCTTGGATCCAGTATCAGTGTTTGGCAGAAGAGGTTTCTGCACACTAACAACAGTTCTCCAGACACCATCAGGGTGCCCTACAAGTCAATTCTGACACCATCTGGTAGGTAGCATCAGACTCTACAGGCTAGGCGCTCATTCCCACAGTACTCCTCCATCCCATTTCAGACGCCAGTAGCAAGCCCTGATTGTCACTTATGCTTCTGACCTACCAGCTACAGATTGGAGGTCCCAATGACCCTCTTGTTTGACTTCAGATGACAGTTACAAGTCCAGCTTGTTACCTGTTCTTCCATCTGGCTATAAATCAGAGGTTCCTACTACCTCCTCCTTGGGTTCAATTAATTTGTTAGAGTGGCTCACAGAACTCAAAGGAAAAATTTGCTTACTAGATGACCAGTTTATTATCAAAGGATATAAGTCAGGAACATCTGGATGAAGACAGGCAAAGCCAAGGTTATGGGGAAAGGGCGTGAAGCTTATATGCCCTCTCTAGATTCTCCACACATCTTCAGGTGTACACCAGTGAGGAAGTACTCCAAACCCTCTCCTTTGGGGTTTTAATGGAAACTCCATCACATAAGTATGCTTGATGAAATCACTGGCTACTGGTGATTGAACTTGACCTCCCCTCCTCTTCCTTAGGGTCAGTGGGGGTGGAACTGAAAGTTTTCACCCTCTATTAATGTGGTTGTCTCCACTGAACACCATCCTCCATCCTTAAGTTACCTACCCACTTCCCAAAAATCACATTAACAATACAAAAGATACCTCTGTGGGTCTCAACAAGTGGGGAATTCCAATGGTTTTAGGAGCTCTCTGACAGAAAAGGGGACAAAGACCAAATATACATATATAATATATATATAATAAATCATAATATCACATCTCCTAATACATAGCCTCTCCCAATTTCTCACTAAAGACACAGGAAGAATACTAGTAACTCATTCTAAAAACAAAAGAACAACATCAAAAAGCCCTTATCATTATCATCCCCCCTGTACTAAAAATGACGCAAATTTAGAAGATGCCTCTTGGGTGCTGGAAGAAGAAGAAACCAATTAAGATTTAAAAAGAGATTAGCTCCCAAATTTTGGCTTCATTTTTTATTCATGACAGAACTCACACATATTGTCAAGAATAAAATCAACTGGCTGGAGTTTCTTCCATGCCCTGCTTATTTTTTGCTGGGGCCAGTTACAGTGAGGGAAGAGTCAGTACTGACAACTCTGCCAAAGCACTCTTCTGCTTTTGTCACCACAAAAGTTTGCTGATGGAAACAGTATCTAACAAAGCATCACTATATTTCCGGGGCTTAGACCAGCTTCCTTAATGATGACTCAGAGCTCCCAACATCAAGACCTGTGGAGTAAATACAGGTCATGGTAATATAAATACCTTTTCCATCATAAAGGAGAGTATATTTGGTGTAAACATCCTGTACTCAAGAACCACAATTCCTTTATACAAATGTCCAAACCACAGCAATATACACGTCCCATGTATTATTATATGTCACTTGAATCCACAAAGCTAACTTGCAGGCAGATTCTTTACTATCTGAGCCAGCAGGGAAGCCCTATAATTTTCTACAGAAAGCAAAAATTTCATTTTCTGCCTTGATTATCTTCTGAACCCTCTTCTAATTGTAAGTTCAAACATTGATTTTTAAAAATCAATTTCTTCTAATTTATTTGCTCACTTGAATCATTCTGAAAAACAGAATATTGTAAAAGATAGTTAACAAAACTAGAAAATTCTATCATAGAGACCCATAGGAAAGGGAGAGATTTTTAACATGGAGTTTGAATATATGTATTTATGTGTGGGTGTGTTTGTGTATCTAATGTTCAGGAAACATTATCATTTATTCATGAAACAAACCATTAGTAACTAACTAAGCTTTCTTTTGGACAAGGCGATGGCACCCCACTCCAGTACTCTTGCCTGGAAAACCCCATGGACAGAGGAGCCTGGTAGGCTGCAGTCCATGGGGTCACTAAGAGTCAGACACGACTGAGTGACTTCACTTTCACTTTTCACTTTCATGCATTGGAGAAGGAAATTGCAACCCACTCCAATGTTCTTGCATGGAGAATCCCAGAGACGGGGGAGCCTGGTGGGCTGCCGTCTATGGGGTTGCACAGAGACACAACTGAAGCAACTTAGCAGCAGCAGCAAGCTTGCTTTTAGGTATATAGATGATGGTACATGCATGCTAAGACACTTCAGTTGTGTCTGACTCTTTGTGACCCTGTGGACTCTAGCCCACCAGGCTCCTCTGTCCATGGGATTCTCCAGGCAAGAATATTGGAATGGATTGCATTCTCTTCTCCAGGGGATCTTCCTGGCCCCAGGATCAAACCCGTGTCTTTCATGCGCCCTGCATTGGCAGGCGAGTTCTTTACCACTAGCACCACCTGGGAAGCCCCATAAATGATGGTAGGGTTGGACTAATAGATGAAAAAAAAAAAATCAGGAAAACAATGTGAGAATCAGATCCCATTTGAAATGGACTTCATTCAAGAAGAGTGAATTTCAAGTAGGGTGAACTTCTCTAGCTATAAAACGAATTATGTATATAACCTGTTTGAAAACTTGAATTCTGATTTTTTTTATAATATCAAGGAATTATTGCTGATTTTTCAGTATGGTAATGTTACCATAGGTCTGATTTTAAAAGAGTCATTGTGATTTAGAGATACTAACTAAAATATTTCCAGATGCATTGAATGATATAATGTCTGGAATTAGCTTCAAAGCAATATGGGAAGTGGAAAGTAGGAGTATCTTTGAAACAAAATTAATCATAAACTGATCATTGTAGCTGAGTGTGATTACATGGATACATGATGGTTCATTATACTGCTTTGCTGCTGCTGCTGCTGCTGCTGCTAAGTTGCTTCAGTCGTGTCCGACTCTGTGCGACCCCATAGACAGCAGCCCACCAGGCTCCCCCGTCCCTGAGATTCTCCAGGCAAGAACACTGGAGTGGGTTGCCATTTCTTTCTCCAATGCATGAAAGTGAAAAGTCAAAGTGAAGCCACTCAGTCGTGTCCGACTTTTCGCAACCCCATGGACTGCAGCCTACCAGGTTTGGTCTACTCTTTAAAAACTTGGTAAGGGAAATCTCGTTTTCCTTGACTTGAACACACTTGAGAAACTGGCATCCAAAGGGAAAAACACAATGTTACCAGAATCTCAAGAGACCCCACTTGGGTCCCTTTTTACTACTGGAATATCTTTCCCCATGCCCACTCTCCCAAGAGTGATCACCATCCTGGCTTCTCTCATCGTATCTTTGCTAATTTATGTAATTTATATAAATGGAACACTTCTATGTACCTTGGTTTTTAATTCAATATTAGGAGGATTTTTCAATATTTGGGAATTATTTTGGAATTTTTTAGGTAGTTGTAAATCACTCATTCTCATGGCTGTACAAATATATTCTAATGCCTGAATATACCAGCATTTACTGATCCATTCTACTACTGAGTGACATTTGAAATTTTCAGGTTGTTTACTGTTACAAATTAGTGCCACTATGATAGTTCTATGCCAAGTCCTCTGAGGAACGTATACTCATATTTTTGTTGTTGATTATATTTGTTGTTGTTGAGAAGAATTGGGCTATAGGATGTGTATTGTTCATTTATAACAGACAGCACTAGATGGCCTACCAAAGGGATTATACCAATTGATATTCACACCTGTATTGTCTAAGTATTCCACTTTATCCACATCTTTGCCAACACTTGATATTTTCTGCCTTTCTTCACTTTATATTTCTGACAGGAATACTGTGGTATATTGTGGTTGAATTTGCAACCCCTTAAAAACAATAGACCATTCAGGAATTACCTAAATCAAATCCCTTATTTGATAACAGTGGAAGTGAGAAATAGATTTAAGGGCCTAGATCTGATAGATAGACTGCCTGATGAACTATGGATGGAGGTTCATGACATTGTACAGGAGACAGGGATCAAGATCATCCTCATGGAAAAGAAATGCAAAAAAGCAAAATGGCTGTCTGGGGAGGCCTTACAAATAGCTGTGAAAAGAAGAGAAGCAAAAAGTAAAGGAGAAAAGGAAAGATATAAGCATCTGAATGCAAAGTTCCAAAGAATAGTAAGGAGAGATAAGAAAGCCTTCCTCAGTGATCAATGCAAAGAAATAGAGGAAAACAACAGAATGGGAAAGACTAGAGATCTCTTCAAGAAAATTAGAGATACCAAAGGAACATGTCATGCAAACATGGGCTCGATAAAGGACAGAAATGGTATGGACCTAATAGAAGCAGAAGATATTAAGAAGAGGTGGCAAGAATACACAGAAGAAATGTACAAAAAAAGATCTTCATGACCAAGATAATCACGATGATGTGATCACTCACCTAGAGCCAGATATTCTGGAATGTGCAGTCAAATGGGCCTTAGGAAGCATCACTACGAACAAAGCTAGTGGAGGTGATGGCATTCCAGTTGAGCTATTTCAAATCCTGAAAGATGATGCTGTCAAAGTGCTGCACTCAATATGCCAGCAAATTTGGAAAACTCAGCAGTGGCCACAGGACTGGAAAAGGGCAGTTTTCATTCCAATCCCAAAGAAAGGCAATGCCAAAGAATGCTCAAACTACCACACAATTGCACTCATCTCACACGCTAGTAAAGTAATGCTCAAAATTCTCCAAGCCAGGCTTCAGCAAACCGTGAGCCACAAGCTGGTTTTAGAAAAGGCAGAAGACCAGAGATCAAAATGCCAACATCTGCTGGATCATGGAAAAAGCAAGAGAGTTCCAGAAAAACATCTATTTCTGCTTTATTGACTATGCCAAAGTCTTTGACTGTGTAGATCACAATAAACTGTGGAAAATTCTGAAAGAGATGAGTATACCAGACCGCCTGACCTGCCTCTTGAGAAACCTGTATGCAGGTCAGGAAGCAACAGTTAGAACTGGACATGGAACAACAGACTGGTTCCAAATAGGAAAAGGAGTATATTGTCAAGGCTGTATATTGTCACCCTGCTTATTTAACTTCTATGCAGAGTACATCATGAGAAACGCTGGGCTGGAAGAAACACAAGCTGGAATCAAGATTGCTGGGACAAATATCAATAACCTCAGGTATGAAGATGACGCCACCCTATGGCAGAAAGTGAAGAGGAACTAAAAAGCCTCTTGATGAAAGTGAAAGAGGAGAGTGAAAAAGTTGGCTTAAAGCTCAACATTCAGAAAACGAAGATCGTGGCATCTGGTCCCATCACTTCATGGGAAATAGATGGGGAAACAGTGGAAACAGTGGCAGACTTTATTTTTGGGGGCTCCAAAATCACTGCAGATGGTGATTGCAGCCATGAAATTAAAAGACACTTACTCCTTGGAAGGAAAGTTATGACCAACCTAGATAGCATATTCAAAAGTAGAGACATTACTTTGCCAACAAATGTCCATCAAGTCAAGGCTATGGTTTTTCCTGTGGTCATGTATGGATGTGAGAGTTGGACTGTGAAGAAAGCTGAGCACTGAAGAATTGATGCTTTTGAACTGTGGTGTTGGAGAAGACTTTTGAAAGTCCCTTGGACTGCAAGGAGATACAACCGGTCCATCCTAAAGGAGATCAACCCTGGGTGTTCTTTGGAAGGACTGATGCTAAAGCTGAAACTCCAATACTTTGGCCACCTCATGCGAAGAGTTGACTCATTGGAAAAGACTCTGATGCTGGGAGGGATTGGGGGCAGGAGGAGAAGGGGACGACAGAGGATGAGATGGCTGGATGGCATCACTGACTCGATGGACATGAGTTTGGGTAAACTCTGGGAGCTGGTGATAGACAGGGAGGCCTGGCATGATGCAATTCATGGGTCACAAAGAGTTGGACATGACTGAGTGACTGAACTGAACTGATGTTTTTCTAATTGATTGGTAAGAGCTCTTTGTATGTTCTGGTACAAAGTTTTGTTTTGTTTTGTTTTGTTTCCCAGGTATATATCTTCCCCCACTCCGTGGGTTGTTTTTACACTCTTTTAGAAGTGTTTCTGGGATTCCCAGGTTGCCCAGTGGTAAAGAGTCCACCTGCCAATGCAGTAGATGCTGGAAACACAGGTTCAACCCCTGGGTGGGAAGATCGCCTGGAGGAAAGCATGTCAGACCACTCCAGTATTCTTGCTGGGAAAGACCCATGGGCAGAGGAGTCTGGCAGTCTACAGTCCATGGGGTCACAAAGGAGTTGGACATAACTTGGCTACTAAACAACAACAACAGGATTAGAAGGCACTCTAGGAGTCAAGAGATGCTTTCTTGGCATGGGTTTAAAAAAGCAGGAAGCTGGAGGCCAGGTCTGCACCTGTGACCTTATCATCGTATCCAGACTCTCAATGCTCTGGCTTGTTCAAACTACAAAGATCATTTGGATAAGGATGTCTTCATCTTACATGATTACAGAATCCTTCTTATTCCCAGATATAAGAAAATTAATATTTATTAATAATAAATATTTCTGTATAATAATTATTGTTATTGTATACTAATGTTTCTTTATTCCCAAAGAAAGTTAATATTCTGTCTCCTAAAGCATTGGAACATATCAAGAAGGGACTTCTGCTTCTAGCGTCTTAAAAGTTTGAATTTGCGTCAAATGACACAATGTACCAACAGTGGCTCACAATGACCTCCATTAGTTGGGATTTGTCGAATAACTTCTGAGGACCTTGGGCGATCTCCTTCTCCTTTATCAATATGCTGAACGCTGTTAGGAGAATCCTTTACATTTGGCTGCTGCAGTTGTTTAGTTGCTGAGTTGTGTTCAACTCTTTTGTGATCCCGTGGACTGTACCCACCAGGCTCATCTGTCCATGGGCTTCTCCAGGCAAGAATACTGGAGTGGGTGCCATTTCCTTCTCTGCTGCATCATTTTCCAATTACTGAGGCTCTTTGCCTACTGCTCCCACCACCCTCAAGTATCTACATTATTACAGTTCAACAGGTCAACAGGCTTGAGGTTTTCCTCAGTGCTTCTCTGAACAAGAAACTTCAATTCACTATAAGAAGGTTAATAATATTAAAACTGTGCTCTCAGAGAGCACTATTCATCTTCCAGAGGCTTAATGCTTGCCCATCAGGGTTCTCACTAGACGGAGATGAGGCTTTTAAAACTCATTAGCTTCCCAAGAGCATCCCCTGCTTTCTTGGGTTCAGATCGTTTGCACACTTTTCCTTTGGGTGTGGCACCCGTAACAAGGGAATCAGCTATCAGCTGAGTTCCTGGAATGAAGCCCATTAGAAAAAATGTTCTCTCAGTCCACCTTGATCTCAGGTCCAACTCTTTACAGAAATCTCCATTTAAGCTTTTCTCAGATAAAATTTCTATCCATTTTTAGTTAGAAAAGCACCTCATTTAACGCTGTCACATAAATTAGGTTATATTGGAAAGCAAAGAGAATAAAAGGGTTTGGGGGGTAGAAGTTAATAATATATTTTTAGGATCCAGAATTTATGCCTGTCTTAATGGAGGCAATAAGTTTATATTTGAGGTTTCTCTGGGGGGCTCAGATGGTAAAGAATGAAAGAACTGCCTGGAATGCTGGAGATCTAGGTTTGATCCCTGGGTTGGGAAGATCCTCTGAGAAGGAAATGGCAACCCACTCCAGTATTCTTGCCTGGAGAAGCCCATGGACAGAGAGGCCTAGTGGGCTACAATCCATGGGGTCACATAGAGATGGACACAACTGAGCGACTAACACAAATTTATATTTTAAATAGTATAACTAAGGATCTTTATAAAATCTGAATTAAATATTTTGTTTCTACTACCAGTTATCATTCATCTTCATATATCATGCAATTTCTTGAATAGAGCAGTCATTTAATCATGCTGAATAACCAAAGGATAACATATATCAAGAGCTTCCCCCATGGCTTGATCCAGACACATTCATATAAGGGGCTCTCATTACTTTGAAAACATTCTATGCAAACCCATTTATATAACAAACCCATTATATAACAAAACAGTGGACTCTAATGAACAGATTCAGATTGAATAATCTTTCCATCAAAATCTTAATAATTTTTGCTCTCTGCTTCTATAATTTCATTTGATATCTCTTTGCATCAATAAAGCAAATTATTTCCTGCCGAACGTAGCTTCATTAGCATTCAAGTCCAGAAGCCCTTCTAATTGTAGTTAAATGATGCTGTTGAAATAGAAGACTATTTTGGAGCATAAAAAGAAACCATTTTATCTGGCAAGATCAAATATCACGTATGGGAAGTTTTTATCACCCGAGTGCCTCTTGAACCCAGAAGAGTAGATATGACATCTAAAGCGTTTCATAAAACGTCTTCCAGAAAGTCACTGAAACAAATAGAAGAAAACAAGTAGGAAAATGACTATTTCATAATAAAATTATCCCTGAATGAATGAATAAATATTCTTCCACAATATATATGAAAGTAAGTTCCCAGGCGGCTCAGTGGTTGAAGAATCCATCTGCCAATGCAGGAGACACAGGAGATGCAGGTTTGATACCTGGGTTGGGAAGATAACCTGGCCCTTCATCAGTGGAAGAGGTATATGTAAATGAGTTGTTTTAATTGTACAATAATAAATTACCTTTATTATCATTATGTTTCCAGGGGATAGGGCTTCACTGGGCAGGAAGTAGGGACCCCAGAGAATGAACCTCTTTATGGGGAGGAGGAGGACAGAAGCGCTGTAGTTGGGTCTGCCAAAACCTGGAAGTATAAAACCCATCATAAATTCAAGGGAGGCAGCCCATGACTTGGCTCTATGATTCAGGGTCTTTTTTTCCATTCAGCATATTATTAAAGAAAAGCTTCAGATATGATATATGTGTCCCCGTTAATGTCCAGCTCAGTAGTTAATTATTAATATATGTATTGTCCCCAAATGCCTCACAGTGAGCCCTCTACATAATAGTTGCTTAAGAGACAGTTCTTTAATTTCCTGGATCTGATTCGTGGCACCCCCAGCAGGAATGTAGTTAAAGTGTCTCTCCATGAGGCACACCATTTAATTGACCAAACCCCTGGGCAACAGAATCTTGGAGATGAATATCTCTAATAGTGCTTAGAACATACTACAGCAACAGCAAAAAGCAGTTGAGAGTGACTGACCCCACTGTGTGGAATAAGACTGATAGACAGTTTACTCTGCAGTTATCTACATTAAGGAAGGAGATTAGGTAGACAGGTAGGCATAAGTGTGTAGAAATAAAACAATTGAAATTAATGAAAGCCTAGTTACCTACTCTTTTTCCTTCTCTCCATCTATCCTGTTCTAGGAATACAATTTTTCTGGTGTTAGTCACTCAGCTGTGTCCGACACTTTGTGACCCAGTGGACTTGAGCCCACCAGCTCCTCTGTCCACGGGATTCTCCAGGCAAGAACACCACAATAGATTGTCATTCCCTTTTCCAGGGGCTCTTCCTGGCCCAGGGATTGAACCCAAATCTCCCACATTGCAGGCAGATTCTTTACTGTCTGAAACACCAGGGAAGCCTGGTAGTGAGTTTTAATTCTTCCTAAGGAACTGGCTCAATGGTTCTAGTAGTTTTCTAGGGCTACCATAGCAAAGTGCCACAAACAGTGTGACTTAAACAGCAGAAATGTATTGCCTCACAGTTCTGGAGGCTAGTAGTCCAAGATGAAGGCTGTGACGGACAATCTGCCTCAGGTCCCTGTCATGGTTCCTGGAGGTTTGCCTGCAATCTTCGGTGTTCCTTGGCTGATAGAAGCCTTGTCCCAGTCTCTGCTTCCCTTGTCATATGATGTTCTCCCGGAATGCATCTGTCTCCGGGTCCAAACTTCCCCTTTTGATAAGGACACCAGTCATTGAATTAGGGACTCATCTTACTCATCTTAACTACGTAATTACTGGGTTGGCCAAAACGTTCATTTGGGTTTTTCTGTAAGATGTTATGATATCTCTTATAAGCAGAATTGAAAAAGAAATGATACAAATGAACTTATTTACAAAACAGAACCAGACAAACAGACTTAGAGAATTAACTTAGGGTTACCAGAAGGGAAGGATGGGGGAAAAGAGACAGTTAGGGAGTTTGGAATGAACATATACACACTGCTATATTTAAAACGGAAAACCGACAAGGACCTGCTCTATAGCTTATGAACTCTGCCCCATGTATGTGGCAGCCTAGATAGAAGGGGAGTTTGGGGGAGAATGGATACATGTGTACGTATGGCTGAGTTGCTCTGCTGTGCACTTGAAACCGTCACAACACTGTTGATCAGCTATACTCCAAAAAACAAAAAAAAAAAAGTTTAAAAAGGTTATTTATCAATAAATAACTTTTGGATATAATTTTTTCCCAACTAAAGTCTGTATTTTGCAACTGACTTTAAAAGCTATTTGTCTTTAATTTCTGTTGAAAATATGTTCATCAGTATAAAAAAACCTCTTGTTCTGATTTTGTCAAAAAATATGATGGTTTGTCCCTACACTAAAAAGTCACTAAAATCGCCCCAAATTGTTCTTTTGGAATCTCCCATGAGAGTCTGGTTTCTTAAACAATCTTTATTGGAATATAGTTGATTTACAAGGTTATGTTAGTTTCAGGTATACAGCTAAATGAATCAGTCACACATATACCTTTTTTTTGTTATTGTTGTTTAGTCACTTAGTCATATCCGACTCTTCATAGCCCCATGAACTGTAGCTCACCTGGCTCCTCTGTCCATGAAATTCTCTAGGCAAGTATACGGGAATGGGTTGCCTTTTCTCTCTCCAGGGATCTTCTTGACCCAGGATCCAACCAGTGTCTCCTGCATTGGCAGGTGGATTGGATTATTTACCACTAAACTACTCAATATTCAGAAAACGGAGATCATGGCATCTGGTCCCATCACTTCATGGGAAATAGATGGGAAACAGTGGAAATAGTGGCAGACTTTATTTTTGGGGGCTCCAAAATCACTGCAGATGGTGACTGCAGCCATGAAATTAAAA
Organism: Ovis aries; assembly: GCF_016772045.2. Lineage (NCBI taxonomy): Eukaryota > Metazoa > Chordata > Mammalia > Artiodactyla > Bovidae > Ovis > Ovis aries. Next base: position 48,657,043 of record NC_056062.1, read on the forward strand.
GACACTTACTCCTTGGAGGAAAAGTTATGACCAACCTAGACAGCATATTCAAAAGCAGAGACATTGCTTTGCCAACAAAGGTCCGTCTAGTCAAGGCTATGGTTTTTCCCGTGGTCATGTATGGATGTGAGAGTTGGACTGTGAAGAAGGCTGAGTGCCGAAGAATTGGTGCTTTTGAACTGTGGTGTTGGAGAAGACTCTTGAGAGTCCCTTGGACTGCAAGGAGATCCAACCAGTCCACTCTGAAGGAGATCAGCCCTGGGAATTCTTTGGAGGGAATGATGCTCAAGCTGAAACTCCAGTACTTTGGCCACCTCATGCAAAGAGTTGACTCATTGGAAAAGACTGTGATGCTGGGAGGGATTGGGGGCAGGAGGAGAAGGGGACGACCGAGGATGAGATGGCTGGATGGCATCACTGACTCAGTGGACATGAGTCTGAGTGAACTCCGGGAGTTGATGATGGACAGGGAGGCCTGGCCTGCTGTGATTCATGGGGTCGCAAAGAGTCGGACACGACTGAGCGACTGAACTGAACTGAACTGAAACTACCTGGGAGGCCAACATATATACAGATCCACTCTTTTTTTCCCCCCTATCCTTTTCCCATATAGGCCACTACAGAATACTGAATAGAGTTCCCTGGGCTATACAGCAGGTTCTTATTGTTTATCTATTTTATATCTAGTAGTGTGTATACCCAGTCTCCCAATTTATCCCTCCCCCTGCTTAGTCCCTGGTAACCGCAACTTTGTTTTCCACATCTGTGACTATTTCTGTTTTATAGATAAAGTCACTTGTACCCTTTTTTAAGCTTCCACATATAAGTAATACCATATGATATTCATCTTTCTCTGATTTACTTCATTTAGCATGACAATCTCTAGATGCATCCATGTTGCTGAAAATATTATTTTGTTCTTTTTAATGGCTGAGTAATATTCCATTGTATATATGTACCACATCTTTATCCACTCTTCTGTTGATGAACATTTAGGTTTCTTCCATAACCTAAATGTAAGGCCAGACACTATAAAATGCTTAGAGGAAAACATAGGCAGAATCCTGTTCGACATAAATCACAGAAGGATCCTTTTTGAGCCACCTCCTAGAGTGATGAAAATAAAACCAAAGAAAACAACAACAACAACAAAAATGGGATCTAATTAAACTTAAAATCTTTTGCACAGCAAAGGAAACTATAAGCCAAACAAAAAGACAACCCTCAGAATGGGAGAAAATATTTACAAATGAATCAACCAACATGGGATTAATCTCCAAAATACACAAACAGCTCATGCTGCTCAAGATCAAAAAGCAAATCATCTAGTTAAAAAACGGGCAGAAGATCTAACAGATATTTATCCAAAGACATACAGATGGCTAAAAAGCGCATGAAAAGATGCTCAGTATCATAATTCTTTAGAGAAAGTAAAATCAAAACTATAATGAGGTATCACCTCTCACCAGTCAGAATGGCCGTCACCAAAAAATAATCTACAAACAATAAATGCTGGAAAGAGTGTGGAGAAAAGGGAACTCTCCTATACTGTTGGTATGAATGTAAATTTGTACAGCCACTATGGAGGACAGTACGGAGGTTCCTTAAAAAGCTAAAAATAGAACTATCATATGACCCAGCAATCCCACTCCAGGGCATAAACCCAGAGAAACCCATAATTCCAAAAGATGCATATATCCTAGTGTTCATTGCAGCACTATTTACAATGGCCAGGACAAGGAAGAATCTCATTTTTTTCTGCCTTTTCCCTAGATGTTGTATCTTTGCATATATCCTTATTAACCTATTCTTGCTTTGTACATACTTTAACTATTTTGCTTCTTTTAATCTACTGTAGAAACCAAGCACTCACATTTCTTTGATTCCTCTGCAAATAAGCAGAAATGGGATTAAACACCACAGGTGAAATATTCATGAGTACTAGTGTTTGGATGCCGTGACACTTATTTGGGTTTCTTAGATTCTCTCAGTACTTTTCTCAGCTTGATTTCTGTCTGTTAGTTGTGTCCCCAGGAATTTGAGATTTCCAAACATCTGAGTTGTTGATAGGCAAGGCACCATGCTACGAATCAACAATAACAAGTGCACTTTAACTTACATGATCACTTTTTCTCTGAACCCAGCTCTTATATCAGGCTTTCCTAAGAATACTGTCTCCAATTTCCAAACAGTTCACAGTCTTGTTGAACTACGTAAGGCACCCTAATGAAAAATACTGAGAACATTTACAAAGAAGTGGACATTTCAAGACCTTAATAGAATGTTTCAGTTCAGTTCAGTTGCTCAGTCGTGTTCGACTCTTTGTGACCCCATGAATCACAGCATGCCAGGCCTCCCTGTCCATCACCAGCTCCCGGAGTTCACTCAGACTCACGTTCATCGAGTCGGTGATGCCATCCAGCCATCTCATCCTCTGTCATCCCCTTCTCCTCCTGCCCTCAATCCCTCCCAGCATCAAAGTCTTTTCCAATGAGTCAACTCTTCTCATGAGGTGGCCAAAGTACTGGAGTTTCAGCTTGAGCATCATTCCTTCCAATGAACACCCAGGACTGATCTTTAGAATGGACTGATTGGACCTCCTGGCAGTCCAAGGGACTCTCAAGAGTCTTCTCCAACACCACAGTTCAAAAACATCAATTCTTCGGCACTCAGCTTTCTTTACAGTCCAACTCTCACATCCATACATGACTACTGGAAAAACCATAGCCTTGACTAGACAGACCTTTGTTGGCAAAGTAATGTCTCTGCTTTTGAATATGCTATCTAGGTTGGTCATAACTTTGCTTCCAAGGAGTAAGCGTCTTTTAATTTCATGGCTGCAATCACCACCTGCAATGATTTTGGAGCCCAAAAAATGTTTACAGGTTATTAAATAGAGTGGCACATGGGTGAAATTAACCAGGAAAGAAGTACCTGTCCCCAGGGGACTGAAGAGAAGGCAAGATGAGATCCTTCTCTGGGGAGCAGGGAATCAGATGAAATTATGTCAAAAAAAAGCTCTTGGTAGTGGGCCAGGAGGAATGAAAGCAGAGAGCCTAATACTGAGTCTTAAGAAATGCACCTTGGTAAGGGTTGGGGAGAATATTAGGGGAGGAACCACAGCGCCTGAAGTATAATAGTGCATCATTAATTGCCTCTCAATAAAGAGTCTATGGAAACTTCCCTGGCAGTCCAGTGGTTAAGACTGTGCTTTCCAATGCAGGGTGTGCAGGTTTGATCCCTGGTCAGGGAGCTAAGGTCCCAAGTGACTCATGGCCAAAAAGACAGAATACAAACATCAGAAGCTATATTATAACAAATTCAGTGAAGAGTTTTAAAATGGTCCACATTAAAAAAATGTTTTAATTTTTAAAATGTGTATTTTGTAACAGATATGTATACCATTATATAACTGATAAACAACAAGGACCTATTGGGTAGCACAGAGAACTATATTCACTATCTTGTAATAACCTATAATGGAAAAGAATCTGAAAAAAAGATATAAATATATAATTGAATCAATTTGCCATATACCTGAAATTAACACCTTATATAAATCAACTAGAGTTCAATTAAAAAATAAAAAAGAATCTCTCTGTTTATATTCATTCTCCTAGCAGAGGGTTCAAGTTGTGTTTTTTCCCAAACATAGCATTTTCAGTTACACTTTCATCCTTTCCCCATCATGCTTAGCGGGAGCTACAGTTAATTCTGGTGCAAGTGGTTGCAAATCAGGCAGTGCCCTAAGCCACCCTGTGTACTCACTCTCGGCTTCATCTCTCTTCTTACCCCTCCATTCCCACTATCATGGCCTTTAGTTTCACTGGAGGTTCCTCTGTGGTCAGAGTTCTGCTCCCCTAACCTACAAGTCCAGCCTAACACTTCTCAGTTTGTTACTAAGGATACTTAATCACTAAGAATGATGATATTTCTGCATCCTTGGTGCCCGTGTACCACATTTGGGTGGAACTAGCACTTGGATATCCCTAGCAGCAGCAGCAGTGGTTCAGACTGTAAAGCATCTGCTTACAATGTGGGAGACCCAGGTTTAATCCCTGGGTCAGGAAGATCTCCTGGAGAAGGAAATGGCAACCCACTCCAGTATTCTTGCATGGAAAATTCCAAGACGGAGAAGCCTGGTAGGCTACAGTCCATGGGGTTGCAAAGAATCGGACACAACTGAGCGACTTCACTTTCTTTTCTTCATCTTCCCTGGTGGCTCAAATGGTAAAGCATCTGCCTACAAAGTGGGAGACCTGGGTTCAATCCCTGGGTTGGGAAGATCCTCTGGAGAAGGAAATGGCAACCCACTCCAGTACTCTTACCTGGAAAATCCCATGGACAGAGGAGCGTGGTAGGCTACAGTCCATGGGGTCGCAAAGAGTCGGACACGACTGAGCAACTTTGCTTTCACTTTGCTTGCTTTCAGACATACTCATCCAAGAAAGAGTTCGTGGGGTGATGCTGTTACACAATTCAATTTCTTTCTAAGCTTATTCCAAGTTTATCAGATTTTATTTACTTTTGGAAAAAAATGCTTGTTCTTTCTCAACAGATGTATTTTCCTTTTTGCCTCTAACAACTGTGTGTTGTAGCAGTGAGAGCATTAAGATTTATAAAATTAAGAAAGCCATTGGCTACATGATCACATTTCATCAGCTATGTGGTTAAGAAATCTTTTGCCAAAATTTCCTTTGAGGATACAATATTTCAACCTGAATTATGCAAAATTCTTTCCTACTTTGGAAATCAACAAGTTACAGCTCTTACTTAATGGGGATTTACAAATAGGATTAATGAAATCCATGTTGCACCTACATCTGTTTCCTTTCAAGCAGATCGCCTCTTTTAAATGTGAAAATGTTGAAATACATTTCTGTTAGACATCATGCAAGGAATGAATTTCAAAAAAGTTTAAGTCAGAATTTTTGAATTGAAAAAGAGATTAGAATCCAACTTTTGGATTCTTTTAATAAAATGAAACAGACAAGTAAATTTAGAAACTTGCAAAAAGTACATCACTAGTTGGTAGAAGAACAGGGATTGTTATCCAGATTTCTTAAATCCAAGTCATATTTATTGCTGGGTTTACTGAGCAAAAGACTGAGTCATGGAAAAACAAGAATGATCAGCACTTAGAGTGCTTAGGGATCATTAAGGCCGTGACCTGCACACCAGTCAGATACCACATAGAGAAATGAAAGCTTCCTGTGTTCTCTTTCCTTTTCCAGAATTCATGGGAGTTGATATTTACTGGAAAGTCTGAGTTCATCTGCTGCCAACTGAAGCTATTATTTAATTAGTTGCCTGGAATGGCAAGTAACCAAAGGTGGCTCATAGTGGTAGGTGGCAGATGCAATTAGATTATAGTCAAGGATATTGAAATTTGGTGTTCCAGGTGGGATTCCTGTGGGAGCAAGAATGTTGTGTTTGCAGAGGAATAAAACAAATGGCACCCCCTTGTCAGGAATGACATTGTTCAGTCACCCAAGCAGAGAACTGCAATGTGTACTTGGACTGAACGGAAGAGGGCAACAGCTGGAAAAAGTGTTCCTTGCTTGCCTCTGTAGAGGCTCAGAGATTCCTGGAGTTCACTGGATTTTGAATGCACACCAGCTTAGTCCCAGGCTGTCTGCTGAGCATTGAGTGTGTCCAATCTAAATAAGAATATGAAGCTCTAAGTCACTATGGAAATGGGAAGAACTTGGGGATTTGAGCATATTAACCTCTAGGATTCTTCTCTTTCCATCTATAGGGTAGTTAGTTAGAACTGGTTTCCTAGGATTGGGTAGAACCTGAATTTAACCCTATGGGAGCCTGGACTGGCTCAGGTTCAAGGGTTTGATCTTGACCTGGCATATACAGTTGAAATGCATAGTGATCTTAAAAAGGGACACTTGTTTCTAAGTATAAAGAAAGAAGCTGCCATACTTATGTAGGTCTGATTGCTTTTCCATTACTGAAATATAAACTGTTGTTTCACTTTCTCTTCCTCTTGGACTTGAGAAACTGGCACAAATATCATGTGAATAAAATGGTTGTGTGTGTGTGTGCTCAGTCGCTCAGTCATGTCCGACGCCTTGCAACCCCATGGACTGCAGCCCTCCAGGCTCCCCTGTTCATGGAATTTTGGTTTTACAAAGAGCTTGATTGACAGCTTGAAACTATCACGTAACTATATGCTATTCAGTTCAGTTCAATTCAGTCGCTCAGTCATGTCCAACCGACTCTTTGCAACCCCATGAATTGTAGCACGCCAGGCCTCCCTGTCCATCACCAACACCTGGAATTCACTCAAACTCACGTCCATCGAGTCGGTGATGCCATCCAGCCATCTCATCCTCGGTCGTCCCCTTCTCCTCCTGCCCTCAATCCCTCCCAGCATCAAAGTCTTTTCCAACAAGTCAACTCTTCGCATGAGGTGTCCAAAGTACTGGAGTTTCAGCTTTAGTATCATTCCTTCCAAAGAACACCCAGGGCTGATCTCCTTTAGGATGGACTGGTTGGATCTCCTTGCAGTCCAAGGGACTCTCAAGAGTCTTCTCCAACACCACAGTTCAAAAGCATCAATTCTTCAGCGCTCAGCTTTCTTCACAGTCCAACTCTCACATCCATACATGACCACAGGAAAAACCATAGCCTTGACAAGACGGACCTTTATTGGCACTATTAAAACAAGGTAAAAGTAAAAACTTAATTTAAAAAGATTTGAGGGACTTCCCCTCTGGTCCAGTGGTTAAGAATCAATGCAGGGGACATGGGTTTGACCCCTGGTCTGGAAAGATCCCACATGCCTACAGGACCACTAAGCCCCTATATCACAACTACTGAGCCTATGTGCCCTAGAGCCTGTGCTCTGCAACAAGAAAAGTCACTCCAATGAGAAGTCCACGCACTACAACAGTGAGTGGCTCCCACTTGCCACAACTAGAGAAAGCCTGCTCAGGGCCATCAAGATCTAGAACAGCCAAAAATAAGCAGATAAATAAATAAATTAGAGAAGTTGATTTAAAACGTTTCAGTGGAGGAAATTAGCTGCCATTATTTTTTCACATAAAGAAAGCTGAGCACTAAAGAACTGATGCTTTTGAAAAGTGGTGTTGGAGAAGACTCTTGAGAGTCCTTTGGACAGCAAGGAGATCCAACCAGTCCATCCTAAAGGAAATCAGTCCTGAATATCCACTGGAAGGACTGATGCTGAAGCTGAAACTCTAATACTTTGGCCACCTCATGCAAAGAACTAACTCATTTGAAAAGACCCTGATGCTGGGAAAGATTGAAGGCGGGAGAAGGGGTCGACAGAAGATGAGATGGTTGGATGGCATCACCAACTCAATGGACATGAGTTTGAGTAAGCTCTGGGAGTTGGTGATGGACAAGGAAGCCTGGTGTGCTGCAGTCCATGGGGTCGCAAAGAATCGGACACGACTGAGTGACTGAACTGAACTGAACTGATTGTTTTCCCTGTTGCTTGATCAACATGACAAATTCTGCTGATTGCTTCCCAAACACACCCACCCCTTTATGCTTTGTAATAAGGCCCCAGTATTAACTGGGCACAGATAACCTTCCTGCCTTCCTAGCAACAGGGACAGTCATGTTACTGTTTTGGCAAAGAAATCAGATACAAAAGCGTTATGTGGTCATGTGTCATTTTGAGAAAATTTCCTGAATAAGACAGAACATACTCTTCTTTACTTCTCTTCTTTCTTTCTTCCTTCCATATTCAGTGTGGATTTTATATAATGGCCAGAGCTCTGGAATCCTTCTTGTGCCATGAGGAAGTGGTTTGGTAGAGCAAATAGCAGAAAGAAGGCTGGACCTTGGATGATTATGTAGCTGCTAAAGTAATTGTGCTCCCGTGTCTGATGTCTTTTTAATAAAAGGAACATTGGCTTCCTTCTTGCTTAAGCCATAGTTGTTTAACCTTATAAATTAAATGTTTTCTTAAAACATGAAATAATTTAATGATCAATGGTGTCTTCTCTAAGAACTTACTGAAAATATACTTGGTAGAAGCAACTGTTCTCTACAAATTGGGAACTTACACCTTTTGTCTAGTGTTAAGAGGTGTACCTCACTCATTCTTTCACTTGGAAAGAGAATAGCTGATCTCACTGGTGAACTCAGGGGAAAAAGACACCAGGCACAGGTCTCTTAGGCGAGGCAGTTCCAGCTCTTCCTGAGGTCAGTTTACCGTAGTTGGCTCTGCCCACAGCAGGAGAGCAATACAGTCACGGAGAGAAAGTAAGTCTCAGCAAGGAAATTATTTGGCAGCCTCCCCTGGCCTCACATCTCCCATCTAGCTTTATCAACATGTAAACTGATGTTTTTCGCCTCCACTAGTTTGTTTTAGGGCTTCCCTGGTGGCTCAAGGGTTAAAGCATCTGCCTGGAATGCGGGAGACTGGGGTTCGATCTCTGGGTCGGGAAGATCCCCTGGAGAAGGAAATGGCAAACCATACCAGTACTCTTGCCTGGAGAATCCCATGGAGGGAGGAGTTTGTTTTATTTCTTAGTCAGCTTTAATTTGGGGCAACGGGGCTGACTCACATCTAGGAATGCTTATTTACCACCCTCAAACTCTAAGAACAAAGGTCAATAAGAGGCTGAGGGGTGGCCCAGCACGTTTTGTTAAGATATTTTATCAATTCATTTTTATTAACAGCATCATGCTGCAAAGATAACATAACTACTATTGGATTACTCCTGACAAAGAGAAAATTCATATTTCTAATTCTTTAAATCTTTTTTAAACAAACTGTTCCATCAGTATTTCATATAATTTCTTTTTATGGTATGGAAAATATTCACCAAATTATATAAGGATACTTTATAGACATTGTTTAGTTCCAAAATTATGTAGACATAGCTTCCGGGGAAAGAATCACAAAGTTTGAAATCATCTAGACCTACTGTGGGAGAACCACAACCTGGCATAATAATTGTCTGCATAAATATCCTGTGAGCTGTAACATGGGGTCGTTCACCAAATAATTGTAGACAACTTGGATTTCAAAACATCTTACCACATTCTCTTTTCAAGATACAAAGTTGAAACAATTGGATCTTTCATTAAAACTGAAAAAATGATAAATTTATCAAAATCCATACTTGAAGCTCTTTATTATATTTAAGGACAATTATTCTATTAAAAGAAAATTTCTTATAAATGGTCATCTAAGTTAATTAAATATCATTATGATAAAGTTGAAAATTTTGTATAATTTTTTCTTCAAGTTTGAGATACTGAATACTAATGACTTTCCAGATAATGAATCTTCCCTGTTTTGTTTGAGGGCTAAGGATTGGGTTTTGGTATGTGTTATGTTTACTTTGTTAGGCTGAATTGTGAATTTTACCACTTCATATGTTCTGAAACAATTTAATGGCACATAAATTTTCTAGGAAATATTTAGATAATTCACTTGTAAAAATTAAAAGTATTTTATGTAGGCAATTGATAAATGTTTAAATTTGATCCTTATTAGTCCATTAATAATAAATACTTCATACTGAAGCAATTTGGTAGTTTTCCAGAAAATATTTATTTTACTGTATTTCCAAAATTTTTTTAGCATACCAATGGGCACGATATTTTGTAATAGTAGCAACCATAGTAGTGGCCTTATTTACATATTTGTCATGCTCTCTTTGTTTTCTTCCATCTTTTCACCATTAGATTTTCCAAAGTTTGCCTGCTTTTTCTCCCCGCAAACCGTATTCCATTACTTTCTAAATAATTGGCTCCTGCTGCTGCTGCTGCTGCTGCTAAGTCACTTCAGTCGTGTCCGACTCTGTGCAACCCCATAGACGGCAGCCCACCAGGCTCCCCCGTCCCTGGGATTTTCCAGGCAAGAACGCTGGAGTGGGTTGCCATTTCCTTCTCCAATGCATGAAAGTGAAAAATGAAAGTGAAGTCGCTCAGTTGTGTCCGACCCTCAGCGACCCCATGGACTGCAACCTTCCAGGCTCCTCCATCCATGGGATTTTCCAGGCAAGAGTACTGGAGTGGGGTGCCATTGCCTTTTCCTAATTGGCTCCTAGATTAAGTAATTCCATGATTCTTCCATTACAGTAATTTTTTTGAAATAACCATAAATGTCTGTATTTACATAGGTAGCAGATGTTTTAAAAAAGTTTTCAGTAACGTGTACAAGGCAAAGTATTTTACTGTAATATTGTTTTTGTTTGGAGTCTTCAGTGAATCATTGAACTCCCAAACCTCCTCTTTAAAGCAATTCTCAGTCTGAAAGGGAAGACAGACATACAAGCAAAATACTATAATACAGACACAGATAATTAACGTATTCACTAATAAATATATTCCCAGATAGATACAGAGGAGATTATAAGAAATTTGGACCTGAGTTCAGTTACTCATATAGGACTGGGGAAATTAGGGAAATTCCTCCAGTTAGGGAAATTTCCTCCAAGAATTTGAACTTGGTGTTACTAATGTGTAGGAAAATTCAGACAAATCTGGGAAAGGAGAATGTTAAGGCATTCCAGGGAGAGAAGAGAGTGTGAACAAAAGCACAGAAATGAGAAAAGGCATGGTGTGTGCTGTGAGCTGATGCAGTTGGGAACTGCTCGTGAGAGAGAAGGTCAGGGAGGGAGGCAACCCTAATTCTCTGCTTAGGAGCTGGACTCTATCCTAAGCGACTAGAGGTTTAACCACAAGGAGATTTGAAGTTGGGCAAATTTCCCTTTGGGCTCCATGGAGGATTATTTGAAAGACACAAGGATGGGAAACAGATTAAGGGGAGCTGAAGAGTGAATGAGAGATGAGGAAGTGTTGATCATGGTTTCAAGAAGTTTGGGATTTATAGAGGGAGAAGTCAATTGGATGGTGGCTGGTGGGAGCAAAGGTCAAGAGAGGTTGGGCAGATTTTTTATTTTAGAATGGAAATGTATTTCTCTTCTGACATGCTGAGGAGATGGAACTGACAGTAAAGGGGAGTTTGAAAAGAAAAGAGTTGCTCTTCCCAGATGGCTTCTCCTAGAGTGGAAAGTGGTCCATCGTCTTATCTCCTGTTTGGATTGTGCTTATTCTAGCCCCGCCCCCCGCATTCGCTCAAGACTTTGAAGCTGGTGCTGTATGTAAGCTTTCTGTAAGTTATGTTTAAAATCAGTCATTCCCAGGATGAAAGTAGATTTATCCTGAAGATATCGATATTTAGATTGCGCTTCTTGCTTCGTGTCAGAAAGAGAAATGGTTAATGAAGGTTGATCATAAACCAATCTCTTTCAATTGGGGTCCTGGAAAGCAGGCTTGTAGCTGCAGCACTGATGCCACCTGCTGGACACCTTCGGAACAAAGCCTTTCCTTTTCTTGTTTTCCTTCTGTCCTTCCTGAGCAATAAGATACAAAATTCAATGTCAAACGCAGGCACTCACAAAACACAATTAAACTTTTAGAGTCCGCTGTGTGTTAATCAGGCAGTAACTATTCACCACAAACCCTCATGATTCGGTCATCCAGACTGGCCAGCATCTTCTACTTGGCCAGCATCTCCTGGATAATGGTTTGATTATTAAAAATAGTATCAATATGATAGTAAATAAGCTATTTAGTGAACTCTTACCTTTATCCTCTAATCCATTACCATAATAAATATTAATTTCCTTATAATACTTTAGTTGTTACTAATGATTGCTTCTCAGTAGAAGCTAGCATTACTGCTCTCCGATACGAGGGATAATTTATAAAAAAGCACAAATTTAAGAACATATTTAAAATGTTTGAACTACTTTTCCCCCTAGTGGAACAGTATTTGGGGGCTCTCTTGACCTCCCATTTTATATTTTGAAAATTTAAACAGTTTAGATCATTGTTTGAATTAGAGATTGTGAAAGATTTTTTTTTTCCCCCTAAAAGCAAAGTAGCCTTGATACACAATAGGCATCTACTGTTTTATTTGGCAATTTTTGAGAAAGGAAATGCAAAATTTCAAATGCTTAGACTTAGCTGATTTTTCCTAACCCCCCAGATGATGGCAGCACATCCAGATTTTATTGTATTGGAACACATGAGGGAAAAGAATTTACCTCCGCTTACTCAGCATGGCTAAATACTGTCTTTTGTTCCATGTAATTCCGATCCTCAAAGGTTTCTAATCCTAATACTGTGTTGCTTTGCGTTTTGAACAAAGGACTACACCATCACTGTAACCACATCTACAGTATTTCTACTAGTGAATGGCATTTTGATTAGCACCTGGCTCCTTCCTTGGGCAGTAACAGACCAAGGAGTTATTTCTAGGTAAGTAACATCCAGCAGAACTTTCTACCATGGTGGTAATATCATATCTTGCATGTTCATTCCCTAAGTCGTGTCTGATTCTTTGTAACCCCATGGATTGTAGCCCACCAGGCTCTTGACAAGAATACTGGAGTGGGTTGCCATTTCCTCCTACAGGGGTCTTTCTGACCCAGATCTCGAACCCATGTCTCCTGTGTCTCCTGCATTGGCAGGCTGACTTTTTACCACTGACCCACCTGGGAACCTACTCTGTCCAAAACATGTGGCCTTTGAGCACTTTAAATGCGTTGATGCTGTTCGTACTACTAGCAGGTAGCACTCCTGGTAAGTGTGTGGTGCTGCTGAGGGACTCAATTTTTATTTTGACTTACTATGAATTCATTTTTATGGTAGTAGCTACCCTCCTGGAGAATACAGTTCTAGATGGCACAAGTGAGTTTGTCAAATGATCAAAACTTTTCTCCTGACATCAAATGGGTCAATGTTACTTTGTGGTTTAAAGCTTGCTCATGGCAGTCCATCCAGTATTCTTGCCCAGAGAATCCCATAAACAGAAGAGCCTGGTGGGCTACAGTCCATGGGGTCGCAAACAGCTGGACATAACTGAAGCGACTTACTGGCAGCAGCACCTATCTTAAGTTCAATTAGTCAGAAAAGACTGCCTCCAAATTAAACTATTTTACAATATTGTTTTTTTTAATTGAAGTATAGTTGATTTATAATTTTGTGTTAGTTTCAGGTATATAGCACATTGATTCAGTTATATGTAGATATATATTCTTTTTCAAATTCTTTTCCTTTGTAGGTTATTACAAAATTTTGAGTATAGTTCCCTGTGATATACAGTAGGCCCTTGTTGGTTATCTCGTCAATATATAGTAGTGTGCATATATTAAGCCCAAATTCCTAATTTATTCTCCCCACTCTTCTTTGGTAACCTTAGTTTTTTTCAGATGTCTGTGAATCTATTTGTTTTATAAAGAATTCATTTGTGTCATTTCTTTTAGATTCCACATACAAGTGATATTATTTGGGATTTGTCTTTCTCCTGACTTAGTATGACATTCTCTAAGTCCATCCACGTTGCTGCATATGGCATTATTTCACTCTCTTTTATGTCCGAGTAGTATTTCATTGTATAAATAGACCACATTCTTTATCTGAGCTTCTCAGCTGGCACTAGTGGTAAAGAACCCTCCCTGCCAATTCAGGAGACATAAGTTCGACCCCTGGGTTGGGAAGATCCCCTGGAGGAGGGCATGGCAACTCACTCCAGTATTCGGGCCTGGAGAATCCCATGGACAGAGGAGCCTGTGGCAGGTTCTACTCCATTGGGTTGCAAAGAGTCGTATACAACTGAAGTGACTGGGCATGCCTGCATGTGGATATTTAGGTTACTTCCATATCCTGGCTGTTGTAGTGTTGTAGTGAACACTAGGGTGCATGTGTCTTTTCAAATTAGAGTTTTCTCTAGATATATTCCTGGGATTCCCTCTGGTTCTTTCTAAAGCTCACCACATCGTCCCCCAGTCCCTGCCTTCCTACTTGTCTATACTGATGGATTTTCTCTGTTGTTGTTATTGCTCTTCGGTCATTCCATCCATTTGCTGCTTCTGACCATTGTCCTCTGTGTTCTACACATTCTCCCTGGGCTTTAATTCCCATTTCTCTGCTGTTGATTTCTTAATCCCTAGCAGCACCCCTGATCTGGCTATGCCTCTCAGTGCAAATCTGATTGCCTAGTGCTGCAGTCTCCAGCCTCTTGGGCACCAGGGGCTGGTTTCATGGAAGACAATTTTTCCACAGACCAGTGATGGGAGGGGGTATGGTTTCAGAATGATTCAAGCATGTTAGGGAGTGGCTGTAAATACAGATGAAGTTTCCCTCTTTGGCCTGCTGCTCACCTCCTGCTCTAGGGCTTGGTTCCTAACGGGTCATGAACCAGGATGGGTCCATGGCCTGGTGATTAGGGACCCCTGGCTAGTGGGTATCTCCACTTGGGGAGCTCCAATAAAATACTCAAAGCTAAATTTATATTCCACTAAGTGGGGTCTTCAAATAGACTGTATTACAGCCAACCAGTTACCACGGCAGGTACTGGGCTCCTTCACTCCGTTCCATGATGTAATCAATCCTCACATTCTACTAATTTTAGCTCCTGATAATTTTCAAACCCAACTCCCTTCTCTCCATCTTTGTATTTACTGCCCTGTCCAATCTTTCATCATCTCTCTCCCACAGCATCAACCTTCTCAATGTTTCCTTATTCTGTTCACTTGCAACCCTTCCTCCACATAACCATGTCTTTTAAAAGACAGCTTCTCCATTTATACCCTCCAGTGTCTCCCGAGTTGCCTAAGGATCGACGCTAAGCCTCTTGCATTGTGTCTTGCAATGTTTCCGTGACCCACTGCACTAACTATCCAGCCCTGACTCCTCTCCTTCTGGCCTCACGCTTTGTCCTGCCATGATTGCAATGCTTGTTCCTCTCTGAACACCTTTCTGCATTTCCTTTCTTTCCTTTCAAACCTCTGAGGATTTATTCATAATGTGCCCACTCTTAGGACCTTGGTCTGGCACCCCTACCCCCAGACACACACCCCACTTCCTGACTATTTCCTCCTTATTCAGGCACAACTCAGGCACCCTTTCCTCTAAGACACTTCTTTTTTTAATTCCCAGGTTAGAACACATCACCCTACTCAGGTTCTTTGTATATCTTTGTCTTTGCAATTACAATTGTTTGTTTGCTCACTCAGCTGCTTAAAAGCAAGGAATTTATCTTATTCAATGACTGTATTCAGTAGATGCTCAAAAGTTTTATCAAATTAAAAATATATATTTATTTATTTATTTGGCTGCACCGGGTCCTAGTCAAGGCACGCAGGACCCTCGATTTTTGCTGTGTCATGGGGAATCTTTAGTTGTGGCACACGATCCCTTAGTTGTGGCATGTGGGATCCAGTTCCCAGACCAGGGATTGAACCCAGTCAGTCAGTTCAGTCACTCAGTTGTGTCTGACTCCTTGTGACCCCATGGACTGCAGCATGCCAGGTTTCCCTGTCCATCACCAACTCCTGGAGCTTGCTCAAACTCATGTCCATCGAGTCAGTGATGCCATCCAACCATCTCATCCTCTGTCGGCCCCTTCCCTCCTGCCTTTAATCTTTCCCAGCATCAGGGTCTTTTCCAATGAGTCAGTTCTTTGCATCAGGTGGCCAAAGTATTGGAGCTTCAGCTTCAGCGTCAGTCCTTCAAATGAATATTCAGGACTGATTTCCTTTAGGATTGACTGGTTGGATCTCTTTGCAGTCCAAGGGACTCTCAGGAGTCTTCTCCAACACCACAATTCAAAAACTTCAATTCCTCAGTGCTCAGATTGAACCTAGGCCCCCTGTATTGCAAATGTGAAGTACCAGCCACTGGACCACAAGGGAAGCCCCTTTACAAAACTTTGGAATGAAAGTGAAGTCACTTAGTCATGTCCAACTCTTTGTGACCCCATGGACTGTAGCCTACCAGGCTCCTCATTCCGTGGGATTTTCCAGGCAAGAGTACTGGAGTGGGTTGCCATTTCCTTCTCCAGGGGATCTTCCCAGCCTAGGGATTGTCTCCCGCATTGCAGGCAGACGCTTTACCATCTGAGCCACTAGAGAAGCTCAGAATGAAACGAAACTCATGATCAAATTGTAAGAACTGGCTCTCTCATCATAGTGTGTAGAAAATAGAGGGTAAGCTCATATGGAAGAAAATTATATGACAGCTCTGGATAGGACTTTCCTATATTCAGATTGTCTTAACCTCTCTGCCCAACTGCCCAGTCATGAAGATTTCTTTACAGAATCATCCCAAGTGACCTGTAGCTCATCTCAAACATCTGCTATGACAATCAACAGTAAAATCAGTTCTGCCAGATAGTGATGGTGAGGGAGCATCACAGACACTCCCTGGGAGAGAGGAATCGCCAGTGCAGGAGACCTAAGAGACCTGGGCTCAGTCCCTGGGTCGGGAAATCCCCTGGAGGAGGGCATGGCAACCCACTCCAGTGTTCTTGCCTGGAGAATCCCATGGACGGAGGAGCCTCTCGGGCTACTGCCCATGGGGTCACAAAGAGTTGGATACAACTGAGCAAATGAGCTCACACTCATGGCTGCATCTGTAGAGACAGTTCAGTGGTACTCTTGCTACAAATGCCCCCTTTAAGTGATTTGTACAGGGTGGCAAGACAAGGGTTGACACAGCACAACAAGGGTTTATCATGTACAATAAGAAATAAATAAAAGTGTGAGTCCCAGGCCAATCCTTCTCACATGCAAGAATAATCAAAGAAAGAGAAAAAAAAAAAAGTCTTGTTTAAATGAGGGCTGCTTTCTAAATCACAGCAGATGGTAAACCAAGGGAAAGATGTGACTCATCGTATCTATTTAGAGAAAACCAGTGAACAGACTGTTACCCATCTTCTTATGACTTTGTTTGCCTGTGAACTAGCCTCAGATATTTACCAAATTTATCAAACTGTCTCATTGTAAAAATGACTTAGTAAAGAAAAAGGCAGGAAATGACTGTTGACCAGTCATTATATTACAGAAAAACATGAACCCCCACCCTCAACCCCGAAAACCAAGACCCATAAAGGAACATATCCACAGATGGGTTCTTTTGCATATTACCAGATGCCCAAGTACACTTACGGACCTCAGTTGTCTACAGTGCCCTCATCCACAAAGCCTTATGATTTCCACACCGTGTCAATCATGGAATTACGCCTCTTCATTAGTTTCTACCACCGCTCCAAGTACACTAAGCATTTTATGAGATTTATGAATCACACTCAAGAGCCTGTTGCCCTAAAATTCCTCTTGGACCACTCCCTTTCCAATCCCCTACTTCTTACGCTTGGGATACATCCTGCATCTCAGCTCACCTCCCCATCTGGTGGATGCCAGCCGACTTGCATTTTGTATACCTCCTCACAATTTCAGGCATCTATAATGCAGAGCAATTCATCTGTCCCAAGCTCTACTTCAACTTATGTTCCATCACCCGCCAAAGCTTTTAGCATTCTAGTTAGAATATCCACCCTTTTGGGGAATGATTCAAATATTAAACATATTTTTGTGTGTCACTGACATACACTGACATACACAGAGGATTTCTTCATAATGTTTAGTGAGAAACACTGTTAAAATCCACATCATTGAAATCTGTTTCAAACATATATATGGAATTTAGAAATATGGTAACAATAACCCTGTATGTGAGACAGCAAAAGAGACACAGATGTATAGAACAGTCTTTTGGACTCTGTGGGAGAGGGAGAATGTGGGATGATTTGGGAGAATGGCATTGAAACATGTATAATATCATATAAGAAACGAATCGCCAGTCTAGGTTTGATGCAGGATACAGGATGCTTGGGGCTGGTGTACTGGGATGACCCAGAGAGATGGTATGGGGAGGGAGGTGGGAGGGGGGTTCAGGACTGGGAACACGTGTGCACCCGTGGCAGATTCATGCTGATGTATGGCAAAATCAATACAGTACTGTAAAGTAAAATAAAGTAAAAACAACAAAAAAAAAGGTCAGTTTACATTTTTAACCCTACATGGGCTTCCCAGGTGGCTCAGCTGGTAAAGAACCCATCTGCCAATGCAGGAGATGCAAGAGACGTGGGTTCAATCCTCAGGTCAGGAAGATCCTCTGGAGAAGGAATGGCAACCCACTCCAGTATTCTTGCTGGAGAATTCCATAGACAGAGGAGCCTGGAGGGCTACAGTTCAGGCAGTTGCAAAGAGTCGGACATGACTGAGTATGCAGGCTCACACACACACATAGATAGAAACTAAGATTTCACATAATCAGTTCAGTTCAGTTCAGTTCAGTCACTCAGTCATGTCCGACTATTTGCGACCCCATGAATCGCAGCATGCCAGGCCTCCCTGTCCATCACCAACTCCCGGAGTTCACTCAGACTCGTGTCCATTGAGTCAGTGATGCCATCCAACCATCTCATCTTTTGTTGTCCCCTTCTCCTCCTGCCCCCAATCCCTCCCAGCATCAGAATCTTTTCCAGTGAGTCAACTCTTCACATGAGGTGGCCAAAGTACTGGAGTTTCAGCTTCAGCATCATTCCTTCCAAAGAAATCCCAGGGCTGATCTCCTTCTTAATGGACTGGTTGGATCTCCTTGCAGTCCAAGGGACTCTCAAGAGTCTTCTCCAACACCACAGTTCAAAAGCATCAATTCTTCGGCACTCAGCTTTCTTCACAGTCTAACTCTCACATCCATACATGACCACTGGAAAAACTATAGCCTTGATTAGATGGACCTTTGTTGGCAAAGTAATGTCTCTGCTTTTCAATATGCCATCTAGGTTGGTCATAACTTTTCCTCCAAGGAGTAAGCGTCTTTTAATTCCATGGCTGCAATCACCATCTGCAGTGATTTTGGAGCCCCCCAAAATAAAGTCTGCCACTGTTTCCACTGTTTCCCCATCTATTTGCCATGAAGTGATGGGACCGGATGCCATGATCTTCATTTTCTGAATGTTGAGCTTTAAGCCAACTTTTTCACTCTCCTCTTTCACTTTCATCAAGAGGCTTTTGAGTTCCTCTTCACTTTCTGCCATAAGAGTGGTGTCATCTGCGTATCTGAGGTGATTGATATTTCTCCCGACAATCTTGATTCCAGCTTGTGTTTCTTCCAGTCCAGCGTTTCTCATGACATACTCTACACAGAAGTTAAATAAGCAGGGTGACAATATACAGCCTTGACGTAGTCCTTTTCTTATTTGGAACCAGTCTGTTGTTCCATGTCCAGTTCTAACTGTTGCTTCCTGACCTGTATACAGATTTCTCAAGAGGCAGGTCGAGTGGTCTGGTATTCCCATCTCTTTCAGAATTTTCCACAGTGTATTGTGATCTACACAGTCAAAGGCTTTGGCATAGTCAATAAAGCAGAAATAGATGTTTTTCTGGAACTCTCTTGCTTTTTCCATGATCCAGTGGATGTTGGCAATTTGATCTCTGGTTCCTCTGCCTTTTCTAAAACCAGCTTGCACATCTGGAAGTCCACAGTTCATGGTTTGCTGAAGCCTGGCTTGGTGAATTTTGAGCATTACTTTACTAGCATGTGAGATGAGTGCAATTGTGTGGTAGTTTAAGCATTCTTTTGCATTGCCTTTCTTTGGGATTGGAATGAAAACTGCCCTTTTCCAGTCCTGTGGCCACTGCTGAGTTTTCCAAATTTGCTGGCGTATTGAGTGTAGCACTTTCACAGCATCATCTTTCAGGATTTGAAATAGCTCAACTGGAATTCTATCACCCCCACTAGCTTTGTTTGTAGTGATGTTTTCTAAGGCTCACTTGACTTCACATATATACTATTAATCAAAAAATCTTCAAACCTAAAATTGTGTTCTTTTTATACATCATGGTGGGAAGGATATGTACATGGAGATGAAGATAAGATAAAATTGGAAGAAAATTATATCCTTTTAGGTAACAAAACATAGAGATGAATGAAAAATAAGGCAGGCAAATACTCTGGAGATTAATCTGATTAAAACAAATTTAATTTGGTTTATATAAAGCTTTGTACATAAGGCAGATTTGCTTTGTCTATAAGACAAAGTATAACAAGCCTTGCACCCAGATAGCTCCCTGGGATACCAACCCCCTATTATGTTTTCTGTTCATTTGAAAACAATACAGAAGTTGCCAAATTCTTTAGCGCCTCAAACCCTGCAAACAAAGCTACACAGGAAAAGCTCACACATTGTATACAGTCACCATGTCTCTTTAGATGATATTCTTTGACCTGCAATGGTTCCAGTCTTTGTTTGACTTGATAATTTTGTAGAATACCTCCTCCATATGAGCTTTAGCTGATGTTTCCTCATCATTTGATGCAGATGTACATATTTGCCAGGAAAGTTCAGAAGAGAGTTGTACTGTTTTCAGGGCATTTTAACAAGAGACTCATGATGTGTGACATTACAGGGAAGGTTAACTTTGATTTCTCAGTTAGGGTGGCATCTGCACTTTTGACATGTGCCCATCATTCGATCCCTGGGTTGGGAGGATCCCCTGGAGGAAGGCATGGGAACCCACTCCAGTATTCTTGCCTGGAGAATCCCCATGGACAAAGGAGCCTTGTGGGCTAAAGTTCATGGGGTTGCAAAGAGTCAGACGTGACTGAAGCGACTTAGTATGCATGTACATCATTCTTTAAGATTTTCCTTAATTTCAGGTCCAGTGGGAAATTCCAAGCTCCTCTTGTCCCTTCTCTGCTTCAGTCCCTTAATCAATGACTTTTCTAATAATGTTTGTAGTGATAAATGGTTTTAAGTTGCCAAGATCTGGGCTTTATGTGCACTCATTGCTACTGGAACCACTCAACCTCTCAATCTCTGTTGAATCATTGCTTCAAGAACTCAGAAGAAAGAGCTAGAAATAAACTATGCATGTAAACATACATTTGTCTCTATCCATAACCACCAGTTTATACTGATACCTCTAAATTCTAACCCAATTCCACAAAGTTCCTTCTAGCTGCCTACCTTTCTGTATTTTTTAAAAATTTATTTTTTATTGAAGGATAATTGCTTTACAGAATTTTGCTGCATATATACAGCAAATATACATATATACAGGTATACATATATCCCCTCCCTTTGAACCTCCCTCCCATCTTCCTCCCCATCCCACCCCTCTAGGTTGATACAGAGCCCCTGTTTGAGTTTCCTGAGCCATACAGCAAATTCCCATTGGCTATCTATCTTACACATGGTAATGTAAGTTTCCATGTTACTCTTTCCATACATCTCACCCTCTCCTCTCCTCTCCCCATGTCCATAAGTCTGTTTCTCCATTGTTGCTCGGTAAATAAATTCTTCAGTATCATTTTTCTAGATTCCGAATATATGCATTAGAATACAGTATTTATCTTTCTCTTTCTGACTCACTTCACTTTGTATAATAGGTTCTAGGTCATCCACCTCATTAGAACTGACTCCAATGCATTCCTTTTTATGGCTGAGCAATATTCCATTGTGTATGTATACCATAACTTCTTTATCCATTCATCTGTCGATGGACATCTAGGTTGCTTCCATGTTCTAGCTATTGTAAATAGTGCTTCAGTGAACAATGGGATACATGTTTCTCTTTCAATTTTGGTTTCCTCAGGGTATATATATGTAAGAGTGGGATTGCTAGGTCATATGGTGGTTTTATTCCTAGTTTTTCAAGGAATCTCCATACCATCTTCCATAGTGGCTGTATCAATTTACATTCCTCACCAACAGTGCAAGAGCATTCCCTTTTCTCTACAGCCTCTCCAGCATTTATTGTTTGTAGAGATTTTGATGAGGGCCATTCTGACCAGTGTGAGGTGATACCTCATTGTAGTTTTGATTTTCATTTCTCTAATAATGAGTGATGTTGAGCATCTTTTCATGTGTTTGTTAGATATCTGTATGTCTTCTTTGGAGAAATGTCTGCTTAGGTTTTTTCCCATTTTTGATTGGGTTGTTTGTTTGTCTGGCATTGAGTTGTATGAGCTGCTTGTATATTTTTGAAATCAATCCTTTGTCAGTTGTTTCATTTGCTATTATTTTCTCCCTGTTTGAAGGTTGTCTTTTCACCTTGCTTATAGTTTCCTTTTCGGTGAAAAAGCTTTTAAGTTTAATCAGGTCCCACGGTTTACTTTTGTTTTTATTTCCATTACTCTAGGAGGTGGGTCATAGATGATCTTGCTTTGATTTATGTCATCAAGTGTTCTGCCTATGTTTTCCTCTAAGAGTTTTATAGTTTCTGGTCTTACATTTAGGTCTATCCATTTTGAGTTTATCTTTGTGTTTGGTGTTAGGAAGTGTTCTAATTTCATTCTTTTACATCTAGTTGTCCAGTTTTCTCAGCACCATTTATTGAAGAGGCTGTCTTAGCCCCATTGTGTATTCTTGCCTCTTTTGTCAAAAATAAGGTACCCATAGTTGCATGGGTTTATTTCTGGGCTTTCAATCTTGTTCCATTGGCCTGTATTTCTGTTTTTGTGCCAGTACCATACTGTCATGATGACTGTAGCTTTGTAGTATAATCTGAAATCAGGAAGGTTGATTCCTCCAACTCCATTCTTCTTTCTCAAGACTGCTTTGGCTATTCAGGAATCGTGAAATTTTTTGTTCTAGTTCTGTGAAAAAATGCCATTGATAATTTGATGGGGATTGCATTAAATCTGTAGATTGCATTTGGTAGTAGAGTCATTTTCACAATATTGATTCTTCCTACCCAGGAATATGGAATATCTCTCCATCTGTTTATGTCATATTTGATTTCTTTCATCAGTGTCTTATAATTTTCTGTGTATAGATCTTTTGTCTCCTTAGGTAAGTTTATTCCTAGATATTTAATTATTTTTGTTGCAGTGGTGAATGGGATTGATTCCTTAATTTCTCTTTCTGATTTTTCATTGTTAGTATATAGAAAAGCAAGCGATTGCTGTGTATTGATTTTGTATCTTGCAACTTTGCTAAATTCACTGATTAGCTCTAGTAATTTTCTGCTACTATCTTTAGGGTTTTCTATGAAAAGTATCATATCATCTGCAAACAGTGACAGCTTTACTTCTTTTCCAATCTGGATTCCTTTTATTTCTTTTTCTTCTCTGATTATTGTAGCTAGGACTTCCAGAACTATGTTGAATAATAGTGGTGAAAGTGAAGACACTCTTGTCTTGTTCCTGCTCTTAGGGGGAATGCTTTCAGTTTTTCACCATTGAGAATAATGTTTGCTGTAGGCTTATCATATATGACCTTTACTACATTAAGATAGGTTCCTTCTATGCACATTTTTTGAAGAGTTTTAATCATAAATGGGTGCTGAATTTTGTCAAAGGCTCTTTCTGCATCTTTTGAGATTATCTTACGGTTTTTATCTTTCAATTTGTTAATATGGTGTATCACATTGATTGATTCTCCAAGCCAGAATACTGGAGTAGGTAGCCTTTCCATTCTTTAGGGGATCTTCCCAACCCAGGAATTGAACATAGGTCTTCCACATTGCGGGTGGATTCTTTACCAGCTAAGCCACAAGGGAGGCCCAAGAGTACTGGAGTGGGTAGTGTTTCCCTTCTCCAGCAGATCTTCCTGACCCAGGAATCAAACCGGGATCTCCTGCATTGTAGGCAGATTCTTTACCAACTGAGCTCTCAGAGGTAGAATTGGCCTACTGAAACCTCAGCTATAGAGCTAATTTTCTGCAAAGTTTCTCCATAGTGTCCAATAGGATGTGGTGTGTACATAAAATTGGCAACAACCATTTGATTCTGTTTCCTCCCACAGTAAGAATATGTGAGTCTACGACCAAGCATGAAAACAGGAAGGGTTTATCTAATATACCTAATAACTTTGGTCACAAAATTTTTACTTCCCACTTTCATAGCTTTGAACTCTGATACAACCCCTGAGGATGTAACAGTTATTTCCCAGTTGGAAAATGGGAGGGGCACTGAGTCATTTGTGTGTTATCATTCTGTACAACAAACAAACGAAGAAAAGAGGAACTTCCCTGGTGGTCCAGTGTCTAAGACTCTGTGTTTCCAATGCAGGGGGCCAAAGTTCGACCCTGGTCAAGAAACTAAGCCACATGCCACAACTGAGAGCTTGCATGCCACAACGAAGATCAAAGACCCTGCATGCTTTAACTAAGATCCCATGCTGCCAGATAAGTTAAAAAAAAAATCAATAAAAACAAACAAAAACACCACATAGACTTAGAAAGGAGATCACTGTGGTAGCTAATGTTATAGATCCCAAATAGCATGATGAAAGTTGTTTGTTGCTGTATAAGGACAGAAAGGGAGGGGTGTGTCTGGAGTCTAGAGGATTCTATGGGATACCCTCTGATATATCCATGACAATTAAAGAAGACAGTGGCAATTCAATTAAGGCAAAATTATTGAGAACTTAGATCCTTTCCTAGTGGCTCAGATGGTAAAGAATTTGCCTCCAATGCAGGAGACCTGGGTTCCATCCTTGGGTTGGGAAGATCCCCTGGAGAAGGAAATGGCAACCCACCCCAGCATTTTTGCTTGGAGAATCCCATGAACAGAGAAGCCTGGCAGGCTACAGTTCACAGGGTTACAAAAGTCAGACACAACTGAGTGACTAACATTTTCACTTTCACTTAGATCCTTTAAGAATGAAAGTTTGGGGTATTTAGGTAATCCTAACCGGCTAAAGTGTTAACTGGATGCAAATATAACCCAATGAGTAGTAAGGAAAAGGAAGTTATAAACATAAAGCTGAAGTTATAATGTGATTTTTTAGACTTTGCTCATCCACCCTGTCTTAGGGTACCTACCCAGAGGCTTCCCCGGTGGTTCAGATGGTAAAGGAGAATCCCCTGGAGAAGGAAATTACCTACCCACTCCAGTATTCTTGCCTGGAGAATCCCATGGACAGAGGATCGGTCAGCTACAGTCCATGAGGCCAGAGTTGGACATGGCTGAGAGATTAACATGTTATCCTTCAGTCACTGGTAAGCTTTACTTTTCCTCGCAGCCCTTAGCTCTCCAGGAAATCATATTGTCTATACACTCTAATTTTTTACTGTCTTTCTGTCACTGGGTATAAACTCCATGAGACCAAGAGATCTGTCTTTGTTCACTGCCTTCTGTCTTACACCAGGAATAGTGAGTGCTTGGCACTTAGTGATAACCTCAGATATGCAGATGACACCACCTTTATGGCAGAAAGTGAAGAGGAACTCAAAAGCCTCTTGATGAAGTGAAAGAGGAGAGTGAAAAAGTTGGCTTAAAGCTCAACATTCAGAAAACGAAGATCATGGCATCTGGTCCCATCACTTCATGGCAAATAGATGGGGAAACAGTGGAAACAGTGGCAGACTTTATTTGGGGGGGCTCCAAAATCACTGCAGATGGTGATTACAGCCATGAAATTAAAAGACGCTTACTCCTTGGAAGAAAAGTTATGACCAACCTAGATAGCATATTGAAAAGCAGAGACATTACTTTGCCAACAAAGATTCGTCTAATCAAGGCTATAGTTTTTCCAGTGGTCATGTATGGATGTGAGAGTTGGACTATAAAGAGAGCTGAGTGCCAAAGAATTGATGCTTTTGAACTGTGGTGTTGGAGAAGACTCTTGAGAGTCCCTTGGACTGCAAGGAGGTCCAATCAGTCCATTCGAAAGGAGATCAGTCCTGGGTGTTCATTGGAAGGACTGATGCTAAAGCTGAAACTCCAATACTTTGGCCACCTCATGCAAAGAGTTGACTCACTGGAAAAGACCCTGATGCTGGGAGGGATTGAGGCAGGAAGAGAAGGGGACAACAGAGGATGAGATGGCTGGATGGCATCACCAACTTGATGGACGTGAGTCTGAGTGAACTCTGGGAGCTGGTGATAGACAAGGAGGCCTGGCATGCTGTGATTCATGGGGTTGCAAAGAGTTGGACCCGACTGAGCAACTGAACTAAACTGGCACTTAGTGAGTCTCAGGAAACATTTGGTAAATCAATGTGTTGGTTCATATCTTTTCCTTATCATGTCTTCCACATTTTTATCTCTGCAATTTTTAGGTTTAACACAGAACAAAAAGGCTGACTCTCTCCCAGACAACAGGAGTTCTTCCTGCCTGATTGCTGATTGTTTTTCAGCTGAGATATTTTTTTTTTTCCCACTGCATTAGAACTTGAATTTAAACATCAGCTTTTTGTTGGTCTTGAGCCTTCTGGCCTTTGACTGGAATTTCCCTTTTGACTCACCTGAGACACCAACATGCTGCTGCAGTTCCATGATCATCATGTGAGGTTATTTTTATAACATATATATATATATATATACATATATACATATATATAAAATGAAAAAAAGTATAATGTATACATACGAAAATAAACACATCTTATTGATCTTAAACATATCTTAAACACATCTTAAAACCACTAGACCATTCAGGTATGACCTATATCAAATCTCTTATGATTATACAGCGGGGGTAACAAACAGATTCAAGGAATTAGTTCTGATAGACAGAGTCCCTGAAGAACTGTGGATGGAGGTTCATAACATTATATAGGAGGTAGAGACCAAAACCATGCCAAGGAAAAAGAAATGCAAGAAGGCAAATGGTTGTCTGAGGAGGCCTTACAAATAGCTGAGAAAAGAAGACTCATACACAGAGGCTCACAATTCTTTTCTGTAAATGACACAGAGATAAACACTACACACGTCAACAGACTATCTCATAAGTGAGTGGTTGGTCAATTTCTGCAGAGGATGATTACAGATTTTTTTATTCTAGTTACTCCTGCTGTTAAGACATGTACCTCAAGGATCCTATGAATCTTGACTCACTACATTCATTCACATGTGTGAACAAAGGTCAATCCACTCAAGTTAAACTGAATAGCATTTCAATAGTACTTTGCAAACCAAGCACCTTCTGTCATGCATCCCCATTTGATAGACTGTCTCAGTGTAAACGCTGTCAACCCCAAGGGTACCTTTCTTTACACATGTTGCCATTGCAATTACAGTGTGTATCATTCCATCTTTGAACTGCATTTTCTAAAAGTGAGTAGATTTTGCTTTGATGAGTTAGTTTCAATAAAGAATAAATTTCTCTCTCATGTTTGAATTACTTAAGCTATTTTTCCCCACTAAAAATTTCTAGATAGTGTGCATGTTTAAAATTTCAAAACATTTTTGATGATGTTTAAAGGAGTTCTAGTTGTAGAATTTTGAGAAATTGACACAAGAATCAATTTTGTGGGATTTTTTTTCTTATACCTAAGACGATTCTAAAATATTAATACATATTCTTTTCTCTGTACTAACTAGATGTTTATTGGAATATGAGAGAATAACTTATAACTCAGTTTCTTCCAGCTGCCTTGTATTTTATTTATACA
Source organism: Ovis aries (assembly GCF_016772045.2). Lineage (NCBI taxonomy): Eukaryota > Metazoa > Chordata > Mammalia > Artiodactyla > Bovidae > Ovis > Ovis aries. The sequence goes on from NC_056062.1 coordinate 48,684,246, forward strand.
GTTTTATTGATTGTAAGTCTGAATTTCAAAGAGAGAGAAAAGCCCAACAAAGTTGAATGTCAATTAAAAGTTCTTTCTGTTCTGCCTTTGCCACTCTCCTTTGGCATCACTCTTTACATCTATTTTCTTCTGATAATAGAGACTAATCTCAGCCTTTTTCACATCTCAGTGTTTGCTGGCACAAAGTAAGTGCTGAATAATGATTTTTGATGATCACAATTATGTTTTACTTAAGTTACATAAGAATTGCACGTGTCAATGTCTTATGAAAAGGTAATCAATCAATCATCAATATGGATTTTACTTGCCTGCCAAAATTGATACTATTCTGAGTAATTCTCCTTGTTCTGTGCCTAGAGACTTTTGGTGACTTTTGTTTGTGTGTTTGCTAAAAAGGTAGTGTCCTCACTCTCCTGGTTAGATACCTGTATTTTTACATTAGTATTTTTTATCTCATTCAGAGGGATTGACAGTTTATTTGCCAGTATGTGAATTCATCCACATGACTCTCCTGGAGAAAAAGATATAGTAGATTTACTGTTTTCTAACAATCTTTGAGAGAAACTACTCTTTGCATGCATGCTAAGTCACTTCAGTTGTGTCTAACTCTTTGTGACTCTATGGACTGTAGCCCATAAGGCTTCTCTGTCCATCAGATTCTCCAGGCAAGAATACTGGAGGGGGTTTCCAGGGAATCTTTCTGAATCAGGGATTGAACCCGTATCTCCTACGGCTCCTGCATCACAAACAGATTCTTTAAAGCTGAGCCCTCATATAACTTATCTTTATCTCCTCTTTAAAAACTTTTTTAACTCCTCCCATTACCATTGAATTGGTTTTCTGTACAACATTTAACTTCCAGTGTCTGCATGCAGCCCTGTCACGTGTCCTGGTCTCCCTCTAAGCTTCATCACCTGAGTGTGGGGATCAATGATGACCAGTGCGCCCCGCAAGAGTTGATTCATTGGAACCATCAGCTCAAGCAGATGGGTGTCTTCTGGTTTTACAGTTCAGAGAGGAAACATCATAAAGGAATTTGAAAGATTTGTTAGGTTGAATAATTAAGTGTGAAAGATAACTTTTATCATTGTAAAATATCTGATTAATGTCAAGGAAGAGTGAAATTAATCATATAGAATTACAATTTAATCATCTAACTGTAGTAAATGCCAAAGAATAGAAAAGAAATATTTTGTATAACCATAAGCAGAACAATGCAAGGATAAAACATGCCAAACAATGATAATATATGTATATATCAATAAAGATTTGTTAGAATGGTTAATGTTTTAAAGGACTTAATTTTATTGTAATTCAGTATTATAAAGGATTTAAATTTTGGTGGTTCATGGTAACAAAAATTTGATTATGATCATATTACTAATTTTTTGGAGACATCATCTTCCTTTCAAAACACCAAGTTCTCCCACTAGATGGCAGCAATGGTTCAATAACCAGAGGAATTTTGAGACAAGCAACTTGTACTGTTGAAAGTTCCATTTAATCAAATGGAACCAAAGCAAAAAATCAAATACATGAACAGATAACTATTAAACTTCAATACTCTACTTAAGTTAGTCATGACACAAAGTATATAATTTCACCAAACTATATAGTGCAGAGAAATGAACGGCTTTTTAAAAATTGCATTGCCTTTTGTCTAATATTTTATTGGTAATACTGATAATGGTTTCTATATTAGAATAAGAAAACCCTTTCAAATGGCATCATAGGCACAAATGGATTAACTGCCATCAGATACACAATCAGCTCCAAAGATATGTCAGGCCACTTCTTTTACCCAGAAAAAAATGTTAAATTAACAATTTGTTTTGAACTATTCTCAAGAAGGGGTAATATCATAATCATCTGTGTGTCCCCTTTACCTAAAACATTGGCTGGTACCTGTAGATATTCAGTAAAAATTTATTGAACCAAAACAAACTCAATGTATATTCAATTATATATGGATATGCAAATTATGTAAAATTCCCTTCCAAGCATTCCTGGCTTTCCATCCTTGCAAGTGTTGTAAAGGAATGCCAGAATTTATTTATTCACTACAAGTAAATATTGAAGACCTGCCATATATCAGTCATTTCTTAGGTGCTGAGAGTTTAAGCATGAATAATACCAGGTTCTTGCCCTCAGGGTATTAACACTCTAATGGAGTACAGACTTGTAAACAAATAATTTTAGAAGCCTCTAGAAATACTTTATAGATATACACATATACAAACTGCTGTGGGAGGAGAAAGAAAGGAGCAATATATTCTAATAACAGACAAGTCTTTTAAGTCATTAAAAAGAACCATTGAGATGTTTTGCAAGTTGTTCACCTCATCTAAAACTCTCATGGGTCAGCAGCATAAAATATCAGAACCATGGCACGCCCACCGCACCCCCCCCCCGCCCCCTGCCCCCCGCTCCACCACTATCCCAGAGAAAATACTAGATTAGAATTCTTCTAGCTTCTATTAAAATTGAGGCTAACAAAATTGAGATTCAAAGCAGAAATTCTGTGGATAAAGAAGATACACACACACACACACACACACACACACACCTACACACACACAATGAAATACAATTTAGCCATAAAAAAAGAATGAAATAATGTCATTTGAAGCAACGTGGATGGAACTAGAGATTATTGTACTAAAAAATCAGAAATAGGAAGAGAAATACCATACGATTCTACTTATATGTGAAACCTAAACCATGACACAAATGAACCCATCTATGAGATAGAAACAGACTCACAGACATAGAGAACAGACGTGGTTACCATGGGGGAAGGGTTGGGGGAGAGATGGATTGGAACTTCAGGGTTAGCCGATGCAAATTAGTATAAATCGAATAGGTGAACGACAAGGTCCTACTGTATAGCACAGGAAACTATATTCAATACCTTTTGATAAACCATAATGGAAAAGAAAACTATAAAAGAATATATATGTATATATTTAACTGAGTCACCTGCTGTACAACAGAAATTAACACAACATTGTAAATCAACTATACTTCAGTTAAAAAAACAGAAAAGCAAAACAGAGATTTTCAAGTATATGAAAGACATTATCTAGCAACTTATTTAGATAACAGGAAGGTTTGGGCCAGATGCAGAATGTGTTTTTGCTTCCCTACATCCCTCTAAATCTTGGCCTAAAGCTGAAGGCCTAAAGCCCTTCATCCCCAAAGGGTCATTAAGAAGAGCACTTGTGGAAGGTGCTCCTTCTTGGGGACCCTCTGTTTTTAACCCTTTCTCAGTTTTCCTCTGGCATCAAGGCTTCTTTCACCTAGTATGATCATCTTTAGTTGCATCCACGTTGCTTTGAATGTCATTATTTCATTTTTTATGGCTGAGTTGTATTCCACTGTATACATGTGCTACATCTTAATCAATTCTGTAGATGCTTTTTATGAAATTGAAGAAGTTGACCCCTCCTGTTGCCACTTCTTACATTCATTTGCCCTGCCCCTATTTTTCAATAGTCCTACCTTCATCTGTAAACTGTGCAATGATGTTTTCAGAGACAGCCTCTGAGATGGCTTCCAGTGGTCCTCACATCCTAGTTACCCTTGTGCAGTCCCCTCCCACATAGACTCAAGCTAACATGCATAACTCTAGCATACGGTGAAAATGGCAGAGTGTCACTCACAAGCATAGGGCCTGAGAGACACTGAAGTTTTCTGCAGAAGAGCCCTCGCAGATAGGCATCATCCCCACAGGACTTGCGCCAGCATCCAGGAGACGTCGGTTCTTGACTCCCTTTGATGCAGTTTGTTGTTGTTTTTTAGTCACTAAGCATCTCTGACTCTATGTAAACCCATGGACTGCAGCACGCCAGGCTTCCCTGTCCTTCACTGTCTCCCAGAGTTTGCTCAAATACATGTCCATTGAGTTGGTAATGCTATCTAACCATCTCATCCTCTGTCACCACCTTCTCCTTTTGCCTTCAATCTTTCCCAGCATCAGGTCTTTTCCAATGAGTCAGCTCTTTGCATCACATGGCCAAAGTATTGGAGCTTTAGCTTGAGCAACAGTCCTTCCAATGAGTATTTAGGGTTGCTGTCCTTTAGGATTGACTGGTTTGATCTCTTTGCAGTCCAAGGGACTCTCACGGTTTATGCATGTGGTTTACGTGGAACTGAATAGTTGGTAGAGTTCAATGGTCTTCTCTAATTCATTTCCATTTCCTCACACAGCAGATTTCAGTGGCTTGACTTCTGTGAATACGATTTCCTATCAGACACTTATTTTGTTTATTTAGTCTTATTTGGTAAATACTGAAAATACTTGCACAGTCATCCTCCGGAACAAGAACTGTCAGCTACTAGGAGCTAAAAATAAGGGGAACTCACAGGCATTTTCACAAATACTAACATTTAAACAGAATCCCTCTTCCTTTGTTTCAAGAATTAAAAAATAACATCCAGGCTATTATTTTTCACATACTTAACACACTTCAGTAAAAATAATGCTATGTTTTAATATCTATAAGTTAGAATTCTCATCCAAGCAAAAATGTTCTGACTTCTTCAGTTCAGTTCAGTCACTCAGTCGTGTCTGACTCTTTACAACCCATGGACTGCAGCACACCAGGCTTCCCTGTCCATCAGCAACTCCTGGAGTTTACTCAAACTCATGTCCATCACGTCGGTGATGCCATCCAACCATCTCATCCTCTGTCATCCCCTTCTTCTCCCGTCTTCAATCTTTCCCAGCATCAGGGTCTTTTCCAATGAGTTGGTTCTTCACATCAGCTGGCCAAAGTATTGGAGTTTCAGCTTCAGCATCAGTCCTTCCAATGACTCTTCAGGACTGATTTCCTTTAGGACTTCTTAGGGCACCATTATGATAAACATCCCTTAGGGAGATTGGTCCATAGATATATCAAGACTTGACTTTAAATGTGTGTTAAGTGTTAGTTGCTTAGTTGTGTCCGACTCTTTTCGACTCTATGGACTGTAACCCGCCAGGCTCGTCTGTCTATGGGATTCTCTGGGCAAGAATACTGGAATGGGTACCATTCTTTCTCCAGGGGATCTTCCCGATCCAGGGATCAAACCTGAGTTTCCTCCATTGTAGGCAGATTCTTTACCATCTAAGCCACCAGGGAAGCCCCTTAAATGTGAATCCTTCTTAGTGAAAAACATATTTTCATTGGCCAATAACACTCTTTCAACCCCTCAGTGATCTTCCCCTCTCCATATAAGTCCTTATTAGAACAAGTAGGAAGGAAAATTGACCTAGTTTAGTCTCTGTTAGGTTATGATTGTCTGAGAAGCAATTTGTATACATTCCCTCCTCTAGGTCGTATAAACCATCCTCTTACGGAGACATTATTATCTCATTTCCCTGTGGAGAAAACAGATTTGAGAGATTAAATAACATTTCAAAGATCACTTAGCTAGAAAAGTGTTGATGCTGGGATATGAGCCACGGTTGATCTGATTTTAAATGGATACTTCCAGATTTGTAAAATTTAGTTTATTCTCGCCACATATATGGAATAGTAGACTCTTTTCCTCTAGTTTTGAGAGGAAAAACTAGAGAATCCTTGGATTCTCTAGCCAAGAAAACTGGAGTGGGTTGCCATGTCCTCCTCCAGGGAATCTTCCTCTTTTTCCTCTGGTTTTGAGAGACAAAATTAGAGTAAGGATATAATTTTCTGTAATGTGCAATAATTGATGCTTTTGAACTGCGGTGCTGAAGAAGACTGTTGAGAGTTCCTTGGAGAGCAAGGAGATCAAACCAGTAAAACCTAAAGGAAATCAACCCTGAATATTCATTGGAAGTGATGAAAGTGAAAGAGAGTGGAAAAAGTTGGCTTAAAGTTCAACATTCAGAAAACGAAGATCACGGCATCTGGTCCCATCACTTCATGGGAAATAGATGGGGAAACAGTGGAAACAGTGTCAGACTTTATTTGGGGGGGGCTTCAAAATCACTGCAGATGGTGATTGCAGCCATGAAATTAAAAGACACTTACTCCTTGGAAGAAAAGTTATGACTAACCTAGATAGCATATTAAAAAGTAGAGACATTACTTTGCCAAAAAAGGTCCGTCTAATCAATACTATGGTTTTTCCAGTGGTCATGTATGGGTGTGAGAGTTGGACTATAAAGAAAGCTGAGCACCGAAGAATTGATGCTTTTGAACTGTGGTGTTGGAGAAGACTCGTGAGAGTTCCTTGGACTGCAAGGAGATCCAACCAGTCCATCCTAAAGGAGATCAGACCTGGGTTTTCATTGGAGGGACTGATGTTGAAGCTGAAACTCCGGTGCTTTGGCCAACTGATGCAAAGAGCTGACTCATTTGAAAAGACCCTGATGCTGGGAAAGATTGGAGGCAGGAGGAGAAGGGGACAATAGAGGATGAGATGGTTGAATGGCATCACCGACTCGATGGACATGAGTTTGAGTGAACTCCAGGAGTTGGTGATAGACAGGGAGGCCTGGCATGCTGTGGTTCATGGGGTCACAAAGAATTGGACATGACTGAGTGACTGAACTGAACTGAACTGAACTGATGCTAAAGCTGAAGCTCCAATACTTTGGCCACCTGATGTGAAGAGCTGACTGATTGGAAAATATCCTGATGCTGCGAAAAATTGAGGGCAAGAGGAGAAGGAGGCGAAGGAGGATGAGATGGTTGGATGGCATCGCTGACCCAATGGACACAAGTCTGAGCAAACTCAGGGAGATAGTGAAGGACAGAGAAACCTGGTGTGCTGAAGTTCATGGGGTCACAAAGAGTCAGACATGAGTTAGCGACTGAACAACAACATATGTACAAGATCATGTACATCAGCATCACATCAAATAATTAAACGTGGCTTATTTGTACATGAAGTTATGTTTTGGTGCAGGTGAGACTCACAATTAAGAGCAACAATGAGAATGAATTAGTATTTAGATGACAAAACCTGGCCTATATATCATATCTTCTTTGCATGTGTGCATGCTAAGTCACTTCAGTCATGTCTGACTCTGCAACCCTATGGACTGTAGCCCGCCTGGCTCCTCTGTCCTTGGGATTCTCTAGGCAGGAATAGTGGAGTGGGTTGCCATGTCCTCCTCCAGGGAATCTTCCCAACCCAGGGATCCAACCCGCATCTCCTGTGGCTCCTGCATTGCAGGTGATTCTTTACCACTGAGCCACCATCTCTCCTTTACTCTCATTGAATATATTGAGATAAAACCAGTGCAGTGTAAATGACTTAATGGTGAAGTAATGGAATATCCTCTGGTTGTTGGCGTGCGTTTGGGTCTTCCTGGTGTGCCAACTATATTCTAGGTCAGGGGATTGCAGTCTCTTCCCAAGACTGTACAGACAGATTTGACTATTACCTTCTCTTAAGTGACCTGCCAATCAAGATCAGTAGTGGCCTTCGTTTTTCATATAGGAGGGCAGAAGATTCCAGGCCTTTCCATGTTCAACAACTTCTCTGCATTGGCCTTAAGGCTTTAGTATCTCTGTCTCACTTGGTAAGGACTTTGTTGTGGCTTGAGGTCAACTCCTTGAGATGCAAGAAAGTAACTCTCACCTCCAGGTTCTGACTCCATTTGTGATCTCTTTGTTTTCATCCTGGCTGATCTGACATCTTAATTTTGGTATCAGATCAGTCCTTCCCTAAGACCCCATCTAAAAGCAGGCCTTGTTCTTCATCTTAAATGTACTATTATATTTGCCTTAAACACCTCTGATTTGGAAGAAACTGTTTCCAGGTACATGTGGTCATTAGTAGAGTTTAGTTCCCCAGTGACTATTGGGTGGAAGGGCTTAGTTTGTAGCAGTTGACAAGAGGCTACCGTTGACTTCCACTCGACAGAGGAAAATTCACTTCCAAGGTTATTCGGGTTGTTTGAAGAATCCAGTTCTTTGCGGCTGCTGGACTGAGGTCTGTGTTCCCTTGTGGGCCATCACTTGGAGACTGGTCTTTGCTCCTAGGAGCCACCTGGATTACTCATCACATAGTCCCTTCCATCTACAAAGTCAGCAATGAAGTGGTGAATCCTTCTCATGCTTCAGATTTCTCTTACTTCCCCTTTTGCCATCAGCTAGAGGAAGATCATTGTTTTTAAAGACTGGTGTGATTAGATTAGGATGAGAGGATGAGACAGAGGATGAGATGGTTGGATGGCATCACTGACTCAATGGATATGAGTTTGAGCAAGCTCCAGGAGTTGGTAATGCACAGGAAAGCCTGGCGTGCTGCAGTCCATGGGGTCACAAAGAGCTGGACGTGACTGAGAGACTGAACTAAACCAATTAGATTAGACCCACCCAGATACCTTATGGTCAAGAGTGCCATGTAACATGACATAATCATGAGAGTGATATCTGATTATATTCATAGGTTCTGGGGATTAGAACTCAACATCTTTTAGGGGCCAGTTTAGAAATTCTGCCACCAGAGGCAATTTGATTCATTAAAGTATGGTAGCCAAGTAAGTAATACAGCCTGTCCACAGGATGCAAGTGACAATGGTGTGTGAACAGCAGGAGGTGGTGATCATTGGGGCCCATCATACCATGGTCTGCCTGCCACACCTTCTTTGCAAAGTAGGATGCTGAGAGTGAGCAGGAGTTGCTATGAAGAGAGGTTTAGGATGAGAGGGGACATTTTCAAATAGTCACAGTGGAGAATAATGAAACATAGACTAGGGAAACTCAGAAGGATTGCTGGGCAGTATCAGAAGATGCCTTAATGGTTGATGGTTAGGAATTTCTCTTATGCTTCTAATTTTCAAAAATCTCAGCTCTAATTTATGTCGCATAGATACCAGATAGCATATTTAAATTTACGAATGATCCGAGAGACTAATTCTGTTATAGCAACCAGGCCTTTTTTACAAGGCCATCTGATAGGAAGCAATGGCCCCAAGGAGATATTCCACCCAAAGTCCACAGATTTACACTTGTATACATGTTTCTTTTAGGGGGAAATAACCCCAAATTTAGTCAATATGATAGTATAATTAAAATTTGAAATTACTATCAAGAAATGCAAGGCATAATTGGATAAATGTTTAGTGTTAAAACAATTGAGCTAACAACAATTGAGTTGGCAACTGTATTATTGTATTTTAAGGTTTTCATTAGGAACCAGTCTTAACAAGTTTGAACAACTGTGCATCGAACAAGGCTGTTGAATGAAAATAGCATTCAATAAGCAGATGAAAATTGTGTAACTTCACTTGTTGTTGTTCAGTCACCAAGTCGTGTTCAATCTTTGCAGCCCCATAGACTGCAGCATGCTGGGCTTCCCTGTCCTTCACTACCTCCCAGAGTTTGCTCAAACTATGTAACTTCATAGCTCTTACGTTTATTCCTTGCCAGCAAAATTATGTTCTGACCCTAGACAAATTGCCTAACGTCTCTGGGCTTTAGTTTCTTAATCTGAAAAATTGGAAAAGTAATATACCTCTCACAGATTAAATGTAAGTATTAAATGAGACAGCATACACAATTATTATAGAGTGAACAATATATACATTTTTATTATAAATGAATCTTATTGCTCAATTTACTCAAAAAAGAATTATTAATCCAAACGTTGTCACGCTAACCTAACCATGGTTTTACATGTTGATGTAAAACCAAATCAGTCCCCAAGGTCTTTTCAAGACCCGAAAGGAACTGAAACCAAAGTCTTGGAATTTTTTTCCTGCTGGGAGGGGAGTCTAAAAACAAACTCAATCCCTTTTTCCATAATAGACACTTTATCTTAATTTTCTCCTTGTTCAAAAGGCTGATTTACAATCACTTATTACATTCTGATGTTGGCAAAAAACACAATTATTTCTCTAATGGAACTGACCTATAACAGTTCATATTTCAAAAAGCTTAGTAAATAAATATTAATCAAAGAATCTCACAAGAACTATGAATGAAAAATGCACATATGAATTCAACCAAAAAAGAAATGAATATAATCAGACTGCTACTCGATTTTGAAATTGGAGAAGAAAGTAAATGGCTAATTCTATGACAAATGGGAATTTACTCATTGCCAAAATACAATGGATGATTTGTTGTAGGCTCAAAAAAATACATAAGATATTAATTGAATTTTAATTATATTGGCCTTTCCAGTGGCCTTTTTTGTTCACATAAAACTTGAACTTTGCAATTCAATTTAACTGAAATTTGGGAGGAGGTAAAATGTATTTCAATTTACTATCTGTTCTTTTTAAATTAAACCATCACTGATAATCAAGAATATTGCAAGCCACATTTATTGCCTCATTCAAACTACTTTAATGGTATACATGTAAAATTAAAAGCTGGAGGGATCATTTAAAACTTCCAATCACTTTTGACAGTTTGCTTCTACTCTGCTCAGGAAGCAATATTTGCTGTAATATAATTCTCACAATTAATTTACTTGGATGAATTAGAACCATGTTCCATGTTTATATTAGATGTAACATGCAACTACAAAGGCCAACACCAAACTCAAGATCACACACACACATGCACACACCTTAACTATGATTTGTACATGTTTAGTGACTATATAATCAAGTATCAAGGGTTAGTCACTCAGTTGTGTCCAACTGTTTGCGAACCCATGAATTGTAGCCCACAAGTCTCCTCTGTCCATGGAATTCTCTAAGCAAAAATACTGGAGTGGATTACCATCCCCTTCTCCAGAGGATCTTCCCAACCCAGGAATCACACCCTGATCTCCTGCATTGCAGATTCTTTACTGCCTGAGCCACCAGGGATTCATTAATTCAACAAGCAAACAAAATTGAGCTCCACAAGGTGTTAGGTATTGACCTGTTTTATAGATATAATATTAAACAAGAAGTAATATATTTGATGTCCTCAAAGAACTCACAGATCAGTCAGACAATGAAACAGGAAATAGCAATATTCTGTCTTAAGTGTTCCAAATAGTAGAATCAGTTCTAATGAGGTGGGTGAAACTGGAGCCTATTATACAGAGTGAAGCAAGCCAGAAAGAAAAACACCAATACAGTATACTAACACATATATATGGAATTTAGAAAGATGGTAATGATAACCCTGTATGCGAGACAGCAAAAGAGACACAGATGTATAGAACAGTCTTTTGGACTCTGTGGGAGAGGGAGAGGGTAGGATGATTTGGGAGAATGGCATTGAAACCTGTATAATATCATATATGAAATGAATCACCAGTCCAGGTTCGATGCATGATGCTGGATGCTTGGGGCTGGTCCACTGGGGCAACCCAGAGGGATGGTACAGGGAGGGAGGAGGGAGGGGGGTTCAGGATGGGGAACATATGTATACCCATGGCGGATTCATGTTGATGTATGGCAAAACCAATACAATATTGTAAAGTAATTAACCTCCAATTAAAATAAATAAATTTATATTTAAAAAAATTAAATGGGCAAATGGTGGCAGTGGGGAAAAAAAATAGTAGGAAGTATATAGTCTCACAGAGAATAGCCAATTCCTATGCTCCTAACCTAACCAGCAGACCACTTCCAGGAGGAGATAAAAAAGATGGCTGATTCCATCCATTGGCATAAATGGCCCCAGAATACCTAGTTGATCCTTGTGTCCTGCTGACTATGGGATTCTAGTCTTCACTATATTTGAATTAAAACCCATTTTTCTTTAGACATCCAGCTTCACCCATTCTCTCCCTGTGTAGCTAGAATGAACAAATGAACAGAAAATGTCATTTCTGATGTTTAAATACATAATGAGAAAACTTAAGAAAGGGCAAAAGGGTTAACAATCATGGGACGATAAACTCTAGTGCCAAAGGAAGAGAGTAAGTTTAGAGATTTCTCTACACAGAGGTGATGACAATGATGATGATGCCGATGGTAATGACATGATGATAATAAAGAGGAAGACAAATGAGGCGGCTGAAGGTTAAGCCCAAAGCTGCTAGTCACTGAGTGCAGCTTTGTAATATCTCTACTACATAGTACTGATTTCTCAGAACAAGTTGTCTCCTGTATCTAATTTGTTAGATGCTTGAATGAGAGATTCTGTAAGAATGTGAGAACAGCACCATTAGTACCATTCCTGGTTCTGTTACATCTTGTTCTTTTCCCAAATTGCTTGTTTACTCTTTTGAAAATAGTATTTATACTTTCTAGGATGGATCACAATGTATCTTAAGATCATCACCATCACTGTTTCTTATTGAATCGAAAATTTCACAATTCTCAAGGCAAATAAATAGCAAATTCTCATTTTAATGAAGACTTTGACCTAAAGCAAGTTAAGCATGTCTAATCTATTTTCAGCGATTGAGTAAGTTCCCAGCAAGAGCTCAGCCAAAGAAATTCCAAGTAATGATTTTCTTTGACATTAATGTTATTGTTTCTTCATCTGGATCCTGTTCTTATCTTCACTCCTATCACCAGACCCCACTCCAGCCCTAAAAAAAAACTTTTAATGATGTGACTCCTTTTCAGTATAACCCCGACACTTCCAAGCAAGGAGCAGAATATATATACGAAGTAAGCAACTCTCTTACTTACTTCAAGAAAAATACAATTTTCAGTTCCATTGTAAGTCATGTTATATCGCTACATCAAGATTAAAGGAAAAAACACCATTGCAAATCTATTCAGTTCTTCTTCCTAAATCCTTTCTGTATCCAATAATCCCATCTTTCTTCCCTTTATACCAAAAATAGACCCAATGATAAGGATTTTTTTCCAACTAATGATCATTTTCATAAGACTCAAAAATTCATGTTCATTTAAAAGGTAGACTTCCTAGAGGTAAATTAACTATTTACTGATCTAGACTAATGTTTTTTGTGCTTCCCAGGTGGTTCAGTGGTAAAGAATCTGCCTACAATGCAGGAGACATAGGTTCAATCCCTGGGTCAGGAAGATCCCCTGGAGAAGGGAATGGCAACCCACTCCAGTATTCTTGCCTGGGAAACCCCATGGACAGAGGAGCCTGGGAGGCTATAGTCCATGGGGTCACAAAGAGTCAGACATGGCCCAGCGACTGAGCGTGCACACACAGCAAACTAACAGAGCCTTAAGAAACCACTTCCCCTGCACTCCATTTCCCCTCTTCTTCAAGTCTCCGGAGTCTCAGATGACAGCAGCTCAGCTTTCTGACCATGTTGCAGTCCACTCTTTTGCTGTTTAATCTTCCCTGGAAAATGGCAGATCATCACTGAAGGAGAAAGATGCCTTTGTGTGCCCTAGTCTCTGACACCATTGCATTTGTCCTAGGCCCTAACACAGTAGTCTCTGGTCACTTCCCTTCTGTGAAGAAATAATTGCTTCCATGTGAAGTCACATCAATCTTTCATTACTTGATTCTTTTGTAAGGCAAGGATACCTTCAAAATGTCATTATCAACTTTCAAAACTCTTGATAGTCTGTTACAAAACATAAAGTCTATTATAAAACTCAAAGTCCAGAGAGAAAATGGTCCATTAGATGAACCTTTTTTCTCTTAAGTCTGCCTCTTGGCATTTGTTTTCTATGCAAGAACTTGGGGCAAATCATTAAATGTTTCTGTATCTCAGTTTAATAATGTTGACTTATCTTACAGGGATTTCCTGAAGATTAAGCAAGGTTAAATTAATAAACAGTTCAGAATAATAAGGATAAATGTAAAGGTTAGAAAAAATGACCCTTTTAGGGCACTCTTTATCCCCCTTCTGATGTCTATGTTAGAAGCTTTCTCTGTCCCTTTTTCATGTTTCAGTAAAACTCTGCTACACAAAAACTCTTGAGTGATCAAGCCTGGTCCCTGGTCCCTAAGTTAAATCTTCTTCTTTGGAGATCACAAATTCGACACTGTTCACCATAAGTTATCACTTTGGGAGCTCATCTGGGATTTTCAGGACAAGATGAGAACATTCAAGAGCTCTGGCCTCTCTGCCTTCTCAGTATACACATTTTATGTTTTAATTTACTAACTCTACAGTGTGCTTTTTTAAATGAATGACATGCCCTGCATGAAGAAAATGATGAGCCCTATTCTGTGGTTTTGGGGTGCCTCGTAATGACTGAAGGAAGTCTTCAAAATGGAGCCTTGTTGGGGGTTTATATCGACCTGCTAAAGCCAAGAGACACCCAACATGCCTGCAAGGGGAGAGGCCAGAGATGGGGAAAGCGTGTGGACCAAATTTTCCTTTCTCGGTCAACTTTTCCTGGTCTCTTTCATTTCGTAATTGCATGGGGAATTAGAACTATTAATCAATCTGTTGGGTCATAGGCTTTCAAGGGACTTGTGATTCACGCCATTACTGTGTACTTTTACTTAGACTCCATGTATGGAAGCACCTAGCCTTGCTAGGAGCTGAAAGTTACAAGAGCATGTTTGGGAGTGAGGTGGAGCTCTAACTCCAGGAACGTCTCTCAGGCTAGAGGTCACTTTCTTGGTTGCCTGCCTCAGGGCCAGTGACCTGCAAGTGAGTCTTTGTCATGACTGTGCCTCTGATCTATGTGGATAGAAGCACTGCTGGTGACCATGATGTTTTTGAGGACACAGATTGGGAATTGCAGGATCTGGTCAGATTGGAAGTGCAATGGGATTCTTCTTTTGGTAGTACCAGCTCTTAGCAGACCAGAGAAGGCTCCCTGATGGCTTTTGTCTCCACTCCCTAGATATTCCTTTTGTGGAACCTGTGGAAATGAACTGGAAGGATTGTTCTCAGTAGCTTGAGGGCAAAAATCACTTTATCCTCACAGACCGACCCTCCACCACCTCTTTTGCTATCACATAGCAAAAGGTGGGTACACTCAGGAGGGACATCTTGGTTGCTGTGCGTCCCTTTATGACTCACTATTTCTGCTGTGGTCAAGACCGTACTCACAAATGTGCACAGGCACGTGTAAGACAGATGCTTCCCCTAGGAGTCCTAGCTTGGGATACATTCCTGGAAAGCTACTCTGTTCCACCCCAAGAGGTGTCAGAGGAAAGGGGGAAATCAAAAAAAGGTCTTGGTGGTATGGAACTCGAAATAAATCTGGGATGCCATCAGGTCTACCCCTGGTGCATCTCCACCCCACCTCAGTGGTAGAACCGGAAGGGACGAGCACTGCACCTGCATTGGTAAGGGACAGACTAAGTCTGAGCAGGGAAGGAAAGCTTCGGTGGAAAGCCTGTCTCTACCGCCTGCGCCCCCCAGCAGTCTAGAGCGGGGAAGGACACTTCCAACAGAAAGAAGCCATGTCTGTGGATGCCGCATTTTTCTCTCTTACAGGTGGGAGCTAGCAGTTCCAGAACCACTCCTTTAAAATGCATTTTAAAAACTGGGACAAGTTTGATCCCCCGAGTTTAAAACAACATGCCCAATATTCTTCTGTGAAATTGAATGGCCACAGTATGCTTTGAAAGTTGGGGAACACTGGCTGGTTGAAGGGTCTCAATTATAATACTGTTTTACAATTAGATCGGCTCTGTAGAAAACAAGAGGAATGGGTAGAAGTACCATATATGTTGCTCTGTATCTCTCTGTGGGACATGCCAGACTTGTGTCTTAAGGGTGCAGATTTGGGTGTGAAATCTTCAGCTCCCTCCTGTCCTCTTACTTTGCTTCTGTATTCAGGGCTCCCAACTTAACAGGCTGAGAATCAGGGCACCCTTCCAGGAGGGGTTGCCTCAGCCTCGGTAGAAAGTCTAACAGTCTCAGTTGTGGTTGAGACTAGAAGATTGAAAAAGTATACAGAAGCCTTTACAGGACAAACTTTACTTTATGACCTTACTTGGAGAGATGTAATGCATGTCTTGGGACAGACAGTGACTCCTGACTCAAAAACATGAGTTTAGGGGGACGCTACTACTTTTGGAGATGAATGGCTTGAGCGTGAGACAAGGGGAAAGAGGAAACACAAAATAACCCTCCTCCCTACTGGGAGCCAAGCAGTTCACACAACAGAGCCAGACTGGGACTATAACATGGCTAAAAGAAGGTGGGATCAGAACCACTCTGCCAGATGTATTCTCGAAGGACTCAAGCACATGCATACTGAGACTTTAGACTATGCTAAGTTGGCTGACATAGAACAGAGAGGAGGAAACTCCTGATAAATTCCTAGATAGATTGTGGGAGGCTCTCTGCAAGTTTACTGATGTTGATCCTGAAAGTCCAGAAGGAGGAATGACCTTAAAGGATAGATTTCTCACTCAGTTGGCTCCAGGTATCTGCCATTAAGTTACAAAAACAGGCATTTGGACCAAATCAGTCTTCAGAAAACTGTTGCAGCTGGCTCAGATGGTATATTATGGTAGAGAATACGAGGAGAAAAAGAAGAGACAGGGAAAGACTGAAGTCCCAACAATAGCTATTAGATCTGCTCTGAAACAGCCAGAGGAAAAATGCCCAGAGGGACACAGGTGAAAATGGATGGACTTATTATTGTGGAAAGGAGGGGCATCTCAAGCGGGATTGCCTCAGGCATCTAAGCCGGCCGCCCTATGGTCTGCAAAGGACCATACTAGAGAAGAGGCTGCCCTCCAAGGTGTACGACCCAGGGTCAGACTCTCAAGACAACTGGGACTGAGTGTGCCTGGGGTCCCTACACAAGCTCCCATCCTAATTACACCTGAGGAACCCTGGGTTCTTCAGACTCTACACATGGACATCACCAGATGGTCAACAATGAAATCATATTGATTATATTCTTTTCAGCCAAAGATAAAGGAGCTCTATACAGTCAGCAAAAACAAGACCAGGAGCTGACTGTGGCTCAGATCATGAACTCCTTATTGCCAAATTCAGACTTAAATTGAAAAAAGTAGGGAAAACCACTAGACCATTCAGGTATGACCTAAATCAAATCCCTTATGATTATACAGTGAGAAATAGATTTAAGGGGCTAGATCTAATTGATAGAGTGCCTGATGAACTATGGACTGAGGTTCGTGACATTGTACAGGAGACAGGGATCAAGACCCTCTCCATGGAAAAGAAATGCAAAAGAGCAAAATGGCTGTCTGAGGGGGCCTTACAAATAGCTGTAAAAAGAAGAGAAGTGAAAAGCAAAGGAGAAAAGGAAAGATATAAGCATCTGAATGCAGAGTTCCAAAGAATAGCAAGGAGAGATAAGAAAGCCTTCTTTAGCAATCAATGCAAAGAAATAGAGGAAAAGAACAGAATGGGAAAGACTAGAGATCTCTTCAAGAAAATTAGAGATACCAAGAGAACATTTCATGCAAAGATGGGCTCGATAAAGGACAGAAATGGTATTGACCTAACAGAGGCAGAAGATATTAAGAAGAGGTGGCAAGAATACACAGAAGAACTGTACAAAAAAGAGCTTCACGACCCAGATAATCATGATGGTGTGATCACTCACCTAGAGCCAGACATCTTGCAATGAGAAGTCAAGTGGACCTTAGAAAGCATCACTATGAACAAAGCTAGTAGAGGTGATGGAATTCCAGTTGAACTATTTCAAATCCTAGAAGATAGTGCTGTGAAAGTGCCAATATGCCAGCAAATCTGGAAAACTCAGCAGTGGCCACAGGACTGGAAAAGGTCAGTTTTCATTCCAATCCCAAAGAAAGGCAATGCCAAAGAATGCTCAGACTACCATACAATTGCATTCATCTCACATGCTAGCAAACTAATGCTAAAACTTCTCCAAGCCAGGCTTCAACAGTATGTGAACTGTAAACTTACAGATGTTCAAGCTGGATTTTGAAAAGGCAGTGGATTCAGAGATTAAATTGTCAACATCTGTTGGATCATGGAAAAAGCAAGAGAGTTCCAGAAAAGCATCTACTTCTGCTTTATTGACTATGCCAAAACCTTTGACTGTGTGGATCACAACAAACTGGAAAATTTTAAAAGAGATGGGAATACTAGACCACCTGATCTGCCTCTTGAGAAACCTGTATGCAGGTCAGGAAGCAACAGTTAGAACTGAACATGGAACAACAGACTGGTTCCAAATCAGGAAAGAAGTACGTCAAGGCTGTATATTGTTACCCTGCTTATTTAACTTTATATGCAGGGTACATCATGTGAAATGCCAGGCTGGATGAAGCACAAGCTGGAGTCAAGATTGCCTGGAGAAATAGCAGTATCATCAGATATGCTGATGACATCACCCTTATGGCAAAAAGCAAAGAAGAACCAAAGAGCCTCTTGATGAAAGTGAAAGAGGAGAATGAAAAAGTTGGCTTAAAACTCAACATCCAGAATTGAAAGAGACACATGTACCCCAATGTTCATCGCAGCACTGTTTATAATAGCCAGGACATGGAAGCAACCTAGATATCCGTCAGCAGATGAATGGATAAAGAAAACTGTGGTATATATACACAATGGAGTATTACTCAGCCATTAAAAAGAATATATTTGAATCAGTTCTAATGGGGTGGATGAAACTGGAGCCTATTATACAGAGTGAAGTAAGTCAGAAAGAAAAATACCAATACAGTATACTAACACATATATATGGAAATTAGAAAGATGGTAATGATAACCCTGTATGCGAGACAGCAAAAGAGATACAGATGTATAGAACAGTCTTTTAGACTCTATGGGAGAGGGAGAGGGTGGGATGATTTGGGAGAATGGCATTCAAACATGTGTAATATCATATGTGAAACAAATTGCCAGTCCAGGTTCCATGCATGATACAGGACGCTCGGGGCTGGTGCACTGGGATGACCCAGAGGGATGGTATGGAGAGGGATGTGGGAGGGGGATTCAGGATGGGAAACATGTGTACACCCGTGGTGGATTCATGTTGATGTATGGCAAAACCAATACAATATTGTAAAGTAATTAGCCTCCAATTAAAACAAATAAATTTATATTAAAAAAACCCTCAACATTCAGAAAACTAAGATCATGGTATATGGTCCCAACACTTCATGGCAAATAGAGGGGGAAACAATGGAAACAGTGGCATACTTTATTTTGGGGGGCTCCAAAGTCACTGAAGATGGTGACTGTAGCCATGAAATTGGAAGATGCTTGCTCCTTGGAAGGAAAGCTATAATCAACCTAGACAGCATATTAAAAAGCAGAGACATTACTTTGCCAACAAAGTCCATCTTGTCAAAGCTACAGTTTTTACAGTAGTCATGTATGGATGTGAAATTTGGACTATAAGGAAAGCTGAGCACCAAAGAATTGATGCTTTTGAACTGTGGTGTTGGAGAAGACTCTTGAGAATCCCTTGGACTGCAAGGAAGTACAACCAGTCTATCCTGAAGGAAATCAGTCCTGAATATCCATTGGAAGGACTGATGCTGAAGCTGAAACTCTTATGCGAAGAACTGACTCATTTTAAAAGATCCTGATGCTGGGAAAGATTGAAGGAGAGAGGAGAAGGGGACAACAGAGGATGAGATGGTTGGATGGCATCACTGACTCAATGGACATTTGTTTGAGTAAGCTCTGGGATTTGGTGATGGACAGGGAAGCCTGGTGAGCTGCAGTCCTTGGGTTCCAAAGAGTTGGACATGACTGAGCAACTGAACTGAACTGACTCCCCAGCCATAGTCCATACTCAAGGGAATATTCTTGAAAAAAAGAAAAAACAGACTGTTTATTGTATTTGGAGCAATAGAAAGTCACCTTGCAAGGCAGCATTGATATATCTTTTCCTGATTTCAAGTTATTCACATTTCAGTCACTGTATTAACAGTGTGGGCAAGCTAAGTCACCTCAGTTGTGTCCAAGTGTTGCCCAATTCTTTAAGACCCTATGGACTGTAGCCCACCAGGCTCCTCTGGCCATGGGATTTCCCAGGCAAGAATACTGGAGTGAGTTGCATGCCCTCTTCCAGGGGATCTTCCCAACCCAGGGATCGAACCTGTGTCTCATGTCTCCTGCATTGGTAGGTGAATTCTTTATCACAAGCATCACTTGGGAAGCCCATATTAACCGTAATAGGAGGATAAAAAAAATATTTCTGCTTTCATGTATTGCATACTCACATTACTTATTTATGCAATATTTCTTAGAGAAGAACTTCCATAATTTATCATAATCTTAAGTTAGTTAAGTCGCTCAGTTGTGTCCGACTCTTTGTGACCCCCATGGACGGTAGCCCACCAGGCTCCTCCATCCATGGGATTCTCCAGGCAAGAATACTGGAGTGGGTTGCCATTTCCTTCTCCAGGGGATCTTCCCGACCCAGGGACTGAACCCAGGTCTCCCATATTAGAGGCAGATGCTTTAACCTCTGAGCCACCAGGGAAGACCCGTTAAGTCACAATATATTATAGCTCCTAGCATCATAGACAGACTCTGTGTTTATAGTAGCTGAGATATTCCCTATGTTTGAATTTTGTGGACATTAAAACATTTGGAAAGGAGGATGGGTCATTACAATTCATTTCACATTCTAATTTAAATGGCTTTAAATTGTTTACCTTCAAGAGTGTGCAGATCAGGCCATCAAGATCCTGCCAGATAATGGAAGCGCTAAGCCAGGTTCTTTTGTTATTTCATTTCATGAGTGGTTTGTTCTCTGATGTCACTTTATTGTATTGAAACACTAAGATTAATTTCTATGTGCTAACTTATTTTATTGGCTAATTTATGTAATTGTAATATTGTCAGTTTCTCCTTCAAGGACCTGGGGCTCAGGATACTGAGCAATGGTGAATCTAGCTGGTCTTCCATTCTCCCTATCATCATGCAGGGAGGGCTGTAATACTCACTCTTTGTAGGGTTAAGGAAGAATAGTGTGGAGCCTCATTCAATGATGGGCACGGAATGAACTTGTGGAACCTAGATGCCTGGTCACTCCTTTGAGCTTCTGTGCTTCCTATTGGCTTAAAGGCTGTCTCTAGATTCTTGTGCCCTTTTACGATTGTCCCATAGAGACTGTTGTTTGTTAAGTTCTGGATGAGATGTGTGACCTGACCCCTACCTGTAATTAACGAGAAAGAGTGGTTGTCTCTTCTGGAAGCAATCTGACTGGAGGTGCAAGGTCAGCCTGTCCCAAACTTGGAGTTGTAAATGGACTCCCTGACTCACATCATGTCCTCTCCATAAGTTCAGTTCAGTCGCTCAGTCGTGTCTAACTTTGCAACCCCATGAACTGCAGCATGCCAGGCCTCCTATCCATCACCAACTCCTGGAGTTTACTCAAACTCATGTCCATAGTGTCAGTGATGCCATCCAACCATCTCATCCTCCGTTGTCCCCTTCTCCTCTCTCCTTCAATCTTTCCCAGCATCAGGGTCTTTCCAAATGAGTCAGCTCTTCACATCAGGTGGCCAAAGTATTGGAGTTTCAGCTTCAACATCAGTCCTTCCAATGAACACTCAAGACTGATCTCCTTTAAGATAGACTGATTGGATCTCCTTGCAGTCCAAGGGACTCTCAAGAGTCTTCTCCAACACCACATTTCAAAAGCATCAATTCTTCGGCACTCAGCTTTCTTTATAGTCCAACACTCAAATCCATATATGACTACTGGAAAACCTGTCACTAAAGCTGAGAACAAACTTCCTGTAAGGTGCTGCTATCCCCTGAAAATATGCTCTTTTCTTTCTTACACTTTCTAAACCTTGATAAACAGGACTTGAGCTCCATTTCAGAACTCTAATCAGTGTGAATTTACAGTAAAGAGCCCCATAATTCAATCATTTTGATAGTGGTTACACTTTCTTCTTGGTAATGTTCATCTACACGACTTGATGAACCAGCCTTTTGGATCCAAACCTATAAATAGAATCTCCTCATCTTTTCTTTAAATTTATGGTCAAAAATTTTAAATGAGAGCTCCAACCACCACCAAATATTAACTAAACTGATTCTCAAAATGAAGTGTACTTAAGAATTTCTAGGGGTACTTGTTTAAAATGTAGAGCTCCTGCCCAGGTAATACTAATGCAGGTATGAAGCTTATGGAAGTATGCGGTAGCTTGCTTCCAAGATGGCTGCATCAGTTCCTTCCCTCCTTGTCTGAGGATACCTTTCTTCCAGCAAGAGACAGAGTCTTTTCTTCTACCCCTTTGAATTAGGCTGGCCTGTGGCTTTGATCAGGAGAGTACTGCAGAAGTTACAAAATGGGAGTTTTGAGCTGGCAGATTCCATCTAGTTTTCTTGAAATTCTCACTCCAGAAGAAGTAGCTGCCATTGAGATATCCAATCAACCTGAGACCACCATACTGTAAGGAAGTCCAAACCAGCCACTCTGGAGGCTGTATGGGACACATGCCTGTCCAGTTCCAGTGTCCCAGACATCTGAGAGCAGAGGCCACGTACATGAGGGGAGTCTTCAAATAACTCTCTCCCCATTCACCATCAAACTAACTGCATAAGAGATCACAGATGAGGAACATCCTCCACACCACCACCACAGCTGAGCTCTATTAACTCCAGAGCCATGGAACACAATAATAAATTAATAATGCTTTTTAAGCACCAGACTTAGGTAGGCAGCCATAGGCAGATTTTCATGCAGGTCTCAAATGTACAAACTTAGAGAAGTATCATTTTGATTATCAGATACTGGATCACTAAATGTCCCAGACTGTGGATAACTTTAAAAAGGGCACAAAAGCTTTAGTCAGTGCTCCACTATCTAGAGCATTTCTAGCGTTTTAATATTTCTGTGGTGTGTTCTAGCTACCATCCAATATCTTATCATGCTCTAGTTCTTGGCTCTGTCCTTACAGGAGATACGGAATTTTGGTAGCTTGTGGCTTCCATAGTTGTCTTGATTGTCTATTTGATAAGATCAATACTGGATTATATGCTGGCAAATAAAGCAGATAACAGCATGTGTAAACACTTATGCCATACGTTTCCTTCCCCTACCAAGAAAGACACCAATTGTAAAAGATATATTATGTCCAGAGACAATGGCATGCTAACTCAAAGTCTCCCTTACCTGAGGTTTCTCATGGAAATTTCCCTGGAATCCTAACTGTAATAAGCTCTCACTACAATGCATATACATTGCTATCTTTTGGAAATATCCAGGCTCAAACAATTTCTAGAGGGCTGATAGAATTTCTTCCTGCCTTCCCTCTGACTTATGCTAGTGTTCCAAGAACAAGTATGGCTTTACCCATGTGGTAGGTGCTGTAGTTTAACTCCATGGTTCCAGAAGATGTTCTTCTGGATCAATCTAGAGAAGCAATTTATTCACAGATGCAAGTGGAATCTTTTTCAGAATTAAAATTGTCCCAGGATGAGCTGCTGCAATGTAACCCAGATAGATGGCACATCTTCTTCATCCACTCATCCACTGCTGGGCACTTAGATTGTTTCTATATCTTAGCAACTGTAAATAATGCTGCAATAAACCTAGGGGTGCACACTAACCCTTGGAATTTGTGCTTTTGTTTTCTTCAGAAAAATACCCAGAAGTGGAATTGCTGGATCATATGATCGTTTTGGCTTCCCTGGTCACTCAGTTGGTAAAGAATTCGCCTGCAATGCAGGAGACCCCAGTTGGATTCCTGGGTTGGGAAGATCCGCTGGAGAAGGGATAGGCTACCAACCCCAGTATCCTTGGACTTCCCTGGTGGCTCAGTTGGTAAAGAATCTGCCTGCAATACAAGAGACCTGGATCTTGAGGGGGAAATTTGTACGTGGTAAGCAGAGTACATCATGAGAAACGCTGGGCTGGAAGAAGCACAAGCTGGAATCAAGATTGTTGGGAGAAATATCAATAACCTCAGATATGCAGATGACACCACCCTTATGGCAGAAAGTGAAGAGGAACTCAAAAGCCTCTTGATGAAAGTGAAAGTGGAGAGTGAAAAAGTTGGCTTAAAGCTCAACATTCAGAAAATGAAGATCATGGCATCTGGTCCCATCACTTCATAGGAAATAGATGGGGAAACAGTGGAAACAGTGGCAGACTTTATTTTTCTGGGCTCCAAAATCACTGCAGATGGTGACTGCAGCCATGAAATTACAAGATGCTTACTCCTTGGAAGGAAAGTTATGACCAACCTAGACAGCATATTCAAAAGCAGAGACATTACTTTGCCGACTAAGTTCCGTCTAGTCAAGGCTATGGTTTTTCTTGTCGTCATGTATGGATGTGAGAAAAGCTGAGCACCGAAGAATTGATGCTTTTGAAGTGTGGTGTTGGAGAAGACTCTTGAGAGTCCCTTGGACTGCAAGGAGATCCAACCAGTCCATTCTGAAGGAGATCAGCCCTGGGATTTCTTTGGAAGGGATGATGCTGAAGCTGAAACTCCAGTACTTTGGCCACCTCATGGGAAGAGTTGACTCATTGGAAAAGACTTTGATGTTGGGAGGGATTGGGAGCAGGAGGAGAAGGGGATGACAGAGGATGAGATGGCTGGATGGCATCACTGACTCGATGGACATGAGTCTGAGTGAACTCCGGGAGTTGATGATGGACAGGGAGGCCTGGCATGCTGCGATTCATGGGGTCGCAAAGAGTAGGACACGACTGAGTGACTGAACTGAACTGAACTGAACTGAAAACTGTGGTTGCAGGTCTGAAATTGCAATTCTCTGCTGATTCCAACGGAGAGGGGAATGGCAACCCACTCCAGTACTCTTGCCTGGAGAATCCTATGGACAGGCGAGCTTCCTGGGCTATAGTCCATGGGGTCACAAGGAGTCGGACACGACTGAAGCAATTTAGCACGCACGTACGGACACCGATTCCAAATAAACTCATCTTTGCTGGAGAAGTATCTAGTAGTCGACTCTTTTTAGGTCTGCACATATAACTGTAAGTAGAGAGTAAATCGCTGACACTTAGGGGGGAAAAAAAAAACCCATATAGAAAAGCAAATAATCAATTTCAATGTAAAGATTTTCTGTATTAAATATGTACCCAAAGAATTAATTTCACTAGTAACTGGCACTTCTGAAAGCATTCTTTTAGAAGACAGGAGGTCTTTTAAAAGACAAAAACATGGTTTGTAAAGCATTCTCTTTGAAGACAGATGAATGCCTATGTTTTTCAGTTCAGTTCAGTTCAGTTCAGTTGCTCAGTCATGTCCGACTCTTTGCGACCCCATGAATTGCAGCACGCCAGGCCTCCCTGTCCATCACCAACTCCCAGAGTTCACTCAGATTCACATTCATCGAGTCCGTGATGCCATCCAGCCATCTCATCCTCTGTTGTCACCTTCTCCTCCTGCCCCCAATCCCTCCCAGCATCAAAGTCTTTTCCACTGAGTCAACTCTTCTCATGAGGTGGCCAAAGTACTGGAGTTTCAGCTTAACCATCATTCCTTCCAAAGAAATCCCAGAGCTGATCTCCTTCAGAATGGACTGGTTGGATCTCCTTGCAGTCCAAGGGACTCTCAAGAGTCTTCTCCAACACCACAGTTCAAAAGCATCAGTCCTTTGGTGCTCAGCCTTCTTCACAGTCCAATTCTCACATCCATACATGACGACAAGAAAAACCATAGCCTTGACTAGACGGAACTTAGTCAGCAAAGTAATGTCTCTGCTTTTGAATATGCTATCTAGGTTGGTCATAGCTTTCCTTCCAAGGGGTAAGTGTCTTTTAATTTCATGGCTGCAGTCACTATCTGCAGTGTTTTTGGAGCCCCAAAAAATAAAGTCTGACACTGTTTCCTCATCTATTTCCCATGAAGGGATGGGACTGGATGCCATGATCTTCATTTTCTGAATGTTGAGCTTTAAAGCCAACTTTTTCACTCTCCACTTTCACTTTCATCAAGAGGCTTTTGAGTTCCTCTTCACTTTCTGCCATAAGGGTGGTGTCATCTGCATATCTGAGGTTATTGATATTTGTCCCGGCAATCTTGATTCCAGCTTGTGTTTCTTCCAGTCCAGCATTTCTCATGATGTACTCTGCATATAAGTTAAATAAGCAGGGTGACAATATACAGCCTTGATGTACTCCTTTTCCTATTTGGAGCCAGTCTGTTGTTCCATGTCCAGTTCTAACTGTTGCTTCCTGTCCTGCATACAGATTTCTCAAGAGGCAGGTTAGGTGGTCTGGTATTCCCATCTCTCTCAGAATTTCCCACAGTTTATTGTGATCCACACAGTCCAAGGCTTTGGCATAGTCAATAAAGCAGAAATAGATGTTTTTCTAGAACTCTCTTGCTTTTTCCATGATCCAGCAGATGTTGGCAATTTGATCTCTGGTTCCTCTGCCTTTTCTAAAACCAGCTTGAACATCAGGGAGTTCACGGTTCATGGTTTGCTGAAGCCTGGCTTGGAGAATCTTGAGCATTACTTTACTAGCATGTGAGATGAGTGCAATTGTGCGGTAGTTTGAACATTCTTTGGCATTGCCTTTCTTTGGAATTGGAGTGAAAACTGACCTTTTCCAGTCCTGTGGCCACTGCTGAGTTTTCCAAATTTGCTGGCATATTGAGTGCAGCACTTTGACAGCATCATCTTTCAGGATTTGAAATAGCTCAACTGGAATGCCATCACCTCCACTAGCTTTGTTCATAGTGATGCTTTCTAAGGCCTACTTGACTTCACATTCCAGGATGTCTGACTCTAGGTGAGTGATCACACCATCATGATTATCTGGGTCGTGAAGCTCTTTTTTGTACAGTTCTTCTGTGTATTCTTGTTTTTACCAAAGCTCAAAGATGAAAAACAAACCAAGCCAAAATTTGTCATGAAAGCATCATTTTGGGTGTAGCATAAGGAATAAAGAGAAACTTATGACTGAATTATACAGTGAACTTTCTCTCCAATATTTCTAGTTGTTAGTCCCTGAACAATGTGAATAGACACTGAATAGTGTATAAATCGGCAAGGGGTGGAGGGGGGAAGACTGGATAAGAAAGGAGAGTAGATTTACCTCAAAATATATTTAAAATCTAAGCATCCTTAGAGGCAGTAATGATCTTCTCTGGAGAAAAATTCATTAAATTATGCTCAGAAAGTCTTCTAGGAACACTTGGCCTTAACTCCCTTCTCTGTTGACATTTGCTATGTTATCTGGTCTATCCTTCGAAGGAGGTTTTTTTTTTCTTCCTCTCTCCCTGTGTATGTGATCTCTTTATCTGTTAGGTTTAACCATTTTGATCTACACACACCAATAATTTCATATATCACAACCTAGCAATTTATCAGGAACCATGTTACATATGTAACATTGTATATGTGTATTTCTAAACGTATTCATTTCTTTCCATTTAAATTCTTGTAGAAAAGTTATTTGTAAATTACATTACAAATTTTAATAAAGAAGTAAGTTTATTCATGTTATTTAGGATACAGTTAACTGACCAGGTAGACATAGAATACCACTGGGAGGAGGGTGGGTTACTCAAGTGTTTTTGCTTCTTCAGTTATAAGAAAAATTACTTGGAGTAATCATGACATAAATAATCACCTGCAGAAGGAACTGGAAACCTTATACATTTCATATATAGATGGAAAGCTATAATCCAATAAAAACTCATATTTTACTTATAATAATCTTCAAAACAACAGATCGATTCAATCTTAATATCTGGACTCAGTCAACACACACAGAATCCTTGGTAATAAATCTGGAAAAGAGAAGCCACTTTCCTTTCCTTCCTTCCTTCATTTATTCATTCAGCTGACATTTGTTATTTGCCTTTCTTGGGCTTCCCAGGTGGTGCTAGTGGTAAAGAGCCCTCTTGCCAATGAAAGAGACATAGGAGACATGGGTTTGATCCCTGGGTCGGAACGATTCCCTGGAGGAGGGCGTGGCAACCCACTCCAGTATTCTTGTCTGGAGAATCCCATGGACGGAGGATCCTGGCAGGCTATAGTCCATGTGGGCTGCAAAAGAGTGGAATAAGACTGAAGTGACTGCCTTTCTCATGCCTGGCACTATTCTATCAGTTGGGTTTACACTCATGTATAAGACAGGACTGTTCCCTTCTCTCACTGAATTTACATTCTCTTCTAACCATATTGCCACTAAGAAGAGTGAGAATATTCTAAATACACATACAAATGCCTGCATAATGCTCTGTTGCCAGTCTTTTTCAAATCTGTGTTGGGACGGTCCCCTGGAGAAGGGAACGACTACCCGCTCCAGTGTTCTGGCCTGGAGAATTCCATGGGCTGTATAGTGCATGGGGTCACAAAGAGTCGGTCATGACAGAGCGACTTAAAAAAAATCTTATTTACATGACTGGAATTAGAAGAATAGTTGTAAAAGCATATTGAACTTGGTATACTTTCATACAATCTGGATTCTGTAATTCATTAAAAAAAT
Organism: Ovis aries; assembly: GCF_016772045.2. Taxonomy (NCBI): domain Eukaryota; kingdom Metazoa; phylum Chordata; class Mammalia; order Artiodactyla; family Bovidae; genus Ovis; species Ovis aries. The sequence goes on from NC_056062.1 coordinate 48,712,357, forward strand.
TTTTGAAATGAAAATTTAATAGTAATGTTATTTTCAGCATGACTCTACATGTACATTCTGCCTCGTGTATATTAAAAGAACTCTGATTATTCCCAGCTCTTCTGGTTAAAAAGAAATAGGCTCAGTGATCCTCAACCAGGGGTGATTTTGCCCTATTCCACACACCGCTCTTGCTTCTCCTCTTTGGCACCAAAGGACATCTGGCAATGACTGGAGACATAGCTGGTGGCCACTACCAGCATCTGGTGCACACAGGTCAAGGATGCTACTAAACAGCCTCCAATGCAGAGTGTAGCTCACACTCTCCTCGCTCTGAAAAAGAAACCAAAACTTTCCTCCCCAAATTATCATTACTGCTGAGGCTGAGAAATCCTGCTCTCTCCTTTATTACAGATCATTCCATTCTCATGTTATTTTCCCTCTGTCTCCATACCTCAGTTTGAAAAGTTTAATTCCATTGGCTTATCCAACCATTCATTTATTTATATCTCTCCCAAAACCACTGCTAAGACATTGCAGGGGATACAAAGACACAGAAAATAGGATGTCTGGTATTTGATTTCTATGTGATTGCAAGAACCTACCTTACAGCTAACTGGAGAATGACTCCGCTTTCTGAAAAGGATGAGCAACCAATTAAAACATTCCTTTGGGTGATGATAACAAGACATCTTTTGTGCACTCTGCTCATCACTCCGATTCTCTCTAGCCTGAGGTGAATGCGATTTTGCCTGGTAGAAGCCTGGTTCTAAATTCTCTAGAAAATAAAAATGCAGTTCTATTGTTCAAATTGCATGAAAGGCAGAACCACGTGGGGGTGAGAAGGACAGAAAAATACGATCCTTTGTAATCATAATGTGGGGAATGTGGGGCTTAATAACAGGTTACAAAATAGATTTCTTAATCTAAAACGATAAAATTTCCTGAATAGTGGCAAGCTGATACCTCTGATCATGAACAAATAAGGCAATATTTATTCTCATTGTTTACCCTGGGATAGATTGAAACAGTAACCCTTCCTTGTCTGCTGTTTATCACGTTTACCCTTTGACAATACACAGATCTTCCTTATCGGCATCAAAACGGCGATGAATCAAATCAAAAAGAGAAAATAACATAAGAATTGTGTAATAACTGAACAGTCAAATATATGTGCTCTTTGTACTCATCTAAGAAAATATAGGGATGCAGAAAAGTTAAGTATGAAACAAAGCAAAGTTAGTGTTTTTCCTTCAACAATCACAGCACACACATATACTCCATGTATGAATGTGTACACACATATGTATATTCAGTATTATCCAGAAACACCCATGGAATGAAGAGATGCCATGCTTGTCTTTTCTTTAAAGAGCTGATTAAGTGGTTCACAGTAGAGCAATGCGCTATTTGCTGTTATCCTTAATTTTCCTGATGATTCACCTAGAATATGGCTATCTATCTAGAAACGGCTAAAATTAACGGAACAATTTAGAAAACCCACTGAGCTAAAGTTGCACAGCATGAACAAAAAGAAGGGAGGAAGATCGGTGACTCAGGGGATTCTTAATGGAATTTTAAACCTTTCCTTTTCACGCTCCCTCAGCTTATGGATGAGGTGCCCTTGGATACTTGCAAAGTGCTTCTTTGGACAATTATTACTTCACATTGGGGGAGGTAGTTAGCAGGTATGGTGTTTTAGGGGACAGGCAGGACTTGAGACCAGATTTCTCACTCTAGATTTCTGCTATGTAGAACACTGATGTGACTAAGGGGCTGGTATGGCATTTGCAGCCACTCTGTTCACCCTGGGAGGCCCGTTCCAGTGCTGACAAACGCCTCACTAAATCAGCCCCATGGTCTGAAGGATATTCTAAGACTCCACTGAAGGATCCAATGATTCCTCCCCAAGCAGCTTGCATTCCCAGGGAAGTGTCTGAAAAATGCACCCCCCCCACCCCCCGCCCCCACAGTCACATAAGAGAATCTTCCAGACTGGGAACTAACCCAGTACAGGGGTCATCATTTCCTACTAGTTCCCCACCTCCAAACAGCTCTCCAATTCATATCACAGCTTTTGAGTGATCACAAGATCTGGAATGGCTTGTGTGTGCTGAGCTTAGTTGCTCAGTCATGTCTGGCTCTTTGTGAGACCATGGACTGTTGCCTGTCAGGCTCCTTTGTCCATGGGATTCTCCAGGCAAGAATACTGGAGTGGGTTGCCATTGCCCTCCTCCAGGGCTGGAATGGCATACACATTTCAAAATCGGAAATGAGGATACTGGGTAATTTTCCTAAAATAGATAATTATAAGAATTGGTGCAAAGCTTCCCCTTAAGCCCATACTCACCTCTGGGTTTCCTAGACTCTGCCAATGAAAACTTGGCCCATGCCATCTGCCTCTCCAAGGATTAAATCATGTGCCACTGCTGCTGCTGCTAAGTCGCTTCCGTCGTGTCCGACTCTGTGCGACCCCATTCACTGCAGCCCACCAGGCTCCTCCGCCCATGGGATTCTCCAGGCAAGAACGCTGGAGTGGGCTGCCATTTCCTTCTCTAATGGATGAAAGTGAAGTCGCTCAGTCGTGTCCAACTCAGCAACCCCATGGACTGCAGCCCACCAGGCTCCCCCATCCCTGGGATTCTCCAGGCAAGAGCACTGGAGTGGGCTGCCATTCCCTTCTCCAATGCATGAAAGTGAAGTCGCTCAGTCGTGTCAGACTCTGTGCGACCCCATGGACAGCAGCCCACCAGGCTCCGCCATCCCTGGGATTCTCCAGGCAAGAGCACTGGAGTTGGCTGCCATTTCCTTCTCGGCACGGGCCACTACATCTCCTGAAAGGAGTTCAGGGTAGAGGTCAGGAATGAGGTACACTGTGCTCTGGGAAAAACTGGCAGAACAGGCCTTCAGATAGTTAAATTTTTTTAGGAGAAGACTTTTATGAGCCCAATTGTTGCATTTCCTCACATCTAGAAAAGCACTAAAATTATTAGCAGTGACATCTACTGCTGGTGACCCAGAGCAAGACTCTGCCAAAATGCCTGCTTGATGGCACACACCCCTCTTCACTAAACTCCTATATAACACTGATCTTCCCCTATATCTCTTTGGGGCTAGTACCTCAAAGCTGTCTGAGATGATGTCTCTAGGGCAATAGCCCTCATAAAACTTAACCCACAGCTCTCATGTTGTGCATTTTTTCAGTCAACATATCCCAGAGAAAAGATGCTGTTTCCAGTTTAGTGTTGCTATTATAGGGACAAATTCTCTCCGAATTAAACATGACCATGGACCTCAAGTGGGTCCAGCAGCGAAAATAAGACCAAGAAGGAGAAGGTTCTGGAGCGATCTATGAGAAGCTATGGCCTCTGTGCAGTTACCCGCTCTGTAGGGTCCACAGCCAATACCTGGTGGTAAGTCTGGGGTCTCTGTTGACCAGCAGGGCCAGCAGCAAAGAAGACAAGCTTGAGGTGGTGTAGAGGAGAGGAAAAGCAAGGTGCATTGATCTGTCATATCACAGAGCAATGGCTCTCTGAGGAGACAAGCCACTGTCTTCTTCACCTGGAACTAAACAGAGATGAGAATTTAGGAAAGGGAGCTCCCCGCTTAACCGAGTTAACAATAAAACACTCAGCAAGAGATGACAGTCAAGTTCGAGAAAGACTGAAAATGAATCATCAGATAAACAATGGTGACCATGGCAAAAGCAAACGGGTGGCAGAATGGGAGCGACAGATTTCTTTGGCTTTGGTTTATAAGAGATCAGTTGGAAAATATTTTGAGAAGTTTTACTGTAGAGAGAGGCAAGGACATGTAGTAAGAGCTGGGTAAGAAGTGGGGCTAGGGGATATTTGTTTAAGTTGGAAGAAGAATAGTGTATTTGTACGCTAATGAGAATGCTCTAGTAGAGAGTGTGCATTTGATGTTGCAAAGTAAGGGGTGAATTGCTGGAGCAATGGGTTTGGATAGAAAAGAAGAGAAAGTCTTCTCCGGCAGTCCAGTAGTTAAGACTCCATGGTTCCAATGCAGGGGTTGCAGCTAAATCCCTGGTTAAGGAACCAAGATCCTGCATGCCTCGTGCAAGGTCAAAAAATAAAAAATAAATACGATAACTATAAAAATAATTTTAAAATGAAAAAGAAGAGAGAGGACCCAGGACTCTAGAGGCATGGCTCCTGGAGAAGGGTGAAGGATCTTGGACCTGCTCGCCACCTCCATGACCACCTCTATTGCCACCAGCCTGTCCAAGCCATCATGGTCTCCCACCAGAAGTGACAGCAACAGCTCGTAAGTAGTCTCCCTGTTTCTTCTGCTTGCCAAGTCAGTGCTCAGTTGCTCAGTCGTGTCTGACTCTTTGTGGCCCCACAAACTATAGCCTGCCAGGTTCTTCTATCCATAGGATTTCCCAGGCAAGAATATTGGAGTAGGTTGCCATGCCTTCCTCCAGGGGATCTTCCTGAGCCAGGGATTGAACCTGCCTCTCCTGCATTGCAGGTAGATTCTTTGTCATTGAGCTATTGAGATGCTTCAGCATCTTATCCACCTATAAATTCTCCTTAGCACAGCATTCAGAGTGATCCTTTTAAAACGTAGATAAGACCAGGCCAGGACTGTGCTCCAAACCCTGTAATGGACCTCGCCTCACCAGGAAAGAACTCAAAGTCTTTGTAAGGTACCTGGGAAATCTGGTTCTTCATTATGTCTGTAATTAATTAACCAACCTCTCTCTGTCTCTCTTTTCTGAACCCCTTGACTTCTCCTGGAAATCTCAGGATATGCCCCCACTGTCCCACAGTTAAGGACCTTCACTCCAGCTTTTGCCTCTGCCAGGGACACTCCTGTCCCAGACATCCCACTATTTGACTCCCTCTCTTCCTTCAAGTTTTTGTCCACATCTCAACTTCTCACTGACCACTTAAAATTACAAACTTTGTCCCACCTTCTTATCCTCTTATTGTGCTCTCCTTTTTCTTTTTCCCACAAATATCTACCTTCTAAAGATGATGTGATTCACTTTCCTTCTATTTGCAGCATGTTGCCTCTCCTCCGGACAGAGTGTGGCTTCCATGAGGGTCATATTTCATTAGTGTATCTCCAGCTCCTAGAACTGTGCCTGAAACATAGTAGTCAAGAGATATTTGTAGGATGAGTTAACAAATTTATCTAACAAAAAGCCCCTAGTGAGTTCACCAAAGATTTATGAATGAGAAATCAGAAACTGCCTCTCTGCGCCAGGTAAATATATTCCTCTCTGTAAATCTCATCAGGGGCGTGTCTACTAAGCTGCCACAAATTTATTTGAAAGCTGAAAGGAGTGTATGATATTTTTATCTACCTCTTTTGCCTTCAATGAAAAGCACATTCAATAATTACATACTTGTAATAACCATCACAGGTGCTCAGAAGTTACAGGCTTAACATTGCATTCAGTATTTGGAAAACTCAGCAGTGGCCACAGAACTGGAAAAGGTCAGTTTTCATTCCAATCACAAAGAAAGGCAACGCCAAAGAATGTTCGAACTATCACACAATTGCACTCATCTCACATGCTAGTAAAGTAATGCTCAAAATTCTCCAAGCCAGGCTTCAGCAAACCATGAACCGTGAACTCCCTTATGTTCAAGCTGGTTTTAGAAAAGGCAGAGGAACCAGAGATCAAATTGCCAACATCTGCTGGATCATGGAAAAAGCAAGAGAGTTCCAGAAAAACATCTATTTCTGCTTTATTGACTATGCCAAAGCCTTGGACTGTGTGGATCACAATAAACTGTGGGAAATTCTGAGAGAGATGGGAATACCAGACCACCTAACCTGCCTCTTGAGAAATCTGTATGCAGGTCAGGAAGCAACAGTTAGAACTGGACATGGAACAACAGACTGGTTCCAAATAGGAAAAGGTGTACATCAAGCCTGTATATTGTCACCCTGCTTATTTAACTTATATGCAGAGTACATCATGAGAAACACTGGACTGGAAGAAACACAAGCTGGAATCAAGATTGCCGGGAGAAATATCAATCACCTCAGATATGCAGATGATACCACCCTTATGGCAGAAAGTGAAAAGGAGCTAAAATGCCTCTTGATGAAAGTGAAAGAGGAGAGTGAAAAAGTTGGCTTAAAGCTCAACATTCAGAAAACGAAGATCATGGCATCTGGTCCCATCACTTCATGGGAAATAGATGGGGAAACAGTGGAAACAGTGGCAGACTTTATTTTGGGGGGCTCCAAAATCACTGCAGGTGGTGATTGCAGCCATGAAATTAAAAAATGCTTACTCCTTGGAAGGAAAGTTATGATCAACCTAGACAGCATATTCAAAAGCAGAGACATTACTTTGCTGACTAAGGTCCGTCTAGTCAAGGCTATGGTTTTCCAGTGGTCATGTATGTATGTGAGAGTTGGACTGTGAAGAAAGCTGAGCAGCGAAGAATTGATGCTTTTGAACTGTGGTGTTGGAGAAGTCTCTTGAGAGTCCCTTGGACTGCAAGGAGATCCAATCAGTCCATTCTAAAGGAGATCAGTCCTAGATGTTCACTGGAAGGACTGATGCTAAAGCTGAAACTCCAATACTTTGGCCACCCCATGAGGAGAGTTGACTCATTGGAAAAACTCTGATGCTGGGAGGGATTGGGGGCAGGAGGAGAAGGGGACGACAGAGGATGAGATGGCTGGATGGCTTCACAGACTCATTGGACTTGAGTTTGGGTGAACTCTGGGAGTTGGTCATGGACAGGGAGGCCTTGAGTGCTGCAATTCATGGGGTCGCAAAGAGTCAGTCTTGACCGAGCGAGCAACTGAACTGAATTGATCTGAGCGACTGAACTGAACTGAATTCATATATATAGAAAAAATACACACAATTGTATATATATAGTATAGAATTATATGTGAAGTGAAGTCCTCTCAGTCGTTTTTGACTCTTTACGACCCCATGGACTGTGGCCTACCAGGGTCCTCTGTCCATGAGATTCTGCAGGCAAGAATACTGGAGTGGGTTGCCATTTTCTTCTCCAACAATTATATATATACACGTATATATAATTGTGTTTATTATCTACAGTGCCAGGCATTATGCTAAGAGCTATACAAATATTGTCTCATTTTATCCTATCCCAAACACTGCAATCAAGATATCCCATTTCACAGATGGAAAAATTGAGGCAAAGACAGGTTCGTAATGTGTCCCAGGTTGACAGCAAACTGAGCCACACAGCGAATCTGGAAAGTCTGAGTACAGCCAATGTCCTAACCATCAGAACATGCATTTTCCTGCCTTCATTAATGAGAATAAGTTTGATTTTTTTTAATCAGACCATATTTAGAGGAAAATAAATGCTTTCTGAACACCATGTTCAGTTCAGTTCAGTTCAGTCGCTTAGTCATGTCCGACTCTGCGACTCCATGAATTGCAGCACACCAGGCCTCCCTGTCCATCACCAAATCCCGGAGTTCACTCAGACTCACGTCCATCGAGTCAGTGATGCCATCCAGCCATCTCATCCTCCATCGTCCCCTTCTCCTCCTGCCCCCAATCCCTCCCAGCATCAGGGTCTTTTCCAATGAGTCAACTCTTCCCATGAAGTGGCCAAAGTACTGGAGTTTCAGCTTTAGCATCATTCCTTCCAAAGAAATCCCAGGGCTGAACTACCATGCTTCATCCCTAAAGAAGATAACCCATTTCATTAAGTGCCTCTGACTGGTAATCACCAAGACTGCTGTCCCGTGTAGAGCTGATGCAAAATTTCCACAGCAGTGCGGTTGCTGAGGCTACCCTGACCCAGCCCCGTGCCTGCTGTAAGTGCCCCATCTTCATACACAACCCTCATTGGCTCCCCAGACTGGCCACCATCAACCCAATTCCTGGAGTCTGAGGTGACATACCAGCATAATAGGTTAAAAGATAGACATTTTCATAGGAATCATCTTGTTTCAAAATAAAGTTAACATGTCTTCATTGGTTAAAACATTTTCTGGAATAGAAGGATGTGATGATACCATGCTATAATTGCAGGTTTGGAATGTAGATATGTCATGTGAAGAGATAGGCATCTAGGAAACAAACCCGCTTTAACTATGCTCCGGAATGCTCTCCATGCTCTGAACTAGAGCAGAATTTCATAGTTTAAGCTCTAAGCTTCTGTGGCCCTCAAAGAGCTAGGTAGTAATATTCACTGTTTCTCTTTAGAGAATGGAGAAAAACACTACTATTATTTTTAAGGGATCAAAAATACATATAACCACATTTCTGGGGGCTTCTCTACCAATTTGTGATACAGCCATTCTGCATTTATCAAAATGTATCAATAATAAGAAGGGCCAGGCAGGTTTCTCTCATTTAATGGAATGAAATTAGGATAGATAAAACTAACACAACAATTATCCTAAAACTAGTACAAACCCATTCATTGAATAGTTTCTTTCTAAATGTCTGACTTTTATTGGGCTGACTTCCACTAAACTCCCACTAGACTCATTTTGATTTCTTTTAAACACTGGTCATTTATTTAACTAACACAAACACTTTACTGAACATCTATGTATTAGAAACTGTACTAGCTGTCAGGGAGAAAGACCAGTGTTCCCATGCTGCAGGCAGGGAGAAAGACCAGTTTGGTCCAGTTCCCACGCTGCAGGCACTCATGGTCTCATGGCAAAAGAATTACCCAAATAGGTCCTTATACTCTTGTGATAACCACAATGACAGAGATAGTCATACAAGACCCTGTGTCTTGTCAGATTGTTTTAAACCAGATCATTTCCTCTGCATACAAAAGTAAATCAGAAATAGAAACACTATGATATTGTGTGCAAAATTGTTTACCAAATCTACAATGCATATAGCCATGCCATGATTAACTCAATTACAGATAAATTTTGAAATGGAATAGTTTCAACTTTCAAAAAGCATCCAGTCATTACATACAAGGTATGGGGCTACTTCATTAGCTTAGTTATACTTTACAAATGTGCTTTGTTATTTTTTAATATTTTAAATTGAAATATAGTTGATTTATAATATGCTGATTTATAATATTAGTTTCAGATGTACAGCAAAGTGATTCAGTTATACATATATGTACATATATATATTCTTTTTCCATTATACTTTATTATAAGATCTTGAATATTATTCCTTGTGCTATACAGTAGAACCTTGTTGTTTATCTATATTATATACAATTGTGTGTACCTGTTAATCCCATACTTGCAATTTATCCCTCCTCCTTCTTTACCCTTTGGTAACCATAAGTTTGTTTTCTATGTCTATGATTATGTTTCTGTTTTGTAAATAAGCACATTTGTACTATTTTTTTAGAGTCTACATATACGTGATATCATATAATATTTTTCTTTCCCTGACTGACTTACCCTACTTACTATGATCATCTCCAGGCCCATCCACGTTGCTGAAAATGACATGATTTCATTCTTTTTTATGGTTGAGTAATAGTCCATTGTATATATCTACCACATATGGATCATCAAAAAAGCAAAAGAGTTCCAAAAACACATCTATTTCTGCTTTATTGACTATGCCAAGTCTTTGACTGTGTGAATCACAATAAATTGTGGAAAATTCTGAAAGAGATGGGAGTACAGACCACCTGACCTGCCTCGTGAGAAACTTGTATGCAGGTCAGGAAGCAACATGTCCAGTTAGAACTGGACATGGACAACAGACTGGTTCCAAATAGGAAAAGGCGGACGTCAAGGCTGGATATTGTCAGCCTGCTTATTTAACTTATATGCAGAGTACATCATGAGAAACACTGGGCTGGAAGAAGCACAGGCTGGAATCAAGATTGCTGGGAGAAATATCAATAACCTCAGATATGCAGATGACACCACCCTTATGGCAGAAAGTGAAGAGGAACTCAAAAGGCTCTTGATGAAAGTGAAAGAAGAGAGTGAAAAAGTTGGCTTAAAGCTCAACATTCAGAAAACGAAGATCATGGCATCTGATCCCATCACTTCATGGGAAATAGATGGGGAAACAGTGGAAACAGTGGCAGACTTTATTTTTCTGGGCTCCAAAATCACTGCAGGTGGTGACTGCAGCCATGAAATTAAAAGACGCTTACTCCTTGGAAGGAAAATTATGACCAACCTAGACAGCATATTCAAAAGCAGAGACATTACTTTGCTGACTAAGGTCCGTCTAGTCAAGGCTATGGTTTTTCCAGTGGTCATGTATGTATGTGAGAGTTGGACTGTGAAGAAAACTGAGTGCTGAAGAATTGATGCTTTTGAACTGTGGTGTTGGAGAAGACTCTTGAGAGTCCCTTGGACTGCACCGAGGTCCAACCAGAAAGGAGATCAGTCCTGGGTGTTCATTGGAGGGACTGATGTTGAAGCTGAAACTCCAATACTTTGGCCACCTGATGTGGAGAGCTGACTCATCTGAAAAGACTCTTTCCCTCCAACAACATGATGACGGAAGATGAGATGGTTGGATGGCATCACCGACACAATGGACATGGGTTTGGGTGGACTGTGGGAGTTGGTGATTGACAGGGAGGCCTGGCGTGCTGCGATTCATGGGGTCACAAAGAGTCAGACACGACTGAGCTAAAAACTAAACCACATCTTCTTTATCCAATAGTCTATTGGTGAACATTTAGGTTGCTTCCATGTCTTGGCTATTATAAATAGTGCTGCTATGAACACTGGGGTGCATGTATCTTTTCTAAATAAGAGTTTTAATTTTTCCCAGTTATATCCTCAGGAGTGAGATTGCTGAATTATACAGTAACTCTATTTTTAGTTTATTTATTTATTTTTTTTAAGGAAACTCCATACTGTTTTCCATAGTGGCTGTACCAATTTACATTCCCACCAACAGTGTAGGAGAATTTCCTTTTATCCACACCCTATCCAGCATTTATTATTTATAAACTTTTCATTCTTAACATCCAAGTTTTAATCAACATCGCATCTCTGTTTCTTCTGAATCACAATAGATTTTTCCGTCTGTCTTCTTGTGCACATGTGAGTGCTCAATCGTGTCTGACTCTCTCTGACCCCATGGGCTCCTCTGTCCATGGAATTTTCCAGGCAAGAATATTGGAGCATGTTGCCATTTCATTCTCCAGGGCATCTTCCCAACCCAGGGGTTGAAACCACCTCTCTTGCATCTTCTGCATTGGTAGGCAACTTGTTTACCAGCTGAGCCACCAGGGAAGTCCTCTTCCTGACTGACTATATTTTAAAACTTGTATTTATACCTTTTACTCAGAATGTAAGTTTGTCTTTATATGCCTCCTTTTTTAAGTACTTAAATATTATTTTTACGAATGCCTTACACTGTTCAGTTCAGTTCAGTCACTCAGTCATGTCTGACTCTTTGCGACCCCATGAATCGCAGCATGCCAGGCCTTCCTGTCCATCATCAACTCCCAGAGTTCACTCAGATTCACGTCCATCGAGTCAGTCATGTCATCCAGCCATCTCATCCTCTGTCGTCCCCTTCTCCTCCTGCCCCCAATCCTTCACAGCATCAGAGTCTTTTCCAATGAGTCAACTCTTCCCATGAGGTGGCCAAAGTACTGGAGTTTCAGCTTCAGCATCACTCCTTCCAAAGAAATCCCAGGGTTGATCTCCTTCAGAATGGACTGGTTGGATCTCCTTGCAGTCCAAGGGACTCTCAAGAATCTTCTCCTACACCACAGTTCAAAAGCATCAATTCTTTGGTGCTCAGCTTTCTTCACAGTCCAGCTCTCACATCCATACATGACCACTGGAAAAACCATAGCCTTGACTAGACGGACCTTAGTCGGCAAAGTAATGTCTCTGCTTTTCAAGATTGGTTATAAGTTTTCTTCCAAGGAGTAAGCGTCTTTTAATTTCATGGCTGTAGTCACCATCTGCAGTGATTTTGGAGCCCCGCAAAATAAAGTCTGATACTGTTTCCACTGTTTCCTCATCTATTTGCCATGAAGTGATGGGACCAGATGCCATCATCTTCTTTTTCTGAATGCTGAGCTTGAGGCCAACTTTTTCACTCTCCTCTTTCACTTTCATCAAGAGGCTTTTGAGTTCCTCTTCACTTTCTGCCATAAGGGTGGTGTCATCTGCACACACTGTTACTGACTGACAAAAATGTCAAACCCTAAAACTACAGTGTAACAAGCTAATCCCAGTTCTGTTCACTGTTAGCAATGGTGTTAGCCAACCAGAGGGGGGCCAAGCTCCTATTCAACCCAGACTAACATCCCTTCTGCTCTCTGGCGAGGGGAGTATGACTTTTATCACTGGGAAAATAAACTGCTACAGTTCTCAATTTTACTTACAGAGACAACTACAGGAGATGGAAAGATAGAAAGTGTGAAATTTCACATCTTGGCAAGTTCTTGATGAGGATGGAACTCCATGGAAATTTGTTTGGGTGAATCTTCTTGATTTACTTATATCATCTTTAGTTTTATAATATATAGTCAGCTTATGGGTTTGCATTTCTTCACATAATCAAGTAGAGACTTGAAATTTCCAATGCCACTTGAAGGAAAGGGTGTGTGACTGATGTATAAAGAGGATTGGGGTTGGGGTGGGGGACAAGCCAGTGTTAGGCGGAAGGCTTGGGGAGGAAGACAGCCTCGGGAAATGAACAGTGGTGGGTTCAATAAAGGATTTTAAAGAACAAAGATGCCATTAACATGCACTTCATAGTTTCGGGTCATACTACAATGTGGCTGCTGCAGAAACCCACAAGCCTTCAATAAAAGTGCCATTTAGTACATAAAGCAACCTCGTATTCGAGGTTGTTTAGGGAACACAAGGTAAAAGGATCTATAATGCATATTAAGGTCAACTTGGGCCAGAGAAGAGACCACCTACAGAAGCAGAAACTCAAGACTTCAACAGAAAAAAGAAAATTAAAGCAAGAATTGACCGGAGAAAGGTGATCCCAAGCCCTCCTGGGGAAGACACCCCTTGGTGCATCTATAAATATGTGCATGTGTGTGCATTCAGGTATGTTTTACAAGGTGGCAGAAGATACTGGCTTTCTCATCACACATGTAATGGAACTTGAAACATTTATTAATAAGTTTAAAAGCTGTAAAATTAAGTTAATCCCAAATTCTAAAGAACTTGAGGTTTCCGAGGCAGATAATACTTGGATTACAAAGCAAATATGTCTCAGATCAAATAGTGGTTCTACCTACAGAATTATGAGCTATTTACTGTTTGTTCATATTTCTTTTAAGTATTTGTTTGGCCAGGTCTTAGTTGCAGCATGTGAGATCTGGTTCCCTGACCAGGAATCGAACCCAGGCCCCTTGCATTGGGAGTACAGAGTCTTAGTCACTGGATCACCAGGGAAGTCCTGTGTGCTTATTTTATAAATTGCGTAGCTCACATGGTTTCACTCTCTGCTAATTAAATGAAACTGATGAATTTATATCTTACTCCAGGCATTTCCCCTCATGCAGAAAAAATTCTGTGACCAAGGAGGGGCCACTTCAGGGTGTGGATGCAGGGCAGTGAATAGGTTAGTCTCCTCCAGGCATTTGCAACGCTTCTTCTCCACCTGAACCATCTCCCTGCCTCCCCACCCCAAACACAGTTCACAGTCACTCACGTTGTCAGGTTTAGTAGGGTTACCTCTCCATACTTTTTTTTCCTGTATTGAAGTAGGGTTGATTTACAATATTGTCCTAGAAGAGAATAAGAGATTGAGAATGAATTTGTGACAAGCAGACCTCACAAGTAAGAAAGTAAATCCTAAAGCTTGCTGCTGTTCAGCTGTTGAGTCGTGTCCAACTCTGCAACCCCATGGACTGCAGCACACCAGGCCTCCTTGTCCTTCACTATATCCTGGAGTTTGCTCAAATTCATGTCCATTGAATCAGTGATGCCATCCAACCATCTTATTTTCTGTCATCCCCTTCTCCTCCTGCCCTCAATCTTTCCCAACATCAGGGTCTTTTCCAACGAGTCGGCTCTGTGCATCAGGAGGCCAAAGTACTGCAGTTTCAGTTTCAGCATTAGTCCTTCCAATGAATATTCAGGATTGATTTCCTCTAAGATTGACTGGTTTGCTCTCCTTGCTGTCCAAGGGACTCTCAAGAATCTTCTCCAGCACTGCAGTTCAAAAGCATCAGTTCTTTGATGCTCAGGCTTCATCGTAAAGCTTAGTGAATAAACTAGATCGCATTTGTGATAAAAAGAACATGTCCATTTAGGGGATAATATAGTATATAGTGAGTTGGCCAAAAAGTTTGTTCCAGTTTTCTGTAACATCTTATGGAAAAATCTAAATGAAACTTTTGGCCAATGCAATATATAATCTCAGAATTCAATCTGAGAACAGGACTAGCTCTATAATTTGTGGGTGTCCAGTGTAAAAACCAAAATGAGAAGCCTTCTGTTCCCATTATTGTTATGAATTTTAAGGTAATAGCAAAAGAGCTTTGAAACAATCTCAGGCTCTTCTGAGTGCAGCTTGCATACCATGAAGTCAGCCCTACATAATTATTCCTGTTCTTATGATATTTACATAAAACAAATTTCTGTTTGCTTATAATTGTGTATGATTGGCTGTCATGCTGTCTTCAACTAAAAGTTGCACAATGTCGAGGATTATATCCCATAGATCTACTCCACTCTGGCTGTTATGCATATTACTCATATTCTCCAACACTGATGTTTTCCCATCCATCAAAACTGCTTATAGAAGGTCCATGCCTGGCATGTAAGAAACTCTCAACAAATGTTTAACAGCAAAAATATCTATCCTTTTTAGTCTTAATGAAACATAAGTTTTATTAAAGTCCCTGCATATGTGCTCAGTCATGTCCAACTCTTTGTGACCCCACAGACTATAGCCTGCCAGGCTCTCCTGTCCATGGTAATTTCCAAGCAAGAATACTGGAGTGTGTTGCCATTCCCTACTCCAGAGTAACTCCCCAACCCAAGGATCAAACCCATGTCTCCTGCCTTGGCAGGTGGATTCTTTTACCACTGAGCCACCTGAGAAATCCCAAATAAAGACCCTGGTTAGTGGCAAATAGAAATAAGTATGAGGAAAAGATAAATTTACCATACAATGTGTGCTTTATTATATAAACCTTTGAATATACATGATAGTGTAGAGCTGTATTCTAAAATCTTCCCTCACTTGAGACAAAGGTCAAATTGCATAGTACATTTCAATGATGCTAAATAATATCTCAGCCCACCTTTCAAACCACACCTACAAAGCAATAGAAAATGAAATCTTCTACCCTCTGGAGAAAACTTTTTGAGTCTGAGAGTTAACTACAATTTCTTCTTTCTAGGTCTACTGAGGACACTGATGCCTCTGCTCCCTGAGTAGTAACCAGAGAATGCTGAGAGTTTTCTATGTGACATTGAGCTGTAAGATTCTGTTTTTTGTATTCCTGAATCAAGTCAATGGTTCTATCATGTGTGACTGACTCTGATTGTAGTCCCATCAAATCAGCTCTGCAAAATTAGCTTGATTTTTGTGGAATTTCTCAAGTGCTAGAAATTGTTTTAATCTGCTGCTTTAATTCAGTGATTACCACAATCCCCTGGTACTCACTGACTCAATTTTCCTCAATCCCCATGATGTACCAGGTATTATACTAGACACCTGTCCCTCCATTACTTAAAAGCCAGAAATACTTGGACAAATAAAGTAGAATCTTCTCAGAGAGAACTCAAAGCTATGTACATGTATCATTAAAACATATATTAAGATTACTGGAAATCTATAAATCACATGAATTGCTATTGTGTAAACTCTCTTATTTGCATGGTACTAACCTCAGATATGCAGATGACACCACCCTTATAGCAGAGAGTGAAGAGGAACCAAAAAGCCTCTAGATGAAAGTGAAAGAGGAGAGTGAAAAAGTTGGCTTAAAGCTCAACATTCAGAAAATGAAGATCATGGTATCCGGTACCATCGCTTCATGGGAAATAGATGGGGAAACAGTGGAAACAGTGGCAGACTTTATTTTTTTGGACTCCAAAATCACTGCAGGTGGTGACTGCAGCCATGAAATTAAAAGACACTTACTCCTTGGAAGAAAAGTTATGACCAACCTAGACAGCATATTCAAAAGCAGAGACATTACTTTGCTGACTAAGGTCCATCTAGTCAAAGCTATGGTTTTTCCAGTGGTCATGTATGGATGTGAGAGTTGGACTGTGAAGAAGGCTGAGTGCCGAAGAATTGATGCTTTTGAACTGTGGTGTTGGAGAAGACTCTTGAGAGTCCCTTGGACTGCAAGGAGATCCAACCAGTCCATTCTGAAGGAGATCAACCCTGGGATTTCTTTGGAGGGAATGATGCTAAAGCTGAAACTCCAGTACTTTGGCCATCTCATGCAAAGAGTTGACTCATTGGAAAAGACTTTGATGCTGGGAGGGATTGGGGGCAGGAGAAGAAGGGGATGACAGAGGATGAGATGGCTGGATAGCATCACTGACTCGATGGACGCGAGTCTGAGTGAACTCCGGGAGTTGATGATGGACAGGAAGGCCTGGCGTGCTGCGATTCATGGGGTCGCAAAGAGTCGGACATGACTCAGCGACTGAACTGAACTGAACTGAGGGAGTGGTAGTACTCTTACCTGGAAAAGCCCATGGACGGAGGAGCCTGTTGGGCTGCGGTCCATGGGGGTTGCGAAGAATCAGACACAACTGAGCGACTTCCCTTTCACTTTTCATTTTCACGCTTTGGAGAAGAAAATGGCAACCCACTCCAGTGTTCTTGCCTGGAGAATCCCAGGGAGGAGGGAGCCTGGTGAGCTGCCGTCTATGCGGTCTCACAGAGTCAGACACAACTGAAGCGACTTAGCAGCAGCAGCAGCAGCAGGGAGTGGGAGGAGAGTTGAGGTCTAAGATACAGCTTTTCCTCATTTGCTTCTGAGTTGAGTTTCCATGGCCCGTCACGTTAATCATTCTCTATGATTTATATTTCTCCTTTCAACTGATTAGCAGGTGAACTGATATAAAGCCCTTGAATAAATATGCCTTACATAAGTGGGACTGATTTACTAGGACTTCGTAAAATCAGATCTCCTCAGGGCTCTCACAGCTAAATTTTCTGCAGAAGCACCATCATTAATGTTGATTATACCACTTCACCCTGGAATCTATGACCCATAAAACTTTTGGTTTAATTTTAATTCTACCTATTTCCTTACAAGCTATTTAGAGTACACCAATACAAACTAAGATAGAATACATAACTACAGTATATATCCACTTTTCTTCCCAACTGACTTTCATAGGTCACCTCAAGGTAGAAAATGACACATCCCAAGGCTCAGTTTGAAAAGAGGAGAAAGCTGGAGGCATTAGCTAGAGGGTGTGTGCTCAGTCGCTTCTGTCGTGTCCAACTCTTTGCCATCCAATGGACTATAGCCCACCAGGCTCCTCTAACCATGGAATTTTCCAGGCAAGAATAATGGAGTGGGTTGCCATTTCCTTCTTCAGGGGATCTTCACAGGGATAGAGCCTTCATCTTCTGCAGCTCCTGCATTGACAGGTGGATTCTTTACCACTGAACCACCTGAGAAGCCCAGAAAAAGTGTTGGAGTAGTGGCGGGGTCTTCTATGAGAGAAAACCATAACTATCTGTTGGTGCCAGTTAGGTATGGGATAGGGGAAAGTGGGTGGGAGGTAAAGGCGGTGAAGGGTCAGCAAAATATAGTTGTGTGGTCAAGGAGAACTAGAAGAAATAGCAGATTTGGACTTAACAAATGTCTTTGATTGGGTTCCACACATCTGCTATTTGCAATCTGAGCCATACTGAAATACGCTGAAAATAAGAGAAACTGACTTAGAGACAGAAAGGATGGGCTAGAGAGAAATGGAGAATAAAAGTGCTAGATAGACTAGATCTTAATAACTGTGTGAGTTGATAATGGTAGTTTTCAAATGGTAAAGAATCTGCTTGCAATGCAGGAGACCTGGATTTGATCTCTGGGTCAGGAAGATCCCCTGGAGAAGGGAATGGCAACCCACTCCAGTATTGTTGCCTAGAAAATTCCATAGATAGAGAAGCCTGGCAGGCTACAGTCCACGGGGTCACAGAGTTGGACATGTTTGAGCGACTAACACTTTCACTTTCACATATTTAAATTCATAGGTATATCATTAGAAACTTTGGCTCTGAAACACAGAAGATTCAATCCAAACTGGTTAAGTCACAGTGAAGCTTATTGATTCACTTAACTGGAGGTCTAAAGGTAAACTGGGCTTCATGATAGATTAACAAGCAACTTCAGGTTCCATTTGGTTGCAGTTCTCTTACTTTTCCTCTCTCTAGATCTCATATTCATCCTCAGACTGCGAATAAGATTGTAGTAGCTACTCTGGGTCTTCTTTCTACACAACTTCCTCCACAAAGAGTCAGAGGGTTGCTTCTTTCATTCTTTTTTTGTTTCCCCTGCAGAGGGTTTTTCTTAAATTTTTTAAATATATATATACAAATTTATTTATTTTAATTGGAGGTTAATTACTTTACAATATTGTAATGGTTTTGCCATACATCAACATGAATCTGCCACAGGTATACATATGTTCCCCATCCTGAACCCCCCTCCCTCATCCCTCCCTGTACCATCCCTCTGTGTCATCCCAGTGCACCAGCCCCAAGCATCCAGTATCATGCATCGAACCTGGACTGGTGATTCATTTCATATATGATATTATACAGGTTTCAATGCCATTCTCCAAAATCATCCCACCCTCTCCCTCTCCCACAGAGTCCAAAAGACTGTTCTATACATCTGTGTCTCTTTTGCTGTCTCACATACAGGGTTATCATTACCATCTTTCTAAATTCCATATATATGCATTAGTATACTGTATTGGTATTTTTCTTTCTGACTTACTTCACTCTGTATAATAGGCTCCAGTTTCATCCTCCTCATTAGAACTGATTCAAATGTATTCTTTTTAATGGCCGAGTAATAGTCCATTGTGTATATGTCCCACAGCTTCCTTATCCATTTGTCTGGTGATGGACATCTAGGTTGTTTCCATGTCCTGGCTATTATAAACAGTGCTGTGATGGACATTGGGGTACACATGTCTCTTTCAATTCTGGTTTCCTCAGTGTGTATGCCCAGCAGTAGGATTGCTGGGTCATAAGGCAGTTCTATTTCCAGTTTTTTAAGGAATCTCCACACTGTTCTCCATAGTGGCTGTACTAGTTTGCATTCCCACCAACAGTCTAAGAGGGTTCCCTTTTCTCCACACCCTCTCCAGCATTTATTGTTTGTAGACTTTGGATCGCAGCCATTCTGACTGGCATGAAATGGTACCTCATTGTGGTTTTGAATTGCATTTCTCTGATATGAGTGATGTTGAGCATCTTTTCATGTATTTGTTAGCCATCTGTATGTCTTCTTTGGAGAAATGTCTATTTAGTTCTTTGGCCCATTTTTTGGTTGGGTCGTTTATTTTTTCTGGAATTGAGCTACAGAAGTTGCTTGTATATTTTGAGATTAGTTGTTTGTCAGTTGCTTCATTTGCTATTATTTTCTCCCATTCTGAAGGCTGTCTTTTCACTTTGCTTATAGTTTCTTTTGTTGTGCAGAAGCTTTTAAGTTTAATTAGGTCCCATTTGTTTATTTTTGCTTTTATTTCCAATATTCTGGGAGGTGGGTCATAGAGGATCCTGCTGTGATTTATGTCAGAGAGTGTTTCGCCTATGATCTCCTCTAGGAGTTTTATAGTTTCTGGTCTTACATTTAGATCTTTAATCCATTTTGAGTTTATTTTTGTGTGTGGTGTTAGAAAGTGTTATAGTTTCATTCTTTTACAAGTGGTTGACCAGTTTTCCCAGCACCACTTGTTAAAGAGATTGTCTTTAATCCATTGTATATTCTTGCCTCCTTTGTCAAAGATAAAGTTGTCCATAGGTGTGTGGATTTATCTCTGGGCTTTCTATTTTGTTCCATTGATCTGTATTTCTGTCTTTGTGCCAGTACCATATTGTCTTGATGACTGTGGCTTTGTAGTAGAGCCTGAAGTCAGGCAAGTTGATTCCTCCAGTTCCATTCTTCTTTCTCAAGATTGCTTTGGCTATTCAAGGTTTTTTGTATTTCCATACAAATTGTGAAATTATTTGTTCTAGCTCTGTGAAAAATACCTTTTGATAGGGTAGCTTGATAGGGATTGCACTGAATCTATAGATTGCTTTGGGTAGTATACTCATTTTCACTATATTGATTCTTCTGATCCATGAACATGGTATATTTCTCCATCTATTAGTGTCCTCTTTGATTTCTTTCACCAGTGTTTTATAGTTTTCTATATATAGGTCTTTAGTTTCTTTAGGTAGATATATTCCTAAGTATTTTATTATTTTCATTGCAATGGTGAATGGAATTGTTTCCTTAATTTCTATTTTCTCATTATTAGTGTATAGGAATGCAAGGGATTTCTGTGTATTGATGATTTTCAAGTTCTTTAAAAACAGTACCAAAAAAAAAAAAATCCTTAGAAGCTTCTTCTTCAACCTCATTGGCCCACATTAGATCACAAGCCCACTTATGAAACAATCTAGGCAGAAAAGATGATCTTACCTCTCTTTAGACCAAAACACTCTGAATCTGGAGTTTGGTTAACCTGAGGACTCATTGGACCTGTAATGAGGACCCTACCAACCATCTAATATTGGGCTGTTTTTTCACTGCTGGAAATAGTTACATTTGAGAATATTTGAGTAGCATATTTTGCAATGAAGCTCTTTCTATTGTAAGGGGAAAACTCAAAGATTTACTTATAAATAAATATTTCCTTCTCTTATAATGCTCTTTATTGTTTTTTATTATGGAAATTATATTGCTCCCTTTAGAGAACTGTAAATACAGAAAAGCATAAAGAAGAAAATAAAATTATATGCCATTTCTCTCCACCATGAACATTCTGAAAATCTCTTGCTACTGTTTTCTATGCATATTTGTTTATCCCATATTTATTGGGTGTTAATGACAGAAACCCATTTGGCGTCGATTTAAACAAAAATAGGAATTTATGTAGAGTACTGGGGATGATCCAGCGAACAACAAGGGCAGCAGAACATATAGCGACTGACATTGGAAATTGAGAAGCAAATGGGAACCAACAAATAGAGGCTCTGTCTTGTCTTTTTGTAGCCTGGTTTTCT
Source organism: Ovis aries (assembly GCF_016772045.2). Taxonomy (NCBI): domain Eukaryota; kingdom Metazoa; phylum Chordata; class Mammalia; order Artiodactyla; family Bovidae; genus Ovis; species Ovis aries. The sequence goes on from NC_056062.1 coordinate 48,733,472, forward strand.
TGGCTTTGGCATGTGTGCATGCTAAGCCACTCCAGTTGTGTCCAACTCTTTGCAACCCTATGGACTGTAGCCCACCAGGCTCCACTGTTCATGGGATTCTCCAGGCCAGAATACTGGGGTGGGTTGCCATGCCTTCCTCCAGGGGATCTTTCCCAACCAGATATCACTTTGGCACACTGACAGTCAAATATGGTCACCTCATAGGTCCCAACTCTACACCTTATTCTTTCTACCACTTATTAAAATCAAGCCTTCATTCCTGAAATGGTCAATAACTTTCCCCACGCTCATGCCAAGAGTCCCTCCTTTGTCCAATCAGCTGTGGGAAGGGAGCACTCACATAAGATAACATGGCTGCTGAGGGTCACTGTGTGTGGGTAGAGGAGCATTTGTTAGTGAAAGAGAACTACTGTTCCCTGGACAATGCCCCTGAAGTTTACTACTATACTACTATCCTACCCCTACTGCTACTATTGTCGTTACTACTGAGACATAACACTTACCGTTGACATATATACATTGTCATGTGTAAAACAGATAGCTAGTGGGAACCTGCTGTATAGCACAGGGAGCTCAGCTCAGTGTTCTGTGATGACCTAGCGGGGTAGGATGGTGGGTAGGGTGGGAGGGAGGTCCAACAGGGAGGGGATATATGTATGCATATAGCTGATTTACTTTGTACAGCAGAAATTAACACAATATTGTAATGCAATTATATTCCAATAAGTGAATATATATATATATATATATATATATATATATATATATATATATATAATTGAGATCATCCTGAACATTAAGTTGTATAACTTGTCTTTCAAAAAACTCCCAAGCACTCTAACATGAACCTCTGTCTTTTTGTTGTTCAGTCTCCAAGTCAAGTCGGACTCTTTGTGAAACTATGGACTGCATGCAGCATGCAAGGAACCTCTCTCTTATGTGATTCTAAGTGCTCCCCAAACATCATCTTCAGTGGCTGTTTAATATCCCTTCAAATGAATAAACCACAACTTAGTTGTACCATACCTTTGTTGGAGAATGAATGTTTACATCATTTCCAATTTTCTGGTATCATAAGTAATACTTGAATAAATATTTTTGCAAAGTGGTTCTTGCCTTCACATTGACTTACTCCCATAAAATGGAATCTTTATAGTGGTAAATGTGAGGGTGCAAAACTTCGTTTTGAGACTTGATGAAAGTGAAGTGAAAGTGTTAGTCGCTCAGTCATGTCCAACTCTTTGCAACCCCAGGGACTGTAGCCCTCCATGTTTCTCTGTCCATGGGATTTCTCAGGCAAGAATTCTGGAGTGGGTAGCCATTCCCTTCTCCAGAAGAATCTTCCCAACCCAGGGATTGAACGCAGGTCTCCTGCATTGCAGGCAGATTCTTTACCATCTGAGCCACCAGGGAAGCCTAAGACTCAATGCACATTGCCAAATGGTTTTCCAAAAAGATTGTATTAAATTACATTTCTTGTAGCAATGTCTGCAAGTTCTCATTTTGTAGGAACTGAGTGATTGACATACACACCCACATATTTGATAATATATCTAATTATCCAGAGTATTCCCTTTAATGAATTATATGTCACTGTATCGGAACAATTTCATAGGTGCTTAGAATTTATTCTGTTATTAAAGTAGAATTCCCAAACATTGCCTTCTCTCTACATCCTGCCAATCCATCCCTGGGTTGGAAAGATCCCCTGGAGTAGGAAATGATAACCCACTCCAGTATTCTTGCCTGGAAAATTCCATGGACAGTGGAACCTGGTGGGCTATAGCACATAGGGTTGCAAAGAATCAAACACAGCTGAGCATACACACTGTGTATATATTATATTATATAACATCTTTCTTTGATTAATATATAACATTATATTATATAACATTTTTCTTTGATTCACAAAGAAAGAGAGCCTCAGAAAAGCAGTATTACTTCTCAGATTTCTTCTTTTAAAAGATGTTATATAATACTCTTCTGTCATGGAGATATTTTGAAATTAATTAATTTGATATATTGGCATGTGCATAGAAAAAATTTGAATAAACATACACCAAGTTGTTAACAGGTTATCTCCAAGAGAACATGAGACACTTACTTGCTAATCCTATATATTTTGTAAAGCATGATTTCATTTGACAGTGAGCATATGCTATTTCAGTAAACAAGAAAAACAATTCATATTTTTTAAATAATTAGGTTTAATTTATTTACATTCATTTTATCTGAATTAAATGATCACTTCTTTGATGATATTTAGGAGCTATTTTTAATTCATCAGCAAAAACTTTATCCATCAAGTGGGTTATCTCTGAGGTGACTCATCAGGTTTCTGTACTTATTTGTGTTAGATATTTTAGAGGATTATATCCTCTGAACTTCAAAGGATGCATAGTACTGAGGGTCTTCAGTTTCAACATAACACAAATGCATTGATGATGCCCCAGGAAACTTGAAGAGGAGAGTAATGTAGATTCATAATGATGTAGAGTTGCAAATAATATAATTATAATCCAACCTTCTTTGCCTTGTTGGTCTCTCTTGCACTGGCCTATTTAGAAAAATTCCTGGAAGGGGGAGCTTAGAGGCTCATGAGGGAGCATTCTCTATGACTGTGATTTTGCTGAGAAAACTTCCCTTATAAATTCAGCTGCAACTTACCTTGATGTAGCAGCCATCTACACTCAGCAGTCCACCCCCACTCTGCCCCTGGAGCTATGCACTGGGCTGTGTGTCCAGCCCTATGGCTCTCTCCACTTTTAAGAGCTGACAAGGGCTGTTTGTTAGTTTTGTGGTATAATTCTGACAACACTAGTTAGAAGGAGTTGACCTGAGAACATGCTGAAGAATAAGTGGGATGGCACACAAATTGTTTTTCAAAATGAATCTTCATTAGTTTCATATAATGTTAAAGCACAAAAGACTTTTTAATTTCCTTTACAGGAGCAAAGGAAAAGTTAACCGGCTTTAGATGAGGGATGAAAAAGTGTTTAGTCTTACTGAGATATATTTTTAAAGGAAAGACCAAAATATTTAGTAGATAACCTAGGTTGTAGTACATATCCAGATAGGAAAGCAAAAAAAAAAAAAAAAACTTGGTAGCTTCCGCTAATTCTGCTGACAAGTCCAAAGTATGGGGCCTTTTCAGAGGTGACTACCCTCTAATGAGACTGCCACAGTGTTCTGCTGCTACTGCTGCTGGGTCACTTCAGTCATGTCTGACTCTGTGTGACCCCATAGACAGCAGGCTCCCCCATCCCTGGGATTCTCCAGGCAAGAACACTGGAGTGGGTTGCTACTGGGAGCCAGCACGGGAGATCCCACCCATGACAAGGTCATGTGAAGGAGATCTGATAAGCAAGGCTTTAGGACTCGAGGGACTCCCTGGGCTGATCCCACCCATGACAAGGTCATGTGGAAGAGACCTGATGAGCAAGGTGGATCAGTACTCAAGGGACCCCCTGGACCTGCTCAAGCATCTACCCCCAAAACCAGAATCTGTCTGTCTTACTATTTTATGTCTTTCACCAACTCTTCTGACATTAACAGGGGGCTATCCCTGACCACCTTTTTCTGGAAAAAGTTAATTTAGGGCTTTAGTTAATAAGTCTCCTGGACATGAAAGGAGTGTTTCAATTCAGACCCCTCTGATGGCTTTCTAGCTTGCCTGACGGTTTTATCCAGACTCTTGCATCTACGCATGTGATTGTTTACAGCCTCCCAACCATGAGAGACATGGGAAACCTAAAACATTCTAAAAATATAGAGCCTTTCAAAGAGTTTAAAACTATTAGAATAGTGCTGGTGTAGGATTTCATTGTTGAGCCAATGCTTGCTGCCAAGTTCCCATATCTCTTATCCATTGTGTACCTAGGAGTGCATTAGTTAACATAGTTGGAATGTAAGAAAAACAAGTAGTAGCCTTGGAATTAACCACATCAGACCTTTGAGCTAATAAGTTCTTTCTTTGATGTAACCCACTACACCTTTGCTCCATGAGAATGTAACTTTGTTTAGTATACTCTGAGGCTGACACAGATTAGAGGTATAAAGAAAAAAACACTTCAGGGGAAAACAAGTGTTTTGGTTGATCAACATTTATCAAGGAAAGAGTCATAAAATGTTAACAGGCCTCCTGGCCAGAAGATAATGTATATAACATGAGACCCTTGTTTATGGAAAGGCATACAGAAAAAAATCCTGGTTTCAATAAGGTCAAAACTGCTGGAATGTTTGGGCTGATTCTGCATGACCTTGCATCCTTCATTTCCCTCTATGTACAAGTCAGGGTATAAAAGCTCCTTTTGAAATTAAAGTTACGGGCCTCACTCACTGAAGCTTGGTCTCCCCATGTCATTCATTCATTTGCCAACGTTGTCCATCCTGAGGGTATCCCTGGACTCTGCTGAGGCTGGACCCCAGCAGGTTACCATTTCCTTCTCCAATGCATGAAATTGAAAAGTGAGAGTGAAGTCTCTCAGTCATGTCTGACTCTTCACAACCCCATGGACTGCAGCCAACCAGGCTCCTCTATCCACGGGATTTTCCAGGCAAAGTACTGGAGTGGGGTGCCACTGCCTTCTCCAGCCACAGTGTTCTAACAACTCTCTACTCTAGGACAGAACCTGGAACTGAAAGGCCTTACAGTGTAGAAGATAATGGTGAGACTACAAAATGGTCACCCTAACTGTGCCATGGTGCTATGGGTTTAGTGCCCTTACTGGGTAGTTGGTTTCCCTTGATTCCATTACCACTATTTTGCAGCCTTCTGATAATTAAAATGACAGGATACTGAAGTGGGATGGGGGGGTGGGGGGGACGGGGGAGCCTTTGCACAAATCTATCCCAACTGGAGAGTGTTTGCCACTTTGACTTGAGTCATTAATTAGCATCCTTAGGGCTGAGTTCAGCCAAGGACAAGTCTTGAACTATCATCTAAAGACAGTGTTTCTCCTTCTGAGCCACTGGGATATGGTGAAGACTTTGCCAAAAGATCTTGCCAAGATTCAGGTGTTGGGTCTCCCTGGTTTTCTCCAGTGTCACAATTCTAATTCCAGTTCCTTTAATAAGCATATGATCTTTTGATCATTCCATTGTTTCAGTTTTGAAATTAGTAACTGAACAAAAATGACTAATAATTCCTCCACTCAGAAGATGGACAAGTCTTTCTGCTCATTTTGTGCTGCATAAGGTTCCTTAGCTCTCTCTTCCATGATTTAGATGACAACGGGAAAAGCTTCCAGAAAAGTTATTAGAAAGTGGAATAGTGAAATTCATAAAGATTTTGTACCAGCTTTTGAAAGAGAAAGAAATTTTCCCATATAGGCTGAGTAGGAGGGATATTATAGACATTACTGTCGAAGAAAAGAGAAGATAGTGAATAAAATATGGTCTACAGTTGCAGAGATTACCTTGAAGATGAAAAAGAAATCATGTTCTTCTGAATTAAGAACAGAAAAGGGAGCTTTGGGAAAGGAAAAAGAAGCTTTTTTGGAAAAGAGAGCTTTGAGTATATGAAAGTATTAGAGTGGTGTTTTAGTTTTCTATGCATGCTATGACAAATGGTCACAAGCTTAATAACTGAAAACAACACAAATTTATTTCCTTATAGTTATGGAGCTGAGAAGTCTGGTCGGGTCCCTTTGAGCTAATAGCATGGTAGGGCTGCATTTTCCTGGAAGCTTTAGAGGAAAATATGTTTCTTTGCTTTTTCCAACTTCTAAAAGTGTTCACATTTCTGGCTCATGGCCCCCTCCCTATATTTTCAAAGCCACAGCAACCAGTTGAGTTTTTCTCACATTATGTCACTCTGACCCTCCTCTGTCTCCTTTCTCATTTAAGGACACTTATTACCTTGACCTCACCTGAAAAATCCAGGATAATTTGCCTAAAGTCATTTTTCACAACCTTAACTCCATCTGCAACCTAATCCCCTCTTGCCGTGTAATGTAACATAGCCACAAACGTTGGAGATTAAGACATGGACATCTTTGGAAGATCATTATTCTGCTAACCACAGATACGAAACTGAGGAAACTTGGGTAGAGTAACTTGCTTTTAATTAATGAAACTAAAGATTTAATTTTTTCTCAAGTTAAAAAAAAAAAAAGGATGAGGCTGGGGTTATCTTCATTTTCAAGAATCTAAAAAAAGCACACACCACCTGCAGCAGCTTTGGCAGGCATTCACTGTCTAGCCTGACATGCTAGCATTAACTCTATACCCTGGTATAAAGACCACTTTGCTTACCTGTGATGGGTTAGTTCCTTATTTATACTTTCTCATTTAACACCTATTTCTCCCTTAGACTGTAAATAACATAGTGGGGGTGGGAGGAGATTATGTCTGTTTTGTTCACAGTTGTATCCCTTGCATCTAGCATACATTAATAGGCTCTAAGTGAGTATTTATTGACAAATCTAAATAAATCCTACTGGACAGTATGACATTTCCAGGCTTGTAAAATGAAAATGGTTTTACTTGTAAGACTCAAGAGCTTCCACAATCAGCTTAGAGCAGGGTTTCCCCCAATATGGTTCAAAGCCTCTCTCTCCTAAGCCCACCATGCTTGTGGTCTGCCTCCCCTTGATCAACATATACTGTTCCAGATTAGTCCTGGTCAACTAAAGACTTGCTAAGATGGTGTTTATCTTCATATCTGGTGTCTCAATTTTCTTACTAGAGTTCAAACCCCTGATTTCAAAGTCCTGGAATAGACTTTTTTTTTCCCCAAAAGTACCCAACAGCTTGTCCCCAAGACAGAGATTATGTTTAACAGCTTTACTGAGGTTATAATTGAAATACAAAACCCTGTATTTCAGTTGTTTAAAGTATACCATACGATGAGTTCTGACAAACATATCCACCCCTGATTGGGTGATAAACATATCCATCACCTCCAAAAGTCTTTTTCTGCCCCTTTGGGTTGTTTTCTTTTTTCTTTTTGTTGTTGTTGTTAGCTTTTATTGTGATGAGAACACTTGATATGAGATCTACCACCTTAATGTATTTTTAAATGTACAAGATAATATTGTTAACTATAGGCATGATATTACAGAGCAGATTTTATAGTGGGATCTCAGAGAGCAATGCTTTTCTTCTTCCAGAGTCTATAATTTGAGCCATGAGGTGCTCATTGCAGGGTTTTGGAGCAGCATCTTCCACAGGACCTTCTGTCTCTTTTCTCTGGGTGAAGTCATCCTTGAAGGATCGAGGTCGCCCTGACTCCAGAGTGCCTCTTGGGGACAATGTTTAATCAACAACAGTCATTACCTCATATTAAATTCCAGCCACAATACTATGTGCAATCTGGTCATGACCCTCGCAATTCAAATTCCAGTGACTTGGATTACATCATTCTGAGCTACATAGTTTCTTCAGACATGAAGTTGGCTCTCCTGAGATCAAACACTGAGATCAGGGAGCTTGCTAAGGGCTGCTTTTCTACTTGAAGTAATAGATCTGTGCTTATCTGTCCAGGTCTTTTTGTGCTTATCTAAAAAAATGAGACCATGAACATGGATTTGGAGTATAGTCTGTGATAATCCAAAGTAATAAAGGTGAATCAATCTTTAGTGATTTAACCTTTAATCATATAAGATATTTTAAGAATTTAAGTAGCTTAAAATATTAAATACATAATGTTCATTTAATTTTGCTCATTAGAAGGTAACTCCATTCAGAACCCCATCAATTCTGATAAGAGATGCATGAGAGCTTATGAGTCTTAAAAGGAAGAACTTCATCAACCTTTGAGGAGAAATAATGGTTTCTTATCTCACTCCCTACAACAGAGAAAATTCTAAATAAACTGAAGAACTAGACATAAAATTAAAGAATATAGAAAAATGGAACCAAATATTCATCAAACATTTAAAAGAAATGTCTACATGTGGATGTAACAAGAGACATTACAAAATAAAAGATTGAAAGTCTTTATCCACATAAAACACTTAAACACCTCTAACTTAAAAACAGAGAAGAAGAGTCAAACAGTACGTTGGAAGAAAGCATTGTTATACTAGAAAGGATGATTAATTTTTATATATAAAGGGCTAACATATTTTAGGAAGAAAGGCAGCAAGATCTGATAGGAAAGAGAGCAAAAGATGAGAATACTCTTGGGACTCTTGGAACAGAGTTCTGCCCTTAGTGACATTTCAGCCCCATGGAGAAAGAAAGGCTCAGATAGAGAAAAGAGACACAGAAAATAAAAGGAATGCTAAAATATACATGGGGCTTTTCTGATGACTCAGCATATAAAGAATCCATCTGGAATGCAGGAAGCATAGGAGACCTGGGTTCTATTCCTGGGCCAGGAAGATCCCCTGGAGGAGGAATATGGCAACCCACTCCAGTATTCTAGCTTGAATGACATAAAAAATAGTTTTGGAAGTATTTGATATCATTAATAATACCACTGCTGATAAGAATTTGGTAAATAAGCCTTCTTATACACGGCAAATAGGAGTCAAATTATTACCATTTTTAAAAAACCAGAATGCTCATTTATTAATTGACCATGAGAAATAGAACAGTCAGGAGTTCCAAATATTATTCTGACTTAGCACACCCTCCCTTTTAGGCATTGGGGTTGTCTGGATTGTTACCACCTTTTTGGACAGAAAATTTTCAAATTATCTTAAGAATTCTAATGTAGGAACTCTAAATTCATATTCTTCAATTCTTATTATTTTTCTGGGCACCAAATCAAAAGAAAAGATTTTGTGTCCAGGAAAAAAATACAGACAAAGATTTTCATAACACCATTAGTGATTATAAAGGGAGCAAAAGATTGGAAGAAACTTAAATGGCCAAATTATAGAGAAATTATGCTTCCTTACCTTCATAAAATATTATAAATCCATGAAAGATAATTTTCATGAAAAGTATTCTACTGAGCAAATTTTGAAATCTAAAATTATATAGATACTAAAATTAAAAGTCCAAGTTCCAGTGGTCATGGAAAGACCATGGCTCCTTCAGGCTCCTTCAGCCTGCGTGGATATGAGAGTTGGACAGTGAAGAAAGCTGAGTGCCAAAGAATTGATGCTTTTAAACTGTGGTGTTGGAGAAGACTCTTGAGAATCCCTTGCACTGCAAGGAGATCCAACCAGTCCATCCTAAAGGAGATCAGTCCTGGGTGTTCATTGGAAGGACTGATGTTGAAGCTGAAACTCCAATACTATGGCTACCTCATGTGAAGAGTTGACTCATTGGAAAAGACCCTAAGGCTGGGAAGGATTAGGGGCAGGAGGAGAAGAAGACAACAGCGGGTGAGATGGCTGGATGGCGTCACCAACTCAATGGACGTGGGTTTGGGTAGACTCTGGGCGTTGGTGATGGACAGGGAGGCCTGGTTTGCTATGATTCATGGGGTTGCAAAGAGTCGGACATGACTGAGCGACCGAACTGAACTGAAAATTAAAAGTTGTAATAAATTAGCCCTACCTAAATATGAAAAATTTAGCAGAAGTGGTTTTGATATCACCATTGTGGTAATGTTGTTGTTTATAATAATTCACTTGGCTCATAACTGTAAGATGGTTATACCTCCATGGCCTTCTGGCTCTAGATTTAGCCATGTGACTTGGCTTTGGCCAGTGAAAATATGGCTTCCCAGATGGTGTTAGTGGTAAAGAACCCACCTGCAAGAGACATAAGAGACATGGGTTCGATCCCTGGGTCAGGATGATCCCCTGAAGGTGGGCATGACACCCTACTTCAGTATTCTTGCCAAGAGAATCCCATGGACAGAGGAACCTGACAGACTACAGCCCATGGGGTCTCAAAGAGCTGCACACAACTGAAGCAACTTAGCACAGTGAAATGTGAATAGACATGCATGCTCTCTATCCCAGGAGACGCTCTGATGAAATTGCATCATTGGATCAGCCTTTTGCACTTCTGCCCTCTGCCATGAGGACAGCATGTCCCAAACAGGGACTGCTCCTTCAGCCTGCATCCCCTATAATATGATCCAGAAATCAATGTATAATTATGAGTCACTGAAGTTTTAAATTCTTTGACTCTTCAGCAAAGGCTGATTAATACAGAAACTGTGTATTTATTTTTTAGAATACTGTATTTTCAGAAATGTACTGGTAAGCATTTAATGATTTTCAAAGTTTCAAATATAAATAAGTGCCTCTGCCTAAAACTTAAGAACAGCCCAAGAGGGAAATGAAAATTGCTATTCTCAAACAAAATGGAGGATCATGTCTAGGTACCATGGGAAATTATCATGACCAGTCCTGAGGAATAAAAAATAATTTCAGTTAGAGTCAATAACTTTTTTTCACTCTTCAACTTAGTTTACTTTTTGTTTTTCTTTTTGAAAACAAAAAGGAAAGCCATTTGGGACAGAGAGAGGAGAATGAACTATGAAGATCCAGATTTGGAAACAATATCCTTCTAAAGTGCAATCTTTCCTTCTCTATTTTGATCTTATTCTTTCCAATTAATGTTCTCATTATCTCAGAATAACAGGAATCAGCTCTGCTACTATTATGCCACCAATGAGTGCAGTGGCTTTTCACACTGGCAAGGGTAACAGCAAAGGACCCCTACTGTTGAAAGTACAAAATGGGTCCTTAATAAATAGTAACAAATAATACTCAAAATGTCCATTGGAGACAGTATTTCTCTTGTTCCAGAAATGAGAGTAAGAATCTATCAATAAACTCACCATTGCCAATTACATATCTAAAATAGTGTATGAGAGATTTTATCTTAGGGGAAATAGAGAGATTTCTTTTAATGAAGGACAACCCAAGAGTGAAACTTTGGCATTGGTTTCAGAAAAGACATTGAGAAGTGAACCACGAGTTCCTTGGCAAACATGAGGATAATCACTTCATCATCAGTTGATACTAACGAATACTGGAATGTATGTATTTATTTAATAAAATGTCATTTTGCATCTGTTGAATCTCAAAGTACCAGGTGAAGAAGTTAGACACATATTCCGCTTTTCCAGAACCTTCAGAGACTAATGATCCTAGCCTTCATCAGCCATATAATCGAGTGGGGGGAAAGTCAAAACAGCATGTAACTAGGGAAAAAAGAGTTGCTGTGGGAAAACACAGCAGAAGAAACTCAGTGGGAGTAAGAGTGAGTCCAGGATGGCTTTTCAGAGGAAATAAAGATTAAGTTCCTTTTCAAAGGATCCGTAGGAGTGACCCAGGACAATAGGAGGATGAGGACGCTATGATAGAGAAGGGTCTTATAACCAAAAGTAGGGTCTGGCTGCTCGCTACTCTAAAGGCAATAAAGAGGCAAGGTTGGTGGAAAGAAGAGTTTGCTTTATTTCTGATGCTAGCAATGAAGGTGAGAGAGGGTGGATTTCTGTCTAAAGACCGACTCCCCAGTACTGACAACAAGTAGGCAAGAGTTTTTATAGCCAGAGGGAGGGTGCTACATGCAGAAAACAGCATAGGGAGCTGTGACAGTTACCTTGACATTGGTCATGTGGTGATCTGACCAACATCATCTTGATTGTTTTAGGTACAGTTAGTCTTTAATTCCAGATTGATTTGTCTCCATTTCTTTGAGGCCAGTTCTCAGAATTGTGGCAGCTTATGTCATGGCTACAACCTGGTCGTCATGTACCCCTTCTTCCACCTTGTAGGGGTTTCAATATCTACAAAACAGCTCACAGGATATGACTCAGAATACTATCTATAGCCCTCAAGAAGGAACTAAAAGTCCTTGACTAGTTCAGTGTTAGTGAGGGATGATCAAGGGAGCAGGCTGGATTGTTGGCAGAGTCTGGACCATTCAGGGGCTTCACTCATGTAAAGGAGTTGGGACTTTGCCATAAAAAGAATGGGATGCCAATCAAAAATTTTAAGCAGAAACATTAATGATCAGATTTATGTCTCAGTGAGTTCACTTCAATTAATATGGCAATAAGTGGGCCATCACAGTAGAGCACAGAAAAGAAATGATGTATCCAGAAGTGGCGTGAAGGCAGGAAAGATGAAAAGTAGATGGATTCAAGATATACTTAAAGGGCAGTATCAATTGTATTTATTGGAATCTACCAGCTCACTCCTGTTGCTTTGTCATTATACTCCCCCTTATCACGTTAAAATTTGGCTTCCCAGACAGTCTTCTCACTGGGAGAAATGACCCTTGCCCAGCTGATTGCTGTATTTAGACAAGTAGATTTCTTGCTGCTGCTGCTGCTAAGTCGCTTCAGTTGTGTCCGACTGTGTGCGACCCCATAGATAGCAGACTACCACGCTCCCCCGTCCCTGGGATTCTCCAGACAAGAACACTGGAGTGGGTTGCCATTTCCTTCTCCAAGGCATGAAAGTGAAAAGTGAAAGTGAAGTCACTCAGTCGTGTCTGACTCTTAGCGACCCCATGGACTGCAGCCTCCCAGGCTTCTCTGTCCATGGGATTTTCCAGGCAAGAGTAGTGGAGTGGGTTGCCATTGCCTTCTCCAGTAGATTTCTTATTACCTGCTAATAAGTAATATTTCTAGTTAGACACTTCAGATTCTTGGGTGCTTATTTAGTAAATTTAAATCAGGATTTCCAAGTCTGATGAACTCTAGAACTCCAACAAGATAGTCTGGTTCTGCAAGACCAAGAGTTTATTTCTTAGATTGGAAATTTGCCCAAGTCTGGCCATCATGTGAGTCCTCCAGGCAGGGGCTCTGCCATGCACACCTACATCACTGGGTACCATCCTTAAACTTCTACTGAGGCCTTGAGCCATTAATTAGTGCTGGTCTCATATAGTTCAGAGAGCAAGAGTAGTACCAGGAGATAAAGCAGCTGAATATTAGAAGAAACTTCACTAAAGTAGACCAATGATAAATTGAAGTTCCTCCAGATCTTGAATGCTTCCAGTCATGGTTCCATAACCATCAAGACTGCTGAGAAATGTCAACCACAAGCTGGGTCTAGAGAGGGGAAATGCAGGTGCACAGGCTATCTTCAAAAGGAAGATTTATGCCATCATAACATAAGACCCTGATGTAGGGAAAGACTGAAGACAGGAGGAGAAGGGGATGACAGAGGATGAGATGGCTGGATGGCATTACTGACTCAATGGACATGAGTTTGAGCAAACTCTGTGAGATGGTGAAGGACAGGGAAGCCTGCCTGGTGTGCTTCAGTCCATGGTGTCACAAAGAGTTGGACACAATTTAGCAACTGAAAAACAACAATCCATTTCAAGGCCTCAAAGCAAACAGCTTCATAAGTAAATTTTATCATCCCTCAATCATTTTACCTTTTTTTGATTTTGCAAGTAGCAATGTCATTTGAGATAATCCGAAAATAATTGTTCAAGACTTGCCTTCAATCACTTACTGTTATATGTATTTCCTCATGATTGGCTGAGTGGCTCAAAATACAAATCCATCTAAATTAGTAACTCCTAGAACTTCCCTGGTGGTCCAGTGGTTAAGAACCCATGCTGCCAATGCAGGGGGCGTGGGTTTGATCCCTTGTTGTTGGGGAACTAAGATCGCACATGCCACATTGTCAAAAAGATTATAAATAAATAAGTAACTCCCATTATACTCAATGCATTATGAATGTTTCCTTCATACTATTTTTATCATTTTCAGTTATAAATTTGTCAAATAACTTTCTTTAAGACTCATTTATTCCACTAGGCTTGTTTTGCTCATTACTGTACTCTCAGTGTCTGGTATCTGGTAAGCACTCAATAAATCTGTATTGGTTAGTTGGGTGGGTGACTGATTGCATGGGTTAGAAAGTTAGATTATATGACTATAAAAGTCTGTGGTTTTATGATAGCTCATATTTCTGCAGATAAAGATTTCTATGCAGTCTAGATGATCCTGATGGATTTTATCCTGCTTCACCACAGTGAGAAATATACTGTGAATAAAGCAAAAGCTCTGAGCAGTTAAATAGTTTTCTGTAGATCACACCATCATGGTTCATCAACTCTAGAGCTGGACTAGCTCCATGGCTTATTAAGTGTATGACTGTGAACAAGTCACCTAAAGTCTCTGTGTGGCAGATTTCTCATTCCTAACTTGAGGATAACTGAAGTCCCTCCTACCTTGTGAGATTGTTCCAGGATGTAAAGTCCTTTGGAGAGTGTCTGGCACACAGGAAGTGTTACATGTATGTGAGTTATTATTATACATAATTGAGAATGATCTTGTCTTTCTGATTCCTGGGATCATGAGTCCAACTTGTTATTCAACACAGGTAAAATGTCACTTTCTGTGCTAGCCAGGAGTCTAGATCTTGAGAATGCAAAACCGATTTAGACAGAATTGAAGGGAATGAAGTCCAGGAACGAAAAATAAGTCAGAAGACAGATGTCATTATGACATTATGATAAATATTGCTGCTGAACTAAACATCAAGTGCTCCAGGAGTATGCATAGCAAAATGACCAATTTTGTTGGAGGCGAGATGAGGACAACTTCATGGAAAAGTTGTCATCTCAGGTGGGCCATGAAGGATGAATGAGTTAGGCGGGTACAGCAGATTCATATTTAAGACACCCCTTCTTCCCTAAAAATAGAAACTTACGTTTTCAAAAACCTCACAGGGATCCCTGATCATTGAGGTGAACAGATCTTCTCTACCCTAGTCCCCGTGGGATATATCAGGATTGATTTAAACCAGTCCTAGTACTATCTGTCCTTTTAGCCATCAAAGGTTTCAACTGTCACATTAGATGTGTGGAAAAGCAACCCTCCCTGAGCTAAGCAGCCAGCACCTTATAATTAGAAGGCGACTGTTTGCTTTTCCCCTCCTCCATCTGCACGGTACCAGATACAATGCTTGGAAGGAGACGCAGCAGAGGCAAAAGCCAACGGGCCTCAGAGGAGGGATCAGGGAGATGGAGGGAGCCTTCATCCCCGATCCTCTAGTTAAATCACCAGAGCAGCCTGGAACGTCCTGCCTTTAGTCTTACAGAAAAATACACCCTGATTTGTTTAAACCACTGTGGTCAAGGGTCAAGTTCTCTGTTACTTAACAGCTGAAAGCATTCCTAACCCAAAGAAACAAATTAGAGATGTATTTCAAGCAGAGCAATGTCTGTGCTCCAATATTTTGGCCACCTGATGTGAAGAGCCAGTTCATTAGAAAAGACTCCGATGCTGGGAAAGATTGAAGGCAGGAGGAGAAGGGGATGACAGAGGATGGGACAGTTGTATGGCATCACAGACTCAATCCACATGAGTTTGAGAAACTCTGAGAGATAGTGAAAGACAGGGAAGCCTGACGAGCTGCAGTCGATGGGGTTCGAAAGAGTCGGACATGACTGAGCGACTGAACAACAATGTCTATGCAGAGGGTCTGTTTTGCCAATAGGGAGAACATGAGCTTAGAAAGGCAGGAGTGAGCATGGATCACAGAAGAGAGAAGAGATTGTGACACAGCAGGAAATGAGGATAAAAGTGAAAGCCCCGGGATATTTTGTTTCTGAATTTGGAGTTGTATCTTATTGATAATTACAAGCCAACAGGGAAATGTATGCAGTTAAGTGACATGCTCAACATTGCTTCCCAGGTGGCTGCCAAGCAGGAGACCTGGGTTTGATCCCTGGGTTGGGAAGATGCCCTGGAGAAGGAATTGGCAACCCACTCCAGTCTTCTGGCCTGGGAAATCCCATGGTCAGAGGAACCTAGCGAGCTATACTTCAAGGGGTCGAAAGAGTCAAACACAACTCAATGATTAAACCATCACCACCAAGCTTCTGCAGGACCCTCAACCTGGCAAAGTCACAATATTCTCACCCATACAGCATTCTCAATAATACAATTATTTTAGGTTATGTAACACACAGTTCAGTTCAGTTCAGTTCAATAGCTCAGTCGTGTCTGACTCCTTGTGACCCCATGAATCACAGCACGCCAGGACTCCCTGTCCATCACCAACTCCCAGAGTTCACTCAAACTCATGTCTATCGAGCCGGTGATGCCATCCAGCCATCTCATCCTCTGTCGTCCTCTTCTCCTCCTTCCCCCAATCCCTCCCAGCATCAGGGTCTTTTCCAATGAGTCAACTCTTCGCATGAGGTGGTCAAAGTATTGGAGTTTCAGCTTGAGCATCAATCCTTCCAAAGAACACCCAGGACTGATCTCCTTTAGAATGGACTGATTGGATCTCCTTGCAGTCCAAGGGACTCACAAGAGTCTTCTCCAACACCACACTTCAAAAGCATCAGTTCTTCAGCACTCAGCTTTCTTCACAGTCCAACTCTCACATCCATACTTGACCACTGGAAAAACCATAGCCTTGACTAGATGGACCTTTGTTGGCAAAGTAATGTCTCTGCTTTTGAAGATGCTATCTAGGTTGGTCATAACTTTTCTTCCAAGGAGCAAGCGTCTTTTAATTTCATGGCTGCAATCACCATCTGCAGTGATTTTGGAGCCCCCCCAAAATAAAGTCTGACACTGTTTCCACTGTTTCCCCATCTATTTGCCATGAAGTGATGGGACCAGATGCCATGATCTTCATTTTCTGAATGTTGAGCTTTAAGCCAACTTTTTCACTCTCCACTTTCACTTTCATCAAGAGGCTTTTGAGTTCCTCTTCACTTTCTGCCATAAGGGTGGTGTCATCTGCATATCTGAGGTGATTGATATTTCTCCCGGCAATCTTGATTCCAGCCTGTGCTTCTTCCAGCCCAGTGTTTCTCATGATGTACGGTACATATAAGTTAAATAAGCAAGGTGACAATGTACAGCCTTGATGTACTCCTTTTCCTATTTGGAACCAGTCTGTTGTTCCATGTCCAGTTCTAACTGTTGCTTCCTGACCTGTACATAGGTTTCTCAAGAGTTATATACCACTTATTATATGACAGGAAGTTCCTAAGTGCTTTACAAATACTGCTAAATTTAATCTTCATGTTTAACCCATAAATACTATTACCATTCCTGTTCTATAATATTGCCTCACTTATTATTATATATTGTTGTGGGAATTAATTGAAAACCATGCTTGGAAAATGCTTAACACAGTGTCTGACGTGTTGAAAACCCTCAGTAGGAAATTAACTTCTGCTACTGCTTCGTTTTTTTATTTTTTCTGTTGAAATTGTTACAGCAAAATTTCTTTTCTTTTCTTTTTTTCTTACACTTCAAGTGGTAAATAGTAGTACAGAAATCTCATATTTCTTTTATTTCTTTGTCTGTCTCTGAGATGAGATGGTCAGGTTTATTGCTGGATAAACTATGTACAGTAAATTTCACCCTTTAAATGATTGATGAGTTTAGACAAAAGTGTATTGTCATGTCTCCATCACCACGTTGGAATACTTTGTCACTTATTTCTACCACCCCCAAAAGATCCCTCTTGTTTTTCTGCAAATCAGTACTTTCCCCAATCTAAGCCCCAGCAAGCACTGATCTGATTTTTCCCCTAAAAATTTTTTTCTTTTACAAAATGTTATATAAATGGAACCATACAGAGTGGATTATTTTGTTCTGACTTTTTTCACTTGGCAGAATGCTTTTGAGGTGTTGTTGCGTTATGAGCAGTTCATTCTTTTTATGGCTAGTATTATTCTAATATATAAATGTACAAGTCCTTTATTCAACACATCACTTTCAAATAGTTTCTCCTAGTCTCCTACTCTCTCCTCAGAATGTCTTTCAAAGAACAGTAATTTTTATAATTAATTAATTTATTTTAATTGGAGGTTAATTACTTTACAATACTATGGTGGTTTTTGCCATACATCGACATGAATCAGCCATGGGTGCACATGCATTGCCTGATCCTGAACCTCCCTCCCACCTCCCTCCCCACCCCATCCCTCTGGGTTGTCCCAGAGCACCGGCTTCGGGTGCCCTGCTTCAATTTCAGTGCTCTGCATTGAACTTGCACTGGTCATCTGTTTTACATATGGTTACATACATGTTTCCAGAGAAGGCAATGGCACCTCACTCCAGTACTCTTGCCTAGAAAATCCCATGGATGGAGGAGCCTGGAAGGCTGCAGTCCATGGGGTTGGGAGGGTCAGACATGACTGAGTGACTTCACTTTCACTTTTCACTTTCATGCATTGAAGTGTTCTTGCCTGGAGAATCCCAGGGACGGGGGAGCCTGGTGGGCTGCTGTCTATGGGGTCACACAGAGTCGGACACGACTGAAGTGACTTAGCAGCATATACATGTTTCAATGTTATTCTCACAAATCATCCCACCCTCACCTTCTCCCACAGAATCCCAAAGTCTGTTCTTTACATCTGTGTCTCTTTTGCTGTCTTCCATATAGGGTTGTCATTACCGTCAGACTCCACTGTCCATGGGGTTTCCCAGGCAAGAATATCGGAGTGTGTTGCCATTTCTCTTTCCAGGGGCCCTTCCCAACCCAGGGACTGAACATGTGTCTCCTCCATTGGCTGGCATTGTAGGTATATTCTTTACCACTAAGCCATGGATAGTTTGTACTTTTTGTAGTTTACTTCTTTGTAACTCTATGTCATAATATTTTCTTCTATGTTCTTTTACAGAAGGCTTATGGCTTTATGGTTCTTTGGAGGGAATGATGCTAACGCTGAAACTCCAGTACTTTGGCCACCTCATGCGAAGAGTTGACTCATTGGAAAAGACTCTGATGCTGGGAGGGATTGGGGGCAGGAAGAGAAGGGGACAACAGAGGATGAGATGGCTGGATGGCATCACTGACTCGATGGACATGAGTCTGAGTGAACTCCGGGAGTTGGTGATGGACAGGGAGGCCTGGCGTGCTGTGATTCATGGGGTCGCAAAGAGTTGGACATGACTGAGCGACTGAACTGAACTGAACTATGGCTTTATGGAACACATCCACCACAGTGATAAATTTTGAGTTGTATTTTTTAAAGGCATGAAACATAGATTAAAATTTATTATTCTGCATATGAATGTCAAATCATCCAATGCAGGAGATGCAAGAGACACAAGTCAAATCATTTAAATCATTAATCACTTCTTCAGTTAGACTACCTTTCCCGTATTGAATTAGTCCCATATCTTTGTTGAAAGTTCATCATCTGTATATGTGTAAGTTAACTTCTGAATTCTATTCAGGTTCATGGATTTATATATCTTTCCAGTCTGTCTTAATTACTATAGCTTAATGTAAATTTCAAAATCAGATCATGGGACGGTCCTTAACTTTATCTTTTCCCCAAATTTGGCTACTTTAGGTCTTTTGACTTTCCATGTAAATAAATCTTATAGAAAGTCTGTCAATTTTTAGAAATGAATATGCTGGTATTTT
The DNA here is from genome assembly GCF_016772045.2 of Ovis aries. Lineage (NCBI taxonomy): Eukaryota > Metazoa > Chordata > Mammalia > Artiodactyla > Bovidae > Ovis > Ovis aries. The sequence continues at coordinate 48,752,704 of NC_056062.1, forward strand.
GATTGGGATTGTGATGGCATATGTAAACCTATAGATCAATTAGGGGAGCATTGACATTTAAGCAAATTTAAGTTTTCTGGCATGTGAAATCGCATATTTCTCCATTATTTAGAACTTCTTTGATTTTACTTAGGTAAATTTGTTTTATTAATATTTTATGTCTTACACATATATTGGTAAGTTTCTCTACACATATTTCCTGGCTTAATGCTACTATAAATGGTATAGATTTTTAAACTTTAATTTTTAATTGCTTGTTGCTACTTTATAGGCAAACAATTGATTTTCATATTTATCTTCTGTCCTGTGAATCTGTTAAACTCATTTATTAATTCCAGAGGCACTTTTGTAGATGCTTTGGATTATTTATATAGATGATCGTATCATGTACAAATAAAGACATATGTTTCTTTATTTCCAGTGTGTATCCTTTTATTTTTACCTCTTCCCAGGTGGTGCTAGTGGTAAAGAATCTGCCTGCCAATTCAGGAGATGTAAGAGACACAAGCTCAATCCCTGGGTCAGGAAGATTCCCTGGAATAAAAAGCATTCTTGCCTGGAAAATTCCATGGACAGAAGAGCCTGGCAAACAGTTGGATGTAACTGAGCACATCCTTTTATTTATTTTCTTTTGTTTTACTTCACTGACTAAGACTTCCAAAGAATATGAATAGAAGTGATGAGAATGGGTACACATGCCTTGTTCCTTATCTGAGAGGAGAAGCATTCAGACTTCCACCATTAAGTCTGATGTTAGCTGTCACTTTTCATGGATAAATTTTATTAGCTTCCAGAAGTTTCCTACTGTTTCTGGTTTAGTGAGAACTTTGATGATGAATGCATGTTGCATCTTGTCAAATTATTTTTCTGTATCTATTGAGCTGAGCACATGGTTTTGCTTTTATAGTCAGTTAAAATGGTGAATTATATGGATCTGGGGATGTTGAAACAACTTCACAATCCTTGGATAAACCCCAATTGTTCATGAAGCACTATCCTTTTTATAGCTAGCAGAATTCAGTCTTAGCATTTTGTTAAGGCTTTTTTTTTTTTTTTAATCTGTGTTCTATTTTCTGGGAGAGTTTGTGTAGCATATGTATTATTTCTTCCTTAAGCATTTGGTAGAATTCACCAGTGAAGCCATCTGGGCCTGCAGTTTTCTTTATGGGAAGATTTTTAACTACAAATTCAATTATTTCAGTAGATATAATGCTATTCAGGTTATCTATTACTTCTTGGGTGAGCTTTGGAAATTTGTGTCCTTCCAGGATTTTGCACATTGCATAACAAATTATCAAATTTATTGGCATAAAGTTGCTTGTAATATTTGTTTGCTAGACTTTGATGTATATAAATTCTGTAGTGATGGTCCCTTTTTGTTCCTAGTTCAGTGATTTGTTTTTCTCCCTCTTTTTCTTAATCAGTCAGACTAGATCTTTATCAAGTGAGTTGCACTTTTAAAAATAACCAACTTTTGAATTCATTGCTTTGTCTTTATTCAGTTCAGTTCAGTTGCTCAGTCATGGCTTACTCTTTGCGACCCCATGGACTATAGCACACCAGGCTTCCGTGTCCATCATTAACTCCTGGAGCTTGCTCAGACTCAAGTCCATCAAGTTGGTGATGCCATCCAACCATTTCATCCTCTGTACTTATTAGTTTATCGCTTTTTCAGTTTGTTGATTTTTGCTCTAACATTGCTAATTTTCTTCCTTCTTGCTTTGTGCTTAATTTCATCTTCTTTTTCTAGTTTTTAAGGTGAATGTTTTTTTCCTTCATTTAAGAACTTTCTTATTTTCTAATATAAACATCTGTGCTGTGAGATGTGCCAAGTTGCTTCAGTCATGTCTGACTCTGTGATGCTATGGACTGTACCCCACTAGGCTCCTCTGTCCATGAGATTTTCCAGGCAAGAATACTGGAGTGGATTGCCATTTCCTGCTTCAGGGGATCTTCCTGACCCAGGGACTGAACTTGTGTCTCTTAGGTCTCTGCATTGGCAGGTGGGTTCTTTTACCACTAGTGGACCTGGGAAGCCCACTTTGGAAAGAAAGAATATAAACATTTGATGCCATAAATTTCCCTCTAGGCACTGCTTTAGTAGCATCTCACAAATTTTATATGATTATTTCATTTTCATTCAATTCAAACTAACTTCTAAGTACCTTCTGGTTTCTTCTTTGATCCATGGATTATTAGAAATGTGTTTACTTTTAAACATTTTGGAATTTTTCCAGGTATCTTTCTGTTCTAATTTAATCTTATTATGGTCATAAAACATATTTTCTGTGATTTCAATCATTTAAATTTGTTGAAATTTTATTTCATGATCCAGAAATTTGGTAAATGTTCCACATGCATTTTATTTTTTAATTTTTATTTTTCTAATTGTTATAGGAAATTTTATTTCAACAAAATATATCCAAACATTATCATCTCAATGTTAATCAATATTAAAAATTAGTGCAATATTTTACATCCCTTCTTTCTTACTCTATCTTCAAAATTCTATACATATTTTGCACTTACATACATCTCAATTCAGAGGCCAATTTTTAAAAACTAGAGTATAATTGCTTTACAGTGTTGTGTTAGTTTTTGCTGTACAACAAGTGAATCCCCTATATGTGCACATATATCCCCTCACTCTTGGATCTCCCTCCCACCCCACCCTTTTAGGACAACAGAGAGCACTGAGCTGAGCTCTCTGTGCTATGTAGCAGCTTCCCACTGGCTTTCTATTTTATACACAATAATGTAATCCTGTCATGTCTTCTCTTGAGAGTAGAAGTAGAATAGTCAACTATTCTAAATAACAATAAAGTATAGTTGATTGATAGTGGGATGTTTTGATTTTCCATATATTTGCTGATTTTTTTAAACCTCTCTATCATTTGCTGAAAGATCAGTTGTGAAGTCACCAAGTTAATTGTTGATTCAACTATTTCTTTTTAACTATCAGTTTCTGCTCATATCTTTTGAAGCTCTAAGGACAAACACGTTAAGATTGTTATGTCTTCTTGATGAATTGATATACTGTAATGTATCTCTGCATCTTGGCTATATCCTGTGTTCTGAAGTTCAGTTTGTCTCATAATAACATATTTATTCCAGCTTTCTCATAATTAGTTTTTCCTTGCTATGTACAGTTTCTGTCTTTTCTCCTTTAACATCTACATCTGTCTATTTAAATTGGATTTTCCAGTAGGCACATATAATTGAGTCTTGCATTTAGATTCAATTTGATAATGTTTGTCTTTTAATCAGGATGTTTAGATCACCTAAATTTAGCATAATGACTATAATTGGATTTTAAATCCATCCTCTTCACAGTCACTTTCTATTTGTTTTTTTTTTTTTTAGTTTTTTTTTAGTTTTTTATTTTTTAAATTTTAAAATCTTTAATTCTTACATGCATTCCCAAACATGAACCCCCCTTTCATCTATTCTTTGTTCCTTTTTTCCTTTGTTTCCAACCTTCTTTTGAACTAATCCAGTATTTCTTACGCCATTTCATCTTCTCCATGGCTTATTAGTTATACTTTCTTTTTTTGGTGATAGCTTTAGGGCAGTGATTCTCAAACAGGCAGTTTTTTCCTCTTAGTATATATGTCAATGTCTAGAGATACCTTCTTTTTACATGACTCAATGGAAGTTTTGCTGGTATCTACCTGGTACAGGTCAAGGATTTTGCTAGTGTGAAAGTGTTAGTTGCTTAGTTTTGTCCAGCTCTGTGTGACCTCATGGACTGTAGCCCGCTGGGCTCCTCTGTCCATGGGATTCTCCAGACAAGAATACTGGAGCGGGTTGCCATGTAGGGGATCTTTTTGACATAGGTACCAAACCTGGGTCTCTTGCACTTCAAGTAGATTCTTTACCATCTTTACCATCTTTACCATTCTTTACCATTCTTTACCACCAGGGAATTTGCTAAACATCCTATAATGATAGGATGTAACCTCATCAGAAGTGTCAGTGTTTGTCTGGGAGGCTCCATGTGACTTCACATTTCTCTCATTTCTTTCACACAACCCACAACTCTCTCTCACAGCTGCATCTTCTCTCATAATTCACTGAGCAAAGAGAAACCATCAGAGACAGAGCCCCTCCCTTTCCTTCCGCCAGAGCTTCACGACTCATGTTCTGCATCCTCCTTGGTGGATGGTCTTCTCCCATCAAGTCCTGTTCCCCAACAACCACTCAGCCACACATCCTCACTATCCAAAGGGCTCTGCTCCCTCAAGTGAAGCACACACTCTTGCATCATCAGTCAATTTCCATTAGGTCATTTTTCATCAGCACACTTGTAGACTCTAATATCTCCCTTCTTAAAGTAAACCAATAAATCTCTATTGACCTCCCATCACCCAATCAGCAAGCACCACAAAGGTGTCCATACCTGGTTGCTCCTAATCACCACTGGCCATCTCTACTCTCTGGAATGGTTCCCCACCATCTCTGGAATGGCTCCTCCACATCCAGTTTCATCTGATATGACTCTTACGCCATCCCTGACCACTCTGTCAAAAATAGGTCATCCCCTCTTAGTTTCTTTCTCAAACTATTAATTCATTCAGACCACTTATTAATACACATTTTTCTCTGTGTGTTTTTTAACAATGGGCTGTTTGCTCCCTCACCAGAATGTAAACTATGTACATACAGAAATCATGTCCAACATGCCCACTTTTGTATTATCCATGAACAGCAATAGAACCTGGCATAGAGTAGAGGCCCAAAATATTCCAGGATGACTATTGACTATACAAATACATTAATTAATGGGACAGTGCCATAGAAAATGGGCTTCCCAGGTGGCCCTGGTGGTAAGAAATTGGCCTGCCAATGCAGGAGATGCAAAAGATGCAGGTTAGATTCCCAAGTCGGGAAGATCCTCTGGAGTAGGAAATGGTACCTGTGTCCAGTATTCTTGCCTGGGAAATTCCGTGGGCAGAGGAGCCTAGTGGGCTACAGTTCATGGGGCCGCAAAGAGACAGACATGACTGAGCAACCAAGCACAGCACATAGACAGATAAATTTAAATTCACTATTTCCCAAGCATAGCTACAAAGCCTTCATAAGTTTCTCATTTCCAATTTTAAGAATTCAAACGTAGATGATTCACAGTGTCCCAGTTCTCTGTGAGGTGCATTTGCCTTTTTATTTTCTGTATAGAGTTGCAGTCTACAAAAAAGAAAGGAAATAATTTTATAAAATATACGGCATTGTCATTTCAAAATGGCTACAATTTAACTTTTTTAAGATCCCCATTTAACTGTAGGTTTGATCTCTATGTCTGTGAGTCCGTTTCTCTTTTGTATTATTTTTTAAATACCACATACAGGTGATATCATACAATATTTGTCTTTCTCTGTCTGATTTACCTCACTTAGTATGATAATCTCTAGGTCCATCCATGTTACTACAAGTAGCATTGTTTTTCAGGATTGAATTACACTCTACGGTTGGTGGTGGTGGTTTAGTTGCTAAGTTGTATCCAACTCATGACCCCATGGACTGTAGCCTACCAGGCTTCTCTGTCCTTGGGATTTCCCAGGCAAGAATACTGGAGTGTGTTGCCATTTCCTCCTCTACGGGACATCTTCCCAACCCAGGGATTGAACCTGCATCTCCTGCATTGCAGGCAAATTCTTTACCATTGAGCCACCAGGGAAGCCCCACTCTATGGTTAACAATGGGGCAAAGAAGGTAAATAAGGGACAAATTAGGAGTATGCGATTAACGGATACAAACTACTGCACATAAAATAGATTAAAAAAAGATTTACTTATAGCACAGGGAACTATACTCAATATCTAGTAATAACCTAGAACAGAAAGCAATATGAAAATACATATACACATATACCTGAATCACTTTGTTGTATATCTGAAACTAACACAATATTGTAAACCCACTATACTTCAATAACAAATTTTAAAAAGATCCCCCCTTACCATTTCTTGCAGTTTTCAAAGAGCACTACCATACGTTCAAAAGAGCTTTATGTTTCACAGAAAACACACGCTTCCTTTTTTCGTATTTCATTTGCCATCCTTGGCGATAACCACCAGAGTATTTTTATATAAATCAAAGTCTCTCCCTTTTAGTTCAATCACTTTTCCGGTCTCATATGTACACTGGTGTCACACACCATTGTGACATCACAGCACTTTATCATGAAGATATTTGTGATGCTGTGAGCAAAGTTTAGAGCATCTGGTCTTTCATTTAGCTTTAGCATAGCCCAGGGATGGGCTTTTCTGCTTTGGATGTTATCAAAGCTTTGATATTGAAACTATTCTTAGAAGTGGGGGATTGTCTTCATAACTATGTGATGTTAAACAGAAGCATTTCAAAAGGAGAAGAAATTTTCCAAAAACCTAAAATCACCCAGTGCTTCCACTTCTGGAAATACCAGGAAAACAGAAACACTCCTTCGGGCTTTCTACTAATCACCCTCTGATCTTTGGGTTGCAGTAAAAACTCCACAGGCAAACATTGGATGGCACAAATTCCTCTGAAAAACAGTTGTTCAGCCATCTTACAGGACTTCAATCCATCTCGGCTTCATTATCTGACAGATGTCTAGAAAACTGGGTTCTGGTTATTTTAACAGTTTTGCAGACAGACAAAGTCATCAAGGTGCAGGGGAACTTGTTGCCACCAAACTATCTCTTTTTATTTTACGTTAAGAAAATTAATCGGAGGATAATTTTTTTTACAATGTTGTATTGGTTTCTGCCATACAATGATGTAAATTAACCATAAGTATACATATGGCCCCTCCCTCTTGAACCTCTCTCTAACCCTCTCCCCACCCCATTCCACCCCTCTAGGTCATCACAGAGCACAAAGGGAGCTCCTTGTATTATACAGCAACTTCCCACTAGCTATTTTACATATGGTAATGGAACAACAGACTGGTTCCAAATAGGAAAAGGAGTACATCAAGGCTGTATATTGTCACCCTGCTTATTTAACTTCATGCAGAGTACATCATGAGAAACACTGGGCTGGAAGAAGCACAAGCTGGAATCAAGATTGCTGGGAGAAATATCAATCACCTTAGATATGCAGATGACACCACCCTTATGGCAGAAAGTGAAGAGGAACTCAAAAGCCTCCTGATGAAAGTGGAAGAGGAGAGTGAAAAAGTTGGCTTAAAGCTCAGCATTCAGAAAACAAAGATCATGGCATCTGGTCCCATCACTTCATGGGAAATAGATGGGGAAACAGTGGAAACAGTGGCAGACTTTATTTTTGGGGGCTCCAGAATAACTGCAGATGGTGACTGCAGCCATGAAATTAAAAGACGCTTACTCCTTGGAAGAAAAGTTATGACCAACCTAGATAGCATATTCAAAAGCAGAGACATTACTTTGCCGACTAAGGTCCATCTAGTCAAGGCTATGGTTTTTCCAGTGGTCATGTATGGATGTAAGAGTTGGACTGTGAAGAAAGCTGAGAGCCGAAGAATTGATGCGTTTGAACTGTGGTGTTGGAGAAGACTCTTGAGAGTCCCTTGGACTGCAAGGAGATCCAACCAGTCCATTCTAAAAGTCCAAATCAGCCCTGGATGTTCTTTGGAAGGAATGATGCTAAAGCTGAAACTCCAGTACTTTGGCCACCTCATGCAAAGAGTTGACTCACTGGAAAAGACTCTGATGCTGGGAGGGATTGGGGGCAGGAGGAGAAGGGGACGACAGAGGATGAGATGGCTGGATGGCATCACTGACTTGATGGACATGAGTCTGAGTGAACTCTGGGAGACGATGATGGACAGGGAGGCCTGGCGTGCTGCGATTCATGGGGTCACAAAGAGTCGGACACGACTGAGCAACTGAACTGAATTGAACTGAACTGAATGTATGTTTCAAAGCTACTCTCTCAATTCTTCTCACCCTCTCCCTCACCCCCCCCTCCCTGCTGTGCCCACAAGTCTGTTCTCTATGTCTGCATCTCTATCTTTGCCCTGCAAATAGGTTCATCAGTATCATTTTGTATTTCCCATCCTTATAGCTCAATTCTTTTATTTAAAATGCTCTTATATCCCAGGAGAATTCAATTATTAATTTCTTCGAGCACCACAGTGTTTAAGCAGTGAACTGGGGAAATGCTACTGTTTGATTAGTGGTTTTCAAGAGACCAAAGTTACTGAAAGGGCAATGTTGCTTATTGTTTTAAGAGGAAAATGTACCCTTGTTCTAATAATGTATGATGTGTATTTTAACTGGACTTAATTTTCTCCTGTCACTCCAGTTTTCTTTGCCTTTGGGAAATATTTTGAATTTTGAGTGTCATAATAGCAAATTGTGACTGGTGAAAATCTTAACAACTCATGTCAAAGGATGCTTGCTGGTTTCCTCCAAAGAACCTTAGAAAAATCTGAGAAATGTTGAAACTAGTGCTTTTAGCAACATAGCACTCTAAGAAAAAGAGCTCTTTGGATTATTTTTAAAAAGAATTTTGGAAAGTAACTGATGACTTTCTCAAGGAGAAATGTATCCCCCTGTAATAATTAGGGAAATCTTGAACATCTAATTCTATGTGGCATTTCCCCCTTAAACTTACTAAGGTACATGATTTGGTCAGGGAGGAAGGAATTTTCCTTTAATCTTCTAGGTTCTTCTGACTGGTCTGAGAGTAGAATTGACATGAACAAGAGGAAATCAAACAAAAATTTAATAACATGTAGACATGGGACATGAGTTTGAGCAAACTCTGGGAGATAGTAAAGGACAGAGGAGTCTGGTGTGCTGCAGTTCATGGGGTAGCAAAGAGTTGGACACAACTTAGGACCTGAACAACAACAAGACATGGGAAAGACTCCGGAAAACTTGGCAAAATGGTCACAAAAATGGCCAAAGCCTTTATCTTGAATAGTGTTTGACTAAAGACAAAGAGAATGTTGAGGGTAGGGGATTGGGACTACAAAGGGGAGGAAGGCCATTCACATGGAGATGGAAAAGCAAAGGTCTGATAAACAGATATCTGCTGGCCCTTCAGAGACAAGGGGACATAGAGAGGACGCTGATCTTCAGGCCTTGTCAGTTTCTCCTAGCACCCTTAGCCCACCTTCTTTGCAGATATCTCGGCAATACTTCTAGTAATATTTAAGGAATAGGCCTTCTATCTAAATTCTTTTAGGCAAATATTGTTGTTTTCCAGTCACTAAGTCATGTCCAACTTTTTGTGACTTCATGGACTGTAGCATGCCAGGCTCTTTTATCCTCCACTATCTCCCAGAGCTTGCTCAAATTCATGTCCATTGAGTCGATGATGCTATCTAACCATTTCATCCTCTCTTTCCCCCTTCTGCTCCTGCTTTCACTCTTTCCCAGCATCAGGGTCTTTTCTAATGAGTTCAGCTCTTCGAATCAGGTAGCCGAAGTATTAGAGCTTCAGCTTCAGCATCAGTCCTTCCAGTGAATATTCAGGGTTGATTTCCTTTAGGACTGATCTCCTTCTTGTCCAAGGGATTATAAAGAGTCTTCTCCAGCACCACAATTCGAAAGCAGTTATGAAAAGGTCAAAAGTTCTTCCCAAGCCTTTTGGGCCTTAATTGTTTTTAGCTTGAAATAATTTTTATGCCAAAGAGACACATTTGGGGGGGACAAATTTTATTCCCCTATAATATACGTGTGACAAATTACTGGCTTCACTACCCTTTACAATGAGTCATTTTAAACATGGTGAAGTTAACTAATTAACAGAGGCCTAAATGTCAAGGTGCCCTTTCTACAATGATGGTCATAGAACTACATAAGAATTGATAATTTCAAAAGTATTTTTTACACATTAACACGATTATTTCAATATTAAATTCTGTCTGTGACATAGGATAAATATAATTTTGTGTTTGTGCCTAGTGCTAGAAAAAAACACACATGTTCTCTAAAGATAGTTGAATCCTGATTGTCTTAAGTTTACAGTCTTCTGTGTGTGTGTTAGTCACTCAGTCATGTCCAACTTTTTGTGAACCCATGGATTGTAGCCAGCCAGGCTCCTCTGTCAATGGAATTCTCCAGGCAAGAATGCTGGAGTGAGTTGCCATTTCCTTCTCCAGAGGATCTTCCCAACCCAGGGATCACACTTGAGTCTCCTGCACTACAGGCAGATTTTTTACATCTTTTTTTTTTAAATTTTTTTTTTTTGACTTTTTTGGACCTATATCTTTTTTTTTTTTTTTTTTTTTTTTAAATTTTAAAATCTTTAATTCTTACATGCATTCCCAAACATGAACCCCCCTCCCACCTCCCTCCCCATAACATCTTTCTGGGTCATCCCCATGCACCAGCCCCAAGCATGCTGCATCCTGGTTTTATTTTTACTTTATTTTGCTTTACAATACTGTGTTGGTTTTGCCATACATTGACACGAATCAGCCATGGGTGTACATGAGTTCCCAATCCTGACCCCCCCTCCCATCCCATATCATCTCTCTGAATCATCCCCGTGCACCAGCCCCAAGCATCCTGTATCCTGTATCGAACATAGACTGATGATTCGTTTCTTACCTGATAGTATACATGTTTCAATGCCATTCTCCCAAATCATCCCACCCTTTCCCTCTCCCACAGAGTCTAAAAGTCTGTTCTATACATCCTTGTCTCTTGCTGTCTCGCATAAAGGGTTATAATTACCATCTTTCTAAATTCCATATATATGTGTTAGTATACTGTATTGGTGTATACTGTATTTTTTACATCTGAGCTACCAAGGAAGCCTGACAGTGTATTATTGATGTGAAAAACCTGTCAATGCAGTTGGCATTGGCTTACTTTCCCTGGAGTTCTTGAAGTCCAACAACTTTAAACAGACCATCCAAGTCGCAGAATGACAATCATTTTTTATGGCTAAGCAATATTTCTGTGTGTGTGTGTATCACATTTTTTAATCTCTTCATCTATCAATGGACACTTGTGAGGCTTCCATTTCTTGGCTACTGTAAATAATGCTTCAGTAGACATCAGTTCAGTTCAGTCACTCAGTCGTATCTGACTCTTTGCAACCCCATGAATTTGAGCACGTCAGGCCTCCCTGTCTATCACCAGCTCCTGGAGTTCACCCAAACTCATGTCCATCGAGTCGGTGATGCCATCCAGCCATCTCATCCTCTGTCGTCACCTTCTCCTCCCGCCCCCAATCCCTCCCAGCATCAGAGTCTTTTCCAATGAGTCAACTCTTCACATGAGGTGGCCAAAGTACTAGAGTTTCAGCTTCAGCATCATTCCCTCCAAAGAAATCCCAGGGCTGATCTCCTTCAGAATGGACTGGTTGGGTCTCCTTGCAGTCCAAGGGACTCTCAAGAACACCACAGTTCAAAAGCATCAATTCTTCTGTGCTCAGCTTTCTTCACAGTCCAACTCTCACATCCATACATGACCACTGGAAAAACCATAGCCTTGACTAGATGGATCTTTGTTGGCAAAGTAATGTCTCTGCTTTTGAATATGCTATCTAGGTTGGTCATAACTTTTCTTCCAAGGAGTAAGCGTCTTTTAATTTCATGGCTGCAGTCACCATCTGCAGTGATTTTGGAGCCCCAAAAATAAAGTCTGACACTGTTTCCACTGTTTCCCCATCTATTTGCCATGAAGTGATGGGACCAGATGCCATGATCTTCATTTTCTGAATGTTGAGCTTTAAGCCAACTTTTTCACTCTCCTCTTTCACTTTCATCAAGAGGCTTTCAAGTTCCTCTTCATTTTCTGCCATAATGGTGGTGTCATCTGCATATCTAAGGTGATTGATATTTCTCCTGGCAATCTTGATTCCAGCTTGTGCTTCCTCCAGCCCAGCGTTTCTCATGATGTACTCTGCATGAAGTTAAATAAGCAGGGTGACAATATACAGCCTTGACGTCCTCCTTTTCCTATTTGGAACCAGTCTGTTCCATTTCCAGTTCTAACTGTTGCTTCCTGATCTGCATATATAGGTTTCTCAAGAGGCAGGTCAGGTGGTCTGGTATTCCCAACTCTTTCAGAATTTTCCACAGTTTACTGTGATCCACACAGTCAAAGGCTTTGGACATAGGATGTGTATATCTTTTCAAATTAGTGTTTTCAGGTTTCTAAAGACATTTCAAGAATGGAATTTCTGGATCAGATAGCAGTTCTATTTTTAATTTTTTGAGGACTCTCCATACTGTTTTCCATTATGTCTACACCTATTTGTATTCCTACCAACAGTGCACAAGTGTTCCCTTTTCTCCTCACCCTCGCCAATACTTGTTATTTTCTTTTTGATAATAATCATTTTGACATGTTGTGAGATGATATCTCATTGTGGTTTTGATTTGCTTTTACCTCATGATTGTGATTTTGAGATCTTTTTATGCATCTATTGATCATCTGTGTATCTTCCTTAGGAAAATGCCTATTCAGATCTTCCATTTTTCAATCAAGTTGCTCGGGGTTTTTTTGGTTTTTTTTTTTTTTTGATGTTGAGTTTTATGAGCACTTTGCATGTTTCATATATTAACCTCTATTGAATGTATCATTTGCAAACATCTTCTCCCATTTGGTAGGCCCCTTTTCATTTTATTAATAGTTTCCCTCCTTATGCAAAAGCTTTTTAGTTTCATGTAGTCTCATCTGCTTATTATTGTTTTTGTTTCCCTTGCCTGACATTGAAAAAAGTATTTCTAAGCCTAATGTCAAAGAGTTAATTTTCTTCTAATTTCCTAGAATTTTCTTCTAGAATTTTTATGGTTTCATGTCTTGCATTTAAGTCCTTAAGCCATTTTGAATTTATTTTTGTACATGTGTGAGAAAGTAGTCTTGTTTCCCCAATACTACTGAAGGGGCTGTCTCTTCCCCACTGTATATTCTTGCCCTCTTTGTTGTAGATTAATTGCCCATGTAAGTGCAGTTTCATTTCTGGGCTCTTTATCCTGATGCATTGATTTATGTATCTGTTGTGGTGCCAGGGCCACAGTTTTTTTTACTGTGGATATATGTTATAGTTTGAAATCAAGGAGCATGATACCTCCAGCTTCATTCTTCTTTCTCAAGATTGTCTTGCTATTTGGAGTCTTTTGTGTTTCCATACATACTTTGCAATTGTTAGTTCTAGTTCTGTGAAATATACCATCAATATTTTGAAAGAGATTGTGTTGAATGTGTAGATTCCTTTGGGAAGTATCATATTTCAATAATATTAATTCTTCCAATCCATGAGCATGGTATATCTTTCGGTTCATGTTATCTTCAGCTTATTTCATCAGAGTCTTATAGTTTTCTGAGTACAGGCCTTTTACCTCTTTAGTTAGATTTATTCCTAGATATTTTGTTCTTTTTCATGTAATTATAATGGACTTAGAGGCTATTATGGTGAGTGAAATGTCAGACAAAGAAAAATCCTTTATGACTTCACTTACATGTGGACTCTTAACAAAACAAAACAAATAACAAAGATAAACAAAGTGATAGAGAACAAACAGGTGGTTGCCAGAAGAAGGGAAAGGTTGTTGGGGGTCAGACAGAATTAAGTGAGGGAGATTAAGAGGTACAGTCTTCAAGTTATAAAATAAATGGGTCATGAGGACATAATGTACACTGTAGGGAATATAGTCAATAATTATGTAAATATATGGTGATAGATTGTAAACAGATTTACCATGGTGATTATTTTGGAATATATAGAAATAACAAATCACTATGCTGTGTCATAAGAACTAACATAGTCTTATAGATCAATTAGACTTCAAAAACAAACAAATGAACTCATAGAAAAAGAAACTAAAGCCTAAACCACACACCTAGGCTGGTCGTGAATTCCTAACTCTTGTAACTGTGTGGGATGTGCACTAAGTCACTTCAGTCATGTCTGATTCTGTGATGTAACAGACTGTAGTCTGCCAGGCTCCTTGGTCCATCGGATTTTCCAGACAAGAACACTGGAGTGGGGTGCCATGCCCTCCTCCAGGGGACCTTCCCAACTCAGACGTCAAACCCTCATCTCTTATGTCTCCTGCATTGGCGGGCAGGTTCTTTACCACTGAGCCACCTGGGAAGCCCAATTGTACAGGATAATAAATATTTACTATTGTTTTAAGCTACTAGGTTTGGAGTACTTTTTTTTACACAGCAACAGATAGCTAATACAAGTGCTTATAATGTGAAACTCCATTTTATCTTAGCCATCAATTGCTCACAATTTTCCCATCAACATTCTAGCTTGAAGAACTTCACACAATCCAGCTCTAACTGATTTCTTCCTCAAGATTAGATTTGCGTTAAACATTTTGTCAAGAATAGTACATCAGTGACACCTTATTCCCAAGTATCTATCTTGCTTATCCATTAGGATTCAGATTAAATATTGCTTTTCTAGTGTTTGCCGACTAAGGTCTGTCTAGTCAAGGCTATGGTTTTTCCTGTGGTCATGTATGGATGTGAGAGTTGGACTGTGAAGAAGGCTGAGTGCCGAAGAATTGATGCTTTTGAACTGTGATGTTGGAGAAGACTCTTGAGAGTCCCTTGGACTGCAAGGAGATCCAACCAGTCCATTCTGAAGGAGATCAACCCTGGGATTTCTTTGGAAGGAATGATGCTAAAGCTGAAGCTCCAGTACTGTGGCCACCTCATGCAAAGAGTTGACTCATTGGAAAAGACTCTGATGCTGGGAGGGATTGGGGGCAGAAGGAGAAAGGGACAACCAAGGATGAGATGGCTGAATGGCATCAAGGAGTCGATGGACGTGAGTCTGAGTGAACTCTGGGAGATGGTGATGGATAGGGAGGCCTGGCGTGCTGCGATTCATGGGATCGCAAAGAGTCGGACACGAATGAGCGACTGAACTGAACTGAACTGAGTGTCAGAATTTCTCTTTGTTATACTCTTACACCGAGAAGGAACTAGGAACCCACTCAAGTAATTTGCCTGGAAAATTCCATGGACAGAGGAGTCTGGTGGGCTACGTCCATGGTGTCACAGAGTTGGACACAACTGAGCAACTAAACAACCAACAACAACATACTGTCTCATACAACATGGCTTCTTTCTCAAAGTGCTTTCCCCAATCACACTATCCTAAATGCAAATCTTAGGTTAATGTTGTTGTCCCCAGAGCATAAATATTCTGCAAGATCAGGGACTACATCTCTATTGTATTCAGTTTTAGTACTGTTCTTGGGAAAAGAGTGAATTCTCACCAAATAGTTGTTGAATCAATACACTCATGAATAAAGTCATTGATTTATATCTACTTTATCCAGCTATTCATATATGCATATTAATTTTACCTCAAATCCATTGGATGCCTAATATACATTGGGCCTGTGTTGGGTATTTTTTAAAAAATAGCTATAATTCAATGAAATATGCAATGTTTATTTATAAATCTGTTCATTCAAATTATCTTTGAATGTCTATAAAGTGTAATATTTTGCATTAGGGACTTAGACTACTGGCTAGTTGGTGCAATTACAAACTTCAAACCCTTTAAGCAATGAAATGAGCCATAATTTCTTTAATACATTTTAAATACTCAAGGAGAAGCTATATATGTCTATAGTATTGGTCAGAAACAATAATGTTCCAAAAATGTGTGATCTGGTTTCATCTGCTAATCTAACTCCAAAGAGAGAAAATATAAGCATTCTACCCTTTTTCTACAATATTTGGGGGATTTTGGAAAGGATTTCCTTCTTCGATTTATAGCAAATTGATTTTTTAGTTTAACAAAAATGTTTATGAATTTTATGATAGAAGTCTCTGTGCACAGATGGTCAGAAAAACAAAAGAGATGAACGTGGATAGTTTAATGGAAGGAACTGAAATTGCTAAGTTGGGAAGGGTTTGTATTTGCTGCCAAATGTAGCAAAGAAGCAAATACATCAACGCAGGAGCACATTTATCAATTTAACACATGCTTGTTGTGTGGCTACATCCCACTTGACTGTACTGAGCATCCCCACTCAGTGAAATTGGCTGGAACCTCTTTATTTGTTTATTTTTGGATGGGAAAATCTGTGCCCAGTGCTCAAAAGTTCCTCTGGGTATACCAATCATATCAATTACCAAGAAAAAACAAAGGACGACGGAAACAAGACAGCAAATGACAAAAGACCCAGATCCTCTTTGTCTCAGGTGCTGCTTGCAATCAATATGGCGAAACTAAAGATGAACATGAAAGTCAGCCATCTGGCCAAGACTCTGCCCTCAGAGGACATTTCTTGATTTTCTTTTCTCCTTGCATTGATGTAAGCTGTGGGACAAGTAAGGCAAGTCACAGATAACAACAGAAAGATTCAGTGAGGGGAAACATGGTTCAAATAAAAGAGGCAAAATGTTTATAACATGCTGAGCACCATTTTACTGTATGGGTGTGTGCATACTTCTCTTTTTTGACACCACTGTGTGTCAAAAAGTACCAACCGTACACAACACACACATACACATATTTATGTACCATAGCCTAGTTAGTGAGATGCCATGCAAAGCAAAAAGTTGAAAGAAGCTACTTCTTTTTTTTAATATAAATTTATTTATTTTAATTGGAGGTTAATTACTTTACAATATTGTATTGATTTTGCCATACATCAACATGAATCCGCCACGGGTATACACGTGTTCCCCATCCTGAACACCCCTCCCTCCTCCCTCCCCATACCATCCCTCTGGGTCATCTCAGTGCTGAAATATATATAATATAAATATATATATATATTAAATTTAAATGTAATATTAAACCTCTTATGTCCTAAATCCTTTTCAAATAACAAAAATGATAAACTCATCTCAGGGTACCCATGTTTGACCACTGGATATAGTTTAAAAAGAGAGAAAGAAATGTAGAAATGTCGTGTATAAAGTTGATAGGTAAAGCCAGATAGAAGCTTAGATTATTCTTGGTTGACACCTTAGAAAAACATTTTATTTACCTAAATCTAAAAACCAGGGTCAGCATAAACCAGGGTCAAGAGCCATTAAATTTATAAAAAAATTTTTGTTATACCTAGCTATTGTTCACTCATATGTTGGAGTGGGATAAAAAGCTTAAGTGAAATAAAGAGCATTGGGAAGTTCATCTCTAGAACCACACAGGAATTTCTAGGGACAAGTAATTGCCAGTCTGGCTTTTGTTTTTCTCTCTTCTACCTTTTGGGTGGAACTCCAAAGTATAATCTATCCTTTTTTTTTTTTTTTTAAAGGAAATATCTGGTGTTCTCTATGTATTAAACTCAATAGTATAATACATTCCACTTGAATTTTTGTCTCCTTTCTAATATACTGTAATCCTGGAATCCTTAGGTCAAAATTGTAGCCAAGAAGCAGACAGTCCTAATGTGTGACATTTCCATTATGACAACTAGCATATATTATTGTCTTTTAGAGAAATTTGCTGAGAATATTATAATGTTATTTGCATTTTTTAACCTTATTCTTTGACTCAGGTAGTTGGTTAATTATGAAGTATGATGGATGGATTTAATACAGATTCTCATCTGATTTCCATACCAAGCACACAGTATAAAGCTATCTCAGGAGCCTGAGAAGAATGACATCTTGAAACATGAAACAATAATTTTCAGTTGTCATTTTAAAAATGATGCATTGTGCCATCACTCACTGCCAGTCTCTACCATTTAAAAATATTTACCTCTTATGAAGGAAAAATTCAAGCATATGCAGACATAGTGGGAGAGTATAATAAACCCTCATGTACTTATTACCCAACCAGCTTCAACAATGATCAGCTTTCTACCTTTTTATTTCATCTATACTTTCAACCCACTCCCTACATCCTGAGACTATTATTTTGTTTAGAGTTCCTTTTCTACCACTCTTTTTAATTTATAGCTTGACTACTTCGTATCATCTCTGGATAGAGCAGATATATGTCTTCTACTCTTATAAATAGGAATGTAAGCATTTTTGTATGTACAGACATTGAGGATTTGTCATAATCTATCTTTCCCGATGGCACTAGTGGTGAAGGATCTGCCTGTCAATTCAGGAAACACAAGAGATGTGAGTTTCATCCCTGGGTCAGGAAGATCCCCTGGAGTAGGAAATGACAACCCACTCACTCCAGTGTTCTTGCCTGGAGAACTCCATGGACAGAGGAATCTGGTGGGCTATAGTCCATGGGGTCTCAAAGTGTTGGACACAACTGAGCACTCACAGATACACAGTTTTGATAGGCAACTGGTCTGGCAGTGAAAATTCTGCCAAAGAGAAGACCAGCAAATAATAATTCTGAAACAATCATTGTTTTTTGACCAGTTTTTAGCCTGCCCAGAATTTCTTCTTCTGGGAACACAATTACTTTCTTCTTTGCAGAGCTTTTTGTTGTGATTGTAATGGAGGCAACTCTGCCCTGCCCAGGAGTGATCACGTGGTCCAGGCTGTCCAGGTGACTCCATTCCTGAGGTAGAAATCAGGAGCACATGACATGTGAGCCCTCCCAGGGCAGAGGTTCTTCTCCTTCCTTTGAGACTGTGAACAATGAGGACTGTGTGAACCTGAAGTCATCTCTTCCACCAGAAAGAGAGAGCCTGAGAATAAAGCAACACAAAAGGAAGAGAGGAAGAGACCAAGACAGAGACAGAAGGAGAGACAGGGAGACAAAGAGAATCTGGTGAGAGCCACACCAGCTGTGCCTGGGGCACTCTGAACTTTTCAGATACATGAGGCAATAAATTCCCTTTATTGATTAAGTGAGTTTAAATTGGTTTTCTGCCACTCAAAAGAGAAAGAATCCTAATACAGTAAATGTCTCCTAACATTTTACTGGCCACCAGCCATTAATACTGTACCGCAGATTTATTCAGCATTCAACTACCTGGCAATACATTTTCCAGTCACTGCAATGGGAGCATGGAGCCTGTGTAGGGCAGCCTCTGTGTGGAGCTGGAATGGCCTTGAATCAGGAGTGTGAGAACAGTATATCCAAAAATGGACCTCTCAACCTTTCCTGCAATCATCTTCCTCCTTTCGTGTTTCCCATCCTATAAATGGTGCCTCCATCAGTTACTTAAAATGGAAACTTAAGTCCTGTTCTTGTCTCTTTCACAACTGCATACAGCCATAGCCGATCCATTGCTAACGCTCGTCCACCTGTCTTCGAAGCACAGCTTGGCTTCAGTCTCTTTCCATATCTGCTGGCTTCACTCTGTCTGGGCTAGGTCAAAGCTCCTGTGCATAACTCTACTCAAGAATGTTTGCCAAAATACCAAATTCTATCCCTCTCTTCCTTAAAACCATCAGCCTGAAAAGCCCTACAATGATCTGATTCCTAACCAATCCAGCCCAGACCCAAGTTCCATCAGGCCCGGCTCACTCATCTTTCCAGTGCATGGCCCTCTCTGGTTTGGCCCAGGGTACCTGGCCTCTTTTCACCTCAGCTTCTTTAGGCAGATTGCTGTCCTCCCCTCGGGAGGGTCTTTTCCCAGTTTTTACTGGACAAAATACCACTGATTACTTTGTTCTTAATTTAACGTTATCTCTATAGACAGGCAACCCCTAACCCATCTACATAAAGTAGTTTTCTCTGTGTGACCCTTGTATTTAATTCTTTTATCCTTGGAAACAATACAATTTGCATTTTGTTTGCTTCTATGTTTATTTGTTTGGTTTTTGTCTCCCCCACTGGGCTGTAAATTCCCTGAAGGTACTAGGGCTCCCTTCTTTTCCACTGTATTCTGAGAATCTAGCACCTTACTTAGTAAACAGTGGAAACAATAAATCATTGTTTAATAAATCTTTAGTAAAATAGTAACGGCAATAAGTAGCTTTTTAGAAAAGCATATAAACAAAAAAGTTTTAAAAATAAGATATACTGTTAAAATATTTAGGAGAATATTGTTAAATATATAGAAGTTTAAACAAAAAATTTTAATCAAGAATGTTTATAATTAAGAATTGCCTGACAGTCCAGTGGTTAGGACTCTGTGATTCCACTGCAGAGGTCATAGGTTCACTCCCTGGTTGGGAAACTAAGATTTCATGTGGTTTCTGGCATGGCCAAAAAAAGTCTATAATTAATTTATTATTATTACTATTATTATTGATAACCTTTCCTATACATCATGTTTCATTGGAGGCAGCTATTAATATATTACCTTTCACTTGCTGGTTGCTACTTATGCAATGAATCCATGAAACTGAGGGGCTGAGAGAAAGGTTCTCCATCTTTCTGCTGAATTAAGACATAAATGCAAGACATCCTGATAAGTTGTGAAATCAGAAATTGGAATAATTGTTGAGACTGTGGTAAAAACCAAACAAATTTTTAGCTTTAAACGTTTACTAATTCAGCTAGAAATTAACCATGGAAACAATTAATTTGTATGTCATCAGTTCAGTTCAGTTCAGTTGCTCAGTTGTGTCCGACTCTTTGCGACCCCATGAATCACAGCATGCCAGGCCTCCCTGTCCATCACCAACTTCCGGAGTTCACCCAGACCCACGTCCATCGAGTCAGTGATGCCATCCAGCCATCTCATCCTCTGTCATAAACAGCCCTAAACTACATATGCTTGGACAAAAACAAAAGACCAGCAGAAAATCCATCAAAATGTTCACTGTGGCTTCTTTGAATAGTTGAGATTGAATGTGTTATTATTCGTTGCATTTATAACTTCTAAATTTCCCACCATGAGATAAAAAGTATGTTTAAGATTAAAAATAAATTTTATTCTATAAGATATAATATAAAAGTATAAGTAATATTAAAAAAATGAAATGATAGTCTTAGAAATCCAATATCTGCATATTTCGAAAGCCACTTTAGGCAAAAAATATGATAGAAAATGCACTGATCTGACAGCTTCTGAGCTATAATATAATCATGTCCAGTATCATTAGGGTAGAATTCCTCCTCAGTGTTATGAGTGGTTTTGTGACTCCCAGTGACTAAATTGAACAATAGTTAACATTTTTAGGATTTTATAATTCACTAGGCATGGTGCCAAATCCTTACAGTATATTATCTCATTTAATCCTTTCCACAATCTCATGGTTTAAGTCAGCAGTTCTCAGTGTTGTCAGGGACTTCTGTGGATCTCAGACTCCCTCAGCCTGTCTACAAGTTCAAAACTATTTTTAAAATAATCCAAAGACATCATTTGTCTTGTTCACTTACAGTTCTACAGGTGAGAAAGTAAATCCGGAGACTTAAGTCAATTGGCCAAGATCACACCATGTGGCGCTGAGAAAACCTTTAATAGTTGTCAGTGCCCTTGTTGGTTTCACTCAACTCTGCCTAACAGAGTGACCTCAAAAAGTTAAGATCTTCAATGGAACAAAATAGAAAGCCCAGAGATAAATCCACACACATATGGACACCTTATCTTTGACAAAGGAGGCAAGAATATACAATGGAGTAAAGACAATCTCTTTAACAAGTGGTGCTGGGAAAACTGGTCAATCACTTGTAAAAGAATGAAACTAGATCACTTTCTAACACTGCACACAAAAATAAACTCAAAATGGATTAAAGATCTAAATGTAAGATCAGAAACTATAAAACTCCTAGAGGAGAACATAGGCAAAACACTCTCCGACATAAATCACAGCAGGATCCTCTATGATCCACCTCCCAGAATTCTGGAAATAAAAGCAAAAGTAAACAAATGGGACCTAATTAAAATTAAAAGCTTCTGCACAACAAAGGGAAGTATAAGCAAGGTGAAAAGACAGCCTTCTGAATGGGAGAAAATAATAGCAAATGAAGCAACTGACAAACAATTAATCTCAAAAATATACAAGCAACTTATGCAGCTCAATTCCAGAAAAATAAACGACCCAATCAAAAAATGGGCCAAAGAACTAAATAGACATTTCTCCAAAGAAGACATACGGATGGCTAACAAACACATGAAAAGATGCTCAACATCACTCATTATTAGAGAAATGCAAATCAAAACCACAATGAGGTACCACTTCACACCAGTCAGAATGGCTGTGATCCAAAAATCTGCAAGCAATAAATGCTGGAGAGGGTGTGGAAAAAAGGGAACCCTCCTACACTGTTGGTGGGAATGCAAACTAGTACAGCCACTCTGGAGAACAGTGTGGAGATTCCTTAAAAAATTGCAAATAGAGCTGCCTTATGACCCAGCAATCCCACTGCTGGGCATACACACTGAGGAAACCAGAATTGAAAGAGACACATGCACCCCAATGTTCATCGCAGCACTGTTTATAATAGCCAGGACATGGAAACAACCTAGATGTCCATCAGCAGATGAATGGATAAGAAAGCTGTGGTACATATACACAATGGAGTATTACTCAGCCATTAAAAAGAATACATTTGAATCAGTTCTGATGAGATAGATTAAACTGGAGCCAATTATACAGAGTGAAGTAAGCCAGAAAGAAAAACACCAATACAGTATACTAACACATATATATGGAATTTAGAAAGATGGCAATGATGACCCTGTATGCAAGACAGCAAAAAAGACACAGATGTGTATAGCGGACTTTTGGACTCAGAGGGAGAGGGAGAGGGTGGGATGATTTGGGAGAATGGCATTGAAACATGTATACTATCATGTAAGAATTAAATCGCCAGTCTATGTCCGATGCAGGATACAGCATGCTTGGGGCTGGTGCACGGGGATGACCCAGAGAGATGTTATGGGGAGGGAGGTGGGAGGGGGTGTCATGTTTGGGAACGCATGTACACCCATGGTGGATTCATGTCAATGTATGGCAAAACCAATACAGTATTGTAAAGTAAAATAAAGTAAAAAAAAAAAAGTTAAGATCTTGATCGATTGAGAGAGATGAAGAGAAAGCCACTCCTCCCCTTATTTCTATGACTTAAAGGTAAAAAGTTTGACTTTCACTTTCCTAGGTTTGGGCTGAAACTGCTTGGTCAACCAAGGATGGTGAGAGCAGTTCCTTGGCTTTTCAGGGAGGCCCCACCTTATCTGACCTTCTGACTTGTCTATCAGTCCCATTCCCATTCTGCATTACTGAGGTTTTCTTATCAGAGTTACAGTTTTAGATCAGAGGTTCCAGTATTCTCAACATAGCACTCTTAGCAGGACATATGGAACCATGGATTCTGGGGCATTAAAGAACGATAACGCACCTCCCCTCACTGAGACAGCCTAAACTGTGGGGCACGTTCATCTGTCGTCATAATGGCAGTATGTCTATAATCTGCAATACAAGTGTTTATTATGAGCAGCTAAGCAAATTAGCTCACTGCCATTTTGAAGAACAAAAGAGACATTGATGTTTGGGAGGTGAGTAAGACAGGCGATGAAGGCTGTCCCAGGTAAGCAAGATACACGGTCGGTAACCTTGGGTCTACAATGAAGCTCTGTGTTGTGTGCTCAGTCATTCAGTCATGTCCGCCTCTTCGTGAGTGTCTGACTCTTTACAACCCAAGATGAGTAGTCTGCCAGCCTCCTCTGTCCATGGAATTTTCCAGGCAAGAATATTGGAGTGGGTTGCCATTTCCTACTCCAGGGCATCTTCCCAACCCAGGGATCAAACCTGCATCTCCTGCAGAGGCAGGTAGATTCTTTACCACTGAGCCACCTAGGAAGCCTGAAGCTCTGTGTTAATGGGACCCAAAACAACTGAAGGCACCTTGAGGACACTGAGTCCCTAAAGGTTAGGACCGGGCATTGCAATAAACTCTGGAGAAATCCAAAAACAACCTCTATCTCCTCTACATTTTGCTCAAATTTTTTTTCTCAGCACCCATGGGGAGTGCCTAGCCCAGACTAATAGAACCAGATACACGTTGGAAGAATTCAAATAGAAAAACCATAATTTCTTCTCTGCCTGGATACAAACTCCAAGTTATTTTTGTAACTTGATATATGCCCCCCAAACACATCCCCAAGCCTAAGAAGATTGAGAATCTTCTCAATCTAAATACCGAGAAGGCAAAAAAATAGCATCAGGCAAGAAACTATTTGAAAATGGGTTAAAAACAAACAAGCCATTGTTGAAAACAAGATGTTGGGACAGTAGTCATGTGCACAGGGACTTTTGACCTCTGCACAGTCACAGAAGAATGTGTCCTGGTCCAGAATTTGTCCTTACAAAGAGATAAAGAACTCTTATGTCTTGTTCTGGGCATGTCTCTTTGCTTGGAAATCTTTTCCCCTGTTCCAGGCTTGATGTATATTTCTTTGTTCTACCTAAGCATGTACATCAGATGGCATCTGGTCAACCTCCTGCTGTCTCTGTTTCCTGCAGAAAAAGAGCAAGGTCCTTTGGCTGCAGCATAAGCCATCTCCCTATGTCAGCTGCAGGCTGAGACACACTGGCCATGGGGGACTGACACCACTGAAGCTGATCCTGCTCTGTCTCTTCTCTGTATGAGTCAAGCATTGTTCCATCCAGTGCCTGTGTGAGTTGTGTCTTTCTTGGTGACCCCAACATCTACAAACCATGCAAATGATGAAGTGGGTTGACAGCACCTGCTGCTCCTGGAGGTAGGCAACTGGTGTTAGTTGCTCGAGATGTAAGGCATATCTGTTGCCCTCACCACCACTTGCACACACTCTCTAGGTCATAGAGCAGAAAACTTATCGCCAAGAACAAAATCCCATTAAATCTCAATTCATTGCTTTTCCACCAAACCCATCAAAGTTATTGTTTACTCCCAAATTTATTATTTACTCTGAGATTTCCAGCACTCAAAGCTAAATTAAACACCAAAAGCAAAACAGAAACAGTCCCAAAGCCCTTGGATGTCTATGTAGTATCAGGGAATAAGGTTCCATCCTTCTCCAGGTAAATAAGGGTAAAATTCTGATTCCAGCCTGCACAGTCTTTTTTTTTAAAATTAAAATATATTTATCTATCTATTTGGCTGCACTGGGTCATAATTGAGGCACACGGGATCTTGCATCTTTGTTGTGACATGGAAGATCTTTAGTTGCAGCCTGTGAACTCTTAGCTGAGGCATGTGGGATCTAGATCCCTGACCAGAGATGGAACCCCAGTGCCCTGCATTGGAAGCACGGAGTCTTAGCCAAGCCACCACACAATCAAGGAAGTCCCCAGACCACACAGTCTTATTTGGCCACTGACCCCTTTCCTCCCCTCCTCTGGTGTTTTAAAGCTATCTCAACCATTTTGGTCATTAGTTAAGTATTGTAATGGGAAATGAATTCCAAGTTCAAGTTCAGAGAAAATACTGCCAGTATATAAAAATCCATCTCTTATAGACTATGGTCTCATGATGCTGCTGCTGCTGGTATGTCACTTCAGTCGTGTCTGACTCTGTGTGACCGCATGGACGGCAGCCCCCTGGTTGCCCTGTCCCTGAGATTCTCCAGGCAAGAATACTGGAGTGGGTTGCCATTTCCCTCTCCAATGCATGCATGCATGCTAAGTCGCTTCAGTTGTGTAGACTCTGCGATCCTATGGACAGCAGCCCCCAGGCTCCTCTGTCCACGGGATACTCCAGGCAAGAATACTGGAGTGGGTTGCCATTTCCTTCTCCTCTATGGTCTCATATTGGAGGGCAAAAAGATACAACAAAATTAGATTTTTTTTACATTATCCTTTTTATAGTTGTCAACGTAAGTTGATAAATAATGACAAGTAGTGTTAACTGAGCATCATCCACATACCTGAGGTCACACTGAATGTTTTACATGTGAGTGGGTATAAATATCATTCCATGTATTCAAGCATGCAGGAAAAAGTTCATAGCTTTAAACAAATCAACTTAAATTTTATTTTAATGCCCATCCCTCCGGCTGGCAGGAAACTTAATGTCAGTCATTCTCAGACTTTCTCTCCTACCAAGCCTAGAACTGTGAAACTGTTCTGAGGTTAAAGAAAGAACAAAGTACACAGAATGGGGGAAACTTTGCTCTTTGATCATATATTTTCACAGATTCCCACTGAAATGTGCATCCTTCCCATCCATGTGACTTCACAGCTCACGACACACTTAGCTGCTTTGCAGCTACTTTTGGGTCACAAGGAAATGTTTTGAGGTGTCCTGGGATCTCGTCAGCCTGAAACTATCAAGTAGTCATTCTTCTCTGGGGTTTTGCTGCCTCGGGGGCGCTGCCAGGAAGAAGCATGAACACTGGCTGCTTTCAAATTCCACAGACCTCTCTCTGTTCCTCTCACAATCACAGGGTATCTGTGTGATCCTGGAGAAATCCTTCTTCCTCTAAGTTTTTCCAGATGCTTTCCTTATCCACACACTCCTTTCTTCTCTTTGTAAAAACCTCAAACTCTCTATGAGCTTATGCTTTTGGAAAAACTAAATCCAATAGACATTTATTTACTTCTAATTTATTCCTTTCCTCACACCTGTAGTCAGGGCAGTCAACACTTGTGGGAACTGGCAGGAAGAATGGGGAAGAAAAGTAAGGAAGCAGGCAAGGAGGAAAAGTCAGCATCTCCTAACATCCAGCCTTGTATCAAACTGGCAAACCTATCCAGTGAGCCACGTGTCTGTCACCATTCGAATTTTATAAATAGGAAAACTGAAACTCAAGTGATTACCCAGGTCACATTACTGTTTAATACTATTGCCTGGGTGGTCAGTCACTCAGTCATGTATGACTCTCCAACCCTATGGACTAGCCTGCCAGGCTGCTCTCTCCATGGGACTTTTCCAGGCAAGAACATTGGAGTGGGTTGCCATTTCTTCCAGGGGATCTTCCCAACCCAGGGCTCGAACCCTCATCTCCTGCATCTCCTACACTGGCAGATGGATTCTGTACCACTGAGCCACCATTCTATTAAAACCTATTAAATAACAGGCCAGGAATGTAACTTTGTTGTCGTTGTTTTACAGTGATTCCAAACAGTTTACTGTAATTCTAAGACAAAATGTGCTTATATTTCTATACATACACAATATGTGAGTTTACCAATTTAATTAGTAACTTATTTCACCTCAGAGACTAAATAAATGATCAAAAAGAAATTATGAGTAACAAGTTATAATAACATAGTTTACCCCAACGGGACCTCCCTTTCTCACCCTACAGTTAGTAATATTACAGTTAAAATAACTATATTCTTCTATAATTTTTTCTGTTAAAATCATCTCATAAATTTACAATGCTATTAACAGTTTCTAAGACTAATATAAATTAGATCTATTTTTCTACAATGAGAATTATTATTAATTTAGAAGCATATGATGTCATGATGAAAAACACAAGCATTTGAGTAAGGACTTGATCAGTTAAGAATTATTTTTCTTATAAGGCATTTTGAAGCCAAGTAAAATATCCATTCTTATAACATACCTCTAACATGAGACTAAGGAATAGGTTACATATAGACCTACAACACATTTATTTTTCTTTTTTTTAACATAGGCATTTATAAATAAAAAAGAGGGACAATGTAACTTTAATTGACCTCAGTATGTTCAATCAAACTCATGGCTTTTTTGTAAATAGGCTGTATTTTAGAATGGTAGAATATATCTACTTTTAAGTATCTAATTCATCTGGATTATTGTAAGGATCTATTTAGGTCTTTTTTTAATTATGGGAAAGAAAATTTCTCAGTATTGTTTGAAACTGACATGTTGATGTATATGTTAAATGCTTTTGCTTCTTAAAAAATGTTCCTCATGAACTCAATTGCATTAACCCCATCAGTATCAACCCAGGAATAAGTATTTTCAAGGCAGCTTGACAAGTCTTAATACTGGAGGATTTGAACAAGAATAATCACTCAGAGGGGCATTGCTTGCCATAACTCTCCTGCCTGCTGGGTTTCTGGCTTTTAGGCATTTTGACAATATGTAGTCTTTAATTGGCTGCTTTACAAACGCTGCTTAATTGCTAATTGATAAAGGCAGGAAAATGTCAGTATGTCAGTACATGAGCCAATACCTTGACATGGAGGAATTAGGTAGAAACGTGGCATTTAGATTACAGATAGGCAAAGGGAAAACATTCATCAGGTTCCAACATTCTTTCTTTAAACCTGCTCTAAAGTGGCTGGGGGCTTCCCTGGTGGCTCAGACGGTACAGAATTTGCCTGCAGTGTGGGAGATCTGGGTTTGATCCCAAGGTCAGGAAGATCCCCTGGAGAAGGGAATGGCAAATCACTCTAGTATTCTTGCCCAGAGAATTCCATGGACAGAGAAGCCTGGTGAGCTACAGTCCATGGGGTTGCAAAGAGACAGAAATGACTGAGCTACTAACACACACACACGCAAAGTGGTTGGAGAGTCAACTTTCCCAGAAGGCTCAGCACCTGACTGTCCCCAAGAGATCAGAAGGTTCTGCATGAGCAAGATGCTGGGGAAATCTCACTAAATCCTACAAGGTACCCACCCACCATCCGAAATAAGGATTTGTTTGACCTGAACTCATTGATAATCTTGGGAATCTTCAGCTACAAATATAAATACACTAACATCACACACTTGAGTGGTCTCATTACTTCAGTTTCCTGCACTTGGACTAAGATGTGACCTTGGCCTTGGAAAGGGGGAGAGACTTCCCCTGGACCGTAAGACTCAGTCACAGCTTCTCAAAGAGCTCTGAATGGTAGTGATGAGCGGGAGCCCCTAGGAAGGAAGGGACCTGCTTGCTACCATAACAATTGCAAGTGTGTCCCTTGGGAGCTTCATGGAGAAGGATGTTGTTGTTGTTCAGTCACTAAGTTGTGTCCGACTCTTGTGACCCCGTTGACTGCAGCACACAAGGCTTCCCTGCCCTCCACTACCTTCCAGAGTTTGCCCAAACTCATGTCCATTAAGTCAGTGATGCTATCCAACCATCTCATCCTCTGCTGCCCCCTTCTCCTTCTGCCCTCAATCTTTCCCAGCATCAGGGTCTTTCCCAGTGAGTCGGCTGTTTGCTGTTTTGTTTTGACAAAACACTGGAGGAGGAAATAGTAAACCACTCTAGTACCCTTTCTGTGAGAACCCTATTGAGAAGAAGAGGCTTGCAAATATTTCTCTCCACTGACAGCCACTAAATACCAGGCTTTACCAATGTACCATCATTAACAATTCAGAATGTTAAAGAAAGGGGAGGAGTTCCTTTTCCGTTACTCTTTGTCCCCCTACTTGAAACCCTTGTTAAACCAAACAAAAACAAAACAAAACAAACAAACAAATAAAACCTATGCATTAAAATAGAAGGATGAGGTGTAGCATTTTCTGAATATGGTGAAGTGAAAGTGAAGTCGCTCAGTCGTGTCCGACTCTTTGCGACCCCATGAACTGTAGCGCCCCCAGGCTCCTCTATCCATGGGATTCTCCAGGCAAGAATACTGGAGTGGGTTGCCATTTCCTTCTCCAGGCCATCTTCCCCACCCAGGGATCAAACCCACGTCTCCTGCATTGCACGCAGACACTTTAACCTCTGAGCCACCAGGGAATTCTAAAAACATTGATTTGAAGTGTGCCCCCGTCTAGGTATCAGCAATTCAAGACCTTATCACTGTTGCTAAAGGGCAAAGTGTACTGGACAGAGAAGAATGTCTCAACTCTCCACTCTGCTATTTTATAATATTATTTTGAAATATTTTATAGAAAATTGCAAAGGTCATGGAGACAGTTTCCTTTGGCCCTTCATTGAGTTTCCCCTAATGGTAGATTTTACATGACCTTGGTGGAACTGTCAAAACTGAGAAACCAATATCGGTACATGTTTTTAACTAAACTCCAAACCTTATCTTGATTTCACCAGCTTTTCCACTAATATTCTTTTTCTGTTGCAGGATCCAATCTGGGCACAGTTCATACACCCTTGTTCCTCAGTATCTAGTGCAGACTGGCTCCAGCAACCACAACCCACCATGGATACCCAAATCCATAGATGCTCAAGTACCTTATATAAAATGGGAAAATATTTGCATAGAACCTCCACACATCCTCCTGTATACTTTAACACACTGGTCCTCAACCTTTTTGGCACCAGGGATTAGTTTTGTGGAAAACGATTCTTCCATAAGCTGGGGGTTCGGGGGATAATTTGGGATAATTTAATCCCATTAAGCTTTCCAGGTGGCACTAGAGGCAAAGAACCAGCCTGCCAAAGCAGGAAATGTAAGACACACGAGTTTGATTCCTGGGTTGGAAAGATCCCCTGGAGAAGGCATGGCAACCCACTCCAGTATTCTTACCTGGAAAATTCCATAGACAGAGGAGTCTGGCAGGCTACAGTCCATAGTGTCACACAGATTCAGACATGACTGAAGCGATGTAACACGCACACAAGCTAATTACATTTATTGTGTACTTTATTCCTGTTATTTTTACATCAGCTCCACCTCAATTTATCAGGCATTAGATCTTGGGAGTCAGGGGACCCCTGCTTTAAGACATCTCTAGATTGCTTATAATACTTAATACAGGGTAAATGTTATATAAATAGTTGTAAATTTAATGTAAATGCTATGTAAATAGTTGCTGGTACATGACAAATTAAAATTATTATTTTTTTAATATTTTTGATTTATAATTGGTTGAATCCAAGGATGTTGAACGTATGGATATGGAGGGTATTTGTTTAATCCTAATATACTTTGCCTTTGAAATGGAGATATAGCTCAGAATATCAAAATAGAGAAGAGAATTGGATTGGTGATCTACGTAATTCATAAAAATAAGACTTTTAAATGAGAACCCTCTCTCCCCCATATAATGCAAGTAGATTCAACTTCAGTACTGTTTTTAAAAATTGCTAAAACTCTGTAAAATACAAAGGATAATCATTTCTACTCCATGATATTACTTGTGAGAACTTAAATGAGACAACAAAGATTTTAGCAAATGGTAAGTTTGGCACATACTATTGTTATTACTCCACATGATAACCAAAGCTGTTAAAATAGAATCCTTTATACATTTATATTCTAAAAATCACAATTCTTTACTCTGCATAAAAACCTGACAGCCTCACTTAGAACAAATTGGAAATGAACTTTGAGACCAGAATGGTAGGGATGACTACACTAGCCAACAAGGACAGGAAGAAAATACTGTCAGTGACATCATGATTCCACAGCTGTGCTAGTCTTGATCAATCTCCCAAGACTGATCCTGAACCTGAGACTTCTTGAAACCAGAACAGTATCATTAAAAGAAGTTCAGTGAATGCAACTTGGGAGTTAGAGGAGCACTTGGGATTTCAGCCCAAGCACAGCTTACTAAAGATAGAAAAAAGAGACTTCCTTTTCCAAAATATTATAGATGGAGGGTCCTGTCTTCCTCTCAGCAGTGTGCAAATGCAAAGAGCCAAAGATAACACATATATGTGAAATCTAAAAAAAAAAAATGGTACCTATCTTCAGGGCAAGAATAGAGATGGAGATATAGCGAATGGACAGGCAGACACGAGAGGGAAGGTGAGGTGGGGTGAATTAGGAGAATGGGATGACATATATACACTACCAGGTGGAAAATGTAGCACAGGCAGCTCAGCTCGGTGCTCTGTGAAGACCTAGACAGGTGGGACTGGGGAGGGGATATATACATACATACGGCTGATTCATTTGGTTATATAGCAGAAACTGATGCAGAACTATAGAGCAATTACACTTCAATTAAAAAAAAATAAGATTAAATTTTAAAAAGTGAAAAAGTAAAATATAGTCACAGAAGACAAAAAACAAGAGCGGATAGGAGCAGAAAGCCTCGTCTCTTCTGTGAATGAGACTTCAAAGGCCCTACAGTCAGCAGTCTTAAAGAGGATACTCTGTCTGAAGACCAGTGATTCCAAAGGTAGAGTCCATGGCCCCAGCTGATAGGGTCTTGTATCAAGTTGAGAATTGATAGGAAATGCAATGCAAATCCTTTCTTTAGTTTTGATCAGTTAAATGATATCTACGCTTCCCTGGTGGTTGAGTGGTTAAGAATGTGCTTGCCAATGCAGAAGACACGGGTTCGATCCCTGCTCCAGGAGGATCCCATGTGCCATGGGGCAATTAAGCTTGTGCGCCACTGAAGTCCACACACCCAGAGCCCGTGCTCGGCAACAAGAGAGGACACTGCAGTGAGAAGCCTGTGCAGCTCAATGAAGAGTAGCCCTCACTCGCTGCAACTAGAGAAAGCCCGCTGGCAGCAACAAAGAGTGAGCATAGCCAAAACTAAAATAAATAAACAAATAAATCTTTTAAAAATAAATAAGTGATATCCATCGCCAGGGAAGCTCATTTTCATATCATTCAAGTCAGAAATAAGGAAACTGAGGTTGCTCTTTTTTTTTTTAATCTCAGTTTCATCTATTTATTTACTTTGCAATATTGTATTGGTTTTGCCATACATTGACATGTATCTGACATGGGTGTACATGTGTTCCCCATCCTGAACCCACCTCCCTGCTCTTTTTAATTCCTGTTTAAAATTTGTGTCTGCTTACTAATGGCCACCAATAAATTCTGTTTTATGTGAAGTTCATTAATGTTATAAGCATCATGAATATAGCCTAATTCCTTTATTCACTAGTGACGATACGCTAGTAAAAGGAAATATACTCTTATATTCATTAGATGTACTTTCCACCCTGAAACCAAGGCCAGAGCCCACTAATCAGGTTAGGAAAGTCATTCTCCTCTTAATTTATGAATGATATCAAAGAACACTAATTATGTCCTTGCAAAGCTGCCAATATATGAAATTAATTAAATATTTGGTTCAGGCCTCAGAAGGAAGTTTTAGCAATTCCAGACACAGACTAGAAATAGGCACTAATGTTGGAGTTTTCAAGGGGTGAACCTCCATGTTCTTATGAAGAAAAAATATGTGAGCAATGAATATGGATTGTTCTCTGTATATAAACGCATAGTGTTTTATCCAGTGATAAAAATTTGCTAACTTAGCTTTCTTTTTTTTTTTTTCTTTAGAGAGTAGATCTAAAACATAAACTTACCTGATGGGAAGTATAATTGAACCTCACTGATATTTTTACCCAGCTTTTAGGGATAGCTGGTAGGAATTAGGTCTGTCCCTAATCTCAAAATTACATAGTGGTTTCTTTTCTTTATTGCTTATATTGGGTTTTTCTGTCTGCTTTTTCCTAGTCTCCTCTGTTTAAATTTTTTTTTTCTATCTGCTGGAATTTAACACTGCCATCAGTATAGTTTTTTTCTATAGCATCTCATTTTTAAAAGGTTATTAAGGAAATGAACTATATATCATACTTATCGGTTGATACCTTCAGTATCTCATGATTATGAGAGATAATTAATGTCTACTCAATCTTCTATTATGGAACTTGACTTACACATACTCACAGGGCTTACTTCACTTTGATTTCAAACCAGTAGTCGATGTTAACAGATGGTAGGGTTTTCCAACATTTAGATCTCGCTATTGAAAAAATTCACAAAGGCATGAACTTAAATTAAGAAATTATAGTTTAGTCAATGATAAGAAAGCAATATTTACACTGACTTAAAGTACTCTTTCAA
This sequence comes from Ovis aries, assembly GCF_016772045.2. NCBI lineage: Eukaryota > Metazoa > Chordata > Mammalia > Artiodactyla > Bovidae > Ovis > Ovis aries. The sequence continues at coordinate 48,786,051 of NC_056062.1, forward strand.
ATGTTCCATAATAGGAAATTATGATATAAAAGGGAAAAGGGAGAAGACACTGGGGAGTCTATAGTAGGCAGAGGTCTTTGAAGTGGTTATTAGAGTATCCTTTCCTTTTCAATCACTGCTTTTCCAGTTACTGCAAAGACATACATTATATAAAATAAATGAGTCACTGGGGATGCAATGTACAGCATAGGAAATATAGTCAGTAACACTGTAATAATTGTGTATGGTGATGGTAACTAGACTTATCACGGTGATCATCTTGTAATGTTTAAAAATATCAAATCACTATGTCATACATCTGAAGATGATGTAATATTGTAAGTTAATTATACTTAAATTTAAAAAATCTTTAAAGGCATACATTATAGTTATTGCTTTCGGGAATCATTCTTCTGGGGGGAGAGGTATTGTTGGGATGACAGTGATGGGACCTTGTTTCTAAGGTACCTTGTACCTGCATAATGTGCAGCTAACATCTGGCCAAGACATGTACCCACCACAAGGCGTTTCTAGGTCTGGCCAGCAGTTACCAGCCATTCCTATTCCCACATTCTGAGGAACCCATCATTCCCAGGCAAATGGGGAGTTAATCACCCTAACCCTGGCCCATAAAACCCTTTTTATAATTCTTCATATTCTCTTCTACCACCTGCTGGATATCAACGTCCAAGGTTACCTTGAAAGTCACCTGTTGAAGATAACAGAGTCGCCATCAGCCTGGTCTCCTGAATGAAGCAGACTTATGTGAACAAAATGTTAGATTTCTGTTCTGATAAGCCATTAAGATTTTATTGCATTAACTTAACCAGTAAACTAATTCCCATGTTGGTCATTCTGGCCTCCTTCCTGTTCCCTGTAAAATAAACATACATGGGCTGTCAGTCTGCTCAGACACTTTTTCAGACATCTGCATAGCTAACTCCCTCACCTCCAATCATTCTTGGCTTAACTCTTGTTTTCTATGACACTTACTCAACCTGACTAATTTATCCAAAATATTAGACCATTATCCCACTCTCCTCCTCTTCTTTTTTTTTTCTACAATATCATCACCTTATAATTTATACTATATTGGCTATCCTCATTTCTTATTTTTACTGTTTATTAACCTAGACAGAATATTAAAAAACAGAGACATTACTTTGCCAACAAAGGTCCATCTAGCCAAAGGTATGGTTTTTCCAGTAGTTATGTATGGATGTGAGAGTTGGACTATATAGAAAGCTGAGTGCTGAAGAACTGATGCTTTTGAATTGTGATGTTGGAGAAGACTCTTGAGAGTCCCTTGACAGCAAGGAGATCCAGCCAGTCCATCCTATAGAAAATCAGTCCTGAATATTCATTGGAAGGACTGATGCTGAAGCTGAAACTCCAATAATTTGGCCACTTGATGTGAAGAACTGACTCATTTGAAAAGATGCTGATGTAGGAAAGATTGAAGGGTAGAGGAGAAGGGGACAACAGAGGATGAGATGGATGGCATCACTGACTCAATAGACATGAGCAAGCACTGGGAGCTGGTGAAGGACAGGGAGGTCTGGCGTGCTGCAGTCCATGGGGGTCACAAATAGATATGACTGAGCAACTGAACTGAATTGAACTATCTGTCTTGCCTCCTGCCTCAGATATAAATTCCACAAGGATTGAGAACTTTGTTTTGATCACTGTATAGAGCCTAGAACATTGCCCAACACAGAGTAGTTCAGTTCAGTCGCTCAGTCGTGTCCAACTCTTTGCGACCCCGTGAATCGCAGCATGCCAGGCCTCCCTGTCCATCACAATCTCCCAGAGTTCACTCAGACTCACGTCCATCCAGTCCATGATGCCATCCAGCCATCTCATCCTCGGTCGTCCCCTTTTCCTCCTGCCCCCAATCTCTCCCAGCATCAGAGTCTTTTCCAATGAGTCAACTCTTCCCATGAGGTGGCCACAGTACTGGAGCTTCAGCTTTAGCATCATTCCTTCCAAAGAAATCCCAGGGTTGATCTCCTTCAGAATGGACTGGTTGGATCTTCTTGCAGTCCAAGGGACTCTCAAGAGTCTTCTCCAACACCACAGTTCAAACGCATCAATTCCTCGGTGCTCAGCCTTCTTCACAGTCCAACTCTCACATACACACATGACCACTGGAAAAACCATAGCCTTGACTAGATGGACCTTAGTTGGTAAAGTAATGTCTCGGCTTTTGAATACACTATCTAGGTTGGTCAAAACTTTCCTTCCAAGGAGTAAGCGTCTTTTAATTTCATGGTTGCAATCACCATCTGCAGTGATTTTGGAGCCCCCAAAAATAAAGTCTGCCACTGTTTCCACTGTTTCCCATCTATTTCCCATGAAGTGATGGGACCAGATGCCATGGTCTTTATTTTCTGAATGTTGAGCTTTAAGCCAACTTTTTCACTCTCCTCTTTCACTTTCATCAAGAGGCTTTTAGCTCCTCTTCACTTTCTGCCATAAGGGTGGTGTCATCTGCATATCTGAGGTTATTGATATTTCTCCCGGCAATCTTGATTCCAGCTTGTGCTTCCTCCAGCCCAGCGTTTCTCATGATGTACTCTCCATAGAAGTTAAATAAGCAGAATGACAATATACAGCCTTGACGTACTCCTTTTCCTATTTGGAACCAGTCTGTTGTTCCATGTCCAGTTCTAACTGTTGCTTCCTGACCTGCATACAGATTCCTCAAGAGGCAGGTTAGGTGGTCTGGTATTCCCATCTCTTTCAGAATTTTCCACATTTGATTGTGATCCACACAGTCAAAGGCTTTGGCATAGTCCATAAAGCAGAAATAGATGTTTTTCTGGAACTCTCTTGCTTTTTCCATGATCCAGTGGATGTTGGCAATTTGATCTCTGGTTCCTCTGCCTTTTCTAAAACCAGCTTGAACATCAGGGAGTTCACAGTGCACGTACTGCTGAAGCCTGGCTTGGAGAATTTTGAGCATTACTTTACTAGTGTGTGAGATGAGTGCAATTGTGCGGTAGTTTGAGCATTCTTTGGCATTGCCTTTCTTTGGAACTGGAATGAAAACTGACCTTTTCCAGTCCTGTGGGCACTGCTGAGTTTTCCAGATTTGCTGGCATATTGAGTGCAGCACTTTCACAGCATCATCTTTCAGGATTTGAAATAGCTCCACTGGAATTCCATCACCTCCACTAGCTTTGTTCATGGTGATGCTTCCCAAGGCCCACTTGACTTCACATTCCAGAATGTCTGGCTCTAGATTAGTGATCACATCATCATGATTATCTGGGTCGTGAAGATCTTTTTTGTACAGTTCTTCTGTGTATTTTTGCCACCTCTTCTTAATATCTTCTGCCTCTGTTAGGTCCATACCATTTCTGTCCTTTATCGAGCCCATCTTTGCATGAAATGTTCCCTTGCTATCTCTAATTTTCTTGAAGAGATCTCTAGTCTTTCCCATTCTGCTGTTTTCCTCTATTTCTTTGCATTGATCACTGAGGAAGGCTTTCTTATCTCTTCTTGCTATTCTTTGGAACTCTGCATTCAGATGCTTATATCTTTCCTTTTCTCCTTTGCTTTTCACCTCTCTTCTTTTCACAGCTATTTGTAAGGCCTCCCCAGACAGCCATTTTGCTTTTTTGCATTTCTTTTCCATGGGGATGGTTTTGATCCCTGTCGCCTGTACAATGTCATGAACCTCATTCCATAGTTCATCAGGCACTCTATCTATTAGATCTAGACCCTTAAATCTATTTCTCACTTCCACTGTATAATCATAAGGGATTTGATTTAGGTCATACCTGAATGGTCTAGTGGTTTTCCCTACTTCAATTTCAGTCTGAATTTGGCAATAAGGAGTTCATGATCTGAGCCACAGTCAGCTCCCGGTCTTGTTTTTGTTGACTGTATAGAGCTTCTCCATCTTTGGCTGCAAAGAATATAATCAATCTGATTTTGGTGTTGACCATCTGGTGATGTCCATGTGTAGAGTCTTCTTTTGTGTTGTTGGAAGAGGGTGTTTGCTATGACCAGTGCATTTTCTTGGCAAAACTCTGTTAGTCTTTGCCCTGCTTCATTCCGTATTCCAAGGCCAAATTCGCCTGTTGCTCCAGGTGTTTCTTGACTTCCTACTTTTGCATTCCAGTCCCCTATAATGAAAAGGACATCTTTTTTGGGTGTTAGTTCTAAAAGGTCTTGTAGGTCTTCATAAAACCGTTCAACTTCAGTTTCTTCAGTGTTACTGGTTGGGGCATAGACTTGGATAACTGTAATATTGAAATGGTTTGCCTTGGAGACGAACAGAGATCATTCTGTCGTTTTGAGATTGCATCCAAGTACTGCATTTCGGACTGTTTTGTTGACCACGATGGCTACTCCATTTCTTCTGAGGGATTCCTGCCCTCAATGTAATGGTCATCTGAGTTGAATTCACCCATTCTAGTCCATTTTAGTTCGCTGATTCCTAAAATGTCAATGTTTTCCCTTGCCATCTCTTATCTGACCACTTCCAATTTGCCTTGATTCATGGACCTGACATTCCAGGTTCCTATGCAATATTGCTCTTTACAGCATCAAATCTTGCTTCTATCACCAGTTATATCCACAACTGGGTATTGTTTTTGCTTTGACTCCATCCCTTCATTCTTTCTGGAGTTATTTCTCCACTGAATAACTCCACTGAGTTATTTCCCCAGAGCCTGAGGCCAGGGGCGGCAGCTGGGAGGAGCCACCCATGCCCAAGGCCAGGGCCAGCGGCCAGGAGGAGCAACCCGAGGAGTGGTGGCTGTGCAGGCACAGGAGGGCCTAGAGGAGCTATTCCATGTTCAAGGTCAGGAACGGTGGCTGTAAGGAGATACCCCTCATCCAAGGTAAGGAGCAGCGGCTGTGCTTTGCTGGAGCAGCCGTGAAGAGATACCCCACGCCAAGGTAAAAGAAACCTAAGTAAGATGGTAAGTGTTGCAAGAGGGCATCAGAGGGCAGACACACTGAATCCATACTCACAGAAAACTAGTCAATCTAATCACACTAGGACCACAGCCTTGTCTAACTCAATGAAACCAAGCCATGCCTGCGGGGCAAACCAAGATGAGCGGGTCATGGTGGAGAGGCCTGACAGAATGTGGTCCACTGGAGAAGGGAATGGCAAGCCACTTCAGTATTCTTTCCTTGAGAACCCCATGAACAGTAGGAAAAGGCAAAATGATAGGATACCAAGAGAGGAACTCCCCAGGTCATTAGGTGCCCAACACAGAGTAAGCACTCAATATATGTTTGCTAAATTGAATGTGCCTGCTACTGCTGCTAAGTCGCTTCAGTTGTGTCCAACTCTGTGTGACCCCAGGGACGGCAGCCCACCAGGCTCCCCCATCCCTGGGATTCTCCAGGCAAGAACACTGAAGTGGGTTGCCATTTCCTTCTCCAATGCATGAAACTGAAAAGTGAAAGTGAAGTCGCTCAGTCTGGACTGCAGCCCACCAGACTCCTCTGTCCATGGGATTTTCCAGGCAAGAGTACTAGAGTGGGGTGCCATTGCTTTCTCTAAAATCATATATTTAAGTCTATCGGTATTTACCTTTATTACTGGATAGACTACAATACCTCAAATGATGTTCTGTTTTTAATCCATGGCATTAAAGCTGTAGCAATAGCTTACTATGGGCACTCCATCTCTGTTTATCTGTACTCATATCAGTGTTTGCATGTCTCAGTAATCCCAAAGGTTTCAATTAGCCTTAGAGATGTATCCAATATTTACCTTTATGAATTGTAAGCTCTCCTGCAAGTTGGAGGCATAGTATCCTTTAGCAGAGTGAAGGGACAAGAGTCAGTTGGCTCGCCTCTTGCTCTGATATACAAAAATAAAGAATATGTTTGTCATATTTGGTTCCTTGCTTAGAGCAGATATTGTATACCAGTTTTACAGCAATAATTAAAGTGCAGAGATCCCCAGGCCACAGTTTGTGTCTTCTTTCCAACACACAGAACATGAGGTATAACCAATTTCTTTTTGGTTCAAGGTTCTAACTCATCAAGATTTGGATTTGGCAGGAATAGCATCACTGAGTGAGTGCTTTCAAAGTCCACAAAGCTTTTGCATTCAAGGAAATGTTACCATGGAGAAAATCCTTCATGCACTGATGGGACTGGTATGATCCTAGAAAAGATTAAACAAGCCAGCACCATATAATTCCACTGTTTACTTATACGCCTCTGAGAATGTTTTCAAAACTGCCATTATCACTGAAGTGTTCATAGTAAGAAAAAGTGCCTAATAAGTGAATGACTTGTTATAGATGTTGTGGTTTAGTTGCTAAGTTGTGTCCGACTCTTTGTGGCCCCATGGACTGCAGCACATCAGGCTCCCCTGTCCTCCACTATTTCCCTGAGTTTGTTCAAATTCATGTCCATTGAGACAGTGATGCTATCTAACCATCTCATCCTCTGCTACCCACTTCTCCTTTTGCCTTCAATCTTTCCCAGCATCAGAGTCTTTTCAAATGAGTTGGCTCTTAACACCACGTGGCCAAAGTATTGAAGCTTCAGCTTCAGCAACAATCCTTCCAATGAATATTCAGGGTTGATTTCCAATTAGGATTGACTAGTTTGATCTCCTTGCAGTCCAAGGGACTCTCAAGAGTCTTTCTCCAGCAGCACATTTCAAAAGCATCAATTCTTCAGTGCTCAGCCTTCTTTATGGTCCAACTCTCACATCCATACATGACTACTGGAAAAACTGTAGCCTTGACGATACAAAACATTGCTGGCAAAGTGATATCTCTGCTTTTTGATATGTTGTCTAGGTTTGTCATAGCTTTCTTTCAAAGGAGTGCTTTTTAATTTCATGGCTGCAGTTACACTGTAACATGGCAGTGTTACAGATGACCTAATCTGAAACCTTTCAGAATTAATTTATTATAATTTATTTTGAATTTATATGTGAAAGTTAACAATCAACCACCAAATTCACTCTGACCTGGGCGCTGGGCTTGGTGACAGGATGATACACTGAACAAGACTATGCCCCCTTGGGGAGCTTTCAGGCAGTGGTGGGGATAGGATTACACTAACAAACCCTAAACTCACATTCCCAGCAATCAGCTTAAGAAACGATGTATTATCCACCTCATCTCCATTCTTTCTCTTCAGAAGTAATCCCCGCCCTGACTTTCATGTGCTTCTTTCTCTTACTTTGCTGCAGTGTTTTCCCACATTTATGTTTGAAAACATACTGTTTCTTTATTGCATCATTTTGAAGTTACATAATGTGGAATTAGGTGGTAAAGAATCCACCTGCCATTGCAGGAGAGATGTGGGTTAAATCCCTGGGTTGGGAAGATCCCCTGGAGAAGGAAATGGCAACTCACTCCAGTATTCTTGCCTGGTGGGCTACAGTCCACGGGCTGCAAAGAGTCGGACACAATGAGCAGCTAAGCACACAGGTGGAATTACTTCCTGCACATTTTTTTCTGTGACTTGCTTTTTTCCTCTCAGTATTGAGCTTCTGATATGCCCTCCAGAGGACACATATAAAAAGCGCTCATCCACATTTAGAGTCTGATACCTCACAATTTATTTATAAATGTGTGAGTTATTTCCAGGTTGTTTGTTTTTGTGTTACAAACAATGTTCCTAAGAGCAATCTTGTACATGCTTCCTGGAGCACACATGCATGAATTTCTAGGGTTGCCAAATATAAAACCGGGCATTCAATTCAGTTTGAATTTTGGAGAATTGAATACTTTTTGAATGTAAGTATGCCCCATGCAAAATTGGGATATACTAAGATTTATTGTCAAATCTCTGGATTTAATTTAACTAGGTGTCCTGTGTTTTTATTTGCTTAATAGAGCAGTCTTAAGGATTTCTTATTCTAAGGAGTAGAATCGCTAGACCATAGGGAATGTACAACTTCAATCTTTGGGGTGCTGTCAAATGTTTTCTAAAATAGCTGAGACAATTTGCCACACATACCACCACCAAGAGAAGATGAGTTCCCATGGATTTATATTCTCACTGTTATGGAATGAATTTTGTCTCCCAAAATCCATGTGTTGAAGTTCCAACAACCAATGGAGATAGCTCCTTTAAGAAACTAATTAATGTTAAATGAGGTCATGTGGGGGGGATCCTAATACAATAAGATTGATGTCCTTAAAAGAGGAGAAAGAGATGTCAGAACCCTCTTCCTCTCTATACAGAAGAAAGGCATTTTGAGTAGAGTGGGTATGTATTATTCTAGAGAGAGAAGGAAAAGTGAAGAACAACACCATAATCTACCACAGGGGGTGTTCCCTTCTTTCCTGTGTTTTAGAAAACTTTATAAACAATGAAATGATCTTTTTCTTGAATGTATGTTGGTGCCTATCCATAAAAATATCTGGACCTAGTGTTTTCCTTATTAGAGGAATTTGAACTATTAATTCAATTTCTTTAGTGGTTATATATATTTTCAGATTCTATCTCTTCTTGAAGTGCTTTACATAAGTCACTTTTTTCTTAGAAACATATAAATTTCATTTACCTTTGCAAAATTATTGGAATAACTTCTCTAATGTCATTCAGTTGTTTTTTAAAACTCTGCTGGATCCATAGCTTCTACCTATGCTTTGTCATTTCTAATGTCATCTGTCTTTTCTTACTTCTCCAGATCATGATGTGTGTGTCTGTGCTCAGTTGTGTCTGACTCTTTGCAACCCCATGGACTGTAGCCCACCAGGTTTTTCTGTCCATAGGATTTTCCAGGCAAGAATGCTGGAGGGGGTTGCCATGCCCTCTCTCAGTGGATCTTTCTGAGTTGGGATAGAATCTGCATCTCCTGCACTGGAAGGCAGATTCCTTACCACTGAGCCACCAGGGCTTCCCAGATCACCATAGGTTCATCTACTTTATTAATTTTCAAATAAACAACTTGTAATTATGTTGATTATTTTGATGTTATTTTTCTCATCACGGTGAATTTTTAGCCTCATTTTCTAAAAACACTTGAAAGACACCCTACAGACGATGAGAAGAAATAACTTCACCTCTGTTCTCTCTGTATATAAAAAATGATGCCCAATTACAGATTAGTGTCCTTTTATGAGCTTTCCAGGTGGTGTTAGGGACTTCCCAGGTGGCACTAGTGGTAAAGAATCCTCCTGCCAATGCAAGAGACACGAGACATGGGTTCAGTCCCTGCGTCAGGAAGATCCCCTGGAGGAGGGCATGGCAACCTACTCCAATTCTCTTGCCTAGAGTATTTCATGGACAGAGGAGTCTGGTGGGCTACAGACAAAGAGTTGGACACGACTGAAGTGACTTAGCACGCCCTTTTATGACTATGTCAAGGGTTGGGAAAGTTGTTAGTAGACTGAATGAAAATATTTGTTGTACAAATTATCTGCAGTATAATCATCTTCCATGCAGCCTGTAATAATCTTGACAAGTTTAGGTAAGTTACTAGGCTAATTAAAAACTCCCAAATGGCCTTTTCTGAAATAAATAGGTACATGTCACAGAGATGTTTCTATTTGTGCTTGGAATTTTATGATAGCCATATATGTTGTAACACACATAGAGGTACGCTTTTTATAGTAAATGTCACTTTATATTATTTCAGTGCTACACAGTATGTCAAAATGAATGAGGCAGGAATATTTATAGAACTAAGGTTTTTGAGGGTAATGACTCTGAGATTTTAAAACATCTTATTGTGGTACATTAATAGTGATTGTGTCTGCATCATAGACAACATTATAAATCACACAGTTATTACTAAAGAAATTATTTTGAAAATATTCAACTATTTTATGGTCCTCTGCTTATTATGTATATTTTGTACATTTCAAAGTGTCACAGCTACCCTAAATTATGGCTAACTAGTTGAGTTTCTTTCATTCATTATATAAAGCTTAGTTAAGCCATGTGCTATACAGTCCTAGCCTGTTCTCATTATTTTAGATCGAATATTTATATTGAAGGATCTCTTCCTCTTTTTAGTTCCTCAAGTGTATAGTAACTTTAATTAGCATTCTTTAGTTTTATAAAATGTAGAAGATAGGCGAGGAATACAAATATGCGGAAGTGTCACAACAGTTAATTTTTACCTTATACACAGACAGCATGATTTTATTTCTGCTTTGCCTGGCAAATCAGGAGAGATAAGCTATGTTATTGTGAGTATTTTATTTTTAAGAAAATGAAATCAAAGTGAAAGTACACTGTATTATAACTTACTTTATCGTTAAAATGTAATTATAATCATCAGTTGATCCATCAAGGATTATCTAATATGTAAATGAGCAATGAAAATAATTCTAAATTTTCTCCTATATGTTAAAATATCTTTCAAAACTCATGGAACTTCTTCCATTTCTACAACACATTGAAAATTATAAAGTTTAGATTCATAAAGTTGTTTGACAAGAAAGTTGGGAAAATAATTTTCCCTACCAAATTAGCACTTTAGTTTCACCAGAAAGAGGGAAAAAATGAGATGGCAAATATGGACATATGAATTTAGGATCCCTGAAGATTTTCTTCTTTTACTCAAGGTGAACCCTCTTTTTCTAACATTAAGTACACAAATTAGACTCCTGGGGATAAAGCAATACAATATGAGACTTTTCAAAAAGTACATCAGATGGGATCGAAAGAAAATTAGATATTTCAAAGGAAAGATTGGTTAACTTGCAGAAACAGCAATAATTCACTTCTGAACCATTCAAATCTGGTTCTACCCTCACTTTTCGTGTCTACTCAATCTCCAGGTCATCTTCTTGATTACTACTAGTACCCTCTGAAGGCTTCTCATTCTTCATGGAAGTATTGTCAAGATCCCCTCTCCTCTCCAACTTCCTCATTACTCTCCTCCCTTCCTCACCCTATATATTATCCCTGGGCAATCTTACACATGTTCGTGACTTTAATTATACCCTGCTGTTTATGACTTCCAAATTAATAGCGACTCAAATTACTTGCCTGTCTCAGATCCATATGTCCAAAGTTGATATTTTCTCTACTCAAACACTCTCCAAAGCAACATGTTCAAGAAGGGATTTATCTTCCCCAGAAGCATACCTATAACTTACATTCATTACCTTATATAATGGTACCACCATCATCCCCTTACTGAAGCCAGAGGCTTGGGAGTTACCCTAAATTTGTCTTTTCCGTTCACTCTGCATTGACTCAATCATGAATTTCTATCAGTTCTTCCTTTCATATACACCCCGTCCCACCACCATTTTCCTTTGTTGCTCAGTCATGTTCAACTCTTTGTGACCCCATGAACTGCAGCATGCCAGGCTTCCCTGTCCTTCACCATCTCCTGGAGCTTGCTCAAACTCATGTCCATTGAGTTAATGATGCCATCCAACCATCTCATTCTCTGTCATCCACTTCTCCTGCCTTCAATCTTTCCCAGCCTCAGGGTCTTTTCCAGTGAGTCGGCTCTTCACATCAGGTGGCCAAAGTATTGAAGCCTCAGCATCAGTCCCTCCAAGCATATTCAGGACTGATTTCCTTTAGGATTGACATATTTGATCTCCTTGCTGTCCAAGGGACTTTCAAGAGTCTTCAACATCACAGTTCAAAAGCATTAATTCTTTGGCATTCAGCCTTCTTTATGGTTCAACTCTCACATCCATACATGATTACTGGAAAAACCATCAATTCAGTTCAGTCACTCAGTCATATCCAACTCTTTGCAACCTCATGGACTACAACATGCCAGGTTTCCCTGTCCGTCACCAACTCCTAGAGCCTACTCAAACTCATGTCCATCACGTCAGTGATGCCATCCAACCATCTCATCCTCTGTCGTCCCCTTCTCTTCCCACTTTCAATCTTTCCCAGAATCAGGGTCTTTTCCAATAGCTTTATCAGAACACCGTAGCTTTGACCAAATTGGACCTTTGTCGGCAAAGTAATGTCTTTGTTTTTTTAATATTCTATCTAGGATTGTTATTTTCCTACTAACATATTGTGGGCCTGCATCAGTTTTCCCTTATAGAAGAACAAGAACTTCCTCATGGTCTCCCTGCCTCAAATTTTACCCACCCCTAGTCATCCCTTCAGTTCACTGCCAGAGAACTTTTTATAGTGTAAGTATGAACCATGTTATGGCCTTAGTGCTAAGTGTTTCAATGGCTCCTTGTCTCATCAAAAGATGAGATGAAAATGCCTTATGAAAGTCTTGTCCCCAAGTCCTCTACTTATCTGCTTGGCCTCATCTCCCACCAGTGTTACTACCTCATGTTCTCATGCAACTCTATGCCTGCTCATAGAAGACCTTCTTCCTGGACATAATGTCTCCATATTCTGAATTCCTACCCCAATATTCCTGAAAATTCCTACTCATTCATAACTCTCCTCTCAAAAACTTTCTCCATGAAGCTTCCTAAGATTCTGACAGTCAGTCTTAAGTGCTCCTTCTCCTTTAACACATGTGCTATTTGAGTTTAATAAGACTAAGCTCAGAAAGAATTTGGTGCAAATAAATCATGATAAATCAGATAGTGTCTTCTTACCAATTAGACTGTACAAAGATTCCTGAAGTAGGAGGGATGAGAGCAGGAAGAAAATGAGGGTGAAAGGAGTTTAGATACTGGTCAACTTCTGTGCCATTTGGTCTGGGCTCTGGGAGAGAAGAGGAAAAGGTATAGGGTGGGAAGTGATCACACAAGGTCCAGAGAGATTTGTAGGACCTGATAGCAGTGGAGGCCAGAGCATCTCCCCCAGGAAAGGAGGAGAACAATGGGAGACAAATGACTCTATGGTGTATATCAACAGACAGGGCCACTAGGATAGAGCACAAACAGGATGATGGCATTGTGTGTCAGACCCACAAGGACAAAAACAGAAGTAGCAAGAAGAGTCACTAGAACTAGGACCCTCATACACAGGAACCAGAAATAATAGATCATGGCTCTCATGGACAGTTTACTTAGACCTAATTAAGATTTACCCTTGGAGTTTCTTGGGTGTCCAAACTTTTCCTCACTTCTGACTCCAAAGGTAAATTGTAACTGACAGCCAGTCATGGTAGTCATAGTGGGTGATGGTGATTCCACTGAGGGTTTGAGGGATAGTTTTGCTCACTGATAGAAGGAGGCCCTTTTGCTACCCCATGAACTGTAGCCTGCCTGGCTCCTCTGTCCATGGGATTCTCCAGGCAAGAATACTGGAGTGGAATGCCATGTTTTTCTCCAGGGGATTGTCCCAATCCAGGGATTGAACCCAGGTCTCCCGCACGGCAAGCAGATTCTTTACCATCTGAACCAGTAGGCAAGGCCAGAATCTGCCTACAAAGCAGGAGACACAGGAAATGCCAGTTCAATCCCTGGGTAAGGACAATCCCCTGGAGAAGGGCATGGCAACCCACTCTAGTATTCTTGCCTGGAGAATTCCATGTTCAGAGGAGCCTAGCGAGCTATAGTCCATGGGATTGCAGAGTCAGACAGAGCTAAGCATTTTACTTTTTTTTTACTGCTGAGTTACCAGGTAAGTCCTGTGCACACACACACACAGAAGGAGGCCCAGGGACAGACAGTCTCTTTCTGCCTCTGAACGTTGCTGTCTCTTGATTATCTCTGCAATCACTGCTGCCATCTTATAGCACTGAGGCAAGACAGCCTGAGAGAAAGCTAACACAGGGAGGAGGCAGAGAAAATGATGCAAAACGCAGGGCCTTTATGATATTCAGCCACTGTATCAACTCTGAAACCTGTCCTCTCATTAGGTGAGGTAATATCTTTTTATTTATTATTTAAATCACTGTAAGTCAGAAGTTTCTGTTATTTGAAATCAAAGACATTCTACTTATACAACTTTCTTACACCTCAAAAAACCTAAACCTTTCTTTAAAAAAAAAGGCATGAATCTTCCTCTTCGCTCAATTGCAGGAGTTTCACTATCAATGGTATACCCTTTGTCAGCCATTACATGTAGAAATGTTTCAGTGAAGCATCAGATAATGACTGAAAGGGAGGCCAAGATGGAGTTTATAGTACATTTAAATAGGTATTTTTTTAAAATTAATTTTATCATGTTTGGGAACGCATATAAGAATTAAAGATTTTAAAATTTAAAAAATAAAAAAAAAATAAAAATAAATAAAATTAATTTTATTGGGGTATAGTTGACTGGTATTAATTTCTGTACAGCAAAGTGAATCAGCTATATGTATACATATATCTCTTCTTTGTTGGATTTTCTTCCCATTTAGGTCACCACAGAGCACTGAATAGAGTTCCCTGAGCTATACAGTAGGTTCTCATTAGTTATCTATTTTATACACAGCATCAATAGTGTATATATATATCAATCACAATCTCCCAGTTCATCCTTGGTATCCATACATTTGGCCTTTCCCCCCCTGGTATCCGTGCATTTGTTCTCTGTTCGGTGTCTTTAATTCTGCTTTGCACATAAGATCATCTATATCATTTTTCTGGTGGCTCAGATGGTAAAGTGTCTGCCTGTAATGTGGGAGACCTGGATTCGATCCCTGGGTCAGGAAGATCCCCTGGAGAAGGAAATGGCAACCCACTCCAGTACTCTTGCCTGGAAAACTACATGGATGGAGAAGCCTGGTAGGCTACAGTCACAAAGAGTTAGACACGACTGAGTGACTTCACATTCACCTATAGCATTTTTCTAGATTCCACATATATGCATTAGCATACGATATTTGTTTTTCTCTTTCTGACTTACTTTACCCTATTTGACAGTCTCTAGGTCCATTGACATCTCTACAAATGACCCAATTTTGTTCCTTTTTATGACTGAGTAATATTTCATTGTGCATATGTATCACATCTTCTTTATCCATTCTCTGTTGATGGACATTTAGGTTGCTTCCATGTTCTGGCTATAGTAAATAGTGCTGCAATGAACATTGGGGCTCATGTGTCTTTTTAAATTATGCTTTTCTCTGGGTATCTGCCCAGGAGTGGGATTGCTGGGTCATATGGTAGTTCATATGGTTGCTTTTTTAAGGAACTTTGTATAAATACATTCAGCTGAGGGTTGCGAAGAACTGAGACTCTTTGGTTGAGGGTGGAGGGCTCAGCCTGCAAGGCTAGTTTTCATCATCTGAAAGCACAGGAGAGTAGTCAGCACAAGGAAGATATACATGAATGTTTCCATAAGAAAATATCTCAGGGAGAGAGATTATTCATTAATAATACTATATAGCTATAAAATTAATCAGTGCTCCACAGGTAGCATCAAACGGGTACGTAATCAGTATGGTTTTGTGGTCTCTGTTTTGCAGAAACTTGAAGCCTGAAAACAGAAGAGAAGGTGGACAGGGGGTTACACAGGTTGGTGTGCGTGTGAGGGGGAAGAATCTAAGACAGGGAAGGAGGAAAGGTGGAAGCAGAAGGCAGGAAAGTTAAGTTTTGAGGAATCTAGGGTGGCGCTGATTGAGGTTTAGATCCATCTAAACATGAAATTGGTTGAGGAGGGAAGAAAGTGAAGGGAGAATAGAGTGACAGTCTGAAATAATTAGGACAGTTTGAGTAGATGTAATAGGGACAAAGAAATGGGAGAGAGAATGGACCAGAAGTGACGGTTCAGACTCTGACATGTAAGAGATGGATCAAGAGGTCAAAGGCTAAGACGGAACTAAGATGACTGAGTGAGCATAAAGAACAGAGGTCAGTAAAGGATGGGGAAGAGTTACCGAGAATCATGTGCTAGCCCATCATCTATGTGGATGGAAAGAGGAAGACAATTTCATGAAACTGAATATTCATTCATTATTGTCCAGATACTCCACATCAGAGATTAAAACTGCATTTAATGAAGATATTCAGCATAACACTAATCATCTCCTTTTCTTATGAATACACAAAGATACAGTCCAAAGAGGTACAGACATTAAGGTATCTGCCATCAGTTCAGTCATCCAGTTGTGTCCAGCTCTTTGTGACCCCATGGTCTGCAGCATGGCAGGCTTCCCTGTCCATCACCAACTCCCAGAGCTTGCCCAAACTCATGTCCATTGAGCTGGTGATGCCATCCAACCATCTCACGCTCTGTCATCCCTTTCTCCTCCTGCATTAATCTTTCTCAGCAGCAGGGTATTTTCCAGTGAGACAGTTCATCGTGTCAGGTGGCCAAAGTATTGCAGCTTCAGCTTTAGCATCAGTCCTTCCAATGAATATTCAGGACTGATTTCCTTTACGACTGACTTGTTTGATCTCCCTGCAGTCCATGGGACTCTCAAGAGAGAGTTCTCCAACACCACAGATCAAAAGCATCAATTTTTTGGCACTCAGCTTTCTTTATAGTCCAACTCTCACATCCATACATGACTACTGGAAAAACTATAGATCACTGGATCATTGAAAAAGAAAGAGAGTTCCAGAAAAACATCTACTTCTGCTTTATTGACTATGCCAAAGCCTTTGATTGTGTGGATCACAACAAACTGTGGAAAACACTCAATGAGATGGGAATACCAGACCGCCTGACTTGCTTCCTAAGAAAACTGTATGCAGGTCAAGAAGCAACAGTTGGAACCAGACATGGAACAACAGACTGGTTCCAAATTGGGAAAGGAGTATGTCAAGGCCATATATTGTCACTCTGCTTATTTAACTTACATGCAGAGTACATCATGTGAAATGCCAGGCTGGATGAAGCACAAGCTGCAATCAAGGTTACAGGGAGAAATATCAATAGCCTCAGATATGAAGATGACACCACCCTTATGGCAGAAAGCAAAGAGGAACTAAAGAGCCTCTTGATGAAAGTGAAAGAGGAGAGTGAAAGGGCTGGCTTAAAACTCAACATTCAAAAAACAAAGATCATGGCATCTGGTCCCATCACTTAATGACAAATAGATGGGGAAACAATGGAAACAGTGACAGACTTTATTTTCTTGGGCTCCAAAATCACTGCAGATGGTGACTGCAGTCATGAAATTAAAAGACACTTGCTCCTTGGAACAAAAACTATGACCAACCTAGACAGCATATTAAAAAGCAGAAACATTACTTTGCTGACAGAGTGCATCTAGTTAAAGTTATGGTTTTTCCAGTAGTCATGTAAGGTATCTGCCTTCAGTCAGTTCACTTGCTCAGTCATGTCCGACTCTTTGCGACCCCATGAATTGCAGCACGCCAGGCCTCCCTGTCCATCACCAACTCCCAGAGTTCACTCAGACTCATGTCTATCGAGGCAGTGATGCCATCCAGCCATCTCATCCTCTGTCGTCCCCTTTTCCTCCTGTCCCTAATCTCTCCCAGCATCAGAGTATTTTCCAATGAGTCAACTCTTCGCATGAGGTGGCCAAAGCACTGGAGTTTCAGCCTCAGCATCATTTCCTCCAAAGAAATCTCAGGGCTGATCTCCTTCAGAATGGGCTTGTTGGATCTCCTTGCAGACCAAGGGACTCTCAAGAGTCTTCTTCAACACCACAGTTCAAAAGCATCAATTTTTCGGCATTCAGCTTTCTTCACAGTCCAACTCTCACATCCATACATGACTACTGGAAAAACCATAGCCTTGACTAGATGGACATTTGTTGGCAAAGTAATGTCTCTGCTTTTCAATATGCTGTCTAGGTTGGTCATAACTTTTCTTCCAAGGAGTAAGTGTCTTTTAATTTCATGGCTGCAGTCACCATCTGCAGTGATTTTGGACCCCCCAAAAATAGTCTGACACTGTTTCCACTGTTTCCCCATTTATTTCCCATGAAGTGATGGGACCAGATGCCATGATCTTCATTTTCTGAATGTTGAGCTTTAAGCCAACTTTTTCACTCTCCTCTTTCACTTTCATCAAGAGGCTTTTGAGTTCCTCTTCACTTTCTTCCATAAGGGTGATGTCATCTGCATATCTGAGGTGATTGATATATCTCCCAGCAATCTTGATTCCAGCTTGTGCTTCTTCCAGCCCAGCGTTTCTCATGATGTACTCTCCATAGAAGTTAAATAAGCAGGGTGACAAGATACAGCCTTGACGTACTCCTTTTCCAATTTGGAACCAGTCTGTTGTTCCATGTCCAGTTCTAACTGTTGCCTCCTGACCTGCATATAGGTTTCTCAAGGGGCAGGTCAGGTGGTCTGGTATTCCCATCTCTTTCAGAATTTTCCACAGGTTACTGTGCTCAGTCAAAGGCTTTGGCATAGTCAATAAAGCAGAAATAGATGTTTTTCTGGAACTCTCTTGCTTTTTCAATGATCCAGCGGATATTGGCAATTTGATCTCTGGTTCCTCTGCCTTTTCTAAAACCAGCTTAAACATCTGGACATCTTAGTCTGTTTCAAAATGAAATCACTATTCACACTGGCTTGCCGAGCCATTCCTAAAGAAAAACTTCCAGACTTGCTGAGAAGGGCATTTGATTAATTCTGTACATAAACAGCAATACTCATTTTTAAAAATTTCCTTTTCAATGACTGATCTCATATTTTATGACAACTTTATGCTCTGCTTACCAAGAAAGTCTGAGATGAAAAAATTAACCAACATTGTCTCTGGTTTTCATTGTTTTCTTTCTTGTGCTGAGTAGTCCTTTTTGTGGTTGGTGGTGTTCATTTGTGTTTATCTTCGTTTGCTTCCTTGAAGGCTAAGCGTCTGGATCCCAGAGGAGGTTCAGCTTCATCCTCTAGACACAGACTTTGCAGCCTCCTAGGTGTCATCAGACACCTCCCTCGAAGACCCAGAATGAGACCACTGAACCACATGCCCAGTACATTCTTTAACACCTACTTGGAACTGAGGTCATTGTTTCAACACTTTTCTTTGGAAATTAATAATAGTTTATGGAATAAGAAATGATGAAAGAACTTGAAGCTTGAGATCCAATGGCACTCATATTACTTCCTAATTACGCTTCCTAGAGAAAGTTACTTAACCTCTCCATGCCTCAATTTTCTATCTGTAGAAAGAGAGTGATAATGCGGCTCATCATTCACAAATGTTATAAGGATAAAGTGAAATAACACATTATGATATCTGATGAAAATAAATCCTCAATAAATAGTAACTTTATCCTCTAGCTTTCTTCAAATCAGTAAAGATTCAATTTTTTAAGCAATGGAAAGACTTCATTGGGGTCTTCTGTTCCACTTTGCTTATGCCTCAATAGCTCCTGGGGAATAGAAAATTTCTTTCTAACAGACCTCTAATACTAGCTTTAATGTTTGATTTAGACACCCACCATCCAGTTTTCCCTCTTACTTTCTGAAAGAGATATTCTTTGTTTTCTTCAAATAAGGCATTAAAGTCACCCTTATGATGATTTGTTAAAGTTCCGCTAAGGAGATATAAACAGGCACAACGCACCAGATAGCAAAGAGTTTTCTAACACACCATCAATTGACCCTACTTCAAATGACATGCATGTTAATTAATAGTGAGCTTACAAATAAAAACACTTTTCTGTTTCCCAGATTTTTTACATGCAATATGAACGATCACTTTTAAAAGTTTTCCAGTGTTGATGATGCTTTTTTCCCTCTTTAATCTCCTTCCCTTAGCAGCAGAGGCATTCCAACTGTTGTCACCCATAATTATCATTACGTGACAATTGCTGCCTCTTACAGTGGAAAGAAAAACATTGGAATAAAAGTTAAGAGACTTGATTTTAGCCCCAGCTCTGCTATCAACCAGCTGGGGGAAGTTGAACTGGCTCACTAAATGTTCTATTGCATTCAGTGATTAGAACAGAATCACTCTTCCCAAATAGTCTTGAGTATAACGTTAACATTCTGTTAATTAAGAAAAAGAGAAAGTGTTCCACACCAGATTAATCAGAGTAAAATGTTTCTGAATGGCAGAATTTTTCAGGGCCTTTAGGGTGCTAATGAATATGATAACTCTAGAAAAATGTGTATGCTGGACCTCTCAAAGTTTTGAATCTGGAATTACATTTTCCTGATATTGTTGTTGTTTTGTCGCTAATTCGTGTGCCACCCTTTTGCGACCCTCAGGACCGTACCTCAGCAAGTTCCTCAGTCCGTGAGATTTCCGAGGCAAGAAGACTGGACTGGGTTGCTGTTTTCTTCTCCAGGGGATCTTCCTGACCGAGGTATCCAACCTGCATCTCCTTCATGAGCAGGTGGATTCTTTACCACTGAGCCATCTGGGAAGCCCTTCCTGATGTTACTGTTGCAGAAGACAATTTAGGAAACTCTTCACGGGGTAGTATCTGAAGCCCTTCACTGGTTCAAAATTCTGACTACTTACTAACTGGTGTTTAAATAATGTTGAACTAGTTCTTGCTACATACCTGACAGTGTGATTGCACTGGAGACAATGAGATAAGAGAAATATTTTCTAAATATTCTTTTCTTGCAAAGATTTCATAATCTAGTTAAGAAGAAACCTGATACCAGAGTTAGACAAATCCAAATCACTTGCTAATTTTATTCATATCGCTTCCCCACACCCATCTTTAATAGTATCAAAATATTATCTAGAGTTCAACTACGACTAAGTGTATAGTGAGATGGGGAGTCAGTCTCTTTGGTGACAGTGAGAGTTGTTTATACCAACAGAGGAAACCCTTCTGCTCACTCTCACTGGCTGTCCTAGGGAAGATGCTTAACCTCTACCCTTCATTTTTATTCTCAATATTTTATTGATTTCTTTACTTATTTGCCTGTCTCAGGTCTCAGCTGCGGCGCACAGGGTCTTTGTTGCAGTGCTTCGGCTTCTCTCTAGCTGTGGAGTGAGTGCTCTAGAACGCTCAAGCTCAATAGTTATGGAGCCCTCACTCCACAACTAGAGAGAAGCCAAAGCACTGCAACAAAGACCCTGTGCGCCACAGCTGAGACCCGAGACAGGCAAACAAATAAATAAAACATTTAGAATAAAAATGAAGGGCAGAGGTTAAGCATCTTTTCTAGGACAGCTTCGTTGCTCCATGGCATGCAGGATCTTAGTCCCCTTACCAGGGATCAAACCCATGTCTCCTGCATTGGAAGGCAGATTCTTAACCACTGGACCACTAGGGAAGTCCCAACCCTTCATTTTAATCATCTCTAAAGGGAGATGTTTACTGCAAGGGATTTAATATCCCCATACCTAAAGAGTTCTTGTAAAATCAGCAAGGAAAATACAAATATCTCATTGGGGGAAAAAATAGAGAGAGGACATGAGAATTAAAAATCTACAAAGATAAAATAAACCTTAAAATGCAATGCAATGTAATGTAATATGCACTCACACATACTCCATCCCTGAAAACAAACAACAACCACCAAAAAAAAAAAACAACTAGAACAAAATTCTTGTCCTCCAAATCTGACAGTTTCAGACAAGCAGTTACAAAACACTATGGCACTGCTAAAATTTAAAGCTCCAAGGGTCTCAGTGGAGCACACAGAAGTTGTCTCTCTCCAGGTCACACCCACAAAGAGACACACAGAACAGAACCACTCCAGCCAGCCAGCAGACGGGCAGCCGAAGCAGAGTGTTTCCAAGAAATCTGTGCATAATGCATGTTTATGGTTGGAGACCACTGAGCTCTGAAGCAGTGTCTTCTATGGTAGTAGTTGGCTGACATTGAAGCGCTTGTTCCAATGGAGGTGGGGCAAAAGTGACAGCTCCCCTGAGCCCAAAGCTGGATTATAACCATTCGCTTTGAGATCCTCATGCTGGGAGATCAGAGGCGATTATGCTGACCAGTTATAATCAGCCCTGAGAGTTGACAAGCTAAGGGCCCTGCTTTGTAATGGAGCCAGGGAGGAATACGCCAGAGGCATGGCAGATTCACCAAAACATCTCCTGGTACTTCTATTTGCTTTATAACAACTGCCAGGACCACAGCCTGTAAAGTTAAGATAACCAAAGGCTCAGAGCCCTTAGGGATTAAGGTTCCTGTTCTTCCACTGGGCAAGCAAACTAAACTAGAGTGGCCTATGGAGTGAAAAACAAAGAAATTACAGAGTAGATGGAGGGAGATAACGGACTATAACTATAGCTACTCCGGGCCAAAAGTAAAAGTAGGGACTGTAGTTCCTACAACTAACCCTTCTGTTCTAAGCCCTTTTTAAAAAAGAAGGATTATGACCTTCTTAAAGAGCCGACAAAGGTCCATATAGTCAAGGCTATGGTTTTTCCAGTAGTCATGTATGAATGTGAGAGCTGGATCACAAAGAAGGCTGAATACCAAAGAACTGATGTTTTCAAACTGTGGTGCTAGAGAGGATTCTTGAGAGTCCCTTGGACAGCAAGGAGATCAAACCAGTCAACACTAAAGGAAATCAACCCTGAATATTCATGGGAAAGACTGATGCTGAAGCTGAAGCTCCAATAGTTTGACTACCTGATGAGAATAGCCAACTCATTAGAAAAGACCCCGATGCTGGGAAAGATTGAAGGCAGGAGGAGAAGGGGACGACGGAGGATGAGATGGTTGGATGGCACCACTGACTCAATGGACATGAGTTTGAGTAAGCTCTGGGAGTTGGTGATGGACAGGGAGGCCTGGTGTGCTGCAGTCCATGGGGCAACAAAGAGTCAGACATGACTGATTGACTGGACAACAACAAAGAGTCAGGAATAGATGGGAATTAAAGTGATGCAGGAAAGGATAAAAGGACCTAACTGGTGGGAGAAGTGAATTGAACAGAAGAAAGAAGGAAAGGAAAGAAGGAAGGATGGTGTAATGGATTAAACAATGCCCTCATCAAAAGATATGTCCAAATTCCAATACCTGGTACCTATGAATATGACTCTGTTTGGAAATAGATTCTTTGCAGATGTAATTAAGTAACTAAGTTGAAAATCTTGGGATCCAGACTCAGGTCCACCCTAAATCCAATGACTGGTGTCTTTATTAGAGAAAGGAGAGAGTGCTGAGACACAGACACACTGCGGAAGAGACTGGAGACAGAAGAAGAGCCTGGAGTGATGCTGTGGCAAGTCAGGGAGACACCCGAAGCTGAAGGTGCAGAAAAGGAGCCTTTTCTCAAGCTTCTTGGGCTTCGCAGGTGGCACTAGTGGTGAAGAACCCACCTGCCAATGCAGGGCATGCAAGAGACACAGGTTCAGTCCCTGGTTTGGGAAGATCCCTTAGAGGAGGGCATGGCAACTCACTCTAGTATTCTTGCCTGGAGAACCCCATGGACAGAGGAGCCTGGCAGGCTACAGTCCCTAGGGTTGAAAAGAATCAGACATGACTGAAGTCACCTAGCACTCACTGACTCAAGCGTCTGGAGGGAGTGTGGCCCTGCGGACACTTGGATTTTATAGAGTGCTGACCTCTGAAACGGTGAGAAGATGACTTCCTGTTGTTGACGCCTATGCAGCGGACCTAGGAACCTAATATAGGGGGAAAGAAGACAGACAAGTAAGAATCACCAATATTTGCAAATGGATTCTTCTTTGATACACTGACTTATAAGATGAGGGGGTGTCAGTGATCACTGTGATTCCTTCTACCTCCAGACATTCATGAGTCTATAGGGCTCTTCCACTAAGGTATCATCTACTGGGAGTTCCCTGATGTAGTCCGTGCTTTCACTGCCAGGGGCCTGGGTTTGATCGCTTGTCAGGGAACTAAGATCCCAAAAGCCAAGAGACATGGCAAATGAATAAATGAAGTAAAAATAAGATGTCATCTACTGTATTTTGAATGAACTAATTCATTCAAATGAATGAATTTGAATGAACATGAGCGAGATGGAATTCTGAAGAGCTGCCTTGCAATACTGCACCAATGCTCCCCTGAAGAACAGGCTGGGGATATTCACTGAATAAATCTTCCCTCCACTGATGCAGGAAATAAGACAGTTTCCTTTGTACTGTTCTGTGAAGTACATGTGGGAAAATTGCCCTGTAAGAATTCAGTGAAGACTGTTTGATTCTAAACAGTTAACACAAATTTTAAATATGTATAATAAGGGAGATAGATTTTATTTTAGTCTTAATGAAGCCAAAAAGAAGAAAATGGAACATACCAATGAATGTAATTCAGGAATAAAATATAGACAGCAATAAACCTAGTAAGCAAATTAGCCTCGAGCTCTAACATTAGGTTTCAGTTCTACAGGTGGAATAATTTGTGGAAAAAAAATCATTTTTACTCACTTTAGTTCTCAATTTTGTTAATCACTTAGGAAAGTTAGAGGTAAAAAAATATATTGCTTCTTAAATAGAGATATACAGTGAACAGGTTGAGGATTTGCATCATTGAACTTTAGCTGTAGAAAAAAATCATACAGATGTTCTGGTGCTTTTTGAACATAGATATTTGTGAGTAATACAGATTCATCGGTGGCTCAGATGATAATCTGCCTGCACTGTGGGAGACTTGAGTTCAGTCCCTGGGTTGGAAAGATCCCGTGGAGGAGGTGATATCAACCCACTCCAGTACTCTTGCCTGGAGAATCCAAAAGACAGAGGAGCCTGGCAGGCTACAGTCCATAGGGTCGCAAAGAGTCGGGCACGACTGAGCCACTAACACTTCTTGCTTTCACAAACTGTTGCTCGTAGGTTGCCTGGGTCCAGCCCCAGTGGATCCAGGGAATTCGAAGGGTGGATGGCGTTGGTGTGGAAAGACTTATTTATTAATATAAGATTAGATTAAGAAACTATAGCGTAGTAGGAAGATTAAGTGGAGGAAGAGGGCTGAATAGCTTGGTTTATGCGGAAGACCAATACAATTCCAGACAAGGAATTTGCACCATCTACGTTGGGCCACCGGCGCCCGCTTGAATATCTAAGGGTGCCTCGCCTTAAGCTCCCTTTCGTGCGGGTCTTAACAGCCAGGGCAAGTAAGTAGACCTGGCGAGCCTCCGCGCCCCAGGTGGAGATTCAGCCTGAAGTTAAAGTAAAGAGCAGAGAGAGGGAAAAGGAGAGAAGAAAGAGAGAGAAAGACACGGGGGAGCCAGAGTCCCAAGAAACCAGGCCGAGAGACTAGTTCGATAAACTGGTCCGAGAAACTGGTCCAATCCTTTATTGTTCAGAAGGCCTTTTATACTTTTGATAAAACATGGAGATCAATGGGTAACACAAAATTATGTAGCGTTCGCAACCCAGATTCTTTCTGTACATCATTTTGTATACAAAAGGTCTCAGGTGATTTACATTATCTTCTGGCCAAGAGGCTTGTTAACACTTTTGGCTCTCTTCCTTAATGAATGTTAATTTTGTTTCCCCTGAAGTGTTTTTCCTTAATCTGCATCTCCTTAAAGCATTAAAGTTACATCTCTATAGGACGAAGGTGCAGTGGGATATAACAAAGAAGGTACTTAACTCAAAGATCTACTGTTGCTAATACCAGGTCTACTACTTGCATTTCTATATACCAACTATATCTAAAAATAAAGGATATGAAAATTTGGCAGCAAGCATTGACTCAACAAATGAAACTTTTAATCAGTCCTATTCTAAAGATTTTGACTCTTCGGAAGCCCCTACATTCCTAGGATGTTTTAAGCTTCCTGTGCCTCCTGCGGTCAGGAGGCCTCAAACAGTCACATGCGCAGCTGTACGAGTCCTGCAGGCAGGCTAGAAAGCCATCAGAGGGGTTTTTGGATTGAAACACTCTTTCAAATGCAGAAGACTAAAGCCCTGAATTGACTTTTTCCAGAAAATGTCAGAAGAGTGGAAAAGCAGAGCACAAAAGCCAGCAGATTTTTGTTGGGGTACATGCTTAGGAATTTCCAGAGGGGTCCCTGAAGTCTGAGCACGCCTTGCATATGTCAGCTTCCTTCCTCATGACCTTGTCACGGGCGGGATTCCTCACACTGGCTTCCGGCAGTAGGTGATTTTACCCACTACACAATTTTGCTATCCACAGTCACTCGTTGGTGAGCTCATTAGTTTCATGGCTTTAAATGCCACCTTACTGCCAACTACTCCCAAATTTATGCCTCCAGCCCAGACTTGTCTCCTGGACACCAGACTCATACATCCAACAGCCATTTGACATGTCCATGTACGTGCTAAATAAATGTCTCAAACTTAACATGTCCCAACTCCTGATCTCCTCAAGCAATTTCCCCTTTCTCCAGTTTCATCAAGTGGCATCTGCATTCTTGTCACCATCTTTCCTCTTGCAGGGCACACCCAATCCTTCAGGAAATTCAGTTGTCACTCTCTTCAGAATACATCCAGATTCTGTTCACTTCCTTAGCTTCCACCCTCAGCTGACTCCATCATCCTGACCTGGATCTTCCAATAGTATTCAAACTGATATTTGTTCTTCTGCCTTTGGTCTTCTGCAATTGAATTCTCAAATAGCTGTAGGAAATAGCGTTTTAAAAATGAATTTAAGGAACCCTCCTACACTGTAGTTGGGACTATAAACTGGTGCAGTCACTATGGAGTACAGTATGGAGGTTCCTTAAAAACCTAAAAATAGTTACCATATGGCCATGTAATCCCACTCCTGGGCATATATCCAGAGAAAACTCTGATTTGAAAAGATACATGCATGCCAATATTCATAGCAGCACTATTTGCAACAGTCAAGACATGGAAGCAACCTAAATGTCCATTAATAGGTGAATGGACAAAGAAGATGTGGTATATATATATACACAATGGAATACCACTCAATTATAGAAAATGAAATAATGCCATTTGCAGCAACACAGACTGACCTAAAGATTATCATATTAAGTCAGACAAAGAAAGGTAAATATCATACGGTATCACTTACATGTCAAATCTAAAAAATAACTGATATAAGTGAATTTATTTATGAAACAGAAATAGACTCACAGACGTAGAAAACAAACTTATGGTTACCAAAGGGGAGAGTGGAGGGTAGGGGAAGAGATAAATTAGGAGTTTACGATGAACATATTCACACTACTATATATAAAACAGACAAATAACAAGGTCTTACTGTATAGCACACATAATTATATTCACTATATTGTAATATATATATGGATAACTGAATCACTTTGCTATACACCTGAAACTAACATAACATTGTAAATTAACTATACTTCAATTTTTAAAAGATTTTTAAAAACTTAAGCTATGTCATGTAATTTCTTTGCTCAAAATCCTGCGATTTCTTTCCTTGTCATTCAGAGTAAAAGGCTCCCAATTACCCACTTCCCTGAGCTTGCCTACTACTGTGCTGTGTGCTGTATGCAGTTGTATCCGACTCTGTAGGACCCCATGGACTGTAGCCCACAAGGCTCCTCTGTCCATGAAATTCTCTAGACAAGAATACTGGAGTGGGTTGCCCTTTCCTATTGCAGGATATCTTCCCAACCCGGAAACTGAACCTGCATCTTTTGCATCTCTTGCATTGGCAGGCGGATTCTTTACCACTAGCAGCACCTGGGAAGCCCAGGTGCCAGGCTGCCTGCTCCTCCTGGTCCCCATCGCCTCCTCTCCAGCTACACTGGCCTTCTTGGTCTCTATGAGCACAGCAGGGAGGGCTCACATCGAGGCTTTTGCCGCTGCTGTTCCCTCACCTGGAATGTTTTTTCCCCAATTCCCTCATGGCTAGCTGCCTCCACCTCCTGCTGACTTGGGCTCAGACGTCACCTTCTCACTGAGACCTTCCTTGACCACCTCTGTTTATCTGGATCTTCTAAGAAGCAGACATGAAAAAGAAGTCAGATGTGGAAGGATTTTATTAGGGGAAACTCCTCTTAGACACATTTTGGTAGACATCTTGAAAAGGCTAAGAGAATCTTCAGATTGTGATGTAAGTCTGAATGCCAGGGAAGGTGGAAGGAAGTTGGGGTGCCTGAGACTGTGCAGTCTGTGGGGTAGAGGCTTTTGCAGCATCTTCTAGCAAAACTGAGGGATTAGTTTTTATGATGAAAGAGTGGGCTACCTAGGCAAGCCCACAGAGTCTGGGAGGAGGGGTGTGGGCTTGCAGAGAGAGCCCACATCCTCAGGGGCATCCATTAAGACATCCCCATTCCATGTTTCAGGATCCCTTGACTTTGCAAAGTAGACTTGCATTGACTGATTTCAAACATCCCTGCAACTCTAACAATTAGATCTTCAGCCTGTGAGTGCCCTGCCACTGTAGACATAAAAGTCTCTTTATAAGCCATAAGACTGTCATATTTGTTGACAGCCCCATTTTTTTCATTTTCCTTCTGTAAAGTGTGAACACAGTTTAGCAGTAACTGACTAATTCTGATGTCTTTATAGGCAATTCTCCCCTGATTTTTCATAATGCCCATATATTACACCTGCCACAGCATTCTCATCTCTAGATCATCCCCAGTGAAATCTTTAGGATTGGAGATGATATCACATGTCAGGGAGTTTGGTGTCCCTCCTACCAACCAGCACAGCATCCTCTCCATCTGCTGCTGGATGGTGGGTGAGCCAAGCCCAGATGCCCATTCCTAGCTGCCTGTCTCCACTGGTGTACCACTTTTGTGAGTTCAGGTCTTCCAAGAGGCAGATATCAAGATGGGATTCAGTGTGCATGGGCTTTATTAGGGAAAATCCCTTTGATGTAGCCTTACCCAAGTGAAGGGGAGAGGAAAAGAAGGTTGGGTGACAGAGTCCTAGAAAGCCATGCACTATCTAAGGAAGGTTCCAAAAAACCCTCAGGGAGTCTGCCGGGATCCAGCCCCGGTGGATCCAGGGAGTTCGAAGGGTGGACAGAGTTGGCGAAGAGAGATTTATTTAATTAGAAATATAAGATTAGATTAGGAAAGGATAGTGTAGTAGGAAAATTAGTGGAGGAAAGAGGCTGAATAAATTGGTTTACGTGGAGAACTAATAAAACCTTGAGACAAGAGGTTTGCACCATCTACGTTAGGCCACCAGCGCCCATTTGAATAGTGGAGGGTGCCCTGCCTTGGGCTCCCTTTCTCGTGGGTCTTTGAAGCCAGGGCAAGTAAGTATACATGGTGAGCCTCCATGCCCCAGATGGGAATTCAGCCAGAAAATAACAAAGACACAGGTAGACCAAGCTGCTTCGGTGAGCGAGGCCCCAATAACTTTATTTTTTAAAAGGACTTTTATACCTTTCCCACCAACAATGTTGTGTACATTATCTTCTGGCCTTGGAGGCCTGTGAAATATTTTAAGACCCTCTTTTGATAAAGGCTGCTCAACCAGAAAACTTATTTTCCCTTGAAGTGTTTTTTCTTCACATTTCTAATCTATGTCAGTCTCAGAAAGTATCAAACAAAGTTACGTTTTCACGAAGCAAAGGTGCGATAAGTTACAACAAAGAAAGAACCAATTAGCTCAAAAGTCTGATGTGGTCAGTTTCAAGGCTACACTCGTTTTTTCTTACATTCTAACTATGTTAATGAATGTGCTCCCAGGTGCACAGTGGATAAGAGATATGGGAACTTAATGGCACCCCACTCCAGGACTCTTGCCTGGAAAATCCCATGGACTGAGGAGCCTGGAAGGCTGCAGTCCATGGGGTCACTGAGGGTCTGACACGACTGAGCGACTTCACTTTCACTTTTCACTTTCATTCACTGGAGAAGGAAATGGCAACCCACTCCAGTGTTCTTGCCTGGAGAATCCCAGGGACTGGGGAGCCTGGTGGGCTGCCGTCTATGGGGTTGCACAGAGTCAGACACGACAGGTGATTTAGCAGCAGCAGCAGCAACAAGCATTGGCTCAACAGTGAAATCTTACACCAGTGCTACTCTAATAACTTTTAACTCTTTGAAAGGCTGTATGTTTTAGGCTTTCCATGCCTCTCACAGTTGGGGGGGGGGGGCTGTAAACAATCACATGCGTAGTTGTAAAAGTCCAGGTAAGGCAAGGTAGAGAGCCATCAGAGGGGTTTGAGCTGAAACACTCCTTTCAAATGCAGAAGACTGAAGCCCTAAGTTAACTTTTTCCAGAGAGTGTCAGAAGAGTGGAAAAGCTCAGTACAATAAAATCAGGCTGACTCTGGTTTTTGGGGGTAGATGTTCAGGAAAACTCAGGGGGAACACCTGAAGCCAGATCACGCCTTTGCATTTTGTTGGGCTTCCTTCCTCATGACCTTTGCCATGGGTGGGATTCCTCATGCTGGATCCCGGCAGGAGTCCTTAAGCCAAAGTCGTACATGTGTATGAATGCTCAGTTATGTCTGTATCATTTGTTTCATTTTACAGAGGAAACTGAGGATCAAAAATCACATGATATCTCTTAAATGTGCTTGCTAAGTTGCTTCAGTTGTGTCCAACTCTTTGCGACCCCATGAACTACAGCCCAGGCTATAGTTCTGTCCAGGCTCCTCTGTCCATGGGATTTCTCAGGCAAGAATACTGGAGTGCATTGCCTTTTTCCTTCTCCAGGGGATCGTCCCAACCCCAGAACGGAACCCGTATTTCTTGCATCTCCTGCATTAGCAGGCAGATTTTTTTTTTTTAAACCACTGCACTACCTGGGAAGCCCCAAAGCCGAAAGCCAGCTGTCAGAGAATCTCATGTGTCCCAGGCATGGACCTTCCTTGGTGCAGCAGCTGGACCCCTTAAACTTTGTGGGAGGTATAATGTCCTTGCAAAGATGCTCACAACCTTATCCCTAGGACCTGTAATTGCTCCAATGCATAGCAAAAAAGGGGTTTTTACCAATGTAATTAAAGTCAGAGACCATAAGGCAGGAAGATTATCCTGGATAAGAGACCAGTATAACCACATGGACCCTTAAAAGCAGCGAACTTTCTCCCACTAAGGGCAGAACTGTAGCAGGAGGTTGTCAGAGAAATTCAAAGCATGAGAAGGCCTTGCTGTGCTGTTAAAGAAATGCAGGGTGCCTTTAGAAGCTGAGAGAACTCCAGCTGAGAGCCAGAAAGGAAATGAGGGCTTTAGTCCTACAACTGCAAGGAACCAATTCTGGCAAAGACTTGAGTGGCCAGAAAGTGACTTCTTCACCAGAGCCCAGAGATAAGAGTCCAAGCCTGTCTATATCTTGATTTTGGCCCTGTGAGACCTAAAGCAGAGGAACCAGCCAAGCCAACCCAAGACTTCTGACCTACAAAAACCTTGAGACAGCGTGTGCTGTTTTGGGGTAACTTTTTACAGGAGGTTTGGGGTAACATTTTACAGGAGCAAAAGAAAACAAATATGCACTTCCCGTAGCTGAAGACCAGAGGCAGCTTCTCCAGGCCTCGATACAATCCTATCAAAAGGCAGTCCTATCTTTTATTCCCTAGCCTTCCCCCTGCCTTATAACAGCCATATCACATAGCATAGATCACTTTCTAACAATTTATATAATTTCCTGACTGGTTGAGTTTATTGCCTGTTTCCTTCTACAAGGATGGGGCTTCCCTGGTGGCTCAGACAGTAAAGAATCTGCCTGCGATGCAGGAGATTCTGGTTCTATCTCTGGGTCAGGAAGAGCCCCTGGGGAAGGGAATGGCTACCCACTCCTGTATTCTAGCCTGGAGAATTCCATGGACAGAGGAGCCTGGTGGGCTATAGTCCATGGGGTCACAAAGAGTCAGATATGACTGAGTGACTAACACACTTCTTCTACAAGGATAAGTGCCTAAAGCACAAAACCATCACAATATTGTAAAGTAATTACCCTCCAATTAAAATAAATAAATAAATTACAAAAATTAAATAAAAAAGGAGTAAATAGGTAGTACATACTGGTGAAAAGTAAAAATAAAAAAGAAAAAAATTAATTTAAAATTGAATGAATGAATAGCTTACCACATTTCTATTTGGTTTGGATTGTGGCAGTATGCAATTGAATTTCATGGGATGTCGGTCAAGAAGTCAGTCCAAGAACAGAAAAATGTAAAGCTAAAAAAAAAAAGTACCAGAGTCACTGACTTGCTTGATGGATTTGGGTGGTAAGGACAACCTGAACAGCAGGGTGTCCCATGTACAAGCTCATAGATTAATTAGTAATTTGCATTTAGAGACACCTCATTGAAGATTTGATGCTTTTGAACTGTGGTGTTGGAGAAGACTCTTGAGAGTCCCTTGAACTGCAAGGAGATCCATCCAGTCCATCCTAAAGGAAATCAGTCCTGAATGTTCATTGGAAGGATCGATGTTGAAGCTGAAATTCCAATACTTTGACCACCTGATGCGAAGAGCTGACTCATTTGAAAAGACCCTGATGCTGGGGAAGATTGAAGGTGAGAAGAGAAGGGGACGAAAGAGGATGAGATGGTTGGATGGCATCACCGACTCAATATACCTGAGTTTGAGTAAACTCCAGGAGTTGGTGATGGACAGGGAGGCCTGGTGTGCTGC
The DNA here is from genome assembly GCF_016772045.2 of Ovis aries. Taxonomy (NCBI): domain Eukaryota; kingdom Metazoa; phylum Chordata; class Mammalia; order Artiodactyla; family Bovidae; genus Ovis; species Ovis aries. The sequence continues at coordinate 48,818,126 of NC_056062.1, forward strand.
AGTCCATGGGGTCACAAAGACTCGGACATGACTGAGTGACTGAACTGAAATGAACACCTCAAATTGTTCAGCTCATTGATTGTCAAGGACATGACTATACCCTTCCTCCATCTTGGATATCCTAGAGCTGCTCATTTATTTTGAGAAAGCTGGTAAAACTTGACTTGGGCTTTTTTTTGTTTACAAATCACATTAACAGCTGTGATCTGGTTGTTCTGGCAAAGTCATTCACCTGAGGTCCAGGTGATACTTTCTCCAATTGGGAGATAAACTGAGGCACAGAAAGATGGTCATGTGCTCCATATCATGTAACTAATCAGAAGCAGATCCACTGTTTTTCATTTCAAATTCCATATTCCTCACATTGTGACAGGCTGCCTTTTGGCTTGATTGGTTTAGAAAAAAATGATGAATGAGAAAGAAGGCAATAGAAAGAGAGGTTGATTTAAGAGATCTAAGGGTGGGAAAGTGAGAAGATTTTGAGGAGGAGGAAAAAATTAAGTCATAATACATTCAGAAAGAGTACCAAAATTGCAAATGTACTTCAGAGGTTAAAATTTTAAAGAAAGAAAGAGTACCAGAAAGTTTTCTTTTTGAACATGGCTAAAAGTAGACCACATATATTACATATATACACAATCACTAGGGATTCACCCACATATCTTATTAACCTGTTTGTGACCCTGGGGAAATTCTAATGAAAATTAGAACTCCAGAAGCTCTTTTCTCCATGCCCTCAGTACAAAATAGGAGAGAATCATAAGCATTGCTGAAGTCAGAACATCCTATTGTTATAAATTATCATCTCTCTGAGAAGGCAATGGCAACCCACTCCAGTACTCTTGCCTGGAAAATTCCATGGACAGAGGAGCCTGGTGGGCTGCAGTCCATGGGGCACTAAGGGTCGGACACGACTGAGCAACTTCACTTTCACTTTTCACTTTCATGCATTGGAGAAGGAAATGGCAACCCACTCCAGTGTTCTTGCCTGGAGAATCCCAAGGATGGTGGAGCTTGGTGGGCTGCCGTCTATGGGGTCACACAGAGTCGGACACGACTGAAGCGACTTAGCAGTAGCAGCAGCAGTAAGCCCACTGCCTTTCACCTGACTAGGAAAGAACAGTACATGCAACTGATAAGGCTTCCTTCATATCCCCTGCTGAGTGCTACCCAGCTTTTCTTCTAAAGTGAAGGTTGCCATGATTGTTCCTATGACATGAATGGTTTTAAAAAATAGGGCGATAATTATAAAAGTAATACTTGGTCATTTTAGAATATTTTAAAAATGGAGAAAATATATGAAGAGTAGGAAGAAAACTGTCCAAAGTGTTACCTTCCATAGTCACTACCTATTAACATTGTAATATACCTCTGTCCAATTCATTTTTGTGGGGTTTTGCATCTTATAAAGAAAAATATTATAAATAAAATGGAAGTACTTTAAATTCTCCCTCCCCAGTTCCATTTTCTTCTCTCCCCAGAGCCAGCCACTATCAAAATGTCACATATTCTTCAATGTAATCTTTTATATTTTGTTATATACATATTTTATTATTTTTTATTTTCAAATTTTTGCATAAATTCTACCATAGTGTAATAAAGTTCTCTTCAACTCAGTTTTCTTCATTCAACCTATTTTTTAAATCTATCCTTATTGTCACAAATGAATGCACGTCTCAGGGGTTTATAACTGCTAGATAATATTTCATTATGTGGCTAGACCACAATTTATTCCCTATAAGTAATATTTAGGTCTTTTCCACTTTTTCTCTTATATTTATAAAACACTGCTAAGTATGTAACACATATGGAGACAGACGTTAACTAGGCTTATTGTGGTGATCATTAAGCAACATATACTAAAATCGAATCATTATACATCTAAAAGTACATATATAAATAATATATAATTAACATATGTGATATATGATATCATACTGAATGACTGATAACATTTTATATGACCATGTTTTCAGATTCTTACACCTTTGCTCATGCTATTTTCTATATACAATTGCTCCATCCCTTCCCACTCTCATCTCTCCTATATGAATTCCTTGAAAAACCTCATATATGACTAAGAACTCAACTTTGAATCATGCACTAATCCTTTCAAGTAGAACTGGTAGATTAGTCAGGGTGGTATTTGCTGCTTTAATAAATTATCCCCAAACATCAATGAATTGATATGTTCATGCAGGTACCTTCCACCTTGAGGCTCTGGTTTGTAGAGGCTACTTTCCATGTTCTAAATTCATCCCTTTATGCTTTAGAGTTAGTTATCTTTATTCTAATTTAATAGATAAAATTTTAACACTAGCTTATTACTATGGGAAATAGGGAAACAGTGGAACCAGTGTCAGACTTTATTTTTGGGGGCTCCAAAATCACTGCAGATGGTGACTGCAGCCATGAAATTAAAAGACGCTTACTCCTTGGAAGAAAAGTTATGGCCAACCTAGATAGCATATTCAAAAGCAGAGACATTACTTTGCGGACTAAGGTCTGTCTGGTCAAGGCTATGGTTTTTCCTGTGGTCATGTATGGATGTGAGAGTTGGACTGTGAAGAAGGCTGAGCACCGAAGAATTGATGCGTTTGAACTGTGGTGTTGGAGAAGACTCTTGAGAGTCCCTTGGACTTCAAGGAGATCCAACCAGTCCATTCTGAAGGAGATCAGCCCTGGGATTTCTTTGGAAGGAATGATGCTAAAGCTGAAACTCCAGTACTTTCGCCACCTCATGCGAAGAGTTGACTCATTGGAAAAGACTCTGATGCTGGGAGGGATTGGGGGCAGGAGGAAAAGGGGATGACAGAGGATGAGATGGCTGGATGGCATCACTGACTCGATGGACGTGAGTCTGAGTGAACTCCGGGAGTTGGTGATGGACAGGGGGGCCTGGCATGCTGTGATTCATGGGGCTGAAAAGAGTCAGACACGACTGAGTGACTGAACTGAACTGAACTGAACTACTATTTTAAAAACTTTAGGTTCAATGTTTTTGTATTTTCTAGGTTTAAACCCAATATTTTGGAATGAAGTTAAAATTATTGATGGTATTTTCAAGAGGATCGCTTTTGATTAAAGTTGATGTTGTAAAGAATTCTAGGTATTGAGAATAGATGGGTCTGGTTTGAGAATGCTGATGAGTATTGAAGTGATAAATAGGAAATGGTGATGATAACTACAAAGAGAAAGAACATGTGGGCATAATGTCATTATACAGGGATGCAGGTTACTTTTATAAAAATTAGACAAAACAAGTTACTAAGTATGATAGACCCAAACAGATAAAATAAATTTTTGATGATTGCTTGTTTAACTTCTAAAAAATGAATTTTCCATTTTCATATAACCTTGGAGAAGATTATACAGTGTTTAGGTCATATGGGCTCCTCTTGTGACTCAAATAGTTAAAAATCTGCCTGCAATGCAGGAGACCCGGGTACGATCCCTGGGTTTGGAAAGATTACCCAGAGAAGGAAATGGCAACCCACTACAGTATTCTTGCCTGGAGAATCCCATGGACAGAGAAACCTGGTGGGCTACAGTCCATGGGATCACAAAAGAGTCAGATATAACTGAAAGACTAACACTTTAACTTTCACTCAGAAAGGGTAGGATAATATTCTGACATTTTTAAAAGTATGGTTTAATCATTGGGCTAATCTCAAGCAAAAAAAAAAAAAATGAAGTGATTTGTTCCATTAGACCCAAGAGATCACAAACCTAATTATTCTATCACTTCCTCAGGCATAATCTCCATGTCTGTTGTTTAAAAAAGCTAATTCTCAGAGGATGCTATTAGTAACTCACTTTTGCACTGTTTGTCCGACACTGGAAATAGTGCAGATGTTATAAATGTCACTGTGTTTCCAAAGCATAAACCTCCATTAATCATTCATATTTATGGTTTACCAGGAAATAATGTCACTAAGCAGCCATAGGATATAATCAGGAGAAGGTAAATGGGATACTGAGAATTTTTTAAGAACAATGTGCACTGTCATGCCTTTGCGCCTTCATGCATATTATTCCCTTGACCCAGGATCCTCTTTATCTCCCTCTTTTGCCATCTCTCTCTCTTTCTTGAATTTCTTCAGTGTCTGCTTTTATTTAAGGCCCAGGCCACCAAGGTGGCTTAGTGGTAAAGAATCCACATGCTGATGCGGGAATTGTGGGTTCAAACCCTGGGTCAGGAAGATCCCCTGGAGGAGGAAATGGCAGTCCACTCCACTATTCTTGCCTGGGAAATGCCATAGAGAAAGGAGCCTGGCAGGCTACAGTCCATGGCGTCGCAAAGAGTCGGACATGACTTAGCGACCGAGCGTGAGCATTCAAAGCTCAGGTCAAATACCAGCTCTGTAAAGCTTCTCTGTCTTCCCCAGGGTAAAGTTTCTGTCCTTCCTTTTTGCTATGCAACTCCCCTTCATTACCCACCCCACACCTTCATCTGTACCTGTCAATAATATGGGATGCTCTTTGCAAATGTTGGTAGAATCGAATAGAATCCATTTACATGTAAGACAAATATTTGATGATTATTTTAATTTTCCTAACACTTTCCAAATGGCACTAATAATAGCAGATAGATGCCTATTGCCATTCTTATGGGCAGTCCATAATGGCACTTAGGAATGAGTAATTGGCTTCAACTTTCTTCAATAAAAGCCTATAAACTGAAACCACTATACATGGATCCTGGAATTAGACAATTAAGTAAATGGATGGCAGAAGGTGGGAGCCAGGTTTCTCTCCATTGGAAGTGGAATGTTACAGACAAACAAAGGGGGAAAACTAGAATGATCTATGTGATAATAGATTAGAATTGGAGACATCAGTGTGAACTCCCTACTTAGCTTAATACAAGTACAGATGTATACACAGATAGACCTGTAGATACAAATAAATATACAGGATAAGTTATTATGCACCTATGGAATTTCTGGCTCTGTTAACTGAGAAGCCCTAGAAATAAACACAGGAATGAGCACACCCAATGCTCAGATCTCCACTTCTCTACCATTCTTCAACAAGAGGAACTGAGGAGCCTTGGAGAAATCCTGAGTATACAGCTGGAACAAGAAATGTACACGGTGAGCCTGGAGTATCTTATAGTGCCAGAAAGTAAGAAAGTGCTGGGGAGGGGGATGGTGGGATGGATCAGAGATTGGGATTGATAGATATGCACTACTATGTACAAGATAGATAACTAATGAGAACCTACTGAATCGCACAGGGAACTCAGTGCTCTGTGATGACCTAAATGGGAAGGAACTCAAGGAAGAGGAGATACATGTATCTGTGTGGCTGATTTACTTTGTTGTATAGCGAAAACCAATACAGGTCTCCCCTGGGGGCTCAGTCAGGACAGTCTGCCTGCAATGCAGGAGACCTGGGTTCAGTCACTGGGTCGGGAGGATGCCCTGGAGAAGGAAACGGTAACCCACTCCAGTATTCTTGCCTGGAGAATTCCATGGACAGAGGAGCCTGGTGGGCTACAGTCCATGGGGTCACAAAGAATTGGACACAACTGAGACTAACACTTTCACTTTCAGAAACCAATACAACATTGTAAAAAAAACTATACTCCAACAAAAAGTAAAAAAAAAAAAAAAAAGAAAGAAAGAAAGAAAGAAAGTGCCAAAAAGGCACCAATAATGGGGATGTCAAGGGCTCAGGAGTCAACTGAAACAGCTCCCAATGGCCGAAGCTGCAATAATTTAAGCAAGAAAATAAGGTAATACTGGATTATAACCTAACATGTAAAATAAGTATCTGTGAGTCCATACTGATATGAATGATAGATAAACAGACAAACAGTGAGAAAAGACAGATCCTCTGTGCAGAAGAACTTCAGTGATTTTTATAACTACTCCACCCTCAAGAAGAAGATGGAGCATAATTCCTCATCCCGTAAGTATGGGCAGTGCACAGTGACTGCCTTCCAAAAACTGGGGAAAGAGGAGAAAAGAGTAGCTTTGCAAAAATGGTATCGATTATCTTATTTGCAAAACAGAAATAGAAACACAGCCATAGAGAACAAAGGTATGAACACCAAACAGGGGAGGGAGGTGGGATGAATTAGAAGATTGGGATTGACAAATATATACACTGTTGACACTAGTATAAAATAGATAACTGATGAGAACCTACTGCATAGCACAGAGAATTCTACTTAATACTCTGTGGTGACTCAAATGGGAAGGAAATTCAAAAAAGAGGGGACATATATACACACACAGCTGATTCACTTTGTTGTATGGTAGAAACTAACACAATATTGTAAAGCAACTATACTCAAATAAAAATTAACTGTAAAAAAAAAAAAACGATAGCTTTGCAGTGGAGGAATTTGGCAAACACCCCCTCAGTCAAGCACCCAAGGCCAACATTGACGGTGATAAATCATGTTGATGGTATGTGATGAGAATGGTGCTTTTTGTAAGTGGATCTTCTTTCATCTCTTTTTCTATATTCTTCCCCCAAACTCATAACCTCACATTAATGATGAGAAAAACACCAGAAAAAAATCCCAACAGTGGTACATTGGAGAAATCCTGAGTATAGAGCTGGAACAAGAAATGTACACGGTGAGCCTAAATGCATAACCAGTATTCCTCAAAATTTTCAAAATCAACAAAAATAAAGAAAGTCTGAGAAAATGTCCAGCCCAGAGGAACCTGGCATCTGAGTGTAACGTAGCATCTAGGATGGACTCCTGGAACAGAAAAGGGACGTCAGGTAAAAACTAAGGAAATCTGAATAAATTGTGGACTTCAGCTTATTAGAAGAAACAGCTTCTCAGTACATAATGTAAAGGACCCAAGAGAATGTAGGAAATGAACTAGCACATAAAAACGTGAGTGTTAATTAGTCATGTCCAGCTCTTTGAGACCCTATGGACTATAGCCTGCCAAGCTCCTCTGTCCATGGGAGTCTCCAAGCAAGAACACTGGAGTGAGCTGTCATGCCAGGGACTGAACCCACATCTCTTACATCTTTTGCACTGGCAGATAGAAAAATGAGTGTGGGAATGAATGGTTTTCCCTTATATTCATGTTCTTCACACAAATACACATAGGAACCACAATCATATGAACATAAATATTCATATAAATATATAAAATTTTAATATATAAAATAAAATAAAATTTAATATATATATTTACTTATATATTTATATACTATATATATACACACATATAAATACTAATACATAGGAGTAGCTAGGCAATTACATACATTTCTGGCTTATTAGTTTGATCTTCTTTTCAGAACTGGAGCTCTTTGTTTTCACTCTCCTTCTCTTATTTCAACAGAATATAAAAGTGTCAATAGGCAAAACATAACACAATTGCAGGGGTATTGGCTTCTGCATTCCTGTAAAACTGAAAGATAAAGATATAGTGGGGAAAAAAGACAGTTAAAGTGTTAGTCATTCAGTCATGTCTGACTCTTTTGTGAACCCACGGACTGTAGCCCTCCAGGCTCCTCTGTCCATGGAATTCTCCAGGCAAGAACAGTGGAGAGGGTAGCTTTTCCCTTCTTCAGGGGATCTTCCCAACCCAGGGATTGGACCCAAGTCTCTCGCATTCCAGGTAGATTCTTTACCAGCTGAGCCACAAGGGAAACCCAAGAATACTGGAGTGGGTAGCCTATCCCTTCTCCAGGGGATCTTCCTGACCCAGGAATCGAACTGAGGTCTCCTGCACTGTTTGCAGATGTCATTAGTCTTTTAACAACTGAGCTATCAGGGCGTGATTATGGAGCCCAAGAAAGTGAAATCTGTCACTGTTTCCACGTTTCCCCCATTCATCTGCCATGAAGTGATGAGACCAGATGTCATGATCTTAGTTTTTTGAATGTTGAGTTTTAAGCCAACTTTTTAACTCTCCTTTCACCTTCATCAAGAGGTTTTTAAGTTTCTCTTCACTTTCTACAATTAGAGTGGTATCATCTGCATATCTGAGGTTGATGATATTTCTCCCAGCAGTCTGGATTCCAGCTTGTGATTCATCCAGCCTGGTATTTCACATGATGTACTCTGCACATAACTTAAATAAGGAGGGTAACAATATATAACCTTGATGAACTTCTTTCTCAATTTTGAACCAGTCCAGTTCTAACTGTTACTTCTTGATCTATATACAGTTTTCTCAGGAGGCAGGTAAGGTGTTCTGGTATTCCTGTCTCTTTAAGAATTTTTCACAGTTTGTTGTGATCCACACAGTCAAAGGCTTTAGCATAGTCAATGAAGCAGAAGTAGATGTGTTTCTGGAATTCCCTTGCTTTTTCTATGTTGGCAATTTGATCTCTGGTTCCTCTGCCTTTTCTAAATCCAGCTGTATATCTGAAAGTTCTTGGTTTAAGTATTGTTGAAGCCTAGCTTGAAGGATTTTGAGTATTACCTTGCTAGCATATGAAATGAGCACTATTGTAGGAAAAGTTGTATTGATCATGAAAGAACTAGGATATATATGGAGCATAGAAAAACAAAGACATTAGGAAACATCTGGATAAATCTAAATAAACACTAACTGTAAGAACAAGAGCAAAGACTAATTTGAAGTTAAAAGATTTTAAAAGAATGTGAAGGTAAACTATTTCACAGCCATGACAGGAAGATAGGAAGCACAGATATTCAAGTCCATGCATTCTAAGATGCTTCTATTGTTCAAGATGAAGTCAGACCTTTTGCTTATTATCAGTTTTTTTTTCAAACCTGCATGTTAAAAATGTAAGGATAGTTACTAAATCAATAAGAAAAACATCTATAACATTAAACCGTCAAGGGATAAAAAGGTGAGGAATTAGAAAAAAAGTTGATCAATACAATAGAAAGCCTCTATGGTCCTTCAATTCCACTTTTAGCTACAAACCTAGAGAGGACCTTGGAACACGCACATAATCTCATGCATACAGAGATTATCATATTAAGTGAAATCAGGCAGACAGAGGAAGACAAATATCACACAATATCCCTTTTATGTGGAATCTAAAAAGAGATAGAAATGAAGTTATTTATAAAACAGGTATAGACTCATAGACACAAAACTTTTGGCGACCAAAGCAGAAAAGGGTAGGATAAACGGGGAGTTAGGCTTAACCTATACACACTACTGGATATAAAATATATAAACAACAAGGACCTACTGTATGGCACAGGGAACTACATTCAATATCTTGTAATAATCTATAATGGAAAATAATCTGAAAAAGGAGATATATATATAGATAGATAGATAGATAGATATATATATCTATATATCTATCTCAGTTGCTCGACTCTGTCTGACTCTTTTGGGACCCCATACTGTAGCCTGCCAGGCTCCTCTGTCTATGAGATTTCCCAGGCAAGAAGACTGGAGTGGGTTGCCACTTCCTTCTCCAGGGGATCTCCCAGACCCAAGAATCAAACCCACATCTCCTGCATTGGCAAGCAGATTCTTTGCCACTGAGTCACCTAGGAAACCCCAAGTAAATATATATAAATAACTGAATCATTTGCTGTACATCTGGAACTAACACAACTTTGTAAATTAGCTATACTTCAATTAAAAATGCTTAAAAAGGAAGATATAAATAATATGCATGACATCATTCATCTCCATGAATGGCAGAACAAATAAATGTTGGTAAGGTTGTATATTAGAACATTATAGGCAATTAAAATTAATTAACTACATCAACATGGATAATGCTGGAAAGGAATGCTGAATATAAAAAGCAAGTAGCAGGCAAAGACAGAAAAAAATGCTGCCATTTATTTTAACTTATACACACAAAAATAGACCTTGATTGTTTATGAATGCATCTTTGCACAAGTAAATTATAAAATCATTCACAGATATCCTAACACTGATGAACTGAAGCTCTCTGAAGCAACAGTTAGAACTGGACATGGAACAACAGACTAGTTCCAAAGAGGAAAAGTACATCAAGGCTGTATATTGTCACCTTGCTTATTTAACTTCTATGCAGAGTACATCATGAGAAACACTGGGCTGGAAGAAGCACAAGCTGGAATCAAGATTGCTGGGAGAAATATCAATAACCTCAGATATGCAGATGACACACCCTTATAGCAGAAAGTGAAGAGGAGCTAAAAGCCTCTTGATGAAAGTGAAAGAGGAGAGCGAAAAGTTGGCTTAAAGCTCAACATTCAGAAAACTAAGATCATGGCATCTGGTCCCATCACTTCACGGGAAATAGATGGGGAAACAGTGGAAACAGTGGCTGATTTTATTTTGGGGGGCTCCAAAATCACTGCAGATGGTGAATGCAGCTATGAAATTAAAAGACGCTTACTCCTTGGAAGGAAAGTTATGACCAACTTAGATAGCATATTGAAAAGCAGAGACATTACTTTGCCAATAAAGGTCCGTCTAGTCAAGGCTATAGTTTTTCCAGTGGTCGTGTATGGATGTGAGAGTTGGACTGTGAAGAAAGCTGAGTGCTGAAGAATTGATGCTTTTGAACTGTGGTGTTGGAGAAGACTCTTGAGAGTCCCTTGGACTTCAAGGAGATCCAACCAGTCCATTCTGAAGGAGATCAGCCCTGGGATTTCTTTTGGAAGGAATGATGCTAAAGCTGAAACTCCAATACTTTGGCCACCTCATGTGAAGAGTTGACTCATTGGCAAAGACTCTGATGCTGGGAGGGATGGGGGGCAGGAGGAGAAGGGAACAACAGAGAATGAGATGGCTGGATGGCATCACCGACTTGGTGGATGCGAGTCTGAGTGAACTCCGGGAGTTGGTGATGGACGGGGAGGCCTGGCGTGCTGCAATTCTTGGGGTCGCAAAGAGTCGGACACTACTGAGCGACTGAGCTGAACTGAACTGAACTGAACTGAAGGCAAAAGCATGATTAATAGAAACATATATACTGATTAAAATCAGACAGAGCTGGCAGGGCATGGGCAAAGGAAAAAAAGTCATGCACAGGAAAGATTCCTTCCCACATTAAGATAATGGTTACCTCTGGGGAGAGTGGGAAGAAGAGTGGGATCTGGATGTGGGTGAAATGGCTTCAGCTCTATCTATGACACTTTATTCTTTTTGTAAAAAGAGAGCTGGAGCAAATATGTCAAAATATTGACATTTGATATACCTAAGTGATGGGTAGACAGGTGTCTGTTACAGTGTCTGTACTTTTCCATATATTAAAATTATTCATTTTAAAATAAAAACAATTCAAATAACTCAGAAGTATATAAAGCAAAATTATTCTTCTACCCCTTTTTCCCGGCAATATTATCTTTCTATATTTTTATTTTGCTTGTGCAAGAATACATACATATATTTTTTAAATTGTAACATAATATAAATAATTCTGAAACTGAATATTTGACTCAGTATATTGTGGACAATTTTTCTTAAGTAACCACACATGCATTTGTTTTTTTTACAGTATGGATGTATCATGGGCTTATAGTAGCTCAGCTGGTAAAGAATCCACCTGCAATGCGGGAGAACTGGGTTCAATCCCTGGATTGGGAAGATTCCCTGGAGAAGGGAAAGGCTACCCACTCCAGTATTCTGGCCTGGAGAATTCCATGGACAATATAGTCCGTGGGATCGCAAAGACTCAGACATGCCTGAGTGACTTTCACTTTATTTTCATGGATGTATTTATTTTCATGGATTTTCTCTACTGATGTTCATATTGATTAGACTTCTAGGACTTGTTTTGTTTGTTTGCTGTTTGGAAGAAATTGTAACTAAAATTATATAATGAATTACTGTACTTTTATTTCTGTCAGATAAATTCCCAGAAGTGAGATTTCTGGATCAAAAAATGTATGTGACAGTCTCTCAGTTGTATCCGACTCTTGTGATCCAGTGGTCTATATAGTCCACGGAATTCTCCAGGCCAGAATACTGGAATGGGTAGCCATTCCCTTCTCTAGGGGATCTTCCCAAGCCAGGAATTGAACCCAGGTCTCTGACATTGCAGGCAGATTCTTTAACAGCTGAGCCACCAGGGAAGCCCAAGAATCCTGGAGTGGGTAGCCTAACCCTTCTCCAGGGGATCCTCCCGACCCAGGAATTGAACCAGGGTCTCCTGAATTGCAGGTGGATTCTTTACCAACCGAGGTTTGATCCCTAGGTCAGGAAGATCCCCCAGAGAAGGGAATGGCAACCCACTCCAGTACTTTTGCCTGGAGAATTCCATGGATAGTAGGAGCCTGGAGGGCTACAGTCCATAGGGTCAGTGACTTTCACTTTCACTTTTCTTTACTAACCGAGCTATCAGAGAGGAAAAAAAAGTATGCATTTTACATTTTAATAACTATCACTAAATTGCTTGCAATAACAGTTGTAATTTTTTCAGTTCCACCAACTGTGTACAATAATGCCAGTTCTATGTATCCTGGGCAACACTAGAAGTTATCAACCTTTTCCATCTTTGGCATTCCAAATTATCAGTTGGTTTTGTTTGTTGGTTTGTTTTTTCATTTTCTTAACAACTTGCAAGTTTGAGCATATTTCCTATGTTTACTATATATTTGCATTTTCTCCACTCAAGAATTGCCTGTTAATATTTTTTCTCTTGTTAAAATAATTTGATATCTTCTATATAACTCACTGATTTGCTCAGTAAACATTCACGGAGCGGAGTGTGGGGGTCTGGGACTATGGCCAATGGCAATTAAGATGCAGATTGTACCTTCAAGGAACTTACAGTCTTGTAGAGGGATTCAAGTGATACAGTGTTAAAAGTACAGCAAGAAATGTCTGTATAACAGAGTATAAGGGAGACCTTTTGGAGACCCAGGTAGGACTGGAAGTCTCAACTCAGGATGTGATGCTTCAGCTACTGGGTCTTGCAAATGAGTATTTCTTAGGCATTTCTCTCAGCTGGGAATCTGTTCAAGAGAGAAGAAATCGTGTATAAAACCATACAGATCAGTGCTCTGGAGTTTTGCCACTGAGTTAGGAAATCAGGAGTTGCAGCTTTGGGAATAGACTGAGGATGAGGAAATCCAAGTGGCCTGTGACATACCCAGCTGAAGACATTCAATGGGTAGTTGAATAAACATGTCTGTAGAACAGAAGACTGGTCCAAGTTAGAAATCTAGATTTGAGAGTCAACGTACAGGTAGTGATTATAGCAATGTTGAAGCTGCACCATCTCTTTGGGGTTTTTGGTGTGAAGGATGATTTGCCAGCAAACTGAACACCTCTAACTGCTTTTTTTAAAAGCTCTTGTGTCTGCCTTATTTTTTTTTTTAATGTCTCTTCCTTTGCTTTTAGTAGTCCTTCTTTATACTGTCAAATATCTCCTATTATACTCCCTTTTCTGCCTACTTTTAAATATATTCTGTAGGTAGAGATTGGCTAAAGTATTAGTCCCTCAGTTGAGTCTGACTCTTTGCAACTCCATGGACTATAGCCTGCCAAGCTCCTCTGTACATGGAATTCTCCAGGCAGGAATACTGGAATGGGTAGCCATTCCTTTCTCTAAGGGATCTTTCCTGACACTCGGGTCTCCTGCATTGCAGGCAGATTCTTTACTATCTGAGCTACCAGTAAAGCTAACCTCTCTGCAAATTTAGGATTGTATGTCTCTATTAATATCAATATCTATGAATATATCTAACTAAAGAGAGATGAGAAGCTGTCTTGGTAAAATACTGAGACATGGAGGTTTTGTCTCTTAAGAATTTTGCCGAAGGGTGAAAAAGAATTTTCTCTGGTGGGCCAATGGTTGAGAATCCTCCTTCCAATGCAGGGGACGCAGGTTCAGTCCCTGATTGGGGAACTAAGATCCCACATGTGGCAGGGCAAGTAAGCAGAGTGGCAACTAAGACCTGATGCGGTCAAATAGATAAATAATTTCATCACTTTTACTCCGATTCTGGTGTGCTTTCCATGATAGATTAGGGGGTCAGATACTTGGGTTCTGGATCAGTGAAACTTTGCTATAATAGACTCAGACATAATCTCAGCATTTTTAATTGCCTTCCCTTTACAAATAAGCTATTTATGAACTGAATTTTTTAAGAAACTCATTTAACCAAATGATTTACATTTTAATTTCAGACACACTTTAAGATGAATCTTTAATAGCCTACTTCTATCACTTCAGCTTGAAGACCATCTTCACCAAGCAGGTCAGGACTAACAATGAAATGCAGATGGCACCCACATTGCTTAAAGATGCCCATCACTGAATCTTTAGTAAATTAAACAATAGTTTGTAATCAAATCAGTATTTCAAATTATTCTGATTTATGAATTTTAATCTGATCTATTTTCATTTGGCCTTGCATTTTTTAGATTTTTTTTGATGTGGACCATTTTTAAAGTCTTTATTGAATTTGTTACAATATTATTTGTTTTATGTTTTGATTCTTTGCCAAGAGGCATGTGGGATCTTAGCTCCCCTACCAGGGATTGAACCTGCATTCCCTGCACCAGAAGGGGATGTCCCAATCACCAGATTGCCTGGGAAGTTGAGTTGTATTTTGTATTTTACTTTATACTATCAAAGCAAGATATGCATGTGGTTAAATCATCAAACAGAAGGGCTTAGAATGAAAAGAAGAGTTTGCTGCTCCATCTTTACAACCACTAGTTCGCTCTTTAGAGGCAAAACTTTAAAAATACTTGTTTCTAGTCCCTTTGGGATGCCTCAACAGTCTTTTAACTTGCTCATTGGTGTGTGTGTTTACAGCTTTTTCGATGATATCATCTGACTTGCTACTGAAAGATGAGGGTTTGCCTCCTCTGCATCTCCCTACTTCGCCTTCCTTTTTTCTTTTCCTTACCTCCCCATGTTTTATCACTATTTATAACTCTTCTAGTAGACATCTCTGCAATTTTATTTTTATTTTTTATGAAGTTTTTTGATGCGGACCATTTTTAAAGTCTTTGTTGAATTTGTTACAATTTGTTTCTGTTCTTTGTTTTGTTTTTTTTCCCTTGAGGCACATGGATCCAGACCAGGGATCAAACTCACACCCCCTGCATTGGAAGGTAAAGTCTTAACCACTGGTCCACCAGGGAAGACCCACCTCTGCAATTTTAAACAGCCTGTTAAACCTCCACCTGCTGGTCCAAAAGCCACAGCCAACACCTCTTGACCCCTCCCTATAAACATCAAGACACTGATACGCAGCCTTTCTACCTCTTCAACTCCAACCCCATTGTCAAGGTGGATAAACTTTACATTCTTTCTTGGAATACAGTTAAGTCTCTGATTTGTTTATGGCTTATTTTTAAAAATTTTTATTGGAGTGTAGCTTATTTACAATGTTGTACTAGTTTTTTCTGTACAGAAAGGTGACTCAGTTGCACATATACATATATCCACTCTTTTTTAGATTTTTTTCCGATTTAGGTCATAGAGTATTGGGTAGAGTTCCCTGTGCTTTACAGTAGGTCCTTATTAGTTATCTATTTTACATGTAGGATATATATATATATATATATATATATATGTCAATCATTTATGGGTTAATTTTTAAATTGAAATTTTAGTGAACAACTGTATCCAAGCAAGTAAGCCCTCTGCTCAAGGGAAAGAACAGGGGGAAAAGGCTTTATTGTGGGGCAGCCAAGCAAGGAGACAGGAGGCAAAGTTCAGCTCTGTCTTCTTGACTGGCTTTTGAATAGGGTATTTCTCATCAAAGAGGGGACTGGAAGGTCTTGGAGTTGAGTAAAGATCGGGGAAGGGTAAAGGGAAATTTCAAGGGTCTTCTGCACAGGCATGACTGTCTTCATAGGTCACTGCAGATTTGGGAGGTTCTGGGTGTTGTTACATGAGGTGGATTTTTTGGTCCCTAATGTCTAAAGTTCACTGATTGGTCATCTAGTCCCTCAAAGCACCTGTGTGATGTTCAGTGCAAGGAGGTGGTTAGTAAGCAGTTTCCTTGTCTGTGGTTTTCCTGCTGTTCTCCAACTAAGCTCAAAGGCCTTAAGTAGTCATCTTTTGCCTTATTTAAGCCAAGGCAAATGGGTATGGGGGTACTGCTTTACAACTCAATGTTTACAGTATTATGAATATGTAAATTCTGTTTCCTGTAGAATCCAGTCGTGGGACTGGGTTACATTCCTTCCTCTTAGATCCCATGTTACATCACTGCTGCTGTGCCATTCAAAGGAAACATTCCTAGAGTTAAGTTCAAATAGATCCTCCTTTCTCTGCCTTACCATATCACTTGTCTTAACTATATTCTCAAGCTGGTAACACTCTAATTCTATATAATCAACTGACTCTATTTCTATCCCTAAGATCTGCACTTGGAAATTTCTGACCTCTTTCTCAAATGTGTACTGGTTACTCTTTAGGTCTCAGTACAACTACCACTTGGGGATTGTATACAATTGTTATTCTAATTAGGCACTTCTGTCTCCTAAAGGCTTATCTTGTCCTTTATTTTTGTATTTTATTTTTTTTAGTTTAGTTGGAACGTGTCTTTAAGCAACTGTTTAAGAACTGATGAGCATAATAAGAAAAGACATCAAGACCAATGGAATAAGAAGAGAGAGATCCCCTCTTTACATATGTGGTCAAATGGTTTTTAACAAGGGTGCCAAGAGCATTCAATGAAGAAAGGACAGTCTTTTGAATCAATGGTTCTAGGAACACTGGATATCCACATTTTAAAGAATGAAATTTTAACCTTAAACTTCAGTTCAGTTCAGTCACTCAGTCATGTCCGACTCTTTGCGACCCCATGAATCGCAGCACACCAAGCCTGCTTTTCCATCACCAACTCCCAGAGTTTACCCAAACTCATGTCCATCGAGTTGGTGATGCCATCCAGCCATATCATCTTCTGTCTTCCCCTTCTCCTCCTGTCCCTAATCCCTCCCAGCAGGGTCTTTTCCAATGAGTCAACTCTTCACATGAGGTGGCCAAAGTATTGGAGTTTCAGCTTCAGCATCAGTCCTTCTAGTGAACACATGGGACTGATCTCCTTTAGGATGGACTGGTTGGATCTGCTTGCAGTCCAAGGGACTCTCAAGAGTCTTCTCCAACACCACAGTTCAAAAGCATCAACTCTTAGGCGCTCAGCTTAACCTTATACACATGCAAAAAATAACTCAAATAGATCAAATGCCTGAAGTATAAAATTCTTAGAAGAAAAAATACGGGAAATCTTCATCACATTGAGCTTGGAAATTATTTCTTAGGTAGGACACCAAAAACAGAGGCAATGAAAGAAAAAATAAATTAAAATTCACCAAAATAAAAAGCTTTATGCCATCAAAGGACACTATCAAGGGACTGAAAAAGCAATTACTGAGAAAACATGTACAAATCAACTGAGAAGGTATTAATATCCAGAATGTATAAACAACCCTTACAACTCAACAACAAAAAGCCCAATTAAAAGGCCAAAGGACTTGAACCAACATTTCTCTAAAGGAAATATACAAATGGCCAGTAAGCACATGAAAAGATGCTCAACATCACTAATTATTGGGAAATGAAAATCAAAATCTCAATGTGATACCACTTCACATCCACTTGGATAACTATTGTAAACAAACACACAACAAACAACCAGAAAATAGCACATGTTAGCAAGGATTGGAGAAATTCTTTGTGCATTACTAGTGGTAATATGGCAACCCACTCCAGTGTTCTTGCCTGGAAAATCCCAGGGACGGAGGAGCCTGGTGGGCTGCCGTCTATGGGGTCACACAGAGTTGGACACGACTGAAGCGACTTAGCAGCAGTAGCAGCAGCAGTGGTAATGTAAAATAACGCAGCTGCTATGAAAAACAGTATGGCAGTTCCTTAAAAAAGTTAAACATAGAGCTACCATATGATCTAGGAATTTCACTCCTGGGTATTATCAAAAAGAACTAAAAGCAGGGCTTTGAACAGATGTTTGTATACCAGTGTCTACAGCAGCATTATTCACAGCAACCAACAGGTAAAAACAACCTAAATATAGATTAACAGATGAACAGATAAACAAAATGTGTAATATATATACAATGGCATATTATTCATCCATTAAAAGAAGAGATATTTCAATATATGTTACAACACAGATAGATTTTGAGAACAAGAGGGAAGAGGGTAGGGGCAGTATAGGAGCAGGGGATTAAGAGATACAAACTAATAGGTATAAAATAAATTACAAAGTGATATTGTACAATGCAGGGAATATGGCCAATATTTTATAACAACTATAGGTGGAGTATTACCTCTAAAAATTGTGAATCATTATATTCTACACCTGTAATTTGTATAATCAGTTCAGTTCAGTCTCTCAGTCGTGTACAGTTCTTTGCGACCCATGGACTGCAGCACGCCAGGCTTCCCTGTCCTTCACCAACTCCCGGAGCTTGCTCAAACTCATGTCTGTCAAGTCGGTGATGCCATCCAAGCATCTCATCCTCTGTTGTCCCCTTCTCCTCCTGCCTTCAATCTTTCCCAGCATCAGGGTCTTTTCAAATGAGTCAGTTCTTCGCATCAGGTGGCCAAAGTATTGGAGTTTCAACTTCAGCATCAGTCCTTCCAATTAATATTCAGGACTAATTTCCTTCAATATTGACTGGTTTGCTCTCCTTGCAGTCCAAGGGACTCTCAAGAGTTTTCTCCAACATGACAGTTCAAAAGCATCATTTTTGGCACTCAGCTTTCTTTATAGTCCAACTCTCACATCCATACTTGAATAATACTGTACATCAAATGGAAGTATGATGTACAGTATTACATCACATGTGTGCATCAATACATGTATATGTACATATATTGAATAATGAAATTCAATCAAAAAAGTTTGAAGTTGAAAATAATTATAATAATATTGAAAAAATAAAGTTACTTAGACTGTATATTAAATAATGAATGAAAAGAAAATATTTTGAGTCCTTGAAAGTCTAAAAATCTCTTTAATTTCCCTTAGATTTTATTCATAGTTCAGCCAAGTATAGAATTCTGGGTTGAAAATCATTTTTACTTAGAAAGCTGAAGTCTCTTTGCCAGTGAAAAGTCTAATGACAGCTGATTCTTGAAAGCTCTTAGCAATTTAGCATGTGCTCTTAAAATAAGACACACTGATTGAGGATGTGGGCTTCCCTAATGGCTCAGTGGTAAAGAATCCACCTGCCAATGCAGGAGATGCAAGTTTGATCCCTGGACAGGAAAGATGCTCTGTGAGAAGGAAATGGTAAGCCACTATAGTAATCTTGCCTGGAAAATTCCATGGCAGAGGAGCTTGGCAGGCTACAGTCCATGGAGTCTCAAAAGAGTTGGACACAACTTAGTGATTAATCAACAACAATTGAGGACCTAAGAAATTCCATGGGGCCTTTTCCCTTAAATTTTCAACTACAGACAAAGCTTTAAATTTAAATTATAGACACTTGATCTGTTAAGAAATCTAAGGATTAGTAATGGTGTGTAAAAATAACTCATTCTTACAACCTTTAGAGTTTTGCAACTAATTGGCCATGCCAATCAAATGATCAAGACAGGGTCTTCTATACTTATTCTAATAAGGAATTTGAATCCTAGGTGGATACTTGTTTATTTTTATGCTATGTTATAACTTGGAAATAGTGAAGTCTTACTCCCTAACCAAACACTATGCTGCCACTGCTGCTGCTGCTAAGTCGCTTCAGTTGTGTCCGACTCTCTGTGATCCCATAGACGGCAGCCCACCAGGCTCCCCCGTCCCTGGGATTCTCCAGGCAAGAACACTGGAGTGGGTTGCCATTTCCTTCTCCAATGCATGAAAGTGAAAAGTGAAAGTGAAGTCATTCGGTCACGTGGGACTCTTAGCGACCCCATGGACTGTGGCCCACCAGGCTCCTCCATCCATGGGATTTTCCAGGCTAGAGTACTGGGGTGGGTTGCCATTGCCTTTTCTGAACCAAACACTATAGATCCTAATATAAAAAATAGCATGAAACTAATCACTAAGTGTAAAGACAAAAGCACAGTTGGGGCTGATTTTATCAAGGGAGACTGCTCAGTATCTTTGATACTAGAATTTTAATTAAAAGTGGTATGTGTTTCAATTTTTCATTTCCTTACCTTACATGGGAAGATTACCAAGCCTAAAGGCTTAAATACAAACCAGAAATAATTAAAATATATAATAAAAATGAGGCTTTTAAATAAACTTTCTTCATGTCCTTATACTCTGAGCTCATTTTAGGTGACAAGAAAGCTAGTGATATTACTTTAGTTGAGTTGTCTGCTAAATATTCTATGTACATAATCAACTGTACAATCCAGACATTCATAAGCTTATTTCTGTCTACAAGTCTTCTTCTGTTATTTATTGTTACCAAAGAAACATAATCTTTTCTGTAACCAAAAAGTCAGTGATGAATGTCCCCTAAATAATATCAAGAAACATAAACAATATTACTGATTATTGCTTGTGTCTTAACTCTGTTCATAATTTGTAGGTAATCTCAGATGGCTGATTTACAAATTTGTATTGAATTATCTATGCCCCTTAAAGCCATAGAAGATTTGGGGTCTGATTGCCTTTGCATCCAACATCCTAGCTGCTCCGGCTAGGTACCACTGTCAACTCTTCCCACACCCAAATACAGAAACACAAGGCAACATTTCTTCACGGGGATTTCTGTACTACCATTCCCTTGCTGCTCCTTAGGGCTCAAAGCAAAATGCATGCTTTTGTTTTGCAACATTCTATTGAATTTTCTGCCTACTGGATTTAATTTAACTTGATGTAATGCTATTACTTTTTTCCAGCAGTCGATGTTGTCTTATATATTTAGTAAACAGTCAAATTACATTATTTTGTTTTATAGAATTTCAGCCTTCTTTTGAAATCTGGCAGCACTGAGACCAGAAAAAGAAGAAAAGGACAAAGAACAGTTGAATGAGCCCATCTTATAGGGATCACTGCCTTTGGTCTATTGTTTCCTTTGTAGCTATAGCCCTTCTCTAATATGGGATTCAACTCCATCGTTACTATTAAACATCCATTTCACCACAAACATAATGCTCAGTTGCTCAATTGTGTCCGACTCTTTGTGACCCCATGGACCATAGCCCACCAGGCTCCTTTGTCTATGGGATTTCTCAGGCAAGAATAGTGGAGTGGATTGCTATTTTCTCCTCCAGGAGATCTTCCCAACTCAGGAATCAAACCCACATCTGCACTGCAGGCAGATTCTTTACCTGCTGAACCATCAGGGAAACCTCTGTAAACATAGACTGAAATCTTAATTTTTTGTGTGTGGAGAGCTACAAACCATGTTGTATATCTCATCAAATCTAACTGTAATGATACTATCACTATCAAACAGAACATATATGTCATTTTTAACATTTTATATACATGCAGTACATAACATCTTATGAATTATATACTATATATTTAATCTCATTTAAGCCTCAAAGACATTCCATGAGAAAGGAATGATTAATTCTACTTTACATATGAGAAAACAGACGCTCAGAGAGGTAAAGGATTTCCCTAGGGTCACACAGCTATTCATTATCAATATCAGAACATTAGCCCAGTCTTCTGAAAGGGAATTCATGCTTTTACAAATATCTAGCACCTATCTGTGTTCCCTTCCAGCTGTTTCCCACATATTGCAATGAGGGCCAATTAAAAAGAGAAAGCAGTTTGCATGACTCTTGGGTGAATGTATTTCAGCATGTCTTGCTTCAGTTTAAATGTGGAAAATAGCCCATAGCCTGACAGTCCAGGGTTTCCTCTGTCTTGTACCTACATTGTCAACCCTATTATTCTCTAATCTCTCATGTATGCTTTTGTTCTAGGGAGAAAAAAAAAAGTTTGTTTTTTTTTCCCTAAGAAATATTAAACATTTAAATTGCTACAAATTTTTTGTGATCAGTTAATTTTGACCAAGTCCTCACTGTGAGTATGATTTTTAGAGGACATATGGGGAAAGGAGAACACGCATATCTTCAGTGCCTTCTGTGGGTGATAACTCTACATATATAAGTTTAATTAGCCTCTAAAACAAGCTTTCAAGACAGGTATATCCTTTTCTTTCTTTTTTTTTTTTTTTCCCACAAAAAAGGGACCTGAGGCTTAGAGAAGCTAAGTAACCTGCCCACTCTCATAGTGATATCCCTCTTGAGTTTGTTTTGAACTTCCTAGATTATTGTAATTTCAAAGTATGTGGTTTTTTCATTTTTTCTTTACCGAATTTCTCTCAAGTCGCTGATCATCTAATCAGAGAAACAGATGACCTTTGCAGTGCTCTATAAAAAGCAGTGGTGAGATAGCATTTAACACATATTAGGCATTCAATTACCCACTCCAGTGTTCTTGCCTGGAGAATCCCAAGGACGAGGGAGCCTGGTGGGCTGCCATCTATGGGGTCACACAGAGTCGGACACGACTGAAGTGACTTAGCAGCAGCAGTAGCAGCAGCAGCAGCAGCAGCAGCAGGCATTCAATAGAATATATGGTAGAAAAGAGTGTGGCCCAGATAATAAAGAACCTTCCTGCAATGCAGGAGATCTGGGTTTGATTGCTGGGTGGAGAAGAGAATGGCTACCTACTCCACTATTCTTGCCTGGAGAATTCCACAGACAGAGGAGCCTAATGGGCTACAGTCCATGGAGTCGCAGAGAATCGGACATGACTGAGTGACTACCACTCAGTCATTGTTTTTTTCAGAAAACAGTATGTTGTTCTAAGTGCTAAACACTACCATTTTCTAAGATAAATGAGTAGCAGGTATGTGATACAGGTTAAGAGAGAACAAAACCTCTCCTGCCTAAAAGAGTCAAGGAAAACTTCAGGGAGTGAGATTATGATTATTAGTTGGGTGATGATTATTATTTTTGGAATTCTGATTGAGGGAGTAGGAAGGAGAGAGTATTGCAAAAATAAGAATGTGGTGTCAAAGTGTAGGCTTGGGAATGCAAGCTCACTTTGAGGTATGGTGAGGACAGGACTATGAGTGAGCAGTGAGGGTGAAGTATGGGCTGGAGTCAAGTCAGGGAAAAGTTTGAACCTCAGGGTAAGGGATTGAGGGTTTATTTGACAGAAGGGAACTGTTTTTAAAGCCAGGTGTGATGGAATGATGGGCGTGTTTTGGGAAGGTAACAGTGAGAATTGAACCATCCACACTGGAGGGAATTGTGGGAATGAGGTAAACTATGAAGTAGTTGTGTGTGTGCATGTGTGTGTGTGTGTGTGTGCACCTGTGACACTGGGTTAAGAGACTTTATGAAAGAAAAGTCAGAGGACTTGGCTACTGAATTGGGAAGGAGAAAGCAATGAGTTAAGATGCCTGCCATGAACACCAACCTGCTGGGGTCTTTTTGAATTATGGTTTTCTCAGGCTATATGCCCAGAAGTGGGATTGCTGGGTCATATGGAAGTTCTATTTTTAGGGTGTTTTTTTAAGGAAACTCCATACTACTCTCCATAGTGGCTGTATCAATTTACATTCCTACCAACAGTGCAAGAGGGTTCCCTTTTCTCCACTCCCTCTCTAGCATTTAGTATTTGTAGACTTTCTTGATGGTGGCCATTCTGACTTGTGTGGGATGTTTCACTGTAGCATGATTTGCAATAGCCAAGACATGGATCCAACATAGGGGTCCATTGAAAAATGAAAGGACGGAGAAGATTCGGCATACATATAAAGGGGGGAGTGTTAATCAGCCATAAAAAAGAATGAAATTGGGTCATTCGTAGTGATGTGGATGGACCTGGAGACTGTCATACACACTGAATACACACACATCCATAGTTGATTCACTTCTTTGTACAACAGAAATGAACACAACACTATGAAGCAACGATGTTATTGTTGTTTAGTTGGTAAGTGATGTCTGACTCTTTAGAGACTCCTTGGAGTGTAGCCCACCAGGCTCCTCAAACGTGGGATTTCCCAGGCAAGAATACTGAAGTGGGATGCCATCTCCTTCTCTAGGGGTTCTTCCTGACCTGGGACTGAACCCTCATCTCCTGCACTGGCAGGCGGATTCTTTACTAATGCGCCACCAGGGAAGCCCATAAAGCAACTATACCCCAATTAATAAAGAAAAATACGTGCAAAAGCTTTGATGCAGGACAGTGGAAGAACACAGGTAATCTGCATGACTGGAGATCAAGAGGAGGAACTCTTTCAGATAAATTTACTTGAGGCAATGGCATAATATCCAACTGGAAGGCTCCAAGAGGCAGTCAGAAACGTAACACTAATTCCAATTATCAAGGATTAGAAAAGATGATTTGGGGAGTCATCTGGATCTAGATGAAGGTTCTAGAGGCAGTGATGACCACCAAGAGAGAAAAAGGCAGGGATATCAGAGAGAAGATGTGGTTAGCAGTGATTCTATCTTTCCTAATTTTATCATTTCCATGCCATTTTCTAAGGGCCAACCTACGTTGCAGAAGAAATTATCACATATTTTTTACCTACTAAATCTGTCACTCTAGCTGTGATGGATATAAAATTGTTCATAAAGTATAATAGGAAGGAAAGAGGGAAGGAATATCAATAGGAATGCCAAAATCTTGGCTAAATCTATAAATTTCTTAAGGAGAAAATGTAGTGCTTTGTATAGAAATTACTTACTCTGACATTGTCAAGTTAAGTTTTCACTCAGACATAATTCTTATTAAAAATCATAATTATGGATGAAACAATAAGTAGTCTAAGTATTTAATAATGTTAATATTTACTGCATGATATAGCTATATATTTTCAATATATCATGAGGCCGCAAGATACATTACATAATACGCTTTCGGTGGTTTTCACAGAAGCAAGTATTTTCAGGATAAACACTTTTTTCTTGAGAGAGTCAGGAGAGTAGCTTTTTATTATGAGCAAGTTAAGTTCTTTTGTTTTAACTTTGTATTTTATATGGAGTATAGCTGATTAACAATATTGTGATAGTTTCAGGTACACAGCACAGGAACTCAGCCATACATATACATGTATCCATTCTCCCCCAAACTCCTCTCTCATCCAGCCTGCCGCATAACATTGAGCAGAGTTCCCTGTGCTATACACAGGTCTGTGTTGGTCATCTATTTCAAATATAGCAGTAGCAGGTTATATTCTTTAAGTCTAAGTGTCATCGTGGTTTGCTCTGCTTTGTTTTGTTTTAAAGAAGGGCTTACTGGGGCTTCCCTGGTGGTCCAGTGGTTGAGATTTGGAGCTCCCAAGGCAGGAGGTCTGGGTTTGATCCCTGGTCAGGGAACTAGATCCCACATACAGCAACTAAAAATCCCATGTGCTGCAACTAAGACCAGGAGCAGCCAAATAAATAAATAAAAATAAGTTTCTATTTTTTTAAAGG
The DNA here is from genome assembly GCF_016772045.2 of Ovis aries. Classification (NCBI taxonomy): domain Eukaryota; kingdom Metazoa; phylum Chordata; class Mammalia; order Artiodactyla; family Bovidae; genus Ovis; species Ovis aries. The sequence goes on from NC_056062.1 coordinate 48,843,389, forward strand.
GCTTACTGTAAGTATTTAATATTTTGAGGAGAAAAATATTTTACAATAACTTTAAATATCTTGTAAAGTGGATGTTTTAAAAACAGGAATGTTGGTTATCTTTAATCTCATTATTTTGTTGTATTTATTTTGTGACACAGAATATAACCTCAATGCTACCTCCTCAGACACAGGATTTCTAAATTTCTGTTTTCCACTCTGGGAGTACAATTATAATGTTTCCCCTCTTATTTTCTTTTTTAATCATTTAGTTAGTCTTTTCCAAATTCCCTTTAATCTGGTCACATTCTTCTGGTAATAAAGTGTACAGATCTGACCATAATTTTCCAGGTCAAATCATAAGAGTCATTTAAATGTCAACAGCCACATTTTTCAAATGGGGATCCCAGGAGTATTTTCTAACTCTGCAAACCAAACAATAATACTATCTAAGGGCACTCAAATCTCATGCTTTGGGGAAAAAACTGGAGAGTTTGTAAAGAGATAGGAAAGTGTTCCATTCTCAGCATTCACTATTTAACAAATTCAATTCGCCCACTCTGTTTTTTTGTTAATGTTTCTTTTTTTTTTTTTGCACTAGTTTCCAGTTCTACAACTATTGGTAATTGCCATAGGTGATATAGAAAATTGTATAAGCTGAAAACCTGACTCTGTTGAAATTCTTGTTCCTAGGAACTCTCTTGAGCTTGCAGTTCTTAATAGGTAAATTTCATTTTACGTACATATGGAGGCAAGAATACTGGAGTGGGTAGCCATTCCCTTCTCCAGGGGAATCTTCCCAACCCAGGGACTGAACCCAGGCCTCCTGCATGACGGGAGGATTCTTTATCGTCTGAGCCTCTAGGGAAATCCCATATGAAAACATAGTCTCCTCCAAACAATTTCATGACATCCTTTGTACAGTGCCCTTCAAATTTCCAAATGAACTTTGTGCAAAATACTGAACTCTAAAGATTTCTCATTGGAATATAGATATTAGAAATGTTTTACTATTTTGCTTTTCTGTGTTTTTTTTTCTTTTTTGTGGCCCCAATTTGCAGGATCTTAGCTCTCCAACCAGGGATGAAACCTGTGCCTCCTGCAGTGGCAGCATGAAGTCCTAACTGGTGGATCACCAGGGAATTCCAAGAAGTGTTTTAAATTAATGCAATTCATAGTAGAAAAGGTGATGACGCTTACACTAGACTTCTTTTGTGTCAATTATTATCAAACGCAGTTGTCGTAACTATTACATTTAGGAATTCAAAGCAGTATAAGAGAATGATACACTTCGTGTATACTATCACTAGCTAAGCCCACCTGGTACCTGTGATGGACACCCCCAGCTAACATCAGGGGCTAGTTTTGGAGGTAAATATATGTAGTGAAAGAGGGAAGAAGAGAAACTCTAATTTATGCAGGTAAAAGTTCATCCCCCTACTCGAATTAGCAGGAGCCATGGGAGGGATGTGATTTTAATTTTTGTTGCTGTTCTCAGGAGAAGTTAATTTTCTATTGAACTAACTTTCTTACGTGGTAGAAGGAAATGATAGGATGAGTCACGGTCGACTTAGAGCTCATGAAGACTTGCTTCTTCAGTGACACTAACATCTCCCAACACACTGCCATGTGAACTGATCCGTTGCTGGGGCCGTATGGGGACTTCCGTGATGGCAGGAGCAGAAAGTCCAAGTAGACGGCTTTCATGATAATTAGACTCATTTCACAGGCTGAATTTCCATGTTTAATTCTCCATTCCCATATCTGATTATCTCTATGAGTAATGCAATTAACTAAATCAAACATTAACTATGACAGACTCTAAAATCTGGTTGGGCCTGCTTTAGCTCTGCATAGACTACAAATAGAGCTTTCCAGGTGGTGTTAGTGGTAAAGAATCCACCTGCCAGTGCAGGAGACCTAAGAGACCTGGGTTCAATCCCTGGGTTGGGAAGATCCCCTGGAGGAGGGCATGGCAACCCACTCCAGTATTCTTGCCTGGAGAATCCCATGGACAGAGGAACCTGATGGGCTGCAGTCCATAGGGTCACAAAGAGTCAGACACGGCTGAAATGACTTAGTACACACACAAGTACAGAGTGCAAATAGGGGTGGGGAGGTGAGGAAAAAATAGTCTTTTTAACATTTTCACTTCTGTATTTTAAATTCCAGTCAAAATCACTTGCTCTTGCGTTCAAAAATACATGCCTGTGTTTGTTGAAAGAAGTCTTCATTTTTTAAAAATTTATTTAGTTTTTAATTGAAGGATAAGTGCTTTACATAATTTTGTTGTTTTCTGTCAAAAAGGATTAGACTAATAAACAGAACCAAACACCTAAGATGCACATCGACAGTATTTAACTTCAAATAATATATTTATTATATAACATGATAAGATATTATACAAAGTAAAATACTAAGTGCCATAATTAGCATATATATTTAATTCCATAAACTGACAATTTGTTAGTAGTGATTAAGCAAAGGTTGGCATTCTTGAAGAAAATCATTCTTTTATTTCTGTAGTGTATTTTAAGTAAAATATGCTTATTTTTAAATCTGTATACCTTCTGATACATGTTGATCAGTTTTGACTAGTTATTGACATCTATCATCTTTAATACTAAAAGCTTTTCAATAGTTACTTATGTTAAGTTCTTGATGTAATTTTACTGAATTAACAATGCTGGGGTGCTTTAAAAATTTTTTGATTTTATATTTATTTCCATAATATATTTTACTCAGAACAAAACACTGAAGCACTACCTGAATTAGCAGTGAGAAATGATAACTGTCAAACTGTGGATCTCACTCATGATCAGAATTTTCTACATGATATGGCAAAGGTCTTAAAGGTGCAAGAGTGCTAATGACAAGGACGACCAAGAAATATGGCAGCATCACTGTTTTGTCAGTCTGAGAGTGGCCCTTTGGGGAGTATGTCTCTGTTGAATTTACTGTCAGCCCAGGCTTCACTGTTAGAAGGGAACAAAGGCACTGTTCTTTGTATCTGCCACAATTTAAACCCAATTGCTTAGAGTCCTAGGTCTACTCGGAAAATCGTCCGAGAAGACTGTGAGTAACTAATCTAACTCTGCTTGCCATGGCTGTAATCTTGGCTTCTGAGAGACAAAGTCCTTACTTAGCCAGAAGGGACATGTTCTATCATTCTATCTATCTTTTTGCTTATAATAATGTAAAGTCTGGGACCAAGAATAGTGTCCTTATATTTGCTAGGAGGGTTCTTTCACTTGTGATCGGTTTTATTTTTTCTACAAGAGATTATCCATTGGCTACTTACCCAAAGCCCAGATTATTCTAAGAGCCCCAGAAGCTTTCTGATCCACTGTGCCAGTTCACAATCTGGAGCTGTTCCGTCCGTCTGCAGGGATCGTGATCCACACAGATAACCTCTCTGCGAGCCTGAAAGCCTTCATCCTAGTCCATGGCAACATGACTCATCCCAAACGTGCCCTACCTTGGTACATCAAATCTCAGACAAACGTCATGAAGACAACTATTGAGTGGTGGGGCTGAATCGGCATCAGTTTACCTATTAGAAAAACAAAATATGCATGTCCTACCTCCATCCCCCTTGAGGACCACCAGAAGGTTATTTCTTTTCCTTTTCTCTCCTTTTTGTAGATTGTGCTTGTTGACATCTACATTTATATTAACCAGGTTTTCATCCTAAAAATTAACAATAATATCCAATATACTATTTCCCACATGAACCTGAGACAACCTGTGAAACAGGAAGGAAGATGTTATCATTGTGGAGTAAGATAAAGGGAAATACCTTAGAATTTTAAGATCACACTATCTTAGGTCAAATTTTAATTTTGACAGTGTGATCTTGGACAAATAATTTAAATTTTCTCTGATTCAGTTACTCTCTTCAGTAACTGAAATAATAATAATAATAGTATCTACCTCAAAAAGGCATAATAAGGATTAAATTAGCCAATACCTGTAAAGAATGTAGTGCCTGACATGTTGCAATGTCTTGGTAAAACTGACTTGTTGTTAATGAAGCCCAAATATGTAACAGAGATGGGTTCAGATTTGGCCAGGAATCTGGCCCTGTTCTACCATGTCCTAGAAAAACATGATTAAATATTTTTTATCTGGCATATTTTTGGAATTTCCAGTTAACTGGCCCCAGAAATTCTTTACCCTCAATTTCATGGATTCCTAAGAACTAACTAGGTTGCTTAGATACTAATGACATTAGGAAGTAGCTCCAAGGATGGATTCAAACACTGTTCTTATGTTCCTGCTGCTGCTAAGTTGCTTCAGTCGTGTCCCACTCTGTGCGACCCCATAGATGGCAGCCCACCAGGCTCACACCGTCTCTGGGATTTTGCAGGCAAGAATACCGGAGTGAGTTGCCATTTCCTTCTCCTATGCATGAAAGTGAAAAGTGAAAGTGAAGTTGCTCAGTCATGTCCGACTCTTCGTGACCCCATGGACTGCAGCCTTCCAAGCTCCTCCATCCATGGGATTTTCCAGGCAAGAGTACTGGAGTGGGGTGCCATTGACTTCTCTGATGTTCCTGCTACTATATAGCAAAAAAACCAGTGGTGTTTAAGCCACTTAATATTTTCCCAAAAGTTCATGCTCACTATAAGAACTGTACAAAAAATAATACAAGTACAGTCATATTAGAGCTTATCTCTTACATCTTCAAAGAACAGTCAAATCTGTGTTAACTAAATTCAAAAGAATCAGTGAGCTAGTATGTAGCTCCTCAATGAAGAATACATAAGCAGTTCATTTATTTTTCAAGCCTTCAATGTCATGTGTGAGTGTAGGATTTCAGTGACTGCTAGGATTCTGTTACTCTAAATTGACGAATTTTCCAACAATTTTAGTTTGCCATGAGAAAGAAGGCACTTTAGATGTAAGAATGTGATAAATTCTAATCATCCTTGAGTGCTGGTTTTCTTGTATGATGAGGAGCACCACAGCAGTATTTTCCCCATTGAAAAAAAGAAGTACAGTACTGATCTATGTACATATTTGGTGTATAATGGTGCTGATGTTTAAAGAAAATAAATTTGCACCTATCTTTTGTTATAAACGTGTTATACCAAATAAAACAAAACATGCTTCTCAACTTCTGAAGACAACTCTTTTAGTTATTAATGCATATCCTTCCAGAATTTATGCATGCACACACACACACATTTACATTTGTATTTGTGTATTTTTCCTTCAGTGGGGTTTGCATCATTCTTAAAGTCTCTTCTTTTAAACTTGATTTTGTTTTGGCTTGATTTTACTCATATGTCATAAACATATTTCCATTTAAATTCTTTAACAAATTTATATCAAATTCTATTTAGTCTCCAAAAATCTGTTAATTCTTACCTTTCTGCTTTTAACATTTTAAAATATGTTCATTCTTCAGCCTTTACTACTTTATTCTTATCTATACAGACTCTTTCTGTAAGTCAACTTGCCAATGAAAATTTCAGTTTGATAGGCTAAAATGTAGTTAGTAATGATGTAATTCAGATTAGAGTAAATGTTTTTCAAATACCATATTCAACAAAAAATACCAAAAACCTATTTTTCTTGATATTGTGTTATATACATAAATATTCCAATATCACCAGCACTGATATATGAGGAAATGCATTCTTGATCTAAATTGATCTAATGATAACACATAAGAGTATTTCAGGTTAAACTTAAATTGAAGTGATTTTTTTTTCACCAAGTGTTATGAGAAAAGCAGTCTGACATTTTAAATTCTCCTCTTTACTTTTAATACAACTTCATCAAATCTTATGATAAATGTGAGAAATTGAAATACAAGCAATAGGAACATTTTCATAAATATCAATAAAGGTTAAAATAAGATAGTTTACGGAAGTAGTCCCCAACCTTTTTTAGCACCAGGAAACAGTTTTGTGGAAGACAATTTTTCCACACACAGAGAGTGAGGGATGGGATGAGGGGGTCCAGAAGGGATGGTGTGGGGATGATTCAAGCAAATTATACTTATTGTGTATTTTATTTCTATTATTATTACATCAGCTCTGCCTCAGATCATCAGGCATTAGATCCCTGGAGGTAGGGGACCCCTGACTTAAGGAGTAATGTGAAAACATGTCTGAGTTTTCAGCTAGATCCTTTTCATCTCTTTTTTTTGGGAGAGTAACTACAAAAATACAAAATGATACACACTAAGGCAGTGAAATCACATGGTGATGATCAACACAAGAGTTTTTGCAGCCATCTAGAATTCAAGCTATGCATATGGAAAAGTCAACTATTTTTTAAAAATCTGTATACTAAGAGTTGTTCTCTGTAATTCATTTGAGCTACAAGTAATTTTGTATGTGGAATTAGATTTTATTTCCAAACGTTGTTTTCCCATGTCATTGCATGGTTACAGACAAGACTTGGGCATGATGGGTAATAATTACTTCTAGCATCCTGCAAGCCTGCTAAGTTGCTTCAGTCCTGTCCAGCTCTTTGTGACCCTATGGACTGTAGCCCGCTAGGCTCCTCTCTCCTTGGGGATTCTCCAGGCAAGAATTCTGAAGTGGGTCGCCATGCCCTACTCCAGGGGATCTTTCCAACCCAGGGATGGAACCCGGTCTCTTTCTTCTAATCTGCATTATAGGCAGATACTTTATCACTAGCACCACATGGGAAGCGTACTACTTCTCATTAATGGGGATAGCAGCAGTGTGTTTCACCCAGTAGATAACTTGTTCTCTTGATCAATGACAGCTTAGTAGGAAAATGGATTCAGATTTTGAACCCTAATGGAAACGTAAGGGAAAAAAATTTTTTTTTACAAACACTTGTCAAATAATTAAATTCTCATTGAAGGTGGTATTAATGTGGGCTAGTAAGGTAAGGGGATTTTCATCAGCCATAAAATTTATGAAAGATCACACCACTTATATTTAGCACATCCTCAAAATGAATCAAACAGTGTTTCTGGGCAAAATATTTTGCAAATTTCACTCATTTAACAATTATCAAGTTCCTGAGAAAAATGGAAAAATAAGTATTTGTTGGATGAATAGGTATCTCTTATACGTGTGGCTTTGGGTTATACATAAAGAATGCAAACAAAGTGATATGGACTCTACCCTGGATAAACATTTAAAACAGTAAGACTTGTATACAGGAAACACATATACTTTGTAGGAAGCAGAAGGTGCTATTTCTTTAAAGAGATAAGGCTATCTCATGCATGCATCTATGTCGCTTCAGTCATGTGAGACTCTTTGCCACCCCATGTACTGTAGCCCACTAGGCTCCTCTGTCCATGGGATTCTCCAAGCAAAGATACTGGGGTGGGTTGCCATTTCTTCCTCCAGGGGATCCTCCCAACCCACGGTTGGAACCCACCTCTCTTAGGTCTCCAACATTGACAGGTTGGTTCTTACCACTAGCACCACCTGGGAAGCCCTAGGGCTATGTTCCTCATAAGAGGGGGTCACGGAGGAGGCAGAGTTTGACCTGGGCCTTGAAATGCTGCAATGATTTGGACTTGAGACTGGGAGAGAACATCCCAGGATCTCTGGTGTGAAATGGCACAGAAGTGTGCAGACACTGATTGGTAGGGAATGGAGAAGCCAGGGAACATTTGTGACCAGGGAAATGATATGGTCAGGTTTGTGGTTGGGGCAGAGTAATCTGTAGGAAGTGTGTATAGGAGGCTGGAAAGATTGGAGGTATGGAATGGACATCCTTCAGGTCCCTGGAAATGTGGGGCTGAAGCTTGGAAATGGGTCAGGGCTGGGAATAAAGGTCTGGGAGGTCTCCTTTTCCTAGGGTTCCTACTTGAGAAACCCTGAGAACAGTAGTGGGCCAGAATAGGTCCTGGGTGCAGGGTGATGGCATGGAGAGGGCCAAATTATATATTAAACATCCTGCCCAACATCTGGCATGTCGAAAAAAGCACCTAAGGTACGGCCCGTGGACACCTGAGAAGTCAAAGTGTAGAGAATGCTAGATGATGGAGCATTCCAGTGTATATGAGGGCTAAGAGAGAAGCAAGGATTAAGTGAGCTGCATTTAAACCTGGGTACATTTGGACCTTTTAAACCTTTTAAAAAATTGAAGGATAATTGTTTTACAGTATTGCATTGGTTTCTACCAAACATCAACACGGACTTTCTTCAACAGTCTTTCTTGGCCTAAAGAAACTCAGAATGGAGTCCCAACTCTAAATACACTGTCACGGCCTGCATTCTTGGTTAAGGGGTGTTTCAAGCTACTTTGTTTTTTGAAAGCCCCTGTAACTAAGGAGGCTGTCTCTACCCCGTGCTTGTTGAGTGTCTCATGGGTCGGGAACCCAGAGAGTCCAGTGAAGTTGTTACTCAAGTTACCCCGTCTTTAGCTCGACACGAAGGTAGGGAAAGTTCTGGGTGTCCATCTGGCTGCCTCTCCAAGGAGGAACTTGGCACAGTTCTCTAGACGGTAGGGAGAGCGGGCAAAAGAAAGCAAGTCAGGGTATGAATAGCGCCCCTGTGGGTAGTCAGAGTTACGGCTCCCACCCACCAGGCTTTTCCCTCAAACCCGGGAAAGCGGGGATTATGGAGCTGGCGACGGCCCCCAAACAGAGCTGGAGGAGCTCGGAGGAAAGTCGGATCCTCTCTGCGCTCGTCGTTACCCGCGCGCTCCTTCCCTGGGGGTACTCGGGGTCATCACTCAGGAGCTGGCTCTCCTCTCCCCAGTCCCCCCGGGTCGAGCAGCGGGCCAGGGTCAGGGGCGTGTGGGGAGGGCGGGGGGATAGCTCGGCGGCCGAGAACAGAGGGGCCCAGGGAATCCCGCGAAGCCGCCAAGCGCATCCCGGCCGGGGCGCCCCGGGCTTTCCCCGCCGCCCCGTGCGCGGCGCCCGCGGGGCCGCGGACCCTCCGGCTCCGCGGAGCCGGAGCCGCGGAGGGAAGCAGGTGGGTGTGGAGCCCGCCTGGGGCAGCCGGGAGCGGCGGGTGCGCGAGGGGTGTGGGAGGCGCCCGCCGAGGTGTGGGCGGTGCCCTCCCGCCGGCGCCCCGGGGCCGCGCCCTGGACACCCGGGAGCTGTCCCCGCTCGAGCGCACCGCTCCCGCGCCGCCTGGCCAAGCCCGGGCGTCCCCGGCGGTACCCCGCCTGCCGTACCGAACCACCCGGGCCCGCCGCCCACCTCAAGAGCTGCGGGCACCCAGGAAGAGGAGGAGCAGGCGGCGGCGGCCGCCGCCGCTCCAGTCCGCGGGCGCGCGGAGCGCGGGAGGAGGCGGAGCGCGAGGCGGGGTGGCCGCGGGCGGGTGTGCGCGCCCGAGCCGGCGCCCCCGAGCGCCCCGCCTCGCCTCCCGCGCCCAGCCTCTCCCCGGCTCCGCCACAGACACACACCCACCAAGCACCCACCGCCCTGCGCCCCCGCCGGCCGCCGCGCCGCGGGCAGCCCGAGCGAGCGACAACTCCCCCGGCTAGAGCCGCTCGCCTTCCCGGCTCCTTCCGCGCGGCGAGCTGAGCCCGGCTCGATTTTTTTTCCTTTTCTACCCCAGCCCTCTCTGGTCTGGGCGCCGGCGGCGGCGGCAGGGGAATGGGGACCCGCGATGGGGAAGGGGGTGAAGATCTCTGAAGATTATTGTTCTTTTTAAGGATGCCTTAGCTTCCTTCCTCCCGCCGCCTCTCCGTTGAGCCTTCCTACTAGAGATCGTGAACCAGAGTCAGGCATGTAAAGAGAGGGTGGAAAAAAAAAAAAAGGCAAGAGCTCCAGCCAGCCGGGGAGACCCTCCTCTCCGTGGAGGGGAGGGGGATTTCCAGCGACAGATCATTGGCGAAGGGGACCGTCGCGGGGAGAGGAGACCCGGAGGGAGCGGGGAATCCCACAGCTCTTTGTGGAGCCCGAGCCGCCTGCCAAGCGGGGTCGGTGGGAGCTAGGTAAGTGGAGGGGGCATTACTGAGCCCCAAGGGGTCTTCCTTTAAGAATGAATCATTGCGGGCAGTCTAGCTAGAATTGAGTTGCTGAAGGAATTGGAAACTGCCATATGGCACCGAGTGGACTTACACACAAAGCTGTCTTAGCCCTAGAGGGTTATTAAATGCAAGGCTCCATCCCCGTGGGGAAGGCGCTCAAGTGTTAGCCCCCGAAAAGCTTCCCAGCTGCCTGCCTGAGAAGGGATGGGAGATGTTATTTCTAGGCGATGAGCTCTCCTTGCCTTCTGCTCGTTTGTTGATAAATGCCACACTCACATGCACACACTTGTGGGACCGGATTCGGGGAGTGTGATGTCTCTGATGCATGAACAGTCCTCAGAACACAGGGACGTGCATACATTCTGTTCTCCGAGCGACGCAAGGTCTCCGTTCTGTAGCTCACGGTTTCTGAGAGACAGAATGAGTCTCTAAGGAAAGAGCTTCATGGCTGTTTCCAACACACTCTGCTAGGGAACTCGGGAATACAGCTGCCCTGCATGGCACCAAAAGACACTTGACCATTTGTCTCATCCTTTGCTTCCAGTGCTTAATGAACGTTTTCAAAATAGTATGCTGCCATCCATTTTCTCGAATTATGAGCATTTTTGTGTATTCATTCATAAAAATTGGCAGTGTGCAGTATGCAAAGACATGCCATGTAGGGATCGTTTATAACTGCACAAGTGTTATAATAATAGATTACACTGAAAAATTTAGCATGCACAGAGAGACCTTGGGTTCGTTTCATGCAGGTTCAGCATCCCTTCGAATCAAGTTATGCAATAATGCCAATATTTTAAATAGCATTTCACATTTCTGTGTTTGCATTGATGGGGTCTGGAATTTTGAGGAGGATCTGATATTTTAAAGCTCCCCTCAAAGGGAAAACCAGGATTTATTATTGTTTTTAAATGTGTAGTATTGTGTGGGACAGAGGTCTCTTGGTTTATTTATCAAAAAGCATCAATTGAGATAATCACATTTTATGGAACAAGAGAAAGAGAAATTCTAGTCGAAAATCTAAAGTCTGTCAGTATTGAATAGTTTACAGGAAAGGTTTTGAAAAAGAGTGTAACAGTTAAAAATTATGTAGGTATAGAATGAAGTTTTACTTTATTTCACTCTTTAGAGGGTTGTGTGTGTCAGTAAATATAAAGTTGTACAAAGCTTCCTTGTCATACGTGGATAAGCTCTGCAGACATCTAGACTAGAGAGTTCTTGGTTCTTAAATTAATCAGAACTTAGTTCAGTAATTTGGTGTATCTATTCTCGTGTCTATTCATTTAATTGCTACCAGAGGTGGTGTTCTTAATGTAAGGCATAAATACGTGATTACTGCGTGGCTGCATAGGGTTTCTGAGAATTTGAAAGACACGGTGTATCAACACTTTTCCCCCCACTGAATGAAAAGTAACCTCATCACCTAAAACATTGGTCAAGCCTCCACCAAGTAAACATCCTACTCCCCTCCCTCATGCCGTCAGCTTCAGACGAATTGTTTATCACAAATACAATTGTGTCTAATGCACTCCTTTTTCTTTTCTGGCACAACTCAGACTCTTGGAGAAAGCAGTGAATCACTTGGCAGTTCTCTTTGTGTTCTTCCTCCTTTTAACCTTCACCTTGCCCTCTCCATGTTAGTGTTCCCCAACCTCCCGCATACACAGATACACACACCACTTCCAGAGAACAACTCCATTGGCTGCCCCTTTGACAATTCTAGTGTTTCTTTTTTTTTTTTTCTCCTGTGTTTTTCTAAATAGAATCAATCCATGCATCTGTTGAAACTATTTTCAGTCTCACTTGTCTTCAAATCCCACAGTTGAGTTTTCCAGGCATACATGTTTGCTGAAGATTCAGGTGAGATTAGTAAAAATTACTACTTTGGCTGGTCTTCTCTGTTTGGCTTTTAAGTTTTCCTTGTTGATGCCTTGGAGCAACTGTGAACATGAACTTGTCCTTGTTATTTCCAGTATGGTAACGAAAGTAAGATAGAGAAATAATGAAAACATAGGCAGACTTTCAGTCACAGTGTTGGCAACTTTAACAGCATATCATATCTGTCCAGGTTTTTTACATATCTGCCTGTGTATCTGTGAAAAATAGTCTTTAAGAATTGAAAATTTTTTTCTTGAAATTATATCCGGCATTTTGGAATGGTGTTCAAAGAGAGCAGGGTATGTGTGTATATATATATGCATATATGTGTATATATGTATACATATATACACTTCTTAGGAATTAGTCTAAGAGATAGACAATTTCAAGGAACTGATTACTTCCTTATAATTTATTAAGCAAAAATGCATTGGATCAGGATGGAATTATCTTGTAGATTGCCAGTTTTTATCAGTACTTTGTTCACTTTCGTAACATGTATATGTATGTGTTATTATATATATCTGTGTGTGTGTGTGTATCGTAAAAGTTGATAGGGCATCTCCTTATGAACATTTTAAGATAAATATATAAGGTTAAGACTTTACATTTACTTTAGAATGTAATATTATTTGAGATTTGCCTATATTTGTCAACTGGATTTTACATAAAACTCTGATGCTTATTATTTTCATAAGGGCTTCAGAGGTGTGGAGAGTATACATGCATTATATGTGATATTTTTTAAGTTCAAAAAAAATTTTAAGGTAAGAGTTTGTGGCCTCATTACTCCTGAAGTGATAAACTTTATAGAGCAGCACAGCCTTAAAATGTTTAGTCGTATACTACAAGTATCTTTGTACTTGAAATCTGTAGCCCGTTCTGGTTCTTTGCTTGTTTCCTCCTTGAGATTCTAATATATATATTTCCACTAACTCTTCACCAAAAATCCAGATTGTCTGGCAGAAGGTCAAGAGTGTAAAACTCGGGGCTCTTTGGCTTGTGTAAGCCAAATCCTTCTGTGTTATCTTTAAGGGGAAATTTCCTGTTCCTGTAGGTATAAATGTACCAGTCTATGCCATCTGACTTAATGCCATGAATCCAGTCACTAACTCATTCATTAATTTATTTAATATTCATTAGGTATGCATGTATTAGGTCTTCCCTGGTGGCTCAATCAGTAAAAAGTCTGCCTGCAATGCGGGAAATCTGGGTTCAATCCCTGGGTCAGGAAGATCCTCTGGAGAAGGAAATGGCAACCCACTCCAGTATTCTTGCCTGGAGAATTCCATGGACAGAGGAGCCTGGTGGGCTACAGTTCATGGGGTCACAAAGAGTTGGACTTGACTGAGTGACTAACACTTTCAAGTATGTATAAGGAGATTACAATATAATAAATGCAAAAGAGACAGAAGACATAGTCTCTTCTCCTCAAGGATTTTTTGTAGTACAGACAGTAAAACTTGAATAAATAATTGAAGAATTGTAGGTAGAATTCAAAATCACGGATCTCTTTCATTCAGAGATACATTTCACGATTTCACACAATAAGTTAATTAAGGCAGATTTAGGAAGAAGATCATGAAAATTTGTTCCTCTATGTATTGGGGAATTACTGAAAATAACAGTAATATTATAATAATAACTTTTATTAAAATTCTAAAATAGAAATTAAAGCATTATTTTATATAAATGTATTAAAAATTTAATATATTTAATATATAAATACTTAAATAAAATATTAATAACATTTATATTATTATTTTATTTACATCAATAAAATTATTTTATTTTCATTGTTATCTTTATAACACACAGTTGAGCCAGACACTTTTAAGTGTTTTATAAATACTAAATATTTTAATTCTCACAACCACCGTATGAGCCAGCTATCACTAATATACCTTATTATATAGACAAAAAGTTAAATTACTGAGAAATTTTCTGATTTACAGTCACATAGGAAGTCAATGGGCTGCCATCTATGGGGTCGCACAGAGTCAGACACGACTGAAGCGACTTAGCAGCAGCAACAGCAGAAGCAGGAAGTCAATGATACAGTCAAGCTTGAACCCAAGCATTCTGGCTTCACTTAACCACTATGATATTACTTATTAAGAAGCATGATCACTGGCAGAATGAGGAAAGATGTTTGCAGCTCCTAGATTTATTTGGAGCTATATGCTCCCATTAAATACTGTAGTTATTATGACAAAGGATGCTTGGAAAAGACTAAAAGTAGGGACTTCATTTTAAATAGGAAAAAAATCCAAAACTCTCATTATGAATTTGAAATAAGAAGATAGTTTAGAGGCTGATTTTAAAAAGATGAGTAGAATTTTCTCAGAATTAACGCTTAAACATTAGGAAGTACTGCCCTTATAGTGACCATAGAGACTAACACTGGCTGAGACAGTTCATCTGACTGTTCAGTTCCTACTGATAGTTTATTTTTAGTGTTAGATTTTTTTAAGTGAATTATTTTGAGTATAGTATTATAAATATTTTTAGTTTATTTTTTATAATTATATATTCATATATTAAAAAGAAATTATTAGTTTTGAATATAATTTTCTATGTCCCCACTTTTTCTTCTGTAAAATGTTCCCTTAATATGTTGATTAGACAGTGGAATATAGTCACTTGATAGATTTACTTTCTACTATATTGTCTAGAGTGCATTTATTTTATTAAGTGATAAATCACTGTAATAAAACCATGAAAGCACAAATCAAATCATAAATTAATGATATTTTCATCAAGAAAATTTTTATAACATTTAAATCTCTTTCTAAATATGCACTGTGTCTATATATGTGAAAAATACCATCTAGATTAAATTTGGAAGATAAAATGGCTAAATATTGCCTGCAGGATGCCATACAATCAAATATTTAGATACATCCTCATGACTGAATGGCATTTTTATTTTTCTCATAGATGTTAGGTCTCATAGACCCACCCAGTCCCACTGAATAGATAACTCTCAACCTGCAGTTGGCTTGGATCTTAAAAGTTGAACTTAAAAGTTTGATTTTTTTTGGAACTTGTAATACATTGATAGAAACAGTACTTTAGATGATGCTTTGGTCTCCAGACCAATCTACAAATACCCTTTTAATTAATAATATACCTGAAGTATAGTACTGTTAGTACTAAAAACAGCCAATATGTGTAGGGATATTCTCAGGGAATAATTAAATTTAAATATTATTTAATAACTGCTGCTTCTGTGAGGGGTTCTTTTAGGATAAGAGTAAAACAGTACTGACTGGACCCACAAGGAGGAGAGAAAATTGAGAGAATTGTATGTAACTGACTTCAACATTAGGCAGAATGAAGAATGCTTGATACTATTGGAATAGGCAAAATGTTGAATAATTGATTCAGAGTTCTATGCAGAGAACCAAGGACTGAATACTTCTCAAGATTTTCATTTATTATTTCAGCCTTAAGGTATCTACTGAGCCCCTTCTCTCTGTCAAGCCCTAAGTTAGGTGTTGGGGACATAAATATGAATAAAAGACTTCATACATTCACAGCCTACACATGTAGACATATAAGTCATAACAAAATGTCATAAAAGCTATTGGTGGAGCAGGATGGCAGTTCAGTTGAGTAGCTGCCTGACAGGAGCATCCCTAGAGTAAAAAAATGTACATATATATGATTTCTTTGAATTCATAGATGTATGTGATCATGATTCTCTACTCCATCAGACCCAATGTCCCTTTTATATCAAGTGATATTTGGTAATGCCCCTTTTACTTTCCTGGAATGATGTTTACAGATCGTATAACCTACCTACACATGTTTATTTTTTTTTAATTTTTTATTTTTTTAGTTTTTTATTTTTTAAATTTTAAAATCTTTAATTCTTACATGCATCCTACACATGTTTAATGTTTTAAAAATCATTGTAAATTTCTATCTGTAATAGAAAAAATAAAAGGAAAGCAGCTTATGCAAATTTCAAGTCTATCAATATGTATACGCTTAGGTATACTGCACTAAAAGGTGTCATAAAGCAGTCAGATGCTTGCTACTTAAAAATGTATAAATTTGGATTTCAGAGAAAATATCCAACTGAATATTGGTGAGACTTTTGGAAATTTGGCATTTTGAGATAAAAATGAAGTAAATATCTTCATTGAGTGTGACAGCTACCATTGCAAACAGATGTGGGTGTCCTATATCAGTGAATCAGTTGATATGAGCAGCATTATAGTGGATGATGTGACTTTTCAAAATGGTGAGCAGATCCTGGTGAAGTTCTAAATATGGTAGTTACATCATTAAAACATTCCTATGGGAAAATATTTTGTATTCAGCAAGGTTAGAATCTAGTCAAATAATAATAAGCACGTTTTTCATTTATGTAAGTGTCTGATGAAAATGTGAAATAATGGAGAACACCAAATTTCTACCCACATTGAATTTCTTGCATTCATGGGCCTTGTCATCCAACTACTTAACAATTTGGACAAGTCATCCCCAAAGATTGTATTAATCCCATTTAGCAACACTGATGATAACTATATTCTCCCATTGACAGGAGCCACTCCAATTCTAATGCATAGTTAAGCTATTTTGAAAAATCAGACTTCACTAAGTTTTTAGTAAGAAGTTAAGTTTGGAGGACTAAATAATAAACAAAATAAACAGAAAAAATTCAACCCTGTGTATTTCTAGGCTCTAGAAACAAACTAGTAGGAGCCATAATATGTGAGGCTGACTAATCTGATCATAACTGTCAGAGTTTCATTTTTTACATGGGAGTGTCGGACAAGACTTAAGAGTTGACGTGACATCTAAGCTAATTTTTAAGAGATGAGTAAGCACTCTCCAGGCTCAAAAAAGGCAGATGGACAGCCTGACAGGGAGAGGTAACAGCCTAGAATGGACTTTTTGGCTAAGCCAGTACTTTCTTAGCCCATTTCTTACTGGTATAAGTTTGGATGTTTTGAGTTTGTTTTATTGTCACTAGGAACTAGCCTCCTAATTTCTTTGACAATACAATTCCCTCAAAGTCTTCATAGCTTTCTTATCTATTTGCTGTCAGTTACACCACTGACTACCACGTAAGCTCTTTCCTATTTATAATTCTTGAACTTGCCTCATTTCTTTGCTCATGTCTCAACCCCCTGTGTCTCAAGTGGTCATTTTGGGGTCGTCTGAAGCAACAGGCTTGGGTCCTTATGTGTGTGTTAGTCACTCAGTTGTGTTCGCTCTGCAACCCCATGGACTGTAGCCTGCCAGGCTTCACTGTCCATGGAATTCTCCAGGCAAGAATACTGGAGTGGGTTGCCATTTCCTCCTCCAGGGGATCTTCCCACCCAGGGATCGAACCCTGGTCTCCTGCATTGCAGGCAGATTCTTTACTCTCTGAGTCACCAAGGAAACCTGTGGGTGCTTAGGTAACTTCGTTAATCAGATCTTTGCTGCAAGGCTGATTCTCTTTGTCTAACTGGGAAGTAGTGTTAACAGACATGTGTTATTCAAAGCCTTTTTCAATGTCATTCTTCACCATTAGAGTCCCTGAAGCAGTGAATTGTTTCAGCTTTGAGTTTTATACTTCTGAAATTTGGTTATTTGCCCTTATTTCTGTTCTCAAACTAGCCAATTCTTTCATGAGCTCATCCATTATCTTGTAATACCTTGGTATAGACAGTGAAGAGCAACCATCACACACTAACTAGCATTCTGGCTCTTTCTAACCATATACAGCTATAGATCTGGCCTCTAAGTTAGCATAGTTTTGCCACGGCATAACAGGGTTCCAGGTCCCTGGTCTCTGTTTCCTTGTCAATGGCCAATGCTACATAATCAGATTTTTGTTATGGCAGCACCCACTTCAAGGTGTCCATTTCAGAATAATTTGTGATGATGCTAGCTCCTGTTATGAACTGAACTGTTAGTGGCTAAACATAATGTATTTTTATTTCTCACCTGCATAACAGTCAAATGGAGAGAGAGTGAAAGTGAGCATGCATTGAAAAGACATCAACTTCTTAGACAGCCTGGCTCAACTGCGACAACAACACTTCTTGTATTCCACTGATGACAGTTAGTCACATGCATGGCCCACCTAGATGCAGGGGACTGGGAAATGCTATCCCTAACTTAATAGGAATGTCTTAGTAACAACTCATTCTTACAAAATTGAAACCCAAGCTTAGGTACACAGCTGTTCTCTACTGTTGTCTTCTTCCTCCAGAATAAATTAGGGGGAGAAAGAGTTTAAATTACATTCAGTCACTAGTTAATCCATGCTATGGATGGCATCTCCCCCATCTACTCCTGTCCTGTCTTTGGCTCTTGACCCTGACTTCTAGAACTACCACATGTTTTCCTTTGTTCTCTAAAGCAGGGATCCCCAACCTCTGGAATCTAATGCCTGGTGACCTGAGGTGGAACTGATATAATAGTAATAGAAATAAAGTGTAAAATAAATGTAATACACTTGAATCTTTCCAAAATCGTCCCTCCCTGCTCCATGGAAAAATTGTCTTCCATGAAACCAGTCCCTGGTGCTGAAAGATTGAAGACCACTGGTCTAAAACATTGTTAGTATAAGGGTCTTGTAGATAACAGACTCTGGCTGAGTGCTTTGGGATAAAGGATGGTAATTATACCATAGACAAAAAACTAATTCTAATCAAATGTTAAATGTCACTGCTCTTAGAAATATATTTACTATTTCTTATCATGGGGGTTTGCTCACTGGCCCAGATTTGTTTGGGGTCCAGATACCAGCCATGTGCCAGGCCTTTCTCTTTCTCTAGACTCTTCTTCACATCTCTTTGTATAAAATTTTCCCTCTATCCATTCCCAAGTGCCAGTGGACTTGGTGTGCAAGTCCACAAGAGGATTTGCCTGTAATAATTGATAGTCCATGATGTTTTCCAAGACAAAGCAGTGGTTCTTTCTTGAAGAGGAAGTATTGCTTTCTCATAGTCCAACTGGCATGAGATTGTAGCCAGGTTACACAAAATTGGTCTTTACCCTCAATGGGCTTAGAGTCTATCAGAAGGCAAACGTAAGAACCCCCAGTTTCTTCTCTAGTGGCCAAGTATAGTGATTCTGCCCTGGCTCAAACAGTCTGTGTTTCCTTATGAACTATTTGGAAGGGAAAGGTGATGGGCAGAGGCAAGATTCCTGAAGGTGAAAGGGTGAGGGTGGCATTTCTGAAGTGAGGAATGGCATGTAGGCTGTGGTTTGCTGAACTAGGGGAGCTGGGCCATTCTGCCTCCATTATTACCCAGAGATACTTTGATTCTCTGATTTTAATCACTGGGTTTATTTTTTGCAGACTCCAGGACTTGAGCTATTTGGTTCTTTTCCCACTCTCTCCTTTTGTTTTCCAGCAGTGAGCACTCAGTATGTCAGAATAAGAGGATCCTAAAAGGAGATCAACCAGGTCGGTAAACGTGGCATCTAGAGAGAGTGGAAACAGATGGCAGATTGTACCGGGTAGGCAGGAAGTTAGACTGATGGAGTATTGGGGGAATGGGGGAAGTCCTGACCACATAGGGGAGAGGTCTTCTGGGAACAGGGAAGATCTGGAGATTTAGACAGACAGGGGCAGGCAGGGCAGGTGGGATTAGAGTGACCCAGCCATAGGATCAAATGCTTTAAAGTTTAAGAAGAGGTCTGTCTTAAGTAGCTAGCAAGCATTCAGACCAATTGAGACATAGGCCTGTCTTAGGAAAACCACGTGATGTTCATGTAATCAACTCAGGGATTCAGACTCAGTGGGGAGGACCATTTCCTGTACCATCATCAAATTACCAACATCTCTTTCTGAACTTCTACTAAAGCTTACTACCAGGACTCTTAGTCTCTTCTTATCCTTTCAATCCATTTGTTCTTTGGTTTTTTAATAAAAGGCAAATCTGATCATATCACTCATCCATCTAAAACCCTTAAATGATTTCCCACTTTTCTTAGGGTAAAGGCCTAAATCTGTAACTTGGGGGCTACTATACTCCTCCTTCATTTTGAAAACATCACTAGTATAAAGTTGTTCATAACAGGCTCTGGTCAGTCTGCCCCCTGCCTGTCAGTGTCATCTCAGGCCGCACGCCCCTCCTTTGCTACTACGATTTCTGGTTTTCTTTTCGTTCCCCTCAAGTGTCTGGGATTCCCTGCCCTGAGGCCTGCACAGGTAGTTATTCAGATGCTTTCTTCCAGTTTCTTAACTCTTCTTCATGCCTCTAATATCTGGTCAGAAGTCACTTGTTCAAAGAAATCTTCTTGGAGTCCCAGAATATAGCATGTTTCCTCAATCTTCTCTTTCTAGCTGTTTTCTATTTTTCCTTAAAAAAATCATATTTTTAGTTAAAAAACTTTTTTTATCAGACTGTATTTGCTTTATAGCATTGTGTTAGTTTCTGCTGTACAGCAGAATGAATCAGCCATGTGTATACACATGTGTGAAAGTGTCACTTTCAGTCATGTCTGATTCTTTGCGACTCTATGGACTATAGCCGGTCAGGCTACTCTGTTCATGGCAAGAATACTAGAGTGGGTAGCCATTTCATTCTCCAGGGAATCTTCACAACCCAGGGATTGAACCCAGGTCTCCCGCATTGCGGGCCTATCCTTTACCATCTGAGCCACCAGGAAAATCCCCATGTATACATGTATCATCTTCCTTTTGGACTTCCTTCCCATTCAGATCACCACAGTGCACTAAACAGAGTTTCCTGTGCTATACAGTAGGAGAAGGAAATGGCAACCCACTCCAGTATTCTTGCCTGGAGAATCCCAGGGACTGGGGAGCCTGGCAGGCTATACCGTCCATAGGGTCGCAAAAGAGTCAGATATGACTGAAGATGTGTTAACCCCAATCTTGCAGTTGCTTCCACCTTCCCTCCCCCTTGGTATCCATACATTTGTTCTCTATGTCTGTGTCTCTATTTCTGCTTTGTAAATAGGATCATCTGTACCATCTTTCTAGATTCCACATATATGCATTAATACACAATATTTTTCTCTTTCTGATTTACTTTACTCTGTATGACAGTCTCTAGCTGTTTTCTCCTTTGTAGCATTTACCCCAATTCTGCTGTTAAATTGTGAGTAATCACTTGTCAAATGGCATTTTCCTGTGTGAGAATATCACTTCAATAAAGACAGGGACCTTCTTTCTTCTTCACTACTTTATACATCATACCTCTGCACCTCCAGGTGCATAGCTGATGCTCATTGTTTATTTGTTTATCCAATGGTGGAGCAACAAATGGTGGATGGAACTGGCCCGTGAGTTAGGTTCTTGGTCACCAAACAGCACCAAGAGCACAGTTACTAAGAACTGCTGGCCAGGGTTGGGCAGAGCGGGACAGGAGCAAGTCTGCCTGGTGAAGAACTGCCAGCCCATTGTTGTTGTTCAGTTGCTAAGTGGCATCCAACTTTTTGCGAGCCCATGAACTGCTGCATGCCAGGCCTCTCTGTCCCTCACTATTTCCCAGAGTTTGCAGACGTTAATGTCCATTGAATCGGTGATGCTATCCAGCCATCTCATCCCCTGCTGCCCTCTTCACCTTTTACCTTCAATCATTCCTAGCATCAGAGTCTTTTCCAATGAGTCGACAGTTTGCATCAGGTGGCCAAAATATTGGAGCTTCAGTTTCAGCATCAGTTCTTCCAGTGAGTCCTCAGGATTGATTTCCTTTAGGATTGACTGGTTTGATCTTGCTATTTTACACCCACGTAATCTTCACATTCTTCTTGACAAGAGTCAGGTGGTTCTTGAAGCTGGGATAGAGGAGAGTTTGTAAACGGAGGTCCATGGTTTGCCACTGCTAAGGATGGAGACAGTTGGTGGAATGAGATCCAGACAGGCAGAACATGGCACTTCCAATAGAATTTGTCTCTCACCCCTATTTCAGAACATACTTAGCCTCATTACTTTACAGAAGTCTGGCTAGACTTGTGTTCTCCAACAGAATTTGATGTGATATATAGGAAAAATCCTATATTTGTGCTCACCAGTAGTAGCCACTAGCCACATAAGCTGTCAGACCCTTGAAACTGACTTGTAAGATTGAGAAATTAAGTTTTAAATTTAAATAGTCATCTATAGCTGCTGGTTACCATGAGTCAGTGCTAGTGCTGAGCTAGATTATTATTAGCCTGAATTACTTTAGGAAACCCTAAGCTTCAAAAGCAATGTGGTTTAAATTCTAGAAATAATCCATTTATAACCAGTGTTGGCCTTCAGTTAACCATGTATTAACATGTCTGGAGTCCAGTGCGTGCTTTGACACTGATGAAGTTCTTCCAGTACATTCTAGCAAAGGAGCTCTTGTGTCTTGTTTCTATCCATAGGAATTGTTCTTATTGAAGGCATTTCTTCCTCTGTGTGAACTGGACAAAATGGAAAGTATTATAGAAAAGTAGAACGTTATCTTTGTAAGTACCAGTGTAATGTGACCTTAAATGCTTTCTCACCCCAACATTTTCCAACTTGGACTCTTTTTTTCTTTTTTGTTCCCTTGCCTTTCCTCTCTCTCTCCTTCCTCTGTCCTTATTTCCTTTCTAATCTCTAAAATGACAGATGTGACACTGTGTCTTTCAGCAAGTTCCTTTACTTTCACATATTGATTTCTTTATTTTGTACTTATTTACAAAATCTGTTTTATCAGTTCAGATCATTAACAAAAACCAGTCAAAGAGCAGTTCAGTTCATTAGCAAAAAAAAAAAAAAAAAGGATCTGAAATGGTGATAGCTCTTTACAGGCCAGTTGATACATTTTTGGAGATTTAACAGATATAATAATTTCAGTATTTAATATGTAAAAAAAGGTAAGGTGAACTCTGAACCATTTCTTTCTTTCTTTCTTTCTTTCTTTTTCTTCTTCACAGCTCTCACCTAGATAACATTATAGTCTTTCTTAATCCTTTGGAAGTTCTCATGGCACTGGATCTCTTGAATTCTTACCCTGTTTTTCACAAATGAAAAGCTTTCCAATAAGCTAATACCAGAACGGGCAAGTGGTGTTTAGAAGGAAAAAGTCTGAAATATAACAGCAAAGTAACGTTTGAAAGAGATGATCCACTGTTAGCCCTTTTCCCCAGTCTGTATAGAACAAATGTGTCTAGGGGCTTTTGTGCTAAATGTCTTCAGTTCATAAAATCACAATTATTAATCAGACTCTCATTAAATATTAATTTACTTTGGAGATAAATGTCATTTTAAATTTGGAATCCTAGTCTTTTCTAAATCTAAGGAGAGCATTTTCATTAGATTTTGTAGAAATGAGTGCACATAGAAAGCTTAGAAGCTATTAAAAAGCTACTTCTTAAACTTGACTTCTGGTTTAATTCAGGCCCAGCAAAATACTTGGTTTCCAGCATAATAAACATAGTTTGTAATCATGTGTATATTCAGCTGAAGTAGAACATTATACTGAGAGTTTTTGCCTGTATTTTTCATCCAGGGAGCCATTTTCTTGCAGGCATTTTATGGCATTTGGAACGCAGTGCTCGATATGTAGTAGGTGTGCAGTAAATATTGTTGAATGAATGAATTAAAAAATTCATCACATTCATTAATTCATGTAAGATCTTAAAGAGTTTTCAAAATTTCTAATGGTAGCTAAGGCTACCAGTCTCATAAATGAAGACTGTATTCTACAAAGCCTCATGAATTAAGACTTCTTCATCACTGGCTGGTATTGCACACCTCTCTCTTCCTTACATCAGTATGTTCAAATAAGGTAGAAAGGCTTAATTAGGTTTAAGATAGTTAAGTTCATAATATTTTCTGAGCCTGTAAACAGGAGACACAAGAGACATGGGTTCAATCCCTGGGTTAGGAAGATCCTAGTAGGAAATGGCAACTCACTCCAGTATTCTTGCCTGGGAGATCCCATGGACATAGGAAACTAATGGGCTACAGTCCTTGGTGTCTAAGGGTCGCATATGACTTAGTGGCTAAACCACCACCAACAACCACATACAACACATGCTAAAAGCCACAAATCCAAAATTTTCTGTAATTTCATTGCAGTAATCCAGTGAGTGTTTTGAGAGCAAGGGTGCCTTTACACCACTTTGTAACCCCTGCATGCAGTATGTATCTTAATAGCCAAGGGACACATTGTTTTGAAAGGAGGGGAATGAGAAAGGAATCATGGATCTAATCAGTATGTGTTACTTGAAGCTATGATCTCCTATTCTGACTGTTATTGGAATAGTAGAAATTACAGATTTATGTTGTAGTCAGGAATCATTAATAATTAGGTTCAACTCATCAGTATTTATACATTTAACTGGGTGTGAAATAGCTAGATGTCTCCTGCTTCACATTTTTTCTCTTCATTGTTCTAATTGTATATTTATTTCTGAAGCTCTAAGGTGTCAGGGTCTAGTGGAAAGAACATGGATTTAGGAACTAAGAGACTTGGTCTTAGCCTTGATGCTGAGTGGATCCTGGAAAGATCATTTAAACTTACCAATGTTGCCCTTTCAAATATTGTGAATTTTATATTTTTAACATTTATAAAATATTTTAAAGCATCCATCTTGACTGTGGATCTCAATACTGAGATTAATAGCATCACTTTTAAAGCCACACACTAAGATGTATTTTCAGTTTTGTGAAAATTTATAACTGTGGAAATAATTGCCATCCCAACCATATCCACAAGAAAATTATTCCATTTAATATATTTTATATATCTAAGCTAATGGATAGACATAGTGTTACAGGAATTATCTGAGATTCATTCTTTCATTCTGTATTGTACGAAAAATATTGTACAATATTGGTCTCATATTTCTATGTATTTATTGAATTGAGGCACTCAGAATCATGCCATTCAAGGAAAACCTCCAGAATCTTAGAAGATTAAGAACATGGGCTTTAAGCTGAGACATTGCTGGACTGGTATCCTGTAAAAAATACTTAGTGTTTATGTCATCTTGAACAAGGTACATACATTTTGGAACCTCAGTTTTTTTTATCTATAAATCAAAGGTACTGATCTCCCCCACAAGGAGGATTGAGAATTAATGAGAATTCTCATGAGAATTAAGTGGAATAAGCACAATGGCTGTGTGTAATAATCCCTCAATATGTGGTAGGTGATAAAAATGCTAATTATTAACCAAAGTCACAAAGCAAATGAGTTCATAACTTGGCTGTCCTTCAACTACAACTCCAAGAACATCCCTACCTTCTAGGAAATACAGTTTTTATTTAGGAACATTTTGAACTTAAGCTGAAACAGAATTCAAATGGCAAATCTCAAACCTGTAGCAATAGCTGATTTTACACTGACTGGTCGGCTACAGTTCATACGGTTGCAAAGAGCTGGACATGACTGAAGCGACTTAGCATGCACTCCTGCCCTTTTATTATTATCCTAACTACCTGAGGCTTGCAAAGGTGAAAGAGAGTGTTTTAAATATCTCCATCTCTAAAACCTGAATAACTGGTTTTTTTCTTAGAGAAAAAATAATAGAATAACATGAAAGAAAGACTGAGAAAGGGGAGGAAATTCATAGTTTCACCATCCTAAACCACACTACTCCTTTTAGTGAAAACAATGCCTTTGCTTTATATCTGAATATTTTCACTTGTCGCTCAGGTTACACTCCCAGTTATACTGTTGCAGCCATAATTTTTCTGACTTTTCCACACTGTTTTCCACATTATTTATTTCAAGACTGTTTCATCTGGTACAAGTCACATCAACTTAGGGCTTCAGTCGGTCCATCTGTGGTCCCTAATTTTCACATGTGTATTTTTGAAAATGTTGATGGAATACAATGAGCTCATTTTTTCTGCATCAAATGCTTTGATATTTTCTTATCAATTTGTGCTAAATTATATTAGCAGTAAATTTAACATCCTAAGATTCATAGGTGCTAGTAGGTCATCCCATCCATCTGCCTTACGTTCTTACCATTAATTATTTATTATCCTTGTAGCTCCCTAGCATTTTCTACAACAGAGACACATGGTAGATTGAGAAAGGGGGCAGAGGCACAGGGAGGAATATTTATAAAGTGCCATACACAGATGGATGCTTAATAAATACTGTTTAATGATCCTCACTGATGACAAAGGCGGATGGAAAACATTATTCATAAGAGATGCGGACGTGGATGTTTATAGTTCAATGAACCTCTTCCCTTTTCTATTTAATGCACGGGGGAGGGGGTAAATCGAGCATACAATTATTTGTGACACATTCTGATGTTTTAAATTGGATTTATTAATGAAGGGTACCATTGATTTGTTAGAAGCTTTTTTTTTTTAAATGCTAGAATTGAGAACACAATATTTTGAATATGCACCATCAGGAAAGGAAGTAAGGATATCAGTGGATGTGGCCACACTGAGAATCCGAAGGTTAATTTGTGCAATCATCTGCTTTGAGTCTGAAGACGTGGCCACCTACACATTGTGATTTTAATACCTTGGGAAAGGTTTCTGCCTTTCACCTTAAGTTATTTTCCCAGCACAAATACTGGTCTTCATGTATTTCCATTACTATAGAGTCATTCTTTTGATTATTCTTATTTTTTAAATTTAGGTATGGCAAAATCCATCACAGTATCTCAATAAGGAGGGAACAACAGAGGATGAGAGGGTTGGATGGCATCACCGACTCAGTGGAGATGAGTTTGAGTAAACTCTGGGAGTTGGTGATGGACAGGGAGGCCTGGCGTGCTGCAGTCCATGGGGTCGCAAAGAGTTGAACACGACTGAGTGACTGAACTGAACTGAATTATCCTCCAATTAAAATAAATTAATTAAGAAATAAAAATAAAGTAAAATTTTTTTAAAAGAAAAAATATTTATTTTTAATTGAAAGATAATTGCTTTACAATATTGTGCTAGTTTCTGCCATACTTCAACATGAATCAGTCATAGGTATACACATGTCGCCTCCCTCTTGAACCTCCCTCCTACCTCCCATCCCACCCCACCCCTCACAGAGCCCTGGTTTGAGTTCCCTGAGTCATACAGCAAACTCCCGCTGGCTATCTGTTTTACAGATGGAGTGAATATGTCTCTCCATTTGTCCCACTATCTCCTTCCCCTACCCCTGTGTCCATAAATCTGTTTTTCTATGTCTGCATCTCCATCGATGCCCTGCAGATAGGTTCATCAGTACCATCTTTCTAGATTCCATATATAAGCATTAAAACATAATATCTATTTTTCTCTTTATGACTTACTTCACTTCTAGAGCCTATTATACACAGTGAAATGGGTCCTTTGATTATTCTTTGTTGGTGGTGGTTACTTTCTAAGTCGTGTCTGACTCTTATGTGACCCCGTGGACTGTAGCCCACCAGGCCCCTCTGTCCATGAGACTTCCCAGGCAAGAATATAGGAGTGGGTTGCCATTTCTTTCCTCTAAGAGATCTTCCCGATCCAGGGATTAAACCCGTGTCTCCTCCATTGAAGGCTGATTCTTTACGACTGAGCCAACATGGGAAGCCCTGATTAAGCTTTACCCACTGTTACAGGCTTCGTATGACAATATGAAAGAGAAAATGGTATCATTGAAGTGTATACTCTCATCTTTTGAAGAAAAAATTTAGACTCGCTAACTTTCACACTTTATTTTCTTCATCCTTTTATTGGTAGCAATTTTATTATAATGGCTTTTCTGGCTTGAATATTTTTCCTAGGAGTAAGTATAAGCTGAGAAATTGAAAATTCATCTTTGCCAAATGTTAAACTTAAAAAATTGACAAGTGAACTTTTCTTGTTGGAATGCCCAGTGGAATATGTAGATGAGTTGAGGTTACTCAGAAATCTCACAGAACCATGAAATTTAAGGGATAGGAGGCACCTTGGCAATAAGAGGCAATCTTAGCCATTTCTCAGCAGAACTGATGGTCACCTGGGATCTGCCTGGACATTAACAGGCCCAGGAGTGCCTTGAGGCAGCAAATTCCACTTTGGGGCAGCAGTAATTGTTAGTCTTACTTGTTTTTTGCTTGTTCCCTACATAGTTCCAGAAAATCCATCCTTTATTTTAAGCCCAGGCCTTATTAAAATAAGCAAATAGGGGCCAGGGGAACATCTAAATAAATTGTAAATCACCATAACTAACTGATATTGGATGATGTTAGCCAAAACATGTGGCCAGAAAAAGGATACCAGTGCTTTGAAATTCATTATTCCCTCACTCATCCACTCTTTTGGATAGTCCACAAACATTTGGTAAGCACTCACATCTGAAAGATACAGATAGATGAGATGTTCATCACTTTTAAGAACTCACAGCCCCGAAAAGGTATTTTCACTTAAAGCTCACGAGACACCTTCTTCTCTTGTAGCATGTTTATCTACCTCCACTAGGATGTAAACTCTGTGATGTCAGAGATTGTACCTCAAGCAAAGTCTCATGAGTATTTGCTGAATGAATGAACAAGAAAGAATTCTAAGTGGGATACAATGAGAAAAGCACTGTAACAGATAGAACGAACTTCTAACCCATTACGGCAGAAGCAATGGATTCTCCCTGAACAAGCATTTCTTTTTAAAACTATTTAATTAATTAATTTGGCTGAGCTGGGTCTTAGTTGCAGCATGCAGGCTCTTTAGTTGCAGCATGTGGGATCTATTAATAGTTCCCCGACCAGGCATCAAACCTGGACCCCTTGCATTGGGAGCTTGGAATCTTAGCCACTGGACTTCCAGGGCAATCCAAAGATGTTTGTTCTTGACTTAATAAAGAGTGAGAGTTTATCAGACGGAGAATGTGGGAAAGAACATTTCATATGAGAAAGTCATGTTGGATTTGGGGAGAGGCATGTAATATGAAGTAGCTGGAAGAAGAAAAGGATTGTTAAATCAATGTTAAATAAAGCAGTCACTGACTTTTTCATTCACATAACATAGTATTTATTGTGTGTCTACTGAATGCCGGGCACCTGGGATACAGTGATGAATAAGATCAGACATGATCCCTGCCCTCAAGAAACTTAGTCTAGTGGAGAGGAGAGGATGGGTATAAATTAAATAATTGAAATACTCTACCCAACAAATTTAAAACTTCTGTTGAGTGCTCCAGGTAAAGGTATATGCTTATATATAATTTCTTAAAATTGAAGGATGACTGTATGGTCAAGGAAGTTGGGTGGATATGGGCTTCCCTGGTGGTTCAGATGGTAAAGAATCTGCCTGCAGTGTGTAATGTGGGAAACCTGGGTTCAATCCCTGGGTTGGGAAGATCCCCTGGAGGAGGGCATGGCCACCCACTCCAGTATTCTTGCTTAGAGAATCCCCATGGACAGAGGAGCCTGGTGGGCTACAATCCATGGGGTTGAAAAGAGTCAGACACGACTAAGTGACTAAGCACAGCACAGCACAGCAACTAAGATACGATTTTTGGGTTAATATCTGAAAAGGAAGAGGGAAGAAAATAGATGTGCAAATTCCCTGGGGCAGAAGGTGAATGGCATGTGTAAAAGATGGTACTGATGAACCTATTTGCAAGGCAGCAATGGAGACACAGATATAGAGAACAGATTTGTGGACACAATGGGGGAAGGAGAGGGTGGAATGAATTTAAATGTATATATTTCCATATGTAAAATTAGATAGCCAGTGGGAATTTGCTGTATGATGCAAGAAGCTCAAATCAGAGCTCTGTGACAACCTAGACGGGTGGGATGGGATAGGAGGTGGGAAGGAAGTTTAAGAGGAAAGGACATATGTGTATCTATGGCTGATTCATGTTGATGTATGGAAGAAACCAACACAATATTGTAAAACAATTATTCCAATTAAAATAAATAAATCTACTTTTTAAATTGTAAAAAAAAAGAAATCAAAGAAAAATCAAAATCAAATCAAAGAATAGAGAGCGACTTCCCTTGTGGTCTAGTGGTTAAAACTCCATGCTTCCATTGCAAGGGGTACAGGTTTGATCCATGTTTGGCTAGGGAGCTAAGATCCTGCATGCCCTGAGGTGTGGCCAAAACAGAAAGCTAGAACATAGAGGGAGAGGGAGGAGGGTACTGAACTGCCTAGATAAGTAGAAGTCAGACCTTACAGTTTTTGTATTGTTCTGTTTCTGTCCTGAGACTGGGAAGCACGGACACCTCTTCTAGTAGGGATGGTCCAGATCTGCCAGTGTTTGGGCTGCAGTGTTCAGAACCAATTGGAGGGGTCGAAAGTGAGTGGAAGAAAGTAGTTATCCTAAACATTGGCACTAGGGGAGTAGAAACAAGGAAAGAACAATTCTGTGAAATGCATCCATCTTCTGAAGACCACAGTCAAGTTGCCGGACTCCAGTCATTACCCTCTAAAGAAATGAGCAATGTATAGGAGATAACACACTTCACTTTAGTATTGTTTGAATCCAGTATTATGATATGGGGAGTAGACAAAGAAACAGAAACTTTTAAAAACTTCCACTAGAAGGTGAAAAGCAAAGAATGATGAGCTGGGGTGTAATGGAAAGAGACTTATGTAGTAAATCTTCGTAAGTCTGTAAATCTGGGTTCTGGTCCAAGTTTAGTCACTACCAGAGAGAGGTCAGCCAAGTCACATGACTCATTGGATCTCAGCTTTAAAAGCTGTAAATAGGGAAATTGGACGAGGTCATCCCCAAGATCCCTTCTGCCAATATACTGTGATTCCAATTTCCAAACATGGGGGTATCTAAAGCATAGTGTATATGTTTAAATCATAGAGACTAGTCTCAAATCAGACTCAGTATTGGAGCTTTTAATAAAAGCTCATTGCTTACCATGTATTTGTTGGGGAGAAGTAAGGGACCAGAATATAATTGAAAAGTATATTTTTACTATGAGACAGAGCCCAACTGAGAAATATCCCTTGTGTAGAATCTTACTGCTGAACATTCCAGACCAAACATTGCGTGGTCTAAAATCTAATTTTGTTGGAAGAAACCTAAAAAAAGGTGTTCAAATCCTATCCAGGTTTCATGAACATTTTAAAACTTGGTTTCATAGAGACTAAATCTGACTGATGCCACACACCAAGATGGAATATGAAATTGAAGTCCATCACCCAAATAGAAGGTTGTATCATCCACAGAGAACTCCAGGTAGTGAATGAAGTTTGTGATTACTTATACCAGAATATTACGGAGTGGCCCAGCCTCATTTCCCATTCCTTTCAGTGGTACCAATACTTTCTCTGTTTGTTGCCTTTTTTATTTTTCTCATCACCTTTCATCTTTATTTATCCCCTGCACTCTACTATAACTTTGGGAAGACTTCTGCAAAAGGAGACATTTGAAAGAACATGTCTTAGACTCCCACATAAAGGGCACTTTTACTGTCATAATAGACAGTCTTCTACCAGCTGAATGGCTGAATACTCAGATAAAAGCTTGAGCCTTTTCTGGCGGGTTATGAAACAGACTGAACATTCCAAGCCACTAGTATACCTTGTAGCTTATAGAAGGTCTAAGATGCATTATAACATTAGTGTTGTATTTTTCAGTGTAGAGAAGGATTTTTTATGAGCTATGTCTTATAAAAGGCCATTTTTCTAAAGGCAAAACTAGTGTTTTACTCTCTAATTATAGCAAGTGTATATATAGGAGCTAATTCTTTAAATAGTTCTCTCGTCTGATGAAGAAAATTCATGTTACCTGTCTAAATAGTTTATTTATAAATTTGGCTAGTCGGAAACATCAATGATATTGGACGGTGCTCATATTGCATATTCTACTTATTGTCTTTTCCCCTTCTTACTGCAACACAATGCTTCCTTTGACCACTGAAAGCAAAGCTTTCAGAATTTGGTTTGAGTGTATCTAAAAAAAGCCTGGGTTATACCAAGGATAAAAGTCTTGGATTTTTTTTAAACTGAGGAGTAAATACTTGTGCTAAAATCAAGGAACCTATTGATATTAGCAGCCTTTGACTGCAGAAGTGAAATGCTACTTCCAGCTTTCTGAGGACAAGGACAATGTTTCAGTTATTGCTACAATTTGACATATTAAAAGACAATAGACAATATAAATTCATTAGTATTTCTGGCCAAGTTCTCAAGTACTTCAGCTTGTATGTTCAATTTCTTAGGATAGCTGAAAGTTTCCCAGATATTGCTTTGAAATACTATGGATCTGTCTTTCTCAAATAAATCTGGTTTGTTTTTAACTTTTTATAAATGTATTGTTTTTCTTTGGTGAATTCTGGAGGTGCTTTTGAAACTTTCAGTGTGTACTAACATTTTTTAACGTACTGGTTAAATTTCAACTACATTTCAGCTATAGTGCCTGTCTCTCCAGATAGTTACTGCAAATAATCTTTGTGTCTCTTTGAAACAGAAATAGCTGTTACAAAAAAGAGGCATTTACTGCTTAATACCGTACACAAAAATTTAAGAAAATGCTTTAGAGCTATATATACACAGAGTGATTTAGATTTAAAGGTCTCAGAGCTGCTTGTTTGCAAATGTGTACTCAGCATGTACCAGCAACACAGAAATGAAATGTTAAACATCACTTAGGTCTTTGGAAAAATTTGCTTTTCATCTGTGCAAAATCATACATGGGACTTATCCTGCCTTGCTCCATGAAGGAAGTGTCAAGTATATGACATAATGGTAGTATTTTTGAGACTACAGTAAAAAAAAAAAAAAAAATCACCCCTATTCCCCTGCCTCAGACCTGGAGTCTTAAGCTGTAATTATGATGCCATGATCAGCAAGTTGTGTTTTGTCGGGTTGAGCACTGAACGGGTGGCAGCTTAATTCCATGCTGCTGGTAGGAGCCTGGTGCAGCTGTTCAGAAACGAGAATGTTTGTTGTTGTTTATTGTTCCAAGAGTCGATTTTTTTCTCTAACAGACTAATGAAGAGATGTTTAGTACATTTGCACTGGTTGACTGATTGTTGCAAGCTTGACTTTCAATTGATCCAATGAGGTGAAATAAACTAGCAAGCGACCCCAAGAAAAGATTCACTGAGAGTCTGCCCTTGACATAAAAATGCGTGTTCAGTTTACAGCTATTTGTGTATATAAATTCTACACAGTTGTATAACATCTCCATAGTTTAAACAAGGAATTAATACATTTTATATTAAATTTATATATTAAATTGAATTCCATGATTGATTCTCATGGGATAAAATTATTATGGTAGACATCATTTCACTTATAAAACTAAATGTGGGAAAACATAGCACCATGTTCACTTTAATTACTAAAATTAAAAACGTAAATTTTGCGAGCTCTCAAGAGTGGCAAGACACAGTGTCTAACACAAGGGGAATGGACAGATTCATTGTTAGGAATAAAATTAATATGGCAGAAAAGAACATAGATTTAAAATGGAAAGTTAAAAACACTAAATAAAATGAATGAAACTTTTATGATGTTCTGAATGTAGTCTGTTTCAAGCCTTGATAAATATTAAAGGGTTCTTGAAATGAAATATGAAAGCCAACTTTTCTTAAGAAACTGGACATGAAAAAATGTTTTCATGGACTCTGAAGTACTATATTATGTTTATTTCTATCTTTTATTTCTATCTAAAGTAAGGATGGCGATTGGAGGGGAAGGATGATAACAATCACAGAATCATAACAAGAGGAAAAAATCAACCAAGTGTCATAGGACATCAAAGAATAGTAGGCGTGGAAATGCCATGGTTTGATGTGTGAAGAACCTGAACCCCAACTGGAAAGGTGAAGGGGATGCTAGGAACAGTCCAGCTGCACCCAGGGATCATGAGCCTCAGAGCAGAGCCTCTTTTGTGATCTCATACAACATTCCATACGAAACAACTCAGTTTAGATGTGTTTCTCTTCTTCTGGAGAGAGACATGGTATTTTCAGCTCACAGGGTTTTCTTATTAAGGATGTAGAAAACTTCATGAAGTATATACAAGTCTGAAAAGATGGAGTTTTGCTTTTGTGGTTGGTTAAGAGATGCTGAGGATAGAAAGATCCAGGGAACTAGGTAGGAAGAGAGGGATAGGAACCAAAGAGAGAGAAGCCATGAGTGGGGAAATAGAGCTGGAAAAATGAGAAAGAAAAATATAGAGGAAGAAAGAGCAGGGAGAAGGACGGGGGGCGGGGGGTGGGGTGGTAGACAGAAAGGCTCAGAGAGTTTCTAAGGGACTGTTGAGCAGGGCTTAGGTTCTGCAGCTGACCTGAATGACAGGCTTACAAATGTGACCACTTATGTTCTACAACTCTTCTGAAAGCCTGATTAACTCTGAACACTAGTCACAATTCTGCAATGGTCGAGAACTTATATACTGAGCCTCAACTTATATTTGAGCCTCTACTTTTTTTTTTCTGCTGGTAAATTTAAAAAATATTTCTTTTTATTGGAGTATAATTGCTTTGAGCTTCCCTTATGATTCAGCAGTAAAGAATCCACCTGCAATGCAGGAGACAGGGGTTTGATCCCCGGATGGGGAAGATCCCCTGGAGAAGGAAATGGCAACCCACTCCAGTATTCTTGACTGGAAAATCCCATTGACAGAGGAGCTTGGTGGGCTACAGTCCATGGGGGTCATAAAGAGTCAGACACAACTGAGCAACTAAACGACCACCACCAATTGTTGTTGTTCAGTCACTAAGTCATGTAGACCTGTTTGTGGCCCCATGGACTGCAGTACACCAGGCTCTCGTGTCCTTCACTGTCTCCCAGAGTTTGCCCAAATTCATGTCCGTTGAGTCAGTGGATACTATCTAACCACCTCATCCTTAGCCACCCCCGTCTCCTTTTGCCTTCAGTCTTTCCCAGCATCAGGGTCTTTTCCAGTGAGTCTTTTCATCAGGTGGTCAAAGTATTGGGGCTTCAGCTTCAGCATAGTTGCTTTATAACGTGTTAGTTTCTGCTGTACAGCAAAGTGAATCAGCTATACATATCCCCTCGGTTTGGGGTTTCCTTCCCATTTAGGTCATCACAGAGCATTGAGTAGAGCTCCCCGAGCTCCATAATAGGTTTTCTCATTAGTTATCTGTTTTATACACAGTGTCAATAGTGTATTTATGTCAGTCCCAATCTCCCAGTTCGTCCACTTCCATTTCCCCTTTGGTATCCATACTTTTGTTCACTATGTCTGTGTCACTGTTTTTCCTTTGCAAATAGGTTCATCTGTACCATTTTTCTAGATTCCACATATATATGTTAAAATGTGATAATTATTTTCCTCTTTCTGATGTACTTCACTCTACTCTTTATCAAGTCATAAGCAGAACATTCTGTCCAGGGAGAATAAAAAAAATCTAACCACATTAACAATAACCAGAACAAAGCATCTTTAAGTCTTAAGAAATCAGATCAACAGACTGTATTCACTCATGCTAAGTTTCTCTACCCCTGCTTTGAAGAAAGGGCACTGAATTTCAGGCTGTCTTTTATTGTGGGGTTTGTAATCAGTGCTGGATTTCTTATAATAGAAAGTTCTTGATTAGTAAGAAAGATTTGAAATTTAAGTCTTATGACCTCTCTTCACTTGACACATACTCTACAAAAAGGAAAATTCACTGTAAGTCATGAGTGTGAAATTTTTTAAGAAAAATGGTGACCTACCAGTGACTGTGACAGAGTATTTATGCTTTTAGTAACGACTTTTAGAAGAAAGGAAGTCACACTAAACCCTTGACTGTAAACGTAAGATGTTTGTACACCACTGGAGTTTGCTCTCACTCTTTCTGAAAAACCTCTTGTATGATACCATAATTGGTTCAAAGACCATCTCTCTTCTTCACATTAAAGTCATACTTCACAAAGAGTGAATTCGTTGTAATGGTTATTTGTTGCCAAATTAAAAATGGATTAGCCTTCCTACTTATTATTCATGTGGACTGGTCACATAATCTGTGAGTACCTGAGATGTCATTGTACCTGAAACTGAGTTATTTGATGGAAAACAGCCATTTCAGATTCACCACTTGAATTATCCATCTGTAATATTTTCATTTGTTTTGCCCAATCCTAATATTGCTCTCCGGAGGAGGGCATGGCAACCCACTCCAGAATTCTTGCCTGGAAAATCCCCATGGACAGAGGAGCCTGGCAGGCTACAGTCCATAGGGTTGCAAAGAGTCGGATATGACTGAGTGACTAAGCACACACACACACTATTACTCTGCCCTCTCTCACATGCTATTTGATGTGTGGTGTGTAGTCCATTGTCATCTGAATACAAAACTTGGACATGAGCATCAGTGGCATCAAAGATATGTGCTATGAGGTACCCATTATGTGTGTAAGTACAGTGCTCAGCAGAGAAAATATGAGACCAAGAATTCCTGGCCTTATAGGCTTAAAATCCACTAGAGGAGACTGAACATATGCATAAAAAAGAATTAAATACTAGCAGTTATTTAATAGACACTGGTATAGCTTTTGATCATAGCTTTCATGTAGTTGATCGGAAGGTAATCTTAAGGGACAAATGTGAGGGCTTCCCAAGTGGTGCTAGTGGTAAAGAACCCACCTGCCATTGCAGGAGACACAGGAGATGCAGGTTTGATCCCTGGGTTGAAAAGATCCCCTGGAGGAGGAATTGGAAATCCGCTACAGTCTTCTTGCCTGGAAAATTCCATGGAATTTGTATTAAATTATTTGTAATTTGTATTAAAATCTGTATTATTATAATAATAATAAAATAAGTTTAAAAACAGGAGCAATGTGAGTTTTCTTATTCTGTTCAGATATATTTCCCTGTAGTGGGCACTTCACATAAACTATCTCATTTAATTGTCTAAACACTGCCTATAAAGTAGATACTATTATCCTCATTTTTTAGATTAAGAAATTGAGGCTTAGAGGATTTGATACTTACTGAAATTCTTGTAATTCTCCTTTATTGTAAAAATAGGCATTTTTGTCATCTGCAATGATAATGTATATGTATATGCTTTAAATATTTCTGTATCTATGTAGTTGAAAAAACTCCCATGTCAAGTATATTTATTGGCCATATTTGAAATATTTCTTATAGTGTCCAGCACCATTTTTTCATAAATTTGACTTATTTTCATTTGCGAGAATACTTGGCTTCCAGGTGGAGAAATAAATTTAACTTACAGAAGTGGAGAGACCAAAGACATGGTAAAATTGGTGTGTATCTTAAAAGAGAATTCTAATTATAAGAACCTCTTAAATCTAAAAGCTTTTCCCTTTGGTATAAGCTATTGACTATGTGAAACATGGTGTTTTACATTAAAAATGGTGTTTGAGGTGAGTTGCTTAAAGCGCCATGGTTTTCTGCAAAAACATTATAGGGAAAGATCAAATAAGAAGATGCTTACTGCTGCAGATCAGAAGAATAGATCAATAAGAGGGAATACTAAAACAGTCATGTTTTAAAGAATTAGTTTACAGGAGCAAAGACCTGTGGGTCAAAGAATGTAAACACACACACGTTCTGACATATCCCATGTACGCACAAACTTACATACACATAACATGTAAATATAGATGCATTTCAGGCAAGTGATCCAATTAACTCCTTTTATGCATTTTTCCAGCCATATACATTAGCCTTACTAGGTCTTTTGTCAGCTGCCCTGTGGAGAACAATTAAAAAATTGACTATTCAGCATTTATCAAACCCTCACAATATGTAAGCACTGTGCTCAGTGATAAATATGTAACAGAGAAAATGGGCTTTGTCTTTCAGGACTCCCAGTATCCTTGGGAAAGGTGTTATTGCAGTGGTGTGGTGAAACAGAATAGACATTCACAGAGTTTCAGAATCCTAGAGGAGATGTATCATGGAGCACTTTTTGGAAGAGGTGATATCTGAACTGAGTCTTGAAGAGCAAGCTGCAGTTAGTCAAAAGGAAATGGGAAAGGTGGAGGCCCTTCCAGGACACAGCGTGAATAAAGGCCAGGGGCTTGAAACAGAATAGTGTGTATAGTCTGGGTTTGCTGGAGTACGTTGATGAAGGAGGAATGAGAGGTGAGGGTGGAGAGGTAGGTCACATCTGCCAGGGCTCAGGGGACTTTATACTGCCAGTTACATCGGGCGTTTGTAGGGATTAAAGCATGGTTAAATCAGATTTGTTTCTTAGCGGATCATTCTAGAAGCTGTACAGAGATTTTTTTTTTTTAATGTGAACAAAACCAGAGTTCAGGATTTAGTTTCAGAAGCTACTGTAGAAATGTAGGCAAGGGGTCTTCCCTGGTGGCTCAGCAGTGAAGAATCCACCTGCCAATGTGGGAAATAGGAGTTCAATCCTTGCTCCAGGAAGATTCCACATGCTGTGGGACAACTAAGTCCATGTGCCTCAACTATTAAGCCTGTGCTCTAAAGCCCAGGAGTGGCAACTATTG
Organism: Ovis aries; assembly: GCF_016772045.2. NCBI lineage: Eukaryota > Metazoa > Chordata > Mammalia > Artiodactyla > Bovidae > Ovis > Ovis aries. The sequence goes on from NC_056062.1 coordinate 48,881,436, forward strand.
CGCCCACTTACCTTAGAGTCTGTGAGCTGCAACAGGAAAAGCCACTGAAATGAACAGTTTAACAGGGAATGGGTAATACCAGGCAGAGGGCTTAAGCAATGTTCAGGAGGTTCAGTTGGTTACGACCTGTGCTTATTTGCATGTGGACAGATGGATGGGAATTCTTTAGAGTTTTAGCTTGGGTAGCTAGCTCAGTATTGGGATGCAGAGGACCACACATCTGAGAAGGAACATGAACTGATGGGGAAGGTTGGAGGTGTGCTGGGTTTAGCTTAATGTGTCTGTGTTTCATCTGGGAAGAGTTGATCAGGACAGGGATAATTCAGAGCTTGAAAAAGAGGTGTCCAGTGACAAATTTGGGAGCTGTCTGCCTATAGGTGTATAAAAAATTGAATACAGCCTCTTCTGTATAGTACATTGTGTGGTCTTTTCCTCCTTATGCCTTTTAAGTTTTAACAATGATGTACATCTCCATCAATACACAGTAATTATTATTCTACCTCCTGGTTGTGCATGAACAGCAGAGTGATCTCATAGAACAGGAAATGCTTTAGGAAAAATGTAAGTAACCAGAGGCTTTGTGGTTGCTTTCTTCCAGGTGCATCCGTGGAAATGCCTGCCGCAGAGGGATCTAGCTTGAGTTGACCTTCCAGCGGCGCATCCTTTTGAGGACCCTTTGTGCAGTCCAAAATGGCAGAGAAGGTTCCCCCTGGATTAAACAGGAAGACGTCAAGGTCGACACTTTCTCTTCCACCGGAACCAGTGGACATCATCAGGAGCAAAACGTGCTCCCGGAGGGTGAAGATCAACGTCGGGGGCCTCAACCACGAGGTCCTGTGGAGAACGTTGGACCGGTTGCCCAGGACCCGCCTGGGGAAGCTTCGGGACTGCAACACGCACGAGAGCCTCCTGGAGGTGTGCGATGACTACAACCTGAACGAGAACGAGTATTTCTTCGATCGGCACCCGGGAGCCTTCACTTCCATTTTAAATTTCTACCGGACAGGGAAACTCCACATGATGGAAGAAATGTGCGCTCTCTCTTTCGGCCAAGAGCTTGATTACTGGGGGATCGATGAGATCTACTTAGAGTCGTGCTGCCAAGCCAGGTATCATCAAAAGAAGGAGCAGATGAACGAAGAACTGCGGCGGGAGGCGGAGACCATGCGGGAACGCGAGGGCGAAGAGTTTGATAACACCTGCTGTCCTGAGAAAAGGAAGAAACTCTGGGACCTGCTGGAGAAGCCCAACTCGTCCGTGGCCGCCAAGGTATGCAAAGCAAGAGTGGGACTTTCTTACGCGTGCTTCGAAAAGGCGGTCCCTATATTCTAGAAAGTGTGCTTTCCGTGGTTGAAGATGTTTGGGTAAGACGTAGCATAGGGTGGCTATGCAGGGAGACGTCCTTTCCAAGATCTTATGGACTGAAATCGAGTTAGTCTTATTGATAAGGCATACAATGGCATTACTCTTTCCTAAGTGTTTTTTGTTACTTGGGAGCAGCCTAGGTGTTTGGATGTTGAAGACTGCTGACCACCCAGACACCGTCTGGGGTTGGTGACTTGGAAGCTGAGGGGAAAACATGATCTCAGATCCATCCGGTGTGGAATCTTGCAGATAGGCCTGGGCACCATCCTGAATGAAGTTCAGTGGTGTCATTGAAAGTGGAGGAGGTGCCTCCTGGCCTGGTCCTCTGGAGGAGCAGGGGAGACTGGAGAGCATGGTCCAGTGTAGACCAGCAGGGCTGGGGGCCCCCACATGAGGAAGGATCCACCTTATGAGGCAGTGTAAGGGGTGAATCAGTGTCAGCGTGCATCGATTGACCTCCGCTTATGAGGTCTGCTCTAACGGTGTTGTTTCTGTTGGTGTATAATTGTGTTCACAATTGAGATGTTCCCATATCTCAGATCATAAAGTGTTGGCTGAAAAGGAAGGTCAATTCATATTTTTCCATTGGTCCTGGATACATCTCAATCTAAGAGTAAAAATTTTGGCCACTAATTTCAGTATTTAATTCAATTGCATGACATTGTTTATATCTAACTGTATTTGGAGCTTTGAAGGTTAGCAGAAACTGATTTTCATTGCATATATTTAGTTCTTTATTTCAGTATGAATTGTAAGTAAAAAGCCCAAAGAGTCATCTTTAGCTGCAGAAGCATAGGATTGACATTTTGTGCCAATTAGATGAAAATGGAATATGGAGTAGAGAAGAGAAAACAGTGAAAAATCCTATAAATTCTTTGGATTACTTACTGTCTTTTTTTTCCAGTTGTCTTTTCTTATAAACAGTAAAAATTATGGAAATATAATTGATTTTGTGTGCCTTTGCCTGAAAATTACAATTCTCCATAATAGTCTACAGCATGTAAATAACATAAATTACCAACTGGATGCAGACTATCATAAAACTGCTTCTTGCACTGATTGATATTTCTAGCTTTGCATCTTTTGACTTATAAAGGCATTTTACTTTCCGGCCAGGATGTGGAACTAAATGGAATGAAATGTTATTTCTGCTGTTCATGATGAGTAAATGCACATTTTGTGGCAAATGAAAGATTTCAACTAGGTCTTTTGTAGTTATGAATAATTTGTTCCCTTTTGTTTTATCTGTAAGAGAGAGATGTGGACTTTGGTTGAGAAAGGTTACTGCTCTTTCCAATATCAAACCTTTAAGTTACACATTTGAGTTACTACTAGAAACATGGAGTGAATTTTGAAGCTGAATAAGATAAATTCTGGGTTTAGGGGAGTATTTTGGGTGTCCCATGAACTCTTTCAAGATTTTAGGCAATTGAGGAATAAATCATTGTACCACCAGATGGTCCAGAGGGAGTTAGCCAAATATAAGCAGCTAAATCAAAGAAAATTTGAAAGGCCAATTTGATTTATTTGCTGATAACATTATTAACACACATCTACAATTAAGTATTGTTATAGAAAAAAATTTCAAGTATGTACATATTTTTTCTGAAGAATTCCTGATAAGGATGCAATAATGTCAGTAATTTCATTCCTGAGATGACAGTTTATTTAATCTCTAAATTTTAGACACAGAGCCATGTCTTGATCTCTAAGAAGGTGTTGTTGATAATGGCCTATTGTATATAGTTGTATGTAATATAACACATACACACACCCCTCTACATTAGAATATTTAAACCTTTCTCAGATTATGTTTGCACAGATATCTACCTGAAAACTATACCCAGCAGCCAAGGACTTTGGTTTTGGAAGATTTTGTGAAGTTGTAAATAGTAAATCTGGTTCCAAATTATTAATCAAGTTAAGAAAATCTCTGCTAGCCTAAGTAGATTCTCTACTGAATTTTCATAAAGGATTTGTGTTTGTTTGTTTAAATGTGTACATTTCCCTCTCTGTTTGAATGGGGAAATATTATACAAATTCTTTACATTTGATTGCATGGTAGTTAAGTGGAAAGTATTGTTCATTTGTCTGAGGTTTGGAGCCTTTTAGAAACAGCTCTGAATGATGCCTTATACAAACCACTAACTACATTTCCTGTACTCTTCTAGTCATCTAACTTGTTATTTTTCTAGAATAATTATTGGTGAGGGGAGTGCTAATGTGATGTGTGTGTGAATATGTGTGAATAGTATTTTTACAACTTGGGGAAAATTCGTTTTGTCAGTGCTTCAGTAGGATTGTATTCTAGCTCTCACTATATTATAGGTACATCAGGATCCTGCTTGTGCTATGAAATTCTTATGCAGGAATGCTTGGAATCTGTGTTTTTTTCTAACTTGCTTGAGAGGTAAGATAACTTTGGAGGAGAGTATCTGTTTACCTTGCTTTTTCAGATATTGGTTGTGTGTGTGTGTGTGTGTGTGTGTGTATAAAGTCACTTTAGTCGTGTCCAACTCTTTGTGACACTATGGACTGTAGCCCACCAAGCTCCTCTGTCCGTAGGATTCTCCAGGCAAGAATACTAGAGTGGGTTGCCATCAGTTATTGCTTATTCAGTTGAATGTTTATAGATGGTTCTCTGTGTACTACACACATTAGAGTAGACATGTAGAATCACTCCCTTCTCTCCAGAATTTAATAAATATTCTCTTAGCTTAAACAGGGATTTCATATCCTAGAAAATATTTGTTTTTGTCTCTTTTGGTTTTTCTGTATTTTATAATATTTCTGTAGTAAAATATAAATGTTATGAAATTGTATAATCCCTAGTATAGCAGGAAAAATTCGACATTTTCTATCAAATATTCCATAGTAAGTTAAAATATCTATTCACTGACATGGAATAAATACTCAGTAATCTATTATGTCGGAGAAGGCAATGGCACCCCACTCCAGTACTCTTGCCTGGAAAATCCCATGGGAGGCTGCAGTCCATGGGGTCGCTAAGAGCCGGACACAACTGAGCGAGTTCACTTTCACTTTTCACTTTCATGCATTGGAGAAGGCAATGGCAACCCGCTCCAGTGTTCTTGCCTGGAGAATCCCAGGGACGGGGGAGCCTGGTGGGCTGCCGTCTATGGGGTCGCACAGAGTCGGACACGACTGAAGCGACTTAGTAGTGGCAGTAATCTATTATGTAATAATGTTCAGTCTGTCCTCGGTGTATCCGCTGTGACATGTAAAAGTTTTGCAAGGGCCACTGATCTGTCACACCATCTCTGGGTATGACCCTGACAGTAACGATTCAGCTCTTATAGAACATGCTCCTTGGTGTCATTTCTATTCATTAAACTTTCTAGTATATTAATAAGTGAAAAAAAAAAGGAAAATAGAGTTTAAAAGTGTGATATATTTAAAATGTCTATATTTAACAAATTAACATTTTTACACAGTTATAGAATACCATGAAATACAATTGTACTTTCCCAAAATAGACACTTTGTGAAAAACAAAGTGTTTTGAGGGGCATGGTATCATCTGGTAATGGGACCTGAGTTTATATCTGTGTGATGGGCTTTGTTTTTCAATCCTGTGTCTCTGGTGACTGTAAATTTTCCCTCCCATAGATAGAGATAATGTATGAAGTTTACATTTGAGACTATGTGTGAATGTGGGGTCCAGTCAAATGGGCCTGGGGAGGTGGTTGGGACCAGTCTCTGGATTACCACGCCATGGAATTGCAGGCTCTGGGACAGCTGTCATAGGAACATGCAAGGGAAAGAGATGGGCTTAACTGGCTGCCAGTTTCCTGGGCAGTGATTTGGAATTAGATGTGATCCTGTACCTCTTCCAGCCCAGGGCAATTTAGTCAGCTTCTGAATTGGAAACATTTTCTTTTTCTCTTTGGCCTCTTCCCAAAGGAACTGCAGTAGTGATTCCCTTTTAAATACTGCTTACAACGACTCAGGTCTGAGAGGTGTTTGAAAGCGTTTATTTAGGGGAAATGGTCCTATGGCTGGCGGGCTTATCAGCCTTTGGGATGAAAAATGACCAGGAAGACGCACAGCCCATCTGAGAGCTGGAGGGGACTAGACTTTTCACTTTCATGCCTTGGAGAAGGAAATGGAAACCCACTCCAGTATTCTTGCCTAGAGAATCCCAGGGATGGGGGAGCCTGGTGGGCTGCCGTCTATGGGGTCGCACAGAGTCGGACATGACTGAAGCGACTTAGCAGCAGCAGCAGCAGCAGCAGCAGACTCAATACAGTACAGCGCCCTCACTAGGGTGTCTGAGGGATGCCAAGGGCAAAGGAAGTCGGTGGGTCTTCAGACAAACCCAATTAGGAATGGCTGAGCCCAAGAGGCAAACCTCAACCCAGCAAGTAAGTGGACGTGGTGTGCAGACAGTGCTCTATAGCCTTCTCATGTGAAATTCTGCTTTCTGTCTGACGGATTGTTACTGGGCATGGTGGGGAGATCAAGGATAACTTTGGGGGCCAAGAGGTCTGGTACAAGTCTGTTATTCCAGGGAAGGTGAGAAGTCTTTAGAAGCCACCGGCATGGAGAAGATGTGAGGCAGCTTCCCAGAATGAACCTCCCTGAGTTATGGGCAAGGGTTACCGTGGTACATTTTCTGCTTGTCTCCTGAATGTTATGAGGAACCTTACCCTGGGTTGGTTGTGGTAGTGAAAGACACTTTTTCTTTTCTTACTTTTTCTTTCTTAAGTCTTGCTTATTTGAGTTAGGTGTCTGTGAAAGTGAAAGGGTTTGTGGCTCAGTCATGTCTCACTCTTTGTGACCCCATGGATGGTAGCCCGCCAGGCTCCTCTGTCCATGGGATTCTCCAGGCAAGAATGTTGGAATGGGTTCCCATTCCCTTATCTTTCAGACCCAGGGATTGAAGCCCGGTCTCCTGCTTTGCAGGCAGACTCTTTGCCATCTGAGACACCAGAGAAACACTAGGTGTCTTTGGTTGTAAGTAAAAGAAACGTGCTGCCAATAGTAGGAGTAGCATGGTGTCCACTAGCTCCTGAATGTCAAATATCACAGTTTCAACTCCCAGGGCAGGGACAAGTTCAATCCTCAGTTTGTCCCAAGTCTAAAATCTCAGGGGGAGTGTTCAGCTTAGGCCAAGTACCTACTCTAAGCCAACCAGCTGTGGTTAAGGCAGCCAACAGGTCGATCCCAGGGGTCAGGTCAGGAAACCAGACTGTAAGCAGTCTTTTTTTTTTTTTTTTTTTACTTTATTTTACTTTACAGTACTGTATTGGTTTTGCCATACATTGACATGAATCCACCACGGGTGTACATGCGTTCCCAAACATGAACCCCCCTCCCACCTCCCTCCCCACAACATCCCTCTGGGTCATCCCCATGCACCAGCCCCAAGCATGCTGTATCCTGCATCGGACATAGACTGGCGATTCGATTCTTACATGATAGTATACATGTTTCAGTGCCATTCTCCCAAATCATCCCACCCTCTCCCTCCCCTCTCCCTCTGAGTCCAAAAGTCCGCTATACACATCTGTGTCTTTTTTGCTGTCTTGCATACAGGGTCATCATTGCCATCTTTCTAAATTTCATATATATGTGTTAGTATACTGTATTGGTGTTTTTCTTTCTGGCTAGGACAATATAAGGACATTGCCGCTTCTGCCACTTCTGTTCATCTAAGCCAGCACAGAGAGAGTCATCCAACAGTCCTGTTGGACGGGATCCTGGGTCACTGGGGGCCACTGTTTATCATCTGCCTCTCTCTCTTCAGTTTCCCCACTTCCCCTCAGCTGCCACTTTTCTTAAGGGGTGCCTTTTTCCCATTCTCTTCTCCTCCTCCCTTCCCCAACCCCCCTTCTCTCTCTCTGTCTCTCTTTCATCCTCAGGAAAACGGAAAGGATGATTAAGTAAAGAATTATTAACTTTTTCAGTAATGACCCCTTAAGGAAAAAATTAAGCTAAATTTAAATTCTCTCTAAAGAAAGACACTACATATGAAGGAATACGATTTTGTTAGGTAGGTTCGACACTGAAGGGCTACAGACTATTGAAATAGCTAAGAATTTTTTCACCCCTCCCTACAAGAACCAATTTTCTCCTCTTGGCAATGAGACTGAGAATGCATCGAATGGAGGAAGGCAATGACTGTGTTTCCTGCTTCTGGCTCATGAGCTCCGAGGTATTCATGTGGCCACCATCACTGGTGGGATGCAGCAGAGTCCTTAGAGCAAGCATGGGAGGGGTCCGGAGACCTCGGTTATCATTGGATCAAGAGGGAAGTTGGCCAGGATAGATGTCTGCCGTTTGTCCCTAGACTTCCAGCTCTCTGAGGAGCCAGAGACCAAAGTTATGTTTCCCAGGAAATAGTGAGTGTTTGTTGCCCTTCGATGATAACCACCCTCTCTATTCTGATGGAATTAGAGTGTAGACCTTTCAAGTCACAGAAATAGTAAAAAGAAAACAAATCCAAATAAAACAAAACTCCTGTGCCTTCATCAGGAGGAAAAGAATACTTAACATTCTGATTCTATTTATAGTATATGGATCAGTTAGTCTCATGCTTTGAATGAAAAAAGAAAGGTATGAAAACAGAGCCATAAATTATTTCCTTTTAGTCCAAGAAGAGAACTTTCACATGTTATGCATGTGTATATATACATATATCTATATACACACACATGCATGCATAATTCTCTGCTACACACACACACACACACACACAAATATATACACACACATATATATGTCTCTATATATAGTCAGGTGAGCAACACTGCTCATACAAAACCCTCAGTTTAGCTTTCTGATAACTTTCTCAGTGATTAACAGTAACTATCAAAACCATAAATAGGTGACCCAAAATAAACAATGCCGTGTGAATACACACAGAAATCTCCCTGCGTTGGGCCCCTCTGTGGACTGAGCCGTACTCTAGATCTTGCCTTGAATTGTCAGTGGCCTAATTAGTGCACTGGTCATGCTGTTTCTGTGTTGAATGCTTGCTGATTTCACTTCTTGGCCTTTCCTTTCTGCATTCCAGCTGCACAGATTAGGTTTTTGCGTTTTTCTGATAACAGGGCACAAGGGTTTGGAGGTGCTCACAGGAGTTAACAGAACTTGGCAAGTCTGTGTATGATTCAGTTGGAGATAAGTTTTTCTTTTTTTAAAATATATAATCCATGAAGACTAACAGGCTGAAAGTCTGGAGAAAATTAGGTATAAGAGAATAAAACAGAGAAGGTAGAAAACAACATTGGGCTTTTAAAGAGTAGTATTTATTTTTAATTGGAGGGTAATCGCTTTACAATATTGTGTTGGTTTCTGCCAGATATCAGCATCAATCAGCCATAGGTGTAGGTATGTCCCCTCCCTCTTGAAAATCCCTCCCACCTTCCTCTCTTTGATGAAGATGGCTCAGTTACTCCATTGTTTGATTCCAGATCCATGCATCTCTGCTTTTCCCAAAAAGCTGCCTTGAAAATGCACCACTCTTTGTCCACTTGGCCTCATTTGATCAGAAAGAGAAAGGTGAAAAAAGAAGAAATTGCTAGAAAATTCATATCCCATGTGCTTTTAGCAGAGGGGGCCATAAGTCCTGGTTTTGCTGAGAATACCCCAGTTAAAGTTTTTAGACTTTGGCCCTACTCTAATTATTAATAACATCTCCTTTCATTCTTAAAAAAGTCCTGATTTGAACAATAAGCCATGTGATCACCTTACATGAGAGTATTTTTTTAAAAAGAAATTATCCACAAATCGTATATGTTTCATTTCCTCTTTACTTCTTGGTTATGTCTCAGGAGGGCAGTCTTAATTTTCATCTCTTGAAAAATCACTAGTTTCCATTAAATACTAAAAGAAGACATTCAGATTCCTTTCAAGCTTGATTTTTAAACCTCAATAAGTAATTATCATTTTCAAAGTAAAACGAAAAACAACTAAGGAGTTCTTTCTACATTATCTAATGTTATCTCAGAACATCAGTAGTATTTAAATATTCTGGTTTTAAAAATCCACGTACACTACTTTGGTTACTAACAGGTTTGTTTTCTTTATTTCAAGTGAGAAACTTTATAAAGTGATGAATTGTACTACTTTAGGTAAGCATAAGTATTATGAAGGAATGGTCACAATATTTAACACTTTCCACTTTGGAAGGCTCTAGAATGGTTTGAATAATGTTTTAGATTAAGTATTCTTATCTGAGCTTTATCTCCCGTTTTTTAAAAAAGTAAGCTAAACAAACACTTTCCAAATACTCAGAGTTTATAAGAAAGTTCCCACGATGTATATGCCTTGGCATCGGAGAGCTTGCCCGTCCCAGTAGCTTTTAGGCATTTTTGTTATCTAGTGGAACTTTGCCCTGAAAATTTCATTGAGTTAATTGTATGATAGTGCCCTCTTGTAACTGCTTTTATTCCACAGGAGATGGTTAGTCTCTGCCTCGTCCATGTTTATTTATATTGTTACTATTTAACTTTTCCCCTGGTGTGTTAGGATATTCAGGTCACCCTGGTAACTATCACTTAGCGCTATGATATGGTACAGATATGGGCTTCCCTGGTGGCTCAGCAATAAAGAATCTGCCTGCCTATGCCTGACAGTGCATGAGACGTGGGTTCAATCCCTGGGTCTGGAAGATCCCCTGGAGAAGGAAATGGCAATCCGCTTCAGTATTCCTGCCTGGAAAATTCCATGGACAGAGGAGCCTGGCAGGCTACAGTCCACAGGGTCACAAAGAGTCGGACATGACTGAACAACTAAGCAAGAATATGGTACAGATAGAGCAGTTAGTTGCATTGGAACTGAACATGGGAAGATGCTATTTTGAATTTCGCTGATGTAGCCACTGACATATTTGACAAAACCATTTGTCATATCGAATGAAACAAAATACTCTCTTTCCAAAGAACTTGCTAATACTTGTTTATTATGGAATGTCAAAGTAGCCCATTTGAATATTAATATTGCATATGAAATACTGAAGTTTTATTAATATCAAATATTGTATAAATTGAATCATCAAAAATAAAAAGTTTTGGGCACTTTCGTTATTTTAACTGGTCCAACCTTCCACCTTGTTTCACAAAAGAGACAGTTCATGAAAAATACATACACTTGGAGTTCCAATAAAATAACAAAAAAGAATTAAAAGCAAAAAATAGCACTAGAAAAAACATATTTTAAATTGTCCCAGTAACAATAGAGAATGCTTCATATTTTGCAAAATGCTTTGCATAATTTTAGTTTTAAAATGACAGTCTAACAATTTAATAATAGAGTTGAAATTCATAAACAAAATTTTGTGTTCCTGATTAGAAAAATTTACCCATCTGTCTTTAGAGAAACTTGTTTACTGACTCAAAGTAAGAACCATTCTTAACACAGAGACTCTGTATACAGATGTGAATTGAACATTGATAAGAAAGATTTTTTAAAAATAATTATCAAAGTTGATTCTAGATAAATTATGAAATTAAAAAATTGTTTTTGATCAAAATATGATTACACTGGGAAAAATAATCCTTGCTGCTAATATACAATTTGTGAAATAACCAAAGATTATGATAGATATTTCTAATTTGGGCATTGATTTAGCATTGATGGTTTTATACTATTTGAGAATAACCCCCAGAGTTCCATGACATTCAATAATCTATAATGTGTGAGGTATAAATCTGAATTCTGTATAAGGTAAGGTTTGTCTGTAGCAACTGGTGACTTAGTGAGTTTAGCTGGCCACCAAGCACTGTTACCTTCTCCCAATCTGTTTTTTCCCTCTGGTTGTCATATATACTAACTTTCATTAACTGCTCCTATATTTTATGGGGGGGGGGGGGGGGGGATTCTATGATATCATAGAGATTCATATAGGACACATCCTTCATTTAAAATATCCTATTTAAAAATAACAAGAGTGATAGGAGCTTTTAAGGCATCACAGTGAAAATTTTTCTTGTCCACCGATAGCCAGGGTAGTCGTTAAAACCTTTCCTACCTCTGCAGTGGAGCAGAGAAGGATAAAAGAGTTCCCAGGTCACGGCTGCCAGCATTTTCCACAGAGTATGTGACATTGGAGGCAAGCTGTACTTCCTATATCTGTAACATTGTAGTTGATGATAGCTTTATAGTTTACAGTGAGAACTTTGAAGAATTTCAGGAGACGGAGACTTCTCAGCAATTGTTCTGTCAGTCGACTCACAAACATAACCAATCTAGAAAAAAGCTGTTTGACATCGATCAGCTGGGAACAGAGAACTATACTGATGGGCAGTGGGAAAGTGGGGGAGGAGGAAGGTGTTTGTTCTCATCCTTCTAAAACTTTTCCAGGAGACACTGAAAGTGAACATCAGAGTGCTATCAGACTCTGCACCTATGTATTATTTATTTGCAGCTGTGTATACATCAATGTTTAAGTTAGCTCGTTAGCTAATGCAGAAAATGAATGGATTTTTTTCCCCTCTAAAGTCATCCCTTTTAATGTCTTTATAAAGCTTTAAATGAAACAGTTCTGGATATTACCAGCTACCAAGTAGATAACTCCAATCTTTATAAAGCTTTAAATGAAACAGTTCTGGATATTACCAGCTACCAAGTAGATAACTCCAACTGATGTTTGTGGCCAAGTTTCTGAGTCTTGGGTGGGCGAACCATGTAGCAGCAACCTTCACATAGGGTCACCTGAACTAGGTCGGTTCTGTGTGTGTATGAGTGTTTCTCATATACTAAGTTGACTGAAAAGTTCACTTGGGTTTTTCTAAACGATGTTATGGAAAAACTGAAAGGAACTGTTTGGTCAACTCAATATAATACAATGCTACCTCTCCATTAGAATGTATTATAAAAACCCACCTGCACAGAAGTGCAATGAACTTCAACCTGTATTTGATAACTTAAGATAGGTACAGCTTTGTCATCCAATTAAAACAGCTTGTTCAGAATATAAAGTTTATAGTTAAATATAAAGCTAATCTGATTGGGCATGAAGTCCATGGAAGTGTTCTAACGGTCCAAGAATAGCAGGAAGGAGTATTTTCATTAGTGTCCCAGGATTTTGTTTCAGGATGCTAGAGGTCATTGCCACCCTGGACTCATGCTTTTACTTACGACTTGTTGAGTCACTCTCGACATAACCACAAGTGTTGAATGCTACTTTAAATAGCTCCTCAAGCCTAAGCCACAGCAGGACAAGGACGGCCAAGTAATCCCAACGCAGCTCTGAATGGGGTTACTTGATTGGAGCATCCTTCACTGCAGTCAACCTCAGGATATTTGCATATGAATGAAAGAACCTCCAACCTTCTGATCATTGTTTTATTTAATGTTAATATAAAATGTAGAGTGTGATTTTCGATGTTGGTGTGCGGTTGTCTTATCTGGTGTCATCTAAATTAAATCCACAGCCAAATGTGTTCCTCATATTAGGTGTTTTTTTATTATTATTCGTATTTTAGTTTGCATCTTGGAGTTACCTCCAAGTTTTTGGCAACATTTTGTATAAGACTATCTAACTTGTGGGTTTCTCTGATGGCTCAGTGGTAAAGAACCCGTCTGCCATACAGGAGATAAGGAGTTCTATCCCTGGGTCAGGAAGGTCTCCTGGAGAAGGAAATGGCTACCCCCTCCAGTGTCCTTGCCTGGGAAGTCCCATGGACAGAGGAGCCTGGTGGGCTATAGTCCATGCGGTTGCAAAGAGTCAGTCATGACTTAGCAACTAAACAACAATCTAACTTATGCATTGGTGTCCAAGCATGCTGTTTCAGCCAGAATTTAGTTGAATTGGAAATTAAATCACACCACTGTCTATGAAGTATAGCAGCAGGTTTACACTGTGATAAATTAGATGTATTTCATTAATACAGTGGAAAACTAGCAGAGACCCCATATAATATCCTTAAGGTAAGCATCTGGTTCTATTTCAGTGCAGTTTTTAGTTTAGAGGCAGAAAAATACTGGTAAGCAATTTTGTTTTTTAAAAGGTGATAATTTTCTATACTACAGATGCAATGAAAGGAAATATGCAATAGTAGGCTAGAATCTAGGATAACGTGAATTTACGCTTATACATTTGCTATGTAGAAAAGCTAGTACATTTTATTATATTTCATAAATGAGTTCTGCAGGTGTGAAAATTACTGTATTATACAAGTAAAGTAATTGAATTATGAGTAATATTAAAATTCAAAACAAAGATCTGTTTTAAGCACTGGTATTTATTTTTCAAAGTCTTGCTCATGAGCCATTATAAATATTTTAAATTGCATGGCATGTTTACAAAATGCTAATCACCTACACTTTTTTCCCCAAAGTTTTGTATATAGATTATACATGAAGTAGCTTAAAGGAGAGCAAACCATTTGATAGGCTTATTTTATTGGGTATGTTTATCTATTGAAAAAAAAAATGTTACAGCTGAAAAAATTGCTTTGTGTTCTGTGTGTGCCTGTGTTTGTTATCTGGCGAATGCCAAAGCGTTGATGAACTTTTCTACCCCACTGCCCTTTGATGCATACATCTGAAACGGAGTCTGAAGATCAGCTGATAGTCTGTGCCATTTTACATTCTGACCTGGCTGTGATGTTGTGGCCTCACAGTGTAATTTTAGTTAAGAAAAGATTCTCCAAGGTGCCATGTTGCCAGCAGTGGGCACTTTGAAAAACATCCAAATGCCTTTCTCACTGCAGCTCGACCCAAAGGAAGCAATGTCTTTATTGCTTCCTTTCAGCTCTTATTTCCTCTCTGTCTGAGGAGGCTCACCTTCTGCTTGTCCTCTTTACTTACAGACCTGCTTCTTAGCTCATTCACCTGGGTCAGCGCTTCCGCAGGAATACAAAAGAAACCCTGTTCCCCTGCCTGCTCCACACACAGCCCTGCAGGTTCCCTCCAGAGTCTTCCTCATCAAGGCCTGTTTTGGCGGCACTTCCTTTTTTTAACTGGAGGATAATTGCCGTACAATGTTGTGTTGTTTTCCTTCATACATCAACATGAATCAGCCGTAGGTATACACATATCCTCTCTCTTGAACGTCCCTCCCGCCTCATCCTACCCCTCTAGGTTGTCACAGAGCACCAAACTGAGTTCCTGTGCTGTATAGCAACTTCCCATTAACTATCTGTTTCACACATGGTGATGTATATATTTCAGTGCTACTCTCTCAGTTCATTCCACACGCCTTCCTCTGCTGTGCCCACACATCCGTTCTCCATGTCTGAGTCTCTATTCCTGCCCTGTGAATAAGTTCATCAGTATCATTTTTCTAGATTCCATTTATATGTATTAATATATGATATTTGTTTTTCTCTTTCTGACTTACTTCACTCTGTATAACAGGCTCTAGGTTCATCCACCTCATAAAACTGACTCAAATTTGTTCATTTTTATGGTTGAGTAGTATTCCATTGTAAATATGTACCACAGCTTCCTTATCCACTCATCTGTCAATGGACATCTAGGTTGCTTCCATGTCCTAACTACTATAAATAGCACTGCAATGGACATTGGAATACATGCGTATTTCTCAGTAATGGTTTTCTCTGGGTATGCACCCAGTATTGGGATTGCTAGGCCATATGGTCATAGTTTTGTTCCTAGTTTTTAAATAAATCTCCATACTGTTTTCCATAGTGGCTGTATCAGTTTACATTCCCACCAACAGTGCAAGAGGATTCCCTTTACTCCACACTCTCTCCAGCATTATTGTTTATAGATATTTTGGTGATGGCCATTCTGACCAGTGTAAGGTGATACCTCATTGTAGTTTTGATTTGCATTTCTCTAATAATAAGCAATATTGAGCCTTTTTTCATGTGTTTATTAGCCATCTGGATGGGTGACACTTTCTTGAACAGCTATTGATTTCCATTTAATTTGACTCCAAATGGATTTCACATTTGTCTTTAGCCTGGCTCTACATCTTTTCATGAGATGACAGCTACCAGATGTCAGCGAAATTGAATACAGTGAAGAGTCCAGATGAGAGACGGGAGAGCATCCTGAAAAATCCAGACTTCATTTTTGTCTGGAATTAAAATTTTTTTAATATTTATGTTTATTTGTTTGGTTGTGCCAGATCTTAGTTACAGCATGGGAACTCTTAGGTGCAGCATGTGGTATCTAGTTCTCTGACCAGGAATTGAACCTGGGCCCCCTGCATTGGGAATTCAGAGACTTAGCCACTGGTCCACTAGGGAAGTCTCTGTCTTTACTTTATAAACAGGCATTTATGTTTCTTCATCCTAAGCATCAGAGCCTTAGAGTAGGTAGATATTTTTTCTTTTCAACTCTTTAAAAGCAATGTCAAAATATTAATAGTACTTTTCCTCTTTGTTTGAGAGAAACTGATTCTTCACCCACCCTGTTCTCTCTCTTAATCCATGAGCTCTGCCCATGAAATGAAGCTGGTTTTTCTTTCTACTAACCCCAGAACCTCTGTTTTAAATGGAAGTTTAACTCTGGGGAAAGAGACTGTGGTTAATTGCTACCTGATACAGTCACAGATGGGTTTTCCAGGTTGCGCCGGTGATAAAGAACTCACCTGCCAATGCAGGAGACATAAGGGCTGCAGGTTCTATCCCTGGGTTGGGAAGATCCTCTGAAGGAGGGCACGGCAACCCACTCCAGTATTCTTGCCTGGAGAATCCCATGGACAGATGGTCCACGAGGTCACAAAAAGTCAGACATGGCTCAAGCAACAGAGCACACAAGTACAATCACAGATGCTTTTTCAAGGCTATACCAACTTTTGTTTTCAAAGTCTTCTGTGAGATCTAGCTATCACTTTCTAATATCATCAGAGTTCTTGCTACACTTTCACTCTGTCTCTTATCCTGAGCCAGTTGTTTTTTTTTTTTTTTTTTTTCCTAACAATAGCACTTCCTTCACAACCTGGAAAAAAACCAACCTTGTGCCCTGAAGTCCAGAGTCATGATGTGAAGGCCACATTTTCTTGTTCCTTCAGTAATTAGGATGACCTTCCTGAAAGGGCAGGAGGGAAAGAACTTATATTGGGTGTCTGCTGTGTGTCGTACACAGGACTGGGAGATGTTACACGTTGGCCACTTGCAACAGAGGTCGGCAGATGTTTTCTGTCAAGGGCCAGGTAGTAAATGTTTTCAGCTCAGGAGGCCATACGATCTCTGTCACTACTACTTAGATCTTCCTAGTGCGAAAGTAGCCAGACACCACGTAAAGAAATGGGCCTGTCTGGGTTCCAGTAAACCTGACAGCAGCCTGGATCTGGCTCATGAGCCATAATTTGCCTACCGCTACTTTATATCAACGTCATGAAAAAAACAATCCCATTATACAGTTAAGAGGGCTGCAACTCAGAAATATCAAATTCGTGTGTATTGCCCCTCGCTGAGTGGCACGTGGGGATTTGTATCCATTCTGTTGGAAGCCTGACTTTCCCATGGCTCCTCCTGTCCAGTTGTGTTTATCAGTCCTTCTCATCATCGTCCAGTGTTCCTGTCCCAGCCAAAGAGTCATTGAAGACTGGTTTGTGGCTAAAAATCATCTTACTGTACCCCTTGGGTGTCACTGGGGATGACTACTTGTCATTCAGTCCCAGCTTTAATATTCCTCATCTTGAACAAACTTAGCATAGGAAGGAAATTATCTTTGAAATCTTCTTCTCTGATGACAACCATTTTCCCACCTCTTGAAGTCTGGTCACAACCATGGAGCCTTCCTTTTTCCACTAAATGTATGCTTTGTCCCTACTACAAGCTCTTTTGCCTTTACTTATCCTATGCTTTTTCTTTTTTCAATTTAATTTAATTTTTTATTTATCTTATTTATTTATTTATTTTTACTCCATTGAGATAGCTGGATCCACTGGCCTGGTCAAGGCCTTGATTTTCTCGTACTTGGATGGTGGCCGTGTCACTGACTGGAGTTTCTCACTTCATTTCCCCCCTTACTTCTCACCTATTCTCCATGTAACCAATGGAATAACCTTTAAAATACGTGCCACTGATTGCATCACTTCTGAACTCTGAACCTCAGTGATTTCCCATTGCCTGCAGCCTAGTTCAAACTCCCTAGCTTTGTGTGTAAGCTTCGTCCTGCATGCCTTACCACTCCTCATACACTGGACTCATTATTCCAGACCACCAACCCTCCCTGAAGACAGGGCACTGGTCTAGACAGGTGTCTTCTGCACTCAACAAGCAGTCCATCCATCCAAAAGGAAAACCTTTGTTACTTATTTGCACTGGGCACACTGGCGAGAGCCACACCTGCACACACCTGGCACGCTCCTGTGGCCACCACTGCTTGCCTGACCTGGAATACCCTCTGCCCTATCTCTTTCCTTTCTTGTTTCTCTGCTCAGATGACCTTCTCCTGTGATGTCCACCTGGTTCTCCTTCCTGTTTTCTCCTCACTCTTTCTTTATGCTGGTAATCTTAGAGATTCTATCTGAGCCTTGTCACGTCCTCAGCTAGGTTGTCGCACTTGAGGGATCAAAGTCCAAGTTTTATCTTCAGCTCCTGACATCTAACACAGTGGCCACACAGTACCTGCCAACAAATGACACTGGAGGGCAGACCTGGTGACAAGACCAATGTTTTGTAGTATTTCTGTTTCTCTATGAAGATTGACCAATATAGATAGAGGTGGGTTATCTCAGCCCAGTGATGAGACCTGAATAATGCTCAGTTTGTTTTAGGCAGTTCAAGGAGGCTGAGTATCTCACCCATTTTAGATGGCTTTATGTTTTTGAGAGCCACAGATGTGGGTTTCCCAGTTTTACTTTGTGTAAATTCTCCATCTAGAGTAGCATGCAGGCTGTTCTGTATGCCACCGAGTTTATGCAAAGAAAGGCATCAGGTGGTGCTGAAAGGCAAGCTTTCAGAGGCTTGGTTTTGCTGAGACTGCTCATTTCATCTGAACTGCAGGTTCTGGGAACTCGTATCATAGGTAAAAGGTAGCCTGTGTGTGAACCAGGGGACGAGGGCTTGATCTGTACACCAGAGGATGGGTAGTCTTTTCATGCCCTCTAGAAGATGGATAGATTCTTTCCTTACATTCAGTCATCCACCCTTTGGAGGACCTTGGGCCCAAGCCGTGTTACCCCATTACTCAAGACAGTCACAAATATGGATAATTTCAAGATTTGAGTTAAGGCAGATCCCCTGGAGAAGGGCATGGCAACCCACTCCAGTATTCTTGCATGGAGAATCCCTTGGATAATGGAGCCTGGAGGGCTATAGTCTATGGAATCACAAAGAGTTGGACGCAACTGAAGCGACTTGGCACACCACAGCACACATCTCCAATATGATGTCCTTTTGAAGGAATATTAAGAGAGTCTGAATGAATAAATTCTCAATGGCATAATGTGAACAGGGAGATCGAGAATCTTTGTTTTTACTACAAAAGCTAAAGGAAGAACTTCCTTTTATTTGTAACCCAAAAAGTTATTTCCTGGAAACTTCTAGCTCGGGTTTTTTTTTTTTTTTTTAAATAGAAATTAAGTGTGTGTTTTTTTTTTTTTTGTCTCAAAGCTGTTTGCTATCAACATGCCACTTGGTCATCAGGTATGTTCAAATATTATTCTGATATTTCACTGTACTGATGGAATTTCGTAATTTGATTTTTTAAAGATTTTTAAAAATTCCTATTTTATGAATTAATTTTGATGTGTTTCAATTTAATAATTCATAAAATAATTGTTTGAAGAGTTACTTTGTATATAAGAAAACTTTAAGCCTTATATATGTCTTCTAGGAATTTTAATGAGATAACTGCTAAGAGTAAATGTATTTTCATTTGTTAAATCCTTTGACTTTATCACGTTTCAGTTTTTGAGTTTTTTAAAAAACTTTTTATCTTGTTTTGAGGTATAGCCAATAAAAAAACAATGTTGTGATAGTTTCAGGTGAACTGAAAAAGGATTCAGCCATAACTATACATGTATCCATTCTCCTCCAAACTCCCCTCCCATCATATTATAATTTAATTCTTGCAATTCTCCTATAAAAGGAAACTGTCAAGTTAAAGTATGTTTCCAGTTCTGCCATTATTTATTTGTGCACTGCCCAGAAGAAAAGGCGTATTTGAAGAGATCATGCAATTTTCAGGAAGAGAAACTTGATAGAAAATGATCAGAGCATGTTCTTTATCCCCACAAATTTGAGTCAGCTTTCATTTCGTATGGCATTTGGCATTTCAGAGGAGGGATCGAATCGTGTCCTTTTTTAACAGGTGGGGAAAGCTTTGTAAATGAGAGAGGATTAAGTAGGAAGGACAGAAAGATACTTGGAGAAGAGGGAGAAAGTATAAACAAAGGCAGAAAGAAAGGGATTAAGCTGCCTGATGCATGCATGGGACATTAAGGAAGCTGTCAGGAGAAGGAACTGGGTTGGAAGGGTCAAGGACGGCCAGGTACTGCTCTGGCTTGAGTGCCCACCTGAGGAGCCACATCCCCACAGAAGGTCGCAGGTGGGTAGCATTTGGGCCTGTACCTATCAGTGGCTGGTGGGAAGCTGCTGGGTAGGTGAGATGACCGAGGGGTGAGAAGCAGAGGCTGAGAAGTAAAATGACCTTGGGATGGAGTGCTGACCCAGCCACTTAGCCAACTTGGTGACTTTGCCACAGCTCAGCTTCCCAGAAGGACAGTGAAAATGATACCAATCTGTACCTAATACAGTTACTGCGAAGATTAAATGAACTAGTTAGCTGAATCCCTGGTCCACGAACACACCTAGAACATATTACATCTGAGAGTTATCATTATTATTACCATTATTGCTCACAAGAATTCATCTTGAGCTATCACCAAGAGGAACTGTTTTTACATAAACATTGGGTATTCTTCTGTTGCACTTCAAATAATTCATTAGACTATGAATACAACATCTGTGTAGAGGGAATTAATTGTTTTCATCTCAATTTTAAAACCAAGCCCTTGAAAAGAAGCTAATTAAATTCATGTTTATTGATTTATCCAAATAGTGATATGTGAGATCAATGGAATCTGGAATACAAATTAAAATTTAAATCTTAAAAGGCCTATGTTGAGGAAATGGGTCCCATTATGGAAATGATGAAAATAAAAGGAATACACTGACCATTCTGAAGTTTGATTTCAGCGTAGCCTTTGTGTTCACTGCTCTTCCCCTGATGGCTGCCTTCGTGTTAATCACCAATATTAATATAACTGCCTGGAAGTTGAGTGGCTAAAAATAGCTCTATTCTTGTTCCCAGACAGTGACTCTGCTATGAGAGAGGGAAATGATCAGACTACCACTCTGCATTTTCTGGTTGGGCTCACTGGCTCCTGTTTCTTATCTGAGTATCTGTTGGTAGGGTGTGACATTGCACACAGATCATTGACCTCCTAAAGGCCTGTCATTATGATGCATTAACAGTAATGTGTTTGATTGCAAATAATTATTTGGCTCAGGAAGAATTGGACTCAAAATAAATGTAGACTCAGCCATCAAATTTTCCATGCTGAAACTCAAAAACTCCCCAGTGTTTTAGAAATGCCATAATGACTTGGGGGAGGCTAGAAAAACACAGGTACTTATGGAAAGTAAATGTTTTTTAGTTTTTGTTTTTGGGAAAATAAATGGTTTTTAATTACTCTTTTTCAGAGGAGTGACATTTTCTGAGTTTAAGATTGAGACAGGCCTTTGGCAGAGCATTAGTTTATTAATGTGCACATTTAAAATAAAATAATAAAAATTCTTTCAAAATCAAAATATCTGATTTAAAAATTGAGATTGATACTGCTACTGCTGCTAAGTCACTTCAGTCGTGTCTGACTCTGTGCGACCCCATAGATGGCAGCCCACCAGGCTCCGCCATCCCTGGGATTCTCCAGGCAAGAACACTGGAATGGGTTGCCATTTCCTTCTCCAATGCATGAAAGTGAAAAGTGAAAGTGGAGTCACCCAGTCGTGTCCGACTCTTACCAACCCCATGGACTGCAGCCTACCAGGCTCCTCCATCCATGGGATTTTCCAGGCAAGAGTACTGGAGTGGGGTGCCATCGCCTTCTCCAAAAATTGAGATTAGCACTTTAAAAATCACCTTCTTGATTAAGGACATTTATTACCATGTCTAATTTCCCCTAAGTTATTCAGTGTATCTTACAGAGATATAATAATGAACAGGATAGCAAAGACTGAATGGATTGTAGGTAGATAGATCAATTGATCCCTTAGCTAGATGGGAAGATAGACTAAATAGAAAGATAGAACAGATATTATCCTGTGCTTTAGTCAGTGAGTCATGTCTGACTCTTTTGTGACCAGATGGACTGTAACCCACCAGGCTCCTCTGTCCATGGGATTCTCTGGGAAACAATACTGGAGATAGTTGCCTTCTCCAGGGACTCTTCCCAGCCCAAGGATCAAACCCTGGTCTCCTGTACTGCATGTGGTCTCCTGCATGGCAGGTGGATTCTTTACTGACTGAGCCACCAAGAAAGTCCCAAAGATAAAATAGATAGACTAGATAGATGGTAGACAGATAAAAGAAAAAAAGGGAAATATGAGTACAAAAATAGAGGAAACTGGAGTGATTAGCATATAAAATATTCATGGCACAAGTGCTTATTATAATTGGTAAAGGAGAGTCACAGGCTTTGAGCATTCTTAATGTTAAAACAAACAGGAAAACACATTAAAAAAAAACAAAATTATGTAAAATCTGGATTTTGCAGGTAGGAAAGAGAGGAGGTGTGTGTGGTCGCTTCTTCTGATGACTGTAATTTTATTAAGCAAGTATTTCCAGAGCAAGCACCAAGCTCTGTTCTAAGTGCTAGGAGCCAATCTCTAACAAAACAGACACAACCCTCTGACTCCACCATGAAATTTACACTCTTGAGTGAGGTGATGGATAATAAGCAAAATAAGCAAATAATGGTATAACCATAAAAAGTAATCAATGACATGGGGAGAAATAATGCAAGAAAGCAAGAAATGGGTTTCCATGCTGGCTCAGTGGTAAAGAATCTTCCTGCAGTCCAGGAAATGTGGGTTTGATCCATGGGTCGGGAAGATCCCCTGGAAGAAGAAATGGCATTCCAGTATTCTTGCCTGGAAAATCCCATGGACAGAAAGGCCTGGTGGGCTACAGTCCATGTAGTCACAAGATAAGTCAGACATGACTGAGCCACTGAAGAATAACAAAGAAAGAAATAAGGTTAAGCAATGACTCAGGCCTGGTGGTTTCATTTCAAATCAGGTTTCTAGGGAAGGCTTCACTGAAATGGTTATTTTTGAGCAAAGTTCTGAAGGAATGAAGTGTGCCTGTGGATGTCTGGGGGAGGGGGTTCCAGGCAGCAGTGGGTGCATTACTAGCAGCAGCGATCCTCAGTCTGGGATGATTTTGTCCTTCAGGGAACGTTTGGTACTGTCAGGAGGATTTCCTGGTTTTCCACATTGGGAAAGGGGTGCTCGTTTCATGCATTGGAGAAGGAAATGGCAACCCACTCCAGTGTTCTTGCCTGGAGAATCCCAGGGATGGCAGAGCCTGGTGGGCTGCAGTCTATGGGGTCGCACAGAGTTGGACATGACTGAAGCAACTTAGCGGCAGCAGCGGCAGCAGCTCCTCTCATCTGGTGGGGACAGGGGGATGGGGATGCTGGTGAAAGTGTTAGTCGCTCCATCATGTCTGACTCTTTGCAATCCCATGGACTGTAGTCCACCAGGCTCCTCTGTCCATGGAATTCTCCAGGCAAGAATACTGGAATGGATAGCCATTTTCTTCTCCAGGGGATCTTCCCAACCCAGGGATCAGACCCTGGTCTTTTGCATTGCAGGCAGATTCTTTACAGTCTGAGCCACCAGGAAGCCTACCAAAACAGCTCCCTTGACAAAGAACCATCTACCCAATTGTCAGTAGTGCCAAGACTGAGAAACCTAGTCGACTGCAAGAAGGCTGTGATCTGGGGAGCCTGGTGGAGCCTTGGAGGAGTTGGAGTTAGAGACAGAAAAGGCATCCAGATGTTGGAGGGCTTTGTCAGCTCATCCCACAACTTTTGGCTTGTCCCTGAGGGAGACAGGGAACCAGGGACAGATTCCAAGCCGTGGTGATATGACTCACAGCATCACAGGCCCACTCTAGCTCCTGTACTAAAATGGACTTCAGCAAGGAGAAAAGATGAAGCTGGAGACTCTTGTAATAATTCTGGAGAGAGACTGAGTCATAGTGAAGGACAAACCGTTATAGAATGGAGTATATTATTAATTCAGCAAAATAGCATCTACAATACTTACATTCTGTGTCTTTTATCTTAATATTGGGGTTTATGGGTACCTTGTCCTTTATTGTTGTTGTTTAGTCACTAAGTCAGGTCTGACTCTTTTGGCTCCTCTGTCCAAGGGATTTCCTAAGCAGGAATACTGGAGTAGGTTGCCATTTTCTTCTCCAAGGGATCTTCCCCACCCAGGGATTGAACCTGCATCTCTTACATTGGCAGGTGGGTTCATTACCACTGAACCACCAGGGAAGCTTGTCCTAGCCACCCCCTATTTTATGGAGAAAAATTGTCAAAATTTAGGTTTCAACAGTTAATAGAATATTTCAGGGAAACAAGCAATTTCTTTCATGCATAAACCAATCTAAGGATGCTAGTAAAGGTAGATGTCTCCTCAGACATCCTTCTAATTAATTAACTTGTTTGATGATACCTGAAAAAAAGAAAACTTTTGGGACTTCCCTGGCAGTCCAGTGGTTAATACTTTGCCTTCAGATGCAGGGAATGTGGTTTCAATCCTTGGTCAGGGAGCTAAGATCCTGCCTACCTCGCAGTCAAAAAAACCAGAACGTAAACAGCAGAAGTAATATTGTAACAAATTAAATAAAGACTTTAAAAATGATCCACATCAAAAGAAATCTTTTTTAAAAAAGAGACATTTGGGAAAAAGTAAAAGCAGGCACAGATGAATCCAGATACCTTTTTAAGGGGCATCTAAGGAGAATTTTTCTTTTTTTAAAGTCATCAGAGAAGATAGACAAATACAGATTAAAAAAAAAAAAGATAAATCCAGACACAAATAAACTTGAAAGTGAAAAGTTATTCACTCAGTTGTGTCCAACTCTTTGTGACCCTGTAGACTGTAGCCCACCAGACTTCTCTGTCCATGGAATTCTCCAGTCAAGAAAACAGGAGTAGGTTGCCATTCCCTTCTCTCAGATATTTTCCCCACCCAGGGATCAAACCTGGGTCTCCTGCATTGCTGACAGATTCTTTACTGTCTGAACCAACAGGGGAGAACCTCCACAAAAGCAGAGAAGTCCAAAGTCAAGGAAGTACCCTGGGCCTTATTCGTCTTCAGTGCCTGGAATGAGGCACAGAGCTGACATCCCTGAGGGCCTTCTCCCATTTCAGCCCCCTAGAGATAATTTGATTCAAATGAGATGGTTGGATAGAATCATTGACTCAATGGACGTGAGTCTGAACAAACTGCAGGAGATGGTGAAGGTCAGGGAAGCCTGGCGTGCTGCAGTCCATGGGGTCGCAGAGTCAGACACGACTGAGAGACTGAACATCAAACAAAATGGAAGATGCTTTTTTTCCATAAACAAGTAAAATGTATATTGATACTTCTGTACATAAATATACATTTAACTATTTCAATAATTATAAATAGCAGTAATGACTTATAAGAAGTAAAAATATCTGTATCTATATCAATACTATCTATTGATGTATCTAATTTAGATCAGATTGAGACTATCATATGAGGATCCACCTACTGACAATCTCATAAGCCACTCTCCGCCTCCTGAAGAGCATGGGCTGTCTCTAGGGAAAGCTGTAGCAAATATCTGTGTGATCTTTATTAACTGGGCAGGTTAATGAAAAAGGCATGGTTAGCTGGCGCAGTGGTAATGAATCTCTCAAACTCTGAACGAACATAATTATACTCTTACTAATCTTAAGACAACAGAATAAATATAGGCCAGCAATAAGCAGTTCATAGGCATTTTGTTGCATGTAGGGCTTCCCGGGTGGTGCTAGTGGTAGCGAACCCACCCGACAAAGAAAGAGACACAAGATACACGAGTTTGATCCCTGGGTCGGGAAGATCCCCTGGAGGAGGAAATGGCAACCCACTCCAGTATTCTTGCCTGGGAAGTATTCTTCCCTGGGAAAGAGGAGCGTGGCAGGTACCACGACAGAGTCCATGGGGTTGCAAAGAGTCAGACGCAACTGAGTGTGCATGCACCTGGGTACCTTTAGAGCATTCCAAATCCCAGAGCACACGATGGTGTTTGCTTTGTGGTTACTTGCTGTTGACAACAATGACCATCAAGAACTTCAGTTTGGAGCTGTTGAACATACAAAACCCTTTGCCCCTTTCCCGGTGCCCAACTTGGTGAGCGCCCCTGATCTAGGTTATATAAGGAGCGTGTGGTGGTAATGAAGGGCCTCTGGAGCGTCACCTTGCAAGTTATGGCTCTGGGCTGGAGGACTGGTTGGCTTCATGCATGGGGGCGCCTCATGCCTTGAATGTTCCTCATCTGGAACATGAAGGAGTCACAGTCCCAGCTCACAGGTCTTATTGGGCATTAACTGACATAAGACATGTCACATGGCTTTGTAGACTACCTGGCAAACAGTGAGCACTCAATAAGGGGATCTGTTGTGATTGTTATCATCAGTAACAGAGTGTATGCAAAAGATGCCTTCAAGCTCTTTAGACAATTCTCTCGCAATAGGGAGAAAAGCTGCAACTAATTCCCTAGGAATTGCTCATCATATTTCAATCAATAAAGTTTTCTTTTAAAAGATCTCCATACATTGAGTTATCTGGGGTTTTTTATACTTATTTATTTATTTATTTGGCTGCATTGCATCTTAATTGCTGCACTCAGGATCTTCACTGAGTTATGCAGAATCTTTCATTGTCAAGCACGTACTCTCTAGCTGTGGTGTAAAGGCGCAGTAGCTGAGGTACACTGACGTAGTTGCTCCATGGTGTGTGTGTGTGTGTGTGTGTGTGTGTGTGTCTGACTCTCTGTGACCCCATGGGCTTAGCCTGCCAGGCTACATTTTTCGTGGAATTTTCCAGGAGAGAATACTGGAGCGGGTAACCGTTCTCTTCTCCAGGGGATCTTCCCCATCCAGGGATCGAACCCGAGGTCTCCTGCATTGCAGGTGTGTTCTTTACTATCTGTACCATGAGGGAAGCTGCTCCAAGTCATGTGGGATGTTAATTCCTTCACCAGGGATCGAACCCCTGTCTCCTACATTCTTAACCACTGGACCACAGGGGAGCTCCCTATCTATTTTTTCTTAAATGAGTTATCTGCGGATGTGTGTTCATATTCTGAGGGAGATCTTAAGCTGTGTGAGAGGTGAAAGTTCTCTTCCATATTTCTTTCTCTCTCTGATACTCAAATTAGTGTTCCAGTTTCAAAGCATTAAGTGTATGATCAGTAAATCCCTAGTTTTTGAATGATTTCTTTAAATGCAAATGATATCAATGGTGAAGAACTGGAAGAAAGTAAGATTTTCTATATTAACAATTATGAAAGAATATGATTTCTTATAACAGATGTCTACTGGGTTTTTCTGAGCAGGTTTGGAAAATACCTTATTTCTGCCAAATAACGGCAGGGACATTTGTTTGAATTTGTCATTTGATATTTTTCAAATCTATATTTTCAAACCAACAGTTTGAAAAGGCAGTAGTTTGAAACATTTTAAAGGGTATGGCATTTCTATCTAGTCAGATCTCTTCAAAAATTAATTGCTAATTCTTATGTTCTCTCTCACTCTGAGTAGACTTTTATTAACCCACCAGCATTCCTGAAAAGTGACATACTGATGTTTCTCCATGTGGAGCATGAGAAATGTCCATACTGCCTGATGCCTCAGGCTTAGCAGAATGAACTCTTACATTTGCGTCCCTGCCTCCTCATTGCAGAAGAGAAAAGCTTTTACAAAATTAACTGCTTGGAAGTACATCCGACTGTTTTACAAAAGCAGATCCCATTGCTGTGGTCCTGTTAGACTTTGAAAGACTATCTCTGAGAAATGACAATTGTAGTTTCCATTTGTAGCTGTTTTTGTTTTTGTTTTATAGCGATTAAAGATGGGAGTTCCAGGTGGCACTTATATTAGGGTTCTCTTTTTATACATGAGCTCTGAGGTAATTTAACTAGGTCCTCAAAAAGATAATAAAATACATTGATTGATATTTGAAAAACAAGTCTGTTAAGTGTCCTGTAATTTCTGCAAATAGTTAAAAAAAAAAATCTTTGTAGGAAGAACTAAGCAAAGTGAGGAACCTGGTGACATGATCGTGCAGAAAGATGGATATCAAGGAAAGAGACAAGCGTTGATTGTCCACTATGATACCTTCCATGTTATCTGATTTCAGCCACACAATCCTATGAGTTTGGTGCTCTTATACCTACTTTTGAGGATAAAAAACTAAAGCTGAGAGAGGTTAAGAAATGAAACCAGGGCATTTCCAAGCTTCCAGTTCTGCTTTGAGTGACTCCATCGCCCGTGCTATCAAGACAGTGTAAATAATTCTTAAATAAAGAAAGAAAACTACAGTCAACAATCTGATCACAATATGTTTATGAAAAGCATCCTGGATTCCTAAGACTAAGGTCCCATCCAGAGAACATGTATTTAATTTTCTATTCACGAGGAAGTACCATCTTTATACTCTAAGGATTACTATTATTTAGTCACTAAATTGTGTCTGACTCTTTGCAACCCCATGGAATGCAGCACACCAAGCTTCCCTGTCCATCACCAACTCCCAGAGCTTGCTCAAACTCATGTCCATCAAGTTGGTGATGCCATATACAACCATCTCATCCTCTGTCGTCCCCTTCTCCTCCTGCCCTCAGTCTTTCCTAGCATCAGGGTCTTTTCCAGTGAGTTGGCTCTTCCCATCAGGTGGCCAAAGTATTGGAGCTTCAACCCAATGCCAGAGACTCTAAGGATAGGTAACATATATTGTCCTCTCAAATTTCCAGGTGCCCTCAGTCCTAAGGTTACCGTCCTTGAGTTCTTTATTCAGATATGACCTGTTGAAAGCAAAGATGAAATCTTAAATTTTCCATTTGACCAAGTTCAATAGTGCATGACAGTCATGAAGAAATAGTTCTCCCCACCCCTCCCCCACTCCTGGACTTTGCTCAGTATGTGCAGATTGGACAACAAAGAAATAGCAAATCTTGACTTTGTAACCTTGAAACCAGCTCATCAGCCCAGCTCTAGCACCATGCTTGCTAGATTCACCTCATTTTTCATACCGAATGCCAATCCGTGTGTACCAGCCTATTTGCCTCAAGAGTGAGAACTTTTTGAAGACAAAGATTAAACCTTTTAGTTTATTGTTTCCAGCTCCTACTTTAGTGACAAGAACATGATAGGTATTCTTTTTTTAATATAAATTTATTTATTTTAATTGGAGCTTAATTACAATATTGTATTGGTTTTGTCATGCATGATAGGTATTCTTGAATGGTGGCTTTGGGAAAGAAGGAAGGAAAAAGAAATTTGCTACATCTATATATACTTTTGTAGCATTTAGTAGAAATACTGAAAATGTAAACTCCAAAACAGAACGAAACTTTGTTTTAAAGTTACTTTGTATTTGTTAGAACTGTTACAACGCCTTGAATACATGAGGAGAATAAGGCTAAAGATTACATTATATTGAACATCTGTATATGAGACAGGCTTGACTTTATTCACATGATTCATATAAAACCAGAAAGAGAATGGGTTCAAACAGCCATCCATTTGAAGAAAACAGTTAATGTTCTGCTCCACGTGTACTGTATTGGTAGAACACATTTACTGATAAGCCATTTTCCTGATTGTTGAATTAGAACAGAACTGGTGCCATGAAACATGGTCCTTTCAAACCTGAACGTTCTTTCTCATAAATTTTCTTAACAACACACTTTAGAGTTTATGATTTTAAATTTGTAAGTTTTCTTCCAGCCTGAGGTTTCTGAGACTCTTTGAGATTCTTCACTTTAAAAGAGCTGCTTGAATATCATTCACGTTTTAACTTGAACCCTGGGACCGATGATAATAGCCAACACTATAATGAGCTCTTATTCTCCCCTAGGCACTATTCTAACCTATGAATGGATTAAGTCACTTTGTCTTCACAACAAGCCTAAGAGATTGGTGTATTTTTCTTACCATTTTAATAAGTGAGGGAACAGAGGCACAGACAAATTAAGAAGCATGCCCCAAGTCACATGGCTAATAAGTGACCAAGCTGGACCCTGAACCTATAGTCTAATTGTGTGAACTGACTCACTGTGCACACTGCTCTAGAAAGGAGCAGTGTGGGAAAATGAAGAAAGCATAGCAACAAGGAGATTGTACTAAATGCTGGAAAGGTGGTACAGCTAAACTGAGCAGGCAACCAGAGCCAGCACCCACAGTTTATTATGAAATGCAACAGCGTTAGGTGACCCCTTGAATGTATGAGTATGGCATGCTATATCCTCAGACTGTATGGCATGGATGATGGCAAATAAACCACTTTGATCCACTCGGAAGGTTTATTAGTCATTTTTGTCTCAGCAAGTGTCTGTTTGTTTTGAGTCAATGTTTTGACTGTTTGTTGCTCAAGAATACAATACTGAGAGACAAGTATTGGATAAAAGGAAAGATAGCTTTACCGAGGAAGCCAGAAGTCCCAGAGAGAAGGTGGACTCATGTCCCAAAGAACCAACTCCCCCCTGCTGATCAGGGGGTAAGAGCTTTTAAAAGGAAAAATCAGCGGTGCACGATGAAATGTGCAGGGCTATGTGTAGACCCCAGCACACTCAGGTCTGACAGTCATCTTGAAATTGGGCATGCAGTGATCTGATCAGCATCATCTTGACTTTTTCAGTATAGTTACTCTTCAGTTCCAAGGTCAGTTTGTTCCCATTTCCTTGAGTCCAGCTCTCAGAATTGTGTAAGATAGAGCAGCTGATGTCATGGGTAGGGTTTTAGTATCTACAAGGTAGCTCAAAAGATGTGGATCAGAATCTCTATAACCCTTGAGGAGGAATTCAAGGTTCCTTGACTCTGCTTAAAGGCTAAACTATTATTATTTTGTTTTCTTTGACTACTTTCCATTGATTCTGCATTTTCTCATTTCTATGATTAAATGTATTCTTAGGCTGAAGATTTTCCACAGACAAAAGGCAGGTGGAGGGCATAGTGGGGAAGTGATCTGTCCTGGGAAGACTGTTGTGTTACAGAAATGTGTGGTAGGATAAGTAAGGGTGATGTGACTTACCACATGTGAGTAGTAGTTAATAATATGATAGAACTGTAAATTTGAAAGTTGCTAAGAGAATAGATCTTCAAAATTTTCATCATAAGGAAAATCATAACAATGTATGATGTGAAAGTGTTTGTCATGCCCAACTCTTTGCGACCCCACGGACTATAGCCTACCAGACTCCTCTGTCTATGGAATTTTCCAGGCAAGAATACTGAAGTGGTTAGCCATTCCCTTCTCCAGGAGATCTTCCCAACCCAAGGATCCTACCTGAGTCTCCTGCATTATAGGTGGATTCTTTAAAGTCTGAGTCCCCAGGGACTCCCCTGGTGACTATAACTAGTCTTACTGTAGTGATCATTTCACAATATATACACAAATATCTAATCATTATTCTGAGTGTTAGTCACTTAGTCATGTCTGACTCCTTGCGACCCCATGGACTATATATAGCCCACCAGGCTCTTCTGTCCATGGAATTGTGTAGGCAAGAATGCTGGAATGGGTTGCCATTCCCTTCTCTAGGGGATCTTCCCAACCCAGGGATTGAACCAGGGTCTTCTGCCTGGCAGGCAGATTTTTTACCATCTGAGCTACCAGGGAAGCCCTAGTAAAGGTAATTTTTGTAAATTACAAAGCAAAATGTATATTTTGTTTATAATGTCAATGTTATAATGTCTTTATTCTGTTCTTTAACATCCAGTACTTTGGCCACCTCATGCAAAGAGTTGACTCATTGGAAAAGACTCTGATGCTGAGAGGGACTGAGGGCAGGAGGAGAAGGGGATGACAGAGGACGAGATGACTGGATGACATCACTGACTCGATGGATGTGAGTTTGAGTGAACTCTGGGAGCTGGTGATGGACAGGGAGGCCTGGCGTACTGCAGTTCATGGGGTCGCAAAGAGTCGGACACGACTGAGCGACTCAACTGAACTGAACTGAACAAAGTTGGATTATATCACCATTGAAAGTAAGGATTTTTCATCTTAAATTTCTCGTGGCACTCTGTATAATCCTCACACTTGATGGTCACTGTTGGATTGTAAGTGAGGTTAATAAGTGCTCAGTTGCTCAGCTGTATCTGACTGTTTTTCACTCCATGGACTGTAGCCCGCCAGGCTCCTCTGTCCATGGAATTCTCCAAGTGAGAAAGCTGGAGTGGGTTGCCATTCCCTTCTCCAGGGAATCTTCCCAACCCGGGGATCAAACCCGGGTCTCCTGTCCCGGTCTCCTGCATTGCAGACAAATTCCAGTCAAGGCACCAGTGAAATCCAATTATTATGCTGTACACCCTGAATATAATGTTAATATGTCAATTATATCTAAACTTTAAAAAAGTTTGTGGTATGGAGAAATTTCTAAAATATGTATATTTAACTTTTCAATATGGTACTTTCCTTTCAGTTTAACATGTAAGTTAGAACAGTGGTTCTCATTGGTGGGGTAGTGGTGGTGACAGCTCTTCCTACAGAGATAACATGTGTGTTCAGGATGTGACACTGTTGACACCTAGTATGTAGGGACTGAATCCTCAGCCCTCTGCCAGGCACCCAACTATCCCTCATAAGGAAGGCTGAGTTGGAAAGCATATCTAATTACCTGGACATAGAACCTAACTGTTGACATATTTTCAATCCCAGTTACGATAAACAGTGAATTTTGGGGGAACACAACTGAAGTGTAAATCTAAAGATGATTGTACTTTCTTTTGCTCTAAATTTTATAGGAGATGTTCACCATCTCTGCAGATCTCCTCACTGGTAATAACACTCTGCTCATGGTTTTTGAGTTGCTAACTAGGCATACTTACAGACCCTACATTCATTCTGACCATACAACTCAGTGCAGCTGTGCCACTGTTTCATTCCAGTTGTCTTGCTTGAACATTTACATTATGGAAACACAAATTATTTAATATAAATTAGTTTCCTTTTATCTCTTTTGTATTACAGTTTTGTTCTTATAAATTTTTTAGAGAATGAGTGTGCAGGTAGGTTAGTTACATTATGTATGAATTCCATTGCAATATTGTAAATGAGGCCACAGAAAATGATGTTTTGCAGAGGAGGTGTTGTGAGTGAGAGAATTGAGGATCCCTGAATTAAATTCCATTTGGAGCCATAAGCACCCAGAGTCATTCATTATATTCTTCAAAATTTTAGAGCCATTTTAACCTTTAATCACTTCAGAATTATCTCCTTTTTAAGTACCATGTGGTACAATTAAAATATATATACCCCCTTTATCTGTTTTGTAATTTGTTTGAGTTTCGCTAAGTCCAAAAGCAATGCAAGAATGGAGGTATCTTCCTGAGATGGTTCCTCTTATTCCTCATTTCCTGCCGCTTTCTTTTTTTTTTTTTTTTTTCTCATCTCTGAAAGAATATTGGAACCAGAATGAAGCTAATACCAATGAGCAAAAGGGCAGAGTTACTTCTTTTAAAAGAAAAGCTCACTTTTCACCATGGTAACCAGCCTGTCCTATGACAGATACACCACATGGTCCATGAAACATGAACCCTTTCAGAATACATTTCTACCAGTGCATAATGAGCTTTCACGTTAGTGTAGCAAGGACTGGAATAAGGTGACACCTGAGGTTTATTTGGGTCAAATGAGCCCTTTGATATCTTGTAAGATTTTTCTTTCAGTTTGCAAGAGATAACACTAGCATTTTATTTTTTAAAAATGCTTAATGAAAGTGAACCATATGCTATGAACACAAGGTAACCGCATTCTCCCAAGTCCTAGAAACAGCACACTTCCATTTCCTTTGAGTGTAAGGACTGAGAAAAAACCCTGCGGTTTCATCTTCTTTTTATTTCTCAGGCTGTGTACAGGATATGTATTTGTAGCTGCCTGCATACTGAAGTGAAAACAAAAACAAAAGTTAAAAGTCACAGCTGAGCATACCATGCCCATCAGTTCAGTTCAGTTCAGTCGCTCAGTCGTGTCCAGCTCTTTGCGACCCCATGAATCCAGCCAAGCCTCCCTGTCCATCACCATCTCCCGGAGTTCACTCAAACTCACGTCCATTGAGTCGATGATGCCATCCAGCCATCTCATCCTCTGTCGTCCCCTTCTCCTCCTGCCCCCAATCCCTCCCAGCATCAGAGTCTTTTCCAATGAGTCAACTCTTCGCATGAGGTGGCCAAAGTACTGAAGTTTCAGCTTTAGCATCATTCCTTCCAAAGAAATCCCAGGGCTGATCTCCTTCAGAATGGACTGGTTGGATCTCCTTGCAGTCCAGGGGACTCTCAAGAGTCTTCTCCAACACCACAGTTCAAAGGCATCAATTCTGTGGCGCTCAGCCTTCTTCACAATCCAACTCTCACATCCATACATGACTACTGGAAAAACCATAGCCTTGACTAGATGGACCTTTGTTGGCAAAGTAATGTCTCTGCTTTTGAATATGCTATCTAGGTTGGTCATAACTTTCCTCCCAAGCAGTAAGTGTCTTTTAATTTCATGGCTGCACTCACCACCTGCAGTGATTTTGGAGCCCCCCAAAATAAAGTCCAACACTGTTTCCACTGTTTGCCCATCCATTTCCCATGAAGTGATGGGATCAGATGCCATGATCTTCGTTTTCTGAATGTTGAGCTTTAAGCCAACTTTTTCACTCTCCTCTTCCACTTTCATGAAGAGGCTTTTTAGCTCCTCTTCACTTTCTGCCACAAGGGTGGTGTCATCTGCACATCTGAGGTTATTGATATTTCTCCCGGCAATCTTGATTCCAGCTTGTGCTTCTTCCAGCTCAGTGTTTCTCATGATGTACTCTGCATAGAAGTTAAATAAGCAGGGTAACAATCTACAGCCTTGACGTCCTCCTTTTCCTATTTGGAACCAGTCTGTTGTTCCATGTCCAGTTCTAACTGTTGCTTCCTGACCTGCATATAGGTTTCTCAAGAGGCAGGTCAGATGATCTGGTATTCTCATCTCTTGAAGAATTTTCCACAGTTTATAGTGATCCACACAGTCAAAGGCTTTGGCATAGTCAATAAAGCAGAAATAGATGTTTTTCTGGAACTCTCTTGCTTTTTCCATGATCCAGCAGCTGTTGGCAATTTGATCTCTGGTTCCTCTGCCTTTTCTAAAACCAGCTTGAACATCTGGAAGTTCACAGTTCATGTATTGCTGAAGACTGGCTTGGAGAAGTTTAAGCATTACTTTACTAGCGTGTGAGATGAGTGCAATTGTGCAGTAGTTTGAGCATTCTTTGGCATCTCCTTTCTTTGGGATTGGAATGAAAACTGACCTTTTCAGTCCTGTGGCCACTGCCCACAACCCTGCTCTTTTTATTATCATTATTCATTATGGTAGATAAAACCTTTGGTTTTGACTTAAATGTATGATATTTGACAAAGGACAAATACAGCAAAGGAAGAGGAAAGCCTTTTTAAATATGTATCACACCTTGGGAAGGGTAAAAATGAAACCGTTTCATTCAACTTTTAAATATCTTTTTGCCCTTTTTGCTTGGAAGCACGGTTTGTTCAGTAAGCTCTTTGTGACTATCCCTTCTAACCATAGTACTTCCTAAGTCTACTTTCCCAATGCTAGGACACTTTAAATCCATTTCTAGTACTGCAGACATGAAGTAGGTTCTTGAAGGCTCTGCTGCTGCTGCTGCTGCTAAGTTGCTTCAGTTGTGTCCAACTCTGTGCGACCCCATAGATGGCAGCCCACCAGGCTCCCTGTCCCTGGGATTCTCCAGGCAAGAACACAGGAGTGGGTTGCCATTTCCTTCTCCAATGCATGCAAGTGAAAAGTGAAAGTGATGTCACTCAGTCATGTCCGACTCTTTGCGACCCCATGGACTGCAGCCTACCAGGCTCATCCGTCCATGGGATTTTCCAGGCAAGAGTACTGGAGTGGGGTGCCATTGCCTTCTCCGTTGAAGGCTCTGTGTAACTTCAAATACAATGAATCACATAAGCAGTGATTTCTATAGCCAGATACTGATTTGTTTGCTTTAGGGCATCCAATAGGATATTAGTGGGTTTTAAGTCAACATTTTCTTTACAGTTGCAAACATCAACTTACAGTACATTGATAGTCTGGAATTGAGCTGTAAAAGAAGCTTCTTTCAAAGCTTACTTGGAAATGTAATAGAAATTAAGTATGTCACCAACTATGGAAGTAGAAATTATTCTAGAAATCCTAATGGCAAAACCATAGAATCCTGTCATATGTTTAGTCATCAGTGGAAAGTTAGGAGTTATATTTTTGTTTCTCAATCCAATTCCTCCTCCTCCTCAATCTTTCTGTTTGCATAGACCTGAATTCACAAGATTTTAAGGAGAGGGTGCAAGGAAGATAAGATTTTTACACACAATGGAAAAAGTCACTGAAAGGCAATCAGACCAGAGTCTCAGTGTATTGAGACTATGAAGATCAGAGTCATATTTTATTCGACTTTGGATCCCTTGCAGGTAGCATGGGGCTTAGTAGACATTCAGTAGATACTTGGTGAAATAAAATTATTTGGGTTATTATTATATGTGAAGCTTTTCCTATTATAATGTTAGCCTTTTGAATTATAAGAATAGTTTCACTGAGAATAATCTTACATAAGCTTATGTAACTAAGAACTAGATAATCTCTTAAAATGAATATTTAGCTACATCAAAGTATACATTCAAAACTTAAAGCATAAGAAATTTACATCTTGGCTTTAGAGATTCACATTATTATTGAATTATGCTGTGTCCATCTGCTCAAGTACTGAATATATTTAGGTTGTAGTGAGCCAAAATGAAAGATTCAATGGATTATTCATCTGCTCATGCTCTGATACATAGGAACCTTCTGATTTGTAAATTTTACCCCAAACTCATCTTTTTTTCTTTCATGATAAAGAAATTATAAAATGCACACTGGGTTAAGAATGACTTTGTGATTTTCTGCTGCTGCTGCTGCTAAGTCGCTTCAGTTGTGTCTGACTCTGTGCAACCCCATAGACGGCAGCCCACCAGGCTCCCCTGTCCCTGGGATTCTCCAGGCAAGAATACTGGAATGGGTTGCCATTTCCTTCTCCAATGCATGCAAGTGAAAAGTGAAAGTGAAGTCGCTCAGTAGAGAGAAAATGGAGCTAATAATAGAGTGAAAACTTGCTTTGATGCTGGATTTAAGAATGACTTTTTTCTCTAACATTAATATTGCAAAATGTGTATATATATTTAATTTATATGTACATATATACACATATCGAGTGTAAATGGTTCATTTCTAGATTCACGGTGCACCTAAAATTGTGATAGTCATTAAGCCTATTTACAAATACTTCTTTCAAATGATGCGTGGCTATATGACTTGCACTGGCCATTGAAATTTGAATACTGAAGTGGGTACCACTTCTGCACAGGCAAAGATACAGTATGCACTTGGCACGTTTCCTTTTTTATCCTGTCTTGATGAATATGGAAGTGTGTATTGTGATGGGTCTTATATCAATCAGGGTCTCTCTGTGACCCTGTTAAGTAGAACACCCCCTCAGGGTCCATGTTAATCCATGATGAAAATGAGTGACTTTTATGTATTCAGCATCTGAGATTTTGGTGTTTTTGTTTTCACTTGTTTTTGTTATAGCAGCGTAGCCTAACATAACCCGATATACTAAAGCTAAAATACCCATCCAGGTTATTTTTGTTTTGTACCCCTGAAGAAAAGGGCAAGTATCAGGTATAAGCATCTGTAAAGAGAATCTGAGGAAATAAAAATAAAGGATTTTAAAATCTGAGCTGCTTTGAAATGTATAGACTTTTATTTTAGGCTTTTTTTTTTTTGGTAAAATTGTCAAAAGAGAAAATAACATACAAAGACGTTTTCTTTGATTACATTGAGTATTTGGCATGCTTGATAGTTGGTGGTTATAATTTAAACTAGAAAATAACAACTACTATATTTAGAAATCATAGTTGTTTGTAGACATCTTTTAAAGCTTGTATAATATTTACATTTAGAAAGATACACTGAGCCCTAAATATCTATGTAGAGAGAAGTATTTTGACTTATGAGAAGAGTTTCATTAAATTCTTTGTGTTCTCAGTGTAAACTAGTTTTGGTCTAGGAAAGAACCAATGTATTAGATCTTCTTCTTGGCTAAGGAAAAGGCCAAAGAAAGTGGCTCTGGGGTCTTAGTGACTAAAGAGAAAGATGTTAAAAATTCAGTTCAGCAGGAAAAAAGATAGGTGAAGAATGGATCACTTCTCCTTTTCTCTATTTTTTTTTTTTCTAAATTCCTGGGCAACTCCAGGAAAATAGTTGAGAATGATGTGAGGTCAGGATTATACTGTGACAACTTTCTTGTCTTGATGATGTGAGATGTAGAACCATGGGGCTTAGGGACCACTTCAGGACATCAGTGAATTTCCAATAACCCCTTCTTGATCTGGAGCCATAATTGGTTTCCATGGTTGAATTGATTATGTGGTGATCAATTGTGAAGACTATTGTTAGGGCATCTAAAATGATTGAATCTGCTAGGTTATAGTTAATTTCATAAATATTGAATGAGCCACAGTCTGCCAAATGGCTTTGCTCAGTTTATTGGACTCACAGGAAGCAAATGGAAACTTCTTTTTATTTTTTCAGATTGAAAAGAAAAGAAAA
Organism: Ovis aries; assembly: GCF_016772045.2. Lineage (NCBI taxonomy): Eukaryota > Metazoa > Chordata > Mammalia > Artiodactyla > Bovidae > Ovis > Ovis aries. The sequence continues at coordinate 48,919,645 of NC_056062.1, forward strand.
GCTCTGTGTTAATCACTAGGTCTCAGTGAAGGTTGTTTTACTTATCTCTACTCAACAGCAATTAATTGAACAAGGTATTATACTAGATACTGTAGGGGATAGAAAGATAATCTAGGAACTTAGATTTAGAATTTAGAATCTAGCAGGAAATTATAATCTAGTTATATACCTCATCTTGATATTGCCTATGACTCAGCTCCATTGATATTTATGAGAACCTTCAAAGAATTTGGAAGTGGAAATAAGAAGATAAAACAGGTTCTTTATTATCAAAAATTTATGATGTTTTCAATTTGAAAAGTTAAAAATCCAACTCTAACCAAAATCAAAGCAATTTGGTTCCTTATCCCTACTACCCACCATCTTTCAAATGTGCATTCACCATATTCTCTGTTCCAGATTGACAAATGTAATCAGGCAGAAAATATTTTAAACTGCTTTTGTCTGTCATTAATAGTCTTGGAGTTGCAGCTGGTGAGATACCCGAAGTGACACCTTGGGTAGATTTTGATGGTTATGGAAACAAAGTAGAGTATTTTATTTTGTTGGCATGGCCTAGAATTTTCTTTTGGTAATGATCAAAATTGCTAGATAAATATGTCAGTAGAAAAGCTATTCAGATTTCAGCAAGCTAGATGCCCTCAGTATGGCGGGACTTTTGCTTGACTCAGCAGTTCCAACTAAGGAAACACAGGTTGCAGTAACAGAATCCAGAAGCCCTCCATCCCTGCCCTGATTACTTATGAAAGTTAAGTCAATTTATTTATTTATTTTTTATTTTTTAAAGTTAAAGCATTTGAATAGTTTTGAATATGATAGCAGACTGGAAGTAGCAAGTTAGGTTATAAGAAAGTTTCCTCAGTGTACTGATATTAGTTGGAAATGATGGTTGACAAACACTTGGCAACAGAAGAGAGAAAAACTGAAAAACTAATCCAAAGACAACAGATTCAACCACCTGGGACCATTTAGTGGAAGGAATTGTTTATAGTTCAGCAGCCCCTGAGGGTGCTGCCGTTTTACAGGTAATTGCAATCTGATTCTCTCACTGTCCAGGTGCAACATCAACCTCTTCCCATTAGCATCACCTCTGCACCCCTTCATAGAGCCTTTTGTGTGCTGGCCCAGCCTGCCCCGCCCACCATCATTTCTACCCACTCTGCCCTAGCTCATAATCACCTTCAAATGGATCATTATCTCTGGACCTTCTGGTTTCTTCCTCCTGAGGTCCTTCTTGCTATTTCTACTCATGTTTTAATTCTAACCCAAGTCTCTGATACTCGTAGAGTGAGTTAAGTGGCCTGCCATGCTGGGTTCCCATCATATCCTGTATGTCCTGTATGGTCTTGAGCAGGGCTTGGCCAATGATGGCCCATGGACCAAATCCAGCTTCCACCTATTTCTGTAAACAAAATGGTATTGGAACTCAGCCATGCTTATTTCTGTGCTCCTTTCACACTATAATGGCACAACTGAGCAGTTGAGATAGATACTTTTATGTCCCACAAAACAAGCAAAAATTACTGTCTGGGCTTTTATAGAAAATGTTTGCTGACTCGGCCTCAAGAGTAACACATTTACCTTGTTCATCACAGAATCTCTAATATTTGGCACAGTGTTTGCCCAAAGTAGATGTTCCATACATCTTGAAGGAATAAACTAAATATAAACACAAGGAAAATTGAAAATAATTATTTGACATCTTTCATGTGCTAGGTGCTGTCTTAGTTACTTTACACATATGCTCGTGTAATCTCCACAGTGCCCTGTGAAGTAAGGCTATTATACCCAATCTGCAGCTGAGATACTGGAGTTAAGGGTGGATAAATGATTTTTGTAAATGATACAAAGCAAGTAAAAATGGATTACCTGGAGACTTACTCAGACTTTCCTTGTAGTAAGGTGCTCTGTCTAATACAGAGAGATCGAGTATACCATGGTTGTTAAGAGAAGGATCTCACTAGGGTGCCCAATTCCAATCCTGGCTCTGCCATTTACAGCTTCTGTGACCAGAAGTCATTGAATTGCTCTGGGGCCAAATTTCCACAGATGCAGCACGTTGTTTAACTCTCCAGCCTTTGTCTCTGCAGCTAATAAATGAGATGATTTCAACCTCTCATTTAAGTGTTGTGAAATTTAAATGAGATATTATGCAAGAATTGCTTTTAGGTGCTTGGCACATTGTAAGCATTCAAGAGATATTGATCTTTGTTATTACAGAAGGTGCAGTCATTGCTGACAGCCCAGAATTTTCAAGAACTTATGTTCTATTTATAACTTACATTTACCTAATTTCAGAGAGAATTTTCAGTGGTATTTTGCTTTGTGTTCTGCATATATTCTGCAAAGATAAGAAAGCGGTTCATGATAAAGCTTTTTATTGGGTTGGCCAAAAGGTCATTCGGGTTTCTACATACCATCATAGGGAAAAGTCTGAATGACCTTTTTGGTCAACCCACTGTATTATATTTTCCGTGTTGAGCTAAAGAACTCATCTGCTGTTGCCATTGCTATTCACTATGCCTAATTTTTGGTATTTTCCAAATATCATATACATGGTATCAAAATGTGATGCCTGAATCAGCATGTGGTTTACCTCCTAAGGATTTTCTGCTGATATATTGCCTGTACTACTGGCCCCAGTGTTGCAGGAGTGCTGCCATGCATCTAGCTTATTCCCATTTTTATGTTGTCTGAAGCTGGCATGTTTTCTTTTTATAAATAACGATATCGAGCTACTGCATGAAAAACGTGCAAGTATAGAATCTACTTACAGTTTGGGTTTTTCCTTTTGTTTTGTTTTAGCTAAAGCATCTATATGTCATCAAGGCACAATAAAAAAATTTTCATAAATTTTTTTTAAAAACAAAAATCTACTACTCAATGAGAATATCCTTGCAATATAGAAGTTGGCTTTATAGTCTTTCTTTAAATCTGTCCTAGCTTCTTTATTTTTTTTTAATTTTTTAAAAATATAAATTTATTTTAATTGGAGGCTAATTACTTTATAATATTGTATTGGTTTTGCCATACATCAACAGGAATCCGCCACAGGTATACACGTGTTCCCCATCCTGAACCCCCCTCCCTCCTCCCTCCCTGTACCGTCCCTCTGGGTCCTCTCAGTGCACCAGCTTCTTTAAAGTTATACCTTACAGAGAGACTATTTTCTTCATCAGATCATTGTTAGAAAAACTTTATTGGGTGGATCAACTCGAATGATATGGTTAAGATTGTTCTGACCTCATGAGAATATGAAGGTCATGAAACCAAGGTTCTAAAATTCATCATTAATTTAAGACTACTGGAGCCAGCCAGTAGGCTCCAAGTCATAAACACTAAAAAAGAAATAAAGATCATATATTCTAGTTACAACAAATCCTGTGTTTTGGTCTTAATATTGTATTACTACCTATAAAAAGAAAGAGTATTAGCATATCATTAATTATCCTTTATATGCTTTAGTTGACAAATTAAGAGCATTTCATTAAACGTTCTCTTAATCATAATTTTATCTCTCAGTAGGAATCGATGTACTTGAATTTCACCATGTGTGTCAATTACATTGGCAGCAAAGGATTATTTTTGCCAGCAAAGGATTCTCTTTAATCAGCATTCTTTTTCATGAAGTGATCCTAGAGATAAAACTTTGATAATTAAGTTGTTAATATACATTCCAGTGGAGAGTATAAAAAAATATGATTATAAGACCTCTATCAATTAGCATTTACCTCTCATTATTTCACCAGGGCTTCCCTGGTGGCTCAGAGGTTAAAGCATCTGCCTGGAATGCAGGAGACCCGGGTTCGATCCCTGGGTCGGGAAGATCCCCTGGAGAAGGAAATGGCAACCCACACCAGTACTCTTGCCTGGAGAATCCCATGGAGGGAGGAGCCTGGTAGGCTACAGTCCATGGGGTCACAAAGAGTCGGACATGACTGAGCAACTTGACTTTCACTTTCTCGTGATTTAGAGCAATGGGAGGATTGTGAACCATGTGGATTTGAAAAAGGAGGCAGATTTAGAGGCATGGACTTTTCAACAAATGTAGGAATTGGCAGTTATAAATGTTCTTATCTTCTTTTTGATGGTGATATTGAGGTGATGAATTAAACTTCTCTAGGCTGAACATGTGACCACTTACATATGGAGTTGCAGACTCAACCCTACACTGACTGCTAGATAGCAGTTTGACTTATAATTCATGGGGTCGCAAAGAGTCGGACACGACTGAGCGACTGAATTGAACTGAACTGAATTGATGACTTAACTTCCACTAATAAATGTTTGAAGGCAGATACTCAGGCATGCTACCAAATACTGGAAACATGACTATTATCCTCACAAAGCAAATCTTAACTCCTGAAATATGTTGGTTTCTTGACCTGGATAGCTTGAAGTCTACTTTGGTATAGGACATGCTAACACAGAAACAATTTGTTGAGAGTGGTAACAATCCTAAATGATGTTGGTAGGCAACTAATGAGGAAAGGGAGTCATGAACTGAAAGCTCCACATGCATGCTAAATCACTTCAGTCATGTCTGATTCTTTGCAACCCCATGGGCTATATCCCACCAGGTTCCTCTGTCCGTGGGATTCTCCAGTCAAGAATACTGGAGTGGGCTGCCATTTCCTCATCCAGAGGATCTTCCTGACCCAGGAATTCAAACCCGTGTCTCTTACATCTCCCGCATTAGCAGGCAGGTTCTTTACCACAAGCACTACCAAATTTGTGGGTTTATTTTAACTTGCTTAGGTCCACAGAATTGCAGCTGAACTTTGGTCAACAAGCCAGTAGATGAAGCCTTGTACTTTTCCAGACAGGCTCTATTTTTGTTCATTCTGTGTGTGTGGGTGGAAGCCCTGGTAAAGCTTTGTTATCATTCCTGAAATGCAGAATGTTCTATTTAGCTTAGAAGCTCTATTCTTTGTACTAATAACTGATATTAGGCAGCTCTAGCCATTTTTAAAGCAATTTAAGAGAAAATGAACCTTGGCATTTAAGTCTTGGTAGCTGAGTGGTCTGTCGTGATTGGACTCAACTAAATCTGGGGAAGTGATCTGAATTTTGTTTTCATTCTTTTCCCTCCTTTGAGTTGCATAACACAATAAGTAGAATTTTTTCCGCTGGTATCCACTACTGAATCACTAGTAGAGTATTTGCTGCCCTGCTTAATTTTACTCAAAGGATGAATGTACATTTCAAATTATTTTGATTTCTGTCACCTGTCTTCATATTTGTTCACTTAGCTGTACATAACATCTGTGTGAGAGATTAAATGAATCATGCCATCCCATTTTATGGGTGGGTTCCAGTTATCTTTTCCAAACTATCCTGAACAGCAGTGGTATTCAGCAATAACCATTCCACTCTGACTCACAGCTTCACGGTTTGGGAATGCTGGCAGGGCATGGTTTGTCAGGTCTTCATCATATCAGGTGGCATCAACTGAGGTCAGCTGGTGAAATTCAGCTGGCAACTGTGACTGGTCTTTGCTCACAAACCTGGCACCTACATGGGAACAGCTGGAAGGCTGGAATCGTACAGGCTCCCTTCCTTTTCCGTGTAATCTTTGAGTCTTTCTACATCATCTCTCCAGTAGTACTGTCATACTTTTTATATGGCAGTTCCAGTGTACCAGAGTAAGCCTTCCAAAAAGCCCAGATGGGAACTTCAAAGCTTCTAATGACTTAGCCACAGAAATCCCAGCACATTGTGGAGATCACCCAACATCAAAGAAAGGAGGCATGAATGAACATGGCTTTCTCTAGCTGGAAGCTAGACGTCTTTCTCTAGATGGAAGGTGTATCAAAGAATTCATGGGTATCTTTAATCTGCCACAGATAATTTAGTCAATTTCATTTCCTCTGTGATTAAGCATGCCAAAGAAAGCCATACTAGTCATTGGCCATCAGGCCATATCTCCTGTAAACCGAATGTATATTCCAGCCTTCTCTTATTCCCTTCACTCAAACACATTATCTTCTGGAGTTTTACCTCTGGCATTTAGCTTCTGAACATCTCTATATAGCCTCCTAAATAGTATTCCCAAATAATTATATAGTAAATCCCCTACATACAAACAAGTTCTGTTCTGAGAGTGTGTTCATAAGTTCAATTTGTTTTTTTTTTTTAATTTAAATTTATTTATTTTAATTGGAGGCTAATTACTTTACAATATTGTATTGTATTGGTTTTGCCATACATCAACATGAATCTGCCACGGGTATACACGTGTTCCCAATCCTGAACCCCCCTCCTACCTCCCTCCCTCAGGTACCCAACAAGTACAATCGGCTGTATAGTACTGTACTGTGATAGGTTTAAAATACATCCTACACAAATAATACATAAAGAACATGAAAAGTAAACATTTTGATCTTGTAGTACAGTACTGTGAAAAGTGCAACAGGACAGTAGAACAGCTGGCATATAGGGGCACGTTCACATCTTTGAAAGTTAGCAACTTGAAGTTTGGTATGTAGGGGATATGCTGTATTAAGGCTTATGTGTGATGCGTCACTTCTCATTAACGGCTTCAAGTGGTCTCTAAGGCAGAGTCCAAATGCCTTAGCCTGATACATGAGGTCCTCCGTCATTTTTCCTCAGTCTTCTTTTCAGCCACAGTATCCCCTCTTTCTTTCCCAACACTGCCCCACCCCTGTACCACTCACTGTGTCCCACTGTGCTCTGGCCATGCTGTCTCAAACACAGCATACCCCTGCCCAGTCATGCCCCTTACTTAGCAGTTCTCTCCTCGAATATTTTAAAAATATTTTCATTTATTTATTTGGTTCTGCTGGGTCTTAGCTGTGATATGCAGGATCTTTGATCTTCATTGTGGCATTCAGGATCTTTCGTTGTGACATGTCAGATCGAGGGATGGACTCCCAACCAGAGATGGAACCCATGTCCCCTACACCGGGGGCACAGAGTCTTGGCCACTGGACTATAAAGCAAGTCCCTCCTCTTAGATATTATCCATCACCTCCATATCTCTTTACTGAAAGTGGATGTCTTATTCATCTTTCAAGGTTCCATTCACATGTCACCTGCCACACAATCTCATGCGCTTATGCCACCAGTGCAGGAGTGGGTCATGCTTTGCTGATGGTCATTTCTGATGTTTTGGAGAGGTGTCAGAGCATGGTGTTCACAAGCACGGACTCTGAGCCAGAGGGACTCCTGGTTTCACAGCTTACAGCTGTACTAGGCTGAATAGCGACCTCTGGAAATTCACCTGCTTTTGCAACCTCAGATGACCTTATTTAGACATAGGATCACTGCAGATGTAATTAGCTAAGTTCAATATGGAGTAAGGTGGCCCTTCATTCAGTATGACTGGTGTCCGTATAAGAAGAGGAGACACAGAGACAGACAGGAAAGGAAGATGATGTGAAAAGACGTGGGGAGAGCCCCATGTGACCGTGGCGGCAGAGACTGGAGTCATGTGTCTACACAAGAATTGTAGCGCAAGCTACACAAAGATCGTTGCAGCATAGGAAAAGATAGGAGAAAGACATGAAATAGCTTCTCCCCTAGAATTTGGCCCCACTGGCACCTTGATTTTAGGCTTAACAGCCTCCAGAACTGGGAGAGAATAGATATTTGTTGTTTTAAGCCACCTGGTTTGCAATACTTTGTTAGAGCTGCCCTAGGATATGAATACCTATAGGCCCTTGAGCAAGTTATGAATTCTCTCTCTGTACCTCAGTTTCTTCACCTCTAAGATGATCTTAATAGTGATTTTTAATAGGGTTTTTGTGTGAATTAAGTCAAGAGGTAGTCTCCAATCTATTTTTAATGTGTCTGTGTATGTCTTCCATTAGGATAGAGAGCATGTTGTTTGATTTTTATACCTTATTATTTTGAGAAACAGTGTGATATGGCAGAAGGAGTCAATGGCAAGAAAAACAAAAGCCCTGAGTTCAACTTCAGGATGTGGTATCCCAGTGGTAAAGAACCCACCTGCCAAGGCAAAAGAAGAGATGCAGGTTTGATCCCTGGGTTAGAAGACCCCTGGAGGAGGGCATGGCAACCCACTCCAGTATTCTTGCCTGGAGAATCCCATGGACAGAGAAGGCTGATGGGCTACAGTCCATAGGGTCACAAAGAGTCAAACACAACTGAATTGACTTAGCAGGTACATTTAAGAGCCTCCGTGTTATTTTTGAGCCTCAGTCTCCTCATCAGTAAAATGAGACAAATGATACCAATTTTGCTGGGTTGTAGGAATAAGAATTACTATATGTCTTACATATAAAAGGTCCTCAAATAATGAAAGCTATATACTTTTCCCCAAAATCACCTAGCAAAGAACCATGAACACTTTAATTGCTGAGAAATGCCTTTCAATTAGATGTATTAATTAATCCCTCAGTACCTGTTTAAGTGAACATTTTTGGCAATTCTGTATTTTTCCCCAGATCATTTTTATAGTTTTGAATTTTGTGTCCTTTCACTTAAATTCCAAAGGTCATTGCCATCAGGAATTAGAATGCTGAGGAAAGAACATGATTTTTTTTTTAAGAGTGTATCTTTCATGATTTTATGAACTAGCCATCAATCACACCTTTTCCTGTGTTCTGTGAAGGAAGAGAAAATGGTTTCCAACATTCTTGATAAGCTTTCTGTGACTGCATCTTGATGACAAGTTGGTTTTCTCTTGTTCTCATGACTTTAGCAGTAAGTCTTGCTTAGAATATTTTATTTGGCTCCTGTTGTGCTGTCACTGTGGAGACAGCCAATCAGCCTAAGTGGGGTTCGCCGTGCTGTGTGCCTCTCAAATTCGCAATAAGAAAGGACTTGCAGCGCAAGGCTGGGAGATGAGGTTAATAGAAGGAGACTGTAAAAAGTCGCTTAGGGGGAATGTCAGGAAGAAAGGCAACACCCCATCGCATTGCTGCTGCGCTTGTTAGCAAGCCTGACACAGCACAGCTGGGATGTCACGGTAATGGCAGTGCCCACAGGGTCATCTCATTCCTAGGCAGCTGGCTGGTGTCTCAGCTGCACTGGGGCTCCACACAAGACATCATTCGGGCTTTTGTGGTGGTGACAGCTTTTGGTTTTGTTCTTTGGGCCCATTTGTGTCACTAGTACAAATCTGAAACATGAAGACTTTTTTTTAGCTATGGGGAAACTCATCACGTGGCCTTAAAGAATTTTCATGGGAGAAAAAGGGAATAATTACTTCAAGTGAGCCATGTGGGCCTATTAGAACAGCTTTCTAAGTTGTTACTAAGGAAAGAAATGTCTGTCACCAGTTAGATGTTATATGCATACACTGTGAGAGGTGTATTAAGTGGAGTGTTTTTAATGCTTTGAAAACTGCTTCAGAAAGATTGTGGGGAAGCCTCTTATGTCATACAAATTAATTTACTTGCAGACCAATTTCATTGGAAAGAAATGTTCCAAATGAATCTTTTCTCCACTTTCAACTTGTCTCTGTCAAGATGTGTGTCTCAATAAAGTTGTAAATGATGGCAGGTGAGCATAAAATTATAGATAAAGCAGTAATTAAGTCAAATTTATTTTTATAGGAATATAAAAATCATAATTTTTAAGACTAGCTTTCCAACAGAAACTATAAAGATGTCATATCCCTAGTATTTCAGAATAACAAGAGGAACACTAACCTAACAATTGAAAAAAGGCAGAGGACTTGAAGTAAATTTACAAATTGATCAAGTAGTACCAAAGAAGTATAAAATGAAATAATCTGTTTTACAAATTGTATGATTGCAAAGGCTTAAGTGAAAAGAAGGCTCAGTGGGGGGTAGCCATTCCTGGTAGAGACAAGGGTGACCTGGATGGGGAAATGAGAATGATCAGAGAAGTGGGAGGAGACCAGATAACACAGAGCAGTCAGCCAATGACTTGACTGGACTTGGTTTTGACTGTAGCGGGTAGACATTAGATGGTGTTAAAGCAGGGATGTGATGAGATCTGATTCAAACTTCTAATACATCACTCTGGCTGCTGGTGGAAAGTAGACTTTAGGAAGGCAAGAGGAGAAGCAGAGAGAATGTTGGGAGGCTGTGACATAGGTAAGTGAGCCGTGCTCAGGCCTTGGATGAGAGCAGTGGAGCTGGAGATGGAGAAGCAGAGGATGTGAGTTAGAGATGCTTGCTGGTGTCAGCCTAGCAGCTGGAATATGTCTGTGTAGGCAGGAAGAAGGGAGCCCAGGAAATACCCCGAGGGCACTGCTAACTTTGAGAAGCTGAGCGGATCAAAGAAGACAGCAAAGGAGACTAACAGAAAATGACAGTTGGAGTGTGTTCCCTCAGAAGATTAGAGGAGATCTTGTTTGGAAAAGGAAAGGATGAGACACAAGTCAAGGGGCTGGATGCTAGACACCGCTATGCAGATATATTATCTCAAAGCCAGGAACCTACTCTGAGCTTCATGACCAGGCCCATCAAACTTACAGTTATCATAAGATGCCAGTCATTCAGAGATTGCCAGAGGATGGTTATAAGGAGGAGCAAAATGTACAAACAATTGATTTTCTGTAGCCATTCATGATTTGGTTCAATTACATAAAATAAGTAATTTTCTACAATGGGTATATAACTTTAAGCTTGAGAGTTATGGTGGGAAGTTAGGTGAATTGTTTCATGGAGTATTAGAATGAAGAGAAATCTTGGAGTTTATGGTTGAAAACCCCTTTAATTTTACAGATGAGGAAACTGAATCCAAAAATATTTAAGAAAAGTTATTCAGGATCACATGGCTAGTTGGTGAAAGAATCAAAGCTGTAAGCTGGGTCTGTGGTTTTTAGGCCAAGTAAGTCCTACACATACCCATACACACACTCTCTCTCCCTCTCACACATATGCACAAGTGCATACACACATATGATAACATGGTATTAGGTGATAATTATTTGCTTTTAAAAGTCGTTTTAAAAAGTAATGCTGAAAAATAATAAACTCTCTGAGAGTATTTTTCAGTTAATTTGATTTATAAAATTTCAGCTAATACTTTTCCAAGAAGTTTCTTTATAAACTATGTTACATTTGCCCTCTACAAAAAAAAAAAAAAAAACAAACAACTTTATTCCTTCTAATTCAAAAATGTAGCATAAGAGTTTTGGATTAATGTAAACACACTACTATATATATAATGTGCCTTATAGCACAGGGAACTATACCTGATATTTTATAATAACCTATAAGGGAAAAGAATCTGAAAACAAATAGATATTTATACATATATATTGAGTTGGCCAAAAAGTTCATTGGGTTTTTCCATTGAATCTTATGGAAAAATCTGAATGACCTTATTGGCCAACCCAATGTATAACTGTCACTTTGGTGCACACACAAAATTAACACAGTATTGCAAATCAACTATACTTCAATAAACAAAAAAAGAGTAAAACATGTAGCATAATAGATGTCAACATCAGGGTTTGTAATCTTATTTGTTTATTTGTTTTTCCCATTAAGTACAACAGTTTACCTACAATAAATGTTATTAATGTGTTTTCCTCAGCCTTTTTACGTGTGCTTGAACATAAGCTACAGTGAAAAGTGAAAGTGTTAGTTGCTCAGTTGTGTCCGACTTTGCGACCTCATGGACTGTAGCCTGCCAGGCTCCTCTGTCCATGAAATTCTCCAGGCAAGAATACTGGAGTAGGCAGCCATGCCCTCCTCCAGGGGATCTTCCCAATCCAGGGACTGAACCCAGGTCTTCTGCATTGCAGGCAAATTCTTTGCCATCTGAGCCACCAGACACAGATAAAATCAGAATCATACTATAAAATCTGGTATCAGGCAAAAAAGAGCAAGAAAGAAATATTTAATATTTACACTACAATGCCAGTTAGGCTCAGTTTAGTATAATTTTACTTGCAGTTCTTGGAAAATCTGTAAAATATCGTAGACCATCAAGTATCATGCACAAGTGAGCATTTATCTTCATCACTTTTCATTACAGTCTGCAATGGAATAAAACATTGTCATCTAGACATATCCAGTGTTGCCTCATTATATTCAGGGCACCATTCACCCAGAACTCTGTGATCCAGGGGCTGCAGTCTACATGGAATAGGTCCACAGTTTGCAGTCCTGGACAGCTTCCTTTTTCCTATATAAAGAAGCCTAAAAACCTAAAATAGTTTTTTCTTGCTCTGTTAAAATACAATAGATTAATTATACCTAAAAAAAAAAAAAAAGAATTTGGTGATCTTTCTATTCACAGAGTTCCTATAAGACAACAGGGAAAAATCTACACCTCAATGAAGAGGAAGCAATCAGAGCAGGGAATTGTTGGAGGGAAGAGAAGAGAAGATGACTCTTAAAGCACTTCAAATCACCTCTTGAACAGTATATGCTGTACTGAAATATGATCACCTTAGCTTCAAGGGTTTAACAGTCCAGTCTTCCTGCTTAAATTGGTGAGATCTCATCTTCTAACTGGTGTGCTGGCAAACTGGCTCCAAGCTATGAACAAAGTTTGATATAAAATCTTGACTTTTAACTATTTAATTGATGATGCTATGAAGATTCATTTCATATTTTTTCTTGTTTGTGTTTACCAAGCATTGTTTTTAAAAGCCTAGACATGAATTGATTTGTCTCTTCCTAAAATTTTCAAAACAAATCATACCTAGCAAAAGAACAGAGGTGTGATCTCTTATTGCAATTGTGGTAACAATAACACTTCTGTGTCCAACTCTGCTACCCCATGGACTGTAGCCCACCAGGCTCCTCTGTCCATGGAATTCTCCAGGCAAGGATACTGGAGTGGGTAGTCATGCTCTCCTCCAGGAGACCTTCCCGACCCAGGGATCAAACCAGTGTCTCCTGCATTATAGGCAGATTCTTTACCATCTGAGATACTGGAGAAGCCTAATAATAACATTCAGTTCAGTTTAGTTGCTCAGTCATGCCAGCTCTCTGTGACCTCATGAACTGCAGCATGCCAGGCTTACCAGTCCATCACCAACTCCTGGAGCTTGCTCAAGCACATGTCCATCGAGTTGGTGATGCCATCTAACCATCTCATCCTCTGCCATCCCCTTCTCCTCCTGCCTTCAATCTTTCCCAGCATCAGGGACTTTTCTAATGAGTCAGTTCTTTACATCAGGTGGCCAAAGTATTGGAGCTTCAGCATCAGTCCTTCCAAAGACTATTTAGGACTGATTTCTTTTAGGTTTGACTGGTTTGATCTCGTTGCACCCCAGGGGACTCTCAGGAGTCTTCTCCAGCACCACAGTTCAAAAGCATCAATTCTTCAGCACTCACCTTTTTTTATAGTCCAACTCTCACATTCCTACATGACTACTGGAAAAATTGTAGCTTTTACTATACAGATCTTTGTTAGCAAAGTAATGTCTCGACTTTTTAATATGCTTTCTAGGTTGGTCATAGCTTTTCTTCCAAGGAGGAACTGTCTTTTAATATCATGGCTGCAGTCACCATCTGCAGTTATCTTAGAGCCCAAGAAAATAAAGTCTGTCACTGTTTCCATGGTTTCCCCATCTATTTTCCATAAAGTGATGGGACCAGATGCCATGATGTTCGTTTTCTGAATGCTGAGTTTTAAGCCAACTTTTTCACTCTCCTCTTTCACTTTCATCAAAAGGCTCTTTACTTCCTCTTTGCTTTCTGCCATAAGAGTGGTATCGTCTGTATATCTGCGGTTATTGATATTTCTCCCTGTAATCTTGATTCCAGTTTGTGCTTCATCCAGCCTAGCATTTCACATGATGTACTCTGCATATAAATTAAACAAACAGGGTGATAATATACAGTCTTGACATACTCCTTTGCCGATTTGGAACCAATCCATTGCTCCATGCCTGGTTCTAACTATTGCTTCTTGACCTGCATACAGGTTTTGAAGGAGGCAGGTAAGGTGGTCTGGTATTCCCATCTCTTTAAGAATTTTCCACAGTTTGTCATGACCCATGCAGTCAAAGGCTTTCGCATAGTCAATGAAGCAGAAGTAGATATTTTTCTGTAATTCTCTTGTTTTTTCTGTGATCCAACAGATGTTGGAAAGTTAATAATAACATTAATAATAACAAAAAACTATACAGCACTTCCTATATACCAGGCATGGTTCTAAGCACTTTACAAGTATATTAACTCATCAGTCCTCAGAACCAATCATATGATCTAAGTCTATTATTAGCTCCTTTTAAAATGAAGGTAAAGGATTAAGACATCATTAAATTAAAAATAAAATCATTCCAAAAGGAAAATGAAGACAAGTCAGCAATTAGATTGGGTAAATTCATAAGACAAATGGTTTACATAACACAGGATTTTGGTAATTTAAAACATACAAAAATAAGACTGACAGCTTGGGTCATGAGAGGATAACTGGGTGACTTAGGCCAAATCCAGTGAGATCAGATTTGTAAGGAAAATGGTTTTGTCTCAAATTGGTAATGACAGACTGCCTTGGATTTAAGAAACCACCTTTAGAACATCGCTTTCGTCACTGGTACTGATTAACAGTAGATTTGCTCAAAGAATCAAGGTGTGTATGTTGAGATTACTGTAAAATCGTGTATCTGTCATTTTGTAGGGAGTATGGAGCACTGAATAAAGAGAAAGCATGTGCTATAAATCCTAAAACTGAGACCATATTTTATCTCTCAGAATGTTGTTAGTATTTTCTTATAAGTTTCTGACAATTAGGCATATGCTTGCTATTAAAACATCATTTTCAGATTTGACTGCTATTCCAAAATAGATAGCAGTATTAATTTTGCCAATACACTTACAGAGGTAACCAACATAAGGAAATCTTTTTTAATATGGATGGGGTTACTCTTGTTTCCAAAGACTTCCCGAGTGGCACAATGGTAAAGAAGCCACCTGACAATACAAAAGATGTGGGTTTGATCCCTGAGTTGGGAAGAGCCTTGGTGTCAGAAATGGCAACCTGCTCCAGTATTCTTGCCTGGAAAATTCCACGGACATAGGAGCCTTGTGAGCTACAGTCCATGGGTTGTAAAGAGTGGGACGTGACTGAGCGACCGAGCACGCATGCACACACACACACACACACACACACACATAGACTACCCTGGGATTAGGGCTGGGCTCACCACTTTCAAGCTTGCAACTCTTGGGTTTTGGAGACTCTGGCATATTGAAGTCCCATACCTGAATCTATCAACATTTAGTCATAGGTAATACTTATTTTATGCAATATATACTCTTTTAATAATCTATACTTCCTGTTATGAGAAGGGCTCCCTTGCCTTATGAATCACACATGACTCATTTGGCAACATGAATGGATGAAATCAGGTTGTGAAGACTTCTGCTTTGCAACTGGCTCTTTGCAAGTGACAGTGGAAGGGACAGCTTTCATTGCAATGAACCTTTCATTTCGTAACACCTGAAGATCATAGTATGGTTCTTTCAATTTTAACTTTTTGCTTTGTACTTGTTATGTACTAGAGTAGAAAATATTAGGCCTCAGCTCACTCCAGTTGGACTTAATATCCTAGGTGGCCAGACTTTGAGAAATCCATTACTGCCAGACTTTGAGAAATCCATTGATCTTTTCCGATCCGCTCTTTTTTCATTTGCAAATGGGGGCGATTGGATTGTGATAAGGATTAAATGATACTAATTAATTAGCAAACTAATTAATAAATGTGCCTGTAACATGTTTAAAAACTTACTAAACATTAACTATAATTTAAAGTAGAAAAAAATAACACCAGCTCACCTATTATTGAGTTCAAATGAAATGGAGCTTATAAACTTAAAAGATACTATCTGAATGTCAGGAACTCTCATATACCCAAAGCAATGTTATTATCAGTCCCATGTTTTACTTAAAACTCATCATCAATATATTCTGTGACTTTTCTCAGTACATAGCTGTTCCAACAACCCTAAGTATTCACACAGAAAACCTGACTGACTGTTGGCCTGTCCAGACTTAATTTGCTAGCATATATAAAGTTCCTTATTGTTCTGAGACTGAAGGATTCAGCCATTCTGGGTGAAGAATAACTCACAATTCACTCTACTGACCTTTTGGTAAATGTAAACGTGGACAACATCATCTTGAAAACACAGGGAAAAAAAACTTCGTTGAAGACTTGCTGATGAATTTTTAGAAGATGTTATCACATCCAATTCTTTGTCATTTCCAACTGATTAAATTTTGCTCCCATTTCTTCCTCCCTGAAGTTTTCCATCTCTTTTAAGCAAATTATTTCATGAAATGTACTATAGGGGTTTGAAACATGCTCCTCTGAAAATCTAGTTCTAATTCAAATCTTCTTAGTGAAGCTTGACACATTGAACCAGGCAGCGCCTGGCAGCCAGATGTCAGGGTCAAAGTCTAGAACAAGATAAATAGAAGCAGTTGCCTTGGGTTTTGTGGAAGTAGAATGGATGTCTGAATACTGCTGGATGAAATCATTGATTTTTCCCGAGGCGTGGATTATTTTGGTCCTTAGAACTCGTTGGCATTTTCAAGTTTTAACTTACCTAAGAATTATTTTTTTTTTTAATAAAGTGCAGTGTGAGAAAAGCTGGAATATTCTTTTAGGTAGAGTGCAGAGTTAGATTCTCTATGTTTTAACACTATTTTGGAAAATTAAACATAATGGTGTTGTTAGAGGTTATGGTTCCCTGTTGAAATAGTATCTCTATAAAGTGAATGTCATTTTATTCATACACGTGTGCACACGTGCACACACACACACAGGATTATAGAATAACAGGCAACTAAATGATAGTGGATCAAAAACTTCTCCATAGCTACATATGGACTAATTTGTTTCTGTCCCACTGTAATATTAAAATGTTTTCTACACTATGACCAGACAGAGTGAATCTGAATTTAGAAAGATAAACTGAAATTAAAGTAAAAATAGTGGATTATGAATAGGCAATTATCTTGCAGCTGAATTCAGTCATAACAGGCTAAAAAAAAAAATGGGCTATCACATTTGGCCTCTGCAAATTCCTAAGAAATATGCTACTGTGCCTGTGATGAATATGAATTTATATTCCTCAAGAAAAAGTTTTAAATACCTTTCACACTGTTATCCAATATGTGGTTGAGTCACTGACAGGTTATGATGCTTTGTGTAACGTGGTTATAAAAAATGTTTCTCATTTGCCCTATGTTTCTGCAGCATTTGACTTAAGAGAAAAAAAAAATGTGAAAATAAAATCCCTTTGCTCTGTATTAAGATCTGGCCATCTATGGAGTGTGGAGTGTGCCCAACTGGTGAGACGTACTGCCTCAGTGTCAGCATGCTGTCAGCAGTAAACTTCATCCCACTTTGGGCTGTCTTAGCCATTCTGGGATTCCTGAAACCCATATCCACACATTTGGTAGAATCGCATTGTAACCCTGATGTCATTCAACGCTGGACTTGCTAGTTGCTGTCAGTTGGTATATCAGTCTTTTATTTAGTAGAGTTCCTTTCCTCTCCCGAGGAATTCTGAACAGTCCACGTTGAAAATTCATCACCAGAATGAAGTAATGTGGCAAAGTGGTTTCTTGAGCTCTTGCAGTTATGCAAATCAGGTCTTATCCGTTCTAAATACACAGAGATTATGGGTTTAAACTCCCACACTGCCACTGAGATAATGACACCAACTCAAAGCATAAATGTGGACGATCTAATTTTAGTCAGTTGGCACAAATTCTCTTGTAGAAATGCTGCCTGTCTTCCTGGTAGGACAGGCAGGGAAATGTACCAAGTCGCACCATTGATGCTAACTAGTTTTGTTCTTGTAACAGTGTGTAATGTACAGTCTACATTAAGTAGCTCTTGTTTCTGATACCATCACAGCCTCTTCTCCCAGTGCTATTGATGGCATAAAAATAGTTTTATTAGAGATTGATTCAATGCCAAATAGGAAGGCTGCTGCTGCTACCCCTAAGTCACTTCAGTCGTGACCGAGTCTGTGCGACCCCATAGATGGCAGCCTACCAGGCTCCTCTGTCCCTAGGATTCTCCAGGCAAGAACACTGGAGTGGGTTGCCATTTCCTTCTCCAGTGCATGAAAGTGAAAACTGAAAGTGAAGGTGCTCAGTTGTGTCTGACTCTTTGCCACCCCATGGACTGTAGCCTACCAGGCTCCTCCATCCACCTTCAAACTTATTTCTGATGTATTTCTTCATTATAGCTCCTGCCATTGAAGAATTTTTGTTGGTGTTCTGAAGGGTCAATGCACAATGTTAAAGACAGGCTCAGAGAGAATTTAGGTTCAGAGTCTAGCTCTGCAAGAATAGCTCTGTGAATGCAGGCAAGGTTTGTAACTTTGAAACTTGATTTCTCTTGTTGTTAAGTGAACATTCCGCACCTGGCCATGTTGTTCTTACAACTAAACATCACCACACAGTAAAATACAGGATCAGGCATGGGAGAGATACTGGTACATGATAGTTGCAATTATTTGATATTAGTTCTTGCCCTGTTTTCTGGAGAAAGGGTGTTTATAGGGGTGCATGTTCTTGTATAGCTTAAACAGAGAGAATTGCTTCAGGGTACTTTAAATCTGCCACCTGTGACTCAAAGCCCATCTTCTACAGGTTCTGTCCTTTCTGAAACAAGTTATTTCACTTCTTGAATACTTTCTTGTTCCTACTCCATCCTGACAGAAATGTTCAGAGGAGACACTGTTTCCATGGAAACCTGGAGAGACATCATAATTACTTAGGACCACACAGTGGAACATACGACCTAGGTGATTGAATGCCAAAACACTTTTAAAGTACCAAAAATATCTAAGAAACAAGGACTGTCTTAGTCAGCTAGGGATGCCATAACAAAATTTTGTAGACAGTGTAACTTAAACAACAGAAATTTATTTCCTTAGGGTTCTGGAAGCTGGAAGTCTGAGGTCAGAGTTCCAGCATGGTTGTATTCTGTCTAATGAGAGCTCTCTTTCTGGCTAAGAAAAAATGTCACCTTCTCACTGAGCCCTCATATGGTAGAGAGAATGAGAGAGCAAACTCTGTGATGTCTTCTCTTACAAGGGCACTAATCTCATCCCGAGGACCCCATCCTCACGATCCCATCTAAACCTGATTACCTCTCACAGACTCCATCTCCAAATACTGGAGGTTAGGGCCTTACTGGATGAATTTTGGAGGAACACAGTTCGGTCTGCAGTAGCAACCATGTGTTGTCCCTGAAAAGCTCTCATGGCCAGCTGATAGGCCTGGCTGGGCAGCAGCAGCAGTTCACAACCATGAACATAACCCCTTCCCACGTAGCACTAGCTGTGAGCTGTCCCTTGAACTTCATGTTTGGAGTGGGTGGGGAAGGCACAGGGCTCTGTGGAAGACCTGGAATCTAGCCCTCAGTCTGTCTCTTACCAATGATATGCCATGGGCATATCATTTATTTTTTCCTCTGAACCTTAGTTCTCTTATCTTTTAACAAAAATCATAAGATCTCTTTTGCCTCCTTTGAGGGTGGTTGTGAGGATCAAATAGAGTGTTGTATGTGAAAGCACTTGGCAATCTGTGGTCCTGTCTTTGTGTGTGTGTGTGTTTAAAAAACCCTGCTTTTCCTGGCTCTGAAATCATGAACTGAGGGACATGCCAGGCTCAAGATAGAATACAAAACTCATCTTATGCTCCAGTATTTGGATTTTCAATTGCATGCAAAGTACCTAAGGTGCTGGGTTTTCCAAGGTTTTCCAGGTGGTGCTAGTGGTAAAGAACCCACCTGCCAATGCAGAAGACATAAGAGACAGAGGTTCGATCCCTGGGTCAGGAAGATCCCCTGGAGAAAGGCATAGCAATGCATGCCAGTATTTTTGCCTGAAAATCCCATGGCTAGAGGAACTTGGCAGGCTATAGTCCATAGCGTCGCAAAAAGTTGGACATGACTGAAGCAACTTAGTACGCATGCAAGGTGCTGGTTTAACACAGATTTCAGGACCCAAATCTAATTTTTTTGACCCATGGTAGAGCCTGGAATCTGCATGGTCACAGACATCCAGGGGATGGTTTGCATAAGCTGGTTCTTTGGTCACTTTTTGAAAAAGGCAATTCTGCCCCTTAAGAGACCAAACCACTGAGGGCTGGGTATGTTTGAGGGGGTTACTGAGAAATAATAAAGTAGAAAAGAGGTATTTATTGTAGGCTGTGAACTCTGGTTACTTGTATTATATACTAAAATTTGGAAAGTTTACAAGAAATTTACTAAGGTTTAAAAAGAAAAGATACCCTAACTTATAAATTGAATTTTCTTGGCCCACATGAAGCATACTCTTTTCAAAAAAGTGAAAAAAATAGGACTTCACTGGTGGCACAGTGGATAAGAATCCACCATGTAGCAGACATGGGTTTGATCCCTGGTCTGAGAAGATTCCACACACTGAGGAGCAACTAAGCCCGTGTGCCAAAATTACTGAGCCTCTGCGCTATAGCCGGGAGCCGCCACTACTGAAGCTCATGTGCCTAGACCCTGTGCTCTGCAACCAGAAAGGCTGCTGCAACAAGAAGCCCGTGCACCACAGTGAGGAGCAGCCCCAGCTGCCTGCAGCTGGAGAAAAGCACGCATAGCAACGAAGGTCCAGAGCAACTTAACAAGTGAATGAAAAAAAAAAAAAGAACAGATGAAAGAGGAAAGATAAGACAAACAGATTCATCCTCACTAGAGTCCTTCAGTTCACAGCTTGAAGTATCATTATCTGCTTTAATAAGTTTATAAAGTCAGTGGACAGAAGATAATTTAAGTTTCAGTCACACAGAAAATAATGTATTGCTGTTGAATGTCAGCTGCCCTGTGCGGATTGTCCCAATGATTATCCTTAGTTCTTGAAACCTAAATTTACATATTGACAAGGGTAAAAAGCTTCTCTGGGCTATTTGAAAAGATTAAGATATTTTAAAGTGCTCGGTGGACCAGTCTGTCACCCTTTCTCTTTTTTAAAATTTTGCGTTAAAGAGTTCCTTTTCAATTTACACATTTTGTCATAATTAAGTGTAGGACCTCTCTGAGTTGTCATCACTGGCTATTTCCTGGCCATTCAGATCTTTCAAGTGAAAATGTGGAATAGCAATAAAGGTAGACATGTAGTGGAAACAGAGCTGGCATTTTAAAGGTGAGATGGATTCTGGTGGTGGAAGTGGCATATTTATGAGGGGTGGAAGCTAACAACGGAAGAGTCATCTGACGCCTCCTGAGTGTGAAGAATGGCTTGCACTGGGCTTTTTTGTCTCTAAAAGTTATCGAATTTAACCACCAAAGTCAGGTATGTTCCAGAATGCCTCCATGTAAAATTCCAGTTTTTAGGCCTTTTTTTTTTCCATTCAAGTCTTTATTGAAATACTCAGTGTTGTCCTAAGAATTAATCCCACCATGTAAAAGAACCCCTCTCTCTTCCATCACATGATTTGGTTTTATTTTTGTGGCATACAGGACTGTCTGAAATTTTCCTGTTTCTTTATTCATTTACTGTCTCCCACTTCCCACTAGAATGTAAGGCTATGAGAACAGGAATTCCCTCTGTCCAGGTTATGACTCTTTCCAGCTCTTAAAGCTCCACCTGGCACAAGAAGGAAGCTTAATGAACATTTGCTTAATGTATCGGGCATGGTTGCTATGAAGGACACCACTTCCTCAGGGCTATACCTCCCGTGCTTTGCCTTATGCTGAAACGCTGGAGGAGGCTTCTAGGTGATAAGCATCTTTATAGGTTAGCACATATAGCCAGATCACTCCTGTTAAGGTCTGTATGTGTTTGTGCTTGGTCACGTCCAGCTGTTTGTGACCCATGGATTGGAGCCCGCCAGGCTCTTCTGTCCATGGGATTTTCCAGGCAAGAATACTGGAGTGGGTTGCCATTCCCTTCTCCAGGGGGTCTTCCCCATTCAGGGATCAAACCCAAGTCTCCTTCGTCTCTTGCATTGGCAGGCAGGTTCTGTACCACTGAGCCACCTGGGAAGCCCGGGTGGAGGAGGCTTGGAGGGGCTTAAATAAATTTCGTAGGTCTCAGGCTTCCTTTGTGAGCTTCCAGAATTTCTTCCTCTCCCAAAGTTCTACGTCTTCACACCCTGGGCCAGATTACAGCTCTAATGTGATTTCTGCAGATGAATTCGTGAAATAGTGACTGAATAAAAATTAATGGTTCATTGTAAAAGTGCCAACTAATGGAGAAGAGCCATGGTTTACTGTCCATTTTATTTATTTATTTATTTTATTATGGGGCTGCACCATGTGGCTTGTGGGATCTTAGTTCCCCAACCAGGGATCAAACCAGCGCCCCCTGCATTAGAAGTGGGGAGTCTTAACCACTGGACCACCAGGGAAGTCCTGGTTTATTGTCCATTTCTGTGTTTCCATTCTACTGGACTATAACTGTCAGATGCACTGGTTTCTGCTCACCTTGGAAGCTAAGTAAGGACCAAATGGTAATGGCTGGGCATGGGAACTGAATCTGCCCTTATAAGATGAGAGTCCTCTGAGCCTCTCTAGGGATGGATGGAGGAATGGGTACCACCTGATTTGGGCCCCAAAGCCCTGCCTTCCTAAAATGATGTTCCATTGGCTGCCTTCCTCTTCCATCTGAAACATACATCAGTGATCACCCAGCTCTGTTTGGGGAATTGGAGCTATAGGTGTTTCCTTTTGACACCAGGGGAGAAACTATCTTCTAGGAAAGGCTGGAGCCCCAGAACGAGATTTATGAGATTACCTATCAGTTTGTCTGGCAGTGGGTGGAGCTCTGCGATAAGGTTTGATTGAAGTGAAGTGAAGTGAATTGAAGTCGCTCAGTCGTGTCCTACTCTTTGCGACCCCATGGACTACATGTAGCCTACCAGGCTCCTCTCTCCATGGGATTTTCCAGGCAATAGTACTGGAGTGGATTGCCATTTCCTTCTCCAAGGGATCTTCCTGATCCAGGGATTGAACTCACATCTCCTGCATTGAAGGTGGATTTTTACCGCTGAATGCTTGGAAAGCCAAATGATATCTACAGAATTGGTCCAAAGCAGGGTACCCAGGCTGCAGGCAGAAGGTGGCATGAGGATGTTTTCTAGCTGAGAAACTTGGAGGCAAGGGGAGAAACAGAAAGGACACAGACCAGTTTCTAGAGCTCACAGATGTTGCCCAAGCTGACCCCACTGGTCTCAGTCATCTGGGTTTCATGCCTTCCTCTCACTTCTAAATGATCCATCTAGTGGTTTTCCCAGACACTGAATTCCCCCACATCCCTCAAAAAAAAAAATAATAATAAACAACCAATTAAAAATAGAGTGATTTTTGGCAAGTGTGGAATACAGCCTATTTTTTTAGAAAACACACACAGTGTGATCTAAGCTTCTCAGGCTCCTTGGCGAGACACCTCAATATGTGGGAGCACAGCTTTGGGGCTCACAGTCTGGAAGAGCAGCAGCGATGCAGGGAGACTTGCATCCTGCAGCCACTCCACACACGGCTTCTTTCTCTACAGCCCCTTGTGTGGCCGCATCTGTGTGACAGAGAAGCTAAAAATACCTGCCAAGATGGCGATACAGACTGACGTTATCTCCCCAGCCTGGCAAGCTGCACACCGTGGGTAAGAAAATGAGCCTAAAGCATCACAAATGATTCGAGTTTCTGGAGGACCTTGAAAGGGAGGAATCAATTCAAGATCGCACCAAATAGTACCCCCTCAACAATTTTTGAGGTCTCATACCCTTCAAATCAGGGCTTTCCCACCTGCCAGTGCAGGAGACACGGGCTTGATCCCTGGACGGGAAAGATTCCCTGGAGGAGGACATGACAATCTACTCTAGTATTCTTGGCTGGAAAATCCCATGGAAAGAGGAGTCTGGCCGGGTACAGTCCATGGGGGTCACAAAGAGCTGCACACAACTGGGAGACTAAACAACGACGACAAACACCCCTTTGAACTGGAGAAGCTCTTCTCTTTTTCTTATCAAGGAATTCACCCTAAATATTAGCTTAAATATAGGAATGTTGCTGTGTTATCATACATCCATCTCACTGATAAAAACTAGATTTTAATAAAAGATTATTTCAACCAAAATCAATGATTATGGTTTTTCTCTTGATACTGACACAAAGTACTAGAGAAAGGATTGAGTCATTTTCACTTCAAAAACATTCCTTTATTATCTTGAGATTTTATTTCATCTGAATCTTATCCTTCAAAAAAATGTGTTCCACATTTTCATGGTATACGGACACTATTAGTTTTAGGCAACAATTAAAATAACCTTCAAATCTGCAACAATAAAAGTGAGTCATTCTGTTGATGTGACGTTTTAAAGGATTTACGCATTCATTCATGGGCTGTGTTGATACTTATAGCTGTGGTGTCCAATACAGTCAATGTAGATGGTCTGAATTGAAGATGTGCTACAAGTGGAAGGTATACATTGAATTTTGAAACCTTGGTCAAAAAATAAAAAAAGAAACATGAAATACCTTGTACAAAAATGTTTATATTAATTGCATATTGAAATAAATTTTTCAGTATATTGTCTTAAAAGAAAGGTACTATTCAAATTAATGTCACTTTCTTATAGTCTTGAAATTATTGAAATGTGACATAGAAATTTTCAATTATGTGTCTTCCTATTGGCCTGTTCTGCTTTAGATAATTAAAGCTTTCTAACTACTCTACTGGGAAAACAGTTCAATAAAGCATTGCCACGGAAGAGGAGATTTAACAAGTAGCTTAGATGTTCCACTCAGAGACCTGACCAGTAAGTACCCCTCCAGCAGAAATTGGAAAGAAACATGCAGGTTTACTGTCTGTGCTGATTCGATCTTGAGTCCCTCTTCTGCAGTATCAACAATATCATTAGTGCTGAGTAGAAAGAATGAATGGACCTTAAACTCTCTGGAAATAAAGGGATTCAAATGAATGAACAAGTGCAGTAGAGAGAGGCACTGCTGTGCCCTCTTGAATTTGTCTGTGATAAATCCCAATGTCCCTTTCTAACCAAAGCATCTCTTTTGGAAGCAGTTGCTGTCCAAGGTTGTCCAGCCCTATAGTATTTTGTTTCAGATATACTAACTCAGTGCATCATGTGTTAGGCTCTTGAATGCAGAAGTGAATATCTGGATTTTTTTATTTTAATTATGCTGAAATACACATAACATAAAGAATTAGGGCAGGAAGAGAAGGGGATGACAGAGGATGAGATGGTTGAATGGCATCATCGACTCAACAGACATGAATTTGAGCAAACTCTGGGAGATAGCAAAGGACAGGGAAGCCTGGCGTGCTGCAGTCCATGAGATCACAAAGAGTTGGACCCCACTGAGTGGCTGAACAGCAACACATAACATAAAATTTACTATCTTAACCATTTTTTATTTAAGTATAGTTGATTTACAATGTTATGTTAGTTTCAGGGGTATGGTAAAGTGATTCAGTTATACATACATACATATATTCTTTTTCAGATTCTTTTCCGTTACAGTTTATTGCTACTGAATGTAGTTATTTTGGTATATGGTGCTCAGTCACTCAGTCACGTCCAACTCTTTGCGACCGAACGTTCTGTAGCCCACCAGTTTCCTTTGTCCATGGGATTTGCTTGCTGTACAGTAGGACCTTGGTTTTTTTTATTTTAACTATCGTTGTATATATATTGCAGTAATATTTAGTATAATACATTCATAATATACCACCAATCTCCAGAACTCTTTTTGTCTTGCAAAACTGAAACTCTATACCCATTACACAATGACTCCTCATTCCTCCCTATTCCCATGGCATCTGGATTGTGTCTGTCTGAGACTTTTGTTTTTCTGAGCAATCTAACCATTTTATATGTGAATATTCTAGAATAAGAAATATATTATGGTGAACATGAGTGATTCTGTACATATGACACATGAGTCTCCCTTTTATATTGATAGAAGACTGCAAATTTATGCAAATGTAATTTTCCAAAGAATCTCAGTAGAACTAAATCTCTTAACTCTTTCTGATCTGAATTTTCTATTTGTTGCGAATCATTTAAACCCAGCCTTTCAGTAACGACCAAGGCGCTTCTGCCATCTGCTGGTGTACCTGGAGGGTACGGCCACTCCATATCCCCATCTTGGTTCCCTCACACAACCCGCACCCCAGCTTCCAAACCTTTCTATTCTAAAAACTAGAAAGGTAGAACTAGCTAATGGCTCTTTCTGTTGCTTCCCACCAAGGTTTTGGTTTTGGTTTTGGTCTTGTTTTACCATAATAACAACATTACTTGACTCTTCACTCATTTCGAGTTTTTAAAATAATAAACTAGAAATAATCCAGTATCAACACCACAGTTTTAATAAAACTACAGTCTTCAATGAATTACAAAATCAAATAAAGATCTGTTGACATCCATAGCTTAAACTAATCGTCTTTGGAAATTCACTCCGCAAGTTTACTGAAAAGTTGACTAAATGTTGGAGGCTGTATTTACACGTCTGATGAGAGTGCTCATGTAAATCCAGATATATACACAGGCAGTGTTTCCTGCTTTGTTGTTATTTAATTTGCTATATTTGATTACTTATAGTTAAGTTTGCCTTTTAAAACATTAATTTGCATTATCCCTAATCTATTTGAATAAATTACCTCTAAACTATTTGAATAAATTATTTCTCCTTAGCTCATATTTAATGAATATCCACAATGGGCCAATCCCTGTGTGAAGTGTTAAGAATAAATTGATAAATTGATAAATAAACAAAATAAATCTTATTATTCCAATCTTCATGGAATGATGCACAAAGCAATAGAAACATGCCTTATAATCTTAGTAGGATTTTGTTCTGTTCTACAAAACAGGTATAAAAATCTTTGCTTGGCTTCAACAGATTATAAACATTTTAAAAATGCTTTATAAATGATTTCAAAAGAAAAACCCACCACCTCTGTAACTCATCTTATGAATATGAATTTAGACAGTCTTTTATTATTATCCAAGAATATATAGGCCAGTTGGAACACTTTTTGAGTCTAAAATATTAGGAGACATTCAGACACGTTACTAATGTAATCTACCATTATACACCACAGTTGAAATAATGTGAGTAATCTTGACCTGCTAGAAAGTCTGAGAGTAAATATTACCTTGATGACATGTGATTGAATAAACATCTTTCTACTCACGCAAAATGAAATGGGAATGAAAGTCATTTCCTCTTGTGTCAAGCCTCCAAAAGTGACTAATTTATTAATCAGAACACTTCAGACAGATTTTTAAAAATACTTAAGATACTAATGAAGAGGAATGTGAATAATCTAGATGAATAAACCCTACTGTGATGAGTAAACCCAACTTTTCTTGAAAAGTTGATCTATATTTAGCACCATGAGAATCCATAAGAATCTGATAAGAGAACCCTAATGTTTAATTGTTCTGTTCTGTATTGGGCTTCCCTGGTGGTAAAGAATCCACCTGCAATATGGGAGACCCAGGTCCGATCCCTGGTGGGAAGATCCCCTGGAGAAGGGAATGCAACTCACTCCAGTATTCTTGCCTGGATAATCAATCCCATGGACAGAGGAGCCTGAAGAGCCACAGTCCATTGGATTACAGAGTCAGATACGACTGAGCAACTAACACTTTCATTTTTGCAGTTTATGCCATAAGAAATTCTAAAGAATCTGAGAAGAGAGCCCTAATGTTCAATTGTTCTGTTCTGTACTGGAATGTTAACTCACATGTAATTTGCATGTAACAGAATTTGATCTGAAGAGGGTGGGTGCATCTCAGACCTCTATCTATTGAGGTGCTCAGTGCATCATACTTGGAGTTGGAGGAACCCTGGAGAGTCCAGTGGCATGACTCTCAGAGCCCTCGTCCCAGCACTTCTGGGACCTGGAATCTGTTTCAGCCCTTCCTGAACTAATCATATGGGCTTGTGTGAGACCCTGAATCTCCCTGAGGTTGAATTTCCCTGTGCTGATTTTATAAAAATCAGAAGAGTGTGAGAAGAAGGGAACTGGAGGTTTGGTGGTGGTGGTTGGGGTGTATCTTCATTGACTGGCTTGTTAATCATGACATTGTCTCATTGCTTCATTTCTGTTGTCAAGAGTTCTCTGCCAGTCAGCCAGCCAGAGTCAATCAATGTTGAGGTTAACTTTCTCTGGCTGTATTGATCAGATGAAACAGTTATCCCCAAAGCTGGAAGAAGTAAATACATTGCTTCTACTGACTGAGATCACAGACATGCCCATCACAGTTGAGGGGCTTTTCTCGTCTTTTGCCTTCTTGAGTTGACATGGCTCCAGGAATGCAGATTCACCTCCATCCTTGAGGAGGGCTAGATGCGAAGGATGGTAGGCATCCATGGGCTTGAGGAAGCAGACACTGAGGAAGGGATGAGGAAGAGAACTGAGGCATCATTTACTGAAACAGGGAAAGTGGAGGTGAAGGACAGGAAAGTGCAGCCTGTGAAGTGAGTTACCAGTTTGTCCTAATAGAGGGCTTGAGAACCCACACCATTTGGATTCAGCTCAGGGGACAATGAAACACCAAGAATGCTTTTACAAATGGAAGGTAGGTTGATAGAGTGTTAGGGGAAAGAAACAAGACCTTGTGAACAAGTTCTGAGGAGTGAGGCAACCAGCATGCAGGAACCTTGGACCAGATGACAGAGAGTACTCATTTGTAGCATTTCACAACATGGAGGCTGCAGTTCATTTTCGATTTGGAGAGAGGGTAAGAAATAGCTCTTAGTAATGGTGGTTTCTTCTAAGGATATTTGCTTAATTTTAATCGGAGTATACTTGCTTTAACAATGTTGTGCCAGTTTCCACTGTACAATGAAGTAAATGGGCTATAAGTTTATGTATATCCCCTCCCTCTGGTACCTCTCTCCCACCCAAGCCCACCATCCCACCCATCTAGGTATTCACAGAGCACTGAGCTGAGCTCCCTGTACTCTGCTACAGACTCCCACCAGCTAGCTATTTCACATGTGGTAGCGTATATGTATCAATTCCAATCTCCCGATTCATCCCGCCCTTCTCTCTGCCCTGCTTCTCATCCACGTATTTGTTCTCTATGTCTTCATTTCTACTCCTGCCCTGAAAATAGGTTCATTTGTATCATTTTTCTAGATTCCATATATATGTATTAATACATAATATGTGTTTCTTCTAAGGAGATTAATATGGTTTCTTCTAAGGCTATCACAGTAAATTTACACATTTCTCTCTGCTTTTCATGTTTCTCTGAAAGAAGGTATTATCAGCTGAATAAGTTTAAATCTGTCTTTGTGACAGATAATACTAAGTCTCAGAGCTGGCACTTACTTTCCTGGCTATATTCTAAGTGCATTGCTGTGACTAATTCTCACAACAACCCCTGGAGGAAGGTCTTTTTCTCTCCCTGTTTGATAGATGAGAAGTCAGGAACTCAGAGTCTCAGGTGTGAAGGGTCACGCCCACGAGAGCTGGCCCCAGAGGCACGCTGCCATTTGCATCACATGTCCAATCTGGCCACTGTTTCCTTGGTGCCCTCACAGTCACCCCTTCCCTTCACAGATGGCCAGATGCTCCAGGGCTTTTATCATCAGTTCACAAGCCTGTGTTCATTAGGTAGAGTGCTTAAGCTGGTCAGGAGCTTATCCTATAAATCACTTAACAGATAGAGAACTGAAAACCATGCCTCTTCCTTTTTTCTCTTTTCTCCACTTTAGCATATATAAATCTATCCAGTTTCTATGCTGTTCATGTTAGTAAAATATTTCAACATGAACTGTATTACAAAGGCATACTCCTTACCAGGTGGCACTAGTGGTAAAGAACCCGTCTGCCGATACAGAGAGAAGAGATGTGGGTTCGATCCCTGGGTTGGGAAGATCCCCTGGAGGAGGGTGTGGCAACCCACTCTAGTATTCTTGCCTGGAGAATCCCCATGGACAGAGGAGCTTGGCGGGCACAGTCCATGGGGTAGCAAAGAGTTAGACACTACTGAAGTGACTTAGCATGCATACACTTATTTCCCCAATATCTTTATTCTACCCATTGCCTGCTTTGCTTTCTGTGCTAGCCTCTCCTTCAACGCACATGGAGCTGGATAGTTCTCAGGCAAAACTTCTCCAGTTATCTATGCCTGAAAGAGGAAGCACTCATTTGGGGCCTTTCCTCAAAGGCTACAGCACTTTATCCTTTGTGCTTGTGGAAACACTTTCTTAACTAAAAGCATAACTTATGATTCTGTGATACATTTACAACCTCACCCCAAACTTTCTTTTTATAAACCTGAGATGGCTTTTAACAGATTATTGTTGCTCAAGATGTGTTTTAACTAAAGAATGAATTTAGTATCTACTGATCACAAAATAAAAGATTCAAAGTGTAAACTTATTTGATCACACTAGCTAGAGATGCTGGCTCGGCATTCATTTATTGGATCAGCGTATTAAGAGTTGGGATGCGCAGACTCTTAGGGCTTCCCCATGACTCCCACCTCCTGGTGTTCCCATCCTCTGTCATGCTGTCCCCTGGAGTGTGGGTGGGGCTGACTTGCTTCTAACCAATACAATGGGATGAAAGATGTACAAGATGATGTGTGTATGGTTTTGTTAACATCACAGCATCCATCTTGCTTGAGTCTCTCTCTCTCTCCCTGCTGCCTTTGAAGACCTGGACTGCCTATGTTGGGAGCCCACATGGCGAGGGGCTCATGGCAGCTCCTAGACCCAAGGAAGCTTCTGCCAATGGCTGGTAAGAAACCACAGCTTCCAGTATCACAGAATTTCCATTCTGCCAACAAAACCAGAGCCTTTTCCAGTTGAGTCTTAGTTGAGACCTCAGCACTGATTGACATCTTTATTGTAGCCTATTGAGACCCGAACCAAGGGTCTGGTCAAGCTATATCTGGACTGCTGAGCCACAGAAACTGGGAGATACTGTTTGTTGTTTGGAGTCGCTAAGTAAGATCATGGTAATTTGTTACACAGAAAGCTAGGGGCTTCCCAGGTGGTGCAGTGGTAAAGAATCATCTGCCAGTGCAGGACATGCAAGAGGCACAAGTTCAATCCCTGGGTCGGGAAGATTCCCTGGAGAAAGTTATGGCAACCCACTCCAATATTCTTGCCTGGATAATCCCATGAACAGAGGAGCCTGGCAGGCTGCAGTCCATGGATTGCAAAGACTTGGACACAACCGAGAACACATGCACACACATAGAAAGCTAACACAAGCACCTACAGGGTCCTGGATTCTGTTTTAGGTGTTGGGAATGGAGGAATGGACAAAACAATCTTCGCCCCAGGGAGCTTGCATTTGAATAATTCTAGAATGTATCCATGTTAGAAGCTTTAGTTCAAGTGAATTATAATTTCAAAGTCAAAAGTTCAGTAGCTTCAGCTAAATAAGAAAGAAAATCCGAATTTGCTTAAAATCTTTATTTTTAATGTGGCAGATAGTTTACATCTGAAGATTTTGTTTTTGGTCCAAAGGAGAGGGAAAAAAAAATTATTCTGAACAAATGCTAACATTGTATTACCAGGTGATCCTATTTAAGGAAAGACCATGAGGACAGCTTGGTCAGCTGTGGAGAGAGAAGGAGTTGTCTGCAGACTCCAGCTTCAGGATCAGAGCTCTGCAGTACCTCGTAATTTGGTCACACAGTACACAGAGCCATTTCAAAAGCAAGGTACTTAAAAGCTTAAAGACCAAACTGCCTAAAGTCGCCAGAATAAAAAAGCAATTTCAAAATTAGCCTGGAGATTCTATTTCTATAGAAAGACTACTGTCTAAAGGAACACCTAGAATCATTCTGCACCTTCGGAACATTGAAGTCACATTTATTCACCTGGCAGGCACGTTAGTTCTGCTGTCTGGGCTTGAGAGCTAAGGGGGGCAAGGTCTCAGCTTGAACCTCTACACAGGTAACCTGGTTTTATGGGCACCCCGATTCTGCCCAGCTCACAGGTCATATCCCACCATGGGTCATCCATCCAGCAGTTGTGTACTGTTAGTCTCTCGGGAAATAGGAGCCTACGCTTTATTCAGCAAACCACAAAACTAAGGCCACATTCTCTATGGAATGAATGTAAGTGTCTTTTAAAGTAAGATAAATGCATCACATTCAGAATATACTTGGGCAGCTTATATGTATATTGTGTTGCATGCAGCTAAATGGCCAATATTTGTATTGTGTGTCCAGAGGGTATGCACAGAGCTAGATCACATTGAATTCCTGGTTATTATTAACACATATGGAGCTTGCTCTAGTCAGCCTATTAAAAAGCAGAGGCATCACTTTGCTGATAAAGGTCCATATAGTCAAAGTTATGATTTTTCCAGTAGTCATGTAAGGATGTGAGAGTTGGATCATAAGAAGGCTGAGCACCAAAGAATTGATGCTTTTAAATTGTGGTGCTGGATAAGACTCTTGAGAGTTCGTTGGATACCAAGGAGATCAAACAAGTCAATCCTAAAGGAAATCAACCTGGAATATTCATTGGAAGGACTGATGCTGAAGCTGAAATTCCAATACTTCGGCCACTTGATGCAGAGTCAACTCACTGGAGAAGACCTTGATGCTGGGCAAGATTGAGGGCAGAAGAAGAGGACAAAAGAAGATGAGACAGCATCACTGAATCAATGGACATGAATCTGAGCCAGCTCCAGGAGATAGTGAAGGACAGGGAAGCCTGACACACTGTGGTCCATGGAGTCTCAAAGAGCTGGACACAACTTAGCAACTGAACAACAAGTTGAGCACTGGCTCTGTTGAGACCCTGTGCTTAGCATTTTGATATTTATTTCATTGTATTGTCTAGTATTCCTTATCTCCATTGTATGAATGAAGAAACTTAACCTCAGAGAGCCCCAGGGACATACCCAAATAACAATAAAGAGGATGTGATGGGGTCCAAATTTTCATCCAGGCAGTCTGATCTCAGAGCTGGAGCCCTCAGCCATCATATATGCTGCCTATGGTTGACATGATAAGCATGAGGCCAGAAACCATGTTCTTCCAATTGTTCCTTGTACAACCTTATGAAGGATGTCTGGGGTTGATGGGGTGGGTGTTTTTTTGTGTGTGTGTGGGGGTGGGTGTTGAATGCCTCTTTCAAACAACCCGGTTGAGGAGGAGCCGAGATGCAGACATGCATCTGATGACCCAGCACTGCTGACACAGCCAGGATAAATATGGACACTGAGGCCTGTTGTTCTGAGTAGATGACCATTGTGTGCTACTTATGAAGTATGAAAGACCACTTTACCTCCAACAGTTCCCCCATTAAATTTAATAATGCCTAATATCCAGAAGTACATTCTAAATTCCTTTACAGTGAAGCTTTGATCTCCGTGAAATTGTTCCTAGTCCTTTAACCTTATCAGTCATGTATACTTTAGTAAGAATCAGTTTAGCTCACTCTTTCATGAAAGCAGAGTTTTATGCAGAAGTGAACACAAAATTATAAGGATCCCAATAGGGATCTAGAGCAGGAGGTCACTAAGGGACAAAGACAAGTGTGGGAGGGATGGGGCATAACAACTAACAGATATGAGAAACACTTTATAAAGCTTCTGAATTTGGATTTTTCTGTACATCTCATATTTTTCCACCCTCATAGAATGTTGTAGAATGGAAACAGTACAAAGAGTCAACTGTATAGACTCTGTATAGAGTCAAAAAGCAAGGTCTAGTCAGTTCTGCTAAACACTGGTTTTGAAAACACAGTTGATACATTAGGGAACAGTGTGAGTATTTTTTGTTTTTTTCTGCATGGTTTTGGCCATGGTAAATGCTAGGTGAGTAAGGAAAACCTTACCCAGCTGAAAGGAGCTGGGTAGGACCGCACAGACATGCACACACCCCAGACCTCTGGGGATGATTTAAACGTTTTTCACAAACGTTTGTTCAGTGTTTATCACAACTGCTAGTTGTAATGGTTACAGGAGTTTAATCTTCAAGTGACTTCTTTTCTTGGCCACAGTACTTAATAAGATTCACATAATTATTAATACAGACAGATGGAGAGATGTGACAGTTCGGGAAGTTAATCAGCCACAGAATTTTTGTTCTTTTTTACTTCCAGTCCACTCCAAATCTAGAAGTCTTCATTTTTATACCTTTGGCACAATTTACGTTTCATTTTTACATTTAGTGCAGGTGCTCAAGCTGCCAGTCTATTGGCAGACCTGTGTAGGTAGCATGTGCATTTCTACCTACTGACTTGACCTCACTGATGTTTATTTTTTTAACATAATGAATAAATAAGCCAGACTTTAGATTAATGTTCTTCCTCACAGAGCAAACTGGTAGCCATATTTGTTAGCATCATTCTTTCTACCAACCTGCAGTTATTTTGGCAAATGAGGGGACAAAGGATACTTAGAGACTCTCCTTTATGTCCCAAGTCTAAGAGGAATAAGGACATTAGTGTCAGTTTCTTTGGGATGCCTTAACAAAGTGTTACAAACTGAGTGCCTTAATCCAGGGGTCCCTACCCTCTGGGATCTAATGCCTGATGATCTGCGGTGGAGCTGATGTAATAATAATTGAAATAAAGTACACAAAAAATGCAATGCAGTTGAATCATCCAGAACTCATCCTCCATTCCCCAGTCCATGGAAAAACTGTCTTCCATGAAACTGGTCCCTGATGCCGAAAAGGTTAGGGACCACGGCCTTAAAGAATAGAACAGTATTGGGTCACAGTCCTGGAGGCTAGAAGTTCTAGCTCAGGGTGTCAGCGGGATTGATTGCTTCTGGGGTGTGGGGGAGAATCTGTCCCATGTCTCTCCTGGTTTCTGATGGGTTTCTGGCCTTCTTTGGTGCTCCTTGGCTTCTGCCGTGTCACTTCCCTTTCTGCCTTCATCTTCACATGGCGTTCTTCCTGTGCGCATGTCTGTGTTCAGCTTCCTTTTGGATAAGGATGCTGCTCATAGTGAATTAGGACCCACCCCAGTGACCTCATCTTAACTTGATTACACCTGTAAAGACCCTGTTTCCAAATAGGGTCACAGTCTGAGATACTGGGGGTTAAGACTCTAACAAATCTGTGATGGGGGTGGCAGGGACATAATTCAACCCACTGCAGCATTGTAATTAAAATCGTTAAATTGTCAGACATTCATATCAATACATGAACAAATGTTTTTTGTGAAACTAGAGTTCTGACAAATAAATATTTCATTCCTTTTGAAAAAAAAAAAAAAAAGATATTCCTACTGAGGTGCTTTCATTCAGAATGGCCTGAAGGAGTTGTCGATCCATCTCAGTGCTCAGCCTTATGCCAGTTAACTCCTTTGTGTGAGAACAGCCTTAATTTCAGGATAAGGTCAACCAACCCACAGCCTATTTCTGTGTGGCCTCCAAGCCTAGAATGGTCTTCACATTTTTTAAGTGTTGAAAAAAATCAAAAGAAAAAGAATCTCTTGTGACATGTGAAAATAAAAGTCAAGTTTTCAGTGCCAATAAAGTTTTATTGGAGCATAGCTGCAGTCATTCATTTGCAAATTGTCTGACTGCCTTTGCACTCCATCGGCAGAGCTAAGGAGTTGGAAAAGAGACCATTTAGTCCACAAAGCCTACAATAATTACCATGTGCCATTTACAGAGAACTTTGCTGACCCTTGCTTTGGGATGCTAATTTTATGAACTATATACTTAAAGTCCCTGGTGGCCACCGCTGAATGACACAGCCCTACCACTGAGGCAGATAATAAGTATGATGGTGCCAACCTTGTGCTGTGAGAGAATGTTTTCATTCATCAATGATAACATCATGATTTGGCCTAATCTGTTACTATGAGAAGAATCATGCAGTTAATTAGTAAGCATTAATTAGAAAACTGAATCAATGCAGCTAATGGGCATGCTTAATATTCCACTGACAGAATTAGCTGCTAGAGATCAAAGGTGTGTTCATTACTCCCTACCCCAGGCTCTCTCCCACTATGGCAGTATTTTGTTAAATATCACCTCCACTGGGACCTGAGACTCCACATGTCTAACAACCTCCCAAGTGCTACCTAACCCCTGCAAGTCCATAGGCCACACTTTGTAGCAGGAGTTCAGACTATGAAGAAAAGGGATAGATTTCTTTCCAAACAGAAAGCTCTTATGCTTACTAATTGTGATTTTTAGATTAAATATATTTGTATTGGACTGCAAGGAGATCAAACCAGTCAATCCTAGAAGAAATCAACCTTGAAGATTCATTGGAAGGACTGTTGCTGAAGCTCCAAAACTTTGGCCACCTGATGTGAAGATCTGACTCAGTGGGAAAGACCCTGATGCTGAGAAAGATTGAAGGGAAAAGGAGAAGGGAATGACAGAGGATGAGATGGTTGATAGCATCCCTGATTCAATGGACCTTAATTTGAGCAAACTCCAGGAGACAGTGGAGAAAGAGGAGCCTCATACACTGTAGTCCATGGCGTCACAAAGAGCTGGACATGTCTTAGCGACTGAACAACAACACATGTTTGCATTACAGGGAAAGTCAAATAACTCAATTATACTTTTCTTTCTTGGCATTGGGATTCAGTGTAATTTTAATGGTGCTGTCTTCCCTCAGCAGGGGAAGAACAACTTTGAAGAAAGCCATTAGTTCTCATCAACTCAAATCTAATTAAAGAGAATAATAAGTTCATGAGAAAACACATCAAGTTCAAATTTGGATCCAAATAGGGTCCTGATGACAGGATTAGCATAAGGAAGATCATTTTTTCAAAACATTTAGGTACAATTGGAGAATGAGATGACGTATTTTGATGATTTGTGTTAATAGGGAGATGTTTGGGGTTGGACTCTAATATTCTCTTCCTTCTCTCCCTCCTCTCATCCCTTTAAAGCCACCTGGAGTTCAAAGGGAAGCCCAGAAATATGCTAGCTTTTGTTGTATTTGGGAACTGGTGTGGGCCGTGTGAATCTGAGGTCGTGGCTTTTGTGTCCATGCCCACTGGTCGGGTCTGGATGGATGGCACAAGCTTCACATTGGAGCCTCCAGATGAAGCCTCGTCCTTTCAGAATGCTTTGTGATGCCTGGTGCTCGGTGTGAGGCTGGGCATTCCTGGGGTGGTGACCACATGTCCATGTCTGTTGCCACAGGTGCACTTAAATAGGCTTCCTCTCCTCTTTGGCAGTAAGCTGCAAATCCTGATTAAGGGTAGGCAGGGGCAACAGCCAAGAGGCATGTATCTGTCACTTCTCATGATTGAAAGATTTGAGAGTGCTTCTAAAGCAATATAATTCAACTTAGGTAATTTTCTGAGTCATCAGGATTAGGTGTGGTTATCATCAAAAGGACGGAATTATGTTCCCAGTGACTTTTCAGCCTGTCACTCAGCTGAGTTTGCCTGATTGACAGAAAAAGCCCCAGAGGGAGTCCATGTGATCCTTGGGAATACGGAGCCCAGAACTGAATGAAGAGCACCTTTATGTCTCCCACTCAGATCTCACTGGATGACAATGGGAAATGCTCCTGGTCTTTGGTTTTATATCTTCACCTCTAGTATCATCAGGTCCGCCTCTTGCTATTTTTATAGGATGGAGGTCCACTGCAAAGGCATCTACACACATACATACACTACCATATTTAACTCAGCAGAAAGGGGCTAAAACTTCATTTGGGGTATGAATTATCAAAGGAAAAAGATGAGTTTGTGTGAACAAAGCATTCAGAGTAGAACAACTCCTAGCTGCCTCCCTTCTGACCAAAAGTATCATATAATCGGGGTGTTCTCTACGGTATCTGTTATCTGAGAGAGACACAGTCTGGTTTCCAACACCTTTCTTCCTACTAGTCCTGTCACTTCGGGATTAGCATGAGGAAGATACTTTGTTCAAAGTATTTAGCTACAATTGAAGAATGAGGCAATGTGTTTTAATGATTTGTGCTGATGGGGAATGTGTGTGTGCATACTGAGTTGCTTCAGTTGTGTGTGATTCTTTGTGACCCTATGGACTGTAGAAGCCTGCCAGGCTCCTCTGTCCAGGTGATTCTCTAGACAAGAACACTGGAGTGGGTTGCTTTGCCCTTCTTCAGGGGATCTTCCCCACCTAGGGATTGAACCTGCGTCTCCTACACCGCAGGCAGATTCTTTATCATTGACTGGTAAACGCAGGTTTGAGAAAGCCCTGTTGATTGGAAGACACATCCTGAATTTCCTTATTGCCTCAGTTTTGTCATCTATAAAATGGGAGCAGTAGAAATCCATCAGAAATAATTGTGTTTTGTGAGGAGATCTAATTAAGACAGTGCTCTGCACAGACACGTGCTCAGTAAAGGTTAGCTCCTATTGTAAGTTTTCTGATACTCAGAGAACATGAGACAACAGCAGTGAGATCAGA
Organism: Ovis aries; assembly: GCF_016772045.2. Lineage (NCBI taxonomy): Eukaryota > Metazoa > Chordata > Mammalia > Artiodactyla > Bovidae > Ovis > Ovis aries. The sequence goes on from NC_056062.1 coordinate 48,957,882, forward strand.
AGACATGGGTTTGAATCCTGACTCTTGGCACAAATTCAGGCCTATCACACAGTATTCTCTGTAAAACAGGGAACATAGTACCTATCTCTGATGGGTTAAGGTAAAAGGATAATTTATGAAGGTCCTGGAATTGTCTCTCAAAAAGAGGTGGTTGAAGTCTCACTCATTTTGGCAAATAAGGATTACTAAAAGGTATTAAGTGAATTGAGAGTAAGCAAACTTTTTAAAATCTAAATTAGGAACCTATTTGCAGACAACTATCTGTAATAACTGGATGTAGTTTTTCTTTAATAAGTTTAATTTAGTTGCTTATTTTTGGCTGGGCTAGTTCTTGGTTTGCTACGTTTGGGCTTTAGTTGCGGCAACCAGGAGCTCCTCTCTAGTTGCTTGGGCTTCTCATTGCCGTGGCTTCTCTTATTGCAGAGCACAGGCTCTAGGCATATGGGCTTCAGTAGTTGCAGCGCTCAAGCTCTAGAGCCCAGACTCAGTAGCTGTGGCACATAGGCTTGGTTGCTCCATTGTACGCAGGATCTTCCTGGGCCAGGGATCAAACCTGTGTTCCGTGCATTGGCAGGTGGATTCTTATCCACTGGACCACCAGAGGAGACCAGGGATGCAGTTTTCCTCTAGTGTGCTCTGATCCTTTTTCATTTGATTCAGTCAGGTTGGGATCATGACAGCAGCTTTTACTGAATGCTTTGTATACTTCATCTACCTTCACTGCAGCCAGGCAATAGTATAGTAGGGAAAGTCACGATCCCTGTTATACAGTGTGTTAGAAATCTGCACCCCAGAGAGGTTGCTGGACTCCTCTTGCCTGAGGTCGCATGGTTACCAAGAGGCAGAGGCAAAGGCTATAACCAAGTTTTCTTTGACCCAAAGACAGTGTCCTTTACTACTGCAGTGTTCTTCCTTGTATAAGTCAAGTCCTGACTTCATCTCTCAGAGCAGTCTTTATCATGACAGCTGAAATTAGGAAAGATCAGATCTTCATTTTTGTTCAAAGTAAGGAAAGCAGTCAGAGAAGAAGAATGAGCAAGGATCCAGAAAAATCAGGTACTGACCCATTTCTGCCACTGATAAGCTCTGACATGCCTTAAGGCTGAATTGCTGTCTTTCAGGCTTGACGTAATTCAGTCCGGTTCAGTGGCTTAGTCAAGGCCGACTCTTTGCAACCCCATGGACTGCAGTACGCCAGGCTTCCCTGTCCATCACCAACTCCCAGAGCTTGCTCTGCTGCTGCTAAGTCGCTTCAGTCGTGTCCGACTCTGCGACCCCATAGACGGCAGCCCACCAGGCTCCCCCATCCCTGGGATTCTCCAGGCAAGAACACAGGAGTGGGTTGCCATTTCCTTCTCCAATGCATGAAAGTGAAAAGTGAAAAGTGAAAAGTGAAAGTGAAGTCACTCAGTCGTGTCCGACTCTTCACGACCCCATGGACTACAGCCTACCAGGCTCCTCCATCCATGGGATTTTCCAGGCAAGAGTACTGGAGTGGGTTGCCATTGCCTTCTCTGAGAGCTTGCTCAAGCTCATCTAATTCCCAACTCACTTCCCTTACAGGGAGGTCTCATGGGCAATGCTGAGTTGGAAGGGGAAGTAGGGTTGATGCTCTTGCCTGGAAGGTGCATCTGCTGAGCAAGCACGTGGTTTATGTGAAGATGTTATGCTTCTTGGGGTGGTTCACATGGTTGGTAGTAATTCTGGAGCTAAAGTGTTCCTACCGTCATCACTAGGTGATGGATATGCTAGGCCTTTGACTCAGTCTCTGCTAACAGTAATCAAAGGTAGGCGAGGATGCAATGGTCTACTATACAGTATGGCCTGGGGTAACCCAGTGTTTGGTAACATTACTGGGTTAAACCAGACTGCAAAGAATAGCCCTCCTGTAAATAAACTCTATATTTTATAGTGGCTTGTATGGAGAGAGTTGGACTTCCCAGGGGGCATTAGTGGTAAAGAATCTACCTGCCAATGCAGGAGACACAGGTTCTATCCCTGGGTTGGGAAGATCCCCTGGAGGAGGGCATGGCAACCCACTCCAATATTCTTGCCTGGAGAATCCCATGGACAGAGGAGCCTGGCAGGCTACAGTCCACAGGGTCGCAAACAGTCAGACACGACTAAAGCCACTTAGCACGCATGCATGGAGAGAGTTAATCTGGTTTTCCTTGGCAAGTTGTTCTAAAGGATTTCACAGCTTAGCTCATTGCTTTTGTAAACAGCAAGTTTTTCCTCCTCCTTCTGAAGATATCTATTTTGTAGGGAAATTAGAGCTGTCAATCCATCCAGAGAGATGCAGTCATGTCACTCTTTTCTACCAGATGATCCCTGTTAGCTGATCATGAGCATGTGTGAAGGCTGGGAGACTGGAAGAAGTACAGAAGGCTCTAGAAGCAGGAGCTATGTGTGGTGTGGTTAGTGATACTTATGTGCAAACATGTGCCCCAGTGCCCATGGCTGAGCTTCCATTCTCTCCTTTCTCTGTCTCTCTCTCCCTCCCTTTCTCTTCCTTTTCTTTATTGAAATTTAGTTGATTTACAGTGTTGTGTTAGTTTCTGGTGTGCAACAAAGTGATTCAGTTATATACACATATGGCTTCCAAGGGGGTGCAGTGATAAAGACTCCACCTGCCAATGCAGGAGATACAGAAGACATGGGTTCAATCCCTGGGTCAGGAAGATCCCCTGGAGTAGGGAATGGTAACCCACCCCAGTATTCTTGCTTGGAAAATTCCATGGACAGAGGAGCCTGGCAGGCTATATAGTCCATGGGGTCACAAAGAATCAGACATGACTAACCGCACACACGCTTTTTAAATGTCTAGACTTTGGAAGTCTTGGAAGACCTTGCCAAGTCCCTCTGCTCTCATCTCCTTTACCTATAAATTCCATTTAATTGTTGAATTGCACTGATAAACATTTAACTAAAAGATTGTTAAGCCTCCAAGGCACCAAATACTTGTCATCAACCTCATGTGAAACAGTGAGGAGCCAGAGTAGATTCGGTGTTGCAGAGCCAACTGGAGACCAGATTTGAAGATAATTGAGGAGAGATATTTGAAAAAGAAGTGAACAAACTACAGAATGAGGAATAAGGTAAAGGCTTAAAGGGTCATGAGTAGCTGTTTCCCTGTTTCTTATCAACCTTGAGACTTGGGCGCTTGTGTTCTCATCTGTAGAATGGGATGATAATGATAATAATGCCAACCTTGTGTGGTTCTGAAGGCTGAGAGAGAAAAGAGTGGAAAGCAATTAGCACAGATTAATCCTAAACTCGTTTGTTATTGCTGGAATTATCACTCTTTTTCTGTGGTAGCATTTCGAGACTCTGTGAGGGATCATTTAATATCCTATGGATTTGAAATGTGTCAAAACGCATTCTTTTGTCATCTTGTCTTTTTTTCCCTTCTGTTTTTATCTTTCACATTACAGTAAAACTAAACACCCCAAACTTTTCCCCTGTAGGTATATGGAAACTTACAAAATATTAATAAACTGCTGTGAAATTATGCCTTTTGCTCTTTAATCCCTAGAAGCTATTTCCACCAAGGGCACTGGCCACAAGCTTCACAAGTTGGCCTCTCTCCAAAATAACCATGTCACAATCTCCTTCCCAGTCCCAGAAAATCCTCTTGTAGAAGCTCAGTTCTTTTAATGACTATTTCTAATGGTGCTGTTTGCTTGTGTAAGGCAAACACAAGTATTTTCAAGTAAGCCTTAAAATTTTAAGTATTGTCCAATTTCTGTCTCGTAAATGAACATACATACACACACAAGCCAGAAGTTCCCCCAAACTCCTTCAAAATCCAGTTTCAATCAATTCCTAGCCTTTTAGAGCTGGAAGAAATTTAGAAGCCTTTTGATGCCATTTTTTCTATCTTATGGCTGAAGGAATTTTATTGGAGAGGTTGGATGACCGGGCTGGACACATGGTTATTCTGAAAAACCCTGGAACTTTTCCTACTACATGACATCATTTTCTACCCTCAGATGGAAAAACTCTAAATCAAAACACCACTCATGGCTTTAGAGGATAAATGCCCCACGGAAGTACTTTGAAGGTCAACTTTCAGTTCAGTTCAGTTCAGTCACTCAGTTCTGTCTGACTCCTTGCGACCCCATGAACCACAGCATGCCAGGCCTCCCTGTCTATCACCAACTCCTGGAGCTTACCCAAACCCATGTCCATTGTGTCGGTGATGCCATCCAACCATCTCATCCTATTTTGTCCCCTTCTCCTACTGCCCTCAATCTTTCCCAGCATCAGGGTCTTTTCAAATGAGTCAGCTCTCAGCATCAGGTGGCCAAAGTATTGGAGTTTCAGCTTCAACATCAGTCCTAGATAGTATTAAATTCATCATCCAACTTATGTAGGTCACTGTATCATGTTTGAATTCTCATTATTGGCTCTAGGCATGCCCAGTGTGCAAAATGATCACCTAGACAGCTCCTTTCTTTCCATCTTTTTTTTTTTTTTTTTTTTTGGCCACATCTCATGGCTTTTGGGATCTTAGTTTCCCAACCAGGGATTGAACCTGGGTGCCCTGCAGTGGAAATGCCAAGTCCTAACCATTGGACTGCCAGGGAAGTTCCTGCAACTTCTTTCTACCTCCAGTGACAGCACAGGCTGGAAATAGGAACTGGTCTTTAAAATCTAGATGATTTCATGATTACTAAATTCATCATGATACAAAGGAAGCCAGAATTTTGGGGTCCTCTGTCTTTGAGGATGATGAACATGACCTCCCCCAGCTTAGTCTTTGTTTAGAAGAAATTTGAGCTGCACAACTCCAGATTCTGACCCAGAACTGACTGTTCATCAGTTGGTTCTACTACTCACAGTGGAAGCCCAGAAATATAAGAAACAGTCCCCAAATCTTTGATTAGACATCCACCAGTTCGGTTACTGATGACCTGCACCTCAACCTTCAGGCAGAAAAACATTTCCAGCTCTCACGTAGTCATTTATTTTAAAACTTCTTAGTAGTTAATGTTTTCTTTCTTTGGTTTGAGATTTCTCCTGCTCCCGCTGTGAGGGTTGCCTTATGTTATTATTGAACAAACAGAGCCTCTTTCCTTTGGCTTCCCCTCTGCCTTTCCCCCAGATACTCTGCTCACTAATTCTTGCCTATACAAGGTTATGCAGAGATAGGAAGGGAAAGTCTATGATTTCATCCAAGTTTGGTTCATCAGGCTTCATACTGAGTAGAGTTTGAGAGTCCTGGCTGTTTTTCTAGAATCACCAAGGGAGCAACTGAAACTAAATTTACCGTGATAATCATTTCACAATGTAAGTGAGTCGAGTCATTATACTGTACATCTTAAACTTACACAGTGCTGTATGTCAGTTATATCTCAATAAACCTGAAAGAAAAGAAAAATGCAAGTCAGTGCCAAGACCACAGCATGGACCACTTGAAGCATAATTTCACGGGGGGAGGTCCTGGCATGAATCTACTTTTAAGTTCCCCAAGTTAATCTAGAGTACAGCCAGGGTTCAGAACCACTCAGAGTTTTCCTGTGACAGCGAATTAGACTAAACATAGAAATGTGAATGGAACCCCTGAAAGGGTAGACAGATGCCACAATATCAAGTGAATGAGAGCTGATGACAGAGAAGACGGCACTGGATGTGCAGGAGTATGTCATGGCTTTTGTTTTATATTATTTTTTCAAGAGCAGGTGACCAAATGTATCATTGTGTGTGTCTAGAACTATAGCCGCAGGATGGCATAGCGGTAGTCCTGACCCATGATAAATGGGCCCCTGTTAGGCTAGATGTGGAGGAATAGAGAAATGTGTGCTTTGTCCAATAAATGGCGATCATTAACCCCAATTCTAGGATTTGCTTGCCAGTGTGATACTGACTGGGCTTCCCTGGTGGCTCAGAGGTAAAAAATCTGCGGGCAATGCAGGAGATATAGGAGATACGGGTTCTATCCCTGGGTCGGGAAGATCCCCTGGAGGAGGGCATGGCAACCCACTCCAGTGTTTTTGCTGGGAAAATCCCATGGATATAGGAGAATGGTGAGGTACTGTCTGTGGAGTGAAGAGTCGGACAGGACTGAAGCAACTAAGCATGCACACACATGATACTGACTATTCTTTGTATATTGGTCTCCTGCAACAAAGTGACTTCCCCAATAGTGGGAACAAGTCTGTCTCCAGCACCAGACACATAGTAAGAGCTAAAGATGTGCTGTGCAACGAATGAGTCAGGGAAGAATACATAGTGAGAGCTAAAGGTGTGCTGTGCAACAAATGAGTCAGGGAAGAATGAGAAAGTGAGCAGCAAAGTCTTACCCATAGGCCAGTCCTCCATTTTGCTGGGTTGTGCTTTGATTGTCAGTGACCTGGTGTCAGGATGTATTATGGAAATGAAGAGCCCAAATCCTGTCTTATCAGAGTGAAGTCCTTTAGAAAATCATATCCTGGCCTTTCAGAAAATGTTACTTTCAGTGGATATCTATAATAGTACTCAACTCAGTGGGCTGAGAACGTTAACCCTGAGGGCCATTAATTTAAAAAAAAAAAACTTCATTAAAAGTTCTATTTTTAAGCTCTATAAAATAAGATGCTAGATGAAAAAATAGAAGAAAGCCCATAAAATAACTCATAATAAAAATGTGTTCAGGACAAGGAATCTAATTACAGTATGTAGACTGTTGATGTTATGTCATCCTTGACTTCAATACAGACCAATGGTCTTTATGATTTTGGTGAAATCTTTATCTTCTAAATCCAAGGTCTTTTAAATGATGTTGTTATAAATGAATCAATTAATTCAGTTTTATATTACAAAGAGTGCAAGACCAGTCTTCACAAAAAATGTGTGGCAGAACCAATACAATATTGTAAAGTAATTAGCCTCCAATTAAAATAAATAAATTTAAATTAAAAAAAAGAAAAGGTATAAAAGCAAAAGAAGATGGTTTTAGGTGCCCTCCCGAGCTATAATCTTGGAAACTTACATAGTGATTGTTTATAGATGCTCCCCTATTGGAAGAGGCAGTGTGGCTGGGAGGCAGGATGGGGGAAAGGGTGTAGGAGGAAATTAAAGAGACAATGGGAATTACAAGAATTTCTAAAATGAAAGCAAAAGTGTAGGATATCAAACAATAGTTACCTTGTGTAGGTAACCATTCCATTCATGAGAGTGCCTGAATTCTCCCTTCTCTTCTAACAAAATTTTCTTATTTAACTAAAATTTTGAGGCATCAACATCCCATCATATGGTTTAATTTGGGGATGATTATTTTGTTTGTAATGGTTCTGCTGGTGATAATAGACTTAATTGCTCCCTACTGGAAGATGCGTGCATTTCTTCACATCCCTTAAAGTCCCATTTCTAGAACACCTTCCAATGTACTTATTTTTCTGTTTACTACCCAGGTAGGTCCAATCAAGCCCATGTATTTATTCTTAACTGTCTACTCAACAGATATGGATTATATCCGTTTATGTCAGGAAAAGAAATGGACTTTCTAGATGTCCTGACTATGTCTTGTCTCCTTGCTTAGTTATTCTCATTGCTAGTGTTTCCAGTGCTGGTGCTAAGTTGCTTCAGTTGTGCCTGACCCTTTGTGACCCCATGGACTGTAGCCCACCAGGCTTCTCTATCCATGGGGTTCTCCAGGCAAGAATACTGCAGTGGGTTGCCAGTTCCTTCACCAGGAGATCTTCCTGACACAGGGATCGAACCCATGTCTCTTAAGTCTTCTGCACTGGCAGGCGAGTTCTTTACCACTAGCGCCACCTGGGAAGCCCCAGTGCTCCCAGTGCTTATTTTATTTTATTTATTTATATATTTTGACTGGGCTGGGCCTTCGCTGCTGCGCAGGCTTTTCTCTATTTAGGAGAGTGGGCGCTACTCTTCAGTTGCAGTGCGTGGGCCTCTCATGAATGGTGGGTTCTCTCGTTGCAGGGCGTGGGCTCTTGGGCGTCCAGGCTTCATAGCTGCAGCGCATGGGCTCAGTAATTGTGGCTCCTGGGCGTTAGAGCACAGGCGGAATAGTTGTGGTGCACCGGCTTAGTTGCTCTGCAGCGTGTGGGATCGTCCTAGGTCAGGGATTGAACCTGTGTCTCCTGCATTGGCAAGCGGATTCTATATCATTGAGCCACCAGGGAAACCCGCATCGAGTCATTTTAACCTTTGTTTTTATACCATGTAAAATTAGAAACCAGTGAAATTTAGTATTTGGGGCTCTCCGTGAGAGAGCCCAAAAGAGTGTGACAGCGAGTGTGCACCGGAATTTGGTGATCAGGCTGCCTGGTCTTGAGTCTTGATACTGCTTCTCACTAACAGGAGGACTCTGGGCAAGCTCCATAACTATGACTCAGTTTCCTCATCTGTAAACTGAGCACAGTCAGGCCTCACAAGCTAGTCATGAAGGTTAGTAAAATAATGTCTTGTATAAACACTTATGCAGTGCCTGGAACAAGTGAAGAGCTGAACTGGTGCTAAGTACTAAATATAACACCAAACATTTCTCATGAAGCTATGGCATATGCATCTGTAAGCCAGAAATACTTACTCACTGAACTGTCAACTACTCATTCATCATATACTGTGAACACAGGACTGCGTTAAAACCTAGGATTTGAATGATCATTGACGTTTAATTGAGTAGGATTTAGTTATGTAAGAGGAAAAGTGCTCTCTACTGTCCAGTATCATAGCCTCTGGATATATGTGGCTATGGAACGTCTGAAAGGTGACTAGTCTGAAGTAAGATGCACTATAATTGTAAAAGCCAGATTTTAGAAAATGTATATAAAACAAGGAAAATATAATTTCATTAATTTATATTAAATTATATATTGAACTGATGGTATTTTGGATATATTGTTGAATGAAATGTATTATTATAACTAATGCCACTTATTTTTTTATACCTTTAAAATATGTGGAATCTTAAAAAAATGATGTGAGTAAACTGACAAAACAGAGAGATTCACAGATTTAGAGAACGAATTATGATTCGTGGGGAGGGGGTGGAGAGAGAATTAGGGAGTTTGGGACAGACATGTACACACTGGTATATTTAAAATGGATAACCAACAAGGACCTACAGTATGAAGTCGCTCAGTCGTGTCCGACTCTTTGCGATGCTATGGACTATAGCGAACCAGTCTTCTCTGTCCATGGGATTTTCCAGGCAAGAGTACTGGAGTGGGTTGCCTTTTCCTTCTCCAGGGGATCTTCCTGACCCAGGAATCGAACCCAGGTCTCCCGCATTGCGGGCAGACGCTTTACCTTCTGAGCCACCAGGAAAGCCAACCAACAAGGACCTACAGTACAGCACATGGAACTCTGCTCAATGTCATGTGGAAGCCTGGATGGGAGGGGAGTTTTTGAGAGAATGGATCCATGTATGTATATGACTGAGCCCCTTCACTGTTCACCTGAAACTTTCACAGCATTGTTAATAGGTTATACCTCAGTACAATGTAAAAAGTTTTTACAATGTGTGACTATTAGAAAACTTAAAATTACATAAGAGACTCTTTCTATCTCTAGTAGACAACACTATTCTGGATGGTATAGCCCATCATTGAAAAGGAAACAGTGGGGTGAGCAATGACTCAGAGAACTTCTAGTCTAGTACAGGGAAATGGCATTGATACACATGAGAAAAAACCTATGATAGTTTGCATGACCTGGTTCCTAACACCTTGGGGCTTTGAAGGCCACTGTGTCTTTTACCTGCTCAATGGGTATCCGGGAGGGACTCACAACAATATCTGTCATCACCTGAAAGCCTACCTAAGTAGCAGAGGGATTTTCTTAACCAGTTTTGAGAACTTGACAGCACTTGTCTTGTGAAGTCAGATATCAAAATAGCGAAATAAAAGTATAAGAGCCTGCTGCTGATCCTGCAATCTTCAGAGCCTTTTTGCACAGAGAACATTTTTTTTCTTTTTTGCATGGGTTTGTGTAGTACTTTTGCCAATAGAGTTGAGACATATTTTGGAGTACTTTGTTGAAAAAATATAAGATGTGAAATAAGCCTGAATGTAGAGAACTTAAAACCAAAAGAAAAAAAGGCACATTTTAAAGCTTTCAGCCTTGTCAAGAAATAGCTATTTTGTCTTTCCGATAGACGGCTTTTGAGCCTGCCAAGAAAAGGAAATGAAATTTCAACTAACCTATCAGAACTTTATTTTCCTTTCCCTATATGCCAGCTTTGAAGAGGCTGTTCTGTCTTCTGGTTCAAGACCATGCTTTCATTGTGTTTCCTGTACCATACTGGTACCCTTTCCACTCAGAGCCAGTAAACAGAACATCTTGAACCTTCAGTTTTGGAAGTAAAGAAGGGAAAAATGGAAGTAAGGATAGGAAGGACAGAATCTTTATGGAACATCTTCTGTTTGATTGAGGAGGACTGTGATGGGCTAGAAACCCCTGAAACATAATTTAAGGTGTGAAACAAGTAACCTCCTTGTCATCCAAGGATAAAAGTAACAGTATGGCACACTTTAGACCCTGTGTTTGTTTGTTTGTTCAGTCACCACCAAGTCCTGTCTGACTTTGTGACCCCTTGGACTGCAGCCCACCAGGCCTCTCTGTCCCTCACCATCTCCCAATTCATAACCACTGAATCAGTGAGGCCATCTAACCATTTCATCCTGTGCCGTCCCTTTCTCCTCCTGCCCTCAATCTTTCCCAGCATCAGGGTTTTTTCCAATGAGTTAGCTGTTCCCATGAGGTGGCCAAAATATTGGAGCTTCAGCTTCAGCATCAGTCCTTCCAATGAGTATTTAGGGTTGATTTCCTTTAGGATCGACTGGTTTGATCCTCTTGCAGTCCAAGGAACTCTAAAGTCTTCTCCAACACCACAGTTTGAAAGCACCAATTTTTTGGCACTCAGTCTTCTTTATGGTCCAGCTCTCACATCCATATGTGACTACTGGATATCAATCCCTAAATCTCCCTAATCTAGACTGATACCATTTAGTCTTTCTCCTGAGGTTTTTTCTCTCCACCTGCTTGTATGACTCACATCTTCCATGGGGAGGAAGATCCCTCCCTCTGCAGTGTGGAGCATGGCCATTCACTCTGCTAAGATGTGTTGGTCTGCCTTTTGATGAGAATACAGTGCACGTTTTTGAGGCTTACTCATCTTTTCCTTCTGAATTTGTATCACTTTTGATCACTGCTAGGTTTTACTCTTCTGGAAAATACCCTGTAATGCCATGAATCCCTAATGGGGAAATATAAAGACACTAGACACTTCCTATACAGAACTGATTTTTGAAGACAAGTGGACTTCTGTGTGAGCAAAGGAAACTACATCTGACGGAAAAACTTCTTTTTGCTCTGAGCAGAGGCCCATCGAGAAAACGTGTAAGTAGACCAACCATAGTCAGAGAAAACAATAACCCTGCAAAAACAGGCAGAATGAAGTTTAAATACAGACTTTCCCCTCATGTTCCCAGCATTTTGAAATTGGCTGAATTGGCACTACTCAAAGGAATTAACCATTATAGGTTCAGCAGTTTATACTGGTTGAACATCTGGGAAAAGAATGGCCCTTCATTCACTGCAGTGTGTGTGCAGTGAATAAATAATGATGACATATTGATCAGCCATCTAAATTTGTGTGTAAAATGTCATGTTCTTTGAAAGTGGATTTTGCGCTGTACATGAACCAAATGTTTCCATGCCCTGAAAATAATAATTCACACCAGAACTTTAAATATCCATGTGTACTGTAACCATGCCAACCATATTAGATCCTGGGTTTTTAAAACCCCACACCCCCTTCTCTTCAAATGAATACTATCTGGAATTGAACTTGACCATTCACTCTAAGATGTGTTGGTCTACCTTTTGATGAGAACACAGTGCACGTTTTTGAGGCTTACTCATCTTTTCCTTCTGAATTTGTGTCACTTTTGATCACTGCTAGGTTTTGCTCCTCTGGAAAATACTCTTTAATGCCATGAACCCCTAGTGGGAAAGTGTAAAGACGCGAGACACTTCCTATAGGGTACCGATTTTTGAAGATGAGTGGACTTCTGGATGAGCAAAGGAAATTATACCTGATGGAAAAATTTCTCTTTGCTCTAAGCAGAACAAATATCACTTTGCTTTGTTCTGGTTTTTTTGTTTGGTTTTATTTTGTTTCGCTGTGAATTATACTGCTTGATAATATTAGCTGGTTACTTACCTGATTTCTGTCCTACACCATTTAGTTACAGTTTGGCCAGTCTTGATGGTACAGGTTGAAGTTTTTTCAACAAAAGGGAAAGAAACAAAGGATGAAACATTTATTCATCTTGCAGTGTAATGTGGTGATGCCACATGCCAAACCCCAAACATAATGATATCATTGTTCCTACAGCATTAGAACAAGCTTTGCGAAACTGGAGCTGTCATATTAGAAACTGCACACATTTGTCTATAGAGCATAAATGTAGCCTTTGAGTAGAATCTTACTCAAAGTACTCTGGATATAAAGTAGATAGTAATTGCCATCCATTAAATGCTATTTAAATATGTGTCAAGCATTTGTTTGGATCTCTAGCTGTGTTGGCTCACAATTCAATCAAGATTTGTTGAGAATTTTCTACATGCCAGGTACCCTCTCCTTAAACTGTCTATTTACATAATCTCATCAGGTCTTGCTTTACCAATAAATAAACTGATATCTTGAGGAGTTAAATGGCTTGACCAAAAGAAGTGAAAGTCAAGACTCAAATCCAGGTCTGCTGACCCCAAGCTCAGGAATAGTCTTGTTGGTGCCCCTATTAGGCAAGCCAAAGGGACTGAGACAGGAATGCCCCAGATTGCAGTGGAGAAAAGCAGATGGTGGGACTTCCCTTGTGGTCAAGTGGCTAAGACTCTGTGCTCCCAATGCAGGGGGTCAGGGTTCAGTCCCTGGTCAGGGAACTAAGATCCCAGAGCCACAACTAAGCCCATGTGCTGCAACAACTGAGTTTGTACTGCAGCAAATACCAGTGCAGCCAAAATAAATAATTTTAAAATAATAATAAATAAAAACAGATTAAAAAAGAAAAGCTGATGGTGCCAGGATTTCCTACAGACTCATTAGAAATTGGAAAAATTATATTTGTGGTCTCTGTGAAATATAATTGAGTCACAGCATCATGTTGAGATTCACGGAGCCTAATCAGTACCACACCTGTACTGATTGAGTCTAGTGTGCAATGATGCAGAATCCTAGAGCCCGTCTCCTACACAAGAACCACATTTCACGGAGGCAGAGATTCATCCCTAATACTTGGCATTTCATATACTGAATACATGGGACTTCCCCAGTGGCTCAGTGGTACAGAATCCACCTGTAATACAGGAGACCTGGGTTTGATCCCTGGGTGGGGAAGATCCCCTGGAGGAGCACATGGCATCCCACACCAGTATTCTTCCCTGGAGAATCCCATGGACCGAGGAGCCTGGCAGGCTACAGTCCACAGTGTCACAGAGTCTGACATGACTGAGCAACTGAGCATGCACGCACTTACTGAATATATATTCCAGATCTCTGCCCCGTGCCACTTTACAGAAGCCTTCTTGTAGATTATATGTTCTGTGGTTGAAATATGTCCCACTTGAAGGAGCTTCAAGCTGTTCCTGGACTCTCCATAGAAGCAATTGCAAGACAGCAGTAGTGCATTTTCTGCTATCACATGCATGGTTTTATGTATATATATATATATATCTCACAACATCGGTTCTATCTTAGCAAAGTCTAGTAACAAAGCTGCCATCTTCCTTTACTGCTGAAGGCATCCCCAGAGAAAGTATTATATATAGTTCACTTTGATTCACTTGGCTTGGCTCTTAGTGATATCAAAACTTCTGGGCTCCTATTTTAGGGTAACTTATGGGTGGCCTGCTCAGCTGGAGCTTCAGATGGGACTCAGGACTGCTCTACATTCTGGCAGCTAAACTGCCTGGTGATCTCTAAATGGAAGCAGATTATGTTCTGGTGCTTCCACTCGCCAGCTTTAGGCACTCATGAATTGAACCACACCTACTTGAAGACAAATCTCCAAATGGAAATATCAGTTTCCTGCCTTTATCAAGTTTAGATACTGATCTATCAGCAACCATCTTGATTAGCAGATGACAGAGAGCATCGATGGGTCTTTCCAACTTGTAATTGGTATTCAATACATATCCTGTCTCACAGACTACAAATTGGTACATTAGGCCACCAGCCACTGGAATGTCAATTATTGTTATCTTTTTCTCTTTAGCTTTTTCATTAAAGTTAACAGCAGAATTTTACACCTTCATTTGCAAAGAGATAAAAGATCTACCAGTTTGAGTTAGGGAGTGTTTTTGAGGTGTGAATCAATTTTCTAGATATATATTTTTCTAGATATCTATAAATTTAGCATAATCTGATACAGATATATCAGAAATATTTGTATATTCAAATAGCACTGTATATTCAAATACATATGTTTAATTTATTATGAAGGCTTCCCTGGTAGCTCAGTTGGTAAAGAATCCACCTGCAATGCAGGAAACCCAACTTCAATCCCTGGGTCAGGAAGATATAATAATATATATACATAATAATATACATGTACATAATATATATACACATTGTAATATATATACATTAATATTGCTATTTGAATGTGTTTTCATTTTTGGTTGATATTTAGTGCGTCAGTTCAGTTCAGTTGGTCAGTTGTGACTGACTTTTCGCGACCCCATGAATCGCAGCACGCCAGGCCTCCCTGTCCATCACCAACACCTGGAGTCCACCCAAACCCATGTCCATCAAGTCGGTGATGCCATCCAGCCATCTCATCCTCTGTCGTCCCCTTCTCCTCCTGCCCCCAATCCCTCCCAGCATCAGAGTCTTTTCCAATGAGTCAACTTTTCGCATGAGGTGGCCAAAGTACTGGAGTTTCAGCTTTAACATCAGTCCTTCCAATGAACACTCAGGACTGATCTCCTTTAGAATGGACTGGTTGGATCTCCTTGCAGTCCAGGGGACTCTCGATAGTCTTCTCCAACACCACACTTCAAAAGCATCAATTCTTCGGTGCTTAGCTTTCTTCACAGTCCAACTCTCACATCCATATATGACCACTGGAAAAACCATAGCCTTGACTAGACAGACCTCTGTTGGCAAAGTAATGTCTCTGCTTTTGAATATGCTATCTAGGTTGGTCATAACTTTCCTTCCAAGGAGTAAGCGTCTTTTAATTTCATGGCTGCAATCACCATCTGCAGTGATTTTGGAGCCCCCCAAAATAAAGTCTGCCACTGTTTCCTCTGTTTCCCATCTATTTCCCATGAAGTGATGGGACCAGATGCCATGATCTTCGTTTTCTGAATGTTGAGCTTTAAGCCAACTTTTTCACTCTCCTCCTTCACTTTTATCAAGAGGCTCTTTTGTTCTTCTTTGCTTTCTGCCATAAGGGTGGTGTCATCTGCATATCTGAGGTTATTGATATTTCTCCCGGCAATCTTGATTCCAGCTTGGGCTTCATCCAACCTGGCATCTTGCATGATATATTCTGCATATAAGTTAAATAAGCAGGGTGACAATATACAACCTTGACATACTCCTTTCCCTATTTGGAACCACTCTGTTCCAAAGTATAAATGGAGGTCATACTTCCCCCAAATTAGGTCAAAAAGTAATTTTCAACTTCTCCAATTGGTGCTCTTATCTTCTTATATCTGTTACTCCTTCTCCAGTGAATTCCATCTAATCAGGTGATTCAGATCCAGGCAAGATTCCCACCCTTTGGCACATCCAGTGAAAGTGCCAGCAAGAAGTCACGTAAATTTTCATTAGTCACCCTTTATTTTTCATTCTTTAGAGTAGTTATAATAAAACCTGTCATTAATAAACTTAAACTTCTGCCTTAAAAAAAATTTTTTTTTATTCAGTCTTAAGAGGAAGAAATTTTGACACATGCTACAACATAGATGGCCTTTGAGAACATTATGCTAAGTGAGAGATAAGCCACACAGCGAAAGGATGAATATCATATGATTCCATTCCATTCAGATGGGGTACCTTGAGTAGGCAAATACATAAAAACAAAAAGTAGAATGATGGTTACTGTTGGGGAGGAAAAAATTGCCTTCTACTCTTCTAGGTTCTTCTGGCCAGCCTAAGAATTGAATTGCTATGAGACAGATAAACAGAAGAAAATCAAATAGAAGTTTAATATCATGGGAAATAGATGTGGAAACAGTGTCAGACTCTATCTTGGGGGGCTCCAAAATCACTGCAGATGGTGATTGCAGCCATGAAATTAAAAGATGCTTACTCCTTGGAAGAAAAGTTATGAGCAACATAGATAGTATATTCAAAAGCAGAGACATTACTTTGCCAACTAAGATCCATCCAGTCAAGGCTATGGTTTTTCCAGTAGTCATGTATGGATGGGAGAGTTGGACTGTGAAGAAGGCTGAGCGCCGAAGAATTGATGCTTTTGAACTGTGGTGTTGGAGAAGACTCTTGAGAGTCCCTTGGACTGCAAGGAGATCCAACCAGTCCATTCTGAAGGAGATCAACCCTGGGATTTCTTTGGAAGGAATGATGCTAAAGCTGAAACTGCAGTACTTTGGCCACCTCATGTAAAGAGTTGGCTCATTGGAAAAGACTCTGATTCTGGGAGGGATTGGGGGAAGGAGAAGAAAGGGACGACCGAGGATGAGATGGCTGGATGGCATCACTGACTCGATGGACGCGAGTCTGAGTGAACTCTGGGAGTTGGTGATGGACAGGGAGGCCTGGCGTGCTGCGATTCATGGTGTCGCAGAGTCGGAAATGACTGAGCGACTGAACTGAACTGAACTGATCCCTGGGAGAAACCCAGGAAACTGAGTAACTCCCCAGAATGGATGAAGCCCTAACCTTAAATACCATCTTCAACTAAAGACAGAGGAGCATGTTGGGGGTAGGGGCTTGGGAGTTCACAGGGGAGGGAGAGAGTTGAGATAGAAAAGCAAATTTTTGGTAAACAAACGTTTGCCAGACCAAGCAGAGACAGTGGGACACAAAGAGGACTCTGATCTCTAGATCCTATGGTGGGGGTAAAGTGTTTGCAACCACACCTAGCACATATTCTTTGTGGATATCTCTGTGGTAGCCCTATTCTGGAAATAGGCTGTTCATGTAAATTCTTTTAGGCAGCTAGAGGGGAAGGAGTGAAGTGAAAGTGAAAGTATTATTCACTCAGTTGCATCCAACTCTTTGAGACCTCATGGACTGCCAGGCTCCTCTGTCCATGGAATTCTCCAGGCAAGAATACTGGAGTGGGCAGCCATTCCCTTCTCCAGGGGATCTTCCTAACCCAGGGATTGAACCTGGGTCTCCTGCATTGCAGGCAGGTTCTTTACCATCATAGCCACCAAAGAAGTCTGGGAGGTAATAAGAAAAACTCTGAGTCATCTTTTTCTTAAAAATATTCAGCCTAAATGAATCTTCCTTACAAAGAGACACATTTTGGGGTTGCAAGTTTTGCTCCCTTAAATTACCAAGGGCTGACAGAAGAAGGAAATGGGAGTTAGGGTTGAATGGGAATGGAGTTTCAGACTGGGACAATGACAGCATTCTAGAGATGGATAGATGGTGATGGTTGTACCAGAGCATGAATGTACTTAATGCCACTGAACTGTATACTTAAAAAGTGGTGAAAGTGATCAATTTTATGTGATGTATATTTCACCACAATTTTTTAAAAAGTCATTCTGATATGATTTCCCTATAACTTGAGAGTTGTTGTTCTCCAAGTTCTGACAAAATTACAGACAGAGGGGGAGAATTTAAGGAGGGGACCAAAGAAAGGAAAAAAGTTAGTCATATGGTCATGTCCAACTCTTTGCGATCCCGTGGACTATAGCCTTCCCAGCTCCTGTGTCCATGGGATTCTATAGGCAAGAGTACTGAAGTGGATTGCCATTCCCTTCTCCAGGGCATCTTCCCTACCCAGGGATTGAACCTGGATCTCCTGCATTGCAAGCAGATTCTTTACTAACCAGAGCCAGTAAGGAAGCCCAAGCGCCCATTTAGTAATGTACGGTTTGGGGGATATACCTTTCCTAACTTTTTAAAATTAGTCCAAGAGTTGGGAAAATGGCATCTTCTTCCGTTTATCACAGCTCTCAACAATTCCTGATAGAGAGTCTTCGATTCTGAGAAAGATCACAGAGACACAAAATAATAATACATTTTTATAAGAAAGCATTTGAAATCTTCTAAGAAAAGATATAATGATTCTGTTTTCTTGGCTGAAGTTCCAAAACAAAAGGAGGTTGAGTAACCTTAAGATCACTCGGTAAATACAAGGGAGAACTAAAAATGGATCCCAGGATTCCCCGACCTGCCCTGCATCTCTGTAAACACACTCGCCTCATGCTTTTTTGCAGCAAGGGGATTGGCAGGATACATGAGGGACTGGCAGCATGAAGAGAATCTCCCATGTCTTAAAATAAAAACCTATAGTGGCAAAGCAAACTCTGTTACAAACGCCAACTCTGCCTCCCAGCCCAGCACTGTCTAGTGATGGAGAAGAACATGAGGAAACTGCCTTCCTTTTACTGGCTGTGTTGCCATTTCTGGATGTATTCCTCCTATTTGGATTCTTAACTGTTTGGGTCATTGGTAACTCTGCTTTCCCACTTTTAAAAAAATCGCCCTCATCGAGTTTGTCATGACTTTTTCATTGCCAAGGAAATTAAGAGACATTTAAAAATCAATTCAGTATCAACAAACACACTAGTCTTCACTTTGCTTTAAAAAAGCACACACATTCATTACAGTTCTTTAGATCCTTACTCAAAAATATCTTCAATGATATTTCAATGAAATTATATATTTCAATAAAAAAGCAAGGACTTGGTGCTGTCAGACAAAGCTGGACATGAGTTACAATGATGAAAACAGATTTTATTCACTAATTGCCGGCTCCATGCAGAATTGGGAAATGCACAGAGATAACTGGACATTTTAAAGGGAGAATGAAGGGGAAAGCTCCAGGAGAGTCAGAATTAGGATTCTGTCCTCCCAGGGACTTCTCTGATGGTCCAGTGGCTAAGACTGCACTCCCAATGCAGGGGACCCACGTTCAGTCCCCGGTCAGGGAACTAGATTCCACGTGCTACAGCGAAAGATCCCACATGCTGCAATTAAGATCCGGTGTAGCCAAATAAATAAATATTTTTTTTTTTTTAAAAAAAAGAAAAGATTCTATTCTCCTACTTCTCCCAAACTTCCTAAGGATTACAAAGGAATCCAGGTCATGGAGAGAAAGATGCTGTTGAGTTATAGAAGGTACATCTGCATCTCAAAGAAACAGGAAAGATTCACAGTTTTAAGTCCTTTTTAATAAGTACTCTGAGAAAAGGAGGTCAGGGGCTTAGTCTCAGGTTGTTACTAGAAGAAACAGTAAATCCTGTGATAGCCTTGAACTTTTCAAGGCAGGGAGTCACAAGGGGTCTGAGTCATCCAGGGATGCCACCTTGGGCTGGGAGAAGCCCTACTCAAGCTTGGTCGAGTGTCTTAGTGCAGGAGTTTGAATGGAGTGTCCGTGCCCAAGGGTTTCTGTAGTTCACAGTACTTTCTGCCCAGGGGTTTTTGTAGTTCCCAGTTCTCACAATGCTAGGTCTCTGTACCAAAGATATTATGTCTCCATAGAAAAGAATACGGTACCTGATTTGGAGGGAGCAGCAGAAAGATTGATTTTAAGCCTTGCTTTAGTTCTTCAGTGTCACATAAGCAATGAGAATCAATAGTGAGATTTGAACTGTCCTTTGATAAACACCTTGCTGACAGTTGCTTGTTTTCAGAAGATATCAGTGGTTTACTTTAGGATTAAAGTGAAAAGATTTAGCTTTTAAACTGCACAATAATACTTTTGTATCAGATGCATTAGAAATTTCAATAGATTCCTGCTGCACTGTGCATGATATATATATTTTTTTCAGATAATAGAAGATTATAGTTGGAGTAAAATGTTAATGAATGGGTGTTCCTTAATATATTCAGTTTCCATCTACTTTTATCTCACAAGCCAGAATTCTCCTCGTTAAGTAGGACATAAGATTTTTTTAGTCTATCTTGAGAAATCTATGTGGAATAATGCATATCAGAAAAGGAACGAGAAATTGCTGATTCAGAAATGACACCTGTCTAAAGAGCTTTTATAAGCAGATAGAAGACTGCATTATTTAACAGACCAAGTAGTAATATCTAAGAACCAATAGAAAACATTATATAATAGGCATTCACTTCATAAGAAATAGGTTTGCTACTAATTTGATTTGATTTGAAACTTTACATTGTACAAGGTGTTTTAAATTTGGATTGTTTTGTACTGTATACTTTTATTGTCTTTACAGAAATGTGCGTAATACAAAACTATGTCGGCTGTGTTGTTCTGTGAAAGCTTTTTTGGGGGGTCTACTTTTAAAAGAACAGATTTTCATCATATCTGATAGCCTAAGAATATGCTTTTTATTATTCCTCTGTATTTTACAGGATGGGATAAATTGTGCTTCTTTTGTCATCTTCTCATTCACAGTTCCCAGCACTATACTGTGCTGGATTTATGGGTATGGATTTTTATTTTTGAGTGATTTATCACAGACAGTCTGTTGCTTGTCTCATTCTAAACATTTCTGCAAAAGATGTGGGAACACCACCTCTGTTCACTTGCAGAATTTGATATCCTTCACTTTGCAGGAGGGAAATTGGAAGATGAGGTACCATTTAAAAGTGGTATTTCCCATTAATCATTAATAAGAGTAGACTTCAGTATACTCAAAATATGTGGGAGTAGCTTTAGTGATGGAGATGAGGAGTCAAACAAGACATGCAGCAGCCTGCTGGGAAAATCTTCCCAGGCCTCTGCCATGGACTGGATCCCATTAGAATCACAGCAGACCACTCAGCGCAGTGATCTTTTCCTCCTTGCGGGGATTCTAAACTGTTCCAAATATGATATCAAGTCAAGTGATTCAGAGAGCCACCTGGAATGACTCCAGCAGGGCCAGATCATTCCATTGCAACTAAAGGAATGACACCGCATCTCAGTAAACAGGTGGTTCTTCCCATGGTGGTGAGTCTGTTCTTGGTCAGTTGGCAATGAGAAGGCAGTGAACCTGGAAGCAGGGACTAGATAAGAGTGGTGAGTGTTCTAACCCACTTCATGTTGCTGTGGATCATAAATTAGTAAAGATCCATGGAAAGGAAAAACTACACCTAGAAATCTTTAAACAAAAATGCTGGAGTGGGTTGCCATTTCCTTCTCCAGGACATCTTCCCAACCCAGGGAATGAACCCACATCTCTTACATCTCCTGCATTGGCAGGTGGATTCTTTACCACTAGTGCCACCTGGGAAGCTCAAAATAGTCACATATGCATTTAATTCCTTAAATAAAATGTATTTTTCATGGGGCAGGAGATAATTGATATCTTGTAGCTATTTTATTTTCTCTGCCTAATCACTTTTGTGTATAGCTTGCTTTTATTTTCAGAAGTCCATTCAACTGATAATTCCAGGTTTCAGGGCTACCTTTGACAATTTTTACAAATCCAAACCTGAGGCTTCAATCTGGTGGATGCCTCAGCTCTATCCTCTAGCTCCCACTTAGTGGCTGCCTTTTTCTAATGTTAATAGTTTTACTCCTGCTCACTTGCTCTGACTTAGAACAAAAGGAGACAGGAAAGAGTTGTGTCTTTAAGTTAATGCATTTTCAAGTGCATTTCCTCATTTAATCTTTACAACAGTCTCCATTTTGCTGATGAGGAAACTGAGGTTCAGAGAGATTACAGAATTTGCTCAAACTCATGTTGACAATCTGCCTAGAGACCCGGTCCCTTGAGGCCACCTCGGCATCCTGCATCCCAAGATCTTGTCACCAATTTAGTCAACTCACTGATGAGTGGGCGTATCTGTGACAGTCTGCTTGAAAAAGAGAGGTTTCAAGATTTATAGGGTATTTTTTTTGTTGCTTATTTTTAAGGGGAAAGCCAGCATTTATCATACTTTCTAAAGAATTTATCTGTCAGTGTCTCTAAGCTTTGATGAAAACATAAAAATAAAGATATAGATGTAGAGATCCACCCCCCTCCACCAGTAAAAATGACTCAATCTCCCCAGAGACACTTTTATATTTACTCTATGGCAGCCAAAGCCTATTTAATAGACTGATACATTTGGGAACTTCAAGATAGCATTGGTGTCAAAACTGACATTAATTCTCCAAACCCTAGAATTACCGTGTCACAAGCCTGTGGGAAGTGTTGGAAAAATGCCTTTTCCTGGGCGCTGCATTCATTGAGAAAACTTTGCTGAGGAGAGTCTAGGGGATGAGGAAAAGATGAAGCATGAACCTAATGCTTTTCTTCCAGTAGAGATAGGTTCAGATTTTACCCATGATACAATTACGTAGCATGTTGCATTTTCTACCAGCTATACAAAAATAATTGTTTTTAAAAGTTCCTCTTTCTATTAACATCCAACTTGACCTACAGTTGATTAAAGTCATTAAGCAATTTTCTCTAGGAGATTCTTTCAAATGTTGCATTTCAGTGAAGATGGTGTTGGATTAAAAAGGCAGTGTGAAGTGGAATTATGAATTTGAAGAACTTACCATCCAATGCTAAAACAACTCATTAAACCCCTACTGTTAAAGATTACTTGACTTTAATGTCCACAGAGACTTTCTAACGCCCAAAGTCAATGAAGGCATCCCTGAGCCACACAAACCAGTGATAAAAGGCACAGCAGTGACTTGGCTCTAGGCCCAGGTGTGGTTCATCCACTATAAATTTCACTAGATAATCACACTCAATTCCAAGCACCTTTTGAACATTACTTTTATTTTTAATTTAGGTGTTGGATTCATCTCTGATCCATATCTGATCGATCAACTTTACACATTTAGAGGGAAATGTAATGAAAATTTATTACATTATTTTAAGATACATTAATGCTAGAAAAGAGTTGATTAGAAAGTAACCCCTATTTTAGTATAGGCAACTTTCTACTCAGACTCTCTATTTGGATGTTTAACGGGTATCTCAAAGGAAATAGGAAAGAAGTAGCCTTTGAATCCATCACTACTCCACACAGACACACCAGATGGGTATTATTCCATTTGCCCCATCTTAGTAAATGATGTCACACAGTGACTCAAATCAAAAAAGTAATAAAACATTCTTGACTCTCCTGTCTCTCACTCTGAATGGTAGTAATTCCACCAATTCTGCCTCATAATTGACTTTTTAACCTTTTTTCAGTACCTTCTTGGGCTTCTCCAATAGTTCATGGAATAAAGAATCCACCGACAAAGCAGGAGACACAGGAGACACGGGGGTTCGATCCCTGGCTTGAAAAGATCCCCTGAAGAAGGAAAATGGCTCCGCACTCCAGTATTCTTGCCTGAAGAATCCCATGGACAGAGGAGCCTGGTGGGCTAAAAGAGTCACAAAGAGTTGGGTACATCTGAGTGACTATGCATGCCCTCAGTACCTTCTCACCAGTACCCCAGGGACCAAGTATCAGTAGCCTTCGTGCAAATTTTTGAAAGGCATCCCTTTCTCAAGACACAACCATCTTTTGGAAAATTGCTATTCTCTACCTTTTTTTCTCCAGACAAGAAATGTCTTCCCCTATCTGCTGGAAAGCTACTATAGTAAACATAGAAGTTTATGATGTTCACACTGTGAATGGAACCCATGGGCTGTGCTGTGCAGAACCTGCAGAATCTTGTGTGGTAGCCCTGAGTCAGGCAATCACCCTCTAATGACCAGGCTCCTGCAAGAGCTATCTGTCCCCCTTCATCTCTGGCCCTTCTGCTACAGTCATGTTTTCAGAGCATGTTTTGGGGGCTGTTCTGGCGGCTGTTCTGGGCCTTCCTTGTGGTGCATGGGCTCTTCGGTGCCATGCACAGGCTTCTCTAGTTGTGGCACATGAGCTTAGCTGCCCTGTGGCATGTGTGATCTTAGTTTCCTGGATAAGGATTGAACCCCTGCGTTGTAAGGTGGACTCTTTACCATTGAGCCACCAAGCAAGTCCCTCACAGAGCATCTAGAATGATCCTTTTAAAGTCAGACTTCAAATCATGTCGCTCCCCTGCTCAGAACCTTCCAATTTAAGGCAGGAGATGCAAGAGACATGGGTTCGATCTCCAGACCAGGAAGACCCCTTGATGTAGGAATGGCAACCCACTCCAGTATTCTTGCCTGGAGAATCCCATGAACAGAGGAGCCTGGCGGGCTACAGTCCACTGGGGTCACAAAGAGATACGGCTGAGCACATACACCCACACACTCTCAAAATAAACTTTAGACTTCCTTCCACAGACTGCAAATCTTTTCTCCAGTCTTCTCAGCCTGAAAATGTCACTTGGTACTGGCAGGACTTATTAACTGGAGTCTGTTCTGATTGGTGGATGCCCTTGTCAGGTCAGTCATTAAACATTTTGAATGTGCTTGCATGCTAAGTTGCTTCAGTCATGTCCAACTCTTTGCAACCCTATGGACTGTAGGTGATGCTATTAAAGTGCTGCACTCAGTATGCCAGCAAATTTGGAAAACTCAGCAGTGGCCACAGGACTGGAAAAGGTCAGTTTTCATTCCTGTCCCAAAGAAAGGCAATGCCACAGAATGGTCAAAATACTGCACAATTGCACTCATCTCAAATGCTAGCAAAGTCATGCTCAAAATTCTCCAAGCCAGGCTTCAACAGTATGTGAACTGTGAACTTCCAGATGTTCAAGCTGGATTTAGAAAAGGCAGAGGAACCAAAGATCAAATTGGTTGGATCATCTGTTGGATCATCAAAAAAGCAAGAGAATTCCAATAAAACCTCTATTTCTTCTTTATTGACTATGTCAAAGCCTTTGACTCTGTGGATCATGATAAACTGTGGTAAATTCTTCAAGAGATAGGAATACCAGACCATCTGATCTGCCTCCTGAGAAATTTGTATGCAGTTCAGGAAGAAACAGATCTGGACACGGAACAACAGACTGGTTCCAAACCAGGAAAGGAGTACATCAAGGCTGTATATTTAACCCTGCTTATTTAACTTATATGCAGAGTACATTGTGCAAAATGCTGGACTGGATGAATTACAAGCTGGAATCAAGAATGCCAGGAGAAATATCAATAACTTCAGATACGCAGATGACACCACCCTTATGGCAGAAAGTGAAGAACTAAAGAGCCTCCTGATGCAAGTGAAAGAGGAAAGTGAAAAATTGGCTTAAAACTCAACATTCAGAAAACGAAGATCATGGCATCTGGTCCCATCACTTCATGGCAAATAGATAGGAAAACAATGGAAATAGTGACAGACTATTTTGGGGGCTCCAAAATCACTGCAGATGGTGACTGCAGCCATGAAATAAAAAGCTGCTTGCTCCTTGGAAGAAAAGTTATGACCAACCTAGACAGCATATTAAAAAGCAGAGTCTACTTTGCCGACAAAAGTCCGTCTAGACAAAGCTGTGGTTTTTCCAGTAGTCATGTATGGATCTGAGAGTTGGATGATAAAGAAAGCTGAGCACCAAAGAATTGATGCTTTTGAACTGTGGTGTTGGAGAAGACTCTTGAGAGTCCCTTGGACTGCAAGGAGATCCAACCAGTCCATCCTGAAGGAAATCAGTCCTGAGTATTCATTGAAAGGACTGATGCTAAAGCTGAAACTCCAATATTTTGGCCACCTGATGCAAAGAGCTGGCTCATTTGAAAAGACCCTGATACCGGGAAAGATTGAAGGCAGGAGAAGGGGACGACAGAGGGTGAGATGGTTGGATGGCATCACCAACTCGATGGAGATGGATTTGAGTAAGCTCCTGGAGTTGATGATGGACAGGGAAGCTGGATAAGGAAGCCTGGCATGTTGCAGTCCATGGGGTCGCAAAGAGCTGAAAACGACTGAGCAACTGAACTGAACTGAACTTTAGCCAACCAGGCTCCTCTGTCCATGGGATTCTTCAGGCAAGAATACTGGAGTGAGTTGCCATGCCCTCCTCTGGGGGATCTCCCTGGCCCAGAGATGGAACCCGAATCTCATGTCTCCTACGCTGGTAGGCAGGTTCTTTACCACTAGCACCAGCTGGGAATATCTACCCTGATTACCTCTTTTGTCTCTGCCCTCTTGGCTCTAGCCACACTGGTTTTGCTATTCCTAGAACATATCAAGAGTATTTCCATCTGTATTAGTTTCCTGGGGCCACCTGAACAAATTACTGTGAAGTAGGGGGCTTAAAATAACAGAAATGTGTCCTCTCACAGTTATGCAGAGAAATCAAGATGTAGCAGAGTTGTGCTTTCTTGATTTCTTTCTTCCCCAATGAAGGGGAAATCCGTTCCCTACGTCTCTCCTCACTGCTAGTGAATGCTGGCATCCCTTGGAGTGTAGTTGCATAACTCCAGTCTCTACTGCTGTTTCTCATAGCCTTTTCCCCTTTTCTCGCTCTGACTATTTCCCCTTTTCTTCTCTTTAAGGATTTGTCATTGGATTTACGGTCCACCTTAACCCAGGATAATTTCAAGATTCCTTAGTTACTTTCACCTGCAAAGACCCTTATTCCAAGTAGGGTCATGTTGCAAGGTTATTGGTGGACATATCTTTTGGTGGTTTTGTCACTCAGTTGTGTCCGACTCTTTGCTACCCCACGGACTGTACCTGCCAGGCTCCTCTGTCCATGGAATTTCCCAGGCAAGAATACTGGAGTAGGTTGCCATTTCCTTCTCCAAGAGTTCTTCCTGACCCAGAGATTGAACCCAGGTCTCCTGCATTGGCAGACAGATTCTTTACCACCTGAGCCACCTTTTGCAGAGCCACTATTCAAACTGTTATACTATGTCACAGCTTTTGTATCTGCAATTTTTCCCTTGAATCACTTTTCAACATGTAGACATGGCATTGCTCCTTCACTTTACCCATTTCTTCTTAATCACTTTTCAGAGACTTTCTCTGACTACCCTATCTAAATAGCCTTTCCCTCCTCCACCATTACTATTGATTCTCTTGTTCTGCTTTTCGTATGCTTTGTGACCCTTTAATACCATCTGCCATTTTATGGTATGTTTTATTCTGTTGATTCATTACTGTCCTGACCAGAATATAAGTTCCAATAAGTCACAGACTTCATCTTCTTCATCTCAGTATTACTTAGGACAGGAGTCAACAAACTGTTCTACCAGCCACATCTGGCCTGCCATCTGTTTTTTTTTTTTTTTTTTAAATAAAGTCTTATTGAAGCACAATCAAAGTTATATGTTTCCATGTTGTCTATGACCATTTTCATGACCTAACAGCAAAGATGAATAGTCATTACAGAGACTGTGTGGCCCACAAAACCTAAAAATCTGTATTATCTGGCCCTCTAAAAAAAGCCACATGTACCTGGCATATGTGTCCAGCTTATACTATATATTTGTTGACTTATCTTTTAAAGAGTTATTTCCAAGCAGAGAAGTTTAAATTGGACTTAATGTCGACAGTCCAAAGAAGAAGATATCTGGGTTCCTTTGTTTCTGTTTCTAACTTAGAATCATTCATAAAAGCTAATTTTGGTGGTTAAAAGAGGAAGGGGAATACTATCAAGATTACAGAATGTACTTCTTAGACCACAGGTTGCTTTGAAGGGTGTGCCATCTTGTTTAATTTTCATAATTACCCAATTAGGTCAGCATTATGCTCTCTATTTCATAGGTAGATAAAATGAAGTCACCCAGACAGTGAGGCAAAGCAAGGATTCTAACTGGGCTCTAACATTCAGTTCAGATTATTTCTCTTTGGTTCTGTTCCAGGGCAAATGTCATCATTCCCAAAAGACAACAGATTCATATGCTTCCCTGGGGCCATTTCAAACTTCCAACAGTCTCTGTGGATGTTCACCCATCATGAAGCATATCATAAGTGCCCAAATCATAAGTGTTGTCTTACATTTTAGTGTAAAATTTAAAGGTTATTAACTACCTCATAGTACAAATAATACTATATATTTCTGATACCCAACCACAACTTCTGGAAGAGTACAAGACACAAATTAAAATAAGTAATCAATATTTAGCATATGAAAAAGCAGAGACATTACTTTGCCAACAAAGGTCCACCTAGTCAAGGCTATGGTTTTTCCAATGATCATGTATGGATGTGAGAGTTGGACTGTGAAGAAAGCTTAGCGCCGAAGAATTGATGCTTTTGAACTGTGGTGTTGGAGAAGACTCTTGAGAGTCCCTTGGACTGCAAGGAGATCCAACCAGTCCATTCTGAAGGAGATCAGTCCTGGTTGTCATTGAAAGGACTGATGCCAACGCTTAAACTCCAATACTTTGGCCACCTCATGTGAAGAGTTGACTCATTGGAAAAGACCCTCATGCTGGGAGAGATTGTGGGCAGGAGGAGAAGGGGACAACAGAGAATGAGATGGTTGGATGGCATCACTGACTCAATGGACATGAGTTTGAGTGAACTCCGGGAGTTGGTGATGGACAGGGAAGCCTGGCGTGCTACGATTCATGGGGTCACAAAGAGTTGGACACGACTGAGCAACTGAACTGAACTGAACTGAAAGGAGAAGAGGGCAGCAGAGGATTAGATAGTTAGATGGCATCACCAACTCAGTGGACATGAATTTGAGCAAACTCCAGGAATCAGTGAAGAGCAGGAAAGCCTGGCATGCTGCAGTCCATGGGGTCACAAAGAGTCAGACATGACTTAGCAACTAAAGAACAACAACAACCCAGTACACAATAAAAATAAGTGCCATTTAAGCACTGAAGTGACTTAAAATATTTTCATGGACTCTCAAATGATTATCCACAGGGTGGAAGATAAGGTATTAGGTACATAGGTATATTAAATGGTTCATAATTGGACTCTTTGTATCATTAACTGCATTTTCAGGTTCTTCAGCCATTTGCTTTAATAAAGAAATGTTCATAGACATATATACACTACCATATGCAAAATAGATAGCTGGTGAAAAGTTGCTGTATAACACAGAGAGCCCAGCCTGGCACTCTGTGATAAGTGGTGGAATGGAGGGAGGGGAGGGATGGGGGGAGGGAAGGGATGCTCAATGGGGGAAGGGAGGGATGCTCAAGAGGGAGGTGATATAATTATGGCTGATTTATGTTGTTGTACAGCAGAAATTAACACAGGATTGTAAAGCAATTTTCCTCCAATTAAAAATAAATTTTTAAAAAGTCAGTAAAAGGGCAGTAAACATCAGAATGGATATGAAAAAGAACAATTAGTGAATAATAAAACTAACTTGAAAAATTATCCCTGAACATGGAGCAGAAAGATAAATCAGGGAAAACTATGACAGAAAAGATAAAAATTAGGGAGGAGAAGGTGAGAAATTCAATGTCTATATAATAGGAGTTTCAGGAGAAAAACAAAGGATACAGTGAAGAAACTACTATCAGGCAAAGTCTTGAGGCCTGAATTAGAAAAGACTCAAGGTATGTGGCAGGATTAGTGAGTGAAGAAGAGACACAGCTATGTCCTAGGAAATTACAAATTTCTGAAGTTAGCAGAGTACCTCTAAACCAATAATATGTACATGTTAGATGCTCAGTCATGTCCAACTCTTCGCAACCCTGTGAACTGTAGCCCACCAGGCCCCTATGTCCATGGGATTCTCCAGGCAAGAATACTGGAGTGGGTTGCCATTCCCTTCTTCAAGGGATCTTCCCAACCCAGGGATCAAACCCAGGTCTCCAAATAATAAACCAATAATAGGTTTGGTTTAGTGAAAGGAAGGTCAATCAAACAATACACAGTTTGACCCTGATACATTTAGTCAATAGTTGTTACTTAGCTGCTAAGTCTTGTCCGACTCTTTTGCGACCCCATGGACTGTAACCTGACAGGCTCTGCTGTCCTTGGGATTTCTCAGTCAAAAATACTGGAGTGGGTTGCCATTTTCTCCTCCAGGGAATCTTCATGACCAGGGATAGAACTCCCATCTCCTACACTGGCAGGTGGATTCTTTACCACTGAGCCATCAGAGAAGCCCTTGGTCATTAGGCTAGTGTGTAAATGATTTGCAAGATTACTTAAGGGGTTAGAAAGTATTCATAATCATGGTAAGAGTTTGGATAGAAGGGTAGAAGTTTCACTAGTCATATCACTTTATTTTTTAATTGGAATGTGATTGCCTTAAAATGCTATGTTAGTTTCTGCTGTATAATGAAGTGAATCAGCTATATGCACATATATATATTTATATTTATATATACCCTCCCTCTTGGACCTTCCTCCCACCACCCTCACCATCCCAGCCCCCTAGGTCATCACAGCGCCTTGGAATGGGCTTTCTCTGCTATGCACGCTTCTCCCTAGCTATCTGTTTTACCCACAGTCATCTGTATGTATTAATCCCAATCTCCCAATTTGTCCCCCATGTCCCCTGCCCCCCTGTGTCCACAGGTCTGCTCTCTATGTCTGCATTTCTATTCCAACTTGGAAATAAGTTCATCTATACCATATTTCTAGATTCCATGTATATGCATCAATATGCAATATTTGTTTTTCTCCTTCTGACTTACTTCATTCTGTATGACAGATTCTAGTTCTATCCTCATCTCTACAAATGACCCTATTTTGTTCCTTTTAGTGGTTGAGTAACATTCTACTGTATATATGTACCACATCTTTATTGGCTGTATAGAAAGGACTCAGCCCTTTCTTGTTTTTTATTTATACATAGTTGCCAAGCACTCAGTGCTAGATGCTGGTGACACTTGGCCAATAAGACACTCTCCCCAAATGCAGGGAATACACAGTCAGGTAGGAGATAAACAATTTCAATAGGTGTGACTTATAAGACATCAAGGAAGACTTCTCAGTGGTAGAGACTTGAGCTGAAGGTCAAGGAGGAAAGGACATTATAAACCTAAATTCCTGCATGTGCTGAAGTACAGAGGGAAATGAGTTTAATTTCATTCTCATAGTCATGGTTTTTTGTTTTGTTTTGTTTTGTTTTCACTTCTTCACCCATTTGCTTTCAAATGTGCAACACTGAAACATCAGACCAACCAACTCTTTTTTTAGGGAAATTAACATCTTCTTTCATTGTTTCAATGATCTTCTCCAAACAAAGAGGGGCACAAATTAAGCTAAATGTTCAAGAAGGATAAAGAAAAGGGACAAGTGTCTTAATGACAAAGCTCCTTGCACCTTTGAGAGTCAGCTATCTTGGAGAGTTTTAATAGGAGATATTTTGCCTGTGCTGTTCATTCAGTAAGCCCCAAGGTAGACGTTCTGCTTAGTCTGTGGCTTATGCAATGCTGAATTGGCTGTCAGCATTCAAATCATAAATAATAATAATGACACACAAAAGCCAGGAAGTGCAAAAGTGAAGGCTTTCATTATGATGTTAACTCATCCAAATTGTACACATAGATTGTCTTTTGATATTTGGATAAACTTTCTGATGTTGTTTTATTATATGAAAAATGTGCAATATTGTCAAGTTACCATTCTAATGAGAACCTTAGAGCTTCACAATTTGAACTTTTTCTAAACATTATGGCTTAAAGCCTTCACATTATATTAGCAGGAAGTTTCATATTAAGGAGTAGAAGCAGACAGTCCTTTGTAAATAATTCTCCCCTGGGCAAGAAGGAGCGTAGGTACTGTGGAAGCTTTTTCCCGTAGAGGCCATAGATTTCCTTGATTACCTGGTTACTTTCTCTCTGCATTTGACTTAGGACCAGCAGCTCACCTTCAAATTCAGAGGATGTTCTAGGGGAGGAGTCATACTTCCTGAGACAGAAAAGTTGATGGTCCATTTCTGTAAGCACACATGTGGGAAAGAACCCCCATCCTCTCTGTGATAACGGCATCAGCTCTATTTTATTGTGTTAGAAAACTATTCTGTGTGTTATCATATTTTCTTAAAGTGACTTTAATTCAAACTAATAAATCACTTGTTTACCGCTTCTGATACTCCTGTGTTCAAAGGACCAGTATAAAATACATGTGTGTGTGTGTTAGTCACTAGTCATGTCTGACTCTTTGTGACCCCATGGACTATAGCCTGCCAACCTCCTCCATCCACGGGATTTTCCAGGCAAGAATACTGGAGTGGGTTGCCATTTCCTTCTCCAATACATAGATGGAAACATATTCCCTCCCTACACCCAATTAAATTATAATCTATAGGGCTAGTGATCAATTAGACAAACATTTAGCAAGATAGTGTACAATTAAAGAAGTGCAAAGTACTATGAGGGTTTACAGGAAGAAATTACAGAAAAGGATCCAAAATAAATTCCCAGAAAGGAAACCACTAAAGATAAGATGTTAAAGATGAATTTTGTTGTTGTTGTTCAGTCACTAAGTGGTGACTCTTTGCGACACCATGGGCTGCAGCGTGCATGGCTTCCCTTTCCTTCACTGTCTCCTGGCATTTGCTCAAACTCATATCCATTGAGTCAGTGATGCCATCCAGCCATTTCATCCTCTGTCGCCCCCTTCTCCTCTTGCCTTCAATCTTTCCCGGCATCACAGTCTTTTCCAATGAGTCTGCTCTTTGCATCAGATGGCCAAAGTGTCGGAGCTTCAGTTTCGGCATCAGTCCTTCCTATGAATATATAAAGATGAACAAGACTTTTTAAGCAAAAACTTTTTAGTTAAATGTAGTCATTTGAGTAAATTCAGCCCCAGTTATACAGAATAGAGTTTCAAATGCCTCCATTTGCAAGATTATTTATATAAAACTCTTACTACAGTTCATATTATAAAGAACTTGTTAACCAGCCACAACTGGAAATTTTATCTTTAAACTATTTAAAGGAAAAAGAAATGAAGCATTTACTCATGAACTTCACTTTTAAACTACATTTATAAAATAGTCTAAGAATTCTGTCTCACTTTCACTGAGCAATTGTATAATTACTACAGTGGTAAAAGTAAATGAGGGGAAGTTCATAATTACTTTAGAAGGAAAACAGTCTCTGTGTCAGCAGGAGAGATTTATTAAGTAGTTTTAATGAAAATATCAGACTCTCTAAAAATCAAATAAGATAAAAAAAGTTTATAATAAGATTCACATTTATTATTATTATTCACAGTATTTATCTAATGTGTATCTGTAAAACATTCTCCTAAGAATGGGAATCCTGTTAAGTTTCCTTTTGAACTATTGTATAATCATTACATAATAGCAATAAAACCAAAAGAGAAAAAAATTCAAAACTATATTAAGAGAAATAAAGAAAGTCTTGTTTTTTGGATGGTTTTAATGTACTTATTAACGGCAGTAAAAATGCTGTAATTATACTACTTATTGATGGAATTACATAGCTGTAGTTAACCTACAAGAGTCACATTTCAATAATCTACAGTGATGCAACTTTATTCTAAGAATTAAAATCGTATCAATCTTCCAATTGAGCCATAATCATTTAATGGCACTATAAACAATAGCAAAAACATTAAATTATTTTAGTCTCCAAGGGAAAAAGTGTCTTGCCGAGGTTCTGGACCTTCAGAAAGAACGTTGTTATGATGGGATCCACTCAGAAGGTGGATCACTTCTGCTTTCAGGTTGTATGAAGGGAAGGCCAAACCCAGAGCTTGGTGCAGTGACTTTTCTTAATGTCAATAGAGGATGTTTCAGGCCAGGGAAGTCCCTTTCTGGAGAGAAAATTCCTAGGGGAATTTGCCCTCACTTCTAAGAACAGAGAACGCAATGACGGAGAACAATGGCAACCTGCTCCAGTATTCTTGCCTGGAAAATCCCGTGGACGGAGGAGCCTGGTAGGCTGCAGTCCATGGGGCCGCTAAGAGTCGGACACGACTGAGTGACTTCACTTTCACTATCACTTTCTAAGAACAGAGGAAGAAAAGGGGATTCCTTTCTGAGCAACTACTTCCTGGGAATGCTGGGGAACATCTGACCACTGATGGGGCTGCAAAATGGAGAAACAGTTCTCCAGTCCATGGCTCCCATTCAGGTTGGAAGGTTGACTCAAAAGAAGGTACCAAGTGCCAGCACAAGGAGCCGAAGGAGAAGTTCTGGTCTCCCTGAGGACTTGCTGCATCAGGATAGAAGTGTTCTGTTGGGGCATCTGGTCCACCCAGAATGCTGGACCTAAATTCCTGTGCCTGTGTATCATTGTTAGATGCCCATTTTGTTTCTTGGTGATCTGGTCATTCAGAGGATTCGTTGTTGATCTTTGCAAGCTTCTGCCAAATGCCCCATTTCCAACATCAAGGACAGAAGTATACTTTTCAGAATGTTTAAATTGTCTCAGTTCATTTCAGTTCAGTCGCTCAGTCATATCTGACTCTTTGTAACCCCATGGACTGCAGCATGCCAGGCTTCCCTGTCCATCACCAACTCCTGGAGCTTGCTCAAACTCATGTCCATTGAGCGGTGATGCCATCCAACCACCTCATCCTCTGTCATCCCCTTCTCCTCCTGCCTTCAATCTTTCCCAGCATCAGGGTCTTTTCCAAATAAGTCAGTTCTTTGCATCAGGTGACCAAAGTATTGGAGTTTCAGCTTCAGCATCAATCCTTACAATGAATATTCAGGACTG
This sequence comes from Ovis aries, assembly GCF_016772045.2. Lineage (NCBI taxonomy): Eukaryota > Metazoa > Chordata > Mammalia > Artiodactyla > Bovidae > Ovis > Ovis aries. The sequence goes on from NC_056062.1 coordinate 48,992,418, forward strand.
ATTTCCTTTAGGATTGACTGGTTTGAACTCCTTACAGTCCAAGGCACAGTCAAGAGTCTTCTCAACACCACAGTTCAAAAGCATCAATTCTTTGGTGCTCAGCTTTCTTCACAGTCCAACTCTCACATCCATACATGACTACTGGAAAAACCATAGCTTTGTCTAGACAGACCTTTGTTGGCAAAGTAATGTCTCTGCTTTTTAATATGCTATCTAGGTTGGTCATAACTTTTCTTCCAAGGAGCAAACGTCTTCTAATTTCATGGTTGCAGTCACCATCTGCAGTGATTTTGGAGCCCAAGAAAATTGTCACTGTTTCCACCATTTCCCCATCTATTTGCCATGAAGTGGTGGGACTAGATGCCGTGATCTTAGTTTTCTGAATGTTGAGTTTTAAGCCAACATTTTCACTCTCCTCTTTCACTTTCATCAAAAGGCTCTTTAGTTCTTTGCTTTCTGCCATAAGGGTGGCATCATCTGCGTATCTGAGGTTACTGATATTTCTCTCGGCGATCTTGATTCTTAGACATTAAATTGTCTAATGTATGCCCTTTCTCTTCTTAAGGTAATTGAACTTTCTCTCAACCAACAGGACTTTCAAACTATCACCATAACTTTTCTTTCATGAGAAATAAACTGGATTTGATAAGAGTTACTGATTCATGCGAACTTTGCGAAAAGAATTTTGGCTTGTATTTTATAGATGTCCAGCTCTTTACATGCACAGATCATCTTATATCAACTTTGGAAAGATTCACCTCTATTTTTATGAGTTAAATTAATTTTAAATTCAATATTTGGTGAAAACTCATTCCATTTTTAAAAATGCAGCAGAAAAGATCTAACGTTTCTACTGGACTTTTTGCATTTCCTTTTATGTGTTTTTTCTAACTGCAGGAAATCTTTCTCTATTTGGAGACTTCTGATATGATCTTTATGTTCATTGATTATTTTCTTCAGTTAATTAGAGGCACATTTACTTTCTTTTTTTTTATCAACATGTATTTGACCCAGCCATATCAATTGGTTTCCTCAAAAATACTTTTCTTAAAATCAAATAATTATTTTTTTCCATTTTTTAGATGTATCTATTTACGTATTTTGACCACACTGGGTCTTCAATGCTTCAAGTGGGAAGCATAGAGAATGCTTATGCTTTCTCTAGATGTGGAGAGGGAGGGCTACCCTTGCTTGTGGCACACAGGCTTCTCGCTGTGGGACTTCCCTTGTAGAGCGCAGGCTCTAGGTAGGGCACGCGGGGCTTTGGTAGTTGCAGCACTTGGGCTCAGTAGTTGTGCTGCATGGGCTTAGTAGCTCGATGGCATGTGGGGTCTTCCTGGACCAGGGATCAAACCCTGCACTGGCAGGCAGATTCTTAACCACTAGACCACCAAAGAACACCCTTCAAAACCACTTTTGATCCCTGTTCTACAAGGTCTCCATTTTTGAATGTTTTCATTATATCCAATTCCAAGTTTCCACTGTTTGTGTTGCTTCATCAAGAGCACTCCAGTCTCTCCTCTTTAGCCAAAGGTCATCTGGAGGTTTCGTTTGATTTTTCTGGCCATCTTAATTTGTCCTGTGGGCACTTGAGAGTTTTCTAGTATTTTGTTCTTTTGAACAAGTTAGTTCATGCTTCTTTTTCATCTCTCAGTCTCTTAGGAAAGCAGCTTATGCTTCCTCAAGCAGTAGAATTTTCATCCAAAGCATCTGTTAGTGATCTATGAAGTTCTTCATTTTTCTGATGTGTGTTGAAGGCTGTTTTAGTGGCAGCTACTTGAAATTGGATGTGTGTTGATGCACCCTCTAAAGATTGGATCATTCTAGTCATCTCAGGCATCAATTTGGCTTTTCTAAATATTTAAATTCCTCTTCTTGAAGACCTTTTCTAAAAGGCTCTATTGTAAACTAAAGTAAAGAGCTGGACTTTCTTAGCTCTTCTCTTTACAGTCCATGGGGTCAAAAAGAGTCAGACATGACTGAACAACTAATACTTTCACTTTTTTTTTCCACTGAGGCTCAGTTGCTCAAGAATTTGATGTCTGAGACTTTCCTGGTGGTCCAGTGGCTAAAACTCTATGCTCCCAATGTAAGGGACCCAGGTTCAATCCCTAATCAAGGATCTAGATACTTCATGCCAAAACTAAAAGATCCCGAGGGCTGCAACTGAGATCCAATACAGCCAAATAAATAATTTTTTTAACTTTATTTATTTATTTTTGGCTGTGCCAGGTCTTCATTGCTGCCCGGGTTTTTTCTCTAGTTTTGGAGAATGGGAGCTACTCTCTAGTTGTGGCACATGGACATCTCATCATGGTGGCTTTTGTTGTTGTGGAGCACGTGCTCTAGGAACATGGGCTTCAGTAGTTGTAGTACCCAGGCTCAGTAGTTAAGGCTCCCAGGCTCTAGAGCACAGGCTCAGTAGTTGTGGCACACAGGCTTAGCTGCTCTGAGGCATGTGGGATCTTCCCAGACCAGGGACTGAACTCCTGTCTCCTGCATTGGCAGGTGGATTCTTTACTCCTGAGCCACCAGGGAAACCCAATAAATAAATATTATTTAAGAAGCATTTGATGTCCTTCTTCCTGAAGGGCAGAGACTCCAGTAACCAGTTCTTTGTTTTGCATAGAGTAGACCTACCATGACCGTCTCATACCATCATTCCATGGCAATGGGTGGGACTTGGGGCCTGGTCTGATGCCCAGCTCTGCATCTCCAGGGCCAGCTCAGAGCATCGAGACCATCTGTGGATCTTGGATCTTCCAAGGACCCCAAGGCTACTGCTGACTTGCCTCATTCTCCAGGGCCCTCGTGGCTGCAGCAGACTGCAGTTAACACTGAAAAACATTCCTGCAAGAACCAACCCCGGGCAGAGTGACCAGCACACACTTCAGCAAAGGAGGCAAAGAAGATAGACAGCTCTCAACATCCTCACTTCACAGAATACGGAGATGACCATTTAGCAGAATACTGGTGAACATGAATGGAGGCTGCCGGAGAAGGTGGGAGGCCCAGGGCTCCAGATCCCCAGACCTACCTGATTACCCAAGAATTAAGGGTATCAAGGGCTTCCAGGTAGTGCTAGTGGTAAAGAACCTGTCTGCCACTGCTGGAGACATGAAACCCAGGTGTGATCCCTGGGTCAGGAAGATCCTCTGGAGGAGGGCATGGCAACCCCCCCCGAGTATTCTTGCCTGGAGGATCCCATGGACGGAGGAGCCTGGTGTGCCACAGTTCATAGGATCACAAAGAGTTAGACATGACTGAGGTGACTTAGCATGCACACATGCATGCAAGGGGATCAGTTACACACTAGGACCCTTTCTGTGTCATTTTGAGCAGCTTTGCTGTGGAAGATTTGCAGGCCACCAACCTCGCCAGTGCTTCTGATTTTCCTGAATAGACATTTTATTCTGAGTCTCTGAAGTCCTCAGCCTGCCCATGGGAGTAACAGAAAACTGCTTGCAGTCCCTTCTTGATCTGTGCCAGGCCTGCTTTGCACAGCACAGGGAAGGGTGCAGCAGGACTCCTGGAGGGTTTCTTCTTTCCTCTTGGATTGCACCTTTAAAAACTAAGGAAAGGGGCTTCCTTGGTTGTCCAGTGGTTAACAATCCACCTTGCAATGCAGGGGATTCGAGTTCAGTCCTGGGTCAGGGAACAAAGATCCCACATGTCAAGGGGCAGCCACATGTATTGTGCACCACAACGAAAGATCCTGCTTGATGCAAGGAAGATCCCATGTGCCGTAACTAAGACCCAGTGGAGCCAAATAAGTAAATACTTTAAAGAAACTAAGGAAAAAATAAGTGGAATTTTCTTTTAAGTCCACACAGTTTAAGAATATGAGCCCAACTGTGACTAAGGAAATTACGATTTTCAGTGTTTTTCTGCCTAAGGTGAAATGTTTGGTGTGGTATTATTCTTCATTGCACTGATATTCAGAGAGATTGTCTTTGATGGTCCTAGAGCTCTCCCTGCGGTGGCAGGAGTTCTGCGCCACCTGAGCGCCTTCCCCTGTGAAGGCTGACCCCCAGCACGGGATCATAGTCAACATTTACGGCCGTCTTCTGCCATCCAGGCGGGCTGCTGACTGCTTCTGTTGGGTTAGCTCATAACATTACATGACGGGCACTTCCATTTTCAGTTCCTTCAGATGCAGGTAGATTCACAAAGGCTTTAGAGGCCTTTATAACCTGCCTGAGGCTCAGAGCTAGAAGGTATTTGATTCTGATCTAAGTTTTAATGCTATGAGATGTGTGTGGCATAATGAAAACAAGGAAACATTCCAAGTAACACAGAGTAGGAGGCTTTGGTTTAACATGGGATAGATATTGGATATAGAGAATAATGGGAAGGTAATTTGGGGTCATCCTTTGTGGAAGGTCTTGGATAGCTGGGAAAAAAAAAAGCTACAGTACTTAATTTTTCAGGCCAAGGTTTTGCAAACAGCTCCACTGAGCCATAATGCTTGCAAATATGTGCGTGTGATGTTGGCTTGGGAGTTGAAGGGTGGGTATAAGAATGAGTCAGCTGGTTACTCAGCTTTTTCCACCACACCGTATTAAAGAAGAGCACTTTTGCTTTTATCTATATCATATTTTAGTATGGCACTAAAACTTTTAGATAGGCATTCTATTTAACAATCAAGAGTAAGTCATACTCACTTTAAAACATCTAGTTGTAAGTATCATTTTTGGGGCAATAATTTAGACAATGGAAGTTACTCATTAGAATGTTTAAGAAAGCTGTGTTATATATATGGAATTTAGGAAGATGGCAATGACGACCCTGTATGCAAGACAGGGAAAGAGACACAGATGTGTATAACGGACTTTTGGACTCAGAGGGAGAGGGAGAGGGTGGGATGATTTGGGAGAATGCCATTCTAACATGTATACTATCATGTGAATTGAATCGCCAGTCTATGTCTGATGCAGGATGCAGCATGCTTGGGGCTGGTGCATGGGGATGACCCAGAAAGATGTTATGGGGAGGGAGGTGGGAGGGGGGTTCATGTTTGGGAATGCATGTAAGAATTAAAGATTTTAAAATTTAAAAAAAAAAAAAAAGTCCCCTGAAAAAAAAAAAAAGATGAAAAAAAAAATAAAAAGAAACTCAGACCAAGGAATATTTGTCATTCTTCTGACAACTTGTTTGTGTTTACTTTATGGAAAGTATGATTATGCTTTCTTCTTCAACTTTGCTGTAAGGAAATCCAGACTCAGATTTGTGAAATTAAACATGGTTTTTTAATGTAAAAAAAAAAAAAAAAGAAAGCTGTGTTACATATACACAATGGAGTATTACTCAGCCATTAAAAATAATACATTTGAATCAGTTCTAGTGAGGTGAAGAAAAGTTATGACCAACCTAGATAGTATATTCAAAAGCAGAGACATTACTTTGCCGACTAAGGTCCGTCTAGTCAAGGCTATGGTTTTTCCTGTGGTCACGTATGGATGTGAGAGTTGGACTGTGAAGAAGGCTGAGTGCCGAAGAATTGATGCTTTTGAACTGTGGTGTTGGAGAAGACTCTTGAGAGTCCCTTGGACTGCAAGGAGATCCAACCAGTTCATTCTGAAGGAGATCAACCCTGGGATTTCTTTTGGAAGGAATGATGCTAAAGCTGAAGCTCCAGTACTTTGGCCACCTCATGCAAAGAGTTGACTCATTGGAAAAAACTCTGATGCTGGGAGGGATTGGGGGCAGGAGGAGAAGGGGACGACCGAGGATGAGATGGCTGGATGACATCATGGACTCGATGGACGTGAGTCTGAGTGAACTCCAGGAGATGGTGATGGACAGGGAGGCCTGGTGTGCTGTGATTCATGGGGTCGCAAAGTGTCGGACACGACTGAGCGACTGAACTGAACTGAACTGAATGAGGCGGATGAAACTGGAGCCTATTATACAGAGTGAGGTAAGTCAGAAAGAAAAACACCAATACAGTATACTAACGAATATATATGGAATTTAGAATGATGGTAACGATAACCCTGTATGCGAGACAGCAAAAGAGACACGAATGTATAGAACAGTCTTTCAGACTCTGTGGGAGGGTGGGATGATTTGGGAGAATGCGTTGAAACATGTATATTATCACATGTGAAATGGATCGCCAGTCCAGGTTCGATGCATGATACAGGATGCTCGGGGCTGGTGCACTGGGATGACCCAGAGGGATGGTATGGGGAGGGAGGTGGGAGAGGGGTTCAGGATGGGGAACACGTGTACACACAAGGTGGATTCATGTTGATGTATGGCAAAACCAATACAATATTGTAAAGTAATTAGCCTCCAATTAAAATAAATAAATTTAAAAAGAAAGAATTAGGCATGAAAATTTTGAGAAGTTTTGTTCTCTTCAAGTGTGTTTTCAGATCATAAAAAATTATTTTATTTTTGTTTATTTGTTTTGTTTTTTTCTTTTTTTTTTAATTTTACTTTACAATACTGTATTGGTTTTGCCATACATCAACATGAATCCACCATGGGTATACATGAGTTCCCAATCCTGAACCCCCTCCCACCTCCCTCCCCATACCATCTCTCTGGGGGAAAAAAAAAATTTATTTTAAAGTTTTTATTTGGTCTTTTAAAATTAGTTTATTTAGCAATCTTGAACCACTTCTAGGTGTTTATTAGCTTTTATGTCATCAAAAATTGGAGTCTCAAGGTTGCGAATTTTCTGCTGAAAGATGGGAAATTGAGTCAGTTTAAAAAACAGCTTGCAGCCTTCTCCTGTGGGAAACTGAGAAACAGGAGTGTGATTTTAGGTCTTGTCCTTCGTTGTTTCTTTTTAAAAAAAACTTTAAAAATCTTTTTATTAAGAATTTTTTTATGTAGACCATTTTTAAAGTATTTATTGAATTTATTAAGCATTGCTTCTGTTTTCTGTTGTTGTTGTTGTTGTTTTGCCATGAGGTATGTGAAATCTTAGCTCCCTGACCAGAGATCTAGTCTACACCCCCTGCACTGGAAGGCAAAGTCTTAACATCTGGACCACCAGGGAAGTCCAGAAATATAGAAAGAATTCTATTGCTTAAACATAAAATTTTAACCAGTGTTTTAAATAACAAAAAATCACTGGAGGTATTGAGAGGGTAAATATTCATTGGAAGGACTGATGCTGAAGCTGAAACTCTTACACTTTGGCCACCTGATGCAAAGAGACAACTCATTGAAAAAGACACTGATGCTGGGAAAGATTGAAGGCAAAAGGAGAAGTGGGTGGCAGAAGATGAGATGGTTGGATAGCATTACCAATTCTATGGACGCGAATTTGAGGAAACTCTGGGAGGTAGTAAAGGACAGAGGGTCCTGGTGTGCTACAGTCCATGGAGTTGTAAAGAGTCAGATATGACTTAGCAGCTGAACAACAACAAAACGTGATAAGAGGTGAATGCAGTTAAGATTAAGGTTATTCATTTAAAATGGATTGCAGTAGAGAAATATGGAAGGTAGATCAATTGGAAAGGATGATTTTCATACCAATAAAATAATAGCTTTCACATTCTACGCTTTTGTTGTTTATTTTATAAACAACGTTCTTAAATGTCCTAAAGGATTATTTCTGGAAAGCAGCTGCGGTTTGTTGATTTGTGCATGCAAAGTCATTGCCTCCTTATGATTTTCTTTGCATAGAGAAACACACCTTATCCATGGTGCTTCCGATGGGGCCCTGCTTTCAATGACATTCTCTTTGAATACAAAAGTTAGGTTGTTAAGCTTTTGGATAAGATCTGGTTTTGTGATTTAGGTTACTGTTAAGAGGGGAATTCATTTTCACTGCAGGCATCCTGTGACTCACCTGGGCTTTCAGAGCTGTAAGTTCCCAGGAGATAAGGATGAGGCTTGCTGGCCTCTCTCAGCTTCTTATTCCACCGTTTCAGCTTTGCCTCCTGACTCTGTTACTCTGCAAGCTTCCTCTAGGGACTCTGTGCAGGGCCTGGGATCAGGTAGAGGTAAAGTGGTCTCGTCTGAGGCGGAGCTTGCCCACATCTTGTGCTAGAGGTGGATTGGAGGTCAGTCAGGCTTCATTGTTTCTGTGTTTGAGGATGCGGTGCCATAAAGATATCAGAGACAGCATCTACAAACAACTGTCACTTCTTCCACTCATAGCTCTATCCCTCTCTATCATTTCTGCTTTGATTAATGACCTTGTTGCCAAGGGGCAACATAAAATGCCGCTTGCATCCCATCATCTTTTATGGCACAGACAGCACTCTGGAGGATTTGAAAGCCTAGACTATGCTTTCTGACTCGAAACACAGAAACATCTCTCGTTATAATACTTATTCACGTAACAAGTCTTTATTGCATGCCTACTACGTGGCTGTCACTTTTAGGTCCTGAAAATACAAGAATATGCAAAACAAAAATTCCTGCCCACCTGGTACTGCTTTTTGGTGGAGAGAAATAGCCAAAATGAATATGAAAAGTATAGTATGTTAAAAACAATAACTGCTATGGAAAAAATAATGCAGGAAGGCAGTTGTGGATTTGTTGGGGTATTGCCAAGTTTAAGTGGGGTGATCAGGCAAGACTGTCTGTGCAAGCTGGTGAACATGGGCAGCGGAAATAGCAAAGACAAAAGCCCGAGGAAGTGACTTTAGTGTTCAGTAGGCACCAAAGGGGTCAGGGGGGCAGAAGTGCTAAGAATAGAGGGAAAGGGTCAAAGAGGAAGGCAGGGGATGGATGGGTGGAGAGAATACAGGAGAACAAGTTTGAAAGAACCATGTAGGGTTGACATTCACTGCACGCAAGCTAGGATGCCGCCAAAGGGTATTGACAAAGAGATACATTGCCATGATCAGATCCACCTTTGTACTTGAGTTGAGATGTACTTGAGTAATCCCTTGAGTTGCTGTGCTGAGGATTGGATCAAGGGAGACAGGAAGGATCAGGGAGATTCGTGATATGGCAGCTGTGAACAACCAAACAAGAGGAACTAGAGTAGTTGCTGGAGAGATGGAGAGATGTGGATGGATGCTGGTGTGGGGCTTGGCTGACAGAAGACAAGGATGTCGCCAGGCTTTTAGCTGGAGCAACAGGGAGGATGAAATTGTCATGAACTGAGATGGGTAATTTCAGGGAGAAAGGGTTGGAAGAACAGAGAAAGCCTGTAAAATACCTATTGCTCGTCCTTCATGTCACCATTTAAAAAGTTAAAGTAAATGTATGGACCATATTTATGAAAATATACCAATGGAATTCCTGAATAGGAATTGTTTAAAATCAATGTCACAGATAATATTATAGCAGCAGATCATCAGATTATGTGAAGGGAAATCTCTTCTTCACTATTATATCCTCAGAACTTTAGATGCCCTGGCACAGGGTAAGTACACAACAGATTTTCATTGAAGTCAATCAGATTTACCATTATGGAAACTAACATAGGTAAATTCATTCTTAAATCATTCTTGGTTTCATGGGACTGAGTTTGTCCTAGGCAAGGATTTAGTTCCATCCAGATGATTATGTTTTATTCAACTAAAAAAGAACCTATAGCCCCAGTCAAAACAGACTAGTTGCCTTCTATCAAGCTAATCATTAAACACAGTCAAAATTTCCCCTCCTAACCAGCTGCCGTACTGTGAAAATGAACTGGTTACCACGGTGAATAAGGAGAGTGGTTGTGTGCACTTGGAGAGAAGGGAAGTGGCTCACTGTGTCCATGTGAAGAGAATTTAACATCCTCATCCTTTTCTAGTCACGTTTTGCCACTACTTCACTACCACGACCACTATCTCTATTTTTTTTTAAGTAAAATCAGAAAGATATGTTCTTTTTCAAGATTATTTTTCTACATTGCCTATGGACATCTTCAACTTTCTTTTCTCTATAACAAAAGTAACAATAATAATACATTTAATACAAAGAAAAGCTATTACACAGATACACACTTTAATAAAATAGTAATGGCTAGTATCTATAACACTTTGTACAGCACTTTTGAGTTCATAGTGTATGCTAGTCACTCAGTTGTGTCTGACTCTTTGCAATCCCATGGACCACAGTCCGCCAGGCTCCTCTGTCCATGGAATTCTCTGGAGTGGGTTGCCATTTCCTTCTCCATTTGAGTTCATTATCAAGTGCAGTTTTCATACTAGTACTTTGATTTTATAGATTAAAAAAAAAAAAGCTAGGATTGAATTCTGAATGAAATGTCAGGGGAGCAATATCTTATGGTGTCATATTTTATTCAGTGTACAATTTTACAGTTTCTTTTGTGACTTTCTAATAAGAAGTAGAAAGACTTTTATGTCACTGACAATTGTTCTGTGTGTGTTTTTTTCTGATCTTCGTTTCTTCAATCCTTGCCTGCTTTGTTGTTTGTTTTGTTATTTTATGGTTTTAGTTTCCTTTCTTTCTATGACATTGAAATAGAACAAAGAGAACTATATTTGGGAACCGGATATTTGGATTCTTGTTCTTCTACTTAATGGTGTGTGTGTGTGTGTGTGTGTGTGTGTGTGTGTGTGTGTGTGTGTGTCTGAGAGAAACAGAAATAGAGACAGGGAGAAACTGAGATATGTATGGCAAGTTATCTGAATGTTCAAATAAGTCTTGATTTGCTCCTCTGAAATATGGGAGTGCCTGAACAACCAGGGGATAAAAGCAGAAATCAGAAGGAAAACAAACAAACAAAAAATACCTTGAAACAAATGAAATTGGAAATGTAACATAGCAAAATTTATGGGATGTAGTTCTAAGAGGGATGTTTGTAGTAATGAAAGTCTATGTCAAGAAACAAGAAAAGTCTCAAATGAACAACCTAACTTCACCTCAAGGATCCAGAAAAAGAAGAAAAGAAAATTTCTCAGTTAGTATAGGCATACCTCATTTCGTTGCACTTTACTTTGTTGCACTTTGAAGATACTGCATTTTTTACAAGTTCTTGGTTTGTGGCCACCCTGCATTGTCAGATGCTGGTTAGCGTTTTTAGCAATGAATTCTTTTAACTAAGGTATATGCATTTTTTAAGACATAATCTATACTTAAGATACTACAGAATAATATAAACATAACTTTTATATGTACTAGGAAACCAAATATTCATGTGATTCACTTTATTATAGTGGTCTGTAATCGAACCCATAATGTCTCTGAGATTTACCTATAAAAGGAAGGAAATAACAAAGATTAGAGCAGAAAAAAATGAAATTAAGACTAAATTAGAAAAATATCAATGACAGTAATAACTGGCTTTTTGAAAAGATAAACAAAATTGGCAAACCTTTAGCTAGGCCCGGTCATTCCGATTCTATGTGACTCCGTGGACTGCACAGCCTACCAGGTTCTAGGAAACCTAGTCATGGATTTCCAGTTGTTCTCTCTTTGTGGCATCATACAAACAGCAATTAATTCTCCTAGCAGTGATATATTTATGTGACAATGTGAAATATTGCCAACCAGGGAAGCTCAAGTTAGCTTTGGTGTCCAGGATTTTTACTGGGGCATCTAGGGTCCGTTGCATAAGCATGGAACACCTGTGTGACAGACCTTAGTTACTCAGCCTCTAGTCTCTCTGGAGGCAAAACTGATGCCACATGGCCCAAGGACCCCACCATCAATTACATAAACCATCTGAGGGCCACAGCCCCAGCTAAACAATGACACTCTTATCAGGCAGGTCATCCCAAGGGCTTAGAGGTTATATGCCAAGAACTGATCTAAGACCAGACTTTTCTTTGGACTGTGAAGAGTTTGGACAATCTAGACTTCCTGAGTCAATCCCTTATTAGACATTAATCATATTATATTTCTAGAATAGACCAAGCCCTTTTCCTCCTCGGGCTTTTGCACTTGGTACTTCCTCCTCATCTTTCAGGTCTTATTTTAAACGTCACCTCTCAGAGAGGTCTTTCCTGACCACCATGCTTGAGCAGGTCCAGTCCTTCATTACTTTGTATCATGGAACCATCATTAAATCCTTTGTAGTACTTATCTCAAATGATGATTATGTTTGTGTACGTGATTATTTACGTGCTTATAGTCTGTCTCCTCGACTAGATTTGAAGATCCCTAAGGATGCTGACTGTGTTTATCTGTTGCCCAGTACATTGTCTGAAATGTGATTATTACCCCAAAGACATTTTTTTTAATGATGGGAGCTATTATTTTTATGTGTGCATTTGTCTCCTTGGTTTTTATTTGTAATTTTGATGAATGTTTTCACTGTCTGGAGAAGGAAATGGCAACCCACTCCAGTACTCTTGCCTGGAAAATTCCATGGACGGAGGAGCCTGGTGGGTTACAGTCCATGGGGTTGCAAAGAGTCGGACACGACTGAGCCACCTCGCTTTCAATTTTCATTGTCTAATCTGTGAGTCAGATAGAAGGATATTCTGGCTGCCATATGAGTAACCTCTCAGGTTGACCAGGCTGACCTGTCTGGTGAGGCAGTTGTCACTTTTTTGCAGGCTCTTCATGTGTGTCTTTGTGAAGCACTCACTCTGTGAGTGAGGTAGAAGGGCAAGCCTTGAAGGAAAGCAGTTTATTCCTTGTAACTTCTTCCTGGAACCACAACATAGCTCAAGATCCACTACAGCTCTTAGATCACACCTCCATTTGCTCTGTGAATTGCATATGTATGACATTTACATTTTATTTGAATCAGTGCTATTCAGAGAGTTCGGTAGAATTAACATGTCATAGCTTAGTAAGATTTTAGAGTACATATAACATTTTATTTTGAATTTAACCAAAATATTTAACTAATAATGGTTACAGAAATAACTGAATAAAAAGATAACTTTCTCAGTTCAAGGAGATTTGACAGAGAGGAAAGAGATAAATATATCCCAACGACTCTGATTCACAGAGATGTGTATAATTTTAGAAATGTCAGTAGAAAAAAACAGAAACTTCTCTCAGTTTTGAAGTCTTGAAAAAAGTCTATGGCAGTTTTCAGAAAATGTTTTCTTTCATAGTAAAAAAAATCATGTGACATGTACTTCATTCAAATTTTGAACAAGAATTTAAGATAATATAGTATTGTAAAATAAAACACAGAGCTTTAAAAAAAATAAATAAACCTTCCACTGTTTCATGATTTCACATTTTCTGTTTCAAAGGATGGCAGATCCCATCGCTTGTCATTCAGAGTCTTGCAGAATTGGGAACCAGCCAATATTTACAACCTGACCTAAATCTACCCCATACCAGCTTTACTATACTACCTGCAGCTCTCTGTCTCTAATGCTTTCTAGTCTAGTTGAAGGTCATATGGTTGAGAATATTGACTTGATTATGTGAACAGATGTAAATGTGCCTGCATGCTAATGGTGGTGAGGTGGTGGTTTAGTCACTGAGTCGTGTCCAACTCTGAACCCCATGGAAGGTAGCCTGGCAGGCTTCTCTGTCCATGGGATTCTCCAGGCAAGAGTACTGAAGTGGGTTGCCATTTCCTTCTCCAGGGGATCTTCCTGACCCAGGAATCAAACCTGGCTCTCCTGCATTGCAGGAAGATTCTTCACCAACTGAGCTATGAGGGAAGCCTGCATGCTAATAGTACCATACCAAGAACATCATGGTGCTCAAGGCATGGTCAAGAGAGCTGGGCTCAGTGTCACTGCTGGTTAGCTGGCTCACTTGGGCACAGCTCACTGAGCCCTGGCTTCCTCATTCATAAGACAAGAAGACTGAGCAGGACAATCTGTAAACTGCTGACAGCACTGAAAGCCTAGATTCCATCTCCCTTTGCTGATGGTCTAGAAGACTTCATTAGTCATCAAAAGATTAGATTGCCCTCAGCCAGCCAGGTGGTCAGTTCAGCCTGCTGAAAGATGAATGACCGGTGAAGTACTTCTAATGATTGGGCACTGCTCTTAGTGATAAGTCAATTTGAGCTTCTCATTACTGTAGTGAGGCAGTCAAGGTTAATTACTATGACAAGGATCTCTGTTGTTGGTAAAGCTAGAATGTGGAATAAACTGATTTCAATAGAAAATTTGGGGGAAATTTTGAGGACTAACATTTACTGTAGAATATATAAACTTGGCATATAATTTGACTGGTTTCCTAATTTAAAAAAAAAATAAGAGCGATTTAATGGGCAGGACACTGAGTTTTTCTTCTCTTACAGCTCTCTCTCTTTCAGAGCCTCTTCACTCTCATTTTCCTAATTTAGATCATCACTGTTTCTCACCTAGGCAATTTCAATAACTCACGGACTTATCTACCCACCCCCTCTCCCCACATAAGGCAGTTGTATGCATTGCTATCCAGACTGGTCTTTTAAAGCATGGAAAAATGCTTTAGAAAGATTAGACCTACAGAAATAAATACAAAATCTTCAACTTGCTTTTCAAGGTCATAAGCAGTATAGATCTAACCTGTCTTTCTGGGTTTGTCTCCTATCAATTTGTCCATGTTCAGCTTTGTTCCAGACAAATTGAATCACTCCCTGGCCCTAAGTATGCCCACCCTCACCTAACTCTGCTCCTTCACTGCCGCCATTGGTTTTTAAAGTCTTGCAGTCCTTAAATGATACCTTCCCATGAAAATTTTATTCTCTAACCACAAGTGTGTGTGACCTCTCTTTCTTTTAAATTCATCACTTAGTGTGGGTACTTATATTCAGCCTTCCATTATTTTGTACCTAAAATAATAAAATTGTGGAATTTCAGAGCTGAATGAAGTCTTATGAAAGTGAAAGTGTTAGTCCTTCAGTTGTGTCTGACTCTTTGTGACCCCAGGCTCCTCTGCCCGTGGGATTTCCCAGGCAAGAATACTGCAGTGGGTTGCCATTCCCTTCTCCAGGGGATCTTCCTGACCTGGGGATCAAATCCAGGTCTCCTGTATTGCAGGCAGATTATTTACTATTTGAGCCACAAGGGAAGCCAGTCTTACAGATCATTCTTATTTGAAAGACATTTTATGCACCCTGAAGAATTCTAGCCAGGGTGGAGAGATTGATTTTTCATCTCGCTTATTGATTTTTCACTAGAATGGTATCACTCACCTTCCACAACTTCTTACCATTGAGTTTTGCCAAAAAAAGATGCAGATTTCATATTTTTATACACATTAGATGCAGTCACCTCAACACAGAAAAATGTAAAAATCACAGAACACTCTTCCTATGCTAATTAATCCTGTTACAATATGTTGAACATGGCAATGTGCAGAATCTTTCATTCTTCATTAATTCATTCATCCAGCATTTATTGAACAGTTGCTCTGTGTTAGGCACTGTACTGAGTTATTATTATTCTGGAGTTCTTATAGGCTGGCAAGATACTTGTTATGAGACTTGTAATGGGGTCATAGTAAAAAGGGGTCCTTGCCCAGAAACAGTAATAAGAAAAATCCCATCGCAGCCTAAATATTGGAGGTGAGTGTAGTGGACTATTAACATTCATGTCTCCATCTTTCACTCCTTTCTGTATACAGATTCTTTGTCAATATGATCTTGCAGTTCCTACCTTTGAACTTGTAGAGTACATTTCACTACCTCTTGATTCTGAATTTAGCCATGTGGACTTGCCTTGACCAATGTCATGTTAATAGCTGTGTCACAGGCAGAAGCTTGAAAACACTCCTTCCTGTCCCTGTTTCCTCTCCTTGTTGCCATGATCACAAGAATACACCTATACAATATAGAACAGGGAACTCTACTTAATGTACTGTGATGATCTGAATGGGAAGGAAGCCAAAAGAGAAGTGATATATGTATATGTATAGCTGATTAACTTTGCTGTACAGTAGAGACTAACACCTAGACAGCATTTGAAAAAGCAGAAATATTACTTTGCCAACAAAGGTCCATATGGTCAAAGCTGTGTTTTTTCCAGTAGATATGTATGGATGTTAGAGTTGGACCATAAAGAAGGTTAAGTGCTGAAGGATGCTTTTGAACTGTGGTGCTGGAGAAAACTCTTGAGAGTCCCTTGGACTGCAAGGACCTTGGACTGTCAATCCTAAAGGAAATCAGTCCTAAATATTCATTGGAAGGGCTGACGCTGAAACTAAAGGTCCAATACTTTGGCCTCCTGATGTGAAGAGCGGACTCATTGGAAAAGACCCTGATGCTGGTAAAGACAGAAGGTAGGAGGAGAAGGGGATGACAGAGGATGAGATGGTTGGATGGCATCATTGACTCAATGGACATGAGTTTTAGCAAGCTCAGGAAGTTAAATAAATAACTGTTACAAATTGCAATAAATAATTGTTATAATGAAAGCAAGGGTGGTCCTCACTCTTATATGTACCCTGGCAAGAAAGTGACAAGTGGTTCACTGGTGATTTCCTATTTGCTTACATATCTAAGGGCAGCTGGATCGTTGAAAATTCAAAGGTATTCTGGAAAGTATTTTGCTACAGTATTATTGTTTTTAATTGAGTTAAATGATTTAGAAAAATAATGGAATCTCTCTATTTAGAGCCATAAAAGAGACAATACCCAACTAACTCATTTTGCTCAAACTCATTAACATAGCCATTTCCAGTACAGTTGCAGAAAATTAACATACACTTTTCTCCACACCAGCAATTATCAACACACAAACACATCCTGAATTGTGGATGGTTTAATAAAATTTGACAATAACACATTGTTCTTTGGGAGACAATTTCAGGAGTACCATAAGGCTTTCGGCATTTGTGATCAAATAAGATAGTTTTTATTTATTTATTATTCTTTTAGGTGTCATTTAAGATACAGAGCAAGTGGACACTTTTTTTCTTTTTTGGTCATACCACATGGCATGTGGGATGTGGAATCTTAGTTCCTCAACCAGGTCTTGAACCCACACCCTCTGCATTTGAAGCACAGAGTCTTAACCACTGGACCACCAGGAAAAGTCCCAAGATAGTTTCATTTTATGTCCTAGTGAAAGATCAGCTTATGTTGTCTTTTGCTCTTTTTTATTTAATGACAATTATTTCTGAGGTCTTCAAAGTCGTCAAGTTCCTGGTTCATTGCACTGCACTTTAGGAGTGTGAATCTCACTGTCAAGTGCAAGTCTCATGCTTAAAGTGGGGATCCCATGACCTGTAAAAATTCTTCACATTCTTATTATATAATCACAGTAATCAATACAGTGTGGCATTGGTGGAAGGATAGACACATAGGTCAGAGGAACAGAATAGGAGAAACCACAAATAGAATGACCCAAATATGTTCAACTAATTTTTCTAAACAGGTGCAAAAGCAATTCATTGAAGGAAGGACAGCCTTTTCAACAAATGATATTTTAGCAATTGGACATCCATATTAAAAAAATGCACCTTTTTATCTTAAACCTCATACCTTAAACAAAATTAATTCAAGATGGATCACAAGCTTAATGTAAAATTCTTAGACTTTTATAGAAAAATAGAAGAAAATTTTCAGGGTTTAGTACTAGGTAAAGAGTTAAACCTGGCACCAAAGCAAGGTACACAAAGGGAAATGCTGATAAATTGAGCCACACAAAAGTAAACATTTTGCTTTGCAAAAGAACTTGGTATTTTTGAAAAAGATTTTTTTTTTAATGTGAGGCATTTTTGAAGTCTTTGTTGAGTTTGTTACAATATTGCTTCTTTTTGTTGCTGTTGTTGGTTTTGTTTCTTGACTGTGAGGCATGTTGGATAGCTCCCCAATCAGGGATCAAACCCACACCACCTGTGTTGGAAGGCAAGTCTTAACCACTGGACCACCAGGAGAGTCCCAAAGACCTTGTTAAAAAGATGAGAAGATAAGCTATAGACAAGGGGAATGTATTTGCAAACCATATATTTACAAAGAAATAGTATCTCTAATATAAAATGAATTTTCAAAACTCAACAGTAAAATGACAAACACAAAAATTAGAAAATGGCCAAAGACATGGACAGATATTTCCCCTAAAGATACTAAGCACATGAAAAGAAAAAGCACATGAAATAAGATTCAACATCAACGGCCATTCAGTTCAGTTCAGTTCATTTCAGTCACTCAGTCGTGTCCGACTCTTTGCGACCCCATGAATCGCAGCACGCAAGGCCTCCCTGTCCATCACCACTCCTAGAGTTCACTCAGACTCACGTCCATCGAGTCAGTGATATCCAGCCATCGCATCCTCGGCCGTCCCCTTCTCCTCCTGCCCCCAATCCCTCCCAGCATCAAAGTCTTTTCCAATGAGTCAACTCTTCACATGAGGTGGCCAAAGTACTGGAGTTTCAGCTTTAGCATCATTCCTTCCAAAGAAATCCCAGGGCTGATCTCCTTCAGAATGGACTGCAAATGCAAATTAAACCCACAAAGAGATATCACTACACACCTATCTGGAATGGCTAAAGGTGAAAACACCAGATCCTGGTGAGGGAGTGGAAAAACCAGGTCCCTCATACATTTCTGCCACTTTGGAAAGCCATTTGGCAATTTCTTATGTAACTAATGGGCTAAATATGGAAAAACCAGGTCCCTCGTACATTTCTGCCACTTTGGAAAGCCATTTGGCAATTTCTTACATAACTAATGGGCTAAATATGCACTTAGTGTACAGTCCGGCACTTGAACTTGAGCATGCATCCCCAGCATATTCAGGATCACGCAATCAATTTTCCATTGACTGCTTTCTTGGGCGGGGGTGGGGGGGGTTGTTTGTTTTTTAATTAATTAGAAAAGAATTTTATTGGAGGGTAATTGCTTTACATTATTGTGCTGAGCTCTGCCATACAGTTGCTTTACGATGTTGTGTTAGTTTCTACTGTTCAGCAAAATGAATCAGCCATCCACGTAGATTCCCTTCCGTTTGGAGTTCCTTCCCATTCAGGTCACGATAGTGCATTCAGTAGAGTTCCCTGTGCTATACAATATATTCTCAGTAGTTAACTATTTTGTGCATAGTATCAATAGTGTATATAATGTCAATCCCAATCTCCCAATTCCTCCTATGCCCCCTTTCTCCCTTGGTATCCATATATTTGTTCTCTACATCTGAGTCTGTATTTCTGTTTTGCAGATAAGATCATGCTTTGCTGTTTTAAGCCCAACATGTCTTTGGTTTGTGATTTAAGGTTTCTACCTATATTTTAGCACCATCTACTAATACATTAAAATCTTTTCCATAAAAAATTTCTTCACATTCTTATAACTTAAGAATAAGTTAAACAGTTAACTGTTAAAAATTAGTATCATTATCAATATATTGATAATTACATTGTGGTCAATACATTGCGATTTCAAAGTTAGTAGCACTCTCAAAAAAAGAAAAAAAAAAAATACCATGGTTGACAGCGACTGGCCCAGGGCATGAATCAGTAATGTCTTGTGGGTTTGGTATTGCTCTGTGTTAACAGGAAAACATGTTCTTTTGATTCCATTGTCTGCTTTCCTGCTGAAGATCATCCAAGACTGAGTGGAGAGT
The DNA here is from genome assembly GCF_016772045.2 of Ovis aries. Taxonomy (NCBI): domain Eukaryota; kingdom Metazoa; phylum Chordata; class Mammalia; order Artiodactyla; family Bovidae; genus Ovis; species Ovis aries. The sequence goes on from NC_056062.1 coordinate 49,011,758, forward strand.
ATACCAGACTATTGTTCAATTTCCATCTTTCCCAGTGCCTCTTGCTTGTAGCAGGAGAAGCTGGCAGCCTATGTTTGACATGATTAGGCTCCAGCCTGGCAATAACGCATGCAAAGCTGGTTTAATTGTTGCATTTAGCAGGTTGGCTAGGGAAGGAAGAAATCATTGAAATGCAGAAGCATACATGTGTACAAACAACCACAGATGAATCACCATTTGTTCGGAGGCAAATGCATGAGCTGGATTCATTCCCTTCTGTCAGCCTCAAGGGGCCATGTCACAGTGTTAGCAGAATATCTGCCTGCCACAGAGACCTGCAGATGTTTCACAGGGATAGACTGGCACCAGGGAGAAGGAGAATAGGTGGGGTTTGAGCTTTGCGTCTCTTTCTTCTATAATATCTAAGCCGAATCACCTTGAAAAGTCACTGAAAACTTGGTGGAGGTTAGGTTAGTTGGGCCTGAGCCTGAGATCATCTTTGAATAGTGTCATCTGCCAGGCTATGTTCGTGTACATGTTTAATTTTCCTAGTAACATCATGGATAGAATTTTATATGTGGTGGATATCATGCATATTTTTCATTGATTTGATTTCAGGATGGGATGCTGAGCAACTTTTCCTTTGACTTTCTGTTATTTTCAGGTCCTGTCTGTAATAAAGTAATTCATTTAAAAATGAAAGCAATATAGAAAGTAACAATTGTTGACAAGGACATGGAGACATGAATGCTATTGGTGGGAATGTAGAAAGCACAAAAGTGAAAACTTTGCGGAAAACAGTATAGCCCTTCCTCAGAAAGTTGAACATAGAACCCTACCGTTCGACCCAGCCACTCAACCTCTGAGGATGTGCGCAAAAGAACTGAAAACAGGGACTCAAGCATGTATCTGTATGCCACTGTTCATAGAAGCATTATTCATATCTTTTTGCTGAAAATAATCCAAATGTCCACTGACAGATGAATAGGTAACAGGTAGTACATACATATGATAGAGTATTATCCAGCTCTAAAAAGTTAATTCTGATGTGTGCTACAACATGAGTGAACCTTGGAAACATTATGCAAAGTAGAGGAAAACAGACACCAAAGGACAAATATTGGATAGTTCCACTTAAATGAGGTACTTAGAATAATCAAGCTCAAATAAACAAAAGACAGATCTGTGGTTACCAGGGGCTTGAGAGAGGGGAGAATGTGGAGTTATTTAATGGGTACAGAGTTTCAGTTTAGGATGATGAAAAAGTTCTGGTAATGGATGGTGACAATGATTGCAAAACAAAGTGAATGGACTTAATACCACTGGACTGAACACCTAAAATGGTGAAAATAGGAAATTATATGTTGGGTATGTTCTACCACAGTGAAAACATGAAAGAGAGAAAAAAAAAAACACCTTATTATTAGTAGCCTTAGTGCAGCAATTCATTCCCTGGTCATCCTGCAGACATTTTCCCTCTGCCACTTGATTACCCATCTCTAGAAAGAGAGGTGATAGCATAATGATAAGGTCGTAGGCTATAAAGTCAGACACTTGAGTCCAGATTCCAAGCACATCTCTTATGGCTGTGGGGCAAGTTAATTAACCTTTTCTTACCTCAATTTTCTTTTCCATAAACGATGATGATAAAATCTACCTCAATAGGTTGTTTAAAAGAATTGGAGAGATCAAAAGTGTCATTCTTTTTTACTCAGCCTTCTGATTTTCTTTCATTTGGTTTTCTAAACACCGCTTGTGTTAACAACATTTCAAGTTATAGGTTTTACCAAAGGTCAAGGACATATCAAAGTCTACTTGGGTTTTGACAGAGTATAATGGTATTTTTGAATCTAGTTAGTTCCCATTTGTAACTTTACACTCTTGAGAAGGTAGTGTACAATAATACTTTACAAATATAGTACTTTTCATTCATCGGCCCCATTAACTTATCAAAGAAAAGTTCAGTGTAAATGAAAAGAAGCTTTCCAAATACCATCATGGTAAAGATTGTAATTCTCTTTATTTTTTTAAAGTTTTTTTTGATGTGGACTCTTTTTTAAATCTTTATTGAATTTGTTCCAATTTTGTTTCTATTTTCTGTTTTGGTTTTTTGGCCACGAGGCATGTGGAATCTTAGTTTCCTGAGCAGGGATAGAACCTGCCCCTCCTGCATTCAAAGAATTCTTAACCGCTGGACTACCAGGGAAGTCCCCTGTAATTCTTTTTATTGATAAAGTCAGTGTGAAGTTTTTAACTTAATTATTGGTGATAGGAGACATGCCATTTGTCTTGGTAGCCCTAGCATTTGGTACATATTAAGTATTTAATTCATGTGTTGAATGGTAATTAAAACAACTTAACTTGTGATTCATAGAGAAGGATTTTTGTAGGTTGAAATTACAAGGATGTAGCTATGAAACTGTGCTGGTAGTGCAAAGGCTACTTAGAAAAGTGCTTTCATTGCTATTACAGAACATTGGATATGGTCACATCAAATAAAAATAAGGATTTTTATCTTCTATGGAAGGAAAAAAGATGATATTATATGGGTCTGAGAAATCAAACATGCTCCTTAAAACAACCCAAAAGTAACTGCTATGGTTTCTCTTTGCTGGAGGAATTGATTTCTATTTGTTCTTTTAGTCTTTCCCTTTGCTTACATGCAACTAAATGCAGAAATGCCTAATGGGAACTGAAATACCAGTCAGTGCATTTTGAAAGAGAACAATATGAAATTTAAAAGAAAAAGAAAAGATTGTTTTTAACACTAAGCAAGGTAGTATATGTAGGTACGTTGGGGGAAAACTTAATAAAAAGTATTTAAGTGTCTTTGCCAAGAATTTTTTTTTAATCAAAGCTTTTATGTTTATGAGTTTTCTGATGGAAGCAACGAGCACAATCTTTGCTCAATTTGTTTCAAAGCAATATTGAGGGAAATTGAACAAAATATGCAATAAGAAAAATTCAGTGCCATTCCCCTGGGTATGAACAGGCTGACAACATAATAGATGTTTTCCATTTTCCTGTGTCTAGAGTCTAGGTGATTGCTGGCCATATATTACCGTTGGTCCACTCCCACCATTTTCACTGACATTAATGGGAGCCTCATTGCAGAAATAAGGCAATCTGCAGTCTTATTTTTATTTATGGAATGAGATCATTCTAACTGGTATAAGAAATCCATTGTCCCTCATTACACACTCAAGACACACACAAAAATGCTAGTAGCAATTATGTGAGTGCACTGGATAAGAATTAAACCTTGGAAAAGTGTAACATTGGAAACATTCATTTAGAGCAGAGATGTTTTCAATAACACAGCAAACATGCAGACTGCTTACATTGTTTTTGTTCACATCATCTATTACCTCCACCTCCCCAGCCCAGTTATCACATATTCATAGGACAAGAAGTTTTAAAGGTGAAAATTGTGAGAAAATGACAGTATTTCTTTTGCCAGAGTCTTCAGTGCAAATTCAAGTGCAGTAATTGCTAAGCATAAAGAACTTGAAAATAGTTCATGTAAGTCATAAAAGTATTGAGGCCAATGAGCAATGAGCATCCACCTCAATTGCTATGGATAGTAAAATTGTCATGCCTCTATTCTGGAATTGCTGAAATCCACGTTAATATTTTTTCTCTCCCATAGCATGCTGTGAAGACTTCAGTATGTTTTTCATGACTTGAGGATTTCTGTTTCTGATCTGTTTTTTCTGCTTCCTATATTCTTGCCATTACCTCCTGCCATTATCTGATATTTAGACATCCATTAACCCACTATTAGAGGTAGCATTCAAAACCTTTTCATATCACACGAAATCATAATTCCGTAATTCCTTAAATCATAATTCCAGTTAAAGCTTTGTTGAATTGTATACATTGTGTACCTTTTGTTTTGTTTTTAATATTTATTTATTTGGCTGTGTCGGGTCTTAGTTGAGGCATGAGAAATCTTGGTTGTGTCCTGTGGGATCATTCGTCACTGGGCACAGACTCTCTAGTTCTGGCACACAGGCTCAGTAGTTACAGCCCATGGGCTTAGTTGCTCCATGGCCTGGGGAATTTTAGTTCCCTGACCAAGGACTGAACTCATGTCCCCTACACTGGAAGATGGATTCTTAACCTTTGGACCACCTCTCTCTCTCTCTCTCTCTCTCTCTCTCTCTCTCTCTCTCTCTCTCTCTCTCTCTCTCTTTTTATAATGGAATTCACATTTAAATGTAGTAGAACTCACTTATAGTTGGACTGGGGAGTATTCAGCAGAGGTTTAGGTTTGTTAGGAAAACAGGGATGAATCTTCAGATGTTGACATTGCCATGTATTTCACTGTGAAAATATCAATAGAAGCAATCAGAAGAGAATTTCCACAGACTGGCGCCACCGCTAACCCTCCATCTGTATCTGAATCCACACCCATTCTCTGTTTCTGAATCCGCACAGGTTCCTTCCTCTTACAAACACCAGTCTTTCCACTTTGCATTGGCTCCTGTTAGGAGTTGCCCTGTAGATTTCCAAAATTCACACAGTGAAATCCTAACCCTAGTACCCACATTTGGAAATAGTATCACTCATTGCAGATGTAATTAGTTAAGGTGAGGTCATGCTGGATAAGGATGGGCCCCTCATCTAATATGGCTTATGCCCTGGTAAAAAAGGGAAAATTTGGACCCAGACACACAAGCAGAATATACTGTGAAGACTGAACTTGAGCTGCCACTAGCCAAGGGACTAGCAAAAGCTAGAAAGGAGGCCTGGATCAGACCCTCCCCTAGCAAGCAGAAGGTGTGTGGTCCTGCCACCATCTTAATCCTGGACTTCCAGTCTTTGGAACCATGAGATAATAAATATAAATAAATCCTGCAGGAGTATTCTAGTTAAAGATATACAGTGTTAATAACTGCCCTGTAATCTACCCTCCAGCTTCCCTAGTGGCTCAGTGGTAGAGAACCCACCTGCCAATGTAGGAGACATGGGTTCAATCCCTAGGTTGGCAGGATCGCCTGGAGTAGGAAATGACAACCACTCTTGTGTTCTTGCTTGGGAGATTCCATAGACAGAGGAGCCTGGAGGGCTACAGTCCACGGGGTCACAAAAGAATCAGATACAACTGAGTTACTAAACAACAACAACAATCTACCCTGCACACAGCTGCCTAGATAATCCTTTCAACACAAAGCCCACATCAAGTCACCATCCCCAGTGGGCTCCGTCTCAGTCCCATGCAAAGTGCCTATCATGACCCTTGGGTTCCATGTGATTTGCTCTTATTCTATTCCAGCCACCACAGTCTTGCTTTGGGTTATGTTTTGGTTTTCCCCCCAAGCTTGCCATGCATGATCCTGCTTGAAGGCTTTACAGTTTCCTCTGCCTTTGATGCCTCCGCTTATTGGTCACATGACAGTCTTCTTCATTCCCTTCAAGTGCAAAAGTGTCATCAAACCGGAGAGACTTCCCTGACCAAACCCTGACCCTTCACCATCTATCCATCTTACTTTATTTTTAAAAGAACACTCAAAGCTTCATGGAGTAGGGACTTAATTTTGTATCATGGACCATTTAAGAGATCCTGACATGCAAGTGTATGTTGAGTGAATTATTGAATGGTCAAGGATTTACCTGGTAAGGTTACACTGCCAAGTACAGCCTGGTATTTCTGTATTTCACTCAATGCTCTGATGTATCCATGTAGGATCCTGCCATGTGCCCCTGTGTGGATTTTGATGGTGATTCTCTCTGAAAAAGCTTTCTCTCTTTAAGTTTTCTTGATATCTAGATGAGTGCTCATCGCATGGTAAATGGTTTTGAAAGGCTAAGTGTACAGTTGATTTTTTGGCTTTAGATTTTTAATCTTAAACTATAATCCTGACCCAAATTGATTCTGCTATAATCTTGTTCCATGGCAGATTTGTTTTAAAGGGCTTTAGATGGCACATCTTCCGAAATACGATAACTAAATCATGTTTTATTAATAGAAGATCCAAGGTACATTGTGAAACCTCAGTTAAATAAGTTAAGGCAATAAAAGCAACATCCAACTTTTATAGAATTGCATGAACAGTGTTCTTATTTGTACATGGACTCACATAAAAGCAATTCTAAACATTTTTCTTTTCATATGTATTAATAGGACATGCTCTTTGGTCTGGCAAGAGCCTTTCATCACATGATAACTAGATTTCACTGGTCTTGGTCCATAATACTTAGCACATGGCGTCAATATTTCTCAAGCTTTTCCAGAGAAATACTTCTAATATCCAAGGATGGCAACATACACTCCCAAGAGTCTGGCTGTATAAACCAAAGAAGTAATTTTTTAAATTTATGTAATTTTCTGATCTACTCTGTAATAAGTCCATGGAGTTTTTATATTTTAACATAAAATATTAGGAGATACTTTCAGTTCAATTATTTACATTTTTCTCTGAATCTTCAAAACTAAGTCAAAGATGAACCAAGTTTAATCCTATGGCTTTGAGTAGCCCCTGGGACCTGGCATCAGTTTAAATCCCTGATCTGGGACTTATTACACCATTTCTGGTGAACAGCAGAATTGACCATCCGTGTGAGACATGACATTGGCAGCTATTGAGCAACCCGACTGCCCAGGAAGCCTGCTCTCTGCTCATATGGCAGTTGTTGGCAGGTGATAACTTCCTGTCTGATCCAATCCGCATCTCTAATGGAATGATGCATCACTGTGTAATGGATCCTGTTTTATTCATCCTGTTCTAGTGTGCCAGGATCGATAATGCAACTAACATCCTGAAAGCTCAAATGATACGCAAGTTTCACTAAGGTGTCACCCCTTTCTTAGCATGAAACTTAGTTTAATAGTATCAGATGCTTAATAAGATTTGCATTACCTGAATTTTCAGAGCACTGTAACACAGTTTCAGCTCTGAGACATTTAGGAGCTTACCCTGATCTATAGTCTAAGGAATGAAGCCTTCGAAGAGCTTAAGACAAAGGGCCACAGCATGAGTAAAGACAGTCAAGTTAAAGGTGGAAAACCTCAGGGTGAGGGAGCCAGGGGAGGTGACATCAGAAAAAGAGGGGTCAGACAATGAAGCGGGGCCACTCTTACTGTCTCACCTAGCCTTGAATGCCAGAACCACGAAACTGGACTTTGTTACATAAAAGCTATCAAGCAGTGGGGCGGAGGGAGGGGAAGCTGGACGCTTTTGATCCAGGAAGTGACATGAACCTGAATTTGGTGGTCCTTTCTGAGATGCTGTGGAGTAGAATATCCGGTGAAGCAGGGCTGAGGTTCTCACACAGTCCAGGTGTAAGGCAGGAGGCATTACAGGGTAGAAAAGAATGTGGATTTTGAACTTGCTTCCTGGCTGTGAGACCTCCTGTATAAAGCGAGGATGTGACCGAGCTCACAAGGTCCTTAACTGATGGCTAATGAGGTAAATGCAATGTTTAGCGGTGGCATCCTGGGCTCTCAGGAATGCTAGAGGCAGAATGGTGTAGTCTGGGACTGGAGCCCACTACCTGGGTTTGAACTGTAGCTTACATACTGTGTCCTGGATGAGGCTTCCTACACAATCCAAAACTTCTCAGAGCCTCACTCCCTCCGTATTATAGAGACTGCCTCAAAAGGCAGTCTGTGGACAATAAGGTTCTACTGTATAGCACAGGGAACTGTGTTAAATATCCTGTGATAAACCATAATGGAAAATAATATGAAAAAGAATATGCATATATAAGGCTTCCCTGGTGGCTCACATGGTATAGAATCTGCCTGCAGAACAGAAGATCTGAGTTTGATCCCTGGGTCAGGAAGATCCCCTAGAGAAGAAAAGGTCAACCCATTCTAGTATTCTTGCCTGGAGAATCCCATGAACAGAGGAGCCAAGTGGGCTATAGTCCATGGAACTGTGAAGAGTCAGACACCACAGAGTGACTCACACACACACACACACACACACACACACACACACACACATACACGTTTAACTGAATCACTTTTGTACAGCAGAAATGAACACAACATTGTAAATCAACTATATGTCAATAAAATAATTTTTTAAAGGCAGATTGTGAAGATTAAATATACTAAACACCAATTTCTGCTCTTGTACCCCACCTCCATGCTCCTGGAACAGCCTCCAGAAAACTAGGAGCTAAAAGAAATAGAGGATCTGACTTGGCAAGGAGAAGGCAATGGCACCCCATTCCAGTACTCTTGCCTGGAAAATCCCATGGATGGAGGAGCCTGGTGGGCTGCAGTCCATGGGGTTGTGAAGAGTCGGACACAACTGAGCGACTTCACTTTCACTTTTCACTTTCATGCATTGGAGAAGGAAATGGCAACCCTCTCCAGTGTTCTTGCCTGGAGAATCCCAGGGACGGGGGAGCCTGGTGGGCTGCCGTCTCAGGGTCGCACAGAGTCAGACACGACTGAAGTGACTTAGCAGCAGACTTGGCAAAGGTGAAGAAGAATTGATAACTGGTTTTATATTAAGCATGATGCAAAAAATAAGTCCACCTTTGAAATGGTTAGAGGATAGAAATGAAGGAAATGGGAAATCAGGAAATGAAATAAGTTTTGTCTGGGGAGAGTGAGATGATATAGGGGAGATGTTGAACCTGAAAGTCACTTTCCACTAGAATTATTAGAAGAGGCTTTTTTTGGCCACACCACTTAGCTTGTGGGACCTTGGTTTCCTGAAGCAGAGATCAAACCTCTGCCCCCTGATTGGGAACATGGAGTTTTAACCATTGAACCACCAGGGCAGTCTCCATAAGTTTGTTTTCTATGTCTGTGAGTCTATTTCTATTTGTAAACAAGTTCATTTGTATCATGTTTTTAGATTCCACATAAGTGATATCATATGTTTTTTATCTTTCTTTATCTGACTTACTAAATTCAGAATGATAACCTCTAGGTCCATCCATATTGCTGCATGTGGCATGATTTCATTCTTTTTATGGCTGAGTAATATTCCATTGTAGGTGTGCGTGTGTATACCACATACATACAGTTCTAAGGTGCAGCTGTGAGCATTGGGATACATGTATCATTTCAAATTAGAGATCTTGTCTCTTCTGGATATATGCCCAGAAGAGGGTTTGCTGGATCATAACTCTATTTTTACTTTTTAAAATAATCACCATACCATTTTCCCATAGTAGCTACACCAATTTACCTTCCCACTGACAGTACAAGAGGATCCCCTTTCCAATGGGTTTTATTGTTGCTGTTATTTTGCGTTTTATTTGTAAGGAAATAGCCCCTGAATTCTTGGGTTCATGAATTCTTCTGAGCTCTGACTGAATATATGTAGATACGGATCAGTTAGGCTAAGTTTTCTGGGAGCTTTGACTTTCTGGTTATAGCATAGGAAGCTCTGATGCAAAAGTCCAATGCAGTGGTCTCCTCTGCACAGTGGGGAGGAGTGCTGTTCGTGGGTCTCTTGTTGCTCCGCCTCTTTGTTGAATGCTTGCACCCCTGGCTCTTAAGTCCAGATGGCAGGTCTTAGATCTGCTTCTGTTATGGTTGTTAGAGGTCAAGATGGTCTCCTGTTTATCTCTGCTTTCTGAGAGTATCCAGTGATTCTGCAATTCTGCAGGTCCTGGCTACCTGAATTCAGCCGCTGTAGGTGAAGTCCACCTTCAGCTATTCTTCTCCTCACTTATCCTGCTGCCATTCATTCATTCTGAGCCTGTTAAAAAGGACATACCAGCCCACGCTTTGGCAAGTCAGATAAGCAGCTCGCTGAGAAGGAGGTTTTCCCAGATGGCGCTCACTGCCTGCCTCAATTGAGTGTGTTTGCAGTTGTATGTTTTCCCAAAGCGTCAGATGGGTGCAGCCGAGTAGAAAGTAGTCTTCTTGCTCCACGTGAAAGGATAACCTATTAACTGAAGAGAAAACCAAGATGAGAGTGTACTGACTTCAGGTACCTGATAGTTCAATTAGCGCTCTTTTGAAAACTCTCTGCATCTGGGGGTTAAGAATTTACAACCTTTAGTTCTGCTCAGATAACCAAGACATTTGACTTTATAAGCAGTAATGACAAGGTTTCAGTTTTCCTATTTTCTAGACCTGTATATTTCGTTTTCCTCAGATAACATGTTAATATTAACCTATCTGATACGATTTTTTATATGAAGCATAATTCCTTCTAGAGAATAACTAAGGCTTAGCTTCTTAAATATATAATATTGGGTTCAGACATGATAAATGTCCTCTGGAGTATGGCTGCCTCAGCTAGCATTCTCCTGAAAAATTCAACCTGATTTACTGGTTACTGGGTGGTTGTAGATCAAGGCAACAGAATATGTTATACTGTTCTAAATTTTATATAATAGCATGTATAATATATTATATAGTAATATATATAATTATTGTACCATGCCCTCTAGAATTTAGGAATACTGCTGACTAGAATTATAAAAAATATGCCAATTACAGTATTAATTTCATCCTGTTCACACAGTAAATTCTAAAGTTGATTCTAGTAAATCCCAGAAACTAGAAACTGTGTCATCTGACTCAGTCTCAGGATCTTTCTCAACACAGTGATCCAAGTAGTCATTGGCACTTGAGCTTAATTCTAATTGTCACTTGGGCAAATTTGATAAAATACCATCATTGAGATAAGGTTACATCTAAATAATAGACGTTATTCTTTTTCCATATTTAATCGTGTAATTGTATCATGTTACGTAGAAAGAGAATCAAAAGAATCACGTGGTCTAGTGCTGGTGAAATATGTTGGATCCTTGTGAGCAGCATTTATCCTGACATAATGCCAGAGAGAAGACTCTTAAGGGTCCCTTAGACTGCAGGAGATCAAACCAGTCAATCCTTAAGGAAATCAGCCTTAAATTTTCATTGGAAAGACTGGCACTGAAGCTGAAACTCCAATACTTTGGCCACCTAATGGGAAGAGCCTACTCATTAGAGGAGACCCTGATGCTGGGAAAGACTGAAGGCAAAAGGAGAAGGGAGCGACAGAGGATGAAATGTTTAGATAGCATCACCAACTCAATGGACGTGAATTTGGACTGAACAACAACAATGCAAAAGCACTTATTTTTTTCTCCATAGTCAGGAAATATGAAGTGAATATTAGGGAGGTAAAGAGACACAATAGCTCAAGTACCCTGCTATCACCATGGAACAATATCAGTACCTTTGACACATTTTTCTTCCTGCTCCCTCTCAAGGGTTTTCATTATTCGTGTATGCACACATTAGTTAATTAATTACATGTATGTTTGTCCATTTCTAGGCACTGTGCCATGCCAGTATAGAAAGAAGAATAAAACAATAAAATTCAATTTTCAAGAGCTTTTTCAGTTTTGGTTTGTGTGTGTGTGTTTGGGGAGGGGGTGGGCCCCCTACCTTAAAAAAAAAGATCAAGATAAGAACTAAATGTTAGGAATACCTGGGATAAGGATAACTCGTAGGATCTAGAGGGCAGAGAATGGACTGCCCCATCAAGGTACTGCTACCAAAGAGAATTGCCTTCACTTCTTGTCCATTTAGAAATGGACAAGTGGAAATTCTGGGAAGAACTTCTGACTGGTCTCGTTTAGGTCCGTCCACTCCTTGGGAAGGGAAGGTGGAGCGCCTTGATAGACAGGCCCTCCAGTGGATCCCAAGTAACTCCAGAGTTTTGCTGCCTAAAGAAGAGAAAACAGACTGCACAGCCAAAGGGAGCAGATGCTTGCTGTGGAAGGGGCCATGTGAGAGCCATTTCTCATTTAATGTAAGGCCATATTACTGGAGGTATGGACAGGAGTCTAGGGGAGTACAGAGCAAGGGAGGTTTGAAGAAGGAAGGAACTCACATATTAGAAAGCAGCAGACAGGTTGTATCATAAAGGGCTTTCTGTGATGTATTTGTGAGGCTGTACTTTATCCTGTCAGTAATGGATAGAGATTGAAAGATATTAGCATAAAAATTATTTTAGAATAATTCCTTGGCTGTGGAGGCTGTGGACAGATTGGATGAGAGAAGAGCGAGGTCATCAGTGAAGAGGAATGGCAGCATTGCCTATGAGCAGCATTGGTGGAGTTAGAAGGGACAGAATTCTAGACTCAGAATGTAAAGGATGTGCTGACTAGCTGACCGTGAGACATGAAGGAGGATTAGAATTCCAAGAGGCTTTGAGTTTCTAGCTTGAACCAACCAAGAAAGGAAATAAAAGATAAGGTGCTGCACTTTTGATGTGTTAACTTGATATTTCCCTGGGACTTCCCAGTGGTGCCAGCCCAGAGGCAGTGGTGTAAAAGGATTCAGAGACCAGCTGAGAGGTCTTGGCTGGAGATTTAGCCCAGGTGGCTAAATGGTAAAGAATCTCCAAGCCAAGGCAGGAGTCACAGGAGACATGGGTTCGATCCCTGGGTCAGGAAGATCCTCCGGAGGATGAGGAAATGGGAACCCACTCCAGTATTCTTTCCTGGATAATCCTATGGACAGAGGAGCCTGGTGGGCTACAGTCCATGGGGTCAAAAGGAGTCAGACATGACTGAAGGATTTTCACTCACTCAGTGTATACATAGCTGGTAATGAAGCCCTTGGTGAAGACAAGATGGCCCAGGCAGAGTGGAAATGGATGAGAGAGGCATGTTAGCATCCTTGGAATTCATAATTAAGAGGCAGAAGAAAGAAGAGAGAGTGAGAGAAAAGAAGGAATGTCATCTGTCCCTGCCTGACCCCACCCTACCCTCAAACTGCAAGTAGCTTTGATAAATCTGTAGAGATTCAAATAATCCCTTTTCTCTAAAAAAAGCACATTCCTAGTACAGTACATCCTGGTACCATGGGGAGCTCTTGAGTATGTGAGATTTGAAAAGAATATTTGATCAGTGACCAACAGCCGATATCAACCCACACTAGAAAGCTTGGAATTTGTTAAGAACTGGACCAACACAGGTTTATTCAGAGTGTTTGATCTGGAAAGTCACTGAGTATATGTATGAGGTATGCACTTCTATACTGAGATATTCACATAAATGTATTCAAGCCTACTTTATGTGGTGCTGCTAGTCGTTCAGTCATGTCTGACTCCTTGCAACCCCATGGACTGTAGCCCACCATGCTCTTCTGTCCATGGCGTTTTCCAAGCAAGAATACTGGAGTGGGTTGCCATTTCCTTCTCCAGGGGATCTTTCCAACCCAGGGATCGAACCTAGGACTCCCATACTGCAGGCTGATTCTATACCATCTGAACCACTAGGGAAGCCCTACTTTATGAGGTGCACCCAATATAATATAAATGTCACCTTTATTGTGCTTCTGCGCTGTGAATAAACATCATCTTTACTCTTTTATACTCTTAATCCTTCATCTTTAAGTAACTTGTGTCAAAACATGTTTAGGAGATTTCCAGGCTATGAAAAAAAATGATAAATTGCCTAAGGTCAAGAAAAGCAAGAAACATTGTATGACAGGTCTCTATTGCTGTTCTGAAACATATTGTAGTCAATGCATAATATGCCATTCTTAGATATAAGAAAAAAAAAACAGCTTCTGATTTAACACTGACTGTGACAGAGCATGTTGGTACGTGTAGATCTCAGGGAAGAATGGCTTAAGGTTGGGGAAATCTCACTCTTATAACCAGCATCCCATGTTTTTACAGTGGTTTGTTTTGTGTTTTTCCCCACCGTGTTTCTGACAGTCTCTCTCTTTTAAACTCTAAGTTCTAAAGGCAGTGTATGCAAAGTGCCTGTCCATAAAAAGTGGGGAAGTTTTAAATGAATTTATTAATAAATGTTTATTTGAGTTCCTACTATCTGCTATGTCTTGTCCTTGGAAAATGGAGGTACCATGTTGAATTGACCAACATGGCACCTGTCCTCTCAGCTTGTGGTTGATAGGAAAAGACAGACACATGCTGTTTAAAAATGAGGAATGGTGAGAGTTCTGACATTGGAAGTACCAGGAGCCATGAGGGCACATAGCTACATATAGGAGTGGAGGAAGGTAACCCAGGAGAAAGGATGTTCAAGCTGAGTCCTGCAGGTGAGAGGCAGAGGGCATGAGACAGGGTCAGGAAGAGACAGCAGAGGGGATATCAATACGAGAAGGTTCAAGTGCTAGAAAGTATGGCACCTGGGTTCACTTGTGGAAACAGAAAGTTGAAGATGCCAGAAGAGCAGCACAAAAGGGGGAGAGTTCTCCTCACGTCAATCCTTTTGGTTTGAAACGCGATGAGATTATATTTTTCCTATTCAAAACACAGTTGTGGTGCTGGAGAAGACTCTTGAGAGTCCCTGGGACAGCAAAGAGATCAAACCAGTCCATCCTAAAGGGAATCAACCCTGAATATTCCTTGGAAATACTGATGCTGAAGCAGAAGCTCCTATCCTTTAGCCACCTGATGTGAAGAGCCAACTCATTGGAAAAGACCCTAATGCTTGGAAAAATTTAGGGCAGGAGAAGAATGGGATGACAGAGGATGAGATGGTTAGATGGCATCACCAACTCAATGGACATGAGCAAACTCCGGGAGACAATAAAGGACAGGGAAGCCTGGTGTGCTGCAGTCCATGGGATCACAAAGAGTCTGACACGACTGAACAATTCAAAACACATTTTTTTTTCATTTATTGCCTTGTCAAGATCTCAACTTACTACTTTATCAGAAAAAATGATCTATTTTTTTAAGATCTAAGACTTAGATGGAGTTTGTAATGTGGGTCTGTCATAGTGTAGCCCCTTCCACAAACATTGTTACACTAGTCTTAACAAGCTCTCTTTGGGCTTCTCCAAGTGGAAGTGAAGTGAAATGAAGTTGCTCAGTCGTGTCTGACTCTTTGCAACCCCATGGACTGTAGCCTACCAGGCTCCTCCCTCCATGGGATTCGCCAGGCAAGAGTACTGGAGTGGGTTGCCATTTCCTTCTCCAGGGGATCTTCCCGACCCAGGGATCGAACCCGGGTCTCCAGCATTCCAGGCAGATGCTTTAACCTCTGAGCCACCAGGGAAGCCCTTTTCCAAGTGGACAGAGTATGATCTTTCTCTTTTGGAGATTTCTGTCTCAGAAACTTGAAAGAGAAGGAGAAGCAAAGCTACAGGGCAGTAAGCTGGTATTTTAAAAAGCAGTCAATAAGTTATCTCTCTAGCATGGTCAGCGATCTGAAAACAAACTTCACCTCCAACACAGTACATCACTGAGTGTTCTGTCGCGACCTCTAAGAAATTGTTTCTTGGTGCTGTGTGATAAGTAATTTTCTAAGGCTTAGAATGATTGTTCACCCCATGGTAGTAGAATTACATATCCAGAGCACTTTTGTTTAGAGACAGAACCCTGAAGCACAGAATTCAGAGATTAAACCTATATTGTGTTTACCCAGATCCATACTTAAAATTAAGTGTGTGTCCTAAATAGCCAGCATAAAATTGCTTTGCTCTCCAGAACAATTGTGGTCTTTTTCCAAGTTCAGTGACTTAGAATAATGAGGATGAGATGTTTAGGAGATTCCTATAGAATTCCCTGGGGAGTCTGATCCACATGAATACTCACCTCCTAGCTTCAATTACCTGGGAAGCTTGGTGTGAAGCCACTTAGGGATGCTACTGAGAATAATAAAGAGCATCCCTTCTCATTGACAGGAAGCTGATGATGTCTCCCTAACTTTGAAATGAAAGAATCTAAGTCCCTCTTTGATGTTAACAGTTTTTGATGGTGATATATTGAAATATCTGTTCTTCATAGATGCAAAACTCCTCAACAAAATTTTAGCAAAAAGAATTCAACAACACATCAAAAAGCTTATACACCATGATCAAGTTGGGTTTATTCCAGGATTGCAAGGATTCTTCAATATACACAAATCAATGTGATATACCATTTTACCGAATTAAAAGATTAAAACCATATGATAATCTCAATAGGTGCAGAAAAAGCCTTTGACAAAATTCAGCACCCATTTATGATTAAAAATTTTCAAAAAATGGACATAGAAGGAACCTACCTCAACATAGTAAAGGCCATATATGACAAGCCTACAGCAAACATTATTCTCAATGCTGAAAAACTGAAAGCATTTCCCCTAAGATCAGGAACAAGACAAGGGTGTCTTCACTTTCACCACTATTTTTCAACATAGTTCTGGAAGTCCTAGCTACAGCCATCAGAGAAGAAAAAGAAATAAAAGGAATCCAGATTGGAAAAGAAGAAGTTAAGGTCTCACTGTTTGCAAATGGCATGATACTGTACATAGAAAACCCTAAAGATAGTATCAAAAAATTACTAGAGCTAATCAGTGAATTTAGCAAAGTTACAGGATATAAAATCAATACACTGAAATCACTTGCTTTTCTATATACTAACAATGAAAAATCAGAAAGAGAAATTAAGGAATCAATCCCATTCACCATTGCAACAAAATGCATTAAATATCTAGGGATAAACTTACCTAAAGAGACAGAAGAAGTGTACACAGAAAATTATAAGACATTGATGAAAGAAGTCAAAGATGACATAAACAGATGGAGAGATATTCCATGTTCCTGGATAGGAAGAATCAATATTGTGAAAATGACTCTACTACCAAATGCAATCTACAGATTAAATGCAATCCCTATCAAATTACCAATGGCATTTTTCACAGAACTAGAACAGAAAATTTCACAATTTATATGGAAACACAAAAGATCCCGAATAGCCAAAGCAGTATTGAGAAACAAGAATGGAGTTGGAGGAATCAACCTTCCTGACTTCAGATTATACTGCAAAGCTACAGTCATCAAGACAGTATGGTACTGGCACAAAAACAGAAATATAGACCAATGGAACAGGATAGAAAGCCCAGAAGTAAACCCATGCACCTTTTGGTACCTTATTTTTGACAAAGGAGGCAAGAATATACAATGGGGCAAAGACAGCCTCTTCAATAAATGGTGCTGGGAAAACTGGACAGCTACATGTAAAAGAATGAAATTAGAACACTTCCTAACACCATACACAAAGATAAACTCAAAATGGATTAAAGACCTAAATGTAAGACCAGAAACTATAAAACTGTTAGAGGAAAACATAGGCAGAACACTCTCTGACATAAATCAAAGGAAGATCCCCTATGGCCCACCTCCTAGAGTAATGGAAATAAAAAAGTAAACAAGTGGGACCTGATTAAACTTAAAAGCTTTTGCACTGTAAAGGAAACTATAAGCAAGGTGAAAAGACAACCCTTAGGATGGGAGAAAATAATAACAAATGAAACAACTGACAAAGGGTTAATTTCCAAAATATATAAGCAATTCATACAACTCAATGCCAGAAAAACAAACAACCCAGTCAAAAAGTGGGGAAAAGACCTAAACAGATATTTCTTCAAAGAAGACATACAGATGGTAACAAACACATGAATAGATGCTCAACATTGCTCATTATTAGAGAAATGCAAATCAAAACTACAATGTGATATCACCTCATACCGGTCAGAATGGCCATCATCAAAAAGTCTACAAACAATAAATGCTGGAGAGGATGTGGATAAAAGGGAATGCTCTTGCACTGTTGGTGGGAATGTAAATTGATACAGCCACTATGGAAGATGGTATAGAGATTCCTTAGAAAACTAGGAATACAACCACCATATAACCCAGCAATCCCACTCCTAAGCATATACCCTGAGGAAACCAAAATTGAAAAAGACACATGTATCCCGTTGTTTGTTGTGGCACTATTGACAATAGCTAGAACACGGAAGCAACCTAGATGTCCATCGACAGATGAATGGTTGAAGAAGTTGTGGTACATATACACAATGGAACATTACTCATCCAAAAAAGGAACAGATTTGAGTCAGTTCTAATGAGGTGGATGAACCTAGAACCTATTATACACAGTGAAGTGAGTCCGAAAGAGAAAGATAAATATCGTATTCTAACACAGAGGATAAAGCGTATGCCTGCAATGCAGGAGAACTGGGTTCAATCCCTGGGTTGGGAAGATCCCCTGGGGAAGGAACTAGCAACCCATTCCAGTATTCTTGCCTGGAGAATCCCATGGACAGAGGAGCCTGGCAGGCTACAGTCCACGGGGTTGCAAAGAGTCGGACATGACTAAGCAACTTCACTTTCACTTTCACTTTAACACATATATACAGAATCTAGAAAAATGGTACTGAAAATTTATTTACAGAGCAGCAATGGAGAAGTAGACATAGAGAATAGACTTATGGACATGGGGAGAGGGGAGGAGAGGGTGAGACTTATGGAAAGAGTAACATGGAAACTTACATTACCATATGTAAAATAGATAGCCAACAGGAATTTGCTGTATGGCTCAGGAAGCTCAAACAGGGGCTCTATATCAACCTAGAGGGGTGGGATGGAGCAGGATATGGGAGGAAGATTCAAAAGGGAGGAAATAGATGTATACTTATGGCTGATTCATGTTGAGGTTTGACAGAAAACAAGATTCTGTAAAGCAATTATCCTTCAATAAGAAAATAAATTAATAAAATCTGTTCTTGAACACAACATAATTTTTTAAAACTGATCAATCATTGTAAGTGTTTTTGTGCTCATATCTTTGTGAGCATTTAGGGAGAGCAGTATTAGTGTTTTTTTCTTGCAGCTTTATTGTCATCAACCAGTGGAAATCTTAGCCTGTGTGACAGTAACAGAAAATTTACTTCATATAAGTTAATTTTGTGTGTATATTATACTTATCCTATTTTCAAGCTTGACTTGTCATCTCTCTCCCTCAATGAATGATGAGAACACTGTCCAAGGAGATTTATTCTTTGTCATTTGCAGCCAGTGTGCTGCCTTGTGGGAGGGCATGTGTGTGTGTGTCTGTCAGGGAGGGGCGCCAGCAATGGAACTCATTGACCATTACATCGCAGCAGTAAAAATACAAAAATAAATCATCATCTTGAAGTATTGTGCCATTAAAGCTAAGGTCCCAAGCTACATCATTCCAGAGAGTTAAAGAGTTAGTTGGTTTTTTCAACTAAAATTTTGTTTCAGTAATTACACTTTAACCTTAAGCAGTGATGGTTCTATAGTATCACATTCTGGAAAGATATAATGGTTTTGGAAAGGGAGACATGGCCCTTGTTCTTTTAGTAGAATGTCTTTTATTATTATTTATTTACTTTTAATTGGAGGACAATTGCTTTACAATATTGTGTTGGTTTCTGCCACACATCCACATGAATCAGCCTTGGGAATACAAAAGTCCCCTCCCTCTTGAATCTCCCTCCCACCCCATCCCACCCCTCTAGGTTTTAAAATAAGATGCATGATGCCACCCATACCACGGCCCAGGGACTCAGAGCTGATCTGTCCCAGGTGCCTGATGGGCAGCTGTTGTTGGGAGCTGGATTTGTTGATGTCAAGGGAAAACTGGGGGTTCTTGGGCAGGGCAGTTGGAGAAGTCTTGACCACAGAGGGCAGGGCAGACCAGAGTCCATGAGAGGAAATATGCAACACCAGAGGCCGCTGAAGTCCTGGTTACTGGAATCAAAGTCTGGAACCCTGGGAGACAGAGCCCCAGAAGATAGCCGAGAACACCACTGTATGTACAACCCCTCTATAATGTTTATGCTATCTGTCCTCCACACTGAGATGGTAATGATCTTTCTAAAACGTTCATCTGATTTTCAGCTACCAGCTTGATATTCTTCATGGGCTCTATAACTTTCAGATTTAAAAAAAATCAAAGACCCTTTCCAAGATCTTTAGCTGGTCACAGTAGGTCTTTTTTGAACTGGTGTTGGTCCATCATTCTGGCCTTATTTCCTGTTGGTACCAAAGGTGCCCTCATCACCTTAGCCCACAGAACCTACAAACTTCCCCAAGTTCATGATGCTATTTCTTACCTGCATGAGGTTCCTTCTGCTGGAATGGCTTCTTGGGTTGACTTGGCTGAGAATTCATCATCGTTCCCTCAGTGCCCAAATGCTCTTGTCATAGTATTCATCACATTTTACTCTAGTTCATTACTTATCTCCCACTATACCATATGCTTCTTGAGGGCAGAGACCAGGGCTCATTGTACTCGGCATTTCAGTGCCTGGCAAAGTGCTAGGCTATCTAAATAAATGTTGAATAAATAAATTAACTACTTTAGATTATAATTGCCATAGAAAAAAAGAAATGTGGGTATTTAATGTACTTATTCTTTAATTTGAGGTAAAGTGAAAGTGAAAATGAAGTCGCTCAGTTGTGTCCAATTCTGTGTGACCTTGTGGACTGCAGGCCATCAGGCTCCTCCATCCATGGGATTCTCCTGGCAAGACTACTGCAGTGGGTCGCCACTTCCTTCTCTCATGATATATAGGCCCTCCAAATTTATCTTCTAATAGTTATATGAATACTCATGGAATAATTTGAGGTACATTATGTTTATTAATAATCTTAAGACTGAGTCAAAATAAGTGTATAGGTGGATATAGATATATTCAATGAATATAGTTAGGTAGATAGATCAATAGATAGAAAAATATACAGAGATAGATTGTTTAAAAGTTATTTCATTCATGTAACTGCTCATCAATAAATATGTATTGAATGACAGCTGTGTTACTGAGGTAAAAGTTGCTACTATAAATTCACCTATTTTAAGTGTACCTGACAATGATTTCTAGTATGTTTGTAGAGTTGAATGATATTTACTGTACCCTAATTTAGGAACATTTCCATTTTCCCCAAAAGAAAGCTTGTGTCCATTTGCATTCCCACACCCAGTTATAGGCAAACATCGATCTTATTTCTGTCTCTATAGATTTGCCTTTTGGGGACATTTTCATAAATGTAGTCAATACTTATGTGATTTTTTGTGTTGGGGTTCTTTTGCTTAGCATAAGGTTTTTGAGGCCCCTCCCTGTTGTATATCATAAGGGATTTTATTCAGGTATGACCTAAATCAAATCCCCTACAATTATACAGTGAAAACGACAAATAGATTCAAGGGATTGGATCTGATAGAGTGTCTGAAGAACTATGGATGGAGGTTTGTGACATAGTACCGGAGGCGGTGATCAAAACCATTCCCAGGAAAAAGAAATGCAAAAAGGCAAAATGGTTGTCTGAGGAGGCCTTACAAATAGCTGAGAAAAGAAGAGAAGTGAAAGCCAAAGGAGAAAAGGATAGATATACCCATCTGAATGCAGAGTTCCAAAGAATAGCAAGGAGAGATAAGAAAGCCTTCCTACATGAACAATGCAAAGAAATAGAGGAAAGCAATAGAATGGGAAAGACTAGAGATCTCTTCAAGAAAATTAGAGATACTAATTTCATGCAAAGATGGGCACAATAAAGGACAGAAATGATATGGACCTAACAGTGGCAGAAATACATGGAAGAACTATACAAAAAAGACCTTAATGACCCAGATAACCATGATGGTGTGATCACTCACCTAGAGTCAGATATCCTGGAATGCAAAGTCAAGTGGGCCTTAGGAAGCATCACTGTGAGCAAAGCTAGTGGAGGCAATAGAATTCCAGGTGAGCTATTTCAAATCCTGAAAGATGATGCTGTGAAAATGCTTCACTCAATGTGCCAGCAAATTTGGAAAACTCAGCAGTGGCCACAGGACTGGGAAAGGTCAGTTTTCATTCCAATCCCAAAGAAAGGCAGTGCCAAAGAATGTGCAAATTACCACACAATTGCTGGCTTAAAACTCAACATTCAAAAAACGAAGATCGTGACATCCAGCCCCATCATTTTGTCGCAAATAGATGGGGAAACAGTGGAAACAGTGACAGACTATTTTCTTGGGCTCCAAAATCACTGCAGATGGTGTCTGCAGCCATGAAATTAAAAGATGCTTACTCCTTGGAAGGAAAGTTATGACCAACCTAGATAGCATATTCAAAAGCAAAGACATTACTTTGCCAACAAAGGTCCGTCTAGTCAAGGCTATGGTTTTTCCAGTGGTCATGTATGGATGTGAGAGTTGAACTGTGAAGAAAGCTGAGTGCCGAAGAATTGATGATTTTGAACTGTGGTATTGGAGAAAACTCTTGAGAGTCCCTTGGACTGCAAGGAGATCCAACCAGTCCATTCTGAAGGAGATCAGCCCTGACAAGTCAATCCTGAAGGAAATCAGTCCTGAATATTCAATGGAAGAACTGATGCTGAAGCTGAAACTCCAATACTTTGGCCGCCTGATGCAAAGAACTGACTCATTAGAAAAGACCCTGATGCTAGGAAAGATTGAAAGGAGGAGGAGAAGGGGACGACAGAACATGAGATGGTTGGATGGCATCACCAACTCAATGGACATGAGTTTGAGCAAGCTCTGGGAGATGGTGAAGACAGGGAAGCCTGGCGTGCTGCAGTTCATGGTATCACAAAGAGGTGGACATAACTGAGCGACTGAACAACAACCTGTTGTGCAGACAGAGTACTTAAATCCTTCTTATTACCAAACAGCATTGCATAATAGAATATATGACATTTGATTTATCATTTCACTGATTGGTGGACATTTGGGTTGTGTTTCTTTGTGGAAATAACATGAACTTTGTGTGTGTGTGTGTGTGTGTGTGTGTTAGTCTCACAGTCATGTCCAACTGTTTGTGACCCCATGGACTGGGGCCCACCAGGCTCCTCTTTTCTTGGAATTCTCCTGGCAAGAATACTGGAGTGGGTTGCCATTTCATTCTCCAGGGGATCTTCCCAAGCTAGGGATCGAACCTGGGTCTACCACATTGCAGGCAGATTGTTTACTGTTTGAACTACCAAGGAAGCCCCATGAGCTTTGGAATTCAAGAAAAATTCTTCTGATTGTGAGTCTGGTCTATGCTTTGCATCCCTACCTATGTTATATATATTTAGTATTTGGGAAGCAGACTGATTCCCAGTTTCTTTTATTTGTGACACTTAAAACCTTTTTTCCCGAAATTATTCACTCCCCTAAAAAATCTATATTAAAACTTGCTCTAGCCATGAAAAAAATGTTCAAATTCTTAACAGTTTAAAGCTATATAGTCTGAGTTTGATACTGTAAGAGAGATTTTTCTGAAGTCAACCTGTCATATTTTCTACATTCATTGAGCTTTGAAACATGAGAAGAGTTTTATTGCAAGGGTCTTGTTCCTATGAATGGTTGCTGTGTGGAAATGGACATGATTTTCATCTTGCATCCATTGGAAGTGGACTTGTCAAATGCTAGGAACCGCATGATTTGATAATTATTGTTTTCTCCTCTTCCCAAGAAGCAAATCACTGTCATTACCAACTGTCATCAGTTAAATCAACTATCATCTCAGTGGCTATAGACCAGCTGAAGATCCCTCCTTTAATGAAATAAAGCCAAAACTAAGCGTTCTCATTTCCCACAAAAATCTTTCTGCCTTTTACAGGGTCCCCACACGTGCCTGCATCTATCCTAGCCCTTTGTACTTTCTCTAATTCTTGGTTTGTCTATCATCCCCACTAGAGTTGAACCTTCTTAAAGACAACAACCAAGTCCTCTTTGGCCAGGACCTTCATCTTTAGAATCACCGAATGTCAGCTTTAAATAGGACTTTGCCACAAAAATTGTATGTGACCACTTTATTTCATTGTGTCATCAAAAGCATAGCTATACTACCTTATATTCAAACTATAAAACAATACTTTGATTATTTGCTTCAGAATCCATGAAGCAGCCAGAAGTGTCTGGTGAGTCTTTCAATGCAGCAGGTCCAAGAAGCATCCCACAGATTCCCTCCTATTTTAAAATCAGAGAGGAATGGTAATTCTCCCATTTCCCAAGGCTTCCAGTTCCATCCTCCTGAAAATAAGGACAGCTGGATGCATAGAAGGAGTCTTGAGGGTAGCTGAGCATGTATCCTGTTTGAAACATCCAGGGCAGACCCTGAACCTGCTATGGCGGTGGAACTGAGTGTCTGGTCGGCTCGGTGCCCATTTTCATATGATGGGCTGGTTCAACTGCCCTAGGCTACGGGACATTTAATCTGTTTCCCTTTTGAATCAAGTGTTTATATAACTTGACATTTTTTAAAAAATAGGCTTTGTCTTCCCCAGCACCTGTCGCTCCCTATAAGACTTCTAAAGCAAGCTCTAGCAGCAGATTTCTCTGTGTTTCTCTGAGCACCAAACTTTCTCACAGAATAAAAATGAAGTCTCCTAGCTCTGAGAATACCTTTCATCACTTTGGACAAGTAACCAGTTGACTTAAATCCTCTTGTAACAGCCAATGCTAAAGTTGCAGTAAAAAGAGTCTTACCTACTTGAACTAATGCCATTTTACTGCACCATGGGAAATTCCTTCCAGTTGATAACCTGTTGGAATCTCAGCAGTTAGTAAGCCTTATAACTATTCCAGTGAACGTAACTGGTAGTTTTTCTTCCTGCCTAAGGAGCTAATCTGTTTGCTATATTAATATTCAACTTCTACAGGTGTCACAGGTTAATTGCACATTGTAATGCAAATACAGCAGCTCAGGAATCATTTTTTATTTTATTTTATTGAACTATGGGCTTCCCACGTGGTGCTAGTGGTAAAGAACCCACCTGCCAATGCAGGTTCGATCCCTGGGTCGGGAAGATCCCTGGAGAAGGGCATGGCAGCCCATTCTAGTATTCTTGCCTGGAGAATTCCGTAATCAGAGGAGCCTGGCAGTGCACTGGGTCACAAAGAGTCAGACATGACTGAAGCAACTTAGCACACACACAGTTGATTTACAATGTTGTGCTAATTTCTGCTGTACAGCAAAGTGATCCAGTTGTACATGTATATATTCTTGTTCATATTCTTTCCCACTGAGGTTTCATTTGATAACCTCAAAGTTCTCAAGCCCAGTGATACTCAGACAGCCTAGAAGTTTCTTGATTCCTCAAAGCCAATCTTCAGGGAACTTTCATGGCAACTCATTATGTCATGATGGTATCATCTTCTCATTAGTATTTCCATGCTTGGTTCTCTTTTATTCCTATCACTGCCTTTTTCCTTCTTCTCCTTTAAAATTTCCACATACAGAGGTCAAAGATCTCTACCTTCCTATTTTGGTGCTATGTAAAGTGAGTTTTTTGTCAATGGTCTGTGATGAGATAATGCAGAAATGGAAAGTAAGCATTTTATAACAGTTTATACATGTCTGCTGAATCTAATGATAAGAATTGAGGGTGTGTATTTTGTAAATCTTTGGTTTTTTTTAATTCACCTTTCTGTTCATTGATTTGTATTGTATTTGACAAAAGTATCAATCTGTGAAGGACTGGGTTGGGGGAAGCAGATTCTTTACCATGAGTAGTTTAAGAAACATTATCCCAATCTAGCAGCACCTGGCTTGTGGGATGAATGGACAGGTCCCCATTTTTCCCACCTAACAATATGGTTTGCCATTATTGGGGAGATTTAGTGGTAAAGGTCTTCATCTCCAGTGGTTTCTAATGTCTTCATATGACATCATGCCAACATCCAAGGATTGTATTTTGGGATAAAGATACATGTGGGACTTGAATTCTAGGCTTTACCCATCAAAATGGTCCCCATGCATCCCACTCCATCTACATAATCTCACAAATTATGTAAAATAGCTTTCTGTTTTATTTCTGAGACTATGTTTCATAATACTTGTCTTTTTCCTAATTTGGGGGTTATTGGTACTTAATATGGTATTATTCTTTGGATTTTAAAATATACTGATGTCTTTCCTCATTTTATATTGTTTTTATTCAAGCGTAGTGGACTAAGAACAAGCCTAAGTCTTTGGGACTTCCCTGATGGTTCAATAGCTAAGCATTCACCTTCCAGTTCGAGGGACATGGGTTCAGTCCCTGGCTGGGGAACTAAGATCCCATATGCCCCAGGGCAACCAAGCCCTTGTTACGACTGCAGAGCCCACATGCCACAACTAGAGAGAAGTCTGTGTGCCGCAACCAAAGGTGAAAAATTTTTTAAAGTTATTATAAGGATAAGGCTAGGTCTTTGATCAATCTTAAGTCAAATGGTAGTGCTTGCTGGTAATGTGTGTCTCATGAATTTTGTTTGAAGGCTTTTTGTTAATGGTGAAATTATGCAACTTGCTGCTGATAATGAAAAATTAGAATACTGTGATTATCATAATATTATGATATCATTTTCCCTGACAACCGTCTTTTGGTCACCATAATTAGCTGCCTTGTCTAATTTGAACAAATGCAGAGCAATGGAGTCCCTTTTGCTCTGCCTCCTTCCATTGGTGGCTGGCTGAACATCAGCCAGGCCTGTGGATGGGGTGTGTGTGTGTGTGTGTGTGTGTGTGTGTGCGTGTGTGTATCTGTATTTACAGGGGGACAGTGGACAGGGGCTCAAGAAGATGCGCCTCCTACAGCACGTTTCTTATCCCACTTTTCTTATCTGTCCTCTGCTCAGAGTGGAGCGCACGCCTTGGGTGCTTGGATGTTCTTTCATAGAAGCACTACTGTCAGTCACATCTATGGCCATGTCTCAGAGCACACCTCCTTATGCCAAGCCTTGGCCTTCCCATGCCCTTGGACAAGGTTCTCTGGGACTTGCTGAGAGGCCGGGTCACACGAGGAGCACAAATCCTACTGTCTGTCAACTTGCACATCCACCCCACAGCCAGAGAGAGGGCCAGCTCTGCGTTCTAAAAAAAGCAACAACTCCCTGTACCAAAAAATGTCACTCATCCTGCCTCGGATTGGGCCCAGGCTCAGAAGTATATAGGTGCTTCATAATATTCCAGAAATATTCCCTGAATAACAGAAATTGAGCCAGTGTCACCTTTATGGAGGAAGCTTGCTTCTACCAATAGTCGCAGGGTTTCCATCTGGATTGGATGTCCCCAGAAAGGAGAGAAAGGAGCAGCAGAGAGAAACAGAGGATGGGGGTGGCGGGGGAGAAAGCAAGAGCGCCCCTGGTCTCTGTCACCTCTGCATACAGAAAACATCAACTCTGCTCACCTAGAAATCAGCAAACTCCTAGGTCTGGATTTTCCCCCAGATGTGCTCTTGTAGTTTACAATTCAATATTCTGTTTCCCTTGTGTTGAACAGCAGGCACGCTTGCATTCAAATTGACCATTATTCCATATTTAATATGAAATGTTTATTCTGAGGATGAAATAATAGATACATAGGGAGAGAAAATAGAACTGTGGTATTAAATGTGTGCATTTTTGTGTCATCTATTATCCTGAGGAGAGGCAGAGAGATAATTGTAGCATAACTACATTATGAACTATTAAAGGATATGGAACTACTTGAGGCCTAATTTAATTTTTGTTTGTTCTACAAAGGTCATGTCTTAAAATAGCCTCTTGCAGGCATGCAAAGCCCTTTACTTTGCATAAGGTGGCTGGGAAGAAGCCTGGGTTTTAGAGTCAAATCAGCAAGTTTGCATGTGCAACATGTTCACACATCTGTGTACTCATAAAGATGTGTGTTGCCCTTTGTTTCTCTACGGTAAGCCCTCTGCAGCATTCAGAAACATCAGGATTTATTATATATTGTGCGGATTTGTTCCATTTATGTATTCCTGCATTTTAAAGAGAAAGCTGCCTTAAGCATTCATTTTAAAGACCAAAAATAAATCTATCATGTAACAGCAGTTTTTAAATAACAGTATTTTTTAATGTATATGGAAAAATTAGATCAAAATGTTCTAGAAGGTGGTGACTTCTACATAGACATTAAATAATAAAGTGATTTCAAATCTTGTCAGTTATAACAAAATATGAAAAATTATATACTAATTCATGAGTATGAACCATTGGTAAATGTATTTCTTTTTTGTTTGGTTTGTTTTTAATTATTATTTTTTGTGTTCCTTTATAAATATTGAATATAAAATAAAGTACTGAGTTTAATATGTTACCTAAATATCTGGATCAGGCAAAAAGTAGTAATGGCCTCTACTTTTAATGAAAAGCTTTATAGCATCTGTGTTTCCAACTTTTCTCATTAAAAAGTTAAAATATGAGCATTTTAAACAAAATAAACATTTCATTTTTTCGCCTACTTAAGTCTATGTTTCAGGCTCTTAAGTGATATTTTGCCCCTGAAAACAGTGACACCTGAATTTTTGACCCAGTTAGGGCATCGGCTTAACTATATAAAGTTGAACAGTTAGCCTTATGAACCCATATTTCCTCATCCATAAAATGAGTTAGTAATGTCCCCTGTTTAAAGGGAATTTTTGAGGAATAAATGATACAGTCACTATTAAGGAAATAACATATCTCTGGGCATAAAGTACGCACTTAACATAACCAAGTTGTTATTGTTTGTTCAGTTCAGTTCAGTTCAGTCGCTCAGTAGTGTCCGACTCTTTGCGACCCCATGAATCGCTATTGTTTGTTAGCTGTAAAGAACTTTCAACTTCTCTTCTACTGCCTCCACTGTTTCTTTCCTCCATTTCTGAGAAGGAAATGAAATAAAAATTCAGATTTCAATGAAAGCAGAATATTTAATGACATTTCTTTGACATGGAAAGTTCACCCTCTAGAACTAGTTTGAAAAGTGAAATTGTTAGACACTCAGTAGTGTCCAACTGTTTGCAACCCCACAGACTAGTGCAC
This sequence comes from Ovis aries, assembly GCF_016772045.2. NCBI lineage: Eukaryota > Metazoa > Chordata > Mammalia > Artiodactyla > Bovidae > Ovis > Ovis aries. The sequence continues at coordinate 49,040,194 of NC_056062.1, forward strand.
CTGGCTCCTCTGTCCATGGGATTCTCCAAGCAAGGATACTGGAGTGGGTTGCCATTCCCTTCTCCAGGGGATCTTCCTGACCCAGGGATCAAACCCGAGTCTCCTTCACTGCAGGCAGATTCTGTACTGTCTGAGCCACCAGTGAGCCCTAAAATAGTTTGTGTTGTGTTGTGCTTACTCGCTCAGTTGTGTCTGACTCTTTGTGACCCCACGGACCGTATCCCGCCTGGCTCTTCTGTCCGTTGGGATTCTCCAGGCAAGAATACTGGGGTGGGTTGCCATTCCCTTTTTCAGGGCATCTTCTCGACCCAGGGATCGAACCAGTCTCCTGCATTGCAGGCAGATTCTTTACCACCTGAGCCACCAGGGAAGCTCTGAAATAGTTTACTTCAATACAATAAAATATGTGCTTCAAAAAGTAGGAAACAGGTATTCAAGTAAGTATGGTGTTTCCTTAAAGAGTGATGAATTTTCCCATTTGCACGTGATTATGAGGCCATGGTAAGTGTTTCCAGAGATGACAGGTTTTAAAAGTTAATCAAGTCATTGAACCAATAAGCGTCAAAAAAAGAAGAAGAAGCCTCTTAACCAGTACTGAATGTCTCCTTTAAGTCAACCATACAAAGAGTTTATGTTCAGAGGAAAAAGTTCCCCTAGGCAGCAAAGGCAAAGTAATCAACAAGAGCATTACCAAATACTTTTTTTCCTGGTATAATTTTTCTTTTCTTGAGTAATTTAGCTCATCTGATATATTTCCTAGAACTGATTTTTGATGCAGGAGTATATCCATAATCCCTGAATGAATTCCTGCCAGAGCTTTGGTCATTGTGTAACACAGACAGCCACACCATTTCAACAAATTTCTCTGTCCTAATTGGTTAATACTTTCTGTCTGTTTTGTCTTCTCCAAGACTTCTTGCAAATTAAGTATTAGCTGTATAAGGTAGAGTCACTGAATCGTGATCCTAGGCTGTATCCAGTGAGCCACACTGAAAAAGTGATTTTTCTAAAGTGATTCAGTAGCTGCCACTTGCAGAGTCATCTGTCAGAGGTGGTTTGGTGTAACCTTGTCAGGGGACTGGGAATAAATCCGATAGCGTTTGAAGGTTCCCTCCCTGCTTGCCTTCCTTTATTCTTTCCTTCCTTCAGTAAATATTTATTAAGGGCTTTCTCTGTGCTAAGTGCTTTGGCAAGAACCCAGGGGTGAATCAGATATGGATCCTGTCCTGAAGGGGTTTATAATCCAGCAGAGAAAGAAACCAGGAATCACCTGAACTCATATGCTAAGTGATGTGAGAGTTGTCTAAAGTGATGGGATAATTCTGAGCAGAGACTTGATTTCAGTTTTGGGAATTAAGGAAAACATGAATCTCTTGGAGCCTGAGAAGAGTTTTGGATCTTTTTCAAGAAAAGTAAACCTCTCATTAAGCATATCATTTCAAAGAGTTTATGGAAGCACTGGAAATATGTGTGTATTTGTGTGATGTGTGGTATGTGTGTATGTGGTATATGTGTATATATGTGGTATGTATATGTGCTGTGTATGTATGTATGTTATGTGTGTGATATGTCTGTATGCCATGTGTATGTACATGAGGTGTGTATGTATATGTGATATGTGTATGTGTGTGAGGTGTATATATGTGTGGTGTGTATGTGTGTGTATATGTATGTGATGTGTGTGTGGTGTGCATTTGTGAGTGGGGTGTGTATGTATGGGGGTGTATATTTGTGTGTGAGGTAGGTGTGTGTGTGTGTGTTGTGTGTGTATGTGTATGTGATGTGTGTGTGGTGTGTGACTGTGTATGTGAGGTGTGGATGTCTGCGGTGTGTATGTGATGTGTGTGTGGTGTGTGTGTGTGAGGTGTGTATGTGTATGTGTGTGGTGTGCGACTGTGTGTGAGGTGTGGATGTGTGTGGTGTGTGTGTGAGGTGTGTATGTGATATGTGTGTGGGGGGGTGTTTGTGTGTGAGGCGTGTATGTGTGTGAGGTATATATGTATGTATGTGTGTATGTGTGTTTGGGGGATGGGGATGTGCTAGGGTGCAGGTTAAGGCTCCTTGACTTAGACAATAAGTATTTGACTTGAACTCTCAAGTAGAGGTAGGAGGACTTGAATGGGAAGAACGTGTCAGAAGGAGCTGTGGACAGAGGGAGCACCAGGAGGAAACTGGAAACTAAAAAAGCACAACCATCTGGTCTTAGATTCTGTTTTCCTGTTTGAGAAGCAATTTTCTGTTTGAGTCACCCTGCTAAACTTTAGGGACCTTCGTGAGCCACAGACATGCTTAAAGTTTCTTATTTTGATAAAATCCTTTCTTTTCATCAAGTATCTTTTCTTGATGAAAAGATTTTATTTTTCCTATATATTAGTCCCTCTGAGAAAAGCATGCAAAACTAGTGGCCTTGTGTAATGAAAGTTTTTTAAAATCTTTTCTGTGTACATCTATAATGGGGTTATCTTCCCAGTAAACTTTGGATGTCACTTTAAATAATCCCAGTCATTCATACAAAAGACTGAAAATTCTTTATCTGAGCAAATTACTATTTAATCAAGGTAAACATCATAAGGTGGCAACCTTATTAAAGTTTATTATGCTCTCCTTTGGCATTTTAGGGCATGTTTCAAAGTCTGTATTCAAAATAGATACAGCAAATAAATAACCAAACACTTCACTTTTCATTTTATGTGAAATGTGTCTCCGATTTTTAGTTTTAAAAAATGGGATGGACCCACTTCCTTTAATTTCAGGGCATATTAAGTGGTGAAATACTTGTACAGGGCTGGGAAAGGCTCACATCATACTGTTCAGCTAATGTTAGCTATCATCATCATTTATTTCTATGTTTACCTTAGATATTTTTCTACGTCTTTTCAGTACCTGATTCTTTAGCTAAATACCTTCTACATACTGTTCAGCAAAAATTTTACCCAGGAAGTCATCAACTTTTAGAAATAGGGCCCTCTTAATGCCAATCCAATATCAGAGAATTCAAGCTCTCAAAACAGATATTTGAGGAGCAATTGGTGACATATCTCTTTGTCTACTTGGGTTGCTGTAACAGAATATCATAAAGTCAGTAGTTTATAAACAACAGAAATGTATTTCTTACAACTCTGGGGGCTGGAAAGCCCAAGATCAAGAGTTGGTATCTGTGGGTACCTGAAACCTGGCCCATAGATACCCATCTTCTCACTGTATCTTACATAGCAGGAGGGGTGAAGGAGCTCTCTAAGCGCACTAATCCCATTCATGAGGACTTCACCCTCATGACTTAATCACCTCCCAAAGGCCTCAGCTCCAAATAATGTCACTTTGGGCATTAGCTTTCAATATATGGATTTGGAGGGCACTCAAACCTTCAGTCTATAAAAACATAAAAAGTGATTTTTTTAACATGAAGTAGCATTTTAATAAAAACAAGAAAGATGTGCCACAAGTCCTTTAAATAAGCTTCTCTAAAAAGCCACCTCATGGGAAGAGCTGACTCACTGGAAAAGACCCTGATGCTGGGAGGGGTTGGGGGCAGGAGGAGAAGGGGACGACAGAGGATGAGATGGCTGGATGGCATCACCGACTCGATGGATGTGAGTTTGAGTGAACTCCGGGAGTTGATGATGGACAGCGAGGCCTGGCGTGCTGCAATTCATGGGGTCGCAAAGAGTCGGACACGGCTGAGCGACTGAACTGAACTGAACTGAACTGAAAACTATATAGTTTTCAAAGTGTGATCCTTGGACCAGCAGCAGTAGCATCACTTGGCAATTGTTCAAGTTGCAGATGCTCAGGCCCAGACCTGAACTACTGTATTTGAAATCAGGGAATTGGAGCTCAGTGATATTTTTTCTTATAAGCTCTCCAGGTGATTCTGATGCATGTTAAGGTCTGAGAACCACCACTCTAACACATTTCAGATTAAAAAATAAACTTCATTGTGGAATAAGCATTGTTATTTGCACATTAAAAATATTATAACCATTTTCCTTACATTCATTATAGAAGAGATTAACTTGGCGATATAAAAGTAAGCACAGGCTCACAGCAATGGATATCATTTAGTAACCAAATTATGTATTCGTTACAACAGCCTCCAGCATCTTCTCTGCCCTGCATCCCACAGCATGTTGATTGTGTATAGATGAATGTGAGCTGTGACACTTTACATTACACCCATTCCTGGTGTCTCAGTGGTAAAAATCCACCTGTAATGTAGGAGACACAGGAGACGCAGGTTCGATCCCTGGGTCAGGAAGATGCCCTGATGAAGGGAACGGCAACCCACTCCAGTATTCTTGCCTGGAGAATCCCATGGACAGAGGAACCTAGTGGTCACAGTCCATGAAGTCACAAAGAGTTGGACATGACTGAAGCGACTTAGCATGCAGCACATCCCTTTATGTAGGTTTTTCACAACTTCCTCCTCCTTTTTCTAACTTCCTCCTACAACGATCATCCTGAGTACAAATACTTAGCAAAATGCAAAGCATTAGACAAACTTTCATCCTTTGTTATTGGCGATGAGGTCAGAAACCCGCTGTATCAAAACATGTGCTGTATCAAAACATGATCTCATTAGTGGGCACACATAACCCAAACATCAGTTGATTTTCCTGGATTCAAATTTCATGAACACGCCTGTTTGAGGGTGGAAGAACTCACTCAGGATTGCTGTCATTTCCAAGGAACTTGACTTCTCCCCAACTCTCAGCTTGTCCTCTTCCAGAGAACTCCCCTCTGGGACCAAGACAGATAGAAATTCCTGAACACAGACAGAAATGCGCATCCTCAAATAACACCAAACACATTGTGCCAGCAGTGCAGAGTCTATACCTGTTCTTATTCTTGCTGTCCTAAAATTAGAAACGCGGTCTATATGTGCCCTCGTTGCAGATTTGTCTCAGGCAGAAGTCTGATTTTTCTTTCATTCTGTGTTTTCTGGCCCCAGAGTCTGGAAAATAGGGCATGCCTATTTGCTGGTGGCCGTTCAGAAACCTCAGGCTCCCTGAACATCAGAGAGGAGGGGAAGGCTGACCTTCTCAGGCCCTTGCTGTCTCAGGCTACCACTCTTAGAGGGAAAGAAATGATGTGAAGAAACTGAACCATGACGTTTGTTTAATTTAAAAGCCTGCTTCTGCCAAGAATCCACTAGAAAAATAGTGAGCTGAACTGTTAAATGTTGAGCTCTCTTATGGGACCCCTTCAGCCTGGTGGACACAGCCCTGGATGAGGGTAATGAGGCAGAGCTGGTTTTATGCCTTGAAGAGGTTTGGAAAGGGGCTGGGAGGGGTTTGGGTCACCAGGTTTAGGGGATGGCGTGAGGGGTCCAGCAGGGCTCTAGTTTTCCAGTGATGCTTCCTCAGAGCCATGCTGCCCTGCCTTTGGGCCGTCTTTCCTCCCAGTTGCCTGGCCTCACCTCTGGGCCATTGAGGAGCCATTAGGGAACCACTTTCCTGGCCCAGTTCTACCCAGAAATCTTCTGGGTTTGCCTCTCATCTTGTTGCGGCAGCATCTGAGAGCTCTTATGTAAATATCAATAAAAGTATTGGTCGCTCAGACTCTTTGTGACCCCATGGACTGTAGCCCGCTAGGCTCCTCTCTCCATGAAAGTCTCCAGGCAAGAATACTGGAGTGGGTTGCCATTTTCTTCTCAAATATCAATAAATGCTTCATTGTAAGACCAGTGAGAGAAGCGTGTGGGAATTAAAGGCCTTTTCTTGTCCTAGCAGCTTATTTTATGCCGTGGGTTCTACGCTTGGTTACTGTGCTATTGGAAGGAGTGAGCTTGGCCATCATCTTGGGTAAGAATGCTAGAAGCACTCCCTCCTGGAAGGCGGGAGGGTATGAAGGTCCAGCTCCCGGGAAGCATCTCTGAGATGCTGATTTGCAAGCACTGATTTATTACAAAGTGATCCTTGGGGATCATGGAGAGCAGGACTGGGTAGAGGAAGAAGTAGAACTCTGATGTCACCACCACGGCCTCCGCTGATCCTGCAGGTCACTCTGACGGTTGTCAACAGTTGGTAGGAGAGGAGTGGGCCTTTCTACCTCTACTGTGATCCTTCCTTGGGGATAGGCTGTTCCCTGAAAAGTGACCTTGGGCAAAATGACTCTCTTCCACCTTAAACAATCCCTAGAAAGGGTCTCAGCTGAGAGTTTTGTTGGTGTTTAGTTGCTAGGTCATGTCTGACTCTTGCGACCCCATGGGCTGTAGCCCGCCAGGCTTCCCTGTCCATGGGATTTTCCAGGTAAAAATACCGGAGTAAGGTGCCATTTCCTACTTCAGGGGATCTTTCCGTTCCAGGGATTGAACCCAGGTCTCCTACATCACAGGCAGATTCTTTACCACTGAGCCGCCTGGGAGACCTGTGCTGGCTGCCAATACTTCCAGCCTCTGAGATGAGGAAGGCTTCAGTCCTCAGGTAAGGGTAGGGGGAAAGCTGGGCCACGCTGCACCAGTCACTACAAAGAATAGTAAAAAAAAAAAAAAAAAAAAAGACTGTAATAGGTAGTTAAATGGTTTATGTGGGTAGTTTTGGAACAAGAAGTATGACATCATCAAACTCCCACCCATGCAAATGCTTTGTGCTCAGGGAGGAAACATTGGATTGAACAGCTTGTTATTCATGGAGAGTAGATACTGCTTCCAAACGTCATCCTATTCATGTCACTTTAAGAAGCAATTGCCTTTGATTCTGTGCTTAAAATTTTAAACATAGTAGGTAAATTTCCAGAACAAGGCCAAAGATACCTCTGCGTTTGAATTCTCAATGCACAGCTGCCAGAGGGGACATATCCCACATGTAAACTATTCAGCTCGAAAAATCTATTCTTAGATAATGTCAATGACCATGGAGAACAGACCTCTGTTACTGGAGCTAATTGAGAGAGTTCAGGTCCAAATTACTTTATCAGTCATTTAGTCGATGACATTTATTGAGCAAATAACCTTTTATATAAAGGTTGTAGGGCACCACCAAAGTGGAGTGGAAATGACTACTCACATTTGGCTCATTCTTCATTGTCTGTAGACTACTTTAGCATAATACCATCTCATTTAATGAGCTCTGTGAATGTCCCCATTTTATAGATGAGGAAAGTGAAGGTCAGAAAGGCAAGTAAAGTACCCAAGTTCAAGCAACTAATAATAAGTGCTATTATTTTCCCTAAAGTGTTTGCTAGGAATCTTCAGTCCAAAAGAAGTTACAGCTCTCTCTCTCAGAGAGGGAGTATCAGAGAAAGCTGGTGTGTGTCTGTCTGTGTGTGTGTGTGTCTGTATGTGTGTGTCTGTGTGTGTGTCTGTGTGTGTAAAACAGCTAAACAGTTGTGAACTTGGTATGGATAGGGTAAGCACTGCATCTCTGAGATGACCTCAATCTTTAGAAGGATTCTCTAACCCAGCACTCAAAAATATGGAGTAGGCTTGAAGAAAAATCAAGTTTCTCCTTTGAGTGATCTCTCTAAAGATGAGGAATCTAATGGTGACTCCAGGTGTGAAGCTGTGAGATGTAACAAGTCCAAGTGCAATTTAAATCAATGCAGGACTCTTCTTTCTATACCAGTGAATCCCTTTAACGTATTTTTTCAATTCCTCAATCTGTCCTTTACTTAATCATCTATGGGACTGAAGCTGGAGCTATTTGCCAGTAAAATGGTTCTACTAGATTTAGTATCTTTGGAACTAGTTTCTTTAGATGGTCCTCCCTGTTGCACACAGCCTTATAATGTTGTCTAAGACCACCTGATCTTCCTCACTAGATTTTATAGGTAGACCCTTCCCCCATTGATCAGCTCCATTAAAGACTTCCCACAATTGGCCCAATCCAGTTTTTCTGATAGAATATAAACATAGAGTAAAATGCAGTGTTAGAAGGAATTTAAGCTAGGTCTTACTGATGGATAGAGGGGAAGAAAAGACTAAGAACCTCTGAGAGACTGAATTTGTGAAGGAGCAAATCTTACTGGTAAGTCATTTTAGTTTCTGTAAAGATGAACATGATGGGTAAGTTTCTCTTCTCTGCCATAACAGTGAGTATGATGGTGGTAGGTGGCTCAGTAGTCAGTGAGAACCCACTAAAACTGAGTTTGAGGGTGGAGGGAAGCAATCAAGCCAGGTAAGCCAGAGCACGGATGGGTGTCAGTAAATAATGCAAGGTCTAGACAGATCTTAAGATCCCTGGGATCATAAGAGACAGTGGAGTTGCTTTGTATGGAATATGGAGCGTGGAAGTGAGATGTTTGCTTCCAGAACTTTGGGGAGCAGATAATGGTATCTAGGCATCCTCAGTGGGAGACATGAGTGCCAAGAGGCTGAGATGAAAACTCAGAGGGAGAAGACTGGGATCCAGTTTCTGACTGAAATATGCTTTGGGGATCTGGCTAGACAACTGAGCCGGAAAGTCCACCCTGAGAGCTCCAGACCCCGGTTGGGAGGAGCTGTAGGTAGGTGTGGCGAGGGTAGGGATAGATGTTAGACAGAAACTCCCAGAGGAGAACCTTCCATGGCCAAAGCAAAACTGAAAGACATATGGGCAGATCAACTGTAGGAAACTGAGAGAGAGCTGGGCTGGCCAGGAAACCGAGAGGGCACGGTCCTGGCTGTTGGATGCTGAGCCTCTTGGGAATGGAAAGAGGAGAAGAGAAGGGATCAGTCTGAGAACATCTGTTTAGAGAAAAGGTCACATACAGTGGTGTTCATGTTTCTGGAGCATCCAAAGAAGAACAGATGAGACCTTTCATAGGCAGCCAGCCTGAGCTGCACCATGAGCTTGTGTCTGATCAGAATGAGCCTAAGCATCTTCTGAGGACTCTGGTCCTTCTCTCTGGCCAACTAAAGTCCTTTGTTTCCACAATCAAAGATAATGTGGGTACTGATCTGCTAATGCAATATTGATACATGGCTATGGCTCTGTAGATGGAAGTGCAAGGCTTTGGGCTCAAAGTGTTGATTTAAACCACTCACCACAATTTTTTTAGGAGTAAAAAACAAAAAAAGTATAGTCCACAAGTTACTCAAATTGACTATAATGCCCTTCCTTTAAGGTGACTGTGAATTCATCGGGCATCAGGATTACCACTTAATTCCTCAGAGAGGTCAGTTACCAGTTAGTGTCATGGAGCCAGGTTTCTCTTCAGGCACAGGGATTCATAGGTGTTTTTATTTTTGTTTCTGTTTTCACTTTTTTACTATCCTCTGGATCATGTTGTTTCTATCCATACACAATGCTGTGATAATCACTCAACAAGTTAGAAAAATAAACATGACCTGGATTTTCATCATCTCATGCATGATGAAAAATATGCTTCTAGATTTTTACATTACATAAACTCCCCCTTTTGAAGGAGAATAATGAATAGACCCCAAGTTTGTTAAAATAACAATGGGTCTCGTTGTTCATAATCATATAATTCTCAAAATTTTTTCAAGAAGTGGGCTTGCTTTGCCGTTGCGTTGCCCGCAGCTCCCGTCTCTATTCATGGACCTGTGTTTGTCTCGGGTGTGTGCTGCTCATCACCAGTCTGGTTCCCTTTTCAGTCACACTCCCACAGGTGCCACCTGCTTTTCACGATCAGCTCTAGGGCTTCTTTGTTTAATACCAACTTGGCACCCCTTTCTGTCATTGTCTTGTAAACTTTGGTGCTTTCTGACTAGTACTCTATGGGCTAAGAAAGGACCTTGATAGATCATTTAATCTCAAACCTTGCCTTCCAAGAGAATCAGAACAGAACCATCCCAGAGAGGTAAGAACCTAATTCTCAAAGACGTTCCAAGAAAGTAATTTCACAGCTTTCCTTACGATCCCACTTAAATGTTTTAAAAGACAGACAGAAAATGACTCTTCTTTAAAAATCTCTAATTTAGCTTCCTCATGCTGCAATTTAAATTCTTCTTGGGAGCCCAGGAGGGATGAAGAATGGTTGGTGGATACCCTTATATTCTGAAGGAGCCTCCTAATTGTCCCTGTATTTCTTTTCTCCTTTAGCTATCTGGTCATTGATCTTCAAGCATTGCTTTATCATTTGGTTTGGTTGCATGGTTTGGGGGCTTTTTTTAGCTCCACTTCACAGGATGAAAAACAGAACAAGAGAAGGCATGATGGGTTGGCGGTACAAGCTAGAGAGTATCAGAAAAGCTGACCCCACGCTTGTGAGCACAGTTGCACCAAGCACAGTAGTCGTCGCACACAAAAATCCCACGCCCCAAAGAGAGGTTATTCAGAGCTCAGAAGCTAAAGGCGGCACATCTTCTACTAACAAAGACAGGACACAAATAAGGTTGAATGTTTTCCCTGTTCAGGGTTAATTTTATCCTGTTTTCCAGATCATCAAGATACGTCCTGGAAAATAAACTTTTTCACTTTCAAATAAAACTACCAGTCAGGCTCTCGGCCAGCAAGAAAGACAGACGACACAGCACACTCAAATTAGGGTGATTGGAGGAGAGTGTAGGAAAGAGACGCAGCTGAAACAGGGTGAGGGGAGCCCCAGGAAGTGGGAATAACTGGGCTTTGTTCTCACCCCAAGGTCTGAAGAGTTGACGAAACCAGAACCCAGATACAGAGAGGACTATAAAGAGAGAGTCTAATGGGATCTGGGTCCTCGAGTGAGGGGTGCAGCAAGACCACTGTGCCCCCACGGCTCACTGCAGCTATTCTTCTGCCAGTCTGCCATCTCCCAAAAGGTGGCCAGTCTCCAAAGAAAGCAGGAGGGCTTGGGAGCCTCCTGCGGTGGTCCATTTCAGTCAGCCTTCCAGGGCCCAGAGTAAACAGGAAAAAGTTGGAGAGCAGGCCTTGGCTGTTGGGCAAGTGAACGATTCCCAGCATTGATGGTAGGGAGAAATTTGGCTTCTTATGAAAAGTAGAATTTGGGTTATCTATTCAGCTTAGTTCATCTTTTTTTGGAAAGTGCATTATTTCAACAATGTGACTATAGAAGAAACAGCTAATTGTTAATAGAGGCAAGTCTACAGTTCTTATTTGCTGAGGTCATCCAAAATGACTTATCCTGGTACAATAAAGAATCCATAGTCGCGTATCAACTGGAAGTTGCCATTGATTTTGGGGAATGCCATCTCCTGGTGCATTAACTGAGAGTTAATGCTTCTCGCTTCAAGGGTTGGAACAAACCTCAAATCTCCCTGCAAGCTTTCTGCCACCAGTATTAATTATTCAGACATTTTACCCTTTAAGGGTGGAAAGAGTGATTACTTCTTCAGGCTTTGATTTCAGGATCTTCCTGAATCTGCCCTTTCCTCCCTCTCATTTGCAGGGAAGCAAATGCAGATTTATATCAGAAACATAGGCTCAAATGGTTTTCCTGGTTCCAACCTTTGGACTTCACAGTAATGTCTTCCTGCCTCTGTGTTTCATAAAAATGGAAGCAAAGTGTTTCCGAAAGTCTGACTTAGTTTAAAGAATGAGAATCTGGCATATGGTTATTCTTATCCCTATCCTATTTTTATCAGCAGTCTCAGTGACATAAGAGATTTTAGAACTCAAACTCTCTTTCAGGATTGCCTTTCTACCTCATGGACATCAGTAGCCTGACGTGTAACTTGGATATATATACCCTGCCAGGTTGTTAGGGAACAGCTAATAAAGAATCGCAGGTGTTGAAAAAAGTGACATATCATTTACCTTCTGATAACATTGCCATCTCCATGTACTGACTTTATTTACTGCCTTTTTACATATTTTCAGCAAGCAGCCAGTGGTTTGAGTTTAACATCTCTGGTTAAATGTCTACAAGAGCAGAAATAGGAATACTAATTTTTTTTTCCTACTGAAAGCAAAAAAAAAAAAAAGAGAGAGAGAGACAGACAGAGAGACAGAGGATGAAATGAAAAAGAAAAAATTTCCTAGCCTTTCTCTATCCCTTCAACTGTTAAAAAAAAAAAAAAGGTCAAAAGAAGATCCCCTAAACTAGTTTTTTAATTGTTTGGAAGTGGTTGACTGACTTACATAAACAATCAGAGTCTCTCAGTCTCTCAGCTGCCTTGTCAAGTATGGCTTCGTTTGATGGCAGCAGAACTGCTCAGTAAGTTACTTTTTACCCAGAATGGTCTCAGAGATGCCTCTTACAGCCCAGTGATTTCTCAGCCACAGGAAACGGCTACCCTGACCCTGGAGGAAGCCATGAAGTGGAATTTTTGACTTTGCCATGTCTTGTCCTGTCAGTTACCCAGCCCCTAAGTGGTGTGTGTGTGTGTGTGTCTGTGTGTGTGCTCAGTCATGTCTGACTCTTTGCGACCCCATGAACAGTAGCCCACCAGGCTTCTCCAGCCATGGGTTTTCCAGGCAAGAATACTGGAGTAGGTTGAACACCTGTCTCTTGCTTCTCCTCCTTTGGCAGGATTCTTTGCCGCTAATGATACCTGGAGAGTCCTTACTCCTCTAAGTGTTGCTGGCCTGCAGTCTGCCTTTACCTGTCTGGAGAGTCTGTTGAAACACATCCATACCCTCCAGACACTTTCATCCTGTGTCCCAGCGTTCTCAGGACCACTTTAGCTGGCAGATATTTTAGGGCAGTGATTAATTAATTTTAACCCATCCCCAAATTACTTAAACTTCATAAAGGGCTCTTAGACACCAGCACAAAGATATGTTGGCAATTTGGGAGCAGCTATGCCTTCTGATTCTCTTCAAATCACATGCCATGAGACATGGCTAATACTTTGCAAGTCTACGTTGTTTCATATATTTGTCTCTTCCTTTGGGTTTCATAATAACTCCCAGATAAGAAGCCAGTATTTGGAAATGATAAATGGTTTCTCTAAAGACACAGATAATGAGAGCCAAGAGCATCATGAAGTCACAGAGGACCCTTCCGTATTGTCAAAAACACACCATATGTCACCTCCCTGGTTAGATGCAGGGAAGAATGTCCTAACCAAGGCATTATTAAACATCCAGATGTATTGCTGGTCATCTCTAGAGATTTTAGGAAGACACTAAATTTAAAGTATGAGCTTTTCATTGCTTAGGACTCTGCATTTCCACTGCAGCGTGCACAGATTCCTGGTTGGGGGACTGAGATCCCGCAAGTCGCACACAGCACAGCCAAAAAAAAAGAAAAAAAAATATGGGCTTCCCTGAAAGAGAGGTCATGGATTCCAAGGCCTCTGAAGTCTATTTAAGCAAATGGGCACTGTGTTATTCTGTATATATATATATAGAATTGCTTTATAATATATTAATTTCTACTGTACAGCAAACTGAACCAAATATACATATATATATATATCTCCACTCTTTTTTGGATTTCCTTCCCATTTAGGTCACCCCAAGCTATACAGTAGGTTCTCATTAGTTATCTGTTTATACATAGTATCAATAATGTACATAGGTCACATGTGTCAATCCCAATCTCCCAATGCCTGCTTCACATCCTCCTTCCCCCTTGGTGTCCATACGTTTGTTGTTTAGGTCTGTGTCTCTCCTTCTGCTTTGCAAGATCATCTATACCATTTTTCTAGATTCCACATATATACAATATTTGTTTTTCTCGTTCTGATTTACTTTACTTCGTATGACAGTCTCTAAGTCCATCCACATCTCTACAAATGACTCAGTTTTGTTCCCTCTTACAGCTAATATTCCATTATATATATGTGTGTGTGTATATACACACACACACACACACACACACACACACACACATCTCCTTTATCCACTCCTCTGCTGATGGACATTTAGATTGCTTCAATATCCTGACTATAGGACACAGTGTTGCAGTAGATACTGGGGTGCATGCGTCTTTTTGTATTATGGTTGTTTTCTCTGGGTGTATGCCCAGTAATAGGATTGCTGGGTCATATGATAGTTCTATTTTTAGTTTCCTAAGGAACCTTCATGCTGTTCTCCATAGTGGCTAAATCAATTTGCGTTCTCACAACAGTGTTAGAGGGTTCCCTTTTCCTTCTTATTCATCAGTATCATGGAATTCATGTATCAGGATGGGCTAAGTTATGCTAATAACAACAATGCCAAAATCTCGGAGTCCACAAGGACAAGGATGTGCTTTTTGCTCTCACTACATGGTCATCACAGTCAGCCATCTTCCTCCCTCCAAGACCCGGACGGATGGAGCAGCCACTGTCCGGGACATTGCTGGTCCCCATGGCAGAGGGAAAGGGTGCTGGAGAGGCTCTCACCCTGGCAGTGGACTGCTCTGACCCAGAAGTGATACCTGTCACTTCCATTCATGACTCACTGGCCAGAGTATATTGCACAGCCCAGCACAACCACACAGTGAGCCAGGAGATGCCATCCTACTGTGAGCCCTGGAGGCAGAGAGCCGAGACTGTTTGTGAACAGCATTGATGACTGCCAAACTGCCCACATGTGTCAGGCTCTTAGTGAGGTCCAGGCACACAGCCTCCACTTAAGGTCTATACATTCGTACTGAAGAGCCGGATACATAACCCAGCAACTTCAGGAACATTTCATGAGATCTCTGGTAAAGGGTGCACAGGTGCCTATATGAGGGGAAGCGTCTTCAATTATTCACAAAGAGTCATAAGAGGTCTTTTAGAGGAGATTGTGTTTGTGATGTAACCTGAATGACAATTAGATGCTAGCCAGGCAACAAAGGGTGACCTGCTGTGGTCCTGAGGAAGAAAGAGCATATGCAAGGGCCAAACACTGGATGCATCAGGGGCTCATTTAATTAACTTGACTTCTGTCCTAATAAGAGTGTTGATTTATGTATTACGCATATGATTCTAAATATGTGCCCAATGATGCTTTTAATTTGCTTTAGTGATGGTTACTATTCATAAAAGGGAAAGTAAATAATTCATCATCTGCGTTTCATTCTGTAGACTCACGTAAGCAAGTTCAGCCTAGAAGGAGAAGGGGAAGGTGGGGAAGGGAAAGAAGGAGAAAAAGAGAAGAGCAGATTTTTAAAGATGTGCCAAGTGCCACATCAGCTGTGGTGTTCACAGTCCTGCTAGTGAAATGAGTGGTAGTCTTTTACTCACTGAATCCGACTAGTGCAATGGCAGGGTTCTTCCCCTCCTTTTTCCTGCAATGCGCATTTTGTTTGGAAAACGTTTAGTGCGGTAGCTTAACTCAGAAGGCCAAACACCTCTGTGGGTTTGACCCTTTGACATGCACTGACCTTGGGTTGGACAATGTGGTTTTCTTCTGTACCAGTAATGTAACACTAGCTCTCACTCACTGAATGCTTCTCATATGCCACAGATGGTGGTCAAAACTTTACTTGCATTATGGTTTATGTGCTTTAATGTTCGAAAGTTCCGTAACCACTTGGTCAGGAAATTATTTGTTATGATAACAAATCTATAAGGTGATTATTATTATTGTGGGTTTTTTTTTCTTTTTTACAAATTAAAAAAAAAGAAAAATTCAGAGATGGGAGTAAATTGGTGAGGTCTTAAGTTGAAGTCTTTTTTTTTTTTCCTGCCTTTCAGTTGACTTGAAGCCTTCAAATGTTAGGAGGATTATGGCAATAATACTAATATGAGACCCAAAATGTATGATAGACATTTGTGTCCAGTTTCTTGACTGATGTATCTTTCACCTGGAATAATGTCTATTATTAAGAAAGGAATGGCATTTCTCCATAATCACTGTTTTGGACTCCTTTTGATTTTACCTGCTGCAAAGCTGGTGGTGTCAGCCATTTCCATAAAGAAGAACACAACCCCCAATAATTCCCAACACCCTTGTAGAAACAGTAGATGCACTAGGAAGGCATGGCCCTTGCTCTCCTGTCCCCTGGAACAAAACTGTCTTGGTGACACCAGCCGTAATACCATCTAATTTATGAATCCTTTAAAATACAGAGGATGATAACATTCCTCTCATCTCAGATCTCTTCTGCTGAAAATACGCTGGTGGTTTTTTTTTTTTTTTTTTTTACTAAATACAATTATTTAACAATTAAACACTTATAGGTTTGCCTCATAGAGTGGCTGGGGTTTTCCTATCAAAATATATTTTCTTTGGAAAAAAATTCTGCATTACCCCTTAATTTTCTATCTGCCTAAGTCATTACAAATGCCCTCCCACAGATTTCATTGTAGTTGAAATGTAGAAAGAAGCTTTGGGGCCTGAGAGTTAAACATGTTTCTCACTTGCTTCTGCTCAGTCATATTATACCAGGAGGGTGTCATGAGTGGGTGGTGACAGCTGGCAATTGTAGTATTTTAGTAAGGAAGGAAGGAAGGAAGACAAAGGAGGCTAAAGAAAATAAATTCTAACTGAAAAGCAATGAGCCAAAAAAGACAAAAGGAAAACCCTAGGAAAATTGAATTTATGAGAAAATATAACAGGGAAAAATTAGTTAAAGGAAATAGTGGAAAAGATGGCCATTCTTCCATTCTGTATTCTGAAGACAACATTCAGAGGCTCTGAAGCATTCAAGATAAAGAATGGAATTAAAAAGAAAGATGGGAGTCCAAACTAATGAGTGACTAAGGCTGGGCTCCTCATCCATTTCATCTTCTTGCATGTTTCACAGTCTGACCTTGAGAAACTGGACCCTAAACCACACAGTTTTTAAGTATGTTTTATGTCACCTTTTTCTTCTGAGATGATGTTTTAGTTCTTGGACCTCCAGATACAAGTCATTTCTGCTCTTTCAAGGTACACCAGTATCTTGGTGCTGGGAAAGTGAAAGTGTTAGTCACTCAGTCGTGTCCAACTCTTTGTGACCCCATGGACTATAGCCCACCAGGCTCCTCTGTCCATGGAACGCTCCAGTCAAGAATACTGGAGTGCCATTCCCTTCTCCAGGAGATCTTCCAGACCCAAGGATTGAACATGGGTCTCCTGCATTTCAGACAGCTTCTTTACCATCTGAGCCACCAGGGAAGCCTTTGGTGTTAGGAAGGAAACACCTTCGCTGCCAAGACTGAGCTTGGAGGGGTCAGAGAGCAGGAGGTGGTTGTCACGTGTGGATGATTTTTATCCTTCTTCCTTTTCTCTCATCTGCTGTGGAGAAAACTTCTCTGGATTCTTAACCCTTGCCATCTTGCTATAATTCTTCATCTAATAATTGCTTCTCTTAATTTGTATCAGAACATTTCCACTGAAGCCTTTCCTGACTTCTTTAAACGCATCTTCAAATATTCCTTCCAAAAACACATCATGGCCAAGCTCATCTCCTTCCAAAACTTTTCTACCTCTACACAGAATCTCTTGTGGCCATATTTCGTGGCTTCTCCCACTGTGTTCTCATCACCCTCGTACCTCTCCTGTAGATTTCGTCACACTGCACTATACTTGTTTGCACTGCCTCCCTCCCCTACTCAATCATGGGACTATTTGTCTTGCTATCCCCAGGGCCCAGTACAATGATGGGCATATGCTTGATCTGAAGTTGGCTTCAGACATTCAACAGGAGCATCGTCTTGGTTTCTAGATACTCAATCTCAATAGTATATGGTCTACCCTAGATACTATGTATATATCATCAGCTAATCTAAATACTTTGTTATAAATGTCTCATAACTCTCCAAGTATTTATATTATAAATTTGCTGAAGAATTTTTCTTCTATTTATATTAATTCCTGACATCAGAGATGGTACAACTAGTTGAGTGGGGCCTTTTGCAAAAGGAAAAGAGAGAGGTGACGTTAGTCTCAAATAAACAAAGCAGCCCAGATATGGACTCGGTCATTATCTCCAAGTGAGGCTATGCCTGCATAGAGACAGACTGAAATTCCCAAAAGACAAAGACTGTCAGCTTTACATTTTTTATCCCATTCCTGGTTCAGGCTGCCTCTGGAGTGTATGCTGCTATTTCTGTCCCTCGTTTTAGCATTTCTTCATAGGGCTCTCTCAAGCCTAGGTTACACTACATTATCTGGGGGTTGCTGTCTTTGCTGATGAACTCTTGCAATGAGTTATAATGTGAGAATGAGTTTGATGTGGTTTCTTCTCCTTGAAAATAGAAGTGTCAGGAGGGTAAGCATCTTTTCTTCCAGCCATATTCCCACTATCTAGCATGAGATCTGGCAATTAATAGGCCCTTAATATTATTATGTGCCTACTACCAGAAAGAAGGTAAGAATAAGATAGCAGATAGGAAGACTATCAGAGGCAGAAGGAATAGGAGGGCAACACTGGCTCAATGGTAAGCAGAAGCCACTCAGTGTTGGTGCAGGACTCTACAGTTTATGAAGTAGGCTTTGTATGCATGAAGTCATGGAACAGGAACCCAAGCTCCACCCTGCATCATCATTCTTATCTAACAGGTGGAGACACGGAGCCCACACATGTAGAGTCGAGGCTGAATGGGTCCTCGGCCTAAAGCCTTCTGCCTTGCTGGCTGCCACCCCATGCAGCAAATATGCACGCACCCTCTGAGGCACTTCAGGCCATAGACACTTGAACCAGTGACTTCTGTGGTCCTTCTCTGAGCTCCAAACCCATATAGACAACCTCCTACTGGATAGAACCTTCTGGACTGCCCAAACACAGTCTTTCTGAAACCAACGCACTCTCATCCCTTTGCCTGCTCTATTTCTGGACTTTGCCTCTTAGTGACCAACACCCTGGTCTTCACAGTGAAGCAAGCAGGATATTCCAGGACGCTCCTTGAAGCTCTCCTTACTGAATCTCTGGAATCTATCATCAGGTCTGTTGATTTGCCTCCTCACTGCTCCCCAAATCTGAAAGCAGTTCCCCACCATCACCTGAAATTCAAGCTACCCTCACAGCCTGCCACCCTAGCAGCCTTGCCTCCTGCATCCATAGGCCCCTTCTTCCAGTCTGCTTGCCACCTTGCAGGCAGAGTGAGCTTCCAAATTATCAATCTGATCCTGCCAGCCCCCTTTTTTAAATACCTGAGGAGCTTTTCATTGCCCCTACAGCTAAGGCAAATCCCTGCAGGGCCTGCAAGACCAGCTGTCTGCCTCCTTCTCCTGCTGTGCCCTCTGCATCAGCTAGGGGCCCCCCTTCCAGCCCTGGAATATGTGGTGCTCCTCTAGGTCAGGCCTTTTCTGGGACTGTGACTTCTGCTCAGAATTCTTTTCCTACCTTTTAGTTATTTATTTATTTGGCTGTGCCAGGTTTTAGTAGCAGTACTCAGCCAGCACGCAGGATCTTTAGTTGCAGAATGTGGGATCTAGTTCCTGAACAAGGATCCAACCTGTGCCCCCTGAATGAGGAGGCCAAAGTCTTCACCACTGGACCAACAAGGAAGTCCCTCTTCCTACCCTTTTTCCTTGGCTAACTACTCATTTTTCAGCAAGTCTCTTTTCTGTAGTACTTGTCAAAGTTGCAGCATGTGGGGATCATTGAATTGGTAGTTGTCTCCTGTTCGAGCCATGTGCATGCTCGGATCATCAGGAAGCCATGGCCAACAGCACAGCTTCCACGAAGTCCTAGAATCCAGTGCCTGGCAAACCCATGGGCTCCACCTTCCCTTTGGCCGCTGACTCTGCTTTCAAGTGTCCGGCCCTCCTCTGCCTAAACTATTAGGCCCCCAGCATGAACTAAGCCTCAGATACTAGATGCAGTTTCTTCCTCTTTCTCATAAACCAGTGGCCCAAAGTGCAAAAGGCTCAGGGTCATGGTCATGTCTTCCAATCCAGAGTCAGTTGAACAAGCATTCTTTTTTTTTTTAACCATTTATCATTTATTTATTATTATTATTTTTTAACTTTACAGTATTGTATTGGTTTTGCCATACATCACCATGAATCTGCCACGAGTGTATACGTGTTCCCCATGCTGAACCCCCCTCCCACCTCCCTCCCCGTACCATCCCTCTGGGTCATCCCAGTGCACCAGCCCCAAGCATCCTGTATCCTGCATCAAAGCTGGACTGGCGATTCGTTTCTTATATGATATTACACATGTTTCAATGCCATTCTCCCAAATCATCCCACCCTCTCCCTCTCCCACAGAGTCCAAAAGACTGTTCTATACATCTGTGTCTCTTTCGCTATCTCGCATACAGGGTTATCGTCACTATCTTTCTAAATTCCATATATATGTGTTAGTATACTGTATTTGGTGTTTTTCTTTCTGGCCTACTTCACTCTGTATAATAGGCTCCAGTTTCATCCACCTCATTAGAACTGATTCAAATGTATTCTTTTTAATGGCTGAGTAATACTCCATTGTGTATATGTACCACAGCTTTCTTATCCATTCATCTGCTGATGGACATCTAGGTTGTTTCCATGTCCTGGCTATTATAAACAGTGCTGCGATGAACATTAGGGTACATGTGTCTCTTTCAGTTCTGGTTTCCTCAGTGTGTATGCCCAGCAGTGGGATTGCTGGGTCATATGGCAGTTCTATTTCCAGTTTTTGAGGAATCTCCACACTGTTCTCCATAGTGGCTGTACTAGTCTGCATTCCCACCAACAGTGTAAGAGGGTTCCCTTTTCTCCACACCCTCTCCAGCATGTATTGTTTGTAGACTTTTGGATCGCAGCCATTCTGACTGGCATGAAATGGTACCTCATTGTGGTTTTGATTTGCATTTCTCTAATAATGAGTGATGTTGAGCATCCTTTCATGTGTTTGTTAGCCATCTGTATGTCTTCTTTGAACAAGCATTCTTGAGAACCAAGGAATGGTAGGATGGCCCAAGCCCATCCAAGGACATTTGATCATGGAATATTCCAAACCAGTTTTCTTTCCCTGGCAGTTATATAAAGAGGCTAAAAGGCTTGGCTGTGACTTGTCAGACAGTCCTCCATGTGCAAGTTTAATCCCATGAGCACTCATTGGATCCATTCACTTGGGTAGATTAAAGCAAATCCTCATCATCTACCTGATCATGATTTGTGTACCTTGTGCCTAGGAATTAATATTTCTTTCTTCATTCCTTTATGTAGCTCTTTCCCTTAAGAGTTAGAGCTTCACCTTTTCTCTTCCCAGTTAGCCTCCTGCCCTTTTATTTGCTCTGCCTTCCTGTCATAGTATGATGACAGTGTTTCATAATCTTATTTGAGGATGTCATGTGTCACTGTCCGCTCTGTATTTTTATTGTGTACCTGCAGTTCTGTAAATTAAATATGAGTGAGTGGTTATGGCCAGAAAAATCAATCTTTAAGCGAATTAATATTTCAATGCCATTTGTATAGCTGTTTCTCCATTTAATGTGTGCCTTGGCTTAGAAATGAAAAACAGTGAATGTATCATTTTGGACAAACTTAAAGTGGAGATAAAAAAAAGCAAGCCAAATATACTATAAGATTTTGAAGCTAAAGGTTGGAGAACTAATGCCTTAATTTGTGAGAGTTCAGATCTTTTAAGACAAACAGTGGTGACTTTATTTGATTTCTTTCCCTGTCATTGCATTTTCACGGTATGGAAAGCAAAATGTGAATCACCATACCTATCTATGACTGCCAAATAAAACAGAAGATGCCAAGTTAAATTTGAATTTCAGAAGAGTAACAATTTTTAGCAGGAGTTTATCCCAAATATCACATGAGCTATACTAAAATTTTTATTTGTTGTGTATCTAAAATTCCAATTAATTAAGCTTCCAATGTTTTTTTTTTTTTTGCTAAAGTTGATAACCCTACCATATAAGGCAATTGTAAGAAATAAAAGCAATTTCCTGAGATAACATAATTGAAAGAATCTGGCATGATACCTAATACAGAATAAATATATTATTTTCTCTTCTCTTTATTAAGAAGTCACAGGTTATCACTCTGAAAGAAAATATTTATTATTTATTTATAAATAAATAAAATAAATTGATAAATGTATTTATAAATAAATAAAAATATGTATTATTTAGAGAAATAGATTAGAGTTGAGAGCATTAACACCAAACAATATGTTACTTTTTTTTTCTTTTCTTAACACTGGAGATGTCAAAATCACTTCCACAAAATTGTTTAAGATTCAGTTTCACCTAACATCTTTAGAAGATCAACCCTTCCCCTTCTCCATTAAAACAAACCATATTTTAGATAAGAAAATTAAACTTTTGGTAGCATTAGTGGTTTTCCCTCTCATGGGAATATTCCAAAATTAAACTGTAGGCAAGAGATATTAAATATTTTAAAATTTTACTTCTTCATGGTACCTCAGAACAGGGTATTTGTGGTGAATGCATATATTTTGTCATCTTTCTCGATCTAAAGAAAGTTATGTCTGTTGTCATTTGGAAGAATTATAGGCACTGAGCCAGAAAATTGATTACTAACAGTTTTAGAGAAGAAGCACAAAGGCAGCAATCGAATGTTAAATCCAGTCCAATAAATCTTCAAAACTGAACAGACATGTAGAGAAGTGGACTCTCTTTTCTGCCGGTAGGACATCATAGACTTTCTAGAAGGCAGATTGACAGTATGTATAACAAACTATAAAGCTCTGCATCCTGCTGAGATGAACTGGCTCTGTAGAGGGCAGAAGGAAAATAAGAGTGCTTCAACTCTCCTTATTCGTTTACTTGACCCACCTCCATTCATCGTCCTTGGGTCTAGACTATCAACTCATTGGGAGAAAGAGTTATCTAATATTTTTGGTACTTACAGTAACTCACAGTTAGTATTGGATTGGCCAGAAAGTTAATTCAGGTTTTTCCATAACATCTTACAGAAAACTTCATACTAACTTTCTGGCCAACCCAATAATTGTTTGTAAACTGAGTTCATTCAATTTAAATGAACTGAGGATATAATTGGGTTATTGTAAATTAATCGGAGAGAAAAACCTGAAAGCCCATACCCTTTCATCCAGTTATTCTATGAATTTATGCCAAAGAAAGAGATTTTTCTCTTCATAGAGAGATGTATCTAAGGATGTTTATCCAACATGATTATAGTAGACAAACTGAAAACAGGTTAAACACCAGCAATTCAGAATGAGAGTTCTCATCAGAAATCTGCCATCCTGGCACCTTGATCTCAAACTTCCAGCTCCAAGAACTGTGAGAAAATAAATAAATCAATTTCTATTGTTGAAGCCACACAGTCTATGCTGTATTTTGTTATGACTGCCCCCACAGACCAAAACAATACCCAGGGGTAGAACATGGGTTAAATTAAAGATGCTAAATCCATATGTCAATTACTGTGACATCATAGTCAGTCTGTAAAAGACATGTATGGGAATATTCCCACTGCATTTAAGTGAAAAAAGCAGGCTAAAAACAATATTAAATATAGCACTATATTTTTTAAACCAATTACAGTTACCTACATAAGCAATATGTATCAATTTTTGAAAAATACAAGTCAGGCACCAAAAT
This sequence comes from Ovis aries, assembly GCF_016772045.2. Taxonomy (NCBI): domain Eukaryota; kingdom Metazoa; phylum Chordata; class Mammalia; order Artiodactyla; family Bovidae; genus Ovis; species Ovis aries. The sequence goes on from NC_056062.1 coordinate 49,063,391, forward strand.
ATGAATAAGTAGTTGTCTCTGAATGATTGAATTACAAGATTACATTTCATCAGTTTTTCTTTGAGCTTTTCCATATTTTATAAGTTCTGGGTTTTGAATATATTTTACTTTTGAAATTAGAAAAATAAGTTTAGCAGATTTTTTTGTTGTTGTTTTGCTTTTGAGGTTGTTTGTTAGTGAACTCACACCCACCTGGGGAATGACACTGAAAACGAAGAGGCAGTCCAAGAAATAGTTTCTCAGACCTGGGATTCTTTCCCCATGATGGCTGAGAGCACCCAACTGTATCCAACAGCCTCTTACTGTACCAAGAGACAAGGTCCAAAGCTCCAGCAGCATCAGGAACCCCACCTAGAGGAAATGCTCTGTTTCCTGTCTTCCTCCTTTTTATCTCATCACTATTTCACTTGCCAATTTTTCTGATATTTTTGCTCATTGGATGAAAAAAACTAGTAAGCTAAAAACAACCAGGAAATCTTTAACAAGCAGAAAGAGAAAGATGTTTTAATGAGCTAAAGAGACCTTTAGAAAATGAAACAAAATGAAGAGGAATGTTTGAAACAGAAAATGAGTTGTTTTCAAAGGTATGACTTGACTTCTCTACACCTCTTTTTAGACAGCTTAGTGCACTCACCCATTTCCTCCATCTGTGCACAATTTGAAATTTTGTCTGGCTATTAAATATTTTGGCAATTACACTGCAAACTCAGAAACAGGAGTATGTGCCTTATCTCCCTCTGGCTGGGACAGTCAGCTCATTAACCAAGACTTTTGCTCCCCTTCTGTGTCTTCTTTTTGCCATGTAGTTCATTACAATAGTACATCTGTATAACTGTGCTGCTCTCATAAAATGGAAGCATTTTTATGGCTTACATTTAAAAGCTACCAGTCTCTTGATTTGTTGGGTGACCTCCAGCCCTTCGCGTGGATGAGGTCCTTATATCCTGGCATCTTATTGGAAGTATTGGCACAGCTATATCTTGTTTACCTAGGTTGAGGTTGCAGCCTTCTATGGAACAGTTACCCTTGCCCTCTTACATTGTCAGAAGCTATTCAGGGTGACCGTAAGCCTGGAGAAATGACTGAACTACAAAGACTGAGTGTGAAAAGCCTGGTGGCTCACAAATCCATAACAGACTACGTCACAAGGAAGAAGAGGCAAGAGGTCATAGGCCATTGTTGAAAAACATACAACAGAACGTTGAAGAGGGGCTGGAACTATTATATAAGAAGGAATCAATATAATTCTTCATGTAGCTGTTTTATAACAATCTTATCGAGTGTACATAATAATAATCTTAGCAATACCTTCTTTCCATTTCTAAACTTTATTTGAATACCAAGATTATTTACCCCAAAATTCAAGGAAAACTAAACTATTTGGGGAAGCATGAAAACCAGTTCAGAACTGCAGGGGACAGAACACAATCTCTTTCTTGGGACGCTGTAAATGTCCCTTTACCTGACTACAGTGTAGCTGAGAAATCATGCAAGAGAATGGAGGTTAACTCTTCTCTTCAATTCCAGAGCTTCTGGAACTGTCTTTGTTGTACCTTATTCTTAGTCTGACTCAGTCTGACTCTGTTCTCCTGACATTTCTGCTCACTTTTAAAATTGGGATGGATGGATTGTTGACTAAATATCCAGGTCAAAAATCTATATAATCTAGAATGCTTTCATTTAGCCTGGCAGTGTGATACCCATTTCCTTGGTTAACACCTTGATTAATGTTTGTTTGTTTTGCTGTGAGGTAAAGGGGAGGGTTTTCTGATAGATAGCTCAGTTGGTAAAGAACCTGCCTTCAATGCAGCAGACCCAGGTTCAATCCCTGGGTTGGGAAGTTCCCCTGGAGAAGGGAAAGGCTACCCACTCTAGTATTCTGGCCTGGAGAATTCCATGGACTGTATAGTCCATGGGGTCGCAAAGAGTTGGACACAACTGAGCGAATTTCACTTCACTTCAAAGGGGAGGGGAAATATTATAAGAGAATTTATAGGAAAAAAGTAACATTAAGTAGAGCCTTAGAGAAGGAAATGGCAACCCACTCCAGTATTCTTGCCTGGAGAATCCCAGGGACAGAGGAGCCTGGTGGGCTGCTGTCTATGGGATCGAACAGAGTCAGATATGACTGAAGCAACTTAGCAGCAGCAGCAGCAGCAAGCAGAACCTGCTTGCAAGAAAGAGAGAGCAGCATTGCAGAAAGAAGAGCAAACTGCCTGTTTATACTTGATGTTATTCCTCAAAGAATTTTAGGTGAATATCATTCCATCGGTCTATTTTCTGTTTTCAATTTGAAAATGTTACTTGGGGTGTCAGCTCCAGGATTCTAGACAAAGAAGAACCTGAAGGTTAACAAACTGACTCAAATGAAAACTAACAAGGAGGCCTTTTCCTGTTCAGCCATGGGTACTCTGTGTGTTTCTTTCCACTGAGAAAGATGCATTTGCAGTGAAGGCTAGTCCTATGATGTTTTACTTGATATCAGGATATTCTCAAACACCTCCTCCCTTTTTGGAAAATTTCTCAGGAAGAAAAATGTTCATGACCTTCAAAAATAGCTGTTAATATTCAGCTGCTCCTAAGAATATTTGGATTTTCATGAGGGGCCAAGAATAAACTTTTAATATGGTCATTGCAATCTTTAGTAACCAAATGGAGAGAAATATTGCTAGTTCTGAAGTTACTGTTGTTGTTACTGACATTATTTAATCTAGGGTTCCTTTTTGATGCCCTTAGACATCATCCCCACATAAGGGAGGCCACCAATTCTGTCTGCTCCAGCCAGAGGCCCAGTTCTATATATTAGTAGCAAAATTTTCAGATTCGCCTAGACAGTGAGGGAGGAGCTGAGCTTCTTCAGAGCTGGCTAGACCCCAAAGTACGCTCATGGGTTTGCTTTTGACACATTTCTCCTTCCAACTGTCCTTATTTTTAAGCAGTGGTTACAGTTCCAAACTTATTTCAAAACACTAAAATTGGATGTCTAAAATAGCCTTTGATGAAATCTAGATTAATTTGTATTAATTTCAAGGGAAATGTCAATTGAATACTAAAAGTATATTAAGAAAGAACACAGTGTATAATGCTTATCTTAATGACTGATTAAATTTTACCTCTTGTGGTTGCCCTTTTTTTAATCCAGCAAAGTCTTACTGAGTGTATAATAAGGCAATAACTCACAAACTAATTCATTCATCTGATTTCTTCACAATCAATGTCCCTTTTTCAGTTTTTCCCTTCCCATAGAACAGTGAAACTTGAAGGGAAAAAGCAATGAGCTCTATATCTTATATTTTTACTTTCAACACTGAATCTCAAAAGAGAAAATGACAAAGTTAAATCATATATGTAAAACACAATATGTATAAGAGAAAAAATGTAGTATATCTTTAAAAAAATAGAATTAAAGATATAATCAAACTCAAGGTTGAAACTTCTGAAGACCAGCCAACTTAGCCAATTTCATGAAAGTTTACTATCAAGAAATTTTGCAGCTAACTCTCACCAAAACAAATTGCTTTGGACTATAAATGATTTGGAAATTTCATACCAAAATAGGATGTTCTCTTTTATAAAAACAGTGATGCCAGAGGTAACTTTCCTGACCAGGAAGCCGAATTTCCTCAGCCACATTCACTGACTGGAAACCTCCCCCATCCCCAACCCCTTCTGTCCTGTGCCATTCTAATTACTACTAGAAAGCAGATGTGAGATGTGGATTTTTTTCTCACTGAAGTGAGATGTAGATTTTTTTTATGATTCTGGTACAGTCGTGAGGAACCCACACTATAAAGACTAGACCTGTAAGAATAAATTGGCTGGAAGGATGGATAAGAGGGAAAGAAAGAGAATGTCAGAGGAAAGCATCTTGCATTATATATGTATTGTCCTTTATTTTCAGAGAATGAGATGTTTCCTTTGCAAAAAACAAGTCATCCTGTCTGTGTGTGTGTGTGTGTGTGTGTGCATGCTCAGTTGTGTCCAATTCTTTGTGACTCCATGGACTGTAGCCCGCTAGGCTCCTCTGTCCATGGAATGTTCCAAGCAAGAATACTGGAGTGGGTTGCCATTTGCTACTCCAGGGGATCTTTCCAACCTAGGGATCAAACTCACATCTTGCATCTCTTGCATTGATAGGCAGATTGTTTATCAACTGTGCCACCTTGGAAGCCTATATATATGCCAATGATAAATTCACTTAAGGGTAGCATACAATAAAATACACTGCAGACAAAAGCCATATTTGGAAGAATTTAATTTTCTTTTTAATGATTCAAAAGGCATTACAGAATCTTGTAATCCTCTTTTTGAACATCAGTCATCATTGTATGTTAAACATGAAGGGATCTGCCAAGAGACTTCGCCCATTAACCAAGTATTACTATGTTTGTAAAAATATTTCACAAACAAGAAGAGAGACACTTCCTATAAAAGGTACCGGTTTAGGAACTGGTTAGAGCAAGGCCCCTTGCTCAAGAATGTGAGGCAGTCAGTGGTTCCTCACAAATGCAGGGCAGTGCTCAGTTTTTGGTATAAACACATCATTTAACCTTCCTCGGCCTCTCTTGTCTCTCCAGCAGTGTGGGGTGATAAGGTCTCCTTCTCAAGACAGCTGTGAGAAAGGAGCTAAGGAGAAAAACACATCACAAATCAATGGATACTTAATAGAAGATCAACAGAACTTCTCATAGAAAGTGCTCTGTGTTTGAACAGATCATTGATTTTAGAAACTCTGATTCTAAAATCAGAGTTGATGTCATGCCCAGTAAGCTGGATCCCTGCCATGACAATCCTGTCAGTCTGGGGCCAATTTGGTTACTAGGAGCCAGCTACCCAAAGACAGCCTCTGCTGAAGTCACATGGCATCTGATAGTGCCTGTGAATTTTGCTAATTATCTTTGCAGAAAGGAAGACATTTTCACACAGTTGGATTTCAGTTCCCTGCTGATTCTTCTTCTCTTTCAGATGCCAAGAGGATACGTTGATTGGGAGTCACTGGAGCCACGCTCATGAAGCTGGTTCTATATGGTACAGGGTGTTTTGTTCATTTCCCATGGAAGATGTTTTCTTTTATTCTGTTGGGAGCTGCTTCTTTAAATGATTCCACGGTTGTCTCTTCCAGGTCAGTTTACTGTGTGTCAGGGTCAGGTCTTTGGCTAGCCTGAACACCGCAGTTTCTTGGTCTATCAGCTCAGACTCCAGAGTTCCCAAGGGAAGGTGAGGCAGAGCTTGCTTTGTGTCCCAAGCTGTGGTCATAGAGCCAGTCTTCACTCTGACCTGACTGCACTGCTGGGAGACAGCCTATAAGCTTCTAAGAAGTACTTGGCAACATTGTGCTGTTCACTCTCTACCCTTTGGATGTTTAGACATTACAAGGAAGTATGACTAATAGAACTGAGATGCCTACTAGAGAGACAGATTTTTTTCAAAAAACTTGACCACAAGAACTGATTGGCTAGCATAATACTTAGAACCTCTCACCAGGCCCATATTTACAGTGAGTGTGACATTGAAGCTACTGGTGGAGATTCTGTGGACTTGAGGAAAGAAATAGTAGTAGTGAAGTTGCTCAGTCATGTCCGACTCTTTGCGACCCCATGGACTGTAGCCCACCAGGTTCCTTGGTCCATGGGATTTTCCAGGCATGAATACTGGAGTGGGTTGCCATTTCCTTCTCCAGGGGGTCTTCCTGACCCAGGGATTGAACCCAGGTCTCCCGCATTGTAGGCAGACGCTTTACCAGGGAATCCCAAAGGAAAGGAATAGTTTATTTAAGAATGACTTTCTTCTGTTGCCTGTTTTCTCAGCTATACCTGAGATTAATATTAAACATAGGCATGCTTTTAAAAATAAGCCATGAAAGAGCATTTTGTACTGCCTGAGGCTGGGCTGACTACCCATCCTAGGAACATGGACAGTTCTTGATGTGATGTCACATCACACGAGGTGTCAGCCTGCCCTATTATGGTGACTTCTCTGTCTCCCCAGCTAAAAAGTAAGTACTTTGAGGACCATCATTGTATCTTTGTATCTCCAGCCCCTAGTGCGGAACCTGGTGTGTCGAAAGTACCGAATTGATAATAGAACAGATAAATGCATGAATAAATAAATGAATCTGTAAGAGAGAGAATAGGGAGGGGGAAATAGAAAGTGATGAGAGAAAAGGAAGACAAGAAAGACAGGAGTCTTGGCAAATGTTAGGGTCGTGATCATTTAGCATGGACAGATGTTATACCAAGAGCTAAAACTCCATTCATCACCTGTAAGACATGTACCTAATGCTGTATTCCTTTTATTTCTTTACTCTTCACCTACATTATCTTTTTTAAACACAAGTCAGCTAGACTCAAGAATTTTGGTTTTGGTTTGAGGTGGAGAGCCAGCTGTGGGACTAATTGGCAATCCCGCCCCCTCCTCCCCACAAGAGGACACTAACCTGGATGTGTCATGAGTTTTCCATTCTTGACCAAACAGGCAGCACAGCATAATGGCCGAAAACAGGGCTTTGTGTCCCACTATCAGAATCTGCTCAACCTCTAATTAAGTATGTGTCCTTGAACCAGTTATTTACCTGAGCTGCGATTTCCTCATAGGCTATGGAAGGACTCAAGAAGTTGTGTATCAAAGTACTTGGTACAGTGCTTGGCACCTTGTACACATATTCTAAATGTTAGCACTAAAAAGTCATCTCTTGACTTCCCTGGTGGCTCAGTGGTGAAGAACCTACCTGCCAGTGCAGGAGACAAGGGTTCGATCCCTGGTCCAGGAAGATCCCACATGCTGCAGAGCAACTAAGCCCAGACACTACCACTGCTGAGCACACACACCTTACAGCCTGAACTCCATGACAAGAGAAGCCACAGCAGTGAAAAGCCTGCACGGTGTAACTAGACAGTAGCCTCTGCTCACTGCAACTAGAGAAGAGCCTGCGCAGCAGTGAAGACCCAGCACAGCCAAATAAACAAATAAAAATTATGTTTTAAAAAGCCATGCCTTCCCAGGAAGGGGGCTGTTGGAACAGTGAGGAAGAGAAGGAGAAAGAGGAGGAGAAGGGAGGGGAAGGATGAGGAACCAGAGGAGAGGAGGAAGAGAAGGAGGAAGGTTCTGAGCCAGCAGCCTCGGCTATAACTTCCGATACAGCCCTGCATTTGATGCTGATGACTCTAAGGTGCTTGCTAGGAGCACTGAATGCACCATAGAAATCCTTTAAGGAGCTGGAGGAGGGAGGGAGTCAGGGCGGTTGGAGAGGGAAGCCTGACATTGAAGGGAACTATATCTGTGCAAGTGGCTATTTTTGTCAGCCCAACCTCAGTGGGTGTGCGATTGGGAGTCTACTTTTTTTTTGATCCAGCTCTTTTTATAGTTGCTGGTTTTTCTTAAAGGCAACCCTTCCTCCATCTTTTCCCAGGCTGCTGAACTGATCTGGAAGATTGCTTACAGGAGTATTTATTATGTGCAATCTGGAATAGACAACATTTAGATTAAGATGTAGAAACAATCTCACCATCAAACCCAAGCAGAGATTCAGCATAAAGGTATTTTACCTATTAAGACAGCAAACACAGCATTACCATTTCAAAAGCACTTTAGATTGGCAGCACAGACACCCTCTGTACAGGGCAGCTTCAGTGAGAAAATGAGCTCACATCAGTACATCAATGTGGCCTATGCTCTCTGTTCTTATGATGAAACCTTGATTTTGACCATTTCAAAACATTTTCCCATTGTTATCCCACTGGTTCAACTAGAATCCCTGCTTTCAAAGAGCTTTTATATGAAGTTAGACTGTCTGATGCAAAAATAGGACATCTGCATCATTTGATGCTTTGAAAATACCTTTTAAAAGAATTGTTTGAACATTTCCTACCTGTTGGCCATACTGGAAAGTTATTTTTAAGAGCCTGGATGTGATGATGACTGTTTCAACACTTGAACCATGGAATCCATAGCACAATGGCAATGCATATATCCACATGTGTCCCTGAAAGAAGAAAGCTGAATAAGACTCATTGCCCTGTCCTCTGAGGTTTCAGGACCAAGCATCCAGACTGAGATGATGACCTCTTTAAAGAGGAAATCAGTGCCAGTGTGCTGGGGTGTGCTTTGGGGGCTATCTGGCTGACTGGTGCATACAGCATCTCACAGTAGAGGAAGATTTTCAATAGTTTCAGATAAAGGTCAACCATTTTAGAAAAATACGAACTTTTTGTTTTCTCCCTTATTCTCTCCCCTAGAGCCAGGCAGGTGGTCCACTGCAGGCTTGTGCTAATGAATTAGGCAGCTTGTACTGTACAAAGTGCATTTTCATTACTATGAACAAAGCAGGCTGCGGGGGAAATTTGATAGGTGGCTTCCACTCAAAAGACAAGATGCATTTATCTGAAGGCAATTCAGTGGTTTATTACGGACAGCAAGGCCCTTTTGTCTTTCTGTCACAATCTTCCTGTGAACATCACCATGATTCATAGTCAAATCATAGTCACTTTCTACAACCCTGGCTATTTAAATCACAGACTCCCCAATCTAGGAGATCTTTATAATTTTAAACAGCATCCAGGGGTGCAATTCCATTTTCTATCACAATAATTTGAATTTGTACAAATAAGAATCGGTCATCAGGAAGTGACTTTTTGATTATTTCTTTTGCTTTGTTATAGATAAGTATTGGGGCTCTCAAGTAATTTGATTATAAGCAGTTGGAATCATATCATTTCCCAGTAAGACTTATTATTGTACTCATGAAGGTCATTGTGTATCTTACAGAAAGGGACAATAGTTTCTCATTTCCCTCAAGAATCTCGATGTTAGCCTTGATTCTCAGCCTGGGTGAAGGTCTCCAATACATTAGAAAGGTGAGACTGTAAGGTAACAAGATATTGTCGATATCAGTTCAGTTCAGTTCAGTCACTCAGTCATGTCCAACTCTTTGTGACCATATAGACTGCAGCATGCCAGGCTTCCCTGTCCATTACCAACTTCCAGAGCTTGATGTCCATCAAGTCGGATATGCCATCCAACAAGCTCATCCTTTGTTGTCCCCTTCTCTTTCTGTCTTCAATCTCTCCCAGCATCAGGGTGTTTTCTAACGAGTCAGTTTTTCATGTCATGTGGCCAAAGTTTTGGAGTTTCAGCTTCAACATCAGTCCTTCCAATGAATATTCAAGACTGATTTCCTTTAGGATTAACTGGCGTGATCTCCTTGCAGTCCAAGGGACTCTCAAGAGTCTTCTCTAACACCATAGTTCAAAAGGATCAATTCTTCGATCCTCAGCTTTCTTTATGGTCCAACTCTCACATCCATACATGACTACTGGAAAAACAATAACTTTGGCTATATGGACCTTTGTTGGCAAAGTAATGTCTCTGCTTTTTAATATGCTGTGTAGGTTAGTCATGACTTTTCTTCTAAGGAGCAAGCATCTTTTAATTTCATGGCTGCAGTCATCACCTGCAGTGATTTTGGAGCCCAAGAAAGTCACTGCTTCCATTGTTTTCCCGTCTATTTTCCCTGAAGTGGAGGGATGGGATGCCATGATCTTCTTTTTTGAATGTTGAGTCTTAAGCCAGCTTTTCACTGTCCTCTTTCAGTTTCATCAAGAGGCTCTTTATTTCCTCTTCGCTTTCTGCTATAGGGGTGGTGTCATCTGCATATCTGAGGTTATTGATATTTCTTCCAGCAATCTTGATTCCAGCTTGTGCTTCATCCAGCCTGGCATTCCACATGATGTACTCTGCATATAAGTTAAATAAGTAGGGTGACAATGTACAGTCTTGACCTATTCCTTTCCCAATTTAGAACCAGTCCATTGTTCCATGTCCAGTTCTAACTGTTACTTCTTGACTTGCATACAGATTTCTCAGGAGGTAGGTCAGGTGGTCTGGTATTCTTATCTCTCTGATATTCTTATCTCTTGAAGAATTTTCCACAGTGTTGTGATCCATACAGTCAAAGGCTTTGGCGTAGTCAAAAAAGAAGAAGTAGATGTTTTTCTGGAATTCTCTTGCTTTTTCTATGATCCAATGTCAGCATCAGTGATTCTCAGACTTTATTGTATATCAGAGTCATCCAGGTACTTGGTAAAAACTCAGAGATTGAGGCCCATTTCTCCTTCAGTGAGGCTGATCTTTGTATTCTTTATGATGTCTCCAGGGGCTGATGAACACTGGGCTAATCTATTTCATTTCTTTAGTTTACTAAGGAAAAGAGCGACCCTGGACTGTCTTCTGGGACCAGTAATCTCACTGTTCGCCCAGGAATATGCATAGGGTATGCATGGTGTGAATGCTAGTTATTTAACAAACTAGATTGCCAATCCCTTAATCTCCTTGTTTGCCCAGATGCCAGTGAGATTGTTCTTAATGGATGCCATCAAAATAGATTACAAAAACTGAATAGGAATGACTAAAGTTCAAATTTCACAGAAATTAGAGCTTCCCAGGTAATCAGACTGCAAGTATATAGACAAGTTGTTTGATTATTGCTCCTGCTTAGAGAATATAGATGCTAGAGACATAATTTCCAGATGTCCACACAGGACCACAGTCCTTAATCTGCAATTCCAATATCTCCAAAACACTAAAGACTGAAAGATTTCCCAAGGTTTACACATAAACTCCCTTGACAGTTATATTTGGCCTGAATTGATAGCCTTTCCTTGTTGCATAATCACACAATTTAGTGTGAATATTGAAACTTTTCTCTGCAGAAATTCTACTGATTTGGATTTCCTGCTGGCGGTGTTATGCAGTGTTCAGCATATGCACCCTTTTGCCTTTCCATTGTTAAAACAAAAACTTCTGAATCCTGACATACATCTGGCCTCAACATCTCCTGCAATAAGGTTGTAAACTAGTATTATATTATTCCATATTTATGACGGGCCCCTGAGGATTTGTCTGATACCTTGGCTCAGTCCCAAGAGTTGTCATTGACAAAATTCAACAAGATAAATTTCATTATGTTGAAACATAAAATGACTAATTTTTTTAATTAAGGAGCCATAACAAATGTGAATATTCATTCTCTACTGAACCATGGATCTCCTTACAATTTTTTCTGACAAAATGACCTACTTGGAAAAAACAAAAGGGAGTTTGGTTTTCAGAAGCATTTCCTACCATCCTCTACCTTTCAGTCCACTCTTTTTATCCCCTCTTCTTCAGTGTTTAATCAATAAACTATAGGGGAAATATATTCCAAGTTAACTTAGAGTTTATGACTGAAATTTGAAATGGAAGTAAATATGATAGTCAAAGATGAGTCAAATTATAAAAATAGACAAATAGATCAATGGAACAGAATCAAGATCCCAGAAATAAACCTTACAAATATGGGCAATCAATATTTGACAGTAATACTAAATAGAGAAAAGGCAGTCTCTTCAATAAATGATGGGGAAAATTAGATATTCACATGTAAAAAAAATGAAATAGTACCTCTTTTTTCACAAAAATTAACTTGAAATGAATTAAAGACTTAAATGTAAGACCTGAAACCATGAAGATCCTGGAAGAAAACATAGGACAAAAGCTCCTTGACGTGTGTCTTAACAATGATTTTGGGGGGGTTAACACTTAAAGCATAAACAAGAAAATTAAAAATAAACAACTGAGATTCCTCAAAGAAGCTTCTACACAGCAAAAGAATCAGCAAAGTGCAAAGGTAACTTACAGAATGGGAAAAAATATTTGTGAACCATACATCTGATGAGGGTTTAATACTCAAAATATGTAAAGAATGCATACAACTCAGCACAATTAATCCAAATAAGAAATGAGCAAAGGACCTGAGTGGACATTTTTCAAAGAAGATATATGCATGGCCAACAGATACATTAAAAAAAATGCTCATGTAACTCATTATAGGAAAAAGTAAATCAATCAAAATCACAATGAGATGTCACCCCAAGCCATCATCATGAAGATAAAAGATAGCAAATGCTGATGTATTGGTACAGCCACTATGGAAAACAGTGTGGAGGGTTTTCAAAACATTAAAAGTAGAACTAATGTATGATCCAGTAATTCATATTCTGGGAATATATTGAAAGGAAACAAAAACACTAACTTGAAAAGAAATTTGCACTCCCATGTTAACAGCAGCATTTTTAACAGTCACCAAGACATGGAAACATCCTAAATGTCCATCAACAAATGGATGGATGAAAAGTTGTGCCATATATAGATATAAAGATACATATTTCAGCATAAAAATAATGAGAAAATCCTGCCATTTGTGACAACGTGGATGGACCTTGAAGACATTATTCTAAATAAAATAAGTCATACAGAAAAAGACAGATACTGTATGATCTCCCTTCTATTTGGAATCTGAAAGAAAAGAAAAGCAAAACTCAAAGAAAAAGAGAGAAGATTTGTACTTGCCAGAGGTAATGATACAGGGAAGGGGAATTGGAGGAAGGTGGTCAAAAGGTATGAACTGGCAGTTAGTTACAAGATAAAAAAGTACTAGGGATGTAACATACAATATGATAACTATATTAACACTACATATGATATGTAGGAAAGTTGTTAAGAGAATAGATCCAAAGAGTTCTCATCTCAAGGAGAAAAAATAATTTTTTTCCTTTTCTTTTTATTGTATCTACATGAGTTGATGGATGTTAACAAAACTTACTGTGGTAATCATTTCACAATACATTTTAGTTAAACCATTATGAAGCACACTTGAAACTTAAATAGTGATGTATGTCAATCATATCTTAAAAAAATAGAGGAATGATTTTAAAATAAAACACATGCACACACACAAATGAGTTGAATTAACATACTCTGATTGTCAGAGATTTCTTTGGGAGAACTCTACTGCAGTAGACCCTAACTCCATATGATATATTATAAAAACCCATCTCTATTCTTATATTTATATATGTGTAATTTACATGCTAACCCAGTTTCAGAACTGTGTAATATTTGAAATGCAATCATTATTGTTCTTTGGTTTCTTCATTGTGGTTGTTTGTGTTTGTGTGACTAAACATAAAAAAGTTATTTAAAATATACTTTATAATAAGTAACAAATATTTTTCTAGGGATATTTAAGCATCATAGAATTTAGCCGCCTGATGTGAATAGTCAACTCATTGGAAAAGACTCTGAAGCTGGGAAAGACTGAAGGCAGCAGGAGAGGGCAGCAGAGGATGAGATGATTTGAAAGCATCACCAATTCAATGGACATGAACTTGGGCAAACTCTGGGAGATAGTTAGGGACAGGGAGCCCTGGAGTGCTGCAGTCCATGGGGCTGCAAAGAGTTGGACATGACTTAGTAACTGAACAAAAACAAGACTTTTATGCAAAAATCTAATAATACCTGTGGCTTCCCTGGTAGCTCAGCAGTAAAACAATGTACCTGCCAGTGCAGGAGATGTGGGTTCAATCGCTCGGTCAGGAAAATCCCCTGGAGTAGGAAATGGCAACCCACTCCAGTATTCTTGCCTGGGAAATTCCAAGGACAGAGGAACCTGGGCAGGCTACAGTCTATGGGGCCACAAAGAGTCAGACACAACTTGGCAGCTACCCAAATTGATACCTGCAGCTGATTCCTTACATAAGTTTGGGTTGTAGTTGAGTTTGCAAATAACTTCTGAGCTAAACAACGTGTTTGCATTCCAAATAAGGACTATTAATTGTAATTGATAACATATGGAATTTGCCAACTATATTAAGTAATGAGTGTTCCTTATGGGCAAAATCAGTTGCCTATTCTGCTTAAAATCTTGGCTTCAATTCAGAGTTATTGTGAGACGAGGTTACACCTTCACAGCTTGTAAACATGCCTACTTAGCCAGTGTTCATTAATGCAAATTAGCTAAAGACAAATGTTCTCAATAGCATATTTAGAGAGGATATAGATCCTTTCTGTGATGTCTTCCAGGAGATAGCCAGAGTCAATGTTTCGTTTCCACTATCGTAATTACCAACTTCCTGACAGCATGCAAGGCACTGTGACCTTAGTTATGAGTCGTAAATCAGGTTCTCAGCAATAGGATTGCTGAGAGGGTTACTAAATTAATTAGTACTACCTGGCAGTTGCAAAGAGTTGACTCATTGGAAAAGACTCTGATGCTGGGAGGGATTGGAGGCAGGAGGAAAAGGGGACGACAGAGGATGAGATGGCTGGATGGCATCACCGACTCGATGGATGTGAGTTTGAGTGAACCCCGGGAGTTGGTGATGGACAGGGAGGCCTGGTGTGCTGCAATTCATGGGGTCGCAAAGAGTCGGACACGGTTGAGCGTCTGAACTGAACTGAACTGAACTGAAGCTGGCAGTTACATACAGAGATGAAGGTGGGTATGGAATGACAGGTGTGGAGAACTGTCCTGCTGTGTGTTCAGGAACAGACAATAGTCTGGATTCCCTTCCTCAGAAGACTATATAAATCTCAGACTCTTAGAAGCTATTAAGTCTCACAGCATTTGTTTTTCAGAATCCTCACTTTTGATGATGTTTTTGCTGTAATTTATTATAGAAGCACCTATTGCAGATGCAACTAAAAAATCTGAGTGAGGGGAGGGACTTTCCTGATTTTCAAAATAGCAGCCCTTTACTCACTTTAGACTTGTACCACGTGTTTAGAATCATGAATTTTCAAACTATGTATGCCAAGAATATTTCCCTTTACTCAATTGACAAACTTTTAACAAATACAGTCTTATAGATTCCTTAAAAAGGTTCTCAGGTTGAAGGGCTCTCTAACAAGGGGTCGCTGGGTATCCAATGCTCTGTATGTGTGGGGAATCATGTGCTTTTCCCAGAATGTAATACATGATATACATCAACTTCTCAGAAGCTTTATGACCCCTCAAAACAAGGTTAAGAGTCCTCATTGTAGAGGAAATAACTACCTATGGTCTCTAAACTACAAATGTCTCTCTTTCTGTTATTTTTGAAAAGTGTGTACCGACCCGTGCAGCTCACCCTGAACTGTGACTCTGGGCAGGAAGTCCTTCTGGGAGTTGATAGTCAGATCCTCAGTTGATTGCTCATTCTACTGGAAATGACTTGTAGATTGCTTCCTGATGCTTAAAAAGGTCAGCTGTCCAAGCTGTCTTCTAAGATAGCACCTGCCAGCCCCAAGTCTGTTTCCTTCTTCTTCAGCTCTCCCCGGGGTTCACTTCTCCATTTCAGAGCCAGCCCCTGGCCATTGACTCACCAGAAACCCTGCCTGCCCTCCCCCAGTCTCTGGGACAAAAGTGAACCATTTACCAGCTCACCCCTCACTACCCAACTGTGATCAGAACACAACCAACATATGGTGATACAAATTAATTGGTTGCTTTGGCATCATTTTGCAACTCAGTAACAGGGCAAAGGGAGTCAAGTCTGAGACTTCCTGGCAAAAGAACAGTAAGCAGAACTAAGAATTAAACTAAAAATAGTTTTATCATGTTAATTTACATCACTTTTCTAGCCTGAGAGTGTTTTTTCAACAGAGGCGCCTAAGAATGTGATAACATAGGCAGTGGTTTTCATCCAGACATCACATTTAAAAGGACTGTAACTTGGCCTTCCCTGACAGCTCAGTTGGTGAAGAATCTGCTTGCAATGCAGGAGACCCTGGTTCAACTCCTGGGTGGAGAAGATCCGCTGGAGCAAGGGATAGGCTACCCACTTCAGTATTCTTGGGCTTCCCTTGTGGTTCAGCTGGTAAAGAATCCGCCTGCAGAGTGGAAGACCTGGGTTCAATCCTTTGGTTGGGAAGATCCCCTTGAGAAGGGACAGCCTACCCACTCCAGTATTCTGGCCTGGAGAATGGGGTCACACACAGCTGGACATGACTGAGCGACTTAACTTCAACTTTAAAGTATTCTTTATGAATAATCATCTCCCATTTTAATAGTTTAGAAATTATTTACATATTCCAACTATGCCACTTATTAGGGTTAAAAGATCCACTTTTCTGTTTACTTCAAATATGAAGCAATAGGTCCTAGCTTTAGGACATAATGGAAGATTTAGTAAATAGGTTTATTTCACCTATCTCTTGAATGGTTTCACAGGCATTGTCCTATAATTACTCCACTCTATGCTGCTGCTGCTGCTGCTGCTAAGTCGCTTCAGTCGTCTCCGACTCTGTGTGACCCCAGAGACGGCAGCCCATGAGGCTCCCCCGTCCCTGGGATTCTCCAGGCAAGAACACTGGAGAGGGTTGCCATTTCCTTCTCCAATGCATCAAAGTGAAAAGTGAAAGTGAAGTCGCTCAGTCGTGTCTGACTCTTAGTGACCCCATGGACTGCGGCCCACCAGGCTCCTCCGTCCATGGGATTTTCCAGGCGAGAGTGCTGGAGTAGGGTACCATTGCCTTCTCTGACTCCACTCTATGGGGATCTATAATTTCTTTTCTTGGAGTCACATCTTTCTATCCGTTTGAAGAAAATCTACCTGCCATCTGCCTCCACCCTCACAATGGAATTCAACAAATATTTAATGAACTCCTATTGTATGCCTAGGTTTCACATTAAGCAGTAGAGACACAAATGTTAATAAAATTCAGATCCTCATCCTTACTTTAAAAATGTAAAATAATAAGGGAACTAAGCAAATATGTGAGATTTCAATACAGTGTGAAATTGCTATCAAATGGTTAAAGACAGAGATACAAGGGAAACAAAATGGAGGGGTGCAAAAACCTTTTAGGGTGAGGGAAGACTTCCCAGAGGGGGAGACTTTTAAATGGATAAGTAGGAATTAAGCAAAAGACAGTAGGAAATGCATTTCAAGCAGAGAAAGTGGCCTGAAGGTGCACAAAAAAAAAAAAAAAAAAGAAAGAAAGATGATAAACCTAGAAAATTGCCTGTGATTTACTAGGACTGCAGCTTTGGGTTCAGATAATAAAGTACCAGAAAATTAGGCTGGAGAAATAATCAGGGGCCAAATTAAGTAGATTCCCTTGAACTGGTATAGAATTTGGATTTTGTTCTAAAGATAAAAAGGAAGATCAGTCAATCACTCATTATTTTCTTGTTGGATGTCCATTTGGCATATAGTATTATACATGGCACAATTTGATAAGATGTCATTTTCTGAAACAGGCTCAGAACCAGATTTATAGCTAGGAGCTATACGCAGGGACCTGGGTGTTGAATGCTAGGGCTGTTGGAATGTCCCGGATCAAGATTCACCTTTCAACACACTAGCTAATGCCTCAGATTCTTCATTAAGAAATTGAGACCAGTGTCCCCTAATACAAAATAAATATGGCAGGGAAAGACACCCCATTAATCCTTAGTAATTATTCTGACCTAATATGAATAATGTTCATAACATCTTTATCAAAGAGCAAGTTCACAGGAAGAAGATAAGAGAGGACCATGAACCAATGGCTTCCCGAAGGGAGGAATAGAGCAGAACAAGGCTCAGGTGAAGAAGCACAAACTTGACTTTCTTTACAATATACTTGGCCAGCCTTGCATGCATTCTCCTTGGAGTGCTTCAATCAGAATTATGGCTAAAGAAAATCTTTCGGGGTATCTTTAAATCCTAAACACCTAATTTAATCCTCAGATGATCTTATATAGATCAATAGAACCAATCAAAAAGTAAAGCATTTTGGAATTTATGTGACTAAATGGTTTTGAATCTCAACAGGTAGCATTTGCAGCAAGAAGAAAATGAATTCTTAATTACTCAATGGGCTATCACATCCTCCATATTATAACTTTATTCTAGATATTTTGATGGATGTCTTCCACCTCTTACTGGTTTGAATTGATGTATTTTTCTCTTCTCAAGACATGTTCGCTTTTCAGGTCCATTTTCTAACTGTGAGCCGAAATACTCCCAATTTCCTTTTGATTATGAAAATGGAAAAAAATCACCTCAATAAATGAGAAATTTTCCATCCTCTTAAATAGAGTCCCAGGGATAATAAACCCCCATGGGATCTAGAGGAAAGAAAAAGAACAGAGGTCTTTTTAAAATAATAAAATGACCATTTAAAATAATCTTGGAAATAAAGCTCCCTAATGATGAAATTTGGTGTTATTATTTCTAATATGATGTTTAAACTTCGTATGTCTTCTCTGTCTTCCTGAGAGTTGTAATCTTGCATTTTGCACAAGCTGACTCTGATGACATTGGTTTGAGAGGAACAAGACCAGGTTTCACACTTGCCTTTCCAGCCTTTATTCTGCAGCTTCCTAGGGAGCACCTGGTTCATGGGCTACTCTGCAGATTTTAGAACAATGGCCACATGCCATCATGGCTTAGGAACTTTGCCTTTGAAAAGTTCCTTCTTCCTCTTGCCTGTTAAATCCCTGCTCATCCTTTGATCCTCATTTCAAAAGTCACCTCTTTCTTAACTCTGTTGACAGAATCAGTGACTTTCTTGTCTATGCTATTATTTAAAATTGTGCTTATTTTTGCTACCCTGTTTTTACCCTCTTGCATTGTGATTGTGGCTTCAGTTAAGGCTTCTACAGATTGTGCCACAGTTTTAAAAAAATATTTGTTCACATTGATCTTTTTTATCAAAGTAGAATTATAATTGATTTGCAATATTCTTTTAGTTTCAGGTGTACAGCATAGTGATTCGATATCTATATAGACTGTACTCTATAGACTGTATTCTATTTAAAGTCACACTTTGCTGTGCCCCTGAAACTAGCACAGCATTGTTAATCAACTATATTCCTATATAAAATAAAATAACCTTTTAATAAAAAAAAAATAAAGTTATTACAAAATGATGGCTAAATTTCTCTGTGCTGTATAATGTATCTTTGCTGCTTATTTACTTTATGGTGATTTGTCACTGGTGATCCTTGAATTCCATTTCTTCTTCCTGGGTTCCAGTTTTCTTTTCTTGATATACATTCTTTAGTCATTCTTTCAAGTACAGGTCTGTAATGATCTTTCTCACAGTCTTTTTATGAAAATGTGTTTTACTCTCACACTTGAGAAATGTTTTGGCTAGGTTAGAGATTATCTCTGTTTAGTATTCCTAACACCATAAGGAATAAAGGCTTTGTACCCATGCTTGGTGCAGCCTGGGGAGTTTTATTTATCATGGTTGACACTTCCTACCCTTGTTGTTGTTCAGTCACCCAGTCATGTCTGACTCTTTGTGACCCCATGGACTGCAGCATGCCAGGCCTCTCTGGCACATTCTACCCTTCCCTACTACATTCCAGAGCCAGGGGCAAAGGTAAGCTGGCCTTTCGCCTCTCTGATTGGCTGACCACCCCCCTTCCCCACAAGGGGCATCTGAATGATACTAAAGTCGCCTGTCCAAGGTAGAGTGTTGGGATGGGGTGGGAGGTGGGAGGGAGGTCCAAGAAGGAGGGGACATATGTGTACCTATGGCTGATTCACATGGATGTATGGGCAGAAAGCAACACGATATTGTAAAGCAATTATCCTCCAATTAAAAATAAATAATTTTTTTTAAAAAATGAAGTTGCCTGTCCACCACACGTTATAAATGTGGCAACATTCTAGGAGTCGTGTCCAACTCTTTGCAATCCCATGGACTGTATAGTCCATGGAATTCTCTAAGTCGGAATACTGGAGTAGGCAGCCTTTTCCCTTCTCCAGGGGATCTTTCCAACCCAGGGATCGAACCCAGGTCTCCCGCATTGCAGATGGATTCTTTACCAGCTGAGCTATCAGGAAAGCAGCTAGGCAGTTATGGTCTAGGATGAAATGATGATTGTGCATTTTTATGTCATTCCTAACTAGGACCCATGCCTTCTATAACATACGTTGAGCATAATGAAAAAGACGGCATCTGTTTGTCTTAAAGAATAAATATTCCAGGGAGATTTTGTTTCATACCAATTTCTCTTTAAATGCTCACCCTCTATTTCAAAAAGTTGTATTGGATGGCACTTAAAGAGGAATTACAGCTGGTTAAATTTAGGGTATTGAACAAATTCCAATCCAAGAATATTCCTTGGCACCCGGCCTATGGCATTTTTATTTGATTCTAAATTGGATAAATTTTAATTCATTTTTAAGTTCTTTGCTTTCTCTACTTTTTTCTTCTGAGACAGGCAACTAACCATTGATATTTATTCTGCCTTTAATACTACAGCTCAATTATGATATTTTGTATACATGCTATCAAATTCCTCGAAGTTTTACTTACTATTATATAAATCCAGCTATACTTTAAAACATATCAATAACTTCTGTTAAGTCTTGGTAAAGCTGTGTGCTGAGAATAATATAAGAAAATAATTTTACCATGTTTTTTCCATAAGTTAATATGGCCTTATATTTCATTTTATATGTTTAGTAAATTTTGAAGCTCTGAATCTTATTTTCCTTCTTATTCTCCAATACATTTTTTTGTTCAATTTCCTTATCAGTTTTTATATTCTTTTTTTGGCCTCTAATTTATACTCCCTGGGAGATAATGTTAATTTTTAAAAAATAAATAAAAGGAAGAGAGAGAGGGAGGGAGGGAGGGAAAGGCCTATGATATTTTGCTAAGATTTTTGGGAATAGTTTAAGAATCAGCTGCATAGGGATACTATTTGAAGTCTGGGCAAGGCTAGATTCATGAAGCAGAAAGACAGATAAGGCCAACATTTACAGAAAACAGAAGCAACCGCAGAAATGATTGGAGCTCTCTATTTCATTTGTACGTGTGACTCAGTTTCCACAGTTCCTCAAGGGAGGAAATGAATCTTGGACATGTTCTGTAGGTCTCACTCCACCCCCCACAGTGAGAGCACCCCGTGAATGCTCTGTTCACTGATAGCTGCTGCTTACTCTTCTGTGAGCCAAGGATCTGGTGTAAACAAGGCAAGCAAAGTCCCTGTCATTTATGTTATGGTGGTGTATGTGGGAGACGTAGAAACAGGAAACAAGATTGGAACCACACCAATACCTCCTCAGTATCTGTAGCAATAAGTGCTACAGAAACAGTTAACCAAATAATGGGCTGGGGAGGAGCTCCAGTGTGGGGCTAGGGTGGGGGTGGTAGTGCTTTATCAAGTATGACCAGGGAGGAAGTGACCTTGGAGCTGATATGTACATGCTGAGGAGGAGCCACTCTATGAGTTGCAGGGAAAGAGCACTGTATAGAGATAATGAGAGCCAGGGGCCTGAAGCAAGGGCAAACTCAGAGTGGTTGAGGGGAAGGAAAGGAGCCTAATGCACAATGATAGGAAGTCGTGGAGGTGAGCCAGAGCCCAAGTTCCCCTTGGCCTTGAGAGGTGGTTGGATTTTCTTCTATTTGCAGTAGCCCCGTAGGCTGATCCACTTGATCCTATTTATTTGTCCCTGCTCTGCTGCAGCTCCTGCCAACACGACCCAGCTGCCTGGCCCTGTTTAACTGTGTGTGAGGAGATGGAACACAGGTGAAAAGAAGGCAACACCTTAC
Source organism: Ovis aries (assembly GCF_016772045.2). Lineage (NCBI taxonomy): Eukaryota > Metazoa > Chordata > Mammalia > Artiodactyla > Bovidae > Ovis > Ovis aries. The sequence goes on from NC_056062.1 coordinate 49,084,745, forward strand.
TATCACAGCTTGTCTTTCACCCTCTAGATTAAATATACATACTATGATCCATTCTTCTCCCCCATCTAGAGAGATCTTGTGCCAAGAACCCAGCCTACCCAGGGAAAGAAACTAGGCTAATCTTTGGCAAAATCAGAGTGAAGTGAGCATGCATGAAATGCATTAATAAAATAAATATACAATAAGGGTAAGACTGGAGAAGACTCTTGAGGATCCCTTGGACTACAAGGAGATCAAGCCAGTCAATCCTAAAGGAAATCAACCCTGAATATTCATTGGAAGGACTGATGCTGAAGCTGAACCTCCAATGCTTTAGCCACTTCATGCAAAGAGCCAACTCATTGGAAAAGACTCTGATGCTGGGAAAGATTGAAGACAAAAGGAGAAGGGGATAGCAGAGGATGAGTTGGTTAGGTAGCATCACCAACTCAGTGGACATGAATTTGAGCAAACTCATGGGGATAGTGGAGGACCTAGGAGCCTGGCATGCTGCAGTCCATGCAGTTGAAAAGAGTCAGACAAGACTTAGCAACTGAACAACAACAATAAGGAGTTTTCTGTCCTAAACATATGTGTAGTGTTAATTAGAGAGAAGAAATGAAGAAGATGAGTATGAATATTTGAAGGCATCTATATTCCTAGATGCCTAGAGGTTAAGGGTACAGTCCTCCACAGACTGACACCAGCCACAAGTTTGGGGGTCCCCAGGGTCATCCTGATTCTGACCAACTGGCTACAAATTCAAGCTTTCACATTACCCCTTCAAAAATTCACCAAAAAGACCCACAGAACTCACTGGAAGCGTTGTTCTTATGATAATAGTTTTACGATAACAAAAGGATACAAATTAAAAGAGACAGATAGGGCGAAGTCTGGCAGGATTCCAACCGTGAAACTTCCGTTATCCTCAGGGATGCATTACCCAGTTAGCATATTGATGTGTGACAATATGTAGAGAATTCCCAATCCGGGAAGCTCACCCAAGCTTCAGTGTTCAAAGTTATTTGGAGTTTTGGAAGTAGCTATGATTGATTGAATTTCTGGCTAGGAGGTTGCAGTTAATTTCCAGCCCCCAGTCCTCTCCAGGGATGAATCAATATCATGTGACTCAAAGCTTCTACCCTCACAGGATGGTCCTTAGAGGTGGTCCTTCTGGTGTGACCTGTCCTGAGTCACCTCATTAGCACAAACTCTCAGGTATGGAGTGAGGGGCCCACCATGAACAACAGGAAGACATTCCAATCACAGTGGAAATTCTAAGGGCTTAGAGGCTCCCTCCCAAGAACTAGACACAAGGTCCACTCAAATTTTTTTTTATACAGCAGAACTCCTCAAGTTAGATTTGCAATCAGTTTCCCATTCTCTATACCAGTCCTGAGTACAATTCAGTACAGCTGCTTGAGTAAGGAAGAAAGAGCCATGGAATTTAAGGTGTCATTATAAAGATATCATAGATTCACGTTGCCCATCTCTCGGCTTCACACTTTTTTTTCCCCACACAGCATTTCTGTGTGCTTCCTTCTTAGCTGACAAGGATCATGATTCTATTCTGTCCTTTTCTGAGTGCAAGTTGGATATTTGCTTACACCTAGCAAATGTTACATTGTGCAAATGACATAAATATTATGAAAAACTGTGAGATAAAGGCAACCCTAGATTATTCTTTTGTCCAGTTGAAAGTGGTCATAAATAGAACCTCTGTGTCCTTAACATTTAGAATTGGAGTCTGAAGTCAACTTTTTGAAATTTGCTTTGTGTACTAGCAAAAAGCACCAAAAAAAAAAAAAAAAATACAACAATGACAACAAAACCTGGGTGACTCAATGGAAAGATGATGTAAAGAACTTCATGTCTTATTGCATAATGGATTGGGAGATGTGTGCCCTTGCATACCAGTGTTCCAGATGACCTTGAGCAGTGCAAAGAAACTCCCTCCCCCATTTCCCAACTAGTGTGACAGCTGTGAGGTGTAGCTTCTAAATGACTACACCACTCTCTAAAGTCACTACAATATATCTTTCTCTGATTGCTTGGCCTGCCCTGACCTGAAGAACTCTGTGGAAAATGATGGCCACATGACAGCTGAGTTCTAGATGGAAAGTCACAAAATTGAATCACCCAAATGTTTCCAAGCATTGTGTAGACTAACTGTCCAGAAAACTGAATTTTCTTCTACCTAAATGTTATTATCTTGGTACTTCAGTGCAATGCCTCTCCACATCATTCCAGGCCATTCCAAGTAAAGGTTTATTTGATCACAATTCCAGGGAAATGTGACATCATCTTAAAGGGTTAGTGGGGTGTTTTGTTGGTGGTGGTTGTTTTGCTGCATCAGTGGGTCTTAGTTGTGTCTTGCAGGATCTTTCGCTGTGTCACATAAACTCTGTTTGCGGCACACAGGCTGCAGAGGGTGCAGGTTCAGTAGTTGCCGTGCTTGGGCAGTTGCTCCATGACATGTGTGATCCTAGTTCCCCAGCTAGGGTTCAAACCCGCATCCTCTGCATTGCAAGGCAGATTCTTAACCTCTGGACCACCAGGGAAGTCCCTAGTGGGGTGTTTTAGATGGGGACCTGGGGTTTGTTTAAATCAGATGTGATAGGACGCATAGACATGAACGTGATTGTCAGAAAGGAAGAAGCTTTTTATACTTACAGATCCCAAGAAACAGGAGGCATGCATACCACACAGGGCCACATGGGGAAGCACCAGTCAGGCGTCAGAGGGAGTGGAGCAAATAAAGACAAGAATCTTTATTGTCATTTCCACTGGAAGGACTGAATGAGGCACGGTTAACAGGCTTAGACTGGATAGTTTGATTATTTTCAGCAGGTACTTGGGTGTGGGGGCTGTCCTTGGTTGTTCAGCATCTGGCGCCAGGAGGATTAGAGCAGAATAGTGACCCAGAGTGTAAATCTGAGAAATGGAGGTGTCGGGAATGCCCTCTGGATTGGTTACTTTGCATATGAAAGGTACACTCCTCTGAGACTTGTTTGCTATCTCTAAGACTGTGCTAGCCCTGGGAGGGACACTCTCCCAGGGTCAGCAGAGCCTTAATGTCAACACATCAAATACAGAAAGTAGAAAGTGTGGTTATTACATAGGGTTAGGAAGAGGTCTCTTAGTCATAGGTCCTTTACCATCAAGATCATTTTTAAAATTCTTTTGTTTAGCTTTGATATAAGTCATGTAATTATATAAAATCCTAGAACTAACCCAAATATTTAAATATCTTCAGGGAGGAAAAAAACTGATCTTACTCTATTTCTCAAGCTTTAACATTTATCAATTCAGGTCAGTTAACATTTATACAAATCACCTGTTGGATTGCTGGATAAAATACAGGATATCAGGTTAAATTTTAATTTCAGATAAACAAATTTTTTTTTACATAAGTATGACCCCTTATAATATTTGAGACATACTTGTCCTAAAAAAAAAAAAAATCATTGTTTACCTGAAATTCTAGTTTACCTGGGCATTTCCTGGTGGGCTACAGTCCATGGGGTCGCAAAGAGTTGGACAGGACTGAGTGACTTCACTTTCACTTTCACTTTGGTCTTTTTATTTGCTAAATTTGGCAATTCTGGTCACCTGGAAAATCTTGTTAAAATGCAGATTCTGATTAATAGGGAGGGGCCTGAAGCTCTGCATATCTAACCAGCCCACAAGGTTTGCTAATATTGCTCTCCCTTGAACTACTTTTTGATAGCAAAACTCTATCTGAGACCTTTTGAGTACACTCAGTGTCCCATAATAGAAAGTGGCAACCAATATTATTGACCAAAGACATGGAATTAGTCACCTTAAATTCTGCAGTGTAAATGGATTGATTCTCTAAAGAGCATTAGTTGATTATTTACATATCTGCCTTCCTATTTTGAAAAAGAATCAAATTCATTTCCTGGATTAGAGATTACTTAGGTTCTGATTCATAAATCCTTAGAATTTGCAAATCCAGACAAGAACCACAATTTTTTAAAAAATCCACACAATTTTGGAAGAATATAAAGATTATTCCTAAAACCAAAGGAAATGATCAGGATGATTGTCAGCCTACTAGAATATTCTCATGCTCAGTACTAAGCACAAACCTAGATGATACACTCTTTATTTTAGAAAACAGTTGAAATTATATACTGAGACATTCAACCAAAGCAACTGCAGTTTTTCTTCTGTTTAGGAACAATTTGGTACTTCCATCTTCAAAGCTGTTATTTGCATATCAGCAGCTTTGCTCAGATCCCCTGTTCTTCGGTCAAGTGTGAAATTACAATGAAAAGTTGAGGACAGGGTGGGACTCACAGATAGTAAGATCAAAAAAAAAGGCAAGGAAGAAGTAAACAAGAATATGAGAACAAATAAACAATACTGATTAGAAGTCCACATCAATTTTCTCAATTTTAAATGAATGTGTATGGCCATATTTTTTTTCAACATGTGTTTAAGTCTCATCAAGTCTTATAAAATGTTAAATGGTTGGAGTTTTTTGAATTAAGAAAGATTCTGAAGTAAGTGTGGCCACTAAGTTGATTTTATGTACCTCAGCATTATTCTATCAGAGAAGCTTCAACAGATGCTTACAACCATTCTCTGTGCTGGATAATTGTGTACCATATCCACTAGAAGAGTGGACTATTATTGATTAGGGTTATAATGTTATATTATGGCATGGTGAATTTCCAGCTGTTTTTTGTTTCAAAGACCTGCAGACCTCTGAGGGGACTCATCTTGGGGGGAGAGTTAATAGGCTGAAATAAATAAGTAAACAAGAAACAAATAAATATTTTTTTTTCCAATCCTACCAGATATTACAGCATACCAAACTTAACTTTGGTTTATTTTACAAATTGGGAGAAAAAAAAACATAAAGCAAGATATTTTATTATAATGGCTTATTCTGATACATGCTGCACAGTGTGTGCTGTGCTTAGTCGATCAGGCGTGTCCGTCTCTTTGTGACCCCATGGGCTGTAGCCTGCCAGGCTTCTCTGTTCATGGGGACTCTCCAAGCAAGAATACTGGAGTGGGTTGCCATGCCCTCCTCCAGGGGATCTTCCTGACCCAGGGATCGAAGCTGGGTCTCCCGCATTGCAGGAGGATTCTTCACTGTCCTGAGTCACCAAGGAGGCCCAAGAATACTGGGGTGGGTGGCCTATCCCATCTCCAGGGGATCTTCCTGACCCAGGAATTGAACCGGAGTCTCCTGCATTTCAGGCAGATTCCTTACCAGCTGAGCTACCAGGGAAGCCCATTCTGATACATATGTTATATTAATACTTAGTACTCTTGCACCTACAATAATCCAGGACCCTTTCCAGATCCACTCATAGATTCTAGTCTGATCTGTGATTTTCTCTGGAATTTTATGGTAAAAGTTATTTTTTAGTTGGTGAATAAGTGTGTTTTATAGTAAGAAATAGGTCACTGTATTTTTATGGACTCTCTCTATATATATAGTATCATCCCCCATCCCAGGAAATGAGTCAACAACTGTTTTTAAGTATAAGTACTTAGAATCCAACCCTTTTTTTGTTGCCTAGAACTATTCAGACAGGAAGGTAACATTTTAGACCCCCAAACCATAGTATCAGTCAGTTCAGTTCAGTCAGTCGTGTCTGACTCTTTGCTACCCCATGGACTGCAGCACGCCAGGCCTCCCTGTCCATCGCCAGCTCCTGGAGTTTACTCAAACTCCTGTCCATTGAGTCGGTGATGCCATCCAACCATCTCATCCCCTTCTCCTCCCACCTTCAATCTTTCCCAGCATCAGGTCTTTTCAAATAAGTCAGCTCTTCGCATCAGGTGGCCAAAGTATTGGAGTTTCAGCTTCAACTTCAGTCCTTCCAATGAATATTCAGGACTGATTTCCTTTAGGATGGACTGGCTGGATCTCCTTGCAGTCCGAGGGACTCTCAGGAGTCTTCTCCAACACCACAGTTCAAAAACATCAATTCTTCGGTGCTCAGCTTTCTTTATAGTCCAACTCTCACATTCATACATGACTACTGGAAAAACCATAGCCTTGAATAGACAGATCTTTGTTGTCAAACCATAATATAGCTTAAAAGATTTTTCTAATATGTATGTTTGACACATTCAAAAAGGTATATGTACTTGGCATATGTACTTTTTTATGTACTTATAAAAGCATGCTGCTGCTGCTGCTGCTGCTAAGTCGCTTCAGTCATGTCCAACTCTGTGCGACCCCATAGACGGCAGCCCACCAGGCTCCCCCATCCCTGGGATTCTCCAGGCAAGAACACTTGAGTGGGTTGTCATTTCCTTCTCCAATGAATGAAAGTGTTGATAATAATATATCAACATTGCTTCATTTATTGTAGCAAATGTCCCACACTAATAGAAGATGTGAATAATAAGAGAAATTGAGTTTAAGATGTTTGGGAACTCTACTGTCACTGTAATTTTTCTGTTCATCCAAATGTTCTAAAAAGTAAAGTTATTTTTTTTAATTACATTAAAAGACAACAAAAAAGGCCAAAAAAAATTGAGTAGACACTTCACCAAAGAGGGAATATGAATAACAAATAAGCACATGAATAGATGCCTCATGCGTTTGTTCATTAGGGAAAATACACATTAAAATCACAATTAGATACTACTGGACACCTGCTAGAATGGCTGAAATAAACAATCCTGACAATACCAAGTGCTGACGAAGAGGCAGAACAACTAGAACGCTCATAAACTGCTGGTGGAAGTTAGAAATGGTTTTGCTTGCCTGGAAAGCAATTTGGAAGTTATGTTACTGCATAATTCTATTTATATGACATTCAGTAAAATACAGAACCACAGTGATGGAGATCAGATCAGTTTTACCAGATTAGGAGATGGTGTGTCTACAAAATGATAGTATTGAGGGATGGTGGAGGTGGTCTGTATCTGGATTGTAGTGGTAGTTACATGAATGTAGTCATGCCTTGGTATCTAGGGGGGACTTGTTCTAGGACCCTCTCAGACACCCAAATCTGAAGATGCTCAAGTCCCTTAAATAAGTGTGGTATTTGTACATAACCTTCACTCACCCTCCCATTTACTTTATTTTTTTTAATAACACAATGTACTTTATTTTTTAATATAAACTTATTTATTTTAATTGGAGGCTAAATACTTTACAATATTGTATTGGTTTTGCCATACATCAACATGAATCCGCCACAGGTGTACACGTGTTCCCCATCCTGAACCCCCCTCCCACCTCCCTCCCCATACCATCCCTCTGGGTCATCCCAGTGCACCAGCCCCAAGCATCCTGTATCATGCATCGAACCCATTTACTTTAAATCATCTCTAGATTACTTATAATACTAATACAATGTAAATTCCATGTAAATATTTGTAAATACAATGTAGATGCTATGTAAATCATTGCCAACATGAAGCAAATTTAAGTTCTCACCTATTGGAGCTTTCTGGAGTTTTTTTCCCCAAATATTTTCGACCCAGAGCAGGTTGAATCCACAGAGGCAGAACTTGAGGATACAGAGGACGACTACATACATGTGTGAAAACTCAATGAACTGGGCCACAAAACAAATCTCATTTTCCTGTTCTGAATTTAAAACAAAGAGAGAAACACTCTAGAAAACCAACCCATCACTATGAAAGAATGGGCTTTTATAGAGAGTGGTGCTGCAGGAGAGCCTGAGCCCCCATTTCGCTCTAGAAGGAGCAAAAGGCAAAGTCTTGTTTGTGGTCCTGAGGCAAGGACATCTTTCTTGCAGAAGAGGCTGAGACCTCTCAATGGCTGTCAGTTACATCATGGAGGAGTCTTCCTCTCGTGGTCAGAGAAATCCTTAAAGAATATTTCTCAGCATTCAAATATAAGCTAAAAAGTATCTGACTTTACACTAGCATGGTTTACACAAGGTCATTACTCAGATAATGCGTCTCTAAAAATATAGCCATTTATTGGTGGTTTACTACTTTTTTGAAAGTTTTTTATCCACTGAGCTGAGCCTCTAAGAAAAAGACTCCCTGATGTTTTTTTACAGGTGTCTGCACTGAATTTTGAATCCAGTCTCACCTGCACATCGGTGTATAATGCTTTCCTCAGTTCAGTGTAGGTGTGGAAAATGTATGACTGCCTGTGGATTCAGGGGCAGGTGTTGTGTAAAATAAACAAAGAGCAGCTGCCCTGGTGGTCCAGTGGTTGGGACTCCAAGCTTCCACTGCAGGGAGCAGTTCAATCTGTGGTTGGGTAACTGGGATCCCACATGTCATACAGGGTGGTCAGAAAAATCAACTTTAAAAAATAAATAAAGAGAGGAATGAACAAGTGACTATTGTCACTGCTGCTTGAGAAAACGGCTTTGCATATAAGCTTACCCATATTGTTTGAACTATCCAAGCTAATGTTAGTATCTAGACTAATTACAGACTGGTCTGGACAAAGAATTAACATCTTAAGTGCCTATTTTGGTTATCTGTTTTATATTAAAAATAGTAAGTAAATGTCTATTTGGGTATTTTCTTGGTGAACTGTGGTTATCTCTTGGGAGTTTTTGTATTATGGCTTAGAAGGCTTATAGTCACAGGGTCTCAATGAAGCAAAAGAAGAAATGGTAACCCCAGGTTGACTAGGCCAAGGTCCCCAGCGCCAATGCTGGTGTCAGGGTGGCATTTCTGTCTCCTCCTGTGAGATTATAGTCCCATGGAGAACAGGAGACACTTTCTCCTGGGAGAAAATATCTGCAGATCATCAAACCTGGCAAAGGACTTGTATTCAGAATACACAGAGATACCTTAAAATGCAATGGCAAATGAAAATACTCATTTTAAAAAGAGGTGGACTGGAGAGAAGGCTTTCCAGGTAGCACAGAGGTAAGAAACCTGTCAGCCAGTGCAGGAGAGGCAGGAGTCACAGGTTTGATCCCTAGGTCATGAGGATCCCTTGGAGTAGGAAGTGGCAACCCTCTCCAGCATTGCATGGGAAAGCCCATGGACACAGGAGCCTAGTGGGCTACAGTCCACTGGGTCTCAAAGAGTCGAACACAACTGAGTAACCTAGCATACACACACAGACTGAAGAGAGCTTGAGTCCCTCAGGCCTACCATCATAACTACAGTTAAGAGAGGTTGGATGTCATTGATTAAACCCTCTGTTAAGTGCTTTATAACCCAGAGAGGGATCACGTCTCATTCATCAAGTAGAACAGCTGCAAGAAGTCCCCAGCTTGAACACAAAGCCTGTATTTAAAAGGCCATAGTCACTGATTACTTAGCAGGGAGATGCCCACAGAGTCCCTGCTGCTAACTTCTGAAGCAAGGTCTGTGCCATCAAGAGCCTGAGAAGTCACCATGCCAGGGAGGGAGCTGGCTGGGGAGAAGCTGGCCAGCTCTTGGAGGCCAGGTGGGGTTGGGCTTGACTCCCAAGGCCTGCCCTGAGTAGCTGTCTACCTTGGCAAAGTTAATGCTTCTGAACCTCAGCTTCTGGATCCTAAAGTGGAGAAAACATTACCTATGGAATGGAGTTAATGTGACAATTAAAAATAATGATATATGTGAGAGCTAGTGCCATTTTGCCAAGCATTAGGTGGTAGCAAGAATCATTTATAAAGCAGTAGCCTTGTCTCTCATTGGGAAAGACCCTGTTGCTGGGAAAGATTGAAGGCAGGACGAGAAGGGGGCGACAGAGGATGAGATGATTGAATGGCATCACCGACTCAATGGATGTGAGTCTGAGTAATCTCCAGGAGATAGTGAACGACTGGGAGACATAGCATGCTGCAGTCCATGGAGTCACAGAGTCAGACAGGACTTAGCTACTGAACAACAACAACAGCCTTGTCTGCAAGGAGAGTGAGTAAGCCTTTGGACCTGCTTCTACAGATTTTGACCCCAAACTTCTGAAGAGACCACAGGTAGTGGTAGGAAGGGAACTGAGTCTGCAGAGAATGGCCAGTGGAGGAAAGAAGTCAGGAGAGATTCAGATCATCAAACAGTACATCCTGATCCAGAAGTTTCCTGGACTAGAATTTATCTCAGAGAACCTGCTTCTCGGATGCTGGAGTGATTAGCTGCTCTATTAGTTTCCTAGGGCAGCCGAAACAAAATACCATAAACTATGTGACCTAAAGGGGCTTCCCCACTGCCTGTGTAGTAAAGACTCTGCCTGCAATGAAGGAGTCACAGGAGATGCAGGTTCGATCCCTGGATGGGGAAGATCCCCTGCAGAAGGACATGGCAACCCACTCAGTATTCTTGCTCGGAGAATCCCATGGACAGAGGAGCCTGGTTGACTACAGTCCAGAGAGGGTTGCAAAGAGTTGGACACGACTGAAGCAACTTAGCACTCATGTACTCCTGTCACCTAAAACAGTGGAAGTGTATTTTTTTCACAGTTTTGGAAGCTAGTAGACCAAAATTAAGGTGTCAGCAGGACCATGCTCTCTCTGAAAGCTGTAGAAGAATCCTCCCTTGCTTCTCGCTTCTGATGGTTTGCTAGCAACCTTTGGCATTCCTTGGCCTATAGAGGCATCACTGTAAGTCTCCATCCTCACATGGCCTTCTCTGTGTGTGTCTTCAGAGACCTTTCCCTCTTTGTGGGTCTGACTCAGTGCCCAAGGTTCCTCTTTTTGTAAGGACACCAGTCACATTGGATTACTACCCCCTCTAATTGGTGACCACCTTAAAAAGCATATCTCCAAAGAAGGTAACATTCTAAGACAGCGGGTGTTAGGAAATCAACAGATACTTTTTTAGGGAGCATGATTCAATCTAAAATACCTGGTTATGTGAGTTAGAGGTCTTTGTTGTCATTTTGTACAGGAGATGGATGCTTGTTTTATAAAGCAAGTGTTCTGGCTTTCTTGAGCCATGAGAAAGTTTCCAGTCTCCCCCTCACTTATCAATGTTGCTGCCTTCTCAGTTAAAAGGCAAACGGTTCATCTACCAAACCTAGTCCTTTACTTCCCACAACATCTCCATGTCTGCAGTATGAGAGTTGGGGAGGAGTATGGAATGGGCGGCATCTCCATCCTGCAGAGACCAGCTGAGGAAACCTGTCCAGAAGTCCGGATTGCCAGAAAATTCTGGATCTTCTCACAGTGGACCCTGCCCAGAAGTGGGCAGAGTAAAGCTTTTGTGCTAAGAAAAGACCCAGCCCACTGTGGTCCAGGGGCGTTCCCTGGGCTGTGCAGTCAGGGTCAGGCGCTGAAGCAGGTAGCAGCCCTGTAGGAAGTAAGTGTCTTTGACCCTGCACAGGCCGGTCAGTTGGCAAGGTCAGTGGCTCCCTCTCCCTTCCTGCTGTTGTCGCCTTCTCCCTTTCTGGACCCTTCTGTCCCACCCCCAGTTACCCTCCACCCTGAGTGTTACCTGTGTGACAGCCTACACCAGTATTCTACATGCATATAAGCTGGGGGTTTATATCACAGAGCCGATATGTGGACGGTCCACAGTTATGTGGACAGTAGTCAACAGCCATAGCTCACAACCTAGACTTCAAAATTCAACAAGATGTGAATCACTTGGGGAGTTTTTAAAATTTCAATACCTATGCTTTCCACAAACTAATTACAGTAGAAGCTTGGGGATAAAATCCCAGCATCAGTATTTTTCAAAGTTTCCTTTGATTTGAAATGTTTGATTCCAATGTTTGGCCAAAGTTAAAACCCACTGATTTAATGGGAAGCAGAGTACAGGAAGCTGTGATATTCTAGCAATGACCTCTGACCCTTCTGTAGCTAAGTTAAAGGGTACTGCATTAGGTCAGATAAGAGAGGATCCGCGCAGTCAGGGACTGAGAGGTGAGGCAGTCTCAAGCAGTCATGAAAGGTGAAATCAACGGAGCCTAGGGAAATTGATAGGGAGTTAAAAGAGGAAGGAACCTAGATAAGGTCCAGGTTCTAGGTAAAATAGATAGCTAATGAGAAGCTGCCGTATAACACAGGAACCTCAGCTTGGCACTCTGTGACAACCTAGAGGGATGGAGGAAGTGAAAGGAGGTTCAAGAGAGAGGGGATATATGTATACTTACAGCTGATTCACATTGATGTACAGCAGAAACCAACACAACATTGTCAAGCAGTTATCCTCCAATTAAAAATAGATTTTAAAAGTAAATAAAAATAAAGTTTAAAAAATCAGTATGAAGAAGGCAAAAAGAGGCAAAAATCTGATTTTGGTTTTGGATGTGTTTAAATGTCAGGTGCTTTTAGAACTATCCAGGTGGCAGTGTCAGCTGCTCAGGAGAGAGGTAGACTAGAGATAACATTTGGGAATCATTGGCATGAAATGATACCTGAAATCTTGAGGATCAAGGAGATTGTCTTGAGAGAGCAGGTGGCATGGGGAGAGCAGGGCTCTGGCAAGCACAGGTGAGGCAGAGGAGAAGGGGCCAGCAAAGCAGACTGCGGAATCTCAAAGGTGGAAGGAGAACGTGTCACAAAACACAAAGGAGCAGACACTTCCAGGAAGAGAATTAATGAGCAGGTCAGACGATAATGCCAGATCAAGTCTCGTGTTTATTGACTTTGGCCACATGGAGGTCAAGGGTGACTTAGGTCAGACCGTTTTAGCAGAGCAGTTGGCAGTGGGAGCCTAACTGCAGCGAGGTTGAAGATGGAAGTAAGGACACAAATATTATTGCTCTTCTGAAAAATTGGCTGTGAACGGGGAGAAAGATGCTTAGTGGTGGCTGGAGGAGAATGCCCAGAAGGAACCGTGTGTGTGTGTGTGTGTGTGTGTGTGTGTGTGTGTGTGTGTGTGTGTGTGTGTGTGTATGCATGGTAAACCACTCAGTCATGTCCGACTCTTTGCAGCTCCACAGATTGTAGCCTGTCAGGCTCCTCGTTCCGTGGGATTCTCCAGGCAAGAATACTGGAGTGGGTTGCCATCCTCTTCTCCAGAGGATCTTCCTAACCCAGGGATCGATCCCGTGTCTCTTACATCTCCTGCATGGGAGGTGGGTTCTTTACTGCTAGTGCCAGCTGGGAAGCCCATGTTTATAAGCTACAAGGAAGGAATCAGTACCAAGGACGAGATTGAAACTCCAAGAAGGAAATGCATAATCAAGGATCCTGCCTGGTAGAGAGGAAATGGTGCCTAGAGATGGTAGAACTTCAAGCCAGAGGGACGCCTTTGTTTTGTTTAATTTTTTTGTGAGCCTAGAGAAACAAGGACAGTTTCTCTAAGGAAGGAAGGGTATGGAATGAAAACATTTTCCTTTGACCTTTTCCTTGTAGGGGGCAGGGTTGGTGCAGTGGGAGCTAATGCTGATGTTGGGGCACTGACAGCAGAGGACAAATGAGCCTGCAGGGAACAGAAGGAGCCACAGACTGAGTGTGAGCTGCACCCCAGGAAGGGTAAAGCTTCAAAGTCAAGGCAATTGACAGGAGTCTTCATGTTCAAAGGTTACCAGTGAAGTCAAGCCAAGGTCAGCTGTCCTGTGGGATGTACCTGGTATGGAGGGAAAAATCAAAGATACAGCAAGGAAAGTCCTGGGAGTCAAGGCTTTCTCAGCCATGATCTAGATCAGTCATAAAGTTGGGAGACTGCCCGCAGCAGAAGCACTCTCTCCCCATGCTCCGAACAAAGCAGGACTTGTGGTATCTATTGAGCAAAAGGGAGCAGGAGTTTGGTAAGAAGGCTAGAGGAGAATAGTAAACTTTTGGAATGTCCACAGAGGAGAATAGAATAGGAAGCAAATGAAGGAGGAATAAAAGAGGAGACCAGTGACCTCTCTGGTGGTCCAGTGGTTAAGACTTCCACTGCAGGAGGCAAGGGTTTGATTCCTGGTTGAGGAGCTAAGATCCCACATGCCTGGAGGCCAAAACATGAAACAGAAGCAATATTGTAACAAATTCAATGAAGACTTTAAAAATGGTCAAAAAAATCTAAAAAAAAAAAGTAGTGGTCCAGTTGACAGCAGAGACTAGACATTGGTAGCAGTGTCAGCTCTTGTGGTTGGCTTATTGTCTCCATCTTGCCTGGAAAATCCCATGGACAGAGGAGCCTGGTAGGCTGTAGTCCATGGGGTCACAAAGAGTCGGACACTTACTGAGCGACTTCACTTTCACTTTTCACTTTCATGTATTGGAGAAGGAAATGGCAACCCACTCCAGTGTTCTTGCCTGGAGAATCCCAGGGACGGGGGAGCCTGGTGGGCTGCCATCTGTGGGGTCGCACAGAGTCGGACATGACTGAAGCGACTTAGCAGCAGCAGCAGTACTTGGCAGCCCAGGTATAGGAGCAAACAAACAACACTGTGAAGTCAGTTGTGCTGAGCAGGTGTGGCAGAAGTTCAAAGCCCAGACAGTCAAGGAGTCTGGAAAAAGAATGAGCCAACTAAGTTCGAAAGCAGTGTTTCTAAACAGAGATCTAAATACAGCTATATAATCACAGAGCTAATGAATGACTCACCATTATGAAAATTAATGCCAGCCTGCTTTTAGATGGCACTTTTCTACTTTCTAAGAGTAAAGGTTCCTGGTTCTTTCCACTCAAGAAGATCGTCTTGCTCTGTGTTCACTACCCAGGCCTCTCAGTTTCCATCTCTCTCTCAAAAGGAGGATGTTATACTTCCTCTTCTCATGGTTGCAGCAGGTTATCAGGTAGACAGTCGCAGCTGGAGTTCCAGAGGTATAATCTTTTTACAGTGATTAAATAGTGATTGAGTTGGCAGTCATTGGAAACTCAGGGCCCACAGTTCCATATTTTTTGAAAGAAGAACATTGGTTATTTCCCACGGGCATTCCATGCATGAAGGAGAAAGCAGAATTTCCCAGACTAACCTGGGTTGACATTTATTTAAAATATACCAAGTGCTATTTATCTGGTTTATCTTATTACAGGCCCTAGCTCTGCCAGATAATTAAAGGGCAGCTGGAAAATGAGGATAAAGTCACAGCAATATCTTCCAAGAAAAACTTTTAGGGCTCTCGCCCCTTTGTTTAATGAACTTAGTCTGAACTAATGAAAAGTGTTATGTTGTGTCCAGGAGAGGGAGAGAGTGGGGAGCAAAGTAGAAAGTTGCTTTTCCTCTTGTCTTAAAAAAAGAGTTTTGTTTATTCTGGTGAGTAAAAGAGTTGATAGGATAGAAGGAAGGATATGAATCTTCTTAGTTTTAATAAAAAACTTTTCATTCTCGGCTCATTTATTCTATTTTACGGTGTTATATTGCATTATAAAATATGGAAATGAAACTCACCCTGAGGAGTAAAGAATACCACCTCCCTATATTTTTATTGGAAATTAAGACCTACATATATTAATGAGAATTTATGGGAAAAAAAAAACAACCTGGGTAATCTGGGAAGCATCCCGCAAAGGAGCATGCCTCCTGCAGACACTCAATAAATATTAATAGAGGGTCTTGAGAATTTAAATTGGGTTCTCTGATCTAACTCTGCTGCCTTCTCTCTCCTACCACAGCTGCCTAAAATTATGCAACCACGGTGTTCAGGGCTTTGAACAGAACATGTATTTCTGTCTTTGTGTGGAATGAAATTAGCCAAACTATAGCATAGCTGATCTGGAAAGCTAGGATACACATTGCTTATTAAAAGCGAGCAAGGGGGCTTCCCTGGTAGCTCCATGGTAAAGAACCTGCCTGCCAATGCAGTAAACACACGTTCGATCTCTGGTCTGGGAAGATCCCACATGGTGCAGAGCAACAGAGTCCATTCACCACAACTGTTGAGCCTGCGCTCTAGGGCCCGGGAGCCACAGCTACTGGAGCCCTCACGCCCTAGAGCCTGTGATCAGCAGTAAGACAAGCGACCACAAGGAGAAACCTGTGCACCGCAACTAGGGCAGCCCCTGCTCACTGCAGCTCGAGAAAAAGACCGAGCAGCAATGAAGACCAGCACAGTCAAATATAATGTATCAGTAAATAAGTAATTGTTTTAAAACAAAGTGAGCAAGGGACTTCTCTGGTGGTCCAGTGGCTAAGACTCCATGCTCCCGACTCCATGCTCCCAGTGCAGAGAACCCAGGTTTTCAATCCCTGGTCAGGCAATTGGATCTCACATGGCACGACTAAGAATTCACACGTGGCAATGAAAGATCCCACATGATGGACTAAGAGCCCAGTGCAGTCGAAAAAAAAAAAAAAGTGAGCAATTCAGTGTTCCTTAAGATAGGGAAAGTGTAAAGGGACTTTGCCTCAATTCTAAGTGGCAACATCATAGGCAGGTAGCACATCAGGCAACGGTATTTCAGAGAAGATTCATAAGCAGTCTTTTCAAGACAAGTTGGCTATTCAAAGACCAGGGGTGATGACTGGATAGATACCTGAACAAGACCAGATCAGAGTCAAGGTCTGGGTCAGAGTCAGCAGAAATCAGATAAGGTTACCCATGTGGCAGGCAGAAACAAAGAAATTCAGCATGGCTGGGGTGAAGCGTCAGCAATTTAGACAGCGTCTGCCTAAAGCTAATGAATCAGTAGTCCACATAGTCAACTAAGATGCATGCCTTGCCTAGTCTAGCTTTTTTTTCCTCCCTGGGGGTTTCTAAGATCCCCTTTACAAAGATAAAAGCAAGCTGGTGTAAGGAGAGGTCTGGAAGCCATGGAAGGTCTCCAGGTTTGGAGCCAAACCAACCAACCAAGAATTTCAGCCGAAGCACTCAAGACCTTCCAGGGCTTAAGCAAATGAACTGACCCTTCTCTGCCTCTATCCTCCTAAGAAGTGGGACAGTGATGTCTGTCGGGTTGTTGTGAGCATTGAATGAGGTATGAAAGCATCTAGCTCAAAAGAGTTTTTGAATAGGTATTTCTCTCTTTCCTTTTCATGAGTAAACATTCAAACAACTTAGAAGATGGAGACTTGTACTGAAACCCACATTCTTCAGTTAGAACAAATGAGACATTCCTTTGCCCAAGATCTCAGGCCCCATCCCAGACCTATTGTAACAAAAACTCATGATCAGGAATCAGAAACCCAGCAACCTGTGTTTTACCAAGCTTTCTGGCTGATTCCGCTGCATGCTGAAGTTTGAAAACTATGATATTAGGATAAGTCAGGTCAGTAACTCACAATGTACAGCAGGTCTAGAGAGCTCACAGACCTCAGGAAAACAGATCATATAGAATACAGTCTCATATTTTCCTCCCCAGACTCACTTGGTGTTGGCAATGCTTTACTTTGAGCTGTGCAGGGTTGGCCTTAACTAGAGTCCACATCATAGTGGTACCTAAGTCCTGAATTAGGGAGGTTAGTGAGTTCCCAAATTCTTTCTACTCTCAGATTATTAATTTGATTATATATCTTTATCAGATTTGAGAAATAAATGTAGAACTCATCACCTCCCTCTTGTACTCAAGCCAGTTTTTTTTTTCCCCCATAAAGAGGAAGAGATTGTTTTCCAGTTTTATTTAACTATAATTCACATGTCAGGAAGATCCCTGGAGAAGGGAATGGCAACCCATTCAAGTATTCTTAACTGGGGAATACCATGGACAGAGGACCTTGGTGGGCTACAGTCCATGGGGTCAGGTAAAGTCAGATACAACTGAGCGACTAACAAGCATTGTGTAAGCTTAAGGTATACAACAAAATGATTTTCTCTATGTCTAAATAGTGAAGTGATTACCACAATAAGACTAGTTTGGCATCCCACTCCAGTCCTCTTGCCTGGAAAATCGCATGGACAGAGGAGCCTGGTAGGCTGCAGTCCGTGGGGTCTCGAAGAGTCGGACACGACTGAGCGACTTCACTTTCACTTTTCACTTTCATGCATTGGAGAAGGAAATGGCAACCCACTCCAGTGTTCTTGCCTGGAGAGTCCCAGGGACAGGGGAGCCTGGTGGGCTTCTGTCTATGGGGCGCACAGAGTTGGACACATCTGAAGCAACTTAGCAGCAGCAACATCATCACCATATCTTTTTAAGCTATTTTTTTCTTGTAATGAGAACCTTTAACATCTATTCTCTTGGCAACTTTCAAATATACATTACAGTATTGTTAATTCTAATCATTGTGTTACACAACTTGAAGCCATTTCTTAGTGGGCACTATCACCACCCCTTCCCTTTTTCCCGACTGTATTTAGTGGCTGAATATCAAACTGGCCACTGGGTAACCATTGTGAAACCTTGTTGTTGTTTTTTAGTTGCTAAGTCTTGTCTGACTCTGCAATTCTATGGACTATGGCCCACCAGGCTCCTCTATCCATGGGATTTCCCAGGCAACCATACTGGAATGGGTTGCCATTTCCTTAGCATCTCAAAAATAGTCATGACTTTCAACCACAGCAGCCTGGAGAACAAGCTTCCAAGTGACCTTGATAGTTCAACCTGGGGATTATCAGGAGCAGGGTCAATCTATAATTTCTGACTCCCACGCCCAGCCCCACCTCTCCTCTGTGCCCAGTCCTGCAGGCCCTGTGTCGGGTGCTGCCCCACTGTAGGACTTTGAAATGATTCCCCAGCGAGTATCTGTCATACTTTGGATGAACTGCATACCTGTTTCCTCTCCACCATTGCCTTTTTCCACAGAAAAGAGAGACAAAATATAGCCTTGAGCTTGTTAAAACACATGCATTTACAAATCAGCTTCTTTCAACAATGCCCAAGGAGATTTGGAAAACAAAACTAGCTCTTTCTCTCTTGTATACACAGTGGCCACCAAAGGAAAAACATTGTTCTGTCAAGGTTCAACACTTGCTAGAGTGATCACTGGAAACTTCAGGGAAGAGATTGTGTTTATAATGAGAGGAAAATGGATTAATCAAAACTCTAGCCTTCAGCTGTCAGCACTAGAATACAATATGTCAATTGGAGTATGAGGTAGCTTCGACAAGAATACCATCTTCCTTGCTTCAGTCAATCCTACTTGGGGCCAGCTGATTTAAGCAATGATTTTTCTCTGCAGCAGATGAATGCATACCAACAAATCCATTAGCTATGAAAGTCGTGGCATTGATTTTAGAATAAAATGTTGTTTCAAAAGAAGGAAATCATATTCTAACATCTCTACTGTTGACAGTCTGTACCAACCTCAGGAGAGATCTATTTCAACAAAGCAGTGTGGGGTGTGGGAAGACAGTGTTGGGAAAGAGGCGATCCTGTCCACTTTGCCTCCAGTTCTCAGTAGTGCTGTCCTGAGTCCTGAATTATCTGTTGGACTGTTGATGATGGAGGCAGGACACCTACTGGTTTGGACCCTTGTGTATAGTTGTAAATTGCCTGTTTCTTCGAGGTTGAGAAAATTACACAGTAGTAATCACAGAGTACTTCTACTCAGTTCCTGTTTGCTCTTTATGTAGCATATATTATGCTCACATGCTCAGTTGCTCAGTTGTGTCTGACTCTTTACAACCCCATGGACTGCAGCCTTCCAGGCTCCTCTGTCCATAGGATTTTTCCAGGCAAGTGTACTGGAGTGGGCTGCCATTCCCTCCTCCCAACCCAGGGGATCTTCCCAACCCAGGGCTCAAACTTGAGTCTCCTGAGTCTCCTACACTGACAGACAGATTCTTTCCCATGGAGTCACCTGGGAAGCCCGCAGCATATATCAGGAAAGTACTTTTGGAAATTTATCAAGGGGAAAGTGAACACTAACCACTTAGTTTGCTTTTGGTACTTCCCTGCTGGACAGAATAATAAAACAGAGTTAGTATCTATTCTGGGAAAATCCCTCTGTAAGATACACTATGAAAAATTCCCTATCGGGGAATGACAGGGTGGTGTCCCTCTCCCAGCACAGAATCTGAACTATGGCAAATACCCGAAAGGGGAAGACATTTATCCTTTAGCACAATTTAGCTGGTAAAGTTTATAAACCCAACAGTTTATAAACCCAACAGAATATCCCAAGAATCTATAAAGCAGAAAGAGACTCACATAACTCTGTAAATTGAGGGAAAGTATGTGTCTAGTCACCAGCCAATGTTGTTTACACTGTGGGAAATGATGGCTCAAACCTCCACTGGTTATTGTCCCTGACAGGCTGCCCAGCCTCTGCCATCAGAGGGACTGCTATCAGGGATTGTTTGTTGACAGTTGTGTTCCACTGGGTGATAATTGCAGGGGAAAGTACCTGAACTTGTGAAGTCTTCAGATGGAATTATCTGATTTCCATTTGTGTGCTGTGGTGATAAATTTGCCATGAATTTCATCACCTTTGTACTCTCTGACACACTTTATTAATCAGCTGTAATGGCAAGTTCTCTGTTGGTTTCAGTCAATCTGTTTTATGCTCATATATAGTTAAAGAGGATACTTCCTTTCTAACCAGTGTGAGAATGAGTGCATGCTAAGTTGCTTCAGTCGTGTCCAACTCTTTGAGACCCTATGGACTGTAACCCACCAGGCTCCTCTGACTATAGAATTCTCCAGGCAAGAATACTGGAATGGGTTGCCGTGCCCTCCTCCAGGGAATGTGCCCAGCACAGGGATCAAACTCGAGTCTCTTAATTCTCTTGCATTGACAGGAGTGTTCTTTACCACTAGTACCACCTGGAAAACCCAGTGTGAGAATGCTGCTGCTGCTAAGTCGCTTCAGTCATGTCCGACTATGTGCGACCCCAGAGACGGCAGCCCACCAGGCTCCCCTGTCCCTGGGATTCTCCAGGCAAGAACACAGGAGTGGGTTGCCATTTCCTTCTCCAATGCATGAAAGTGAAAAGTGAAAGTGAAGTCGCTCAGTCATGTCCAACTCTTCGAGACCCCATGGACTGCAGCCTACCAGGCTCCTCAGTCCATGGGATTTTCCAGGCAAGAGTACTGGAGTGGGGTGCCATTGCCTTCTCTGAATGTGAGAAGTCTTATCCAAATCTTGTTCAACTTTAACCTCCTTCTGCCTCAAAGATATCATAGTTCCAGTTGTGCATGTATGTCATTAGCCTTTCTGAGGGTCAGAATGAGCTTAATGGAAAATAGTTCTTTCAAGATAACCTTGGGCCTCTATCTGTAGAGTTGAGATGAGCACAGACAAGCTGATTATTATGTAATCAGTCATACTAATTAGTATATTTTAAATGCATGTGTGATTAAGGCTGCACTTTATCTTAGTGGCTCTCAATCTTGAGAGTATATCAGAATCACCTTGGAGGGTGTGTTGACATAGATTGCTGGGCCCCATTTCCAGAGCTGGTAATTCCCTAGATCAGCAGTTGTTGCAGTTCAGTCGCTCAGTCGTGTCTGAGTCTTTGTGACCCCGTGGACTGCAGCACACCAGGCTTCCCTGTCCTTCACAATCTCCAAGAGTTTGCTTAGACTCATGTCCATTGAGTCAGTGATGCCATCCAACCATCTCATCCTCTGTCATCCCCTTCTCCTTTTGCATTCATTCTTTCCCAGCAGCAGAGTCTTTTCCAATGAGTCCATTCTTTGCATCAATTGGCCAAAATATTGGAGCTTCAGCTTCGCCATCAGTTCTTCCAGTGAATATCCAGGGTTGATTTCCTTTAGACCAGGGATGGGAACCCCAAATTTAAAAAATCTAACACATTCCAAGGTGAAGCTGATCATTGCTGATATGGAACCCCACCTTGTAAGAAGCATTTTAAAGTTCCAATTTACGGCGTAAGTTAATTGAGCCAGATGTTTTCCTCCTTCATTCTTAAAGCTGCTTCTTGAAATATGGTCTAAGGACCACATACATTGGAATCTCTTGGCATGCTTGTGAATAATGAGTGGGACCTGTCCCAGACTTTTGAATAAGAGGCCCAGCATGATGGACAAGCTTCCTGGGACATACCAAGAAACTGCCCCATAGCAGTGACTCTCAGCTTCAGATCCAAATTAGAATCACTCAAATAGCATTAAGAGCACAGATTTTTGGTTTCTGTTTACCAAGACTGTGATCCAGTTGATTTAAGTGTTAATGAGAATATGAAGAAAAGGGAACTCTCAATACTATTGAGAATGAGAATATATTTTGGTGCAGTCACTATGGAGAATCACTATGGAGAACAGTGTGGAGGTTCCCTAAAAGTAAAAATAGAATTACCATATGATCCAGCAGTTCCACTTCTGGGCATGCATCTAGAAAAGATGAAAACTCTTAATTTGAAAAGATAAATGCAACCCAATGTTCATAGCAGCAACTGTTTATAATAGCCAAGACGTGAAAGCAACATAAATGTCTATTGACAGATGAATGGATAAAGAAGATATGGTGTGTGTGTGTATATATATATCGTGTATATATATATAGTGTATATATATATATATCATATATATATATATCAGAATATTACTCAGCCACAACAAAAGAATATCATCATTTCAGCAACATGGATGGACCTAGAGATTATACTAAATGAAGTAAGCCAGACAGAGAAAGACAAATATCATATGATATCACTTATACACAGAGTCAAAAAGTACTATAAATGAAGTTATTTATAAAACAGAAACAGGCTCACAGACATTGATAACAAATTTATGGTTACCCAAGGGGAAAGGAGGGGAGGGATAAATTAGGAGTATAGGATTAACAGTTACACATCACTACATGTAAATAACAAAGATTTACTGTACAGCACAGGTAACTGTATTCATTATCTTGTAATAACCTATAATGGAAAAGAATTTGAAAAAGAATATGTATATAGGTGTGGTGTGATCACTCACCTAGAGCCAGACATCCTGGAATGTGAAGTCAAGTGAGCCTTACGAACAAAGCTGGTGGAGGTGATGGAATTCCAGCTGAGTATTTCAAATCCTGAAAGATGATGCTATGAAAGTGCTGCAGTCAATATGGCAGCAAATTGGAAAACTCAGCAGTGGCCACAGGACTGGAAAAGGTCAGTTTTCATTCCAATCCCAAAGAAAGGCAATGCTAAAGAATGCTCAAACTACTGCACAATTGCACTCATCTCACACGCTAGTAAAGTAATGCTTAAACCTCCAAGCCAGGCTTCAGGCATACGTGAACCGTAAACTTCCAGATGTTCAAGCTGGTTTTAGAAAAGGCAGAGGAACCAGAGATCAAATTGCCAACATCTGCTGGATCATGGAAAAAGCAAGAAAGTTACAGAAAAACATCTATTTCTGCTTCATTGACTATGCCAAAGCCGTTGACTGTGTGGATCACAATCAACTGTGGAAAATTCTTCACGAGATGGGAATACCAGACCACCTGACCTGCCTCTTGAGAAACCTGTATGCAGGTCAGGAAGCAACAGTTAGAACTGGACATGGAACAACAGACTGGTTCCAAATAGGAAAAGGAGTACATCAAGGCTGTATATTGTCACCTTGCTTATTTAATTTATATGCAGAGTACATCATGAGAAGTGCTGGGCTGGAGGAAGCACAAGCTGGAATCAAGATTGCTGGGAGAAATATCCATAACCTCAGATATGCAGATGACCCCACCCTTATGGCAGAAAGTGAAGAACTAAAGAGCCTCTTGATGAAAGTGAAAGAGGAAAGTGAAAAAGTTGGCTTAAAGCTCAACATTCAGAAAACCAAGATCATGGCATCCGGTCCCATCACTTCATGGCAAATAGGTGGGGAAACAGTGGAAACAGTGGCTGACTTTATTTTTGGGGGGGCTCCAAAATCACTGCACATGGTGACTGCAGCCATGAAATTAAAAGGTGCTTACTCCTTGGAAGGAAAGTTATGACCAACCTAGACAGCATATTAAAAAGCAGAGACATTACTTTGTCAACAAAGGTCCATCTAGTCAAGGCTATGATTTTTCCAGTGGTCATGTATGGATGTGAGAGTTGGACTATAAAGAAAGCTGAGCACTGAAGAATTGATGCTTTTGAACTGTGGTGTTGGAGAAGACTCTTGAGAGTCCCTTGGATCGTGAGGAGATCCAACCAGTCCATCCTAAAGATCAGTCCTGGGTGTTCATTGGAAGGACTGATGTTGAAGCTGAAACTCCAGTACTTTGGCCACCTGATGGGAAGAGCTAACTCATTGGAAAAGACCCTGATGCTGGGAAAGATTGAGGGCAGGAGGAGAAGGGGACGACAGGATGAGATGTTTGGATGGCATCACCGACTTGATGGACGTGGGTTTGGGTGGACTCCGGGAGTTGGTGATGGACAGGGAGGCCTGGTGCACTGCAGTTCATGGGATCTCAAAGAGTCGGACACGACTGAGTGACTGAACAGAACTGAACTGATATAGGTATATGTGCGTATGTGTATATATATATATATATGTTTGTGATTGTGTTAACTTTGCTGTTAAAGGAGGAAGTCTAAGTGCTGTTACTTATTAAACAGAGCAAGAAAATGTTCCTAAATGTCATGAGAAATAAATAAAATCTTCAAAATCAGTGGTAAGGGAAGTAGCAAAGCAGTCGCATATTGGAGCCAAGTCATTTGACTGAATTTAAACCCCGTGTCTGCTGTCACTCACCAGCTGTACGATCTTGGGCAAGTTACTTTCTGAAGCCTTAGCTCTTTGATCTGTAAAACCTGGATAGTAATAGCACCTACCTCATAAAGCCATTGTGGGGATTACATGGGATAATCCGTGAAAAAGGCTTTGCTAGCCCACACAAATTAAGAGCTCAATCAATGCTCTCTGTTATCATTACAAGGGCCAGAGAGATTTCTTGTTTCACTTCAGGAATCGATACAGAGGCAGTCCACTGGAAAGGATCATGTGTATTCAGCGTGCGTAAAAGCTTCTGAACTCAGTCCTTGGCCAAACCACACAGTGACGCGCATTCTCTTTAAACAACATGCATTAACTTCTGAAGAAATTGTACTCTTTTTAAACCCATCCAAATGATATTTTTAAAACATTCCTTTGTGACGGGAATTCAGCTACATGTGTTTAAGCCAATTTGTGCCTTGTTGAAGGAAAAGGCTCCCAGTTACTGGCTGGGACATAACCAGAACCGGCTTCAGCTGAAGTTGGTGGTTTCTCCAGAAAAGTCATCTGAGACTGCAATTACTACACAGGAAATGGACAGAGCTGTATAATTAAGGAAAGCATGCATCACTAAAAAGTTATGATGATAAAAAGAGGGAAGAGGATATGTAATTAACCTTTCCAACAGTTAACACCAGTAGTTACCTAAGCCTCTTTTCACAGAACTGTCCATTTGAAAAACATCCAGTTTTGCTGTGGCATGTTCTTAAATATTTAATTTATCTGCCTACACATAAAAGTGATTTCCTCTCTTTATATTTTTTTATTGTTGTTATTGAGCTCTAGAGTCCTGCTTTTCACTCCATCAACATTCAAGAGTGTATTTTAAGTGACTTTTAAAGGAGCTGATTTTTCCCTGGATTATCTAAATATAAACTACTATCTGATAAGTATGAATTATGAGGAGGTCAGCCTAATGTTTTTGTATTGTTGAAGGATGAGTGTGAGATGGGGAACTTATGTTCTGTGACGGTCAGGTCTCAGTGAGAGGGTGCTAGGACAGGACAGGCAAGGACAGAGACCAGAAAGACCTAGGGGTTAGAGTTAGGGTTAGGATTAGGGCAAAGGTAAGGAAAGTGTGGTTGGAAGCTTTGGTGTGAGCAAAGTCTAGCTATGGTCAAAAGTCTGGGTGTTTCAAGAGTGGATGGTGACTGCAGCCATGAAATGAAAAGATGCTTGCTCCTTGGAAGGAAAGCTATGACAAACCTAGGTAGTTTATTAAAAAGCAGAGACATCACTTTGCTGGCAAAAATCAAAACTATGGTTTTAACAGCCTACAGAGCAGACCATTTGATAGAATATAATAAAGAGAAAGTCCAGGCCCTGAAATCTGAGAGGTAAGCATGCTTATGCAATCATTACAGTCTTCAGGAAGGCCCAGGAGTCGAAAATGAAACAGATAAGTAGTTGGCATCAGGAAGCTACAGAACTGAACCCAGAGGACTAGAATACAGAATCAGGATTTCAGTCCCTGAAGGACTCAGACAAAAGTGAAGACTCCAAGCAGAACATCAATCAGGAAATCAGAGGAGGAACTCAAGGACATGGGACAAGAAAAGGAGGCAAGAGCCAGGCCCTGGAATTCAAGGGCTGAGCACATAAGTTGCAAGGCTGATGTCACTAAGGTACTGGCTAGAGCACCCTGACTGAACCAGCATTAGCATGTGTAACAACTTGCATACTTAGCAAATCTAGGGCAGGTTGCACCTATAGGTGAGAGTTAAGTCAGGTTTTCTCAGCCTTGGCACTGTGACCTTTTGGACCACTGTTGATCCTTTGTGGTGGGAGCTGTTCTCCCACAACAGAACAGCTATAGGATGTATAGCAACATCCTTGGCCTCTAGCCATTAACATCCTATCATGACTATCAAGTCAAAGTGAAATGCAGAAAATGTAAGAGATCTTCCCAGGTCAGGAAAATCCCATGGAGAAGGGAATGGCAACCCACTCTGGTATGCTTGCCTGGAGAATCCCATGAACAGAGGAGCCTGGCAGACTATGGTCCATGGGGTCACAAAGAGTCAAAAAAAGACTGAAGTGACTTAGCATGCACATACACATGACTATCAAAAATATATCCAGCCATTGCTAAGTATGCAAGTCTTTACTTATACTAAATATTAGCATTAGCAATAATAGCAATAATTTTAAAATTACCAAGGGCTTATTGTACGCTATCATGCAAAGGGCTTTTACAGCATTTTTCATGAAATCCTTTATAACCATATGAGATTGTTACTGTTACTATCCCCTTTTGATAGGTAAGGAAACTGAGGCATGAAAAATAACTTGCCTGAGATCAGTCACAGATACAGTGGGTCAGCATTTTAGCCCAGGTAGTCTGACTACAAAGACTGCACTCATCATTATTGTACCATTCTGACCATTTTTCTTGTAGGTAAACCAAAGGAGTTATACATGAACTATTTCTGCAGTCTTACTTTCAGCTCCTTTTTTCACAATCATTTCATCTTCTATCATTATAGTTATGTATATAAAAATCATTAATGTATACAGACAGCATTGTGACTAAAACTAATAATACTATATTACATATTTGAGAGTTACTAAGAGGGTAAACCTTAAAAAGTTTTCATCACAAGAAGAAAATATTGTAACTATGTATGTTGATAGATGTTAACGACTTATTATGGCCATCATTTCACAATATATACAAATATAGAATCATTCTATTGTACATCTGAAACTAATATGTTATACATCAATTATATCACAATAAAAAGGTTATATTGAACATATAAATAATAACATTCTCATGCCCTAGTCTAAACTTCTATTTCCCTGGAGTTATACTTGGCAGTGAGGGCAAAACCAAACTACAAATATAATAATGTGAGATATTAATAACAAGGTCTACTATTAATTCACTCCAGTGCCTCCTATATAGAGACCCATTGAAATTCTTCATGACTGTAACTCAGGAAATCCTCTCTCTGAGGGGCTCTAGAGGCAGACAGCAACCCAAACCTGGTTTGCACTGGAAAGAGAGCAGCAGCCCATTAACAGTTGGCCAAGCAGAAACATTTAAGCAGCTGAGAGCACCACGTGGGTGAGGTGTCAAGAAACCAGAAATGCCAGCTCACCCCTAATGCTGACACCAAGGTAGGGATCACACCTCACTTCCTGTCTTGAGCCCGGTGGCAGGGGGCTCTTCACCTGCCTTCCTTGACTTCGGTCCCCATGGGGCAGAGCAGGGACCAGGAAGATGGTCAGCTCTTCCCTGCCTGGACTGGGCCTCTCACAGCCTCCCTTTCCTCCCCGAAACAGTCCTCCAGAGACTGGCCCCAGCCAGCAAACGGAGGTGGTGGCGGGCCCCCGAAGAGAAGGGGAATGTAGGCAGTGTCAAAAGGCACTCAAATTCCAATGTTTAAAAGTACTGTGCCTAAAGAATAAAGCCAGATTGTGGCCCTGGGATGCCAGTTTTTGACCTCTGTTAGAGCCTCCCATACTGAGAAGGCTCAAGGGACTCCTTCAGAATAGGAACAGTTTGACCTAACAGGAACCAAGGCTCTCACTTCAGTCACGAGACATATGCATGTATTTTTAAACGCATGCTCTTTATTCTCCCTTTAAGTAAATAGATATTTAAAAAACACAGATGCGTGACTCTACTATGTGACTCACAGTAAACAATCCAATGGCAACGCCCCTCAGCCTTGGAGCAAAAGCAAAAAACCACTTGCCCCCTTCCTCCCTTCCTTTCCCCAGCCTTTTATTAACAAATCGGTGTGGGGGGCTGGAGGGGAAGGGTAAGTGTATGAATGAGCTTTGCAAAAATGACCTGTAGGTGAGAACAGCTAGGTACCCTCATTTTACACTACAGAATCCCAGGCTGTGCCCTTCTTTTAAAAACCATTTAATTATTTCCTATGTTTTGGCCCTTTTTTCATCCTGCAGTCCTTATTTACATATGTTTGGCTTGTGTGGGCATTGGAATCTCAAGAGGATGTTATCAACTCCACTGGTGAATGTTTTTGGCTCTTTCAATGTAAGATTCCTAGTTCACAGCACCTTATTTGTGTTTCTCTGATTGCTGCTAATGGGATCCTGTCCAAACATCTGCAGGGTGAGGACTTGGGGGCTGAGCCTGAGGGAGATGACTCTAATGTGGCCGAGGATGGGTCCTGGGGTGACGATGGTGACATACAGTTCAGAAATCAACATGCAGTAATCCAGCTCTGTAAATCACATCCAGATCATGGCCATGGTTAAAGACCTGCAGAGGAAAGCTCATTAGGGTGGGAGGGCCTTCTGCCATCTTTCCAGCCCCCTGAGCGACCTTGGACCTGAGCTTTACATCTTCAACTGGATAATGAGAGGGAGTTGAATGGCTTCTGGGGTTTCTTCCAGCTTTAACATTCTATGACTCTATGATTTGTTGTTTGTGTTACCAAGCAAAACTTGGGTGTGCTCACCCTCCAGCAGTAACTAACTAAACTATTAACACAGGGTGGTAGTGAAGGAAAACTGCCACATTTACTGTAGGGTGCCCAGCAAGGAGTCTAGGGAAGCTAGTGCTCAAAAGACTCTAACTCTGTGACAGATTTCAACAAAGCCTTTTTTTTTTTTTTTTCATTTTAAAAAAGTATTTATTTGTTTGACTTTGCCAGGTCTTTGTTGCAGCACTCAGGATTTTCAGTCTTCAGTTGCATCATACAAATTGTTAGTTGCAGTATGTGGGATCTAGTTTCCTGACCAGGGATCAAACCCAACTGGGAGCATGGAGTCTTAGCCACTGGAACACCATAGAAGTCCCTCAGCAAAGTATTTTTAAAGTCCAGATGAGGGAGGGGGTCACAGGGCATGTGGTCAGCTCATGCACAGTTCTCTGATTGGTTGATGGCGAGGTAACAGGGGTTAGGACTTCCCTGGTGGCTTAGTGGTAAAGAATCCACCTGGCAGTACAAAAGATGCAAGTTTGATCCCTGGCCCAGGAAGATCCCCTGGAAGAGGAAATGGCAACCCACTCCAATGGGAAAACCCCAGGAACAGAAGAGGCTGTTGGGCTACAGTCCATGGGGTCACAAAAAATCAGACACGACTTAGCAACTGAATAGCAATACGGGTTAACATCATAAGTCCTTAGATGCCAGTAGGTCTGGGGGTTCCATGCTCGTGGTCATCAAGTAGCTAATTTCTTCCATTTAGTAGTGGCTTTAGCATCTGTGACTTCAGAGAGGAGTGAAAGCAGAGGATATTGGGGAGGTCTCTGTCTTGAGAGGACTTCCCTGGTGGCTCAGACGATAAAGCGTCTACCTACAATGTGGGGGACCTGGGTTCAACCCCTGGGTTGGGAAGATCTCCTGGAGAAGGAAATGACAAGCCACTCCAGTATTCTTGCCTGGAAAATCCCATGGACAAAGGAACCTCGTAGGCTACAGTCCATGGGGTCACAAATAGTTGGACACAACTGAGCGACTTCACTTTCACTTTCTTTCTGTCCTGAGAAAGGATACCTGCTTGGTTACATTTGATCTAAATCTGTGTATGCTTTAAATGACCCCAGAAAATTCATAGGAAATGTAGAAATCATCTTAAAAAGAAGACGAATTCCTACATTTAATGAAATCTTTATCCCATCAGAACATTATTAGTTAATTCAAGTAGCATCTCCTCTCTCCCTCTGTAGTACATTGTTGTACCAATGAATCAAGTGCCTAGGGGCAAAATAGTTAGTGCTACATAAAGATTAAGCTCAACAGACTGCTGCATAATATCCTATTTGTTGTCATTTGAGCCTTGCATATTTGCAAAGTGCTACTAAGTCATTTTCTGAACCTGTTTAATGTGGCCCTTGGCAAATGAGAGGCTGAAGCTCTTAGATTGAGGGGGCGTGTGGCGGGGGATGACTATCTCTTGAGCCTCTTTGGAATTGGAAATGATGGAGATTATGAGGGGTTTGAGCTGTGGTGACTCAGCAGGCTAAGTCATGTAGGGCAGCCCCCTGGGGCAGGAAGTCGGTGGCCCATGCAGGCAATGTTTCTTCTTAGAAAAGTCATTCCTGTTTAGTGTGCCCTGATCCTCAGTATATAAAATTGGTCTTATAAAAAACATTGCTATAGACACTTCGGGATGATTGGCCAGAGATAACACAGAAAACTGTTCCCCAGCTAAGCAACCTAAGCCGCCCCGTTGTAGCGCCCAACTGACTCCATGTTTGCCCATGTGCTTCTTCCACACGTATTCTGCTTCTAATAAACACTGCTTCTATTTAAATATATATATATGTATATATATAATCCCAGTTAATTCTTGCCACCATGTTTTTGTTGAAGAATTTCTAGAGTCCCAGATTTTTTAAAACTGGTAAATGAATACACCATATGGTTGTATTAGAAATACTTTTTCAAGTGTTGTGTGTGTGTGTGCATGCATGCATGCTTAAAATACCTGCTTGCTTCTTCATACTCAGGTTCAGCAGTCACAGCAGAAAAAAGAGGAGCTAATCTGTAAGCTACTACATATTGAATGGATAAACAATGTCCTACTGTGTAGCACAGGCAACTATATTCAATATCCTCAGATATTGATATATGACCTTTGGCTTGATTTTAAGACCAAAAAAATATACATGCAGCTCTTCCAAACAGTTCACTGGTACAGTCTTTTCGGAGTTTATATATCCATTGACTCGTTATTGAGCATGTAATTTGCTACTTCTTCCAAAGATAACACCAATAACCTTCATTTTAAGTCTTCCCGTACGTTAAAAATCCTGTTATTTCAGACATCTTAAATAAAGTGGGGCTTCCGCCCCCCTCCATTTTCTTTTCTTTAGCACAGGATATCAGAAGTGCTACTGTTTCCATGCTTTATACTTATAAACTAACATTAGACTAAAAATTATTGTCTAAAATAGCATCTGTGAGAGTTAATAGCTCTTGTGGGTGGGCTGTATGATAACTTTACCATTGCTTGCTGTGTGATATTTATAATTATTACTGTCTCCTTTCTAGCCAACAGTTATATGGCTTAGTTCTCTAATTATGAAAACAAAAATGAGTTTTCACACAAAGGTATTATTGTTTTTACAGTCCTGGAAAATGAAGATTTATGAAAAGAAACTAATTTCCATTTGGCCTCTGGCTTTCTATCAGTCTTTTAGGTTCAACTATGTAACTTCACCAGTCTTGAAGGAGGGTGAGCATGCACATCCCTTTGTTTGGGGGAAATTCGGTGGTGGCTAGATTCAGCCTCTCCTTTCTCTAGAAATCATTTGGATTCAGTATAGTTCAAAATAACAAAGTAAGCTATTAGAATCCCAACCCAGCTTTGTAGCCTTATTTCCTACTGGGTCTCTCAGAAAGCCAAGCATAGAGTTTGGCTGACATCTTCCCTTTTAAGCATAGCTGCCAGTGCTACCTGCAGAGTAGGTGATGGTAAGGAGCCAGGTAGTACCCAACAGCCAATTATAAGCAGTTAGATCGCTGAGCTCCATGGTGTTCCCCTCTGCCCCAGTCAGCAAGTACACAAACTGCTGGAAAATCTCCAACACTCACTTGGCTTGTGGCTCTGTCACAGCCTGGCTTATTGCTTTCCAAGTGGAAGCCAATCAAGGCTTTGGCACACAGGAGGCTCGAGAAGAGAAAGGTGGGCTTTATTCTCAGCCTGCAAAGCAAAGGATAATGCATTAGCATCACTCCTCTATTCCACAGTCCTCTGTTAAAGGAAGACGTGTGTGCTAAGTTGCTTCAGCCATGTCCAACTCTGTGCAACTCTATGGACTGTAGCCCACCAGGCTACTCTGTCCATGGGATTTTCCAGGCAAGAATACTGGAGTGGATTGCCATGCCCTCCTCCAGGGGATCTGCCCAGCCCAGAGATCGAACCCATGTCTCTTAACGTCTCCTGCATTGGCAAATGGGGTTGTTTACCACTAGCACCACCTGGGAAGCCCCTAAAGGAAAGCAATGATCTCTATTTGAAAGATACTGTTTTCAACGCCTCCTAGTGCTGACAACAGGCTTCCCTGGTGGCTCAGACAGCAAAGAAGTAATGCAGGAGACCTGTGTTCGATCCCTGGGTTGGGAAGAACCCCGGAGAAGGGAATGTCTACCCAGCCCAGAATTCTTGCTTGCAGAATCTCATGGACAGAGGAGCCTGGCAGGCAACAGTTGCAAAGAATTAGACGCAACTGAGTGACTAACACTTTCGCTTTTCAATGCTGACTACAGGAACAAAGGCTAAAATTCCAGCCATGCACAGATCTGCACACAGGACAGCTTGAACATAGAATGTTCCCATTTCTTGGGGTGAATAGGTGGGCAAGCTGACATCTTTATTTCAGAGTCTCTCCAGCTGCAAAGTGCCTGGTGCCTGAGCTCTTGTCCCCAACAGGGACAAGAAAAACAAGGTTTCAAAATACACTGACATGGTGCTCCAATTGTGATCCCATTCATTTTCATTTACTCTTTCCCAGAATTCAGTCCATAGATTTGATTTGAAAGTCCTCAATGAATTTTATGGATCTTAGAAAAATTTTACCATCTGGCTGTAGAGTTCTTCTTTTTAAAAGCAACTTGACAATTTCAGAGCATAAAATGACAGATAAATGAAGAAAAGGTGCCAGATCAGAACATGTAAAACAGCACTGACTGAATGATATAGAGGGTGAGTCAAACCAAGTAGTTCCTTCTCGGCTCAGCACAAAATTGAATATATGAGAGCTGTATAAAAATGGACTGCCGCTTCCCAGGGACCCAGTGTTTCAATATCCTCCACTACTTTTCAGGATTATGAGTTTAGTCTGAGAATATTATTGAGATTTATCTAGTGCCCTTCCTCCAATTACTATGCATGATACTTGAGAGTGAGAAGGGACCCACTCATTTATTCTGAGCAGTTACTATAGATAAAGCTGCCGTGTCAACATAAATCAGAGTCCCTCAATCTGGAGTGTTATTTAATAGTGTCCAAAGCTATAAGTGGAATCTAGTGGTTGAAATTCAGAGCCAGAAGCCAAATACTCTGTGTTCACCTCTCAGCCTAGACATTGTGACTTTATTCTACAACATCCGACCATCTCTGTGCTCAGAGAGAATTGAGAATAGGAGGTAACTTTGACAAATAAAGATCAATATATCTGTAAGATCCTGATGCTGAAATAATTTCATATCAAATTATAGGGTTAATGTATGTTTCCCATCTCACTTGGCATTATTTTCACCTATTTCTTTTATAAAATGACAACAGACATCATTTAGCTACTGAAAAACATTCGTATTTTCAAGTAGAGAGAGATGTGTAGATCTGAAGCATTTGAGACCAAAGAGTTTCCCAAACTTGGGACCAGATTTTAAACCTGTTTCAATGTCTGTTAATTGTTTCAAGTCATTAAGAAATTCTTTCCAGTCAAAACTACAACGAGGTCCCACCTCACACCAGTCAGAATGGCCATTATTTAAAAATCTACAGACAATAAATACTGGAGAGGGTGTGAAGAAAGGGAAACCCTCCTACACTGTTGGGGAGAATGTAAATTGGTAACGTCACTGTGGAGAACAGTGTGGGGGTTCCTTAAAAAGTAAAAATTGAGTTACCATGTGATCCCATAATCTCATTCCTAGGCATATATCTGAAGAACACTCCAATTTGAAAAGATATATGCATCCCAGTGTTCATAGAAGCACTATTTACAATAGACAAGACATTGAAGCAACCTAAATGTCCATCAACAGGTGAATGGATAAAGCAGACGAGAGGGAGTGTGTGTGTGTGTGTGTGTGTGTGTGTGTGTGTGTGTGTGTGTGTGTGTGTGTGTGTGATGGAATATTACTCAGCCACGAAAAAGAATAAAATAATGCAATTTACACAACACGGATGCACCTAGAGACTATCATACTAAGTGAAGTAAGTCGACAGAGAAAGACAAATATCATATGATAGCACGTATGTGGAATCTAAAAAATTGATACAAGTGAACTTATTTGTGAAACAGAAATGGACTCACAGACATAGAAAACAAGCTTATGGTGGCCAACAGGTGGGGAGGAGATAAATTAGGAGTTGGAGATTAACATATACACACTACTATATATAAAATAGATTAAAAAATAAGGACCTACTATATAGCACAAGAAATTATACTCAGTATCTTATAATAATCTATAATGGAAAAGAATCTAAAAAGAATATATGCATGTATATGTGTAGCTGAATCACTTTGCTATACACTTCAAACTATCATGACATTGTAAATTAACTAGACTTCAATTTTTTAAAATTCTTTTCAGACTAAAGTTTCTTATTGATTATCATTGTGTTTAAATCACATTAGAGAAGTCTACCCTTTCTAAACAGCACACTGGTATAAGATGTGAAGAAGTCCTTGATTACATATGTCAGTTCCGTGGGTCAGCTCCTCATATGTTACTAAGAATTCCAGGGCTGTCGATTTAATTATTCAGAATTGATTAAAGATGAGACAGTGTACAAGGAATGCCTTGTTGTTTCATTTTGGTTACAGTCCATGGGGTTGCAAAGAGTCGGACGCAACTGAGCACACGCGCAATCCTCTGCAAAGACCCCCAAGCCAGAAGCGCTTTGTTATTAATATGACCCCATGCCGTTATGGCCATCATTTTTAGTCATCCATCCTAAGTGGCTCTTCTCATCCACTTTTTCTGGATAACTCCTGAGTATATTCATCTTGCTGGCTGCGGGTGAAATTCAAGTTGAGGTTCAATTTCATATCGAAAATTTTCTGTTGACCATGGCAAATGATTTTGAAGAGAGTATTGGGGCGTTCATTTAAGTTTTTTTTCCCTCTGGGTCTTTCATTAATTTTTCTGCTTTACATTTGACCTTACTTTAAGCTTAAGAATCTTTTAAGCAGTTGTTTTCATTACAGCACAAGAAAGAGAATGTTTTTACTGTGCATAAGAATGGTCGTGGATTCAGAGCCAATTAGTTGTAAGAAGCCTTAACGTTTACCTTCTGCAACACCATCTAATGTGTGTATCTACTCTATAATATAGATACATCTGATGTCATATCTGACAGAACTCTTTCCTGTGACAGTTCCAAGCACTTTACAAACATTTTAAAGGGATCCATTTGCTCCCATTTTACAAAATAATCAACTTACCTCATTTCTAGTCTCTTACAAGAAATCTTAACTTCTGCTTTCCACCTCTCCCCCATCATTTATGTCCCACACAGCAACCACTGTGACCATTTTAGGCCATAAATTCCTGCCCTCCTAACAGTAATTTCCTATGAAATCCAGCCTCTTACCCTAGGCTCCAAGGTCGTGCAAGACTGACCTTGGGCTCACTCTCCAAACTCATCTCTCCTCTTCTCACTTTTCTTCAGACAAATCACTCATCTCTCAGGTCCTTGCATATTCAGATTTACTCCTACCTCAAAACCTTTGTGACTGATGGTCTCTCTGCTGGGAATTCTCTTTCAAAGTTGTCCAAAGAAATCCCTTGATCATCATGGTTCAATGTCACCTCCTCAAAGAGGCTCTTGTTCTCCCATTATCTATAGAGGCCTGCCCATGCCACTTCCCCTAACCCTCTGTCCCATTCATCTTGTTTGTTTTCTTCACAGTATCAGAAGTTATAGGTGTGAGCTCCTAAGAGCAAAGACCTACCTCTTGTTCACTGCTGTATGTCATGGACATAGCAGTTTGGCCAAATGAGAAGTTATGGTCCAAGGTTTTTATAAAACTTGCTTCCAGTCACACCATGAGTAGGAACAAATTCATGTTTCTATGAATATACCATAGTATTTCTGATTCCATGGCCTTGCTTGAATGCTGTCCTTTTCCTCTTATTGTTGTTAGGTTGCAAAGTTGTGTTCAACTCTTTGCAACCCCATGGACTGCAGCATACCAGCCTCCTCTGTCCTCCACTATCTCCCAGAGTTTCCTCAGACTCATGTCTGTTGAGTCGGTGGTGTCATCCATCTCATCCTCTGTTGCTACATTCTCCTCCTTCCCTCAGTCTTTCCCAGCATCAGGATCTTTCCCAGTGAGTCAGCTCTTCCCATCAGGTGGCCAAAGTATTGGAGCTTCATCTTCAGCACCAGTCCTTCCAATGAGTTCTATGCATGCTGCTGCTACTGCTGCTGCTAATTCGCTTCAGTCGTGTCCGATTCTGTGCGACCCCATAGACGGCAGCCCGCCAGGCTCCGTCATCCCTGGGATTCTCCAGGCAAGAACACTGGAGTGGGTTGCCATTTCCTTGTTCTATGCATACTGTGTGCTAAGTTGTATCAATTGTGTCCAACTCTTTGCGACCCCATGGACTGTAGCCCACTAGGCTCTTCTGTCCATAGGATTCTCCAGGCAAGAATACTGGAGTGAGTTGCCATGTCCTCCTCCAGAGGATCTTCCTGACCCAGGGATCAAACCCACGTCTCTTATGTCTCTTGCCTTAGCAGGTGAGTTCTTTACCACTAGCACCACCTGGGAAGCCCTCCAATGAGTTCTAACATCCTTTAAAATAATTCCAGGGGCCTGCCATTTTGAAAGCCAACCCTACCTCCTTAGGCTGGGTTTTGCAACCAGTGCTAAGCATTCCATATGCTCCCTGTAGTCTCTACCATTGTACTCACCACATTATTTATAATTATTGATTTGGTTGCCAGGGAGTTTCAGAAGACCAAGATCTAATGCAGGAAGGGACTGTTTAATTCATCTTAGTGTTTAATTCATCTTAAGTTCCTATCCCAGAGCATGCCACTAAGTGCTTGCTCAGTTCAGGTTTGCTGAAGGAGACGAGAATCTTAAACATTTGACTATGTCTGACTGTGTCATCAAAATACATTGTGAGTTCTATGGATGG
Source organism: Ovis aries (assembly GCF_016772045.2). Taxonomy (NCBI): domain Eukaryota; kingdom Metazoa; phylum Chordata; class Mammalia; order Artiodactyla; family Bovidae; genus Ovis; species Ovis aries. Next base: position 49,121,866 of record NC_056062.1, read on the forward strand.
AAACCATCAGTATTTTTGTCCATATTTTATTACTTACAATTATTTAGTTAGGCCTTCAGAGTTTAAAAAAAAAAAAAAAAAACCTCTACAATCCAATGTCACTCCATTTAAACTGCTTTCAATATCAGGGAAATGTGACTTGCTGCAACAATTTTAAAAATAACTGGAGGATTTCTAGGGATAATTTAAATCCATAGATAATCTCCAAACCTTATTGTAGAAATTAATTACCCTGAGTATTTTATCAAAGCAGCTAACCAGTGAGGAACTATATTGATAAGCATTTAATTTCCTTACATTTCTCTTCCTAACAAAAATACGTGGGAGAAAGGGAGGGGGGAAAAAGGAATTATAAACAGCCCACATACTGGATAATGAGCTTCTGAATAATTGAGAACTGCCTAAATTTGTGTTAGTCATTTTTTGCTGTTGCCTAGGACTGTCAAGTCCATCCTGGGGGTGACAAGAGGCACTAAGGAAATAATAAAATATCCGGTGCTCCTTTTTCTCCATCTTCAGGGAAGAAAATACCATTAATCCAGTTAACAATTCAGATAAAACCAGAAAAAAACATTGGCTCGGGTTTCACCATGTTTTATTGAAAGAAGTATTATGCCCTAAGGAAGGACAGTAGCATTTAATCAGGTATTTTTCTAACATTCTGTTTTATGCGATTATAGATACCTGCCATGAATAATAAATCATTTGTTTTACTGGTCCATTTCCAAAATTTCTGATATATTGTCTCCTCAGGTAAAGGAACTTTGTCTCTATAACCTATTTTCCTCTAATAATGATTTCAACAGCTCATGAAACTTAATGTAGACGATATAACTATTGAGCACCTACTATGTGTCAGCCATGTCATTAAGTGCCAGAGGAGACACAAAATGAGGTTTAAATTTAATGAGACCTTTCCCCACAACCAGCATACTGAAAAGGGCAATACCGTTTTTAAATTCATAAGTATTTCTGTATGAAAATGTGGCTTGCAGACACAAAAAGGTCACTAGTTTTCTGCATAATTAGAGTTGTTCATAATTAAATGTGAAGTAGGAAAAAAAAACTGAAAACAAACAAAAAAAAGCCAGGAGGCATTATTCAGATCTTTACAATTAGTATGCTCATGTTATCTACTTACAAAACCAAAAGTTATACCAGTGATTTTCATGTCAAACTATTATAAACACAAAAACAATATTATAGTCTGATTTGACATAGCCGTATCTTTTAAAATATATACAGTCATCTCTGATGATACACAGAGTGTGACACTTATCAGCATAAATCGTTTGCTATACAGATGGAAGCCATTCATATATATGCACAGAGATATCTATTTCATTACTAATAATTACTTATACATTTCATTACTAATAATTATTTAGAGTTAAAAAAATCATTTTGCTCATGAGTGCTTATAATCCCTAAGGCATTTCATGACAAATCCATGATTAGATACAATTTTAGAATGACTAATATACAATACATAGCTTCTGGAAGGTTGTTCAGTGACTGGGACCCTCTGAAAAAGAATACCCCCATTTAAGAACGTCCCTAACACCTTACTTACCCTCTCCCCACTTGCCTGTGTAATCAGTCTTCAAACAACAGTCCTAAAGCTCTGTGTAAGACTAGACTGCCTGCCACATGAGTTTTTCTGGAACGGCAGATTTTTCCGTGGGTAAACTCAGCCATGGCTCAGCTCAGAAGCTGTGAATTATCACCGAGTGCAGCCTTCTCCACTCTTCCTCTGTTGGATTCATTGGGCCGACTGTTTAATGTAATCAGACAATTCAGATGGGCTTCCTCAGGGCCAGAATAACTTAAGGATATCTTCTGAAGGCCTAGATTTGCTTCATTCTGAGCATCTAAAACTAATGATGTCTATCCTAAAATAAAAACCATCTTTAAGGAAATGGAATAAAAATAGGAGAGAATAACACTCAATCATTTGAAAAAAGGCTCTTAAAGAAGAACAGGCATCACTTTTCCCATTTTTCTTCACCGTGAGCACATCTCCAAGGGCTCAGGAATATAGTGTTTTATATAAATTCACAAGTGAAGGTGATAGGACATCATTGATTAAAGCTTATACTTTCTTGCTGAATGCTAGCACGTTCCGCACTAATTATTTGCTAACTATAAACAAACCCACTCCACTGATGAAGGACTCATCATTTTTTACTCTAATTTTAGTTAGAAAATGAGTCTCGGATTTCCCTGGTGGCCCAGTGGAAAATCTGCCTGCCAGTGCAGGGGACATGGGTTCAATCGCTGGTCCAGAAAGATCCGATGTTCCTCAGAACAACTCAGTCTGCGCTACAACTACTGAGCCCATGCTCTGGAGCCCGTACTCCACAGCAAGAGAAGCCCACTGGCCACAAGTAGAAAAAGCCCACGTGCAGCAACAAAGATGCAGCGCAGCCAAAAATAAAATTAAAAATGACTTACTTTCGCTGATCCAAGAAGTAAACCATGAAATGATAGGTGCTTTGCCCAAGAACAAAAAAGGCACTCCAAGAAAACACTGAGATTAAAATCTAGCGTGGGGAGGGGAGTTAGACACTTGGTCGTGTCCAACTCTTTGCAACCCCATGGGCTGTAGCTCTGTCCATGGAATTCTCCAGGCAAGAATACCGGAGTGGGTTGCCATTCCCTTCTCCAGGGGATCTTCCCAACTCAGGGATCGAACCCAGGACTCCTGCATTGCAGGCAGATTCTTTACTGTCTGAACCAACAGGGAAGCCCAAAATCTATCTTATGAAGCTTAAATAAATATGATACCGTTTTTCAAACATGTCAGAGGTATGGGGGAATGCATATCACTCCAGCAGAAGCTCTCTTAATCTACTCCCTTTAACCATATAGCCAGATTAATCAAGCTTTCCGTTCTCTTCTAACATAGACTGACTGGTCCCAGAGACACTGACCACTCACTCAGGGCTAAGAAGATGCCTACTCACCTCCTCCTCCCTCGAAAGCCCTGGTTCCATTACTAAGAGTCAGTTGTATTTGCTTCCCAACCTGTTTATGCCATTTGAAATTACTGTATTTATGGGACTCAATTCAACAGTATATAAGCCTATAAAATACAAGTACAGTGAAAATGGGTTGTTACTTTTATGAACACTAAAGTGAGTATTTTTGAATGAGGTGTGGATGGTATTCCCCGGGGGCTCATTGGTAAAGAATCTGCCTGCTAGTGCAGAAGCTGCAGGAGACACGGTTCAATCCCTGTGAAGATCCCCTGGAGGAGGAGATGGCAACCCATGCAAGTATTCTCGCCTGGAAAATCCCATGGACAGAGGAGCCTGGCCAGCTACACTCTGTGGGATCACAAAGAGTCGGACACGACTGAGTGACTGAGCAGAGCACAATGGCTGCTTTAAAAGATTGGAAAGAGGAGGAATATAAAAATCGAGAGAGATCAGCATACAAATTGCTTAGCATTGGTCTTTCACTCCACTTGGAAAGGATGAAAATGAGCTTGTCAGTGATGCACTGCAGAGTATGGTCTATGGAAGAAAGATAAGGCAGAATACTAAGAGTCCATATCAAAGAAATGATCATCAACTTGTCTTCTCTTCCTCCCCGCCCAGTAAAATACTGGCAAATGAATGTGCATTTTTAAATATTTTTTTAAATTAGAGAATAATTACTTTACAATATTGTGATGGTTTTTGCGGTACATCAACATGAATCAGCATTAGGTATACATATGGCCCTTCCCTCTTGAAGCCCCCTCCCACCTTCCTCCCCATACAACCTCTCTAGAGCACACACAGACATTATACATACGCATTTATGCATTTTACATTAAAGTGGCATTTTAAGTTATGTATCAATATTCTTTTTCTTACTAATTTTCTTACTTTAATTTTTTTATTAGCCACTAACTACTATTCTTGCTCATGTCAGATACAGTTTTCCCTGTATAAGGTGGTAGTTGAGCACCTAGGCTCTGAAGACAGGCATCCTGAATTTCAGAACTGATGCCTCTTGTCTGCATCTTTGGGCAAGTTGCTTAACTATTCTGATCTTCCATTCCCTCATTTGTAAAATGATGATAATAAACTAGTATCCACTTCTTAAATTTGTCAAAAGAATTTAATAAATAATGCATATTAAGAACTTGGCATAGGGTTTGTGTATGGTAGTACATTTAACCCTTAAAAAACAATATCAATGTATGTCTTTATTATTATAGCAAACTTGTAACCCAGGTGTTAGCTCAGGCTGCCGTGGTAAAATACCACAGACTGGGTGACCTAAACAATGGAAATTTATTTTCTCATGGTTCTGGAGGCTGGAAGCCCAATATCAAGGTGTCAGCAGGGCTGGTTTCTGTTGAGACCTCTCCTCAGCTTACAGGTGGTGCCTAACTATGTCCTCACCTGGCATTTTCTCCATATGTGCAAAGAGACAGAGAGAGCTCTGGTGTTCTTCCCCTTCTTATAAGGACATCAGTCTTACAGGATTAGGGCCCCAGCCTTATGACTTGATTTAACCTTAATTACGCTGTCTCCAAATAATATCACATTGGAGGCTTAGGGATTTAACATATAAATTGAGGGCACACAATTCAGTTGATAATATTAGGTGTATTTGTACTCTAGTTATAATGATTGGAACTTAGAAGTAGCTTTGGGATGCGACATGTAGGTTGAACCCAAAAAGAGAAAATAATTCAGTTCACAGTGATATAGATTCAGGAGAAAATCTTAGTTCCATACCTAAGTCTACTGATCCACTGTATGAAACTGCAATTGTTTTTTAATTTCTTTTTTCTCTAGATCCACATATAAAGTCAAATTATTAATGACCTTTTCATCTACTTGTTTCAAGAAGATCTATCAAAGGCTAATATAATATTGCTCAATAGCTAGTCTGAGCTTACTTGATATAATAAATATCAAACAAAATCAGACTTGTTCTCCTTAAGTTTACATTCATTTGTTCTTCTATTCATTCATTAAAAAGGCAGTCAAAAAGTAAAAAAATTATCTTGTAAGTAAGAACTAGGGAGGTAATATACAACCTGATAAATACAATTAACATTGCAAAATGTCATACCATATATGAAAGTTAAGAGAGTAAATCTTAAGTGTCCTCATCACAGGGAAAAAAATTTCTCCGTTTCTTTAATTTTGTATCCATATGAGATGATGGATGTTCACTAAACTTATTGTGGTCATCATTTCATGATATCTGTAAGTCAAATTATTATGCCATATACCTTAAATTTATACAGTGCTGTTTGTCAATTATACCTCAATAAAACTGGAAGGGAAAAAAATCATTGATTACCTTCTATAGGCAAACACTAAGAGATCAGAGCAAATAATTCCTAGAACATAATGTTATAGTAGCTCAGAGACTTTCGGAAAAGGCAAACATGTAAGTAAGTAATATAATAAATCAGAAACACAGTACAAGTTGTTTTTTGTAAGATTAACTGCTGTGAAAATGTAATAATGAATATCATTTATTGGGTGCTTACTATGATATTCCAGTTTCCATGCCAACTGTTTTATATTCATCATCTCATCTAATATTCATAAAAATACTGAGTTAAGGACTTACTGGCAACATTTTATAGGTTTAGAAAGATTAGGCGTCTGGTCCAATGGCTCAGAGTGGTGAAGTATTTGAGCTCACAGGAGAACTCACTTGTGTCTAATTTCAGAGGGCATTTAATTTTCTTTTTTAAAAATTGCTTATTTATTTGGCTGCTCTGGGCTTTCTCCAGTTGCAGTGAGCAGAGGCTACTCTCTAGTTGCAGTGTGGGGGCTTCTCACTGTGGTGGCTTCTCTTGTTGCAGAGCAGGCTCAGGCTCAGTAGTTGCGGTAGATGAGCTTAGTTGCCCTGCAAAATGCAGAATCTTCCCAGACCAAGCCCAGGGATCAAACCTATGTTCCTTGCATAGGCAGGTGGATTCTTAACCACTGGATCACCAGGGAAGTCCCAAAGGGCATTTTCATAACCACAATCCGTGCTACCTCTTTGCTCTGGAGCGCAAGAGGATCTAAGTCCCTCTGAGCTAGGGAAATAATAGAAGAGGTTACTCCTGAGCTGGATCTTGTGGAATAAATAGAAATTGTCCAATTGGAGGAGGAGGAAGCAGGAATGTAGCAAGGCTGAGAGACGTAAAGGAACACAGCTTCTTTAGGCATGGAGAGTGGGACATGTATCAGGACATGGCCCTTTGTGAGATCAGTGTGAGAACCAATGCTCAAAGACCTAGGGAAGTCATGCTTTATCCCAAAGACACTGAGGGACCCTGAAGATTTTTGAGCAGAAGGTAATGCAAAATGAGATATGCTTTATATTTTGTTAGATCAAGACAGCTGGGCTATGGAAGGTAGTGTATCAGAGACTTGCAGCATTTACAGAAACGAAGACCAGTCTACTACTGTAAGTAGATTCAAGAAATAGTCTTGTCAGTGTGTGTGCGTGCTCAGTCACTCAGTCATGCCTGACTCTCTATGACCCCATGGACTATAGCCTGCCAGGCTCCTCTGTCCCTGGGACTCTCCCAGGAAGAGTAGTTGAGTAGATTGCCATGTCCTCCTCCAGGGGATCTTCCCTTCCGAAGGATAGAACCCATGTCTCTGCCATCTCTTGTATTGACAGGCAGATTCTTTACCTCTGAACCACTTGGGAAGCCCAGTCTTGCCAGTAGTTTGTAGCTAATCAGATAGGAGTCAAGTGAAAACACTGACTCGCAGGTTCCTAGCTCAAAGAATGGAGTGCAGTTCTGTGCTCTGAAGCAAGGGAGGGAAGACAAGAGGAGGCCTGGGTTCAGGGGGAAATGATGGGGTTCCCTTTAGAATGATTTTCTTTGAGTTGCTGATGGGATTGCTAAGTGAGTATCACCTGTAGACAAACAGAAATGGATTCAGGAGCTCCAAGGAAGACATCAGGGCTGGAAAGAGGGCATGTAGAGCTACCATCACATCTGTAGGTGACAGTTCAGTTCAAGGCAGAAAATAAAAGCCCCAGGGGATCAACTCAAGGAAAGAGAATCCACCTAGATCAGCTGTCAGAGGAACACAGAGTAGATGAAGACCCTGGGGAGGGCAAGAAGACTGGAGAACCAGGAGAGAGGCGCATTCTGGAAGCCAAGAGAATTCGAGGGGGTAATGGGATTCAGTGCCACAGAGGTTAGGTAAGAGGATCTCCTAAATATCCATTGAAATTGATGTTTAGGGGGACACTGGTGACACTGCTGCAGTGGCTTCAATAGAATGTGAGGACAAATGCCAAATTGAAGTGGGTCATGGAAATGAAGGAATGAAAACCTCAGGCAACGAGTATGTTTTCAAGAACCTGGGTGCTGGGGGGAGGATGGTTCTCTGACAGAAGCCATCAGGGAGGCAGAATCAAGGGCGCTCTGCTGGGTCTTCCCCATTACATTTAATGTTTTTAATAATATCCCAACTGTTAAGGATCAAACAGAATCTTAACTTTAAAGGCCTTTGAAAAACACCATACAGACATTCCTTTTTAAGTTTTGCTTCATTTGCCAGTGATACACAAAATCTGTTTGCACTTGAAGTTCATATATAAGATTTTCCTATGCTTACTCTATGTCCGGCTAATATAAAAGCATTTATAAAAATTTCTCTCCTAAAGAGTATCAGGTTCAGTCTGCTTTTATTATGCTTTTTCTATCAATGTCAATGCAAATGTCTACTAGTCTGTTAATGACCTGAATAAAGAACACATCCTACTTGAGCATTTCCATGAATACACAATGACCAGGTAGAAGAAGAGAGTAACCAAATGACTCCTCCCAAAGGTTTGCATGTTTGGGACATTGAGAGGGAGAAATCACCAAGATTTGACTGAAATGTTCGGGATAGCTAATATAAGGCAAGATGTTAGAGACTGATTATGTAACTGAGCAGGATCCTATAGAGCCTTCCTAGGACAGACCCCCTCCCTCATATCCTGGGCTTTAGTCCCTCTCTGAAGTACCTAAATAACAGCATCTGATACACATTTCCTGAGTTGTTTTAGCTATGCTAAAACCCCCACCAAATGGAATACATCAACTATTTGATGACCCCCAGACTTAGCAGCAGCAGCTGCAGCAGACCCACGGGAGCTAAAGGATTGATAATGTTAACCTCTGGGACACCACCTTCTTACCTCATCATCAGTCAGTCAGAATTGTGCATGAGCTTATCACACACCCTGGGACTCGCCTCCCTCACCTTGTCTGTAACAATGCTTTGCTGCAGGGACCTCCCTAGTGGCCTAGTGGTTCAGACTTTGCCCTTCCAATGTAGGGAGTATGGGTTCAATCGCTGGTTGGGGAGCTAAGATCCTGCATGCCATGCAGTGCCCTCCCCCCAAAAATCTTTTTAATCATTAAAAAAAATGCTTTGCTTCAGTAATTATCAGAACATTGTAAATCCACTGTCTCAACTTAAAATAATAAATAAATAAAAATGCTTTGTGAAACTCAGCAAGGAGTTCGGGAGTTTTGAGCATGAGCTGCCTTGGACTCCTTGCTTGGCAAGGAGTAAATACTATACTTTCCTTCAACACAACCTGGTGTCAGTAGCTTGGCTTTACTGTGCATGGGTAAGTGGATCCAAGTTTGGTTTGGGAACAGAGACTCCTTTTTCTAAGTTTCAGACAGGAGAGGTCTTGAGTTCGAATAAACAGGGGTGAACATTTGCACACAGCACATTCATCTTCACGTTGACCCCCTGTGGGGTGCTGATGAGGTGTGAAAAGCACCTCCATCCAGGCTTCACTCACTCCTTCAGGGAAGACCATGGGCAGGATGAGAAAGCCAGCCTCAGTGGGTTGACAGGGCTCCGTTTAGCCGGTCACACTGAACAGACACCTCTCTTCTTCATGAAATGCGGACTGATAACCATTTGAGAGCAACCAACACGTTCATGGATCTTTTACTTCTAAGCTTCCTGGCTTATTTACCTATGTAGGAGGCAGCAGGGTGATCCACACTCACCTGCAAAATGAGGATGAGAAAAGACCTACAGTAAGATGAGATAACACCTTTTAGGCCTAAAAGTGAAATTTGTCCTGGCAAAAACAATCAATTACAGTCGACATTTAAATGCTTCTTTTGTCTGTGGGTACAGCTCAATGGTAAAGAATCCACCTGCCAGTGCAGAAATGTGGGTTAGATCCCTGGGTTGGGAAGATTCCCTGGAGAAGGACATGGCAACCCACTTCAATATTCTTGCCTGGGAAATCCCACGGACAGAGGAGACTGGCAGGCTATAGTCCTTGGGGTCGCAAAAGGGTCACACATGACTTAGCAACTAAACAACAATCAGTGGGCATGCCTGCAATTCAGAGAAAGAAAAAAATCACCAGGCATGCCTGGCCCTTTAGTACACTACCCATATTTACCCATGTTTGCTGTAACAACCCAACGAGGAAGTGTTATTGTTTGTTTTTTGCAGCAAAAATTAATGAAGCTAAGAAAAGCCCAGTAACTAACCCAGGGTCACAGAGCTGATAAATTGCAGAGTGTCAAACTCAACTTTTGCCTGAAGCCTAGTCTCTGCATTGCCCCAGGCCACCATCTTGCTGCCAGATAGTTGAGCAAACAAAGCCCTCTGTCCCTCTCAAGACATTGCATGTTCTGCATTTCTCCGGCTTAATCAGTTCAGTTCAGTTCAGTCGCTCAGTCGTGTCCGACTCTTTGCGACCCCATGAATCGCAGCACGCCAGGCCTCCCTGTCCATCACCATCTCCCGGAGTTCACTCAGACTCACGTCCATTGAGTCCGTGATGCCATCCAGCCATCTCATAATCAGTCGTCCCCTTCTCCTCCTGCCCCCAATCCCTCCCAGCATCAGAGTTTTTTCCAATGAATCAGTTCTTCGCATGAGGTGGCCAAAGTACTGAAGCTTCAGCTTTAGTATCATTCCTTCCAAAGAAATCCCAGGGCTGATCTCCTTCAGAATGGGCTTGTTGGATCTCCTAGCAGTCCAAGGGACTCTCAAGAGTCTTCTCCAACACCACAGTTCAAAAGCATCAATTCTTCGGCGCTCAACCTTCTTCACAGTCCAATTCTCACATCCATACATGACCACTGGAAAAAACCATAGCCTTGACTAGACGGACCTTAGTTGGCAAAGTAATGTCTCTGCTTTTTAATATACTATCTAGCTTGGTCATAACTTTTCTTCCAAGGAGTAAGCACCTTTTAATTTCATGGCTGCAGTCACTATCTGCAGTGATTTTGGAGCCCAAAAAATAAAGTCTGACACTGTTTCTACTGTTTCCCCCTCTATTTCCCATGAAGTGATGGGACCGGATGCCATGATCTTGGTTTTCTGAATGTTGAGCTTTAAGCCAACTTTTTCACTCTCCTCTTTCACTTTCATCAAGAGGCTTTTTAGCTCCTCTTCACTTTCTGCCATAAGGATGGTGTCATCTGCATGTCTGAGGTTATTGATATTTCTCCCAGCAATCTTGATTCCAGCTTGTGTTTCTTCCAGTCCAGCGTTTCTCATGATGTACTCTGCATAGAAGTTAAATAAGCAGGGTGACAAGATACAGCCTTGACATACTCCTTCTCCTATTTGGAACCAGTCTGTTGTTTCATGTCCAGTTCTAACTGTTGCTTCCTGACCTGCATACAGATTTCTCAAGAGGCAGGTTAGGTGGTCTGGTATTCCCATCTCGTGAAGAATTGTCCACAGTGTGTTGTGATCCACACAGTCAAAGGCTTTGGCATAGTCAATAAAGCAGAAATAGATGTTTTTCTGGAACTCTCTTGCTTTTTCCATGATCCAGCAGATGTTGGCAATTTGATCTCTGGTTCCTCTGCCTTTTCTAAAACTAGCTCGAACATCAGGGAGTTCACGGTTCATGTATTGCTGAAGCCTGGCTTGGAGAATTTTGAGCATTACTTTACTAGCATGTGAGATGAGTGCAATTGTGCGGTAGTTTGAGCATTCTTTGGCATTGCCTTTCTTTGGAATTGGAATGAAAACGGACCTTTTCCAGTCCTGTGGCCACTGCTGAGTTTTCCAAATTTGCTGGCATATTGAGTGCAGCACTTTCACAGAATCATCTTTCAGGATTTGAAACAGCTCAACTGGAATTCCATCACCTCCACTAGCTTTGTTTTTAGTGATGCTTTCTAAGGCCCACTTGACTTCACATTCCAAGATGTCTGGCTCTAGATTAGTGATCACATCATCATGATTATCTGGGTCGTGAAGATCTTTTTGCACAGTTCTTCTGTGTATTCTTGCCGCCTCTTCTTATTATCTTCTGCTTCTGTTAGGTCCATACCATTTCTGTCCTTTATCGAGCCCGTCTTTGCATGAAATGTTCCCTTGGTATCTCTAATTTTCTTGAAGAAATCTCTAGTCTTTCCCATTCTGTTGTTTTCCTCGATTTCTTTGCATTGATCGCTGAAGAAGGCTTTCTTATCTCTTCTTGCTATTCTTTGGAACTCTGCTTTCAGATGCTTATATCTTTCCTTTTCTCCTTTGCTTTTTGCCTCTCTTCTTTTCACAGCTATTTGTAAGGCCTCCCCAGACAGCCATTTTGCTTTTTTGCATTTCTTTTCCATGGGGATGGTCTTGATCCCTGTCTCTTTTACAGTGTCACGAACCTCATTCCATAGTTCATCAGGCACTCTATCTATCAGATCTAGGCCCTTAAATCTATTTCTCACTTCCACTGTATAATCATAGGGGATTTGATTTAAGTCATACCTGAATGGTCTAGCGGTTTTCCCTACTTTCTTCAATTTGAGTCTGAATTTGGTAATAAGGAGTTCATGATCTGAGCCACAGTCAACTCCTGGTCTTGTTTTTGTTGATTGTATAGAGCTTCTCATTCTTTGGCTGCAAAGAATATAATCAATCTGATTTCAGTGTTGACCATCTGGTGATGTCCATGTGTAGAATCTTCTCTTGTGTTGTTGGAAGAGGGTGTTTGCTATGACCAGTGCATTTTCTTGGCAAAACTCTATTAGTCTTTGCCCTGGTTCATTCCACATTCCAAGGCCAAATTTGCCTGTTACTCCAGGTGTTTCTTGACTTCCTACTTTTGCATCCCAGTCCCCTATAACGAAAAGGACATCTTTTTTGCGTGTTAGTTCTGAAAGGTCTTGTAGGTCTTCATAAAACCGTTCAACTTCAGTTTCTTCAGCGTTACTGGTTGGGGCATAGACTTGGATTACTGTGATATTGAATGGTTTGCCTTGGAGACAAACAGAGATCATTCTGTTGTTTTTGAGATTGCATCCAAGTACTGCATTTCAGACTTTTTTGTTGACCATGATGGCTACTCCATTTCTTCTGAGGGATTCCTGCCCGCAGTAGTAGATATAATGGTCATCTGAGTTAAATTCACCCATTCCAGTCCATCTTAGTTCGCTGATTCCTAGAATGTCGACGTTCACCCTTGCCATCTCTTGTTTGACCACTTCCAAATGCCTTGATTCATGGACCTGACATTCCAGGTTCCTATGCAATATTGCTCTTTACAGCATCGGATCTTGCTTCTATCACCAGTCACAAGTATTGTTTTTGCTTTGGCTCCATCCCTTCATTCTTTCTGGAGTTCTGGGGAGTTCCTCTTTCAGTATCCTATCATTTTGCCTTTTCATACTGTTCATGGGGTTTTCAAGGCAAGAATACTGAAGTGGCTTGCCATTCCCTTCTCCAGTGGACCACATTCTGTCAAACCTCTCCACCATAACCCACCCGTCTTGGGTTGCCCCGCAGGCATGGCTTGGTTTCATTGAGTTAGACAAGGCTGTGGTCCTAGTGGGATTAGAATGACTAGTTTTCTGTGAGTATGGTTTCAGTGTGTCTGCCCTCTGATGCCCTCTTGCAACACCTACCATCTTACTTGGGTTTCTCTAACCTTAGGCGTGGGGTATCTCTTCATGGCTGCTCCAGCAAGGCACAGCCGCTGCTGCTTACTTTGGACGAGGGGTATCTCCTTACTGCTGCCATTTCTGACCTTCAACGTGGGATAGCTCCTCTAGGCCCTCCTGTGCCTGTGCGGCCACCGCTCCTCGGGTTGCTCCTCCTGGCCGCTGGCCCTGGCCTTGGGCATGGGTGGCTCCTCCCAGCTGCCGCCCCTGACCTCGGCATGTTAAAAATATTTTTCCTAAAAAAAAAAAAAAAGACTACTAACAGCATTCGTGACTTTGTAAAGTAAGACAATGAAGTGAAAATCAATATGTCTCAAGGTAAAAAGTAAACATCCCTGTTGTTGGCAAAGAATTTCTCCTGTTGGAGATATGTTCTACCTGTATTAGCATATTTAATAAGCTTTCATTCTCACCCCAGGCCAAATTTTGTTGACTGTCATTGTCTATTAAACCTGCCTGCATAGTGAATTACTTGAGGAAGCCTCAGGAAAAAAAAAAAAAACAAACAACTTAAAAATGCCAGTGCCTTATAATCAGAACTTCTATTTTAATTATCCTCTTGTAGAACCCAAGAATATGTACATATTTTTAATTCCCCGGAAGGTTCTAACGTGCAGCCAAGGTTAAAAATCCCTGAGTTCCACCATGTGATCACCCCATGATAGACTCAGAACTGAATCATTTGTTTACAAGACAGACAAGAATCCTCAGTTAAATGACCTGCCTTGATCTTCTGTATATCATCAGCCAGATGATGGAAAACAGCCTGGTGATGGGTCAATAACCCTTATCAATAAAACTATAGGTCCCAGGGTGTTTTTGATCCTGACTGATTAAATACCTTAAAATTTAAGCAGTTAGAACATTGAGGAAAGAAAAGAACCTCTTCTTTCTCCCCTCCTCAAACCAGAAAATGATGCTTCCAACCAGAAACTGCCGATGAAGTTTTAAAGTTAAAAATTCAACAAATCAACAAAAATGCCCCAGATTTTCCAGAAAAGTACCAGTTTCAAATATTCTTTCATATGTTCTCATAAGTACACTGATACCTCATTGATTTGTTCATTTATCAACTATCTGTTGGCAATCTATCATATTTTAAGTACTTTTTGTCAAACTTACAGTCTTAAGGGATCAGCAGAAGTGAAGGAACAAATGGACCAGAAGCAACAAGGACTAGGACAGAAAAACAGAGAGTGTGATAGAATCCAGTGGGTGGGTACCTGGGGGTTAGTGGTTAGAGGAGCCATCTCTGAGGTGACAGTGGGGCTAAGGACTGAATGACAGGCGGAGCCAGGTGTATGAAAATCTGGGGAGAGAGTGAGTCTCCAGGCAGAAGTGGTCTTAGTATGGCAGAGGCCACTGGAGCTAAAATATCAAGAAAGAAAGCAAGAACCAGAAGACACGTGGACATAGAGATGGGCAGATGACCAGTCATACAGGAAATATTTTCAACCCTGACTCTGCATTCTGGGGCAGACAAAGAAAACAGACAACAACAACAAGAGCACGAAGCTTAGGCCCACCCCAGATCCAGGGATTAAAAATCTCAGGGGTTTCAGCACGAGTTTTCTCCACATGTTCCTCATGTGCAGAAAAGAATGAGACCTACTAAGCAAGGCTTTGGGCTTCCCTGGTGGCTGGCTCAGACTGTAGAGAATCTGCCTGCAATGAGCAAGACCCAGGTTCCATTCCTGGGTCTGGAAGCTCCCCTGGAGAAGGGAATGGAACTCATTCCAGTATTCTTGCCTGGAGAATCCCATGGACAGAAGAGCCTGGCAGGCTACAGTCCATGGTGTCACAAAGAGTCAGACATGACTGAGTGACCAACACTTTCACTTTCAAGCAAGGCTTTAAAAGCCAGGTATGGAATTTTATTTTACATGTAATGAGAAGTAACTACCTGAATGGGCTTAAGCAAGGAGGTTGCATCACTCAGGAAAATGGATTGGGGTAGATGCAACAATATCAAAAGGAAGGAAATCATTTAAGAGGCAATTGCAGCATTTCAGACTAGAGATGATGGTGGTTTGTCCTATTCTGGACCAGGTAGGGAGAAATGGTCAGGCTTGATGTTGTATAGGCAAAGGGTATGGAATCAGCTTCACTTACTGGATCTGAGTAAGTGAGTAAGTGGACTGGATCTTTTTGAAAAATAGATCTAGACTGAAAATATATAGGTGAAGATGTTAAAGGGGTGTGTATGTCTGGTGTGCAAAATGCAGCATCGTTACAATATAACTAAGATTTAGAGTTCTGATAACAACACAGAAAAAAGCATATGGATCAACATTTCTTTCTAAAGTACAGTAAGTGAATGCATTCCAAAGTAGACAGTAACTCAGTAAATTTTGCATACTTTCGACTTTTTTCTTTAAAAATTCAGTAGTAGCTAAGAGAGTTGATATGTAAGAAACAGTAGTTACAGGGGAAGCTAGAAATTTAATCAATTAAATGACCTACTTTGGAAATAGACAAACAAATTCATAAAAAGAACTGTCAAATTATCTGATTGTTTTCTATTGCTAGTTTGAGATTTCCACTGAAGATTGTATAATGTGAGTGGAACATTAAGTTTTATATTGTTTATTTGTGTGTGTGTGTGTGTGTGTGTGTGTGTGTGTTTTGTCTGCCCTGGGTCTTCGTTGCCCCAGGGCACGTAGGATCTTAGTTCCCTGCCCCCAGGGATCAAACCCACATCTCCTTCACTGGAAGGTGATTCTTAACCACTGGACCACCAGGGAAGTCCTGTAAGATATTTAAAAGCAACTTTAATTTGTTCAAAATTAAAAGGGCCAGCTGTTTTAATGACTACAAAAAATCAGACACAGATTATTGTTACCTTGACTTTAGTCATCAGAGATCTTCATTTCCAAAAATAAACCAAAAAATTAGAACTAGAATTTCATCCCTCAAATGTCCTAGAGTGTTCCATATTAAGGTCAACTGTAAAAAATTAACATAGTGCAGAATCCCTGAAGATGACTCTAAGCACATGCTAAACAGAGTCAAAAAACATTTGCACTACCATTATTCATGTTCCTGTTAAAGAAGCAGCATTTTTCGTTTTTAATTAATTTATTTTTTTAATTGAGGGATAGTTGCTTTACAGAATTGTATTGGCTTCTGCCAAACATCAGCATAAATCAGTCGTACGTATACATATGTCCCCTCCCTCTTGATCCGTCCTCCCACCTCCCTCCCATCCCACCCCTCTAGGATGTTACAGAGCCCAGAGCCCCTGTTCAAGTTCCCTGAGTCATGCAGTAAATACCCATTGGCTCTCTATCTTACATATGATAATGTATGTTTCCATGTTACTCTCTCCATCCATCCCACCCTCTCCTTCCTCCCCTCCACCGCCGTGTCCATAAGTCTGTTCTCTATGTGTCTCCATTGCTAGGAGCAGCATATTTCTGTCCCTCTTCCTACATCAAGTGAGCAAGAGTCTTGCTCACAGATGCTTAGAATGATGCATCAGTAACAAAATTAGCTCCTGTAATTTTAAAGTGTGTGTAAAAAGGTGAATCTTTTGTTCACAATGACGGAAGGATGAATACGTAGCCCTCAGAAGCTGTTGTTCAACTTGCAATATAGCATTGAACACCCAAGAGAAAGTAGACCACAGAAGTAAAGCTCCCTTCTTGCAGTCATAAATAGATCATAAGAGTCGCCCTTTGAAGGCTCCATCTGGCATGCCTTACATTGAGTATCACATTTATGACCCGTGATCTTTTATATCACCAGGAAGTATTTACCGGGGGAAATATTTGTTCAGGTTTGTTTGTCATGGGGTGACCACCTGTTTGGAGCCATTGGGATCATCTGTGTTTGAACTATTACAGATTCAGGTTTACGCTTTACAACCAGTATCTAACATTTCTTACACGTTCCTGGGTTTTCATCACAAGTACAGAAGACCAAAATGAAAAAGATGATCTTTGGTTTAAAACGATAGAGAGCTAAATACACTTTCTCCTGTTTATTGAAGCAAACAGCTTGCTGCTGTTAATTGTACAGCTAGAAATTTGGTAACTTTCCAAAGGAATAGAAAACAAATGTGTTATTTCATCACTATTCTTGTGACTTTAGGACCATTTCAAAATACTGATTCGTGCCAAATTTTGAAGTAATGATGATTTTCAGCTTCTCACTGGTACAGTGCAAGAATTTGTAAACTTGCAGGGCATTTATTGAGATAATTAGGTTGGGATTTATGTACCTATTCAGTCTAATCAGATTTACTCTCAGTTCAGTTCAGCTCAGTCACTCAGTCATGTCTGACTCTTTGAAACCCCATGAACCGCAGCTCGCCAGGCCTCCCTGTCCATCACCAACTCCCAGAGTTTGCCCAAACTCATGTCCATTGAGTCGGTGATGCCATCTAACCATCTCATCCTCTGTCGTCCCCTTCTCCTCCTGCCCTCAACTTACTAAAAATTACAAAATCAAGATATTCTATTAAACTCTTCTAGAAATGAATACCAGGAAAATAGTCTTTAATCTGTTGCACAGAAGAAATAAGCCAAACAAGAATATTTTAGATCTTATTGTGGCTAAAGTAATTAAATGAGAACTTTAGTCTGTCACCAAATTCTTAGCGCTGCTTATCACTTACCACCAACTGGAAAGTATGCTTCTGTGTGCATATGACTCACATAGGGAATTCCAGTTGCACTTTGCGATTGTCCAGAAAAGTTATTATTTATCTGAAAATTAATGAGCAGAATGGAGAAGGAAATGGCAACCCACTCCAGTATTCTTGCCTGGAGAATCCTGTGGACGGAGGAGCCTGGTGGGCTGCTGTCCAAAGGGTCACATAGAGTTGGACATGACTGAAGCGACTTAGCATGCATGCATTGGAGAAGGAAATAGCAACCCACTCCAGTATTCTTGCCTGGAGAATCCCAGGGACAGAGAAGCCTAGAGGGCTACAGTCCATGGAGTTACAAAGAGTTGGACACAACTGAAGTGACTTAGCAGCCACAGCAAAGCTATGAATGCAATTAAAAAACAAAAAGTGACCCCATTTGTGTTGGAGTCAGATCCCTCCAGGCTCTGTGTGCTCAGAGGAAGCCTGTCCAGTAGTGCTTATCTAGACTAAGGAGTTCAGCTTTTAACTTCTCTATAATTTGATCAATTTATTCTACTTATATTTTTAATTCTATTACCAAGAAAATGTGCTACAAAGGGGAATAGTAATACTGTGAGATGAGGTTTATGGGATTTTACCTCCAACACCTGCCAGGTTTAGAACGTGTTCTCATTCATCTGGGGTAATCCTTTGCTGACAAAGCATGGCACTGCGAAACCAATTACCCACATCGCTCACAGTAACGTGGCCTGAACTAGATGATGATTTTGGCAGCCATGGCTAGTCCATGACAACTCCCAAGGGCTTGTCTGTAATGCTACTGTACCCCACGATAGTCTTTTGGGAAGTCAGGGAGAAAGAGGTGGACAAAGAGCTAAAAGAGGGCTCTTGTCTTTTGGGTCTTTTCTTAATTGTTTCTCATGGTCAAGACTTTTAAAGTTTTGTATCTATCTCAAAACATTTTCTGGATGCCTTCCCCCCACCACTTGTCATCTGCAATATTCTTTGCCCATCTTTTCCCTTCTTTACACGCATACAATGCGTCCTTTCTTTCAAATTATTTTTATCAGAATGCTATATGATGGATCAAGTTTGGAAAACCTACAACAATTTTGTCTATCCCTGATCCTGAGAGACAACCTATATCTTTTGCATTTTTATAGGTTTGAAGAAAATAGCCCTAGGCTTGGAACTCTGCAAGCTTAACCTCAATGTATGATACCCATGGGAAGTTCCTTCGCTGCACCTTAAGACCTGCTTACAAAGATAGTATTTCACCCCAAAACTCTGTCTTTCAATAGCAACCCGAAACTGACATGCAGTTCTTTAGGGACCCAAGCATGAATGCTCTGACACACCCACTGGAACTGAAGCTTTTCCTCAAGACAGGTTCTACACGTAGTGTTTTGTTTTTTGTTTTTAATAACATATTCTGTAGCACTGAGAGCAATACCTTCCTTATAGAATTGTTCAATAAGTGCTTGACAATGTGGACTTTTCCTTTCATTGTTCTGTCATTCTACTCCTGGAAACTGAAAACTTTGTTGATGTTCAGTCACTAAGTTGTGTCTAACTCTTTGTGACCCCATGGACTGCAGCACACCAGGCTCTCCTGTCCTTCACTATGTCCCAGAGTTTGCTCAGATTTGTGTCTGTTGAGTCAGTGGTGCTAAATAACCATCTCATCCTCTGCTTCCCTCTTCTCCTTTAGCCTTCAGTTTTTCCTAGCATCAGGGTCTTTTCCAACCTAAAAGTAGCTGAGGCTAAAACCTAGCTCTGCCAGTTGGAAACTGTGACAGTCAAAGATGCTAATAAATGGTGAGTTTCTTTTTGGTGGGATAATGAAAGCCCACTCCCCCTCATGCCAGGCCCATCTCCACCTTCCACCCCACCACACACACACACACACACACACACACACACACACACACACACACACACACAAAAACCTACTGGTTTCTTTTCCATTTCTAGTTCCCTACTTCATCCAGCCCCACTGGTACAATATGACTTGCCCTAATAGCAAGGAGGCCACGCCATGCAGTCCAGGGTGGTAAATTTCTAGTGGATTAATACAGATGGTTGGCCAGATTCCTATAAGGAATGGACTTTTAGGGGAAGAGGCCCAGGATGAGCATATTCCCACATGACTATCTGGTGAGTCAAGTGACAGATAAGTAAATAGAATCTCTTACTATCTCTCCTCTTGCAGTCTCCTGAGTGGTTCTTCTCTAAGACCATCTCTTCAACATGGCACCACCTCAGCTGGGCTCAATGATTGTGTCAAAATGGGAATCTCATGGCACAGCTTTCTTAATTAAAGGCCTTAGTTTAAAAATGCAGACACTCCAGCTACACGTACCTTGTGTGAAGACAGTGAAAGAACGGCCCATTACCATCTTCTCAACTCTTGTGGATGACCTTTGGTCATATCACCACACTTGTTTTGCATAATTCAGAAAGTCAGATAAAGTGTACTGGAGAATAACTTTTTCCTCAATATCAGTCTAGTGCTGATACCTTGAGCAAATCAAGGTATTTGATATAGGTAAATTTCTTAACTATACAGCAAAATAATACATTCCTTCTGATCCCCAGTCTAAAACACTAAACGATAGATAAAAATTTGGAAAGGACTCAACTCTTTTCAACCAAAACACACTGCCCCTAACCACATTATTATTATACTCCGAAACATGTTTGGTCTTCAAAACTTCACAAAACATAGTAATACTTAAATAAAAATTATTTACTTTCAAAACACTGATGAAATAAATTTCCTTAGCCTTTCATATGTTTGCTTTCAAAACATTGATAAAATAAATTTCTTTAGCACTTCCAGAAACCGGAAGACCTCACTGTGGGACACGAAAAGGGATAAGGGTTTGCCTCGTGCATCGGTGCGAAGGGAGAATAAGAGTCCATCTGGCTGGCTGGTGAGGCTGGCCCAGTGTGAAAACCAAGTTCGTAAGTTTGAGCTTCATCTGTAAGCCCTAGATTTGGAAAGTTTTTGAGCAAGGGACTGAAATAATCAGAACTATCTATATTTAGATGGAGAATCAGGCTTTTACCCAAGTGTCCATGAACTACCTTGAGATAAATGTTTGTTGTTTTGCTTTTCATAATATCTTCATAGGTTGAAGAAGACAGTAGGGAAAAAAGCTCTTAGAAACCTAGGTTGGAAGAAGCATCATGTCATTAGAATATAACAGTATTCCTCCTTCAAAAAAAAATGTATTCAGTGGAAAATATAACTTGCTACACTTCTTCATTTTATTCAGCTATAATTCATGAATGTTTATGGAGTTGTCTTTAATTATGAGACACTACATGTCTTGGTCCATAATTGTTGATTATTAAACAAATTTGAATTAAATATTCCTGAGATAGCTTGTTTATTACTATGAATGTTTGTAAAGAATCCCCAGTGAGGCCAGTAGCCCACTTGAGTCAGTGTCTCTAGCTCCCTAAGGCTCCATATTTGAGAAAATATGATTTTATCTTAGAACTCCATAGACGGTCCATTACCTTCTGTTGGTGGTTTCGTCTCTGTGTCATGTCCAACTCTTGCAACCCCATGGACTGTAGCTCACCAGGCTCCTCTGTCTATGGGATTTCCCAGGCAAGGGTACTGAACTGAGTTGCCATTTCCTTCTCCAGGGGATGGTCCCAACCCAAGGATCAATCCCATGTCTCTACGTCTCCTGCATTGGCAGGCGCATTCTTTACCACGAGCGCCAAACAGGAAGCCAAATTTGTGTGTTGGGTGTCAGTGAATAAGTTTTGCCAATGACACAATCTCTACTCCCTTTTCATAGATATTTTTGTCTCCTAACCCACCCTCCAAGGGCAAGGATGCAGTTGGCTGCAGTTGTGTTTATTATCATAACAGATAGAATTTTTGACTCTCCTTCTGAAGTGACACTTCATAGAGTGATGTTGCTTTTACTGATGATAAAAATGGCCCCTAATATTCTGGTGTTTGGCTTCCAGTAATAAGGATGCCATCCAAGAGTTAAAACTTCCCTGCAGGTTCAGAGTCTTCCTGAAAGAAGGAAATTTTTATTCCACCTGAGGTTGGTGCAAGAAGCTCTTTGTATTGTTTTCCTCACATTACATTCATTCTGTTTCCTGTGTGAGACGATTCACCAGTGGCTCAAAAGATGAAAGGGAAAAATCCTGACTTAAATCTTATGTTTCCTCTTAGGGAAAACAATGCAAGCTATTGATAAATCCCTCTTAGACCTAGAGAGGATGGGACCATTACTAAGTCCTGCTAGAGCCCTGTGTTTCAACGATGCCATTACTTGACTGAAATAGACGTGTTATGTAGCATATTGGGTCATCACAAACCCCCTTTTTTAGATGGTTATCCTAAAAACCTAAGGTATCTTTATTGACAGCAGTGTCCCTTTTATCTGTTTGTAAAAAGAACAGAATATATTCACTGATCTCCCCTGAACCCTATTTTGGTGAGCCTCCTTGGGAAGATGGATGTTGTACCAACTATAGTTAAGTTTTAGATCTAAACTTTAAAGGTTGGATAATATGACACCTTACTTTTTGAAAAAATTTTGGGGTATGTAATTGCTTTACAATGCTGTGTTACTTTCTGCTGTATAGCAAAGTGAATGGATATACATATACCCACTCTTTTTTAGTTTCGTTTCCCATATAGGTCATTACAGGGCATCAAGTAGAGTCCCTGTGCTATATAAGAGGTCCTTGTTAGTTATCTATTTTATATATAGCAGTGTGTATATGGGGTTTCCCTGGTGGCTCAGATGGTAAAGACTCTGCCTGCAATGCAGGAGACCTGGGTTCCATCTGTGGGTTGGGAAGATGCCCTGGAGGAAGGCGTGGCTACCCACTCCAGTATTCTTGCCTGGAGAATTCCATGGACAGAGGAGCCTGGTGGGCTGCCGTCCATGGAGTCAGACACGACTGAGCTACTAACACAACAACAACACTGTGTGTATATGTCAATTCCAATCTCCCAATTTATCCCTCTCCCCATTTCCCCCTGGGATATGTTTTTTTTTAATAAATTTTGTATGTATTGTGGTAAAATACATGCAATGTCTACAATCTTTTTTTAATTTTTATTTTATTTTTAATTGGCAGATAACTACTTGACAATATTGTGATGGTTTCTGCCATACATCAGCATGAATCAGCCATGGGTGTACATATGCCCCCTTCCTTCTTAAACTTCCTCCCTATCCCATACCTCTAGGTTGTTACAGAGCACCTGCTTTGGGTTCTCAGCATCATACAGCAAATTCCCACTGGCTATGTATTTTATATATGGTAATGTATATGTTTCAATACTGCTCTCTCAAGTCATCCCACCCTCTCTGTTCCCCACGATGAACCTAAGTCTGTTCTTCATGTTCGCATGAAAGCAAAGGGATAACATTATTTGTGTAGATCATTTTGTTTCTAAATATTTTTCAGCATCTCTAATTTTTTTCTGGAGCATTTCCTGATTTCAAAATATATTTATTAAGCATGGATTGAAGCACTGGATATCTAAAAATAAATAACATGGCACTTGCTTTTAGGTCTAAGGGAGGAAGACAGATTCCCCACCACCTCAATAGTGAAAGTTGTTCAGTTGTGTCCGATTCTTTGCAAACCCATGGACTATAGCCTGCCAGGCTCCTCTGTCCATGGAATTTTCCAGGCAAGAATACTGGAATGGGTTGCCATTCCCTTCTTCAGGGGATCTTCCTGTCCCAGGGATCGAACCTGGGTCTTCCACATTGCAGGCGGATTCTTTAACTGCCTGAGCTACCAGGGCTCATTATATAATATAATGAGGGCACCTGTAGATGTAAGATAAAGGCAGTGAAGCCACCAAGAAGGAGATGATGTATCTGGGCACATCAGAGAATGTATCTATGAAAAAGTGGCTTGTAATCAGCCTTGGAGCAGGAGTGGAAGTTTTCCAGACGGAGCCATTGACGGCTATGAGACTGAACAAAAAAGCAGCAAAATGGCCTCATTTCCCATCTAACACATTTGCTAAAACAAATGCAGAGTCATTTAAGCCACTTCCTCCAGACTCTACAGAGGGAAAAACTTAACATTTGAAGGAAAAATTAAGCAACTGATTTCCTTATTAAATCTCTGTAAAAGATGAGGCTATTATTAGTCCTGTTAGCCTGCCTGGATCTCAATTTGGCTAATTACATTCCTCCTACCTCATTTATCCCCGTAGTTTTAATTGGTTCCAGAATTCAACCACATTTCTCTTCAATCGTTGTGTTGTGCTGTTGTTTGGTATCAGACAGCTGTGATGCTCTACCACAGAGCTGAATATTTTTCAGTAATTGATGCAGTGTTTTCCATCCTAGAGGGGCAAATAAGGCAATTTGCAAAGACTTTGAGATGACAAATAATGCCTAAATGCATAGATGTATTACATTAATTATTGATAGAAATGATTACACTCATAGAATCCCTGCTCTTAGAATAACACGGAGTATCGCCTTTGGTCTGCAAAGTCACATACGCAGAGAAAAATCCTTGTCTCTGTAAGTGTTGTGTCTGGGTTGACATACACTCCAAAGCATCGATGATCTTCCTTCTGCTCTGCTGAGATCATGTTGGTTTTAATTAAATACATACTACAATGTACTAAGAACAGATGTTCATTTTCTTTTGTAATCAACTTAGAGGAAGTTGGTTGGGTCATTTACGTATATAACAACGGTCTCTGTAGCCCTTCTCCCTTCAATCACTTGTTTATATCTGACTGGGGATGACAAAGATTGAAACTCTGCAGCCAAAAGCTACTCTGAAGTCTGACATCAGTGTGTTAATGAATTCAGTCATCCTCTTAGGGACCCACATGATTGCCAGTGTGGTTGTCAAATGCCATGTTTGACACCCCTAATGGAGACTAACAATCTCTGCCATCCTTTATGGTTTTCACTTCTGGTTAGCGTTCAGGCTCAGGGTAAGTAACAATGACCTAATTAGTAGACATGTAAGCAGCTTCCTTCTCTTTTTCACAT
This sequence comes from Ovis aries, assembly GCF_016772045.2. NCBI lineage: Eukaryota > Metazoa > Chordata > Mammalia > Artiodactyla > Bovidae > Ovis > Ovis aries. The sequence continues at coordinate 49,146,377 of NC_056062.1, forward strand.
CAGAAAAATGGTTTCCTTTGCTCTTTTGATGAATGTAGTAGAACATCTGAAATATCTTCCACTGAGAATTGATGTTCCACTGGGAAAATGTGGTCATGGCCTGCTGACAGCTGTTGTTGTTATTGTTGTGCAGTCGTGTCTGACTCTTTAGGACCCCATGGAGTGTAGTCCACCAGGCTCCTCTGTCCATGGGGTTCTCCAGGCAAACATGCTGGAGGGAGTTGCCATGCCCTCCTCCAGAGGATCTTCACAACCCAAGGATCGAACCTACGTTCTTGCATCTCCTGCATTGGCAGGCAGATTCTTTACCACTAGCACCACCTAGGAAGCCCATCACAGCTCTATAGATGGGACATAATAACACTGCCTCCTCTCTGTAATCCTGTGACTTCGCAGGTCTGGGAGACAAGGAGAAAATGTTGGTGCCTGTGGACAGTGACACCGGTATTGAGTGTTTCCGAGATAGTTTTGATGTAAGGTCAGGTGGACACAACACTGAGAGAAATGTGAATGACAGCCCAGACCTGGGGCGTAGTGGGCATGTCTGGCAAAGGCAGAGAGAAGCAGGAAGCATGAATGAGGAGTACAAGCTGCTCTCCAACCAGGCTGCTGTGATGATGTGGTTGGCGGAGCAGAAAAAGCATGGAGGAGGTGATGAGTGGGCCTGACCTTGAGCAGTAGCTTTACCTTTCCATTCAGGGAGGAGAAGGATGTGTGTGTCAACAGGAAGACGTTTGCAAGAGAGAACTCTGTGCAAAGGCATGTGAGAGTGGCTTGTTGCCCCGTCTCAAAAAAAAAACCAACAGTGGTTCAGTATGATGAGGGTGAGGGGAGATGAGAGGACATAGTAGGGTGGGTAGGGTCTGGAGAGGAAGTTGTGTCTAGTTGTGGTGACTAGGGAGTGGGGCCATATATGAAGCTACACTCATTCCAAGCCTTGGGGAGCTATCATAGGACTTCAGATAGAGAAAGACTGTTGTGATCATGTTTCTGATACCAGAACAGCAGCACATATATTTGGGGTTTCCCAGGTGGTAAACAGCTCGATTGGTAAAGAATCTGCCTGCAATGCAGGAAACCCCAGTTCAATTCCTGGGTCAGGAAGATCTGCTGGAAAGGGAGAGGCTACCCACTCTAGTATTCTTGGGCTTCCCTTGTGGCTTAGCTGGTAAAGAATCCACCTGCAATGCAGAGACTTGGGTTCAATCCCTGGGTTGGGAAGATCCCCTGGAGAAGGGAAAGGCTACCCACTCCAGTATTCTGGCCTGGAGAAGTCCATGGACTGTATAGTTCAAAGAGTCGGACATGACTGAGTGACTTTCACTTTCATTTTAAGGTGGTAAAGAACCCACCTTCCAATGCAGGAGATGTAAGAGACACAACCTGAGTCGGGAAGATTCCCTAGAGGAGGGCATGGCAACCCACTCCAGTACAGGAGTCGATATCCTATGGATAGAGGAGCCTGGCAGACTACAGTCCACGGGGCCACAAAGAGTTGGACACAACTGAAATGACTTAGCATGCAGGCATGCTGTATATTGAAGTGGGGAGAGATTATAGGGAGGCAAGAGAAATGTTTTAGGGGCCTTGCTCAGTGGTTCAGCACAATAGCCAACAAGAACCAATATACCTGCTTTGTTCCTTTCCTTTATTGTTTTTCTTTGTAAAGCCTACATGCAACTGCATATTATCATCTTTACTCACTGCTGTGATGGAATGCAGAATCTGGAAAATTGATACTTTTTTAAAAATCTAAGGTTTTTTTTCTAATTGGAGTGTAGTTGCTTTACCATGTTGTGCTAATTTCTTCTGTACAACAATGTGAATCAGCCATTTGTGTACATATATCCCCTCTGTCTAGAACCTCCCTCCCACCTCCCCATTCCATCCCTGTAGGTCATCATAAAGCACCAAGCTGAGCTCCCTATGCGATAGAGCAATGTCCCATTAGCTGTCTATTTTACACATGCAAGTATATATATGTCAAAGCCACCCTTTGAATTTGTCCCACCCTCCCCTTCCCTGTGTCCACAAGTCCATTTGCTATGTCTGCGTCTCTATTCCTCCCCTACAAAATAGGCTCATCAGTACTATTTTTCTAGATTCCATATATATGTATTAATATATGATGCTTGTTTTTCTCTTTCTGACTTACTTCACTCTGTATGACAGTCTCTAGGTTCATCCACATCACTACAAATGACTCAATTTCATCCCCTTTTACAGCTGAGTAACATTCCATTGTATATATATTGTATACCGCATCTTCTTTATCCATTCATCTGTTGATGGACAGCTGGGTTGTTTCCATGTCCTAGCTATTGTAAATAGTGCTGCTCTGAACATTGGGGTACGTGTGTTTTTTGAATTATTGTTTTCTCAGGGTATATGCCCAATAGTGGGATTTATTTGTCAAATGGGGTTTTATTTTTAGTTTTTTAAAGAACCTCCATACTGTTCTCCATAGTAAACAAAGAGGAAATTGAGACAGTTTTGAGTTATAAAGTATCACCACGATATAAAAATTGTCGATGGTCACTTGAAAAATAGGGTCACAATGGGGAAGATGTAAGTGCCTGGGGACAGCAAAAATAAAATAAAATTGATTCTTCTGCAGATGAAGATTGGTATTAGTATCTTATTGAACTCACATCAAAGGTTTTAATCAATATTGTGCTTCCTTTCTACTTCCTTGCTGTCCACACCACCCCCCTCTCCAGAGGTTTAGCTAAATTAACTACTAATTAAGCCATAACATTTGAAGATGACTTGTAAGGGTTTTCTGTATTATTAACAAAATGAAAGGCGATTGATTAGGAAAATTCATTCACTCAGTGAACAAAGACTGTGTGAACAGCTGTTATCTGTACTTGTCAGCTACTGTGCTGACAATTGGCGATACCAAGATGCGAAACAGTGTCCACGCTTCTCAGAGCTGGAGCTGCGGCTTGGGAGGGGCAACTAAGGATCTGATCAAGTGAAAGTATCGAAAAGAAAGTACTGGCTTCCTCCTCCCCCAAAAAACAGAAAAGAAAAAGAAGGTACTGGATCCCAAGGTTTCACAGAGTAGTGGTCTTTAGCCCTTAACGTAAATGTTACAATGAGAATATCACTTCAGATCATTAAAGAGAATATCACTTCAAATCACTTCAAATATCATTTCAAATCATTAAATATTAAAGTGACTTGGTTGGTGGGCACTGGTGCCAAACTGCCCAAGTTCATATGCCAGTTCTACCACTTACAAGTTCAGTTTCTTCACAGGCGAAGGTGGATCCTCACACCACAAAGATAATTGTGAGGTTCACGTGGGGTAGTATCTGTGAAGCGCTCATATCAGTGCTCCCCACATTGTAGCTGCTCAGTCATTGTTACATATTGTAATTGTTAGGATCACAAGCCAGACAACTTACAATAGCAAACTGGAGAACCAAGTTCAGCAGATCACATATATTAAGAAGGAGACGTCTTCTCCAGATCTCTGTCCTCCCTCTGCAGAGGTAAACGTTCTCCCTTTGGCCATGTTTCTAGTCATGGAGCTAGCAGCTGTGAAATCAGACAACCATGAGAAAGAGATTATTGTTGTTCTTGCTTTCCAAGGGCGACATGTTGGGGTGTGGGGCCCCTAAGGAAATGACAAGGTGGAATTTAAGAACATTATCTTAAAGTACGAATCTGTGTTCCTGCATACAGCTGTGTTGTTGAGCTATTCCTGCTGCAAATGCAGATCTTGGGAAAGAGTCAGATATATACATATACATATATACATATATATACATATATACATATATATATATATATATACATGCATGCATATGTGTGTGTATGCTGCTGCTACTAAGTTGCTTCAGTCATGTCCGACTCTGTGCGACCCCATAGACGGCAGCCCACCAGGCTTCCCCCTGTCCCTGGGATTCTCCAGGCAAGAACATGGGAGTGGGTTGCCATTTCCTTCTCCAATGCATGGAAGTGAAAAGTGAAAGTGTAAAGTGAAAGTGAAGTCGCTCAGTCGTATCTGACTCTTAGCGACCCCATGGACTGCAGCCTACCAGGCTCCTCCATCCATTGATTTTCCAGGCAAGAGTACTGGAGTGGGGTGCCATTGCCTCCTCCGATGTGTGTATATGTACATATAGCTTCCCCAGTGGCTCAGCAGGTAAAGAATTGGCCTGCAATGCAGGAGACATAGGAGATGCCAGTTCAGTCTCTAGGTTGGGAAGATTCCCCTGGAGAAGGAAATAGCAGCCTACTCTAGTATTCTTGCCTAGAGAAGCTCAAGGACAGAGGAGCCTAGCGGTCTACCGTCTAAAGGGTTCCAAAGAGTCAGACACAACTGAGCACGTGTGTGTGTGTGTGTGTGTGTGTGTGTGTGTGTGTGTGTGGTTAGCCCAATCTGTTGAGCCAGTGGTGTTCTAAATTAGCCTTTTTATCCATAGTTTTACCAGGATGATTCATGCTTCTCTCAACCTCAAACCCATTTTCAGTTTGGTTCTTTAGATAATGTAACCAACCAAAATGTTTGTACTTGCTTTCAAGGCATGGGACCCTACCCACATCATCATGTCTTGGAATTTACAAACCAGTTTATAGTATGCTTCTTCTTCAGCTCAGTTGGTGAAGAATCCATCTGCAATGCAGGAGACCCCAGTTCAATTCCTGGGTCAGGAAGATCTGCTGGAGAAAGGATAGACTACCCACTCCAGTATTCTCGGGCTTCCCTTGTGGCTCAGCTGATAAAGAATCCGCCTGCAATGTGGGAGACCTGGGTTCCATCCCTGTGTTGGGAAGATCCCTTGGAGAAGGGAAAGGCTTCCCACTGCAGTATTCTGGCCTAGAAAATTCCATGAACTATATAGTCCATAAAGAGTCGGACACGACTGAGCGACTTTCACTTTCACTTTCCTCTTCAGCGCTTGTGGAGGAGCCCTGCAGGGGTAAACTTTGTGCAAAGAGGACTGATCATTGGAACCTTTGATAAAGATGGTCCTTCTCTGTGGAAACCCTGTTTCTCTATGAGCAGTCAGGGTGAGGTGGGAAGGGCACTGAGATGGATGGGGAAACATGACCTGTCTCTAGTCCTGGCTCTGACCTTGGGAAAGAACCACAACTTCCGCGGTTCAATTTCTTCATTTGTTAAATGGCAGCGGTCGACTGCGTGAACTCTGTGGTTTTACTCCATTCCAGGCCCCCGACTAATGAAAAGTGACCAGTGTTTTAATCGAAGATACAGCAGAAGGAAACCCTTAATAGAGGAATGTAGGACGATTTCAATCATTCATTCAGCTGGCATTTCTTGAAAGCCTAGTACAGGCCTGTATCAGGTACATGCTCCGAACGTGGTGGTAGCAAGCATAGGTCTCTACACTTACGAAGTGTATATTGTAATGAGGGAGACAGACAACAAAGAAATTAGCAAAGTAATTCCGATTGTTAGAAGTACCCTGAAGGAAATAACTGAGGAAGCACAGAACAAAGAGCAGAAGTAGACTCAAAGGGCTAGAGAGAGTGATCACGTGGTTTCGTATCTTCTCCCCTCCCCCACCACCCCATACATCTTCATCACAACCAGAATGAAGAGTCTGCCCCAAAGGAAAAAGGAAGAGACGTTTCGGAGAGTGCAATCCACCATCAAAGACCTCCCCAGGAAGAAAAATAATTGAGATTTTTAACACAACCACCAGGCCTAAATATGCACCCACTAACAATCAGTAGGAGATTTATAGCTGTTTTGGGAAGCTATGGTTTTACAGCACACAGACAGTGTTGGTTCTGTCCTATATCTCAAAGCATGCCTGGTCCCCAAAGAGCTTTTGAAATGAAGTATACGACCCATATACAATGTGCCAGCCAATGCAAGCGAGCTGTTTTCTGAAATCCAAGGTTGTTGTGAGAGTCACAGAATATACTCTTCAGTGAGTAGGCCCTTGTAAACTTGACCTACCTGGCAGATGTGAGTTACTGTTATGCCTGTTACTAATTATGGATGGCTTCTGCAGGCACCGTCCACTTCTAAATGTTCTGCTTGGCTCTGAGAGTAGCTCTGTTCTTTCTGCTTCCATCTTCCTTTGCACACATCAGACTAACCTTCCTTAGGATTCTACTCACAGCATCACGAAGTTGAGGTCTGCCTTTTGTGGCTCATACAGATATTGGTGTCTGACTTGCCCACTGGGTCCCAGGAAACTGCTTAGCATCACAAATCAGAAAACACCACATCTCGACGGCATCCAGGCAGGGGAAAGGCAGCCACTTCTGTACCATACTAACGTAAGACCAGAATGAATGTATGTCTCAGTTTGGGTCACATGTTTCTTCAGGAAAAAAATAAATGAAAGATGAAAACAAGGAAAAAATAAACCCAAAGAAAGTGAGTGTTTTTCTAAATCCTCTATTGAGTTAGTAAGGGACTTCAGGAGAAATAAGAAACCAGAGTGAAGGAAACAGAAAGGCAAACCCAGTTAGTAAAGCAGAAATGCTATTAAAAGAACTGAAAAATCACTAAAACATCCTACCTGGGCAATTTTCCTGGTGCTAACCTTGTCAGTGGGCCTCCCAGGCGGCTCAGTGGTAAAGAATCGACCTGCCAAGCAATAGACAAGGGTTTGATCCCTGCGTCAGGAATACCCCCTGGAGAAGGAAATGGCAACCCACTTGCCTGGGCAATCCAATGGATAGAGGAGCCTGGCGGGCTACAGTCCATGGGGTGGGGTCCCAAAGAGTCAGAAACAACTTAGTGACTAAACAGCAGCAACCTTTTCAGGAGTTTCAGTGCAAGTTACACACGAGCCAAGAAACTTCAGGTAGCAGTGTTTCTGAGTCTGGCTATATACAGCCTTCAATTTGACCTCACTACATCTTCCACACCAGCGACCACTTCTGCTCTCAAACATAGTCTTCTAATATGAGCTCCAAAACCATGAAATCGAATGAATTCTGTCTGCAGTTCCCTGCATGTCACTGTCATATGTCAGAATATATATGTTGATCAGAAGCATCTAAATCTATGTAGTAATTATTTCATTATTTTTGACATTTCATAATGCTCCTAAGCAGATGACAGAGGATGAGATGCCTGGATGGCATCACCAACTCGATGGACATGAGTTTGAGTGAACTCTGGGAGTTGGTGATGGACAGGGAGGCTGTGATTCATGGGGTCACAAAGAGTCGGACATGACTGAGCGACTGAAATGAACTGAACTGAACAAATGCTCCTAAATAAAAATCTTCAGATGACAACAGATGTTTGAACTGCCAAATGATGTTTCATATCATAGTTTTATTAATTTATTTTCTTCGTTTATATTTGAATCTTTCTTTTAGGCTTTCTTTTTAATTAACTTTTATTGGTGTATGATTGACTTACAATGTTGTGTTAGGTTTTGCTATATAGCCAAGTGAATCAGTTATGCACTCTCTTTTAGATCCTTTTCCCATATAAATCATTACAGAATATTGAATAGAGTTCCTTGTACTATACAGTAGGTCCTTATTAGTTATCTATTTCATATACAGTAGTATCATAAATTAAACAACAACTGGTATGCTCCTACACTGTTGGTGGGAATGCAAATCGGTGCAGTCACTATGGAAAACAGTATGAAAGTGTTTTCCATACAGTATAGAACTCAAAAAACCAAAAATAGAACTATCACATGATCCAGCAATCCCACTCCTGAGCATAGTTCCAGCAAAGAGGAAAATTCTAGTTCAAAAACATACATGCACCCCAGTGTTCATAGCAGCACTATTCACGTTAGGCAAGACATGGAAGCAACCTAAATGTCCATCAACAGGTGAATGTATAAAGAGGATGTGGTGTGTCTTGGGTGGCCCTGCCCAGTATGGCTCATAGTTTCATTGAGTTATGCAAGCCCCTTCACCACAACAAGGCTGTGATCCATTTAGGGGATATATAGGTAGATAGATATGCATGCTAAGTTGCTTCAGTCATGTCTGACTCTTTGGAACTCCATGGACTGTAGCCTTCCAGGCTCTTCTGTCCCTGGGATTCTCCAGGCAAGAATACTGGAGTGGGTTGCCATTTCCTACTCCAGGGGATCGTCCCAATCCAAGGATTGAACCCACATGTCTTATGTCTCCTGAATTGGCAGGTGGGTTCTTTACCACTAGCACCACCTATATATATATAATATATATTACTTAGCCATAAAAATAATGAAATAAGGCCATCTGCAGCAACATGGATGGACCTAGAGATTATCACACAAAGTAAATGGACTAAGACAAATATCATATAATATCATTTATATGTGGAATCTATAAAAATGATACAAATGAACTTTTTTAGAAAACAGAAATAGACTCACAGACATAGAAAACAAACTTATGGTTACCAAAGGGGAAAGGGGCGGTGGAGGAATAAACTGGGAATTTGGGTTTAACTGATGCACACTACTTATGTATGAAATAAATAGACAACAAGAATTTACTGTATAGCACAAGAAACTGTATTCAATGTTGTGCAATAAACTGTAATGGAAAAGAATCTGAAAAAGAATTCTGTAAGGTCTTACAGAAAACTTGAACTAACTTTTTGGCCAACACAATTTTATAAAACTGAATCATTTTCCTGTACACCTGAAACTTTATAAATCAACTAATACTTTAATTGAAAATAAATAAAGTATCTGGGAGAATGTGGGAGGAAAAACACCTGGTATCATACCTGGCGTGTAATAAGCAGTTCAGTGTTTGAATGAAAACTGTTAAGTAGAGTCTTCATTTCTAAGAGGATCATTGTAATCTAGTCCCCACACTAACACTGAACATGATCCAGAAATCATATGCTTTGTTTGTGAACTGGAAAAATGTTCTGGAGGATGCTTGCAGTTAGAAAAAGTTAATCACAACCCACTTTTAGTGTGTTTGGGAGAAATGTTTTAATACCATTGAGGATTAGATCATTTAATGGGAGAATAAACAGGGATACCATATACTTGATGTATCTCCCCATCCCACCCTCAAGACAGCGCTTCACCTCCATTATGCCTATTTATCCTCCAGGCCCAGAGTTTTGACCTGAGGGAATTTTCTGCAACCTAAATTTGCATCACATCTCATTTTATACACTCATAGCACCAAGTCCGGGGGCCTTGAAATACTAACCTTGCAGAGGGTGCTACTCAGAACACCTCAAAGATGGGGCCTCTTTCACTGTTCACACAATTATAATTTTATATCTATTTGGTTCATTACTCGATTAATGCCTATTTTCCACATTAGACTATACAACGCTTGAGGACAGGATCATGAAAGATTGCTATTTTAGCAGAGCATCTGGCCAGAGCAGAGCACTCAGTGGATATTTCTTGAACAAATACTGCATGAAGTAGTTTTTGTGTTCACGACTTTTGTGACACATTAGTCATTTCAAGCAATCAAAACAGCAGCCTTTACATCTCGTAAATTATGAGCTAGTATTTTCATTGAAATGCTCCTCTCTGCATGATGGTTGGGGATGGTCCACTCTGGTCCATGTGGAGATAAAGTCCAAACCTCAAATACTCTTCTCTTTCCCAAGACAAACTTTTTTTTTTTCTGTTTCATTAAGGCTTATTAAAGGATGTTGAATATAGCTCCCTGAGCCACACAGTGAGTGTGTGTGTGCACGCTCAGTTGTGTCTGACTCTTTGTGACCCCAGTGGACTGTAGCCCACCAGGCTCCTCTGCCCATGGGATTTTCGGGCAAGAATACTTGACTGGGTTGCCATTCTTTCTTCAGGGGATCTTCCTGACCCAGGGATTGAATCCACGTCTCTTGCAGCTCCTGCACTGGTAGGCGAATTCTTTACCCCTGAGCCACCTAGGAAGCCCATGCTGGGCCTATAAACAGACCCTTGCTGTTTACCCATCTCTATATATAGTAGTTTGCATCTGCTAACCCCAAGCTCCTAATTCATCCCTCCCCCTCCCCAGCAACCATAAGTCTAGGGCAAACATGTTAACCAATATCCCTAAACCAGTTTCTCCTCTAATATATAAAAGTTAATTGTCCTTCCCCCTATAAATCTTATTTTCACCCAAAGGTATATGTGACCTTTACAGATTATAATGAAGTTAAAATTGAAATGAACAAAAAGAGAGCATTGAACTTGGAGCTCCTCTCCCTGGTAGCTCCATGCAGCAAGCTCCCATGACTCTGGAGAATTCAAAGCAAGGAAGGTTGATGAGCTCTGGGACATTGGTCTCTGAGACAGAGAAAGACTTCTCCTTTCAATTTTATTAGAGAAATACTTTTTTCAAAATGATTTCATAGTATGAATATTGCCCCCAACTATGTCCTCTGTCACTTCTCTGACAAGGGTAATCAGTATACAAGGACGCCTCTTCCAAAAGACTGCAAATACTCCAGATTCTCCAGTATATTTGGAGCCGACTGATGGCTGACATCACACCTTCCACCTTAGGGGAGGGAGGTGGGGGGGGGGGGGGGGGGGTTCAGGATGGGGAACACATCTACACCCATGGTGGATTCCTGTCAATGTATGGCAAAACCAATACAGTATTGTAAAGTAAAATAAATAAATAAAAATTTTAAAAAAATAAGAGCAACAAAAAAAAATTTAGAAACAGATGCCATTCTTACAGTGTAATCTTTCTTTTAAAAGAAATACCACTATATAGGAATGACTTTTTTTCAGTTATCTATTGCCACAATAATGCTTCATAATAAATAATCATAATACATTGGTGGCCTACAATAATAAACATTTTTAAATTAGAAGTGATTTACAATGTTGTGTTAGTTTCAAGTGGACAGCAAATGATTCAGTGATATATATATGTATATATACATATACATATATTCTTTTTCAGATTCTTTATGTATATTATTTTTCAGATTCTTTAAATATATATATGTACATATATGTATATATACACACACATATATTCTTTTTCAGGTTCTTTATATACACACATATATATATATATACACACACACACATATATTCTTTTTCAGATTATTTTTCCTTATAGGTTATAACAAAATATTGAATACAGTTCTTTGTGCTATATAGTAGGTCCTTATTGGTTATCTATTTTATATATAGTAGTGAAAGTGTGAAAGTGTTAGTCACTCAGTCGTGTTCAGCTCTTTGTGACTCCATGGACTATGCCTCGCCAGGCTCTCCTGTCCATGGGATTCTCCAGGCAAGAGTACTGGAGTGAGTCGCCATTCCCTCCTCCAGGGGATCTTCCCGACCCAAGGAAGAAAACTGGGTCTTCTGCACGGCAGGCAGATCCTTGACCATCTGAGCCGCCCAGGAAGCCCTGTAAGAGCATGGGTATATGTTACTCCCAAAGTTTTAATTTATCCCTCCCTGCTATGTCCCTTTGGTAACCATACATCTGTGGGTCTATTTCTGTTCTGCATGTAAGTTCATTTATATAATTTTTATTTTTTTAGATTCAACATATAAGCGATGTCATTTGTCTGTCTGGCTTACTTCACTTGGGATGATAATCTCTAGGTCTATCCATGTTGCTTCAAATGGCACTATTTTTCCTTTTCTATGACTGAGTTATACTCTATTGTGTGTTATCCTCCATTTTTTATGGCTGGGTTATACTCCATATATGCTCCACATCATCTTTGTACATTCATCTGTTGGTAGATATTTAGGTTGCTTCCATGTCTTGGCTATTGTAAATAATACTGCAATGAACATTCAGGTGCATATATATTTTTGAGTTGCGATTTTCTCCACATATATGCCTAGGAGTGGGGTTGCAGGATCATATGGTAGCTCTGGTCTGTTTTTTTCCTTACAAAAAGGAGCAAACAGGAAAGAAAGAATCGGCTAATCACTTTTCCAAAGATATTGGCCTCCATTTATTATTTTTCTTTATATTTTTTGTTAGTCTCTCAGTCATGTCCAACTCTTTGTGACCCCAATGACTCTAGCCTGCCAGGCTACTGTGTCCATGGAATTCTCCAGGCAAGAATACTGGAGTTGGTAGCCATGCCCTTCTTCAGGGGATCTTCCCAACTCAGGGATTGAACCCTGGTCACCTGCATTGTACATGGATTCTTCACCATCTGAGCCATCAGGGAAGCCCATTATATCTTTTGCTGTCAAGCATATCTTGGCATCCATTACTATGAGTACAGTTACATCACTCTTTTAATTTTTGTCAGTGGGACAAAAACAGTAAAATTCCCTTGGCTTAATATCATTCTCACCCTGACTCCTACTTGGATGGTTTTCACCTATAGAGTCAAGCTCCTGGAGAGCCTAGCTTCTAGGTAAGGCAATGCCAAAGAATGTTCAAACTACCACACAATTGCACTCATCTCACAAGATAGCAAAGTAATGCTCAAAATTCTCCAAGCCAGGCTTCAACAGTACATGAACCATGAACTTCCAGATGTTCAAGCTGGATTTAGAAAAGGCAGAGGAACTAGAGATCAAATTGCCAACATCTGTTGGATCATGGAAAAAGGAAGAGAGTTCCAGAAAAACATCTACTTCTGCTTTATTGACTATGCCAGAGCCTTTGACTGTGTGGATCACAACACACTGTGGACAATTCTTCACGAGATGGGAATACCAGGCCTCCTGGGAAATCTGTATGCGGGTCAAGAAGCAACAGTTAGAACCAGACATGCAACAATGGACTGGTTCCAAACCCGGAAAGGAGTACATCAAGGCTGTATATTGTCACCCTGCTTATTTAACTTACATGCAGAGTACATCATGTGAAATGCTGGGCTGGATGAAGCACAAGCTGGAATCATGATTAAAGGAAGAAATATCAGTAACCTCAGATATGCAGATGATACCACCCTTATGGCAGAAAGTGAAGAAGAACTAAAGAGCTTCTTGATGAAAGTGAAAGAGGAGAGTGGAAAAAGCTGGCTTAAAACGCAACATTCAGAAAACGAAGATCGTGGCATCTGGTCCCATCACTTCATGGCAAATAGATGGGGAAACAATGGAAACAATGAGAGACTTTATTTTCTTGGGCTCCAAAATTACTGCAGATGGTGACCACAGCCATGAAAGCTATGACCAACCTAGACAGCATATTAAAAAGCAGAGACATTACTTTGCCAACAAAGGTCCATCTAGTCAAAGCTTTGGTTTTTCCAGTAGTCATGTATGGATGTGAGAGTTGGACTATAAAGAATGCTGAGTGCTGATGCTTTTGAACTTTGGTGTTGGAGAAGACTCCTGAGAGTCCCTTGGACTGCAAGGAGATCCAACCAGTCCATCCTAAAGGAAATCAGTCCTGAATATTCATTGGAAGAACTGATGCTGAAGCTGAAACTCCAATACTTTGCCACCTGATGTGAAGAACTGATTCATTGGGAAAAACCCTGATACTGGGAAAGATTGAAGGCAGGAAGAGAAGGGAACAACAGAAGATGAGATGGTTGGATGGCATCATCAACTCGATGGACACGAGTCTGAGTAAGCTCCAGTAGTTGGAGATGAACAGGGAAGCCTGGCATGCTATAGTCCATGGGGTGGCAAAGAGTCAGACATGACTGAGCAACTCAACTGAAACTAAGGTGAGTAGGGGTACCTTATTTGCACCTGAGATGCTTTGTGGGGAGAAGGAATATCTTGTGAAGAAGCCAATCAGAGATCAGAGCAGATCATCACAGTCTGAAGAGACTTATCAGAGAAGGTTCAGAAGCAAGGAAACAGAGGTGAGGAAACAGGTGAGACTGAGAAGGATGAAGGCTTAGGGATAGGATGTCCTTTTAACATATCATCCATTTTATTCTGAGAATGAAAGGAGGTGCTGTGAATAATTCACCAGAACAAGAGCCACAGGTTTGAAAAAACCCCAGGAGATAGTGAAGAACAGGGAAACCTGGCATGTTACAGTCCATGGGGTTGTCAAGAGCTGGACATGACTGAGCAACTGAACAGGAAGAGCCATAAACCTGAGCTCTCTCTGGCCAGGATGCCTGGTCACCATCAGAGGGAAAGGAATCCTGCAGACTCCTCTATGGTGAAGACCTTATCTTTCTGTCCTTCTTTGTCTATACGTCCACTGTTGACCAACTTCTCTCTGATGATCACGTCAGTTCCTTCTGTGTTTAGTTAAAGAAGTACCTTCCACCAGCTGTGGTCTAGTCTTGCCTTTGCATTTTGCACCACTTGTCTTTAAGACAGTGGTGCAAAGGCCTTCCCTCAAAGCTCAGTTGGTAAAGAGTCTGTCTGCAATGCAGGAGACCCAGGTTCGATTCCTGAGTCAGGAAGATCCCGTGGAGAAGGAAATGGCCTGGAGAATCCCATGGACAGAGGAGCTTGGCAGGCTACAGTCTATGGGGTCGCAAGAGTCAGACACGACTGAGCGACTAACCACACACAATCTTTAAGGTGACATGCTTGAATATCCCTGAATGGGACCAGTTGCGTGTTCATTTTATAATGTAGCTATTTGAGGGGAACAAACTGATTAATACATCGTCTATTCCCGAGTTTTTGAAGAGTATCCTCTAATGCAGTAATTCACATTTTTTTTGCATTTATTAGAAAGACATCTATCAAAAAAGAGGTATTATTTTTCAAAGTTTTGGAACCTCATATCAAGCAGTTTTCCTGCTTGGAAGAGAGAAAGCATGGGTGCCCTCTTTGATATCCCAATCTAAAGCTGACATGTCTCTGGGTAGATATTCTTAAGTATTTAAAATGTGATAAAAATCAGTCATAAAGGCAGAGAATCACTACATAAGTTGTGGTGTGTAAATTATGGTCCAGTTTGTTGTATAGCTGTTGTAATTGTCAAAAGCAAAGAGAAATGATGAACAATCATCATCTCATGAGAAGAGATCTGTCCAGATTATATTTATGTCCTCTATTATCCTATCTTTCAACCATTTCTTTTTCAACTAACATCTTACTTAAGGAAATAAGCTTCAATTATCTGAAACAAGTACACACAATGCCAGGTAAGGAAGAAACATCCATCTGTTTTCTTTTTTGTGATTTTTTTTAACCTTCCTGATTTTGAGTCAGAATTTAAATTGACTTTCCCCTCCAAGTTTATAAAGATATGTTGTCTTTTAAATTCTTGGTCCATCTAGAATTCATCCTGTGACAAGTGGATCCAGATCTTCGTTTCCATATGGTGACCCTTTATCCTAATAATGAGACATTTGTCATATATAAAGACCTATAAGTGATGGGGTTGTTTTTTATTCTTCCATTGGTCTGTCTATTCAGGTGCTTATATCACACTGATTCAATTATGAAGGCATCATAGGTTGTTTTAACATCTGGTTGGGTTAGTCCCATTTTTTCTCTCTTCTTTCTTAAAATTTTCATGGATCTCCTTGGTTATTTTCTTTTCCAAATAGGTTTTAGAATCAGCTAGTTTCATTTCTTTCAGCTGATTGATATTTTTTATTAGGATTATGTTAATTTCATAAATTCAGTTAGGAGGAATGACAGCTTTCTGTTGCCATGTATGCTGATCCCAAGTGTATGAGATGTTTTTACATCTATTAACTTTTATTTTGTGTCCATCAGAAATGTCTTAAAGTTTTCATATAACTTCCCACATTTCTCATTAAGTATTGTCTTTGGGAGTATTATTCTAAATGGGGTCTTTTCTTTCATTGTATCTTCTATCTTGTATTTAAATACAAAGACTGTTGATTTCTATTCATTGATGTTACCGCTTACTGAATTCTCTCATTGTTTGTAATGTTTTTTCTGTTGAGTCTCTTGGGTTTTCTAGATAAAGACTCTTACATAAATGTAGTATTAGATTTATCTCCTTCTTTTCAGTTTTTATTTCTAATTTCTTCTCCTTGTCTAATTTTGTTAAATAACAGTAGTAATAGTGGGTATTTATCTAATCTGTAATGTTAGCAGGGATGCTGTTTATGTTTCTCTATAAATTTTGATACCAGTTTTTGGCTGATATGGATGATGGATAAATGGATGGCTGGATAAAGATATAGAGATACATTTTTATATCAAAAAAGTAGCTATCAATTTTTACTTTAATTTTTTAATGAAAAATTAGTTTCTGAACTTAGAGAATTACCTTTTCTGGATTTATGGAAATGATCATGTTTTCCTTAAGTCTGTAAATATGATAAATGGTATTAATATATTTCCTAATACCAATCTTTCTGTATTTCCTGACTAATCTCTACTGAGTCATGACATTTTATTATTTTAATGTGTTTCCAGAATCTGCCTGCAATGCAGGAGACCCAGGTTCAATTCCTGGGTTGGGAAGATCCCACGTAGAAGGAAATGGCAACCCGCTCCAGTATTCTTACCTGGAGAATCCCAGGGATAGAAGAGCCTGGCAGGCTACAGTCCATGGAGTCACAATAGTCAGACACAACTTAGCGACTGAACCACTGCTGCTGCTGCTGCCGCCAAGTCGCTTCAGTCGTGTCCGACTGTAACCACTACCAGAGTCTAATTGCTCCAATTTGGTAGAGGATTTTTATATTTCTAGGCATAAGTTCTGTTAAGCTCTATTTTCTTTTTTGTGCAGTGCTTGCCACATTTGAGTATGCTGGTTTTGCAGACATCATGTAAAGAATTTGGAAGGGTTCTTCATTTTTCTGTGTCTTGGAGAAGTATAAATTACATGGGAACTAGATGCTCTTTAATGATATGGTAAAATTCCCAGCAAGCTTGATGGATTGCTTTCTCCATGCCAAACACTGCTTGGCCACTGGTGGTGAATGATAAAGAGGTGAATGAATGATCATCCTGGCCTTCAAGGAACTCATGGTTTAATGGACATGATAAGCATGAAAATAATCAGTACAAAATGGAGTTGTGAGTTTCTATCATAAAAGCATAAAGAATGGTTTCTTTTTTATTTATTTTTAATTGAAGGATAATTGCTTTACAGTATTGTGTTGGTTTCTGCCATACATCAATATGAGTCAGTCATAGGTATACATGTCTTTTCCCTCTTGAACCTCCCTCCCATCTCCTACCCCATCCCACCCCTCTAGGTTGTTACAGAGATCGGATTTGAGCTCAGTGTGTAATACAGCAAATTCTTACTGGCTATCTGTTTTACATATGGTAATATATACGTTTCAATGCTACTCTCTCAATTCATCCCATCCTCTCCTTCCCCCACTGTGTCCACAGTCTGCTCTTTATGTCTGTATCTCTTTTGCTGCCCTGAACGTAGCTTCATCAGTACTATCTTTCTAGAACCTAGAGCCTGTTATAGAGAGAAGTAAGTCAGAGAAAAACAAATATCATATATTAATACATGTATATGAAATCAAAAAAGAACGTTTTCTTAAAGAAAACAGTGAACTATGCTCAGCCAATGCTTATGATTTTATTTTTATTGGAGTACAGTTGATTTACAGTGTTCTATTCAGGTATACAGCAAAGTGAGTCAGTTATAGAGTTACAAATGTAGAAATAAACATAGTTACCAGGGGTGTAAGGGGGGAGGGATAATTTGGAAGATTGAAACTGACATGTACACACTACTATATATATAATAGATAAGTGATAAGAACCTCCTGCATAGCACAGGGAACTCTACTCTGCTGCTGCTGCTGCCAAGCCGCTTCAGTCGTCTCCGACTCTGTGTGACCCCAGAGACGGCAGCCCACCAGGCTCCCCCGTCCCTGGGCTTCTCCAGGCAAGAACACTGGAGTGGGTTGCCATTTCCTTCTCCAATGCATGAAGGTGAAAAGTGAAAGTGAAGTCGCTCAGTCGTGTCTGACTCTTAGCGACCCCATGGACTGCAGCCTACCAGGCTCCTCAGTCCATGGGATTTTCCAGGCAAGAGTACTGGAGTGGGGTGCCATTGCCTTCTCCGGGAACTCTACTCAGTACTCTGTAATGGCCTATTTGGAAAAAGAATATAAAAATGAGTGGATATATGTGTATGTATAAATGATTCACATGAAGTCTTAAAATGCGCCTGCTCTTGGGAGAGATGAAACATCTTTTTTGTTTACACTTGTAAAGAAACAATTGATGCACATCTGTTCCAGATGGTAATTTTAGTAGAAAGAAACAGTGAAGAGTATAAGATCCCTATCTCCATGATAGTGAGACTTGAAGTGATCCCAAAAGGGAAAGAAAGGGCTGTCAACAGTAAACATTGTCAAATTTACTCATTTGCCTGGGTTTCTACCCATAAGGCAGTGAATAGATTGTTGTTTATTTACTCAGTCATGTCTGACTCTTTGCAACCCCATGGACTGGCAGCACACCAGGCTTCCCTGTCCTTCACCATCTCCTGGAGTTTACTCAGACTTATGTCCACTGAGTTAGTGATGCCATCCAACCATCACATCTCTCTTGCCCCCTTCTCCTCCTACCTTCAATCTTTCCTAGCATCAGGGTCTTTCCCATTGAGTCAGCTCTTTGCCTCAGGTGGCCAAAGTACTGGAGCTTCAGCTTCAGTGTCAGTCCTTCTAATGAATATTCAGGGTTGATTTCCTTTGGGATTGACTGTTTTGATCTCCTTGTAATCCAAGGGACTGTCAAGAGTCTTCTCCAGCATATTGAGCATTTATATGCATCAGCTCATCCCAGTGTCTCAAACAGATTTGAAGCATCTTGTTTCTTTTTGTTTTTAATAAAGTATTTGGCTTTTTTGTTTTTATTTTTCATTTATTTATTTGTTTCGTTTTGACTACACTGTATCTTCTTGCTCTACGTGGACTTTGTCTAGTTGCGGCAAGCCAGGGCTACTCTTCGTTGGAGTGCTTGGGCTTCTTAATACCACGGCTTCTCTTGTTGCAGAGCACAGCCTCTAGGTGATGGGGCTTCAGAAGCTGTGGCACACAGGCTTAGCTGCTTCATGGCACATGGAACCTTCCCAGACCAGTGATCAAACCCATGTACCCTGCTTTGGCAGGCAGCTTCTTAACCACTGGACCACTGGGGAAGGTCTCTTTTTCTAAAAAAATTATCTTGTTTCTTCACCAGTGTTTGTCTGCCTTGCTCTCTTTCATTCTTTCATTTTCTCTCACCTTATGCTCTCTATTTTCTCTATTTCACTCTTCTTGTAAATGTAATAGAATTATACAGAAAAACACACACACAGAGAATGAACACTTGGTTAATTTTCACAAATTAAATACACTCATGTAACCACTGGCCCTTCAACCATCCTCCAATGAATACTCTCCTGACTGACCGGTTTTTACCTTCATGTAAGTAGAATCGTATAGTATATACTCTTTTTTGTATTTGGTTTATTTTGTTCAATATTATGTTTGTGAATTTCAGCCATGTTGATATATGTTCTCATGGTAGTATAATATTACATTGTATAAATACAATACAATTTATTTATCTGTTCTTACATGCGTAGTTTTCAGTTTGGAGCTATTATAAATTCTCATTCTGCTGTAAGCATTCTTGTCCATGATTTTTCATTATCCTCCTCCTGGATATATACCTAGGAGTGGGATTACTAAGCCATAGAATAGGCAGATGTTCACCTTTACAGGTACTGCCAACAGGTTTCCCAAAGTGGTTATGCTCATTTACACCCCCCAGGAGCAGACAGAGTTCCATTTGCTCTAGTCTGAGCCACCAGGGAGGCCCAATATCTTCATCAATACTTGCTAATTCCTAATATTATTGTTTTAGACATTCTGTGCAAACCACACAGGAAAGTTACAGTGCTTAGTAAAGCTTTGGCTAATTTGGATGATAGGACTCTCCTTTTAAAAAATAAATAAAAGGAAGAGAAAGTTTTTAAGTGGTCAAAGATTTCATTCATTCAGAGGGTAAAATCAACCTAGTGAGGTCAATTTTGATTCCAGTCAATACTGGGCAAAGTCCTAATATTATCATAATGCACTTTTTAAACTTAAAAATGTTTTCCAGTTGTAATGTTGCAGCTTTATTCTACAAAAAGGGCATGAAGGATTTCCAAAAACCCTGACAGCAAACCCTGGACTTGAAAGCTTAATATTAAATGTTTTTCAGAACTGAAGAAAGATACAGAGAACTCAACATAATATAATCATAGTTCTAATAAATGACATCTCTAGGGGTGTGGAATAATAATTGTTCCACATACATAATGCAAGGTAATGAGCCAAAGAATAGTTTGTGAATTACAGAGAAAACAGTGGGTTGAACTGGAGTAATTACTGAAAAATTAAAGAAGTCAATCAAAAAGTCAATAATTGATAAAGAGGACTTAAGCAGAGCAGAAAAAAGAGACATTGTATTTATAGAGACTGGAGAATTCCTGGTAAATTAAAGATCATAACAGGGGGAGTTGCAAAAAAATGTGCAGTTTAAACTGTAGCAAGTCTGCTCCACTATGATCCCTGCCCTTTCACAAAATTTCCCCAGGTAAGAGTGACAAGCAACGCTAGCCACCAAAGCAAATACTGTGCACATCCTCCTTTTATATGGGGAGGGAAGAAAATGGAAACGAGAGAGAGAAGCAGAGGAGTTGGAGTGATCTGAAATGGTTTCTAATGAATATTTTAATTTTTTAGTGCAAACTAGCACCAGAATGTATTCAGACATAAGAGCTAAAAAGATAGGAAAATTAGGTTTTATTCTATCCTATTCATTCTTAAAGTGTTAACCATAATATAACATGCACTTTCTCCTTTAGTAGCACTCACCGGTCTTTTGTTTGTCTTTATGCCCCATAGACAATTTACTCAGAGAAAGCAGGGACCTTTGACCTCTGTTCCCCATCACTTATCATAGCACCTGAGCTACTCAATAAATATTGCTTGAACACATGAATGAACAAGCAAACAAGCAGGGACCCACTCTAAGTTAACACTTTGTTTTCTACTGACTAATTCCCAAATCTTATCTTTCATATCTTGTTTTAAAATAAAAGGGAACATGTTAAGATCTAGTTCCAGTATTCCAGATTTCTTGTCCAAAAGGAAAATTTTGCCTGAAGGATTCCACAGAACAGGAGAGAGAATGAGGCCAACTCTGTCCTTGGGCAAGGTCAGGAAAGGGCATGAAGGATTTCCTAAAACACTGAGAGCAAACCCCAAGAGCAAATCCTGGATTTGAAAGCTTAATATTAAAAGTTTGTCAGAACTGAACAAAGATACAGAGAAATTGACATAAAAGAAAAAAAACCCTTGAATACAGTTTTCTTTAATTAATGGTAAAAGATAATAATAAGAGAAAACAGAAAAGAAAAAGCTGTTACAATTAAGTGACTCGAAGGTATATCACCATAAGGACAAACTGTACAATATTTTATACGCAGGAGAAAACTTAGGATCAGCAATGCTTGAGACCCAGAAGGGAAGATGGGATAAGATGGATTCTTCTAAAATGAAAATAGATTCCTTAAAGAGGAAGGATTGGACAGACTTCTGCAAAATGTGATAATAGTAATGCTCATCACCGTGAGAAGTTAGTGAAGATAAGCTTCTTGGATTTAAGCTAGATCCCTGAACCTGGGTCTTTGCAAATTGCACAGCTGCCAATGCATCAGCCGGGTTTTATTTTAACAACATTTACAATTTCCCTTTCAGTTGAAGCAAGGCTGGGGGACCATCTGAACAGATAATGAAATAACTGTGAAAGTTCAGAGCATGCTGAACAAAACAAAATATGTTTTGCCTGATTTATGCAAACTAAACATATTGTCAAGGTTTTGAAGCAGTCCGTCCAAAATATGCACAAAATACAGCATTTTTCTCAAGTAGCCTGGCAGCAGACGAATTAAATGGAAATATGCCTCTGAAATGGTTTAATCAGATTGTATAGATGTGTTGAACATTTTGATAGTTTCATGATCCAAACTTATGAATAATGTCTTTTCCTTAAGGAATACCCTATCAAGTTCACCCTAAAACCACAACTCTTGCTCCTTATTAATGGAATTCTTCCATTACAGATTCTAGAAGCATCTTTAATTTTGAAACCTCTGCTAAAGGAAAAGTGAAATTAAATACATTGCTGGCTCCTTTCCCCATGGAAAACAAACCAGATCAATAGTGGCCCTCTGTGACTATTGATTTCACATAGAGAAAGTCCAGGTCTTTGTATGTCTGAGAAGGGCTTTTCTACCACTGTCCCACCCCCACCCCCACCCCCACCCCCACCCCCCGCTTTTCGTGGCTGCAGCAAAGAGGTCAATGAATTCTGCAAATATCTAGAGTTGGAGAATTCTTTTCCAAAATATTTTGTTGGAGTACAGTTGATTTCCAATGTTGTGTTAGTTTCTGCCATATAGCAAAATGAATCAGTTACACGTATACATATATCCATTCTTTTAGATTCTTTTCCTGTATAGATCATTACGGAATATTGAGCAGAGCTCCTTGTTCTATACAGTGGGTCCTTATTAGTTATCTATTTTATATATAGTAGTGTTTATATCTCAGTCCCAATCTATCCCTCTCTTCCCCCCTGGCAACTGTAAGTTTGTTTTCTACATCTGTGACTCTATTTCTGTTTTGTAAATAAGCTCATTTATACCATTTTTTTAGATTCCACACATAAGTGATATCATGTGATATTTGTCTTTCTGTCTGACTCACTTCACTCAGTTTAGCAGTCTGTAGGTCCATCCTTGTTGCTTCATGTGGCATTATTCCATTCTTTTTATGCTGAGTAAAAAAATATATATGCTCCTTTTATATATCAGGAATCCCCAACCTCTGGGTCATGGACTGGTACCTCCTGTCAGATCAGTCATGGCATTAGATTAGAAATAAAGTGCACAATAAATACAATGTGCATGAATCATCCCCAAGCCACCCCCTTTACTCTTAATCTATGGAAAAATTGTCTTCCATGAAGTCATCTCCTGCTGCCAAAATGGCCGGGGACCACTGGTATATATGCACCACATCTTCATCCATTCATATGTCAATGGACATTTAGGTTGCTTCCATGTCCTGGCTATTGTAACTAGTGCTGCTATGAACTTTGGGGAACATGTCTTTTTGAATTATGGTTTTCTCTGGGTATATGCCCAGGAGTGGGATTAGTTATATGGTATCTCTGTTTTTAGTTTTTTAAGGAACCTCCATACTGTTCTCCATAGTGGCTGTCCCAATTTACATTCCCACCAAATGTGTAGGAGAGTTCCCTTTTCTGCACACCCTCTCCAGCATTTGTTTGTAGACTTCTCCATGATGGCCATTCTGACTGGTGTACAGAGTTGGAGAATTCTTAAACCCAACTGCCATATATTCTAGTGTGTTAGAACCTAAAAGAGGATGCAACCTGTAGAAAAATAATCTTCCAAAGGGAAGGAGAAGCACTGTCCATGGAGAAGCCTTGAAAAGGGTTTTGAATGAACGAAAGAGTTTCTGCTTATGACAAGTTCTCAGTGGTTTTCTATTTCTGAAGGAGCAACTTGTGATTCATTGGGCAAAACTTTGGTTAGGGCTCTGGCAAGTGGTACTTAAAATAGCCTTGTGCTCGTCTTCCCCAGCGCTCCACCTCACTCAGCAGGTGCTTTCATTCAAGGCTTAGTCTGGAGAAACTGAAGAACAAGCAATGTCTACAGTAACTGACATCTTTAAATGACATGGCTGCTGCTGCTGCTGCTGCTGCTAAGCCACTTCAGTCATGTCCGACTCTGTGCGACCCCATAGATGGCAGCCCACCAGGTTCCCCCGTCCCTGGGATTCTCCAGGCAAGAACACTTGAGTGGGTTGTCATTTCCATCTCCAATGCATGAATGTGAAAAGTGAAAGTGAAGTCTCTCAGTCGTGTCCGACTCTTAGCGACCCCATGGACTGCAGCCCACCAGGCTCCTCCATCCATGGGATTTTCCAGGCAAGAGTACTGGAGTGGGGTGCCATTGCCTTCCAGAACATCCCAAATAGTCATTGATTTTTCTATAATGCTTTTGGAGGAAACAGAATAATCCAACTGTTGACTCAATAATATCTTAGATTTTGGTATGAAGAGTTTCTGCTCTTACAAAAAGTGAAATGTCATCATTTCTTAACTTCTCTGATGGTCATATTTCTATGTCCTTTGCTTTTCACCTTTTCTGATTGGACTCCAATAGTTAGTCAACATCGATGGCGTGGACATTTCTTTCAGTAACTTTCCCAAGAAAAGCCCAAAGAAATGTTTCTCTTAGGCCTAATGGGTGACTTACCAAACCTTCTCCCCAGCTTGTCGACCTTCCTGCTGTATTTATCATTAGAAACAGCACCGATCGGTTTCACTGGGGATTCCTCAGTGACAGATTAAAAAATGAAGATGATTAGAATGACTTGCAGCTCTCTTCGTATAGAAATCTGTCCATTTTCTCATTGCAGTACTGCTGGACATGTTTTTATGCACATTCTCTGTTTTTAAATCTAATTAAGTAAAAAATAATTCATATATTATATTAAATTTTGTGCCAATGAAATGTTTCATAAACATCTTCATAACGCCTCCTCTGTCATCAAACAGGGTAAATTTGAGTTGAAGAGGATGGACTGATTAACAGTATTGTCATTTTACAAATGAAGAAATGTATAGAAGGATGGATATGATATACAGCTTTACCCAATAGAGTTAATGGCCCATAATTTAATGCCAGATTCATAGCCTTTGAGTTTCGTTCTTAAAATGTGCTGCCACTCTGATAAACAAGATCTGGTACATATATACAATGAAATAATGCCATTTGGAGAAACATGGGTGGATCTAGAGGTTATCATACTGAGTGAAATAGGTCAGACAGAGAAGGAGAAATATAATATGACATCTCTAATACTTGGAATCTAGAAAAAATAATACAAATGAATTATCTACAAAATAGAAACAGACTTGCAGATTTAGAGAATGAATATGGTTGCCAGGGATGAAGAATGGAGGGAAGGGGTAGTTAGGGAGTTTGACACCAACATTTACACACTGCTATATTTAAAATGTATAACTGGCAAGGTCCTACTGTATAGCACAGGGACTCTGCTCAATGTTATGTGGCAGCCTGGATGGGAAGGGTGTTGGGGGAGAATGGATACATGTACATGCATGGCCAAGTCTCTTTGCTGTCCATCTGAAACTATCACAACATTGTTAATTGGCTATACTCCCATATAAAATAGAAAGTTTTTTTAAAATGTGCTGTCATTCTAACTCAAAGGGGGAAAAATTCTTTCAGCCATTCTCTTTGTAGGCAATGTGAATGTATTATTCTCTGACAAAAATATAAAGAAATTTAATATCATGGCCTACCACCACAGTATGGAACAAAAATATTATATAACTTCTTCAGTAATGTCAAGATTTTTTTTCTGACAGTCAGATAACTTCCTAAATTTAAATCTCTTGCTCCTACTAAAATGCATTAAGACTCATATCAAGTCTAATATTCTTTGTTCCTTAGGAGTGAATTTGATTTGGATTAATTATATAGTTGGGCAGCAAATAAAATGAATGCAATCCTAGTTCCACTCCTGACTTGCTCTTTGACTTTGAAAACCTCACTTTAACTTCCTGGGCTCACCTGGGAAATGCAGAGTCATACCTCCTTCACACATCGCTATTTTTAGGACCAAGTAATAGGAACTAACATAGTACTGGGCCAGGTGGGTGGGGAAATCTTTTAGGTAATTATGGTGTAAGTTTTTCAATTAATTGATACTGAGTGAATATATTTTATGATGATATTTTAGAAATGCTTTGCTTTCTTAATCTGTTGCTAGTCTTCAGGCTATACATTTCCCTTTAGTAGCCTAACATAAATTCTCCCTCTTCCTTCCCTCCTTGTATACTCCTTGGTACACCTATCATGTACCAAGAGACACTATTTTGTTCTGTAGTTTTCTCTCATTCCTCACATTTCATTAATTAAACCTTTATAATCCTTTTATTCACAGCTCCTCTCCTTTCTGTTTTATTACAAGTGATTTTGTCATAAATAAATATCTTTTGAATAAACAGCTTCACAAGTCAACTTTTCCATTTCCCTAAATTGTATATTTATTCCACGAACTCCTTTCCAATTAATTCACACAATGAACTTCTCTAAATAAGTGAGATTTCCAAGGTGGGCTCCTCAAACCTATTCAAGGTGGGATTTTCAATTTCAGACTTCAAAATAAGGCATTATTTGCACATAGTTACGTTGCCTTTATCTGTCTCTCTTTTGTAGAACTGCATCTAGAAATACTTGCCTGTTATCTAAGCTATGACTTATTTTGCTCTGTGGTAGTCTGAACTTTTCAGTTCTCTTACTTTGTAAGATAGCATCATCATGAATTTCTGATTATTTCTACTTCTAATTCTTTCCCCTCAAATTAATTATTTTCTTTACCTCTCGAAGTTTTCTAAACTGTTCAGCTTGTCCTCTCTAAATTTATTACCCCCCCTTTTGAGTCCCTCTATCAGATCGGTTTATAATAACTTTCCATTTTGCTCATTCTGACTTATTCAGACAGAACCATCCTATTTTCCTAAAGTTCATTGGTTTTGCTAGTTTCTTCTCAACATTATCTGCTTCCTTTGAGACACTCCTGCTACAAAGTCCAGGGCATGTTTCCATTCTTATTCATCCTTTTCATACAAGTCAAATATATTTTTTTTCTAATCTCCTTGAAAAGAGCTGTCATCTACTAAGATTTTATTATAGTATTCCTTAGGATGTTCAAGCATCCTTTTCTTAGAGATTTAAATTAAAGTCCTATTGAATTTGGATTTTCTTCCTCAAGTTTCATGTCTCAAATGACAATATTCTCAAATAGACAAAACAAAGAAGTTAGTGACTTTGTCCTATTATGTATGACTTGCCTTTATGAATATTCCTTGAACCCTCCTACTCACATTCTCATCCAGTACCAAGAACTATCATCGTGGCCCCATGTACTCATGAGGGATTTTATAAGGATTGTTGAGTTTACTTGTAAAATCCCCTGATCTATTCTTTAAAAGTCTTAAATAAATGTGCGGTAGTTATTATCAATATGACTAATGATTAGTCTGGTTACTACTCTGTATTCTAACACATGAGTGAAGAAGACCTGTACCCACTGGAAGGGGGATGAAGAGACAACAAATTCAGGTATAAAGACCTAAGTTCAAGTCCTGGCTCCGACGCCTTGTAGCTAGATGACCTTGGATGACACTTAACTGCTCTGAACCTCAGTTTGTACTATAGAGATATCAATAACTATGCAATACAGCTGTTAACATTTTACACAAAAGTGAAATATCAAAATTTATTGAAGAATTTGAAGTTGGCAATCTCATCCCAGGGAAGTTTCTACACTCCACTAACTGATTACTTGGTTAAAACACACACAGACATGCATCCTGAGCATGTATGGAATTGGAAAAACTAGACTATGATTAATAAAATGTAGTCCCATTAAACTTGCCTCTGTAAGCAATCACTGATGTTTCTTTGTAACAAAAGAGAAAGGAAGAAAAATCAATAAAGAGAAAGGAAAGCACAGGTCATCCTTTCCTCTTGCTTCTTCCTTAGCCCCTCCCCCAACCTAAATCAATTACTGAGTTCAGTGCCTAAGGTAGTTTTCACCACCTGAATGTATCTCACACACACCCTCTTTCCCGCATCTTCATCCCCTGTTCCCCTACTGACATCTCATCCTCAGCTACTGCACCTGCCTGCCCACCAGTATCTTGATATCGTTTTTGCCCCATGCCAATCCACTTGCCAATCTGATCTTGTCACCATCCTTCTTGAAACTCTCTGGTGACTTCCAGGTCATTGTCAAGGGCCTTTCTTCAGGGAATAGCTGTGTGCTCCTGTAGCTGCTGCCCTTTCTCATTAACAGACTGATACCTCTTCCTTTATGACACTTGTCATATTCTGTATTGTTTGCTGGTTCATTGTGCATTGTCCTTAAATTGTCTTATGTTTCTTCTCCTCTGGTAAGTTCTTTGGTGGAGAAGGCCAGTACCACATATGTGCCAAGCGCTGCTTGGTATCTATGTGTTGAATGATGTGGCAGTCTAGTTGCGAAGACAAGACACAGATGTGGGAGAACAGAGAACAAGTTTGAGGCAGTATTTTCGAATTCTGGGCTACAGGCTGTATACGTCAATGTTGTGCTAAGTTGTTTCAGTTGCGTCCAACTCTTTGCCACCCTGTGGACCATAGCCTGCCAGGGTCCTCTCTCCATAGGATTCTCCAGGTAAGAATTCTGGAGTGCACACCTCAACTAAGTCAACTCTACTCCAAATATAAAAGTTTTAAAAAGCAGGTGGGGGATGTTTGGTCACTTCCCAAGCCTCCCTCATATCCTAAACCAGTCATTTTGCAAATCCTTCTCCACTTTAGTGAACATGCTGTCTCCCTCATAAGGCATCTCTGTAACTTAGGAACCGCTTTTATACCCTCTGTTTGCTCAACATTTATGATCCAGCAGATAGCCCAAAAGAGAAAGCCATCGTGAGTCATGCTGTGCAATTTCGAGTACCTTGAGAGAGGAGATATTTTTCACAGTGTCAGCTGCAGTTTCTTTGCAAGTGTTTCCCTGTTGCCATGGAAAAGGCTTTATGAAGCAAATCCAGCCAAAGAGAAGCAGGTTCTCCATGGCTCCTGAAATCTCTGCACAGCCCCCATCCCCCACATGGGCCCAACAAAGGACTTCCCCTGCCCCTAGTCAAGGCTGATCTGAGTTCATTGAACTTGGGGCTTAGATGCTTATCATACTCTGCTTCCAAGCTCCTTGTCAAATGCCATTTTCCAGGATTTCAGATAGAAGATTCTTGATACCCTTTGTTGGAAACTAAAGTCTCTAGAGGCCCACACCTGTAATTTTTTATGCTCATAATAGTCCTTATAGCTCACATTTATTCAGACAACTCTTGAGAGTCTCTTGGACAGCAAGGAGATAAAACCAGTCAATCCCAAAGGATATCAACCTTGAATATTCATTGGAAGGACTGATACTAAAGCTGAAGCTCCAATACTTTGGCGACCTGATATGAAGAGTCAACTCATTGGAAAATATCCTGATACTGAGAAAGATTGAGGGCAGGAGGAGAAGAGGGTGGCAGAGGGATAAGCTGTTTAGATGGCATCACTATTCAATGGACCTGAGTTTGAGCAAATTTCAGGAGATAGTGAAGGACAGGGAAACCTGGAGTGCTACAGTCCATGGGGTTGCAGAGTCAGATACGATTTAGTGACAAAGCAACAACAAATTCAACACTTACTTTCATTATTTCACTTAATTCTAAAAACCATCAAAGTGGTAGATAATATAATTAGTTCCACTTTACAAATGAAGAAATTGAGGTTCAAAGAAACTAAGTTCATGATCACAGGTGACACAGGGAATACACACATAAGACCAGACCTCAACCCAGATGTCACCCTGGGGACCAGTGGCCTCACTCTTCACTTCTAGGGGTTTTCCAAGAAGCCTGTACCAGTCCTTCAAAGGCTCGATAGAGCCCCCTCTTATAGCTGGTGGTGGTTGATGATCAAAAGATAGCTATAAACAGAGACACAGACATGAATAATGGACTTGTAGACTCAGTGGGGGAAGGGGAGGATGGGATGAATTGGGAGATTAGGATTAACATATATATGCTCAGTTCAGTTCAGTCACTCAGTCATGTCCATCTGTTTGTGACCACATGGACTGCAGCACGCCAGGCTTCCCTGTCCACCAACAACTCCAGGAGCTTACTCAAATTCATGTCCATCAAGTCGGTGATGCCATCCAAGCATCTCATCCTCTGTCTTCCCCTTCTCCTTCTGCCTTCAATCTTCCCAGCATCAGGGTCTTTTCAAATGAATCAGTTCTTCACATCAGGTGGCCAAAGTAATGGAGTTTCAACTTCAGCATCAGTCCTTCCAATGAACATTCAGGACTGATTTCCTTTAGGATGCGCTGGTTAGATCTCCTTGCAGTCCAAGGGACTCTCAAGTGTCTTCTCCAAAACCACAGTTCAAAAGCATCAGTTCTTTGGCATTCAGCTTCTTTATAGTCCAACTCTCACATCCATACATGATTACTGGAAAAAACAAAGCTTTGACTAGACAGACCTTTGCTGGCAAAGTAATGTCTCTGCTTTTTAATATGCTGTCTAGGTTGGTCATAACTTTCCTTCCAAGGAGCAAGCTTCTTTTAATTTCATGGCTACAGTCACCATCTGCAGTGATTTTGGAGCCCCCCAAAAATAGTCTGTCACTGTTTCCATTGTTTCCCCAACTATTTGCCATGAAGTGATGGGACCAGATGCCGTGATCTTTGTTTTCTGAATGTTGAACTTTAAGCCACCTTTTTCACTCTCCTCTTTCACTTTCATCAAGAGGCTCTTTAGTTCTTCGCTCCCTGCCACAAGGGTGGTATCATCTGCAAATCTGAGGTTATTGATATTTGTCCCGGTAATCTTGATTACAGCTTGTGCTTTATCCGGTCCAGCATTTCACATGATGTACCCTGCATATAAGTTATAAACAGGGTGACAATGTACAGCCTTAACGTATTCCTTTCCCAATTTGGAACCAGTCTGTTGTTCCACATCCAGTTCTAAATGTTGCTTCTTGACCTGCATACAGATTTATCAGGAGGCAGGTCAGGTGGTCTAGTATTCCCATTTCTTTCAGAATTTTCCACAGTTTGTTGTGATCCAAACAGTTAAAGGCTTTGGCATGGTCAATAAAGCAGAAGTAGATGTTGTTCTGAAATTCTGTTACTTTTTCAATGATCCAACAGATGCTGGCAATTTGATCTCTAGTTCCTCTGCCTTTCTAAATCCAGCTTGAACACCTGGAAGTTTACAGTTCGCATATATACATACACTGCTGCGGCTAAGTCACTTCAGTCGTGTCCGACTCTGTGTGACCCCACAGACGGCAGCCCAGTAGGCTCCTCTGTCTCTGGGATTCTCCAGGCAAGAATACTGGAGTAGGTTGCCATTTCCTTCTCCAATGCATGTAAGTGAAAAGTCAAAGTGAAGTCGCTCAGTTGTGTCTGACTGTTAGTGACCCCATGGACTGCAGCCTACCACTACCATGTGTAAAACAGATATTTGGTGGGAAGCTGTTGTATAGCATAGGAGCTCAGCTCAGTTCTCTGTGACGACCTAAAGGTGTTGAGGGGGAAAGTGGGACATCCAAGAGAGAGGAGATGTGTGTGCTCAGTCCCTCAGTCGTGTCCAACTTTCTGTGACCCCATGGATGATAGCCCACCAGACTCCTCTGTCCATGGAACTTTCCAGCAAGAATACTGGAGCCGGTTGCCATTTCCTATTCTAGGGGATCCTGCCGACCCAGGGATCAAGCTCACATCTCTTCCATTTCTTGCATTGGCAGGTGGATTCTTTACCACTAGCACCGCTGGAGGGGGGTGGGGTGGATATATGTACACATATAGCTGATTCACTGTATTGTACAGCAGAAACTAAGATGATACTGTAAAGCTACTATGCTCTCAAATGTAAATAAAATAAAACTGAATTGTCAGGGGGAAACGGCAGTGCTCTTTCTAATCTCCCACTGTCCCTTTGAATTCTGTGACTCTCACATGTGTGTCCGTGACACTCTGGAGCATCCCACTGGATTCTCTTGCCCTACTCCCTGACCTCCCAAAGTGGCCCAATAGTCACTTCCTAGACCCCTGACCGTGACCCTGTGTTGTACGTGCAGACCATCACTGCTGGGGTCCTGTTACCCACAAGACAGTCTTGGTGGGTGGTATCTAAGAAAATCCAGCAACCGTCTCTCCTGCTTGGACCATAGACACTTATGTCCCTTGTCCTCCAAACTCTGCAAGTACTTATCTCAAACAACTGAAGCAACTTGGCACGCACACAGTCATCTCAAAGCAGCAGAGCTATGGTCCTGAGACCAAAGTAGTGAGTCTGTCTCTGGATGTGCTGGTTCATGATATCTTAGTTGTAGCATGTCCCACAGTGTCTGCCCCCCACTAGACCTTCAGTGCAAAAGGTGGCAGCCCCCTGGCTGGGGGAAGGTGGGTGGATACCAGGAAGACTGGGATCTAGAGAGCCTCCTCAAAGTTCTCTCTCTCTCCCTTCAACACTGATTTTTTGTTATTGTTGTCCTGATAAGATATGTGTGATGCCTGCTTAGTTGCTTCAGTTGTGTTGGACTGTTTGTGACCCCGTGTTCTGTAGCCTGCCAGGCTCCTCTGTCCATGGAATTTCCCAGGCAAGGATACTGGACTGGGTTGCCATGCCCTCCTCCAGGGAATCTTCCTAATCCAGGGACTGAACATGTGTCTCCTGCATCTCCTGCACTGCAGACGGATTCTTTACCACTGAGCCACCCGGGAAGCTCCCTCAGTGAGATATACATAGCATGCAATTCACCGTTTTAACTGTTGTTAGATGTGCAGGTCTGTGATGCTGGGTATGTTGACAATGCTATGCAGACACATTGCCACCATGTGTCTCCAGAACTTTTCATCTTCTCCAACTCAAACTCTGTATGCACTAGACCCTAACTGCTCATCCCTGCCTCCCCACAACTCCTGGCAGCCACCATCTGCTTCCTGTCTCTCTGAATTTGGCTACTCTAGGAACCTCATATAAGTAGAACCATACAATTGTTGGCCTTTTGTGACTGACTTCCTTCACGTGGCAAAATGCCTTCAACTTTTATCCATATTGTTCAGTTCAGTTCAGTTCAGTCGCTCAGTCTTGTCTGACTCTTTGCGACCCCATGAATTGCAGCACCTCAGGCCTCCCTGTCCATCACCAACTCTCGGAGTTCACTCAAACTCATGTCTATCAAGTCGGTGAGGCCATCCAGCCATCTCATCCTCGGACGTCCCCTTCTCCTCCTGCCCCCAATCCCTCCCAGCATCAGAGTCTTTTCCAATGAGTCAACTCTTCACATCAGGTGGCCAAAGTACTGGAGTTTCAGCTTTAGCATCAATCCTTCCAAAGAACACCCAGGATTGATATCCTTTAGAATGGACTGATTGGATCTCCTTGCAGTCCAAGGGACTCTCGAGAGTCTTCTCCAACACCACAGTTCAAAAGCATCAATTCTTCAGCGCTCAGCTTTCTTCACAGTCCAACTCTCACATCCATACATGACCACTGGAAAAACCATAGCCTTGACTAGACGGACATTCGTTGGCAAAGTAATGTCTCTGCTTTTGAATATACTATCTAGGTTGGTCATAACTTTCCTTCCAGGGAGTAAGCGTCTTTTAACTTCATGGCTGTAGTCACCATGTGCAGTGATTTTGGAGCCCCAAAAAATAAAGTCTGACACTGTTTCCACTGTTTCCCCATCTATTTGCCATGAAGTGATGGGACCGGATGCCATGATCTTCGTTTTCTGAATGTTGAGCTTTAAGCCAACTTTTTCACTTTCCTCTTTCACTTTCATCAAGAGGCTTTTGAGAAAAAAAAAAAAAAAAAAAAAGAGGCTTTTGAGTTCCTCTTCACTTTCTGCCATAAGGGTGGTGTCATCTGCATGTCTGAGGTTATTGATATTTCTCCCGGCAATCTTGATTCCAGCTTGTGCTTCCTCCAGCCCAGCGTTTCTCATGATGTACTCTGCATATTGTAACATGTGTCAAAACTTCCTCTTTTATGGCTGAATAATATTCCATTGTACCTGTGTGCCACATTTTCTTTAGCCATTCATCCATCAGTGGACATTTGGGTTGCTCCTACTTCCTGGTTATTGCGAATAGTGCTTCTATGAACATGAGCATACAAATATCTGTAGAAGTCCCTGCCTTCACTTTCTTGGGGTCTATACTCAGAAGGATAATTGCTGGATTATGTGGTAATTCTGTTTTTAATTTTTTCAGAAAACACCATGCCATTTTCGACAGTGGTTATATCATTTCACATTCCTGTCAATAATGAATAGCATTTCAGTTTCTGCAGATCCTTCCCAATACCTATTTTCTGCCTTTTTTTTTTTTTTGTAGTAGCCACCATCATGAGTGTAAAGTGGTATCTCATATGTGGTTTTGATTTGCATTTCCTTAATGACTAGTGATGTTTTCATGTGCATTGACCATTTTTACGTATTGTTTGTAGGAATGTTCATTCAAATCCTCTGCCCATTTTAATTGGATTTTTGTTGTTGTTGAATTATAGGAGTTATTTATATATTCAGGATATCAATGCCTTATCTGATGTATTATTTTTGAAAAATATTTTCTCCCATTCCATATACTGTCTTTTCATTCTGTTAACAATGCCCTTTGTTTCAGAGAAGTTTTTAATTTTGAAGTAGTCCAGCTGGTCTATTTTTTTCTGCTGCCAAAGTTTTTGGTGTTATATCCAAGCCAAGAATCCATTGCTGAATTCAGTGTCACAAAGCTCCTCCTCTGTTTTCTTCTATTGGTTTTATAGTTTTAGCTCTTATTTTTTATGTCTTGATCCACTTCAAGTTAATTTTTGTATGTGTGGTGTGAGGTATCTCTCTTTTCAAGGTTCTGATTTGCTGTGAGTTCTAGCTTTGTGGATTTTCTTTAGAATCCAGATTCTAATATTCTAAGCCAAATATCATATGCAGACTTTTCTTATATTTACTTTGTATCCAGTATTTATCACACTGGTACTTCAGTCAACACTGAGTCAGTAAGAGTCTAATTCTAACAAATGCACAGTAGGAATAGCAGAAGTTTCAACTGCAAATTATTGACTCGTTCCCAGCTGGATTCCATAGAGCTTAAATCCAACTGCAGCAGAAGGTCTACATGTTGGAGTTTCCCACTCTAACAAAAGCAAACACAGACTAAAAATTTTTGACATCTATGAACAATGAGATAAGGCTTGAGGAGTATTTCCCTTGGAGAAGGGAAGACAGAGGGGTGATAAGAATAGGTTTCAAACATATGACAAGGGTTGCAGACAGATGTTCCCTTACTTCACTGAGGAAAGCATAAAAGAAAATAAGTTTGAAGTGTAGCATGAGAGATGAATTTATATGTATCCTGAGAATGTGTATCTAGGTTACCAAGGATGGTAAATCTCTCTATCTTTAGAGATTTTTCTTTTTAAAGGAAATAGAAGACTGAAGGGGGGTAGGGGAGTGAAGTAAATGACTCAAGTCTTTTCCCTATTGAGAAATGACATTGCAGGGTAAAAAGCCCGTGTTTTGAAAGGAATCAATTTTTTTATCTGACGACTCAATAGTTTCGAACACTAAATTAAAACCCAAAGTGCTCTCAGCTAAAATTTCCACATATGTCGCTGCCTATTCCCTTTAAACCATTTCTATGCCATTTACCATAGCTAAATGTACGCAACAGTAATAGCTACATAGAATCTCTCTGTTACTTTTGCTTTTTCCTTCTCTGCTGTGTTTGTTTTACATCTGAATGTTGCAGAGAAAGGATCAAACAGCATTGAACGTGTCTTTGGACGGGTTGCCACTGTTATGAGAGGAAACTGGCTTGCATATCTGTAACATTAGATAATTCAAGAATAAGTTTGATTTTAAGTATAGCATCGACTTAGCAGGGGAAGATTGACCTAATTATGGTGGGTGAAGGCAAAGGAAGCTGGCCATTAGTAAATTTAGCTTGCATCTTTTGCTCAGGAGGAAAAGGAGGAGGGGAGAAGTGACTTGGATGTGTCTTGGGATGTCAGCTTCACACTGAGACTTCCTTCCACAGTTAATCCACTAAACGGCTTCCCAGGTGGTGCTAGGGGTAAAAAACCCACTTGCCAATGCAATAGACTTAAGAGACGCGGGTTCAGTCCCTGGGTCAGGAAGATCCCCTGGAGGAGGAAATGGCAACCCACTCCAGTATTCTTGCCAGGAGAATGTTATGGACAAAGGAGCCTGGCAGACTACAGTCCATCGGGTCACACAGAGTCAGACACAACTGAAGTGACTTAGGAATCCATTAAATAATCAGTGTGTGAGCTGACCTAATAACATTCGTAATCCCAGGTCTTTCTTCTTTTTCCTAGTGAATTCAAGGCACTTTCAACTAGGTCATACTTGGAATGTCTACCTTCTCAGGCTATGCGCAATCATCACTGAGTTATCATTTCTTCCTCACTAATGAAAGTGAGCCTCTCGGATGTGACCGAGTTACAGTCGGTTTGAAGCTCACCCTGAAGCTCATCTCTGGCTCTAACCTCTGCTTGCTGGTCTGGCCTCATCTCCTCCCTCTTCCCGCCCTCCGTCTCAGCCCTGGTCCTCTTTTCCAGACCTAAGTCCTCTATGCCACGTTGTGCTACGCAATTCCTCTGTGCCCTCTCAACTGCCCATTCCTGACCTGAATGTGTAGTAATTGTACCCTTCAAGTCTGGGGAAGCCTTCCTGCTTCTCACACCTAACCCGGGCTGAGTGGCATTGTTTCACAGCACCCTGGGTTTCACCCCCCTCGGAGCTCTACCCCGTGTAGTTGTGCACCTGTGTGTCACCCCCACCATTCTCCCACTGTCTCTGAGCTGCTCAATGGAAAGGATGTGACATGTGCATCCTTGAAACCCTTGCATCTGGCAAATGAATGTATGTGGTGATTAAGTGAATAAATTATTATCCCAATAGTAACTAACAATTCTAAAGCATTTAAACAAGTATTGATCATTGTTGGATTTTTTTTATTCTGGGAAACCAAATTTATCCTTTAAAATACATCATAGGGGACTTCCCTGGTGCTCCAGTGGCTAAGACTCTGTGCTCCCAACGTAAGGGGCCCAAATTAGATCCCTCATCAGGGAACTAGATCCCACATTCCACAACTGAAAAAAAAATGATACTACATGCCACAGCTAAAAGATTTCATGTGCCATAACTAAGCCCTGGTGCAGCCAAATAAATAAATAAATAAAAATATTTTTTTAAAATACATCATAAAGCTTGTTTAAACCTGCCATGATAAAAAATTCCAATCAAACATTTCTGTAGGCATGACTTTAAAAGAAATGAGTAAATTAAGAACAAATGAGAAAAACCCCTCTCTTTTTTATTTATTTTTAATTGGAGGATAATTGCTCCACAATGTTGTGTTGGTTTCTGCACTATATCAACATCAAATGAGCCATAGGTAGACATAGGTCCCCTCCCTTTTGAACCTCTCTCCCATCTCTCATCCCATCCCACCCCTCTAGGATGTCACAGAGCCCCAGTTTGAGATCCCTGAGTCATACAGCAAATTCCCACTGGTTATGTGTTTTACATATGGTAATGTGTATGTTTCAATGCTACCAAATGAGAAAAAATGCCTCTCTTAATTGCTACACCAGCTCCCAAGAGTTGTAAAGAGATCCTAACTACCAACTTTTTATTCATTCACTTAGTCATTCAGCAAACCTTTGTGAATGCCTCCTTGATATTTATAAATAGGTTATGGTACCAAATGTTGTAGGTACAAGTCTCAGAAAAGCCTCATTTCTTCCCTAGGAAAGTTCCCATTATGTCTGTGGCATTCAAATATTATTCTTTCTTCAACACAATATCTTCTTAATTGCAGCCACATAGAAAAAGGAAAAGGTTGACATAAGGAGTAATATGAAATATGTGAGGGGAGAACAAGGTCAAAAACACAAGTTCATTTCTAAGCAATTTTCTCATGTGGACTCAGCTCAGATACTGATGGTTGAAAAAATGTAATCAAATTGTATTCCTGGCCTTAAACTATTATAGTGTCTTGTTAAATAACATGATGTGAACATATGGGAAATAACCTAGTTTTTAAAATATTTCACTGCAGTTTTTTATTTGATCTAATAACCTGAGTGCTTGGATTGTTGCAATAATAAGTATCCTAGAAGTACTTATGCATATTTTTCAACAGTGAGAAATGGATTAAGGTCCATGCTCCAAGGCTATTTATCTTATGGCCCTAGCAGAGAAGTTGGAAGGAGATCCTGGATTTTTTTTCTAATGTGTGTAGTTGATTAGAGCAGCTCTCCTCATCTCATAGGATTTCGTTTGAGAAAGGACAGATTTGCGCCTGCAGGGTTTCAGTGTTTATCCAATCTTAAAACCCTGGACATGTTACAAAACAGCACATGGGCTTCCATCTGTTTGCTCTTTCTATGGATCTATTTTTTTTTTTTTTTGGAAGGATTGAAAAGGTTTATTATGCTAAAAATATATTCTATTCTATAGTTTCCAAGCCAAGCTGAGATCATTCATTTTCCAAATCCTCTAAGAATGAGGAATCTATATTCACCCGTTCTTTAATTCTTTAAACCTAGAAAGTCCTAGTACTAGTTAAGCAAAAGTCCCAAAGTAAAACATAAACTAGCAATAGTGTCGGTGGCTTTGCTTTTGTAGCACTGAGAGAAAGTTTAACATTTTAGATAGTTTGAAAATAACTCCTTGTGTTTGTTGTTGTTGTTCAGCTGCTAAGTCATGTCCACCAATTTTTGACCCCCATGAATTGCAGCACACCAGGCTTCCCTGTCCTTCAACATCTCCTGGAGCTTGCTCAAAAACATGTCCATCGAGTTGATGATGCCATCCAACCATCACATCCTCTGTCACCCCTTTCTCCTCTTGCCCTCAGTCTTTCTCAGCATCAGGGTCTTTTCCAAGGAGTAGACTCTTTGCATCAGGTGGCCAAAGTAAGAGCTTTCGCATCAGCAACAGTGAATATTCATGGTTGATTTCCTTTAGGATTGACTGGTTTGATCTCCTTGCTGTCCAAAGGACTCTCAAGAGTCTTCTCCAACACCACATTTCAAAAGCATCAATTCTTCAGCGCTCAGCTTTCTTTAGAGTCCAACACTCACATCCATATATGACTACTGGAAAAACCATAACCTGGACTGAAAGTTAGAAAGTGAAGTCGCTCAGTCGTATCCAACTCTTTGCGACCCCATGGACTGTAGCCCACGAGGCTCCTCTGTCCATGGGATTCTCCAGGCAAGAATACTGGAGTGGGTTGCCATTTCCTTCTCCAGGGGATCTTCCTGACCCAGGGATCGAACCCAGGTCTCCTGCATTAGAGGCAGATGCTTTAACCTCTGAGCCACAAGGGAAGCTTGACTAGATGGACCTTTGTTGGCAAAGTGATGTCTCTACTTTTTGATATGTTGTCTAGCTCTGTCATAGCTTTCCTTCCAAGGAGCAAGCACCTTTTGATTTCATGGCTGCTGTTATTTTTGCCTTATTCAGATCACCGTAATATTATTAAACGTAAGTGCATGAGGGCTGTACCTGCACACAGTCATTATCTCCAGGTTGATGTTATACTTCTCTTTTTGACACTAACTCCAAGGCCCCTCCAGGTCTCTCATGATTCATTGCAATTTCATTTGCTTGATCATGGCTCTACCCAGGAAAATTCTTAATATCTGCCTCCAAAGACTAACTTATATCTGTTGAAAAGTGAAGAGTTGACGTTTATGTTGGATAATACTGCCAAGAAGTATTCCACCAACTTTTAAAGATGTTGGAGGCCTGAATTATTGTTACTGAAGACAGTCTTACATTATTTATGCATATAGAGATGCACACCAGATATGTTAATATTTAACCAAATTCAGTAAACTACTCAGTTCTCCACATTACTTCGGAAAATCAGCTTAGACTACAGAAATGACTTTATTATTAATTGGTGCATAGACTGGGTCCCATTGAAATCTTCACAATAAATAGAAACCTACTCATATTGCCAGGGTTGTGTTCTTTGCTGCAGTGCTAAGACAGCCCCTGTGGAAAGGAGAAACAAAGTGAATAATAATGAAGGGATTAACACTGGCACAATTCCTTGAAGAAATTTGGTTTTTTTTTTTAATGTCTTTTCCTAAATTCTCACCACAGCTCTATAAGGAAGATCCTGTTTTTACCACTTCACAGGTGGCAAAAGTAAGCTTACAGAAGTAAGGCGACTTGCCTCAGATCACATGAGTATTCAAGGATGGGTCAGAACTGCAATCCAGGCTCAGTGCTTCTTAATTGCACATTTTTCCATGGTGCACAGGTCCAATATTAGCTTTAAATATATTGTTCTCTTTAGCTTTGTAACTCTTTTCCAGGCTTTGGTGAGTTTTCTGGTGGTCCAGTGGTTAAGATTCCACACTTCCAATACAGAAGATTCAGGTTCTATCCGCGGTCAGGGAACTAAGATCCCACATGCCCCACAGTGCAGCTAAATAATTTAAATGATAATAATGTACCTGTTTGAAACTGAAACATCCACATGATTCTTTATATGTGA
The DNA here is from genome assembly GCF_016772045.2 of Ovis aries. Lineage (NCBI taxonomy): Eukaryota > Metazoa > Chordata > Mammalia > Artiodactyla > Bovidae > Ovis > Ovis aries. Next base: position 49,186,383 of record NC_056062.1, read on the forward strand.
CTGGCCTTTTGTAATCTTTGATATAGGTGTACATTCTTATGTGAATTCTGAGAGACAGAAAGTGAGAAACTGTGTCAGGAATTCTTATTCTTTACAGGGGTAAAAGGGCAGTAGGAAGAGAAGGAGAGATGGGGAGTGGGAAAAGCGTTGCCAAAAACAATAGCAATAAAAACTAGTTATTCCATAATCGGTCATCAAAAATTATTACTATTTTTCCACTGAAACTATGCAGTGTTTTTCAGGACCATACCTCTTCTCTTCACTATGTCTTATGCTTTTAGTGGAACACAACCCACTTCAGTAGAGTCTTCTTGCCTTCCTGTGACGTACTCCTCCTCATGCTGCTATAACAGTAGAAATTCTTAGAGCTGAAAACTGTCTTCATAGATATTTCCTGAAAAGAAAGGGAGGGATAAAAGGACAGAAGTCCTTGTTTTCCTGCTCAGAAGGTAACCAAAAATACAACTTGTCCCCATGTGTGGAAAGATGCTCACCCACAGCTGCTCATCAAGATGCATGTGTCCAAAGAGAATGACATAGGGCCATTCAAAGCCCATCCTACTGGAAATTCACAATGGGGAAAAAAGGGTTCAGGCTTCCCAGGTGGCTTAGTGGTAAAGAATCTGCCTTCCAATGCAGGAGATGAAGGTTCGAGCCCTGGGTTGGGAAGACCCCTCGAGAAGGCAATGGCACCCCACTCCAGTATTCTTTCCTGGGAAATCCCATGGACAGAGGACCCTGGTGGGCTGTAATCCATAAGGGCTGCAAAGAGTCGGACACGACGAACAACTGAGCATGGAACATTATCTACTAAATAGAATGAGCCAACCAACCTCTTGCCCATGTAAGAACTATTTATATTGTCATTACTATCCATTCCTCTCATTCCAGAAGTAATTTCTTCCATGTTTCATTTATTCTCCTAAATCTGGGTACATAGTGACTTTACATTTTAATATCTGCTTGGGAGCTAGTGGTGAAGAATCCACCTGCCCATGCAAGAGATGCAAGAGGTGTGGGTTCAATCCCTGGGTCAGGAAGGTCCCCTGGAGAAGGAAATAGCAACTCACTCCAGTATTCTTGCCTTGAGAATACTTCTGAGTCCTGTGTACTTGAGCAGACTTCGCCCCATTGGCAGGTAGGCATATGTGCCTGTGTCCTCCCATGGATCACACCACAATTAAGAATCAGCACCTGGTCTCCCAGTTCATGCTTCAGATGCCATATTAACCCCACCAGACAACATCTGTAACATCTTTGTGACACTGGGTGAAAGAAAGCAACAAAACTTTGAATAATTAAACTTAGGGCCTGAGAGTTTAATATTCATTTGGAAAGGAGTGGAGATTGAGATACTCTGCAACTTCAATTAAAATCCCCAGGCTTGCCCAAGTTTTAGCTCAAATCTTGAACGGTTTGGGTTTGAATTTCAAGCAGTTTCTGTTTTGCTTTCCTTATATATCAATGCCATAAAATAAGCATCAATTTTAAATAGATGCTTAATCTTCTTCTGCTTTAATAATCCATCATATTGGGGATGTTCCATAGCCTCTTAGTAGTCATGCGACTGAGGCACATGACAAACCAGATCCTCAGGTTCTGAGTCACTGTTGTATGATGTTGCCCTTACACTTACATGAGCAGCATGCTTGCCAGGAGTCAAAGAACTTTATCACTCACAGCAATAGCAGTGGCCAGAGCATCCGCATTTTCTTGTACTTGTTCCCCTAGGCCCACTTCTTTCAGGGTGGCATGAGAAGGCTGGGTGACACCTGAATTGTATTACAGGAGATGAACCCTAGTTCTAAGGATCCAAAATCTTTTATGCTGAATGGTAAGCAAACTTACCCTTTGCTTTGAAGGGACATATTGTCTCTATCTCCCAAGGCAATATTTGCTATCCAGAAATCTTTGGGGGAAATGGTCCAAAACAAAGGGACTTTTGCATCTGCTCACAGACATGGAGAAACTCCAGAGACCCTTGGAGAATTGTTTCCCAGAAGTAGGTAACAGAGAAGTTAGTGGAAGGAGAAATATTGATTATCCTAAAGATAAATGAAAGTGAAAGTCACTCTGTAGTGTCCGACTTTTTCCGACCCCATGGACTATGCCGTTCATGGAATTCTCCAGGCCAGAATACTGGAGTAGGTAACCCTTCCCTTCTCCAGAGTATCGTCCCACCCAGGGATCAAACCCAGGTCTCCCACATTGCAGGTGGATTCTTTACCAGCTAAGCCATCAGGGAAGCCCAAAGATAAATAATTAATGGTAAAGTTTTAGAAGGATCTGGAAAAACAAGAATCAAGAGCATTGAGGGAATTGCTGGTTTTGGAAAGGAGAAGAGACTGTTTCTAACTAGAATAGGAGAGACCAAAGAAAGATTAAGTATGATATGATATAAGATTGAAGACTAGAAGTGAAAGGCTGCAGAAACTTAGATCAGAATGCACTCTTCTTTTAAGGGAAGAGATGAAGTCAAATATGAAGATTTAACCAGAGTAGTTTGGATCTGGAAAGAGGGGAAGTGAAACAGAGAAGATACAAAACTATGTATATACATATACATATATATATATGTCACATTTTCTTTATCCATTCATCTCTTGATGGACACTTCAGTTATGTCCATATTTTGGCAATTGTAAACAATGCTGCTATGAACACTCGGGTGCATATGAGTTTTTTAAGGATATTTAACTGAGAAAGACACATTTGTGGTTTTGTGAGTCATTCAATTTTCCATATAAACTAATTATTTCTAATTATCTATTTATCAGGCTGTGTTAGAATCTTTTAACCTGTACAGGAACCACATGTGTTAAATGTTAAAGTTTGCATTGATCTCTTAACAGCCTTGAGTTCCTCCTTCTATCAGGTCTCTAAGTGGCAAAAATAACTCATGATAATGATAAGGAAATATGGAAAATAAATGGAACTAGAAAAAAATAAATATGGGAAGAAGAGACATCTGACCATATAGATTACATACTGTGAGATGGCTGTCAAATTTTGATTAGAGAAATGTTTGGAGAAACATTACTAGTGGAAGAGAAAAGCAATTCGTAAGGGAAAACAACTTGTGATGAAGTAGATAGGACATGTGTTTGGATCAGGCCTGCCTTGATTCCAATCCCAAAGAAAGCCAATGCCAAAGAACGCTCAAACTACCCCACAATTGCACTCTCACACGCTAGTAAAGTAATGCTCAAAATTCTCCAAGCCCGGCTTCAGCAATACGTGAACCATGAACTTCCTGATGTGCAAGCTGGTTTTAGAAAAGGCAGAGGAACCAGAGATCAAATTGCCAACATCTGCTGGATCACGGAAAAAGCAAGAGAGTTCCAGAAAAAACATCTATTTCTGCTTTATTGACTATGCCAAAGCCTTTGACTGTGTGGATCACAATTAACTGTGGAAAATTCTTCAAGAGAAAGGAATACCAGACCACCTGACCTGCCTCTTGAGAAACCTATATGCAGGTCAGGAAGCAACAGTTAGAACTGGACATGGAACAACAGACTGGTTCCAAATGAGAAAAGTACATCAAGGCTGTAGATTGTTACCCTGCTTATTTAACTTCTATGCAGAGTACATCATGAGAAACACTGAGCTGGAAGAAGCACAAGCTGGAATCAAGATTGCCGGGAGAAATATCAATAACCTCAGATATGCAGATGACACCACCCTTATGGCAGAAAGTGAAGAGGAACTCAAAAGCCTCTTGATGAAAGTGAAAGAGGAGAGTGAAAAAGTTGGCTTACAGCTCAACATTCAGAAAACTAAGATCATGGCATCCGGTCCCATCACTTCATGGGAAAGAGATGGAGAAACAATGGAAACAGTGTCAGACTTTATTTTTGGGGCTCCAAAATCACTGCAGATGGTGACTACAGCCATGAAATTAAAAGACACTTACTCCTTGGAAGAAAAGTTATGACCAACCTAGACAGCATATTGAAAAGCAGAGACATTACTTTGCCAACAAAGGTCCATCTAGCCAAGGCTATGGTTTTTCCAGTAGTCATGCATGGATGTGAGAGTTGGACTGTGAAGAAAGCAGAGCACTGAAGAATTGATGCTTTTGAACTGTGGTATTGGAGAAGACTCTTGAGAGTCCCTTGGACTGCAAGGAGATCCAACCAGTCCATTCTAAAGGAGATCAGTCCTGAGTGTTCTTTGGAAGGACTGATGCTAAAGCTGAAACTCCAGTACTTTGGCCACCTGATGCGAAGAGTTGACTCATTGGGAAAGACTCTGATGCTGGGAGGGATTGGGGACAGGAAGAGAAGGGAATGACAGAGGATGAGATGGCTGGATAGCATCTCCGACTCAATGGACTTGAGTTTGAGTGAACTCCAAGAGTTGGTGATAGACAGAGAGGACTGGCATGCTGCAATTCATGGGGTCGCAAAGAGTCAGACATGACTGAGTGACTGAACTGAACTGAACTGCCTTGATTTGACCTCCTAGGTGACCTTGTTCTGAAAGACTCATTATTGGGCCTAACTGAGGGGAACTTGGGGCTTCCCAGGTGGCACTAGTGGTAAAGAACCCATCTGCAATTCAGGAGACATAAGAGACATGGGTTCTATTCCTGGGTTTGGAAGATCCCTGGAGAAGGGCATAACAACCCACTCCACTATTCTTGCCTGAAAAGTCCAATGGACAGAGGAGCCTGGAGGGCTACTGTCCATAGGGTTACAAAGAGTCAGATCATGACTGAAGCGACTTATCATGCATGCATGCTCAAGAGGCACTCACAACTTAATAAATCTTTGATGTTGAACAGAACCAAACAAAAATTCCTTGCTGAGAGTCCTCAAACACAAACTCCAAGCCAGTCCTTGTGCAGCCTTCCAACGAGCTGTCTTTCCTGAGGCTTCTTCAGTCCACTGTTTGGCCAGGAAGTGTGGAGTGAGCTGCATACCCAGAATATTGGTGGTTATGAAGGATGCAGCCAACTAGTCAGGCCTTTCTCTAAAGGAAATGAGGTGAGGTACCCCCAGGGACCTTCCAGGGAAATAATCACTATGACTATTGTGGAAAAAATTAATCATCATCTTTGCCTATGATTTAGGGAGTCATTCTAGAAATATATATAGCATCACCTTCTTGTTTCTGTCACTCTGCATCGAGCCCTGAAAATAGGGCGATTGATCTTTCCAAATTGTGCCAGTGCTGAATGGAAAATTGGCAGGACAAAGGGGACCGTGCTAGTCCTTGAGTCCTCAAGTGACTGTTCCTCTAGTGAGGCGCATTCCTCATGTTCCAAGAACAACTGTACCTTTCAAGAGTAGCTCCGAGGTCCTGCCTTACTAGGGGGAAAGATTAAGTGCATGAAGCACGCATGCGGGACAGAAGCTAATCAGGCAAACCCTAATCAAAGCCACTTTGTTCAAAATACTTCAGATAATAAGTGCACTACTGAGACATGACATTAATGCCAAGTATAGTGGGGTTTTCAAATGTTTTAATTTAGAAATAAGGTATTTTATTATAGGGAGAAATAGTATACCTCACCATCTGGTTAAACTAAAACCAAGTATGGTTTCATAGGTTATGGTCACTTTGCCTTGTCAGGAAGGAGAAAGCAATAGGAAAAAATGGTAAAATTCTAGGCATAAAGTAAGATGCTGAAAGAAGGATGGATGGTGCCCATGACAAAGAGTTCTGAGAATCATGTTTTCTTTATTACAACTCTGGCAGGATAACTATAAACTAATAGCCTCTTTCTCTGACAGTTGGCACTGAGAGTTTATGGGAACTAGATTTGACTGTGCTTTTTTTATGGTTGATCAGTTGCTAAGTCATGTCCAGCTCTTTGCGACCCCATGGACTGCAGCACACCAGCTCCTCTGTCCTTCACCATCTCCCGGAGTTTGCTCAAACTCATGTCCGTTGAGTCAGTGTTTCTGTCCAACCATCTCATCCTCTGTTGCCCCCTTCTCCTCCTGCCCTCAATCTTTCCCAGCATCAGGATCTTTACCAATTAGTTGCTTCTTCACATGTACTCAGAGCACTTCAAAATACTTATTCCACCTGTACTTATCCCAATGTTTTCCATGCAAAGAGTTCCCAGATGTGTGACTTCCAAAGACCTTGGAGGTATATGCAACCTAGAAAGTACAGATCACAACTAGGAGGTATTAATACATGTCATGCATCAACTCAAGCTGAAATTTCACAAGTATCTGATAATGAAGTTAGTGTAGACAGTCAAACTTGATAAATCAGATCAAGCATTACCCCCTGCCTGACCTTTGCAAATTCATTTTTAGAAAATACTTCTTCATTCCCGTGCTCAGTTATCCCTTCAACAACCCTACCAATAGTCACTATACCCCAAAGGCACTGTACAAACTGCAAATATAAACAGCTGCAAGTATACAAGGATCCCTGTTAGGCTTTTCTAGTATATGTCAGTCTCAAGCTGGCTGCCTTTTTCTTTGGGTCTTATAACAATTCATGTGTAACATCCTATCCTTCATTCATTTTGGAGTATGGCAGCAAAATTTTCAATGATGATATTTTGCTTGAAGAATTCTCCAGATTTTGAGTTAAAATGTCAACATCAGATCGATTCCACTTCCATTCTCATGCCATTGTCTGTCTTCTCTTGAATTTGCCAAGTGCCTGTAAAAGAAGTAACAGAAACTCGTGTTCAAAAAAATTCACATGGAGAAACTATTGAGAATTGTCACATTGCAGCTATAATTTTGCTTTTATTAAACTGGCTACAGTTTGCAAATAAATTTATTTTAAAACAAACCCAGGGACTTTCCTAGTGGTCCAGTGATTAAGACTTCACCTTCCAGTGCATGGGGTGTGAGTTCAATATCTGGTCAGGGAGCTAAGAACATGCCTCAGAGCCGAAAAACCAAAACACAGGAACAATATCATAATAAATTCAATAAAGATATTAAAAATGGTCCACATCAAAAAAATCTTTTAAAAAATACATCTGCATTTCCATTGCTGCCCTGCAAATAAGTTCATCAGTACCATCTTTCTAGATTCCATATATATGCGTTATATACAATATTTGTTTTTCTCTTTCTGACTTACTTCACTGTGTATAATAGGTTCTAGGTTCATCCACCTCATTAGAACTGATTCAAATGCATTGTTTTTACGGCTGAGTAATATTCCATTGTATATATGTAACACAGTGGAATAAGAAGAGGGTGGGATGAATGGAGAGAGTAGCTGGAAACATATACATTGCCACATGTCAAACAGCCTGTGGGAATTTGCTGTATAACACAGGGAGCTCAAACCCAGTGCTCTGTGACAACCTAGAGGGTTGGGATGGGGTAGGAGGTGGGAGGGAGGTTTCAGAGCGAGGGGATATATGTATATCTATGACTGATTCATGTTGATGTATGACAGAAACCAGCACAATATTGTAAAGCAATTATTCTCCAATTGAAAATCACTATTTTAACTTATTTTTTATGGAAGGATAATTGCTTTACAGAATTTTGTTGTTTTCTATCAAAAAAATAAAAAAATAAATAAAGCAAGCCCATAACACAACACTGTAAAACAACTATACTCATATAAAAATTAATTTTTTAAAAAACAAGCCTATTTTCCCTTATCATAAATGAAATAACAAAGATTGTGGAGAAGCTGCTTTCTTTGGGGAAAAAAATTCAAAAATGGTGATATTTTGCAAAAAGGGTGGCACACCTGTTACTGTGGCCCAGCAGCAGATAAATGCTTGTTGCAAGTAGTAATGTCAACCTAAGTTAACTCTTTCTTCTGGGAATTTTCATTGTTTTTTAGACATTTTACAAGTTAGGGTGTCCATTTCACAAATGGCTACCCTTATGCCAAGGAATCTGAAAGCTCCTCTGTTACCGTTAATCATTTTATTCTACTTTCACTGCCCAAAACATTATCAACCATTCTCTCCCATGCTTCATATTCATGGTGGACCTCAGTAAAATATCCAGCCTGGGCACTACCGTTCAAAGTAGGAACGTGGTGGCTTCTAATTCTATGAAAAGGAGTGTTAACCCAGATTTATCCATTTGATGTATTTAGAATTGTACATATCTGGTACTCTTGAAACCAGAGACATCTTTACTGCTAAGTGGCCTCTCGGTGATTGATCGCAAGAACACCACCCTATACCTGCCCTATTCTCACCACCAACTCCTGACCTGTTTGTGTCTTTCTCAGAGCAGCCACTCACCCTTTACAACATCGCCCCCAAGCGGCCTTTCGGCCTGTGCTTGAGCATGGGACCTCCCAGGATGCCAACTTTGCAGGAATCTTTCAGTCTCATTGCTAAGCCTGTGCGGTGCTTCTGCAAACAAGTTGCTTTACAGTTTCCAGTCTTTAACTGCCTTTTTAGCGGTTTCATTTCCTAGATATGTATTAACATGTTCATAAAGTCAGTATTCTCCCACCAAGATTTTGTATTTCCTTTTGCATTTATACAACCAATCAAGAGTAGGAGATATTTTAAATATGTAAACTATGACATTTTAATTTCAGTTGAAAGACTTACCTGATGCTACCAACCTAGGAGTCTCTGGTTTCCTCAGAAGTCCCTAGAATTTCACTATGCTCAAACTGAAGGAAACGCAAAATAAAAGTGATCATCCAAATAAAGGACAAACAGCAAACAACATGTTTGCCACAAGAACCTTGGGTAGTCTAGGCAAATGGCCGATTGAGGGAATCAGTAGATGAATGTTTTCCCCAAGAAGCCTGGCTAGTGGGCTCAGTTCCCCAACTCACTATAAATAGACTGACCCTCCTTGATATTTGCTGAAGCAGAAGAGCTAGGGCAGAACAGAGGTCCCTGTGGAAAGTCAGTTAGATTCCCTCTCCCTTAACACTGATTCACTTTTTTTTTTTTTTTGGCCACACCCCATATTTAGTTCCCCAAGCAGGGATCAAACCCGGCACCGCCCACTTTGGAAGGTGGAGTCTTAACCGCCAGGAAAGATAATATACTCATTATATATCACAAGCCAGCCCTGCCATGTTGCTCAGCTGTGTCTCCCTTTCCATTTACTTCCTGTGTGTGTTTCTCGCTGGGTTACATTGTTTCTGGCATGAATCCTAAATATTGCTGCTGCTGGGGAGACTGTTATTCACACAAGCGAGGCTCAATTTACATTTGGAATATAGAAAAATAACCAGATGCTTTCTATCTTCATTTTATCAATAAAAATAGGTCATAAAATCAAGCCCTTAACTAGGAGATTTGTCTGTTTTCCAAATAGGAAGGAGATTGGAGCATTTGATTCCAACAATCTCAGCTCTTACTGGCTACCTGGTTTATCAACCTCAGTTTCCTTATCAGTCAAGCGGAGACTACAGTCCATACTTCAAAGCAGTGCTTTTCAAACTCCCTGCTGAAGGACCAGTGTCTGATTTATTTCCTTCTTTCCTTTCTTTCTTTGTAGTTTCTAGTTTGTTATGGACCAATACTTTTGTTAAAAATAAATAAATGATAAATTAGGACAAAGATCATGCTCTTAGCTGTTTGGGCAGTGGGAAATTGCTATTTAAAAATTCTCAGTGCCTACTTTCAACTTCAATACTGAAATTATCTTGTCACAGATTAATAACAATTTGCATCTGGGCATGGTTCATGAGCCATACTGTAAGTAGCACTACCTTAAAGGACCAATCTGTGACTTACCATGTAAAGTACCTAAAACAAAGCAAGACACAAAATCGCTCTAAATAATGCTATTTTCATTTACTTTCTTTTAAAGTTTATTATTCAAATAATTTGTTAGCTGATCCATCTACTTATTCATTTAACAATTATTTACTGAAAACTTACTGAGTTGGCCACTGTATTAAACACTGGGGACATTGGGGAATTCCCCTGGGCTTCAGTGGTTAGTCCTCCACACTCTTACTGCCATGGGCCCAGGTTCAGTCCCTGATCTGGGAACTAAGTTCCCACAAGCTGCGTGGTGAGGCAAAAAACAATTAAAAAATTTCTTTAGGTTAAAAATAAATCCTGGAGCTTAAGTATTGAAAAAGAACCCCATTTCTAACCTCAAGGAATTGAAAATGTTTTCATTAAATATCCAAAAAATTTGAAATTAAAAGCCTAATATTTTAAAGGCATTATACCTTTTTTTACTTTTATGTCTAATATTCTTTTTTATTTTTCAGTGTTTTCATCATCTTTGACTTTATTTAATATACACCCATAAAACACACATATGCACACACATTATTTAAGGCCCAGCTAATTGTTAACTATTCTTTTTCTTAGCCTCAAAAAAAGAGGGTTTTCCCTCACCAGCCTGTTAATTCTTTATTTTATAGTATGTAAATCACAATTCTTTTCAGTTTCATTGGGATATTTCTCTTAACTTTCTTTATAATTCCAAGCACAAATATTATACAACTATAAAATCCATTTTTCTTGAATATGAGCTCTCCGCCTGTCAATCATTATTTAAAATAGATCATATAAACCAGCGCTGTGCTTACTTTTTAAAATCCTCTTGTTATTGAAAATTTATAGACATTTAGAGTAAGAAACTTATAAAACTCTTTATTGCTTTGGAGAAGAGCTAGCCAAAATCGCTTTTTAAAAACAGAAGCTCTCCTGGTATCCATTTGTCAATAGTTCTTCAATAGCACAAGACATCTTTGTTTTTCTATTACCACCATCATGCAACATGAGGCCCGGGAGGCAATCTTAAAAAAAAAAAAATTGAGACTTCACTACAAAAAATAAATGCTGGAGAGAATGTGGAGGAAAGGGAACTCTCCTACACTATTGGTGGGAATGTAAATTGGTGCAGCTGCTATGGAAAACAGTATGGCGTTTCCTCAAAACACTAAAAATAGAGTTATCGTACAATCCAGCAATCCCACTCCCGGGAATATATCTGCAAGAAACAAAAACTCTAATTTGAAAAGCTACATGCACCCAATGTTCAGAGCAGCACTGTTTACAATAGCCAAGACATGGAAGCAACCTAAATTTCCATCAATAGATGAATAGATAAAGAAGATGTGGTGCATATCTACAATGGAATATTACTCAGCCATAAAAAAGAATGCAATAATGCCATTTGCACCAACATGGATGGACCTAGGGATTATACCAAATGAAGTAATTCAAACAGAGAAAGACAAATATATATCATTTATATGTGAAATCTTAAAAATAAAAGATACAAATGTACTTATTTACAAAACACAGACAGACATAGAAAACACACCTGTGGTTACCAAAGGAGAAAAGGTGGGCAGAGATAGATCAGAAGTTTGGAATTAAAAGATACACGCTGCTATGTATATAACACAAAAACAGGAGGACCTACTGTATAGCATGGGGAACTATAGTCAATATCTTGTAATAACCTATAATGGAAAAGAATTGAAAAACAATAGATTTTATATATATATGTATATATAGCTGGATCACTTTGACTTATACCTGAAACAGTGTAAACCAACTGTACTTCAATTTTTTAAATATGTGTGCTTTTAAAGGAAAAAGACTGAGGCTTGGAATCTGCAGGTTAGCGTCCAACCATGCTGTGTGCAGAAGTAAAGCCCTGCTGTCCGAGGTTCAGCGACGGTCTACAGCCTCCAGCACTTCATCAAACAGAATCCTGTGATCTGAGGACAAGGACCATCCTAGTCTGACTCCATATCCCAGCAGTACTGTTGTGACACCTAGGGAAGTGTCAGTCGCTCAGTCACATCCAACTCTTTGCAACCCCATGGACTATAGCTCGTCAGGCTTTTCTGTCCATGGAATTCTCCAAGCAAGAATGTTGGAGTGGGTAGCCATTCCCTTCTCCAGGGGATCTTCCCGACCCAGGGATCGAACCCAGGTCTCCTGTATTGCAGACAGATTCTTTACCATCTGAGCCACCAGGAAGCCCTTGTGACACCAGGCAAATGTTCACTAAGCGAATGTTAAATATGATGCTAGCAAATTATCAGATATGGTTGTATATCGATCTAATTTTGCATAATCTGAAGACTGTACGTATTAAGACTGTTTGGGACATTTTGATTTAATAAATCACAAAATCCTCTGTACCCAGAGGAGCCAGTTGAGTAATTTCTGGTGCAACACTCAGATTCTGCTTTATAAAAAGAAATTATTTGATGGAGACTCTTAGGATGTACAGTACTCTTCACACAATTCCTATAAATCTCAAACTACAGTTAATGTATGAGTGCCAGAGAAGAAATTTTAATGGAATAGTTTGATAACCCTGTATGAATAAGATGCAGAAAGTTAATACATGGCATAAATTGGGAAAGGCTAATTATTCAAGTCACTTTCCATTTTGTGTATGCATGTGTGTGTATGTGTGTATGTATTTGTGTAATTATAAGACAGAACTCCTATATGAGTATCAATCTTAAAGATTCCTTCTTTTACAGTCATTTGATCTTGTACCATCTTTGTGATTGTCCTTTGATTGGCAATCCAGTTTTTGTGGGAATGTCTAGTTCTGTTCTGTATACCATACAACTCCTCTCATTTACCTGCAACGTATGTCTACAACGAATAACTGTCCACACTCATGGCAATACCAAACTCATGGCTTTCAGACACAGACTTTAAAGTACATCCCATAAAAAGAGCTGAAGATCACCAAACTTGATTTTCTTACTAGACGCTAAAGTTAATGCAGCAAAGCTTATAAAACACACAAACATACTGATCCTTTCTATGGGAGAAGGTAGAATGTCTCCAAAAGTCAACTATAGAGACTCCTGTTTTAGAAGTATGCTAAGTCACTTCAGTCACGTCTGACTCTTTGTGACCCTATGGACTATAGCCTGCCAGGCTCCTCTGTCCGTGGGGATTCTCCAGGCAAGAATACTGGAATGGGCTGGCATTTCCTCCTCCAGGGGATCTTCCCAACTCAGGGACTGAAACCGTGTCTCTTGTGTCTCCTGCATTGTCAGGCGGGTTCTTTACCACTAGCGCCACCTGAGAAGCCCATTTTAGAAGTACTGGGTTAAATAAAATATATTCTTGAAATTGATTTCACCTGTTTCTTTTCCTCTTTTTAATGTGCTTACTAGAAAATTTAAGATTATGCCAGTGGCTCACAGTATATTTTATTTGGACAGTGTTGCTTTAGATAATGTAAGTTAGTATGAAATTTATTCCAGATGATTTTTACTTTCTCAGAATTTCTTCATTGTTGAAATCTTGTCAGAAATCATGAGAAAAGGTATTAATTCTGTCACCAAAGCTAATGCTTACCATGGATCTTAAACTCTTACTCTCAAAATAACTTTCTGCTCCTTAAAAATTAAATGAAAGAGCCATATCTTATGTTTTGGTTGAGATTCCCTTAATGATGCTTAAAACTACTGTTAACTAATGTGAACTCATTAAAAAGGCTGCCAGTTCTTACAGATTTAACTTAAACAGTTTTAAAAATACCTTTGAAGGAGATTTTCTTCCCAGACGTGACTTTTAGAACAAAAGATGATGATATATCTTCTTTTCATTGTCACATCATGCTTTTCATGACCATTTCTACTACTTGTCTACTAATCAAAAAAGAGATTTATATTATTTGTCAGCAGCATTACATGTTCCATTGTATTTATTGCTTCGTTTACTCTCATGCTGCTATGATACAAACCACAGTTGAAATATTGCAGACCCTATAGCTCTATTACATTAATCTTAGATTTATAGCAGAGCATATTATTAAATATTTATGTGGGATGCGAAAGCAATCAATAGCCATATTCTACAGTGGAAGATCTACAACTGAATAGGTTCAGTATAATCATCCCCAGCACAGATAGTGGAGAAGCTCCAACAGAGTCTGATGGTTAATCTTTCAATCTTATTTCTCTATGCAAAAGTATTCTATAAATGAATGCCCAACAACAGGGAGAAAGTATTAACAAACTATTGAGTCACTTGTGGTTTTGGAAGTTTGGCCATTTGTGATTTATACAGTCAAGACTTGTATCAGGTCAGTTTTTAGATGAATATGGATTATTTACTTCAGGGTTTCACATACATAAAATTCAAAAAATAAGTCTATGATTTTAATGCTTTCTCACTAACACAGTGTAGTCAACATCAAAAACACTGGCTATTTGTTTGGAGAGTGTTTTCACTAATATATGGTTAATAAATCCACCTCTGCATATAGCAATAAGCCTCTTTTTTTTTCCATTAATGTGAAATCATTGTTTTCAATTCAGTTCTACTGAAACAAATGCTAAATTTGGAATCAGCAGGGTTGGATCCAACAAAGCGGAGTTGATACTTATTATCTGAGTTATCTTGGGCAACCTGCTTATAACAGACACTGTTTATTCCTCAAACAGATCCCCTTTACTGAGTCGGTACATCCATGCTCAACTGCTCTGAGTGCTGGCTGCTAGCAGAGCAGAGATGCTCCCTGTTCACAAAAGTCCAAGAAGAGCTGACTTGCCCAGGGAGTTACAACCCTGCCCTTTCTTCACCCAGGGCAGCTTGCATGGGGGTAGAAAAGGTCACCTCCTTTTCTAAAAGTGGGACGAATTCTAGGATGCCACAGACTCCAGAGCTCCCTGTGGGTCAGGCTGAAGCTGTCACCTGCTAGGACCATGTGCTCACATAACTTTTTTCCCTTGCTCTGTCCTGCTTTCCCCAAAACCCTTCTGCAAGTGCACTTCCAGAACATTACTGAACAAGAACCCCTATCTCAGACTCACCTCTAGGGAACCTACCCTAAGATTCCACCTAACCTCTGAGCCTCATTTTCCTTAGCTGTAAAATGGAAGTAATAGCTGACTAATAGGAATGTGAGGATTCAGTCATGTTGTTTTTCAGCGGCTAAGTTGTGCCTGACTCTGTAACTCCATGGACTGCAGCATGCCGGGCTTTCCTGTCCTATACTGCTTCCCAGTGTTCGCTTAGATTCATGTTCTTTGAGTCAGTGATACCACTTAACCATCCTATCCTCTGCTGCCCTCCCTCCTTTTGCCTTCAGTCTTTCCCAGCATCAAGGTCTTTTCCAGTGAGGCAGCTCTTCAAATTCAATGATAAGATCACATTTTATGAAAGTGCTTTGTATCCTTGAAAGAATTAAATAAATAATTAAACAAATAAATTAGTTAAATAATAAACAAATGTTAGCTATTGCTCTATGCAATGTTATTATTAAAACTAATGAAAATAAGCTGATTTTTTTAATTCTCTGGGATTGACACTTTGCACTCTCCCAAGATGTGCTATATACACCCCTTTTGGGTGCATCAAAGGTGACAAACCCTTTTCTGCACCTTCTCATAAGCCTGACTTGAATGGAAAATTCCCCAGTTGCTCTCAAGTTCTATTTATTTTAAAATTTTAAGTGGTGTTTTTCTGTTTAACTAGATGGGTATTTCTGCAATATTCTGCTTTCTTACCTCACCCTCCCTACTATGGGATATCATTCTCTGATTAGTGTAAACAAAAAACAAATTGACAACTCATCTGTAAGTCTAAAACATTTCCTCCCAGTTAACTTGGAAACATTTAGGGCTATTTTGCTTTAATTCTTTCAAGATTTTTACTTACTTATGGGATATTTATTATTTATTTAGCTAGTCATAGCATCTAATTGCTTCCTGAACTGGTCAGCCTTAATCAGGAAAGATAATATGTCATTCCTATAGCTGAATCAAACCCTTTGGAATATTATTCATTTTTCCTAAAAAGGAAAAATAAAATTCCTCCATGCACAGTAGGCAAATGCAACTCAGATAATATTCAGATGCCCATTATATTTTTTAAGTGTTACAAAAAAGCTATTTAAAATTTAACTTTTGATGTTCATTTTTAGGCTAAGGACTGCACTGCTTTATGAAGGCTCACCTCAGACCAGCACTTTTTCAGATTTTTGCAGTGCCTTAAAGATTTAGAATTCATTCCTTAGCTTCATGTTTATCCAGATGCCAAGCAGTGTTTTAAAAACCTGATGTTCAGAAACATAAGGAATGCCCACCTGGGACTTACCTGGTGGTCCAGTGGGTTAAGACTGAGCTTCTACTGCAAGAAGGATGGGGTCAATCCCTGGTCAGGGAACTAACATCCACATGCCATGTGGTGCAGCGAAAAAAAAAAAAAATCCTACCATCTTCACACCTGCAGTGTAGACAGTGAGACCAACTGAACCAGAGAATGAGTCTAGGTAATTGTGACTGGCACTGTGAAAAGACTGGATATCAGGCAATACCAAGTTATCAGAGGAAGCTTCCCAAAGAAGGCATCATTAAGCTAATACTGGAGGAAACATAGGAAAGTAGAGAAAAGAAAGTGTCTGAAGCACTCTTGTGAGTGCTTCACAAGATTAGCAGGTGCAAAGCCACTGTGGCAGGAGGGAACAGGTCCATATGTCAGGCTAGAGGGCCTGAGATGATGACAAGCATTAAGTCTAAGAGCAATAACCCTTCGAAACCCAGAGCAGAATTTAAAAAGGGAAGAAAGTCATTCAACTAGGAGTCATCTTAAACCAATGAAAATGTATTTTGTGTCCTCTGCATGCAAGGGGGCTGTGCCCTTTAGATACAGGAGGCCTTCCCAGTAGGGACTCACCGATACCTCTCAGCTCCACTGAACTCATCCCTCTAGAGCAATGCCTTTCACAAGTGCCTCTGGTGCCTTTCAGAAGTCACCCTTTGTGCATCTTGAATTGCTCTAAAGCAACACCAAGGCAACTAAAAGCAGTTAGAACTTCATCATACAGCTACATTTGTTAAGACTAAAATCTATTCTCCTTCATAATATGGCAGACAAGAGAGAAGATGGCAGAGTAGAAAGACCTGGATAATAATGCCCGACATTGTAGTTTGATTTTGCATACAGAGCTCTTCAAGACTGGACTGTCTATCCACCTCCATGATGCATTTCTGCCTGCATCATTATGTTCCTACAACTCCAGACTGATTTTGGTTTCACCAAAGTTATCGTCGGAGTTGGCACAGGCCATGATGTTTCCAGGCTCTGGCCCTTCCTCTCCATCAGCACTCAGGTCAGACAACCCCTCCCCAAGGAAGCCTTTCTTAGCCTCTCATTGCCCCATCCCACCCCAGTTATCTGCCACTATTCTGTGTCCCAATATCATCCTTCCATATTCTTGTTGAATTTTCCATGATGTTTAAAATTATACAGTTAGATATCCATAACTCCCTACTAGATTAGATCTGAAGTTCCGCAAAAGCAAATCCATGATCCATTCTGTCTTTGTATCTCTAGGGACGAGCATAACTAGTCACTGGACACAACTAAGTGACTGAGTAAGTAACACTAAGCAGACAGTGAGTCAGTTTGCTCTCCAGACGACTGAATCAACTGTCCGGGAATCTAGACCCACACTGTCAAATGGAATCATAGTAACACAAGCCACATTTTCAAGTTTCTAGAAGCCACATCATCCAAAAAGTAAAAAAAATTAACCAATGAAATTAACATTAACAGTATATTTTCTTTAGCCCAATATATTCAATATATTCTCACTTTCAATGTGTAAACAGTATGAAAATTATTAATATTTTCTATTCTTTTTGCTGAGTGTCTGAAATCTAGTGTGTACTTAAAATTCACACCATATCTCAATTTGGACTCATCACATTTCAAGTCCTCAGTAGCCACACGATGCTAGTGGCCATTACATTGGACAGTGTAGGTCTAGACAACATCTAGGTAAGGCCAGTAACAACAACCACAAAACCCCCGAGAACAAGTTAACACAGCTGACATAGACCTCACTGAAAAAAACTTGAAGGAGTTAACTGTCTGAGAATTTAGAGGTTTGAATTATCTGATTTGACTTTCTGTGCTGATGGGACAAAATTTTGCATCAGTTTCTACGTAATATCTGGTGATAGCTTAAGGATTATTATCACTGGGGAAAAAATCAGGATTTCCTCTATGCTTCATAAATCACTTTTCTTGTTCTGAAACTGCAGGTGACATGAGACAGCTGGATGCAGTTACAGAGCTGTACAATGCAATGATTTTTTAAATTCCGAAAGGTAATATTCATATTTTGGGGGGAAGCCAACAACTGGAGCATTTTGCTAGCAATACCATTTCTTCCCTTGTTCCCAGAATCCCCTTTATACCTTATTTCACTTGATTAACTTGTTACTATCACAGAGTGACTGAGATTCAACCAAGGAGTCTGCTTCCCTTTCCCAACCAGAGAAATACATGGAAACACGGAACAACATGAATAGAAAGATACTGATTTTCTTTAATATGCCTACTCATCTTTTGCTTCTAGTTCAAGGACTGACATGTATTTATTGAGAAATAGAACCTTTTTTCATTCATTCTTTTACTCATTTTTCAGTGGATATATACTAAGCACTTCTTATGTGCAGATCTTGTGCTGGGCCCTGGGACTCTATAATACTTGCCCTGGAGGAGCATACAGCCTTTGGGGGAAGTCAAACACTTAACCAGTCTGTGATATACATGGTGAAATGTTAGAAAGCTTTTAGTTACAGGATGGAACCTGATCCAAGGAGTCAAATAAGGCATACAGAGGAGAGGTTATTAAGATGAGAACTGTGGGATGAGTGGGAGCTGGCCAGTTGAGTAGAAAGGGGCAGAATAGTCCAGGAAAAGGCAAGAGTTTGCAGAAGACTCAAATTTAAGAGACCATATAGTGGTCCATCGGAGAAGGCAATGGCACCCCACTCCAGTACTCTTGCCTGGAAAATCCCATGGATGGAGGAGCCTGGTGCAACTCTCGCTAAGAGTTGGACACGACTGAGCGACTTCACTTTCACTTTTCACTTTCATGCATTGGAGAAGGAAATGGCAACCCACTCCAGTGTTCTTGCCTGGAGAATCCCAGGGACGGGGGAGCCTGGTGGGCTGCCATATATGGGGTCACACAGAGTCGGACACAACTTAAGCGACTTAGCAGCAGCAGCAGCAGCAGAGATGGTTGGTGGCAATCAGTTAACATGATTGGAACCGGAGAAGGCGTGGTCAGGTGTCTGCCTGGAGATGGAGGTGGGTAGGTGAAACAGAAAACACAGAGCAAGAGGACAGGCAGTAAATAGATGAAAGGGAAAAGAAAAATGAAGAATTTTTTGTTTAATTATAAGATTTCATTAATCATAATGAAAAAACAAGACTGAGTTTAACCCAATTATTAAAGTGCAGTAACTTTGGAAGGCAGAGACATTCACTGAAAAACAGGATTTTTCAGGCCCTGTGAGTATATCATCTTATTTAATGATGATACTCTGAAACTCAGAGTGGTTTTGTAACTTGCCCAAGGTTATATGTTAATAAGCGGTACACAAAGGATGTAAACTCAGATCTGTCAAGCCATAATGCCGTGTCTTTCCACCAGGCCATCAGAAAAGCGAATCTTAGCCTATCTTTAAAGAGTAACCTTTAGAGTTAAAATGGAGTTCAGTCTCTGACATTTAAAGTTGTATTGGAAAAGTTGTTAAACCTTTTGTTTGACCTCAGTGTTAAAATTGAAGATTTTACTAGTTCCATTACCTTTCTACATGCATAACAAGTCATAAGATAATGTACAAATAATGCTTTGAACTGTCAGAAAGAACGGTGACACAAATCCACATGCCGATTCTTACATTTCTAAATCACCTATTTCCCATTTTAAAACATAAGAACATGTCTTAAAATATGTTAAAAAGAGTCAGCAAATTAAATTGCACCATCCCAATAATATTTTATGAGATGTATATTATAATTGTAAGATGCATCTTAAAAGAAGACCATAATCAAGTCCATTAAGAAAAACACTGCACTAATTTTATAACAAAAAGAGTTCTTTTTCCAGGAAAAAAAAAAAAAAAAGAATGCTTGGATCAGGGAGTAACTTTATGATATGCAATGAGCCTTTTTTTTTTTTTATTTCACTGAGGTCATTAAATAATTTTCCATACCTGCATTTTTAAAGTGTGAGGGTACAGACACTGAATGGGAATATTCTCACTTTGCAGAGCTAAACTGGCCACACAAACTTGCTTTTCTCCAGAGCTTAACACTGTCCTCACAGCCCTTTTGTAAAATGAAGCTTAACTGGAAAAGATCTGGAAACAAGGTGGGCAGTATATGAGGTTTCAAGGTAGTCGTCACAGTATTTCTCTAAGGCGTCCTCACTGGGACCTACTAAGATTACCAGTGGCCTTGCAAAGTGACTTCTAGGGCACCTCCTGGGAATCTGGCTTTTATTGTGGTTTCTGCTCTTCCTGTGAGCCTGTATTGTCTTACACTTCTATGAGCTCCTCCTCTTCCTGGTAACTTTCCCTGAATAAAGGCAATTCTCCAAGGGGAATAATGTTCTCTGTTTTCTGTACCCTTTATCTCATGTAAATTACTCTTGGCTTCAAGAATGGAGCTTTTAATCTTGTTTTCCCCCATCACAGATATAGGATTACACAAATGCTGAAAGATTATTCCTGCAAAATGTCCTTTTAGATGGACCCTAAAATCTTTGGTTTTCACAATAATATCTCCAATTTTTAAGGCATGAATTTCCTAAGGAAAAAAATAAAATCTCAGTGTGAATCCAGGACACAAGAGAGTTTGGTCTCCCTAGCCCCCTATAAGGAAGAAAGAAGGTAGAGTGGTGTGTTATGGTTATTGCTATCTTGTAGAGGAAGAAGCATCAAAAGAAGTTAATTCAAGATTCAAGACTCATCAAGGGACAGCAAGCAAAATGAAAAGTGCTAGTGTGGGATACCATGAAGCACTCTTTTCTTGTAAACGTTCAATGTTTTGGTGACTTTTTTTTTTTGCTGCGCCACATGAGATGTGGGATTCTAGTTCCCCTTCCAAAGATCAAACCGTTGCCCCCTGAATTGAGGACACAGAGTCCTTACCATTTGGCCATCAACAAAGTCTTTGATGACTTTTTCAAATAATACCTTTATTGAGATATAATTCACATTCCATACAGTTCACCCATTTAAAATGTACAATTCGGTGTTTGTTAGTGTAGTCAAAGAGTTGTGCATTCATCATCACAATCAATTTTAGAACATTTTCATCACCTGTAAAAGAAACTCTGTATCGCTTAGCCATCCCCCTCCAATTTCTTCATCTCCCTTGCCAGCCCTACACAACTGCTAATCTACTTTCTATCTCTGTAGACTTGCCAATTCTGGACATTTCATACAAATAGAATCATACAGTATACAGCCTTTTGTACCTGGCTTCTTTCACATAGCATAATGGTTTCAAAATTCAGTCATAATGTAGCATATATCAGTACTTTAGTTCTTGTTATTGACAAATAATATTCCATTGTATAGATCTACCACATTTTATTTGTGTATTCATCCACTAATGGACATTTGGGTTATTTCTACATTTTGGTTTGGGGTTTCCCTGATAGCTCAGTTGGTAAAGAATCTGCCTGCTATGCAGGAGACCCCATTTCAATTCCTTGGTCTGGAAGATCCGCTAGAGAAGGGATAGGCTACCCACTCCAGTATTCTGGCCTGGAGAATTCCATGGACTGTATAGTCCACGGGGTCGCAAAGAGTTGGGCATGACTGAGTGGCTTTCTTTACCTTTTGGTTATTGAGAATAATGTTGTAGTGAGCTTTTGTGTACATATATTTTAATTTTTATTAATACCTAGAAGTGGAATGGCTGGGTCATATGATAACTCCATGTTTAACCTTTCAAGGAACTGTCAGGCTCTTTTCCAGTAAGGCTGCACCATTTTACATTTCCATTCCCAGGGTATGAAGAATCCATTGTCTCCACGTCCTCACCAATACTTCTTATTGTCTGTCTTCTTGATACTAGCCATCTTGGTTAGGTGAAGTGGTTTCTCATGGTTTTGATTTGCATTTCCCTGATGGCTAATGAGCTTGAACATCTTTTCATGGGCTTATCAGCCATTTATACTGATGCTCTTTTTTCACCCATTTCTCTTCTGAGCTTTTTTAGGGGGTTGTTTTGTTTTTAGGGTGTTTTCATTTTTATTGGAGTATATTTGATTTACACTGTTGTGTTAGTTTCAGGTGTGCAACAAAGCAAATCAGTTATATATGTACATATATCCACTCTACTGTAGATTTTTTTCCATATAAGCCATTACAGATTATCGAGTAGATTTCCCCTTGCTATACAGTAGGTCTTTATTAGTTATCTGTTTTACATATAGTAATGTGTGTGTATCAATCCCAATCTCCCAATTTATCCATACCCTTCTTACTCCCAGTAACCATAAGTTTGTTTTCTACATCTCTGACCCTTTTTCTGTTTTGCAAATAAGTTCATCTGTACCCCCCTTTTTTTTAAGATTCTACATATGTCTCTGCTGGGTTTTAAAAGTAATGCCACCTAAATGACAAATAATGGCCAGAGTCCTTCAAATAAAGAATTGACTCTTTGGACTGTAATGCTCGTACTTGCCTCCATAAAGTTGTCATTCCATTTCCCTGGAGCAAGCACCTTTGCTGGTGTCTGAAGAAATATATTTTAAAAGACGTTGTTTAAAATACCTACCCCTAAGGTATTAAGGAAATTAAAAGGCAAAGTCCCTTGCCCTCTTCTTAATTCACAAGAAGAGATAAGTATCTTTTTCAAAAGCATGATGTGTCTTCTTGAAGGATGAAACAATATAACCCTTGAAGGAAAGGTTTCCCATTTACCTGGCAACTGACCAAGTTCACACCAGCAAGATAATTAATTCACTTGTGCCCAAATCCAAAAAGCTTAAATAATTGATGAGAAAGTATTCCAAGTCAGAGCTTGGAAATTTTTAAAAAATAAAACCAAAACACTTTACTTATATAGTTTCATTAAATTTGAATTTTGATCCCTAAAGTTTGTGAAATTATAAGGGTTAAGTGTTAGAAACTGAAAAGAACCTAAGCACCTCATTTCACAAATGGGAAAATGCAGACCTCGACACTAAGGGACTGATTCCTATCCACTCATGATACTGGGGAGAAAGCAATGGCAACCCACTCCAGTACTCTTGCCTGGAAAATCCCATGGACAGAGGAGCCTGGTAGGCTACAGTCCATGGGGTCGCAAAGAGTCGGACACGACTGAACAACTTCACTTTCACTTTTCACTTTCATGCATTGGAGAAGGAAATGGCAACCCACTCCAGTGTTCATGCCTGGAGAATCGCAGGGACAGGGGAGCCTGGTGGGCTTATGCAGGAGACATAGGGGACACGGGTTTGATTCCTGGATCAGGAAGATCACCTGGAGGAGGAAAAATGGCAACCTGCTCCAGTATTCTTGCCTGAAAAACCCCATGGACAGTGGGGTCGCACAGAGTTGGACACGACTGAAGCGACTTAGCCGCAGCAGCATGATACTGGAGAAAGTAGAACAGAACACACATGTCGGGTCTTTCCCCTACCCCATTCCATACATTTTCTGTAACACCAGACTCTCTAAGATCCCTTCTCTTTCTATGAATGACTTTAAATGTATATTAGGAAAAGATTGTTAAGGAACTGGCTTATCAATTGTCCTGGGAGAAGCCATTATCTGTGTGACTCAGACTTGAGGAAATTGACTGGACTGAATGCATTCACCTGTACAGAGCTGCCCTCTCAGCCAGCTGTTTTCAAATTGCAGGTCTCAACTGGGCTTCCCAGGTGGCACTAGTGGTAAAGAATCCACCTGCCAATGCATAAGACAAGAGATGCAGGTTCAACCCCTGGGTCGGGAAGATCCCCTGGAGGAGGGCACGGTGACCCACTCCATTATTCTTGCCTGGAAAATCCCCATGGACAGAGGAGCCTGGCAGGCTACAGTCTGCAGGGTTGCAAAGAGTCGGACATGACAGAGGCAACTTAGCACTCAGGCACACAACTGAAAAAGGGGTCATGAAATCAACGTGTGTGGGGGGGGGGTGTACTGGGTTAAACAGTTAAAAAAAATAAGTTCACTTCCTCCTACACTGTTGGTGGGAATGTAAATTGGTGCAGCCGCTATGGAAAATAGTATGGAGTTTCCTGAAAAAACTAATAACAGAGCTCCCATATGATCCAGCAACCCCAATTCTGGGCATATATCTGGAAAAACTCTACTTTCAAAAGATACGTGCACCCTAGTGTTCACTGAAGCACTATTCACAATAGCCAAGACATGGCAGCAATGTCCATCAACAGAAAAATTATAAAGAGGATGTGGAATAGTATACATATATTCAATGGAATAGCACTCAACCATTAAAAAAGAAAGAAAGAATGCCATTTGTGGCAACATGATGGGCCTAGAGATTATCCTACTAAGTGAAGTAAGCCAGACAAAGACAAGTATCACATGATATCATTTATATGTAGAATCTAAAATATGACACAAGTGAAATTATCTACAAAACAGAAACAGACTCACAGACACAGAAATCAGACCTGTGGCTGCCAAGGGAGAGGGGAGGTAGGGGAGAGAGGACTGGAAGTTTGGGATCAGTAGATGCAAACTATTATGTACAGAATGGATAAGCAAGCTCTTACTGTATAGCACAGGGAACTACATTCAGTATGCTGTAATAAAGAATAATGGGAAAAAATTTTGAAAAAGAATATATATATATAAATATATATATATATACACACACACACATATACAGCTGATTCAGTTTGCTGCACCAGAAACTAACATAACATTGTAAGTCAACTATAATTCAGTGAAAAATAAAATTAAAAAAATTTTAAGTTCCCTTAAGCAGACACTGGGAAGGATGTGGCCACTGAATGCAGTGATCTTCAGGGTACCAAAAGGCCACATACCACAGAGATCTCCTGTCAAAATATGGGAAATTTACCTTATTTGCCCCATCTGTAACTTGAATTAAGATATTATTTTAACAAGCACTTATTGAGCATTTACTATGTGTGAGTATGTTACACCTATTGACTCCTTTATCCTACATTCAGCCTGTGCGTACACAGGTAGCTATTAGCTTGCTCAGGATCACACCACTGGTTAGTCTCAGAGGTGAAGTTCAAACCCAAACAGACTGGTTTCAAAGCCTGTCTTCTTAACTCCTGGACCACATTTCCTCCAGAACTGCTCAGGGAGCGTTTACTATGTGATTATTGACGTGAGTTAACTGATTCAGTTCCTTATTCCAAGGATCTAGTGAAAGTAAAAGTGTTAATCACTCGGTCATATCCAACTCTGTGATACCATGGACTGTCACCCACGAGGCTCCTCTATCCATAGGATTCTCCAGGCAAGAATGCTGGAGCAGGTTGCCATTCCCTTCTCCAGGGGATCTTCCTGACCGAGGGATCCAACCCGGGTCTCCCACATTGCAGGCAGATTCTTTACCATCTGAGCCACCAGGGAAGCCCAGAGATCTACTGAGGCATCTCCTTTTTGATGATACTTTATTGGACATTGGAAGCTGCAGAACTTCCCCCTATAACGGTTTTAAGAGTGGAAATTTGGTGGGGGGATGGGACCCTCAAGAATGCTTCTTGAAGCTGTACACAGAAAGAACACTGTTTTAAACCTAGTTTTATGTCCATCTGGGGAGATTTTGCAGGTAGACTGATGGAAATGAGGGTCATACTATTGTTGGTGCCCAGGATCTAGAAGACAGGGTGTCCTTGCAGAGCAAGATTAGAAGGAGGGGTAGGAAATGGAGGATACAGCAGGGGAAAGTGCCTGGCAGCCCAGGTCAACCAGTAAGTATAAGAGAGACACAAAAGGAAGAATGAGGACCAGAAACAAATGTCACCTCCTTCAAAACCAAACCTAGGGACTCCCCTGCTGGACCAATAGTTAGGACTCCAAGGTTCCACTGCTGAGGGCCAGGGTCCAATCCGTGGTTGGGGAACTAAGATCCCCCCACAGAAACAAAGAAACAAATCTAGAGATGAAGCCCACTGGGCATGCAGAGCCAGCCAGTTATAGCCTGTTCTAGATTAGTCCGGTTAGACTAATAAGTAATTAGTTATTCTCTGGTTAGAGAAATAATCAATTACATAGAAAGAGGAATACACAGTCTTGGATCCATGTTCAACTTTGGAAGTAAAAACAAAACCTACTCCAATGCCAAAATTTAGGGACTAAATTATCTGTTTGTGCAAATATCTGAGCCTGGGTTGTGTCCCCTGAGCAGATGCAAACTCTGCTTTCTTGCACAAGCATCAAGCATAATTCTACTGCCAGATAGCATGGTCCCTGGAGCCATGTGATCCATGGCATCCAGGCTAGAATTGTATAAGCAGAGTCCGGACAAAAATAAGCAAATAGAATTCTTTGTAGATTCTGGGGTCATCTGGTGTCCATGCCAATACTCTCTTTCTGGAAGGACAAGAAGGATAAGGTTGCTTAGCAATTCCCTTCTCTACCAAATCAGGAAAATGGCTTACTGTCTGTACTATCAGCTTTATGAAATAGATGAGCCAAAAAGTTCAAGAGGGCTCCAGACTGGTTTTGTTTTCCTGACTTAATGATGGCTGTTTTCTCTAAGCCTTTTGCTTATGCTATCCTTCTTTCCAAAAATGCCTTCCCTGCTTTAATCCAGTAATTAGTGTCTGTTATATACTTTAAAACTTGGGTTTTAAATTTTTTCCAATTAAATGCATGTTAGTTAATTTTTAAATTAATTTTTATTGGAGTATAGTTGATTTACAGTCTTGTGTTAGTTTCTGCTGTACAGCAAAATGAATCTGTTGCACATATACATGCGTATGTGTGTGTGTGTGGTGTGTGTGAGTCACTCAATCGTGTCCAACTCTTTGTGACCCCACTGTCCATGGGGTTTTTCAGGCAAGAATACTGGAGCAGGTTGCCATTTTTCCTCCTCCAGGTGATCTTCCTGGTCCAGGAATCAAACCCATGTCTCCTATGTCTCCTGCATAAGCAGGTGGATTCTTTACCCGCTGAACTATTGGGAAAGTCCCAGTGTGCCATGAATGCTCTGTAAAGAATATTGTTTATATCTTCTGTGGCCAAAGACTGTCCTTCTAAGAGTTGTTACCAAGTTAAAATGTTTGGTTTGGTTTTTATTTCATTGAGAAACACTAGAAATTTGAAACTCAAAAACCTTTGTGAAATGGCCACCATTTTCAGCTTCTTCAAGTTTAGAGACAAGCCAAATTGAGTTTATTTAATTGAACAAATCATTAGTTTTCAAGTGTAAAAAGAGATGTTAAAAAGAAATGAAAGTCATAAACTTGCCTGTATTTTTGTCAGCTGTGGCCATTAGTTAAAAGTGGCCTTTAAGTGGATAGTCCATTTCTTTCTTAATATATTTACACAAAACCTAATACCTCTAAAGATTTTTAATTGCTGTTAAATGTTTAAAGCATGAAATATTCCTGAATACTTTCATCAAGAGACTTGGTGATTTTTAAGATGCTGTTTTTACTGAGAATCTTTTCCTTTTCTAAGTCTAGGCCACTAGATTTAGCAATATAGTTGTAAAGGCAGGAGTTTCCACAGTTTTCTCATCAATAAAATGAAGAGTCCCAAAAAGCTGGTACTCGGTAAATGAAAGTTGTTATTTTTAATATTGTTATAATTAAGTCACCATTATTTTTATTGGGGTTTAGTTGATTTACAACATGATATAAGTTTCAGGTGTACAGAATATTGATTCACAATTCTAAAGGTTATACTCCACTTATAACAACTCCAAGGTTATTATAAAATTTTGGCTACATTCCCCCATGTATAATATATCTGTTAGGTAGTTAGAATAGGAAAAAGGAGTCCAGAATGGCAGTGGCTAAAAGACAAGGAAGGGAAAAGCCCACGAAAATAGAACAAAGGAAGGTCCGAGGACTGGAGTGAGGACCTCAGGTAAAACAAACAACACTCCTGGCACGCCTCGAGGATGTATTTTCCTTTTATTTTCTAAATAAAACTGAGCTGGAACACGGAGCTGTAACACTGATCTGTCCGAGACCCGAGAGCTATGACATGGTCTGTCCAAGAGCCTAGAGCTATAACACGGTCTGTCTGAGAGCTGTGACATGCCGAGGGCTTTAACGTCCGTCACTTCAAATTTTTGTTGAGACGAGACAGAACCGAGGAGATTACACTCCCCTGACGTATCCATGTAGTTTATTTATTTTATGCATAATAATTTGTACCTCTAAATCTTTTCCCCTCACTCCCTGCTGGTAACCACTGGTTTGTTCTCTCCGTGAGTTTCTTTCTTTTTATATTCACTAGTTTGTTTCATTTTTTAGACTCCACACTTAGGTGATATTAGACAGTGTTTGTCTTGGTCTGACTTAGTCCACTATGCATAATACCATCCAAGTCCATCCATGCTCATGCAAATGGCAGAATTTCACTCTTTTTTGTGGCAGATCACGATCCCTGCTTACTTTCTCTCCAGTTCATGAGATTGTGTTTTATTCAGTTAAGTGGAATTTTACCTCTGAAACACAAAGGCTATCTAGGTGGAAACACAAATGGTCTCTTCTTATGTGCTTGTAGCGGCCAAGGTAGTTCTAGTTGTTGTTTAATCGCTAAGTCCTGTACAATTTTCTTGTGACTCCATGGACTATAGCCCACCAGGCTCCTCTGTAAATGGGATTCCCCAGGCAAGAATACTGGAGTGGATTTTTGTTTTCTTCTCCAGGGGATCTTCCCAACCAACGAATAGAACCTGTATTTCCTGCATTGGCAGGCGAATTCTTTACCACTGAGCCACCAGAGAGGCCTGGTAGTTTTAGTAGCTTTACATTTAACTGTAGTATCTTCCCTTCCCAAAACCCATGAAGGTTAGTTTATAAGCCTCACTTGACCTAAGAGAGAACAAAGTTTCAGAGCGATTAAGATACCCACCCAGAGTCACAAAGATAGTGTTTTTTTGCATTCTTCCAAATAGTATTCTTTTTAATTACAATAGAATGCTAGGAAGTGCGAATAAAAATTAACTTGGGGGAAAAAAAACCATACAATAACTCAAATTAGGCCAATTCAGTGTTGCCTGGTAGGGAAGATCTGATTTAATTAACAAATTCTAATGGGTTATGAGCAGCATGTCATTTGTTTCTGTGTAAACAGCACTCCTACAGGGCTTGTCAGTGCTGAAAACAATTTGTCCTTTAAGTATTTTAAACATTCCCTCTGCAATCTGGTTTGCACTATTCATTTTACACTATTAAGAAAGTGTTTTACCAAGCAAAAATAAGCCAACCCAGCTTGGTCCTGTCAAAATGATAATAAATTCTGAATTAGTAGAATTTTTATTAGGTTTTTGTATATTTTAATGGATTTCATAATTCATATCAGAGTATTATGCAAAAACTCAGATCCGTTAATACATCCAAAAAAAAAAATCGGGCTTTTGTATCAGCTTCCCTATTAGCATAGCATCCTTTAAGCTGTCATCCCACCTTGGTACTCACCATCATATCATCAACAGCGGTCCATGTTCTGAGAGTTGGGATGCTAAGCCTCTGGGATTAGCAGCCGCAAACTATTACATGTGGGGTGGATAAACAAGATCCTACTGTATAACACAGGGAACTATATTCAATGTGTTATAATAAACTATAATGTAAAACAGTATATATGTGTATAACTGAGTCCTTTTGCAGTACAGCAGAAATTAAACACAACATTGTAAATCAAATATACTTCAATAAAATTTAAAAATATACACTCTAAGTGTATATGAACTATACTTCAAAAGCACATATCCACTTTTTGCACACTCAATCCAGATGGCCGAGTAAGGAAAATTCAGTTTTCTAAAACCCGATTATAGCCTGCCTCCCAGTTGCCCCAACTGATCCCTGATCCTGGTTCCAGTCAAGTGTAGCTCCTGTGCAGAAGTGTGGGGTGTTGGTTAAGATTATAGGATCAGAGCCTAAATAATACAGAAGTCACTAAATGGATTGGTTCTCTTCATCAAGTTGAGGAGGCCAGTGTCTACTGCTGTCCTCCCCCAGGACCAGTGTCAGCCCTCTCATGCTGCTTATCAAGAGAAACGTGTGCTAAGTAGACCTTTGAAAATATGAAGCTGGTATTTTGTTATAAAGTCCATCTTTTATGTCTTTAAAGTGGGCTATTTATTCTGAAAAGATTTCTCTTTCTCTCTCCTGGTTCATTAAAAAAAAATACAGGAAAAAAAAAAAAACAAAGCAAAAGCTCTGTGTGAGTTCTTTTAGTGGACACCTTCTCGAGTCGAGGAGGTATAAATAATTTATGGCGCTTCCATTAGGGTCAACCAGAGTGTATATTACCTACAGTGTGCACTTGTCAGAGGAGCGTGAGCTCTGAGCTAATGATCCGGGGTAGAGGTAGAGAAGGTTTCTGTTGCTTTCGGTGAATGCAGATGTGTCCTGACATGTAATTTACCAATATAGATATGGAAATTAACCCAACCACAGAAGATAACTGTGATAGGATTCTTGATATAGCATGTGATGTGGAGCCTTTCCCAGCTCTTCTCTCATTGCTCAGCTTGATTAACCATCTGATGTTTCTTTAAGAGCATTTGTGAAGGAATAGGAATTGCCGCTGGCCAGGCTCTCTTAGAGCAGCCTTCTTTAATTAAGCCTCTCTGAAGGGATTCTGTTTGGTTTAATGAAATAGGTGTGAGAAGGAATCAGAACCAGCATTAAATACTTAGAAAACGAGTGTGTCCTGCTAACACTTGAAAACAAAATCTCTAATACTGAACTCATCCTCTCCCCAAACCTCCACCCTGGCTGAACTCTCCTACGTGGTCACTCTTGCCTTTGCTGCTGTACCCGTGGCCACTCTCCTGGCAAAGGCCTTCAGAGTCTCTTCCCAGAATTATTAGAGCCGGCCCTTGGCTCACCTCTGAGGACCACTCATTTCATCTTGCTGTTGGCAGAGTTAGAGCCATAAAACCATCTCAGCTTATGCCACCTCCACTCAGAAATGTGGGAGGCACCGGTCAGAATGGTCATCATCAAAAAATCTACAAACAATAAATTCTGGAAAGGGTGGGAAGAAAAGGGAACCCTCTCACACGGTCGGTGGGAATGAAGATTGATACAGCCGCTATAGAGAACAGTATGGAGTTTCCCTAAAAAACTAAAAATAGAACTACCATATGACCCAGTAATCCCACTCCTGGGCATATATCTGGAAGGGATGAAAAGTTACATGCATCCCAATGTTCATTGCAGCACTATTTATAATAGCCAGGACATGGAAGCAACCTAAATATTTGTCCGTTAACAGAAGAATGTATAAAGAAGAGATGGTACATATATACAATGGAATATTACTCAAGCATGATAACGAATGAAACTGGGTCACTTGTAGTGATGCAGATGGACCTAGAGTCTTTTATACAGAGTGAAGTCAGAAAGAGAAAAATATTATATATTAATGCATATATGTGGAATTTAGAAAAATGGTTCAGATGAACCTATTTGCAGGGCAGTCGTGGAGAAGGTACATGTGGGCATGGCGGGGGAAGAAACAGGATGAACTGGGAGAGTAGGATTGACATAGATACCCTACTATGTGTAAAATAGTGGGCAGCTACTGAACAGCACGGGGAGCTCAGCCCAGTGCTCTGTGATGACCTGGAGGAGTGGGATGTGGCAGGGGGGAGGCTCAAGAGGCAGGGTATATATGGATACATATAGCTTCCCAGGTGGCACAGTGGTAAAGATTCTGCCTGCCAATGCAGCAGATACAAGAGACCTGGGTTCGATCCCTGGGTCAGGAAGATCCCCTGGAGTAGGAAATGGCAACTCACTCCAGTATTCTTACCTGGAGAATTCCATGGACAGAGGAACCTGGTCCACGGGGTGTCACAAAGAGTCAGACACAACTGAGCAACTAACATTGTGTGTGTGTGCACGCGCGTGTGTGTGTGTGTGTGCGCGCGTGTGTGTGTGATTCTTCTCAAGCCTCTTTCAGAAAGACTGGAGTTCTCCTTTGGACTTCAAGGGCATATTTTATTGCATAGATTTTGTGAGAAAATATACCCCGAGTACCTATTGTTGTTCAGTCACTAAGTCGTGTCCAACTCTTTGCAACCCCATGGACTGCAGTATGCCAGGCTCCCCTGTCCTTCACTATCTCCCAGAGTTTGCTCAAATTCATGTCCATTAAGTCGGTGATACTATCTAACCATCTCATCCTCGGCTGCCCCCTTCTCCTTTTACCTTCAATCTTTCCCAGCATCAGGGTCTTTTCCAATGAGTCAGCTCTTCACATCAGGTGGCCAAAGTATTGGAGTTTCAGCTTCAGCATCTGTCCTTCCAATGAATATTCAGGGCTGATTTCTTTCAGGATTGACTGATTTAATTTCCTTGCAGTCCAAGGAACTCTCAAGGGTCTCCTTCAGTGGCACAATTCGAAAGCATCCAGTAATATAGCACAGGGCACGTGCTGTGTGCTGTGCTGTGTTTAGACGCAACCCCATGGACCGTAGCCCGCCCAGCTCCTCTGTCCATGGGATTTTCCAGGCAAGAATACTGGAGTGGGTTGCTGTGTGCTCCTCCAGGGGATCTTCCCAACACAGGGATTGAACCCACGTCTCCCGCTTTTCACTCACTAAATTAATAACTTAGTATCATTTCATATAATAATAAGTAATGATGATCTTGATGATTATGAGAATTATCATTATTAAATCCCTTAGAATAGTCCTTGATGTGTAAAAATTGCTTAGAAAATGTTAGTCTTCTCCCCTCTTTTAAATCGCTTATATTATTTAAATGATTGTAAAAAATCCCCCAAATTATAAAAGGCTTTCCTTCTTAAAAGCTGTTGACATCATAGTTAACAACACACTATACTCTTTATGCTTCTGTGTGGAATACTTGTCTTCTTGCTCTTCAGCTCTGACTTGTCCTCGGGGCTCCTCTGAAGTGACCTCCTTATCAAGCAGTCCCTGACGGCTGCACAGGGCCTTCACTGTGGTGTGGGGGCTCTTCACTGGGCATGCAGGGTTTCTCTAGTTGTGGTACAGGGGCTTCTCTTGCTGCAGCACAACGGCTCAGTAGTTGCAGCTTGTGGGCCTAGTTGCCCCAGGGCATGTGCAACCAGGGAGGGAACCAGTGCCCCCTGCACTGGAAGGCAGATCCTTAACCACTCAACCACCAGGGAAGTCCCCCTAATCACCCTTTGTAGGCTTCTTCCCCCTCCCATCTTCTCTAACTTCACTTTGTCCCCATTTCCTGATAGTGCTCAACTTGTTTGTAAGTTTGTATGTTATCATCTTCCCCTCACCCTATACTAAAAGGGGTCATGATGTTTTGTTTATCATCAGATCTTTATCTCCTGGCACAAGACCTGTCCCATTGTGTCACTCAATAAACATTGGTTCAATTAATGATCAGTTTCAACCAGAACCAGATTTACAGAATTGACTTTTACATTCAGATGGTGAAAATGAGGACTGCCAAGAGTGGTCAGTAATGGAAAGGGCCAACAAATTAAATCTGAATGTGTTGAGCATTATGACTTTAAAAAAAAAAAATTCTCATTGTGAAACTTGTACCATGTGGCTCCTAGAATACATTCACATCTCTCTTCTCATGCATGACTTGAGAAGCCATCATTACCAGATTCATTAGTGACCAAGATCATTCTACTGGAAAACAAAATTATCATCCAATCCAAGCACTGAAGAGCTCCACGTTCAGTAGACTCTCCTGTATGAAAACTCACAAGAGCCAAGCTTCAAAGATGGGAAGCTTACCTTTAAGTATGTTTGCACAGATTTATTTCTACTTCAATTCCAATTACCCACTTTCAATTTCTACTGAACACTATGGCATATCAAGTGCTGTATAGCCATACATAGGATCCTGATGTTATCACATTTTCCAGATCAGAGTTACTTGCCTTGGAGAGTTAAAAGCTTGAAAGGAGGACTCAGAATGTTCTGATCATTACAGTTGCTCTGTTTGAGCACATTTCACACAGAATAAGTTCTTTGGAATATACTTTTATCCAGATAACATTCTTGAACCTCTCGGGATCCATTTGCAGGGACATTCAGAGAGGAAGGTATGTTTCCTACCAGCAACCATAACTGCTTCTACTGACACCTTCCACTCTATGAATTATTGTTTAAAAGAGAAGCAAAATTCTCATCTCTATTATTTTTTAATGGTTTAAAGCAGGTAGGAAAGTATTATTTTTTGAGGGTGGGGTTCCCAATTAAATCAATTGCAGGCTTTGAAATTGATCCAGGTCAGGTGTCCTCTTCTTAACCCCCCGCTGTATGCTTGGTGCATTATGTGCTCTCATCACCTCCTCCCTATACCTGCATTGCACACTCTCACAAAAGATGTATTCCTTGTGGATGAATACTCTGTTTTTCAGCTCTGAATTCCAAGGAATTTCTACATCCCAGACTATGTCTCGCACCCTGACTAGCATACAGTAAGAGCTTACTAAATAATGATGAGTGAATGAATGAGTAGAAGAATGAATGAGTTAGTCCATGACTTGGAGATCTTTCAATCAATTGTTCACGAATGTATAAGCTTCTTCACTTTCCTCTATTTTTTAGATGCCATTCTATCTACACAATAACACCTGATGAATCTATCACTGAATACCATGTTGTGAAGCATATGGCTTCATATGAGATGCCAGGTAGCTCCAGATATGAATGTCTACTCAGTTTACAGAAAACTGTTCTTACCTTTGTTCTGGGCAGTAAGTACTTGGTGACCAGGTCTTAAAGCTGTTCAGTTCAGTTCAGTTGCTCAGTCGTGTCTGACTCTTTGCAACCCCGTGAACCACAGCACACCAAGCCTCCCTGTCCATCACTAACTCCCAGAGTTTACCCAAACTCATGTCCCTTGATTCAGTAATGCCATCTAACCATCTCATCCTCTGTCGTCCCCTTCTCCTCCTGCCTTCAATCTTTCCCAACATCAGGGTCTTTTCAAATGAGTCAGCTCTTTGCATCAGATAGCCAAAATATTGGAGTTTCAGCTTCAACATCAGTCCTTCCAATGAACACCCAGGACTGATCTCCTTCAGGATGGACTGGTTGGATCTCCTTGCAGTCCAAGGGACTCTCAAGAGTCTTCTCCAACACCACAGTTCAAAAGCATCAATTCTTCAGCGCTCAGCTTTCTTTATAGTCCAACTCTCACATCCATACGTGACTACTGGAAAAATCATAGCCTTGACTAGACAGACCTTTGTTGGCAAAGTAATGTTTCTGCTTTTTAATATGCTGTCTAGGTTGATCATAACTTTCCTTCCAAGGAGTAAGCGTCTTTTAATTTCATGGCTGCAGTCACCATCTGCAGTGATTTTGGAGCCCAGAAAAATAAAGTCTGACAGTTTCCCCATCTATTTGCCATGAAGTGATGGGACCAGATGCCACGATCTTAATTTTCTGAATACTGAGCTTTAAGCCAACTTTTTCACTTTCCTCTTTCACTTTCATCAAAAGGCTCTTTAGTTCTTCTTCACTCCCTGCCATAAGGCCACAGAATTTCTTCCTGATAATAAATAATGGCTCTTGTTTAAACTTAAATTAGTCAAGTGAGTCTGTTATCTAAAAAGAGATTTAGGGGCTTCCCTGGTGGTCCAGTGGTTGACTCCGTGCTTCCAGTGCCAGGAACACAGGTTCACTATCTTACTGGCAAACTAAGATCCCACCTGCTGCATGTTGTAGCCAAAAAATTAAAAAAGATTTTTGTAAAAAGCAGTGTTACAGGCCACATTTCTCATGGACCTAACTACTGAGGTGGGACACTTTTTTTGTTGTTGGGGTTTCAATAAGGTGAATTCAATAAATCCACTGGCATTTAAAGTAAGATATCAGCCCTCGATAGACATGGCGTGCCTTGAACACACCATCCATCCAGTGATAGCATTCCCTTTACAGTGCCTCTTTTTGTTTTTCGTCAGGTGAAGGTGATATCACTACTGTTAATTTCTAGATTGGAGCAGAGGAGCAGTGGGCCCTAGCTCTAGGTATAGTCCAACATTACTTGGCTGTTACCTTTTTTCCATCCTTTACATCATAAGTGTGACATCAGGATTCACAGGCAAGATTCTGTCCAGTGCTTTTAAATGAACATGGCAGATATCCACATCATTAATCAATGAAATAGTAATCTACAAGCCCATGGAGGTTGGTTTTGGTTTTATTCTCATTTTTTCAGTTTAATTATTGTACATTCAGGTTTTCCAGCTCTAATAAAGACCCTGTTATTAAGAGACCTTTGGTCTTCCCTGGTGGCTCAGTTGGTAAAGAATCTGCCTGCAATACAGGAGACCCAGATTCCATCCCTGGGTCAGGAAGATCCTCTGAAAGAGAGAATGGCAACCCACTCCAGTTTTCTTGCCTGGAGAATTTCACCGACAGAGGAGCCTGGTGGGCTACAGTCCATGGGGTTGCAAAGAGTCAAACACGACTGAACAACTAACACTTTCGCAGTCTTAGTTACGGCACTCAGGATCTTTAGTTGCAGCATATGGGGTCTATCTAGTTCCCTGACCATGAATCAAACCCAGGCCCCCAGCATTGGGAGTATGGAGTCTTAACCACTGGACCACCAGGGACGTGCCAGGGCTATATTTTGACTTTCATGGGCCCTAGGCACATTTGCTTTTGTGGACCACTTCCTCTGTTAAAAACATGTTTTAAATTATATTTTATGACTGCATTAGAATATAGTTCAGGCAAGGATTATAAATGAGTTGTGATATTCATTTATTCTTCTAATTTTAAATGGATTTATGTATTTTTTAATAACTTTATTTGTTTTTGCCTGGGTCTTTATTGCTGTGCACAGGCTTTCTCCAGTTTCATCGGTCGGAGGCTACTCTCTTAAGGTGCGCAGGCTTCTCATGCAGTGGCTTCTCTTGTTGCAGAGCAAAGGGCTCTAGGCACATGGGTTCAATAGTTGTGGCACACAGGCTTAGTTGCTCCAAGGCATGTGAAATCTTCCTGGACAAGGGATCAAACCTGTGTCCCCTGTGTTGGTTGGCATATTCTTTACCACGGGACCACCAGGGAAGTCCATGACTTTCAGTGAACTTAAAACATTGGAAGTTCCCTGGTAGTCCAGTGGTTAGGACTTGGAACTGTCACTGCTGTGTAACTGGGTTCAGTCCCTAGTCAGGGAACTAAGATCCTGCAGCCACATGGTATGGCCCCCAAAAAGAAAACATTTAGTGGGTCTCTAGCTGCAGTCCATGGGATCGCAAAGAGTTGGACACGACTGAGTAACTGAACTGAACTGAGAAATGTCATAGTCCTGGGCACAGTGGGCACTATGCCTGGAGGACAAGGCAACTGAGTCCAGGAGAATGTGTTGTTCAGTCAGGAAGTCATGTCCAACTCTTTGCCACCCCATGGACTGCAGCACCCCAGGCTTCCCTGTCCATCACCATCTCCCGAGTTTGCTCAAACTCATATCCATTGCATTGATGATACCATCCAACCATCTCATCCTCTGTCATCCCCTTCTCCTCCTGCCCTCCGTCTTTCCCAGCATCAGGGTCTTGAATTTGGCCTTTCTTCATACTATCTTCTCTCTAGATAAAACAAGGTGAGACAGAATGGGAAAGTGTAAGGTGATACCTTGTGTCATTTCTTCCACCCCTAAGCTGCATGATTTTCTGCAAATTAATTTTCCTGAGTCTTGGCTTCCTCATAAACTGCAATTATTAGGATTTAAAGGAGACATATACAACATATTTTGCCTACCACCTGTTTTAAACCACTAAGTAAATGTAGCTATTAATGGTGACAGCAAGTGTAATACGTAGGAAAACACGTCCATGGAGTCCAAAGAGGTAGCTTCTAGTTCTGGTTTTGTTTTGTTTTTTTTTTTTAATGCATTGGCTGTGCAACCTTGAGCCAAACACTTAACCTTTCTGAGTCTTAGTTTCATCATCTAATCATATCCTCCCAGCCAATCTCACCAGATTGCTGAAAGAACAAATAAGATAATGGATGTAGAAGCATGTTTATCATAGTTAATAGCATTACATACAGTAATTATTGTTATTACCGAAGAAGCTGAAAATTATGTAGAGGGAAGTGGCCAGTGCCTGGCACACAAAAACTATTTGGTAGCTGTTTCTTGAATGAATGCCTCACAACACTTTCAACATTCCACTGACTTCTCCACTGGTGTACTTAATGGTGAAAAGCATTGTAAAGGCAGCTCAAGACAAAATAACAAATACTTTATATGAGGAGATTGTAACTAATAGTCCTGAACTATAACTTTCACCAGTATGTAAGTATCTTAGAATGAAAGCTTCTGGTAGGTATTCCTTGTATTTTTATATCTTCCACATTTTCTATCCCAGTGTTTGTATACAATAGATAGTCAGCAAATGCTTAAAAATTGAATTGAACTTAGCCTATCACTTGCTCTTATAGCCAATCTTAATCTCTATTCATGCTGAAATGCTCTTAATTCCATTCTTCCCCCCAAAGTTCTTCCTTTGCTCTTTGTGTAAGACTCTCAAATTAAGGGCTTTCAATAAATATTACTTGAATGAGTAAATTAATGAATGTTTCCCAATTATTTTATTTTAAATATCTATTGTTAACCATACAGCTAGCAGATGTTGAGAAAATGATACTTTTGTATCATGAGAGACGCAGTGTTGTTGTTCAGTCACTAAATCATGTCTGACTCTTTACCACTCCCTGGACTGTAGCCCACCAGTCTCCTCTGTCCATGGGACTTCCCAGGCAAGCATACTGGAGTGCGTTGCCCTTTTCTTCCCTAGAGGATCTTCACAACCCAGGGATCGAACCCTGTCTCCTACATTGGCAGGCAGATTCTCTACCACTTAGCCACCAAGAAGCCCAACCAGGGAGATACAATAGAATAAATTTATATGGTATCTTAATCAAATCAGACTTCAGAATTCCTCTTATGATTCTTGGATGGATGAATCATCATAAAAGTCCACTGGACCTTGGAGAAGAATCAGGACCAAATTTTGGAGTTTCTCAGTGATGGAACCAGTCCTGCATGCTCTTCTCCCAGCTTTGGAGTTCAAAAACAGTGTTCAAAAACAACGTGCTCAAGTGTAAAGAATGCTCACGCCAGTTTGTCAGTATCACACAGCCTGTTGAATCTTTGAAGCTGTGACCACTTGCCTGTTACAGGAGAGAGTCTTTGGAGAATTAGTAGTTGGTGCATTTTGTGAAAATCGCTCCTTTGACAGCATCTGAGAATAAATTGGCATCTCAGTGGTGCAGCTGTGATGATAATTGACTGAAGTTCTCAGCAGAAAGGACACTGACCATCTTTCTCCAGCAAATAGCTCTGTCAGAAAGCCCCCATTCCAAACACCACCCCTCCCCCATCAGCCTTTCAAAGGTAGATCTTTTTCACTGGCTTTCTTTGATGTGCATCATTTACAGTTTTATCCTTTCCTTCATCAGTGCTAATGGGGTGTGGTTATCGAGTGTGTGGCGGTAGAGTCCCTTGATTGGTATTTGGATGTTAATCAACTTTCATTTGGGGGAAAAAAAAAAACCTGAAAGCAAGTCTTTCTATTTCATTTATAATTTGTGGAAGTTTCTGTGACTCTTATTTCTGCCCTGAAAATGACTGTCACTTGTAAATTGTCCTGAGTGGTATATAATAGTTAATTACAGCAAGACATTCTACATGGAACAGAACAGCTTTTCAAAACAGCAACTTTTATCTTGCCATGAAAAATATAATGTAGAGTCAAAATGTGGTCTTCAACTTGGATCTAACCTTATCTTATTAGCATAAAGCAATTCAACTATCAAGGAGCAAAGGCTGTCTTGGCATAGAATCTTCAAAAATATGCAAAAGGGTTAGCTTAGCACTGACCATAACTTTTACTTTTCTCCACGTGGGCCAGCTCTCTTCTGCATCTTTTTAAAGGGTCATGTCTCCTCCACATATAGACTGTGCCTGCACGTCCTTTTTGAATTCCCAGCACCTCCCCAGGCACATGGTAGGAGCTCAGTAAGAGTTCTTGGGCTGAGTGGATCACATAAGCTCAGCTGTGTGTCCTGAACTGGCTAATACCCATGCTTGGCTTAACCCAGATCAAGTTCTGTCCTCTTCCTAGAGCCCTCCAGTCACTTCCACACCCCACGATGCCACTCGTGGTTGGTAACACTGTCTCGGTAACAACCTTTATCTTCAAAACCCTCATTCATTAAAATCCTCACTTCAAAATGATCCCGAATGGCCAGCGCTTCAGTGTAGACATTTCCTCTCCCTCCATAGGCGGGAGAACCATATGCCATGCAGGTTGGGACTGCTTCATTTATTTGTGACCAAGAGACACAAATACAAGGGACCACCACCCTGGAGCAGGTTGCCATTTCCTTCTCCAGGGGATCTTCCCAACCCAGGAACTGAACTCGAGTCTCCTTCATCGCAGGCAGATTCTTTCCCATCTGAGCCACCAGGGAAGCCTGTACCACCAAGAAAGTCTCCTAAAACTCCTGTTTACTGATAGATAATATGTTGCCTGCAGTTTTGACCAGTTTGGTATCCCATGAGTAGACCTAGCGCATATAGCCTTTTCCTTATTTCCAGAAGAAGCATCAGTGGGCAAGTGTGGACTGGCCTGCGCGTGTTCAGTCATATTCTCAATTAACAAATGAATTCAGGTTATTTGCTCTTTGTCTGTTAAACATTGTCTTTAATTTTTTTCCCCTTTAGTTTGTGTAATTTGTATAATTCTCATTTTTTAAAAAAGTCTTCAGCACTGCCCCAAATTATTTAGGTAATGTGACTTTGCCAGAGTGAGCAGGGCTAGTCGGAGACATTCCACAGTTGTTGAAGATATCTTCAAATGAAGCACAAGGCTCCATTCTGTTCCAACAATTGATGAACAAAAGTTCAGCCTGTCTGAGGTGGCCCTGAGTGAAACTCGCCCACTGGGACATCCTGATAGACTATTGGCAAGTACAGTTTCCACCCAAGTCTGTATCTAAAGCTTCTCCCCTCCCACCACGCCTGAATAGCAGGCAAGGCCAGCCTTGGGAGTGCATCCCAGCCCCCGCCTATCAAAAGTTTATCATCTCTGGACTTCCCTGGTGCTGCAGTGGATAAGAACTACCTGCCAATGCAGGGGACATGGGTTCAGTTCCTGCTCCAGGAAGATGCCTCTAGCCTCAGAGCGACTAAGCCCATGTGCCACAACTACTGAAGCCCGAGCATCCTAGAGTCTGTGTTTCACAAGAGAGGCCACTACAATGAGAAGCCCGCACACTGAAACTA
This sequence comes from Ovis aries, assembly GCF_016772045.2. Taxonomy (NCBI): domain Eukaryota; kingdom Metazoa; phylum Chordata; class Mammalia; order Artiodactyla; family Bovidae; genus Ovis; species Ovis aries. The sequence continues at coordinate 49,227,506 of NC_056062.1, forward strand.
GGGTAAGCCCGCATGCAGCAATGACGATCCAGCAGAGCCAAGAATAAATAAGTACATAGTCTATCATCTCAGACATGGCAAGGTGGATGCTAGACCTGGAGGAAGAAAGTTGTTCAGAGGTAGAGCCATGACAGGGCTTCCGGGTGGCTCAGATGGTTAAGAATCCACCTGCAGTGCAGGAGACCCAGGTTTGATCCCTGGGTCAGGGAGATCCTCTGGAGAAGGGGATGGCTACGTGCTCCAGGAGATGGTGAAGGACAGGGAAGCATGGCATGCTGCAGTCTATGGGGTTGCAAAGAGTCCAACATGACTGAGCAACTGAACAGCAATAACAACCCACTCCAGTATTCTTACCTGGGAAATCCCATGATCAGGGGAGCCTGGTGGACCACAGCACATGGGGTTGAAAAGAGTCAGTCACAACTAACCAACTGAACAACAAAGCCACGACAAGACCAGCCGAGCAGGTGAAATGTTTACATCGTGGATGAGGCTCTTATTCAGCTTCTAGAACCAAACAACATCTGTCGCTGTCGTTTGGGGCCCAGAGACCCTCATCACCTCCAAGTCAGATATAGGAGGGGGCAGGCCCGACAGGGACACCATCTGTGTGCCAGGGCCTTGGGCCAAAAGGCGTAACACTGTGGGCATCATTCCACTCCACTCAGTCTGCAATGAGGCAAAATTTTGGAACAGACAAGCAGAATTTTCCTCCTATCTCTCATTTACCTAACCCATCACAGCCTCCCAGCAAACACACAGCCAGTGCCTTCATGAGCCTGTGGAGCTTCTTTCTAGGGAGAACCTCTGATCTTAGGCTCACCTCCTCCCTAGCTGCCCCTTCAGAGAACAATGTGGATGGCACTGTGGTTTTCCGCAGAGGAACATGCCGCTCCTCCTGGGCCTTTGCTGCATCATCAACCACAACCCAGCTAGGGACCTCCTGCCACAAGGCTCAGATGACAGATTATCTTCCCAGGCAAGGATAGGAGAGGCCCATCTTCCAAGGGGAAAAAAAAAAGGAAGCTGCATCTTCTGCCTCCCATCCACTCCCTCTTAGCTTTGACTCTTGCTCTTCAAAGTTCACGCAGTGGACTGGGAACATCAGCATCACCTGGAAGCTTCATAGCTTTGCAGCATCTCAGACCCACCCACCCAGGCACACAGAATCAGAATCTGTACTTTTAACAAGATCCCCAAATGATTTCCACGCACGGTCAAATCCAAGAAGCCCCATTCTGAGTCTTCTGTTCATGATCAGATGTGTGGTTACTTTATATTAGCTTCAAATAGAAAGAAATCTCTGCTTCTTTCAAATCTCAGAAGGAAAAATAATGAAGACACTCAAACATCTGTAGACTGACAATCACAACTGCACAGAAGTCGATTGTCGGGACTTCCCTGGTGGTCCAGTGGTTAAGATTCCAAGTTTCCAATGCAGGGGGCATGGGTTTGATCCCTGCTGTGGGAACTAAGATCCCACATGCCATGTGCCTCAGCCAAAAACAAAAAATTGAAATTAATGGTTAACATTAGCAGTATTATGCAGAACTCTAACCTTTGCTCTGCCCCCAGCTCAGAGAGGTTCTGAGAAAAAACCCTGTGTTTGTTAAGTACAAGCACCCAGAATATGGAGTGGAGCATTTTCTCTGACCCCAGTCCACCGTGCGAGCGAGGGGAGGCACTAGTCTTTACCTCTACCTTCTGCTGCATCCGAGAAGAGCGAATGAAAACCACTTGGAGCTTCCCTGTCACTCAAAGGCCATTAATTTTTTACAAGATGAAAAGTACTTTTTCCAAAAATAAAACCCAGAGTTATCATTTCAGTAGGCTGGGGAAATGTACATTCCTTTTTATAGCTGCAAATGAGAGCAGTTCCATAACAATTCTAAATTTCTTCTTCTAATGCTGCAGTATTCTCTTCTTAAAAGAAAAAAAAAAATGTAGTAAGGCACTCAGGTGTCCTTTAGAACCTGAGCCACACATGTGCCCAACAGCGCTCTCATCAGTTTCCTCCACAGCCAGCGATGATTTCGCTCATGTACCTGTCACCTTTATCTCTTTGGCCCCCGGGTTCTCCGTTTTCAATAAGCTGTTATAAAAGTTCACATGCCTTCAGGGGTCCCCCATGGAATGAAAGTGAGTGAGGGGATAAGGAGGGACTTACTGCCAAGGGAGAACTTGGGTCATCTCTAGGTGACCATCCCAACTCATGCCATGGTCCTGTTTGGATTACACAGAGCTGACTCGGCCCATCTTAACTATAGCAGTTCTCAAGGGCCAAGTGTGTGTGTGTGTGTGCATGTGTTCATCACTGCCCTGCGCTCAGAGGTCCTCTGCCACAGGGGGCAGTAATGAGACCGCAGGACCCACTGCATTCTCTGGATTCCAAACAAGATGGTCTGCTGGCAGAGATCCCCAGGGAGCAGCTTGTTTATGTTTTGTTCTTGTTGTCTTGTCCTACACAGTATTTTAAGAAATGTTTGAATTGCTTGGAACATTTCATTGTTGTTCAGTCACGTCTGACTCTTTGCAACCCCATCGACTGCAGCACGCCAGGCTTTCCTGTCCTAGATTTCCTTAGGATTGACTGGTTTGATCTTGGAATATTTAAAAATCAGGAAATGTCACTTTTTAAAAATCCATATTTCTGGCTTCCTTTGAATTGGGGAATCTGAAGACACCCTCACTTCCTGTGGCAGCAGTCAGCTAAATTTATAACCACAGCCTTTAGACACTGTCTCTGCTCCCCACCGTCCCCCCTACTCCCCAGAGTCTTCCTCTTCCCCAGGCTTCTCTCCTGACTCACTCCTGGTTATGACTGACCTGGGCCTGGAAGGCATTCCCATCTCCAGGCACTTTTTACAGCCTGATGAGAAGCTGGGGTCCCTGTCAGGGCTGGTATGTGAGAGCCTGAGAACGTGGCCCACTTGATCCAGAGCCAAAGTATTGGAGCTTCAGCTTCAGCACCAGTCCTTCCAATGAACATTCAAGACTGATTTCCTTTAGGATGGACTGGTTGGATCTCCTTGCAGTCCAAGAGACTCTCAAGAGTCTTCTCCAACACCACAGTTCAAAAGCATCAATTCCTCAGCTCTCGGCTTTCCTTATAGTCCAACTCTCACATCCATACATGATCAAAGCACCAAAGTGTTTCCTTATCTCAGAACATCAGGTTTTGGAAAAAAAAAAAAAAAAGGAATGCACTGGGAAGAAAATTAAGCCACCGTGTGGTGATAATACATAGCAATTAAATGGGGTGCCAGCCACCAGCAAGGATCTAATGGCAGTTCAACACGCAGATTTCTCTTGCTGTCAGTCCTCCTTTGGGCATCCCCCTGGCTCCAACCTCCCTTGGGAATGTCCTGCTGTTCATACTGAGGACCTTCTGGATGCAGACACTTCATATCCTCACTGATCTGGCTGCAAGCATTCTCTTCAGTTTGGTTGCTCTGTCATGTCTGACTTTGCAACCCCCGTGGACTGCAGCATGCCAGGATTCTCTGTCCATCATCAACTCCCCAAGTTTGCTCAAACTCATGTCCATCAAGTCGGTGATGCCATCCAAGCATCTCATCCTCTGTCTTCCCCTTCTCCTCCTGCCTTCAATCTTTCCCAGCATCAGGGTGTTTTCAAATGAGTCAGTTTTTCGCATCAGGTGGCCAAAGTTCTGGAGTTTCAGCTTCAGCATCAGTCCTTCCAATGAATATTCAGGACTGATTTCCTTTGGAATTGACTGGTTTGATCTCTTTGCAGTCCAAGGGACTCTCAAGAGTCTTCTCCAACACCACAGTTCAAAAGCATCAATTCTTCAGTGCTCAGCTTTCTTTATAGTCCAACTCTCACATCCATACATGACTATTGGGAAAACCGTATCTTTGACTAGATGGACCTTTGTTGGCAAAGTAATGTCTCTGCTTTTTTATATGCTGTCTAGGTTGGTTATAGCTTTTCTTCCAAAGAGCAAGCAGTTTTTAGTTTTAAGGCTGTAGTCACCATCTGCAGTGATTTTGGAGCCCTCAAAATAAGAAGTCTGTCACTGTTTTCATTGTTTCCCCATCTATTTCCCATGAAGTGATCGGACCAGATGCCATGATCTTAGTTTTCTGAATGTTGAGTTTTGAGCCAACTTTTTTACTCTCCTCTCTCACTTTCATCAAGAGGCTCTTTAGTTCTTCTTTGCTTTCTGCCGTAAGGGTGGTATCATCTGCATATCTGAGGTTACTGATGTTTCTTCTAGCAATCTTGATTCCAGCTTGTGGTCATCCAGCCCAGCATTTCACATGATGTGAAATATAAGTTAAATAAGCAGAGCGACAATATACAGCCTTGATGTACTCCTTTTCTTATTTGGAACCAGTCTGTTGTCCCGTGTCCAGTTCTAACTGTTGCTTCTTGACCTGCAGACAGATTTCTCAGGAGGCAGGTCAGGTGGTCTGATATTCCCATCTCTTGAAGAATTTTCCACAGTTTGTTGTAATCCACACAGTCAACGGCTTTGGCATAGTCAGTGAAGCAGAAGTAGATGTTTTTCTGGAACTCTCTTGCTTTTTCGATGATCCAACAGATGTTGGCAATTTGATCTCTCGTTCCTCTGCCTTTTCTAAATCCAGCTTGAACATCTGTAAGTTCACGATTCATGTACTGCTGAAGCCTGACTTGGAGAATTTTGAGCATCACTTTGCTAGCGTGTGAGATGAGTGCAATTGTGCGGTAGTATGAACACTCTTTAGTGTTGCCTTCTTTTGGGATTGGAATGAAAACTGATGTTTTCCAGTCCTGTAGCCATTGCTGGGTTTTCCAAATTCGCTGGCACATAGAGTGCAACAATTTAACAGCACCATCTTTTAGGACTTTAAATAGTTCAACTAGAATTCCATCACCTCCACTAGCTTTGTTCATAGTGATGCTTCCTAAGGCAACTTGACTTCATATTCCAGGATGTCTGGCTCTAGGTGAGTGATCATACCATCATGGGTATCTGGGTCATGAAGATCTTTTTTATATAATTCTGTGTGTTCTTGCATCTCTTCTTAATATCTTCTGCTTCTGTTAGTTCCATACCACTTCTGTCCTTTATTGTGCCCATCTTTGCATGAAATGTTCCCTTGGTATCACTAACTTTCTTGAAGAGATCTCTAGTCTTTCCCATTCTATTGTTTTCCTCTATTTCTTTGCATTGATCACAGAGTAAGGCTTTCTTATCTCTCTGTGCTATTGTTTGGACCTCTGCGTTCAAATGAGAACCCCATGAACAGTATGAAAAGGATGCTATTAGCTTCTCGGTTTACTCAGTGCCCCTTGCTCTCCCTTCCACTTATTTAGTTATCCCTTTATTTATTTAGGTCACATGGCATGTGGAATCTTAGTTCCCTGACCAGGGATCCAGCCAAAACCCTGACAGTGGAAGTTCAGAGTCGTAATCTCTGGACCTCCCGAGAAATTCTGCCCTTGCACTTTAATTGTATAAAAGCAACTCGTTGGTTATTGTTCCTTTGCTTTGGTTTTTATTATTATTTCAGATCTATAAACAAGAACTAAGAACAGCATAACTTACCCACTTCTCAGATTTTTTTTTAATTGGAGGGTAATTGCTTTACAATGTTGTATTGATCTCTGCTGTACAAGATCAAGAATCACTCATAACTATATATATATCCCCTCCTTCTTGATCCTTCTTCCCCCTCCAATCCCGCCCTTCTACGTCATCATCACAGACCACCAAGCTGAGTTCCCTGAGTCATATATCCAGCTTCCCACTAGCTATCTGTTTTACACACGGTAGCGTATATATGTCAGGGCTGCCCAGGTGGCTCAGTGGTAAAGAATCTGCTTGCCAAAGCAGGAGACACCAGAGACTCGGATTTGATGGCTAGACTGGGAAGATCCCCTGGAGGAGGAGATGGCAACCCACTCCTGTATTCTTGCCAGGAAAATCCCAGTGGACAGAGGGACCCAGCAGCCCATGGGGTCGCAAAGGGTCAGACAGAGCCTAGTGACTGAGCACAGCAGAGTGTATGCACAGAGTGTATGCATGTCAGTGCTTTCGCAATTCATCCCCCTTCTCTGTCCGTTCTCTAAGACACAAGTCTGTGTCTCCATTCCTTCCCTGCAAATAGGTTCATCAGTACCATTTTTAAGGTTGCATATATACGCTTTAGTATACTATTATTGTTTTTCTCTTTCTGACTTAAAACATTTGAAACCTACACAAAGCTAGCCACCTCCAGATTGTTTTTTCCTAAGGAATAAAGTAGTACAGGCGTCTCACTGTGGTCACTCTCTTCTCCTACCTCCCAGAGGTTACCAACTGCCTAGGTTATCTTTCTCTCTATTGTTTAAAGTAACCCTGTTTAGATTTAACCATTGCATACAGGTTCCTTTTTAAGTGCTGTGTAGGGATCCACTGGAAGATATGGCAGGACTGATTTTAATCTCTTCTTGATGGACTTATGAATTGTTCCCAACTCACTGTCATTACCAACAGCGCTGCAGTGAGTGTTCCTATAGCTGTCTTCCCGCACATTCGTGTACAAGACTGTACACCTGGAAGTGCAATTGTGAGTTACAGGACAGCATTTCTTCACCTTTATATTCTCGCCGAATCCTTCTCCAAAATGCCTGCATTGTGTAGCTCTTCAGCAGTCATGTAAGAGGACTTCCTTTCCTCTTTCTTTTCCCCTACGTGGCGTCATCAAGACTTAATTTGGGCCAATCTGAGGGTGAAATGACATCTTGCAAGTGTGTACATCTTTTTTCTCAGATTACTACAGTGGTCGAGCATCTTCTAATGTATTTACGAACCATGGGAATTTCCCATACTGTGAATTGCCTTTTCACTGATTCTATACTTTTCCCTATCAGGTTGCCTTCTTTGTATTGGCTAGCAGACCTGCTTTCTAATTCCAGTAACAAATTTTTGAAGGTTCTATGCCTCACAGTTGTCTTCTCTTGGTGCCTTTTTTTTTTTTCATAATATGAAGTCCCTTGTTTGGAATTGTTTAGTAAGAAAAAAAAATTTATTAACACATGCAGCCCACATGCATGAAGGAAAAAGTTAGAGAGGGGTGGTTAGAAATTTGCATCTTTGTAATGTCTTGAGAAACCTATATGCAAGTCAGGAAGCAACAGTTAGAACTGGACATGGAACAACACACTGGTTCCAAATAGGAAAAGGAGTACGTCAAGGCTGGATATTGTCACCCTGCTTATTTAACTTCTATGCAGAGTACATCATGAGAAACACTGGGCTGGAAGAAGCACAAGCTGGAATCAAGATTGCCGGGAGAAATATCAATACCTCTGATATGCAGATGACACCACCCTTATGGCAGAAAGTGAAGAGGAACTCAAAAGCCTCTTGATGAAAGTAAAAGAGGAGAGTGAAAAAGTTGGCTTAAAGCTCAACATTCAGAAAACAAAGATCATGGCATCTGGTCCCATCACTTCATGGGAAATAAATGGGGAAACAGTGGAAACAGTGTCAGACTTTATTTTTTTGGGCTCCAAAATCACTGCAGATGGTAACTGCAGCCATGAAATTAAAAGACGCTTACTGCTTGGGAGGAAAGTTATGACCAACCTAGATAGCATATTCAAAAGCAGAGATATTACTTTGCCAACAAAGGTCTGTCTGGTCAAGGCTATGGTTTTTCCAGTGGTCATGTATGGATGTGAGAGTTGGACTGTGAAGAAAGCTGAGTGCTGAAGAATTGATGCTTTTGAACTGTGGTGTTGGAAAAGACTCTTGAGAGTCCCTTGGACTGCAAGAAGATCCAACCGGTCCGTTCTGAAGGAGATCAACCCTGGGATTTCTTTGGAAGGAATGATGCTAAAGCTGAAGCTCCAGTATTTTGGCCATCTGATGCGAAGAGTTGACTCATTGGAAAAGACTGATGCTGGGTGAGACTGGGGGCAGGAGGAGAAGGGGACGACCGAGGATGAGATGGCTGGATGGCATCACTGACTCAATGGACGTGAGTCTGAGTGAACTCCGGGAGATGGTGATGGACAGGGAGGCCTGGTGTGCTGCCATTCATGGGGTCGCAAAGAGTCTGACATGACTGAGTGACTGAAATGAACTGAACTGAACTGACCTGAATGTCTTGACAAAGAACAGTGAATTTGTAGAGAAGTGACCAGACAAAGGAAAAGGGGTTTAGGTTTTTAGGGAGAAGAAACTGTGGAAAAGTAAGAGTATGAAGGAAAATAATGGAAGAGAAGTGTTATTTTAGTAAAATTTGTTATGTAAATTCTTCTCAACTTCTTCTCTGGGTTGATAAGAATCCAGAGTTGTCTCCCATGATTGAGAATCTTAAAGTTGTCAGAGGTTTGGGATTTTAAGGTAGTTCAGTTTATTAATATTTTCCTTTATGGCTTATGCTTCTGTTGTCTTATTTAGGAAATATTTCCCTACTCTTAGAGTAACATTTTCCTGTGTTACTTTCTAAAAGTTTTAAAGTTTTTACTCCCTACATTTAAATCCTTGATCCCTCTGGAATTTGTGTATATTAGGAAATAGGAGTCTATTAATTTTCCACTTTTATTAAAGATTTTATTTTTTCCACACATATTGCAATGTCCTCTCTATCATATATGTACTTTAACTAATTGTTATTGGAGCACAGTTGCTTTACAATGTTGTGTTAGTTTCTACTGTATAGCAAAATGAATCAGCCATATATATATACACACATCCCCTCCCTTTTGGACTTCTTCCCATTCAGGTCGCCACAGTGTATTACGTAGAGTTTCTCGTGCTATACGGTATGTTAGTATTTTTATGTATATTGGGGGCTGTTTCTGGGCTCTCTATGCTGTTTCATTGGTACTTTTTAATCTACCCCCATATCACCATCACATGCCTTAGTTACCAAGGAAGGCTTCATAACAATGGCAACTCCAACTGTTTTTTGTACTTCAAACTTACCTTAGCTCTTCTTTTTCTTTTATTGAAATAATAGTGGACATACAACATTATGTTAGTTTCAGGTGTACAATGGAGTGATTCAGCATTTAAATACATTGTAAAATGATCACCATAATAAGTTTAATAACCATCTGTTCTCATAAAAGTTGTCACAATATCATTGGCCATATCCCTTATGCTGTGTATTTCATCCCATAACTCTTCTTAATCTTTTGCTCTTCTGTGAGAGTTTTAAGATCAACTTGCAGTATATCACGAGAATCTCTACTAGGATTTTGACTGTCATTGCATTGCTATAGATTAACTTAGAATGTTGTTTTAAAGAGATTATTTTTAAGTTTCTCTTTATTTGTAGTTTAGTAAGAATCCTTAATACTAAATGAGTATCAAATGCTATCATTTTTTTTTCAGTGTCTGCTCCTATGATCATGTTTCATGACATAATCTCTTTTAATCTGTTTATTATATTTCATTAATATTTCATGAATAAATATTAACTAGTTAAATAGATATTAACTATGTTTGCATTCCTTTTTTAAAGCTTTGAAGCCCTCAGTTCCATGGTCCCTTTTTTAATTTTATTGAGATATAGTTGATTTAGAATGCTATGTTAATTTCCACTGCACAACACAATGACTCAGCCAGACATAGTTGTACATTCTTTTTGTAGTCCTTTCCATTATGATGTATCCCAAGAGACTGAATAGTTCCCTGTGCTATACAGTAGGACTTTATTCTTTATCCATTCTATGTGTAACAGTTTGAATCTACTAACTCCAAACTCCCAGTCCATCCGTCCTTCTCACCCCTCCCCCTTGGCAACCACAAGTCTGCTCTGTCTGTGAATCTATTTCTGTTTAACAGACAGGTTGATTTGTGTCATATTTTGTAAATCTGTATTGAATTTGTTACAGTATTGCTTCTGTGTAATGTTTTAGTTTTTTGGCCATGAGGCTTGTGGGATCTTAGCTCCCCAACCAGGGATCACGAAGTCTTAACTATTGAACTGCCAGGGAGGTCCTTTGTGTCTTATTTTAGATTCCGCATATAAGTGATATCACATGGTATTTGTCTTTCTCCTTCTGACTTGCTTCACTTAGTGTGATAATCTATAGTTGCATACACATTCTTTCAAATAGCATTATTTTGTTCTTTTTTATGGCTGAGTAGTATTCCAGTGTGTGTGTGTGTGTGTGTGTGTGTGTGTGTGTGTGTGTATCTATATATATATGACACCTCTTCTTTATCCATTCATCTGTCAATGGACTTTTAGGTTCTTTCATGTCTTGGCTAGAGTGAATAGTGTAGCTATGAACACTGGGGTGCATGTATCTTTTTGAATTATAGCTTTGTCCAGATATATACCCAGGAGTGGGATTCTTGGATCATATGGCAACTTTAGTTTTAGTTTTCGGAGGCACCTCCATACTGTTCTCCATAGCGGCTGTGCCAACTTATGTTTGCACTAATAGTGTAGGAGGGTTCCCTTTTCTCCACACCTTTTCTAGCATTGTTATTTGTAGACTTTTTAATGATGGCCATTCTGACCAGTGTGAAGTGGTACCTCATTGTAGTTTTGATTTCTACTTTTCTAATAATTAGTGATGTTGATCATCTTTTCCTGTGCCATCTGTATGTCTTTACTGGCCATCTATATCTCTTCTTTGACCTCACTTCTCTGGTGGCTTAGACGGTAAAGAGTCCAGCTGCAATGCAGGAAACCCAGGCATGATCCTTGGGTCATGAAGATCCCCTGGAGAAGGGAATGGCAACCCACACCAGCGACATGACTGAGCAACTGACACACAAATGTCTTCTTTGGAGAAATGTCTGTGTATGTCTTCTGCCCATTTTCCAACTGGGTTATTGCCTTTTTTTGTTGTCTTGGAAATTAAGTTCTTTTGGTTGCATCATTTGCAAATACTTTCCCCCAGTCCATAAGTTGTCTTTTCCTTCTGTCTATGGTTTTCTTTACTGTGTTATGTCTCATTAGTTTATTTTTATTTTTATTTCTATTGCCTTGGGAGACTGACCTAAGAAAACATTTTTATGATTTATGTCAGAGAATGTTTTGCCTGTAGTCTCTCCTAGGAGTCTTATGATGTTGTGTCTTATGTTTAAGTCTTTATATGTTTGCATTCCTTGACTAAATTCTCCTTAGTCATACTGCTGAACTAATTTGCTAATATTTTAAGAATTTTACATTCATATTCGTTAGTGGGATTAGTCTATAATTTTCCTGTATTTTCTTTTCACTTTTATTTGTTAGCCAGATGAGTTGGGTAGCTTTGTCTTTTCCGATTCTTTAAAATGGTTTCTGTAATAAACAGATTATTTGTTCCTTAAAGATTTATTAAGCATCACATGTAAAACCATTCTGGCTTTGTGTGTTTTAGGCAAAGTTAGGCTTCTGTTTACTGATTTAAATTTTAAATGGTGGTTGGTGTATTCAGACTCTCAACTTCTCCTTGAGTCATTTTGGCATTTCATTGTTTTATAGGAAATTACCCATTTTATCTTAGTATTCAATATTATTGACATTAAAATGTACATCATACTACTTTATTTTTTTATTTATACAATGTCAGTAGTTACATCCTCATTATAATTTAAATACTTTCCATTGCAATTTCTGTTCCTCCATTCCCATCTTTTCCATACTCTCTTCCTCCTGTTGTTTTTTTTTTTTTACTTTTTCATTTACACATATTATCACAAAGCTCATCTCTGAATAGTAATTTCTTCTGCTACAATTTTGAAATTTTAATTGAATTCTGAGATGGTAAGTAGGGTTATTTCTAAATATGCATGATTTTAGATAGACTGTGCTGCCAGAAAGATTGTCTCCTCACATTTTAATCTATTTTCCCTGGTATTTTTCTAATTCTGACTAGAGACATCAACGTTGCAACTTGGAGTACCATCAAAACCCATCTCCCAAACCTAGGGCTGTTTTAGAAGAATAAAAAAAAATTATGCTTCTCTACCTTCGTATCACACAAATTCTCTTTCCCTATATCAGAAATAATTTTAATTGCTAAATTTCATGTACCTTAAAATATTGTTTAAGCTTTTTAAAAGAAAAATATATTCCTTTTAAGGTATTTATTTGTATGTGTTTGTGCTTATCTACAAAGACAGCCTGCGAGCTTTTTCGTGTGTACATCCCCAATCTCTTCAGTCGTGTCTGACTCTTTGTGACTCTTTGGACTGTATCCCACCAGGCTCCTCTGTTCATGGGATTTCCCAGGCAAGAATACTGGAGTGGGTTGCCATGCCATTTTCTTCATCAGGAAGGGGCTCTTCCCAATCAAGGGATCAAACACATATTTCCTGCACTGGCAGTTGGATTCTCTACCATTGCACCACCTGGGAAGCCCTGTGAGCATCTTCCCTTGCTCCTAATCTTTGTGCCCTGCCCTCCTAAGCCCCACCCCTCTCCCCAGTGTGCATTATCACCTTATAGAATCTGGGGACTTGTTGCACCTCAGAAATCTCATCACTTTTCTATTATCCTAAAGGCTGTTCTTAGTCTATCTGTCTCTTTCTCAGATACCACAGAGAAGAGTAAAGAAAACAGAAAGTGGGTGGGAACCAGGCACAGCATTCCTGTGACAACCTTCTGGCTCTCAGCCAAAAGTTCTACCTCAAAAAATCTCCTCTTTCTTTCCTAGACCGTGTGTCTCCCCCAAGGAGTTGGACATAAAGCATGCATCTCTCCGGGAAGCATAAATCTTCATTAGCTATTTTTCTTTGCTCAGAAAGTGATCCTTTCCCCAAAGCAGGTTCCTTCTGGAACTGAGCAGAGCTTCCTGCATTTTGAGCTCATTTGGCTTATCCCCACAAAGCCCAGAGCTGTCCCCACCGCTGTGAGGTAATTGCCCTTAGCACTTACCCTGGCAATGACCTTCCCAACTGCCTCAGAAAGTTTCGAATAGCCCAAACCCTGTCAGCCAAACAAAATAGCAGCAATTTCAACAGATAATCAGCTTTCATCACAGTGGCAGCCGGCACATTGTGAATACTCAGTAAATATTAATCAATAGCTATCCAGTGGCACTGAAGAGAGACAAAAGAATAATCTCATGGCTTAACCAAGGTCACACGAAACAGACGCTGGCCACTCATTTTCCAGGAGTGGCACATGTTCCACCAGCTAGATCTGCTTAGGCAGGAGAATCTGTCCCATGCCAAAAGCATTTTGCTTCCACAGGCAAGCTCTCCAGGACAAAGGATACCTTCTGCTTCTGGTTGATCTGTATTAGTGAAAGGGGATTATGAAGGATGCCCTAAGCCAGCCTCGTGAGAATCTCCTATCTATAACTGTTTTCTGAGCCACCAAGTGAGGGAGCTGAGAACCTGACTGTGGACCTTAGGACACCGCAGCATTAGCAAATACCCCATTCCACCCCAGAATGACCTGCTTGTCTGAAACAATACAACCTACTATCACATCCTACCCAGTTTTGTATATCTGAAAGTTGGTCAGACTCATGATAGATCTTGACTATTTAGTGAACAATCTTCTAAGAACTAAGAGGTGGAAAATATTGTTAAAAACACATAGAGAATTTTACCAAATGACATCTAAGTTTAGTAGAGAAAATGTTACCAAATGACAATAAATTTAGTCTTTTTGCACAGGTGAGGGCCTGACCTAATTCCTCACTTTCTTGGATAGTCCAGTTTCAAACAGTTACCCTTGTTGAGCATATCAGAAGATGGGCCCAATGTCTAGCCAAGAACAGGAGGGCTTCCGATCAAGAGACTCTGTCTGAACTGGCTGAGTGGATGTACCGCGCCCCCTGCACATAGGCAGAGCTCAAGGTGTCTTCCCAGGGTAAAGTGTCGCTCCAGGGATATCTCAAGCTCTACCTTCCTAAAATACTTTATTCTCTAACTTAACAGTCCTGCCTCCTGGATCTTATTTTACTTCTCCCCACAGACAGTACCCAACCCAATCCTGGCACCAACTCCTCTCACTCAATGAAGTCCAACTCTGAAACCCAGGCCTCGGCCAGGGCCTTGGACTTCTTCTCTCCACAGAAGGAAGCAGAAATAGACTGGAGGGAGGGAACCAGCTCATTACAAGTCTTCCTCACCCTGTGTCCTGATTCCCAGAAGGGCTCTCTTTGGAAGATTCACCCAGCAAATAAAGTCTATCTTATCTCCCAGATTTTAAGCTATTTTGGAAAAGAGCCTTTACACTTAAATCAGGTGTTTTGTACATGACCATCTCCTAATAATGGTGGCCCAAATGGTAAAGAATCTGCCTGCAGTGCAGGAGACCTGGGTTCCATCCCTGGGTCAGGAAGATCCTCTGGAGGAGGCCACAGCAACCCACTCCAGTATTCTTGCCTGGAGAATTCCAGCCACAGAGGAGCCTTGTGGGCTACAGTCCAGGGGTCACAAAGGTTTGGACATGACTGAGGCACTAACACTTTCACTTCTTGTCCTAATAAAGATTTCTTGAATGATTTCCAGTCAGTCAATTTTTTGACTTACCTATAATCACAGTCATGATTATGAAAGGTGGGTTTTTTTAAGAAGCTACTAAAATTTGCTTTATACATAAAATTAATGGAGGACCAAGGTTGAAGTCATTCCTTAAGGCTTTGACTCAAACTGACTATTACTTTTGACACAGCTATACATTTTAAAGTAAGAAATGTGGTGGTAAATTATACCTAGCCACTTGCCATCCCTTGTGCCTCAGATTTGCAAAACAACAAAATTAAACTCCTTGTCCCTCAGTAATAGAGACTCCTATTATGTTTCCCCAGTAAGACCACAGAACATAAACTGCTGCTGCCTCTCAGCAGAGGGAAGCATAAGCTAGTCTCTCTCCTTCATAATTATTTTATTTAGAAGGCATAGCAGAGACATATAGAAAAATAACAGTGTGAAGAGTACAGGGAGAACTCATTTCTTGGAGCGGGTTTTAAATGAATTAGAAATGTATTTTCTCCATCTGCTGCAGCTACTGCTCTTATGAAATTTGGGATTCACAAATTGCAGTTTGTATAACACTAACTCTGGGACTTGGAAAATCTACTCAGGATCTGTAACCTGAGGGAAATGTTCTGGATTACTTCTGAGAGCTGTACAGCACCATAAGGAGTATAGGCTCTGTAGGGCTTCCCCAACATCTGACCGGAAGCACCACGTGCTCGTCAGGGGAGAGGGAGAATATTAGTACCGTAGAACCAGTCCTGTATCATATTTCATGTTTGAAAATCCTTCACAGCTCTTCTGTGTGATGACTCCCAGGCATCCCTTAATGGAGAGATTCTCATTATCCAAGTAAAAAGACACACTCACCATGTCTAAAAACATAGTATCATATGGTAGTTTAGTCACTAAGTCGTGCCCGACTCTTGTGACCCCATGGACTGTAGCCCGCCAGGCTATACAGTATCACAGGACACCGAAAAATAAAAAAGCAATTTAAATGTGCATTCTCACTATAGCCTCTCTCAAGAAAAAGAGAGGAAAACAGACATCTCCATAATCAAAAAGAAATAAGTAAAAACACGTGAACAATAAATAAAGTGAGGTGATAAATGCAAAACTCAACACCCAAACAAATCCTATTATTTTTCATCTTCATTGTTCATTAGGCTTGGAAAAGGGAGGAAAGGACAGGGATGGAGAACAAGTTCTCTAAGCATCTCTCAAAGGGTCAGATTCAGCTTCTACTGTTCTAGAACATCCTCAGTAGCAAATAACCACAGATGGCTAATCTACCCAAATACAAAAACCTAAGTTATTTCATTCATTCTCCCAACAGTGCCAGACACTGGGACTACAGAGATGAAAACGCAAGGCATTGAAGGAGCTTCAAGTCTATTGAGGAGGCAAAAACACTGGCAATCATAATAAACATGATTGTGCTTTAATAGAGGAATGTATAGAGTGTGGCAGGAAAGAGACAGAACTCAGAACCAGTAAGTCTCAGCCCACCTATCTAATGCTCTTCATACCTGTGAACCTTGGGTATCCTCCCCTGTTCTATCACACCCTGATAAGCACCTACCATATCTGTTCCCACTAGGCATCACAGGAATCACAGCCCCAAACATGGGCAGGAAATATGGATGTGCATGAAATTTGAATAATTTGATACACATTATTTTATTTAATCCTCACCACTACCCCCATTTTCCAGATGATATCACTGAGGCCTAGAGAAGTTTACACAGGGCCAGTATCAGATAGTAAGAATGGAAGGAACTGCCTCTGACCTCAAAGTCCATGTTCTTTCCATTACATTTCACTGCTTCCACAGCTTTGCTCATAAATAATTATCAACACCAGTGCTGGATGTAGCCCTGTTTCTGTGTCTTTAAGTTGAGTCTCTTTAGTGTAGATTGCAGTCTGTTGGCAGAAAATTAACTTTCAACAGCGGCAACTCATTACATGCATTTTAAGATTGGGTTACACTGAAGAATTCTCAGGAATCCCAAGTATAGTTTTCCCACCATGAGACTCTTGGCACAAACCCCATTGTCCTCAGGGCCAAAACATTTGTGTAAGGGAAGACTGAAGCCATATGATACATGGTTGCACAGGAGGAATGGCCAGTATTATCAGCTACCTTAATTCTGATCATGTCAGGCCAGAGTATCTTATAAAGATGAAATGGAACTCCAGTTTCCGGCACTGATGCAAATTTTAGTGGTTATAAAATCATGCTGCGTATGTATTTTTAATGTAAAATAGGTTTTGTTTTCTTGGACTGTGAAGATTGTGGGCAGATTCATCATGATGCAGCAATGTCAGAAGCAGATTTAAGAAACAGAGCAGGAGATGATACTGTTTCCTGTTTGCAACTGCAGGGTAGTTGTACATGTGCAGGATGGGAACAGGGGAATTGCCAAAATCCTACATAAAGTTCCATTGCTGTCTTTAAAATTGTCATACATGCTCATGTAGTAAGAGTTGAAAATGAGGAAAATTAATAGCAAAAGGATATGCTCATAGAATTATTCATGGACAGAGTTCATAGGGGGAAATTCTCAGAAGTGTCAGCTACCCAGCTTAGATTGTAGATGGCCATCTCCTTTGTAAGATGTGCATCAAGAGGGACATCCCTGCAGTCTGGTAGTTAAGACTCCATGCTTCCAATGCAGGGGTTGCAAGTTCGACTCCTGGTCAGAGAACTAAGATCCCACATGCCATATGGCACAACCAAAAAAATTTTTTTCTAAGATGTGCATCAAGAAAAACAAAGCTGGGGCTTCCCTGCTAGTCCAGTGGTTTAGAGTCTGTCTTCCAATGCAGGGGACACAGGTTCAATCCCTGGTCCGGGAACTAAGATCCCACATGTTGAAGAGCAACTAAGCCCTCGTGCCACAATGAAAGATCCTGCGTGCAGCAACTAAGACCCGGTGCAGCCAAACAAATAATAAAAATAGTTTATAAAAGGAAAACAAGGCTAAAAATTCAGGCAAACTGGGGTTTTACAGACCCACTGTAGCACTCCCATACAATGCCTAAAGTGCAGACAAGCACTTTGATGAATAAATGACTAGTTGAATGCATGATTTCACTAACCATTCATTCATGGTTCATAAATCTTTGCATTGTGGAACATTTTCTGAGATTTAACTAAAACTGGCCATGGTCCAGACAGAGGAGGTGACATTTCAGCCTCATCTGAAGGGATGTGCAAGCCAAAAGCACCTAGGGATGTTTTCCTTTTAAAAACTCAGATCCACTCAGGAATTAATATCACATTCACTATCAACCGTTATTCCTTAGTGTGAATAAATTAATCAAATGCCATCCTTGTAATGGGATCCTGTGGGAGTTTTAATTGGCTCCAAGTAGAAAGGGAAGAACTGGGGAGCCTGGGACCTGGATGTGAAGGTGTGGTCTCTGGTCTAAGAGGCCAGAAAGCTTGAAAGAAGAGGTGGGCTAGAAAGTGGGGATAAAGCCAAAGCCATCATTTCCCACCCTCAGCTTTGTTCCACTCCACTGTCAGTTCCCCTTGAAAATACCTGTAAGAAAGGAAATCTGCAGTTGTTACCTAAGTTCTGTTTAGATTGTGCATCCTAAACTCTCCCACTGGAGAGTATTCAGAATCAATATTTTCCCACTGTGGGGCTCTCACCACATGATTCCTAGGATGCTGGACAGTCTCTGCACTTCCCCAGTTGGAAAGAAGAGAGAACAATGTCCGAGTGTGTGTGGGAGGGGCTTCTCGGAGCGCTGACCATGGGACAGGGCCCCCTATCATCGAGACAGCAGGAGCGAGAAGCTTCCGGCAGGGTCACCACCCATGGAAAGTCAAAAAGAACCTCGTCACAGAGAAGGACAGATATTGTATGACATGCCTTATGTATGGAATCTTAAAAGAAATGATACAAATGAACTTACTGATAAAGAAGAAACACACTCACAGACTTAGAGAACAAACCTACAGCTGCAGGACAGGACAGTTACGGAGTTTGGGATGGACATGTACACACTGCTGCGTCTAAAACGGATAGCCAGCAAGGACTTACTGTATAGCACATGGAACTCGCCTCAATGCTACACGGCAGCCTGGATGGGAGCAGAGTTTGGGGGAGAATGGATACATGTATATGCATAGCCAAGTTCATTTGCCGTCCGCCTGAAACTATCACAACACTGTTACTTGGCTATGCCATAATATAACATAAAAGTTAAAATCACCTCTTCAGCAAATCAAAAGGCCTTGCCATAAATATCTAAGCCTACTTGATCCTTTCCTTTCTTTCTTCCCCCATTCCCCACAGGAAACCGAATCTTCTCAGGTAATCTGGGACCATATACTAGGTGCCCAGAACACATCAGGTGATTCACATAAGTAACCTCACTGAACACCCAATAGCCTGAAAAGTTGGCAGATCGTTCCTGGTTTATTACACAAGGAAACTGAGGTTCTGAAAGGTCGCATAGCTTGTCTAAGGTTTACGTCACTGAAAAGTGACTGAGACAGAATTTGAATGAGTGTACAAGACTCCTCAGGCCTCCCTGGCGGCTCAGTAAGTAAAGACTCATCTGCCAGTGCAGGAGACTCAGGTTCAATCCCTGTGTCAGGAAAAGCCCCTGGAGAAGGAAATGGCAACCCACTCCAGTATTCTTGCCTGGGCAATCCCATGGATGGAGGAGCCTGGTGGGCTGCAGTCCATGGGATTGCATTTTGTTGGATATGACTGAGCGACTAAACCACCACCGCAAGGCTCCACAGCCTATCCCCTTTTCCCTCTCCTGTGCACCCTTGTATTCTAATTCTATATCTCATTCTCATCTTACTTAATTTTTTTCCAAATCCTCTGTGAAAGTTGTTGCCTGTGAAGATTTGTCTACTGTCTGATAGTTCTGGACACAAAGTCATTAGGTTGTAAATTAAATTAAACTTCTGTTCAAACAAGTATGCAAAATAATCTTTAAAGGCAGCAATATGCTTAAGGAAATGGCCGTGATAACGTTTCACTTCTGAAACTATGAACTTTGCATTGCCAGCTGATCAACCCCCGGGAATCGTTAATAAGTTTTGTCTTGGACTTCTGCACAACCAGAAAATCTGGTTTGACCTCAGGATGATGGATGTGGGTGATTTTGAGCCGAGGACAGATAAAAGAAAGGAGGTTTATGCAAGTTGACAAAAAAACAAGATGGCCGTGGCTCCATGTGATTTGCTATTTATGAAGAGATTCTGTTTGCTTTTGTGGCAGATTTATCTGTCCTGACATTTATTCTGTTTATTTTAAAAAAAAATTCGCACTCATCAGCTCTGTATCTGGGCATGATAAATACATTTCGTGTCCCAAATCCTATTATGCTAAATTTATTTTCCATTCCAGCATGGGGCAGAAAATATATCTTTGATTTGTTCTTTTCAACTCTTTTGAGTGCATTATCGTGTGATTTTGTGCATTTCCTAATTTTAGACACTTTACCTGCACTTCTTTTTCATTTTTTCTGAAAAAAAAGAGAGAGAGAGAAAGAAAGCTGACTTGAAACTCAACATTAAAAAACCTAAGATCATGAAAACTGGTCCCATCACTTCATGGCAAATAGAAGGGGGAAAAAGTGAAAGCAGTGACAAATTTTATTTTCCTGGGCTCCAAAATCACTGCAGACAGTGACTGAAGCCATGAAATTAAATGACACTGGCTCCTTGGAAGGAAAGCTATGACCAACCTAGACAGCATGTCAAAAAGCAGAGATATCACTTTGCTGACAAAGGTCTGTATAATCAAAGCTATGGTTTTTCCAGTAGTCATGTATGGGTGTGAGAGTTGGACCATAAAGAAGGCTAAGCATTGAAGAATTAATCCTGTGAATTAATAACGGTGGTGCTGGAGAAGACTCTTTAGAGTCCCTTGGACAGTAAGGAGATCCAACTAGTCAATTCTAAAGGAAATCAACCCTGAATATTCATTGGAAGGACTGGAACTGAAACTAAAATTCCAGTTCTTGGCCACTTGATGTGAAGAGCCAATTCATTGGAAAAGATCCTGATTCTGGAAAAGATTGAAGGCAAAAGGAGGAGTTAGCAGAGGATGAGATAGTTAGATAGAGTCACCAATTCAATGGACATAGTTTTGAGTGAACTCTGGGAGATGGAATGCTCAAACTACTGCACAACTGCACTCATCTCACACGCTAGCAAAGTAATGCTCAAAATTCTCCAAGACAGGCTTCAGCAATACATGAACCATGAAATTCCAGATGGTCAAGTTGGTTCTAGAAAAGGCAGAAGAACTAGAGATCAAATTGCCAATATCCATTCAGTTCAGTTCAGTTCAGTCATTGGATCATCAAAAAAACAAGAGTGTTCCAGAAAAGCATCTACTTCTGCTTTATTGACTGTGCCAAAGCCTTTGACTGTGTGGATCATGATAAACTATGGAAAATTCTGAAAGAGATGGGAATAACAGACCACCTGACCTGCCTCTTGAGAAATCTGCATGCAGGTCAGGAAGCAACAGTTAGAACTGGACATGGAACAACAGACTGGTTCCAAATAAGAAAAGGAGTACATCAAGGCTGTATATTGTCATTCTGCTTATTTAACTTACATGATGCAGAGTACATCATGAGAAAGCCTGGGCTGGATGAAGCACAAGCTGGAATCAAGCTGGGAGAAATATCAATAACCTCAGATATGCAGATGACACCACCCTTATGGCAGAAAGTGAAGAATTAAAGAGCCTCTTGATGAAAGTGAAAGAAGAGAGTGAAAAAGTTGGCTTAAAACTCACCATCCAGAAAACGAAGATCATGGTATCTGATCCCATCAGTTTGTGGCAAATAGATGGGGAAACGATAGAAACAGTGACAGACTTTATTTTAGGGGGCTCCAAAATCACTGCAGATGGAGACTTCTGCCATGAAATTAAAAGATGCTTGCTCCTTGGAAGAAAAGCTATGACCAACCTGCTGTTGCTGCTGCTGCTAAGTCGCTTCAGTCGTGTCCGAATCTGTGTGAACCCAGAGACAGCAGCCCACCAGGCTCCTCTGTCTCTGGGATTCTCCAGGCAAAAATACTGGAGTGGGTTGCCATTTCCTTCTCCAATGCATGAAAGTGAAAAGCAAAAGTGAAGTCGCTCAGTCGTGCCCGACTCTTAGCGACACCATGGACTGCAGCCTATCAGGCTCCTCTGTCCATGGGATTTTCCAGGCAAGAGTACTGGAGTGGGGTGCCATTGGCTTCTCCATGACCAACCTAGAGCATATTTAAAAAGCAGATACATTACTTTGCCAACAAAGGTACATCTAGTCAAAGCTTTGGTTTTTCCAGTAGTCCTGTGTGGATATGAGAGTTGGACTATGAAGAAAGCTGAGCACTGAAGAACTGATGCTTTTGACCTGTGGTGTTGGAGAAGACTCTTGAGAGTCCCTTGGACTGCAAGGAGATCCAACCAGTCCATCCTAAAGGAGATCAGTTCTGAATATTTGTTGGAAGGACTGATGTTGAAGTTGAAACTCCAATACTTTGGCCACCTGATGCAAAGAGCTGACTCATTTGAAAAGACCCTGATGCTGGGAAAGATTGAGGGAGGAAGAAGAAGGGGAAGACAGAGGATGAGATGGTTGGATGGCATCACCGACTCTATGGACATGAGTTTGAGTAAACTCCAGGAGCTGGTGATGGAATGGGAGGCCTGGCATGCTGCGGTGCATGGGGGTCATAAAGAGTCAGACACGACTGAGCGACTGAACTAAACTAAACTGACCTGGGAGATAGTGGAGGACAGAAGAGCCTGATGTGCTGTGGTCCATAGGGACATGGCTTAAGGACTGAAAAACAACCTGCACTTCTAGGACTTCTACCTATTTTAACATATAAAGCCCACAATATTAGTAAACACAATTCAGAACTAAAATTTAATCATAATACCTTTCACAAAATAATAATAGGAGTAACTGAGCTGCACAAAATGTTTTTTTATATGTGTATCACCTTATTCAATCTGTATGTATACTGCTTATCAAAATTAGTTGAAACAAGTAAGATTAAAGCAAGTGTCATATTGTCATCTCACCTGTTTTTCTGGTCACCTAGCAGATAACATAGGAAAAAAGGTTTAGGTTATGTCTGAGTGCATGCATCTGTGCTCAATCACTTCAGTCGTGTCCGACTCTTTACGACACTATGGACTACAGCCCACCAGGTTCCTCTGTCTATGGGATTCTCCGGGCAAGAATACTGGAGTGGGTTGCCATGCCCTCCTCCAGGAGATCTTCCTGACCCAGGAATCAAATCCGTGTCTCCTGTGTCTCCTGCATTGCAGGAGGATTCTTTACTCACTGAGCCACCTGGGAAGCCCTAGGTTATGGCTACCCAATACCAAAATGTCTAGCCACTTTCTTTCTTTTTTTTTTTTTTAAATCCAGATGTCTATTGTTATAGAAACTTACAAATAGTTTGTAGTGGTTACCAGAGGGCAGAGGCAATGGGGAGGGGCAAGAGAGATTTATGGGGTTAAGAGATACAAACTCCTATGTACAAAATAGATAAGTAACAATGGTATATTTTATAGCACAAGGAATTATAGCCATTGTTGTTGCTGTTTAGTGACTAAGTTGTGTCCAACTCGTTGCAACCCTATGGACTGTAGCCCGCTAGGCTAGCCTTCTATAATGTGATAGGTATACTAAAGGCCTGCCGAAGACATCTGTATCCTAATCCCCCAAATACATCAACATGTCATCAGTAGTTCAGTTCAGTCACTCAGTTGTGTCTGACTCTTTGTGATCCCATACGCCACAGCACACTAGGCCTCCCTGTCCATCATCAACTCCAGGAGTTTACTCAAATCATGTCCATAGAGTCAGTAATGCCATCCAACTATCTCATCTTCTGTCGTCCCCTTCTCCTCCCACCTTCAATCTTTCCCAGCGTCGGGGTATTTTCAAATGAGTCAGCTCATCCCACTGAGTGGCCAAAGTATTGGAGTTTCAGCTTCAACATCAGTCCTTCCAGTGAATACTCAGGACTGATCTCCTTTAGGATGGACTGGCTGGATCTCCTTGCAGTCTGAGGCAAGAGTCTTTTAACACCACAGTTAAAACCTCTTAAAAGACTCTTTAAGAGTCTTTTCCAACACCACAGTTCAAAACCATCTGTTCTTTGGCGTTCAGCTTTCTTTATAGTCCAGCTCTCACATCCATACACGACCACTGGAAAAACCATAGCCTTGACTAGACAGACCTTTGTTGGCAAAGTAATGTCTCTGCTTTTTAACATGCTGTCTAGGTGGCTCATAACATTTTTTCCAAGGAGTAAGCATCTTTTAATTTCATGGCTGCAGTCACCATCTACAGTGATTTTGGAGCCCCCCAAAATAAAGTCAGCCACTGTTTCCACTGTTTCCCCATCTATTTGCCATGAAGTGATGGGATCAGATACCATGATCTTAGTTTTCTGGATGGTGAGTTTTAAGCCAACTTTTTCACTCTCTTCTTTCACTTTCATCAAGAGCCTCTTTAGTTCTTCTCTTTCTGCCATAAGGGTGGTGTCATCTGCATATCTGAGGTTATTGAAATTTGTCCTGGTAATCTTGATTCCAGCTTGTGCTTCATCCAGTCCAGCATTTCTCATGATGTACTCTGCATATAAGTTAAATAAGCAGGGTGACAATATGCAGCCTTGACGTACTCCTTTCGCAATTTGGAAACAGTCTGTTGTTCCATGTCCAGTTCTAACTGTTGCTTCCTGACCTGTATGCAGATTTCTCAAGAGGCAGGTCTGGTGGTCAGGTATTCCAATCTCTTTCAGAATTTTCCACAGTTTATCGTGATCCACACAGTCAAAGGCTTTGGCATAGTCAATGAAGCAGAAGTAGATGCTTTTCTGGAACTCTCTTGCTTTTTCAATGATCCAGCAGATGTTGGCAGCTTGATCTCTGGTTCCTCTACCTTTTCTAAATCCAGCTTGAACATCTGGAATTTCACAGTTCACGTATTGCCAAAGCCTGGCTTGGAGAATTTTGAGCATTACTTTGCTAGCATGTGAGATGAGCACAATTGTGTGATAGTTTGAACATTCTTTGGCATTGCCTTTCTTTGGGATTGGAATGAAAACTGATGTTTTCCAGTCCTGTGGCCACTGCTGAGTTGTCCAAATTTGCTGGCATATTGAGTGTGCAGCACTTTCACAGCATCATCTTTCAGGATTTGAAATAGCTCAGCTGGAATTCCATCACCTCCACTAGCTTTGTTCATAGTGATGCTTCCTAAGGCTCACTTGACTTCACATTCCAGGATGTCTGGCTCTAGGTGAGTGATCACACCATCGTGATTATCTGGGTTGTGAAGATCTTTTTTGCACAGTTCTTCTGTGTATTCTTGCCATCTCTTCTTAATATCTTCTGCTTCTGTTAGTTCCATACCATTTCTGTCCTTTAGTGAGCCCATCTTTGCATGAAATGTTTCCTTGGTATCTCTAATTTTCTTGAAGAGATCTCTAGTCTTTCCCATTCTATTGTTTTCCCCTATTTCTTTGCACTGATCACTGAAGAAGGCTTTCTTATCTCTCCTTGCTATTTTTTGGAACCCTGCATTCAAATGGGTATATCTTTCCTTTTCTCCTTTGCTTTTCACATCTCTTCTTCTCACAGTTATTTGTAAGTCCTTCTCAGATAGCCATTTTGCTTTTTTGCATTTCTTTTTCTTGGTGATGGTCTTGATCCCTGTCTCCTGTACAATATCACAAACCTCCACCCATAGTTCTTCAGGCACTCTGTCTATCAGATCTAGTCCCTTAAATCTATTTCTCACTTCCACTGTATAATCATAAAGGATTTGATAGGTCATACCTGAATCGTCTAGTGGTTTTCCCTACTTTCTTCAATTTAAGTCTGAATTTGGCAATAAGAAGTTCATGATCTGAGCCATGGTCAGCTACCAGTCTTGTTTTTGCTGACTGTATAGAGCTTCTTCATTTTTGGCTGCAAAGAATATAATCAATCTGATTTCGGTGTTTGCCATCTGGTGATGTCCATGTATAGAGTCTTCTCTTGCGTTGTTGTGTTGCAAATGGAATTAAGGTTGCTAATCAGCTGATCTTAAAATAGGGAGATTATCCTGGATTATCCAAGTAGGCCCATGTAATCACAGGGTCCTTAAAAGTAGAATAAGTCAAAAGAAAGTCATAGAAAGATGTAATAATAGAAGAAAGATGTAGGGAGATGCAATGTTGCTGGTTTTGAGGAAGGAAAAGGGAGCCATTGGTCCCCAAGGAGGACCAGTGGCCTTGAGAAGCTGCACAGAACAAGGAAATAGATTACCCCTAGTGTCCCTCCTAAAAAGGACCACCCCCTGTCAATACCCATTACTTTGATTTCAATCCAGTCACACCTGTGTGTAACTTTTGAATGCCAGAACTGTCAGGTATCAATGTGTGTCTTTTAAGTTGGTAGTAAATTGTGGGCTTCCCAGGTGATACAGTCTTAAAGAACCCACCTGCCAGTGCAGGAGACACAAAGACATGTATTCAATCCCTGGGTCGGGAAGATCCCATGGAGTAGAAAATGGCAACTACTCCAGTATGCTTGCCTAGGAGATCCCATGGACAGAGGAGCCTGGCAGGCTACAGTCCTTGCGGTCGAAAAGAGTCAGATGCAACTAAGTGACTGAGCATCATTTCAGTTCAGTTCAGTCACTCAGTCATGTCCAACTCCTTGCGACCCCAAGAATTGCAGACCGCCAGGCCTCCCTGTCTATCACCAACTCCCGGAGTTCACTCAGACTCACGTCCATCGAGTCAGTGATGCCATCCAGCCATCTCATTCTCTGTCGTCCCCTTCTCCTCCTGCCCCCAATCCCTCCCAGCATCAGGGTCTTTTCAAATGAGTCAACTCTTTGCATGAGGTGGCCAAAGTACTGGAGTTTCAGCATTAGCATCATTCCTTCCAAAGAACACCCAGGGCTGATCTCCTTCAGAATGGACTGGTTGGATCTCCTTGCAGTCCAAGGGACTCTCAAGAGTCTTCTCCAACACCGCAGTTCAAAAGCATCAATTCTTTGGCACTCAGCCTTCTTCACAGTCCAACTCTCACATCCATACATGACCACTGGAAAAACCATAGCCTTGACCAGATGGACCTTAATCAGCAAAATAATGTCTCTGCTTTTGAATAGGCTATCTAGGTTGGTCATAACTTTTCTTCCAAGGAGTAAAGCGTCTTTTAATTTCATGGCTGCAATCACCATCTGCAGTGATTTTGGAGCCCCCAAAAATAAAGTCTGACACTGTTTCCACTGTTTCCCCATCTATTTCCCATGAAGTGATGGGATCAGATACCATGATCTTTGTTTTCTGAATGTTGAGCTTTAAGCCAACTTTTTCACTCTCCTCTTTCACTTTCATCAAGAGGCTTTTGAGTTCCTCTTCACTTTCTGCCATAAGGGTGGTGTCATCTGCATATCTGAGATTATTGATATTTCTCCCGGCAATCTTGATTCCAGCTTGTGTTTCTTCCAGTCCAGCGTTTCTCATGATGTATTCTGCATAGAAGTTAAATAAGCAGGGTGACAATATACAGCCTTGATGTACTCCTTTTCCTATTTGGAACCAGTCTGTTGTTCCATGTCCAGTTCTAACTGTCGTTTCCTGACCTGCATACAAATTTCTCAAGAGGCAGGTCAGGTGGTCTGTATTCCCATCTCTTTCAGAATTTTCCACAGTTGATTGTGATCCACACAGTCAACGTCTTTGGCATAGTCAATAAAGCAGAAATAGATGTTATTCTGGAACTCTCTTACTTTTTCCATGATCCAACAGATGCTGGCAATTTGATCTCTGGTTCCTCTGCCTTTTCTAAAACCAGCTTGAACATCTGGAAGTTCATGGTTCACATATTGCTGAAGCCTGGCTTGGAGAATTTTGAGCATTACTTTACTAGCATGTGAGATGAGTGCAATTGTGCGGTAGTTTGAGCATTCTTTGGCATTGCCTTTCTTTGGGATTGGAATGAAAACTGATGTTTTCTAGTCCTGTGGCCACTGCTGAGTTTTCCAAATTTGCTGGCATATAGAGTGCAGCACTTCCACAGCGTCATCTTTCAGGATTTGAAATAGCTCAACTGGAATTCATAACAAATTGTTAAAGCAGCAGTAGAAAATGAACACAATGGAATAAAGCTTCATGTTATAGAGTAAGTTAAGAAGCACAAGGGGTGAAGATGAAAGAGAAAAATAGAGTCACAGACTAAGTGCTTCATAGAGGAAGCAAATCTTTGTCTTGAAACCCTATGACAGAAAACCTTTTGCAGAAGGTAAGACAAAACAAAGCTTTTAACATTGTTTGGGCAACACCCATGACCAGCAGCCTGCCCATATTAGAACAGGGTACAGAGTGTTTTTGAATGATTTCTGGATACATTTTAAAATATTTGGGCTAATTCATACAGTTGCTGATTATGGGATAGATTTTGTTCCTAATTTTAAGTTTCTATTTCATAACCATTTAAGTTGTAATTTACAGTTCATCAAATGAGCAGGTCATAATATCCTCCAACTTTTTTATTCAAGTTTCCAAGTTAAGTTTCTGTAATATCTTCCTTCGATCTCTGAGAGGAGTTATGATGAAGCATCATCTAGACTCTGGCAGAGTTTGTTTTGCTGAATGTTCCAGACTAAGAGAATGTTAGCTCAGGAAACCCTCTTAAGTGGATATTGATATTTAATAAGTTTGACTCTGATGACAAGTTTCAGCCAGTCCGTCTTCCAGAAAGTCGACACCGTCTCTGATTGTCTGTTACATAAGCCTGTTTGCGAACAATGCCACCACCCAAGTTCCTCCTATTGGAATTGCTGCAGGTTCAGCAGTTGTCACTAAATTTTCTCCTCCCTCAGGACAGATACAATGAATATCTTTCACTTCCATGTCCACCCCACCTTCAAGCACATTATCTTTCACAAAGCTGACACTAAATGATATTCCATAAATGAAGTCAATGAAGCACTGTAATTATAGCCCAGACAGTGAGCTAAGTAGCCTTTTCAGATTCATAATTATGTATGAAGCTCCATCCTTGCGTATGAAACTTCTGCATTTCTACATTTGTTCAGATATGTGTGTCTGTAAATACAAAAATCATCCTGATACATCTGATGCTGTCAGCCACAAAGTATCAGACTGCTGAGCACTAAATTATGAGATCAAATATGCTAACATCAATGATCTAGAGAATATTTCAAAAGCAAGCACTGTATTAAAGAGTCAGAAATTCTCTTTCTTGCAATACATTTTCAAAACGACTGATTTTGACACAGTATCTTAATTGAGGGTTCTTCTAGACCTAATCTCTCTCTAAAAAGAAAAAGTCAATACATGAGTCACTTAGAGAAACTCAGATTGTCAGCCTGATAAGAACTCAAGACAGAAAATTTCTTTTCCCTTTAATTGTTAATATCTATTTATCCCTAATTGGCATTTAAAAATCATTTTTTATTCCTATTCTGGACCATCCTATGGGAAATACAAACTATGGTTGTCCCCGTGAATGCACAAATTTAAGTAGGGTGAGTGCATTATCTAAATTCCAGACAATTCCAGGCTGAACTTTTTAATTAAGTCGTTACAATATAGGAAATTGCCTTGATTTTTCCTATCTGTGGCCCTCTGCTGTGACAGAGACCATACCTTATTAATTTTATACCATTCCTTATACCTAGGATACAGTTCACCTTCAAAACTTTTTAAACTTCATTCCATAGACAATGGAAAGCTAATAAAACAATGCAAAATCAAGTGAAGAGAGAAAATTACTGAGTTCACGTGACTGTTTGATGTAATAATAATAAAACTGGATAATTAAGAACTCCAGATGCTAACTTATCTAGTTTAACAAGTTAGTAGACAACCTCAGAAATTATCTGAACATCCAATTTAGAAAAAACAGCATTCACCCCTGTCAAGATCTTTGAAGTACAAATCATCTTCTGCTCGAATCATTCACAAATATTCGAATCCCCTTGCCTTGTTGTGCATGTGTAATCACAGATCAAGATTAAGTGCTCTATTCAAGAACCTATTTAAAAGACAGTGGTGGCTAATCATTTAAAATTAGCTCCTTGACCGGCACTGCAAGCCATGCGTGCACAACCAAAGCTGGGGGCTTGATCCTAATTACTCACATTGATTGTCTACTTGTCCCAAATTCATTAATTCAAAAGCTCCTGTCTCTAGTACTCCCTCTCATTTGAGTTGTCCTGATCTCCACCCGCTGAAAGCATTATCATTTGGGGAGGAAAAACGGCTCTTTTAAATAAAGCCAAAATATGGAAACTCTATATAAAATCCCATTAGTAAAAGAAATTCTCAGCCTGAGACTGTGTTCTTTATCTATCATTTTGACTTCTTGGGTGCACCCTATTCTCATATATGGAAGGACTCCATGTGTCTTGGAGGAGACTGTACCAGACTCCAGTTGAAAGATCGAGGTGCCCTGGGCAGTTATAAAGCTGGTGCACTTCAAAAGCAGTCACCTCTGATAGCTCTAGATTTTTAAGGATCACTTGGCTTTTTTAAAAGCAGCCTTTGGACTCTGGGAACTGTCTTATCTGTGTCCCATTTCATACTTCAAATTCTCTCTTCTTAAATGGGGATTTATTTCTCTATGGAATTCAAGAGGATTTGCATGTCTAACAAGGACTGATGAACATCTCTGGAAGGAATTGAGAAAGATTCTTTGTAATTACGGAGGTGTCTGACTGATTACAACTATAGGCAAAAAATACCATTGACATTGAAAAGCTGACCACTTATTTTGTCTAGAATAAATAGTTATTCTCTGGACTGCATTACAGAGGCCAAAGCAACATTAGCTTAAACTCTACTCACCAAATGTGTTGAAATGAAGCCAGGACTCTTATCAAACCAAGCCAGAAGTTTCCCTCGCTCTTTCACATTCCTTTCCAATTTTGCCAAGCTTCCTAGACATTTATTTTCAAAGGTTGTTGCTTAATGGGCTCATAAACATTACATTTCAGGCAACTTTACAAGAACTATTTAAATTCTACCAATATTTAATGATTATCTCCTGAATATTAACTATAGACCCAAAACTATACAAAGGAATAGAATTCTAAGGGTTTTTTCCTCTTATATAGCAGTGAGCTTGACTTCTGATACATTTATTCAAGACTGTCTTTAATTTACAGACTTCTCCAAGTAAAAGCCTGTCAGCTTACTTTATCTTTTTTGCTCCAGGAAAGTGATTTGCCTAACTAAAGGGCAATTGCTGTAGCTAAGGACTTTTGTGCTTAAATACAGAAACAACAAAGCATAGATTCCTTTTTTTTTTTTTTTTTTTAACTTTATGGCCATGCAGCAGGCAGGCAAAATCTTAGTTCCCTGACCAGACATCAAACCCATGCCCACTGCAGTGGAAGCGCAGAGTCTTAACCACTGGACCCCCAAAGTCCCAGGTTTCATTTTTAAGTAGTGACTTTAATATAGTCTTGAATGCCTCTACATTGCTTTGAAACCATCATTTATTTATTTCATTGTTTTGCCCCTTTGCATCACTCTAGTCTGGAAGCAGGCTTCCCTGGTGGCTTAGCAATAATCTGCCTGTCATTGCAGGAGATGCAGGTTCAAGCCCTGGGCTGGAAAGGTCCCCTGGAGAAGGAAATGGCAACCCTCTCCAGAATTCTTGCCTGGAAAATCCCATGGACAGAGGAGACTGGCGGGCTGCAGTCCATGGGAGTCTCAAAGATTCAGACACGACTTAGCGACTAAAAAACAAGTCTGGAAGCAGTAGGTCAGAGAGGGTTGTGGGAATCCAGAGAGCCTGCCAAGCGAGAACAGAGACCTGGACTCTGGTGGGAGAGGCACAGATGCCTGCTACGGAGGATGACTCTGGTGATGCAGAGAGGGGGATGCGGCAGACCATCCAAGGGGAATGACCGTCTCAGTGCATTGTAGCAGTGGCTGGCAGGAAACAGTAGCAGTGTTTCAAAAACAGAGACAGATCTCTGCCCTGGGGACATCTGGGCAATAGTCAATACATAAGAGTCAGACAGCCACACGTTGTCCTTTCTGAAAATATAAGCAAATATGTTCATAGATTCCTATCCTCACCACTTTTTTACATTCTTTTTCATTATGATTTATCATAAGATATCGAATATAGTTCTCTGTCAGTAGGACCTTGTTGTTTATTCATTCTATATATAAAAGCTTACATCTGCTAACCCCAAACTCCCACTTCATCTCTTCTTCAACCCGCCTTCCCTTTGGCAACTACCAATCTGTTCTCTATGTCCATGATCGTGTTTTTGTTTCACAGATAGGTTCATTTGTGTAATATTTTAGATTCCACATACAAAATCATGTGGTATTTGTATTTCTCTTTCTGACTTATTTCAGTTAGTATGATCCGCTCTAGTTGCATCCATGCTGCTGTAAATGGCATTATTTCATTCTTTTTATGGCTGAGTAATACTCCATTTGTGTATATGTATAATACCATATCTTCCTTATCCATTCATGTATCAATTCCCCACCACCTTTTTAAACAAAAAATAGCATATTGTAACTTTCATCTACACTTTTTTTTTTGAATGGACACTGTAGATCACTCTATCATAGTTCCCATTTCTTTTTCACAGCTGCACAGTGCTCCATTGTATATATTTCTTGGTTTAAGCTACTGAAGAACATTTGGGCTGTTTCCAGTCTTTTGTTCTTATAAACAGTGTTAAAATTAATAGCTTTGTGCATAAGTCACTTTGTGTTTTTGCCATTTTATCTTTCAAATGGATTCCTTGAAGTAGATTTGCTGATTCAAAGCTGGATGCTGCTGTATTCCATTTTATAGAGGTTCTCCCATTTTGCATTCCCATCAGCAGTGAAAATCAAGTGCAGATGATGTTATGTTGGAGAAACAGGGTAGGAATTTGAGATACCTCCAGTCTAGTGTTTCTGTTTTCTATTGAAATTGAAAACAGGGTCAGCAGCAAATCGAGACAGAGGTTCAGTGTGGAGCTGGTGTCTGGAGAGGAGAAGGGAAGTGTCTGAATAGCTGAAGCTGAGCAACAAGGTAGGGCAGAACTAATCAACAGTTTTGAAGGCTCAGCCTAAACTCTGGTCTTTGAGTTTCTCCTAGCATCAGTCAGCAAATAGTAGAGCAGATTTCCTCAGCAATGTTTCATGGACCAAGTACAGGACTTTAGAAGTGCAACTGGTTGACTTACTCTGTGTCAGGGTTGGAGTGGAATAGCCAGGCCATTGAAGGTATTGTCAAGAGAATGGATTCTAAGCTGGATGAAGAAGGAAATGAAGCTAAGCAGGGTCTAATGAAGAAGGAGTTAAGGGACCTAAGTCCATGGATGAAGAGTCAAAGACAGGTGCTGTGGGAAGAGAAGCAGCTAGGGACTTCCCCGGTGATGCAGCAGTTAGGACTTCACTGTAGGTGACACAGGCTCTGTCCCTGGTTGGGGAACTAAGACCCTGAGTGCTGTGTGGTGTGGCCAAATAAATAAACTAAATAAACACATACACATACATGAAAGCAATGCTTAAAAAATGGAAACATACAAAGAAGAAAAAAGAAAACTCTAGCTAGACACGAAGGTATCAAAATGTATAATTTTAGAGTGTGAGATTTCAGATACAGGGCAGCGCCAGACGAGAGCAAGGTCCTCTTTGGGCCATGGGAGTTGACAATTGAATTGGAAGGGAAATGAAGTTAAAAAGATTGAGAAGCTTAGAGGCAAAGTTATCAGAAGCGACATTGGAGTCCCCTGGGATAGATTTAGAGCTGACCAAATTATTTGCTTACTGAAGGAGATGTCTACTATTATTTCACTCTGATAGAGCCTATTTCCTAAGAGGTCATAAGCTAATTGTTAAATGAATGAAAAACCCAGCTGTTGTAGAAAAGATATATCCGCTTTTAGGAAGTAATACAATTTAGGGCTATTAGCGATGTCTATTGATACCATCAGTATTTGGGATATTGTTACTGACTTGTTTTGTGTTTTTTTTCACTGATAACTGACTAGTAAGGGAAATGGGATATTTCTTTCCTGTGTTTTGTTTTTCTCCATATGTGAAGAAATATACAGTAGAAAGATGTACAAAGGAGACGTTGGGAAATCAGAGTCTTGCAAGGTCCAGTGTCGTTGCTGGTGATCTGTGACCTTTGGCAAAGCTCCATTTTCTTCATAAGAAATGGTTTTGGATAATCTCTTCTTTCATTTCTCACTCTAAAATTCAGATGTCTGTGATTATGGAGGTTGAAGGAAGTCAACTTCTAGTTATACTCATATATCTAGTCTGAAATTATTTTGCTTTCAAATTGTTTTGAAGGCAAATATTGAAATGCTTGAATTGACATTTTGAAACTATTTAAGGGAAATGATGCCAGTTTCTTGCCACAGAATGAGATTCAAAATGCTAGAAACACCGCTCAAGTATTCCATGACCCTAAATCAAAGATTATCTCTGAAAAGATGATTCTCTCCATGGAAGCTAGACATCTAAGAAGCCAGATCCTGCAATCTCGATCAGGATCAAGATCCTAACATATTAAATAACATATGTTTCCATTTCTACCTATTTTGGGTTGAAGAATGAAATATACATTTCTTTATATTTATATATATGTATAAAATACAACAAAACCTTACTTTATGTAGTATTTGGATGAAGAAGACACAGATCTTTGCCCTTGAGATAATTACATAATAGTCTAGATAAAACTATGCGTAAATATAAGCAAATAACCATAGTCCAAAGCAGGCTAAGTCCTATATGAGTATATAAATAAAGAATAGATCCCTGGGTTATTTTTTAAAGGTGTTGAGAAGTAGAGAATAATTGAAATATTCCCATTTTTCATTTCTTATCTTTATACCATATTTTTTCCATTTTCAGTTCTTTGTATTTTTATCTAAATGATTTGCTTTTTTAAAAAATTTTACTTTATTTTCCTTTACAATACTGTATTGGTTTTGCCATACATCAACATGAGTCCGCCACGGTGTATGGGAACTAAGTGATTTGGTTTTGTATACAGAAGTTAGCTTTATTGCTAATTATTTTTATTCAATATTGATGTGCTTACAGGTAAGTATAGCATAACTAAGATGAACAACTACAATGCTTATTTTTAAGAACACACAGAGAATTTTAGTCTCTTTGCAATTCAGTTAACTAAAGTGACTTGTCCACATTCTGTATAATATTAATCTCTCCCCATTTTTTGATCTTGGACATTTCAAAGTTCTTTAACAATTAGACAAGAGAAAGGAACTAAGATACAATTTTTTTGATGGTCTTCTTTTAAGTTAACTTGTATTGGAGTAGAGTTGCTTTACAATGTTACATTAGTTTCTACTGTACAACAAAGTGAATCAGCTATACGTGTGCGTATTTCCCCTCCCTTTTGGTCTTCTTTCCCATTCAGGTTGCCGCAGTGCATTAATAGAGTTCCCTGTGGCATGTTCTCATTAGTTATCTATTTCATACATTCTATCAATAGTGTATATATAATACAAATTAAACTAGCTTAGCTGGATGCCTGTAAGTAGCTTTGGTGTTTTGAAAAAAAAAAGTCTTTATTGGTGCTCCCATAGCACTTTATATGAACTTATACTTGAAAACGTATTGCACTGTATGATAATCCTTTGTGCAAATGCCTCCTGACATCTCTTGCCCTATACTTTCTTGTCTCCTCCTTTTCTTCTTTCTTCTGTCACCAGAATAGAACATCCAGAGGACAGGAACCTGTGCCTTTCACTTTTGTATTCCTTGTACCTTGTATGGAGATACCTTGGTTGGATGGATGGGTGGATAGATGGGTAGGAGGCAACTATAACTGAACTCTTCCACAAGATCTGGAGAATCACACAGGATTGTTTTTTAACCATAAAACCACCAGCCAAGTATCAACCTCACTTTCAATGAGTTCCTGACTCCTGTTCCATCAAATGCTTTATATAAATGGTCTAAGAACCCATGTCTTTAGAAGTTTCTCAAAAACTTTTCCAAGTTAAGCTTGGCTTCTGAAAAGGGAGATCGTGGAATATTTTTTAAACTCATTACAGACTGATGAAATGCACTCTTCAGGCCTTATGGAGGGATCTGGCTTCTCCTTTCTCTCCCCGCAGGCTGATCACCAAGAAGGTTCCCAACTAACAGAATCTTGCAGTACTCCACTTCACTATAGCCATTCAGATGTGACTGAAAAAAATACATTGGATGTATAATTTCAAACTATAGAGACAAAACTCAGGACCTTAAGGAAATATTTACATGCTAAAATAATAAGCGTCCCTGCTGACTCAGACAGTAAAGAATCAGCTTGCAATGCCGAAGCCCTGAGTTCAGTCCCTGGGTCAGGAAGATCTCTTAGAGAAGGGAATGGCAACCCACTCCAATATTCTTGTCTGGAGAATTCCACGGACAGAGGAGTCTGGTGGGCTGCAGTCCATGGGGTCGCAAAGAGTCAGACAGGACTGAAAACACAACATAAAACTACGAGCAGATTAGAAAGTTAAGTGAATTTTAATGATGTGGGAAATTTTTATAAGAAAGAAGCCTCTTAGCAAAAGAAGACAGATGACACCTCTGCGGAGCAGGTGACCACAGACCTCTGCGGTGAGTCTTTGCTTCTGATTTCCTGAAAGCACAGGTGTTGCAATGTCACTGATTGGTCATCAGAAAGTAGAGCATTTCGACTGCTTTGTGTATGAGGCAGGCTTGCTTCTAGCAGAGGGGTCTTTAGTCAGATGCCTGAAGTCTGTTGCAGCAATCTCACCAGAAGCCACCAAGAACTTTGGAAAGACTGATTATTCAACCCAGCCCAGAACTCATGAAGAAAGCTGTACTCACCCGCCAGACCACCAGGAATTCACAGAAGTTATTTGAGATGCAAATCCAGGGTGTAGAATCCCTCAAGACCACTGCCCAGAGTAGGGACAGTTCAGGATCAAATCCCTAGGATTCATCCTTAATGAGACCTTTTTCTCCATCATCAGAAGCAAGCCACTGTTCAATTTTCTCTCTTCTTTCCCTTGATACTTTTGTGAAGTTGTCAAGCAGCCCTGGTGCTGTCGTTTCTACTTTCATATGAATATCTTCAGCTTCGTTTCTGCATATAAGTAAAACTGTTCACTCTATTTAAAGAAGCTTTAGAGGAGGAAAAAATACAAAGCAAAGTGAGAACCTGGCATTATGCCTTTTGCTCTTTCTTCTCCACTAGAGAATATTCATTTTCTGATGCCTTCATTTCTTAGGGCTTTTATAGTTTTTAACCTAAGCTCCTATTTTAAAAAGCCAATGAATTTTTTTGCTTTTCATTCCCCTATAGCTCTTACGGCTCTAGCTAGTATCTAAAACATTTCCAGGAAAAGATTTGGATCATCTCCATTAATCCTAAGATTAGATAAAATTAAACATGATAATTGATAATTTAGAAAAAGTATTTGTCTCAGTTTCTTTACAACTAAAATATTCAGTAGTTTCGAAAGAGTTTTAAAAGATACCCACTAGAATTCAAACGACATAGTGAAACAAAGCCGCTTTGGGGATTTTTACAGAAAATCATTTCCTCTCTTAGAGTAGAAGCTGGTTTGCAAATTAACGAGGTGGAGCCAAAATAGAGAATTGCATTGTAAGAGAGTGACTCATAACGTTTTGACTTTTTAAAATATATCTTTCCCGACAGCAAAGACTGCCTTGTCATTTGATTGCTTTCTAATTAATGTTAAGTTTTTCATTATAAATATCACACTTTTGCCATCAGAACTACCAGTTGTGACCTCAGATTACCTGTCCTTGAAGGAAACATCGGGCAATTATGACTGTGGGTGTCTGTGATTACAAAGATGTATCTCCTGATATTATAACCTGAGATGTGGTACAATCAGTACTGCCATAAGAATGCTTCCATTAATAGCAGAGAGGCAAATCAATGTTTGTTTGCTTGCAAGTAAAAATAGGCACACACTGATAAGTATGTGTTCCTTGCTACTTTTATTTACGAAGAATTAAGCAACCATGAAGTATCTTCAATAAATACATCTAAACTAGAGTACTGATAAACCAGTGAAAATTCTGTTTTTAAGAGAAAATTGTGCTTTATGCAAAGTGGAAGATGGATTCAGCAGATAAAGTCAATCCAAGTATGCTCAACAGAGCAGACCCTGCTTGAAGTCTCTGCCTAGGGGCCTCATACAAACTTAAAAGCAGAATTTGACCTAGAGGAATACAGGGACTCATTTTGATATCTCTGATCACAGGCAAAAAATATATTTGCAAATAGGAAATCAAAGCTGTATTTAAAAGTTTCAGAGTCAGACTATGCCAGAGGTAGGTCCTGAAAGCATCTGTGCCCCTCTGCTTGGGTGTTAGTCACTCAGTCATTGTCCGACTTTTGCAACCCCAAGGACTGTAGCATCTGTAAACGGAATTCTCCAAGCAAGTATAGCTATGGCTGACTCATGTTGATGTATGGCAGAGGCCAACACAATATTTTAAGCAATTTTCCTTCAAATAAAAATAAATAAGTTTGGGGGAAATAAAAGAATACTGGAGTGGGTAGCCATTCCCTTCTCCAGGGATCTTCCCAACCCAGGGATCAAACCCAGGTTTGATCTTTACCATCTGAGCCACCAAGGAGCCCCCCTCTGCCTAGATGTCACTATATTTAGTCATTTAGATTCAGGAGTAGCCCAGGGCAGAACTCCCTACTGACTGTGAACCCAATGGACAAATTTAAAAATTAGCTTTAGGGGACTTCCCTGGTGGCCCAGTGGTTAAGACCTCACCTTCCAATGCAGAGGACGCGGGTTTGATCTCTGATTGGGGAGCTAAGATCTCACATGCCTCACAGCAAAAAAAAAACAACAACAACAACAATATAAACGATGAAGGCAATGTTGTAACAAATTCAATAAAGACTTTTTTAAAAATTTACCCTAAGTATCCACTGAATGTGATGTGATAAGGTTTACCTCTGGAATTAATCACTTCTAACATTTAACTTCCAATTCATATTTTCCTTGCTATTTGAATAGAGGTAGAGAATCATTTTTTCCCCAGCCTCCTAAGACACTAGTACTTGTACAGCTGTCTACAGAAACTGTCATTCTCCCCTTGAACTGAGACTGTGTTCATCTCTTCTGCTGACACTTCCTGGTCTAAATTGACTTTTCTGTGAATGTTTTTTTCCCACCATTCCTGATTCATGTAACAAATATTTCTTGAGCATCTCTCCTCTGCCATGCACTTAAGGAGAGCTTTGAACAGGGAAAGAATATAAACTTTTCATCCTACCCCTACCTAACTCCTTCTTATCCTTTATGTGTTCCATCACTTCTTCAGGGTAGCATCCTTGACTCACAGTCTAGGTCAGTCTTCTTTGTTGTAGAGAACCTCAGCCTCAAGTACATCATGAGAAAGGCTGGGCTGGAGGAAGCACAAGCTGGAGTCAAGATTGCCGGGAGAAATATCAATAACCTCAGATATGCAGATGACATCACCCTTATGGCAGAAAGTGAAGAACTGAAGAGACTCTTGATTAAAGTGAAAGAGGAGAGTGAAAAAGTTGGCTTAAAGCTCAACATTCAGAAAACGAAGATCATGGCATCTAGTCCCATCACTTCATGGCAAATAGATGGGGAAACAGTAGAAACAGTGTCAGACTTTATTTTTCTGGGCTCCAAAATCACTGCAGATGGTGACTGCAGCCATGAAATTAAAAGGTGCTTACTCCTTGGAAGGAAAGTTATGACCAACCTAGATAGCATATTAAAAAACAGAGACATTACTTTGCCAACCAAGGTCCGTCTAGTCAAGGCTATGGTTTTTCCAGTGGTCATGTATGGATGTGAGAATTGGACTATAAAGAAAGCTGAGCGCAGAAGAATTGATGCTTTTGAACTGTGGTGTTGGAAAAGACTCTTGAGAGTCCCTTGGACTGCAAGGAGATCCAACCAGTCCATCCTAAAGGAGATCAGTCCTGGATGTTCACTGGAAGGACTGATGTTGAAGCTGAAACTCCAATACTTTGGCTACCTGATGGAAGAGCTGACTCATTTGAAAAGACTCTGATGCTGGGAAAGATTGAGGGCAGGAGGAGAAGGGGATGACAGAGGATGAGATGGTTGGATGGCATCATCAACTCAGTGGACATGGGTTTGGGTGGACGCTGGGAGTTGGTGATGGACAGGGAGGCCTGGCGTGCTGCGGTTCATGGAGTTGCAAAGAGTCGGACACTACTGAGTGACTAAACTGAACTGAACTGAAGCTGATCCATTGGTTATTTTAATAATGTTTGTCTCCCCAACTGGAGAACAGGAACCATGTCTGATTTTGCTCACTAGTTTATCCCAGCGCCTAGCACATGGCAACATTCCATCAATTAGGGAACTGCTTGGTAGATGATGCATAGATGGATTAATGAATGAAGCATACTTTCTTTCCTCCAAGAGCTCATAGCATACTATAGGGAATTAAGCATTGCTCAGTGTGGAAAAATAGGGTTTGGGGCAAAATTATAAACAGCTTTTGGTACTACCCTGGCAGTCCAGTGGTTAAGACTCCATGCTTCCAATGTGGGTCAGGGGGCCGGGGTTGGGGGAGAGGGAGGGTTCAAGCCTGGCTGGGGAACTAAGATCCCACATGCTGTGCAGCACAGTCAAGAAAATTTTTTTAAATTATAAACAGCTTTGCTAAGGTGTTTCAACATTATCTTGTGGGCAGTGAGAAGCCAACAAAAATATCGAAACAACAACGACCAGGTTAGTGTTTCAGGAGTCTCCCCAAGGTGGCAGGACGGAAGGCAGCCTGGGAAAGGGGGGCTGGTTCGGAGCAGGAAGAGCAG
Source organism: Ovis aries (assembly GCF_016772045.2). Classification (NCBI taxonomy): domain Eukaryota; kingdom Metazoa; phylum Chordata; class Mammalia; order Artiodactyla; family Bovidae; genus Ovis; species Ovis aries. The sequence continues at coordinate 49,267,757 of NC_056062.1, forward strand.
GGAGGGGTCCAGGTCATGGATGATGAGGTTTATACAAAGGCAGCAGCTGCAGAACAACAGAGTGGAGGGACTGAGTCACAGAATCCAGACAGCCCTCTGCTTTCTTAGGAGATTAATAACCTTTGTAGGAATACCCACCAGAGGATGGGCCCCGTCTATAGGGAGAGGAGGCCCTGGGTGGTAAAAGTCATCTGACTCAGGGAGCCCACGCAGCAGAAATCGCCTTGAGCCACGGACTGACCCAAACTTGGGCTGACACTCATGACAGTATCAGCAGGATCCCAGTTCACTATGCTTCTTCCTGGCCATTTCCCAGGCAGTCTCAAGAAGGCTGAAACTTTGGGTTAGGTCACGCAGTCAGTCAACTGATATTTATAAAGCACAGGCCAGGTATCAGGAAGTGGGAGTAGAAGGATTAGGAAGATGGGCGTGGATGTGGCCACTGAAATTGCACAGCTTCAGGACTGATGTGTAAAACAGCCAATGAGTGCGTGCAGCTCAGGGCAGTGAGTATCCTGATAGGAGAGGCACAGAGGGTTGTGGGCACGTGGAGCAGCAGCCAGCCTGGTCTTATGGGACATGGGGTCCCAGAGGGCATGTGGTCTAATCTGGGAGCCAATGGAAGCCAAGAGTTCAACGGTGGAGGAGGAGAACATACCACGTGAAGGGACTGGCAGACTCAGAAGCAAGAAAGAACATGGGAGAGGAAGCAAGAGGGATTCTAGAGCATGGGAGGTGGGGCACGAGGCCGAGGAGACAAAGGAGTGGGAGGCGATGGAGAGCCTGTAGAACTGAGAGAGGGCAAGATCACATAGAGCCTTGTAATCCACATCAGGAATTGAGCTCTCTGGGGAGGGTGGTGGGAGATGGGCTTCGCATTTTGGAAAGCTGATTGATTCCAGGGAGGCCCACACACTCAGTAGGAGCAGGGCACAGGGAGAAAAGACAGTCCCAAAGCGGAGGCATTCATCTGGGCCAGATGATGGGGGCCCGTGCTCTGGGAGCAGCAGAAGGGAAGGATGGGGAGTGATGAACAGGTATGAGAGATATTTAAGAGGTCAATTTGTCGAGCTTCGGGTAAGGAGGGGAGAATAGAGGTGGTGTCCTGGATGCTGGCATCACCGTGGGACAGTGGGGCCTCTCACTGTACAGAGCAAGCAGAAGAAGAATATTTAGGTGACAGAAGAGAAGTGGTGAATTTGGTTTGAGGTGTGTTGGGTAAAAAGCCAGGGGCAGTGCTCAGTTGTCAGCTGGGTCAACAGATCTGGGACTCAGAATAAATTTTCCATGGTCTTTGTGATTGCTGTGGTTGATCATTGTTCCTGTGTTGGCATAGTTCATAGCAACCTGGGCTTTTGAGTCAAAGGAGACCTCAGTTCAAGTCCATCATGAGCTGTGTGAGCTTGGACATGACACTACTAAACCTATTTCTTCATCATAAACTAGGATAATGATATTACCCGCCTCAAAGGATGTTGGGAGAAATAAATGAGATAATGCTTAGCCTCAATCAATCTTTAGTGGTGGGCGGTAACACTTAGCTACAATAAATCCCTCCTGGCAGTGGTAATGGAGTAGGACCATCCACCTGGAAATGTAGACTTGAGCACCACCAGTATATAGGTGGGATTAGGAACCACTGGGAAAAAATGATGAAGGAAAAGAGGAGTGTATAACAGAACATCAATACGGAAGGAATACATAAAGGACATTAAGTGGAGACTGGGAAGTAGCAGGGGTTGGGGGGGAGGCGTTAAAAGAAAATGAAGGGAGTGTCAAAACATCATGGAAGCCAAAGAAAGAAGTTTCCAGAAGAGTGTCAGTAGAGTACAGTCCTACCAATGGGTCGAGAAATGTAAGGGCAGTAAAGTGATGTTGCATTCTGAGACAGGTATGATCAGTGACCCCTGAGACAAGACGTCCAGGAAGAATGTGTGTGTGCGTGCTCAGTCGCTTCAGTAATGTCCAATTTTTTGTGACCTGGTGGACTGTGGCCCGCCAGGTTCCTCTGTCCATGGGATTCTCCAGGCAAGAATACTGGAGAGGGTTTCTCTGTCCTCTTCCTGACCCAGGGATCGGGGCAGGGACAAAGCAAGATTATAGCAGATTGAGAGGAGTTGGTAGATAGAGATTACTATTTACTGCTAAGCTGCTGCTAAGTCACTTCAGTCAGGTGTCTGTGTGACCCCAGAGATGGCAGCCCACCAGGTTCCCCCGTCCCTGGGATTCTCCAGGCAAGAACACTGGAGTGGGTTGCCATTTCCTTCTCCAATGCATGAAAGTGAAAAGCCAAAGTGAAGTTGCTCAGTCGTGTCCGACTCTTCCGACCCCATGGACTGCAGCCCACCAGTCTCCTCCATCCATGGCATTTTCCAGGCAAGAGTACTGGAGTGGGGTGCCATCGCCTTCTCTATGAAAACACTTTTTTGGAGCAAAAAAAAAAAAAAAGCAGTCCAAGGGAAGGGCACAGGAGGAAGTTAAAATGTTTTCTGACTGTAGAAACTTGATTTTGCCTCAATGCTCTTCTTCACTATAACAAAAAAGACCTTCAGGGCTAGTATGTGGACCCCCTCATTCTAGTTTTTTATCATGCATTGACAGGCACTGGCAAAGGAAATGGAAAAGAATCATTTTAAAAGTCTTTTCCTATAGAGCAGGCTTCTTGAATACACCAGCCAAGCATAATGTGTTTATTCTGTTCTCAAGGCTTTTTTGAAAAGGAATTAAACTCTCTATAGCCTCTGTAGCAATTTTCTGCATTGCCCGCATAGTCACGTGGAGAATTCATCTTCCCATTGAGACCTTTCCCAAGATAAGGTCTCTGTTGAGCAGAAGCTCTGACAAGAGCCTACGTCTCTACACTCCATTTCAGGGTCTTCTCCATGACCTCTGTGGATTCAAGACCAGCCTTGTCTTCCTAGCAACGCTGACAGAGAGAACATACAGATTTCTGAGTGGTACTCAGGATGTACTTATCCTTGTGTGGACGGTGTATGGGGCCTTTAGCCTCAAACCAAACGAGCTTTAATCCCTCCAAACACATGCACACACACAGAGAGGCACACACAAGCGCACATGCACACACACACGCACACACACACACTCATACACAGGCAAACACCATTCAAAGTCTTTCATCAAGAAATAGCACTTAACAGTCAAGGGGACGGAGGCAACAAATGATTTGTTTTTAGACAAGCACCAGTGATCAAACCAGTCAGATCCCTTCTCACTAGCCAGCACTGTGAGAAGTGCTGGTTCTTCGCCAGTGTTTTCCAGTCAGTCCCCACCATCCCTAGTTTTCAGCATCATCCCAATAGGGCTGACTTGCAACAGGTGATTCCCGCTGCACAATGTCAAGTTTGAACACCAGTGCACTAATGCCTTCTCCACCAGGACAGTCTGTAGAGCCAGACTGCCTAGATTCAAGTCCTGCCTCTGCCACGTATTAGCTATGGGCAATTCATTTAATCACTCTGTGCCTCCATTTCCCACTTTGCATAACGAGGACCACGGAATCAGCTGGCAGTATAGGATGGAGGATGATGAGAATTAACATATGTCGGGTATTTAGCTCTGTGCTTGGCTCTTCAGCATTTGGTCTTTCCTTCTTCCCTTCTGTAAACTAAGGATGATCATTGTGCCCCCTTTCAAATACGTTTGAGACACTGGTATGAGCTGATGCATATAAATGCTGAGTTGTCACTTTTAAACATGGTGCCGAAGAAGACTCTTGAGAGTCCCTTGGACCGCAAGGGGACCAAACCAGTCAATCCTAAAGGAAATTAACCCTGAATATTCATTGGGAGGACTGACACTGAAGCTAAGCTACAATAATTTGGCTACTTGATGCGAAGAGCCCACTCACTGGGAAAGACCCTGATGCTGGGAAAGATTGAAAGCAGGAGGAGAAGAAGCAACAGAGGATGAGATGGTTGGATGGCATCACCAACTCAATGGACATGAGTTTGAGCAAACTCCAGGAGACGGTGAAGGACAGGGAAGCCTGGCGTGCTGAAGTCCATGGGGCTGCAAAGATTCAGACATGACTGAGCAACTGAAAAACAACAACGCCATCTAATTTTTCCCCATCAATGTTTGCCTGAAGCATCAGGATGGCTGCTGTGCTAGTTCATGAAAATTGTTGTGCATCTTCAGGGCGGGTCATTTTCCCATTGATTTAGTCCCTTAGTTTAGTTCCCTTTCCCTGCTTTTCAAGCTGTGTTTATAACAACTCAAGGCATGAAACCCAGCTTCTCAGAGACAAGATCATCGTGGGTTGTAGTGGATGGACGATGGCTTGTGGCTCTTCACTTGTATGAAAATGCGTGAGGTAGCCAAAACCAGTAAATTCAGGGAAAACCTCCACAATATTTACAGTTTAATTACTCCAACATCCATAGGCTTTGAGAAGTCACAAAGAAGGTGGGCATATGCCCTACAGTAACTTTACTTATTGTAGTTATTTACTTATTGTACTTATTCACTTGAAAGCAAGAACTAGCTTTTATTTTTCATATAAATGTATTTTTAATTTTTTACTTTTCATATCCTGTGTTTTAAAAACATGTATATATCCTATATATGTAAAAGATATTTATACAACCTATCATGTGCCATGTAGGTTCTAACAACTTTAGACATGATGCTTATTCTCTATAGCAAGTTAATCATGTAGTGCTAGTATTATCATTATCCCTTTTTTATATGTGAGGAAACTGAGGTACAAAATGAATAAGTAGCTCAAGGAAGCTGAACCCAGTAATAAGCACAGCTAGGAATTGGACCCAGAGAGCCTGGAGCCAGAGGTTACATATTTAAGTGTCATGTTGCCCATCTCTCAATAATGAACACCTGAGGATTTCCCTGGTGGCTCAGTGGTTAAGAATCCACCTTGCAATGCAGGGGACACCAGTTTGATCCCTGGTCTGGGAAGATCCCACATGCCATGAAGCAACTAAGCCCACATGCCCCAACTACTAAAGCTCACATGCCTTAGAGCCTGTGCTCTGCAACAAGCTGCTGCTGCTGCCAAGTCGCTTCAGTCGTGTCCGACTCTGTGCGACCCCATAGACGGCAGCCCATCAGGCTCCCTCGTCCCTGGGATTCTCCAGGCAAGAACACTGGAGTGGGTTGCCGTTTCCTTCTCCAATGCACAAAAGTGAAAAGTGAAAGTGAAGTCACTCAGTTGTGTCCGACTCTTCGCGACCCCATAGACTGCAGCCTACCGGGCTCCTCCGTCCATGGGATTTTCCAGGCAAGAGTACTGGAGTGGGGTGCCATTGCCTTGTCCGTCTGCAACAAGAGAAGCCACCAAAATGAGACGCCTACACACTGCAAGAGAGTAACCCCTGCTCACTGCAACTAGAAAAAGCCCATGTACAGCAACGAAGACCTAGCACAGCCAATAAATATATTATATATTTTTTTAAAAATTGTTGTTGTTCAGTCTCTAAGTTGTGTCCAACTCTTTGCAACCCTATGGACTGCAGCACTCCAGGCTTCCCTATCCTTCACTGTCTCCCGGAGTTTCCCCAGACTCATGTCCATTGAGTCAGTGATGCCATCCAACCATCTCATCATCTGTCTCCCCCTTCTCCTGCCCTCAACCTTTCCAGAAAAAAATAATTAACTCCTGAGATAACCAGAGGACACTCAACCCAAGGTTTTATTTTATAAGCAAGGGAATAAATGTTTAAAAGAAAGAATCTGACCTTTTGAGCAGCCTCACATACTTAAAAACTTATTTATTGCTATTTTGCTCAGAAATGCATCACCGATTCAAGTGAGATAAAGCCTAGCTTACAAAGCTAATTTAAGTACCAAAGAGTGAAGAAAGGTTCATCTGGAAAATGCCCTCCAACTTTATCGGCAACCAGAGCTGCCAAACAAGGCCAAATTCAGAGTTAAAGTGAGTATAAATAAAAAGAGAAGTCACTTTTTATCTTCTCTTTAAAGTGTACGATTTCTGAAGCATAGATAGGTGCATTTATGTAACGTCTGTATTTTCAGGAGAAACCTGGGCAAGTATGGGGGAGAACATGATGGAATAGAGACACCTACTGGTGAGAATGAGCCTCATTGCATAGATTTCTCTCTGTTATTTAAAGAATGACAGAGATTCTCACCATTATTTGAAATACATTGGATATGGACAATGTAATAGTAAGATACAGAATCTTCCCTTCAGAATATTACATTTTTAAGGTAAAGAAAAACAGAAGTCTCCATCTATTTATATAACAACTCAAGCATAGGATATCCACTCTCTTACAGGAATACCAAGCTACATCTTAGGATCTTGCATCAATTAGTTCTGTTTGGGTACAAACGCCAGGCTGGGTGCATGGTCCCTAGGGGCTTTCACACTAACATTTCAAGTCAGAAGATATTAATTGAGGAGTTTGGGATTGACATGCACACACTGCTATATTAAAATAGATCACCAACTACTGTATAGGAAGGGGAACTCTGCTCAGCATTCTGTGATAACCTAAATAGGAAAAGAATTTGAAACAGAATGGATACACATGTATGTCTCTGCTTGTGTGCTCAGTCGTGTCTGACTCTTTGCGGCCCCATGGACTGTAGCCCGCCAGGCTCCTCTGTCCATGGGATTCTTGAGGCAAGAATACTTGAGTCAGTTGCCATTTCCTTTTCCTAAGGATCATCCCCATCCAGGGATCAAACCTGAGTTTCCAGCGTCTCCTGCATTATAGGCAAATTCTTTACCCCTTGAGCCATCGGGGAAGCCTCAGTCCAGTTCAGTTCAGTTCAGTTCAGTCGCTCAGTCGTGTCTGACTCTTTGCGAGCCCATGAATCGCAGCATGCCAGGCCTCCCTGTCCATCACCATCTCCCAGAGTTCACTCAGACTCATGTCCATCGAGTCCGTGATGCCATCCAGGCTTCTCATCCTGGGTCGTCCCCTTCTCCTCCTGCCCCCAATCTCTCCCAGCATCAGAGTCTTTTCCAATGAGTCAACTCTTCGCATGAGGTGGCCAAAGTACTGGAGCTTCAGCTTTAGCATCATTCCTTCCAAAGAACACCCAGGGCTGATCTCCTTCAGAATGGACTGGTTGGATCTCCTTGCAGTCCAAGGGACCCTCAAGGGTCTTCTCAAACACCACAGTTCAAACGCATCAATTCTTTGGCGCTCAGCCTTCTTCACAGTCCAACTCTCACATCCATACATGACCGCAGGAAAAACCATAGCCTTGACTAGGCGGACTTAGTCGGCAAAGTAATGTCTCTGCTTTTGAATATACTATCTAGGTTGGTCATAACTTTTCTTCCAAGGAGTAAGCATCTTTTAATTTCATGGCTGCAGTCACCATCTGCAGTGATTTTGGAGCCCACAAAAATAGTCTAACACTGTTTCCACTGTTTCCCATCTATTTCCCATGAAGTGATGGGACCAGATGCCATGATCTTCATTTTCTGAATGTTGAGCTTTAAGCCAACTTTTTCACTCTCCTCTTTCACTTTCATCAAGAGGCTTTTTAGCTCCTCTTCACTTTCTGCCACAAGGGTGGTGTCATCTGCATATCTGAGGTGATTGATATTTCTCCCGGCAATCTTGATTCCAGCTTGTGTTTCTTCCAGTCCAGCGTTTCTCATGATGTATTCTGCATAGAAGTTAAATAAGCAGGGTGACAATATACAGCCTTGATGTACTCCTTTTCCTATTTGGAACCAGTCTGTTGTTTCATGTCCAGTTCTAACTGTTGCTTCCTGACCTGCATACTGCAGAGTAGCTCAGTTGATAAAGAATGTGCCTGCAATGCAGGAGACCTGGGTTCAATTCCTGAGTCAGGAAGATCCCCTGGAGAAGGAAATGGCAACCCACTCCAGTATTCTTGCCTGAAAAAATCACATGGGCAGAGGAGCCTGGCAAGGTACAGTCTACAGGCTCACAAAGAGTTGGACACAACAGAACAACTGAACACATACATTTAATAAATAATTTATTTATAAAAGATCTTGAATGAACACTGGCATCCCAAAGAGAGGTAAGAGAGAGGATTCTCCCACAAAGCATTCCCATCTCAGAAACCAGGAATCAAGCTCTATTATACAGAGTGAAGGGAGTCATAAAGAGAAAGATTAACATCATATTCTAATGCATATATACAGGATCTAAAGAAATGGTACTGAAGAATTTATTTACAGGGTAGCAATGGAGAAACAGACATAGAGAATAAACTTATGGAAATGTGGAGATGGGAGAAGAGGGTGAGATGTATGGAAAGAGTAACATGGAAACTTACATTACCATATGTAAAATAGATAGCCCAAGGGAATTTGCTGTATGGCTCAGGGAACTCAAACAGGGGCTTTGTATCGTGTATAATAGAAGGGTGGGATGGGGTGGGAGGTTCAAAAAGGAGGGGTTATATGTATACCTATGGCTGATTCATGTTGAGGTTTGACAGAAAACAACAAAATTCTGTAAAGCAATTATTCTTCAATAAAAAGATAAATTTAAAAAAAAAAAAAAAAAGACGCTCAGCATTCTAGATGCCTCAGCCTGGCCCTAGACAGGTACTTTCCTTCCAGCTTGCAGCTCCCAAGAATCAGACCTGGTGTGATCAGATCAGACATTCTTGTCTCTTCTGGGACACTCAGATGTTCTTTGAGTCCCCAGAGATGGCACTCTTCCTGTCAAAAATGTCATGAATATGTAATAGTTTGAATTCTCTCCTATGCCATGTCGGTTGGTTGAGACTGGAATTATACATTGAAAATTGTACTTTTCTAAGTTTCTTCTGGGAGAAAGAGTTAGGAAAGGAGAGATGAGGAAATCAATGATGGAAAATGACACTTAGGAGAGGAGAAAACTTTGTAAGGAGATGGCAAATTCACCCCTTGGCTTTGGTTTCATTCGTTAAAACACTTCGGATTCCGATTAGACTTTCTAAACTTCCTAGCCATACCATGTATAATTGAAAAGTCTTGATGACTCTAGAAGAAATTGTCCTCAGTTGGGTTGTTGGGATGCAATAGTTTCTTTTGTTTGGTTTTAGTTTCAATGTGCAAAGTAAGAGAATGTGTCTTCCAAAGAGTGTAGTCAAATGATACAAAAGTGATTAAGGCATCCAGTGATCCAAACAAGATAGCTTCATCTATGGGGTGGGATGAAAGAATTTAAAACGATTTTATGAGAGATCTGCACACTGGCATTGAGAATATAACTGAATACGGAGATATACCACTGAATTTTTAAAATGTTTATTGGAGTACAGTTGCTTTACAATGTTGTGTAAGTTTCTACTGTACAGCAAAGTGAATCAGCTATATATAGCTGATGTATATATATACATATATATCACCTCTTTTTTGGATTTCCTTCCCCTTTAGGTTACCCAGAGCGCTGAGTAGAATTCTCTGTGCTATACAGTAGGTTCTCACTAGTTATCTATTCTATGCATAGTGTCAATAGTGTACGTATGTCAATCCCCATCTCCCAACTCACTGAATATTAAAATAAATCCATGAACACTACCAATTAAGTTTTATTTATTAAGTACCAAGTGTGAGCATTGTGTTTGGAGTTCTAAAGAAAACAAGTCTCTATCAGATCTGTCCTGACCCTTGAAGAGTTTTAATCCAGAAGAAGAAATGAGACAAATTGTAAATCTCTGCGCTAGTAGCGGGAAGCCACTGGAAGAGTGAGACAGGCAAGGGCAACAAAGACATCCTCCACCCCTTGAATTCCCTCTTCTCCCACATCCATCTCATCCCCAGAAAGTAAATGGGCAAGACAGGAGGTAATTGGAACAATTAGAAGGTTCATGCAGTTGTTTAGAAATGAAAAGTTGGGGAATGGAGTTAACAGAGGATGTGGGGGAAGAGATGGATTGGGAAAAAAATATCTTAAATGATTAATGAGTAGATTTTAGCTTCCCAGGTGGTGCTAGTGGGAAAGAACCTGCCCACCAGTGCAGGAGACATTAGAGACATGGGTTCATTTCCTAGGTCAGGAAGATCCCCTGGAGAAGGAAATGGCAACCCACTCTAGTAGTCTTGCCTGGAGAATCCCATGGACAGAGGAGCCTGGTGGGCTATAGTCCGTAGGGTTACAAAGAATCGGACACGTCTGAAGTGGCTTGGTACCGACACACAAAGAGATTTTAGGGACTTGGAAAACAAATATCATATATTAATGCATATATAGAGAACCTAGAAAAATGGTACTGATGAACCTATTTGCAGGGAAGGAATGCAGACATAGGTGTAGAGAATGGACTTGTGCACACAGTAGGAGAAAGACAGGGTGGGACAAATTGAGAATGTAGCATTGATATATATACACTACCATCTGTACAATAGATAGCTTATGGGAAGTTTTTGTATAACACAGGGAGCCCAACCTGGTGCTCTGTGACGACCTAGAGGAACGGGGAGGCAGTGAGAGGGAGGCTCCAGAAGGAGGGGATATATATATATACACACACACATATAGTTATGACTGATTCATGTTGTGGTATGGCAGAAACCAACACAACATTGTAAAGCAATTATGCTCCAATTTTGAAGTTTTATAAAATAATAATTTAAAAAGAAGCCTTTCTAACATGATTTACCTGATTAATATTTGATATGTGCAGTTATCAGTAATAGCTGATCATGTAACTATTGTTTCCAAATTTGAATAGTTCATGCATAGTAAGTATGCATACATTCCCAATTCAAGAGACAAGGGATATAGAAACAAACATAAAATTAGATTTAAGGAATGATGTTTGTTCTGAGAAATATTTTTCATTAAATTCAATTAATCTGAAAAAAAAAAAGAATTTAGGCACTTGGATGTGGCGCTTTAGGGAGAATGGTTATATGTAAACATAGATCTAGACACAGACTATTAGGCCTGGGGTGGGGGGACTTTAATTTGGGGCAGAGGGTGAGTTCTTGAGTTTCCTTTTCCAACTGTCTCCAAGGCTAGAGAAACCAATGGGTATGTAGGTAGAAATATCACCTAGGAGGTTGGAAGCTGGTCTCATGTCTCATTAGACTATTTTAGAATCAGGAAATCCATGGAGAAAATCCACAAGATTTTTGTGAAGCTCTGGAAACCCTATACTAATTTGTTTAATATTAAGTTAATACTAATTTGTTTAATAATAGTATAAGAAATTATACTAATTTGCTCAATATTAAGGGTTGATTTGAAATCTTTACTCTCAAGTGCTTTTGTAAGTTAGTTTAATATAAAAATTGTTAGTTATAATGGAAGTTTCTAGACATAAAGAGCAGTAAATTATTAAGAGAGAAAACATTTCCTTGTGAGATTTTTCAGTGAGTACTAAACTTGAAAAATGATATAACTGTTTAGACAGTGAATAAATCAAAATGAGATACACTCATCTATGGCTAAGAGAAACCAAGAATCAAAAGATTGAATTTAGGGGGCACAACTCTTGAAGTGCTAGCCCACTTTTCCCTCTTTGCCTGGCATAGTAATAAAGCCACTCTTCCTTCCTCTTTCATTAAAAAAAAAAAAGTTGAATTTAGCACCAAATATACTTTCAGTGAAATGAAAGAGAATACTGTAATCAATTGGCTAACAGCAGTCATTAATATGTGAGATATCACCTTTATTATAATGTTCACATAAAAAAGAAAGCCAAAAAACAGATAATATAAATGAGAGGGAATTTATTTATACTGTCCTTAAATGAGCATATGGTCATTTTATTGAAAATAAAGACTAAATTCCAAAGTTAAAAGCCTGAGCCCTAGTCCATAAATCAACTCTATTTAAAATGTCCTGAATTGGCAATGTTGTGCCAAATGAATAAAGCCAAGTGTTTTGATTTTAGTTCAAGTAGAATTTTTATTCTGCCAATGGGGTTGAGATGAGGAGAGAAAATGATATTATATACCATTTATTTAAGCAGTAATTTTTAAATTTTTATGTTTTAAAATTTTATTGGATTATAGTTTTACAATGTTGTATTAGTTTCAGGTGTACAGCAAGTGATTCTGTTATCCATATACAGATATTCATTCTTTTTCAGATTCTTTTCTCACATAGGTTATCACAAAATACTGAAGTAGGTATCACCTAATACTGGTCAGAACGGCCATCATCAAAAATATCTACAAACAGTAAATGCAAGAGAGGGTGTGGAGAAAGGGGAACCCTCCTACACTGTTGCTGGGAATGTAAATTGGTACAACCACTGTGGAGAACAGTATGGAGGTTCCTTAAAAACTAAAACTAGAACTGCCATATGATCCAGCAATCCCACTCCTGGGCATATATCTGTAGAAAACCATAATTAGAAAATACATGTTCACTGCAGCACTATTTACAATAGCCAAGACATGGAAGCATTTAAATGTCCATCAGAAGAATGGATAAGGAAGATGTGGTATGTATATACAATGGAATATTACTCAGTCATAAAAAGGAACAAATAATGTCATTTGCAAAAACATGGATGAACCTAGATATTATCATACTAAGTGAAGTAAGTCAGAGAAAGACAAATATCATATGATATCACTCATATTTGGAATCTTAATTTTTTTTAATAAAACAGACTTACAGATATCAAAACCAAGCCTATGGTTACCAAAGGGGAAATGCGGCAGAGAGGCTTAAATCCAAAAGCGTGGGATTAACATACACACTACAATAAATAGCATAAATAGCCAGCATGAACATACTATATTGCATAAGCAGCAAATTTTTAAAAGAATGAGGGTTCATTGTACCGAAACATTTTCCTCCAGTTATATCAGCCTTATAAATAGGCATAATAGGTGAATGTTTTGTGGTATAGTTTATAAAGTTCTACAAATCAAAAATATCTCCATTGCCTGAGATTCTGCTGATATATTCAACTGGGTTGAGATATAATCCAACTCTCATAGTGGTATCAGGTTGGTAGAATGGCCGTGCATGCGAGCTAAGTCACTTCAGTCGTGTCCGACTCTTTGCGACACTATGGACTGTCACCCACCAAGATCCTTTGTCCACGGGATTCTCCAGGCAGAATGGAAGTCAGAGGTAAAGGCTTTTGGATGGACGTTTCTGTGGAAAATGAAGAGGACAGAGCAGGAAAAGGGCATCAGTAGCTTGTACTATGTTGGAGAACTCTGGGCAGCCCCACAGAGGCTGAGAAAACGACCTAGCTAGGAAAGAGAGGAAAGGCAGCCACATGAAAAATACAAAGGGGTGAAGGGGAAGCAGCTGAAAGAGGAAGCAGCTGAAGAAGCAAGTTAAATAAAACTTGCCTACAGTGCCCCCCAGGCACGTGTGCATGTGCATGTGTGTGCACTGGGTCATAATTCCTACCCTCAAGCGACAATAACAATCCCATGCACGGGCATGCATGCTCAGTCGTGTCCAGCTCTTTGGGCCCCTTTGGACTACAGCCCACCAGGCTCCCCTGTCCATGAGATTCTCCAGGCAAGATTACTGAAGTGGGTTGCCATCCCTCCTCCAGGGGATCTTCCCAACCCTAGCGATTGAACCGGAGTCTCTTATGTCTCCTGCACTGGCAGGTGGGTTCTTTACCACGGGTGCCACCTGGGAAGCCCAGCTAGCCTGGATGCTGACCTGCTATTGAACAGTTATGTTCTGATTTTAAACCTACCTAGTTGTGGTTTTGCAGAGAGGAAATTAGTTCTTTTCAGCCTATTCCGATTGTGAATTTTGGTGCTCTTTGTGTGTCTGCCAAATGTGTGGCACCTGACAATCTCCCAACCATATCATTAGGATGAAGACTTTAAAGCAAACAGACCAAGCAGCATTAAAAGCTGTGTCGGTTGCAGCAGTGCTAGATCATCATCTGCCCGTGCTTTGCTCTCTTGTCTGCTTAGACTTGCAGAAGCAAACACCTACTATTTATGCCATGAGAGGATGAGGCCATGGGAATGACACCATAGGGTTTTTCTTATTATTATCACTATGTTGACTCATTTATACAGGAAGCTTAGAATTTGTTTTCTTCAGTTTAATGTCTTAGGCAATAAGATTTAAAACCTCTAAGGGCCACAGGTGGCTTTTGTAGGATTTAAATTTGCATAAATATTCAGATGGTGCTAGTGGTAAAGAATCAGCCTGCCGATACAGGAGACGCAAGAGATATGGGTTTGACTCCTGGCTTGGGAAGATACCCTGGAGGAGGAAATGGCAACCCATTCCAGTATTCTTGCCTGGAAAATTCCATGGGCAGAGGAGACTGGCAGGCTATAATTCATGGGGCCGCAAAGAGTTGGGCATGATTGAGCAATAAAGCATACACACAAATAAAAATTTGATGAGAATGACATACATATTCAGTGGGCATTGTTTGGGTTGACTACTCAGACCCGGACAAAATCCTAGAAAATGCTTTTTAGGGAATTCTAAACCAATGTGTAAATAATATGTCAAAATGAATTTTGCATATTTTATCATGTTTATCTAAATGATCCAAAGCCATAAAAAGAACTCTGATATGGTGAGAAAACTGATGATCCCATGTCTCTTGCTGCTGCTGCTGCTGCTGCTGCTGCTAAGTCGCTTCAGTCCTGTCCAATTCTGTGCGACCCCCCATAGACGGCAGCCCACCAGGCTCCTCTGTCCCTGAGATTCTCCAGGCAAGAACACCAGAGTGGGTTGCCATTTCCTTCTCCAATGCATGCATGCATGCATGCTAAGTCACTTCAGTCGTGTCTGACTCTGTGCAACCCCATGGACAGCAGCCCACCAGGCTCCCCTGTCCACGGGATTCTCCAAGCAAGAACACTGGAGTGGGTTGCCATTTCCTTCTCCATTCAGCCTCCTAGAGTCCATTTAATGTAATAGATGGCTGATGATAACCCAGGCTCATTAGAACCTATGGTGGCTCAGATGGTAAAGAATCTACCTACAATTCAGGTAGACTCATGTTTGATCCCTGGATTGGGAAGATCCCCTGGAGAAGGGAATGGCTACCCATTCCAGTATTCTTGCCTGAAAAAAGCCCATGGACAGAGGAACCTGGTGGGCTAGTCCATGGGGTCGCAAAGAGTCAGACACAACTGAGCAACTAACATTAGTTTGCAGCTTGATGTGCTATTTTAGTATAATATGTTTAGTCATGCTCTCTGCCTGTTTTGAGAGGTCCAATATTGCTTTCTTGGCATATACAAAATTGGCCTAACAATTAGGAGGCCTAGAAGCCTAAAAGACAAAGCTGTCCTCCATAACCAACTCTACAGACAACAACTGTGGCCACAAATAAAATAGCTTTTTATTTGTAAGTAAATAATGTGGTTCATGACATCTAGTCCCATCACTTTATGGGAAATAGATGGGGAAACAGTGGAAACACTGTCAGACTCTATTTTGGGGGGCTCCAAAGTCACTGCAGATGGTGATTGCAGCCATGAAATTAAAAGACGCTTACTCCTTGGAAGGAAAGTTTTACCAACCTAGAAAGCATATTAAAAGTCAGAGCTACTACTTTGCCAACAAAGGTCCATCTAGTCAAGGCTATGGTTTTTCCAGTGGTCATGTATGAATGTGAAAGTTGGGACTGAGAAGAAAGCTGAGTGCCAAAGAATTGATGCTTTTGAACTGTGGTGCTGGAGAAGACTCTTGCAAATCCCTTGGACTGCAAGGAGATCCAATCAGTCCATTCTGAAGGAGATCAGCCCCGGGTGTTCATTGGAAGGACTGATGCTGAGGCTGAAACTCCAATACTTTGGCCACCTGATGAGTTGACTCATTGGAAAAGACCCTAATGCTGGGAGGGATTGGGGGCCAGAGGAGAAGGGGACGACAGAGCATGAGATGCCTGGATGGCATCACCGACTCGATGCACATGAGTTTGGGTAAACTCTGGGAGTTGGTGATGGACAGGGAGGCCTGGCATGCTGTAATTCATGGGGTCGTGAAGAGTAGGACGCGACTGAGAGGCTGAACTGAACTGAAATAGTGTGGAAAGGCTTTTGGTCACACATATCCTCAAACACAGCTACCAGTATTTATCATCATCTCCAAAGGAGAAATATACCCGCTTGTGTATATAAATGCATGCAACTGTATGTGTGTATATGTCCCACCATAGAATTCAAGTAATTCTATGAAAAATGCTCACCTCTTCACATACTTATGCATCTTCAGCACTACAGGGGAGGACAGCTCCACCCAATTTGTCCTGAGGATGGGGTTCCCATAGCCCTGTCCACTAAGTCATCTTCTTTCAGAAATCCCATTTTGAAAACCAAAGCAGGAAGTGATTATCACAGTGGAGATCAAGAAAGACTTTTATTAAAAAGATGTAGCATTTAAATTGGGGCCTAATTCAACACACATAGATTTCTGAAGAGACATTCCTTCCTATCATTAGTAAGAACTGAGAAAAAATATTGTATGACATCCCTTATATGTGGAATCTACAAAGAAATGATACAAATGAACTTACAACAAGAAACAGACTCACAGACTTAGAGAAGAAGCTTATGGTTGTCAGGGGGAAGAATGAGGGGAGGGATAATTAGGGAGTTTGGGATTGTCAGGTACACACTGCTATATTTAAAACAGATGACCAACAAGGACCTACTATAGAGCACATGAAACTCTGCTCAGTGTTATGTGGTAGACTGGACTGGGGGAGGGGTTTTGGGGGAGAATGGATACATGTATGTGTTTGACTGAGTCCCTTCACTGTTCACCTGAAGCTATCTCAACATTGTTAACTGGCTATGTGCTGTGCTGTGCTCACTCAGTTGTGTCTCTTTTGCGACCCCATGGACTGTAGCCCACCAGGCTCCTCTGTCCATGGGATTTCCCAGGCAATCATACTGGAGTTGGTGGCCATTTCCTCCTCCAGGAGATCTTCCTGACCCAGGGATTGAACCTGCGCCTCCTATATCTCCTTCACTGGCAGGTGGGTTCTCTATCACTGAGCCACCTAATCAGCTTTACCCAAATACAAAACAAAAAGGTTTTTAAAAAAGAAAGAATGGGATGTGTTAGCTTTCACACTTGTCCTTCCACCGTTCTTTGCATCTGGTGCGTATTTTACAGGCTACAAGAAAAGAGGCTTGGCCAGAGGCTGTGACAGTGTCCATGTGTAGGTCAAAAACTGAAAAACCTCTACCTGAAAAGGAAGAAATTCAATCATGAGAATCTTTAGGCTATATATGAAACTTATCTGGACATTTTTCATGATGAAATCAGTGTATTTTTATACGTAGAGTAAATATCTTATTGATTGAATTTTGCCTTGCTAACCAGGAATCACTATCGACCTAAATCTTCATCTGTAAAAACTATCTTTGGAACACATGCAATTTAGCCACCATTAAATAATTACCTACTAGGTGCTATATATATTTAAGCTCTAATCATGACCTTTTCAGGTCTATTACCTGAAGAGTAGATGCCTCATAGCTGATTTGAGTCCAAAGTGTGACCTATAAGCTAAGGTTGTAGTTTAAATTGATGGAATCAATTGTTTTAAAATTAACTATTTAAGTCATATATAACTAAATAAACATTTAGTTTATTTAAATGTGTAAGTGTGTTAAATAAACACCTAATCAAAAATTGGGTCTTTTATTTTGAGTCAGATCACATAATTGAAAAACCCACATAGTATGTAGAAACCAATATGAATCAATGGTCTATCAATAATATTAACTTCTGTTAAATCTTGAATTGTTTAATTAAGAATTAATAAAAATGTCATAAACTGGCAGTATGCCCAGGCATAATTCAATCTATGGCAATTCCTTATAACAAAGATTTATAACCGTATAAACCTTATAACAAAGATTTGTTCAATAGATTTGCCAGTGATCAATGAAAATTGATCACCCCAACTTACATTCTAGGAAATATTATGAAATAAATCACTTGAATCCATTCAAACCCCAAAGAGTAACAGAAGTGCGAAAAGTAATAAATAAAAGGTCAGAAATCTAAATGTCAGGACTAAGAAAGGATCAATAAAAAAATAACACAGAAGCTACATACAAATATATAAGTTGTCAAAGTCATGTAGAAGAACTAAAAGATCTGTATTTGGGGTGGGGGGAACGTGGAAGGTAAACTGCCTTCTCTTTCACTGACAGAAATTATCCAAAGCTCAGCTTAGGAAACATGAGGATGATGTTACCTTTATATGGATCATCAGAGTGAAATAACAAATATGATTTAATAATAACTATTACTATTATTAACTTCCCAGGTGGTGCCAGTGGTAAAGAATCTACCTGCCAACCCAGGAGACACAAGAGACAACGATTCAGTCGCTGGGTTGGGAAGATCCCCTGGAGGAGGAAATGGCAACCCACTCCAGTATTCTTGCCTGAAAAATCTCATGGACAGAGGAGCCTGGTGGGTTACTGTCCATGGGGTCGCAAAGAGTCAGACGTGACTGAGCATGCATACACATGCTTGTGGTTGTTATTATCACTCGAGGGTAGGAATTATGACCCAGTGCGCACACATACACATGCACATGTGAAAATCAACATTTTACAAACCATTGTTTACCCTTCTTGATAGTTTCTCTTTTTTTGGTGGCCCTTTGGGTTCTTAGTTCTCTGACCAGGGATTGAACGCATTCCCCCAGCAGTGGAAGTGTGGAGTCTTAACCACTAGCTGACCTGAGAATTCCCAACTATTATACTTTTCTTAATGCTGATTCTGACTCTCAGAACTTCTGACCCATAAAAGGGCTGGGACTCACAGTTTGAAAAATGCCATTCTAGGGAGCTGTTCAGAGTTAGCTGCCACCCTGGGCTGGTAGGACATGCTTACTAGGGGCTTGAATAACAAAGACAGGGGTACATGTTATACAGGGTATAGCATGAAAACTTCCCACCACTCTTAACTTATAAACCACCACTACAGCAACTATTTAAAATTGGACTTTTTACCTAGGGAACTCTACTCGGTACTCTGTAATACCCTATATGGGAAAAGAATCTAAAAAAGAGTGGGTGTATATATATATATATGTATAACTGATGCACCGTGCTGTATATCAGAAACTAACACAACACTATAAGTCAACTATACTCCAATACATTTTTAAAAATTATTTATCAGGCTTTTTGTTGTTGCTCCACCTTCATTTATAGCTACAGATCCATTTCTCTTATCTCCTTTATAGAAAATTTCTCCAAAAACTAACAACAAATGCTGTCTTTTTTATGCACTGAACTACAGAACTGAAGAGTTTGGTTTTTTTTAAATACTGCTTTTTCTCTATATTATCATAATTTGGGGAGTGTTGGTGCTAATGATCACAGAAAGAAAGTGTCTTAGTATACATAACTTGTACAAAAACACCCCAAAAAATCTTTTATATTTTACTAGAATTTGAGACATAAAGCATTGGATCAGGGACATATGTAATACATTTTGTTGTTCAGTCCCTAAGTCGTATTTGACTCTCTATGACCTCACAGACTGCAGCACGCCAAGCTTCCCTGCCTTCACTGTCTCCCCAGATAGTGAAGTGATTTGCTCAAATTCATATCCACTGAGTAGGTGGTGCCACCCAACCATCTCATCTCCCCTTCTCCTCATGTATGTACAGATGTAATATATGTATAATATATAATGGACATACATAGAATGTACATAATATATCACACAAAAGAAAAATATAAATTAGTGCTAAGGGCAATGTGACTAGTGATTAAATAATCCTCGTCATTCTTTCTTTTAATGTTTCAGCCGTACAGCATTATAATTTGGTGTTTTTATATGCCAAAAAGTGATCACCAGCACAGTGATAGTTACCATCCACCTAAAACTGGGTTTTTCAATTTCCTAACATCAACTGGGTTTTTTAATTTGTTGCTAACTTGACCATTCTAATATAGTATTCTGTAGAATATCCTTATTTATCTTTTTCCTACATCTCGCCGGTTTGAATGAATTTTGCAGCTTCCAGACCTGCATGTTCTAACTTGTACTGGGCTGCTATTTAGAATGCAGGTGTTAATTACCTACTTAACAAATCGTAGCTATTTACTTCCAACAGTAAATACAACTTAGTTTTTCTCAATTAGGAACTGTTCTTCCTGTTGACTAGGGTTCCAAACCCCTATGACTTCCCTCTCCTTTGCAAATAACATGAAATTCACTATTGAAGGGAATATGTGTAATGGCTCCTTGAG
This sequence comes from Ovis aries, assembly GCF_016772045.2. NCBI lineage: Eukaryota > Metazoa > Chordata > Mammalia > Artiodactyla > Bovidae > Ovis > Ovis aries. The sequence continues at coordinate 49,287,879 of NC_056062.1, forward strand.
TTCTGAGCACTACCTCTCATTAAATACTGGACTCTTTAATTTCCCAAGGCTTCTGTAACAAAACCCCACAAACTGGGTGACCTAAAACAGACGTTTATTCTCTCATAGTTCTAGAGGCTAGAGGTCTGAAATCAAAGTGTCTAAAAACTCTTAAAGAGAAATCCCCCCTCACTTCTCCCTAGCTTTTGCTGTTTGCTCTCAGTCCTTGAAATTCGTTGCCTCACAGCTGCAAAACTCCAATCTCTGCCTCCATTGTTACCGGGCCATCTTCCCTCCATGCATGTGTCTCTCTGGATTTCTTATAAGGACAGTTGTTGGATTTAGGATCCACCCTAGTCAAATACGACCTCATCTTAACTAATCACATTCGCAAAGACTATTTCCAAATACTTTCTGAGGTTCTGGGTGTACATGAATTTGTTGTTGCTGTTTTTTTTTTTAATTTTATTTTTACTTTATTTTGCTTTACAATACTGTATTGGCTTTGCCATACAGTGACTCGAATCCACCATGGGTGTATACGAGCTCCCAATCCTGAATCCCCCTCCCACCTGTTGTTGCTGTTTAGTTGCTCAGTCATGTCCGAGTCTTTTGCGACCCCATGGACTATATCCTGCCAGGCTCCTCTGTCCATGGGATTTCCCAGGCAAGAATACTAAAGTGGGTTGCCACTTCCTTCTCCAGGGGATCTTCCCAATCCAGGGATCAAATGTTTATCTCCTGTATTGGCATGTGGATTCTTTACCACTGAGCCACCAGGGAAGCCCACATGAATTTGGGGGCATACTATTCAATCTGTAGGCTGACTTTCTCAAAGGACTAAACCGTACCTGCTGCTGCTGCTGCTAAGTTGCTTCAGTCGTGTCCGACTCTGTGCAACCCCATAGACAGCAGCCCACCAGGCTCTGCCGTCCCTGGGATTCTCCAGGCAAAAACACTGGAGTGGGTTGCCATTTCCTTCTCCAATGCATGGAAGTGAAAAGTAAAAGTGAAGTCACTCAGTCATGTCCGACTCCTCATGACCCCATGGACTGCAGCCTTCCAGGCTCCTCTATCCATGGGGTTTTCTAGGCAAGAGTACTGGAGTGGGTTGTCATTGCCTTCTCCACTAATACTATGTACTAATTTACAATTCTGCCCCAAACTCTAGAATCCATGTTTTTCAAGGTACTATGATCATACAAATATTGGTATTTCTATAGAACTTTATAACTGCCAAAATACTGCCATACATTATGTCATTTCATCATCGCTATACCCTAGTCATGTTAATGAACTTGTCATAATTAGTCCCAGTCTATACATAACGAACTGCAAGGAGATCCAACCAGTCCATCCTAAAGGAGATCAGTCCTGAGTGTTCACTGGAAGCTGAAACTCCAATACTTTGGCCACCTGATGCAAAGAGCTGACTCATTTGAAAAGACCCTGATGCTGGGAAAGACTGAAGGTGGGAGAAGAAGGGGATGACAGAGGATGAGATGGTTGGATGGCATCACTGACATGAGTGATGGACATGAGTTTGAGTAAACTCCGGGAGTTGGTGAGGAACTGGGAGGCCTGGCGTGCTGCAGTCCATGGGGTCACAAAGAGTTGGACACGACTGAGTAACTGAACTGAACTGATACATAATGAAACTGAGCCTCTATGTCTTGACTCAGGTCATGCAGTTAATTTAATGAGGCAGACCTAGGAGAAAGGTCAGGTCATCTGACTCCTCATCCAGTGTTCTTTCTACTGCCAAGTACATGAAAGTGTTTAAAGTAATGACTGGGACTTTCTCTGGTGGTCCCATGGTTAAGAATCTGCCTGTCAATTCAGGGAACACTGGTTCAATCCGTGGTCCCATATGCCTCAAAGCAACTAAGCCAGTGAGCCCGCACACTTAACAGCCCGTGCTCTGCAACAAGAGAAGCCACAGCAATGAGAAGCCCACCCTCGGCAACAAAGAGTAGCCCCCACTTGCCGCAATTAGAAAAAGCCCGCACACAGCACTGAAGATCCAGAGCCATCAAGAGCATAATAAATGATTTTAAAATAAATAAAGTAATGACTGTCAACTGAAGACTGAGAGAGGATGTCAAGGCAGGATTAGAGGCCACTTTTGCATCATCCTTAAGGCTTTTTCTAGCTAACTACATCCACCCACCCTAGAACCTCTGAACAGGGTTGAAAATCCTTGCAAGGTCAAACAACTCACCCCTGTTTCCAAAACTGAGATCCACTGGTTAAAAATCTACAGAAGAGCCTCCTAAGCCAATTTTTTAATAAACTAAACATATATAGACTTCCCTGTGGCTCAGAGGTTAAAGCGTCTGCCTGCAATACGGGATACCTGGGTTCAATCCCTGGGTCAGGAAGATCCCCTGGAGAAGGAAATGGCAACCCACTCCAGTATTCCTGCCTGGAGAATCCCATGGATGGAGGAGCCTGGTGGCCTACAGTCCAAGGGGTCGCAAAGAGTCTGACACAACTGAGTGACTTCACTCACTCGCTCAAACATATATATGTATTTTAATTAAAAAATAAATATTGTATGGATTTGTGTCTGAGGTCAGAGCTTCTCAAACTTCAATGTGCATTGAATCACTTGGAAATCTTGTGAAAATAGATTTGGATTCAGTGAGCCGTCTGGATGGAGTCTGAGATTCTGCACTTCCAATAATCTCCAGGTGATGTCACTAGCTCCAGGACCACATTTTGATTGACAAAGTCTTAAGTAGCCTTCCTGATAGAACCCAGGAACAACTCAGTATAGATCAGAGTAAGTCTTTGTGATTGTAGTAAATGTTCACCTCAGACAGCTATAAACAGCAGGACCCCTTTGCCCAATAAGCATCTCCTTATTCCCTAAGAAGTCCAGAAGAGCTTGAGCCCAATCAAATCATAGTTGCTGTCAAAAGAAGTCAAACAAGGTCCATTAAAGGCCCTTGTTTGTGATGCTTGGCTTCTTGACATGAACACCTGTCATCCATGTGACAGAAGCCTCCACGAACTGCTGAAGCCCACTGTCCCTGGGACAGCAAAGCCTGCCGGCAGCAGCAGGTAGAAGGTGAACCGAGCATGTTTTCTGCAGGCACTGCTGCGTTTGTCTCCCATCTCAACTTTACCTTGGCAAGCAGCTTCATTTCAGTGTTTCCCTAGTCTATTTTCTGGCAATCTATAATGTAGTCTTAATGATGTTGACCCCAAAAGTACTTTTTAGAAGAGGTGTACTGCGGAGCTTCATTAAAAGGAAAAATAATTATTGCATTACTGCTTTCGTTGTTTTCTTTCTTTGAGGCTGCTGGGACACAGTCTTTAGATATGCGGATAATGGTGGAAATAAATCCTTGCAATTCCCTGTTAATGGTGATTGATGAGCTGATGAGGCCGACTAGGTGTCCAAGGAACACAGCCAGTTTTTAATGGCACTTTAATTCTGAAAGTGTAGGAGACTTCCTTGCAGAAACTGGAAGTTGGAGTGAGTGAGAAGTAATTCAACAAATGAGCATGCTTTCAGGGACCAGCTAGCATAAATGGATTCTTAAACTAGTTTTTGCCCTGTGTGATTTCAGAATGTACACTTAGGGTAAATTTTACAAAAGAAAATAGTTCTGGCAAATAATAGTGTGTGTTTCATAATGTTTTCATGTAGCAAGAAACTGTGGTCTCACTCTCAGGGAGAAATTTACCTGTTTCTATTCTGAAACTTGAAGTTCTTATTCATTGTGTGCATGCTCAGTCATGTCTGACTCTTCGTGGGCTCATAGACGGTAGCCCACCAGGGTCCTCTGTACATGGAATTTTCCAGGCAAGAATACTGGTGTGCGTAGCCATTTCCTGCTCCAGATCATCTTTCCAACCCACATCTCTTGTGTCACCTGCGATGGCAGACAGATTCTTTACCACTGCAACTACTAGAATTTGTTCAATATTTATTTTTATTTATTTGTTTATTTGTCTGTGCCAGGTCTTTGTTGCAGCACTCAGGATCTAGTTCCCTGGCCAGGGATCAAACCTAGAACCCCTGCACTGGGAGCTCAAAGTCTTGGCCACTGGACCACCAGGAAAGTCCCATTAATTTTTTGAGATGAGGAGATATCATTTTCAAAGACTAAGGATGATTTAAGTCAAGGATCACTCAAAGTTTTTACCTTATAAGATAATGATGGAGATTTGTCAAGGCTATTCAGTCTTCTTGATAAACTTAGTCATAAACATGGCAGAGTCCTAGAGTCTCCATCTCCACAGCAAGTAAGGCTGTGATTTTATTTATATAGTGGTCCCTCACCATCTGCAGGGCATTGGTTCCAGGACACCCTTGGATTCCAGAAACCACAGATACTCCAGTCCCTTGCATAAAATGATGTAGTACAACCGCCTTCCCTATATGGAGGTGCAGGACCCATGGATGTGGAGGGTCAACTGTAAATACTGCTGCCCTTGCAACAGAAATTTCACTTCTTATCTTCATTTGAAACACTACCCCAATCTGTCCCACACATCCTACTTTATGCTCTTCCTAAACGCAAGTCTGAGCATTCCTTCCCTTGCTTAAAGGGTCTATGGCTTTTCCTCCTTACAGCAGTGTCCTCATACTTTAGTGAGCATCAGAGTCACCCAGAGGGCTTGTGAAAACAGATGCTGAACCTTTCTCCAGAGCGTCTGATAAAGTAGGGGCTTCCCTAGTGCCTCAGACAGTGAAGAATCTGCCTGCAATTCGGGAGACCTAGGTTCGGATCCATGAGTTGGGAAGATCCCCTGGAGGAGGGCATGGCAACTCACTCCAGTATTTTTGTCTGGATAATCCCCATGGACAAGAAGAGCCTAGTGGGCTACGGTCCACGAGGTCGCACAGATTCAGACGTGACTGAGTGACTAAGCACAGCACAGCACAGGTGTGGAGTGAGGCCTGAGGGTCAGTGTTTCTCACAAGTTACGACGTAATGTTGATGTGCTGGTTCAGGGACCACATTTTGAGGAAAACTGGTCTTCAAAAGGAAACCCACCAAACTCTCCATCGGCACATCCAGCACTCTTCAGAATCTGCCCACTGCCTGACTTCCCAGAAGTATCCCACCTGCATCCAATCTCACCAGCCTCCCTGGGGCCCTGGGACCAGGGCTGCCACAAGCTGGTGAAGGTTGTTTCCTGAACAAATGACAGAGACATTGTTCACACTCGTTTTTACTTTTTTAAAGATTATTCATTTGGCTGTACCAGGCCTCATCTGTGGCACGTGGCATCTAGTTCCCTGAGCAGGGATGGAAACTGGCCCCCGCACTGGGAGCACAGAGTCTTAGCCCCTGACCCCCAGGGAAGCCCCCTGTCTCTTCACACTCTTATCTCTCTATTGGTGCCCTCTGGAGTTGACCGGTACATAGCCTTCACTCCTATATGTAGCAGCCCTGAAATCACCATGGACCCCTATGGATGCCCCAGTCATACAAAATTAACTGGAACTTCCTGAGCTAATGGTCTGGGCTTTAGGGCTTCACCTGCCCTGTCTTCTCAGCCCGTTGTGCCCTATAACCCTCTTTCTGTATGGAAACTTCTACCCATCTTTCACAAAAAAGAAGAGTTTTGATTAGAATTTTTCTGAGAACCAAGGAAACACTTTTCCAACAGGAAAGGGAAGACTGTTATATCTGGATGGAACTGTAAATACTTTAGTGTTCAAAACACCCTTGGTGTTTAAAATCTGTTTTTTCCCTCCCTCGGTTTTCCTAAATTGTCTTTCCAAAGAACTAGACAACCGATAAGGAGAAAAGGGAGGGAAACTTCTTTTCATTGTCTTGTTTTAGGTCTTCACACACATAAGATATTTATATAGATGAGTATTTTAACAAAATATACTTGTAAATAAATATTACATGGAATCTGCAATATTTGTTAAGTTTACACTTTTATGAAGTTTTTGTGACTTTTCTCTGATGTTTTATTTTTGGTTACCTGGGGCAGTGATATATATGTATTTTTTTTCTTATTCTTTGATATTCTTTTATTGAAGAATAGCTGTATGTATGTACTTTTTAATATATAACCTACATTATTAATTCTTCTCAGTGGCTTCACATTTATTCCATAAACCTGAATCCACCCATATCTATACATGGAACTATCACTTTATTCACTGGTTGGATTAACGGAGGTTCCAAGTAATGTTCAGGAAAAAAAAAATGTGACATAGAATGAATACAACAATTTTCTTTAAGAAAATGTACCCTTCTGTGAAGGTGAAGCCCAAAGCTAATATATAGTCAAAATCAGGCTTCTCAAAGAATAAGGTAAAAAAAAAAAGTAATATGCTCAGTATAATGAAAAGAAAAAGAAAAAGAAAGGATTAATAAAATTAAAGAGCTTAACCTAGGAAAAGATTATATTGCTGAAATTGTACAGTTGGTCTGTTATCACAAAATGGGCTATTGGTAATATGAATTTCTGGTGTTAAAAAATTCTATTGTTGGTTAAAGCTTTTAGGCTGACTTTGGACCATGCGGAAGCAAGAGAAAATGACTAAGAACCTATCTTATTCTTCTTTGGTGATTAGAAAACACTTGGCTTCTTCAAGATCTGTTCTCCTTTCCTCCAGTTCTATGGGCTTCTCTCTTCTTTTTTTGGTTATTCATTTATTTAAAATAGATTTTCGAAGTATTTGCTCTGTGTTGGGCACTGCAAGCAATTCTATAGAAAGAAAATCCATTCTGTGATCCAAAAACTCTGTTTGAGAAGCAAAACTATCTTCTGTGAAGTCGTCAAATGATTGTTTAAGAAGGTTGTAAGGCTTTATGGGTGTTAACAGATCAAAACTCTGTCCAACATAGAGAACAGACTTGTAGACACAGCGAAGGCAGGTGAGGGTGGGACAAACTGAGAGAGTAGCCCTGAAATATATATATTACCACATGTAAAATAGATAGCTAACAGGAAGTTGCTGCATAACACAGGCAGCTCAGCCTGGCACATCTTCATGTTTACTTCCTGGCCCCTGAAGACTTTGTAAGAACAAATTACCTACAAAGAGGTTGTCTAATCACTGGAGTGGGTGTAAGATTAAAGGTGTCTCCATTTCACTGTTGCTCCTTTCTTTCAGAGTTACTGTGAATAAGAATAAAGTTCCCTCCACCAGCCTTCTACCTAATGAATCACTTCCTAATCTTTTAAAATAGGAAATATATCATGGGTAGTAAAATGTGGCTTATTTCAGAAGATACCAAGAAAATGTTAAAACAGTATCTTTCATCATAAGATGGCCAAAAGTTCTCCTCTCAAAAAATAAAATGGTTTTATATTAGGGAATTTTTTTTAAAAAGTAAACTTTGATACTATGCAGAACTGAATTGCTTCTCACTGACCACACCACCCCAAATGAAAAGCATCACTCAGGCTTCTGGCTGACATCAACTTCTGTGTGGATGACTCTCTTCAAACCCCTCATTCAACAGTCCATAAATGGGAAGGGATCGAATTCCTGGCTTTATGTTATCCATGAGTCCAAAATAATTCAAAATCAACTGGGCCTTTCGGGGATGTTCATCCTTTGCATGAGTCATGTGGTGCTAGCCCACAAAGGATTCATTACCAGAGAGCACCTAAGCACAGAATCTCTGTTGTCCCAGGAAGGCAAGGGGATATTTGGGAGAAGAAAGAGCTGAGCATCAACCAAGGGCCCCCAGCCTTCGAGGAGAGCACCACAGTTTCAAAGAATAAGAAATGTTAGAAGAGCAATGGTCCTGGATGGCTCTTCCTTCAGTGCAAATCACAGTATTTTTTTTTTTTTTTTCTGGTTTGCTTCTGAGAACAGCTCAAAATAGAAGATAGGTAGATGAAAGTCATGATATTTTTACCTACTTCTCACTTCTTCCCTCAACAAATGGTTTGGTCTTTGACTTATAGGCTTAGAAATGTCACTGTGCTTTGCCCTTTTTCTGAAAATAGAAAATGTTTCATGTTTCTAATAATGCTCATCACAGACCTTCTTCTGGACAACTGAAATAAGTTGATGTTCTCCTGAAAATTCTTTTTTTTTTTTTTTTTTTTCATTTTTTGGCCATGCTCTGTAGCATGTGAAATCCCACTTCCCCAGCCAGGGTTCGAACCTGCCCCTCTCCTGCATTAGAAGCATGGAGTCCTAACCACTGGGTCCACCAGGGAAGTCCTCTCCTGCAAATTCTTCTCATCACAGTTTCCCATGCTGTCTTCTATTGCTGATAAGGTTTTTGTTGTTGTGTTTGTTCATCTGTTTCCGCTAAGAAGATAAAGCAGAAGTGCTGCAACTCATTCACTTTCACCTCTCCTCAACATTTGTCAAAGAAGGAAGGAGAGTTTGGGGGAGATGAAAGGGAGAAAGTACCTGCACTGATCTCAGTGCAAGGTACCCCAGTTCCCATGTATTTGAAGGAAGTAGTGCAAGTTGGTGAATACAAAGCAGATTATCACTCAGGAGGCTACAGCTTGAAAATAGTCTGCGTATTTTAAGACTCAAAATAAGGCAAGTTTTCACCCGAAGCAACCTCAGCCCATGTTTTTTTTTAACTGAGATATAATTGACATATAACAGTATATTAGTTTTAGTTGAACAACATAATGAATTGATATATGCCTGTATTATGAAATGATTACCACAAAGAGCTGAGTTAACACCCATCATCTCATGTAACATCATCATCTCATTTTTCCTGTGATGCGACTTTTAAGATTTACTGTCTTAAAAACTTTCAAATATTCGGCACAGTATTACTAACTATAGTCACCATGCTGTATATCCCCAGGACTTAATTTATTTTATTTTTCATTTAATTTTTATTTTATATTGGAGTCATAGTTGATTTACAATGTTGTGTTAGTTTAAGATATGCAACAAATTCAGTAATACATTTGTGTATATCCATTCTTTTTCAGATTCTTTTCCCATATAGGTTATTACAGAATGTTGAGTAGAGTTCCTTGTGCTTTACAGCAGATCCTTGTTGATTATCTATTAATTTATTTTATTATTAGAAGTTCATGCCCTTTGACCAACTTTACCCGTTTCATGCACCCACCCACCCAACCTCAGTCCAGCACTTAAATATTGGCAGACTAGATAGATCATTCAGTCCTCAGGAAAACCCAGGTATCTGGATTTGACATGCACACCACTGGTTAGGTGAAAGAATGTGCTTGTAAGTGTTTCAAATATGAACTACGTCTGAAATTCTATTTAAGTGGGGGAAGAACAGTTTATGCTCATCATTCCCTCCCAATGCTGACCAATGGCTTCTTCTAGACATATCTTCAGCATTTCTTGAGTATAGTACTTTACATTTTATAGATGCTTCCGTGCGTGATCTAGTTTGGTCCTTAACCACCCTCTGAGGCAGGTGAGGGGCAAATAGAAAGGACCTCGTTTTGCAGATGAGGGTGCTGAGTCTGGAGAAGAAACTGGCTTGTCTGCATGGCCAGCAGAAGTAGAGCCATGTGTGTGATTTATATTCTTTCCACCAGGAAATATCTGCTATCTTCAAAGGATATGAAATCAACAAGTTGGTAAAAAAAAAAAAAAAACTTATGGTTACCAAGGGGAAAAGTAGGGGAGGGGGATAAATTGAGATTGATATATACACACCATTCTATATATAATACATAAGAACCTACTGTATAGCACAGGGAACTCTACTCAATACTCTGTAATGACCTACATTGGAAAAGAATCTAAAAATGAGTGAATACACACATATATATAACTGATTCACTTTGCTGTATGCCTGAAGCTAACACAACATTGTAAATTAACCATCAAAGTTAATTAGGCCTCCCAGGTGACTCAGTGGTAAAGAATCTGCCTGCAATGCAAGAGACTCAGGAGATACAGGTTCAGTCCCTGGGTTGGGAAGATCCCCTGGAGGAGGAAATGGCAATCCACTCCAGTATTCTTACTTGGAAAACTCCACGGGCAGAGGAGCCTGGTGGGCTACAGTCCATGGGGTCACAAAGAGTCGGACAGGACTGAGCAACTGAGCATACATGCCATGTTAATTAACATGACGTAAGTGTTGTAAATTAACATGATGCTTCAGTCACGTCCGATTGTTTGCAACCCCATGGACTGTAGCCCTCCAGGCTCCTCTGTCCATGGAATTCTCCAGGCAAGAATACTGGAGTAGGTAGTCATTCTCTTATTCAGGGGATCTTCCTGACCCAGGGATCGAACCCAGGTCTCCTGCATTGCAGGCAGATTTTTTACCATCTGAGTATACTCCAATAAATGTTATTAAAAAAAAAAAAAAACTAGTTGGTAAATAGGAGCAAATCTCCCAATGCCTTACACAAACTGAAATCAATGCAACCAACTTTGCAGACTCAGTAACACCAGTGCTGGGAGCCCTGTTCTTAACTCCATGTGATCCTCTCAATATTTGTGTCTAAGGAAGAATTAAATCATTATCCAGGCAATGCAAAAGGGAAGAAAAGTGTTTTCTGGAAAGCATGTCTATTCCCAGGAACTAAATGCTTGGAACCTACAGAGTGGAATGGTTTAAAAAGCCTTCTCATTTCATTTTTTTTATTTCATAAGCAACAAAATTATACTTTGGCAGTTCAACCAAATTGATGGAATCAACTGTGACTAGCCCTTGGTTTGGTTTGCAGATGTGAATGGAATTAGTAAAATATTTTAGTTTAGAAAAAATTGCCAAATGTTAGAGATGAAAGGAAACTTGGAAATTATGTACTCCAAATTCCAAGGGAGTTGACTGATATCACATAGGTAATTGTTTGGAATTTCCGCTTCCTTTACCATGTACAAACCTAAGTCTACTTGCTGGAGCCAAAACAGCCAGCTCTAGAGACTGGTTATTAGATGTAACATGGTTAAAAACCTAACTTGTGCATGCTTATAATAAACGAAGCAATACCTAAATGTCATTATGGTTTGCTGTACTAAAGTAAATATCCATGTTTAGACATGCATCCTGTAGCTTAGAGCAAAACTGCATGCTTGTTCTATTTATTGTGTTCAAAAAAATAAATAAATAAAACACCTCTATCCTAAGACAATAACCTTGCATTTGGCTTGTTGCATCACACATCATCTTTGGTACGTACTGAATAATTTGTCTAAGATGCTGTCTTCCTGGGAGAACTCCAAGTTTCATGAGATATTAAAAATAAGCCATTCTTTTACATTGAAAGCAAATGGGCTTTGACAGATTAAATTTGAACATGAGACAGAAAAATCATGCACTTCAATGCGTTATGGTTTCTTTAACATGAATGTGGAATTGTTAAGGGCTTGAGTATCAGAATTTTTTTCCTTTAGTAATTCCTTTTCTTCAAGAATGTACTCCATGGCACTTCCCTGGTGGTCCAGCAACAATGACTCAGTGCTACCAAAGCAGGGTCCCTGGGTTCAATCCCTGGTCAGGGAACTATATCCCATATGCTACAACTAAAGATCCCACAGGCAGTCAAAACCCAGTACAGCCAAAAAAATAAATATTTTAAAAGAATGTGCTCCAAATTATGTTGTGTACATGCTAAATTCTCAGGTGCTAAAAGTAGCTATATTCAGTTGCCATCAGCTAGACCATTAGACTGTATTAGAATTACACAATGTCCATTATTTCCCAAATTAGATAGCGAAGTAAATTGACCTGTGATCTTGCTTGGATTGTGGAGTCAAGAAAAATTGAAGGTCCATGTTGACCTGCTTTGTTCTTTGTCTAAAAGGCTGGAAGAGAGGAGAATGGTTTCATTTGTATTTCTACTTTTTCTTGCTCTTGGAGGTGATAAACCTAAATAAAATGCATCCAAATGGGCAAGTAAGCAGATAAGAAGAAATAAAAAATCTGGACTATGGGTTACAGTGCAAGAATGATGGTAGCAATCTCAATATTTAAAAATGCCCAAAGGTATATTAGAAACAGTATGACCTTCTAGAAATAGAAAAGGACCTAGTTCCTTATGGTAAGAACATAAAAGTAGATGAAATCTGACCAGTGCTTCCAAAGAATATTTACATCATGGAATATTGTAAATATTCCCCTTCCATTAGCCTCTGAGGGTAGAGCTTCAGGGTGAGCATACCTGACCTGTCCTTAATAAACCCTCAGTATCCACTGTGCCCATGTGTAGTCAGTAGCTCCATCTTTTCCAGCTCTTTGCAACCCCATGGTCTGTAGTTGACCAGGGTCCTCTGTCCATGGGATTTCCCAGGCAAGAAGGTTGCCATTTCCTCCTCCAGCAGATACTCCTAACCCAGAGATTGAACCAACAGCTCTTACGTCTCCTGCATTGGCAAGAGGATTCTTTGTCACCTGGGAAGCCTGAATCCATTATCCATGGGTTTATTTAAACCTTCTTGAGGGTATTTCTAACTTTAGCCTTCAAAGTTTCTCAGCATAGATGAAGCAAGCCTTTATACTACTGTCATTCATTGATTCACATGTTTAAAGGAACTCCTGAAGTATAGTCAGGTAAAAAGTAGTTTTGTTTAAGAAAAAACATATAAAATACTAGTAATGAAGTGCTGTTCTTGAAGTTAAGAAACTATAAATCTTAATATCTATAGAGCATTCTGGAAAAACTATGGTTTTCCTTTATACTGATCTAAGAGGAAAGGTGGGAGTTGGAAAAAAAACAGGAAGAAAAAACAATGAAAGGTATAACTGAGGCACAAGAGAAGAAAAGAGCCAGAATAAGGAGCCAAAAGTAGAGAAACTTAGAAGGATAAAGAGGAGAGAAGTTCAGAAATTCTTATGTCAGTTACAGTTCATTTTTTCTACAGACTCATGTTTACTGAGCTGTGTCGCCTCAAGATACTTAATCATTGTTTACTGAACACTGAATGTCTAAATTAAACAGTGTCAGGATATTTTTCTCCGAGCTACATTTATTTACTCAGCGACGTATGTGTGCCACGATCTTCACAAAGCCATAAAATAACTGTAAGTGCTGTCTTCATTACAGATTTGTAAACTGAGACACAGAGAGGTTAAGTCATTTGCCCAAAGTCACATAGTAAACAATAAAATCAAGCTCAGAGATCAGAATGACTGACCAAAAAGCAAGAGAGTTCCAGAAAACATCTATTTCTGCTTTATTGACTATGCCAGACAGCCTTTGACTGTGTGGATCACAATAAACTGTGGAAAATTCTGAAAGAGGTGGGAATACCAGACCACCTAACCTGCCTCTTGAGAAATCTGTATGCAGGTCAGGAAGCAACAGTGAGAACTGGACATGGAACAACAGACTGGTTCCAAATAGGAAAAGGAGTACGTCAAGGCTGCTTATTTAACTTCTATGCAGAGTACATCATGAGAAACGCTGGACTGGAAGAAGCACAAGCTAGAATCAAGATTGCCGGGAGAAATATCAGTAATCTCAGATATGCAGATGACACCACCCTTATGGCAGAAAGTGAAGAGGAATTCAAAAGCCTCCTGATGAAAGTAAAAGAGGAGAGTGAAAAAGTTGGCTTAAAGCTCAACATTCAGAAAACAAAGATCATGGCATCCGGTCCCATCACTCCATGGGAAATAGATGGGGAAACAGTGGAAACAGTGTCAGACTTTATTTTGGGGGCTCCAAAATCACTGCAGATGGTGACTGCAGCCATGAAATTAAAAGACACTTACTCCTTGGAAGAAAAGTTATGACCAACCTAGATAGCATATTCAAAAGCAGAGACATTACTTTGCTGACTAAGGTCCGTCTAGTCAAGGCTATGGTTTTTCCTGTGGTCATGTATGGATGTGAGAGTTGGACTGTGAAGAAGGCTGAGTGCCGAAGAATTGATGCTTTTGTACTGTGGTGTTGGAGAAGACTCTTGAGAGTCCCTTGGACTGCAAGGAGATCCAACCAGTCCATTCTAAAGGAGATCAACCCTGGGATTTCTTTGGAAGGAATGATGCTAAAGCTGAAACTCCAGTACTTTGGCCACCTCATGCGAAGAGTTGACTCATTGGAAAAGACTTTGATGCTGGGAGGGATTGGGGGCAGGAGAAGAAGGAGACGATAGAGAATGAGATGGCTGGATGGCATCACTGACTCAATGAACGCGAGTCTGGGTGAACTCCGGGAGTTGGTGATGGACAGGGAGGCTTGGCGTGCTGGGATTCATGGGGTCACAAACAGTCGGATACGACTGAGTGACTGAACTGAACTGAATCCTCTTTTTCCTTTTTTTTTTTTTTCTCCCAACACCGAAAGGCATGTAGGATCTTAACTCCCTAACCAGGGATTGAACCTGCACCCACTGCATTGGAAGGTGGAGTCTTAACCACTGCAGAATGTGAAAGTGTTACTCACTCAGCTGTATCTGACTCTTTGCAACCTCACAGACTGTAGCCTTTTGTTTTGTTTTCTTGTGCTGGGTCTTAGTACCCAGGATCTTCGATCATTTTCGAGGCATGCATTATCTTTTAGTTGTGTACCCAGGATCTTCGATCATTTTCGAGGCATGCATTATCTTTTAGTTGTGGTGGGATCTTGACTTGCAGCATGTGAACTCTTAGTTGCGTGTGATATCTAGTTCCTGACTAGAGATAGAACCCAGGTCCCCTGCATTGGGAGCTCAGAGTCTTAGCCACTGGACCACCAGGGAAGCCCTCTCCCTCATCTTTATTTTTAAGCATGAAATTTACTAATCCTTCAAACTTTAAATAATAGTTAAGTGTATTTTCTTAATACATTAATACTGTATGCATGCATGCTCAGTCACATCCGACTCTGCAACCCTGTGGACTGTAGCTGGCCAGACTTCTCTGTCCGTGGGATCTCCAGGCAAGAATACCGGAGTGGGTAGCCATTCCCTTCCCCAGAGTATCTTCCCAACCCAGGGACTGAACCCAGGTATCCTGTATTGCAGGCAGATTCTTTATTGTCTGAGTCACCACTGGATTGGGGGGGAAGTCCTTCTTTTTACTTCTTATTGAGTGCTTCCTCTTTCCTTCTATGTCTGACATCACACTGCTATTCCTCTGCCCTGAACCAAGATCACCTTGGACAATCATCAGTTTCTTCTTTATGAAACCTTTCTCAACTGAATGAAGTTAGCTCATAATCTTCTTCTTCCTCATGAGGCTAGCCAGAAGGCCACATGGCCCAGGATGGAGGCTCCTTGACTTGATCCTGTCTTCAGTGCTTGCCAGACAGATCACATTTGTTCCATGGAAGCATCACTGTACCAAGGCCTTGTTATCTCTCTACATATAGGTCTGATCCTCTTTTTCCTTTTTTTTTTTTTTTTTTTTTTTGGGTCACACCTCGAGGCATGTAGGATCTTAACTCCCCAACCAGGGATTGAACCTGTACTCACTGCAGGTGGAAGTGGAGTCTTAACCACTGGAAAGTGTGAAAGTGTTTTTCGCTCAATTGTGTCTGACTCTTTAGAATAAAACTTCTGGCAATCATGACTTTTTTCTAGCTTCTATAGCAGGTATGGCAATTCACATAAAGAAACATACACTGGGTGGTTCAGAGAGAAAAATTACAAATAGCTAACAGAGGGGAGGACTTCCCTGGTGGCTCAGGTGGTAAAGAATCCATCTGCCAGTGCAGGAGATGCAAGAGACACAGGTTCCATCCCTGGGTTAGGAAGATCCCTTGGGGGAGGGTATGGTAAACTGCTCCAGAGGAGCCTGGTAGGCTACAGTCCATGGGGTTGCAAAGAGTAGGACACATCTGAGCCATATGCACACACACAAGAGAGGGGAGATGATTGTTCCCTGAAAACTCTTCCGGAGGGGTCTAAGAACAATGGGCAAGGTGGGGGGGGGGTGGATTTTTTTCAAATGGATTAGACCATAGAATTTAAAGGTATGTTACATTAGGTCTATTTTATATATATATACATATATATAATTTTAATTAGAGTATAGTTGTTTTACAGTGTTAGGTTAGTTTCTGCTGTACAGCAAAGTGAATCAGCTATTTGTATATATATATCACCTCTTTTTTGGATTTTTTTCCCATTTAGGTCACCACAGAGCACTGAATAGAGTTACCTGTGCTACACAGTTGGTTCCCATTTGTTGCCTATTTTATCCATATTAGGCTTCTAAGTGAAATGAACTCATAAGAAGTGAATGTGTTTGTGAAGTTACCTTCTTGGAATACCTTTGAACAGGCATATCATTTAAAAAACAGTGAAACCCCTAAGTCTCCTGGCTGTGCCTAAGCAACTAAGAGGCCCTGCTGACTTGCCTTTCATTTCTTTTCCAGATCTTGGCTATCGTGTCCATCTTGTTCATCGTCCTCTCCACCATCGCACTGTCTCTCAACACGCTGCCGGAGCTGCAGGAGATGGATGAATTCGGACAGCCCAATGACAACCCCCAGCTGGCCCACGTGGAGGCCGTGTGTATCGCCTGGTTTACCATGGAGTACCTTTTACGGTTCCTGTCCTCACCCAACAAATGGAAGTTCTTCAAAGGCCCGCTGAATGTTATCGACTTGCTGGCCATCTTGCCCTATTACGTCACTATCTTCCTCACGGAGTCCAACAAGAGTGTGCTGCAGTTCCAGAACGTTCGCCGCGTGGTCCAGATCTTCCGGATCATGCGGATCCTCCGGATCCTGAAACTCGCCCGGCACTCGACGGGCCTGCAGTCTCTGGGCTTCACCCTCAGGCGGAGTTACAATGAACTGGGCTTGCTGATCTTGTTTCTGGCCATGGGGATAATGATATTCTCCAGCCTGGTATTTTTTGCCGAAAAGGACGAGGATGCTACCAAGTTCACCAGTATTCCGGCTTCCTTTTGGTGGGCCACCATCACCATGACGACTGTCGGTTACGGAGACATCTACCCAAAAACGTTATTAGGGAAGATTGTGGGAGGTCTCTGCTGTATCGCAGGGGTTCTGGTGATCGCCCTTCCCATCCCAATCATTGTGAACAATTTTTCTGAGTTTTACAAGGAGCAGAAACGCCAGGAGAAAGCCATTAAGAGGAGAGAGGCTCTGGAGCGCGCCAAGAGGAACGGAAGCATCGTGTCTATGAACTTAAAGGACGCCTTTGCTCGAAGTATGGAGCTGATAGACGTGGCCGTGGAGAAGACAGGAGAGTCGGCCAACACCAAGGGCTCCACGGATGACAATCACCTCTCTCCAAGCCGGTGGAAGTGGGCCAGGAAGGCTCTGTCAGAAACCAGCTCCAACAAGTCTTACGAGAATAAGTACCAGGAGGTCAGCCAGAAAGATTCCCATGAACAGCTGAACAACACTTCTTCCTCCAGCCCACAGCATCTGAGCGCCCAGAAGCTGGAGATGCTGTACAATGAAATCACCAAGACGCAGCCTCACTCTCACCCGAACCCCGATGGCCAGGAGCAGGCCGAGAGGCCGTCCGCCTACGAGGAAGAGATAGAGATGGAGGAGGTGGTCTGCCCGCAGGAGCAGCTGGCGGTGGCACAGACCGAGGGCGTCGTGGACATGAAGAGCACATCCAGTATCGACAGCTTCACCAGCTGCGCCACCGACTTCACGGAGACCGAGAGGTCGCCCCTGCCGCCGCCCTCTGCGTCCCACCTGCAGATGAAGTTCCCACCTGACCTCGCCGGGATAGAAGAGCACCAAAGAGCCAGGCCCCCCCCTTTCTTAACCCTAATCAGGGAGAAGGGGCCCGTGGCCAGGGAGGCCACCCCAGAATATGCTCCGATCGACATAACTGTGAACCTCGATGCCGCCGGCAGGCCCCAGGGTGGGCCGCACGGCCCTCTGCCGACGGACAGTGCCTCCGAGAGCCCCAAGAGCTCGCTGAAAGGCAGCAACCCGCTCAAGTCCAGATCGCTCAAGGTCAACTTCAAGGACAGCAGAGGCGGCGCCCCGCCAACCCCGCCCAGTACAGCCAGGCCGCTGCCGGTCACCGCGGCGGACTTTCCACTCACCGCACCCCAGCTCATCAGCACCATTCTCTTAGAAGAAACCCCCTCCCAGGGAGATAGACCCTTGCTGGGTGCTGAGGTTCACTGTCAAGGACCCTCCAAAGGGCTGACGCCTCGGTTTCCCAAGCAGAAACTCTTTACTTTCTCCACCAGAGAGAGGAGGAGCTTCACGGAAATCGACACAGGGGAAGATGATGACTTCTTAGAGCTCCAGGGGACCAGGAGGCCGGACAAGCAGGCAGACTCCAGCCCAAACTGCTTGACAGATAAGCCTAGTGATGGAAGAGACCCTTTAAGAGAAGAGGCCTGTGTGGGCTCTTCCTCTGCCCAGGACACAAGTCACAACTGTAGACAAGACATTTACCACGGTGTGGCAGAAGTGAAAAAGGACAACAGTCAAGAAGGGTGCAAGATGGAAAACCATTTGTTTGCCCCAGAAATTCATTCCAACCCGGGAGACACAGGTTACTGCCCCACACGTGAAACCAGCATGTGACTAGTTACAAAAGCAATAATAACACTAAAAACAAACAAACAAAAACACTTGTTTCTTAAAAATGCGGTTAATAATGCCTGTGAATTAAAACGTGGGAAGCCCCTCCCTCCCAAAAAAAGTGCATAAAATGTTATTTTTGCATGGCATGAACAGTTTAGTTTCAGTACTGTTTAAATAAAGAATCAAGACTCCATTTTTGTAACAAACAAAATGACTGAAGAACACTGAACAAATAAAGAGAGCTCTATTAGGAATCGTATTCTGCCATGTCTGACATTTTTGATCCTTTCATTTCAGATTACAGAGTTTTGACTGAGCTTTTCTGTTATGATGAATTTTAGAATTTGCACATGAAAGGATGAAATGTCATTGCATGCATTCATAATTGCAAGGCACAAGGTGCTTTGAGCTTGCAAAATGCATAACTTTGTAAATAATGGGGCTTGGGATGCAGAAGTGTCAAGAACAGACGGAAACAAGTTTCTGAGACACAGGCACTTCCTTCACAGCTACTGCCTGGAGGAGCTATACAGACTTCTTGTTGCAAAACTGCAACCTCTTCTTAAACCATCTCACATATCTTGCTTTGGGTTATAAAGCTCTTATAAGTACATTTGTTTAAAGGAATACAGTATTTTTATTGACTGATGATATGACTCACAGGGTGCATTTTTCTTTTTTGCTTCTGCTTAGTTGTGGCATTTGTGGTTTTATTTATAAATCATGAAAATAGGCAAGATGTAATGACCAGATATCCAAAAACTTGAAATTGAGGCTTGAAATTTTGCTAGTCAATTACGTATCCCTAATATTGTGGGGGAAAGTATGTATCATGTCACAGCCTGTACAGAAATGCATTTTTTAAAAATCTGAACATACTTAAAAGGTGATATTACACAACCAAATTTTTTTTGTAAATCAGTTCTTTAAAAAAAAAATATATATATATATATATATATATATATTGACCACCTAAAGATGACTGTTTTCCACTTGTATCCAACATAACCTTTTCTATCTAAAAACCTAGATAGAATGTACATATGCCAAAATGGGAATTCTAGAAAGTGACTTTTGGCAAACTAAAAGCAGAGCTATTTAAGTCAGACTGCCACCCCACCCACCCCGACCACATAGACAGAGGTGGGTCCGGAAATGAGTTACATAGAAAGAACCCTGCCCTGATAATGGATCTTTCAGTATTTCCCAGTGTGAGGAAGGAACACTGCCAGGTGAGGAGGGCTGCAAACTCCAGCGGCACCATCCTGTAATTGCAGCACCTAGAAACACACCCTCACGTTTCCAGCGCCCCCAAGTGGTGGAGGATTGAAAGCAGTATTTCCACCATTTTTACTGAGAGCCGCGAAATGCACAAGTGTTACGGTAGTTGGCGCTCAGTTCAGTTCAGATGGCACTAGTGGTAAAGAATTCGCCTGCCAATGCAGGAGACGCAAGAGACGCGGGTCGATCCCTGGGTCAGAAAGATCCCCTGGAGGTGGAAATGGCAATTCACTCCAGTTTTTTCGCCTGGAAAATTCCGTGGACAGAGGAGCCTAGCCGGCTACCGTCCATGGGCTCGCAAAGAGGCGGACAGGCCTGAGTGTCATGTCAACACAAACACACACAGGATATTTGCTGGTGGCTGTCCTGTTGGTTAAGGCTGTGCTAGAAGCCAGATCATTTGGCTCCACTTTGCCTTATAGGAAATCAAAGCTCTAGCTCCAGAAATGTAACTACCTGCTGGGTAATCCTGGGTGAATCTTGAAAACCTCTCAGCCTCAGTTTTACTCCAATACAAACTAAAGACAAATTATTTCTAAGTTACCTTAAGAGTTCAAATTAATGTGATTCCTTGAGTTCTCAGGAATGTCCAAGTTTTGCCTCTGAATTGTATAT
Source organism: Ovis aries (assembly GCF_016772045.2). Taxonomy (NCBI): domain Eukaryota; kingdom Metazoa; phylum Chordata; class Mammalia; order Artiodactyla; family Bovidae; genus Ovis; species Ovis aries. The sequence continues at coordinate 49,308,120 of NC_056062.1, forward strand.
TTTGTATGTGTGTGTGGATGTTTGGGTGGGTATGGGTGTATAGTTCAGGGAAACAGGAAAATTCTGGGCCAAATTTAAAGCACAATTTTTTGTTTAAGGAAAAACATTCCAAATTTTATTCTATATTTTAAAGAAAAAAAAAACACATCAGAAAAAGACAACCCAAAAATTTAGAATTGAACTTAAGGCTTTAAGGAATAACATGTCTTTATTAACAAAATCTGGTCATTATATCTTTAGATAAGAAAACCAGGTTGGATCTTAGTTGAAATCCACGTACTGCTAAAAATAAGTTTAAGCATTTTTTCCATTGTTCTTACTAGAATTTCCTAATGGTTTTTATGTTTGTTTCAAAACACAGCTTTTAAGAGTGTATGGTCATTAATCACTGATATTTACATTAGTCATACTTATTTCAGTGTCTAAAACTACATATTGCTCAGTTTTTGTAAAACTAGAGTGTCTGAATTTTCTATATATAGTTTTTCAAGTAAACAGATATATCTGCTGTTAGATGAATAGCAAATAAGTCATGAAAATTATTTTCTTTACATAGTCTCATGAAGCAGTTATTTTCTGATGTTTCTGTATTGATGAATCTCGTTTTTTAAAATTTATCTGATAGTTTACTAATGCCAACCTGTCTTGTGTCCATTAGGCCTTCTACCTGAGAATCCTGCTCCAGAATGCTTAATATTAAAAATCTTTCCTAGATAAAGAATTCTAGACATTTCCCCCAAAAGATTTCTCCCTAAAAATTTTATTCTGTTAATATATTTTTTTTAAGTTTTAAGAATTTTGGAGAACCTCCTATGGAAAATTTAACCTTCAATTCTTCTTAGTCCCTCTGAGCAAAACGTCTTCAGCTAGGAAAAAATAAAATAAAACATTCCTCAAAAAAAAAATATTTTTTTTTTGACTTTGTTGTTTCGAAAGAAAGCACCAAGGGTTCCTAGAATGCTCTTGTGCAGTGCGTCCTAAACCTTTTCAGTGAACTAACTGCCTCTAATGCAGAGGATGAACGTATTTGCCTGGACTGGTCTGGGAATATACCAAGCACAGAGATCTTACAAAGTCTTATGTTTTATGTTTAAAAGTCATGAAAATGCTGCATTTTACTTCATAGCATATGTTTCGATATAAAAGAATTGATGTTTTTCTTACAGTACTCATCAAATACTGAAATGGATACTCATTTAACTTTATATACCTTTTTTTGTATTCCCTGGAAAATACACCCCCAGTTTGAGAAGCACTGCTTAAGTGGCAGGGACACGGACTGACTCCCTGAGGGACCCTGGAGGTTTCCGCTGCTGGGAGAGCCCACTCATTATCACCTAGCTCAGTGACCAGGGACAAAAATCAATGAGGAAAGGCTATTTGAAAGAACTCAAAATAACACAGTCCCAGGTATGGTTAATTCAGTTCTGCTGACTATCCTAATGGGTGTAAGTTGCCACAAGATTGTTTTAACTCAAAGCTTGAGATCGATCATAAGAGGATAGAAATGTGTATGTAGATATACATCTTGGGCTGGATCACAAATGCAAGCGTGACACCCAGACTCCCTAGAGTTCATTTAATTAGTTTCTAAACATTTCCACTAGAAATTTCTTCACTGGGGCACAGCCAACAGCTTTGAACCAAGCATTTAGATCTAGCACTATCCTGATATGAACTGGATTTGGTAACAAGAAGAGGATGTGCCAAGTGTCTGTTCCCATTAATTGCTTGTCAAAAGCGTCTTAGTCAGGTAGACATGAGGAAAGTCAACAACTCAACTATTTTCTCTTGAAATTTGTAAAGAAAAAAGTATGTAGAATATTTTAGAAGTTTTGGTCATGTTTAATCCTCACAACAGCCTTCTGAATCAGGTGTTATTTATCAATAGAAGACCAGGGAAGTTATGGATCTTGTTCAGATTCACACTTGAACTTGATGAAGAGTAGAACGAGACCTCATTCACATCCTGTGGCTTCACGTCCAGTGTTTCAGTGAACTACAAGAAAGTCTGTTGAGTTAAGGCGTGTTTTTTTTCTCTATTAATATTCAAAATAATGAAAATAAAAACAGCTGTATTTATTGTGACACAGTTTGTTTAAAGCAAAGCAGTGGATCATGCCAAATGCTAATGACTTGAGATAAATGACATTGATTGTCTTTAGCACATACATTTGCCCTTTTGGAATTCTGGTCATAAGATACACATCTCTGGATTAAAGAGAAGGATTTATTACTCATGATATACACATTAGGCAAAGACTGAAGGAAGTCACTGATTTCCTAGAAAAATATAAAGAACTTTAGAATGACTGAATCTAAGTTCAAAAATATTGTCTAATAGAATTTGATTGGCATTTCACTATTCATTCATTCAGTAAATATGAGGTAAGCACTCCTATATTCTATAGAAGGCATTGTGCTTGGTGCTGGGTACAGCCCCCAGCCTCATGGACTTACGACCCATTTAAAACCAGACTGAGGGGACTTCCCTAGCATCCAGTGGGTAGGATTCTAAGCTTCCTGCACTTCCCCCGCAACAGGCACGGGTTCAACGCCATGTCAGGGAACTCAGATCCTTCATGCCATGAAGCGTGGTCAAAAAGTATATAACATTAATAACAAAACCAGGCTGAGGATCATTTGGGTTATTGGAAAGTATCTCTTCTAAATATGGAAAAATCATTCAGTTATCAAACCAGGGAAGTATATGACAACAACAAGTGAAATGTTTTTTTTTTTTTTTTCCCAAAGAACTGTTTTCCTAAGAAATAAATGGATGGTATGAATGGAAGTCTGATGCATAATTATTTCTGAATCACAGTTTAAATTTACATTTGAGGTAACAAATTGTTAATCTGATTGAGTAAAGCTATGAGTTGTCTTTCCCTATTATCTGGTAAATTGAAAAATAATTCTTAGATATATTACTTGTCAAAGTAGCTAATAATAGTCTATCACTAATAAGTAGAGCAAAATTTAATACCAGTGAAAAAATCTGTAGCAAATTTTATATTTTAATAGTTTGTTGATGGTTATTTGGTTAAAAACTAAGCATCTTAATGTTTTTTTCTTACTTCCCGTTGATGACAGGCAACATTTTAGCAGTCTATCAATATTCTCTATTAAGTCCTCTGAATTTCTAAATGGAAAGTGTTTAAAATTCAGTAATCAAAAATGGTTTAGCTTGACTCAAGGGATATATTCACTTAGGTCCATGTGAATTTGAAAATCTATTGGATGTTTTCCCACTTCAACTGCCCTCACCCAAACAGAACTAAAAAAGAAAGAAGAGACTAAAAAATCTAAATAAAAATTGGAAACACTTGAAGGCCCATCCCTAATGAGAAAGGGGAAAGGTCTCAATTCCAAAATCTTGGTGAACATTCTATATTATAAAAGTTAGCACTTATTGTAATATAATGCTATTCTTTAGTGATGTCAATTACCATTGCTTCTACTCGACTTTTTAAAATAGCCTGACTTAATTTCATAAACCTGTTTACCATTGCCATTAATGCATAATCTCTTCCTTATTAAGTCTAAAAGGGTTTTAAACTATAAATATACATACGAAGAAAGGAAGGTGGGGAATTCTCTTTAGTAGTGAGACAATCCGAGGCTAGCAAAAGATACAAATACCCCCCAAAAAGAAGGACTAAGAAATAGGTAGGTAAACTAAATGTGTTTTTAAGCCAAGAAATTTATATTTGGTGTGTGTGTGTGTAATTCTTGTGTGTAATTGAAACTGCTTATTAACATGAAATTTGTGATTGAGATCATAATCCCAGCTTTAATCTCTCTCCTGAAGAAATTAGTTCTTATTATCTAACAGATATTTCCATATTTCTGGGGTAAAATACTTCATTCAACAAACATTTACTGTCTACCTTATGCCAGAAGTTAATTTATGCACAGTTCAATCCCTCAGTTTCACACTCTCGCAGAGATTTCATATTTAAAGAGACTATGTTCCCAAGTGAAATTTAATTCCATAGCTTGAGCTGGAAATAGTACGGCAATATGTTTGAGTTTGTTGTCTGAGAATTTCTGTAATCCACTTTTATTTTTTCTCAAATTCATTATTTATTTTCATTCCTTAGTCTAGAATCTGAATGACCACCACATAAGCTTTGTAAACATCCATGCTTAAAACGTAGCTGTCTGAAAGTTAGTGATAATTTACTTTAGCGTAGATATTGCCCACTTCAGCCAAAAGATATAAGATTCTGACAAAAAACAATATTAAAAAGTCATTGTTTTTATACCCCTTAACTGTTCTGTTTGATTTCATTTAAATCCTACCTGTATGCTGTGGGAGAACCCCTCACTACCTGCTGGTAAGGAAAGCTTAATGCCAGTCTAGCAATGGAGTTTATCTCCCTTTCATCCTGGGCAAGCTGGCAAGTGATACAGCTGAATAGGTTTTCTTCCTGTTACTTTTGCTCCATTTCAACCTAAAAAGACTTTAGATTGAGTACCAAGCAATATAGACTCTCAAAATTAAGACTCAGGGAAATAGACACAGAATACTGGCAACAAACAGGTAAATACACAGATTTCTCAAAGGATGTCAGGAGTCCGCTCCGCCTGCTTTTTCAGTCTGTGTTGAGTGCCCTCTAGTGGTCAGTTTGAAAGAAAGTGGAATTCCATCTGCCAAGAAAGGATGGGGCAAGGAGGACTTGAAAGAAAGTTCTGGACCATTTTCCACCTTCCATTACCCGTGCACAGAGTCAAAATCACAACCAAGTTTTTTTTTTTTTTTTTCAGTGATCATTTCTCTGTTTTCTTTTTCTTATTCTAAAATATCTGATAAAATCGTTGCCACCCTCTGCACAGCACTTTCAAAGTGGTTCTACCTGCTGTCTCCAAATTTAAAACAAGAGTCACAAGTCTAACTAAATGTTTAGAAGTGTCCTAGTCTGCACTCTGAATACATGTTAGTAAATACTACACTGACCTTTCTGCCATGAGTGGAAAGACAGAGGAGCACTCAAAGCGGTGCCTTTTTAAGAATCACAGATCTATAAGGACAAATGCACAGTCTCCATCCTACTTAAAGGTAGAGCCTGAAGCACCCCTGAATTACCCTGGCAAAAACACAAGTGGTTCTAAACTTCCAAGCCGTATCTGTGGGTCCTGGCCAGAAATTGAATTACAGCCAGATTTCTGCCATATTCTTTAAACCGAGATGCTCCTAATATTCTTATTTGCAGCATATGGGTTAGGCTGTGATTTTATTCTCCAGATTATAGTCACATAATGTTTCATTGAAATGGGGAGGAGGTTTGGAAAGCAAATAGATACACAGAAGGTAATATGTTCTAATAGTACCCAAATTAGTTATCCAACAAAAATATTATCACCAGAAGTAACAAATGTGTATATATTATGAAAATCTCACTAAAAAATTTACAAAATCTTCCTATTTCAAAGCCAAAGGAAAAAAAAAAAACCTGCAACTTATAAAACATTGGGTTTGTCCAATAGCCAAATTTAAACTTACGCAGTTTTAAAGCAGCATATTAAAACATTAAAAATTCAACAGTGAATGTATTAAAAAGGTGTATTAAGTAAATATAAGGTACCATTAGCACACTGAAGCATTTTTAATAACCTTTCATGTAACTGCATAATGACTATGTCTGTTCTTAGCACCTTGCTTTCGATCCAAAAGCTTTTGTTTCATATTGTTGCTTATGGTTCAGTTTGCTTGCTTTGTTTTGTTTGAAGGAATGAGGGTAAGTGGGAGGAAGAGCTGAAAGGGGAAGTTTATTGGGCAATTTACTAATATTAGTTCTGTGCCCTGGATGTGGAGTGGAAACCATCTGTGTCAGTGACTTGATCTTCTCACTCCCTTCCACCTTCCTTTCATCTTCCTGATTCTGAAACAAATTCTTTTCATCAAATCTCATATCCGATCATCCAGATTCTTCATTCCTCTCCTGTCTGCAGTAATCACTAGCAATCCTTCCCTCAGATCTGCCTGGTTATACAGGTCTTCAGGGTCAAGTCAGGGGCAGGACCAAATGAACCACGGGCAATAGCAACTTGGAGCCCAAAGTCAAGGTCACTAATCTTAGAGAAGCCTAAAGACAAAAGAACTCTCTACACCATGTCATAATATGATTTGACCAACAAAGCAATGACATAATGTTTTCTCTTACTATTAACAAAGAACAATAATTGTTAAAGCCTCTATTAATTTCTTGAACCTCTAGGTTGATGAGAGAAATGGTGCCCCATTCACTAACTTATCACAAGATACCATCCTAAATGCAAACTTCCACTAAAATTTTGTGTGTAACCAATTAGTGGGTGTTTTCAGGGCAGCATACAAAAAGGAAATACCAGTATTAACCTTTTCATTATTTTCAATGCTAACAAACATTTTTATCAGGGAAAACTGATATTGGTATGGTAGTTTCAATATGGTTCTTGAGCCAAAATCATAAGGGCAACTTAAAAAAAACTTTAACGGGGATATTAGATATGGACAGAAGGCCATACTGAAAAATAGTGCTTTACTCTACATCCAATGAAAAATAAGTCATATTTGGATTCGAGTTTAAGTTTTTTATATAAAAATATCTTTAGGCGGTCATTTGAAATTAATATTTCTCATCTTACTATAAATGTTTTTAAGACTATTATAAATTAAATGAGGTTGTATATAGTAAAGCACCAAGCACAATACCTGAAGACAAATAGGAGGAATTTTGAGTGTTTCAAAAGAAAGCATTCAACTCACATTTGTGTGTTAGTCTTCTAAAATTATTCTGTGTCTTCCTAAACAGTCAAAATTTTACATGTGTGTATGAGTGTAAATGTAAGTTTTTACTCACTGTTACCATAAAATAGACAGCATTCTATTTGCTATATATTATATATATATATGTATACATTTATTATATATGAAACCATTTCATGTGGCTTTAAAGAGAGATTGACATTTTTTGGACAAATAATATGCTATGAAAACTTATGTAACGCAAATTTTTTCACCTAGCAGCCTTAGATTTTTAATATTCAGTAGACAAATGTCAATTTTTTCTAGAGATATATCAGCTTCCTACAATTGCTAAGCCTTTAGAGATACTATATATTTGAAGTCTCTTCAGTCCAGTTCAGTCGCTCAGTCGTGTCCGACTCTTTGCGACCCCATTTACATCATCCTTATTACCACTGAATTAAACATGATTAGTCATTATGTGAATATCAATGTATCACTCCATTTTTAAGCTTTAAACACTTGTAAACCTAAGGATACATTTCATAAAGTAATTCATGACTGAATTTTATTCCAGCTTTACCATAACTGGCCATTTACCAGATTAAACCAAAATGAAAGCAAAAGCTTTCAGAATTCAAATATTCTTAATTAAATTTTGGTTTTAAAATCAAAAAATATGTATAGACTGTCATCACTTATTTATTCTTTTATGTTGAAATCTTATTGACCAAGAAAGGTAACAGAGAAGGAGGCTTGTTTTCTCTTTCAATTTATTTATAATTTCAAGTTACAAGAATTTAACCTGAGCCCCTATTTCCTATAAGCGATGATGACCAAGGACTACAAATAATGCTGCACACTTAGTCCTTACACTGACTAAATGTAACTCCTCTAGCCAAATCGGGGCAGTCACTGTGCAACCAGGGGAGTGCAACTAACTTGAACACTGCATTAAAGACAGACTTACTTTGGATCAATCTTCTGTTGACTCTGCAAAAGAATTTGCAAGACATGTAAAATTTCGCTTTCAGAGTATCCAGTATGTGTCATTGGTAAACGGAAAATAATACTTTGATTTTACCAAGTTTTGTTTATTTGGGTTTTTTGTTTTGTTTTTGTTTCTTTGCCTAGTAATTTTACGAAAGCTTTAGTGTAACACATTACTTAGTTTGGGGTTTCAATCAACGTATTATGATGCTTAAAAAAAAAACCCATGTTCTAAAGCATAACTGCATGACAGCTTAGATTTTATTACTATTTAGTTATAGCTTAACAAATACTGTATTCCTACCTGTTTTCTAAAGAAATCAAGTTCCTAGCTTATTAAATAATATTCAGATAAAGCATTATGCTGCCCAACCAGCTCACTAAATGTATTTATTACCTGCCTCTATGTAGCTTAGGGAAAAACTCAGTGTTGACTGTTTATGTCTACTGCTTTTTAAAGCTGCCAGTGTGACTGTCTCATCTCACTATGTCAATGCACTATGTTACGGCGGCACATACACAGACCACGGTACAAAAGTAACTATAACTGCTTACTCAATATCTAGCCAAAAAAAGGTCTGAGGCAGTGCAATAACACCTTTAGTGGAACAGCTCACTGTTTGAATCATTTTGATCTGTGCATTCTCTACTATAACATACTGAGGTTGTATTTTTTAAGTGTCTTTTCAGGCTTGTAATACAAATCTCTACATCATATCTACATAGTCTAAATATGTCGAGTAATTCAGTTTTAAAAAGTGTTGTCTGTTAATAAACTAAAGAGAATTAGCTGCTAATATTTCCAGATAACTGCTTAATTTATTTCCCATTGCCAATGTAGACCTGCCTTAAATGGTTTCTTTCACCACTATTATGTGTAAAATGAAAGAAGAATAGTGTGGTGAGGACTTACCTGTTTGACGTTAGCTCTTCTCACTAGTCAAAGTAGACATTCCTCAGAAATGACACCATTTGGTGATGTCCAGTGTCAAGTATATGTTATCTTCCTTTTAGTCTTCAAAAGCTAAAGTCAGATATATATAAAATAAACACATATAGACTTGCAAAGGCTAACAGTTTGGGAGGGATGTGGGGGGTAGGAGGGAGGAAGAGGAGGGGAGGAAATGGAGGGAGAGAGGAGGAAAGAAAAAAAGAAAAACTAAAAGAGAAAGGCAAATCTCCAAGCGAGGTGAATGGAGGAAACTGAAGTTTATCGCATACATTTTTTGAAAAGTTGCCTGCCTTTTGGGAAGGCAGTCGTGTTGGTCTGTGTGCATGTGGACATGAGTGCATTTAGGATCAGGAGGTAGAGCCTGAATTTACTGGGTTTTGGGTTAACCAGAATCATATATTATGCATTTTTGGTTAACTAGAGTTACAAACTATTACAAACAATATATCTAACTCCCCAAACTCATTAATTCAATGTTTAATGTTAGAATTATCTTCTGGTTAAACTCAGGACAATTCTGTGAATATTCACAAAGTAATTTTATGAAAACTTACAGTGAACTTATAAAATTATCAGTAATTAATGCACATAAAAAGCCTTCCTGGGAATAACTGTGGGTGATTTCCCTATAAAATAGGTTGATAAACAACCTGATTCTATTTGTCTCAAGCTGTAGAGATTTTAACAATGTCTACTGAGTTCCTAACATCTCCCAGATTAAAAAACACTCATAACAATTTTTAAAACCTAAGGAATATAGTGTCAGAAATTCAAAGTTAAATAATAATAGTTCTTAAAATTACCATATACATCAAGTAATACAATTCCATATTTCTAAGTTACATATGGTATTAGATTTATAGGGACTGTCACATGAAGCATCATTATCTTTTATTAACTTTAATGTTTTAGGGGGTTTTCATACTATCTATGAACGCTCTGAATGCTGCAGGGGAAAAGAAGCACAATCAAGTATTTCATTTTTGAAGATTTCTTAGTTGGGTTATCCTGTCTGGTTTACACACATAATAGGATTAGCATTTCATCTCATACTATGTTGAAATGTTTTTAATACAAACTCTCAATAGAGGCCAGAGCTTATGTATGCATAAGTGGTAAGTTTTGTCTAGTCTCATTCATCTGCCTCAACATGCTTTATTTCATCCTATTTGCAAACAAGATGTTTTTATTTCAGTTTTGTAAAGAGGAAACGGTTTCACATACTTGTGTTTGTGCAGCTGTCCATCCTGCACCATTAATACAATGCCTTTCTCTCCCATTTAATGGTGTTTGTATCAATGTTCCCATATCTTCTGCACTTTAACTCCATAAAACAAAAATGTGATTTTGTATCAGTAGTTTTGCTAATCAACTCAATATTTCTGCACCAATCGGCATCCTTATATGCATGTAGTAGTCTGTACAATTGTTCAACATCAAAATACTTGTTTACCTTCTGTCAAAATGTCTATAAAATTGCTGGCATTGTTCTCCATTCCAGTCTGGTAGAATAAGCAAGATAGAAAATAAATGTGTAAATGAATCATCTGTGTCATTTCAGTTCTCTGCATGAAGCCACTTCACATTGAGCATGGCATCCACACCCGCCACCCAACAATCCATGGTTTCTCAACACCTCATTACTGACTGTTGAAGCAGGGAGCTTTTTGGAGGAAGTGAGGGATAAAACTTCAAAGCCTGGCAAAAAGTAAAAGTTGGATCCATTACCATTTAAAGTATTCTTCTCAAATGAATCCTTTTAGACAGCCTACGAATGCATCACTTGCTTTATATTTTTTAAAAAATTCAGTGCACACGACGTTGCAAAATACTGGGGTAAGATCATCAAAGAATTTTGAGACAGTCTCCCACTACCATTCCTAAAACCAATCTGATCAGTCCTTGTTGGATAAATCAAGTTTTGATTTCTGACCCCAGAATCAGCTCTGTGGGTGTGTGACTCAAGCAGTCACATAGAAGTATGGATATTCATAGGCGCCTGGCACTCAATTTAATGCCCTGCTGCCACCATCTTGAAGTTCTGAATAATTTTTCAGTAAGGAACCCAGTATATTCACTTTGTTTTAGGCCCCACAAATTGTACAGCCAGTCCTTCTGGCTGCTGTGCTATGCATAGTCACTTCAGTCGTGTCTGACTCTTTGCAACCCCATGGACTATAGCCCACTAGCTCTTCTGTCCATGGAATTCTCCAGGCAAGAATACTGGAGTGGGTTGCCATGCCCTCCTCCAGGGGATCTTCCCAACCCAGGGATTGAACCCAGGTCTCCCACATTGCAGGCAGATTCTTTACCAGCTGAGCCACCTGGGAAGTCCATCTTTCCTAGCCAGGGAGATAAATGATTAGACTACCAGTTGAGCCAGACTCTCCAACGTAAGAGGTGAACAGATAGTAAGAAGAGAGGCTTATTTACTTAATAACCTCTCATACAGCACTTGTTGTTTTTCAGTTGCTAAGTCGTGTCTAACTCTGTGATCCCATGGACTGAAGCATGGCAGGCCTCCCTGTCCCACACTTATAGCACTTACCATGTGTCCACTCCTATACATATGTTTATTTAAATCTCACAATACTAGTTCTATTAACATCCCCATTTTACAAAAGAGGAAACTGAGGCACAGAGAAGTTAAGTAGCTTACCGAAGGTCACACAGCTAGTAAAGCCAGGATGTGAACCCAGGCAGCTTGGCTACAGAATTTGGATGCCTGACCATTGAGGTTGTCAGGGGAGTGGGTAATTTCCTCAGTTCTGTCTTGTTGCAACAAAAATGTGAAGCAACAGACAGACCAGCGTTACAGCCCTCTGATGGACCAGGGTTACAGCTCCGTGTTACAGCTCAGTTTTATTTAGAAAGTAAAGGAAAATACATTCTTAAGGTGTGAGGGCATACAGACCCAAAAGTCACGAGGAGAAGAGAGGCCCCCAGCCCAGTTTTGGTTCCTTTTATGTTTTTTTCTCCTCCCCCTGGGCCTACCCTATGTAAATTGGGCTAGCCAGGAGTGCTGTTTGTTTTGCCTGAGGTCCTCACTCTGGTCCTCAGACCTTCCTTTGTTCTATTTTTGCTGGCTTTTCCCTTTGTCTTTTAGCCACCACCATTTTGGACTCCTTTTTCCTATTCTAACTACCTAACAAGGTCAATGCCAGCTCTTGTTTTGCTATGCTGCCTTTCTATCAAAGAAAATTTCCTCATTTTCTTTGCTAATAGAGCACTGGGGACATGCATTAATCTGGTGGCCCAACAGAGAAGTATCCGCCTGCCAATGCAGGAGACAAGAGTTAGATCCCTGGGTCGGGAAGATCCCATGGAGAAGTAAATGGCAATCCAGTCCAATATTCTTGCCCTGGGAAATCGCATAAACAGAGGAGTCTGGAGGACTATAGTCCATGGGGTCAAAAAAGAGTCAGACAGGACTTAGCGACTAAACAAATTATGACAATAAAAAAAAGCTCTTGCTTTGCTATGCTGCCTTTCCATCAAAGAAAAGTTCCTCATTTTGTTAATAGAGACCTGCGGACATGCATTATAGTCTTTATCTGAAAGACCCTTCCTTAATAGTCTAAAAGTTTTGAGGATGATACTTCCTGAGAGATTGAACTCTCTACAACAGCATTTCCCTGCTCTTAAAGTCAAGGACACTTTCTTGAGTTAAATTAATAAGAGATGGCTATTAATATTAAATAAAATGTCACCATCTTATTTGTGACCCAATACAGCTATAGCTGCCAAGTGCCTGGTCTCTACATCCGACCTCTGTCCTGAAGATAGAGGGGGGAAGAGTGACAAGGAGAATCAACTGGCCTTGGACTCAATGACACTTTCCTCCCTGTGTTCCCTCGTAGCTCAGATATCACCACCATCTTCCTAAAGCAAGGGGCCCCCTCCTGGTCATCATTTCATTTAAAAGAGGTGTTCGAGCTAAGTAGCTTCAGTCATGTCTAACTTTTTGCAACCCATGGACTGTAGCTCACCAGGCTCCTCTGTCCATGGAGATTCTCCAGGCGAGAATACTGGAGTGGGTTGCCATGCTCTTCTCCAGGGTTAACAGAGGACGAGGTACATAAAAGGTGCATTTTTCTGGACATAAGAGGTTGGGGCAGGTGATGTAGAGAAACTCAGTGCTGGATTCTGAGAATTCAACCGGGAGCAACGTGTTCACCAATCAATCTGCAAGAGCCCTTCCCTCTAGGCTGAACTTCAAGGTCCAAACCGTGGATCAGGAAGGAGTGACCGCCAAAGTCTACTGTACCCACACTCTTTCCAGGCTTAGCTGTATCACCCAGGAGTGGCCCTTCCAGCCAAAATGTCATTTGCTTTCTCTGGTCACCCAGAGGGTGGGCACTGGGTAAGGGCCATATAGCCAGGGAAGGAAATACAAATCCCTCCCATGTGAGCTTCTCAATCTTGTCCACCACACTCCAATTTCCAAACTCTGCTGGAGGACATGACAACCCATTCTGGTATCCTTGCCTGGAGAATCCCATGGACAGAGGAGCCTGGAGGACTAGGTTTGCACACAATGGAAATGACTTAGCACACATGCACTTCTCTGAAAGTTCAGGAAACACAGACTAAGAGAGAAGCCAGGGTGGAGTCACCCACCCCTAGAATTCCATCTCTCTCACTAGAAATGGTACAGAAGCAACCTTCATTTCCTCCCCCTTGTTGACCTGGTTGAAGGCTAACCTCTACCACTTTGGTCTGGTCCCTTCTCTCTGCTCCAGTGGGTCCTATTTAGGCTCCACCCGCAGCCTTAGGAGAATAAACCCTACAGTGCACAATCTGGGCCACAAAAATGATGGGGATGGGAAGAGACATGCTAGTATGGCATCTCTGAGCTAATGAAAAAGATTTCCCTTCCTTCTCCATCCTTTCCCATATTGAACCTCATGAAAACAGATGGGTTAACAATGTGAATCAGGCTGATGACGAATAGCAGAGAGGGTGCCAGAGCCAAAACTGAGCTCCAGTATTTTCATTTCTCACCTGTATGACTCCTCTGATGGTTTTCTAAGATTATGAAGCTCCCTGGCAAGAACTTTAGAGCTCTATTTGCAAAGTGGGCAACAACCATAATCAGGGCAAAATTTTGTGTGAAAGCCTCTGATTCCATCAGCTGAAACCCTGTAAAACCTTCCCTGACTTTGAACTTCATCATGCTTCACATACAGATGAAACCAGCCTGCCACCAGGAAGCATGGGCACAGAGCTTGACACAGAATTCATCACAAGGCTCAAGGATGTATCAAGACACAAGGTTTAATTCTGGTCTCTGTAACTCACAGATAACCTTCAGAGTACACTCACCATGCCCACTCTGGCCAAACTAAAAAAAAAAAAAAAACAAAAAAAAGTGGGCAGGGGGGGATAAAAGAGGGCTAAAAATATATGAGGAAAGAATCTGAAAAAGAATAGACACACACAAAAAGAATAGATCTATATATATGTATAACTGAATCACTTTGCTGTACACCTATCTGAAATTAGCACAACATTGTAAATCAACTATACTTTACTAAAATATTAAAATTAGAAAGAAAGAGGCCTCCAGACTTCCCGGGCAGTCCAGCTGTTAAGACCCTGGTCTTGCATTACAAGGGACACAGGTTTGATCCCTGGTTGTGGAACTAAGATACCTGGCAGTGCTGCCAAAAAAAAACACAAAACACACAAACAAAACAACAACAACAAAAACAGAAGGAGGGCTGACCTGAGAAACAGCAATACATACAAGAAAAAAAATTTTTTAGTTCTAACACCATACTGGAATACAGGGATAATACTCACTTGTGCTCAGTTGCTTCAGTTGGGTCCAGCTATTTGCGACTCAATGGGCTGTATATAGCCTGCCAGACTCCTCTGTCCATGGGAATCTACAGGCAAGAATCCTGGCGTGGGGTGCCATTTCCTTCTCCAGGGAATCTTCCTGATCCAAGGATCAAACCCTAGTCTCTTATGTCTCCTGCACTGGCAGGTGGATTCTTTACCACTAGAGCCACCTGGAAAGCCCAACCATACTCACATGATAGCATAAATATTCTGTTGAGTGAATTTTTATAATAGTCAGTGTGTACGTGTTTATCACATACTGTGTCTTTCTGTGCTAGGCACTATACTAAATACCAGGAACTCAAGACTAGTAAGATGGGCTCCCTGCCTCCAAAGACATGCAGATATCATCAGGGAGTGGCAAACAGCTGGCACAAGTGTAGCCATTCCTTCCAGCCCCCTGCCCGCTCCTATGTCAACAACTAATTATACACTCCTTTCTAGTGAGCCAGGATACAATAGCTAAGTCAACTACCACCAGGCAGGCAAAACAGATAATCCCAAAATGACTTCATGTTCCTTTATCACCAGACAGGGACTCTGACCTCTCCTTCTCTAGTGATGATCATAATTGTTATCCTGGCAACTAACATGTCCGGAGGGCTTCCCAGGTGCTGCTAGTGGTAAAGAACCTGCTTCCCAATTCAGGAGACATAAGAGACATGGGTTCTATCCCTGGGTTGGGAAAATACCCTGGAGTTGGGTATGGCAACCCACTCCAGAATTCTTGCCTGGAGAATCCCACGGACCGAAGAGTCTGGTGGGCTACAGTCCATAGGGTTGCAAAGAGTCTGACAACGACTGAAATGACCTAGCAGGTAGCAACGTGTCCCGAGAGCTTATTACATGCCACACCCTGTTCTGAGAGCTTTATAAGCACTACCTCCTCAATTTCATTTCCCTTGAGTAGTTGGTTAACAGAAATTTTATGTGGTCATCACTGAAGACTCATTTAAAGGAAATGTGAATAAACTCCAGTGTGAGGAAATTAGATGTCCTTCAGACAAATTTTCTACAAGTGATGGATGCTTCATATTAGCGATAACGAGAGAGCTGGTGAAATCGGCTTCCCAGGATGTCTTTGGAATTAGGATAGATTCTTGCGAGGCTATAATGAGAAGTGCAAACCTGTCTGAATGAAGAAGGACAAACCAGATGACCTTTCAGTGTTCTTTTCATTTCCGAGATTCTGTAATTTGTGGTGCTCCAGAATCAAATTTATTTTTTGCTCAAGTCTGTGGTAAATTGTATTCATTAAATTGTCTCCATATCCACTTAGCACAGGTGACAAATTGGCAAAGGGGGGAGGGGCGGCAAGCAATTTGCAAAAACTTATTTTTAAACTTCTATTAATCACACATCTATTTGTGCTGAAGCACAAATCTTGTTTGGAGAATGACTGTCAAAAATACCTCAATGCAAGAGCTAGACATGGTTGCAAAGGTAAAGTCCTGGAAATTCACACAGATGACTCACTGTAATGTGTATGGATCAATTAGTTTGTGGTAAAATGCCTTATTTTAGGATGAGTGTAATTCCATGAACATTTATTACTTGCATAAACCAGTTGATTTTGAAATTCCAGTGTTCTTTTTAAAAAAAGAAAAACTATGAATAACATTAGACAACATTCTTCCATTCTAAGAATTCAAAATTATTCCTAATTATAATTCAGGGAAATATCATTTATGTTGCACCTGATTTCAGCAAGAAATGTCCTTGTAATGCTTACTATAAAGGCACTTCCCAAAGAAGCCAGAGCTTTAAGTAGGAAAACCCCATTCTTATTTCTCATCTTTAGATAATGTCATTCCCAATGTTTATGTGCTGTTACAAAGAACCACCTGGACTTATCTGTTCTTAAATCCTTGACTATAAAGTGAAGTCCCACCTATTAGGCTCTTTGTCCCCATCTCTACCATGACTCAGAATAAGACTGATATACCTCTTCCCAAATAAATTAGAATTCCATATTCCACTGATTAACTTAAGAGAAAGAGAAAGCACATGCCAGCTGAGACAGAAGAAAAAAAAACATGGGCACAGAGAACTAAGAAGCTGGAAAAGCAATTTACAAATTATCAAGATCATTATCAAATCAAGAGCTACAGCAGGAAAAAAAGATACAGAGTCTCCCATCTTTTCACTGACAGAATTTTCAGTCTTTATTTCTTTCCTTTTCCTTTTGCATAGCATTTGGAAAAAATCACCCAGAAG
Source organism: Ovis aries (assembly GCF_016772045.2). NCBI lineage: Eukaryota > Metazoa > Chordata > Mammalia > Artiodactyla > Bovidae > Ovis > Ovis aries. The sequence goes on from NC_056062.1 coordinate 49,324,856, forward strand.
AGAAAGCCTAGCATATCATGAGTCCTAAGCACTGCAGCTCCTCAGAGACCCTGCCCAGCTCCCAGCAGAGCACTGACTACATTAAATGGATGCTTCCACTTCAAGAGTACAAGCCTTTCTTGGCCCCATGTCTGTTGCTCCCATCATCAGGGGCAGTGCCAAGAATGGGACATGGGATCTGGGGAGTTAGGAAGGGCATCACCCCAGACAACTCTAGTGACGTTAGTAGAGAAGGTAGGTTCTTATTGATGTCAAGCCTTCCCCACTACTCAGCTCTTGACCATGTAACCACATTGTTCTGTATCACATCTTCCTGGCTATTTTCCTTAGAACTTGTCACACTCTGAAATGTCCTCATGTATTTATTTGTTCACTTGTTTGTTGTTTGTTTTTCCCACTCCCACCACCCGACCCCAACCAGAATAAGCACTTCATGCAGGCAGAGATTAAACTGCTTGCTCATCCCTAGTTGTGAAACCAAGCAGGACATTATGGGGTTCCTGGGCACAGAAGCCTCTCAGTGTCTCCCATTTCTTGCAGAGAATAGACTCCAGTCCCCATGACCTTCCCTAACATCCAAAGGGCAGATTTGAACAGTTACTAATCAGGGATACAGGAAAGGAAAAGAAAGGGTTAATCACTCAGTCGTGTCCGACTCTTTGCAACCCTGTGGACTGTAGCCCACAAGGCTCTTCTGTCCATGGAATTATCCAGGTGAGAATACTGGCGTGGGTTGCCATGCCCTTGCCCAGGCAATCTTGCTGACCCAGGGATAGGACCAGAGTCTTTTTCATTGCAGGTAGATTCTTTACCATCTGAGCCACCACGTAAGCCCTGGTTCTCCCTCAAGGGATACAATAACAATATCTTTGAGCTCTTAACAGAGCTAAAACCCCAACAAGTGGAAGATATTAGCATTCCTTGGGTTCCCAGGTGGAGCTAGTGGTAAAGAATCTGTCTCCAATACAGGAGACACCACAGAGATGGGTTGTGAACCAGCCGATCCCTGGGTTGGTTCCGCTGAAGGAGAGCATGGCAGCCCACTGCAATAGTCTTGCCTGGAGAATCCCACAGACAGAGGAGCCCACAGGCTATAGTCCATGGGGGTCACAAAGAGCTGGACATGACTGAGCCATAACCACAGCAATCTTCATTCCAGAGGAGACCACCTGGGACCAGATTAAAAGAGTACAGGCCCTGCACACACTCTAATTTTTATCAGCAACCCTGCCCTGGAACAACTGCCATGAAACACTTCGCCAAATCCTCCCAGCTTGGGACACACAGTTTTGAGGGGTAGGAGGCTGCTGTGTCCCCCTTTGCCTGGCAAACCAATAAAGCCATTTTTTTTTTCCTACTACACCCAAAAATCTGTCTCTGAGATTTGATTAGATACCAGTACACAGAGGCCAGGTATCTATTCAGCATCAGTTCCAATACCTGGAAGGGGCTCAATAAGTATTTATTGAATGAAAAGTGCCTTCATCCAAAGAGCAAGATAAGAATGGGAAAGGAGGGAAGGAAAAGTTGATATCCTATAAAGATGAGAGCACCAGTAATCTTAAGAAAGTCAAGATTAATGGTTCAGAACCTAAGACTGTCAAAGCGGGTGGTAGCTAGGTATCTCTTTTTAGGAAATACCTGTAAGGACTCACTAAACAAGTCATGCCAAGCTGGGCTCCTTGGACTATGCCAGGTCTTGTGGGGAAAACATAGAAGAAACTGACACAGCCTCTGCCCCAGAAGAGCCTATACCCTTTTAGGAGATATCCCATAAATTGTCATCTGTAAAAGAAGGAGCAACTTCCCTGGCATTTCCGTGGTTAAGACTCTGCACTTTCACTGCGCAGGTGCAGATTCAATCCTTTGTCAGGGAACTAAGATCCCAAATGCCTCACTGCACAGCCAAAAAATTTTAAACAACAACAACAGAAAAAAAAGGCAAAGTAAAGTAAATACTGGGAGAGAAGTGCAGGCAGAGTGCAGTGACACTGCAGGAGACATAGAAATTAGGTAAGGAAACCTCAGAGGGCTTCCAAAAGGAAGCAACTTACATGCTAACGAGCTTCTGAAAGAGCCAAGAAAGGAAAACAATACACTCAGTTTAAGGAACACTGTGATTAATGATACAAAAGCATCTGGTGTGTTCTGGAAACAGCAAACATTCATACTTCACCTAAGCAAGAAACTATGGAGGAATTTGCAAAAGGGATGGTTCCAAAAACAAGTTGTGAAACTGGGGGAAAAAATTTTTATAAGCTGGAAGTAATAATAAAATTTAAACATCAACTCTAATAGGTGAAAGATTGAATTAACTTCCATATTCTCTACAGAAAATATTACAAAATCATCATTTGAAGAGATGTTCAAAGATTGTGTGCTCAGTCATGTCCGACCCTTTGCAACCCCATGGACTGTAGCCCGCCAGGCTCCTCCGTCCATGGGACTTTCCAGACAAGAATACTAGAGTGGGTTCCCACTTCCTACTCCAGAGGATCTTCCCACCCCAGGGATTGAACCCATGTCTCTCGGGTCTCCTGCAATGGCAGGCAGATGCTTTACCACTGCACCACCTGGGGAGTCCTGTTCAAAGATTACGTAGCCTAACATGTAGAAAGAAGATATTCTAGACATATATATCAGCCAGTTAACTAATAATAAAGTACGATGCTGATTTTGTAATAATCTGATTATGTGTCAGCTTTTAACTTTTGTAGTTTGTTGTGATTTCCTTTTGCAACCTAAAACGTAGGCTCCTTTGTGTGCGATTTTGTGTTTCCTATGATTTTTCCTAAAGAGAAACACAAAGTTATGCAAGGACATGAAGCCTGAAACTGAGGCAGCTCTAATTTGGTGATGCAGAGGAGTCTAGGGTTGTTAGCGTTCAGCGAAGTGATGAGGGAGAAGGCTCCACTGGTGGCAGAGTAGAGGGATGAAGAGACTGTGGGCTGTGGTCATCACATGGCCTGAGCTATGAAACAGGCCACACTTGATGTTATTACTGGCCCTGGAGTTTTCACATTCTGAACCAACTTTGTTGTTCAGTCGCTCAGTCGTGCCCCTCTGTGACCCATGATGGCAGCACACCAGGTTTCCCTGTCCTTTACCACCTCCTGGAGCTTGTTCACACTCATGTCACTGAGTTAGTGATGCCATCCAACCATCTTGTCCTCTGTCATCCCCTTCTCCTTCTGCCTTCAATCTTTCCCAGCATCAGGGTCTTTTCTAACAAGTCAGCTCTTCGAATCAGGTGACCAAAGTATAGGAGCTTCAGCTTCAGCATTAGTCCTTCCAAAGAACACCCAGACTGATCTCCTTTAGGATTGACTGGTTTGATCTCCTCGCAGTCCAAGGGACTCTCAAGAGTCTTCTCTAACACCAAAGTTCCAAAGCATCAATTCTTTTGAACCAATAAGTTCCTTTTACAATTTAAGCTAGTGTGAACTTTTTTCCTTTCATGTAATACAAAGCCAAGTGGAAACAATAGCACACAATGCATATGAAAAGCAATTCTAAATTACCATGTGTTATTTTCATTCCTTTGAGTCTTTCTGGGTCCTAGTTCAGACCCTCATTTCTTATCTAAATCATTAAAATAGTATTCTTGCTTCCAAAGTTTCCAGTCAAAAGCAGTAGGTCATGACTTTGGTGTGTGGCTAGGGCTTCTTCCTCCCCAAGTCCCTGGAGGCGAACATGAGGCTTAGAAGAAAGAACTACTAGGCACCCTACGGTTTTAGCTTCATGAACTTTGGGATAAAACAGCCTCTGAGATTCATAGCCCCTGCCATCAACAAGCTCATAAGCAAAACGTTTTAGTGTTCCTAAGCTAAAACGAGCTTCCCAGGTGGCTCAGACGGTAAAGAATCCACCTGCACTGTGGTAGACCTGGGTTCGATTCCTGGGTTGGGAAGATCCCCTGGAGGAGGGCATGGCAACCCACTCCGGTATTCTTGCCTGGAGAATCCCCATGGACAGAGGAGCCTGGTGGGCTACGGTCCAGAGTCGCAGAGTCAGACATGACTGAGCAACTAAGCCCAAAGTGCCCAATTAGCATATTTTAAGCATTTCTAATGATGCCACACATACACACATGGGAAAAATGATTAATAAAAGCCAAAACATAATATTGAAAGTGATATAGAATGATATATGGACAGCTAGAAGAAAACAGGCAGGTGTCAGCAAACAACTCTTTCCTTATGTAAGAACTGAAAATTGAAGAAAATCTTGAAATAGATATAACAGTATCTTTTTCTAGGTTTGGGAGCCATTCATGAGGTTATGTACAAAATAGCAATTTATGTGCAAAATAACACTTTTGAGGCATTAGTGTTGAATGGTAGATATGACTTGGTCAGGATCATTTTAACAGACACTGGGAGGGTGTTTTGTGATGCATTATGAAAATGGAAATTAGCTATTGTTTCCCCCTCAAAATTATTCCATCTACTAGATTAAATGGAGTGGATGTAGACATTCTTTATTAAAAGCTCTTTATATAAAGAACTTCTTTATATAAAGTTATTAACTGCTCTGGATCATAAGGCAGGGAAGAAGAGTAAGATTTAAGTGAAGGAGCAATAATAATCTGGTTGTTGGGAATTCCTTGGCCATCCAGGGAAGAGGACTCTGCACTTTCACTGCCCAGGGTGCAGGGTTCAATTCCTAGTCGGGGCACTAAGACTCCACAAGCCACGCTGTGCAGTCAAAATATAATAATTAGTTTCTGGTTGTTTTTAAAAGAGAGAAGTAAAGGTGTGCATGTCAACAGACCTGGACCCCACAGTTGGCTAATACCCAGGTTAATTTTGAGAAATTAGAATCTCGAAATGAAGGGAGCATTTCTGTCCAAAATTTAGAGAAGAAAAGAAGCAAAGCAGAATGATTTGAACTCAGAAATAAACATCTTTAGGACTTCCCTGGTGGTCCCGTGGCTGAGACTCCACACTCCACTACAGGGGGTCCAGGTTTGATCCCTGGTCAGGAAACTAGATCCCACATGCCACAGCTAAGACCCAGTGCAGACAAATAAATAAATAAAATAAGTAAAAAATAAATATATTTTTAAAAAGAAGAAAAGCATCTTTCACTTCAGTTCTAGGTTTGGGAGCCATTCAACCCTATTTTTCTCTGTCTAAACAAGCATTTATCAATCTGTTTACATTCTCAAGTCTCATCTTAGTGGAGCTATTCTTTGTTGTGGAGGGGTATCCCGTGATTACACGATGTTTAATAGCATCCTCACCCTCAAATGTCAGATACCAGTAGCGCTCCCCAGTGGAAATAATTTAAAATGTTGTCAGGAGGACTACCCTGGTGGTCCAGTGGTTAAGACTTCATGCTTCCAACGCAGAGGGCACAGGTTCAGTCTCTTGTGGGGGAATTAAGATCCTGCAAGCTGTGAGGCAAAGAAGAAGAAGAAGAAAGCGACTCTCTCAACAAGGTCTTTCTTTGACTTATTTGATTGGTTTGAGACTTCGAGAGTGTGATTCTGAAGTACACTTCAAACCTTGGGAATTATCCTGCTTGTAGTTATGATGATAAATCCCCCTGATGTGTTATTCTCTCAAAAGTTTTAAATGCTTCTTCAAAGCCCCTGACCATCAGACAATCACCCTGCTACAGGAAGCTCAAAAAGGGAACAAACAGAATGACTGACTTAGACACTGTGAACTGGAAACGTAACCTGTGACCATCACAGGGGTTCAGCAAAAAGCCACAACCAATGGGCACCACATCAAAGACCAATAAAGCTGAGAGGACTATGGAGCCCACCAAGCGGCAGCTGAGGGTGACACTAAGGCCTACATTTTTGTCACATCTCTCAGATTGAGAGTTTGATCAAAAGGGGTGAATTGTTAAAAAGAAATACACAAATTCAAAATGGAGCCATTTGTGGTAAGCCCCACCTAGACTTAATACCCAATCTAACTTCAGTTTCCACCTCTCCCAGGAGTGGAATTTTAAACCACTGGCATTTCCTGATTCTAGTCAGGAAATAATAAAACTCCTGCCATTCTCTGCCCTACTACCCCACCACCACCACCACGAAAGAAGATGAGCTATCCTGAAGCAATCCTTTCTTTTCTTTTGCTAACAACCTTCGTGACCCATACAGTTTTCTACCTATAAAATACCTACCATCATCTTGAGCAACACCTCTGAATGCCTTTCTGCTTGCTAAATGGGATGCTGCCTCATTCTTGAATCAATTAATAAAGCCAATTTGCTTTTTTTTTTTTAATGGAAAAAAAAAATGTTGCCAGACAGTTGAGAACAACTCCTTGTTGTTTAGCCACTACGTTGTATCCAACTCTTTGCGACCCCATGGACTGTAGCCCACCAGGCTCCTCTGTCCATGGGATTTCCTAGGCAAGACTACTGTGGTGGGTTGCCATTTCCATCTCAAAGGGATCTTCCTGACCCAGGGATCAAATTCACATCTTCTGCATTGCAGGCAGATTCTTTACCACTGAGCCACCAAGAAGTGGCAGGGAACAATTTACCTAGACTAACAACCAATAAGAAGTAAGATTCACAACTACTAGGGTGGAAAAAAATTTTCTTTCCACCCTTCTTTGGCTGGTCTGTAATTTAACTGACATAAGATAGATTAATATAAGAAAAAATGGAACTTTGTGCACTTGGGAGCCCCATAAAAAACAGGAGACCTCAAAGACAATCAGGGAATTGAAGCTTACATATTATCCTGAGCTAAGCAGTGGGGTGGGACCCAGGGTTTCAAGTGTGAGAAAGGTAATTCACAGGCCAATAAGAAAAACAGATGTTTGGTAATTAGATGTCTCCCTTGCCATGAAGATAAGTATTTCTAATAGTCATTTTCCAGTAATAAGAAATTCCCTGATGGTCCAGTGGTTAGGATCTGGTGCTCTCAGTGCCAGGGGCCTGGGTTTGATCCCTGGTCCAGGAACTAAGATCCCACCAGCTGTGAGGCCACTATAATAATAATAATAACGTCTGGTAACTGCTCTCTTTCTGGGCCAGGTCCCCATCTATATTCTTTTATGTAGTTAAGAGAAAAGTAAAAGTGTTTCCTGAGTTTGCTGCCTTCAGCTAAAAATTATCCACACAACAAAGTGGCATGTTTTAGAGTGACCTTTACTCGTCGCTTTCAGAATGATGATACAGAATGAGTCTGTTAGAATTGCTTTCTTTGGCAAAGTTTAAATAATGTTCCTCTTGTTAAAAGATAAAAAGTTTAAAAAGCGTGTTGAAAACTCTAAGAGTTTATTTGAGCAAAGATCCCTTTGAATCAGACAGCATCCAGTCTAGCAGATAGCAAGGAGCTCAGAGGAGCTGTCCAAAATTAAAAACTTTCATACGCAGAAGGGAATAGGAACAAGGAAGTTATATTAAGTTTAAAAAATGGGTTGGTGATTGCAAGTTATTTTCATTTTGAGGACAACAGGGGACATCTATAAGGCAGATGACCTAACTAGTGCTGATCAGGTGATTTCTAATGGACCTGGTTTAAGATTCCACTTCTGGAGGAGTCGAAACTGTAATCAAATTTCAGCTTGGTGATGTGGGGTGTAGTATAAGCAGCTGTTTTGGGCCTGTTGTCTTATTTGGAAGATCCCCTGGAGAAGGGAATGGTGACCCAATCCAGCATTCTTGCCTGGAGAATTCCATGGACAGAGGAGCCTGGTGGGCTACAGTTCATGGGGTCTCATAGAGTCAGACATGACTGAGCACACACACACACAAACTGTTGTTGTTGTTGTCGTTCAGTCACTCAGTCATGTCTGACTCTTAGGGACCCCATGGACTGCAGCACGCCAGGCTTCCCTGTCCTTCACCATCTCCTGGAACTTGCTCAAACTTATGTCCACCAAGTCAGCGATGCCATCCAACCATCTCATCCTCTGCCATCCCCTTCTCCTCCTGTTTTCAATCTTTCCCAGCATCAAGGTTTTTTCCAATGAGTCTGCTCTTCGAATAAGGTGGCCAAAGTATTGGAGTTTCAGCTTCAGCATCAGTCTTTCCAAAGAATATTCAGCATTGATCTCCTTTAGGATTGACATACCAACTAACTACTCAAAAAGATTACATGACTCCTTAGAAATTAATCCTGATGCTGGGAAAGATTGAAGGCAGAAGGAGAAGGGGACAACAGACGACGAGATGGTTGGATGGCATCACCGACTCAACGGTCAGGAGTCTGAGTAAGCTCCGGGAACTGGTAATGGACAGGGAAGTCTGGTGTGCTGCAGTCCATGGGGTCGCAAAAAATCAGACACGACTGAGCAACTGAACTGAACTTAGGGTTAGGGCTAGTTGCTGGTTAATTAAGAATTAACTATTCTATTATTCTGGGGTATTTCTAATTCATTTCAGTAAGCTTCACACATGCCATCTACCTCTACCAGGATTAAATCATGTGCTGCTGCAGCTGCTGACCTTCAACACCTCTCCAAAAAGGTGTTCAGGATGAACAGCAAAAATAAGGCACTCTGTGCTCTGGGAAAAGCTGGCAAAACAAGTTTTCAAATAGATAATTTCAGGAGCAAATTTTATAAGCTTAATTCTTGTATCTCCTCATATCTAGAACATAAAAAAAAATGACATTCTTATACACTGTAGGAGTGTCAATTCATATAAATTATATGGAGGAGGGACATCCCTGATGGTCTAGTAGTTAGGAATCTGCCTGCCAATGCAGGGGACCTGAGTTCAGTCCCTGGTCCAGGAATTAAGATCCCACACGCTGCAGGGCAACTAAGCCCATGAGCCACAGCTACTAAAGCTGGCAAACCTAGAGCCTATGCTCCACCACAAGAGAAGCCACCACTATGAGAGGCCCATGCACAGTAAAGAAGAGTAGCCCCCACTTACTGCAACTAGAGAAAGCTCAAACACAGCAAGGAAGACCTAGTGCAGCCAAAAATAAATAAATTTAAAAAATTATTTGGAGGAAAACTTAGCAATATCTACTAAAAGATGAAAATTTGATTTGCCCTAGGAATGCATAATTTAGGAATTTATTTTAAAGAAATGTTCCCATATGAGCAAAAATACATGTGTATGAAGTTCACTGCAGCCTAGTTTATTTTAGGTTTTTTTTTTTTTTTTAATTTTGGCAACACAGCATAGCACGTGAGATCTTAATTCCCCAACCAGTGATTGAATCATCCCCTGCAGTGGAAGCACACAGTCTTAACCCCTGGCTCACTAGGGAAATCCCACAGTAGCCTAGTTTAGAAGAGCAACACTGAAGAGACCTAAATGTCCTTTGAAGGAATTTAGGACTTGCCACGCCAAATATGCTGATGTGTTGACTTATTTTGAGCTGAAAGTAGTTAAAGAATAGCAAATGTAGGGAAAGGCTTTCTCTGAACTCTCCTATCTGCCTAAAGACAGATCCTTCAAAAGGAACTCAATTGTCATAAGACCCTTCCCAACAATTTTTCCCCATCCTCCTACCCCCTCTTCCGTAAACCAGGGGAGACTGGACTCTTCTCATGGGGAGGAGACTAGAAATTGATACCACACCCAGACAAACTTTGTCACAAACTGTTATACTTCCCATCTATCCTTCTTGGCACCCATTCATCCATCATCACTAAAACTCACTTATTTTCCCCTAAAAGGCCAATATCTCTCATCTTCCCCAGTTAAAATGTTACATAAGCTCTCAAATCTCCTGGGCTTTTTTTTTTTTAGATATTCACTTTTTTCATTTTTCATGTGATGTCCCTGTGCACGTAATATTAAAAATTAATAAATTTGTAGGGACTTCCCTGATAGTCCAGTGGTTAAGACTCCATGTTCCTAATGCAAGAGGCATGGATCCAATCTCTTGTTGAGGAACGAAGAACCCACATGCCACAGGGCTCAGCCTAAACAAATAAAAATAAATTTGTAGACATTTTCTCCTATCAATTTGCCCATTGTCAGTTTGTTTCATAGATCCAGCTATCAAATCTAGGAGGGTAGCAAGTCTTTCCTCCCCTGCACCATGAATATCTAGGTGGTTACACTAATCCCAGTACAGAGAATAAATTCCATAAAGCTGTTTTTAAAAAAAGAAAGAAAGTAAATTTAAGGTAGTCAGTACTTACTTCTTTCGGAGAAAGCAATGGCACCCCACTCCAGTACTCTTGGCTGGAAAATCCCATGGATGGAGGAGCCTGGTAGGCTGCAGTCCATGGAGTCGCTAAGTCGGGCACGACTGAGCAACTTCACTTTCACTTTTCACTTTCATGAATTGGAGAAGGAAATGGCAACCCACTCCAGTATTCTTGCCCGGAGAATCCTAGGGACAGAGGAGCCTGGTGGGCTGCCGTCTATAAGTTGGACACGACTGAAGTGACTTAAGCAGCAGCAGTACTTCTTTAAAAAAAAAAAAAAAAAGTATTTATTTTATTTTTTACTGTGTCAGATCTTACTTGCAGCCTGTGGGCTCTCTAGTAGAGATGCACATGGGCTTAGTTGCCCTGAGGCATGTGGCATCTCAGTCCCCTGACCAGCAATTGAACCTGCGTCCCCTGCCCTGGAAGGTGGAGTCTTAACCACTGGACCACCAGGGAAGTCCCTAGATCACCACTTCGAAAACAAGTTCCTAACTAAAAAGGAAAATGGTAACCACAGTTGCCTCTGGGAAAGAGTCTGGAGCATTGAAAGCTGGATGGGGGAGGAGATGTAGTACCTTTTGCTGTAAATTTTTTGCACAATTTGGATTTTTTTCACTTGAAACTTAAAAAAACAAGTTGAAAAAGTTTCAGTAAAGTGGGTGTCTAACTACAAATTGGCACTTGCCATGGGTCCTTGCCATCTATCTCTATAAGGATTAAATCATGTGCTGCTGCAGATGCTGGCCTTCAACACCCCCTGAAGGAGTTCAGGGTGGAGAGCAGCAATGAGGTACTCTGTCCCAGGGGACAGGGGCGGGGTAACTGACAGGACAGGTTTTCTGATAGATATTTTCAGGAGCTGATTTTATGAGTCCAATCCTTGTATCAGCATATCTAGAAAAGCATGAAAATCCTTCATGGTGACAACTTTTTCTTGTGACTAGCAGAAAGCTTCACGAGACTAGAAAAACTATCTGGAAAAATAGGTGCCTGGTTGCATGTATTCCCCTGCACCAAAATCACATATATACTGACCTTCCCCCCTGCCTTTCTGGAGTAGTTTCTCAGAGCTATCTGAAGGGCTGTCTCCTAGGTTGCCGTTCTCATTTTGCCCCCAAATAAAACTTAACTCTCAATTCTCACACGGTCGAATTTTTTTTTTAAGTCCACATGGCAAAGGCTGCAGCTGGATACAAGAGAGTAACAGGTAATCTAAACAGAGATATGCACGACATGGAGGTAGGGGTGCTGCATCTGGGCTCATCTGCCTTCCTTTTCTTTAACCCTGATCACAGCCCACCTTGCTCTTACCTCTGTGTCAGGGTCAGAGTATAATGGGAAATATTTACAAGGTAAAAAGGACTGAGGAGCAGGGGAAGGTAAGGCAATGCCCTGCAGCGCTAACTTTGAACTGAGAACATTCTGCTTCCAAATGTGCCTCCAAAACCACCTCTCATAAACATTTTCTAGGCCCTCGAATTTAAGTTTACTTGAAATTGCCCTGGGAAATTCCTAGATATCGAAGCATTGAAAGAAATTTCATTAAAACAGGCTAAAAATTCTTCTTTGTGCAAATGGAAAACTTTGCTCTCGCTGAACAGGTAATCAGCCATTATTCTCCAAAGAACCATTTCCTCTTTGTGAGAACAGAAGCCCATTTCGGAGACTTCATAAATGTAACTGCTTTATGAATGAGCCACCCTCAGAAAGACCAATAAGGATGGAAGCAGCGACCCAGGAAATAAGGGACTTGCACTAGAGGGAATTCCTTTAGTTCTGAGAAATGGTCTACACTGCCTTTCAGGCTGCAATTTTTAAAAAATACTTTTATTTCGGAGTATAGTTGATTAACAATGAGGCTGCAATATTTTTTTATTTTTTCCAAACTTTAAATTTTTTATTTTGTATTGGGATACAGCCCATTAACAGAGCTTTCCCGGTAGCTCAGCTGGTAAAGAATCTGCCTGCAATGCAGGAGACCCCGGTTTCCTAGGTTGGGAAGATTCCCTGGAGGAGGTCATGGCAACCCACTCCAGTATTCTTGCCTGCAGAATCCCCACTGACAGAGGAGCCTGGTGGGCCAAACGTGGAGTCGTGTCTACGGGACACGACTGAGCGATTAAGCACAGCACAGCCAGTTAACAATGTTGTGATAGTTTCAAGTGAACAGCAAGGGGACTCAGAGGATACAAGAATTTTTAAATGGGCCAAGCAATTCCAAAACCCAAAATATTATTAGTGGCTTAATCATCGATAGAAAAATCAGGCTGATTTAAATTTGTGGAGGAAAAGATTGCTTTAGCAAGTTTGAACCACTCTTGGTTCAGATGAACCAGGATGCAAAGACTTAAAAATGAAGTCAGCTCTCGTGTTTTGTTTTGCTTTGTTTTTTTGCAAACTATGAAAGCAACACAATACAGAATTGCAGCTATCATCATAGAAGAAATCTGGGACAATTTATTTCCTCTACGTTAAATGTGGATGGTAGTGGGTTTTAGTCTTTTTTTGAATCAGAGCTGGGTTTTTATTTTACTTTACTTAATTTTATTTATTTTTGGCCACATTGAGCTACATGCAGGATCTCAGTTCCCTGACCAGGGATCAAACTGACAGGCCCTGCAGTGGAAGCACAGATTCATAACCACTAGACCACCATGGAAGTCTCCAGAGCCATTTTTTAGACTCTGATGAAAATGTAGATGGTTAAAAATTTGAGTCTAAGAGTTGGATGGCCTGAATTCAAATTCCTGTCCACCATTTATTATCTTTGTACCTTACACAACTGATTTAACCCTTCCATACCACAGTTGTCACCTCTATAGAATGGAAATAATAACAGTTTAATAGGGCTGTTGTGAGAACTAAATGAGATAATTCACCTACATCGTGTACAGCATTGCCTGACACTTAAGAAGCATCAGATAAGTGTTCCCTGTGACTACAATCATATGGACTCAAGAATCCAAAAATGCAGGGATTTCTGTCTTTAGGCAGGTCTGGATCCAGTGGCTCAAATGATACCCTTTTGTCACCTCTGCTTTCTCTATGTTGGCTCCATTCTCCAGCAGTTTCTTCCCAACAGAAGTGTTCTCTCAGAAACTCGAATGAGAACGTATGCCTCCCTAATATTCCCAGACATGAATCTCCTTGCCTGTATGCTGTGTCCAATGCTGAACCAACCACTGGACCCAAGGGAATGCAAAGCTGACTGGTCCAGCCTTCGTTGGCCAGGTTGGGAAAGATCATCCCCATCCAAGTATGGACGTGGACAGAGGGGGTGGGAGGGCAGTGTTTCCCTGAGGAAAACCAGGATGTCATTGCTAAGGGAAGAGTGAATGGAAACTGGACAAAGAAAACAACAGATGGCTATCTGTCCGAGGTTTATCGCCTCTGTTTTAGGCAAACACCTTGATAATCATTAGGAAAACTGAAGAGTTTCCATAATTTTCTTTGCTCCAGTGCTTAACTGCTCTATCAAGAAATTTCTTCTTTTATTTAACTTTATATCTTTAAATTAAAACTCATTTTACCTGCGACTTTAGAATATTTAAAAACAACAACAACAACAACTTGTTCTTACCACATCTGACTCCATAGCGTTTGGTTTTTCTGGGTCTCAGTTCCTTTGTAAAAATGAAAGCATTGGCCTGGGTGATCTCTAAATTCTCTTTTAAACATCTGTGATTTCTGAGAACAATAGCAATGACTCCACAGAAAATTTGCTTGTTACTATCACTCTATAAATCCTAGAAAAGTCTTCCTTTTATCTGGGTTTGTTCCTCAGATCCTATCTCTAAGCCACAGATACTGGAGTGTATTGATTTAGAGGGTAGACACTGGATTCAGAGTGTCTTGTCCAAGACCTGCCTCTGACCATTACACCTGTGTGACTTTGGGCAAATTGCTTAACCTCTCTGTTTCCTTTTCTATAAATGTAATAAAAGACCCTGCCTCATAGGGCTGTGTGAGCATTACAGAATTCATACATGAAGTGTCTGATACTGTTATATTAGTAAAAGTGTTGGCCATGACTAAGCAAGCAACATCTCTCAGAATAAAAAGCACCTTACCTCTAGAGGAACAAAGATAAAAATCACAGATAAAAATTACATCACAAACCACATGTGCAAGAAGAAAATGAAGTGAAACATTTAAAGTGTTGAAGAAAAAGACAATTATTAGTTGTATAGGCATACACCTTTATAAAAAATCCATAGAACTGTCTTAAAATGAGTACATCTTATTTTATGTAAATAATAACGCCTCCATAGAAATTGTAAAAGTCTTTCTTAAACCAGTTAGCAACTGAGGGTGGGAGGCGGTGTTAAAAAGCAAAGGGGGGTTGGTGGGAAGCCTTAAAGCATACTCCTTATCATTCTGGACATAAAGGTTAAATGAGCAAGTCATTGAGTAGCCTAAGAAAAATCTGAGCAAGGGAGGTCAGAGGATAACCAGTCAGCAGTTCCTGGGAAGGTCTCTAGAGGATAAGACATTCAGGCTAAGGCTCAGAGAATAAATGAGAGCTAACAAATGGTTTCTTATTGCCATTTACACCATTGTCTTCAGCTACCATCTTGTAACCCGCTCAGCACAGCGGCATGAGGAGTCACCGCTTTCCTGAACAGCAACCGACTCTCTTCTATGAAGTCTTTAGCTGTGTTGAGGCTTCTGAAATTTCCCTGCTGGCTTCAGGCAGGGAAAAGACAACCAGATTGAGTGCTGCTGTGTAATTTTTTACTCTGCCTCATCTCAAATTTGTAATGTCTTTCCTTTTAAACTTGTGACAAAAAAAAAAATTCCCAAAACAGAGTCAAATTTCAGTTGATACTATTTCACTACAATTTAGGTTTCTTCTACAAAAAGAACAAAATAATATGCAGAAAATATTCAAGTATCAGAAAGACCCAGAGACCATTTTTCACTTTGGTCAAGTTTTCTGTCCAGGCATGAAATGTGTCCTATGATTGTTCTATTTTCGAATTGCTGTGACTAAAAATTGGAAAAATAAAAGCAGAGTATTCATCTTTGTTTTGGAAAGCAATCTTTCTGGAAGACTGGCTCCATCTATCATCTCCAGTCTTTCTTCCCACTCACCTGTCTTGCTCAGTGGAGCCCAATCCTCATGCCTCTTCCAGCCCCAGCAGGACCCACTACCTATAAAACTGTACAGAGTGGAGAAGGAAATGGCAACCCACTCCAGTATTCTTGCCTGGGAAATCCCATGGACAGAGGAGCCTGGCGAGCTATAGCCCATGGAGTCGCAAAAGAGTCGGAAAGAACTTATCAATGAAACAACAACTGAATTACTTGATATCACTTTTATCACAAACTTCTTAACAGTATTTTTTTTCTTTTGTAACATTTTTGGTTGGGTTGATACCTCTCGAATGTTTCCTTATTTGTTTTGAAGAAAAATCTTTAGAGCTATCACCTAGAAGATTAGTTAAGGCTGCAGATTAACTGGTCAACTGGTGTTTTCCCAATAGAAAATAAAGAAATCCATATTTGTACCATGTTCGGGAATAGAGATAATTACTTAACATAGTTAAAAAAAAACCTGTACAGCATTAGCTTCAGAGCATCTCATTACAAGACCCCTTCTGAGTCCCTGAAGGAGTAACAGCTTTAGGCCCCACACAGTCTTGATCTGCAGTCTGTGAACAGCTGGGGATCTTTTTTTTTGGTGGGGGCGGCGGGGTAGGGCCAGGCCACTAGGCATACGGGATCTTCCCCAACCAGGGACTGAACCCATGCCTCTTGCCTTGGGAGTAAGGCATCCTAACCACCAGACTGCTAGGGCAGTCCCAGTTCAGGGGTGGGGGGTCTCTATAGCCGAGCTCCACAGCAGCTCTCCAAAGTGGGGGAGTTAGGAATGGGCTCCCTCAACCCTTTCTCTCCTTCCCTCTGAGTCAACTACTAAAGACTACTGTACTCATTAGCTTTAAACAAACCTTAATAATCTCTGAACACATAGTTTAAATAGTAAGCCTAATTAAACCCATAACACACCACTTTTCATTTTGTGTGTTAATGGGAACACATACAGGAACTACTGAAATAATGACTCTCAATAGAAGAACAAAACTAGCATTTTTAGGTTCTAATTAAATTTTGCCTTCCAAATGTGATGTTTTTTTGCTTTTCACTAAAAACAGTGAACTTTCAAACTGGAGAAGAGAATAATAAAATGCCCAAATAATTAAAAGGAAATAGACACAAGGGTGCTATAGTTTCCTTTTGCACAGTTTCTCTCTCTTTTTTTTTTTGTTTTTGGCTAACCATGGCTTGCAGGATCTTAGTTCCCCAATCAGGGATTGAACCCTGGTCCTTGTCAGGGAAAGCACAAGTCTTAACCACTGGACCACTAGGGAATTCCCTGTTTCACAGTTTCTGATACTTATAGCATATCTAGAGTTCCATGAGCCATGGGAAACCCAGCTCCACCAAGGAAACAAAATAAGATAAAAATAAATAATAAATGTGAACATCCATTTACAAAAGCTAAATGTCTCTCTTAAATACCAGCTGATTATTATTATTATCTTTGCTGCTTTCATAATAATACTACAGGTTTGTCAAGAGAGTCTGCATGGACCACAGAACATTAAGTGCATAAAACTGAAACATTTATCACTTTCAGTCCTTCCAGAATTAGGAACAGCAGAAGTTCTTCAAAGCCTTTAAAAATCAAGACCAAAAATACTTCCCTGTGGAATGTATGGTTTTAAAAAAAAAAAGCACTTGGAGCAGTAGAATTTCACCAGGACCTTGTATAGCACACTCAGACAAAAATAAGCCTTTATTTTCTTCCAAAATGCTCTGCAAAATGCCTACAACTGCTTAGTTACTACGAAGGGAAGATGTTTCCTTCTATTTTGGTGGTCCTGCAGCTTTCTCTCCCTAATTAGAGCTTCCATATTGTCTGGCCATCTGCTTCTGTGTTCTGCCCAGGTTGTGGTAATGAAAGGGGTATTTTATGATCTCATCCTTTTAGTGGGAGGATGGATTCTACATTAGTCTGGTCAGGATGAAAGACCTTTGGGAAAGACACATGGGCCTCCATGGTGCTTGCTGCGTAAAAGCTAAACATTTCCCCCAGCTACAGAGGTTGTAGAAGTTCCTATTTGACCATCTCACAGCCAGCTAACAGGAAAATGCCATATGCAGAACAGTCTACCTACTCTTAACTGTTGTTCTTATGTTGTCTCCTTCTACTTGATTTGCTACTTGACAGAAACATTTGTATTCTGGCACAGCAACCCACTCCAGTATTCTTGCCTGGAGAATCCTGTGGACAGAGGAGCCTGGTGGGCTACAGTCCATGGGGTTGCAAACAGCCAGACATGACTGAAGAAACTGAGCACGGCACAGCACAGCCACAGGTGGCTGCTAAGGATTTGAAATGTAGCTAGAACAAATGAATAGTCAATAGCTAGAACAGTAGTCATGTATGGATGTGAGAGCTGGACTATAAAGAAGGCTAAGAGCCAAGGAACTGATGCTTTTGAACTGTGCTGCTGGAGAAGACTCTTAAGTCCTTTGGACTGCAAGGAGATCAAACAGGACAATCCTTAAGGAAATCAACCCTGAATATTCATTGGAAGGACCGATGCTGAAGCTGAAGCTCCAATAGTTTGGCCACCTGATTTGAAGAGTTGGCTCATTAGAAAAGATCCTGAGGCTGGGAAAGATTGATGGCAGGAGAAGAAGGGGATGACAGAGGATGAGATGGTTGGATGGCATCAGCAAATCAATGGACATCAGTTTGAGCAAACTCAGGGAGATGGTAAAGAACAGGGAAGCCTGGTGTGTTGCAGTCCATGGTGTCACAAAGAGTTGGATACGACTGAATGACTGAACAACAACACGTATTAGCTTCCCTCTCCCATGTTGAGTCATTTTGGCTGTTAGATATAACTCTGCTTGGGTAACCACCCTAGACTCACCCTTTGACTCCAGTGTCTTATTTTTCCACATTCAGTTAGACATTGGTATGTGGTTCACAAGAATGTGTGGGTTCGTGCTAAGTTGCTCCAGTCATGTCTGACCCTTTTCTACCCTAGGACCTTAGCCCACCAGGCTCCTCTGTCCATGGAATTCTCCAGGCAAGAATACTAGAGTGGATTGACATGCCCTCCTCCAGGGGATCTTCCCGACCCAGGGATCGAACCCTCATCTCTTTCGTTTCCTACCTTGGCAGCCAGGTTCTTTACCACTAGCAGCACCCGGGAAGCCCTGTTCACAAGGCTAGCCTTCAACAGTTCCTCTCATCCTGCTGCAGGCATATTCCTCCTCCAATCAAGAAGTGAAGCCTACTTGTCCACCACTGAATCTGCAATGGCTTTCTGGCTCTGTTTGACCAACTAAGCATGGAAGAAGGGACGCTGTGCTGTTCTGGGTTTGGGCTTCCAGAGGCCTGAAAGTGTTTGCTTTTGCTGATTTTGCTTATTTTCTTTTTTGCTGTGTGGTTTGCAGGATTTTAGTTCCCTGACTGAAGATTGAACCCAGGCCTTTGCAGTGAAAGCACAGAGCCCTAAGCACTGGGTTACCAGGAAATTCCCATACTTTTGCTTTTTTTTAAAAAATCTGGCTGTCATACTCGATTCATTTGGCACCACATATCCTAAAACTGGAACAATACAGAGAAGATTAGCATGGCCCCTGCACAAGGATGACATGCAAATTTGTGAAGTGTTCCATTAAAAAAAAAAAAAAGCTATCACAGAAAGAAGTCCAGGCTCTCCTACTCAAAAGAAAGGCCATGAAAGACAGACTCAGAAGAAGACACCATCCTCCAAGTGAGTGGTGCCCTGCTGTAAGCCTCCTGATTTGTATGGGTTTAGTCCGAGCAGGTATCACATTGGTGCTCTGTGGAGAGCACAGAGTGGAATCTTAGATTTTTGAAATCGGAAGAAATTCCCGAAACCAAAAGAGCAAACATACTAAGCCACATGCATGAATGTTACTTGTATTTGTGCAGTAGCTTTCACACAAGCTTCTTGGCTCTCTGGCCCTCATCCCATCTCGTGCTTGGTTCCTCTGCCTATTTGGATTACAAGGGATCTAGTAACAAAGAATTTCAGTTTGGTGGTTTTTTTTTTTTTTTCCCGCATGGGAGGAATTATACTATATATTTTTTTTTAATCAAAGAATTTGTTACATAGTGACCTCTACTGGGAACAGTAAAGGTATCACCAGGGCTGACAAAAAGTAGTCAGTTCAGTCTGCTTAGTCAAATAATTGGTTAATTTGGAAAGGCAATCCTGGTCAAATCTTTATTTAGTACTAAGGTCCAGTTGTGGGCTATCCCGGTGGCTCAGCGGTAAAGACCCTGCCTGCAATGCACCAGCCTTAGGGGATCCCTTAGGGATCAGGAAGGTCCCCTGGAGGAAGGCATGGCTACCCACTCCAATATTCTTACCTGGAGAATCCCGCGGACAGAGGACCCTGGTGGCTATAGCCTATGAGGTCACAAAGAGTCAGACATGACCGACGCAACTTAGCACACACATAAGGTCCATTATACTCTGAATTTTTTCTTTTTAAAAAGATTTTATGGGACTTCTCTGGTGGTCCAGTGGTTAAGAATCCACCTGCCACTTAAGTGGCCCAAGGCACAACTACTGAGTCCACGCTGTTGAGCCCGAGGGTTGCAAGTACTGAAGCCTGGCATCCTAGGGCCGGTGCACCACAAGGAAGAGCAGCAGTCTTCACTGCTGTGCAGCGTTTGAAAGGTTGCTGCTTCCAGTCATGTGTTATGCCAGTATTCATGACCTTCAGAGGAAAGTATTTTGATCCAGGGTCAGAGACAAGGCTTGACCACTTGGAGCTTTTTGTGTAGCAAAGTTGTATTAAAGTGTAATAGAGATAGCGAATGCTTCTGACATAGACATCAGAAGGGAACAGAAAGAGTGCCCCTTTGCTAGTTTTTAGCAAGGTGTTTTATGTCTGTTGCTTGGGTTAGTTGCTCAGTCATGTCCAACTCTCTGCAACCCCACAGATTGTAGCCCACCAAGCTCCCCTGTCCATGGAATTCTCTAGGCAAGAATACTGGAGTGGGTTGCGATTTCCTTTTCCAAGGGATCTTCCCAACCCAGGGATCGAACCCTGTTCTCCTGCATTGCAGGCAGATTCTTTACCATTGGAGCTACAGGGAAGCCCATTATGTCTGTTAGAAAGCTATTAATCAGATAAGAGAGATATCTCAAGGCTAGAGGGAGTTTAGCCATTTCACTGGGCCCCTCTCCCACAATATACACTTCTGAGATAGGATGGCATGAGGTGTGTCATCCCCCTGGCCATAAAACAATTGAGAGGAATTCTAGTTGTTGAGCCATTATCAGCCCAAGGTTTGAGAAAAGAAAATATTAGTCTTAGGCA
Source organism: Ovis aries (assembly GCF_016772045.2). NCBI lineage: Eukaryota > Metazoa > Chordata > Mammalia > Artiodactyla > Bovidae > Ovis > Ovis aries. The sequence goes on from NC_056062.1 coordinate 49,345,330, forward strand.
GAACCATTTAGAAGAAAGGAAAATTCCAAAGCAAATACATAGTTTCATTAACGTAAGAAAAATGCATTGGTTAGCTCAAGGCAGAATCAGGTGGCATCAACACAGAATCAAAAGAAGGCTCTTTTAATTTGTGTAGAGTAGGGAAAAAACATCTGCCACTTGCAGTTTATTTTCTCCTGCCGCTTGGGGACCTCTGGCCTTCCTGCCTGTTACCCTCTCATTTTCTCTAGTTTCTGAAAGCGGGGCGCTCTCTGCTTGCACACAGTGGATTCTCTTGTTGCAGAGCACAGGCTCTAGCTGCGTGAGCTTCAGGATTGCATTGCTGCACGTGGGTTCAGTAGTTGTGGCACATTAGGCTTAGTTGGAGAAGGCAATGGCACCCCACTCCAGTACTCTTGCCTGGAAAATCCCATGGACGGAGGAGCCTGGTAGGCTGCAGTCCATGGGGTCTCGAAGAGTCAGACACCATTGAGCGACTTTACTTTCACTTTTCACTTTCATGCATTGGAGATGGAAATGGCAACCCATTCCAGCGTTCTTGCCTGGAGAATCCCAGGGATGGGGGAGCCTGGTGGGCTGCCGGCTATGGGGTCGCACAGACTCATACACGACTGAAGCGACTTAGCAGCAGCCGCAGCAGGCTTAGTTACTTAGAGGCATGTGGGCTCTTCCTGAACCCGTGTTCCCTGCATTGGCAGGCAAATTCTTAACCCCTGGAAAACCATGGAAGTCCCTCAACAGGATCTTGACAATTGTATTTTATTTCATTTTTTAGTTTTTTTGGCTCTGCCATGTGCAGCTTGTGGAATTTTAGTTCCCCGACTAGGGATTGAACCCAGGCCCCCAGCTCTGAGAGCGCAGAGTGCTAACCACTGGACCACCAGGGAATTCCTGTTGACAATTTTAAACAATGGGAGAAGAGAAGATCAACTAGAAAATTATAGTGAGTATCCAAAAGTTTAAAAACTAAAGAGAAGTGACGAGTGAGATGTGAGGAAAATTAAAAAAGGATGGATCCTATAAGTCAAATAAAGAAAATGTATCCAGGAAGAGGGTATGATCCACTGGATCGAGTGATACTGAGTTTACTATAACCCTTAGAGATCAAGTCCACATCTACATGTGTCTAACTCTCTGCTGTCCTATGGACTGTAGCCCGCCAGGCTCCTCTCTCCATGGGATTCTCCAGGCAAGGATACTGGAGTGGGCTGCCATGCCCTCCTCCGGGGGATCTTCCTGACCCAGGGATAGAACCCACATCTGTAGCGGCATCTGCATTGCAGGAGAGTTCTTAACCACTGAGCCACCGGGGCATTCCCCTTAGAGATCATGGAATCATCTTAATAGCTGGTATCTGTATATATTGGTATAGTAGTTTAAAGCATCAAAGTGTATTTATTGGTACAATAATTATACAGGTTGTCATGTGAAAAAAAGAGTGTAATGATAAATTAGAGCATATGTTTTATGCTATGTTTTTCTTAGAAATTCATAATCCATATTAGTGTATCGATTAGTATGTAGCTCTGAGAAGTTCATGCGGGTAAAAAACTGATACTTCTTTTAAAACCAGAAATTTCCCTAATTGTGCTTTAGAAAGTGGTGGAGAAAGAATTCAAATCAAAATCTCTGACTCTAGATCCTGAATTTCTACCTGTACTGTATAGAACTGTCCTACAGTTATAGCCACTAGCCATATTTGGCTATTTGAGCATGTGAAACATGACAACTCCAAACAGATGTTTATAAATGTAAAATAGATGCTGCATTTCAAAGACATTTAAACAATGTAAAATATCTCAATCATTTTTATATTGATTACAGGTTGAAATGATATTTTGGGTTGTTGATATTTTTGTTGTTTAGTCACCAAGTTGTATCTGACTCTTTTGTGACCCCATGAACTATAACCCTCCAGGCTCCCTCTTTCCATGTGAACTGCCAGGCAAGAATACTGGAGTGAGTTGTCATTTCCTTCTCCAGGGGATCTTCCCAACACAGGGATCAAACCTGAGTCTCTTGCATTGGCAGGCGGGTTCTTTACCAGAGTCACCAGGGAAGCCCTGATATTTTGGATATGTTAGGTTAAATGAACTATGATATTAAAATGAATTTCAGCTTTTTCTTTTCTAAATAAAGCTCCTAGAAAATTGAAAAAATCATATCGGGCTCATTCACTTAAATAAATAGAGACTTGGGACTTCCCCAGCAGTCCATTGGTTAAGACTCCTTGCTTTCAGTGCAGGGGGTGTGGGTTCTGTCCTGGTCAGGAAACTAAAATTCCACATGTCATGAGGCAAGACCAAAAAAAAATGTTTTTTAAAAAGAATGTTGAAAAAATTTAGTAGAGGCTTTAATAAGTAGAGACTGTCCATAGAATGTATTTCTTAGTGCTGTGTGGTCAAGAGATTTCCCCTTATTTTTTATTCAGGGGTAGAAACCATCACCAGGATACCTTGCATCATACAGAGTTGGCTCATTTCCAGGAGGAAATAGAAACAGCATTCTTCCCTTGGGTTCCCAGCTGTTTGTAGACATATCCTTATACTCCTATGCAATGTTATTGCTTTCACTATGGGCAGATGCATTTTATTAAAAATATTGGCTAATTGGCGACTTGTTAAAGACATACACCACAAGGCTTTTTTTTTTTTTTTTAATAAAGCAACAAAATTATGTGATCACGGACAGTCAGCCTGGACTTCAGCATTTAACAAACTACATGCCCTTACAGGGTAAGACAGTACAACACTGATGCCTATTGTCTGACAGTCATATACTAATCCTATAATACATGAAATACCAGTCTAAAAAATCTCAAGGGGCTACCAAGATCTTCTAAATATTTTCAAAGCTCTAAAGGATTGTGTTAGTCACTCAGTCGTGTTCGACTCTTTGTGACCCCATGAACTGTAGCCTGCCAGGCTCCTCTGTCCATGGAATTCTCCAGGCAAGAATACTGGAGTGGGTTGCCATTCCCTTCTCTAGGATATCTTCTTCCCAACCCAGGGATCCAATCCAGGTATCCCGAATTGCAGGCAGATTCTTTACCATCTGAACACTAGGGAAGCCTAGGATTAGAATTGTCTAACATGTTTCCAATCCTGAAATCTGCTTCATTTTAGTTCCACACATTCCTTCAGTCCTCACTAATTTACTAACTCTGCAAAGGGAAGAACTCTTCATGAGCAAGAAGCTTCTTTACCAGTAATGTTACATTGTGTCCACTGCCTCAAAGTGGAGTGGAAATCTGACACTCATCTAGGGTCATTTTCTTTATACCTTATCTTTTATTTCCTTAGGCCTAGTCCTCTATATCCGAGAAGGCGATGGCACCCCACTCTAGTACTCTCGCCTGGAAAATCCCATGGATGGAGGAGCCTGGTAGGCTGCAGTCCATGGGGTCGCGAAGAGTCTGACATGACTGAGCGACTTCCCTTTCACTTTTCACTTTCATGCATTGGAGAAGGAAATGGCAACCCACTTCAGTGTTCTTGCCTGGAGAATCCCAGGGACGGGGGAGCCTGGTGGGCTGCTGTCTATGGGGTCACACAGAGTCGGACATGACTGAAGCGACTTAGCAGCAGCAGCAGCAGTCCTCTATATTGTTTACAAATAGGACTTACTTTCCATGGGACTACTGGAGTCTGAAGAAACAATTCCTTCTGACTCACTACTCTCTGAGTAGCACAAATGTCCTGCTTTTCCAGCTAATGTTACAGAGCACTTACCTAGTTCCTGGTTTCCTTTTAAAGTCTTTACATTTATCAATTCCTTTAATCTTTCCAAGGAGACTGTAATGATGGTATTACTAGTATACCCAGTAAACCGAAAACTGAGGCATATTTAATCCAAGGTCACACAGCTAATGGGTATATATGGTAGGGGAATTCCAACCTAGGTATTCTTTTTATATATATATATAATATATTTATTTATTTGGCTGTGCCAGATCTAGGTGTGCCAGTGATAAAGAACCAGCCGGCCAATGCAGGAGACATAAGAGACATGGGTTCAATTCCTGGATCAGGACGATCCCCCGGAGAAGGAAATGACAACCCACTCCAGTATTCTTGCCTGGAGAATCCCATGGACAGAAGAACTTAGCAGGCTATGGTCCATAGGGTCACAAAAAGTTGGACACAACTGAAGTGACTTAACACACACAAATGCTCCAGGTCTTAGCTGCAGGGGGCAGGATCTTCAAAGATCATTGTGCCAGGGTTCCAACCAGGTCCCCTGCTTAGCAGCACAGGGTCTTAGCCACTGCATCATCAGGAAAGTCCCCAACTTAGGCATTCTTAAAGGCTACAATATAGTCCTTTGATGACTCAACATTTCAGCCTTAAGGCAATAATAAATGTGAAAAATTAAAATATAAAGGGTTTGATAACACTGGATATGTTACAAACAGGGTTTTAAAGGAAGCTTTTTGTTCAATTATAACTCATGTACTGAAAAGTGCATATATCACGTTCCATGCATGTTCATAAAGTGACCATTGATGGTCACCTACATAGAAAAATAGAACATAACCAGACCCCTCTCCCCTCAGTCCCCTCTTGTGCTCCAAGGTAAGTTTGAAAATTCAAAATAAGTATTCAGTTATTGTTGTGAACACAGGAAGCCACTGGGCTTCCCTGGTGGCTCAGACAGTAAAGAATCTGCCTGCAATATGGGAGACCTGGGTTGGATCCTTGGGTTGGGAAGATACCCTAGAGAAGGTAATAGCAACCCACTCCAGTATTCTTGCCTGGAGAATCCCAAGGACAGAGGAGTCTGGGAGGCTACATTCCACAGGGTTGCAAAGAGTCAGAGGCTACTAACACTTTCACTTTACTGTTGTACAAGCTGAATTTTTATAATCTATTTCAGGTCCTGACTGAAATTCTTTTCCATAATAACAGACTCTTTCTAGAGCAATAATTTCAAAATTTGGTCCCCAAACCGGCAGCCTTAGTATCACTCACCTGCGAACAAAGGACTTGCAGATTAAGGATCCCAATCCAAACCTACAGGACAAAAATTATAGGCGTGATGCCCAACAAGCCTCGGGACTGATTCTGACGCTCCTTAAGATTGGGAAAGCACGGATCTGTCTGTTGAAAGAGTTTTGCTTCCTGACTGCATAGTAACTGTTAAGAGTACATTAGGATTTAAAGTGTTATGCTCGAAAAATAGTGACATTTTAATTACCTATCTCTTTTGAAGCACAAACGAGTAAAATGTTTCTCCATTTTAACTGGGAAAAGTTAAAAATGTTTTCTTTTTCTAGTTAAAACACCTCCCCCAGGAGGTGGGGGAACTATTCTATTCTTGTGCTAAAATGCAACATCGTCTAGAACAACACGGTTAGTTAAAATGGAAAAGACCCTGATGCTGGGAAAGACTAAAGGCAGACTGACAACAGAGGACGAAATGGTTGGATGGCATCGCCGACTCACAGACAGGAGTTTGAGCAAGCTCCGAGAGATGGTAAAGGACAGGGAAGCCTGGGGTGCTGCAATCCATGGGGTCGCAAAGAGTCGGACACGACTGAACCGCTGAACAACCACCACCTCCGGTCCTCTCTCCGGGTCTAGCCCGAACTTCTCTGGTTTACCAACAAAGCGGCACTGCAGGGTGGCGGGTGAATTCAACATGCAGAGGCTGGAGCAGGTCTCGGCCAATCCGAAGCCAGGCTCGAGCCGCTCGCCCATCCCGGCGATGTTTGATTGGTGTTTCCCCTCAGGCGGAAGAGGCCGCCTGCCGTGGGCTCGCTCCGCGCGGCGCGAGCCAGTAATCGCTCTGCGCCGGAAAGGCCAGAAGCTGCGCGAGGTGTTTAACATGGCGGAAGATACCGCCTCTGCGGCTCAGAGCCCGCGAGGGCGTGCGGACGGGGAGGATGCAGGTTCCTCGGAGAAGCGGGTGGCGGACACGGTGACAGATGATGAGGAGCAGTTTGAATGCCAAGAACTGCTCGAGTGCCAGGTACAGCTGGGGGCCCCTGAGGAGGAGGAGGACGCGGGCCTGGTGGCTGAGGCAGAGGCGGTAGCTGCAGGCTGGATGCTCGATTTCCTCTGCCTTTCGCTTTGCCGGGCTTTCCGTGACGGCCGCTCCGACGACTTCCATCGCACCCGCGACAGCGCCGAGGGTGAGTGTTGGGCGCGCCCGGGCAGGGAGCGGGAACCGCAGCGCGCGACTGAGGCCTGGTTTGCAGCGCTTTACCTCAGGGGTCGGGGATCGGGCTGCTTGCTGAGGGCCCCCGGCTCGGAGTCAATCGTTGGTTCGAATCCCGCCTCCGCCTCTCATGGGCTCCTCAGTTTTTCTCAGATTCATAAATTTTACTAGTCGGTAAAATGAGAATAACCCGTTGAGTTGATAAGAGGATTCAGTTCAGTCGCTCAGTCGTGTCCGACTCTGCGACTCCATGAATCGTAGCACGCCAGGCCTCCCTGTCCGTCTCCAACTCCTCATCCTCTGTCGTCTCCTTCTCCTCCTGCCCCCAATCCCTCCCAGCATCAAAGTCTTTTCCAATGAGTCAACTCTTCGCATGAGGTGGCCAAGGTACTGGAGTTTCAGCTTTAGTATGTCCTTCCAAAGAACACCCAGGACTGATCTCCTTTAGAATGGACTGGTTGGATCTCCTTGCAGTCCAAGGGACTCTCAAGAGTCTTCTCCAACACCACAGTTCAAAAGCTCAGCCTTCTTCACAATCCAACTCTCACATCCATACACAACCACTGGAAAAACCATAGCCTTGACTAGACGGACCTTTGTTGGCAAAGTAATATCTCTGCTTTTCAATATGCTATCTAGATTGGTCATAACTTTCCTTCCAAGGAGCAAGCGTCTTTTAATTTCATGGCTGCAGTCACCATCTGCAGTGATTTTGGAGCCCAAAAAAATAAAGTCTGACACTGTTTCCCCATCTATTTGCCATGAAGTGATGGGACCAGATGCCATGATCTTCGTTTTCTGAATGTTGAGCTTTAAGCCAACTTTTTCACTCTCCTCTTTCACTTTCATCAAGAGACTTTTTAGTTCCTCTTCACTTTCTGCCATAAGGATGGTGTCATCTGCATATCTGAGGTTATTGATATTTCTCTTTTTCTTTTAGCAAGTCACTGAGACCTTGTTTTGTATTACTCTATGAGATGTCTAAACCTCATTGACCCTGTGTGTGTGAAAGTCGCTCAGTCGTGTCTGACTCTTTGCGACCCCATTGTCTATACCGTTCATGAAATTCTCCAGGCCAGCATACTGTAGTGGGTAGCCCTTTCCTTCTCCAGGGAATCTTCCCAACCCAGGGGTTGAACCTCGGTCTCCCGCATTGCGGACGGATACTTTACCAGCTGAGCCACAAGGGAAGCCCTCATTGAGCCTGCTGCTCAGTATAGGCTTCAGAATGAAAGTAACTGACAAGTCTACCACCTATGCAAGACAGCCTGTGAATGATGGGCAAAGGCATTGATTCCTATAGAAGGCTAGCTGGCTTTTTGAATGATAACCGAAAGATACTCTGGTATTAATATTTATTGGAGTTGGCTCTCAGCTTATTGCAGCAGACCGCAACCCCAAGATAGAATTTAATAGAAAATTAAATATTTTAGAAAACCATGTTGACACATTTTAGCTTCACAGTTATCCCATGAGTGAGGCAAGTAAAATCTCAGTTTATGGAGGAGTGATCTAAACAACCTAAAGCATTGATAGGTTAAGAGGGTTGGTCCAGACACCTGCCTTATCTTCCAATCCAACAACCTTTCCCTTGTGCCAGATAACACTAGAGACAGGGTTCAGTTCAGTTGAGTTGCTCAGTGGTATCCGACTCTCTGCAGCCCCATGGACTGCAGCGTACCAGGCTCCCCTGTCCTTCACTGTCTTCTGGAGTTTGCTCACATATGTCCATTGAGTCAGGATGCCATCCAACCATCTCATCCTCTGTCATCCCATTCTCCTGCCTTCAGTCTTTCCCAGCATCAGAGTCTTTTCCAATGAGTCAGTTCTTCTCATCAGTTGACCAGAGTTTTGGAGCTTTAGCATCAGTCCTTCCAGTGGCATTCAGGTATTGGTTTCCAATACCATTTTCCATAGAAATGGCCTGATTCCAGGACAGGGACAGGAAATATACAACTTGAACCTGGAGCATCTTGTGACAAAAAGTAGGGCAGTACTAAAAGCAAAACAAAACCCCCAAAGACAACAAAGCTCCACAATTATGGGAGCACAAAGGGGCATAGGAGCCAACTGCAAGAGTTCCCAATAGCCCAAGCAGACATAAGCAAGAAAATAAAAATACGGTTGACCCTTAAACAACACAGATTTGAATTGTACCTGTCCACTTACAAGCCAGTTTTTTTTTTTTCTTCTCTGTAGTAAATACTACAGTACTACACAATCTATGGTTGGTTAAACCATGCATTCAGAGGATCGACACTGCAGTTTTCAACTGCTTGGAGGGTCAGTGTCTCTAACCCCCTCATTGTTAAAGGGTCAACTGTAGTGTTGTATTATAACCCAAATTATTTTAAAACATCCATAAAGTCCACACTGATGTAAATAAATGCTGGGATAAATATACAAGTGGGAGAAGAGACAGATCTCCAATGCAGAAGAATTCCAGGTAATTCATGTTTCTACTCTGTTCCCAAGGAGGTGGAGTATAAGTCCGCACCCCTGAAGTGTGGGCTGTATAGAGCACAGTATAGAAAGGGGAAGAAAGTAGAGAAAACTGACAAATACTGCTTCACCCAGGTACTCAAGGTCAGCATTAACAGTGATAGTTGGTAGCATGTGCACTTGATATAATGTGATGAAAGTGGTACTTTGCCACTGTGATCTTCCTCTCCAAACCCCATAACTCTAGTCTACTCATGAGAAAAGTATCAGACAAATCTCAATAGAGAGATTCAGTTTACAAAACACCTCAAAACCCACAAGGTCATCAAAACCAAGGAAAGACTGATGACATGATGACTAAATGTAATGTGGTACCCTTTGACTGTGTGGATCACAACAAACTGGAAAATTCTTAAAGAGATGGGAATATGAGACCACCTGACCTGCCTCCTGAGAAATCTGTATGCAGGTCAAGAATCAACAGTTAGAATCAGACATGGAACAACAGACTGGTTCCAAATCAGGAAAGGAATACATCAAGGCTGTATATTGTCACCCTGCTTATTTAACTGTATATGCAGAGTACACCATGAGAAATGCTGGACTAGATGAAACACAAGAAGGAGTCAAGATTGCTGGGAGAAATATCAATAAAGATATGCAGATGACACCACCCTTATGGCACAAAGCAAAGAAGAACTAAAGAGCCTCTTGATGAAAGTGAAAGAGAGTAAAAAAGTTGGCTCAAAACTCAACATTCAGGAAACTAAGATCGTGACGTCTGGTCCCATCACTTCATGGCACATAGATGAGGAAACAATGAAAACAGTGAGAGGCTTTATTTTGGGGGCTCCAAAATCATTGCAGATGGTGACTGCAGTCATGAAATGAAAAAGAATTTGCTCTTTGGAAGAAAAGCTATGCAGCCTAGACAGCATATTAAAAAGCAGAGACAGTACTTCGCCAACAAAGGTCTGTCTAGTCAAAGCTATGGTTTTGCCAGTAGTTATGTATGGGTGTGAGAGTTGAACTATAAAGAAAGCTGAGCACTGAAGAATTGATGCTTTTGAACTGTGGTGTTGGAGAAGACTCTTGAGAGTCCCTTGGACACAAGTAGATCCAACCAGTCCATCCTAAAGGAAATCAGTCCTGAATATTCATTGGAATGACTGATGCTGAAGCTGAAACTCCAATACTTTGGTCACCTGATGCGAAGAGCTGACTCATTTGAAAAAACCCTGATTCTGGGAAAGAAAGATTGAAGGTGAGAGGAGAAGGGGATGACAGAGGATGAGATGGTTGGATGGCATCACCAACTCAATGGGCATGAGTTTGAGTAAACTCCGGGAGTTGGTAACGGACAGGGAGGACTGGTGTGCTGTAGTCCATGTGGTCGCAAAGAGTTGGACACAACTCAGTGACTGAACTGAATTGAACCTTGGATGGGAACCTGTAGCAGAAAAAGGATATTAAGTAAAAACTAAAGAAATCTGAGTAAAGCTTGGCCTTTAGGTAATAATGTATCAATATTGTTTAATTAATGTAACAATGCTAATGTAAGATGCTAATAACAGGGTAAACTGGATGGAGAGTATTATACGGGACCTCTCTACCATCTTGGGGCTTCCCAGGTGGTGCTAGTGGTAAAGAACCCATCTGCCAGTGCAGGAGATGTAAGAGACACGGGTTTGATCCCTGGGTGGGAAGATCCCCTGGAGGAGGACACAGCAACCCACTCCAGTATTGTCTGGAGAAGCTGATGGACAGAGGAGCCTGGTGGGCTACAATCCATGGGGGCGCAAAGAGTTGGACATGACTGAAGCAACCTTGCATGCACGTACTCTACTATCTTCCCAACATTCTGTAAATTTAAAACCATTCTAAAAAAAAAGTCATTTAAATAAAAAACAAAGACCTTTTAAGGTTCTAGCCCAAGACCCAAGGAATAATCTAGGTCACCTCCATTATTTTAAGGTTAAAGGCACCAAAATCCAGAAAGAGTAAACTGTTTTCCAAGTTACATTGCTAAATCAATGACAGATACACAAACTGTGAACTTAACGTTACGTTGTCTCTGTATGCCATGTTTGACTGACAGGACTCCATTTTATCTCTTACAGAATTACATTTACTACACTTTTCAAGAATGTAAACATGTGCAACTCTAGGTGCTTGCTAGAAAATTCTTAGCTTTTTCATTCAAACTCAGAATTGTTCTCCCACCTCACTTGTGTCAGATAATGCCTTTTCCAGACTGATACTCCTAACCTGTCTCCATCGTGGGAGGCAGTGTAGGATTGTGATTAAGAGGTTGGGCTCCATCGTTGGTTGTCTGCGGATTTTTGTTTGTTTTTGTGAGTGTGTGTGTCTGTGTTTTTGGCTGCATGGCTTGTGGGATCTTAGTTCCCTGATTCCCTGACCAGGGGTGGAATTTGTGCCCCTTGCAGTGGAAGCACAGAGTCCTAACCCCTGGACCACCAGGGAATCCTTGTAAATTTTCTGAGTTTGATTCCTGGCTTAGTTTGTTTATTGTCACAAGCCTTGAAGCAGGGACTTGATACCACCAGTTTCCACATCTGTAAAATGGTAGGGATAATGGCATCTTCCTCACAGAGCTGATAAGAGAAGCAGATGAACTGATACTTATAAAGCAAGGTTTCTCCACCTCAGCATGTTGACATTTTGTACCACATAATTCTTTATTCTGTGTAAGCTTGAGGGTGAAGAAGGGACAGAGTGGAGGTTCACTGGTGCATTGTAGGATCCCTGACCTCAGCCACTAGGTGCCAGTAGCAGCCCCTCCCACTCAATCAGAATGTCTCAATGTGACAATCAGAAATGTCTCTGGACATTGCCAAATGTCCTTTAGGGGACAGAGTCACAACAGCCCCAGTTGAAAACCACTGCTCAGGGCTTAAAGTACATGCCTGGTATTTTAGTAATTGCTTAAATATAGTTGTTATTGTTGCTGGTCATTAGATCCTCTGGTGTCTTTCTGTCAGTAGTATTTGGTTACAGGTATGGAAAAAGCAGATAGCTGGCTTCAACTTGAGTAGATTTTCATTGTTTTGTTTTATGCCTAATAGGTACAAAGAGCAGTTCTTCTCTAGAATAGATTGGGCTTTTCTTCTCTTTTGCTCCTATACCATACTTACCCTTTATGACGTATTAAAATTTTAATTAGTCACCGGCCTACATTTTTGTTTAATTTGTGTCTTTTCAGGCTAAAACCTTCCTAGGGGGCTATCTATCATTCAGTCATGAGTCCCTACCATTGGCCAGCAGTAGATATTCTATAAATATTGAATAAGTTGTGTTTAAATTTTATAAAAGTTTTGCTCTCTTTTTGAATCCGATTATTTTATGACTGTATTTGGTACAGATAATCTCCGGTATAGCATAAGGTTATGGCATATTAAAATTGAGGAAATAAATGAAAATAAATATTTGTTTCATCTGCTTAGCAGCTACAGGACTAGTTAATTTAATCTTTGTCTTTCATTGTACATAGTAAACTCACTGAAAACCAGGATTATGGTTTACTTATTGTACGTACTCACTACGTAGAATAACACTGGGTGGGTGGGTGTTCAAATATTGGGGAGATTAATATAAATACACGTTTTTAAAATAAAGTTTTATAAACTAAAGAGACTCATTCAACTGAAACCTTGAGAGTAATAATATATTTCCTATTACGTTAGGCATCTTAAGCTGTAAAATAAGTTTCCATCTAATGATTTGACATATTTTACAGTTTGGATCTAAATCTCCCTTTTAATTAGTACAGAATGGTACCTGTGAAAGTACGTAGTTTTAAAGATTTATTATTCTGTGTATGAAACATCAGTTTTATTTTGAAGGTAAAGTGTTCATTGTTACTCACCTTTGTTCTGATTTCTTAAAAATTGTCTGTGAATAAAGCATCCATTTCTAAATTTATGATAATCTTTGGGTGGTGTTTGTTAACTTACTACTCAGCACACCACACAGAGGTACTGCAGGGCCAAGTTTGGAGTTTTAATGTTTTAATAAAATTTACTTTATTCACTTTCAGCTATTATTCATGGACTGTCCAGTCTAACAGCTTACCAACTGAGAACTATATACGTATGTCAATTTTTGACAAGAATTGAAGCTGGAAAAACCCTTGGTAAGTATGTTTTTATCTTCTATGGGACATATTTCAGTCTATGTCTGAAGGTGTGATGATGAGAAGAAAGAGATGATGCTGCTGTTGCTGCTAAGTCGCTTCAGTTGTGTCTGACTCTGTGCGACCCCATAGATGGCAGCCCACCAGGCTTCTCTGTCCCTGGGATTCTCCACTCAAGAACACTGGAGTGGGTTGCCATTTCCTTCTCCAATGCATGAAAGTGAAAGTGAAGTCTCCTAGTCAACTCTTAGCAACCCCATGGACTGCAGGCCTACCAGGCTCCTCCGTCCATGAGATTTTCCAGGCAGGAGTACTGGAGTGGGTTGCCATTGCCTTCTCCAGAAAGAGATGGAAGCTATCGTTTGTTTTTGAGAGTTTGCCCACTTGTATTTGGCCTGTACATCTATACACAAGCATATTTAAAGCTAGTAAAGGAAATATCCCTATCTTTTTGGAGCAATGATTCTCAAATTTTTGCTTACTAAAGAATTATTAGAGAACTTGTTAAGAAACAGAATGATATACCCCTTACCCCATCATGAATTTCTGATTTGGTAGGATGAAATACATTTCCAATAAGTTCCCAGATGATTCTGATGCTGCTGGTAGGAAACCATGCTCCATATACTCTGTTTTAAAGATAACATTCAATTCAGTCACTCAGTCGTGTCTGACTCTTTGCGACCCCATGGACAGCAGCACCCCAGGCTTCCCTGTCCATCACCAACTCCTGGAGCTTGCTCAAACTCATGTCCATTGAGTTGGTGATGCCATCCAACCATCTCATCCTTTGTCTTCCCCTTCTCCTCCTTTTTCTTCAGTCTTTGCCAACATCAGGGCCTTTTCCAGTGAGTCAGTTCTTCCCAGTCAGGTGGCCAAAGTATTGGAGTTTTTCAGCTTCAGCATCAGTTCTTCCAGTGAATATTCAGGGTTGATTTCCTTTAGGATGGACTGATTTAATCTCCTTGTGTCCAAGGGGCTCTCAAGAGTCTTCTCCAACACCACAGTTCAAAAGCATCAATTCTTTGGTGCTCAGCTTTCTTTATAGTCCAACTCTCACATCCATACATGACTACTGGAAAAACCATAGCTTTGACTAGACGGACAAGAGGCTCTTTAGTTCTTCGCTGTCTGCCATAAGGGTGGTGTCATCTGCATAACTGAGGTTATTGATATTTCTCCCAGAAATCTTGATTCCAGCTTGTGCTTCATCCAGCCCAGGGTTTCTCATGATGTACTTTGGATATAAGTTAAATAAACAGAGTGACAATATATAGCCTTGATGTACTCCTTTTCCTATTTGGAACCAGTCTGTTGTTCCATGTCCAGTTCTAACTGTTGCTTCTTGACCTGCATACAGATTTCTCAGGAGGCAAGTCAGATGGTCTGGTATTCCTGTCTCTTGAAGAATTTTCCATGGTTTGTTGTGATCCACACAGTCAAAGGCTTTGGTGTAGTCCATAAAGCAGAAGTAGGTGTTTTTCTGGAACTCTCTTGTTTTTTCGATGATCCAACTGAGGCAATTTGATCTCTGATTCCTCTGCCTATTCTAAATCCAGCTTGAACATCTGGAAGTTCACGGTTCACGTACTGTTGAAGCCTAGCGTGGAGAATTTTGAGCATCACTTTGCTAGCGAGTGAGATGAGTACAAATGTGCGATAGTTTGAACATTCTTTGGCATTGCCTTTCTTTGGGATTGAAATGAAAACTGACCTTTTCCAGTCCTGTGGCCACTGCTGAGTTTTCCAAATTCACTGCCATATGGCATGCAGCACTTTCACAGCATCATCTTTCAGGATTTGAAATAGTTCAGCTGGAATTCCATCACCTCCAGTGCCTTTGTTCGTAGTGATGCTTCGTAAGGCCCACTTGACTTCACATTCCAAGATGTCTGGCTCTAGGTGAGTGATCACACCATTGTGGTTATCTGGGTCATGAAGATCTTCTTTGTATAGTTCTGTGTATTCTTGTCACCTCTTCTTAATATCTTCTGCTTCTGTTAGGTCTGTACTGTTTCTGTCCTTTAGTGACCATCTTTGCATGAAATGTTCCCTTGGTATCTCTGATTTTCTTGAAGAGATCTCTAGTCTTTCCCATTCTGTTGTTTTCCTCTATTTCTTTGCATTGATCACATAGGAAGGCTTTCTTATCTCTCTTTGCTATTCTTTGGAACCCTGCATTCAGATGGGAATATCTTTCCTTTTCTTCTTTACCTTTCGCTTCTCTTCTTTTCTCAGCTATTTGTAAAGCCTCCTCAGACAACCATTTTGCCTTTTTGCATTTGTTTTTCTTGGGGATGGTTTTGATCACTGCCTCCTGTACAATTACATGAACCTCTGTTCATAATTCTTCAGGCACTCCATTTATCAGATATAATCCACTTGAATCTATTTGTCATTTCCCCTGTATAATCGTAAGGGATTTGATTTAGGTCATACCTGAATGGTCTCATGGTTTTCCCTACCTTCTTCAATTTAAGTCTGAATTTTGCAGTAAGGAGTTGAGTGCATAATCACTCAATTAGACTATGGTAACTTTGTAGTGTCTCTTACTGCTGTCATTACTGGCAGCCAGCATATTTGAAACCTCTTATTTGATTTTGACTTCAGCACTTTAATAAGGTAATATGATTTAAGCTATAATATCTCTTTCCTTTGTCTTCATAGATTATTTTAGACTGTAATGACCAAGCCTGGTTCAGTTTATCACTAATGGCTAATATTTATAGCATGGTCATGTAAAGGACCTTCTGATGCAGATAATTGCATATTTATATTGGGGTTTGCAATTTACAAAAGGCTTTCCCAACAGTCTCCAGTGGTAGACAGTATTACATGAAGCTGTTTACTTATGAACATGTTGTGTTACAGGAAATCCCAGCCTGTTAGTACCATTCTCAGGACTCTCGCTAATCCAACTCTGGCTTGTGTAGCGTCAGAAAGTCCTTTAAATGACTGTGCTGTAAATATTAGCCATAAACTGAGCCAGGCTTGGCCATTATAGTCTAAAATAAACTATGAGGACAAGAGAAAGAGATATCATAGTTTAAGTCATATTCCCTTATTGAATAAGTGCTGAAATCAAGCTCAACAAGAGGTTACAAATATGATAGTTGCTAGTAATGTGTGACAGTAACAAGAGTCACCGCAAAGTTACCATAATCCAAACGACTAATATCTTTAAGATATCAAAAAAGGGTCAGAAAATTTCCTATTTTGTGTGTGACTCCATGGTTTAATCTGAAAGTTCCCCAGAGCACATCTTAGATATAATAGGCCGGGGTTAGTGAACAAGAGTCAGTCTATTTCAGATAAGTCAGGCAGCATTTAAAATTTCATTTTAATTTGTATTGGATTTTCAGCTATATATAACCCTTCTGCTTATTTTTTTAGTGGTTGCTGTATAGCAGCACTGCCTAATAGAAATATAAAGTAGGCCACGTGCATGCAGACTAAGTCAACTCAGTCATGTCTGACTCTTTGCGACCCTCTGAACTGTAGCCCTCCAGGTTCCTCTGTCCATGGGATTCTCCAGGCAAGAATACTAGAGTGGGTTGCCATGCCCTTCTCCAAGGATTCTTTCCCACCTTGGGGTTGAACCGGAGTCTCTTATATCTCCTGCATTGGCAGGCAGGTTCTTTTACCACTAGTGTCACCTGGGAAGCCCAAAGTATGCCTCATATATAATCAAAATTTTTCTAATAGCTGTATTAAGTAAAGTAGAAATAGGTAGAATTTTAGCAATGTCTTATTTAACCCAGTATTTCTAAAATGTATGTCAACATGTGATTGATACAAAACGAGATATCTTACCACCTTTTTAAAATTTTTTTGCAGTATGTCTTTGAAATCTGGTTTGTATTTCATACTTAAAGTACATCTCAATTTGGATTAGCAATGCTGTAACTGTCCAGTAATTACATATAGCTAGAGGCTGCCTTCGGAGAAAGCGATGGCACCCCACTCCAGTACTCTTGCCTGGAGAGTCCCATGGATGGAGGAGCCTGGTGGGCTGCCGTCTGTGGGGTCACACAGAGTCAGAAACAACTGAAGTGACTTAGCAGCAACAGTGGCTGCCTTATTAACTTTATAGTCTCCTGTTCCACCTGGTTTTAAAATATGGCAAATGTCTTAAAGGGGAAACTTTTGTTTATGGCAGGCTCCACCCTCTCATGGGACTTTATCTTAAGATCTGTGCAACTGGAAGTTTTCTGTACTTTTCCACCCCAGCTTCCCGCACTGCCCCAGAACTCAGCAAAAGCTTTCTGGTGAGACACTGTGTTTTCAGTTCCTCTAGTTTCCAGTCCACCATGCTAGCCCCAAGGAAACCACCAGAAGCTCTTCTTTCTCTTACCCACAATAAAGCCTCCCTGCCTGGAGTACACTGGATCCTCAGCCTTTTTGGCAAATTAGCCCAGGGAGGGAAAGAGCTGTGAATCATCAGCTCACCTGAGAAGGAATCTCTTTATAGGATATATTCCACCTAGTTCTCAGAGCTTGCACAGCTGTCTCCTGTCTTCAACAACATGATTTTGCAGTTTGTCCCCCCCTTTTTTTTTCTTCTAATCATGGTGAGAGTGTTGCCCTGTTGCAGTGCCATGCATCCTACCTGAAAGTGAAAGTCTACACTGTAAAGTTGTTTTTTTTTTTTAATCATTTTTCTTTTTGATATATTGATTTCTAATTGAGGCCTAACTGCTTTACAATGTTGTGTTGGTTTCTGCCATGCAACAACGTGAATCAGCCATAGGGATACAAGTCTCCTCCCTCTTGGACCTCCCTCCCACCTCCCACCCTGTCCCGCCCCTCTAGGTTGTCACACAGCACCAGGCTGAGCTCCCTGCACTGTGTAGCCACTTCTCATTAGCTATGTGTTTCACACATGGTACTGTGTATATTTCAGTGCTGTTCTCCCTTTGTCCCACCCTCTCCTTCCCCTGCTGTGTCCATATGTCCGTTCTCTATATCTGAGTCTCTGTTCTGCAGATAGGTTCATCAGTACCATTTTTGTAGATTCTATATATGTGTGTTAATATACACTACTTGTTTTTCTACACTGTAAAGTTTTTTAAGATCTAATATACATACAGTGTTTCTGCATGTCACATTTATAAGAAGGAAGGTAGATTAACAAGAAGGGTTGGATAATGTCAATCAAGAAAGACTTCTTAGGAAAGATGAGTATTGAAATGAGCTGTAATGCATACTGAGTGAATAGATAAGCAGTTAGAGGTGCAAGACATGTAAGACGTACATGGTGAAGGTTCTGAATTTCGAAATGAGAAGTTTGTGTGTAATTTGTTAAGTAGTTGTCAGCCACAGTGAGTGTTTCATGAGGATAACCTGATCAAAATTCTGTTTTAAGAAAGTGTAACAGCAGTACAAATATTATCTCATTAAATATTCACATAGTATTTATAATTGTGGCATTTTATAGGTGAGAAAACTGAGATTTAGAGAGGTGAAATAGCTTTCCAGCACCCCAAAGATGATAAATGATAGAGTCTGGAATAAACTCCGAAGTTTTTAAAACCACTGTATAATATATTGCAACAGATACAGTGATGAGAAAGAGGAGTAAAACAATGACTCCTTAGATTTTTAAGCGTTGATACTTGGAAGAATGTTGGTAGAGAGATAACCTGAATGCCTCTTTCAAATGTCTACAAAATATATAATAAGGATTTCAGTTAGTATATGCTAAGATCTGATTTCTATTTGAGGTTTGTTACGCTGCAGTTACACTTATAAACCATTTAAGAATTCTGTTACTGTGATACCTTATGTAAAGTTTTTCTTTCGGCTCTTAAAATCAATGCATATACGGGTGGTGGGAGGGGGGTTCAGGGTTGGGAACTCATGTACACCTGTGGTGGATTCATGTCAATGTATGGCAAAACCAATACAGTATTGTAAAGTAAAAAAAAAAAAAAATTAAAAATAAATAAATAAAAGGAAAAAAGAAAAGAAAAAAAAAATCAATGCATATGTATATATACTGGCTGCCCCGGGTCTTTGTTGTGGTGCACAGGCTTCTCTTGTTGCAGTGTGTGGGCTTTCTCTAGTTTCAGTGCGGACCCAATACCTGTGGTATGTGGGCTTAGCTGCCCCACAACACATGGGATCCCAGGTCCTAAACCAGGGATCAAACCTGAGTGTCCTGCTTTGGAAGGCAGATTCTCAACTACTGGACCACCAAGGAAGTCCTTAAAATAAATATTTTAGCAGAGAAAAGCTTCAAATGTTTTATGAACTCGTCTAGCATTTTCTATTTTAAATTGATTTTAATAAGGAAATTAATTTGAAAAATCTTTCCTAAACTGGCATATATGAGAGCAGTGCCTGGCAAATAGAATACAATCAGTCAATATTTAAAGAAAGTAATTTATAAAAAATTAACAAAATTCTTCATGGTTTTCTAAGGTACTTGTTTTTATTTTGGTTTAAAAGATGCACAGTTTGAAAGTGATGAACGAATTACACCCTTGGAATCAGCCCTAATGATTTGGGCTTCAATTGAAAAGGAACATGACAAGCTTCATGAAGAAATAGAGAATTTAATTAAAATTCAGGTATGAGTATTCTTTGTGTTTATAATTATTGTTTTCCTAGAAAATAAAAGCATGACATTTAAAGAAACTGAGAGCTACTGTTGGACAATGACCCTTTAGTAAAATTCAATATAATTATTCTCTTTAGAAATTTGACATAAGCTCTAAGAACTGGAGTTAATGTTTGTTACCTAAGTGCATATTGCCCCCACTTTGAAAAATAGGGGCTTCCCAGGTGGCGTGAGTGGTAAAGAATCCACCTGCCAATGCAGGAGATGCAAGAGACATTGGTTTGATCCCTGGGTTAGAAAGATCCCCTGGAGTAGGAAATAGTAACCCATTCCAGTGTTCTTGCCTGGAAAATTCCATGGTCAGAGGAGGCTGGCGGGCTACAGTCCATCAGATCTATTTAAAGATCACTAAACTTAAAAAACCAGTGGTTTGTGCTCTCCCACTCAAGGTTATCAAATGATAGAAAATGAAATGGATTTTTGTGATTAAGAGAATGTAAAATGTTAACTATATAGAGAATTTTACAAGTAGCCTATTGAAGAGTGAGAAACTAAAGAAAGTCATCCAAAGACAGAAGGGAAAATATGTTTTGCTTACAGGCAAAGCACGTTCTCAAGATTTTCATAGTTAAACTAAAATCCAGGTGGTGTCCTACCTTCTCAAGAATTAATCATTGATCGTGTGGTGACCATCAAGTAGAATTAAGCCTGAGGAAAAAGGGCAAAAACATGACTGCTGCTTTTAAGAATTTCAGCTCAGGCCAAAGGGATCTATCATGTTATCCCAAACTTTTGGAGGTCTAGGGGAAGCAGCCTTTGTTAAATATGCTAGTATAAAATTGAGCACGTTACCATGAAATACATAGCAAACATGTAATAATATATTGCTTACTATTTGAAGATATTGTTCTAAGTACTTTCATCAGTCAGTTAGTTCAGTTGCTCTTTTTGACCCCATGGACTGCAGCCCGCAGGCTTCCCTGTCCGTCACCAACTCCCAGAGCTTGCTCAAACTCATGTCCATCGAGTCAGTGATGCCATCCAACCATCTCATCTTCTGTCGTTCCTTTCTCCTCCTGCAGTCCCCTTTCCTCCTGCCATCAGTCTTTCCCAGTGTCAGGGTCTTTTCAGATGAGTCAGTTCAGTTGAAAAGCATCAATTCTTAGGCACTCAGCTGTCTTTATAAGTACTTTCATAAGTAACTCTTTAATTTTCACAACTACCCTATGAAATAGGTTCTGTAATTTTCCCCATTTTAAGAAACCAAGACCCCAAGAGATTTGCCCAAATTTACAAGCCTATCCAGATGGTAGTGATACATATGGTATCAAAAACTCCGGTTTATACACTGCTATATTTAAAATGGATAACCACCAAGGTACTGCTGTATAACGGATGGAACTCTGCTCAATGTTATGTGGAGCCTGGATGGGAGGGGTGTTGGGGGAGAATGGATACATGTAAGTATGGCTGAGTCCCTTTGCTATTCACCTGAAACTATCACAACATTGTTTGTTAATCGGCTATCAGTTCAGTTCTATTGCTCCAGTCGGGTCCAACTCTGCGACCCCATGGACTGCAGCACTCCAGGCTTCCCTGTCCATCACCAACTCCCGGAGCTTGCTTAAACTCATGTGCATCGAGTCAGTGATGCCATCCAACCATCTCATCCTCTGTTGTCCCCTTCTCCTCCTTCCTTCAATTGTTCGAGCATCAGGGTCTTTTCAAATAAGTCAGTTCTTCACGTCAGGTGGCCAGAGTACTGGAGCTTCAGCTAAAGCATCAGTCCTTCCAATGAATATTCAGGATTGATTTCCTTTAGGATAGTCTGGTTTGATCTCCTTGTGTCCAAGGGACTCTCAAGAGTCTTCTCCAACACCACAGTTCAAGGCATCAATTCTTCGGCACTCAGCTTTCTTGATGGTCCACCTCTCACATCTATATATGATGACTGGAAAAACAATAGCTTTGACTAGACAGATCTTTGTTGGCAAAGTAACATCTCTGCTTTTTAATATGCTGTCTAGGTTGGTCATACCTTTTCTTCCAAGGAGCAATCATCTTTTAATTTCATGGCTGCAATCACCATCTGCAGTGATTTTGGAGCCCCCAAAAATAAAGTCTGACACTGTTTCCATTGTTTCCTCATCTGTTTGCCTTGAAGTGATGGGACCGGATGCCATGATTTAGTTTTTTCAATGTTGAGTTTTAAGCCAGCTTTTTCACTTTCCTCTTTCACTTTCATCACTTTCAACTAAAGAGGCTCTTTAGTTCCTCTTTGCTTTCTGCCATGAGGGTGGTGGTGTCTGCATCTGAGGTATTGATGTTTTTCCCGGCAACCTTGATTCCAGCTTGTGCTTCATCCAACCCAGCATTTCACATGATGTAATCTGCATATAAGTTAAATAAGCAGAGTGACAATATACAGCCTTGTTGTACCCCTTTCCCAATTTGGAACCAGTCCCTTGTTCCATGTCCAGATCTAACTGTTGCTTCTTGACCTGCATACAAATGGCTCAGGAGGCAGGTCAGATGGTCTGGTATTCCCACCTCTTGAAGAATTTTCCAGTTTGTTGTGATCCACACAGTCAAAGGCTTTGGCAGAAGTAGTCAATATAACAGGAGTAGACATTTTTCCAGAATTCTCTTGCTTTTTCTATGATCTAGCCAATGTTGGCAATTTGATCTCTGATTCCTCTGCCTTTTCTGAATCCAGTTTGAACATTTGGAAGTTCACGGTTCATATACTGTTGAAGCCTAGCTTGGAGAATTTTGAGCGTTATTTTGCTAGTGTGTGAGATGAATGCAAATTGTGTGATAGTTTGAGCATTCTTTGGCATTACCTTTCTTTGGGATTGGAATGAAAACTGACCTTTTCCAGTCCTGTGGCCACTGCTGAGTTTTCCAAATTCACTGCCATATGGAGTGCTGTACTTTCACAGCATCTTCTAGGATTTGAAATAGCTCAGCTGGAATTCCATCACCTCCACTGCCTTTGTTCATAGTGATGCTCTCTAAGGCCCACTTGACTTCACACTCCAGGATGTCTGGCTCTAGGTAAGTGATCACACCATTGTGGTTATCTGGGTCATAAAGATCTTTGTATAGTTCTTCTGTGTATTCTTGTCTTCTGCTTCTGTTAGGTCCATACTGTTTCTGTCCTTTAGTGAGCCTATCTTTGCATGAAATGTCCCTTGGTATCTCTAATTTTCTTGAAGAGATCTCTAGTCTTTCCCATTCTGTTGTTTTCCTCTATTTCTTTGCATTGATCACATGGGAAGGCTTTCTTATCTCTCTTTGCTATTCTTTGGAACCCTGCATTCAGGTGGGTATATCTTTCCTTTTCTTGTTTGCCTTTTGCTTCTCTTTTCTCAGCTATTTGTAAGGCCTCCTTAGACAACCATTTTGCCTTTTTGCATTTCTTTTTCTTGGGGATGGTTTTGATCACTGCTTCCTGTACGATTGCATGAACCTCTGTTCATAGTTCTTCAGGCATTCCATTTATCAGATATAATCCACTTGAATCTATTTGTCACTTCCACTGTATAATCATAAGGGATTTGATTTAGGTCATGCCTGAATGATCTATGGTTTTCCCTACCTTCTTCAATTTAAGTCTGAATTTTTCAATAATGAGTTCATGATCTGAGCCACAGTCAGCTCTTAGTCTTGTTTTTGCTGACTTTACCCAAATACAAAATAGTTTTGTTTTCTTTTTTTTAATCAGTTGGGGGAAATAAAAAAGGCCTGTTTATAAAATGCTTATTCAAAAGCATCTGGCTTCCTGGGTTTCTATTAGTGATTTTCCTAGGCTCCTAAATGGCAAATTTTATATACATACATATCTCTCTCTCGATCATCTCAAATACCGTATATCTGCTTTCTGTCTTATTTCCTTTTTGTTTAAAATTATTATTTTGGTGAGTCCTCAATATATATAATGTAGCTCCGAATTTATTAATAATTAAACAGAAGAGGCCAGTCAAAAATTTTCATGTCTTGGACCACAGTTACTTCATCTTTGAAAAGCTGTTATATGTCATTTATCAAATCAAAATTGTGAAACTATGTAAGAATATTTTAGATGAAGTAGTTTAGATCTTACCTGAGTTATTTTAATATTAAACAGCAATTACATATTTTAAAAAGCTATCTAAGGTATGTATTTGTCATTCTGATTTTTAGGCTATAGCTGTTTGCATGGAAAATGGCAATTTTAAGGAAGCAGAAGAAGTCTTTGAAAGAGTATTTGGTGACCCAAATTCTTACATGGTAATTATTTACATTAGAATTTTAGAGCTGTTTATATGGAATAAGAAAAATTGAAAAAGCATTGGGAGGGAAAAGAAATGCTTTCTCTTTTAAACAGTGTAGTTTAAAAGAAAAATGTAGTTCAATAGAAATGTAATGCCAGTGATGTATGTGATTTTTAAATTTTCTAGTGGCCACATTAAAAAAGTAAGAAGCAAAGCTAGTTTTTTTTTAGCAATCCATGTGAAAACGCATTGGTGAGATAATTTGCACTCCTTTTTTTGGACAGTCAGCCCTCTGTATCCTGGTTTCCATATCTAGGGATTCAACCAACTGCAGATGGAGAATATTTGGGGGGAAAGTTCCAAAATGTTTCGAAAAGAAAAACTTGAATTTGCCACACTCTGGTAACTATTTACCTAACATTTACATTGTGTTAGGTTTTGTATGTTACCTAGATATATTTAAAGTTTACAGAAGGATGTGTGTAGGTTATATGCAAATACTGCACCATTTTATATAGAAGACTTGAGCATCCTTGGATTTTGGTATCAGAGGGGAGTTCTGGGGCCAATTCCCTACCAATACTGAGCAACAGTATACGAAGTCTGAAATATGAGGTGTATTTGACACTTAAGTCTAAATTCAGGGCTCATACATTTCAAGGACTCTGACTAGGGACTGTCATATTGAGCAGCACAGGTATGGAAGAATGCATTATAACTTGCCTGTTTTTCTAATGGCTTCTTATGTGATCACTAGTCTTTCTGTGTATGTTTAATATTAAGGTCAATAGAAGTTAATTTTTAAGTATAAAAAACAAAGTGGTGTGGGAGTCAATTAAGCTTATCAAAGAAGTAAAGATAGTTTTATACAGTTTTTAGTAAACTTTTAATTGAACAATGGCATACCTTTAGTAGAATACTTATAGCATACGTAGATGTGTTTTCACAAAAGGAACACACTTCATGTGATGACCTCTTAGATCAAGAAATAGAACATCACCAGCACTCTAGTGACTGTCCTTCCCACCTTCTCAAGGGTAACCACTCTCCTAACATGTAACATCCAAGATTAGCTTTACTTATTTCTGAACTTTATATAATATAGCAGGTTTCTGTTTGTCAGAAAGATCCACAGCATTGCTTGTAACAATTGCTATTCTCATTGCTCCATTGTAGGAAGGAATATACTATAGTTTATCCATTGTATTGTTGATGGACATTTGACTTATTTCCAGGTTTTGGCTGTTAGATTCCTTTACATGTCTTCTGTACAACAAATATATGTATTTCTATTGGATAATACTTAGGAATAGATTTGATAGGTTATAAATATATGCACATATTCAGTTTTAGTAGATAAGGTGAAACAGTCTTCCAGAGTAGCAATATCAGTTCTTTCAGCAGTATGAAAGAGTTCCAGTTGCCTCACAGACCATGTCTGTGGTTTTCATTTTAGTCACTCTGGCAAGTATTTAGTCATTCTGGCAGTGAGGTAGTGCTGCCTTATTGGGTTTTAATTTCTGTTTCTTTGATGATTAATGAAGCTGAGAACCTTTTCACATACTGGTGTAGGGGAGAGGGGAATCACTTTAATTCATTGAGAAACGGAGCCTTTAGTAATGCTCATTCTATCTCTAATTTGCCCCTGTTTCTAGGGTGTACTCCTCCAGAGATTTCAGCTGAAAACCTGCTGTCTATTGGGTTCCTTGCCCTAACTTTTTTGCCTTAGCTCTGTGAGGTGACTAAAAACTCCATTCTGCTTGTACTTCACCGAAGAGGAAATTTTATGGCCAGTAAACATAAAGAGAAAATGCTAACCTCACTAATACTTGCCCTAGTGGCTTAGCAGTAAAGAATCCACCTGAAATGCAGGAGTCGCAGAAGACACAGTTCTGTCCCTGGGTCGGGAAAATCCGCTGGAGCAGGGCATGGCAACCCACTACAGTGTTCTTGCCTGGAGAATCCCATGGACAGAGGAGCCTAGTGGGCTACAGTCCATAGAGTTGCAAACAATCAGACACAGCTATAGTGACTTAAACACACACCATGCGTGCCACAAGTTATATTTTGAAATAACATTTTCTATGCCTCAGAGTGACAATGATTAAAATGTCTTAGAACACCAACAGTTGGCTCAAAATGTGGAGAAATTATAGCACTGCTATACCTTCCTCTCAGGACTATAAATTGGTACTTAAGCTTCAGAGAGTATTTTAGCAAAATCGATTAGCATGCATTCCAGCAATTCCACTTCTAGATAAATACCCTAGAGTAACTGTTCTTACTTTCACTATATGCTTTTAAAGTCATGAAGCTTTATTTAAAAAAATTAAAAACAAAACAAAAAAAAAAAAAACCAATCCAGGCCCAACTGAAAATTGCTCTGAGATAGAGCTTGAGAACTAAAGAAAATTTTTTTAAGCTTTATAGCTTAATTATACAATCAGCATTGAAAGAACTAAGAAAAATTTGTACTGTTCACAAGAAGACACATAGAAAAATGTTTAATAGAATTATGGAAATAGAAAATAGCCTAAATACTTACACAGGCTGGAAGGAAAGATGAATAAGTGGTATTTTTGATCAATGGAATACTATTTAACAGTGAAAGTAACTAGTAATTCTATAAGTATCAAATCAATGTGGATAAATATCATAAACATAGAGTTGAGCAGAATAGAGAAAGTTTCAGAAGAATACACATAGCATAACACCATTTGTATAAAGTTAAAATCATGTTAAACAGTACTATACATTGTTTATGGATGCATACCTATGTAGTACAGGTGTAAAGGAATGCATGGATATGCTAAGTTCTAAATTCAGGATACTGCTTACATTGAGAAGAAGGCCAGGAAGGACAAGGAGTGACATCAGATTATGGTAATAAGATTTCAGTTGAATAGCCAATGTTTTATTTCTTAAACGTGATCATAGATAGGTTTATAAGTTATTTTAATCCTTTTGTATTTGTGTAAATATAGAATTTTTCGTCAAAAATATATTGGTGGGCATTTAAAATGGGAGAATTTGTAAAATCTTGAGTTTTGGCTTACTGACTTTTTTCAGTTAAATAATATGACAGAATTTCTAGTATCTTATTTGTGATTTATATTTCTTCCGTTTTCTTTAGCCTTTTAAAAGGAAATTGCTTATGATAATCTCTCAGAAAGATACGTTCCATTCCTTTTTTCAACACTTCAGCTACAACCACATGATGGAGAAAATTAAGAGTTATGTGAACTGTGTGCTAAATGAAAAATCATCAACGTTTCTAATGAAGGTATGCGTATTTCAGAGGAGCTCTAAACATAGACTTACACTGTTACAATAAAAGAGAATATTTGAAATAGAAATCCTTAAAAACTAATCAGAATTTTACTTAGTGATTTTATAGAATAGTGTGGTGAAATGTTACAGTTAGTGCATCTAAAAGAAAGTTTATTTCTGATCTATGTAGTGTTTTCAACCTTTCAAAGTAAGATTTGAGGAAATTTTTCACAATAAAAAGTTGAGGGGAAAACTTACCAAAATGAAATGAGAAATATGTGAAAAAGAAATTAATTTAATTAAATTTAAAAGAAAATTTTAGCATATTTTTGGGAAAAGTCAAGTTGGACCAAAGAAGGGCTACTACAGAAATTTTTTTAATCACATTTTATCCTGTCTTAGGCCCAAAAAGTTTTAATATGTTGTACATATGTCATACATATTTTTTTTTAAGTAACCTTTTATCTTAAAATTGTCTATAGGGACTTCCCTGGTGATCCAGTGGCTAAGGCTCTGCACTCCCAAAGTAGGAGGACCAGGGTTCAATCCCTGGTCAGGGAACTAGATCCCACAGGCCACAACTAAAGATCCCACATGCCTCAACTAAGACCCAGCACACTCAAAGGGGGAAAAAATTTTCTGCAGCGTATTGTATGTACCAAGTACATTTACAAGGAAAGCCCTTCTCCGTAATGCTTATAAAGCAAGCAGGTGGCTGACAGTCACGTCACAGTACTTGGGGAAGTAATGCACTGCCCTTTGTTGGTCTGTGAAGAGATACTTCTGTTATGACTATCAAATAACTAGAAGGCTTGATTTAATACTATTTGTTTTTAATGGCTTATTGCATTCCTTCCTCTCCCACATCCCCATTTTTTTAAGGCAGCAACAAAAGTAGTGGAAACTAAAAGAGCAAGAACAACATATTCTGAAGATAAACCTAATGGCAAAGATGTTGAATTGGCAACTGAAACTAATTTGGATACAGGACAAAGGTTTGTAAATTCATTAGTACATTTTTGTCTTACGAATATAATAGCTATGTGAAAGGGATGATAGTGAGATGTTGTTAATAAAAATAATTCTTGAGCAGTAGGTGTATTGTCTTACTGATGACTAACATTTGTATATTTGGAAGTACTGTAGAGTTACATCATGGCTTATGCAAATTCTGTTGCAAATGCTAACCAAGAGTACAGAGAAAACAGTACTGTGTAGATAGTGTGGTATCACTTACTGTTCTCAGGGAACATGAGCTCCAGAACAGTATTGAGGCTGGAAGCCTGAATCATCTGGGTCCCTTAGTTCTCAAATCCTACATGCCTTCATGTGACTGTTGCACTGGGGGTTATTCTGATCTGTTAAAATACTGTTCATCTTCTCTGTGCATGATGCGTGCTCAGTCGCCTCAGTGGTGTCCAACTCTTTGCGACCCTGTAGACTAGCCCACCAGGCTCCTCTGTCCATGGGATTCCCAGGCAAGAATACTGGAGTAGGTTGCCGTGCCCTCCTCCAGGGGATCTTCCCATCTCAGGGATCGAACCCACCTCTCCTGTGTCTCCTGCATTGGCAAGCAGATTCTCTACCACTGAGCTGCCTGGGAAGCCCCTCGTTTTGTCCAAGGACAAGCTAATTCTACATCTGGTGGACAAGTGCAGACACTGATTTGCTCCAGTGTTGGAAGGAAGCAGGCTGTGTCATTCCTACATATTGAGAGAAAAAATTCAGTTTCTAAAATTATTTCTTCTTTAGGGATTTTCAAGGGTAATTTTTGCAGAATTGACTTTTACGTTTTGCTTTGGCTTGAGAAACTAACTCTATTGACGACAATAAAATCTACCATTATAAAGATCTTTTATATTGAACCTGTAGTCCGTTCCTTCTCTTCATCCACCCTTAAACCAAGGCCAAATAGTCAAATCCTTGTGGTCTCTGTGTGGATGTATTTGGCAGTGGACGTAGTATTACTCTCGTCTCAGGACCATGGTTTAAGTGCTGTGAGCCCCCATCTTAACTACTGATTTAGAGGTGGGAGTTGGAGTCTGAATTGCATGGATGTGGCATTGGTCACACCTCAGGACTGACCTCAGTCTTAAAGTTCTTGTTGTCCCTGCCTGTCAAAACATGATCTGCTCCTCACTGCTCCATTGAAGTCTTGTTTCTCATTGACTCTTTTCTAAGACCCATTTTGAGAAGCAGGGATTTCACTTTTATTGGCTTGGTTATTTCATTTTGTTTAGAAAATCAAAGTTTAGTAATACTAAGACCTAATAAATTCTGTGGCCCAGACTTCTTGCCCTCTATAGTACTGCTTTAAAGTAAAATAAAATTAGAGCTTATCATGATTCTTGCACATAATGAATATTTCCTGTATAGTGTCTTTTTTTTTTTTTTTTTACTGTTTTGCTTTTTTTTTTTTTTTTTTTAATTTTAAAATCTTTAATTCTTACATGCATTCCCAAACATGAACCCCCCTCCCTCCTCCCTCCCTATAACATCTTTCTGGGTCATCCCCATGCACCAGCCCCAAGCATGCTGCATCCTGCGTTAGACATAGACTGGCGATTCAATTCACATGATAGTATACATGTTAGAATGTCATTCTCCCAAATCATCCCACCCTCTCCTCTCCTCTCCCTCTGAGTCCAAAAGTCCGTTATACACATCTGTGTCTCTTTCCTGTCTTGCATACAGGGTCGTCATTGCCATCTTCCTAAATTCCATATATGTGTTAGTATACTGTATTGGTGTTTTTCTTTCTGGCTTACTTCACTCTGTATAATCGGCTCCAGTTTCATCCATCTCATCAGAACTGATTCAAATGAATTCTTTTTAACCGCTGAGTAATACTCCATTGTGTATATGTACCACAGCTTTCTTATCCATTCATCTGCTGATGGACATCTAGGTTGTTTCCATGTCCTGGCTATTATAAACAGTGCTGCGATGAACATTGGGGTACATGTGTCTCTTTCAATTCTGGTTTCCTCGGTGTGTATGCCCAGAAGTGGGATTGCTGGGTCATAAGGTAGTTCTATTTGCAATTTTTAAGGAATCTCCACACTGTTCTCCATAGTGGCTGTACTAGTTTGCATTCCCACCAACTGTGTAGGAGGGTTCCCTTTTTCTCCACACCCTCTCCAGCATTTATTGCTTGCAGATTTTTGGATCGCAGCCATTCTGACTGGTGTGAAGTGGTACCTCATTGTGGTTTTGATTTGCATTTCTCTAATAATGAGTGATGTTGAGCATCTTTTCATGTGTTTGTTAGCCATCCGTATGTCTTCTTTGGAGAAATGTCTATTTAGTAAAAATATGGAACGCTTCACGAATTTGCGTGTCATCCTTGCACAGGGGCCATGCTAATCTTCTCTGTATCGTTCCAATTTTAGTATATGTGCTGCCAAAGCGAGCACCTATATAGTGTCTTAATATAGTGCCACCACTTATTTCAGATGCCCTTCTAAGTATGCAGTTCAGTCACTGTGTAAAACAGTTCTTGTCTCTCTGTACCCTGACTCTCCTCCTTCCCCTCACACATCCAGTTATCTCTCCAAGTGTTATAACTTCCATCTGAGAAATGCTTCTCTAATCCATTCATAGCCTAGATTATTACTTAGCTTTGTGCCACAAAAATCCATCCTTGACATGACTTCCAGAGTTAGCTTTCCATTAAAATAAATCCATTTAACTCACTTCCCAGCTTAATAACCTCTCTTAGCTTTCTGTTTCTTATTAAATGGATTAGATTTTATTGCATGGGTTACAAAGCATTACATAGGCCCTTTCTGGTTTTTTGTTTGTTTATTTGTTTCCATATACACCTTGTCCCTAAGCATTAACCCCTTCCTGCCCACATACATGGGAGAGGGCAATGGCAACCCACTCCAGTGCTCTTGCCTGGCAAGTCCCGTGGACGGAGGAGCCTGGTGGGCTGCAGTCCATGGGGTCGCTAGGAGTCGGACACGACTGAGCGACTTCACTTTCACTTTTCACTTTCATGCATTGGAGAAGGAAATGGCAACCCACTCCAGTGTTCTTACCTGGAGAATCCCAGGGACGGGAGAGCCTGGTGGGCTGCTGTCTGTGGGTCGCACAGAGTCGGACACGATTGAAGTGACTTAGCAGCAGCAACAGTAGCACAGAATTTCTTTCCAGAGATAACTTTTTATAAATTGAAATTTGACTTGACTATGTGGAAAGTACTATCCTTATGAACAATTTCTTATGTTTGCATTCTTACAAATGTTTTCTTCTTTTAAAGTGTTAGTGACAAACAGTCTGCGGTAACTGAATCCTCAGGGGATACAGTATCCTTATTGAGGTGAAGTAAATTTGACGTTTTTCTTCTCTGTTTTTCGAATCTTTGAAGCAATTCATGCAAACTTAGGTAGATTATAATAGCTGCATGCAAACGCTATGATTTGAAGAATGTCACAAAGTTTTAACTTACCTCAACAGATATTAAGACCCTTGAAATGGCAAACTGTGGAGACCTGCCTCTTTAGATCCTGGCTTGTTTGACATTGTTTCTGCAAGGAGCACACAAGCAGGGAGTCCTTGAATTTAAAGCAGATAATTAGTAAACTTGATTCTATCAGAAACAAGGGCATGATGCTAGGGCAGGAAAGGGATAGAGGTTACATTTCTGATAATGTCCCAAATCCTGATTTTAAGAAGTTATTTTAAAAACTCTTTAATCTGCTAGAAATTTTATAACACACAGTGTAGCATATTCAGAGAGCATAAAGTCAATATGAGTGATTGCCAAGCAGTTGGGATGCTAAGTGGAACCTTGGAAGGGGGTGGCTGATTTGGTGTGGAGGAGGTCACTGGAGATGAGGAATTAAGGGGCCAGGATGTTATTTGGTTTATTCATGTAAACATGGAAATAATTCATGATAATGGCAACACTCAGAAAAAGATCTGTGAATGATGGGAAGTGCTTTGGAAGGATAACAAATGATTATGGAAAACAGTAAATGGCAATATGCCTCAATGGCATGAATCCTCAAAGGCTGAGGTTTCTATGGAAACAGGATCCTGAAAGTGACATGAGGAAACAGGAAGTATAGAGACCCACCCGCGAAACCCTCTGATTCACGGAATGTAGAAGATGAAGCTAATCTCTACTGGAGGCCACGAACAGAAATGCTGTACCCAGGGGAGAGCTAAACTTTAGACAAGGCATAGAAGTTGAGACTGGCATTCCAGAGCACACAGAAAATTTGAGAAGGAAGGGAAAACATTTGTGGTTGCATTAGCATTTACAGGGTTAAAAGTATAGATTTTAGGTGATAATAAAAGAGCTGCCTAAGCTTAAGTGAACTTTTTTCCCCTCTCATTTTAGTTTGCCCCTTTATAAATTGTAATAATACAATCTTTGCAGAATTGTCCAAATTTTCTGCCGCTTCCTATATTTCCAAACAATCTTACCTTTCCAAAAAGCCCTTTTTCAGAATCTATAATCGTGATATCTACCATCATGTATAAAAGAATTTTGAAATTTCTCCAATTGAAAGGCCAGAAGGATCTTGATTTCTGAGTAAATGAAGTAGAGAAAATAAGTGATGGGAGAGCAGAAAGTCTTGACAACAAAAATCTTAGAGACCAAAGGTTAAGATGGGGTACTGAGCAAGGGGAACACCAAAGGAAACAGGCCAAAGTAGAAGCAGGTCCTAGACAGAGATTGAGGCAAATCCTCTACCTTTTCCCATAGCCTTTCTAGTCTTTGCAGAGCAAATCACAAGCTTTTGTGTTTCATTTAGGTCTCACAAAAATCTCTTCTTATCTAAGTTGAAACGTGGAAACCAACAACAAGATTTTAATAAGAAAGAGGAAAGAGTGGAAACTTCTCAAAGTAAGTACACTTATTACAGGTTTAGGAGTGGAGAATTGATACTTCCTTGAGAGCAGTCCAACCCTTGACCTAACACCTCAACACGCAGACATACTTCAGAAAAGGAAAACACAAAAGGATTAAATCCCTTGGGTTCATAGAGTTAATTAGAGGTGGTGCTTAATTTAGAAAGTTAGAGTTGGTGCTTGGTATTTATGGTAATATTCTGTAAAGTCACCCTGAACACTTAGTGAATACTAAACACTTACAGAGGAGTACAGTGTTAGGTTCTTTTGAGTCTCTGGTGACAACGTTTTGGTCAACTGTTCAAAATATAACTTTGTTCTGTGTTTTTGTTGAAAGACACCTATTTAGTGTATATTACTGACTCATTACTGGAGAAGGAAATGGCAGCCCACTCCAGTATTCTTGCCTGGAGAATCCCTTGGGCAGAGGAGCCTGGCAGGCTATAGTCCATTAGCCTGCAAGAGTCAGGCTCACAAGAGTCAGACACGACTTAACAACTAAACCACCACCACCATTGATTCATTAACATTGAACCCACGGCCAACAGCCCTGTAACTCATGCCTAAATGATGCTTATCTAACACACATACTTTTTTCTATAAGGAATATCATACATAGCCTTCTTGCACTTGGGAACCCTAGATAGCACTTCCACAATACACTTGGGAACCATTTTAAACAGCAAAATTACCTCCTGAAAGCCCAAAAATACAGCACTAAATAGACTGTAAAAAGAATTATTTCTAGTGTGGGAACTGAAATAGGAAGACAGAGCTTCACCTCGTTTAACCTCAGCTGAGAACATGACTCAGATATTTTGCTACCCTGTGCATGTCCACAAAAGCACTGCAATTTTTGATTTTTGATTTACAGCTTTCAACAGGTAGGTGAATTTTCAAATACCAGAATCCATGACTGTTATGAGGATGGCTATATATAGAATCTAACTACTCTACTCATTGCATTTAGAGTTTATTATCCTTATAAAAAACATTGCTAGATTAAAAAAACAACCAAAAAAATCTTTAAAGCAGTCCATAATTATTTTCAATTAGAATTTGATTGTAAATTCCTCCTTGATATGCATTCATTCAAAAAATGTTTATTGAACCTATTGTGTTCTAATACAAAGATTTTTAAATCTTTTTGACTCAAATCTAAATACTTAATGATCAATATAAAAATAATAGATGTACCACCTTGATGCCAGGTACATGGTAGACCTGCAGTAAAACTTTTAAAAAAATTTTATTGATGTATAATTGATTTACAGTGTTGTGTTAGTATCAGGTGTACAGCATATTGAATCTATTTTACAAATACATGTGTACACTAGGCCATTGCAGAGCACTGAGTAGAGCTCCCTGTGCAATATATGCAGTAAATACTAATTGAATAAATTTATTCATAGCAGACGGCCAATGATAGGACAAAGAAATACTTGCTTCATGTTGGTGAAGTTCCTAGGAATGACTAGGAATCAAAACTTTACTTTCAGGGTATGTGGTGCCAAAGCGAGCACTGGAGTCCTAATCCTAAACTAAAATAATTGGAGGGTTTTTCCTGGACTTTTAATTTCATAATACAAAGTTCAGAGAAATGGAAGTATACACTTTTCTACACTGTTGTTGATCAGTAATTAGACTGATGAAAACTATAATCTTTTTGTAGAGTGGTTTGGCAGTGACTGGATGTTAAACAGGTAATCCTATGAGTTTTAGTACATTTCTTAACTTTTTGTTAGCTGTTAGTAATACATACGTGTGTGTGTGCGCATGTGTGCACATGCTTAGTCCGTTAGTCATGTCTGACTCTTTACTACCTCACTATCCATAAAAGTTTTCAGGCAAGAATACAGGAGTGGGTTGTCATTTCCTCCTCTGGGGGATCTTCCTGACCCAGGGATCCAACCCACGTCTGTTGCATCTCTTGCATCACTGAGTTCCATGCCAAAAAATTTCACCAGTATTCAGTGAAATGATGAATATTTGAATTAGAAGCTTTTTACCCATAAACTCACTTATTCCTCAAAACAATCTGAATCAGTGCATTTGTTTTTTAATCACCCCCGTTTTAAAGATGAGAAAGCCAAGACAAAAAGAGGTTAAGTGTAGAAAGCCCTTGGTCATATAGATCATGAACAGAACCAAAGCCACAATAACATTTCTGACTTTTTAGAGCCCATGACCTTAAATGCTGAGATAGATAAACTGCCTCAAGGGACGGATAGAATCGAAGCAAATAAAAATTTAGTAAAAAGTGATGAGGTTATATATGTACTTAAAAGTATATTTACATTTAATTTTTAAGAGGTGAAACTGAACGATTCAATGAAGTTCATATAAATGCTATCTCATAAGAAATATATCAATAAACTATGATTCCTTCAAAATGAAGAATAAATAGTAATAAATGCTTTGATAGGGTGGGTCAGATTGCCCCTATAACAGTAAATATAAACTTCAGACCACTGATGATTTCAACTGTAATGGGTGAGATTAGCAAAAAATAATAAAAGATTTGACCAAATATAGTATTCTTTGGAAATACTTTTCCTCACAACTTTACAGATTTTGTTTCTCTATTTTCTAACTTGATGAGTGTTGCTATGGACAGTCTTGATACCAACTTGACTCTCCTCCCTTTGTATATGAGTGGCTTTTTCTTCGTAGATGCCCAGTTTTTCTAATTTGTGCGTTTAATGCTATAAATTCTCCTTTTATTACTGCCTTAGTTTCATCCCTATATAGTATATTTTTATTTTCATCAAAATATATTTTTTATTTCCCTTGACACTTTTCTCTTTGATCATCTGGACTATTAAGAAGCTGTTTGTTAAAGTTTCAGATATTTAAAGATAATGATTTACAGTTAATTTTGTTCCAGCCTGAAGGTATACTTTGTAGGGTTTCTTTTTCTTTTTTAAGACTAGCTTTATGTCCTAGAATATGGTCTATCTTGGTGACTGTTGATATATACTTAAGAATGTGAATTCTGCTGTCGTTGAGTATACAGTGTTACAAATGTCGATTAGGTCAAATTGATTCATGCTTATTTTTTGTCTTCTTGTTCTACTAATTACTGAGAGAAAGTAGTATTGAAGTCTCCAGCTATGATTATGAATTTCTCTTCATTGTTAATCTGTTAATTTATTTTTGCCTTTTTAGTCCTCTAGCACCTGTTTGAACAATTCACAATATGAAAATCTCTGTTCATAACTGGTGTGGTTTCCATTAGCGTTACCAACACATATGGTCTCCCCCTGCAGTGATACCATATCGTCTCTATTACTGTAGTTTAGAAATAACTCAGTATGTAACAGAGTAATTTCCTTCATTATCCTCTTATTCCTTAGGAACATCTTAAGTGTTCTTGGTGTTTTGGTCTTCCATATTGTCAGAGGTGGGAGGAAACTTCATAAAAGATTGCAAGCAGTGAAGCTGCTACCACTCCGTAGGTGCCACAACGTGTACAAGACTTAATGGGTCGGAACAGGACAGTTTGCTATACAGTACAGCAGATTATGTATGGCAACAGCGTAGTTGTGCTGGTTTCCCTCCCTCGCCAGGTCCCAAAGACAGCATAATGCACCCAGGTGGACGCTGCACAGGCAGTAGGTTGTACTGCAAAGAGGAACTTGGGGCCAAGGGTACTTTTTGAGTAAGCAACAAGCAAATAATCCAGTTCCCTTCTCCAAGGGAGAGTAGTTACATGGTGGTCAGCCTGTAGTTCCAGTGACCTATTTAGGTACCTGACTAACTGCAGAAACTATTTAGTAAAATCTTAGCAAGAACTACAGGAATGCTCAGAGCTTATGAATAATTACCTGTCCTAAGACATAATTTTAGAATAATCTTGTTAAGTTCTACAAAGAACCCTATTGAAATTTTATTTGAAATTACATTGTAATAGATAATTTTGGAGAGAGCTGACACATTTATATTGTCTTCCTTCCCTGGTGGTGCAGAGGTTAAAGCGTCTCTTTGCAACATGGGAGACCTGGGTTTGATCCCTGGGTCGGGAAGAACCTCTGGAGAAGGAAATGGCAACCCACTCCAGTATTCTTGCCTGGAGAATCCCATGGACGGAGGAGCTTGGTGGGCTACAGTCCATGGGTCGCAAAGAGTTGGACACAACTGAGCGACTTCACTTTCCTATGCACAAAAGCATTTCTCTATTTAGATTGTCTTATGTATATTTTTCTTACAGCATGTATGTGTGTATACACACACTTACAAATATAGTAAAACTTTATAATTTACTGCATGTGGATGTTAACTACTTTTGCTAGATTTATCCCTAAGCATGTTTTATATTTTGTTACTATTGTAAATATTATCTTTTGATTATTTAAATATTTTAACTGTTGCTAATGTACAGAAATACTGTTGAGTTCTGTTTATTGATCTTGTATGGAACCATCTTGCTAAATCCTTTTTAAATTCTATGTGTAGATTCTTTTAGGTTTCTGTACAGTACAGTAGGGATGAGGGGCTCCAACTCTTTGCAGTCAACACATACTGCTATCTCTGCCTCAGAAACAAAGGGATTGATAAGTGACTTACCTGAGGGTAGGCAGCTGAAACAGATGGCATAAAATCAGAACTCAAACCCTAGTTCTTTTGATTCCACATATTGTCATATCTAATGGGACAAACTTTTATGCACATTTTAAAAGATTTGTAAAATGAAAACATAGCTACTATATTTATTTTTAAAAATCTGTATAAGTGAACCTGTGTAGTTGAAAACCACATCATTCAAGGATCAACTATATATATACAATTTTCTTTCAATAATGACCATTCTATTTCTTTTCAGTTGCATATACATTTATTTATCTTACTAAACTGTAAATAAGAGAGAAATATTTATTTCTTACACTGTGTCAGATATTCCATAAACATTATTTTAAGAAACTACCATGATCCTATAAGGTAAATATTCCTTTTTTTTAGCAGATGATGAAAAGACAGGTATTTGGAGGTGAAATGGCTTGTTCAAAGGCATGAAAGAATCAAGATTCAAAGCACATCTCCTCTGATTTTTTTTTTCATTCTTTTTTTTTTTTTTTTGCAGCTCTGTAACTGACAATCAGCAGTTAGTCCTCATTCACACTATCTAGATTTTTTTTAAGTGGTGGTAGTTAAATCGATAATGAATATATAAATCTTCCTTGATGAATCCTCATTACATTTTCTGAGACAATTGCGCACAGCTAGATGCAGTGTGAGACATTCCTTATTTTTTGGCCCAGACAGTTTTGTTGAGCCCAGTGCCAGTGCATGCATATGGAGTTCTCATCTCCTTCATGGCATGTTTCCAGATCTCTCTGAGTGCCAGAGGGACTTCTTTCTTTCTTTTTGGCTGCACTGGGTCTTTGTTACTGTGTGCAGGCTTCAGGGCAACTCTAGTTGTGGGGTGTGGGCTTCTCACTGCTGTGGCTTCTCTGATTGCAGAGCCTGGGCTCTGGGCACCTGGGCTTAGCTGCCCACAGCATATGGGGTCCTCCTGGAGCAAGAATTGAACCCTGTGTCTCCTGCATTGGCACATAAATCCTCAACCACTGGACTACCAGGGAAGCCCCCACAGGCACTTCTTGAAACCTACTCCATTGATATGTTTGTGGATGTTGATGGTGTCATCTCTGATTACTATCTCATTGATGGCAGAGTGCCCCTTCTCACCACCCTCTGCAGGAGCGACTCTGCCAAGCCCTTGCTGGAAAGGAAACACATGCCCCCTGATTTTCAAAGGCTGATTTTTGCATTTATACCATACTGCTTCCAGATTCAAAGGAAAAAGAGTAAACAGGTTTTTTTTAAATAGCTATAAAATAAATAGGGATTTCATGATAACCTTTAAAAATACAATTCTTTTAATGTAGGACAGTTTTTGATGACAGTGTTTCTGCTTTTAGGTGGAAGAAAGAAAAAGAACAGTAGACGAGCCACTGAAAGTAAGAGAATACGTATTTTAAAAAGTCAGCCTGTAACTCCTGAAAAGCATCGGTCTAGGAAAAAACAGGTACTTGTTTATTTTAATTTGATAGTGCTTAATGTATATTAAAGTCATAAGGAGTAGTTGTGACTATTTCACATTATTTCTTTCTGTTCAACTCTAAAAAATCTTGAGAATAAAATGTTTCTTCTTTGCCGTCTTAGATAAATTGATCAAATTGCCTGTTCAGAGTTCACTCACATTTTAAAGATAATCTTGGGTATTAATGACATTTATTTAGAATTATCCATCCTACAGTCCATTCATCAGATATAGGGTAAAACTTAAATCCCCATGATAAACTTATTTTCATATCTTCCTAACATAGGTTCAGTTTAAATAATATTTTTGTGTGCTTTAAAAAAGGAGATACCATTTGACATAGAATTTTTCTATTAAGAAAGCTGAGTCAGTTTTAGGGCTCACTCATTTGTTTTTCCTCTCGGTGATTATAGTCCTATGCTATCTCTAGTTGCTAAAGCCATTGTTTACTGTTTTATCTGGTTTTCTAGTTCTTTACAGTAAATGAGTAAATTATTTAAGATGATTTTCTTTTTTGATAAGCTATTTGCAAATGGTTCATTGTTGATATGTTGGGGTAGGATCAAGTTCTGGACTCTCCAGGTTGGTCTAAAATCCAGAAGTCTCTGCCTTATATATTTGTCTTTTCTTGTGGTTCTTCTGATAACAGTTCTAAATGGAATTATAGATGTTACTTAGTGATATACATCAAGAAAATGGTTTCTCTTTTTTATATGTTTGAAACAACATGTGGGATATCAACTGCACAATTAAATATAGGTGATATTGTCTATCACTATTTATTACACCAAAAATTCTGTGTCTGGTTTTATTTTTAGCTTTCTACTGTTGGTGTTTTGGTGGGATAACTTGTTAGACGAGCAACCAATTTTATTTTATTTTGTATTGACATTTGGATTCTTTAAAAATTTTGATTGCAATAGTCTTGCACAGTTTCTTGGACAGTTTCTTTCTCCTGCATTTGTATGTTAAACAAACAAAGGTATTTTTGCCTGCCTTATCACAATTTAAAAAGAGGCCTTCCTTTGTAAATTTATTCAGAA
This sequence comes from Ovis aries, assembly GCF_016772045.2. Classification (NCBI taxonomy): domain Eukaryota; kingdom Metazoa; phylum Chordata; class Mammalia; order Artiodactyla; family Bovidae; genus Ovis; species Ovis aries. The sequence continues at coordinate 49,385,123 of NC_056062.1, forward strand.
GAAAAGTAAGTGGCTTTCAACAATAAAGACTTTTTTCCCATGGATGGTATGTCATGGGAATTATTATACAGTATTTTTAAATTATAAATGATATCACTGTTTAATATACATCATCTGTTTTATTTTAAAACATGTCTACACTACATTGAGCACCAACATACAGGTAGGTATGACCAGGAAACAAACTCACAGTCCTGTCTCAGCAGGCAGTGAGTTCAGTCTATGTCTTGAGGTCGACTATTATTTTTCATAGTAAGAGAAAAAATATAGGAAAGATGAAAAGAACATTATTCCCAACTCCTGTTGAGGAATCTGAATGATGAACTGGAAGGATATTTCAGTTTATAAAGCTCTTCCAAAGCCCCTTCTGTCAATCAGTTGATGTTTAAATATGGACCCCAGGGTGGTAGACCAGCTGGACTTGAGCAGCACAAGGGCACACTGTTTAAAGTAACATCCACATGTTACTGCAAACAGTGGGAGGAATGGACTGTGCTTTCAGACTGATAGTTTACTCTTTCCTGTTTTATGAACCCATAAAATTTAGAGGATATCAAAACTGAACCACCACAATCATGACACAGCATCTGCTCAGTATAAAAACTTTGTTTAGGGGGAAAAATCCAGTTGGCCCTTGGGAAAAAATGTCCTGCGTTGGATGGTACAAATACATAATACTCAGTTATGAACCCACAAGAATATGTGCTTTATAATGAAGACTAGAAATCAGATCTCTAAATCCAGCTGCTTTTTTAAAATTAGTATTTTATATGAGTATGTTTGCCTCCCATATCTTTCCTCTGAGGCAGAAAGGAAACGGGTAGAAAACTGGTAGGTTCTATTCTCAGAGACACACACAAGGTTTCTTTCTGGTTGGGGACTACTGTGGTTCTCAGTTTTCTAGAACAGTTGAGCCTCTGGCAGCTTCCTCAGCATCATGGTCTGAGATCTCCATATTCCTGAACAAAGCCAATTTGAAGGTTTTGTGTCATGGGAGAGAGAGGTCACCACTTTAGCTCTGGCTTTCTCTCATCTGAGAGAAATACAGGGGGTAGGTAGGAGTAGACCTTTGAGTCATCAAGTCATCGCTGGAGAATACAGTAGAGCAAGCCTATAGCTTCCCTGGTGGCCTTGTAAGGAACAATCCCTTCTCCAAAATATAGACTTATTGTTTATCAGATAAAATAGATGCCTTTGAAATGATTTACATGGACCAGTGGAAGATAGTTGCTCATTACATATTTCGAAGTTTTGATTTTTGACTTGATTATTCACACCAAATCAGGCTTTAAAAATAGACCAAACTAGGCTAGAATGTCTACATTTCAACAGATAAGAAAGTACATAATGCCTGTGCCATTTACTGACATAGCGCTAGATCCAAGGACTCTGTTGGTGTAAATAAACGATACCATTTCTAAAGCATTGGGGTTTTTTTCTAAAAGGCATTAAAAATGATATGCTATTTAAAAATATAAGTTGTATAACTTTTTAGCCTTAAGGAAAGAAAAGATTGGTGCATTTTAATTTGTCCCATGCTGTCTATATCTTGAGTTATAGGCATGGCTAGATTTAATTTTATTTTGCTCAAGAAGAACAAAAGACAAAAGAGAATAGTTCCAAGGGGACAGTTTTTGCTTTTGTCCTGAAATACATTATCTTAAACTCCTAATTAACCATGAGTCATTATGAAGGGAATCTAGTATAACAGATCACCTGTACAATACAAAGAAATGAAATTTTGAGTTTTAAGCAAAAAAGTAGACTTATGAAATTGTGCTGTCCTCATATTTTCTTTCTAATCTTAACACTGATAAGTCCATTGTGTCACTTATTCAGTTCCATCTATGAACAATAGAGGTTGACCTCTTTAAGTTTTCTAAACTTTCATTTTTGTTTTTGGCTACACTGTGTAGCTTGCGTAATCCTAGTTTCCCAACCAGGGCTGGAAGAGTATAGTTTCTGTTTGCTATATGATTACTGATATATTCCATATGGTGTTTTTTAAGACTCTTTCCCCTTTAAATCATAGATGAAAGTAAGCAAGGGCTATTAAAAAAAAAGCATTCAGATCAAACAATATAAGCCATAATCATGAAGTAACAATAATATATCAAGTTATAGTTGCTCGTTTTCAATAGAAGAAAAAAATTAAATGTTTAATGTTAAACATTGTGGTTTTCAGTTAACTTTTACTGACAAAATTATAACTTCTAGATCAGAGGTTGACAAACTTTCTATAAAGGGCTAGGCAGTGAGCCATATACAGTTTCTGTCGCATATTCTTTTTATTGAAAACTACTTTTTAAAATGTAAAAACCATCGTTTAGCTCCTGTGCTATACCGGGGACAGTTGCCTGCCTAACCCTTGCTGAATATGATCCACTGGAAATACCATTTAAACTTTGGTTGCACTCAGGAACCTAAATAGTATTCAAGCAGAGGTTGTTATTTCTTCAGAGAAACAGGCTTTTGTATTTAATCAGATATCATCTGTGCTCTCTATTAAATATTACTGAGATTAAAACAAGGAAATGGTGCTATGTATATTAGATTTGCATAAATCAAAGGCTACTTTTTAAAACAGAGTAAACGTGTGGCAGCTTCTTACACAACAAAAATTCTTAACTTGAAGGACCATAGAATTGATAAGTTTTCTTAAGGGGATTCTAAATGGCTCCTGAAATTTTGTGTAAAATGTTATGTACCTTCACTTGTCTGCAAAATGGATCCATAGCTTTCATCACATTCTCAAAGATTTACGTGAACCCAGAGATTAATCAATAAGTACATCCCTCTCCCCTTTAAACTCCTTACTGCACACATGCAGAATTTATATCTCCTTTGGTTTTGTGTCAGTTAGTAATGAGCAGTGTGGTGAGGCTTTTAGGAGTGGTGACTGGTGAGGGAAGTGGGCTGGCTTGTCAGGACAGACGGTCATAGGGCAGATGTCAGTCTTTGTCTAGAGGGTGAGTAGTCTTACACTTGTAGGCAGCATCATTGCTGATAGGCGACAGCTCAAACAAACTTCTGCAGGAGGTATAATGATACTGCCAGTTTTATGGCATTGAGTCGTACACAAGATAATTTTGATCTCATATTTGTCTGCAAGCACCTTGAGTTTCTTTTTGGTGTGTCAGACAGTTGAGCTGGATTCTTTTTTTTTTTCTCTCTTTTTTTTTAATTGCCATCTTGTTATTGTTCAGTCATTAAGTCATGTGCAGCTCTTTGTGACCCCATGCACTGCAGCACAGCAGTCTTCCTGGCCTTCACTATCTCCCAGAGTTTGCGCAGACCATGTCTATTGAGTCAGTGATGCCATCCAACCATCTCATCCTCTGTCATCCCTTTCTCCTCTTGCCCTCAATCTTTTCCAGCATCAGGGTCTTTTCCAAATGAGTCAGCTCCTCGCATCAAGTGGCCAAAGTTTTGAAGATTTGGCATCAGTCCAATATTCCAGTGAATATTCAGTTGTCATCTTAGCCATTTTAAAGTGTATAGTTCAGTGTCATTAAACACCTCCTGTGCTACCTTACCACCATTCATCCACAGAGCTCTTTTTATCTTACAAAACTGAAACTCTGTACCGATTAAGCAGTAACGGCTCATTCACCCCGCCCCCACAAGCATCTGGCAACCAACTTTCTACTTTCTCTCAATTTGACTATTGTAGGTACCTCATATAAGTGGAAATCTACAGTATTTTTTCTTTTGTATTTGACTCCTTGCACTTAGCATAATGTCCTCATTTACCTTGAGGACAAGATCATTTCCCTTGTATGTGTCAGAATCTTCCTTTTTTAAAGCTAATGATATTGTATTTATATACCACTTTTTGTCTATTATGTGTAATACTGCTATCAACAGGAGTGTGCAAATTTCAAGTCTCTGCACTCAGTTCTTTTGGCTGTATTCAGAAGAATATAGAATTCTACTCACAGGCAGAATTGTTGGGTCACATGATGCCTTTAATTTTCAAGGGACCACCACACTTTTCCCTAGCAGTCACGTAAGTTTTCATTCCCACCAAAAGCACATAAGAGTTCCAGTTTTTCCACATCCTCACCAGCACGTGTTATTTTCTGTATTTGGTTGGTTGTTTCATGGTGTACCTCCTAATGGGTTTGAGGCAATATCTTCTAGGGTTTTGGATTTGCTTTTCTGTAATTATTAAGTGACATTGAGCATGTTTTCAAGTGCTTATTGGCTATTTATATATCTTTTTTGGAGAATTGTCTACTCAAGACCTTTATTCATTTTAAAAATGTATTTATAGTAAAACATAGCATAAAATTTGTCACCTTGTTTTTTAAGTGTATTATTCACTGGCATTAAATGCATTCACATTGTACAACAGCCTCTAGAGCTTTTTCATCTTGTGAAATTGAAACACTATGCTGGTTAGACAGCCCCCTATTTCCCTGCCTCCCGTTCCCGTCAACCATCATTCTACTCTCTGTTTCTGGGAATCTGACTACTGTAGATATCTCACGTAAGTGAAATCATACAGTATTTGCCCTTTCATGACTGATGATGGATAAATTTTTAAACCAAATGTGAGTCAGCTGGGGAAAGCATTCGTAGTTCGGAAACAGTAAATAATCATTCAGATGACCCTATGTATTGCTTCTCAGCATGTCAACAGAAGGAATAGTTAGTTGGTCACCTCTAGCAAATGCCAAGTATCAGTAATCTTTTTCTATGTATAATACTGAATTTGATTTTTTAAATTTTTCAGTCATTTTCTCCAAAAACAAAATACTGTATCTTTAATTAGTTTGTGTTAGTTGTGTTCTCAGAAACCTGTTGGAGAAAGTGAGAAGATTTTAGTCTTACGTGCGTGTGTACTTTGCCCAACATAGAACAGGGTTTTCGCTGAGTTCATTAGGGAAGAATTAAATATTCATAAGTTCTATTTGGCATTATATGAATCCTACACATCTCTAAGGCTTCCCAGGTGGGCACTAGTGGTAAAGAACTCACCTGCCAGTGCTGTAGACACGGGAGACTCGGGTTCAGTCCCTGGGTTGGAAAGATACCCTGGAGGAAGAAAGAATACTGGAGGGAGAAATACTCCAGTATTCTTGCCTGGAGAATTCCGTGGACAGAGGAGCCTGGCCGGCTGCAGTCCATGGGGTCGCAAAGAGTTGGACATGACTGAGTACGCATGAGAGCGAGGAAGAGGGAGACACATCTCTAACCTGTTAACAGGTGTCGAATTTTAAGAGACTTTGTGGGCTAAGTCAGACAAATTGGGTTTGTGTTTAGTTCTCACCCTTTATAGCTGTCTGACTTGGGGCAGCAGAGCCATAGTGTGTCATGCAAAATGAACAGTGATCTAGTCAGGACCCTTGATAATATCACCACCACAAGATCTTACAGAAATATAAGATATGTTCACAGAATTTCTTCCACCGTTAAGAAATTGTAACATATTGGTTTTTTAAAAATTTGTATTTAGATATGTTAAAGAATTGTTTCTGTGAATAACTGCTCTACTTTTTATCCACTTTTGACAGATGTTAACTAGACTTATTGTGATGATCATTTCACAATATGTATGAATACTGGATCATTATGTTGTACACCTGAAACTAATGCTATTTGTCAAGAACTGGTTCTGTGATTAACTATCCTACTTTTCATCAAAAGGCATGGCTTTGGGAAGAAGACAAGAATCTGAGATCTGGTGTGAGGAAATACGGAGAGGGAAATTGGTCAAAAATACTATCACATTATGAATTCAACAACCGAACAAGCGTCATGTTGAAAGACAGATGGAGGACTATGAAGAAGCTAAAACTGATCTGTTCGGACAGTGAAGACTGAGAGTGTTTGCAGAGCTTGATGAGATGACAGTTTAACACTAATCACTGCATGTTGTTTGAAAGTTGGTCAAAATTCTGTTTAAAGCATTACAGTATTTTTTCTGTAGCACAGTCATTCAATATGAGGATTTGTGCTATAAGAGCATTACCATCATTGTATTCTTTAAGAATCTTTTTCCTTTAATAAAAAACATAAATTTTTTGGAACCCTAGTGCTTTCAGTCCTCCTACCTCCAAACCCTATTCCGAAGCCTGATTAGAGGAAAAATATATTGCTGTTAACCTGCTGTATATGTGTGGGCTGACTTCAACTCTGACACTCCTAAAAGTGAAGTTTCTAAATCAGTGAATAAGAGGCCTTTGACATAAGGCGTAATGATTTATGACCTTAATATGTTAATTACTAACACATTTGCTTATAGAATGATAAATGTACAAAGTAATCTATGAGATATACTCAAAATTTCCTTTTAAGTAGTTTCATATAAAGGAAAAAACTTGAAAATGTAATACCCATAGGACAGAGTTTATACTGCTACCAAGAATAGCTTATGTTTCATTTAGGTACATTTGACTTTGGTTCTGGTGTTAAAACTTTGACAGAGATAGTTTAAATAAAGCTTCTTTATAACCTGGTGCTATAAATATCAATTTCTCTGATATTTTCATTTAGTTAGATAAATATCCGGCCTAAATAGCATTCTATAAATGTTTAAATTGGCTTTAAACATAATCATTTTAATGTCTATGATAAATAGTAAATAAACAAGATCCTGCACACCTTATTAGACAACTTTTGAGTTTTTACCAACATGTTCTTTAGAGAATTTTGTCAAAAACTAGAATTATTTAGCATTTTGAGTTATGTATGTTTTATTAATAAGTATGTGAAAATGCTTAAGTATTTGGACAAAAAATTAAATGATTATTTTGTTATTTGTTTTTCTTATTAAAGTTTTATACATTACTTTCTCATTGTTCCTGAGTTTGTGAATTTGTTGTCTTATATGTATAATAAATTAAAATGTGGATAATGTTTCCTGGTTCTGTCTGTCCTGCTGCAGTATGGTTACCATCATTGTGTGTACTGCAGACATTTTGATGATCAGTGCCAAAGCTGATGGCTTTTATTTATGAGCCAAAATAGACCAGTTTGTCAACCTCTTTCCAAATACCCTAAATCATCAAATCTAAACTGATAGGAACTATAAGATGCTCAGTTATTTCATGTGCCACTAAAAAAGATCACTATGAATTATGCTATAATGTGGTGCTTTCTTATTAGAATTTTATTTTTAATTAAAGAACTGTTATAGATTTATGTAAGCATAGATTTTTATTATATAACTTGTGGACACATAGAAAAGTGAAATAAGTTGGGTGGTTGTATTCCTAAATGCTTCCTCATTTTTATCTGAATATTTTGAATTTTTAAACTGAAATTTATTCAGACATCTAGACTCACATACAGTTGTAAGAAATAATAGGTCCTTGTACACTTGCTCCAGCTTCCCCCAGTGTCAGTTAAACCACAGTAAGTCACCATCAGACTATTGATATAAATCATCAGTTTTACCCGGATTTTCCCGGTCTTGTACCCTGTGTGTACGCTGTATGTAATTCCAAACAACTTATCTCTTATATAGGTGCATGTGTCTACCACAGGCAAGATACTCCAACACGGTGAGGATCCCTTATGTTGCCGCTCATCTTTCTCTCCTACATCATTCCTCCAACCCTTGGCAACCACTAATCTGCCCTTCATTTCTAAAACAATCATTAAAAAGGTTACATAGAGAATGACAAAGTGGGAGTTCCAGAGAGGCTTTCCTTTTCTGAAGCAAATATTAAGCTGGCAAAAAAAAAAAACTATTAGAATCAACTTTTTGAAACGAATCTAATAACTTAAACGGGCAGTGCTCAATGAAAAAAGAGCCTGCTAAATTGTAGAGCATTCTGGTGGTTTTCTTTATCCTGCTTGTGGGGACCAGTGATATGTGTTGTCGGGGTGTAATTTCATGATGTGGGAGAGGCCGACACAGATCTTGTGCTCAGGATTGTAGTGGGGTGTTTCCATGTCTGGCAGTTCCCTGAGGGTTCAGAGATTTGCCTATGTTTTGCCCCTTCTGAACTCATGGGCTTTAAAAGTAGTGCCTCCATCTGCCTGGGGTCAAAGACAGCAGACAGATTGGAGAGCCTGGAAAAGAAGGTAGTTCAGTTGCTTAGTAGTGTCCAACTGCGACCCTATCAACTGCAGCATGCCAGGCTTCCCTGTCCATCACCAACTCCTGGAACTTGCTCAAACTCATGTCCATCGAGTTGGTGATGTCATCCAATCATCTCATCCTCTGCCATACCCTTCTGCCTTCAGTCTTTTCCAGCATCAGGGTCTTTTCCAATGAATCAGCTCTTCCCATCAGGTGACCAAAGTATTGGAGCTTCATCTTCAGCATCAGTCCTTCCAATTCAGGACTGATTTCCTTTAGGATGGACTGGTTGGATCTCCTTGCAGTCCGAGGGACTCAAAGAGTCTCTCCAACATCACAGTTCAAAAGCATCAATTCTTTGGCGCTCAGCTTTCTTTATAGAGTCCAACTCTCACATCCATACATGACTGCTGGAAAAACCATAGCTTTGACTAGACGGACCTTTGTTGGAAAAGTAGTGTCTCTGCTTTTTAATATGCTGTCTAGGTTGGTCATAGCTTTTCTTCCAAGGAACAAGCATCTTTTAATATGGCTGCATGAAATTAAGGTATGTGGTAGGTAAAGGCTTTGAAAGTCTTGAGTAAACCAGGGAATCCAGAAGACCAGGCCTCTGTGCCCAGGACTAGACACAGTCTCAGGAAAGACCTGGGAGCACCCTAGGCCTCTGCTGTGTGATCCTAGGCTTCATAAGTGCCGGAGATGGAGGCTAAGACAGAGTAAGTTATAGGTGGCCTGGTTCAGCGTTGAATGAGCTACCCAACTCAGAGCCAAGCTGCAAAGGCTGGGAGAGTATCTGGTTTTTTTCCTTAATTGATTAATTACTTTTATTTATTTTTTATTTCTCTGGGTCTTCCCTTGCTGCATGCAGGCTTTCTCTAGGTGCTGTGAGTGTGAGCAGGGGATACCCTCTAGTTGCAGAGCACAAGCTTCTCATTGTGGTGGCTTCTTTTGTTGTGGAGCATGGGCTTAGGCACATGGGCTTATACATGGGCTTAGTCCCCCCATGCATGTGGGATCTTTCCAGACCAGGGATTGACCCCATGTCCCCTGCATAGCCAGGTGGATTCTTAACTGCTGGATCACTAGGGAAATCCTGTTTTTCTTTTTGATTTAAGGAAATGAACTACTCTGTATTCTTTGTCTTTTAACCCCCACTCAACATATTCATGTATATAGCCATACTTGTTCATTTGCATTTCTACAAAGTAAGGTTATATAATTCAGTTCAGTTCAGTCACTCAGTTGTGTCCGACTCTGTGACCCCACGAAATGCAGCATGCCAGGCCTCCCTGTCCACCAACTCCCGGAGTCCACCCAAACCCATGTCCATTGAGTCGGTCATGCCATCCAACCATCTCATCCTCTGTTGTCCCCTTCTCCTGCCCTCAATCTTTCCCAGCATCAAGGTCATTTCAGATGAGTCAGCTCTTTCTATCAGGTGGCCAAAGTATTGGAGTTTCAGCTTCAACATCAGTCTTTCCAATGAACACTCAGGACTGATCTCCTTTAGGATGGACTAGTTGGATCTCCTCGCAGTCCAAGGGACTCTGAAGAGTCTTCTCAACACCACAGTTCAAAAGCATCAATTCTTCAGTGCTCAGCTTTCTTTATAGTCCAACTCTCACATCCATACATGACCACTGGAAAAACCATAGCCTTGACTAGACGGACCTTTGTTGACAAAGTCATGTCTCTGCTTTTTAATATGCTGTCTAGTTTGGTCATAACTTTCCTTCCAAGGAGTAAGCATCTTTTAATTTCATGGCTGCAATCACCATCTGCAGTAATTTTGGAGCCCAGAAAAATAAAGTCAGCCACTGTTTCCACTGTTTCCTCATCTATTTGCCATGAAGTGATGGGACCAGATGCCATGATCTTAGTTTTCTGGATGTTGAGTTTTAAGCCAATTTTTTCACCCTCTTCTTTCACTTTCATCAAGAGGCTCTTTAGTCCTTCACGTTCTGCCATAAGGGTGGTGTCATCTGCATATCTGAGGTTATTGATATTTCTCCTGGCAATCTTGATTCCAGCTTGTGCTTCTTCCTTATATCACAACTATTTGAGTTGTGGAAATAAATGAAACCACTCAAAAATGAAAACAAATAGGCTGTTTATTCAGAGCTTGCTATATTAAGGAAGCCAGCCACCATCACTTGTGTTTGGCAGAGATGCAGGCAGATGTTTATAGTGGGAAAGCTTTGTAGTCAAAAACTAAGGCTTCAGGCGTGCTCTGATTGGAGCTTGTTGGCATGAGGAAGCTGGAGGCCAGCCAGCCAGCAGCAGGCATCTTATATGATTGTTTTGGGGAACATACTTGGCTTTCTCTGCTCTTAAGTGGAAAGTAGGGACAAAAAAATTGGGATGTTGGTAGTCATCAACTGAGTCCTGCCCATTCTGGGTAGATAGCTTTGGGAATTCAGTTCTTCATTCTAAACTGATTGCCACAGAGGTTATGACTCAGTGTTGTCGTATACGTTCTGCCCTTTGTCAATTTTTAGATTCATTCTCTGAGTTTCCAGTTTATGCCTGCAAGGTTTTTCCAATTTACAAGAAGTGTAATATTATGAATCATATTAGGGACTTCCTGGTTGCAGTGGCCAAGACTGCCCTTCCAATGCAGAAGCCCTGGGTTTAATCCCTTGTCAGGTCCCAAATGCTACAGCTAAGAGTTCACATGCCACAACTAAGACCCAATGCAGCTGAATGAATGTTTAAAGAGGAATAATAGTAACTGTTACATTTATTATAAAATATTAGGTATGATACTGTAACCCCTAGAGCAACCATTTAAAAAAATACACATATATAACTAATATATAAGTTGAAATAGTGAAAATTATTTAAATAATCCCTAAGAAAGCAAAAGCAGGGAGAAGAACAGGAAGCAAAAACCAACAAAACCACAAGGACTAACAAAAAAACAGATGGTGCTCCTGAATGCAACCACACGAATAATTACATTAAATGTCAATGATCTAAGCCAGGGTAAGCAAGCTTTCTGTAAAGGGCCAGATGAAATATTGTAGGCCTTGCGGGCCACTGGGTTTCTGTCAACTCTGCTTGAAATGGTCCATAGACATAAACATGAAAATAAATGGGCCTGACTGTGTTCCAAGGAAATTATATTTACAGAAACTACAGGCAAGATTTAGCCTGCAGGTTGTAGTTTGCTGACCGATGACTTTGAGTTCTAGATTTTGTTTTCTTCCTCTGAATTATATTGGACTTTGTTCTGATAGGCAGTTAATTCCAAATCTGGGAACTTCTCTTAATTCTCTCTTTTTTAGTCGGTTAGAACCACTTTGAAACTGAATTAGCAGTGTGAGATTTCTAAAGCCCAGCCTGGTGATGAGAATTTGGGCTGCAGATTCACAGGACGGCTGACTGGTGACAACCTCTTAGACCTCTTAAAGCAGTGTTCCCACAATTCCTTGGGGAGAAGGGGAGAGTTTGGGGTTTGTTTCCAGTTCAGTCTTCCTCTAAGAAGACAGTCTTTCGGCATCCCTGTTTAATTATACTCCATCTCGTCTGGGCATGGGCTGTGCATTTGGGCAGCCCTCCTTGCTGAAGAAAAGAGGGTGGCAAGGGAAATGGCACTGTAAAATGGGTCCCACAGGACCTCCCTGGTGGTCTAGTGGCTAAGACTACATTCCTGGGATACTGGAGAAGACCTTGCTTACTGAAATTCTCTCTTCTAGGGATCTGACTCTCCTTTCTTCTGCTTTACTGGTCCTGAAATTTTACAGCCACCTCTTTTCAGATTCTTCCCTCTCAATCTCCTTATCAGTATACTCTGTCTTTTTAAAAAAATCCTTTAACTGTAATTTTATCGGGAATCTGGAGGTAAAGGAGGTAAAGATACTGTCAACCTGCCATGTTTAATTGAGAAAAGTATCCTAGTGTTTGGGATCGACATGTACACACTGCTGTATTTAAAATGGATAACTAGCAAGGACCCACTGTAGACCACAGGGAAGTCTGCTTAATGACATGTGGCAGCCTGAATGGGAGGGGAGTTTGGGGGAGAATGGATACACGTACATGTTTGGCTGAGTCCCTTCACTGTTCACCTGAAACTATCACAACATCGTTTGCCAATCAGCTATACTCCAATACAAAATCAGTTCAGTTCAGTTCAGTCGCTCAGTTGTGTCCGACTCTTTGCAACCCCTTGAATCACAGCACACCAGGCCTCCCAGTTCATCACCATCTCCCAGAGTTCACTCAGACTCACATCCATCGAGTCTGATGCCATCCAGCCATCTCATCCTCGGTCGTCCCCTTCTCCTCCTGCCCACAATCCCTCCCAGCATCAGAGTTTTTTCCAATGAGTCAACTCTTCTCATGAGGTGGCCAAAGTACTGGAGTTTCAGCTTTAGCATCATTCCTTCCAAAGAAATCCCAGGGTTGATCTCCTTCAGAATGGACTGGTTGGATCTCCTTGCAGTCCAAAGGGACTCTCAAGAGTCTTCTCCAGCACCACAGTCCAAAAGCATCAATTCTTCGGCACTCAGCCTTCTTCACAGTCCAACTCTCACATCCATACATGACCACAGGAAAAACCATAGCCTTGACTAGACGGACCTTAGTCGGCAAAGTAATGTCTCTGCTTTTGAATATGCTATCTAGGTTGGTCATAACTTTTCTTCCCAGAAGTAAGTGTCTTTTAATTTCATGGCTGCAGTCACCATCTGCAGTGATTCTGGAGCCCCAAAAAATAAAGTCTGACACCGTTTCCACATCTATTTCCCATGGAGTGATGGGACCGGATGCCATGATCTTTGTTTTCTGAATGTTGAGCTTTAGGCCAACTTTTTCTCTCTCCTCTTTCACTTTCATCAAGAGGCTTTTGAGTTCCTCTTCACTTTCTGCCATAAGGGTGGTGTCATCTGCATATCTGAGGTTATTGATATTTCTCCTGGCAATCTTGATTCCAGCTTGTGTTTCTTCCAGTCCAGCGTTTCTCATGATGTACTCTGCATAGAAGTTAAATAAGCAGGGTGACAATATACAGCCTTGACGTACTCCTTTTCCTATTTGGAGCCAGTCTGTTGTTCCATGTCCAGTTCTAACTGTTGCTTCCTGACTTGCATACAGATTTCTCAAGAGGCAGGTTAGGTGGTCTGGTATTCCCATCTCTTTCAGAATTTTCCGCAGTTTATTGTGATCCACAGTCAAAGGCTTTGGCATAGTCAATAAAGCAGAAATAGATGTTTTTCTGGAACTCTCTTGCTTTTTCCATGATCCAGCGGATGTTGGCAATTTGATCTCTGGTTCCTCTGCCTTTTCTAAAACCAGCTTGAACGTCAGGGAGTTCACGGTTCACGCATCGCTGAAGCCTGGCTTGGAGAATTTTGAGCATTACTTTACTAGCATGTGAGATGAGTGCAATTGTGCGGTAGTTTGAGCATTCTTTGGCATTGCCTTTCTTTGGAATTGGAATGAAAACTGACCTTTTCCAGTCCTGTGGCCACTGGTGAGTTTTCCAAATTTGCTGGCATATTGAGTGCAGCACTTTCACAGCATCATCTTTCAGGATTTGAAACAGCTCAATTGGAATTCCATCACCTCCGCTAGCTTTGTTCGTAGTGATGCTTTCTAAGGCCCACTTGACTTCACATTCCAAGATGTCTGGTTCTAGATTAGTGATCACATCATCATGACTATCTGGGTCGTGAAGATCTTTTTTGTACAGTTCTGCCGTGTATTCTTGCCACCTCTTCTTAATATCTTCTTCTGTTAGGTCCATACCATTTCTGTCCTTTATAGAGCCCATCTTTGCATGAAATGTTCCCTTGGTATCTCTAATTTTCTTGAAGAGATCTCTAGTCTTTCCCAATCTGTTGTTTTCCTCTATTTGCATTGATCGCTGAAGAAGGCTTAAAGTCAGAAAGTAAAAAATACCCTGTTGAGGACAATTTCACAAGGCTTCTAAATCTCTACACCTCTGAAAGGCTGAATCTTTGCCTTCACACTTTAATCACTGCCTTGACTGATACGGAAATTCTAGTTTCAAAATTATTGTCCTTCAGAACTTGGCGGCTTTATTCTATTAGACTTAAGTATCCACTGATGATGAGAATGAGAGGGTAACAGGCAGGAAGGCCAGGGGTCTCCAAATGCAAGTGTCAGACATTTTTATCTCCCTAAAGCGGCAGGAGCAAACAAACTAGCGATATTTTTTTCCTTCTCTATACAAATTTAAAAGGGGGTTTCTCTTAAAATTCTGTGTTGCCATGACACCTGGTTTTACCTGAAGTTAACCAATGCCTTTTTCTTATGGAAATGTTTATCTTAAGCTATGCTAATGTACTATGCATTTACCCCAAACTCTGTCTTCAAGTCAGTTCCGCCTTTTGGGCTCAGAACCTACTTGATAAACCAGTGTGTTATACTCCCATATTGTTCCTCTAATCTATGCAAACGACACTATTTGTATGGTGATCTGCCCTTCTTCAAGATTCAAGTTAATCCTTTTATGGCCCAAGATGAACTATTTGGAGCCAAGATTATCCCAAAATACATCTTATGGGTGAGGGGCCTGGTGCCATTCTAAGTTTGAGACATTCCTTTCTTTCATTAACAGACTGATAGTGACTATATAACATCCAGCTAAAGACTAGCAGGGGGGTACTCTTTCTGCCCCCTTCTGATGCCTATGTCAGAAGCTTTCTCTATCTCCTTTATACTTTAATAAAACTTTATTACACAAAACCTCTGAGAGATCAAGCCTCATCTCTGGCCCCAGATTGAATTCTTCTCCCCCGGGGGCCAAGAATCCTGGCATCGTGATTCAACAACAACCTTTCAAGAAGACTGCTGTTTCTCGTGGGAATTCTTATTCCTTTGTAGGTAATCTGCTTTTCTTTCTTTGAAAGATTTTATAGTCTTTTCTTTATCCTTGATTTTAAATTTCACAAGTTTGTCTCTAGGAATGGGGAGTTTTAAAATCCATTTTGTTTGAGCTTGGTAGGACTGCCACACTCCAAGAAGAATGGCCCTACTTCCATCTTCTTTTCTATGTGTTTTAAAGGGTATGGTCCCTCTATTCTGGTTTATCCATCCATAGAATCCTATGTGCTTTCAATCTTCAAAAAGTTTCTTCAAAATCTATGAGCTCATTCCATCCCTGCCTTCTCATCTGTGTTATAGACTCTGTGTTACAGACTCTTCCATGAATCCTATAATCTCAATGGGAGTTGAGGAAGAAGATAAACATGTTTATCCATCTGTCACCTTGACCTAGAAATTTCACTTCTCTTTCAATATATTCATCAGAATATTCAGGTTTTCTAAACCATCTTACACTTATTTGTACAAACCTTCACCAAAATAGTCTTAGAGGGCAGAACTAGTTTTTTTTTAACATCATTTTGGTGCATTCCTTGAAGAAATGGTAATTGCAATTTTTATACAAGAGTAGAACTAAACAATTTAAGTTATTGCTATTGCTATTTATCCATAATTTCAACATTCTCAGATAAAAACGTCCCAAGAAAGGGAACTCCCTGGTGGTCCAGTGGTTAAGAATAGGCCTGCCAATCCAGGGGATATGAGTTTGATCCCTGGTCTGGGAACTAAGATCCCACAGGCTGCAGGGCAACTAAGTCCATGTGCCACAACTACTGAGCCCGCAGACAGCTACTGCTGAAGCCTCCACACTCCAGAGCCTGTGCTCCACAGGAGAAGCCACTGCAATTAGAAACCTGCACACTGCAGCCTGAGAAAGCTGGCACAGGAACAAAAGCCCAGCACAGACAGAAAGAAAGAAAGAACTTTTTTTAATTCCAAGAATTTAAATTCCAAGACCCTAAAAAAAGAACAATGAGATTATAGTTTACCTTGCTCCTTTTTCTACTCTTTTCTCTTCTCATTTCCCCTCCCCCAGGTTTTCTCTACTGAATAATCACCATCTTTAATTCCTTTCCCCTTCTTTCCTGAGTGGGTATATCTACTTTTGTTCAAATTACTTTTCTCATGCACTTTTTAAAAGCAACCTATTAAGCAGTGCTAGAGCCTGTAAATCATTGTAGAGGGTCATTGGAAAGGACCCCCACTCTAACGTACTCATTAAAAAGGAATAGCAAAGAAGTCTTAAATTCCTTGATCTTTATCTCTGAAAATAAAAAATTGGGGGTTCTTCATTCATCATTCAGACCACATGTTTCAGTTTGTTTCAGTTTTGTACTGTTTCCATGGGCTTTGCTAGAAGTAATACCAAGTTTTTCAAGATCATTATTTAGTAGTTATGTCTTCCAGCCCTTGAAATTCTTCATAAGAATAGAAGTAACAAAAATATGCTTCAATATGAAAGTAATTAATGGTCATGTAGTGAAAGCTAAATATGTAATTTGAAAAATTGATTTTATACAACTCAAATAGGCTGAATGTTATAACATATTGGAACCATAAATACGTCATATCTTTATTGCTGTTAATCATCATACATATGCCTATCAATTCTAAAATGTTTTCTTTTGGCTTTTGTGAGATTTTTTGTTTATTCCCTGACTTGTCCAGAAAACTTGGGTATTTTCTAGCCAAACAAGTAAAGAGCTTTTCAAAATGTGAACAGAAAGTTTATTTACTGGTATAAAATTTTAAGTAACATTGAAAGTTACCCAAGTATGCCTTCAAAAGTTTTGTTTTACAAATGTTAGAAATGATCTTGAAATGTTAATACTGAGCTGATAATTGAAGTTTCTAACTCTGATGAGACTCAAATTTTTATTGTTAATTTGTGAAGAATTTAATTTACCACAAAACAGTCCTGAGATTTAAACAAATACATTCTCAGAAATAGTGCTACTCTCAGCATCAAATATTGGGGACTTTTCCATCCCTATTAAACTTGCTATTGTCATTATATCATTACATGATAAGTGCCAAGAAATAGGTATTTTAGTAAATCACTTGTTAGTAAATAATATTTTACTACATATGAAATCAAAGGAATTTCATATACAGGCGCACCTCATTTTATAGTGCTTTGCAGATATTACTTTTTTTTTTTTTTAACAAATTGAAGGTTTGTGGCAACCCTAGATTGAGTAAATCTATTGGTGCCATTTTTCCAATAGCATTTGCTCACCTTGTGTGTCTATGTTACATTTTGGTGATTCTCAGCATATTTCAAACTTCTTCAGCATTATTATTATACTTGTTCAGGTGAGCTATAATCAGTGATCTTTGATGTTACTACTCACCAAAGACTCAGATGATGGTTAGTAGTTTTGGGCAATAAAATATTTTTTAATTAAATTATATACTTTTTTTTAGACATAATGCTATTACACCCAATAGACTGCAAACATATGGTGTAAACGTAACTATTTTATGCCCCGGGAAACCAAAACTATCTTGAGGCTCGCTTCATTGTGGTGGTCTAGAACCAAACTCAAATATCTCCGAGGTTTACCTACAGTTTAAATCTCTAGATTCAGTTCTCTGAAGAAAATATTCTGAATTTAAAATTTGCTTCAGAAATACAAAAAGCTTTGCTTTTACAGAGCAGTCTTTGGCAACATTAGGCTCGTCATCGAAGCTAAATTCTGAATGAGAAGCTGAGATTTGGCTCTGTCAGTCCAGATTCTTCAACAAGGCCTTTTGTCTCTGGTTCATTGATTTTCCAATCATACAATAAGGAAACTAATACTTCTGTGTTTGTAGAGGTGGGGTGGGGATGGAGATCATAGCATTTGTAATAAATCTATGCCTTCCATAATCTATACCTCTACCTTCTACTCCAAACAAAAGAAAACCTGTGCTATAGGGGGGGGAAATGTAGTAATGTCACCTCAATTAAACTTGAAGTTGGACTCCAAAATTATTGTAGTCAATTTCAGGCTTTATGCCTTGGAAATAATTTTCAATGCTAATGATGGTAGAATGTTCATAATTAAAGCAATTATTTCACTTATTGTTGCCAAAATTTCACTTCATGGAAATTAAAACATTTAACGGAATTGTACTGACCTAGAATGAACATTTGATTGATGCTTTTCAGTTAACAGAAGAAAATTTCTTCTATTTTAAAAAAAAAAAGGTATATTTAGTAGAGCTGTTGGTTTTGCTTACTAAATCTCAAACAACTCATCCAGTGAAAAATTACTTGTGACAAATTTGCTTGAAATTATTATTGCAGAATTTGTGGAATAATATATTAGAAATGCACGCATGAGTGTACATATATCTGTAGACATTTTTAAAGGCAAGAAGTTTTTAAGAGATTACAGAATAGAAAGAAAGAACCCAAGATTCAAAGCATGAGTACCCTTAAATGACAACTTACCAGTAAGTGGACTAACAAAACATAGTCATTTTAGTGCAAACAGACTTACTCTGTGTCCAGAGGGCTACCTGTTCAATGAGGAGACTCCAAGTGACAGGCCAAGGTCAGAAAACCACAGGAGACTTTAGAATGGGTCCTCAACATAGTAAAAAATAAAAATAAAGGTACTGCGTTTCTTAAGAACTGGCCCCTGAATTTCCTTTCTCTGCTTCAGAATGTGGCAACGACATACATTTAGGAACTTTAGGCCAAAGAGTTTTCAAAGGATTATGCAGCATCGAACATGACTTGCTAGTATTAAGCATGTTTACAAACACACTTTGAAATATTTATATCAAGATCTATATAAAAATGAAACTGTGAACGGCTGGACAAGAACACTGTTCTACCCGCCGAACTTTTTTCCAAGTTCCTTGACATCGAGGATTGCCAATTGCTTGCCAATGGAGGGTCTGATTTCTGAAATGATATTTTGAAAATGTGAGTTACACTAAAGCAAACCAAAGATGATTCTAATTTACAGAATTATAAATTAAAGTGTTTTTTTTTAAAGTGGTTAACACTTGAAGTTTTGAAGTACATTACAAATTGAAATTATAAAACAAACATGATCACAACACAACTGTTTCTTTTCTTTGGGTTCTGTCAAAACAAGTTACCAATTAATCCTTATTTGAGGACCTCCCCCGACCCTGCACATTGAGAACTGTAGTTTGAGGTCACTGCACGCATGTCTCTCGGTTGCTCTGAGTATATGAAGTGTTGCATAAAGGAAAATGACTTTCTGTTTTGTGTACGTTTTTTTAGTGTATTTTTATTGGATGGACAGGGAGGCCTGGCATGTTGCAATTCATGGGGTCGCAAAGAGTCGGACATGACTGAGCAACTGAACTGAAGTGAACTGATTATAGTTGCATTACAGAGTTGTTAGTCTCTACTGTACAGCAAAGTGAATCAGCTACACGTATGCATATATTGGCTCTTTTTTGGATTTCCTTCCCATTTAGGTCACCACTGAGCACTGAGTAGGTTTCCCTGAGCTATACAATAGGTTCTCATTAGTTAACTATTTCATACGTAGTATCAATAGTGTATACATGTCGATCCCAATCTCCCCAATTCATCCCATCTCCCATGGTCCCCCACACTGGCGTCCAGATGTTTGTTCCCTATGTCTGTGTCTTTGTTTCTGTTTTACAAATAAGATCATCTATGCCATTTTTCTAGATCCAACATATATGCATTAACACATGATGTTTGTTTTTCTCTTTCTGACTTCACTCTGTATGACAGTCAGTCCCTAGGTCCACCCACATCTCTACAAATGACCAAATTTCATTCCTTTTTCTGGCTGAATAATATTCCACTGTGTGCATGTAACGCTCCTCTGTCCATTCCTCTGTTGATGGTCATTTGGGTTGTTTCCATGTCCTGACTGTTTAAATAGTGCTGCAGTGAATGTTGGAGTGATGTGTTTTTCTGAACTGTGGTTTCCTCTGGGTATATGCCCAGCAGTGGGATTGCTAGGTACTGTTTTGTGTACATTTAAATTAGAGGGGACTGAACCAAATGATTCCTCGTAATCCTTTCCAAAACTCTTTGATCCCATAATGAAAAATGTGAGCAGTGAAAAGAAAAAAGCCCTATTATTGAAATTATTATTTTTTAAGTCACTGGAACTTCAGCCAGGGTTGAAGGTGCCTTATAGGTATGTATTAAATTATAATATTCATTTTACAGTCAAAATATGGATGAGGTATTCAGGAAAATATTAAGTTTCTGTTGTATGTGAATTCTTTACCCACTTTACTCTTCGTGTGTATACTTGATATAGCGGCTGTTGGACACAAGAGACTAATAAACATAAATTCAAGTTATTAAATATTAAAATATGCTCTGGGAATAATGATTAAGTAGAAAGGTCCACATTTTTCTTTCTAATCTATATTTTTACCAATTCCATCTGACATTTTTAAAAGCCATAAACCATACCGTCACCAATTCTACCCGTCTCTTAGTTATGAATAATGTTACTGGATTTAACTGGTAGATAAGTACAGGACCGGAATGGGTTTTTAGGAAGGTAAAATGTTTTCAAGGGTCAATTCTTTTGGACAATCTAGATTTCTGTAGATTTATGCAATATTATGATTTACAAGAAACATATTTGGCCATCCAGGCGACTAAACTATATTTCTCCTGTGTGTTTGGTTTTTGTCCAGTTTCTAACTGACAGTCCCCAAAGCCATTGGAATTTCTTAAATGTTGAGAGTGATAAAGATGTCTTTTTATGTGAGTAGGAAGATTTTTGAAAGCACCTGAAGTTGGGAGTTGGTTGCCAAAAGAATTAACCAGGTGGTTAGCAGGTTGGAATTCATGGCTCCACAGCCCCAACCCCAACATCCAGGAATGGGAGAGGGGCTGGAAGTTGAATCAGTCAGTAGCCAATGACTTAATCAATGATGCCTCCACAGTGAGACATCCAGGAAAGCCAAAAGGACAGGGTTTAGAGGGTGTCTAGGTGAGTGGACACATGGAGAGGTGGGGAGAATGACGCCCCTTCCCATACTTCTTCCCTGTCTCGCATCAGGCTGTTACTGAATTATATCCTTTTACAATAAACTGGTCATCTAGTCAGGCTTCCCAGGTGGCATTAGTGGTAAAGAACTGGCGTGCCAATGCAGGAGACTAAGAGACACGAGTTCAATCCCTCGGTCGGGAAGAGCCCCTGGAGGAGGACATGGCAACCCACTTCAGCAGTATTCTTGCCTGGAGCACCGCATGGACAGAAGAGCCTGGTCGGTTACAGTCCACAGGGTTTCAAAGAGTCAGACCCAACTGAAGTGACGTAGCACGCACACATGCACGGTCATCTAGTCAGGCAATGTGTCTCTGAGTTCTGAGAGCCACTAGCAAATTAATCAGACCTGAGGAAGAGATCATGGAATCTCTGATGTATAGCCAGTCAGTCAGAAGCACTGACTGAGCTGGAAACTGGTATTTGAAGGGGGCGGCAGGAGGGAGCAGGCTTGTAGGACTGATAGTGTCAGAATTAAGTTAAATTGTTGGATGCCAAACCTGGTATCCCATGAATTGCTTCATGTTGTGTGAGGAAATCCCAACCCCCCATATTAAAATTGAGTGCTTAGAACATCAAAAGGGTTTATGTCATGCAAAGCTAGGCCCTCCAAGACTACCTCAGTCATGACTGTGACTGCCTCACTGAGCAGTGGTTCTGAAATTTTGCCGTGAGTATGAATCATCTGGACAGGGTTCAGCAAACTGTGACCCATGGGCTGAATCCAGCCCACCCACCCCTTGTGGTCTACAGGGTAAGAAGGATTACTACATATGATCCAGAAATTATACTCCTGTATATATGCACATATCAAAAAAAAAATGAAAACAGTAATTCAAAAACATACAGGCACCCCAATGTTCATAGCAGCATTACTTACAATAGCCAAGACATGGAAGCATATAAGTGTTTACTAATGGTTGAATGAATAAAGAATATGTGGTATACATATTACAACTTAGACATAAAAGAAATGAAATCCTGCCAGTTGCAATAACATGGGTGGACCTGGTGAAATAAGTCAGATAGAGAAAGACAAATACTGTGTATTATCGTTTGTATGTGGATTCTGCAAATTAAACTAGTGAAAACAACAAAGAAACAGACTCACAGATATAGAGAACAAACTAGTGGTTACCGGTGGAGAGAGGGAAGGGCAAGGGACAGCTGGGGGTGGGGGGTTAAGAGGCACAAACTACTCGGTATACAATAAACTAGCTGCAAGAATACAGCACAGAGAATACAGCCAACATTTTATAATAACCATAAATGGAGTATAAGCTAAAAAATTTTTGAATTGTTATGTTGTACACCTGAACCTGTGGCTCAGCTGGTAAAGAATCTGCCTGCAATTCGGGAGACCTGGATTCAATCCCTGGGTTGGGAAGATCCCCTGGAGAAGGAAAAGGCTACCCTAGTATTCTGGCCTGGAGAATTCCGTGGACTGTATAAATCCATGGGGTCGCAAAGAGTTGGACACTACTGACTGACTTTCACCTCACTTCACTTTCACACCTGAACCTGATATAAACTCTACCTCAACTTTTAAAAAACAGTAATAAAAATAATTATTTTTATGTTTTTAAAGAACTGAAAGCAATTCATAGATTATTTCATGATACATAAAAATTCTATAAAATTTAATTTTAGAAGTTTTAGTGTCCATTAATACAGTATTACTAGAACAAAGATAAGCTCATCTGTTTGCATAGCATCTGTGGCTGCTTTGGGGGCAGGTCTCTGATGATCCCTTGAGACCTTGGTCTGAACCCAAATATCCAAATTCACCCACACCTCTCTGGTACAGAGCCTCTAAGTCCTAGAGTGTGAACTGGGTCCTGGACTCTGGAACGGCCAAATGAAAGTTTCTCCCCACTGTTGTGATTCCCCAAATTGAATATTGGTCTGCTGTGCATAACATGAAAAGGACATATCTCCCCAAATGAGGGCCAAGAGAAATCCTCCAACCAGTCTCTCTCCCTTACCCATCAGAGTCCAAGCCATCACCAGAACAACGAAGGCTCACAGAGTTCATAGCTGGAGGTTGACAATCCACGCACACTGTGTAGCCCTCTCGGAGATACTGCATCCATCGGGTCAGAGGGCGGTTTTCCATGGCACAGTGATGAGTCAATGACTCTGTCTTGAACTCCATACAGTATCTAGAACGAAAAAAAAAAAAAAAAAAAAGGAGCAATTTCACTTGCTGTAATTGTAATGATTGGATTGGCCAAAAAGTTCACTCGCATGTTCCCATACCACTTTATGAAAATAACCAAACGAACTTTTTGGTCAACAAGAACAACAACAAGAAGTACCCTGATGTTGTAGGAAGGCCGGAACCCCCTGAGGACTCCTGACAGCCCGGGGAAGGTAGGGTGTTGCCTTGTCACAGGTCACAGAAGGCCTGGTCAAGCTTCTCACTCACTGAGCTCTTGACATCTGACACCTGAACCTTTTTGCTGTTTTCCAATCCATGGTTGAATTATTTGGTCAATAGCATACTGCACAAATTTTATCTCGGATCCTATCTAGCTTGACCATGAATTTATGTCTCAAAACACATTTCAGTAGGAAAATTGCCCTTGATAACTTTGCAGAGATTTTAATGAATTACAGAAATTGAACAAGAACTTGAGTCTGCAAACATGTGAGTCCCAGGAAGGCTGGTCCCGGATGTCCAGGCTAGCACCTGTGTTTTTCTGCCTCACCAACATTCCTGGGACCTTCCCTATACCTGCTCTCCCAGCTCACCTACATAATCTGGGGCAATGAGATGAGTTTTGACTCAGAGCCAAGCATCAAAGTTATATCGGACATCACAGATGAAAGGACATGGGAAGCTGAGACACGCTTTTCTGTAACAGACTAGAGTCACCTTACACTGAGCTGTGGAAAACTCTAACATTATATTATGTGACTAGACCCTGAAGGCCCCAGAGTGCATTCAGACATGGATGAATATTTTAGAGTTTTGTACTTAAAAGCAACACAATTTTACAATTCTTCAGGGAAACAAAACAACATGGCATTTTAGGTTCTAACTATACTAAAATGGACTCTTGTTTTTTAATCCATATAATTATGAACTGTAATAAGTTAGATGGAAAGTGTTTAGAGAAACTGTTTCAAAGAAAATCTTTAACAATGGTAGGTAAAGTTTATTTGCTACCTTAAGGTACTAAGGTAGGAAATCTATGATGCAGCTTCAGTCAGCTTTAGACAGCTTAACCCTAACATTTTTTCAAGGATATTTGCTCATTAAATTCTCACAGCAACCCCACATGATAGGAATCAATATTCTCATTTTATAAGAAGGAAAAATTGAGGCGCAGTAAGAGGTGGTGTGGGGATTTGAACATGCAGCCGTCTGGTGTCCCTATTTTAATAGCAGAAAAGTGGGCTTCTAATGAGCGTGGAGGTTCCTTCTGAGCCATTAGGTCTTGATAGAAAGGCTCACACCTCAGATGGGGACCATGTTCAAATTCACAAACAGAGGTGGTGCTGGAGTCCACGGTTCCATAAAGACTACAAGCTGAGCATCCTTGGTGTGAATGACAAAATATACCATCTCATTTCTATACAGCATTTTTCTTCTTAGGGATCAGAGACAAAATATTTCTAGCCCCTTCCACAAAAAAAAAAAAAAAAAAACAGGGAAGGGGCAAGTATTTCCCAGCTCTGGGATCAAGAGTCACACTTTATTTGCTCAAAGTACATGAACAATAACAGAAGAAATTCCACCCCAACAAGTTACCTTCATGAGCTGACTTGACCATCCGACCAAAAAAAAACATGTGAAAAACAAATAATACCAAGTTACCCAGCATCCTCTGTGTTCCTGGTCCAGTGTGGGGAGGCTGCCTGTCTTGTTCGCTCCTTGTTGAATGCAGAGGTAGTTATAAAGGCAGGGACTGGAAAAGGAGAATGACCTTGAACACATGCAGCTTGAAGTCTCCAGAGCAACTGTTCCCAAACTTGGTTTCAAACCCATCCAAAGCCCTCCAGTCCTAGATAGTTAAGGACTTAGGGAAGGTCATGGACACACGGCTATACTGAAAATGGATAACGAACAAGGACCTAGCATAGAGCACAGGGAACTCTGCTCAATGTTATGTGCCAACCTGGATGGGAGGGGGAGTTTGGGGGAGAATGGATTTGTGTATATGTATGGCTGAGTCCCTTTATTGTCCACCTGAAACTATAACAATATTGTTTATAGGCTATACCCCAATACAAAATGTTTTGGATGTTGAAAAAATAAATAAATCCCTCCACCCCTAAATCTATGGGACACCACCAAGGAGGGAAGGAGGTGAAGCCAGAGACCCCAGAACCAAATTGCATAAAGCCTCATGCAGCACAGTTGTGCAGGGAGGGGCACGCTTGCCTGCAGTGATCTCAGCATGTGCAAAGGAAACTGGGGGGTAGGGGCCAGGAGGTGAGGGGAGGCATGGGGGCAGGAAGCAGAGAGAATAATAAAAAGATGGGTGGGGTAGGGGGAACCAAGGGAAAAAGCAAGGTAATAGAGAAAGGGAGATTTGTTTTTTTAATGAAAAGAAGAGAAATAGAGAAGAAAAGTGAAAAGTAGAATAAAGAGAGAGAAAAGGAACAAAGGCTAGAGGAAGAAGACGAGAGAGAAAGTGGAGTAGAAGAAGAAAAAGAGAAAAAGGCAACCAGAGAGTAAATGAGAAAGGGAAAAACAGGAACAGCAAAGGAGGGAAGAGTGACTGCTCCCAGGTTTTCTGATAACCGCAGCCTGGAAGCTTCGCCACCAACCACACAGCCCAGGGTGTGGCCATCGGGTGCTGGCCAGCACAGTGCTGTCCCCGCTCCAACTTCAGGGAATGAAGGTCTTGAAGGGGCTCTCCGCCTCACCCCACCCCCCAACACCCTCACTTCTGATACTCTGGATCGGAGAGAAAAAAACATAGCCAGAAACCCTTTCCTTCCACCTCTTCCCTCTTACTTTGTCTTCCTCCTATTTCATCTCTAAGTCTGGGGTGGGGGCATCTGTTGCTCTGTGTAGCCCCTGGGGATCTCTTGATTCCATCCTGCTGTCAATTCAAGGAAGACAGGGTTTTGCCTTGATCATCATGGTAGCCCTCATATATTCACATGCTCAACAAATACATGTTCAAGGAATGAATGGGTTGATGAATGAATGAATGAATAAATGAAGTCATGAAACTGCCATGAGGTGCACGGGTCCTATTTCCCTGAGGTCTTCTGTTCCTATACTGAGTCTTGCAGTTGAGAAAGTTCTACTATCCTTCTGACCTCTTATTTCAGAAATTGGACCATTTCGGGAAGAGGAGATACCAACTGAGATTGGCTTGTGAGATGCCCAAGTCATCAACAAGAGCACGAGGGCATGGGGGAACCAGCAGCAAGACAGATGCTTCAAGCCTGTATGTTCATCTTGCTAAGTTCCTTCTGGCCACAAGGTGGCAGCCTGAATTCTTTAGATTTTCTGAATGAGATGTCATTTTTTCTATTACATGGAAACATAAGCATAGCCACTTGCTCCTAAGAGTTGTAGGCACATTCTTGTCCCATGTGGCTGGCCACCTAATCTCTTGTCTGAACATTACCCACATCTTGTGTAAGCTCTAGACACCCAGCTGAGTGTCTCTTGCTGTGATAGCATGTTTGTTTTCCGAAGAGAACATGTCATTCTTTCTAAATGTGACTGTAGCTTTGGAACTTCCAAAATTCACGGGCGGAATCAAAAAGGACAAGTGAATGCATGTACGTCAGGATCCTTCTGTTTCTCTTAGACTTAATTATCAGAAACAAATATCGAAAGGGTTTTCATTTTCTCATGTACTGTTTTCATTTCTGTTCTTTTGACACACATATGGACTTATTCACTAAGTAAGGAATATACTTACTGCTAAATACTTGTAGCATCCTACCAGTCAAACTATAACATTTTCAGAATATGTTTCTTTAGCTCAAAACATTTACCTGAGCTCCTAATTTGTATTGGGCATGTTATTATAAAAGTTCAAAGGCAATGCACTTAATTTATAGCTCAAGGGAAAAAACACTTGGTCAGGAAGTAGAGGGTAAGTGTAGGACTGCAGTTTCTCATATGAAATCCGAAGAAAAAGTTCTGAGATAATAAAACAGCTACCAGTGATGCACTTCTGAGTGTTTTTCATGCATTCAGTTCAGTTCAGTCGCTCAGTCATGTCCAATTCTTTGCGACCCTATGGACTGCAGCACACCAGGCCTCCCTGTCCGTCACCAACTCCTAGAGTCGACTCAAACTCATGTCCATTGAGTCGGTGATGCCATCCAACCATCTCATCCTCTGTCATCCCCTTCTCCTCCCATCTTCAGTCTTTCCCAGCATCAGGGTCTTTTCCAGTGAGTCAGTTCTTCGCATCTGGTGGCCAAAGTATTGGAGCTTCAGCTTCAGCATCAGTACTGCCAATGAATATTCAGGACTGATTTCCTTTAGGATGGATTGGTTGGATTTCCTTGCAGTCCAAGGGACTCTCTCTGTTGGAGAGTCTTCTCCAACACCACAGTTCAAAAGCATCAATTTTTCGGTGCTCAGCTTTCTTTATAGTCCAACTCTCACATCCAGAAATGACTACTGGAAAAACCATAGCTTTGACTAGATGAATCTTTGTTGGCAAAGTAATGTCTCTGCTTTTTAATATGCTGTCTAAGTTGGTCATAACTTTTCTTCCAAGGAGTAAGCATCTTTTAGTTTCATGGCTGCAGTCACCATCTGCAGTGATTTTGGAGCCCCCCCAAAATAAAGTCTGCCATTGTTTCCCCATCTATTTGCCATGAAGTGATGGGACCAGATGCCATGATCTTAGTTTTCTGAATGTTAAGTTTAAAGCCAACTTTTTCTCTCTCCTCTTTCATTTCCATCAAGGAGCTCTTTAGTTCTTCTTCGCTTTCTACCATAAGGGTGGTGTCATCTGCATATCTGAGGCTACTGATATTTGTCCTGGCGATCTTGATTCCAGCTTGTGTTTCATCCAGCCCAGTGTTTCTCATGATGTATTCTGCATATAAGTTAAATAAGCAGAGTGATAATATACAGCCTTGATGTACTCCTTTCCCAGTTTGGAACCAGTCTGTTGTTCCATGTCCAGTTCTGTTGCTTCCTGACCTGATTTCTCAAGAGGCAGGTCTGGTATTCCTATCTCTTTAGTCATTTAATTTTCACAACCACCAGTTATTTCCCCATTTCACAGATGAGGAAACTGTGGTCCAGAGAGCATAAGAAACGTGTTCAAGGCTCAAAAGTGTGGCAGTCTGACTCTATTACAACACAGATGACAAAGTTTCACTAGTTTATTAATATTAATGTTTCAATATGGCAGCATATTACTGATAAATTGCTTAAATTTGGTTTCATTTTCCATTTTCGTCCCCTTGTGAAGTGAGAGTGGAGATAAGAAAGGGGGGAAAGGTTAGCCCTGACACTCTGAGGCCCCTCAGGTTGGGGGATGGGCGCGAGGTGTGGCTCAGGGGTTGGGGAGGGCCTGGGGCAGGAGGGCACCTTGTATATTTGCAAAGTGCTTTCATAGTCTACATCACCGATCTTCACCAAAGCTCTGTCTAGACAGGTTTTCTCATCAGAAAACAGGCTCATGGAAGTTAAGGGAAAATAAACAGTAAATGACCAAGCAGGCGCCCCAGTACAGAATCAAGTCTGTTTTTTAAGACCTACTATTCAAAAGCAGAGACATCACTTTGTAGACAAAGGTCTATATAGTCAAAGCTATGATTTTTCCAGTAGTCATGTACGGATGTGAGAGTTGGACCATAAAGAAGGCTGAGCGCCAAAGAATTGATGCTTTTGAACTGTGGTGCTGGAGAAGGCTCTTGAGAGTCCCTTAGACTGCAGAGAGATCCAACCAGTCCATCCTAAAGGAAATCAGCGCTGAATATTCATTGGAAGGACTGATGCTGAAGCTGAAGCTCTAATACTTTGGCCACCTGATGGGAGGAACTGACTCATTGGAAAAGACCCTGATGCTGGGAAAGATTGAGGGCAGGAGGAGAAGGAGGCAGCAGAGGATAAGACAGTTAGATAGCATCACTGACTCACTGGACACAAATTTCAGCAAACTCCAGGAGATAATGGAGGACAGAGGAGTCTGATGTGTAGCAGTTCATGGGGTTGCAAAGACTGGGAAGTGACTTAGCAACTGAACAACTGTAACAATTCAAACTCAGTGTTGAGTCTCTGTGGTTATGACCAATCATAGAATTAAGCAGGCAACCCTGGACCTTGTCTCCTCTGTGTCCTGGCAAGCTTAGTTGGATGGCACATTCTACTAAGGGGGTGTCCTTCCCTTTGGCATGGGTCTAAAGTAAACAAGCCAAGAGCCAGATCACCTAGAGGTCTCTGAGCTAGCTCCATTTTTTAACATTCCCCACAAATTTAATTTTTCACTAAGAGCAGTGGGTAATTTAGAAATTATTTTTGCCTCCAGTCTCCCTTCTGCTTCTGTGTGGCAGCACATAGCTGGTGCTCTAGGACACAAGCTTTCAATAAATGCCCATTCCCCCGCCTCTCCCCTTCCTGGCAACAATATTCAATGTAATAGATTCTTTGTTAACAGACTATTTGCCAACTTTTCTGGCATCCCATCAACCTACCATTGTTTGCTTTTACAGCAACTTCCACTTCTAAAAGAGTGGCACCGCACGTACTTACTTTGAACGTGAAAGTAAATTAAATTTGCTTTGAGAATTTCATAAAGCCCTCTGACACAACAGGGTGTCACAAAAGCAGGCTTAGAACCACTAGTCTGTAGATATGGTGTCGAAGAGAATGGAATGAAAATTTGACAAATGATGCCAGCCTAGAATCAGACGGTTCACAATAGTGCACAGTGATCTTGCAGAAGGAAAACCCACGTGAACAGTAGTCAGCATGGGCAACAAACACATAATATATGCTTCTGGGTTTGCTTTTATGATAAAAAATATATACTCACAATGCACATTAAATGAAACTGGAAGAGGGCAAAGGCTGTGTGTGAGTTTAGTCACTAAGTTATGCTCACTGCTTTTGCAACCCCATGGACTGCAGCCCACCAGACTCTTCTGCCCACAGGATTTCCCAGGCAAGAATACTGGAGTGGGTTGCCATTTCCTTCTCCAGGGAATCCTCCCAACTCAGGGATCGAACTTGTGTCTCCTACCTTGGCAGGCAGATTCTTTGCTGCTGAGCCACCAATGGCTTGATCATTAATTAGAGTGTCTTCATGATCATATTTTATTCACTGGCCTTGCATGGCCTTTATATTTCTACTTAGTTATCAGACTCTGTAATTGTGATTTTAAAATACTGGATTGGCCAAAAAGTTTGTTTAGGTTTTTCTGTTAGATATCATGGGGAAACCTGAATGAACTTTTTGGCCAACCCAATATAATGATAATATATCAATACTATTAACATTTGTATAGTATTAACATTTCTATATTATTAACATTCATATTACAATAGTATATTAATATCAACTGCATATTCATAATGATAATGTAAATTCACTGATTTACATTATCAATATTCATTTTCAATATAATAATAATCATAACAGAGTCGGACATGACTGAGCAACTGAACTGAACTGAATGATAATGCTTAGAAGCAAAACGCTATTCAGGGGGGGAACTCATAAAATTTAGGGCAATGAGATCACCTGTCATGCTGTCACCTCACTGAGCTCCAATGTCCTCATGTGTAAACCCAGAGTGATGACATTGTCCTATATCCATCAGTTCAGTTCAGTTCAGTCGCTCAGTCGTGTCCGACTCTTTGTGACCCCATGAACCGCAGCATGCCAGGCCTCCCTGTCCATCACAGGCAAAATAATGCCTCCCTCAAGATGTTCATGTCCAAATCCCCAGAAGTTGTGAATATGTTATGTTACATGGCAAAGAGAAATTAAAGATGTTACTCGATTGAACTTAAAATAGGGAGATTATTCTGGATTATCCAGATGGGTTGAATGTAAGCACAATGGTCCTTCGAAGAGTTAGAGGAAGATGTTATGACTGAAGAGAGGCACAGAAAGATGCTATGGTCTGGCTGGGAAGGTGGAGGAAGGGGACCATGAGAAAAGGAAGCCTCTGATATGATGGAAAATGCAAAGAAACCGATTCTCCCTCAGAGCCATCAGAAAGGAATTCAGCCCTGTTGACAACCTTGGTTTAAGTTCAGTAAGACCTATGTCTGACTTCTGACTATAGAACTGTGTGATGATACATTTGTGTTGTTTAAGTCACTAAGTTTGTGGTAATGTGCTGCCTCCAGCTTTCTGAGGTACTGACAAAAGCTAATACAATCCTAAAGGAAATCAAGCCTGAATGTTCCCTGGAAGGACCAATACTGAAGCTTCAGTATTTTGACCACTTGATGCAAAGAACAAACTCATTGAAAGAGACCCTGACGCTAGGCAAGATTGAGGGCAGGAGAAGGAGGTGACAGAGGATGAGATGGTTGGATGGCATCACCAACCTGATGGACTTGAGTTTAAGCAAGCTCCGGGAGACTGTGAAGGACAGGGAAACCTAGCGTGTTGCAGTTCATGGGATCGAAAAGAGTCAGACACAACTCAGCAACTGAACAATAATAATACAACACCAAGCGTGTTTTTCTCTAAAAGGTGTTTTCCTGTGAGTGAATCTTTTAATTTTAGTGTTTTCTGCATTTTGGTAGGCTGTTTCACAGTTTATCAAATCCTTGTTCCAAGAGGATTAAAATAGTATTTCACTGCTTCCTGAAATAATAAAGACCAGAGTGAAAATAAACAGAGACTAAAAAATAGTAGAATAAACCCATGAGATGAAGGGCTGGTTTTCTGAAAAGACAGACCAAATAGACAAACTTTAGCTAGACTCACCAAGAAAGAAAGAGGCGATTCCAATAAGTTAAATTAGAAATGAAAAAGGAGAAGTTACAACTAATACCACAGAAATATAGAGGATCATAAGACACTATTACAGATAACTATATATCAACAAATTAGACAAATAAATTCATACAAGACTGAATTATGAAGAAACAGAAAATCTGAATAGACTGACCACTAATAGGGAAATTGAAACAGTAATGAAAAAACAAAACCTCCCAAAAAACAAAAGCCCAGGCCTAGATGGCTTTACTGGAAAATTCTACAAAACATAGAAAAAATATTTAATATCCTTCTCAAAAGAAGTGAAGTGAAGTGGCTCAGTCGTGTCCGACTCTTTGAGACCCCTGAACTGGGGCTCACCAGGCTCCTCCGTCCTTGGGATCCTCCAGGCAAGAATACTGGAGTGGGTTGCCATTTCCTTCTCCAGGGGAACTTCCCAACCCAGGGATCGAACCCAGGTCTCCTGCATTGCAGGCAGACGCTTTAACCTCTGAGCCACCAGGGAAGCCCAAACGTTTCTAAATCCTTCTCAAATGTTTCGTAAAAATCAAAGAGGAGGAAAATTTTACAAACAAATTTTATGAAGCCTGCATTACCCTGATACCAAAACCTGACAAGTACACTACGAAAAAAGAAAATTACAGGCCAATATCCTTGATGAACATAGATGCAAAAATCATCAGCAAAACAGTAACAAACAGAATTCAATTATACAGTAAAAGGATCATACACCATGATCAAGTGGGATTTATTCCAGGGATGCAAGGATGGTTTCATTGATTCTGCAAATCAACCAGCGTGAGACATTCACAAAATGAAGGATAAAAATCATATGATCATCTCAATAGATGTGCAAAAACATTTGACAAAATTCAAAATCCATTTATGATGTTGATATCAACAAACTGGATACAGTAGGAATGTACCTCAACATATCAAGGCCATATATGACAAGCCCACAAACACATTCAGTGGTGAAAAGCTGAAAACTTTTCTTCTATGCGAAGAATAAAACAAGGATGTCCACTCTTGCCACTTTTATTCAACAAAGTATTGGAAGTCATAGTCCCAGCAATGAGTCAAGAAAAAAATTTTTAAATAAATTCAAGTCAAAAAGGAAGTAATAAAACTGATACTATTTGCAAATGACATGATACTATTAATACACAGAGAACCTTGAAGACTCCACCAAAAAACAAAAAAACAAAAAACTGTTCTAACTAATGAATTCAGTAAAGTTTTAAGATATAAAATCAATACACAGGGACTTCCCTGGTAGCTCAGTGGTAGAGAATCTGCCTGCCAACGCAGAAGACACAGGTTCCCCTGATCTGAGAATATCCCATATGGCTTGGGGCAACTAAGCCTGTGTGCCACAGCTGTTGAGCCTGTGCTCCAGAGCCTGGGAGCCACATCTACTGAGCCCACGTGATGCAGCTACTGAAGCCCACGAGCCCACAAGCCCATGCTTGGCAGCAAGAGAAGCTACCACAACGAGAAGCCCACAAATCACAACTAGAGCAGCCCCTGCTTGAGGTAACTAGGAAAAAAGCCCGTAGCAGTGGAGACCCAGTACAACCCAAAATTCAATACACAAAATACACTGTGGCTAGTAACAAACTATGATAAAGAGGAATTAACATAACAATCTCATTTACAATTGCCTCAAAAAGAATATAATGTCTAAGAATAAACTGAACCAAGGAAGAGAAAGACTTGTACTCTGAGAACTGTAAGACACTGATGAAGGAAACTGAAGACAATACAAAAGGATGGAAGGATACGCATTACCATAACTATGAAGAGACCTAGGCCTGGGAAGGGGGCTGAGCACCCTGGTGCCACACTGAAGGGTCAGCCTGTGCAGCTGGAATACATTCTAGCAGCCCATCCCTGTAATTAAGCGATGCCGTTGTTCTTTCTAATGGATCCAGCTGCCAGTGCAGGGAACATGGGTTTGATCCCCGGTCCGGGAAGATTCCACATGCCGCAGAGCAACTAAGCCTGTGTGCCACAACAACTGAGCCTGCACCCTAGGGCCCGCGCTCCACAACTAGAGAGTAGCCCCCACTCTCTGCAACTAGAGAAAGCCTGAGCACAGCCAAAAATGAACAAAATGAAACAAAACCCTACAGGCACTAAACTAAAATTTTTATACATTTGATTGTTTTTAAAATAGCCAAACAAGCAGATTTTTAGCCATTTAGATCCTACTTATTTTGCAGATCCTGTGAAACATACCCAACATCTGCTGGCCATTGATTAGGTAAATCTTTATGATTGCAAGACCCCAAGCCACCATGACACCTGCCCTATGAAGCCCTTTCACCCAGGGACTCCAAACCATGCTGCTTAGTTGACAGCAACTGGATACACGAGCTCCTGGCAGACTCTTCTGTTCCCCCTCTGGATGGTGGTCGCCATAGTGCAACCTTTGATCATTCTCTCTCACACGACCTGTAAGGTCATTGTGTGCTACTGCCTCTTGCAGTCATGAGTTTTTCCTAGACCAGTCCCCAGATCCTCAACCCCCCTACACCTGAGTGTCTGGCTCACCATGCTGTTCCCTCTACCTGGATGGTTCTGCATTTTTCAGCCTCATCATATCCTCAGGGAAGTCCCTCCCCTCCTAGCCTCTGTGGATCCCCTTCTCCACCAAGGAATCTATTTACAACACATATGGGACCTCCTTGTTGGCTCAGATGGTATTTACAACACACACTCACAACTCACTACACCTCTCCCTTGCTCCATACATGATATCCTATGCTTGCAGTGCTTAGTCACTCAGTTGCATCCGAAGATTTGTGACTGTAGCCTGCCAGGCTCCTCTGTCCATGGGATTCTCCAAGCAAGAATACTGGAGTGGGTTGCCATTTTCCTCCTCCAGGGTTGCTTACTGATCCAGGGATCAAACCCGCATGTCCTGTGTCTCCTGCATTACAGGCAGATTCTTTACCCACTGACCCAATAGACAAGCCCTTGTTCCATACCCCGTTGGATTTACCATTGAATTACCATTGCAGTGGTAATTCTCTGGGACTAGTTTCCTAGGATGATCTGCTTATCATCCTCCCCTCCCGCTAGCCTGTGATCTACCTGACAGCAGATTCCACAGCAACTTTTCTCCCCACTGTAATTGGCACCCAGTGCCTGGCATCCAGGAGATGCTCAATAAACACATGTGTGTGGAAAGAACAAAGGAGCAAAGCAACTCAGGGAGGATCACGTTGACATGGAATTTTCCAGGTTCGTATGAAAAAAACATGATCTCTGCTACCCTGAGAAGTCAGTGTTTTGCTCTATCAGATTCAACCCCTATCAACACACCAGTTTTGGCCTGTTTGTTTCTTTGTGAGTTTCCTATGGCTCCCGACTCATGAAGGAGCTGACTCTGGGTCTCCTGGGCCAGCCCACAACTGAAACAATCTTCCCAAATCAAAAATCTCATCACATCAGCCCCAATCCAGTTGGTCTGGGAGGAGAAACAGGTTTTTTAAGAGAATCATTTTATCATGCTTTAGGAATTTGTTGAGCTTCCCAGGTGGCTCAGTGGTAAAGAATCCGAGGGCAATGCAAGAGACACAAGTTCCATCCCTGGCTGGGAAGAGATCCCCTGGAGGAGGGCATGGCAACCCACTCCAGTATTCTTGCCTGGAGAACCCCATGGACAGGGGAGCCTGAAGGGCTACAGTCCATGTGGTCACAAAGAGTCAGATGCAACTGAGCAACTAAACAACAACAGGAATTTCTAATTTTTCTATTATTTTCACAGGTATGCGAGTGTCCCGATTAAACAGGGATGGCGGTGAAAGCTGAAATCCAGTTATCCTTACTGAACGCATCTTATCCTGTGTGAAATAGCCTCATCCTACC
The DNA here is from genome assembly GCF_016772045.2 of Ovis aries. NCBI lineage: Eukaryota > Metazoa > Chordata > Mammalia > Artiodactyla > Bovidae > Ovis > Ovis aries. The sequence goes on from NC_056062.1 coordinate 49,420,804, forward strand.
TTAAGTCCTTTGTGGTCAGCTTGACAAAGTTTGCTGAACACCACAGTGCAAGCCCGTTACAGCTGGCGCCTGCAGCGCGGGAGGGGCCCGCCTACAAACTATAAATGGGAAGGGCTGGGTCGGGTGTTGGGGAGGGCTTTAATGCATCTGATGATAAAGACATTATCTAACACTTCCTGAGCTTCCTATCTCCTCTGAGCAGCCTGGCCCACCCCGCTCCCTGCAGTGCCTGAATTGGATGCTCACCACCCAGGGACAGCAATTAAGGAAAGCGCAGTACCGAAGGCGTGCCCGCAGTCCTGGCCCTGCGGTGTCGCGTACTCCAGGCAGCCGGCTCTCTCCTCCAGGGCCGGGCAGGGCTCGCCGCCGTTCTGAGGCTCCTGCTGCACAGCGCGCCTCCGCACGCGCGCCATGGGCCGACACTGGCCAGCACAACCGCTCCAGGGGCTCCACTCCCCAACGATGCACGGGCGAGCTGAAAAACAGCACGACGGGGACGCACACCTGAGCACAGCCGCCTGCCAGGCCGTTCCCACCAAGACATACAGTCAAGTTCAGGCTGTTCAGTCTTGCCGGGCGCACAACGTTGACACTGACGCCACCCGCCCTGATGGTGAACTGATAAACGGGTATCCCTTAAAGGCGGGCAGATGTTCCCAGATCATGAAGGTGGGTCTGAGCCAGGACCCACCCGAGTAAGAGCCTGATGCCTTTGGGGTACTTCCTCTTACAGTCCAGTGTTAGATCAGCTCTTTGCCCTTGTTTTCCTTTGATTGTAACTTTATCCTCCTCTCTCCAGAATATTTTTAGGGCAACAGTAATACACACTCATTGTTGGAGGACAGGGAAGTCTGGTGCACTGCAGTCCACGGGGTCGCAAAAAGTTGGACACAACGTAGCGACTAAACAACAGCAGTCACGCACATTCACTGTAGAAAACATAAAGGAAATAAATTCTAAACAGAAAAGGTGGGACTTCCCTGGTGGGCTGGTGGTTAAGAATCTGTCTGTCAATGGAGGGGCCACAGGTTCCATCCCTGGTCTGGGAAAATCCCACATACTGCAGAGCAGCTAAGCCCTAGCTGGCAACTGCTGAAGCCTAGTGGCCCTAGAACCCTGCTCAGTAACAAAAGAAGCCATCAGAACGAGAAGACCCGGCACCAGAGATAGCCCCTGCTCCCTGAGACTAGAAAAGGCCAATGTGCAGCAACAAAGACCCAGTGAAGCCAGAGAAAAAACAACAGGTGTTTCTCCCACCAATCACTTCTCCCACCATCCCATCACTTACCCAGCTCAATTCTTATCAGAAAATGTGCCTCCTTAAGACATGGCATAGGGAGGCACACCAATGACCCCTATCTAGTAGGTTTCTCCTGGTGCTCTATTCTCACCTTCCGTGGCTCGGGGACTCACACACTGTATGAGGTGACGTTTACAGATCAGGAACCAGGGTCCGCAGAGGGTAAGAATACCCATGGTCAGGCATGGGGACAGAGTCAGGGGATGAATTTGGTTCTCAATTCTCTGCCCGTGACTGTAAAAATCAATGTGGTTGCATATTTAACTTTTTCATTTAAAATCCTAATGAGTCTTTTAAAAGGACTGTACTGAGTTTTCAAATTGAATTACTTGAAGACTTGAAATTGGATATAAGAAAAGAGAAAAACAAAGAAACAGAAGATGTACCCTGAACTGGATGCCAAAATTCCTTTCCCACAAAATGTGACCCACTTTTCCCAATCACCCTCATACGTTCAAGTTTTCAAAGTCTTCACCAAGAAAACACCCAAACTTCTTTGAAATCGGATGGGACTTCTGACAATTTGTACTTGAAAACGCATTTTGCCTCTCAGCACACTCTAGTTTAGGGTTCCTGGTGTCTGGAAGCTACATCATTCGGTAGCACTGCCCATGACATAAAAAGGGTAACATACAACATAAAGTTCGGTCAGTAACTAAAGAGTGTTAAACTGCTCTAAAACTGCTTTTATTAATCATCTAAAAACCTATAGGTAGGACTTCCCTGGTGGCCCAGTGGTTAAGACTCTGTGCTTCCGCTGCAGGGGCTCCGGATTTGATCAGGGAACTAAGATCATATATGCCTTGCAATGTGGCAAAGAAATAAATAAAATCCTGTGAACCTAAAAACAAAACAAACAAAAACCTTATAGGTATCACATGTCAACAACCTTAGGAAGCAAGAATGAGCCACACCAGAGTTCATTTCCAATATCTGCCAGGCACACATCCTTTGGAAAATCGATAACAGGTCACTTCCTGCTCATTATCTCTTGTTAACCTTCCCTGTTTATTTTCACAGCCCTGTGATTCAATTGGCCCATAGAACCAGAAGGCATTTAAGGAGATTTCAGGTTGGGAGCTGGTTGAGAAGGACACCTCCTGTCCTTAATTCCCTTAATAACTCTTTTTCTTCCCCAAATCTCTTCATCCCTGAGTTTAGTTAGTCCTATGCTTGAACTACACTTAGTAATACACTTTAAAAATATACACTTGTTTCAAAAATTAAACAATTGGAGGCACTATAAAATACAATTTTGCCATGGCTTTAACCCAAAACTTAGTTGTATGGCCTTGGTTATATCCTATCCATCACCGACTCAATGGACATGAGTTTGAGCAAAGGTCTGGGAGATGGCGAAAGACAGGGAAGCCTGGTGTGCTGCAGTCCATGGGGTCGCAGAGTTGGACACTTGTGTGACTGAACGACAATACGTTATCCATAGGGTAACAGTTGACATGGGAGGATGAATTTAGTCTCCCAGTATTTCTTCAACATTTATATCTTATCTCATAAATCTTTATTTTATTTGCTTTGAATCATAGGTAAAGTCCTCAAACCACAGAGTCATTGAATCAATTGTTGTTCCTATTGGTTAATAGTTGTCCTTGGCAAAATGCTATGCCCTGTCTTCCTAATCTATGACTTTGTATGTGTGTGCTAAGTGGCTTCCGTCATGTCCAACTCTTTGTGACCCTACCGCCAGGATCCTCTGTCCAAGGGATTCTCCAGGCAGGAATATTGGAGTGGGTTGCCATGCCCTCTTCCAGGGCATGTTCCCAACCCAGGCATTGGACCCACGTTTCTTAAGTCTCTTGCATTGGCAGGCAGAGTTCTTTGCCACTAGCACTACCTGAGAAGCCCAATCTATGATTTTAACAGCCTCATAAAGAGAATCAGAAAGTTCTGGGCCCCAAACAAGAACATCTTGGGGTCTTCATTGTCAGACAAGTGAAAAAAGTTCATGTAGAGTTTCACCAGTAGACAGGTGTTCCACAAAATATTTTGAGTTCGAAGATGAGTCTGAAGTATTTATTCCTGTTCTGCACAAAAGATTCTCATCTTGATTAACTTGTGAACTTGTGATTCTTTGGATTGCAATTTGTCACAGATCACAAGCAATCTTTGGTCACGGAGGTTGGGAGAACAGAAACTTCTGACAGATTTATTACCACAAGTCATATATCTCAGCTGCTTGACACAGATTTCCTTTTGAACTCTTCTGTTAGTGTTCTTGTTCCCTTCCCACTAAAGCCCACCTAACTCACATCTGTATACAGCATAACAAAACAGTCTTATTTCCCTGGCTGTCACTGGGGGCTGGCAGACTCTCACCTAGCTAGCAGAAAGAGCTCCTGACTCCAAGCTCACTGCAGCTTCCCCGGGTCTTTGTTTGAATTTAATGGAACCATCCTACCCTTTTTAGAGGAAAGAAGCCTAGATTTAATGGGTGCCTAGAGGCACTGCAAGCCTTTTTTATTTTCCTCTGTTTCAACTCCACATAACATTCAGGTTGAGTCTCCCCAGAAGCGGACCCTGAAACATGGATCTGACTGAGAGCAATTTATTTGGGAGGTGATCCCAGGAAGTATAAGGGACTGGGAAACAGAGACAGAATCAGACATGGAAGAGAACAGAGGTAGGAAGTGGATGTCTAAGCTTCTACTTTGGGTGCAGTGAATGCCTCTGGCTCTGGGGTCACTGGGGAGTGGCAAGTAGACAGATCCGGAATGCAAGGAACCGTCAAGCCTTTCCCCCTACATAGTCCAGCTCGTGTCCCTTCCTCTGGAGCCGTCTGGTTATCAGACGTCCCCACCATAGCCACAGGGAGAACAGCCAAAAGCAAAAAAAGTAAGTTAAACAGTTCAGTAATGAATCTTCACACGAGAGTAGGGGATATTTCCCCATGTTCTAGGGGGAATAGCCAGTCATATGGAAGTAAAATTGGGATTCCTGGGTGGCTCAGTGGTAAAGAATCTGCCTGCCAATGCAGGTGACTCAAGAGATGCGGGTTTGATCCCTGGATCAGAAAGATTCCCTGGAGAAGGAAATGGGAACTGACTCCAGTGTTCTTGCCTGGAAAATCCCATGGACAAAAGAGCCAGGCGGGCTACAGTCCAGGGGTTCTCAAAGAGTCGGACAACACTTGGTGACTAAACGCAAGTGGGATCCAAGTAAAATTACTTTAAAAGATGTACCACTATTCTCCATCTCAATGGCTTTTAAAACTCCTTCCAAGGTTTTGCCATTGAATTTGGAATAGAATTCAAATTCCCTGAGTGGCCCACCAAGTCCTAGGTGACCTGCCTGTGCCTGCCTGTCACTTCCACTGGGAGCCAGCCCCCACTCCCCACCACCTCTTTCCAAGCTCTGCTCACAGTGGCCCCTTTGCCCCTGGCCACTCCCACTCATGCTTTTTCAGGACCTTTGGCTGTGTGTTCCCTCTGCTGGAATGTTCCTCCCACACTGGGCATGGCTGGGTTTGGCTCATCTTTGAGGTCCCAGCTGAACTATTTCCTTTCCAGGGAGACCTTTCCTGACCGGCTTATCACACACACACATACACACCCCACAAAATTATTTCCTCTCAGACCTCAGTGATTCCTGCCTTCTAGCATCTCCATAATTCAGAATACCAACCAAATGAAGTCGCTCAGTTGTGTCCAACTCTTTGCAACCTCATAGACTGTAGCTTGCCAGGCTCCTCAGTCCATGGGACTTTTCCAGGCAAGAATACTGGAGTAGGTTGCCATTCTCTTCTCTTCTCTCTTCTCTTCTGGGGATCTTCCTGACCCAGGGATTGAACCTGGGTCTCCCACGTTACAGGCAGACTCTACTTTCTGAGCCACCAGGGAAGCTCACAATTCAGAATACATATGTATTTATTTTGCTTATTGTTCATTTTGTATTTCATCCCTAGCACTTGGCAGATGGCAGGTGCTCCATAAATTGCTGGATGGATGAATGAAATGGCATTAGACCAGGTCCTCCTCCTTCCTAAATTAAATTCTACATTGAAACAGACTCTGGCCTGCTCACATCATACGTATTCAGTTGGGTTAAAAGTTCGTTTGAGTTTTTCTGTAATGAACTTTTTGCCCAACCCAATAAGAAGGCAAAGGACTGACGGAGGCTCCAGGGTGTGAAGGAAAGCCGGTAGAACAAAGTCAAAACTCCCAGAGCCAAACACAGAAGAAATTCCTAACCTGAGCCAGAGTTGCCTGGGATCTCCTGGCAATGGTGGCCCCAAAGAGTGCCCCCTGGAAGGAGCACTTCTCTGCTCCTTAAGGTTACGTAGAGTCCAGTTTCTCCCAGCAACCACAGTCCATCAAGTCCTTCTTAATCCATTTATATCTCCTGGCATTACCACATCTTGAAAGTGACAAGCTCTCTCAGCATTAATATCTGTGGAGTGAGGTGGTACTTCCTTTTATTTGAGCCTGATTTCCCTCACTCGAGAATTTCAGAACATGGTGGGAAAACCCCTGTGTGTATCTTGTCTGATCCACTCGTGGACTTACTGTTCCAGTAGACCCTTGCCCTGCAGCTTTTGGGCCGATCTTTCTATAGACACTTTCCCTCTCAGATTTCCCACTCAACTTTCCCCAGGCCCATTCCCAGTCCAGAGAGAGGTGGAAACCAAAATTACACACACTATTTTCAACTGTAGGTATCAAGTGTTAGTCACTCAGCCATGTCCAACTCTTTGCGACCCCATGGATTGTAGCCTGCCAGGCTCCTCTGTCCATAGGTTTCTCCAGGCAAGAATACTGGAGTGGGCTGCCATTCCCTTCTGCAGGGGATCTTCCCCACCCAGCAATTGAACACAGGTCTGCTGCGCTGCAGACAGATTCTTTACCATCTGAGCCACCAGGGAAGTCCTGTAGGTATCAAAGGGTAATCTAAAAATTTTTTTCTAATGCTTTTCTTTGATGATGCCAAATACACACACACACACACACACACACACACACACACACACACACACACAGCAGCAGCAGCAGCAGCAGCAAACTCAGCTGAAAGGCAAGCTCCTTCATTTCGTGAATACAGTCTGGATTATTTCTTCTTAATGTAAGGCCTGGTTATCTTCCTATAGCCTCTCCTTGGTTAATCAGACACTCAAACTTTCCTCTCTGTAATCTGGCCCTGCCTGCCTGGCTCTTTGCCACCTAAAAGGTGAAGGCCACCCACGATCAAGCACTTTCTCCCTTACTTTGTTAAGTTCCAATCAGTTCTTAGCCCTAACCATTTCTAAGGAAATATTCTTTTTGCACTTTATGTACAGCAGCAGCATTGATGCTTGGCTTCTGTTTCTCGACAGTCTATGGAAGGAAATTCCCTGGTGGTTGTGGTTAGGACTCCACACTCTCACTGCCGAGGATCTGGGTTTGATCCCTGGATGGAGAACTAAAATCCCACAAGCTGCACAGCACAGCAAAAAACTGGAAAAAAAAAAAAAAGTCTATAGAAGAAAAAATAAAACAGTCCCTTACACACACACACACACACACACACACACACACACACACACTCCTCAGGGTGAAACAATTTTATTTATTTTTTTAAGGATCTTTTTCTTTTATGTGGACCACTTCTAAAGTCTTTATTGAATTTGTTACAATAGTACTTCCGTTTCATGTTTCAGTTTTTTGGCTGCAAAGCATGTGGGAATCTTAGCTACCTGACTAGGGACTGAACCCACACCCCCTGCATTGGAAGAGGAAGTCTTAACCACTGACTGCTAGGGAAGCCCCTGGGTGACACAATTTTAAATTTACGTCATCTGCCTTTTTCTCTCTCCTTATGCATACGTGCCCCTTTCCCAGGAAACTTGTCACAACTTCTCTGAAAGTCAAACAAGACCATAAAAATTGCCCAAGTGCCTATGGAGCTCCTCAAAAAGCATAAATAAAATGATCAAGTATTTGTTTCCTCTTGCAGAAACCATGTTATTGGTCCCTGATAGGTTTTTTTTTTCTTTTGAGATATTAACTGGACAAGTTTATGTAATGCTAGCAGGACAGTGAAATGAACTGTCATCTTAGAAAAACAGGATTGTAGATACCGTGCAAACCTAGGATGGGGGGGAAGGGGATAAAAATAAAAAAGATAATGATACTTTTCTAGGTAGTAAGTTTCTAAGGTGAGTTCTTTTCTCCTTTTGTGTATTCCCACACTTTCTGCAACAAAAATATATTTTGTGATAAGGAAAGAAACTATCATTTTTAAAAAGGACCTGTGGATATGCCTCAGAGGCACTGAGTGGTCCCATTTTTTTTGGACAACTGTTTGTTAGCAACACTGCAATAGCTCTTGAGTGTGTGCACGTTCAGTTGCTTCAGTCGTGTCTGACTCTTTGTGACCCTGTGGAGTGTAACCTGCCAGGCTCTTCTGTCCATGGGATTCTCCAGGCAAGAATACTGGAGTGGGTTGCCATGCTCTACTCTAGGGGATCGTCCCTACCCAGGGATTGAACCTGCTGTCTCTTGTGTCTCCTGCATTGGCAGTCAAGTTCTTTACCTCTAGTGCCACCTGGGAAGCCTTGCAACAACTCTTCGGGGATTGCACAGAGGAGCAGGACACATTTTCTTGCCCTCAAGTGGCACACAGTTATGGAGAAAAAAAAGACTCATTCTACCAGTATTTATATGGTGCCTGCTCTGCCAAGTCCACAGCTTCTCATAAAGCCTCATTTCCCTGGGGCAGTGAAAACCTAACGTTTAAACCTGTGGGCTCTGGATCCAGAACTCCTGGGTTCAAATCTCACTTCATCTCACTTTTTAGCTGTGTGACTTTGGACAAACTGCTTGACCTTTCTGCGCTTGTTTAGCTCATTCGTAGAATGAGGTCAAAATGGAGAATCCCTTGGTGGGTTGGTTGTGAGACCTAAGTAAATTGAGAGCTGTGAGGCTCCTTAGAGAGGAGGGCCTGGCACAGAGTAAGTGCTGGGTAAGCATGGATGACTTTCCCCTCCTGGACTGCACACCCAGGGCTGCAGCCAAATCATGTCAAATTCTGGCGCCAGTCCCTGCTCGTTATTTCCGCAGGGACAAAGGCAGGGGAAGCCGCACACTGTCTCTCAGGCCATGACGGCTCCAGTGAAGTCTTGACTTTCTAAATCATCATGGACTGTGCCATCCTTTTTAGGGGGTGAGTTTGGGAGCCTGTATTTTCCAGCATGGTGTCCCTGCTCCCTCCAGTTAAGATGTCAGCAGATTTCGGCCACTTGATTTCCTAGTGCTGTGTGCTAAGCCATTTTAGTTGTATCTGACTCTCTGTGACCCCACAGACTGTAGCCCGCTAGGTTCCTCTGTCCATGGGATTCTCCAGGCAAGAATACCAGTGGGTTGCCATTTTCTCCTCCAGGGGATCTTCCAGACCCAGGAATTGAACCTGGTCTCTTACGTCTCCTCACATTGGCAGGCAGGTTCTTTACCACTAGCGCCACCTGGGAAGCCCTAGTTGGTTTCCTAGATTCCCCATCAATCTGGCAGAAGAGACTGGCCCATATAGGCTACTCGTTTCTTTGTCCTGCTTCACTTGAGTTTATGATTACTCTTTCTTAAGTTGCTCATCCACGATCTAGTGCAACTTACTGCTTCTAAGGTCTAGAAGGCAGACTCTGTGAACACAGCTGATGAGCTGGAGCCTGGGCGTTAGGAGCCTGATAAGCAAATCTTCCAGGAAGTTCTTTCAGGGCAAGGTAACTTGGATCTGCCCCCTCCTTGGCCTTTTCCCAGATCTGATCAGGCTCAGCCAATGGTGAATTTCCTATCATTTGGGGATGCGGAGTGGTTATGAACATACATTATTGGTGTTGAAACCCATGCCATCATCCTAATGAGATTTTCTGAGATGATTAGTTTCAGAACTTATTTTTTGTTGAAAAGCTTAGTCATTCTGGGTTTGTGATTTTTTTTTTTTTTTTTCCCTTGGTTGTGCTGTGGGGCATGTGGGATCTTAGTCCCCTGCCCAGGGATCAAACCTGCACCTCCTGCATTGGTAACATAGAGGCTTAACCTCTGTGCTGCCAGGGAAATCCTGAAAGTTTAGTCAGTCTTTAGAGTCAACTTATTTTTACTGAATAAAAAGATAACTTTCTATTTAGAAAAAAAATTCCAGTACTTCATCTCTTAGCCACATCAAAAATAATAACAATAATGCATTTATCAAGATGAAAAAATCAGAAGGGCTAGAGGTAAGTTCCATTGACGCAGTTACCTTTTTCATTCCCATGTAATGTCATTTCAGTCAAAACTGCTTCCGGCAGCATTGGCAGATAATGTATCCTTAGGTAAGAAGCAAACAAGATTCTCAGAGGCAGAGCGGTTCTGTGTACACCGAGTCACTGGGAGCTTTGAGCTGCTGCACCTTGATTTATCCAAGAGTAAATCATAGCATGAGTTGGCACAGACAGATGGGGCTGATGGCAGCTTGAAAGCAGGCAGTCATGGGTTCTGACCTCATTCTGCTCCCCACTATCGTTAACTTTGTGATGGGAAAGCCCTCTGAAAGCCCCAGCTCCTACAGCTGGGAAACACCAATACAAGCCCACCTCACCTTTTCCCCAAACACATAGCGTGGTTGTGATGCTGGTCCAGGGCTGAGGAGACCAAGCATCTCAGCTCCGTCTTGCCCCTCACTCTCCCTCAGCTCTGAGGCCTGAGAAGACTCAGGCTCACAGAGTGGCTGCCTTCCAACTGTCTCTATTTTCTTTCTTCTTTTAAAAAAATAGCTTTATTTATTTGGCCGTGTCAGGTTGTATTTGCGGCATTCTCCGAGATCTAGTTCCCGAACTAGGAATGAAACCCAGGCCCCCAGCACTGGGAGGGAGGAGTCTTAGCCAGTGGACCACCAGGGAAGTCCCTGGTTGTCTCTATTTTCTTGTTGCCTTGTCCCCAAAACTCCAGATGCAGAGAATCTATCACGGAGGAGCCTTTCCCATCCCAAGTCTGTTTCTGCCTAGGCTTGGGAGAGCCTCTGCTAACTCCCTTAGGAAGGGCATTTAAGGTTCCTGAAAATACTCCTTTAAAAATCCTATCAGGCCCCATTCCCTTTTCTGGTTTGGGTTTCTTTGTCCACGGCCCCAGCCCTCCCTAAGCACAAAGAGCCCAGGATTTTTTTCTGAGTTCTCTGGGAGATGATAAAGTCTTCTCTCTTCTGCTATCACCTTCTCCCCAAATCCTCACTTTGAAAAGACAGGCCTTTGTTTTAGCATTTCTACTTCCTGGACTAAAAAGGAGGGATTTATTTTTGACCAAATAGAGACTTGGAGGATTCTGGAATTCCTCACAGCATTGTTAGGGCTCATGAAAAGGCCAGTTCTCCTCCTGACACTCACCTATCTAGCTGTGTTCACTGTCTGTCCTGTTCACCAGGTGACTGTCAGGGCCTGGCCTACCACTGGCACAAAAGGCTGCTGCCCACGGGTAACACTGAACAGCCAGGGAGGCTTTCCTCCTAGAACTCCCATTCCCCTTCTAGAGGCTTCTCGCTCATTCTCTGTGACTAGGCTTGCCCATCACTTTCTCTGAGGAGCCGTCCTTGAATTCCTCTGGTCTCCTGAGCTTTTCCTCTCTGGCCTCCCTGATCCACTCTTTTGCCACTGAGCATGTGGCAGACGGTTTTGTATGTTTCCCTGCTGGACTCTAAACTTTCAGGAGGACAGAAACTGTGTCTTCATGGTTTCTGTATCACTGTGCTTACCACAGACTGGGTCCCATTATCTGAACTGCAGGAATTCTGTATTTCCCTTTAAAATGTAGGTAGAATGCTCAAGAGAGAAAAAAAGTTTTGGAGAGAGAGACTGCCATAGTGGGCAAGCTTCGCTTGAGTGATCCAGGAAACCGAGACAAACAGGAGTTTGGGAGGGATGCTGTGAGGAGCAGGGGCACCTGGCCAGAGGCTACTGCATTTCCTAAGTAATTGACTCTTCACCTTACTTGGGTAGTAAAGTGCCCTGGCTTTGGTGCAGAAGCAGGAAAGCAGCTTATCCAAAACAAAAAAAAGTCAATATTCTCAGATGTATCATTAGCTTTCAATTGAGATTAAAAAAAAAAATCTTCATGTTTTTTCAACTGCGTTCTTGCAGCAGCAGGCCTGGGTGACCATCCTGGCATGGGCCCTTGGCCTCTCCCTGCCTAAAAAGAGGCAGAAATGGTGCCACTCTCTACCAGGCATCCGGGTACCTGGGGAATAGCAGCCCTGCAGGTTCCTTTTCCAGGAACATGCTGAGGATCCCACAACACCAGGATCCTTGAGGTCAAGCCCTAATGCATGTGTGGCTTTGGGGGTATTGTGATTACCAGGGAGCAGGGCTACTTTTCTTTCCAGACCTGGCTTCTTCTCAAGTATGCCTTGTTCTCCAGGACTATTCTCACCACGTCTTCCTTTACCTTTTAATTAAGTTGGCATTTATCACGTCTATACCAGGAGCCTAAACTGTGTGAGGTTTAAAGATCAAAAAGACTGAACCTAAAGGAAAACCAGCAAGAATGAAACATACTAGGAACCCTGAGATAAAACCCTTACTCATGTTATATGGATACAACTGAATTTAAAGAATATATGAAACACCTCGTAGGAGGAAGGGGCTGTGCAACAGGCAGGAGTGCAGGTGAGGACAACTGTGGTCCTCCAGGAACTCCTCCTCCAGAAGAAAGCACCTTCCCAGAGCCAGGTCTTGGTGCCACGTTCCTCCCCTCACCCCTCTTGATTGAAAGCTAAGGGGTAACAGAAAGCACCCCTGTGGAACCTGGCCTGGGGCCTTCCCCTGGCACCTGTCAGCACCATGTCTCCAGGTAGGAGGTGGCCGGACCAGGCCCAGAGCTCCCAAGTGGAGGGCTTCAGTAGGCAGAGATGGCCTGTGCCCTTCCGGAACAAGAGCTCTAGTCCCTATGGCCAGGCCCTGGTGGGAAGGGGTGCTTTGGAACTGTATGTCCAGAAGATTGGAGATCCCTGGATGCAGGGGGCAGGGGGGACCCTAGGATGGAGAGTCTGGGGAGCTCCTAGAGAGAAGGGGCTGAGAACCCTAGGACAAAGAGAGCTGGGTGGACCTGGATGCAAGGGGCTGGAGGACCCTAGCATAGAGTTGGGTGGACAGCCCAGGAAAGCCTGGCTCCGGGATTGCGGTCCCCGGTGTGGGACCTGCGTCCCTCTGCTGCGGGCGAACTGCCAGCTGCCCACCCTCGAGCCCGCCACCCACCTGGGCACGCCCTGGCATAGTCGAAGCAGCAGTCCCCGGTAACGCGGCAGGCTTGGTCGCAGAAGCACGTCCCGTAGACCCGGTCCTGCCTCCAGCCGCTGGCGAAGCAGGCGGGGTCCCGGCCGGGGCAGCAGCGCCCGGCGTCCGCGCAGCCGGCCAGGGCCCCGGGCCACAGCCGCGCCAGCATGCACAGCGCCATCCACAGTGTCCTCATGACGCGCGCTCTGCACACCTTCGGGGCAAGTGCCGGGGTTCCTCCGAGAGCGCCGGCCCCGCAGCAGCCCGGCCTGGCCCTGCCCCGCGCCGGCCCCCGCCCCTCCCCGGCCCTGGCGGCGCGCCCGTCGGGAGCCGGGCGGGGACCGGCGGGGAGGGCGCCTCCGCCCCGGGTGCCCGCGATCCACGCTCGGGACCCCGGCCCCCTGCCCACGGCGCCCATGGCCCAGCCCGCGGGGACGGCCGGGAGGCAGCGGAAAAGCAGGTGCTCTAGGATCTCAGGGAGCGACCGTGCCCGCCAGCCGCCCCGCCAGGGCGGCCTCATCTCCTGGCTCCAAACTCTGCTTCCTGACGTCTGGGGACAGGTTAGCTAGTCGGCAGCTTGACTCCGAAGCCAGGAGCCATATCGCACTCGATGGGCATGAACCGGGCTCTGTCGCACGGCTCGCCCAGACTTAGCCCAGAAAGTAACGATGTACTTTTCCCAGGACACCCAGTTCCCCTCCACAATCTCCCGAGGCCACTGAATCGAGAGAAAGGACTGAAGAAACGTCCTTTCTTTCTGCAGCATTTTCTAATGGGTTTTTCCTGCCCCAGGAAAACGCCACTTTGTTTCACCGAAGAATCAATCAATGACACATAGACTACCAACAGTGCCTGGCTTTCTGTTAAAGCAGATTTCCCCAAAGAAATTCTGCTTGATGGTATTGTAGAATTAATTTCCGCTTTAATCAAGCGCCATCCTAACTTCGTATAGACATTTTCTTCCACCTTTTTCTCCAAATATATTTTCTGTACTCCTTTTGTTAACCAAAAAGTTCTGGAAGTTTCATTTTCTTTTATGTTTTTAAACATTTAAACTATTCATGGTTTTTGTAAGAAACTGAGACCATAAAGTTGTATCTGAGAAATCTAATTAATTTCAGAATAATTTTTTCCTTTCTCATACGAAGACTTATCAAAGAATTCCCATTACTCTTCAGAGACTAGAAAAGTAACAAAAGGGAAAAAAAAAACTTGGCTGCGAAAATAAACAATACAATAATCACACATAAAAAATTAAGCAAAAAAGCTGTGACATGAAAAAGATTGAATCTTTTATAAGAATTGTATCTTATAAACTGAAATCACAGATGAAGTTTGACAAGGGTACAAAGCAATTTTTCCCCACTGTCCAAAGAAAACACACTCTAAAATAAAAAAGAAATCTTTTCTTTGTGATTATTTATACTAGTAAATCTCAGGCTTGGAAATAATCTTATTTTCCTCTTTAGGTAAGTCTCTCTTTTTGCAATTTAATTTAAAAAGATTTACTTTTTAATATTTTTAGTTCTTGGTAGTTGATATTAAATAACTTTGTCAGCAAATTATACCCTTTGCTTTTACCTGTGTGTGTACGTTTTATTAGCATCTTCATACTAACTCATTCATGTAATTTATCTCCCACGTCTTCCCTAAGGCTGTCTGCTTCATGGAATGCCTTTAGCTAGAGACTTGTTCTGTAATGTCTTAAGAATCTGGACTTGTTCCAGGAAAACATAAATGCTCCACTGACAAGTTCATTTTCAGATACAGAAAGTAGAAGAAGATGACCTCTGGTTTAAGAGAATTAAAAATACAATGCCCAATGCTTCCTCAAATACTTTTTATCATCCTTTTCTACTTATACCCAGACAAAACCTAAAATCAAAAATCAAAAACAGGAAGTTGGGAGTCTGTTCAAAAAGGTTGGGTCCAGTTCTGACTCTATGATCTTGGACAGTTCGCTTCCAGTGTTCTCATCTCAAATAAAGAATGCTAACTTTTAAGATTGCTGTGTGTTGTCTATAGAAATGAGGTGATGTGGGTAAATTGAGAACAAAGTGGTCATTAAATATAAATTAGATTGTGTCCTAATGCCCACCCTGCTCCCACTTCGTCATTTAAAGCCTAAAACCAAGTAAGAGACAAACTCCCGTTTTAATTGTGTGCAAAGTAGGGGAAAGGACTTCACATGGTAAAGAATCTGCCTGCAATGCAGGAGACCAGGGTTCCATCCCTGGGTCAGGAAGATCCTCTGGAGAGGGGAATGGCAATCCACTCTAGTATTCTTGTCTGGAGAATTTCATAGACAGAGAAGCCTGGCTGGCTACAGTTGGTGGGGTCGCAAAGAGTTGGACACGACTGAGAAACTAACACACAAAGTAAGGGGAAGCACAAAGTTAAAAAGAAGAAACTGCAAATATAGCCATCCCTCTGTCTGCCGGTGGTGAGGGAATTGGTTCCATAACTGACACCGCCCCCCCACTTCTCTCCCACAGATATAAAAATCCACAGGTGTTTGAGTGTCTTAGTTACAATGGCATAGTACAGTCATCCCCACCCCAGTATCCATGGATTCTGCATCCACAGATTCAACCAACCACTGATCAGTCGAGTACAGTGTGTGCGTGCATTCAGCCAACTCTTTGCGGCCCCATGGACAACAGCCCACCAGGCTCCTCTGTCCATAGAGCTGGATGTAAATGATTACTTCCTATTACCAAACATAAAAAGGAGCTTGTCTGTGGTAGGTGACATTGAAAGAAAACTCACAGTTTCATGTTGTATCTTGTACTGCCTTGAAACCATCAAGATAAGATTCTCCAGCCGGCCCCTGCAAGGGAAGCAGTTCTTGCCAGAAGGCAGAGTTGAGGGGACACTGACATTTGAAGCTGTGGAGTTCACATTCTTACTGGAAGCTGGGTGCAGTCAGATGCAACAATCAGTCACTTTGTTTTCCATGCCCTGTGGATCTCAGGAGAACAGAAATCATCCCAGTGAATGTGCAGTGAGTATAGCAATTCGCAAAACTCACCTTAAAAGACACTCTCTTCTAAAGTGTTGTTTTTGGACGTTGCCCAAGACTGGTAAAATTACAGAGGGGGAGGGAGGCCTTTCTGTTCACTGGATTTCAGAGGGCAGTCATCTTAAAGGACGTCCACATATATGATCTCATTCAACCTTGCACAACTGTGAGGAAAATGTTGGCATCCCTGTACCACAGATGACAGGGATTAGACATCTAGCTAATTAGCAACAAAACTAGACCCGAACTAAATATTTCCAAAATGTTGCAGAGTTCCTCCCATTACTTATAGCTTGGTAGTGGCGATGGTGAGAGGGTAATGGAACATAGGGACAAGTAAGATTGAGTGCTGCCCTAAACGTGTGGAAATGAAAATGCGAATAATTTCCAGAAAGGTTTGGATGTATGTCAGATGGATGGACAGGGAGTCATAAAAGGCATCCAGGATGTTCTGAGGGCTGTGGAGGCAATCTCTTGAGGTTGATAATAGAAGAATTGATTCTTTGTTCCTTCCTTCCAGTTTTACTGAGATATAATTGACATACTGGGCTTTCCTGGTAGTGCAGTGGTAAAGAATCTGCCTGCCAGTGCAGGAGATAGAGGTTTAATCCCTGAGTCGGGAAGATCCTCTGGAGGAAGAAATGGCAACCCACTCCAGTATTCTTTCTTGGGAAATTCCACGGACAGATGAGAATGGTGGGCTACAGTCCATGGGGTCAAAAAGGAGTCAAACACAACTTAGCCATTAAACAACAATTGAGATAGAGCTGTGGACAAGTCTAAGGTGTACAACGTAACGATTTGACCACACACATCATCACATGATTATCACAATAGGTTTAGTGAGCATCCATTATCTCTTGTAGATGCAACATGTACAAAATAGAACAAAAAATTTTCCTTGTGATGAGGACTCAAGGTGTTTACTCTCTTTAATATATAATGAAGAGCAGTGTTAATTGCCTTTATCACACTGTACATTACATCCCGAGTACTTATTTATCTTATAACTGGAAGTTTGTAGCTTTTGCCTATCAATTTCCCACCCCACCTCATCCCCTGCCTCCAGTAGCCACAAATCTGATCTCTTTTGCTATGAATTTGTTTTTCCCTATACTGTACAGTAGGCTCTCATTAGTTACCTATTACAGGTCTCCCACACTGCAAATGATTCTTCATCGTCTGAGCCACCAGGGAAGCCCATTTTATGCAAAGCAGTGTATGGATGTCAATCCCAATCTCCCAGTTTATCCCAACCCCACTTTCCCCTCTTGGTGTCCACACGTTTCTTCTCTGAATCTGTGTCTCTATTCCTGCTTTGCAAATAGTTTCATAGGTTTTTAATATATTTTTTGAAGTATAACTGACCAAGGCACTATGTTAGTTCCTGGTATTCAGCATAATGGTTCAGTATTTCTATACATCTCAAAATCGTCACCATCATAAGTCTAGTTGTCATCTGTCACCCTGCAATGCTATCACACAATTATTGACTGTCTTCTCCACACTGTACATTTCACATCCATGCCTCATTTATTTTATTTTTTTACTTATTTATTTTTTAAAGCCAGTCAAATTTAGCAGTGGGGGGTTGTATACCAACTTTAGTGACACTAACGTTAATAAGTTCTGGTAACCCACTACCATCGGACCAGCCCTCATTTATTGTATAACTGATATAATTTCTATTTATCTTCTTGCCTCTAGCAACCACCTGTTTGTTCTCTGTAATCTATGTCTCTGTTTCTATTTAGTTATGTTTATTTATTTGCTCTTTAAAATTATTTATTTTTGGTCGTAACGGTCTTCGTTGCTGCGTGTGGGCTTTCTCTAGTTGTAGTGAGTGGGGGCTACTCTTCCTTATGATGTGTGGGCTCATTGCAGTGGCTTCTCTTGCTGGGGAGCACAGGCTCTAGGCCCAAGGGCTTCAGTCATTGCGGCTCTTGGGCTCTAGAGCACAAGCTCAGTAATTGTGACTCAGGGGCTTAGTTGCTCTGCAGGACATGGAATCTTCCTGGACCAGGGATCAAACCCATGTCCCCTGTATCGGTAGGAGGATTTCTACTCAACGTCACCAGGGAAGTCCTTTGGTTTTTGTTTTTTTTTTAGATTCCACATGAAATAGAATAGATGATTCTTAGGCAGGTTTGGGGCCGTTTGTCAGAGGCAACATACTGCATGGATATCTGAAAGTGAAGGTGTTAGTTGCTCAGTTGTCTCTGACTTTTGTGACCCCATGGACCGTAGCTCACCAGGCTCCTCTGCGCATGGGACTTCCCAGGTAAGAATACTGGAGTGGGGTGCCATTTCCTTCTCCACGGGAACTTCCTGACCCAGGGATCAAACCTGGTCTCCTGCACTGCAGGCAGATTCCTTACCATCTGAGTCACCAGGAAAACCCATATTTTATTGACAGTCAGACATAGTTAATTGTAAGATTCACCATTATTTTATGTTATACTACTAAGATATATAAGGCAAAACACTGTTGATTAAAGTATGGTGCATACTTATTTATGGATTGAAGTATTGTCTCAGTATATTCAAGCTGCCATAACAAAATACCGTCAACTAGGTGGCTTACTATCGACTGCTGTGGCCCTTGATAGCTCACTTCATAAAGAATCCACCTGCAATGCAGGAGACCCTGGTTCGATCCCTGGGTTGGGAAGATCCCCTGAAGAAGGGAAAAGCTACCCACTCCAGTATTCTGGCCTGGAGAATTCCATGAACTCTATAGTTCATGGGGTTGCAAAGAGTCAGACACGACTGAGTGACTTTCACTTTCACTTTCTTTTCAGGTGGCTTATAAACCACAAAAATTTATCCCTCACTTGTCTGTGGGCCCAAGATCAGTGTATGGTGCAAGCCTGCTTCTTAGTTCATAGCTAGTGCCTTCTAGCTGTAACCTCACATGGCAAAGGACTAGGATCTCTGGGGTCTCTTCCATGAGGGCACTCATCTCCCTCCCAAGGACCTATAAGCTCCCAAAGGCCCTGCTTCCTAATACCATTGCTTTGGGCATTAGATTTATTTTCTTTTTTAAAAAATACTTTAATTTTATTTGTTTATTTATCTGACTAGCCCAAGTCTTAGCTGTGGCGCTTGGGTCTTCGATTTTTTCTGTGGCATGCAGGATTTTTAGTTGCAGCATGTGAACTTTTAGTTATTTTCCCTGACCAAGGATGGAACCCAAGCCTCATGCATTGGGAGCACAGAGTCTTAGCCACTGGACCACCAGGGAAATCCATAGATTTCAACATATGAATACAGGGGAAACATACGCATTCAGTACACAGCAAGAATGGATCTCAGTTTCAGAGTTGGTAAAACGTGAAAATATGCACCTGAGAATTAATGAAAAATCTAAAGAAACAGCACTTTCATCACTTTACATTTTATAATGTGCTTTGCAGGAAACCCCACGGGGCAGGTATTGGTAATTTTCTCATTTTGTTGGAGAGGAGACTCAGAGGGGAGGCTTCCCAGGTGGAACAGTAGAAAAGAATCTGCCTGCCCAGGCAGGAGACACAGGAGACACGGGATTGATCCCTGGGTCGGGAAGATCCCTGGGAGTAGGAAATGGCAACCCACTAGAGTGTTCTTGCCTGGAAATTCCATGGACTAGAGGTCTACAGTCCATGGGGTTCCAAATAGACAGGACTGAGCACACACACAGCACAGCAGGCTCAGAGGAGCTAAGTGACCTCTCCAGCACTCCAGGGCTCAAGTCGAGCCTTCCTTTGTGGCCAGCACTGCAGTCATTCTATCTGTGCAGTCATTCCCTTCCTGTGGGTGAGATGTTACTCCGGGCTGATGGACAAAGAGAGCTAAAAAATGGTCCTTCCTTAAGGAGACTGAGGTCTCATGGAAACAGTAGACTTATAACAGTTCATCACAGCATGTTGTGATGAGGGCTATTCTAACAAGAGGTGATGGAAGTGTCTGAGATGACTGACAGGGGAGCTGGGCAGGCAAAGGGAGGTTGAATTGGGTCACTATTATTTCCTTTCTGTCTCTCTGCAAAGTGCAGACTTAGTCCCCAGGAAAACCTCACATACCTGGGAGGTATGACTTAATCAGCTGATACCTATTTGTTCAATAATGCCTAAAGTGCAGGCAAGAATCCAAAGATGCTTGCTAAAGATTGGTGTGCTTCATGGACCTTGAGCAGTTCCTCCCCTACCACCTTGTAGAAAGCAGTCAAGGTTACCATTATCAAGGTTTATGCTGCCAATTTTGTATCTTTGACCTTATTGACTAAATAGATGTAGAGTGGCTATGAAGGTGGTAAATTCACTGGTTGCCTATAAAATATTCACTCTTCACTTCTTTTTTAACAGCCCCCAGATTTTCCCTTCCAGAGGGAGTACCACTTCCCTCTCTTATGTGACAACAATTCATTTTGGGTGGCTTAACCTCACCTGGAGTGCTAGTGATGAGTTCTGAGGTTAACTCCATCCTCAACCTATGAACCGGTCATGGGATTGTGCGATCAGAGCCTCAGGATCGGGATGCTTGTTTGGCCTGTAGATGATCTAGTTTCACCTTTGCCTGAGGACAGAAGTGACCTATGTGAACCCACCTGAGATCTTAGCCAGCAAGCAAGGGAAGACAAAGCCGGGGTTTATAGGGCTCTGATTGAGTGACATTTGAAGTCACATTTTCATCTTGCAATTCCCTTCCCCAATAAATACCCCTTATAATTTATACCAGTTTGTTGTAATTCCTTAAAACAAGAAATTGTGGCTTAAAACAACAGCACCCAACAGAGGTGACCTGGAAAGTGAAGAGTTCAGGTTTTAAAGAGAAAAGTGAATTTGAACTGTGGTTCTGTCACTTGAAGTGAAGTCGCTCAGTCGTGTCTGACTCTTTGCGACCCCATGGACTGTAGCCTATCAGGCTCCTCCATTCATGGGATTTTCCAAGCAAGAGTGCTGGAGTGGATTTCCATTTCCTTCTCCAGGGGATCTTCCCGACCCAGGAATTGAACCCGGGTCTCCCACACTGTGGGCAGACGCTTTACCGTCTGAGCCACCAGGGAAGATTATGCTGGCTACATAATATGGAATCAGTTCAGTTCAGTTCAGTTCAGTCGCTCAGTCACGTCCAGCTCTTTGCAACCCCATGAATCACAGCACACCAGGCCTCCCTGTCCATCACCAACTCCCAGAGTTTTCTCAAACTCATGTCCTTCGAGTTGGTGATGCCATCCAGCCATCTCACCCTCTATCGTCCCCTTCTCCTCCTGCCCCCAATCCCTCCCAGCATCAAGGTCTTTTCCAATGAGTCAACTCTTTGCATGAGGTGGCCAAAGTACTGGAGTTTTAGCTTCAGCATCAGCCCTTCCAGTGAACACCCAGGACTGATCTCCTTTAGGATGGATGGGTTGGACCTCCTTGCAGTCCAAGGGACTCTCAAGTCTCCAACACCACAGTTGAAAAGCATCAGTTTTTTGGTGCTCAGCTTTCTTCACAGTCCAACTCTCACATCCATACATGACTACTGGAAAAACCATAGCCTTGACTAGATGGACCTTTATTGGCAAAGTAATGTCTCTGCTTTTGAATATGCTATCTAGTTTGGTCATAACTTTCCTTCCAAGGAGTAAGCATCTTTTAATTTCATGGCTGCAGTCACCATCTGCAGTGATTTTGGAGCCCCCCAATATAAAGTCTGACACTGTTTCCCCATCTATTTCCCATGAAGTGATGGGACCAGATATCATGATCTTCATTTTCCGAATGTTGAGCTTTAAGCCAGCTTTTTCACTCTTCTCTTTCACTTTCATCAAGAGGCTTTTCAGTTCCTCTTCACTTTCTGCCATAAGGGTGGTGTCATCTGCATATCTGAGGTTATTGATATTTCTCCCGGCAATCTTGATTCCAGCTTGTGCTTCTTCCAGTCCAGCGTTTCTGGGTGACAATACACAGCCTTGACATATTCTTTTTCCTATTTGGAACCAGTCTGTTGTTCCATGTCCAGTTCTAACTGTTGTTTCCTGACCTGCATATAGGTTTCTCAAGAGGCAGGTCAGGTGGTCTGGTATTCCCATCTCTTTCAGAATTTCCCACAGTTTATTGTGATCCACACAGTCAAAGGCTTTGGCATAGTCAATAAAGCAGAAATAGATGTTTTTCTGGAACTCTCTTGCTTTTTCCATGATTCAGTGGATGTTGGCAATATGATTTCTGGTTCCTCTGCCTGTTCTAAAACAAGCTTGAACATCTGGAAGTTCATGGTTCACGTATTGCTGAAGTCTGGCTTGGAGAATTTTGAGCATCACCTTACTACTGTGTGAGATGAGTACAATTGTGTGGTAGTTTGAGCATTCTTTGGCATTGCCTTTCTTTGGGATTGGAATGAAAACTGACCTTTTCCAGTCCTGTGGCCACTGCTCAGTTTTCCAAATTTGTTGGCATATTGAGTGCAGCACTTTCACAGCATCATCTTTTAGAATTTAAAATAGCTCAACTGGAATTCCATCACCTCCACTAGCTTTGTTCATAGTGATGCTCTCTAAGGCCCACTTGACTTCACATTCTAGGATGTCTGGCTCTAGATGAGTGATCACACCATTGTGATTATCTGGGTTGTGAAGATCTTTTTTGTACAGTTCTTCTGTGTATTCTTGCCACTTCTTCTTAATATCTTCTGCTTCTGTTAGGTCCATACCATTTCTGTCCTTTGTAGAGCCCATCTTTGCATGAAATGTTCCCTTGATATCTCTAATTTTCTTGAAGCGATCTCCTGTAAACACTTTAAGCCTCAGCTTCCTGATCTGCAAAATAAAATAAAGAGATAAAGAAGGAAAGGATTATATAATATCTAGTTTAGTTTCTGATATATAAGAACAATTTGGTAATCAATGATTATTATACATATTCTCTGGACTTTAACACAAGACATGCTTTAATTATAAACAATAAAATTGCTTTTCATAAACAATTTCATATTCACAAGCTGTCAGACTGTAAGGTACAATTGCAACAGCTCTTCACTGGAAATCCAAAGACCTGACTTCTAAATCTTGTCATTGAATGACCTTGGCCAGTTCATTTAGGCTCTTTGGACCTTGATTTCTATTAAATAATTTGAAGGTGTGAGCCAAGAAAATCTTCAATGACCCTTTTAGCTCAAAAATACTAATATTCAACTTAAGTAGAGATATAAGTCATGACAGAGAGGTCTCGTAGGCTTTCCTTACCCCTAATACTAGACTGCAAGTAACACAGTTGAAGAAGTCCTTTTGCAGAGTCCAAGATTCTCCAAGTTGAAATCAGAAGGGCTTATTTGGAAACAGACATTTATGTCCACAGATTAATTATGGATTCTTTGCAGATGCTTGCATGAGTGTGTATGAGTCATGGAGATTATTGTAGAATGACACAGTTTTGAAAAATCTGATCTAGGGACTTCTGTGGTGGTCCAGTGGTTAAGACTCCCAGCTTCCACTGCAGGGGGCATGGGGTCAATCCTTGGTCAGGGAACTAAGATCCTGCATGCTTCACAGTGCAGTCAAAATATTTTAAAAATGAAATAAAAGTTTAAAAATACTTTAAAAAATCTGATTTAGGGTCTTTTCCAGATGTCCAAAGGTTAAGACTCTGCTTTCCAATGCAAGCAACATGGGTTCGATCCCTGGCTGGGCAACTAAGATCCCACATGCCACAGGGTAGAGTCAAAAAAAAAAAAAAATCTGATTTAGGAATCAGGAGATGGGAATTATGGCCCATAATGGGAATTTCGGCCCATAAATCTCTAACATATGACTTTGAGGAAACTACTTCTCTGTGTTCCAGAATCTCAGCTATCAAATGAAAGGCTTTTAGAAACTCTAAAATCTTCCATGGATCCAACACTGATTCTGTCAACTATAATCGTCTAGTTCAGGGAGAGACAAATTATGTCGATTTTTGTACAGCTTGTGAACTCAGGGAAAAATGTTTGTAGAGATGTTTTGGTATCATGTGAAAATCAAATGGATCTCACAGGCAAGAATACTGGAGTGGGTAGCTGTTTCCTTCTCCAGGGGATCTTCCCCACCCAGGGATCGAACCCAGACCCCTTCCGTCTCTTGCATTGGCAGGCGGGTTCTTTACTGCTAGCACCCCCTGGGAAGCCCGGAAATATTTACTACCTGAGAATTTACAGAAAATGTCTGTCTGACTCCTACTCAGTACCTCCAGCTCTACAATTTATGGATTAATATGCCTTAAACACTTTGGAAGCTACATAGCATTCCTCCACATGAAACAGGTTCATGTAAAATGGAATTCTGAAATCTAAAAGGCACAGCCAGAAAACTTCTGCTCGGCACTACTTGTTTAGGGCAAGGGTTGAAGCTCTGGCTTGTGCCCAAGTTGGGCCCGAGTTGCGAGGAAATAATGTGGAATTATAAGCAAAGCTTAAAAAATGAAAAGGAGAAAATCATCTGGATAACATTAAAGAAGTCAAGTAATTTACTCCTTTTACGGTAAAATTACCTTCTCTGAGCCACAGTGGGGATTTTTATAGTGGATTGTTTTTTCTTTCTATGTGTACAACTCCCACTAAGTCAGCAAAAGCACAAAGTCCCCAGAAGTTCCTGCCCGATAAGCCAGAGAGAAATGTGCCTCATTCAAGGGAGAGGAATGTTCCTACTCTGCTTATTCTAAGAGGCAAGTGGGAAACCAGTGTGCTCATTGGCATGTCTGGAGCCCTGTGTGGGTGTGAGGCAGTCCATGCTGCATATTATGACTTTGACCTCGATCCTAGAAATCTGCTACAGAGAAAACGTGTTCTTTGCACGCTAATCCTCCAGATACTCACTTCTTTAAAGAAAATAAAGGAACTACCATTTATTAAGGCCTACTTGGTTCCAAAAACTACATGTACATGTGTGCTAAGTCACTTCGGTCATTTCCCACTCTTTGGGACCCTGTGGACTGTAGCCCGCTAGGCGCCTCTGTCCATGGGATTCTTCAGGCAAGAATACTGAAGTGGGTTGCCATTTCCTCCTCCAGGGAGTGTTCCAGACCCAGGGATCACACCCGCTTCTCATATGGCTCCTGCATTGGCAGGTAGGTTCTTTATCACTAGCGCCACCTGGGAAGCCCACCACGCCACATTGCTAAGTCATTTCAGTCGTGTCCGACTCTGTGTGACCCCATAGACGGCAGCCCACCAGGCTCCCCCGTCCCGGGGATCCTCCAGGCAAGAACACTGGAGTGGGGTGCCATTTCCTTCTCCAATGCATGAAAGTGAAAAGTGAAAGTGAAGTCGCTCAGTCATGTCCGACTGTTCCCGACCCCATGGACTGCAGCCTACCAGGCTCCCCCGTCCATGGGATTTTCCAGGCAAGAGTACTGGAGTGGGGTGCCATTTTAATTGTATTTTAGTTTATTGACTCTTATGAGGGAAGTATTACTACTTATTTTTACAGTTAAAGAAACTGAAGATTGATGGTGTTAAAGAACTTGCCCAAACTTGAGACGTTCAAACCTGTTTTGTGCAATTTCAAGAGTCTACTTTTTCTTCCACTCAGAGAACTAATTATATAATCAACACTGGATTTCTATTACAATTTCATAGGTTCTTTATGATAAATATCTCGACAGAGCGTGCATGCTTAGACTATGAGATAACTGAAGACATTGAACCCTATGGTATTATTTTCAATTATCAGTACCTTAAATTCTCTCTTTTTTTTTAGTTATAATTTTTTTTTCCTGTGATGAGATCTTTTAAGATTTACTCCCTTAGCAAGTTTCAAATGTACAAATGGTATTACTAATTATAGTCACCATTCAGTACATTCTATGCCTTATTTACATGGCTTATTTATTTTATATCTGGAAGTTTATACCTTTTGCCCACCTTACTCATTTTGCCCACCTCCCACCCTCCACCTTTGGCAACCATCATCTGTAGTGATGAGCTCAGTTTCTTAAAAAAAAAAAAAAAAAATTATCTATTTGACTGCATCAGGTCTTGGTTGCAGCATAAAGGATCTTCCTTCATTGCATTACAGCATGGACTCCAAAGCGCATGGGCTTAGTTGCCCTGAGGCTTGTGGTATCTTAGTTCCCATCCAGGGATAGAACCTGTGTCTCCCGCATTGGAAGACGGATTCTTAACTGCTGGACTATAGGGAAGTCTGTGAGTGCTTTGTCACTCAGTCGTGTCCAACTCTTTGTGACACCATGAACTGCCCACCAGGCTCTTCAGCCCATGGGATTTTCCATGCAAGAATACTGGAGTGGGTTGCCCCTGCCTTCTCCAAGGGATCTTTCTGACCCAGGGATCGAGCCCAGGTCTCCTGCATGGCAGGTGAACCCTTTACCGTCTGATCCATCATGGAAGCTACATGTAGCTGAGATTATATAGTATTTGTCTTTCTCTGATTTATTTCACTTAGCATAATGCCCTCAGGGTCCACCCAAGCTGTTG
This sequence comes from Ovis aries, assembly GCF_016772045.2. Taxonomy (NCBI): domain Eukaryota; kingdom Metazoa; phylum Chordata; class Mammalia; order Artiodactyla; family Bovidae; genus Ovis; species Ovis aries. Next base: position 49,446,781 of record NC_056062.1, read on the forward strand.
CAAATGGCAGGCATTTCCTCTTTTTCATGTCTGAGTCGTATTCCACTGTATATATAATATATACTACATATTCTTTATCCGGGCTTCCCAGGTGGCCCCAGTGGTAAAGAACACACCTGCCAATACAGGAGACATAAGAGACACATGTTCGATTTCTGGGTCGGGAAGTCCCCCTGGAGGAGGGCATGGCAATCCACTTCAGTATTCTTGCCTGGAAAAACCCATTGACAGAGAAGCCTGGCAGGCCCTGGTCCATAGGATCACAAAGAGTCAGACACAACTAAAGTGACTTAGCATGAATGCATGATTCCTTATTCATTCATCCATTGATGGATACCTAGGAAGACTCCCTGTCTTGGTTATTGTAAATAACGCTGCAATGAACATGAAACTACAGATATCTTTTCTAGTTCATCTTTCCATTTCCTCTGGATAAACACCCAGAAGTGGAATTGCTGGACAATATGGCTGTTCTAGTTTTAATTTAAGAAACCTCCATACTGCTTTCCATAGTGGCAGCACCAATTACATCCCCACCAACAGTGGACAAGAGCATCTTTCCTCCTCATGCTCACCCACACTTCTTTCTTCTTGATAATAACCATTCTGACAAGTGTCATATCCCATTGTGGTTTTGATTTGTATTTCCAGCAGTTCCTAAAATTCCTAAATATTTAATTAAAGATCAACAGAATATTGAATTCGGAGTTGGAAGAACTGAGTCTTTTGTTGTGCTACTCCCTACGTGTACTTAAACTCCATGAGTCTCAGGAACCATAAGATCTACCTTGATAACAGAGCTCTTGGGTGAAAGAGCTCGGTAAGCACTTATTGTTAGTACTTGGTCACTGTGGGTTTCTTCGTATAAATAACTTTTATCTATTTATTATCATTTTTGTTATGCCACACAGCATGTGGGATCTTAGTTCCCCGACCAGGGATGCACTGGAAGCCCAGAATCTTAACCACTGAGCCACCAGGGAAGTCCTCATACATATAACTTTTATATTAAAATGTTAGCTGTTAATATTCTAAGAAGTAAACTGGAGAGCATGCCTCAGAGATTTAAGGAGATGTAAATACTATTGACTTAAAAATGTAATTTTTTAAGGAAAAAATGATCTTTTTCGTAAACTCAAAAGGATAAAATTATTACCACCACGAACAATCATCTTCTAATTTTGTGTTAGATTCTGTGCAAAGAGAATAGCGCAGCCACTGTCTCAAAGCCTCTAGGAGTTTGCATTTTTGTCAGATGCAGCAAAAGTTTAAATTCCATGCACACATACCATTCTGTGCAGCCCGTCTAAATTATAGCCATCAGAAATATTTCCCACAATTCCTTGTTCACAGCCTTCCAAGAATCACAGAAGATGCTGGACACAGCTTGGCAGCAGTCTGTATGTCCAGCAATTACGAGTCTGGGCTACTCCACTTGCAAAAGTCCAACAAATAGTAGACAGGGTTTCTCTTCCCACCCCTGCGAGCTGCTCCGATCAACAGCGCCATCTGCTGGCTAGCCCCAGGAAATGTTTCCTTTTCTTTATCAGACCTGGCTTTCCGCAGTCCTCCTCTGCCTCTGTATTTCACAGCTCACCATTCTGTTCATTCCCTCCCAAGAAATCATTCTTTTATGTGTATACATCATGCTCTTTCATCCATAGATTAATTTTCTAGGGCTTCCCGTAACAAAATACCACAAACTGGGTGGCTTAAACAACAGCAATTTATCATCTATGATCTCTCACAGTTCTGGGGGCCAGAAGTCAGAAATCAAGGTGTCAGTGGGTTGGTTCCTTCTGAGGTTGTGAGGGAAAGATCTGTGCCAGGCCTCTCTCCTTGGCTTGTGGATGGTCGTCTCCATAGTCACGTGATGTTCTTGTTGGTGGGTCTCTGTGTCCAAATTTCTGCTTTTCATAAGGACGCCAGTCATATTGGCTCGGGGCCCCCCCTCATGACTTCAACTTAATTAATTATGTCTGCAATGACCTTATTTCCAAATAAGGGCACGTGCTGAGGTTCTGGGGACTAGGACTTCAGTGCATGAATTTGGGGGTAGGGGAAGGGACATAATTCAACCCATAGCAGCTTCCTCTTTCCTTCCAACTTGCTCAGATCCCTTCAGGCATTTTTTTAAACTTTCATTTTCTCCTCTGTTCTTCCTTCTACCTGCCTGGTCAATCTGAAAATTATCTTATACAGTGGAAACACATAAGATTGGGCCAGTCCAGTGGTTAAGACCCTGCATTCCTAGTGCAGGGGACACAGGTTAGATCCCAGGTTGGAGAACACAGCTCGGGGTGAGGCCTAAAATAGATAAATAAATAAAAGCAAATAAATAAAATGCATTAAGCATTAAAACATAAGAATATGTTTATATAAAAAAGAATGGGCATGTCTAGGGAAAAGAAGGCCATGTGCTTTGAAGCCTGACCTGAGGGGAGATATGAGCGACTCCCTAGAACACTCAGGATCTCTCTCCAGAACCTCCTAACTTTATGGGGAGGGAGGTGGGAGGGGGGGTTCATGTTTGGGAACGCATGTACACCCGTGGTGGATTCATGTCAATGCATGGCAAAACCAATACAGTATTGTAAAGTAAAATAAAGTAAAAAAAAAAAAAAATACATACATGTATACGTAAAAGTGAATCACTTTGCTGTACACTTGAAACTAACACAAATTGTTAATCAGCTATGCTCCAATATAAAATAAAAAATTTTTAAGAAAATTAAAAAAAAAAAAAAAGAACCTCCTAACTTCCTCATTCTCATTTATTTAAACCAGTTTGTTCTCTTTTCCGAGCACCAACATTCAAAATAAATATTTCCCACACGGAATGTTTCTGTTTGAATTGCTTGTGTTCAGACGATATTGTATTCTGCTCTATTTTCATTGTCAGTGTGTAGCATTTTAACTGTTATGAAACAAATTGGTATAAAAGTCCGTTTGAGATGGTAACTCCTCCTCTCCACCGCCCCCTACTGGCTCCATCGTTGATACAATTCTCCTTCTCTAAGTATTTGCGCCCTGGCCAGTGTGGTAGGGTTTCCCAGGTGGCATTAGTGGAAAAGAACCTGTCTGCCAGTGCAGGAGATGTAAGAGGTGGGGTTTGATCCCTGGGTTAGGAAGATACCCTGGAGGAGGAAATGGCAACCCACTCCAGTATCTTTGCTTGGAAAATCCTGTGGACAGAGAAGTCTGAAGGGGTCACCAAGAGCCCGACACGACTGAAGTGACTTAGCACGAAGCATGCACTGTGAGAGGTGTGGGAAATACAAACACAGGTGGTCACGATGTCTGCTCTAAGGAAACATACAGTCGAGAGGAGCAGATGGGCATAACATACTCTAAGCTTTATAAGCATAGTATTTACAAGATGCTGTGGCAGCACAGAAGATGGGATGTGCGTGCGTGATCAGTCCCTTCAGTCATGTTCAGCTCTTTGCAACCCCATGGACTGTAGCCCACCAGGCTCCTCTGTCCATGGGATTCTCCAGGCAAGAACACTGGAGTGGGTTGCCATGCTCTCTTCCAGGGGAATCTTTCCAACCTAGGGTTCGAACCTGCATCTCTTACGTCCCCTGCATTGGCAGGGAAGTGCTTTACCACTCGCGCCACCAATTAAACATTAAGAATCAGAAGGCATCATCCCCAACCTCTCTAGTAAAGGACATCATCCTTTTCTTTTATAAAAGAATATTTATTTATTTGGATGTTCCAGGTCTTAGTTGCAGCACACGGGATTTCAGCTGTAGCATGGGCACTCTTAGTCACTGTAGTATGTGAGATCTAGTTCTCTGACCAGAAATTGAACCCAGGCCCCCTACACTGGGAGTGCCTGGTAGCCGCTGGACTACCAGGGAAGTCTCAAGGACAGCATTCATGACGAAGGTAAAACTTCACAGTAGGTTGAATGATGAGAGAGAAAGGCTGGCCTCCAGAAGAAAAGGGCATTCCTCAAAACTGGGGAACCGTCGGGGGCAATCTCAAAAGTAGATGGAAGATTGGGAAGTGGGATATTGAATGAAAGAGTCTTTGAGCATCTTTCATCCAACCACTGGCCTCCATCTACTGCTATGGGTTTGTTGGAATTTATTGGCCCAAGTATGTTAAAGTGATGGATGCCATCTTTGACCTCAGGGACACGGACATTGACCAGTGGAAATGAATGAAGTACTTCTGAACTTGCTTAAAAAATTGCAACTCAAGCCTCTTCATCAGCTTATAAGAGTCATTATAGTCATTCAACCAATGAATTGTTGACACACTATTTCATCTACTCTGCAGATGACTATTACAAGCGGCAATGTGACCAGTCATCCTTAGAGACTTTTAATTTTCTCTTGGTAGTTAGTTTCACATCATTTCCTCCTGTACCAATTCTTCAGTTTGTTTGGAACTAAATTGTTTCAGCATTTACCATGTACTGTCAGAGCTAAAACCTGGACACACTTGTAAGCAGGCTTTAGAGTGAGTCTTTTGCAAAAACAGTCTCAGAATCCCAATTTCTCACCTTCATCATTTGACTGTGTCCTCAAAGCCAGAAGGAATATGCTTGTTTTGTTTCTTGTCTTTGACTTGGTCAGTATCTTGTAAACAGAGTCCGCTATTACCACTGGCTTCTCACTGTTACTTCTCCCCAGTTAATATGATGTGAAAGTATTCACAACCCATGTTACCCCCTCCACCAAATCCTATCTCCAACCCTAGAATGGTTTCTTATCCCCTAAACAGTGGTGCAGACTCAAGAAATATCAAAATGTTGAAGTTGAAAGTTAGAGATTATCTTATCCAACCACACCCTCTTACAGTGAGAAAACTAAGGCCAGAGAAGTTATAGGACTGACAAGTGAAGTGAAGTTGCTCAGTCGTGTCTGACTCTTTGCGACCCCATGGACTGTAACCTATCAGGCTCCTCCGTTCATGGGATTTTCCAGGCAAGAGTGCTGGAGTGGATTGCCATTTCCTTCTCCAGGGGATCTTCCCGACCCAGGAATCAAACCCGGGTCTCCCACATTGTGGGCAGACGCTTTGCCATCTGAGCCACCAGGGAAGATTATGCAGAATCCAAGCCAGAATTTAGGTCACAAGATATGCAGTTCTGCAGTTAGTGTTTCCTGTGTGTTTTTGTTTGTTTCTATCCACCCTCACCTCTCTGTCTATGTGAGCCATATTAAGGATTTTGATCCTTATCTTAAAAAGATAAGAAATCCACTGAAGGGTTGTGAGCATGACCTGATGGATAAATTAAAAAAAAGAAAAAAACTCCCAGTGGCAAGTAGAGGATGGATCGGAAGGAGCAGAGTCACAAAGAAGTGTTATTGTTTTCCTTGACCTCAACCCTGAAATGGCCCCACATTCGTCCTGAAGCCCACCCACCCTGGCCACAGTTCAGTGTCCTTGGATGGACACCTGACCCCAGGGCAACCATTGGCAGTTCTGCCAGAGTCAGAGCAGTGAGTCTCCTATTCTCTCCTCGGAGATGCTGGTTGAGTGCCTGGGACAGACCTCCAGGAATCTGTGTTTACAAAGCCTCAAATGATTTCAATGGTCAGATTTCAGAGCCATCACCCTGTGGAATTTGAATTGAGAGAGACAGAAACAGTTGTCAGTGGTAGTGGGTACCAGACTAGGATGGTCATGATGTTAGGGCCTGAGGCTATCTGGAGCCAAATGTCAAGTGAGTGATTAGAAGACATTGCTTGAGGGGTAGAGGAACATGAGAGGCAGAAGAAACAGAGGGACCTCTGTTCTTGAATTTCCATCTGCTCAAGACCTACCATATTTCATCTCATTTCCCCATGAAAGTGAAAGTGAAAGTCACTCAGTCATGTCCGACTCTTTGTGACCCCATGGACTAAACAGTCCATGGAATTCTCCAGGCCAGAATACTGAAGTGGGTAGCCTTTCCCTTCTCCAGGGGATCTCCCCAGCCCAGGGATCGAACCCAGGTCTCCTACATTGCAAGCAGATTCTTTACCAGCTGGGCAATAAGGGTTACTGGAGTGGGTAACCTATCTCTTCTCCAGCAGATCTTCCTGACCCAGAAATCGATCCAGGGTCTCCTGCATTGCAGGTGGATTCTCTACCAACTGAGCTATTTCCCCATAGTTTTAATAATATTGGATCTTTATACTAATCCTTCCTTCCAATGGCCCGTGTGTGCGCATGTGCGTGCGTGCACGTGCGTGCGTGAGCGCGCTTCTGTGTTTCCTTGCTGTTGGAACATCCATCACACTGGAGGAGGTCTCTAGACTCAGCCTCTTCCCTAATCGTCCCCTCCCTTAACTCTCTTTTCTTCCTCACTTCTTCCACCCCAACCCAGACCTTGATCAAAAAGCCTTCCTCTCCTCCCAGAAACTGATGGTTACTACAAGCTTGACAAGAGTTTGGTGTGCTATCTAGGAGCAGGCATATTTCTCTTTGAGAATCTTCCCAGGATTCCTGTAGCACAAGAATGACAGGCTCTTGGAAAGTGTAGGGACCAGAGAGGGCTAGGGAGGAGGCTATTTATGATGGGCTTGCTGGGGGCTCCCTTACTTCACACTTTTAAATCACACCACATAGATGAGATCAGACAAACCCTGTTTAGGAAGCTCTGACTTCCACATCTATTCAGATCCTTTAATCTGAGAATCATGCTGTATTATGGGGTCCAAGAGTTAAGGTCCCACCTGCCGCAACTACAATCCTGAACACCACAAACAAAAATCCTGCAACAACGAAGACCCAGGGCAGCCAAATAAATTTAAAAAATATTTTTAAAGGCTCAAAATGAGGGGAAGAAAAGTTATCAGCCCCAAGAAACTTCATTTCTAGTCAAGTAATTATTAATAGGTGAATACACACATACAAGGGCTTCCCAGCTGGCATTAGTGGAGAATCCCCCTATCAGTGTAGGAGATGTAACAGACATAGGTTCAATCCCTGAGTCAGGAAGATCCTCTGGAGGAGGGCATGGCAACCCACTCCAATATTCTTGCCTGGAGAAACCCACAGACAGAGGAGCCTGGCAGGCTACAGTCCGTGGGGTCACAATGAGTCAGACATCACTGAAGCAACTTAGCACACACACACACATAGAGACACACACAGAGAGACACGGGGAGATGGATGGTCTGGAAGAGTTTTCACCAGGATGTTAATTGAGATTACTTTAGCATGAGGTAGTCTTATGGTTTTGTTTTGATCTTTTTGTGTTTGCTTGTTTGTATTTTTCTTAATATTTTGTAATGAGCATTACATTTGTAATAGAATTGTGCCAGTATGGAAAGAAAACGAAAGACTGAAAACAATTTTTTTCTATGAAAAAAAGGAAGAGAGGCAAGAAAAAAAGGAAGGGAGGAAGGAAGAAAGGAAGAAAGAAAGGAAGGAGGAGGAAGAAATACTTCAGAAAATTATTATTAATCATTCGGTGTTTGTATGCCACGCTTAGTCGTGACGAATGTGTCCACTTGCTCTACAGAGTGAAGCTTCCTCGAGCTGTGTGTGTGAAGCGTGGAGGCAAAACGCACCCCCGAGAAGAGCAGAGAGAAGCCATGTGCACCGGAGAAGCTGCTCTTGGAGCAGAGGATTTACTCAATAGTACAAACACTTTGTTCCTGTTTCAAGTTTAAATTATAGCCATGGCGATATTGAGAACCCGATGAAAGGATCGTTCAGGTCAACTTCAAAGCGGAGCTGAGATGGGGGATCTGTCAGCAGAGTGCTGGCCCCACCTCACCTCCACCTCCTCTCCCAGCCCGCCCGCTCACTTTATAGGTTCTCTGGGGGATTTCACTGATGGAATCAAGATGGGAGACTTCAAACATGCTGCTTGTCTGTATTTTTCTTTTCCTTTTTTTCCCCTCACTTGCTTATTTCCTTGTCTGTTTATTCTTTAGAGATCCCTCTCTTTCTCTCACGTCCAAGAGCCTAGGATGAAAGGTCCTTAAAACCAGAAGCTGCGGGGCTGTGTGCACACAGGCTGTTGAGTCTGTGACTCACAGTTCATTCCCGATTGAGGAGTGGGTGGCTGGCTTTTCTGGGTCCCAGGCCCTCGCTGGGGGCTAACCCAGAGCCAACTTCTCACTAGCATGAACCCTGAGTCGTTTTGGCTTTTTGTTGTTGTTGTTCAGTTGCTATGTTATGACCAATTCTTTGCGACTCTGTGGACTGCAGCTCACCAGGCTTCCTGGTCCTTTTTTTTTTTTCTTCTGCTTACAGGAATCCTTTTAATTTTATTTTTAAGATTATTTCAAAGATCGCTAAAGGACTCTTGTCATTTTCTTTAGAAAAATTAATTTATTTTAATATATTGTACACTGATAAGCTTCAAACAGGTGAAGCTCAAGTGAGCATTATAATGATCAAAACTGCAATTTAAATTCCAGGCCTCAGAGGCCAACATTTCAGAGATGGGCATTTCTCTCCTTTAGCAATTGTGTTTTGTTTGCATACAAGGCATTTCTACATTATCTTAGGTGAACATTTCTACAATCCTAAGCAGGAAACAGGGCATGTATTGTATTACCTTCAGTTTATAAAGATGGAAAACAGAAATTAAAAGAAGTTCAGTGACCCTTAGAAGAAGGTAGCTCCTGGGACATGACTGGGCACAATTTTTCATGCCCACCACCACTCAGCTCTGTTCTTAGAGAGAAAGAAGCTCTTTTCCTGGAATTTGCTTCACTGTCTGCAGATCATCATGGTCAGTATGGTGCTGGGAAAGAAGCTGGAAGCTCTCTAAAACATATTTCCAATAAAATTGTGTGTTTTGTGTTTTTTTCCAAAGAGGAAATGCAGATGGCCAACAGGCACATGAAAAGATGCTCAACATCACATCAAGGAAATATAAATCAAAAACCACAATGAGAAATCACCTCACACCTGTCAGAATGGCTTATCAAAAAGAATACAACTAATAAATATTGGTGAGGACGTGGAGAAAAGGGAACCCTTGTACACTATTGGTGGGAATGTAAATTGATGCAGCCACCATGGAAAATCTTACAGAGGGTTCTCAAAAAACTAAATTAGAACCACCATAAGACCCAGCTGTTCCACTCCCAGGAATCTAAAAGAAAAAAAGAAAACAACCACTAATTCAAAAAGATACATGAACCCTAATGTTCATAGCAGTATTATTTATAATAGCCAAGATACGAAACCAACCTAAGTGTTCATCAGATGAATGGATTAAGATATGGTATATATTTGTGTGCATGGGTGCTAATTTGCTTCAGTCATGTCCAACTTTTTGTGACCCCCATGGAATGTAGCCTGCCAAGCTCCTCTGTCCATGGGATTCTCCAGGCAAGAATACTGGAGTGGGTTGCCATCCCCTCCTCCAGGGGATCTTCCTGACCCATGGATCAAACCTGAGTCTCATGTCTCCTGCATTGGCAGGCGGATTCTTTACCGCTAGTGCCACCTGGGAATATAGAAAAGAATGGAATTTTGCCATTTACAACAACCATGGAGGGATTTGGAGGGCATTATGCTGAGTAAAACCAGTCAGACAAAGACAAATACTGTACGATATCACTTATATGTGAAATCTAAAAAATTACAGCAAATCAGTGAATATAACAAAAAAAAGCAGACTCCAGATGTGAAGAAAACACTAGTGGTCATCAGTGATGGGGGTGGGGCAATATAGGGCTAGGGGAGTAGGAGAAAAAATAAACAAAATGTATTTCCAATAAAATTGTATGTTTTATGTTTAACAACATTATTTAAATATTTTAACATGTGTATGTCATTTTGAGCAATCCTTATAATATCTGAAAACTCACTGTCGAATAAAAGTTAAACACTTACAGTCTTAGAGACATAAGAGACCTAGAGATTTAAGTTTATACACATATTTTTATTATAAAACATTGTGATAGGGTGGTTCCTAAACTTTCAAGCATAACAAGATAATAAGATAAAATTTTATGGGAGAAGCGGAATGGAAATACAAGTTCACGGAAGCAAAGGAACATTGCAAACTTTCCCACAATGAGAGAAGGGTTTTTCCATGTTTTACAAATGAGTGACAGTGGTTATAAAATAACTATGGTATTCATAGTTCAATGAATATATTTAAGAGAGTAATACAATACTGTATGTTTGAGTACCAATATTTATACTACAATAGAAATTGTATCAGTTACAACAAGTTATATCACTGAGAAAAATTTTAGAAGTCAAATTATCTTGAACCATGAGGGTTTAATGGAGAAAGAAATGCAACCCACTCCAGTATTTTTGCCTGGAGAATTCCGTGGACAGAGGAGCCTGGTGGGCTATAGTCCACGGGGTCACAGAGTCAGACACAACTGAGTGACTAAGACACATATACAAGAGTTTACAGATAAACCCTCATGAGGGTTTACCCCAAGTTTAAAACATCCTTTGGTGGAGGGCGGTGCATAAACAAACATTTTGAAAACCAATGCATCAGCGTACCCATGGCCTCATCTGAGAATGGAAGAAGCTGTGAAGGGTATGTTTCTTAATGAATTATTCAAAGGGAAAGAGAAACTTTCAGTGGAGTAGCACAGAACAAAGCCAATTTGGATATAAGGCTTCACTTTGGACTGAACTTGATCTAACTTTTTAAAAGCCCAAGATGACCCAAAAGCTGTGAGGGTAGGGGATTTAACAGAGTATTTTTAAAGGCAAAACTTAGGTAAGAAAATTGAACTATTTCGTGTTTGTAATTAACTGAGTTCTGACTGTTCAAGAGACCACTTACATAACGTGGAAAAAACTGAAAAAACTCTTCTGAAAGACTGAAAAACTCCACTGAAAAAACTCTTCCTTTAATCAACTCAGCTGAGCTGTGTGAAAGAGCTAAGGAGAACCAGAGTGGGTTGCCTTAAATTAAGGCAGCCTAAATATATCACTTAATAATGACTTAGCTGGGGGTTTAAAAAATTAATTCATGTAGGCATATTGCTAGAATAAGATGGGCTTGTATTCATTTTATTCTTGTTTTTATGTGAGAACTGGGAAAATGTTCATATAAATAAGTATATGAAAATGAAAGATACTTTGTTATAGCAAAGTCCCTCAACTCTTTGAACTCCTTTAGAGTCTTCTGTAATCAGCTTACAACTGAAAAAGGTCATCTTTCACTTTTGTTGAAAGTATTTGGAAACCATCTGAGTTGGAAAAACGTGTGTCCCTTGATTGTTAGAATCACTCACTTTCTCCACATCATTGCCAATCATTGTTCTTTAGTCGCTAGGTCATGTTTGACTCTTTTGCAACTCCATGGACTGTAGCCCACCAGGCTCCTCTGTCCATGGGATTTCCCAGGCAAGAACACTGGAGTGGGCTGCCATTTCTTTCTCCAGCAGAAATTCCTGACCCAGGGATCGAACCCGTGTCTCCTGCATTGGCAAATGGGTTCTTGACAACTGATCCACCTGGGAAGTCCATGATTGCCAATATGATACATCGAAAGGTCCTTTGTGAGGTATTCTAGAGGTTGTCAGACCCAGGACAGTGCAGTGTTGCTAGGTTAGAGATAGATGATATCTTTATTTTGTAAAATGGATGAAGGACACTGATAAATGTGGAGGTAGCCTGAGCATCTTCTGGCCTACAGGTCCCTTGCTCGCCAAAGACATATGAAGAAGCTGATGACTGAACTTGATAGCTTTAGCTATTTGCAGGACTTCCCTAATGGTCTAGCGCCTAAGACTCCGTACTCCCAATGCAAGTGTCCTGGGCTTTATCCCTGGTCAGGGAACTGGGTCCCACATGCTGCAACTGAGTGTGAGTGCCAACTAAAAGAACGCACATGCCACAACTAAGACCCCACACAGCCAAAATAAATATTTTTAAAAGAGATATCTGTGAGCCTCTTGGAAAGATTTTGTATATTCCAGGGTAATGTGTTTATGAAATAATGGAAAAATGTACATTTGTCTCTGCCCCCAGTTCCTGGCACAGAGCCCCTGAAACCCTTGTCATTTCCTGGGTGAGAGGAGTGCCGCTCCCCTCCCCCTTCTCTTGAGAAAGGAGAAGGGCTGCAGATAAAGTTGACGACTGATCATGCCTCTGCGATGAAGCTTCCATAAAATCCCCAAAGCACAGGTTCCAGGAAGTTTCTGGGTTGGTGAACAGGTTTTAGAGCTGGGAGACTGGTCCCCAGAAGAACACAGATGCTACACACCCACTTCCTTCCTAGCTTGCCACATGTACCTCTTCCATCTGTATGTTCACCTATACCCTTTATCATATTCTTTGATAATAAACTGTGAATCAAGTAAACTCTTTTTCTGGATTCTGTGAGCTGCTCTAGCAAAGTAATTGAACCCAAGGAGGGGATTGTTAGAACTTCCAATATACAGCTGGGTGGTCAGAAGCCCAGAGGACAACTTTGGCTTTCAACTGGCATCTGAAGTGTGTGTGTGTGTGTGTGTGTGTGGGTGTGTGGTAGGGGGTGGGACAGACAGTCTTGTAGGACTGAACCCTTGCCCTGTGGAATCTGATGCCATCTCTGGACAGATAGTGTCAGAATTGATTAAATTGATTAAACAGTGGCATCATGAAGACTTGCTTCTTCTTGTGGAGAAAACCCTCCACACATTTGGTGACCAAAGTGTCAGAAATGAAATGCTTTGTGTGAGCAAGAAAGAAGACACATGGGGAAGAAACACACAGAGGAAAAATCGACTTTTCCTTTTACTGTGTTCCAGCCTGAAGACCACTGCCCAGGGGGTCTTTCAGGCTCCAGCATTCCTCCCACTTCTCCATCCCGTTACCTCTTGTTTCTCCTCCATGGCACCTTCTGGGGCACCTGTCTGCTGTCCAGTCTCCTGTGTGGCCTCTTGGCTCCACAGTGATTCTCCAAGGTTCGGTTTCATCCCTTCCCTCTTTTCCAGACAAGCATCTTAGAACTCAGACTAAGTTTAGTGCAAAACCAAAAAAGAATCAGCACACCACAAACAAACATTTATTTTAAGAATACTTGCATAGCATTCCCCTGGTGGTCCAGTGGATAAGAATCCAGCTGCCAATGCAGGGGACACAGGTTTGATCCCTCTTCCAGGAAGATTTCACATGCTGCAGAACAACTAAACCCATTTGCCGCAACTACTGAGCCTGCGTTCTAGAGCCCAGGAACCTCAGCTACTGAGCCTCGGTGCTGCAGCTTCTGAAGTTAGGGGGCCTAGAGCCCACGCTTTACAAGAGGAGCTGCTGCAATAAGCCCATGGACTGTAATGAAGAGTAGCCCCCACCCACCACAACTAGAGAAAGCCAGTGGGTAGCAACAAAGACACAGTGCAACCAAAAATAAATAATATGTGGAAAAGAATAGTTGCTTAGCTCAGTATTAATAGCTCAAAATTAAATAAAGAGGTCATCTTAAGTACCTCAGCAAGGTCCTTTTCTATTAAGTTATCCACAAAGTGGGAGAAAAAAGGTAAATGGCTGCATAAACAGCAACTACTACAATTATAGTAAGAGGCATCAGTTATTGATTACCTACCGTATGGTGAGATCCTGCATACATTAGCTGAAACATTCCTCATAATAAAGATATGCTAGGGACTTCCCCAGCAGTTCCGTGGTTAAGTCTCCACCTTTCAGTTCAAGGGGTATGAGTTCAATCCGTGGTCAGGGAACTAAGATCCCACATACTATGGGGTGCAGCCAAAAAATTTTTTAAATACACTATTGTCAATTTTATCCTCATCCTACATATGAGAAAACTAGGGATCTAAGGGGTTAGATAGCCTGCCTTTATGCAAGTATCTAGTAGGGCTTCGGTTATAACCCATGATGTTCTGATCCCCAAGTTCATGTTAACCATTATGCCTCCTAACAGCAAATACATGTAAAGCGACCATTTATTGCTCATGTGATGTTCCAAGAGTCACTGCCTTCCTGTGCCCTCCACACCCATCCACTGTCTTTGGTCCTTCTCTGTTTGCTCTTCCCATTTTTTTCTTTAGGTTCTTAAGTCTTCTAAAGGCAGCTGTGAGCGTTCCATCATTCCTCCCAGGGTTAAAAAGCTCAGCACACCCTGGTCTGGTGGGAAGAATATTCAGGATTTGGGCCTGTTTCCAATGTCACATTCCATCTCTGGACTATTTTTTCCACTGAAGCCCACACAGAGTAATTAATATCGAATAGTAAGACAAATTCTTCAATAATTATCACCTGGAAAGGAGCCAGTCAACTAGCATCAAAGCCAGACTCAGTGTAATTTGGTTTCATTGAGCTGGACAAATAATAAAGAAAAGAACATTTAGTCACCACTGGAGTATTTGGGCTTTAGTGCAGTCATAAAATCTGGACAATAACCAAAGATAGGAGATAGGAAAGTGCAAGTCTCAACGTGAACAAGGACAGCTAAGCTGAAGCAACACATGAATTGGAGGTGGGACATAATGGAAAATATGGTGTGGCCTGCGGACAGTGGGAAGCTTTATGTGGTTAAACCCACAGATCTTACTGAACTTACATAGGTTCTATGTTGGCAGTCAAAAGGGGCATTTGGATTAGCTGACAATTGTTCTTTTTTTTTTTTAATTGGGGTATAGTTGGTTTACAATGTTATGTTAGTTTCTCCTGTACAACAAAGTGAATCAGCTATATTTAAACATATATCCCCTCCCTCGTGGGCCTCCCTCCCACTCCATCCCCATCCCACCCACTTAGGTCATCACAAGGCGCCAAGCTGAGCCCCCTGTGCTCTACGGCAGGTTCCCACTAGCTATTTTCTGCGTGACAGTGCGTATATATGTTAATCCCAGTCTCCCAACCCGCCCCCTTCCCTCCTCACATCCACACATCCGTTCTCTGCATCTGCATCTCTACTCCTGCCTGCAAATAGGTCCGTCTGTACCATTTTTCTAGATTCCATATATACACGTTAATATGCGACATTTGTTTTTCTCTTTCTGACTTCCTTCATTCTGTTTGACAGACTTTCAGTCCATCCACATCTCTGCAGATGACACGACTTGGTTTCCTTTCACGGCTAATTAATGGTCCATTGTATACAGGTGCCATGTCTTCTTCATCCTTTCATCTATTGATGCTGCTGATTGTTCTGAAATCAGTTCTATTCCAATAGGGCATCATGAAATGAGTGGGACATGAATGGAAAGCCCCATCCTCACAAATGTACAACCAAATTCTCCCCACTAGTTAGTTTCCCTTCTGGATCAGAGCACTCAATGTGTCTATTACAGTGCATACCTTAAGAACATGTTGGAAGATTTCAATGCTATGACCGCTGTCACAGCAAGGGAGGCCACATACACTGCTGTGCCATGGCAGAGAGAACAGCGAAGTCACTTAGAGTCCACAGTTTACTACCAGTTTTATTTTGGATTTTCACTTTTTAAAGAAAATATTTCTGCAAACTTTTCTAATGGTAACTAAAATACATTAGAAAATACATCTTCCATTTCAATGAAGTATTAAATCCCCTATAAAAATCACCCTGACTGGCAAGTGAGTAACTCACTCCAGTTTTTTAAAATTTAGGTGAAAATCACATAACATAAAATCAACCACTTTAACACAAACAATTCAGCCAACTGAATTGTTGGCTAACTCAACACAAGACTCAGTGCAATTTGGTTTTCTGCAGCTGGACAGATGATGAAGAAAAAGAACAACATTTAGTTACCACCAGAATATTTGACGCTGTAATGGGGATAGTAAAAGCTAGACTGTAGTGGTATTTAGTACAGTCATGATATTGTGAGACCATCACTTATATCTAGTTCCAAAACATTTTCATAATCCCCAAAGGAAACCCTGTACCTATTAAGCAGTTACTCCTAAATCTTCCTACCTCTAGCTCCTGGCCACTACCAGCCTGCGTTCTGTCTCAGTAGATTTACCTATTCTGAGTATTTCATATAAATGGAATCATACTATGTGAGACTTTTAGGGGTCTAGTTTCTTTCCTGTATCATAGTATTTTCACGGTTCATCCAGGTTGTATAAAAGTATGTATGCATAGTTCATTCTTTTCTAATGATTGAATAATATTCCATTGTATGGAGACACTGTATTTTGTTTGCCTATTCATCTGTTGATGGACACTTAGGCTGTTTGGGCCATTGTGAGTAACACTGCTGTGAACACACATGTACACGAGTATTTGTTTGAATGTCTGTTTTCAATTCTTTTGGGTATATACCTTGGGAGTGGAATTATAGAATCATATGGTAATTCTACACTAACTTGTTGCTGCTAAGTCATTTCAGTCATGGCCGACCTGTGCAACCCCATAGACGGCAGCCCACCAGGCTCCTCCGTCCATGGGATTCTCCAGGCAAGAATACGGGAATGGGTTGCCATTTCCTTCTCCAACGCATGAAAGTGAAAAGGGAAAGTGAAGTCGCTCAGCTGTGTCTGACTCTTAGCGACCCCATGGACTGCAGCCTACCAGGCTTCTCTGTCCATGGGATTCTCCAGGCAAGAGTACTAGAGTGGGGTGCCATTGCCTTCTCCACTAACTTGTTGAGGAATTGCCAAAACATTTTTCACAGGAGCTGCACCATTTTACAGTCCCACCATGTCTCACTTCCTTCACAGCCTCACTGATACCTGTTATTTCCCCTTTTTGTCAGTGTTGGTTTTCGTTTGCTTCTTTGTTTTTGGTTTGGTTACAGCCATCCTAGTGAATGTGAAGTGATGTCTCACTGTGTTTGTGATTTGCCTTTCCCTTCTGACTAATGATTTTGAATGTCTTTGTGTGTGTAGGTTGGCCGTTTGTACAGTTGACCCTGAGATTTTGCATATGCAGATTCAACCAACCTCAGGTCATGTAGTACTATAGTAGGAATTTATTATTTTTTTAATCCATCTATAAGTAGACTCCACAGTTACACCCATGTTTTTCAAGGGCTGATTGTATATCTTCTTTGAAGAAGTGCCTTCAAGTTGTTTGCCCATATTTTAATGGTATTGTTTGTAATTCACTTTAAAAGTGGTGTTGGGGACTTCACTGGCAATCCAGTGGTTACGATTCTGGGTTTCCAGTGCAGAGGGTGCAAGTTCGATTCCTGGTCAGGGAACTAAGATCCCACATGCCACATGGTGTGGCCAAAGAAAAGAGAAAAGAGTGATGTTTATTGCTTCACAAAACTATTCACAGTTGGTATCTTCTACTTTTGGGAGAGCAGTGAGGATCAGCATATTGACTCTATCTCTCACCTTGACCCTATCCTAAGAGATGCCATCCTCTGATCCCAATCCCATAGAAGAACCAAGCTCACATTCATTGAGTACTGACTATGTGCTGTGTGTAGGTGTGTGTTAGTTGCTCAAATGGTCCAACTCTTTGCGACCCCATGAATTATAGCCCACCAAGCTTCTCTGTCCATGGGATTTTCCCGGGCAAGAATACTGGAATGGGTTGCCATTTCCTTCTCCAGGGGATCTTCCCAACCCTGGGATTGAACCCAGATCTCCTGCATTGCAGATATATTCTTAACCATCTGAGCCACGAGGAAGCCCCCTGTGTGTTTCCTATGTGCTAGACACTGTTTTAAGTGCTTTTACTTTATTAACAGGCTTCCTTGGTGGCTGAGTGGTAAAGAATCCACCTGCCAATGCAAGAGACATGAGTTTTCAGTCCCTGGATCAGGAAGATCCCCCGGAGGAGGAAATGGCAACCCACTCTAGTATTCTTGCCTGGGAAATTCCATGGACAGAAGAGCCTGGCAGGCTACAGTCCATGGGTTTGCAGAGTCAGACACAACATAACAACTAAACAAAAACAACCTTTATTAACTCATCTAATCATTATGAAAATTCAATGCAATACATTTCATAGGGGAGAAAACCAAGATTTAAAAGGCATTAAGTGACTTTGCTTCAGATCCTCTAGCTAGAAAGTGGTGAAGCTGGGATTTAAACCCAATTCAGATGACAGGCATCAGGAGAGGGACAATGTTAGACTGAGTCAGTCCTCAGCTCACATCTTTGCCCTGTTTCTAAAAGGTGGTTTCCAGGTCAGTTTTTACTCCAGAATTTTTGAAGGTTATGAGGACAGGAAGATGAACTACTTTGAACAGAACTAAACTTTCTCAAGACAGCAGCCAGCATGTGAGAGCCTTTAAATTTTATCTACAAAAATAGATGTGGGCAAAAATAAGCACCCCTGCAGGTAAAATGGACAAAGTTTAGTGAAAAATGGAGAATTTTCAGTAATGAATGGGATTAGTGATAGAGGACATACGAAGAATAAGGGTGCAGCTTTAAGAGGACTAAAACCAGCTACTCCATGAAGAGAACTATGACTGTTCATTCCACTGTCATCGGGAAAATAGGTGAACCGACTGAATGCCTCGTAAAAGTCACTGGGTATAGGGACTTCCCTGGTGGTCAGGAGCTAAGACTCTGTGCTCCCAATGCTGGTGGCCCAGGTTCCATCCCTGGTCAGTGAACTATTA
This sequence comes from Ovis aries, assembly GCF_016772045.2. NCBI lineage: Eukaryota > Metazoa > Chordata > Mammalia > Artiodactyla > Bovidae > Ovis > Ovis aries. The sequence continues at coordinate 49,465,188 of NC_056062.1, forward strand.
ATAGATCGCACATGCCACACTAAGACCCAGCACAGCCAAAGAGATAAACAAATATTTCAAAGGTCATCAGTAGAAAGATGGTACTGATGAATCTGTTTACAGGGCAGCGGTAGAGACACAGACGTAGCGAACAGACTTGTGGGCCCAGGGCACGGGCCAGGAAGGAGAGGGTGAGACGAAAGGAGAGAGCAGCGTGGAAACATACACGCCACCATATGTAAAACAGTCAGTGCGAATTTGCTGTTTGACTTGGGGAGCTCAAACTGGGACTCTGTGACAACCTAGAGGGGTGGGATGAGGTGGGAGGGAGGCTCAAGGAAGAGGGGACATATGTATACCTATGACTGATCCATGTTGACATATGGCAGAAATCAACACAATAATTTTCCTTCAAGTAACAATAAATAAAGTGAGAAAAAAATAAAAAGTCATCAGGTGTAACCTAAAGAAAACCAGGGCACTAAATTTGCTCACCAGGGATTTTTTTAAAAAAAGAAAGCTCATCAATCTGTTCTATACTTAACACAGAAGAAAAAGTCAAAAAGTCAATCCAATTACATGGAGAAAAGTTTTTTTGTAACTAGGTTCATTAAGCACAGGATGTGCCCAAACTTCTTCCCAAAAGTATGCTAAGTAGCCTTTGAGGATGTTATTGGGACAATGAAATGTATTAATAAACCTAAAAACTTTAATATGTTTTAATATGAGTGAGTCATCAGCATGAGATACATGTTATTCACCCCAAAGCTGTCTTTCCCGCACCCACTTCCATGCCTTTACTTCCTCCCTATCCCTTTCTTTTAAGTTTTTTCTCTCATTAAAAATTACTTATAACTTTTTAGCAAGGATTGAAGTCTATAAGAAAATGTCATAAACTGGAGAACCAAATGCCAGGAGATAGAATGGAGTTTGGAAAACAATACTGATTTGGAGCAAAGAACAGAGTAAAACTGGCAAGGAACAGGTTGAGAGCAAATTGCTCTGGAGTTTGAGTTTGAATTTGTGGTTCACGCCTGATATTAACTGGACTTTGTAAACAACCAGGCATCTAGCATAAAGACTCTCATTTTTGAAGTATCAGTAGGCCTAGAACAAGTGGATGTTTGACCAAGATACATGTTAGAGACAACTATGAAATTCACAACTACCCAAGCAGATACAACTCAGGGAAAAGGGCAAACAGCAGTGAAAGTTTCCTCTTCTTTAGTGAAATCGCCTGTTATTCCATTAGGCATGTCAAATGATGCTCTTTTCAGAGCCTGTTTCATCGACAGGTGGATAGATATGATCCATGGGAAAGTTGCTGGAGGGAAGAGAGATTGCTAGACAGAGAGTTAGGAAAGCTGTCCCTATGGAGTATGGTCTGGAAAAGGATCTGTAAGGAAGAGTCAGGGGTGATCAGGCAGGAAGGATGTGGGAGGCTCTTCCAGCCGTGGTGGGGGTAAGAACAGAGACATCCTGAGGAACCAGGGGAAGGTCGAGAGTGTGTCTGCTTGGGAAAAATGAGAAAGGGAGCTTGATGAGAGAGTCGCAATGTCACGTGCACAAATGCAGAGAAGAAAGCGGACTTGTGAGCAGGAAAAGAGAGGTGTGCCCGGGTCAGGAAGCCTGGGAGAGTGAGATATTCCGGAGCAGCATTTTGGACTCAAAAAGTCAAGAGCATTGTGCTGCTAAGAGTGTGAGTGAAAGCCTGCAGATAACCTTGACAAGGTCTGTCCTTTGAAACAGGTCTCTGTTTGAGTCAGCACGTGTTGGAAAACTTCAATGCAACAGTAATCGACACAGGTTAATTATCATCCCCTTCTCTGTGATGTATTTGGCTGGCAACAAGAGGGGTTAAAGACCACTGCGTAGAGCAGTGGTTCTCAACTTTGGCATGGGTTCTGCCCCTCCCAGAGGACACTTGGCAATGTCTGGGAATAGTTCTGCTGGGAACTATTGAGCGGTGGGGGGCAATGCTATTGGAGTCTAGTCAGTAGAGGATAGGGTTGCCACTAACCACCCCCCAATGCTCAATACACCCCAGCAAAGGTTCATCCAGTCTAAAATGCCAATAGGGCCAAGACTGAGAATCTCTGGAAGAGACTGACATGTCTTTTTCTTCCCAATGCTCCACATGCATGCACGTACACACATACTCACACACACGTATATACACACTGAATTCAGGAATCCACTCTGAGCCCCAGATGTCAGGGTGTTGGGTTGTCATCTGGAGGCCAGAGAGTGACTGAATAATGACAACAAATATAGCTTCCCATTTTGAGTATCACATGCTGGTTGCCAGTCTTGACACCTCTCTCATTTAATTCCAGCAGCAGCCTTGCTGGTTAGGAACTTACATTTCACTTTCACGGAGGAAGAGGCCGAGACTGCAAACTCCTGTAAGACAGGGACCGCATCGCCCTTGTCTTTCAAATTCAACTCCTGACACGCGGGTTGACACCCAGTAAATGTTTGTTGAACGACTACTCCAACCACTCCAGTCAGCTTGCAACACAAGGTTTTGATGATTCAGAAGGTCTGGTGGGGGCTTCCACTCGGCACTTCTGTTCCTCAAAAGTGTTGGCACAGTTCTTCAAAGCCATCACTCTGCCGAAACATCAGGTTTTGGTTACTTCAGGCATGGTACTTGGCGGCTGGCACCAACAGATGAAGAGAGTCATGATATTTGTCAGAAGAGAACTTGATGGAGAGACAATTTTCTCTGCCCTTTGATATGCTTCTATTTTTTAAATTCAAAATAACAATCGACATCTTAAGCACTTTTAAAATTTTTTACATTTTTCAGCTTTAAGTAAACATTTATTTTATAATTTTTATTGAAATATAGTTAACTTATGATGTAGCATTAGTTTCAGGTACACAGCAAAGTGATTCAGTTATACATATACATATAAATAGATATATATTTTATACTCTCTTCCATTATAGATTATTATAAGATACTGAGTATAGTTCCCTGTGCTATATGGTAGGCCCTTGTTGGTTATCTATTCTATAGACAGTAGTGTGTATATGTTAATACCAACCTCCTAATTTATTTTAATTGCCTTTTCCCCTTTAGTAACCATGAGTTTATTTTCTATGTCTGTGGGTCTATTTCAGTTTTGTAAATAAGTTCATTTGTGTGTTTTGTTACATTCCGCAAATAAGAAATATCATATGATACTTGCCTTAAAAACTTAAAATTTTTAATGAACATGTTTATGTATTATTTTAAAGTAAAAGTTAATTTAAAATCCAGTCAAGGGAATTCCCTGGTGGTCCAGTGGTTAGGACTTTGCACTTTCACTGTGGAGGGCCTATGTTCGATCCCTGGCTGGGGAACTAAGATTCTGCAAGTCATACAGTGTAGCCAAAAACTTTTAAAAATTAACAAATAAAAATAAAATCTAGTCAAGAAGAGGAGAGAAGGAAGAGAAAGAAGCAAGGTGTTGTTCTAAATATATGATCAGCCCATTGTTTCTAAAAGAAATGGATGATTAGAAAGTTGATCTTGGAATTAAAAACAAACAAATACATCCTTGACTCAATAGTAGGGTTTTTCTTTTCTTTTTTGTTTTGCATTGTTATGTATAGTACAAGTGAAAGAAAATGGTTTTGGTAGCTCTTGGCTTGATGGTCACCATGGAAAATGATTTTGGAATGTTAGTGATTGCAAGAGATTGTTTATCTCATTACTTTCACCCTGACCAAGCCCACATCTTTTCTCTAAAGCATGTCTTATTTTTAGAGTTGATAAATCAAATGTATTGTCGAGATGGAATGCAGCATGAAATGCATTTGAGAACAAAAACCCAGCCTTATTCAGCAGTCCTTTCAGCAGAAACCAAAGCACAGCCACTGTGACTTTTCTCTCTACGATGCTGTAACTATGAACACTTATTGAGACAGTTAACATGTGTTATCGTAAAGAGAAGAGGAGGAGGAGGAGCAGGAGGAAGGGGAAGGAGAGGAAGAAAGAAATCTACCTTTAAAGAAAATTTGGTTATTTGAACTAATATGTAGCAGAAAAGGCAAAAACCAAAACTTAATTCTTATTCATTCCAACATTTGAGACCACAAGTTTTAAATATGTAATACCCACTGGAAGTGAAATTGTCAGTTGTTCAGCCATGCCTGACTCTTTGCAACCCTATGGACTATAGCCCTGCCAGGCTCCTCTGTCCATGGGATTCTCCAGGCAAGAATACTGGAGTGGGTAGCCATTCCCTTCTCCAGGGGATCTTCCCGACCCAGGGATCAAACCTGGGTCTGCTGCATTGCAGGTAGATTCTTTACCATCTGAGCTGCCAGGGAAGCCCACAAAACCCACTGGAGGTAAAAGTATTTTGAATGAGCATAAAAATGAAACTAAAGCAGAAGAAAGCAATTCATAAACCAACAATCACCTCAACATCTAGAAAGAAAGTATAGGTCCTTGGTGAATCTCTGATCCTCTCTGCGTCCCAGGTCCTTCACCTGGAAAAACCTCCCTTCTTGGCCTCACACACCATGATTCCCTCTTTTTCACTCTGAAGTCCATTAACCACCTCAAAAGTCGTCCATATTTTGCAGGAGACTGATTACAGCCATTTGAAGGGTTTTATTTTAGACCCAAAAATGCCATTGGAAATCTTGACATCAGCCTGATGATGGAAGAAGCTTTTGGAGGAAATGAAACTGCTCAGAGAGGGACCAGCTCAGGAGCGCTTTACTGCTGGCCAGCTGACCCTAGATGCACCAGGGAAAAGCCTTCCCATGTCTTTGCTGATGGCATCCTAGTGTTTAAAGAGCCTCTGCTCCCTCTCCCCATGTCAGGGGCCCCAACCTCAGGGACCTTCAACTGCCCGTGGCCATCCCACTTTCCGACTTTGAACCTGAGACTCATCACTGCAGAGCTGACTCCTATTTCTGATTATATCTCATTTGGATACATATCTTGAAACCTGTTGTGAGCCTTTCATGTGAGCCCTAGTGACTTTATACCTTGCAAAGTTTTCATGTCTATTAGCTCACTGGTTGTTTGGAAATGGCAGTATCCTATTCTCAGAACATCTGGTCTCTAAACAAAGTCCTACCATAAAACAACCCCCTCAAAACCTTTGCTGTAATTTGCTTATCTGGAAAAACAAGAACTTGTCATACCCTTGCTTCTTCACTCAGACACTGTAAGGATAAAATTAGACCTAAATGCAAAAAGAGGTCTGAAAAGTTTTTGCTAGACACAACATCAATACAAAGCAATATTCCACAATAAAATTAATGTTTGGACAATCTCCAAGAAATATTTTAAAATGTGTGTGATCCTTCTGTATGTCAGGTGCCTGATAAATTATAGCTTTCAGATCCAAGTTAATAGAGCGGTGGGAAAGAATTCTCTCTCTCCCCACGCCTCCCACCCGCTCTTTACTCCTTGCCCTAAACATCTGGCGGCCCTTTGTAGTTCTGGATGATTTGATTTGGAATTCATTAGTAATAATTGATGTGCTTTCTGGAATTTGTTTAAACAGTGAATCGTGTGGTGAGCAGCCAAGCCAGAAAGAATTGTGTCCCAAGGACCAAGATGGGTGAGAGCCTGAGGATTTTGAAGGGCTCTCCCAGTGCCCCCTCCCCCACTGTGGGTGGGAGGGAGGTTGGCCGTCATGGAGGGAGCTTGGCCGTCATGGCGGAAACTTGGTTTTTCTTGTAATGTTCAGCCTCAAAGCTCCCTTTTGGCAGAGTGAGGAGGGGACAACCAAAGACACTTACGCTTAAATGACTATCAGTGATGGGGCCACACAAATATGTAGGACTGGGAATTGGCATTTAAGTTTAAGACTTGGAAATCTGGGAAAGAAAGTATCCACACAGGCAAGTCAAAGGAGAGTATAGAGGATTTGTCCAAGACAATCCAGGGCAAGGCTGCTTCAGCCTTTCGTGGGTCATGGACCACTACAAGCATCTGATGAAAGCTATCTTCAGATGTGTGTGTGACATGTGTATGGTACATGCATGAATATATTTATGTGTATATTTGTGGGCAATTCCCTTGTTCAGCAATGGTTGTCTTAGATATAACCCATCTAAGACTTGGGTTAAGAAGCCCAGAAACGGTGATGGCAAAGTAAGAAACATTACATCAGTTATAAGTAACAGAAAACCCATCTTTTTTATAAGCCTCATTTTAAAATGACTAGAGTCAATGGGCATTAAATTACTCTGTCAAATTGCTATTTCAGAATGTATACTTTCAACTTCTGCACTTACCTTGTCAACAAACACTTTGTAACTGACCTGGGTCCAAGGGTCCTTCTGAGTTGATAGCCCTGGATTAGTCACACACCTTCTTGCCTCTCAGGGACATTTCTCCAGAAATCATCCCTTCCCCAACCCTGAATCATCAGTTTTCTCCTCTCCACTAAAAAACTGCCATCAGCATTCAAACATACTGTTAGGAAAACTGAGTTTGAACTGAAGCAACTGTGAAGGGAAGTTATCAATACTATACCCACAGAAAAACCCAGTTGAAGTTTTTTTTTTTTTTTAGTTTTTTATTTTTTAAATTTTAAAATCTTTAATTCTTACATGCATTCCCAAACATGAACCCCCCTCCCACCTCCCCTCCCCATAACATCTTTCTGGGTCATCCCCATGCACCAGCCCCAAGCATGCTGCATCCTGCGTCAGACATAGACTGGCGATTCAATTCACATGATAGTATACATGTTAGAATGTCATTCTCCCAAATCACAGTTGAAGTATTTTAAAGGCTATTTTATCCCTAAATTGTTTAGCGTGAGTGCCTGCTCAGTTGCTCAGTCATGTCCAACTCTGCGACCCCATGGACTGCAGCACACCAGGCTTTCCTGTCCTTCACTATCTCCCAGACTTTGCTCAAACTCATGTCCATTGAGTCAATAATGCTATCCAACCATCTCATTCTCTGTTGCCTCCTTCTCCTGCCCTCAATCTTTCCCAGCATCAGGGTCTTTTCCAACGTGTTGGCTCTTCGCATCAGGTGGCTAAAGTTTTGGAGCTTCATCTTCAGCATCAGTCCTTCCAATGCATATTCAGGATTGATCTCCTTTAGGATTGACTGGTTTGATCTCTTTGCTATCTAAGGGACTCTTAAGAGTCTTCCCCAGCACCACAGTTCTCAAACATCAATTCTTTGGCATTCAGCCCTCTTCATGGTCCAACTCTCAGATCCATACATGACTACTGGGGAAAGCCATAGCTTTGACTATATGGACCTTTGTCAGCAAAGTGATGTCTCTTCTTTTTAATACACTGTCTAGATTTGTCATAGCTTTTCTTCCAAGGAGTGTCTTAATTTCATGGCTGCAATCACTGTCTGCAGTGATTTTGGAGCCCAAGAAGATAAGTGTTGTTATTTTGCCATCATCCTTAGCATGGCTGAAAGTAGGTTTTGAAAAATTAGCTGAAGCTTGAGTTTATGTAACTTCTTACTTGAAATGTTATTTCTTTAAAGTTCTTTTCTGAAACACATGTAAATATTTCTGAACAGGTCCCAGCCTCCAGGAAATGTGAGAGATATAGAAATTCCTACACAAGCCTGGGTGGTTTTCGCTTCAGTGTGAATTCAGTTTCTGCAGTATGCTACATTCTTCTCAGCAAGCCCCTCGCTCTCTTCCTCAAGAACAGAGAAGCTGGGGCTTCCCTGGTGGCTCAGCGGTAAAGAATCTGCCTGCTAATGCAGGAGACACACGTTCGAACCCTGATCCAGGAAGATCCCACATGCTGGGGAGCAACTAAGCCCATGTGCCATACTATTACGCCTGTGCCCTAGGAGGCGCAACTACTGACGCCCTCACACCCTAGAGCCTGTGCTCCGCAACAAGAGAAGCCGGGGCAGGGAGAAGCCGCGCGCCGCAGCTAGAGAGTAGCCCCAGCCCCTCCCGCCCCCCGCAACCGGAGAAAAGCTCTCAAAGCTAAGAAAAGCTCTCGAAACTATGAAGACTTAGCACAGCCAAAAAGAAAAAGAAGACAGAAGCTGGCAAATCTTGCAAAACTGGCAACACTGGATTTCCGGATTTTTGTTTTCCGCAAAGCATTGATAGTTGATCAAAGTCAAATATTTTCGTTTTATTTTTATTTCACAGTGATATTATTTTCCCCTTTTTATCTCTCTTTTCTCTGTAGAACTTCCAGCTATTTTTCCTTCTTTTGCTTACAACCAAACACTATCACCACAGGAAGCATTTAAGCTTTATATGCTCTCCCAGAGTTTATGAATTGATAGATGATATTGTGGAAAGTTTGGAAAAAAACAACTTTTGATACTTTATAATATACACCTTGAAAGTGAAAGTGTTAGTGGCTCAGTCATGTCTGACTCTTCGTGACCCTACAGATTGTAGCTCACCAGGCTCCTCTGTCCATGGGGATTCTCCAAGCAAGAAGACTGAAGTGGGTTGCCATTCCCTTCTCCAGAGGATCTTCCCAGACCAGGGATGGAACCCAGGTCTCCTGCATTGCAGGCGCATTCTTTATCAACTGAGAGAACCCTTCTGCAATGCAGGAGACCCTGGTTCCATTCCTTGGTTGGGAAGATCCTCTGGAGAAGGGATAGGCTACCCACTCCAGTATTCTTGGTCTTCCCTTGTGGCTCAGCTGGTAAAGAATCTGCCTGCAATGTGGGAGATCTGAGTTTAATCTCTGGGTTGGGAAGATCCCCTGGAGAAGAGAAAGGTTACCCACTCCAGTATTGTGGCCTAGAGAATTCCATGGACTACTGTCCTCAAAGAGTCGGACAGATGACCGAGTGACTTTCACTTTCACTTGCTTTACCATCTGAGCCACCAGGGAAGCCTTGGGTAGAGGCCATTGATGTTTTGCTGTATACATTCCATTTGAAGAATCTAACTTTCTTTCGGAACTCTAAAAATGTGCCCTTTCAATTTTGCAAAGTAAGATATGACAGTAGGCAGAGTCATTGGGATTTATGGTATCTAATTAAGTAAAGAGGAAAATAGAAAATTGGGACCTTATGTTCAAGACAAATAATAATGCTATTTATAAGCCTCCAACAAAGAAATTTACTATAAATCTTTTTAAAAAGGTTTTATTATTTCTATTTGTTATTTTTAATGTATTTTTAAAATTTTGGTTGCCCTGGGTCTTTGTGTGGCACTCAGGCTTCTCTTGTTGAGAGCAGGGACTCCAGAGCACACAGGCTAGATAGTTGTGGAGCACAGGCTTAGTTGCCCCATGGCATAAGGGATCCCAGTTCCCTGACCAGGGATCAAAGCTTCGTGCCCTGCATTAGAAGGTGGAATCCCAACCACTGGGCCACCAGGGAAGCCCCAGTATATATATTTAATAAATGTTTCTCCAGTGCAGATATTGGTATTGTTGAAGTTTTCTAAGTACACAAGAAATACAGAAGTTCAGAGTTTCGAGGCACCCTAAAGTCATGTTGTCTAACTATCCATTTTACCCATGACTGCCACATTCCACCAAATGAGGGGCAAGCACCCTTGGCATTAGACCTTCCTAGGAGCAGAATCTCTTTGCCTTCTACACAACCCCTCACCTACTGAGAACCTGCAGTGCACCAGCTGCTGTGCCAGGGGCCTAGGGACCTCAAGAGGCAAGTTTGTGGGCACAGAGAACAAGAGTGGTATAGACAAGGGTCAAACAAAAAGTGAGATGGTTCCAAACGCTGAGTCAAAACAAAACGAAACAACCTATAACATGAGATAGTAATTCCCACTTTGCCATCCTCCCCACCTTTGCCCTTCCCAGACCCCAAGCCTGGCCAGACTGACAGTTGTTACAGCAAGCCTTCAGAATTGGTCTTATTTTATGTTCTGAAAAATGTCGTTCCACCATTCAAGTAGTGTTACGTTGACCCACACTCCCTGTGGAAAGATTTCTTGACCTTAATCTTCTAATAGTTAAGACAACACTGAAAAAGAATGGGGAGGGTTGTTTTCCCAACTTTTGTTCTCTCCTGTTTCCCTCTGGTCTTATCTGAGAGTGATCTCGGGGACTTTATGGGACTCCTGAGAACCCAGGGATGGTCAGGGTGTCCCGGTCATTTCCTAGCCTCATCCTTCCCCCAGCCTGACTCAGTACAGCCTGTAGACACTACAGGTAAGCTGCCAACACGCTGTCTCAGAGCCTGCCAAGCAGGGAGAGGAGGAGGTGAGTGTGCAGGGCCAGCAGAACCAGGCTTTTGTGTGTATGTTTATAAGAGGCTGGAGCATCCATAGATTTGGGTATTTGCAGTGACAGACAGCAGGGGTGGGAGGTTAGGGGGTATAGAGTGTGGGTGGAAGTGAGCAATGTCCTGAATCCAGTCGCCCACAGATGCCGAAGGATGCCTGTAATCCCATTCACAGACACGGAGAGTTATGTTTCCCAATTGTTGAGGAGTTTCACTATATTTCTTTTCTACTTTCTTTCTCTTTTCTGTTTCCTTCTCCTCTTTTACTCCTTTTGTTTGCTCTCTCCCTTCCTCTTCCCCCTTCTTTTCCTATTTGTCTCTCCCTCTCTTTCTCTATTTCTCTTTCCTTCTCTCTGTCTCTGTCTCCCTCTCTCTTTCTGTGTGTGTAATGTGTATTCTTTTTTCTCTCTCTTTCTCTGCCTCTCTCTCTCTCTCTAGCTCTGTCTCCCCTATAGATACAGCAGCACTTTGGACATTGATCTAGAGGCAGAGATAAAATGTCACAGCAGCATAAGCAGTACAGAACATGGGGCTAAAGATCAGGAAGCCTGTATTCCCTTCCTGACTTTTGTCATTAATGTTTGTGACAGGATGAGATAAAAGATGTGAATGTGCTTTGAAAAATAACCCAGAGTACAATTGTCCATTCTTGCCAAGCTCCTGCTCTCAAAGTGAGGTGAGGATGCCCAGTGACTGTAAGAAGTCTCTTCAGTCACCCTTGTCAACCAACCTGGCTTTGGTTTGGAGACTCCATTCAGCATATAGAACTATTAATATTTTTGAGTTTTAAAAGGTCCACTGAGAATGAGAAAAGCTGAAGAACTTGTGCAATAGCAGACATGTAGTGAAATCTGAGAAAACCGTAAGGCCTGAGCTCAGGTGAAAATCAAGATCAATGTTGTCATTCTAGACTCACTGGGCTCCATCCATGCTAGGGATTAAGGTCATGCTGAGTGATGGGGTTGTGGAGTCCAGCTCCGTACCACAAAGAACATGATGCAGATCAATGCAGTTACCCTTAATTATGTTCTTTTTTTAAATTTAATTTTTATTGAAGTATAGTTGATTTACCAGGTGCTAATTTCTGCAGTATAGCAAAGTGACTCCATTATATACATTATATATTCTTTTAAAAATTCTTTTCTATTATAATTTATCCCAGGATGTTGCTACACAATAAGACTTGGTTGTTTATCCATTCTATACATAATATTTGCATCCACTGACCTCAAGCTCCCAATCCATCCCTATCCCACCCTTCCTCCCCCTTGGCAACCACAAGTCTGTTGTCTATATATCTGTGAGTCTGTTCCTGTTTCATAGGTAGATTCATTTGTGCCGTAGTTTAGATTCCACATTTAAGTGATACCATATGGTATTTGTCTTTCTCTTTCTAACTCACTTCACTTAGAATGATAATCTCCAGCTTCCACGTTGCTTCAAATGGCATTCTTTTGTTTTTGCGGCTCAGTGGTATTCTCTTGCATGTATATGCCATATCTGTATCTGTTCACCTGTCGATGGACACGTAGGTTGTTTCCGTGTCTTGGCTATCGTGAATTGTGCTGCTATGAACATAAGGGTGCATGTGTCTTTTTAAATTGTAGTTTTGTCTGGATATATGCCCAGGAGTGGGATTGCTGGGTCATATGGTAATTCTGTTTTTAGTTTCCTGAAGAATCTCCATACTGTTCTTCATAGTGACTGCACCAACTTACATTCCCACCAACAGTGTGGGAAGGTTCCCTTTTCTTCACACCTTCTCCAGGATTTATTATTGGTAGACATTTTAATGATGGCCATTCTGACCAGTGGGAGGCGGCACCTCATTGTAGTTTTGATGTGCCTTTCTCTGATAATTAGAGATGCTTAGGATCTTTTCTTGTGCCTACTGATCATCTGTATATCTTCTTTAAAGAAGACATTTAGGTCTTCTGCCCATTTTTCAGTGGGGTTGTTGGGTTTTTTTCTAGTTGAGTTGTCTAGTTACATTCTTGCACAGGCCACTACTGATCTCTCTGATACAGACTTATCCCCAAACTCATGCCACAGGGAATGAAACTGACTTTTACAAACTGGTGTGCATGCCTAGTGTGATCATTGCTTCACTACCCCCATACATTCAAGTCCTCTTTTCACTCTTGAATTTCTCAAACTAAAGGGTATGAATATATAAAATGGGACATTTTCAAAGCTGAATAACCTGCTGCAGTTTAGGGCTTCAGTGAGATAAAGCAGACATTGTCAAAGTGTCCACCAGTATCAGCATCTGCTTACTAGAAACTTATTAGAAATTGAAACTCTCAGGCCTCAATCAATCAAGACCTACTGAGTCAGAAGCTTTGGGCAATGAGCCCCAACAATCTGGAGTTTAATCAGCCTGTCAGGTATTCTAATGCATATAAAGCATATTCATTTTCTATCACTGCTATAACAAATTCCCACAGATGCAGTGGCTTATAGATACTTGTTTTGTTATTTACTTGCTAAGCATGTCCGACTCTTTTCAACCTCTGGACTGTAGCCCACCAGCCTCTTCTGCTCATGGGATTCTCTAGGCAAGAATACTAGAGTGGGTTGCCATTTCCTTCTCCAGGGGATCTACATGACCTAGGGATTGAACCTGTGTCTCCTGTAATGACAGGCAGATTCTTTACCACTGAGCCACCAGGAAAGCCCAGCTTACAACAGCCAGGACATGAAAGCAACCTAGATGTCCATCAGCAGATGAATGGATAAGAAAGCTGTGGTACATATACACAATGGAGTATTACTCAGCTGTTAAAAAGAATACATTTGAATCAGTTCTAATGAGGTGGATGAAACTGGAACCTATTATACAGAGTGAAGTAAGTCAGAAAAAAAAACACCAATACAGTATACTAACGCATGTATATAGAATTTAGAAAGATGGTAATTATGACCCTATATGTGAGATAGCAAAAGAGACAGAGATGTAAAGAACAGTCTTTTGGACTCTGTGGGAGAAGGCGAGGATGGAATGATTTGAGAGAATAGCCTTGAAACATGTATATTAACATATGTGAAACAGATCAACAATCCAGGTTCGATGCATGAGACAGGGTGCTCAGGGCTGGTGCACTGGGATGACCCCGAGGGATGGGATGGGGAGGGTGGTGGGAGGATGGGTTCAGGATGGGAAACACATGTACACCCATGGCTGATTCATGTCAATGTATGGCAAAAACCACTACAATATTGTAAAGTAATTAGCCTCCACTTAAAATAAATTAATTAATTTAAAATTTAAAAAAAAGCCAAGGTTGTTTCACCCAATAACTGGTAGGATGTTCAATAAAAAAGGTTGAGATTCGTTGCCTTGATGGCCACCCAGAGAATACTGTAATTTATCCAAAGGATCAGTTCTTAGGAGTTTCCCCGTTTCTGAAACAGGGCACACCATTGTAGTGAGGGGCAGCGTAATGCAGAACAAATTTGAAAGTAACAAATTCCTTTGAAGATGTGAGTCCATGATAGAAATACCAACTGTAAACCCTGAGACCACAGGAGAATTTAGAGATCAATAAGTGGGGAAAAGACCCTGCAAAAGAGGGTACAAGATTCCCTTCCTTAATGAGGATTGTTGTTTTGTTTTCGTTTGGTTTTGGATCCAAATAGTGCTCTTTATTCAAGAGCAGATGTTCAGTAGGACCTGGAAATAGTTAAGTTTTATCAAAGGTGTCACTTGCTTTGTGTTCAACATGCATAGTCAAAACAAAGACAGAAAAAGAGGTCTCCAGAGAGTCTCCCTTGTCTGACTGCTCTCTTTCCAGGTGACATGAAATGAACAGTCTCCCACACCAGCTGAGCCTTGCATCTGGAGGGAGGCAGTTCTGCCATGCGTGGGCTGGAGGCATCCGGTCCCAGACAGAGAGAAGAGTGGCAAGGTTTTCACTGCATCTTCAGATGCTGATTTCACACAATGTGAGGATGGTTTTACATGAATTCCTTTTCTCAGTAAACTCAGTTCAAACAGAAATCCATCAGGCATCATTTTCTTCTCAAAAAGAATCCTAGAACTAGTCTATTCACCTTGTTTTCCATAAAGTCCATGGCAGAACTTCCTGACTTTCTATGTGTGCCTTCCATTGGGCTGTTTTTCAAATTCCTTTAAAAACCTTTAATCAGCAAAGTTTTGTTTGTTGTTTTTTTAAAATAAATTTATTTATTTATTTTTGGCTGTGCTGAGTCTTCATTGCTCAGTCCAGCAATGAAGTGCTGGGGCTTTCTGCGTAGCTCAGCTGGTGAAAAAAAAAAAATCCACCTACAATGCAGGAGACCCCTGTTTAATTCCTGGGTTGGGAAGATCCACTGGAGAAGGGATAGGCTAACCACTCCAGTATTCTTGGGCTTCCCTGGTGGCTCAGCTGGTAAAGAATTCATCGCAATACAGGAGACCTTGGTTTGATCCGTGGGTTGGAAGATCCCCTAGAGAAAGGCATGGCAACCCGCTCCAGTATTCTTGCCTGGAGAATCTCCAGGGACAGAGAAGCCTGGAGGGCTACAGTCCATGGGGTCGCAAAGAGTCAGACATGACTGAACGAGTAAGCACATTCATTTCAGTTGCCGTGCAAGGGCTTCTCATTGCTGTGGTTTCTCCTGTTACAGACCACAGGCTCTAGGCTCATGAGCTTCAGTAGTTGCGGCTCCTAGGCTCCAGAGCACAGGCTCAATAGTTGTGGCACAGAGCTCAGTTGCTCCACAACATGCAGGATCTTCCTCGATGAGGGATCAAACCCGTGTCTCCTGCATTGACAGGTGGATTGTTTACCACTGAGCCACCAGGGAAACCCAGTAAAGTCTTTTTTTCTTTTTTAATCTGAATTTTAAAAATAGAATTTACAATTCTATGTTCATTTCACATGCACATAAAAGTGATGCAGTTAAATATACACATATATATATGCATATATATATGTGTGGGTGTGTTCTTTGTCAGATTTTTCCCATTATAGGTTATTAAAGATATTGAATACAGTTCCCTGTGCTATATATTGTTAGATCTAACAATCTATACAATAGACTGTTGTTAATCTATTTTATATATAGTAGTGTGTATATGTTGCTTTCCAGGTGGTGTTAAGTGGTAAAGAATCTGCCTGCCCATGCAGCAGACGCAAGAGACTAGGTTCGATCCCTAGGTTGGGAAGATCCCCTGGAAAAGGAAATGGCAACCCACTCTAGCATCACAAAAATCCCATGGAGAGGAGCCTGGAAGGCTACAGTCCATTGGGTCACAAAGAGCTGGACACAACTGAGCGACTGAGCAGAGAACATATATTAGTCCCAAATACCTAATTTATGCTCTCCTCCTTTTCCCTTTGGTAACCCTAAGTTTTCCTTCTCTTTGAGTCTACTTGAATCACCTTTTGAAAATATAGCCCTCTTTCAGAAGATTGGTATGAGTAATCTGTGAACAGGAACTACATGATGATATACCTGGAGGGTTCGGAAGAGAAACTCAGAGAAGCCAAGATGCTCTTCTGAAAAGCACTAAAAAAGCACCTACAAAACTTTGTCCTGTTCAAAGTCCCAGTGAAAACCTTGGTCTACCTCATCTCAGGGAAAGCATCTCAGCTCTCTAACTTTCCGTCTCCTTTTGACATGATAAAATCCTTTCCCAATGCAAATTGGATTAGGTCCTTGATAAATCAGACACTGGAGGGTCTGAGATTTTGCCCCACTTGAGAGCTAACAAGTTAGCTTACCACATCAGAGGTTTCTCAACTTATACCAACAGAAGACATGAGATTACTGTCTCTCTGATTCAGAGAAAAAGATCATTTCTTACTCACAGCAGGAGCAGTAGCCAGAGCTATATCTTGCTTTGGTTCTTCAACATGACAAGGCAGACAATACCCGCACATGCAGTGGAGTATATCAGAGGAGAGGAACTCTGAAGTCAGGAAAATCTGATTTTATATAGGGCTGCTAGTAACCTGCTCATCCTCCCCTTAAAGAGAGAGATTACTCATTACCTTGGAATGTAAGCCGAACTCCTCCAGGAAGCAAAAGGAAAGAGCATTATCTTTATTACTCTGGGATGTCTCCAGAGAAAAGAAGGAACATCTCTAAGCTTTGCTATCCTGGAAGATCTCCTTATACAAACAATGGATATAAATGCCTTGGCTCAGATAGACCTCGAACAGGCAGGAGCTCAAGGAATCCATTGATAAATGTCTCCTAGCAGTCATTCCCTTGCTCACAACGCTCCATGGATTTCCTCTGTCACTAGAATAATATCCAGCCCTGCCTTATCATAACCCAGGAGGGCGACTTGACCTGGCCCCTTCCTACCTTTCCAGTCTTATCTCATTCATCCACTGGTTTCATTTGCGTCTCTTAGACATATCAAGATGATTTTCACCTTGAAGTTCTTAAACTTGCTGCTCTCTCTGTCTGAAATACTATTCCCTGGGATCTTCCTGTGACTGATTTCTGGTCTTTTTCGAGGACACAGCTCAAGTGCGAATTCTTCAGAGAAGGCTTTCCTTTCCCCAACACCAGTCCCACAGGGTTTAAATATATACAAAGAACTTACAGCAGCCCCTAGAAACCCGATTAAGATATGCAAATACCATCATTAAAGTCTTCGGAGTCTGGTTCACAGATTCCTATTACACTCAAATTCTCTCATGAAACTGGGACACTTGTATGTACATTGCAGATACAATGTCCTTGCTTAGACAGTCCTATACTTTTTCACTTAATAATATCTTTAACTTTAATGATCAATATATTCCTAGGGCCACACCATGAATCTTGCTATCACCTAGAACCGTTTTCATATCAGAAATCTTAAGTTGCAACATTTTACTCTCTCTACAGCGTAGTTCTCTCAAAAATTCATTTTCACCACACCAGTTCTTCAAACATCTCTCTCAACTCCAAGTTCCCCTCTGATTACTATTAAATCTCTCTTCTCTTTCTCATCCAAACTCCCTACAATCAGTGAATATGATTCTAAGTGTCAGCTCCTGTTTCCCCCCAAGGCATTTTAGTGTGACTTCTGCTTCCCCTACTCTTCTTTTTAATTTAACTTTTTTACTTAGTTTTCTATTTTATTTTTAATTGGAGGATAGTTACTTTACAATGTTCTGATGGTTTCTGCCATACATCAACGTGAATCAACCATAGGTATACGTATGTCCCTTCCCTCTCAAACCTCTCTCCCACCTCTCTCCTCATCCCCCTCTTGAACTCTCTCCCTCTCTCTCCAATGAAGTTCTAACTGTCAAAACCTTATGGGCCTCTCCTCTATTGTATAGTCTTTTTTTAAAATTTGGTCCATTTACATTTTTAAAAAAATATTTATTTCTTTGGCTGCCTCAGGTCTTAGTTGCAGGATCTTTGGCTGTGTCCCATGGGCTCTCTAGCTGAGGCACTGGCTTTGTTGCTCTGAGGTATGTGGGATCTTAGTTCCCTGGCCAGGGAGCAAACTGGAGTCCCCTGAATTGCAAGGCAGATTCTTAACCACTGGACCACCAGGGGAATCCCTCCATTGTAGAGTCTGGTTCTCATTCTCCTTGAGACATTTCCCTCCTGTACTGTCCGTGATGATGCCTCCTTCAGTTGTTTTCAGGCTCCTCTGACCATTACTTCCTGTCCTCTTCCTGGGCATTCTTTTGCTCTCACAGTTCTTCAGATGTTGCTGTTTCTAAGGTCTCTTCCTTATCCAACTGCTTCTCTTATCTTCCATACTTTCCCAGAGCAGTCACTGATGATTTTATTGTATTTTTGGGTGTTAAATACTACATACATGCCAATCACTCAAAAATCTAAATCTTCAGATCTTTCTCTCAAGCTCCAGGCTTATATATGCAACCACCTTTGAACACATCTACCTCATAACCCCACTGACATTTCGAGCTCAACATGTCCAAAATACAGCTCACTATGCTTCCTTCTAAACCAGTGTATCTGCCTCCCCCTGTCCCCTGCCTTAGCTGATAGCACACCCTTTATTTCATCACACAAACTAGAAACCTAGCAGTTAGATTCCACCCGTGGACTTCCTGTCACTAGTGTCCAACAATCATTTACATTTGCCAATTTTACTTTCTACATATTTCTGGGCTTTCTTCCCTCCTCACCACCCTAGTTTGGGACCTCACATTTTCTTACCTTTCCTGAACCAATGTGATCATCTCTTCATTGTTTTCTGTCTTCAGTCTTAGATCCCACAAGTCTATCCTACTCTGATTGAATCAAATCCAAGCTCTTTAATATATCTCCATAATCTGGCACCTGAACAATTTCCTAACTTCCTTTGTTTCTTTCCTGCCTCACAATTCACACTCTAGATATGATGACCTGGTTTTCTTCTCTGACCTTACTCTATGATTTCAAATTTCTGTTCTTTGCTTGTCCCAGGGTCACTAACCAGAAAGCCTTGAGCACTTTTCTCTCCTACACACAAACCTCCTTTACCTGCTCAGGTTCGCATTGCTGGGAGGCAGTTCCTGATGAATCCTCAACTTTCCTTTATTTTATTTTTTAATTAATCAATCAATTAATTAATTACTTTATTTGACTGTGTCTGGTCTTTGTTGTGACATGTGGGCTCTTTGTTGTGGGCTCTTAGTTGCCCCCACGACATGTGGGATCTCAGTTTCCTGATCAGAGACTAAACCCTCATCCCCTACACTGGAAGGCAGATTCTTTACCGCCAGACCCCCAGAGAAATCCCAACTACCCTTTATTTTGGCTTTTGTTTGTGTTCCTTGTATGTGTCTTGATCACTGCACTTACTTCTTTTCTGACTTTCTCTTTGCATATCTGCTTTCTCCACTACACTAGCCTCCTCTGTGAGAATCTATGCCTGAACTATTCTTTCATCTCCCACATCCATTGTATGACAGATTAGGGGCTCAGATAATAGTTGTTGAAGACGGAAAGAAGGAGTGAAGGGAGGGCAGGAGGGAGAAATGGAAGAAAAAAGGAAGAAACAAAGGGAGGAAGGATCATTTTTGTAGTGGGAAAAGATATAACTTTCAAATACAACAACTGGTTAAATACAGCGATGATGAAATAAAGACATAAACACTTTGATTCTGTCTTGTCTAAAATGGAAAGAAATTATAGGTTAGCATCAGTTGGATGTCTTGGGGGCAAAATCCTATTGTGTCAAGTACTAGTCATTAATAGACAGGTGGTCTGAACAACTGTTCATTCCTGTAATCTCAGCAGTTGAAAGAACAAAGAAATCAGATAGAGGGAAAATGACATGCACCATGATACATTGCTATGTTTCCTAAGAAGAAACAAGGAGTTTCTTATTTATGTTTATTTTATATTTGAATGGTCTGAGCTATGACCACTGCTATGTTTCTTAAGAAGAAACAAGAAGTTTCCTAAAATATTCGTAAGTTCTTCAAGGGTTTTCCCACCTAGGATGGTCCTAAACATTAAATACAAAATTTCTGGAATGTAAATTTAAATCTCAAAGCATGTAAAACAGGGAATTGTTTATTTAATCTATAGAATACATTTGTTTTAGGGACCAGAATTTGCTCACTTAAATGGTAAATTAATTGTTCATCTGATTCATCATTATATAAATTGTGTGGAATTATTTGTTCATTAGAGAAAATTATTCAACCCCCAGGTCTAGTTTTTCTCTATGCCAATTTTGCAATGCATAACAATGAAAACGTCCTATAACTAACTCATATCCAAACACAATGAGAAGTAGTATCTTTGCAAACATAGTTTCCCTTTTTTTAACCACACACTGTCATCAAGGATTCAAGTTTCTAAATAACACTACAGGAGGCCCAGTCTTTCTGGTCTCTGCAAAGAAATTTCTTTCAAAATCTTACAGTCACTGTTTATTTTTAAACTTTTTTAAATGTAAAAAAATGATACAAATATCCTCTACTCTGCCCTGGTCGGAATTTCCCAAACATCGGAAACAATCTGAAGCTATTCCTCTATCCTGTTTTCCATTTCAATAATACTTTTCTCATTCCTCTTAAGGAAGAGATTAAGATTTATTTTTCCATTTTATGACTTGGCTGCTAATAACAGGGCATTTAAGAACAGATATCAGAGAAAGATTACAACGCCAGAGAGTAGGAGTCACTCCCCTCTCGCAAGAGCAGGTCGCCATTGCCTGTCTAATCACATTACTATCCAAAATGGAAACGCTTCTCACCAAGAAGTGTCACCAGGTGAGGCCCAGTTATCGGGGAAACAGCTGAAGGAGACACCTGAGTGCCAGTCCCAGAAGGCTGTATGGAGCAGGACTCTGATTCTGTGGACAGTGCGACAGGCATGCAGTGCAGCTCACCTGGCAGCGAGGAGGCAGGACCAATGGGACCTGGTGATTGTGTGAGTCCAGGATGACTCCCGGGTTTGTACCTGGGAGGGGCGGATGGTGGTGCCATTCACTGAAATAGGCAACAGAAGAGAGAAGAAGGTTTGTGATGATGGGTTCAGATTGGGATGTGTTGGGTTTGAGATGCCTGTGGGAGACCTAGGTGAACACACAGACGAGTAAATTTGGAGCCAAAAAGAGAGATACACAATGGAAAACAGAAATGTGGATGTCACTAACTTACTGGGGCAGAAGTCAGAACTATGGATAAGATTGTCCTAAGAAAGCCCAAGGAATAAGGGCAGGAGCCTTGGTCTGGACACCTGAGTAATACCACCATGCAGGGGATGAATAGAGAAAGCAGAACTGTGAAGAGGCTGACAGTAATCAGAGAGAAAGAAATCAACGGGTATTATTCTAGAAACCAAAAGAATAGAAAATGTCAACCCACCTCAACCACCACAGACAGGTCAGTTGATGTCCACTCTGTTCCCAAACACCTGCCAAAGCCCTTACCGTGCCTTCCACTGTTTGTTTACCCATGTCTCTAATCCAGAGTCAACAACATCTTCAAAGTCAAGGCCTGATTGTTTGTCTCTGTATTCCCAGGTTCTAAAATATATCTAGTGACTTGGACAACTAAGAGCCGTTTCAATGAAATTGTAGGGGTGGAACTCTGGTTGGAATGAACAGGGAAGGAGGGATTTAAAATGTGGCTAAATCTCAGTTATCCACACTGAGAGGACAGAGAGAAATGTGGGTGAAACACACGAAGGAGTTAAGCTCAAAAGTTACATTTGACTTTGAACCTAGACTCCATAGAAAGCTTATATTCTTTCAGAGATCCAGACAGTCCCTCCTCTGGTCCTAGACTTCCTGAGATGTGCCCCTAAAGTCCGTAGTTGAAACCCTCCCAGGTATAGACAAGTGACATCTCAAAGGGGATGTGTCCGTGATTAAGCGAGAACTGACTGGTTTGGAAGGGGCACAGAAGAATAAAGCTTCGTGTAGATAACACTCTTCCATTGGAGATAGCAGATAATCATAAGGTGTGTCATCCTTATTTTCATGATAAACAGAAAGTTTAAGAGTTTGCAAGCCATTAAAACACTTTCAAGCCTTGAAGATTAGTGTACTTTAAGAATTTGGATGAATGCCATTCAGAAAGTGTTTCCTGTATAAAAGTATCATTAAAATAATGAATGTTTTGCATTTGGGGAAGTGGTGTCATATTTGGAATGTTCAGCCAAAGGGAAAAAGATTAGTAGCTAGTTTTAATGACTTCTGGAGAACATGAGATTTTTTTTTTTTTCTTGAGTCTTCTTTTTTCACCCAAAGTCAAATGAAGGGTGGCATAAGGAAAAATTGAAAACAAAAACAAGTGAGCTGGTCTGGTCATAATAATTTCAACAAAGCTTCATGTACATATCAGTCTGTTTTTTTATAAAGTACTTACACCACAGGTATTATCTGATTTAATGTATATTTATATCAAACAAGGACTTCCCTGGTGGCTCAAATGGTTAAGCATCTGCCTGCAATGCGGGAGACCCAGGTTCAATCTCTGGGTTGGGAAGATCTCCTGGAGAAGGAAATGGCAACCCACTCCAGGACTCTTGCCTGGAAAATCCCGCGGACGGAGTAACCTGGTAGGCTACAGTCCATGGGGTCACAAAGAGTTGGACATGACTGACTTCACTTTCTTTCTTTATATCAAACAAACAAATGCAAGGTAGCCATGATAATCCTCATGAAAGAGATGAGGAAAGAAGATTCGATATAGCTTCATCTTCAGTAGCACCATTTTTTCTTTTTTTGAGATAATGCTCAAACCAGTGTTCTCTTCCTGGTATCTAACGATGCTGCCACCTGCCTGCCCTCCCTCCTTTCTACTTTCTTTCCCTCTCTTCCTTCCTTCCAAAAACCACTAATTGAATACTCTGCCATGGTAATATTGTGATCAAATCTGAAGAGTATATTTTGTTCTTCATCCCTGGCTCTGAAAACAGACCCAGAGCAATAAGGTGGAAGGAGCATCTTTTGTTATATAGCCCCTTACCACCACACCAGTGTCTATGTGAATGACCTGACTTTTGGACAGCCCCTAAGGATAGGGGAGGGGGTAGAAGGCTGGTTTCCTTAGAGGGCTGGAATTTTCAGCATGCCTCTCCCCTCCTGACCCCATCTCCAGAAAGAGTGGGTGGAGGGGGGTGGAAGCTGCTGGAATCTGAGTTAATCACCAATGGCCAACGATCTAATCAATCACACCTATGTAATGAAGCCTCCATAAAAACCTTAACTGAAGGGGTTCAGAGAACTTCTGGGGCTTCCCTGATGGCTCAGCGGTTAAAAAAAAAAATCTGCCTGCCAATGTAGGAGATGTAGGAGATGTGGGTTCGATCCTTGGGTCGGGAAGAGCCCCTGGAGAAGGAAATGCCAACCCACTCCATGATTCTTGCCTGGGAAATCCCATGGACAGAGGAGCCCGGCAGGCTACAGTCCACAGGTCACAAAGAGTCGGATAGGACTTAATGACTGAATGACAAAACAAAGAGAACTTTGGAGTTGACGACTTGGAGAATAGGGCACCTAGAGAGGTCACAGAAGCTCTGTGCTTCCCCCACACCTTGCCTTATGATCAGTGTGGGGAAAAAACCCATGTTGGGCAACAGAAGCAGTAGCAAGAGAGAGAGAAATGGAGTTTTCTTTTCAGTGAAAACCTCCTCTTTTCGGTGAAAACCTTTTTAGTGAAAACCTTTTTAGTGATGAAGCCTCTATAAAAACTTTAATGAAGGGGTTCAGAGAACTTCTGGGGCTTCCCCTCATGGCTCAATGGTTAAAAAAAAAAATTGTTTCCTCATGCAAATAGACAGGGAAACAATGGAAACAGTGACAATCTTTATTTTCTTGGGCTCCGAAATCACTTCAGATGGTGACTGGAGCCATAAAATTAAAAGATGCTTGCTCCTTGGCAGAAAAGCTATGACAAACCTAGACAGCATATGAAAAACCAGGGACATTACTTTGCCAACAAAGATTCATATAGTTAAAGCTATGGTTTTTCCAGTACTCATATATGGATGTGAGAGTTGAACTATAAAGAAAGCTGAGCACCAAAGAATTGATGTTTTTGAACTGTGATGTTGGAGAAGACTCTTGAGAGTCTCCTGGACAGCAAGGAGATCAAACCAGTCCATCCTAAATGAAATCAGTCCCGAATATTCACTGGAAGGACTGATGCTAAAGCTGAAGCTCCAATACTTTGGCCACCTGATGCGAAGAGCCAACTCATTGGAAAAGATCCTGATGCTGGAAAAGATTGAAGGCAAGAGGAGAAGGGGACAACAGAGGACGAGACGGTTGGATGGCATCACCAACTCAATGGACATGAGTTTGAACAAGCTCCAGGAGATGGTGAAGGACAGGGAAGCCTGGCATGCTGCAATCCATAGAGCTGCTGTCGGACACGACCAAGCAACTGAACAGCAACAATACAACAGGGCACTGGATTTGATAAACATCTTACAATAAACTTTGCTCCCAAGTTCTTCTATCTTCAAATAGATGTTTTTCCTGGACTTCAGTAAACAGGAAGATGGGAGCGTTTGTGGGTTCCAGGGCATAGCCCTGTGCACACTGACAAGTTCTATGACCTCGGGCCAGTTGATTAAACTTTGTGTGCCTCAGTTTCCTCACCAGTAAAACAATACCTCCCTCAGAGGGTTGTTAGGAGCATGAAATGAGTTAGTATTTATCCAGTGCTCAGCTGGCACTCTGATAAACATTATTTGTGTGTTTACTAAATAAACAAGCTGGGTTCACTGAACATTCCTTTGTGGGAGAAGAATTACTATTTCTATTGCTCAGCAACTTGTTCACACAATAGAACCCAGCTCCAAATACATGGGAGCAAGACATTCTCCTTATCATTTCTTTCCACCAACTAGAAGACATTCCACAAATGAAAGCATTTATGAGAAATACATATAATCAAACATCTCTCCTAAGGGCTCAGATCCAATGTCTACTTAAGGAAGAAAAGGCAGCCTCCGTCTTAGGGTGCTCCCTTTCTGCAAACCCTGGGGGGCTTTCCATATCTGAAATGGAGAGCATGATGATTTCAAGAGACCATGTTTTGAGATTGTTGAAGCGATTTTGTCAGTTTATGCCCTTTGTGGGTGGGTGGGGAGATTTTCCAGTCTGCAACCAATTCTTTCCAACCTCTGGAGAAGAGAACATTCACTCATGGTTGTTTCTGCTCAGGTCAGGGGGTCACACCGTGATTTTTTTTCTTTTGTCCTTACAAGGAAATCTTGAGAACTTTCTTTGGACAGGGAACCAAAAATAGTGGCAAGGAGAAACGGTTGCCAAGGATGTGTCCTTTTTTCCCCCTCTTTATTTCATTTATAGTAAAATCTTAAATCTATGAGAGTGGTTTCTCACGTCCCTTCCACTAGACACTGTTTATCTCGAAGGGTAATTCATGCCGCATTTACTCCACAGCTCTCAGGATCGCTTATGTTTAAACACCTACAGCAGCTACCACTCCTTTCAGTTCATTTTTACTTACCAATCACTTTTCAGAACTTTATACTCAACCTCTTTCTGTCTCTGCCAAGTTTCACAGGATCTCTACAGCCTCTGAGAGAGGCAGCATTGGATAAACGCTAAATCAGATAAATGCAAAATGTGAATCAGATCATCACAGGCTCTGGGGGCAGAACATGGGCTCAAGTCCTGCATCCACCACTGGCTTTGAACTTGGGAAAATGATCTGCTCTAGTTTCTCTCTTAACAAACGTGGGTAACAATATGGATGGCTCCCCTTCTGTCCTCACAGAACTATTGAGAAAGTCAAGTTAAATAATGATGTAGAAGCAGTCAAAAGCTTTATTTAAAAAATAAGTCAGACTTCCCTGGTGGTCCAGTGGTTAAAACTTCACTTTCCCGTGCAGGAGATGTGGGTTCCATCCCTGGTTGGGGAATTAAGATCCTACATGCCTCGTGGCCAAAAAACCAAAACATAAAACAGAAGCAATATTGAAACAAATTTAATGAAGACTTTAAAAATGATCTACATTTAAAAAACTCAAAAAATAAATTACATTATACTTTATACATTTTTCCTATGTGTGTGCTATATTTCACAATAATGTTAAATCACTGAATCTGAAAAATATACTTATGACAATTATAAATAATTGTTAAATTTTCTAAACAAAAAGGTACCTATCCAAATATTAGCACCCTAACTCAATAAACATAAATGTATTTTATATTTTTTTACATATACAGGCTAATGCACAAGACACTAGGGCCATAAGCTTCTCATTTGGTGTCTCTGAAGTCTTAGAGCCTGAGATTCAGAAGACAAGTTGTATTAAATATTTTCACCAAGTGCAACATTATTCCACCATTTGGATCATTGTTTGCTTTTTCAAACAAGTCAAGGATGAGAAAGGTACAGTCGAATTTGCAACAGAGATCACTGGCTGCCCAACAAGTGTGCATCTTCTTCTCTTCCAAATGAACTGAGCCCCAGATTTTAGCTGGGAACTGATACCCAGCTGAATGCCTTTACAGTGTGGTGTGGCCATCCAACCAAGCTCCAGCCAATGAGACATATTGGGAGCAGGTGCAATTTCTTCCTATTATAGAACTTCTGAGAAATTCCATATCACACTCTTGCTTATGTCTCATTCATTTCAGAATGCCAAAGAATGCCAAAGAATGCTCAAACTACCGCACAATTGCACTCATCTCACACACTATCAAAGTAAATCTCAAAGTTCTCCAAGCCAGGCTTCAGCAATATATAAACCATGAACTTGCAGACATTCAAGCTGGATTTAGAAAAGGCAGAGGAACCAGAGATCAAATTGTCAACATCCATTGGATCATCAAAAAAGCAAGAGAGTTCCAGAAAAACATCTATTTCTGCTTTATTGACTATGCCAAAGCCTTTGACTGTGTGGATCACAACAAACTGTGGAAAATTCTTAAGGAGATGGGAATACCAGACCACCTGACCTGCCTTCTGAGAAATCTGTATGCAGGTCAGGAAGCAACAGTTAGAACTGGACATGGAACAACAGACTGGTTCCAAATTGGGAAAGGAGTACATCAAGGCTGTATATAGGCACCCTGCTTATTTAACTTCTATGCAGAGTACATCACGAGAAACACTGGGCTGGAGGAAGCACAAGCTGGAGTCAAGATTGGCAGGAGAAATATTAATAACTTCAGATATGCAGATGACATCACCCTTATGGCAGAAAGTGAAGAAGAACTAAAGAGCCTCTTGATGAAAGTGAAAGAAGAGAAGGAAAAAAGTTGGCTTAAAGCTCAACATTCAGAAAACTAAGTTCATGGCATCTGGTCCCATCACTTCATGGCAAATAGATGGGGAAACAGTAGAAACAGTATCAGACTTTATTTTTTTGGGCTCCAAAATCACTGCAGATGGTGACTGCAGCCACGAAATTAAAAGACACTTACTCCTTGGAAGAACAATTATGACCAACTTAGACAGCATATTGAAAAGCAGAGTCATTATTTTACTAACAAAGGTCTGTCTAGTCAAAGCTATGGTTTTTCCATGAGTCGTGTATGGATGTGAGAGTTGGACTATAAAGAAAGCTGAGCACCAAAGAATTGATGCTTTTGAACTGTCATGTTGGAGAAGACTCTTGAGAGCCCCTTGGACTGCAAGGAGATTCAAGCAGTCCATCCTAAAGGAAATCAGTCCTGAATATTCATTGGCAGGACTGATGCTGAAGCTGAAACTGCAATCCTTTGGCCACCAGATGTGAAAAACTGACTCACTGGAAAAGACCCTGATGCTGGGGAAGATTGAAGGCGGGAGGAGAAGAGGATGACAGAAGATGAGATGGTTGGATGGCATCACCAACTCAATGGACATGAATCTGGGTAAACTCTGGGAGTTGGTGATGGACAAGGAGGCCTGGCATGCTGTAGTCCATGGGGTTGCAAAGAGTCAAACATGACTGAGTGACTGAACTGAACGGAACTGAATGCGAACATAAGCAGGAGAGTGCTGTGGAATTTCTCTGAGGTTCTGTAATAGAAAGAAATTGCACCTGCTCCCTTCCCTTCTTCCATTTCACTGTTTGGAAAATGGCTAAGATGGCTGAAATTGCACAGGCATCTTGGACATAAAGAAGTAGGCCATAGCCAAGGGAAGGAAGAAGGTAGGGTAAAAAAGAATTTGTATTGTCTGGTGACAATGTGATCAACCAACAAACCCTGGACAGCCTTATATATGAGAAATAGTCAGACTACTGTCTTGTTTAACTTCTTTTGGGGATGGGGAGGGGTTGTCTGCTTTCCAGCTGAATCTAATTTTAACTGAAAAATGTCATTCTTTGACCCAGTTTTTCCAGATAGTTTGAATATCTTACCTAAAGTAAGAGGCTGAAAGGCAAAGTATATGATCTGATGTGATTACTGGGCCATTTACTGATGATTGTGTGATAATCCCTTACAACCCCTAATTCTCGGTCTTTGGCCAGCAATATGACTTCTACATCGAGGGTTTGGACCATATCAGTCGGAACAGAGTGGACAGAGTGACTTTTTAAAATCTCTCCGAGGGAACAGTGGGCTAAGCAGAGGGACCCTGCAGGGTGGCAGGTCACTTACTCATGGAAGCTGATCTGACAGAGCAGCTATTCCTTCTCACTGATCTGCTGAAGAGCCAAGGTGACTTTACACACAGCATGGAGGGAAACTAACTAAACAGTGCTCGTACCTGTACTGGGAAACCGCTGAGATGATTAGACACTCCAGGAATATTTGCTGGGTGACCTCTTAATTTTGCACTGATAAAATAGATGGTCCCTTTGAAAAGCACATTTGGCGGTCTTGTTCTCAAAATGCTGAGCTGTCTTCTTTACTCACTTACTCAGTAAGTGTTCCTGGGGTCCCTGCTGTATGCTCAGTTGTGTCTGACTCTGCAACTGCAGCCCGCCAGCCTACTCTGTCCATGGGATCCTCCAGGCAAGAACACTGGGTTGCCACGCCCTCTTCCAGGGGACCTTCCTGACCCAGGGATGTAATCCACATTTCTTTCATCTCCTGCATTGGCAAGCAGGTTCTTTACCACTAGAGACACCCGGGAAGGTCCCCTACTGTACACCAGCCTCCATTTTAGGACACTGCACTGGACCATCTTCGCTCACACAATCCCACTTTCTGGGATAACATCTTTTTATTCTCCCCTCACCGAAGACCAGTATTTCTCAGAAACTCAGGTCTGGTCCAGGAACGCCTTCCTGAGCAGCACCACCTCAGCTATGGCTCCTGCAGCACTTCACAGCTGCATCAGCACCTGGGCACTTAGCGAACCTACGTGAAATTTTAAAACGTTTGTTCTAACGTCACGTGGGGACTTCCCTGGTGGCTCAGCTGGTAAAGAATGCACCTGTCAATGCGGGAGACACAAGAGACGCTCGTTCGATTCCTGGGTCAGGAAGATCCCCTGGAGAAGGAAATGGCTACCCACTTGAGTATTCTTGCCTGGAAAATTCCGTGGACAGAGGAGCCTGGTGGGCTACAGTCTATAGGGTTGCAAGGAGTTGGACGTGACTGAGTGCACACACATGCACGCTTGCACTGTCACATGAGAACCTTGAGTTCAGACAGATCACTGGTATTTAATAAATGCTGATGGATGATATCACGTTCATTTAGCACTTTACAATTTCTTTTAGTCAACATAAATCGGGCACCTCCTGCATGCCTCACAGTCTGTTGAGCACCAGTGGGGGGGGGGGGGGAACCTGCGTAAGACAGACTCAGCTGGAGAAACAAGAGTACAAACAAATCACTGTAATTCAGCATTACATATGCTATTAATAGTAAAGAGCCCGGAGAAAGCATTAAAGGCTCCTGACTTATCCTTGGAAAGTAAAAGTGAAAGTGTTGGTCACTCAGGTGTTTCCAACTCTGCAACCTGTAGACTATAGCCCGCCAGGCTCTTCTGTCCGCAGAATTCTCCAGGCAAGAATATTGGAGTGGGCCGCCATTTCCTTCTCCGAGGGATCTTCCCGACCCAGGGATCGAACCCACATCTCCTGCGTTAGAGGCAGATTCTTTACTGCCTGTCCTTGAAAAGTTGAAATCAACTGCACAGAAGCAGCAGCACACCCCCACCTAGCAGAGCCCTTCACATAGATTTCATCAACGACCCCTCACGACCTCTTGGAGAGTAGGCAGGGCAGTTACTCTGTCCCCACTTGACACGAAAAACTGGAAGCAGAACACGTCAGAGGCTGCTGCAGAGCTCCTGGCTGTGAAGAGAAACAAAGTGGGCCCAGAACTGGCTCCTAATTGGTCCTCTTTCTGCCACGCCTCATGGCCTCCGTGAGTAATGTCTGCGACTATGAGTTCAGCCCTGGAGGAGGTCAGGTGTTTCTTATTTTCTCAGTTAGAATGAGTCAAGCAACCCAGTTCACTTAATTTATTGAATTTTCCCCTTCCCTTTTTCATAATTCTCTTATTTATGAGGCCAGAGTTCTGAGTAATTCCCCTTCCAGGAATCTTCCCTAAGGAAATAATCAGAGAGGCAGACATAGATTTATGTACAAAAACTCTCCTTGCAGAACTATTTATAATGACAGAAAATAGGAAACAACCTAAATTTCCAACAAAAACAGACTAGTGGACAGCCCCTAAACAGCTTTCCATATATTTTATAATGACATTTTTAAGTGCTTACAATAAATGCTATTTTTTTAAAAAAGACAGGATATAGACTCATGATTCAAATTTTGTAGGGTAAACATGCCAACACAGGCATAGCGAATAGAGGAGGGCTCTCAGCAAGATGTTTACCATGATACCTTGGTACTATTTGTATTTTCAATATGGCATGTGTTTTATCATTTAAAAAAACTCAATAACAATTATTTAATAAAATGCAAAATTCTTCAAGAGGACAACAAAACAGAGACTGAATTCTTGTATTAGTCAAAGTTCTTCAGAGAAACAGAAACAATAGAATCTCATATATATATAAAATATATATATATAAACATGCTAAGTTGCTTTAGTCGTGTCTGACTCTGCAACCCTATGGACCATAGCCCACCAGGCTCCTCTGTCCATGGGATGCTCCAGGCAAGAATACTGGAATGGGTTGCCATGCCCTCCTCCAAGGGCTCTTCCTGACCCAGGGAAGGGATTGAACTTGCGTCTCTTACATCTCCTGCATTGGCAGGCCAGTTCTTTACCGCTAGCGCCACTGGGGAAGCCCTTATAAATGTACAGTTCTCTCCTATCTTTCAATATGGGCTTTTGTCCCTTCAGGGTTTCTTGTTTCAGTGATTAGGTCAACTCTTGCCTTAGGCTAGAATCTTCCCTGAAGCCATAGACTTCAGGTCTTCTGGCCCTCTGCTGTTCTCCCTCCACCTGGAGCCTCAGAAGGGCTGGACTCTGGGTATCCAGTCAGTTCATAGCAGCCTGGATTCGTCAAGACATTTCAGTAGCTACAATTGCAGAGCACAAAGGCCAGGAAATTCAGGAGGCTGATAAAGTGATTAAAAAGAAGAATCAAGGGACAAGGTTCCTTGCTGTACATTATGGATAGATAAAAACCTTCTATTCAATGAAGTGATCTTGTTCTAGTTGTACAAAAGGTACTTTTTATTTTAAAAAATCTACTATAAGGAATAAGCTCTAAGAACTCATTCATTTCATAGGAAAATTTAGACATGAGTCCTTGTTTATCAACTACATGCGTGCATGCGCATTCAGTTGTGTCCAACTCTCTGCACCCCCATGGACTATAGCCTGCCAGGCTCCTTTGTGAATGGAATTTTCCAGGCAAAAATACTGGAGTGAGTTGCCATTTGCTCTTCCAGGAGATCTTCCCGACTAAAGGATCGAATGTGAGTCTCTTCTGCATTGGTGAATTCTTTACCCCTGAGTCACCTGGGAAGGCATTTATCAACCATACTGCAATAAAATAAAAATTTTTTTAAAGAGTCTTTATTGAGGGAAGGAGACTATATTTTTCATTTATGGGTGGGAGTAGAAACTGTGGTTGGTAGACATCTGACCCTGTCAACCCTTTTCAGGGGCACATTTGAGGTGGGGCTGGGGGAACCAGGTATCGCCCCATGAAGGAAGAAACTTATTAGGTGGGCTGGTCCTTTTTAAGTGCAAAAGTGCTGGCATGCAATCCAGAGGGGAGGGTGTTAGCTCTGTGCACACCAAGCCATCATAGCTGGTAGGCAGGCATCCTGGAAAACCAACAGCTAGAGAAGGATGGGTCACAGCTTCTGTCTGATGAAATAGCACACCTCCATGGGGCACTTACCAAAAGCCAGGCATGGTTCCAAATGCTTTGTACAGATAATCTCATTTAATCTTCACAATGTCCCTATGACAGAGCTTCTAAAATTCTCCCACTTTACAACTAAGGAATCTGAAGCCTAGAAAGACAGCAGGACTTGATTTGCTCAGAGGGCTCAACTAGTAAGTGGTGGCGTTGGGGCTTCTTCCAGTAGTGTGATCCCACAACTGCCATTCAAACTGTATGTACACTAACATATGCACACACTCACACATTAACACATACACCTACACAGATTTCTTGGGATGCCAAAGTCAGATGGCTTTCCCCCTCCATATGTAAAGATAGCATACATATTCACTTTCCTCCTTTACCAGTCTTAGCCTGAAGCAAGTTTCTGACAGCTACCCCAGTTCCACCTCCCCAAAACGATCCTGTTGTAAATCTAAGTGGCTATATTCAGGTCTTGAGCTTTCCTTCTTTATATTCCCTGCTGTGAAAGCTTCAGGCTAAGGAGTCGCCACAGAGCAGGATGAATGGATGCTCTAAGCCCATAGATACTTACCCTTGGACTGCTGTTTTCTTGGCGTTAACAGCGGGAAAGCAGTGTGGGGGAAGGAGTAGATGAGCCCTGGACTCAGGAGACCCCCAACTCTTACCTCCAACCCACGAGGATTCTTCTCTCTAAACTGGAGCAACTGGTCTCAGCCCTCTCTAAAACACTAACAGATGGTGCCTCAGTGGCCTCCTTCCGTGGGTGCAAGACCAGTCAGTCTTCCTTTTGTAGCCACCAGGCTTTCCCAGGGAGCTTGGTGCTCCATCTGTGGGCAGAAATGAGACACAAGGAGGTCAATTTTAGGAAACTGGCCATCCACACATGTATGTATTCATGGTGTCCTTTGAGGCATAGAAAAGCAAGACCCACACACTGACAGCGAGTGTATCTTGGCCAAGTCTCAGAGAGGAGCTTTCTGATTTACAGCTTCAAGTTCAGTCTTTCATCTAGAACAACTTGTTCCTCTTCCTCAGGATATTTGTGGTGGAGAATTCTAGGATTACTTAGTCATTTGGTGAACATACACATGGCGCCAGACTAAATGACTAACCCTTTTAGATCAATAAGTTACCTTTGAGAAAGGTAAATATTTTCTGTTCATCCACTCTGTGCATTAAGCAGCATTAGGAAAGCACCAATGAACAAAAATAGCTTCTGAGAGGCATGCAGGTGCCCAGAGGCATGGAGGAAACTGAGTTGGAGCCAGGGGGCCATGCGTAGTTAGGGAAACCACTCCTTTGCAGCTAGAAGACAGCCGGTTTCAGTTTAATGTGCCACCCTGGCCTTTGGGATTTGCTGGACCTGCTTTGAATGGCAGGATTAATGCTGTGATCTAATCCTCTTTTAGGCTTTTCTGGGGCCACCCAAACCAAGAGAGAAAATAAATAAGACAGGGTGCTGATAATGTGCCATTTCTGACTAGATGGTTACTTGCTTTATGAAGTCTTTTCAATGCAGGCACGCATGCTCACTCAGTCATGTCCAGCTCTTTGCAACCCTATGGACTATAGCCCACCAGGCTCCTCTGTCGATGGGATTTCCCAGAAATGCTTCAGTAGTTCTCTAGAGCGGTTGCCACTTCCTCCTCCAGGGGATCTTCCTGACCCAGGGATTGAACCCAGGTCTTCTGCACTGGCAGGCAGATTCCTTACCACTGTGCCACCAAGGAAGCCCTTCTCAACATATTTATAGGAACTACCTCCCCAAACTCTACTTTCCAATGTCACCCACAGCTAAGTTATAGGCATATAACCAGAGCCAACTACGTAGTCAGTGGGGCCCAATGAGATTTGAAAATGTGAGGTCCTTTACTGAAAAGTAGGAGTGAAAGGTAAAGTTAAAAGCACCAAAATATAATGTTTTCTTCAAAAATATTTTATTACTCATAAAATACACCGTGGGGTAAATACTGATACATTAATAAGAGTATAAATTTATAAATTGCAAAAATGTGCCTTAATTTTAAATGTTACAAGGAAAATACTTTATTAATGTAGTATCTTGACTGATCTTAAGACTTTTCTAACTTCTTTTTCTAAAAATTCACTTACTAGCTTCTCAAATTTTATGTTTTTCACGTGCTTTCAATCAATATAATCAAAATGAAGTCAGCTGCTCTTAGCAAATGTAAGATTACAAGTAGTTTTTCATAATTTTTAATTTTGAGGACTTTTCTGATGCCACTGTTATTGGAGTTGCTAAGAATAATTTTGTTTACTCAGTGGTAAAGAATTTGCCTGCCAAGACAGAAGACACAGGTTCAGTCCCTGGGTTGGGATGATCCCCTGGAGTAGAAAATGGCAACCCACTCCAGTATTCTTGCCTGAAAAATCCCATGGAGAGAGGAGCCTGGTGGGCTACAGTCCAAAATGTCACTGAGTCAGACATGACTGAGCACAGAGCAAGAGTAGTTTATAGTTTCTGACAACACTGGGATATATTTTTTGATAAATTATTTGGAATCCAAATTTTAGTACATCTAGAGCTGGTTCTTACAAAATAAATTTTCTAAAAAAGATTTAACTCCTCTTACAAACCAGTTTTGTGTAAGTCTGAATTTAATTTTAAATGCAAATTTATACAATGACATTTTGATGTTTCCTTTGACAATTCCTATCGCTTGTTGAGATCATACAGGAAACCAAAAGTGGTCCCAGGATTTGTGCATAATTCAAAACACACCTGTTTATACATTCCCTCATAGTGTCTTCATATACAAAGAAAAGTGAATCATAAAAATTATCTTCCTTGTTAATAACTGGTTCATCCAAAGCTTTACATGAAAAGAATATTCTTTTCCATCAAACATGACAATCTTAAAAAATTTTATTTTCCTCTCTAACCCTGTCGCCATTGGCTTTGCGATGCGGCAGCATTTTTAAAAATGAGATTCTAAATTCTTTGAAGAATTCCAATTGTTTCCTAGTATGCTTCATTGCAATGTCTACATGTACATATAGACATGTACATGGCTATTATTATTTTAAAAATTTTTATTTGTTTCCTTAGTTATTTTCGGTTGTGCTGGATCCTTGTTGCTGCACAGGGTTGTGTGTGTTGGTGCACACAACTAAAGCGGCTCAGGTGCCCAGAGGCATGGAGAAAACTGAGTTGGAGCCAGGGGGCCATGCGCAGTTAGGGAAACCACTCCTTACGCAGCTAGAAGACAGTCAGTTCCAGTTTAATGCACCACCCTGGCCTTTGGGATTTGCTGGGCCTGCTTTGAATGGCAGGATGCCATTGCAGTGGCTTCTCCTATTGAGTAGCACAGGCTCTGGGGCACATGCGCCTAGTTTCCCCAGTGGCATATGAGATCTTCTTGGACCAGGGATTGAACCCGTGTCTCTTGTGTTGGCAGGTGGATTTTTAACCACTGGCCCACCAGGGAAGTCCAGTGGCTTTTATTTTGTAACAACTTACTAAGCACTAGCAGTTCCCATCCTGGTTTTAAGGCTGGAGAATCTAGATTCAATTCAGTTCCCTGTGTTATTATCTGTAGCGATGCTGCAAGAAGACACAGACAACCTTGCTTTGCACCACAGCTCCTGCCTGGCCCGCATGGAACCCTTTCCTTCCCCCGGGGAGTGGCCTCTACCACCACAGCTGCTCCCTGTTTCGCTGTCACTGGTGCATTCACCACCGCCGGTTTGGACCCAAGCCCTGCCAGCCTGCCACTGGAGAACTTCATGGTGCCCTAGACTGGGCCGGAGCACTGGGCATCCAAGCCAACCACTCAGGGCACACATGTTCCTCACACCTGAGCCCACATGTTGATACACTGCTGCCCAGCACTTCTCTGCACACCCAACTGTTGTACCGCTCCATCAGACTTCTCACACAAAGCCAAGTTCAAAGAAAAGATCACTCAGAATCTCAACGACAGCAGCAGCAGCAGACCATTCAATCAAGCATGAGCCCCTGCTGAGAAAGAAGCCCTGGGCATGGACCCACCCCGGTCACGTACCATAGAGCCACCCTGTATGTCAACACAATTCCAGGGATCAGACACACCCCGGAGAGAGCTGGGTTTAGGAGTGAACGGAGCAGAGAAACCGGTGTGGCAAAGAGGCTTCTGCTTGGCCAGCAAAGTTGCCAGTGGAGGCATGATGTTTCTGGAGTACCTCCACACCGCTGCAACTAGAATGGTGGGATGGAAGCAGAAATGCCTCGATCAAGTCCATGAGAGAGAATCATTCTGGGAGATATTCCCGGGAATGTACTCCCAGAGCCCATTCCTCTAGATCCTCTGACATCCTATGAGCCATCGACTATCCTTTTTTATTATTACTCACAAAGCTTTATTTTAAAATTTATAATCCCAATCTCCCAATTCATCCTATCCCTTCTTTCTCACCTCGGTGTCCATATATTTGTTCTCTATGCCTGTGTCTCTGTTTCTGCTTTGTGAATAGGGTTATCTGTACCATTTTTCTGGACTCCACATACACGCATTAGCATACGGTATTTGTTTGTCTCTTTCTGACTTACTTCACTCTGTATGACAGACTCTAGGTCTATCCACATCTCTGCAAATGGCACAATTTTGTTCCTTTTTTGGCTAATATTCCTTTGTATATATGTGCTCATCTACTGTCTCTTAATAAATCTCTATCTGCTTGAACTAAGTCAAGGAATTCTTGTTTGCAACTAAGAACTCTGATCATCTGGTAAAGTAATTTCTCCATTTTACAGATGAAGAAATCAGGATTCAGAGAGAACTTGCCTATGGCCATAGAACTTCCAGTAAGGATTCAGACCCAAAGCCTGGTTCTTAGCTAATACACTGCACCAACTCTTCATCATACAACATCGGAGAGCTCACTAACTCATCCTCTGTAGTACATCCCAACTTTGTACTGAACATCCATTCATTTTTTTTTTCCTTGAATAACATCCTTTCCTTGGGTGAACTGCCTCTTTGATGCTTAGTAGCATTTTCAATCACATGCCTTGATTCCTTGGTGAATGTGAGGTATATGGGACAACCTGGGCCAGTCAGAATATCCCATTTTCCTAAATACAATAATGGGCTCAACAATGGACTTTTGACTCAATCAAGGTCATTGAGTCCACTTTGTTTTTGGTTTATTAGCTTTTTACTTTGTATTGAAGTATGGCTGATTAACAATGTTATGATAGTTTCAGGTGGACAGCAAAGGGTAGAGTCCACTTTGGAGGACTCATATGCAAGTTAGTTGGGGGCATTTTTCTATCCAAATGGAGGAGGAAACTAATACAGAAAAAAGCAGAACTGTCAGACACTCCCTATGATATCATTTGAGCTCCTGGATCTAGCCATTCCTGAAGCCTATTCAGTGAGCTGATAAATTATTTTT
Organism: Ovis aries; assembly: GCF_016772045.2. Classification (NCBI taxonomy): domain Eukaryota; kingdom Metazoa; phylum Chordata; class Mammalia; order Artiodactyla; family Bovidae; genus Ovis; species Ovis aries. The sequence continues at coordinate 49,502,391 of NC_056062.1, forward strand.
ACCTATGCTAGCTTGAGTTGTTTTCTGACTCTACATATTAAATAATTCCTGTAGCAGAGGAGGTAGCAGACTTGAATCACACTCCTTGGCTACCACCTGTTGCCTGCTTCCATAAGTGCTTGTGAAGGCTTATACTCTGATCCACATAGCTCCTCACCAGGGGCCATTTCTCTCCCATTATTTATTTCCCACTTTGGTTCACAATGGAGCTCACACTGAGCAGGAACTACTGCGGCCACCATCCACTCTGCCTATAATTCCTGCATCTTGCCCTCTCTTTACTCTCTCTCCCCTAGTCATGCCTGGCTCTCAAATAAAAGGCATTACCAACCCTTGTCAGAGACAGAGAAAGGGATGAAGAACTTCTCTTCCGATTCTCGGCTGTCTATTCAACATCTGGTAGCACCAGAAACAACATGAAATACTGCAGATGATGTGATTCATTACAGACAAAGTGACTTGCTTAAAACCAGCATCTGGCTTTCTTCAGAAATATAAACGAAAAGATCCTAAAAGGAACAGTGGACATGATCTCTTTCATTCTCGCTGTCGGTGTGGGTGGTTCTCACTGGGATAAAAGACACCATATCATAAGAACATGGACATGGCATTAAATAGCTCAGAATCAGAATTATGCCCATCTTGGGGGGTGGGATGGATTGGGAGATTGGGATTGGCATATATACACTGTGCGTGTGTAAGCCACTCAGTCGTGTCCGACTCTGCGATTCCATGGACCGTAGCCCGCCAGGCTCCTCTGTCCATGGGATTCTCCAGGCAAGAATACTGGAGTGGGGTGCCATTCCCTTCTATGTATCAAATAGATCACTATGAGAACTGACTGTAGAGCACAGGGAACTCTACTCAGTGCTCTGTGAAGACCTAAAAGGGAAGAAAATCCAAAAAGGAGAGGATCTATGTAAATGTGCGGCTGATTCACTTTGCTGTATGGTAGGAACTCATACAACACTGCAAATCAACTACACTCCAACAAAAAAAAAGTATGCCCATCTTTTCCATATCTAATGAGAGGAACCATCAGACAACTGAGGATCAATCTATTAAGTGACTAGCTTGCATTCTTCAAGAATGAAATGCAAAGAAAAGGCTGAGGAATTGTTTCAGATTAAAGAAGGTTGAAGAGAAATGACCACTAAATGCACAATGTGATCTGAACTAGTGCCTATACTGGGGGGGGAAAATGCTATAAATGTTATTATTGGATCAATTGACAAAATCGAATTATTGACTGCAGTTTGACACAAATGTTGCAGCCATATTAAATTTTCTGCATGTGGTTATTTCCCTGTGGTTATAACAGAGAATATCCTTATTCTTAGGAAATACATACTGAAGTACAAAGGGCATGTACATGTACCTACTCAGTGGTTCAGAAAAAAAAAACATTATAAATGTATATAGAGAAGCGTAAACGATAAAGCAAATGTGGTCAGTGTTCAAAATTGGTAAATGTGGATAAAAACTCTACTGGAGTTTTTTATACTACTCTTACACCTTTGGGGGAAAGTTTGAAATTATATCAAAATAGAAAGTTTTCTTACCCAAGTCAAGTTTCTTTCAACCCTCATGATTCTGTTAAAGAGAAAATATTAGTTTGGGACTCATATACCGTTAAGATTTTTCTAACACTTACTAATCTCCCTTTTTAATAAAGAAAGGGCAAGCCTCGGGCTCAGTCTTTGACAAGCAGCCATTACCAGCTAGAATTTAACACCTTAGTTTTGTTTTCATTGTATTTACTTTCTATTTATGGCAAGTGAGGTAGCTGTCCTTGTATGGTAAGATACACAGTTACCTTTTAAATAGATTTATCTAATTAGAGGTGAGTTAATATAAAGAAATATTTGTATTTCATTTTAATGTAATGTCAATAAATATGAATATGAGTTCAGGTAGCATTTGGAGGGTAAAGATAGGACATTTAATCACAAATTGCCTGACATTTAGGACCCACTCATGTTTCTAGTCTTGGTCTATTCTAGGTCTATTGTAATGGCTTCATCTTACAGGAAGGGAAAATGGAAGTCTCAAAGTTGAGTGGCTGATCTATAGTGACACAGTCCCTAGTGATGACGGGGGGCAGGAACACAGATGAAGGAGTCCTCCAGCCATTGCCCACCCCACCACCCATCGCTGTGTGACTAAGGACACAAGAGTGCCAAGAAACACAGCTCAGAGTGGCATCAGCTATTATTGCATGCAGACACAAAAACTAGTTAGCCATATTGTAATTCAGGCAAGTGAAAGTGTTCATCGCTCGCTCAGTTGCACCCAATTCTTTGTGACCCAATGGACTGTAGCCCACAAGGCTCCTCTGTCTGTAGCCTACCAGGCTTCTCTCTCCACACTGGAATGGGTTACCATTCCCTTCTCCAACGGATCTTCCTGACCCAGGGATCGAACTCAGGTCTCCTGCATTGCAGGCAGAATCTTTACCATCTGAGTCACTTGGGAAGCCCACAAGTCCTGGAAGCTTGAGATAACAATCAGCTCACTCTTATCAGTGGTTTCAGAACTACTCGAGGGAAGCAAAACTGGGTGTTCACAGATTCTGAGACCCCGGCCCTGTCCCCAGCTCTCATACTCAAAATTCCTGGAGCTGACAGTTAAAATATTTCCTTTTTTTCTCATGCTCTTGCTTTCACACAGTACTATCTTCTGTAAGTGTGTGCTCACTTGCGCCCCTTCGCTCGGTGGTGTTCAACTCTCTGCAACCCCATGGACGGTAGCCCTCCAGGCTCCTCTGTTCATGGGGTTTTCCAGGCAAGGATACTGGAGTGGGTTGCCATTTCCTTCTCCAGGGGATCTTCCAGACCCAGCGGGGACCCTCATCTCTTGTGTCTCCTGCATTGGCAGGCAGATTCTTTACCACTGCGCCAGCGGGAAAGCCTGTAGGTGGGTTTTAGTTGTCCTTTGGTGAAAAAGCAGAGTTACTGGGGTGAGTGCATGTCTCATCTAGTCCCTCCGCTGCTGTCAGATAATTCAACTTAATACGCAAGGGGCTCCCAGACGAGGGCATGTGACAGCCTTCTTGGTCTCATCTCAGTCTTGACCACTAAGACTAGCCTTCCTCCCCTCAGCTGAATCCACCCAGGCCTGAGCATGTGTCTGCCTCTCCTGTTTCTTCCTCTGTGAACAGCAAATGTCCTCTGGTCTTTATAAAATAATCCTTATGTGCTTGAAGGTGACCCCCAATCCTCCTCCTCCACTATCTCTCCCCAAAGTGAACACACCCACTTTTGCCATCTTCACACGTAAAGTAACACTTTCCAATCTATTCATCACCACACGCCTCACCTCTGAACTTTTGTGTTGTTTTTTCCTATCACTCTAAATTTGTGGAATCCAGAACAGAATACAGTATCTTGACGATGTGTACAGTCAGTGCAAAAATTCTCAAAATTCCTTCTTTCTTGGGAGAACTGACCCTCTCCTGGTATGCGGGTCCCTCTGGACTCTCCAGGCCTCAGCAAATCTGTTTTGGGGGCTTTGGTTGTGCACAGCATTACAGATAAGAGATAATGTAGGAAGGACCTCAGAAATGCATCCTATAACTTGGGGAGTGAGGGGGTCAAGTTTAGTACCAGGTCATTACAAAAAGGTTGACCAGGCCCTAGTGCTCCCCAAGACAATCAAATTGAGGGAAAACCAAGTCATGCTAGAAACTGACAGTTCAGTTCAGTTCAGTCACTCAGTCATGTCTGACTCTTTGTGAGCCCATGAACTGCAGCAGGCCAGGCCTCCCTGTCCATCACCAACTCCCGGAGTCCACCCAAACTCATGTCCGTTGAGTCGGTGACGCCATCCAACCATCATATCCTCTGTCATCCCCTTCTCTTCCTGCCCTCAAACTTTCCCAACATCAGGGCCTTTTGAGTCAGCTCTTCGCATCACGTGGCCAAAGTATTGGAGTCTCAGCTTCAACAACAGTCCTTCCAATGAACACCCAGGACTGATCTCCTTTAGGATGGACTGGTTGGATCTCCTTGCAGTCCAAGGGACTCTCAAGAGTCTTCTCCAATACCACAGTTCAAAAGCATCAATTCTTTGGTGCTCAGCTTTCTTTATAGTCCAGCTCTCACACCTATACATGACCACTGGAAAAACCATAGCCTTGACTAGACAGACCTTTGTTGGCAAAATAATGTCTCTGCTTTTTAATATGCTGCCTAGGTTGGTTGTAACTTTCCTTCCAAGGAGTAAATGTCTTTTAATTTCATGGCTGCAATCATGATCTGCAGTGATTTTGGAGCCCCAAAAAATAAAGTCAGCCACTATTTCCACTGTTTCCCCATCTATTTCCCATGAAGTGATAGGACCAGATGCCATGATCTTCTGTTTTCTGAATGTTGAGCTTTAGGCAACTTTTTCACTCTCCTCTTTCACTTTCATCAAGAGGCTCTTTAGTTCTTCTTCACTTTCTGCCATAAGGGTGGTGTCATCTGCATATCTGGGGTTATTGATATTTCTCCTGGCAGTCTTGATTCCTGTTTGTGCTTCTTCCAGCTGAGCGTTTCTCATGATGTACTCTGCATTAAAGTTAAATAAGCAGAGTGACAATATACAGCCTTGACGTACTCCTTTCCATATTTGGAACCAATCTATTGTTCCATGTCCAGTTCTAACTGTTGCTTCTTGACCTGTATACAGGTTTCTCAAGAGGCAGGTCAGGTGGTCTGGTATTCCCATCTCTTTCAGAATTTCCCACAGTTCATTGTGATCCACACAGTCAAAGGCTTTGATATGGTCAATAAAGCAGAAATAGATGTTTTTTCTGGAACTCTCTTGCTTTTTCGATGACCCAGTGGATGTTGGCAATTTGATCTCTGGTTCCTCTGCCTTTTCTAAAACCAGCTTGAACATCAGGGAGTTCACGGTTCACGTATTGCTGAAACCTGCCTTGGAGAATTTTGAGCATTACTTTACTAGCATGTGAGATGAGTGCAATTGTGCAGTAGTTTGAGCATTCTTTGGCATTGCCTTTCTTTGGGATTGGAATGAAAACTGACCTTTTCCAGTCCTGTGGCCACTGCTGAGTTTTCCAAATTTGCTGGCGTATTGAGTGTAGCACTTTCACAGCATCTTCTTTTAGAATTTGAACTCGAGCTCAACTGGAGTTCCATCACCTTCACTAGCTTTGTTCATAGTGATGCTTCCTAAGACCCACTTGACTTCACATTCCAGGACGTCTGGCTCTAGGTGACTGATCACACCATCGTGATTATCTGGGTCATGAAGATCTTTTTTGTAAAGCTCTTCTGTGTATTCTTGCCACCTCTTCTTAATATTTTCTGCTTCTGTTAGGTCCATACCATTTCTGTCCTTTATTGAGCCCATCTTTGCAAGAAATGTTCCCTTGGTATCTCTAATTTTCTTTAAGAGATCTCTAGTCTTTCTCATTCTATTGTTTTCCTCTATTTCTTTGCATTGATTGCTGAGAAATGCTGTCTTATCTCTCCTTGCTATTCTTTGGAACTCTGCATTCAAATGGATATATCTTTCCTTTTCTCCTTTGCTTTTCACTTCTCTTCTTTTTGCAGCTATTTGTAAGGCCTCCTCAGACAGCCATTTCACTTTTTGGATTTCTTTTTCTTGAGGATGGTCTTGATCCCTGTCTCCTGTACAATGTCATGAACCTCAGTCTATAGTTCATCAGGCACTCTATCAGATCTAATCCCTTAAATCTATTTCACACTTCCACTATATAATCATAAGGGATTTGATTTAGGTCATACCTGAAAGGTCTAGTGGTTTTCCCCACTTTCTTCAATTTCAGTCTGGATTTGGCAATAAGGAGTTCATGATCTGAGCCACAGTCAGCTCCCAGTCTTATTTTGCTGACTGTGTAAGAGCTTCTCCACCTTTGGCTGCAAAGAATATAATCAATCTGATTTCGGTCTTGGCCATCTGGTGATGTCCATGTGTACAGTCTTCTCTTGTGTTGTTGGAAGAGGGTGTTTGCTATGACTAGTATGTTCTCTTGGCAAAACTCTGTTAGTCTTTGCCCTGCTTCATTCTGTACTCTAAGGCCAAATTTGCCTGTTACTTCAGGTGTTTCTTGACTTCCTACTTTTGCATTCCAGTCCCCTATAATGAAAAGGACATCTTTTTGGGGTGTTAGCTCTAAAAGGTCTTGTAGGTCTACATAGAACCATTCAACTTCAGCTTCTTCAGCGTTACTGGTTGGGGCATAGACTTGGATTACCGTGATATTGAATGGTTTGCCTTGGAAACGAACAGAGATCATTCTGTCATTTTTGAAACTGCATCCAAGTACTGCATTTCAGACTCTCTTGCTGACTATGATGGGTACTCCATTTCTTCTAAGGGATTCCTGCCCACAGTAGTAGATATAATTGTCATCTGAGTTAAATTCACCCATTCCAGTCCAGTTTAGTTCACTGATTCCTAGAATGTCGACGTTCACTCTTGCCATCTCCTATTTGCCCACTTCCAATTTGCCTTGATTCATGGACCTCACATTCCAGGTTCCTATGCAATATTGCTCTTTACAGCATTGGACTTTACTTCCATCACCAGTCACATCCACAACTGGGCATTGTTTTTGCTTTGGCTCCAGCCCTTCATTCTTTCTGGAGTTATTTCTCCACTGATCTCCAGTAGCATATTGGGCACCTTGGACTTGGGAAGTTCATCTTTCAGTGTCCTATCTTTTTGCTTTTTCATACTGTTCATGGGGGTCTCAAGGCAAGAATACTGAAGTGGTTTGCTGTTCCCTTCTCCAGTGGACCACATTCTGTCAGAACTCTCCACCATGACCCCTCCATCTTGGGTGACCCCACATGGCATGGCTTAGTTTCATTGACTTAGACAAGGCTGTGGTCTGTATGATCAGATTGGCTAGTTTTCTGTGATTGTGATTTCAGTCTCTCTGCCCTCTGATGGCCTCTCTCAGTGCCTACCGTCTTACTTGGGTTTCTCTTACCTTGGACGTGGGGTATCTCTTCACAACTGCTCCAGCAAAGTGCAGCCACTACTCCTGACCTTGGATGTGGGGTATCTCCTCTTGGCCGCTCCTGTGCTGTGCAGCCGCCGCTCCTGCAAACTCATGCCAAAGTAGCCTACTTATGGGAGGCTGTTATGTGGAATGATTTTAAGGACACTAACAAAAATCATAGAGATGACCCTCTCTCCAATTCTAAGGAAGAAATTCTATGCTGTGTCCCCAAATTACATTTTCTGAGCACATTTGAGCTTCCTTTAGCAATTACATGTAAGAAGCTCACCCTGCTCACCTTGCCAGTAGTGTGAGAATGCACTAACATATACCCCTTGAAAAATGGTGCTAATGATAAAGAACCTGCCTGCCAGTGTAGGAGATGTAGGAGATGCTGGTTCGATCCCTGGTCAGGAAGATCCCCCAGAGGAGGAAATGGCAACTCACTCCAGTATTCTTTCCTGGAGAATCCCATGGACAGAGGAGCCTGGCAGGCTGTAGCCCATAGGGTCACAGAGCTGGACACGACTGGAGCGACTTGGCGTGCACCCCTTGGAAACTGTACATAGGGCAGAGGGAGGTGGGAGGTAGAGTAAGTTTGCATAGTCTGTGTCTGAGGCTATCTCAGAAACGTCCCAACCCCTGGCTGTCATGAAGCAAGTTCAAGGACGCAAGGGCCCACCTTCAGGGTTTAAGGTCAGCCCTTAAGTTCCCAGATTCCATTGGGGTTTAACAGGGTGGTCAAAAATCTGTATACAGCAATCTACACAAGTGGCAGAAGGTTGATCTTTGAAACAGAGTACTATGCTGGTCATTGGAGGCCAGGGATTCCAGACTTCTCACTTTGGGCATGGAGAAACTGCCAAGAGACAGGGACCACAGTCCTAGGTCATGCAACAAGTAAGTGGCAGAACCAGGACTAAAACTGATTTCTCTTTCCTTGGCCATTTTGGCCCTCTTTGAAAATACTAGAGTAGCAAATCACTAAACAGAATGGGAGAGATTCCTTCATCTCTCTATCTACACATCTGTGATAGATGGAGCGTGCCAACTGCCACTTTCTGGTTCAGCTCAGATGGCAGCTGCAGGGTAAGAAAGTGGGAGGCAGAGCTGAACCTTGTGTGTGTACATTTCAACTTCTTTCTTTGCATTTTGGTTATATTTAACAATGTGTTACCTCTTCGCGGAGTAGTTTATATCATCGCGGGATGCCAAGAATGACATCAACATCTATTAAAACCTAATGTTTCACATTCTCAACTGTAAACATTAACATTGCTTAGTTTCCAGATATAAACTCAGAGTCATTCTAAAGTTGGATGGTTTCTTTCCAAGAAAGTTGGTGTTACCGTAATGAAATTTACCTAATTAATCTCCTTAAGGAGGGCAGGAATCCAATGATGACTGTTCATAAAGACCTCAATGTTCTTCTTGTAATCAGAGCAAGCCAATCTGTGGATTCATTTCAGGAGAGACCATAACTTTCCAAATAAATCTTAGTAAAGCTTTGCAGAAGGGTGCTTGAGCTACTTCCCCACTTGGAGGGCTTAATTTCAGCTTAACTAGACCTGTGTAATTTCTCTAGAATATATTTATATTCACGTGTGACCTTGGATCCCAACACTCAGGCTTATTGTTCTTGATGCCAAGAACTCAAATGAAAGGTAAATCTGAACCAGTCATTGGTGGAAACTCTTGAACTATGAGATTTCAAAACTATCCCCTCGCTGGGTCTTCACCTGTGTGCTGTGTGCATGAACCCACTTCTTGATACTTGCACGGTATTTTTTAAATTTATTACTTTATTTTCATTTTTGACTGTGCTGGGTTTCCATTGCTGTGCATGGGCTTTCTCTAATTGCGCTGAGCAGGAGCTACTCTAGCTGCAGTGCATGGGCTTCGCATCTTGGTGGCGTCTCTTGCGGTTCCAGGCTCTGGAGCGCAGGGGCTCAGCAGCTGTGGTGCATAGGCTTAGTTGCTCCGTGGCATGTGGAATCTTCCTGGACCAGGGATCAAACCCATGTCCCCTGCATTGACAGGTGGATTCTTAAACTGGGCCGCCAACAAAGTCCCTTGCACAACATTTTGGTCACACTAAGTAGCGAATATGAAGAAAAGTAGCAGTCAGCCTCTGCCAGGGTCTTCCCTAGATCCCAGTGGGGCCATATACATGTGTACAATCAAGAATCTCTCATTTCAAAGGAGCATCAGGTGCCACACCAGAGTACAGGAAGCCACACTGGGGAGCAAGGAGAACATTTCCCGGTCTCCCAGTCCTGCAGAAGCGGCACCCCCAGGAAGAGTCTTCAGAGAGACAGCCTCTGTGAAGGTGTTGAGGGGATGATGGTGTTTATGAACCCTGGAACTCAGGGCCCAACAGGTATGAAGGGACTCACTGGGCTGGAATCTTGGGTTGTTGGGTCAGAGGAGTATGGGCATGATGGTATGGATGAATCTGGAAGGTTATAGAGAAAGCTTAGAAACACGGCAATCAAACCAGTCGATCCCAAAGGAAATCAACCCTGAACATTCATTGGAAGGACTGATGCTGGAGCTGAAGTTCCAAACCTTTGGTCACCTGATGCAAAGAGCCTGATGCTGGGAAATACTGAGGGCAGGAGAAAGGGGTGACAGGGGATGATATGTTTGGATGGCATCACTGATTCAATGGACATGAGCATGAACAAACTCCCGGAGATTGTGAAGAACAGGGAAGCCTGGCATGCTGCAGTCCATGGGGTTGCAGAGTCGGACACAACTGAGCGACTGAACAACAACTTGGTCCTCAGCACCCAAACACAAAGCTGGATCTGTTTAAGTGTTTACTGACTCAGGACCTGGCCAGATTGGGAAGGGAGGTGGGGCTGGGTTTACAGGTGGCAAGTGGGACAAAGGATGTCAAGGCAGGTAACCTGCGACACTATCTCAGCAAAGAAGGCCTTACGAGGTCTCAGAAGGCTGGTGACCTGAGTTGAATTTTCAGGAACAGAATCTCTCAGCCTCTCCCTACCCTGTCCAGGGAGAAATATGGTTTAGGCCTTGTTAGAGATGACACTCTGGAGTAATTCATCCTACGGCTGTCATCCTGTGCTCTCTGCAGCCTCCACTCCCTTGTGAGGGGTCTGAAATCTGGGACTGGGCTCTACCTTTATTGTAATTTCTGTTCTCATCATTTATGTCCCAAGTGAGATTGTAATCTCCATGAGGGCAGGGAACAGATCTATTTCCACAGATCAATTTCCAGCACAATGCTGGCACTCAGTAAATATTTGGTGAAAGAATGAATACCTTTGGCAGCTATCATTACTGTGCACAAGCATTCACTTCCTCCTTTCTTATGACACAACCCTTTGGGTTTGGCCATGTGACTTGCTTTGTCCAATAAAATTCAAGTGGGGCCCAATGCACACCATTTCCAAGGAGTGGACTGAAGAAGAGTTCATGGCTTGGCTCTCATGTTTCTGTTCTCTGCCACAAGACAGCATGTTGCAGTTGGGAGTTGCTCCTGCAGGCCAGGTCCCAGAACAGGAAGATTCTAGAAGTCAACCCATAGTGAGTCCACAGCTTAGCACAGAGCTGTGTCCATTCCACAGTATATGATGGAGAAGTCAATGTTTATAAGTCACTGTATTTGGGCTTTCCTGGCGGCTCAGTGGAGAAGAGCCTGACTGTCAATGCACGGGACGTATGTTCAGTCCCTGGGCTGGGAAGATCCCCTGGAGAAGGAAATGGCAACCCACTCCAGTATTGTTGTCCGGGAAATTCCATAGACAAAGGAGCCTTGGCAGGCTGCAGTCCATGGGGTTGCAAAGAGTCAGGCACAACTTAGCTACTAAAACAAAAACCATGACAAACCCCTGAGATTGGGGGAATAAAGTATATCCTGTTTAATTTCTCCCACGTGCTAGCACAGTTGCCTTCAATTCCTCCATTTTCCAAAGATGAGAGCAGATGGCAAACCCACCAGCCTTGCCCCTCGTGCTCTCTAGCAAGCAACTTTCTGCTGTGCTCTCCAAAAGAACACGTTTCCAGCATCCCAGAGAAGCCTAACAGTTAACTGTCAAGGCTGCTTACCGCGAAAAGTGGCCTGAAAGCAAGTTTACGCATCACATTTTAAACATTTATGCAGTTTTAAAATAAAACAAGCCTGAAGCTGGCTCCAGCTCCCTCCCTTTCTTCACCTGCCAATGAAGCATGTTCTTTCCAGTTCCTCAAAAAGCCGGAGTCTCACTCAGGGGCTGGAGGTGGAGTGTTGTCTGTAAGTGATGTGATTGAAAGCTCGGCGTCTTCTCCCTCTGCACCGGATTTTGATATATCTTGGGAAGAACTTGGAATGTGCAGTGTGCACAGGCTTTGTGTGGAAAGAAAGGCAAGCCCAAAGAAATCCTGGAGACACTGTGCTCTGCTCCGTTCTCTGATTACCTCCTGGAGCCGCTGTGATGAGAGGTGAAAAAAAAAAAAACACAGAGAGATCTATGAGATATTAAATACTTAATCACTGGGAAACTGAATGAAATGGTTCATACTTTTTATCAGATGCTATAATAGACATCTATTCCCCCACTGTCCCTCCCCCTCCCCCCACCCCTGGTTTCAGCCTCCACCACTGTGCGTGCTATGTGCTAAACTGCTTCAGTCGTATCCAGCTCTTTGTGACCCTGTGGATTGCAGCCTGCCAGGCTCCTTTGTCCATGGGATTCTCCAGGCAAGAGCACTGGAGTGGGTTGCCATACCCTCCTCCAGGGGATCTTCTTAACCCAAGGGTCAAACCCGTGTCTCTTTGGTCTAACCTGCATTGGCAGGCGGGTTCTTTACCATGAATGCCACCTGGGAAACCCCCACCAAAGTGCAGATAACTCCAAATTCTACCATTCCATCCCTGACTTTCCCCACAGGGTGCAGATCCTTAGAGACACTTAACTGTCCACTTCAATTGCAATACATTTGAAATGAAACTTAGGTATCCTCTTGAGCATGCGCTTCTTGCCCTTCAGTTTCCATATTGATTACTGGCACCCCACTCACCCACTGTCCTCTTTTTTTTTAATTTTTTTTTTCATTTATTTCTTTAGGCTGTGCTGGGTCTTCACTGCAGTGTGAGGGAAGCACACGGGCTTCAATAGTTGTGGCGCACAGGCTTAGTTACCCCGTGGCATGTGGAATCTTCCCAGACCAAGGATCGAACATGTGTCCCCTGCATTGGCAGGTGGATTCTTAACCACTGGACCACCATGGGAGTCCCACCCACTTATCCTCTTGTTGGATGCTTTCCTCTCCCCCAGCCCCTGCATTCATCTCACTATCAAGTCCTGTGGCTGCTGTCCCTCTAACCTGTAGTCCATCCTTCAGACCAGTCTTCTGCCCAAAACACAAATCTAATGGTATCATTTCCTTCCTGGAGAGCTCACTGTGGCTTTCCATCGTTCCATCTTTGACTGGTTCATGGGGAACTTTGGTGACTAGACTCTGGGAATTTATCAGGCTCATCTCTTCCAGTGTTTAAGCACTGGGGACGTGTTCCTTCTCCCTAGGGATGCTGTGTTTTTACCTAGAGGATCCCTGCTATTCCTTCATGCCTCCACCCAAGTATCCTGTCCTCTGTGAAAGCTAACCTACTGCCCCAAAGACTTAGGCAGCCCCCCACCCCTTAACTGTTCAAAGCTCTGTTACAGTCCCCCGTATCAAACTATGAGTGCTGTGGAGGTGGCAAACTTGCCTGAGTTATTGCTCTAAACTCAGGCCAAGCACACTGCACACGTTCTGTCAACATCGCAGGATAAATGGAGGAATGAACAGAGGAGTAAATTCCCTACTCGTAGCCTAAGCATCCTTTCGTGGAGAAATGCCTTTGCATGTTAATTTTCCTGTCTGAAACTGAAAGTCAGAATGAAAATCAGTAAGATTTTTGTAAAGCAACGTTCCAAATAGAAAGCCAAAAAATTATGTTATTGCAGCACAATTTGTATAAGGACAATAACATTGGCTGTAGAATCAGAACATGAAAATACAGATACACTGACACATAGCATTGATGTCCAAGGGCAGTAATGTTAAAGAGAAGATATAGGGAGGAAGGTGCTGAGAACCTAAGCTTTTTCCTTTGTCATGAGACAGCATAAAAGCTTATTTGGCGGAGCTCCCTAGAATTCTCTTTTGTGAAGTCTAGTCTCTAAGAGCATGAACTTTGGAGCTGAAACTCTCAAGGTTTGGGTCTCAGCTTCATCACTTATTAGCTCTGTGACTTTACGCAAGTAACATAACCCCTCTATGCCTCAATTTTCCAGTCTGTAAAATGAGTATGTTAATAGCGCTTCCCTCATAAAGTTACTATAGGCTTCCCAGGTGGTGCAGTGGTAAAGAAGCCACCTACCAAGGCAGGAGACACAAAGGGATTTGCATCTGATCCCCGGGTCAGGAAGATTTCTTGGAGTAGGAAATGGCAACCTGCTCCAGTATTCTTGTCTGGAAAATTCCTTGCACAGAGGAACCTGGCAGGCTACAGTCTATGGGGTCACAAAGAGTCCAAAATGACCGAGCACACACACACACACACACACATGCACACACATAAATTATTATAAAGATTAACAGAATGAATGCCAATAAAGCACTTACTACCTGGGATAACACAAGAGTTAGCAAAGCCACGTATTTCCCCCAAAACGATTAGAATGCATTTTCTAAGTATCAGAGATGGCTAGATCCCGTTTATATGGCATTTCTCCTACACAATCAAGCATTTTAGATATTGTGATTCCTCATCATTAATTAGAGCTTCCCTGGTAGCTCAGATGGTAAAGAATCTGCCTGCAGTGCAGGAGACCCCAGTTGGATTCCTGGTAGGGAAGATCTGCTGGAGAAGGAAGAGGCTACCCCAGTGGCTCAGCTGGTAAAGAATCCACCTGCAATGTGGGGAGACCTGGGTTTGATCCCTGGGTTAGGAAGATCCCCTGCAGAAGGGAAAGGCTGCCCACTCCAGTATTCTGTCTAGAGAATTCCATGGACTGTATAGTGCACGGGAGCCAAAGAGCTGGACAGGACTGAGTGACTTACACTTTCATCATTAATTATTGTCCAGAGTTTCACGAAATCCACACAGTTTTCACAATGGGTATATGAAGAAATGGGTCCAAGATATAGAACTTCATGAAGTTTGTCCCCAGATCCCTGCCGTAACTGATCTCCGACTTTGAGATCAAGCCGGGAACAGTACGTGTAGGCGACCCAGAGACGCTCCCGGATGCGCGAGCCCAGTATCAGTGCGCCATCTAGTGGACGCAGAGTTTAGCCGCTGTTCTTTGAGCCCTCCAGAAGCGCGGGATTCCAGGGAAGGGTTTAGCCAGAACTGTTCTGGTCCATCTGGCCAGCTTCCAGGTGATCTCATAACACCACCCCCTTGATGTGCACCATCAGCACTAATCGTGTGGGACGCCCGGAATCCCTGTTCTAAGCTGATATTTGTACCGATGCATTCAGCTCGTCCATCCCCCGTCACAACCATCTCGGCAAAAGTGGGCAGAGAAGAAAGGAATGGAAATGGACAGGACAGTATTTATAAAAGCGATAAAGAAGCCAGCCAACCTTCACCTATGCTTTAATAAGGATCTAGCAAACAAGCCAGTCAGCAAAACGTGCCAACCCTTAGTAACTTTTTGACCTTCGTTTCTGGCTTCGATGCATCTTGGCACAAGGCAGCCTGGGGCCGACAAGGGCTGAGCCGGCCAACGGCTGAATCCCACTTTATTGAAGTGTTTTTAGAGGCAGCCAACTGCTCTTTGTAGGTGATTAAAAGCTTATCCCCAGAAGGGGAGTGAACACTCCCCCACCAATAACAGCTCTAGTAAGCAGGGCAAGGGGTATTGAACACCGTAATGGCAGAGAATAGCCACATAAAAACACAAATCAAAGGCAACGTTTGCCTTTAAGGGGCACTTGGAGACCAGTAATCCACCTCGTCTTCATTTTCTCTTCAGGGTTGTTGGCCACCTGACCGGGCGGACCAATATTAAACTTGAAAGACAATGGGTTTGAAGTCAACAACTAACTGAAATCACTTGCTTGGGCTTCAGTTCAACATTTTCTGGGTAACAGACGTAGCAGCGGGTGGCTTTAACTGCTCCTTGTCTAGAACACATGTGCTTTGGACCATCCATTTATTTCACGGTCCTTCAGAAATTTCATACCATCATGAAAAAGAAGGCGCTTGGGACACTATTGGGCCCAGAAAAATTCCAAATCAAAGAGA
The DNA here is from genome assembly GCF_016772045.2 of Ovis aries. Lineage (NCBI taxonomy): Eukaryota > Metazoa > Chordata > Mammalia > Artiodactyla > Bovidae > Ovis > Ovis aries. Next base: position 49,517,615 of record NC_056062.1, read on the forward strand.
GGATTCAAGTGGAAGAAATCTAAAAATATTTCAAAAGAAAAGGGAATCAGTAGTGAGAGTCATGGTACAAGGAGAAAGTATAGATGGGTAGACAGAGTCCCATTTCTTTCCCTTTTTGCTAGTTGCCAAAGTTGCCAAGTTCAAAGGTTGTCGTTTTTAAAGGCCAACTACAGAAATCAAACTGAGTCAAGGCACTATTTCATAAAAATGCCAAAGAGAAGCAGTACTGGGTGATGTCATTCATACCGAGAGGAAGGAGTAACGTCTTGTCCTGTCTCTGGTGACTAGCTGCCCTGAGCCAGGAAGGTCTGTTTAGGCTCTGATGATTGGCCCTACATGGACACAGGTCCTTGGAAGTCTAGAACCCAGAGACTAGGACTTCAGGCCACACCTGCAACCCCTAACCCTTCACTCTACCCAACAAGCAATGCAGGACCCACAGAGGTCAAGGGCTAGAGACTAGAAGAGATGGGACTCAAGACTCCAAAGATTTTGTTCTCAATTTCATGTCATTGCTTTTGTGACAGGGACCTATTTTGGAGGAAATTCATTCATTCAAAAAAATTTTGAGCTCCCACAAAATGGGACGATATCATGGTGAATAAAATATAGCTCCTGACCCCAGTGAATCTGTAATTCAGTAGAGAATATAAAAAGTACATCAATGGTTGCAAACAAGTATGGTGAGTTTTTCCAGGTGGGGTCATAGACTATGGGTCCACGACTGAAGGCGTCCCAGTCAACTCTGGACTGTAGGGGAAGATTTTGTTAAGAGACTTAAACCCTGGGACTTGCCTGATGGTCCAATGGTTAAGAATCCACTTTGCAATGCAGGGGACGCAGGTTTGATCCCTGGTCAGGGAATTAACATCCCACGTGTCACAAGGCAGCTAACCCCATGTGCTCCAGCTACTGAGCCTGCATGCTCCAGAGCCCACAGGCCACATCTAGGGAGTCCCTGCACCGCAACAAAAGGCCCCCAATGAGAAAACCAAGATTCCTTGTGCTGCAGCTAAGACCCAAGGCAGCTAAATAAATAAATAGATAAAGAAAATTGTTTTATAAAAGAGAGAGAAACTTGAATCCCAAAGTGTGAATAGGAGTTAAACCAGAGAGACAGAGGGCAAAGGATTCTAGAAAGGCCTCCAGACATGGAAGGATATCATACATTCAGGGGCGTGCAAAATTTGGACATGGTTAGAGCAAAAGATGTTTATATGCATGGCGTGTGTGTGTGTGTGTGTGTGTGTGTAGGTGTGTACTGTGGGGAGTGGAGAATACAAGTGGTCTCAAGATGAGACCAGTGAGAAAGGTTGTAAGCAGATCATAAAGCTCTTGAATGCCATGCCAAGGAGTTAAGATTTCAGCTTGAAGGTAATGGAAAACCAATGCAAGGTTTTCTTCTTGATGGGGTTTAATCTGCATATACAAAGAGCATTTTAGCAGTACTGTGGAGCTTGAATTGAAAGACGGAAGCAGTAAAATCCTCCGTCCATGGGATTTTCCAGGCAAGAATACGGGAGTGGGTTGCCATTTCCTTCTCCAGGAGATCTTCCCGACCCAGGGATTGAACCCAGATCTCCCTCTTTGTAGGCAGACGCTTTTACCGTCTGAGCCACCAGGGAAGTCAAGTTTCCGTAAGTATTGACTATTTTTTGACGTCTTTTGTGGGACAAGGGTAGAAATAGGGAGTCCTGAGTCACAAACCCACTCCCTCTCTGTGGTCCCCATGGGTGCCTTCGTGCTGCCTGGGACCCCTCCACCCTGGCCACAGCTTATTGGATCAGGTAGGCACTTGATCTGGGGCAACCCTTTTAGGACCTAGGGGCCACCTATGATGTGGTTTGGGGCAAAACTGCCATAGGAAAGAAAATGACCTTGTAAATTACTCAAATCCTCTTATCTGAGGAGTTGAAGCAGGAGACATAAAAAAGGCTTGAACAGTGAAGGAAGGAGCGGAAGTTGAAAAAACTATTTGAAAAAACGAAGACAGAACAATCTGGGCATGGTAAGGGGTACTCACACCACTAGCAGGGCACCAGAAATAACCCAGACCTTTCCATTCCCAAACCACATCCATCCTGGGTGAGCCCCAGCTCTTTGTGGTGTCCAGAAGGCTGAGCCCTGTGGCAGAGGTTCCTTTGTCCTTATTTCCATGGTGTCCCTACAGCAGTGCCCTTGAAGTCTAGTGAGTAACCCAGGAAGGACAATGAACACACGCAGGTATCCAGGGAGCCAAACCGCAGTGGCGATTTGTCAGTGCAAACCCAGACTTGTCGGCAGTTTACTGACTGCTCTTTCATCTTCCACCACGCAGTTTCCTCGTCCTGTCTTGGGAGGAGAAGTGTGTATGTCAGTTGCTCAGTCATGTCCCACTCCTTCTGTCCATGGAATTCTCCAGGCAAGAAAACTGGAGTGGGTGGCCATTCCCTTCTGCAGGGGGTCTTCTTAACTCAAGGATCAAACCCAGGTTGAGGTATTAGGGTCCAAAGTCCTCATCCTGGGGTGCCGCGTCTACAGAAGGTGTCACACGTGTGTGTGACCTTGAGCAGGGTCAGGAAACCAGGGGGCACGTTACCAGAGCCTAGGAGTCAACCTGCAGGCTCAGAAACGATAAGCTTCTCCCTCGCCCCGCACTCCGCACCAGCATTGGGTTGGACCAAACACGACGGTGACCTGCTTCCTGGCCACGGGGCCCTACTCCCTCCCACTTCTATAAACGTTGGTCTCACCACATTTTGGAGGAGCCTGGTGGGCCACAGTCCTTGGGGTTGCAAAAAGTTGGACACAACTGAATGACTAACACTTTCATTTTTCACTTTTTAGCTTCATTGCCTGAGCCACATTGAGTGTGTACCGGGGGCCAGACTGTTCCATCTAGAGGCTCCAAGGCTTTAGGTAATAAAGGGGAAGAAAGCAAGAGAATGTTCTAGAGGAGCTTGAGGTCTTTGTGGAAATGATGTGAACTCAGGAAATGGAACCAAAATGTGGAGTATGAACGAACGTTGACTGAACATCTGTACTCTGCCCAGCGCTGCCCCGGGCATGTGGGACATTGTCTCTAGCCCTGACCATAGCTCTGCTAGACTGCTATTATTGTACCATTTTATAATAAAGTACAAGACCCAGAGATGTTAATTCACTTTTCTAGGACCAAAACCCAGTAGGGAACCATAGTCCATGCCCAGGAGAAGAGTGATATAATTGCAGTGGCTTTTTGAAAAGATTAATTAAGAGATGATATTCAGGTTTATCCTAAGGTAGAAGAAACTAGACATTTTATACTAATCTGTGCAGAATATGAGGCAGGACTGTTGTGGGGATAAGCAGAAGAGGGCTGTATGATCACCAAGGGGACAGAGAAAAGAGGCTGTAAGAGACGACCCAGTGTAAGTCCAGAAGAATGTTCACTGATGACTAATAGAAGGTACATACACATACATACTCCCTATTAAAAGTCCCACATGGGGACTTCCTTGGTGGTCCAGGGGTTAAGATTCTGTGCTTCCAATTCAGGAGGTATAGATTCAATCCCTGGTTGGGGAAATAAGATTCCACATGCTACGAGGCGTGGCCCCAAAAAAATTTTTTTAAGAGTCCCACATGTTCTATCAGATTGGAAAAAAATTTTAAGAAAATATGCAAAGTTAGCAAATGCCCTGCATCTGAACTTATTTTGGAGCTGCTGCTTGAAGCAACAAAGCCACTGTATGAGGCAGGTTTAACCGCCTGCCCCAGCCCAGCCCCAGCTCAACCCCCATCCAGAGCCTCTGCTGAAGACAGAGCTTAGGTGCGCAAGATTGTACATGACCTCCTCCCCAACATACGCCTATCAGACAAGGGATGGATGTCTGGTCCATTACCGGCAGCCAGTCAACTCTCCCTCGAGGCTTTGAAGACCCTATGGAGACAGTAATCAGAAACAGAGAAAAACCCTGGCACAAAACAGTGCCCACTCCTGTTCCCATGAGGCTGGGTAATAATTTGGATCTTGTGTCCAATCAATTATCTGCTCCACTCTTCTAAGCAATGGCCATTTACAAGAGCTACCTTGAGTGAAACTCTGTTCTTTATGACCAAATGCCCTCTAAGAGAGGGAGGTGAGTAATTGCAGTGTAGACTGGGAGTTGCGAGAGGGCGGCCTGCAGCCCGAATCACAGGCATGGTTGCTTTGACCCGCGTGCTGCTGCTGCTGTTTCCTTGTGAATTTAGCTGCCTTTAGACAGGGCGCCCTCCTTTCAGTTTGCTGCTGCCTTTCCACCACCCCTTGTATTACCAGACTGTCCATCTGCCTCTCCTCATTCATTTGACATTACACGCTTCACCCCTGTAATTATTTGAGCTTGAAACCTGTGATCTAGACCTAATAACATGTTTTATCTGTGTGCTGTGTGTGTGGCCTCTGTGTGTGTAAATGAAGACCCCAGTGTAAATTTCTGGTGAAATAAAAAGAATATCGGCTAGGAGCAAAGTTTCTGTTTGTCTTTTCAGTTGTTTAAAAATAAATATACTTTGTGGGCAAAAACTATTAGTGGGAAACTACAGAGTGGATACCATGGCTGCATTAGTCAAGATGCTTTTGGATGCAAGTGGCAGAAACCAACTAAAGCTAGATTTTTAAAGATGGATGGGATCTACCTCATAATATCAAAGGAAGAGTTTCTGTAGAAACCAGGGACAGAAGACCTTCAGGAACAGAGGATCCGGCACCACCAGACTTCTCTTTTCCTGTTTCTCATCTCTACCCGTTTCCTTCTGTCTCTCCATCCTTGCCTTTATTTTGAAGAAATATCACCCTCTCTCTCTCTGGGCAAAGTCAAATGATACTGGTCTCTCCCGATCTACATAATCCAACTAATAAACCCCTTTGAAAGAGCTTCTCTTTGGAGAGCTTCTCTCTTCCCCAACCTTGAGAACATGACTGATTTTTGCAGGAGGATTCTGAATAACCCCAGTTGGGTCAGGATCCAAGAACCTGGACTTCTCCCATTGCCTCAGCCCAGGCTAGGCACCCACATCTTTATGGCCAGGGATGGTGGAGTTGGGGGAGACAGTCGAGAGGCTGTCTGCCACATCCTCTTTTTGTTGTTGTTGTTGCTTAGTCTCCCAGTCAAGTGTGACTCTTTTCGACCTCATGGACTGCAGCAAGCCAGGCTTCCCTGTCCTTCACTGTCTCCCCGAGCTTGCTCAAACTCATGTCCATTGAGTCAGTGATGCCATCCCACCATCTCATTCTCTGTCATCCCCTTTTCCTCTTGCCTTCAATCTTTCTCATCATCAGGGCTTTACTGCAAAGAAAAAACAATTTTGCCAATTATACTCTAATGTGATGTTTTCATATTACTTCAGCATGTAATCACTTAGAGGATTTCTGACTTACTAGGATACAGATTTTTCTATACATCAAGTCTTGTGCATCCATGAGGAGAAAAAAATGGAAGGGAAATAACATGGCCAAAATGGCCTCCTAAGACTTCTTTGTATTTGCTGTCTAATTCTCTGGATCATTTTTAGATTCAAAGTCTTTGATGTCTCCAGTATTTCCTACACAGTCATCCTCTACCTTTCAACAATGTAGGTGACGTAGCATTTCTTAAAAGAGAATAAAACTGATAAACCTATTTGTTCCACTAGAAATGTGAACATGGGCTGTATATCAGATAATATTAAGATATCAGTGTTAAATTTCTTGAATATGATAATAGTTTATGGTTATCTAGAGGAATGTCCTTGTTCCTAAAAGATACATGCTTTCAAAATGATCCAGCAAGCAATTAAACAAACAAAAACACCCCCCAAAACAGATAGGCAAGGCAAATGTCTCTAAATTATATCAATAAGAAAATCTGGGGGAAAGTATCTGTGTATTCACCAAATAATTTTTAAAATTTTTTCATAAGTTTAAAAATTTTCAAAATAAAGTGTTATGAGAAAGAAAAAAATGTGTTCTACTAAGAAATCCACTCAGATTTTCTTCCAGTTTTCTCAAGCTGTCAATTTGGAGGATTTGGGTTCCAGTGCTTTCTAGGTCTTACCAGATGGATGTCAGTAGAAGTTTTCAGACAAGAAGCATGACTCAAAAAAATAAAAAATAAAATAAAAAATAAATTTTAAAAGAAAGGGGAAAAACCCCAAACGACAATAACAACAAAAGAATCATGACTCATATTCCTTCTCCTAAGAGGTCCTCACTGGTTTGCTGGCTGAAGTATGAATGGCTGCAGTTTTCCAGGCACATCACAAGAAATAATAACCAAATTCATCTCCTTGCAGGCAACGGCAACTATGTTGGAGCTGCTGTTGGCTGACAGTGCTTGTAGAATGAAACCTGTCAGTAATGTTAAAACAAAAGGAGGGAAATGCATCTTAAAACTGGACAATTGACAAACACATCCACACCACTTGGCAGCCACAGACTGCCTCGTGAACTATCCAGTTGGAAATCTGGTTGACGTGTCAGTCTTTATAAGTTTGGTGAGTAGGAGGTATGCTCCTTGGCCTGAACAGTTTCTGAAACTGCACATCTGAACCTCTTGGCCCATGTGACCCCAAGGCACCACCAGTCCGTGAGACCCTGCCTGAGGACCAGCCTTCCTCTTCTCCCAGTGGCATCTCTTCCTGTGTCGCTGACGCAGTGGTGACTGGCACTGTCCACAGAGGAATCTGCACCACCTGCGTTCCTTGTAGTAAGATGGTGGCAGGGAACTGGAGGTCCCCTACTTGTGCTTATACCGTTAACTTATCTGGTATCTGAGAAGAACAATGTCTGTGCTGCTTCCTACTGCCCCCAACAAATATTAAGTTGCTGCTACACCTTGTCGTCCAGTAGTTGGAATTCGGTGCTCTCACCGCCATGGCCTGGGTTCAAGTCCCAGTCAGGAAAATGTCTTTGGCTTCCTAGGTGGCACTGTGGTAAAGAATCTGCCTGCCAGTACAGGAGATGCAGGAGATACAAGTTTGATCCCTGGGTCGGGAAGATCTCCCCTGGAGAAGGAAATGGCAACCCACTCCAGTATTCTTGCCTAGAAAATTCCATGGACAGAGGAGCCTGGTAGACTACAGTCCATGGGGTCACAATGAGTCGGACATGACTGAGCAACTGGGCACGCACACTTTGTAGGGTTATTGTAAACGATCAAAGGGAGACACTCCGCCCCCACAAAAAAACACATGAAGGTCTTTGAAAGGATGGATGAGACTAATGATCCCCAAACATAACTGAGGACATTTTCTTCTTTAGTGAAGTTATTTACTCTCATTCCTTTGGTTCTTGAAGGAAAGATAACCCCAGCAGCTTGTTTTCCTAGCCTTTCCTTTTATTTGCCCCTTCGGATAGAAAACGCCTGTTCTGAATTACTCAGCTATGCCTAGAACTCCAAAGCACGCCTGTGATCATGCCCTTTTACACATTTAATGTGGAAAAACCTCACTAATGAGAAAGTAGGAACACTCAGGGATAATGAGCTGCCTTCCTCTTGTGGCCCTGATGTATTCATGTGTCACTTTCAGCTCTGCAGCCCAGCTCATTCTGCTGTCCCTTAGAGGTTCCCGCCCCCGCCCCCCACACAGCCAGCAGGCTGCCGCAGAGGCTCTCCCCGCCCTGGCAGAGCCGCCCCTGAAAGGCAAACCCTGGATTTGTTGATATTTCCTCTACAAAGGGAGGAAATGTTAGTAAATCAAGCAAACAGAAGTGACTCAACAATCTCCAACAGCTTCTGGTTTATGATTGGGACACACACAGATACACGGAACATGTTGCCCAAGGCCATGAAACTCTTTGGATGGGCCAGAATCCCACAACTGATAGAGACCCCACCCTGATTTGATCCCTGGTTCTTTGACCCATTGGTGAAGGATCAGGTCTGCCATAGGGTTTGGGGGAGAGCCAAACACTCTAGAGCAACACTGGACAGAGGAGATGGGCAGGGGCTAATTAGTCACCTATACTCACAGCCCAGGGGAGGAGGACTCTGCCACACAGAACCCCTCACAGAAGGAATTAGCAGGGGCTGTGGGGGCAGGTTTTGTAGCATCAAGAGGATGGGGTGCCTCCCTGGTTCCCAAGGGAGGATGTGATTGACTTGTTTGAATAATTATGTGGGCTGCCAGGAAATGGAAGCCCAGTACCCTGGGATAAGCAGGCACTGTGGCTGGTTCCCTGGAGGGTGGCTTGGCTAAGGCACTTTATTCATGGAACAGAGTGGGAAGGAACTTGTGGTTAGGCCAGTCAAGGCCCTCTGGTTTCAGATGTTAAGGTGGCACATACTACTTGGCTTCCTTTAGGCCTATTCCACACACTCCTCACCATATCTTCTTTTTTATCTTCTGTTTTAAGGAGATGAGTTTCTTTTAAATCTCTATAATCCTGTTATTCTTGCTATGTCATTCTTCACTGGCTATACTAGGTGCTTTTATATAAGCACTGTTTCCTCCCTAAATGGGAAGTTTTCCCAGCCTCAATGCAATATTTTCTGGGGGAAACTGAGAAGGATAGGATACCCAGAGAGAAATTCACATTTTAAGGCAGAATTGCCTAGGGGGGCTGCTTATGGAGGTTTTGTCCATTTGAAGCCACAGTCTTTAATGTCAGGCGGGGTCCTCTCAATTCAGAGCTAGATGTCATTTTACATAGAGGAAAAGTGGAAACTTTATAAAGAATCAAAACATTTGCTAAGTGACTTAACTCCTGCTCTGTAAGTAGCTCTCATTCAGTTTGTCATGCTTTGTTTCATTATAACACATTTTACAGGCACAGGTAACCAAAGACATATGCTGCGGTAGTAATGGTGGTGATTTCTGCGGGGTGGAATTATGAGATTTCCTTCTTTATTTTTATTTGGAAATGATTATAGATTCAGGAGTTGTAAAAAATGGTGCAAATATGGCTCATATGTCCTTCATCCAGCTTCCCCCAGTGGCAACCCCCTTTTTTCTTTCCTTCTTTTTTTTTTTTCTGCCTTCCTGTCTTCCTTCCTTCCCCCAACTCCTTAGGTTCCTTCCTTCTTTCTTCCTGCCTTTTCTTCCCTCCTTCACTCTTTCCTTTGCAATCATTGTGTTTTACTTGGATGACAAGGAAAATAAACTATTTAGAGAAATTTTTAAATTTAATTTGCCCGTGCCCATCTGGTAGCCTCCCTCACCAACATCTGCATGGAGAAAGGAGGAGCATGGTCCAGCCAGGCCTCCCTCCACCCTTAGGCTGTGGTGGTCACTACAGCTTTCTTGGGCTCTGATTGCTCTTGGTTAGTCTCCTAAGTGCTGAGCAGAAGGCTGTCTTGCCCTTCAGTGTGTCCTGCAGATCTCTAGTTGCCTATGCTCCTTGGTGGGAAAGAGAATTGTGATGCTGCGGAGCTGCTGCTGAATTTCTCAGTCCAGTGGGCCCAGGTCACCACCTGCGTGGTGGCCAGTATTCTCTCTCCAGGGCAGTGGAGGGCTGCTCTTATCCCCAACACTGGGATCGTTCACTTCCAGCCTAGATACTTTCTGTGCAATGCATTCGCCTCCTCTCAATCTCCCAAGAACTCAAAGGAGCTCGGTAGTATTGCGAGTAAACCACAGGGTGCCCCCTACTGCGGGAGCAACAAGAGAAATGCCAAGTGACAATTCTCATTTTTCTCTTCTCTGTAGATATCATGGATATCATCACAAGTCCTCTCTGGTGTGATATTCTGGATGTTCTTCTTGTCATTCTATCTTACGTTTTTCTATTTGTCTTGACTTTGATAATTCTTGTTCACTTTGCTATGTTCAGTAGCTAAGTCTAGCCTGACCTTTTGCCACCCCATAGACTGCAACACTCTACGCTCCTCTGTCTGTTCTCCACTATCTCCTGGAGTTTGCTCAAATTTCATGTTCATTGAGTTGGTAAGGCTATCTAACCATCTCATCCTCTGTTTCCCCTTTCTCCTCTTGCCCTCAATCTTTCCCAACATCAGGAACTTTTCCAATGAGTCAACTTCGCATCAGGTGGCCAAACTGCTGGAGCTCCAGTTTCAGCATCAGTCTTTGTAGTGAATATTCAAGGTCGATTTCCTTTAGGATTGATTGGTTTGGTATCTTTGCAGTCCAAAGGACTCTTAAGAGTCTAAGGTTCTGTAATAACTTCTGAGGAAGCTGTCCAAGAATCTTCTTTTCTAAAGTCCCTCAGAACAAGACAGATAACACCCACTGAGACGTGAGAGCAGGTGGCAGCCCTGGAGAATGCCTCAACCTTTGCCATTAACAACGCCACACTAGTGCCAACACTGGCCCCAACCTGCTGAAAGAGGCAGAATTTTGTTCCACAAGACTCTGCAGGCTGGAGTCTTAAGAGCTGAGTCCTCCTGAGGGGATCCCTCCCACACACTAAAAGTTGATTTGCAAAAAGGGATTGAGGAGGAGAAAGAAAATCTTAATTTTATTGTCAACTGCTACAAAGTGGCTAAGTATGTGATTTGATTGAATCGCTGAGGTTTTGCAAAAACAGAAGATTTGCTATAGGCAGAATCCAGCAGAATACTCAGCATATGATCAGAGAGAGCTTGGAGTGTAGCCACATTAGCTAAGAGAGAGCCTGGCATATTGGCTAAATTTAGAGGCAGATCCTTTTGGATGCAAATCCAAGCTTCAAGATCAAACAGCGGTGTGACCTTGTAAACAATAGTCAAATATCCATTTCCTCATCCTTAAAATGAAGCTGATAAGAGTAGCTAACAAGAGAAAATATCTAAATAACAAATGCTGGAAAGAGTGCGGAGACCCACCTGTTGGAGACAACACTGTTGGTGAGAATGTAAATTGGTGTAGCCACTATGGAGAACAGTATGAGGTGCCTCAAAAAACTGAGAATAGAGTTGCCATACAATCCAGCAATCCCACTTCTGGGCATATATGTATCTAGACAAAACTAATTCAAAAAGATACATGCACTTCAATGTTCAGAGCAGCATTATTCACGACAGATAATGGAAGTAACCTAAATGCCCATCGACAGATGAACGGATAAAGAGGATGTGGTGTATATGTATATATAAATCAGTTCACCTCGGTGAGTTCAGTCGCTCAGTACTGTCCGACTCTTTGCACCCTACGGACTGCAGCACACCAGGCCTCCCTGTCCATCACCAACTCCCAGAGTTTACTCAAACTCATGTCCATTGAGTCAGTGATGCCATCCAACCATCTCACCCTCTGTCGTCCCCTTCTCCTCCCACCTTCAATCTTTCCCAGCATCGGGGTCTTTTCCAATGAGTCAGTTCTTCACATCAGGTGGCCAAAGTACTGGAGTTTCAGCTTCAGTATCAGCCCTCCCAATGAATAATCAGGACTGATTTCCTTTAGGATGGACTGGTTGAATCTCCTTGCTGTCCAAGGGACTATCAAAAGTCTTCTCCAACACCAGTTCAAAAGCATCAGTTCTTCAGTGCTCAGCTTTCTTTATATTCCAGCTCTCACATCCATACATGACTATTGGAAAGACCTTAGCTTTGACTAGATGGACCTTTGTTGGCAAAGTAATGTCTCTGCTTTTTAATATGCTATCTAGGTTGGTCATAACTTTTCTTCTGAGGAGTAAGTATCTTTTAATTTCACAGCTACAGTCACCATCTGCAGTGATTTTAGAACCCCCCGAAATAAAGTCAGCCACTGTTTCCACTGTTTCCCCATCTATTTGCCATGAAGTGATGGGACCGGATGCCATGATCTTCATTTTCTGAATGTTGAGTTTTAAGCCAACTTTTTCACTCTCCTCTTTCACTTTGATCAAGAGATTCTTTAGTTGTTCTTTGCTTTCTGCCATAAGGGTGGTGTCATCTGCCTATCTTAAGTTATTGATATCTCTCCAGACAATCTTGATTCCAGCTTGTGCTTCTTCCAACCCAGAGTTGTATGATGTACTCTGCACACAAGTTAAATAAGCAGGGTGACAATATATAGCCTTGACGTACTCCTTTCCCGATTTGGAACCAATCTATTGTTCCCTGTCCAGTTCTAACTGTTGCTTCCTGACCTGCATACAGATTTCTCAGGAGGCAGGTCAGGTGGTCTGGTATTCCCATCTCTTTAAGAATTTTCCAGAGTTTGTTGTGGTCCACACAGTCAAAGGCTTTGGCATATAAAGCAGAAATAGATATTTTTCTGGAACTCTCTTGCTTTTTCAATGATCCAGCAGATGTTGGCAATTTGATCTCTGGTTCCTCTGCCTTTTCTAAATCCAGCTTGAACATCTGGAATTTCACAGTTCACGTACTATTGAAACCCGGCTTGGAATTTTGAGCATCACTTTACTAGTGTGTGAGATGAGTGCAATTGTGTGGTAGTTTGAGCATTCTTTGGCATTGCCTTTCTTTATATATGCACACACATGTACATATATACAATGGAATACTGGTCATACAAAAAAATGAAATAATGCCATTTGCAGCAACATGGATGGATCTAGAGATTGTCTTACTAATTGAAGTGAGTCAGATAAAGACAAATATTACATATCACTTATACGTGGAATCTAAGACCTGACACAAATGAACTTATGTATGAAACAGAAAGAGATTCACAGGCATAGAGAACAGACCTGCGGTTGTCAAGGGGAAGGGAAGTACTGGGAGACTGGGTATAATAGATGCAAACCAATATATACAGAATGGATTAAAAAAGAAAAAGGTTTACTGTTTAGCACAGGGAACTATATTCAATATCCTGTAATAAACCATAATAGAAAAGAACATGAAAAAGTATATATACGCATGGGGCTTCCCTGGTGGCTTGGCTGGTAAAGTATCTACCTGCAGAGCAGGAGGCCCGGGTTCAATCCCTGGGTCGGGAAGATACCCTGGAAAAAGGAATAACTACCCACTTCAGAATTCTTGCCTGGAAAATCCCACAGACAGAGAAGCCTGGCAGGCTACAGTCCATGTGGTCACATAGAGTTGGACATGACTGAGCAACTAACATACATATGTATAACTGAGTCACTTTGCTGAAAAATAGAAATTAGCACAACACTGTAAGTCAACCATACTTTAATAAAATGTATTTTTTTGAAAAGAGTGACTTGTAAATATCAAGTGAGATAAAGCATATACTGTACTTAATGTAGGGCCCTGGCCCACAGCAGGCACTCAAAAGTGTTATCATCTTTATATATATATATATATATATATATATATATATATATATATATATGTGAGTAATAATGAAAAAAGCAAAATCATAGGGAAAAAAATCTTTGCCTCTAAGTAGTTAACATCCCCAGCCATTCTAGGGCTGGCCAGGAGTGAGGTATTTTTAGCTGGGGGAAGGGGCAAAGCTGACCCAGCGCAGAAGCAAAGCACAAGAGGGCACTTGAGCTTTCCAGCTGCACACCTTGAACTCTTGCTTGATAAAAGGCAAACATTAGTTGTCACTGTTTTTAAATTATCAGTGTGTTCTGAGAGATTGCAGGGAAACCAAACTTTATACACTATTATGTTTCAAATGCACAAGGGAATTCTCCTTTTAATAGACTCCTTACAAATTATTACAGTTTAATTAAATGCAAATGACTGTTCAGTTTCTTTAAAAGAGGACATCCTGAAAGGTTTTTAAATGGCCATTACATGGACTGTAATTTTATAGATGTAACTGAGTGGGGAAAATGGTCATCTTGCCATCTGGCCCCAGTAAGCTAAGGGAGGAAACAATTTTTGTTCAAGGAAATACATGGATAAGCCTTTTGGGCATGGAAGATGAGACCCTGAATATTCAAGTAAGCAAGAGATGTGGCCAGACTTCACAGGGTTAAAAAGCAGGCATTTGGGGTGGGAGATGAGCAGAGACTGGGATATTAACCAACTCAGTGCAGTAGGAAAAGACTTGAAAACTGGGGTGACTGTTAATTTTATGTCAATTTGTCTGGGCCATGAGGTTCCCAGATATGTGGTTAAACCTTGTTCTGTGATGTTCCTGTGATGGTGTTTTGGATAGACTAACATTTAAATTGGTGGACTCTAAGGAAAGCAGATTGCCCACCATAATGTGGGTGAGCCTCATTCAATCAGTTGAAGATCTGACTAGAAGAAACAACTGACATACACACACCCTCACACACACCCCAACAAGAGGAAATTCTGCCAGTGGGTGGTCTTTGCAGTTGAACTCCCACACGAGATCTTTCTTCCATTTCCATTCTGTTGGCCTTCAGACTTAGGACTTGTCAATCTGCATAATCACATGAGCCAATTCCTTAAAGTCAATCTCTAGATAGATAGATTAAGATATAGATATAGATTACAGATATAGATCAAGCTCTCTCTTCTTCTCTCTCTACACATACACACACACACACACACACACACACACACACACACATCTTATTGGTTCTGTTTCTTAGGAAAATCCTGACTGTTATAACCAAGATGTTTAATATTAAATGTGAAGTTGTACTGCCTTGAAGTCTATCTCTACTCCAATCAAACATGTTCAGTCTACAACTCACCCACTTGTCTTGTTCAAGTGGCTGTGTGTGTGTGTGTGTACATGCTCATATGTGTGAACAAAAGAAAGGGGCAAAGTTCCATGTCTGTGTTGTCACAACAGAAAACAAAAATAACACCCGCAGATGGCAAGCAGACCTTCAACCTGAACCAGTTTGGAAGCAAGAATGGGGTGCCAGAAGACCCCCCTTTCTTCTGTCTCCCTGGGATTTGCGCACTGTCAGAGAGAGCAACAGAGTTCCATAACATTCAAGCCAAACTCAAGGAGCTCTTAAAAGATGGGACAGGAAATTGCTCTTCCCACCTTTCCCCACCCCCACTAAGCTGGACATCTGAGTTGCATAAAATCTGAAATGCTTTCTCTTTCAAATTCCAACTTCAGCCAAGAAGTTGAAAAAGAAATTTTCTTGGCTCCTAGAAAAAGAGCCAAGTGATAAAACTTTTGCTAGTGATCACAGTTTGCTTTTAATTATTCATATTTTTCTCAGAGATTAAGAAAAAAAGAAAAACGCCAAATAAACCAAAACAAAACACTAAGAGAGGCAATACACAAAACAATGAGTGAAGCATCTTGATTCTGTAGAAGAGAAAAATGCCCCCCTCTTTGTGGTCCTACTGTCTATGTTAGTCCCACTGGGCACATTACCGGCTCACTCTCCTGGGCAGAAATGGAAAGACAGAGTGGGGAGAAGAAGAGCATCTTGGGAAATTAATTGCTGGATGCCACCTGTAACCAGCCTGGTATGGTGATCCATTCACTGGAGTTAGCAGAGAGAACCAAGCTCCTTATGATGGCACAAGATGACAGATACTCAAACTAACCAAACATAATGTCTGAAAATAAATGACTTTCTAGGTGCTGAGGGAAGGGATAAAGATCAAATTGAGTTTCAAATGCCTATCTTCAGGGAGGAAAAACTGATAACTTGGACCATAGAGCAGTGCCTGGTAACCCAAACAGAATTCATTTCTAATGTGTTTATTGACAAGTGCTTGGAGTAGACTGTTGTATACTAGGTATGTGTTGAAATGGTGGCCTTTTATAGTTGTTGGGAAACAGAAGCAGAATTCATGGTGTTTAGTGCTCGTCTACCAATGCAGGGGACACAGAAGACATGGGTTTGATCCCTGGGTTGGGAAGATCCCCTGAAGAAAGAAATGGCCACCCACTCCAGTATTCTTGCCCAGAGAATCTCATGGACAAAGGAGCCTGGAGGGCTGCAGTCCACAGGGTTGCAAAAGAGTTGGACATGACTGAGCACACCTGGATCCTGCTACTATCTCAGACAAAAACCCCACCCTGCTCCATCCAGTTTGTCTCATTGTCTTAATCAGAAAGTTTGAGAGGGGCATAATATTGTTCTCCACTGCCTGGAAAAAAATCACCCAGATTCATACCAATCACTTTTTTCTCTCTAACCTGTGTTACATAGTGCAAGTCTGCATGTGATTCAGAGGTCAAAGGAAAGAAATGTGAGAGTTATGATTTATTTTTAAAACGCAAAAAAACACATTCTCAGGGTTAAGTAGAAAGGTCACCACCAACAAAAACATCTAACCAGCCTCATTACGTTCCTTTAGCCACATTTCTCTTACTTAATAGAGCATGTCTTCTCTGAAGAAGCATTAGATTTCACAATAACACATGCAAAGACCACGGAAGGAATCTGTGATGCAGCCAGGGAGCATCTGCCTCAGAGGGAGAAAAAGGAGAGACTAAAATTTAAAGAGGAGGATCAAGCCTCTGACATGTGTACCTTACCTGCAAAATTTAATAGAGTTTCGGTCAGATACCCCAGCGTGCAGCTGTGTGCTCAGTCACGTCCAACACTTTGCAACCCCCCATGGACTGTAGCCCACCAGGCTCCTCTGTCTGTGAAATTCTCCCGGCAAGAATACTGGAGTGGGTTGCCATTTCCTTCTCCAGGGGATCTTCCCAACCCAGAGATCGAACTCGCATCTTCTGTGTCTCCTGCTTTGGCAGGAGGGTATTTAACCACTGAACCACCTGGGACAAATGAAACTATAAGAAACCTTGTTATTGAGCACCCTGTATGCCTCCTAGCTGTGGCAGACTCCTGCCTGGGATTACTGGAAGAGCCTGGGCCCAAGATTCCGAAAGCCATTGGCAGTCTTATTTACCTAACAAGCAAATGAGTGAATAGAGCTTCACTGTCTCAAGTTTCTCTTGAATGAAAAAATGTTTTTGTGACTTATGGATTCCTAGGTTAAAATCTTCCTTCCGTGGGTTTTATGAGAAATTCCCCTCTGTGCCCTTGGCCACGGTTTCTCCATCTCCTTTATGCTCCCTCCTCCATCCTATGCCAAGTGGGCTGCATCTTCTGTCATCTCCTTTCCCTGAGCAACCTCAGCCAGTCCCCGGACGTTATAATCATCACTTCTACACTGGTAACTCTTACAGGAACATGGTCAACACAGAACTCTCCTCTGCACTCTGAAACTGAGTATCCAGCTTCTGACCTGACCCCTCTCCTTAACTGAGGACTTCACATCTCCAACATGGAATTTGACTTGCCACCCCAAGATCTGTCTTCCTATTAATAAGTGGCCCCAACATTTACTCCTTTGGTCAAACAAAGCCTAGGAGCCATCCTTGAGTTCTGCCCTTTGTCCATCATCAAATCCTGTCAGCTTACTTCTAAACTATGTTTCAAATCCCTCTTTCTCCTCTGGCACCACCCTTGTGCAGGCCACCACTCCCATGACTAAACTGCTTTGCTTGCTTCCTCAATGGTTTCCCCACTTGCACTCATACCTGCCCTCAATGCATTCTCCACAAAGCAGCCAGAGAGAGCTTTTTAAAATGTAAATCAGATAGCATCACTTTGCTGCTTAAAACTCTCCAGGAAGATACGGCTTGCACTTAGGATGCAAGTGAACATAGCTTCCCCAGCAATGAGAAAATGGCAGATAATCTATACAATCATAAATTTTCTTGAACACATCAAGGAATTGAGGTCACAAGGCACAGTAGAGACACAAATATTGTTCCAAGTAAGGAAGGAAGAGGTGGCTGCCATTCAAGTGGGTAGAAAGACATTATTTAACAGTTTGACATATTCTTAAAAGCCAGTGTGGGCTAGCTGATCAGTTTGGAGTAGGTAGGACCACAAGACACAGGAGAATTCTGTACTTGCAAGTTCTTTACCACTGACCTGTAGCTGGTGCTGATGAGAAAGACTGAAGAAAAAGCAAGAGACCAGAGAGAGGCCCTCTTAGTGATACAGGTGTAGCACTAAAGCCAAAGTAAAAGCCTACATTGCCAGATTGGATAAAAAGCAAGACACAACTATATATTAATACTTTCCATCAGAACTCATTTTTTGCTATTTTTTTAGAGCTTTTTTTTTTTTAATGTGGGCCATTTTTTTTTTAGTCTTTATTGAGTTTGTTACAGTATTGCTCCTGTTTTGTGTATGTGTGTGTGTGTTTGGCTGAAAGGCACGTGGGATTTCAGCTCCCCAACCAGGGATCAAACCTACTTTGGAAGGAAAAGTCTTAACCAATGGACCACCAGGAAAGTCCCAGAAACCCACTTGAAAAATACGAAAACACAAACTATTTTGAAGTGAAAGAGTAGAAAAAGAGATATGCCATGGAATTGCTACTCAAAATGAAGCAGAAGTGGGTGCATTAATATCAGATGATGTGGATTTCAGACCAAAAAAAAAGGAATATTGCCCTTGTTAAAGGGAGACCTTGCATCATGACGACATGGTCAATTCATCAAAAAGACATTACGATCCTCTGTGTGCATGCACCTAACAGAGCTTCAAAATACCTGAAGCATAAACTGATTGAACAAAAAGGAAAAAAAAAAAATATATATATATATACATATACACACTCAATTATAATTGAAAAATTTGAAACTTCTCTCTCAATAATTGATAGACAATAGACAGGAAATCAATAAAACTGTATTAACCAACACTATTAAGCAGGTTGATCTGACATTTAGAGAACATGTTAACCAACAGCATCTGAATACATAGTCACCTGTCATGCTTATGAAACATATGCCAAGATAGACCATATTCTGAGTCATAGAAAAGCCTCCGTAATTTTCACTTTATTTTTTTACTGGAGCAAAGAATGCTCAAACTACCGCACAATTGTACTCATCTCACACACTAGTAAAGTAATGTTCAAAATTCTCCAAGCCAGGCTTCAGCAGTACGTGAACTGTGAACTTCCTGATGTTCAAGCTGGTTTTAGAAAAGGCAGAGGAACCAGAGATCAAATTGCCAACATCCGCTGGATCATTGAAAAAGCAAGAGAGTTCCAGAAAAGCATCTATTTCTGCTTTATTGACTATACCAAAGCCTTTGACTGTGTGGATCACAATAAACTGTGGGAAATTCTGAAAGAGATGGGAATACCAGACCACCTAACCTGCTTCCTGAGAAATCTGTATCCAGGTCAGGAAGCAACAGTTAGAACCGGACATGGAACAACAGACTGGTTCCAAATATGAAAAGGAGTACGTCAAGGCTGTATATTGTCACCCTGCTTATTTAACTTCTATGCAGAGTACATCATGAGAAATGCTGGGCTGGAAGAAGCACAAGCTGGAATCAAGATTGCCGGGAGAAATGTCAATAACTTCAGATATGCAGATGACACCACCCTTATGGCAGAACGTGAAGAGGAACTAAAAAGCCTCTTGATGAAAGTGAAAGAGGAGAGTGAAAAAGTTGGCTTAAAGCTCAACATTCAGAAAACGAAGATCATGGCATCTAGTCCCATCACTTCATGGGAAATAGATGGGGAAACAGTGGAAACAGTGGCAGACTTTATTTTTTGGGCTCCAAAAATCACTGCAGATGGTGATTGCAGCCATGAAATTAAAAGACGCTTACTCCTTGGAAGAAAAGTTATGACCAACCTAGATAGCATATTCAAAAGCAGAGATATTACTTTGCCGACTAAGGTCCGTCTAGTCAAGGCTATGGTTTTCCAGTGGTCATGTAGGGATGTGAGAGTTGGACTGTGAAGAAGGCTGAGCACCGAAGAATTGATGTTTTTGAACTGTGGTATTGGAGAAGACTCTTGAGAGTCCCTTGGACTGCAAGGAGATCCAACCGGTCCATTCTGAAGGAGATCAGCCCTGGGATTTCTTTTGGAAGGAATGATGCTAAAGCTGAAACTCCAGTACTTTGGCCAACTCACGCAAAGAGTTGACTCGTTGGAAAAGACTCTGATGCTGGGAGGGATTAGGGGCAGGAGGAGAAGGGGACGACAGAGGATGAGATGGCTGGATGGCATCACGACTCGATGGCCATGAATCTGAGTGAACTCCGGGAGTTGGTGATGGACAGGGAGGCCTGGCGTGCTGCGGTTCATGGGGTCGCAAAGAGTCGGACACGACTGAGCGGCTGAACTGAACTGAACTGATAATCCCTTTACAGTGTTGTTTTAGGTTCTGCTGTACAACAAAGTGAAGCAGTTACATGTATACATGTATCCTCTCCCTCTTGAGCCTTCCTCCCACCCCCTCACTCCACTTCTCCAGGCCATCACAGAGCACTGAGTTGAGCACGCTGTGCTCTCTGACAGCTTCCTGCTAGCTATCTACTTTACACACGACAGTGTATACATGCCAGCCCTACTCTCTCAATGCGTCCTAACTTCCTCGTCCCCCCGTGTCTACATGTCTGTTCTCTATGCTGCTTCTCCATTCCTGCCCTGCAGATAGGTTCATCTGTACCATTTTTCTAGATTCTGTATATATGCATTCATGTATGATATTTGTTTTTCTCTTTCTTACTTCTCTCTATAGGACAGAATCTAGGTCCATCCACCTCACTACAGATGACCCAATGTCGCTCCTTTTTATGGCTGAGTAATATTCCATTGTATATATTATCATATCTTCTTTATCCATTCATCTGTTGATAGACATTTAGGTGCTTCCATGTCCTGAAAAGAGCTTCCATGATTTTTTAAAAATTAAAATTATTCAAAAAGTCTGTTCTCTGACCACAATAGTTTAAAACTAGAAATCAACAGAATCATATCCAGAAACATCAATAAATATTTCTTAAATAACCTCCTTGTAAATAATCCTTGGTTAAAAAAAGGAATTAGTAAGACATATCAGAAAATATTTTTATTAAGGTGAAAAAGAAACTGTAACATCCGAAAACTAGAGTGACAGAGTAAAAGTGGTTGTTAGAGGGAAACTGATAGCACAAAATGCTTATACAAGAAAATTTAAAATGGGAAAAAAAACATGATTTCAAATCAATAAGGTAGCTTTCAACTACATAACAAACTAAAGAAAGAAGAATAAATCAAACTCAAGCAAGCAGAAGGAAGGAAAGTATTTCATGTTTTTGTTATTATTTTCTCATTGTTGGTGCCAAATATTGGCATGATGGTGCTCAAGTCAACATTTTTGTATGACTCATAATGTTCATAACCATCCTTTAAAAAATTCCATTCCAGACTCATTGCATGTACCTGATTTGCTACCTATGAGTCCCTAAAGAAAACCATCTTGAGCGTGCATCTCATGAAATGGTATAGGTGGACTATCAAGAAATATGTGAAGAGTTGATTTCCCACATCTTCATATATGAAATGTATCTAAACAGCCCACCAGGCTCCCCTGTCCATGGAGATTCTCCTGGAAAAAATACTGGAGTGAGTTGCCATGCCCTCCTTCAGGAGATCTTCTCAACCCAGGGTTCCCGCTTTGTAGGTGTATTCCTTACCATCTGAGCCATGAGGGACGCCCAAAGAGCAGATTCAGATCAATTAAAATGAATTTATTAGGATCTATAATCTGAAACCTTCTAAGGAAAGGTTTAGGTTCTTTCACTTTGACTAAAGTGTGAACTAAAGTGTGCATTTAAAAAAATGAATAAGGTACTTTCCTGGCCATCTAGTGGTTGGGACCCAAAGCTTCTACTGCAGAGGGTGTGGGTTCCAACCCTGGTCAGGGAACTAAGATCCAACATGTCCTGTGCCATGGCCAAAATAAAAAAATAAAAATAAAAATGTAATGGAAAAATGAAAAATAAGATGTTTGCACGTTCACCATAATTATCACTTTAATGAAAGTCTTCTGTCTTCTACAAAAGTATGAACAACAACTGCTAATGAAAGTGAAAGAGGAGAGTGAAAATTTGGCCTAAAGCTCAACATTCAGAAAACGAAGATCATGGCATCCGGTCCCATCACTTCATGACAAATAGATGGGGAAACAGTGGAAACAGTGGCAGACTTCATTTTGGGGGGCTCCAAAATCACTGCAGATCATGATTGCAGCCATGAAATTAAAAGACGCTTACTCCTTGGAAGGAAAGTTATGACCAACCTAGACAGCATGTTAAAAAGCAGAGACATTACTTTGCCAACAAAGGTCTGTCTAGTCAAGGCTATGGTTTTCCCAGTGGTCACATATGGATGTGAGAGTTGGACTGTGAAAAAAGCTGAGAGCCAAAGAATTGATGCTTTTGAACTGTGGTGTTGGAGAAGACTCTTGAGAGTCCCTTGGACTGCAAGGAGATCCAACCAGTCCATCCTAAAGGAGATCAGTCCTGGGTGTTCATTGGAAGGACTGATGTTGAAACTGAAACTCCAATACTCTGGCCACCCCATGCAAAGAGTTGACTCATTGGAAAAGACCCTGATGCTGGGGAGGGATTGGGGGCAGGAGGAGAAGGGGACGACAGAGGATGAGATGGCTGGATGGCATCACCGACACAATGGACATGAGTTTGGGTAAACTCCAGGAGTTGGTGATGGACAGGGAGGCCTGGCGTTCTGTGGTTCATGGGATCTCAAAGAGTCTGACATGACTGAGCGACTGAACTAAACTGAAGTCTTTTAGTCAGCACTTTCACATTCCAACAAAAGCAGGCAGAAACTGGGGGTTTGTTGTATACTTGACTATCGAAATCTGATTCATAAGCTTGCTAGCAAGTCTTTCCTAAGGTTCAGTTCAGTTCAGTCGCTCAGTTGTGTCTGACTCTTTGCGACCCCATGAACCGCAGCACGCCAGGCCTCCCTGTCTATCACCAACTCCCGGAGTCTATCCAAACCTATGTCCATTGAGTTGGTGACACCATCCAACCATCTCATCCTCTGTCATCCCCTTCTCCTCCTGCCCTCAATCTTTCCCAGCATCAGGGTCTTTTCAAATGAGTCAGCTCTTAGCATCAGGTGGCCAAAGTATGGAGTTTCAGTTTCAACATCAGTCCTTCCAATGAACACCCAGGACTGATCTCCTTTAGGATGGACTGGTTGGATCTCCTTGCTTTCCAAGGGACTCTCAAGAGTCTTCTCCAGTACCACAGTTCAAAAGCATCAATTCTTTGGCAGCCTTCTTCACAGTCCAACACTCACATCCATACGTGACCACTGGGAAAACCATAGCCTTGACTAGATGGACCGTTCTTGACAAAGTAATGTCTCTGCTTTTTAATATGCTATCTAGGTTGGTCATAACTCTCCTTCCAAGGAGTAAGCATCTTTTAATTTCATGGCTGCAGTCATCATCTGCAGTGATTTTGGAGCCCCTCCCAAAAAAAGCCTGCCACTGTTTCTTCTGTTTCCCCATCCATTTGCCATGAAGGGATGGGACCAGATGCCATGATCTAGTTTTCTGAATGTTGAGCTTTAAGCCAGCTTTTTCACTCTCCTCTTTCACTTTCATCAAGAGGCTCTTTAGTTCTTCTTCACTTTCTGCCATAAGGGTGGTGTCATCTGCATATCTGAGGTTATTGATAGTTCTCCCGGCAATCTTGATTCCAGCTTGTGCTTCTTCCAGCCCAACGTTTCTCATGATATACTCTGCATAGAAGTTAAATAAGCAGGGTGACAATATACAGCCTTGATGTACTCCTTTTCCTATTTGGAACCAGTCTGTTGTTCCATGTCCAGTTCTAACTGTTGATTCCTGACCCACATACAGGTTTCTCAAGAGGCACGTTAGGTGGTCTGGTATTCCCATCTCTTTCAGAATTTTCCACAGTTTATTGTGGTACACGCAAAGACTTTGGCATAGTCAATAAAGCAGAAGTAGATGTTTTTCTGGAACTCTCTTGCTTTTTCCATGATCCAGCAGATGTTGACAATTTGATCTCTGGTTCCTCTGCCTTTTCTAAAACTAGCTTGAACATCTGGAAGTTCATGGTGCACACATTGCTGAAGCCTGGCTTGGAGAATTTTGAGCATTACTTTACTAGTGTGTGAGATGAGTGCAATTGTGTGGTAGTATGAGCATTCTTTGGCTTTGCTTTTCTTTGGGATTGGAATGAAAATGGACCTTTTCCAGTCCTGTGGCCACTGCTGAGTTTTCCAAGTTTGCTGGCATATTGAGTGCAACACTTCCACAGCATCATCTTTTAGAATTTGAAATAGCTCAACTGGAGTTCCATCACTTCCACTAGCTTTGTTCATAGTGATGCTTCCTAAGGCCCACTTGGCTTCACATTCCAGGATATCTGGCTCTAGGTGAGTGATCACACCATCATGATTATCTGGATCACAATCTTTTTTGTACAGTTCTTCTGTATATTATTGCCACCTCTTCTTAATATTTTCTGCTTCTGTTAGGTCCCTACCATTTCTGTCCTTTATTGAGCCCATCTTTGCATGAAATGTTCCCTTGGTGTCTCTAATTTTCTTGAAGAGATCTCTAGTCTTCCATTCTACTGTTTTCCTCTATTTCCTTGCATTGATAGTTGAGGAAGGCTTTCTTATCTCTTCTTGCTATTCTTTGGAACTCTGCATTCAAATGGGTATATCTTTCCTTTTCTCCTTTGCTTTTTGCTTCCCTTCTTTTCACAGCTATAATACCTTTTGTTTTGACTTTAACCTTGGTTCTCCTTTCATTTTAACATGTCCCTGAGGGCAGGGTTAGTGTTTGCTGAAGGACTGAATGGAGACCAGACCTTGGAGGGCATAGACATGGTCAGTAAAAATTCTACCCATTCAGACACGAGTTTAACCATGTCATGAATGTGGTACATCACAGTGGTTAAAAGTCCTGGCTTTGGAATCAGGAGGACTTGTGTTTGAATCTCACCTCTGCCACTTACTTGCTGAGTGAACTGAGCCAAGTTACTTAACTTCTCTGAATCCCTTTGCAATATCATATTTATACTGACATCACAGGGCTGGTGAAAAATTTTTTTAAATGATGGATATAAAGCATTTAGTATCTTAATAAATTATGGGCTTAATAAATGATAGCAATTATTAAATACTTAATGAAGGAGAAAGTTTGAATTATGGAATTTTTATTATAGAATTATTACTCTAATATACATGTAATAACTAAACTACACATGGTGACTATCATAATGTTTGACAAAATTATCCACAGACATTTCTGAAAATCTATTTAATTTAGGGCAATCAGTGCCATAGGCTAAAAAGAAAAGAAGGCGTGAATAACTATTTAGTTGAAGAAAGAGATCTTAGTACAACCTAGTAAGCGTCTTGAAAGGTTCTCCCTAAATAACTATGTAAAAATCACTTGAATTAGCATTTCCATTCTTTGTCTGTCTGCTAGAGCTCATAAGTAGTTGGAAAAAAATTTCCTGAGTATTTTACTTATAATCTCTGATATACTACTAAGGGTCTATGAAAATTCATTTTTGAAATTTATTTTTAAAAACTTTTATCGGAGTATAATTGCTTCACAATGTTGCATTAGTTTCTGCTGTACAACAAAGTTAATCAGCTATATGTACACACATGTCCTCTGCTTCTTGAACCTCCCTCCCATTTCCCCTGCCCCTCCCAAAAAACCTCATTTTATTGCTTCCCTGGTGGTTCAGATGGTAAAGAATCTGTCTGTGATGCAGGAGACGTGGGTTCAATCCCTGGGTTGGGAAGATCCCCTGAAGAAGGAAATGGCAACCCTGTCCAGTATTCTTGCATAGAGAATCCCACGGACAGAGGAGCCTGGCAGGCTACAGTCCATGGGGTCGCAAAGAGTCAGACACGACTAAAGTGACTTAGCACGCATGCAGGCACTGAGGTTTGTCAATCCCCTGGCATTAGTTTATCCCTTCCTTCAGATGGAGCCAGTAATTAGAAATCTAAGTCAGTTCTGAATTAGGTATTCATGATAACTGAAGAAGGCAGCAGCTCAGAGAACATTCCAACAGAGCCCCTTGACTGAGACACTGGGAGGGAGCCTGGTTGACTCACAGAGAACAGCCTTGACCTTTCAACCTTGCAAATTCAAATGCAGTTTGTCATCCAATGTCAAATGAATTTGGCCGTGTGTAGTGCTGTAGGATAGAGAGATGTTGGCCCGGAAAAACTCGAGAGAACGTGAAAGAGGGGCATTGAAAACTAAGATCCACAAAATGGTTGAGAACGCACATCATTATGCGCCTAATAAATTCCTTTTTCAAGATAATGGGCAGCCCTGTGATTCCTCAGGCATTTCAGACTCTGTTAAACAGAAGGGCTCGAAGTGGGAAATTGATGCTAATTTTTTTCTCTCCCTGGAACTGGAATTATGGTTTTGTATTTCTGTTTCATCATCTCCTCTTGTCCCTTAAATGAGATCGTTCTGTTAGGAGTATTGTGGACTGAATTTCCTAGGTGGCGCTAGTGGTGGTAAAGAACGCACTGCCAGTGCAGGAGATGGACGAGGCACAGGTTTGATCCCTGGGTCTGGAAGATCCCCTGAAGAAGGGCATGGCAACCCACTCCAGTGTTCTTGCCCAGAGAATCCCATGGACAGAGAAGCCTGGTGGGCTACGGGCCATGGGGTCACAAAGAGTTGGACACGACTGAAGCAGCTTAGCACACGTGCATTGTGGTCTACCTCATGCTGATCACCAAAGAAGAAAGGTTGAATTGCAACTGTCTTTCTTTCATTCCAGAAACTTATTCTTTCTCTGAGGACCTTTCTGAGTAGGTCAGGAGCCAGGACTGGACAGAACTCATCCTTTGGGAGAGGCTCAGAGAACCAAACATAAAATTAAAGCACCAAATTGCTCAAATTTTGTGAGGAGATGTCCTGAGGGTTTCAGAACCTCCACTATTTTTTCCATCCAGGGAATTTTCAGCAGACCTAGCATTATCCCAAAGAGCATCCTCAAAGTAAGTTTCCCTTTTTTTTGGCCGTAGTTTCTAACTTGCTTAATGGCATCATTAATTGAGTAGTGGATGTAAAGACTGGAATGCACTGGAAGCCCTATGAATTATGACACGCAGTAAGTTTTCTATTTGGCATCTGGAGTTCATTATTAACATCCATTTGAAAGCTTACAATTATGAAATAGAATGACCTTGTAAATAGCCACAAATAGTTTTCCAGTGAATTCTTTGCATGGCACACACTAATTCATGGAAGTTATTTGAATGATAAAGAGTAAAGAAAAAAAAAAAAAAAACCTCGGTGAATTTACTCTTTCTCTTATCTATTTTATCTTGAAGTGTTTTTAAAATTTCTTTCCTCCCAAGATGAAGGAAATATTCAAAAGTCCCACCTCCACTTGCCAGAGACACCTCTTATAAGGGTTGCCTCTATAATTACAAAAAGGATTCCTCTCCTTCATTAGTGGGGAACTCAATGCCCAGAAATTCACCATGACTCAGAGTAATTGTGCTTTTGAATATTTGGAAAGATAACTTTTTTTCTAAAAAGAGTGATCATGAAAATCATACTTCTTGCTTTCTTCCCCACTTTCACTGATAAGAAGCTGGGTTTAAACTATAACAGGAAAAGGGACTTCTCTCGTGGTCCAGTGGGTAAGACTCTGCACTGCGAATGCAGGGGGCAGAAGTTCAGTCCCTGCTTGGAGAAGTAAGATCCCACATATCGAGTTGTTGTTTAGTCACTAAGTCGTGTCTGACACTTTGTGACCCCATGAACTGTAGCATGCCAGGCTTCCCTGTCCTTCATTATTTCCCTAATATGTATCTTTTAGGACTTTAAATAGTTCAGCTGGAATTCCTTCACCTCCACTAACTTTGTTTGCAATAATGCTTCCTAAGGCCCACTTGACTTCACACTCCAGAATGTCTGATTTAGATGTCGTGGTTAACCAGGTCATTAAATGAGAATAATAATGATAACAATCATACCTGGCTCACTGGGCTGCTATGAGGAATAAATGAAACAATGTTGGTTAAATGTTTGGTATCTGACATCAAAAGGGCAGACAGCAAAGGTAATTACTAATCTGTGCATCTGTTACTAATCTGTGCATCCTCTAAATGTCGCCTGCTTTGTATCCATCCTCAGTTCTCAGGTCTCCATGGAGATGTCATACTCCCTCTTAGCAGATAACAACTTTTACAGTTTACTGTTCTCAGACTTGTAGTAATATTAATACTTCCTTGGCAACTAAGGGAGTCGGGGTGGGGAGCAGAGACAACAGTTTTCAAGATAGAAGCAGAATACTATAGTTAAGTCCCTCACGACAGACAATTTCGAGTGCATTGTTCATATGTGTCTTTCTTGCATTCATGTTAAACACTGGGCAACAAAGCTGTTAATAAAGGAAAAAAGAAAAACACTGAAAGGAGGAGACAGCCTGGCAGGAGTGTGTGTGAAGAAATCAGATTCTCTGCTGGTTTTTTTTGTTTTTTGTTGTTTTTTTTTTTATGTGGACCATATTTATAGTCTTTATTGAATTTGTTTACAATATTGCCTCTGTTTTATATTTTGTTTTTTTGGCCTCAATGCATGTGGGATCTTAACCCGAACCCCCTGCATTAGAAGGTGAAGTCTTAACCACTGGACCACAAGGGAAGTCCCTCTGATGTTTTCTTGAACCAAAATAACATGAGTTGGATATTGTTGTTCTTTACTTGGAAAGTGAAGGGGAAAGAAAACGTCCAATGTAAAAGTTCACTGAAGAGAATATGTATCAACATTTGAATTCCGATATGAGTATTTACTTATCTTTCAAAAACGGAGTAGGGACATACTCACTTTTCCCTAAGTTCATAATTGTGAACAGGTCATTTAAGACATCAGAGCTGCCAGCCTGGCAGGAGAGCTCAGGAATGCTGGGAAAAGTCTTAACGCACTTGCACCACCATCCCCATCTTAACTGCAGCAGTTATTAAAAGAGGACTCCAGCTGGGTTCCTCCCTGCTCCCTGCACCCCAGATGGCAAACCGTGTCTCAGTGGGGAGCACTGGGGTCTCCCTTCACTCCAGATTTCTTAATCAGGTTCCTCAAGACTATTCAGAGAAGGCTCAGACACACAGCGGTGATTTTCTTTGTTGTCAGGAGCCTGCAAGCCCCCTTTCATCTTATTAAAATTATACCCTTTCTGCCAAGATTGAAAAGAAAATCAGGAATTTGTAACTGTATCTCACTCAACCCCCTCCAAATTGGGGAGAGTGTTTGATCAGCCCTTCTCGGCTTACAGAACTATTCTGTAGGGTGTCTGTTTCCCACACCCCGCCTCCACACACGCCAAGATGGGAACCATCCCCAAGGATTAAAATAACGATTAAACTCCAAGTGGCAGACATGGGGTTCAGAGCTTTATACACATTATTTCCTTAACACTCCCAACACCCGCCAAGAAGGAGGTGTTAGTATTATTGTGTGGGTTTTTTTTTTAACATCTCAATTTTCCAGATGACACATGGGGAGGCAAAGAAACCTGATCACAGTTAAACAGCTACCAAGATTAAGGGTGGAGATTTGACCCCAGGTAGCCTGATATCAGGGGCTTCCGGGATATGTGAATTCAGTTCCTGGGTCAGGAGTATCCCTTCGAGGAGGGCATGCAACCCACCCCAGTATTCTTGCTTGGAGAATCTCACAGAGAGAGGAGCCTGGTGGGCTACAGTCAATAGGGTTGCAAAGAGTCAGACACAACTGAAGCAACCCTGACATCAGACCCCAAGTGGTTAGCCTGTATTCTAACCTGACTCTCAGAACTCCATCTGGCTGGGCAAAGATACTCACTATGTGACTAGAAGACCTAAAGTCCAGGATATACTCCACAACCCCAACTACTCTGATGGCAACACATGTGACACCCAGCAACCAACTGGCCATGTGGGGCTTCAGTCTGGCACCCAAGACCACCTCCCTGACCCTGGGCTGGATCTCAGGAGGGTTAGTCCAAACAGGATTGGTAGTTAGGGGATGGATAGTCATCTGAAATTGTTTCAAATTTATGTGCCAAATCTAAAATGTAAGTCAATTTTTGAATGCACTTAATCTGCTAAAATGCACTTAATCGGGGTCAGGAAGATCCTCTGGAGAAGGAAATGGCAACCCACTCCACTATTCTTGCCTGGAGAATCCCATGGACGGAGGAGCTTGGTGGGCTACAGTTCACGGGTTGCAAAGAGTCGGACACGACTGAGTGACTTCACTTCACTTTCACTAATCTGCTAAAACACATTTGTATTAAATTACGTTGACTTGTCATGGGTCAGAATGTCCTGCCTTTTGTCCATCTTTTTATTCTTGCCACAATGATGCTCTATAAGCATGGACTTCAAGTCTGCATAGCCCTAGAGTTATCGACTTTAGGATGAGCCCCTTGATGGCACTGTTTCACCAGGTCGTTTCTGGGAGACAGGTTTTTGGTTCTCTTCATGTGCATGTTATCTTGGATTATTCTCAAGTTTGTGGAGCGTAGAAAAATTACAGGCTGATATCTCATTAGTATCAGATTAACAAATGATCCAAGAAAAACACTCCATGCATCAAAACTGTTCTTCCCCTCATCTGTCCATTTTATATAGGTGTCCACTTACATTCTGAGGAAAGTGAGTTGTGTCTGTAAATGTGAACTCACACATTTTCTGTGTTTAGCTGAATAGTTTGGTGGAATCATCAGGTTCTGGTGGCAATTTCTAGACTTCTTTGAACACAGGCATCAATCAGGATACAGACCATAAGCATTCTGAAAAAGCCATACATTAAGAGGTAAAAACTGCTTGAGGAATCACAAATATTTATTCTAAAGCAGACCTTAGTTCAGTTAGGGCTGTCTGCTGACAGTGGTCATCTATTCAACACCCCAAACCCATCCCAATAGGAGCTAGTTCATAATTCCAATGGGCAGTCCACCCTTATTTTCAAAGGAGAAAAATCCAGATAGAAAAATCAAATACATGTTAAGCACTTGAAATTATATGACTGATTATATGGGTCTACAATGGACCTTAAGGAGCTTTATAAAGTGTTCTTGATGACCAGGTGCTGTGGAGCTGCTTGTCAGCAGCCACGTGGCACGATGGGAACCCCCTACTGTCATCATCAATGAAACTGTCCATACATAACAGCCTCATGTAACCTCATCTTTCAAGGCGCTAATGAGATCATGTGAGTGTAAGTGCTTTGTAAACCACAAATTACTACAAAGATGCCAGTGATTATTTAAATTTTAAACTATACCTTAGGGTTTATATTTCTCCTGATTTTCTGAGGTGGGAAACTAGACTCTCTCTCCCCTGATGCTTCACGTCCTAAATGGAGTGAGGAAGGAGGAATTAGGGACAACTGCCTCCACGCAGCTCTCATCAAGTGCCCAACACAAATGGCCCATCAAGTAAGTGCTATTGATGGGTGAGTCTGAGTAGGGCAGGTATGGACCTCCCCACGAGCATTTTTTGAGCTGGAAGGGCATTCAAGATGACATTTTCAAAGAAGCTGTACTGTGATGGAAAGCAGGGACATGGGATTCAGGAAAGTGCAGGTTCAAATACAGGCTCTGGAACCTGAGAGCTCTGGGAACTTGGGTAAGTTATTAAATCACAATTGCTCTATGAAATGGGAAAACAATACCTGCACCTTGCCGGACACAGTGAATTGTTGACCTGAAAGAAACGCTAAAATCAACGGCCAGCACAGCTGGGTGAGAAAAAAAGTCCTACAGATTAATCAGAAAATAAAGAGAAAAATATTGACAAATCTTAAGTTTCCAGTACTCCAGATATTTAAAACAGATAAGGATGATCTCAAGCATATTTGGTGTTCCTGAAGTAGAGAAATCAAAAATATGGGACAGAAAGAGTGAATATTCAAAGATGCAATGAAAGAAAAAATTTCCCCAAAATGTAGAAAAAATTGAGTATGCAGCTTTGAAAGAATATACTACCTTCCAGGAAATTTTACATAAAACTCCAGATTCTGGCTTCTCACATGACAGGAGAACTGAAGCTAGGCAGTGAGTGCCCATTTATGAACAGAAAAACACGCCCCAGCTCACCACAGCCTTCATCTGATTGGTGATGTTTAATGTGCTACTGACTTGGTGTCTGTAGGCAGGTGAATTGATGAAGTCTCCCCTGTACTACCTAACACTCCAGCCAAGTACCTTATTCCCAAATGCATAGTATGTCCTTGGTTAGGTTATTCCATTTTCCTAGAAATGCCCTCTCCATCCACCATCCATGTCTTTAAGGCCCATTTCTAACACTGCATCTTCCATGAAGCTTTCTCTGACTTCCCTGCTGGATGTTAGTTACTGCTTCATTTTTGAAACTCTGTTAACACTCCGTGGGTCTCTTTTGGCCCATTTCTCATTCTCCACTGGATCAGTCATCAGTATCCTTGATTTTTCCCTGTTTTTCAGGGAGGTGTATTGACAAACACTTCTCCCCAACTCCTCAGGCTTTCTTTTTTATGTTTTTTTTTTTTTTTCTTTTCGATGTGTACCATTTTCAAAGTCTTTATTGAATTTGTTACAGTATCATTTCTCTTTTTTATGTCTTGATATTTTGGCTGCAAGGCACATTGATCTTAGCTCTCCGCCAGGGGATTGAACCAGCGCTCCCTGCACTGAAAGGTCAAGTCTTAACCACTGCACTACCAGGCAAGTCCTTCCTCAGGCTATCTTGAGGCTACCTCTCGACCTAGACCTTCCTCCTCCCCAGAGATACAGCGGGTCTCCCTTCCACCCCCTTTCCCTTCAGGGATGCCTTGTGCATGCAGGACAGATGCCTTGTTCTGCCTGGCAGTAGAGGCCTGACTGAGCAGGTGAGCCTGAGGTTGTCAGCGATACCTGATGTGCATTTGCTTAGTTCTCATGTTCAGCGCTAGGAAGTCCACTGCTGCCATACATCTCAGGCAGCATTTCCTTTCCAAGTTTTACCAGCAAACAAAGCGAATATTTTCATTTTCATCTGCTTGAATACTTACCTCAAAACTGCTTCCAAACTCAAGCAGGGACAAGGTGAGGATCTCATTGGATGCTTTCTAATCCCAAAACTAAAGACTCACTCTTGAATCTGTTGCAGCTTCTAGCAAAGCTCATCGTACAGACACTCAAAAAGCATTTATCAAATAGAATCCAAAGGTGTAACTGGTGTGCATAAAATTGACAGACTAAAATTTTTCTTATGCTTATGTGTATCAACTATAAAAATAATTACCTTAGTGTCTCTGTGAGACTAACAAAATACAATATATTTCATATATAAGAGAAAACATTTATTTCCTATTTACATTTCCATTTTTATGTAAATCATTGCACATCATATCACATATCAAAAAAGAAAAGAAAGGAAAAATATAAACTTTAAAAGTCAGTGAAGAAAGCATCACAGTGTATGATAATCAGCAGTCTCGAAGCTCTCGTTTCTTGCTCTTTTTAAATTTTTTGCTTGTTTCTTGACGAATGGTGTCATACTCCAAAATGGCCATGTTGGAAAGTCTCTGTAAGTACTGAGATGGTGCTCCAGCAAGAGGATCGCTGAAGCCAGAACCTGTAAACAAACAAACAAACAGAAAACACTTATTACAACTGAATTAAGCACACATGAATGATACTCTTTAGAGTACAAATGAAATATCTTTTCCTCAAATGATCATTAAACACTGCTAGTTCTTCATATAACACATTCTTTGAAGTAGAAATGAAAGCCACTTAACTTTCTAAGTGAGTAGAATGGCAAAGTGAAAGCATTCAGTCGTTCAGTCCTGTCCAACTCTCTGTGACCCCATGGACTGTAGCCCGCCAGGATCTTCTGTCCATGGGGATTCTCCAGGCAAGAATACTGGAGTGGGTTGCCATTCCCTTCTCCAGAGGATCTTCCTGACCCAGGAATCGAACCTGGGTCTCCTGCATTGCAGGCTGATTCTTCACCGTCTGAGCCACAGGGATGACAAGTCATCCAAAAAATATTTAACTCAAAAATGCTCAATGCTGGTATTTAATGATATAAAACTAAATCAGAGTTTGTTATTGTCTCTAAATAAAACCATTTCTCATAAATGTTAAGTGAAGTAAAACAGTAAAGTTATAAAATAAGTCACTCACTAACTGAAACAGCAATAATGAAGTTTCTATTATAGAAGGAGAGTAATAACATAATAATAGATAACATTAATTGAATGATCTCTTGTATGTCAAGTATTTTTCATCTATATCATCTACACATCAATACTATGAAGTCAGTAATTAGTACTACCTTGGATTACAGCTTTAAAAAAGAGTTTAGAAATTGTTAGAGGCAGGATTTAAATCAAGATCCATCAATTCAAAGTTCCTATGTAATACGTATAAATTCTTCTACTTAGAAACATACAAGGCTTTAATAGTAATAGACTGATCCATATTTCTTTAAAATGCTATTATTTAACTTCAGTTTCAAGTGCCAAAGATAAAAACTGTCTTCAGTTCTCCAATGTGGTTGGTATTTTTGTTTATTTCAGTGAGTAATGAAGTAGAAATTGCAGAGAAAGAGTAGAGGGGAAGAGCTGAGCAGGATTCCAGTTCTTAGCAGTACAATGAAATGGACACTTAGAGTCTTTGGCTGCAAAAGGTAGATTCTAAGAATTATTGGAGAAGGAAATGACAATCCACTGCAGTATTCTTTCCTGGAAAATCCCATGGACAGAGGAGAAAACAGGGCTACAGTCCCTGTGGTCAAAAAGAGTCGGACACGACTGAGAGACTGAGCACCGAGCAAGTATTAAGCAAACCTCAAAACAGTTCAGAGAACTGGTATCATACAGACCAATGCAACTGAATTGGAGACTAACAGTAATTCTAAGATTCTCAAATATTTAGAAATGTATACACATTCTAAATTATTCATTCATCAAAAATAAATTGTAACAAACATTAAAAATACTTATAACTGATAAAAAATTACAAAACTTGTGTGATATAGCAAAAGTTGTACATAGAAAGGTTTACACCTTAAGATTCCTGTTTTAAAAAAGAAGATTGAAAATTAACAGGCTCAACATAAGACATTCGTTAGGGAAAGAACAACCCAAAGAACATGGATGTGCGCAGTCGCTCAGTTGCGGGTGACCCTTCTCGACCCCCTGGACTGCAGCCCGCCAGGCTCCTCTGGCCATGGCAAGAGTATTCTCCAGGCAAGAATACTGCAGTGGGATGCCATTTCCTTCTCCAAAAGAATATGGAAGAAGGACGTAACACAGGAAAGAAAATTCAGTGAAGTAGAAAACAAACTTACAGAATTGAATCGCCAGTCTATGTCTGACGCAGGATGCAGCATGCTTGGGGCTGGTGCATGGGGATGACCCAAAGAGATGTTATGGGGAGGGAGGTGGGAGGGGGGTTCATGTTTGGGAACGCATGTAAGAATTAAAGATATTAAAATTAAAAAAACAAAACAAAACAAACAAAAAAACCCAACAGTGCCAAGAAACCCCAACAATTATCAATTTTTCCTAATAAAAAAAAAAACCAAACTTACAAAAAGAAAGATTTTTAAAAAGATAAAAATTCTTCCTTGAAAAAACTAATACAAAGGGAAGTTCTCTGGTTCAATTAATTAAGAAAAAAAAAAAACAGAAAAGCTAGACCTAAATAACTAATATTAGGAAAAGTACAGATGGAACAAAAACTAAACTGCATGCCAATAAATTTGAAAATGTAGACAAAATGCAAAATTCTAGAAAATATAACTTACCAAAATTGATGGAAGGAGAATTACAATGCCTTAAGAGTCCTAAAATTAAAATGATTGAATTAATATTAAAAAATTCCTCCAAAGAAAACAAGTGATCCAAATAATTTTACAAATGAACTCTATCAGACTTTCAAGGTAGAAATCATTCCAATTTTAGGTCATATCCTTCAGAGAAAAGAAAAAGCAGAATACTCCCCAGTTTATTTCATGAAGGCATTATAATCTTGACACTGAATTCAGGCAAAGAGAAAATTAGTGGTAATCTCACTCACTAAGATAGATTTTAAAAACCTAGCAAAATATTAAATATGGTAGTACACAAAATGATAGTGAATTATGCCTTAAATGTGGGTATCCAAGGGATGTAAAACTGGCTGAACATTTTTAAAAATCTACAAATGTCATTTTTCACATTAGAAAACTAAACAGAAAATCACAAGATCATTTCAATCAATTCAGAAGAAAATGTTTGATAAAAATTAAACTTTCATTTGTTTTTAAAATAAAAAACTCTAAGCAAATTAAAGAGAACTTCTTTATCTTGATAAAGGATATCCACGCAAAACCTACACTACACATCATTCTTTACGAGAAAACATTAAGAGAGTTTACTTTAAAATCAGAAACAAGTCAAAAATGCCTATTTTTCATTTCTATTCACCACAGTATTGGTGGTTCTAGTCAGCTTAGTAAAATCAGAAAAATAAAAGCTTGGGTGGGGGGTAGGAAAAACCTTTGGAAAGAAAGAATAAAA
Organism: Ovis aries; assembly: GCF_016772045.2. Taxonomy (NCBI): domain Eukaryota; kingdom Metazoa; phylum Chordata; class Mammalia; order Artiodactyla; family Bovidae; genus Ovis; species Ovis aries. The sequence goes on from NC_056062.1 coordinate 49,553,693, forward strand.
CTGGCATCATTCATATATGGTAATCTACATAAAGAACAATTATATATATTTCATATACTATATTAATATATATACATAATATAAAACATAAATCAAGAAATAACGAGACTTTATCAAGGTGGATGACTGTAAGATTAAATTGTAAAAAATTAACTTCATTTCCAAATATCTGCAAGAGAAAGCTATAAATTTTAATTGTAAAAGAATTATGGCAGACTACTAATGATCTTTTCAAAACTTTTTACTCTTTCCAAAACAGAATTTTAGCTGAGGACAAGGTCAGCTAAAAGGGAGAGATTACCTTTCTCAGCTTGCTTTAGAGCTAAGTATAGCTTCGTTAGTGAGTGTGAACCAATAAGATACGAGCAAGTGTGCAAATTTTAAAATTATAGTCCTCTTATCCTAGATTTCTGGACTTAAATGTTTTTGTTGGGATGTATTTGATAACTGCTTCAATCTCCTCAATAGTTCTACTATAGCTCTGCACAGTTTGTCCCTTATTCATGATTCAGTCTTGGTAGGTTGTATGTTTCTATGAACTTACCCATTTTTTTCTAGGTTCCCCAATTTGTTGACATAATTGTTCACAGTAGCTTCTTATAATCCTTTTTATTTCTGTAATCAGTTATAATGTCTCCTCTTTCATTTCTAATTTTAACTATTTGTGTCTTCTCTGTTTTTTTTCTAGTGTAACCAAGGATTCGTCAACTTTGTTTATCTTTTCTAAAAATTAAGTCTTGGTCCTGTTGATTTGTTTTCTGTTCTGTTTCATTTTGTTGTTGTTGCTGTTTAGTCACTAAGTCATGTCCCACTCTGTTGCAACCCCATGGACTGTAGCCCACCAGGCTCTGTTCATGGGATTTCCCAGGCAAGAATACCGGAGTAAGTTGCCACTTCCTTCTCCAGGGGATCTTCCCAACCCAGAGATCCAACCTGCACCTCTTGCAATGCAGGCAGATTCTTTGTCACTGAGTCACCAAGGAAGCTTATCTGTCTTTTCTCTAATGTTTATTATTTTCTTCCTTCTGCTAAGTTTGGGCTTAGTTTATTCTTCTTTTTCTAATTCCTTGAGGTGTAAGCTTATGTGATTCATTCAAGATCTTTTTCTGTTGTTTTTTTTTTTAATGTGTTTGCCACTATAAATTTCACTCTTAGCACACTGCTTTTGCTGCAACCTATAGGTACGTTGCATTTTTTAATTTTTATTTGTCCCCAGATATTTTCAAAATTCCCTTGTGATTTCTTCTTTGACCTATTAGTTATTTGAATGTACTATTTACTGTAGGTTTTTTAAAGCCCATCTTTATCAAATTAAGAAAGTTCCCTTCTACTCATAGTTTGCTAAAAATATTTTTAATCATGAATATTGAATCCTATTAAAATATCTTTTACAATTATTAAAGGGAACCTGTGCAGTTTCTCCTTTATTCTATTAACAAGATGATAGACATCAATTGCTTTTCTAATGTTAAATCAACCTCACATTTCTTAGATAAATCTGACATGGTGTGTTGCATTATCCTTCTTATATATCACTGAATTTGAATTGATAAGTCTTGTTCAGAATTTTTACTTCTATTTTCTAAAGAAAAACTGGTCTATAATTTTAAGTTTCTTATAAGGTCAAAGCTAGGTTTTAGAATCAAGGTTAGTGACCTGATAAAATGGATCTTCAAGTGTTCCTTCTTTTCTTATTTTTTGGAATAATTTATATCACACAGCTTTTTAAAATTAAATGTTGGATAAAGAAGTTGTGGTACATATATACAATGGAATATTTCTCAGCCATAAGAAGGAATGAATGTGAGTCAGCTGAACTAACATGGATGAACCTAGAGCCTGTTATACAGAGTGAAGTAAGTCAGAAAGAGAAAAACAAATATCGTATATTAACACATAATATATATGGAATCTAGAAGAAGGGTACTGATGAACCTATTTGCAGGCAGGAATAGAGATGCAGAGGCAGAGGAAGGACTAGTGGACACAGTGGGGAAAGGAGAGGGTGGGACAGACTGAGCAAGCAGCACTGACATACCTGCATCACCTTGTGTAAAGCAGGTAACCATCGGGAAGCTGCTACGTAGCACAGAAGCTCACCACAGTGTCTGTGACAACCTAGAAGGTCGGGGTGAGGGGCGGGTAAGAGAGGGGCTCCAGAGGGAGGGGACATGTGCAGACTCATGACTGATTCGTGGTGTTGCATGGCAGAAATCAACACAAGAGTTGTAAAGCAATTATCCTCCAATTAAAAATAAATATATAAATGTCAGAAGAATTTACCAGTGTCATTCTGCTAGGTTGTGGTTTCTTTTTTTTTTTTAATATGATACTGATAATCTCTCTCTCTCCTGTCAGTCTTGCTAGACATTTATCAATTTTATTCACGTTTTTAAAAAACTAACTTTTGGCTCTTGTTGATTTTTCCTGATTGAATATTTGTTTTCTACTTTGTTGATTTTTGCTCTTGATTACTTTTTCCTTTTATTTTCTTTGAATTTAATATGCTGTTCTTTTGTTAAATTCTTGAGATTAATGTTAAAATCATTGCTTATTAAGCCTTTCATCTTTTCTAATACAGGTACTTCATGCTTTAAGTTTCCCTAAAAGCTACGTTTTTACTGTACTCAAGGAGTTTCGATGTATCATATTTTCATCATCCTTCAGTTCAAACTAATATGTAAATTCCACTGTATTTCTCCTTTGACTCACAAGTTACTTAAAAGTACGTTTCTTAATACCCAAACCTCTGTGGGATTTTATAATTATTTTTAATTACTGATTTCTAGTTTAATTCCACTGCAGTCAGAGAATATGTGCTACATGATTTCACTTATTTGATATTTGTTTAAAAATCTCCTATAATGTCTACTTTCCTTTTCATTACATTCCTTTGATCTTTGTGTATTTTATCTTAATAGAGCATACAAATTTAGGATGGTTAAATCTTTCTGTTGTATTAATCCTTTTGTTACTACGAAATATCACTCTATTGCACATAATACTTCCTGCTTTGAAGTTTATTTTGATTGATGTTAGTGTAGCTATAACAAGCTTTCTTTTAATTACCATTTACATGGTTTATATTTTTCTATCCTTTCATTTTTGATCTTTCCTGTCCTTATTTTTAAGGTATGCTTCTTATAACCAGCATATAATTATTTTTATTAGTCTGATGGGTTTTGTTTTTAGCTGAAATATTTAGTCCACTTATATCCGATATATTTATTGTATGTTTAATTTTAATATTACTAGCTGTTTTCTATTTGTCCTATTTCATATTTCTTTTTTTCCTCTTTTCTTGCTTTGAGATGATTAAATAATTTTTACTTTTCTATTTCCCTATAATCTTGTTACTTGTATCCTTTTCTTTTAGTGGTTATCATACAGATTTTATCATACCTCTTTGACATATTACAATTGACTTTTTAAAAGAAATTTTATTTTTTGGCTGTGCTAAGTGGTGTGTGGGATCTTAACTCCCCAATCAGGAAGCACAGAATCTTAACCACTGGACCACCAAGGGGAAGTCCCTACAATCTACTTTAACTTAAGTTAAAGTGCCCCATCCCACTTCTGTGGTATTATTGTGTTTTATTTCTACATATATTTTAAACTTCATAAGACAATACTACTGCTACTGCTTCTCTTTCCTTTACAAGTTGTCATGCTTTCATCTTGTATCATATTATTTCTTTAATATGCTTTTAGTGTAGCTCTACTGACAATTAAATCTTTCAACTTCTATTTGAATAATAATGTCTTTATTTTGTTTTTGCTTTTAAGGATATTTTCATTGTATATACAGATCAAGTTTGGCAGTTACTGTCATTCAGCACTTGAAAATACCACTGCTTTGTCTTCTTGCTTCCATTGTCTCCACTGGAAATACAACATACAACATACAACATACACTCAGTTGTATGTCTTACCATTGCTCTCCAGAAGAGAACTTTTCTTTTTTAAAAAATATTTAGCCTTTTTACTATGATGTGACTAACTATGATTTTCTTTGTTGCTATTCTGCTGGAGGTTCATAGAATTTTTGTATCCACTGTTTGGTATTTTTTAGTCAGCTTGGGAAATTCTCAGCCAGTAAGTAAATACTGCTTGTCTCACTTTCTCTTGCTCCTCTTAATCTGGAATTAGAATTATATATGTGTAAAGTAGTTTTATCTTATCACATATTGTCTTTGCATATTCTGTTCTATATTATCTTTCTCTCTTCACTTTAACTGGGTACTTTCATAATGCTCTATCTTTCATTTTACTAATCCTATGATATATTGTTTTTCATCTTTTACCAATTTTATTGAGGCATATATGATATAAATTGTATATGTTTAAAATATACCACTGATGACTTGCTTCCCTGGGTAAGACAGTAAAGAAATCGCCTACAATGCTGGAGACCTGGGTTCGGATCCCTGTGTTGGGAAGATCCCCTGAAGAAGAAAATGGCAACCCACTCTAGCATTCTTGCCTGGAGAATTCCACGAACAGAGGAGCCTGGCAGACTATGGTCCTGCTACTGCTAAGTCACTTCAGTCGTGTCCGACTCTGTGTGACCCCATAGATGGCTGCCCACCAGGCTCCCCCGTCCCTGGGATTCTCCAGGCAAGAACACGGGAGTGGGTTGCCAGTTCCTTCTCCAATGCATGAAAGTGAAAAGTGAAAGTGAAGTCGCTCAGTTGTGTCCGACTCTTCACAATCCCATGGACTGCAGCCTACCAGGCTCCTCCATCCATGGGATTTTCGAGGCAGGAGTACTGGAGTGGGTTGCCATTGCCTTCTCCATATGGTCCATAGGATCGCAAAGAGTCAAATACGACTGAGCAAAGCTCACTCACTCACTCACTGATGACTTGATATACATATACACCGTAAAATGATTATCACAATTAAGTTAATTAACACATCAATCATCTTACTTGTTTACCTTTTTGAGGGGGAAAGGAGATGAGAACACTTAAAATTCTACTCTCTCAGCAAACTTCAATACACCATATAGTATTACTAACTTCAGTCACCATGCTGTACATTATATCTCCAAAACATCTCCCCGTTTTCCCCAGTCCCCATTTACTGATAACCACTATTCTACCTTGTCTCTGTTTGACATTTTAAAAGATTCTACATATAAGTGATACCACGCAGTATTTGTCTTTCTCTATCTGACTTATTTCACTTGTATAAAGTGTTCTGGGTTCATCCACATTGTTATAAAGGTAGGATTTCCTTATTTTTTATGGCAAAATCATATTCCATTGGGTATATATATACTGCATCTTCTTTATCAATTTATCTGTCAATGGACACTTGGGTTCTTTCCATATCCTGGCTATTGTGAATAATGCTGCAGTGAATATGTGAGTTCAGATCTCTTTGAGATATGGATTTCATTTCTTTTGGAAATATATCCAGTACTGAGATTGATGGATTACATGTAGCTTTATTTTTAATATTTTTGAGGAAACTCCATACTGTTTTCCATACTGCCTGGCAAGGTACAGGCCCTGGGGCTGCAAGAATCAGACACGACTTAGTGACTAAACAACAACAAATCATAAGGACCAGTTCAGTTCAGTTCAGTCCAGTCGCTCAGTCGTGTCTGACTCTTCTCGACCCCATGAATCACAGCACGCCAGGCCTCCCTGTCCATCACCAACTCCTGGAGTTCACTCAGACTCACAGCCATCGAGTCAGTGATGCCATCCAGCCATCTCATCCTCTCGTCCCCTTCTCTTCCTGCCCCCAATCCCTCCCAGCATCAGGGTCTTTTCCAATGAGTCAACTCTTCGCATGAGGTGGCCAAAGTACTGGAGTTTCAGCTTTAGCATTATTCCTTCCAAAGAAATCCCAGGGCTGATCTCCTTCAGAATGGACTGGTTGGATCTCCTTGCAGTCCAAGGGACTCTCAAGAGTCTTCTCCAACACCACAGTTCAAAAGCATCAATTCTTCGGGGCTCAGCCTTCTTCACAGTTCCATTCTCACATCCATACAAGACCACAGGAAAAACCATAGCCTTGACTAGACGGACCTTAGTCAGCAAAGTAATGTCTCTGCTTTTGATTATGCTATCTAGGTTGGTCATAACTTTTCTTCCAAGGAGTAAGCGTCTTTTAATTTCATGGCGGCGGCCACCATCTGCAGTGATTTTGGAGCCCCCCCAAAATAAAGTCTGACACTGTTTCCCCATCTATTTGCCATGAAGTGATGGGACCAGATGCCATGATCTTCATTTTCTGAATGTTGAAATTTAAGCCAACATTTTCACTCTCCGCTTTCACTTTCATCAAGAGGCTTTTTAGTTCCTCTTCACGTTCTGCCATAAGGGTGGTGTCATCTGCATATCTGAGGTTATAGGTGGTCTCCAAACAATGATGAAGACCTTCCCTGACATATTCCTGGCACCCATGAGAATAGTTACCCATTCATAAATCTTGACTTAGGAATGTTCTTCCCATTTCTAAGCATATACTCCCATACGCTAGGTTAACTATAAATTTGTCCCAACAGCCACTCGGTAATGCAGAATGCAGCTACAGATGTTTCCAAGTCGTTGTTCGCCTGGAACTCCCACCCTGGGAATAAGTCACCATATAATAAGCCGATCCATTGATTAAATGGCACTGTTTGCCTTGGTTTTTGGTCTCAAGGTGCCTTCTCATTTTGAGAGGTACTGTTTATTTGCTCCATCTTCCAACATGACATGATAAAGGCATGTATATAGTGAACACAACATGCACTTAAGTTTATAAAACAAGCACAGCTTAAAAGAAAAATTAACAAAACAAAGACAATTAAGTCAGTGGAAAGAAAGGAAGTTTTAAAAAAGATAAGTATTTTCACACCCTTCATAAGACAAGTCGTAGGAGAAAAAGATGACCCAGCTTACCTTTTGATTTCTCCTGAAGTGGTGTCACAGTGCATGTGGGCTTAGTCTTCTTTAACCTAAAATTATATGTTATCATAAATTCACTTTACATAAATCCAGGGTACATTAATTTTTTAAAATACATTGAGACAAGAAGCTTGCTTTCAGTGAAATTCACTTGCTGAAGATCATCATATAAAATTAAATAAACATTTAAAGGAAGGAAACTCCTCCCATCACAAATAACCCCATCAGAAGCAGACATGAACCAACTCAGTATCTCGGTTTTTGCTAATAAATTTTACCAATGGGTGAGTGCTATGTCATCCTTTTCCCACCTTTATCTGAACTTATCACTAATCATGATTCAGGGAATTCTAGAGGAAGGGACTTAAGATTAATTAGCATAATATTTAGACATGCCAGATACCAGTTCAGTTCAATTCAGTTGAGTCTTTGAGACCCCATGGACTGCAGCATGTCAGGCTTCCCTGTCCATCATCAACTCCTGGAGCTTGCTCAAACTCATGTCCATCGAGTGGTGATGCCATCCAACCATCTCATCCTCTGTCATCCCCTCCTCCTCCTGCCTTCAATCTTTCCCACATCAGGGTCTTTTCCCATGAGTCAGTTCTTCATATCAGGTGGTCAAAGGATTGGAGCTTCAGCTCCAGCATCAGTTCTTCCAATGAATATTCAGGACTGATTTCCTTTAGGATGGACTGGTTGGATCTCCTTGCAGTCCAAGGGACTCTCAAAAGTCTTCTCCATCACCACAGTTCAAAAGCATCAGTTCTTCAGCCCTCAGCTTACTTCATGGTCCAACTCTCACATCCACACATGATTACTGGAAAAACCACAGCTTTGACTAGACAGACCTTGGTCAGCAAAGTAATATGCTTTTTAATATGCTGTCTAGGTTGATCATAGCTTTTCTTCCAAGGAGTAAGCGTCTTTTAATTACATGGCTGCAGTCACCATTTGCAGTGATTTTGGATCCCAAGAAAATAAAGTCTCTCACTGTTTCCATTGTTTCCCCATCTATTTGCCATGAAGTGACGGGACTGGATGCCATGTTTTTTGAATGTAGAGTTTTAAGCCAGCCTTTTCACTGTTTTTAAGCCAGATACCAACTATCAGTTATTTGTGCTCATTTTACCTATTAATTACCACAATCAGAATTTTGTCATAATCAACTCTTGTTCCTATGAATAAACCTAGATAATGAGTAAGTTATTAGAGGAAATACATAATGATCAAATTGGCTCTAGGTAATCTAACCCATAAGCATTCCAAATTTCTTGTAAGTACACTAAACTTACAAAACAGCTATAACTTTTTTTCCCCTCTATCCAATCAAAACATATATTCATTCTTAATCCATGTAATACACTAAACAAGGTCAGCTTCCATGGCTGCTTGGAGGTATCATAGCAACTTATTACCATGGCAACAGCACCCCTCCTAGACATCAAATATGGGTACAGTTGAGATAAGTATACCTAGTATTTACACTGAGGTTGGAACTCAAGACCAGCCTTACTGACTGCTATGTAATAAGCTTTTAGTGGTCCCTAAGGATACTCCTCAGATTCTCTTGCACCTACTGAGAGATAATTGAAATTCTATGATTAATCTTCTTAGTGTGAAGGGCTTTGTGCATGCCTGTGCTAAGTCGCTTCAGTTGTGTCTGACTCTTTGCAACCCTGTGGACTATAGCCCACAGGCTTCTCTATCCATGGAATTCTCCAGGCAAGAATACTGGAGTGGGTTGCCATGCCCTCCTCCAGGGGATCTTCCTGACCTAGGGATCGAACCTGCATCTCCTACATCTCCTGCCTTGGCAGATGGGTTCTTCACCACTAGAGTCACGTCCTCAAAAAACACAGAACATCCATTTTTAAAAAAACGGTATCCAATATCAGAACAAATATCTTGTGCTTGGCTGCATGGAACTTCTAAAGATAACACTGGTGAGTTGAGAGGTCATATTGTGTCAGTTTCATAATATTAATTTAATGGAATTAAACTCATAAATCATTGCTTCAGGTCTGCTAGTATGACAGCTGGTGGCAGTTTATCATATCATATGCAGAATAGTCAACTGTAACTTTTAAATGAACTTCACCTCTAGGACTATTTTCAATTACATTACCAAAATACATCACCTTGCAATTCACTGAAAAATTTTATCATTAAATAAACTTAAAAACACATTAAACTTTTATCAGAGTATAAAATCAAATATCCATATATACAGAGTTTTGTTTTTTTTTTAAGGGTATGGGATTATATACAAGACAGATAAAAATGAGTACTTTCCTGCTTTGCCAAGACTGTCCTTTCACAGGGCGTTGTGCAATATGTAGAGGAGAATAAAATACTTGTAGGCAACTTGATATGTTCTCAGTAGAATGGCTAAAATAAAGACACAGGAAAAAGAAATAATATTTACGTCCACCAAGCACTTCGTAAACAGCATGGTTCTTAGCCACTACTCTTCCGTTCTGTGTCTGAAAAACACTTGTCATAACATGAATATAATAAATTCAAATTATTCTTCATTAAAGTAAGTAAATTCACACTCAAGTTAATGTAAAATATTAAGAAATCATTTCACATACAGCCTAATTGTAAATGAAAAAAATAATGAACTGAAATCCGATGAAAAAGGTAGGAAGCCAAATGAAGACTTAAAATCTAAAGATCAAATGGGTTAATTCAGGAGATGCTTTCTGGGTTTGCAGTTTCTTTAAGATGGTCATATGATTGAAAGAAGACTGGTCTGTACTGAGACAAGGCCAAGGCCATAGGCAGCCTTACACACTTTTACTCAAAGGGTGAGCTGAGTGTCAGGGAAACAGATATCTTGATAATAAAAGAAACTCACTGTCCCTAAGTAGCTTTCACATGCATGTTTCCAATGGTCTCTCTTCTTTCTACATCCCTGCCACCCATCCTCTTTAACTGCTACCATCTGCTCCACTAGCAACTCACTGTCTCTCTTCTACCATCTCTGCTTCTGCATATGTTCAGTTGCTAAGTTGCATTCAACTCTTGGTGACCCCACAGACTACAGCATGCCAGGCTTCCCTGTCGTTCACTATCTGCCTTATTTCATTATAATCTCACTTCAGAAAGAATGATTTGGGTTTTTATATTTTATAGCTTGACAGTCTGTCCTCGGATGATATTAAAAACAATGGCAAAAGCTTTATGTGTGTTATTGTTCATTTATGGTGTCATTTACAAAGTGAAAAAAGTCAAAGCAATGACAGGAAAATTAAATAAAATTAAATAAACTATGAATCTAACAATGAAATATTTTATGTGGCCAGTAAGGACTGTTTGAAGATTATGTAGTAATACAGAAAAACTGTACACATGTAATATTAAGTAAAAAGGGTCAGAATAAAAAATTGGAATTATACTAAAATCACAACTCAAATAAAAATCCATGAAAATAGATGATGATAGAAGAGAAGCTCTAAGAATAAAAATGGGTATGTTAAAATGGGTAAGCTATCAAATAATTGTTTTTATTTTTTTCTCTAGATTTTCTACAAAATTCAAATTATTTTCATAAGTCAGATATAAACTATCTACAACTTTTCATCTTTAGTATATTCTAGTTCTTTATATTACAAAAATTTACTTCAAGAGTAATTAACAAGACCAATAACACTAGTTGAAAACTCAAGAGATATATATTCTAAAATTCCAATTATGTGTGTGCTATGTATAACTAAATGTCTTTAAAGCTCACTACAGCAGGAGAAAATATGAAAATCTGCATTTTCCACTAAAGAGAGTAACTGGCAAGAAAGAATTATATTCATTAGCCAGAAAAACCTCTACATTCAGCAGTGGTACTACAAATAAATATTCAACAAAAAAAAATGCTTCATCTTTTTCAGGCTGGCAAAGTGAATGAGTACTACACATTTGACACATACTTCATGAAAAAATAAAAGCAGGAACCAAATGGGGTATGAGACTATCTTACTAATTTTTAGGTCCCTTTGGGAGAAAGAAGTTTTCTTTTAATGCTATCTGATTTGTAGAAGGAAAGGTATTCAAAATAAAGTTTTTAAATGCCAGAATTCAAAGTCAGTGGGACTTCTCTGGTTGACAAACTCATTTCATCTGATAGCAATACAAGGTCTTCATTAGACTGAATTCTCACTCAGAATTTCCTCTCACACCACTTCAATCAAACTAGAAATAAAACAAGGTTCTCTATTCAGGGTACAGAAGCCAGTTCCTATTGTAGAGATCTTGTTTATTTATATTGCTAAAACTTTCAGTATTCTCATGAGCAATCTATGCTAGAGCAATATAAGTTAGTTCTTAAACTCTTTCTGGCAATGTTACTTGAAAACAGAAAAAAGTACCTACTCGTCAAACTGAATAAAATTGCTAATTGAGATTTTAAAAAATTAAATCCTTTATGCAAAAAAAAAAAAAAGTTGGCAAGAGTTAGATTCACTAGCCAGAAAAATCTCTATATTCAGTAGTGTTACTTCAAATAAATAGTCAACAAAAGAAAATCAAGTAGAAATGACCTACCTGACAGGAGGCACCTCAGTATCAGCATGCAGGAGTCTTCTATGAAACTCTAGTGGAGTGGAACTTACGCTCTTTTGGCAATTTTGCAATCCTGGTAAATATGGCATTTTGACACATTCTTTGAATTCTTCTAGACCAAATGCTGCAGTGTATTCTAATTTAAAATAGTATTATAACCATCTGTATTATTTCTTGATTAAATGTATATAACTTCTTTTACTATAAATGAAAGTGCATAATACATACACTAAATCAGTCATTAAGAAAATAAAATTAAGCTACTGTAATTGAGCTAACATCTTTCCCAAGAGAATATCTTTCAATTCCTAGGATAGGGACAGTACAGAAGAGCTCATTATGGGGCTAAATACTAGAAGAAGGAAGGAGAGCTTCACAGATCTCCCAGACTCATCACTGTCCTCTGCCTTTATTATTTGGGTCAACCAGAATTCCCAGAACATTATACCTTCACATGGAAAAATAGCTTATTCTCCAAAGAAGACCTACAGATGGCCATCAAACACATGAGGAGATGCTCAACACCATCAATTATCAGAGAAATACAAATCAAAACCACAATGAGGAATCACCTCACAGCAGTCAGAAGGCCATCAAAAAATCTACAAACAAAAAGTGCTGGAGAAGTCATCGAGCAAAGGGAACTCTCTTACACTGTTAGTGAGAATATAAACTGATACAGCCTCTATGGAAAATAGTATGGAGCTTCCTTAAAAAACTTAAAAAAAGACCCAGCAATCCCCCTACTGGGCACATAACCAGAGAAAATCATAATTCAATAAGATACATGAACCCCAATATTCATAGCGGTATATAGTCAGGACATTAAAGCAACCTAAATGTCCATCAACAGCGGGATGTTTAAAGATGTAGTATGTGTATACAGTGGAATATTACTCAGCCATAAAAAGGAACAAAACAGTCATTTGTAGAGATGTGGATGGACCTAGAGACTCTATACAGAGTGAAGTCAGAAGGAGAAAAATATCATATATTGACACATATATGTGGAATCTAGAAAAGTGGTATAGATGATCTTATTTGCAAAACAGAGACACAGACACAGAGAACAAATATATGGATACCAAGGGAGAACATGGGGGTGGGAGCAGTTGGGATATTGGGATTGACACATATGCACTATTGATCCTATGTATAGAATGAACAACTAATGAAAACATACTGCATAGCACAGGGAACTCTACTTAATGCACTGTGGTGACTGGAATGGGAAGGATGTCCAAAAGGGAGGAGATGTATGGATATGTATAGCTGATTCCTTTTGCTGTACAGTAGAAAATAACACAAAATTATAAAACAAATTAATTTAAATTTATGAAATTATTAAATTTATTCATTTAATAAAAATTAGTTTTAAAAGAATTTAAAAGTACTTTCAAGAGTCTTTTAATATCTGCTACTTTAAATCTTTCTGCCTTCCTATTTTTGTGTGATAATCAAGAGGCACAAATATAGGATTATCTGAGCTAGCAATGAGAGAGAAAAGAATTCCCTTTCAGGTACTGATTTTAATTTTCTCTCTGCAAAATTCCACACCAAACCTATAAAGAGCGACATCTGAAGTATCAAGACGGCTGCTTCTACTGACCTCATGCATCACTGGTAAAACAGGTTGTCAAAATGTTAACAACAGCAAAGTTCAAAATGATGACAGTGAGTGGAAAAAGCAGATTAAGAGATTAAAGGTTTGGATGACTTTTAAAAATAGAGAATTATTTTTTAAGCTTTCTCTACTAAGTAAATCTAGCACAGAAATAGAAATAGTATTTAATGGGACTGGAGTTATATGCTTAAAATGCCATTTTGCAATCTTTGATTTTTTTCTTTTGGAAAAAAAATAGTTTCTCTTCATCAAAAATCGTAGAGTTTTTTTTTCAGCAATTAGATGTGGAGGTAGGAGAACAGACAAACTGGTGTCTTCTGAGTACCTTTACTGGGACACTAGAGGCAACACTGACAACATAGCAACACACAAAAAACGTCTGAATTTTGCTGTTTTCAAGAATTATATCTCCATTAAGAAAGGGGAAGGCAGAATTCAGGATAAATAGGAATACAATTATATTTGAAATTAAGGGGGAAGCTTTACATTCGTATACAGGTTGAAAGTTCTCAGTTTAGTCTTTAGTGAGCAACTATAAGATATAAGATACTTTCCATATCACTCACTCAAAAAGTAAAATTTTGGTTAGAATTATTAATACAAAAAGTTTCTGCTAAAATTTTGGGTTTCTTAAAATATAAAAAACCACATGAGGTATTTAAAAATAAACACTACTTATAAAAAGAAGTATGATCCAACAGAGATAGTACTACACTAATAACCAAGCTTAGGTCTTCAGAATGTTTCTATCGTGATTTTCAGAAATACCTTCAGTAAATTATTTCTAATCTGCTTCCATTTCTCTTTTCCATAAGCCTAAGGTATTATCCTTCTTATGTAAATGTTACAAAAATAATTTAACGTCTGTTGACTGCTTAAAAAGGTATATGTAAATTCGAGGCACAACTTCTATACTTTATTAAGTAAAATAAGTAAATATGGAAGTTACCTTTCCTCATCTTTTGTGTTTCTAACACTGCTTTCCTCCAACTACTCTCAAAAAGAAAACAACCATCAAGGGTATTTCTGGTGACATTAGGAGGCTCAAATTTGATTTCAGGAGACAGCACTGGCATTACTTCTTCTTTCAACAGTGCTGATGAAAGTGAGATACTGCATCAGATTCACAATACAAAATACAAAAGAAAAAAAAAGGAATCAGAGATATACATTTTTAAAATTTGTTTTCCATCATATAAAGTAAATATTAATATAGATTTAAATGAAAAGTTTACTTATAACATGTAAATACAGATCCTTGGGATTTTAAAGCAAGAGGCCTTCAAGAATATAGCTAAAATAAGTTGTAAGGCTTTTTCCTTCTAAATATTTTAATGAGTTCTTTCAAATTCAAGGTTATAGGCATTTGGCAACATAAACAGTTTAAAATCCAACAGCAAGTGTGTGCTGTCACTCAGTCGTGCCCAACTCTTTGTGACCCCATGGACTGTAGCCCACCAGGCTCCTTTGTCCATAGAAATCTCCCAGCAAGAGGACTGAAGTGGGTTGCCATTTCCTTCTCCATCAACAGCAAGTAATAATCTACAAGACAATGTAATATTTAGGATTTCTTCAAAAATATTACCAGTATGCACCATGACCAAATGCAGTTTGTCTCTGAGATGCAAGGACGATTTGATATACCAAAATTGACTAATGATATATCACATTACAAAATGAGAGATTTTTTTTAAAGATTACACGATCATCTCAGTTGATGCATGAAAACTTTTGATAAAATTCAACATCTTTTCATGATAAAAACTTTGAACAAACTAGAAACTGAGAGAAATTATCTCAACATTAAAAAAGGCTATACATAAAAAGCCCATAGTTAACATCATAATCAAAGGTAAAAATTGAAAGCTTTCCTCTAAGATCAGGAACAAGGTAGTGATGCCCAGTCTCACAACTTCCATTTATCATGGTACTGGCAGTCCTAGCCTTAGCAATTAGAAAGAAAAGGCATCCAGATTTGAAAGAAAAAAGTAAAACTGCCCCTGTTTTCAGATGGCATGATCATATACAACTCTGAAGACTCTACCAGAAAAAAAAACAAACAAGCTTAGAACTAACAAAGGAATTCAGGAACGTTGCAGGATACGAAACCAAGAAACAAAAATCATTTGCATTTCTATATACTAACAACAAACTATCTGCAGATTCAATGCAACCCTTATCAAAATTCCAATGTAAAACAATTCAAAACTGTAGTAAAAACAATTCAAAAATTCATATGGATTGTAAATCAGTGAGGTTCGAACACTCACATCATTCACAAAAATAAACCAAATATGGCTTAAAGACTTAAATATAAGACATGACACTGTAAAATTCCGAAAAGAGAATGTAGACAAATCATTCTCTGACATAACCTGTAGCAATGTGTAAGTCGGTCTCCCAAGGTAAGAGAAACAAAAGCAAAAGTAAACAAATGGGACCTAATCAAACTTATAAGCTTTTATACAGCAAGGAAACCACAAACAAAATGAAAAGGTAATCCATGGACTGGGAGAAAATATTTGCAAATGATGCAACTGACAGGGCTTAATTTCCAAAATATACAAACAACTTATACAAGTCAATATCAACAAGACAAACAATCCAATTATAAAATGGGAAGAAGACTTAAGCATGCGTTTTTCCAAAGATGACATGCAAGTGGGCAAAATGCATATGAAAAGATGCCCAGTATCTCTAATTATTCAGTTCAGTTCAGTTCAGTCATTCAGCCGTGTCCGACTCTTTGCGACCCCATGAATCACAGCATGCCAGGCCTCCCTGTCCATCACCAACTCCCGGAGTTCACTCAGACTCACGGCCATCGAGTCAGTGATGCCATCCAGCTATCTCATCCTCTGTCATCCCGTTCTCCTCCTGCCCCCAATCCCTCCCAGCATCAGGGTCTTTTCCAATGAGTCAACTCTTCGCATGAGGTGGCCAAAGTACTGGAGTTTCAGCTTTAGCATCATTCCTTCCAAAGAAATCCCAGGGCTGATCTCCTTCAGAATGGACTGGTTGGATCTCCTTGCAGTCCAAGGGACTCTCAAGAGTCTTCTCCAGCACCACAGTTCAAAAGCATCAATTCTTTGGGGCTCAGCCTTCTTCACAGTCCAACTCTCACATCCCTACATGACTACTGAAAAAACCATAGCCTTGACTAGACGGACCTTAGTCGGCAAAGCAATGTCTCTGCTTTTGAATATGCTATCTAGGTTGGTCATAACTTTTCTTCCAAGGAGTAAGCGTCTTTTAATTTCATGGCTGCAATCACCATCTGCAGTGATTCTGGAGCCCCAAAATCACTTTCCACTGTTTCCCCATCTATTTCCAGTGAAGTGATGGGACCGGATGCCATGATCTTCCTTTTCTGAATGTTGAGCTTTAAGCCAACTTTTTCACTCTCCTCTTTCACTTTCATCAAGAGGCTTTTTAGTTCCTCTTCACTCTCTGCCATAAGGGTGGTGTCATCTGCATATCTGAGGTTATTGATATTTCTCCCGGCAATCTTGATTCCAGCTTGTGCTTCTTCCAGTCCAGCGTTTCTCATGATGTACTCTGCATAGAAGTTAAATAAGCAGGGTGACAATATACAGCCTTGATGTACTTCTTTTCCTATTTGGAACCAGTCTGTTGTTCCATGTCCAGTTCTAACTGTTGCTTCCTGACCTGGATACAGATTTCTCAAGAGGCAGGTCAGGTGGTCTGGTATTCCATCTCTCTCAGAATTTTCCACAGTTTATTGTGAAGTATCACCTCACACCGGTCAGAGTGGCCATCATCAAAAAGTCTACAAATAATAAATGTTGGAGAGGGTGTGGAAATAAGGGTACCCTCCGATACTGTTAGTGGGAATGTAAATTGGTACAGTCACTATGGAAGACAGTTATGCAGGCTCCTTAAAAAATTAAAAACAGAATTACCATGTGATCTAGCAATCTCACTCCTGGGCATATATCTGGAGAAAACTCTAATTCGAAAAGAAAACTCTAATTTGAAAAGAAAAGACCTCAGTGTTCACAGCAGCACCATTTACAACGGCAAAGACACAGAAGCAAACTAAACGTCCATTAACAAGAGGAATGGATAAATAAGTTGTGGAACATACATACAATGGAATACTATTTAATCATAAAAAAGAATGAAAGAATGCCATTTGCAGCAACATGGATAGACCTAGAGATTATCACACTAAGTGTTAAAGTAAGTCAAAGATAAATATTATGCAATATCACTGTATGTGGAATCTAAAAGAAAAGTATAGATGAACTTAGTTACAGAAAAGAAACAGACTCACAGACATAGAAAAAAAAAATTCATGGCTACCAAAGGGGAAAAAAGGGAGGGAAAAATTAGGAATATGGGATTAACACATGCACACTATCATATATAAAATAGATAAACAATAAGGATTTACTGTATAGTTCAGGGAACTATATTCAATATCTTAAATTAAACTGGAAAAGAACTGAAAAAAGATATATATATATATGTATAACTGAGTTACTTTGCTGAACACTTGAAACTAATATTATAAATCAACTATAGTTCAATTTAAATAAATAAAAATTAATATGGAACCACAAAGGACCCCAGATAACCAAAACAGTCTAGAAAAATAAGATATAAAATAATCCAGAAAAAGAAGATGAAAGTTGAAGACATCAAACTTCCTGATTTCAAAAGATGTCACAAAGCTGTAGTGTGTAAAATGAAGGAATAGGCACTGTGAGTAAACCTTAGCAGGCCTGCCACACTGGCTAAGGCAAAGTAACTATCTAAAAACGAGAACGTGTCATTACTTCCCTCCAAGTCTGATAATATAATGGGGCTTCCCTGGTAGCTCAGATGGTAAAGGACCTGTTTGCACTGTGTGAGACCAGGGTGCGATCCCTGGGTCAGGAAGATCCCCCGGAGAAGGAAATGGCTACCCACTCAAGTATTCTTCCCTGGAGAATCCCATGGACAGAGGAGCCTTGTGGGCTATAGTCCATGGGGTTGCAAAGAGCTGGACACGATGGGGGAACTAACATACACGCAAGTCTGATAATGTAACACAGGAACTATTCAGCAATGGTCCAGCAGAATATGAATAGTATACTGCTTTAATTCTCAAACAAGAATCTCAGTACAGACTACAGGAAGGTATTTTTACATATAGAAACAATTGATAGCTGCTATTATCATAATCATCATGATTATTATTATTATAGGCCAAGAACCAATTAATACCTGGAGTCCAGGAGGCACTGCTTGACTCAGTGACTCTTCCTCTTTACCCTTTTGGCTAAGAGTACAGTCTTAGACCTCTCCTGTTCTTATTCACACTGTCCCATTCTTGCCTTATGGTTTTCATCCCTTCATCTCTTTAAATACTATAAAATTTTTTCCAAGATGTGTATTATTTTCTGTTTTTCAGCACAGATCTGCCATTTGCTGCATCCACTGGGTCTCCTTCCTTGTGGTTCCATTTCCTTGTATGATTTATAACCTTTGACTGCAAGCTCATTTTTATTTTTTAAAAGTTTTGGGCTGCACTGGGCCTCCATTGTGGTATGTAGGTTTCTCTAGTTGTGGTTTGCAGGCTTAGCTGCCTGTGGGATCCTTGTTCCCCTACCAGGGATTGAACCCGAGTTTCCTGCATTGGAAGGTGGGATTCTGGTTTGTTTGTTTTGGCTGTGCTGGGTCTTTGTAGCTGTGTGGGTTTTTCTCTAGTTGCAGCGAGCAGCAGTTACTCTCTAGTTGCGGTGCGTGGGCTGTTGTGGAGCATGGGCTTCAGAGCTGCCAGGCTTCAGCAGTTGTGGCCCCTGGGCTCGAGAGCACAGGTTCAATGTGGCACACTAGCTTAGTTGCTCCAGGGCATGTGGGATCTTCCCAGACCAGGGATTGAATACAAGTCTTCTGCATTGGCAGGCGACTCTTTACCACTGGGTTACCAGGGAAGCCCCTACAAGCTCATCTTTAGAGAGATTGCTATCTACAGGACACCAGTGCTCCCTGAGCTGTGGAAACCGCTACACATCTCTCCGTATGCTCTCAAATGGTCTCTGCCTGGCCCTGGGTTTCAGAGGTATCAGGTCAGTCAATACACCAATTTCTTCAACTGTGGTCCCTGAACCACGTGGTAATGTGACTGAACCATTTTGTGAGGAAGCTAAGTGACAGGGAGAGGCCACCATAGAAAGGTTCCATCTGATATCCACAGCTAAGGTCTCAGTCCACAGCCAGGATCAGCCACCAGATGGAGGAGTGAGCCTGCCTGCAGGTATTCCCAGACCTAAGCCTTCAAATCTTCCATCTGAGGCCCGAGACATGGCGAAGCAGAGGCACGCTGTTGCTGCCACATCCAAATTCCAGCACGGTCCCACAGCATCTGTGAGCTCAATAAAGGGCTGTTTTGTACCACTAAGTTTTGGAGAAGTTTGTGATGCAGTCATGGTAACTGGAACAGTACTCCTTTGTGACTCAGCTCCCAGCAGATGCTCAGCACTGCCTTCCTGTGTGAGCTTTCCTTCATTTCTGCCACCTGGGGATTTCCTCCTCTTGGTTCCTAGCTCAGCCACACGCCCATAAATTATCTTAATACACTTTACCCTGCATTTGAAATACAGGGAAGCCAAGTGGAGCCTCTTCCATGTCAGCTTCCTCTGCCACACTGGCCAGAAGTTCCCAGAAAAATGTTTCAAACAATGACATGAAGAACTGAAGAATTTAATTTCTTTTGTATGTAAAGATACTTAAAAGTCAATAGGCAAGTGAAGCCCAAGACAGTGTGTTTATTAAAAAACAGATAACTCGCTACAGGGGAAAAAAAACCCCACACATGGCCAATAAAGGTTTGACCTCACTAATATTCAAACAAAAGCCAAATAACATAATGAGCTATGACTTCTGTCCTGAAAATAGTAAAGACTTTTTTCTCTACTACTAAGACAGTGTAAGATGGGATCCAAGGAAGCGGGTACTCTCATAAGATTTCACTGGAAATGTTAGCATGATGTATCCAGAGAGCAACCTAACAATACTTATGTCTTTATAATTTTATATATTTGGGGCTTCCCAAGAGCCTCAAATGGTAAAGAATCTGCCTGCAATTCTTCGAGACCAGGTTCGATCCCTGGGTTGGAAGATACCCCTGGAGTAGGAAATGCAACCCACTCCAGTATTCTTGCCTGGAGAATCCCATGGACAGAGGAGCCTGGCGGGCTACAGTCCATAGGGTCAATTTTTTTTTTTTTTAATATACTTTGGACCCAGAAATCCCACTTCCAGTTTATCCTAAAGGAATGATCAATGATGCATCCAAATATTTACATTCAAGGATGTCAAATCCTACAATTTTTATAACAGAAAAGCAAAAAGACTGAAAACAGCCCAACATCAAAGAGCAGATGGTAATATTACTTTTTAGCTTTGATTAAACCAAAATAATCAAATGAACATAATGAAAGGCAAGTTGTGGATTCATTGAGAAAGCTAGTTGTTAATGCATCCACAATGCCAGTCATTGTGTTAGGACTTGAAATACAAAAATGAATATGATGCAAAAGCGTACACTCTACTCAGGGGAACAGTAAATGAACGATTACAGTTCATTATGATACACACTGATGATAAATCTGTGCTTAGATTTTGTGGGACAACAGAGCTTTTGCTGACCTAACCAAATTAGGGCAGTAGCAGAGTTCTCCTTTGTTTTTTAAATTATTTATTTATTGTTGGCTGTGCTGGGTCTTCCTTGTTGTGCGGGCTTTCTCTAGTTGTGGGGAGTGGGGGCTGCTCTCTAGTTCCAGCTCACAGGCTTCTCTGTAGCGGCTTCTTGTCGCAGAGCACGGGCTCTGGGGCACGTGGGCCCAGCAGTTTCAGCGCAGGGGCTTAGTTGTTCCGCTGCATGTGGGATCTTCTCAGACCAGGGATTGAACCTGTGTCTCCTTATTTGGCAAGCAGATTCTTTACCACTGAACCAGCAGGGAAGCCCAAGTTTTGTTTTGTTTTTGAGCAAGGTATCTGCAAGCAAAGCCCTACAGATTTTGATAAATAGAAATGAACTGTGGCAGAGAAGGCTGGGTGCCCCAAGTTCTTTTTTCCTCTGGAGAATAGAGTTGTTCCTAGAAAGTGGCCACCTACCCTTGATTAGAATCCAGGTGAATGCAATGTGTAGCACTTTCTACAAGAAGCTTACAGGAAGCAGGCTTTCCTTTTTTTTTTTTTTTTTGAAGCCATTCAGCTTGTGGGGTTTTAGTTCCCTGATCAGGGACCGAACCCAAGCCCTCTGCAGTCAAGAGTGCAGCGCCCTAACCACTAGACCACCAGGGAATTCCCCGGGGGTCTGCTTCCTCCAAACTTTCTCCTTTCCCTCCCATAGGCTGCACTTAAACCAACAGTGAAGCTAATGAATGGAAAAGCCTTGATCCTAGTACCAATAGGATAAAAGCTGCCTGCTGATCAGGAACATCTGCCTTGGAACTGTCCTGTAAGAAATGAATTTCTACATTATATCAAAAATGTTTGGGACTATTTGTCATTATAGCTAGCAATACCCTAATACATAGGGCTTCTCTGGTGGCTCAGATGGATCTGCCTGCAATACAGGAGACATAAGAGACTTGGGTTAGATCCCTAGGTTGGGAAGATCCCCTGGAGGAAGGCATGGCAACCCAATCCAGTATTCTTGCCTGGAGAATCTCACAGACAGAGGAACCTGGCGAGCTATATAGTCCATGTGGTCGAAAAGAGTCAGACAGGACTGAAGTGTCTTAGCACTCACACAAATGCCTGTGATCTTTTATTCCCAAGGGTGAATATATTAACTCTCAAACATGTTCATTAAGCATATACTATCTGCAAGTCTATGCATGACAAAAGCGCTACGTGCATGACAAATGCAAAGGTGAACTAGAGATTCTGCCTTCACAGAATTTCCAGCGCAGAAAGGAAGACAGTAGCCACGCACACAGCTAGCTATAAGGCAAGGTGCCACATTATGGTCTTAGGGGAGCTAGACAGATAGATATACATTATCTCACATTAGAAGAGTTCAAAGCAGGGAGATATAATTTTCATGAGGGGGTTCACAAAATACTTGAAATAAACTGGAAAATGACATTTAGATAGAATTTAGATCAGCTGAAATGCAGGTAGAGGCCCTGCTGGGGAAGATGTGAAAGGAGGGAGACTTCTTCGCAGTTTGTTAATTAAGACTTCACCTTCTAATGCAAGGGGTGACGGTTCAATTGGGAGTTAACATCTGATATGCCTCATGGACATAAACATCAAAACATTTAAAAAAAAAAAAGAAAAAGTAATATTGTAACAAATTTAATACATACTTTAAAAATGGTCCACATTAAAAAAAAAAAAAAAAAGATGTGAATAGAGCCCTAAAATTGAGGGCTATAGGTTTGGTTTGGAGATGAAGTTCTGCTTTGTTTTTTAATATGTACTTGTCTGGTTGCACCGGGTCTTGGTTGCAGCACGTGGGGTCTTCGATCTTGGTTGCAGCATGAGGGATTTAGTTCCCTGACCAGGGAACAAACCTGGGCCCTCTGCATTGAGAGGGCGGACTGTAGCCACTGGACTACCATAAGTCCTGGAGATGAAGTTTTTAAGAATTATTTATTTACTGGTGAGAATTGAGAACAAGATTGGACTAGATTTGCAGTGGAGATTTTCGAGGGAGAAGAAAGCCAGACTCCCTTAAATATATGATGGGTAGGAAGATAAAGAGAACGCAGAAAAGTGACTAGAGAGGGAAATAATCCAGGGGAAACCAGAATCGTGCAAAAAAACTGGATCATGTCCAATCCTACAAGAGTTAGTAGAGCAAGAAACTACATACTAATAATACTGCAACACCAAACACATAATCTCACTGCATCCTCAAACCACCCAATGAAACACAGTTCCCTGTCAACTACTGACCAGGCATTCAGACCCAACAAAGACCACAAGCATTGCAGTTAAATGAACCTGTATTCTAATCTTGGCTCTGCTTTTTAAAAGCTGCATAATAATCATGGGGTCATGGAAAAATTAATAGTGCCTCTGACTCTCACAGTTAGTGAAGATTAAATTTTTAAATGCATGCCAAGTGCTCAGCACCATGCTGGACATGTAATAAACACTCAATAAGTGGGAGCTATTGTTTTTTAAATACTAATAAACACAGGTTTTTGTTTTTTTTTTTTTTCACCACAGCCTGTTTATGAAAATGTAAATCAGTAAAGACATTTTGGAAAGCTAGATTCCACCAACATCTTTTTAATTACATTTAACCCAGCAATTCTGCTTCAAGGAATCCACTTTATGAAACTGTTCCCATGTGTAAGAGTGTTCACTATTGCATTGTTTGTGATAAAGAAAAACTGGAACCAAACTTAAGGATGTTTACATAAACTATGACATATCTATACCATATGATCATACTTCTATATGACACATCTATGAAACATTCAATGAAGCTCTAAGTAAATTGATCTGAGGGGCTTCCCAGGCGGTGCCAGTGGTAAAGAATCCACCTGCCAATACAGAAGATGTAAGAGGCGTAATGTGGGTTTGATCCCTGGGTCAGGAAGATCCCCTGGAGGAGGGCATGGCAACCCACTCTAGTATTCTTGCTTGGAGAATCCCCATGGATAGAGGAGCCTGGTGGGCTAGAGACCATGGGGTTACAAAGAGTTGGACATGATGGAAGCAACAGAATGCACGCATGCTGATATGAAAGGTATTCTCCATACCTTCTTAAAAAGGTAATTTCTCAAAAGAATCCATATGATTTCATTAAACATTAAAAAACATACGTAAAAAGAATGAAAAAATAAATACTAAATTAACTATGAAGTGTTGGAAAGTAAAGGAGTAGAAACTAAGGGCTTTCACCTTTAAGTCTGTATACTTCTGTGCTGTTTGAATGAGAAGTACAACTGTATTATAACGCAATTTCAAAAATATAAGAATTTGAAAAAAAATGTCAGAAGTATTTTAGAAGAAATGCCATGTAATGTGAGATTTAAACTCACCATTAAAAATGTAGATGGGGTGAATTGTGGGATTAGGATTGATATACATACACTATTAATACTATATATGAAATAGATAACTAATAAGAACCTACTGTATAGCTCAGGGAACTCTACTCAATGCTCTGTAGTGACCTAAATGGGAAGGAAGTCCAAAAAACAGGGGGGAATATATGTATACTTATAGCTGATTCACTTTGCTGTACAGCTGAAACTAACACAACAAACACTGTAAGCAACTGTAGGCTCCTCTGTCCATGCGATTCTCCAGGCAAGAATACTGGAGTGGGTAGCCATTCGCTTCTCCAGGGTATTTTCCTGACCCAGGAATCAAACCTGGGTCTCCTGCATTGCAGGCAGATGCATTACTGTCTGATCCACCACAGAAGCCCAAATGATCCAACAAAAATTAATTTCAAAAACAATGTAGATAAAAAGTCAATAAAGATAACAAGCAGGGATTCTTGCACTTCAGAAAGTATAATACCCTGAGTGAGTGAAAGTTGCCCAGTCGTGTCCAGCTCTTTGCAACCCCATAGACTATACAGTTCATGGAATTCTCTAGGCCAGAATACTGGAGTGGGTTGCCTTTCCCTTTTCCAGAGGATGTGCCCAACCCAGGGATTGAACCCAGGTCTCCCACACTGCAGGCGGATTCTTTACCAGCTGAGCCACAAGGGAAGCCTGAAAATGGTTGCAAATTTTCATTTATCTATGGAGAAGCTCCACAGTTTCCATGTCTATGACCCTAGGAAGGTGTAGGATGAGATGATCAATACAATAGAACAGACTACCTGCATCGCACAAATCTTTTCTAGCATTTTTAATCTCTCGAAGAAAAAAGTAATAAATACACAAATTACACAGGTAAATCAAAAGTGGGAAAAGGGAAAATGGCAATGAAAAGAGGGCCAGAGCTATGTGACTAACACGGTCAGCATCCGAAGTGCTGCTGGGGAAGGGAAATGCCAAGGCAATCAAAGAAGAAAACAGAAACACATTCAACCTCCTCTTCAGTTTAAGCCCTAGGAGGGTCGGAGGGCAAACCCGTAAGGGTGTGTCCACTCAAGGGGCCACTGAGTGTGCTGGCCCAGTAAGCCTCGATGCTGCAGGCAGGCCTCTTCGCCCGATCTTGCTCGCACGTCTCTGCACCGGTCCCGCCCGCAGCCTCAACCCCGGTCCCCGGCCAGCCCCTTGCCAGGAGAATCAGGAGATGCTTGGGGCGATCCACGTGCGTCAGGAGACTGGTTCCCCTGGATGGGAGGGGGCCGGACCAGCTGACCTCAGCGATCCAGCTCCCTTGCAGGACTAACTCTAGGCCCCCCTCTACCCCCGGGACGTCCCTGGTGGGGGCTCCCCGGCACCAGGACCGGTGGCACTCACTGTCCCCGCAGCTCGGCCGTGGACGAGAGGGGCTTCTTCGCCGGCCCGGCCCGCGGTTGCGGCGCCCAGGTCTGCGATTCCCGCAGCGGCTTCAGCGGGGGCAGCGAACCGCGCTGGAGCCAGCGGCGGCCCGGCGCCGAGCCGAACCCCCGGCCGGGATGGGCCGAGCTGCGGCGGCGGGGCGGGGCGGGCGGCCGCGCGCTCGCTCGGGCGCCGCTCTTGGGGCGAACATGCTCGGCGGCCGGCAGCCCGGCGACGCTCTGGAGGGCGGCGCGCCCGCCGCTCAGCCCCGCCCTGCTGGGCTCGGAGGCGGGTGATACGGCTGCCGCCCCGCCCGCCCGCTACGCGCGCCCGTTGCTAGGCGCCGGGAGCTTCCCGGCGGGCGGTCCCCTGAGGGCGTACCGCGGGGGTCAGGGTGCCGCGCCAGGATGGGGCATGGGCGGCGGGAAGCAGCCAGGACTTACTGGACAACTACTCTAGGGTGCCGCCGCCTGCGAGATCACGGCTGCAGGGGGTAGGGTGGGAGGAGGCTGCGGAAACGAGGCTCAGACCCGACAGCAGGTCAGTGCGGCATGAAGCTGGGGCCACGTACTATAGATGGAGTGGGTAGTAGGCACTTGCACAAGATTAGTGAGGTGAGGCTCTCTGGGTTGCATTTTAATATTCAAACTAACCAGGCTTTCCAGAGTACTGATGAGTCTAGACCAGCAGTACCTGACTAGTCAATCTCTGTTAAGTGACTCAGTCGTCCCGAGTTCCCGTTTCCCTCACCGTGCCCTCAAGAATTCTGCGTTCTACGCCTCCTTTGTCGAGGTTCTTCGGTAGAAGGTTCGGTGGGAAGCCTAGCAGCCTGACAGCCTGTATGCTCTTGCCGAGTTGTTGTAAGCCCTATTTCTTGACCTCTCCACTGGGGTTGCAAGTTTAGCCCTGGTAAAAGGACTGCGGATTCCACAAAATCCGAAGCGTTGAAACTGCTTTCAGCACACCACTTTTCCGTTTTCATTAAGCTCGATACTGATCTTTCCTAGCTCCTCTGATTAAGAAAACCAACTCACATTACACCTGGAACCTAAACCCTTCGTTGTGTGATCCCAGAGGTCAGGAAGGTTATTAGTCCATTGACTAAAATATGAGGTAATGACAAACCTAGACAGCATATTAA
Organism: Ovis aries; assembly: GCF_016772045.2. NCBI lineage: Eukaryota > Metazoa > Chordata > Mammalia > Artiodactyla > Bovidae > Ovis > Ovis aries. The sequence goes on from NC_056062.1 coordinate 49,580,345, forward strand.
AAAACAGAGACGTTACTTGGCCTACAAAGGTCTGTATAGTCAAAGCTATGATTTTTCCAGTAGTCATATACCGATGGGAGAGCTGGACAATAAAAAAGGCTGGGCGCTGAAAAATTGATGCGTTTGAACTGTAGTGCTGGAGAAAACTCTTCACAGTCCCTTGGACAGCAAGATCAAACCTGGCAATCCTAAAGGAAATCAACCCTGAATATTCATTGGATGCTGAAGCTGAAGCCAATACTTTGGCCGCCTGATGCTGGGAAAGAACAAAGGCAGAAGGGGACTAGAGGATGAGATGGTTGAAAGGCCTGATTGACTCAATGTGAGTTTGAGCAAACTCTCAGAGATGGTGAAGGACAGGGAAGCCTGGCATGCTGCAGTCCACGGAGTTGCAAAGTTGGACATAACTGAGCTACTGAACAAAAAAGTGGTATACTTAATAGGCTGCACATTAAAAATCATATGGCGACTTTGAAGGGAAAAACCCCTGGACCTACCTCTGAATCAATTAAGAATTCAGTTCTGGGGTTGCACTCAGACAGTGGAGAACCACCCACTCAGATGGTTAATATCATTAGTATCAGTGTATTAAATGTACACTAATACTTAATGTGTCAAATGCTTACTATTAAAAGGTATGTTTTGAGTCTGCTATTGTCCCCCCTCCCCCTTGGCTATCATCAAATGGCTACTTAAAAGGCTTGAGTCAATCTAAAAAGCAAAGCACCTGCAAGGCATCAGGCACTGTTCTAACTGCTAGAACAGAGAAGGTTAAGACTCAAACCTGATTTTACTCAAACATGGAAGTGGCTGGGTTAAGCAACAGGTAACAAGTAAATAGAAAATGTATTTCTGATAGTGACAGATGCTATGAAATACAAAAGAGTTTATATATGAACAGATGTGTCTGGTATCTTTTTCCAAAATGAAAAAGCAGCCAAGTATACAGATCTCGTGGCTGAATGTTCCAGACATAAGATTCCAAGTGCCAAGACTCTACATTAGAAGTTTATCATTTGAGGAACAAAAGAAAATATAGCTAAGTCATCAATTAAGGATCAAGGAGTATGTAAGTCACTCAGTTGTGTCCGACTCTGCGATTCCACCAGGCTCCTGTCCATGGGATTCTCCAGGCAAGAATACTGGAGTGGATTGCCATTCCCTTCTCCAGAGATCTCCCCGACCCAGGAATCGAAGCTCGGTCTCCCACATTACAGGCAGACTGAGCTATCAAGAGAAGCCTAAGGATCAAGAAGCCCTCTCAAACATCTCCCTGCCCTAATTTCTAGAACTTTCGAATAAGCTGCTTTATGTAGACTTTATAGATGTTATCTTTTATTAAGGGATTTGAGATCAGGAATTATCCTGGATATCCAGGTGGCCCTGCATTCATCACAAGAGTCCACAGAAGAGGGAGGCAGGAGGTTAAGGGCCAGAAATGACGGAAGCAGACTATACTTTGAAGATGGAAGAGCTCACAAGCCAAGAATTGTAAGCAGCTTCCAGAAATTGGAACAGATTCTCCCCTAGAGCCTTAAGGTGGTAGAAGGGGTGTTTACTTGATTTAGCCCAGTGAAACTGATTTTGAACTACTGACAATTTGTGCTTTAAGTCACTTAAGTTTGTGGTCATTTTTTATAGTAACAGAAAACAAGTACTTAGTGTAAACTACATCAGGCACTGTGTAGGAGTAAAAAAAAAAAAATGGCCCACCTTAAAAAGTTTACTGACTTAAAGGAGAGTAAGATTTTGGCTGGCTGTTAACAAACCTGTCAAGGAAAACAGCAGGGGCAGAAAGTTGTCAATCTTCCCCAGGAGGTGGTCTCCCAGGACACAAGAATCTGTCACATCTTGGGACATCCTTGTGTAGCCTTATCTCACCATCTTTAAGTCTATTTTGCCCATTAGACTAATACATGAAAGCAGAGCTATTTTCCTTTGTACATCCCTCTCAATGCTGAAGTTACACAGCAAATAGCATTCACTTAGCACTTTGGACCAGGTACTAACGACCTGTCATACTTTAATCTTCACCAAAATTCCTTTGTTCCTTCACCACTATTTCCTTTATTTTGCTAAGGAAGGAGAGATGAAGTAATTTAACGACTCAAACTATTAAGTGGAAAAGTTGCTCAGTGGTGTCTGACTCTTTGCACACTATGGACTTTACAGTCCATGGAATTCTCCAGGCCAGAATACTGGAGTAGGTAGCCTTTCCCTTCTCCAGGGATCTTCCCAACCCAGAAATCGAACCCAGGTCTCCCGCATTGCCAGCAGATTCTTTACCAGCTGAGCCACAAGGGAAGCCCAATTAAGTGGAAGCTGGATATGAATTCAAGCAGTTTGGCTCCAGAGCCAGCACTCTAAATCATCTTACCACAAAGAAACCCTCAAAGATAAGCCAAGACCAGGGTAACACTGCTAAAAGCCAGTGAGTGCAACAGACAGTTAAACTTTATGGCTAGGGTAGCCAGGATGACCTAATAATAAAGCTGGAGCTTTGAAGGCTACAACTGTAATGTCCTTCAGTTCAGTTGCTCAGTCGTGTCTTACTCTTTGCAACCCCATGAATCGCAGCATGCCAGGCCTCCCTGTCCATCACCATCTCCCGGAGTTCACGCAAACTGACGTCCATCGAGTCCGTGATGCCATCTAGCCATCTCATCCTGTTGTCCCCTTCTCCTCCTGCCCCCAATCCCTCCCAGCATCAGTCTTTCCCAATGAGTCAACTCTTCGCATGAGGTGGCCAAAGTACTGGAGTTTCAGCTTCAGCATCATTCCTTCTAAAGAACACCCAGGGCTGATGATCTCTAGAATGGACTGGTTGGATCTGCTTGCAGCCCAAGGGACTCTCAAGAGTCTTCTCCAACACCACAGTTCAAAAGCATCAATTCTTCGGCGCTCAACTTTCTTCACAGTCCAACTCTCGAATCCATACATGACTACTGGAAAAACCATAGCCTTGGAATGTCCTTACATGATATCAATCTTTGCATAAGTGGAACCTGGGTGCCCAGAGTTTCATCAGTGAGGCTGGTTAGCTTTCTGGTGATCTCTTATAGTAAGTGAAAGATCTGGGGTGAGTTTAAGTAAAATAAGGCATTAAGTTGCATTTTAGCAGGTTCTAAGAGTTCACAAAATATTCTCATGTGTTTTTAGTCCTTACACTCCTGTGAAGGCAGACGGTATCCTCCCCATTCTCATACATTTCCCTATTCTCTGGACCCATTTGGAAACTATGTGGAGAGTTGAATTTCTAGGATTGATTGTCTGCAGAAGACCTGTACAGCCCAAACAGTTTCTTTCCTCTCCATATATCTAGGATCTTCTTATCCTCACCAGCTTCAAAAACTTGGCTACTTTGGGAGATGAGTCAACATCCAAGGACTGTAACACGTGCCCCTCAGTGTTGATAGTGGGGGAAACTGGGTACTGGGCACAGGAAGATACATGGGAAATTTGCTGTGAACCTCAAACTGCTCTTAACGTTTTATAAGAGGCATTGTTGAAATACCATCCCACATATAATACCATTCCTGTTACTACTGCAAATCCTACATTGTTTCCCTCCACCCTCCCATGCCTAGTTAGCTGAACGCCACTGGAACCACCGTTACAGCAACCAGACGTTTTCTTCTGAGCCCCTTCAACCTTTCAGGATACTGGGATGGTTATCAAAGCAGTAAAATGAAACAGGTAATTTCAAAGCTTAAGACTTTTAGGCTACACCAAGAAATTAATGATTTTTAAACACAGAACCAACTGTTTACCAAGACATTAAATTTCCGGCAAAACACCTGATACTTATTATGTAACACTGGTTATAACAACGTTCTTAATTGCCTTCAAGGATTCATTGACTCTAAACTCACAGATAAACAGCTTTCAAGACCCAAGACTGTATTTAAATATACTTAACAACTTTCACATACTAAAAAGTAATGATTCTGGTACAATATTACCAAAATTCATACTGCATCATACCCTTGGCTCAATCAGTGAGGATAGTGAAACTTTTTACTTGTATGTATATTCCATGTTATGCAGGGAGTGTTATTTATAAATTACATCCACAGGCACATATTTTCTTTCTTGTTACAATACATAGAAATATTAAAAACTCACTAAAGTATGGGTAGAAGATGCAAAGCAAAAATAAGAGGAAATGCAAAGAAAATTGACATTAAGATTACCATTTTGTAAGCAAGTCAAGACCTGAGAAAATTGAATTTCTGCAACATTTTTAATCTGTAAACTGAACTTTTCATCATGCACAAAGGCCTATGAAATAGGCTTTCTTAGATTAGACCCAGTTTGGCCAACTGAAAATGGAAAATCAGGATGTTTTTTGTATAGGAAAATCTTCAATAAACCCAAGGAATGTTTTTCACAAGACACAGGCTGAACCCTAAGTTTTGCATCCAAGAGGCCAGGCGGTTGATTTGACTTTATCTTGTCGCACCAAGATTTGCAAAGGAAAGGTAAAAGTCAACCAAGACAGTACATTTCAATTTGTTTCAATTGTTTATTAACCAGAACACAAAAATAATCCTGGTAGATACCTGAAAGGAAGGAAAAAAACCCCATTAAACATAATAATTAAAAATTAACATATACCAGGAGTTATCAATACCAATTGTTCCCACTTTTAAGTAGGAAAAAAAAACCAGGCCTTTTCTTCTCTCCATATAGTCCTCAAAAGGGAAAACCAAATCAACTGTGATCATATTACATGGTTGATTTTCCCCCATTAAATGCCAACTCAGCAAAACCCTTATCAGCATTTAGATCAATTTACTCTAGCATTAAGTAAACTTTCTGGATGTAGTTGCTCACCTTAGTTCATCCTTCTAATAAGCCTGTTGATCTGGTCTTCCCTGTTGCCAGCATCTCCACCTTCTACAAAATGGGTGGTCTTTTTCTTCATTCCACCTCGTGGAGAAGACAATTTAAAGGGCCACAGGAAGTTGTTTGCTTCTTTGAAACGTTTTCCAACGGTATAGATCTCATGAATCAGATCCTCCATGCAGATGATTCCGTATTTCCCTGAATGTGTTCAAGATTATTTAAGGTTATTAAAATTGTTTATTTTGAGACTATTACATTTTAAGGCATTAAAGAGTATAGGCTGTAACAGAGTTAATGGTAAATCAAGAGTGAAATTAACAAGGAAATATGAGGCTTTACATACAAAGATACAGCTCAAGCCAGTGAAATCACACCTTCCATTTTTTCATAAACAGTATTGGGAATAGGGAAAGTTCTTAAACAGTAAGAATAGCCAGGCTATTCTCAAGACACCAAAAAACAGCTTGTCTGATACAATAAATTTTATAATAATTACCTTTCCCCAAAAAGGCAGAACCTACCAAGAGATCGAGCAATCAATGCATTGTCTGTCAGGGCAATTCGCTTTTTGTTGATTTTGCCATAACCACGCTTGTAGATCAATTCATTTACAGACTTCAGATTTGGGTATCTAAATACAAAAAGAAAAACAGGCATAAATGACCAAATAAGACTATCACTGTCAAAACCTCTATAATTCGTTTACCAAAAAAGAAGTCAAAGACACCTACCCCCATGCAATGTATGGCTCCACAATTCTCAGCATATTAATTGATGCCTTGTTGAGCTTCACAAAGGTGCCGTTGAAGATCTGCCGGAGGCGAAGGAGCTGCAGCACCTTTCGAACCTTTGGGCTCACACCGTTGATACTGCAAGGAGAAAACACAGAAAATTCCTTTAGCTTTCATCAAACCTTTTATAATAAAAAGACAGGGAACTAACATTTTGGGGCAACAAATCACACCCAAATAGGAATAATCTCCTGTTACAAGACCACTCTTTCCTTTAGTTATAGCTGTATTCCATCACCTGTCAACTTGCCTCCCCTGCAAGGAAACAGTCTTTTGGTATCTATTTTTCATATTCAAAAACTTCCCCAATGCTCTTATTACTTCCTTTTGTATAGATCTGTTTTAAGTCATTCTCCAGGACACTGAACTCAAGTGCTCAGAGAATGGACACACGCTTTGGGCACAGGGCTTATCACTAAAATACTCCCCCACCCCATTCCACTTACCATTCAAGTTTCTGTTCCAGTGTATGAGAACCAAGGTCCCCACAAAAGTGAAATTTTGCAGAGTGGAGTTTTCCCTTTAAAAATAAAATGCAATAAAAACTGAACTTACCCTCTGATCCTGATGACAAACGCCAATTTGGGTTCCGCGGGTACATAGAAGTTGCCGGCTTTTCGTGCCATCCTAGCCATTCGAATTTCAGTTCTGTACATCTGCCTGTATTCCTTGTGGTAATGCTTAGCTTTTTCATAGATAAGCTTCCTCCTTGCCTTTCGAAGCTGGAAAACCAACATTCTTCTTATTCATTTGCTTTTTGGCTCCCAAACACAATTAGCAATACCAGTTAACAGAATACTCTTCTCTTGAAACTTTCTCACCACATATATATGACCATTCCAAGAGAAAGACACCAATTTCATTAGAAAAGATCATTCTAAAAGTTAACCACACTGGTACAGTAGCTGAAATAAGCCTTGTTAAAAATATCCAACCGATTTTCAATCACAGGACCTCTTCTTTACTGGTGAGTCAAAAAGTTTACTTACCATCTTTTGGGCAAACTTCTTTCTCAGTCGCTTGATCTTAAGCTCTGCGAAATTCTTCCGCTTTTTCTTAAGGGTTTCTGGCACAGCAGGAACCTTCTTTTTCTTCTCTCTGACAACAGCAGACAGAAAAAGAGTTAAAAGGCCCGCAGCACTACATCACTCCCCATTCAGTACTGAGCATGCTCTCAACGTACCTTTAACTGTTCTAGTATGCTATGCCTGTGATCTTTATGTCTAACAAGGGCCACTGTCTTTAAAACGAGTCATAAAGACAATCAATTCACATTTAACCTACAATCAGTCCCGGGGTCCCCAAGACAACAAAAATAGCGACAGCCAAACACAGAGAGTCAAAGACTACTCCAAGACACTGACCCCTAGACTATTAGAGTGACTCGTAAACTACCAACCACCACCCCGATTCAAACCTCAAGTTCCACATGTTTAAGCAAAGGCCTGATACCAGGGACGCTTAGGGCAAAAGCCAGCTAAGGAAGAACCCAATTCGGAGGTTCTGACCCTCCCCCGTAGAACGAGGAACTGGATAACCCGCCAACCCCACATATATTCAGCTCTCACACCTTGTTCCCGGTACCTCCAAGACCTCCTCCCTAAGGCCTCCTGAATCCCATCTTAGCCTAAGACCACCAGTAGTGTCACAGCGCGTCACAAACACACAGATATGTTGTCAAAGATACAAGCTACAGACGGATAGAGGGAGACAGGGACTGGAGGGCTCTGGTTTCGGGGATGGAGGAGGATACTCGAGACGACGAGGAGAAACTTACTCTGCACCCTCCATGGTTCCAGCCGGGAAAGAGGAAGTTGGCGCATGCGCGCTGTCCACTTAAAGACGGCGAGGATGAAGCCCCACGACTCATAGGTGTCTCGAGATAAGCCAGAAAAGAACTCGGAACTAAGAACTCGACTCGCAGACGCAGAGCCAAGAATGCCTGACTCAGCCTCTTTAAGATCAAGTTTCGGGTAAAATATGTATGGGGAAAATGAATACATTGGCTAGACTCTAATCGATACGATGAGAGCAAAGCGTGCCGATTCCTTGACTATTCGGGGTCCTAATCTTTAGGCTGCGTCGACAGGATATGGCTCGAATTCTACCCAGTAATATATGCAAACGACACGCCGGCGGGGCGCGAACTACAAATCCCGGCATGCATCACGTTCACGGCCCGCCCGCCGAAAGGGCAACGCCGGTCCGTGTCTGAAGGGAAGCGCGGCGGTGGTGGTGCCAGCAGGGTAAATGGGGAGCCTCTTGGCCTTCGACCCAAAGGGCCAGCTACGATTCTAGGCTGCTCTCGGCTTTTGGCCGCCTTCCCGGCCCTTCGCTAACACCAGCAGCCGACCGGCACGCCCGTTGCCGCGCTGCCGAGGTCCTTGTCTTCGTTCCTTCAGACTGCAGGGCTGTCTTCCGCAGCGCCTGATCGCCGGCGGAGCCGTCCAGAACTCCTGGGTTAACGAAAGTGACTTAGACGGGTGAAAAGCGAGGACCAGACGGCCGGAGGAGGACAGCCCGGGCACTGCCGACTGTCCGGCCTGGCGGGCGGAGGTCGGGACGCCCCAAGGCGGGGTGGGGGTGGGGGCGTGAACCGCGATGGGAGGTGCAAGGAGGGCTGGAGGCTGCGGCCACGGCCGTGTGAGAGGGGCTGCCCCGCCGCTGCTCGGCGGACGGCGGGCGGGCGGGGGGCTGGGCCGGGGGCGGGGTGCGCCCGGGGGGCGGGGAGGGCTGAGCTGGGGGAGGGCCGATGCCGCCGCCGGCTCTTCCCGGTCGCGGGTTATATATCGCGGAGCGTGGAGCCCGCTCAGCGGCGGCTGGCGGCTCAGCTACTCGCCAGTGGCGCTGCGCTGCGGAACCCGGTGCCCGAGTGACAGCCGCGGGGGGGCGCAGGGCCAGGGTCCACGAGACCGCGAAGGCAGCCGCAAGCCGTGGGGGAGCGCTCGCCGGCGCCGATCGAGTCCCCTCTTCCCGGCGCTCCCGCTGCCCCGCACCCGACTCTCCCATCCTCTCGCAACTTGGGTCAAGTTGACAACTCCCGCGGCGGCCGGCCGACCCGTGCCGTCTCCGCCACGCGCCCCTCGCCCGGAGTGAGAGGGAGCCGCGGCGGCGCCTTGGCCATGAGAGCCGCGCGCGCTGCCTAACTCGCGGCTGTCACCGCCGCTGCAGCGGGACCGGCCGGCGGGGCGGGCGCTCCGGGACCGGCGGGCAGCAGCCGGCAGGAGGCGCCGAGCCGGGCACAGCCTGGGGCCACCGCGCCGAGCCCGGGCGGGAGTGGCCCCGCGCGAGCCGGGAGCGGCGCCGCGCACTCCAGCCCGGCGGGCACCTCGAGGGCGGGCGCGGGGCGCAGCCTTCGGGTCCCAGCAGCTCTGACCAGCGCCCCCGGGGCAGCTCGGGGAGGGGGGCGGACGCAGGCGCTGGGCTTGTGCGGGGGCTCCCCCAGGACGTCGCGATGAACATCGTGGTGGAGTTCTTCGTGGTCACTTTCAAAGTGCTCTGGGCGTTCGTGCTGGCCGCAGCGCGCTGGTTGGTGCGGCCCAAGGAGAAGAGCGTGGCCGGCCAGGTGTGCCTTATTACGGGCGCCGGCAGCGGCCTGGGCCGCCTCTTCGCGCTGGAGTTCGCCCGGCGCCGGGCGCTGCTGGTGCTCTGGGACATCAACACCCAGAGCAACGAGGAGACGGCGGGCATGGTGCGCCACATCTACCGCGACCTGGAGGCGGCCGACGCCGCGGCGCTGCAAGGTAACTCGGACCGGCGCCCGCGGCATTGTTGGGTCAAGCCTCTTCCCAGCCCCGCGCCCTCCCCCCTAGGGCGCCGGAACCCCACGGTCACAGCCGGTCCTGCTCCCGAGGAAGAGCACCCTACCCCCCGCAGCCCAGGCTTCCGCGAGTGGAATTTGCCCCCTGATCAGGGGCATGGGCCCTTCTGTATCAGAAGGGAGAAAGTGTGCCAAAGCCCGGTCTTAACGGAGGTCCAGTCCCTTTGGGGAAGACTGTGGGCTAAGAGTCTAAGCAGGGCGAGGGAACTTGGGACCCCCGGTTTGAATCCTAAAGAGATGTCTCAGTCTCGTTTGGGAAGGAGAAACTAGTGTCTTTGGGAAGTTGTTCTCAGACTCGCTCATTGATGCATACGTGTAAGTTACTGCGGTCTGAGGGGCTGAGAAGAGGGCAGCATTGATGATTTCACTATAAGTTTAGCCACGGGAAAATAATTAACATTGTTGCACCGGAGATGTTAAGTCAGTGCTTGAGTTACATATTCAGCCCGACTGAAAGACACCCGGCCTCTTAAGGCAAAACGCTTGAAGGATTTAAGCCTTATTGTAAAATTAATTCCATGTTTTTGATAACCTTAGGAAATCTGCATTTCTGGGTATTTATTAACTAACCTGAGTCTGAGACTTAAAAAAAAAAGCCAAAGTGGAAAACATAACCGACCATAAGTATCGGTTGGATTTGATAATGGCTCTTGCTTTTTGACAATTTTTTCATTTCCAGAGAAAACACCCAATTATATTGGGAGGATTAACTTGGACACCACCCCTCCCTGATATCGATTGTCACCAAAATTATTGGCACCTGTCTTTTATGTCAGAAAACCGAAGGTCAAAACTGGTACATCTCCATTGGTATGAGGGTAGCAAACAGATTTCTGTGCTCCCTGCCCAAACCTAAAAGAGAAAGGTGGTTGTTTTCCAGAGAAGAGATCAGGTTTTTAGATTGAGTTCTTTTACAGGAAAATCGCACATTTACCTGTCAACTCGGTTTATGTAAGTCTGCTTCTTGGGGGTTTTAGCTACTCCAGATAGGACCAACCAGTGTGATCCCCACTTTGTCATAACAAATTCGGTTCATTTCTGGACTTTGGCTGAATTCAGATTATTAATTACAGTTTTGATTTGTGAGCCTCGGGGCTCGCAGACAGACTAAATAGAGTAAGAGCTGCTTCTGACCACTGTTCCCCCCAAAGAGAAGTGTGTGTGTGTGTGTGTGTGTGTGTGTGTGTGTTTGGGAGGAGGAGGTGTTACTCTCTGGGCTGAGATCCGTTCATTCCAGGTGTCTTTAGCCTCCAGAAAGCCAATCCCATGAGGTCTGACTTGTATTGGGCTGGTCACAATTACATGATTTTCCCCTAAGCAAAGTTATCCAGTAAATTGCTGTAATTCCCAGACTAGAGGGAGGAAGGCAGCTGTAAGTGCAGTCATTGGCAAGCCTTATGGTGTTAGAAACTTGAAGCTCACTGTAGTATTTTTGTTTTGTGTGATCTTTGTCCTACTGATGGCCACGTGACTCACGTTTTGCACCCCCTCCCATCCCTTCTCTGTTCTGTTTCTTTCCCTTCATCTGGACTTCTGAGGACAGCGGGGAACGGTGAGGAAGAAATTCTGCCCCACTGTAACCTGCAGGTTTTTACCTACACCTGTGATGTGGGAAAGAGGGAGAACGTCTACCTGACAGCGGAAAGGGTCCGGAAGGAAGTTGGCGAGGTCTCCGTCCTGGTCAATAATGCCGGCGTGGTGTCTGGGCATCACCTCCTGGAATGTCCCGATGAGCTCATTGAGAGAACCATGATGGTCAATTGCCACGCACACTTCTGGGTAAATATAAACATCCTTGTTTTTATTATTGGGCCCTACTCAGCAAGAAGGTTGGGAAAGAGCGAGACTTCAGTACCAGCCTGAAAGCCACCTGCACTCTTTCACCCACAAAGCTTCCTTCCAACTCTCTCTTCCCCCCCTGGTGAATTACAGCATATGCCGGTTACTATTAAATGATTGTTTTCCTCCCCCCGCCCCCCACTCCCAATTCAGAACTTCTGGAGAGGGTAGAGGACTGAACATTTTGAACTAGTTTGAAAGATTGCCATAAAAATAACAAGAGGGAGTATAAAACCCTGGGTTTGTTTATTTTACTTTCTGTTGAGTTTGTAAAACATCAGTTGTTCTTATGAATTCCTAAAGTCAGAGTTTAGGCTTCCAAATTACTGCTGAGCCACATTTCAGAAAGCGCCAAAGATTCTGAGATCAGCATCTGTGGTCCAGTGGGAGTGGTCAGGCCACCCTGGCAGCCACTTACCATCCATTGACTATCCCCAGGGTCTGTGGCATATTGGGGCATATCTCAGAACTTTCTCAGCTTAGAAGATAAATCTCTAAGAAGTCACTCTGAAAGGACCACAGAGTTCCTCTGTAGGGGGCAGAGGGGTTGAGAGTTGAGACCTGGCAAAACAGAGACTTGAACCATTTCAGCCTCCAGTCATCACAGAACTATTACCTCATCTAAATAGATGAGAGAGCGGGCCTTCTGCTCTGGGGGCAAAGCTAATCCCGGTTTGCCAGCTGACCTTTTCTAACGGTAGGCGTGACGCTCTCCCCTTTAACTGTACACTCTTGACCCACTTTATGCTCTTCTAACCCCGCTTTACTTTTGTAGGCAGGTGGGATCCAATAAAGCAGGGATAAGGAAATAGGATTTTTGTTTATTTGTTGTCTCATAGGCGGATTAGTCTCCTAACAGAGCACAACAAAGAACTGTTTCTCCTAAATAGGTCACATTAAACCTCATTAATTTTTTAGCAACTGCTTAAAAACTTAATCTGGCTTTAGAAGTACTCGTTCAAACGTTGCTCCTTGAACAGTAAACCACTTCTCTGACCCCTGCAGAAGCTCATTTTAATGTTGTCTATTCAAGCGTGAGCTTTAAATCATTTCCAAAGCTCTAAAACTGAACATATAAATGACAGACGCTAACTCATACCTATGTTTTAAGCGCGTAAAGTTACCAAATACAGTTTGGAGGGCTTAAGTGTGTTTGTGTGTGCGTGCGTGCACGCGTAGATGGGTATGTGTGGTGCGCAGTGGGAGTGGGAAACTGAATAAAAATCCTGTTGCCGTGGGAGCCGCAGAAACAGGGGGCAGGTGATCAGGTGGGTAAAAGCCAGTGCAAGAGAATAAACTTGGCAACACAGTTCATCAGGAATCTTGTGTGTTTATAATTTGGAGTAAATCAAAGAGCCACCACTTGAAGTAAAAGATGTACATAAATTGCAGGTAGACTGTAGTTTTCATATTTAAAGCCTGGTGAGGATGAGGCTGCCTTAGCAACTGCATCTGATTTCAGTCCATTTGTCATTCTTAAACAGAGCTCTAACCATCAGTTGACTAGTTATGAACCATGCACAGCAGGATTTTTTTTTTTTCCCAGTCACCTCTGACTGAGATGATGCTGGTTTCCAAACTGTGAACCTTTACCTTCACAAAGTACTCTAAAGTTTAACCACCTTGCCCAATTGCCCTGCTTGATTATTTTGTTAAATTGTACAATGTCACACATAACCAGATTTTTAGAAAAACCCTGTACAATCTGAAGTTAGGTACTTGTAAGAGGAAAGCTTCTTTTTGTCAGACATCGTATAAAAAGAGAGCCAAGTCAAGTGTCATAGGCATAAAACATCCATAGCCTCAGCTTTAAAAATGCACATCAGTTGATAGACTTTCTAACCTAGGGAGGAAATTAAAGTTTGAACAGAAAAATTTTTGTGGCACCAAATCTCTCTACCAATGAGGAACGTACCACCTTCCCAGAGTGCTTCTTTTGCTTGGCAGTGTTGTTTAACTGCACAATTTAGGGAGTTCTTGGACGTTTTGACAGGAATGACGTCACTTCATATTAAACTATGGGAGGCTCCTGAATTCTCCAGCTGTTTTTCCCTTAAGCATCTAAACCTCAGAATTTATTTTCAAAATTGAGTCAGAAAATTCATTTTTAAGAGTTGGAGTTTCTGACTTCTTGCCAAGACTCACAAACCATTTAGGAAGAAATCTAGCAAGCCAACATTTAAAAGACGACTTACTATAATTTTATAGTGATTTCTTTGGGAGAGAGCATCGAGTAGTCTAAGAACCACCTGAATTCAGCTTCCCTTCCAGTAGTCCCCTTGGGTGAACATGTTCATGGTAACTATTCCAACATGCACTGCCATGTGCTGCTTTCCTTCCAGGAAAAGGTAACTAGCGCAGTGTCTTTTTACTGCATCGGGGTGGGGAAAAGTAGTTGCCCCATACATTTTAAAGAGTGGATCATCTGAGCCAAGACTCGTTCAGTGATTGGAACAGGTCACCTTGAGCCAGACTTTTTAAGTAGCAGTTGATGTCTGTGTTCATAACATAATCAGCAGTGTGTTGATCCTGACCCAGCTCTACAGTCATAGGCAGTGAACTGGAAACCACGTAGACGTTCACTGTGGGTGCTCGATTTCAAACCACCCCTTGTACCACTCCCCCAGCCTAGAAGGCCCTCTGCTCCGCTCCATATGTCTTTTCAGAGCTGGCTCAGGTGCTTCCTATGACCTGCATCCTCACTCTGGCCCTTATCTCATGTTTTGATGTGTTGGAGCCACAAGGATCCTTAGAGACCATCTTGTCCAACCCTTTGTTTTCTGATGAAGCTGCAGTTGAATAACTGACCTCTTCTTTCTGTTGCTCTCTCACGGTGTTTGTTGTCATCCTGGTCCTTTGTGCCTGCTATGTGCTCTCTGGGGTGCTTCCTGATCCATTGTGTCCCCAGAGCCCCAAGTAGATGGCAAGCTGTCTGAAGGCAACTTGTTACGGACCTCTGTTTGTTTTCCTCTGCCAGGGACAGAACTCTACTCCTAGTCACTTAGTAAATGTTTGATAGTAGAGGCTAGGCTTCTGCTTAAATATTTAGAAGATCACCTACTCAGAGAATGCTCCCATGAGCCTGGCTTCTGAAGTTTCAAAAGGTAAGCATTATGTTGGACTAATTCAAGCTGTGGAAGATTGACAGGATCTCCAAGTGAGGGATCTTATGTTTGTTACCTTGTGTCTCTCCTTTTGTTTTCATCCACAACTTTTCCATTCTCCGTGCCCACCTGTAAGCTTGCTTTTTGCTATAGTATATTGACTCTGCTCATTGGTGCAAGGCTGGTGGTTGATAGATAAGTTTAAATGAGCTCAGTTTGAATATATGGCAGTCATTCCTGTTTCTAGCTGAGCCTTAAGGAAAGGATTCTGGCCATGGTTCATTTCTCTTTTGATTTTTTTTTTTAAACTTTTATATTGGAGTATAGCCGATTAACAAGGTTGTGATCATTTCACGTGGACTGCAAAGGGACTCAGCCATACATGTACATGTATCCATTCTCCCCCAAACCCCCCTCCCATCCAGGCTGCCACATTACATTAAGCAGAGTTCCGTGTGCTATACAGTAGGTCCATGTTGGCTTTGCATTTTAAATACAGCAGTGTGTACATGTCCGTCCCATACTCCTTAACTATCCTGAAAGCCCCATCCTTCCCTCCTTCCCTGGCAACCATAAGTTCATTCTTTAAGTCTGTGATGCAATTCCTTTCTTGCTTCTCGTCCTCGGACCTATTTCCATACCCATTAGAAGTGTTTGCAGTATTTAGCATTATTTTGCACAGCCCTCCAGTCTGCTCTGGGCTTTCCTGGTGGCTTAGACAGTGAAAGATCTACCTTCAGTGCAGGAGACCTAGATTTGACCTCTGGGTCAGGAAGATCCCCTGGAGAAGGGAACAGCAATCCACTCCACTATTCTTGCCTGAAAAATCCCATGGACAGAGGAGCCTGGTGGGCTACAGTCCATGGGCTCACAAAGCTATGGTACTCAGGGTTCTGCTAGCCCAGCAGCTCTCCTCGGAACCTTGTCTTGGTTACCAGTCAAGAAGTGATAGATTTTGAGGGTAGGTTTTAATCAGCATAATCTGTTGTGCAACGTTCAGTTAGGACATGAACGTGGGAATGTGCCATACAGTTCTCTTGACTTTTGGCATAAATCAGAGAAACCATCTATTCAGACTCACTCTGTATCTGGGTAAGAGGCAAAAACTTGAAAATACTTCTCTAGTATCCTTTGAAATATAGAGAACTGGCCTCCACATAGGAGCTACAAATCCATGTTTCCCCAAAAAACATTAATACTTTGCTTCACTTGTTATTTTTAAAGGGAATCTTTAAAAGAAAAAAAAAATCATAACTTGTCATTTCTAAAAGACAGAATTTATCTGTAGGTCCTTTTTGACCAAAGAGCTGCATTTGGCTTTTATACTTGAGCAGCAAATTGATCCCCGATTAACCAAAAGGGGGAAGCAAAAGCATTTAACTCCAGGCCTTTTTATGTTCTAAAGAAATTTTGCATGGTAAAGGGCTAAATCTGTCAAATTGCTAGTCGGTAATTTACTTCTATTGATATGATAGTCAGACAAGATAATTGGTAGTTAATTAATAGACCACTTAACTTAAAAGGTTTCACAGTTTTAAAATACTAATTACTGAATTGGGCATTTATCTATATCCAAGTGTCTAAAGTCTATTTAGTTAAAATCCATCCAGGAAAAGTAAAAGCCCACCAGCTAGATCTGAGTAATGTAGCACTTAAAGACATTAGTGCTGTGGTTGTACCTAATATCTCATGAATGGTCCCTAATCATTAATGTTTAAGTTCTTACGTGATTTATTGGTTTTTAATCTCAAATACTGTATTCCTCTGTCCTCTGGTTAGAGAAATCTAGTTTTGTTCGTGGCTTCTTGGATTTAGAATTTTTTTTCTAAATCACTTATAAAGTATTCTTATAAAACTATGTAGCTGATACTTCCTCCTCTAAAATGTAATATTAAGAATTCTTAGGGTAAATATTTTATAGAGTATTGTTTCCCTGTCTTAGGACAGCAACTAAAAATGCGAAAGTCGGGATGGATTTTCAGATCTGTACTAAAGCTGGCTTTTGTTATTAAATAAATTCATATGCATAAAAATCAAATGTTTTGAGCTTCTGCAATAAACTTTTTGTGTCTTGGACCAAATTGTAAACTGACATAGGGTCAGCATACTTTATGTTATTAATGCTCATGGTCACAGTTAAAAACCGAGTAAAATGTTTCTTTAGATAGCAACTGCTTGGGTACCTGGAACTCTTACATTCCTATCAGGGTCATTTCATAGTCTTCTTTCCTAACATAAAATAAGATCACGTGCTCATTGAGCTTCAAGTGTCTGTATTTGATATATTACATGCTGGACCCAAATCTGGTGCTACTAGAAATAAACATCTATGACATGATAAATAATCGGTGTGAGCAGGGAACCATCCTACAAAAATCTTCCCAGCACCTTTGATATATGTTGTAATCTGGTTATCTCAGTTGTTTAGAACATATTGCCAAGTAACCAATGTCATATGAGAAAATGGCCATATCCAGTGTGTGGCATGACCTTTCTACAGAAAGTGAGCCTGTCAAGCATCTCTCTGAGATGCTGGCGCCCTAGCTGCCATGATAAGCCCACTTTCTCCTGCTTCTCCCCTCGTCTTCCCAGTTTTCTCTTCTCCTTGCCTGCAAGATCTGAGGGCTGTCTAGTATGGCATGCTCAGACCGCTTCTCACTGTGCTCCTCAACCTGGGTAGTCTGTTTATTTCAGTGGCTTTGACAGTGATTTCTGAGAGCTCCCAAGTTGATACAACTGTCTTGGCTCTTCCATGCATTCCCTAAAACCAGAAAATCTCAAAACGGAAAGTGATTCCTCTTTGCCCCGTCTTGAATCCCCTGGTGTGTAGCAGATGCCAGGCCTGGAAACATCAGCAATGTCTTTAATCCTCCGTCCTGCACACACTCGTGGGTCACCAAAGCCTGACTCTTCTGTTGCTACTGTGTACTTTGATCCCCTCCTTTCCATTCCCGCATCCTCCTCTATGCTTCCGTCACCTCTTACCTGCTTTCTGCAAAGAATCTGTGAACTTCTCTCCCTGTTTCCAGCCTTTGTTGGCCAACCTCAGGTTACCTAAGCAGACTTGAATTGGTTGTATGCCTGCTTAAAGATTATGCTGACTAGAACCTTACCCCAAGCCCTTGCGTGACCATATTGTTCACAGCGTGAAGTCCAGGCTCGTTAGCGTGGCAGCTCCAGCCTTCCAAAGCCGATTTCCACCTGCCTGCCAAGCCCATCGCCTCACTGGGCCTGAAGGGGCTGGCACACTCACCTCTCCTACCATTTGGGTCCCGTCTTCCTGGGGGACGAAAGTTGAATAGTTCAGACAAAATGTATCACTACTCCTCAGAAAGAAAAACAAACACATTTGAAATCTTTTCACATTGACTTCATAGTGTCTTGATATACCAAAGGGGCAGTCCTTGTGGAACAGAATAGTTGCCTGTTCCTTCTTCAGGGAATGGCACTCTCTTGTTTGATTATGTGCTGTTTATCTTGATTTTTGGAAGCAAAATTGATGTTCTTTTCTCCTTCATTATTTCTGCATCCAGGGCTTTATCCAGTATCTGCCCAAGTAGACATTAACTAACAGGGCACATCAAAGTGGCAGCATTCGTTAACCTGCGCTAATGCTGACACTGCCAGATAGCTTTTTCAGAAAGGCTGAGTGGGGAGCACCTGGCAGAGTCCTCTGCCATCCGATTGGCTGCAGGATCAGGTCACCGTGGCCCAGAGGATGGCTACAGACCCTGTGCTTAAATGCTTCATTGCTCACATTCTCAGTGTATTCTCTTCTACAGTTGCCTTTTGTTGTTCAGTCACTATGTTGTCTTCGACTCTTTGGGACCCCATGGACTGCAGCATGCCAGGCTTCCCTGTCCTTCACTATTTCCTGCAGCTTGCTCAGACTCAAGCTCAGACATTGGGCTTGCTCAATGTCCATTGAGTCAATGATGCCATCCAACCGTCTCATCCTCTGCACCCTGTTCTCCTCTTGCCTTCAGTCTTTCCCAGCATCAGGGTTCAGGGTCTTTTCCAATGAGTCAGCTCTTCATATCAGGTGGCCAAAGTATTGGAGCTTCAGCATCAGTCCTTCCAGTGACTATTCAGGGTTGATTTCCTTTAGGGTTGACTGGTTTGATCTCCTTGCAGTCCGAGGAACTTTCAAGAGTCTTCTCCAGCACCACAGTTTGAAAGCAATGTTTATCTTTACCTTAACCATTTTTCAGATTTTCAGGATCTTTGGCAAATTCTAGTGAATTGACTTGAGTAATTTGAACATACGTAAGATGTGGCAATCAGAAAACTCCTTCCAAGCAGTTTAATACCCTCAATAGGGAGGGGGAATAATTTTTTTTAAGTAGGAAACCCTTCTTTAAATGGTTTTTTTTTTTCCCTTGAGTTAAGGAATATTAATAGCAGATTCATCTAAAATTCTTGTTCTAGTTCTTTCAGAAACTGAAATGATGATAAGTAGGCAACTTGTCTCTGCCTAATCCGGCTATCTGCCTATGTGACTGGATGGAGAGATGATGTGTGTGGTTTGTGCGCTTGTGTGGGAGTGCTCAGTGAGGAAGAAGGCTCCTGACCGTGGATGGTGCAGCTACAGCCTCTGGACTTGGAAAAGTGCTCCAGAGGCTGTGTTAAGTCCAAAACACCCGGGATGGTTTTGGACCCCCAAATTGTACTATGCTGAAATTCCACTAGGGGGTGTCCTGGCAGGGTGAATTTATGTCTTCCTTCCCCACACAGAGCCACTAGTTGTTCCAAGATAAAGGGCTTTTGTCGTTCATCTCTGGAGTGTGACAAACTCTTGAGAGTCCTTAAGAAATAGGGACCTGTTCCCTGCCTCAGCTGAAGGGGTTAAATCCAGTGTTTTGAGCCTGTAACTCCAGGGATCGGATTAAAATGTGTTAATCTCTCTTGGTTTAATTAGTGATTTCTTATCTCAGAAGTTACTGTTGTAGTTGGCTATTCAAAGAACTAACCCCTTCTTAAAGTTCTATCAACTGACTTAGGCAGAAACCCCTTGTAAGCATAACCAGAAAGTTACTCAGAGGATGGAATCTTTTAATTCTTTCTTTGAAAATATACAACAGACAGGTAAAGCATACAGCTGAGCCCCATGATAGGGCTGTCTTAGAGAACCTCCCAGATTGTGGTCTAACCCTGATCAGACACCACTGTTTAGAGTAATTGTTGTCAGAGCATGGCCTTAGGACCTAATCTCGTTCACCCTGCCACACCTGGCCAGCCAGTTCCCATCGCCTGGACCTCTGGGTTTACACAGGCTTACGACATCACGGCACCGCAGGCATGCCTTCTGACAAAAGGATGCCAATGTCTTTTACTTGCTCTTATCCAGCGTGGCCTGCTCCCGAGCTGTTTCTTTTTCCTTTTCACTTTATTTGTCAAGTCCCTCAAAACTCAAGTTCACACCTGTCAGGGACCATTTTCCTAAACGCTCTGAAGCTAAAATTAAGTGAACCACAGGGAGGAAAAAAAAAAAAAAGAATATCCTCTCATAATGATGATAAGACTTCCAACACGGCAGCAAATGCTGCTAGAATATTGAACAAGGAAGGGCAATTACCGCCGCAAACTTGAGTGCTGTCAAACGAGCCCAACTGACAAGCCACTTACAGTGAATTCACATTTGGAAACACAACATGACTTGGTCGGTGAAACTTCCAAAGATCCCACAAAGATGTGTGAAAGGTGGCAGCGATGTTAAAATTGGAAACACTGGCATTGTTGGGGGGGCTTGTGGAAACCAAAGTGTTTCTCTCTCATTTGCTGCTTGCATAAAAATGTGAATTTCCTGCCTTGCCTTCAAATGGCTTAGTACTGAGATTGCTGAATATTAACACGGTTCAGCTTCTCAGTGTTACTCTAAACAATGAGGCTCAAAATAACACTTCCCAAATCAGTGTAACTGGGAAAATATTTGTGGTGTAACTTATGTAAGCACATGGGTAGCTTGAGGACAAGTGAAAACTTCAAATTCAAAGCCTGAATTTTTTCCCACCTGCAAATTGTAATTAACATACTGCCCCCTACTGATTTCTCAAGGGTCTTTTAAGTGAGGATAGTTCTGTAATCTCTCTGGAAAGAGAAACCTCAGGTCTGATAAATCATTGTTAAATAGTTCAGGACTGACTTTTAGTATTTTTATATTTGCTGGACTCTCCTTCATCAAGCAGTGTCATTTGTGTTTTGAAACGGTGGTTCTCTGACCCCCAGAGCAGAACTGAAGAAAAGGATTAGAGAAGAGGTGTTACTGGAAAGTGTCTGTTGTTTCTGAGCATCTCTCAGGATTCTGGAGGAAGAAAAGTGTTACTGGAAAGTGTCTGTTGTTTCTGAGCATCTCTCAGGATTCTGGAGGAAGAGAAGAGGTGTTACTGGAAAGTGTGTGTGGTTCCTGAGCATCTCCCAGGATTCTGGAGGAAGAGAAGTGTTACTGGAAAGTGTCTGTTGTTTCTGAGCATCTCCCAGGATTCTGGAGGAAGAGGGCGGGCAGCTGTCAGCCCCGGGTGTGTGAGACCGTTTCTGGTGGTCCAGTCCTGGGTTTTTGCCGGAAGTGTGGTCTGACACTGCCCGGAGGGCAGGGGGCCTGGGAACCATACATGGTAAGAACCTGGAACTGGCAGGAACTTGAAGAAACAGCATAACCAAAAATAGATAGCACTTCTAACCCAAGTAACCCATAAATATATGCTTGATTAGCCTTGGGTGCATTTACTGTACTTTTATATAGCGCTTAAATTTTACAAAGCCCTTTCATGAATGCTCTTCTCTCATTTGCTCCTCACAGCAACTCTCAATTAAGTGGAGCCATTATCCCCATTTTTATGGATGAGGAGATAAACCGAAAGAGGCTACGGGACTTGCCTAAGGGCTCCACTGGGGAGGGAAGAATCTAGGAGCTAGACCCTCAGCCTAGGACCTTAGTTTGTGTGTGAGCACTCAGTCATGTCGGGCTCTTTGTGACTCCACGGACTGTATCGCAT
The DNA here is from genome assembly GCF_016772045.2 of Ovis aries. Lineage (NCBI taxonomy): Eukaryota > Metazoa > Chordata > Mammalia > Artiodactyla > Bovidae > Ovis > Ovis aries. The sequence goes on from NC_056062.1 coordinate 49,601,739, forward strand.
CAAACTTCTCTGTCCATGGAATTCTCCAGGCAAGAATACTGGAGTATATCCATTCCCTTCTCCAGGGGATCCTTCCTGACCCAGGGGGTCAAACCAAGGTCTTCCCACATTGCAAGCAGATTCTTCACCATCTATCTAAGCCACTAGGGAAGCCCAGAACCTTAGTGTAGAAGCTCTGCAGATACTTCTCCAGGCCACATGTTCTAAGGTGAATTCTCCTATGAGTCGCTTTTGTTTGTGCCCTGTGGTATACTGTATGAATACACCTTCAAATGTTCTTTTTTTTTTTTTAATTAGCATGGTTAGTTTAGCAATGACTAATTAACCCTAACTTAATATCCCCCAAAGTCTGCTCCATAAATTAGATAAGCATGTAAAATTATAAAGAACCAGTACCACACTACAGTTTTATTACCAAAGCCCAAGTCATGTGTTTTTCTATAAATTTCTGTGGTCTGTAGCTGAGGTGGTTACTTCATTGAGGAGAGTGTGGAGTATCCTTAGCCACCCAGCTTCCTTCTCTTCCTAATTTGCAGGTCAGCACTGACAGACACAGAAAGTAATGAATAAAAAGGGCTCTTCTAGATGGACCGGCTGAACAAAGTTCTGTAAATACTTGGTACTGAAATGTCAATAACAGTGTGATTTGAGTTTTGGTTTCTGTTGGTTTCTTCTAGGCTTATCTCCTGGAAAATGTAAAACCTTTATTCAGTTATATAATAATCTTATGAGATCAGAATTCCAGATAACTCCACGAGCTTTGCTTAGAAAACGTAATCATGGATTCTCAAAATTGTGCAGCTTTGGCCAGCTGATAGTGTCCCAATTTGTGGACTAAGCATCTGACTTTTAAAGGAATAGTTCTTTTCCTATTAGGGTTTTCTCATAGGCTAATTGAAGCATGAAAACCACAAAAGATAAATGTGGAAATTTTTTAAAGGTGAATATTGAGGCTAAAAAGGTCTAAATTCCTTGCCTTGAAAACTAAGCCATCAAAGCTCTGTAGATAAAGGGAAAGGATTTTGAAATCTTCTGGATCTCTTTTTGAAAGCTGGTTCTAATGTGGATGGGGGTGTCTTAGTCCATTTGGGCAGCTTGAGCAAAGAACCATGGACTGAGGGGCATATAAACAACAGGAATTTTTTGCTTACAGTTCTGGAGGCTGGACGAAGTCAAAGTCAAGGCTCTGGGAGATGGGTTGTCTGGTGAGGACCCATTCCCTGGTTTCTAGACAGCTATCTTTGCTGTATCTTCACATGGTGGAAGGGGGAAGGGTCTCTTTTACAAGGGCACATACCCTGTTCATGAGGGCCCTACCTTCATGACCCAGTAACATCACATTGGGCATTAGGTTTCAGCATGAATTTTGGAGGGGCACACAAGCATTCAAACTACAGCAGAGGGGCTTGCTGGTGCTAAAATGGAACCAAGGCAAGTACATAAACAGTCAGCCTATAAACTCCCATCGTTGGCCATACAAATCTCCCAGGGCTCTTGACGTCAATTTGAACTGGTGTTTGTGTGACAAAACATTATTTCGGAAAAGATGTGTGGAGTGGAGAACGGGACTTCTCAAGCCCAGATACCCTGGTTCAGAGAACACAGGTAGGAGAGATGGCAGAGAAATTAGTCTGCCTTTGTTGTTGAATTTCTAGGAGAAATCGATTTGAAGCCATTTGATGTTTGGAGTTGACATTAGCTGGCTCACACTGTAACCTTCTACTCAGCCTGTGGTCCAGAGCAGTAGTGTTACCTGCCAGGCTGCACATTAGGAAACTTAGGCCTCTCCCACACCTCCTGGGTCAGGGTCTGCACTTGATTTAGATGCCAAGTGGTTCTTGTGCACATCACAGTTAGTGGAGGAACTGCTCTCGAGCATGTATTTCCGTTCCCACTTTCTCAGTAGTCTCTGCATGTATTTTCCCCAGAGCTAGGACTTAGGACTTTTGTAGGCTAGAAAAATGCCAGACCATGGACTCTGGGGTCCATCCTTGTCTAGGATTTTGATTGTTTTGTTTTTGTGGTTCCAGGCCATTGTTAAAAGATGCTCTCTTGCCCACTCCTCCCCTTGGTTGCTGTGCCCAGGATGGAGTTCACACAGTGCACTAAAGAGCTATGTTCTTCCTGCCTAGGACCAAAACAACTGTCTGAAAACAAGTTGCAGGAGGGCAGAGGCCTTGCCTCTTGTGCATCCCCCTCCTCCACTCCTGGTCCCTGCAAATCATCAGCATTATTTACCTTCAACAGTATTTCTGAAGTGAGTGCTAGAGTGGTGGTTTGAAGGTTTTGACATGTAAACTAAAAAGAATGGGCTTTTGAGCCTAACCCAATCAACAAGTGATTGAATGTAAGCTGTGAATTTTAAGTTGTGATTTTTTTTTCAAGTCTTCCAAAGCTAGAAAATGTGATGACAATATGAGAATTAGAGCTCAGAAAAAAATCATCACTGGACCACATGGAACCTAATTTACTAATGTGCATATTCCTTCTAAAGAGTGGTTCTCATGGGGACTCTTCCTCCCCAGGGGCATTTGGCCACATCTAAAGACATTTTCCTGGGTCAGAACTGGTGGGGTTATTTCTGGCATCTAGTGGGTAGAGGCCGGAGATACTGCTTAACATCCTACAATGCACAAGACAGCCCTCCCACAGTATAAAATTATCCAGCACAAAATGTCAGTGGTGCTGAGGGCAAGATGACTCTCTTCTCAGGGTCTCAAATGCAGCTGCACAACAGAGTCACCTGGGGAACGGTGGCTTTGGTACTGAACTCCCTCCAGGGTATAACTGCTCCAGGGTGTGCCCCGGCACCAGAAGAAACTTCCCCAGATGATTCCAATGTATAGCGTAGTTTGAGAACCGATTTCTAGAAAACATGGCTTTTACAATCCATAAGTTTCTTTCAGAAGGGCTTCCCAGGTGGCTCAGTGGTAAAGAATCTGCCTGCCAGTGCAGAAGACGGGTGGGCTTGATCCCTGGGTTAGCAAGATCCCCTGGAGGAGGAGATGGCAACCCACTCCAGGATTCTTGCCTAGTAAATCCCATGGGCAGAGGAGTCTGGCAGGTTACAGTCCATGCGATTGCAAAGATGTTTTTAAACGATGCCTAGCACAATACAGGTGCCTCATAGACCCTCATACACAGTGAGTGAGTTCTAAATTGTTACAGTGCATGCCTAAGAATAAAGAAAGTTTTTAGGAGTAAGCTCATGATGAGATGTACCTTGAGTTTAGGTAAAGATTTTGATTTTCTATAAAGACTCCTACAAGAAGCACCCTAGAAGGTAGAGAAGAATTTGGCACATATGAAGTACAAGAGATGACAGAAGGTGATCATGGGGGCCTTGCTGGGCTGTGGTTTGGGGGCGGGGGTGGGGTGGGGTGGGGGGCGACCTACCACCTAGGCAGTGGCTGAGCCCTTGTGCCTGTGGATGTGCCTCCTGAAAGTGGTTACCAGTCTCTGGAGCAGAACTGAAGCCCCTGCCCTTGGGAAGATCTGTCTTTATTACACTTTTGGTGATTTGAAAGCAAAGCAAAGGGATTAATGACAACCTGTTGTTAGCAGACTATTTGCAATTTTTCAGGCGATTTTCACTGTTCTATAAAGAGTTATTAAATCGGGGAAAGGGCCCGAGCTGGAGCTCATGGCACACTCCTTTGATCATCTAGGATTCAGCTGGGGGAGGGTCAGGGAATGTAGCATTTCGGAACCAGTGGGCAGTATTCATTGTCTCGCTCTTTTTTTTTTTTCATCGTTTCTTTTAACACACTGGGCTTTTGTGGACTCAAGTAAAAGACAGAAAAATGATTGTAATTTTTGTTTTACTAGGTAAGAGGCATGGATTCAAATTATCTTACTGTAAAAGGCACAGTCATGACAGCATATAAATGTTTAACGAACAGATATTTTTATTGCTCACCAGATTGGCAACTGCGCTAATGGAGTTGATACCTTACTGAGTCATTTATGAGAGTCTTAGGCAAGTAATACCTCAGTGTTAAGACTTGTGTATTGAGCACGCAGTGGGAATCGAAGAACGAATGATTGGATATAAGCCGTCGTCACACTTTTGAGCTAAGAAATCTTGCCTCTCTCCTTTTTATCTCCCAAATGAGTTAAGCCGAGAGAGGTCAATTAACAAGGAAGGTTAAGTGATTGACAGTCAGAACTACGTGATCTCTGGACAGTAAAGACCAGTGTACTTTCCAGACACATTGAGTTTTTAAGTCCTTTCCTTTCTGGCATTTCTGCACAGTGAACTCTGAAGTGTCAGGGAATGTTGATATCTGAATCCCTGCCTCAAGCTAGATCCATCCTATGTTTTAACAGTGGGAAGGCAAGTTAATGAAGCATTTATTTTTGCTGAATAACTAATGGTGTCATCATCTAGGTGTTCCTTTGAAAAGCCCAGCTCTTTTATTAGCTTCTCGGTTGCAGGGCAACTGCAGGAGTAGACTCGTGCATGTGTGTTAAGTATTAACTGCTGATGCCTCTAAATGTTAAACCAATCCCTGTGGGCTCAGAATAATTAGAAAAAGGACAGTAGCTGTAACATTGATAGGAATTTGATGATCATGACATATTCTCTACAGCTAAAGAGAGAGTATTTTATATCAAGCACATAGAGACTTTGATGAACATCTTAAGTCTGAGACTCATTCCAGCCTTCAGTATGTTTGAGACTCTATTGCACAATTTGTCAGGACATCTTTCTTGTCACTACAAACATACCCGAACAGGAAAGGGAGAAAAGGGCTGTCATCGCATTACATAAATTTCTGAATTTGTGTTGGATTCCTAGATGGCGCAGTGGTACAGAACCCACCAGTGCAAGAGACACTAGAGACACAGGTTCGATCCCTGGGTCAGAAAGACTCCCTGGAGAAGGAAATGGCAACCCACTCCAGTATTCTTGCCTGGAAAATTTCAAGGACAGAGGAGCCTGATGGGCTGCAGTCCGTGGGGTCTCAGAGATTCAGACACAACTGAACATCAGCAAGCACCTTGTGAACTGCAAATGAAGTATTGAAAGCCAGTGTGTTGCTAGCAAATACAGATTTGAGTTTGACTTCCTAATTGAAGATAATTTTGTAATGAAAATTCTCAAGTTACAGTTTCTGTGGCCAAAATGAAGTTTACAACATTGGTGGTCAGTACATGGATTAAACAGATACCTGTAAATCGAAAGGATTAAGATTATTTATTTAGGCATGTGTTCCTTTCCCAAATTAGCTTGGGAGCATGTCACCCTTTTTTAATCTTTGAACACACTAATGATTTATCCTATCTTTTTAAACCCAGTTCCCTACATTTTCAGCACCCTCAATAGTTTGTAGTGTCAAGTCATAGCTTTCCAGGAGCAACGACTGAGTTTTCAGAGGAATGTGCCACCAGATGTCATTTTAGCCTTGTAAATAAACAGTACGTCCCTTTGTGATTCTGATAAAGACAAGTAACTCTCATAGCGACACAGGCAGAAATAGCAAAACACCAAGGAGGGTCATTGAGCTGTTTGGAGGGATACCACAAGCCTGTCAGTTAAATGTTCTTTGTTTAATAGAATCTCTATTGCATTTTTTCCAAATCATACATATTGCTCTTATTTGGAAATTCTGAAAAACCTTAAACATACATCAGAAAACTGTCCAATACATGTGCTAAGGGCATTAAGCCTTTTCCCATCATAATATGATTTTTGGTCCCCTTTAGGAATGAAGGGGACCTGAACTTCCCTGGTAGCTTAAACGGTAAAGCATCTGCCTATAATGCAGGAGACCTGGGTTCAGTCCCTGGGTTGGGAAAATCCTCTGGAGAAGGAAATGGCAACCCACTCCAGTACTCTTGCCTGGAAAATCCCGTGGACGGAGGATCCTGGAGAGCCACAGTCCATAAAGTCTAAAAGAGTAGGACATGACTGAGCGACTTCACTTAGAAGTGAAAGTTTTCTGTGTTATTTTTGGACATTTGGGTGAGAAAGAAATACTTCAAAATGATTTTTAAGATGACTTTTCTTGAATTAACCGCATGACAGTCAGGTAAATGCACAAAATAGAGGATGTAGCCTTTTCCTATTGTGAGAAATTAGCTTTGCTCCTTCCTTAGTGTCCATTAACCTTGAAAAACTTGCAAATATGGAAAACATATTCTGAGTGTTTTACCTATACCTTTAAAATGTCATCAATCTCGAAATTTCTCGAGTCAGACTTTGCCGGATACCGCATTTCTTCACATTCTCTTTTGTTTAACTTTAGGTTAATTTGTCCTGACAGTGCAGCTGCAGGCTCTGCATTGCAGTCTGTCATTAAGAGCACCAAGAATGGTCTGGAGGGTTGGAACTGTTGGGAGTTAATTTGGCGTAAACCTAACACTCAAAGATTTCTTAAGATATGACATGTCATGTCTATGTCCAGTCACACTTCTGTTTAAGAAGTTCTTGTTTATATTATAAATATGACCTTTACAGTTATCTTTCAAAGGTCCCAATGCTTTGAAGAGGAACCCTGAGGAGCTATGGAGATATTAAACTTGCGAAGCATGTTTTCATAGCAATGTCAGTGTCCATTTGAATATCCTTCTTCTTTCTTTTCTTTTTAGTCACATAGCAACCCTGTCAGTCAGTTGCAGGTTATGATTTTGGAGTCTTGTGATAAAATTCAACACAGGTAATCAAAAGTCTCTTATCACACTTTTTAGCCAGAGTCCATTACTAAAAGTTTTCTCTTTTGCAGATAAACTAATCCCACAGGGTCCCTTCCAACTCTAAATTGTCTCACTGAACATACAAATTGGTACATACTGGTCGCTGACTCAGCCCCCCACCCCTGCCCCCATCAAGAGTCAACCACGTTTTCCTGATGACAAACTGGATGTCCTCCCCTGTGTCTCAGACATTTGAATAAGAGGACAGATATTGGAGTGCAGGCTTCCCTGGTGGCTCAGTTGGTAAAGAATCTGTCTGCAGTGCAGGAGACCCAGGTTCAGTCCCTGAATGGGGAAGAGAAACAGGAACCCACTCCAATGTTCTTGCCTGGGAAATCCCTTGGACAGAAGAGCCTGGCCAGCTACAGTCCATAGGATCGCAAAGAGACTCAGCGATTATACCGCCACCACCAAATAGGACCTAAAGTCCCCATCAGCACTGTCAGACTTAGGCTAAGCCTCAAGCTAACCTGGCCAGCTACCATTGGGACCTGCTAACTCTGGTGACTGATGAAATGTACTTCCTTTAGAGATCGCTTGACTAGCTGGTAAACTAGTCATAATGAACTAGTCATAAACTCCTGATAATTCGTCCTTCAGCGGTGTTTAGGAGGCTCTCTGAGTTGCCCCTCTCAGATTCACTGTCGGCAGCCCGTGGGTGAATTTACACTCAAACCTTTTGGGTGTGAGCAGATTTGCTCTTTATGTTCTTCTAACGAGTCTGAGACAAAGTTGAAGATCACGAACCTGAGCTTGAACTGACTGGTGTCATGGCAACTAGCACTTCACCTCTTGCTGGTCCCCCTCTCACGCGTGCTACGATATTTGTGCACATTAGTAATTCATTACAAAGTGCCAGGTTTCTTTGTGCTGTCAAACCGTGTCAGGGACAGAATATGATGTGCTATCTCAGATGTCACCCACCAGACTGTCGAGGGCAAGAGTAATTAGAAAGGAAAACTTGTCGGGTTACTCTGGAAAGTTCCCGAGAACACGATGCTTTCTCGCCACCCATTTACAGTCTTTTTTTTTATTCCTAACATAAGGCCCAGGCTTCGTGTTGATCAAAGCGTATGTGGTAATGCGCCCCAGACACAAGGCAGGGGTTTGGTTGTGGAAAGAACGCCTGGGCAGTAATTGCTCGCCTCCATTCAGGCAGCAAAGGAAATGATTAACAGCCTCAGTGCTCAGTCACGTGGATCAGGCTCCAGCCTGAGCCGAGCAAACTTAGGTTTAAAAAGAAACCTGAGCAGCCCCGGTATGAAAGCTTTTCCCCCAGGCTTGCCTCCGCCCGGCACCCAGAAGGAGCGGAGTGGTGGCCGCCAGCTTTGGAAAGCAATCAGTTGGGGTCCCAAGGCCACCCGGCCCTTGAATGGCTCACTTCCCCTCCCAGTTTCCTCAGCGCCTGGTGTGTTGTCCCTGGTTTGCTAGGAATTGTAGTAACTAGTGTTAGACCTGTAAGTAGTGAGCCTTTCTAGATGAACATAGGCCTTTGCCTTGGAAGGTAGGAAGCATAATGACACACTGGGTTTTGTTTCTACAGAAGGCCAAATTTGTCCCTGGATGGGGAAAAGAAGTCACATATTTTACAAGAATCTTTGACTTGTCACACCCCTTTAAAAAAAAAAAATCAACCCCTCCCTCTAAAGAAAGCTTCATACTAAAACAAACAAACCTGTGTCACACTTTACTAGCTACTTAAAATGAAGCCAGTTTCCCTAAAAAATATGTTTACAACACACAGTTGGAAAAGACTTTAGTCACATAGCTATATTTGGATCCTTTTGTTTCTCTTGTTCTTTATTTCCTTTAAGCACAAACTGAGGAGCTTAAATGTCCCTCCAAACTACTTTGTGGGGTGGGAGGGGAAGCAGGTTCAAATCAGACTTTTTAGAATATGCAGCTGCAGCACGCTGTCTTTGTGAAGGATAAACCAGAACTGTTTTCTATTTGTTGTACTGACGTAACACAGTTTGGTGCTGGTGAGTATGCCAAGTTGCTTCAGTCATGTCCGACTATTTGCAACCCCATTGACTGAAACCCGTCAGGCTCCTCTGTCCATGGGATTCTCCAGGCAAGAATAGTGGAGTGAGTTGCCATGCCCTTCTCCAGGGGATCTTTCCAACCCAGGGATCGAACCCACATCTCCTCTGTCTCTTGCATTGGCAGGCGGCTTCTTTACTACTGGTACCACCTGAGTATAAAAGTCTGCTTAGAGACAGGAATGAGACCTGCTCACATGTTCCCCATCATTGCTAGGCCAGACTGTAATCAGGTCCTGCGTGTAGTAGGTGTTCAAGAAATACTGGTTGAAGGAATAAGTTAATTCCAGCAGGGCTAGAGGGGACATGAATCCATTTTAGAACCTTGCAAGAAATTAAAAACCATGAGGAACTTAAAACAGTTACCTGCCTTAATATGTGCTGGGATATGGATTAGTCCTTTAACACCTGCAGCCACCAACATGGAGCACAAACATGGAGGAGTCATTAGAGCCAGCCCACTGGGCATCTGGGTTTCTGGGGAGGGCTGGCCACCTGGTAGAGTTAGCATGGATGCAGGCTAGGGATGACCACGGTCAGCAACTTGGAATTGTCGTAACCACGTAGCAAATTCCTGCTAGTATTCTGTACTGTATGAAATTGCTTAGGATTTACTCTCAAGTCCTTCTATTTTCTTAACTTAAAAATTGGACCTTCATGCTAAATCTATCCTCTTCCAAGACGAGGGAAACTATTAATACTCAGAAGTGATCTCTAGATAATGTCAAGACTAAATTTTATACTTTTGAGCTAATCTAGAAACAATTGATTATAATCAGATATTTAAAAGAAGACTCATAGGCATGAGTACTGAAGGATATGTTTTTAGTTTAGATTGATGTAGATAAGTTTCCCTGTGATGTTACGTTATTGTAATTCTGTGATATAGTGCTCATATACAGGTTATAAAGCCTAGAGTTTGCAGGTGCTGTAAACTGAAACAATCAAAAAAAACCCCAGATTACCACAAACATATATGTCACAATGAATGATACTGGTTATATGGACAAAGTCAAGGTGAATGGAATAACATTAACACTCTTAACTACCTGTGTTAGAGAATTTTTAAGGGGCTCCGGTGACATAATTAACATAAAGCACTTTGAAAAGTGTGAGAGGCTATGTAAATATGTGATTGATATTACACTTTGAGTTCTATAAGAAGACTGGGGGCAGATTGTCAGAGAAGAGTTGAGTTCATGGGTAAAACTGTACAGATGAGAATAAGCATGACCCAGGCTTCCCTAGTAGCTCAGTTGATAAAGAATCTGCCTGCAATGCAGGAGACCCCAGTTCGATTCCTGGGTTGGGAAGATCCTCTGGAGAAGGAATAGGGTACCCACCGCAGTATTCTTGGTCTTCCCTTGTGGCTCAGCTGGTAAAGAATCCGCCTGCAGTGAGGGAGACCTGGGTTCGATTCCTGGGTTGGGAAGATCCCCTGGAGAAGGAAAAGGCTACCCACTCCGGTATTGTGGCCTGGAGAATTCCATGGACTGTATAGTCCATGGGGTTGCAAAGAGTTGGACATGATTGAGCGACTTTCAGGGAACAACAGTGCAGAGCCACAATGGATGTAAGTGGAGACTGAGGGGTTATATGATGATCAGAAGTCAGACTGGGGAAGACCTTGGGCTGCTTCACAAAATTTCATCTGACAACTGAATGCATCATGGATTGGAGCATGGAAAAAACTTCAAAATTAATGGACTGACTGTTTGATCTTGTCCACACAAAAGTTATCAGAGCAAATCAAATACGCCTGCAAAAATTCAGTGATGTCTTAACCAGGAAATCTTCTGAGGAGGGAATGCAGCACTTCTTTAAGTCCACTGAGTAGTGTTGGGCTTTTTTTCTTAACTTCATAAATCATGGGAAGCTGTGTTGGCAGTGGGATATAACTCAGCAGTAGATGGATTGCTCTTTGCTGCTTTCTTTTAGGAAGCGGGTTATAAAACTGTTGGAAGCCTAGTGGAGTAGTTAATAGATTATCTTAAGCAATTTGAAGTAATTTAAAAAAAGAAAAATTACAGCTTTGCGTCTTGAAGGCATGAAAGCTAGAGGGAAAAGAGAAGTTTAGTGAAATGAGAAATGGATGCCACCTCTGGGTCCACTGCCCTGGAGCTTCTGCCACATGCTCTGTCCCCCTGCGGGTGGTCACCTGCCTCCACGGGAAAGACACTCCCCAAGAAACCCCACAGCAGAGCTTGGTCAGTCAGATGCCATGAGCTGTTGTCATGTAAAGTTAGCATTAGGACACAGTTTTCATTAAAACTATTCTGTACTTTTACCCTCTTTCTTTACACCTAAAATACTTCACCTCCTGTGAGTAGACTGATAATACAGCTTGGATGTTTGAAGATGCTGCTGGAATATCTCAGCCTTCATGGGTCTGTTGCTGAGTAGACGTAGTCATGAGGCAAACATTACAGGAGCCTCCTATTTGTGGGCAGCGGGAGGTCCCTCCCAGACCATGAGATGCTGCACTCAACTGTCACAAGCATGAAAAGATCTCTGACCCAGGAGTAGTTTAGATTAGCAGATAACTCACTTGAAAGGTGATAAAGAGCCTTCTCCTAATGGCTTTCTTTTCATCTCTGGACATGGTCCCCGAAAGCGTTTGTATTACAGTCTTGTGGGTCACGGCTTGTAATAGGCCTGCCATGCCGATGACACGGTGCTAAGTGAACCAGGACGCTTCAGGGACCTTCTGTTTTTGATGAATGTGAAATATTTTAAAACAAATTGGGGAATGTAGCATTATACCAATAAAACTTTGCTTCATGATCTTGAGTTGGTGGGGTTTTGGTTTGGTTTCATTGTTTTTTTGTTTTTTAGGTGAAATCCATAGGTCAGTTCTGAAGCTTACATCTTCCTTTTCTTTCAGACCACTAAGGCTTTTCTTCCTACCATGCTGGAGATTAATCATGGTCATATTGTGACAGTTGCGAGTTCCTTGGGATTGTTCAGCACTGCTGGAGTTGAGGTTTGTCATTATAAAGCATTTCCTTCTTTCAATCAGTTCATCTCGTCACAAATAGACTACAGTTCTAGAAGCATGCATGCTGCCCTCATATTCCTGCAAGCCTCTGGAAGCTACCTGTGTGCTGTTTGTAGAGTGCAGCCCAGCACCCATCAGCTCTATATATTCTGCCATAAACTTACACTAGTTTGACACACCAACAGCAGCAGCAGAAGTAGGTGGGCCAGGCCTCAGTATGGCCCCATTCTCATTAGCAGTTTTACTTGACGACAGTGGGGAGACACAGGGTCAGGATGAAACTGGAGGGCACTGGCAGTGCCCCAGAGAACAGATAAATGAGGCTAAAGGTTGACACTCTGTTTTGGTCAACTTGTCAAAAGTGAGCTATCTTGTGTTAGCTCATCAGATGAGATGGTTAAGGGTGGGTATGAGGTGTCTGCATGTTTAAGTCTGTGGAACTGGGCCTAATCAGATGCTGTTCTTCACCAACTTCAAGTTACAAAGCATGCATGTGTTTGTTGTTCCATGCTGTTTGTCCCACGGGTGCCTGTAGCAGAAAATAGGAAACATCAGCCCATGCAAATATGCAAAAGGATGTGCAAGAGACAGCTTCTACATTGTACATTTCCATTCCTAAATTTAAAGTTGGGTAATGGAGAAGAACTTCCTTTCTATACCGTGAGTCCTTAGGTTGAATTCTAGTTGAAGTTTACAAGGTGGAATTATCATTTCCATTTTCACTTGGCCCTTAGAAAGAAGATTGGATCATAACAGCTCATAACTCCAGCTCTAGTCTCCTTTGTTCTCCTAGCATTAATTTAAACAAACTGGTTTTTCAGTCTCCTTTACTGAACAAGAGGCCATTTGTAAATTTTCCAGACACTTCAAAGTGAGCCTCTCTCCATTTTTAGCCCCAGCTTGTTAGCTTTCATAGACTCCTTTGTGGTAACTTCCCCCAAAGTAATCTGATACTTCGTTGATGTGGCAAAAAGTGTTCATCTGTTTCTGCTGTTGCTTTGAAAATATTATTTCTGCACCAAACCACATCAGATACCTGTCTTTTAGAATGCTCTCCTTTTTTTTGCTTAGTCACCTGTAACCTTTTGTATCAGACATGTAACCTGAGTAACGGGGCAACCTGGGGCTTGGTCTGGAATGTGCACTATACTGAGTACCTCTGCCCTCTCTGCTTTGCTCCCAGGACTACTGCGCCAGTAAATTTGGAGTCGTGGGTTTTCATGAATCCCTGAGCCATGAGTTAAAGGCTGCAGAGAAGGATGGAATTAAAACAACGTTGGTCTGCCCTTACCTGGTGGACACTGGCATGTTCAGGGGCTGCCGAATCAGGTCAGTAAAGGACCTGCCTGAATGTTGACGATTAGCAGTTCTGACAGATCATCTTTCCATCTTGGGAGACTATGTGAAATCAGTCAAATCTCCAACCATAAACAGCCTGGCACTTCAACAGCTGACATTTTAGCTCACGTGTAGTTTTCATTGGTCAAGGTTTGTCAGGTTGATGCGTGTGTGATTGACAAGCAAGGGCTGGTATTAATTTGCAGAAGGCAAGGAGCATCAGTAGGAAATGACCTCTCTGTTCGGAGCAAATACCTAGGATTTTACTTAGAAGCTACTTTGGAAGTGATTTTCTTTCTTTAACATCAGTGTAGTTAGTGCACAGTCCCTCAGTCATGCCCAACTCTTTGCAACCCTGTGGACTGTAGCCGGCCAGGCTCCTCTGTCCATGGGATCCTCCAGGCAAGAACACTGGAGCAGGTTACTGTGCCCTCCAGGGGATCTTCCCATCCCAGGGATCAAACCCGCATCTCTTGCACCTCCTGCATTGGCAGGCGGGTTCTTTACCACTGCACCACCTGGGAAGCCCTTAACATCCATGTTTGCACATAAATATGACTTTGGTTTGGATACAGAACAGTGTCACTGCCACTGAGGAGGGTGGCCTTTCTTCCGAAAAGACCCTTCCCACATTTGGGAACTTCCTTTTTGCAGAGAGTGTCTGTAGCTAGAGTTACTCTGACAGAATGAGAAGAAACATTGAGATTTTCTACAAATGAAATAAAACACCCCCACACTTTGAAAGGAGGCACGTGGGAATAGCCATGTCAAGTCACATCTGACTCGAGCTACACAGAATAAACAAGGCCATGACTCACGAAGAGGACACTTGCAGAGACATGCCCACTGCAAGATCTTGGCTTAGATGAATTTGAAAGACAAAGCGAGATAAGTGAGCCAGTTCCCGGTGGCTCAGGGCCAATCTTGACACATCCTGAACCTGGGGCGGCTATGAAGTGAGTGGAGGTGGCTTGAGTCATTTCAATCTCAGGCTGAGTCCAGGTCCAGACTGGGAGTGGACTGGACCCCACCTCTTTTTCTGTGTGTGTGTGTGTTTGTGTTGGTTTGGCTTTTGCCTCTTATAAACTTAAGAACCAGTTGCAGAGGGTCTGAGGAGCTCTGTCTCCTCTTTAGCATCATGACGGGTGTCCAAAGCTCTTGGGGGTGGGCAATGAAAAGTGAGGGGGTAAATTCTGTTAAGTTACTTCTACGGGTATCTGGATGAATTCGGCTGAAGGTAGGCTGTCTCATGTGCACTTCATTTCAGAGACACCCCCCTCACTCCTCTCCCCACCCCCCAAAAAAAGCCCCAGGCTTTTCCTCTCCAGGCATCCAGGGAGGCACACAGCTGAATTTTCTTTCACTCAGGAAGGTTTATGTCGGTGTTTACACACCATCATTTGAACTACGCTTAATGCTAAGTTTGGCATCCTGTTTGGGTTTACTGTTACGTCAGACACCCTCTCTTTTTTCAATTGAAAGAAAAAAATAATAATAATTTGAAATACATTCCAAGGCATTTTGAAAACACAACTTTCTCACTTTACAGAAAAGCAGACCAATTCTGCTTTTCTTTAAAAAAAAAAACAAAAACTTGTTTTCCAGACAATGCAAATAAAATATGTTCATAGTAGGAAAGTTTGGAAAATACAGTGAAAGCACAATGAAGTGAACAAACAGATTGCAAATCCTGTTGCTCAGATAACATCACCCTTCGTGTTTTGATGTGTATTTCTAGCCTTCCATATTTTGTGTGAATTCTTAATTTAATCTTGAATGTGTAACTCCCAGGAAAGAAATCGAGCCTTTCCTGCCCCCTCTGAAGCCCGATTACTGCGTGAAGCAGGCCATGAAAGCCATCCTCACCGACCAGCCCATGATCTGCACCCCCCGGCTCATGTACATCGTGACCTTCATGAAGAGGTGAGTGTGAGGGGCCTACCCCCTTGGCGGGCCTTCCCACACCCACCCTGTAACTTAACGAACACACCACATCTCACGTTTGCTACCTGTGACTCTTCCTTTTCCAGCATCCTCCCTTTTGAAGCAGTTGTGTGCATGTATCGGTTCCTAGGAGCAGACAAGTGTATGTACCCCTTTATCGCTCAAAGGAAACAAGCCACAAACAACAACGAAGCAAAAAATGGAATCTGAGGGTCTTATTTGTACAAAATATCATTTCTACAAGAAGACGATCAGGAGGATATCTTAGTCCGACCCACATCAGCTTGACTGATACTCTCTGGATTCTACATCTGTGTTTTTTTTTTTGTTTTTCAAATCAGCTTTTTACAAAAATAAATAAAGTGTAAATTAACTGACTAGAGTACTTGGAAAACGTGATCAGCAAAAGTGAGCTTAAGTCGTTGCCAACAGGGTCCTTTGCAGGCAGAACCCTAAGACCAGTCCAGTCTTTTAGACAACCGCTGTGTGATGTCGCCAGGCCACCATTATTATTATTATTTTTGGAATCAACAGGAAGTCTCAAGATGATAATGACTGTGTGTTTCATGTGTGTGTTTTCCTTCATTCCCATAGAGTTTATTAATTCTTGTAATTAATCTCTAGCAAGTTGACACCCTTGCAACTTCAAGGACTGACAGTGCTGTATTTTCTCATGTTTTCTAAATTTCAGCTCTGTAAAGCCTGTGTGGCTCTTTCATGGTGTGTGTATATACAGCCCTTTAAAAAAGGCATTTTGAAATCTCCACCAATTGGAAGTAGAGGATGTCTGATTGTTACAGTAAAGTCATGTGATCAGGTCTCTTTGTTAAAGTCACAACGACCGAATTGTTGGTCGAATTTTAAAATGTATCTCTGAGGTCTTTCCTTAAGGATCTATTCCTCTGGAGACCTATTTATTAAAAAAAAAAAAAAAAAAATCATAGATTTTCTACCTGTGAATTTTGCTGCATACAGAAAGTGCCCTTTCCTAAGAAAGTTGCTGTGTTTCATTTCTTCAGTTGGACTTTGATCTAGAATACATAGCAGCTCTGCAAAGAAACAGTTTCTAAAAGTGTGAACTTGTGCACCTAAAAATGTCCCCGTTTCTGTGCCAACTATGATTAGCAGGGGGGCAAAAATCTTACGCTATGGAATACATATGGAAGGGTGTAAAGATTCTTTTGAAAGTTTTATTCACATTGTAGAACAGCAAATGACATTTTTACAGTATTTTTTTGTAAAGCAAACTATTTTGTGCCTTGAATTTGGTAAATGTGTATTAGTGAAACATTGTAAAAGTGAACTTCTACCTCTGTATCTAAATGTACACCATCCACTTGTAAATTACTATAAACTATTATGTGATTGCTCTCTTTTTTAGAATGTCTTGTTTAAATAGTGGCCAATGTTTTAGGCTATTCAAGTAAGCCATCTTTTACTAATTAATTGGGAGATTTTATAAAGGAGTGATTAAATTTAAAGACAACTTACATACAAATGACTGTGTGATCATTAGTTATCAGCAGTGTTGTTGGGACAGACACTGTGTCCTTTTTTCTTTGCCATATCACTCATTAATGAAAAACGTTTGAACAGGCTTGTGTTCAGGGACACTGGTAGGTTAGGGAGCCCTACACTCACGTTTCTTATGTTACCATCTTCTCAGATTAGATACTTTATGAAGGGCTTGTTGATACTAAAGGTGGGGAGATAGAAAGAACCCCACTGCCTGTGTGTTGTCCGGCTGCACCACAGATGAGTTCTGCCATTATCCACATATAGGAAAGTACTGCCTCACCACTAGTGTTCCAGCACTGGTCTTAAGCAATAGCTTTATTCCATGTTTAAATTTCTTTTTATAAATGATAACTAAACTTGAAGCCACTGAGGCACTGGCTATCTCTTATTTTCCATTTCGGATTTTAAGTACAGTTGACCCTCAAACATCATGGGGGTTAGAGGATCAGCCCTCCATGTAGTCAAAAATCCATGTATAATTTATAATCAGCCCCCTGTATCCATGGTTCCTCTGTTCCCCCAATCCCCATCTACTGATTCCACCAACCACGGATTGTGTAGTACTGTAGAATTTACTACTGAAAAAATATTTGTGTATAAGTAGATTGGCACAGTTCAAACATACATTATTCAAGAGTCAACTGTGCTTTGAAGTAAACCTCATATAACAACATGAGGTGGAGCCATATTTTCAGTGGTTCTCCAGGTGTGCCTGTCAGTTAACTCCCAGCACCCTCCAACCATCCTATTGGAACAGATACCTGTTCCAATACTCTAAAACCCACTTATCAACCTTAAGACTAAAGCAAGTCTGCCCTACATTTAATTTTCTTCTCATATGTTGTCATTTAAACCCTTTTCTATTCCTGTTTGTTGTTGCCCTGACAAGGCTGTCCGTCTCTAAATTCAATAAACAAAATTCACTTAACTTTTTGGTATAAGTCTTCAATTCCCATGTCCCAGCCTTAGTTGAATTACCTCTGTGCCTCTTCCTTGAATATCATCCAAATTCTCTTTCCCATCTTTAGCTGTGAAGTTGGGAAGGGGACTGAGTCAGTGCAAGCTCAGGGCTGCAGGATTCCTACCTGTTGCACTGCTTGACTCCCATCTCCTGTTCTTAAGCTATTAGGTACATTAATGATGCTCTTCTCCCCAAAAGTGAACTCTCTTCTAGTCAACCCTGCCCACTTCTGTTGATCATTTAAGTAACTGCCAAGGCTGCTTTTCTGGCTGATTATTCATTGACACCCCCAATTCCACTTTGAGATTAATGCTGACTTGGAATATGTTACCTTTTTCTGTTGTCTGGCCCTTTTAGGCACTGTTTAGGGCAACTGGGCTCAAGGCTGACCCCCTAGGGAGGCCACTTCTGTCCCCTAGCTAGAACTGGTTCTCTCTAACCTCTCAAGCAGTTTAATGATAATCATATTGAGTGGAACCCAGGAATCAAAAGTTTCAAAGGCAGCAAAGATAAATTCCAACTATTGTATCCCCCCTTGATCTACCAGGTCTGTTGTTCTGTCACAAAAGATTAGATGAGCTTGACAGGATTGAATTACATAAAGCCAGGCTGGTGGGTGGGTTTTTGTTGTTGTTGTTTTTTAAGTATCCTGTTTCCTTGAAAGGCTAACAGCTTTCAAATTTTTCCCCAAGTTGAAGAAAAAAAGTCAAATGTCTTTTTCAAAGTGTTCTTTTCCAGCTGGCAGAAAGAATTTGAAATTGGTGTTGACCTGAATCTTGGAAATTTGCTTTTGCCTCCAACAAAATATAAAATCAGTGGGGGCTGGTCGGGGGGTGGGGGGGGTAGTTCTTTCCATGCCAAATTTATTGCCTGTGTCTGATTAAAAAGAGTAGAGAAAGCGAGGCTGTAATGGGCCAGAAGTGGCTGGGACGGGGTGTGGAGCATCAAGCCAGCATTTGTCCACACTCAGTTTAACAGATAAACCAGGCATCTACTAGGCCCAGGGACTCAAGTAGCATACAGTTTGCACACAAGTTCAAGTACATGTACCTTTCTGGGCATGTACCACAGATTAACCTCAGGTGTGATAAGGTCTTAGTGAGGTGGGGAGGCACCTGAGAGAAGCCCTGCAGGTTGGTGATGCAACAGATGAGGGTGAGAGCGTGGACACTGCAAGGGATAAATGATCAGGAAAGGCCCAGAGGTTGAAAAACAAATATAATATTCATCATGCCTGAAACAGAACATATGAAGGGAGTGCCACGCAACCCCATGACAAAAGGCCCATTTTGAAAAGAAGCCTTCATTCTGGGAGGAGGAAGGGGTGCTTCATTTGATGGAGAAGAGGGAAGCCCAGGAAGGTTTTTTTGCAGGGAAGTGACAGGAGCAGAGTTGGGGAGTTAAGAGCATCAATCAAGTTGTAAAAATTTTGAGCTGCTGGGAGCCAGGAGAGCGGTCAGGAGGGAAGCTGTGATGCTGAGCGGTGACGGGCCTGCGAGCCAGCCTGGCAGTGAGACTGGAAAATAACACAGTGAGAGTTTAGGAGGTAGGAGAACTCTGTAAGGCCGAACAGCTGATTGCCTACAAGATCTGGCTTAGGCTCAAGTGACTGGAGCCTCTCGAGTCAAAAGCCAGGTTGTTTTTAGTTTTGATTTTACTTTTTAATTTACTTTTTTTAAAAAAAAATCTTTGGGCCATACTGTGTGGCAATGTGGGATCTATTAATAATTCCTTGACCAGAGATCAAATCCATGCCCTGTGCATTGGGAGTACGGAGTCTTAACCACTGGATCTCCAGGGAAGTCCCTGTTTTCATTTTTAACTTACAAATTTTTTTAAATTGAAGCCTAGTTGGCTTACAGTGTTGCATTAGTTGCAGGTGTATAGCAGTGACTCAGTATACACACCTATGTATCTTCTTTTTCATATGCTTTTCCTTAGCTGGCTGTGTGGCACAATGGATAGCACATTGGACTTCTAGCTGGCCTAGATGTAGTTATTCCTATGATTTTCCATTATACACTGCTGTGTTCAGTCATGTCCCACTCCTTGAGACACCATGGACTGTAGCCCATAAGGCTCCTCTGTTTCCAGACAAGAATGCTGGAGTGGGTGACCATTTCCTACTCCAGGAGATCTCCCCAACCCAGGGACCAAACCCGCATCTTTAGCATCTCTGCATTGGCAGGTGGATTCATTACCACTGTTCCACCTGGGAAGCTCAGAAGACATTGAATATCAGACCTAGAGATTATCACACTAAGTGAAGTAAGTCAGACAGAGCCAGGCCTTTTCTAAGTGGGAACAGCAGAACCAGCAGGGAATCTCAGAAAAACTGCATTCGAGCTGACAATCCATCCCCAACAGAAAGGGGGACATTAGAGCTGGCTCCCAGGAGAGAAGTGGGTGCTGGGACTCTGGACGGAAACTGGGAGTGGGGAAGCACAGAATGAGAAGGTCCAGGGCTCAAAACCCGGGGAACGTGAGAGAGCAACTGAGGGGAGAGTCATAAGGGGTGACGTCTGAGCAAAGTTCCGACGGGAACTTCCTCCTCCCAAGGAGAAACCAGACTAGAAACAATTATCTCCTCTGCCTGGGCCTAATCTCCAGTCTGAGTCACATTAAGAAACCTCCGTCTGGCCCAAGAAAAAGAGTCTGTGTGGCCAGCCCTGGGGCAGAGGCCCAGAAGGTGAAGGGCAGTGTTAACAGATAGCACATGGTGGCTATCTACCCGAGTACTTGGGCTCCTAGTAACTGAGTCATTGCTGAAATGACCAGAGGAGAATTTCTACATGAAGGCTGGAGACTGTGGTCTGACCATTTTGTTGGCTTGGTCTCAGAAGCATGACTTGCTTAAGTGCGCGAGGCCATGTTTCATGAGAACCCGGGGGAAAACCAAAGTGCTTTCCAAGTATCACCAAATGGATACTTGTTAGTTCAAGTGAACTCCTTGTGACTTGCCAAGAAAGATGGGACAGAACCAACTTCTATCAGTCTGCTCAATGAGACAGTCTCCTCTCTGGTTCCCTCAAGTACTGAACTCTTACACAAGATCTACTCCAGGCAGGTCCCCAAGGTCAAGATGAATATCCGGGGACTCCCCAGTTCTCCCAGGAGTCAAGGCCGGAGCTGTCTGTGACCACAGGCCTAGGTACTCTCTCGTGACTCTTCCTGGGCCTTGCAGTTTCTACCATACAACAGTGCTTAACACATTTCCCTGTCTCTTTGGACAAGTATTGAGGATATGCAGTTATGAATTCTACTCACTGGGTCTCTAGTTCTCATTTAACTTTCTGCATTTCTGTAAAGCATTCCCAAGATGTCTTCCAAGAGCTTCCAACAAGCTTTTCAGCTGTCAAATGTTGAAATCTTTCTAACCACTCACTGAAAGCAAGAGAACTGATTAGCAAGAAAAACAAAGCATCTTCAGCTCAGATTCTCCGTTTGAGGTTTTCCTGTCAAGGTGATTTAAACCATACTGCAGGGAGAGATGTGTGTTCACAACAGCCATGAAAAATGCCCCCTTGCCTTGCCCACACGTCCTGGGTGGTCCACCTGGATTCCTCGACAGCCTCCCCTCCCCCACAGAGGAGGAGCCTGGCTCCTCCTTTCCAGCCCTCTGCCTGTACCCACACTGTCACCCCAGCTAGCCTGGTTCTGTAAAGGGCATGCGTGATTCAGGAGGCCAATGGGCAGGTTGGAATCCTGGCAGCAACACAGGCATGCAGCATCCTGAAACCATAGATTCCCCACTGAAGCTCAACGTTGTGTGGATCAAAATGTGTCCCCCCACCCCCCAAAAAATAATGTCCTGAACTCCTAACCCCCTGCTGCTGCTGCTGCTGCTAAGTCACTTCAGTCGTGTCCAACTCTGTGCGATCCCATAGACAGCAGCCCACCAGGTTTCCCTGTCCCTGGGATTCTCTAGGCAGGAATACTGGAGTGGGTTGCCATTTCCTTCTCCAGTGCATTCACGCATGCTAAGTCGCTTCAGTCATGTCCGACTCTGTGAGACCCCATGGACAGCAGCCCACCAGGCTTCTCTGTCCATGGAATTCTCTAGGCAAGAATACGGGAGTGGGTTGTCATTTCCTTCTCCCCCAACCCCCTAGTTCCTGTAAATGTGACCATATTTGGAAATAGGGGCTTTGCAAATGTAATCATGATGAGTTCGTATTACAAGAAGGGACACCCTCAGTCCAATCACTTGGAGTTCTTCTGAGAAAGATGGAAACCTACGGGGAGAAGATTGTGTGATGACAAAGGCAAAGCTGGGAGGGACGCGGCTACAAGCCAGGGAATGCCGAGGACGGCCAGCAAGGACAGCGAGGAAGAAAGGGGCAGCAGGTTTCCCCCCAGAGCCCAGCAAAAAGGAATCAAGCCTGTCAACACCCTGACTTCAGATTGCTAGCCTCTGAAACTCTGAGAGAATACATTTAACAAAAACCATCTATAACTTCTTTTATCTTATGATTTAATATAGAATATAAACCTCTTTGTCAAAAATGCATAAAAGGGGGACTTCCCTGGTGGCTAAGACTCCACACTCCCAATCCAACTGGTCTGAGGGCGATTCCTGGTCAGGGAACTTGATCCCACATGCCAAAACCAAGAGTTCACATGCCACAGCTAAGACCTGGAGCAGCCAAATAAATATATTTTTAAAGAAACATAAAAAGAACTTCCCTGATGGTGCAATGGTTAAGATTCCGTGCTTCCCCTGCAGAGGGCATGGGTTCGACCCCTGGTTGGGGAACTAAGATCCCACATGCTGTACATTTATTTATAAATAATGTGTTATATTTAGTGCACAAAAAATTGCCTTGTATATGTATTTAAGTTTCACTTCATTGTATTTGTTTTCTTTTTTCTAATATTTATTTGTATTTATTTATTTGGCTGTGTCAGGTCTTAGTTGCAGCATGCAGGATCTTTGTTACATCATGTGGGATCTTTCCTGGATGCTCCCAGGTTTAACTGTCCTGTGGCAAGTGGGATCTTAGTTCCCAGACCAGGGATCAGACATTCGATCCCCTGCATTTCAGATTGGATTACCACTGGACTACCAGGGAAGTCCCTGTGTGTCTTTTCATTTGGTACACAAAGAAATGTACTCATCATAGATTTACTCTTTTTAACATGTGAACTATTATTAAACTTTACTCTCATTCCTAATATTTGTGTAGAACAGACTTTTGGACTCTGAGGGAGAAGGAGAGGGTGGGATGATTTGGGAGAATGGCATTGAAACGTGTATACTATCATGTAAGAAACGAAGTGCCAGTCTATGTTCGATACAGGATACAGGATGCTTGGAGCTGGTGCATGGGGATGATCCAGAGAGATGATATGGGGTGGGAAGTGGGAGGGGAATTCAGGATTGGGAGCTTGTATACACCCATGGTGGATTCATGTCAATGTATGGCAAAACCAATACAGTATTGAAAAGTAAAATAAAGTAAAAAGAAAAAAAATAAATAAAAATTAAAAAAAATAAAAACTTCTGCACTTAGAAGTAAAAAAATAAAATAAAAAACAAAAATAAAAAAAAAGCATCCAGTCTGTGGCACTCTGCTAAGGCAGCCCAAGGAAAGGAGCATATCAGAGTCTGCTGACATACAGCCTGTGCTCAAAACCAGGTCTGCCCTTCACTGGCCATTTATCCTCGGCCTTTTCCTTAGCTTCTGGAAGTCTCAGTCTCCTCAAGTATAAACTGGGAATAACAGTAGTACCGATCTCAAGAATATTGTGAGGAATATTCAAGGAGACGCATGTAAAGCACTCAGTACTGTGCCTGCTACCAATTAGAAATGCTAAAGAAAAGGCATTAGGTTGAATTATATCAAAATGCTGTGACCATTGTTTTTGACTTACAAAAAAGGCAATTTCATAGGGTTCAGCCTAGCAGTAATGATAGCCATGGTGCTAAGAACAGAGACCTTGTTTGTAACCGTTTGGTTTTTCCAATAGCAATTCTCAGCTCTCTGACCCCAACTGGGGGTCCTACAGTTCAGTTTCAATTCTGACACCTCTCAAGGTGAGCACAGACCCACAGGTTAAAGGCTAAGTCCCACGAGACTGCCCCTACTTCAGATGCCAGCTGCAAATGGGAGCCCTAGGTTACTCACACATCTGTCCAGCTGACTCCAAAGTCACAGGTTCCCACAACACCCCCTTGGGTTTGCTACTTCGCTGGAACAACTCGTAACACAGGTAAACACTGTACTTAAGATAACAGTTTATTATAAAGGATACAAATCAACAGCCAGATGAAAAGTTTGCACAGATCAAGGATGCGGAGGGGACACACCTCTCCCCCTCCCAGCATTCAAGGCATACGCTCACCTGAAGGCTCTCCAAATCTCATAGCTCCAAAATTTTCACCCTTGGCTATTCTCCTGAAACTCCCACAAGACTGTTAATTGGCTAACCTGCTCAGACGCTCAGTCCTGTCCAACTCTTTGCGACCCCATGGATTGTAGCCCACCAGGCTCCTCTGTCCATGGGATTTCCCAGGCAAGAACACTGGAGTGGGTTGCCGTTTCCTTCTCCAGAGGATCTTCCCAATCCAGGGATTGAACCCATGTCTTCTGCATTGGCAGTCAGGTTCTTTACCACTAGTGCCACCTGGGAAATCATACAAAATAAAAAGTTAAAAAAAAAAAGAATTTTTATTCCTTGTCAGTCCAATGGTTAGGATGCGGTATTTCTACTACAGAGGGGTTTGATCTCTGGTCAAGGAACTAAGATTCCCCCAAGCCACATGGTATGGCAAAAAGAAAAGGAACTTTTATGGTGGTTTTATTATGTAGGCAAGACTGACTAAATCATTTGCCACTGATGAACTCAATTTGCATCACCTCTTCCTACCCAAGAGGTTGCTGGTGGGAGGGGATGAATGGCAGTTGAAACTTCCCAACCCTCTAGGCAAGGCCAACCCCCTCCTTGAAACCATCTAACTGCCAACTTCAAGTCACCTCATTAGCATAAACTCAGGCTTAGTTGAAAGGGGCTTGTTATGAATAACAAAAGACACTTCACTCCTGAAATTCCAAAGGTTTTAAGAGTTCTATGCCAGGAACTGGGGGCAAAGAACAAATATATATGTCATTTTATTATAACACAAAAATCTGTTGTTGTTTAGTTTGTTTTAGTCGCAAAAGTCTTGTCTGACTCTGCAACCCCATGGAATCTACTATGTTGCAATTATTTGTACATCTGAGGTCAACCATCCTGTTTATTCATCTCAACCGTCCTAGTCCTAGCACATCAAATAGAGCCAAGCACACAGTTAGATGCTCAATTAATGTTGACTGAATGACCTTTGTGTTTTTCACATATTACCTGGTGGCCATCTCATCCATGCAATAAAAAGGAACTTTCCCAAATCTTGTGTGCATTAAAGGAGTTGTTTTCCTGCTCTATTGCTTCTAAAGGAATTATGAGTGCAAAGGAATTTTGTATTCACATGCCCTTGGCAGACTTTACTCCAGTCAACCTCACCAGTACATAACGTTCTAAAGACCAGAAAAATTTGTAAGGCACCTATAGATGCTGTTCCACCAATGCTGGCCCTCCCAACCCCTCTGAGTATCTCACCAGGCTTGGAAAGTCAAGAAAGAAAAACAAAAGTTAACCACGTTTTGTAAAAAATGAGCACTGAGGCAGACACAGAGAAGTTGAATCGGACCTCTAACACATCATTTTCTTCTGTCTTGAAGTGACAGTGGAAAGCTTATCTTTTTCAGGAGAAGAAGAAAAAGAGAAAGAAGAAATAGATGCTTCTCTTGTCCAGAATCTTTTCTATGGCTTTGCTCTGACTTTGGCAACAGCATTGTCAGACTTTTCTGGGCGCTACAGCAAGATGGATGCTAGAGGATCTTTGCCACATTCCCAGGAGGGGACCGAAGATGCTTTTCTCATGACAGCCTTTGGAGTCCAACTTGCTGCCCTCAGCATTCCTGAAGCAGTAGAGGGAGATTCCCCCCAGCCCTGCCCTGCCCCCTCAAGCCATCCCCCCACTCTCCTACCTCCGCCCACCCCGGACTGTGAGCCGGGGAAACAGAGAACCTGGCCAGGGAGTGAAGAAATGAATCTGGCTGTCACGGAAGGAACTAGATGGAGCAAAAGCTGTGGCCCCGGGGGAGATTCCCTAACCAGAGTTCCTCCAGCTGCTCAGACTTCCTGCTCCACCACCGCCTGGAGTCTGTCCCCGAGGACATTCCCGAGGCCAGCTGAAAGCCAGAAACCACCCCTCCTTACCTGCTCCAGATGCAGCGCAGAGCATTCTGGAGAGAGGGGCCAGCAGGATCCCCTCTCTGGGATGGAGGTTTCAGGAACAAGTTTCATTCGCAATTCTAGGTTTTAGCTCCAAGAGCCACAGGATAAAAAGGGTGCACAATCTGGGTTCTCAATGAAGAACTGTCCACTTGAAATTATTTCTCTTAGAAGGGACGAAGTAGTGCTTTACGGAAGGGAGAAAAAAACTTCACAGATCAGTTCACTGTCAGCTTAAGAGGAAGGGAGGAGGAGATGGTGGACTACAGAAACATACACGCAATTGTAGGATTCCCCAGGCCAGTCTACTTGGCCCTCCCAGGCAGTGGAGTGTTGTAGCCTGAAGCAGATTCCTTAATCAGCCTTGGGATTTCTAGTATTTTCTCATTGTATAAGATCTCCAAAAACCAGATTCATTTGCAACCATACCAGCTACAATCTGGGAGGTGGGAAGATGAAAAAGGAAAAGAAAGAAAATGTTTCTGTATTTCTAAGTTCAAACAAGTTATTTAAAGAGCATACCTCAGTCTTAGAAGAACAGGTATTTCAAAGACTGGAACACCTGCGAGCTATTGTAAACAGCTGCATGCTGGAATGTAAAATGTTGCAGCCACTATGGAAAAAGTAGAGCAGTCCCTCAAAAAATTAAAAATAGAATTTTCATATGATCCAGCAATTCTACTTCTCTATATATCCAAAAGAATGAAAAGCACGTCTCAAGGACTTCTCTGGTGGTCTGGTGGTAAAGAATCCGCCTGCCCGTGCAGGGGACACAGGTTCAATCCCTGGTCTGGGAAGATCCCACATGGCTTGGGACAACTAAGCCCCTGTGCCACAATTACTGAGCCCGTACTTTAAAGCCCACCAGCAGCAAGAGAAGTCACCACAGTGAGAAGTTCGAGCACCACAATGAAGACCCAACACAACTAAATACAAAAAAAATAAATACAAATTTAAAAATAAAGCAGCGCCTCAGAGGTATTTGTAACCTATGTTCATAGCACTGTTCACAAGAAAAGCTACAACCAACCTAGACAGCATATTGAAAACCAGAGACATTACTTTGCCAACTAAGGTCCGTCTAGTCAAAGCTATGGTTTTCCCAGTAGTCATGTATGGATGTGAGAGTTGGACTATAAAGAAAGCTGAGCACCGAAAAATTGATGCTTTTGAACTATGGTGTTGGAGAAGACTCTTGAGCATCCCTTTGACAGCAAGGAGATCAAACCAGTCCATCCTAAAGGAAATCAGTCCTGAATATTCATTGGAAGGACTGATGCTGAAGCTGAAACTCCAATACTTTGGCCACCGAATGTGAAGAACTGACTCATTGGAAAAGACCCTGATGCTGAGAAAGATTGAAGGCAGGAGGAGAAGGGGATGACAGAGGATAAGATAGTTGGATGGCATCACCAACTCAGTGGACATGAGTTTGAGTAAACTCCAGGAGTTGGTGATGGACAGGGAGGACTGGCATGCTGCAGTCCATGGGGTCACAAAGAGACTGAGCGACTGAACTGACTGACTGAAAAAGTGAAAGAAACCCACATGTCCATTGACAGATGAGTGGATAAACAAAATTCGGTATAGATATACAATGGAATATTATTCCACCCTACAAAGACAAGAAATTCTGAGACATACCACGACAGGGATGAACCTTGACGACATGATGCTCAGTGAAATAGACAAGTCACAAAAGGACAAATACTGTATGAGTCCACTCATACGAGGTACCTAGAGTAATCAAATTCATGGCAACAGAAAGTAGAATGTTGGTTGTTAGGGGACGGTTGGGAGGCCAGGATGGGGGGAAAGGAAATGGGAATTTATTCAAAGGGTACAAAGTTCAGTTCTGCAAGACAAAAACGTCTAGAGACTGATTGCACAACGATGTGAATATGTGTAATGCTATTAAACTGTAAACTTGGGAATTCCCTGGTGGTCCAGTGGTTAGGACTCCATGCTCCCACTGCCAGGGCCCAGTTTCAATCCAAGATGGAAGTAAGGAAACTAAAATCCCACAAATCCATGTAGTGCGGTCAGAAAAAAAAATTTTTGAACTTGAAACTTAAAAATGGTCAAGATGGTAAATTGTACCATACTCGTGTATCCTAAAAGATGATGCTGTGAAAGTGCTACACTCAATATGCTAGCAAATTTTGAAAAATTTGCAGTGGCCACAGGACTGGAAAAGGTCAGTTTTCATTCCAATCCCAAAGAAAGGCAATGCCAAAGAATGCTCAAACCACCGCACGATTGCACTCATCTCACACGCTAGCAAAGTAATGCTCAAAATTCTCCAAGCCAGGCTTCAACAGAACACGAACTGCAAACTTCCAGATGTTCAAGCTGGTTTTAGAAAGGGCAGAGGAACCAGCGATCAAATTGCCAACATCCACTGGATCATCGAAAAAGCAAAAGAGTTCCAGAAAAACATCTACTTCTGCTTTATTGACTATGCCAAAGTCTTTAACTGTGTAGATCACAACAAACTGGAAAATTCTTCAAGAGATAGGAATACCAGACCACCTGACCTGCCCCCTGGGAAATTTGTATGCAAGTCCGGAAGCAACAGTTAGAACCAGGCATGGAACAACAGACTGGTTCCAAATTGGGAAAGGAGTATGTCAAGGCTGTATATTGTCACTCTTATTTAACTTCTATGCAGAGTACATCATGAGAAATGCAGGGCTGGATGAAGCACAAGCTGGATTCAAGATTGCCAGGAGAAATATCAATAACCTCAGATATGCAGATAATACCATCCTTACAGCAGAAAGTGAAGAGGAACGAAAGAATCTCTTGATGAAAGTGAAAGAGGAGAGTGAAAAAGTTGGCTTAAAGATCAACATTCAAAAAACTAAGATCATGGCATCCAGTCCCATCACTTCATGGCAAATAGATGGGGAAACAATGGAAACAGTGACAGACTTTATTTTGGGGGGCTCCAAAATCACTGCAGATGGTGAGTGCAGCCAGGAAATTAAAAGAGGCTTGCTCCTTGGAAGAAAAGCTATGACCAACCTAGACAGCATATTAAAAAGCAGAGACATTACTTGGCCAACAAAAGAAATCCGTCCTGAATATTCATTGGAAAGACTGATGCTAAAGCTGAAACTCCAATTCTTTGGCTACCGGATTCAAAGAGCTGACTCATTTGAAAAGACCCTGATGCTGAGAAAGATTGAAGGCGGGAGGAGAAGGGGACGACAGAGGATGAGATGGTTGGATGGTGTCACCAACTCAATGGACATGAGTTTGCATGGAGTTAGTGTGCTGCAGTCCATGGGGTCGCAAAGAGTCAGACACAACTGAGTGAGTGATTTAACTGATCTGAACTGTGTATCTGTGTGTGTGTGTGCATGCTTAGTCACCTCAGTCATATCTGAGTTTTTGTGATCCTGAGGACTGTATCCCTCCAGGCTCCCGTGTCCATGGGGAGTCTCCAGACAAGACTACTGGAGTGGGTTTCCATGCTCTCCTCCAGGGGATCTTCCCGAACCAGGGATCAAACCCAAGTCTCCTGCATTGCAGGTGGATTATTTACCACTGAGCCACTGGGGAAGCCCACTTGTGTATCTTACTACAATTTAAACAAAAAACACCTGGATGGCCCGGCCTTTGGGGCCACTATGAAGAAGGTGACATTTCACCCGTAAGTGACCATAGTAGATTTTCTCCTTACGGGATGCTATCTTTGCCCGTGACAAGAGAGGAAGAAATCACAGGGCAAGCACTACGAGCTGATGCCCCATGCTGAGCAGTGAGGGTGCAAAGGTGACCAAGACACACAGGGGACTGAAGGCCGGACACTCAGAGGAAATGATTGCTGTATGAGCACTGCAAAGGCTGTTGCCAGGTGTACTTTCTAAGCCACCACCACTGCCGGCTCCAGTTTCCAGTGACTTCTTCAGCTCCCAGACTGCACCTCACTCACAACATCAAGCATGCTCACGTGAAATACAGCACCTTTTCCCCACGAGTCTCCAGAGTTACTCCTAGGAAAGTGCTCACGGCCAGAGACCATTCCCAGTGCATCAGGAACACCCCTCAGTCCTGAGGGGTAGCCGGTTCTGAGCTACCTTGGGAATTCAGCTGCTGTTTACACCTCTGTGTGGTTGATCCCGGCTTGACCAGGGCTCTCTGCAAATCAGGGTTGAGTCTTGGTTTCCTCCCAGGGCTTGGCACCGAGAAGGCCTTCAGGGCACATGAGCTATTGCTTTGTACCACTGTTTTCCTTCCCAAACTGAGGAGAGTTTTCCTAGTTGGGAGCCAGCTCTCTCATTGGTCTGGGGTGGAAGGTAATGCAGCCACTGTGGTTTTTCCCAGGAGTCCTGGCCCTTCATCTGGGTTGGAAGTGACCTGAGGCATCACTAGAAACCACTAAGCTGAGGCCCGGCCGGGCCCGAGAGCTCACAGAGCAGGCCATGGGCTCAGACAAAGAGTGGGACCCAGAGGCAGGCGGCAGGCCACCAGTCATCCTGGCTCTGCAGAGTGGTCCAGGTGCTAACACAGAAGTCCCCCAGTAGGAAACAGGACTTCTCTGGGCTCCAAGGTCTTCAGGCAGCCTTTTCTCAGCCATACTCACACACCTGAGTCATAGCAGCCCCACCACAAACTGGTACAACCGCTCTGTTGCCGCATCCAGGGGACAGTTCCTGATAGGTTGGTACTCAGTTTCCGAGCACTTAAAATCCTTAGACGAAACTTCCATCCAGTTGTTGTTGTTATTCTGCGTTCTGTAGTTTCATCTTACCCATTTTTTTCTTGTTTTATTTCTACCTGTTTATTGCTACCAATCCATCTCCCTCCACCCCCCTCCCTCATGCGTGCCTGCTCAGTCATGTGACCCCATGGACTGTAGCCTGCCAGGCTCCTCTGTCCATGGAATTTTCCAGGAAAGAATACTGGAGTGAGTTGCTATTTCCTTTTCCTCATCTTGTCAATTTTTAATTGTGCATCATCTCAGTCATGTATCCCTCCTCCCCTACATGCTTCCCCCCACCTCTGTCCCCAACATTCTCCTGGATTTACTATCTCCCTGGGGGTCTTTGGGCTTCCCAGGTGGCTCAGTGGTAAAGAATCCACCTTCCAGGGCAGGAGATGCAGGTTCGATCCCTGGGCCTGGAAGATCAATCCCCTGGAGGAGGAAATGGCAACTTGCTCCAGTATTCTTGCCTGGAGAATCCCAAAGACAGAGGAGCATGGCAGGCTACAGTCCATAGTGTGGGAGAGTCGGACATGACTGAGCATGCGGGCCACATGGGGATCTTTGAGCTTTTGCCAGGCCATTTCTACCGTTTTCCCACTTTCAATGTGGGGTCCCAGGCTCACTCCCCTCATGGAGCCCCCAAATTGCTCCACCAGAAGTGCAGTCTCCTTCCCTCCACTGAACTCTCTGAGTGCCAGGTCTGTGCTGGGGGCACTCCCTGTTCACATCTCTGCTGCAAGCAGTTAGAAGGTAGGGATCTTACTTTATCCATCTTTATATTTCTCCTCCCATGTCATTCCCCCATGCCTCACACAAAATTTAGGCTTAGAAAATGTTTACAGAAAGAATACATGCAACTCAACTGTATAAAACCGAACAGCCCAGTTAAAACACGAGCAAAGAACTTGAATAGACATTTCTCCAAAGATCTGCAAACAGCTAATGAGCACATGAGATGTTCAATGTCATGAGTCATTAGAGAAACACCAATCAAGATCGTAATAAGACAGCACTTCACATCCACTAGAGTGGCTATCATAATAAAAATAACAATAAAAACAGAAAACAAATGTTGGCAAGGATGTGGGAGAATTGATACACTTGTACATTGCTGGTGGGGATGTAAAATGGTTCAGCTGCTGTAGAAAACAATTTGGTAGTTCCTAAAAAAATTAAACCAAGAATTACTCTGTGTGTGTGTGTGTGTGTGTGTGTGTGTGTGCTTAGTCACTTCAGTCATGTCCGACTCTTTGAGACCCTATGGACTGTAGCTTGCCAGGCTCCTCTGTCCATTGGATTCTCCAGGCAAGAATACTGGAGTGGATTGCCATGCCCTCCTCCAGGGATCTTCCCAGCCCAGAGATCGAGCTCAAGTCTCCGGTGTCTTCTGCATTGACAGGTGGGTTCTTTGCCACTAGTGCCACCTGGGAAGCCCAAGAACTGCCACATGACCTAGCAATTCCACATCTAGGCGTATACCCCAAAGACTCAGAAGCAGGTATTTAAATGAAAACTTGTACATGAATGTTCATTGTAGCACCATTCACAATAGTCAAAAGGCGGAAACAATATGGGTTTCCAGCAACAGATGAACGTGCTCTACAGGCTTCAACTTGAATGAGCCTTGAAAACATTACTCTAAGGAGCCAGGTGCAAAAGATGACACATTGCCATGTCATTCCTTTGTATGAAATGTCCAGAACAGGCAAAGCTGTAGGTACAGAAATTAGATCAATAGTTGCTTACAACTAGGAATAGCGATGGAGGCTGGGGTGTGATGGCCAAAGTGCATGGAGTTTTTCTTTGGGGTGATAAAAATGCTCTAAAATGGACTTTGATCTTGGTTGCACAACTCTGCGTAAGGACTAAAAATCACTGAATTGTACACTTTATTTATTTATGAATTTTGGCCACACTGTGCAGCTTGTGGGATCTTAGGTCCCCAAACCAGGGATTGAACCCAGCCCTTGGCAGTGAAAGCACCAAGTTCTAACCATTAGATTACCAGGGAATTTCCTGAATTACCTACTTTAAATGAGTGATTTGTATGGTACATAAATTTTATTTCAGTGAAGTTCTCTTTAAAAAAAAGAATAAATGAATGTGCTTAATAAACTTTTACCATTCAAGTTTTCACATTCGTGTTTTTGAATATTCATGCAGCGTACTGAAGAAGACATGCCATCATTTAAAATTTGCTGGGGCCCAATTTGAATTCCACAAGTCAAGAAACTGGCATACTTAAGGTAGTTCTTGGGCCAAATGAGAAGACCAGATGCCAGCTGGATTCCTTTATACTCACAAGGCATTAATGGCTTTTGTACATTAAGATAGAGAAGAAGTGATAGAAATTTTAATACCATTTTGTTTCTCTGTGAAAAAGAAATGGCCCCAGTCAGTAGGGAAGGGAGTCATAAAATCAATAGGTATAGCCCACGTGCAGGGCAGCAAAGGCGACACACATAAAGAACTGACTTTTGGACAGAGTGGGAGAAGGAGAGAGTGGGATGATTTGAGAGACTAGCATTGAAACATATACATTACCATATGTAAAATAGCCACTGAGAGTTTGATGTATGAAGCAGGGAACCCCAAGCCAGCACTCTGTGACAACCTAGAGGGATGGGGTGGGGAGAGAAGAGGAGGGGGTGGTTCAGGAGGGAGGGGACACATATGTATGCCTATAGCTGATTCATGTTGATGTATGGCAAAAATGATCACAATATTGTCAAGCAATTATCCTCCAGTTAAAATAAATAAATAAATAATTTTAAAAATCCATAGGTATAAAAAAGTGACACTGTCCAAGAGTTAGAATTCCATGAAAGTCTTCACATCTCCCCAGAAAATATTGACTACCTGTTGTTGCTGTTGGTTAGTCACTGAGTCGTGTCCAGCTCTTTGTGACTCCATGGACTGCAGCATGCCAGGCTTCTTCATCCTTCACCGTCTCCCAGAGTTTACTCTGACTCATGTCCATTGAGTCAGTGATGCCATCCAACCATCTCACCCTCTGTCGTCCCCTTTTCCTTCTGCCTTCTGTCTTTCCCAGCATCAGGGTCTTTTCCAATGAGTCTAGTATATTTAGAATCCTAGCTTTTAAGGAACTCTTCTGGTGGTCCAGTGGTTAAGACTCTGTGCTTCAAATGCAGAGGGTGCAGATTCAGTCCTTGTTCAGGGAAACTGAGATTCTACACACCGTTAAAAAAATCTAGAGGCGGAATGTCCAGCTTATCCCACAAAATTGGCTCCAACCTGGAACTGATACCCAAAAAAAGCTCACTAGTTGGAGATAAAGATCTTTCTATGCAGGTACCATACCTTTAGAGTCTAGGATATCCTAGCCCTTGGCAAGTGAGCCTCATCTAATACTCTGGGTTAGTTATAGACGACTAGGAAAGTGAAGCTTTGCTGGAGAGGGAAGTGCAGGGGTGATAAGGAAAAGATCGACAAGCAACAGAGTGGCAATGGATCCTCCTGCTGCCAAGGCAACCACTGTATATTTACAGGATAACAAAACAAAATTCATCCCTGGTATGGTTGTTGAAGCTATCAGTTCCCTCCAACTCTTGTGTCTGCCCCCCACCTTCAAACAGCTGGGCTGTCCCCTGCTCTTGGCCACAGGAGAAGAAAACCTCACAGCAAAGGCTCTGTAAGCAGATCTCACTGATAATCAGGGAAATGGGATTTTAAACCACAAGGAGGGACTTCCCTGGTGGTCCAGTGGCTGAGACTCTGAGTTCCCAAAGCAGGCGGCCTGGATTCAACCCTTGGTTGGGAAACTAGATCCCACATGCCGCAACTAAGAGTTCACATGTGGAAGTGAACGTCGCTCAGTCATGTCCAACTCTTTGTGACCCCATGCACTGTAGCCCACCAGGCTCCTCTGTCCATGGGATTCTCCAGGCAAGAATACTGGAGTGGGTAGCCATTCCCTTCTCCAGGGGATCTTCCTGACATGGGTCTCCTGCATTGCAGGCAGATTCTTTACCATCTGAGCCACCAGGGAAGTCCAAGAATTCACATGCTTCAACTAAAAAAAAAATTTTTTTTTTATTAAAAACCAAAAGAAAACCTCAAAGAGATACCATTTCATGCCTATCACTACTGGCAACAGTGAAACAACTCTAACAATACCTTGTCCAGAGTGTGAAGCAACAGGAACTCTCCTAATTGCTGGAGAGAGTATACCACCTTTGACATCTCCAGAAAAATTCAAGCAGCACACACAGCATTACCCTACAACCCCACCCTAGATAAAAAGCCTAGAGAAATCCTCACATATGTGTACAAGAGGATGCAAACAAGAACAACCATTGTAATATACTTGTATAAACAGACTGGAAATGATCAAAAGGTCCATCAAGAGGAGAATAAACACACTGTGATATACTCGTTCAATGGATTATTATAAAGCACTGAAAAAAGGAATGAACCATGGCTATATGCATCAACATGTGTAAGTCCCAAAACGTATTATTGAATACAATAAGGACATTGTAGAGAGATGCAGTATGTCATTTATTTACAGTTCAAAAATACGCAAAATTATTTTATGCTTATTCTTGGATGCATATATTAAATATAAGAATCACTATGAAAGCATCCGCAAAATGCTAAGCACCAAAACAAGATAGTACTAGCCCCAGGAGAGAGAAAGGAATAGGATCAGATGAGGGTTGAGTGTGCGGGGGTTTCAACTGTGGAATGTTTTTGGTCTTTTTCCAAGTATATATATGTATATGTGCATTTGCGCTAAGTCACTTCAGTAGTTTCCTATTCTTTGCAACCCCATGAACTGTAGTCCACCAGGATTCTCTGTCCATGGGCTTCTCCGGGCAAGAATACTGGAGTGGGTTGCCATTTCCTCCTCCAGGGGGTCTTCTCGACCCAGGGATCGAACCCAGGTCTCCCGCATTGCAGGCAGATTCTTTACTGTCTAAGCCACCAGGGAAATCCTATTTACACATACACCTGAAGGAAATAATGGAAAATCATTAAATTCTAATATACTGGGTGGTAGAATAACAGAGTATGCTGACATTTTTATACTGACTTTTATTCTTTTTTTGCATGTTTGAGTACTTCCTAGTTTTCTAAAAGTCAGAAGATATAAAAGCAAAGAGATCTTCCTGCATTTGCCTTCTAAAAATGTATGAATTTAAAACATTCCTTAGAGGAAACAAGAATGTACACAAAGCATTCGGGATCAGAGGGTTTAAGAAGAGTAAAGTGATCCCACTCACCCTTATTCCACAGAAATACTCCCAGAGCTGGGGATCTCACAGCGGGAAGATGGAGAAGAAGTCGAGAAAGGATATTGATTCTGGGGTCTGAGGGTAAAGAGCCTCCTGCCCCGCCCCCATGCAGAACTATGGGGAGGTGGCAGCAGCCAAGATAGTCTGGGAGGATCTGCATTGGAAGAGACCCATGCCCTGCCCCAGGGACATTGCTGGGCAAGCTGCTGCCTTAGCATGGGACAGAGGCGGTAAGTGGGTTCAGAGCCCTAGCCTGACTTTTATGATCTCAAGTCTGGAGTTAGGCAAAACCACATGGCAAACAATCCAAATGTGTGTCATTAAGTAGCTATGAGAGTTGTGGTCCTGCTAGACAAGAAGAATATATGGGAGTGGGGGGATTCTGAGCAGACTGTATGTGTGTACTAAGTCACACAGTCGTGCCTGACTCTTGGCGACCCTATGGACCATAGCCTGCCAGGCTCCTCTGTCCATGGGATTCTCTAGGCAAGAATACTCTAGTGGATGGCCATGCCTTTCTCCAGGGGACCTTCCCAACTCAGGGACCAAACCCGAGTCTCTTACGTCTCCTGCATTGGGAGATGGGGTCTTTACCACTCGTGCCACCCGGGGAGCCCCTCTAAACAGAATCAAGCAACAAATAAAAAAGATGAAGCAACCCTAGTGCAGGGAGTTTCAGACTCAGACCACACAGAGACTCGGGTGACATATACCTTGAATCCTGGAGATTCCAAACCCCTCTACAAAGCAAGAATTCTAGTCAACGCATCTGTGAGTCACAAGGAAAACTGGACCCTAAGTCCACAGTAAAATCTCAGTCCACTGAGATGGGAACCACAACTTGCTAGTTTCAATTTTGCTGTTTCCTCCATGTGTAAGTGTCTTTGTCCTTGGAAGGGATTCAACCTAAGTATTAATACTCCTCTATTAGGATTTGCAATGATTTGTGTATATTGGGCATTTTGAGTGTTTGTAATGTTTAAGAGGCGTCGGCATTAAAGAATCTAATATATTAGCCTCATGATTCCAATTTAAAATGTGTAATTGAGTAATTGTTTAGATTTGTGATTTTACTAGGTTTGTAAACAATATTGGAATGTTTATGAGAACTTGAGATGCATTGGATTTTTAAGTTTAATTTATTATACTTATTAGGATTGTTTTAGTCTTGAGGAATGTTCTGATTGTTAGCTATTTCAAGTGTTTATAAATAAAGCCAAATATGTTACATTTATAAATCCAATTTAAAATATATAAGGGGATTTGATTAATAAAATGTGAAAAGCCCCTTTAAGAGTGATTGTTAAAATTTACTAGATTTATAAATAAAATAATGAGTTGTCAGTTGAATTTAAAAGCTTAAAGAAAACTAGGGGGTTTTCCTCAAAGTATTAAGTTGAGTAGAATTTTTTAAAAGTAACCACAAGCATTGTTGGGCTTCCCTGGTGGCTCAGATGGTAAAGAATCGGCCTACAACGCAGGAGACCTGGGTTTGATGCTTGGGTCAGGAAGAGCCTCTGGAGAAGGAAATGGCAACCCATTCCAGTATTCCTGTCTGGAGAATTCCGTGGACAGAGAAGCCTGGTGGGCTACAGTCCATGGGGTCACAAAGAGTCGGACACGACTGAGTGACTAATATACACACAAGTAGTGTCTCTTTTACACGTTGACCTCCCCTCTCGGACATTACACAAGTCACTAATCATTGCACTTTATAGAAGTGGCAGAGGGGCTGCCCAGGGCTTTGCAGGTGGGAAGGGAGGACAAGCTGGGCACCACTACGGGCTGCCGTCTGGGGCCAAGTGTTCTTCTCCCCCCGATTCCTGCTGCTGCGTAAACACAGAGGCTCCATGGAATCGTTTTCCAGTGTTCAATTATGAAAATTTTCAAACATAGAAAAAATTGAAAAATATACAGTACAATAAACACCCATACACCTATCCCTAGATTCAAAAGTTGCAAACGTCATGCCATACTGGTTTTATTTACATCTATTTATCTGGGCTTCCCTGGTGACTAGACAGGAAAGAATCTCCCTGCAATGCAGGAGACTTGGGTTCAATTCCTGGGTTGAGAAGATCCCCTGGAGAAGGAAATGGCAACCCACTTCAGTATGCTTGTCGGGGAAATCCCACGGACAGAGGAACCAGGTGGGCTACAGTCCATGGGGTCACAAAGAGTCAGACATGGCTGAGCAACTAACACTTCTCTTCTGTCATCTATCTATCACCTGTTTATCTATCTAACAGAACCATCATAAAACAATTTGCTGATATCACAACACTTCATCTCAAAATGCTTCACTAGAAATCTCCTAAAAGTAAAGTTTTTCTCTAATAGAACCATACCACCAT
Organism: Ovis aries; assembly: GCF_016772045.2. Lineage (NCBI taxonomy): Eukaryota > Metazoa > Chordata > Mammalia > Artiodactyla > Bovidae > Ovis > Ovis aries. The sequence continues at coordinate 49,639,842 of NC_056062.1, forward strand.
GTTGCACCTGACAATGTGAACAAGGATTTCTTGAAATTCCCTGATGGCCCAGTGGTTAGGACTCTGTGCTTTCACTGCCGAGAGGCAGGTTCAATACCTGGAAGGGGATTAAGCTGTGAGGCAGAGCCAAATTAAAAGCAAACAAACAAAAAATCTAAGGATTTCCTAAAATCATTTAAATTCTTAGTCCATATTCAAATGTTTTCAAATGTATGTCCCACTGATTTTTTTTTCATTTGGGTCTGATTTATTTAATTCACATGCTTTTGAGATACATATATGTAGTGTGATGCATCAGTACATTGTTTAATATATACCTAAATAGAAAAGTGTGGGCTTCCCAGGTGGCTCAGTGTGTAAAGAATCTGCCCGTGATGCAGGAGACTCAGGGGATGCGAGTTTGATCTCTGAGTCAGGAAGATCCCCTGGAGGAAGGCATGGCAACCCACTTCAACATTCTTGCCTGGAGAATGTCATGGACAGAGGAGCCTGGTGGGCTACAGTCCATAGGATCGCAGAGTCAGACACGAATGAAGCAACTAAGGCTGCACACCAGAATATTGTGCTGTATAATGTATTACACTGATATATCATATTCTATTATAAAATATATATGTTTATATATCCATTCAACCAGTTGTGAGTATTATTTTTCTAGTTTTTGCCTAAGTAAATGGTGTTTTCTTTTTTAAAATTAATTAATAATTTGTTAGTATTTTTGGCCGCAGTGGGTCTTTGTGGCTGCACTCAGGCTTTCTTTAATAGCGATGAGTGGGAGCTACTCTTCGCTGAGGTGCACATGCTTCTCATTGCAGTGGCTTGCCTTGTTGCAGACCATAGACTCTGGGCCCACAGGCTTCAGTAGTTACAGCATGCAGGCTCAGTAGTTGTGGTGCATGGGCTTACTGCTCAGCAGCACGTGGAATTCTCCTGGACTGGTGATTGAACCCCTGTTCCCTGCATTGACAGGCATATTCTTATCCACTGTACCATCAGAGAAGTCCAGTGCTTTCTTAAACTACTTTCTAAGCAAGAGTCATGCATGTCTCTTTATATTATTTAATCTGGAACAACTCTTCGTCTTTATCATTAGTTTCATGAAGCTGATGTTCTTCCAGGTTCAGTTGTCTTAAAGAATGTCCCAAATTATGAATTTGTCTTTTTTTGCCTGACTCTATTTTAATGTCCCCCTATCTCTGTTTTTCCTGTAAACTTGAAGTTAGGCCAAAAGAGTCATTTAGGTTCAGGTTAAATATTTTTGGCAAGAATGCATCCTAGGTGATAATGTACTAAATATTATATCATATCATCAGGAGATTCGTAATATTGGATCATCCCAGTAGAACTTGCTGAAGATGACAATGTGCAGGACTTCCCTGCTGGTCCAGTGGTTAAGAATCTGACTTCCGACATAGGAGACTTGAGTTTGATCCCTGGTTGGGTAACTGAGATCCCACAGGCTGTGAGGCAAATAAGCCCGTGGGCCACAAGAGTTCACCAAAAGTAGACAAGCCTGGATGCCACAACAAAGACCCAGTGTGGCTGAAAAAAATCATAGTAAAATAAATAAATAATTTTTAAAAGGACGGCAATATGCTTTTTAAGTGTTGGAACACAGCAAACACAAAATAAACGTTGTCTATTATTAACCCCATTTTACAGATGAGGAAACTGAGACTCCTACATTTTCAGCTAACTTTCTTCAGATAACTTACCTTGTGAGTGGCAAAGCTGGGACTCAATCCTAGGCCCTCTGATTCCAAATACAGACTTCTTTCCCTTCACTAGCCAAATTCCCATCTTCATAGAATTAAAAGTGAAAATTGCTCAATTGTGTCCAAATCTGAGTAGATAGCCTTTCGCTTCTCTAGGGAATCTTCCCAACCCAGGGATCAAATCCAGGTCTCCTACATTGCAGGAGGATTCTTTACTAGCTGAGCCACCAGGGAAGCCCAAGAATACTGGAGTAAGTAGCCTATCCCTTCTCCAGTGTATCTTCTCGACCCAGGAATCAAACCAGGGTCTCCTGCATTGTAGGCGGATTCTTTACCAACTGAGCTATCAGGGAAGCCCACAGAACTAAAAGGTACCTTACAAGTTATTCAATAATTTACTAGTTCATTTCACAAATAATTAATGCAAGCTTACTGTGAGCCGTTTGGGCCTGGTCTCAGGTCCATAGGATGCTTCAGTGATAAAACAAGTCCACAGGAAACTTACATTGTCATGGTGTGAGATGGACAGTAAACGCAAACAAAAAGTAAAATTATAGAATATGTTGGCTTCCCTGGTGGCTCAGACAGTTAAGAATCTGCCTGTAACACAGGAGACCTGGATTCAATCCTTGGGTTGGGAAGATCTCCTACAGAAGAAAATGGCTACCCCTCTGGTATTCCGGTCTGGAAAATTCCATGGACAGAGGCACAGTCGAGGGGGTCACAAAGAGTCAGACACCATTGAGTGACTAACACTTTCACAGAAGATATTACATGATCTGGAGGAAAATAAAGGGGAATGGGGTGGGTCTCACTGAGAAGGTGATTTTTGAGCAAAGACTTATAAGAGGGGGAGAGGATAAGCCATGTAGAAATTTTGGGAGAGAGCGTTCTAAGCAAAGGAAACAGCCAGGGGACCTGCCTGGTGGTCCAGTGACTAAGAATTTGTGCTTTCAATGTAGGGGGCTGGAGTTTGATCCCTGGTCAGGGAACTAGATTACACATGTCACAACTAAGAGTTTGCACATCCATGTCCCATACCTAAGACCTGATGCAGCCAAATAAATAAATAAAATATTTTTTTAAATAGATAAATCTATACATAGTTCAAGGTGAGGTCTAGTAGAGGAACTTGAATTGGAAGCTGTAGGAAACTGAGGTTTCCAGTCTTTGCAACCCACATCCCTGATTTACCAATGTGAAGATGGGTGGACACAGCTGAGCATCTGAGAAGTTCTGGAGGCCCAGAGAATAGAGTAAGGAACCATGTATGAGTCTCAGGCCTGCCCTGGGAAGGCCATGGATCTTCCTGCCTGCCTTGGGCTGGGGTTCTCCAGGCCGGATCTCCACGGGTATCCCCTGAATTAAGAGACTGGGTTGCACTCTCGTGGGTGGGTCATTGGAAAAGTCTGAGCTTGAAGAGCTCATGAAGCTAATCAGAGCCAGCGGGACACTGTGCTGATCACAGAATACATTCATTCACCTGCTCCTCAGATGAGGACGTGGCTACAAGGGTGCAAGCATTTGGACCAGAGTCTTAGAGCTCCTGCTGCTGGATGAAAGAATTATCCAGAAGTGGTTGACCTGTCCCGCCCAGAGCATGGATGGCTCTAGCCCAGCACCCCAGATGTGCCCTTGAGATCAGAACTGGTGATGCTGCTGTGGTTTGCATCCCCACCCTCATCTTCACTCTCCATCCATTGCCCAGCTTCCTCTCCTGGCTAGAATGTTCTCCGGCAGCTAAAACAGTTTCTGCTCACTGGGGCTGCAAAGCAGGCTGTGAAATGGATGACAAACGCAGAAGTTCAAAGGGACTTTCTTCTCTTCCCCAAAGAGATTTCCTGCCTAGGATTTCTAAGGCTTGAGGGGAGGGTGTGAGAGAATCAGGGGAGCTGAAGGAAGCTCGGGGCGGCATAGGGAGCCATTGTTAGGACAGGCTCCAGGTAGAGTCCCAGAAGCATCTCTGGAGGGTAGAGGTGAGGTTGGCCAACCCTCATGCCAAGGGGACTGAGGTCCAGTGAGAGGCAGGGGAGGATTCAGAGACGGTGTGGGGGGTGTGAGATAGAGGGTGAAGTGGATTTTCCTTTCTGCATATCGTGCCCAGGCAGCTGTGGTCCAGGGGACTACACTGGCCTTTCACACTCTACCTCTCCCATTCCATGTTCCTGGCCCCATGTCTGATGATCAGAGCTGCACATTGTTCAAAGAGTTTCATCAAAGTTTTGCTTTGACACAGTAGGAGCTATGAACTGAGACCACACTCTTTTTTTTGCTTTGAAGACAGCCAAACAACAGATAAGAGAGTCCCTATGTAGTTCAATGGAAGATGGCCTTAAAGAACTTGAAGGAGGCTGGGGAGCTGAGCAGGACAAACCTGAGCTTGATGGGCCGTGGCTAGCTGAAGCTGAAATTCAGAATGCCGGGGACAATAATTGCACACCCTGACCGAGTGCTGGCTTTCATATAGTAACTCATCTAATCTTCACAACAACCCCGTGAGTCAGTTACTATTATTAAGCCCAGTTACAGGCAAAAACAAAGGCACAGAGACAGGCAGTGACTCATTCAGCCCAAAGTCATAGAGATGATGTAGAGCCAGGCTTTTCTCATTTCTCATTAAGCCTCAGTCGTGTCCGACTCTTTGCGACCCCATAGACTGTAGCCTACCGGGCTCCTCTGTCCATGGGATTTTCCAGGCAATAGTACTGGAGTGGGTTGCCATTTCATTCTCCAGGGGATCTTTCCAACCCAGGGCTCAAACCCCGGTCTCCCGCATTGTAGAAAGACGCTTTATCATCTGAGCCACCAGGGAAGTCTCATTAAGCTTAGGAAGATCAATCAATAGAGCTTCCTTACATCCATTTAGAGTCTATGAAGATTTCTATAATATACTGTAAATATTCCTCAATGATTAAATATATTTTCAAAAAATTATCTCTGAAAGTTAAGATAGTAAAGTAGAACATTTCTCTCAATTAATATCTTTAATAATTCTCATGTAGAATATAATATTTTTTCTCCACCAAAATAACAATATATTTGGAGGTGGAAACATGTATGATTTTTAAAAGCACTTATGAAATCTTAGAGCAGAACCACTATTCCAATAATACTTGTAATAAAATTAAAATAACTTAAAACATTTCCATAAACAATCAGGGGTACTGAGATCCTTGATTTTCCCATAGGAATATGAATACCCATACACAATTCCAGAAATTTCCTTATTGATATATTAGGCAATGGGAAAACAGCTTGTATCAGAGTGGAATTTAATTTACTTCTCAATAAGGCTCTAGCAATATCCTCAAAAGGATATAAGATAAAGCTGACTTAACAACAGCCTCTTTCCCCATATATTCCAGACTTAGAGCACCCATAATCTGTTTTCAGAGTCTGCACCCAGCTACTCCTCCTTCTCACTTGCCCACACTTTGAGTCAGGGGCTAATGGCCCAGTTTAGCAGAGGAGGTTGGGCTCCGATTCCTCTGCCACACATGAAGGTGAAACAGGACCCAGAAAACCAGTCTCATACCCTGATGATGAAGGCGGGGGGAAACGAAGGCGGGGAATCACAGTCTCCAGTGCATTTTCCAATGAAACACAACCTCAGACCAGACAACTGAGTCAAGTCCTACCTCTGGTTCAACAACACAAAGTGAAGGAAAAATGCTCAGTGTCTTTCATCAATAGGAAGATACAAATCAAAGCCACAGCGAGATACAACTCCATACCCCTTAGGATGGCTATCATCAAAAAGTCAGAAGGGGAGTGTTGGTGAGATGTGTGTTGGTAGAGAAACTGGAACCCTCATCCATTGATGGTGGGAATGTGAAATGGTGCAGCTGCATTGGAAAATGGTCTGACAGGCTCTCAAAAAGTTAAATACAGAGTTACTATATGATCCAGCAATTCCACTCCTAGATAAAGTCCCCCAAAGAACTGAAAACAGGGATTCAAACAGATTATTGTGTACACATGTCCATAGATAGCCAAAAAGCAGAAACAACCCAAATGTCCATCAGTGAAAGAACGGCAGAAACAAAATGTCGTATATCCTTTCACTGGAATATTATTCAGCTATCAAAAGGAACAAAGTATCAGTACCTGCTACAATGTGGATGAACCTTGGAAACATTATGCTAAGTGAAAGAAGCCAGATACAAAATGTCATCTAGTCTATGATTCCTTTTACATGATATCTTATGCGGAAGAGGTAAGCACATAGAAACAGAAAATAGATCCGTGGCCTCCAGGATCTGGAGGGAGAGAGGCCTGAAATGACTCAAACCTTTTGAAACTCTGTCGAGTCGATGGTTGCACAATGTGATGAATGTACCAAATACCACTGAAGTATTCATGTCCAAATGTTATTTGAATCTACCTCCATTGAAAAAAAAGAGTAAAACCAAAATGTACAGTGTAGAAAAGAGGAGAAACGTAGTTTGGCATCTGTTTTTCTGAAAACCTGAGTGTTCGGGTGAGTGTGGCTGAGTGTGAACCATGGACACCATGATAACAATGACTGACGTGCCTTCTCTGCCCACAAGCTGCCCTAGGGCCTCACACCATTGACCTATCTGCTCCTCACAACACCATGAAGGTGACGGCCAGGGAACACAGGGTCAGCTGTATGGGTAGAAAAAGGCAGAGCTGGGATCTGAAACCACGCACCATCCTCTAGAGTTCTTGCCCTAACCCAAATAACTCTGCTTTTCTGTAGGAGTAGCGACAATGTTGAGAGGCACAATAACCAACATTTAATCGGTTATACTCTTAGTGGGTGCTAAGAAATTTGTTTTTTCACATGTCCATTCCACAAGCATTTATTAAGCACCTACTCTGTGCCGATTGCTTTTCTAGGAGACAGACCAGGTCCCTATGCTCGTGAAGCTTACATTCCAGGAGAGAGGGAGACAACATAGTAATAAATGTGAATATTGCATGGAGTAAGGGCTAGTCAAGAAAGAAAAATAGTAAAGGAGAGGGGGTGACAGGGTAGGCTGGAGGGAAACAAGTGTGGTGGGGAGATCCGGGGAAACTGCTCCGAGAAGGGGATGACTCTGAGCAGACTTGATGAAGTGAGGGAGAAAGACTGGCAAACACTGGGACTTCCTTGGCGGTCCAGTGGCTAAGACTCCTAGCTCCCAAATGCAAGGGGCCTGGGTTTGATCCTTGGTTTGGAAACTAGATCCCACATGCCACAACTAAGAGTGTGAGCCACAACTAAGACCCAGTACAGCTAAATAGATAATTTAAAAAAAAAAAATTGGCAAAGACCTCAGGGGAGAAAAACTCAGGCAAGGGACCAGTAGATGCACAGGCCCCAAGATGAAAGTCAACTTGAGGAGCAGCAGGGAGATCTGTGTCCATGGGATGAGGGGTGGGCAGTGGGGAGGGGAGCAGTCATCAGTTTCCTGCACAGAAGTCAGAGCACAAGGGGACTCACAGAGAAATGTGCACGTTTAATGAGAAGTCATATACTACTAATATCTCCACGAACTCTCACAAGCAACACTATGTGAATGTGCAAGTCTCTCACTCATGTCCGACTCTTTGCGATCCCACGGACTGTAGCTCACCAGGCTCCTCTGTCCATGGGATTCTCCAGGCAAGAATACTGGAGTGGGTAGCTATGCCCTCCTCCAGTGGATCGTTCCAACCCAGGGATTGAACCTGAATCTCCCACATTGCAGGCAGATTCTTAACCATCTGAGTCACCAAGGATAGACCTGCTTTATGAGGCACATACTATTGTTATTATCATCCCTGTTTTAATTTTTTTTTTTTTTTTGCCTTTCATTCAACACTTTATTTTTTAAGGGTTTATGAGATTTATAGTTATATCATGTAATTTTAATCCTCCCTTTCTTTTTTTTTTTACTTTATTTTGCTTTACAATACTGTATTGGTTTTGCCATACATTGACATGAATCAGCCATGGGTGTACATAAGTTCCCAATCCTGAACCTCCCCTCCCACCTCCCACCCCACCTCTCATCCCTGTTTCATATGGAAAAAAAAATCTGAAGCTCAGAGTGGTTAGCTAACAAACTCAAGATTCCACAGGAGTAAGTTTGGAACAGAGATGTGACCCAGGACTTGTGATTCCAGAGCCCAAAACCTTAAACAAACAAACACATACCTCGGCTACAGACCTTTTAGCAACACAAGCACAGACTCAAGCTGAGCCGGTTCAAGCCCCGTAGAAGCACACACTCTGCTTACACTCTGCACCTGAGGCAGAAGTCAAGGTGCTGGGAGGACGATGGTGTGAGCCCTGGTCCCACACGGCCTCTGCTCCATCTTCCCCCAGCCTCGGAGTAGGATTAAAGCCTTGTTTAGAAATGAGGAAAACTGAGACACAGAGAGGTCTCCACATTGCCAGGGGTACGAAGTGGGTCAGGTGGTGGAGCTGGAACTTGGACCCAGAGAGTTTCAGACCAGAGGCAAGGAGTTCACCCACAGACCCACATTACTTTTATCATGGGTCCCCGATGCCATTAGACTCATGAACTTCAGATGGCCTCACCTTTGATTTCCCCGGCGGTCTGGTAGTTAGGACTCTGGACTTCCACTGCAGGGGACACAGGTTCAATTCCTGGTGGGGGAACTAAGATCCCACAAGTCTCGGGGCACTACCAAAATTTTTTTTTTAATTTAAAAAATAATTATAAAACCAAAACAGGATCTTCCCTGGTGGTTCAGTGGTAAAGAATCCGCCTGCCAAACGCAGTTCGATCCCTCGTCTGGGAAGATCCCACATGCCTTGGAGCAAGTAAGCTGGTGTGCTGCAACTACTGAGCCCACACTCGAGAGCCCAGGAGCTGCAACTACTGAAGCCCGCGCACTCTAGAACCCGTGCTCCACAATAAGAAAAGCCACGGCAACTAGAGAGAAGCCCACACTCGCTGCAGCTAGAGAAAACCCCAAGCAGCGACACACCCACAAATAAAACCAATGGCTTCACCTCCCTGATCCTGGACTCCTTACCCCTGTGGGAGGGTTGGGGACCATGCAGGCATCCCGCTCCTCCTTCCACATCCCTCTTCAGCATTACCCTGCAACTCAGAGCTTTCTTCCATCCCTGTGTGCACGCACGCATGCATGCACGCCAAGTCGCTTCAGTCGTGTCCGACTCTTTGCGACCCTATGGACTGTAGCTTGCCAGGCTCCTCTGTCCATGGGGTTCTCCAGGCAAGAATACTGGAGGGGGTTGCCATGCCCTCCTCCAAGCGATCTTCCCAACCCAGGGATTGAACCCGCATTTCCTGTGGCTCCTACATTGCAGGCAGATTCTTTACCACTGAGCCACCAGGGAAGCTCTCATCTCCCACCCATGACCTGTTGCCAAATCCTGCCAAGATGCCTCAAGCCTACTCATTCCCTCTTCTCCGCATGCAGTGCCCCGTAACTCTGTCATTCTCTTACAAACTGGAAATGTGAAGACAACCAGATGCAGCCCCACCCTCAAGGAGCTTACCATCCGATGGGCAGAAACCAATGAGTAGGCAATTCATGTTTGGCAAGTAAATCCATGAGAAAAGAAGACACATGGTCACACCTACAAATGTGTGTGTTGAAGGGGAGGCATATGGGTGACATCTAGGTAACTTGAGGAAATCAGGGAAGGCTTCCTGGAGGAGGTGATATCTGAATTGAGCCTTGATGGCAGTAGGGACAAGAGACAAGGCCCAGCTCAACATCCCCCAAGAATCCTGTCTACATACTCTCAATCCTACAACTTTTGCTCAAAGAGTAACTGGAAGAGGACAAAACAATGTTGACAGACCTGGGTTCAAATCCCCACTCTAACAAAACCCAGCAGCCTTGGGTGGGTTGTTAAATCTCACTGAGCCCTTCTTTCTCAGCTGTAAAATAGAATAATGCTTACTGTGTGTAGCTGTTAAAAGAATTAATGATAACATACGTCCCAACCTGACACATGGCAGTTATTTAGTAAGTGGTTGCTCTTGTTATTAGACTGTACTGCGAAAATACCTTTACCCTCAAACCTCAATTTCTTTAAGAAATCATCTGAGATCCGAGAGTGGAAATTACAGTCTCCTCTTTCAGATCTGTTTCATTGCTATCAGTGGACCTCTCAGAGTCTGCCCTGTATCAGTCATGTGTGGTTTGTCTGACTCTCCTAATAGATGCTCAGCTCCTGAGAAAAACAATTGTGTTTCATTCACTTTTTTGTAAAGTCTTTATCGAATTTGTTACAATATTTTTAATGTTTTTATATTTTGGTTTCTTGGCCTGGAGGCATGTAGGATCTTAGCTTTCTGACCAGGGATCGAATCCACAGCTCTAGAACTGGAAGCACGGAGTCTTAACCACGGGACTGCCAGAGAAGTCCCTGTTTCATTCATTTTTAGCCCCTTCATGCTCAGCTCAGTCCAGGCTTAATCAGCGTTAATAAGACTGAAATATGGACCAAGTCTTGTCCTGAGGGATGCCTGAAGCAATTTGGGGATGGAGACGGGGGTGGTGTGTCATTCTGGCCGTGGGCCACAGCAGGCATAGGCCAGGGGATGGGAACCCAATGCTGAATGTGCAGTGATGGGGGATGGGGATGGGAGCAACAAGGATCAGACAGAAGAGGTGAAAAATACAGAAAGGAAAAGGTGGACATTAGTAAAACAACATACTTCAAATTGTTTGACCATATAAATTGGAGTCACTTTGCTTCGCATTTAAAAATCTTTCACAGGGACTTCCTGGTGGTTCAGTGGTTAAGAATCCACCTTGCCAATGCAGGGGACAGGGGACACGGGTTCGATCCCTATTCCTGGAAAATTCCACATGCCATGAGGCAGCTAAGCCCTTGCACCACCACTACTGAGCTCGCATGCCCTTGAACCCACGCTCCACAACAATAGAAGCCATCGCCATGAGAAACTCCCGCACTGCAACTAGAGAGTAGCCTCCACGCACCACGGCCAGAGAAAGCTGGGGCATAGCAACAAAGACAAAAGATATAAATCAAATTAATTAAAAAATTCTCCCACAAATGGGCAATCCCCAAAAGAAGAGTTAAAGAAACATTCATTGTATGAAAAAATGGCCAAACTCACGAGAAGTAAAAAGTGATGCAAGACACAAGAGCTGCGCTTCCCTGATGGCTCAGTGGTAAAGAACCCATCTGCCGGCGCAGGAAACACGGGGCCGATCCCTGATACGGGAAGATCCCGGGTGCCACGGAGCCGCAAAGCCCACGAACCGCATGAATCTAGCCTGCGCTTGAGAGCCTGTGAGCGGCAACTACTGAGCCCACGTGCCCTGGAACCTGCGCTCCACACAAGAGAAGCCACCCCAGTGAGAAGCCCACACACAGCTAGAGAGCATCCCCTGCTTGCAGCAACTAGAGAAAGCCCTTGGCAGCAACTAAGATCTAGCACAGTCAAAAATATATATAATCATATATAATATTTGTTTTATACTATATAATACATACATACAATATATGTATTAATAATACACAATATATACTATATATTATATACATATATTATATATATACATATGTATAAAAGACAAAAGAGCTCAGAGTAGTAAAGACAGAAACAACGTGTATGCCTCACTGGTGGCCCTGTAATCTATCCCGGCAGGATATAAATTGATCCAACATTACAATGTGCCTACCCTTTATTTCTACAATCTTATTTCTAGGAACTTCTTTTAAGGAAATTATCAAATAAGAATGTCATAGCCTGGACAAAACGATTTATTACAGCACTGCCTATTAATAATAGCCCCCAAGTGCCAAACAGTGAAATACCCAATGATAGGATGCTATTAAATGATGGCACAATATTATGTAACTGTTAAAAATAACATGGCAAATCTGTATTTCTCCACATCAAAGGATTCTGTGATATGGTAAAAGTAAAAACAGAGCGGGTTACAGAATGACAGTATCTTATTTTTTGTATTTGTATATTTATATACAGAGATTAAAAGAATTAAAAAATGCCCCTGTGTACAGTGGTTACATATGCATACTTTCTAATTTTTCTGCAATTACATAAAATAAATTTTGTGTTCCACGTGGGCTGTAAGTGACCTGGCCCTTGAGTAAAGCAAGTAACTCCTCCTTCTAGAGAGTGAACACCTGGCCACCCTTGTACTCACCCAGGATCCCAGTTACTTGGTCCCCATCAGGACATGAGTCTAAAGCCACGAGCACAGAAACTCTTCCCAGATCAGAGCGGGTCACGCAGTCTTGCCTCTGAAAGCAGAAGAGGATCTGTGAGCAGATGGGCAGGTTTGTGAGGACAGAGGTGGGGCTGTTCCCAGAAGCTCTCCTCCGGAATTAGGGGTGGTAAACTCACACGGGCAGTCGGACAGCCCGAGGTTCTTCCTCACAAAGTAGGGATGTGCCATGGTGGGGGAGGAAGGTAAGACCCCCTTACCCCAGGAAGTCACCAAGTTAAGACCTCATTATCACAACTAGTCCTTGCAATGACAGGTTTTGTCAACTCAGATAAGAGAAATCTGATATTTGATATTAACAGATCACCAGCCAGTGTGAAAATTTCTCCCTGCCTGAGCAGGCTCCAAGCACCAGCGTATGTTTGAAGTAAATCCTTGGGCTTGAACTTGCTCCAGGATGCAAAGCTGACACCTCTCTGGATGAATAGGGAAGCAAACAGGATGGAGTTGAGTAGAAAGGCAGGAAGACAGTCCTTAGAAATAGGTCCTACTTCCAGTAAGAGTCCACCAGAACTTTTCCTTCTATTATTCACTGATAGTGAACACTTCCTGCTCAGTACTATTGTCTTTTTATGACTTTTCAGGCACTTCGTAGTTCAGATGAACTTTATTAGATTGACCATGCCCCCAAGGGAAAGGCCAGTTTCACTGGTCTTTCTATCCCTCCACCCACTCCACACCCACCCCTTCAGTACCAAGCAAGGTGTCTGGAGCAATAAGATCACTCCTTCAACATGTACTTACTGAAGTCTCACTAAATGAAGCTAGGAGAGTCTATAGTGAACAGGGCAGACGCACTTTCAAACTCATTGAATATCCATTCTAGTAGATGGACACCAGACCATATATGAACAAGTAAACAAATGAGAAAACTTAGCAGACTTACATAATTTTAACTACGTTTGTTCAGCAATTCTCAGTAACATTGAGAATGATAAAAATAGCAGTGACATCAGGCCAGCAATTCCAGCTGCCATTGCATTCTGTGAACACATCTAAGGGCTTCCCTGGTGGCTTAGTTGTAAAGAATCTGCCTGCCTATGCAGGAGACACAGGTTGGATCCCTCACCCAGGAAGATCCCACATGCTGCAAGGCAACGAAGCCCATGCACCACAACTACTGAGCTTGTGCTCCAGAGCCTGGGAGCCATAGCTACTGAGCCCACGTGCCACAACTTCCAAAACCATTGCCCTAGCGCCTGTGCCCTGCAACAACTGTGAGCACACCCAGGGAGAGTGTGGGATGGACAAAGGGCACCTGCTGTCCTGTCCTGGGCATCTCACCTTGCTGAGTGGGACTCGTTGTTTTTTCAGAAAGCATTACTCTTAAATAAAATCCACCTGGTGCTCAATCAGAGGAAACAGTGATCTGTTCCAACTTGGAAGGCAAATAGTTCTGTCAAACTTACTGAGAGACGGTCAGTGGTATTTCAGTATGGTATCTCCCTGGGTTGGGGGGAGGGAGGAGGGTTTTAAGGATTGTTTCAATTACATGTCATTTCCACAGTGCATGTGAACTTGAGGTTTGATTCCCGATGACGTTTGACTCCCCTGTGTGTATGCTGTCTGACAATTTTCCTAACTCCATCTATGGTATCTGATAACCCCATACCATTTTTTAATCAGGGCTTCCATGGTGCCTCAGATGGCAATGAACCTGCTTTTCAGTGCAGGAGAGTTCCAGAAAAACATCTACTTCTGCTTTATTAACTATGCCAAAGACTTTGACTGTGTGGATCACAACAAACTGTGGAAAATTCTTCAAGAGATGGGAATACCAGACCACCTGACCTGCCTCCTGAGAAATCTGTATGCAGATCAAGAAGCAACAGTTAGAACGGGACATGGAACAGACTGGTTTCAAATTGGAAAAGGAGTACGTCAAGGCTGTATATTGTCACCCTGCTTATTTAACTTCTATGCAGAGTACATCATGCGAAATGCTGGATGAAGCACAAGCTGGAATCAAGATTGCCAGGAGAAATATCAATAACCTCAGATATGCAGATGACACTACCTTTATGGCAGAAAGTGAAGAGGAACTAAAGAATCTCTTGATGAAAATGAAAAAGGAGAGTACAAAAGTTGACTTAAAACTTAACATTCAAAAAACTAAGATCATGGCATCCAGTCCCATCACTTCATGGCAAATAGATGGGGAAACAATGGAAATAGTAACAGACTTTATTTTCTTGGGCTCCAAAATTACTGAAGATGGTTACTGCCGCCAGAAAATTAAGATGCTTGCTCCTTGGAAGAAAAGTTATGACCAACCTAGACAGCATATTAAAAAACAGAGACATTACTTTGCTGACAAAGGTCCATTTAGTCAAAGCTATGGTTTTCCCAGTAATCATGTATGGATATGAGAGCTGGACTCTAAAGAAAGCTGAGCGCTGAAGAATTGATGCTTTTGAACTGTGGTGTTGGAGAAGACTCTTGAGAGTCCCTTGGACTGCAAGGAGATCCAACCAGTCCATCCTAAAGGAAATCAGTCCTGAATATTCATTGGAAGGACTGATGCTGAAGCTGAAACTCCAATATTTTGGCCACCTGATGTGAAGAACTGACTCACTGGAAAAGACCCTGATACTGGGAAAGATGGAAGATGGGAGGAGAAGGGGATGACAGAGGATGAGATGGTTGGATGGCATCACTGATTTGATGGACATGAGTTTGAGCAAGCTCTTGGAGTTGGTGATGGCCAGGGAAGCCTGGCATGCTGCAGTCTATGGGGTCGCAAAGAGTCAGACATGACTGAGTGACTGAACTGAACCAAACTGCCAGTGCAGGAGACACAGGTTTGATCCCTGGATCGGGAAGATCCCTTGGAGAAGGAAATGGCAACCCACTCCAGTATTCTTCCTGGAGAATTCCCTGGACAGAGGAGCCTGGAGGGCTACAATCCGTGGAATCACAAGAGAAGGACACGACTCAGTGACTGAACAACAACAAATTTTTTATGAATTCCCTATTATAATCAGTATTATAATGTGTCAGTATCTACTCTACACACTGCAACTAGAAATGAATCCAAAGAATCCCACTCTCATAGAGTGAATGAAGTCTTCTATTTGCAGGGTGCTTTGTATCTACAAAGTATTTTTGTAAAGTTGACCTAATGGTTATCTGCCCAGCATCTCTATTCTTTTTCTGGGAATTGCACTGCGTTGCACCCACACTTTTAGAAAATGTTCCTTTTCAGGATACAACCCTGGGTTTGGAGTGGAAGCTATCACTGTTTTCCAGTATCTCATCCCTTGCTCCTCAGTGGATTTAAAGTGGAACTAAAAGCAGAGTTGCAGGCACTTCTGGTGGGGAAGCGCTGAGATCTGGTGTGGTCATGGCAGTGGCCACGCTTGCACGCCATGCAGAGCAAGGGAACATGCAGGAAAGCACTAACGTTCAGCTGGGAGCAGAAATGGGGGAGATACGGAGGAGCCTCCCTGCAGCAAGCATTCCCACCGCCTGGAGGATTCCCCAAAACATGAGGATTTCCCATCAATTCTTTTGCCTGAGCCAGTTTAAGACTCAACCAAAGCGTCTGAGATATGCCTCTATTTATCATGCATTCCTCACCTTGAAGAAGGCGCTTAAAGAGGTTAAGTGAGCTCAGAGAGACCAGGAGGAACTGCAACAGTGCTTCAGAACCTGTTTCACATCCTTGACCCTTGTAAGGGGGTTCCCTGGTTTTAGTCTCACCTCCACTCAAGTAAGATCTGCACACTCTGGTCCATGTCTTTTTCGCAATGCAAAGCTGAGTGCATGGCACATCCGGGTCCCAGTCATCTGGTGACAGTACCACCTGAGACTCCTCTGCAGGCCTCTGGTCTATCTTTCCAGGCTGCACTCCCTCCCTCGGCTCACGTGTGCCCCCTGCAACTCCGCATCCCCAGAGAGTCAAGTGCTCAGGCTCTGTGGGTGCACTGCTGCCCCCGGCAGGAGCCCTCTCTCGCCTCCACCTCGTTCCTCCAGTCCCCACACAACCAGGCAGCCTCGCTGCCATCCACCACCCCAGGCAGGACCACCCCTCCTCCTTCCTTTGCACCTCTCTTGGATCTGCCCCTAACAAGGCACCCATCTCTTTGTTTCTTAGTCTCATCCTCTGCCTTCTAGAATCAAGGTTCAGGGGGCCAGAGATAGTGACATCATCTATCTCTACACCCGGCCCAACGCGTGGCACACAGTAGGCACTCACTCCATGTTTGCAGAAGGGGCAAATAAGAGGATAAGGAATATGGAGTCAGTACAAATATTAATCTCCAAGCATTTATACTTCATTAATAATCAGCATCAGTTTGGGGTCATGCAATGTGCTGTTCTGAAGCCAGTGAGAGCTGAACAGGCAAATCTGAAATACCTTTTCAGAGATTCATCTTCACTCTGTGTACCCAATTAACTTGGGACCATTAGTCCCTTCTCAAGCTGCCAGGATCTATTAAGCCATTTAACTTATCCTCAGGCACTTCAGGATCAGTCCCAAGGGCATTTTTTTCAGGCATGGGCAGCCAAAGCCTAAGTGACTTAAGTGGTGAGCTTTCTATCACTCCCACTGGGAAGCCATCCACCGAAGCGAAACTTTAATGGCTCTAAAGGGCCGTGGAGCAGGAAACCTCCAACAGCTCCTACAGCCTCAACCCTTAAAGAAATGCTGGTCTGGTGCCCTTCCTAAGGGCTGGCCTTCTGAGTAACTGGAACAGGAAACCACCCTCCGTAGAGTGATAGGAATGGTCCTAGGAAAGTCCCCAGGACTAAAGGATGTCCCTCAGCCATGCACTCCACTGCCTGAAATTCCCCCCATTAATCACTTAGCAAATATTTATTGAGCACCTACTAGGTGCCAGGCACTCGGGAATTCTGACACAAATCATTACACATTTATTATTTTGAACTAAGTTAGAGCTTTATGCTGAGCTCAAAAGCAATTGTCCCTTTGAGCGTGACCCACTAAGTGTTATCAGTCATTAATACCATCTTGCCAATAAGACTATTAGGGGAGGAGACAGCTGTATGGTGGGGTTTTAGGATACAAAGGGGTGCAAGTTGCTGGGGAACAAGAAGGGGTGTGGTCTTACAAACTAACTCCAAGTGTGGTGATTGGACACTGTGGTTGAGGTTAACCATTTCCATTCCTTTCTCATACCCCTTCCTACTCCCTGCAGCCACCTGGAGTTGCTAGATTAGAGAAACAAGCAGAGTTGACCTGTCAAATATACCTTGTTTATAGGATTAGCCTATATTCCACAGCTTGGTCACACTTAATTCCATCGGGAAATGCCCCAGATTTGCATTTGGAGAGTGTGTGCAAGCAGATCCAGGATTCCTAGTTTGGGCATTTAGTTTAGCCTCTGCGAACAAAACTAAGGCCAGGGTCAACTCTTTATGTGGTAGCAGTTATAAAACAACAACTATCATTGTTGTTGAAAGCTGTCATTGTATGAAAGCTATCATTTATTAAGAACCTACTAGGTGGCAGGCATTTTAGCAGATGCTCTATTAAATCCATTTTTCACAATAATGTTGAGGTATGCATTTTGAAGAAACCACATATTTTTGTTTTGTTTTTGACTGCATGGCTTGTGGGATATTAGTTCCCTGATCAGGGATGGAACCTGTGCCCCCTGGAGTGGAAGCTCAGAGTTTCAACCACTTCACCATCAGGGAAGTTCCAAGAAACCAAGTCTCAGAAGGGCTATTTGCATAAGGTCACACCTCAACCGCTGAGGTGGGGTTGCAACACAGTCTCGATGTGGCTCCAGAGCCCATTTTCTTTAATGTTAGGCTACACAAATCATGGGTACAGTTAATTTTTAGTACCATCCTTGTCTAGACCCAGAAGGGCAACATGAATGATCTGATCAGAGCTTGGAGAGGGGAAAGGGTTTGCCCTCTGAGACCTGTTATAAAAGAAAAGTTACAAGGGACTTCCCTGGTGATCCAGTGGTTAAGAATCCTCCTTGCAGTGCTGGGGATGTAGAAAGTTTAATCCCTTGTGGGGGAACTAAGATCCCACATGCCTCAGAGCAACTAAGCCCATGTGCTTCGACTACTGAGCCCAGGTGCTCTGGAGCCCTTGAGCCACAACTAGAGAGTCTGCGTGCTGTAACAAAAGATCCCATGTGCTGCAATTAAGACCTGAAGCAGCCAGATAAATAGATAAAATAACAAGGAACAGTTCCTCTAAGCAGAGGGGTTGGCTCAACCACGACCTCATTAAAGATATGGAAAAAGGAAGAGGGTTAGGTGGCTAGGAGAGGACTCCTACAACAGACGAAATCAGGAGTGCACATGTCTATGTTTTTGGCCCTGTTCTCTTAAGGAAGTGACGTGCCACTGATGGGCAGTATCCGCTCTGGTGGAGACAGATGTATCAGGAAGTGTCCCAGCCTGATGAAACCAGTCACCATCACCTTCTCCCACTGGGTATTGGTCCCCGATAACATGCAATTCAGTGGCCAGAGTTATCTGATTCTTAATGATTCAGCTCCTTGTAAATGAACAAACTGAAATTGTGATTATTCATCTTCTTTCATCATCTTATGGGCTTCCCTGGTGGCTCAGACAATAAAGAATCTGCCTGCAGTGCAGGAGACTGGGTTTGATCCCTGGGTTGGGAAGATCCCCTGGAGGAGGAAATGGCAACCCGTTCCAATATTCTTGCCTGGGAAATCCCATGGACAGAGAATCCTGGCAGGCTACAGTCCATGGGGTTGAAAAGAGTCGAACATGACTGAGTGACTAACGCTTCATTATCTTAAGGCCTTAGTTCAGCTCAGTCACTCAGTCGTGTCTGTCTCTTTGAGACCCCATGGACAGCAGCGCGCCAGGCTTCCCTGGGCATCACAACCCCCAGAGCTTGTTCAAACTCATGTCCATCAAGTCAGTGACACCATTCAACCATCTCATCCTCAGTCGTCCCCTTTTCCTCCTGCCTTCAATTTTTCTCAGCTTCAGGGTCTTTTCTAAGGAGTCAGTTCTTCACATCAGGTGGCCAAAGTATTGGAACTTCAGCTTCAGCATCAGTCCTTCCAATAAATATTCAGGATTGATTTCCTTTAGGATTGACTGGTTTGATCTTGCAGTTCAAGGGACTCTCAAGAGTCTTCTCCAACACCACAGTTCAAAAGCATCAATTCTTCAGTGCTCAGCTTTCTTCTTAGGGCCTAGTATATCCAGATATACCAATAATAGCCCTGAGACCCACCATTGAGGTCTGTCTGGATGGTAAACTGGCAGGCCCCAGGAGACCCTCTAGCCAGCCTCAGGCTTTCTTTAGGTGGTATGGCCCTGCCAACTCTCCCTCCCTCCTTAGGAATTTGGTGCCTTTGCACTGGCCTTGATCCAGCTATACTCCTCACCGGAGACCCAGGGACAACCTGGTACCCACAAGGGTGAGTGTGCGTCTTGCTAGCTTCTTTCCCATTTTCTTTGTATTTTGCCTTCTATGATTTCATGCACCTTCACCTGATAAACCAATTCTCATGTTCCCTTTCCCAGGCATTAAAAATAAAAATAGCTTCTGAAGTGTTAAAAATCATTATAACTTTTATTATAGAAAATATATATTTCAACTGTATAATTAAGTATAGTATTGTATATTATTTATAAATATAGCAAAAGGTCCCTTAGTTAAAATTAAATTCTAGAACTTTTCAACTTATAAGAAGCAGAGAAAAGAATATAATGAACTCCTACATCCTCACCATCTACTTTCAATAATAATCAACATTTTAATCAATCTGGTTTCATCCATCCCCTACACTGTTTTGCTCTGAGCATTTTTAAAATAACCAGAAGACATATGACTTTACCCACAAAAACTTACATATGTGCCGTTAACAGATAAGCACATTTTAAAAGACATAACCTGAGCTTCCCTGGTGGTCCAGAGGTTACGACTCTGTGCTTCCAATGCAGTGGGCCTGGGCTCAGTCTCGGGTCGGAATATAAGCACCCACATGCAGTACAGTGTGGCCAAAAGATATAAGATAAAATAAAAATACAGGACATAACCGTAATGCCACTATCACCTTTAACAAAATAAACAATAAACCCTTAATATGCTCTAATACTCAGTTCCAAAGTTCAAATTTCCCAGATCATTTCCAAAATGTCTTATTATAACTATCTATTCCTACTTCTCTGAAGACAAATACAAGAGTTCATACGGAATATGAACCATGTTGTTTCAGGTTTCCTATTTTAAAATTCCCTGTTAACCTTTCACTAGATAGTTTTAGCATCCACTGATGATCATTTCTAAATCCATTATCTTATCAGGGGTTGCAAAAGTCATGATTTGCTCGTTCTGTTATTCCTTGTTATTAGGCAGAATTTTGATGTAAAGATGAGCTTTATCTTACCAGATCTTTGGCTACTATGACATACTGTTCATGAAGGAAAGGTGGGATATTCTCATTTTCATCAATTTTCATTGGTACCCAGACAACCTCTAATAGTGACCAATAAGGAGCTTGTTTTTTAAATCATTATAAATTTTGAGTTTTCTATTTTTGCTACCTTTCAGTACATTGCAGTCATTATTCTTTTTGATGCTAAAAATTTCCCATCTTTGGCCAGTAGAACTCTCCACCTGGCTCCTGGGCCAGGTTTTTTTTAATTGCATTTAATTTATTTGGCTGTGCCAAGTCTTAGTTGTGCAGCAGTGGGGTCTTCATTTGTAGCATGTGGGATCTAGTTCCCTGACTAGGGACCGAACCCAAGTACCCTGCAATAGCAGCATGGAGTCTTAGCGACTGGACCACCAGGAAAGCCCCCGGGCCAGGTGTTGCTAGCTTCTCTGCTTTCTGGCACAATCATGTAGAACCATCTTGGACTTTTCTTCCTTTGATCAGAAAGCAACTCTTTTTCCAAGGAGCTCTGGTTCCTTTCAGTGTTCCAGGCATCTTTAAAGGACTCCCACTGGGATGATAACACACCTACCCTAGCAGAATTGAATAAAACTGGGAATTAGAAGTACCAAGATGAGTAAATAAGACAAAGGTTTTCTTCTTTGGGGATGGAGAAGGGTGGGATGAGGGGAGAAAGGAAGATTTCAGAGACCCTCACACAATTCTCCCTGCCCTGCTCATCCCTTTCTCTGAATCTCCACTCCCCGTACACTCTAGTCTTAGGACTAGAACTTTCCATTGCTGGAAATACAGGTGAAAATTCGGTCAACTCGGAACCCTGGGGCCCCACCTGACCTCCCTCCACAAAGAGCCCATAGCCTTTGTGCAGCGTTACGTCACTTCCCACCCAGCCCTTCCTGAGCCAGCTCCCTGATGTCTTCCAATAACACAACCAGCCTCATCCCAGTGACATCAGGGAAACTCCCATTTCCAACAGTTTCTCCTTCAGCTGCAAAAATGTGCAGCAGTAGACAGGGTGTGGGCTTCTGAAGTCTCTGCAGGAAGCAGAGTTGTTTTCTCAGCACCCCCTCTGAGCGCATCTTCCATGAGGGCTGTGGTTGCTCAGCTGGTGTGGAACCTTCGCATCCCCTCACCCGGTCCCACCCCACCCACAGGGGTCATGGAGGGCAGACCCCACACCAAGTGGAGGCTGTTGAGGATGACAGAGGACCAGCGCAGAGCAGCAAAATCTAACAGATGCTGGCCAGGGGGCTGCCTGAGATTCCCCCCAACCCCCATGAATTTCTTGAGTTTTGTTTGTTTCTTCCACCCCCTTGCTCAAAGAGACAGTAGATATCACTGCACTTAAACTGACATGGGGTGAAGAGAGTCTGAAATTCTGCCACACTCCATCAGCGTGTTCATGAATCTACAATCATATTTCATATGGTTATCACAGTCTGCTGGTACTGCCAGCTGGAATGTTTATCATGACAACTTCCTGAAACCAAGGAAAGAAGTCTCCATTTAATAACACTTGGAAACCGGCTAGTCCTGGCAAAGAGCTCCTAGGACCTACTGTGGGCCCAGCGTGCTTTCCCGTGGGTTCCGTTTGCTCCTCCCAAGATCCCACGGTGGACTCAGGCCAGCTCTCAATGTTCTGAGGCCATCTGCTCCCCTCTGTTTCTACTTTCCAGACTCTGCAATGAACCCTCTTAATTGGGACCAGAAAATCCATGATATTTTTCCTTTTAGGAACAAAAAGTTGCATGATTATTGCTAAGTATTAGAACCACCATGCCCTGACTTCTGTTTTCAGTTCAGTTCAGTTCAGTTGCTCAGTCGTGTCCGACTCTTTGCGACCCCATGAATTGCAGCACGCCAGGCCTCCCTGTCCATCACCATCTCCCGGAGTTCACTCAGACTCACATCCATCGAGTCAGTGATGCCATCCAGCTATCTCATCCTCGGTCATCCCCTTCTCCTCCTGCCCCCAATCTCTCCCAGCATCAAAGTCTTTTCCAATGAGTCAACTCTTTGCATGAGGTGGCCAAAGTACTGGAGTTTCAGCTTTAGCATCATTCCTTCCAAAGAAATCCCAGGGTTGATCTCCTTCAGAATGGACTGGTTGGATCTCCTTGCAGTCCAAGGGACTCTCCAGAGTCTTCTCCAACACCACAGTTCAAAAGCATCAATTCTTCGGTGCTCAGCCTTCTTCATAGTCCAACTCTCACATCCATACATGACTACTGGAAAAACCATAGCCTTGACTAGACGGACCTTAGTCGGCAAAGTAATTTCTCTGCTTTTGAATATACTATCTAGGTTGGTCATAACTTTCCTTCCAAGGAGTAAGCATCTTTTAATTTCATGGCTGCAATCACCATCTGCAGTGATTTCGGAGCCTAAAAAAATAAAGTCTGACACTGTTTCAACTGTTTCCCCATCTATTTCTGTTTTAGACCTAGAGAAATAGACCCTGGCTCTGTGATATTGTTGTTGTTGCTATTGTTCAGTCCTGCTGACTCTTTGCTGTTGTTCAGCTAAGTCCTGTCTGACTCTTTGCAACCCCATGGACTGTAGCACACCAGGATTCTCCGTTCTTCACTACCTCCCAGAGTTTGCTCAAACTCGTGTTCATTGAGTTGGTGATGCCATCCAACCACCTCATCCTCTGTCACCCTTGTCTCCTGCCCACAATCTTTCCCAGTATCTGGATCTTTTCCAATGAGTTGGCTCTTCCCACCAGGTGGCCAAAGTATTGGAGCTTCAGCATCAGTCCTTCCAATGAATATTTAGGGTTGATTTCTTTTAGGATGGACAGGTTTGATCTCCTTGCTGTCCAAGGGACGCTCAGGAGTCTTCTCCAGCACCACAGTTCGAGAGCATTAATTCTTCAGCACTCAGCCTTCTTTATGGTCTAACTCGAACATCCTGACCTGACTACTGGAAAAATCATAGCTTTGACTATACAGAACTTTGTCAGCAAAGTGATGTCTTTGCTTTTTAATACGCTGTCTAGGCTTGCCATGGCTTTTCTTCCAGGGAGCAAGCATCTTTTAATTTCATGGCTGCGGTTACCGTCCACAGTGACTTTGGAGCTCAAGAAAATAAAATCTGTCACTGCTTCAACTTTTCCCCCATCTATTTGCCATGAACGGGTGGGACCAGCTCTGGCTTGTGGCTAAAATAAACTCGGCAGAATAGGGTAAGTCAGATCACACCTACCTCTGCTCATAGATCTTCAATATCTACTCATCTCAGACTACTAGTCAAGGCCCTTATAATGGATTTCAAGGTCCTACAGTAACTCCAACCGACCCTCATGTGTGTCACCCAGCTCCAGCCACAGGTGGGGGACATGTTTCCCATCATGGTCTCTGTAAGTGCCTCTTCTTGGGGATGTGTAGGGCTCATGATCCTGCAACTCTCTTGCTGTGCTTGGTCCATTCCACTCCAGCCAGGTCAGCCTCTTTGCTCTCCCCTACACCCAGCCACATTTCTGCCCTGGGGCATTTGCACTTGCTGTTCTAGAGCTAGTAGCTGGTGGAAGCGAGATTCAGATCCAGGCATCAGGTGTAGAGCCCGCACTCTTTACTGTGAAGATCTACTGCTTTTTCCCATTTAAATATTTTCACACTGGACTCTGTCTTTCCCTTTTGCAGGAGAGATGCCCAGTAATATCAAATGATAGCACCGCATTTTCTAGTTCATCTGTGGATTCTCACATGAGCTCAGAACCCTGGGCATTAGCGAGAAGGACTCCTGCTGCTTCCAGTAATCCAAAGGAAGCTTTGGAAGGCAGGATGCCTCCCAAGCATATCCTGATGGGTTTATGATTGTGTCCCGTTTTCTTTTCTTATCTTAAGCCTTGGGAGCAGGACTTCTCCCGTGACTTCAAATCTCTTTCAGAGGCTGCTGGTTTTACATTTAATCTTGAGAAGGCCCTGCTGGGACAGGTGTGTCCACCTTGCCATTGGCTGGATGTGTCTGTTCTTGTGTGATTACCACATCTGCACTTGCTGCCACCAGTGGGTATGGCCACCTTCCCTGCAGTGGCATCTATGTTTATTATCTCATTTCAACTTTACCCCACTTTGTAAAGTGGTTCTTAATATGCCAACTTTACAAATGAAGAACCTTGTCTGATGCCACCCAGATTTATAAGTAAGCATGACTCCAAAGCGCATGCTTTTTCCAATTAGCGACCCTGCCTTTCTAAAGTAGGTTGTCTCTCTGTCTTTCCCAGCCTTCAATGTCTAGATCCATGGTACATAAAATACATAAAAATGCAAATAGACACTGCAATGCTTCAAGGTCTAAACAGTATTCAGCCTTATCTGACTTAACCTTATTTTAACCTTATTAAACCTTATTTGGACTTCCCAGCTGGCTCAGTGGATGAAGAGTCCGCCTGCAGTGGAGGAGACTTGGGTTCGATCCCTGGGTCAGGAAAATCCCCTGGAGGAGGGCATGGCAACCCACTTCAGTATTCTTGCCTGGAGAATCCCATGGACTGAAGAGCCTGTTGAGCTACAGTTCATAGGATCATAAAGACTTGGACACAACTAAAGCAACTTAGCATCCACAAACCTTATTTAAAACCTTATTTTTATTGATTTATGTATGTATGTATTTCGTCTATGCCACAAGGCTTGTGGAATCTTAGTTCACTAACCAGGGATCAAACCCAGAGCCCAGCAAAGAATGCACCAAGTCCTAATCACTGGACCGCCAAAGAGTTCCCAAGCCTTTGTTAACCTTAGAAGACACTAGCAGACTTCCCTGGTAGTCCAGTGGTTAGGAATCCACCTAACAATGCAGAGGACTGGTCTGGGAAAAGCCCACTGTGCCATGGAGCAACCAAGCCCATGGACCACAGTACTGAGCCCGCATGCTGCAACTGTTGAAGCCTGAGACCTAGAGCCTGTGCTCCACAAGAAAAGCCACCTCGCTGAGAAGCCCGCAGATGGCAAGGAAGAGTAGCCCCTCCTCACAGCAACCAGAGAAAGCCTGAGCACAGCAATGAAGACCCAACACAGGCAAAAAACAGAAAAGAAGATGCTGACATCTGGAACCCACTCCAGTTTGGTGTTGTTCAAAGTATGCCGCTCTTCAGGACTTGATAACATTTTAGTTGATATTTAATGTTTTTAATTTTAATATTCTTTAGGAAAAATACAACCAGCATGCCAAACCTATTATTTAAGATACTAATTAGGATGAAACTATGTTTTAAACAGTCATTAAAAATAGTAGGAAACTAATGGTACTACAGATTCACAGAAGCGGCAAAAATCAAGACTGCACACTATGAGAAACATGTACACTTCAATGTATAATGAGCAAATGGCTCTCCTTCTCTCTGTCTATCCAGCCACTATCCTGACTTTTTAGCAAATTAATGCTAATGATTGTAAAGCAGCATGGGGTTCTCTAGAATTGTCTATCACTGGCTTTTATCACTATCTAAAAATGGAATTTTGGTTTCCTAGTCTCTGGCGCCTTAAAAACAAATAGAAAACATAAAATGAAGAACATCTTCTCCCCGTCATGTAGGAGTCCCATGAGATTTACTGAAAAACTACCTTTATCACTACACTGGTTTTTGGGAACTAATAATCCACCCCAAGAATAAACAGTAAAAGGGATGACGATTTTCTAGGAAGCACAGAATCTGGCTGCAAGTAGCAGCAGCAATGAGCCCAGAGAGATTTTTTGGCAGCGCTCAAGGGCCGTGGAAAACCGTGAATTCTGATTAAGAAAGCACTCATCTGTTTATCTCCGTGGGAGTTGGGGAGCGCCTTCTGTGAGGCATGAGGGTGTCGGTCTTATCTGGGGATTTCCTTTGGCATTACAGAAAATGATTCAGGGGTGCCTCCATTCCCCAGAAGGACCGGCAAGAGGCCGGCCAGGCGGCCTACTCTGTGGGGTCCGGATTTTCACTGATGTTGGCTCAGGAACCCTATCAAAATGATTCATCTGCTGCCTGGCATGGCTTGGAGGACAGCTCCAAGCCAGGTTTCCAAGAGTAAGTGAAAGCCTTGGTAAGAACAAGCACAGTGGTTCACGGAATCTCTTTTACAAACAAGGCTGCTCCATGTGTAGAAATGTTCATCGCAGCACTGCTGGCAACAGCAAAAAAGTCGGAGGCAGCTGTGTCTCTGAGTGGGAGACTGATTTAGGGTACTGTGGTATGTCTGGTATGGCGTGTGATGAAATACAGTGAAACTATTTTTGAAAGATGACAGTAAATCTATGTGAATTGACAGTGAAAGACGTCCAGTATGTTTCAACAGAAAGACTAAGCCTCAGAACCATGAGTAGAAGTGTGTGGGGAAGAAAATTTGCCTGCAGATGGTGTGGGCAGAGCTGCTTCATGAGCTTGAGGAGGGGGTAAGAAATGGATTGTGTGATGTTGCCCCTCTTTTCATGATCAGCCATTCTATGAACACAAAAGAGATTCTGACTGAATAGTGGGCTTGAAACTGAGCTTGTTCCTACGACCCTCTTGGGGAAACCTGAACCTTTTAGATTTTTCTGGAACTGGGAAGAACTGCCAGTGAGCCTCACCCCTTGTCTACAGAGGTGATCAGACTCTGTGTCCTGAGGACCAGCCAGAATGACATTGCCCGGGTGATACTGAAGGGTTTAGTTGTCTGACTCTTTGTGACCCCATGGACTGCAGCATGCCAGGCTTCCCTGTCCTTCACTGTCTCTTGGAGTTTCCTCAAACTCATATCCATTGAGTTATTGATGCCATCCAACCATCTCATCCTCTGTTGCCCCTTCTCCTTTTGCCTTCAATCTCTCCTAGCATCAGAGTCTTTTCCAATAAGTCAGCTCTTTGCATCAGGTGGCTAAAGTATTGGAGCTTCAGCTTCAGCATCAGTTCTTCCAATGAATATTCAGGGTTGATTTCCTTTAGGATTGACAAGTTTGATCTCCTTGCTGTCCAAGGGACTCTCAAGAGTCTTCCCCAGCACCACAGTTTGAAAGTATCAATTCTTTGGTGCTCAGCTTTTTTTATGGGACAACTCTTAACATCCATACATGACTAGTGGAAAAACAATAGCTTTGACTATACGGACCTTTGTCAGCAAAGTGACATCTTTGCTTTTTAATATGCTGTCTAGGTTTGACATTGAAGAGGGTGGAGCCTATTCCATCCCTGGGACTGGACCACTTCCTCTTCCTTCTTTCACAATGCCCATGACTCCCAACCTGCACCTGAATTCCCCAGGGCGCATCTCTCTTCCCTGGGCATTTCCCTAAACTTGAGGGCTTCCGTTACCTCTATACTTCAGTCCTATCAAGTCATCCTTCAAATCCTTGTTCTCTGGGAGGAAACCATTACATTTCAGGTGTCTCTGCCAGGCCACACATTTGCATGTTAACTGGGATTTTTCTGGGAAAAAAATCCTTACCCAAAACAAACCCACACATTCTTTCAGCCAGGTGCTGGGAATAAAAAGCGAGCCTTGTCTGGTGGAAGACCTCCTGCAGGGTTGGAGTATGGTGCAGGTTGGGATTTCAGACAAGAGGTCAGCAAAAGATGTTCTGGGAGAAGTGAGTTTCATCCACATGATCAGAAAGCAGACCAAGTAGGCTCTGCCTATTTTTTTCCTGTTGTGTTCCTATTGTTTAGTTGCTCAGTGTCCAACTCCCTGTGACCCCATGGACTGTATGTAGCCCGCCAGGCTTGTCTGTCCATGGAATTTCCCAGGCAAGAATACTGGAGTGGGTTGCCATGCCTTCTTCCAGGGGACCTTCCTGATCCAGGGCTTGAACCCATGTCTTCTACAGCTTCTTCACTACAGGCTGCTGAGCCACCAGGGAAGCCCACCAGGGTTAGAAGATCTAGGTTCAAATCTTGTGTCTATCACCTATTCCCTGGATGACTTTAGGCAAATCAAGTCACTCAAATCTACAATTTCCTCATGAGTGAAGTAAGGATAAAAGCAGTGCCTGCGTCCTAACCCATGGGATTCTAGTTGTACCAACTGAGGTGTCTTGTATTTTACATTCCACATCACAATGTCCCAGCTGAATGTGGCTGAGGTGTCTGCTAGTTCTTCTGGAGGCAAAATGTGACCTTATAGCTGGTGCTCCCTTGCCTTAGTGGGTTGGGCTCATGACACAGCAGATTGACATTGTAGTCTGGGCCAACCAAGAGTGCCAAATGTGGCCAGATGCTCAGACTCCTAGACCAGGTGTCTGGGTCCAACTCTGTGACCTTAGGCAGGAGATTAAACCTTGCAGGACCCCAGTGTTCTCATTTTTAAATGGAGTCAATAATGAAACTCACCACATTGCTGTGTTGAGAGAATTAAATTCATCAAAAGCAACATACATGATAAGCTCCTTGACATCAATCTTGGCGATGAATTTTTGACACCAAAAGCAAAGGCAAATATAAACAGTTCAGACTATATCAAACTGAAAAGCTTCTGCACAGCAAAGGAAACCATCAACAAAATGAAGAGGCAACCTATCGATGGGAGAAACTATTTACAAATCTTACCTGAGAAGTGGTTAATATCTAAAATATATGATGAACCCACACCACTTAGTAGCAAAAAGAACAAAAAATCCAGTTTTCAAAATGGGCAGAGGATCTGGATAGGTGTTTTTCTAAAAAAGATATACAGATGACCAACAAGTGTATAAGAAGTTGCTCAATACCACTAGTCATCAGAGAAATGGAAATCAAAACCACAATGATATCACCTCATATCTGATAGAGTGGCCATTATAAAACCATAAGAGAGAAATGCTGGTGAGAATGTGGAGAAAAGGGAACTCTGTGCTCTGGAGGTGGAAATGTAAATTGTTGCTCCCACCATGGAAACAGTGTGGAGTTTCTTCAAAAAATTAAGAATAGAGCCATTTAAAGAAATTAATAGATTAATTTTAAAAAATAGAATAGATTAAATTCATAGAGCCACTTAAAAATCCATATTTTATGGATCATAAAAATATGATCCAACAATTCCTCCTTTTATATGATCCAATAAATTCCTGGGTATCTATCAAAAAAAAATCCAAAAACACTAACTCAAAAATATACCTGCATCACCATTTTATTGCAGCTTTATTTTCAATAGCCAAGATGTTGAAACAACCTAAGTATCCATTGATAAATGAATGGCTAAAAAATTTATATATATATATATATATATATACACATACACACACAGGCACACACACACACACATACACACACACACACAGGCTTCCCAGGTGGGGCTAGCAGTAAAGACTCTACCCGTCAGTGTAGGAGACAAGAGACTCGGGTTGGATGCCTGGGTTAGGAAGATCCCCTGGAGGAGGGCATGGCAATCCACTCCAGTATTCTTGCCTGGGAAATCCCTTGGACAGAGAATCCTGGCAGGCTACAAGTCCGTAGAGTCACACAGAGCTGGGCATGCCTGAAGCAATAGCATGGACGCACACACGCGTATATGGGCTTCCCTGATGGCTCAGCCAGTAAACAATCTGCCTACAATGCAGGAGACCTGGGTTCAATCCCTGGGTGGGGAAGAGTCCCTGGAGAAAGAAATGGCAACCTACTCCAGTATTCTTGCCTGGGAAATCCCATGGACAGAAGACCCTGGCAGTCCATAGTCCATGGGGTCCCAAAGAGCTGGACACAACTGAGTGACTAGCACTATATATATAAAATTCAGCCACAAAAAGAAGAAAGTCTTGCCATTTGTGACAAAATAAATGGATCTTGAGGGCATTATGCTAAGTGAAATAAGTCAGACAGAAAAACACAGAATCCATATAGTCTCTTACATGTTAAAGCTAAAAATATCCCCCAACCAAACACCAAAAAACCTCATAGATGTAGAAATCATAGATATAGGAACAGATCTGTGGTTGCCAGAGGCAGTGGGTAGGGGGCTTGGGAGAAATGGATGAGGGTGGTCACAAAGTGCAAACTTCCAATAATAAGTAAGTCATGAGGCTCTAATATACAACATGATGACTATAGTTAACATTATATCTGTAAGTTACTAGGAGAATAACTCTTAAAAGCTCTCATCATAAGGAGAAAAAGTTTGTAACTATGTATAGTGATGGATGTTAACTAGACTTATGGTGGTTATCGTTTTCCCAACATATACATATGTTGAATCATGTGGTACAACTGAAACCAATGCAGTTATATGTCAATTATATCTCAATTTCTTAAAATTCCATGTAAAAGCAGGTGAACAGTGCCTGACTAGGGTTGGTTCCGTGTGAGCTGTTGGTAAGGACCACTGAGGAAGGGTCGTACACTCAGTGATGACTAAGGCTGGGTGGTGGGTACACCAAGCACGTGGGACGTTAGAGAATTCTATTTCATTTCCTAGCAGAAAGGAGCTGAGAAGAAGCAATCATGACTAGCAGTCCCTATCACACTGATTCTCTGACTATAGCATCAGTCATAGATAAAGAGGCATCAAATCCCAGAATGTGAAGCTTCACATTCTGAAACAGGAAGGGAGTACAAATATAATAATAAAACTCTCAGTGGTCTATTTAGAAAGAGCAAAGCTGGAACTCCCCTGGTGGTCCAGAGGCTAAGACTCCAAGCTCCCAACGCAAAGGGCTTGGGTTTGATCCCTTTTCAGGGAACTAGATCCCACATGCTGCCACTAAGATTTTTCAGTCTATGACTAAAGATCCTGCATGCCACAACTAAGAGAGCAGCCAAATGAATAAATAAATAGATTTTTCTGAAAAAAAAATCAAACTATTCACTATATCTACTCAGCAAACTGTAGAGTGTTACACAAAGTTGGTTCCCATAATCCTTAAAAGAAATAAAATTTTAAAAAGCAAAGCTAGGGACTTCCACAACCAGTTTTGAGGATAACTAAAAATCAGTGGGAAATAACTACTCTAAAATGAATTAAATTTATGAAGCAGTTGAATTCTGAGCATTTTCCTGTTGATCGTGGTGGGGGTCGGGCTGGGGGGTTCCAGGAATACCTGGGAACTTCAGGTGTCATTCAAACAGCGCTGACCTCACACTCAGTTGTGCTCGAATCCAGATGGAAGGCAGGGAGACAAGATGTTGCGCCATCCTTCTTGCAGCATCAGTGATGAGTTGTGTGCTAAGTGCTGGTGGGCAGTATAGCAGTAAAGCCTCTGGGATTTTGGAGGAAGGCTTGAGTTTTGAGGCCTGAGGTGAGTAGGGCAGGAATCAAGGAGGGGATAGTCTCTGAGTAAGACAAGATGATGAAAAAGACTGTCCAAGAGAAACTCTTTGGTACCGAAAAAAGGATCCATTTTAAGCCTCTTTAAATTTGGTAGGAGATGGACTAGAAAGAAAAGAAGAGAAGAATTTTAGGGATTAGTATGGCAGAGGGTCAGTGGGCAAGAGTTTCTTGGACAAAGTAAAACCAGAATCTACCCACTGGCATTACCTTCCTGGAGACCTGGAGACCTCAGGCCTCAGGCCACCACATCCCTAGGAAGAGGCACAAACTCAGACAAAGGGATACAGGTTTCCATGTACCTTCTAGACCAGACTTCAGTTGACTTTCCAAAAATATTTTTTCAGATATTCCAACTCCATATATATCCAGTCAACTTGGGGACAGTTCAAAACAGTAAACAAAACTCTTTTGTTCCTATTTGTGTGATCAGGAGAGCATTATATATAGACTTGTGCCATAGACTCCTGGGGCTTGAGCTTTGTTGTTTTCGTTTCCCCCGAGTCAGCATTTAAGTGAGGGTGTGCATTTCTAGCCCCCCAGAGAGAAATGACATGTAAGAGTAAAAGGGACAGACATTTGCAGTTTCTGGTGTGGTCATGACCTTGGGAGGTGGAACCCATCTCCAACAGGGTGGTGCCTTCAAAAGCCCAAGAAGTTTAACTCAATCAGCAGCCTTTCTGTCCACTATCATTAATGGACACTATCATTGTTTACCATGTCATTGCTTACCATGGGCTGAATGTCCACCTCCCGCCCACCCCCTCCCCCTGCCACTTCCAAAAATGAAAAAGACATGGAACCTGTGAATGTGACCTTATTTGGGAATCTTTTCAGATCTAATCAATTTAAGGATCTTGAGATGAGTTCATCCTGGATTAGGGTAGGCTCTAAAACTAATGACAAGTGGTCTTTATAAAAGAGGAGAGAATTCCCAGGCAGTCCAGTAGTTAGAAATCCACGATTCCACTGCAGGGGGCCTGGGTTCGATTCCTGGTTGGGGAAATAAGATCCCACAAGCCACATGGCATGGCCAAAAATAAATAAATATTTTAAAAATTAATTGTTAAAAGTTTATTTATTGACTAAACTGGGTCTTCATTGCTGCGTGCGCTTTTCTTTAGTTGCAGCGAGTGAGGGCTACTCTCTAGTTGTGGTGCTTGGACTCAAGAGCCCAAGCTCAGGAACTGTGGTGCACAGGCTTAGTTGCTCCTCGGCTTCCAGGATCTTCTGGGACCAGGGACTGAACCCATGCGCCCTGCACTGGCAGGCATATTCTTTACCAATGAGCCACCAGTTCAGTTCAGTTCAGTTCAGTTCAGTCGCTCGCTCAGTCGTGTCCGGAGGAGCCCCAAAATAAATATCTTTTTTTAAAAAGTCATAAGAGATCCAACATCATCACTGGTTTCACTAATAAAGAGGAGATTTTTCAGAGTTAGTATTTCTGTGGTGAAGAATCACTTATCTAAAGTCTGGCAATACCTTTGATTACTTTTTTTTTTTTCTGTTAAATTCAAGAAAAATGGAATGTTTAACTTAAAAATCCATGTATTAAATAATCTCATATTTGTCAAGCTTATCTATCTGACTCTGTCTTTTTCTTCCTATGGTTCTATAAGTCTGTACACACACAAAGACATTGGGGAAGGTGTTCATCAAGTGTTGACAATGGTACGTTATGAAATGATTTTCCTTTGCATGTTTCTAGGTTCCTGAGGCCTGTATAAAAAATGCATTTATTTTCACAGAAACAGCAACGTTATTTCTAAAAGCTTATGTGTTGGTACATACAATAAGCAAGTGCTTCCCTGGTAGTTCAGCTGGTAAAGAATCTGCCTGCAATGCAGGAGACGCCAGTTTGATTCCTGGGATGGGAAGTTTCCCTGGAGAAGGGATAGGCTACCTATACCAGTGTGCTTGGGCTTCCCTTGTGGCTCAGGTGGTAAAGAATCCACCTGCAATGTGGGAGACCTGGGTTTGATCCCTGGGTTGGGAAGATCCCCTGGAGAAGGGCATGGCATCCCACTCCAGTATTCTTGTCTAGAGAATCCCATGGACAGAGAAGCCTGGCAGGCTACAGTCCATGGGGTCACAAAGAGTCAGACATGACTGAGCAACTAAGCACAAAACAGCAGCACAGAGTAGCCAAGTTTATGGAGACAGAAAACAGATGAGAGTTTCTAGGGATCTGGGGGAGTGAGAAATAGGTAATTATTATTTAATGGGTACAGAGTTTCTCTGTTTGGGATGATGAAAAAGCTCTGGAAATGGGTAGTGGTGATGGTTGCACACTGTGAACGTGCTTAACACCACTGAATTGTACACTGAAAAAAGGTTAAACTAGTAGATTTTATAATACAATCACACACACACACATACCCATATAGAATACATATATGTATATTATGGGCTTCCCTGGTGGCTCAGATGGTAAAGAATCTGCCTGCGATTCAGAAGACCCAGGCTTGATCCCTGGATTGGGAAGATCTCCTGGAGAAGGGAATGGCTATCCACTCCAGTATTGTTTCCTGGAGAATTCCATGGATAGAGAAGCCTGGCGGGCTACAGTCCATGTGGTCACAAAGAGTCGGACACGACTGAGCGACTAACACTTTCATTTTCACATGTATATTACATGTGTGTGTGATTGTATTATGTGAACTTATCTCTTGTGTTTCCCTTGGGCACTATGACAGTCAACGCTAAGGTAACCAAGGTGGGGCAGATGAGCATGGCCAATGGGCTGACTTCTGTTCAGTATTTGCACAAATGACACTGTAATGGTTTAACCTCAAGAAGAGACTGAAATGGGAATTTGAGGATCTTAGGGAGATCCCAAGGAAGAAAAACCTGCTAAATACTTTGAGTGGAAGAGAGGAGTGGGGTTGAAGAAAATCTTTTCTGTTGCCCTTGAAAGCCTGGCAGGTTAGGTGGGGGCTTTTCTTTTCCTTTTCTTTTGCAAAATTGGCCAAGGAGGTCTGAGCTCTGCTCTGCTATTGGATCCCTGTGCTCTGTATCTTCTCATCCAGCTAAGTGTCCCATGTTTGGCCCAGCGATCCACTAACCAAGTCCAAGTTCACGTCTGTGTGTCTGGTCTGGAGCCTGTCATCTTCTAAGGAAGTGCAATCCTGGACTCTGTGCTCTCTCTCTGAGGAAGACAGATGGATCAGCAAATCGTGGGCTGGAGACAGGAACTCAGGCCCCACCTCCGGCATGTCAATTCCAAGCCCCTCAGAACCTCTGTTGTAGCTTGCTGCCATAGCAACTGCTGGGAAAACACCTGGCTGAGAGGGAGCCTGCCAAAACCCGCTGGAGCAACAGCGAGGAGGGACAAGGAAGAGGGTATTTCCGGGACAGCCAGTGAGCAGTTAGAGACGAGGGGGCCAGATCAGAGCTAGCTAGCCTGAACAGTCTGGAAGTGTTTGACCCAGAGTTTAAACCACAGAGGTTGAAAATATAAATTTAAAAAAAATTTAATATAATTGCTTCTGTAAGCGCTGAATACTGAAGGCCTCTTTGTAAGTTGCTTTCTCAGTCTTTATTCTGGGGCATGATGACCAGTAAGAAGGCTGGCCTCCATTCCTGGCCCTTCATGGGGTTTATAATTACAGCATATCCACAGAGAGCTCCCAAACACCCCGGCCAGCCAGGCGGACACCAGCTGTTTGCACATAGACCTTGAAGACCGCGATGCCTGCAGACAGTAAAACATGTTCTCATATTAGCGTCTTGCTAGGAGCACTGCTCCCTTACACTGTTAACAGAAGACACAGGAGGCAAAGTGGCTTCCCTGTGTGTGTTTCTCCTCTCCACTCCCTTTTCTTTTCTCTCTCTTTTTTTTAACACGAAGTTTTAAATTTCAGGTTCTGTGATCTAACTTCCCATTTCCCACTCACAAACAAATGACATCTGGCCACTCTCAACAATAAACTTGGAAAGATGAGACATTTCCTGTTAGTTCTTCTTGTAACCCCTGCTTAAACTTTCAAATTCCTGAAAGAATTGCCTGAAAAATAAATGGATCATTAAAAAGTGAGGAAAAGGTGGGGGGTGGGGAAAGAGGGGACCTGCACAAGGGCCCTTTGGCAATTAATGCTCATAAGCTCTTACCAATATTTCTGCTTTTCTTTCTTTCTTTCTTTTTTTTTCACCACGTCAGAGCCCTGAAAGATCAAAACAGATTTTGTTATTCTGCACAACCACCCTGTGGAAATAGAAATTGGTAAAACCTTCCACCAGGCTGCTGGAACCCCCATTGTGGCTAATTGCCCAATTCCTTTAAGTGGTGGCAGATAATATTATTTTAAAGCACTCATCTGTTTCTTAGCACCCTGCTTATCTATCCACTTGATTTCTGAGAAATGGCATCTGGCCTCACAATCTCAACAGTTACACAACACGTTTCTTTCAAATCTGCGTTTCCAAACCTGGACTTTATTGTCTCATCTTCAGCTGCCAGTGGGACATGGGGCCATTTCTCCCTGGAGGCCCTCCCTTATCTCATAATCAGTATGACTAAAACTGCTCCCTGCTCACTGGTTTCCCAAAGCCAGCTCCCTTTGCCACACTTCCTCTTTCTCTCGATGATTCCTACTTTTTCCAAGACCCAGGCTCAAGCTGTGATGTCACCAAAGAGGGCCTGGGCTCTTCCCCAACTCGGCCCATGGAGGCTGCTCCATCCTATCACGTCACACAAGCTCCCCTCTCTTCCCATTTCTACAACCACCAACCTGCTCTGTGCTCGCCAAGTCCACTCATTTCCTAACAGGTATCTCGGCCACTTCCTGACCCCGTTTATCCAGGAGGCAGCAGACAGGTAGTTCTTCCCTGCTCACATCTCTCCATGCGTTCTCAAGGCTTACACAAGGTGAGGCGGGGTGGAGCAGTGGGGTCTTCATGGGGGTGCCAGCTGGGCAGTGGTACAGGGCCCCGAGGACTCAGGACGGCGGTACATTTGGTTCAGTGCTCCACTGCACTGTCTTGAAACCTACATTTTTGAACAGAAGAACTCGAATTTTCATTTTGCCCTGGGGCCTGCAAATTAGGTAACCATTCTTGCTTCCATGTTAAATCCAGTCTCCTGAATCACACCTTCCTTCCTCCTCTCCATAATCTCTCCCTCTTTCTCTCACTTCTATTCTTTTTTTTGGTCACACCACAGGGCTTGCAGGTTCTTAGTTCCCTAACCAGCAATGGAGCCCGAACCCTCAGCAGTCAAAGCTCAGAATCCTAACCACTGGACCGCCAGGAAATTTCTTCTTTCACTTCAATACTACTTATGTTTCAGTATTCCCCTCCTCCATAATCCCTCCCTCCACTCTAGTCCTCTGACAATAATGACCAGCCTCATTTGGCTCTTACACTTTCATTTTTCTTACTTTCTCCTTTTACTCCCAGAGCCTTGTCCTCCCAACCTGTAAATACTGAGTTCTGGGAGCATGTCTTACGCTAGTTCCTGCTTTGCCTTGGAGGGTGCTTGTGTGATAACCAATGGATGAGTCATTTCTTCCGTCTCTAGAGAGGGTGTTAGAATGTCTCCACTTTATAGATGAATAACACACAAAGTGGGTTAGTGAAAAGTAAAAGTGTTAGTCAAAGCTATGGTTTTTCCAAGAGTCATGTATGGATATAGAGTTGGACTGTAAAGAAAGCTGAGTGCCAAAGAAATTATGCTTTTGAACTGTGGTGTTGGAGAAGACTCTTGAGAGTCCCTTGGACTACAAGGAGATCCAACCAGTCCATCCTAAAGGAAATCAGTCCTGAATTGGAAGGACTGATGCTGAAGCTGAAGCTCCAATACTTTGGCTATCTGATGTGAAGAACTGATTCATTGGAAAAGACTCTGATGCTGGGAAAAATTGAAGGCAGGAGGAGAAGGGGATGACAGAAGATGAGACGGTTGGATGGCATCACCGACTTGATGGCATGAGTTTGAGCAAGCTCCGGGATTTGGTGATGGCCAGGAAAGTCTGGAGTGCTGCAGTCCACGGGGCTGCAAAGAGTCGGACACAACTGAGCAACTAAACTGAACTGAACTAGTCGCTTCAGTTGCGTCCCACTCTTTGTGACCCCGTGGACTGTGACTTGTTGGGCTCCTCTGTCCATGGGATTCTCCAGGCAAAAGTACTAGAGTGGGTTGCTACTTCCTCCTCCAGGGGATCATCCAGACCTAGGCATTGCACACAGGTCTCCTGCGCTGCAGGCAGATTCTTTACCATCTGAGCCACCGGGAAGCCCCCAAAGTGGGTTAAACTGTATACAAAGTGGAGAAACCTGGAAATATTCATTGAGCACCTCTACACATGAGTTCAATGGATATTTGTTAAATTCCTGCTTTCTGCCAAATTCTGTTCTGCTCTCAGCCATTAGAGAGGCAGCAGGTCAGGTGGCTGCCAGCTATCTGGCTGTCCCCTACAGTCCCAGGAGTGTTCTGTGGCTGGGCCCACACAGGCAAGTGGTCCGCATTCAACACTGTCTTCCGCTCGCGGAGAACATCCTTCAGTTCCCAGGTGAGGCCATCACAGCCAGATCTGCTCTGGGACCTTGATTATCCACCTCCTTCCGGGCTCAGCCTTAGGCCAGATCTCTAGTCTTGTGTCACTCGGGATCTTCAAACACACCTGGAGTCTGTGCTATCAGCCCTCAACCTGGGATGTGACTTACAGAAATGCCGGCAGAGAGAAGGCAGGGATCTTCTACTTCCCTGCCCCTCCTTACTTCCCTACTTTTTCTCCTGTCATTCAGGAAATCTAATTCATAAGGAACTTGTCCAAATCAATGGTTTCTGCCCAAAGTTCCCTCAAAAATCCTATCTTTCCAATCGTACCTTATCCAAGACAATGAAGGACTCACCATGGCTACCTGCCTGAGGGTGGGTGGAACACAGGTTATGGGGTAGAAGGAAATATTAGGAATTAAATAGGTTAACCTTGGAAAATTCTGTAATATCTCACACGTGTCCATTTATAGATATTAATGGAGCATCCCTTCCACATAACAGGCCCTGGACCAAACACGTAAACAGAAAAGGGTGACAGCCCCCGCCCCCTGGGGTTCATAACACGCTGTAGCTTCCAGTGTAGAGGGAAGACATCACAGAGCCTCCTGCACTAAGGAAGCTCTTAGTCAGCTCTTCTGAAAGCTGCCGTCCCAAAGGGAAATGACTTCTTAGAACAAGAGGAGCTATTAGACTTTTTCTTATGAATACAGATAAAAAGAACAGACAGGTCCTGGTGAGAACCAAAGCACTGTGTGAACCACACATATGCATGCATAAATATACGCTAAATAAAATGCTATGTGGGGGAGTGGGAGGAAGGTTCAAGAGGGAGGGGACCTATGTATACTTAAAGCTAATTCACGTTGTCCTACAGCAGAAACTAACACATTGTAAAGCAAGTATCCTTTCTCCAATTAATTTTTTTTAATTCTTAAAAGAAATAAAATAAGTACTATTATTTCTTTGAGTAGTGACATTCCTCTTTCTAAAATCTCCTCTGTTCAACTTCATGATGCTTTAAGCTTAGGAAAGGAATGCGGGCACTTCCCCCCTCCACCCCCCAACCCCCAGTCATTTTTGGAGCTACAGGGGTGGAGAACCGGGCTCCCAGGGGCTTGCACAGGCGGGTGTGTTTGGGCTCCTAGGTTTCCAGTCCTGTGGCGATTGGCTGTCAAGTCAGGAAGGAAGAGGAGCTGGAGCCAGAATGGAGAGTGGGCGCCGAGCCTGCAAGGCTGAGGTGTCAGGCCTGGAAGCCGCTTCTGTCGGGAGGGAAAACAGTGCCTCGTTCCATCGTCGGATGATGCTGAGGAAAACGCTGCCTGGAAAGATCCTCACAGGGAGCTGGAGGAGTCACACCAACATGGGAGGTCAGCTACGTTCTGAGAAGAGCGGAAATAAGAATTGTGAAACTCCCAGATGACCCGATCCAGAAGCGCGGGGTTTGCGTCTTGAATGCCACGGAATTGCTTCCGGAAAATACTCATTTTTAATTCAGATGCATCTGTGATCACAAAGGAAAGGCATGTTGATTGCTGGTTTTCTGGTGAAATGTTTCTGATGACGGGATTTTTTGGAGAAAGATAATAGGTCATTTGTTAAGCAAGTCATAGGAAAAGAAATCTTTTTTGATACTTCTTGAAAACGAGTGCAGTTTTTTTCTCAAGAACTTCTTACCAAACCAGAATCAGAACCTAGCTACGAAGGAAGACGAAGGCATTTTTACCTGCATCGGTGTCTGTTGAGTCTCCTCAGGCATTGCCAGGTGCTGAGGATGAAGGCAAGTAAGACAGAGCCTGGGTTCTCAAGGCACTTGCAGCCCACAGAGGGGAGAGAGAGAAGTGCTCAGAGATCAAGGAAGAAAAGAAAGAAAGGTGTGAGATCAGAGGGAAAGATGGCTAAATTCCTGGAACAGCTCACATAATTTGACCTCTCAAAGTCTCCGGTGGCTTCCATTTTGTTCTGAGTTAGAGCTAAGTTAGGGCAAGGAGTCAGACAGAATTTAGCAACTGAACAGCAACAAGAATACTGAAATGTGTAGCCTATCCCATCTCGATCCAGGAATCGAATGGGAGTTGCTTGCATTGATTCTTTACCAGTGGAGCTACCAGGGAAGCCCAAAGAGCAACACCAACAAAGCTAAGTTTCTACTCTATCTTCCCAGGTCCCTTCTCGGGCCTCATCTCCTCCTCTCTCACTGCTCCTTCCCTCCACACTAGCCACACTGCCTCACCAGACACACCAACCTAGGAGCTTTCAACTTGTCTGCCTGAAACGCTTACCCCCAGAGGTAGGCCCAGGGAGGCTTCAGGCCTCTGCTCAGCTATCACTTTCTCTGAGAGGCTTTCCTCCCACCCCGCAACACACTCCATTATTCTTTCCTGAGTCATAAACCTCTCCAAAGCCAATGGTGAGCCCTCAGGGATCCACAGACCCCACTTTGAGAACTGCTGCATTCAAATTCCATGGGAGGCTTACTGATATCCAGCTCCCAAGCTCACCCCCAGAGATGCTGTTTTTAGTGGCTCCAGAGAAGAGCCTGGAACTGTGTATTTCAAAAAGTAGCTCAGTGTTTTAATGTGGTGGTCTAAGACCACCTTCTGCAAAAATAAATGGGAAGCAATTGAAAGGTTTCCAACTGGGAGACAGAAAATTAGATCAGGCCTACAGGAAGGCCTGGGGGCCACAGTCCTAATCCCTAAGAGATCACATCAAGAGTCAGCTAATCACATTCTGCAGGGGAAATCTGGCCCTCCACCTGTTTGTGTAAATAAAGGTTTTTTGGAACACAACCATACCCATCCTTTTACATAATTGTCTATGGTTTCCTTTGTGTTATAAGTGCAGGGTTGAGTAGCTGTGACAGAGACTATAAGGCTGGCAAAGCAAAAAATATTGTGTATCTGAGCCTTTTCAGAAAAAGTTTGCCAATCCCTGGTCTAAAGTAAGGGTTGGAAAGTGGAGAGAAAAAGTGACTAATATTTGGACTAATATTGGAGATAAGACTATATAGATGAGTAGATGACATGAGGTGGAGATGGGGAGAAGGAGCTGAGCCTCCAGGCATGAGTCCCGGGTTTCAAGCTCATATCACTGGGTGAAAGTGGTACCACCAAATGAAATTTATGTTGCTGGAAGAAACCCAGACTTTTCATGAAGATGATAACCATATGTTTTGGAATATACATTTTTCCAGGCTTAACATACAGTTTCATTGAGATTTTCTGTAGTTCATTCCTATCAGGTTGGTATTTGCCTCTCAGAAACAAGGCTCACAGTTTTGTCAGAGAACTAATTTAAAATGCACTGCCTCATTTATCAGCATCACCCAGCGAAAAGGTACGATTATTTCCATTTTACAGATCAGAAAAATGAGGCTTACAGGTAAAATAATGTGCACAAGGACAGATCTGTCAGACTCCAGAGTTCTTAATGTTCCTCTTTACAAAAATGAAGATCTAATTTGTGTATTATACGGTTTACAAAAGTAGTTTTTAAAAGATCACTCCCAATGACAGGTAAAGGATTCTGTTGTTTGTGCCTTTCTGCTCAGAGCTTGTCCTACCCTTTGTTTCCTGTTTCTAAGTAAGTTTCTCCGAAGAATTAGAAGCAATTCTCTTTATCCTATGGGCTTCCCAGGTGGCGCTAGTGGTAAATAATCTGCCCACGAGAGCAGGAGATGAAAGAGACACGGGTTCGATCCCTGGATTGGGAAGATCCCCTGCAGGCAGACATGGCAGCCCACTCCAGTATTCTTGCCTGGAGAATCCCATGGACAGAGGAGCCTGGCGGGCTACAGTCCATGGGGTTGCAAAGAGTTGGACGTGACTGAAGACTTAGCACACACATATGCTCTTTATCCTACAAATCTTTGCAAGACCAGAAATGCAGCTCTAAAACCAAGTCCAACTATCCTCTTAAACAATCACGCTCACCTGTTCAGAAACAGGAAGAACTGGGTTGTAGCCTAAGTGATACCAAGGGGCTGAATGCTCACACAACTGCATGGTTCTTAATTGCTTTTTTACATCAGGGAGAAGATTTCCAACTAAGAAGGAAACCAAAAGAATTACCGCTTTCTCTTCGGAATATTTTTCTTTCCCTCTGGGTACATTTAATTTAGGGGAGAAAGTGTACAGAAATTCCTGTCAGGCAATATCTTCAGTTATCTTGTGACAACCCATGGACTCAAGAGGCATCCCCAGAGAGGGTGCAGAAAGCTTTTTTTTTTCCTCTTTCCCTTTATCGGTATTATAGGCAGAGATTTGGGAGAGCAAACTGTGGTAAGGATTCTTACCTTTAGCTGTCTTCTGCCAGTTTTCCCAGGAGCCCCTCTGCAGGCTTTGGCATCTACTAGAGTTTGGCAGGGTTTTCCCTTGATTTTCATTTTAGTTTCCCTTGGCTGTTGAAGGGAACACTGTAGCAGTTTACCAGAAAACCCCTCAGAGACTCATTAACTCTGAGCGGGGGCCATATGGGAGCCCCC
Source organism: Ovis aries (assembly GCF_016772045.2). Taxonomy (NCBI): domain Eukaryota; kingdom Metazoa; phylum Chordata; class Mammalia; order Artiodactyla; family Bovidae; genus Ovis; species Ovis aries. The sequence goes on from NC_056062.1 coordinate 49,682,321, forward strand.
TGGGAATATTGTTATAGGAGTGCCTGAGAGGCCACTAAGCTGGTGGACTTTGTTTACACTCTTGTTCCAAAATCCTCTCCAAGTGCTTAGCTATGGTCATGAGTTCACCAGACCAGCGGCCTCCCATCCTAATTTCTGCCTTTTTATGAATCCACTTATCTCGGGAAACAATCCATTTACAAAACATTTTGAGGATCCTTCCTGACTTTAAAAAATTCTTCAATTATGGCCCTGAGTTCAGCCTTTTGCCAAAGAGTAAAAGGTACCTGAGAAGGATCCCTGATGATGGTCTTATTTTAAAAAGATAACTGTTTAATAGTCTCTTCAGGGTGGAAAGAGTAATTCAGCTAGAGGATTACTAGCATGAGTACTCAAATCACAGCGGCTGAGGAAAGCAACAGGAGTTATGCCCATCTTATAGTTGGTTTTGGAGAAGGCAATGGCACCCCACTCCAGTACTCTTGCCTGGAAAATCCCATGGATGGAGGAGCCTGGTAGACTGCAGTCCATGGGGTCGCTAAGAGTCAGACATGACTGAGCAACTTCACTTTCACTTTTCACTTTCATGCATTGGAGAAGGAAATGGCAACCCACTTCAGTGTTCTTACTTGGAGAATCCCAGGGACAGGGGAGCCTGGTGGGCTGCCATCTATGAGGTCACACAGAGCCGGACATGACTGAAGTGACTTAGCAGTAGCAGCAGCATAGTTGGTTTTAGGCACCTCTTAAATTTTAGTTTTTCATTAGCCTTTTGCAACAAATCATTAAGCCTTTTTGGAGTCTTCTTCATGTCAGTTAAAATAAGTATCCTATTCAGTTTCTTCCTTTTTTAATTTGAGAACCCTCGCTTTTTAGTGCACTTCTTAAATGAGTGAGTCTATGTAATTGGAACATCCCCATAATGACCAGTGTAATTCTAGGTTGTCTTAGTAATATTTTAACATTTTCAAGATATTTACAGCTTCCAGAACTATAGTTCTTAGACGCAAAGTAATCAGAAGGTGGCATGCTCAACTTTTTGGAATTTAAGAATACTGTTTTTAATCAATCAATCAATTAATCAGCTTATCCTTTGAGTCTCTTGGAGCCAAACTAATTCCAAGCAGGTGTATCACTGAGTTGGAGATTGTGTGGCATTTTACAATGTACTCGTGGCAGGGAAATTTTCTTGAGATTGACAGGTGATCTCACATCAATCTAACCTGTTTCATGACCAACTTATTCCAACATAGAAGTCTTACGTTTGCACTTGGTTAACTCTAACAGCTTTCAAATGCCCCACCTACGCCCACAAATTTTGCAATTTTTTGGCTTCTGAGATTTACATTAGGCTTTATCCTACATGCACATTAAGAGAAACCAACAGCAAGTGAAGAAACAGGGCTGCGGACACCAGCATTAACCAAACAGATGTCACTATGGAGTGGCCAGTACAAGGCCTTGTGCATACCACCAGTAATTCTCAACATGGACTGGAGACTGGGGGAAAGATTAAACCAACAGACCCCAAAGAATGGGGACAGCAGACTGCTTCCAAACAAGTGGGGAATTGCAGCTGCCACCAGCTGTTCCCAATGTGGAATCTGGGGACAGAAGTTAGGGCTGGGATTTCCAATAAAATGGGAAATTATGGAGTGCACTACCAGCGGTTGCCAACATGGAACTGGGGACTGAACCTGCAGACCTTAAGAAATGGAGCTGCACACTAAACCCAGGGTGAGGACTTGGGTTCTGGGCAGAACTGTTTGCCAGCTCAAGCTCACCAGGCCTGTACTGGGAAGCCAATTAGATCAGCGCTTGACATGAAGAAAGTGGAGTTCAGAACCAAGAGGATATCAATCCACAGTCCTCAGAAATGATGAGAAAGAGAACTCGAAGGTTCTTGGGTACCAGTGTCTGTGTTTCTCCTTGTCTGTCACCTTACTAGGTGACAAAAACAATTTCTCTTTGTTTGTATTCCAGTCCCCTCAAATACAAACTGTAGAGGAAAGCATGAAAAATTTCCCTACCTCAAAATGAAGGATTCTCTACAACAACAGACACCATTAACAACCTTAAATTATTAGCAACAGAGTGAGAAAAGAATTTGCAACATATGTAGCAAACAAAGGATGTGTAAAAAGAATATAAAGAATGCTTATGAATCAATTGGAAAAAGACAAATCAGTTCAGTTCAGTTCAGTCACTCAGTCGTGTCCGACTCTTTGCGACCCCATGAATTGCAGTACGCCAGGCCTCCCTGACCATCACCAACTCCCGGAGTTCACTCAGACTCACGTCCATCGAGTCAGTGATGCCATCCAGCCATCTCATCCTCTGTCGTCCCCTTCTCCTCCTGCCCCAAATCAATCCCTCCCAGCATCAGAATCTTTTCCACTGAGTCAACTCTTCACATGAGGTGGCCAAAGTACTGGAGTTTCAGCTTTAGCATCATTCCTTCCAAACAAATAAATCAATTTAAAAATGGTTAAGGGACTTCCCTGGTGTTTCAGTGGCTAAGATGTTGTGCTTCCAATGCAGGGGACTTGTATTTGATCCCTGATCAGGGAACTAGATCCCACAGACTTCAACTAAAAGTTCATATGCCACAACTAAAGGCTGGTGCAGCAAATAAATAAATAAAAGATGTTTTTAAAAGATACATAGCAAACCAGGTAGATATATTGATAGCTATTATATTATCTTTAAAAAATGGTTAAAGAATATAAACAGATAGTTTTTAAAAGAGAAAATACAAATGGCCAATAAACAACGTAAGGAGTTACTCAGTCTCATTAGTATGCAGGGAAACATAAAACAATGATGCCTCAGTTCACACCTATGGGACTGGCAATATTTAAGTGGGATCATATCAGTGCTGGTGAAGATGTGGGGCAGGGAAACTTCAGAGAGCTTCAGTTAGATCCATAGATTAGTGTCACTTGGCCCTTGGGTGCAGCTATTTAATGTATACATTCCAACTTAGATTTGCTACTCCATGATCATCAGTTAGAAGTCTAGGTAGCTTCTCTGGAGACATTCAAGGGGGCATGTGCAAGACCAATGCAGCATTGTTTGTAAATGTGAAAATTATAAATGCCTAAATAGAACAACACACAGTATATTCAGGAAGACGAATCACATCTATATGGATCAACAGAAAGTGAAAGTGAAAGTCGCTCAGTCATGTCTGACTCTTTGCGACTTCATGGACTAAACAACCCCAGATTATACAGTCCATGGAATTTTTCAGGCAAGAAAACTGGAGTGGGTAACCTTTCCCTTCTCCAGGAGATCTTTCCAACCCAGGGATTGAACCTCGGTCTCCCGATTTGCAGGTGGATTCTTTACCAGCTGAGCCACAAGGGAAGCCCAAGAATACTGGAGTGGGTAGCCTATCCCTTCTCCAGGGGATCTTCCTGACCCAGGAATTGAACCAGGGCCTCCTGCATTGCAAGCAGATTCTTTACCAACTGAGTTCTGAGGGAAGCCCAAAACACACTGCAAGGTGATAAAAGCCATGTTCATATTACATGTGCATGCATGCTCAGCCAGTCATGACCCCCTCTTTGCAACCTCACAGACTGTAGTCCTCTAAGCTCCACTGTGCATCCCGTTATATGTATAGTATGGAAATAAATTCTATGAGTTTTCTGGGGGTGCATATAAACATATGTAAGGTGTAAAACCCTGGAGAAGGGCACAGCAACCCACTCCAGTATTCTTGCCTGCAGAATGCCTTGGACAGAGGAGCCTGGCAAGCTGCAATCCATGAGGTCTCAAAGAGTCAGACCTGACTGAAGTGACTTAGCACACAGCACACAAAAGTTGTTTAAAGTGGGCTGGATGTATACCCTTCAATTCACAACCAGGTTTGTCCTGGAAAGAGAAGGTGGTATTTGGGGGAAGGTGGTCGAGGAGGACTTTGGTTATCTGTAGCTCCCATTCCACACCCAAGGCTGATGTGTGGGAATGTTCTCCATCATCAAGCAATTAATTCAATTCGGACACTATATACATGGAGGTAGTGTCAGATCCCATAGGTTAAGGGCACAGTCCTACAAAACTATCCATCCCCAACTTCAGAGGCCAACTTCCAGGCTGTCATCTGTGCTTCTTATATATATAATTATATAAAGATATAAATAATATATATTTAATATATATATTTAAATTTTTACTTAGTTATTTATTTTTGGCTGTGCTGGGTCTTTGTTGCTACTTGAGGGCTTTCTCTAGTTGCAGAGATCGGGGTCTCCTCTCGAGTTGCCGTATGAGGACTTCTCATTTTGGCGGCTTCCCTTGTTGCAGAGCACAGGCTCTAGGACTCCTGGGCTTCAGTAGCTGCAGCTCGAGGGCTTAATTGTTACTTGGCACGTGGGATCTTCCCAGACCAGGGATCAAACCCATGTCCCCTGCATTGGCAGGTGGGTTCTTAACCCCTGGACAAGCAGGGAAGTCCATCACCTCTGCTTCAAGATCAGAGGTTCCAACAATTCCCCTCCTTGGGTTCAATTAATTCGCTAGAGCAGCTCACAGAACTCAGGAAAACATTTACATGCTAGATCACCAGTTTATCATTAAAGGATATAACTCAGGAACAGCCAGATGGAAGAGATGCACAGGGAGGGGTGTGCAGGAAGAGACACAGAGCTTCCCGTTTTCCCCAAATTTCCACATGCTCACAGCCTGGAAGCTCTCTGAACCTTGTCCTTCTGGATTTTTATGGAGGCCTCATCACAGACAACCGAGGATGAGATGGCTGGATGGCATCACGGACTCGATGGACATGAGTCTGAGGGAACTCTGGGAGATGGTGATGAACAGGGAGGCCTGGCGTGCTCTGATTCATGGGGTCGCAAAGAGTCGGACACGACTGAGTGACTGAACTGAACTTCATCACAGATGCACAATTGATTAAATTATTGGCTATTGGTGATTGAAATCAATCTTTAGACTTCTCCCTTCCCCAGAGGTCAAGGGTGGGACTTAAAGTTCCATTCCTCTAATCACGTGCTTTATTCTCCTGGAAAGCAGTCTGCATTCTTAGGTTACCTAATGGCTTTCCAAAAGTCATCTTATTAAGGTAACAGAAACCTTTATCTCTCTCATCACTTAGTATACTTCAAGGGTTTTAGGAGCTCTGTGCCAGAACCAAAGATGAAGAACAAATATATTTTGTTCTCAAAGAGTTAGGTACAGAAATTGACAGGAAGCCACTAGAAAATTTTATAGCCGTTTGACATTGCTCCAGCATCCAAGCTCATGATCAATAGATTCATCTCAATAAAGAGAACGTAGGCCAGTTGTTGAACTCAGTGAAAGGTTTCTCCAACTGTTGGCGGAAGATGAAGGCAGAAGGATTCAACGTGAGAAAAATTTTAGATTTCCTGATGTGAGATGGAGGGGACCACCTGATAATAAATGTGAGTGGCCTCTAGACTCTGAGGGCAGATCCTGACTTCCAACAAGAAAATGGGAACTTTAGTCCTATAACCACAGGACCTGAATTTTGCCAATAACCTGAATATGCTAGGAAGCAACTTTACCCCTGAGCCTTGAGATAAGTCTAGCCAACGTTTGGAGTTCACCCTGGTGATAGCCTGAGCACAGAGCCCGCTGGAGCCCACCTGGCCTCTGACTACAGAACTGCCTGCTAATAGCATGAGTGTTATTTGAAAAACAACAAGAACTTGGATCAAATGCCAGGGTCAGGGCTTCTCTGGTGATTCAGTTGTCAAGAATCCATTTGCCAATGCAAGAGACATGGATTTGATTCATGATCCAGGAAGATCCAACTAAGCCGCAACAATTGAGCCTGTGCTCTAAAGCCTGGGAGCTGCAAATTCTGAGCCCACGTGCCCTAGAGCTCATGCTCAGCAACAGAGGAAGACACCACAATGAGAAGCCAGTGCACCGCAATAGGAGGGTAGCCCCCGCTTGCCACAACTAGAGGCAAGAATACTGGAGTGGGTTGCTATTTCCTTCCTCCAGGTGATCTTCCTGACACAGGGATTGAATTGGAATCTCTTATATCTCCTGAATTGGCAGGTGGCTCCTTTACCCCTAGTGCCACCTGGGAAGCTGACTTGTGGTAGTTTAGTCACTAAGTCGTGTCCGACTCTTGTGACCCCATGGACTATAGCCTGCCAGGCTCCTTTGCCCATGGGATTCTCCAGGCAAGAATACTGGGGTGGGTTGCCATTTCCTTCTCCAGGGGATCTTCCTGATCCAGGAGTTGAACCTGGGTCCCTTGCATTGCAGGCAGATTCTTTACCCACTGAGCTATGAGGGAAGTTGCCATCTGGGAAGTTGACTTGTAGGTCTGTGCAAATTTATGAGAAAGGCTACAGGCAGGGCACAAAACAACGAGCTGCTGCTTCTCGTGTAATAATAGATTTGCTGCTGGATACATGTTATTGGAAATGGAAACTGGAGTCTGGAGAAGGCACCAGGACTTCCTGGGGTGCAGGGCAGTGTGTGCTGGCAGCTTAAACTCGACCCCACAATAACTCAGCCCTCACAGGCCGTTGGGCCAGAGAGATTTATGGACCCCAAGGAACGCGTGCAACCAAGGCTGCTCAAAGGAGGCCATACATTGTGAGATTCTGACTGTCAAATAACATGTTGGGGTTCTTCAGTGGTCCCAAGACTTAGAGATTACATCTTTAACACATCAATAACTTAGCCTCTGGTTAGCAAGGTTCACTGGGGCATGACTAATCAGCGGATGAAAGTGTCTTTGTGGGGATTAACTTTAATGAAAAGAAAAGGAATAGTTATTTGGGGAGTTTGAAATCTTCCATAAATCAAAGTGAACACTGACAAAGCAGGTTCATAAGGTAAGAATGAAGCCATTGTGGGGAAAATTAAGGAACAGCTACTTTTTATATAAATCACAGGTCAGGGCTACATTGGTTGGGGATTCCATGGGAACAAGACCATTTAACTTCTTCAGGTGTAAAGCAGTGATATTTGGGGAAGCTCCACTCTCCTTAAGGGAAAACAGATGGCCTGTGTCCTTGTTAACCCTTTCCCACCTACTTGCAAAACAATCTGGCAATGGGTTTATTGAATTTTGAGGAAGTGATCTCTGCTTATTCCAAATCCCACTTTTGAAGAACATCCTGAACCCATCCCTTGCCTAAGGGCCCTGTAATTCAAAGTCTATCCGAGAAACCTTGGGAATGACTCCATGCAGTTTACTAGTAACTCGAGAAAGATGACTGTCTGTCTCAGTGAGAGCTTAGGAACTAGATTTATAAGAATAAGCTGGACTCCACTGCAATCAATTGATTAAAGTTTACTCCACTGCTGCTGCTGCTAAGTCGCTTCAGTCGTGTCCGACTCTATGCAACCCCATAGGCGGCAGCCCGTCAGGCTCCCCTGTCCCTGGGATTCTCCAGGCAAGATCACTGGAGTGGGTTGCCATTTCCTTCTCCAATGCATGAAAGTGAAAAGTGAAAGTGAAGTCGCTCAGTCTTGTCCGACTCCTAGCGACCCCATGGAATGCAGCCCACCAGGCTCCTCCATCCATGGGGTTTTCCAGGCAAGAGTACTGGAATGGGGTGCCATCGCCTTCTCCACTAGTAAGAGGTAAACTGGCCTGTCCCTCCTGACTTAATGCACTGAGAAGGGTGCTGCGTTGAGGGAAATTCTACTAAACAACCAGCCAGTTCTCTTTTTTAAAAAAAAATTTCTTTTTTTGTAAAATACAAAGAAATTCTGAGTAACCATTCCAGCATAAAGGAGATGAAAGAGACATGACAATTAAATGCAATGTGTCATCCTGGACTGGACTTTCCTCAAGACAAAAGTCACCATAAACAGCACTGGGATGTTTGTGAAATGTGTATATGATCCATGTTTTAGTAACAGTACTGAACCAAAGTTAGATTTCCCAAATTTCAGAATTAAATAGCAGTTACATGAAATGATCCTAATTTCTGAAGGATGGTTTTGGTTTAGATGCTAAGTCATGTCCGACTCTTGTGACCCCAGGGACTGTAGCCTGCCAGGCTCTTTTGTCCATGAGATTTTCCAGGCAAGAATACTGGAGTCGGTTGCTATTTCCTTCTCCAGAGGATCTTTCTGACCCAGGAATAGAACCTGGGTCTCCTGCATTGCAGGCAAATTCTGAGGGATACATATAGAAATATTTTGAGGTTAAAGTTCAAGATGTCTGCAACTTATTTTCAAAGAGTTCAGAAAAATTACATATGTCATATTAAAGAGAGATAAATAAATAAACAGACACTGAGACAGAGAGAGAAAGACAGAAATGTAGCAAACATTAACTAGCAATTGGTGAACCCATGGCACCCCACTCCCACACTCTTGCCTGGAAAACCCCATGAACGGAGGAGCCTCGTAGGCTGCAGTCCATGGGGTCGCTAAGAGTCGGACACGACTGAGCGACCACACTTTGACTTTTCACTTTCATGCATTGGAGAAGGAAATGGCAACCCACTCCAGTGTTCTTGCCTGGAGAATCCCAGGGATGGGGGAGCCTCGTGGGCTGCCATCTATGGAGTCGCACAGAGTCGGACACGACTGAAGCAGCTTAGCAGCAGTAGCAGACAAAAAGCACCTAGGAGTTTATCATATTCTGACAATATTTGTGGAGGTTTAAAATTTTTTCAAAAGAAAATAAAAATAATGAATCAAATACATTTTAAGAATAGTAAATACAGGGGAAATTCATATAATCCTTAAACATTTTTCTCACGGAGTTCTGGTTGGTGGAGTCAGTGACAATCTATTGGAATGTGTGTGGTGTGAAAGAAATGGTTAATAGTATCAGTTAAGAATGCTTTTGACTTTGTTTCATAAACCTAACTTGTGCAAATATGAACATGTTTCTCACATCAGTTATTCTGGAACTGGTGAGGAGATTCCGAGGCTCCTATCATTTCACTCTGCTTTTAAGTGGATTGGCTTTATGTCTCATGGATCCAAGATGCTGGCATCATGTCTTCCAGGCATCATGTCTTCTTTCCAAAAGAAAAGAAAGTGAAAGAAGGAAAATGAAGCTGTATCTGCTTAGAAAGGCAAAAGTTTCCCTAAAAGCTTCCAGAGAGCAGTTACAGGTAAATATAATCAAAACACGTTTATTCTCTAGTTACCCCTTTTCTTGACCCTGAAATTATGTGTTACCAAGTTTCAGAAGGCAATGGCATCCCGCTCCAGTACTCTTGCCTGGAGAATCCCAGGGACAGGGGAGCCTGGTGGGCTGCCTTCTATGGGGTCGCACAGAGTCGGACACGACTGAAGTGACTTAGCAGTAGCAGCAAGTTTCAGCAAGTAGTAAGTAGGAGTCTGAAGAATGGATTCAGCTCCGGTTCTGGTTTTCATTCTATATGTGACTTTACACAAGTCTGTAAATCTTTCTGGACCTTCATTTCCTCATTTTAAAAATGAGACATTTAAACTGGATTATCTCAAGTTCTCTTCCAGCAATAACAATCTATGATTATATAATACTTCCTAGCATTTAAGAGTGCTTTTGTCTGATATGGACACCACTCTAACTCAAACTGACTTAAATAATTAGGAAATTTATTATTTTATGAAAGGAGAAGGCTGGGTAGACCTGGATTCAGGTTATTTGATTTAATTCCTTAATGGCAACACCAATCAGCATTTCAGGCTCTTTCCATCTCTCTGCTCTGCCCCTGCTGGACTGGCTTCATTTTTATATTGTTGATACAGCTCTTCCAGGTGGTATATCCAGATAAGACAATAAGCATTAGAAGAAGAAATAGCATCTAGTACCATGGTATTTCTCAAAGGAGAGATGAAACTTATCCAGCAGCCTTCTAGAGACTTCCTTTTATGTCCCACTAAACAGAACTGACTTGTGTGATGGTCCCTGAGCCATCACTGAAAGAACAGAATTACCTAGCTGGTTTAGACTAAAAGGCTTAGGCTAATTATCTGAGGTCAAACAGACTTTGGATAATCAACCATGATGTGTTTGTATCAGGGTTCTCTGAGAAACAGAACCAATAGGTAACTAGATAGACAGACAGATAGATAGATGATAGATAGATAGATAGATTTGTTAAAGGAATTGTCTCACATAGTTAAAAGGCCAGGAAGTTCTACAATCTGCTGTTGGCCGAAGGCCTGAAAACCAGGAGCTCAATGTCCAAGGGCAGGGAATTCACCCTTCCTTCATCTTCCTCTTTAGATGAGGCCCACTCACATTGATGAGGACATGTTCTCTTCTCTACTCAGCCCACTGCCTCAAATGCATAATCTCTTCCAGGGACACCCTCACAGACACATCCAGAAATAATGTTGTGCTAGCTCTCTGGGCCTCCCTCAGCCCTTCTTTCAAGTTGACACATAAAATGAACCATCACAGTATTCTTTACCTTTAATGGGGGACTATTTTGGGAAATGGTTTTTATTCCAGATACCACAGGATGGTTCATATACATCAAAGGCTCACATATATTTGCTCGTCCTCCTAAATCAACATTGGCCACTTTCACTTTAACCAATGAAATATCTCCTTCGCTGACTGCTCTAATAAAGAGTCTGAAAGAAAATACCCACACAGGCCTAGAGGGGAGTGAGTGTCTCTAGAGTTTGTTTAAGAATATAGCCATTCATTCACATACATATATTAATTCAACACATATTTATTGAGTATCTACTATTTTCTAGGCACTAATGAAACGTTGTAGTCTCTGCTCTTAGAGAATTTATACCTTGGTGTTGAAACAGATACCTTAACAAATTATTAATGGTAAGAGTCAGAAAGAAAGAATACCTAAAGACTGAGAGTGACATTGTAAAGGAAAATTGCAACTATTTCAGATACTTGAGATTCTAATGATACTAATTATGCTATAAAACATAAGCAAGATGGTTGTATGTATGTATGTGTGTGTATGTGTTGGGGGTGTTATCCTTTTTTTTCTTTTATCTGAGATTAAAAGAATTCCCATGTGCATTCACACTTCACAGACAATTATGCCTTTCAAATAAATAGTTGTGTTGGTTTCAGCTCTGACACTTCCTTCTCTAAGAAGTCCTAAACCACAGAAACTACTTCTGACTATGCCTGTAGATTTTCTCCATCCAACTCCACTGGCTTCTGTTAATAGTAAAAAGGGAGAGATTCTTTAGGCTTGGTTATTAATGAACTAACATAATAAAACTTACTACATGCCAGACACAAAATGCTTAATATATATCACCCATTTACTCCTCACCACAACTTTACAATAGAGTAAAGAAACTGGGCCACAAAGGATGAAATAACTTACTCAAGGTCACAAAGATGGGATTCAAAAGCACTGACCTGGCTTGAGCTCATGATCATAGCCACTCAGCTGGGCTGCCTCTCACAGTGATCTCTAGCTCTAGAAACTGGACCTCAAGACAGAATCGGTTTCAGTCACATACTCTGTATTGGTCACTTAATTCATTCCTACAATACCTTGTGTTAAGTAGGTATGAAGGCAAAAATTCAGATTACTTATAAAACACTGTGGAAACTTGAATATGGCCTATGTATTAGATAATAAAACAGAATTAGTCATTTTTGCAGGCATGGTAATAGTACACCAATATAGGAGGGGAAATCTGTCTTAAGAGCTGCCTGCTGAATTACTTAGAGGAAAAATCTCATGGTTCTACAGCTTATTTTCATATGGCTCAAAAAAAAATAGAGGGATAGAGGTAAAACAAATGGAGCAAAATGTTGATGTGAATGTAGATGAAGATGAATAGATGTTTGTTGTGCTGATATTTAAGTTTTCTTTACATTTGAAATTTCTCCAACTGAAATCTGGGAAAAAGCAAGAAATCCATGCCTCATCACAATAATAAAATTATGGAACACTGACTGCAAGATCCTACCAGTCCAAGCTAAAGAAAATCAGTCCTGAACGTTCACTGGGAGGACTGATGGTGAAGCTGAAACTCCAATACTTTGGCCACCTGATGCGAAGAACTGACTTTTGGAAAAGACCCTGATGCTGGGAAAGATTGAAGGCGGGAGGAGAAGGGGTCGACAGAGGATGAGACGGTTGGATGGCATCACCAACTCAATGGACCTGAGTTTGAGTAAACTCTAGGAGTTGGCTATGGACAGGAAGGCCTGGCGTGCTGCAGTCCATGGGGTCGCAAAGAGTTGGACACGACTGAGCGGCTGAACTGACTGACTGAAGACAAAAAGGAGATGGTAACAGCAGCCTGAGGAAAAAACATACAATTCACAAATTAATGACAGAATGACAGCTTCCCTGGTGGCTCAGATGGTAGAGAATCTGCCTGCCATGCAGGAGACCTGGGTCAGGAAGATCCTCTGGAGAAGGGAAAGGCTACCCACTCCAGTATCCTTGCCCAAAGAATCCCAAGGACAGAGGAGCCTGGTGGGCTCCAGTCTACAGGGTCCCAAAGAGTTGGACGTGACTGAGCGACTAACACTTTCAGTTTTGTTTTTTTTTTTCAGAATAACAGAAAATAAGAGCAGCATTAGAAGTTAAAAAGCAGTGGAATAATGTCTTCAAAGGTATGAGAGAAAATGACCTCAAACCTACACTTGAGTAGCCAACAGAGCTATCTTTCAAGAATAAGGATAAAATTAAGATGCTAACTGAGAGTCCACTGCACAGAACCTTTAATAAGAAACATCTAAATCTAAAGGATTATACCTCAGAAAAAGAAAAATTAAACTGTAAAGAATTAGAGACAGAAGGAATGTTGAGAAAATAAAATGGAAAATTATATGTAAAATATAATAATAATAACAAAGATGTCTAATTTGCTAGGTTAAAAAAGGACAGGACTAAACACTGAACCACAATAGTATATGAATTAGGAGGGGATGATCAGACAGAAAATGTTCTAATACGGTGGCATTAATGTGGGAGAGGAACTAATATCATTTAACTTTAGAACTTGTTAAGATAACTGTACATAGTAATATTCCAAGGGAAACCACTGACAGAACAGTGAATGAATATAAAAATTCCAACAAATGCCAAACTAGGGAGACAATAAAAATAGAAAAAGAAACTAAATATTTAATCATGTATTTTATATGTAAATCATGTATAAACGAGTCAGATACATATTTTAGAGAGGAGAACAAAAGAACTGCAGAAAATGAGGAACTACAGAAATCAAAAAGTAAGTTGGAGAAACAAGACCAAATAAGATGTTATGAAAAAAACCCAAACAAACTTTTTGGTCAACCCAATATCAACAATCACAGTAAATGGAAATACACAGGACTCATCAGTTAAGAAAATGGAGATTGTCAGACTGGATTAAAAAGAGTGCTAACCAAGAGAAAGCTGGCATAGTCATATCCACACTTAGGACAAAAAACATGTTAAAGGGTAGCTGTTCAGATAATGATTCAGATTATCAGAAAGATAGAGCACTTCCAAGCCTGCATAAACCAGAGCCTCAAAGTATATAAAGAAAAACGGATTAACTTTTAATTAAAAATAATTACAGTAAGACATTTATAAGTTCACAATAACATTGGGAGATTTCAACCCGTTTCTTAGTTTTTGACAGATCAAGCAGATAGAATATTAATATAGGTATAAAAGACATGAATAACACCAATAACAATGTTTTAATAGTCATGATTGATCAAACCAGTCAATCCTAAAGAAAATCAACCCTGAACACTCACTTAAGGACTGATGCTGAAGCTGATGAGCAGTTTTTTGCCACCTGATGCAAAGAGCTGACTCACTGGAAAAGACCCTGATGCTGGAAAACATTGAGAGAAGGAGAAGGGGTCGACAGAGGATGAGATGGTTGGATGACATCACTGGCTTGATGGACATGAGTCTGAGCAAACTCTGGGAGGTAGTGAAGGACAGGGAAGCCTGGCGTGGTGCGGTGCGTGGAGTTGCAAAGAATCGGACATGACTGGGCAAATGAACAACACCAATAATAGTCATGTGTAGAATATTATGCCAGACAATCAGAGGATACAGATTTTTCTCAAGAATATGAAACGTTCACACAAACTGATTGTTTACTAGTTCATAATGCAAGACAACAAACGTCAAAGAACTGGTATTTCTTTTTCCTCCCTAAAATTATTAGATGTCAATCACCAAAAAAGAAAGAAAGAATAATTCGATCTGGACATATTAATGCAAATATTTCACATCAGATCTTCTGAGTTATAGTAAATGCTTTACTTAGAGGGAGATTTAGGCCTTAAACATTTGCATTAAAAATAAGGATAGCTGAAAACTATGTATCCAATTTGAGAGGTGAGAAAGAGAACAAAATAAGCCCAAATAAGATATAAGGACACTAAGAGTAAAAACAAAGTAAAAAGGAAAAATACAGTAGAGAAGTTCAATAAGCCAAGTGATAAAATTCTTGCCAATTGTCAAGAGTTAAGAGGAAAAAGAGAGAAGGCAGAAAGATGTAAGGAATGAACAGGGAGATACAACAGATGGAGCAGAAAATAAAAATATAATCAGAGAATACTATAAACAACTTTTTGGAAATAGGTTGAAAATAGGAGGAATATTAATTAACAGGAAAGAAAATTTTAAATGACAAGAATAATTAGAAAATATTAAAAGTCTTAAAGATAATTTAGAAATGGGATCAATAGTTTACAATGTTCCCATATCTGATATCTTCAACAAATAAATTATAGGGGGTGGCTGTAGGGGAGAGAGAGAACATACAGGTTGAGAGTGAAGCAAGATAGCAACCAAATCCCAAATGCAATGTACAGGCTTCATCTGAATCTTGATTCAAAATTAAACTGAAAAATTCATGGATAATTGGGGAGATTCAAACACCTGGATATTTGGATATAAGGAATTATTGGATATTTGCTAATATACGGAATTACTGTTATTTTCTTGATGTGATGATAATAGTTTGGTTATGTTTCTAAACGAGTCCTTATTTTTCAGAAATTTATCTCAAAATATTAGTGAGATGAGATGAGATGTATTAGTGTATTAGATGAGAGTGTTAGTGAGATGAGATGACATCTAGAATGTTGGCGTAGTCATGAAAAACGATTGGTGATGATTTCGTCATTAGTGAAGGTGAGTGATGGGTGTGATGAGGGGTTCATTATTCTCCTTACCTTTTAATATGATTGAAATATTTTACAACAAATAATACATACATACACATACATAATGTATGTATTAAAATTTCGTGGGTGTATCCTTATACACACACACATACCTGGTGTGAGAGGATGTGGAGTATGGGGACTCTGACACATTACTAATAGGAGTGTAAACTGATTTAAATTTTTTTAAAAAAACAATTTGGAATCTTTTGAAAATTTAAACATCTGCACATCCTGCTAATCAACAACTCTACTCTTTGCACATATGCATATTGACAAAAGAATGAATAAATTTCAGCGTAGTTATAAAATCAAATATTACGCATCCACAAACATGAATGAACTACAACCACACTCAACATCAATGAATCTTATTTTTTATTAATTAAAAAAAATTTTGGCCTCACCGCATGGTCTGTGGGATCTTAGCTACCTCATCAGGAATCGAACCTGTGTCCCCTGCAGTGGAAGTGCCAAGTCCTAATCACTGGACTGCCTGGAAAGTCTCACATCAAAGAATCTTAAAAATACTGGGTGAAAAAAATAAATCTAGAAGACTCCATACAGTAGCATATTACTTTTACAAAACTCAAAAATGAGCAGAAGTAAACAACATACTGTGTAAGAACATGCAAATATAATTATGTCTAAGTAAAACAGTGATGAACCCCCAAATTCAGGAGGATGATACCTCTGGGGAGAAATCCTGGGGCCCCCAATGGGGAAAGAGCATTGCTGCTGCTGCTGCTGCTGCTAAGTTGCTTCAGCGTGTCTGACTCTGTGCGACCCCACAGGCTTCCCCGTCCTGGAACCCACCAGGCTCCTCTGTCCCCGGGATTCTCCAGGCAAGAACACTGGAGTGGGTTGCCATTTCCTTCTCCAATGCATGAAAGTGAAAAGTGAAAGTGAAGTCGCTCAGTCGTGTCCCACTCTTAGCGACCTGCCAGGCTCTTCCGCCCATGGGATTTTCCAGGCAGGAGTACTGGAGCGGGTGCCATCGCCTTCTCCAGAAAGAGCATTAGGTATGTGTATTATTGGCTCTGTCCTGGTTCTCTGGCTGGGTGATGGGTTCGCAGGTTTTCACTGTATTATTAAGTTTTATAACATAAGTATATTAATATACCCTATATATATATTAAAATAACTTTTAATACAAAAGTTTTAAATAAAGGAAAAAAGCATGTAATGCTATAATTTGTCACTCCTGGAAGGATTGCCCTCTCTTCCTGCCACGTTACATTTCATTGCTTAGAAATCAAAGAGTTTTGTGTGCATGGTTCCTGACTCCTGCAGTTATTCTGTGGGTTTGTAATTGAGGGTGTTTTACCGTCTGAGAGCTTGCCCTCCGGCACCTCTGAATGCTCTTTCTTGCTATTCAGCTCACTCAGTTGCTACTGTTACTTCTGTATTCAGTGGCCTTATCACTTTCAAATTTTTCCATAAAGATACTTTCTAAAAGAATGAGTGACTTAGTTTGAATAGCAAGCTAGTTGGCTCACTCTGTCCCTGTAGGACTAGCAGGGACCAGCCTGGTGGCCTTGCCACTTAGGTGATCTGACCAGGCCTTGGGAATCCCACCAACCACACCTCCCAAAGTCTCCGTTAAGAAGGAGAAGCCAGGGGACTTCCCTGGTGGTCCAGTGGTTACGAATCTGCTTTCCAATACAGGGGACGAGGTTCAATCCCTGGTCTGGGAACTAAAATTCCACATGTCAAGGGGCAACTGCAACTAGACAGGTGCCTATACATGGCAACGAAGAGCCCAAATGCTGCAACTAAGACGTGACACAGCCAAAAATAAATGCATAAAATAAATATTTACTTTAAAGCAGAAATGCCAGAAAACTTATCCCCAGTACCATCTCTATCTCCTGCTCCATCTCCATTCACATCTCCATCCATGTTTCCAGCTCCTCTCACTGGGTCTCAGGTCTCACCACTCCCCAGCTTGGAGCAACACACAGCAGGCTGTCTTGGGCTCCATGAACAGTGCTTACGAGTGGACGGGGGTGACTACTGAGTGGAGGCCTGGCCCAGGCCTTAGCTGCAGAGCAAGACCCTGGTCCCATGCCCAAATCTAGCCTCCCATCTACATTTGTAAATAAAGTTCTGTGGCACAAAGCCACTCATTTATTTACGTATTGTATATGGCTGCATTATTGCGTCAATGGCCCAGTTGAGTAGTTTTGAAAGACATAGTGTGGCCCACAGGGCCATTTACTGCCTGGTCCTTTACAGAACAAGTCTGCTGACTCTCAACCCTATTTCCAAGGCCCATGTCTCTGTATCCACCTCCTGAGCAGGGGCAGAGGTGGAGGGCAGTTGCAGACCTGTTAGCTGATGAGAATAGCATATAGGCAGAGGTCGTTGTAAACACCCACCTCTGTCCTGTGTTCAGAAGACCTAAGTTTGGGTCTCTGGTCTGCTATTGACGGGCGAATCACAGAATCTCTTTCTGCCTCTATCTGCCCATCTGGTAGATCAGGGGAAAATGACAATATTTGTGCAATCTACCTTCCCAGGTGAGGATCAGTTGAAATACTGCATGTCTGAGCTTATCAGGCTAAAGTTCAGTTCAGTTCAATCACTCAGTCGTGACCTACTCTTTGCGACCCCATGAACCCCAGCACGCTAGGCCTCCCAGTCTAACACCAACTCCTGAAGTCCACCCAAAACCATGTCCATTGAGTCAGTGATGCCATCCAACTATCTCATCCTCTGTCGTCCCCTTCTCCTCCTGCCCTCAATCTTTCCCAGCCTCAGGGTCTTTTCCAATAAGTCAGTTCTTTGCATCAGGTGGCCAAAGTATTGGAGCTTCAGCTTCAGCATCAGTCCTTCCAATTCAGGACTGATTTCCTTTAGGATGGACTGGTTGGACCTCCTTGCAGTCCAAGGGACTCTCAAGAGTCTTCTCCAACACCACAGTCAAAGGCATCAATTTTTTGGTGCTTATCCTTCTTTATACTCCAACTCTCACATCCATACATGACCACTGGGAATACCATAGCCTTGACTAGATGGACCTTTGTTGGCAAAGTAATGTCTCTGCTTTTTAATATGCTGTCTAGGTTGGTCATAACTTTCCTTTCAAGGAGTAAGCGTCTTTTAATTTCATGGCTGCAGTCACCATCTTCAGTGACTTTGGAGCCCAAGAAAATAAAGTCTGACACTGTTTCCAGTGTTTCCCTATCTATTTCCCATGAAGTGATGGGACCGGATGCCATGATCTTCATTTTCTGAATGTTGAGCTTTAAGCCAACTTTTTCACTCTCCACTTTCACTTTCATCAAGAGGCTCTTTAGTTCTTCTTCACTTTCTGCCATAAGGATGGGGTCATCTGCATATCTGAGGTTATTGATATTTCTCCCAGCAATCTTGATTCCAGCTTGTGCTTCCCTCAGCCCAGCATTTCTCATGATATACTCTGCATATAAGTTAAATAAGCAAGGTGACAATATACAGCCTTGACATACTCCTTTTCCTATTTGGAACCAGTCTATTGTTCCATGTCTGGTTCTAACTGTTGTTTCCTGACCTGCATACACGTTTCTCAAGAGGCAGGTCAGGTGATCTGGTATTCCCATCTCTTTCAGAATTTTCCACAGTTTATTGTGATCCACACAGTCAAAGGCTTTGGCATAGTCAATAAAGCAGAAATAGATGTTTTCTGGAACTCTCTTGCTTTTTCAATGATCCAGCGGGTGTTGGCAATTTGATCTCTGGTTCTTCTGCCTTTTCTAAAACCAGCTTGGACATCTGGAAGTTCACGGTTCATGTATTGCTGAAACCTGGCTTGGAGAATTTGAGCATTACTTTGCTAGCATGTGAGATGAGTGCAATTGTATGGTAGTTTGAACATTCTTTGGCATTGCCTTTCTTTGGGATTGGAATGAAAACTGACTTTTTCCAGTCCTGTGGCCACTGCTGAGTTTTCCAAATTTGCTGAGATATTGAGTGCAGGACGTTCACAGCATTATCTTTCAGGATTTGAAATAGCTCAACTGGAATTCCATCACCTCCACTAGCTTTGTTCATAATGATGCTCCCTAAGGCCCACTTGATTTCACATTCCAGGATGTCTGGTTCTAGGTGAGTGTGAGTGATCATACCACCGTGATTATCTGGGTCGTGAAGATCTTTTTTGTACAGTTCTTCTGTTTATTCTTGCCATCTCTTCTTAATATCTTCTGCTTCTGTTAGGTCCCTACTATTTCTGTCCTTTATTGAGCCCATCTTTGCATGAAATGTTCCCTTGGTATCTCTAATTTTCTTAAAGAGATCTCTAGTCTTTCCCATTCTATTGTTTTCCTCTATTTCTTTGCATTGATCGCTGAGGAAGGCCTTCTTATCTCTCCTTGCTATTCTGTGGAACTCGGCATTCAAATGGGTATATCTTTCCTTTTCTCCTTTGCTTTTCACTTCTCTTCTTTTCTCAGCTATTTGTAAGACCTCCTCAGACAACCATTTTGCTTTTTCGCATTTCTTTTTCTTGGGAATGGTCTTGATTCCTGTCTCCTGTACAATGTCACGAGCCTCCGTCCATAGTCCATCACCCTATCGGATCTAGAAAGCAGAATCAAAAGGGATATTTTAAAACTTCAGGGTGCTCCTACAACACTCAGAGGACTGATTACAACGCAGCTTGCTGAAACCCACCCCCCAGAATTTTGGGTTCACTAAGTCTGGTGTAGAGCCTGAGAAAATTGCATTTCTTGCACATTTCTGAGTCATGCCCTTGCTGCTTTGGGAACCTCTGCCTTGGATTAACAAGCAGTTCTCCACCACACATGCACATTAGAGTCACCAGGAAGCTTTGAAAATCCAGATGTCCAGAATACATCCCAGAACAACTAAGTCAGAATGTCTGGGAGGGAGACCCAGGAAATGGCATTTCTTTAAAGCTTCCCAGGTGATTCCAATGTGCAGCCAATGTTAAGGGCATTAACCAGGGTCAATGGGAGGAATATTTGCGTGTTTTTCTTGTTTGTTTTGTTATTGATACTATGTCATTTATAGCTTTAAAAAATTATAGACTAGAATGCAAAATGTATGTGAATTTTCAGTTTTTATTTGCCATGAACTGCATACTGCTTTAGATTACATTCTGCTACCAAAGGAAGTAATAATTTATGTGAAAATGCCTTGCATCTTGGAAGAAGCCAAGATTGAACAGTATCATCTTAGGCAATCTTTGTCTAAATCCCTCAATTTGCATGTTGATGCAGCCAATTGATAGAATTTCCGGGTTTACCTCCTTCTGCAACCAGCTATGAAATTACTTCCTCCAGAATGCCCTTGGATTCTTTTCCTTTACTAACCAACACACCATCATGTCTTACCTGCCACTGGCAATGAGACCTTTGGCTATATTCCCTACTAATAATAATATCGGTTTTATGAAACCTAAATCTGATTGTGTCTCTCTCTGACCCGAAACCTTCGATGGCTACTATTGCACCCAGAATAAAGTTTAAACACTTCACTTGGTTTACAAGTCCCGTACACTGCTCATCTCCCCACCTGTATCCTGCTCCCTTATCTCTCAAACACTCTTGACAGTAGACTTCTCTCAGCTCTTGAAAGAACCCAAACACTTCCTCATTTAAGGCCTTTCATCCACCTCAGCAATCTTTCCCAGAGATCCTTATCCTTCAGAACTTCACTTAAAAATGTCACCCCCCTAAAAAAAGAAATGTCACCCCAGACAGATCTTCCCCATCGGCTTGTCGAGGGCCAGGTTCCCGGCCCCAAACCCTGCTGTATAGTATCTTCTCTCTCCTCTAGGCCCTTTAGAATAGTTACCACAGCTTGTAATTACTGTTTCCTTCCTCCTTCTCTTCCTTCCTTCCTTCCCTTCTTTCCCTAGCTCTATCTACTCTCTTCCTTCCTTTCTCTCTCTCTCCCTCCATCTACTCCTCTAGAATCTAACTTCCTTTAGAAAAGGGACCAAGTTGTTTGTTCTCCACTGTGTTCCCAGGACCAAACACCCTGCGTAGTTAATTGCTCAGTCAATATTTAGCACATTAGGGTTACTCTAGTGTTACTATCAGCCAACACTGACTTCTCACTTGTCCACACAAGTGACCTAATACCCACAGGTTCATGTGCCCCAGCCCACTGGGTGGACTTGGGGGGACAGGAGTGAAAAAGGGCCAGGCCTCTGAGAAAGCTGTTGCCACTCCTTCCTGCCAACTGTCATCATGCAGGTCCTTGGCTGCTGAATCTTCCAACATTTCAGGAGACGCAGACAATCCAGATCTTCTGTGATTTAAAAATCTTGGCAAATCTAAACTAAACTTAAAAAAAAAAAAAACAAACCCTGGGGAGGCCAAACAAAACACATAGCACATCTGTGGGCTGGGTCCAGCCGGAGGGCTGCCAGTGTGCAACCTCTGCTGAAATCTGGATGGACCGAATCCATGGCTCCACTCTGATCTATCAGCCCAGCCACCCTATCAAAGGGAGGAGTGAGGTTCAATGTGGTTTGGATTATCAGTGTTTCCTAAGAAAAGTCCTCTGAACCATGAATTCAACCCTGGATTTCAAGGGCGGTAGGTCCAGTGATGGGGCGAACCCAGAAGCATGCCATCTGCTTAACATTTCTCTGTACCTGGCATGTGCCAAGGAGGGTGCAGCCTTTGGACAGCAGCTGAAGATCAGACCCTTGAGCCATGATGCACCAGCAAATTCCTTCCACCCTCTGCCCCCGCTGCCCCCTTAAAACTCCAGCTTCACTCCTCCCTTCTGCCTCTCTCCTGGCTCCCTAGGAACCTGCTGGCCCCCAACCCCACCTCCTCCCCAAAGCCCAGTCAGAGGAGGTGTTTATCCTTCCAACTCCTCTTCTTTGGCAGAGGCAGCACTAAAGGCAATGGTTTGGGTGGTGACCAGCACCAGCTGTTACGTGACGCTTTATTTTACTATGCTTGTTTCACCATTTATCTCTCCATCCAGCCCTCTCTCCATCCATCAATACATTTTCTGTTCTGATATATTTGCAAGTACATTGTGCCCATCAGTATATTTCCCCTCTTCAACATGCACATTAATAATATTCACTATTTGTTAAAGTTTTTTTGAGATAAGCATTTACTTTCCATGAAATGAACAAATCTTAAGTATTTAGTTTTGAGGTCTGACAAGTACATGTACCCAGAACATTATCACCACCCCAGAGAGTTCCCTCGTGCCCCTTGCCCTGTTGATCTCCCATCGTGTCCCCCAGGAGCAAGCACTGCTCTGAATGTTTTCATCATAGATGAGACAAGTTTGCTTGTTTCAAAGCTTTACATAAATAAAGTCATTTGTGGCTGTTGTTGTTTAGTCACCAAGTTGTGTCCAGCTCTTTTGAGACCACACTGGCTGTAGCCCGCCAGGCTCCTCTGTCCATGGGATTCTCCAGGCAAGAATACTGGAGTGGGTAGCCATTTCCTTCTCTAGGGGATCTTCCCAACCCAGGACTCGAACCCTGTGTCTCTTGCATTGGCAGGTGGATTTTCTTTTTTAACCACTGAGCCACTAGGGAAGCCAAAATGAAGTCATTTAGTATGGACTATTTTGTGCAAGGTTTCACTCAGTATAATGCATTGGAGATTCATTCAAATGATGAATTTCTATGATCCTTTGTATGTTTACCTAATTTCCTATTGATGTGTTATTTACAGTTTGGGGCAGTTAAGAATAGATTTGCTGTGAACATTCTTGGACAGGCATTTGGATGTTCATTTCTCTCGATGGAATGTCTGGATCACAAAGCAGATGCTTATGTCACTGGGTTTTAACTGGGGTTTCCATTTGATCCAATGATATCAGCAATCACATCTGAGTTCTTCCTCTGGGTCGGATATGGCTGGATATATCCAGAAAAGTGACACACAGACCTTGCCTTCTGAGAGCTTACAGTTTCTTGAGGGGGACAGGCATATACACGTGGCCACTTAAATGACAACGTGTGGGGGACTTCCCTGGTGGTCCAGTGGTTAAGACTCTGAGCTCTCAATGCAGGGGGTCCAGTTCAATCCTTGGTCAGGGAACTAAGATCCCACATACTACAACTATGGGGGCTTCCCTGGTGGCTCAGATGGTAAAGAGTCTACCTCCGATGCAGGAGACCCGAGTTCGATTCCTGATTTAAGAAGATCTCCTGGAGAAAGAAATGGCAACCCACTCCAGTATTCTTAGTTGGAAAATCCCATGGATGGAAGATCCTGGCAGGTTACAGTCCATGGGGTTGCATGACTGAGCGACTAACACACATACTGCAACTAAGGACACACGGCAAGCTGCAACTACTGAGCCAGCTCACTTCTGAGCCTGTGCACCGCAATGAAGATCCAGCACAGCCAAAACCAAGAAATGTGAAAAAAAAAAAACAAACAAGAACAAAATCCAAAACATGGGACTTGGGGCTCACCATCTGCTAAGGAGAGAATGGTAAGGCAGCCTCTGCCACGTGTTTGGGCAGACAGAGGTTGGAGAATCTTGGAGAGCTTCATGCAGGAGGCAGGCTTGAGCTGCCCCCAGAGAGGAGGGTGAGGAGGGAAAGGGGGGAGTGGACGAGTTGAACAGGAGGTGATGAGGAAAATATGGGGGCAGGACAGGGCCAGGCCTGTTCAGAAGACAAAGAAAAGATAAGTTGACCTGGCCAAGAACGCCTGGAGAGAAGACTAGCATAAAATCAAGCTGCAGAATGTTTGCAGATTAGATTATTGACCATCAGGTCCCAGAACTTCAGGTCTTGAAAGATTCTCCTCCTTCCTCTCCTGAGGCTCAGTGAGTTGGGTGACCAGTAATTTTAGTCCCCAAACAAAACTCTCAAAATCCAGAGATGACTGCGGATTTTTCATGTTCCTTAGAATTTCTGGTTGCAGAAAGTCAAGTACGTCATTTCAGCACTGCCCTAGTGATGTTCCAACTTTTGAGTTTGTCAGGTAGCTTCCCAAGAACTGCACACAGCAGGAAATCTCACTGTCACTGCTTCTTTATTTAGTTTTGGCTGCGCTAGGTCTTCGTTGCTATGTGGGCTTTCTCTAGCTGCGGTGAAAGGGGGCTATGCTGAGGGGTGGTGTGCAGGCTTCTCATTGCAGTGGCTTCTCTTATTGAAGAGCGCAGGCTCTAGGTATTTCGGATTCAGTAGTTGTGGCACACAGGCTTAGTTGCCCCGCGGCATGTGGAATCTTCCTAGACCAAGGAGTGAAACTTTATCCCTTGCATTGGCAGGCAGATTCTTAACCAGGGAAGTCCTGTCATTACTACTTAAATGCCCCTGTTTGTGACTTTGAGCACTCTGTGTTGTCGATGGTTTTGGAGGTGGGGGAAGCAGGATTGGGACAGGTACTTAAAAGAGAATACCTGGGATGCTGGTGTTCCATCCTCAGTGGCCTGGCCCATGAATAAGATGCTTCGAATGTGCAGACAGGGCTCGGGGTTCCCACGTGACAGAGCCTGTGCTTTCTGTATTGCGCATTCTTTCCTGGTAGGACACACCATCTCCTGACAAAAACAAATGTCTCCCCTCCAGAGAATCTGTGTATCTTTTCCAGAATGAGCAAAGGCCCTACCCTTGATGAAACCTAGGTCTCTGACTCAGAATCCTATAAAGATGTTCAGATGGCCTCAGGCAGCAAGAAATCTGTTGACCAGCTCTTGCGGATCTTACAACACACTTGGGCTGCCAAGGCTCCAAATTGGCCTCTGTGTGAGATTATGAAGCGGGCCATTCTGGGGAGGTGCACCCTCCAAGAGGCGGCAGAGAACCACAGTGAGAATAACCTAGACTCTTCTCGAACAATTTCTTCTTCTCTGGCATTAGGAGACATATTACCTTTGTGACTTCCTCTCTCTGCTCCTGGAGGATGGACACTGGCAGTACAGGGGACCAGCTGTCCAGGTTTCTTGGTGTTTCTGGTTTTAGCACTAAAAGTCCCACATCCTGGGAGACTCCTGTCCTGGGCAAACTGAGAAGATTAGTCACTCCATAAATGGCGATGCTCCTATGGAGAACTTTTCTCTGAAGAGAGTTTGGGTTTCTCTACCATCTCAGAGGCATGTGTTGACAGCTCCCAGGCCAAATCAGGCCCTTCCCACCCAACAAGGGTGGCCAAGTGGAGGGAGAAAACGATCCTCTTCCAACTGGGCTGATGGTGAGCACAGGGCATGTGGACCTGGACACAGAGCAGGATTCAGGGCCATGGGTTCAGCTGCAGAGGTGGTTTCTGGATGAGTTTCCACCATCTTTGATGAGGCAACAGATCTTAAAGGCTATTTTATTTGCAAATTTCAGAGGTAGAAAAAGATATCCACTGAGATGGGCTCTCTCATCTCGTGGCTGGAGATCGGGTCATGGTCAGCTTTCAGAGGTTTGGTTCTGGGTCGGGTTAGGATTTGTCCCCCTCAGATGTGTCTGATTCTTTGAGACCCTATGGGCCATAGTCCGCCAGGCTCCTCTGTCCAAGGGATTCTCCAGGCAAGAATACTGGAGTAGGTTGCCATGGCCTCCTTCAGGGGATCTTCCTGACCCAGGGATTGAACTGGCATCTCCTGAGCCTCTTGCACTAACAGGTGGTTTGTTCACCACTGCACCACCTGGGAAGCCCTCGCAGAGTCAAAAGGACTCTCAGCTATGCAGGTTTTATTTCTAGAGGTTCATTCTGTTGTGAGTTCCTCTCTGCTAGAGTAGAAGGATCTGAGATTCTTGGCCTGAAAAAGCCCATTTTTGTCCTCCAAATACACAAGGACCACGCCTCCAAAGGTGATCACAGAAGCCCATTGCTCTGTGGTAGGGGTTGGCATGATCCGTGTCTTGAACCACTGTCTTTCTGAGATGCCATAGAAGTCTAGGGCCCCATTGTTCTATGGGTGTTGGGTCACACTGTCTGAAACAGTTCTTATTGGTATAAACACAATGCGTCAGTCTCAACATTCTAGGGGTTTCTTCCTGTCTCTGTTCGGCCCCGCATACCACCACCACCCCCACTCCCCAGCCCTGACATTGCAACAATGCTCTGGCGACAGTATCACCGATTGTCCCTTGAGGATTTGAGGCTGAGCTCAGTGCTGGCGGCTCTCAGACAACTGTGGGCATGCGTCCTCCACCAGCCATGCTGGCCAAGACATACAATGTGTTCTTCATTAAGGGCTACACAGGGGGTCTGAATTACAAGGAAATAATTCGATCTAGCAGGTTAGGGTGAAATTGCCAACCAAAAGAACAATTCATGAGATCATCCAAACCTGGATGTGAAATTAATTCCATACATGGTAACTCACCACAGACCACCTTGTTTAAATTTGTTTTTTCCTCCTAATAGGATCTTCCTGGTATCATTTGTGTTCCAGACAATAGGAAAACGATACAACCAACATGCTGGAAATTACATTAAATTTGAAATACAACGAGTTACAACAGTAGTGTGGGCTTTAGGCAAATTGTGCCTGTTATAAAACAATTCATTTGAGTTGATGAGTCAGAGCATGCTTTTTAACAGTATCACAATCCAGTAGGAAAAATGGAATTTTGGTCAGAGTGACTGAACCAGAACTTTCTGAGGCACTCTTGTTTCAAGCTCAAGCCCTGGTCCATAGGACTATCCTCTCCTAGTGAACTGGCATCTTCTCTGGGTTCCCATGATGGCTTCCCTGGTGGCTCAGATGGTAAAGAATTTGTCTGCAATGTAAGAGACCCAGGTTCGATCCCTGGGTTGGGAAGATCCCCTGAGAATGGTAACCCACTCCAGTATTCTTGCCTGGAGAATCCCATGGACAGAGGAGACTGATGGGCTACAATCCATAGGGTCACAGAGAGTCAGACATGACTGAGTGACTAACCCTTTCCTTTCCCATGAGACAAGAAGGAGGTGCTTCAAGTTTTTGTCATTCTTGCTGATCTACCCAACCCAGAGTTCAGAATCCAAAATGAATCTGTTCAGAATCCCTGTCCTTGTGTGCAGGATTAGTCGCTTCAGTCATGTCCGACTCTCTGCAACCCATGGACGTCACCTGCCAGGCTCCTCTGTTTGTGGGATTCTCTAGGCAAGAACACTGGACTGGGTTGGCACTTCCTTCTCCACCCTGTCCTTGAGGAATTTACAGATGAGATATTGAGGAAACGTTAACACAGACAGAGCAGCAGTTAAGAGCATGAGATAGTCCATCATGGTGGCCTGGCACTCCAGCTTAATGGTGGCTAAAAGGTTGGAAGTGATTGCAGGGCTGAATGGGCCTCACAGCCCACCTGGGGCTGAGAGATTCCAATCAATGATGCTAAGGCCACAAACACCCAGTGGTTGTGATCAAGTGTCATATCACATAACTAAAATTAGCCTTCAATGCAAGAAAGAATGGGAACTTAGCCATCTGGGCTCACCTAGTCTTGGCATCTGGCCCTCTCCTATGGAGACTGACTGGAAAAAAAAAAAGTGTTGTGTTCAACTGCCTGTGTGAAAACAGACCCAGCCCCAAGTGGCTCTGCTCACCCATTTAAAGAAGACCCCCTCCCCCTCTACTCCAGTTGGAATTTCCCAGGCCTTTGGTGCCCCAACCCCTATGTCTGAGACGCTCACTCAACAAGGAGACAGGAGAACACCAATCCTGTTTTGCTCCTTATAGAGAACTGTGGGAAGGCTTCTGTGCAGAGAGATGGACACCAAAGGGTGATTTCAGGGTTGCTTTTGCCAGTTTACCCTAGCATTTGGGTTCAAATCCATAGAAAATATAAATCAAACTATTCAGTTACCCAAAATTGCATAACAAACCATCCCCAAAGATGGAAAAATATAATTTCTCACAATTCTGTGGGTTGACTAGACTTAGCTGGGTGGTATCTCTTCTCCACAAGATGGTAGTTGGGGCTGTGGTCATCCAAGACCTTATTGGGCTGGAGTGTTCAAGATGGCTGATTCACATGGCTGCCAGTTGATGCTGGCTGTCTTGTGGAGACAAGCTAGGAACTCAGCTAGGACTACTGACTGATGTGTTGTGACTATGGCTGTGGCCTCTCCACATGGCCTGGGCTTCTCACAGCTTGGTGGCTGGGTTCTAGTGAGAGTTGGAAGAAGTGACCCAACAGAGAAGAAACAGGAGGCTGGACCCAGAAAGCTAGGTCTGGAACTGCCACAATGTCACTTCTACCAGATTCCATTGATTTAGCAAGAACAGGGCCAGCCCAGCCTCAAGCGGAGGGGAAGGAAATGCAGTGGAGGGAGTGACCATTTACAGTCACTGTGGTCCCCCATTCAAACCTAATGATTGCCTTTCTGTAGAAATCAATGTGTCCTGATCTTTGCCCAAACAAGCCACATCCTCTCAACCTCGGTCACCTGCAGCACTCTTGCTGAGAAGACCCCCAAACCAGGCTGACTCCCAATTGAGTTTAAACCATTGTTGGTGCTGCTGCTGCTAAGTTGCTTCAGTTGTGTCCGACTCTGTGCAACCCCATAGACAGCAGCCCACCAGGCTCCTCTGTCCCTGGGATTCTCCAGGCAAGAAGAGTGGGTTGCCATTTCCTTCTCCAATGCACGAAAGTGAAAAGTGAAAGTGAAATCGCTCAGTCGTGGCCGACTCAGCCTACCAGGCTCCTCTGTCCATGGGATTTTCCAGGCAAGAGTACTGGAGTCGGGTGTTAAACCATTGTTAGGGAAGTTAAAATGGGGGTAGTCTTGTTGAGGCTTCAGAAGTAGGGAAGCAAGCTTCTGGCTGACTTCTGACCTTGCCTGGATCCTGCCTGGACTACATGCCTCCCTGCAAGCACAGTAATTGTTTTTAAGTCACTTAGTTGTAGCCCGCTAGGCTCCTCTGTCTATGGGATTCTCCAAGCAAGAATACTGGAGTGGGTTGCCATTTCCTTCTCCAGGGGATCTTCCTGACTCAGGGATTGAATCCAGGTCTCCTGCATTGCAGGCAAATTCTTTACCATCTGAGCCACCAAGGAAGCCCAGCATGTGGATGTGTGTGCTAAGTCACTTCAGTTGTGTCTGACTCTTTGCAACCCCATGAACTATAGCTTGCCAGGCTCCTCTGTCCATGGGATTCTCCAGACAAGAATACTGGAGTGGGTTGACAATTCCTCCTCCAGGGGATCTTCCTGACCCAGGGATCAAACCCGTGTCTTTTTCATCTCCTGCATTGGGAGGCAGATTCTTTATCACTAGTACCACCTGGGAAGCCCGAATATGTGAATCAGTTCAGTTCAGTTCAGTTCAGTCGCTCAGTCGTGTCCAACTCTTTGTGACCCCATGAATCGCAGCACGCCAGGCCTCCCTGTCCATCACCAACTCCCGGAGTTCACTCAGACTCATGTCTATCAAGTCAGTGATGCCATCCAGCCATCTCATCCTCTGTTGTCCCCTTCTCCTCCTGCCCCCAATCCCTCCCAGCATCAGAGTGTTTTCCAATGAGTTAACTCTTCACGTGAGGTGGCCAAAGTACTGGAGTTTCAGCTTTAGCATCATTCCTTCCAAAGAAATCCCAGGGTTGATCTCCTTCAGAATGGACTGGTTGGATCTCCTTGCAGTCCAAGGGACTCTCAAGAGTCTTCTCCAATGCCACAGTTCAAAAGCATCAATTCTTCGGCACTCAGCTTTCTTCACAGTCCAAGTCTCACAACCATACATGACCACTGGAAAACCATACATGACCATAGCCTTGACTAGAAGGACCTTTGTTGGCAAAGTAATGTCTCTGCTTTTCAATATGCTATCTAGGTTGGTCATAACTTTTCTTCCAAGGAGTAAGTGTCTTTTAATTTCATGGCTGCCGTCACCATCTGTGAATACGTGAATACACATTGCCAAAGTGTCCTTCAGAAAATTGTATCAACTTACGTGAGTGTGTGCTAAGTTGCTTCAGTCACGTCTGACTCAAGACTACCAATGTGTGGTCCTTGTATCCAGTGGTATATCGAGAAGCTAGAAGACAGTGGACATAGATTTGGCTTGAGGAGCTGGCTTGCCCCTCAAAAACAGAGTCAGGCAACCCTTCCTTATATCCTTCTCCTCCTCTTTTCTGAACAGTCTGATAAAGGTCATCCATGACCTCCTCATGCCAGATCGTAGGGGCTCCTTTTCCGTCTTTTCTTGCTTAGTCACTTCCTCTCTGTGGCATCTGACACTCTTAACCATCCTGATCTCCCCTGGCCGTCATTTTCTTTCCAGGTCCATTCCTTCTCAGATACCTGTATAAGCTCTTATTCTCTGTCTGTGTCTTCAATGCTGGTGCTTCTCAAGCCTTGACCCTTGACCTTTTGCTCTTCTCTTACTCTACAGGATCTATCTGGAGGATCTTCTTGAGACACGTCACCAGTTACCACCCACATGCTACTGCTTATCTTCTCTTAAACTGTGATGTCTTTCCTGACCTTTCATGGTACATCCTCAGTTAGCAGCTGAAGGTTTTTCTCTGGATGTCCTGCAGGCATGTCAACCTTGACAAGTCCAGAACTGAACTCATTACCAGCTTGCTCTTCCTCTGTATTTACCATCTTGATGAATAATACTGCCATTTATCTGGCTTCCCAAGCCAGAGCCCAGGAGCCAGCTTAGATGGTCCTCCTCACCCCACCCCTATATCCATTAGGTAATCAGGGCCTGTCCAGTTTACCTTCTTTATGTTCCCTGTTCTCCCTCCTCCCATTGCCACCCTCACTGGGACCCTCTTTATCTCTACTCCATTGTAAATATCCTTTATTACCCATTTTTGTGTGTTTAGTTGCTCAGTTGTGTCCAACTCTTTGGGACCCCGTTGACTGCAGCCTGCCAGGCTCCTCTGTCCGTGGGGATTCTCCAGGCAAGAATACTGGAGGGGGTTGCCATGCCCTCCTCTAGGGGATGTTCCCAACCCAGGGATGGAACCCAGGTCTCCTGCATTGCAGGCGGATTCTTTACTGACTGAGCCACCAGGGGAGCTTACCCACTTCTTGGGCCTCTACTTCTCCTTCTCAAGATGGTATGCTAAAGAAACAAGGGAAAAGGACCATGATGGGGAGGGCATACTTGTAACCAGAAAGAACTCTTCCACATGAGCCATGAGGACAGGGCTATTTACAGTTCTCTCTCTTTTTTTGAATATTATTAATTTATCAGATCTTAGTTGCAGCAAGCAGGATCTTTTAGTTGTGACATGTGGGGTCTAGTCCCCTGGCCAGGGATAGAACCCAGACCCCCTGCCTTGGGAGCACAAAGTCTTAACCACTGAACCACCAGAGTAGTCCCTACAGTTCTTTCTGTTTACCAAGAAGCTTACCAATAAAAGCCAAGGCCAGCCTGGTATCTCAGAATCAGTTCACCAGCCTTGTTTCCTGACTACTGACATTGTGTGTGCCTCTTTGGGTTACTGGTAGTCCTCGCCCACCATCATCCCCTGGTTCTCTGAGGAATCTAGAGCAGAAGGTGTAGCATGAGGTGTGTGGGAAATGTGTAATCCCTTCGTGAGAAGTAATTCTCCCACCTGTGGGTTGTTCTCACCAAATGAATCCCAAGAGGCATTAGGAGCCACAGACACTTGGCTTTGTGGAAAAGGCATATCAAAAATAATGATCCTGTTGTCTGAGTGGCCCACAGGGGCTGTCTGGCCCACGTCTCTGAGAACATTCAGTTTGGAGTAGTACTTATTTGTGTGCATATTTTACGATTGCCTTTAAGAAACAAAAATTCCCCAATGCCAAACAGGGCTGCGCCTTATTCATCTCAGCCTCTTTTTCTTCTTGGCACTTGTGTCTGGCACACAGTGGTTGATCCATCATTATTGATCAATAGTAACTCATGTTTATCAGGTACTTGCTCTGTGCTGAATACAGTTCAAAGCACTCCATGTCTTTCTTAAATTTTTGGCTGTCCTGGGTCTTTGCTGTTGTGGTCGGGCTTCCTCTAGTTGCAGTGCAGGGAGCCTCTTATTGTTGTGGCTTCTCTTGCTGCGGAGCATGGACTCTAGGGCACGCAGGCTCACAAGCTGCAGTGCATGGATTTCATTGCCCTGTGGCATGTGGAATCTTCCAGGACCAGGAATTGAACCTGTGTCCCCTGCACTCACAGGTGAATTCTTAACCACTGGACCACCAGGGAAATCCAAAATGCTCTACATGTCTTCATTCATAAAACTCATTTATTTAACCCACGTAATAACACTGCCATCTTCACTTTATAGCTGAAGAAAGTGAGGCTTGGAAAAGTTATGGGAACTTAACCTGAAAATACAGAGGGAGGGAGTGGAAAAGCTGAGCTGAACCTAGGGAGTCTGACTCTGGAATACTAACTCTTAACCATATCCAACACTGTTTTCTTGGTAAAAGATAGATCAGGATTATATACCAGTAGATGGGAAGGTTGGTGGTAATGGTAGAAGCTATGATTGTGGAGAGGGTGGTGGCTCATAAAGTCTCAGCTATCACAGGGACTTATCCCAGGAAAAGGAAATATGCAAACTGGATTCCTACAGCACTTTGGTTGCAGGTTGGTTGAACCAGATCACCAGATTAAGGAAAGCAGGAATTCAGAGTAGACATTCTTTTCAAGATCAAAACCTGGATCACTGGCCTGTGTTTCTCCATGATGCTTCCCATACTCACTGTGAAAGCAGAAGAAACTGAAATTGATTCCTAACGAAGTGTATCTGTTTCTGTCTTCTTGCATTTCCCCTCTCTGTGTATCTGGTTGGCATTTTATCTTCCCAGTTGGACCGGAAGCTCTTTTATGATAGGGACATTACTTGAAGCTTCAGAGGTTCCCCATAATGGCTAAGTCAGGGATAGAGATTCAATCTATATTTGCTGATTGATGGATAGGTTAAGATTTGATTATGGTCAGAAACTAGAAGGCAAGATATGTTTAGCCAGACATTTAGGCTAGTACTGTCTTCTCCTAAGACAGAGGCAGTGGCTATAGTGGGGATGAACCCTTGAACAGCTGCTGTGTGTTATGTTGTGATGACTGTGGAAGCTACTCTGGTTC
Source organism: Ovis aries (assembly GCF_016772045.2). Classification (NCBI taxonomy): domain Eukaryota; kingdom Metazoa; phylum Chordata; class Mammalia; order Artiodactyla; family Bovidae; genus Ovis; species Ovis aries. The sequence continues at coordinate 49,715,330 of NC_056062.1, forward strand.
CAGGCGGAAAAAAAAAAAAAAAAAGTGTCCTGACCTTCTCTGATATCAGAGATAACCCCAACAGCTAAATTCTCCTTGGAATTCACATCCAAGCCTGATCTTTGCCAAAGCTGAGGGCTTGATATTGCTCTAAAGTTGGTGAAGAAGGACCTAGTTCTTTCCCCTGCACTCTGGGGATGAGGAAGGCTGAATGGCCAAACACCTTTCTGGAAAATGACTACACATATAGATTTAGGGGCAGGCTCAAAAGGAAACAGAAGATGTTAACTGCTCATTCCTGATGTCAAGGTGAAAGCATTTAGAAACTTACCTTCTGGGAACACTGAATCTATTCCCATCATGGATACTTTCTTCAGAACATTCCACTTCCTCCATTTTTCTCCAACATATCTTGGCTTCCTCATCCACTTTACTTCCCCCCTCCCCATCACAGAATACATATTTTATTGAAACTCTGCTTGTAATTTGCATACAATCTAAAAAATCTAATCCAGAAACATTAATTATCTTTGCATCCAATAATTATAGCCTACACAGGTGGCTCAGTGGTAAAGAATCCACCTGCCAATGCAGGAGACTCAGGTTCAATCCCTGGGTCAGGAAGATCCCCTGGAGAAGAAAATGGCAACCCACTCTAATATTCTTGCCTGGGAAATCCCATGAACCCAGGAGCCTGGTGGGCTACAGTCCATGCGGCTGCAAAAGAGCTGGACAGGACTTGGCGACTAAACAACAACAACACAGGTTGAAACAATATCTTCAGCTGCCCAGTGATTTGTCAGAATGAAAGTTAACATCAGATGTCAATCTACGTTTAAAACCATGTTTAGCTGAAATAAATGAGTTTTGTTCACAGCTTTTCTCTGTTCTTTTTTTCCTAAAGGCTGTCACCTCTGTTTTCTTTACTTTATACTTTTGAATCCAAATTTCTGATCATCTCTATTTTGTCCCCTTTCTCCCACCCACTTAAATAACGCAGTCTCCTGTCTTCTTGGAGCTCCCTTAAACTTAGAAGTAAAGTTTGAAGGAAAACTGAACCAAGATGGCCTCCATCTGTAGCCACTTCAGTTGTAAGAATCAGCAATGCCCTGACATTTAAAATCCACTCAGGATGACAAAAATAGGGATGCGGCAGCCAGGCTTCTGATTCTGTTATCGCCAACAAAGGATAACCCCTCTACTGCCTAATTTTCTCATTATTCATGCTGAAGGAAAGGGGTCTTTTAAAAATAGACTAATTTGGGATCAGCTTCCCTTGTGGCTTAGCGGTAAAGAATCCGTTTATAATGCAGGAGACTTGGGTTCGATTCCTGGGTTAGAGAAGACTCCCCGGGAGACCCACTCCAGTATTCTTAACCTGGGAAATCCCATGGACAGAAGAGTCTGGTGGGCTACAGTCCACAGGGTTGCAAAGGATCAGACATGACTTAACGAGTAAACCACCACAACCAATTTGGGATTGCTGGGAAGTTTTCTTTCTTTTTTTTTAACCTAGGTAGTTTTGTGACTCACTCTGTTTCATCAGACCCTTGAAACTAAAGACTGAAAGGATTAAAGAAAACCAAACAAAACAGTACAGCCTTCATACATCTCTGACCAGTCTATGACTTTGGAGAGACTTACTCACTTATTTAAGCTTCACTGTTTACACTGAAAGGAAGAACCAACACGTGACTGTAATGAACCTTGTCCCCCACAACTCCCTCCAACCCAGAAGGCAGGTAACTATTGGGTTTTCTCCCTAAACAGTGATTCTTGCTTCTCTGAAGACTACTCTCTCCTGTTCCGAAGGGGCTGAGTTGAGGCAGTCTTATTTGTGCATGGGTCAGGGGTGAATATCTGTCCAAGGTGAGCCAAGCAGGAGCTCCTTCTCACAACCCAGGGAATGAAATCAACGGAGAGACTCAGGGTTCCCTCGGGTGATTGTGAACTTGGTAGCCAGGTTCGTGCAATTGAGAAGCAGGAGCTGGTGTGGAGAGAGAAATGATTCACACATTCAGAGAGGGGAGGAGAATAGAGAGAGAGAGAGAGGAGAGCTTCCTGGTTTCCCCATAGCCTTGTACTTCCTGACTCCAGTCCACTTCTGCATTTTTGCTCTTAGGTTCTCTGAAACTCCCCTGTAGTTTTTGAACATATTTCCCATTGCTGGTTTGAATAGTTTTTTTAGAGTAGCACTGACATATATATATATATATATACATATATATATATATATATGCTTTATAATGTACATATATATGTATATATACTTATATGGAGAAAGAAATGGCAACCCACTCCAGTATTCTTGCCTGGAGAATCCCATAGACAGAAGAGCTTAGTGGGCTACAGTCCATGGAGTTGCAAAGAGTTGGACACAACTAAACAACTAACACACATACACACACACACACACATATAAATGTATACACTGCCATGTGTAAAACAGATAGTGGGAAGCTGCTATATAGCAGAAGGCGTTCAGCTTGGTGTTCTGTGATGACCTAGAGGGATGGGATAGGAGGAAGCGGGACGGAGGCTCAAGAGGGAGGGGATATATGTATACTCACAGCTGATTCACTTTGTTGTACCGCAGAAACTAACACATCATTGTAAAGCAATTATCCTCCAACTTAAAAAAATAATACCCCAGGAAACAAGTTTTCAGGTACAGAGTATATAAAATAAGAATAATAAAAATGGTAATTATTAAAGCCACCTCATGCAAAGAGTTGACTCATTGGAAAAGACTCTGATGCTGGGAGGGATTGGGGGCAGGAGGAGAAGGGGACGACAGAGGATGAGATGGCTGGATGGCATCACTGACTCGACGGACGTGAGTTTGAGTGAACTCCGGGAGATGGTGATGGACAGGGAGGCCTGGTGTGCTGCAATTCATGGGGTCGCAAAGAGTTGGACACGACTGAGTGACTGGACTGAACTGAACTGAACTGAACTGAAAGTTGAAAAAAACATGATTTTTAAGTTTTTATAATTCACAGCCAAAGAATCCTAATTGATATGAGTAGTATTTTCCTTGCAGGTATTTGATTTTAAAAATTCACATATTAGAGACAAGATTTGAATTCAAGCATACCACTAGTTATAGAGGAATTAATGGTAATGTAAATTTAGAGCTGCAATGCTCTTAGAGACCATCATTTTACAGATGTGAAAACTGAGGCCCAGGGAGACTAAATCCCTCTCCAAGGTCACATCTGTGTCTGAACCAGGTCTCTAGACTCTTGACTCCTAGATCTTGGCTTTTTCCCTCATCCCCACTAACATTGATTGAAATATTGTATTTACTTTCACAACTTAAACACTTAAAAAAAAAATAAACTCTCTACTTCTGTATATCCTTAGTCCTACTCTTTTGGTTGAGACATGTAAACTTGAAGATGTTAAATGACTTCAAAAAGACTGCACATGAACAGAAGTAGAACTAGTTTATCTACAGGCAGAAGGTTCCATCCACTAGACCAGACTTCTCTGTCCATGCGTTCAGGCCAGCATGGATCCTGTTAGGCTGGCAAATCCATCATGGCAGGGTTTTTGGGTTATTCATCTATTCAACAGATGTTTATCAAGTACTTACCATATTAAGGGACTTCCCAGGTGGCTCAGCAGTAAAGAATCCACCTGCCAATGCAGGAGATGCAGGAGACTTGGGTTTCATCCCTGGGTCAGGAAGATTCCCTGGAGGAGGAAATGGCACCCCACTCCAGTATACTTGCCTGGAGAATCCCATGGACAGAGGAGCCTGGCGGACAACAGTCCACAGGGTCACAAAGAGTCGGACACCACTGAAAGATTGAGTGTGCACACCCGTACTGTATTAAGGTGGGTACTGTTCCAGATCAAGAGATACAACAAGAGGTAAATTCAGTTGGTCAGCCTCTTGAGGGTAAGTGAGCTTCAAGAGCTTTACCTGGTATATGTATCTTTGGGGCTGCGGGTGGGATCAGTCAGTGAACATGTAGAGTGTGTGAAGGTTGCATAGATATACCACTAGAGTAAAGGCATGGGGTTTTTTGACAGTGTCACAAGAACACAGTGTGCTGCCCAAAGCTGAGTGGGATAAGTGAGGGACTGACTAGTGACCGAGAGAGACAAACAACAGTCTACAATGCAGGCTTTCTGAGAAAACACACTCACCTCTCATGCTCACTTCCTGGTCTGACTTTCCCTCCAGCTAGAATGTGGGTTCTTGAGGGTGAAGTAGTTTCATTTGTTTATTTATTTTCTGCATTCCCAGCATACATCTGAGTGTGCTGGGGATCCAGTCAAGGGAGCTTTTAGTTATGTTAAGAAGTTAGAATGTAAGAGGAAAGGCTCCCCAGCAAGGCAATCTATCAATGAGCCTCAGCGAGATGAGCTGGAACTTGGGTGGTGTCCACCAGAAATCAGGTCTAAGGAAGTCTTTGCTTTGAGCCCAGATATTACAAGTCCCTCCCCATGGGACATCTTTCTGTGATCGTGAAAATATAAGAAGCTGTCTGGGAGTGAGGACTGGAATTGAATCTGCTGGCCGAGGAAGAGATGTTCATGCAAAAATGGGTGGCTGGGGGCAAGATGGTGGGTCTTCATGGGTCCAAAGTCCTCTGAAGTAAAGGCGGGCTTTTGAACCGCTGTGTTTTTTAAGAAATGCCCCAGTCCCTCCTGGGGTTGGAGGCACAGTCCTCTTGTTAACACTAACGAGGTATATTATCATAAGTGCCTCTCTCTGTGTCAGGTTAAGGAATGAGATTTAAATTTTATTACTTCAACAGGTTTATCTATCATTTTGATAGATCATTCATTTGTCCATTTATTCATTTATTCAGTGTATCATTTATCCATTTATCAAGGACTTATATTGTGATGGGGTAGGTTGGGAGAGACCCACAGACACATGATTTTGCCATTAATGACTGCTAATGAAAAACTGTTGGCTTTTCCTACCATTCTTGGCCATGATGATAACAAGTGGCCTTTGGAAATTAAAAGGTACAGAACAGAGTCTGGCCAGTTGCACAGATAACTCAACAACAGCAGGATTTAAAGACCAATCAGTTGGTCTAGATCACATTTCCAAGGTCACTAGGAGTCCTGAAAAGCTATGTATAATAAGGTAAGTTTTTCATTAATCTATTTTTATTTTATGGTGCAGGAAATTGGTTGAAGCTGTCAAAAAAAAATCACCATTGAGAATGTTGGCTTGGCCAGAGAATACTAGGACACCTCAGAGAGGTCACCCCAGGAGAGGGGAGGAGGGTCCTTGTCACAGCCTGAAGGGTGGTGTCTCACCATTGATCTTTGGCAAGTTGTGCTGGTCAGAGTTCCAAAGCGCAATATTATATTTCCAATTAAAATGTAAAAACAAACCTCTTCCATAAAACACATTGGCTTCAGCCCTGGGAAGTGACTACAAAGCCTGCTGCTGATTGAGAAAAGCTGAAAGCAGACACTGTAATTGATAAAGAAGATAAGTCAATCTGTGTCCTTTAAAGAATAATGAGTTCCATTTTTCATCAAAAGGATCTCCCTGTGCTGAAGAAACATTCTTTCAATAAATCTACTTAATGGTTTCCCCTTAATGATATATAACATGGCAGGCCACCCATCATTTGCAATGCTAATTCAACCCAAAGGAAACCCAACCAGTTCCCAGGAAGGGCTGCTGGAAAACCATCCAAAGGGAAAAATTTGAAAGGTCTTTTGGGGCTCCTCAAGTAGGTAGATGGGATGGGATTTTGAATACACAGAGTCTCACTAAACTTGAAACTCGATGCAAATGTCCATCCACTACCCCCACGGCCACTCCTGTGTGCTCACCTCCAAGGATGACTCGTCGGATGGTTCCAGAGTAAATACCTCAGATGCTTGGGCTGTGAGAAACGATGAGCTTTGTTTGTTTCCTGAGCTCATCCATCTCCCACAGCCCGGCCAGCCTTGGTGGTGTTGGGACCGTGGGCTGTGGGAGGCACTTTATGGAGTTTGAGAAACTGAAGATGTGTTTTAAAGATCCTGCCTGAGTGATGCTGATGGGGCATGCTCCCCGCCCAGCCCAGGGCCAAAGCCTCAGGTGCTGAAAGGCCCAGGGGAAGGAAGGGCCTGCCCCCTTACCGAGGGTGTCATTTAGGACCCGCCTCACCTGGTGCCAGGCAGCAGACTTATTGTTTGACCTGGCTGATCTTCGTGAACCCCAACTTTACAAATGGGCTGTTATCTCCACCAGGGCCCAGACTTTGGGGAGAAAACCTATTTCCTCTGAGGGCACCCCAGCCCTCTCGATGCTGGCGGACTTCCCCGCCTGGGAGTCATTAAGAACAACCCTCCAGTGATTTCCTTCTGTTGCTGTTTGTTTATTCTCCAGTCGCGTGTGAGTCAGCCAGATCATGACTTGCGGTGGTTTTGCTTGGGAAACCTTATATAATTCTAGGCCTATTGTCACGTTGGGCCGAGCAGTTAGACCATAGAGTGTTTTCTCATTGCACAACGTTGGCAGATCAATAGGGAGAAAACCTGAACGATGAGGTGACGCTGGCTGGTCAGGAACCTGGCTCCGAGTCACCCAGGGAGGCAGCCCCGCAGTTTCGCAGAGGCAGCCTGGTGGCGAGAGAATCCTGGACGCCCCCTGCTGTTGCCACTGTGCAGTGTGACGGCCTGCCTTCAGGACGGGAGACACTGGGGTGATGTCTCAGAGGGGAGAGCGAAGCAAGGAAAGAAGAACAATGACCACACTTCACACAGAAACCGACCACATTTTTTTTTTTTTACTGCGTTGTCTTCACCCTGGATTCCAACATGCTGGTCCAGAGCATGGCTGGCAAGACCTCTATGGATCCTCTGACTGGCTTTCCTTCCCCACCATGTACATGACTGCTTTTGATCCCACTCCGTGACCCAAGTGCAGAGGCAGTTATCAAAGAACACTTTGGATGCAAACAGTGAGCGGCTTACAACACATGGATGGGGTGGGAGCGATGTCCACCACGAACGTGGAATCCACATAAATGGCTGGAGAGGCAAGACGCCTCCTCAGTGGCTAATAGGATGATGGAGTTCAAAACCCACAACTGGTTTTTGTTTTCTTTCTGAATTCCTGGCGTCTATTGAAACCAGTTGTTCTACCCTTATTTCATATGCGTAATCACAAGTCTGACCTGATTTCCACCATGTTTGTTGGCATACATCTTTGAGTGGTGCACCCTGAAGTTTATTCATACTGATATAGGATGAAGCTTACAAATATCTGCACTGAAAGAGAAACTGGGGTGACTCTATATGAAGACAACGACCATCACATTGCACAGCACATCGTTGGTTAATCTTGGAATCGTCAGGCATTATTTAAAATGAGAGAGAACACAAGTGCCACGAGAAAACAATCCTAACAACAGAACCAAACCCAATTTCTCTATTCATCATTGAAAAACCAAACCCAATTTCTCTAACACTTTTCATTAATTGTTATTTTAAGCTCCAGTAGCAGGATCGGATTTCTGCTGCCTCTGGGCAAATGAGTTATGATCTGATCTCAAGTTCCAAGGGAAATGCTCAAAGTTTTATTTTCCCCCAGTTGAATAAACAGTCCTATGTCTATTATCTCTTGTGTTAGAATAGTGTTGTCTTCACATAAGACTCAAATCATGGTATTAGTCATTCATTTCCTTGAACACAGACACCCTCATGCGTGCTGACAGGTTTATAAGGATGCGGTGGCAGCGCGGTTATGGGAGCTGCTAGATGACCGACCTTGATTTCTTGCAGTCCTGAGCGATGGAGCCCGGGTGTGTCTGGTTATTGTTCGCTTTCTCTCCCAGATGCTGGGCTTGTCTGGAAGATTAATACATTAACAAGAGCTGAAGGTCCAGGGTTGCACATCTTCAGACATGTTTATTAGCAGATGGCACACAGGATTCAAAGGTCACCACAAAAGTGACATTTTAAAGTGAAACAACAATATTTATGTTCAGATAGTCTACTGATGAGATCATGTGGAAATGGTTTTGATTAAATTAGCTTATAAATGGTTGCCAATCTATAGACAACTTAAAATGCCACGTCTGTTTACCAAATGTTTTCTTCTCACGCTCTCACCCTTTAAATATTAATGACCAAATGCTGTTTTTTCTTGGTCAGCGTGGGTGGGGGGTGGGGGCAGATAAGCTTTTTTTAACTGTAAGATCTGTATATTTGGTTTTGGCTTCCCAGGTTATCTGATTTTTTTTTCTTCATTCTAAAAATGTTATCTCCTGTGTGAGTTCTGAAATCTCACCTGCTATTTTTCCTGCTTTGAAAGAATTTGGATTCCACTATCGTAAATACAATGGCTTGCAATTTCTTTAGTATAAATTGGGTCTCTGGAGGGACCTAAAGTTCAGTCCCTCAGATCAAACGTTATGTTCAATATCATAAAAGAGGTATGAGCTGGATTTCAGAAATTCTTATTAAAGCTCGATTTGGCCTCTGCAACCCTCAGGAGCCACAGTTGTGTGACAGTGTGTGCTAGTGTTTCATATAACAATGCAAAAAACAAAATGCAGCCAAAGGGAGAGAACCCTCCTCTCATCTTCTTTTTTTTTTTTCCCCCTCTCTGTTGTGCCTACAACCTAGCAGGGCTTTGAGGGAAAAATTTTAGCTCAGAAAATGATTTAGTCAGAGAACGCTCAACAGTCTGAAATCAAAGTCATCTTTTGTGAGTTTTGCAGGTCTCTGTGGTCCATAAAACTCACAGAAATATTTCCAGCAAAGGCATTAAAATGCAGAAATAATGATCCATCAGTAGATTGAAACTTTCACAGAGATATTTAGAGGCAACAAATATGAACATATATGCTGGTTCTCTTTTATTTACATTGAATTGTGTTATGAATAATTTTGCAGGATATAGATATTATTGTCCTGAGTTTTTCACTTTATTATGATGTTGATCTTATTTTCCAGACAAGTTACAAAATTACAAATGTAAGAATACCACAGAAGATGTACTCACTTTTCAAGAGAACCTTTTTCAATATTCATTGCCCCTTCCATTGAATCCAGTCCTTGTTCAGAAAATTGTTTCAAGGCACTTAAAGCTGCCTAAAAATGAAAACAAACACACAAACAAGGAGATTCATTCACTGACGTTCATGTAATAAACAGGAATGCAATGGTAAAAGAAAGCTGTGATATATAGTAAAGGCTATCATTTTCATTCGTCTAAATAAATGCTTTTTTGTATCATTTAACAAAATTACACTTGAGAGGCTATATTATGATGGAGCAATGTATATCCTAGAAAGGCTTTAATTTTGTGTGTTTGGGGGGAGAGGTGGAGAGAGGAACCTGCATAAACCTTATGCCTTATCCATAATTTTGTAAGATGGCAACAAAGTTTTTTTCGCAAATGTAGAAACATGTCATAGAAGCCTATCTATCTTCAATGACGATTTTTGCATCATTTCTCCTTACATTCCGGAAGGTACATGTTCTCTTCTTCCAGATGTGAAAGCATCAGATATTTTTTTCCCAACTGTCCAAAGCTAGCATAAATGTACTGGTCAATTTCATAGACATTTAGCCCCAACCAAGTCACAGAATGTGAATGGTGAGAGAGACAAAAGACACTCTTGAATTCCGAGGGATGGTATGATGATGGTATTCTGTATATAGAGAAGAAATCTGCCTCCGTGGGGGCCCTGGGGAGGCCCGCCTGGCCACCGCAGAGCCTCCTGAGGTAGGGATATGCCCGGATGTGTGGGATGCTGAAGGGTGTTGACAGGCTGGTGGAGCCTCGCGGAATAGCTGGGAGGCACCAAAAAATGTGATGCTGATAAGATCTGCATAACTTGTTGACACTCTTGTGCACGGTCCAAACTGTTATTTCTTTGAATAAGAATTTGGTTCTTCTTCCCCTCCCCCACAGCCCACCCTTTTAAGCTCGATTTAGAAGGGCTTTGTTGAGTCTGAGATAGGTGTGAGCAGCCAGGCTTGTTTGTATCTTGGAGATCCTGCTGGGTCACACTTTGGTCATCTGCATCTTCTCAAAGGCCTTTGTAAAAGAGTTAACTCCTGCCACTGCTCAAACTTTTATCTGCCAGCAGCTCCTTTTGGGTAGTTAAGTGCATGATCTTTTCCGCATCTCTTTATGCATAATATGTCTTTTTGGTTTGGATTTTTAAGTTAATAGACTTAATTTTTTTTTTTGAGAGAGCAGTTTTAAGTTTATAGAAACATGAAGCAGGGAAACCCTCTTCCTTTCCCTCTCCCTCAACATCATTTCCCTTATTATTAACATCCAGCATTACAGAGGTACATTTATTACAACTGATGAAATATTGATATATTATCATTAACTTAAGTCCACAGTTTACAGTAGGGTTTGCTCTATGTTGTACATTCTATGAATTTTGACAAATGTACAATGTCATGTGCCCACCATGACATCATAAAGAATAATTTCATTGTCCTAAAAATTCCCTGTGTTTCACGTGTTCACCCCTCCTCCCTTTCCACTTCCCCATTCCTGGCAACTCCTTTTTTTTTTTTACAATCTTCATAGTTTTGTCTTTTTTGATGCCATACAGCTATAAGTGTACAGTATGTAGCATTTTCAGACTGGTTTCTTTCACTTAGCAATATGCATTTAAAGTTCCTCTATGTCTTTTCATGGCTTGTCAGCGCATCTCTTTTCATTGCTGAATATATTCTATTGTCTGGATATACCACAGGTTGAGGGACCTCTTGGGTTACTTCAGGTTTTTGCTGATGATGAATAAAGTTGCTATCAACATCTGTGTACAGATTTTTGTATAATGTTTGTAACATTTTTTTAGTCCTTTTATTTTTAAAATATCAACTGCTATATTCAACCAAAAGGACTAATATATCCTTATCTTTTCCTTCAGGCTGTTTCTTCCTTTCAGATCTCTGAGCTGATCTTCCCAGTTCAGCTGAATGCCCACTGATGCCTCCGCTCTGGCCTGGGAGAGCTGGGGCAGGGGCAGGGGGAAGATGGGGCAGGGTGAAGATGGGGCAGGGTGAAGATGGGGCGGCTGTGCTGGGCTCTCTGTTTCACCACTCTCTCTCTAACCCCGGAATCCTTTAGGAATGGCAGTTCCACAGCCCCATTACCCTTGATCTTGGTCTAGGCTCCTACTACACAGTAGCTGGCATAGGTTACAGTGACACGTAAGCACTAACCTCAGTTGGGTAGGACGAATATGGCCATCTCATTGGGGTTACTATTACTGATTGAATTATGTCCACCCTCAAATTCGTATGTCGTTCCAATCCCCCATACATAGAACATGGCCTTAGTTGGAAATAAGATCTTTGCCAACATAATTAACTAAGATGAAGTCATACTAGCTCATCCATCCCGGGTGGCACAGTGGTAAAGAACTCGCCTGCCAATACAGGAGACGCAGGAGACTCGGGTTTGATCCCTGGGTCAGGAAGATCCCCTAGAGTAGGAAATGGCAACCCACTCCAGCTTCCTTGTCTCGAAAATTCCATGGACAGAGGAGTCTGGTGGGTTTCAGTCCATGGGTTTGCAAAGAGTCAGCCACAGCTGAGCTCACACACACACACATATATTAGATTAAGGTGGGTCCCAACCCATTATGACCAATGTCCTTACAGACAAGGAAAATTCAAAAACAGAGACACATACCCTGTATGAAGAAAGCAGAGATTGGATCGATGCAACGGAAGCCAAGGACCACCAAAGGCTGCCTGGCAACCACCAGAAACCAGGAGAGAGGCACGGAACAGACTCCTCCCTCAGGGCCCGCAAAAGGAACCAACCATGCCTACACCTTGCTCTTGCACGCCTAACCTCCATAGCTGTGAGACAAGAACTTAGTGTTGAATTTATTGTGGGTGGTCCTTTGTTACGGGAACCCTAACAACAATTACAGGCACATCATCATTCCTCTCTCTATAAGGAAAGACCCTCTTTCTCCTCTCTTTGATATTTCCTTTATTGTCTTTTTATTATAAAAAGTTTCTCATTACAGAAAAATCATAATATGTAAGCAAGCAAAAAGAATGTGAAAATATTCAGTCTTACACACCACTCAAAACTTGGTGCATGTCTTTCCAATCCTCTTCTATCCCCCTCCCCACCGGCGCACACCTTAATCTGGATCATATCCTAACACTATTTTAGAACCTGCTCTTTTCACTGAATCATTAGCGATTTTCCATAGCAACAGAAACACTTCAGCAACGTCATTTTGCAGGACTACACAGTACCTCACTGACTTTATGTGCCTTCCTGTATTTAACCAGTCCCTACTGTTGGACATTGAGACCACATCCAATTTTTAGGCTGTTATTAACATTGCACCAGGACCTCCCTCGGAGAAGGCGATGGCACCCCACTGCAGTACTCTTGCCTGGAAAATTCCATGGACAGAGGAGCCTGGTGGGCTGCCGTCTCTGGGGTCACACAGAGTCAGACACGACTGAAGTGACTTAGCAGCAGCAGGACCTCCCTGGCAGTCCAGTGGTTAAGATTTTGAGCTCCCATTGCAATGGGCATGTTTTCCATCCCTGGTCATCGAACTAAGATCCCACATGCTGTGCAGCAGGACCCAAAAAACAAAAAACACTGCACCAAGCTTTCTAATACTAAATCATTGCCTACTGTCCCAATAATTTCCTTGTGATAAAGTCCTATAAGTTGAATTTCTGGACCAAAATGCACGCACATTTTGAAAGGTGTGATATGAACTTCCCTCTGCCCTCAGAGAGGTTGTATCCACATCAATACTCTGAGGAGCACCTGTTTCTCTAGGTCCTTTTGGAATCACCTCTCAGAACAACTTGTGGATCATTGGAGCCAACCGGTTTTGTCATTTTTATGGCCCCACTTTATTTTTCATTTGTCCATCCTAAGCATTTACTTTATTCACTAGACTTAACTTTGAGGGAAGTTTGGTTGCCTTCAAAAATTAAATTCACCCTCAAAGGACTCAGATTTGGACATTTCTCCTCCTTAAAATAAAAAGTAATTCACACAGGAATTGGACTTTTATTAAAGTCAGTGAGGTGACCTCTGTGGTCCTTTCCAGTCCTGAAATACTCAGGGGGCCTGGGCAGCCTGCCCACGTGACTGTGCTGAGCATGTCCCTATGGGTGTGCACATCCTTGTGGGCTTGTCACGTGAACCTGAGTGCTGAAGTCCCGCCCCCTGTGCACACTCATGGAGGGTGGCACCAGGCCTGCTCACAGTACGTGAATTATTGACAGGAATGCTGATTTTTATCAGTTTCTTCCCAAATAGACATTATAGAACACCTTCCATAGTAGTCTATCTGCACTGTGGTTGGTGTTGCTGAATGAGACTCCTGAGCGCTCCAGGGCTTCTTGGTCCTGTTTTATTCCCAGCATAGCCAAAATGACCACCAGTACAAATTCTTAAAAAATAAAAGCAAAACCCACTTATGGGCTAACTGTTCAGCCCATTTTTCAGTAGTTGCTTGGGGAATACAGGTTGTGTCAACATCAGAAATCCTATGTCTTGGCTCACAGAGTCCAAGACCCAATGAAACTCGTTCTCCTCCATCCAAAAAGAGGTGCCCCCTAAGAGATGAAGGTGAAGTCTCAGGGAGCAGGTTTCGTGCTTTAGGTCTTGCAAAAGCTTCTGGATGATTTAATCAACATGACAGGCAGGTCCCCAAGTGCTGTCAAGATGACTGTCACCGCTCCAAGAATGTCCTCCCAGCTGGAATGGCGGCGTACTCTTTCACTTTGTGCCATGAACGGATTTTCAGAATTCTTGTGTGGCTGGTTCCCTCCAAAGGTATGTTTAAAGGCTTTTAAATAACATTCCCTTATCTGTCTGATGAGATAATCCAGCCCACATCTTATTGATAACCCTGAATACAATCACTTCTAAGTATGAGAGGACTTTTTCTACTTTATAAAAGGCAATGAAGATACTTTATCTTCTCTGTAAACAGCAGTCACTGCCATTTGATGAGCATCCCTGTGCCACAGTCATGAGACCAGCTCCCTTACCTGCGTGACCTCAGGTGTTACCACAGCCCTGCAAGGTGGGCCCTTCTCATGAAGAATTCAACAACCTACTCAAGGTCACATGGTTAGTAAGTGGCAGAGCAGAGGTGTGAACTCGGCACACATCCTGGGTCATATCACGTTATTTTCTTCAGACATAAAAACTGCTCACATTCAGCCTAGCCAGTTTCAGCATAACTCCTTCCAAAGTCCGTCTAGTCTAAAAGTCTAAACAAGGTTCGGCTAGTCAAAGCTATGGTTTTCCAGTGGTCATGTATGGATGTGAGAGTTGGACTCTAAAGAAAGGTGAGCACCGAAGAATTGATGCTTTTGAACTGTGGTGTTGGAGAAGACTCTTGAGAGTCCCTTGCACTGCAAGGAGATCCAACCCAATCCTAAAGGAAATCAGTCCTGAATATTCACTAGAAGGACTAATGCTGAAGCTGAAGCTCCAATACTTTGGCCACCTGATGCGAAGAACTGACTCACTGGAAAAGACCCTGATGCTGGGAAAGATTGAAGGCAAGAGGAGAAGGGGATGACAGAGGATGAGATGGTTGGATGGCTTCACCGACTCAATGGATGTGAGTCTGAGCAAGCTCCGGGAGTTGGTGATGGACAGGGAAGCCTGGCATGCTGCAGTCCATGGGGTCACAAAGAGTCAGAAATGACTGAGCGAATTGAACTGAACTGGATGGACCTACAGACAGTCATATAGTGTGAATGAAGCAAGTCAGAAGGAGAAAACAAATCATTCTATAACGCTTAGATGTGGAATCTAGAAAAATGATACAGATGAACTTATTTGCAAAGCACAAATAGAGGCACAGATGTAGAAAAGAAATATATGGATACCAAGGGGGGAAGGGGGTGGTGGGAGGAATCGGAAGATTGGGATTGACATATATACACTATTGATACTATGTATTCCTGGGGATCTTCCTGACCCAGGGATCGAACCTGCATCTCCTGCATTGGCAGGAGGATTCTTTACCACTAAGCCACCAGGGAAGTGGTAAAGCAATGGAATATTATACAGCCATAAGAAGAATGGAATAATGCTATTTAAAGCAACATGGATGGACCTAGAGATTATCATGCTCAGTGAGGTATCAGTGAGTGTACAATATGGTATCACTTATATGTGGAATGTAGAAAAAATGATATAAATGAACTTATTTATAAAATGGAAATAGACATATGAAACAAAGTTATGGTTACCAGAGAGGATAGTGGGTGGTGGTGGTCAGGGTCAGGGGAAGATAAATTAGGAGTTTGGGATTAGCATATACACACTGCTGCTGCTGCTAAGTCGCTCCAGTCGTGTCCGACTCTGTGTGACCCCATAGATGGCAGCCCACCAGGCTCCCCCATCCCTTGGACTCTCCAGGCAAGAACACTGGAGTGGGTTGCCATTTCCTTCTCCAATGCATGAAAGTGAAAAGTGAAAGTGAAGTCGCTCAGTCGTGTCTGACTCTTAGTGACCCCATGGACTGCAGCCCACCAGGCTCCTCCGCCCATGGGATTTTCCAGGCAAGAGCACTACTACACATAAAACAGGAAAACAATAAGGGCTCACTGTATAACACAGGCAGGGCTTCCCTGGTGGCTCAGTGGTAACGAATCTCTTCATGGAATTTTCCAGGCAAGAATACTGGAGTGGGTTGCCATTTTCTATTCCAGGGGATCTTCCCAACTAGGGATCAAACCCATGTCTCCTCTGTCTCCTGCACTTTACCACTGAGTCACCAGAGAAGCCCTGGGATTGTTTTTTAAAGGTCTATCCAAGGCAGTAGATGTAGCTTTGTTTGAAAGGTGAAATTTTCTTTAAGTGTTTTTAAAAAGTGGATGACATTTCCTTTTCTTAGTCCTGTCTTTCCAGCTCAACACTTGTATCCATTTGTGTGTGTGTGTGTTTTTCCCTTAGAGGAGGGCATCTGCATAGATACATAGAAATATTTTTGTCCCCCAAAGATTTTACAACTGTTTTGGGAGTAAAGCCTCACAGGGTCTAGAACAGATGTCACTACCATTTCACGTAGGGATTGTTTTGTGCGTAGTTATAGCAATGCCAGAAACATGATGCCAATAAGACGCTTCCCATGCCGGTTTGCTGGTCTTGGTTTGCATGTGTGTGTGTGTGTGTGTGTGTGTGTGTATGTGTGTGTTCACAGGATAGGGGTGAGCCTTTCCAGTCATTTCTGTCATTTCTAACTTTCCTCTGGTTGATGAGCAATTAAGCAAACTTGAAACCAGTGCCTACTCTTCCTGCTTTCTTCTGCAGGGATTAAATAGCTTGTTAATGACAATGTAGCAGCATTAAATCATTCTTTGAGAGACAACAATGGTTCATTAGCAAAATGTGAATTTTAACTCATCCCTTCTTGACACGCAGCACTTTTAGGAGTCTTTGAACTGGATGCCCAACAGATCCTTTTCTTTCTTTCTTTTTTTTCCATTTCACACTTTTCCCACCAATTTCACATCCTGAACCCCAGAAACAGGCTGTTCCCATTAAAGTCAATGGTAACCATACAAGTACAAATGTGGCCTTCATTTTGAAGTTAAGTGTTCAAGGTTTGTTTTGTTTTGCCTTTTCCCCCTTAAAGTGCTTGCTCATATGGAACTCTTCCTGGGAGTAGATCTAACTGCTGGACTCATTTCAGAAGGCACACAAATGGCCCTATATGTGGCTCATTAAATCAGTCTCCTTTAATGAGAAAATCATAGGCTTCAAATTACAAACATCTTCAACTGAGCTGAGGACTCCTCTCACTTTTTTTTTTAATATGGCTCATTTTTAAAGTCTCTATTTTATTTGTTACAATATTGTTTCTGTTTTCTATTTTGGTTTTTTGGCTGCAAGATACATGGGATTTTAGCTTGCCAACCAGGGATCGAACCCACACCCCCTACATTAAAATAAGTCTATCCACGGTATCGCCAGGGAAGTCCCAGGACTCCCCTCACTTCTCGTCCTAATAATCTTTGAGATCAACTCTGTGAAATCACTTAAATGACTGAAAAACCAGAAGGTCTTTTCTTCAGTAGGTTTGAAGCCTTACTGCCCAAAGAATGTGAATTTTAATGTTTCTAAGTTATCATTTTCTTACTTTTAAAAGTCTGTAACAAAATGCCAAGTCTCTCTTTATATAAAATAAAAGAAACCCCAAAGAGAACATTGTATTTCTAAATTTTATCACATTATGATAGAAGCCTCAATCTGTACTACATTTCAGATGAATCAGTGGTTGGACTTAAGAAATAAAAATAGGATTATATTGAGCTTTAATTAAACCAATTGCTGCTCTGCTTTCTAACAATTTCACTATCGTCCCCACTTTCATTTGTGCTTACACAATCCTGTTAGTTCGGGTAATTTTCATAAAATTGGTATATATATATATATTTTTAAAAGCTCCTACTGTTGGAACAAAGGGATGTCGGCTAAGGTGAAGACTACTCATTCTGGGGAAAAAACGGTGGTGGGGGTGGTCAAAAGACACGCACATTTTCGACCATCTCCTAAGGCAAAGAATAGGAATTCTGGCTTGAGAGTTTGGGGAATTAGTACAAAATGGGACACTTAAACTATAGACTTAGGCATCATCTTTATTTCAGTGATCAGGCTCTGACTGTTGGTTAATCCACGTAGCTGCCAGCCTTGACAATAATAGAGTCGAATTTGAAACAGGATTAGCTGTGCTAAGAGGAGTGTTTTCAGCGTGCTTAGAACAAGCTCGAGTGGCGCCCTCATCATGTTCTCGCCATCCAGTCATGCTGTGTCTGTTTTACCAAGAACATTCATTTTAAATTTGTGTGTTGCCTCTATTTTTGCTTCAACGAAAAGTCCCCTTTGCAATGGCGTTTATGGAAACATGTGTTGGGCACAAAGGCAAGCGTCCCTGAACGGTGACAGCATCTATCTCTGAGCTTGGCAGGATAATCCTCCCAAAGGTGTCCATGGCCTACCCCTAGAAGCTGAATATACTGCCTCACATGGTAAAAGTGATTTTGCAGATGGGACTGAGGTATGAACATTGGGATGGAGAGGCTATCTTGAATAATCCAAGTGGGTCAATTTAATCACATGTCAAGTCACTTCAGTCGTGTCCAACTCTTTGCGACTCCATGGACTGTAGCCCTCCAGGCTCCTCTGTCCATGGGCTTCTCCAGGCAAGAACACTGGAGTGGGTTGTCATGCCCTCCTCCAGCGGACCTTCCCGACCCAAGAATCGAATCCACGTCTGTCTCCTGCATTGGCAGGTGGGTTCTTACCACTAGCACCACCTAGGCCCTAATTTAACCACACAAGTGCTTAAAATCACAGAACCTTTCCTGGCTTTGGTAAGAAAGAAAGATGTGGCCAGGAAAGTATGGTCAACGAAAGGCAATGTTCTTAATTTGAAGGTAGAGGAAGCGGTACACAAACCAAGGAAAGTGGGTGGCCTCTAGAAACTAGAAAAGGCAAGGAGATACTAGAGCCTCAAAAAGGAACTGCAGATACCTTGATTTCAGCTCAGTGAGACTTGAGACTCCTGTCTGAACTCTAAGAACTCTAAGATAATACATTTGTGTTGTGCTGAGTTCATCCTAAAGGAAATCAGTCCTGAATATTCACTGGAAGGACTGATGCTGGAGCTGAAACTCCCATACTCTGGCCACCTGATGCGAAGAACTGACTCATTTGAAAAGACCCTTATGCTGGGAAAGATTGAAGAGAAGAGGAGAAGGGGACGACAGAGTATGAGATGGTTGAATGGCATCACTGACACGATTTACATGAGTTTGACATAAGATTGACATGGTAGGCTCCGGGAGTTGGTGATGGACAGGGAAGCCTGGCGTGCTGCAGTCCCCGGGGTCACAAAGAGTTGGACACGACTGAGCAACTAAACTGAACTGAGCCACTAAGCCTGTTCGTTTTTTACAGCAGCAGGAGAAAACAAATACACTCTTCTGGTCGCCTGGACAAGGAAGTGAAAGGGCATGGCACTTGGAGTCTGTCAGGCCTAGATTCAAATGCCAGCTCCATGGGTCTTCCCTGGTGGGCCAGTGGTTAAGACTCCATGCTTCCACTGCAGGGAGCATGGGTTCAGTCCCTTTCAGGGAACTAAGATCGCACATGCCTTGAAGCATGGCCAAAAAAAAGAAAATGTCAGCTCCACTGCAGACCAGCTGTGTGTCTTCATGCAAGCGACTATCTCTCAGAGCTTTGTTTTCCATGTGCCATTAGACCTAAGCAAGCTAACAATAAACCCCTTCTATCATCTAAATACCTGGGTCATGTTAAAATTTCCCTGATAACTTCAATAATGTATTTTAAAGTTGGTTTTTGAATCTATATTACAACAGTTCACCAGTTGTATTTGATCAGCCTTTTAGGATCTAGGCATTCCATGGCAGCAGAATAATGCCTCCCAAAGACATCTGAGTTCTTGTTCCAGAGACCTGTGAATAATAGTTTTCAAGGGACTTTGCAGATGGGATAAACTAAGGGCCTGGAGATGGGAAGATTAGTCTGCATTCTCTGGTGAGTTCAATCTGATCCAATGAGCCCTCAAAATTAGAGAACCTGTCCCACCTCCAGTCAGAGAGAGACATTATGATGGAACAGGGGTCGGAGGGCTGTGACATATTGATTCTGACTATGGAGGAAGGGGCCAGGAAGCAGGGAATGGGGGAAGCTTACAGAAGCTGGAGAAAGCAAGGAAACACTCTCCCCGCTGAGCCTCCAGAGAGGAACACAGCCCTGCTGACTCTGGATTTCAGCCCTGTGAACCATGACTGACTTCGGACTACAGAAGTGTCAGATAATCCACCTGTGTTGTTTCACACCACCGTGCCTTTAACAGAGGGACTGAAGTCACACTGAGGTGTGACCTCTGCCGCCAGGTTCTTTCCCAGGACCAGGCTGGTGCTGGGCCTGACAAGGAGGTCAGAGGGCCTGCCTGAGACTCTGGCTTGGGGGTCTGAGAAGAGGGGCCGGTTGAGTGGCAGCCGTCCTCAGGCAAGAGCCGAAGGACTCTTCTCAAAGCAGACTTGACCCTAGGATCAGGTTGCCAAGATCAAGTCACCTAAATCCTTCTAGGACCTCCCTCTGCCCTTGGGGCCCATGCAACTGCTCTCCCTTCACTCCTTCCAATCTGTGCTATTCTCCTTTCTGTTCCCTGACTTTGACAAACACCCCCTGACCTCAGGGACTCGCAATGGCTGGTCCCTCCAGCCACCCCCTCCTCAGGACCAGCTGCCTGTCAACAGTCAGGTCTCAGACCAGGAAGGCCTGGTCTGAGAAGGCCTGACCACCCCCAGCAAATCACACATCATCCTCGTAACACTTGTCACAGCCTGTCATTATTTCCCAGAGGGAGGGGCCTCGTCTGTCTGATTGACAACTGGGTACCGTCATTCAGTTAACAGAATCAGTGCTACTATGAGGTATCACCTCACACCTGCCAGAATGACCATTCATGAAGAAGTCTACAAATAACAAATGCTGGAGAGAGTGTGGAGAAAAGGAAATGTTCCCACACTGTTTGTGGAAATGTAAATTGATACAGCCACTGTGGAAAATAGTATGGAGGTTCCTCAAAAAACTAAAAGTAGAATTACCATATGATTCAGCAATTCTATTCCTGGGCATGTATCTGGACAAAACTACAATTCAAAAAGTCATGTGCACTCCAGCGTTCATAGCAGCATTTACAATAGCCAAGACGTGGACGCAGCCTCCACGTGCACTGGGCATCGACAGACGAGTGGATCAAGATGTGGTGCTTATACACGATGGAATAGCACTCAGCCATAAAAAGAACAAAATAATGCCGTTTGCAGCAACATGGTTGCAGCTAGAGATTACCATACTAAGTGAAGTCAGTCAGAAAGAGAAAGACAAACATCATGTGTGTGTTCATATGTGGAATCTAAAGCATGGCACACATGGACCTATCTGCGAAGCAGAAGCAGACCCAGAGATATATAGACAATAGATTGGCGGTTGCTGAGGGGGTCAGGGGCGGGAGAGGGTTGGATTGGAAGCTTGAGGTTAGTAGATGTAGACTGACAGATATAGGATGGATAAGAAAACAAGGTCCTACTGTATAGCGCAGGGAACTATATTCAACATCCTGTGATAAATCATCACGTAACAGAATATGAAAAAGAATGTAGATATGTGTATAACTGAATCACTTTGCTCTACAGCAGAAATTAATACAACATTGTAAATCAACTATTCGTCAATAAAAAATAAATAAAAGGGACTTCCATGGTGGTCCAGTGACTGAGACTCCATGCTTCCAATGCAAAGGACTGGGGTTTAATCCTGGTCAGGGAACAAAATCCCACATGCTGCCACTAAAGATCCCACATGCTGCAATTAAGACCCAGCACAGTCAAGTAAATAAAAATAAATAAATATTTTAAAAATGAAAAAGAAAAGAAAACAGGGTCATTGAGACCGGGGAACCACACTGGGCACCAGGAAAACTCAGCTCCACATATAGGGTCCCTGTCTGTTCTCAGCGTGTCTTCCAGCAGGAAGGAAAGCACGCTGCCCACACCAGGCCGACAGGTGATGCTGTAGAGATGGTGCCTGCAACAACAGCCCCAAGAAGGGCACCCAGGTCTGCCTCGAGAAGACGGTGTCATGGAGAGGCCACAGTTGGGGTGAGACGCGGGGTGAGACGCGGGGTGAGAAGGACTCCGTCGGGGAGGTGAACAGTGGGCGGAGGGTGATGCTGGCAGGGGCACTGCTCCTGCACAGGGGCTGGGAGGGAAGGAGGGCTTGGGGACACGATCAGAGTCCTGGGCGATAGACCAGGGAGGCTCCATGTCCTGGAAAAGCTGAGCCAAGCCTGAGGGCCGGAAGCCATAGGCAAAGGGATTTGGTCTCCAAACAGGAAGGAACCTTGTGTCCGCGGAGAGCAAGCTGGACCCTGAGGAAGGACTGGTTGGGACCTATGGCTGGGGCAGGTAGCTGTGAGGCCACTTGCGCCTCAGGCTCTCTGATGCTCTAAGTCAGGTGAAGAACGCCTCACAGCTGCAGAGTGAGGTGGTAGTTGCCGAGGTGACAGGTAGAGCTTTGTCACCTGTGATGACTGTGGTTTGCAGGGGAAAGCTGAGTTTGGGCCTGAGCTTCACTACGGGTCCTGTGAGAAAGTGTCTTTCCCTTGTCATTCCTCAGTGTCTCAATTTAGAAGACGGAGTAGCCGTACTATTACAGGGGTGAATTGATGGGTGTGTCCTGGGGCTGTCTGCCACACACTGCGCTGCACGGAAAATGTGTAACAACTAACCCTCATGGGGAAAAATCTCTAACTGGTACCACCTCCAGCTCCCTCCTCACTGCTTGGAGGCAGGGCAGCAACATGGTTTTAAGAACCAGGCTTATTGACCCACTCCACCAACCAGCAACCGTAATAGGACTTTAGGCAAGTGAAACTCTCAACTCTTAAATGACATCTCATGTTCATGACATTCACTTTACTCTAAGAACTTTCCATCCCTAACTCATTTATCTTCACGGTTGCTACAAGGAGCCTTGACTCTCATCTCCAATTTAAGAGAAGGATGCAGAGACAGAGATGAAGAAATTTATGCAAGATCAACATGACTTGATCTTGATGGATCTGAAATCTGTACATAGATAGTTTGGCTCTGGAGCCAAGATTCTTAACTATTATATTGTACCACCTGCCAATCCAGTGATAGGATGCACCATTTGAGTGCTCAAGAAATGGCCTGACGGATTTCCCTGGTGGGCCAGTGGTTAGGACTCTGGGCTTCTACTGCAGGGGGCACGAGTTCAATCCCAGGTTGGGGAACAAAGATCCCACATGCCTCTCGGTACAGCCAAAATATAATAAAAAATTATTTTAAAAAAAATGCCAGTAGGTCTTGTGTGTGGTGAGGTGCTTAAAAAGAAAGAAAGGAATGGCATGAGCCAGACCAAGAGCATGGAGCATTGTGAGAGAGAGGGTCTGAGTGCAGGCTCTGAGGATATGCGCTGCCTCTTTGATCCAATCTTCTGAGCTGTGGGCTTTGGGTGGGAATTGAGAACATATCTGGAAAGATAGATGTGAAATGTAAATGTTCTAGCTGCTCTTTAGAACAAAATCCCAATTTCTGACTTGGGCCCTGATGCCGTCGTGACCGTTGCCATCTACAGCTCAGTCCAGCACAGTCCCTCATCACCACGCTCTTCCAAACCCCAGAGCTCCAGCCACACCAGCCCCTCTGCTCTTTGTAGAGCACCTTGAGTTCAGTGCTGTCTCATGGACCTTCACACGCTTCTCCCCAGACCTGGGGCCCTTCTCTCTGGTCTCCATAGGGCCCTGTCCCCCATTTCAGCCAGTTCTCTGCTCAGCTGTCATCCCTTGAGACCAGTGACCCCACAGGAGCAACATATCCCATGCCTAGCCTGGCATTCTCGCATCTTCTTACACTGCCTAATTTTCAGTGCTTACTGGCCCTAAAATTTTGTGTTATCTATTTAACCATTTCCTCGATTATTGACCATGTTCCCATTAGAATGTAAGTTCTGTGAGGGCAGAGATTTGTCTGTTTTGTTCATTGCTAAGTGCTCCATACCTAAAATAGACACTCATTTAATAAATACTTATTAGTTGAATAGGGCTTCCCTAGTAGCTCAGAATCGCCTGCAATGCAGAAGATCCCGTTTCAATTCCTGGATTGGGAAGATCTGCTGGAGAAGGGATAGGCTACCCACTCCAGTATTCTTGGGCTTCCCTTGTGGCTCAGCTGGTAAAGAATCCGCCTGCAATGCAGGAGACCTGGGTTTGATCCCTGGGTTGGAAAGATCCCCTGGAGAAGGGAAGGGCTACCCACTCCAGTATTCTGGCCTGGATAATTCCATGGACTGTGTAGTTCATGGGTTGCAAAGAGTCAGACACGACTGAGTGACTTTCACTTTATTAGTTGAATTAATGAATGACTGAATGAATGGCTGAAAACAGTGACCAAGTTCAAGAATATCTAGCTACCTCATATATATGGTAAAGTGAAAGTAAAAGCATTAGTTGCTCAGTCATGCCCAACTCTTTGCAACCCCATGGGCTGTAGCCTGCTAGGCTTCTCTGTCCATGGGATTTTCCAGGCAAGAATACTGCAGTGGGTTGCCATTTCCTTCTCCAGGGTATCTTCCCAATCCAAGGACTGAACTCTGGTCTCCTGCATTGCAGGCAGATTCTTTACCGTCTGAGCTACCAGGGAAGTCCTGTATATACAGTACAGTTTTATTAATTCTCAGAAGTTCCCTATGGAAATTAAGGAGTAGCTCACTTCCTCCACTGATTAAAATCCAGAAGTAAGCATTCATTTGATGTTGAAAGGCTGATTATTCAGCTGAAGTAAGTAGCTGCTAAATGTTGGTCTTTCAAATGAGGGAATTAAGTATCATGATAGATCCCCAAGGTGGGTGTTCTCATATATTGTGGACTTATTTTATGCCAATTACATTATTACAACATTGGAAGAAACTTTCCTGGGATTAATTTTAGTTGTTGTTTTTTTTTTTTTTTCCTAGAAATTCTTTGTTTTCTTCAATTAAGAGAAATGCCGTCACTGTCAAGTTCAAGAAGTAAACTTTCATCTTCTTTCTCTAGGTGCCACTGAAAGAAGCACATCACTAATAATATCACACTTGGTTTGGTCAGTTTTAGAAACTCCATTAAAAGTAATTGTTAAGGTTTATAATTAAATAGCCATCTTAAAGGAAAAAGTAGTATCCTGGTTTCTGAAAAACATCTTCATTAAGACAATATAATCAAACAAAGAGATTTATAAATAATTATGATCACAAATGGTCCCCTTTCCCTGCCTCCACACTCAAATGAGAAGTAATTTAGTATACCTTTGGGGATGCAGTTTAGGTCTGCCAAATTCTTCTAAGTTGTCTCAAGCTAGTACTCTGAGGGTTGACATTCTAATATATCCAAACAGGTTTTTTTTTCCTAATTGTTTGGCTGCAGATAAAGATGTAAGGTTATAAGTATAAGAACTTATGCGATGATCAGTGATGGAATCCTAATCCATCTTAAGCTGTCAGCATGACAACTGGCAGTTCCCAATGTGTACTAAGAGACAGAGAAAATTTTTTTTGCCCGAGGGTACATTCCCTTTCAAAAGCAGAATATTTTTCTTCTTTTGCTTTCTAAAGATATCATGTCAGACTCCATTCTTAATGGTTAATCTTTTAAGGAGGCAAGATAGATTGGAGAGAAAATATGTGATAGATTTATAAATTGGGGGTAAATATAACATAAGGCATTCCAAAACGTAATTTCAAATCAAAACCTTAACATAGGCAAGGGACGTTATATCAACCAACAGCATTCTTTAGAAATGCCTGACATTCAGTTGGATAGGGTTATATATTGAAATAGATTGTGGGCATATTGGGGATGTTTTTCCTCTAGCATCTGGTAGTATCAAAGGCCAGGAGGAAGAGTGGGTCCAGAATTTAAAAGCTGCCTTTTGGATAAATATGTGGAAAGGATAGGAATTAAGTTATCAAAAGGCTAGAAGAATTTACTGAAAGTGAGAAGGGTGCTAAAAGCAATAAGCTATTTGGAATTTGATAGCACTCAACTTTAGGGCTTTGCAGAGCTAGTATTGTTAGCCAAATAAGGGTAAAGTGATCGTACAAAAGAGGACAATTCAAGAATGAGTCAAACATGAAAAGCAACCAGGCAATACCCTGATCTGTGAAAAGAAGCAGTATTTATAGTTTCTGAAAGTCTTCCCAGTGGCTCAGTGCTAAAGAATTGGCCTGCAGTGCTCGAGCTGCAGGAGATGCGGGTACGATCCCTGAGTGGGGAAGATCCCCTGGAGGAGTGCATGGCAACCCACTTCAGTATTCTTGCCTGGGAAACCCCATGGGTGGAGGAGCCTGGTGGGCTACAGTCCACAGAGTCACGAAGAGTCAGACACGACTGAAGAAACTGAGCACGCACACACGTATAGTATCTGAGAGGCAACCTGGAAGGAGACCCAAGGGAGCCTCCTCTACGAAGCCTTCTCTATATTTGGAAAAGAATAGTGACTGGTGATTTCTATGCCCTGTATCACTCAAAGTAAACTGCTAAACAGTCACCCCTAGAATCTCAATGCTCATGGAAAGACCTGTTGCACGTTGCTGGACAGCGGACCCTGATCAATCAAGGTCCTAGACCCCTTCCATCTTGTGACTCCACCCTCTTCTAGGCTTGCATTATGGTCCACTTCATTCAGCCAGTGGAAGAGAAAATAAAAGGGAAGATAGCACTTAGGAAGATTTTATGAAAGAGATCTCAAAGCCCTCGTGCTGCGGAACCCAGTGAGTGACATGACCATACTGAACTCCATGACTCCACCCAACTCCAGGTTGGGTAACTAAATCTGGCTGTGAACTGAGGAAAAGAGGAAGCAGGTGTCGTGAGCAATTAGTCTCAATTAGTACTCACAAGGGATACTATGTCATCACACTCGTTTGCTGAGGTATCTGCATGCCTATCTCCTAGAGCTGAAATTATAGTCTCTAGAACCAGGCAGGGAGAAGGCAATGGCAACCCACTCCAGTACTCTTGCCTGGAAAATCCCATGGACAGAGGAGCCTGGTAGGCTGCAGTCCATGAGGTTGCTAGGAGTCAGACACGACTGAGCGACTTCACTTTCACTTTTCACTTTCATGCATTGGAGAAGGAAATGGCAACCCACTCCAGTGTTCTTGCCTGGAGGATCCCAGGGACGGTGGAGCCTGGTGGGCTGCCGTCTCTGGGGTCGCAAAGAGTCAGACACGACTGAAGCGACTTAGCAGCAGCAGCAGCAGAATCAGGCAGAGCTGGATGTTGTTTAGTAGCTATAGCACCAGTGATGGCATAGAATTAATGCTTATTTGTAGTCAGGGGACATGGGCTGCCTGGTTCACAGAGCACAGTGGCCTGGAGATGCTAAGGCTGGTGATCTATGCATGAATATTGACAAGAAACACCCAGGTCTTTCTCCCTTCCTTAAGATGGCCTCTCTGTGAAGATATTTCCAGAGGGCAAAGGGACCACATGCCTACAGTGGGCAAGGGGCACTTAAGTCTGTTAATTCTTAATATGTCTTCACGCAAAAAGCTGTCCCAGGGACCCTATGTCTCTTAGGAAGTGCTTCATTGTGGGAAGGAGCTGTTGGGTTCCTGAATGACAAAGGATAGGGTAGAGGGTTTCTTGTGAACCCAAAGTCTGGGACTAAAAGTGGAAATAAAATATTTGTCAAGGAAACTTTACTGGTGGTCCAGTGGCTAAGACTCTGCACTCCCAATTCAGGGGGCCTGGGTTCAATCCCTGGCCAGGAAACTAGATCCCACATGCTATAACTAAGACCCAGTGCAGCCAGATAAACAAATGCATTAAAAAAAAAAAGTCTACTAAAAAATCTTTATCAAGGATAAATCAGACTTCCTTATTAACTGAGAAAGAAGCCAGAAGTGATAAGCGAATAGATAGGACTATATAATGTTATAAATTTATAGAATGTTATTCTGTCTCCATTTGGTTTCACACAAAGTAGTAACAGCCCCCATGTGACTGACAGAGGACTGGTATCTGGAATATATAAAGTAAATAACAATCCAATTAGAAGATGGACAAAGGACACGAAGAGAAGGTTCACCAAAGAGAATTTACAAATGGCAAATAAACAACTGAAAAGAACTTAACATTACTAGCTGTTAAGACTATGATATCATTACAAACCTTTTAAAACACTGAAAACAAACATTTGTGACAATACCAAATGAAGGAGAGAATTCAGAGAAACTGTATCTATTATTATACATTTGTGATGGGACTATGAAATGGGTCAGCCACTCTGGAAAATAGTTTTCCAGTTTTATAAAAATATACAACATAAACTTATAACACAGCCCAGCAATCATATTTTGGGGCATTTGGGAGGTTCATGACATTGTACAGGAGACAGGAATCAAGACCAACCCCAAGAAAAAGAAATGCAAAAAAGCAAAAGAGCTGTCTAAGGAGGCCTTACAAATAGCTGTGAAAAGAAAAGAAGTGAAAAGCATAGGAGAAAAGGAAAGATATACCCATTTGAATGTGGAGTTCCAAAGAATAGCAAGGAGAGATAAGAAAGCCTTCCTCAATGATCAGTGCAAAGAAATAGAGGAAAACAATAGAATGGGAAAGACTAGAGATCTCTTCAAGGAAATTAGAGATACCAAGGGAACATTTCATGCAAAGATGGGCGCAATAAAGGACAGAAATGGTAGGGACCTAACAGAAGCAGAAGATATTAAGAAGAGGTGGCAAGAATATACAAGAATATATAAAAAGGATCTTTGTGACCCAGATAATCATGATGGTGTGATCACTCATCTAGAACCATACATCCTGGAATGTGAAGTCAAGTGGGCCTTAGCAAGCATCATTACAAACAAAGCTAGTGGAGGTGATGGAATTCCAGTTGAGCTATTTCAAATCCTCAAAGATGATGCTGTGAAAGTGCTGCACTCAATATGCCAGCAAATTTGGAAAACTCAGCAGTGGCCACAGGACTGGAAAAGGTCAGGTTTCATTCCAATCCCAAAGAAAGGCAATGCCAAAGAATGCTCAAACTACCGCACAGTTGCACTCATCTCACATGCTAGTAAAGTGATGCTTAAACTTCTCCAAGCCAGGCTTCAGCAATATGTGAACCATGAGCTTCCAGATGTTCAACCTGGTTTTAGCAAACGCAGAGAAACCAGAGATCAAACTGCCAACATCTGCTGCATCATCAAAAAAGCAAAAGAGTTCCAGAAAAACATCTATTTCTGCTTTATTGACTATGCCAAAGCCTTTGACTGTGTGGATCACAATAAGCTGTGGAAAATTTTGAAGGAGATGGGAATACCAGACCACCTGACCTGCCTCTTGAGAAACCTGTATGCAGGTCAGGAAGCAACAGTTAGAACTGGACATGGAACAACAGACTGGTTCCAAATAGGAAAAGGAGTACGTCAAGGCTGTATATTGTCACCCTGCTTATTTAACTTCTATGCAGAGTACATCATGAGAAACGCTGGGCTGGAGGAAGCACAAGCTGGAATCAAGATTGCTGGGAGAAATATCAATAACTTCAGATATGCAGATGACACCACCCTTATGGCAGAAAGTGAAGAACAAAAGAGCCTCTTGATGAAAGTGAAAGAGGAGAGTGAAAACGTTGGCTTAAAGCTCAAATTCAGAAAATGAAGATCATGGCATCTGGTCCCATCACCTCATGGCAAATAGATGTGGAAACTGTGGCTGACTTTATTTTTCTGGGCTCCAAAATCACTGCAAATTGTGGTTGCAGCCATGAAATTAAAAGACGCTTACTCCTTGGAAGGAAAGTTATGACCAACCTAGACAGAATATTAAAAAGCAGAGACATTACTTTGCCAACAAAGGTCCATCTAGTCAAGGCTATGGTTTTCCCAGTGGTCATGTATGGATGTGAGAGTTGGACTGTAAAGAAAGCTGAGTGCCAAAGAATTGATGCTTTTGAACTGTGGTGTTGGAGAAGACTCTTGAGAGTCCCTTGGACTGCAAGGAGATCCATCCAGTCCATCCTAAAAGAGATCAGGCCTGGGTGTTCGTTGGAAGGACTGATGTTGAAGCTGAAACGCCAATACTTGGGCCACGTGATGCGAAGAGCTGACTCATTTGAAAAGACCCTGATGCTGGGAAAGATTGAGAGCAGGAGGAGAAGGGAATGACAGAGGATGTGATGGTTGGATGGCATCACTGACTCAATGGGTTTGGGTGGACTCCAGGAGTTGGTGATGGACAGGGACGCCTGGTGTGCTGTGGTGCCTGGGGTCGCAAAGAATCGGACACAACTGAGCGACTGAACTGAACTGAACTGTCCCAGAGAAGAGAAAATTTATGTCCACATCAATAACTTGTACACAAGTGTTCAAGACAGTTTTATCTGTACTAGTAAAAACAAAAAAAAGCCCCAAACCCCAACAATAGATGAATTATTAAACTGTGGTACATCCACACCATGGAATACTACTCAGCAATATACAGGGATGAACTGTTGGTACATACAACAACTTGGATGGATTGCAAGGGTATTGGGCTGACAGAAAAAAAGTCAGTCTCCTTTTGAGACATACCAAGTCACATACTGTACGATTCCATTTATACAGCATTGTTGAAATGACAAAAGTCTTGCCAAGGATTAGTGAGTGATAGTGGTGGGAGGAGGAGTGGGTACAGAGTGAGACCACAAAAGGACAGCACTAAGGAGATCTCTGTGATGATCAAAGAATTCTGTGTCTTGATCGTGGTGGTGGTTACATGAGTCTCTGTATGCGATAAACTGGCCATAGGCCGACATTACAGACGTGGTCCAATGTCAGCTGGTTTCCTTGGTGGCTCAGCCGTAAAGAATTCACCTGCCAATGCAGGAGTTGCGGTTTGATCCCTGGGTTGGGAAGATCCCCTGGAGCCGGAAATGGCAAAGCATGCCAGTACTCTTGCCTGAGAAATCCCATGGACAGAGTAGCCTGGCGGGCTCCTGGGGTTGCAAAAGAGTAGTACATGACTTAGCAACTAAACAACAACAAACCAGTGTCAATATCTTGGTTTGGCTATTGTACTATAGATAAATAAAATGGAAAATAAATAATACATAAAATTTGGGGACACTGAGTACAGGTCAGGAAGCAACAGTTAGAACTGGACATGGAACAACAGACCGGTTCCAAATAGGAAATTCATATTCAAAAGCAGAGACATTACTTTGCTGACTAAGGTCCGTCTAGTCAAGGCTATGGTTTTTCCTGTGGTCATGTATGGATGCAAGAGTTGGACTGTGAAGAAGGCTGAGTGCCGAAGAATTGATGCTTTTGAACTGTGGCATTGGAGAAGACTCTTGAGAGTCCCTGGGACTGCAAGGAGATCCAACCAGTCCATTCTGAAGGAGATCAGCCCTGGGATTTCTTTGGAAGGAATGATGCTCAAGCTGAAACTCCAGTACTTTGGCCACCTCATGCAAAGAGTTGACTCATTGGAAAAGACTTTGATGCTGGGAGGGATTGGGGGCAGGAGGAGAAGGGGACGAAAGAGGATGAGATGGCTGGATGGCATCATGGACTCGAAGGACATGAGTCTGAGTGAACTCCGGGAGATGGTGATGGACTGGGAGGCCTGGCGTGCTGCGATTCATGGGGTTGCAAAGAGTCAGACACGACTGAGCGACTGAACTGAACTGAACTGAACTGAGTACAGAGTATACAGGGCTTTTTTGTACTATCTTTGCAACTTCCTGTGAATCTATACTTATCTTGAAATAAAAACTGAAAACAAAATTTGGATTGTACTGTTTGTAAAATTAGTATTTCTAATTTAAAAATAGTCCTCATTGTAAAACTTTGAAAAATACTTAAATATCGAGGAAAAGCCTCCCATATTATCTTACCCTTTGATCAACTACAAGCCCACAAACTAGAAGTAACTGCTAATTAATAGTTTGGTGTGCATTTTTCCAGGTATTTTGTTTGGTATATCCTTACACATATACATGCTGTTTCCCTTGTGACTCAGACGGTAAGGAATCTGCCTGCAATGCAGGAGACCCAGGTTCCATCCCTGGGTCAGGAAGATCCCCTGGAGAAGGGAATGGCAACCCACTCCAGTATTCCTGCCTGGAGAATCCCATGAACAGAGGAGACTGATGGGCTACAGTCCATGGGGTCACAAAGAATCGGACGTGACTTGGTGACTAATACTTAATACTTATACACATACATATATGTGAACTCTGTTTTTTCCTCAAATGGAATCGCTATGCTGCTTCTTCTCAAGCTTGCTTTAGTGGTACTCTAAAGAGGTGGTTTAAAATTAAATGGGCCGTCCTCCCTTGCGTTACTGAAGCATAAGGATTTGAACCCAGCTGCCTGATTCCTTCTCTTGAGGAATTCTCTTGAGATCTGGAGCTGCATCATCAAGGGGCACCCCCTTTCTTCAGGAATGTGGTTCCCTGGCCCACCTGTAGGCTTGGCAGTTCTTGCTGATGGGACACTGATATATCTGCTCTAGTTTGAACCCACTTGGGCACCTGAGGCTAGGGTTAGGTTTCCCTGCATTTAGAAGAACAGGCTGGATAAAAATGTTTGCATTTGTTTATTAAAAAACACATTGTGTGTTTGGGAGAATTTGGTCTAATAACTGCTTTTATTTTAACACATCACCAGACAGCATGTTTAAACAGAGAGGGCAAGCTGGCTTCTCCCATCCTTAGTTGCCAGAAGTAACAGTATGTGCATGCTCAGTCACTTCAGTCATGTCTGACTCTGTGCAATCCCATGGAGAGAGGAGCCTGCCGGGCTACAGTCTATGGGATTCTCCAGGCAAGAATACTGGAGTGGGTTGCCATGCCCTCCTCCAGGGAATCTTCCTGACCCAGGGATTGCACCCGCATCTCTTATATCTCCTGCACTGGCAGGCAGGTTCTTTACCACCAGTGCCACATTGACCAACATTCACCAAAAGATCCGCTGGTTAACGACAGTCCTAAGAAGCACGCACCCTGCTGGGTCTGGAGAATGACTGGCCCTCTCAGCTATTACCTCACTCTTTCTTTTTCCCATCACAGACCCATCCCCAACGCGATTCCACTTGAAATTTACATTGGACTAGCCTAGCTGTCTATGGGGTTGCACAGAGTCGGACACGACTGAAGCCACTTAGCAGCAGCAGCCTAGCTGTCAAGGGATGGAACCTTCCCAAGGAGGACTCTGGGGCAAAACTCTAAAACAAATCTACTGTAAACTCAGTTCTCTCAGTTGTAGGCATCACTGAATTTTAACTAGAGAAAGGAAAGGTTGGCAAAAATCATCTTGGCTGAAATTCACAGATCAGGGATCATTGGGGAGAGATCATTTGGAGAAAAATTCCCATATGATTTTTTGAAAAACATTTGCCAACAGGAGACACAGACCTTAGAAAGGCTGAGAAACACTGACTGGGACCTGTGCCCATGGTTTGCTCAGAAACTTGTATCTCAAGGCGGTCATGGACTCCTCTGAGGTCACAAAGCTGGTGAACAGCCTGCCCCAGCCTTGAACCCAGATTACCCTGGAGTAGGACAGAGTGAGTACAGTCCAGCTGGAGGAATGGCTACACGTATTTGTTCATCAGATACTTACAGTAAGCAGAGTGCCAGGCCCTGGGCCAGGCTCTGGGCACACAGAGATGAAGGACAGACAAGCCTGCCCGAGGGATGCCCCGGGCAGGTAGGGAGCATGAACGCACACGTATGTATGCAGTCTGGCCAGCAGGGTGCTGGGGGTGGGGAGGAACTTCTTGAGTGAGGTGCAGCCTGAGCTTTTGTAAAGAAGGGCATCCAGGCAGAGACACTGGGGTGAGAAGCAGCATGCCTGGGTGCCTTGCTAAGGACAAGGCACCAGTGTTCCCAAGCGGCAAGGGGACACTGGGCCTGTCCTCACAGGAAGCCAGAGAGTGAGGCTCTATTAGTTTACTGGGCTGCATAACGAAACACCACAGACTGATAAGACTGGGTGCCTTAAACAGTAGAAACATACTCTCTCACGACTCTGGAGGGGAAACTCGGAGACCAAGGTGTCAGCAGGGTCACTCACCCTGCAGCAAGGCTTGCAAACAGATGCCTGCCTTGTCCCTGCATTCTCACATGCCTTTTCCTTGGTGCACACACCTCCCTGGGCCTCTGATGCTTAATCTCCTCTTCTCATAAGGACACCAGTCAGATTGGATTATGGGCTTCCCAGGTGGAACAGTGGTAAAGAACTTGTCTGCCGATATAGGAGACATGGGTTTGATCCCTGGGCCAAGAAGATCCCCTGGAGGAGGAAATGGCAACCCACTTCAGTATTCTTGCCTGGGAAATGCCGTGGACAGAGGACCCTGGCAGGCTACAGTTCATGGGGTCGCAAAGAGTCAGATACAACTGAGTGACTAAACCGTTCTCGGCCCCATTTCATCTATAACTTAATCATCTCTTTAAAGGCCTGTCTTTAAGCAGTCACATTCTGCCATACTTCACTGTATGGGGCTTCAATATATCCATTTTGAGAAGAAAGAGCCCAGTCTCTAACAAGGGCTTTTGTGTCATTTCAAGGAGCAGGGACTTGGGCTACACAGATGTTCACCAAGACAGGGACACGCTCAGGTTTGCGTTTCTGAAAGAGCCTCATGTCTGCAGCTGGACGGTGGCCACGGCAGGGAATGCAGTCAGGAAGCAGCAGAGTGGACCAAGCTTTCTCTTCCTGACTTGATCCTTCTTCAGCTCTTCTTCCACCAACAGCCCTTGTGGTTACACCACTTTCACTCTGTTTGGTCCCAAGCGGCCCAGTTCAGTTCAGTTGCTCAGTCGTGTCCGACTCTTTGCAACCCCATGGACTGCAGCATGCCACACTTCCCTGGCCATCACCAACTCCCGGAGCTTACTCAAACTCATGTCCTTGCGTCAGTGATGCCATCTAACCATCTCATCCTCTGTCGTCCCCTTCTCCTCCCACCTTCAATCTTTCCCAGCATCAGGGTCTTTTCAAATCTTCTCTTTGCATCTGGCGGCCAAAGTATTGGAGTTCAAATTCAGTATCAGTCCTTCCAATGAATATTCAGGACTGATCTCCTTTAGGATGGACTGGTTGGATCTCCTTGCAGTCCAAGGGACTCTCAAGAGTCTTCTCCAACACCACAGTTCAAAAGCATCAATTCTTCGGTGCTCAGCTTTCTTTAGAGTTCAACTCTCACATCCATACAAGACTACTGGAAAAACCATGGCTTTGACTAGATGGACCTCTGTTGGCAAAGTAATGTCTCTGCTTTTAAATATGCTGTCTAGGTTGGGCATAGCTTTTCTTTCAAGGAGTAAGTATCTTTTAATTTCATGGCTGCAACCACCATCTGCAGTGATTTTGGAGTCCCCAGAAATAAGATCTCTGTTTCCATTGTTTCCCCATCTATTTCCCATGAAGTGATGGGACCAGATGCCATGACCTTAAATTTTCTGAACGCTGAGTTTTAAGCCAACTTTTTCCACTCTCCTCTTTCCCTTTCATCAAGAGGCTTTTTAGTTCTTTGCTTTCTGCCATAAGTGTGGTATCATCTGCATATCTGAAGTTATTGATATTTCTCCTGGCAATCTTGATTCCAGCTTGGGCTTCATCCAGCCCAGCATTTTGCATAATGTACTCTGCATATAAGTCAAATAAGCAGGGTGACAATATACAGCCTTGACGTACTCCGTTCCCGATTTGGAACCCAGTCTGTTGTTCCATGTCCAGCTGGGCCAAGCAGCCCAGCCAAGGGCGAAATGGTTCTGGTGCAGAGAGGCCTTTCCTGGGTGTCCACTGCCATCCACTGGGTGACTGCTGGGCCCCTTCTGCCATCATCAAAGACAGCAACACCTTCCCAGCGGGGCTGCAGAGAGGGTCAGAGGCAAACAGAGGCCAGAACACCTGTCAGGCCACTCAGTGCATGTCCAGGGCCAAAAGATGGGCCGAGGTTCTTGGAGGCCAGGGGCTGAGTGGAACAGAGTTGCAGCCCAGGGCTGCTGCTTAGACACTGTCCACCAGACCAGGGGTTTAACTTTGGGCTCATGGATTTAGGGGCTTAATGAATTCAGACAGGGGAGAGATTCAGTTATGTGTATTAACATCTAACAGAAACTTAGAACTTCTTTAAACAAAATATTGAGCTTCCCTTGTGGCTCAAATGGTAAAGAATCTGCCTGCAATGCAGGAGACCTAGGTTCGATCCCTGGGTCAGGAAGATTCCCTGGAAAATCTTGGAAATGGCAACCTACTCCAGTTTCTTGCCTGGAGAATTCCATGAATTATATTAGATGTATGGTTATCAGACCCACTGCGAGATCTAGTCAGTCAGTGTGCAAATAAACAGGTTTATTGCTATAGCACAGCTTTATTCTTTTGATAATTGAATATCTGATAATTTATTTTAATATAATTTTTAAATATTATGTATTTTAATTTTAGGTAGGTTCACAGTATTCTGTGCAAAGGTCTGCTGGTTTCACCAGATAACCAACAGAGTTGTTGTTGTTCAGTTGCATTGGTGTTTAGAGGTGTCATACACAGACATTTCAGACTGCCAACCACCCTCAGTCGTATCCAACTCTTTTTCGACCCCATGGACTGTAGCCCGCCAGGCTTCTTTGTCCATGGGATTCTCCAGGCAAGAATACTGGAGTGGGTTGCCATTTCCTTCTCTAAGGGATTTTCCCAATCCAGGGATTGAACCTGAGCCTTCTACATTGTAGGAGGATTCTTTACCACTGAGCCACCAGGGAAACCCTCTGCCAATAGAATCCATGGCGCAAAACACATTATAAACCAAGGCCACAGATTCGATGAAGCAGAATCCAAAGAGAGGAAACCAAATGCGCATTTTACCCTCTAATAATTAGGCGTTCGGGAGCCAGGACTTCAGAGAATTAAAGCAGCTCCTGAGCAACTAGCAAGTTCAGAGCCTCCAAACAAAACACAGATCAAGATGAGAAAGATATCTGGGTTCCCCTGATGACAACTGATCTGAGTTCTTTATTATCCTTTTGCACACAAACCACAAATCTGAAAATGGAGAGACCTTTTGTGAAACACTGATCATCATCAGGTCGCCTCTGCCTTCGGCCGTGGATGTGTTTATCTAAAACCTGCCAGTGTGCGCCAAACGGGGTGAGGGGCTTTACTAAACTCACGCCAGTCAGTGAGTGTTCATTTTGTGCTTCAAGCGGACCAGAGGCTTCTGTTGTGTATGGTAACACCGCAGGGTGTGGTGGCCTGGGGACCCTATCGCCACCCGGAGAGAGGACAGGAGCAAGATGGTGACGGCTTCTGCAGTTGCCAACCACCCTCTGAAACGTCTGTGTATGACACGTCCAGTTGCCAGTGCACAGGACGTGCAAACCAAACCCAGGAGGAACCATCTGTGAAAATATCAAAATGCCCAGTGTTCCATGAGCTGGTGCCCCATGCTGCTGGACTAGGCATGAAGTTGGTGGGCATCTTGCCACATTCCTTTCCCAGAGAAACCAGGTAAATGGAATCCTTGAACAGGGTGCTCTTCTTCCTAGCCACTCCTTCCTAATTCCGGGCTTTCTACTTTTGAGATGTTGTCTGTGTTCATCGCACTTGAACCTACAGCCGTCAGCCCCTTTAATAGGGGTGTCTATAAAGAGCTGCCCTAAAATATGCTTTTCCAGTGCACTTAATGTCTTTCCAATTAAATCCAGATGTGAAAAGCTGAAGGATCAGTTCTCAGGACCAAACAAGATGACATAAATCTTGCAGCTGACAGAGATCCCACTGAGCTCGGTTGGAGAAACTCACAGAGAACTTGTTTGGGGCCAGAAAATCGGCTGGGTATAAAGACAGATGTGTACACTCTGATGCACAAAAATAAGTTAAGAGAGAGAAAATGCTCTTCTAACCCAGAGCCTCCAAATTGGGCTGGAAGCATGGAGCAGGTTGGTTGGACTCCCCTTCCACCCTCTGCTACATCAAAGGAGGTGATTGAAAAGGCTTTACTAGAAAACAGACCCGACCCAGCAATGCTTCCTGGTCTCCTTAATTGCTCTTCTCGGGGAGAGGAAGGTGGGCACTCCTGACAGACCTTCGCTGGAAGAGAACAAGGGCTGTTTGTGCAGCTGAGGGCTTGGCTTTATTTTTTTAATTATCGGGTTTTGTACACTTTCCAGAAAGTTCCTTTTAAAAATAGTATATTCTTCCTCCTCTGCTCCAGATGCTAGGAAGTACAGGTTCAACCCAAACCGTGTCTATTTCAAAGGGACACAAAAACCCAGGGCTGGAGTTCAAGGAGTTTAGTGGCAAGCTGCCCAAGGACTAGAGGCTTGGGTTTTCTCTTACCCTCCCGGTAATTTGGTTTTAAAGCTTGGAAAACAAATTCCCCTTGGAGGATGGGCTGCTGCAGGATGCAGTGTGGAGAAAGGCTGGGCTAGTGGTAGAAACCAGGAGCCGGGGGCAGGGAACGTGCCCAGGCCAGAGTCCAGGCAGCCATACTGATGGACAGGTGCACGGTGGACGCACAGCTCCCTGCTCATCCAGGAGGCTGGCTGTCTGGGCTTCAGGATCACAGGACGCCGTGTGGGCTTTCTCCCTCAGGAACGCCCCCTCCCCAAGTATCCCTTGCTTCTCCTCTCACCCTTCTCTTGCCCCATCGTGACAGCAGCTCTGTGACTGAGGACGGAGGGGCTGACACTTGCTCACCCCACCCTGGCAGGGCGGTGAGGAGCCTCTGGCCCCCTCCACGGAGCCTTTTGGCTTTTTCCTGCCATGCCTCCCACAGAAAGCCCTGATGAGAGTGCATTTCATTGACAATTTTATGACCCTGACCATTTCCCCCTGTAACCATATCTTTAAAATGACTCGTTGTCTTCAGGTGGGTGAGACTGTGCCCTTCTTTCTACTTCCTGCTGCCAAAGACGTCTCTGCCCAAAACAATGGGACTAAAGTCTTAGAAAGTGAGTTCTGGATCACAGAGCTATGACCACTTTTATTTTCCATCTTCAGATAAAAGCCAAAACATGTTTTTTAAATTTATGTTTGACATCTTTTCGTTGGGTATTACTTTTCAGAGTGAATTCGAAGTGTTGTAAAGATGTCTTCAAAGACAGACAACTTCAACTGGGAAGAAACGAATGCCAATTACAGTGCATCCCACATGCTAATTTATAGCACCGTAAAGGTACAGTTCAAAGCTCGAATGAGCCAGAAGGAAGCTGGTGGATTGATGGTTTGCAGTAAGAAAGGTTCAGAAACAATAAAATGTAACCAGGATTTTAGCTTGGAAATGAGCTAAAGGGTCCATTTGTTCCAAGTTACTGAGTTTTTAATTTAGATCTGCTGTTAAAACCTAATGCATTTTGTGTCTGTGGTTAGTAAATGACTCAAACCCAGTGTCTTTAAGGAAACATTGCAAAAGAACAGGAATAATTCTTAGATAAGACTCGAAACTGCAGATTCCTTAGCAAAAATGTAAGCTTGACATCTCACCTTTAAAATGATGTGATTACAAAACACAAAAGTTAAAAAAAAAGACACACCTGTGATTTTTTTCTCTTAGAGGTTAACAATTATTGTAAAAGAGAAAGCTTATTTCCATAGAGGCACAAATTCACCTTTAACAGCATATAACAGTGTACATTCATGAACACTTACTGGCAGTTATTTTCCCCAAATATTTGAACCTGAACAAGAATGCAAAAGCTATCATTCGCTGAATAAATACATGTATAAACATGTACTCCCATTTCTGTGCTCAGTATTCATGTCACTTTACTCTGCATCTACACCTAAGACGGAAATATGTTCAAGAAACATATTCTTTAGATTAAGAGTGCTATCTGGGAAAAACTGAGAGGCACTTCGCTACCCAAACTAAGATGATGAAAACTGGCACAGAGGCTTGTCATAGCCTGAGTGTTTTGAGGCCAGAGCAGGTAAACTAGTTTGAAAGTGGATAGCTCTTCTTAGAAATCGGAAGGAGAGAGGTTTTTTTGTTTGTTTTCTAGTAGGGAATGAATTCTTAGGATAGGTCAATTTTATTTTTCATTTTATACTAAAGAGAAATATAAACTCTGCTTTGGTAACACAACATCTCTTTCTAAAAGACACAAAGATATTGATTAGGCATGTCTTTTTTTTTTTCTTTTTAAAGTCAAATGTCCTAGGTGTGAGTCAGAGCAGCTGGGCCACTCTCCCGATTGAGGTGCCCGTCTCCCAAACAAATGACTTTCCCCAGTGACCACTCTGCTTCAGAGGGCAGAGCTTAGTGCCTTCAGTTGGGGCATATCTGCACGGCCAGAAAACAAAGGGGCACTTCCACTGAATGTATCTTCCTTTCACTCAAGACCATCTGATTCTAAATATGCTCCTTAGGAGGGGAAAAAGCGACCCAGAATATTAGACTATTTAAAAATGGGTTATCCATAATAAATTCTCTATAAAAGGGAGGTCATTACATTTGTTTCTCAGTAGAGCAAACTGTGAAACAGGCATCCTGTTTGCCCGTCCAAACGAGCAGCTACGAATTCTGCACTTTACGCTGTATGTTCGTTCTTCAAATGCCACACATTTATAAAGTTGTGTTTTACTACACAGGCCGAGACAGTGAACAGTAACTGGGATATTATACCCACTGGACACATTCAGGATTCACAGGACCCTGAAGAATACGATTTCACCTTGGATTGTCTGTTTGCCCATTTCATTTGTAGATATGACCTAATTAAAAAAAAATGTTAAGTGGATCTACTTTCAACTCACATATTTACCTATGCTTTTGTCTTTAACCCATTTTGCCCGTCTCTCTCTGCTCTTACCCCTTCCTGTGAACTGCCAATCTGTTTACCTATGAGTCTGGGTTTTTGTTTGTTTGTTTTTTAATTCCACACACAAATGAGATCATGCGGAATTCGACTTTCACTTAACAAAATGCCCCCAAGATCCATCCATGTTGTCACCAATGGCAGGTTCTCCTTTGCATGGCTGAATAGGATTCTTCTCTCTCTCTCTGTTTATATGTATATATATGCGTTTCTCTGTGGTTCAGACACTAAAGACTCTGCCTACAGTGCAGGAGACCCGGGTTCAATCCCTAGGTGGGGAAGATCCCTTGGAGAAGAAAATGTCTACCCACTCCAATATTCTTGCCTGGAGAATCCCCATGGACAGAAGAGCCTGGTGGGCTACAGTCCATGGGATCGCAAAGATTTGGACATGACTGAGCAACTAATACACACACACAGACACATACACACACGTCGCATTTTCTCTATTTGTCAATGGACACAGGTTGTTTCCATGGTTTGGCTATTGTAAATCATGCTGCAGTGAACATACATGGGAGTGCATGTGTCTTTTCTGATTTTGTTTTCTTTGGATAAATACCCAGGAGTAAATTTTCTGGATCATATGGGCTGCTGTCTATGGGGTCGCACAGAGTCAGACACGACTGACGCGACTTAGCAGCAGCAGCAGCAGCAGCAGCATGGCAGTTCTACTTTAATTTTTTGAGAAGCCTCCACATTGTTTTCCACAGTGGTTGCACCAGTTTACATTCCCTTCCACAGTACACAAGGATTCCCTTTTCTCCTTATACTCCTTATGCTTTCTGTGTGTGCTTCTGGAGAATGTGACCATAGAAATGAATTTAAAAGACTTCTTCATGTGACGTTTGTTGGCACCTGTATTGAGGAATATTATTCTAAACCCTAATGCAGTGGTGGCAACAGAGAAGGAAAATGAAGATCAAGACACACAGGAATGGGGCCTTGAGGCCTGTTTCCCAATAGTACCATATACTCATCCACTCTCTTCTTCAACATAACAAAAGTAATAATACTCCACAACAAAAAATTCAAATTCAAAAATGTCAATTTAGACAGGATTTGCCCCCTCTAACACATACTGAACATAAATAGCTATCTATGTTTAAAAGTTTTAATTTCTATACTAAAATGTGAAATAATACTTTGAAAGTTATTCCAAATCTAAATAATATGACTGTTATATAGACTTCGTAGTAGTGTTAGTCGCTCAGTTGTGTCGGACTCTTTGTGACCCCACAGACTGTAGCCCACCAGGCTATTCTGTCCATAGGATTCTTTAGACAAGAATACTCAGTGGGTTGCCATTCACTCCCTTCTCTGTTCTTTGGGCTTCCCTGGTAGCTTAGTTGGTAAAGAATCCACCTGCAATGCAGGAGACCCTGGTTCAATTCCTGGGGTGGGAAGATATGCTGGAGAAGGTATAGGCTACCCACTCCAGTATCCTTGGGCTTCCCTTGTGGCTCAGCTGGTAAAGAATCCGCCTGCACTGTGGGAGACCTGGGTTTGATCCCTGGGATGGGAAGATCTCCTGGAGAAGGGACTGGCTACCCACTGCAGTACTCTGGCCTGGAGAATTCCATGGGTAGAGGAGCTGACAGGCTATGGTCCATGGGGTGGCAAAGAGCTGGACACGACTGAGCAACTTTGACTTACACATAAACAGAAGAACAGAAAGGTGAAGTGAAAGCCACTCTTCTCCAGGGGATCTTCCCAACCCAGGGATCAAACCCAGGTCTCCCACAGTGCGGGCAGATTCTTTACCATCTGAGCCAACAGGGAAGCCCTATGAGCTACAGGGAAGTCCCAATGTATAGCCTTTAAATTGTTATAAATGAAATTAAGTCATTTATTGAAAGATATTACAAAGTAATATGACATGGTCAGTGTAATAGTGGTGGGTATGAAATTCAGGGCCTTTACTTCCAGTGTCTGATGTCATTAAAAAATAATAATAGTCCATGATGAAATCTTACATTTGAATGGCATTTGCCATTTAACTATTTTTAAAGAGAGAAGATAAGAGACCAGGGAAAGACTAATGAGGACGTTCATTCAAAAGCAACTCAGTATCATCTCAGCTTGGTTGTAGAAGTTCTAGATGGATGGCCTGTAGGCACATGCCCACAGAAGACTGCTTCGGTGACTTTACAATAAGGCTGACAGTGAGACTGTGCTCCCTAGGGAACAATGACAGCAATGAGTGCTGTGGATGCATAGGTCGATCATTGTTGGCGCTGGTGGGTGGGTGCCTGTGAAGCAGGCAGAATACTTTGGTGGAGAGGACAGTTCCCCCAAGGCTAGAAGGGGAGTGGTTTGGGCAGTTCTTCCAAGCCAGCTTAGGCTTAAAGATAGGATTCAGCCTCGAGCAGAGATGGAAATACTTAGCCAGGTCATCCTATTCAGTGTTCGTAGCATGACACTGGAATTCTCCCATGCGCAAACCCACCAAACACATGCCTTGCTGCAGGCAGAAGGGCCATCTGGATCCCATCTCTCTGTACCAAGGTGCAGGTCTGGGAGCCTCCTGCCTGCTCCGCTTAGGCTGGGGCTGGGACTCACTGCCACCTAATGGCAGGGACATTCCTCCTGAAAAGGTTCAGAAAGGAGAGGCCTTGAGGATTTGGAGAATTTAAGATCTTTGGCGTCGGGTCAAAATCCTCTCTTGAGCTGTGTGGCCAAGGTGGAAGGTCCAGAGTTTGGACCACCAGTCAAAGGCCAACATGCCCAGAAGGCTCACATCAGCCACAGCAGACTCTGAGGTCTCTGATCAGATCTCCCTTGACCTGGGAAGGGTGTGGGAAACATTCCTGATGAGCTCTGTGTGCATACTAAGTCGCTTCAGTCTTGTCCAACTCTTTGCAATCCCATGGACTGTAGCCCACCAGGCTCCTCTGTTCATGGGATTTTCCAGGCAAGGATACTAGAGTGGGTTGGCATTTCCTCCTTCAGGAGATCTTCGTGACCCAGGGATTGAACTCATGTCTCTTAAGTCTCCCGAATTGGCAGGCAGGTTCTTTACCACCAGTGTCACCTGAGAAACCCACTGGGCTCTGAGGCGACCACAAATCAGGGCAAGAATGGAAAAGGGTCGTCACAGCCCCCAGAGACAGGCTAAGCACTGCTCCAAGACTTTGCTTGGGCTACTTTCTCTGCCTAGAGGGCCCTTCCCCACCTGCCTCCCCATGAACAACCACTACTCATTACATATTAAAGATTCAGCAAAACCATCATTTCCGCCCTAAAACACTCCCCACATTCCCTAAGGATGAGCTGTTCCTGCTTTTTGTATTCCAGAATGTTTTGCCCATGTATCCATTACAGACTTTATCACACCCATGATATGCAAGGCTACACATCTCTGTACCCACCAGGCCACCAGCTACTGAAGGTCAAGAGGTGTGTTGTACTTATCTCTGAAAATGAAAAGTGTCTGTCTCTCAGTCCTGTCTGACTCTTTGCGACCTCATGTACTGTAGCTTCTGTTCATGGAATTCTCCAGATGAGAATACTGGAGTAGGTTGCCATGCCCTTTTCCAGGGGCTCTTCCTGACCCAGGGATTAAACCCGGGTCTCCCGCATTGCAGGCAGATTCTTTACTGTCTGAGCCACCAGGGAAGCCCATTTATCTCTCTAGTCCTAACACAAAACACGAAATATAGTGGATGTTCAATAAATACTGGATGCATAGACAGATGAGAAACTGAGGCTTGGTATCTGAAGGTGTCAGCCAAATCAAAGTTCACTGGCTTTTTAATTTTTAAACTTTTTATTTTGTGCTGAGGTATATTTGATAAACAATGTTGTGATAGTTTCAGGAAAACAGTGAAGGAA
Source organism: Ovis aries (assembly GCF_016772045.2). NCBI lineage: Eukaryota > Metazoa > Chordata > Mammalia > Artiodactyla > Bovidae > Ovis > Ovis aries. Next base: position 49,759,523 of record NC_056062.1, read on the forward strand.
TTCTGCCGTACATATACTGTATCCATTCTCCCCTGAACTCCCCTCCTATCTAGGCTACCACGTAACATATTTCCATGGGCAATACAGTAGTTTCTTGTTGGTTATCCATTTTAAATATAGCAGTGGGTACCTATCCATCCCAAACTCCCCAACTATCCCTTCCCACCTTCCTTCCCTGCATCATGGAAGTCTGTGAGTCTGTTTCTGTTTTGTAAGTAAGTTCATTTGTATTATTTCACTTTAGATTCCCCCTTTAAGGGATGTCATACTATATTTCTCCTTCTCTGTCTGATTTAACTTTACTCCAAATGACACTCTCTAGGTTCATCCATGTTGCTACAAATGACCTTATTTCATTCTTTTTTAATGGCTGAGTAATATTCCATTGACCATATGCACTGCATCTTCTTTATCTATTCCTTTTGTTGATGAACATTTAGGTTGCTTCCACGTCTTGGCTACAGTAAACAGTGCTGCAATGAACATTGGGGGTGCATGTATCTTTTGGGGCCGTGTTTTTCTCTGGATATATGCCCAGGAGAGGGATTGCAGGGTCATATGGTAGTTCTATTTTTAGTTTTTTAAGGACTCTTCAGACTGTTCTCCATAGTGGCTGTACCAATTTACATTTCCACCAACAGTGTAAGAGGGTTCCCTTCTCTCCACACTCTCTCCAGCATTTATGGTTTGTGGATTTTTTGATGATGGCCATCCTGGCTGGTGTGAGGTGATATCTCACAGTTGTTTTGATTTACATTTCTCTAATAATTAGCAATGTTTAACACCCATTCATGTGTCTATTGGCCATTTGTATACTTCTTTGGTGAAATATCGATTTAGGTCTTCTGCTCAATTTTTGAGTGGGTTGTTTTTATGCTATTAAGTATCATAAATTATTTGTAAATTTTGGAGACTAATCCCTCATCTCTCACATCATTTACAAATATTTTCTCCCACTCTGTGGGTTGTCTTTTTGTTTTGTTTATTGTTTCCTTTGCTGTGTGAAAGCTTTTTAGTTTAAGTAGGTTCCCTTTGTTTATTTTTGTTTTTATTTCCATTATTCTGGGAGACAGATCAAAAAAGATATTGCTGCAATTTATGTCAGAGAGTGTTCTGCCTATGTTTTCTACGAATTATATGGTGTCCAGTCTCATATTTAGGTCTTTAATCCATTTGGAACTTATTTTTGTGTATGGAGTTAAAGAATGATCTAGTTTCATTTTTTTTTACATGCAGCTGTCCAGTTTCTCCAGCAGCATTTGTTGAAAAGACTGTCTTTCCAACATTGTGTAGACTTGCCTTTTTTGTCATAGATTAACTGACTATAGTCACATGGGCTTATTTCTGGGTTTTCTATCCTGTTTCATTGATCTAAATTTCTATTTTTTTTGTGCCAGAACTATACTGTTTTGATGACGGTAGCCTTGCAGTATAGTTTGAAGTCAGGGAGCCTGATTCCTCCAGCTCTGTTTTTCTTTCTCAAGATTGCTTTGGCTCTTCAGGGTCTTTTGTGTCTCCAAACAAATTTTGAGACTTTTAAAATTCTAGTTCTGTGAAAAATTTCACTGGCTATTTTTAGAGTCTAAGAAGATGGGTCTAGTGTTGAGGTCCAAGTGAAAAATGAAGCCAGGTACTGGCACAAACTAACTGTCAAGATGTACTCTCTCAGGCTTAGCAATAAAAAAAAATTCATATAATATTCAGCTCTGGGAGCAGATGTACTTCAGTCTTGCTGCCACTGAGCATTGTTGAATTAAAAGTTAATCTTATAAAGCAGTTATCCTCCAATTTAAAAAATTCTTTCTAAGGTTAAGCAAGGCATAATTACTGCATGGGATTAAGCATAAAAAATAAGATTATTATAAAGCAATTATCCTTCAATTAAAAATAAATAAAATTTTTAAAAAAGATTAAGCATATTATATTTAAAATACACAGCATGGTCTGCATGGTCTACTTAGATCCCAGTTGGTGGTATAGAGGACTTTAAACAAGATCTGTTTAAGATAGGTGAGGCTAAATGAATCCAGGCTAAGAAAGGGAAACTCTCAGCTTGCATTACACAGAGAAAGAATAACTGAAATCCGCCCAGAGTTATCAATCATTCATTCAGGCAGCTATTTTCTGAACACCTCCTAAGTGCATGGCATTGTCTCTGCTTCAAGGAAGGGGTAGAGAAATAGGCAAAGAGCCCATGAAAGGAAGAACTCATTATGTGGTCTGAGAGCAGCAGGCACTCCTCGAGGCAGGAAGGGGAGGGGCAGGGGGCACAGAGCTGGAGGTCTTGGCGAGGTTCCATTCCATTTCATCTTACCAGATAATTATTCTCTTCCTATTACTCATATGCAGGTCACCTGGGCTGGTACAATTCTATATTTTTATAGCCACTGACATTTTCTCTAGGTCAACGTTTACATTTTTTTAAATATGGAAAATTTATACACAAACACATTTGGGGATCCAATTAAAAATGGAAACAGCACAAGGGCTGCTGAATTCAAATTTGAAGAGTATCACGGAGACCTTTTATTTTATAGTGAATCACACAAAGTGTATTATTACATAACCACATTTAGCAAGTGAAACCAATATCCTTTTTTTTTTTTTTTCAAAATCTCTGATGCACTAATTTAATAAATGCATTGCTACTTGCACTTGCTAATGACATTCTTTTAGCCCTGACATCTTTCTTTAATTTGCCCTGGGCCCTCTTTGAAATGCTATGAGTTTTCCTCAAGGGCATGTTATATCCATTAATTAAGATTTTTTTCATAATTCTCTCTGGCCTTTTTTTGCCAGAGAAAAGGACATGGAAAGGTACAAAAATGAGTTTGCCAGTGGAAAAAGGCAAGGATATTAGAGACCTAATCAAGCTTGAAATAAATACACAGAAACCTCAACAACCAAAAAAGCACTTTCCTTCTGATACTAGCATCTAATGCCAATCAATAACACAACAGACTGGAGGTTAGTGTCCAAGCATAGTCCCTTGGGGGCTGCTGGACCAACAAGCTTGTACCAGGTGCCTGGGGGCTCCAGGTAGCCCCCCAGCAGCCTCAGCTCTTACACATGTGGTTGGGTCTTCATCTCAAATGAACCATGCATGCCTAGGCTTCCTCTCATATTTCCATTTGTAATGTCATAAAGGAATTTCATTTTATACTTTCCAGACCAATGATTTGGTACAAAAATGATTTGCTGCCAAAATAAGAGGATGGGGGAGGAAAAGAATTCTCGCAGACACTTGTGAATCATCAAGGCAGTGGGCTGAGAGAAACTATGCAGTGACTTTCATCTTCTGGGTCCCAATGTCTCCAAGGCTTTGCTTACAATCTATCACAATCTATTCAATCTGGGCTTTAAATACCAGTCTTAGTTTTCTCTTTGATGTCATATTTGTATTCATTTGACTTTGCTTTCTACTGAAATGTCTTAGTTCAGGTGTTAATTTATATGATATCCACTAGGTTAGGCATGCTTTACAAAGTCCTGAATGACAGGTTAAGTTAACTGGTTAACATGGGCATTGACCAAGCAGAGCTGCCTACTGCCCTGGGCTGGGGCAGGGCCTTCAACATCCCATTTTCACTGGGTGTAATTCATTTTGGTAGCTGGGTCTTGGGGAGATGGAGTAGGGGGAATCTCAGAGAGGGGTCTGGGCAGCCCTGGGGTTGGCGGCAGGCACCCAGAACTTGAAACTGCAGCTATTACCAATGGGTATGGAAGTGTGTCCATATTTTAACGACCGGCATGAGTGCACTGGTGGTGCAGTGGTAAAGAATCTGCCTGCCAGTGCAGGAGACACAAGAGACATGTGTTCGATCCCTGGGTTGGGAAAATCCCCTGGAGCAGGAAACGGCAACCCACTCCAGTATTCTTGCCTGGAAAATTCCACGGACAGAAGAGCCTAGCGGACTAGAGTCCATGGGGTTGCAAAGAACCGGACATAACTGAGCACATCAGTGTGTTCAGTGTGAGTATACCAGTATCCATCTGAGGAATATCATCTCTATTAAGATCTACTTTAAAATTTCATTCCTTAATCTGATTTTTAAGTTTCCTTACCAGGAACCTCATGGAAGGAACTACTATTCAATTAAAATTCTCAGCTTTACTTCCATAAAATATGTGATTGGCTAAAAAGTTGGTTCGGGTTTTTTTCCCCATACGATGTTATGAAAAAACTCAAGCAAACTTTTTAGCCAACCCAATAAAACTGGCCCTAGAATGGACTTGGAATCTTGGTTTTCACAATTATGGTTTTCCTTATTAGACAGTTCAGCTTTATGATAAACTATTTGAATCTCATGGTTTCTACTCTAATCCCGATTCAATATTCTAAGATATTTAGGAATATTACTTTTACTCCTGCTCTCATTTTAGTGCACAAATACCTTTTTTACTTTATCAGTTTTTTTTTTTTTTTTTTTTTACTTAACCTTGTCTAGGAAGTTTATAGAAACAATAAAGAGAGAGAGAAAAAAGGGCCTGCAGTTTCATTAACAGTTGCCAGACATTCCTCCCAATACTTGTCAAGGAAAGCTCAAGGAAAATGGTTAAAAACTGAGAACAACAACAAAATACCAACAAAAACGTCACTATAGAATGCTCTTTAAAAAAAATTATTACTCACTTGAATACCATCTATGACTGTAATAAAAACATTGGCTCATCCTGAACCTCTTTAACAAAGATATAAGGAAGTTTCTATTGTTACATAACCTGATTTTTGTCATGTTGTATTCTCCAAAGGGGAAACCAGAATTTTATCCTGATATGTTCAAAACGAAAGTGGTGTAAACCAAGCTCTGAATACAGAGAAAGAACAGGAGGAAGTTGATGCTGTTCAGTGGGTGGATGGCACCGGAGAAGGGCAATAACACTTGACATTAATTATACATCTACCCACCCAGTCCGAGGCAGGGTATCTGCCAAGAAGTTCTTACATTCCTGTGGCCAGGAAACAGGGCCACACTAAAGTTTCATGGAAAACAACAGTGCATTATAAAACATTTTAATCACTCCAGCTCCCTGCAATGACTAAATAATCTAACAAAACTGTTCACTGAATGGAAGCCTACCTTTGTGAAAGTAATCAAATTTGGACTTCAAAAATTTTTTTTCTAAAAGAAGTTTCCTTTACTCATTTTTCTCTCATGACTAACAATTGCTGATTTAATGTTAAGTTGCCAAGGTTTTTATACTATAAAGATAGATGCAGAGATATAATTTACAAAAATAAAAAACAAAATCAAAGGGTGCTCTTACTTTGTGTATTGACACAGAAGAGAAGCAGAGCTGTTTCTCACCTAGCATGAAACAAATTAATTTCCAACAAACACAGAGAAGAGGAGCCATTTCTGATAGATTTTATCTTTTGTTGTTGTTTAGTAGTTAAGTTGTGTCCAACTCTTTTGCGACCCTATGGACAATAGCCTGCTAGGCTCCTCTGTCCATGTGAATTCCCAGGCAAGAATACTGGAGTGGGTTGCCATTTCCTTCTACAAGCCTTTATCATTATATTCCTACAAAAGAGGTAGAGTTTTAGAGAATATCTTTTCCGAACAGAAATTGGCAATTGCTAAATCCATTCTGAGAGCCTGCTGAATGTCCAGGCTTTTTTATAGGGACAATTTTATTTTAAACAGTAGTCATTTTAATGAGTAAACTATTCTATTAAAAGAATCTGAAATAAAATACCTATATAGCTATGTTGTTTACTATCAAATCAATAGTACTACAAGGGGAAAAAAGGCCTGTCTGCAGAACATTTTATTGAAGTAAAATAGCCAATAACAATTCTAAACTGACATCTGAAAGACTAGTCATTAGCTGGTGCCTCAGACAGTAAAGAATATGCCCGAAACGTGGGAGGCCTGGGTTCAATCTCTGGGTTGGGAAGAAGGAAATGAGAACCCACTCCAATATGCTTGCCTGGGAAACTCCATGGGCAGAGAAGGCTGGCGGCCTACAGTCCATGGGGTCGCAGAGTCGGGCACTTGAGCCACTAATACACACATCAATAGAGCCAACTTTAAAACAGTTGCAAGGCACTCTGGTTTCTGGGGGCTTCCCAGGTGGCGCTAGTGTTAAAGAATCTGCCTGCCAAAGCAGGAAACGCAAGAGTAGCAGTTTCCATCCCTGGGTTGGAAAGATTCCCTGGAGGATCAAGCGGCAACCCACTACACTATTTTTGCCTGGAGAATCTCATGGACAGAGGAGTCCATGGACTGGTAAGCTACAGTCCATGCGGCCACAAAGAGACACAACGGAGCACACATGCACACTGGTTTCCGGAGCTGCACCTTCTCCTGCAAGGAAGTGGGGCCCCCTTCCTGAAGTCTGATCTCTTGAAAATGATTCCCGCCACAGAGCCCGCCAAAGCGGCCCGAGCATGCGCAGAGCTCCCCACTGAAGTCAAAACCCACTCCCAACTCACGAAGCTCCGCCCACAGATGTGGCTGCATCCCACACAGGCTGCCACCCTCACAGCAACGCTGTTGTCACAACACCCCACGGAGCTGTTACTAAGGGGCCTGGTATGCGGCCGAATATACGCATTCAAGAAGTTCAAAACATATTTCAGGAATACTAGTCCTAGGCTCCACACCTCCGTGTGCTCAATGTGGCCACTGTGTCTGGGGGAGCAACTCCTCCGGGGCCTGGCTTCCCGGACTCTGGAGGCCTCGCGGTCCCCAGCCCCAGTCATGAATACACAATGGAGTTGAGAGGAATGCTGCCGGAGGAATCTAGGGCAGAGATGAATGGGCTCCTTCTCCTCCTGTTAGACCATTCATACAGGTCACCACATCTCACTTCACCCCGTCCTCTTCTCGGCAGTGGCTGCCAACCCCAGCTCCAGCTCCAGCCCGGTTTTGTATCCTTATCTTCTTAAGAGTCTCAGTGTCTTAACCTGAGGTACACGATGAGTTATGTGTCTGGCAAGCATTTGGTTCATCACCACCCCCCACCCACCCCTCAGACTGGGTGTTGTGGAGTGGCTATTTGTATATTGAACCAAAGAAGAACTTGAGGACAAGGGCATTGCTGTTGTTTTGATAAAGGTGGTTTGGAGAAGGCCATCTGCTCCAAGTGAGAAAAGTGACATGATTTAATCAACAGCACAGATGACTAAATCAAGATGTTGTTCAGTGTCTCAGTCATATCTGACTTTGCAATGCCATGGACTGTACCCCTCCAGGCTCCTCTGTCCCCGGGATCTTCCAGGCAAGAATATTGGAGTGGGTTGCCATTTCCTTCTCCAAAATCAAGATGTGGGGCTGTTAATTCTTTTTGAACATGTATGCTAAATCCCTACAGGGGATGAGAGAGATTGTGAGCAAGTTTAAACACGTTTGATGATCTTTCCTTTTGGAACGCCCTTCAACGTTTCCTGGAAATTGCCATGAGTAAACTAACAGAGCGAAACGATGGCTAGATGGTAATTACAAAGGGCTTTTGAGGAAATCACTTAAGCAAGAGGGGTGATTTCTGTCCTCTGCTAAGGCTCTGAGGACCCTTAGACCCATGGTCTTCTAGACTGGAGGTGTCTTATGATTTTTCCCTAGTTGCTTCAAAGGAGTCGGCTGTGGTGACACAGAAGTGTCCTTTGCTTCTAGGATGAGAGGCATGATGATTTAGTGCCAGACTCTGCACACAGCTCTGTTTTCATAGTCCTCACACTGATATAAGGAGCTCTATGATTGTCCTTGTGCACTTAGGACTTGGTCACATTCCACAGATTTCCAATATACTTCTGAAAGGAATTCATTCCAAATGGTTTAGCTGTCAACACTAGAATCTGCTTTGCATTAGGAGTCTGAATCATAGCTTTGAGTTTTAGTTTTTGGGGTGCACCTGCTCCCCTCCCGTGCCCCCCCCCATTCTTTCCTTCTTTCAGTTGAGTTCAACAGACATTCAGTGAATAGCTGTGTGCCAGGTTCTTTGGTACGTAATCTGTGATTGTAGGGGCTGTGGTGTCAGACTGACCTGGCCTGCAATCTGGCGGGGAGACCTTGGGGAAACTGCTTCACCTCTCTTGAGTCTGTTTCTTCAGTGGTGGTAGTCATTCAATTGTGTCCAACTTTTTGCAACCCCATGGACTGCAGTCCACCAGGCTCCTCTGTCCATGGGATTCTCCAGGCAAGAATACTGGAGTACGTTACCATTTCCTTCTACAGGGGATTTTCCTGACCCAGGGATTGAAGCTGGGTCTCCTACACTGCAGGCGGATTCTTCCCTGAGCCTCCAGCAAAGTCCTTCAGTAAGTGTCCTCAAAGGAGTTAGTGCACACCAGTGTTTACCACAGTGTCTGACACTATGGAAATGCGTGATAAACAGCAGTTCTCACTATCACACAGATGTATGTGACAGACCACAAACAGCTCTTGGGCTAGTGGAGAAGGAAGACACTCAACATGCCATTGCAATACTTCTGGTTAAGTGTTCTTAATTTAAAGGAGCAACACTTATCTCAGCCTGAGTTAGTAAGTAGGTGGAAGGTGAGTCTCAGGGATTGAGACCTGAGCTATATCGTATTGGATAAATAGGGGGAGATGTCCTCTCTCTGGTTTAAGAAAAATCAGAAATGGAAACAGTACAAGTGCTTCTGGATTCAAATTTGGAGAGTAATACAGAAAACTTTATTTCATAGTGAATCACACAAAGGGTATTAAATAACCACATTTAGCAAGTGAAACCAATATTCTTATCTATTCCAAAATCTCTGTTGCACTGATTGAATAAATGCATCACTACTTGAACTTGCTAATGACATTCTTTTAGCCCTGCTGACATCTTTCTTTAATTTGCCCTGGGCCCCCTTTGAAATGCTATGAGTTTTCCTCAAGGGCATGTTATACCCTTGAATTAAAATTTTTTTTCATAATTCACTTTGGCATTTTCTTGCCATAGAAAAGGACACAGAACGGTACAAAAATGACTTTCCCTGTGGAAAAAGGCAAGGACATTAGAGACCTAATCAAGATTAGAAATACACAGAAAGAAACTTCAACAACCAAAAGTGGACTTCCCTTCTGATATTAGCATATAAATGCTGGTGGCTCAGTGATAAAGAATCCGCCTGTTGATGCAGGAGACGTGGGTTCGATCTCTGGGTGGGGAAGATCTCCTGGAGAAGGAAATGGCAACCCAATCCAGTATTCTTGCCTGGAAAATCCCCATGGACAGAGGAGCCTGGTGGGCTACAGTCCATAGGATTGCAAAGAGTCGGACATAACTGAGTGACTGAGCATGCACATATGCCAACCAATAACACAATTTCTCCTGTGTATTTGCAAATGCATCTGCATGTTAAGGACGGGATACCACGTACATCATGTCATGCTGGTGGCAGCCCTAGCATGAGGATGGCACACAGCAGTGGGAGGAAGACGGAGACTGTGTAGGAGGGGGAGAATGAAGTGGGGAGAAGCAGGAGTGAGGCAGGGACCCAGCTGCAAGCTCTCTCCCATCTGTGGAATGCAGGGGAACTCTGAAACTTGGAGCCTGCAGGAGTGGAACTGGCCCAGTCGCCTGGGACTTCAGGCTTAGGTCTCTGCCTGGCCACGGTGCCCCACCTAGAGCTCCAGTCCCATTGTCCCCAGCCTGCTTCCACCCTTCTCCTCAGTCAATCCAGCCTGCCTGCTTCTTTGCCTAGAGTGATGACCTGTTCCAAGCCTGTCACATCACCTTCTCTGTCAATCTTTTAACCACTATCCTCCATTTATAAGGATATTTTATCCACATCTACTGATAAATAACAAAAAATTTTAAACCTAAAAACATGTAAGAGATGTTTCCTTATTCCTGCTGTATCCATCCATGAACTTCAGATCTCACCTACATTGTGATTTGCCAAAATATGTTTTTAGTCAATTTAATGTCTTACTGATACCTACTAGTTAAAAAAATGTGCAAGTCCAGGGGTTAGGAGTCCACCTTCCAATGCAGGGGACTCAGGTTCGATCCTGGTTAGGGAACTAAGACCCTATATGCCGTGGGGCAACTAAGCCCAGGCACCGGAAACTAGAAAAGCTCCTGAGCTACAATGAAGCAAATACTCAGAACAGCCCCAACCCCACAAAACTAGTTACAATAAATAAATATGATTAAAAAAATTTTTTTATTAAAAAAATGCAACTCACTTGCGTGCTTTTGGAATGTACACAACTGATCAGGCAATAAAGACTATGGGATTCCAGAGTGTGTAGTTAATGATGGGGAAGAAAATTGTTTGCACAAGAGATAATTAACTTGAAGCAAGTAATGAGATGCTTTTGAATTGTGGTGCTCGAGAAAACTCTTGACCAAACCAGTCAATTTTAAAGGAAATCAGTCCTTCATTGGAAGGACTGATGCTTAAGCTGAAACTCCAATACTTTGGCCACCTGATGCAGAGAGCCAACATACTGGAAAAGACCCTGATGCTGGGAAAGACTGAAGACAATGGAGAAGAGGGTGGCAGCAGAAGAGATGGTTGGATGGCATCACTGACTCAACTGACATGAGTTTGAGCAAACTCTGGCAGATAGTGGAGGACAGGGAAGCCTGGCATGTTGCAGTCCAGTCGCAGAGTTGGACATGACTTAGCTTGAACAACAACAAGATAAGGAGAAGGCTCCTTTCTTTTCTTTCCGGTCTACTTGTCTGCCTGCTTCTGCTTACCTGCCAGCGTTCATTGAGCCAAAATGGAGAAGGGTGTGTCAAACAGGCCTGGATGTGACTCCTGGCTGTGTGACTATGGACAAGTTAATTAGTCATTGTGACACTCTCTAGAGAGTGGTAAGACTAATACTGCCTAGTTTTATCCTACTTCATACCTCATCAAGGCAATATCCTGAACTTTAAAAGTGAAAATGACCCATAGGTCTTTTTGGATGGCCAAGTCCATTGGCTGGACTTGAACTGGTTCATGTGAACTCTTTCCTGACCTACTTGCACCAGTGATGAACAAAATAAAAATGGCTTTTATAACAATGTTGTCCTGAACAATTGTATTCTTGACATCTAGTGCATGTGGGCCAGTTCTGAAGAGTAAATATGCTTTAGCCATGAATTTCTGATACTTGATTGTAAAGGATATTGCTTCATAAGAAAGGTCATAGAAAAATAAATCACCATAATTATTATGTACGCTGATAACAGAAAACAAATGTTCACAGTTTAGGCTTCTGAGTCTTTCTGAGTCGTCAAGGCCTTAGCCTGATACTCTTCCCACAACTTTGCTAGAAGTTTATTTATTGTGTATAATCCACAATTCAGACCTTACTTTTATGGGAAGCACATTCAAGCAGAGGAGTGGAACCATCGACTCTATATCTGAAGGTGACTTTCAAGAAGGCAATTTCCTTTGGTTCTGATTTATCTCGTATCTGGGGTGAACAAAAGTTTGAATTCTGCAAAATGAGTTCTAACCAGCGAGCAGCTTCAGGGAACACGTGTGAGCTGTAGGATGCAGAATAGGAGAAGGAAAGGGTCTCATGGCTCATGGAAATGACTCTGAGTATTGTTAACTGGAACCCTGCAAGCCAGCAGGTTCACCCATCTTGGATGTGCCCAGAAGAGGGAGAGGAGGTTGGTGGCTATGAAGTCAAGACTTAAAGTTGGTACATCAGAATTCTTCCAACTAACAGCCAGGTTCCTTAGAAAATATTTTTATTCCACCATTTTTTCCCCTTTTCATAAAGAGTCAGGATTTTTGCACCAATGCTTCCCAAGTTGCCTGAACAATTTGTAACAACTTCTAACTTTTGAATGAAACACTTCTGGGATACTGCCTGAACCAGCAGGCCCTAGTGGGTTTTTGTTTTTTGTTTTTTTTTCCCCACACAAGAAACAGGCTGGCAGAGGGACCAGGCAGAGCCTTGTTTCAAGAGGCCACTCAATCTTCTAAGCTCACACCAAGTATAAGTTGGTTCTCAGAGTCTACATTTCCTCTTTGAATCCTCTCTGAATGAAGGTCCTTGGGGCTGCTCACTATCCTTTTGGAGGGTGACACCTACTCTCTTTTCTCCCTCACTTTGAATATCATTTTTCAAGCTTTCTGGGAAACGCTGTTACACTTCTATGAAGAGACTCCAACTGCCAATCTCGAAATATTCTTTGAAACCAGTAACACCAGGTGCTCTGTTTAAGGCGGAAAGGAGGCAGCGCCATAGAATATACAATACGACATTTGTTCACAGGGAGAGCACTGGGCTTAAACACACACACACACAATGGCAGCCTAAATAGCTCAATGTTTCTCTTGAAACACTCTAAGGGTTTCAGGAAATGCAAGGAAACTTTCAAAAACAGAGCATTAAAAAAAATGGAAACAGAAGAATCAAAGGAAACATTAAAAAAGGGATCCAAGTTGAACAGGGCTTGTAATAACATGCTTAAAAGAGCGGAAGCTGGGAAGATGGATGGAGTTATATCATCAACCTGCAAATAAGAATGACCTCTTTCAGAATGAGAAAAGATCTACTCTTTGTAAGCAGTTTTAGAGGGGGTGGATTTGTTTTTGTGATATCATTTTAGGAAGATACAACTCAAATGAGCTCATTGCCTGTTGGAGGATACTGCTGTTTTCTCAGTATAATTTATGTATGGAACCAGAGTCAATGGAAGAATAAACATCAACACGATGTTTTCTCCTGTTGCCAAGAAACTAATATTTCTTCTTGAATTTTTAGACAGTCTTGCTTTTCAAAGAGCAGAGACCTGCAGAGGAGGAAATTGAGGTGGTAGACAGCTGACCCCTAGGCCCAGCCCACACACACTGATAGCCTGGGTCTGGCCTAATTCCCTGGTCACCTGGGCAGTGTGACCCAACAGTGCTGAGGTATCCTATTCGATGCTCAACAGTTTAAAGACATGATAAACATTACATATCGTTATGGCAGCATGTTTTATGTTTTCCAGCACATGTGATATTTCATTAAGTATTTGATGGCAGTTTTAAAAACAGTTCCTTTATGGTATCTTAGAGTATCCCCATCCTCCTTATTTACTTATTTCCACATTTACTAGGAATATATGAGACTAGAAAATGTTCAGGGCCTCCCAGGTGGCACAGTGGTTAAAAAAAAAATCCACCTGCCAATGCAGGAGATGTAACAGATGTGGGTTCGATTCCTAGGTCAGGAAGATCCCCCAGAGTAGGAAATGGCAACCCGCTCCAGTATTGTTGTCTGGGAAATCCCATGGACAGAGGAGCCTGGTGGGCTACAGTCCATGGGGTCGCAAAGAGTCAGTGACTGAGCACACCGAAAATGTGTTAGACCCAACTTCTTTGTTAGTGGAGGTATTGGGGTGACTCATTTATTTTTTACTTCTTAATTATTTATACTAATTATCTCTTTTAAATCAAGCTTAGGTAGCTGTCTATATTTTTTGAAGAAGGTGATTAACTTCTCTCTTTGCTTTCAAAGGACAATGGTTTAAAACTCTTCTTTTCCTAACCTTTCCCAGGCAAGGTCACTTCAGACCTGTTCCAACTGATACTAAATGTGAACAGTTCCATATGTCCATCACAGCCGTGCTTAGTTGTCATGATTTAAATATGTGCACACACACACGTATATATGTGTATATGTATTGCTTACTTATATCACAATGGAATTTAACATCCCTTATTCTTTGTTGCCTTTTCTTTGTGCCTTCATTGTTCTGATTTTCTTATCCCTGAGTTTAAAGGCAGTATATGCTATTTTGGGCTTCCCGGGTGGCTCAGCTGAATCCACCTGCAATGCAGGAGATCTCAGTTCCATTCCTGGGTCAGGAAGTTCCCTTGGAGAAGGGATAGGCTACCCACACCAGTATTCTTGGGCTTCCCTGGTGACTCAGACAGTAAAGAATCTGCCTGTGATGCAGGAGACCTGGGTTTGATCCCTGGTTTGGGAAGTTCCCCTGGGGGAGGACATGGCAACTCACTCCAGTATTCTTGCCTGGAGGATAAACCGAGGAGCCTGGTTTCAGTTCTTCGAGTCACAAGGAGTTTTGGACACAACTGAGTGACTAAACACAGCACAGCACATAGGCTATGGTAGGATTATCCGCAAATGTTTTCATCTGTATCTTTTGACCAATTCAGCAAATGCTAGGGAAGTGCTTTTGCATTTTAGAATAGCATACCTATAGATCTCACAGACCTGAATGTCCATTCCTAAATTACATTGCTTTAAACCAAAACACATTGGGTTAATCTCATAGCTGTGCTTCATGCAGTCACTCAATCCTCTTTACTATTTTGTATGTTCTATTCATTTTAATGTGGCTTACAAATCATGAGCTCTCCTTTCTTTACACTGTAGTTCTGAGTCTTAAAAAGAAATTATTTTCCCAGCTATTAGCTCCCCCATCTTTGTAATAAAATTCCTGTAGAGGAGAGGTGAAAGGGCTTGAACAACGCCTTCTACCCTCTGGCTTGTTAGAGAGGATGAAGGGTTTCTAAGCAGGATGAAAGCAATAATCCAGGAAGGAAGCCAGGAAGAAAAGGGGGTGGAGGGAAACCTAAGCCAGTGTCAGGAGGTCAGTAAATAGAAGAATGTGACACAGAGGAGCAAAAAAGAGAAGCCACTCAGATAAATCTCATTATCCATCCTTGAAGGCCTGTTTCAAAGTCTTCTTCTCCATAGAGCCTTCCTGCCTTCTTTACCCTCACACAGCCCCACCACTGGTGTCCCAGAACATTTTATCTGCATCGCCCTGACAGTCCTTGCCAATTTCAACTTTGGATTATAGGTACTTGTGTGATTTCCTATAAGCCCTCCATTAGTTCAATACAATAAATGATAACTGAGCTCCACTTCCTTTGATACCAGTTGCTTTGCTAGATGCCAGGGGTCCAAAGATGATTGGGACATCACCCCTGCCCTCAAGAAGCTAATGGGGGACTTCCTTGCTGGTCCAGTGGCTCAGACTGTGCTCCCACTACAGAGGAAAGTGAAAGTGTTAGTTGCTCAGTCGTGTCCAACTCTTTGTGACCCCATGGACTGTAGCCCACCAGGCTCCTCTGTCCATGGGATTCTCCAGGCAAGAATACTGGGGTGGGTAGCCATTCCCTTCTCTAGGGAATTGTCCTGACCCAGGGATCGAACTCGTGTCTCCTTGCCTTGCAGGCAGATTCTTTACCATCCAAGCCACCAGGGAGGCCCTGCAGTGTAGGGGGCCTGAGTTCAATCCCTGGTCAGGGAAATAAATCCCAAATGCCACACGAGTGGCAGTGCCCTCTAAGACCCAGTTCAGTCTCTCTTTATATACATATAATTCCCAGAATCAAACGGGAAACTAGAAAACAACAACAACAACAAAAAAGAGGCTAACGGTGGCCCAGCCCTTGCCTACACCACCAGTCCCATTCCCTGCTGGGACTCATCATCTTGTCTCCGTGTCATTTCTCTGTCAGTGCAGTATCCCTTGCCTGAAACATTATTTTCTCCTTTTCCTTCTTCTGTCTATCAAGGCTCATGTGCAAACTCCTCAGGAAGGTTTCTCTGAACTGCCAGGCTGGGTTCCCACATCATAGAGACACGTCCCTTCAGCACTTCCCCAAAATCAAAACTTTCTGTTTGCAAAACTATCTCCTCTAGCGGATTCAGGGTGGGACCCTTGCCTTCTCCCTTTGATTTTCTAAGACCAATGACTATGTCTGGTCCACGGTGTGTGCATGTGTGTGCATGTTAGTCACTCAGTTGTGTCTGAATCTTTTGTGACTCCCTGGACTGGGGCCCATCAGGCTCCTTTGTCCATGGGATTTCCCAGTCAAGAATACTGGAGTAGGTTGCCATTTCCTTCTCCAGGGGATCTTCCTGACCCAGGGATTGAACACATGTCTTCTGCATTGCAGGCAGATTCTTTACCACTGAGCCACCAGGGAAGCCCAATAATTAATTAGCTCTCCTCATTATGTCCCTCTAGGGTAAGGTGGGAAACAAGGGACAGTGCTGTGGACTACTGGTGTCCACCAACCCCACACACCGTGCCCAGATTCATCTGTTGAAGCCTAACCCCAAGGTGATGGTATTTGGAGATAAGACCTTTAGGAGGTCATTAGGTCATGAGGGTAGAGACCTCATGAATGGGATTAGTGCCCTTACAAGAAGAAACACCAGAGATCTCTTTTCTCTGCCAAGTGAGGACCCAGCAAGAGAAACCAGGAAGAGGGCCCCCACCGAAAACAGACCATGCTGGCACCCTGATCTTAGACTTCTTAGCCCCTCAAACTATGAGAAATATATTTGTTACTTAATCCATCTACTCGATGGTATTTTGTGAAAGTAGCCCAAACTGACTAAGACAAATGGAGAGGATCAGAGGCCCAGCTCCAGATTTAAATGATGGCAGGGTTGGGAGAGGGGCTTCCCAGTGGCACAAGTGGTAAAGAACCTGCCTGCCAATGCAGGAGACATAAGAGACGCATGTCTCTTCTCTGACATGGGAAGATCCCCTGGAGGAGGGCGTGGCAACTCACTCCCGTATTCTTGCCATGGATAAAGGAGCCTGGAGGGCTACAGTCCATGGTGTTGCAAAGAGCTGGATGTGGCTGAAACGCACGCATGCACAGGGAGAGAGGCAAGAAGACATACCTTCTGCTCTATTCACCAGACTATTACTAGATTTGATGTTAGGAAAAGGTGTACCTGTTTCTTCTATGTCATCGTAGAAAGAGTGTTTGGATAGGAGACTGAGTAGAAGGATGGGGAGATAACAAAGATTCTGGGACAGACATGGTAGAATCCTATTTAACAAAACAGGGAAATAACTGAAATGTTATTTTTGGTAATCTGTGGAGAAGACAGGTAGAGAGTGTTGCATGGATTCTAACCATGTCAGTTCAAGAAAGGAAAACAATGTGGGCCAAAGGAAAACAGGGTGAAAAATAGATTAACCAGTGACTACTTCTGCTGGGCAAGAACACACACATAAAATATCCAGACAGAGAGCAACTGAGAAAAACCATATTAAAGCTTGAGTTAAAGAAAAACTCTTTGCTTAGAGGACAAGGTGCAACCTGGGAAAAATGGGAAACAGCTGAACCGATTTATGAGTGACTAATTGATGTGACTTCTAAATGTGCAGATATATTTTATTTTTACATAAGGGTGACAGACAGCACAGGGCAGTGGGAGGGGCCTGGTGGTCCCATTTTCATTCAGAAGCTCTGGTCTCCCTCTTAAAACTCACAGGCTCTGTCACTTTAGGCAAGTCACTTAGCTTCTCTGAAGTTTACCTTCTTCTCAAGATGATATCATGCTGTATTTTATAGGGTTGTTGTGAGGACTGACTCTTCATTAAGAAGTTTAGAATTGTTTTGCAAATCACTACATTCAGGGTTAGATGAGGTTGTTGGTCAGTTTTCTCAAAAGGCAGATGCTCTTTTATGTCTTGATGGCAAATTTCAGTTACATGACCACCCCAGGTGCAAAGAGTCTAGGAAAATGATAACCAGTCTTGTTTTTGAGGGTTTTTTTTCTTCTTTTTTTATTGTTACTGTTTGGTTTTTGTTTCTATAAAGAGAAGAATTTCAGGCAGAAAGGAATTCAGAAAGGTTTTTGGATTCATCAACCTTTGCCTCAAAACCCCCTACCCAGCTGCAACAGCACCTGCGTAAGTGGACAGCAGAACGGAATCATGGGACAAGCAGGCTAGGCCGTGGGCTTGGGATAATGAATCTAATTAAATAGTAAATTAAGAGTAATAGAGTCTGTGGGTGGAGGAGCCCATTAAGAGGAACTGCTGAAGCGCTGCCACCATGAGTTTCCAGGAATAATACGTAGGCATATTTCCAAGAAAACTGAGTGGGAGATCAAGCTGCCTTCTTTTAGAGTCTCTCTTTTTCATGGTTGGATATCAGCACTTGCTTTTCACTTTTCACCTCTCCCTGCTATCTACCCCGGGCCTGGATGGTTTTTAGTCTCGTAAATGCCACTTTGGGGCGGGCTCCATCTCCCAGGATTTTCTGTTTCTCTCTATTTTCCTCAAGAGCTCAACTATCTCATGTTTCATTTTCTCAGACTCTAATTCTTGTTATTGCCTCTGTGACTGAAAAAGAAAGGAAGGACGAGAGAGAGGGAGGAAGGGAAGGAGGAGGGAAGGAAGGGGTAAAGAAAGAAAAGCCAAGCTGAGGTGGGTTAACCCTCTCTTATTTACTTTTATTTACATCTTAATAGTAGCCATTAATGTCAGAAAACAAAGACCTGCAACAGAGAACAACAAGCATGACTTGGGGCATTATAGGATAGGACCAGTAGAAAGGAGATTTTCAGATTAGGGGACCTTGTCCTAACTTTGTCAGCTAACACATCCTCACAGTGGTTAAGCCAAAGACCAACACTGCTCGCACCATCTGGGGACAGAGATGCTGGAAGGGAATGCAGAACGGACTTGTCTCTAGTCCGAGTGTGGGGTAATAGTGTACTAGAGTGTACACACAGGGTGGTGGTGTACTAGAACTGGGTGGGGAGGGCAGATCTGTCCAAACATGAGAAGGAAAACTGATGTGCTAAGGAGGGATGACACAGGGTTGAAAATGAAACTTCATAAAAAGCTACCCAATTGCATAACACCCAATCGAAATACTCCTTGCTGCTAATGGGACTATTAGCATGGAGATAAAACTGTGAATTATACATGATAACCAAGGAGGGGAGGGGTGGGTAGAGGGAGAATACGATTAGGGAAGGAAACACTGAAGATAAAAGTTGGCCTCATATTAAAACATACCCCAGGCAAAATGAAGGTAACTTTAGTCTGCTTATTCTTCAATAGAATGAATTTCTTTGTCCTGTGTGTTTAGCTATAGGTGGGTACTATGAGAAAATCATCAATAAAAGAATAGGGAACTCTGCTCAACGTTATATGGCAGCCTGGATGGGAGGGGAGTCTGGGGGAGAATGGATACATGTACATGTATGGCTGAGTCCTTTTGCTGTCCACCTGAAACCATCGCAACATTAACTGACTATACTCCAATATAAAATTTTTAAACAGTTTTAAAAATATATATATACAGATAAATTAGGGATTACTGACTTTACCAAAAGAATTCTCTTAAATTTTCCTAAGTGCCATTTAAAATACTACACAGGTTATCAAAGTTTTTTTTTAATGTATAGTATAGCTTTTAAGAATTCTATTTCATAAGGTAATTCCATGTAACAGAGAGTTAAAGGTTTCCATCAATTTAGTTCAGCATAGAAAAAAAAGAAGAAACATACAATGCTAACAGAGAAAGGAGATAGGAAAATGCAACCCACCTTCAGCTGTAATGAGGGGTCATTTTATATGCTGTGCCAGTAAGCTCCTGTTTCACCAAGAAGAATTCATTAAGTAGAAAGAAAGTCAATAAAAATGAGCTTTATTAAAAAAGAACTGATATAATTAAAGGTACTGGTGAAAACGAGCCCAGTTATGAAGGGGAAATGACTCAGCTGCACGTTTAAGAAATGAAACAATGTACCATAGAATCTTCTCCCAGTTTAAGTTATTTCGGAAACAGAAAAAAACGATACTCTACATAATTTGTAATAGCCAAGGTGAATGCCAGCATGATGGAGGAAGAAGTGCTTCCATAAAACTGTCATTCTTCAAATAGTAGTGAATTATAGTATTGACAGTGCTCGCAGCCCAAGAAATCTGTTCATGGGGGAGGTAAGAAAGCACACCCCCCCCCCACAACCTCTGGCAGCTTAACATGGGTAGCAGAGATGTTCCTTAATACCACTGTACATGTTACAATATAAATGAGAGTACTGGGTTTCTGGAATACATAAAGATGCAGACTGGGAAAAATAGGTTTAAGACTCTCTGAAAATTCCAGATCAGATGGTATTTCTGCAGAAGCAAATGTATGGGCTAGTCAAATGAAAAAGCACACACATACCACCCAAGAGCAGCAGAGTGGCCGTGCCATACGGTTTCTGAAAAGCATCATCTCATCCAAGTTTATATGGTGTTAGTGACATGGCTGAACATAGGGCAAAAATTCACATGCCTCAAAACCAAGTCACATGCATGCTAGGCATTTTTGCAGACCTCAGATTCAGGGATCTGCAAAGATGCCAGAAGACCCCAGGGAGTGACTAGCACCCTCTCTCCCTGGGGGCCTGCAGCTTAATGCTGTCTTGTGATCTGAACATGACCTGGGAGACAGAGAAACAGCTGGAGGCATGGATTTGCCAGCAATGCCATATGACAAGTCTAACACCTTCCAATATAACACCACCAAAAGGATAAAGTGCTTACTGGCTAGAAAGCACTAGAAAGGTTAGTGAAGTGTTCGACTTACTGGCTGCCTTACCCACGTGTCGAGGGGGACATAATGGGGTATTGTGAGAAGAAGGGAGATGGAAGAAGTTGGGAAATTTCCAGTTACAAAAATAATCAGTTCAGTTCAGTTCAGTCGCTCAGTCGTGTCCGACTCTTTGCGACCCCATGGACTGTAGCACGCCAGGCCTCCCTGTCCATCACCAACTCCCGCAGTTTACTCAAACTCATGTCCATTGAGTCTCTGATGCCATCCAACCATCTCATCCTCTGTCATCCCCTTCTCCTTCCACCTTCAATCTTTCCCAGCATTAGGGTCTTTTCAAATGGGTCAGCTCTTCGCATTAGGTGGCCAAAGTATTGGAGTTTCAGCTTCAACATCATTTACAAATGGATGGCACTTTCCAAATTGGAAGAGAACGTTTTCATATGCTCTGTGATCCACACAATCTTTGCTGTCTACCCCCAGAGAGTCCTAAGACAATCGAATGAAATATTGTCTACAAGAATGATTTCACAATTATAAATCCTTTAGAATTTATGGTGGTATGCAGCCTAAATGGTTAAAAACACAAACCCCCAAATACCTCAAGAAGCTTGAAGAGGAGTATCTGAAAATGGTTAGGTCTTCATCATGTCCCTAGAATTTGCAGGCATTTTTCTCTTGAAATGCTTGCCAGTACACATCAGAACTGCATAGTTTGGGGCAGTAAAAGGCAGATGGTCTAATACAGTAAAAATAAAAGTTGGGTGACCAATTTGGGGGATGGGTTAGTTCATGATCTAATTACTGTCATCTTGCCATGATGTGTAAGGGAAAGACACTAGAAAAAGTTTTGATGAATCTGAAACTTTAAGTAAGGTTTACCTTACCTAAAACTTTCTCTACCCACAAATTGCTGCTCTGTTAACAAACAGAAACTATCATGTTCTATCTCTAAGCATTGCTTAGGATGGAGTGTTCTTCAGCTTTGTTTGTCACTCCTTAGGCACAGGAGGTATGTCCCATTTACCTCCCATCTTAATGGGCGTGTCTATCAGGGAGAGAGGAGAAGAAAGTAGGCTGGATTGAACAAAAATTAATTTATGCCTTTTGATGTATTATAAAGCTAATTTCTACCCAATATTCCAACAGATCAACAGTCCATATGCCAACATATCACAGAAGGCCACATTTAAAAATGGATCAATCTCCCCAGTAGAAGTAGGCATGTATGGTCTCCATATCCTCTGAGCTACCAGAGAAGCCCAAAGTTATAGAAGAATATATATAACAATATTCTTAATAGACATTTTCCTAATGGAAAAAGATAAACTGTGGAAAAAGATATAGAAGAATATATATAACAATATTCTTAGTAGACATTTTCTTAATGGAAAAAGATAAACTGTGATAAGTGATTACTGATTTTTAGAAACTAGCTAACATCAGTCATGGGATAGTAAACAGCAATGACAGTGAAGGACCTCCAACTAACACCCAACAGTATACAGAAATATAAAACTGAGTGAAAGAAATCACATAAGAGTATCTACAGCAAGACTCCATTTATGCAAGGTACAAAAACAGGCACAACTAAATGATGTTGGGACTTTTGGGGGTGGGGGTGTGACTGAAAAGGGGCACATTGGGGGTTTCTGGGTGCCTGTGTATTTCTTGATCAGGCTACTGGTTAAATAGACGTGTTCAATGATTGAAAGTATATTAAGTGTATACTTACAGACTTTTCCCTGTGGTATATTTTATTTTAGAAAGATGCTTTTTTAAAAGTGGAGTGGCCTCTAAGTTGACAGGATTCAATTAGATTTGTTCTAGCCAGTACTCTGATACCACTTGTTTCTAAACTTTCCAATTCCCATGGATCAGGAAGCAATTGATCAACAGAAATTTGATTGTTTTCTAAGGCTTAAAGTTGAGACAGAATCTATAAATAGGTATTTTTACTTCTATTGTAAATCATGGATTCAGTAACTGCATCTGTAAATTCAATGGATCTACAAATAGGTACTCTGAATTCAGTGGGTGCTATTTTGGTTATCTGGATTTTGTTCTGTTTGGCGATGCCATATCCTCTATATGACCGAAATCTAAAAAATGAATCTAAACTATCTAAGGAATTTATTTAAATTGACAAAGGATTTTTCCATTGACATATGATCAGGGTCTCACTTAATGCTAATTTGGAATCAGAGAAGATCTTTTTGAAAATGATCATGTTATGATTTTTTTTCTATCCCACCTTTTATTATTTTTTAAAATATAAATTTATTTATTTTAATTGGAGGTTAATTACTTTACAATATGATTTTTAACCCCCTCAGTTTATAAATCAAGAACCTGAGACTCAGGCTAAATAATAGGCCCTTTGGCCAGACAGATATTCAAAAGCAGAATATGGACTAGAATTCAGGTTCTCTAACTAGTAGACCAATTTATGATCATTCTAGCTTTCTGGCTTCTATTTTACTGTTGATTCACAGAATCATGAACAACTAAAAAGAGATGGTATGAAGTGAAGTTATAATGGGCCAACACTAAAATTTTAATTTATTGGGGTATTTACACACTCTAAAGATCAAGGCCAAGAAAGTTATGTGATCCTAAGTGATTACTGATTTTTAGAAACTAACTAATATCAGTTAAGGAACTCATAAATTAATACCATCTTTTTGAAAAGTACTTTCATATTGGAAATTATTATTAACAATGGTAGCTGTGGTGGCTATTTTATTTTCTCGTTCAAGAACACATATTATCACATATTATCAAAATGTCCTCAGATCAGCCAGAACAAAATTTATCAGACTCTTCTACATACATCTGAAGACATATATTTAGATGGATTTGATGTTATCTCTAACTTCTTAGCTTCAGGCTATGGGTCCTGCAGATGTTTTCAATTTTTGAAAATACATCAAGTGTATACTTACACACACTTGGCCTATGGCCTATTTTTACTTAACAGTAGCCTTTCAAGGACTATTTACTTGCTGTGGGTCCTTACTATTTGTAAATGGTGATAATTATCTGAAGTTAAAACCATTTACAGTGTTCATTCCACTTCCCTGGATGCGTATGACTCTGACTCACTGACTATACAGAAAAGTAGTTTCATTATTTTTGAACCAATATACTTTCTGGCTTTGTATTATTGGTAATGTACTGTGACTTGGCATTGTGACCCTTATTCAGATTAAAAATATAAGTTTTCTTGACTATGGTTGTGTAATATCTATAGTCTGACTTAGTACACACTCAGGAATCGCTAGATAAGACTAGGTTAAAAGAAACCATCACACGAATGAATCGACAACATAACATTTGGTGACAGACATTAGGATCTGAATGCGTTCTCAGGCTGAGGCTCTTGGATGACTGGGTATAAACTGCACTTTCCTCTCACTGCCTGAAAAAATGGTAACCTCTCTCATGGTACTTCTCATGGTACTGTACCCATGGATGGACTCCCTGGCCCACACGCTCAGTGGACACATGGAGACAAATGCTCACAAGTGGCTTCTAAGTACTGTAGAAATCCGAGCATAGAGGTAATATTAAACCCAGTCCTCAGTAACAACTGGGAGTGGGCATGATATAACATCAACATATCCATCAAAGACTTCATGAGCAACTATTCTGTCAACTAGAGTTTAAGAGTTTAGCATAGTTCTGGTCTGTGATTAACACTTTATAAATGTTAACAGGGTGGAGTTCCCTGGTGGTCCAATGGTCAAGAACCCACCTGCCAATGCAGGGGACACCCGTTTGATCCCTGATCCAGGAAGACCCCACATAGGATCTTCCAAAAGGACAACTCAGCCTGTGCACGAGAACTAGAGCCCGTACTCCAGAGCCCGTGCTCCACAGCAAGAGAAGCTGCTGCAATGAGAAGCCCACATGCCACGACCAGAAAGCAGCTCCCACTTGCCACAACTAGAGAAAAGCCCGTGCAACAACGAGGACCCAGCTCAGCCAAAAATACAATTTAATTAGATTTTTAAGATGTTACCAGGTTAACACCTACCGAAGGAAGCGACTTTGAAGCTGGCTTGGGAAGGAGGGAAAGAGTTAACTAGGCAGACACAGGTAGAGGAGCAGAGAGCTGTCAAAGGCAGAAAGAGGCTGGCAGCCTTCTGGGACGGTCAGGGGTCCGGCAAAGCTGAGACATCAAGTAGCAGGAGCAAGGGGGTTATAGAGGTGAGCAGGGGGCAGAGTATGAAGAGCCCCTCATTCTCATTACAGAGGTTGGTTTTTATCCTTTGTGCAGTAAGAATCACAAAAAGCAGTGCCTTCCACACCATAGGGTCTCATCTATTAGTTAGCTCCAAAATCGTTTTCATGGATTTCAACCCGCGTTACTTTTATAACAAAAGAGATCAAAGCAGAATAAGATAGGACAGAATAAAAAACATAAAACTTGTTTATATACTTGTGTGTGTATTGGGTTATGATGTTAAATTTATTTCTTATTGTAAGCCACAGACTCAAAGATTAAAGGCCACTTCTTTGAAGGATTTAAGTGGACAAATGATACAAACAGCCTTGCACTTTGGAAAATCAATTTGGCTGCCACATAGAAAGGACTGGAAGGGAAGAGGCGTGAGAACAGTAAGATCAGTTGCCACAGCCAGGCTACACGCAGGTGACAGTGTTACCTGAGGTGGAACTCGTGAGGATGAACGGACCTTCTGTAGATGGGTATCAGGATGCTGAGCGGGCCGAGAGGGAGGAGAGGAAGGTGTTACCAGTGCAACCTGGGTTGCGCAAGCTTCTACCTTGGGCGGCTGGTTGAGCAACCGGATGAGTGTTGCTTCTCTTCTCTGGGGCAAGAAACATTAGTGCCAAAGTGGTTTTGAAGGCACGAGAAAATGATTAGGTTAGGACATGCCAAGGCGCAATGCTGAAAATATGAAGAGCACAATTTAGATAACACGATAGAAGAACTTCTACAAATCAATCATTATCAAGTGTCTGTCTGATGCTAAAAGTTAGCATCAATTCAGTTCAGTTCAGTTGCTCAGTCATGTCCGACTCTTTGCGACCCCATGAATCGCAGCACGCCAGGCCTCCTTGTCCATCACCAACTCCCGGAGTTTACTCAGATTCATGTCTATCGAGTCAGTGATGCCATCCAGCCATCTCATCCTCTGTTGTCCCCTTCTCCTCCTGCTCCCAATCCCTCCCAGCATCAAAGTCTTTTCCAATAAGTCAACTCTTCGCATCAGGTGGCCAAAGTACTGGAGTTTCAGCTTGAACATCATTCCTTCCAAAGAAATCCCAGGGTTGATCTCCTTCAGAATGGACTGGTTGGATCTCCTTGCAGTCCAAGGGACTCTCAAGAATCTTCTCC
Source organism: Ovis aries (assembly GCF_016772045.2). Lineage (NCBI taxonomy): Eukaryota > Metazoa > Chordata > Mammalia > Artiodactyla > Bovidae > Ovis > Ovis aries. The sequence continues at coordinate 49,785,124 of NC_056062.1, forward strand.
AACACCACAGTTCAAAAGCATCAATTCTGCACTCAGCTTTCTTCACAGTCCAACTCTCACATCCATACATGACCACTGGAAAAACCATAGCCTTGACTAGACGGACCTTTGTTGGCAAAGTAATGTCTCTGCTTTTTAATATGCTATCTAGGTTGGTCATAACTTTCCTTCCAGGAGTAAGCGTCTTTTAATTTCATGGTTGCAATCACCATCTGCAGTGATTTTGGAGCCCCAAAAAATAAAGTCTGACACTGTTTCCACTATTTCCCCATCTATTTCCCATGAAGTGATACGACCACATGCCATGATCTTAGTTTTCTGAATGTTGAGCTTTAAGCCAACTTTTTCACTCTCCTCTTTCACTTTCATCAAGAGGCTTTTGAGTTCCTCTTCCCTTTCTGCCATAAGGGTGGTATCATCTGCATATCTGAGGTTATTGATATTTCTCCCAGCAATTTTGATTCCATCCTGTGCTTCTTCCAGCCCAGCATTTCTCATGATGTACTCTGCATAGAAGTTAAAGAAGCAGGGTGACAATATACAGCCTTGACGTACTCCTTTTCCTATTTGGAACCAGTCTGTTGTTCCATGTCCAGTCCTAACTGTTGCTTCCTGACCTGCATATAGGTTTCTCAAGAGGCAGGTCAGGTGGTCTGTATTCCCATCTCTTTCAGAATTTTATTTCATCTCAGTCTTATTTTCAAGTCTTATTCCTCAATTCCTCCACTTAAACAATATCACTGAGAAGTTTTAAAGTCATTTTAACTCTTTTTTTGAAAAAAAGTCAAGGCCCAAATTCATGGATGGCTGCATGTTTGATTATTAATTATTAATCAAAGGCCTATGGGCTTGAGTAGCTGAATTAGTTCACTGAGCCTTGGATCTTTCTTCTTCTAAAAACACATACAGAACTAGATAGACTAGTATAATGAGCCCCTATGAATCCATACGCTAGCTTCAACAATTGTCAACAATGGCCAATCTTGTTTCATCTAAACCCTCACCCACTTCCCAAACTCCTGGATTAATTTAAAGCAAATCTCAACCACTGTATCATTGCATTAATAAATGTTTTAGTATGAATTTCCAAAAGATAAGAACTCTTTAACAACATAACCATAACACCATTATTGCCATCAAACACTAGCCAGTGCAAGTTTTTCCCCCAAATTGTTTCTTAAACTTTTTTTAACAAATTGAATTTTAGACACAGATTATTTCTGGATCAACTTTTAAAACAGTTCCTTGGTAAGTTATATTGGACAGTTTTTTTAAAAATTTCTTTTGGCAGCACCATGTGGTATGTGAGACTGTAGCTTCCTGCTCAGGGATCAAACCTGTACCCCCTGCACTGAAAGGCAGAATCCTAACCACTGGGCCACCAGGGAAGTCACAGTTCCTCAGTAAGTTAAGCTTAGGATCAGGAAGGGAAACTTACCAAGGAACCTTCTCTTCCTGGCCCATAGCTGGATTCTTCCAGCTCTTCCTTAAACTTGTTTTTCTCATCCTGTAGTCCTCCCAATCTGCTCATCTTTGTGTACAACTTGAGTTCACGAGTATATGTGCACACGTGCACACACACACACTGCGAGAAGCTTTGAAACTTACTGAAACTTTTTTTTACATAAAAACAAATGATATAAAACTGAAAACTGGAATATAACAGAGAAACGGGCAAAACAAGTCCTTAAGAACATTGTTAAGAATTATGAAATGTATAACTAACAATTATCAAATCTTTGAGCAGCCTATTTTTTAATACTGATATATATAAATACTATTCACACATATATATGTATGTATATATATCTACAGGCATCCCAGGTGGCACTAGTGGTAAAGAACTTGCCTGCCAATGCAGCAGACGCAAGAGACATGGGTTCAATCCCTGGGTTGGGAAGATCCCCTACAGAAGGGCATGGCAACCCACACCAATATTCCTGCCTGGAGAACCCCATGGACAGAGAAGCCTGGCAGGCTGCAGTTGACAGAGTCACATAGAGTTGGACATGATTGAAGTGACTTAGCATGCACACACATGCATATATATCTACATACATATGTAGGTATTTATGTATCTGTGTGTAGGCCAAAAAAGTATACTTTACTGTGAATATTCAAAGTGAAATATCCCAAAGTTTCTGAAAAAATTTATCTCCCTTTCAAAATGTCTTTAGGAATACAGACATACTGAAGTAAATGGCTTTAGGGGAATGAAAAAAAGAGCACACAAATGTCTTTCCTTCCACTGCTCTAGTCAGCATCTTTACTGGTTTCCCTCACTCCAGTCTCTCCTCCATGCCATCCAACACATAGATGCTGACAGAGTTAGTTTTCTAAACCCAGATCCAACACATCATTCTTGAACATCATCCATTGCTAACGATTGTCTATAAAACCAAGTTCAAATTTCTGTACGTGGGAGTCCAGGGTTATTACAATCCACTCCCAGCCTGCTTTTGCAACCTGGTACCCCACCTTGTGTTCCCACACCAGTCCCTCTGTGTGTGGCAATCATTCCACGCCCTTGGTCTTCTTCACACCTTGGTGTTGTTCCCTCTGCCCCAAATACAATATTTACTATTTATTCAGCAGGTAATAAATATGATCTTGCAAATGAAGTTAGGAATAAAATATGATCACTGCTCTCAAGGAGCTCACAAGCTTATGCGAAACCCAGATAAGTGAATACATTTCAATAGAAATGTGATGAGTATAGACGTATTAATATGCATACTAGGTTGGGTGGTGACACAAAGAAGGGAGGACTTAATTGTGTTACGGATATGAGACTCTTAGTAAGCATGCAGAAATACAACAAGCACAAAAACACATGGAAAAAGGAGGTCCAACCTATGCTTTAAGCACCTCCGAAATTAAGTATGGAGAAATGACATGTGCCCATGGGATGGCTATATTCTAGAGTTTCATCTAAAAGCGTTCACAGTTTATTACAGGTAAGGCTGAGGACAGACTGTAATCACAAACTCAAATATAACTGCTTTACTTTAAGAAGTCTTTGTTACTGCTGCTGCTGCTGCTGCTAAGTCGCTTCAGTCGTGTCCGACTCTGTGCGACCCCAGAGATTGCAGCCCACCAGGCTCCCCCGTCCCTGGGATTCTCCAGGCAAGATCACTGGAGTGGGTTGCCATTTCCCTCTCCAATGCATGAAAGTGAAAAGTGAAAGTGAAGTCACTCACTCGTGTCCGACTCCTAGCAACCCCATGGACTGCAGCCTACCAGGCTCCTCCACCCATGGGATTTGCCAGGCAAGAGTACTGGAGTGGGGTGCCATTGTTACTAAATAAACACAAAATCCGTGGGAACCAAAGTGGAAGTGGAGGATAGCAAAGGGAGGCCAAGCATTGTGACATACACACAGAGAGACTCAACCAATTTCTTCCAATAGAGTACCACACATGCTAAAATACAGACGCATGATTCTCGTAGTTCAATGTGACACTGAGAAGTAAAGCTTCTATTGTAAATTTGAGTTCACCATACTTAACTTGCTAGTTTCCCAGGTGGTGCTAGTGGTAAAGAATTCATCTGCCAAGGCAGGAGATGTAAGAAACATGGGTTCGATCCTTGGGTGGGGGAGATCTCCTAGAGCAGGGTATGGCAACCCACTCCAGTATTCTTGCCTGGAGAATCCCATGGACAAAGGAGCCTGGTGGGCGATAGTCCGTGGGGTCACAAAGAATCAGACACGACCAAAGCAACTTAGCATATACACACACAGCACACAGACATACTTAATGCTATATTCACTCTGATGTTATTTAAATACTTAAAATATTTTTAAAAATTCTTAGGAAGATTATAAAACAAAGAGTGCATATATACAAATTCATTTTTTAAAAAGTCAACAAACATCCATGTACCTAACTCTCAGGTTAAGAAATAGAAGATGACTAGGATCTTGAAAGCCCAAAGAACCTCCCTCCCCCATTGCTTCCCATTCCTTTCCTATGAGTGGTGACCATTATCTTGTTTTTTGTGCTAATCATTCCTTTGCTTGTTATTGTAACTTTACCATCTATATCCTACTGCCTAAACAAGCCTTGGGTTCAGTGTAGGAAAACACACAGCAAGCACGGACCTAACAGTCTAAGGAAACTCAAGCAATATTGCTGTTGCTAGATGGAAGGCCAGGAGAAGAGGGACTCAGCGGGGGCCTATCCTGGCTTCAGGTTCTTTGAGGACTTTCAAGAGCCTCTGCTGGAGGCACTTAACCACTGGACCAGCAGGAAAGTCCTTAGGAAGCTTTTTGAGAAAGAGAGCACAGGAGGTAACTATTTTGAGATTTTGCAGGTCTGAAACGATATTTGATTCCCTCACTATTGATGAATAGTTTGGGTGGGCAGACAATCTAGTTGGTGGCTATTTTCCTTAAGAACTCTGATGGTTTTGTTCCAGTGTCATCTTCCTGCATTGCTCCTGAGCAGCCCAGAGCTGTTATGATTCCCGAGCTTTTACATGTAAGCTCTAGAAGTTTGTAGCTCTTCTCCTTGTTCTTGATGTTGTGAAGTTTCACAATGATATGCTTTCATGGGGAGCGATTTTCACCCATTTCATGGTACACTCTGGATTTTTTCAATATGGAAACTCACGTTTTTCTCTTCTCTGTACTCTGTTTCTGAGACCCATAATATTTGGACATTTTTGTTTTCCCACACCTATTTTCCACCTCTTTATCTTTTTGTTTTGCTTTTTCACACTGTTTCTCAACTTCATTTTCTAATCCTCCTGCTGCTGCTAAGTCGCTTCAGTCGTGTCCGACTCTGTGCGACCCCAGAGACAGCAGCCCACCAGGCTCCCCCGTCCCTGGGATTCTCCAGGCAAGAACACTGGAGTGGGTTGCCATTTCCTTCTTCAATGCATGAAAGTGAAAAGTAAAAGTGAAGTCGCTCAGTCGTGTCCGACTCTTTGCAACCCCCTGGACTGCAGCCCACCAGGCTCCTCCATCCATGGGATTTTCCAGGCAAGAGTACTGGAGTGGGGTGCCATTGCCTTCTCCTCTAATCCGCCTATTAGCAAACAAAAGCATATTTCTGGGAAATAGCCTCATCAAATTTGTATGCCACATTGCAGTAAAGACTAGGGAACACCTTCTAAGCAAAAGTTTCAGGCCAAGTATAAAAGGAAAATGAGGCCAAACAGCAGTTGTAGCTATAAGCCCAGGTGAAGTTATTGTAAGTGTAGTGTGCGGCTAATTCTTTGGGTCTACTGAATAGTCAGCTTTATTCAACTGTTCTCTGCTCAGAGGACTTGTTATAAAATTTCTTCCTCTAGGAATTCCCTGGGTCCAGCTGTTAGGACTCGGCACTTTCACTGCCAGGGTCCCAGGTTTGATCCCTGGTTAGGGAACTAAGATCCTCCAAGATGTACAGCCAAAAACATTTCTTCCCTGAAGACCCCACGTTCCAACATAGGAATATAAATTTCTACCAGGGGTAAAATCTTGAATGTGTCTTTCAAAGAATTTGTTCATTTCATATAAATTATTGAATGTATTTCCATAAAGTTGTTCATAATATTTCCTTATTATCCTTTTAATGTTTGTAGACTCTGCAGTGATATTACCTCTCATCTCTGATAGTAAAATTTGTGTCTTTCCTTTTTTCTTTTTTTGTTCTGACCTCTAGTCTGGCCAGAGGTTTATCATGTTATTGATCTTCAAGAATCAATTTTTTTGTTTCACTGATTTTCTTTATTCTTTTTGTTTATTATTTCACTGAGTTCTCCTCTGATTTTTGTTATTTCCTTCATTCTACTCACTTTGGGCTTATTTGCTTTCCTTCTTTTAATCCTTGGGGATGAAAGCTGAAGCCATTGATCTGAGACCCTTCTTTTCTAATATAGTCATTTAGTGCTATAAATTTCCCTATAATTACTGCTTTAGCTGTGCTGAAAAATTTGAATGAGTTGTAGTTTTGTTTTCATTCAAGATATGATCTAACTCCCCTTGTGATCTCTTCTTTGATCCATTCATTATTCAGAAGTGTGCTTTGTAGCTTCCAAGTTTTGGAGATTTCCCATATTTTGTCCTGTTATTAATTTTGAATTTAATCCTATTGTGATAGAGAACATAGTTGTGTAACTTGAGTCCCTTCAACTTTATTTAGACTTGTGTTACAGCCCAGAATATGGTCTGTAGAGGTAAATGTTCCATGTGTACCTGAAAATAATATGTATAGTGCTCAGTGGAGTGTTCTATTAATGTCAATTTGGTCAAGTTGGTTGACAGTATTTAAGCTTTCTGTATCCTTACTGATTTTCTGTCTACTTCTTTTCTCAGTTATTGAGCAAGGGTGCTGAAATCTCTGACTATAATTGTAGATTTGTCTATTTTTCCTTGCAATTCTATCAGTTTTTGCTTCATATGTTTTGAAACTCTGTTGATAAGTGCATACACATTTAGGATTGTGGCCTCTTGATGAACTGGTCTCTTTACTACCATGAACGATCATTTTTATCTTTGGGAATAGTCTTTGTTCTAAAATCTACTCTGTCTCATATAAATATAGCCATATCAGTTTTTTTTCTAATCTTCTTCAAGTGCAAAAAACCGATGGCCGTGTACAGAACAATTATCTCTATAAAACATCTGACAAAAGTCATAACACTAATATATTAACAAGTTCTGTGTGGTTGAAAAGATGACATTCAGAGCAGGACACTGTGACTCACCAGTATCAGCATCACTTGGGAACTCGACAGATGTGCAAATTCTCAGCTCCATTCCAGAGCTACTGAATCATGATTCTGCAAGTTGACCCAGAAATCTATGTTCTAACAAGTACACCTGGGAATTTCAGTGCATGCCAAAGTTTGAGAGTCCCTGCGTAGAGCCCATTCTCACTTCTGATTCTAGGAATAAGTATTTGGATGAAAATATTTATTTGTAGTAGAAGTGAACCCCAAAACCCTTTCTCAAGCTAGAAGGGTATTTCTGCAACCCTACATTTATATAATGTTGCCCCAGTTAAAGGCCCATTTTTGAATGTTAGTTATATAATAAAACTCCTGATTAAAGTATAATAACAGAATAAATATACAAAGAACTAAAATTTGTTTTAAACAGAATCACATTTCAGGAAAATGGGGAAACATTCATTGCTTTGAGTTTTCTGCTGTGATCTTTAAAGGTAGGCAATGCTGCTTGTGGAAACATAATGAATTTTCACTGCACATGACTAGAGTCTTGGGGGTCAATCAAAGGCAGGATGACTCAACAATTCCCTCCTTTTGGAACAGCTCTACAGGGCACAATTTTAGTTTCCTTTAAGGTCTAGTACAGAAGGTGAGTGAAGTTTCCTTATCCTGCAGTTGGTCTGTGTATGTATACTCTATCAACTGCTATCCCACAGAAGCGGGATTCTGCTTCCCTTTATTTTATTTATTTTTTGGCCACATTGCATGCCTATAGGATCTTAGCTCCCTCACCAGGGACTGAATCCATGCCCCCTGAAGTGGAAGTGTGGAGTCTTAATCACTGGACCACCAAGGAATTCCCTCTTCCTCCTTTCATGTAAATGTACTTTTATACCCCCTAACTACTTTCTGCTGCTACTTCTGATCTGTACCATTTTTAAAGCTTCTCTCGGGTGTGCGGCTGCACTTGGTTCTTTACATATGATCTCATCTAATGCCCCCTATCACCCTGCCAGGCAGGTACTACTCATGTTACTGACCAACAGAACAGCTAACCTGTGATCCCACTGCCAGGGAGTCTGTAGATGAGGTGGCAGATTACTCTGAATCCAAATCCAAAAGAATTCCCACCAGAACTATGAGTTATAACTTCAAAACACAAAGGACAAAGTCAAAATCTAAAAAAAAAATTTTTTTAGTTCAAAAATTGAATAGACATTTGAATGGTAAACAAGTTGGTATATTTCAGCCTACATGACATATTCTACGTATTAAAGGAATCCAAAGGAAGGAGAAGATATTCCTTGCCTTGGCACTTTGTAAACTGACTACACACACCTTCACCTTCACACAAACACCCTAAGCCAAGAGTTATTTCAATAAACAGTCACAGGCAATGTTATGTGGCAGCCTGGATAGGAGGGAAGTATATGGGAGAATGGATATATGTGTATGTATGGCTGAGTCCCTTTGCTGTCCACCTGAAACGATCACAACATTGTTAATCAGCTATGTGTGCATGCATGCTAAGTCACTTCAGTCATGTCCATTCGATTCTTTGCAACACTATGGATTGTAGCCCACCAGGCTCCTCTGTCCATGGGATTCTCCAGGCAAGAATACAGGACTGGGTTGCCATGCCCTCCTCCAGGGAAATCTTCCCAACCCAGGAATCAAACCTGCATCTCTTACATCCCCTGCACTGGCAGGTGGGTTCTTACCACTAGTGCCACCTGGAAGCCCCATTAATTGGCTATATTCCAATATAAAATAAAAAATTAAAAAAAGAAACAGCAAAAAAAAAAAAAAAAAGAAACAGCAGCAGAAGCCATTTCAGTGTTTCGCCTCTAATATGGTCTAGACTATATATTTATATGAAATGTCCTAAGTTTTATTTTTAACAGAAGTCTTTTATTTGGGTTACAAGCTATATATTACTTAATTTTTTGCAATCAGAAAGATCAAGACTCATTAATTGTGGTATAGAAATTTTATCATATAGCAGTAATTAAGTAATTATTTTTATATATTGATTTGAATCACTCACTAAATAAAACTTCAGAACTTCATTTTGGGGATCACAGAAGAATTAGGTTCATATTAAATATGGGAGCTATTTAGTCAATTAGGGTGGCTTACTTGGTGGTTTTCTCTACAAAGAATGGTAAACAGAGCTCCCATACCTTTTCTAATTTCCCTGTATCAGAACCAAATATAATATTTAATATTTGCTTTGTACCTTACACAAGAAATTGTTTTTTAAAAAGCCTCGTGCACAGAGTAGTCAGTGGTCACCAAAAGAATTTGAAAGCTTAAAACAAGAAACAACACTGAAAGACAGTGTGGTAGATCTTTCCTCTTTGGTATCTATTTCTAGTAGCATAAAAATGGAGTCACAGAAAAAAGTGTTTTCAACATGCTGATAAAAGATTAAAAAGGATCATGCCTTGAAGGAATTTTAACAACATTAAGGAGAGAGGAGACTGTCATACGAAAGCAAAAGCATGTCCACAAGAACTTGAAATCAGGAAAAAAATCTCTACAAACTGTCTAGATAATATGAACAATCATCAACTTGGTTTGTTATAATTTCAAATTCACTCCTCTTAAAATATGTTATTTATATGTTACCCTTTACACAGCTCTTATCTATAATTTCAAAGGTGATCAGTTCAAAGTTTAATGAATTTTCTCAATACTGAATTTTTAAACCTTTGAAAACTTACAGTTCAGTAATGTACTATTAACTTAGCATTTTTAAGCCAAGCTGCAGGATCTAGAGAAAATGCAATCTCTTCTGATGATTAAATGTCAGTAATTAAACAAAAAAACATTTGGAACCAGAAGGGCTGTATAAATGAACTGTCAGCATATATTACAACATTACAGGGTTGCGTAGGTAAGAAAGGCTCCTTGAAGAAGTTGGCACAATGACCAGCCAATTGGAAAAACAGAGGAAGTGAGCTATCACTGCAATAACGAGGAGGAATTCCATTAAGGCTCCAGGCCAGGTATGTGAAGGAGGTGTGATTGATATGTGGGACTTGGAGATTAACTGTGTGGGACATTCTGAGGCCATGCCTACACACATTGAACATAATGCGATATTTGGTATCAGAGTTTGACTGAAGTGATGTTTACAAAGTCACTGCTCTTACCCTTTTCTTTTGAAGGCTAAGGACTTTGTTTTACCCATGGCATCAGTAAGGGAGCATTTTTTTGTAAAGAAAAGAAAAATATAGTCATGCCCAGAGTTAAGTCTCATATTAAGATGCGATTAGTGTTCGCTTTTAGTGTCAATGACAATTTAAAAGGCTACATTTCATACAAAGACAGGGATGACAATGACCATGAGCTCATCAAGTTCCCATGTTCCTATCAGTAGGTCCCTTCGGATATTGCTAATAAATGGTAATATTTTAGAAGCCAGCAGAATGACATGATATAAAAACAATTTTACAAATTTAATATTTATGAGTATGGGAGTATGGAAGAAGTCATTGTTTTGAAGCTGCTTCTAGAATGGCTAGGGAGCACTGGAATTTAGTTCAAGTTAACATAAAATCTTTGAAACATTGAGGGCAGGAGGAAAAGGGGACAGCAGAAGATGAGATGGTTGGATGGTATCACTGACTCAATGGATGTGAGCTTGAGCAAACCCCAGGACATAGTGAAGGTCCGGGAAGTCTGGCCTGCTGCAGTCCATGGGGTGGCAAAAAGTTGGACACAACTAAGCAACTGAACAACAACGACAACACAACATCCTTAAAATGTTAAAAGACAAAGGTTAGTTCTGAGTATATATATCTACTGTAAGTGATGATATAGTGGAATAGAGGTCAGCCAGATGTATTTGAATATTCTTGGTTTTAAAAATATTCTTTCTGGAATATAAGTGAAGCACTGGAAATCTAGCACAATCAGTTCAGTTCAGTCGCTCAGTCGTGTCCAGCTCTTTGCGACCCCGTGAATTGCAGCAGGCCAAGCCTCCCTGTCCATCACCAACTCCTGGAGTTCACTCAGACTCACGTCCATCGAGTCAGTGATGCCATCCAGCCATCTCATCCTCTGTCATCCCTTTCTCCTCCTGCCCCCAATCCCTCCCAGCATCAGAGTCTTTCCCAGTGAGTCAACTTTTCGCATCAGGTGGCCAAACTACTGGAGTTTCAGCTTTAGCATCATTCCTTCCAAAGAAATCCCAGGACTGATCTCCTTTAGAATGGACTGGTTGGATCTCCTTGCAGTCCAAGGGGCTCTCAAGAATCTTCTCCAATACCACAGTTCAAAACATCAATTCTTCAGCCCTCAGCTTCCTTCACAGTCCAACTCTCACATCCACACATGACTACTGGAAAAACCATAGCCTTGACTAGACGGACCTTTGTTGGCAAAGTAATGTCTCTGCTTTTTAATATGCTATCTAGGTTGGTCATAACTTTCCTTCCAAGGAGTAAGCGTCTTTTAATTTCATGCTGCAATCACCATCTGCAGTGATTTTGGAGCCCAAAATTATAATATAAATATAAGGATGTTTCCACTGTTTCCCCATCTATTTGCCATGAAGTGATGGGACCAGATGCCATGATCTTCGTTTTCTGAATGTTGAGCGTTCAGCCAACTTTTTGACTTTCCTCTTTCACTTTCATCAAGAGTTTTTTAGTTCCTCTTCACTTTCTGCCATAAGTGTGGGGTCAAGTTTTTTAGTTCCTCTTCACTTTCTGCCATAAGTGTGGGGTCAACTGCATATCTGAGGTTATTGATATTTCTCCCAGCAATCTTGATTCCAGCTTGTGCTTCTTCCAGCCCAGCGTTTCTCATGATGTACTCTGCATATAAGTTAAATAAGCAGGGTGCCTATATATAGCCTTGACGTGCTCTTTTTCCTATTTGGAACCAGTCTGTTGTTCCATGTCCAGTTCTAACTGTTGCTTCCTGACCTGCATACAGGTTTCTCAAGAGGCAGGTCAGGTGGTCTGGTATTGCCATCTCTTTCAGAATTTTCCACAATTTATTGTGATCCACACAGTCAAAGGCTTTGGCATAGTCAATAAAGCAGAAGTAGATGTTTTTCTGGAACTCTTTTGGTTTTTCGATAATCCAGTGGATGTTGGCAATTTGATCTCTGGTTCCTCTGCCTTTTCTAAAACCAGCTTGAACATCTGGAAGTTCACAGTTCACGTATTGTTGAAACCTGGCTTGGAGAATTTTGAGCATTACTTTAGTAGTGTGTGAGATGAGTGCAACTGTGCGGTAGTTTGAGCGTTCTTTGGCATTGCCTTTCTTTGGGATTGGAATGAAAACTGATCTTTTCCAGTCCTGTGGCCACTGTTGAGTTTTCCAAATTTGCTGGCATATTGAGTGCAGCACTTTCACAGCATAATCTTTGAGGATTTGAAATAGCTCAACTGGAATTCCATCACCTCCACTAGCACAATAGAATCTTGTTAATGGATGGTTTTTTATTACATGAATTCTGATGTGGGGAGGGTTCAATAGTGTTTTACCAAACTCACCTATTACTTACAATAAAAGTAAGTATGTGATAGCTTGGGCTTCCCCAGTGGCTCAGTGGTAAAGAATCCACCTGCAATGCAGGTGACACGGACTCAATCCCTGAGTCGGGAAGATCCCTGGAGAAGAGCATGGCAACCCACTCCAGTATTGTTGCCTAGAGAATCCCTATGGACAGAGGAGCCTGGTGGGCTACAGTCCATAGCATCTCAAAGAGTCAGACACAACTGAAGTGACTTAGCACACACGCCCACATATTATAGGTTGGTTTGTAAGGTGGATGTTACTTCTGTTCACCAACACCCAAGTTATAGAGAAAAGGTCCTGCTTTCCTATTCATGATTTCTGCTGAATATATAGAAGAACGAAGCAGACTGGGATTCCTAGTTCTGTTACTAGCTCACTCTCTACAGCAATTAATAATGCAAAGACTGGGACTTCCCTGGTGGCCCAGTGGTTAAGGTGCCACACTTCCATTATACAGGGTGCAGGTTCGATCCCTGGTCAGGGAACTAAGATGCCACATGCAGCATGAGGTGAAGGTGAAGTCGCTCAGTCGTGTCTGACTCTTTGTGACCCCGTGGGACTGTAGCCTACCAGGCTCCTCCGGTTATGACCAAAAATGTTAACAGAAATAAAGAAAAAAATGCAAAAACTACACACATTGGAGGTTAGTTTAAGGTTTCCTATAAAATGTTCTCTAATTAAATAATGTTTAACAACTGGCCCCAACAGAAGAAAAAGACATAACCTTAAGGTATCTGCTTTTTCCATATCTTGTTAATTATTTAGTAATTTTCTTCCAAGACCAAGTTCAGATGGACACATTCCAAATCCCATGGGCACAAAGCAGCAGCTTGTCAACCAGCATTGCCAGGGAAGTCCCTGTTACTAGAATTCACAATGTGTTCTCAACACCAGCAACTGGTATTACAGGCAATTTTTAAAATGTTGCTCTGTTTTGCTTTTTAGGGAACTAAATCCCTACACTTTTAAGATGATAATTGGTTCTAAAATGATCAATCAGTTTGATATGACATATAGCATTGACATTCTTCCCCATCCCCGTCCTGCCCCACTCTGTGTACTTAGGAGACAATGATCCTCAGCCCAACAGGGAATTTACAATATCCAACGACCAAGTGGCTCCAGGAGAGAAGTGGAAAAGTGCATGGTGGTTCACATATACACAGTATTGATACTATGAATAAAATACATAATGAATGAGAACCTACTGTAGCTCAGGGAACTCTACTTAATTCCTAAATGTGGTGACCTAAATGGGAAGGAAATCCAAAAACAGGGGATATAGTTATAATGTATAGCTGATTTACTTTGTTGTACAGTAGAAACACAACATTGTAAATCAACTATTCTCCAATAAAAATTGATTTAAAAAACTATAGAACTTAAAAAAAATTGGAAAAGACCCTGATGCTGGAAAAGATTGAGGGCAGAAGGAGAAGAGGGCGACAGAGAACGAGATGGTTGGATGGCATCACCGATTCAATGGACATGAACTTGGGCAAAACTCCGGGAGGTGGTGAGGGGCAGAGAAGTCTGGTGTGCTGCAGTCCACGGGGTCGTAAAGAATTGGATATGACTTGGTGAGTGAACAACAACAGAGAATTAAGAAACTTGTTTCCGGAAAAAGGTGACCTCTGCAATGAGATTTCAAAGTATGATGATATAAGTATGAAAGAAAAAGCAAGAACATAATAAACCATCATGAAAGCCCAAGGAAACTAGGTGGTCTGGCCAAAGCCAAAGAGTGTCTGTGGGATGGTGGGAGAAGAGGCTGCCAAGGACGTCTGGGTCTACTGTTTAGGATCTTGGATTCTTCTGATAAGGAGTCCAGAGAGAAAAAAAAATGGAGGCCAGGCCTCTCTCCACAGACATCTTACCTGAGACTGACTGACTGACTGAAGTTGCTCAGTCGTGTCCAACTCTTTGCAACCCCACAGACTGTAGCCTACCAGGCTCCTCTGTCCATGGGATTCTCTAGGCAATAGTACTGGAGTGGATTGCCATTTCCTTCTCCAGGGGATCTTCCCAACCCAGGGCTCAAACCCGGGTCTCCTGCATTGTAGACAGACGCTTTACCGTCTGAGCCACCAGGGAAGTCTGAGACTAGGCTACTCAAAATATCATGTAAACAGAGAAAAATGATCAAATTCTATGTGCAAGGAGTGGATGTTACAAGGCTGTACTGGAGACTGTTCTTGCGTATGATTAACTATCTATGTGTATGTGTATTAAATGCAAAACATTTTTTTTTTTTACTAAACATGAGTTCTAATAACAGAAAACACCCATCAGTTTTTCCTGAAAAATATCTATTCTCCGTATCTGCTTTTAAACAATTGTTTTAAGCTAGGAATCCAAGAAAATGTCTTATAATGATCACAGAAAACCATACCTAATATTTCAGAATTTTCCTCTTTCATTAGCCATGTAACTCTTGAAATTGGTGTGAGTGACAAATGTAATATGCTCCTTCACCCCTACTTGTGACATCATTCAAGCAACGAAGCATTTTAATGGAGCCCTAGCTTAAGAACACTCTTGTCCATGAAGCTGCCAGTGCTACCCATAGGGCAGTCAGGGAAGTGATGTGGAGAACGTCTCATTGAACGGCTTCCCTGATACTACCTCTGGACAAGACCTTGGGCCTCAGTGCCTGCTAGTAACTCCAGTGGGGGGTGGGGGTGGAGTTTGGTTGTCTTGATAGAAGAGAGGGACCTTGGTGTTTCCTCCTCAAACTGAAAACCTCTGATTGTCACTGGAAATTAATAAAGAGGTAAAGAGACAGTGAGTTTTCTGCAATAATAGAGGAGGTTCCCAAACATGGCAGTGATTATGGATGAAGAATGCACTTTTCTCTCCCGTCACATAGACACCCAGGAGTGCCCTTCTATTTGATAAAGAGGATGATAGAGGATTTGATTTGTTTGTTTGTTTAATGTGCAACTCTTGCCTGTTCCTGCTGCACTCTGCAACACAAAAAGGAGCACTTTTCTTGCCAACTCCCCACATATGGCATGTTTGCACATCTTTAAGAGCTTTATATATAAATAAATATATTTTATAAATATATCTGTAGAAGGCAATATTGTGTCAGTAATATTAATGTTGAACGGTAGTTTAAGCAATTCCAGACCAAATTAGCTTGATTCCAATTAACAACTGATACCAGAAAGGAAAACCACCATTTGGGATCTAAGAAAGGAGAGGGTAAAGTTACTTAAAAACCAGATATAAATTTTCATTAGGTGCAACCTACATTTACCATAAAAATGAATTCATGCTTTATAGTGAGTCAAAACATGTATTAACTGATAGTGATGAAATTATTTGGGAGAACTGGTGACTCTGAAATAGAAAAATTTTAATCTAATTTTTGGGGAAAAAAATCAGTTTACTATAAACAAAAAACATTCCGTATGATGCAAATATTTAGTCCAGGCAAAACAGTTTCAGTTTTGTGGCACAAAGTTTGTACTAGGTAAATGTTATGGGAATATATGGGTGAATGAATCAAAACTTTACTAGGAACAATTTTGTCCTTTAAAAGAACACTGGGGCAATGTAAGTAGACTCTTATGTAGCATATAATTTTTAAATTATTTTTATTTATAAACATAATTCCAAATAAAAAGATGGGACTAAAAATCACAAAACAACATATATATATTTTATATATTTTCTGTGCAAATGACATCAGGTTTGCATCCAGTTGTGGATGCAAGGTTAAAAAAATATGCTCAGATTTCCTATTTGAAGACCAAATTCATCATAAAATAGCTTCTGATTACAAAGAACCCAGCATTTATGTCTCGGCTAGTCCAAGGAAATAAACCTGTAATAAAGGAAATAAAGTGGTAATAAATTGCTCTAAAGCAAAGGTAAAATGACCACTCAATTAAGACATAACTCTAAAAATCACCTTGAGGTTACATTGGGAAGAAATATGAGGAAAAGGGCAATTAAAGATCAGTCTTTTAAATTTGAGGCCTCCTCACTGACAATGAAAGATTCAGTTACTTAAAACTGTTTTTCGCGCTTTCATTTATGAGTTGCTTTTAATAACATTTCATTCCTTAACAGAGAAAATAAGGAATGCTCTTAGAAGAGAAAAAAGCTAGACCAGGCTATCAAAATCTTTGCTAAGAAAAATAAACGAATTAAGATTGATCTTGTGGATTTCTCAGAAGTTCACCAATTCCAAATGTTCGCATACATTTCACAAGGGAAGAAAACAATAAAGCTTCTCTATAATAGCATGTTGAATAACTCACGGAGGGTGGTAATGTAGGGGTTACTACTGCATTTTGCAAAATGCATTAATTATAATTAACATAAGTGTGCATTTCTTTTCCTTTTTGAAAAATCCAAGTTTCTATTCTCCAGTACTGAGAAGTATGGATCAGTTTTGTCTACTAATTCTTTGGGGGCTTTCTAGAATATTTTTTAAGAACAGATTGAATGTGCTTTTAGCAACACTTTGACAGAAGGGGTGTTTTTTCCAAATTAAAAAATCTAACAATCATTTAAACTATTAAGTATGTTTACAGAGCAAACACAAGGGAGACTTCCTTTACATTTAAGCACACTTGCTTCTTTTTCAAGAGGTCTTCAATATTAGTGACTGATAGAGCAAATGAAAAAGATTAAAAAATATATGAATCATATTACTGAAAAAAAAAAAAGATTGGTTATTTCCTCTTGTTTTAAAATTCTCTTCCTGCTTCTTTTAAAGTCCACCCCAAACACAGTTTGCTATAAATGTCACACAAATGGAATGGCTAAATAGTTGAGTGCAACTGAAGGAGGCCTTAATCTAATGTACCACTGTCTGTCAGCTAATCTCTCCTGGTTTAACAATCTGAGTTTAACTACTTTGTGATGAATGAGACAGGGTGCAAATGACCTGAGTGTTTCAGCCCATAAAACAAGCTTAGGGAAATAAAACTTGCAAATTTGATCACCCCCCTCAGATTGACTATCATTTGGCAATACAGTTAGGGTTTCCGCAGAGACTAACAGTTTCAAAGAAATTGTCTAAGTGTAATATTAGACAAAATGTTAATACTTTACATGTAAAGTACCATTTACCCTACAGCAGACTCCTAGCTGCAAGATTTGCCATAACACAACTGAAATTCAGATAGCTCTAAACTGAAAGTTGGTGAGCTAGCTGTAGGAGGATCCACTGAAGCTGAACGTTTTGTAGACTCAGTTTTACAGAAAGTTTCTCAGGAGCATTAACTGGTAGTCACATTAAGCAAAAAAGACTCTGGTTGTTAACAGCAGTAGGTCTATTGTTCCAGAAGTAATAAATTTCAGGAGGTTCATTATCAAAGAAAGAGGTTGGGGCGGGGGAGTCCTTTTTGGCATTCTACATATCAAATCTTCTCAAAAAGACATCTGCAGTTTAAAAAAAATTCCACCTACTTTTACTACAAACCTTGTTAATTTTCTACAGTTCTCTGCTCTGACTTAAAAGTCATTTCCTTAAGAAAACAGATGACAGACAACTTGAGTGACTGATTATATTGGGCCATCACTTTGTTTTTCTCCAAGGCCTTGGTTTAAGAGGATGGATGTTAGTGTAGATGACAGAAAGGGGAGCTTCGCATACGATTTCACTTCTGTTCAAAGACAAGCTAATGTAACCTCGCTGCGGTGCGATCAACTTGACAAATGGACACGGTGCAACCCTCTGCCTCCCACTGAAACCTGAGAGCCTGATTTATACAATGTTCTCCCTGTAGATGGAAAAAGACTTCATGCTGCTTGGCTGTATAATGGGTTGATCTGATAATTCTCTGTATGTCATGAAATTTGATAATATGAAAGTGAAATGCATCTCAAAGACTGAAGCGGGTTAATGAACTTATAAAACTACACTTAAGTCTTTTAAAGCCTGAATAAACAGACAAAGAGGCTTATTAGCTCAGACCATACCAAGAAAACATAGCAGTTCTCATGCTTAATTCTGCAATCAATGAGAGATATATATGGCTTTTACTGACAGTGAATAAGAGATCCTTGCTCTAAGGAGTACAGCCCTATTTAAACAATTCAATATCATCTGTAGACCTTGGTGTGCCTTATCTTTACCATCAGATTTTTCTGTCCTCAATTCTTTACCTCAAGAATTTTGCATTACTTTATCCTGTTAAATTATGCCCCTGTAAGCTTAATATCTTTCCTTTTAAAGCAGGAAACTTCTGCAAGAATTTATCAATACTACTATATTTTACAATTACTCTATTCAATTTTCAAAGTTAACAAACAGTTCATGGGGATGTAAATATATACTAAACCAACTATGGACACACAAGTACACACACACAAAAATCATAGCTTCATAAGAAATATAAACTTTTGCTTTAAAAACATAGCATAAATTCATATTTATTCAAAGTCTGAATATTTAGATACATTACTTTAAAAAGAGGCACACAGTGTAGTATATTTTGCAGGCCAGGCTACTTTCAAATCCTCTGCAATAAACCTGTCTTTTGGTATCAACGCTTGCAAATAAATACCATGAATGTAAACTGCAATCAGAAGCAGTTTTAACACATGTAAATGTTGAATGAGGTAGAATTTTAGTCTTTTGTTTACTTTGCTGTTGTCACAAATAGAAAAAGCACTTATGAAAACATTTCATGCTGAAGTGAATGGATTTCAGCAGCTGCTGACTTGGTGACATGGAGAACCCCAGTGGAGACATCCTGCTGAATTAACGTTTTGGAAATGTTAAAAAGAAACTTCAAACAGACCTCGTTTTAGCAGGCGGTCAAAGATTTTGCTCAGTGGGGATCATGTGAAGACTAGCAGAGCAGTCACTCAACCATGAATCAGACTTGTCAATAGTTGCCCATTTTCTCAACAGGTGATTCAAAAAAAGCACATAGTCTATTTCCCCTAACATTTCTGTGTGTGCTTGCATGGAAAAAAAATCCTAGATTTCTGCTCTGACATTATTTAGGAGGGCACAGCATGCATAGCTGAGGAAATTGTAGTTTCAGGGGTTTAAATACATTAAAAAATTTCTGTACTTATGTTCGTTTCTAACCCAAAATATTTAGCTAAGCTATATTTAAAATCTACTGATTTTCAAATAAACTTTTATCCTAAGTTGGAAATCTGGGACAATTCAATCAAAGAATTATAGAACAGCAAGGAGTCTTGGAGATACCAAAGATCAAGTCCCTTGTTTTACAGATGAGGAAACGGAGACCTACAAAGATTTAGGAAAGATTTCAGCAATTTGTCTGACTTCCCTATAGCTCAAATGGTAAAGAATCTGCCTGCAATGCAGGGGACCCAGGTTCGATCTCTGGGTCAGGAAGATCCCCTGGAGAAGGAAATGGCAATCTACTCCAGTATTCTTGCCTGGAGAATTCCATGGACAGAGAAGCCTGGTGGGCTACAAGTCCATGGGGTCACAAAGAGTTGGACACGACTAAGTGACGAACACACACACACATCAGCAATTTGTCAAAGATCACACAGGTATTTCTTTATGTCTTAGGACTTAGAATGTCCATCTGCTGATGTCTCAGCTCAACATTTATTATACTTACCCTTAAGAAATAAATCAGATTTAAGCCTCATTTAGCAATGTAAAAATACTTACGGAAAGAAACTGTTAAGCTGGTCAAGATCTCACGGTTCAGTGTTTTCCTGATTTGGCATGTTTTGATTTTTTTTTTTTCCTTTAAACTGGCCACAAAGAGACTTAATGGAAAATTCCTTCCCACATCACCAAGAAATGAGGGAGGAGGGGGGGCATGAAAAGAGGTCCAGTACCAAGCTTTGTTTTCAACTCTCAACATTTAAGAGTTTAGTACAAATATAGAGTACAAAAATAATGAAGCATTGCATTGTTACTGATTCAGATTGGCACTGTAAACTGTGCAATACAAGCTACTATTATGTCAGAAAATTACCAGGTATCCATTAAATGAGCCCAGACTATTTTCTATTGTTCAAGGATTTTTTCGTTGTTTTGAAAGCCTAAGTACAGAGTTCAGTGAGAGTTCTCGGAGGTGACTCCACAGTCAGAGTGATGCTCACCAGCTTAGTCAGTCTCACCTACTGCTCTGTTAACACAGTCATTACCAGCAAAAGCAAAAATAGAACCTGAGGCTTAGGAAATCATTTCGTATAGGCAAGACATACCCTGTTGGAAAATACTTTCCACTTTATTTGGAGAGAAAAATTAGGAGGATTTGTAAGTAAATGACAATCCATAAACAGATACACAACTATATACACAAGCTCTCAGTGTCCAAGTTCACTAATTCTTCTTATTAAAATTAAGTTTAACTCCTCACATGGTAAGAGGAAACAGGGTACCCTGATACTAAAGTTGACGGGAGTGTAAAAGACAGATTGGGTTTATACATCAAAATGAAAAATGTCCTCATCTTTTGACCCAGAATTCCCATATAGAAATTAACCCTGAAGAGATAATTCAACAAGTAGGGAAAGATATATGTGCAAGGCAGTATTTTTTATGGTAGTACAAAGTTGGAAATTAAGTTAAATTAAAATTAAATTAAATTAAAAACTGGCCAGAAAATAAAGTTACATACATACAACAGCATATATGCAGCTGTTAAACATCGTCATTCACTTAATACAAAGCTACGATAAAGATATTAAAATCACGATTCATTTCATATAAAGTACAGTAATGTTAGCATATTTACTAAAGGAAATCAACCCTGAATATTCACTGGAAGGACTGATGTTAAAGCTGAAGCTCCAATACTTTGGCCACCTGATGCCAAGAATCCACTCATTCATTGGAAAAGACCCCAACACTGGGAAAGACTGAAGGAGGAGAAGAGGGTGACAGAGAAAGAGATAGTTGGATGGCATCACCGATGGACATGAGTTTGAGTAAACTCTGGGAGATAGTGAAGGACAGGGAAGCCTGGTGTGAGGCAGCCATGGGGTCACAAAGAATCAAACATGACTTCGCAACTAAACAACAAAAATATCAACATACAGACTGGCAAATAGATGAATGGAACAGAATAGGAAAACCAGAATAGACTCACACAATCTGGTCCTTTGATTTTCAACAAAACATCAAAGTAATCCAACTATGTTAGCATTCCCTAACTGAATGCCACGTGTAAACAAAGAAACAAACAAAACTTAGACTTCTCTCACCACACACAAAAGTTAACTTTAGAGCTACCTTAGTGGCTCAGAGGGTAACGCGTCTGCCTCCAACGTGGGAGACCTGGGTTCGATCCCTGGGTCGGGAAGACCCCCTGGAGAAGGAAATGGCAACCCACTCCAGTATTCATGCCTGGAGAATCCCATGGACCCAAGAGCCTGGTAGGCTACAGTCCACGGGGCCGCAAAGAGTCGGACACGACTGAGCAACTTCACTTAGACTTAAATGTAAAAGCTGAAACTATAAAGCTCTTACACGGAAAAAAGAATATCTTCACAAATTGGGACTAGGCAAAAGTTTCTTAAAACAAAGATAAATTATCATAAAGTAAAAATGTATGGACTGTATCAAAATTAAAAACTTGTACTCATGAAAATACACTGCAAAGAAGAGAATAAGGAAGCCAAAGACTCAGGAAAAAAATACTTGTAAAGCATATATGACAAAGGACTAGTATCTAGGAGACCAATAACGAACTTCTATACCTTAACAATAAAAAGACAAACAACCTATTTTAAAATGGGCAAAAATCTGAACAGATTCTTCACACAGAAAGTTGTATGAATGACCAATAAACACATGAAAAAGTACTCAACATCATTAGTCATCAGGGAAAAACAAACTCAAACCAACATAAGATATCATTACACACTCACATTATGGATAAAATTAAAAGGACACACCCAATGTTGGCAAAGATGTGCAGCAACTGAACTCTGCATGTGGTTTGTGGGAGCATCAAACGATGTCTTATACAAAATGCACACCTACCCTATGACCCAGAAATCTACTCTTAGGGACTGATCCAAGAGAAATGAAAACATAAGACTTGTACAAGAATGTTCGTAACAGCTATACTTATGGTAGCTGAAAACTGGAAAGAGCTCAGGTGTCTATCAGAAGGAGAATGAATAAACAAACTGTGTCTATTCCTACAATAAAATACTGAACTATTTGGCAGTAAAAAGAAACAAACCACAGATACACACAGCAACATGGATACACCCCCAAAATGTTTTGCTGAATAAAAGCAGCAATACACAAGCAAGTGTATGCTATATGAGTTTATTTATATGAAGTTCTGGAACAGGCAAAACTAATAGATCATGGAATAATATCAGAACAATAGTTACCTTTGATGATGGCAAGGACTGGGATTTATGGAAAAGAGACCCCGGGGAATTTCTTGTGGCGATGGTAATATTTTATATCTTGATAGAGGCTTGAGTTGCACAGGCACACGGTCAAGACTTGTCAGCTGGTATACTTAGGATCTGTGCATTTTATTATATGTAAATTTTACCTCAAAAGGCAACAGAAGAATCATCAACAAACACTGAATTCAAGTTAATAACATGCATTTTAAATTACTGGGGAGGAGGAGGAGTACATGAATGTCTACTCTTTTGAAATATATCTCCCAAAGAGAGACTAATAGAGAGATGCTTAAATAGAGACATATATGGTGAAGCAAGTATAGTAGTCACAACGGTAGGTGATACAATGAACGCACAGAATTTTTCAAAATAACATTTTTGCAAACTGACATTTTGCCTCTATGAACAGGTACTTCTCTCATCCTTATATGCAATCATGTCTGATGACTGAATGATATTCAAGTCCATCTATGGTAAATTCAAATGAAGATTTAAAGTAAAACTAGTTCAGTTTGATCTATAGGTCTGAATATCTGAGTTCTACTAAAAATCTAAAAATCTTTGTTCAGAGTAAAAACTCTTTTTTATGAGTTCTTTCTCTTTTAAAGAAAGGTCTTACATTTTTTAAGTCTCTGCTGAATTTGTTACAATATTGGTTCCGTCTTGTCCCTTTGTTTTTTTGGCCTCAAGGCATGTGGGATCTTAGCTCGAATGCACATCCCTTGTACTGGAGGGCAAGTCTTAACCAGAGGACTGCCAGGGAAGTCCCTAAGACTCTTAAAATGATCTGTATTATCAATAAACTGTAAACCATTTGCACTGCAATTAGAAATATAAAAAATTTTAAGAAATAACTAACTTAAATTTTAATGAAAAGTTTTGATAACAACTAACATTTAAAATCTTACAGATTACTTATTTTGGAGAAGGCAATGGCACACCACTCTAGTACTCTTGCCTGAAAAATCCATGGATGGAGAAACCTGGTAGGCTGCAGTCCATGGGGTCGCTAAGAGTTGGACATGACTGAGTAACTTCACTTTCACTTTTTACTTTCATGCATTAGAGAAAGAAATGGCAACCCACTCCAGTGTTCTTGCCTGGAGAATCCCAGGGATGGGGAAGCCTGGTGGGCTGCTGTCTATGGGGTCACACAGAGTTGGACACGACTGAAGTGACTTAGCAGCAGCAGCAGCAGCAGTAGCAGATTGCTTATTTGCATACAGAAGGAAAAACATTTTTCCAGTTGTGTTATGTCAACAAAATGGAGATTAAAAGATTACAAGACACCGTAGAATCCCCCAGGGTAATGTATAATAAGAACACTTTATTACAATCTCAGAGTTCCTTTATCATATATTTAGTATAAAAACCTTAACTCTGTTCCCATTTCTAAAGTAATATATTCTATTGATAAAAGGAAGAGTTTTTACTCTTGTTGGGTATGATTTTTTTATTTGCAATTGAAACAATAAATCTACTTCATATCACATTCTGGTTTGGTTGGCTATAACCCAAAATACCATGCAAGGAAACTGACCTGTTCAAATTAGAAGTGGACTGGTCTCTAGGTATACTAAGCACTAAATATATCACTATGTATAAGATTTAATGAAATATAGGGGAATATGATTATGGTATTCATTAATTTACAGATATTAAGTTTGCTACTTCATATTATAAAAACCACATAACAAGCCTCAGCAGGATTTCTTCATTTTCTTGGGTGATATAATATTTTTGTTCTCAGTTACACAAATGCATAGCATCACATATCAATAAAGGTCAATGAAGTAAAAGTGCTCTGCCATTTAATTGGAAGTGAGAGGTCTTTGATTTTTTTTTTTACTGGTTAATGAGTAAAAGTAATGGTTAAAATGTTAGAAAGTTTATTTTAAGCATTTATATTTCTAACTATTTAAAAAAACACATATCAGTTACTTTACCAAATGATTCATTACTTATTTAATGTCCTCTCTATTTAATGTAACATTATAGAGTCTTCCAGTTATTAAACAAAATGCCAATAAAAAGTCACGGTTTTTTCATTACTTAATTTACCACATTTAAAGACAAGGGACCTTAAACTAAATTATAAATTACCAGTAAGAATATCTTACAAAGCTCAATATATATAATATATATTTAAATAGTTAACACTAATTCTTGGGTTTATCTCATGAAAAACGTGACCAAATGAACACTCTTAATATTCATCAAGGGAAACAGCAATTAATACAGTTGGAGAAGTCCATTTTGGAATTGCCTTTCACAAGACTGTCTACCTCAAGCGTACCGGTTCTCGCTCGCTCTCCCTCACACACACATCGGTACACACGTACACACAGGTACACAAATATGAAGTTATCTTCTTTTAAGATCACACTTTCAGATACAATAAAATTACTTTGCAAACATCTCTAAATAATTTGTGTGTGTGTCAGTCACTCAGTCGTGTTCAACTCTGTGAGCCCATTAACTGTAGCCCACGAGGCTCCTCTGTCCCTGGAATTCTTCAGGCAAGAATACTGGAGTGGGTTGCCATTCCCTTCTGCAGCGGGTCTTCCCAACCCAGGGACTGAACCCAGGTGTCCTGCATTGCAGGTAGACTGTTCACTGTCTGAGCCACCAGGGACACTGGAAATAATTTGTAGTTATTTCTGAAAATCAAAGCCCCACAAAAAGTGATAAAGTTGCTACCAAAAGAATGTTTGGAAAATTCTGAAGACATTTCTGAAAGTGGAAACTTACATGTATCACTAAAATAAACAAACATAAAGTGCCTCCCAAGATGCTAAGATGGCCACTTCTTATTGAAAGTATTGGAAGAACCAATACTTACTGAAACGTACATGCTCTGGAATGTGTGCGTGTGTGTGTGTATGTGTGTGTGTGTGTTATAACTGCCACATCTGAAGGAAGTGTCAGAATGGAAAGAACTGGGTCAGATATCAGAAAGCCTGGGTTTGAATCTCAGCTCTACCTCACAGTTTATAAGGTGTGCAAGTCTGCGTAAGTCCCTTCACGTCTTTGGGTTTCAGTTTTCTCATTTTTAAAATAGAAGTTTATCTAGACAAGGACAGTCCAATAGAAATATAAAGTGGGATACATTTGTAAATTTTATAGCCACATTTTTAAAAGTAAAGAGATGGAATTAACTTTAAGAATATATACTTATTAACCTGATACATCCAAAATAACCTCATTTCAATATTTAATCAATAAAAAGTCATTGATGAGATCTTACACATTTATTTTTGGTACTGGATCTAGAATGGGAAAGACGAGCGATCTCTTCAAGAAAATTAGAGATACCAAGGGAACATTTCATGCAAAGATGGGCGCAATAAAGGACAGAAATGGTAGGGACCTAACAGAAGCAGAAGATATTAAGAGGTGGCAAGAATTCCCCAGAACTGTACAAAAAAGATCTTCATGACCCAGATAATCACGATGGTGTGATCACTCACCTAGAGCCAGATATCCTGGAAGTGAAGTCAAGTGGGCCTTAGGAAGCATCATTACAAACAAAGCTAGTGGAAGTGATGGAATTCCAGTTGAGCTATTTCAAATCCTCAAAGATGATGCTGTGAAAGTGTGCACTCAATATGCCAGCAAATTTGGAAAACTTAGCAGTGGCCACAGGACTGGAAAAGGTCAGTTTTCATTCCAATCCCAAAGAAAGGCAAGACCAAGGAATGCTCAAACTACCGCACAGCTGTACTCATCTCACACACTAGTAAAGTAATGCTCAAAATTCTCCAAGCCAGGCTTCAGCAATACGTGAACCGTGAACTTCCAGATGTTCAAGCTGGTTTTAGAAAAGGCAGAGGAACCAGAGATCAAATTGCCAACATCTGCTGCATCATCAAAAAAACAAGAGAGTTCCAGAAAACATCTATTTCTGCTTTATTGACTATGCCAAAGCCTTTTACCATCTGGATCACAATAAACTGTGGAAAATTCTGAAAGAG
The DNA here is from genome assembly GCF_016772045.2 of Ovis aries. Taxonomy (NCBI): domain Eukaryota; kingdom Metazoa; phylum Chordata; class Mammalia; order Artiodactyla; family Bovidae; genus Ovis; species Ovis aries. Next base: position 49,811,631 of record NC_056062.1, read on the forward strand.
ATGGGAATACCAGACCACCCGACCTGCCTCTTGAGAAACCTGTATGCAGGTCAGGAAGCAACAGTTAGAACTGGACATGGAACAACAGACTGGTTCCAAATAGGAAAAGGAGTACGTCAAGGTGTATATTGTCACCCTGCTTATTTAACTTACATGCAGAGTACATCATATGCATTGAAATGCTGGGGTAGAGGAAGCACAAGATAGAATTAAGATTGCTGGGAGAAATATCAATAACCTCAGATATGCAGATGATACCACCCTTAATGCATAAGCAGAAAGTGAAGAAGAACTAAAAAGGTCTCTTGATGAAAGTGAAAGAGGAGAGTGAAAAAGTTGGCTTAAAGCTCAACATTCAGAAAACGAAGATCATGGCATCTGGTCCCATCACTTCATGGCAAATAGACAGGGAAACAGTGGAAACAGTGGCAGACTTTATTTTTCTGGGCTCCAAAATCACTGCACATGGTGATTGCAGCCATGAAATTAAAAGATGCTTACTCCTTGGAAGGAAAGTTATGACTAACCTAGACAGCATATTAAAAAGCAGAGACATTAGTCAACAAAGGTCCATCTAGTCAAGGCTATAGTTCTTCCAGTGTATGGATGTGAGAGTTGGACTATAAAGAAAGCTGAGCACCAAAGAATTGATGCTTTTGAACTGTGGTGCTGGAGAAGACTCTTGAGAGTCCCCTGGACTGCAAGGAGATCCAACCAGTCCATCCTAAAGGAGATCAGTCCTGGGTGTTCATTGGAAGGACTGATGCTGAAGCTGAAACTCCAATACTTTGGCCACCTGATGCAAAGAGCTGACTCCTTTGAAAAGACCCTAATGCTGGGAAAGATTGGGGGCAGGAGGAGAAGGGGATGACAGCGGATGAGATGGTTGGATGGCATCACGGACTCAATGGACATGGCTTTGGGTGGACTCCGGGAGTTGGTGATGGACATGGAGGCTTGGTGTGCTGCGGTTCATGGGGTCACAAAGAGTCAGACACGACTGAGCAACTGAACTCACTGACTGACTGAATTTTGAAATGCTTAATGGCACACATCACATGTGAACAAACCACATTTCCAACACTCAGTAGTCACATGTGGCTAATGGTTAACATATTGGATAGCATGGCTCTAAATAGTTGCTAACAATTCTTTTTATTTTAAAAACCTTCTATTACTTTGCTGTCAAAATTTAATATATTAGCATCAGAATTAATAGTAAGTTCAGCACAAACATATGAAAACCATAGATTAAATGCTTTCAAGGAGCATCTACTTCCTGAGTAGGAACATTCCTACTCAGGAAAGGTTCATTAATTTCCTGTCTTATCTGGCATTTTTAAACTCCGGATGATTTTTCCCAACCCTGAACAATCATTAAGAAGTAAAGAAGGGCAATTATCTTCTGGACTCAACCCCATAGAGAGCAGATTACTTAATCTATCAAACTGTAAGCCTGTTAATAATTGCCAAGACCCCCATTTCATATTGTGTGATGCAGATTTGGCCTTAATCTAAAGCTTAGATCTTTATGTAATCATAAAAATCATAAGACTCTTTTGCAAATGAACAAACATCCAAAGTTACTATTACAATGATAAAGTCTATTTAATTTTTGCTTTGTTTCATGTAGCCCAAATGACTAACACTATCAGGGTTTTATATCAGTAAATCATAGCACAAGTGAATTAGTGTTCAATAATAAGATATCATTTTGTCAATTATTGGGAGTTTATTACTAGAAAAGCCATGTTCATTAAAACAGGTAATAATATCCAATAATATTTTCTTTTTTTTTGAAATATTTTTTTGATGTGGCCCATCTTTAACATCTGTATTGAATTTGTTACAATACTGTTTTATGTTTTGGTTTTTTGGCCATGAGACAAGTGGAATCTTAGCTTCCCAACCAGAGATCAAACTCGTACCCACTGCAATGAAAGGTGAAGTCTTAACCACTGGACTGCAGGGACCCCCAATAATATTTTCTTAATGATAATTGAGAAAAAGAATTAAGCCATTAGCTGCGCAGTATCATTAATCATTTAGTCATTTAAAGGCTGGAGCAAAACCTACTTGCATCACAGGATAACTTTTAAATTATCAATTACACCTATGACAGATTCTTACAAGTTATTTATCTCCAGGTACAACTGTACATCATCTCAATCAGATTATGAGTTTGTTACACCAAACTTTACAAAAGTCATATAGATGTACTCTCTGACATTAGTATAATCTTCTGAAACTTCTCTTTCCTCCTCAAATTTATAATAATAGAACATTCGAGCGTTTCTGTATCATTGGGGCTTCCCAGATGGCACTGGTAAGTAAATACCCTGCCTGCCAATGCCAGAGAAGTAACAGATGAGGGTTCGACTCCTGAGTCAGGAAGATCCCCTGGAGGAGGGCATTTATTTAGCAAAATTCTTATTTAAAAAAAAAAGGTTGCTAATACAACATCTTATATGCTTTATGTAACAAGTGTTTCTGCAAATCTCTAAAATGTAATTCAACACTGTATAAAGAGAAAGCTGATGATACTAATTCATAGGTAGCAACCTAATAACAGTGATCCCTTAACAATGGGCATAACATACATTGTGTTTACAAGGATTTCCAAGGTGGTGCAGTGTAAAGAATCCACCTGCAATTCAGGAGATGCGGGTTTGATGCCTGGGTCGGGAAGATCCCTGGAGGAGGGAATGGCAATTCACTCCAGTATTCTTCCCTAGAGAAGACCATAGACAGAGGAGACTGGCAGGCTACAGTCTGCAAAGTCACAAGGAATCAGACACTACTGAGGGGCTGAGCATGCACACAGGCATATTGTGTTTATAAATTTGTCAGTAGGATAAAATCATGTTATTTGGAGTCAATTTCCTACATGATTTATACTGTTCAAGGAGCATTCAGCAGAGCCAGTCTGACACATAATATTGTCATGTCTGGAGGAAAAAAGATAAGCATTATTGCTATTCTGCAGTTACTGTAACTAATCCCACCAGGCAATTATCTTTTACATGTCAGTGGCCAATGAAGAAAGTAACAAAGGCAGAGTCAGAAAACCCTTAATGTTATGTGGTCCACTCCTGTACTGCCTGGCACTTTGGGGATGTGTAATGTCTGTTGTGTGAATGGCCATACAGCACATATACTATACAGTATATAGTATATATGTGTATAAACACTGCTCAGTTCAGTTCAGTTCAGTTGCTCAGTTGTATCTGATTCTTTGCGACCCCATGAACTGCAGCATGCCAGGCCTCCCTGTCCATCACCAACTCCTGGAGTTCACTCAAACTCACGTCCATTGAGTCGGTGATGCCATCCGGCCATCTGATCCTCTGTCGTCCCCTTCTCGTCCTGCCCCCAATCCCTCCCAGCATCAGAGTCTTTTTCCAATGAGTCAACTCTTCACATGAGGTGGCCAAAGTACTGGAGTTTCACTTTTAGCATCATTCCTTCCAAAGAACACCCAGGGCTGATCTCCTCTAGAATGGACTGATTGGATCTCCTTGTAGTCCAAGGGACTGTCAAGAATCTTCTCCAACACCACAGTTCAAAAGCATTAAATCTTCAGCCCTCAGCTTTCTTCACAGTCCAACTCTCACATCCATACATGACTACTGGAAAAACCATAGCCTTGACTAGACAACCTTTGCTGGCAAAGTAATGTCTCTGCTTTTGAATATGCTATCTAGGTTGGTCATAACTTTCCTTCCAGGAGTAAGCGTCTTTTCATTTCATGCCTACAATCACCATGTGCAGTGATTTTGGAGCCCAAAAAAGTAAAGTCTGCCACTGTTTCCACTGTTTCCCCATCTATTTGCCATGAAGTGATGAGGCCGGATGCCATGATCTTCGTTTTCTGAATGTTGAGCTTTAAGCCAACTTGTTCACTCTCCTCTTTCATCAAGAGTCTTTTTAGTTTCTCTTCACTTTCTGCCATAAGGGTGGGGTCATCTGCATATCTAAGGTTATTGATATTTCTCCCAGCAATCTTGATTCCAGCTGTGCTATAAACACTGTAGCTCGCATGCATTCTATCTATAAAGAAGCACACATATACACACAGTATATGAAGAGTATATCATGAGAAATGCTGGGCTGGAAGAAACACAAGCTGGAATCAAGATTGCCAGGAGAAATATCAATAACCTCAGATATGCAGGTGACATCACCCTATGGCAGAAAGTGAAGAGGAACTAAAAAGCCTCTTGATGAAAGTGAAAGAGGAGAGTGAACAAGTTGGCTTAAGGCTCAACATTCAGAAAACGAAGATCATGGCATCCGGTCCCATCACTCCATGGGAAATAGATGGGGAAACAGTAGAAACAGTGGCAGACTTTATTTTTGGGGTCTCCAAAATCACTGCAGATGGTGACTGCAGCCATGAAATTAAAAGATGCTTACTCCTTGGAAGAAAAATTATGACCAACCTAGATAGCATATTCAAAAGCAGAGACATTACTTTGCCGACTAAGGTCCGTCTAGTCAAGGCTATGGTTTTCCAGTAGTCATGTATGGATGTGAGAGTTGGACTGTGAAGAAGCCTGAGCGCCGAAGAATTGATGCTTTTCAACTGTGGTGTTGGAGAAGACTCTTGAGAGTCCCTTGGACTGCAAGGAGATCCAACCAGTCCATTCTGAAGGAGATCAGCCCTGGGATTTCTTTGGAAGGAATGATGCTAAAGCTGAAACTCCAGTACTTTGGCCACCTCATGTGAAGAGTTGACTCATTGGAGAAGACTTTGATGCTGGGAGGGATTGGGGGCAGGAGGAGAAGGGGACGACAGAGGATGAGATGGCTGGATGGCATCACGGACTCGATGGACGTGACTCTGAGTGAACTCCGGGAGTTGGTGATGGACAGGGAGGCCTGGCGTGCTGCAATTCATGGGGTCGCAAAGAGTCGGACACGACTGAGCGACTGAACGGAACTGAACTGATATGTACTGTGTATGCATATTTCCTTTTTTTTTCTAACTAGAGAAATTTGTTGGTAAGAACTTTTAATCTGATTCTAAAGTCTGAATCTTAGCTCCCCGTTTGGGTGACATCAAAACTCAAGTCTTGTTCCTGTTTTCATTCATTAAGAACTCCATTCATTTATATTTAGGTAGCCAGCATACGATAAGCACAGGGCTGATACAAAAAGAAAAAGTATATCACGGAGACAAATACACAGACCAATCATTATTGTTTTATAAACAAAGGAATTGCTATTTGGGAGATTAAGAAATGTGCCCAAGGTAACCCAGCAAGAATCAAGGGTCAAATCTCAATCTAAATGTCTTCCAACTATTCCCAGAGCTGAGACACACCAAGAGCTGTAAAGGAAATGTGATGGTTAATTTTATGTGTCAACTTGGCTAAGCTGTGGTACACAGTTGCTTGATCAGACACTAGTTTAGATACTGTGGTGATAATATTTTGTAGATGTAATTAATATTCATATGCAGTTACCTTTAAGTAAAGGAGATTATCCTTAATAGTGTGGGTGGGGCTCATCCAATCAGTTGAAGATCTTAAGAGCAAAATTAGGTTTTCAAAGAAGGAATTTTGCCTCAACACTGTAACACAGAAATCCTGTCAGCCTGCCCTTCAGATTTCAGACTTAAGATTGCAACATCGACTCTGCCTGTGTTTCCGGCTTGCTGACCTGCACTACAGACTTTGGACTTGGCAGCCCCCACAACTGCATGAGCCAACTGTTTAAAATGTTTCTCTCTATGTATGATTTTATCCTACTGGCTTTTGTTTCTCTGGAGAACCCTCACTGATACAAGAAGTCATAGCTAAGTACAGAGGTTGGTGAAGCATCAAAGTATGGATGTCGATGCAGTTCATCAAAGTGGAATGACACAGATGAACCAAGGAATCAAGCGTAAAGCTTGGGTATTACAGCATTTAAGGGGCCAGTAAAAGATGAGGAGTCAAAAGTAAGAAGTGAGTCAAAGGAAAAGAGGATTTCATAAAAGAGGGAAGTAATCCTGCAGAAAGGCCCAACAGGAGAGCTGTGTATCTGTGTGTGCCAAGTCACTTCAGTTGTGTCTGATTCTTTGTGACCCTATGGACCATATCCCGCCAGACTCCTCTGTCCATGGGATTCTCCAGGCAAGAATACTGGAGTGGGTTGAAGGCTGAGTAGAGGCCCTAATATTTGGCAAATGGTAGGACAATGGTGAGGCCAGGGGTGGCAGCCAGGAGGAGCAACCTCATGTCCGAGGAGCTGTGGCTGCGCGGGTGCCGGAGGGCTGAGAGGAGCTACTCCACATTCAAGATCAGGAGGGGCAGCCGTGAGGAGATACCCGCCGCGTCCAAGGTTAAGGAGCAGTGGCTGCACTTTGCTGGAGCAGCCGTAAAGATATATTCCATGACCAAGGTAAGAGAAACCCAAGTAAGATGGTAGGTGTTGAGAGAGGGCAGACCCACTGAAACCATAATCACAGAACACTAGTCAATCTAATCACACTAGGACCACAACCTTGTCTAACTCAATGAAACTAAGCCATGCCCTGTGGGGCCACCCAAGACGGGCGGGTCATGATGGAGAGGTCTGACAGAATGTGGTCCACTGGAGAACGGAATGGCAAACCACTTCAGTATTCTTGCCTTGAGAACCCCATGAACAGTAGGAAAAGGCAGAATGATAGGATACTAAAAGAGGAACTCCCTGGGTCGGTAGGTGCCCAATATGCTACGGGAGATCAGTGGAGAAATAACTCCAGAAAGAATGAAGGGATGGAGCCAAAACAAAAACAATACCCATTTGTGGATGTGGCTGGTGACAGAAGCAAGGTCCGATGCTGTAAAGAGCAATATTGCATAGGAACCTGGAATGTTAAGTCCATGAATCAGGCAAATTGGAAGTGGTCAAACAGGAAATGGCAAGAGTAAACGTCAACATTCTAGGAATCAGCGAACTAAAATGGACTGGAATGGGTGAATTTAACTCAGATGACCATTATATCTACTACTGTGGGCAGGAATCCCTCAGAAGAAATGGAATAGCCATCATCGTCAACAAGAGTCCAAAATGCAGTACCTGGATGCAATCTCAAAAACGACAGACTGATCTCTGTTCGTTCCCAAGGCAAACCATTCAATATCACAGTAATCCAAGCCTATGCCCCAACCAGTAACGCTGAAGAAGCTGAAGTCGAATGGGTCTCTGAAGACCTACAAGACCTTTTAGAACTAACAGCCAAAAAAGATGTCCTTTTCATTATAGGGGACTGGAATGCAAAAAGTAGGAAGTCAAGAAACACCTGGGTAACAGGCAAATTTGGCCTTGGAATACAGAATGAAGCAGGGCAAAGGCTAATAGGGTTCTGCCAAGAGAACGTACTGGTCATAGCAAACACCCTCTTCCAACAACACAAGAGAAGACTCTACACATGGACATCACCAGATGGTCAACACCAAAATCAGACTGATTATATTCTCTGCAGCCAAAGATGGAGAAGCTCTGGGAGCTGACTATGGCTCAGATTATGAACTCCTTATTGCCAAATTCAGACTTAAACTGAAGACAGTAGGGAAAACCACTAGACCATTCAGGTATGACCTAAATCAAATCCCTTATGATTATACAGTGGAAGTGAGAAACAGATTTAAGGGACTAGATCTGATAGATAGAATGTCTGATGAACTATGGAATGAGGTTCATGACATTGTACAGGAGACAGGGATCAAGACCATCCCCATGGAAAAGAAATGCAAAAAAGTAAAATGGCTGTCTGGGGAGGGCTTAGAAATAGCTGTGAAAAGAAGAGAAGTGAAAAGCAAAGGAGAAAAAGAAAGATATAAGCATCTGAATGCAGAGCTCCAAAGAATAGCAAAGAGAGATAAAAAAGCCTTCTTCAGCGATCAATGCAAAGAAATAGAGGAAAAGAACAGAATGGGAAAGACTAGAAATCTCTTCAAGAAAATTAGAGATATCAAGGGAACATTTCATGCAAAGATCAGCTCGATAAAGGACAGAAATGGTAGGGACCTAACAGAAGCAGAAGATATTAAGAGGTGGCAAGAATTCCCCAGAAGAACTGTACAAAAAAGATCTTCATGACCCAGATAATCATGATGGTGTGATCACTCACCTACAGCCAGACATCTTGGAATGTGAAGTCAAGTGGGCCTTAGAAAGCATCACTATGAACAAAGCTAGTGGAGGTGATGGAATTCCAGTTGAGCTATTTCAAATCCTCAAAGATGATGCTGTGAAAGTGCTGCACTCAATATGCCAGCAAATTTGGAAAACTTAGCAGTGGCCACAGGACTGGAAAAGGTCAGTTTTCATTCCAATCCCAAAGAAAGGCAATGCCAAGGAATGTTCAAACTACCGCACAATTGCACTCATCTCACATGCTAGCAAAGTAATGCTCAAAATTCTCCAAGCCAGGCTTCAGCAATATGTGCACCATGAACTTCCAGATGTTCAGGCTGGTTAGAAAAGGCAGAGGAACCAGAGATCAAATTGCCAATGTCCGCTGGATCATGGAAAGCAACAGAGTTCCAGAAAAACATCTATTTCTGCTTTATTGACTATGCCAAAGCCTTTGACTGTGTGGATCACAATAAACTGTGGAAAATTTTGAAAGAGATGGGAATACCAGACCACCTGACCTGCTTCTTGAGAAACCTATATGTAGGTCAGGAAGCAACAGTTAGAACTGGACATGGGGTAACAGACTGATTCCAAATAGGAAAAGGAGTACGTCAAGGCTGTATATTGTCATCCTGCTTATTTAACTTCTATGCGGAGTACATCATGAGAAATGCTGGGCTGGAAGAAGCACAAGCTGGAATCAAGATTGCTGGGAGAAATATCAATAACCTCAGATATGCAGATGACACCACCCTTATGGCAGAAAGGGAAGAGGAACTAAAAAGCCTCTTGATGAAAGTGAAAGAGGAGAGTGAACAAGTTGGCTTAAAGCTCAACAATCAGAAAACGAAGATCATGGCATCTGGTCCCATCACTTCATGGCAAATAGATGGGGAAACAGTAGAAACAGTGGCAGACTTTATTTTTGGGGGCTCCAAAATCACTGCACATGGTGATTGTAGGCATGAAATGAAAAGACGCTTACTCCTGGAAGGAAACTTATACCAACCTAGATAGCATATTAAAAAGCAGAGACATTACTTTGCCAACAAAGGTCCGTCTAGTCAAGGCTATGGTTTTTCCAGTAGTCATGTATGGATGTGAGAGTTGGAGTGTGAAGAAAGCTGAGGGCTAAAGAATTGATGCTTTTGAACTGTGGTGTTGGAGAAGACTCTTGAGAGTCCCTTGGACTGCAAGGAGATCCAACCAGTCCATTCTAAAAGAGATCAGTCCTGGGTGTTCATTGGAAGGACTGATGCTAAGCCTGAAACTCCAGTACTTTGGCCACCTCATGCAAAGAGTTGACTCATTGGAAAAGCCCCTGATGTTGGGAGGGATTGGGAGCAGAAGAAGGGGACGACAGAGGATGAGATGGCTGGATGGTGTCACCGACTCGATGGACGTGAGTTTGAGTGAACTCAGGGAGCTGGTGATGGACAGGGAGGCCTGGCATGCTGCGATTCATGGGGTTGCAAAGAGTCAGACACGACTGAGCGGCTGAAATGAACTGAACTGAACAGAGGACAATGGTGACCATGGTCAGGACAGTTGTAATGATGGTTGGGATGGAAATCATACTGTATTCATTGATTACCTACCAGTAAGGAAAAGGGTAAAAAGTGGAAAAAGTTTGGCAATTGAGGAAAGGAAGAAAATAATGGCTCATAAAGGAAGGCAAAGTAGAGGGGAAGATTATTTTAGATGAGCCAGAGACTTGCAAGTTGAGGGAGACAGACTACTGGAGAAAATAAAGGTAGATAGCAACTGTTGAGAAATGAAGTTCCTAAAGCCATGGAACATCCTAGAATATGGGCTCTAGACCCCAGGGGTAGAGGATGACACTAATCAGAAGTGAAAAGCTCTTTGTCTAAAACAAGCAGTGTATAGATATGACATTGGGGCTCCATGCCTTTATTTATCCTTTATTTTCTCAGGAAAATTTAGAGGTGAGGTTATCATTGAGAGTCTTGATTAAATAATATGTGTCTAGTACTATGTTCTTAGTCACTCAGTCATGCCCGACTCTTTGTGACCCCATGAACAGAGCAGCCTGGTAGGCTACAGTCCATGGGGATTCTCCAGGCAAGAATGCTGGAGTGGGTTGCCATGCCCTCTTCCAGGGGATCTTCCCAACCCAGGGATCAAACCTAGGTCTCCAGCATTGCAGGCAGATTCTTTATCATTTGCGCCACTAGGGAAGCCCAGTCTAGTACTATAAGGGATTCAAAGAAGCATGAGACCCATTTGTTACCAGTCTACTTGTTCGGCTAATATGACCTAGTACATATTTAGTCACTGAAAAGAGCTTTTTTATCCATTCCTAGAGTTAAAGTATTACTAATATGGGGTTAAACAATATATTGTGGGAAACCTTTAGCAAAATACGCCCATTTCTGTCAAGAATTAGTAAAAATTACTATTGGTCCTCTGCTTTTCATCATTTGTAGAAATTTTTAAATAGAAGCTTGAAAATAAGATTTCCAGTACACGGTTTGGGGCTTCCCTGGTGGTTCAGTGGTAAAGAATCTACCTGCCAATGCATGAGACACGGGTTTGATCCCAGGGTTGGGAAGATCCCCTGGAAAAGGGAATGGCAACTCACTCCAGTATTCTTGCCTGGAGAATCCCATGGACAGAGCAGTCTGGCAGGCTACAGTCCACGTGGTTGTAAAAGAGTCAGACACAACTTACCGACTAAGCAAGAACACACAGTTTAGTTATAATTCCAATTAAAAAATAACTATGTGGTCTTAGTGTCTATATGAAGAGATCACTATTACATATAAAAGCATGATAAAATAGCACAGTATTCTTTGATCTTACCATGTTCAAACATTTAGAAGACTACATTTGAGACTAATGATCAATAAGACTTCTTCTTTATTATTTTCACAACTGTGAATGTAAAGCTATTAGACAAATAATATGTAACAGTTTTTCCTTAAAACAGAAAGGAATTTGAACATTTTCTCACATTCTGTGACACTGTGAGATGGGTGGTTAGAGGCTAAAATCTTTACGTTTTCCAGTGATGCATTAACTGAACCAAAAGGACAACTTTACTCATTTCAAAATGTTTTATTATAACAGCAATCTTCGAAGGCAAACACAAAAGATTCTTCCATGCTTAGATTTTAAAACATAAATAACCAATTTAATGCATCACTAATAATGTACAATAGATGTCTTCTTGTAGTACCAATTCAAATAAGAGACTGATGTAATCTGCCAGATACTTCAAAGTAACTAATTCGCTAATAAGAAAACACTTCTATTGTGCAAAATTCCCTACTAAAAAAACCTGCAGAAACCTTCCTAGTTGGATATTTACTAGATAGAAGTGTTGAAGTCTCATTAAAAATGCTATTTAATAAAAAAAATAGGACTAAGTACTTTAGGTCTTAAAAATGTATCTTAGGCTTTTAAATGGAAATATATCTTTATTCAAAGAAAATAGATATTAATGGCAAAGTATGACCTCTTTTAGAACTGTGTATTTATATTCAATGCATTTATATTTTATGTCTTCAAATTTTAAATACCTATTACATCTGTTGCTATTATGTTATATACTCTATATACACACACTCCAGGTATATTATCTATGAAAATAGTATAGTAGTACACTTCACTTTTCTATAAATCTTCCCCAGCAAGAATAGGTAAAACATTTCCCAGATTCTAAACTTCTGAAGGTAAAGACTTAGGTCAGTTTCCTGATCATATTGTATTATACTGTTTAATGTAGTTTTCCAGAGGAAGAAACCTTAGACTTCTGCCTTTTTTCTCTCTTACCTATCATGGAATCCATAATTTCAGCCTTAATAGGAAAAAAAAAAAGCTGTACAAAATTCAACAAGTATTTCCCAAGCATGTTTAATAAGATTATTGTTCGTTGACAAAGGCCATTTGCAATTTGTCTTTTGGCCTACAAATGTCAAGCAAAATATAAATGTAAATTAAGACATGTTCACTTATCTGTTGTTTCTTCTCCAGAAGCAACTAATCCTGGGAAAGTACCTCTTATTCCACAAAGGAACAAGAAAGAAGGAGTTTCCATTTCTACAGTCAGTGAAAGAAGGGTGTTCAGAAGTGGCCCACAGGAGATGACTCTTCAGGCTCCTTTCAATGGTATTCAAAAGACCCAGGAACTAATTCTTTGCTTTTTTTATGGCTAATGATAGAGGGACAGGAGTAACACCTATTGTGTTACCAGCAGAAGTAACATCCTACTGTTACACTAGGATTTTCCTCCACCACACACTAGATATTTTAGGACTTATGCTCTTAATGAAAGAAAAACCTAAATCATTTGAGCCATATAATAATAAATTATATTATCAGGGGAAGCATTATATTATTTATTCCACAGAATTTTAGAACTAGAAAAAAAGATATTTCTTGAATTTGCTGAATTATTTGTGGCTTAATACTAATGGCTGGGTATGCCCTATGCCAGTACATTAGCCATGATTGGTTTGCATGTTTGCAAATTTTCCTGACTTCTCATGACCTGCTGGATGAGATCCAAATTCTTTGTCCTGGCATCCAAGACACTTAACAGTCTGATCTCTGTCTCTCTAGCCCCTGTCCTCACTAAGATCTGAAGACCAATGTTACACTTCAACTAAAGGGTTCTGCCCCCCAAACGAGCCTCCCCCGTCCCTGCTAGTGCCTGGGCTCCTGCTAGCCCAGCTGCCACACCAAATACCTTTTATTAAATGCCTTATTTCTCTATTGTTTATTGGGAAACCTGATCTATCCTCCTTTTCTAGAGGAGGCCACCTTCTGCATAAAATTGTCTTAGTCAAAATCATCCTTAAGGATCCCCCAGATTTCTTAAACATTTTGCTGATGTTTCTCATAGGTCCATTGTCTTTAATTTGCATTATAGATCTTCTTGTCATCACGGTAATCAGTCTTTAGGGGCAGCATCCATTTCTCCTACACACCTTGAGACACACATCACCACACTGCTTGGATGCGTCAGACATTCAGTAAAGGTTTATGGAGTGAATTAACTTTTATGTAATCATAATCTTTTATTCTGGATTTATTCTTACATGAGCAGTCACTGTAAAACCAGAGGCAAAAACCATCACTGCCTATAATCTCCTTTCAAAAGCAAACAATAGAAATGATGAATCTCTCAATTATAAATTCAATTGAAGGTGAGACTAGAGATCAGCCTCATTCATAAAATGAGACAGTAGAAGCCCATAACAATACTGACAACCAGGGACTAAGCAAGGGGCCCTGAATGATAGGTTTCCTCGTAACTGTGAAAAAGATATACTGCATATCAAAGCGTGCATGGGACATACCATTTGATGTAAAACAGGAATGAATACATAGTACACTGAAGTGGTTGATAATGAAGTTTTGCTGAATATATTCTTTCCTACGCTATTGAAGTGGTCAAATTTTAAAACCTCTAAATCAATGAGGCTTAAAGTAATAGCAAGGCTCATTTCCTGGGATGATACATGATTCTCTGTTCAGAGTTCTGTCATCTGCATAAATTGAGAAGCTTGTAATGAAAGGATTAATAAAATCGGGTTTTCTTTCACAGAACTGGTTGAAACAGTGAATCACAATTGGAAAGTTACTCATCTAAAACAACAACAAAACATCTAAGCTCCTTGCCTCTGGTTTAAAACACAAGAGTGCTTTTTTTTTTTTTTTGGCACATAGAGATATTGAATAAATATTTGTTGAATGGATGAATAGATGACTGGTTGCTTTTTAAAATCAGAATATTAAATGCGAACACTGTGACTAGTGATGCAATGCTAATATCTAAGCACGTACTTTAAAGGAAGAAACTAAAAACTGGCTTCTTGGGTGCAATTTGAGAAATGCTCCCCCAATTTTATACTATTTCTGCTTCTGTGGAACTACAGCTCCAGGGGAACTCCATTGCTCTTTGTGATTCTGGCCTGAGCTTACAAACTTTAGTGTGGGGGAGTCCGTTTCTGTTAGAATAAAAGCAACGGTCTGTTGCCTTTTTAAATATGTCTGGATACAAGAAGGACAAAGTAAAAACATATATGAAAAGAAAAAAACAATACCTAAAAGAGGAGAAATCACTAGCAGTGTCAGTGTTGAAAATAAAAGTGGATCATTATTTGCCGACTCTAACAAAGGAAATCTTTTGAATAGCACAGTTTAAACTGCTGTTTTGTCTCAGGCTATTCTGAAGCATATCCTAAGTCCTATGAAATTAATGAAACCTCCAGAAACTTTTGAATTCATGCAAGAGAGAAATGCAACCTACAGTGATAGACATTGGTTGAAAAAGGACTTCTGAGAGCTTCCTACAAGCTACTACTAGATATAGAAGCTTACTTAAAATAGAACTGGTCGTTTAGCTGAGGGTTTTTTAATAGTATTTTCCAAAGACCTATGTAGAGCACAGGAAACTGTGCTCAGAGTTATGTGGCAGCCTGGATGGGAGGGGAGTTTGGGGGAGAATGGATCTATGTATATGTATGGCTCAGTCCCTTTGCTGTTCACCTGAAATCATCACAACATTGTTTGTTAATCGGCTACATCTCAACAGAAAATTTTAAAAAAAAAATTAAAGATAGCATTTCCCAAGAACTTGAGGGACAAGACTGTGAATGACCACAGTCATTTTGTCTTTGTATTTCATATAAATAGTTGAGTATTTTGTGTGTATCCCCGAACATTCATAACTGTTTCCTGCCAAAAATCAACACAAGGTGTATCTTCACCCTCCACTTCACAGGAAACTTCAGGATTACACAGACTATGTATTTCAAATGTATAGAGGGTTTGATTTTTTCAAAATGACGGTTTTTAAGGACACACCACTTAGGAAGGAATGGCAAAGCTGGGTGTAGAAGCCCTGCTGTTTTCTCTCTCTCCAGCAGCTTACTTTTGCCACCTAGTGGGGGAGGCAGTTTCCTAGTTACGTTTGTGTTTTGCAGGACTCTAAGAGCAAAGGTGAGCTTCTTGGTAGAATATAATCAAACATACTTCAGTATGATCAAACATACTTCTCTTTCATATTGGGGATTTTAGAAAGTTTGGTGCATGCTAAGTTACCTGAGTCATGCCCGACTCTGCGACCCCATGGACTGTAACCCTCCAGGCTCCTTGGTCAATGGGATTCTCCAGACAAGAATACTGGAGCGGGTTGCCATGCTCTCCTGGGGATCTTCCCAACCCAAGGATCGAACCCATATCTCTTTTGTCTTCTGCATTGGGAGGTGGGTTCTTTACCACTAGTGCTACCTTGGGAAGCCCAGAAAGTTTGGGAATAACCATAAATAATTTCTCCAGATTGTCTGTCCCATATGCACTGATTTTCTTTTGAGCGGTCAGTTTTTACTACAATGATCAACCTAGAGGAGGCAAGGCAAAATAAAGCCTCCTTATATACACGTATTGTTTTAACTCTAAAAGCACTGACCTCTTCCTGGTTTCCAATCATTCTCCATCCTTCTACCTCGTAGGACTTCAAAAAGCTTCACAAAGTCTATACTTTTGCTCACTTCTGGTTTTTTTTTTTTCCCCATGTTTCCCTCATTTCCCCCCCCTTTTTTTTTAAGCAATTTAAAAAATTTATCTTGGGCTGTGCTGGGTGTTCACTGTCGCACAGGGTACTCCAGTTGGGGTGCGTGAGCTTCTCCTGTTGCAGAGCATGGGCTGTAGGGCACTCAGGCTCCAGTAGTTGTGCCCACTGGGCTCATCAGTTGTGACTCCTGGGCCCTAGAGCACAGGCTCAATAGTTTAGTGCACAGGCTTAGCTGCTCCACAACATGTGGGATCTTCCCAGAGCAGGGATCGAACCCATGTCTCCTGCACTGGCAGGGGGATTCTCTACCAAGGAAGCCCCTCATTCCTATTTTACATAATTAGGTGGGGGCCAAATCGATGTCTTAATCCCTAATTTCTCATTGTGGTTCTAATCTCAAATCTTCAGTTATCTACTGAATATCATCCCTGGAAATGACACTGAATATGTAAAAAAAAAACCTGCCGTCATCCTTCAGAAGAATCAAAGAATGGGCTTTCCTTTAGAGCCAGTGTGGCAGACTTAATCAGAGCTAGGCAGCAGTACCAGGGGTTAAAAATGGCAGAAATAAATTTTTTTTCAAGTGTGTGAAAATTAATGAAAAAAGTTAGGCAAAAGGAACAGTCAGGATCAGTTTACTGGGCAGGGTAGGAGGAAACATGATGAACATGAGTTTGGTGGAGCAATATAAATGAGCAGGAATTGAGGTCAGGAACATAGGAAATTTAAAACAAAGAAAACTGGAAATAAAAGGACAGAGTTTGGAAAACTATCACAGCTCAAGCCTTCAGGCTTAGGTACATGCAAGGACTAAGAGGGTGAGGACCAGCAGATTAGTGGGGTCTCAGACCTGGAAGAATGTGGTGATAAGGTAACCCCCACCCCTACCCCAAGCCCAACTGCCATGGAGGCTTCTGGAGAGCTTCAAGAGTTCCTGACCCAAATAAGTGACTGCTTACCAAAACTGCCATGATCATGAACGGCACTTTAATCCTCTTGGTCTCTGAGGCTTCGAAGGTGTTTTTTTTTTTTTTTTAACTCATTTATTAAGATGGGGCTTCCAGGTGGCATAGTGGTAAAGATCCCATCTGTCAATGCAGGAGGTGCAGGAGACATGGGTTTAATTTCTGGGTTGAGAAGATCCCCTAGAGAAGGAAATGGCAACCCACTCCAGTATTCTTGTCTGGGAAATCCCATGGACAGAGGAGCCTGGAGGGCTACAGTCCATGAGGTTGCAAAACAGTTAGACATGACTTAGCACCAAAAAAAACAAACACGAATTAAGATATAATTATATATACCACAAAGTTCATCTCATGTGAGTAGTTTCAGTAAGCTTAGAAAGTTGTAGAAACATCACCACAATCTAGTCCTAGCCACTGGACCACCAGGAAATTCTCCATGTAGCATGTTTTGGAGGTTTGTCTTTGTTACGATGTGTATCAGGTATGATTCTTGACCCATGACCCATGGAGTCAGAAAGAATCAGACGATGGAATACTATTTAGCAATAAAGAATGAACACTGTAACAAAGACAAACCTCAAAAACATGCCACATGGGATTTTCCAGGCAAGAATACTGGACTGGGTTGCCATTTTCTATTCCAGGGATCTTCCCAACTAGGCACAGAACTGATGTCTCCTGCATCTCCTACACTGGCAGGTGGATTCTTTACCATTAAGCCATCTGGGAAGCCCACATGGCTATATCACATTTTGCTTATTCTTTCTTCAGTTGGCGGGCATTCAGATGGTTCCCAGTTTTTTTGGCCATTTTGAATACTCACTGATGCTGTGAATATTCGCATATACATCTTTGTGAAAACATATGTTGCGGGGTCGGGGGCAGATGTAGGAGTGGAATTGTCGGATCATATTGTAAATTTGTTTAACTTTTTAAAAAATTGCCAAATTGTCTTCCAAAGTGGCTGTTCAATTTTCTATTCCCACCAGCAATCTGTGAAGGTTTTGGTTTCTCCCTATCCTTGCCAGTACTTGTTATTGCCTGCCTTTTTTAGCAAAATCTTCTTAGTGAATATGAAGTGGTATCTCACTGCAGTCTTATATTCCCCTAAGGGCTAATGACACTGAGTATAGTCTCAGGAATTTATTAGTCAGTTGTATATTTTCTTTGATGAACTGTCTATACATATGATTTAATAACTTTAATTGAGTTGCTTTCTTATTACATTATAAGAGCTCTTTGTATATCTGAGATACAATTCATATTTCCACATGATTTGTTAATATATTCGTCACAAGTTGGTGGCTTGTGTTTTCATTTTCTTAATGGTGTCTTTTGAAGCACAAAAGTTTTAAGTTTTGATAAAGTCCAATTTACCAATTTCTCCTATTATGGGTTGTGCTTTTGTTTTTGACTGTGCTAGGTCTTCACTGCTGTATGACTCCTTTCATTAGTTGCGGTAAGCAGGGATTACTCTCTATTATATAGAGGTGGATGTGGGCTTCTCCTGTTTCAGAACATGGGTTCAGGGTGCACAGTCTTCAGCAGCTGTGGCTCATGGGCTCAGAGTCGTGGCCCACAGGCTTAGTTGCCTCACGGCATGTGGAAATCTTCCCAGGCCAGGGATCAAACCCATGTACCCTGCACTGGCAGGCAGATTCTTAACCACTGGACCACCAGGGAAATCCTGGATTGTGCTTTTGATGATGAATCTAAGAAGTGTTGGCCTAACCCAAGCTCAAGCCAAGTTTCTCCCATGATTCTTTCCGAAGTTTTATAGTTTTTGGCTTTAAGTCTATTCTCCAAGTTAACTTTTATATATGGCTGAGATAAGAATCTAAAGTATTGTTTTTAATATGGATATTTAACTTTCCTAGTACCATTTGTTGAAAAGACTATCCTTCCTCCATTTAATTTCCTTGGCATTTTTGTTGAAATTGAATGAACATAAATTATAAAGTCTCATTTCTGGACTATTCCATTTTATTCTGTTCCATTAATCTATATGCCTATCCTTAAGCCACTAACTTGAATAATGTGGCTTTATAGTTAAATGTGAATCAGTAGTGTAAGCCTTCCAGGTTTTTTTTTTCTTTTCAAAAATGTTGTAACTACTCTGAGTTCTTTGCATTTCCATATAAACTTTAGGATCAGTCAATCAATTTCTACTTAAAAAAGCCTGCTGGAATTTTGTTAGCAACTGCATTGCATCTAAAGGTCAATCTGGGGAATTTCCAACTTAACAATAATGTCTTATATTCCATGAAAACTGAATGCCTCTCATGTAATATTTGCTGCTGCTGTTTAGTTGCTAAGTCATGTTCAACTCGTTGTGACCCCATGGACTGTAGCTCACTAGGTTCCTCCATCAGTGGGATTTCCTAGGCAAGAATACTGGAGTGGGTTGCCAATTTCTTCTCCAGAGGATTGTCCTGACTCAGAGATCGAACCTGCATCTCCTGCTTGACACTAAGATTCTTTATCACTGAGCCATCTTAGATCCTTAATTTCTCTCAGCAATGTTTTATAGTGTGAAGTCAACATCTCTTTGGTTAAATTGATTCCTAAGCATTTTCTACCTGATGCTATTATGAACGACACAGGAAATTTTATTTTTGGATTGTTTCTCATATATAGGAATAAAATTGACTTTTGTATATTGATTTATATCCTGTAACTTTACTGAACTTGCTTTAAGACCTAATAGGGCTTTCGTTTGGTTGGTTGGTTGTATTTTCCCTAGGGTTTTCTACACACAGGACCATATCATCTGCAATTAAAGGTAGTTTTGTTTCTTCCTTTCCAAACCACATGTCTTCTTTTTTTTCTCTTTCTTTTTCCTTCTCTCCATATTGAACTGGATACAATCTCTAGAATAATGTTGAGTAGAAATGATGAAAGCAGGCTTTGTTCCCAAACTTAAAGGTACGATATTTAATCTTTCACCATTAAGATGACATTAGCTATAGTGTTTTTTTGTAGATGACCTTTATCAAGTTAAGGAAGTTCCCTCCTGTTCCTAGATTGTTCAGAGTTTTTAATCAGAAATGGGTGTTGGTTAAGCTAAATAAAAATGACTCACACCTTTGAGTTTTACTCTAAATAAAAGGAAAGAAATGGGTGTTGGATTTTGTCAAATGTTTTTTGTCTAGAGATTATCATGTGGTTTTTCTCCTTTATTGATATGAACAGCAACTGATTTTCAAGGTTGATGTTAAATCAACCTTGATAATTGTGTTTAATCCTTTTATATGTTGCTTGATGTTGTCAAACAATTTATGAGGCTCTGTTAAATTTTTTTATTCCTTTTTTTGTTATTCAGACTAGATTATTTCTTTTGAACTATCTTGATGCCTATGGACTCTTTTTTCTGCCATCTCAAATCTATTACTGAAACCAATCCCTTTACTAAATTTTTCATTTCAGCAATTACTTTTTACCTCTAGAATTTCTATTTTTTTAAAAAAATCTCTTTATTGAGAATCTCTATTTGTTGAGTCATTATCACTATGTTTTCCTTTAATTCTTTCAGCATGGTTTCCTTCACTTCCTGGAACATATTTATTACTGCAGCTTTGAAGTCTGTCTGCTGAGACCAACATCTAGGCCCACAGCTTTTTTCCAAGGAATACTGGTTACCTTTTCCTTTCTTTGTATATCTTGTAATTTTTAATTGAAAACTAGAAATTTAGATAATACATTCTAGTTACTCTGGGTTTTAATGTTTCTCTCCGGGACTGTTGCTGTGGTTTTCTTGTTTATTAATTTGCCTAGATTAAATCTGTGGACTCCATTTCCCTCACAGCATGTGCCTGCTTATGTCTCTTCTCAGTTTTTTAAAAAATTGTTTTCCTTTTTTATTTTTAAACCCAGTCTCCTAGGGGTAACCCTTGTGTCTATACAGCTTAGCGGCAGTCAATGACTGGACAGTGGTTGTACTTAAACACCCTAAGCCAACAAAGCTTCTACTCTCTGACAATGAATCTGTGTTTGGGTTGGGGATTACATTCAAAGATCAGGCAGGTCTCAGGTCTACCTTGGCTCTACTTGCTGCCAGGCCCTCTGACATTTCCTCTGCAGGGATATGTAGATGAATCAGGGACGTACACTCAGCCAGGGATGCGTAGATAGCGTGAGCCCTCTCTGGTCTCTCCTGCATGTGTATGAAGTCTTTTGATCAGCTGCGTTGAGTTTACTGAAGCCCCTTATCACTGTATCATTTTCTAAGTCTCTCTAACAAATTTCTGGCTAGTCTATTGGTCAAAGACTATAAGCTCAGTTTCACTGAGCTGCTAGCTAGCCTTTCCTGTTGGTTTGCTACCAAGATACTTACTGTTATTCACAATCCACTGGCATGGGTTTTTCACATTCCACTTAAATCAAGTAAGGCCACTCCTCCAGTGAAACTGCTGATTTCCATGGCTGCTTTGCCTTGGCAGAACTAATGTGTGGGCTGAGCCTAGAGGTGGGGAAAGAGATCAGTTCCAGGCAAGAACACCAAAGAATTCTATCCTTCTCATCTGAAGTTGAGTACTTTTTCCATCAGTAAATATTTCTCAATTTGGTGAATGCCTCTGACCCATTTCCAAGTCCTAAAGTTGATGTTTCTGACAATTCAGTCCAGGTTTATTACTGTTTTTTTGGAAGATTTGCTCAGCTCTCACTATGCCATATTGGTAGCCTGCCTTAAATGTTATTTTTAATTGCTGTTTCTTTCCACTGTACTCAGCTGGTCACCAAGGTCTGCTGATTCTTTCTCTACAATGCTGTATTTAGTCACACCCATCAAAGTAATTAGCACCCATTCATTCTTGAATTACAACGACAGAAGTGTTCATCACAGTCAATTCTGCATCTGGCTAATAGAATAACCTTACAGGCACCAGTATAATAATATCCCTTGCTTCTGACTGAAGTATGCTTCTTTGATGCAAAGAACATATAATTCATACTGCTCAATCTAGCTGTCAAGAACTTACTCAACGGTCTTGATCTTATGGAGCATTTATTCCTGGAGCTTCCACCAAGTTGAGTTTTTCTTCACCCACGTATTCCTCGCCAATTTCCATGCTTCTGCTTCCCTTCATGTTGTTTTCCCTATATGGAAAGCCCTTATAATTTGTCTTTCACTTCATAGTCCATCAACTCTTAAAAGAAGCTTAATCGGGTAAATTCTGGTCTTGATCATTTCCATAAGCTACAGTCAAACTTCAAAATTCATATATATATATAGATAGATAGATAGATGGATTTTTAAAACATTTCTTGACACTAAATCATGTCGCTTTGCAATCAATCCTCAACTGTTTCTGCATATGTGTTGTTGTTTCTCCAACTTCTTACCTTTTAAATACTTTATTTTTTGGAGGAGTTTTAAATTCACAGTAAAATGGAGCAAGAGGCACAGAGAGCTCTCATATACCGTGTCTCTAACTTTTAACTGCACTCAATTTGAGGGCTTTCCTTATTTACAAAATATGAAATACTTCTTTAGCATCTAGTACAGTGGTAGAGTACCAGATGCTAAAGAAGAATTTCCTACTTTGTTGCAAAAGAGTTGGGACACAACTTGGTGACTAAACAACAGTGGTGGAAACACAGCTGGTGCTCAGTACATGACAGCTGAATGTTATACTAAAATGCCTTCTGATTTCCCATGGACATTTTCAAAAATCTTTCAAGAAAAATGATCACGTGAGGGTGTCTCCCCCACCTTCCTACTCCTTTGAAGAACTTAACTCTTGTAAATATCTCTGAAAGCAGAGAAATATTAAAAGTATTTAATAATTAGTGTGGTACAGATACCAACCAAAAGAAACAACAACAAAGAGACCTGAAAACTCTTGCTGGCCCCAAAAATGCTCGATTAGATTGTGGGGAGACCCCAGAGGTCCTAGACATGAGGCTATGATGACAGGGGTGAAACATGGAGCAGAAACTATCGGCCAAGTGGCATGAAAGTATTTAGATACTTTAACTCTTGGTACAACTATATCAGGAAGTAAAGACTGAACATCAGTTCTGCCAGTAAGTAAACTGGTAATCTGGATGTTATAATGAATATAGACTATATTATGCATAAGACGGACTTCTATTGATCATGAACAGTTTTGGATTTGGACCGCAACATGAGAACAGCAAGTCGCTGAAATGCACAATGCAGACAAGAATAGGAAAGGGTCAGAAGCCAACGTCAAGGGTCAGTTAGGAGGTACAAGATCAGAGTACAAAAGGACTAGCAGGCCAAGACAAACATGGCAGACCCTATGTACGTAACCAGGAGTCAGAGTTCAAGGTAAGGCAGGCTCAGCCAGGCAGACAGTAAAGACACTAGGTAAAGATCACGATGAAGTTGTCTAGGAAGCAGAAATGTGTAAGCAACGAGGAGACTGGCAGCCAGACAACTCTGTCCCTGAGCTGGAGATTCTCTTACTAAGTGCTTCCTACTAGGGTTTCATCCCTCCTGTGGCTCAGACTGTAAAGAATCTTCTTGCAATGCAGGAGACCCAGGTTCAATCCCTGGGTCGGGAAGATTCCCCAGGAGGGGGGAATGGCAAGAAGCTATGCAAAAGCAGGTGCTACCTGCATATGAGGTTAGGTGAGCCAGCTACAAAGCCTATCAGTTGACAGTCTGTTAGAGTGAGAAATGCTATAGGTGTGGGTCTTGCTAGAGTGATGATGCTTCTTACCAAAGGTACCAGGTTTGCTGGTAGCACATTACTGTACAGGCTATGAAGGGCAACAGAGACATTTTTAAAGTAACTATGTTGGCCCTTATTGTTTAATTTCAAACCCATTAAATATTTGGGGGTTTAAAAACTGTCTTTACATTCCTCCCATCAGAGGATGCGAAAAAAAAAAAAAAGCAAAAACCAATGAACCAAAGAGTATTTTAAAAATATGTGGAGAGAATTAGCTATCAACTTAGAAACAAAGGGAGTAGGTCAAATAACTGTTAGTGATGGCAGAATAAAATTGAGAATTAGGAAAAATAACCAGTGACTTGCCTGTTTAAAAACGAGTTTTGGAAATGGAGAGAGGCGTGACTTAATTGAAGGTGCATTGCTAAGAGAGAGAAAGTGACTGTTTTTCAGTTTTAAATAGTGTAATAAATCATACACAACACCATAATTTGAGTTTACGAGGAATGTAATACTCTTTAGGTTATAAAAGTGACCTCTAGTGGGCAATAATGCTCTCAAATTTGTGACCGAGGGAACTATATTCTATTGATCGTCACTTTAAAAAGGTCTATATAGGCAACAGTTCTCCATTATAACTTTCATATCCATTTAGCCAATTATACACATGTGGTATTTACTGACTCAATAATGTATCTGGTTATAACTCACCAGTATGAACTGTTAACAGAAAGATTTTTAGGATATTTTTCCAACAATCTTCAAATCAACATCAAACATCTAGCCCTAGGAAAAGTTGGAATATTAAATTCCTACTTAAATAATTTGAAACTAGAATACTGAACTGAAAATTAATGAACCTATTGAAATGGAATATGTATACACGTCCAAAACAGAACAAAACTTATTAGGGAAAAATTTTAGGCAACACTTTTGAACTCTATTTGTCTCCTATGAGATCATAAACATGAAACTATCTTCAAAGAGATAAGTCTGTTGTGAAACACTGAGCTACAGGTAAGGTGAGGTACAGAGCAAACAACCACATTGAAATATATTTTTCCTTGGTGCAACTGGAAAAAAGTCATGTTTTGTAAAACTTAAAATTTCACACTCTCTGTTAATGAAAATAGTTGTTATTCATCACTATAGGGAGCTTCCCAGGTGGTCCTCGTGGTAAAGAACCTGCTTGTCAGTGCGGGAGACTTAAGAGATGTGGGTTTGATCCCTGGGTCACGAAGATCTCCTGGAGGAGGAGGGCATGGCAACCCACTCCAGTAGTCTTGCCTGGAGAATTTCATGGACAGAGGAGCCTGGTGGGCTAAAGTCCATGTGGTCGCTAAGAGTAGGATACAACTCAAGTAACTCAGCATGCTTCCACCATTTCAAGAAAAGAAGAGAAGGAAAACAATAAGGTAAATTCGTGGGTTTTGACTATAGTCCAAAATTATTTTATGGGTTAAGTTCATAAGTCACTTGTGTGTCCAATATGAGGATATATATAACCTCTTGGAAACGTGGTCATGATGCACTAAGCATAAATAAAATTGAGTCAGTTATAAAATGTGTGGGCTTCCCTTGTGGCTCAGCTGTTAAAGAATCTGCCTGCAACGTGGGAGACCTGGGTTCGATCCCTGGGTTGGGAAGATTCCCTGGAGAAGGACAGGCTACCCACTCCAGAATTCTGGCCTGGAGAAAGCTATGGACTATACAGACCGCGGGGTTGCAGAGAGTGAGACACGACTGAGAGACTTTCACATACTATAAAATGTATAATATTCAATCTTCCCACTACCTTCCCCTGTAGCTGTTGATTCTGGAAACTGGTTATATATTTGAAATGAAGAGACAAAAGATCATTACGGAATCAACAGAATATTCTCTATTACTTAAAACCTACACACAAAACTCAGTTAAGAAGCATTTCTTAATGGGATTTCAAAAAATGACACAAAAGTAACCTTTTGCTATCAGTAAACTTTCTTTCAAGGCTTCAGTGAATACTGATGAATAAAGATAATTATTTTTCCCTTAGTGAATTAAACTGCTTTCTATTGTAAATAAATCCAAAATTCACAACCAAATCTAACTGTATTATAGGCAACAATTTCAGTAAAATGACACCTTTCTGAAAGAAAATGAACTCTGAATGACCATGTTTAGAGTAACATTTGACACAAAATTCAAAAAGTGCATGCCTGATGTTTCTTCCTTCTAGTTCGGGGATTAGATCAACAAACTTTCTATAAAGGAGAGGACAGTAAGTATTTCAGGTGTTGTAGGCAAAAGGTCTCTGTTGTAATTACTCGTTTCTGTTGTAGTGAAAGTGGTCATAGACAATGCCTGAACACGTAGGCACGGCTGTATTCCAATAAAACTTATCAACATTAGAATTCTATGTAGTTTTCTTATCTCATGAAACGTGTGTACAAATGTGTTAGTCGCTCAGTCGTGTTTCTTTGTGACCCCATGGACAGTAGCCTGCCAAGCTCCTCTGTCCATGAAATTCTCCAGGCAAGAATACTGGAGTTGGTAACCATTTCTTTCTTCAGGGGATCTTTCCAACCCAAGGATTGAACCTGTGTCTTCTGCATTGCAGGTGGATTCTTTACCATCTGAGTCACCAGGGAAGCCCCCATCTCATGAAATATTCATCTTCTTTTGATTTTTCCCCCCAAATTTCAAAGTCTAAAAGTCATTCTCAGTTCAGCTGGTAGGCTGGACTTGGCCCATGGGCTGTAGTTTCCTGATTCCCGTTCTAGTCCATTAAGTAATAACTACCCAGTGATAAGAAGCTTTGGCTGGTAACCTTCCCTCCTGAAACATTTTTTTGAAGATATGACTGAATATGTAACTATGTGTGGTGATGGATGTTTACTAAACTTGTGGCAATCTTTTCACAATATGTACATATATCCACCTAAAACTAATACGATGTTATATTTCAATTATATCTCAATTTAGAAACAAACAGCTGAAAAACAAAACCAGAAGGAACTTGTGGCCATGGCGAGGAAAGGGGAGGGGGGATAGACTGACAGAGCAACGCTGACAGGCACGCACAGCCCCGTGTAAACAGAGGGCTGGCGGGGAGCGGCCGAAGAGCACACGGAGCTCAGTTTGGCGCTCTGTGCCGACCCAGAGGGGTGGGACTGGGTAAGCAGGAGAAAGGCTCAAGACAGACAGGATACATGTATACCTATTGCTGATTTACGCTGATGTGAGCAGAAACCAACACAACACTGTAAAACAATTACCCTCCAGTTAAAAAGAAATAAACAAAATTTAGAAAGGAAGGGAAAAACACAAAAATGCTATTTGAACTACTGGACTAATTACTGACATACAAAACGTAAAGAAAAAACATATGGGAATTTTACACTGCAAATGAAAAGCCAGCAGAACAAATTTTATTCTTACAATCACAGGGCAAGTTTCAGATAAAAGAAATATCTTAAAATACAAAAACAACAAATATGAAAGCACTTTCCCAAAACAAACATTAAGACTGATGTGTCTTTTTAGTATCTCTCTCAGCATCCTATTTCATAAAAAATAAACAAAAATCAAGTTTCGTGTTGAATTTTGGCAGCTCCAGAACCTCCTAGAAGCTGCCAATGGCAGTGTTTATACCTTCTCTTTCAAAACTCTATGGCCCTCAGCACTGTGGTTTGACAGCTGAGCAAGTGAAAAAGTGAAGTTCAAAACTTATACTGAGTCCATGTAATACAAAGACTGCCACAACTCTATTGCAACTATGTCTAGGACAATGCAGTGAGGCCTGCTGTTACATAATGTCAGTCTTTAAGTGTCCTGTATAGTAATACAAAGCCCTATTTGTCTTGGGAAATTGTGGCTCAAACCTCTGAAGTCCATGCTTCTTTATATTCAGAGGGATGCACTCCTCCATGACACTATTCAGTGAATACTGACTTAAACGGCACCTGTACTCAGTCGTGTCCAACTCTTTGTGACCCCATGGACTGTAGCCCGCCCAGCTCCTCTGTCTATAGGATTCTCCATGCAAGAACACTGGAGGGGGTTGCCGTTTCCTTGCCAAGGAGATCTTTCTGACCCAGGGATCGACCTGTGTCTCCCGCACTTGCAGGCGGATTCTTTACCACTGAGCCACCTGAGAAGCCTTACTGATGTGTAGATTACATTGTGAAATGCTAGAACCAGAAAGCAGTGTTGGAACTTGAAAAAAGGAATCTAGACACTGAGAGGATGTACTCAGGTTAGAGAAATTCAAAGTTACAAATAGATCAGTAAAGAAATTAATGGAGATCTATGATGGATTCCCAAAGACAGTTACATGTATTCAGATTATTTAGATACTTTGAGGTCACATTTGGAGGGCCTCAAGATGCTTTCATAAAATACGTACCTATAAAGCCACCACCAGAGGAAACAGCCTGGGCCAAACATTCTATTTCTCTCATCAGTTGTATCAAATGAATCCTACCAAATCCAAGTCATTCTAAATTTTCTCAGAAATTCATTTCCATGCTATAAATATGGATTGAGTGCCTCCTAACTGGGCTTCCCGGTGGCTCAGTGGTAAAGAGTCTGCCTGCAATGCAGCAGCCACAAGAGATTTGGGTTTGATCCCTGGCTGAGGAAGATCCCCTGGAGGAGAAAATGGCTGCCCACTCCAGTACTCTTGCCTGGAGAATCCCATGGGCAGAGGAGCCTGGTGGGCTTCCCTGGTGGCTCAGACAGTAAAGAATTTGCCTGCCAATGCGGGAGACCCAGGTTCGAACCCTGGGCTGGGAAGATCCTCTGGAGAAGGGAATGGCTACCCACTCCAGTATTCTTGCTTGGAGAATTTCATGGACAGTGGAACCTGCTGGGCTACAGTCCATGGGGCCACAAAGAGTTGGACATGACTGAGCAACTAACACTATCAGTTTTATCATGCCAGAGCAAAGTCACAGAGAATACTCAGGCAAAGAAGACACCACCCTGGACCTCAGTGCTCAGTGGGGTAGACTAATAAGGAAAAAAATAATGGGAAAATCATTTCATCAGTGTAACGGTGGGATGATGTAAAAAGTAGGTTTTGTTTCTCCAAAGAAGCTATACAGATGGCAAACACACAAGGAAAAAAATGTTCAATATTTCTCATTATTAGAGAAATGCAAATCAGAACCACAGTGATTTATCACCTCAGACCGGTCAGAATGGCCATCATCGAAAAATCTATAAACAATAAATGCTGGAGAGGATGTGGAGAAAGGGGAACCCTCTTGCACTGTTGGTGGGAATATAAATGGATACAACCACTATGGAGAAAAGTACGGAGATTTCTTTAAAAACTAGGAATAAAACTACCACGTGACTGAGCAATCCCACTACCGGGCATACACCCTGAGAAAATCACAACTGAAAAAGACAATGGACCCCCAGTGTTCACTGCAGCACTATTTCCAATAGCCAGGACATGGAAGCAACCTAGATACCCATCAACGGATAAATGGATAAAGAAGTTGTGGTACATATATACAATGGAATATTACTCGGACATAAAAAGGAATGCATTCGAGGCAGTTCTAGTGAGGTGGATGAACTTAAAGTATGCTATACACAATGAAATAAATCAGAAAGAGAAAAACAAATTATATTAACACATATATAACAGAATCTATAAAAATGGTACTGATGAACCTATTTGTAGGGCAGGAACAGAGATGTAGACACAAAGAACAGACTTTTGTACACAGTGGCAGGAGTGAAAGTGAAGTCACTCAGTTGCGTCTGACTCTTTGCGACCCCATGGGCTGTAGCCTATCATGCTCCTTGGTCCGTGGGATTCTCTAGGCAAGAATACTGGAGTGGGGTGCCATTTTCTTCTCCAGGAGATCTTCCCAACACAGGGACTGAACCTGGGTCTCCTGCATTGCAGGCAGACGCTTTACCATCTGAGCCACCAGGGAAGCGGCAGAAGGAGAGGGGGGGACAAACTGAGAGAGTAGCATTGAAACATATACATGGCCACTGCCGCTGCTGCTAAGTCACATCAGTTGTGTCTGACCCTGTACGACCCCATAGACAGCAGTCCACCAAGCTCCCCCGTCCCTGGGATTCTCTAGGCAAGAACACTGGAGTGGGTTGCCATTTCCTTCTCCAATGCAGGAAAGTGAAAAGTGAAAGTGAAGTCGCTCAGTCGTGT
The DNA here is from genome assembly GCF_016772045.2 of Ovis aries. NCBI lineage: Eukaryota > Metazoa > Chordata > Mammalia > Artiodactyla > Bovidae > Ovis > Ovis aries. Next base: position 49,841,064 of record NC_056062.1, read on the forward strand.
CCGACTCTTAGCGACCCCATGGCCTGCAGCCTACCAGGCTCCTCCATCCATGGGATTTTCCAGGCAAGAGTACTGGAGTGGGGTGCCATTGCCTTCTCCGAACGTATACATTACCAGATATGAAACAGATAGCGAGTGGGAAACTGCTGTATAAAACAGGGAAGTGATTATATTCCAGTTAAAAATTTTCAAAACAAGTAGGTTTGGGGAAGGCTTATTGACTGGAGTGACATGTTGGCTGGATCTGATGGTCATAACAAAATCTCTCTTATAAGCAAGGAGCAAATGGGCCCAGTGGAGGAAACTGAGCAAAGACAGACAGATACAAGAGAGCAAGAGATGTGAGAACAAACATTCCAAGGCATAAAGTGTGAGTACAAGTTAGGCACATGGAGAACGGTCAAGGGTGAGACTGGAGACACAGGCAAGGACCGAGTCACAGTGCCCTTGGAGTTCATCCTTTCTAACACACTGAGCACCTGAAAGAGGCCAGTCCAAAATGGGATGTGTAAAAAAATATGAACTGTCTCAATAATTAAAAAAGTTGATTACAGGTCGAAGTGATAATTTAGATATACTGGGTTAAATAAAATATTATGAAGATTAAACTTATCAGTTTCTTTTTAGTTTTTAAGTGGGTCTAATAGAAAAAAAAAAAACTGTAGGACTCCCTGGTGGTTCAGAGGTTAAAGCATCTGCCTGGAATGCAGGAGACCTGGGTTCGATCCCTGGGTTGGGAAGATCCCCTGGAGAAGGAAATGGCAACCCACTCCAGTACTCTTGCCTGGAAAATCCCATGGAGGGAGGAGCCTGGTAGGCTACAGTCCATGGGGTCGCAAAGAGTAGGACACGACTGAGCTAGAAAATTGTAAATTATTTATGTGGCATTTTATCCCTCATGTAATAGTCCTTGTGGTTGATTCCTCAATAACCCTTTCATCTCAAGCATTTAAACTAGTAGGGATCTCTTTTCTCCTGCCAGTGACTAGTTTAGATGTGGGCATGTCACTGACACAATCCAGGCCTGAGCTGGGAAGGAAAGATGGCAGGAGGAGTTCCAGCTACAGATATCTTTGCCCCAGAAAGGAGACAGATAGAGACCAGAACTCATTTTTTTTTTTTTCTAAGATGTGGCTATATAATCAGTGACACAGAGAACCACTGCGGCCATCTTTCCATGACCCAGGGGATAAAGCAGAGGATGGCAGAGTTTATAAATGAAGTAAAACCCAAACCCCTTGTTGATATCATTGAGCAGCTTTATCAACCAACCTTGGAGTTCACCCTTCCTCTGAACTTCCTGTTATGTGAGATAACAAGATTTTTTATTATTTAAGCCAAAATGAGTCAGTTTTTCTGTTAGTTGTGGCCAAAAGCATCTTTGCTAATACACTCCATTAGACTAAAGGGCAAGGAAGTATATGTATTTTCATTTAGGACTCTAGCACTATGAAATTCTGTACATAGCCTATAATCTACAGTGTGATAGTATTGATCGGTGGGATAGCATATACTTAGATAGTATGTGTCAAGTACTTTTCTTAAATTTTACATTACTATACAACTGTAAGGCATTATGACACAATTACTCAAGTGAGTGTGTGAGTGTGAAAGTTGCTCAGTCGTGTCTGACTCTTTGGGACCCCCACGCATTATACAGTCCATGAAACTCTCCAGGCCAGAATAATGGAGTGGGTAGCCTTTCCCTTCTCCAGGGCATCGTCCCAACCATGGATTCTTTACCAACTGGGCTATCAGGGAAGCCCCAATTACTCAGAGAGACCTGTAATTAGTCAGAAAAAGAACTATGAACAGGATTTAATCAAAAGTAGAAGAAAATACTCCTAAGATTTGTAAATTCTCAGTTTAATGGTTGCCCTTTCGTTGAGAAGTCTGCCTTGAATTCTAGTCAAAGCACACATATCGAGAACAACTACACTTGATTTTACTAACCTGGACATAAACCCTTAAAGGCAATATGGCAAGTGAAACAAGTAAGCAAATGGTACAGCCTCTACCTCATCAAGTTATCAGAAGAATTAAAGAATGTAAGTCAGGTCTAGCACAGTATCTAGTACACGGTAAACACATTATATATAAGTCTGGTTATTGTTCAAACTAGTGGTAACCCATGGGGAGCAGGAAGGGAGGAGAGGCAAGCTGGGGGTAAGGGATGAGGAGGTACTAACTATTATACATAAAATAAATAAGCTAAAAGGATATATAGTATAAAACAGAGAATATAGCTAAATGTTTTATAAAAACAATAAATGGAGTATAACCTTTAAAAATCGTGAATCACTATGTTGTACACTTGAAACCACACCTCAGTTTTTTAAAAAAAGAAAATAAATTTGGCTTGTGTTCCTTTTCTTTTGTAAAATCATTGATTTCTAAGATTCTAAGTAATGTGTTAAGCATGCATTGTCATGTGCTCTGCAAGGTAATCTCAGTGATAATGACTAGAGGTCAGTTTACAGCAAATACAAGCAGACAGGTTACACTTCATTGGGTAGTTAGTGCTTCATTAGGTGGTTGATTTATTAACTCATTCTCTTAGTGATACAAAGCAGGTGAGTTTCAGAGCTAATCTGAAAAAATTAAGGTAGGCAGTGGTAACACTGTTAACCAGAAATTAAGCTACAGTATTTTGACTCATCTTGCTTACCCAGTATTTGTGAAATTGGTGAGATTAATAATGAGTCTGAATGAAAATGAATAAAAAGAAAATATACAGACAAGTAAGGAAGTTTATGATTTTGAGGCTGCAACAGAAGGTGACTGACGTAATTCAAAGAGACAGAGAGGGAGAGGCACTCAGTAACATCTTGGAATGATATACAAAGATGCAGAAGGGTATCAGGCCAGGAGAGAAGACAGACAGCATCTTCTGAGTTATACCAAGACAGGATATTCCAATAATCTTTCTGCAGTATTATTTTTGCTTTTACTAATATATAGTCTACAATAGAAATTTAATTTCCAAATAGGATATTCTGAAAAATACTGACTAAAATCCTCACTAGCTCAATCTGAACAAATAAGTGTTTTTTTTAAAATTCGACTTATGAATAAGGATGATGGTCCTTGAAATCACCATATGATCTATAAATTTTAAATTCTGCAAGATGACTGGCCCAGAGAGGACTGTAATAAGTTACCTAGCTTATTATAATGGAGAAGGCAATGGCAAACCACTCCAGTACTCTTGCCTGGAAACTCCCATGGGTGGAAGAGCCTGGTAAGCTGCAGTCCATGGGGTCACTAAGAGTTGGACACAACTGAGCGACTTCACTTTCACTTTTCACTCTCCTGCACTGGAGAAGGAAATGTCAGCCCACTCCAGTGTTCTTGCCTGGAGAATCCCAGGGACAGGGGAGCCTGGTGGGCTGCCATCTCTGGGGTCACACAGAGTCGGACACGACTGAAGCAGCAGCAGCAGCAGCAGCTTATTATAAGGACTGTTAAAGCAGTTATCTTTGGATGCTCCAGTATCTAGTGCAGGATTCCAACACAGTTGTTAACAAATGTTTCTAAAACAAAACTCAACACTTATAAATTTAAACTATATTTATATTCTGGACAATTAAACATTCTGAACTAATGTGAATGTATAATATCACATTTCTTACAGTGAATAAGGCAAACACATGTAGAACATTCTCACTCAAACAGGTGGGGACCATCAGGCAGATTCCACCCTGAATGAGAATTCAGAGTTCCCAAGTGGGAAACACTGGCCTACAGACCCTTTCCCCAAAGTCAGATAGGGGTAGGCTAAGACCAGTTTTCAGAGACTAATAATTATTCTAGGAGGCCTCAATCAACCACTGGTATTCAGAGGAGCTCTAACCCAAGCTATTAAACACAGCACGTTCCCAAGGTGGACCCAACACTCAAAGAACATAGGAAAGGGGATGACATCCTTCCACGTTTCCCTGGGATCAATACCACATGAGTAACTGATAAAATAATGAGTCTGAGGTTTTTCAAAGTTAGGTTTATTGAGGTGTAATCTGCATATAGTAAAATTTACCCCTTTGAGTGCACAGTCCTGTGAATTTGACAAATGTACACAGTCGTGTTTCTATCACTACAATCAAGATACAGCACATCTCAATCACCCCCCAAAACTCCATTAAGATATATGGTCAACCCCTCGCCATCCTCTGCAACAATCAATGTATTTTCTATCTCTATAGTTTTGCCTTTTCCAGAACATCACATATATCACATCTATAGAACGTAGCCTTTTGAGTTTAGTTTCTTTCATCTATTATGATGCAACTGGCCACAAGGCCAGTGAGACTGGGACAGAGTGAAAAGGAGAGTGGCAGGATTTGAAACTGGAGAGGTAGTGGGCCCACATCATGCAGGAACTTGGGAGGCCATAACCAAAGTTTTGGGTTTACAACAGGTGCGATGAGAAGCCAATGGACGTTTTCGAGCAGCTGAGCAATATGATCTGAATATCTTAAAAATAATTTTGGTCAGCCAGTTGAGAGACTTATGTAGTGGTCTGGGTTAAAAATGCTAATGACTTAAACTAGAATGGTAACGCTGAGGTGGTAAAAAGTGTTCGGATTGGAGATGTAATTTAGAGGAAGACAAGTTAGGACTGGATGTAGCACATGAAGGGGAGAGAGGAGGCAAGGATGCTTCAAGGGGCGTGGCCTGAGCGACAAGGTAGATGGTCACTTACCAGGATGGATAGACGTGAAAGGAGATAAAAGATAACAAGAGGGAAGAGCAGGTTTGTGATGGGGGAAAGGGAGAATTAAGAGTTCGGTACAATTGGATATCACTAGCATATAGATACTGAATCTCTTCCCCGACTATTTTCCATATCTATATTGACCTTGATAGAGAATTTCACTTACTGTCCCCCATCCTGTTACTCTTGGTACAGAGAGGGGAATGCACTGGTATACCACACATTCAGTTTCCACTTTACTGGGTTTCTAGAGTTACATTTATTTTTATTGAGGAGACAAGCTGTAAACTCTACTCAGTATTCTGTAATAACCTATGTGGGAATAGAATCTAAGAGCAGATATATGTATAACTGATTCATTTTTCTGCACAGTGGAAACTAATACAACATTATAAATCAACTAGACTACAACAGAACTTAATTTTTAAAAATGAGGTATCACAGTGAGCGAAGTCTGTACTAAGATACTTGATGATGCCGGCAGTGTCAATCTAAAACAAATACTTGGAGCTCCAACACCCAAAAAAGAAGGAGGAGGAGGAGAGCTGTAAAGGTTCAAGGCTAGAGACGTCTTCCATTTCTCACCCTCATCTTCTACATGCATAAGAACAATCTGAGTTTCCTAGGAAGGACTGCTGCAAAATTTTACACTCTTTTTTTTTTTTTCCCCAAATACTTATTCTCTTGTTCAACTGCAGTGGTTCAGATGAATTAAGAATAGAAAACACTTATTAAATACTAGTAATTTTTCTTGCTTTAAAGTACTTTCCTGTTGTCTAGTATTTACCAAAATAAATAAATAAATAAATAAACACACAGAACAAAATAGGTGAAGAAGTATTCAGTGGCCCATCTTTTCACCTGATGAGTCGGAGCCTACGCTTTTGGTATGGTGAGGGGAATAACTTTTGCTCAGACAGACCCTCGGTATGAGGAAATGGCAACACAATGTAGAAAAGCCAGAAGACGTGGAGCAGAGGTTCACTTGGTGTCTGCTCTCCTCTAGGAGCCCAATTACCCCAGCACAAGGCACGGGCACTGATCACACCCCACCCCCACTTTGCACCTCTGAGGCCACCAAAGCAGAGTGCTTGATAAACAGGATGGTCATTCTAGTCACGGCTCCATTTATGCATCTGTCTATCTGCCCATCCATTTGGCGTATCTCCTAGAAATCTCTTTTTTTTTTTCCATCTTAAAATTTCATGTAAATTTGTCACTTGTAATGTAGTTGTATTTCCTTTACTATAAAAATCTCTTTATTTACTTACCACTGAGTAACATTCCAGATAAATGTAGAATAAGACCACTGTGTATAGTTGCATAGGCTGTGCATGACACATCATGATCAGGAGGGCATTTGCACTGTAGTTTCTGTGGATTTGTCTATTATGACAATTTTCTATTGCATGCTTTTCAAGTCAGAGGTGTCTCTCTCTTCTTTTTTTTTTCTAATTTGTAAAAATGCCTTATGGGCTAACTGTAGCCCTGCCACTTGGTATATATATCCACATATATGGACTTGGTACAAGCCTGAACCAGCCTCATTATTTGACTCTTGAGGAAGCCAAATTCCAGAGGTGAAGAGACAAGGTCCCACAGCTAGTTCACAGCAATGTTGGGTTTGATTCTGGTCTCCATTCCCAGTCCAATACTCAAGCTACCTCTACTAACAGTGAGCTGCTCTTCTCAAGTGTGCGGGTTTCTGAGAATGCTTTTATTTATTTGCTTTGCCTAAGGAGAGACCTTTGCAGGATGGATATCTCATGCTGCTGTTGCCCTTTGTTTTTTTGGCATGAGTGAATATATAGAGTTGGATAAGCAGCAGATAGACTTCTTGCAAATTATTCAGAGGGGTGAAAGAAGTGGAGTGTGTGCTCCATAAGAGCAGGAACCATGTCTACCATTCATACCTTGCCTCTGTGGCACCCAACATGTAGCTCAGCTCCAGTCTTATACAGGGAAATACAAAACATTCCATTTCCTAGGTCAGACCCTATGCCTCTGAGCCCTGCTGCAGTCTCTTCTGCAGCTGGAGCTAACATCAGTGCTGAGCCCTGAGAAGCAACTGGAGAGACCTCTAAGCTGCTTCCCAGACTGGCATGCTATTATCTGTTAATAACTGGCTGGGCTCATTCAACCAAGACCACAAAGACTACTTAGAGCATTGTAAAATGGCAGCACTAGAATGAATCTTGCAACTCAACTAACTCAACTCCATCACTTAGCATCCCTGGAAACAGAGTCCCAAAGAGACGACAGTATTCACCCAGGTGGCTGTAGCAGCTTATGTATGCTGTGGTTAGTAACTAACACTCAGATTAGCTATAATTCGATTATTGCTCCTTCCAAAACACAACAATGCCTTGTCACCAAGCAAATGATGACTGGAAATCCATAATGTCAGGGACATCATGAACTAGAAAGGTATGCCCTTAGGAATGTTTTTCTTAGGTCTTATTTGGGCTAGACAATAAACCATGTATTTGAGAAGATAACACTATTATGCTCTTTTATTCTTTTCATGCAAGGATACTACTTAGAAAAGAAGAGTAAGGCAAGACTATTAGAAATTCTGAAATTTACGGAGAAAAGGATATGAAAGTGTGTTATGAATGTTCTGCATGAAAATGGTTAATTTAAAAAGCACAGCTGGTTAGTCATACAGTAAGCTCTATATGTCTATTTATTTTGACTCCAAACTAGAAATTCTATGACCTAGATCATTAGTTTAGTCTAATCTCATGATTATTTTAATTGAAAATTTGTATTATAAACAGGATGCATTCTCAAGCTGCTGTCTAAACAATCAAAGGCATTTGTCTTTTCAGAAAATACACTTTTCAGATTTTTAGCTTTATTTCAGAACTAAAACTTTTAAAGGTAAAAACAACACTGGAACATCATTTTAATAATATCCCAAGCTATGAGAATAAATGGATGGTTGTAAAAGTTTACTCAGTTATTTTATATTCTGTAACATGAAACTCTCTTCAATAGAACTAAGTCATATGTATCTTAGTGAGTTTATCATAGTGAGATTCCAGTGTTATCTATATTGTGTTGCTGACCCTTCTTTCCATATGTAATTATTAAAAATAAAAATAACATAGGGCCATTACTTCTTCCTTATAAGAGAATTCTACATTTAATAATGCATCACAAACCAGAAGTCTAAAATAATCTACATCTCCTAAGATAGATACCAGGTTACCAACACATACACACACACACACAGAATTTTGATTTCTCAAAAGTCTAGTAAGTGGCCCTAGTGGCTGATATATTAGGGTAAGCAAAGCTGTATGTGTGCACATAGCTTCCACTTTGATGGTCTGGGATGTTTTAGCTGGGCCATAGCACAGCAAAATGGTAGTGGCACATTATACCTGGTCATGGCTGGCTTCAATGGAGCTTCCAATAGCATGGAAGGTCATCTGCACAGGGGCTAATGTCAGACAGGTCACATGCTCTTTGCCACTCTGTCTATCACAGTAGTGCACCTATAACAGAACACACGCAAGCTGCTGAACGCCACCAGTAAGAGGGGGCCAGATGCAACTGGTCCTTTGCAAAGGTTTTAGCTTTCAAGAAGAAATTCACGTAACTTATGCAGAACACAATTCAAATATTTAAAACCTTATTGGGACTTGAAGATCTATGGAGACTCTATTAATTTTAATTAATATTTTATATTAATATTCTTTACAAGAGTATTAGGAAATGCTTTGCAGAGTGCTCTACATTAGTACAGCCAGAAGAAAAATTCACAACTAAATGCTACACTCATCTGTTTTGTCCAACTTTTCATAATGCATAAAGGACTCTAGGGTCAGCATAAGTCAAGTTCATTTGAATCCAATAAAATTTTGTCAACCTGAATTTTCCTCATCTGCCACTTGATTGGTCTGACATTCTTCTATTTCTACATTATAGTCTCTATAAAACCAATGTTATACATACACACACACATATACATATATATATATGTATGTATTTATCTCAGTATACCATGTTCTGTCTGGAATTTTGACATTACAATCAAAATGAATTAAACTGAAATGACTTATAATGTACAGACCAAAATAACACTACTATAATATTATTTTTCTTTTAGTTGAATACAACCAACCATTATTAAAACCATGTGTAAGACACTCTATCAGAGGTAAGGTATGAGGGGTGGGATTAGGGGAATGTGAGTCCATCTGCCCAATGGAAAAATTTCCATCCTTCCATTTATCTACTTTCAAAAAAGTTCTATCAAGCAGTGTTTAATTCTAAGCTAATAAAGTAAAAAATAGTTTTGCTTTTGTGATAAATAAACATACATATATATATACACACACACACAGGTATAATATGGATCTGACAGAAAATGATGATATAAATCCTCATCTAATGGTTTAATAACATTTTTAAACCAGTAAGGTTAAGATTCGCCATTAGTGTCCCTTAAGGCAGGGAAACTTCCTGGAATCTATAAAAAGTAGTTTAGGGTTCAAATCAAGTCAACATACAAAGCTTTGTTTCCAAAGCACTTTAAAGATTTTGTTATAAAAATATTTTTTCCAAATTAACTTTGGGGAAAAGGATTTGATGACAGTTTGAATTCACTGTACCTCCTGAGCAAATTAAAAGTTCACTCAGTGTATGAGTTCAAGAATGCGGGCCTGTTGTTTACTATGCAGCAGTGAAATATGAGAGGGCGGGGGGCGAATGAAACTTACCACATAACAGGTTTATGCAAAAATCAATCAATGGCGACACTATAATAGCTACAGCTCACAACCATTTATGGTATAGTTAAAATATTATGTCGGATACAGTGCTATCATAAAACATGCTTTTTAAAATGAAATATAATCACCTTTTGACATCAATTGAAAGACTATATGAAAGACAAGACACTCTCCCAAATACCCAAATTGATAGTGAACATGCTCATAGGTCAGCCAACTTACTGCAGCTTTATTTTTTTCTTCTAGAGAGATGAAAATTAGGAAGGACAAAAAGAACACAAGATAATTCCAGTCAAAAAATAAACTTCAAACTTCATTTCCATCAGTGGCTTGGATACTAGAACTGAAAGATTTAACTTTCCTTCTAATTCACCATGAGCCTGCAATATCCTGTAAAATATTAAGACATCCTACAGACATTGAATATTGGCAGAACAATACATGTAGGACTAAATGAAAAAGAGTCTCAGCAGAAGCCAAAGGGATACTCAGGCCAAGCAAAGTGACATTTACCAAGAACAAGGTTAGGGGCATGGACCACTGGTAAAGTCCAAAGAAAACACAGCTGCCCTTCAGGGACGGAGGGAACTGGGAAAATCATGTAGCATTTTACAATAACTATAGATGGAGTATCACTTTTAGAAATTGTGAATCACCATATCGCACACCTGCAACTTATATAAAATTGCACAGCAACTATACTTCAACAAAGGAAAAAAAAAAATAAACATCATCTACATGGAAACCAGTAATGGATGAAACTAGGCTAAGTGTTAGCCTCCTCATTCTGCAGGGCTACCATCAGAGGAGTGACTAGGCCTGAAACAGGTAGAATGTGGAGGAACATGTCTCAGAAGCAGACCAAGTCCCCAAGTCCACCAACCACAAATATTCAAAGGTGCTGGAGTATGAGGAAGACAAGAAGAAATCACCGTATACCTTCCTCCCCTATGCGTCTTGAGCCAACACAGACGGCTGGCAGGGGGGGAGCGGGGGTGGGGGGTAGGGAACATAAGCTTGTAGTTTTACACTGAACTGCACTAAATTTTTCAAAACTAAAGGTGACCAGAAAACCATGGGATTTTCCAAATATAAAAAGAAACACGAATGAGAGACATGACCGATCATGGGGAAAAGTGGTGGCTGGAGAAATAAAATCATTCCATGTTTATACCCTCACTGTACTGAGACTGCTCCCTCCAAACAGACAAAAATATGTAAAAAAAATATATATATAGGAAACTACTGCTTGAGGACATGATTTCAAATTAAATAAAAAGTTACAATATACAGACAAAAGACCTTAAGAAAGAATCATATTTTATGTAATCAATCACTAATATAACAGGTTGGATATGGCTCTTCAGTTATTTATTCTCTTCCTGGACATAGAAACATTAGAGTTCATAAAACTGTGAATTTCTAAAGGAGACTAATGTATGAATGACATTTTAAAATTCATCTTTCTAACTCTAAAAATGCTTCCGATGATTCAAAGCATTAGCGAAACCAGGAATCTTAGAACTCTAAAATAATTAGGGTAATAATATCCCACTGCATTCTACAATGTACAAATCTTCAGGATTGATGGGTGAAATATTTCTGCTACAACAAAACAGTTGTTTCTACAAATGTGGCCCTAAAATTTCCAATGTACAATGATAATATTCCAGTGTCATAGATCTTGATTTTGATCAAAGAGAAATGAATAAAGATAATTTTAGAAAACTACAGAAGTCATCTCCTATGTTTATTTAAGATTTACTATTTATGTATCATATCATTTTGCTGTCTTTTGCATTCTGAAATGTACACAACTCATCTTGATTCTTACACTGTTGTAGCACTAGTTCTGGATTTATAACACCATTGACCACAGCAAATTGACATTTTGTTTCTTTCTCTTGGGCTTACAAAAAATATTCCACTAAAAATAATGGGTCAGAAATTCCAATATGTGCAAATTAAATAATGCAGCTTCCTTTGAAATCTGCAAATCTATAATAATTTTTATGTTAAAATAAGTTTCCTAGTTTGACTTGTAATCACATAAACGCAGATGAGATGTTATAATTGTGCATTCTGTTAACAATTTCCGCCAGTCTAGAGATTTCTTCTTCTTGAAAGAAGAAGTGATTTGTATCTGAGACTGATACTCATATAACTTAAGAAATAAGAATTCAAAGCTCAATTTGTGATATGTTTAAATGGCAAATCTTGATTTGATTTGAATAAATATCCTCATTCCTTAAAAAAATGAAATAAGGGAAAATACTATAAGCTATAAAATAACTTACATAAAAAGCTAGACAGTGAATTTTTTCATGCCCTTCTGAAAACATGAGGGACCATTCAAATGAAAAATTTTAATTCTATACCCCCTACCTCTAAAAAAAGTTGAATCAAATTGTTACTTGCAGAGATTGAGAAATTCCCTAATGTCGGACTACTATGTTACTAATCTCATCAGGGAAATGGTTAACTGCTTGTCTGTTACATATTTTTAATGGTCACCTGCTGTGGGACAAAAATGAAGAAAGTGTAGAAAAGGTCCATATTTAAAGAAAGCTGCTCAGCAGATCGTTAAGACAAAGGTCTGTACATTGACGTCTGATAATTAACATCATCACTGTGTCAAGAAAACATGTTTGATGAGCACACTTCCCTTCATGAGTTTACTCCACAACAGCAGGCAGAGATCACACTGTAGCTATTGCCTCCAAGGACGGGTGAAGACAGCAAAGAGCCGAAGGGTGGCAATTTAGTACTAGATCTTAGAATACTCAAAACATGCTTGATTCTTGCAGTCTGCACACTAGCTGTACAAAAGATCTAAATCTTTATTAACATGAAAATCAGCATATTCTTGGCAAAGCATAAAACAATACTCCTTGATAAAAATGTAGAGTTAACTGGCAATAAACATTTCTCAACTACACCTTTTTTTTTGGGGGGGGGCGTTGCTTCTCAGGTGGCCCAATATTAAAGAAACCTGCCACTGCAGAAGATGCAGGTTTGATCCCAAGGTCGGGAAGATCCCTTAGAGAAGGAAATGGAAACTGACTCCAGTATTCTCACCTGGGAAATCTCATGAACAGAAGAGAGGAACCTGGTGGGCTACAGTCCATGAGGTCAAAAGAGCTGGACATGACTGAGCAACAAACACTTTCACTTTCCCAGGTAGTAATACAAATCCACACTGTTATCTGTTTATAACTAACAAATTTATAAGTGATAAATAAAAGAAGTTCCCCCAGAAAAAGTACTTAGAATGATGCCTAGCTCATAGTTATCATTAAAATAAATAATAGATATTATTAGAATAACACATCCCATAATAATGTTAAAAATTAAGATATGACATGATGTATAATTATTTCTTCAATACTTTTTATAACTAAAGTCAAGTCCTTTATAACTAAAATGTAAACATATATTTAACGTGCTCAGTCATGTACCAGTGTTTTAGCTGGATGAGTAATCTATTTTACTCTGCATACAATATGCTTGACACATTAATGCCTCTAAAGGGATAAGTGAATGAATGAAATCACATTATACAGACTGAGCCTCAAATTGTAATTATCTTTTCTCTCCTTTGGAAATTCTATGCTTAGGAAAAGATTTGAAAATTACATGGCTTTATTTGGTATACAAAATCCAGCAGTGATTTACAGATTTATTTCTAGTATAAAGTCACACAAAAAAACTGTCTTAACAAATGCAACAACAGATGTGTTCCCAGTATTATTAAGACAGATAATTGCATTCTTACTTTAAGTGGTGAGTTTGTACATGACACAAATCCTAAATCTCTGTTCACTCCTTTTCTGCTTCATTGACTATGTGAAGGTCTAAAGAGGCAGCCAATTAATATGTAAATTATACACACACACACAGAATTATTTTAGTTTTACATCCCTGGTGGCTCAGACAGTAAAGCGTCTGCCTACAATTCGGGTGACCGGTTTCAATCCCTGGGTGGGGAAGATCCCCTGGAGAAGGAAATGGCAACCCACTCCAGTATTCTTGCCTGGAAAATCCCATGGCCGGAGTAGCTTGGTAGGTTACAGTCCATGGAGTTGCAAAGAGTCGGACACGACTGAGCAACTTCACTTTCACTTCCATCAAAACAAAACACTACATAATTTTTAACAGTCAAGTACACATCTACTAGAAAAGAAGTTCCTCTCTTCTATAGTTTGTACTCCAGGCTTTGATGCACTCACACACACCCATTTACATATGTAAAACAAGCTACATGAAAATCTACAGGCTTTGCAAAGAAATAACTTCTCAACAAGGAAAACTTCCTCCAAGGTCAAAGGAAAATAAGTTATATAGGCACTCTGTATACCCTGATGCTGGGAAAGTTTTAAGGCAAAAGGAGAAAGGGGTGGCAGAGGATGAGATGGTAGATAGCATCACCAATTAAAAAATTATCAAATAGAAATGTTAGATCAAACAGATACAATGTGCTGTGCTTAGTCGCTCAGTCGTATCTGACTCTGTGACCCTATGAACTGTAGCCTGCCAGGCTCCTTCTCTATCCATGGGATTGTCTAGGCAAGTCTACTGGAGTGTGTTGCTGTGTGCTCCTCCAGGGGATCTTCCCAATCCAGAGATCAAGCCCCAGTTCCAAAAAGAATAACTGAAGTGAAAAATTTGTTATATGGGCTCAACAGCAAATTGGAGAGGACAGAGAAAAGAACCAGTAAATCTGAAAATAAACCAACCAAAGTTATACAATCCAAAGATGGTGAAAAACTGTAAATAGTCTCAAAGACCTCCAGGACAATATCAAAAGGCTCAACATATACATAACTGGAGTCCCGAAAGGAGAAGACAAAGAAAAGGGCAAAAAATTTTTTGGAAAGGAAAAAACAGAAACTAGCCCCAAATCTTTCAAAACTAATGAGAAACATTACGGTAATCTAAATAGCTAAATGAATCCCAAGCAGGATTAAAAACAACCCTAGACATAGCACAGCCAAACTGGTGAAACCAAAAATGAAGAGCTATCTTAAGAGCAGCTAGAGTAAAACAACACATTACATATATGGTACAGAAACAACTTGTTATCCTGTGGGAAAAACAGATTTCAACTCTCACCCATACCATACACAAAAAATTAAATGAATATCAGCATTAAACACAAAAGCATAAATCATAAAGTATTTGAAAAAAATCAGAGAAAATCTTTGCAACCTTGGGGTAGTCAAAAATTCCTTAGATAGGACAAAAAAAGATATAGTTATGGAAAAAAAATTGAACTTCATCAAAATTGAAAACTTTCCCACTTTTTAAAAGATGCCATTAAGAAACTGAAAAGACAAGTCACAAGCAGGGAGATAATATCTGCAACAGAAACGATCTGTATCTAGAATATATAAAGAAAACTCTGATGACACAATAATTTTAAAAAATCAGTACCAGAAACTAAGAAAAAAATGTGAACATTTCACAAAGATAGAAAACTGGCCAACAAGCACAAGAAAAGAAGTGCATATTATGGGTCATCAGGAAAACACAAACCAAAATATCAATGAGACAGCACTGTATCCTTCATAGAATAAGACTCATATCAATGTATGAAACCCTCATACAGTTCTGGGAGGAAGGTGACATGATTTGTTGTTGCTTTTCTTGTTAAATCTCTAAGCTGTGTCCGACTCTTTTGCAACCCCATGGACTGTAGCTCTCCAGGCTCCTCAGTCCATAGAATTTCCCAGGCAAGAATACGGGGTGGGTTGCCATCTCCTCCCGAGGAGATCTTCCTGACCCAGGGACTGAAGCACGTCTTCTGCACTCGCAGGTGGGTTCTTTACCACTGAGCCACTAGAGAAGCCCACGCATATGACACAGCACACTGAAGGAGAACCTGACAGTTTCTCGTCAGCTTGGAAGGACACTTACCACGTGACTCAGGAATTTCACTCTGAGGTACTCTTTTCAAGAGAACTGGAAACCCTGCACAAAACCTTGTACGTGAATAGTCACAAACAGCTTTATTCATATTAGCCTCAAGCTGAAAACAACGCAAATGTCCACCGACAGATAAACTGATAGTTTGTGGTATACGTGCATGCAATAAACTAGTTCTTAGCAATACAAAGGAACAAAGCGCTGATATGCACAACATGAACAATCTCAAAAACATTATAAGAGTGAAAGGAGCAGGAAACAAAACTGTCTGTTCATGCTGTCTGATTCCATTTTTATGAAATTTTAGGCAATACTAACCTAAGGATAGCCTGGTTGCCACCAAGCCACAGAGAGGTGAGAAAAACAGGCTACAAAGAGGCAACAGGGAATTTTTTCACAGCAATAGAGATATTCCCATCTTGACTGTGGTTGTAGTTACACAGTGGCATACATTTTTTCAAAACTCATCAATCTATATAACTAAAATGGGTGTTATTTATTGTGTGTAAATTATACCTCAATGCAATCGATTAAACAATTAAAAGGTATAGTTATTTGATACACTGATACAACAGCTGACAACGATGTCATTGCTCAATACCTCTCATAAATAATCATAATTAATCCCCCAATTAATTTCCAATTAATTATTACCTTAGGAGACTAATCATTTGAATTTATCTTGTGTCCAGATGTGACTGTGTACCCTTCCACTGTCCTGTTCCCTTCGCCCCGGCCATATTCCACATCCCACTCCCATCAATCCCATCCTGATGTCGGCTCCACGAGGACAGGACACTTGACTGTCATTTACACTATATCCTTAGTGCCAAAAAGTGCATCCAGTTCACAGCAGGTGCTCAATAGACTTCAGCTGACTTAATGAATGAACCAGTCCCTTAAATTGTTAGTATTCATCGGGAACATCTCTGAGGTCTTTGCCCACTTTTCTTGGTCAGTCTTACCTACTTTTATGGCATCAGTTACATCTGCACACCAAAGACTTTTGAATATCTGTGTCCTATGCCCTCTTGCTGTTCACCAGAACCACTGAGGAAGGCCTACTAGACCTAAGCTGTCTTTGAAAGTCCCAAAGGCAGCTCAAGTTCACCATGTTTAAAATGGAACTTATTAACCTCCTCTAAGTTTATTCATCACATTCATACCAAAAATAGAACCTTTCCTAAAACACTCATACTATCTTCCTACTTTATTCTCAAATTCTTGGAATGGTCAACATACCCTCATAGCCTCTAACTACTCTTCAGTGCATTGACTGTAGCTTCCCTCCTGATCAGACCAGTGAAAGCACCCTCACAGAAGTCAGCACCAGAGACCATTTAATCGTCTTATCTGTACCGTGGACACCTGCACCTTCACCCCACTCCTCTATAACCACTGTGTGCTTGGAGCTCAGTTGTTCTGACTCTTCGTGACCCCACTGACTGTAGCCCGCCAGGCTCCTCTGTCCATGGAATTTTCCAGGCAAGAATACTGGAGTGGGTAGCTATTTCATTCTACAGGGGATATTCACAACCCAGGGATCAAACTCGAATCTCCTGCATCTCCTGCATTGGCAGGCAGATTATTTACCACCGCACCACCTGGGAAGCCCCAACAACCATTAGCTTTGCTTAATTTAATCTTTGCTATTTTTCTACTGAATTCAGGCAAAGTCACTCTAATTGGTCTTTCTGCTACCAATCTTTTTTTGTCTAGTTCCTCCTCCACATGCCTACAAAATTATCTTTCTAAAATAAAAAAACCAATGTCACCATCTTTTAAAAAATAAGTTGGTGGTCTCTAACAGCTAACTTCAAATTCTCAGCAACACATGTCTTTTCAGCTTCCTTGCTGACACTTCCGCTTTGAGTTCTAAGCATTTCTAAAGCACGTGCCCTTTTATGTCTCAAGTACTTACCTCCTTCTGCCTACAATTCCTTTCCTTCTTAGAATTCAGCTTAAGAATCTATGTCTTCTTAAAATTTATTCAAAAGTCCCTCTGCTATGGATTCTTCCTAATTCAATCGGTCAGAGCTGTTTATTCCCACCCATTTTTCTTACGTGGCTGACCACACCTCCCCCGATCACTTACCACACTACACCTATAATGACATTTATTACATGAGGAAGGCATTTCATTATTTCCTGCAGTGTATTGTAGCATGTTACATATTTACTACAAATGTGTAATTTTTAAATTAAATTGTCACACTATGTTCAAAAACTGATCCCTGGAAGCTGCATGCAATTGTAATAGTGGCCAATCAATCTTCTGTGTATTGGTTTTATTTTCCCGTCTGACCCCAATTTGACCATAACACTTCCTGTGCCCACTGCTTAGTATGCTACCTGGCATGTGTAGGTACTTATTAAGTATCTTCCCAGAGTGATTAAATAAATATTCAATTTATTTATTAACTAAATCAATTCCAGTATTCAATAATATTTTATAAATGAATTAACTTCATATCCATCTATTCTTCACATACATTCTTGATGTACTATCTACTATTTCTAGACTTTTTGAAGTTGTGGACTGTGTATTTTTCTCCAATTGTAGTCCTTGTTTCTTCAAATGTTCTCTAGCAGGGGTCCCCAACCTCTGGGATCTAATGCCTGATGACCTGAGGTGGGGCTGATGTAACGATAATAGAAATAAAGTGCACAATAAATGCAATGTGCTCGAATCACCCAGATACCAGCCCTTGACCAATCCACGGCAAAGCTGTCTTCCAGGAAACTGTTCCCTGATGCCAAAAAAGGTTGGGGACCACAGTACTATAGGACTTGATTCTGAACTTTTATTGTACTTAAAAAAATACTACTACAGATAAAAACATTTTAGAAGCTTTTCAAACATCTCTTACTTCTACCAGTTAAATCTGCTTTTTGATGAGACTATGTGAAGACAGAACTTCCCTGAACCTGAAATCTTCCAAGGATTAGAAGGAACTAATAATTCTCTATGTGAACATGAGTAACCTGCATTACTAATAGGATGTTTTATTTGTGTAGTTCCGCAAATGTGTATTTACATCATAAAGTTGTATCTCTGAATAAAATCTAAAGTTCCTTCCAGCTCGAAAGAGAACTCTTAAATGACTCAGACAGTGGAGTGCATGAAAGAAAAAAGAAGTGAAAGTGTTAGTAGCTCAGTCATGTCCGACTCTTTGCAACCCCATGGACTGTAGCCTGCGAGGCTCCTCTGTCCATGGAATTCTCCAGGCAGGAATACTGGAGTGGGTAGCCATTCCCTTCTCCAGGGGATCTTCCTGAGCCAGGGATCAAACCTGGGTCACCTGCACTGCAGGCTGATTCTTTACCATCTGAGCCACCAGAGTGGAAGACATAAATAAATTTATTAATGCAATCTATAACTAAACCAAAGCAATATCCAAAAGACCACAGACTACCATGAACACTAATCCTACCTTCAGGAATCAGGCTTCAAACACTATACAATAGTTGGATTTAAAATAAAGATTTGTAAGCAAGAAGCAAAAATGTACCGGCATTTCTGCTGTGTCATAAAATAATATGCGTAATGCCTCTTTCGCTATCTGATACATAACAAGGCAGTCAATAAATGTCAGTTTCATTTCCTTGTTTACTCGTGTATCTTCTAATATCCCTGGCATGTCAGAGTAGTTTTTTTTCAGTGTGCAGATATCTTTACATGCAGCATTCCATATACTGCTCTCTTTTTCTCAAGAGTTGTCCTGGATGAGAAGAGAACAATACATTTGAAATTTCAGACGCTGTCATTCATGAAAAAAAAAAAACTTCAGCTGTAGCTGAATGCTGAAGAGAGGAAAACAGACCATTTCAACATGACTTAGAAAAAATAGGTGTGTATACACACACCAGCCTGACATGATGTAGTACCTGATGGGTACTACAATTAATCTTCTGTTACTAAGTTAAAAATCACATCATTGCCAACCATTTCTAGCAAAGGGAAATGAAATTCACCTTTAGATGAAAAATAATTTCCTTTTCTTCAACTTGATTGAAGAAATGATTGCTTATTGCTTTTCACATAATTTCAAATAGAATTCTTGAAATCTCTTACAATACAAACAAAAAAGGCTACAGATATTTCTAGTTGGGGATGACACATATGGCAACTATTTTTTTCTGCACATCAGTGGCTCATTTCAGATCCACATCAAAGTCACTGTGTTAGGACAGCTCTTCTATGTATTACGCTTTCTTTGAAATGTGTCTTATTATGTATATGCTGGTGTATCAAGGCTCAAGAGTATGTCTATCCTGATTACATTCTGCAGTGACTTAGGGTAGAGTTAGTCTTGAATAGTTTATGTGGTAATAATAGACTATTTTGTTTCCCTGGTGGCTCAGTGGTAAAGAAGCAGCCTGCCAATGCATGAGATGCAGGTTCAATCCCTGGATCAGGAAGATCCCCTAGAGAAGGAAATGGCAACTCACTCCAGTATTCTAGCCTGGGAAATCCCACAGACAGAGGAGCCTTGCGGGCTACAGTCCATGGGGTACAAAGAGTCAGACACGACTTGGAGACTAAACAACAAATGGACTATTTTATTTAAGTCTTGCTTGATTCTTAACTGTTATTTATCACACTATGTTTTATATGCATCAGGATTTCTTTCTTCAAATGTAATATTTTTCTCTAAATAGTTGGAAATTTCAGCCAAGTAAGATGATATGTAATTCTAATGGTTTGTATGAACTATAGTTATGTGAAACGTATTGACAGTTTGTGTGCCCTTGAGGTTTTGGCCAAGTACATCAAACTCCGAAGAAACCAGACAACAGATCAGTTTGCAGGTAATAGGCTGCCCATTTAAAGAACAAACCTGAGTTTTAGGGTCACCACAGGAAGACCAAAGACTTCAGGAGAATTCTTCCAGTTTCTCCAAGGTCTTTGGAAAGTTGAGGCTAAATCCAAGAGGGCTTTGTATGAAGTGACCATAAATCAGAGCAAAATCTCTGGACCCCATGCCAAACCCATAAATGTATTTTGCTCATTGTACTCTGAGTAATTTCTCATCACTTTATATACATTGTGTAACAGTGTAGATGAAAATTTGGGCTCAGAAGTGACAGGGTAAGTTATGTTTTGAGGACAAATTAGAAATGGGGGAAAACATTTCTAAGTGGAGGAGTATATGTCCATGCATGATTTCTTTCTCCATATTTTCCTATTAGAAATCTACAAAATTTTACTTATACTGGTTTTTAAAAAACAGACCCCTTACTCCAAAAAAACTAGCCACAAACAGCCTTATTATAAATTAAAAAAAACTCTGATTATAAATACATGGATTACAAAAAGTGAAGTATAGGGAAAATAAGAAAAAAGAGAAAGGACAAACATTGATTCTCGAGTTGGGTAAGCCCCACGCCCCATGTCCCATCTCAGTGTAAATTGTACTAAGACCAAACTGTTGAAATATGTTATGTCATACATGCCTTTAAGAGAAGCCCATAATCGTAAAAGAAATCTGCTGTAATCATACTAAACTTCAAAAAAGAAGACATATTAGTTGAAAGGTATTATGTTTGAATTGTACTTAAAAAGAAAGTTTTTAATTAAATAGATACTTCTGAGCCTTCTACTGATATTCTCATCTTGCTAAAAATCGCACCAATATCTAAAACTCACAATAATGAAAAGGCACCCCACCCAGTAAAACATTCCCTGTTTTTTATAAAATAAATATGGTTTAACTAAGATACTAAGTATTTTCTTTACACTCTTTATATGAAAAAAAAATAAATCTAGTTTTTTATATTTCACTCTGGAAGTTTTAAAAACAACACTGCTCACTGGATGATAATCACAAGGAAGGGTACAGACTAAAAGATTAAAATTAAACCCATCTAGAAAGGATAATTTACTAAAATAATTCATTTTAATTTCCAGACTAATTTTTCTAATGACTCAAACAATGAAACTGCTTACAGTTAATTATACAGAGAGATTTCTAATATAATTAGTATGAAAAAACATATTTATGATGCAAAAACTCAGAATAATATAAATTATAACACAATGAAACAGAATCTACTTCAGCTCAAAAGTTGATGAGCATTTCAAAAATGTCTCCTCCATATTAATTTTCTTTAAAAAGCTGAATGATTTTGAAACATTTTGGCATTATAATTAGAGAGTATCAAGTATACACCAAGGAACCCTGGACACTAAGGTATACCTGTATTTCAAATGAATTTTCTTAACTTTCATCGAAGTTAAAGAAGCATACTAACTGGGCTGGACAAAGCTTGAGGTTCACAGAACTGCTGATATAAAACTTTTTTTTCCTAAAAAGTAATAAGTCAATAACATTCAAGTTCTAAAAGAAAATTTAAAAAAACACACTAAATAAAATTTCAAAAAATTAATATTCATTTATGATAGAAATCCAAAAGCTTGCATCTAAAATGTGATTAAAAACTTCAGGTTAGCCCAAGCAAGGATAAAAGAATTACTGAGAATATGCAAGTGTTCAGTCATCTTCTGACCTGCGGAGCCAGCTTTATTAATAATAACTTTAATTGTATAATAATTTTAATTATTTTATAGACTTAAGGGAAAGGATGTGAGCTTAATACTTGCATTCAGTAAATAAGCTTTTTGTCACTCAAATTTCAGTTAAAGAGTGGGTAATGAAAAAAAATTTAAAGTTAAAACAACATAGTTTTCAGTACACTAATATATTTTTTACTTTTAATACAATATAGCTGTCACATACAATGGCTCTGGTAGGCTTAAATCAGATGTCAATGGGCACAGAAGGCCAGAGAAGAGTTTATACAATATTCAATAAGCAACAATATCTATTCAGTGTACAATAACAAAATTTTAAAAGTACTAACCTTGAGACACAGAGAAAGAATTTATTGTTTTTAAGTTCCAGAAATAAAAATAACACAATAGCATGGAATCCGTAACAAGCTGGCCCTATCTTTTCTAAGCTATGGTCCAATTAAAACATTTAAGAAATAGAAACAATCTACATGTTTTTCTAGCAGGTAAATACACCTGAGAAAGTTACCTATAAAGAAATAGGCTTTAAAACTCTTAACCACAAAGACTCTTCTACTGTGACATTATGAGGATGTGCTGGGCACCTGTCAGGGCATGGAGCCATTTCCCACAGTCTGTTCACCGCACAGCTGCAGGTTGCAGCTTGTCAGCAACACAATATTTCATATCAACACCAAACTCGTTTGACCAAAGAAGCACAGTAATGTTTCAAACCATCTGCTTATATTCATTAGTATGTAAAAATCACCAAACACAATTTGGAAATGTTTACTAACTTGTCCATAAATAAGAGTGTATTATCTCAGCATAAACTTTAAAGAAAAAAAAGGGTCTGAGTAGTCAGCCCAAATATAGGAGTAACAGATTCTACATTTTGACTAAAGCAAACCTAATTTAAAATTATAGTTGCTATCACTGCCAAGAATTAACAAATAAATACAGATTAAAAAATTTAAGTAGTTCTTCTGGCAGCAAAATGAACATCTACCACAGTAACTTCTCCAAGCAAAAAACTCAATTCAGAGCTTGAATCAATTTGTGCTTTGTTTCTATAAAAATCCAAACGTAGCATTACTTTCAGACATTTTTAGACAACTAGATTTGTAAATAAACAGTGAATTCCTTTCCATCACAGTTTATTTCTAGTTCATCCTATGCACATTATAGATAGAACTAAAAATTGCTTAGTTCTTTTTCTCCAGGACTTTAACTGTGTGAATCAAGGTCCTTTTAAACAATGAGTTATTATTATTCTTAAAGTAAACCACAAAAACAAACCCTACAATTTTAATTTTTAAATTAAATGATTAAAATTTCAGATGACAGAGCCAAAAACTGGTAACAGCTTTTTAGACTTCATATTAATAATCTAATTAAAAATATTAACCACTACCTGCCAATAGATTGGAAAGAATCAGGTTTCTGCGAAGGGAAATAAACAAAAGAAAACATGCAAAAATTCCACCCCCTCAACCACATGATCTTCTCTCATATCTAAATTTGAAAAAAATTTATAAGTACATGATGATTTTAGACAATACAGACCTTCTAGAGCATTTCTAAAGGAAATTACAGTTTTTGGTCTTAGGGAGTAAGACTAAGATGGAAAGGGGTGTGAAAATAGTGAACTCTGTGGGGACATTCTGTTCTTTCTACACACAAGCACACTGCTGTTCATCCAGTCAAGTGGTTACAGTTCAGTACAGGATTTTCAAGGCAACTAAGATGTCAAAACACAGGTATTTCCTCTTCCTAGAGTTAACAATTCTTTTAAAAGATCTACCCACAGAGAATTATTGTGGTTTTTTTTTTCTTCCAAAAGGGAACAATGACTAAATGGGGGAAGGGGAGAGTTTCCAGCCCCAAATTCTTATACACAACAAGAGGCCTATAAGCTAGGTGTAGACTGCCCGGTGAAATAGAATTATTGGTACCATCTGAGGTAGGTGCTACCCTAGATGGTTCAAAACACAATCCAGTAAAACAATACATGTTTTTATGCCTCAAACAGCTAAAAAGCATTTATTACTGTTCTAACACCATGGTTAATAAACTCCTAAGACAATAGACTTCTAGGATGTTGTACCTTAGTGGCATCTCTGAATCATTACTAGCAACAGAATGCCAAATTCAAAATTGCTATGAAAGTAAAATCAGCATTAGAAA
The DNA here is from genome assembly GCF_016772045.2 of Ovis aries. NCBI lineage: Eukaryota > Metazoa > Chordata > Mammalia > Artiodactyla > Bovidae > Ovis > Ovis aries. The sequence goes on from NC_056062.1 coordinate 49,865,146, forward strand.
AACTCAACCTTACTGTAAACTGGGGGAGCACTTAGTGTTAAATACTAAGACCAAATGTATGAAGGCAGGATCTTTACTTGGGAAGACAAAGTGGAGGGAATAGATGCGCCCAATTGAGACCAATCAAAAGACAGAACAGAGGATGAAAATGTCTTAAAAAAAAAATAGAGGAGGAAGAAAGAATATGGAGGCGAGCCAGGCAGCAAAAAATAATTACTGGAGAGAATGAAAAATCTTTAAAATGAGGCATGTGCACATGGCTCGCTTTTCTGTCCTCCGTGTTCCTAATGATTTACAATGTAAGTGGCACAGAAGTCACGCTAGCAGGCAAGAATGAGCTTTCTGATGGAGAGAGATGGAGGACTAGGGGCTAATGAAGTGCTTTGTTTTCTTGGTTTTGCTTTTAATTCATACCTGAAAGCCTTGAATCCTTGCTAAATATTCCAGCTGTTTTGAAGGTTGTACTGGAGAACAAGGGGGAGTAGGAGAACTTCCTTTTAAACCTATGGCTTCAGCTGTAGAAGATGTTCCGTTCATAAGGAGTTCCCTGGCAATTGTAGCTGAACTACTCGATGTGGGAGATATACTGAAGAAAGAGCTCGAGGGTTGGTTCATATCTTTGGGTGACAAATAGCCTAGAGTCGTGCCAGAGATTACTTTGTGGCGGCTGGCTTCCATCTCTTGATAAACATCAGGAGACAAATGAAGAATTCCTTTTGGAGCTATAAGTAAAATAAAGGAACATTGTTATTACACTTAAAATAAGTGAAACAGAAACATGTTAGAGCACTAGTGACTCAAGGATTTCACGTGAAACAAGGCAATGAAAAACACTGTTAAGCACCCGTCTTCCCCATACTTGCAAAGGCAACTGCAGTCTCCTCTTTGGAGGCAAAAAATGTACGTTTCAATATTCCTAAAAATCATTGGCTTAAAAAAAATCACAAAGGGGACTTCAAGGGAAAGCGTACGTGGTGGAGGAGCTATGGAGGAGCACGGGGAGGAATGTGTAGAAGTGCACTGGGGGTACGCTTAGGAGTGTGTAGGGTCTTCAGCCTGCAATTTATTATTTTATGATCTCATAAAAGAGACAGTAAGTCCCTAACAGATGCGGCAGTTGAGACACAGAGGTAAAATGACGGCTGGGTCAGTCCAAATGATCTGCGCAAAAAACTCATACATCCAATGGCCTGCTGGTATTCCTCTCTCCACAAAGATGTCCCACTGTCAACTGTACCTAATGAACATGTTAAAAACTGACAGAGCATCTTCTTCCCCCAAACTGTCTCCTGTCTGGAGACATGATGTCTCCTCAACGTGATAGGACTGCCCTGGCAGCTCAGTAGTAAAGAATTCGCCTGCTAATGCAGGCGATGTGGGTTTGTTCCCTGGGTCAGGAAGACTCCCTGGAGAAAGAAATGGCAGCTCACTCCAGTATTCTTGCCTGGGAAAGCCCAACAACAGAGAAGCCTGGTGGGCTGCAGTCCATGGGGTCACAAAAGAGCTGGACACGACCTAGTGACTAAACAACAACATGATACCACCATCCACCTGCTCGGCTGCCCAACCTAGACTCCTGGCAACCAGCTTTGACCCACTCACAAACAAGTAGCCACCACGTGCAGTCTAGAATGTGCCCTGTCAGCTTATCAAGTGTATTAGCTCAAGTCAGGCCATATGCAGATTCTAACATCAAGAGGAGTGAGCCTGGGGCTGTGGCATCAGTTGGCAGAGTTGTAAACATATTTCCCTTGACTTCCATTTGTCTGAGAGATATTTCAAACCACATTTCACAGGCTTGTTCTAACATCTTTGGATCAGATATTAACGACTCTCACATCATGACACTATCTTCTAAAATGACTGATCAATCACCAGTTTCGGAGAACGTGCCCTGAGAAAGAAAACTTTGACCCTTGGTCCCGCCTCTCCCTTTCCCACCACCACCCTCCTGATTCAGACCCTCAGTGTTTCCGATAGGGCTATTGCAACCATCACTAAAAGCGTCACACTGCTGCTCTCCCCACTGTCCATTCCCCAAAATGGGTCTGTGCCACAATCCCCAAATATAAGGGTTCCATGATAAATACATGGGGGAAATATGCAAATTATATCACACACAAACATCCCTTCGGGAGGATTAAAAATGCACGTTAGCACAGCAAAAACTCTGAGAAATCCAGAAGAACAGAAATCCATTTAACTTGGTTTAAGCCAGGATTTCCCAAATTCATATTATATCCAGGCTTCCCATGTAACATTAATAACATCTTAACACCCTAGGAAATGCTAAGGCTAGACATTTTCTCACTTTAAAGTCTTTACTGGCTCTCTATCACTTACACATCAAATCAGAATACCTCAGGATGACAAATGAGGCCCTCAGTGCCCCGGCTCCTCCTCTCCTCCCCATCCTACTAAAATCTTCATGGAGACCCCATGCTCCACTCATGCAGACATAGTCACACGTCTCCCCATACTCTGGCTTGTTTGATCTCATCACAGCTTTCTTTCTATTGTTCAGTCTCTCTTTCTCTCTCTCACACACCCCCTCAACCCCCCACCCCCCACATACCAGTTAGCCTCCTGCTGTTAGGTTTTAGGCACCGTGCTAACCAACAGTCCTGATCTCCAGTCACCCTCAGTCTCTCAGGAGAGGAAAACGAAAGGGATGAATATCACGGTGTGGCAGGTGCCTCTGCAGAGACGGGTTGGGGAGCAGTGGGAATGAGAAGGGAGAAGCACTGGGAGCTCAGGAAAGGCTTCCTACAATGGTACTGACAGCACAGCCCAAGAGATGAGGAGAACTGGGCCCAGGAGGGAGGGAAATGAAGGCAGGCAGAGGCATGAACAGACGCAGGGGTTAGCAGACCCGGCAACCTCTGCCCTGGAGCAAGAAGCGGGAGATGGGTACTGCAACAAGGAGAAGTGGAGGGCTGGGAGGGGCCAAGCTCCAGGGAACTCCATCCCGGGGGTGTTATAACATAAACTGAGCGAGTGAAAGTTGCCAGTCGTGTCCGACTCTTTGTGACCCCATGGACTATACAGTCCATGGAATTCTCCAGGCCGGAATACTGGAGTGGGTAGCCATTCCCTTCTCTAAGGGATCTTCCCAACTCAGGGATGGAACCCAGGTCTCCAGCATTGCAGGCAGATTCTTTACCAGCTGAGCCACAAGGGAAGCCCAAAACATAGAGGGGCTGCCTTGAAAACTCATTTATATATGGCACTCCCCTGACGTTCCTATGCTTAGGACTCTGCACTTCCACTGCAGGGGGCACAGGTTTGAAGCCGGTTGGGGAACTAAGGTTCTGCACGCTGCATGGCATGGCCAAATGAATAAATACACAAATAAATTACACAGCATAAAATATCATCCTATTTTATAGATTTAAAGGACCTCCCTGTAGCTCAAATGGTAAAAAATCTGCCTGCAAGGAGACCTGGGTTCGATCCCTGGGTTGGGAAGATCCTCTGGAGAAAGGAATGGCAATCCAGTCAGCATTCTTGCCTGGAGAAACCCATGGACAGAGAAGCCTGGCAGGCTACAGTCCATGGGGTCACAAAAAGTTGGACACAACTGAGCAACTAACACACACATGTTTTACAGATTTAATTTGTACCTTTGTGTTTGTTAGCTTTACATTCAGGAAAATTTTTAACAAAAAATTTAAAAAAGAAAACATATGCTTTGGGGAAAAATTACAGATAAATCTCACTAGCCAGAGTAAACTACTTTTAACATTTTGCTTTAAAAATATACTTTTAGTCTTTTTTCCTATACACTTTTTGTTAATTGAAAAAACAAGTTAAAAGACAGAAATACAGCATGACCCTTTTGTTATTTATAAAACTATGTGCTTTCATTAATAACTTTAAGCTTAAAATTTCATTATATCAGTTGTTTCTTCAAATAATTTCGTATTGCTGGACATCTAATTTATTTCTTTTTTTAAAAAAAAAACAACACAGGGAAACATATTTTTTTAAATTATATCCTTATTCACATGAAAATTGATTTCCTTAACTCAGAAGCAGAACTGCTAGTTAAAGAATATGAATTTTATTTTTTGTACACTAATAAATTGCTCTAAATTGGTACAAATGCTAGTAGTTGTGCCAATTTCATACCTCCATACAAATATGTGAAAGTTTCTCCTTCTTATTTCAGTAGTAGATATCGTTATTAAAAAACCTTTGCCACTGCTCTCTGTTAGTATAGATAAGTGGCAATGATTTTTTAAAATAATAATATCTAACATAAAAATAGGGGGAAAAAGGTACTTTTAGCTTCACCCCCTGATAGCTGGGGAGGTGAGAGAGGTTGGAGATTTGAGGGCTTCCCTGGTGGCTCAGACGGTAAGGATTCATCTGTCATGCAGGAGACTCAGGTTCGATCCCTGGGTTCAGAAGATTCCCTGGAGAAGGGAATGGCAACTCACTCCAGTATTCTTGCCTGGAGAATTCCACGGACAGAGGAGCCTGGCAGGCTATAGTCTATGGGGTCGCAAAGAGCTGGACACGACTGAGCGACTTCGCTTTCACTTTCATGTGTGGCCAATAGTTTAATCATCAATCATGCCTATGTAATGGAACTGCCCCAAGCCCCCGTAAACGAGGAGGTTTGAAAAGCGTCTGAGTTTGAGTTTTATCTCCCAACTTTACTGGGATAGATGCTTCTGTGCTCCAGCTCCTTTTGAACCCCACCCTGTGTACCTACCTCTTCCTCTGGCTTTCATTTTCAATCTTTTGTAATAAATCCATGGTAGTATCTTCCTGAGTTGTGTGAGCTGTTCTAGCAAGTCATCAAACTTGAGAAGGGGGCTGTGGGAACCCCCTGAATTTACACCATTTCGGTCAGGAGTACAGATGGGAATATGCGGCTTGTGATTGGCAAAGCGGGGCATCTTGTTAGCCTGAGCCCTTAATCTGTGGGGGCTGCACTGATTCCAGGGAGCAAAGGAACCAAACTGTAGGACACCCTGCTAGCGTCCAGAAAGTTGGAGAATTGGTTGCTATGGAGGAAAAGAATCCCTACATAGTTAGTGTCAGAAACGCAGTAAAAACAGCCATATGTCAACTCTGATCAAACTAGACATGTGCAGTTTTATGTTCAATTTTATCTCAACAAAGCAAAAACATCTGCCAATTTGCTAAGTGGGATGACATATTACTTTTTCACTAGGTGTACCAACACCAGACACAATTCTTATTTAAAGAATAACTTAATGTATGACTCTAAATTCTACACTTAATTTAAGAAATCAAGAAGCTAAGAGCATTATTTCAGCAATGTTATTATATAGCAGTAATGGGCTTGCCAACAGCAATATTATCAAGCAACAAAAATGCTCTCCCAGCACTCTGGAGAGGGATTACATCACAGCAGAAGAACTCATGTGGGGTACAGGCTCCCTTATTCCACTGTAAAGCCCGAATTGACTTCATGAATAAAGAAGATTCCTTTCTATGGAGATCAACTAATATAACAGTATCACTGAGAGAGAGTAAAGATACGTGTAGATGTCTGCAGCCAACTACCGAATGATTTTCAACATGAATATTAGTAACTGTTTGGATCAGTCACAATTCATTTAGGTTCTTTCCGTTGTAAATTTAAGTCACTTTTCAGTGGGGTAAAGACCTAAAACAAGAATCAACGAGTAATTTAAGGACTTCCCTGGTGGTTCAGTGGTTAAGAATCTGCCTGCCAATGAAGGGCACACAGGTTTGATCTCTGGTCTGGAAAGACCCCACATGCTATGGGGCAACTAAGCCTGCGCACCACAACTACTGAACGCCTGAGCACCTAGAGCCATGCTCTGCGACGAGAGAAGCCACTGCAATGAGAAGCCCAGGCACCGCAACTAGAGAGCAGCCCCGACTCACTCAACTAGAAAAAGTGTGCAGCAGTGAAGACTCAGCCAAGCTAAAAATAAATAAAAACAATAGAGAGAGTAACTTAAAGTGTACATATTTAGGGACTTCCTACTGTCTCCTGAAAAACCACCCATCTCAATTTATACTGCTATTAGCAATGTGTGACTAAACCTTTCTTACACATCTGTCAAAACAGGCTTCAGTTATTCTAAATAATTACTATCACTCTACATTTTGTTGTTCTATTAATTTACATTTTTTTGATTCAGTTCAGTTCAGTTCAGTCGCTCAGTCATGTCCGACTCTTTGCGACCCCATGAATTGCAGCACGCCAGGCCTCCCTGTCCATCACCAACTCCCAGAGTTCACTCAGACTCACGTCAATCGAGTCAGTGATGCCATCCAGCCATCTCATCCTCTGTCGACCCCTTCTCCTCCTGCCCCCAATCCCTCCCAGCATCAGAGTCTTTTCCAATGAGTCAACTCTTCACATGAGGTGGCCAAAGTACTGGAGTTTCAGCTTTAGCATCATTCCTTCCAAAGAAATCCCAGGGCTGATCTCCTTCAGAATGGACTGGTTGGATCTCCTTGCAGTCCAAAGGACTCTCAAGTCTTCTCCAACACCATAGTTCAAAAGCATCAATTCTTCGGCGCTCAGCCTTCTTCACAGTCCAACATTCACATCCATACATGACCACAGGAAAAACCATAGCCTTGACTAGGCGGACCTTAGTTGGCTTTTGAATATACTATCTAGGTTGGTCATAACTTTTCTTCCAAGGAGTAAGCGTCTTTTAACTTATGGCTGCAGTCACCATCTGCAGTGATTCTGGAGCCCAAAAAAATAAAGTCTGACACTGTTTCCACTGTTTCCCGTCTATTTCCCATGAAGTGATGGGACCAGATGCCATGATCTTTGTTTTCTGAATGTTGAGCTTTAAGCCAACTTTTTCACTCTCCTCTTTCACTTTCATCAAGAGGCTTTTTTAGCTCCTCTTCACTTTGTGCCATAAGGGTGGTGTCATCTGCATATCTGAGGTTATTGATATTTCTCCCGGCAATCTTGATTCCAGCTTGTGTTTCTTCCAGTCCAGCGTTTCTCATGATGTACTCTGCATATCACAGATAAACATTCTCTCATGTGACCCCCTTAGGCCCATGCCTTCTTTCTTGTTGGCTCTGACCTCAGTTTTGCTCATGGACTTGGCAAGTATTCCCCTGCTCAGCCTTGTAATGTCTGTTCTTTTCACTCTCTATTTGAAGATGTTCTGAATCGTTCTTCCATCGTCTACCTTTTGTCCCTGATGTGGCCTTTAATATTCCCATCTTAGTACTGTTAATCTGTAACCACTGTACACAGCTGCACTGCAGAGACAACACTGGCACTATTCTAGCACTTTACATGCATTATCTCATTTAATCCCCACAACCACCAAATGAAACGGATTTTTATTTCTCTAGATTATAGATGAAAAAACTGAAGCAGAGAAAAGTCAGGAAACACAGCTAAGGATATGGATAAGGTTTAGCAATGGTAGATTTTAACTCCAGGTGGTCTATCACCAGAGTCTGGACACATTACATTAAATGACTTCCTAAAAGAACAAGCAGAGGGAAAAAAGTGAAATGTCCAGCCAGTTCTAAACACCCAGGTTTAACCCAGGAAGTGAACTCCACATGTGAAGTTTACCCAGACTGGCTCCACAGTTGATCCATGCCACCATGGCTGTTCTTAGATGTTCTAGAGATAGCCTCACCAAAATCTGCCCTAAATTATATGACGTCACACAGGATTTTGAAAGCCCCAACGTGCCAGGGACAGTGACATCCTACAAATGAGGAATGCCAGGCCATGGTGCCCTTTCTACTTGTTTTCCCCACTAGGTTTATGCTTCTCTCAAATAGGTGTGAAAACCCTCTAGCATACAAAGCCTCCCACCGCGTTTTCCCAGTGCTCCAGTTCTTACAGGAAGAGCTGAAGAGGACATTCTGAATTGAGATTTCTTAAAAGGTCTTATCGTATGTATAGATCAGCAAATAGCAGAACCTTGCCTTTTGATGTTGACTAACATTGTAACTCTTTGAGAGGCTGAAGAACATAGATGAGTAGTAACTGGTACTAGAGGTATCAGAACAACAGGGCAAACCAAAGGAGTAAGAAAGATAACGTCACTTCACTGGTACAAGCAGTTAATGTTAGTCTATAAAAATGAGTTTCTCTGCACGTCCACAGAATGAATGCATTGTGTGTGCTTCATCACTAAGTCACATCCGACTTTTTGTGACCCCGTGGAATGTAGCCCGCCAGGTTCCTCTGTCCGTGGGATTTCCCAGGTAAGAATAATGGAGTGGGTTGCCATTTCCTTCTCCAGGGGATCTCCCTGACCCAGGGATTGAACAAGCGTCTCCTGCATTGGCAGGCAGGTTCTTTACCATGGAGCAATGGAATGAGTGTCTAGCTATTGCTTAATAAAATGAACTTGTCACTTTTTATACCAAAGCTTCAAAAGAAATATCTTACTGTATGTTTCCATAAATCAGCTTGAATCTTGCCACAATATGGCTGGACTAAATGTTTTATTTATAAATACTCAAGTACCCAACAATATTCATCTACTTTTGTCTCAGTGAGATTTTTCACAGCAAAAAATTTTAATTCACATAAACGTAAAACACTTTTGTAAATGAAAGAAAGAGCAGAAACAGTGATGACGGGTTCTTCTGATTGAGATTTACGACATGTGGGTAGATGCATGACTGTTTCAATGTAGATACTATCAAGGATGACTCACCAAATGTTAAAAAGAAAGTCAATTGTTTGTATACGGTTTGAAAGCTGAGGGCTTAGAATCATACTCCTCCTCTGATCAGATAGAACATTTTGTTTAGTACTGATACTATCTCAGAAGACAGAGTCCTGCTTCCTAATAGGCATCAATTATCTTAAACCACAACCTAGTTTTGGGGTTTGCCAATTTAGAACTGGATATCTGAAAGTTACTTGGTTGTTACTGGAAACAATAGATTCTTAATGAGGAGTTTCGTTTTAACCTTTTCTTGTCCAAAGTTTCAAGTGGCAGCCAGGCATATATAGACACATCCTGTGACTGGTCTTCCTGATGGTGAAAGTTAAATCCACCTCTCGCAGCATTTTGCTGTAAAGTCCGCCTCTCCTGGCATTTGCTGCTCAGTGCATTTCCCTAGTGTGTCCTGATGGTGCCAAAATTCATCATCATTCTAATGTTGAATAAATCTTATTTTTAAGGTATCAAAAAAATTATCATTAAAAAATTCTTAAAACTTGGAGAAATAAACTGCTGGTTCAAAACAGGAAATATACAAAAAGGATGAGCAGGAACAGCAAGATTTATCAGTTTGACAGTGATTTTAAAAATCATTTATATGAAAACTCACAAAAATCCAAGTAAGGTCTGTAGAATGGGTCACTGTATTGTTCCTGTGTCAATTTCCTCATTTTGATAAAGTGCTATGATTTTGTAAGATGTCACCACAGGGAGAAGCTGGGTGATGGGTACACACTGTACCATTGTTACAACTTTAAGACATTTTCAAAACCCAACTACATAAAGCACTGTTAGGCTGCTCTGAGCATTTGCAGGATAGAGGTCCTAGAGTAAGGCTGTGCAGAGACCTCAAGGTGGAGAGAACCTTGACAGCTCCAGCTTCGGGCCACTGCCTTGCCTAACGTGCAACCCTGGCTCCATGGGCTCTGGCTGCTTGACCTCTGGTTCCATGATGATGGGAGCGTGGGCCTCGTGGTTAGCCTTCTGTCCTTTACCAGGGAAGCACCCATGCCACCAAAGGACAAGTGGGGAGCCTAGGCTCTGAACCTCACCAAGGCGTCCTTGGTGGTTCACTGTAAAGAATCAGGCAGTAATACAGGAGATCCAGGTTTGATTCCTGGATCAGGAAGATCCCCTGGAGAAGGGAATGGCCACCCATTCCAGTATTCTTGGCTAGAGAATTCCATGGACAGATCCATGGTCAATCTGGGGGCTTTCCTGGTGGCCCAGATGGTAAAGAATCTGCCTGTAATGAAGGAGACCTGGATTCAATCCCTGGGTTGGGAAGATCCCCTGGAGAAGAAAATGGCAACCCACACCAGTACTTTTGCCTGGAGAACCCCACGGACGGAGGAGCATGGGGTCACAAACAATCGGATACTGAGCGACTAACACACACATGCACTGACATTAGCTGTAATGAGGCTCCCCTGGACCCTATGGTAGTGCTGGACACACCTAGAAGAGAGCTGGGACTTTGATACTGCTTCTTGATATCAATCCAGACCACAGGGAGACTGGACTTCTACTCCCACACAGCAATAATGAGTAGTGTCATAAGAGAACGAGTGAGGAGTCAGGACATTAGTCATCACCTAGAGGTAAAGAGCTTATCCTCTCTGTGATATCAGTGAAGATCATGTAAGAACTAGAATTCCTACTCCACCCAGCAATAACAAGGAATCTACCACCTTGGGCATCAATGGAGGCAGAATGGGGAAACTGAAGTAGAATTCTGAAAAGTGGTCAAGTAACCCACAAGGAGTGAGAAAAGGAAAGCAAAACAATAGAAAAAGTAAATAAGATGGCAGACTTAAGTCTTGAACATAATTACATTAAATGTAAATGATCTACATATATCAATTAACAGGAAACTAGCAAAGTAGATTAAAAACCATGCTGCCTAAAAGAAATTCACTCCAAATATACTGATATAGGCAAGCTAAGAGTAAAGAATGAGGAAATAAGATGTATATCTTATAAATATTTATCAAAAGAAAGCAGGACATTCTATTTCTAAATAATGACACATGGAGGTCTATGGACCCACCCCAACAAACAACCATAAGTTATGAATATTAATTTTAAAATACTTTTAAGTCTCTGGAAATCATTCTAAGGGCATATAACAAATAAAACATCCTCCCATGTAATAAAAAATTTGGCTGGACTTTGTCCCCAGTTCCTGGGAGACAGCTTCTAAGTCCTTAGAATTCTATGAGTGACAGAAGTGTCTTCTTTTATTAATGGTGCACCCCTCGGCCATGTCAGAATTTATGCCAACAAGATGACTCAGAATGGGGTATGGCTATGTCAGAAAGACCATCCATATGTTTAGAGGGTTGGAGCTTTGAGTCACACGGCATCAACTGAACCTCTGAGGAAAGAGGAAGGTTGGAGATTGCTATCAACTTCATGACCAATGATTCAATCAGTTACACCTGAGATATTAAATGCCCACAAAACTTGTACAACTCTGGAAATGGAGTGAACCCCCACTTGGCAATACTCTGTGCATATTATACATCACTGAGTAGGGAGCAACACGTTCCTGACTTCATGGGAAAGGACATCAGAAAAAGTACATTGGAAGATTTGTGTCTGGGACTCTTCAGATCTTACCCTATGTGTCTCTTCTTTTAGCTGGTTCTGATTTGAATCACTTTTGCTGTAACAATATTGTAATCATAAGACTTTCCTGAGTTCTGTGATTCATTCTAGTGAATTATCTTATCTGAAGGGTAGTGCTGTTCTAACTATGGTGTCGAAAAAGACTCTTGAAAGTCCCTTGGACAGTAAGGAGACCCTAAAGGAAATCAACCCTGAATAGTCGTTGGAAGGACTGATGCTAAAGCTGAAGCTCCAATACTTTGGCCATCAGATAAGAAGAGCCAACTCACCTGAAAAGACTCCGATGCTGGGAAAGATTGACGGCAGGAAAAGAGGGCGACAAGTATGAGATGGTTGGATGGCATCACCAACTTGATGGACATGAGTTTGAGCAGGCTCTGGGGGTTGGTGATGGACAGGGAAGCCTGGTGTGCTGCAGTCCATGGGGTCACAAAGAGTTAGACATGACTGAGGGACTGAATTGAAAGGGCAGTGGGAAGCCTTGACTCTATAGTCAGTTGGTCAGAAGTGAGGGTGGCCCTGGAAATCCTCCCAATAGTGGCTGGTGTCTTTTTTTTTTTTAATTAATTTTTGGCCTCCCTGGGTCTTTGTTGCTATGAGTGAGCTTTCTCTAGCTGCAGAGAGCTGGGGCTACTTTCTTGCTGCAGTGCACAAGCTTCTCATTGCAGGGGCTTCTGTTTTGGAACATGGGCTCTAGGTGTGTGGGTTTCAGTAGTTGTAGCATACAGGCTCTAGAGGGTGGGCTCAGTATGTGTGGCATACGGACTTGGTTGCTCCACAGTATGTGGGATCTTCCTGGACCAGGGATCGAACCTGTGTCCCTTGTGTTGACAGGATAATTCTTAACTACTGGACCACCAGGGAAGCCCTGGTCAATGTCTTTTGAAGTGAAGCAGTGTTGTAGAAGACTATGCCCTTAACCTGTGATACCTAGCCTAGCTCCAGGGTTTGTATCATTAGTCACTGCACCTTTATCCAGGGAAATCTAATAAATCTCAGAAAGAATCAAAGTCTCTGGTACTTGAGCTATGACTCATTCCTTCCACCACCTGCAGCTACAAAGATGGGGATCTTTTTCTCCTCAACCACCTGTAAGTAATATGGTAATACAGTAATATTGTTACTAGAAGGGCAGGCCACCAGAATTTCTCATTTCTCCCAGCTCCGAGCTGCAGAAGTTAACTGTCTCATGTATATAGCCAAAAAAGTCAGGCAGTCCCTTTTTACACCCAGCCACCACACACAGTGAAAGCTGAGAGCACCTGAAAACCAGCTGCTCTCTCCTCAGCTTGCTCATGGGATGGAAGTTCACATCAGAAAAGGCAAACCAAGACTACCAGAGACTACCTCCCCTGACCAACACTCTGCTTAGAGAGCAGCAGTGTGAATCTCAAAGAAGTGGACCACTATCCCCTTTCCTACTCCAGAACAGTAGCTCAGAAATTCTGAGGTAGTCCATAAGAACAGTGTTCTGAAGTTTTCCCAAAGGAACTGACTTTATTTTAAATAGAAGGTAGGAAAGTTCAAGCCTAGGGGCACTCAGTCATGCATAACTCTTTTCTGGCCCATGGACTGGAGCCCTCTAGGCTCCTCTGTTCATGGGATTTGCCAGGCAAAGATACTGGAGTGGGTTGCCATTTCCTCTTCCAGGGGTTCTTCCTGTCCCAGGGATAGAACCCAGGTCTCACGTGTCCTGCATTGGCAGGAGGGTTCTTTACCACTAGCACCACCTAGGAAGCTCTACTGGAGGTTTTGGTAGTAAGCAATTCACAGCCAATGAGCTCTCACAGTGAGCTCCAACATAAACCAGCTAATTTCCCAGAAAGAACCAGGGAAAGAGCTAGGAAAAGTGCCTCTAGGAACTGAACAAATCTGAAATACTGGTCTCAAAAACTATCCTGAAAAGGGACTCAAACTTAATTGTATCCAAATGACAGAAATTATGGTTTTATGCCAACAACCAGCAGTACTTCCCAGGTGGCACCAGTGGTAAAGAACCTGCCTGCCAATGCGGGTTCCATGCCTAGGTAGGGAAGATGCCCTGGAGAAGGGCATGGCAACCTGCTACGTTATTCCTGCTGGAGAGTCTCATGGACAGAGGAGCCTGGTGGGCTATGGTCCATAGGCTCACACAGTCAGACATGACTGAAGTGACTTAGAATGCAGGCACGCAATAAGTGGAACCAAACAGCTGAGTATCGTGTCCCAAATCAGGCAAAAAGCTTATCACATTAGAGTGAGAAAGAGTAAAAGAGAGCCCCACTAAGTCTGTCATTCCATGTGACTTTGAGCATGCTGGAGATGCTCCCTCTGAGAGGTGACATCAGAGGCTTCATTCTGCAAGAGAAATAAACTTCATAAGAGTCCAGGTTTTCCTCTAAAATCAGAAACAAGGCAAGAATTCCCCATTTTTGACACTTCTATTCAACAGATACTGGAAGTGCTAATCAAAGCAGTTAGGCAAGAAAAAAAAATTGGAAAAGAAGTAAAATTATCTCTATTTGCAGATTATATGATCTTATATGTAGAAAACATGAAAGATTCCACACACAAAAAACACCTGCTTAGAACTAATATATGAATTCCAGCAAAGTAGCAAAACATGAAATCTACAGACAAAAATCAGTTGTTTTTTCCATACACGAACGATAAACAATCTGAAAAGGAAATCATAGAAACAATTATATTTACAAAGGCATCAAAAAGAATAAAATATTTAGGAATTCTCTTAACCAAGAAAGTAAAACTTTCATACTGAAAATTATAAAATACTGCTGAAAGAAATTAAAGAACACACAAATGAAAAGAGATCATGTGTTCATGTATTGTGAAATATGTTAATAATACTATTAAAATGTTCATACTACCATAACAATTTCCAGATTCAATGCCATTCCTATCTAAATCATAGAGACATTTTTTACAGAAAATTTTTTAAAAATCCTAAAATTCATATAGACTATACTATAAGAGACCTTGAATAGCCAAATCAATCTTGAGAAAGAAGAAAAAAGCTGGAAGCATCGCACTTACTGATTTCAGAATATATCAGAAAGCTGTGGTAATCAAAACACAAGGATACAAGCATAAATAGTGACATACAGACCGACGGAACAGGTTAGAGAGCCTAGAAATGACATGCTTTACAGTCAAGAGATCTTCAACAATGGTGCCAAGACTACACAATGAAGAAAGAACAGTTTTCTTTAACAAACGGGCAACAGGATATCCACATACCAATAAAGGGAACTGGATCCTCAATCTTACACCACACACAAAAATCACCTCAGAATGGGTTAAGGACTTAAGACTCCAAACTGTAAAACTCCCAGAAGAAAACATGGGGCAAAAGTTTTACAACACTCATCTAGGCAATGATTTCTTAGATGTGATACCAAAAGCACAGGCCCCCCCCTCCACACACACAAAAAAGCAAAAATAGACCAGGTGGAACAATGGCAAACTAAAATGCTTCTACACAGAAAAGAAAACAGTGAACAGTGTGAAAAAGCAATTTATCGAATGACAGAAAATATCTGCAAACCATCTCTTTTATAATCAGTTAATATCCAAGATATATAAGGAACGTCTATAATTTAACAGCAAGAAAACTAATCTGGTTTAAAATGTACCAAGAAAGGACTTAAATAGACATTTCTTCAAAGATGACATATGAATGGTCAATAGATATGAAAAGATGCTCAGCATCACTGACGGTCAGAGAAACAAAGGCAAAAGCAAAAGTAGTATTGCTTCACACCTGGTAGGAAAGCCATTATTTTAACAAAAATGAAATAAGTGCTGACAAAGATGTGGAAGAGACTGGGGCCCTTGTGCACTGTTGGTGGGAATATAAAATGGTATAGCCACTATGGCTGGAGCTGCCTCAAAGAGTTACAAAAAGAACCATCACATGAAATAGCAATCTCACTTCTGGGTATTTACCCAAAGGAACCTGGTAACAAGTTCTCAAAGAGATATCTGCACTCTGGTGTTCACTGCAGCACAATTCACAAAGTTCAGGAAATAGAAACAATCTAAATGCCCATCAATGGTTGAATGGATAAAGAAAGTGTGATTTATACACACCATGGAATATTATTTATTCATAAAAAAGAATGAAATCCTATCATATGCAACAACATGAATGAACCTTGAGGAGATGATGCTAAGTGATATAAGCCAGTCACAGAAGGACAAAACTACTTGATTTCACATAGAAGAGGTATATAAAGCAGTCAAACTCATAGAAACACGAAGCACAATGATAGAGGGGAACTGGGGAACTGCTGTTCATTGAGTACAGAGTTTCAGTCAGGCAAGGTGAAAAAGTTCTAGGGATCTGCTGTACAACATTGTGCTTACAGTTAACAGTACTGTATTGCACACTTAAAATTATTAAGAGGAAAGATCTGTTATTTTTTATCACAATAAAAAAATAATAAAACTTATGGTAAATATCCTACATTCCAACAATGAACAAGTATAATTTGAAATTAAAAACACAATACCATTTATATCAGCACTGCCCCAAAATGAGATATTTAGGTATAAATTTAACAAAATATGTACAGATCTGTATGAAGAAAACTCTGATGAACAAAATCATGAAAAACTAAATAAATGAAGAGATATTCAATGTTCATGGATTAAAAAGACTCAATATTGTCAAGATGTCAGTTCTTCCTAACTGAACGTATAGATTCAACACAATCGCAACCAAAATCCCAGCAAGTTGTTTTATGGATATCAACGAACTGATTCCAAAGTTTATATGGAGAGGCAAAAAACCCTGTAAAAGGCAACACAATACTGAAAGTGAAGAATAAAGTTGGAGGATTGATGCTACCTGACTTCAAGACTTACCACAAAGTAGTAATCAAGTGATCTTGATGGTAATCAAGATAATGTGGTATAGGTGAAAGAGCAGATAAATACACAAGGGAACAGAAGAGAGAGCCCAGAAATGGACCCCCATAAATACAGCCGACTGATCTTTGATAAAGGAACAAAGGTAATACAATGGAACAAAGGTAGTCTCTTCAACAAATGATGCTGGGATAACTGGACATGCATATGTAAAAAAAAATTAATCTAGACACAGACCTTATATCCGTCACAAAACTCACAGTAATAAATGTAGAATTCAAACCTATGAAGCTCCTAAAAGATAACACAGGAGAATATCTAGATGACCTTGGGTATAGTGATGGCTTTTCACATATAACACCACAGATCCATGAAAAAAATTACCGATAAGCTGGACTTTGTTAAAATTAAAAATTTCTGCTCCACAAAAGACATTACCAAGAGAATTAGAAGAGAAGTTACAGACTAGAAGAAAATACTTGCAAGAGATACATTTAATAAAGGTCTATTATCTAAAAATATTTTATGAAAGACTTAAAATTGTAAAATAAGATATCAATCCATTTTACAAATGAGCCAAAAACCTTAACAGACACCTCACCAAAGAAGATACAAAGATGGCAAATAACTACACAAAAAGATGTTTTACATCATATGTCATCAGGGAAATGCAAACAAAAACAAACAGGTATCACTACACAACTATCTGAATGGCTAAAATCTGAAACACTGACATAACCACCAAGTGTTGATCAGAACATGGAGTTAAAGGACTCTAACTCGTTGTTGACAGGAATGCAAAATGGCACAGCCGCTCTGGAAATTCATTTGATGGTTGCTTAGAAAACTAAACGTACTCTTACTAGCATGTGTTTCCTGGTATTTAATCAAAAAAGTTAAAAACTTATGTCCACATAAAAATCTGCACACAGATGTTTATAACAGCTTTATTCATAATTGCCAAAACTTAGAAGCAACCAAGATGTCTCTCAGTAGGTGAACAAACTGTGATACACTTTTCAGAGCTAAAAAGAAATGCGTTATCAGTCGTGAAAAGACACTGAGGACCCCTAAATGCTTATAATTATGGGAAACAAGTCAATACAAAAAGATTACAGGTCTGTGATCCCAACTACATGATATTCTAGAAAAGACAAAACTACAGAGATAGAACAGTGGCTGCCAGGGGTGATGCGAGGTTAGGAGAGACACAAAGACAAAACATAGAAGATTTTGAGGACAGTGAAAATATTATGTATGACACTGTAATGACAGATATACATTATTACACATTTGCCTAGACCTATAAAATGTTTAGTACCAAGAGTGAACCCTAAGGCTCACTGTGAACTTTGAGTGACCATGATATGCCAATGCAGGTTCATCATTTGTTTAAAAAAAAGTACCATCTGTTGAGCTATGTTGTTAATGAGAAAATTTATGCATATATGATGATGGAAGGTATATGAGACATCTCTATATCTCCTCAATTCTTCTGTAAATCTAAAACTGCTCTAAAAAAAACTAAAATGCTTTTTTTTAAGTAACAAAAAAAATATTAGCACAGAATGTAACAAAGAAAAGATGATACAGTTCAGTGGTAAACATACTTGAATGAAGCCCAGCTATCAGAGGTCAGGTTACAGATTGCCTCTATACCTTGTTTCCTTCATCTGTAAAATGAATTATACTAGGGGAACTTGAAAATCTCTTTCAGCTCTAAAAGTCTATGAATCATCTTAACACAAACCAGAAAGCTTGGAATAAAACAATATGCTTGAATAACATCACCCAAAAAGCCTGTTGAGTGTTTTTAAAAATGGACTATTACTGAAGTTTTTTAGGTCTTAAGAAAAGTCATATAATGCAGATGGTGGTTTCACTGGTAAAACAAACACTGCATGTGCTTTCTCAGCCGTTTAGTATTTTTACATGATCCACCCGAATATCAAACTGGTATCTGAAACAATAGTTTGGACATTTTCCACATTATGAAACATCCTATAAAACATCCTTTCAAGAAAATGCATATTTAATTTTAGTGGAATTTCTTTAAGAAAACATTATTCAATTTTCCCTTAATTACCAGCAAGTGATATATCTAAGAAATAAATACACTGTCAAGTGGCAAATGCCGATCTTAGAATTGTAAGACACGAGTTCAAGTCTTCACTACATCTAACTAACTGAGTATTCTTAGGCAAGTTATACAATCACCTGCAACCTCAATTTAAGAGCTGGATGTTCTCCGATGTTTTCAGCCTTAGGACTTTTATCGTTTTTTGTTCTCTGAATATCGCGATTCAAGGATCTGTCTTTCAGACAGACTGCATTTCTTTAGTAACAATAGATCATCTTTCTGTTTCTTCCACCAAAGACTGCCAATGTGAGATTCAGAACAGCTTGAGATATGAACATTGTTCTAACCCAAAGCAAAGCAATCTACTAAGAGTGAATGCATTATTTCCATTAGGTTGTTGAAATACCAATAATGACACCTATTATATGGAAGAGTCCAGCAACACCACGCTGAGAACTATAAGTCTAGATGATATCTAAGACTATTAACACAGTGGGAAGAAAAGTGAAACACTGCTTTTTTTTCATTTATACAAATATTAAACACTGACAATGTCAGGTACTATGCTATATTATTTTATTTTAAAATTAAAAAAAGCAATTGATTTTTTTTTTCAAATTACACTTTCCACTTTTTAAGTTTTCTTTCCTTTTCTTATGGGCAGAAGAGGAATAGTTAACCCTGTTTATCTTACAGACTGACTAGGTTCTCAAAAGCAGTTTCAACTTTTAAAAACTTCATTAAAACTTCATTAAAATCAGCAATAATACCAAAACCAGTACGTGCATCTGCTCAGTCACTTCAGTTGTGTCGAACTCTTTGCCACTCTATGGACTGTAGCCCACCAGGCTCCTCTGTCCATGGGATTTTCCGGGCAAAAATACTGGAGTGGGTTGCCATTTCCTACTTAGGGGAACTTCCTGACCCAGGGACCAAACCCAAGTCTCCTGCATCTCCCTGCATTGCAGGCAGATTCTTTAACACTGAGCCACTGAAGAAGCCCCAGAATAGTACAATGTAGTCTACAAATACCTTCTGAATGAATGAATGAATCCTACACCCATTACACACAGAGGTTTTAGGGAGACCATCACCATTGCCTTTCTGGACCCAAACTGCCTTCAACCGTACAGTCCCCTACTGCCTCTTTTAGTGCTTTTAATTGATAATGTGACTTCCCACACTCCTCTCATTCCTCATATCAAGGGGATTTTTAATTTTCAATTATTTATACTCCATGTAGTACGTGCAGAAAAGAACACAGACCAAACATACCTTCATTCACATTTGTTTTAAACAAAGTTTAAGTTTACTCATATTAAAACAAAATAATGATTAAAACTGGTGCATAGTTAAATGAGGGCTTTCCAGGAGGCTCAGTGGTAAAGAATCCGCCTGCCAACGCAGGAGATGTGGGTCTGATCCCTGGGTTGGGAAGATCCTCTGGAGAAAGAAATGGCAACCCACTCCAGTATTCTTGCCTGGACTATCCCACAGGCAGAGGAGCCTGGCTGACTGTACAGTTAATGGGGTCCCAAAGAGTCAGCCATGACTGAGAACATGCACATACAGCATGGTCAAATGAACAGAAGACAACAGAAAGTACAGAATAAAGCCACACACATACAAGAGTCTTAGTATACAACAGGCAAGTCAATGCAATGGGATGAAAGCTGAATCCATACTTTTAGCATAAATCTCAGAGGTATCAAAGACTTAAGGACAAAAAAAAGAAAAAAAAAAAAAACTACCGAATTTCCAGAAGGTAATTAAAGAATTCTTCATAATCTCAGAATGGAGCAGGCATTATTAACTATGCTAAGATTACAAATGCTATAAAAGATTATATAAAATAAAGGCCACTCAAATACATTAAAAAGAAAACCAAAATTTAAAACATAATTCCACCATAAATAAAGAGACCAAGAAAAATATTGGCCAGTCATATCATAAAGGCACACACACATGCTCTTTTCAAGTGAGGGGGGGAAAAAAAAAAACCAACAAACTAATTTTAAAATGAGCAACAGATATAACGATATCACTGACATAAACTAGTTTAGAAACAAAAAAAAAGTGTAGAAATGGCTCATAAATGTACAAAAGATACACTCAATCCTACTCTCAATGGGAGAAATGCAAAATAAAACTACACTGAATAACATAGCTCAGCTATCAGATTGGCAAGTATCCAGAAGTTTGAGAATACGCGTTTACTGAAGCTGTGGGGAAACAGGAAATCCCATACACTGCCGGCAGGAATGTAAACAGGGAAATCTCTATTGAGCATAATCTGGTGACGCTTATCAAAATTATAAGTGCACGTATTCTTTGACTTACTATTTCCACTTGTGAGAATTTATTCAAAACACTAGCAAACACGTAAATGGATGTGGGTATGAGGTTTTATGCAACAGGATTATTTATAATATAAAAATACAGTGACGTGAAAGCCGCTCAGTCATGTCCAACTCTTTGCAACCCAGTGGGCTTCCCTGGTAGCTCAGATGGTAAATCACTGCAGATGGTGACTGCGCCCATGAAATTAAAAGACATTTACTCCTTGGAAGGAAAGTTATGACCAACCTAGATAGCATATTAAAAAGCAGAGACATTACTTTGTCAATAAAGGTCCTTCTAGTTAAGGCTATGGTTTTTCCAGTGGTCATGTATGGATGTGAGAGTTGGACTGTGAAGAAAGCTGAGTGCCGAAGATTTGATGCTTTTGAACTATGGTGTTGGAGATGACTCTTGAGAGTCCCTTGGACTGCAAGGAGATCCAACCAGTCCATCCTAAAGGAAATCAGTCCTGGTGTTCATTGGAAGGACTGATGTTGAAGGTGAAACTCCAATATTTTGGCCACCTGATGCGAAGTGCTGAATCATTTGAAAAGACCCTGATGCTGGGAAAGATTGAGGGCAGGAGGAGAAGGGGATGACAGAAGATGAGGTGGTTGGATGGCATGACCAACTCAATGGACATGGGTTTGGGTGGACTCTGGGAGTTGGTGATGGACAGGGAAGCCTGGCATGCTGTGGTTCATGGGGTCACAGAGTCGGACACAACTGAGCGACTGAACTAAACTGAAAGCACCTGCCTGCAATGTGGCAGACTTGGGTTCAATCCCTGGGTTGGGAAGATCCCCTGGAGAAGGAAATGACAACCTACTCCAGTACTCTTGCCTGGAAAATTCCATGAATGGAGGAGCCTAGTAGGCTACAGTCCATGGGATCGCAAAGAGTCAGACACAACTGAGCAATTTCACTGGTCACTGGACTATACAGTCCATGGAATTCTCCAGGCCAGAATACTCGAGTGGGTAACTGGTCCCTTCTCCAGGTGATCTTCCCAACCCAGGGATCGAATTTAAGTCGCCTGCTTGGCAGGCAGATTCTTTACCACTGAGATGCCTTAGAAGTAAACAATCCCAATGCCGTCAGTTCAAAACTAGTTCAATAATAATAAGACTGAAGTCCTACACATGATCAACTTGGAAGGATCTCTGGGACATACTGTTGAATGAAAAGAAAATTGTAGAAGAGTATGTCTAGAAAACATATTAAATAAAGGTATATATTATTTTATCCACATTTGAATTTGCTTCTATATGTATAAAAAGATTCTGGAGTAATATATAAGAAACTAATCAAAAGTTACTTGTTTGAGAGACAGGGTGGAAACTGCGCCAAAGAGGACAAAAGGGAGATTTCTCATCTTTTTTGAACTTAAAATTTTTACCCATTCAAAAGACTAAGTAACAATATAAGAGTAAAATAAATAAGATTAATGATATAGTCTTATTTATTTTACTCTTATATAGTACAGCTTCCCTGGTGGCTCAGATGGTAAAGAATCCACCTGCAATGCAGGAGACCCAGGTTCGATCCCTGGGTCGGGAAGATCCCCTGGAGAAGGGAATGGCTACCCACTCTAGTATTCTTGCCTGGAGAATTCCATGGAGAGAGGAGTCTGGCAGGCTACAGTCCATGGGGTCACAAAGAGTCGCACCCAACTGAGAGATTAACAATGATAGAATAGAATTTGAACTAAATTTGAACTAATCCAACTAAAACATCATCAAAATGAAATCAAAGGTATAAAAGTGACTTTAAAATGTTTCTATTTCTACTAGATATTTTGAAGGGCACTCCAGTTCTTCTACTACAAAACAACCAGTATTTCCTGTAAATCTGAATTTACACACACCCAGTTATACACAGATTCCACTCCAAGGTGTGTTCCCAGAAACTCTTACACATGTGTACCAGGAGACATGGTCAAAAATGTTTAGAGTGATGCTGTTTATAATAACAGAATCTTGCAAATAACCTCAGTGGCTTAATAGGAGAATAAATTAATTACAGAATATGCACACAGTGGCACCACGGATGAAATAACTATACGTTAAGACAAAAGTCTTAAATTACAATTTGAAGTGGGAACACAAAGTTCCAGAAAGTATACAGCATAATGTCTTTTTTTCCCTAAAGTTTAAAAAAGCAAAACTAAACAAATACTGTTAAAGAGACATACTTAACAAGTTGGGAGGACTATATGTAAAATCCAGAGCAAGCAGTGACCTCAGGTGGGAAAAGGCAAGCCAGTCAAGAGACGGGAAAGAGGGTAACAACACTGGTAACACCGTGGGTCTCAAATGGAGTGGTAGGAATCTTAAGTGTTTATTATCATGCGTCATAACTTATATATGTTAAATTTACTATATATCAAGTATTACCTATATTTTTTCTTTAAAAATAACACATAGTTTAACATCTCTTGGAAAATTATAATATATTATCTGGGAGTTTATAAACCTCCATCTTTCTAGACAAGCTGATGAATGAGTACTTACTACTCTTATTTTCTCCTATGTTTATTGTAGAGTTTCTTTGATAACAGAGAAAATCAACACTGTAGTTCTTAATACCTCAACTTTGAGTCTGGGAGACTTTCATCTGTGTGTCACTGCTCTGCTTTTTTCAGTTGTAAAAATCCTAGTTCCAAACACCTTTGATCCCCATAGGGCTCTGAGAGTTATAGAGCACATATTTCACATTTCTAAAACACATTTCAGAAACGGAAACTGCATTCAAACTTTAGAAAACTACTCATCTTCTCTTCTTAAAAAAAAGTCATAAAAGGCTCAAGTGGAGAGCCTTAGGTGTTCAGATAACTACCTCCCTAGCTATTTAATATACATATCATTTGTTTAAATTCAAACAGATTGTGCAATTCAGGCCAAAGTTTGTACATCTGTGAGTGTTATAAATATACTTCAATTTTTTTTTCTGATTATAAACCAGGGTATGTTTATTACAGAAAAAAATTCTCTTATATTTTCCCATATCTTTTAGTTAAGTTGTAAGAAAAAGTGGTCCTAAACTTTGTATTCTTACTTCTTCAGAAAGGCACTGCTATTTCCCGATCCTGTAACAGCTGGTGAGTGCTTGTTGCTTCAATGGTTGGAATAATCAGTTTTTAATTCTTGTCAATTATATGGATCAGAAATTATGTAACATTTATTTCTAATCTGGACTTTCCTGATTGCTCAACAGTTTCACTATTTAATTTCTGTTCTTTTAAAATGACTCCCTAAGTCCTTTGGGCATTTTTCTATTGCTGTTCAGTAGCTAGGTGTGTCCAACTCTTTTGGGACTCTGTGGACTATAGCCTGCCAGGTTCCTCTGTCCATGGGCTTCCCAGGCAAGAATACTGGAGTAGGTTGCCACTTTCTCCTCCAGAGGATCTTGCTGACCCAGGGACTGAACCAGTGTCCCTTGCATTGAAGGCAGATTCTTTACTACTGAGCCACCAGTTTATTAATCTGTAAATGTCCTTTGTGTATTTTCAACCTGTGGCTACACAGGCTGCAAGTTATGCCTTCTATCATTTGACTTTTTATTTTCTTATGCTGTTCCTTGAATTCATTTTTGGTTCTCATATATCTAAATCCTATCTTAGGATTTCATCCTCTGCTCTTATGCTTAAGAACACTGTCACCCCGCAATCAACGGATGCAGCCTTAAATCGTGCATATGGCTTCCTTTTTTCAAAAAACATGTATCTGAAATCGTTTTGCATGTGAAAATGTAAGTCAAGCAAGGTTTTTAAATCACGAAAATTTAAATTCATTCAATCTTTCTTGAGAATATTTCAGAAAAATACACTGTGTTAATCTGATTAAAGACTTTCCTTCTAGTTTCAGGTTATTTTTCCTTAAATAAATGGGCATTTGATTATTAACTCAACTGGTATGCCTGGAACAGATAGTTCAACACTCTCTCATACCCTTAATTGAAATACCAATGAATTGAGACTTCCTTGGTGGTTAAGAATCTGCCTGCAAATACAGAAGACACGGGTTCTATTTCTGGTCCAGGAAGATCCCACGTGCCATGGGGCAACAAAGCCCGTGTGCCACAACTACTGAGCCTGTGCTCGAGAGCCCATGCTCCACAAACAAGAGAAGCCACCGCAATGAGAAGCCTGCACACCACGACTAGAAAGTAGTCACCAACATTACTTATTGTGATAATCATTTCATGAGGCAAGTCAAATCATTATGCTGTACACCTTAAAGTTATACAGTGTTACACGTCAATTATAACAATAAAACTGGAAGAAGAAAAAGACTGCCACAAGTCAGCTGCACTCTTAGACTTCCAACAGAGTATTTATGTTCAAATAAATAATTAAGTTGAATCACCTGGCTTTATATTTAAATAGTATTGGCTCCAAGTAATTTATCGGTCTCATTACAAAGAAGCTTCTATTATGGAAGGCCCCAAAGGGAAATGTATATTCTTGCCTGGAGAATCCCATGGACAGAGGAGCCTGGCAGGCACAGAAATGGACACGACTGAAGTGTCTTAAGCGTAACACAAAAGTGACAAAATTTTTGATAAGTCAACTTCAATACTGCAAAGGTTAATAAGAATTCTTTCCCATCCCAAAAGTATTTGTCTTGGGTCATCTCTAATGAACCTAGAAGAGTCAGCATATTTCACAGGGGCTAAATAAAACTTTTTAAAAGGTTAACGGAAAAATATTTATGTGAAAAATGCCTCCAAATAATGTTTTAGTGGGTGGATTCGGCACATACCAGTGAATACCTTTGAGCTGAATCCAATTCTGAATTAAGCTGGAGTTTACCTTTAAGAAACAATGAACCTGCTTTTAAGTAAAATCCTGTATTAATAAGAAACATGGAATGTGAATTAAAAAAAGATTTTATCAACTGAACTGTATCTAAGTATTTTACAAAATTTTCCATGAGCCATCAGTAAGTCTTTAAAATGCATATTTTAAAAAACTTGCTAGTCATTCATCTGTAAAAATCTAGCTTTTTATGTGCATGCCAAGCATAAAATTGCCCCCATGCTAAATTTAACACAAACCTCACATTACAGAGTTATGTGTTCTTACACTTTGACATGACTATGACAGTGATTCACAAGGTGAAAATACACTTAGAATGCTCTATGTTCTGCAACTCAGGACAATGAAGAAAGCCTGGGAAGGATGTAAAAATTAGGTCCATATTTTAAATCTGCAGCCAATCAAGCCAGGAACCCGGCTATGCAATCACAATCACTTGCAAAGCCATTTAAACTATTTCTTAGCTGTACCTGTTAGCAGTTTCTTATGACTGTAATCTTTTAAAAAAATATCTCCCACTTCAAATATTAAATGCACATGTACATTAAGTTTTTTTGGTCTACCTACAGTTAGATGCCGGAGAAGGCAATGGCACCCCACTCCAGTACTCTTGCCTGGAAAATCCCATGAACGGAGGAGCCTGGTAGGCTGCAGTCCATGGGGTCGCTAAGAGTCGGACATGACTAAGCGACTTCACTTTCACTTTTCAGTTTCATGTATTGGAGAAGGAAATGGCAGCCCACTCCAGTGTTCTTGCCAGTGTTCTTGCCATCTACGGGGTCGCAGAGTCAGACACGACTGAAGCGACTTAGCAGCAGCAGCAGACAGTTAGTTGCTAACTGCATCAGGCTAAAATTGTCTTCTTTCCCCTTTACAATTCTGCATTCTCTTAATTTTTGTATACTATAGCTCCAAGTTAATTTCATAGTATCTATCCAAATAATGAGTGGTTAAAATTTTGTTCTTTTCAACTACAATTTGTGAAGTAAAGTTTAGCCAAGAAAACAATGAAGAGAGTCACTTTATGACATTTTGTTGTTTACAAAGTAATGTTACCTTTTTAGATGTTACTCCAGGGTGATTAATCAAGTTTAGAAAATTAAAGACACTTAACATTATAAACTGGTATGTGTAACTCATAACAGAGCACATTGAACAAGAAGGTGTACACTGAGCTGCTCAAGGTCATACAATACGGCAGCGAGGCAGGCAGCTCAGGCAGTCTCAAACTCCTGTCTTCCCCTCACGTGCCACCCTGAGCAACCCCTGCTCTAACTTCTGCCTGAAAAACACTAAGACACATATTGTCCACAGGACAGGAAACACCTAGGGCAGAATTTCAAACTTAAGGAATTGATTAAGTAGAAGAGACTTTAACCTAAAAGCTATCATACTATGTGAATTTAAATTATTTTTTAGGTAATGGAGTCATCATAGTGATCTACTTTTTCTTGTACTTAAAGTAGCTAGGAGCTGGCTCCAGAGGACTCAGGGGTTCTACTACACAGAACCCAGGGGTTCCACCACACAGAACCACACTCTCTTCTCAGGAGAAGAGCAACAGTGAACTGTCAGAGCTGGACCGCCCTCGCTGTCCGTGGTAACCTGGGCAGGGCCCACTCAGAGAACCTCTGTATCAGCTTTCTCACCTCCACAATACTGGGAAGGGGCCAGAGAGCATTCTTCTTTCAGATTTTGAACCACTGGAGACCAGAGCAAGTCCTAAAGTGCTAACATTTGGTTAAATTTTAAGGATGCTTCAAACAGCTTATCATTTCCAACATTATGTTTAAAGCAAATCTTTTAGACATTCTTACACATTCTTTCTCATCAGTGAAAAGATGAGGGTCAAAATAACACTGTTTAGTGATGGAGGCTTCAGGTCATCTACAATGTGCTTTCATGTTAAAACTACCAAATTAACAACTACCTGACTTCTATATTTAAATATGTAATGTTTATGTTCTCTGAAAAAAAATCTAATGTCAAAAGTAATCATTCAAATACAAACCATACATATTCTTTGGTCACGTGTACATACAGAAAATTCTGAGAGATAAGAAGTTTAAGAAAGACATTTTTGGCAAGCCTACACAAAATTATAGAATTTTTATTATAAAAATGGGGTGGGGGAAAGAAGGCATGGAAGAAAACTAACATTCATTATGTGCTTACAAAGAAAGAGCTCCTGTTCTAAGTACTTTACATAAAACTGAAATCAACTGAATGTTTCTCACATTCCTTGACCACATAACTATGTGCTGTGCTTAGTCACTCAGTCATGTCCAAGTCTTTGCAACCCCATGGACTGTAGCCCGCCAGGCTCCTCTGTCCATGGGATTCTCCAGGCAAGAATACTACAGTGGGTTGCCAAGCCTTCCTCCAGGGCATCTTCCCAATCCAGGGACTGAACCCAGGTCTCCCACACTGCAGGCAGATTCCTTACTGTCTAAGCCACCAGGGAAGCCCAAGTAAATACAATCCTCTATATTCAAACAACAAAGGAATTAAAACTCTCTTAGAATCCTGAACTGATTCCATTTTTCCTTTGGGCAATGTGCTGAGCCTATCACATTCATCATCCTTACATACATAGACAAAAGGCCCAGAGTCATACTGAATTATTTAAATTATTCCCAGAAAATAATTCATGAATACCACTGCCTCACTGAAATAGTTTTTTCAAGAGGCTAGTTTTGATAATCCAAGAATTCAATTCTCATAAGTAGGCTCTGATAAGAATCGTCACAAATTTCATTATACATCCAAAGATGAGCTACTAATATGAAAGAATACTCTTCATGACAACAATTTACGTATGTAAGCTAATTTAGCTTCTGAAGGTTATCAGGAAGAGAACTGGGGTTAGAAATGAGAGAGATCCAACTTTACTGAGGACTTCACTTTGCCAGGGTCTTCACTGGCTGGCTGTTTCCTTTTACTGATTTACATTAAAATGGTCACTTCAGTGAAAACAGATGCTTTTGGAGAGCGGCAGGGTGGAAGTTAAAAATGTCTACACTTTCAATGTATAACAGCTTGATCATGTACCTTTGAAAACAGAAATAGCTGATGGATTTTTATTTTTATTCTTTTTAAAATTTTTTGAAGAGCTAATTGGCTTTATTCGATGATTCATGAATCAGGCAGCATGCTATCTAGCAACTAGAAGGATTCTCCAAACACTGGGAATTATCTTAGGTGAGCAAAATTTGCCTGCCATCCTAAAATGTTTCTCTGTGACGTGTAGATTATTTTGAGCTGAAAACAATCAAGGTCCCAAGACTCAAGAAGACCCTTTCATTTTCCCATTAACGACTAAGAAGTATTTAGTTAGAGGATTCAGTAGAACTGAAGTGGATTTTTAAATGATGATATACTATTATTTGGAATAAAATTGTGAGCAATGTTATCCTTACATTTCTGATATTTCAATTAGTAATTTTAATAAAATATCAAAAATTCTAATGACTCAGCACAACCTAAAAAATGTGTACTACAGTGTTAAATGAAAACACACTACAAATTTTTGTCTATATTTTAATTATGTAAAAGTGTCTGTGTGTGTACCTAAAAAAGTAGAACTGTGAATACAGTTAATGCTGGGTTATATTGGACTGATAGATAACTGTTTCTCTTTCTTGATTATTTTCTACTGTGATAATGTCACAATAAAAACAACTTTAAAAGAAACAACATCATCACTTTATGGATAAAATGGTTTTCTGTCTGCAATGACTTAACCATGTTAAAGATATGAGTCTCTCTGTCTTCTCTCAGTTGCAGGAAAGCAAACACCATAACTTCCTGAAGCCTTCAAAACATTGAGCATAGCATCTCAGGCCCAAAAAGACCCAGTAAATTCCCAGTGAGGGACATGTCATGGAACCACCGATGAACACCAAGTGTAGCTAATATAAAGGTAGAAACTTACTGTTATTTGTTGGTTCAGGAAACCCAGCCTTTGGACCACTCCATCCTTTGTTTTCCCCTGTCTGAAAAATTAAACCAATTGTTTAAATTCAGGAAAGAAACTTAAATTAAAAAAAAAAAGTTAATCCTAATTAATAAAAATAGGGTACAGGTTATTCTGTTCATCCTCTCCACTGCTGACCCCAGGACCATGAACACAAGAATCACTAACAAGAACTATAACATCTATCCCTTTTCTACATTCATATCTGTTTCTTATGCCCCCTGATTTTATCTATTTAAATTTACAATTTACATCAAGAAAGCCTCATATTTAGCATAATATTTAGTATATATATTATATATAACATGGGCTCTATCAAGGTGTTGAAGAAGTAATTTGTTTCCAAACAGTAAACAATAATCATCGCAAGTGCTAAAGTAACTAAAAGAGATTTTTTATCACTTTTGAAGTTAAATTAATGATAGAAATATTATTATGTCTGTTCTGGAAAAGTCCTGATAAGGGTCACTGAATACTGCTAATGATAGGTACAAAAAATTGAAAACTAAACCCTAACTCTAAGCAAAATCTGGACTATCCTGGCTTTTACCAGATGATTTGGTCAACATTTAGTGTAAAATACACTCTGAGGTCAGACATTTTGAAGTAGTATTTTAATCAAATTATAAGTGACATTAACCGGTTATGTTCTCTTTTTGTGGAGCTGGTGTTATTGATAGAAAGTACTTCGGGGTGGGGGGAGACATATTTCTTTTTATAATTGTTATTTTATATTATGCTATCAGATGTCAAAGATCAAATGGATAAATTAAATCCATATATAAACACAAACTGCTGCTGCTGCTGCTAAGTTGCTTCAGTTGTGCCCGACTCTGTGTGACCCCATAGATGGCAGCCCACCAGACTCCGCTGTCCCTGGGATTCTCCAGGCCAAGAACACTGGAGTGGGTTGCCATTTCCTTCTCCAATGCATGAAACTGGAAAAGTGAAAAGTGAAAAGTGAAAGTGAAAGTGAAGTCGTGTCCGACTCTTAGCGATCCCATGGACTGCAGCCCACCAGGTTCCTCTGTCCATGGGATTTTCCAGGCAAAAGTACTGGAGTGGGATGCCATTGCCTTCTCCAAACACAAACTGCATTTCTAGCAAATACCTTGTAACTGTGAAAGGGTGGAAGAGAAGGTAACGTGTGTCAATGCAGATACACGCGGGTGGGAAGGCCTGAGGAGACGCCCACGCACATGTTCTCTGTGAAGCAGGAGACAGGATCATAGAGAGAAGGGGGCGCTGAGGGAGGGAGGGAGGTTATAAATCTAAGGAAAGTGTACACAGGAAGGAAACAGTCTGGGAAAGAAAGAGCTCAACGATTAGAAGAATACAGATCCTCAGGCATTCGAGGGCTCAGCTGAAGTTGGTAACAATATATTTAGCACTTCATTCCTCCTTTTCTCTCCTTCCACTAACAACCAAAGTTATTTAAATATTAGGTTTTATTCCCTAAGCCTAATTTTTCTTCAGCTGAATCCCAAGCCTGCTGCTCTCTGATTTCTATCTCAACACTCTAATGAAACTGCTTTTGTAAGGTTTCTGCTTTAACATGACAGAGTAAACATTAAGAGTAATCTCTTCTCTCTCCCCAAACAACTCTAAATTGATAATCCAATAATCCATAAACTCTCTCTCCTTCCCTCTGCCCCCAGCCTCCCCTGAATATGAAAGGAATCAAGAGAAGAGATAAGTCAAAATCTGTAACATGGAGAGTAGATTAATTATAACTAACTTAGCAGATGTGGGCCAGCTGAAACCTCACCTGCAGAGCTAGAAGCTAACAAAGAGCTTACAAAGAGTAAACTGATTTGTGCTTCAGGACCCCAGAAAGCCTCAGGAATCAGAAGCACACCTGGTACTTCTAAAGATGAATCCTGGAAGAGTATGAAAATAAAAAGATTGTTTGGAAGTCTTTCAAATGTTATGAAATTTCCAGGTCACTTCTGTGACCCCAAGGAGACAAATTTTCTAAAATGTTTCCTCTTCAGACACCAGGTACAGCTGAGGATGGGATGGATCTATATACCACACTGAAAACAGAGATGGATTCCAAAGGTACATCCTAGAAGATAAGATCCTCAGCTCCCTTTATCACTGGGCCTCTAAAGACAATAATCAGTCTCCCAATCCACAAGGAATGGTGAGCATAACACAGGGGACAGAATAAAACCTTAAAAAAGGGTTAAAAGAAAAAGCTCTCAGAGAGACAGAAGTATTATACCCATTAAACAAGAACAAGAGGTTATAAAAAGGAAAATTCTGAGAATGAAGAATAGCTCTGGGAAATAAAAAATACAGTAGCCAAAGGAAATTATTTCAAAGAAGGACTGGAAGACAAAACTGAAGAAATCTCCAGTAAGCAGAACAAAAAGAGAAACAGAAAAGAAAAAAAGGAAGGAAGAAGCAAAAAATCACTCTTTAGACTAACCGGTATCCTAGAAAGAAGCAAGAGCAAAAATGGAAGGAATGAAATCATCAGAGAAAAAATATAAAAGTTTCCCCACTTTTAAAGTACACGAATTTCTGGATTAAAACCCAAACACCCAAAAACAATTTATCAAAGAATACACAAATCCAGTCCAATCACTCAAGAAATTTCAGAACTTCTGAGAAAAGATGTGAGAAAAGCATCACGAGGGAGAGGAAATGTAAAAGTTTCATAAATTAGCTAAAGAATCTGAAGACTTTAGAATTTCAACAGTAATGCTGAGAGGTAGAAAACATTGGTACAATGCCTTCAAAACTGTGGAAAAAATATTTCCTATTTAGAATTATATCTCAGAAAAACTACCAATTAAGTGTGGGGGAAATATAAAGATATATCAGAACTACAAGGTCTCAAAAAACTGTATTACTCATGCATTCCCTATCAGGAAATGATGAAATCATGTACTCCATCAACACAAGAAAATAAATTAAGAACAAGGAAACTGTCCAGAAAGCAGGCAACTCAACAGAGAGAGGCAAAAGGAATTAAAAGGGAAATTGTGAAGAGAAGAACCAAAACACTAGGTCTTCAGCAGATCTATCAAACAATCCAACACAGAAGAGGAAGATAAAGAACTCCAAGAAAGAAAAAACAAAGACACTAAACAGTACATGAAATGTTTACTTGGCAGAGGGTACAGGGATAAGTTAGAGAGACACAGAATACTATACATGTTGAGTAAGAAAACTAACTTCGGTTTTCAAAGCAGGAACTCAGATAACATCTAAAAAAAAAAAATCAAGAAACTGCAGTGTAAGTTACTAACAGTACAAAATAACAGAACAACTAAAACAGGTAGTAAGTGGTTGCCTCTGTAAAAAAGGTAACAGAAATGGGCAGTCCCAGGACAGGACAGCATGGTTTTTTATTATAAATCTTGAGTCTTTATATCATTAATCTTGAATGAGTCTTGACTTCTTATACATATATGAGTATTACTTTGAACAATATATAATAATCAAATATAACAAAGAATGAAGCACATGCCAGTTATATCTTGATGTTATATCTTACAAGCTCAAAGTTGTAACTAAAAAACCCCATGTAATTGAAAAAAAAAACAAGATGCAAGATCAGTATATTTTTTAAATAGTAAAGAGTGTTCTGCTCTTCCTTAGAATGTAGAAATGTAACAGTGACTCAGACAATGTAAGAAATCATAACTTTTCTCAAACCCATCAGAGATCTGAGATTGTAAAGCAAACAAATGACATAAATTCTAGAGAGTGACAAAGCCCTCTGAGGCGAGGTTCAGCTCACAAAATATTTCAACACTGGCAAAGAAGAGAGAGATAAATATCAAAAATATTGGTAAGAAGAAAGCAGATGAAATGTTAATGAATTCTTAAAGACTGTGAGGGTCAGCATAGCAGTTTAGAAAAATTAGGAGGAACTCCAGAGAGTTCTTTTCTATGGGCTTCCTTTGGGAAGTCAGGACAACTGGAGATACAGCAGAGAACCAAAGAGCCCCACTCAGTGGTGCAGGTGTGAAGCAGAGAGAACAGCATAGAAATTTGCACACTCCTCTGGAGAAGGAAATGGCAACCCATTCCAGTACTCTTGCTTTGAAAATCCCATGGATGGAGAAGTGTTGTAGGCTACAGTCCATGGGGTTGTAAAGAGTCAGATACGACTGAGTGACTTCACTCACTAGACTCTTCTTTTACACAAAGCAAACAGCACAAGCTACAGAAGAAAAGGGAGAAACAAATCCTGTCTGCCTCTGAGATAAGGCAAGAAATTTTATTGCTCCAAAAGCTAAGGCAAAGACTCACTGTTTCTGCAAAAAGATTAGAAGCAAAAGTTACCTGCTCCCAGGAAAAAAAGAAGTGGGTGAAAACCTTGAGAGCGAATCCCTGCACCAATATAAAGCAGATTTCTGAAAATGCTGGGGAAGGGGCTGGAAAACTCTACTTCAGCTAAGACAACCTATAGTTCAAAAGTAAAGTTTGGCTATCATGGAGAAGGAGGTAGAAACATTAGGAAAAAACCCACTTCTGAGACTCAAGCACACAGAGTTTGAAGAATGAAGCTGTACAAGAAAATCAAGAACTATGCTTCTATATCCAACATAAGCCTACAACCAAATAATAAGCAACAGCAACTGACTACGAAACATAGAGATATCCCTCACCCCATGACATAGCAAAGAGAGGACTGATGAAACCAGAGGATGGTGCAGAAAAATTGAGGAAAATCTTCCCAAAACCTCACCCCACACAAAACAAAGACAGTGGCAAACCAAAGCTAAAGGAATCTGAAGTTAATAGTGACTGTGGAAACAAAACACCCAAAATGAGCTTAACTACCAACTAGATTGATGCCACCCTCCATGTTAACAGTCTGACAGAAAAAGAGACATGCCTGTTTCTTAACATAAGTGCTACTTAACTCTGCCTTTACTGCTTCTCAATACACAATGTCCACTGTTCATTCAAACACTATAAGCCACCCAAAATTGCAAAAATAAATATGTCAAATGATAAGTCAATAAAAGGGAGGCTCACGGGTGGTGGTCGTCATGGGGGAGATATACATATACTTATAGCTGATTTATGTTGTTATATAGCAGAAACAAATACAACATTGTAAAGCAATTACCCTCTGATTAAAAATAAATAAATGAAAATTAAAAATAAGAAAACAAGTCAATAAAACAGAGCCCAAAGATGACCCAAGTGCTAGAGCAACTCTAAGAAATAAGTTTTATATTATCTATGATTAACAGGATAAAAGATCTAATGAAAAAGGCAGACAACATGCATGAATATTTGGAAAATTTCATTAGAAAAACAGAAACCTTATAAGAAAAGCATATGGATATCCTAGGGGGAAAATACAACAGATTAAAATTAATATTGATAACATTATTAACAGATGGACACACCTGAAGAAATAAGTCAGTAATATGACAGATAAATTAACAGAAATTACTCAAACTGAGACACACAAAAAAAGGAGTGAAAAATAAAAGGGAACAAAAAATCCTGGATCCATACGACAATACTAATGGTCTAACATATATATAACCGTAAACTCCCAAGGAGAGAGAAAACAAGGAAGAAGAAATATCTGAAAAAGAAGATAACAGCTGAGAAATTGACAAAAATTTTTTAAAAAACAACAAATCACAGATCCAATATATTCATATTCATTAAGCAGAAAAAATACAAAAAGGAGAAGAAAGGGAGGAGGAAGAGGAAGAAAACGAAGAGACAGGGAGAAAAAGAAAAGGAAGGAGGAGAGGGAAGAAGAGGAGAAAGAAGAGAAAGAGAAAGAATCACATTTAGATACATCACAGTTACACTGCTAAACTAATAAAAAAAGGACATTTCTGAAGGCCTTTAGAGGGAGGAAGAAAGCATATCAAGATGAAAAAGAAGATAATTAGAGCAGACTTCATATAAAAGGCTACGCAAATCAGAAGACAATGGAATGAGATCTCTGAAAGTGCTGAAAGAAACAGAAAAACTCAGAATCCTATACCCACACAAAAGTAACTTCTAAAATGAATACAAAATAAATTTCTCATCAAACAAAAGTTGACAGAAACCACTGCCAGCAGACCTGCTAATACAAGTAGTATTAAAGGAAGTTCTACAAATAAGAGTATAATACCAGAAAGAAATCTGGATCTAAACAAATGAAGAGTATTGAAAACGGTAAAAATAAGGTTAAATGTATTTTCTGTGATTCTAATTGCTTCATGGGAAATAGATGGGGAAACAGTGGAAACAGTGGCAGACTTTTTTTGGGCTCCAAAATCACTGCAGATGGTGATTGCAGCCATGAAATTAAAAGACGCTTACTCCTTGGAAGAAAAGCCATGACCAACCTAGATAGCATATTCAAAAGCAGAGACATTACTTTGCCGACTAAGGTCCGTCTAGTCAAGGCTATGGTTTTTCCAGTAGTCATGTATGGATGTGAGAGTTGGACTGTGAAGAAGGCTGAGCACCGAAGAATTGATGCTTTTGAACTGTGGTGTTGGAGAAGACTTGAGAGTTCCTTGGACTGCAAGGAGATCCAACCAGTCCCTTCTGAAGGAGATCAACCCTGGGATTTCTTTAGAAGGAATGATGCTAACGCTGAAACTCCAGTACTTTGGCCACCTCATGCAAAGAGTTGACTCATTGGAAAAGACTTTGATGCTGGGAGGGATTTGGGGCAGGAGGAGGAGGCGATGACAGAGGATGAGATGGCTGGATGGCATCACTGACTCGATGGACGTGAATCTGAGTGAACTCCGGGAGTTGGTGATGGACAGGTTGGCCTGGCATGCTGCGATTCATGGGGTCACAAAGAGTCGGGCATGACTGAGCAACTGAACTAACTAACTAACCAACCATATAGAGAGAAAACTGGCTATATAAAGCGAAATTAGTAACAATGAATTATGGGTTTTATACATATAAAGATAAGTAAAATGTACAACTACACGAGAGGTCAAAGAGAAAAAAGCGAACAAAGAATAAATAGAATAAATAGAAACAATTAGGAATATGATAAGTTTAAATCCAACCACACCAAAAGCTACAATAAGTACAAATGGTCTGATCACTCCCAACTAAAGGTAGACATTGTCAAAGGGTATTTTTAAAAGCAAGAGTCAATTATATGTTTTCTAAAAGAAACCAATTTAAACACAAAGACACTGATAGGCTAAAAATAAAATGGTGGGAGGAAAATACCCCATGCAAACCCTAAAAAAAATAAAACTGAAGTGACTATATTAATATCAAAAAGAATTCAGAACAAGGAATATTACCAGGGATGGAAAGAAAATCACATAATAATAAAGTTGTAAAGTCATCAAAAAGATATAACAATCCTAAATGTATATGTATATAACAACATAGCTTCAAAGTACATAAAACTGATAAAATTGAAAGTAGTCAAATTTATAGTTGGTGACATTAGCACTTGATAAAAGAAGTAAACAAAATCAAAAGAGACATAGGACTTGAATGAAGAAACCAAAGGGAAATTAGAACACATTTTGATGAAATGAAGTAAAAACTCAGCTTCTCAAAATTTGTGGGCCAGGGCTAAACCAGTACTTAAAGAGAAATATATATCACTAAATTCTCAGATCCACAGCTTAAGCTTCTGGCTTACGAAAGTAGAAAAAGAACAGAAAATTAAACCCAAAGCAAATAAACAAAGGATAAAATAAAGAACAGAAATCAGTAATACTGAAAACAGAATAACAGGGAAAAAAATCAATGAAATCACAACCTTGTTGTTTGAAAATGATAAAAAAAAATTTACAAACCCCTAGCTAGATTCATCAGGATAAAAAAAGAGGAAACAATTATCAATATCAGAAATGGGAGAGAAAATATCATTACAGATGCTATAGCCATTAAAAGAATAACAAAGGAATCCTATGAACAATTTTATACCATTAAATTCAGCTTAGAGGAGATGGACAGACCCTTGAAAGATTCAAACTGCCAAAGCTCGCTCGGCAGTAGGTAATCTGAGTAGTCTTATATCTATTTTTACATCAATTTATACTTAAAGCCTTCTTACATTAAAAATTATAAACCCCGATGGCTCCACCAGTAAATTTTACTCAACGATTAATGAAGGAAGAATACCAAACTCTCTGAGATGATGAAAGAAAAGGAGATACTTCCAAACTTACTATATGAGTCTAGCACTACCCTGATAATGATACTAAAACCAGTATTTCTACCTCAGATGATGAAAACTTTCTGGAAGTGGATAGTGGAGATAGCTGTAGAACACTGTAAACGTACTTAATGCCACTGAATTGTACACTAAAAATGGTTAAAATGGTAATTTTTTGCTGTGTATGTATATACAGGTATTTCACTTTTCAAAAGTTTATGTCACTTTGCTTTTATGAAAGACATGCACCTGTTTTTGCTAACTAAAAGAAATCCAAAGAGGATTTTCACTTTTACGGAAAAACAAAAAATGCCATTCAGTGTTTTACTTCGCAGCTAGCCATTACTGAGGCAGCACCCACCAAGAGCAGTGAGAGTGGCAACTACACTCAGTATCTCAGCATCCAGGCACCACAGCTTTGAACCGTGTGTGAGAATCTGTGTTCTGTCTGGATTTATTTTGTGCATTCATTAGCAAGATGAGTCCTAAGGCAATTGCTTCTTTATTTCAGACCATTTTGGCTTACAAAAGGTTTCACAGGCATTGCTTTACTTTCAGATAGCGGGGGAAACCTGTATCACATAAATTTTAAAAATCCATCAATTTAAAAAAAAATTCACCATATCCACAAACTAAACAGAAAAAATCATGTCAATATCAACAGATGCGGAGAAAACATTTGGCAAAATTCAACATTCACAGATAATTATGGGGGGGAAACTTCTCAACAAAGCAGGAACACTAGGGACTATTAACCTGATGTAGAGCTGTATAAAAAACCTACAAGCATCATGTTATATAATAGCAAAAGACTGAACAATTTCCTTGTAAGATTGGGAACAAAGTCAAGATACCTGTTTTTCTGTTTCAACAATCAACCTTCTATTCAACACCGAATGGGATGTTTCACTCAAGGCAATAAAGCAGGACAAATAAATAAAACCATACAGATTAGCAAGAAAAAAATAAACTGTCTTTATTAACAGATAACACAATCATCAATGCAGAAAATTGCAAAAATCTACAAGATAAGTCAGTTCAGCAAGGTCACAGGATGCAAAGTCAATATATAAAGACAGCTGTATTTCTATATGCTAGAAAAGAAGAATTAGAAACTGAAATTAAAAACCAATGCCATTACCAATAGCACCCACAAACATGAAACATTTAGGGGTAAACATAAAAAATGTGGAAGATGTTTCCATAAAAAAGTACAAACACTGCTGGGTTATATTTCAAAAAACCTAAATAACGAGAGCAAGATCTTGTTCAAAGGTTGGAAGACTCAATATTTTGAAGATATGTTAATAAATGCAAACATGATCTATGTAATATTCAACATAATCCCAAAGAAAAATTCCAAATGGATATTTTTTTGGTAGAAATTGATTTAAAATTTTATTATGAAAATATAAAGATTAGCCAAAACAATTTTTTAAAAGTAGAACAAAGATGAAGTTCTTTATCTGATCTCAAACCTTATCCAAAAAAGGCACACTCTATATACAGTTGTACAGATGAAGAATAGACAGACATACAGATTAACAAGCAGAAAATCTAGAAACAGATCCACACATAAGTGGTCAACTCATTTTCAACAAAGGTCTAACTCAATGGAAAAAAGCATTAATCTTTTAAACAAATGGTGTTTGAACAACTGGACAACATATGTAAAAAAGGAGAAGAGAAGACAGAGAGTGAGAAACAGGAATCCTCTATCTGATAAGGCACTGGCATCCAAAATATATAAAGAACTTTTAGAACTCAATAATAAGGAAGTAAACCATCCAATTTTTTAAAAGACAAAAATTCTGAACAGATATTTCAAAGAAGAGATAGGAGTGCGAAATAAATATATGATGAACTAGTCAGCATTATTAACTAGGGAAAATGGAAATTAAATCCAATAAAACAACATTAAATACCTAATACCATCATCAAAGCTATAAAAACCGACAATACCAAGAGCTAGAGCAGATGTGGAATAAGCAGAAATCTCAAACATTGCTTGTGGAAATGAAAATGGTACCTGAAAATGGTACCACCTCTCTGGAAAACATCTTCAGTTTCTAAACAAGTGGCCTGTGCACTATTATATGAATATGTACCTAGCAGGCTATATTAGAGAATATATATAATCAAGATTTGTACATGAATGTTTACAACCACTGTATTTACAATAGCCTCAAACTGAAAACCTAAATGTTGGTAAAGAATAAAACAAGAACAAACAGAAAAGACACATGATAACACATGATAAGCAAATGATAAATGCAACAACATAGATGAATCTCAGCAATAAGGGTTGACACAAACGGCTACATAATGTACCATTCAATTTATTCAACATTCTGGAAAAGGCAAAACTATAGAGACAGAAATCAGAAATCAGCGTTTGTCAGGAGCTGAGGAAAAGGAAAGACATTTACTATAAAATGGCATTAAGAAACTGGGGTAACAGTAATGTTATAAATCTTAATTGTGATGTGGTCATATACACACACTTGTCAAAATTCATTAAGCTGCAATTCACTAAATCTTAATGTTTTTAAAGTGGAGATATATTAGTGCATACATACAGAATATCTTTGTGAGGACATTTATCTTTTTTTTTTAATCCTGATACAAGATTCACTATATTCAGACACTATTCTAAATGATATACAAACATTAACTAAACATGGGAGACACCTTTAGGAAGAGACCTAGTCTGAGGGTCTCAAGGTAAAGTGAGGCTACTTTTTTCTTCACTGTTCACTCTTTTGCACTTTTAAATTCTTCCATGGACAGAGGAGCATGGCAGGCTATAGTCTATGAGATCACAAGAGTCAGAAACAACTTAGCAACTAAACCACCACCACCATCACCACTCAATTATGTATATATCTTGATTATTTTTTTTTTAAAGCCAACTTTTTAAAAGCTACTTTTAAAGATTTTTTTTAATAATTGCTTTTGTCACATTCTCAAAAGATCTTATTGACAAATCAAGGTATTAACTAACTCCTCTTACTTGATCTTTACAGCATACAACTACCGGTTTTTTTATTTTTGGCCAAGCCATGTAGCTTGTGGGAATCTTAGTTCCCTGACCAAGGAATGAACCCGGGGCCAGGTCAGTGAAAGCACCAAGTCCTAAACACTGGACCGCCAAGGAAGTACCGGGCACCTCCTCCTTAAAGTCTCTTGCTCCTCTCTTTTTTATAGGTATTCTTCCTTTCTGTATTCTCCATCCACTGTATCTGCTACTGAAATCTTAACACATACACTTAAGAAGCAGGGCTGGTGTCTTTTCTGTCTCCTCTCTACACCACTGCCCTAGTTGAGACCCTCAGAATCTTTCACCTGAACAATTCTGCTAGCACTGGCCTCCCTGCCTTCAGTACTGTCCTGCCCGTATCCACTCACAACATTACTTATAGGACTGGCCTATGAAGAAAGCAAACCAGATCATGTCACTTTCAAGCTCAAATCTCAAATTAATAATTCAAAAGCATGTTAGTTCACATAAAAATAGTCATCGCAGCTACTCCTGACTTTCCAGACTCATCTTCACATATCTAGAATTTTAATTATACTGTTTCGTGATGTAAGCTCCTCACCCCTAACACTTACTGGTCAGTTTCATGAGTGCAGGGACCAAATTCCAGTCATCTTATCTTCAGTTTTAAGTGTCTGGCATTTAGTGGGTGTGATGATTAATTTTATGTGTCAGCTTGTCTGGGCTAGGTACTCAGATATTTGGTCCAACGTTATTCTGGGTGTTTCTGTGAGGGTGTTTTTGGAAGAGATTTACATTTAAATCACTGAACCCTAAAGAGTAAAAAAAATTACTCTCTAGAATGTGGGTGGGCGTTGTCAGTTGAAGGCCTGCCTAGGCAAAGGCTGACCTTCCCTGGAACGAGAGGCAGCTTGCCAGTCAATGGCCTCCAGACTCTGCAGCTCCTTCCTGAGTCTCCAGCCTGCTGGCATCCCCAGCAAATTCTGGAGTAGCCAAGCATCCAAAACTTCATGGGTCGATTCCTTAAAATAAGTCTGTGTCACACACACACACACACACACGCATACTCCCTGTGGGACTCTATTCCTCTGGGGAACCCTAACTAATAACACAGTGGGCATGCAAAAATATGTTTTTCTAATTAATGAAATTAATGCCAGTGTTTTGTTCTGTTTTATTTTCATTTAACTTACAAATAAAGGTCTATGAGGAGATTTATTCTGACATATTTTTATAAATCACTTACCAGTTTTAAGTCAATATAAATGTGTTAAGTTAAAACAATATATACACAATATAAGAACTACAGAAACTTGAACACGTGTTAGGTTTCATGTTACAAATACTTTTAAAAGAAGAAAACACATTTACTAGCCAGGTTATAAAAACAGAACTGAAATCTCCAGTGATATCACACAGATAAATAATTTTTAATCACTCAAAATAACTGCCTAGATATTTACAGTACCTTAAAAAGTGTATCTAAGTATTTTTTAATAGATAATTTCATTTTTACTCCAAAGTTCACAAAGGTGTTCCTGCAGAAACTGAAAATATCCCTGAAATAGAATCTGTATGTGAGAAAATGGCATGGAAAAAACCGTACTGCTTATGACAGAAATAATTATTAAGCTTGTTTTGGGAATGTTCATACAAATGAAGTGTTTAATAAAAATAATTTCTACATATGTATAGATAAAATGATAATTGAATACAAAGTGAAATGAAGTCAGTTCCTGCTAAGTTAACTGCCAAGTCCTGAACTCAGGGTTCTCAGCTTCTCCTGCAATACAGGCAGGTGTTAATGATGTCATTACCTGCTGCAGAAGAAATAGGGGACCATGAACACAAGTCTTGGCAGAAAATAAACACCCTAGAGTTTACCTTTAATTTAAAGTAAACAGAAAAATCAGTTTATAGAGTCTGTCCTATATAGCTCCTGCCCTAAAGGGAGAACTCAGGATCTTTACTTCCAGGGTTTTCAGCTGTATTCCAGAAATAAAGACTAACAACCTCCATTCTTAAAAAACACAAATTAAAAAACTGGGTATATAAAGCAAAAATCATTAGTCAGTAAGGTAAAACTTACTACATTGGTATTAATATTATATAAAATATATACAATTATACAGCAAATTTTTAGTATTTTCTAATTGTAAGATTATAATATTTTATCGTGACCCCTAAACAGTGGTTATTTTGCATCAGGAGAATCTGTATCTTTAAAGATATGAAGATAAGAGTACCAACTTGGAAAAGTTAAAACTTGACATCTACTTTCCACTAGTTAAGACAGTACTAAGAGTCAAGGAGCACTGGAACAGAACTTGCTCATTATTTTTATATTCTGACAGGACAGAACTTATCCGTGTAATTTAACTCTCACCTTGTCAAGTTGATCTTGAAGACTAGTGGATGCTTTATAACCAAGTTGTAACAGCATAGCTTCCGCAGCATTTTTTTTGGCTATCTTTTTATTAGGTCCTGTTCCAGTAGCAACTTCATTCCCTACCTTGACCTGGTAAGAATAAAGTAAGAAATGTAATGACAGCTGCTTTGGTAACAAACATTAACATCATAAAGCAATGTGTTCTGCTCTCTAGCATTCAAAAATATAAAGTTCAGTCCATAAAAAAATAGTAATTAAGATCCCTTTTATATTACATATATATATATAAATTCATACACAGAGAACAGTATGGAAATCGGGCCCTCAAAATGTCAATGGGGGTTATATCAGGACGACAGAATCTTCATTTCAGTTCAGTTCAGTTGCTCAGTCATGTCCAACTCTTTGCTATGAACTGCAGCACACCAGGCTTCCCTCTCCATCACCAACTCCCGAAGCTTGCTCAAACTCATGTTCATCAAGTTGGTGATGTTATCCAACCAACAGTCTTAGAACATTTTTATTTCCTTACATATTTCTATATTCTTTAATTTTT
This sequence comes from Ovis aries, assembly GCF_016772045.2. NCBI lineage: Eukaryota > Metazoa > Chordata > Mammalia > Artiodactyla > Bovidae > Ovis > Ovis aries. The sequence continues at coordinate 49,908,622 of NC_056062.1, forward strand.
AAACAATAAACTTATTTATGTAAGCAGAAAAATAAATTCACATTGTCGAGAGTTGATTATGACTACATTTGGTATTCTTCACTTGAATTAATAAACTAAAAAGGCTAAAATTCACATTGCTGCTATTTAAAATAATGTTAAAATGCGCAGAAAACCTGAATACCCATTTCTCCAAAGAGGATATGGAGATGATCAACAGGCACATGAAAAGATGTTCAGCACTGCTAATTATGAGGGAAATGTAAATTAAAAAAACAATGAGATATTACCTTAAACCTGTCAGAACGGCTATCATCACAAATATCCCAAATAACTAATGCCAGCAAGGATGGGGACAAAAGAGAACCCTTGTACACTGCTGGTGAGAATGCAAATTGGTGTAGCCACTATGGAACACAATGTGGCAGTTTCTCCAAACAACTAAAAACAGAATGGGGGGAGGATAAATTGGGAGAATGGAATAGAGATATATACACTACTGGTGTGATCACTAATCTAGAGCCAGACATCCTGGAATGTGAAGTCAAGTGGGCCTTGGAAAACATCGCTACAAACAAAGCTAGTGGAGGTGATGGAATTCCAGTTGAGCTATTTCAAATCCTCAAAGATGATGCTGTGAAGGTGTGCACTCAATATGCCAGCAAATTTGGAAATCTCAGCAGTAGCCACGGGACTGGAAAACGTCAGTTTTCATTCCAATCCCAAAGAAAGGCAATGCCAAAGAATGCTCAAACTACCAAACAATTGCACTCATCTCACATGCTAGTAAAGTAATGCTCAAAATTCTTCAAGCCAGGCTTCAGCAATACGTGAACCGTGAACTCCCTGATGTTCAAGCTGGTTTTAGAAAAGGCAGAGGAACCAGAGATCAAATTGCCAACATCCACGGGATCATGGAAAAAGCAAGAGAGTTCCAGAAAAACATCTATTTCTGCTTTATTGACTATGCCAAAGCCTTTGACTATGTGGATCACAATAAACTGTGGACAATTCTGAAAGAGATGGGAATACCAGACCACCTAACCTGCCTCTTGAGAAACCTGTATGCAGGTCAGGAAGCAACAGTTAGAACTGGACATGGAACAACAGACTGGTTCCAAATAGGAAAAGGAGTACGTCAAGGCTGTATATTGTCACCCTGCTTATTTAACTTCTATGCAGAGTACATCATGAGAAACGCTGGACTGGAAGAGACACAAGCTGGAATCAAGATTGCCGGGAGAAATATCAATAACCTCAGATATGCAGATGACACCACCCTTATGGCAGAAAGTGAAGAGGAACTAAAAGCCTCTTGATGAAAGTGAAACAGGAGAGCGAAAAAGTTGGTTTAAAGCTCAACATTCAGAAAACGAAGATCATGGCATCCGGTCCCATCACTTCATGGGAAATGGATGGGGAAACAGTGGAAACAGTGTCAGACTTTATTTTTTTGGGCTCCAAAATCACTGCAGATGGTGACTGCAGCCATGAAATTAAAAGACGCTTACTCCTTGGAAGGAAAGTTATGACCAACCTAGACAGCATATTCAAAAGCAGAGACATTACTTTGCCAACTAAGGTCCCTCTAGTCAAGGCTATGGTTTTTCCCAGTGGTCATGTATGGATGTGAGAGTTGGACTGTGAAGAAAGCTGAGCGCCGAAGAATTGATGGTTTTGAACTGTGGTGTTGGAGAAGACTCTTGAGAGTCCCTTGGACTGCAAGGAGATCCAACCAGTCCATTCTGAAGGAGATCAGCCCTGGGATTTCTTTGGAAGAAATGATGCTGAAGGTGAAACTCCAGTACTTTGGCCACCTCGTGTGAAGAGTTGACTCACTGGAAAAGACTCTGATGCTGGGAGGGGGGCAGGAGGAGAAGGGGCCGACAGAGGATGAGATGGCTGGATGGCATCACTGGACGTGAGTTTGAGTGAACTCCGGGAGTTGGTGATGGACAGGTTGGCCTGGCGTGCTGCGATTCATGGGGTTGCAAAGAGTCGGACACGACTGAGTGACTGAACTGAACTGATACATAAAATAGGTCACTAATGAGTACCTATTTTATAACACAGGGAACTCGACTCAATACTCATACCTATATAGGAAAAGAACCTTAAAAAGAGTAAATATATGTATATGTATGCTTCCCAGGTGGCCCAGTGGTGAAGAATCTGCCTGCAAGGTAGCAAACGTAGGTTTGATCCCTGTGTCAGGAAGATCCCCTGGAGAAGGAAATGGCAAACCACTCCAGTATTCTTGCCTGGAGAATCCCATGACAGAGAAGCCTGCTGGCTACAGTCCATGGGGTCACAAAAGAGTCAGACATAACCTAGCGACTAAACAACAACATGAATATGTATAACTGATTCATTTTGCTGTACACTTAAAACTAATACAATACTGTAAAACAATTATATTCTAGTAAAAATCATTAAAAAAAAAAAAAGGAACTACCATATGTCCCAGCAATTCCACTCCTGGGTATGTATCTAAAAAAACCAGAAACACTAATTCAAGAAGATACACACACCTCAACATTCACAGCAGCATTGTTTACAACTGCCAAGATAAGACGCAACCTCAGCGTCTATCAACAGATGAATGGATAAAGAAGATGTGGTAATTATATACACAGTGGAATACTACACAGTCATAAAAAGAATGAAATTTTGCCATCTGAAACAACATGGATGAACCTGAAGGCTATTACACTAAGTGAAATAAGTCAGAGAAATACAAATACTGTATGATGTCACTTATACATAGAATCTAAAAATACAACAAACTAGCAAATATTAAAAAAAAAAAGAAACAGACTTACAGATATAGAAAACAAACTAGTAGTTACCAGTGGGGAGAGGGAAGCGGGGGGGGGGGCACTATAGAGGCAGGGGATTAAAAGGTGCAAACTAGTATATATAAAATAAGCTATAAGGATATACTATACAGCAAAGACCATATAGCCAATACTTCACAGTAACTATAAATGGAGTATAACCTTTAAAAATTATAAATTATTATACTGTACTCTTGTAACATATACTATTGTACATCAACTATATATCAATAAAAAAATCTTTAATCCAAAAAAAATAAATTTAAAAAACTATATAGTTTCTGAAGAGAACGTATGAAGATTAATACAATACTGTGGTTAAAAACAAAGACTTCTGAGTCAGATTTGGGTATGAGATCCAACTCCATTATTTCCCATGAACTGATTCAAATTATTTAATATCTCTAAGCCCCAGTTTTTTCATTAGTAAAAGAGGGGTAATACAATGACCTAACAGTGTTACTCTGAAAATTAAACAAGAAAATGTATGTAAACTACAGTGTGCATTATAGCGTAATTGCTCAATAAATGTTAGCTTTTTATCATTAGAACTATCCCACAGTTCTCTTTTGTGAGCAAGAGGCACACATGTACGTGCATCCACACATTTAAATATACATCAGCCATCTTATATCCACATGCACATTTCCTGAGCTGGGTAATGATTTTTTAGTCATGTATATGCTGAGATAATACAAATATAAAAATCAAATCAGAAAACAAAGAAGGAAAAAAATTACATGGAGAAACAGATAATACACAGTGAAAGTGGCATTTATTTTTACAGATTGTTCTCAGTCAGTGATAGAAGGAGCAGACAAGAAGATAATCACAATTTTGGAAATTAAACCATGTAATCTAAATAATCTATGGGCAAAGAAGACATCTCACTGGAAATATTTTAAATAAGTAATAATGGAAATACAATATGTCAAAACTTGAAAGATGCAGCTAAAGAGGGTTTAGAAGAAAACATATAAGCCATAAAAGCTTAGAGAAAGGCAGAAGAGTAATGAGCTAACCATTCATCTCAAGTAGTTACTAACAGCAAAATAAATCCAAAGAAACAGATCATCAGAAACAAGAGCAAAAATTTAGGAAATATAAAACAAAGTACAACAGAGAAGTTCAAAAAGCCAAAAGCTGGTTCCCTGAAAAAATTAATACAGTGATAAACCAAAGGTGAGACTGATCAAGAAAAAATAAGACACAATTAAGAATGAGGATGGGAGATTATGAACCTTCTGCAGCATTACAAAATAATAAGGGGTACTGAATAATTCAGCTAACATTTTTTATTATTTAAATAAAATGGAAAAATTTCTAGACAATACACATTTCCAATACTGGTACAGAATAAACCCCTAACTATATAAATCTATAACTACAAAAGAAGTTAAAACCACAATTAAAAACTTTTTCACAATGAAAACTTCTGAGAGTTCTTCTAGCAAGCTCTCCCTGATATTTAAGGAAGAATAATGCTACTCTTACAAAAATGCATCCAAGAATAAAAAAAAAGAGGAATCCATACCCAATTATTCAGTGAAGCATCACTTTGGTTTCAAAATCCAACAAGAAAAGTGTAAGAAAAAAAATTTAAAGACCAGTTTCATTCATGAATATAAATGCTAGTTTAAACCATGTAATAGTACACTGAACAAAGCAATGTGGAAAAAAAAAAAGAAAATAATGACTATGTTTATTTCAAAAATGTTAAGGTAGGTCTAACATTTAGAATTCAATCAGTCAATGTTATCTGCTATATTAATCAGTTAAGGAGACAAATCATATGATCACCCACATAAACTGAACAAAAGCATTTGTGAAAACTCAATGTTCATTCATACTGAGTGAGTGAGTGAAGTCATTCAGTCATGTCCGACTCTTTGCGACCCCATGGACTGCTGTAGCCCACCAGGCTCCTCAGTCCATGGAATTCTCCAGGCAAGAATACTGGAGTGGGTTGCCATTTCCTTCTCCAGGGGATCTTCCCAACCCAGGGATTGAACCCAGGTCTCCCGCATTGCAGGTAGACACTTTAACCTCTGAGCCACCAGGGAAGCCCTCATTCATATTACTCAGCCACAGAAAGGAACGCATTTGAGTCAGTCCTAATAAGGTGGATGAACCTAGAGCCTATTATACAGAGTGAAGTAAATCAGAAAGAGAAAAACAAATTAACACATATATATATAGGATCTAGAAAGATGGTAATGATGAACCTATTTGCAGAGCACCGGTGGAGACACAGACATATAGAAGAGACTTAAGGACATGGCTGGGGTGGGGGAAGGAAGGAAAGGGTGGGACATATGGAGAGAGCAATATGGAAACATACATTACCATATGTAAAATAGAGAGCCAATGGGAATTTGCTGTATGACTCATGGAACTCAGACTGGGGCTCTGTGACAACCTAGAGGGATGGGATGGGTAGGGAGGTGGCAGGCATGTTCCAGTGGGAGGGCACACAGATAAACCTATGGTTGATTCATGTTGATGTTTGGTAGAAATCAACATACTACTGTAAAGCAATTATTCTTCAAATAAAAATAAATGAATTAAAAAAAATTTTTTTTAGGGATCTCTTAACAGCTATCAGAAATTTTATAGTTCTAATCCGTGCATGTTTTTGAAACACTTCATTTTGCTTTTTCTGCTGAAACCACATTATAACAAATCAACAGTGGTCTTATGGACCCCCACTTAGAAGCACGATCTAGTGCCTGGAGTTGGGTGAACGCGCACCACCTTCCATATCTGTTGGCCTGCTCCTGACCCGAACAGCAGGCCCTACATACAAAGTCTTCAAGTCCCTGGCTAGAGCCAGCCTCTGCTACCTATTGTTTTTTCCAGTGCTTGGTTTGTTCCCTGGCTTCACAAGACCCTGTGCTGTTGCTGGAAAACTTGAAGCTGGAAAGATGCCAGAAGCTTCTGCTACTGCTACTGCTCTGAGGGTCAAGAGACTTGCCAAAGTAAATGGCAGTGAAAGATAATGGAGAAGCAAAAAAATGTTTCAACTGTTTGCAGAAGCTATCTATCTCTTCTCATTCAAATCTTCGGCTCCTTCATCCTTAAATCTCAGTTACTGCCCAAGCCTGAAGCCCTCTGCCTCTAGATTCCTGTTCTTGGGACAGGGGGTTCCCATCACAGCATTCATTTTAGATCTGAATCTGCTGGCTTTCCGTCTGACCTACTCTGACACCTGAAGACTTGCTTCCAGAAGTGCTTCCAGATTCATTTTTCCTATTCACCCACCCCTTGCCTAACACGAGCTTTTATAGTTCCATGGTTCAATAGCTTGTGAGTAGCTGGTTACCCCAGAGTTATTTGTTAGGACTGAAAAAGACCACTGTGCTAAAGGACTTTGGTTCCCTGCCAGCACTTACAATGAGCACTCAAAAAAAAAAAAAAAAATCACTGCATTATAAAAGTCAGTAAGCATGTAAATAGGCTTCCATGGTGGGTGAGTGGTATGAAGAATCCACCTGCCAATGAAGGAGCCACAGCTTCAATCCCTGGTTCATGAAGATACCCTGGGGAAGGAAATGGCAACCCACTCCAGTATTCTTGCCCAGGAAATCCCATGGAGAGAGGAGTCTGGTGGGCTATAGTCCATGAGGTTGCAAAAGAGTCAGACATGACTTAGTGACTAAGTAACAATAAAGCATGTAAGTAAACCTCCAAAAGTCATCTTCCTAGAAAGCTTCCAAGATTTATGACTACTGTAAGATTTTTACATTAAAATGTAAATTTTTCTGCAAAGAAGCTCAATTATTTTACTATACAATGAATTTATGATGACTAGATTTTTGTCTTTAAACAAATCAATTAAATCCTCTGGACTTCACTGGCTGTCCAGGGGTTAAGACTCTGCACTACCACACTGGGGGGCATGGCTTTGATCCCTGGTCAGGAAACTAAGATCCCACATGCTATACAATACAGTCCCCTCCCCGACAAAAATTCAAGATACTATTGTTTTAAATAATAATAATAAATTAATTCATTAATGAAGTTTTCAAAAAACTAACAAGAAGTCTGGTAAAACAGCATTTACCAAAAAATTAATGAAATTTCCTTAATATACATTTTTTAAAACTTGCAGTCTTAAAAAAAAAACCAAACCTGAGATCTTAATCACAGATAGGTAGAAAAATTAACATATGATACAAATAATAAAATGTGCTGATACACAATTAATTTAGTTATCAATATTTTCTCTTTGAAAAATTAAAATACCCCTTTCCAAAAAAAGAAAAAATTTGCTCTGGACCTAAATGTCCAAATAGTGTCACTGGAAATTTTCCTTTACCTAGTAATCAATACAAGTAACGACATCCATTTTATAACACACATTTATTTGTGGGTTTTTTCTGGTGATAGACAAATATAGCATATTATCTTTAGATGGTTTACTTCCACATTCAATAATAATGATTCCATTATAACAAATGATAACATTGTTCAAGCAGTTTATACAAATCCCTTTACTTTGATGAAGTTACAGCAACACTGTAATGAATCCACTGGGGCTTTCAGAAGAAGGAAAAAACAATATGAATTCAGTGTGAAAACATTTAAAAGCACAGCCAAATGTTCCTGTTTGACTAGAATGTTTATGAATACCCATAAAATGGAAGCTGGCCTAAGATATTCTAAATTCCTCTTTCAAAAGGGGTACTCGGTATATTCCACAGGAAAGGAATTGTTTAATAAAGTCAAAGCCAGTTTTTATTTGTAACACAGGTCTAAAATGTGTATGTGTGTGTGTGGGGGGGGGTGGGTGGATCTTTTTTCCCTCAAGTTTTAGAGTTCAAAAAAATACTTTCTAGAATTCCTCAAAGTTAAGAATGTAAAAAGAAAAATGGTGCACATACTTTACAAAGTAAAAAAATACTATAACAACACTGCTCTGGGTCCTAATGACATCTAGAAAACTATACGTTTAGTAACCACAGCAGAATCCTTCCTCTTTGGACATCTAAGTTAACAACCATGGTTTACTTGTAACTACAACGTAAGTTTATATCTCCAACAAAAGTCAAACATACTAGCTCTCAGTCAAGCAGGCAACAAATATACCTCACAGGTTTATAAGATCCTGCTATATACATACCACCATATTGGGTACTGTGAGATAAAGGAACATGGAGGTTATAAATTAGGAAGGAAGGTAAAACTTAGACATGCACAAGAAGTTAGTCAACATGAGATATTATGCTTGAGTCTAGATGTCTGCCACACGGTCAGCACTTAATTAACATCTGTTGATTGTAACTGGGTTATATTAAACGTGAGATCCACAGGTTTGACTGGAAAAGCTTCTTTGACAAGCCTGTTGTCGCTCAGTAGTGACTTCTGACTCTTTGCAACCCCATGGACTCTAGCCTGCCAGGCTCCTCTGTTCATGGAGTTCTCCAGGCAAGAATACTGGAGTGGGTAGCCATTCCCCTGTCAACCCAGGAATCGAACTGGGGTCTCCTGAATTGCAGGCAGGTTCTTTACCAGCTGAGCTACCAGGGAAGCCCATAACCTAACAAAAACTGTTGGGACCATAAAGAGAATTTAATATAGACTGGGTGCTAGAGGATTCTAATTAACCATACCTAATATAAGAAAAAGTAAAAAATCTCCCATGTGTTTTAGAGAAACACACTAAGCATATACGCTAAAATGACATGTGGTTAGAAATTAGCTTTAGAAAACTTCAGGAGAAGAAGGAAAGGAAGGAGGGTGGAAGGGAAGAAGGAAAAATTGATAGCCAAAGCCAAGCGCAGCAGAAATCTTCACTGTTGTTTTTGGATGATGGGCATAGTCCCCAAGAGGCCATTATGCTCTTCCATTATACTGTCCTTTATTGTGTACTATTAAACATATCCATCCATCTTTGAATATGCTTGAAATTTTCATAATAAAAATGAAAGGTTTCTATGATACTGAGACTTGAGTTGGTAAATGAAGATGGATAGGTAGGATTTAAAAAGGAGGGCATTTTAGGCATTTGACCTCACTCCCAGTCCCCACCCCTAGACCAACACAGCAGCAACCACTCTTCAAGTTTCCAGGCTGTACAAAGCAGCGCTTAAATCTCTCAGCAACTCAGAGCCCCTCTGTGTTCACCAAAGTTAGGCAGCCAGCTAACCCTCTTTTCTCAATTTCTCTAATGACCTGAAAGCTCATGCTCTTGGCCCTGTTTCACCTACTACCTCCATCCTTCTAAATTATGTTTCTAATTCCATCTGTCTTTTATTCCCAGTAGTTAACAGACTCCAGCTGCAAATTGCAACACATTAAGTTAGAGATAGGCGTTCTCAATGATGAACTCTGGGTGAGCTCATGGTCCCTTTGAAACCTCACACTCTCCAGTCTGACATGTCCTTGACACTTGAATGTTCCAACCAAGTTGGTAGATGGATCTGGAGGGAATGAACACTTTAAGTGTAAACAGTTTTATCTTCTACTATTAATTCCTAGTCTTCCGTCCCACCATATCTCTATTCTAGCCTCAGGATTTCTAAATGTTTTCAGTAGTTGAAAAAAAATCTTTTAATATAAAAGTGAGACATACTTGCATCACAAATTCCCGGCGTCGAGGCATTCCTCTTTCTGAAAGCAAAACGTAATCTGGCTCCTTTTCCTTTTTGGCCTGTTGAATCTGAGCCAGGCGGCTAATGGGGTTCATTCCTTGACCATATTCTGGTCCAGCCTAAAAAATAATTGAAGAAAAAAATTTCAAAATATGAAACATGCTTGTAAAACTTCTTACTGGATCCTTAAAGAAACCACGGTTTTTACCTCCTCCCCTGCACCCCAAAAGTGTGACTGGAGGATATAAATGAAAATCAAGACAGTTCCTAAAGGAAAATCATAAAGTTAATCTGAAAGTAGAGTTTCTAGAGGATTTAGGGCTCACAGGTATTATTGGTAAGCTGGGTCAACTATCCTTTTAAACTCTTTAATACAGTAGGAGTTGTTTCACAACTTGTATTCATCAAAAAACACCAAAAAGAAAGAAGCTATCAACTGAGAAGAGATATTTGCAATATATATAACTAAAAAAAGATGTATCCAGTATCCAAAATATATATTTTAAAACACCCAAAACTTATTAAGAAAAAGACAATCTAAAAAAATTGAGCAAATGAGATGAACAGATATTTAACAGAAGAAAAAAACATAAAAAGATAATTCATCTCATTAAGATTCAAAATGCATATTAAAACCATAGTGAGGTACTATTTCACACTTATCAATTTAGTAAAAATTAAGAAGTCTGACAATACCAACTGGTGAAGATGGGGAGTAACAAAAACTTATACAGTGCTGATCTTAATATAAATTGGGAAACAATTTGTCAATGTCTAGTAAAGCCCATGACCCACTCTCAGTAGTCTATTCATCTAAAAAACTGTTACCCAAATGTGCCAGTTCATTTGTACAGGAATAGCCACAGCTGCATTATTTAAAATAGCAAAAAAGGAAAACTAAAATAACCTTATGGCATGTTCATACAGTGAAAAGGCATACAGCAGTGAAAATTAAGATTTAAGTACTGCTACCTGCATCAAGATGAATGAATTTAAGAAAAAAAAATGTTAAGTGGTAAGAACAAGCACAGAAGAATATATAAAGTATGATATAATTTATATATACTCCATTAAAACTATAAAACACTGGTGAAATTAAATAAGGTCTCAATAGGTGGACAGACACACATAAATGGAGCAACAGATCCAATAGTTTTAAAAAGTCAATTGTTTTCCAACTGATCTACCAATTCTCTGCAATCCCAATCAAAATCCCAGCATGCTCTTTTTGGGTAATAATTAATAAGCCAGTGTTTAAAATTCACATGGAAATGCAAAGGGAAAATAATCAAAACACCTTGAAAAAAAGAACAAAGTTGGAGGAATCCAAATACCTGATTTCAAGATTTATTATAAAGCTATAATAATCAGGTCAGTATGTGTGGTACCAGAACTTCCTGATGGTCCAGTGGTTAACAATCTGCCTTGCACTGCAGAGGATGCAGGTTCAATCCCTGGTCGGGGAACTAATATCCCATATGTCACAGGGCAACTAAGCCTGTGCGCTACAACCAGAGTCCATGCACTGCAACAAAACAGCTCGCATGATGCAACAAAGATTCAGTGTGCTACAACTAAGATCTGACACAGCCAAAAAAAAAAACCAGACAGTATGTGTGGAACTGGCATAAAGAGAGAGAAAGAAATCACTGAAACAGAACGGCAACCCGAAATAGAGCCATACACACACGGCCGACAAGGGTGCAAAAGCCATTCAGTGGAGAAAGAGTAGCCTTTCAACCAATGGTACTGGAACAACTGGATATTCACATGTAGAAATAAATTTCAATCCACACATCACACAAACATTAACTCAAAATCGCTCACAGGCTTAAATGTAATATCTAAAACTTCATAAAGAAAATACAGAAGAAATTTTTCTGGTTTGGTTAGGTAATGATTTCTCAGACACAACGCCAAAATCACATTCAGCAGTAATAATAATAATAACAACAATAAACCAGTAAGGATAATCTTATCCAGAAAACTTTTATCTCCAACAGCAGAAAACCTTCTCTGAGGCCTTACCTGGTAGAAGAGAATTACATTAAAATTGAGAATACAAATTCAAAGACACCATCAGGTAGTCTTACATTTTAACAAGGCAACTCTGTAGAGTAAATTAAAATCCAAAAGGAGTTCACAACCAACCAGTTTGAAACTGGCACTGGCATCAGACGTGACTGGACCGGAAACCTGACTCTACTCTGTGATCTGAGGGAAGTTTCTTAAACACCAAGAACCTCATCTTTAAAATGAGGATAATATCTACATCTCAGAGTGATTAAGAGGTTCAAATGAGACAACGTGATAGCTTCCTTATTCTAAATAAAATCAAGGTAAATCATCAACAGATACATCTTCTGTTTCTATTGCATTATAAGGAATGGTAGAACCTAGATGTAAAAGATTTAAGGAAGTGACTAAAACAGTGAAAACCAAGATACTATCTAAGGTGATCCACTTACTGGCCCATTATAAGGTCTGATCATACTCAAAATTAACCTAGATTTCAACTCACTGTATCCATGTTGCTTTCTCAAAATAACCTTACATTTCAGAGAATATCTATAGACTTTAACATAAGACAGATATGATACAAGTAATTCCAAGTGTGATGTATGTGAGGAAAAATGCAGGGGCCTAAATGAATGTGGGTGTTCTCTGGAAGGAATGATGCTAAAGCTGAAACTCCAGTACTTTCGCCACCTCATGCGAAGAGTTGACTCATTGGAAAAGACTCTGATGCTGGGAGGGATTGGGGGCAGGAGGAAAAGGGGATGACAGAGGATGAGATGGCTGGATGGCATCACTGACTCGATGGACGTGAGTCTGAGTGAACTCCGGGAGTTGGTGATGGACAGGGAGGCCTGGCGTGCTGCGATTCATGGGGTTGCAAAGAGTCAGACACAACTGAGTGACTGAACTGAACTGAAACGAATGTGGGAGTCAGGGAGAACCAGAGAAGGCTTCCCTGAGGAAGTTGAGTGTAAGCTGAGATCTGAATGGTGGACAAGAAGAAAGTTCTGCGGGAGAGGGAGAGGGTGGGATGATTTGGGAGAATGGCATTGAAACATGTATACGATCATGTAAGAAACAAATCGCCAGTCTATGTCCGATGCAGGATACAGGATGCTTGGGGCTGGTGCACGGGGATGACCCAGAGAGATGTTATGGGGAGGAAGGTGGGAGGGGGGTTCATGTTTGGGAATGCATGTACACCAGTGGTGGATTCATGTCAATGTATGGCAAAACCAATACAGTATTGTAAAGAAAAATAAAGTAAAAATAAAAATTTTTTAAAAATGCATATATAATAGAGGTAGTAGCAAAAAATCATTTTTAAAGTTCAAAATGTTTCTCCGCTCTTTCAGAAATAACATTTCAACAATATTCTTGCTTTTAATGGCTATAGTTAAAAGTAACCGGAGTTATATTTATAGTCTACTATAAAAATGATAGATCTTTTTTTAGACTAAAGGCTGGTTATTCTTAATTTGAGATTAGATTTAGTTTAATAGATTAGGTGCAAGTTAATGTGAATAGTTTTGCAGTAATGTAGAGCACTGTTCTTCCACTATGGAGAAGCTGTATGTAGATTTTATATACAAAAGAATTTAGGAAAACAGACCATGGAGACATTCATCTACATATAAAATGTGGACAGAATGAGATACAAAATAACAAAAGCTAGTATTTATTGAATGGGTTTCCCAGGTGGCTCTGTAGTAAAGAATCCACCTGCCAAGCAGGAGTCGTGGGTTCAATCCCTAGGTTGGGAAGGTGGCCTGGAGGAGGAAATGGCAACTCACTCTAGTATTCTTGCCCAGGAAATCCCATGGACAGAGGAGTCTGGCAAGCTACAGTCCATGGGGTCACAAAGAGTCAGACATAGCTTACCAACTAAACAAGCAACAAATATTTATTGAGTACTTACTATTCGTACTGTTAATACATATTTAATAATAATAACTAATGCATTCTATGTATCATCTTGAGTAACATGTAACAATCTTGTGATGTAAGTTCAATTATTATTCATCTCATTCCTCTGAACTATGCCTTAATTTTTTTTTGATTAATGTACCCAAAATCTGATTCCATAAAAGAGAATCACAACATCCTGAAAAGCCGTGTGGCTCTACATTCTTCTCTGAAAAGGCACTCATGCCTGAGAGGACAGAAACCAGGCCATCCCATGACCTCCGAGGTGTGCTCAGTCTCTCAGTCGTCTCCAACTCTGCGACCCTATGGACTGTGGCCCGCCAGGCTCCTCTGTCCATGGGGATTCTCCAGACAAGAACACTGGAGTGGGTTGCCATGCCCTCCTCCAGGGCATCTTCCCAACCCTGAAATCAAACCAGGTCTCCTGCACTGCAGGATTCTTTACCGACTGCGCTAACAGGGAAGCCCGAGGGCTGCTATGTGGATTAAATGTGATTCAGCACATGAAGCACTGGAGCCCCGTCTGGCACACCAAGTGCTTTATACTTGCGGTCTGCTGCCGCGGCTGCTGTCATTAGCGTGAGTGTTACTCATGCAATTATCACTCTGCGTCCTATCACCACGGCCTAAAATCTTGGGACGTTACCACACAGCAGTGTGGACTGCACAAAGAACGCTGGATTATGGATCAGTAGCTCAGGGTGCCACACGTGATCGGTGAACACAAGCAAGCAAATTCTTTGAACGTGTTTCATAAAACCTTATTTGTAAAATGAGGGGCAACATGTACATTCATCATGATAAGAATTTTACCAAAGGTGTTCATGACTGAGAAAGTATTTTTTAAACATAAAAAACTATAAATATGCAAGGTATTATTATTTCATGAATGAACCCAAGTATACAAGTGTCTAAAAGCAAAACAGAATTACTATTCACTTACAGACACATGTCCGACCCGGATTCTGCTTATAACTCACAGGCTTAGGAGCCTGTCCTACGGAAAAACATTAACTAGAGTTACCAGGGGAAGATCCCCTGGAGGAGAGTATGGCAATCCACTCCGGTATTCTTGCCTGGAGAATCCCATGGACCAAGGAGCCTGGTGGGCTATGGTCCATAGGGTTGCAAAGAGTTGGATACAACTGAAGCGACTTAGCATGCATGCACTATAATAAATATATATATTATATATATATAGTATAACATTCACAAGCATACACTTACCTTTACTATTGTTTTAGGGCGTTTTTTAAAAAATAGTTTTGGCTTTTCAACCACAGGCAGAGGTGGAAGTTTCTTAAGCTCCTGTAGCACAGTGGTTGCAGCGCGCTTCTTGGAGAGTTTTTTGCTATTTCCCTCTCCTTCAGCGGAGAACTCTCCCACTGACACACGGGTCACAAAGCTTTTCATGTGTGGTGGTCCACTTTCTTTAATAACCTATTAAATATAAGTAAAAGATTCAATACAGGGACTTAAGATGGGTTTTTATGGCATGAATCTTTCTTAATGATCATATAAAAATCAAAATTGAAATTATTAAGAATTATGCCAAAATTATGGATTTCTTCTATAAAACTATTATGAACTCATTATACAGAGACTCATACTTATGATGCTTAATGAATTACATTGGAAAAAACAGAAATCTAAATAAACATATTAAGTCATGGTCAAAACTGTGTTTTACTAGCTTAAAAAAGGCAATTCTAATTATGGTTACCCTGTTTCTTATGGGACAGAAAATAAGGATAATAAAAGATAATAAAACATACCATTACTGCATACATATCTAACTTTCTCCTCTGTGTGAATAAGTTACTGGAGTACAAGAAGTATGTCTCACTGGAGTTCTATAAATTATGAAGCATCTTCCATGTGGAAGCCTCTCACAAACAGGTGATAGATGAAAAATCATCTATTTTTGATGGAGACCTCAAAGGCTGTCTTACAATAAGGAATATTTACTCTCTGTGACATGGTCTTAAATAGGTAAGTAAATTTGCCATAAAAATACCTCGCTTTCTAGAGTAATGGATTATGAATCTGTCAGCTATGAATGCTCCTAAATCCTGTATTTAACAAGCTCTTTTTAAACTATGCCAATTTTGGGAAGCAAAATGCCTTCCAAGACCTGAGTGCTCAAAACTTCATTGTGTCTGTCAAAGCCTGACCTATTAAAAAAATACCCTATTTAAACAGTTTACCATTGACTATTATATTAAAATTTTATCTTCTAATACTGGATACCAATGAAGAAAAGATACAGTATCTCAATAATCCAGTATTATTGAGGATAAACTAATTTATGATAAGCTTACTTTCCAAGTAATTTAAGCTTACAGATTGAAACGCCAAAACTGTTTAACCACTTTGATAGACATCTTTCTCAAAAAATATACATATATATTTTACTGACTAAATATTCAGCCTCTTACTGCTCACATTAGATCACCATTATGAACATGAAATATTCTACACTAAGGACATCTAAGGCCTCTAAGGACATCTAACTTTTAAAACTGTTCCTGTTCGCCTAGCATTTAAAAGGCCCCATCTTCCAAAGACTTTCAAGTTAAATGCAGTTACTTTTGATAGGTTTTCCATATTTTCCCTATCATTTCTCGCTGGGACCAATAGGCCCTCAGGTACATTCTCTTCCTGCCTTCTTCATTCTGCTGCCTTTAATCTGCTATGGGCTGAGAAATCAGGTAACAACACAACTTGTAACAGAATTATGTTTAAGAAAGAAAACAGGCTCTCAGTTGAGGTGAGTAGATCCTGCCAGTGAGTAAAGCATGAGTTTTCCAATAGGTGAACAAAACATAATTTGAGGGAAAATATTCCTCAATTGTTTCAGCTTATTCCTGGGTTTTGCCTATTTCCTAAATACTTGAGTTGCAAAATTAGTGACCTCTTAATAAAGGAGGTGTTATAACAATTTAGTATTATTTCTTTTTTAAATGCCACATAATTTTACAAATATTTTATGACATATTTATCCAGTTTTAAACTAGAGAACTGCTTAATTATGTCTTAGTGACTTATCAGTAATGGTTAAATGTAAAGTTAAAAGGTAAAATTTCTATTTTGGCCTCCATAAATTTAAAAGAAATTAAATATTAATATATACATGTGACTAAATGTTAATTATATATTGAATATTTTCAATGTGACCTTATCAAAATGCCAAATCTTATAGGTGACTATAAATTATCTTAAATTTGGAAAATAAATTTTATGATGAAACAAATGGCTGAATACAGAAAAGCCAAAGAGATTGGGAGGACTCCATGATATTGCAAGCTCTGATTTCTTAGGGCCTGCATCATTCCATGATAGCTCAAACAGAGGGAGCACATTGATTCTTTCAGGATGCTAAAATTTTATTTGTCAGATTTGTTTTGTTTGTTTGTTTAAAACAATGAGGAGCAAGGAGGGAAAAAAAATGGGAGATCTCTGCTGAATACATACCTCAAAACTGACGGGCATATTTCTCTTCAGAGCAATTTCAAACACTAAGCTGATCTCAGACTTATTTGCATCTTTGTCATCATCCATTTCTTTTCCTGATTCGCAATTCTAAATCACAAAAAAAAAATAGGACAACACTGAATCTTCACTTTGTAACAAGCTTTACATGTACTAAACAATCAAGAGAACCTATCTTACACATCACAGGAAACCAGACTGGATCCTGTGGATTTCCATGGGACCACCGCAGTCAAGGGCTTTGCTGAGAGGCTTCTTGTGATTTGGTTTTAAGTTTTTTCCCTCAGAGTAGAAGGATAAATGCTGAGTGTGGAAACCTTTTACTCAAATAAACACTAATCTGATGTAGATATCCCCAGACTTAGTTTTCTTTACAGACCTCCATCTCTCTCTCTCTCTCTCTCACACACACACACACACACAGTATCTCCACCAGCATGTGATATTTAATCTTCTATGAAGACTAAGTTGCAGAAAGAGTATAGGGTGCAAACCAGAATGCTGGAGCTCTGCGTCTGGCTCTGACCTATTTAACACTTACTTCTGGAGCCTTATACATGCTGAACACCAGGTAAGCCTTAGAGAGATCAAGAGACAGTATTCTTGCTGTCAAGAAGCTTAGCACTTAGTGGAAAGACTGCGAAGCAAACGTTAAGAGTCATGATGAGAGTGCACAAGGACAAAAATACTAAGTCTGCCATTAACTAAGATAAATCTCAAAGCGGGAGGGACAACAGGCTTGAGGAAGGGCAAACTAAAGGCTGGACCTAGCTTCAAATAACGAAGTGGAGAACTCAATAAGAAGGGGACTTATTAGACACTCCTGAACTAAAGACACCATTTTGAAGTCAACAGAGAAAGCAGCTGAAACCATGGGAATGAGTGAAGTTACTGTATATCTGCTTCGAATAACCTCACTGGTAAAATAAAGTAGGACTAAAAAAATCCATAAATATCTCCTCCACTTTAAACTCCTTGATTCTAGGTGAATTAACACAATGTAACTCATGCTCAATAAAACACAGCACTCAATGCAAAGTAAACGAATGTTATTTCTCATCCTTGCTCACATTCCCAAATCCTGCCTTGCCTGGGAAGTGGACTCCCTAGGCTGAGCCAAAGTGCTCGAAGGCAAGGCCATCCCAACAAGACACAGAGTCTAACCGAGCACACAGGTGAGCTGAGGTGCCACCACAGCCAATCCAGTGTTCCCTTCTACCAGCAGAGACTTCCTCTATTCGTAAAGAAGCGCTTCTTTGTCTTCTCAGTAATCTCCCTGGGCAGCTATTAGAGATAGACTGCCACACACTGCAGGGACCCACCTGAGCTGATTTTTCTGGAATAGGTTCATTCTGCAGTGCTTGAAGGGCTTTCATCGCGGCATTGTGTCTAGCGGCTTGTCGAGTCTTCCCTTCCCCAAAAAATTCATTATTTCCTACAGTCAGCTGAACGTAAAAGATCTTGGGCACTGGGCAATGATACCTAAAGTAAGAAAATGAAAATGTTAATATAAGTTCAATAAAAATCACTGTAATCATTAGTAAAATTTGTTTTGTTTAAAATGTAAATAGGAAGGTATAATCCACTATGTGCATGTGTGCTAAGGCACTCCAGTCATGTCCGACTTTTGTGACCCCATGGACTGTAGCACGCCAGGCTCCTCTATCCATGGGGATTCTCCAGGCAAGAACACTGAAGTGAGTTTCCATGCTCTCCTCCAGGGGAGCTTCCCAGGGATCAGGCCCAAGTCTCTTATGTCCCCTGCACTGGCAGGTGGGTTTTTTACCACCAGTGCCACCTGGGAAGCCCAGATCCATTATAACCTCCTAGTAACCTCAGTAAAGTTTTACCTCACAAATGTATTTATAAAAGATAAAATGTGAGTCGGCATATATATCGATAATAAAGCATATATCTGGTCTCCATGAAAAATGTATTTTGGAAAACATTAAACACAACTTAATACTGTAAAAATTATTTCATTGTATCACAGAAGACCTCCTGGCAACACATTTTCAGTTATATTTTGACGGAAGTGAGCCAATGGTCTGGGGCTGAAAGATGGGGACCTGCCACAGAGGCAAGAAAACAGGCGAAACCATCCAGGTGACAATATGCAGACTGCCATGCTCTCAGCAGAAGGTAACCACGATTAGACATGGGAAGGGCAGACAGATGGAACCACTACTGTAAAGTAGTAAGTACTTTGCAAAGTACTAAGGAGAGCAGATTCAACATAAGAAAGAATGGGGAGTTTCAGCCAATTGTAAAGCAGAACGAACCATAATAAAATGTATTTAAAGTGAAAACTTTTAGCAGGTTTGTGTTTAATGGGACTGAGAGGAAGCATAATTAGAAAGCTGCAATGATGCCAACATGAGGGGAGATTGTAAGGGGGTTGTAAGAAGAGAGTACAAACAAAAGAAATTAAGAGGCTATGCAATATAATCTATTAATTTAACAATTATTTATGGGCACCTTCTTATGATGAGGGAATATTACAGCAAACAAAAACATACCTTACAGTGGAGAAGACAGACAATAAATAAAATAAATAGGTAGAATATCTAGGGATGTTAGAAATACACATTGTTTTTTAATATTTATTTAGTTGGCTGTGCCAGCTCTTAGTTGAGGCACACAGATCTAGTTCCCTGACCAGAGATGGAAGTTGGGCTCCCTGCATTGGGAGAATGGAGTCTTAGCCAGTGGATCATCACAGAAGTTCCATATACATTTTAAACAGAAAAAGAAGGGAAGGTTCAAAAGTGAATTTTTAAAAAATTGCATATATTAAGATTACAATAAAAACACAAGTGACACCATCTGAACAAAAGCAGTGATTTAATTCATTCACTGGTAATGGCAGTGAATGAAATAGTGAAAGTCTCTGGGGAGAATCAAGCAATTATCCAAGAGCTGTAGATCTGATTGCAATATGGTCTTCTGGTGTCGTTTGTACCTTTGGCGGCTTCCTCCTTTTTTGCCAACTACTCTTTTGAAGTCATTCATATTTGTTGCCTGGAGTCCCAATAAAAGTAAAATATGAAATTCTTGTTGTTTCTTCTTCCCTTGATTGGGCTGAGGGGTGAGGAAAAGAGGGGCAGATAGAGTGATCAGTGAGTGTCTCACTGAGAAGGTGACAATTTTGAAGAGCTCGAGCAAGTGAAGAAGGAAACCATACAGATATCCAGAACAGGGCTTATAAGGACTGAAAACACCAAGTGCAAAGGCTCTGAGGCAGCCGAGCATCAGGAATGTTGAAGCAATTCAGAGGATTCCCACCAGGTGAGAGTTGAGGGTGTAAAGGAAGGTAGGCTAAGAGCTGGAACTGGTGCTCAGATGTCATAGGGCGTTCCTTAGAAATCACTGCGAGGATCTGACTTCTACCCTGAGTGAAATGGCCAGCCACCAGAAGGCTTTAAGGAGAGAAGTGACATAATCGACTTAGACCTTGGAAAGATCATCTGCGATGTTGAAAACAGACTGTAGAGGAACAATGGCAGACACAGGATATCTGTAAAGAACTACTGCAATAATACAGGGGCCTGAACTAGGGTGACAGCAAGGGAAGTAATGGCAAGCACTTGGATTCTGGACAAATTTCAGAAGTAGAGAAGATGGGTTTACC
The DNA here is from genome assembly GCF_016772045.2 of Ovis aries. NCBI lineage: Eukaryota > Metazoa > Chordata > Mammalia > Artiodactyla > Bovidae > Ovis > Ovis aries. Next base: position 49,929,099 of record NC_056062.1, read on the forward strand.
GAAGCACTGGGTATGGAATATGAGAGAGGAGTCGAGGAAGACGCCAGAGTTTCTGACATGAAAAACTGGAAGATGGAGTGCCAAGCTGGTAAAAACCGCAAAAAGAATGGGTTTGTTGGGGATGAATACCAGCAGCTCTGGTTTGGAGATGTTGAGTTATTCAGTCTTTTAGACATCCAAATGAAGATGTTAAACAGACAGTCAGATCTAGTAAGTCTGGATTTCAGGAAAGAGGTCCAAGGTGGAGAGAAAATTTGGGAATCATCAATATATACATGCTACTGCTGCTAAGTCGCTTTAGTCATATCCGACTCTGTGCGACCCCATAGACGGCAGCCCACCAGGCTCCCCCGTCCCTGGGATTCTCCAGGCAAGAACACTGGAGCGGGTTGCCATTGCCTTCTCCACAATATATATATATGTGAAATTTAAAGCCACAAGACAGTGAGAACTCTGTGGGAGGGAGTGATAGGAGGAAAACCAAGCAAGCAGAATATCCTTCCTGAAAGCCAAATGGGGACAAAGAATATCCAGGAGGAGGGAAGAGTCAATCCTATCAAATGCTACTTTACAAGTCAAGCGAAATGAAGACAGAACTATGACCACTGAATTGGGAACTGAGCAAAACTAACAGAAGCAATTTTGATGGAATGCTGGATTTATCATTGAAACACTGAAAAAGTAAGTTAAAAATCACTCCAGTGCTGGAAAATGTCTCTTTTTAAGCAAAGAAAAGCCAATCAAGTTACCACTAAGGTTTAGATGGTTATTGGTGTCCAAGTGGCAGACTTCTATAGTCAACCTGAGATAAACTGCACACAGCCCATTGTGTAAGAATTCACAGGCAGATGGGACTCATCAGTGAAGGTTTACTGAAGGTGAAGGACTAGAAATGTACATCAGTACTGAAGATGAGATTTGGGAGGTAGTAATTGAAACCATGTTGAGTGGATAAGCACCTGGAAAGGGTAAGTGTAAAAACATCCCCCCAAAAAGAAAAAAAGAGCCTAAGGCTGGGATCTGATGAATACCCATGATCAAAAGGCAGGGGAAATAATAGACGGCAGTGAAGGAGATGAAAGAGGGTCAGAGTTAGGAAAGAAATTACAACACAATGTCAGAGGAAGGGATAATCAACAATGTCAAATGTAGCAGAGAAATCCAGAGTGAGTATGAAAAAAAAAGGTACTGTTTTATATTTTTAAAGTCAATTTTCTTGGCCTACCCCACATTTTCTATTAAGATAAAATATGTTAAATGTGTTTTCATTATATGTCATATGTTCTCATTTTTAATTGCCAAATATAAAAAAGTTAAAGGAAGAAAAATCACTTATAGTAAAAGATATTTTTAACATGCAGAGACTAAAAAGCATTAAAGCCACAATTCTTTATGCTCTCTGATTGCAAAAACTAATGATGTACTGAATTATATAATTTCCTAATACCTATTTTACCTTAGATCCCTTTAATGCAGAAATTTTGACAGACTAATATCATGAATGCAGGTTATCTTCCTTCTCACAAAATTCAGTTTTCCTGTCTTCAAAGAACTTTAGCATATTTCTAACAGGTTCCCCTATAAAACTTGAAAACAGACAACCTGAAATCAGAAATTTACTCCTGGACTGAGATCTTATGTGGCAAGCTTTCACCATAGAGCAAATGTTTACAATTAATTATACACTTCTGAAAACAGAGGTCCACGGCTGGAATGCTAACAGATCTTTAACTACAGTGGAGGGAGCGGGCGCCACTATAATCACTAAGGCCTGCTGACAATTACAAAACTCATTTCGCTTTGCCACAGAGACAAACAAAATTTCTGTTCATTATAACTTTACTGGAATATGATGTCATAACACATAACCATACTGAAACAATCTGCTGATTTTCTGACCAAATTATTAATTGCACACTAAAGAGCCCTTGGGGCCTCTTCCTTTTTGGCCATCAAAAATGGCTCTATGTATGCGTAGGTGTGTGATGTGGATACGTGTGTGTGTGTGTGTGTGTGTGTGTGTGTGTGTGTGTGTATAGTATTGCATAAATATAAGAGGGAAAACTAGCTATGTTGTATTTTTAACGTAAAAAGTAAAATGCTCCAGCACTAACAGCAGGAAATACCAAGACCCAATGCCTGACTTGTTTCATTCCAGTTTCATTCCATCCTCTTACTTAACAATGATTCTTAATAATTTACCCCACGTGGTTTGAATACCTTATATATCACATCTCCTCATACCATCATGACTATTACGATTAACCAGAGCACTCTCATTAATGGCTCCCAGACTGAATTATAGGAGAGAAGATGAAGAATTCCTTTTGTGTGTTAGGTCCTGGTCTCTAAATATTCATTTCCCGTGGTTAAAAATGAAAAAAACACACAGGTATTTAATTTTAAAAGCTGGTATGGTCCATTTAATGGAGTTCCTTTTTCTATTTTTATTTATTTCTATTTTATTTTTGGTAAAGTGCTTATAATAAGTGATGCATGTATTTCTACAAATTAGTACATATAATCTTACCTAATCTTATTCTGCTGTTCTTTTAATGTTCATCTTATCAGTTTGGTTTTATTTTTGTAAACACTTTTTCGTTTGTAGTGGGGCATAGCTGATTAACAATGTCTTCAGTCGTGTCCGACTCTGTGCGACCCCATAGACGGCAGTCCACCAGGCTCCCCCGTCCCTGGGATTCTCCAGGCAAGAACACTGGAGTGGGTTGTCATTTTCTTCTCCTAGTTTCAGGTGGACAGTGAAGGGACTCGGCCATACATTCACATGTATCCATCCTCCCCAAACTCCCATCCCATCCAGGCTGCCACATAACATTCAGCAGAGTTCCACGTGCTCTACAGTAGGACCTTGTTGGTTATCCATTTTACACTGCTCTTCTTGAATGATTTTCCTTAATTGGGATTTTGTGATCAATGCTTCAATCCCCATAGTGATTACTGTTAAAAGATGAGCCATGAAAACTCACTCATCCAGGCTATTAAACATTCAAGGTCAAATGATTTCTACCCACCACTTCTTCCAGAGTATGTTTTGTAAAGCATGATTCCGCTTTCATAAGCAACTTTGGTGCTTGTTACAGATGCAGGTTCCTATGTCCCAACCCTGACCCACAGAATCCATCTCTGAGAATGGAACACAAGTCTTCACTTGCACAAGTTCCCCTGGTGAGCGTGCACACTATAGTCTGAGACAACCTGCAGCCTACAGGATGGCTGATGCAAACCTGATGACTGCTTCAAACCCCATGCAAGCAAAGGACTGAACACGCTCCTTATAGCGCCACAGTTAGGTTTCTTGCATCTCTTTCTCATTTAATCCTAAAGGCAGCTTGGTGAGATCGACGTCTCCATGGTCACCTTGCGTGTGTTAGTCACTCAGTCGTGTACGACTGTTTGCGACCACATGGACTGTATCCCATCAGGTTCCTCTGTCCATGGAATTCTCCAGACAAGAATACTGGAGTGGGTTGTCATTTACTTCCCCAGGGGATCTTCCTGAGCCAGGGATCGAACCCAGGTCTCCTGCATTACAGGCAGATTCTTTACCATCTGAGCTACTAGGGAAGGTTTTATGGTCACTTTGAGATGTAGCAAAACTCCCCAACAGTTTCTGGGGGTCAAACTCAAGTCTTCCTAACTGCAGAGCATAGGACACTCAAGTCACTTTCTGATAATCTGCTTTACTTTCTTCTATTTTTGTTCACATATGTTTATTACACTAGTATATCCTTGGCAGGCAAGAGAATAGAATGCAGGGTTTTTTCTAAACCTAATAATAAAGTCTACTACAGATGTCAGTTGTGCTTTACTGACAAGCTGCTGAACTCCACAATGAGATTTTATGTTTTTATGGTATGTCAGGCCAAGCAGGGATAAAAATAGGCACAACTGGGTAACCTACCAGGCACTAGTAATGAAGAATCCACCTGCCAATGCAGGCAACACCAAAGACTCGGGTTCAGTCTCTAGGTGGGGAAGATCCCCTGGAGTAGGACATGGCAACCCACCCAAGTATTCTTACCTAGAAAATTCCATGGACAGAGGAGCCTGGCAGGCTGTAGTCCATGGGATCACAAAGAGCCCAACAGATACACATACAGATGGACACACACACACACCCAGGAGCAAAAGATCAGAAAAATGGACATACACACATATTCCTGATAGGAGCAAAAGATGAGAAAAATGGGCTCAAGTACCACCCTGCCTAACAGTCTTAAATTTTATAAAGGCTGTTTGTAAGACCACTTTTTCCCCCCATTCCTCTTTGTCCTCTGTCTGCTAATAGTCTTATAAAAAACAAACAAGCACAATTTCAAATGAAATAAAAGTTTCCTTTTCCTTTAAATCTCAAAAGTCTTGAGATATGGCCTGTCTTCAAGATTTCACAAGTCACTACAACAATAAAGAAAAGAATGGTACTTGGTTCTTTTGAATTAGTACTTGACATTCCTTATACAGTTTTGCTTTGTTTCTGAGCAAAGGGAAGGTTTTACATTCTTATATATTCTCGTGAGAACATGATATTCTTAGTCTTATATCTGACTGTCAGTTATAATGACTTTCCATACCATAGATCCTTGCCATCCTCCCTAAAGTTACCTCATTAATGCTCTCTTTGTGGACTCATTTTATATTTATCTTTCTAAACAACCAGAATCCTCCCGATTATTCTCTGACTGCCTTCTTTTCCAACAGCCCCACTTCTCTAAGTATCATTTTTACAAGGTGAGAAAGATATAGTCCAAATAGCATTATAACTCTTAAAAATTGAAAAATAATTGCCTCATTTTATTTGATAGCCTTATTCATAAATCTCAGCCTAGCTTAAGTGTTCATATCTCCCCTACAGGTTTATGTCTTAAATATATGAACATGTTATCTTCTGATCTAATAAAGAAAGGCCTTGAATTTCTGTGTTTACTTCTAACATGGACTGAAAACAGCAATGTCACTTAATCTTTCTATCTCAGTTTACTTAGCTGTAAGATATTGGCAGAATTTATGTTTAAAGGACTCTAAAGAGCAAAACTGAGAATTCAAATGCCCTGTTGATTATTCTGACGCTCTGTACACTTTTTGGCACAATGAAGTGTTCTTTTCCTTGCTATAGAAAAATAATAGGCTTTATCATAAAGCTATAAAATAGTCCCTGGCACATTTTCAAGCTTGTATGTATATAAAATGTCCAGATAGGAGACAGTTCTTTCTCTATTCACATCTATAAATTTTGAAAATATATCTTTTATGGGATCTGAATGTTTAGTCTTAAGAAATTTCAAAAATGAAGATATTAGAAAAGATTCACAGGGCAGCTGAAAATAAGCTTTAAAAGAGTTTTTAGAATATTCTATTCTATTTGTTAAATTATTAGGTTGGCCAAAAAGTTTCGTTCAGGTTTTTCCATTACGTCTTGGAAAAACTCAGACGAAACTTTTGACCAACCCAATGTTATGTTTAAAATGCATAAAGAAAAATACAGAAAGATATGCACTAAAAGCTGGGATAGGATGCTTTGAAGTGATTGAATTATAAATGATAGTTTCTTTCGTAATTCCAAATGTTTTAAAATAATATAGCTGTACTTGTGTATAAACAGAAGAAAATGTTAAACTGAAATAAGTCTAGGCGCTAGCCAAAGGTAACCCTGTGTTCAAAATGTAAATTTGATGAATTAGTGGAAAGACTTGTAGAATATAAAATATGAGCCATTAAGAGTCAGTAATTTGTACCAGGTCACTGATGCCAGGACCACAATAGGACTATGGAAACCAGAGCATGTTATCAAAGAGCCCCACTTTATAAACACATAATCAGCACCCTCAATCCCACACTTGGATCCAGCATGAAACTATTCTTGCCCCTTCCCTAAATGGTTATCTAGATAAATCATCATCACCACCATCACTGTGATTACAGCAAACACACAAAACTCACTATGTGCCAGCCACTATTCCAAGCTGTGTGCATACTCAACTCATTCAGTCACCATAACGATCTCAACATCACTTCACACATGAGGAAATGAGAAACAAAGATGTCAACTAATTTGCTCAAGGCCATACCACTTGAGTCAGCATTTGAACCCAGGCAGGGGCTTTCCTGGTAGCCCACCTGGTAAAGAATCCATCTGCAATGCAGGAGATCCTGGTTTGATCCCTGGGTTGGGAAGATCCTCTGGAGGAGAGTATGGCCACCCACTTCAGTATTCTTGCCTGGAGAATCCTATGGACAGAGGAGCCTGGCGGGCTACAGCCCATGGGGTCGCAGAGAGTTGGATACAACTGACTAAGCACACGCAGTCTCACTCTAGTCAAGATCTTAATGCCTTATGCAGCCTCTGAATGAAATGGATAAATGAGCATTATAAATTTCAGAGATACTAACCCTAAATTTTGGAGAGGTCATGACAGACCTAGGATATCAAGGCAACTTAAGTCAAACTAGATATAAGAGATCAGTGCTCGCATCGGTTCCAAAGAGAAAGCTGGGGGCAGTAAGTTCAGGAGACGGAGCTGACACCAACCTACCGACCTTTCTCATGCTTTGTCTCCTCTCTTAACCCATCTTGCTGGAACCCATGCTTAAACGCTAACGATCCCATTGTTGCTGTTGTTCAGTCGCTAGTTCGTGTACGACTCTTTGCAACCCCATGGACTGTAGCACACCAGGCTTCCCTGCACCTCATTAGCTCCAAGAATTTGCCCAAATTCGTGTTCATTGCATCGGTGATGCCGTCCAAACATCTCATCCTCTGATGCCCTCTTCTCCTTCTGCCCTCAATCTTTCTCAGCATCAGGGACTTTTCCAAAGTCCCATCAGGGAACTGCATTAGTTTCCCATTAGAGAACTGCAAGTCAAAAACCACAAGGACATATCACTTCACATCCACCAGGATGGAAACAGTTGTGCAGCCACTGCATTCCTTAAAAGTTACACACAGAATTACCATTTGATCCAGCAATTCACTCCCAGGTATATAAAACCTAACAGAAATTTTTAAAGGTGCTGAAACAAAATTGGGTATGCAAATGTTCACAGCAGCATTATTCGTAACAGCCAAAAAGTGGAAATAACCCAAAGGTCCGTCCAACTGATGAATCAAAAAACAAAATGTAGTACATCCAAACAATGGAGTATTGTGCAGCCATACAAAGGAATGTGTGGGTGCTAAGTTGCATCAGTGGTGTCTGACTCTTTATGAGCCCATGGATTGTAGCCTGCCAGGCTCCTCCATCCATCGGGATTCTCCAGGCAAGAATACTGGAGTGGGTTGCCATGCTCTCCTCCAGGGGCGCTTCCCGACCCAGGGACTGAACCCATGTCTCCTGCATCTGTTACACTGGCAGGCGGGTTCTTTTACCACTAACACCACCAGGGAATGAAATCTTGATCATATGATACAATGTGGATAGACTCTGAAAACATTAAGCTAAATGAAAGCTAGACACAAAGTCTACATATTGTATGACTGCATTCAGATGAAATGTCCACAACAGGCAACTCCATCGAGACAGAAAGGAGATTAGCGGTTGTCAAGGGCTAGGGAGAGGGAAGGTGGGGAGTAGCTGCTAAGGAGTATGGGGTTTCTTATAGGGGTGATGAAATGTTCTGAATTAGATAGTGGTAACGGCTGCACAACACTGTGAATGTAGTAATTCACAGTGCACTGAACTCTACAAAGCGGTTAAAATGGTGGATTTTATGTTACTGTGGATTTTACCTCAATAAAAGAGTTAAAAAAAAATGTTCATACTCCCTAGGCTTCACTCCTCTGTTTCTCACAGATGAGACAGTCTTCCTAGGTGATGTCACTGTTCCTACTTACCTTCTTGGCAGACTCCCAGAAACCAGCCTGCCAAACTGGGGGAGCACAGGGGAGAGAGAATAAAACCACTCCTCCCTTCTGAACACTCAGGAATGAATAACCTGGTCCTCTTCCTGCCCTTGTTTGGTTGCCAGGCGTGTGGGTAGGTGGGGTATATGAATCAAATTACTGACTCAACAAATATTGATTAAGGGCCTAATTTGTGCTAGGGACTGTTTTAGTCCCTAGGGATGGTGGACAGGACTCAGGAGACAATCAATCAAACAGTATCTACTGGTAAGAAGGGCTAGGAAGAAAAGTAATGCAGAGGAAGGGAACAAAGTTAAAGGGCTCATTCGGGAGGTAACACCTGAATAAAGAGATAGGTGGAGTAAGAATTCTAGGCATCCAGATGCCAGGAGGAAAGTGTCTCAAGGAAATAGCACGGCAAGTGCAAACACCCTGGGGCGGTAACAGAGGGGGGCATTCTTTGAGAAAGAGCAAGTGTTCTTGTACCTGAGAAGCAGTGAGTCAAGAGGTGAGTGGTAGGAAACTAGTCCTACCTTCTTCACTCCTCGTGTGACAGGAGCCACACGGGCAGGGGAGAGGGGTAAGCGAGGAAGTGACACGGTCTGACTTCTTACTGAAAAGTCTCTCACTGCTGTTTGCCCAAAGAAAGGCAAGGAGAGAGTGGTTGGCAGGACACTGCATAGTCCAGAGAAGTCATCTCTGAGCACATAAGGCTGAATTTGCCCAGGCAGATACAGCAGAATTGCAGCAGAGATGAAAGCCCACCTAAAGACTACGGTCATTATTTTAAGACGGGACCGGTCAGCATCGTTATACTTTCCAAGGTATATTTGCAACCCTATGGACTATAGCCCACTAGGCTCCTCTGTCCTTGGGATTCTCCAGGTAAGAATACTGGAGTGGGTTGCCATGCCCTCCTCCAGGGGATCTTCTCGACCCAGGGATCAAACCCGTATCCTTTGCATCTCCTGCACTGCAGGTGGAAGCTTTACCTGCTGAGCCACCAGGGAAGCCCAATACAGAAGCAGAAGAGCTGGACTTAACCATTTAAATTTCTGCAAAGCATCAGTGATCACTGAAGCAGGGAAGCGCTAGGACGCACAGGAGTTAAGTGACCGACTAGGATGGTAAGAAAAAAGTGATAAGCTCCGATGAAATGCAGCCGTGCGGAATCTGGCAGATTACTAAAGGCTGCAACTGTCCTGGAGCTCTGCACAATGTGTGCCCTAAGCACGGGTAACAGAGGACATCCTCTATTTCCTGCCACCCCGCTGAATGGCGGGCATGGATCAGGGGCAGCTAGGCGTGCCTCCCGTGTGATGGCTGACATGCAGTGCTGGAACTTGTGACTGGGAAGACGGGTCCCCAGCAGAACAAGCTGGGGGAGCTCCCCAGCCAGAGTGTGTTGCCACTGTGTTCCCCTGGGCATTGAGGCACACCGTCTGAGACTGGTAAATGACTGGCACCACAGCCAGCCACGTGAGGAGTGATGGTAAAAGAATGGGGTTGGGGCCCTCAAGACAGAGTGTCTCAAAATGAAGTGAAAGTGAAGTTGCTCAGTCATGTCCGACTCTTTGCGACCCCATGGACTGTAGCCTACCAAGTTCCACGGTCCATGGGATCTTCCAGGCAAGAATACTGGACTGGGTTGCCATTTCCTTCTCCAGGAGATCTTCCTGACTCAGGAATTTAACCCGGGTCTCCCGCATTGTAGGCAGATGCTTTTACCGTCTGAGCCACCAGGGAAGTCCCTCAAAGGCCCACATAAAAACCACCAGAGTCCAGGACTTCCCTGGCGGTCCAGTGGTTAAGACTCCAAGCTGTCAACGCAGGGGTACAAGTTCAATCCCTGGTCAGGGAACGAAGATCCCACATGCTGCCTGGTGTGGCCAAAAGATTAAAAAGAAAAAACTCATCAGAGTTCTCCTGGAGGGGTCGAGGAACACCAGTGAAAAGGCAGATTCAAGACTGACAATCAGACTCTTCAGGTGAGTCCAGTAATCAACACCATTAACAAACTGCCTTGATGATTTTTTTAAAAATTTTTCTTCCCTTCCCCTGCTTGTGAATACAAAGGATTTCGATTTCTAAATGTTACCTTTGTCCTATCTCCCTTACTGAATTCTCCTGCTGCCTGTAACAAGATTCTAGTTCTCTCGCAATTTTCTAGATAATCACATCTGCGAAAAACTGGTAACTTTCTCTACTTGTTTCCATATTCTTTTTATTTTTCCCTAAATTAAATGGGTCCATACTTCCAACTTTATCACTATGAACAAAGCTAGTGGAGGTGATGGAATACCAGTTGAGCTATTTCAAATCCTCAAAGATGTGCACTCAATATGCCAGCAAATTTGGAAAACTCAGCTGGCCACAGGACTGGAAAAGGTCAGTTTTCATTCCAATCCCAAAGACAGGCAATGCCAAAGAATGCTCAAACTACCAAACAATTGCAGTCATCAGAAAATGCTAGTAAAGTAATGCTCAAAATTCTCCAAGCCAGGCTTCAGCAATATGTGAACCGTGAACTTCCTGATGTTCAAGCTGGTTTTAGAAAAGGCAGAGGAACCAGAGATCAAATTGCCAACATCTGCTGCATCATCAAAAATGCAAAAGAGTTCCAGAAAAACATCTACTTCTGCTTTATTGACTATGCCAAAGCCTTTGACTATGTGGATCACAATAAACTGGAAAATTCTGAAAGAGATGGGAATACAGACCATCTGACCTGCCTCTTGAGAAACCTATATGCAGGTCAGGAAGCAACAGTTAGAACTGGACATGGAACAACAGACTGGTTCCAAATAGGAAAAGGAGTATGTCAAGGATGTATATTGTCACCCTGCTTATTTAACTTCTATGCAGAGTACATCATGAGAAACGCTGGGCTGGAAGAAGTACAAGATGAAATCAAGACTGCCGAGAGAAATATCAATAACCTCAGATATGCAGATGACACCACCCTTATGGCAGAAAGTGAAGAGGAACTCAAAAGCCTCTTGATGAAAGTGAAACAGGAGAGTGAAAAAATTGGCTTAAAGCTCAACATTCAGAAAACGAAGATCATGGCATCTGGTCCCATCACTCCACGGGAAATAGATGGGGAAACAGTGGAAACAGTGGCAGACTTTATTTTTGGGGGCTCCAAAATCACTGCAGATGGTGACTGCAGCCATGAAATTAAAAGACGCTTACTCCTTGGAAGAAAAGTTATGACCAACCTAGATAGCATATTCAAAAGCAGAGACATTACTCTGCCAACAAAGGTCCGTCTAGTCAAGGTTATGGTTTTTCCAGGTTATGGTCATGTATGGATGTGAGAGTTGGACTGTGGAGAAAGGTGAGCGCCGAAGAATTAATGCTTTTGAACTGTGGTGTTGGAGAAGACTCTTGAGGGTCCCTTGGACTGCAAGGAGATCCAATAAGTCCACTCTAAAGGAGATTAGTCCTGGGTGTTTATTGGAAGGACTGATGTTAAAGCTGAAACTCTAATACTTTGGCCACCTGATGCGAAGAGTTGACTCACTGGAAAAGACCCTGATGCTGGGAGGGATTGGGGGCAGGAGGAGAAGGGGATGACAGAGGATGAGATGGCTGGATGGCATCACCGATTCGATGGACATGAGTTTGAGTGAACTCTGGGAGTTGGTGATGGACAGGGAGGCCTGGTGTGCTGTGATTCATGGGGTTGCAAAGAGTCAGACACAATTCAGTAATTAACACTTTCACTTTCACCTCCAACTGAATACTGAAGAGGAACTGATAACGGATGGTCTTGTTTCTTATTTTAATGGGAATGTGACTAGCGTGTCCTCATAAACATAATGCTGGCTTTTGGGTTGGGTTAAGATGGAATGGGATGATTGTGTGTGAAAGAAACAGAGACTATAGAATATATAGTATAGAATATATCTATAGAACATATAGTTTACAGTGTTAAATTAAATTTCATTATTCAAAATGTATTGAATTTTCTAAGAATGGGTTTTTAAATGTCTTTTCAGCATCTGTGTAGTCAACAATATTTGCTTTTTATCTGTTAATAAGGTGAATCTTATTAACATATTTTCTAACAGTGAAACAATTTTACATTCCAAGAATAAATACCACTCAGTAAGGGTACTTACTTTTATATACTGATAAATTGTTGGCCAATATTTCAATTAAGATTTTTCCATTGACACTCTAACACACAATACTGATCTGAAGCTCTGTCCTTCACTGTTTCAAACTTGCGTTGTTGAGCTAGACATCAAGGTTATTCTTCACAGGTTCAGTAAAATTCCTCTGTGAAACCACCGAGGCCGGGTGCCTTTCCTTCCAGGTGGTAGGGGAAGGTGGTGGGAGCTAGCTCTTCAACTACTTATCCTTGTACGTGGATAGACATCGCACCTTCCTTTTCTCCTTTTGAGGTCAGTTTTGATCATGCCTAAAGCAGCCCACCCACGATTGTCGGTTCTGGCCTCTTTCCCATTGAGCTGCACACAGCCACCCGTCAGGACTTTTCATTTCTGCGTCTGTAGTGCTCTCCCATCCTCAGGCTGCATTCTGTGCTTTCACCTCACAATGGCTTCCCTTGATTAAGTCACCTATTCATACACTGCATTGGTTCTAAGAAGATATTGGATTATACATGTTTTTTTCTATTTTTCTTTGGTTTTCTAATTTATCTATCAATACATTCATTTTCCTTCCTCAGACTTCTGTTACTCCTTTCCTAACTTCTTGTGTTGGACATACAATTAATTTTCAAGGTATCTATTTATCATAGATATAAGGTTAATGAACCTGCCTTCTAATATGCTTTATGTTGCCTGAACTGTAATGTCTTCAAGAGGGAAATACACAATACAGTGCTTCCTAAATATTTTTGGTAGTGAAACTCCCTTTCTAGTAAACTAGCATTCTACAAAACACACCTAGAGACATACTGCTTTAGTTAGGACTCTGCATATCCCTCCAGGTTACTGCTTAATCTGCTAAAAGCTTTTTATCTTAAATGTAATAAAGATTACTTAATATTTTAAGAAATATAATTAAAATATTTATCAAGTACACTTATAAGATTGATCAAATTAGATAAACACTAAGAGAGTGAATAGGGATCTTTAGATTACATTAAGATCAACTGGATTGAGGCTCCATCTACTCATCTATAAACTCTTAGGGTAAGAGGAGGAACTTTTTCTACAACTCATCAGTAGTATGAAAGATTTTGTCTGTATCAACTTTGTTCATCTGATTCAAGTGGCAAACCAGAGGGAAATGATTGCAATTTTCATGAAATATCACAGCACATCTGTGTATTTATTCAGGAACAATTTTCAAGTGCGTGTGTGTGTGTGTGTGTGTGTGTGTACGCATGCACCTCAAGCGCACTTTGCACTTCAAAAGCCTTTGTAAAATGTTTAAAGAAATACAATTTAAGTTCTAATATGTATTTACTAAATACTGCATGCTACTAGTCTAACAGCAGATCCTTTAGCTTAAGGAAATTATGGAACACATGGCTTATTTTTTCTTTGAGTTGAAAGATTCTCTTATTCAATTCCATCAACAGATCATCTTTGGTTGGGGGCTGTCTGAGAGTGTTCTCTGAAAACCATTGGTGAAGAGAATCTCTCAAATCCTTTCCAGTTCTTGAGACTAGTTCCAGAAAATATTTTAAATACTTCTGTTTCTTCATTAGCTTAAGCCCCAAAGTAGATGTTTTTAAGAAGTCTGAGTTAAAAAAAAAAATAACAGATTATAATTTTAAAAGGGGTCTAACATGCTTTGTGGATAAATTAATTTTGTAATGTCTAGAACAAAAGATTCAAGTTCATGATCGTGTTTGCACTGGAATCTTTCAAGAGCTTTAGAAATTGTTTGCTTTGTTACAATGTCGAACCCAGACATCTACTCCAGTGCCTTTACTGATCAGAATTAACTATCAACTTTGGACGCTTGCCCACTTCAAATACTCCCAAAAGTAACATGGAGACATTACATCAGCGTTATTGCAGGAAGATTAATGTGCTTTGTTTGGAGATGCAAACAGTAATTATACTTACTGCATACTTCTAGTATTTTGTCTTTTTTACCTAAGTGAATCTACTTGTATATTTGCATATAGTTTAATAACAACAAAAATGTGTAAGTTAACAGATATTCACTGGAATATAAAAATTTATTTGGCATTTTCCCAGCTAATTGTTTTTACAGCTTGACTTCACTTATGCATTAGCTGCATTCATAAAAAGGTTTACATAAAGCAAATATTTTCATACTAAATCCCATTTTCCCACTGTTGCCCAATATTAAATCTTGAGTTGTATTTCTACAGGAAAATGTTGGCTCCAACACATCATAAAAATTATAATTAAACATCTAAAGATGTATGCCAAAGAATAGGTACATTTAATCAATTATTTTACAAAATACATTTTATCCTCTCACCTGCAATAAAGATTAATCAAACGGATAACCATTTTGTTTCACATTCCTACAATCATTAGAAGGGCATGTACATTAAAATAACAACAACAAATGCAGAGTTTTGGGTGACTTCATAGAAACTGAAAGTAGAAATATAACTTATTACCTAAAATTGCCACAGGGAGACATGTTGTCAGATTCAGGCAATGCAAGTAGTCTCAGATTATTGATAATAATCATTAAAGGGTCTTAGAAATTTCTTCTGGTTATTGGTAATATACTTGGCATTTTATTATAATCCATACCAGATGACTTACTGGAATTATACTGACCACTGGAGCCAACACCATCATCTGACTCAAAGATTACTTTTCAAAGAAATGGAAAAAAGGACATGCTCAACTACCTGGGATCCTTTTACAGTATAAAAAGGGTGAAAAGCACCTTTTCCTAAAGTAGAAGAGTACCTGGGACTTTCAGAAAATTTGCCAGCTTTTAACTATAAATACTTTGAGGTAATGCTAAGCAATTGAATTTTCAGTCATTTTAAATTAATTTTTTAATTTTTCTGCACAAGTTCTCCAGGGAATACTAGGTGGACCGCAACTGTCTATCCTCCCCTTCCCCCAGTAGATGCAGATGATCTAGGCATGCTTTTCATCAATAATACAAAATAAATTTAAAAAAAAACAACATCCTTATTTCAGAATCTGCAGTAACCTGCCAAACATGAACTCTTCATTTCTGCCATGAACCTTGAGGAAAAAGCATGGCATGGCAACAAACCAGATGATCATACTGAAAGCTGTGGCACAGATATTCAGCATGAGTACTGCACAAAGGAACAGGCTGAGTAACACTTTGAACTTTAAAAGGCTAACAGTTCCAAACTTATGGTTGCTGGGGTAAAGGACAGTTGGGGAGTTTGGGGTGGACATGTACACATTTTAAATACACTGCCGTATTTAAAATGGATAATCAACAAGGACCTACTGTATAGCACAGGGAACTCTGCTCAGTGTATGTGGCAGCCTGGATGGGAGAGGAGTTTCAGGGAGAATGGATACATGTATATGTATGACTGAGTCCCTCTGCTGCTCACCCAAAACTATCACAACATTGTTAATCAGTTATACTTCAATACAAACTAAAAAGTTTAAAAATAAATCAATTAAAAAATACAAGATTAACAGTTCCAACCTCTGATTATTCAGACAGTTTATTCCTGATCACAGTATGGATAAGAGACTACACTTTAGCCACGCTGCAAATTCTCTTTTGTAGGCAAAGCAGCTTTTGAGGTTATCCCTGAATCAGTCTGCCATGATATCCTAATATTCCAAAAGTGGTGACATTTGTAAGAGTGAGCATAATGCAGCAGAAAAAGCATGAGCTTCGCAGACATGTAATCCTGGGCTAGAGAACCAGCTTGGTCCTCTACTGGCCTGTAACCCACGGCAAGTTACACTCAGGGCCGGAACACAGTAAGAAATCATGGTTGTCTGCCCTTCTCTTTCTTGGCAAATAACCCATCGTACTTCTTAGATATTCCACAGTGCTTTTATGATACTTCAGCACCTCTCATGCTTTTTATTATTCCCTTTAATTAAAGTAAGGGCCTTGCCACCAGCTCCTCAAACCGAGGGACCCTGCCGCCAGCTCCATGTAACTATGTCTGCAGGGGAGCCCAGGAGGGAGGTGAGGCAGTGATGCTGACAGGTCTCCAGCCTCTCACTCCATGTGCTGGTGTGCCCCCGTCAGGACCCTCACCACATCCGGGAGAACAGCACTCTGTGACTCCCTAGGAACACTGCCAGTGGGTTCATCAGTCATTTGAGAATGCTGATGCACTTCAAAGTATCAGGTGGTGTTCCGAAGATATACTGACATGTCCAGATACTACAAAGACCAGAAAAAATCAACTAAATAAATCTTCAGATGAATCTAATGTAAAGCAATGAACATTACTTTTACTATACTTTTAAAAATTCTGTCTTATGTCTCAAGGACATCTATTTACATGTTTGGGGTTATGTTCTATCCGTATAAACTATTCTGTATCGTGTCAGTCAACCACAGTGTAGGAGTCTAGTAATTAATTAATCTTTGAAGAAGTGCATCTTGACCAGAGACTGTGAGAATGTCAACAAATAATGAGGAAATAAAGCGAGTGGGTCAAGGTTCCGATAACTGAAGCCAAGAAGCAGCCTGGGAAATTATTGAGCAGTAAGCTCCCAGGAAACCTGCACTGAGAAAAGCAGCAAACCATCATAAGAATAACACCTGGGATAATTACATATATAGTCCAAACAGTAGCACAGGATCCTAAACCTGACTCTAAGGGGAAAGAGAAAGCAAAAGTCACTCAGTCGTGTCCAACTCTTCGCGACCCCATGGACTATACAGTCCATGGAATTCTCCAGGCCAGAATACTGGAGTGGGTAGCTGTTCCCTTCTCCAGGGGATCTTCCCAACCCAGGGATCAAACCCAGGTCTCCTGCATTGCAGGCAGATTCTTTACCAGCTGAGGCACCAGAGAAGCCCTGACCCAGAGGTAAATGAGAACAACTAAACAGGAGAGGGTGCTTTTTTCCATCTCAATGAGAGAGACAAGGGAGGAGGAAATGGCAGAGAAAAAGCATGAAAGCAACAGGGTGGAAAATACCTGGTGACACTAGGTATGGTATTAAGATTATTTTATTACAGTCCATTAGAAACAGACTACTGAAACAACAAAAACAGGCAGTGGATTTAGGAAAGATCAGAACATGAGAGTTTTATTTTTGTTTTACAGTGGGATAAAACTAAAAAGTTCAATACAGTAAAAAAAAAAAAAAATGACCTGCTGACTTTACTGATTTCAAGAAAGTCTTCCATATGATCTTACAAAGACAGGATGTCAATCAAAATCAATGGGTCATTCAAACCCAGTGTGTATAACATTCCAGAAGTATCTGAGGAATTCTGAGGAACACAAGAGAGTTCTGAAAACCTGAGACCCACATGGGAATAAAATAAGAATGCATCCTGAGCAAATTTTATATATTTCTGTTATTCTCTTTTACTTACTTTTATCATTCTTCTGAAAAATTCACTCAAGAGAACAGAAGAAAGGCTCACACACACACACACAAAGACTATATACAGTCTTACTTTTGGAGAGTGACAGCTGTTGCAAGACAAGGAGAGAAACTTGCAATATAATCTCAGATTGTAAAACTGGGAACTCCCCACTCATAGGGGCAACAAGACTGACAAGTGCATGAGCGCAGTGATCCCCAGGGAATAAAATCACCCAGACATGTAGGAGAAATCCCGGCCAGACATTGAGCACTTCAGAGCTGCTGAACTCATGATGACGCCAACCAGATGAAGAGCTAATCTTATCATCTTAGTTGTCATTTGACTCTTGTTCTATGAAAATGTAATTCTAATAACACCAAAATAAGTACATTCTTTTACTTCTCGAATTTAAGAAGGCAAGGCCGTCCCTGAAAATGCCTGTGAACCCTGTGCTGCTGCTGCTGCTGCTAAGCCGCTTCAGTTGTGACCGACTCTGTGCAGCCCCACAGACGGCAGCCCACCAGGCTCTGCCGTCCCTGGGATAACAGACCATAAAACTCCTTTACTAAACGAAATGTTGAGAGTGAATAATTCACGTACTCTTCTGGAGGTGATGTTCTAGGAAGGCTGTAAATGGACTGATTTCTGCTCAAACACAGGGGAAAGGGGAATCTTATTCACTGCAGTCTTAGTGTCTTGTATCTGGCATGACGCGGAGCACTTAAAAGGAGTCCAACAGGACTTGCCTGGTGGCGCGGTGAATAAGAATCCACTGAGAATGCAGGGAACACGGGAAGACCCCACATGCCGCAGAGCAGTTAAGTCTGCGCCACAACACTGAGCTCATGCACTCTAGGGTTTGCGCTCTGCAACAAGGAAAGCCACCGCAATGAGAAGCCTGTGCACTGCAACTAGAGTAGCCCCCACTTGCCCCAACTAGAGAAAGTCCATGTGCAGCAGCGAAGACCCAGCACAGCCAAAAATGAATAAATAAAATAATAAAAAAATTTAAAGAATAAAATGAATTTTAAAAAAAGGAGTCCAACAAATCTTTGTTAACTAGGGGAAGAGATCACAGTTAGCATTTTCTGAGCAGTGACCCTACACCAGCAATGTGCATATGGAAGTTCATCTAGTCCACAAAAGAGCCCTGGAAGGCAAATGCTACTCTCACTTCCATTTGACACCTGAGGAAACTGAAGAAGAGAGAAGCTAAAGTAACCTGGACGAGGGAGGTCAGACTGGCTCCACAGCCTCCGTGATGGCTCCTCCATACACTGCAGTCCTCTCCACGTGAGAATGGATGGCTGGGGGGAGCAAACTGGCCAAGCAAGGGCCAGGCTCTAAGCTCTATGGGAACGATGGACAAAGAGAGGACAAATGAAGAGATGAGAGGACAAATCAGGCGTTGCAGCAGGCTGAGCTCAAACTAAAAGGCTGTCTGTGAGGTCCAGTGAGGGAAAGTGCCAGGAGTAGAGATGCTCAGCTGTGACGGAGGACTCTAAGAACTTCCCAACACTTGGCATGATCAGTGACCTCAAGGAAGAAAAGCTATGACCAACCTAGACAGCATATTAAAAGGCAGAGACGTCACTTTACTGACAAATGTCTGTATAGGCAAAGCTATGGTTTTTCCAATGGTTAGGTACAGATGTAAGAGCTGGACCATATAGCAGGTTGAGTGCTGAAGAACTGATGCTTTTGAACTATGATATTGGAGAAGACTCTTCAGAGTCCCCTGGAGAGCAAGGAGATCAAACCAGTCAATCCTAAAGGAAATCAACCCTGAATATTCATTGGAAGGACTGATGCTAAAACTCAAGCTCCAAGACTTTGGCCAGCTGATGAGAAGAGCCAACTCATCGGAAAAGACCCTAATGCTGGGAAACTGAGGGCAGGAGAAGGGGATGACAGAGGATGAAATGGTTGGATGGCATCACCAACTCAATGGACAGGAGTTTGAGTAAACTCCAGGAGATGGTGAAGGACAGGGAAGCCTGGTATGCTGCAGTCCATGAGGTTGCAAAGAGTCAGACATGACATAGTGACTGAACGACAGATGGGAAATCTCAAAAGGGAACTATTAAAACAAAAATGGAAATTGCAAAACTGAAAAATAAGGTTTTCATATTCACTTAGATAGGCAAAATAACAGAAAGGACATGATAGAGTCAAGATTACTCAACAGAAATTATACAGTCTGCATAATTAATCAACAGAAATTATACAAACAGAGGGAAAATGATTGGAAAAAATGAACAGAGCCTTAGGAATCTGTGAGACAATATTGAAAGGTCTACCAGGAAGAAAGGAGATAAAGAAGGCAGAAAAATATTAAAAGACATAGGAGCCAAAAACATCTCTTGGCAAAAGATGCTAAGTACACAAGTCAACAAATTCAGTGAGTAATATAAAGAAAACCACACAAGACACATATACCTGAATTGTTAAAACCTAAATACTCCACACAGGAAACGATCATTCAAATGATGGTTGACTTCCTTTTTTGTCAGTTAAGGCAAAAATATGGTTGTTTTTAAATGGTTGACTTCTCATGAGGAAAAAAACTGAGGCCCAAAGACAGTGGAACAACATCTTTAAAGTGCTAAAAATAAAAAAAGCTGTCACTTCAAAATTCTATACTCACTGAAAATATACTTCAGAAATAAAAGTAAAATAAACACATTTATTTTAATGAAACTGAGGGAACTTACTGCCAGAAAACCTGTCATACTATAGGAAATGCTGGAGAAGAAAACTCAAGGCTAAAGTGAAGCAAGATGGATACCTGGATCCTGAGAAAGCAATGAACAGCATGGAAATGGTGAACTTGTGAGAAAATGTCAAAGACTATTTTTTTCCTTTAACTTTCTTTAAGATATGCAGACTACTTAAATTCCAAATTATTGTGGAGGTTCGTAGGGTATGCACACATAATACAAAGAACAATGCAGTTGAGGAGCTGAGGGGTTAAATAAACCCCCACGGTCATCAGTTCCTAAAATCTTCACACTAAGTTACAAAAACTGACGCAACTCCATGTAGTAACAGGGAATAATCTTTAAGGCGTAACTCAAACTTTAAAAAGATTCAGAATATTGTTACAGAATGATGCTCTGTTAAAGTAAATATACACATTGAGCCAGAGGATATCCTGAAAGGATAAGCACGAATCTGGCAAGGGCAGGTTGGGTACTGGAATGCATGGGTGGTACAGTGTTCACACTAATATTCAACTTTTAAAAAATTTGTAATATATAAAAGTAATACCAAAAAATTAAAAACAATATACACAAAAAGCAAAAGCTCTGAGAAGTTAAAAAGTAAGAAAATGTTTACAGCGTCCTTGATTCATCATTTCCCAAACCCATGTGACTAAAGGAATACCACTCCCTTCCCTTTCTAAAATAACAGCTATTCAATCTCAAGAGGGGTTAGTGATGTAGGTAGTGGCTTTAAAAAAAAAAATCACTCTTGGATTAATTGAGCTAACTAAATACAGTAAGAAAACTATTCAGGTCATTTGAAATACTACTTTTAAAAAAGACTTAGACCACCCGAGTAACTCTAATTATAATTGCAATTTCACTGGCAGTTTAACAAAGTTGCATCCACTGAAAGTCTAAACTCAGTATCTTCCAACATACACTGAAAAGCAGTCACTATCCCATGACTTATTTATTTTAAAAAGTCTTTCTTGGGTGTCTCTGACATTCCTGGCCAAACTGAATTAAATTAACTATCTCTGAAAGCACGGAAACTATTCGTTACAAATAGTTTCCATTAAAAATGCCACAATACATTTTTAATTCCTAAAGTTTTACTTCCTAAAGATTGATATGAATTATGACCATTATTTTGGTGTAAGGATGAAAAAACTTAAGTTCAACTAATATTATTAGAATGTATCCATCTTGGTGTTACAGGTTAATATATAATCTTTCCATCTAATGATACACTAATTTTACTAGATCTCTGGATTCTGGGTTTCTCTGGATTTTAAATAATCCACTAGTCAATCTTCTTTGAGTGAGTGAGTGAGTGAGTGAAAGTCGTTCAGTCATGTCCGATTCTTTGCGACCCCATGAACGATACAGTCCATGGAATTCTCTAGGCCAGAATACTGGAGTGGGTAGCCTTTCCCTTCTCCAGGGGATCTTCCCAACCCAGGAATTGAACCAGGGTCTCTTGCATTGCAGGCAGATTCTTTACCAGCTGAGCCATCAGGGAAGCCCTCAATCTTCTTTAATAGTGTATTCTATGCAATTTCTCTTTGCACCTATATGAACAAAGGGGTAAGACCACAATTTGTGAATACTCAGAAGTTCTTTAAATCAGGAGATTGTATATGTTTCTTTGCTATTTGAAGGGAGGACGTGATCCCAGTTTCATCTGTGCTAACAATGAGAATTTATTATGAAAAGATTTGGGAAAGGGATGAGATGCTAAAATAAAAGAAACAGACGCCTACTATATTCGGCTGGTTTTCTTCTTCATACATGAAGTGTTGATAGTGAGGTGTTAACAACCCATACTTGATAGCTATTCTCTACAACCCTCTCAGATGACCCAGAATGAAAATAAGTTTCTGTATTACAACTCAAACCAAAAATTATACTGAAAAGGACATGTTTAAGCACTTTAGAGGTTTCTACATATTCCAAGTTGATTCTTAAAAACATCATGCTTTAGGTAACTTTGAACAAGACAGGCATAATTCCATTATTCTTATTCTGGTTTGATATTGTTTTTGCTTCTCCCAAACCATAAAATTTGTTAAGAGAAATAAATAAATTCATCCATGAAAGCGTTCATCTATTTCAAAACAAAAATTTAATCAACTCTCCAAGAGTCAAGAAGAGAGTTATCAAACAGGATACATAATAGAAACAAAGTTATGCCAAACTAACCTGGTAGCAACACATATCAAAGAGGAACTAGTCCAAGAAAATTTACTCTGGCTGCTTTAGGAGGAAAAGTCAATTAGTAATTTGCTAGGACTACAAGGAGATCCAACCAGTCCATTTTGAAGGAGATCAGCCCTGGGATTTCTTTGGAAGGAATGATGCTAAAGCTGAAACTCCAGTACTTTGGCCGCCTCATGCGAAGAGTTGACTCATTGGAAAAGACCCTGATGCTGGGAGGGATTGGGGGCAGGAGGAAAAGGTGACAACAGAGGATGAGATGGCTGGATGGCATCGCTGACTCGATGGACGTGAATCTGAGTGAACTCCGGGAGTTGGTGATGGACAGGGAGGCTTGGCGTGCTGCGATTCATGGGGTCGCAAAGAGTCGGACACGACTGAGCAACTGAACTGAACTGAGGCCAGCAAAATCCAATAAGAATATTATTCTGCTGATTATAAGATCATTTGAAGTAATTATTTTTAATAAAAGATTTAGTCTACAGCATTGTAAGGGGCTTCCCAGGTGGCTCAGGGGTAAAGAACCTGCCTGCCAATGCAGGAGAGGCAAGAGATGGGAGTTTGATCCCTGACTTAGGAAGATCCTCTGGAGTAAGAAATGGCAACCCACTCCAGTATTCTTGCTGGAGAAATCCCAAGGACAGAAGAGCCTGGCAGACTATGGTCCACAAGGTCGCAGAGTGGGACACAACTGAAGAGACTTTGCAAGCAAGCAGTTTCATTCACCCCACATGTAAAACAGTACTAAAACGTGGCCATAAGAATTCTGGTATTTTCGTAATTAATGCCATTCTGTATGTTAATACTGAAATGTCTTAGGAAAAAAAAAATGAAGAGACACAGTCATGGAAACATACTGCTTACCTTTAACTAGTTAAGATCGCAAGGAAATCATGTAAACCAGCATTACCTAAAGTCTGTTCTATATCCACAGACAATCTTTAACATAACAGAATCCATCACCAAATGAGTTTGGGAAATACTATACATTAGATATATTTCTAGAAGATTTATAACACACATAAGCATACCATAAGTTCTGAGAAGCTGTGCAGTAAAGGAACTTTTTGGTTTAATCCAGATTCTCCAAATCGACTCAATTGGTTTTTTTAAGAAGTAGTCATTAACATCCCCCCAAACTAAACTTCCTTAAAACGCAATTTGGGAAATTTTCTCATCAGTAGAGATGAGACAAATATTGCTTCAGGTTCTAAATTTTAAAATTCTGAGAGATTATTTGTGAAAGCTGCTCAAATATTTAATCCAAGTTCACAAACCTGAACCCTCTGGGCCAAACAAACTCATTATGCTCCCACAACACTGGGCCCTTCCTCTTTTGGAGCACTTACCTTCAGATTGAAATCACCTCTCTAACCATCTAGACTCTCCCTAACTGGAAGAGAGAATCATACTCCATCATTCTTGTTTCTTCAACTCCTAACACGGTACATGGATTATTACATCCTTTGCTTTTGTCTTTATTCTAATGCAAGAGATTCCTATTTGATTAACTCATAACCACTCTTAACCCCTCTCTTATCCCTGCTCTATGCAACTATGGTTACGTTTCCTCCTCCTTGAAAACCTTCATCTCTCACTCCTCTTAAGACAGAGGCCAAATGCCAAAGGACAGTCCTGGAGGACCTCACTTTCATCTACCCTTCTCCAGCTTCACTTTGTATCATTGGTCCTCTCTGCTTTATACACTGCAGTCACACAAAGTACAGATGCCACCAAATGGCACACACAAAAAAGGACAGGACAGGGATTGCGAGTGTCAGGGTGAAGTCAGGTGGGTGGCCATGAACGGCATGACTAAAAAGCTCCACTAGTGACAAGGAACAGAAAACAGCTCGCAACTATGAGACTGGACAACTCGTTTGGAAAATGCAGCCAGTGTGGCTACAGTGGAGTTGACATGGTAGAGAGCAATCCATGAGGTCAGAAAGTAGACCAGGGCCTTCGAGGGCACTGGGCCTGTAGTCAGCTGCTACCACCTCTGGGGTCATCTCCTGTATCAAACTAGATTTGACAACTCCTCTTGAATGTCTTACTGGAATGTTTATGTGAGGCCTTACTTTCCATTTCAAATCAATTTCTCCCCCATTCTTCCCCATCTCAGCAAATGGCAGTAACTTCCACACACTGGCAAAAGCCAGAAACTTGAAAGTGCCTCCCACTGAATTGAATGTAATGAACATTCTCCATGCTCAGTGGCCATTTCCTCTGATTAGCAGAGCAAACTTGGTGAAGAACCTAACCCCATATACAGAATACTCCACTGATGACTGCCTCCCAGGCATATATTGCACACATACTTGCATCTGATTCCCACGGGAGGGAATTAACATTCCTGTAGGTGCAGAGGCTGGGTGAAGTGGGAAATCTAATCTGGGTGTCCCTGAAATGGCACATGTTCATCTAAGACAAAAATGGAACATCACCTAGCGTTCAACCCTAACAGTAGCTTCTGGCTAGGAGACAGCAGTCGTGAGGAAGGGGACCCTACAGCCTTTAACAGTCTGAAGTCTAAAAGCAAGAGATCCAGTGAACCCTATCCAATAGGATCAAATGTCCCAAATTGCTTTATTTTTACACTCTCTAAAAAGAAATGGAAACCACAGACTAGAACTACTGTTCTGCTTGGAAACTTCCCCATGATTATTATTTGTGCTATTATTACTTCATGGTGACTAGCAACAAACATCACACAAAAATAACAGTAAATTATGGTGTATTATTACAGCAAATGCTAAGCAAATTTATTAAGTGTACAGACAGTTACATGGAAAATCTTAATACATTTTAAGTCAAAGAGGAATATATTATTTCGAACAAAATATTAGTAGCAGCACCTCTGAAAGGTAAGATTATAGATAGTTAAATCAAAAGTTTGTATATATGCTTGTCCTAGAAGGTAGCAAGAGGAGCTAAGAAAACGTGGAGCTGAGAAGGAAGAATGCCAAATCAGACATACATTTTTTAAAACTCCATTTTATGAGACTTACTGTAGTCTTTTACTAACAAAACCAGATTCTGACACCTACTTTCCACTTTTAGTAGTCTTATTATTCAAAAACCTTTTGTGAAAAATTTTCTAGCAATAAAACACAAACTTCTGTCCTTACTGAAACATTAAATTAGCTATGCATGATGCTTTACTCCTAAAGTCTAATAAAATTTATACACATATAAGGAAATTACGGGTTCCAGGATAAGACAGAGTAGATGTACTTCTCTCCTCCCCTCACGCCAAGTACGCTAAAACTCCAGATCATTACATGTGCCATAAACTTGAGAAAAATAATTCTGAAGGTTGGAGAACTGAAGCTGGCTAAAGACACTGGGACCAGACGAACAGCATACCAGGATTTCTTTTTGCCTAATAGACCCTGAACTGGGTGCTACGAAGCCAGCAATCTGGAAATGTCAGTGTGTACAGACAAAACACACACACACACACACACACACACACACACACACAAAGAAAGGCTTATTCTCTCCAGCCAAAGGATGAGGAAAAGGGCAATCATGCAGGACAGAGAGCTTTTAGATAATAATTGCTATACTCCAACAATGCACCACAAAAAAGCTGCAATTCCATCCTATCTCTGCCAGCAAGATTTACATAAGGAGCCTAGATTTCCATTCTCCCCAGCTATAATGAGGAGCTCTTTTTCCCCCTGCTGGAATGCTGTCAGAGATAGCCATGTGAAGTTGGGACTTGCATTCCTACCCAGAGATAATGCGCCTCCTTCTCCCCTATGATGTGTCCATGACACTAAGTAGGAAACCTGAATTTCCATCCAGACCTGGCAATAGCATGACAAAGTCCTCACTTTCCTGCTGGTGCAGTATCAGAAAAAACCTACTAAAGAGATTTAAGTTAGCTCCACAATCTCACAACATAATACCCAAAGTGTCCAGATTCTAGCAAGATTAGTCATCATACCAAGAACCAAGAAAACCTCAACCTGAATGAAAAAAGACAATCACTAGATACCAAGGAAAGACAACACAGATGTCAGAATCACTGACAAGTACTTTTAAAGCAGTTGTCATAAAAATACTTCACTAAACAATTACAAACATACTTAAATAAAAAAATAGGAAGTCTGTGTCCAGAAAAACAAAAACCAGAAGATATAAAGAAACAAGTAGAAGTTTAAGGACTGGAGAAAAATACAATAACCAAAATGAATAAGTCACAGGAAAGGCTCAAGAGTAGAACAAAGATGACAGAGATAAGAATCAGCAAAAGTGAGCCTAGGACATGAATTTCTCAATCAGAGTAACAGAGAGAAAATAGAGTGGAGAAAAAAATTAACAAAGATTCATACAACTGCAGGGCTATCACAAACGATCTAAACAGTTTGTGTAACTGGTGTCTCAGAAGAAGGAAAGAAAAAGTATATAGGGTTGGAAAGTAAGTCCTTTTCTAAAGTGGCTGGAAAATTACCAAAGTTTTCAAAAGATGTAAACTGATAGATTCAAGAAACTGAGCAAACTCCAAACAAGATAAACCCAAAGAAAACTATGCCAAGACAAACTCCTGAAAATTAAATCAAAGAAAAAATTTAAATGCCACAAGAGAGAAATGACACATTATCACAACCTACCAATAAAGGAAAATCGATTTGAATTGCAGTGGGTATCACATCAGAAACCATGGAGGCCAGAAGAAAGTGACTTAATATTTATCATGTACTGAAAAAAAAAAAAAAACTATCAACACAAAATTCAACATCAAATAGGCTTATCCTTCAGGAATGAAGGGAAAATAAAAGCATTTTCAGATGAAGTTAAACTAAAAGAATCCGTTGCCAGTGGACCTATCTTGAAAGAATAGAAACAGAATGTTCTTGAAATGGAAAGAAAATGATAAGATCTTGGAACATTCAAAAGGAAACAAGAACAAGGGAATAATTATAGATAAACTGAGGAGATTCCCCCCCATTTTTATTTCTATGCTATATTTAATGCTTGGGAAAAAAAAAAACAACAACAACGTAATACCACTGTCTGATACGATTCTCAAAGTACACATTTAAAACAATATTACAAATGAAAGACTATTCAGGGACTTACAGGGAGGCTAAGGTTTCTAACATTACTTATACTGGTAACAAGCAAACACCAGTAGACTCTGATAAGTTATGCATGTATAACATAATATTTGGAGCAAGACTTTAAAAATCTATACAAAAGGACATACACTGAAACACCAGGTAAATCAAAATAGAATACATAAGGCACAAGCAACCCATATGAAGGCAGGAAAAAAGAAAACAGACCAAAGGAAAACAGAAAGTAATTAACTGATGAAATGGAAAACAAAATAAAATGGTAGGTTTACGCCCTGACCTATCAATAATTACATTAAATATAAATGGTCAAAATATTCCAACTAAAAGAAAGTAACTGGCAAAGTGAATTTAAAAACATTATCCAAATATATACTGTCTGTAAAAAACTACTGAAAATATAAGATTACAGGCAGGCTGAGAACAAAATGATAGGTTATAGAAGAGTACTATTTTAATATCTGAGTAGATTTCAAAGCAAAGAAATTACCAGAAACAAAAAGGGAAACAACATAAAGATAAAAGGGTCAATTTACCAAGAAGATACAGTAATCCTAAATGTGTAAGTGCCAAACAACAGAGCTATAAAATATGTGAAGCAAAAACAGAAATGAAAGAGAAATGAACAAGCCCAGAATTTTACTTGGAGACATTAATATACTTCTCACGATCGATAGAACAACCAGACAGAAAATCAGTGAAGATACAAACTTAACCAATATGATCTAATCAATATTTACAGAACACTCTACCAACAACAGCAGAATATATATTCCTTTCGAGTGCCCATGGAATATAAACCAAGAAAGACAATATCCTGACCCATAAAATAAGTTTAAAAGAAGTACAATCATACAGACTACACTCTCCGACCACAAGAGAATCAGACTAAGCATGAGTAGCAGAAAAGTAACAGGAAAAATCTCCAAATATTTGGAAACTGTACAACATACTTCTAAAACAATTCTTGGATAAAAGAAGTATCAAAGGAAATAAGTATATACATACTGAACTGAATGCAAATGAAATACAATATATCAAAATCTGAAACTAAGAAATCCTAAGAGATAATTTATAGCACTAAACGTGTACATTAGAAAAGAGGAAAATTCTCATATCAATAACCTACGCTTCCATCTAAAGAACACAGAAGAGCTACATAAACCCAAAGCAAGATGTAAATCTAAAATGGAAATCAATAAAACTGAAAACAACCACAACAACAAAAACTATAGAGAAAAGCAATGAAATAAAAATCTTGGTCCTTTGAAAAATCTGATAAAGCTGACAAACCTCTGACAAGTCTGGCAAAGAAAATAAGATAAGACACAATTATCAATACCAGGAATGAAACAAGATATCACTACAGACTTTGTAGACATAAAAGGGATAATAAAGGAATACTAAGAACAACTTTACACACATGAGTTTGACAACTTAGACAAAATGGACCAAATCCTCAAAAAGCACAAACTGTCATAAGTGATTTAAAATGAAAGAGGTAACTTAAATAGTCTTACAAGTATTCAAGAAACTGAATTCATAATTTTAAAGTTCCTGAAAAACATAAGTCCAAATCCATATGTTTTACAGAATTCTATCAAACATTTAAAGAATTAATTCTGTGCAATTTCTTCCAGAAAACAGAAAAATGAACAATTCCCAATCCTTCTGAGTCCAGTACTATCCTGATACCAAATCAAGGAATGTATCAAACAAATCAAAAAAGCTATAGACAAATATCCATCTTGACTATAAAAGCAGAAATCTTTAACAAAATATTAGTAAATAGAATTCAACAACATACATAAAAATTACAGATCATGACCAAGTGGCATATACTGAAACCATACAACATTCAAAAATCAATATTCAACAGTCAATTAATGTAATCTATCACAATGACAGGTTCAAAAAGACAAATCACATAATTAGATCAATTGCTGCAGCAAAAGAATTTAACAAAAATAATACTCATTCATTATAAAAATTCTCAAACATCTAGTTAAGAAAAACATTCTCAACTTAATTTTTAAAAATCTACTTTTAAAACATACAGCTACAATGATGCTTAATCACTAAAGATTACATTTTTTCTCTCCAAGATCAAGAATGAGACAAAGAGGTATGCCCCACCACTTGTATTCAACATAGTGCTATACATGCTGGCTAGTCAGTGCAATGAGACAAGAAAGGGATATAAAAAGCATACAGATCATAAAGAAAGAAATAAAAAACTATTTGAAGATGGCTGACTATCTATGGAGAAAATTTCAGGAAATCTATTTTAAAAATCACCTAGAACAAGTGAGTTCAGCAAGGTAACAGAATACAGGATGAAAATTTGGGGGTGACAGAGGATGAGATGGTTCCCATCTCATGAAATCAGATCATAGTTCCCTATGATGAACTTTGATTTTGCTTAAGAATGTGGATTCATAGTAACATAGAATCTTGGTGTTGGAAGAAATCTTGGCAGTCATCTAGATTAGTGTTTTTCAAAGTACAAATGATGACCCACCAAGGAGTCATGAAATAAATTTAATGAATTACAACTAGCATTTTTAATAAAACCAAATAGAAAATATTATAGACTACAACACACATGTACTGCATCACAGACTTTCTGTTTTATTTGTATATGTGCATGTGTGCTCATAGCTAAGTTGTGTCTGACTCTTTGTGACATAATGGACTATAGCCAAACCATGGGACTTTCCAGGCAAGAATACTGGAGTGGGTTATCATTTCCTCCTCCCGGGGACCTTCCCCACTCAGGGATCAAACCTGTGTCTCCTGCATTGGTAGGCAGATTCTTTATCACTGAGCCACCTATGTGTATGTATGTATACATAAATAGGTACTAGGTCACACTACTGAAAAAATTATTCCTTACCACAGGTTAGTCAAGAAAGTTTTAAGTCATTCACCTACATCAAGCCACAGAAGGAAACCTCTCTTGGATATCCTTGTCAGATGATAATGCCACCTCTCTTTAAATATCATCAAAAGTAGGATATTTACTACTTATACTTCAGACAGTAATGTTAGGAAATATTTTATGTACAACCAACATCTTTCTCTATTGATTTTTGATACAGTTCAGAGAAAAAAGGTCTTTTTCTTCCAAAGAAAAATACTCTGCAGTCCTGTTTCTTTTCTTTTTCTTTTTTTAATCAGTGAACAGAGATTGTTACACCTAAACTTCAAAAACCACAAAAGAAACTTTTTTTCTTTTGGTTCCCAAGAGACTCTGGAGACAAAGGGCAATAAAGGAACAGAGAAAGTACATAAGGACCCTGACTGGAGGAAAAAAGCAATACCAAATAAAACGGTCAAGTCAATAAAGGAGTATCTTTGCAGACAATTTCATAAGAATACGTATTATTTACCACCAAATAGTCTCATTTTGGAAATGAGACATACCTTTTGTTAAATACACACATTCACAAAGAGAGAGAAAAGAACTATATTCAAAAGAAGAGGAAAAATTGTGCACAAATGATACCCTCTCATTAACTTGTGAGGAAGCCATTATTTGAAATGTATCAAAGCAATTATTATTTTTGTCCAATCTTCCTGTCATTAAATATATATATATGTAAATACATTAATTATAAACATATAATTCTCCAAGCGTGTATTAAGTTAGCTGGCAACCTCATTCTACCTAAGATGCAGAAAAAATTCAAAATGCATGAAGTAAAAAATTATGACATCAAAAAATTCATGAACTAAATAAAGCTCATGAACTTCACACTTGGGCTTCTCAAATGGCTCGGCCGTAAGGAATCTACCCACCAATGCATCCAATGTAGGGGACGTGGGTTCAGTCCCTGGGTCAGGAAGATCCCCTGGAGAAGGAAATGGCAACCCACTCCAGTATTCTCGCCTGGGAAATCCCACGGACAGAGGAGCCTGGTGGACTACAGGGGTA
The DNA here is from genome assembly GCF_016772045.2 of Ovis aries. NCBI lineage: Eukaryota > Metazoa > Chordata > Mammalia > Artiodactyla > Bovidae > Ovis > Ovis aries. The sequence goes on from NC_056062.1 coordinate 49,960,383, forward strand.
GTCCTTGGCGTCCTGGGGTTGTAAAGAGTTGGACACAATTTAGCAACTAAACAACCTCATACTTATAGGAGCACCTCAGAGCCCAATCCAAAACCTCATTACTCTTACTCGGCTCCTAATTCTAATTATAATATCAGTTTCCAAGACAATAGCAGTTTAAGAACATTAAATTAGCAGGCAAGCACTGTATACACAAGTGCTCTGACATGCAAACAAGAAATAAGGTGACAACCTAACTGTCAAGGGTGATTTATAAAGTAACAAGGTGCTCAAGAAACTGATGTCAACCATAAGGACAAACCATAATTTTATGAGGCTTAGAGTAACACTTGCCATTTATATGATTGAGACTGAGTTAGCATGTAAGATTCTTTATGTTCATAACTGTTAGCATCTTTTTAATTTATTTTTAGTTGGAGGATAAGTACACTGTCGACATTTTTAACATGAAAAACGTATGCCATAACATTTAGAAAATTTTCTCTCCACAATCACTAAAGTAAAAAAAAGTTTAGTTTTCAAAAAAGGGTGAAATCCTCCATGATTTGGAACCCTTGGCTGTCCAAAAACAATTGATTCCCTGAGGTCTGTGGTTAACTGTAACTTTTACCTTCTACTTAGCTCTTTCAAAAGTTGTATGACTACTTTAAACCAACATATCATAAAGTAATCTTTGATATTAACAGAGGGTACCATGTGTTTGGGTTAGTATTCCAATGACTGCACATTAGAATCACCAGGGGAACATTTTTAAACACTGGTGTTCAGATGCCCCAGCCAGAAATTCTGATTTAATTAGTCCAGACAGAGCCTGCAATCAACTGTGTTAAAGCCTTCCAGGAGAGTCTGCCATTCAGTCAGGGTTGGGAACCACTTGGACAAATCATTTCCTGCATGACATCTTTAAGAATTTGTAAGGAGTCTTCAGAGGGATACAGGATGTGGCATTTCGCAAACTTATCTTCAAATCCATTTTTCAAGGAGCACCTGGTAATTCATTAAGATAAATCTTAAGTCTGGAATCAAATTGAGTAACTTTACAAATGTATTAAAGCTCTAATGTGCTTACCAGGGACAGGGAAAGTGAGGGAAGAAAGAAAAAAAAAGGTTCACTTTTATACAGCTATTTTTTATTATATTACAAAAATTCCAAATGAAGATTTTAATTTGAACTAAGAAACTTCACAGTTTATTTAACTAATGCTGACATTAAGTCTGTGACTCAAAAGCATTCATACACCATGAAAGCTAATTCCAAAGGTAAATTCATGCTGCCCTCTAATGGGTCAAGACAAATATTTTTACCTGGACTATGCCAGCAATACCAGTGGTGGATACAATTTTATTATTTCATAAATGGGAGAATTATTTTAAACACTATAGAAAGAAAACAAGATTTCACTTTTGGGTGTAACTGAACTCAAAAGATGAACTATGACTGCCATATTCGTGTTCAAGACTTTTTAAATTACCAATCGTCATCCACTTCTTTTCATCATCCATTTCACCATCCATGTTCATTGCTGTATTTGTCAATGCATGTAAAAGGCAAAATGAAACTGTACACCACCTCTGTGCATTCTGCAATGGTCATCTCTAACTCAGCTTCTCTTCAAATTAAGTCCATGGCAGTGGTCTGCAAACTTAATGCTCATACCTCATGAAAGAATTTTGAAACCTATGTATATATACTCCTCGACATTTTTCATTACATTTAAAATTTTAATTAGCATCTACAATTTTTCATTAGCAGCTGAAATATAAAGGATGAAGTTTCTGGATTATTGTAAATGTTAATATCTCAAAATAAAGGTGCTATGTCACTCCTCTAAATGTACTGAAAAGAATCTGAATATCACAGAAAGCTGACATCTACCCTTATCTACTTCAAAAATACATAAATTCTGTTAAACATATTAGAAGTTTTGCATCAACTTTTTCTTCTTGATCTTCCTTTTATTCTACTCTCCATAGATTTCTATTCTAATGTTACATTTTGTTGCTCACTCTCTCACAAACCTATGCATCAAAAACATGAATATTAATTCAAATTTTTAGAAATTTGTATTGCCTGTGATCATATACATGAACATTTTAAAAATCTGTGGAATTAACCATTACTGCAATTATTATTAGCAGATAAGTAATAGAACATGAATATTATGAATTTTTATAAATAACTTTCTAAACATGTAAAAGCTTAGTAGGCATGCTTCTCAATGAGACAGATAGGGCTTTTTAAAGAAATGTACACTGCTGTATCCAAGGAAGTATTTCTTACCACTAAAAAAGATAGTTTCTCTATTTTATTCTTATTTCAGAGTTTTCTAGGCATAATCACTGACAATTATTCACAAGTAAATCATCCTTGAGTTTTGTTATAGCAAGAATTTTTTCTGTCACAACTTACATTGTGATCTATCATCAAAAATCATTTTTAATGATGTGGCAATTGACAACTTGACTGGCTCCTCTTATAAATTTGCTGAAAGCAGAGAACTAGAAACTGCTTGACTTACAACAGGGTGTGTTACATGTTTACTGAGCTTCCCAGGCGACGCTAGTGGTAAAGAGTCCGCCTGCCAAGCAGGTGACACGGGTTTGATTCCTGGGTCGGGAATACCCCTTAGAGCAGGAAACGGCAAGCCTCTTTCAGTATTCTTGCCTGGAAAATTCTATGGACAGAGAAGCCTAGCAGGTTACAGTTCATGGGGTTCTAAAGAGTCAGTACAACTGAGTGACTAATGCCCCCAAGACACACACACACGTATGTATCTCAAACTTCACATCCTTTACGCTTGGTGGTCAAGTGCATCTGCAATATTCCCCCGATCCTACATTACATCTCAAAGAAAGCACGAGAAAGCTTCTACAAAAAAATACATTATCAAAAAAAAAGTCTAGGAGCAAAATATAATAAACCAAACATGAGTTTAAAATTTTTATAAAGAAGACCCTTCTAACTCTGAAATTGAACCTTTAGTAAAACAACTTTATAACAAGAAAAAATACAAACTGGAACTATAGAATCATTAACAAAAATAATAATGAAAATACTACATAACAGAATCTAAGGGACACCTGTAAAGCAGTGATCAAGGAAACTGCAGAGCTGTCAACAGTTAAGGTATAAAATTGAAAACATTAGAATAAATGGGTTGAATTCAACTCAAGAAGCTTTTCTAAGAGTTAAACACTTGAATTAATTTGGTATCAGAATCCATTTGCTCAAGTTTTTTTTTCATATGTTTATATGTTAGATTGCAATTTCTTTTTCTGTCCTGTCTTGCCAGGATTAGGTATTAATGTTATATTTGTTTTCTAAAGAAAATTAGAAATTCCACTTTCCTCTCTAGCGTTTCTTCTCTATTGTCTAATCAATACAACATTAAAACTATCTAGTCTTTGATAATTTGGGGGATAGAATTCCCCTGTGAAACTACATGGGCCCATTGCTTTTCTATGGGCTTATTAACTTTCTCAATTTTTTTCCAGCGTATGTCGACGTATTTAAGCTTTCTATCTCTAATGGGCCGATTTGGTGCATAATATTTTCCTGGGAAATTATCTATACCATCTAGGTTTTTAAACATACTTTTACAGAAGTCTGCAAAGTAGTGTCTTGTAATTTGTTCAGATTTTTCTCCAATCCCATGGTTATTTTCTTTGTCATTTCTCTCTCTTTTTTCATCTGTTCTTTCTCCCTTTTACCGCCTTGACAGTTAGCTAGTGGCTTGTCTATTTTGTCAATTTTAAAAATCATAGTTTTGATTTATCAATTAGATCTACTTTCCTCTATTCTCTACTTCATTTATTTGTTTTTATCTTCTTTATTTCTTCCTCTGTACTTTCATTTACTTTACTTTTCAAACTGGTTTTTGTTGTTGAGCCATCCTATCCACACAAAAAATATCTTCTCATTCATTTAAGTTTACTTTTATGTCCTTCAAAAGCACTCTAAAGTTTTCCTCATGCATTTTTACACACTTCTTCATAAGTTTATTCATCTCCTCTTTGTTGTTGTTAAAAGTGAAGTTTTCTCAATCATTATATTTGTTTTGTTGTTGTTTCAGGCACTAAGTCGTGTCCAATTCTTTTGAGACCCCTAGGACTGTAGCCTGCCAGGCTCCTCGGTCCATGGGATTTCCCAGGCAAGAATACTGGAGTGGGTTACCATTTCCTTCTCCAGGGGACTCTTCCTGACCCAGGAATCGAACCCAGATCTCCTACATGGGCAGGCGGATTCTTCACCACTGAGCCATCAGGAAGTCTACTTATAAGCCCTTGTATATTTGAAGGCTATTGACTCTAGATATAATTTTATATCATGCTACTTTGCTGAATTCTTGGTTTCAATTATTTTCTAAGCCTTCTGCCTCTAAATCGCTCTCTCTCTCTTCTCTAACTGCACCAACTAATGCCTCTAGGACAGTGCTGAATAGTTCTGGAGATGGTGTGCCTTATTCCATATCTTCATGATAAATAAGTTAAAAGCACTCTAACATATTTTTGAGGTGTATGTGGTAATTGCTGTCATGTCATTTATCGCTCTGAATTATAATCATCTACCCTCTCCCACTAAGTTATAAACTCAAGAGTAAAGGTGACGTCTCACTCATCTTCATGTTCCCCACCATCTTGCTCCTCAAGAGCTCTCACTGACTGACACTGACATATTGAATAAATCAATTTACTAATAAATATATTCCTGTGTCAATGAATCCAGAGAAAGAACATGTCCCCAGACAAGAAGCAGTAACAGAGAAGTGGTTTTAAAATTGGTAGGGGTCACTTCATATCCATTAGGATGACTATTATTAAAAAAAGAAAAAAAAAGCATGGAGAAGATGGAAAAATTAGAACCCTTGCACAGAAACAAATTTGGATGATGTAGATTTTATCTTATAAAGCAGAAACTTCCCTACAAAATATGGGGACTGTTTTGTTCCAGCATGCCATCCCCACCCCTTAACAACTACACTGCACTAAACGTTAGATTTCATACTGTTGCTGTAAGGCACGTCTTAGCCACAGCACCTGGAAGAAGTTCATGCCATTATCACTTTTCCATCTTCAGGCCCTTTCTACAGTTTTTACATCTGGTTATTTAGCCTACTTCTGTCTTTAAGCCTTCTCTTAAAGCATGGCCAACCTTAAGGCTCTTCTTTGTGACTGACTAAATTTGCTTCCATTAATAAACAATTTGAATTAAAACCGTGGAGGAGAAAACTCCCTCTATCAGCCCCTTTCTTTTCTACTCCTGGTACTTACTATCAGAGTTGCAAGAAGCTCACTACTATGGATCAGGTGGCATGGATAAGGAGAACATGTTCCTTGAAGTTGGAACTATTTACCAGGTATGCTGCTCACTGTAATTAAAATGAGTTTTTATAGGCTATCTTGGGAACTTTGCCACCATTTATCATAATCTTTCTATGAGAAAATACATTCAAAGTTTCCAGTCACCAACATAAAAATAAACTCTGGACCATGGCCTATTTTGATGATCACCCAAATCTTGCCCAGAATTTATTAGACACAATATTCCATTTCCAAGAAGTCCTATTATTACATAAACCTCAATTAACATATAACATAAACTCTCATTATTAAAAGTCACAGCACTTGCATTAAAAACTATACTTCAATTTCTAAGTCCAATTCAAGTTAAAAACTTCACAAACCCCTCACTAAATATCATTAAGTGTTAGTCTCTCAGTCATGTCTGACTTTTTGCAACCCCAAGGACTGTAGCCCACCAGCCCCTCTGTCCATGCGACTCTCCAGGCAAGCATACTGGAGAGGGGTCGCCACTCCTTTCTCTAAGGGATATTCCCGACTAAGGGATCGAACCTAGGTCTCCCACATGGAGAGCAGATTCTTTACAGTCTGAGCCACCAGTGAAGTCCCCATAGTTGAAGGAAATATATAAAAAGTGATTATTAATGAGAAACACCAGGCAGATGATGCTGTTTCTCAATTCATAAAGGAATTCTCCAAAACAAAGGAAAAAAAGATTCAGAATTTTCAAATTTCTCAGACTAATACAAGGAACCTATACATATTTTCTTTGCACAATTCTGAAAACTGAAAGCCCCTCATTCACCTGTGACATGCCACCTTAAAAAGAGCTTTGTAAACTGATCTGTCATTTTGCCCAGATACTTCCTTAAAACACAAGTAAATAAATAATATGCTTTGCTGAAGCAAGATTCTGTTCAAATCAACAAGAAGACATCTGTGAGACAATATTGCTTCAAACACAAAGGAAATCAAGTATTGTGCTTGGTTTTCAGAGACTGAACAATAGATTAATAAAATTAGTCTCAACAGAGGATGTGGTTTATTTCCCCTAAACTAGGGTAAAAATTGTTTAAAAATAATAAATTTAGCATTTATCACATTTAAATCATGGTTGCATTTTCCTAAAGAATCATGATGAACTTAAGGGAAAAACAATTATTCTTTTGATGTAATTTCCTTATATTCACATTTATGGAAAATAATACATAAACTTTTAGTATAAAGAACTAAAAAACAGAACTTCCCTCAACATTTAGTGGTTAAGACTCCACGCTTTCAATGCAGGGAGACGGGTTTGACCCCTGGTTGAGGAACTATTAATAAGATCCTGAACGCCACACAGCACAGACAAAAAGCAAAAAGAAGTCAGAAAGGATTTCAAGAGCATTTTCTAAAAAAAGCGACCAAACAAAACTCAAACTAAGGTCAAGCAAGAATTATAAAATGTAACTTTTTAAATGTATGAATTGGCTTTGTTCACTTCTGCTTTTGTTTGGGGACTTTTTTTGGGGGGGGGACATAAAAAATGTTAAACTTGTGTGGCATGAAAACACTTTTTATTTAATAAACATACCAGATCATTTAAACTCTCCTAAACCAATGGCACCCCACTCCAGTACTCTTGCCTGAAAAACCCCATGGACGGAGGAGCCTGGTAGGCTGCAGTCCATGGGGTCGTTAAAAGTTGGACATGACTGAGCGACTTCACTTTCATTTTTCACTTTCATGCACTGGAGAAGGAAATGGCACCCCACTCGTGTTCTTATCTGGAAAATCCCAGTGACGGGGGAGCCTGGTGGGCTTCCATAGGGTTGCACAGAGTCGGACACAACTGAAGCGACTTAGCATGAATCTAGTTATGTGGTGAGCCTTGAGCTTGCCTGCCTGACTGCCTTCAACAGCAGAGCCAAGGAATATGAAGTTCTGGATGTGTATCATGGGAAATTCATTAACAAGTTATTAGTACTTGAATACTAACTCAGTGGCAAGAAAACAGACTAGCCATTTTTTAGGAATGAAAGTGAGAAAGTTGAAAGATCAAAGGCAAAACAGATGGCTATAATGCTATGACAAGGCAGCAGTGGTATGTGCATAAAACTACACAAAAGGCACAGGTGTTCTGAGGCTTGCATTTAAACCCTAAGTTAACAACTGCTGAAGTACACAGCAGTTTTCAAAAGAAATGACTCTGAGCTGCAATGACAGTATTATTCCAAGGCCAACTAAATTCCAACAAACAGCCAAAAGTATGCATATCCGTATTACAGAATCAGCCATGCCTTCTCTGAGTATATACTCAGAAATGATAATAGAATTAGAGTCTTAATTTTTTTTAATTGGATAGAAATGAAACTTTGAAAACCTCTCAAAATAATGTCCTGGAACAAATACATAGTTATTTAAATTATTTTTAAGGAACTAAAAACATTATGGCAAAATAAGGTAATGGGCCATGTATGGGCACGGAATCGTTATTTTAATCCTGAAAACTACCCTATGAGGATGCAAAATTTATTTTCGCCCATTTATAGGTGAGTTAACTGAGAATGAGAATGAACTGAACTGAACTGAAAATCTAGATATAGAATATTTCTATCACCCAGAGAAAAGCACTGGTATCTTGGAAAAGAAATTCCCACTTTTTTTGTCACAACAGATTAGTTTTGCTTTTTCTAAAATGTCACAAAAATAGAATCTTCTGGTATATACACCATGCATCTGGCTTCTTTGGTTCAGCATAATGTTGTCAGGACTCACCCATATTGTGACTTGGATCAGAAGTGCTACTCAGTTCAGTTCAGTCGCTCAGTCGTGTCCGACTCTTTGCAACCCCATGAATCGCAGCACGCCAGGCCTCCCTGTCCATCACCAACTCCCGGAGTTCACTCAAACTCACGTCCATCGAGTCGGCGATGCCATCCAGCCAACTCATCGTCTGTCATCCCCATCTCCTCCTGCCCCCAATCCCTCCCAGCATCAGAGTCTTTTCCAATGAGTCAACTCTTTGCATCAGGTGGCCAAAGTATTAGAGTTTCAGCTTTAGCATCAATCCTTCCAAAGAACATCCTGGACTGATCTCCTTTAGAATGGACTGGGTGGATCTCCTTCCAGTCCAAGGGACTCTCAAGAGTCTTCTCCAACACCACAGTTCAAAACCATCAATTCTTCGGTGCTCAGCTTTCTTCACAGTCCAACTCTCACATCCATACATGACCACTGGAAAAACCAAAGCCTTGACTAGACAGACCTTTGTTGGCAAAGTAATGTCTCTGCTTTTGAATATGCTATCTAGGTTGGTCATAACTTTCCTTCCAAGGAGTAAGTGTCTTTTAATTTCATGGCTGTAGTCACCATCTGCAGTGATTTTGGAGCCCCAAAAAATAATGTCTGACACTGTTTCCCCATCCATTTCCCATGAAGGGATGGGACCAGATACCATGATCTTCACTGTCTGAATGTTGAGCTTTAAGCCAACTTTTTCACTCTCCTCTTTCACTTTCATCGAGAGGCTTTTTAGTTCCTCTTCACTTTCTGCCATAAGGGTGGTATCATCTGCATATCTGAGGTTATTGATATTTCTCCCAGCAATCTTGATTCCAGCTTGTGCTTCCTCCAGCCCAGCGTTTCTCATGATGTACTCTGCATAGAAGTTAAATAAGCAGAGTGACAATATACAGCCTTGACATACTCCTTGTCCTATTTGGAACCAGTTTGTTGTTCCATGTCCAGTTCTAACTGTTGCTTCCTGACCTGCATACAGGTTTCTCAAGAGGCAGGTCAGATGGTCTGGTATTCCCATCTCTTTCAGAATTTTCCACAGTTTATTGTGATCCACACAGTCAAAGGCTTGTAGTATTCCATGCCATGGATATGACAAAATTTAACCATTTACCTGGTGGTGGATATGACCAGTTCAGGGCTATTACAAAGAAAAAATGCTACAAGCATGCATGAACAAGTCTTTGAATAGCCACAAATTTTCTTTCCTCTTAGGTAAATACCAGAGTGGAACTGCTGGATGGCACGTAAGTGTACGTTTAACTAGAGTGACAAACCACAACAGAATGGTCATATCACTAATATTCCCAGCAGTAATTACGAGGGCGCCAGTCATTCCACCCTGATACTTTATTATCAGCCTTTTTGGCTTTCTTTTTAATTGGGGGGGGGGTTGTTTTGGCTGCATGGTCTGTGGGATCTTAGTTCCCCAACCAGGTATTGAACCTGGGCCCACCGCAGTGAGAGCACAGAACCTTAACCACTGGACCTCCAGGAAACTCCTTTCAACCTTTTAAAATTTTAGCTATTTTATGCCACATTTCCCTGATAACTAGTGATTTCAAGCATCTTTTCAGGTGCTTATTAGCCATTCTTTATCTCTTCATTAAAGTGTCTAGTCAAATATTTTGCTCATACTTGTCTTATTGTGTTCGTTTATATCATTCTGGATTCAAATCCTGTCAACATAAGCACTGTAATTTTTTGTTCCAGTATGTCCTGCTTTTTCAAGTTTTTGTTTTAGCCACACCACAGTACATGGGATTTTTAGTTCCCCAACCAGTGACAGAACTTGCGCCCCTGCAGCAGAGGCAAGGGAAACCATAACCATTGGACTGCCAAGGAATTTCCCCGTCACTTCTGCACTTTTTGTTTTTTAAAGGTAAGAGGTGAATTTATTCAGAGAGAAACACACTCCACAGACAAGAGGGCCATCACAGCGTGTGAGTGCAGCAGACTTCTTCCCTCTTAAAACTGTGACTTTGGGGTACTAGAAGTTTTCAGTTTTGATGAAGTTCAATATCTCAATTTTTTTCTTCCATGATTTGTGTTCTTTGTGCTCCAAAGTAACAAAACACTTTATTCTAGAAAGTTTACAGCTTTTTACATGGAGGTCTATGATCTATTTCTAATTAATTTTGTCTATGGTGTGAGGTAAGTGTTGAGGATCACTTTTTCCCATCTGGATACTCAACTGTTTTACCACTGGTTGTTGGAAGGAGTAGACTCTGCCTATTAACACCTTGGCTGAAATTAATTTTGAAAAAAAAAACAAAACAAATTGACCATATGTGGGTATGTTTATTTCTTGACTTTATATTCCAGGGATCAGCAAACTTCTGCACAGGGCCAGATGATAAATATTCTGGGCTTTGCAAGCCATAAAACTTTAGCTATACCTACTCAACTCTGCTAGTGCAGCAAGACACCAGCTACAGAGAAAGCACAAACAAATAATCATGGCTGTGTTCTAATAAAACTTCACTAACAGACCTTAAAATCTGAATTTCATCTAATTTTCATACGTTATAAAATATTACTCTTTGGATTTTTTTTCCTCAACCATTTTAAAATGTAAAAAACATTCTTAGATTGCAAACCATGCAAAAGCAGGCAGGAAAGATTTGGTCCATGGGCCCTAGTTTGCCAACTCTGCTCTATTCTGTTCCACTGATCTACAGTCAGCCTTCATTATCTGGGGGTTACATACACGTCCTTGGATTCAACCAACCATGTGCAGAAAATTTAAAAAAAAAAAAAAAACCACTCCAGAAAGTCCCAAAAAAGCAAAACTTGAATTTACCACACGCCCTAGCAACTATTTATATAGCATTTACATTGTATTAGGGATTATAAGTAATCTAGAGATGATTTAAAGTATGACAGAATGTTCATAAATTATATGCAAATATAAGAAGGACTTGAGCATCACCGGATTATGGTATCTGCAGGGGCTGGGAGTGGGGTTCTAGAACTCATTCCCCATGGATACCTAGGAATGATCATATATTATTCCCCATGCCAATAGTTCACTGTTAGGTTTACAGTAAATTTTGAAGTCAGGTGGTGTGAGCTCTCCAAATTTATTCATCCTTTTCAAAATTGTTTTCACTACTCTAGGTCCTTTGCATCTCCATTTAAATGTTAATTTTATTTTACTATTTCACACAAAAAAAAGCCTGCTAGGGTTTTGATTGAGATTTCATCACATCTTCCTGTTAACTTTAGGAAAATTGCTATCTTAATAATATCAACTGTTCTTTAGCTTGAGCAATATTTTTTCACTATCAGTATACAGATTATGCACATATTTTCTTACATTTAAGCCTGAGTATATGTTTTTATGCTTTTTAAATTTTCTGGCTGTTCTTTACTATTAAACAGAAATACTGTTGATTTTCTTGTATAAAATTAATACTGTAAATTTTTGATCTTGTAACCTGTGATCTTGCTCAAATCCTCTATTTCAGTAGCTTTTGATTTGTGATTTCTTATAATTTTCTACACACATGATCACATGATTTGCAAATAAAGTTTTATTTCTTCTTTTCCAATATTTCCCCCTATTTATTTCTTCTTGTTCCTGAACTTGCTAGAACTCAAGCACAATGTCAAACAGAAGTGAAAATGGTGAGCATCACTGTCTTGTTCTTCATCTTAAAAAATATTCAATCTCTCACCACAACACATGTTAGCTGCAGGTTGTTTAGAGATGTCCTTTATTAGGCTAAGTTCTCTTGCATTCCTAGTTGGATGAGTCTGTATCGTGAATAGTTGCTGACTTTCATCAAATGCTTTTTCTGTGTTTAATAAGGTGCTCATATGGTTTTTCACCTTTATAAATATGGCTAATGCTTTCCTAAGATAAACTCCATTTAATCATGTGTATTGTATGATTTAAATATTGCTGAATTTAAATTGCTAATATTTTGTTAAGAGTGTTTCTATCTGTGATGATGAAGGATACTGATCTCAAGTTTTAAGCTTTTTGACTGGTTTTGTTACAAGACAACACTGGCCTCATAAAATGAATTGGGAAGTGTTCTTTTCCTCTGTTTTCTGAGATACTGTCAGTATTTCCTCCTCAAATGTTGGTAGAAATTATTAGTGAACTCGTTTGCAATTTGACTTTTCTTTCTGGCAAAGTTTCTAAAATAAACTCAACTTCTTTAACAGGGTTATTGAGATTTTTGTAATTGTCTTTAAGTCAGTTTTGGTCATTTGTGCCTTCTTATAAATTTGTACCTAAGTCAGTCAACTCTTCCTTAAAGAGCCAGATAGTAAACATTTTAAGCTTGCAGGGCATATATATATATAGTCTGTCACAACTACTCATGGACATGGCCATGTTCGAATAGAAGTACAGGCAATGAACCTACAGGTCACAGTTTGCCAACCAATGATCTAAGTGACCAAATCTAGAAACAGTCATTCATAAGGTTCCCTTATAATTCTTTTGGTATCAGTAGAATTCCCTCTCTTAGTCCTGATATTGCCAGTAATAATGTGTTCACCATCTCTCTTTTGTTGGTCTAGCTAGAAATTTATAATGTTATAGATCTTTTCCCAGAATTACTTTTTATTTCATTGATTTCACTGAGATTTTTTTTTCAGTTGTTTATCCATTTTCAATTTTATCACCTTTTGCTCCTATTTTTCCCATTTCCTTCTCTGTATTTTGATATTTAATGTGCTCTTCTTTTTCCAGTTTCTTATGGTAGAAACCTAAAGCATTAATTTTGGATCTGTTTTTCCTCATGTAAGCATTTAAAAATATACAATCTCCTCCAAGCACTACTTCAGCTGCACCCACATATTTCAGTGTTTCATTTTTACCTTAATTGAGTTGAAAATACTTCTCTAGTATTCTTTGTGACTTCTCCTTTGACTCATGCATTATTTAGAAATGTGTCATTAAACTTCCAAATATTTATAGAATTTACCAGATATTTTTATGATACTTCTAACTTTTTCCCTTTGTGGTCAGATGACAGAGTTTGTATCATTTCAAGTCTCTTAAATTTACTGAAAATTGTCTAACAGCACAGCATATCCTGTCTTGCTGAACACTGCATGTGCACTTGGAAAAAATGTACCTTCTGCTGTTATTGAAGGAGGGTTTCATAACCCTGGATGACAGTGTTAATGAATTCTATCAATGTCTTAGCTTGAGTTGTCCTAATAACTTACCATTGACTGGGAGGCTTGATCAGGAATTAAATTCTTCACAGTTGTGGAAAGCCAGATGTCCAAGATTAAGGTGCCAACATGGCCAGTTTGTGATGAAAGAGCTCTCTTTCTGGCTTGTAGACAGCCAATTTCTTATGTCCTCACTTAGGGGGAGGGGCAAAGTGCAGAAAGCCAGCTGTCTGCTGCTATCTGTTCTTATAAGGACACTAATTCCACGCTGAGGGCCCCATCATGATCTATCTAGGCTTAATTGCCCTCCAAAGATTCTATCCCCAAATACCATCACTTGGTGGGGTATGAATTTTGAGGGTACATAATTCAGTCCATAGCAGCAGCAGTATGTATTTCTATTTACTTATTCTAAAGCCTGTTAGTAGATGCATGTATATTTAGAACTGTTAAGTCTTCTTGATGATTTTACCCTTTTATCACTGATAATTTTATACCGTGTCATATTCCTTGCTCTGAAGTCTACTTTATCTGATATAGCCTCTCCAGCTTTTTTGTAATTAATGATTGCACAGAATATCACTTCCCATCCTTTTAACCAACCTATGCCTTTATATTTAAGGTTGGTTTCTTTAGATAAAGGTGAACTTACTTACAAAACAGAAACAGACTCACAGACTTAGAGAATGAGTTTATAGTTACAGGGTGGGGATGAAGGATGGAGGGAAGGGATAGTTAGGGAGTTTTGGCTGGACATGTATACACTGCTGTATTTAAAATGGATAACCAACAAGGACCTACTGTATAGCACAGGGAACTCTGCTCAATGTCATGTGGCAGCCTAGATGGGAGGGGCGTTTGGGGGAGAATGGATACATGTATATGTATGGCTGAGCCCCTTCACTGTTCACCTGAAACTCTTACAATATTGTTAATTGGTTATACCCAATAAAATTTTTTTAATTTTTAAAATATTTTTAAATAAAGTAGATTTCTTTATACATCATATAGTTGTATCTCCTGCTGTTTTATACAATCTGACACTCTAACTTTTAACCAGTGTTTTAGACCATTTACATTTATCAATATAATTGGGTTTAGATCTATCACATAGTTCTTTGTTTTCTATTTATGAGTTCAATACTCCTTTTTTCTACCTTTTTTCTGCCTTCTTCTAGATTACAGTTTTTTATGATCCCATTTTATATCCACTATTGTATTCTTAACTATTCTTTTTTTGCCCTGCATCAATACACATCTTTAACTCGCCACAACTTCTCTTCATATCATATCAGTTCATATACAATATAAAAAATATATCCAAGTTTTCTAGATTTTATAGTGAGAGGGTAAATCTAGTCCCAGTTATTTCCTCACAGCCAGAACATAAACCCCCAAAATATTAATAATTTTATTTTTATCCTATACTTGGGGAAACAGATGTTGAGAAACCCTCTTCATATTGCACTTCAAAGAAAAAAGCTATATTTCGATGTCGTAAAATGAAGAGTGTTGCATCTCTTCATTTAGTTTTATTTATTCATTTATTTAGCAATTAGTTTTATTTAAAGGGTTACAATGTACAGTAGTTCCTATTCTTTCTTTTTCTTTCAGTTACTAGTTCTTCTTAATTTTAAATAAGACTGCCTAAGACAAGAGTGTCTGACCCAAATAATTCTTCCTTTACCGTTATCTCCCTGGCTCTCTGATTTCTGGCTTCACTGAATTCCAGTTCATTCTCCCTCATTTTTGCTTTGGTAACCTATTCAAATTCTCTTTTCTGGCTTATGAGAGTTTAATGTTTCTTTATTATGGGTTTAAACTTATTTCCCAAAATGAAAAGCATCCCTAATTTAATTAATATAATGCTATATAAAAATATGAGGAAGTATTGAAAGTTTTGTCTTGCAGTCTTTCAGTTCTACATCTATTCTATGAAGTGATATCTTCATAAAAATCATTTTTAAAAGAAGTATCATTTTGAAAAGTTCTGACATACATTTCATGAATAAAGCATATGATAAAAGAGAAAGAATATATTCAACAAAACAAGAAATATAATACATAAAAGGTAAAATCAGATATAGAATGAATTCCTGCTTTTTACCACTTCATATTTATTTGAGATGGCTGGATGGCATCATCGACTCGATGGACACGAGTTTGAGCAAGCTCTGGGAGTTGATGATAGACAGAGAAGCCTGGTGCTGTAGTCCATGGGGTTGCAAAGAGTCGGACATGACTGAGTGACTGAACTGAACTGATTTATTTCACTTATCCAAGAGGCTTTAGAATTATGTACTTAGCTAAATTTTTCTGATTAGGTTGAACTATACAAAACTGTAATATTTACAGGCCAAAGCAAGGTCAAAACTGGCAATTTTATATAATTTAACCTCTCACTAATCAATAAACACAAGCCTTGGAGTATTAACCAAAGAGAACTTAAGTCTGTATGCTGCTTTATCAGTACACAAGCGCCATCTAGTGGCAGAAAGCAAAATTGTAGCTCTGTACTTAATACTGCTACAAACATTCAATTTCTCAACTGTTCTACTTCCCAACATACTTTTGAGAAAAGCATTACAAACGGGTAAAGAACACTTAGATTAATAGTTTAAACAGGCTCAAAATACCTAGTAGGCCAACATCATAATAATCAGCAGCTAGTCATCAGCCTATAAACATAAACTTTGAAATGTAATTAAAAAGCTAGTAAAGTAATGCTCAAAATTCTCCAAGCCAGGCTTCAGCAATACACGAACTGCGAACTTCCAGATGTTCAAGCTAGTTTTAGAAAAGGCAGAAGGACCAGAGATCAAATTGCCAAGATCCGCTGGATCATCAAAAAAGCAAGAGAATTCCAGAAAAGCATCTATTTCTGCTTTATTGACTATGCCAAAGCCTTTAACTGTGTGGATCATGATAAACTGTGGAAAATTCTGAAAGAGATGGGAATACAGACCACCTGACCTGCCGCCTGAGAAACCTCTATGCAGGTCAGGAAGCAACAGTTAGAACTGGACATGGAACAACAAACTGGTTCCAAATAGGACAAGGAGTATGTCAAGGCTGTATATTGTCACTCTGCTTATTTAACTTCTATGCAGAGTACATCATGAGAAACACTGGGCTGGAAGAAGCACAAACTGGAATCAAGATTGCTGGGAGAAATATCAATAACCTCAGATATGCAGATGACACCACCCTAATGGCAGAAAGTGAAGAGGAACGAAAAAGCCTCTCGATGAAAGTGAAACAGGAGAGTGAAAAAGTTGGCTTAAAGTTCAACATTCAGAAAATGAAGATCATGGCATTTGGTCCCATCACTTCATGGCAAATAGATGGGGAAACAGTGGAAACAGTGTCAGACTTTATTTATCTGGGCTCCAAAATCACTGCAGATGGCGACTACAGCCATGAAATTAAAAGACGCTTACTCCCTGGAAGGAAAGTTATGACCAACCTAGATAGCATATTGAAATACAGAGATATTACCTTGCCAACAAAGGTCCGTCTTGTCAAGGCTTTGGTTTTTCCAGTGGTCATGTATGGTTGTGAGAGTTGGACTGTGAAGAAAGCTGAGCGCCAAAGAATTGATGCTTTTGAACTGTGGTGTTGGAGAAGACTCTTGAGAGTCCTTTGGACTGCAAGGAGATCCAACCAGTCCATCCTAAAGGAGATCAGTCCTGGGTGTTCATTGGAAGGACTGATGCTGAAACTGAAACTCCAGTACTTTGGCCACCTGATGCAAAGAGTTGACTCACTGGAAAAGACTTTGATGTTGGGAGGGATTGGGGGCAGGAGGAGAAGCGGACAACAGAGGATGAGATGGTTGGATGGCATCACCGACTCAATGGACGTGAGTTTGAGCAAACTCCGGGAGTTGGTGATGGACAGGGAGGCCTGGCATGCTGCAGTTCATGGGGTCGCAAAGAGTCGGACACGACTGAGCAACTGAACTGAACTGTAAAATCTAGTTATTTCCAGTTTTACTGATAATTAACACAATGAAATTAAATCAGCTCAGATGCTTCAGAAAATCTGTTTCACCTATCAAATTTCTACTAACAGCCATAGATGTCCACAAAGTTCTAAGTCTCACAGATTTATCTCCCAGGGAAAATGGGAGACCATGAAGCCTCAAGCAGTACCTGGATCTGCCTATAGGGACACGTTTAACTGGCTGTGACTCATACTACACATGCTAAGAGAAAGCAACTATTCTAACCTAGCTACTGGTGACTGGATCAGGACCTGGACACATCGGCCAAAAGCATCCAAATACTGTCTTGACACCAATCACACCAAGCACACCTGACGGCAAGGGGAGCTTGGCACAGGAGCATGCCATGCAATCGTTCTAAATGGAACGGCAGCAATCCAGTATAACCAAACCCTTTGAGGAAAGGCGTCTACATACTAGATGAACGAGTAATAGACGTGTCACTCAAACTTAGGCTGTATCCTAAACAATGCCATTTTATCCAAGATAATATTACACATCCCTATTATGGAAGCCCTAGACCCTAAAACTCCTCTTTCCTTATGTACTCCCAACAAACCCTCAATGCCAAAGATAAATCTTCAAATGCCCTTCACTGAGGCTTTAAAGAGTGATAAAATGGACTCTTTATAAGGATCTCATATTCAGTTGAAACTGAACATAGTCAAAACCGAATTCCTCATCTCTCCAAAGGTCTACTCCAACTCCTCTCATTGTGAACACTATTACAACATATGTGAAAGTCACCCTTCATGGCCTCTATCATTCAATCCCCACATCTGCCTCCTAAATATCTAGACACTGTTCCCTCTTCTCCATCTTCACTTTCAGGTTCTCATCACATTAAGCATGAATCACAGCATCCTTGTAATGCATCTTCTCCCTTAAATTTTAAGCCTATCCAAATTATTTCCCATATAGTGCAAAAGCAGTATTTCCAAGACAGATATACAATTATTTTATCTCTCAACTTAAAATCCTTTCAAGGCTCCCAATCAACTCCAGGATAACCTCTAAACCTCTTGGCATGCCACCTGAGGACATCCAGATTAGCGACCTGCCTGAACTTCAGCCTCTTAATTCCATTCAAACCAAACTGCTTGCAAGTCCATGAATAAACTAAACTTCTCAAGATTCCTTGCCCTTGTTCCCAAAATCTAGATTGCTTTCTTTAATCTTCTTCAGCTGGCTGATGCCTTACTAACTTCGAAGATGCAGTTCAAGTGTCAATTCCTTCTGGCAGGCTTCTTTAATTCCCCAATCTGAGTGAGGTGCTCATTCTCAATGTTTCCATAGCGGTCTATGGAGACATCTATCACTCTGTTAGTTCCTTTTCTCTGTCTTCCTCCTCTAGCCGACTAGAGTCTACCATATTGTCTTTCAACAAATTATTTACTCTAACACAACGTGTGGCAAAGAGGAGTCATCAGACAAATGTTTGCTGAATGAGTGCAATCTCGCAAAAGAGGAGAGTAAGGGAGGTCTAGGGCCTTGCCCAAGATCGTATGATCGAAGGCATCAGATCAAGGACTTGAACCAAATACTCTGACTATAATGGAAATAATTTTCCCTCTGAATCTTTGCCTTCAGGGAGCAACTCTATAAAATAACTGTGCTCTGAAGAGCAGTTTGATGGGACTAAACCCTGTTTCTCTAGGTTGACAAGTTCTGGGATGAACAGATTACCTGGAACTTTTCTAAGAGTTATCCACAAACAAAAAAAAATGTGCTCCTCCTCTAGTACAAGCCTAAAGGCTACGTGGCCTGTGAGGTGTAGCAAATGGAAGACAGTGTTTCTGAAAATCAAGTCAAGCAGAGGAAAGATGAGACAAGAGCTAGAAAGACAGAAACGGAAAATGAGGAACAGCAACGTGAAAGCCCTACAGTTTACCATGCCTGAAGATTTCCCCAAGAGACTTCCAGCTACACATAGAGAAATTCCCATGTTCAGCCTATACAGTTTGAGTTGTGGCCCTTTGACTATCTCCATCAGTAGACCAGGCGGCTTTCTGGCCATTAGTCCTGCAATAAGGCTTTTTTAATCTGTGAATACAAAAAAACTAATCAACTATTTGCAGGAGGCCTGATTTCAGCCATTCTATTCCTTGAGATAATGTCTGTAAGTCTTTATTACAAAAATATAAACAAAAGCATAAAATGTTCAGCAATCTTACATCTTGTACTGTCATATAAACTTCTGTGTACATTCAACTTCATATCTGTCAGTTAACACTACCCCAAATGAGAAAGAAAAAGATGTTCCAGATGTATTCATTTTCAAACATCTTGGGTACATTAGACGGAGACCCAGGTATTTCAGAATTCGAGCTGTATACAGAGTTTGCTCATGGATAAATCCTTTTACCCCAATCAACATAAAATGAGGCAGGCTGGGGGAGGGAGACTTTTTTATGAGCTCCTGTTTAGGCCTTTGAATAAGTTCAAGTGAGAAACCTCACCAGAAAAGAATTTTTTTTCAAAAAAAAGGCATGAGTAATATCTAATTATTAAATACTATTATTTTAAACAGAAAATGAAGAGACCTTTTCAAAACTCCCTCTAAATGACACCTGCCTCTTCGACTTCTTAACCTTTCAGAACCTTTAGTAAAAAGCTACGAATTCATCTGGAGTCTGACAAAGAGAAGAGCGTCTCCTCTGACCTTTGGTTCCAAATTCCCTGTCACACACGCAGGTGTCGTCACCTGCAAATTAAGATCATATATGAAACCCTAACGTTAACAGCCTAATGAGTAATGAGTAGGTTTGCCCTTCTGTGAGCAGAGAGGGTTTAGGTTGAAACATGGTTTGGTTGTTTACCAGTACTTCCTTATTTTCTTTTTACCCTTTTTATGATCTGCAGAAAATTCTAAAGACTCTTCAAAAATCTGAAGGAAGAGTCCACTTGATCCATTAAATGGGAACTGCCTAAGGCATAACTGTTTGGAGAAGTCATTAAAAAATTCTCACAGCCTCATGACAACCATGGAATCAGACCTTGAAACCAGAAATTGCCAAGAAAGGAAAAATGACAATGTTCTTAAGGTGGCACTAGTGGTAAAGAACCAGCCTGCCAAGGCAGGAGACATAAGAGACGCAGGTTCGATCCCTGGGGTCGGGAAGATCCCCTGCAGAAGGGCACGGCAACCCACTCCAGTATTCTTGCCTGGAAAAATCCCATGGACAGAGGAGCCTGGAAGGCTACAGTCCAAAGGATCGCAGTCGGACATGACTGAAGCGACTCAGCACAAATGCAGGCACTCTCTTAACAGAAAATCTATAACTGGAAAAAATCAAGCCAAACCACCTGTCCACAATGCAGAAGGCCTGGGTTCGATTCCTGGGTTAGGAAGATCCCTTGGAGAAGAAAATGGCAACCCACTACAATATTCTTGCCTGGAGAACTCCATGGAGAGGGGAGCCTGGTGGGCCACGGTCCATGGGGTCATAAGAGTCAGAAACAGCTTAGCAACTAAACCACCTGACTCCTGTCACATGCTCAGAGCCCCACTCCTCTCCTCCAGGCCCAGGCCGGTCCAGCCACACTGGGCTCCTGGGGGCGGCATCGAGGCACCCGGCTCTGTACTGCTGTCTCTTCTGCCTCAAAGCTCTCCCCTCTACCACAGCATTCGCACTGCTTATTCCCTCTGCTCCGGGGCCTTGATCAAAACAGCCACCTCACCTAAGACAGAAACTACTGGCTGGTTTTTCCATTGCTTTAGCATTAGACTGCTTTCATTTAAAAGTAGTAAGTTCACTAATCAAACACTTTACTTCAAATAAAGGACTACAGATAGCAAAATACATTAAGCTTTAAATATAATATTCTCTTGATTATTCAGTATAGTACTTTAAAAGAAAAGTATAAGTATAAAATTGACAAGGTGTTCCTATCTCAGGTGATCAAACCTATCTGTTGTGCACAAGTAGGCAAGTGGTTGTATTTATATTCGGTAACCTCAGACTGATGAGAAAGGCAAGGGTATGTAACAGAAAAAAGGGAAGCAAAGCAACCAAAAGAGAAACGGTACGTCTCTCCTGCTTCCCATGCAGCGGGGACGCCAAGTTGAGGGCTGGTATGCTCCAGTTAGACAGAAGAGGATGAGAATGGAGCAACATCCAAAGGAGACAAGGAGAGCTAAGAGCTTAGTCCAAAAGGGCAAGAGGAAGATGGTCAATACTCTCGGACAGCATTACCTGAGGGGAAAAGATGGACTACAAGTCACCAACTGCAGGTTTCAGCAGGCAGACAAGAGAGGAATCAGCTACTTGGTGGACAAGAGACTTCACACCACAAAGACCACATGAGCCAGCACTAAGAGGGGGATGGGGAGAGAGGCACCCTCCCTTCTCACCAGGACAATAAAGTAAATCCCCACCCCAGGTACACTGGAGAGGAAAGAGAAAGGGGCAGAAGTTTTTCTTAGAGAACTTGAACAACAAAATTTAAATGGGCCATTTCAATTTGAGTAGGTCTGAATCTTGAATGGTAATTTTTCCACTACCAAGCAAGACACCAGAAAGTATTAGATTATCTATTGATAATAACTTCGCCTATCTGAATGGTAATAATTTGTCAGCAAACATACAAAATGCTTTTAAAAGCAACAACATCCCAACACTAAAAGGAATGATAATTATGTGACTGGAGAGAGGTTAGAAGCTAACACTACAATGGCACCCATACTGCTATATAAATGCATCAAAGCAGTGTTCTCTATACCTTAAGCTTACACAGCATTGTACGTCAATTATGCCTCAATTAAAAAAATTTTTAAGCATCAACAAATATCTGATCAAACATGAGAAAGAATTCCTTAGGCATAGAAGCAGTGGGAGAAATCACACCAAAAATTTTATAGATTATGCTGTATAACATTTAAAACTGGAGTATATTAAAAAACAAAACTAAAAAGGCCAATTTTTAAAAAACAGGAAAATCAAACAAATATTCTTAATGCTAATATCCTCAACACACAAACATCTGAAGACAGATTAAGCAATGCAATCAAAATTAGCTGATTAAAATGGACAAGTAACTAATAAATATTTATTTAAAAAACTGTTGAGCCTAACAGGTTATCAATAAAACCAAAAAATTTAAACATACCACTTTTTAACTATCAAGACTGTGTTTTAAGCTCAATGCTGTCAGAATACTATGAAATATGCTATAAGAAATTGGTATAAACTTTAATGTAATTGGGTAATATATTATTCTTTTTAACCCAATACTCCCCTTACTGTAATCTATCTTAAAGAAATAATCAATAATGTAAACCAAAACTTGCATATAAAGATTTTTTTACTGAAACATCATTTATAATTGTCAAAAAAGAGGGAGGAACAATCTAGATGATCAAAAACAGGTGTTTTTTAATATACTTATCAAGTATTCCTTGTTTACACTTAACTAAATATTTGTAAAGTATACCTCAGCCATATGAATATAGCCATCAAAAATGTTTTTCAAAGGTCAAAGATATGAAAAATGATACCTCTATTAAGTGAAAAGAAGGTGTAATACTCCATGTTCAAAATGAAAAATGATATATTCATACAAAGAACATTATTCAGCAATTTAAAAAATGGTAGAACCTAGGTAAAAGTAACATGGATGAATCCCAAAAATCAAAAAATAAAAACAAACAAAACAAGAAAACCATTATATGAAGTGAAAAAAGCCAGACACAAAGAATAAATGCTGTAGGAGTCTATCTATGGAAGTTCAAGGACAGGCAAAACTAATCTATGGAGATGGAAGAGTGGTTATTACTTCTGGGAGGAGGAGTACCAAGTGTAAATAGGTGTGAGGAAACTCTCAGGGGGATGGAAATGTTCGGAGCTTGATAAGTGATGATCACATGAGGACACACAGATATGAAAGGTCATCAAATAAACTATAAATACATAGGTCCATAAATAATAAAGTCACCAAGATGTACATTTAAGACTCGTGCATTTTACTGTTCCTATATTATACTTCCATAAACTAAGACAGAATTGCATATAAAGGATAAATTATATTTGGTTAAATATATTTACATGAAAAGAAGAATGTAAAGCACATCAAAATATTAAAGGTGCTTAATTCTAGGTTTGCAAATTATTTGTATTTTTAACTTTCTGCATTTTCCACATTCTCTACAATGAGCCATATGATTTTTATAAATGATCAGGAAAAAATTAAAACCCTGAGATTTTTTTTTACAGAGTTCTGCCACATGTGCAAAAGAAAATTCTGTTACACTTAAAACTATTCCAAAATTATTCAATGTGCATAAACACTTAGTAAATCCTCCTAACAACTTTCCAGTAAGTTATAAACAGTCATGTTTATAATGTATTCAGACAAATTAAGAAAAGTACTAATTAAGCTAAAAGCATCTGCTTGCTGAAAAAATGAGCGAGACAACTGAGAATTCCACACCACACTGTGAAACAACTTTAAAACGTGGTCCTGCCTGCAGCAAACGTAGGGCTTTCACGAGCGCCTGTAAAAGTTATTTTTTTTAATGTATTACTTAATTCTTTATAAGCCTGATATATCTATATTCCATGAAAAATACCCCAAGTCAACTTTCTTTACAACAAAAATACCTTTTGAGTTTCAAAAACTTTGATAATATGCATAAAATAATAAATAAGAACAAAACCAAAGAAGACATACAAACCTCTGATTGTACATGCCCCGAAAGTTGTAATTAGCTCTATAATTGGGGAAAGGCTTTGGGTCTAATGGCCTGTAGATGGCAGGCTCTCCCCTTTTCATAGCAAGCCCATTCAGTTCCACAGTTGGAGTGATACTACCTGTTTAAAAGAAATATTAAAGGCACAGAAGTGAAATATTTCCATAATAAATCATCCAGTCTATATTTATTTTACATATAACTAGCACAGAAGGGTGGATGGCCCCTTGTTTGATTTGTCTAAGGAGGCGCATAAACAAGCTGCATAAACAGGAAAGTCATTTCTAATGAAATCTCTTCAGGGTTTTTGCAACATTTTCTGTATAGTAATGATCAAAAATTGAACTTTACAGTTACACTATTTCAAAAGAAGAGAAACAAAACATTCATAAGTCACTTAGTTTGTACATCATAAAACCAGTGAACTTGACAGTTACTTCCTCCAGAAAGCTTATGATTTTTAATCATTAAAAGCATTATCATCTGTGAATATTTTTATTTATATTTTGATCATCAAGCAACTAAAATTAGCAAAAAATACAGGGTCATCAGTAATTCTTGCACTTATCTAGTGAAAATAAATTTTTCTACAACAATAGGAAAATAGTAAATAAAACAATGCTTTGTGAATAATCTTTAAAGATACTGAAGCATTTATGGATGAAGTGACATATCTGAGATTTATTTCAAAATAATTCAGAGGACAGAGAGATGAGAAGTAAGATGGGATGTGTAGGTAACTGTTGAACCTGACGATAAGTACAGAGATGTTCATTGTCTTATTCTTTCCACTTTTATAAGTTTGAAAAATCCCATAATAATTCACAAATAATGTACAACTATTATGTCAACTATAAGTAGCAAAAAAGGTTATTTAGTTAAAAATATATACATATATGTTCCACATGTTGTTGTTCAGTCACTAAGTCACGTCCAACTCTTTGCAACCCCCTGGGCTGCAGCACACATTATAACAAATCACAAAAATGAACCTAAAGCCTTAACAGAAAGTAAAATGTATTTCCAGTCTAATTCTGCATTATTTCATTTGAATTATGCCTTCTGCAGGCTTCCCCTATAGCTCAGCTGGTAAAGAATTTGCCTGCAATGTGGGAGACCTCGTTTTGGAAGATCCCCTGGAGAAGGGCATAGCAACCCATTCCAGTATTCTTGCCTGGAAAATCCCCATGGACAGGATCCTGGCGGGCTACAGTCCATGGGGCTGCACAGAGTTGGACACAACTGAGCAACCTAAGCATAGCACAGCATGCCTTCTGCATCATACATTTAAGACTCCATTCATCACTAACAAAAATGGGTCCACTTATTGCAGAAGAGAAACTGGGGCACAGTATCAGCCAAGGGGTGGTAGAACCTGACACAAATGCACAACTGGCAGCCAGGCCAAAAGCAAGCCATCAAGAGTCATAAGCTGCTAGTTTTATGTCTCATTTCTAAAGAATTCACATGAAACCACGGAAGAGTATAATAAGAACATGAACTAAGAAAAAAGAATAAAGGAGGTGGGAGGACAAAGGAGGAGGCAGAAAAAGGATAAGAAAAAGTTAACATATTAAATAAATCCAATTAGTCCAAACCCAAATTTAATGCACACACTCAGAGTAGAGGAAGAGTACGTCAAGCACAAAGGGATTCTCTTCTCCTTGTTTTTTACAGTATTTTACCAGGGTATAAGTAAAATGCACAAACCTTGAACATACAGCTCCATGAAATATCATCTATGTAAATATACATATAACCACCACTCAGATTAAGATCTGAACATTTCCATCACCCAGAAAGAAATACCCAGTCAAAACCCACCTCCCCACCTTACCTGTTCTGACTCCTGCCATCATAGATTAGTTTTGCCTGTTCTTCAAATCTGAATGTTTATTAGTTTGTCTTGTTTCTTTCCTTCAAAATAAGGCTTTGTTGAACATCACTATTTCAGACTTTGTCACTGAATAATATTCTGCTCAGTTTATCTAACCTGCTATTGACGGAATATTTGGGTTGTTTTCAGTTTGAGGCTATTAAGTATAAAACCACTTCGAACATTTTTCAAGAAGTCTCTTGGCAGACACGTACACTCTTTTTAGTTGGGTATACATCTAGTAGTGAAATGGCTACCTCACAAAGTAGGCGTATGTTTAACTTTATTAGAAACTGCCGAACAGTCTTCCAAAGATGTTTTAACCCCAAAGAGCCATGAACGCCTTTAGAAGTTTAGACTTTTCTTATTTCAGAAAGATTTAATAATTAACAGACTAATCACCTGTATAATTTATGTCATTATGAATTCTTTGCAACAATCATACAGACACAAACAGCATAAAGTTCAAAGGAGAAAAATAGACGGAAAAAAAAAGAAGCTTGAAAGACCTCATCCTTAAGTGTGACCATAAACAGAAAACTAATATTTTTGAAAACGACCAGTGAAATGATTTTAATCCACTGGCAGGATACAGCATGTCTGCCACCCACACCAAAATTATATTTTAAACTAAGTAAAAGTACTGTATTCATATTATTTAAATAAAGAAATAATCCCATGTGAATTCCTCACTTGAAAGTAAGGCTACAGTACATTATCTCCACAGAAATGCTAGAAACTGGTGCTGTGAAGTAGAGGAGAAAGGAAACACAAGCACAAACCATCCAGAAAAGGTCCCAACTCCTTTGGAGCAAGGGACTCCATCTGCTTCCTACAGAACAAGACTGACATCTCTACATGTGAACAACTTTTGATATTGGATTGGCCAAACATTTTGTTCAGGTTTTTCCATATGATGTTATGAGAAAACTCAAACTTTTTGGCCAGCCCAATACTTACACAGTAACGCTCTCACAGAAAACATTTAAAGAATAATCAAACTATGAGCTGCCTCTAGGAACTGTCAAGTAGTACCACTGTATTCAACATGTGTGGGTTAGACCGAAGTTGCATAAAGATGACCATTACATAGAAATCCTCATATATTTTACGGCTATAAAGTTGACATTGTAAACACATCATCAGCTTTTAGTGGTTTTTAGATACACCAAAGGAAATTTCTACATTTACCAATGACAAACATAAATACATAAAAGTACATAACAACAATTGCGGATTCCTATTATGAGACAGATTTAAAAGATGCCACAACTAGTTCTCAAAGAGCAACACGTTGCTAACATTTAAAGGAACAACTTCATAGGAAGTTAGGAAAGTCCCTGGAACATATAACACTAGCTACTCAATAAATATTTGCTAAAAGAATGAATTGATTAGTCAGTCAGTCAGGGCTCCTAAAAAAATGACTGTAACCAGGGAAAAGAAAATGTAAGATGACCTAGAGACAACTTCTACTGCCAGAAAGCAATGCCCAAAGAATGAGGAGGAACTATCTGAAGGACACAGGAGTCAACCTGAGGGGCCATACCACTAGCCAAGCCTGGGACAATTTGAGCATCAAAATAAATAATGATAATAATACTAAACAAATCATAGGGCTTCCCAGGTTGCTCAGTGGTAAATACCAGAATCTGCCCGCCATGCAGGAGACACAAGTTCAACCCCTGAGTTGGAAGATCCCCTGCCTGAGGAAATGGCAACCTGCATCAGTATTCTTGCATGGAAAACCCCATGGACAGAGGAGCTTGGCGGACTACAGTCCATAGAGTCACAAACAGTGTGACACAACTGGATGACTGAGCGTGTGAGCACACACACACACACACACACACACAAAAATCATAAGCCTGTAGGTAAAACAGGAATCCAAGAATCAACAGCGATATAAACAAACAAAAAAATGAGGGGGATGAGAAAGCTCTTGGGTAGAATTCCAACTAACTAATAAAGCAAAAAAGAATACGGAATTAAAAATCACCCTTTGGCATCCTTCAGAGTAGTCACTGATTCAGACAAGAATCATCAATGGATGCCAAAGCTGGAAGGTGAATGAAAGTTTGATAAGAATGTTTATATAGTTTCAAAGTATCTCCTCAGAAAATACTTATTAATTATAGTATTTAATAATAAAACATACTTATTAATTAACTTTACAAAACAGACGTGGCTGACACACTCTTCACCAACAAACCAACATCATTACTAATGGGACATTTCAACATCCTGGATCTCCCGACATGAAACAGTGAGATGACCCCAGGTCACTTCTGTGATGTTTGTGCTAAAAACGCATAAATCATGAGGAAACACCAGACAAATTCAAGTGAGGAGCATTCTACATGCAGTGTGTGGAAATGTCAAGGTCATAAAAAGAAGACTGAGGACCTGTTCCCGTTCCACTCACGTAAGTAGAATGGAGAGACACAGTAGGCCAGTGATCCTGATGAGATGCCGTCCCTACAAAGGACGCCACTGGGGTCATCACTGAAGAGTGAGCGAAGCCTATGGGCTGGTGGTTTGTGGGAGTAGAGTCTGGTGATACCAGATTGATGCCAGCATCCTGAGTGGACAGTCTCTGTGCACTTAGGGAATAAGGGGTAATGGGACACCGTGTCCATAACTTATTTGCAATTGGTTCAGCAATGGTAATCGTTTCTAGGTGATGGTTACCTGACAGCTCTATGTACTTTTGCTATAAAGTGTGTGTGTGTCTGTGTGTTTAAAAGAAATTATTGCTTTAAAAAAGTTAAAAAAAAAAAGAGGAAGAAGAAAGCAAATACTTCTTAGATACACTCCTCATTAACTGGCAGATTCCCCATGCTGTACTAAATCTAACTCCTCTCTTGGATGTGATTACTATCTAAGGCCCATCTACTTCCTGTGAAGTCAGGCCTGGATCTCCCCTCCTCTGCAGTGCAGAGAGGAATGGATTGAATGGATTGCCTTTTCAGTAAATACTGCTAAGTTAACTGAATGTCTATGTATTAAAAGGGAAAAAAAAATCTTGAACCCTACCTCAGCTCATACGTAAACCTCAATTCCTGACAAACTTAGATCTAAATTTAGAAGATGAAATAATAAAACTTCTAAAAATAATATGAGGTCATCTTCACAAGTTTGTGGGAGACAAAGATGTCTTAAATAGCACACAAAAAACCACTACCATTCTAGCAATTCCACTTCTGAGTATTTATCCCCCAAAAATCGAAAGCAAATACTTCTTAGATACCACTAACTTGAAAAGATATTAATATGTGCACTCTCATGTTCATGGAAGCAAGCTAAGTGTCCACTGATGAATGAATGGACAATAAAGAGGTGATACACATAAACAATAGACTATTAAACAGCAATTTTTTAAAAAAGTTGCCATTTGGATGGCTCTTGAAGGCATCATGCTAAGTGAAATAAGTCAGATAGAGAAAGACAAATTCCACATGACCTCACTTATATGTGCCATCTAAAAGAAAGAAAACACACACAAAAAACAGAATTCACAGATACCGAGAACAGACTGATGGGCTGCCAGAGGTGGGAGATGGAGGTAGGTAAAAAGGGTCAAAAGATACAAACTTCCAGTTATAAAGCAAATAAATCGGGAAGAGCCTATGTGACCTGGGCTAAGCGGCCGCTTCAGAATGAAGCCACTGGCTGCCAGAAGCTCATTGAAGTGGACGATGAACGAAGGGTTATGTGGTCCGAATCAGTGGCGGGAATGACAAGCAGGGTTTCCCCATGAAGCAGGGTGTCTTGACCCATGGCCGAGTTCGCCTGCTTCTGAGTAAGGGGCATTCCTGTTACAGACCAAGGAGGACTGGAGAGAGAAAGCACAAATCTGTGCGGGGTTGCATTGTGGATGCCAATCTGAGTGTTCTCAATTTGGTCATCGTGAAAAAAGGGGAGAAGGATATTCCCGGACTCACTGATACTACAGTGCCTCGTCGCCTGGGTCCCAAAAGAGCTAGCAGAATCTCTCTAAAGAAGATGATGTCCGCCAATATGTTGTGCGAAAGCCCCTAAACAAAGACGGTAAGAAACCTAGGACTAAAGCACCCAAGATTCAGCGTCTCGTGACTCCCCGAGTTCTGCAACACAAACGCCGGCGTATTGCTCTGAAGAAACAGCGTACTAAGAAAAATAAAGAAGAGGCTGCAGAATATGCTAAACTTTTGGCCAAGAGAATGAAGGAGGCTGTCCTCCCTGAGAGCTTCTACTTCCAAGTCTGAGTCCAGTCAAAAATGAGGTGTTCTGAGAGTGACAAATAAAGCAGACCAGACACCAAAAAATAAAAAATAAAAAAATAAAGCAAATAAATCAAGAGGATGTAATGTACAGCACGGTAACTACAGTCAGTCATACTGTAATTTATATTTGAAAGCAGCTAAGAAAGGTAAAACTAAAGGCTTCTCATCACAAGAAAAAAATTTAACTATGGGGACGGATGTTAAAGAGACACTGTGATGATCATTTCACAACATATACAAATATCAAATCCTTGTGTTGTGCAGCTGAAACTAATATAAACCTATGTTCAATTACACTTCAATTTTTTAAAAAGCACTATCCGTAAGGGGAAAGACTAACATATTACACTTCATTAATATAAAAATCTGTTTGCCAAAATGTACCATTAGGAATACAGAAAGATATTTGCCATACAGATATCTGACAAAGGATATTAATCCAGAATATCTAAGAAACCTGCAAATCAATAAAAGAACTGAAAAAAATAAACAACCTGCCAATGCAGGTTTTTAACAGAAAAAATGTATCAGTAGCAGAGAAGATCCTACTGCCAACAGGCATATGTAAAAGTGTTCACTTTAATTACTAGGGAAATGCAAATTAAAATCACAATGAAATACTATTATATCCCCAGAAAAATAGGCAGAAATTTTGAAAGCTGAAGATGCCCTTTGTGGACAAGGACACGGGAAACTCGCATATACTGCTAGTGGGAGGAAAATGTGTCAGGTTGAACCTTATGTATTAATACTGAACACATGCATAACCTACTCAGCTACATCCCCAAAAGAAATGTATACATCCAAAAATGTTCATAGCATTGTTGTTGTTTAATCACTAAGTTGTGTCCGACTCTTTGCGACCCCATGGACTATAGCCCACCAGGCTCCTCTGCCCATGGGATTTTCCAGGCAAGAATACTAGGGTAGGCTGCCATTTTCTTCTCCAGTTCACAGCACAGTAGTCTTATCTCTAACAGCCCCAAACTGGAACAACCCAAATGTCTGCCACCAGTATAATGAACAAATAAATTGTGGTATATCCATGCAGTGGGATATTACATAGCAAAAAAATACTATACTGTCAACAACACAGATGAATCTCACAAACATGACACTGAGAAAAATAAGCTATGACAGAAGACCAGGGCGGACGATTCCAACACGCAGGCACAACAAATCTAGGGTGACAGGACGCAGAACAGCGGTTCCCTTCGGAGCTGTTTAACCTCGTTGTTTAATTAGAAGGGCTTTAACCCCTGTGAGAGAGGCTTCTGAGGCTCTGGGAAACCCCGCAAGCATGCACAGTGCAAAATCCCATCAAGGCTCCACAACCATAATTAGTGCACTTGCAGAGACATAGTTACATTTATTCTAAAAATTTACCTCAGCAACAAATAAATGTGTAAAATGCCATACAAAAAAATTAAGTTAAAAAAACTAATTTACCCCCCAAAATCTACTCATTCTGTCATCTCAATACAACGTTCAATGGTGGGAACATTTCCACTGGCCTTCAGACTCTCCTGTTCCCTTGCTCTGACTCCTCTGCTCACTGATCTGCTATAGTACCCGGGAGTGGACCTGAACCGAAGCTCAGCACACAGCTGCTCGTGCTTCACAGCCTCTGCCCCAGGAGGCAGGTCCACAGGCCTGGCTTCCACCAGTGGATCAGTAACACTTGTCCTTCTGCCCATTCCATGAACATGAGTTTCTTCTCTTTCGCTTCACGCATCAACTATGGCTGTGGTTTCCTAACTGATTAGCTTCTAGTATCTTCCACCTTCCATAAACATGTCAAACTCAACATCCTAAATTGCTCTTTTGAACACATCACCCACCTACTGGTAAAAATTAATCCCCGAACTAGATAACATTTATTTCCTAAAGCTGCATTCCAGTCCATCACTATCTGCTTTCTAACTACATCTCTAGTCTTATCTCTTATTAGCCACTTAGCTGCTGCTGCTGCTGCTAAATCGCTTCAGTTGCATCAGACTCTGCGATGCCATAGACAGCAGCCCACCAGGCTTCCCCATCCCTGGTATTCTCCAGGCAAGAATACGGGAGTGGGTTGCCATTTTCTTCTCCAATGCATGAAAGTGAAAAGTGAAAGTGAAGTCGCTCAGTCGTGTCTAACTCCTACTGACCCCATGGACTGCAGTCTACCAGGCTCCTCCGTCCATGGGATTTCCCACGCAAGAGTACTGGAGTGGGTTGCCATTGCCTTCTCCGAGCCACTTAGCTGCTCTACCTAAAAATTATCTACAGGGGGAGGGAAGGAAAAAATCATCTATAAAGAAAATATTTTTTGCCAAACCCACAGTCCAGATTCCTATTCCAAGGACTTTCCTCAGTATTCCTATAGCCTGGAATACCCTTTCCTCTGCCCTGTGCCTGCCTGCTCTCTATTCAAGACCTATACTGCACCTCAACTACCTCAGTACATGTATATCATTACTTATAATATTGATGTCTGCTATTACTCACTTGGTACTTAATCTTTACCACTGGGTTACATGTTTTATGTAAATAACTAAAACCCTTATAGAAAACAACAATGGTTTTACATCTCTTAGATATATTTAAACAAAAGCTTAATAAATAGAGATAGTGTTATGGTGCTAATGATCAACCAGTAATCTGAAGAGAGTTTTGAAAGTTAAATATAGCCTCTACCTAGATTTAAGCTGAAAGAGTTTTATATATATATATATATATATATAAAACAGTATTTTGGCTTATTTACCGATACTTAACAAATACTGGAATAAGCTGAACATATGTAAAAGGACTACCATTAGGAAGGTCACAGAGTTCTGGAAAGAGCAATCCTTGGAAAAGGAGACTGTCTGCAGAGCACGTGCCACATGGGAAAGAAGTGTTGACCTGATTATGAGTATGAGCATGTGGACTATAATTAAACAGCCTATGGAGTCAGTGTTGGCAGGCAAAATGTCTTTTTTCACTCCATCACAAAAATACCTAAAGCAACACTGGTCAGAAGGTAACCACTTGCATTAGTAAGTTAACAGATGAGTAAATGGCATAATGCTGGTACTAAATTTACGGAACTTTATTAATTCGATGTATCAATTCATGCATGGTGTTTAATACAGGTTTGTTCTTCTCAATAGATAACTGGACATACAATGCTGCTGGTACTGCATGCAATTGACTTTTTAAAGTCGATGCATGGAACAACTTTTAAAAATTATTCTTAAGAGCTTAAAACTAGAACTCTCATTTTCTTAGGATATTATACACAGGAGGCTTTACTGGATTTGTGGGTTTCTTAACAAACTTCATATGAATGTTTTTAAATGTAAATGGCAACCATCTCCACATGAGCAAACAAAATAGTAAGATGCTTAGGGCTAATTTTATAATTTTCTATTAAACTAAAATAAAGACTATCTTAATAATTATATGTTATATACTTAGAAAGAGACATTGATGACTTCTATCTTTGCTTTAGAAAAAAACCTCAGTCCTGTTTTCATGTCTGTATCCAAATGCCTTTTTGTCACATTTAAAAAGTAAATAATACACCTTTAGAGTAGTCATTAAAGCAGAATTTTAAAACAGCTCCAATTACCTTCTTCATTCTCTCATCTGCAGTTACTATTCTGCTGTCTGAAAACCCACTGACTGTGCAACAGGCCTGCGTGAAGGAAAACACAGGGGACAGCACGCGCAGAGGACAGGAACACAGGGAGCCAAGTCAGGGCCATACCTGGGTTATTATTGACATTGCTCTTGGGTGGCTTCTGAACTGGTTTGGGGAGCGTGGATTCCGTCAAAGCTTTGTTAGCGACAGCTTGCTGGGCCTTCTTTATACTGCTCCCTTCGGATTCCCATGTCTGCTCCCCAAGACTCAGTTGCACTGAGAACATCTTGGAAAAACATAAAGAGACCAGGAAAACATTGAAATTTTTCAGGAAATAAAATGTGCTGTCTGAGAGAAAAACAGACACACCACAGAATCAAAATGTTAGAGCTAGGGTTGAGTTTATAGGTCATTTGTAACAAAAATCTTATTCTCTCTAGTGAAAGAATGTTAAGAGGTCGAACTCTGTTCTATCCAGAGGCTTAAAGGCAGCTCTAACTGTACATTTTTGGTAGAAAATATCAAGAAGAAAGAGCTTCCCTAAATGGAAGCATATTGTTAATGCCATTCAAACAGTCCTCAAAAAAAGTAAAATAAGAACAAAGAATAAGAGAAACTGTAAGAGAATCCGAAAGAATCTGTCTCTATAACTGTCACAAAACTAATTGCTTAAACTTTATACTTAACACAATTTAGTCAATGAGTCGGGAAATCCTATTAAATATCCTGTCACCAAGAAACTCTCAATCCTCCACAAGCAACCTTTAGCCAGTCACCAAATCCAATCAGTTTTAACTTCATAAATATTTCTCAAATCTTCCTCTCTCTGCCAGGAACTCTGCTGCACTGGCTACAGTCTTTCATCATCTTAGCTTGGATGTAATAATCTCCTATCTGATTGCTGCTAATACTGTCTTTCTAAAACTCAAATCCAATTGCATCACCCCAAACACCACCAGCTTGAAAACCTTCAACTGCCCCCCGGGCTGCATGCCACAAAGGAGTGACCTGTCCATCTTCACTTCACACACACCCCTCCCCTTGCACATCCTAACATTCCATCTATACCATATTTCTACATGGGGTCAAACACCTCTAAAATTTAGGATCAAGTTACAGTATACACACACAATCTGCTGCTTTCCTCCCTAGAGAGCTCACTGCTCTGTAGGAATACAAGGTAAGAACCTCAAAATGCTTATTAATTATTTAGAAATAAATGTGAATTTACAGGAAAGAGACCAGGATAGAAAATACCTTAAAAAAACCAAGTGTTTGGAATTAGCATTATCAATAACCATACAAATGAACATCACATGCCTCCTGACATGATCCAATGAGAAATATGTAGCATTCTTGGCCAAAAATGTTTACTGTGAATCTAATTATAGGAAAACAATCAGACAGATCTGGATTATGGTGTATTCTCTAAGAAACTGACTGAAACTCTTCAAAATGTCCATGTTATGAAAGAAGAAAGACAGAAGAATGCAAAGGGGCTGTCCTAGATGAAAGGATGCTAAACAGACATGGAAGGTCATAATAAGCTATCAATTAGCTATTGATCAGACTTGTACTAGAAAGAAAAAAGTACAAAGCACATTAGAGAACAACCAGGGGAAACCAGGGAAATTTGACTATAGACTATTTAATAAATAGTGTCTTCAGTCAATTTTCAATTTCTTGAGTGATGATAGTATTATGGTTATGAAGAAGAATGCTTTTGGTCTCACAAGATAGATATACAAGTATTTAAGGATTAAAATGTCATGATAGTTGAAATTTACTTTCAAACTGTTCAAGGAAAGAGTGTATATATACCTATACAGAAGGAGCAAGGAAAGAAATAAATGTAGCAATGTACTGAATAAATTAATAATTAGTAAACATGAAAGATTCATTATTATACTGCTCTTTCCATTTTTCTCAGATTTTCAATTCTTATAGATTTTCAATTTTTCAAAATATACAGCTAAAAATATTTGCAATCATTTGAAATTCAAAATATATAATATCTTTTAAAAGTGAGTAATTTTTCTTTTGATTCAGTGTAAAATTTTTATCTAAAACATATTTTTAATATATTTGCCCAATTTTAAAATGATTTTTCAATGACTAGGTCTTTTGGTTTACAAATTATAGTATTTAACAGAGAACTCTGCCACAAAGGATATATTATCTCTCCCATCTCTTCCAAATCAGTTCACTCTCCAGAATGTTCTATCCATTTTTCTTTCATTAATTCAGGTTCAAAACCTCAATAGCTCCTTTGTTTATCCTTGTCTTCTTTAAATTTATTTCACAACACTTCAAAACTGTTCCCTGCCATTTCTTTTGTCACCACCTTAGTCTAAGGCCCTGTAAACTCAGGTTTTCTGCCTCCTAACCTTCCAGATGTCACCACTTTTCCAGTTCACAAGCCAAATACCCTTGAATGGTCTTCCTTGTCTGCTCCGTTTCTCTCTACATTCTCCCCTGCATCCAACTAATTCAATTTCAAAAACATTTTTCAGATCTGGCCTTTCTCTGCATTCTCAGTTAACAGTATCAATGTATCTCTCTCCTAAATTACTACAAGACCACCGTAACATCATTTCTTTAACATAAGACTTTCCCATCAAACTGTCCTTCTTGGGAATTCCCTGGCCATCTAGTGGTTAGGACTTGGTGCTCTCACTGCCAGGGCCTGGGCGCAGTCCCTGGCTGTGAATTTAAGATCCAGAAAGCCATGCCATCATCAACATGAACATAAAATGCAAATGTATCCAAGTCAATTCTCTGCTTTCTGAGACCTCTCAAGAATTCCACTATGCTGCATCTAAAAGCAATGTAACATTATACATCAATTACATCTCAAAAGAAAAACAAAAAGAAAAAAACCTGGAGAGGGAAAAAAAGTGCTGCTATAATAAACATTTAGTAGCAATTTTGACTAGGAGTCCTGGGACATACTGCTTATGAGCTTAAGTCACAGATCCACCATTTACGATGTGTCACAGTAAGGAAGTTATTTACTCTTTCCATTTGTCTTCTTACTTCTTTAGTGAAATTGGGATAATAACCACAAAATGGTTATGAAAGTTAAAATGGTGTAAATACCCCCATTTGAAATGTAGAGACTGTCAAACTGGATAAGAAAACAAAATCCAACTACATGGTTCCTACAGGCAATGCCCTTCAACTATAAAGATACATGGTTTAAAAGCAATAGGATAGAAAAAATATATCATGATAACATAAATTAATGAAAAATCAGAATAGTTATGATAATATTAAGCAAAGTAGATTCCAGAGCAAAGACTACCACAAATAATAACAAAGGTCACTTCATAATGACAAAGGAGCCAACTAATCAAGAAGAGGACTAAGATTCTAAACACGTGGGCAATGTGGTTCATATATACAAGGGAATATTACTCAGCCATAAAAAGGAATGAAATAGTGTCATTTGCAGAGGCATGTACAGACCTAGACATGGTCATACAGAATGAAGTTAAGTCAGAGTGAAAAACAAATACTGTATAATATCACTAATATGTGGAATCTAGAAAAATGGTACAAATGAACTTATCTGCAAAGCAGGAATAGAGACAAAGATGCAGAGAACAAACTTATGGACACCAAGGGCGGAAAGGGAGAATGGAATGAACTGGGAGACTGGGACTGACATATACACACTACCAGGTACAAAACAGATAACGAAGGAGAACCTACTGTATAGCACAGGGAACTCTACTCAGTGTTCTGTGGTGACCTAACTGCGAAGTCTACAAAAAGCGGGGACACATGTATAGCTGATTCACTTTGCTGCACAGCAGAAATTGACAGAACATTGCAAAGAATTATACTCCAGTAAAAAATTAATTAAAAACACTCGGGCAACTAACAACACGGCTTCAAGATACATGAAGCAAAAATGAACAGAATTCCAAAGAGAAAGAAAGAATCCACAATTAAAGTCAAAGACTCAATACCCCCTCTCAATAACTGATAGAACAATGACAGCTGACAATCAGGTGGAACAGAGCAGAGCTGAACAACACTATTAACCAGTATAAACCTACAGCAATGTCTTTAAAACACTCTACCCAAAAAGAGCAAATATACATTTGTCCTCAACTTCTCACAAAATATTTACCAAGACAGGCAATATTCTGGACTATAAAATAACTCACAACAAATTCTAAGGATTCAAGTGATGTAAAGTGTATTCTCTGACCACAATGGAATTAAATTAGAAATAACAGAAAGATCTCTGGAAATCTCCAAATATTTAGAAAATAAATAACAGATTTCTAAATAACCCATGGAGAAAAGAAGAAATCAAAGGGGAAAACAGAAAGTATTTTAAACTGAATGCAAATGAAAACACTGTATCTCAAAAGATGGCGCTAATAAAAATACTAAAGGGAAATTTCCAGCACTAAATACCTACACTACAAAAGAAGTGAAGTCTCAAGTTAACTTCAGTTTTAATCTGAAGAAACTAGAAAAAGAGTAAATCGAACCTGAAGTAAACAAGGAAAAAAGTAATAAAGGTAAAAGCAAACATAAGAAAATTAAAAATAGGAAAAAATAGAGAAAATCCCATAAAACCAAAAGCTGGTACTTTGCAAAGATCAATAAAATTTGTAAACCTCTATGAAGACTAAGCATGAAAAAAAAGAGAAGACACAAATTACCAGCATTAGGAATGAGAGAGATGACATCACTACAGATTCTTACAATATTAAAAAGACAAGAGAATATTTTTTAACTTTATGCCAATAAACTCAACAGCCTAAGTTTTTAAAAGCCACTGTTATGAAAGCTCATTCAAGAAGAAACAGGCAACGTGAATAGCCTTATATTAATACATGTTAAAGGAACTGAATCTGTAATTTAAAACTTTCCTATAAAGAAAATTCCAGGCCCAGATGATTTGGATGATAAATTCTACCAAACATTTAAGGAAGAAATAATACCAATTTATAAAAACTCTTCCCAAAACCTGAATCAGAAGGAATACCTCTTGGCTTACGCTATGAAGCTTGCATAATTTTGATAATGAAACCACAATAAGATACTACCAGGGAAAACAAAACTACACACCACACAAAACATAAAAGTCCTTATCAAAATTCCATTAACAAATGGAATCCATCAATAGAGACATCAGATAATACTTTATAAGCAAGCAATTCACTCCAGGAAGACAAGGATTGATTGTACATTTGAGAGTCAAACAATGTAATGTACAATAATGAGTGATTAAAAACAGCAAAGTCATATGACCATCAGAATCAATGCAGAAGAACCATAAGACAAAAACCAGTATTAATTCATGTTAAAACTCTCAGCAAAAAAAAAAATAAAAGTAGAGAAGAATTTCCTCAATCTAATTAAAGACATCTATAGAAAAAGCTACACTTAACATCACAATTAATGAGGGAAAACTGAATGACTAAGTCAAGAACAAGTTAGACATGTCTGCTCTCATCACTTTTATTCAACATTGTACTGCAAGTTCTAGCCAATGCAATTGGGCAAGAGAAATAAATAAAAGGTAATCAGGTTGGGAAATAAAATTTACAATTGTCACAAATAGCTTGTGGGACACCCAGCAGGATCTTAAAAAAAAAAAAGTCTACTAGAACTAATAAATGATTTTAGCAAGACGCCAAGATGCCAGATCAATATACAAAAATCAGTGTATTTTTGAAGCAGATTCACAGAGAGAACAAACTAGTGGTTATGGGGTAGGAGTAAGAGAGGGGAAATGTAGGGATGGGGGAATGGAAGGTACAAACTTCTGAGTATACAACAGACTTAACGCTGTATTGTACAAATGAGGAATATAGCCAACATTTTGTAATAACCATAAGTAGAGAGTAACCTTTAAAAAATATATAAAAGGGCTTCCCTGGTAGCTCAGTGGTAAAAAATCCACCTGCCAATATAGGAGGCATGGGTCTGACCTCTGGTCTAGGAAGATTCCACAGGCCATGGAACTACCAAGCCCGCGCACCACAACTATTAAGCCTGTGCTCCAGAGCCTGGGAATCACAACCACTGAGCCCACGCGCTCTAGAGCCAGCGCTCCGCAAGCAGCAGCAGCCATCGCAACGAGACACCCGTGACCACAGCTAGAGACGAGGCCCCACTAACTGCAACTAGAGAAAAGCCTGCCCAGCAGCGAAGGCCTAGCATACCCAACAATAAATATATAATTTTTAATTACATAAAAACATTTATAAAAAGAATCTTTAATGTGTCATAAAAATAACCTATTTCACTCTCTTCTAAATTCTTTGGCACTGTATGGATTCCCTATATTAGAGAGGTAGTTATTTTTAGCACTATTTGACAGTATAAATTAAAGTTAACCTACTATGGAAAAAGTAGGAATCTTCAGATTTCTCTATTTGTACTTTTATTCTTCACATTCTCATGTGTGCATACTTATACAGAAATGCTATACATATTTCAATGATTTAAAATGTATAAAAGAAAATATACAAAACAAAAAATCACTGTATTTTTGTATATTAGCAATGTTTAATAAGAAAAATTATAAATCAAAAATTTTAAAAACTATACCACTTACAATAGCTTCAAAAACATGAAATATACCTGCCCACTGAAAACTACAAAATATTTAGAGAAATTAAACAATGTCTAAGTAAACAGAGATACTTTGTTCATAGGTTGGAAGACTCAATTTTTCTAACATGTTAATCTTCCCCAAATTGAGCTATTTATTCACTGCAGTTCTATTCAAAATCCCAACAAGGTGCTTTATAGAATGGACTAGTAGACTTTAAAATTTCTATGAAAATGCAAAGGATATTGAATGGCCAAAACAACTCTGAAAATGAAGAACAAAAGTAGAGGGCTGGTACTACCAGATTATAAAGCTATAGTAATCAAAATAGTTGGGCTTCCTAGGTAGCTCAGTGGTAAAAAATCTGCCTGCCAATAAGGGTTCGATTCCTGGATGGGAAGGTCCCCTGTAGAAGGAAATGGCAACCCACTCTAATACTCTTGCCTGGGAAATCCCACGGACAGAGGAGCCTGGCAGGGTACAGTCCCTGGGGTCACAAAGAGTCCGACACAACTTAGTGGGTAAAACAACAATCGAAACAGCATAGTATTTGCCTAAAGACAGAAAAAGAGACCAAGAGAACAGAACAGAGACCAGAAATAGAGATATATATAGACAGCTGATTTTGGACAAAGGTGCAAAGGCAATGAAGTAGGGAAAGGACAATCTCTTCAACAACTGAACATCTGTAACCAAAAAATAGAAAAAAAAAATAAATTTTGTTACTTATCTCATAACATCTATAAAACTTAACTCAAGGTGTTAATTAGATCTAATTATAAGACCCAAATGTAAAAACTTAAACTATATAACATCTAGAAGAGAGCACAGAAGAAAATCTTATGACCTCTAATAGAGCAACAAATGGATAAACTGGAATTCATCAAAATTAACAATTACTGCTCTTAAAAGACACTGTAAAAAAAAAAAAAAAGAACATAAGCCATGAAGAGGGGGAAATAATTGCCAAGCACATATCTAATAAAGGACTTGAATCCAGAATATACAAAGAGGCAAAACAGCAGAGCAGAAAGCTCCAAAAAGGGACAGTGTCTGTCATATTATACTCAACAGATATTTTACCAAGGATTTTTAAATCCTGTATACAACTATTAATAACATACAATGAGACAATACTTGCTAAGAATTTACACACTATCATCCTGTTATACTATACTAGAACAGGTACAATAGTTCTCAAATTACAGGTGAGATTCTAAGTTAGTTGTTTGAGGCCACACAAGCCAGATAATTTAAGGCAAAGATCAAGCCTGGTAAATCTAGCAAGAATTAAAAGAAGAAAAATACTTCACTTCAAGGCCACTAGGTAGAACTGCCTCCCTCAGCAATATTTATTCCAGAGTAAACTTTCTTCAAGTGTCACTATGACAGCAGCTTTCTTAACACTTAGCCATACATATCCACAACTCATCAAAATAGGGAAATAAAGTAAAAAAAGAGAAAATACCACTTTATGTTACTCATGGCTAACTGCATTATAACAGCCTTCTTTTGAGATTTGAGAAAATCTAAACAAGTCATAGGAAAATAAAGAACTGGATTCAGGTACCTAAGAGATACCATACAGCAATGTCATAATAACTCACATAAATATAAGCAATAACAAATAACTTCATAAAAATAGAAGGGGACAAGGCAAACATTAAAATAGTTTTTATTTACTAGTCACACATTAAAAGTTCTGCAAGTTGTTCACATTCTGTAAGACTCAATGAGGAAGAAGAAAGCATGTAAATATAGATCAATACTTCCCATCAAGAAGTATGTATGAGAAGACAGTTCTATACCACCTTGAAGACATTAATCTCTGTCCTATGTTTCTCAATTCTGGATGCACATCAGGGTCATCTGAGAGCTTTAAAAAAGTCCTGGTATGTGGGCCTCATCCAAGACCAATTAAATCAGAATTTCTGGGAGTAAGACTCAGGCTTAAGTATTTTTTAAAGCTCCAATGAATAACCAAGGTTGGGAACCACTACTGTTAAATATGTGTGTGTGTACATAAACACATCTATACATACCTATGGAAGTTGCCATATAACTGGCTAATGTCCCAAGAAAATTAATGAGTTGGGGCTAGGTTTAAATTTTTCATGCCAGGGATAATC
Organism: Ovis aries; assembly: GCF_016772045.2. Lineage (NCBI taxonomy): Eukaryota > Metazoa > Chordata > Mammalia > Artiodactyla > Bovidae > Ovis > Ovis aries. Next base: position 50,002,761 of record NC_056062.1, read on the forward strand.
ATTTATTTCACTCAAATATATTTTATGTCTCACTTAAAACCACTGGCAGATATGCATAAATGCAAATGACTTTACTTTCCACAAAAAGGATTCAGACTTAGCCAACTAATATTAACATTAAAATTAATTATGACTTAAGACCAACCTAGACAGCACATTAAAAAGCAGAGACATTACTTTGCCAACAAAGGTCCGTCTAGTCAAGGCTACGGTTTTTCCAGTGGTCACATATGGATATGAGAGTTGGACTATAAAGAAAGCTGAGCACCAAAGAATTGATGCTTTTGAACTGTGGTGTTAGAGAAGACTCTTGAGAGTCCCTTGGACTGCAAGGAGATCCAACCAGTCCATCCTAAAGGAGATCAGTCCTGGGTGTTCACTGGAAGGACTGATGTTGGAGCTGAAACTCCAATACTTTGGCCACCTGATGCGAAGAGCTGACTCATTTGAAAAGACCCTGATGCTGGGAAAGATTGAGGGCAGGAGGAGAAGGGGACGACATAGGATGAGATGGCTGGATGGCATCACCAACTCAATGGACATGGGTTTGGGTAAACTCCAGGAGCTGGTGACGGACAGGGAGGCCTGGCGTGCTGCAGTTCATGGGGTCTCAAAGAGTCGGACACGACTGAGTGACTGAACTGAACTGAACTAAGACTTGTAAGTACTACCTTTCATTCAAGAATACGCTACTTATTCTAGTTCTCACTCTTTTTAAGACGAGCAACAGGCTAATGGTGTGGTGTATGACCAAAGACCCCGAGCAGTAGGTGGAGGCTGGCAAAGGAATCTCCACATTTCCTTAAAACCCAAGGGAATCTAGGACTGTCTACAGAGAAGAATGCGGGCCACAACAAACCTGGTCCATTGGAAGCAGACTTGGATGACACAGAAGAAAGTTAAGGGAGGAGAGGGGAGAGAAAGCTGGAGGAATGACCTTGACTAGGCAAAGAGGGGTTGGGACTTAGTAAAGAAATAGAAACAACTACTCGTTGTCCTCTACAAGTTGTTCATCCATACCTCAGAAGGGACGGCAGAGCTGGGATTTGGGTTGGGATTTTGCTAAGCATGTTCTAATCAAGGGTGGAAGAGAGTTGAGGGTCCATACAAAGTGTATGGAATTAAAGCTGAAAAAGGAAACGTGAAGATGGAGGTAAGTGAGAAATAATAAAAATCAATGGACTTGTGGTGTGGAAGAACTACTGAAGGCAGACTATTAGACCGAATGAACTAGGTGTCAGAGACAAATGAATGCGTGCGATTCTAACTCTGGAGGGTCTTGCAATTACTGGTAATGGTAAAATCAAGACTTTGATCACAGGAATGGGTGGCTGAAGGAGAATGGAAGATGAAGGAGATGCTAGAAGACAATTAAATAATCCAATAATTGGATTGTACTGTATGAAGATTAACCAACTTTTAGAGAATCAGTTGCTTCCACACTGCATACAAAAATGTATAATCATTATCATAATCTCCAATATCCAAGATTAAAAATGTACCAAGGATATGTGTGCACAAGTGATATTTTTAAAAACAGGATGACAGAGCTCAAGCATAAATGCTTTAGTCATAATTTCTTTGCAATGTATATATAAGTAAACATGTATGTATGAGGCTATATAAAAATATAAATCAATTTTACATTTAAAAGAACAATATTATAAATGAATACACAGCTAACAACAAAACGGGTATATACAACTTTTATAAATGATGAATCTCGGAATTAAACATCCTATTGGAAAAGGCGTCTCCCTAAGTAACTGTTGCTATATTTTACTCTGCATCCATTTTTAGGTTATCAGTTACTATGTCATGGGAAAAGCACCATACTTGGAAGCCACAGAATACATGTACAAGTGCTGGCGCTGGCACTCATGAACTATTAAGCAAGTTACTTAGCTTTTCTGTGACAATTCCTATCTCATGTGGTTTCATTAAGACTTTTGTGAAGTACTATATCAGAATGAACTCTGAAAACCATAATGAGCTATACAGTTACAGACTTTAAAATACTTTTAAAAGAGAACTAAGAGAGCCTTTAGGCCATCCAGTACCCCCTCCCCCCAAAATAAAGCACAGTTAAAACCTGAGATGATAAATCTCACAGATTTGATAAGCATGGCTCACCACCTCTCTTCGGAACCTTACCTTTGAATGAGCAGGCCCTCTTTCTTTCAGAAGTTTATACTGGGGTTGGACTCTATTGAAACGGGCTAACTCATTTACCAGACACATTGGAGTTTTCTCTTTGGGGTTTGCCATTTTATCTTGGAGAGAAGCTGTAAATAAAAAGGCTGTAAAGTTTTTGTGAAGAATGACTTTACAAATGGAAGAAAAACTAGTTTTGACTTTTTCAGATAGAAATCAGATTGTATATTTGGACTAAATTATTTTCATGAATTTTAGATAAAAGTTTCAAATCATCTAAATTTCAAATCATCAAACCATTTGATCATCATTCAAATCATCTAAATCATCTAAATTTCCATTACATGCAACAGAAATATGTATCACATTTTAAACAATAAATTAAGGTAACTTTTTTCCTGAGTTCCTAAATTGCTCTCTACACATAAACATGAAACAGCATGCTTAAAGATTGAAAAACAGTATAAGATTATATAACTTTTAATTTATCCTATAACTTTCTTCTCAAGAAATTTTAGCATAAACACATAATTCTTATTGCTATATAACTAAATTTTATCTGACTGTTTTATCAGGTAATTTTCCTTTATTCCTTCTCATTCTAAAGTAGCGTATTAAATTGAAAAAGCTCCAGACATGGGAATCAAACCCTAAATTTAATTACTAGCTCTCCCAACTATTATTTTCCATAACTTTTTTTTAATGAAATTTTTGGAAAAAAATTAGAATAATTTAACAAATGACCAGTTATCACCCAAATTAAAATTAGTATTTTGTTTACTTTTAAAGTCTTACTTTTTAAAAAAAGGAAAAACAGTATTACATTCCAGTTAAGTTTCCTTTATCATTTCCAGAAACTACCACTATGGGAATTTAAACTATATCCCTCTCGGATATTCTAAAATACATTTATATGCATGCATATATATCCATGAAGAAATACATAATCTTGGCATATGTGGTTTTGTAGTTCACATAAATAGTAATATAACAGACGTACTATTTTCACAACATTCTTCACTCTTCAGTATGTTCATTAACTCATAGATCCAGTGTATTACTTTTTAACTGATGTATAATTTTCATCACAATATCTTAGCCATGTTTTTTTTTCTAGCCATGTTTTAACCCTCCTTACTGACAGAAGACTTTTATTAATAGATTGTCTTCAATTTCTCACTCTTACAAGTTAAAGTTACACTACTCCAAACATCACTAAAAATGACTGTACCAAATGACCTTCTCTCGGCAGCATGGTAATTACTATTTCCCTCCAACCTTGAAAATGGGTAGTATGGTCAGATATTTTCATCTCTGACAAACTGATGTCTGACAAAACTGTTGATTATCTGGGTTTCCTCTTCTGGGAACTAGTTCTATCCTTTTTTATCCTGACTATTTTAAGTATAATATTTATCAATCTTTTCTTTTGTGGTCTGTGACGTTACTACCTTAAAAACTCTCCCCTAATCTGAAATGTCTTAATTATTTTTACTTAAATTTACTAAGCCTATTATCCTTTATCTATAAAATAAGAGTAATAAATATATTCCACTTAACTAACACTCAGGTTGTTACAAGGTTACAATTTTTAAATACATAGTACTTTAAATTCTACCACAATTACAGCTTCAGAATATTTTTATAGTATCTTATCCTATATTTTTCCTTCATCTCATTTACAGACATATTTAACTGCTTTTTAAGTTTTTCTTTCACCTCCCATTTTAAAACATAAGCATAGGGACTTCCCCAGCAGCCCAGTGGCTCAAACTCTGCCTTCCAAAGCTAGGCGGGGGTTCAATTCCTAGTTGGGGAAATAGGGTCCCACATATCATAGGGCATGGCCAAATAATAAAAGTAAACAAAAAACCTAAGCATAAAACATGCAAATAGATTACTTCCTGCTCAATTAAACTGGAGTCACAATATATAAAGAATACATTAAATAAACGGAAATAGCTGATTTTAGGAACTTCATCTATAAACTTTCTATGACAAGGTTTAATGTAGAAAATAGTCTACATTTTAATGTACTTTTTTAGTTTTTAATTTTTGGGGGCTTCCCTGGTGGCTCAGTGGTTAAAGCATTTGCCTGCAATGCGGGAGACCTGGGTTCAATCCATGGGTCGGGAAGATCCCCTGGAGAAGAAAATGGCAACCCACTCCAGTATTCTTGCCTGGAGAACCCCATGGATTGAGGAGCTTGGTGGGCTACAGTCCATAGGGTCACAAAGAGTCAGACACGACTGAGCGACTTCACTTTTCACTTTAACACTTTAAATTCACTTCTTAATACCCTTTACAGGACTAATAATTTGGTATAATAACTTGATCACAATCATTATTAAGAAATTATTTTATAACAATACTACACAAATACCTAGTAAGGCATAAGTTAAAAAAAAAAGAATATAAGCAACCAACTGTAGGACCAATACAGTTGACAGTTAATTCTACAATTAAACTATTCTAAGTGGCTTGCAAAGCAAAAATAAACAAATAAGGAACACCACAAAAAAGGCAAAGACTATTAGTCAAGAAAGGTTGAGGAAATCTGCATTTATAAACATTTCTGTGCCAGGAAGTCAGTTGTTACATAAAATACAAAGTGATCTGGGACTATAGTCAAATTTTGGTCCTTGCATACCATAGTGTTAAATACTAAAGTACAACAGATCACACAGCTATCTGAAAATCAAAAAGCAAAAGAAGAATGAAGATGAGAAAATATTTAAGTCCGGTAAAAATGAGTTATTTCGCATAATACTAAAACAGCATTCATACTGCTACCATGACAATTTTCGTAACTCAGCAATGCTGCATATTTATCTATTATGATACAAAAAATATTAAGATCATAGCAAGAATAATGTGATGATTTTACAGTATAAAAAGTAACAGCACCAGATTTAAGCATGTTTAAATGTGTTTTAAATATGTTTATAGCTCCATAAACTTAGCTCTGTTTGGTAAGAAAATCTGATCTAAATTCCTTAAAGGAAAATGATAACAACATGGCACTAAAACTTATATTCCACTCATTCTAACTTTCTGCTTCATAAAAATGACATGAATCCAATAATGGATTCACAGAATCCATTAATGGAATCCAATAATGGATTCACAGAATCCATTAATGGAATCCAATAATGGATTTAAGGTTTAAGTTTTGGTGTGAAAGATGTGCAAAATACACGTAAGATCAATAAAACTTCGAAGTCCAAATGTTTAGTTAGTAAATTTAAAAATAATTAGTTCTGGTTCAGATTTTATTTTACAAAATGATTAAAACTTTATTTTCCATAGTTGTTCCTGCATTCAATCAGAAATCTTACTAACAATACTAACAATACTAACAGAGTTCAATGACAAAGCAGTAATAAAAAATTAAACCAAAATTTTGATTAAATACCTACAAAATTATAAAATGGTCTATAAAAGTTGATATCCATACACTTTACTTATTATTTTTTAGAAAAGTCAACAGTATAAAAAGTGAGAAATATATATATATACACACACATTGTTGCATAAGTATATGTTTTCAAGAGTCTGAAGAAAGCTTCAATTCAATTTGGTGGCTGGAATAGTAGATACCTACTTAGAAGTAAATAAAATCAGTGACAATGAATTTCACAATTTTAAAACTTTGCTTCTGAGAGAACAAACGCCATATACTTAAAAGTCTAAGAGCCTGTTTTGGGTATCTCTGCCATTGACCGACTTCTACAGATAACGTTGAGAAAGTAACTAAATCTCGCTTTCCTGGACAGTGAAATAGAAATAATAATTGTTTTTGTATTATTGGATTATAGTATATTGGTTGAATCAAATGATGTAAGATACTATTAACAATAAGAATCCATTATTACTCTGCATATAAATAATCTTTAGCACACTATCACTGAAAATGAATACAGTGATATGATTCCATAAACTTTTTTCATGGCTTCCTAAGCTAAAATATTCTGAGTTAAAATGTTTGTTAGGATAAGCTGATTATATTCATACTATTATACTTCTTTAGTATTCTATAAAAAGCATGCATTTGCTATTATTTTTCCACTGACTTACTGGAACATATTAAGCTTGCTTCCACTGAAAAATCCCCAAGTGTGATATACATTACATGTAAGATTTCTCATATTTCTGTTAGGGAAGAGTTTACCTTGGATATAAAGTTTGTTTACATGTAACTCTCTGTAACTTTGACAAGTTACATTGGTAAAACAGCTGTAACATCAGGATCTGCACACTCAGCAAAACAAAGGCCTACCCTACTTTTTGAGACAGATTGTTTCTATACTTAATAAAATGTCCTAAACTCTCTTGGACTTGATCTTCAAAATATGCCAAAATAATACAGTTTACAGTTTTCAATCAACAGGCAAAGAATACTTGTTCCAAAGGAGTTCAGAGTCTGTGAGAAACACACACACAGAGAAGAAACAAATTCGCTCGACTACAACACGGCAGGTGCTAAGATGAGGCTTTAAAGGGGCTCCTTAGGTGAAGGGGTGTTGAAAGGCAGGTTTCAAGGGGTGTGATTGGATCACATTACATTAGTTAAGGAAAGCAGGCATTCACCAAGTTAGTGAGGGAGGGAAAGAGAAAGAGGCAGAGCTTTTCCAGAGCACACATGCAGAAGAAAGCACATTAAACACATCACATTCTGGAAAATGCAAGCAGATCACTGGCAGAATGTAGAAAGCAGAGTAGGATGTAGCAGAAAAAAATATGTGACCAGAATCCACCAAAATACCCAAAGTTGCCTAAGCCAGAACTCAAGAGTAGCACCATTTTTAAGGCAGTTAAATTACAGCTGAAGTGATGCTAGCAAGCCATAGGCTAACCTCACCTGCCAAGGCAAGTCTCTCCATAGAAGAATCCGTGTCCATCACAGGTACAGAAAATGACTTGAACACAGTCTATGTCTCGCTGCTGGCTCCCCTCTCCCTATTCCCTGCTACTGGAAGGGGCTCACCCTAATTCCCAGGTAAAATAAAAAGAAAGAAAATAGAGTCAAAAAAGAACAAGGAATTTACCTTCCACAGAGTCCTGCCCTCTAAGAGAAACGTAACTGTCTGTCCATAGCTGCAACTAAAACATAGCTTATAACTTCACATCAGACTGTAACCTAAGGCTGTTCAAGCAAAATCACCACTCAAGGATCAAATTGCTGTACTAGAATTGCCTGTCAATTAGGAAAAATTTAAAGTTCCTATCTCATATGGTTGTGGTGGTACTTTAGTCATTATGTCGCCTGACTCTTTTGACGCCACTGGACTATAGCCCGCCAGGCTCCTCTGTCCCTATCTCAAATAGACAGAAAAATTAATTCCAAATGCATTCAAGTGAAGAATATAAAAATATGACAAAAGCACAAGAAAACTTGGCTAAATGTATGTCAAAATCCTGCAACATAGAAGACTTCTAGAAAGAAACCTAAAAATCATGATGGGATATACTGATCTATAGATTAATTTGGTGAAAATCAACATTTTAACAAAGCTGAGGCTTCCAATCCATGTACATGACATATAGTCAAGTTTCATTATTGAGATGACATCTCAATGATAGCTATGTTTTTTAACATTCCTGCAAAACAGTGAATTATTAAATACTGAGTCATGGCTTCTGGGGAAATAAAAGGTTAGTTTCCTGTAAACATCTGGGTATCACATTTTTTTAAAGTCAATTAATAACTAACCTTGTTTTATGTGTGTTTTATCTAGCTAAAGATCCCTTACTTAATATATACTGTTGAACTCACTAATATTGAACTCAAAGCCAACAATAACTCCTGAACGAAGTTTAGCTAAACACATATATCTTCTCCATAAGACATATCACAGCCTTCCTGTGCTTAAAGACACTACAAAGCACTTGGGGGCCATTTTAAATAGCTAAATCACCAACCAAAAAACACAAAAATAAAACGTGGCACTAAATAAACCAAGGAAAGGACACTTGCTTATGCCAGGAGAACTGAAACGAGAGCAGACTGTCATCTTGTTCAATGCCAGTTCAGATTGTGCACGCAGGGCAACTCAATTTTTCACCACTCTGCACTTGTCAGTAAATGATCACAAAAGCACTGCAAGGATTATTTAGGGATTACATATAAATTTTAGCAAATAGACCAATTCACAAACACAGAATCCATGAATAATGAGGACCAAATGGATCTCAATTATTTAGGTATCCTTTCATTTCAGCAGTATTTTATAGCTTTCAGTATTCTTTAACATACTTTGTTAGATTTATCCATAAATATTTCATATTTTTATACTATTTTTAAATAGTATTTTTTTAAGATTGTTCCCTGCTGCGTGTGCTCAATCATGTCAGACTCTTTTGCAAACCCATGGACTACAGCCCATCAGGCTACCCAGTCAATGTAATTTTTCAACCCAGGGATCAAATCTGCGTCTCTTGTGTCTCCTGCAATGGCAGGTGGATTCCTTACCATTGTGCCGCCTGGGAAGCCTTGCTAGTGTATAGAAACACAATCAATTTTTGCATATTTATCTTGTATCCTTCAATCTTACTATACTTATTCATTAGGTCTAGTAAGAGTCCATCAGATTTTCTACAGAGAAAATCAGGTCACATCTGTTTATTAGGACTTTCTTTTATTCCTATTCCAGAACCTACTGCCTGGTTCTGTATCTCAGTAATGCTGACACTGGAATCTTCAGAAACCACTCCTTCCACTTCAAATATTTTTGAAAAGTTGGTGTAGAACTAATATTATCTCTTCCTACAGTATATAGTAAATTCACCAATTGGTCCAATAGGTGAACTGGACCTACAGTTTTCTTTGTGGGAAGTTTCTTTTAACTACAACTTTAGTATCTTTAATACATACATAGCTATTCAGATTATTTCTTCTGCTTCCTCTAGAATTAATTAATCTTTTTTCTACATCATTAAGATGGAAACTAAGGTCATTTATTTGAGATCTTTCTTCTTTTCTAATATAAATATTTAAAGCTACAGATTTCCAACTAAGTACTGTTTTAGCAACATCTAATATATTGTGTTTCTGTTCTTACTCAATGTAAAATACTTTATAATTTCCCCTTTTGTTTCTTCTTTTAATCATGAATTACTTATAAGATGCTATTTAATTTTCAAATATTATAGATTTTCCAAGGATATTTCTATTAATAATTTCTAATTCAATTGCACTGTTATCTGAGAAGGTTCATTTTAGGAGTTGATTCCTTCTGAATTATTGAGATTTGTTCTATGGCCCAAAATACAGTATATCTTGGTAAATGTTCTGTATGAACTTGTGAACAAATGAGTATCCTGACCTTCTTGTATAAAGTGGTTTGTAAATGCAGCCAGGTCGAATTGGTTGACAGTGTTATTCAAGTCAACTACATCTTTGAAACTTTTTCTTCTGTCAATTTGTTACATCAATTATTGAGAGGGATCACTGAAATCTCTGACCATAACTGTGAGTGTTTCCTTGAATTTCTATTAATTTTTGCTTTGTTTGGTTTGAAATTCTATTACTAGGTGCCAGTGGCTCAGTGACAAAGAATCTGCCTGCCAGTGCAGAAGACCTGGATTCACACTCTGGGGCAGGAAGATTCTCTGGAGAAGGAAATGGCTACCCACTCCAGTACTCTTTACTGGGAAATCCTATAGACAGAGGAGCCTGGTGGGCTACAGTCCATGGGGTTGCAAAAGAGTGAGACATAGCTTAGCAACTAAACAGCAACAACAACAACAAAACGGTTAGCACTAATAGTCCTCTTAATTAACTGATCCCTTTATTGTTATGAAATGATCTTCTTTAGCCCAGGTAGGAAATATTCCTTGCTCTGAGACCTACTGTAATACTAACAAAACCAGTCCAAATTTCTTTCAACTAAGTCAGTGTATTACTTTCTTTTTCCATTCTTTTAATCTATTTGTGTTTACAGTTACTATTTCTTACAGGCAAGTACATGGTCGGATCTTGCTTTTTAATTCAATTTCAGCCTTCAAATCAGGATGTTTTTTAACACTACTTACTTTTTTAAAAATATGAAACACCACACAAATTTATGTGTCATCTTTGTACATCTCTGTATCATTCTAATTTTACATGTGCTGCTAAAGCAAACACTATTTACATTTAATGGGATTATACAATATAATTAGGTTTGAACCTATCATATTATTATATTTTTCCCATCTGGTCTTTGGTCCCTTCATCTTTTCATGGTTTCCGTTGACTTAATTATTTTATATATTCGATTCTATCTACTGCTTTGGCTTATTAGCTATAAGTTTTTGTTTTGCTATTTTACTGCTAGAGTTTATGACATATATCTTATCTACCTTTATACTGTACCACCTAATGAAGGGCATTAAAATCTTTAACAATATCCTTCCATTTCTCCCTCAACCTTCAAGCTGTTACTATGCACTGTACTTTTCTGTGTGCTCTAAGCCTCACAATAGCTTAGTATTTTTCTCTGAATAATAAATTACCTTTCAAAAAGATTATACATTTACCCAAGTAATGACCATTTCTGCTTTTTTCTTTGTTCATCTTTTGCATTTTCCTGCTGCCTGAAGGACATTCTTTAAAATTTTTCCTATAGTGGTAAGGTATTTGCATAGATATTTCTCCAACAATGACATACAAAAAGCCAACAAGCAAATAAAGAGACATTAAACATCACTAATATCAAAGATGCAAATGAAAACTCTAAGATGTCACTTCATATCTAGTACTATGGCCAATAGCAAGGAGCAGAGGGAGGGAGGGAAAAAGGAAGGGAGGAAGAAAGGAGAGAAATAAGCACTGGTGAAGATGTTGGGAACTTGGAGCTCTTATTTATTATTAGTGAGAATGTGAAATGGTGCAGCCACTATGGGAAACAGTCATTAAACAGAGAACTACCACAGGATTGAGCAATTTCACTTCTGGATATACACCCAGAATAACAGAAAGCAGGCATGTGAACATACACCTGCACCCCCATGCTCACTGCAGTACTACTCACAATAGCCAGAAGGTGGAAATACCCCATATATCTATTGACAGATGAATGTATGAACAAAATGTGATATACACATAGAGTATTAGCCAGCCTTAAAAATGAAATTGTGACATGTGGTATGACATAAATGACATTATGCTAAGTAAAATAAGCCAGTCACAAAAGGACAAACATTGTACCATTCCACTTATATGAGATATCTAGAGTAGTCAAATTCATAGACAGAAGTAGAATGGTGGTTGACAGGGGCTGATGGATTGAAGAATGGGGAATTAGTGTTTTAGTGGGTCTAGAGTTTCAGTTTGGGAGTATCAAAATTTCTGCAGATGGATAATGGTGATGGTTACATAACACTGTTCCTATACTTAATGTCACTACACACTTAAAAATGGGCTTCCCTGGTAGCTCAGTGGTAAAGAATCCACCTGCCAGTGTAGGAGATGTGGGTTCAATTTCTAGGTTGGGAAAGTCCCCTGGAGAAGGGAATGGTAACCCACTCTAGTATTCTTGCCTGGGAAATCCCATGGACAGAGGAGTCTGGTGAGCTACAGTCCATGGGGTCACAAGAGAGTCAGATACAACCTAACAACTCTATAACAAGACTTAAAAATAGTTAAAATGTTAAGTTCTGTGTTATATACTGAATATTTTATAGTAATTTAAAAATTTTAAACAAAAGAGTCACTCCTTTTTCATTTCCTCTGGAATATATTGTTATTGAAGTATAGCTGATTTACAATGTTCTGTTAATTTGGGGTGTACAACAAAGTGATTTAGTTATATATAAAAAATATACACATATATTCATCAGGTTCTTTTCAATTACAGGTTATTACAAGATATAGAATACAGTTCCCTGTGTTATACAGTAGGTCCTTTTTATTTATCTATTTTAAACATAGTAGCATGCATCTGTTAATTCCAAACTCCTAACTCATCCCTCCCCTACCTTTCCCTTTGGTAACCATAAATTTGTTTTCTATGTCTGTGAGTCTGTTTTGTAGTAAGCTCTTTTGTACAACAAGTCACTTCTTCTCAGAAAACATTCTCAGAGGGAACAGAATCCAAAGCTTGACAAGTATTTTATGGTATGTTTAAAATGTCACCTGACTCTTCTGGCTTGTACATTCCAACAAAAACTCTGTCATCCTTATCTCTATTTCTCTATATATAATGTCTTTTTTTCTCCCCTGACTGATTTGAAGATTTCTCTTTACTATCACTGATTTTTAGTCACTTGAATATTGTTTCTTTCAAATCAGATTCACTGAGTTTTACACAGCTATGAAGTTTACACTGGATTGGCAAAAAGTTGGTTTGGGTTTTTCCATAATATTTAATGGAAAAGTCATTGAAAAGTGAAAGTGAAATCGCTCAGTCGTGTCTGACTCTTTGCGACCCCATGGACTGTAGCCTACCAGGCTCCTCAGTCCATGCGATTTTCCAGGCAAGAATACTGGAATGGGTTGCCATTTCCTTCTCCAGGGGAAAAGTCATTATTTGGTCTAATATTTTCCTGTTCCCCCTTCCTTCTCCTGAACATCTAACTAATTTATCTTAGATGTGTGATGTTATCCAACAGCTCACAGACACTCTGTTCATTTTTTTTCTGTCTTTTCGCTCTTCGCTTCATTTTGGTTAGTTGCTATTCCCTACATATTCCAGCTCACTCACCTTTTCTTCTTAGTGTCTGCTATTAATTCCATCAAGTATTTTTTACTTCAGATATTGCATTCTTCATTGCTATAATCCCCATTTAAGTCTACTCTCATACCTTTGATTTATATTCTCATCATTTTCCTATTTTCCTCTACCTTCCTGAACATTGACAGCATTATTAGTAGCAAATCTTTTTACAGTTTTATCTGCTGAATCAATCATCTTTGTCATTTCTGGGTCTCTTTCTAGAGATTAATTTTTTTACCCTAGTTATGGGTTATATTCTCACGCTTCTTTGCAAGCATTTTAATTTTTTAATAGAAATGAAACTGACATAACATCAAATTAGCCATTGCAAAGTGAAGACGTCAGGGGCATTAGTACAGCCACAATGTCGTGCAACCACCACCTCTACCTAGTTTCAAAATGCTTTCATCACACAGAAATAAACTCCATACCCACTAGACAGTTATTCCTCTTTATTCCTTACCCCCCAGGACCTGGCAACCCCCAATCTGCACTCTGTCTCTATAGATTTACTTATTCTAGCTATTTCATGTAAATGGAATCGGATAATATGTGACTCTAGTGTTTGACTCCTTTCACTTAGCAAAAGGGTTTTGAGGAGCATCACATTACACCATGTATCAGTATGTCATCTTTTCTTACAGATAAATAATATTCTATGGTGTGTATGTACCACAATTTGTTTACCCATTCATCCATCCATTTGGGCTGCTTATACCATCTGGTTATTATAAATAGTGTTAATATGAACATGTGTGTGCATATATTGGAATAACTGTTTTCAATTCTCTGGGGTATATATCTAGGAGTGGAATTGCATGGCAATATTATGTTAAACACTCTAAAGAAACCCCAAACTATTTTCTACAGAAAATAAAACACTTTACATTCCCACCAGTATAGTACAAGTGTTCTGCTTCCTCCACAATACCACCAACACTTGTTATTGTTGGTCTCTCTGATTCCAGCCATCCTAGAGAGCAAGAAAGGATACTCATGGTGGTTTTCACTTGCATTTCCCTAATTACTAATGAGGCTGAGTATTTTTGTTCACATACATGTTGGTCATTTGTACATTTTCTTTGGAGAACTATTTATTCAAGTCCTTTACCCATTTCAGTTGGGTTTCTTTTTATTATTGAGTTACAAGAATTATAGTTCTTATATCACTGCCATTTTGAGTTAATGTTTGTATGTGGGGTGAAATAGGGGTCCATGTTTATTCTTTTGCATACAGATATCCAGTTGTCTTGGAACTGTTATTTATTGATGATATTATTCTTTCTTGCGCTGTGTGTTTTGGGGCAATCTTCTCAAAAATCAGTGGGTCATATACGTAATAGCTCATTTCTAGCCTCTCAATTCTATTCCATTGGTCCTCTTTCCTTACGCCAGAACCACACTGTTTTGATTATTGTAGACTTACAGTATGTTTTGAAATGGAGTATGTAGGAGTCGTCCAACTCTGTCCTCTTTCAAGACTGTTTTGGCTATTTGGGCCCACTGCAATTCTATAAGCAAGTGAGGATCAGTTTTTCGAGTTCTGCAAAAAAGGTCACTGGAATTTTGACAGACTTTATACTGAATATGTAGACAATTTTGCATAGTACTGCCATCTTAACAATACTAAGTCTTCCAATCCATAAACAAAAAATATTTTTCCATTTACTTGAGTCTTCTTTAATTTCTTTCAACACTGTTATATAGTTTTCAGAGTACAGGTCTTCCAATTTCTGTATGCTTCTGGATGCTGTTAGAAATGGAACTGTTTTCTGAATTTCCTTTTTTGGATTCTACACTACTGGTATAGAGAAACAGAACTGTATTTTGTATCATCTTGTACTGCAGCTTTTCTGAATTCGTTAGCTCTGTTTTTTTCCTTTGTATTCATAGACTCTTTGGGATTTTCTATATACATGGCACATGTCATCCGCAAATAGAAATGGTTTTACTTCTTCCTTCCAGATTTGGATGTCTTTTATTTCTTTTTCATGTCTAGTTACTCTGGCAATTACTTCCAGTACAATGCTGAACCAGTAGTAAGAACAGGCATCCTTGCCTTGTTCCTGAATATAAGAACTTTTTAGTCTTTCACCATTAAATTGGATGCTACCTGTGAGTTTTCCATAAATGCCCTTTATCATGTTGAAGAAGTGCCCCTCTATTCCTAGTTTTTGCGTGTTTCTATTATGAACAGGTATTGAATTTTATCAAGTGCTTTCTTTTTTTTTTATCAAGTGATCATCTGTGTGTGGTGTGGGCTTCCATTGTCTATTAATGTAGTGGATTATATTGCTTGAATTTCCTATGTTGAACCACTCTTGCATTCCTAGAGTAAATTCCACTTGGCTGTGGTATACAATCCTTTAAATATATTGTTGGATTTCGTTTCTTAGCATTTTGTTGAGGACTTTTCCACCTATATTCATAAGGAATACTGATTTGCAGTTTTTTCTTCCTCATGGTGCCTTTGTTTTGGCTTTGATATCAGAGTAATACTGGTTTTATAGAATCAATTAGGATGTATTCCCTTCTCTCCTATGTTTTGGAAAAGTCTGAGAAGGATTGGTGTTAATTCTTCTTTAGATGTTTGGTAGAATTCATTAGTGAAGCCATCTGGTTCTGGACTTGTCTTTGGGAGGGATTAAAAAAAAAACTGATTCAATCTGTTTACTTCTAATAGGTCTGTTGAAATTTTCTATTTCTTCTTGAGTCTGTTTTGGTAATCTGTGTTTCTAGAAATCTGTCCATTTCATGTAGGTTATCCAATTTGTTGGCATACAGCTGTACTATAAGCCATAGTACTCTCTAATAATTCTTTTACTTCTTTAAGGTCATGGTAATGTCCCCCCCCACTTTCATTTCTGATTTTAGTTATATGCATCTTTGCTCTTTTTGTCAGTCCAGCTTGTCAGTTTAGTTGATCTTTGCAAAGAACCAACTTTTAGTTTTAGTGATTCTCTATACTGCTTTCCATTCTCTATTTTATCTCTACTTTAATCTTTATTATTTTCTTTCTTCAGCTAGCTTTGGGTTAATTTACTCTTTTTCTGGTTTTCTTAAAGTGAAAAGTTAGGTTATTTGTTTGAGATTGTCCTTTTTAAATGTAGGTGTTTCCTGCTATAAATTTCCCACTGAGCACTGCTTTTACCGAAGCCCATAAGTTATAGTACACTGTATTTTTATTTTCATTTGTCTTTGTTGTTCAGGCGTTCAGTCATATCCAACTCTTTGCAACCCCATGGACTGCATGACACCAGACTTCCCTGTCAATCTCTCCCGGAGTTAGCTCAAACTCACGTCCATTGAAACAGTGATGCCATCCAGCCATCTCATCCTGTCGCTCTCTTCTCCTCCTGCCCTCAATCTTTCCCAGCATCAGGGTCTTTTCCAATGCATTGGCTCTTCACATCAGGCGGTCAAAGTATTGGAGCTTCAGCATCAGTCTTCCCAATGAATATTCAGGGTTGATTTCCTTCAGGATTGACTCGTTTGATCTCCTTGTTGTCCAAGGGACTCTCAAGAGTCTTGCCCAGTACCACAGTCCAAAAGCATCAGTTCTTCGGCACCTCAGCCTTCTTCATGGTCAAACTCTCACATCCGTACATGACTACTGGAAAAACCATAGCTTTGACTATATGGACCTCTGTCAGCAAAGTGATGTCACTGATTTTTAATACACTGTATACATTTGTCATAGCTTTTCTTCCAAGGAGCAAGTGTCTTTTAATATCATGGCTGCAGACACTGTCCACAGTGATTTTGGAGCCAAATAAAATAAAGTCTATCACTGTTTTCATTTTTCCCCATCTGTTTGCCATGAAGTGATGGGACTGGACATCATGATCCTAGTGTTTTGCATGCTGAGTCTGAAGCCAGCTTTTTCACTCTCCTCTTTCACCTTCATCAAGAGGCTCTTTAGTGGCTTTTTGCTTTCTGCCATTAGGGTGGTATTATCTGCATATCTGAGGTTACTAATTATTTCTCCCAGCAATCTTGATTCTAGCTTGTGCTTCATCTAGCCTGGCATTTCGCATGATGTACTCTGCATATAAGTTAAATGAGCAGGGTGACAATATACAGCCTTCATTTGTCTTTAATTATTTGCCTAATTACCCTAGGATTTCTCCTTTGATCTGTAGGCTGTTTAATAAGAGTATGTTGTTTAATTTCCACATATTTGTGATTTTTTTTTTGGTATTCTGTCATTGATTTCTAGCTTTATTCCACTGTAACCAGAGAAGATACTCTGTATGGTTTCAATCTTTCAAAACATACTGAAGTTTGTTTTGTGACCTAACACATGGCCTATTCCTGGAGAATGCTTTATGTGCACTTGGTAAGAATCTGTATCCTGATGTTGCTGAATGCTTTTTATATGTCCATTAGGTCTAATTAGTTTATAGTGCTGTTCAAGTCCTCTGTGTCCTTAGTGACCTTCTGTCTAGATGTTTTGTCCCTTATTCAAGGTGAGGCAAGCATTTTAATTTTGGATGACAAACATTGTGAATTTTACATGTTAGGTTCTGGATTGTGTGGCATTCCTCTGTATAGCTTTGGACTTTGTTGTGGTGCACAGTTAAATTATTTGAGATCACCTGGAGTCTTCCGAAGACTTTCCAATACCCTATGTATTACAAGGTCTTTATAAACTAGACAGTGGAAACACAGACTATTCCCAGCCTCATGTGGGCTCCAGAAATTCTTTTCTTACTACTCTCCAGTACTTCTTTCGCTGACTTTGATATGGTCTTGTCACGCATCTACAGATCAGAACTGAGCCAAAGGCTCAAGAAGAACCCTCTGAAGCACTCTAGAATGCATATATGCTTAAGTGTACTCTTAATTATATATCTGCCACCTCCCCCCACAGCTCCCTTTCTCTGGTACTCTGACCTACAATTCTAACCACCTTGGCCTTCCCAAACTCTTATCTTTGTTTCCTAATCCCAGCAAAATGTGGTTCTTTTTTGATTCCTTCTCCTCCTACTGCAGCATGCAAACAACCTCTAGGCTCTGTCATAAACTACTGCAATCAAAGGGCTTACTTCCATTTGTTTCTCTTCTCTCAGGGATCACAGTCTGTTGCTACCTGCATTCCAATGTCTAAAAACCATTGTTCACATACACACACACACACACACACACACACACACACACACACACACATGCTCTCAAGTTTTTAAGCAGAAAAAGTATATTATTGCTGCATAACAAATTACCCTCAACTTAGTGGCTTAAAAAATAAGCATTTTTAAAATCTACTTTCTAAAGTTCAGCAATCAAGGACAAGCTTGGCTTAGTGGTTCTAGCTCAGAATCTCTCATGGTGCTGCAGTCAAGATGCTGGTGGGCCAGCAGTCTCTGGGGTGGAAGCTTCACAAGGGCTAGAAGGCCTGCTTCCAAGAAGGCTCAGTCACACAATGTAAGCGAAAGGCTTCAGTCCTTGTTAGCTGTTGGCAGGAGACCTCAATTTCTCACCATGTGGGCCTCTCCAGTGAGCTATTCACAACGTGGCAGCTAACTACTCTCAGAGTGAGCAATGCAGGGTGACACAGAGGGAGAGAGAAGAGAAGCTTTTTTTCTTCTGGGGGGCCACACTCCGCAGCATGTAGGATCTTAGCTTCTTACCAGGAACTGAACCTGTGCCCCCTCTGAGGAAGCACAGTCTTCTGGGCTGCCAGGGAAGTCTTCCACAATGTCTTTTATAACCCACCCTTGGAAACGATCCATCACTTCCACCACATTCTACTGGCCAGACCTGACAGAGCGTTAACCCAAGGGTGGCAGAGACCACTGGGGGCTACCTCGGAAGCTGGCTATCCAGAGGACTAATTCTGTTATGTCAGCACGGCAGAAAGCCAAAATCCTCCTTAAACATTTTAACCTCCCTGTGATTACTACTTTTTTTAATCCCCTAATTGTAAACTGCATCCTATGACTTTAAACAGGGATGGGCAGATTGTAGACCCTACTCCAAAGCCAGACTTTAAAGAAAAATAACTAAGAGTAAGTACCAGCAGCTTTTAAGTGAAAAGGACAGTTCTGGGGCATATGGTAAGAAAGAGGAGCGCACTTGTAGCTGACCTGCCTTGAGAAACATTCAAGTGCTTCACTCCCCCAAACAATTACTTACTCTAATGACCAACTTAAACATCTGCCCTCCTTTCTCAACAATCTCCAGAGCAACAATAGCAACAATACCAGTCATAGTAATTTTAACAGAAGTTAACAAGAGTACTAGGACAAATGCTAAGCATCTGGCCTTTGTTATCCCAATTATTCCTCACAACAGACCTGTGGGATACTATCACTATCCCTTAAACTTGAGACCTTTTGTTTCTTAATGACCAAACTCTGGCTTTACACTTTACAGTATACCTTGATACAACTTTATTCTTTCTATAATACCTGGCTCCCTCTTGTTCTATAGGATTCTCTACTTTTCTGGCACTGAAACTCTATTTTGTCCTCCCTATTATCCTACTTCACTTGAATCAGGTCTTAAAGCTTCCCCTTAGCTTCCATGTTCCCAACAGCAACTACAAAACCTCTTTAGAAGGAATCACCACTTTAGACTTCTATTAAATCCCTGCTGCTGGGCTCTCCCAATGCTACAGTTGACTAACACAGACTTCCCAACCCCTTGGGACACACTGCCCAGTCAAGTGTGCCTCACCAACTAATCTGAAAACATTTGCCCTATTTTGGTCACTAGTTTTCAAGTATCATTTCACAGCACATGTGGCTTCTCAATTTATATTTGCTGCAGCTTAATATTGAAATTGTTTCCTTTCCCTCAAAGTAAAATTGTTAGTCACTCAGTTGTATCCGATTCTTCCCAATCCCATGGACTATAGCTGACCAGGCTCCTCTGTCCATGGAATTCTCCAGGCAAGAAAATTGGAGTGTGTTGCCATGTCCTTCTCTAGGGGATCTTCCCAACCCACAGATCAAACCTGGGTCTCCTGCATTGCAGGCAGATTCTTTACCATCTGAGCCACCAGGAAGCCCTGCTGCTGCTAAGTCACTTCAGTCGTGTCCGACTCTGCGTGACCCCATAGACAGCAGCCCATCAGGCTCCCCCGTCCCTGGGATTCTCCAGGCAAGAACACTGGAGTGGGTTGCCATTTCCTTCTCCAATGCATGAAAGTGAAAAGTGAAAGGGAAGTTGCTCAGTCCTGTCCAACTCTTCGCGACCCCATGGACTGCAGCCTACCAGGCTCCTATGTCCATGGGATAAGGGCTAGTAATTAAACATCAGGAAGAAAGATCCAAACTCTTAGTACAGTATGCTGGAAACACAGGTTACCATTAGTTATTTGTTGAATGAATGAAAAAAAAAACAAACTAATGACTAACTTAGAAAATTCTGAGGGGGATATAATCCAAAGAATTTTTACAAATAAAAAGATAAAGATGCCAGTGAAAACATATAAGCAATTCACAAAAGCCAAAACACAGAAGAATATAAGCAAATCATAGAAATTAAAATTAAAATATCACTTTTTGTCAGACAGATTGACAGAGATGGAAAATTTGTCACAGAAATAAGGAAACAGGCATTCTGATAAACTTCTAATAGATATAATTTTGTATTTTTGGTATTTATGCATGAAATATCTTTAAAATCTGCATATTCCTTTGAATAGTATTTCCATTTCTAATAATTAATTGCAAGAAAATAATGGACAAAGGAATACAGGTGTATATAAAAAAATACTCATGGTGGCATTAGCTATAATGCAAAATCTGTCCAACAATAAGGATTTGATTAAATAAATTTTAGTACTTTCAAACTATGGATTAAATCACTTCAGAATATTATGTATTACATAATCCCAGTTTTAAAAAATAATATATATTCACAAAAAAACATACCTGCATAGAAAAAAATTTAGAAGTATACACCCCAAAATGTTAGCAGTGATTATTTCTGTAAAAGAATAATGGAATTACTGGTGATTTTTTTTTTCCATTTCACATATCTATACCACCTAATTTTTCTGCATGAGTTGTACATGGATGAGAACACACACTTTTAAAAGGTGAAAGTAAAAATGTGAAGAACAATTTAAAGGTGGAAGTATCATTATGGCAGCAGGACATGGTACATTCCTATGTTACTTAGTAATACTGTCAGCTAGAGACAATATCAAAGAGGATACCAAGTATCTCAGTATTCAATACTCTAGTTTTTAATTAGTTCTAGGAACACATATGGAATAATTTGCTAGTACTAATCAGGCATTTTAAGAAACAAAACACCTCCCGAATAAAAATTTATCTACTAATCCTAAAGGTAATTAATACTGAAAATCACAAAGTGAAAAATCTCAACTGCTGCAAGATGCCAGCTTCAATCACCTTTTCATGCCTTTTCACATTTATCTTGAGAACTCTCTCTGTAATGATAAAGCAGTCACCATAAAAATAACAAAACATAAAACTCTTGTAAGTTTAAAAATTCAATGTGACTTTAGGTTTGGCCAAAGAGGAAGTGTTCTCTATAACTTCTACTATTCCAAATTAGCTTAGTTTTTCCTCTCAGACTTGAACAGTTTGGGAGGATAAAACTTAATCAATAACAAGAGAGGGTCCTGAAGCAAGCTGAGAAATACTTATTTGTTACAAGCAAAGCATGTCTATCTCCTGGCACTGTGGACAATTTCTAGCCAAAGTGCAGGGAACTGCTGTGGCCATGCAGAATGTTGCCTAGTTTTTGTCTGCAAGGCCTGGTTCAACATGGCCAGCAGCTCTGAGGGTTAGTAAATCCTCATTAGGACTGATCCATAAACCATAATTTTCAATGATGTGGTCTGACATAAAACAAATGATAATTTCTATCTGTCTATGGTAGAATTATTGTACCCATATAATTAACAGCAGGTATCCACACAGTCACTTAGGGGGAACTTCACACCTACAGCGCAGTTTGTAAGTCACATCCCGTAAAGTGCCATCAACGCAGCCAATGGGACCTGACAGCAACCCTGAAGGCACAGGAAGCACTAAGCACAGTACATTCCCTTTAGCCTGTGTGAGGAACGTCTTTGAGGAAAGTAGTATTTGCTACACAAGAAAACTGCCTAATTCAAGGAGAAAATCAAAGATCAGCTTTGCATAAAGGAGAGATTTACATTAATGGCATCTGCGTGAAGCAGCACCATACAACACCAAAACTTACAACACAACTGAGGTTACTGTTGACAAGAATGGAGACCTCCCTGCTTCAGTGACAGCCCTAGCACCATTCACCCACTCATCCAGCAAATACATAAATATCACAGACAACAGGAACTATTCTAGGACCTGGGGATTCAGCAGTAAACAAAGGAACAAGGAAGACAGATGTTAATTAACATTACCTATTTGAACAGAATTTCAAATGTCAGAGCGTCATTAAATAAAAGGGCAGGGTGTTATGAGAGCACATCCCAGGCCTGTGAGTCGACTGAACCAAGCACAGGGCAAGAAGTGGGTGGGCGGGGGGGGGGGGGGGGGAATGAGAAGAGGTCCACGGAGAGGTAAAGCAGGAACAACCATGCTTAATCTAGGACCTGGAAAAGCCTAGTTTCACTGAAGCATTTAGACTGTTTCCTAGGTACACATTAAGTCTGAGATGCAGAGCATAAAGATATCCAAGCTAGGAGATCAAGTTGGTAACTGCTCCCTCAGTCTGAAGCTCAGAAAAGAGGTCTCGACGAGGTATAAACTTAGAAGTCATTGACTCAGAAACGGTACATGAGGCAGAGGAACTGGAGATTTCTTAGGCAAGGTGAACTTCATGGAGCAGGGATTAGCAGGGAGGTCATGTATTACTCCTGCTAATCACAAAAAAATGTAATTTCTTCTTGCAGTGAAATTAATTACTCCTCTCTTGATTTGCAAATGTGAAATAAAGTAATTTTCTAAAATTACACTTATGATACAATACCCTTTTTTGTTCAGAAAGGGTAAGATTAAATGTATAAAGTTCTTGGAGAAATGCCAAGACCTAAGAAAACTATTTCTTACAGTGAGTATAAGCCATTATATGCTATAGTTTATTTAGCAGAGCACTTCCTTTTAGCCTTCTCCAGCACCCACAGAAAAAGGAATCTTTTTTTAAAGCACTGATATAACTACTTCACAAGATTTGTCACTAGAAGTGCTTCCAGTCTGCACAACTGCCACCTACTGAAGCTAGATCATGACTCCTGAATACACCAAGTCCTGGAGGGATGTGACATCAGAAAGAACAGACGAACCTTCTGCTGTTAGCACTCAAAATCTACCAGCGTTCAGGACTATTGCTATAATTCTTATACAACCTGCCCTGCAGCCTTCCTATGACAAAGATGTAGTATGTAATTGCTCTATAAACTGGTGGTCAGGTTGTGGTTATAGGAAAGCTGAGTTAAAATGCTCTGCGATTTATGGCCCAAGCACCATATAAGAGTGACATGCCTTAACACAAACTCACCTGATTTATCTGAAGCATGTTAAAACAATATTGACCAAAGTGCTGTATCCCTCACGGCTCCAAAAACTAGAAAACGAAAATGAAGAAATAAAAGTTCAACTTAGTTGGTGATCACAATGATTAGCACTTTAAACACATGTTCGTGACCAAAAACCAAATATACAATGGAGCAGATCTAGATCAGCGTAGAACTTTCTACGATGATAAACATATTCTAGATCTTCACTGTCCAAACTGGTAGCCACATGTGGCTACTGAACATTCGAAATGTGGCTAAAACAAATGAGAAAGCAAATTTTAAACGTCCTTTAATGTTATTTAAACTTAACCACAGGTGGCGAGTAGCTACCATACTGGATGGAGCAGATCTAGGCTGAACAAAGTCTCTTCTGGTTCTAGAGTTCTACAACAATTTCAGCAAAAGTGAAGCTGTAAAAACAATCTAAAAGTTTCAGATTAGTATTGAATATATACTTCCCTTGCTCCAGTAAGGTTTTAAACAGCTTTGTTCCCATCCTCTATAAGATAAATTAAGCCTGAAGATGTAACATACATACTCTCTTAGGTGGAATGGAAAAGAGCACATGGGTAAGGCTACCTAGTTTTGTTTTTTCCTGTTTCTGGCTTTAATATCATTACCAAAAAACTGCATGCATATTAAAATTTTATATAACATTTTTGAAAAGAAAATCACCACTGTGACACATCCCATTCTTACATTTGGATTTGTTTCCTTATGGGTCTGACCTCCTTGCGATGGCTGTATTATTTTCATGTGGCAAATCTCTTCTACACTTAACTTAAAAATAGGTTATCAGGGACTTCCCTGGCAGTCCAGGG
Source organism: Ovis aries (assembly GCF_016772045.2). Classification (NCBI taxonomy): domain Eukaryota; kingdom Metazoa; phylum Chordata; class Mammalia; order Artiodactyla; family Bovidae; genus Ovis; species Ovis aries. Next base: position 50,026,916 of record NC_056062.1, read on the forward strand.
GTTAAGACCCTGTAAGAGTCTTAACTCTTACAGGGGGCACAGTTTGATAGTTTCACTACCAGGGATCAAACAAGATCCCACAACTCCCGTGACCCAAAAGAAAGGTAGCAAAGAAGGGCAGGAAAACCCAAACTTATAAATAAATGGATCTTATAATGGGAGAAGTCAGACAAAAAATTATCTACAGTCCCCCTAAAAAAATTATCACAACTTTTATATACAGCAAAAATTAAATTCAATCACTTGTGTAGAAACTTTCATACTAAAAACTTTTAATACTGAACTTTCCCTCTGAAGCAAAGGTTCTTGAGATATGTATATACAGACACCATATGAATATGCATGTGTTTATATGTTTATACATTTTTGACTACCATTGTTTTCAAGATGACAAACTAGAGTCAATTCAAAATGACTTTGAAAGTTTTCAATTATCTAATAGTGACCTCAGCATCTATGTCAGTTTTTATATTTTTCAAGAGAACTGCATGTTGTAGAAATAGCACAAGGCCTAAGTACCAGTGAATCTGCACTTTAGTCCAAGCTCTTCAGGAGACCGTCTTTTGAGCCTTAGTAAATTACTCTATGTATCTTAAGAGTTCTTTCTCTTGCTTCTATTTTTTCTTTTTTAATTTTTCAAAAGTGCAAGTCCTCTGGTAGGCAGCCTCTAATGAATAGAGGAAAGCAGCAATAACAAGCTACCATTTCCAAGACTGAGTTATAAAAAGGCCATCATTACCCTCCTGCATGACACCTGCTCTCGCTCTTTCACCTGTTTGCTCTGTGGGAAGCCGGCTGCCACGTGGTAAGCTGTCCTGTAAACAGACCTACGTGGCAAAGAACTGAGGGACACCTTGGGCCAAAAGCCCAAAAGAAACTGAGGCTTTTGGTCCAAGACGCCGCAAGGAACTCAATCCTGCCAAGAGTCTCATGAATGACTCAGAAGCAGATCTCCCCCTAGTCAAGCTTTCAGATGAGATCACAGCCCCAGAAACAGCTTACCTGCAACCTCCTAGGAGACCTTGAGCCACAGGCACCCAGATAAGCTGCACCCAGATTTCTAACCCACAGAAACTGGGATGATGAATATTTGCTGTTTTAAATTCTTAATTTCTGGTGTAATTTGTTATGCGGCAATAAGTAAGACAGTCCTGGTCAACTCTAAAGTTCTATAATTCTATGATGCTTTAAGTGTTAACTAATATATTTAGGCAAACCCCCCAAAATCAATTCCCTGTTCAACATTAATAAATAAATAATGCTAGAATATGAAAGTGGTAAATTATGAAACTTAAACATTTACATTTTATTCAAGAGAAAATCATTAAAAAGTACAGCATTAGTGACACGGTGTTAAAATATACCACCAATATGTAAAACTACAAACCAAACCAATTTTCTTTTCTTAATCAAAAAAAGTTCATTTGGACATTAAAATATGAATTAACTACTAAAAGCATTCTCAGTGATCTAATATCCCTTACTTCCCAGAATTTAACATTATTTAATAAGAATTTACCAAAGTTAAAAAAAATCTCATTTTGCTTTTTCATGTATGCCTTTAAAAGTTAAAAATGCTTATCTATAGACCTGTATGTGTTTCTTCAACATTAGAGTTTGGCAATACTGGTAGCTGATCCTGAGAAAAAGGTACAATAAAATACAGGGGAAGTTCTAACCTTCCCATATACAAAAGGCAGTTTTATGAAGAAGCAAAAACAAAAGCACCTATTCACTCAAAACTGACCATACAATTTTAAAAGCCTTTCCTTCACAATTATAAAGATCTGTATAAATTAAAACATGAAACTAATCTGTCTGTAACAGCACTCTGGGAAGTCACAGGATAAAAACTCTGAACTTATTTTTCACAAACAAGTTATATTAGATTTATACCAATATAAAGATTTCAACTATTCCATGGACAATCTGGAAAGACCACCATAGCACATCTCTTTAAACTTCATTTCTTCTTTAAAAACATGCCACATCTACTGTCCTATATTTAAAAGAACCTGATAAAAATATCAAGTCATATCAATAAAATGCACTTCATAAAATCCACCTTCCCTTCATCTGTCAAAAAGTTTCCAGCTACCATTCATTCCAATTACAACTATGTACTTTTAGAGAAACCTATTCACGTGTCCCAAAAATGCCCTACAGTGATACCCTGTCAGGCACATTAGGACATGTAGTTTCAGATTCCAAGCTACTAAATGAAAACAGGCAGGATGGTTTATGGAAATAAGGCACCACTAACTGGAGATGACCTGCCACTCATGAAGAATTAAAGGTCCAACATGAATCTGAAATGTACTGCTGTTATCACTCGCTGTGTGTATTATGAATCACATTCTGCTCATCTGATTAATTGAAAGCTATGCAAAATTAAATCTATAAAATCCTCAACAATTAAATCCTGCTTTATAAAATGGCATTATTAAATTATTATATCTATACAACATCTTATATTGACACCTATCCCACAACTGACAGGCAATCCTCACTTCAATGTCTTATCTGACAATATGAAAAGCAAAACATTTACTATTCCCATTCTTAGATTCCAAACCACCACAAAACTGAATACCAACTCAAAGCTTCTTAAAGTTTTCGTGGGCTTCTTAAAAAGTGTTTTTAAAAAGCTTTTCATTTCTTTTCAAAAGTACCACAAATAACTATTTTTCTGTAAGAAAATCAGAACAATTTGGGATATATTTTAACAGTGCCCAAGAGACTATGAAGGCTTCCCAGGTGGCTCAGTGATAAAGAATCCGCCTGCCAATGCAGGAGACCTGGGTTCAATTCCTGGGTTGGAAAGATCCCCTGGAGAAGGGCATGGCAACCCATGTTAGTATTTTTGCCTGGAGAATCCCATGGACAGAAGAGCCTAGCAGGCTACAGTCCATGGGGTTGCAAGAGTCAGACAAGACTTAGCGACTAAATAACAAAAAAAAGAATCTATGATATATTCTAGAGAAGTCTCACTCCATGAACCATTCCAGTAGGAAACATCTACATACATACTACCAACCAAATAAAAAAGAAAATAGTTATCAGATACCAATTTTAAATATCAGATGCCATATTTTGCCATATTTATATTACCTCCTTTAATCCTCATCACCTTGGGATGTAGGTGATATCCCCGTTTTTCTAGAAGTTGGATCACTTTTCCGTGGTCACATCACTAGGATTAAAACTCAGTTTTGTCTGGCTCAAAGTCCCCTTCCCTCCATTATATGTTAAATTATAAATAAAGACTCAGCTCCTTAAAAATATTCCTGTAACAAAGGGCCTGATCTCTAAAACAATAATGGCAAGGACCCTATATAGAACTTCAGGGAATTACTCAAAATCGATGACAAAAATTATGAATTCTATACACACACCTAATATTTTGAATATCTAGAAAGGGCATGAATATATCTAGATATGATTTGATTATAGTGTGTATTTCTCCACTATTCAGTCTAATAACAACAAAATTTAATTTTGCAATATCTAGACTTTTATTATGATCTGTACACATAAATAATCCAATATCCAGTGCTCAAAGTATACAAAAGAAAAGAAGACAGAGAAATAGATGTAAAGAGGAGGTTAACTACAGAGAAAAAAAAAAAAACAACACATTGGCCAATTATAACTTTCAGAACCTGATTCTGTTACAGAAAAACCACTCAACCTCACTTGCTATACTGTTTGTATACTAATAACTGATAATCAGCTTAGATATTTTCAATAGTCTTATTCTTTGTTGAAAACCAGACCAAGCCTCTCCTTCCTAGAATTTCATTCCAGGCATGGCAAGTAAGCTAAAATGTGAAATTTACATGGTCTTCCAGGCTGAATTATGTCAGAGTAAAGAACTATGATGTATGTAACTTATCCTCAAATGGTCTAGGAAAAAAAAAAAAAACATTATGTGTGTGACAGAAAGAAAGTAAATGATAAATTGTAAAATGGTAACAGGTGACTCTTAGTTAAGGTTACAAGAATACTCTTTGCATTATTATTATTGGTACTTTTCTGTAAACTTGAAATTATTTCTAAATAAAAAAATGTAACTTAAAAATTACATGGCAGTCTATCTGAAGTTAACAGTGCAAACCTGGATTATACAGCAACATTTTCACAAATACAAAACACAGATTTTTAAAGAAAAGTTTAGTGATGGGTGAATAAATCTGAACCACGTCCTACCAACTAATGATCACTTAGGAATAAATTTCAAACTACACTGCCATGGAACGGAATGTGGCAACCGGTGCCTTGAGTTGAAAACATAGCAGGACAAAACCCTAGGTATCACATAGTTTAAGTTTCACAAATTTAATATAGACCTGCTGAAAAATACAGCAAATTTACAATTCAAGTGGTATGTGTTATCTCTGGTTTGCAATAAAATACAAACTGAAAAATGAAAAACCTGCCAAATTACAAAACAATCGAGATGCAGAGTCTCTGGATTTTGATGGTTTTATAAACAAGATTTTTTTTCCCCCTACTGCAGCTCAGTACACCATGGTATGTGTGAATCATCCTGAGAAAGCAAGGACAGAGAAGAAATAGCCTCCAGGACCAATGTTGCAATCTTTTCTCCTACAAGGTTGCTATTATCCCGCGTGTCCATCACAGTTTTGATTTCAAATATTCATCATGCTTTCTTAAAACATAAGGATGCATCAGAAAAAGTGATTAATGCTCAAAGTTCCCCAAAATCGTGAAGTCAAACATTAAAATTGAAGGTTTTCAGCTAACAGTTAAACCACCCTTAAAAGATCATCTCATCTTTTCTGCAGGAATCACCCAACTTGAAATCCTTTACTATGTTCTGCTAATTGAACGGTCTTTCTTTACCCAAGGAGATTTAAACCTTTTGGGGAAGGGAGGGGGGCGGGAAACGCGTCACGCCAAGTAAAGATCCTTTCCAAAGAAAATTCTCCGCAAGTGCAAAATTCTGCACATATTTCCAGGGACTTTCAGATCCCAAGGCCATTATCCCCGCCCCCTCTCCAGAAGGATCCCAGCTGAAGCGTTTCCCCGATCGCCTCTGCGGAACACCCCCCTGGACCCAATCCACACAGTGCCCGGCTCTCCCCCGAGGACGGGAGGCTCCGTCCTCTCCGGGTGGATTCTGTAACCGATCTTTGTCTCTCCGCCCAACTCCCTTAACCTCGGCAAGGTCACTAGCTGCCAACCACCCCTCTGAGCCGAGCCCTCACCGTAGTAGTTCTTATGAGCCACGGTACAACTTGCGTGTCATAGGATACATTCTGCCCCTCGGCCCCACCTACCTTCCCCATTTCGGAGCCTTACGTCTTCATCACTTGCCCATTATACAGAAATAGCCACCACCGCCGGCCCCCGGCGCGCCCCCGCCCCGCCCCGCCGATCCTCCCGCGCCCCCCGGGCCCCTTGGCAGCCCCTCCAAGGATGGGCCCCCCCTCGTCTCCCCTCCCTTCCCCTCCGCAGGGACCCTCCCCCTCCCTCTCCCGCACAGTCTCCTCTCCCGCAGTCCCCTCTTCCGGCCGTTCCCACCCCCCCGGCCCCGCAAGGACCCCCACCTCCCGGGCCCCTGCTCCCCCTCACCCACTGGCCCCCCTCAATCCATTCTTGCCGGCCTCCTCGCCTCCCTCCCGGCTCCTCCCCTCTGGACACCTGTGTCGTCCCACCCCCTCCACACTCGCCCCCCCCAATTCATTCACCTCCTCCCCGGCTCCCTGCCCCCCGCCATCCTCCTCCCCTCCCCCTCCAGCCCCGAGAGGGCCCGAGGAGGGAGGGAAGGCGCGGGGGAGGGGAGGCCGCCAAGGGGCCGCTCTTCTCGGGGTTCGCCGCGCGCCGCGGACCCGCAGAGCTCCCCAGCGCCCTCTGTCTCCTCCGCCGGCGGGGCGGAAGTCGGGGCCTCCCGGACGCCCCCAATGAGGGTATTTACCTTCTCGCCGGGGACACTTTGCAAACGACTCCAACATTGGCAAACACTACAGAGAACTGACCCCGCTCGGCCGCCGCCGCCGCCACCGCCGCCGCCGCCGCCGGCTTCCACCCCTCGGGTTCCCCGCCCCCCGCCTCCGCCCGCCTTTCGGGCGCTCCCGCCGCGCCCTCCCGGGCCCGCGCCGCGCGCTCCCGCCGACGCAGCCGCTCCCGCGCCCCAGCCCGCCCGGCACGCGCGCGCGCGCGCCCCCGAACCCCGCGGACCTGCGCCGCGCGCCCGGCACCGACCCTCCCTCCCTTCCTCCTCTCGCCGGCCCGCGGCCGAGCGCGGCCATTGTTCCCGGCTCCGCTCCCGCCCCCTGGCGGCCGGCAATGCGCCGCAGTGGCGGCCGCCGCGGGCGCTGCGGTGCTGGCGCCGGCAGGCCGGGCCCGCGGGCGAGGGCCCCGTCCCCCGGGTCCTTGGGAAAGGGGGGCGAGCGAGCGCCCGGCGATCGCGCCCCGTCCGCAGTCTCTGGGCCCCCGCGGCTCAGCTCCCCACCCCCTCGGCTGCAAAGGGTGGGCCTAGGGCAGCCTCGTCCACACCTGCAACTCGGCCACTGCCTCCCCCGCCCAATGGACCCTCTGCTCTTTCTCGGCGGTGTCTGCACCCCGACTCCCCTCCCGTACCTTCCCCAGGCTTTCTCGCTGCCCCCCTTTGCTCTGCTGGGGACGCGCTACCATCCCGCGTCTGCTCCGGCCGCCGCTGTGCGATGCGCGGTTTAGCGGATCCTGCACCTTTCCAGACTGGGAGGAGGAGGGGGCGGGGGAAGGGGAGGGGGTTAGCGCAACTGTCTCGCCCAGAAAACACTAGTGATCAGTAATCACCTGCTCTCCAAGAGCCGCAGCGTGCCCAGACAGCCTCCTCGGCCAGAAAAATCACGAAAAGAGAAGTCTTTCGAACCAAAAAGAAGGAAGATCATCCTAGAACAGTGCCCTAGATTTTAGATTGTTGAGGCAAGAATGCCAGAAAACGCGAATTAGTTCTTGATTCGTCCTGGTTTTGATGTGGGTTACTGATGTCTGGATAACTTCAACCCAGTTAAGCCCCGTGAAATCCAACACTCCATTTAGTAAATGGCACCATAAATAATCTGGTAATAAAGTACGTCTAGAAATAGAATTATTACTGTGTTTCACAAACTTATCCATTTGCATTATTATTCCCAGGGTTCTTTTCCCAGTATCAACTCTGCCTGAGACATGTCTACCAGACCTGGGATTTCTTTCAGTCATCAAGTAAAACCGAAAGTTCTCTGAACAGCTAGGAAGACAGTGTAACATACGGGTTACAAGAAAGGGCATTCTAACTAGATAACCAGGCCAGGTTATCCACTTACCAAGTAGAAGACCATGGGGATGTTATTTACCTGATGAGTTTTATTCTTTTCTTCCCCAGGAGACAACAACGCCTTTTTTTTTTTTTTTTTAAGATTCATTTATTTTGGCTGTGTTGGGTCTTCCTTGCTGCATGAGCTTTTCTCCAGTTTGTGGTGAGCGGGTGCTACTAATTGCTGTGTGCAGGCTTCTCTTCGTGGTGGCTTCTGCTGCTGCTCAGCATGGGCCCTAGGGCAGGTGGGCTCAGTTGTTGCAACACCCCAGCTCTAGAGTACAGGCTCAGTAGTTGTGGCACATGGGCTTACTTGCTCTGCGACATGTGGGATCTTCCCAGACCAGGGATGGAACCAGTGTCCTCTGCACTGCCAGACGAATTCTCAACTACTGGACCACCAGGGAAGCCCTATAATGTGTATTTAAATGTCATAGTATGCACAAAGCCCTTTAAAGCAGGGCCTGACCCATGGTAGGTCTCCCGTGGAAGGACATCATCTCCTGCCACGTTTTCCTCCTAGAACTCTTTCCTATGCTTCTTCCCCTCTTTTTCACCTCTGCCAGTTCCTTCAAACTTAACGTGGTGCATCCTCCCTAAGTGTGCCCTAGTCCTTGATTAATGACTTCTAGCGCTCAAGCCTAGCATTCAAATACTTGTTCGATGCTTTGAATGAGAACATGCCCTTCACACCAGCAATATGAAAGGACAAGCCTCCCACATTTGTGCCTTTGTTGGGCTCCTCCCACTCCCTGCAGTCCATCCTCCTGTGAGCAAGTTATCCTTCAGTTCAGTTCAGTTCAGTTCAGTTCAATCGCTCAGTCCTGTCAGACTCTTTGCGCACACCAGCCCTCCCTGTCCATCACCAGCTCCCAGAGTTCACCCAAACTCATGTGCATCAAGTCGGTGATGCCATCCAGCCATCCAATACTTTGGCCACCTCATGCGAAAAGTTGACTCATTGGAAAAGTCATCCTTCAGATCCTTCCAAAATCACCTTCGTGAGAGCATTTTGCAGCTCTTCTGAGCAAGCCGGCTCTTTTTCTTCTCTCTCCTCTGACATGATAGGTGTATTAGATTGTTTTTGAACCTAATTCTGTATACCAAACTGTACCTTGTGTAAGGCCAGGCTCTGTGTCTCATTCATCTTTGTAGTCCCAGCATCCAACAGCCAACAGGTGGAAGTAAATGCTTTCAGAATAAACAGATGAGTTGATACTTTTAGAAATGGTGCTGAAGTGGTCAGAAGTGTCATTCCCTCTTATTCAGGTCGTTATAGTTCATTGAAAACTTTATCTCTGCCGTAACTTTTTCTTATAATTAATTTTAAGGCTTTGGTTATCCACTTGCTAATTAAGAGACGTTGAGGGGGAAAAGAGAGACCATGGGTGTGTTACATTTAAGCCCTGAATCAAATGAATTTTTAAAATTTCATTTATTTAATTTAGTTTTGGCTACACTAGGCAGCATGTGACAAATATGCTTACAGCGAAAACACCAGACATGGGAAAATCCATACATCCAGTACTAGAAATGTTTGTATGAATATAAAAAACTGTTTTGTTTTGTTTTTTTCTCATTAAGTTGGCATGCAGAGAACCAGAAAATTGGCTAGTAGTGCGGGAAAAAAATTCCAGAGAGAGAATTTATCATTTAGCTTTATTCTACCATTGTTACTCTAATTTCTGATACTTTTCTTTGTGCCTCGCTTATAATTATTTAAATTTTCTTGAAATAGAAAAAATGTGTAACATCTCTGAACACAGGGGCGTGGGATAGCAGGTGTTTCTTCTTAAATAAGTTCAATGACTTCTCCTAACCCTTTTTAATTGTGTCTATTTTGAAAGGTATCATTTAGCACTTCGTCATGTTTCCTTCTTGTCCTATCCCCTCTTCAAAAGGCTTCATTATTCTTTCTCCCTTCCCATTTATAAAGGAGGGGGTGGGGAGAAGAAACATTCTAGCTGTTTATACCTTCTCACTCTTTCATCTCTTTGGTACTTGTTGATTACATTCTGAATTAGTAATATATTGCAGTTGTAATAAACCATCCCCAGGGAAATCCCTGGTAGTCCAGTGGTTAGGACATGGCGCTTTCACTGCTAGGGTCCAGGTTCCATCCCTAGTAAGGGAACTAAGATCCGCAAGTTATGCAGCATGGAAACGAATGAATGAATAAAATAAGCTATTGCCACATTTAGTGACTGAAAACAACAGAGGTTTATTTAGTTCATGCAGTCTGGGCAAGGCTCAATAACTTTATATTTAACTGCTCCCACAGTTATCAGCTAGGACAGCTCACAGGCTGGGAGCCCAAACCAGGGAAGGACACACTCACTCACACCTAGGTTGATGCTGGCCGCCTACTGAGACCTCATCTGAGGCTGTCGGCCAGAACACCTACCTGTGGCCTGTGAGCTGCTTGGCTTCCTCAAAGCACAGTGGCTGGGTTCCAAGCAACAGGAAGTCAAAGACACTTGTTCTTTTAAGGCCTGGACCCAGCAGCTGGCACAAATGTGCTGTGAACTCTGCCATATTCTATTGGTCCAAGAGTCCCAGGGCCCAGATTCAAGGGGTGAGACCAGACTGTCAAAGAATTTTAGAGTGACATTTAAAGCTCTATGCATTCACTGAAATATATCTCCTTGTCTGTTCACTCTTTTGCTCTTGTGTTAAAATGACGATGGCATTGAAAATGTCTTTTCATGGACACCTGGGTCTGTGTGTATCATGGCGACTGACTTCTCATTGAATGTGTCCCTTGCCCACTGAAGACACCTGAATGATGGAGGCTATAAAAACCAGGTTCCAGAGGGCTTAGTACACTTTTCTAGTCCACTCCCTGCCTCAGGTCAAGGGGGAGGCTTCAGGCAAGTCAGGATGTCAGGAGCTGCAGCAGTGGGAGAGAGGAACAGGTAGGTTGGATACTGGAGGAGAGGCCCAGGCTGTAACATGCAATTGCAACACCGAGTCACGCTGTGTTTCTGGAATGTGTGCAGTTGGCCGTGCGCCATGCAGCCAGCGAGGAGGTGAGAAGTGACCCAGGGAGGGACCCACAGAGGCAGGGTCAAGACAGGGTCAAGCCCACTGGCAATGTTAAGAGGTTACATCACCCAGGACAGGGGCTGCTCCTTCCTCTCCCATACCCTTCTCAGCATCTGTTGCGCTTAGTTGCTCAGTCATGTCTGACTCTTTGCGACCCCACAGACTGTAGCCCACCAGGCTCCTCTGTCCATTGGGGATTCTCCAGGCAAGAATACTGGAGTGGGTTGCCATGCTCTCCTCCAGGGGATCTCCCCAACCCAGGAATTGAATCCAGATCTCCCACATTGCAGGCAGATTCTTGACTGTCTGAGCCACCAGGGAAGCCACCAGGCAGGCGCATTTTTTCATTTACTCATTCAATGTCCATGCTGTGCCTGGGGCTACCCCAAAATATGGCAGCTTGGCGTAAGGAATATGTTAAGCTAAAGGAATTTGAGAAACAGCATGTAATGGAAAAACTGTCTGACCTTCCCCTGAAATAGATCATAAAACCCTCATGTGAAACATGCCCTCTCTATACCCAGAGGAAAGAGCATCCTTATCTTCCAAAGATGAAAGGACACAGAGAGGAACCTGCATGAAAAAGCCTTGCTAAGCTTCAGCCAGTTTACTCCCCTTACCTCATAACCTCTGTCCCATCACATCTTTCCCTAACATTCCACTGTTCATCAAACCTAGCATAAAAGTTTGCAGGTTTAATTGTTTCTTTAGGTCCTCATTGCCTTATGAAAACTTCTGTGTCCCATAAAAGTTGTGTCCAATAAATTTGTATGCTTTTCTCTTGCTGATCTGTCTTTTATTATAGGGGTCCCAGTCAAGAACTTGGCAGTGGGGAGACAAAGATCTATTTCCTGCACTACAGCTGCCAGTGACAGTGACGTCTGTCAGGGTATTAAAATTGTCTGGTGCCACTCTGTGCCCCTGCCACTATGCGGGGCCAGCAGATTTGCCTGCCCCACCGACCCAAGTTCCAGTGTGCTTCCCTCTGATGCTGAAAACTTAGCCGCTGTGCAAATCAAATCTCAGAGACAGATTTTGGGGTGAAATAGTAAATAATAGCTTTATAGCTTCTGCAGGCAAAGAGGGACACAGCAGACTTGTGCCCTCAAAAACTGTGTGTCCCACCAGGGTGGGGGGTGGGAGTATTTGGTGAACAGTTTTATAGCAGTGCTTTAAAGGTGGGGTTGCTGATAAGGGTGAGTGCATGTATGGGGTAAGCACTCCTTTAATCTGGTCTCAGGTGGTCTCCTGATGAGCTTCTGTGGTTCTCAGGATGCTCAAACTGTGACTTTCCTTGGAATGAAGAATGCTTCATCAAGTATCTTCCACTTAGGGTTTAGTTCTATAGAAGAGTTTAAAGGTATTGTCATATTCTCTGAGGCAGAACCAAGACGCTCCCAAGGCTGCACTATTGATTCTTGACTGCTCCTCCCTTGTCTCCTCCTCCCCTCCCTTCCCTGATTAGTGACTGTTTGAACCCACCCTTTGAAACTCAAGGAAGGTCATGGAAGCTGAAGCCTATTACCTACAAGCTAGAAGCAGGGGACAGAGAAAGGCCTCTGTGCCCAGAAGCCCCACAGGGTCCTGTTTGGTTTCACATCCATCCTGCCAACTGCCCTCCGACACACACACACCCACACACACACCCACACACACACACAGGGTTCTGTTTGGTTTCACATCCATCCTGCCAACTGCCCTCTGACACACACACACCCACACACACACACACACACACACAGGGTTCTGTTTGGTTTCACATCCATCCTGCCAACTGCCTTCCAACACACACACGCACACACACACACATTTCATTTCTTAAGACCTGATATACAGCTTCTATCCAGTACCTGCTGACCTCTAAGCCCACAGTTACACTTACCTGCATCCTTATATCTTCTCCTAAGAGTGATCCCAGCTGTCCACAGCCTCACTGCAGCCTCAACACTTGGCTGCTAACCCTCTGCCATTCCAACCTTTAGGGCTCTATGGTCCTAGCTCCCTAATTTGCTTGTAACTGCACTAAGGAGTGTCTACTTGACTTTCTAAGACTCACACTGGCAAGACCACCACTAGGCTAAACGATATGGAAGGTAAAGGAGACACGACGTCTTTCCATAAACCCACTTAAACATTCCGGTCATCATAATTCTATCAGCACTCACGTTTCTCCATTCACTCCACTAAGTGGCCCAAGAGGCCGCGTTTCACCAAAATGGCTGGTACTCAGTGCACAGGCCTCCCACAGCAAAGACGCGCAAAGTTCTCTTCTCCGTCTTCTGACATAGTTACCACTCTTGTGCTTTAGGCTTTGGGTCCCCAGTGAAGGGGGTTGAGCCTATGGACATTGGCCCTTTTGTCAATCTTTATCTTAACTAATCTGCCTGAGATTTGCATCAAGTGGTTGCAGGTCACGTTTTTCATTATAAACTTTGCTTTCCAGCTTTTAAAATGTCTCCAACCTGGGGTAAACAGAGCTGACCTATTTGGGTGTCTCACTGGCCTCGCCAACCTTTGAGAGCACAGTGGTAAGACCTCTGTTTTAACCCCATCAATGTCAGTTTTATACAACCCATTTTTAAATAACCATCTAAAGCTTTCCACCTAGCTGAGATGAATTCCATGGCCCTTTTTTTCTTTTGTCTTACACTCCATCAATATTTCCTTTATTCACATTATTTCTTAATAACAATGTTAAAGTTTTCATACTTTTAAGACCAGTCCCTTGACTCTTTCCTTCGCTTCTCCCCATTCTCCTGCTAATTAATCCAATGTTTTTATAAGCATCTGCAAGACCCATGAGGGGAAGCTAAGAAAGCAAGATTCTTGCTTGATTCTGCATCATTAAGTTTATATGAGGTACCAGGAGATGTGGGTTCAATTCCTGGGTGGGGAAGACTCCCTGGGGAAGGAAATGGCAACCCACTCCAGTATTCTTGCCTGGGAAATCCCATGGATAGAGGAGCCTGGCAGGCTATAGCCCATGGATTTGCACAAGAGTTGAACACGACTCAGCAACTAAACAACAGTTCAGTTCAGTCACTCAGTTGTGTCTGACTCTTTGCGACCCCATGAACCGCAGCATGCCAGGCCTCCCTGTCCCTCATCAACTCCCAGAGTCCACCCAAATCCATGTCCATTGAGTCAGTGATGCCATCCAACCATCTCATCCTCTGTCATCCTCTTCTCCTCCTGCCCTCAATCTTTCCCAGCATCAGGGTCTTTTCAAATGAGTCAGCTCTTCGCATCAGGTGGCCAAAGTACTGGAGTTTTAGCTTCAACATCATCAGTCCTTCCAATGAACACCCAGGACTGATCTCCTTTAGGATGGACTGGTTGGATCTCCTTGCAGCCCAAGGGAATTTCAAGAGTCTTCTCCAACACCACAGTTCAAAACCATCAATTCTTTGGCACTCAGCTTTCTTTATAGTCCAACTCTCACATCCATACGTGACCACTGGAAAAACCATAGCCTTGACTAGACGGACCTTGGTCGGCAAAGTAATGTCTCTGCTTTTGAATATGCTGTCTAGGTTGGTCATAATTTTCCTTCCAAGGAGTAAGCATCTTTTAATTTCATGGCTGCAGTCACCATCTGCAGTGATTTTGGAGCCCAGATAAATAAAGTCAGCCACTGTTTCCACTGTTTCCCCATCTATTTCCCATGATGTGATGGGACCAGATGCCATGATCTTCGTTTTCTGAATGTTGAGCTTTAAGCCAGCTTTTTCACTCTCCTCCTTCGCTTTCATCAAGAGGCTCTTTAGTTCTTCTTCACTTTCTGCCATAAGGGTGATGTTATCTGCATATTTGAGGTTATTGATATTTCTCCCAGCAATCTTGATCCCAGCTTGTGCTTCCTCCAGCCCAGTGTTTCTCATGATGTACTCTGCATAGAAGTTAAATAAGCGGGGTGACAATATACAGACTTGATGTACTCCTTTTCCTATTTGGAACCAGTCTGTTGCTCCATGTCCAGTCCTAACTGTTGCTTCCTGACCTGCATATAGGTTTCTCAAGAGGCAGGTCAGGTGGTCTGGCATTCCCATCTCTTTCAGAATTTTCCAGAGTTTATCGTGATCCACACAGTCAAAGGCTTTGGCATAGTCAACTGAACAACAAGATTATCTGAGGTACCTAGGCAAAAGTGGCCCCCTTAACGACAACATTTACCATGATTCAGGTGGCGGGCAGTCAGTAGGTGAATATCCTGGCATGAAGGTACTTCCACGTGGCATGCATATGAAGCACAGCAGGTGCTTCACCTGGAGTGCTCCGCTGGTATTTATAGAGGGAGTTGGGCAGTCTTTCTTCTCAGGGTCAACAGATCTTGCTGCTGCTGCTAAGTCGCTTCATTCTTGTTCGACTCTGTGCAACCCCATAGATGGCAGCCCCCCAGGCTCCACCATCCCTGGGATTCTCCAGGCAAGAACACTGGAGTGGGTTGCCATTTCCTTCTCCAATGCATGAAAATGAAAAGTGAAAGTGAGGTCACTCAGTCGTGTCCCACTCTTAGCGACCCCATGGACTGTAGCCTACCAGGCTTTTCCGTCCATGGGATTTTCCAGGCAAGAGTACTGGAGTGGGATGCCATTGCCTTCTCCAAAACAGATCTTATGTGGCTTTTATCCAGTTCACAAACCTGGCTGTTCCCTCAGGAACACCCTGCTTTGTGTCTTGATCAAGTATAGTTTTCTGTGATCTGTCAACTAAAAATAATGCTCACCCTAAAAGCTGAGAATTACATTTTATTCAGCAAACTCTCAGGGCTTAAGCCCAGGAGATAGCTCCGAGGAGCTTTCTGAAGAGGTAAGAGGGGAGCCAGGATATTTAGGAGTTTTTGCAAGAAACGAGGTGGTAGGAACATCAAAACGTCACTGTTAATTAAAGAAAAATAGACATCTCCAGTCAATGAAGTTAGTACTTTTGTATGGGAAGATGCAAGAGTCTGGGTTCTTTGAAATCATTCCTTGGATATGTAGATATATACCTTATCATAAAGCTGAAACTCCAGTACTTCGGCCACCTCATGCAAAGAGTTGACTCATTGGAAAAGACTCTGATGCTGGGAGGGATTGGGGGCAGGAGGAAAAGGGGATGACAGAGGATGAGATGGCTGGATGGCATCACAGACTCGATGGACGTGAGTCTGAGTGAACTCCGGGAGTTGGTGATGGACAGGGAGGCCTGGCGTGCTGCGATTCATGGGGTCGCAAACAGTCAGACACAACTGAGCAACTGAACTGAACTGAACTGAACCTCATCATTAAGGAAAAAAAAAATAAAAAGTTGCCTGCCTTATCAGTGAAAAAAAAAAAAAAAAGAAGGATCTTACAGCCATCAAGTTATCACATTGCAGCTGGCCTGATGGTGAGCCCTAGGGGAGCTCAGGGTAGAAACAGGAAGCCGTTTCTTGTCATTTGCAGCTGACAAGCCCCGCCACAGAGCACCCTGAGTCTTCCAGGGTGAGAAAGTACAGATCCTGACTGCAGACAGCTGAGGTGCACATCAAAGGAATGATTCCAATGAGTCCTGACTTGTGCATCTTCCCATATAGAGAAAGGCATTAAATTCCTTGAGACGATTGGTTTTCTTTAATCAATAGTCATCTTTTAATGTTCTGATTTATTGTCTTTGTTGCAAAAAGTCCTTTATATTGTGGTCCTCCCTTACCTCTTCAGTACAGTCTCTCAGAACTGAGATGCTGTGTCCTGGGCTTAAGTCCTCAGTTTTATCTACCAAATAAAACATGATTCTCAACTTTTAGGTTATGCTTTTTTTTTTTTTTTCCAGCCAACAACCTTAACTATCTAGGGACAGAATCCTCATTTTCTCCATCCTGAATCCATTAGGGGTGGAGGAGGGGACGGCCGCAGTGGCTGATGGCTTGATGGCTATTTACTGATACAGCAGGTGACATTCATTGTCCACAGTTTAATAGTGAGGCGTGTGTGCCTGCTAAGTCACTTCAGTCATGTCCAACTCTTTGCAACCCTATGGACTGTAGCCCGCCAGGCTCCTGTGTCCATGGGATTCTCTAGGCAAAAATACTAAAATGGGTTACCATTTCCTCCTCTAAGGGATCTTCCAGAACCAGGGATCAAACCCACATCTCTTACAACCCCTGCACTGGCAGGCAGGTTCTCTACCGCTAGCACCACCTGGGCTGTCCCATAGTGAGCCATGGGTCATGGATAAACCCAAACAGGCTCTTGCATCTGCAGCCTTCAAAACCAAAGATGCTCCTGCTACATTACTCTCACAATACGTTTTAGTAAATGTTCTTCAACAGCTGCAGAGAGACTTTCCTGGGGGTCCAATGGTCGAGACTCCATTCTTCCACTGCAGGGGGCATGGGTTCAATCCCTGACCAGGGAACTAAGATCCTGCATGCTGTGTAGCACGGCCAAAAAGTAAATAATCGTTTTTTTTTTTTTAATCTGCTGATACCAATCCACAAAATGAAATTTGTCACACTGTACTCCATGCTTGGCTGTGCTCTCTCCCATATGGAGGTGTGCAGTCAGGGGGTAGGAGTGTGAGGCAAAAGTTCTAACACTTTAGCTAAGACTTGATTTTCCTGGTGACCAACCCAGCTACTTATCATCTCATTAACATAAAAAAAAAGACACACTCAGAACTCAGGACATTCCCAGAATCTTAGAAGTTCTTGTGTCGTTGTTGTTCACTTGCTAAGTCATATCCAACTCTTTGTGACCCCATGGACTGCAGCACACCAGGCTTCCCTGACCTTCGTATCTCCCAGAGTTTGCTCAAAGTCATGTCCATGGAGTCTGTGATGCCATACAACCATCTCATCCTGTCATCCCCTTCTCCTCATGCCTTCAATCTTTCCCAATATCAAGGACTTTTCCAATGAGTGGGCTCTTTTTATCAGGTGGCCAAAGTATTGGAGCTTCAGCTTCAGCATCAGTCCTTTCAGTGAATATTCAGGGTTGATTTCCTTTAGGATTGACTGGCTTGATCTCCTTTCTGGTGTCCCGCATTGCAGGCGGATTCTTTACCAACTGAGCCACAAGGGAAGCCCTTTCTGGTGTCAGGGAAGACTAAATATTTTAACAAAAGACACTCCTATTCCCCCATCACTTAGGAAATTACAAGAGTTTCAGGAGCACTGTGTCAGAAACTTGGGGCAAAGATCAAATACATATTTCTTATTATGTGAGAAATGCCTTTTATGAGAATTTTTTAAATATAACTCCTCTGGGTGGTCACAGTTCCACAGACGCAAATGTTATTGAGTAAATATCACTGTTGTGCCAAGAAAATGGGCATAAGGAGAAGATGCAATGGATCTCCAGCCCCACTAGGCCCTCAGCTAGGGCTTTGCGAATGGGTAGCCTGAAATGGTAACCGCTCTGTTTCCATGCTGTGGACTCAGTCAGTTGCCTGAAGACAGCTGGGGGCTGACAGTACCCTGAGGTCAGAAATGATCTAACCCTTCCCATTCCACTCCCAAGTTAGTGCCATTTTTCCACTTCCATTCAGTGAGTGACTATCTGTCTCCCCTTATAGAACAAAAGGAATTAAAACACTCGTCACTGGATCCTATCAGGTCAGTTTTTCCAGCACTTCTTTTAGCAGCAGACTCAATGGATACCTTCAGAAGTATTCTTGGATCCCCTAAATTCAGACTATAAAGCCAGAACCATTCGAAAACAGGTTTAACAATATCAAGTATGGGATATTTTGAGCAAATTCCAGACCTTAAATAGGACTGATCCAGAATACCATGTACATTTTCAACAGACTTTAATAGATGTTATGTGAGGAATGGGTTCTTTGATTAAATGTGTCTAAGAAGCTGTTGGACTTCCCTGGTGGCTCAGACGGTAAAGTCTCCTGCAATGTGGGAGACCTGGGTTTGATCCCTGGGTCGGGAAAATCCCGTGGAGAAGGAAATGGCAACCCACTCCAGTACTCTTGCCTGGAAAATTCCATGAATTGAGGGTCCTGATAGGCTATAGTCCATGGGGTCGCACTTTCACTTTCTTTCACTTTCAAGAAGCTGTTAGACACATTCTTTAACAAAGTTAGAGAAGCTTCTTTACTGCAGAATATCTCAGAGACTTTCTTCTGCCAATATAGATGAAGTCTCCAAGAAGGGATAGGTTATGTTCTGTTTCCCAAACTTATTTGGCTATAGGACCTCTTTGGCAGGGAGTTCTGTATTCAGTGTTTTTCAAAGTCACATTTCAATGAATTTTGCTAGTTTACATTTGAAATGATGTGATTAATTATATGTTGTTCGCATTAGCCATTTCTGTGCATTCTGCAAGTTTTCCTTTCTCTGACGACACTGCAGCACGCAGGATCTTAGTTTCCTGACCAAGGATTGAATCCAGACCCCATGCATCCTCTCGGTGGAAGTGTGGAGTCTTAACCACTGGACCACCAGGGAAATCCCTCCTTCCTCTTTTCTCAAAGAACTCTCCCCTTCTTCTGTCAACTGGGAAAAAAAAAAAAGCACAACCAAGGAATTCCCCAGAGGTCCAGTGGTTAAGTCCAATGTTAACAAATGCACAACATAAAAGTTGCAAGTTAAGATTTACTTGGAGACTTTACTGGGGACGATAGCCCGCAAGACAGCTTCTCACATAGTTCTGAAGAATTGCTCCAAGGAAATCAGGGAGGACCCAGGATATATTTGACTTTTTGCTGGAAAAAAAAAAATGTGGTCAAATATCAAAAGATTACCGCTAATCACAGAAACAGACATCTCAAGTTAATGATTTTAGTGGTTTTTTATGTCTGGGAAAATACAGGAGTCTGGGCTCATTGAAAATTTTCCTTAGTTATGCATCTTAACGGTCTGAGGCCAGTATTCAGAACACAGAATGTTTCATCTGTCTCCATTCTGAATTTCCCTAAGGACACACTGATGTGGGGAGTAGGGACTGGTGGCTGCAGTGGCTGATGGGTTGATGGCAGTATTCTTTGTTTATTGGAATGGCAGGCAACATTCTCTTTCCATATTCCCATAACACACCTCCCTCCTAAATATGAAAGGTACATAGAAACCTTTTTTTTTTTTTTTTCAAATTAATACTTCTGGTTACAAATGGCAGGTTGAACACATCCATTTATCTCTCATCTCCCCAACTTCCTCTTATAATGAAGTCAAAGAATCTGAAAATTCTAAGCTCATGAAGAAAAATTTAAAAAAACACCAGTGAACAAAAAATAGTTAAGAAAGTTGAGAATACAGTGGATGAAGAAGTGCGGACAAATGTCATCACCCGTTAGTCAAGAAAGCAGAACCTAAGTACCTAGTGGAAAATGAACTTATTTAACAAGAAGAATCCAGGAACAGCCCAGAAACTGAGGCATCAGGTAGTGCGTAGAGGGGATAAGGCATTGAGCTCACAGCGTAAGAACTGACTGAAAACCAGGAGCCATTAAATGAGTTTGTACTCCTGCAACAAACAGCTGAACAACTTTCGTTTAGTCCCCCAAGAAGATGGGAGGCTTATTCTCCAGGGAAATTGGTCCATAGCAGCTAAGAGTGACCGGACAACTAAGCTGTCACCAGAGTATAGTCAGCAGACACTTTCTCGTACCCGAACTGCTCCTAGTTTTTTCCCTTTCCTTAGGCTGGAATCTGCTTAGTCCGAGATCCTGTTTCAATCACAGAGGACAATGCCTTAGGGCAGTTCTTAAACCTCATGTGATGGTGTGTTCTTAGTCACTTAGTCGTGTCGGACTTTTTGAGACCCTATGGACTGTAGCCCGCCAGGCTTCTCTGTCCATGAGATTCTCCAGGCAACAATACTGGAGTGGGTTGCCATGCAGTCGTCCAGGGCATCTTCCTGACCCAGGATCTAACCCACATCTCTTAAGTCTCCCACACTGGCAGACAGGTTCTTTACCTGGAAGCACCACCTGGGAAGCCTTGACAAGGATCAAAATCATCTCAGGGTTTATGAAAACACTGAGCCCCACCCAGAACCTTCAAGGGTTCTGATACGGTAAATCTACAGCAGGCCAGAAAATTTGCTTTTCTAACAATATTCTAGGTGATGCTGATGAAGGAAATGGCAACCCACTCCAGTATTCTTGCCTGGAGAATCCCATGGATGGAGGAGCTTGGTGGGCTACAGTCCACAGGTCGCAAAGAGTCAGACACGACTTCACAACTTCACTTTCACTTTCAATGAACCATTACTCTAGAAATGTACCTAAGTAGAAGGAAACTGGATCCCTGAAGAATCAGATGGAAGAACAGTCTATTTACCCAAGCTTGACAGTTATTCAAAAGAGAACTTTGTTCTTCAAGCCACTGAACTTTGGATCCCTATCTGCCATTCTATCCTTATTAACAGCCACAGCTTGCTCCTGGAAGTGCAGCAGGCAAGCTGACACCTAAGCAAGAGACTAGAGATTTCGCTATAGAATCTGGTTGGCTGCAGAGAAACAATTTACAGATACTACTGGAGTTACCCAACAACAAACAAAAGCAATAACACTCAAGCTTATCGCCTTATCAAATGCAGTAAATCCTACATGTCAATAAGACTTGCCTTGCCCATGCACAGGACACGAAATTAAAAGACACTTGCTCCTTGGAAGAAAAGCTATGACAAACCTAGACAGAGTATTAAAAGCAGAGACATCACTTAGCTGACAAACGTCCACATAGTCAAAGTTACGGTTTTTCCAGTAGTCATGTACAGATGTGAGAGGTGGACCCAAAAGAAGACTGAGGACCAAAGAATTGATGCTTTCAAACTGTGGTGCTGGAGAAGACTCTTGAGAGTCCCTTGATTGGAAGGAGATAAAACCAGTCAATCCTAAAGAAAATCAATCCTGAATATTCACTGGAAGGACTGATGCTAAAGCTGAAGCTCCAATACTTTGGCCACCTGATGCGAAGAGGTGACTCACTGGAAAAGACCCTGATGCTGGGAAAGATTGAGGGCAGGAGGAGAAGGGGACGACAGAGGATGAGATGGTTGGATGACAGCAGCTGACTCAATGGACATGAGTTTGAGCAAACTCTGAGAGATGAAGAAGGACAGGGAAGCCTGGCATGCTGCAGCCCCTGGGGTCACAAGAGTTGGACACGACTTAGTGACTGAACAACACAACAACATGCACAGGGACCTAGCCAGCTTTCTGTGCCTACCAGACACAGGAGGAAAGTATCTAACATGAAAGAAAATGACTGAAAATGAAAACAGGGGGGAAAATAGGACCAAGACGAGAGACAATGCAAGGAACAGAAGTTTGGTTTTTTTTTAATTACCATTAATCAGAGTTTAGAGTCAATACTGTATCCTTTAAAAAGAATTAGATGTTTTGGCTTCCCTGGTGGCTCAGCGGAAAATAATCAGCCTGCCAATACAAGAGCTGCTGCTGCTGCTGCTGCTAAATCGCTTCAGTCGTGTCCGACTTCCTGTGACCCCACAGACGGCAGCCCACCAGGCTCCCCCGTCCCTGTGATTCTCCAGGCAAGAACACTGGAGTGGGTTGCCATTTCTTTCTCCAATGCATGCAAGTGAAAAGTCAAAGTGAAGTCCCTCAGTCATGTCCAACTCTTAGCAACCCCATGGACTGCAGCCTACCAGGCTCCTCCACTCATGCGATTTTCCAGGCAAGAGTACTGGAGTGGGGTGCCATTGCCTTCTCCGCCAATACAAGAGACATGGGTTCAATTCCTGATCGAAGAAGATCTCGCTTGTCACGGAGTAACTAAGCCTAGTGTGCACACTAGTAAGTGTGCTCCTGGCTAATACTGAGCCAGGAAACGGAAACTACTGAGTCCAGGTGTTGCAACTACTGAAGCCTGAGCCCTAGAGCCCCTGCTCAGCAACTAGAAAAGCCACTACGATGAGAAGCCCGTGCGCGGTGACTAGAGTAGCCCCCGCTCACCATAACTAGAGAAAATCCTCTGCAGGAAGGAAGACCCAGCACAGCCAAAAAAAAGATACATAAAATTATACAGAAAGAGAACTGGATGCTTCCCTACAGGAAAAAAAGCCAGAGGGAACAGTCGCCTCCTGGTGGTTGAGTGAGGTAACACACCATTCCGGGCTTGAGTCCGGCCAGCCAGGGACTTCACAGAGTGTGACCGTGTCTCCACACCCCAGTCTTGTCTACGCAGAAGAAACTAAGGACCTAACCAAAGTCTCCCCACTGACTGGGCCCTCTGAGCTACCCCTGCCCCTGTATGGAACAGAAAGCCATGATGTTTTAAAGCAGAGCCAGAGAAAGCCAAGCCCCTCCTCTCTGCTTTGGTATTTCAGAACTATAAAACAGGTGAAGGGGGAAAAAAAAAGAATTAAATGCTTAAAAAAATTTTTATAAGCTGAAAGAATGTGTTCTTAGAAATTTAAAATAACTGAAATAAAGATTAAAGCAAAAGAATGAAAAACAAATGTAAAACATGAAAAATAAGCAAAAGGTAAACAATAATTTTGAAACAGGAAAAAAAAGAATTTTAGAGAATCAGGTAAGGAAATGAAACATCCCTCTACTGAGGGCTCCAAAAACAGAAGATGAGGGGTGGAAATTACCAAAGAAACAGTAAAAGAGAATTTCCCCAAGCTGAAGTATAGGAATTTCTAGATTGAAAGAAGCGGAGACCTGTTTAAGAGGGAGGAGACATATGTATGCCTATGGCTGATTCAAGCTGATGTTTGGCAGAAACCAACACGATACTGTAAGGCAATTATCTTTCAATTAAAAATAAATTAAAGAATTTTTAAAAGAGACCCATTTAAAGGCATATTGTCATGAAATTAGTACTTCAAAAAAATCTTCTGGAACTTTTGTTTCCAAAGAGGAAACATATCATATACAAAAGAATGAGAAAAAACGGCATTGGCTTCACACACACACACACACACACACACATACACACACACAAATTGAAATCCAGAATTAGTAAAGACATGCCTTCGAACACTTCTGAGGAAAAACGATCTCCAACTTAGAATTCTATACTCAGTGAAACTGTTAATCATGAATGAAGACAATTGTTTGGTGGCACGCGGGATCTTATTCTCTGACCAAGGAACCAAGGATCAAACCCATGGCCCCTGCAGGGGAAGTGCACAGTCATAACCAGGGAATTCTGGTAAAAATATCTTCAAACCTGGAGGGTTTCAAAATTTATCTCCTGTGCCTGCCTTCTCTTTCTACAGGGAGAGTGAAACCAAATGAGAAAGTAAACAGAGAAGAAGAAAAACACAAGATCCGGTAAGCAGGGGTCCAGTCTACATGACACACAAAGGGAGTTCCCAGGATGACGTAAAAGGGAAATGCCTGCATGACCCACCACGGCTGTGGGGCGGCCTGAGCACAAACAACCCAGAGCAAACAGGAGCCACGGGCCGTGGGGGCATGACTCCTAGAGAAAACGGACCTGATAAATCATCTGTGGAAGACTATTCCCCTTCTGGGCTTCCCTGGTGGCTCAGATGGTAAAGAATCTGCCTGCAATGCGGGAGTCCCAGGTTCGACCCCTGGGTGGGGAAGATCCGCTGGAGAAGGGAATGGCTACCCACTACTCCAGTATTCTTGCCTGAAGAATCCTAAGGACAGAGAACCCTGGCAGGCTACAGTCCACAGGATTGCAAAGAGTTGGACACAGCTGAGCAACTTACATCCCCCTTCTGCCAAATATTTTGGCTTTTTCCATGATACCCCTCCTTTCAGTGCCCACTCCCGAGATTACAGACCCCTGCCCCCTGGGATGGCGAGCTTGGCCAAAGAACCTACTTGACCCAGCATATTGTGAGTAAACGTGATGAGTTATGTGAGTGGAAACTTTAAGAGCCAGTGTGTGCTCTCCCACCAATCGGCTCTGTTCCAAAAAGAGGTTACTCTTCACTCAGTCCCAGAGCAGAGACAGCATGTAGCCAAACTCAGACGGACTTCTATCATGAGAAAAATCAAACAAAACAACTTCTCTCTTGGAAATCACTGGAATTTGTGGGTAATTTGTTACCACAGCATGACCTATGTTCTGACTGATACATCATCTGATACATTTGACCACGTGGAAAACTGTATTGTAATAATGTGGGAAGACTTAGTGAGAGGTACCTGGAAAATTAAGCGATTACATTCATTTATTTAAAAAATATTTATTAGCTCCTAGCATGTGTCAGGAATTTTTTCCTAAGGCACTAAGAATATGAAAAACAAGAAGGTTAAAGAGACAAAATTTTTTTGGCCACGTCACATAGCATATGCTCAGCAGTGAAAGCGCAGAGTCCTAACCACTGGGCGGCCAGGGAATTCCCAAGTGAAAGTCGCTCAGTCATGTCTGACTCTGTGACCCCATGGACTACAGAGTCCATAGAATTCTCCAGGCCAGAATACTGGAGTGGGTAGCCTTTCCCTTCTACAGGGGATCTTCCCAACCCAGGGATCGAACCCTGGGTTGATCGCACATCATGGTAAGATTCTTTACCAGTTGGGCCACAAGGGAAGCCCAAAGAGGCGATTATTAGCAATTATTAATGTCAAAAAATGCTTATAGGAAAAAGAAAAAAAATCATAACATACTGCCTGCCTCATCAGAGAATAATGTTCACAGTTACCATATAAGAATTGATGAGAATAAAGGGAGGGTAAGCAGTGAAGTACGGAAGTAGTTATCTAAATCCTAATACACCATAATAGGATAATATCTAAAACTGATAATCAAAAAATTAGTTATAAACATATTATGAAAAATATATGGAATACACAAACTATTTAAGCTAATAAGTTCAGGAAGGTTGCAGAATACAACATCAATACATAAAACTCAATTGCATTTGCATATATACCAATAAGTAACGTGAAATTGAAAGTATTAATAAAATAATTTCATATGAAACAGCATCAAAAAGAATAAAATATTTAGGATTAAATTTGATAAAGGAAGTAAAGACATATATCCTATGTTTAGAATTGGAAAGACTTAGAGATCAAGCCAGTCAATCCTAAAGGAAATCAGCCTTAAATATTCACTGGAAGGACTGGTGCCAAAGCTCCAATAGTTTGATTACCTGATGTGAAGAGCTGACTCATTAAAAAGACCCTGATGCTGGGGAAAATTAAGGGCAAGAGTAGAAAGGGGTGACAGAGAATAAGATGATTGCATGGCATCACCGACTCAATGGACATGCTGCTAAGTCACGTCACTTGTGTCCAACTCTGTGTGACCCATAGACGACAGCCCACAAGGCTCCCCCATCCCTGGGATTCTCCAGGCAAGAACACTGGAGTGGGTTGCCATTTCCTTCTCCAATGCATGAAAGTGAAAAGTGAAAAGTAAAGTCGCTCAGTCGGGTCCGACTCTTCGCGACGCCATGGACTGCAGCCTACCAGCCACCTCCATCCATGGGATTTGCCAGGCAAGAGTACTGGAGTGGGGTGCCATTGCCTTCTCCGATGAGTTTGAGCAAATTCTGGGAGATAGTGAAGGACAGGGAAGCCTGGCATGCTGCAATCCATGGGGTCACAAAAAGTGGGACACGACTTAGCGACTGAAGAATAACAATTGTAAAGATGTTGTTTACATCTTTGTTGTAAAGATGGCCATACCACCCAAATTAATTTACAGACTCGATATAATCCCTATCACAATCCAAGCTGGCTTCTTTACAGGAAATGACAAACTGATCTTAAAATTCATGTAGAAATTCAAGGGATCCCCAAAGAACCAAACGGTCTTGAAAAAGAACAAAGCAGGAGGACACACATTTCTTGATTTGAAAACTGACTACAAAGCTATAGAGTCAAAACAGTGTTACTGGCATAATGATACTTAGAGATGTAACTCAATGGAATAGACTTGAGAGGCCAGAAATAAATCCACACATGTATGATCAATTAATTTTCATCAAGGGTGTCAAAATCATTCAATGGGGAAAGAACTGTCACTTCAACAACTGGTGTTGGGGCCACATGAATATGCACAAGTAAAAGAATGAACTTGAATCTCTATCTCACATATACAAAATTAATATTGGTATGGCCAAAAAATTTATGGAAGAAAGCATAGATGTAAATCTTTGTATCCTTGTACTAGACAACTGATGTATAAATATGACGCCAAAACCAGAAGCAAAAAAGAGAAAATAACAGGACTTCATCAAGATTAGAAACTTCCGTGCATGCAAGAAAGTAAAAAGACAACATACAAAGTGAGAGAAAATATTTGCAAGTCATATATCTAATGGGGTAGTATCCAGAATGGGAGAAGGCAATGGCACCCCACTCCAGTACTCTTGCCTGGCAAATCCCATGGACGGAGGAGCCTGGTAGGCTGCAGTCCATGGGGTCGCTAAGAGTCGGACATGACTGAACGACTTCACTTTCACTTTTCACTTTCATGCATTGGAGAAGGAAATGGCAACCCACTCCAGTGTTCTTGCCTGAAGAATCCCAGGGATGGGGGAGCCTGGTGGGTTGCCGTCTAAGGGGTTGCACAGAGTCGGACATGACTGAAGCGACTTAGCAGCAGCAGCAGCAATATCCAGAATACATAAAGAGTTCTCACAACTCAACATCAAAATGATAAATAACCAAATTAAAACATAGGGCAATGGAGAGACTGTTAACATGGGGTTTCTTTTTGAGGTGATGAAAAAGTTCTGTGTTAGATGGTGGTGATGGTGGCACCATATACTGAAAACCACTGACTTGTACACTTTTAAAAAGGTGAGTGTTACAATGTGTGAATTATACCTCAATTTTTGTAAACATTGAGAGAAAATATCAGTAGACACAGCTAACAGAGACGACAGTGGTAACTTCTAGAGAGCTCCACTGGCTCTACAAAGACAGTGAGCTGATAACTACTGCTTTTTCTTGCATCTCTTAGTATGTTTAGCATTCAATGCTATAAATATTTATTACTTTGATTTTTAAAAACTTATTTTAAAAACCACTGCATCTTAAAAAAAAAATCACTGCATCTCAAGCCCATTCAAGGTCTCAGAGGAGTCTGAGAATGGAATGAAAATACATCATTAGTGAATTATGCAATACTCTTCAAAAAACAAGACTTTTTACTTTTGGATAGGAAGGGAGTGGAATCTTGCCTGAACTCTATTTTCTTGAATTAAGACACAGGAAAGCTTTGGGGAAAGGAAGCACAGAAATAGAGGTGGCATTAGTTAACTTTAAGTCAATGAAAATCTAAAATCAAGGGGAAATTTAAATGAGTCAAGAGCTTCTTATTTATAAAATTGATTTAAATGGTTATGCTTGAAAATGAGGTTGGAAAAAGGGAGCCACTGGACTTCCCTGGTGGTTCAGGAATTAAGAATCCACCTTCCAATGCCACGAGAATGGGTTGGATATCTTCTCTGGGAGGATTTTACATGCCGTGGGGTAATAAAACTCGTTAGCCACAACTACTGAGCCCGCAGTCTGAAATAAAAGAAGCTACTGCAACAAAGAGTAACCCCTACACAACTAGAGAAAGGCCGAGAGAAGCAGCAAAGAAACAGTGGAACCAAAACCAAACAAATAAATTTTTTAAAGGGAGCCATTAAGTTATAAAATACCTTCAATTTCCAAATGAAGATAAGAATAGAGCTATCAGAAATAAAGTACTTACCAAGCACTCTAGATCAGTGTGACTCAAACTATTGGCTTGTGTAAAATACAATAAAAATGAATAACTAGAGAAATGAAATTAAGGAATGAATACATACAAGCTACAAAGCCAAATTTTCATTATCAGATTTAACAGACATTGGGCTTCCTCAGTGGCTCGGTGGTAAAGAATCCACCTACAATGCAGAAGACACAGGAGATGAGAGTTCCATCCCTGGGTCAGGAAGATCCCCTGGAGGGCATGGCAACCCACTCCAGTATTCCTGCCTGGAGAAGCCCATGGACAGAGGAGCCTGGTGGGCTAGAGTCCATAGCGTTGCCAAGCATCGGACACGACTGAGGTGACATCGTGTGTGCACATACACACACACACACACACACACACACACGCCTATATACATTAGAGAATGGGCCCAGGCTATATGTGTATACTTACATAGCAAAAGGTAGAAAATATCTAGGGACTTCCCTGGTGGTCCAGTGGTTAGAATGCCACACTTCTACTGCAGGGAACACGGGTTCCAATCCTGGTCAGGGAACTAAGCTTCCATAATTTGCATAGTGCAACCAAAAAAAAAAAAAAAAGATAGGGGCCAGACTTTATATTCATTAACCTTTAGGGCTAAGAGAAAAGGGACATAAAGAGGGAAATTTTTACCTTAGTTAATTCATACATTCACTCATGGTTTATTTGAAAATCATGTACCAAGGACCAATTATGTTCCAGGTAGGAAGAAAACAATGGCAGATAATAAGCAAGTAGACAACTTGAAAAGAAAGGAAGGAAAATAGGAAATTGGCAGGGAGAAGGGAGAGAGGGAAGGTGTAGGGAGGGGGAATGAAAGCAAATTCCAAAACAGCTGATAGCGGAGTATTTTGTCCTATTAGATGGTGGGTGCTAAATGGCTTCAGTTGTGTCTGACTCTGACTCTGTGAACCCGTAGCCGGCCAGGCTCCTCTGTCCACGGGATTCTCCAGGCCAGAATACTGGAGTGGGTAACCAATCCCTTCTCCAAGGGACCTTCCTGACTCAGGGATAGAACCCGGGTCTCCTGTACTGTAGGGGGATTCTTTACCATCTGAGCCACTAGGGAAGCCTGGTATACAGAAGCAAAGGAATACCTGCCCGCACCCACCAGGAGGTGGAAGAGACAAGGAAGCGTTCTTGCCTAGGGCCTCCAGAGCAGGAAGGTCCTGCTGTCATCTTGGTTTTGGACTTCTGACTTCAGAACTGTGAGATAATAAATTTCTGTTGTTTTAAGTCACCAAGTGTGTGATAATTTGTTACAATAGCCACAGGAAATTAATACACCATGATTACAGTAGTTAAAATACCAAAACTTAGAATACTATAAAATTGAATGAGAATTCTTTAATGCATCTTAATTGAGGAAGGAGCAGGTTAAATTCATATTGACTGGCATTTATAGACAATTTACTATAAGCACTTTAATGTATTAGTTCATTTAAGTCTTACAACAATGCTCTGAAGTAATTACTATCCCTTCTTAGTATTTGGAAACAAAAAAATCCAAGTACAGAGGTTTAAGTAACTTGGCTGATGTCATCCAGCCATGAAAGAGCCAATAAATTGTTGTTGCTGTTGTTGTTCAGTCACTAAGTTGTGTCTGACTCTTTGCAACTCCATGGAATGTAGCCCCCAGGCTCCTGTATCCATGGGATTCTCCAAGAATACTAGGATGGGTTGCCATTTCTTCCTCCTTGGGATCTTCCCAACCCACGAACAGAACCATGTCTCCTGCATCTCCTGCATTGGTAGGCAGATTCTCTGTCCGTTAGAATTCCCCAACCTCATTCTTGTTGTGTTGGGAAACTCCTCCCCAATTGCATGTGGTCCTGATGTAACTGTAAACTCAGTCCCACAGGGAAAACCATGAGACCCATACCTGCCAAAGTTCCTGGTACCCCCAGGCTCAGTGATGACTGAGGGGTGTTGCAGACATAGGATACAAAAAGATCAAGGAGAGTCCACTCTAAGATGGCTTTACCAATACTGGGAAGAGACACTAGTTTTCTTGGAGGTTCGAGGCTGGAAAGTATAGCTGTCAGTGATCCTCTTCCTCACCATTTGGGTAGAAATTGTAGAATAAAGCTGAGCAGAGCTGGGAGAGGGAGACAGAGCCCTGACTACCTCCTGTGAGTCCTGTTTCCAGCTTTCCTGAAGCTAGTGGCACTTTTGACTCTCTGGTTTTATCAATCCACTAATCTCTTTTAGCTAAAGCTAGTTTTGCTTGAAAACAAAAATAGCCCTAATACAAAGCCCAGGTTCAGCTTGAAATGCGGAGAAACGGGAAGGATGTTTATCAGCACTAAAAATAACCTGAACACTTCTTGGCCTTTTGGCTAAGATCAAGTGTAAACATAATCTGAAATTTCTTTCGGATGACTGGAGAGTTTGTCATTGATCTTAAAACAATTCTCTCCACTAAAATCTCATATTTATTTTAAATAGGAAGTATGCATGTCCGATGCTTTACGATCCCATGGACTGTGGCCCGCCAGGCTGTCCATGAAATTTTCCAGGCGAGAATACTGGAGTGGGTTGCCATTTCCTACTCTCGGGTATCTTTCCAACCCAGGGATCAAACCTGCATCTCCTGCCTCAGCAGGTGATTCTTTACCACCTCGCCACCTGGGAAGCCCAAACAGGAAGTGTTTTCCTCTGAATATTTGGTTAGCAGTTTATATATCTTTCTCTGTTTCTGCAATAGAATTACAGTTTGTACATTTTGCTGTTGTTCCCTTGCTATGTTATTCTCCCAGACAAGTATTTACATTCTTGATACTAAATTACAGCTGAAAATTTGTCTTCCGTCGTCCTGGAAAAGAAAGAGAAATAACATTGCTCGTAACCTAAGAAACTTGGAAGTGAGTTAAACCAGTCATCCTCAAACCTGGCTGTGCCTCAGATTCATCTAGGAGAGCTTTATTCCCCTGAAGTATGAATTTTGGCTCCATTCCAAATCTCACTGGAAGAAGATTGAGTTGAATTGATTTAACACTGAGCAATGCTATATGGGCTTCCCTGGCAGCTCAGACAGTAAAGAAACCGCCTGCAATGCAGGAGATCCAGGTTCAATCCCCGGGTTGGGAGGATCCTTTGGAGAAGGAAATCGCAAGGAACTCCAGTGTTCTTGTCTGGAGAATTCCATGGACAGAGGAGCCTGATGGGCTACCATCCATGTGGTCACAGAGTCGGACACAAATGAGCGAATAAGCACACACACTGCTCTAGTGAACGAAGTTATAATTCTTTCTTAAAGAAACAAAGATATAAAACATGATCTCTTCTGTCACTGGCCGGCATCCATGAGCTCATGAGACTCTGTTCCGCTTTGTGACTAGAGGAAAAGCTTTCACCTTGGAAGATTGAGCAACAGATGTTAATTCCAGGAACACTGAAATGAGAATACACAGATATAGTTCTAGAAATATTCTAGAGCTTTGTTCTGTGACGCAATTGAGTTGCCCGGAAAGAGTTTAGTCCTCTTTGATACTTGCCTTTGAGTTTTTTGTGGTGGGAGCAGAGTTGGGAATTCATTTTTCCTCACTACTTAGGCAATGTTCTCCTGAATATTCCATGCTATGCCCCAGAAATTACAGGGTTTCCCTCTCTGGCTGGGGAGAATACAAACTCTTCTCAGCCTTTTGTCATCTCTTAGGGTTGCCCTTTTTTTGGCACGGTTCTTTCCTCAGATTCAGATGTGGTTTTCTCACAGGCTGAGGACTTGCTGGCTGCCACCTGCAACCTGGAGCTTGCTGATCCACACTGGAACTCTCTGCACATTGCTTCTGTTTCTTAGCGCTTGGACCTGACAACGCTAGTCATGCTGGGCCTCCCTTGCCTTCCAGCTTTGTCTCCTCACAGAGGAGGCGGCCGGGCTCCACCCAGTTCCCCTGCCCACAAGGCAGCCTGGAAGACCCTCTCCAGACAGGAAGCTGTGCTACAATGTAGGGTTCACCACAGCTGCTTCCTTTCTCTCAGGAGCACTGACCATCCTTGTCTGATAGCCCACGTTTGGGAAACTGTTACTTGATGCATTCCAAATCCATGGTGGCTCAGTGGTAAAGAACCTGCCTGCCAATACAGGAGACACGAGACGTGGGTTCAATCCCTGTGTCAGTAAGATCCCCCGGAGGAGGGCACAGCAATCCACTCCAGTATTGTCTAGAGAATCCCATGGACAGAGGATCCTGGCAAGCTACAGTCCATGGGATCACAAAAGAGTCAGACCAGACTGAAGAGACTTAGCACACAGGCATTTAGTTCTCTCCATTCTTTTCTGTTCTTTAACTTCTTTAAATTGGTCCTGCTTACTTTCTGATAGAAACAGAGTAGAAAATGAGTGGTTACTAGGGGCCGGAGGTGGGGGAAACGGGGAGATTGGTCGAAGAGTGCAAACTTCCAGTAAGATGAATAAATTCTGTTGTTGCTCTTGTTCAGTCGCTCAGTGGTGTTCAACTCTTTGTGACCCCATGAACTGCTGCACACCAGGCTTCCCTGTCCATCACCATCTCCCAGAGTTTCCTCAAACTCATGTCCATTGAGTCAGTGATGCCATCCAGCAACCTCATCCTCTGTCGCCCCCTTCAATCTTTCCTCCCACCTTCAATCTTTCCCAGCATCAGGGTCTTTTCCAGTGAGTCGGCTCTTCTCATCAGGTGGCCAAACTAC
Source organism: Ovis aries (assembly GCF_016772045.2). Classification (NCBI taxonomy): domain Eukaryota; kingdom Metazoa; phylum Chordata; class Mammalia; order Artiodactyla; family Bovidae; genus Ovis; species Ovis aries. Next base: position 50,059,546 of record NC_056062.1, read on the forward strand.
TGGAGCTTCAGCTTCAGCACCAGTCCTTCCCAGTGAATATTCAGTGTTGATTTCCTTTAGGATTTACTGGTTTGATCTCCTTGCTGTCCAAGGGACACTCAAGAGTCTTTTCCAGCAACACAGAAAAAGTTCTGAGGGCTTAATATACAGTGAGGTAGGAGGAGAAGGGGATAACAGAGGATGAGATGGTTGAATCACATCACTGACTCAATGGACATGAGTTTGAGCAAACTCTGGGAGATGGTGAAGGACAGGGAAGCCTGGAGTGCTGCAGTTCATGGGGTCTCAAGGAGTCGGACATGACTGAGTGACTGATCAACATTGTAATGCTGCTACTGCTAAGTCACTTCAGTCATGGCCGACTCTATACGACCCCATAGACAGGCTCCCCGTCCCTGGGATTCTCCAGGCAAGAACACTGGAGTGGGTTGCCATTTCCTTCTCCAATACGTGAAAGTGAAGTCGCTCAGTTGTGTCTGACTCTAAGCAGCCCCATGGACTGCAGCCTACCAGGCTCCTCCATCCATGGGATTTTCCAGGCAAGAGTACTGGAGTGGGTTGCCATTGCCTTCTCCAACACTGTAATAATACCATATAATAGGGAATTCCTGGGTGGCCTAGTGTTCAGAATTCCAGGCTTTCACTGCTGTGGCCTAGGTTCAGTCCTTGGTTGGGGAACTAAGATTCCATAAGCTGGGTGTCGAGGCTAAAAGAAAACCAAAACCAAAAGCCCCCAAACATATTATAAACTTAAAAGTTGCTAAAAAAGTACATCTTAAATGTTTTCATTACAAAAAAGAAATGGTAGCTATGTGAGGTGATGGAAGTATTAACTGACCACACTGAGGTAATAATTTCACAATATGTAAATATATAAAATCACCATATTGTATACTTATTTATTGGGCCGCACCGTGTGTCAGGCAGGGTCTCAGTTCCTTGACCAGAGATCAGAGCCAAACCCCCTGCAGTGGAAGTGAGGAGTCTTACGCACTGGGCCACCAGGGAAGGCCACACTGTACACTTGAAATCAATACAGCTGTATATCAATTACATCACAAGTGCTGGAAAAAATTAAAAAATATAGTTCTCTCCATTTCTGCAGCATATTTCAGGAAGCTTCTGCTGTACCTTAGATTTACACATGGGAAAGCATTTTAGCTCTTGTTTTACTTTGGCCAGGTCCCGAGGTGAAAGTGCCCAGTCTTAACCACTGGGCCGCCAGGGAATTCCCAGCATTTTAGCTCTTTATTGGGAGGGTCAGGCCATCTCCACAGGCTCTAAATTTCACAGGGGGTCAAGGGAGCCAAAATATTTGGAGTTATCCACTCAGATATCTCCATCCCAAGTGTCAGAGTCACAAATTATCCCAGCTGGGGCTTTGACCCTGGTATAAGAAACCTCTCAGCTGAGCATTCAAATATCCTTGAAACTGAAGGCTATTTTACATTTGAACTTTGGTCTCCAGCTTTTCCTTCTCTCCCACTGCAGGAAATAAGATCTTCGTTGGCAGTTAATAAAGAGGCCCCCTGGTGTTCAGACACATTTCTCCATTGTGTGTTAACTGCCCTCAATTTTGCATTATCTTTCTATTGGGGGTGCTATGGACTGAACTGTGTTCCCCTTCTTACCCAATCCCCAATTCTTATGTTAAAGTCCCAAATCCCAATGTGCTAGTATTGGGAACAGAAATAATTAGGTTTTGGAGGCTTCCAAGGAGGCTCAGGGGTAAAGAACATGCCTGATGCAGAAAGGCAGATCTGATCCCTGGGTTGGGAAGATCCCCTGGAGAAGGGAATGGCTACCCACACCAGTGTTCTTGCCTGGCCGTGGAATGGACAGAGGATCCTGGTGGGCTATCATCCATGGGGTCGCACCAACAACAAAGAGGAACAGTGTGTCACTTCTTGTGCCTCTCTGTGAGTGCAGGAAGAGGTCACGGGAGCAGAGAGATGGCAGCTGCCTATCAGAAGAGGCTTCAGATACTTTGCCAACACCTTGATCTTGCAGTTCCCGGCCTCCGACACTGTGAGAAATCATTTCCTGTTGTTTCGGCCACTCATCAATGGGGGCCCAAATAGACCAACAGTGGTCAACAAAATTTACAAACCAGCCAATTCCATCGTTCTCTCATAGTTTCCAAAGGCATGAACCATTGTATTGTCCAAGACGGTCTCCAATGGAACATTATTCCACGTCATCACCTCATTGTCAGGGTGACAGTGAGTGATGAGGTCTCAAAACTCCATCTTATCATCTTTTTGACAACACCCAGTGCCAAGTGTGTTGATTCAGGTTGTTGAGGAAGCAGACACTGATTTAGGAGACTGAGAGGTTTGTTGTGTGGTTTGTGGAAGACAAAATCGGATGCGGCTGGGAAAACCAAACTATGATGCAGATATGAAACCTGTGAAGGGAAGAAGGGGAGGAAGCAAATCTGGGTATGGAGAGATGCAGATGCAGATCTCCCCTAAAGGGAAGATCTAGAGCAAGTATAACCTGTTTGGAGAAGGTTCCACATTGGGCTGAAGGGGCCAGGCCTCCACAAGCTTAGTTATTGGCTGGGAGATAGTTGGGAAAGAAGCTTCCCAGTTGACACTAGTGGTAAAGAACCCGTTTGCCAATGCAGGAGATGTAAGAGACAAGGGTTCAATCCCTGGCTGGGGAAGATCCCCTGGAGGAGAGCATGGCAACCCACTCCAGTATTCGTGCCTAGAATCCATTGGGTTGCAGAGTCAGACATGACCGAAGTGATTTAGCATGCATGCACGCTTGAAAAAAGGGTGACTTTGGTTCTAAAACCAAGGCAGATTATCCCTGAAGGGCTTCAGTTAGGGGTAGGTACCAGCTAAGTGCTCTGTCTGCAGCTGACCAGCAAGTTACTTCAGGAAGGGAGATGGGAGCAGTGCGCCCTCACTGACACCATCACTGTTTGGTCACTGAGATATTTTTAGAGTGGAAAGTGTACATTTCAGCAGATTAGAAATTACATAACAATACACAGAATTTACTTATTCAAATAGAAACCAAAGGAATGACCGTTTGGAACCAGCAGAAGCTCACCAAAAACAAGTTGCACCAGAAAATCAGCATCTCCTTTCTTTGATAAAACTATATAGAAATATGGCCTGAGAGGCGATAGTTTAATGTGTAACAGAAAAGTATTAGTAGTTTAACTAACGCACTGGGCTACAGATACTGTAGCCTGCTGTCCTTTGCTTGTTTTAAACATGGGGAAGATGTAGAACAGATGCTTTGAGGTGATATTGAAAAGGAAGGAGAGAGAATATGGTACAAGATGGGAAAAAAGCAAACAAAAAAACAAGGCTCAAACATCAAAAAAAAAAAAACAACACAGAGCAGGACTAAACAAGGTGAAACTTTATATGAATAAGTAACACACTTTGTTGTTGTTTAGCTGCTAAGTCGTGTCCGACTCTTTTTTACCTCATGGGCTGAAGACCACCGGGTTCCTCTGTCCGCGGGAGTTCTCTTGCAGGCAAGAAAACTGGAGTGGGTTGCCATTTCCTTCTCCAGGGGATCTTTCCAACCCAGGGATCGAAACTGCGTCTCCTGCATTGGCAGGTGGATTCTTAACCGCTCTGCTACCAGGGAAGCCCAGAAAAGCTTACTCAAATAAGTAATGTACTTTACTTGGGACAAAACAATAAAGAAAAAAAAAAGCCCTACACAGATATAAGCAAAATGAAAAATACAGCTTTACCAATCAAAATCAAGTGTGATGTGGCTGCCAGAGAAAGTGAATTCAACCACAGGTATGATTAAAAGGAGTGTCTAAACCAGTGCTTCTCAAACTTGTTCTAAACAACAAACCCTTTCTCCTAATGCAAACATACGCAGACCATCAATGTGAAACATATCCAAATATGTCCCTGAGGTACCAAGGAATTCCTAGAGCTGTGAGAAACAGCTTGAAAAATCTTTGACCTAAACTGGAAAATAAACTCCATTCTCTTTTGTCTATTAGAGTATTTGAAGTAGTGAGATCAATTCTGGTCGTTACTGTTGTTTAGTCGCCGAGTTGTGTCTGACTCTTTCACAACCCCATGGACTGTAGCCCACCAGACTCCTCTGTCCATGGCATTCTCCAGGCAAGAATAATGGAGTGGGTTGCCATTTCCTCCTCCGGTGGCGGGGAGTGGTGTCAGATTCAGATTTAAATTCCAGCTCCATCACTTTTAAGCTGTGATTTTGAACAAGTTGATGACAGTTAAATTTGTCCATGTTCTCATACCTATTTCAGGCCATTATCATTCTTAGTCTTTTATTATTGAAAGCTTACTAATTCTGTTTAATCAAGGTAAGGTGTTCAATAAACTACAAATATTTAAAATGTACAGAGTTTATATATAGGCGTATATACATATATATATATACATACACATATATGCACATCTGTGAAATCAAGATAAGAAAAAGAACATATCCATCACCTCGATAAGTTTATTCACACCTGTTCTCACCACTCTATATCTCCAGCAAACATGTATCTGATTTCTTTTTTGGCCACGTGTCATGCGGGATTTTTGTTCCCCAACCAAGGCTTGAACCCATGCTCCCTGAAGTGGAAGCAGAGTCCTCACCACTGAACTGCCACAGAAATCCCCGGTTTATTTTTTTTTAATTGAAGTTTCGCTGATTTTCCAACAGCATGTAAGTTTCAAGTATACAAAACAATCATTGGTTTTAAAGATCATGCTCCATTTATAGTTATTACAAATATTGGCTCAATTCCCTGTGCTGGACAATTCATAGCTTATTTTATACACAGTAGTTTGCATCTCTCAATCCCCTATCCACGTCTTGTCCCCCTTCCTCTTCCCTCTCCCCACTGGTAACCGAGTTTGTTCTCTGTATCTGCGAGTCCACTCCCTTCTGTTATACTCACTACTTTATGTCATTCTTCAGATTCCACATATGACAACACAGAGCACCCATCTTCCTTTGACCCATTTCACTACACATACACCCTTCAAGTCAATCCATGTTGTAAATGGCAAATTTCCATCTTTTTATGGCAGAGTGGTATTTCATTGTGTGTAATACATGTGTACATATACATGACTATATATACATACACCACATCTTCTTTACCCATCCCACCCCCAACTCTTTTCCCCTTAGGTAATCATAAGTTTGTTTTCTAGGTCTGTCTGTGCTGCTGCTGCTAAGTCGCTTCAGTCCTGTCTGACTCTGTGCGACCCCATAATCGGCAGCCCACCAGGCTCCCGTCTCTGGGATTCTCCAGGCAAGAGTATTGGAGTGGGTTGTCATTGCCTTCTCTGTGTCTGTGAGTGAGTCTGTTCCTATTTTGTAAATAAGTCCATTTGTATCATATTTAAAATACAAGTGCCATCATATGATATTTGTCTCTGACTTGATAATCTGACTGATAATCTCTAGGTCCATCCATGTTGCTGCTAATGGGATTATTACATACTTTTTTATGGTTAACACCCTGTTGTGTGTGTGTATACATACATTTCGGAGAAGGCAATGGCACCCCACTCCAGTACTCTTGCCTGGAAAATCCCATGGGCAGAGGAGCCTGGTAGGCTGCAGTCCATGGGGTTGCTGAGTCGGACACGACTGAGCAACTTCACTTTCATGCACTGGAGAAGGAAATGGCAACCCACTCCAGTGTTCTTGCCTGGAGAATCCCAGGGACAGGGGAGCCTGGTGGGCTGCCGTCTCTGGGGTCGCACAGAGTCGGACACGACTGAAGCGACTTAGCAGCAGCAGCATGTATATATATGTATGCATGTATATGCATGCATGTATGTATGTATGTATATATGACATCATCTCTATCAGTCCATGAACGCCTAGGTTGCTTCCATGTCTTGGCCACTGCAAACAGTGCTGCTATGAACACTGGGATGCATATTACCCCATCAAATTAGAGTTTTCTCTGGATACATGCCCTGGATCATATGGCAGTTCTATTTCTAAATTTCTAAGGATCCTCCACACAGATCTCCAAAGTGGCTGCACCAATTTACATTCCTATCAACAGTGTAGGAGGGCTCCATTTTCTCCACACCCTCTCTAGCCTTTACTTTTACTTTCTGATGGCCATTCTGACTACAGTGGGGTGATCATCTTGAGTTTTTATTTGCATCTCTCTGATAAGCAACGTTGAGCATCTTTTTTTAATCAATTGCTTTTGATAATTTGTGCCATAGTTAAGAAATCTTTGCCAAATTCAAGATCTCAGATTTTCTCATTTTCTTAAAGAAATTTCAGTTTTTACTCTTAATTTAGGTGTATGATTCACTTCGGGTTAATGTTTGTATATGGTGTGAGGTAGGATTCTTCAAATGCACTAGTACCATGTGTTAAATAGATTAACCTTTCCCCCTAGAAGTGCTTTGGCATTTCTTTTGAAAATTACCTCTGGACTCTCTGTTGTGTTCCATTGATGTATATATTTATGCCAATGTTTTATAATCAATTCACGTCAGGGTCATCTGCTGTCTGTGTTACAGTTAAGCCTCCTGTTGTTAACTTCCAACCCATGGCCAAGGTAACTTCTCTGAAGTGCAAATCTGATTGTCAGTCACTACTGCCCATAAGATAAAATCAAAACTCTATAACCTGGTCTTTCATGTTCCAGCTTTAGTTTTATCTTGTATTTTCCCTCATTCAAATTTCATGCTACACAGTTCCCTCTCACCCTTGGTTTTTCTATTTGCTGTATGCTTTATCTCAGATGCCCAGCAAATACTCTTCAGCTCCCCTGGAATTCTTTCCAGACTCCCTTAGTTAGCTTTATTCCTTTTTTAAAAAATTAATTTTTATTGGGAGTATAGTTGACTTACAGTGTCATGTTAGTTTCTGACATTTCACAGCAAAATGAATCAATTATACACATATATCTACTCTTTCAGATTCTTTCGTGTGTAAGTCATTATAGAGTATTGAGTAGAGTTCCCTGTGTTACAGAGTAGGGTCTTGTTCAGTTGCTAAGTCGTGTCCGACTCTGCGATCCCATGGACTGCAGCACACCAGGCTTCCCTGTCCATCACCAACTCCTGGAGCTTGCTCAAACTCATGTCCATTAAGTTAGTGATGCCATCCAACCATCTCATCCTCTGTCACCCGCTTCTCCTGCCTTCAATCTTTCCTGGCACTAGGGTCTTTTCCAAAGAGTCAGTTCTTTGCATCAAGTGACCGAAGTATTGGAGATTCAGCAACAGTTCTTCCAATGAATATTCAGGGTTGACCTCCTTTAGGAGGGACTGGTTGAGTAAGTTCTTATTAGTTATCTATTTTATGATTGGGCCTGCTTAGATGCTCACTCTGCATCCTGTTACTACCCTATGGCACCCCTGTCCTTCCCTCCCTGCCAGATCATAACCTCCTGGGGACCCAACACGGACTTAATATTTGAACGTGTATAAAGTTGCACAAGACAGGTCCTTGTTCTTCAGAAGCTAGTGACATGGGGTGGCGTGCAGAGCAGTAAACCGTATCAGATGGTGTCGTGTCACTCCCCATCCCACACTTTCAATGCTTTCTAGGTCTACTTTTTCTGCTTTTTTACCCTGGCATCTTGTTTCCCAGGTAATCTTTGTGTACAGATCACTGAATTGAAATGAATCACTTGCAGGAGTAACTTGAGGCTTTCTCCAGAAACTTCCAATTGCTTTTGATCTCCTCAGGAGGACACAGACAGTCTGGGACTTCATCTTAATATAGATCCAGTCTGACACTCCCCAAACCACTCCAGGGTACAAGTTAAAAATCAGGGCTGTTTTCCCAAGTGATCCTTTCTCTGAGAATGGAGTTCTACTGGGCTCTGGCTTTAAGTTAGTTTTGATGGGTGAGATGTTGGCAGAGTAGCTTAGACCCATTTGGAGATGTTCTGGACTTTGCTAGGCAAACATCCCTGTGATGTTGCCCAAACAGGGGCCCAGTTTCCTAATTTCCTCCCAACTGGCAAATGCCCTGAGAACAACGGCAACTTTGCCTGCTAGGCCCATCTGTTTAGTGGAAGTCATGAAAAAATCAATTTCAGTCTTACCCTGATTCATTAGTCCTACATCATTTGGCTTTTGGCTTCTGCTCCCGTCTCTGAACCAGCCACACCATCCTTTGGGTTGACTTCCAGACAAGTCCTGTCCTAGAGCTTCTGTACTTGAAACCTTTTTACTTGCCTAGAATCCATCCATAAAGTTTGTATTTTTAAGCCGTGACACAACTTGTTCCTCTGATTGTCAGAAACTACCGTTTATCTGTGGGCCTAGGTGGCTCGGTGATAAAGAATCAGCCTGCCAATGCAGGAGATGCAGGTTTGACCTCTGGGTCAGGAAGATTCTCTGGAGAAGGAGATGGCAACTCACTCCAGTATTCCTGCCTGGGAAATCCCGCGGACAGAGGAGCCTGGTGGGCTACAGTCCACAGGGCTGCAGAGTCAGAGAAGACAGCACGCACACGCACGCACGCATGCCATTTATCTGTACCCCTTCACACTCAGCACTTCTGTACTATCCATCTTCCTTATTATAGGCCCTTGGAAGATACATACTTTTTCTTATCTGCCATCCTTCTTGATATAGGATAGGTCTTCACTAAGTATTTGCTTAATGCCCATTCTTAACGACTGTTAGGCTTACTGTTATGATCTCAGACTTCCGCAGATATATTGTTTAAAATAATCATATTCTTAATTTGTGAACACATTCAAGCAATTTACCTCAGAGATAAGGCATTTTATATAAAAAAAAAAGAATGACTCATGATATACTTTAAAACAAATTTTTTCCAACTCTCTGGGACAGGAAGGGTAGGGTATTCTAACATTTCACACAGATGGTAGTTTGCTTTAGATTTGTTCAAAAATTGCTACTGCCTATGTTTCCTTGAAAAAGCTGGGATAAAAATACAAGTACAATCAGGTTAATTCAACTAACATTTATTAAAAGCTTTTGTGATAGGTACTGTGTGTCACAGTCCTGGGTACACAAACGCAAGTGAGACATCGTCCAAGTGGAAAGCATTCAGGATAGAAGGCTGGTAGGACAGCATTCTAAAAGGGAAGGACAAAGATGATAACCTTACAACTACATTTGTAGTGGACCTTGTAAGTAGAAAAGCAGATAATGAACATTCCAGCAACAGGGAAGAACATTAAAGAACACAGTAGTCTTTTTGTTTGTGCTGTTATCTATGGAACAAGGTGTGTAGGGGGCTGAAGAGCAGCCTGAGAACAGGGCCAGGAAATGAAAAGTCCTAACAAAGGGACTGGAGAAAAGGAGGAAATACCAGAGATGGCTTAAAAAGACAGGCTCAACAGGACTTGATGATGAAAAATGTCGGAGAGGACTGCTAAATAGTGTTAGATTCTTCATTTGTATAATTAGGTTGGATAGGAATGCAATTAACCGTAACAGAAAAGAGAAACAGACATTTGGGAGGTTGAAAGTAGAGATGAGATTTTTAATGTTACGCTGGATACCTCTTCTGTAGGACAATCATCCACATTAGCGTCTTGTATGATTACATGTATTTACCTACATTAAGTACTTGAAGGTCAAGTACATGTATGAAAGGTATTTTCTGCCTTACTTATTTCAGCTTTCCTTATTTGAGACTTTTATTCAGTTAATGTTTAATTTTGCCATGTGTTACCTTAGTGTGAAAAGTACTATGGAATATAGGGAGGATTTCAGTTAAGACCACTTACCCACGTAGCTTAAACTAGTGGAGAAAAGTCATCCCTTCTGTGAGAGGTAGAAATTATCTTAAGGATTATAACAAAGGGCCATCAAAGTACAAAGAAAGACAAATCTTGCATTTATCTAATCAGCTACTCATTGTTTAGGGCTGTAGAAACAGCTTGCAGAGATAAAAGAGCTTTATGCTGGCATGGCTGCCCCAGTGGAGGAGTATGCTGTTCCTGGGCAAGCAGATCTCCTGTGAAAAGAAAACTGAAGACTAGCAGCAGGGCACACTGAATTTCTTCCTGCCAGGAATATCTGAGATGTGGAGATATTCCCTTCTGCTTATTTCTTTCTCTCTTCTCAGAGCTTCAGGAGCCCCTCAGTTATGTAAGTTAGTTGATCTGTACACTTAGTAAAGTATATGCAAGTTCATTACAGCATGTCCAGCCTGAAGTTCAGGAGCACCAGACTCATGATTAACTCGAAGGAAGTGTTCTGGTCTCAATTTCCATCTTTTTTGAAAATGCCCAGTCTTTAACCAGGACTTAATTAATTGAAGCATAAAGAATCACTAAAATATACTAGGCTACAGTAACAAGCAAAGATGATCTTTAAATAAACAAAGTGTTTTAGTGACTATCTTCATTCTGTTGTATTCATTTTGGAAATGGACACATTACTATCTCCATAATCTTTTAAAGATCACAGTCTTTTGCAAAGGGGAACTACTATGTAAATTTTCACATTATTATAAACTACAAAAAGTTTTAATATCTATCCAATTTAGCATTGAAGTCTACAAAAAAAGAAATCAATGACAACTGCTTTATTATTAAAAGTTACTGAGTTCCATAAAGCACACAATGTAGTTTATATTCAACTAACAAAAGTTTCATACATGTATTTAAAAATATATAATATATAGATTTATCTGTCAACATTTATATTCTATTTAAAAAGCAGTAGCTTTACATATTTTACAATTTGATTTTATAAAATATATACATCCACCCTATGCAAATCTTCCAGCATGAGCTTTCATTCCTATTAATAAAATGCACAATTTGTATTTCTGAATATTACGAGAAGAATGGTACCAACTAAAAATAAAAAATTCATTATAACTTGAACATGCATCTAACTCTTGGCTACTAGATAACTGACCTAATAATCTATTCAAATAACTGTGTTACCTTGAGCTTGACAATCAATTTGCATTATGTAAACAATCTGTGGTTAACTATGAAGAGACCTGCATTTCTAGGTATCTGAAACAATCTACCAAATTCTTTATTTGCCCTGTTCCAGATTTTTAATTACAGAGGCAGGATTCTTCGATATATGATGTGCCATGAAATCTGACAAGTCACACCTGACAAGCCAAAGCCCTGTGAGTTTTGAAACCACACTTTTGCCTTTGAGAAAACAGCTCTGAGAATTATTGTAGGAGCAGTTTTCTCAAAACCCCTTATGATGTGTATACCAATAGAACAAGAACTGCTTCTCCTTTCCCCAATCAACTGCACTGAAATTGCAAAACTCGAGTTCTGGTACGTGAGGATGTACTGACGTCTATTCAGACATTCCTGCTCCATAGTCAAAATTGCTTCAGATATCACACTGTTTTATTAACAAAAATTTTTTTATAAAAAAGACATTCATGTAATGATTTTTGAGATTCATCCCCAAATAAAAGTTGCAATACTAACATTAGAGAATGAAATTTTTAAAAAAAAATCTAAATTATCAGGAGCATAGTCAGAACTAGAACTTCAACTTGAAGGACACAGATCTAAGTTTCAAGTACAAATTTAGATTCCATGGACCTCTAGTGATAAGGGTGTATATAAGTCTGTCTTTAATTTCTGCTGAGAAGATAAAAATCTCCCACAAATTATTTTTAAAAAATAGTTCCACCCAAATCTCAAAAATGATTAACATTTAATCATTAATTGTTAAAAACTTAAAAGGAAAAACATGCTCATCAAAATAAGTAATTTAATTCATTAGGGCAATAATTAGTCTTTGAGGGACTTCCCTGCTGTTTCAGTGCTTAAGACTTTACCTTCCAATGTAGGGGGTGTGAGTTCGATCCCTGGTTGGGGAACTAAGATCTCACATGTCTCAGGGCCAAAAAAATAAAAAAACAGAAAACAGAAGCAGTATTGTGACCAATTCAAAATAGACTTTAAAAATGGTTCATATTGAAAACAAAATCTTAAAAAAAAAGGCTTTGAGAGAGCCATATCCAGAAAGTAAACAAAATTCCCTCAGTATTTAAGAACTAAATTAGAGCTAACTGGTACCGTATTTATCAACAATTGTTCAACAAGTTTAGCCATCTACTGATGGACTAAAATTATTAGAAATTTTTGTAGGATAGAGTATTCTCATTAAAACTTTTTTTGGATAGAATTTTAATAACCCTCCTCTGGATTGCCTATCCTCAAGAATGGGAAAGGGGGAGTAAAGGGGAAGGGAGGAAAGAAAGGAGGGAAGAGGGGAGAAAAGCTGAGTGGTCAGAGGGGCACTGAAGACTGATCCACTGATACCTGTGAGATGAGAACGTAGAAAAATAAAGGAGGAATAAAAACAAAGACTGCAAAGAGGACGAGGGCCAGGAGGTGCGCATTAAAGACACCTTCACAGACCTTAACTATGCAAAGGTACCAGCATAAAAGAATAGTGCAGTAGCTGGCTTTTGGTAGCAATGAATCCTCAAAGGGACATTCAGTCAAGCCTCAGCTCTTTCGGAAAATAAACGTGCACACACAAGTTACAAACCTTATGCATTCAGCTAAAATATGTACAAAAAACTAAATAAAAGTGAGATGGAGAAATATAAGCAGCAGTAACCATAAAGGCTGAGAACTAGTGACACCGAATTCTTTATTTAAAAAAAAATTATTTTTTAAACACACAGTATCCTCTTCTCTTCTATTTTTAGGAAGAAGCTTTAACAAGTGTTAAAGGTCTCAATTCTCAAAAACAATAGGCTTTAAAAAAAATAAGAATTGATTATCAGAAACAAGTAATATGTGGTTACATACCATTTTCATATCATTACTCATTTCAATTTATCTTTGATGCAACCTGGGAACAATTAAGCAGTCACTAGATACCTGTTTTAGAATCTGAAGAAATTATTATCCACCACAGGAATCTAATGATATATGTTTTTGCATATAGTTAAAATTTCAAAAGGGAAAAAAGTGGCTATTCTCATTACTTTGTACCAAATATTTATATACCTAGTCAAAACAATGAAGATCAAGATCTTTCTCCAGATGAACTGTATATAAAAGCAATTTTTAGCATTTTCTTCCAGGGATTAAAAAAAAAAAAAGTCTTATTTCCCTGCTGGCTAAAAAGGAGGAATTTGTACAAGTAAGTTCTTTAGAGATGAATATTAAACTCCTTAAGAGAACTGCCATAAAATTTGTTTTTAAAAATTTATCTTAAAAAACTGAAAACCATTTCTCTCTTTAAAATCTATGGCATTAATTACCTACTTGACATTTTTTTTTTTTTGAAAGGGCACCAAGTTTGTGATCTAAGCATGCAAAATAAGGAACTGAATGTATTATTGCCCTAACAGAATTTGGCAAACCAGAAGAATGGCCTTAAAATAAATAAATAAATAAATAAAAAGGAAGAGAGTTCATGCTGTCTAAATCTGAAGGTCTAATTCTGCAGACAGTGCCTCACGGAGGGAATGCGGGCAGAGGGAAGTAGCATGTTCCTATGTACACACTTGCTTGGTATTCTGGTTGTTATTCAACAACATATTACAGAGAAATATTCTTTTTATTATTACAAAGTTGGTAATTGACTTAGGTAAACATCTTTACGTCTTTTAATAAGGTAACATATTTAAAATTAACTAAATCTAAGTGCACATGAGTTTTCAGTGATTCCTAAAGTTCAAGGAAGTAACACGGGTGTTATCAGACTGCAAATTCTGAATGGTTGGTGCATCTATGTTTTAGAATATTTCGTCCCGTCTTCTTTCCCTTAAACCATAAAATGTACCAGAGTTATTTGGTTCTCCTCTACTTTCCTTTTTGTCATCTTAATTTATTTTATGGTATCTCTATGTAGAGAGAGAGGTATGTTAAAATATTATTATATTAAAAAATTCAATTGAGACTATATATGACCTATTAATCTATATGATAGCAATGTTATCCTTTGACCTGGTATATTAATTCCTTTGGTGAATAAATGTCACAGGTCATTTCCTTATAAAAGGATCTTAGTAAGAGGACCAGCAGTATGGAGAGAGATTTCCCCCACCCCCACCACCCGGGAAAATGACCAAGTGAATCAGTAGTTTAGAGCAGTTATGTAAAATATGAAAAATACATCATTTACAGCTGCAATTTTCATATTAAAAAGCAGTTAAAAACTAAGAGCAATTCAAAGCATTCCAAAAAACATTTTTTTGTCTTAGCTAAACTGGCCAACTAATATGACTGATAACAGACTGCTGAGAGAACTTACGTACATCTAGGCAAGACAGAACAAAAATGTTTTTAATTTTGAACAGTGGTAGTTGCTATTAATAACTAGCAGTATAAACAGTGTCCACAATTTGGTGGCTGGCCATAGTTTAAAAATTTTTCAAGTTAATTTCTACAGCAGACGTATTTTTGAAGTCTACCCACCCCTGAGTTCAACAATTATACTTTTAGAGTGTAAAATTATATGCCCTTAATTAACAACATGTACAAAGCTACAAAACGTCATCTATACAGAGATTAAAAACAATTTTTAAAATATTCTCTGCCAATTATTGATTGGATGGTTTTGCTGGGGTACATATTTCAAACCTTTCAGCCAACTGGCTTTCATTTTTAAGCCCAAACTGATTCATATATTCACTGTAGGATATGTCATCGAGTGCAACAACAGGCATTAGTAAAAATAACATTATAGTAGAAACAGATTTTGCATATGCGAAAAGGTAATTTATAAAATACATTAATTGCTTTTTAAAAAGAGAACCTAGTTGCAGTATCAACTTACACGGTACTGAGAGTTGGACCTTTCAAATAATTTTTTTTCTATAGAAAAATGTTGTCTACCTGTAAGTGAAGTCTTAAATAACAACAAAACAGAACAAAACAAACAAATCCCTCTAAGAAAAAAAACCTGTATGGTTGTGTGAGACAAATAAGCAAACATACCGTTCTATAATGTACTTTTGCCTAAATTTTAAAATAAAAATGTCCACACTCTTTTGTTAAAACATTAAGCCTCTGTCAAAAATGTATTTCTTATTTTAGGGTACAGAATAGAAGGACAAGATGATACTTACAAGTAAAGAAAATTTACAAGAAAAAACTTGACAAAAGTTTTTCAATTAAAAATATCATAACATTCAAACTTGACTTCAAACATAACAAAAGAAACAAAATTGCAAACAAAAATGTTTATGGATTTTCCAAACATAAATAAATGAAATAGTGTTTAGGCAGTAGGGCTCATGCTGATGGCTAGCAGGAAGTAACAGAGTGTCATCTATTTGGAAAAAATTGATAATGTACAAACAACAAGCCCAAATTATGGACTGTAGCAGTTTAATCATCACTGCCATTTTTCTTACTTCCAAAATAAAGCCTTGATTAAACCATTTATACCCTATATTACTCATACCTTTACTTCAGAGATTGAGGAACTATGTACAACAAACGAATTTATTTTCACCATAGGGATAACTTATTGTACCTCTCTGCCAATGTTACTTGAAAACTGTCCATGTCAAAACAATTTGACAGCAGATATAAACAATTCAATAAATACGCAATGATCTTTCATTACAGTCCTTTAAAGACGCATGTTAATTCATGCTGTTAACCTTAGGTTCACAGTGCATAGAATCCAAATATGAGCAGTTGGGGTGACTTTCAGAGTAATGTTGGATCCCTCACTTTATTTATAATCCCACTCTAACCGTTAAGTTCATGTCATAGGCCCTATCACGCATTAATCATTGAGTGGCAGAAGTTAATGAAATTTTTTCCTGTTACAACGTCCATTGCCGGCAATGAACGTCGCAAAACCGCCAAGGAAGTCATTGTTATTGCACAATACATGAGGACCTGGAACTTTTCAAAAGCTTAAAAAAATAAAAATAAAAAATGGAATTATATTTGACATTTCCTGACACCTGCATTAATACTGTATGACTAATCAAAGCATGTCAGTTGCCTGGACTCAACCAGCGATCAACATGCGCCCCGAATGCACACAAGTAAAAATGCAGTCAAAGGAAGCAGTCTTCATTGCCTATAGGTCACTTCCAGTCAAAGGTTAAAGTTCAAAGACTGAATGATCAAAGTGCTCATTTTCTCAGTAGGACTATCTTCTGCTAGGAGGATGAGAACAGTGGCATCAACAAGTATCATCTTTAAGAAAAGGAGAAAAAAGACAATTAAAACAGTCAAGCATGCATAAGTAAAAGTTACAAGTCAGTCTAACACAGCAAAAAATTTCAAGTAGCAAGAAGAACATGGTTTATGTTTCTGACTCATCTCCCTGGATCCCCTGCAAGTGAGTCCATTTTGTGTTCAAGTATATATTTACAAACAAATCAAACTCTAGGTTTTCAGAGAAGTAGTAGTTTGCATAAACTTTAAAATGATATTATTATCAGTATGTTAAATTCTATTCCAAATGATAAATTGATATGTGTTAGCACATATTAATGATTACCAGTCATCAGAGAATTCTTTTACAGGTAACAATTTAAAACTATAATGAGACAGCAAGTAAACTCACAACCAACACTGTCACACTACTTAACAAAGACTAATACAAGTCGTGTCTCTGAAGGAAGTAACTTCACAAATGAGGAATAATCTCTAAATCAATCAACAGTAAATGCTATTAACTTCTCTTCAGAAAATAAATTTTCAGGAAGTGTATGTATGTGTGTGTATATATATATATGTATGCGTGTGTATATATATATATATATATATATATATATATATATATATATGCACAAAGGAGGTCATTTAAAAAAATCCCAAAGATTTAGTGACACCTGATAGTTTCAACACATTTATGTAACATAAACTCTGGGGGGTTCATCACTTATTTCACAACACTTATCTCACAAAATATATTTGAAGGATTGTGAGGATTAGTTCTTATTTATGAAGAACCTTTAGAAAGATTTAAGACCAGTGGCAACTAACTCAAAGTTGTGAAAGCTCTTGAGAAAATTCTGAAAAACTGACCAAAATGTTTTACACAAACTGTCCCATATTAGGATTGATATATTGCTAATAAAATTCTCACTCATAAAGACTCAATGGGAATTAAAAAGCAGTAAATCTGACTTCTACGCTGGGCAAATTAGTGAAACATTTCACAATCCTATACCAAGGGTAATATAAATGGTGAAACAGACTAAATTTTTAAAATAAGCTGCATCTAAGTCATCAGAATCCTTTAAATAAATAACATCTTTAAGAAGAGATCAAGTAGATACAGCCTCTGTCACATTAAAGTGCGTGTCTTATGGGGCTTCCTTGGTGGTCCAGTGTTTCAGATTCTGTGTTCCCAATGCAGGGGGTGTAGGTTTGATCCCTGGTCAGTGAACTAAAATCCGGCATGCCACACAGAATAGCCTATATATAGATATATATCTGTTCCTTACATGGCTGTGGATCTTGGAATAAAGAAAATATGTTTGTCATGGACCAGAACAAGCTTCAGAATATGAGGAGGTTTCTTAAAACCTCACTTCTCCAATAGAGTATTTTATAACACTAGGGTTCTTGAAATTAGTACTAAAACTAATCACATTTAAATCACTAAGCTAAGAGATGCCACTAAAATAAATCTACCTAGGATGTCAAGCTGGACCCATAGACTGAAACATTATATATAATAGGTAATATTATCTATTATATATAATATATTTATATTGGTAATAAGGAATCTATGAGTAAAAGTTCAATATGGAGACAGGTAATGACCCAAACCCGTGTCCACCTTTTCCCTAAATAAGAGAAATCACTAAGAAGGAAAAAATTCATTTGTTAACAGAGGGAATAGTTTCCTAGTTTTGGGTCCCCCCCAAAAAAAGTTGTTAAGAGTTAACCTATCTTGGGTCAAGACAAGCATAGGTCTAGGAAAGGTGGTGGAAGAACACAATTATGTTTAACCTCTTGGCTACAATATTTGTGGCAAAATTATGGCCTAAAAAAAAAATCTTATCATAAACCACTTAAATCTTTTCTGGAACTAGAGAAGACCCTACTAAAATTATACCCTCAAATATAATATACAAATTGGCAGTTCCAAAGAGGTGACACCTACCATGGCTAACTTCACTGGGCCTCTGGAAATTATGAATGAGAGAATTACATTAGAAGATCACTTAATTTTCCCCAAAGTATAAAAACTACCACATTTTACTGGAAATCACCTCCCTGAATATTCCCAGGGACAGAAGACTAGAAGTAAAGGAACAGAGTAAGAGGTCAGTAGATATGAAGTGGGATTCCACCTCCAAGAAAAACAAAAATAAATCTTTACAGTTAAGTTTGTGTCTCAACAGTTTAGGGAATTAAAAGTTTTCCTCTGATGAACTGATTCAAGAAAGATTGCACAGTAGATCACAGAACTGCTATCCCATAGAAAATAAAGGGCAAAGAATTAAACTGAGTGAAAGTTTGGACTCAGGAATTTACAAAGTGGTTGTATAACACTAAAAGGTAGTACAAATAAAAAGGCTCACAACTAACAGAGGTAAACCTTCAGATATACATTAAGCAAGGAGAAAAGGAATTGTTATACTAGTCTGAGATAATTTTGTGTTCCTATCCCCTTATAATCCTTATTGTCTATAGGAAATGTTCCAGTTGAATGGAACCAGAATGTACTTTATAGTTTTATACAAAAAGACATTCCTTTACTCCTCCCCAAATTACCATCTCATCAGTCTACTGGACATAATATCTAATCATTATGTCAATTTAGTTCTTGTAAGTCTAGTTTTCTGGAGCCAATACTCAATAGTCATCTAAACTATACTGTTCAGTTATCTATCACCTTAAGGAAAATGTTTTAGGAACCATAGATCTACACTCCCATCTGTGAAAAGTAATCATTTATGAAACTAAGTCATTTATATTTAATATTGATCCCAGGAAATAGACAGGTATTATCAATGGATTCTACTTGGCTATCTCACTGAAATATTTTTATTATGTCATAAACAGAGGTGTTTTTTTATCTTTTTCAAGAACAATTACATTTATGATACAGAACTCAGGTTCAATCATTAATCTGTGCACTGGACTGGGTACAGATCTATTTTCTAAGGAAAATTCTAGATCTGAATTGTAGATTAATTCTTTAGTCCTTTTGTATGCTGAGAAGAGTTGTCTTATTACCTATTTTGGTTAGGTCCCTTTATTTTTTTAACCCTATTCTCAGCTCAACTGATTTTTCAAAGCATATGGACCCCTACCTTAACTGGCAACACAGAATATTTGCATTCCAATGCAGGTATGACCTTCATTTCTTAGTGAATCGAAAGTAAAAGAGTTCTCGGCAACTCGTTGATAGTCATCTTCAAGTAATTAACAAAACAATATATATTCACACACCAATGACTTTTTACACTTTAATAACTTATTGCATGCTGGAGAAAAATCTCAGAAGAAGTGTAATGTAAGGTGTGATGTGTACAAAGACAGTAACTGGGCTAGGATGACTGGCCTAATTTTCAGGGTGTCCTAATAATGTGGAAGATCACAAATTGGGCTTCTTTTCAACACTGGTATTGGGCAGCTCAATTGTGCTATGTCAGCTGAGTCCTTCTCCTCTAAACAAAAGGAGATCAACTCAATTTTAGATTTGTTGTTTTTCATTAATAATGACTCCACTGTACACCCTGGAAGCCCCTTCTAAGGCACAGAGATGTCACTAATCTGAACGCAAATCTCTCTTGCCTCTTTGATTACACCTGACAAACATCCTGGCCCATGCTGACCCAAGTATGTTGGTCAGCACCACACAGAATGGCTGTGGAGTTTGACACCTGAGGCTTACAGTTCTGCGTGGTTTCTAGAAACCGAATTATAAGTGTTTCAGTGAGTTCTTCCAACACCAAGCAAGCCTTTGTTTAGTCTCTGATCTTTTGTTTACCGTTGCAGGTAAATAATATCTTGACATTCCTCTGACCTTGCAATCCTTTCAAAGGTGATGATAAGAAAATAACTAGAGCCCATATTTCTTGGTAACTCACATTCTAAGGGGAACACAACCATTACAGATCTTTTGGAACTAAAGCGGCTAAGCAGAAAAATGTAAGCTGAAATTTCCAAAGTTTCAAAACAAAGCTGATGTGGTTCTGCTTAATGAATGAGTATGATTACCTTTTTTGATAAGATTTTTCCAAATTCAACTATAATACAAAGGTGAACTATTTTTCATATTGTTTGTAACTGTTATCGTGGAATGTAGAAGAGAGAAGACAATAGAAACTAAACAGCTGAAATGCTTTAGCTATGGAAAGATAAAGGAAGAGTTCAAGGAAGAGTCCCTGTACTCAACCACCTGAATGACAGGGTGGGGGCTCTATCACCTCAAAGTGTAATGAACACTACCCTTCATTGATTTTGTATGACAGTCATTCATGGAGGAAAACCATTCATTTAATGGAAAATGCAGGAGAGGAATGATCCAGGCATACAAGGTTCAAGCCAAGAGCAGAAAACTATCAAAGTAAGAATGCGGGTGGGTGGGTAGAGAAGGGTGGGTGGGGGTGAGTGTTTTCCAGTGTCCAACTCTTTGTGACCCCATGGACTGGCAGGCAAGAATACTGGAGTGGGATGCCATTTCCTCCTCCAGGGAATCTTCCCAACCCGAGTACTGAATCCACGTCTCATGCGTTTCCTGCACTGGCAGATGGACTTTTTACCACTGGGAAGCCCAAAGAATAAACTGAGGATGTTTTAAACCAGATTATCTGTAAATGAAATAAAGTATCTGTATCTGCAACAGGAAACAAGACCAAGAAAGTCAAGGTTTAGTTGAATTAGAATCAGGTGCCTTTTTAAAATGGCTGATTCATATCGGGTCAGGGATACTTTCAATCAGTTTATTGGGAAGATGAATTCTTACACAAACTCTGTACTATTTTACATTAAGTAAGAGGTTAATTTAGTTTAAAAAGCCTTTAAAAGAAAAAAATTCTTTGCTAACTTGGAGATGATCCATCTTTAAACAATTAAGACTTTTCTACTTCAGTTATAAAAATACAGATTTCTCAAGTAACACATAAAAACTACTAACTATGAAAAACAACATCTATGAAGTATATTTTAAAGAATTATTATATTTCCTGACTTATTATGCAAGTTTTCTTATTCAAAAGCAGGCAGTAAGAAATTCTAGAAGTATTCTTAAGTAAAGGCCTTCTTCTAAGTCCTTTCAACATAACAAGACAGCATTAGAGACCTTCAAAGATGATTATCTTTTTGAAATTTCCCTGTGGCCTAGAAAAGAAAATGGAAATATATTGTCTAACAATGGGGTGGCACAGAGTGGCAAAGAGGACTATACTTTCAAAATATATGTATTTTCTAAATTCCATCACTCTAAAACAATTTCTTCTCAAGCTTAACAACAAAAACAAAAACTTAAAAAGTGGTTTTAAAACACTGTGGGGGGGAAAAAAAGGAAAAAAAAACACTGTGGAAAAGATAATAGGGGAATTTTTCTATTATTAGTGAGGTTGGGTTGGAAATAGAATGACAACTATCTTGCCTACTTTGACATTTTAAAAAATGTTTGATGTAGTTGGGTTTCTCAACATTCTTGACTGACTTCTCTTAGTCTCTGATAATTTAAAGAACTTATGAAAGGTAAACGGGACTGTGACACTCAAGGAATGTTTTTTTGTTTTTTTTTGGAAAAGGTTTTTTGTAAAGGCACAGAGGGAAGAGACAACTCAGTGCTTAGTCCTAAAAGGCAAGAGGATGTGAAAGAAAGAGAAGCTGTTGCTTTCTTAAAAGATTAACTTGCTTCCTCAGATATGCAAATGACACCACCCTTACGGCAGAAATCGAAGAGGAGCCTCTTGATGAAAGTCAAAGAGGAGAGTGAAAAAGTTGGCTTAAAACTCAACATTCAGAAAACTAAGATCATGGCATCTGGTCCCATCACTTCATGGCAAACAGAGGGGAAACAATGGAAACAGTGACAGACTTCATTTTTGGGGGCTCCAAAATCACTGCAGATGGTGAAGGCAGTCATGAAATTAAAAGACGCTTGCTCCTTGGAGAAAAAGTTATGACCAATCTAGACAGCATATTAAAAAGCAGAGACATTATTTACCAGCAAAGGTCTGTCTACTCAAGGCTATGGTTTTCCAGTAGTCATGTATGGATGTGAGAGTTGGACTATAAAGAAAGCTGAGGGCCAAAGAATTGATGGTTTTGAGCTGTGGTGTTGGAGAAGACTCTTGAGAGTCCCTTGGACTGTAAGGAGATCCAATCAGTCCATCCTAAAGGAAATCAGTCCTGAATATTCATTGGAAGGACTGATGCTGAAACTCCAATAATTTGGCCATGTGATGTGAAGAACTGACTCATTTGAAAAGACCCTGATGCTGGGAAAGATTGAAGGCAAGAGAAGGGGACAAGAGAGGATGAGATGGTTGGATGGCATCACTGACTCAATGGACATGAGTTTGAGTAAACTCTGGGAGTTGGTGATAGACAGGGAGGCCTGGCATGCTGCAGTCTATGGGGTCACAAAGAGTCGGACATGACTGAGCTGAACTGAACTTGCTATACCATCAGGCTTCCCTGGTGGCTCAGATGGTAAAGAATCTGCCTGCAATGCAGGAAAGCCAGGTTTGATCCCTGGGTCAGAAAGATCCCCTGGAGAAGGAAATGGCAACCCACTCCAGTGTTCTTGCCTGGAGAACTCCATGTACAAAGGAGCCTGAGAGGCTACAGTCTACGGAGTTGCAAGAGTCAGACTCAACTGAGTGACTATCACCGCTATACCACCAGCAAGTAAGAAAAGTTTTATTAAGCTCTTTATCCTCCTCCTTCAACACCACACTCATTTTATAAAACTGCCAATAAGTTTCAAAATATTAAAATTTAATTATTTTACCATGTTGAACTTTTTCGCCCATGCTTATAATTAATTTATTCTTTAGTAGCAATTATAAATGCTCTTTATTTTTACAGAGCTATGTTTTCCACAATTTTATTTTTTAACTTTACATTGACTGTAATTTGAGGTTTTCCCCCAAGCTTTTATATAAGATTTACATTTTCATATATCTAAATGTTTAATCTGTGACTCCTTGTAAGTTTAGAAGTTCTTCCTTCCTCCAGAATTGATACCCAACTTAAAACAAAAACTGTCTATTGTATGTAGTTTTTAAAGTGCTTATTAATTCAATCCAAGGAAATATTTTCTATATGAAAAGATAAAATCTTCTTTTCCCAAAATACCAATTTTCTAACAGGATTACTTACTAAATTTTCCCCTTCTCATTGGTTTGTGATACACTTATTTTTCACATATTCAAAACTTATATACAAAAAGGCCTAGAAAAGAATAATTCTATTTTGATGTCTGTTCTTACACTATTATCTTTTGGTGTTTGGTAGGCTTATCCTCCTTCAATATCTTAATTAAAACAAAAACAAAAACAAACCTGCTTTCTCATCTTTTTTCCAAACCTTAAAAGCACCCATTCTATTGTTCTACTGAATTTCTATTGAACTACACATTAAACCAATAATTTGTAAAGAACATAAATTTTTATAAAATTTCAAAATAATAATTTTATGGTTTCTTCTTTTCTGTTTTTAATTTCAAACACCTCTTTGAGGAAGCAGTTTAGAAAACGTGCTAGCAGCCTTCAATTATTAAGCTACCATCACCAAACAAAAACAGAAATTAAAATATTAAAATAATGTATTCATAAAGCTATAGTCAGTACAACCTCAGATTTTTTTAGGAATAACTGTTAGATTAGGAAGAGCTTTCTTTAAGTCAATAAGCCATCTCGAACAATGTGACATTCTACCAGCTAACAACAGTACCACAGCTGAGTACACTGGCATCATAACTTCTATCTCCAGGAACAGGTTTCCAAATAGGCTAGTTCTAATTTGATTTAATATTATTGAGTACTTCTTTTTTGTAATAAAATAGTAGGGCAGAATATTCAAGCAATTTTAGATTCTACTTGTATGATGGCCATGATTTTATGTGCTCCATTAAAAATTTGGTCTAACTTATCCACAACATCCATTATATAATCCCTTCTTTTTCCCAAGCAGATTTATAATCTTTCAAACATAAATACTGAAAAATTATCATTCTAAATAAAACTGCTTACCATGATACCACCATTTTGTTTTCTTTGGATTCTTGTTACATGTTCGAACATAAAAAGAATTATCTGGTGGTCGTCTCTGAAACAAAAAAGTTTAAATAGATAAGTTACAAAATAGGAAAACATAAGGAGATAGTTTTTAATAAAAACCTCTAGGCAAAATTATTATAGAATGTATAAGAAACGATATAAGTGCTGATGTCACAACTGAAAAAAAGTATATTCCAGGAAATGTAGCCTCTAAAACACTGAAATTGTTTTTTGTTTTTTTTTTCAAAATAGATATGCATATGTGATTTGGGTTAGCTTCCAGTGGGATTACTAGAGAATGACAATCAACCATAGTGGCAGCGTTAGGTTCTAAAGAATTCTAGTTTTATTTATCTTGTCTCTCTAGAAATAATAATTATTTTTATGAGCTAATCAAAACAAAAGTCTACCTAACTAGCTTTGTCTGAGAAATTCTAGCAATTTATAAGCAAAGGATTATTGCTCTCCTGGAAAAAAAGTATAGTTAAGGAGAAACCAAAGGATTCTGTTTCCAAAATGTATGTAAGAGGAGAAGAAGGGGGAGATACATTAGCATTTCTGCTACACATATGTCCAGGCGAGCACACTATTAGAAGCATATGGCAGCTCTACAGGGGAGCTACATCAGAAATAGTGATGCCAACAACAGTGAAGACAGGTTGTAAAAGAATTTTCTTGAAAACTATTAGAGGATGATCAAACACAAGATATATGTGCCTCTCTACAAAGATTTGGAAACATGTGAAATGCGTGTTAGAGCCACTGAAGGCAGGTTAGTAGATATATGATAGGTCCAACTAAATAGCAATGGTGAATAGGACTATAGATGTAGCAGAAAGCAAAACTGACAGTCTCACTTGATGGTTCCAAAATCCATATACAAAACTATGATCTAACTCTTATGAGATAGCAGTAATAGTAATTTAACAGAACAAGTAGCACATAAGTCAGTGAACAACTCTTCCAAGATCTTGTTTATACAGTTTAGAAAAAATTCCCGAAAAATTATCGTGAAATTAGATGCCTACTTCAAAGAATAGATGGTCTGCTATTGTTTGTCCTGTAAAGTCATAACCTGTGCTCCTGTAGAATAAACTGCCACTGCTGAAACAATTTTATAAACTCATTTACCACAACCCAATCTTCAAAAATCAAAAGAAAGGGGGAAAATTCATTCTGTTTGCTTTTATCAAGAATATAAGCAAATTAGTAAGTGACTAGGAGATATGTTTCTTAAAAAAATAAAGTATACAAAAAATTGGATTAGCTAAATTGTTTTAAGAATGGAATACAAGCTGGAAAGTTTGGGCTATCTATATCACAAGATCACTGAGACTAAAGTGTAGGTTACTGAAAGGCCCCTGATCTCAGTATCAGAAATGATCTTCAATCTGCGGACATAATGGATTTAAAAGCCTTCAGTCTAGGGAACCATTATTGACTATGAAAAAGGAAATTGGAATAGAAGAATTATGACTAAAAAAATGTCTCTGGTAAAATTAAAATTTGTATTCTGAGAGTTGACAATTAAAGTGAAATTCATATATCCATACGCACTACAGAATAAAACTCACCTGTTTTAACAGAACAATTTTCAGTGAATTTTAAAACTTTTTAAAAAGTTTGTTTTGTGTTAGATTCCTCTCAATGCCAGAGCATGTTTCCTCTTCATCTTAGTAACCTGGTACTTAGCACAGTAACAATAGCACATAGTAGGGTCCTAATAATGTCTGAATTTTATCATTTTTCACAAAACTAATGCTGTCAGAATCTAACTTCCAGATTATCATTTAGGTTGAATAAATTATAATTTGTAGTTTATATTATATAATATGTTTATCAATAATTTAAATGGAATGATTAGTCTTATACTAACTATTCAAGAAACACTAAGAGACAACTAGAAAGTGAGGGGAAAGATGAGGGTTAGAAAAGGATGAAGGAATTAGAGAACAAAATCATTTTCTAGTTTTTAATAGTAAATCAATGCATTTAAATGTAAACAGATCTAATAATCATAAGGCACATGTAAGAACTATGCACAAACACCACTGGCATTAATCTTAACTTATTAAAATCCTATAGTTACTGCCTCATCTTTCTTTCTTTTTTTTTTTTTTGCCTCATCTTTCTAAAGGCATTAAAATTAAGAGAAACCTTTGTAATTGTAAACTGCTCTGCCCCACACCTAAATTTAAAATGTGTATGTGTGTTGGGGTTGGAGGCGGGGAGAGGAGAAAATATAGAAGCAATAAATGAATAAAACTTATTTCCAAGCCCTTGGGGTTAACAAAAGCTCAAGTGTAGCCTAAAATGCAGCCAAGAAAAGCCAACAACCAAGAGGAAACTCAAGTTAAAACATGTATTAACATTAGATAATAAGTCCCCTCTCTCATCTATTCTAAGATGTACATTTTTTTTCTTAATATTTTACCCATATGGGGATTGTCTTTCAACTAAGGGTATGTGATAGTTTAACTGCAAGAAGTTTCTTTCTTTCTCTTGTGGTACATAAAATTGCATATTAAAGGCTCTCACATTAGAATTAATAAATATATATGCAATTTAACCCATTATTTTCCATTCTTATCTGAACAAAATTTTTTCTTATAAACTGAACACCATGAAACCTCCTATGGAACTCACATTCTAAGAAACTCACTTTGCAAACAAGTGGCTGAGAGTGTTTCAAAATCTAGATAAGCTACCATTTAAAAATGAAGTACTCTCTTCAATGTTCTCTAAATAGTAATTTGGTAAAAGTGACAGTTCAAATAGAAAAAAAACTCTGCTAAACCCTACGGCTCCCTGATCTCTAAGATAAATTCATTTTTCCTTAAACAGAATACAAAACAAAATCCTCCCCTCCCCCTCACCATGGAGAAGAGAAGCTTTAAAATATAGAAATGTAAGAATATTGAGACACTAACCATCAAGCAGGAAAGACAAAGAGGGCTGGAAACAGAGAGGATTTAGATACTTTAACAGGGTATTCTAAATTTAACTCACATGATTTTTCTTTCTGGTCTTTTCCCCCTTTCTCCATCAGACAGAATCTGTAGATTAGTAGAGGAGAATAAGAGGAAAAGTCCTGAAAATTCTATTAGTAATTTAGTCCGCCACCTTCAGTCTAGTCTTTATGACAGGAGAGCTCTGGTTCCTAGAAAATTCTCTAAAGCAGGCTTATAGGGTGGAAACCAGCAGAGAGGCGAAGGGAGCTAGAAGGCTTGTTTCTGGGGCTTCCCACGGTGAAATCTGGAAAGCCTAATTTCTTATACACTTTTGCCCTTTGCATGCCTACAGAAATAAAACTTGGATTATTTAAGAACATCTAAAGGAATTTCCTATTTAGGAAATATAAAGTCTGATGTCTATTATCAAATTATTTTCCAATCTACTAAACATCCTCTATAACTTCATAATAAAAAGCATTAAGCACTTTCTTCAAATAAATTTTATATTAAAAGTTTCTCTAGCTGAACTAAAAGAAGAGCTATTACCTGAATACTTCTGGAAAGTCCTACCTTTTCTTTGCAGCTGGAAAGCATGCTAATAATGCTAAGACAAACTGACTGGACTGAGAGCGCTGGGGACCAGTCTTCTGTTAGAATGGATAAACAGATATGACCATTGCTATAAACATGAGGATGAACAGGAATATTTTCACCAGTAAACATGACCTAAGAAAGAACAAAAACCATTAATTTTATCTGTATTACCAAAAAATAAAATATTCTCCATATAAGTTAATATTTTAAAACCAAACTGAAAACAAACAAAATCAATGCCATGAACAAGATAAACAAGTGCTTGCAGTTTATTCTTATCAACTGAATAAGTAATGGTTTTACTAATATGAATAACCATGTAGTAGGAAAAAAACCTTCAGATTATCTATTTTATATTTCAGCTAGTTTTCACAAATTACTTTAAAATTTTCTAAATTACCAAGCATTTTTAGACTAGTGAAAGACAACTATATGTACAAGAACAGTTTTTCAAATTCTACTCATTGTTCTCCACATACAGAAATCAAATACACTAAAATTCCAAATCCTAGTGTTCAATTTTAGGACAATATAAATTACATCTGATAGGAACACTCCTTCTACTGACAACAACGCTATTATATAAGGTGCCATATACATAAAAGGAAATGACTGCTATATATTCTACCTCATCTAAACTCAAACTTCAGTATGATGAACAATTTCAAATTACCACTTATTAAGGAGTAAAGACCTATGTGCTTGGATCAAAAAGCAAAGGTTGAATGAGTCTCCCAATTATTTGCTCTTTTTCTCTGCTTTTTCTTTTACTCAATTCTTCTACCAGTTTTCTCCTTTATCCATCTTGCCTTAGCACTGTTTTGAAAGATAATACATCTATTATTTCCTTCCTTAGCCCTAATGCATTCAGAATATCAATAGTGCTGCTTCTGAAACATATCTATCTAAGCATCTGAATAGGCAGGAGAGTAAATTCATATATTCCAAGGAATCTGTAAGCACAGGCCAAGCTAGATCAAAGTAGAAGTCTCATATTTAACAAAGCTTGGATATATGTTAGTTCATAATAAATCACTTTGATATAAAATTAACCACCAATTCTCTAAGTGAATTTTATACTGCAGTATCATGCACCATTTTTACTGCTGCAGCAAGTCTTAGCAGTCACTCTTATTTCTTGATCTGCCCCCTCACCCCTTTTAAAAGTTTCTGGCTGTGCCTTGTGTCATTCAGGATCTTGGTTTTCTGACTGGAGAAGGAACCCAGGCCCCCTGCAGTGCAAACATGGAGTCCTAACCACTGAACTGCCAGGAAAGTCCCCCATTTGGCTTTTAGGGGGGGAAAAAATCATCTGGAGATCTGGCTAAAAATACAAATTCAATAGCCCCACTTTCACAGATTCTGATTTACTATGTATGATGGTATTTTTATAAAACTCAAGTGGTAAAGAACCTGCCTGCCAATGCAGAAAACCTGAGACATGGGCTTGATCCCTGGGTTGGGAAGATCCCCTGGAGAAGGGAATGGCTACCCACTCCAGTATTGTTGCCTGGAGAATCCCATGGACACAGGAGCCTGGCAGGCTACAGTCCATGGGATCGCAAAGAGATGGACACGACTGAAGTCTTTTAGCACATCAAATATAAACTAGTAGTTCTCAAACCAGACTTAACAGTAAGTAAATCTCAGCCCCACAAATAGCCTCATACTTGAATACAGTAAAATCTTCATAAGGAAAAAACCCTATCTTAAGTGATGAAAAATTGATGATATATACTGCTCTAGGTATATCCCCCCTTTTTTTCCTTTATAGAGCAGAAGAGAGCCAGTGAAAAAACTGTATCCACAATAAAGTATGCTATATTTTAATACAGGATATATTATAGTTAACTACCATAACTTATGTTTTGCTTTTAAATATCTACCTACGAATCTGATTTTATTACAATTTTACAAATACTTAACATTTAACAAAGCACACTTTCATATGAGTAGGTGTCTTCTACTATTTCTACTGCTAACACATGGGACCCATTTCCTTGGCTGAAGCTAATGTAAGATTCCAACAACACAAGACAAGACTCTACACATGGACATCATCAGACGGTCAATACCAAAATCAGACTGATTATATTCTTCAAAGCCAAAGAAGGAGACGCTCTATACAGTCAGCAAAAATAAGACCAGGAGCTGACTGTGGCTCAGATCATGACTTCCTTATTGCCAAATTCAGACTTAAATTGAAGAAAGTAGGGAAAACCACTCGACCATTCAGGTATGACCTAAATCAAATCCCTTATGATTATACAGTGGAAGTAACAAATAGATTCAAGGGATTAGATCTTACAGACAGAGTGCCTGAAGAACTATGGATGAGGTTTGTGACATTTGTACAGAAGGGAGTGATCAAGACCATCCCCAAGAAAAAGAAATGCAAAAATGCAAAATGGTTGTCTGAGGAGGGCTTACAAATAGCTGAGAAAAGAGAAGCGAAAGGCAAAGGAGAAAAGGAAAGATATACCATGTGAATGCAGAGTTCCAAAGACTAGCAAGGAGAGATAAGAAAGTATTCCTCACTGATCAATGCAAAGAAATAGAGGAAAACAACAGAATGGAAAAGACTAGAGATCTCTTCAAGAAAATTAGAGATACCAAGGGAACATTTCATGCAAAGCTGAGCACAATAAAGGACAGCAATGGTATGGACCTAACAGAAGCAGAAGATTTTAAGAAGAGGTGGCAAGAATACACAGAAGAACTATACAAAAAAGATCCTCATGACCCAGATAACCACAATGGTGTGATCAGTCACCGAGAGCCAGACATCCTGGAATGCAAAGTCAAGTGGGCCTTAGAAAGCATCACTATGAACAAAGCTAATGGAGGTGATGGAATTCCAGTTGAGCTATTTCAAATCTTAAAACATGATGCTGTGAAAGTGCTGCACTCAATATGCTAGCAAATTTGGAAAACTCGGCAGTGGCCACAGGACCGGAAAAGCCAGTTTTCATTCCAACCTCAAAGAAAGGCAATGCCAAAGATTGCTCAAACTACCACACAATTGCACTCACATCACACGCTAGTAAAGTAATGCTCAAAATTCTCCAAGCCAGGCTTCAACAGTACGTGAAACGTGAACTTCCAAATGTGCAGTCTGGATTTAGAAAAGGTAGAGGAACCAGAGATCAAATTGCCAACATCCGCTGGATCATGGAAAAAGCAAGAGAGTTCCAGAAAAACATCTATTTCTGCTTTATTGACTATGCCAAGCCTTTGGCTGTGTGGATCTCAAAAAACTGTGGAAAATTCTGAAAGAGATGAATACCAGACCACCTGACCTGCCTCTTCAGAAATCTGTATGCAGGTCAAGAAGCAACAGTTAGAACTTGACATTGAACAACAGACTGGTTCCAAACTGGGAAAGGAGTACATCAAGGCTGTATATTGTCACCCTGCTTATTTAGCTTATATGCAGAGTATATCAAGCAAAATGCCGGGATGGAAGAAGCACAAGCTGGAATCAAGATTGCCGGAGAAATATCAATAACCTAAGATATGCAGATGACACCACCCCTTATGGCAGAAAGTGAAGAGGAACTAAAAAGCCTCTTGATGAAAGTGAAAGAGGAGAGTGAAATTGTTGGCTTAAAGCTCAACATTCAGAAAACAAGAAAAGATCATGGCATCCGGTTCCCATCACTTCACGGCAAACAGATGGGGAAACAATGGAAACAGTGACAGACTTCATTTTGGGGCTCCAAAATCACTGCAGATGGTGAGGGCAGCCATGAAATTAAAAGACGCTTGCTCCTTGGAAAGAAAGTTATGACGAACCTAGACAGCATATTAAAAATCAGAGACATTACTTTGCCAAAAAGTTTCGTCTAGTCAAAGCTATGGTTTTTCCAGTAGTCATGGATGGATGTGAGAGTTGGACTCTAAACAAAGCTGAGTGCTGAAGAATTGATGGTTTTGAGCTGTGGTGTTGGAGAAGACTCTTGAGAGTCCATTGGACTATAAGGAGCTCCAACCAGTCCATCCTAAAGATCAGTCCTGGGTATTCATTGGAAGGACTGATGTTGAAGCTGAAACTCCAATACTTTGGCCACGTGATGCAAAGAACTGACTCATTTGAAAAGATCCTGATGCTGGGAAAGATCAAAGGCATGAGAAAGGGATGAGAGAGGACAAGATGGCTGGATCACGGACATGATGGACATGAATTTGCGTAGGCTCTGGGGGTTGGTGATGGACAGGGAGGCCTGGCGTGCTGCAGTCCATGGGGTGGCAAAGAGTCAGACACAACTGAGTGACTAAACTGAACTGAATATAAGGAAGAGGAATTTTTTCTCAAAGGAATGACTTTATACACCGCATTTTTTTGTCCTTTAAATTCTGGACATTCACCCTCCATTTCCATGAAGTTGTTGCTGCTAAGATGCTTCAGTTGTGTCCAACTCTGTGCGACCCCATAGATGGCAGCCTAACAGGCTCCTCTGTTTCTGGGATTCTCCAGGCTAGAATACTGGAGTGGGTTGCCATTTCCTCCTCCAATGCATGAAAGGGAAACGTGAAAGTGAAGTCGCTCAGTCGTGTCCGACTCGTAGCGACCCCATGGACTGCAGCCTACCAGGCTCCTCTGTCCATGGGAGTTTCCAGGCAAGAGTACTGCAGTGGGGTGCCATTTCCTTCTCCGATTTCCATGAAGAGAGCTAAAATAAACCTGATAATTAAAAGGAAAAGTCTTAAAACAAGAGATTGTCCTGTCCAATTGCAGAAGACCCCCTGAGAGACTTTGGCACAGCTGTGTTTGAAGGACCATTTACCTCAATTATATCTATCAGTAACAATGTGCTCAGCGGCTCAGTCATGTCTGACTCTTTATAACCCTATGGACTGTACCCCACCAGGCTCCTCTGTCCATGGGACTGTCCTAGCAAAATACTGGCGTGGGTTGCCATTTTCTCCTTCAGGGGATCTTCCTGGCCCAGGGATCAAACCCAGGTCTGCTGAGCAGACTGAAATAAATTAGATCTCAATAAAGATGATGCTATGAAAGCACTGCACTCAATATGCCAGCAAATTTGGAAAACTCAGCAGTGGCCACAGGACTGGAAAACGTCAGTTTTCATTGCAATTCCAAAGAAAGGCAATGCCAAAGAATGCTCAAACTACCACACAATTGCATTCATCTCATGCTAGTAAAATGATGCTTAAAATTCTCCAAGCCAGGCTTCAGCAATACGTGAATCGTGAACTTCAGATGTTCAAGCTGGTTTTAGAAAAGGCAGAGGAACCAGAGATAAAATTGCCAACATCTGCTGGGTCATCAAAAAGGCAAGAGAGTTCCAGAAAAACATCTATTTCTGCTTTATTGACTATGCCAAAGCCTTTGACTGTGTGGATCACAATCAACTGTGGAAAATTCTTCAAGAGATGGGAATACCAGACCACCTGACCTGCCTCTTGAGAAATGGCAGAAATGTATGCAGGCCAGGAAGCAACAGTTAGAACTGGACATGGAACAACAGACTGGTTCTAAATAGGAAAAGGAGTATGTCAAGGCTGTATATTGTCACCCTGCTTATTTAACTTCTATGCAGAGTACATCATGAGAAACGCTGGGCTGGAATCAAGACTGACAGGAGAAATATCAATAACCTCAGATATGCAGATGACACCACCCTTATGGCAGAAAGTGAAGAGGAACTAAAAAGCCTCTTGATGAAAGTGAAAGAGGAGAGTGAAAAAGTTGGCTTAAAGCTCAACATTCAGAAAACGAAGATCATGGCCTCTGGTCCCCATCACTTCATGGCAGATAGATGGGAAAACAGTGGAAACAGAGTCAGACTTTATTTTTCTGGGCAGATGGTGACTGCAGCCATGAAATTAAAAAACGTTTACTCCTTGGAAGGAAAGTTATGACCAACCTAGACAGCATATTAAAAAGCAGAGACATTACCTTGCCAACAAAGGTCTGTCTAGTCAAGGATATGGTTTTTTCCAGTGGTCATGTATGGATGTGACAGTTGGACTCTAAACAAAGCTGAGCGCCAAAGAATTGATGCTTTTGAACTGTGGTGTTGGAGAAGACTCTTGAGAGTCCCTTGGACTGCAAGGAGATACAACCAGTCATCCTAAAGGAGATCAGTCCTGGGTGTTCATTGGAAGGACTGATGTTGAAGCTGAAACTCCAATACTTGGTGGCCACCTGATGCAAAGAGCCGACTCATTTGAAAAGACCCTGATGCTGGGAAAGACGAGCGCAGGAGGAGAAGGGGATGACAGAGGATGAGATGGTTGGATGACATCACTGACTCGATGGACATGGGTTTGGGTGAACTCTGGGAGTTGGTGACGGCCAGGGAGGCCTGGTGTGCCGCGGTTCATGGGGTCACAAAGAGTTGGACAAGACTGAGCAACTGAACTGAACTGAATGCTTAAAAAAAAAACAAAACGGGATTTTAAACCTGCTGCATTCAGGACAAATGCAGCCAATCTAAAACTTCCAACAACCCAAAACACGTGAAGTGATTTGTCACACGTGGTACACATGGTACAGGTAACCCCTAGGAGTTTGTCTAAACAGAGAAAGGCTGAGTTTCTATGCCAGAGGAGAATT
Source organism: Ovis aries (assembly GCF_016772045.2). Taxonomy (NCBI): domain Eukaryota; kingdom Metazoa; phylum Chordata; class Mammalia; order Artiodactyla; family Bovidae; genus Ovis; species Ovis aries. The sequence continues at coordinate 50,093,785 of NC_056062.1, forward strand.
CCTGAGATATAAGAAAAAATGTTTTCCAACAGTTTATTCACGTAGAAGTCTAGTAAGCTGTCTGCACAGACAGTTTTGATGTAAACTTTGCTATTCTGGTTCTCTGCACAGGACACAAGCAAAGCCACTGCTCAATTTCTTCAAGGTCACACTGTTAACTGTCCTCGTTTATTTAATATGCAGTACAAGCCTGAGGAGGAAATGGACATTTCAAGCTTTTTCAATGCAGCTAAATAGGTTCTGAAAACTCAAAGAGTCTTTAAACTTTTCAGAGTTGAAAACCTGTTTTTTGGGGCCGAGGGAGTCGCAAATAGCTGATAAACTAACACAGATGTGACAAGAAAACTGAATACAATGAAATTTAAACCAAAGGGAATAAAGAGTTTTGCTAATTTGTTTTTTTAAACAATTTATTCAGATTCAAAGTAGTCATTCAGATTAAACAACAACAAGAGTGCACACATTCCCCATTACGTAAATCAAACTGAATAAAATGGAATTACAGACTTTCAAGAACAAGCTATTTAATGGAAAAAAAATTTAGAAAAGGATCTTAGATCTAATGTATGTGAACCACATCTGAAATTCAGAGTCTGCAAAAGAAGCAGCCCTCAAATATCTCTAAATTTCCAAATACCCCCCTATCAGAGTGGCTCAAATTCGAAAGCAGATGAGAGCTGAGAAAGAACTATGCTTTTGGAGGTAAGAATGCATTTCCCACATACAACCTAAAATTTTAAGCAAGTCAACCTCTGGGTAACCTTTGGGTACTAAATGTATTATTTGTTCATAAAACTGCTAAGATCGAAACTGAATGCTACCAACAGTGATAATATAAAGAGCGGATATTAGCTAACTGTTTCTAATATGAAATTCATGTTACTTGTCATACTTGAGGACTTTAAACATCAAGCTCAATACTCACTGACCTCACAATACTGAGATCTTACACAATGCAGGCATACTAATGTGTTCAGACTAATGCTCTGCAAGTGATTAGGAAGTCAGACACTAAATATGGTATATCAAGATAGGTCAAAATACAATATACACAGGATAAGCAATACAAAACAGGCTATAATTATAAAAGCCAATCTACAATACGGACACCAAGGTTTCTATAGGGACAATAAGAGGGAATGTTTTCTCTGATTAAAATTGCAAGTAGATGAGAATACTTAAAGGGCAACTACAAAAACTGAACATACAAGTAGATAGTTTCATAAACTAAAATAATTTAATTATGAATAATATACATGACATACGATAGTCTAGCATACATGATAAATATTTGACAACAGTGGTTGGGGACAAGATTTTTAGAATAGTTTTCAATTCAATTCTCCCCTTTTTAGTCATCTAATATGTATCAGTGGAATGAATATTAATAATTTTCACAAAGCAGTGAGAATCAGACCACAAACAAAAAGATGAAGACACTATTTGCTACAATGTTTCTAGAGCTTTATAATCAAGGCAAGCATATTTTTTAGCACCTTTAAAATAGGTCCAAAATATGGCCACTTTCACAACCTCCGTGGTTACCCTTCTGGTCCAAATCACCATCACCTCTCACCTGGGTCACTGCCATTACTTATCTCACCTCCCTAAACCCGTGTGCTTCCACATCTCATCAAATAAAATTGTCAGTGAATGGGGAATTTCGCAACCACTTGTTCAGAGCAGTGGACCTCAGGAAAGTTTTGCTATTGGAAAAATTTTCAAATCTATATGTACATTAAGCTTTGAGTACTGGACCCTTTGTAATTATTTTATAACCATGTAGATAATACGATTAAAATAACTTTAAAATAGTTTAAAAGTATTACTGGACTTCCAGTGCTCTGTCATTTTCTCAATCATGGGTATCAGAATATACAACTTCTATGACATGGGAGGGACCATAAAATTAACCGATGTTAAAAGGGGATCTTCGTATTTCAAAAGACTGGAACAACCGCCCGAGGGTTTCCACATCGTTCTACATGTAGTCTTTAATTTTCAGAAATAATATTACTTAATGAATCTGTTGTTGCTGATTAGCTGCTAAGTCGTGTCCAACTGTTCTGCTGCCCCATGGACTGTAGCCCACCAGGCTCCTCTGTCCATAGGATTTCCCAGGCAAGAATACTGGAGTGGGTTGCCATTTCCCTTCCCAAGGAACCTTCCCAACCCAGGGATCGAACCTGCGTCTCCTACATTTAGCAGGTAGATTCTTTACCACTGAGCCACTTAATGAATAAGCAGGTATTTTCCATGTTGGTATTCACACCTAATCAGCAGAATGGGAACAAAGTAAATTGGGTCTGATTCTTGATTGTTCCAATAACCAGCTTTTAAACCATAAACAAGAAAATTCACTTCTACAGGCTTCAATTCTCTCACATTAAATGAGGGTGAATCTATTTCCTCTATTTCATTGAGCTGTTTCAAGATAAAATCAGAATGAAAGTCATACTAAAGTATGATGCAAATACTACAACACAATAGAAGGCATGGAGGTTAATGTGTGGCTGAAATGCTTCAGTTCAGACTTGACCATAAAGAGACTGGACTGCTAAGCTTGACTCCACAGGAAGTAAGAACCATCACAGGATTTACTGAGAAGAGTGAGGATGGTGGTGGCGGATGTTTGTGGGAAAACCAATGAGGTAACGGCACCTTCAAAGAAATCTAACAGCAATGTGAAAGGATCTCTAGGAGTGGGAAGAATTAAAAGCTACTCTGTAATAGCCCAAATGAAAACTATTAACTTGGACCACACAGCTCTGATGATAACGTAAGAAAAGTGATCAGACTGCCTTATGTCTGTGAAAGGATCTGAAAAACCACACTTAAGAATGAGGGAAAGGAAAGAAATTAAACACAAGAAGACGGGTGAACAGAAACCCAAAGAGAGAATTCTCTTATTTCGTTATTAGGAAAAAAACTGTGTTTATTAGCTGTATTAAATTTGGGATGTCTGGGGGTGTTCAAGTAGAGCTGCCCAACAAGGGCATGAAATTAAACCTCAGAAGGAAGAGAGTGTAAACAGAGTTGGAAATCTAGGAGTCAGTGGCTTAAGCTGGTTAAAGACATTAAAGAGTGAGCAGAATAAAGAAGCTAGAGGACACCAAAATCAGACCAGTAAGCAGAAGTGAAGCCAGGGAAGAGGATAACAGGAATATAAGCTAAGATGATAGGATTTATGACAAAGGCTCTCACTTACAAAAATATTAAAGACGAAATTCAAATGATGCTTAAGTTTGACATCTGATTTAGAATTAAGAACAGAGTTTTAGAGAATACCTTAGACCTAGTTTCATGGTTAGAGAAATACTTTTTTTTTAAGATTTGTGAGTTTCCACAGATAACCTTCTCCAGTATTCCCTAAGGCAAAGTGTCTGATTCCATGATTCGTATTCTTCCTTCACAGGCCTTCAAGGGTCTTAGCTGAAGTGAGGTAGAGGAACAGGTTGAGAACAAGTGGATACCTCACTGCCTTCAAGCAAAAACAGTTAAGATGATGCTGATAAGCCAAAGGCAACAAAAGAAAGTGAAGATCATTTTCTGAAGAGAAGGAATACATTTGGTTTCTAATTACAGTTGATGTGTGGTTATTACAGAAACCCAGAGGTCACAACAAGACACACTTCTTCACCTTTTTTTAGAAAAACATAAAAATGAGCCCCCAACATCTTACTTTTCTGCTCACATAGAAACTTCAGAACTCAAGGAATCAGTTTCCATTTAATACTATGCCTTGAAACATTTATCTTTTTAACTATAGCACAATACGAAAGTTGACTTCCATCTATATTCCTACATGGCTAAGAGAAGATTAAGCTGTTTGTGTCACTACTTAAAGTAGTGACATTTTCTTTTCTTGGGCTCCAAAATCACTGTAGACGGTGATAGCAGCCACAAAATTAAAAGATGCTTGCTCCTTGGAAGAAAAGTTTAGCGTGTTAAAAAGTAGAGACATCACTTTGCCGTCAAAAGTCCATTTAGACAAAGATATGGTCTTTCCAGTAGTCATGTACAGATGTGAGAGTTGGATCATAAAGAAGGCTGAGTGCCGAAGAACTGATGCTTTCAAATTGTGGTGCCAGAGAAGACTCTTTGAGAGTCCTTGGACAGCAAAGACATCAAATCAGTCAATCCTCAAGGAAATCAACCCTGAATATTCATTGGAAGGACTGATGGTGAAGTTGAAGCTCCAGTACTTTGGCCACCTGATGCGAAAAGCCAACTCACTAGAAAAGACCCTGATGCTGCAAAAGATTGAGGGCAGGAGGAGAAGGGGGTGAGGAGAGAGAATACAGTTTGATGGCATCATTGACTCTATGGACATGAGCTTGAGCAATCTCCAAGAGATAGGGAAGGACAGGGAAGCCTGGACTGCTGCAGTTCATCAGACTGCAAAAAGTAGGACAAGACCTAGCAACTGAACAACAACTTAGAAGTAGCAATGAAATATGAATTTCCTCAAAAATAGCATATTTTAGCACCTAACACACTGAATTTTAGGTTATTTGGGAAATTTCATGACTACAACACCTCATCACCTAGCAGTGCTACACAGAGTTAGTCACTGTCTTATCATTTAGCTACTAGTAACTCATTATCCATCTTACCAACCCAGAAAGCTGGAATTCATCCTAAATTCTCCTTTTCTCTAACCTCCAAGGATTAATCATTTACCACAGTTAAACAGTTCTCAAAAATTTTTATCTACCACCACTACCCTTTGTCCAAGTTTTCAGACATTAACTAAACTGATAGTGCTTCACACTGAAACGATCAGATTTGGGGCTGATGTCTAGATATTTAATATCTTATATTTTGCCCTTGCAGTATTGAAAGGCTACAAGAGACAGCATGGCATGAGAAATCAAAGAAGTGCTCCTTTCAAAGCAGCACTTGCCTCTTAATGATGTCATTCTGTCAATACCATCATCTTATCTAGAAAGACATGGCTCCAGCTACTCCAAAATGCAAAGTTCTCCCAAAACCTGTGGGCCTAGGGGTTAGATTTCCATGCCCTTTGGTCTACTTAACATGAATGGATCAGAAATAGTCTTAAGTTTTTAGAAGTACAAAAGCAACAAAGCCTAATCTCAAAGTAAATCTCAATACAGTGAATTGTTCATGACTTTGATTATATTACAAATAAGATAAAGAAACAAATCTACTTAATATAATTGTAAAGATTATAAATTTTTACTTAGTCAAAAATCACGAATTTGGCATTTGTCTATAATCTAAAAATACAATAAAATTTTAAAAAGCAAAACAGTTACCTGAGGAGAGTCAAAAGGATATCGACTACTAAACTTAAATAGAAGTTGAAATTTTTCCCCTTCATATAAGGTACCTGGTGCACCTTCCATGTCTACAATCCACCTAGAATAGAAAACAAAATTTTAATTTCAGTTATAAAGGACTGGGGCGAGGAGGAAAAAAAACACCAGATATGCATCTATGCCAGGCAATGGGACAGGAGTCACCCACGTGTAACAACACACTTCATCCTCCCAACAGGAGTAGGTAGTAACAATCCTGGCCCTATTCCCTTCTCTCACACTCCTGGGTTAAATAAGCAGACCAACGTCAGACAGCTAAAAAGGACAGAGCCAAGTTTTAACTCAGGTCCAGAAAAAAATAAAAAATAAAAAAAATAAAACTCAACTTCAGTGTACTGACACCAAAGTCTACACTCTTCTTACTAAATTTACGGTACCTTATTTTTTCAGACCATCTCTACAATTATGGAAAAGTTTTTATAGATAAAATCAAGCTAATCAACTGCTTTCTTGATATCAATTATTTTAGAAGCTATTAATATGAGAGAAGTTGATGTCAGCAATGACTACAGCAGCTGTCAGATCACTTTTCTCATGAGTATTTCAGAGACAGCTAACCAGGAAAAAGGAAGCTAAGCTGACATCAGTCCTCTTACTCTGATGGCTACTCAAGGCTCTAAAAGGCCTTTCCTTTGTCTCTCATTGTTTCAATCATTTAATAAAACCCAGAATAGATTTCCATGGCATCTATATAAGCTTACTTTGTTTTCATATATAATAATCATGAATATAAATCTGTTTATAATAATATACTGCACACTATCTCCAATTTTTTTTTAAAAAAAGAGGAACACAGTTTATTAGAATATAGATGACAGGGCAGATTTTAGAAGTAAAAATTTGAGTTCCTAATTACAACCATGCCTCTTATAATTACTGTATACCTGGTCAATTCCTTAAATCCTATACTTTTCAGGTATAAAAATTATATATTAAATACAGGGAAACAAAAGGAAGGTTGAGGATACAGTGCTGGCCTACTATTGAGCACCTCACATTATTATGGACTTCAGTTCAGTTCAGTTCAGTCGCTCAGTCGTGTCTGACTCTTTGCAATCCAAAAAATCGCAGCAAGCCAGGCCTCCCTGTCCATCATCAACTCAGGGAGTTCACTCAGACTCACGTCCATCGAGTCAGTGATGCCATCCAGCCATCTCATCCTCGGTCGTCCCCTTCTCCTCCTGCCTCCAATCCCTCCCAGCATCAGAGTCTTTTCCAATGAGTCAACTCTTCTCATGAGGTGGCCAAAGTACTGGAGTTTCAGCTTTAGCATCAGTCCTTCCATAAACACCCAGGACTGATCTCCTCTAGAATGGACTGGTTGGATCTCCTTGCAGTCCAAGGGACTCTCAAGAGTCTTCTCCAACACCACAGTTCAAAACCATCAATTCTTTGGCGCTCAGCCTTCTTCACAGTCCAACTCTCACATCCATACATGACCACTGGAAAAACCATAGCCTTGACTAGATGGACCTTTGTTGGCAAAGTAATGTCTCTGCTTTTGAATATGCTGTCTAGGTTGCTCATAACTTTTCTTCCAAGGAGTAAGTGTCTTTTAATTTCATGGCTGCAGTCACCATCTGCAGTGATTTTGGAGCCCAAAAAAATAAAGTCTGACACTGTTTCCACTGTTTCCCCATCTATTTCCCATGAAGTGATGGGACCAGATGCCATGATCTTCGTTTTATGAATGTTGAGCTTTAAGCCAACTTTTTCACTCTCCTCTTTTACTTTCATCAAGAGGCTTTTTAGTTCCTCTTCACTTTCTTCCATAAGGGTGGTGTCATCTGCATATCTGAGGTTATTGATATTTCTCCCGGGAATCCGGATTCCAGCTTGTGCTTCTTCCAGCCCAGCGTTTCTCATGATGTACTCTGCATAGAAGTTAAATAAGCAGGGTGCCAGTATACAGCCTTGCCGTACTCCTTTTCCTATTTGGAACCAGTCTGTTGTTCCATGTCCCAGTTCTAACTGTTGCTTCCTGACCTGCATATAGGTTTCTCAAGAGGCAGGTCAGGTGGTCTGTATTCCCATCTCTTTCAGAATTTTCCACAGTTTCTTGTGATCCACACAGTCAAAGGCTTTGGCATAGTCAATAAAGCAGAAATAGATGTTTTCTGGAACTCTCTTGCTTTTTCCATGATCCAGAGGATGTTGGCAGTTTGATCTCTGGTTCCTCTGCCTTTTCTAAAACCAGCTTGAACATCTGGAAGTTCACGGTTCACATACTGCTGAAGCCTGGCTTGGAGAATTTTGAGCATTACTATACTAGCATGTGCTGCTGTTGCTGCTGCTAAGTTGCTTCCGTCGTGTCCGACTCTGTGCGACTCCAGAGACCGCAGCCCAAAAGGGTACCCCGTCCCTGGGATTCTCCAGGCAAGAACACTGGAGTGGGCTGCTATTTCCTTCTCCAATGCATGAAAATGAAGAGTGAAAGTGAAGTCGCTTAGTTGTGTCCGACTCTTAGCAACCCCATGGACTGCAGCATTTTCCAGGCAAGAGAACTGGAGTGGGTTGCCATTGCCTTCTCCATACTAGCATGTGAGATGAGTACAATTGTTCAGTAGTTTGAACATTCTTTGGCATTGCCTTTCTTTGGAATTGGAATGAAAATGGACCTTTTCCAGTCCTGTGGCCACTGCTAAGTTTTCCAGATTTGCTGGCATATTGAATGTAGCACTTTCACAGCATCATCTTTCAGGATTTAAAACAGCTCAACTGGAATTCCATCACCTCCACTAGCTTTGTTGGTAGTGATCCTTTCTAAGGCCTACTTGACTTCACATTCCAGGATGTCTGGCTCTAGGTGAGTGATCACACCATTGTGATTATCTTGGTCCTAAAGATCTTTTTGTACAGTTCTTCTGTGTATGCTTGCCACCTCTTCTTAATATCTTCTGCTTCTCTTACGTCCATACCATTTCTGTCCTTTATCGAGCCCATCTTTGCATGAAATGTTCCCTTGGTATCTCTAATTTTCTTGAAGAGATCTCTAGTCTTTCCCATTCTGTTCTTTTCCTCTATTTCTTTGCACTGATCGCTGAGGAAGGCTTTCTTATCTCTCCTTGCTATTCTTTGGAATTCTGCATTCAGATGCTTATATCTCCTTTTCTCCTTTGCTTTTCGCTTCTCTTCTTTTCACAGCTATTTGTAAGGCCTCCCCAGACAGCCATTTTACCTTTTTTGCATTTCTTTTCCATGGGGATGGTCTTGATCCCTGTCTCCTGCACAATGTCACGAACCTCCGTCCATAGTTCATCAGGCACTCTATCTATCAGATCTAGTCCCTTAAATCTATTTCTCACTTCCACTGTATAATCATAAGGGATTTGATTTAGGTCATACCTGAATGGTCGAGTGGTTTTCCCTACTTTCTTCAATTTAAGTCTGAATTTGGCAGTAAGGAGCTCATGATCTGAGCCACAGTCAGCTCCTGGTCTTGTTTTTGCTGACTGTATAGAGCTTCTCCATCTTTGGCTTAGGTACTTAGGAACACTATGGACTTAGGAATATATAAAATAGTGTTAAGTGTGGCTACTCTCTGAAAGTAACCAGGTTGGAACACAGAGACCCTTAAAAACATGACTATTCATTCTCAGGAGGCATGCTGAATACTATGTAAAGAAAAGATATGACCACAGACTCAAGAGGCAGTATTTTACAGCAAAATTAGATAATCCCTTAGTTAGCTGTGTGGCCCTCAGTATGCTCTTCTGTTTTAAGTACTTAAATTGTAAAATAGTTATTTTAAAAAATTATTAAAGTTAATAAAGTCACCTTAAAGTTTTGCTAGAAAGATAAATGATACTGCATATGCAAAAAACAGTATATTCCTAACACCAAAACCAGTACATAGTAAATAAAACGCAATGCAAAAAACTGCATTAAAAAGACAAAAACAAAAAACCTACTCTTTTTAATAAAAACCAGGTCATTCCTCCCAATCAAACTTACAAGCTTTTGCACAGCAAAGGAAACCATCAACAAAATGAGAAGACAATCTATGGGCTGGGAGAAAATATTTGCAAACAATGAGATTGTCAGGGGCTTAACATCCCCTCACAAGAAAGCAATGAGACTGACAGGGGTTTAACCTCCTCCTGCAAAAAAAGCAATCAAATGATAGGCAAAGACCTAAATAAACATGTCTCCAAAGAACACACAGATGAAAAGGAACATGAAAAGATGCTCCAAATCATCAATTATTAGAAAAAAGGAAATCAAAATTATGATGAGATGTCACCTCATACAAGTCAGAAGGGCCATCATCAAAAAGTTTACAAATAAGAAATGCTGGGTGTGGAGAAAAGGGAATTCTCTTAAACTATTTGTGGGACTGTAAATCAGTACAGCCACTAAGGAAATAGTATGAAGTTTAGTTTCCTTAAAAAAATGAAAAAAAAAAAGAACTACCATATGATTCAGCAAGCTCGCTCCTAGGCAAGTAGCTGGAAAAGATTAAAACTCTTAACTCAGAAAAGATAAATGCACCCCAATGTTCATAGCAGCACTATTTACAACATTCAAAACATGGAAGTAACCTTGAAGCCCATCAACAGACCAAGGAATAAAGATGATGTGGTACATCATCCATACACACCTCCTACACTGCTGGTGGGAATGTAATTTGGTAAAGCCACTTTGGAAAACAGTATGGAGGTTCTGCAGAAACTAAAAAGAGGATACTATAGGATCCAGCAATCCCACTCTGGGGAATATACCTGGACAAAACCTTTATTCAAAACAATACATGAACCACTATGTTCACAGCAGCACTGTTCTCAATAGCCAAAACATGGAAACAACCTGAATGTCCATCAGCAGCTAAATGGATACAGATGTGGTCCACATATGCAACGGAATACTACTCAGGCATAAATAAAAACAAGACAGTGTCATCTGCAGTAGCATGGATACAACTAGAGATTATCACAGGCTTCCCTAGTGACTCAGATGGTAAAGAATCAGGCCCCAGTGCAGGAGACCCAGGTTCGATACCTGGGTTGGGACAATCCCCTGGAGAAGGGAATGGCAACCCACTCCAGTATTCTTGCCTGGAGAACTCCATGGACAGAGGAGCCTGACAGACCACAGTTCATGGAATCACAAAGAGTCAGATGAGTGACTGAGTGACTAACACTTTTACTTTCATACTAAGTGAAGTCAGAAAAAGAAAGACAGATACCATATGGTATCACTTATATGTGGCATCTAAAATATGGCACAAATGAACTTATCTATGAAACAGAAACAGACTCATAGATAAAGAGAACAGACATGGTGGGGGAGGGAGAGATGGACTGGGAATCTGGGGTTGGCAGATGCAAACTATTACATTCAGAATGGATAAGCAACAGGGTCCTAAAGTACAGTACAAGGAACTATACTCAATATCTGTGATAAATCATATGGAAAATAATATAAAAAAAGAATATATATATATGTGTGTGTAACTGATTCACTATGCTGTACAGCAGAGATTGGCACAATATTGTAAATCAACTATACTTCAATCAAAAAAAATAAAAAAATAAAGATGTGGTACATGTATGCAATGGAATATTATCCAGCCACAAAAAAGAATGAAATATTGCCATTTGTAGCAATATGGATGGACCCAAAGACCTAAAGATTATCATACTAAGTGAAGTCAGAAAAAGACAAATATATGAAGGGGACATTAGCTTTGATGGATGTATTAAGACAGGATATATACCAATACAGCCTCTCTCAAGGGTTTTCAAAGGCAATTATGACTATATAAAATTTTCGCCTGACATGATGACTACGGAGTTAACTCAAGGGGTGCCACTTTACTGAGCTACACTGAGAGACCACAATAGTTCTAAGCTGATCTTTCAGTATCTCTGTTCCTTCCTTAGGAGAGCAGAGAGGTCAAAGGATAGCATATTAGGTCAAAGAACATGATTCTCATATTTTTTAAGGTCTTAATACATGCTACCAAACTGTCTTCCATAAAACATAATGGGCTTACTTCATCTTCCTTACTCATATCACCCATTTCATATGATCCCACTTAAATATTTTTTTTTCTTTTTGGCCACGTTGCGCAGCTTATGGGATCTTAAGTTCCCAGTCCAGGGACTGAAACTGGGCCCTAGCAGTTGAGAGTTGTCAAGTCTTAACCACCAGACTGCCAAGGAATTCCCTGCATAGTTTTTTCAAACTAGGTTAGAAGTTATATCAAACATTGCTCTTTCACTCATCTCTGATTCCTCTATCTTTTGTTTCAGCTTCTGCCCTGCCCTGATTAAAGAAACTAAAGAACTCAACAGAAAAAAGTATATTATTTTAAAATTAGTGTTTATTTCCTGTTAATTACATGTATCTCTTTTAACCAGGTTAATATTTGGTTTGCAATTCATTTCATTCAAAAGATCCTTTCTTAATATTCCTGTTCTTAAAGCTTGACTCCTGTCTTAATTACTGACAAAATGCCATGGTCAAAGGTAACCAAAAATTGTTTCTTCTGAAAATAAGTATGTCCCTGTTATGTAAGTTTTGGTCACTCCTGCTCTCTGGTCTCTGTATCACTAAATATTTGAATTGTTCAATTTGTTCTACAAGTTGGTCTACAGGAAATTTTTATCTTGTTGGCTTATACCCCTTTTCATTTTAGGATTTTTTCCTTTCTTTTTTAAGGATAAAGTCAATTACTTAAAAATCTCCCATTTTACTACATTTACCTTTTTCCAGTGGAACTATTAAATCAAAGGAGTGGTAAGGACAGACCAGTCAGTTGTGAAATCTTAGGATGATACTCTCAAAAACATTTCAAACTAATTCAAATGCTCATTTTTAAGAGGGGGAATGCTCTCTTTTTAAAAAATGCTCATTTTAAGGGAACCCATATCTCTCTACTATTCTTGGCACATATCTGGGAAGAAAACTCCTGCTCCACTCTCAAGGAAGGAGCTGAATCAGAGGATACTTCTGTGTCCTCCTTCTACCCTTCACATTTTCATCCTCATGCAAGTCTCTAATCTATCATCTGAGAATACTGAGGGTGTGACATTCACTTAGCTAATGCTGCTATAAAGAAAGCAACCACGCTGTATGTTCAGGGGACAAGCAGAGAGGTGCGCCTCTTGATGGTTTATTCACTTCAGTTCAGTTCAGTTGCTCAGTCCTGTCTGACTCCTCGCGACCCCATGAACCACAGCACGCCAGGCCTCCCTGTCCATCACCAACTCCCGGAGTCCACCCAAACCCATGTCCATCGAGTTGGTGATGCCATCCAACCATTTCATTCTCTGTCATCCCCTTCTCCTCCTGCCCTCAATCTTTCCCAGCACCAGGGTCTTTTCAAATGAGTCAGCTCTTTGCATCAGGTGGCCAAAGTTCACTTCAGAGCCTCAAATGTTTTTGAAAAATCTGATAAATAACCTCATACCAAACTACTCTATCACAGGTGAAGAACACTCCCTAGCAAAGTCAGGCCAAAGTTTTTAACATGCTACCTCATCAGCAGGAAACTTTTATAAAATAAAACTGTGTATTTAAATGCACAGAATAAGATATGTTTACTGTATTTACTTCTCAGTGGGAGAGAATCAGATAAAATATGAAAATAATTCTGACATACAGAAAATAATTCTGTATTTTTAAAATGAGTATATATTCATACTTACATTGATAACAAAAGAAAAACAAGTACTTTAAAACTTAAAATACTTACTGTGTAATTGAATTTTGAACACTTTTTTCATTTAAAGTCATTCCAGGAGGTGGGTCATTCTGCAAAGCCAACAGTTCTTTCTGTAGTCGTTTCTAAAAAAAAAAAAAGAGTATCATTAGTAACTTTGTACTTTTTTTTCTTACAATATAATATCCTTGTAGTCATACAGTCTGAATCCTTGATTAAATTTTTCCCAAATGCTTGTGGCTTTTCCTTTATAAACCCCTTATAGCTATATATTTTACATGCCTGATTCTCAAATTTTTTACTGCCTTCCTATAATTCACAATTATTAAAGTATTTTTAAATATATTTGTAACCATTGATGCTATAAGATAGTTACCAAGTTATAAGGTTATAAATGCTTAAAAGTTTAAGCAGGGCTTCCTTTACTGGTTTTCAATGATAACAGTCATAGTTTTCCATAACTCTTAAAGAATGCATCATTTCAGACAAATAGATTTTCCAGAAGAACTACAGAAAACGTCTTTTGAAAAAGTTTAAAATAATTTAAATTTACAGCTCCTATTTGTTTTCTTAAGACAGTATCATCCACATATAATTTAATCTTTCAACATCAGAATATAACATATCACAGCCTGAGATTACATAAAGTTATTTTTTTCACACATTAGATGCCCTGAAATGGCTATGTATTTGCATTCTTTTTTGTATAGCTTTTATTGTTCAATTCTTCCCTTATTATCATCACTCAACATTCTTTTTCATGACACAACAAAGCAAAATAAAAACCACAACAGTCCATAATTTGTGGGTTTAAAAGCAAAATAACCAATGTTATTAGAAGTGCATGCAACATTATAAAGATTCCTAATGAATATTTTTTTTTTTATTAAAGTACAAAAACAGGACTTCCTTGGTGGTCCAGTGGTTAAGAATCAGCCTGCCAATGCAGGGAACATGGGTTTGACCCCTGCCCCAGGGAGATCCCACAAGAGCCCATGCCCACAAGACAATCCACCAAAGTCAGAAGCCTGCGCACCACGAGAGAAAGCCTGAGCCCAGCAATGAAGGCCCAGTACAGCCACCAATTAATTACAAGTTTGTTTAAAAATAAATAAAATTGTACATAGTAAGTGTTCAGGAAAGAAAAAAAAGCAAGCACACGAGCATGGATTCCTATTCAGAACTTCAAACAACTCTACTTAAAAGCTAGTTTTTGATTTTTCAAAACAGTGGAATATCACTATCAATACAGCAATGTTTGTAGTTTTCTAGATCTTTACAATTCATAACATCTTTCAATAACCCTACAAACATCTAACACCTCTACAGATTAGAAAACTCCTCCCTTTTTTGTTGAGACTCAATGGCACTTTTAATTGGCAAAAGTGAAAACTTTTCCTCAAATGGTACAATATCAAAATTGGTAGCAACAAGGAAAATAAGATATTAACTGCAATTTCTGACCTGTTGCCTTCCAAAATGCAAAATTACAAACTAAAAATTAGTTTAGAAAATTTTTAATTATTGAAAACATAGAAATAAAGCTGCCTAAACAATGTTTTGAATAAAGAAGGAATATATTTGTGAAAAGTGTCTATGCAGAAGAGGGTTTTAAATTTACTTAAGTCAACAGGGGCTACCCTGGTGGCTCAAGACTGTAAAGAATCTGCCTGCAGTGCAGGAGACCTGGGTTCGATCCCTGGGTCAGGAAGATCCCCTGGAGAAGGAAATGGCATCCCACTCCAGTATTCTTGCCTGGGAAATCCCAGGAACAGAGGGGGCCTGGCAGGCTATATATAGTTCATGGGGTTGCAAAGAATCAAACAGGACTGTGTGATTAACGCTTTTCACTTTCAATTAAAGTCAACAAATCCTGTAGGTTCTGTGATTAAGTCAATTTTCAAAAACACTTTTTTTGAAAAAAAAAAAAAAAACTAAAAAAAAAAAGTGTTTTTTTTTAAAAGCAGCAATTCTCAGAGATGTCTGATATACTAATTTGCCTTACGATTCTCTAAGGGGAGGAAGATAACACACAGGTTTCCAAAGTAATGGAATACTCTCAGTGTAGGGCATCTTGGGAAAGTCTTGTTTCAATGACCACAGTTTGGGAAACAATGCTGTGGAAATCCTCCAGACCTTGAGAACTTCATATAAGACAGGGAAGACAGCCCTTGTCACTGAATCAGGATACAAAAGGTCAGTTTGCATAACCAGCTACCAAAAGAAACAGAATACAAAGGCAATCTAAGAACTGCATTGGTGTAATCATCCCTAAAAGACAATGGGACCAGTGCTGAAGGAAAGGAAAAGTTTTTCCCACCCCAATACTACTACTTGTATGTCCACAAAGAAAGGGGCCTGCGGTAGCCAAACTCCAAGAGAATCTCCAAGTAACTGCTTCCTGGTAGTCACATCCTCCCACACAGTACCAGAGTTGGTCAGTGTAACCAATACGGCAGAAAAGGAAGGTATGTCACTCCCAAGATTAGGTTATAAAAGATTGTGAGTTATGTCTTGGTTGTTCTCTTTAGAATCACTTTCCATACTGTGAACAACCCAATTCAGAGGTCAGCAGGGTAAGGTTAGGGCCTCCTGCCAATAACCACATGTCACGTGGAAGAATCTCCAATCTGGAATCTCCAATTCCAGCCAAGATTTCAGACAGCTGCCGCTGGGGCCAATATTTTGCCCACAAACTCAAATGAGAACCATCCAACTCTTTGGAATTACAAGGGATTTTAAGTGTTTGTTCTTTCAAACACTACATGTTTTTTCAAACATTTCAAGACATTCGCTAGAGCATGTTTTTTAACAGAGGGGGTGGAGTCACTACATTAAAAGACAAGCCATACCAGTCCCTTACTGTCTGCTACCAGGCAATAAACTACCTTGCACATCCTTATCTCTGCAGTAGAAAGACAAGACAGGACTAACAAGTGGTAGAGGTGTTAATGAGTACTTACTAAGCACACAAATAAAAACCAGTGATTCACCCGTGTACTAAAAAAAAAAGGTAGAAGGTCAAACGGTGTATTCGGTAGGCTCATAAAAACAGGGAATTCACTCTTAGGTGTATCCTTCACAGAACAATAATTCATTAGAGAGAGCAGGAAATGTTTCTGAGTAAGCAATTTCCCCAGTGGTGCTCTGGCTCTTCTAAAAAACTGGTTCTAAGAACCCTGACTATGAGCAAAGAAGCTAAAAAAGGAGGACTCAAAGAGTTCAATGTAAAAATACAGGAAAATTCATACTCCGGGATGTGAAGAACCAGTATAACTGTTTAGAAATCATACCAAGCAACATCTATCAACAGAAAGCTATTATCACATGAGGAAGCATTCACTTCCTAACTTTGAAGACTAAGTGTTAAAAGTAGATGTGAAATACCTGCATTAGGACTGAACTCTAGCAAAAGCAAAGATACCACCAGCTCATTAGACCATCAGGGCAACACTGGCTACTTCCCTGCTGCTGCTGCTGCGTCACCTCAGTCGTGTGCGACTCTGTGTGACCCCATAGACGGCAGCCCACCAGGCTCCCCCATCCCGGGGATTCTCCAGGCAAGAACACTGGAGTGGGTTGCCCTTTCCTTCTCCAATGCATGAAAGTGAAAAGTGAAAGTGAAGTCACTCAGTTGTGTCCGACTGTTCACGACCCCATGGACTGCAGCCTACCAGGCTCCCCCGTCCATGGTATTTTCCAGGCAAGAGTACTGGAGTGGGGTGCCATTGCCTTCTCCAGACAGCGGTAAAATAATAGCCTCGAACTGAGGTAATGGGAGATAACTGGAAAATATCTGCAGAAGGTAACTAAAGAAGCAGAACTACCCACAAACCACTGGGAGCTGAGGCGGTTGAAAAACTAACAGTACCAAAGGTTCACAGCCAAATATCACCCTGTCTATTCCTGAACTGGAGAGGTACGAGCAAAGTAATTACACATATTACAAGTGTATCATGGTTCTCTGAATCTAAGACACACCATAAATTGTATTATTTTATGTAACACTAAGAAAGGAAAATAGCTACCAGTTAAACAACAACACTCCACTGACATATCTTGATTTCAGATATGCTAAAGTAGGGAGGAATATGTGCATTCAAAATTGTTAATAAAGGTCTGATCTCCCTGACTGTTAAGTATCAGAACTACTTGAAGGGTAAAAATAAATTTTCTGAGTAAATTTAATATGCCTAAAATGATTCTTCTCTCAATATTTAACACCTACCCCATGATGCATGATCTCAGTTGATCTGTAAATATGCACTTTATTCCCAGACTGCATAAAACAGAAGCACATCTGTGCTCCAAGGCAGAAAGACCAGGCAGGCCCACAATCTAAATGTTTGAGAGCATCCCAAATCTAGAATAACCTGAAAATTCTATCTAGCCCTCACGTGTGTTAGCTCAAGTCTAGAAAACTCAGAGAAATTTGAGATCTTCTAAGAGATCCAAATGGTTTACACACCCAGTGTGAAAGATCCTAATATATCTAAATATGGTGATTAAAAAAACATGATTTAACACTTTCAGAACTGGCATAGCTGTCCAGTGGCTCTACAGTCTAGACAGCACCTTCCTTTCTCTCTTTCCTTATGAATACAAATGAATCAAAGTGATATGAATCCATCGTAATTTACTACTTTGGGGGGTAAGAAGACCACTGACCAATTTCGGAGTCAACTATTGTCAACGACAAGACACTGGGAAGCACCACACAATGGAGTGACATTCCCATATGTCATAACACTATGGTTGAGGAACTCCAGACTACTGCAACAGCTGGGATGCGTCACCCTGCACTGAAGATAGAGTGACAGAAGTTAAACTTTCTCCCACTTCAGTGCTGTGAGGAATTATTCTTGAGATTTCCTCTCCCCTAGAACTGGGGCTTACTACCGGGGTCCAGGAAAGTATCTGTGTAACATGAAAAGGCAGACCAGGAGCTTAACACCCCCTCTTCTCCACTACCACCACTCCAAGAATCACTACAGCAGCTGTTTCACACCAAAGGTCAAGTGTGGGACAGAAAAAGCCCAAAAGAATAAAACAGATACATACATTATTACTTTTGGCCTTATGAGACTTAAAGCCCTTGAAAAGCTCAAGCCACAGTTTTTATACAATAGAGTAAAAGCAACTTAAAGATCACTTTAAAAACTGTAATCAGGACTTCTCTGTTGGTATAGTAGGTAGGAATCCACCTGACAATGTAGGGGACATGGGTTTGACCCCTGGTCCGGGAAGATTCTACATGCTGCCAGAGCAACTAAGCCCTCAGGCCACAACTACTGAGCCTGTGCTCTGCAACAAGAGAAGCTACAGCCACGAGAAGCTCACACACAGCAACAAAGAGCCCACTCGCCACAACTAGAGAAAGTCCGTGCACAGAAATGAAGATCCGGTACAATCAAAAATAAATATTCTCTTTTAAATGGGAAAAAAAACCCACCACAATTGCACTCCATGCTTCTACTGCAGGGGGCACAGGTTGACTCTCTCATCAGGGAACTAAGATCCTGCATGCAGTGTGGCATGGCAAAACACACACACACACACACACACACACACACCAAAACTGTAATCTCTATATTTTGATCAGCCCTGTTCCATTTTCCCCAACTGATATTATCAATACCCATCCCAGTATAGACCCATAATGTTAAACCAAATCTGAATACGCCATGTGCTTCCCTGGAATGACCAGGGAATGAGATATAATGGATAAAAATGAATACTTTTAAATATCAAAAAATTTTAAATGAAAGTAGCAAAACTCTAAATTTTAATACAGATCCCTGACATATGTACTGAAAATAATTTAACCTGTTAATAATGATTATTGTGACAGCCTCAGACAACAGTAAGTTCTAGAAGCCCACCTGACCCTTCAGCATATAGTTAAAGTAGCTTGAAAGCCCTAGTTCTCACATTTTAAACTGCCATCTGCTCTTTGATTATCAATAACTTGTCATAATACTTAACCTCTAAGCACAGACGTTCTCTTTCTTTCTCTTTTACTTGCTGTTTTCCACTTTGGAGCCAGAACCTCCCTTATCAAGCAAAAGGGTTTATTTATTTTGGTGACTACATCACTTTTTTTTTTTTTGGTATAACAAATGCCAACTAATCTTCAGTGACGGCATTAGCACTGACTAACATTTGTTGCTTCGTTTGCTCTTAAACCAGACTATACTCCCTTGTTGAAACTAACTGGAGAAATTAGGAATAAGTTTACCAAGTCCTCATAAAAATGAAAAGCACAGCCCAGTAATTAACGGGTCCACAGACCACACTGTGAAGCATGGTCCTAAGCCATGAAGTTTCATCCCAATGAGGCCATCTTTGCCTCTTCGGCTCCTGATCATTTTCATCAATGCTAGTGCTTTATATATTTGTTCAAATTTTTGCTTTTTCAGACAGCTGAAGATGATGGGTATTACTGTATTTTAAAAAAAGCACCACTTATAGTTGTTTGATAGTGAACAACACTGTTCAAGTTGATGAATACCACACTCAATGAAATACTCTGAGCAAACAAACAAAGGACTATTTTATTATTTTTTTTTTTTAAAGATTTTTTTGGTGTGGACCATTTTTAAAGTCTATTGAATTTGTTACATTTTACATTTTGGTTTTTTGGCCCCAAGACATGTGGGATCTTAGCTCCCCCACCAGGGATCGAACTCACATCCTCTGCATTAGAAGGCGAAGTCTTAACCACTGGACAGCCAGGGAAGTCCCACAAAGGACTATTTTAAACAGCATCCTAAAAAGTTCATTCATATATAAAACAGCTCAGCTTCTAAACTAATGGATTTGTGTTAAGTATTATCCAACACTAATACATGTTGAAACAAAGGTATAAAATATTTAAATGATACTGACATTATCAATCAAAAAAGAAAAGAATATATCCCTCTTAGATACTAAAAATGACAATATATCAATGGACAAACTGACAAGATCCCTGGCTATGTAAAGCTTAAACTCTAGTGAAGGAAGAGACAGTCAATAAATAGTTAAAAAACAAGTACATGTGTGGTATATTAAAATGTGATGAAAAATGGAGCAAGTTAAGGCGTTGGAGAGTTAGACCTCGCATCTTGTTAAATTTTATTTAAAAGTGACATTTTGAGAAACTAAATGGTAGAAATCCTTATTTAGGGTAGGAAGAAATACAAACTAAAGGGGGGAAACATTAAAAATGTGGAGATATATGACAATGATTGCTAATGCAACTGTACTTAAAATGCTCAACATGTTTTCTCTAATTTAATCTAACAATTAACTAAAGGTAGAAAATAAACAATAGGAGGGTATGATGGAAAAATATTAGAACATCATACACATAAACATGGCACAGCAGTAAAGCACTTGCAATGCAGGAGAGGAGGGTTTGATTCCTGGGTTGGGAAGATCTCCTGAAGGAGGAAATGGCAACCCACTCAGGTATTCTTGCTTGGGAAATCCCATGGACAGAGAAGCCTGGTGGGCTACAGGCCATGGGGTTGCAGAAGAGTTGGACACAACTTAGTGACTAAACAACATCATTGTTATCACAATTAATATCATTACACTATCACTACAAACAAAGCTAGTGGAGGTGATGGAATTCCAGTGGAGCTATTTCAAATCCTGAAAGATGATGCTGTGAAAGCGCTGCACTCAATATGCCAGCAAATTTGGAAAACTCAGCAGTGGCCACAGGACTGGAAAAGGGCAGTTTTCATTCCAATCCCAAAGAAAGGCAATGCCAAAGAATGCTCAAACTACTGCACAATTGCACTCATCTCACACGCTAGAAAAGTAATGCTCAAAATTCTCCAAGCCAGGCTTCAGCAATACGTGAACCGTGAACTCCCTGATGTTCAAGCTGGTTTTAGAAAAGGCAGAGGAATCAGAGATCAAATTGCCAACATCCACTGGATCATGGAAAAAACAAGAGAGTTCCAGAAAAACATCTATTTCTGCTTTATTGACTATGCCAAAGCCTTTGATTGTGTGGATCACAAGAAACTGTGGAAAATTCTGGAAGAGATGGGAATACCAGACCACCTAACCTGCCTCTTGAGAAATCTGCATGCAGGTCAGGAAGCAACAGTTAGAACTGGACACGGAACAACAGACTGGTTCCAAATAGGAAAAGGAGTACGTCAAGGCTGTATACTGGCACCCTGCTTATTTAACTTATATGCAGAGTACATCATGAGAAACGCTGGACTGGAAGAAACATAAGCTGGAATCAAGATTGCAGGGAGGAATATCAATAACCTCAGATATGCGGATGACACCACCCTTATGGCAGAAAGTGAAGAGGAGCTAAAAAGCCTCTTGATGAAAGTAAAAGAGGAAACGGAAAAAGTTGGCTTAAAGCTCAACATTCATAAAACGAAGATCATGGCATCCGGTCCCATCACTTCATGGGAAATAGATGGGGAAACAGTGGAAACAGTGTCAGACTTTATTTTTGGGGGCTCCAAAATCACTGCAGATGGTGACTGCAGCCATGAAATTAAAAGACGCTTACTCCTTGGAAGAAAAGTTATGAGCAACCTAGATAGCATATTCAAAAGCAGAGACATTACTTTGCCAACTAAGGTCCGTCTAGTCAGGCTATGGTTTTCCCAGTAGTCATGTATGGATGTGAGAGTTTGATTGTGAAGAAGGCTGAGCGCCGAAGAATTGATGCTTTTGAACTGCGGTGTTGGAGAAGACTCTTGAGAGTCCCTTGGACTGCAAGGAGATCCAACCAGTCCATTCTGAAGGAGATCAGCCCTGGGATTTCTTTGGAAGGAATGATGCTAAAGCTGAAACTCCAATACTTTGGCCACCTCATGCGAAGAGCTGACTCATTGGAAAAGACTCTGATGCTGGGAGGGATTGGGGGCAGGAGGAGAAGGGGATGACAGAGGATGAGATGGCTGGATGGTATCACTGACTTGATGGACACGAGTCTGAGAGAGCTCCAGGAGTTGGTGATGGACAGGGAGGCCTGGCGTGCTGCGATTCATGGGGTCGCAAAGAGTCGGACACAACTGAGCGACTGAACTGAACACTAATAAATTACTACTTCCCCCAACAAGATTAAACAATGACAACATTTTTCTTTTATCAAATGAAAAAGGGTGAGATGACACAGCACTGAAATGATTTTACCTTATTTAAAAATTAGGTAGAATTTGATTTGGGCAAATTAAGAAAATACTTCCTTTCCTTGGTATACTTCTACAGCTCTTAATTCTAACATTTATTTATTGAAACTTCCCCCCTTTTAGGAAATGGGTAGCCTTCAACAAATCAAGGTGTTCACTCTTATTTTAAAGTTAATCTTTTGGGGAATTCTCTGTCAGTCCAGTGGTTAGGGCTGCCAAGGGCCTGAGTTTGACCCCTGGTTGGGGAACTGGGATCCCACATGTCACCAAACAACTAAGCTCACACTGCAACTACCGAGCACGAGGGCCACAACTAGAGAGTCTGCACATCGCAGTGAAAGATTCTGCATGACACAATGAAAGATCCCCTGTGCAGCTACCAAGACCTGATGCAGCCAGATAAATAAATAAAAAGACTAAACAGAATTTTATTTCTAGCACAATGCAGATACTCTAAATACCTCCACAGAAAACAAAAATCAAATGAATGCAGGAACTTTGAAATATTCAAACGATCAGGGCTGGATTTCATTTTGGAGTTCTCTACCAAACCCAGGGGTTCAAGACCAAGAAGTATGGAATCTCTCAGAAGACCTGCATAAAACTATGATCTCTCAAACCAATGGTGAGTAAGATAAAGGGCACAGAAAGAGATAAGAATGAAATCGGCCTGTTCAGAACTTAGCAATGGCTAGAGGAAGAAAAAAATGTCTCCCATGAAATGTCTGAATCTCAAGCAGTTACCTACATGGCTCTGTCTGAATTCCCACAGAAAACCTAAGGCAAGAATTTAATCAAGTGGTCAAGGAAGTAACGCCCCAGGCAACAGGCAGAAACAAACAAAATATCCTGGGGAATATAAATTCTATCCACTGAGGCAACAATTCTTTTTTCAGAATCTAGAAACTTAAAAAAGTAATAAGACCCAAATGAGAAGTTATTCAGGAGGAATAGCATAAAATACCTGATGCAATAAAGATTTTCTAGCTGGAAAAGCACTAGATCCCCAATTAATTTACTTTATGTTCTTGTAGCATTTGTATAACTGTAAACAACTCTAAGGCAGAGATTACTATTTAACTTTGTAATCCTAGCACTCAAAACTGTATTCAGTCACTCATATTCGATTCTTTGCAACCCCACGGACTGCAGTCCGCCTGGCTCCTCTATCCATGGAATTTTTCATGCAAGAATATTGGAATGGGTTGCCATTTCCTCCTCCAGGGGATCTTCTGAACACAGGAACTGAACCTGCATCTCCTGCATTGGCAGGTGGATTCTTTACCACTGTGCCACAGAACTGTGCCTGACATATAATGCTTTCCCTCAGGAAATGCCTTTTTTTTTTTTTTTTTAATTAATAAGGATGCTGACTGCTTCACTTGTATGCAAAATCCAGAAACAATATAGTTGCCTATCAATAATTATACAAATTGTGGCATACAGAAGTCTAAGACTACACAAACATTAAGCTTCCCAGGTGGCTCAGTGGTAAGGAATCCATCTGCCAATGCAGGAGACTTAAGAGATGTGGGTTTGACCCTTGAGTCTGGAAGATCCCCTGGAGTAGGAAATGTCAACCGGCTCCAGTATTGTTGCCTGGAAAATTCCATGGACAGAGGAGCCTGACAGGCTACAATTCATGGGGTTGTAAAGATGACCAGACACAACTCAGTACACATAAGCACACACACAATCATTAAGAATGATGTGGGACTTGCCTAGTGGTCCAGTGGTTAAGAATCCACCTGCCAGTGTAGGGGATACAGGTTTGATCCCTGATCTGGGAAGATCCCACAAGCCGTGGGTCAACTAAGCTCCAACCACTGAGCCCCCACTCCAGAGCCTGTGCTCTGCGATAAGAGAAGCCAACACAATGGGAAGCCTGAGCACTGCAGCGAAGAGTAATCCCCAAGCTCTGCAAACAGAGGAAGCCTGCATACAGCAAAGAAGATCCAGCACAGCCAGAAATTAGATGAACAAATCATTTTTTAAAAAGCTATGTCTTTAAAAGAAAAAGAATGATGTGGATTTCTGTGTACTAACACCAACAGAGGAATCCCAAAACATACCGAAATGGAAAAAAGCAAGCCTCAAAAATACTTGTAATTTCTTTATATTAAAACAAAAGCAAGAGTTATACAATCATATAAATGCATATGGAAAGGACTAGAAGCAAGCACATCCAACCATTTTATAGTAGTTCCCTCCTAGCAGTATAGAGAAGTGGATACTCATGTTTGCACTATATACTTTTATATATATATTTATATACATATATACTTATATATGCCATCACTTCATGGCAAATAGAGAGGGGAAAAACAGAAACGGTGACAGATTTTATTTTCACGGGCTCCAAAATCACTGCAGATGGTGACTGCAGCCACGAAATTTAAAAAGACACTTGTTCCTTGGAAGAAAAGCCATGACAAACCTAGAGAGCATATTAAAAAGCAAAGACATCACTTTGCCAACAAAGGTCCGTATAGTCAAAGCTATGGTTTTTCCAGCAGTCACGCACAGATGTGACAGCCGGACCACAAAGAAGGCTGAGAATAGAAGCACTGATGTTTTCAAATTGTGGCGTTAGAGAAGACTCTCGAGAATCCCTTGGACAACACGAAGATCAAACCAGTCAATCCTAAAGGAAATCAACCCTGAATATTCACTGAACGATGGATGCTGAAGCTCCAATACTGTGGACACCTGATGTGATATGCCAACTCACTGGAAAAGACCCTGATGCTGGGAAAGACTGAAGGCAAAAGAAGAAGGGGGGCAGCAGAGGATGAGATGGTTGGATGGTATCACTGACTCAATGGACATGAGTTTAAGCCAACTCCAGGAGATATTGAAGGACAGAGAAGCTTGGAGTACTGTAGTTCATGGGTCACAAAGCTGGACACGACTTAGCAAAAGAACAACAAACAAGAACAACATTAAAAAATGAGTAAGTTATTTAGTTAAAAGATAAAAGTTAAATGGATGGTGAAAATATATAGTTTCTGTGATTTTTAAAAGACATAACTGAAACGTAAGGACAAAGAAAGGTTAAAATCAAAGGACAGAAAAAGACACCAGATCAAAAGAAAAGTTGATATAGCTGCACAAGCATCAAGTAAAATTGACTTTTTAGACCAACTGACTTTTTTAGACTCTGTTAGACCAAAAATACTAACAGAGATTTGAAAAAAACAAACTACATAATGATGAAAGGTTCAGGTCATCAAAAGTATAAATATATCCAACTTAGCTTCAAAGACAGACCAAGGAAAATTAACAAATCTACCTTCATAGCAAGAGATTTTATTAACATCTCTCCAAGTAATAGAGACAAAAAAGCCTGTAAACTATTTTTGCCAGACTCCCCTGTCTTCCACTCTGCCAACAGAAGTTACTGAGGGGGAAAAAGAAACACAAGACAAAAGTAGAAGAAAAATGCCATTTCCCCTCCCATTCTTTCCTGTTTCTGATACACCCAAGTGAATGAGTCTCCTCCTACTGAAGTCAAGACCAGGCAGATGTAGAACCAGGACTGTGCATGGTTCTATGAAGTAGCAGGAACTCATACCAGTATCTCCAGCAGCTTAGCACAAGTACAGGCTCTTTAGTTCCACCCATAGGTAGTAACAACTCCTAGCTTTTTAGACAATAATCTCCCTCTCCCTCTCGAACTCTTATAACTGAAAACAGTGTGGCAGATGTACTGGAGAAGTTTAAGACAGAATGAAGGCCAGGAGGCCAAACTGAAAACTGATCTAAGAATAAGAGGTTGAGACATTACTAGTGAACAACCAAGATACAGCACAGACAGGACTGAGTGGTAAATGATCAAGAGAAGTGAGAAAGAGAAAAAAAAAAAGACTCCAGGTTAGCTTGAATGATGGTGGAAATATTAATTTGAAACATACACAGCAGGAGGAACAGGTAGAGGAAGCTAGTCTATGTGGGATGGAAGCAGATGAGATTAAAATCAGTTTTGGACGTGTAGATTTAAGCTTCTTGAGAACATTCAGAATGATAGACAAAAATAACTGAATCAAACAGAGCTGAAGTCTGGCTGCTCCTTTTAAATGAACTCTTTAGGCTAGGTATCCTCTCTACCATGAGCCCAATGGATCCATGATATATACTTTAAAACAGCTTGGCTCCAGGAGGCAATGAGTTTACAATGATAAAATTATATCCAAATTTCTCAAGCTAGTTCAGAAGTTATCCGTCTGGTGTTCCGGAAATTAACACTCTAAATAAAATATTTAAGCTACCCAGAAACCTTGACTCTGGATGAAATAAAATACAGTTGAGAGTCTACTGTCCTGCCCTTCTGATCACTACATTTCAAGCTCTAGGTGAAAAACAGTAATTAGCATTAAGTCTGATAGAGTAAAGGTCTCATTTTAGGTAACCTTTTTTGACAGGAGAGGAATATTTAAATCCCTCCCCCCCGTAAACGTATAATTCAAAATTTTTTACCTTTCAGATTTGGCTATGCTGGGCTACATTTAGAGATTCTGATAACTATTAATAAAGCTGCTGAGGCAAATAAAATATCATAAAGCATAAGACAACTATGTTGTGGGAAATGTAGATTATACAAGATTTGGTACACACCAACTCTTTTTTTCCCCCTTTAAATTTATTTATTTATTTTTGGTGGGTTCTTCTCTAGTTGTAGGGAGCAGGGGCTACTCTTTGTTTCAATGTGCAGACTTCTCACTGGGTGGCTTCTCTTGTTGCAGAACATGGGCTCTAGGGCACACGGGCTTCAGTAGTTGGGGTACCCGGGCTCTAGAGCACAGGCTAAGTAATTGTGCCCACGGGCTCAGTTGTTCCACAACATGTGTGATCTTTCCAGACCAGGGATCAAACCTGTGTCTCCTGCATTGGCAGGCAGATTCTTTACCACTGAGCCATGAGAGAAGCCCTCAAGTCTTAAATAAATATGCTGAGTGGAAAGTCTGGTTTGACCTACAAACCAAACTGTAGATCTATCACAAGAGGCAAGAATTAGGATTTAGGGTAATAGTACTGGTTACTTATTTGTTAAAAATGTAAGCAAAAGTCAAGCCTCAAGAGTAAAAGTGCATGGTCCAGTAGTTAGGACTCCATACTTTCAATGCTGGGTACCAGGGTTCAATCCCTGGTCAAGGAACTAAGATCCTAGAAGCCACAAGGTGCATCCCAGGAGGGGGAAGAAAACGTTTAAGTGCTAAAAGGAGTATGTTCAGCTGGAACACTTAACATCTTCTTTCCAGGAGAGTATAGTACGTGTGACTTTGGATAAGTAATATTCTGTCAATTTCTACATAATTAAATATCTACCTCATGCTCAGTAGCATCCAACTCTGCAACCCCATGGACTGTAGCCCACCAGGCTTCTCTGTTCATGGAATTTCCCAGGCAAGAATACCAGAGAGGGTTGCCATTTCCTTCTCCAAGGGATCTTCCCAACCCAGGGATCAAACACAGGTGGATTCTTTAGCACTGAGCCACCTGAGAAGCTGGACTGTGACTAACAGAATGAGATGGGTCAGCAAATATACCAATATTTTGAAAAGTTTAAATAAACACACTAAGGCAGTTTTAAAATTTACAGATAGCAACTAAAGCAAAGATATGAAATAAAAATATCCTAAAATTAGGATATTAGAAAGAACTTTATTAGAAAGCACGTGAAAATGTGTATCAACTTCGTTCATTTGGGGGAATTTTTTTTTTTTCTTTTAACCCAGTCCCTTGGCAATGAAAGCTCTGAGTCTTAAGCATTGGACTGCCAGGGAATTCCCTAGAGCGATATTTTAAATAACAAACTTCAGCTTTTCTTTCAACTAAAAAAGAAGATTCTCTCCCCTTCTCGAATCCTTCCACCTCTCTCTGGACCTCATGCCTTACCAACTCATCCAGGATATTGTTCTCAGAGTCAATAAGGTGGTTTCTAGTAACTTCACTCTTTCCCAGTCCATAACCCCTTCCTTCAGTCATCAACTGGGTCTCTCCTCGCTTTAAAACAGCCATGATTTATTTTCTGTCAATTTCTCCCTTTTCTTTCATTGTAAAACTCCATGAAAGAAGTGGGTGAGCCAACATCCACTGCCTCTACTTCCCCTCTAATACATACCCTTAAAGCTTCAATCCCTGCAAGCTTCTGAGAGTTCAAGCCACTTGCTGATTAAATCTACTGGAGGTCTTCATTCACAGATTTATCAATCACAATCTTTCATGTGAAGAGCTTTCTCTCTTTGATTCTATGATGCCAAACTTGGTTCTCTTCCTATTTCTGCTATGGTTCTTACGTTTTACTTGCTGGGCCTTCTTTTTGTAGGTACTCACAGAGCAAAAATTTCTGGTACTTTTGGTGCCACAACTTTCAACTCACTATCATCAGTATTTTGAAAGCTAGAAAACACAGATTCTATGACTTAGGAACACCATTCTTGAAACTTTACCCTAAAGAATAACACAAAGCTGGGGGTGCAAGGGAGAGGAAGCAGCACACGTGCAGTTTGTAATGGTGAAAGTGTGGATACAGGAATATGGCTACTTAGAGCGCGACATACTGTTAGAACAAATACTGATGCTCAACTCTCTATACCAAAGGACACCTTCCACAGCTTTTATCTTTTAAGGTTTATGACTTCAAAAAGATTTTGTAAGATTCTTTGTAAGCTGTAAGACAAGATGGATCTTAGTTACATGGATATATCCTTCTTGCAGATTTAGTCTCAAAGGAGCACACATCTGGTTATTTACAATTTACTGAGTATGACTCAGTTATAATACTGACTAATGTTACAATACTCTTCTAACAAATACACATTTTTAAAGATGTACTGTACTCCTCCTACACGTTTACTGTTCTAGGTTTAACATTTTTCAATGAACATAAAATCCGGTTTTGCAATGGAATCCATCTTAGATAAATAAAAGATACTACAGATAATTTGAGAACATTTTTTATTCTGTCAAGCAGAGTTATCTGAAAGTACAAATAACAAATTTAAGTTAGGGAGACCATTTCTCAAATTGCAAGTATACCCTAAGTATCATATCTAGGGAAGTTACCTAAGTTCTGGGTCCATTTCTTCATTTTAAAAAGGGATTATCTTTGAGTTCTTTTAAATCAAAAATTCCAGAACACAGGTTACTCTATTTCAATTTTCACAAGTTAAAGCTTCCTCCATTCAATCCAATTCAATCATATATACCTATAATTATTTTTCTGTAGTTTTACAAGTGATGTAAATATTCTCATTATGGTTTTAAGCACTTCTCAGTACTATAAATCCTGTGTGATACATAATATCCTCATCTAATGTGAGCAGTGTTGTTTATATACATTCATATCCCTACATATATCCTTTTACTCCAAACAAACTCAGAAGTCAACAACTTACAATACAAGGCCATTACAATTTATTTTTTTATAAAACCAACAACCAGGTTTTTTTTTTTTTCAGAATAACACAAAACTCTAATTTCTTGAAAAAATAAACTTAAAGAGAACATAAAATGTGTTTATACCAAGATTCACTCTAATAAGGAATGCAGAAATATGAAAGCATCAATTCAGTTCAGTCGCTCAGTCGTGTCCGACTTTTTGCAACCCCATGAATCGCAGCACACCAGGCCTCCCTGCCCATCACCAACTCAGGGAGTTCACTCAGACTCACGTCCATCAAGTCAGTGATCCCATCCAGCCATCTCATCCTTGGTCGTCCCCTTCTCCTCCTGCCCCCAATCTCTCCCAGCATCAGAGTCTTTTCCAATGAGTCAACTCTTTGCATGAGGTGGCCAAAGTACTGGAGTTTCAGCTTTAGCATCATTCCTTCCAAAGAAATCCCAGGGCTGATCTCCTTCAGAATGGACTGGTTGGATCTCCTTGCAGTCCAAGGGACTCTCAAGAGTTTTCTCCAACACCACAATTCAAAAGCATCAATTCTTTGCCGCTCATCCTTCTTCACAGTCCAACTCTCACATCCATACATGACCACTGGAAAAACCACAGCCTTGACTAGATGGACCTTTGTTGGCAAAGTAATGTCTCTGCTTTTCAATATGCTATCTAGGTTGGTCAACTTTTCTTCCAACAGTACGAAAGTATAAATGACTATAATTTATAAAATCAATTTTGGCATTCTATGGTATCAGTTTAAGAAATTATGTACCTTTCAACTGTTTTTCCAATTACAAAAAGAAGAGCTGCTGAATTTTTTAAAATTTAGTCTTAATTTTTGCCAGTTTATGAGGATCTAAAGTTAAGTTAATGAAAATTATTTAGTGTGGGGGCATGGTTTCCTTGATGGCCTAGTGGTTAAGATTCCAGGCTTTCATCACCATGGCCTGAGTTCAACCTCTAGTAAGGGAACTGAGATCCCACGGCCAAAAAAGGATTAAAAAAAAAAAAATTCAATGTATCTATAGGAAAATTTGGTTTCAGTCAGAACCCAATACAACAGTCTATTTTAGAATAGGTGATACAAAAAAGGAAGAAGTAGTACCTAATAATCCTACTTTTGCTATTTAGGATCACAGATAATCCTTTCCAAGCCAATGCCACTAACTGTCTTGGCTTTTTCTAGCACTTCCATCACTGTCATTAATATGAAAACTAGAGGCTTGCCAAGATTGAACTGGGCTTCTGTATCCTCGTAGGGGTTGTTCTTTGAGGTAATTTTTGTTTTGTTTTTGGTAGAATTAGTCCAAACTGACCAATTCTTCCATTATATTTTTGGTTTTTGTGCTAATTCTGTTTTGTTTTTGGTAGTAGTCCAAACTGACCAATTCTTCCATTATATTTTAAATTTTAAAAACCTGAAATAAAGCTCTGTCACTGGAAAAATACTATCACTACCATACATAGAACAAAGGGCTTGATGTTCACCACCCAGGTCTACAAGTGTTAAGGTGTGCCCCGTAACAGTATAATCTGAGAGGAATTCAGAGTGAAAAATAGGATAAGGAACTCTGTTCTCTGGATAAAACAGGCCCTCAGGAAGAAATGCAATGATGCCAGATTCTTGCATCTTTCCATAAACAGACAAGCACTAAAAGTCGTCACTTGGTATATCTCTTCTTTATGATCAGCAGTCATCTTTTACCAAGATGTATGCCTGAATGCATGCATTAATATTTCCTAGCCAAAAATCATACATAACTTGGCTTCTCTCCAATTGCTTTGGAGCAGTTTCCTCAGAGCTGAGTGGCCATCTCCGGGGCTACCATACTCAGTGAGACCCTGAATAATATTTAAACTCACAACTCTCAGGTTTTGTGTCTTTCTTTAAGTCAACACTGTGTTTAAGGGTAATAAGGCTGATCAGAAGCCCAGCCTGAACTTCAGACATCAACAGATGTTCTGTCCTTTGCTACTTCTTAGAGAACCAGACTCCTTACACCAAAACTCCTCCACCCATACCACCTCATACTTTCTCCTCCATCAGGCAGAGACAGACAGATCCACACCTAGACACACTCTAGGAATAAAACTGGAAAAGGAATACAATTCCAAGAATGAGAAGAAGTATCCTGAGATACAACATAGTTGGGCTTAGGGAGAGAGCAATCACAGAATTTTAATCTCCATGAAGCAAGACCTAAGATTATTTGTTGTCAAAATAAGTGTTGCAGATTGGAAGCTTAAGGGGAAAAACCTACCATGGTGGGGTGAGGGGTGGGAGTGGGGGGCGGAGAAGGGGATACAAATAAGACTTTCACTCAAACATTATCTTCAAAGTAAAGAGTTACAAACCAAAGGTTAACCTAGTTGAAACAATGCATTTAATTAACAGGAAATGAACATTAATTTAAAATACTATATACTTTTTCCTATTCTTTAGTTTAATTGATCCCGTGTTAGTTGCTCAGTCATGACCGACTCTTTGCAACCCTATGGACTGTAGCCCACACCAGGCTCCTCTGCCCATGGGATTCTCCAGGCAATCTTTCCAACCCAGGGATCAAACACAAATCTCCCCATTGTATGCATATACTTTACAGCCTGAGCCACCCTGGAAGCCCTAATTGGATCAGGGCAGAAGCCAAAACAAAGGATAGGGCAAAAAGGCAACATTTTGATATCACTTCTGACCTATTTTGAAAAAAGTATTTCTTTATTTTTACTTGAGTGCTTACTACCAGTAGCACACTGCCCTCAGTGACTTAAAAATCAATAAAGTACCTTTATAAAAGTACAAGGCAGAAGTGAAAAATCCTATGGAAGAGGTAAAGAGTGCTATGAGGACATACGAGGTAAAAAAAAAATGTGTACAGCTGTGAGACTGAGACTCAGTTTGGTGGATTCATGATGCCAGGTATAAAGTTTTAAAGGACTAATGGAGATTTTGAGTAAAATGTGAATTCAAAAAAACAGTATAAACAGTAGAAAGAGTATGTAACTTAGCAAGATAAGTCAAAAAAAAACACACAAAAAAACCTCAGGAACAATGAGAACAAAATTGGGAACTGTGAAAGTTACCCAGAATGCAAAGCGGAAAGTGAAAGTGAAGTCGCTCAGTCGTGTCTGACTCTTTTCAACCCCATGGACTGTAGCCTATCAGGCTCCTCTGTCCATGGGATTTTCCAGGAAATAGTACTGGAGTGGATTGCCATTTCCTTCTCCAGGGGATCTTCCCAACCCAGGGCTCGAACCCGGGTCTTCCACATTGTAGACAGATGCTTTACCGTCTGAGCCACCAGGGAAGTATATGCAAAACGGAAGCTCACTATAAAAAGAGACTAAAAAGAGCTGCTAAGTATTCACAGCAAGTAAAAGCTACTGACAAAATCTACATGTTTACAGTAATATCCAGTTCAACCTAAAGACAGGAAAAATAGACTCAGGCCCCAGAATCATAAAGAGCCTGATTCTCTGTGATTTTAACAGACAAAAAGCTCTTGGCATAGGCCTAACATGGGAGCTGCATAATGTTATGCATTATTGCATAACAATAATGGCCAAAAGACTAAAAACAAGACTAATGTTCCAAGGGCTATTTACATTTTAATATAGGATCCCTAAGATTATTTAAAACAACAACAACAAAAACCCCAAAACCCAACAACCTTAGATTGGTAACTATTCACATTCAACTCCAAAGATTCCTGATACAAAATGTGTTTGTCCAGGTACACAACTGGCACAGAAGAATCACTCAGCTCACAACTAAGCCTGGAGGGTCACCCAGCAGCCACATCTGTTTTAAAAAACATGTATGTATGTATTTGGCTGCACCGGATCTCGGTTGCAGCATGCAGGGTGTTCACTGGAGGCCTGTGAACTCAGTTCTGGCCTGTGGCATCCACCAGGCAAGTTCCCAGCAGCCACATCTCAAATGTATTTCCTTTACTAATCCTCCTCCAGAAAAACTCTTACAGCAGATACTTTGTTTCTTTGTATAAAGTAGCCATCAGAACAAGAGATTTTTGCAAGGTAGTCAACATTTGCGCTGATACTACAGAAAACCCTCATCAGCCAGGAACATGAAACAGTTTCATAGCCTCAACTTTGGTTCTTAAAAAGATCTCTCCAGAGGCATCAACTTTGAAAGGTCTACCATCTCCTGAACGCTAAATCTGGTCCAAGGATAAGTATTATATCTTATACAATCTACATAATTTGCACAGCTAAAATTTCCCACTGTAGCTAGATAAGTTTTCAACTTAGGTAGCAGATCAGGCTTAACAAGGTGTTGAGAAAAATTTCAATATCCAGGATGAATGCCAGACCAATTAGTCTCTGGGGATAGTTGTTGTTAAAGCTCCCTAGGTGTCTTCAACATAATGCCAACATTGAAAATCACTGACTTGCACTATGTGGGTAAGTAAAAAAAAAAAAAAAAAAAAAAACAACTGAGGGACAGTATCTAAAGCAGAAAATGGAAAAAGGTGAACAAGGAACCTGATCAGAGTGACATTACATTTTACCAGTTTTAACATGGCTTCAACACATTTCAGATCAAAGGGGAACTGAAATTTAAATAAAAATATAGTCAATTTTCATTATTCACAGTAGTAACATTCTATAAAGTCACAGCAAATACTTAATTAGCAAATAGTGAACCACTGTTCCCAGGGGAAAACAGGGTTAGGTTCCTGTAATCCTCTGCTCACATTCAACCAATTAATAATAACCTTAGTTTTTGTGTGCTCCTATTTAAAGAGTTCTTAATATATATTGCTGACTCAACACTGAACCCAAGGGCAACAGTACATGCCTAAATGAAGGTTATCTAACACACAGGTTTTTCTGAATAAGACACATCAGTCTTCTTGGAAGTAGAAAGACTGAACAGCACTCCAGTATTCTTGAGGGCCACTTTAAACAGTGAAATCGCCACAAGCACAAAAATGTGGAAAAAGTGGCAACAGACCCAAGGAAGGGTATTTGTTTATTGTATAACAGTGTTGCTCTGTGCACCTGAGCAGAACCTTCCCACTCTGCACATGTGTGCAAATCACCACAAAAGCACCCTGAGAATTGATTTCAGGGTTACAAATAAATGTTATCAAGTAGGTGGATTCACAAGTACAGAATCTATGAATCATGTGGATAGACTGTAGAAATATCAAATCAAGGTAGCTCAAAAGACAGGAATTTATGAGGTTTCCACTAAGCAATATAAAGAGCAAAGATGGCACCAATATGCCCAGCTACTTAATTTTCTCCACTACAATCTTTAAATTCGTTTTCATATCTAAGGGACATTTTTTCTGTGACATTTTTTCTCATATAAAATCTATATACTAAAAAAGAACTATATACTCAATTTGCTCAACATATGCCTTCCATGAAGTACAAAAGTAAACATTTTACCAACGATCACTAATCAGAAAATTCAGCAATGATTTAAAGGTATGATGGTTGGACTAGATGACCTCTAAAATGTCCAGTGGCTCCATGCTTTTCCAAGTTTAAAAACCAAAGTTGATATGTCTATTTTAATTATAATAAAAGTCAACATAAGACTATATTCTTGGTAATAGTTTATTAGGATTACAATCACATTTTTTAGTAGTAGGGCTACAATATAAATTCTTATCTGAAAACAGATAATAAATAGCTGCACTCACCAAAAGAAATAACTTGAATCCAGTTGAATATTATCAAACCTGATGGATCCTCATCGTGGATCTATACAACTCCAAAACAAAACAACTTGCCATATTAATGCTATAAGGCTAAATACGCCTCAAACCATATACAAACGTTAACTCAAAATAAATCAAGATGTAAATGTAAGAGCTAAAACCATAACACTCTCAGAAGAGAAGTATAATAAACTGCAAGTCTTCATGACCTTGAATTAAGTAATGACACAAAACAAAAATACAAATGAAAATAGAAAAAAACTGGACTTCATCATAATTAAAAATATTTACGCTTCAAAGGATACCAGGAAGAATGTGCAAACATAGAATAAAAGAATATTTGCAAATCAAATGTCTAATAAGTTCAGAATATACAAAGAAAGAACTCTCAAGTCAACAATAAAAAGATAATTTTTTTAATGGTAAAGGATTTGAATAGACATTTCTCCAAGAAATGTACCAATAAAAACAAGAAAAGATGTCCAATATTAGTCATTAAGGAAATGCAAAGAGAAACCACAATGAGATATCACTTCACACCCACTAGGATAGCTACACTTAAAAAAATGGACAACAAATATTAGCCAGAATATGTACAACTGGAAACTCTGCACACTGCTCATGGGAATGTAAAACAATACAGCTGACATGGAAAGGTCTGGCAGTTTCTTAGAACATTAAACGTAAGAGTTACCAAATGACTCAGCAATTCCACTCCTAGGTATATACCTAAGACAAATAAAACATGTCCACACAAAAACATGTTTATAAATACCCATAGCAGCATTATTCAAAAAGTAGAAATAATACAAATAGTCAATTACCTGACAGGAACAGGAAACAAACCAAATGTCAATTAACTGGTGGATAAACAAGCTGTGGTATAGCCATAAAATGGACTATTAGCCTAACAATGAACAAAGTACTGATATACAAGCTACAATATGGATGAACCTCAAAAACATTATGCTGAGTGGAAGAGGCCAGTCCCAAAGGCCACATGTTGCCTGACTCCATTTATATGAAATGCCCTAAACAGGCAAATCTATAAGGATAGAAAACAAATTAGTGATTTCCAAGGGTGGGAGTAGAGGAAGAAGGGGACCAGGTAACATGATACACTGGGAACAAAGCGACTGATAATGGCTAAGGGGTTTCTTTTAGGGGTGAGTTTATGAATATACTCTTTTCGTGACCATGGGTGTGAATATATTTTAAATGCCACTGACTTTTATACTTTAAAAAAAGGTTAAGTTTTATGATACATTAGTGTATTTCAATTTAAAAAAGGAAAAAACTGAACTTGCCATTTAAAATTGATGTAGAAGGCTCAAGATTTTACTTGGCTAACTCTAAAAACTAGAAGAGGATTGGCAAAGAATACACACAAATTAGAAATCATACTTCCTCTCTGCTTCCTGTGGTGTGTAAACACAAGGAGAGACTTCATATAAAGGAAATCTGCTTTTTTGGTAGCCTTTGTTGGTAGGCAACAAAGAACCAGGAATCAAAAAATTTTTAAGTGAATATCTGACAGAGATAGTTTACACAAATAAGAGGCCTACAGAGTTATAACTCACAAACAGTTCCAAAGATCTATGACATGAAGTGATTTGTAATTTTACCTCATATGATGGGTTTAAAAAAAAAAAAAAAAAAGGTTACACAGATTTTAAGTGGCAAAGCTAGAATTCAAACAAAGTTTATCTGAATTCAAACCTGTGCTTATTCCACTGATAGTTACTGAAGGTCTACATGCCAGGCACTGGGGTATGTCCAGCAGAAACACTGTATTAATTAACTATATGCCAGGCATATAAACATCACATTTAGCAGGTTAAGGGGCACTGCAAATGCCAGGGATGCGAGGACTATCTTGTACTGGGTCGTCAAGGAAGGCTTCTCTTAGAAAATTACACATGAACAAAGATCTGAGACAAAAAAAGGAAGTGAGCCATCAGATAAGTGGAGAAAAGCACTCCAAGTAGAGGAAATAACAGGGGCAAAGACAAAAGGGAGGTCCATGTAGCTGCAGAGAAGTGTGGAGGGTGCTGAAAGAGATAGATAATGTAAGGCCTTTCTAGGTCACTAACAGGGATTTTAGCTTATATTTCCAATAAAGGGAAGCCACAGTATGGATGTGAGTGAAGTAACATTTGACTTTTGTTCTGAAAGAATCTAAACGATGAATTGAGAAAGGTGCAGAAGCAGGGAAACCAGTTAGGAAGCTATTGATACAATGTAGATGACTGATGGAGAAGGAAATGGCAACCCACTCCAGTGTTCTTGCCTGGAGAATCCCAGGGACAGGGAGCCTGGTGGGCTGCCGTCTATAGGGCCGTACAGAGTCGGACACGACTGAAGCAACTTAGCAGATGACATATGATGATGATTTACATCAGGTAATGATGCAGGTGGCTCCAGTGGTACAGAACCTTCCTGCTGATGCAGGAGACATAAGAAACAGGAGTTTAATCCCTGGGCTGGGAAGACCCCCTGGAGGAGGGCATGGCAACCCACTCCAGTGTTCATGCTTAGAGATCCCATGGACAGAGAAGCCTGGCAGGCTACAGTCCATAGGGCCTCAAATAGTTGGACACAACAGAAGCGACTTAGCACAAACGCACACACACAATGATCCAGAAGACTATATGGTTGGATTCTTAATTTATTTTGCAGGTAGAGGTCAACAGAATCTGCTGATGGTTTGACTAAGAAGTGGGATGAAACCAAGGTTTCTAATTGAACAACTGGAAGAATCAAGTTTTGCCAAGCACCACATGGGGAATATTACAGAAAGGTTTGGGAAGGTAAACAAAGGAGTTTTACAAATGCTTACCTCTCTGCTCACCTACTTTTGTCTTAACCGCTACACTACACACTAGTTTTTGTATAACACAGCTGTTAAGAAGTGAAACAGAGCCTGAATCCAGGTCTTTCGATTCTAGATCTTGGGCGCTTTTTTCTAATGAAGTTTTTATAAAAGCAACTGAATGAGAATACAATTTTTCTCAGGAAAAAAATAACTCAAAGGCATGCACCATTTGTGGTTCTCCAAAAACAGCATTCACAAATAAAGGCTATCAAACAGACATTTTAAAAATACCTGACAAACATGAAGAAGTATTTCACAGATAAAACAATGAAGCAGACAATGATATAAAGATGCAATAAAATTCATCTAAACAAAGGCTCAACCTAGATAAATACTATGTATTAGTTTATTTTCAGAAAAAATGTCAGGGCTTCCCTAGTGGCTCAGTGGTAAAGAATCTACCTGCCCATGCAGGAGACACAGGTTTTATCCTTTCTCTAGGAAGATCCCACATGCCACACACGCTGCGGAGCAACCAAGCCCTTCTGCCACAACTCGTGAGCCTGTGACCTAGAGCCGGGAAACTGCAACTACTGAAGCCTACAGTCCTTAGAGCCCCTGCTCAGCAGTAAGAGAAGCCCCTGCAGGAGAAGCCTGCGCTCTTCAACTAGAGTAGCCCCCATTCTCTGAAACTAGAGAAAAGCCCACATGGCAAGGGAGACCCAGCATAGCCAAAAGTAAAACGAGTTCTCAGCATAAGAAAAAATATTTTTAAAAAAGAAAAATGCCACATCATCCTTCTAAAAACTCTTCTTAAGAATAAAGACTATCTTTGAACACTAACGGTTTGCCATTATAGTTTTATTCAACGATCAAGTATATGCATAAAGAACTTTTGTAAAAATTTTGATACATAAAGTAACTTTACATTTTAAAATATAAGGAACATTTTTCTCTCATTTTCTTAGCTATAGAAGCGATAAAATATTTTAGTGAATGGTAAATTATTGACTGAAGAGTTAAATATCTCCATGATTTCTCTACAAGATCAAACCTGTTAGTACGTTCATTACCTACATCTTAACAGCATCAGCTTCAGTACTCAGTTGCTATAAAATTTTGGGTAAGTCACTTATCAAATAAGTGATTATTTATCAAAAAGCACTCTTTTTATTAGACTGAAATGGGATTTGATGTCCCATTTTACAAGGCTGGAGTAAGAATCCAGAGAGAATGTAAATACTTTGAAAAACACTAAAGTTATGGCACACATAAATCAAGAAAATAAGCCAGCTTTGAAGGGAATATACATGTAATATAAAAATGAATTTTAAATTATTTCTTTATAGGTACCCGACCTTTCTACTAAGAGAACTGTTTATTAGATTTCTCTAAAATAGAATTAACGCAGAATTTGCTGTGTCAAGTGATGGACAAGCACTCACTGTAATCACTATGTGCACATTTAAGGGACAATGAGAGAGGATTTTTTTTTTTTTTTTTGGTTCTTATCGAATCTATGGCCAAAGAAGTGGAAGAGACCTAAAAAATTAAAATAAGAGATCCAAACCAACACTTTTAGGACAAAAAATAGAAGGCATCTTGTAAAGCAACAATTGATTAATAGCCAAAAGAAAAATACCACAATGACTGCTGTAAGAATTAAGAAAAGATAATGACCCCAGCTTTATGCTTTTGTTTGGTGAAGTCTACTATCTACGTAAGTCTATCACTGACACAGAACATCTTCAATTCTACTCTTTGCTGTTTCCCTTTTCCTTCAGCACTTGCTCCAACAGCTCTGTGTTGGCCCCATTCCCTGCCAGTACCTAGCCAACCTTCTCAGGTACTATAATTCTAGGTATACTCCGCAAGCCTCCACTGCTTAGTAAGCCTCAGGATCAGTGATGACAGTCAGTTTTCTCACTTTTGATTAAGTGTAACCCTTCATGATGATATCAACAAATAGTCATATGGAATCTAATTGTCAAGTAATATGACTATAATAATGTCAGAAAGAACTCATACTCTTATATCAATCACTTCCCTCGGGCTTTCCTGGTGGCTCAGATGGTAAAGACTCTGATTGTAATGCAGGAGGACCCAGGTTTGATCCCTGGGTCAGGAAGTTCCCCTGGAGAAGGAAATGGCAGCACACTCCAGTCTTCTTCCCTGGAGAACTCCATGGACAGAGAGGAGCCTGGTAAGCTATAGTCCATGGGGTCGTAAAGAGCTGGACATGACTGAGTGACTAACACTTTCATTTTCAAGAACCCACACTCTCTCTCAATCGCTAGAACCAACTATTTGAGTAAACAACAATGCAGAGTTGTGAATAACCCAAAATAATTTATTGTTTCTAAGTCATCTAAAAATAAGCACATATTCAAAATCAATCTCCATCTAGCCAGATCAAGAGTCAGTATAAGACCCAATTAAGAGGAAGAAAATGAGGAAAATCCACAAGAGTAATTCAACTGATCATCTCTCTCAATTGTATCACTGCTAAAGTATCAACTACTATACACTGACGAACTAAGATCTTAAGACATAAAGCAAAGGTAGCTTATTATCTAAAATTAATAAATCTAGTGGTCAAATTAGAAAAGTATACCAGGTATACTAAAAAACTTCCAACATAAAGAAGTCTGAATGAAACAGAATATATCCAGGAGGCAAAATTAATCAATCATTTCATAATATGAAATGAGCCCATGGGGAAGAAAAAAAAGATTAAGAACAAAATGAAAAAAGAAACACACACAAAAAAATCCAACTTTATGGTTTAGCTGAAAACAGAATGCCCTAATATTGCTCCACTTTTAAGAAATGTTTTGAATCACATAAAAAATTCACTCTAATAATGCTCTAAGAAAGTCTGTACCAAATAATCTAAGTCCCTAAAATGCTAAATCTAAACAATTGGTATGACCAACTTTCCACTTAGTAGTTTAAGATTTCTAGAATCATCAGAATTAATGTAAATCTATTTATTCAACTCTGTAAAGTTTAAGTACCATCATGAGCCCACCATTCTCTAAGAATGGTTTCTTAAAATCTAACCATATCTTAATTGGTGATTGTGTCTGTTCTAGGAAGAAACAGCAGGGAAAAAAACGAAAGAAAAAAAAGCAAAAATAGGGAAAAAAAACATCTCAAAGGGCTCACGGAAATCTGAAAACCACAGTCTTGAATCGTATGTTGAAGAACAACTCTAGCAAAACTATGGAGCAGAAGTTTCCCCAGCGTTATGGGTGTACCAGAACACTGATCCTCATTCCCAATGTTTTGCTGTGAGCTGCCCAGCCAGGTGCTTCCAGCCTCCAACAATCTTATCCACCCTCTAACAATCTCATCCACCCTGGTGTGCAATTCCAAAATTATTTTCTATGTGTGCTACAATGTAAAAAAAGGTTGCAAGGCACAGATAGAGTATACTACAGTAGTTACAATGTCAGCTTTAAGATACATACTCTCCAAAAAGAATCTGAAAAACAACAGATATAACTGTATATCTTATGCTGTTGTTGTTGTTTAGTCACTATGTGCAGGTGTGCTCAGTGGTGTCCAACTCTTTGTGACCCCATGGACTGTAGTCTGCCAGGCTCCTCTGTTCACGGGATTCTCCAGGCAAGAATACTGAAGTGGATTGCCATTTCCTTCTCCAGGGTACCATCTTGACCCAGGGATCAAACCTGTGTCTCCTGCACTGGCAGATGGATTCTTTACCACTGAGCCACATGGGAAGCCCTTTACATCTATCTACATATAGATATGTAAAACTGAATCACTGTGCTACACACCTGAAATTAACATGACACTGTAAACCAACTATACTTCAATAAATTTTTTTCAAAAAAGACAAAACAACATACTCTCCAAAAAAGAAATTGAAAGTCCACCCTTACTTGCTATCCTGATGATCCTTACGGCTAAATTATTTCATCTTTATCAATACAGGTAGTAAGTCTTATATATACTTGCGTAATATGCATACTTTTAAAACACAGTTCCCCTTACAGGTTAAGTAACCTCTTCATCAGCAGTAATACCCTGGTGTGGGTAAGATGAAGAAATCTACTGAAAATGTTTTAGGTAAGGACATGGTTAAAGCAGCATTCATGTATAGCTTACGTTTTCCTAAGAACTCTAATTAAAATTCAAAAAACATTTAGTAACCTCCTTCCACAAGTTTTCTCTATAGCACTATAGCCATCTAACATAATAGCAATTACCTTAAACATTTTGTTCTTACCCATCACCCCTAACCAGACTATTACACCCACAAAGGCAGAAACCTTGTCTGCTTTTGTTCATTGCTGTATCCTCAGCAGCTAGATGAATACCTGACATAGAGGGCCCTCAAAAAATAACTGATGCGTAAATGAACAAATATAACCTAGTTGCTGTTTTAGGTATAATTTATTTGTCTTGAAGAGTTAAACTTTGTTATTAAGATAGTCAGGAAAAAATTTTGTGCAAAGACACAGAATAACCACACAGAGAAGTGCTGTGTTTCAAAAAGCTTGGTTAATCTATATTAAAATATTTTTCAAATACTATCAGGAGAGGACATAAAAGAAGAAGGAACCCTTGCACACTGTTGGTGGGAATGTAAATTGGTACAGCCATTATGATAAACAGTAGGAAGGGTCCCCCAAAACATGGAAATTAGAAGTACTATATGATCCACTACTGGGTATGTATAAGAAAACAAAAACACTAATTTGAAAAGATACATGCAGCCAAATGTTCACAGCAGCACTATTTATAGTTGTCAGGATAGGGAAGCTACGTAAGTGTCCATCAACCGATGAACAGATAAATAAGATGTTGATGCATGCGCGTGCGTGCACACACACACACACACACACACACACACGATGGAATATTAGTCATAAAACAGAGTGAAACTTTGCCATTTGCAACAACATGGATGCATGTGGAGGGTATAATGTTCAGTGAAATAAATCAGAGAAAGAAACACTGTAGAATATCATTTACATATCAAATCTAAAAAGTAAAACTAGTAAGTGTAACAAAAAAGAAACAGATTCACAGATATGATTAGTAGTTATCATTGGAGAGGGAAAGTGAGAGGAGCGACATAGGGAGACAAGGTTAACAGGTACAAGCTAAAGTACAAACTACTACATATGAAACAAATAAGCTACAAGGATATATTGTACAGAACAGGGAATATAGCAAATATTTACTAATAACTATAAATGGAGTATAATCTTTAAAAGTTGTGAATCATTATGTTGAACACCTGAAACAAAATGTTGTAAATCAACTATGCTTCAATAAAATACTTAAAAAATAAAGATACTACCAGAGAATCTGTATCCAGTACTTCTAAAATACAAATAAAAAGAAGAATTTAGTTTTAATTAAAATGGACTAATCAGAAGACATAAAGGAATAAAGGGTGAAAAGACAGAGGTACTTGGGACACAGAAAAATGCAGTATTACACTGCCAAGTATTGTGTCTATTGCTTAAGTCACCATGTAAAATTCCAGACTATCAACATTAAGTTTTGTACTGACTCAGTTTTGAAATCTGCCTTTTCCAGACACTAAAGGTCTAATTTTAATCAGCAAATCAGTTATCCCTATACTCCTCTGCCAATATCATCACTAGTACTGCGGATTTTAATCTTTTTGTTCTTAAAAAGAATGGTTTTAATCTTAACACAAATAATCTTAAATTGGTCACATAGCCGATCTACTGTTCAACTCCTGTTCTACAGTTCCTTTTTTGGCCTCAAATGACGAAACCTCTCTAAAGTCTCTGGGGAGATTACGGTAAAGTATAATGTTTCCTGAAATTGTTTTTGTTTTTTCTCTGGACT
Organism: Ovis aries; assembly: GCF_016772045.2. NCBI lineage: Eukaryota > Metazoa > Chordata > Mammalia > Artiodactyla > Bovidae > Ovis > Ovis aries. The sequence goes on from NC_056062.1 coordinate 50,137,711, forward strand.
GTTTCATGACATCTCTTCAACTAGGAATGTTATATACATTTTTTTTTTGATTGTGCAGTAAAGTCCAGAGCTAGAAGCAAAGGTAAAAAGAGTCTTGTACGGAGAACAGGCTGAAAGGGGACAGATAACACAAAATCACAGAAGTAAATGTGAAGCAAATACGTGCACAAAAAAGGAAGAAGATGCAGAAAAGAGCTAAAAGAAAAGCACTGTTCTCGCCTAAAAAGAGAAAAAATCGGCAGGGAGATAAGGAAACTTGCTTATTCTTCTAGAAACAAAAGCATATCAAGAAAAACGTGGTCTCTTTAAGATTGTTAAAACTAAAAAGCGCTCAGCTGACACTTCAAAGGGGAGTTCTGCCTTCTCTTTCTGTTTTGACAGAGCTAGTCTTCATCTATAAATTAAATGCAAGCTATTGATAACGCAGAGTTAATCTCTACAAAACTGCAATTGTGGATGCCATCTTTGTCTGTTAAAAAAAAAAACACAACTCTTTGGATTTGGAAAAAGAAAAAAAGAATCTATTAAGTTGGAAAACCAGAAAACCACGCGTTGCCAAGTCAGGTAGCTATAACATGGGTTAACAAACGCCTCTTACCAAACTAAGGTGCCACTAAGGTCTGGGGAAGAAGGGCAAAGGGCTGTAGCCTAACCGCGACCGCAAGGGTGGGGCACTGTAGGAAATAAAAAGATTGGAGGGTGAGCTATCCCGGGAGGTATAAGGGGCTGGTGATCCGTCCTTCGGGGAGATAGCCTGTTAGGCGGAAAATGATTCTGAGGGGCTCAGGGCAGCTTCGGCGAGTGAGAAAATGAGCTGCGGGACCTCTGTTGGTTGCGAGTGCGAAGGCTGATAGAGGAAGGTACCCCTGAGGCAAAGGACTAAGAGTCAAAAGGAGAGTCGAGGGACTTCTCAGCCAGGGAGCCCGGGCGTGGGAGGCCTGAGTCGAGGCCGCGAAACGCCTTTGCGAACAGCCGCCTTCTCCCAGAACGCCTTTTCGGCTCCCCACACTCAGCCCCTCTCGGGGCCGCCCCTGCCCCGGCGACAACGGCGAGAGCAGCTGTTTCCGCCCAGCCGGGGACCGCGGTGGAAAAGGCATCCCTGGGCCCGGAGGCAGGCAGGCGACAGTCGTCCGTGTGAGCCGGAGGTGATTCGAGACCAACGCCGCGGAGCCAACATCAAACTTCGCCCCTTCCTCCCCTTTAGCCTTCTTTATCCCCCAACTTCCCGGCCGGCTGGTGTCCGCTTCGACCGACCGAGACCCCCCATTCTTCTCGCCGCCTCTCACCCCTCCCCAACGCCTTGAAGGTGGGAAGGACCGGTCTCCGGGGCCGCTCCGGAGCCCGCCCGGGTGCCCCAGAGTCCCAGACACACCCCCGGAGGAAAGGCTCTCATCCTCCCCGCGGCAACGGAGCCCGCCCAGATGCTGCAAACTCCTCTTACCTGCATTGACGCCATGATGGAACCATCCCCCCAAGGCCGGCGAGGCCAGAGACGCAGGGGGCGGAGCTGCCGTGCTCGCGTCACGCCGCGGGGGCCCAGCATCCCGGGCGCGGGGGGCGGGGCCTCCGATGGGAAGGGGATGGCGCTAGGGGATTGGCTGGCGGGCTATGAGCCCGGGCGGGGGAGGGGCAAGCGAGGGCTCGGTGAATGGTGCTGTCCCTACCTTCGGTCGCGTAGAGCTCTCCGGCCTCCAGCAGAACCCACTGGCTACCTTGATCACTTAGGAAACGCTGCTCGGGTTCTGACCCGAACCACGGTTGTTGGTTTTTTCTGTCTATACCCCGAGATCCTGATGCTATCCAGGCCCGTGAGGTTTTTGTTTGTTTTCCCAACCACAGGTGTTAAGATTTACAGATTTTACCTTTCGTATTTTCTTTCCACACCACCATGCCCACTTTCACAGCTTTGGGCAAGATGAAACTTCCTGCTGGGCTGTTTTATGTTCTTTACGGACCCGGAAGGCTTCTCATATCCCTAATTTGGGGAACAGAGAGACACAGATTTCCTTCTACAATAAGAATTGAGGGCAGAACAGCACTTGGATATTTTAAATGAAAGGATAGATTTGTAGAGCCGAAACTTGCCTGAGGGGAAAGGGAACGTTTTGAAGTTTTTCTTTCATGTACAATTTCTCCCCTTAACCCTAGACCCTCAGTTGAAACTTCCCGTGTGTCAGTAATAGTTAAGTTGTAATAGCATTAACATTTGGTTATAGCGATTTGACCCTAGACGTGAAATTGTTTTTAATGTATCAGTGTCATGTTACAATATACACTTGTATACACTTGTATCACATCTAGACTCCTCTGAAGCCTGTTTCATGGTGGGCAGTTTTGTGGTCATTTGACACAGGGATGTATTTGAGTAGAGAGCGCTGAAAACACAGAATTTGTTCTGGAAATGCACTAGTTCTCCCAACGTTTATAAGAAGCCACGCATTTAAACGCTGTTCCAGAACTGAAGATGTTACTGATTTATAACAGGAAAATGAAAGCCAAAGGTTTGCACTTCCTGTTCTTTTTTTTTTTTCCCATGTAGGTGGCTGATACATTAAGTAGAAAGCTTTTACTTTACCAGAATGAAACCTTAAAATCTGTCATTAACTTGAAGTTCTTTTTAGAAATGTATATGAGATTTAAATATAAGAGCAACATAGGATACCATCCTTCCCACTCCTTAGATCACAATGTTCTCTGTGAAATTCTCTAACGTAAAATGTGTTCAAAAAGGGGGAAAGATCCTTAAAATACACTAATTATTCTATGGTATAATGTTAAACACCCTATTCTTCATCACTGAAGAGGAATTTATATTGATATACTTTTTTTTTTTTTCTCAAACTTCCACCCGATTCCTAGAAATGGACTGGTTTTCCCTTTGTTGTACAAAATGACTATGTCCTTGAGGAATGTTTGGAGGCTCTTGGCAACCAAGGATGACCCAGGAACATATTAAATGTCAGCCCAGTTGTGTTGCCTACATTTCAGCTGAGTAAATCTCATATCATGAAAGAGAGCTTTTCCAGATATATTTTCTTCTGGAGATCTTTATCCCTATGATCTCAGAAGATCAAACGTGACCATTTACAGTTCACTTTAAAAGCTGATTCTTCCTAAGGTGTAAGTGACTTTAACCCCACAAACAAAGCATTATGACATCATCAGAATCAACACCTTGCCATGACAAATACTAATAAGGAAGAAAAGGGATTACAGGAGTCTTAACACTCCTCACAGTAAAATCAACATCTGGCCCCTTGGGGTTTATATGTGTTAAGATCGTCACAGGAGGGAAAAGTCAGTACCAGTCATATCTTTCCAGGAAATATTAAATAGGACATAATTACCTCACTATCTTCTTTATTCTTTCATTGGTACATAAAAGATCCTGATGTACTCAGGAGCTAAAACAGTGACTATCAGATGGAGTGGGAACATATCATTATCTCCAGGAAACATGAAATGTTTATATCTAAAATGATTATACAACGTTTGAGGACCAGACTCACATCTCATTTCTTCAGTTTTTGTTCTGTTTTGTTTGTTTTTTTCACACATCTCATTTCTTTACAGAGTGGGGCTTGCTATCAGATAGGCAAAAGATAAAATGCCTGACAATTCCAAAAGTAGGAAAGGACATGGAGCTCTTATAAACTCTAAACAAGTAAGATTGGTACAGCCTCTTCAGAAAACAGTTCAGCAACAATAAAGCTTCCCTCACCCTTAAAGTATCTTTTTAATAGCATCATTTGCAATAAAAGAGACATGAGACATATTAAACAAATGCAGTATGTTAATCTTCTTTGGATCCTGATTCAAACAAACCACTGTATAAAAGGTATTTGGGAGACAGCTGGAGAAATTTAAACATAAAATAGGTATTATATAATAGTAAGGAATAATTACTGTATTAGATTTGATAATGATGTTCATTTTTAAATTTCCACAGCAATTAGAAATGACCATCAGGGAAGTTCTCTGGTTGTCTAGTGGTTAAAAATCTGCCTTCCAATGCAGGTGATGCGGTTTGATCCCTGGCTAGGGAACTAAGATCCCATGTGTCGGGGGGTAACTATTGAGCCCAAGCACCACAGAGAGAAGCCAGCACATAGCAACTAAGACTGGTCACAGCCAAATAAATAATAAATAAATAAATTTTTTAAACTCATCAAACTGTATTGAAGAACTGTACATTAAAAAAAGAAAGAAAGAAATGATCATCAGGTTCAAGGGGTTCATTCTCCTTCATCTTACAAACTACCCCCACTTCCACTTTCCTGGAAGAAAAAAACCAGAAGGGACACAAGCTGTATATGTGCCTGAGGTCTTCCCTGCCAAGGAAAAGGAACAGTCTATAACACAGAAGACTAAAGCAACTGGACTTTCTGGCAGGAAAGGAAAGAAATATGGGAAAACAAATTGATGAATTAGTTGAAGGATCCAGAGAGGGATCAGTGGGTAACTCCTGCAATATTGATAACGTCAAATGATTTATGAATGTTTGAATTCTAGAGACTCAGTGGATTGGTGAGTTAGGAGCAGTCCTATGAGAATATGCTTGTTGGGGCATAAAGAGGCAGAGTCGGCTTGTCCTTACTTGAGTCTGTGTCTCTCCAGAGTAGTTTATTCTTAGTCTCCCACTGGGTGATCTCACCAGAGAAACAGAGGCAGTGTAACAACCAGCAGCTTGTTTATTGGTTGTTGGGAAAGGCACCAAGCCAGGAATCCAAGGCTTGTATTCTTGTCCAAGCTTTGTCATGGGCAAGCTTGGTCAAGGCTTTTAACCCCTCTGAGTTTATTTCCTTATCAATAAAATGAGCAAGTCAGACTGTATAATCTTCATGATTTCTTTCCAGATTTCAAATTCCATGCACCTATGAGAGAAAATCTAAATTTTCAATGATTTGTCTAAGATACTATGTTTAAAGTCTAAGATAAAATGCAATGGAAATGACATACTATGTTGAGTTTTAAAAAATGACTTTTATAAGTTGTAAAATGAGGAAGGAACTTGGCTTCATTGTAATTTATGTAGAAATACTGGGGTGCTTTAGTTAACAATTTTAAAATGTTAGTAGTGAAAGTCCCCAGTCGTGTCCAACTTTTTGCAACCCTGTGGACTGTAGCCCACCAGGCAACTCTGTCCACGGAATTCTCCAGGCAAGAATACAGGAGTGGGTTGCCATTCCCTTCTGCAGGGGATCTTCCTGACCCAGGGATCGAACCCTGGTCTCCTGCATTGCAGGCAGATTCCTTACAGTCTGAGCTACCAGGGAAGAATTGAACTCTATATTTTAAAATGCTAATATAATGCAATTGAGCTATAAAAGGGATTTCAAAAAGTATCAAAAACTCCAAATCCACAATTTAGAGTGATACTGTAAAAAGCATATTTGGGGGCTTCCCTGTCCAGTGGTTAAGACTCTGGGCTCCCAATGTAGGGGACTCAGGTTCAATCCCTGGTTGGGAAACTAAAATCCCACATGCTGCACAGTGCAGCCGAAAAAGAAAAGCATATCTTAAAAAGTGTATTTTTTAAATAATTCTAAACTAGTCATTTCATGTAGATCTCCTAAGAAGAGACAAAGAAAATTAACAAAATAACAGATGGTTTGTTTGTGTGACCTATTCTACATGTCAGAAACAATTGATTTATATAATGCCTGGTTTGTAAATAAGACTGACTCTCAGGAAAACTTTGTTTTCACTTTCTCCCCTTCCCCCAAGCCTTTCTGTCAAGAATTCTTTTTCCCAGATGTGTAGACCTCGAGTACCTTTCCTCCTTGCTTCTGCCCTAGACCTCTTAGAAAGTTATCCTTTTGAGGGGGACAGGGGGCCCTTTAAAAACCAAGTGAAGGGCTTCCCTGGCAGCTCAGTGATAAAGAATCCAGCTGTTAATGCAAGAGACGTGGGTTCCATCCCTGGTCCAGGAAGATCCTCTTGCTTCAGAGCAACTAAGCCCATGCACTGAAACTACTGAGCCTGTGATCTTGAGTCCAAGAACCTCAGCTACTGAGCCCTCGAGCTACAACTCCCGAAGCCCACACACCCTAGAGCCCATGCTCCACAAGAGAAGCCACTGCAATAAGCCTGCACACTACAACTTGAGGGGAGCCTCCGCTTGCTGCAACTAGGGAAAAGCCCCCTTAGCAATGAGGACCGAGCACAGCTAAAAATAAATAAATAACGGAATGAAAAAAACTATGGACCACTCGGCAGGAAAATATTCATGCTCATACAATTTGTAGTTTAGGGGTTACCTGACCCCCCCAGAAATACATCCATGGGCAGAGGTTTGTCAATCTCAAGGTAAGAACGCCTTTACTGAAGAGGCAATGATGGATACCCTTCGCCCCTTTTGAAACTTGTCTACCTTTCATGTACATATAATGTCATATAGCACTTGTTTGCTTTTCGTTCGCTTGTGTATTTTCTAGTCTTTCTCAAAAGCAGATTGCTGTGTGCAGAGCTCTGGATCAGGAACCAGAAAAGATACCCACTTCCCCTGATCCTTCTCAGAGGGGATAACTCAACTTATTTAACAACAGATGCGGCACAGGTACCAACCACGCACAACAGAAACTGCTCAGTGCTGAAGTGAGGGTGTGCATGCTCCCTGCCCTGGGGGCCAGGTGTCTGTACTTGGATCATAGTGAGGTGTGGGGGATTCCAAGACCACAGAAGGAGATTCTTTCAGGGGTCTGAGGGCAGTGGCTATTAACTAACTACTATAGAAGTATTTCATGGGCTTCCATGATGGCTTAGTGCGAAAGAATCCACCTGCCAATGCAGGTACCACAGGAGATCGGATTCAACCCCTGAGTGGGAAGATGCCCTGAAGAAGGACATGACAACCATTCCAGTATTCTTGCCTGAAGAATTCCATGAAGAAAGGAGCCTGGAGGGTTACAGTCCATGGGGTTACAAAGAGTCAGACACGACTTGGTGATTAAATAACAACATGAAAGTATTTCAGTGTTTCCTTTTGGCGGTGACAGAAATGTTCTAAAACTGCATTATGGTGATAGTTGCTCAACTGTATAAACTTACTGGAAATTATGAATTATTTACTGGAAATTATTAATTATCCTGGGTGACCTTTCAGTTCAGTTCAGTCGCTCAGTCATGTCCGACTCTTTGCAACACCATGAATCGCAGCACACCAGGCCTCCCTGTCCATCACCATCTCCTGGAGTTCACTCAGACTCACATCCATCGAGTCCGTGATACCATCCAGTCATCTCATTCTCGGTTGTCCCCTTCTCCTCCTGCCCCCAATCCCTCCCAGCATCAGAGTCTTTTCCAATGAGTCAACTCTTCTCATGAGGTGGCCAAAGTACTGGAGTTTCAGCTTTAGCATCATTCCTTCCAAAGAATCCCAGGGTTGATCTCCTTTAGAATGGATTGGTTGGATATCCTTGCAGTCCAAGGAACTCTCAAGAGTCTTCTCCAACATCACAGTTCAAAAGCATCAATTCTTCGGCGCTCAGCCTTCTTCACAGTCCAACTCTCACATCCATACATGACCACTGGAAAAACCATAGCCTTGACTAGACGGACCTTAGTCGGCAAAGTAATGTCTCTGCTTTTGAATATACTATCTAGGTTGGTCATAACTTTCCCTCCAAGGAGTAAGTATCTTTTAATTTCATGGCTGCAGTCACCATCTGCAGTGATTTTGGAGCCCAAAACAATAAAGTCTGACACTGTTTCCACTGTTTCCCCATCTATTTCCCATGAAGTGATGGGACTGGATGCCATGATCTTAGTTTTCTGAATGTTGAGCCTTAAGCCAACCTTTTCACTCTCCCCTTTCACTTTTATCAATAGGCTTTTTAGCTCCTCTTCACTTTCTGCCATAAGGGTGGTGTCATCTGCATATCTGAGGTTATTGATATTCCTCCCGGCAATCTTGATTCCAGCTTGTGTTTCTTCCAGTCCAGCGTTTCTCATGATGTGCTCTGCATAGAAGTTAAATAAGCAGGGTGACAATATACAGCCTTGACGTACTCCTTTTCCTACTTGGAACCAGTCTGTTGTTCCATGTCCAGTTCTAACTGCTGCTTCCTGACCTGCATACAGCTTTCTCAAGAGGCAGGTTAGGTGGTCTGGTATTCCCATCTCTTTCACAATTTTCCACAGTTGATTGTGATCCACACAGTCAAAGGCTTTGGCATAGTCAATAAAGCAGAAATAGATGTTTTTCTGGAATTCTCTTGCTTTCTCCATGATCCAGTGGATGTTGGCAATTTGATCTCTGGTTCCTCTGCCTTTTCTAAAACCAGCTTGAACATCAGGGAGTTCATGGTTCATGTATTGCTGAAGCCTGCCTTGGAGAATTTTGAGCATTACTTTACTAGCATGTGAGATGAGTGCAATTGTGCGGTAGTTTGAGCATTCTTTTGCATTGCCTTTCTTTGGAATTGGAATGAAAACTGACCTTTTCCAGTCCTGTGGCCACTGCTGAGTTTTCCAAATTTGCTGGCATATTGAGTGCAGCACTTTCACAGCATCATCTTTCAGGATTTGAAACAGCTCCACTGGAATTCCATCACCTTCACTAGCTTTGTTCGTAGTGATGCTTTCTAAGGCCCACTTGACTTCACGTTCCAGGATGTCTGGCTCTAGATTAGTGATCACATCATCATGATTATCTGGGTCGTGAAGATCTTTTTTGTACAGTTCTTCTGTGTATTCTTACCATCTCTTCTTAATATCTTCTGCTTCTCTTAGGTCCAAACCATTTCTGTCCTTTATCGAGCCCATCTTTGCATGAAATGTTCCCTTGGTATCTCTAATTTTCTTGAAGAGATCTCTAGTCTTTCTCATTCTGTTCTTTTCCTCTATTTCTTTGCATTGATCACTGAAGAAGGCTTTCTTATCTCTTCTTGCTATTCTCTGGAACTCTGCATTCAGATGCTTATATCTTTCCTTCTCTCCTTTGCTTTTCTCCTCTCTTCTTTTCACAGCTATTTGTAAGACCTCTCCAGACAGCCATTTTACTTTTTTGCATTTCTTTTCCATGGGGATGGTTTTGATCCCTGTCTCCTGTACAATGTCACGAACCTCCGTCCATAGTTCATCAGGCACTCTATCTATCAGATCTAGTCCTTTAAATCTATTTCTCACTTCCACTGTATAATCATAAGGGATTTGATTTAGGTCATACCTGAATGGTCTAGCGGTTTTCCCTATTTTCTTCAATTTGAGTCTGAATCTGGTAATAAGGAGTTCATGATCTGAGCCACAGTCAGCTCCTGGTCTCGTTTTTGTTGACTGTATAGAGCTTCTCCATCTTTGGCTGCAAAAAATATAATCAATCTGATTTCTGCCTTGACCACCTGGTGATGTCCATGTGTGGAGTCTTCTCTTGTGTTGTTGGAAGAGGGTGTTTGCTATGACCATTGCATTTTCTTGGCAAAACTCTATTAGTCTTTGCCCTGCTTCATTCCGCATTCCAAGGCCAAATTTGCCTGTTACTCCAGGTGTTTCTTGACTTCCTACTTTGGCATTCCAGTCCCCTATAATGAAAAGGACATCTTTTTTAGGTGTTAGTTCTAAAAGGTCTTGTAGGGTGACCTTTATAATATGTGAATTATACCCTAATAAAAACTGCCTAAAAGCAGAAAGGAACATTTTGATATTTTAACATGGCCATAATAGTAAGTCCTGGCTGGCCTTCAGACTGGCTCTCCCATTAATGGTATAAGACCAAAGGCTGGTCAGGTGTTTCCCTGGGTCTACATTTTGTTCATCTGTAAAATGGTTTCTGCAAAGATTTCCAGATAATCCTTTTCCTTGCCAAAACAAACAAACAAAAAAACCCATTATTGTGTCATATTTCTTTATATATATATTATATATATATTTTTTAATTTGCTTCCTTGCTTTTCTTTTTTTAAAACATATTTTTTAATTGAAGGATAATTGCTTTACAGAGTTTTGTTGTTTTCTGTCAAACCTCAACCTGAATCAGCCATGCTGCTGCTGCTGCTGCTAAGTCGCTTCAATCGTGTCCAACTCTGTGTGACGCGATAGACGGCAGCCCACCAGACTCCCCCACCCCTGGGATTCTCCAGGCAAGAACACTGGAGTGGGTTGCCATTTCCTTCTCCAATGCCTGAAAGTGAAAAGTGAAAAGTGAAAGCCATAGGTATACATATATCCCCTCCCCCTTGAACTTCCCTCCCATCTCACCCCTTTATGTTGATACAGAGCCCCTGTTTGAGTTTCTTAGCCATACAGCAAATTCCTGTTGGCTATCTGTTTTACATATGGTAATATAAGTTTCCATTTTACTCTTTCCATACATCTCACCCTCTTCTCCCCTATCCCCATGTCCATAAGTCTGTTCCCTATGTCTGTTTCTCCATTGCTGCTCTGTAAGTAAATTCTTCAGTACCATTTTTCTAGATTCTCTATCTAGGTGTTAGAATATGATATTTATCTTTCTCTTTCTGACTTACTTTACTCTGTATAATAGGTTCTAGGTTCATCCACCTCATTAGAACCGACTCAAATGCATTCCTTTTTATGGCTGAGGATTATTCCATTGTGTGTATGTACCATAACGTCTTTATCCGTTCATGTGTCGATGGACATCTAGGTTGCTTCCATGCTCTAGCTATTGTAAATAGTGCTGCAATGAACAATGGGATGCATGTGTCTTTTTTATTTTGGTTTCCTCAGGGTATATAGCTAGGAGTGGGATTTCTGGATCACATGGTGCTTTTATTCCTAGTTTTTAACGGAATCTCCATAATGTCTTCCATAGTGACTGTATCAATTTACATTCCCACCAACAGTGCAAGAGCGTTCCCTTTTCTCCACACCTTCTGTCCAGCATTTATTGTTTGTAGACTTTTTGATGACGGTCATTCTGACCGGCTTGAGGTGATGTCTCACTGTAGTTTTGATTTGCATTTCTCTAATAATGAGCAATATTGAGCATCTTTTCACATGCTTGTTAGCCATCTGTATGTCTTCTTTAGAGAAATGTCTGTTTAGATCTTTTTCCCACTTTTTGATTGGATTGTTTGTTTTTCTGGTGTTGAGTTGTATGAGCTGCTTGTATACTTTGGAAATTAATCCTTTGTCAGTCATTTCATTTGCTATTATTTTCTCCCATTGAGAGCTGTCTTTTCATCTTGCTAATAGTTTCCTTTGCTGTGCAGAAGCTTTTAAGTTTAATCAGGTCCCACTTGTTTACTTTTGTTTTTATTTCCATTACTCTAGGAGGTGGGTCATAGAGGCTCTTGCTTTGATTTATGTCATTGAGTGTTCTGCTGAAGTTTTCCTCTAAGAGTTTTATACTTTCTGACCTTACATTTAGGTCTTAAATCCACTTTGAATTTATCTTTGTGTATGGTGTTAGGAAGTGTTCTAATTTCATTCTTTTACATAGAGCTATCCAGTTTTCCAAACACCATTTATTGAAGATGCTGTTTTTGCCCCATTGTGTATTCTTGCCTCCTTTGTCAAATATAAGTTACCCATCAGTGCATAGGTTTATTTCTGGGCTTTCTATCTTGTTCCACTGGTCTGTATTTCTGTTTCTGATCCAATACCATACTGTCTTGATGACTGTAGCTTTGTAGTATAATTGAAGTCAGGAAGATTGATTCCTTTAGCTCCATTCTTCTTTCTTAAGACTGCTTTGGCTATTCAGGGTCTTTTGTGTTTTCATATGAATTGTGAAAGTTTTTGTCCTAGTTCTGTGGAAAATGCCATTGATAATTTGATAGGGAGCACATTGAATCTGTAGATTGCTTTTGGTAGTATAGTCATTTTCACAATATTGATTTTTCTTACTCAGGAAAATGGAATATCTCTCCATTTGTTTATGTCATCTTTGATTTCTCTCATTAGTGTTTTATAATTTTCTGTGTACAGTTCGTCTCTCTGGTGGTGGTGTTGGTTTAGTCCCTAAGTTGTGTCCGACTCTTGCGATCCTGTGGACTGCAGCCTGCCAGGCTCCTTTGTCCATGGGATTCTCCAGGCAAGAATACTGGAGTGGGCTGCCATTTTCTTCTCCAGGGGATCTTCCTGACCCAGGAATTGAACCTGGGTCTCCTGCATTGCAGGCAGATGATTTACCAACTGAACTATGAGGGAAGCCCATTACCTTTGTCTCCTTAGGTAAGTTTTTTCCTAGGTATTTAACTCTTTTTGTTGCAATGCTGAATGGGATTGATTCCTTAATTTCTCTTTCTGATTTTTCATTGTTAGTATATAGAAATGCAAGTGATTTCTGTGTATTGATTTTGTATCCTGAAACTTTGCTAAATTCACTGATTAGCTCTAGTAATTTTCTGATACTGTCTTTCAGGTCTTCTACGTACGGTATCATGTCATCTGCAAACAGTGACATTTACTGTTCTTTACTTCTTCTTTTCTGATCTGGATTCCTTTTATTTCTTTTTCTTCTCTGATTGCTGTTGCTAGGACTTCCAGAACTATGTTGAATAGTAGCAGGGAAAGTGGGCACCCTTGTCTTGTTCCTGATCTTAGGGAATGTTTTCAGTTTTTCACCATTGAGAATAATGTTTGTTGTAGGCTTATTATATATGGCCTTTGCTATGTTGAGGTAGGTTCCTTCTATCCCCATTTTTTGAAGAGTTTTAATCATAAATGGATGCTGAATTTTGTCAAAGGCTTTTTTTGCATCTATTGAGATTATCATATGGTTTCTATATTTCAATTTGTTAATATAGTGTATTACACACTGATTTGCGTATATTGACGAAGCCTTGCATCCCTGGAATAAACCCAACTTGATCATGGTGTATGAGCTTTTTGATGTGTTGCTGAATTCTGTTTGCTAAAATTTTGTTGAGGATTTTTGCATCTATGTTCATTAGTGATATTGGCTTGCAGTTTTATTTTTTTGTGTTGTCTTTGTCTGGTTTTGGTATCAGGGTGATGGTGGCCTTGTAGAATGAGTTTGGAAGTGTTCCTTCCTCTGCAATTTTTTGAAAGGGTTTTGGAAGGATAGGCATTAGCTTATCTCTAAATGTTTAATAGAATTCTCCTGTGAAGCCATCTGGTCCTGGGCTTTTGTTTTTTGGGAGATTTTTGATCACAGCTTCAACTTCAGTGCTTATAATTGGGCTGTTCATAATTTCTATTTCTTCCTGGTTCAGTCTTGGAAGATTGAACTTTTCTAAGAATCTGTCCATTTCTTCCAGGTTATCCATTATATTGCCACATAGTTGTTCATAATAGTCTTTTATAATCCTTTGTATTTCTGCATTGTCTGTTGTAACCTCTCCTTTTTCATTTCTGATTTTGTTGATTTGATTCTTCTCTCTTTTTCCTTGATGAGTCTGGCTAAAGCTTTGTTAATTTTGTTTATCTTCTCAAAAAACAAGCTTTAATTTTATTGACCTTTACTGTTGTTTCTTTCTTTTTCATTTATTTCTGCTCAGATCTTTATGATTTCTTTCCTTCTACTAATTTTGGTGGGTTTTATTTATTTATTTATTTATTTATTTTTGTTTTCTTTTTCCAGTTGTTTTCAGTGTAAAGTTAGGTTGTCTGTTCGATGTTTTTCTTCTTTCTTGAGGTAAGATTGTATTGCTATAAACATCCCTCTTAGAACTGCTTTTGCTGCATCCCATAGGTTTTGAGCTGTGGTGTTTTCATTGTCATTTGTTTCTAGAAATTTTCTGATCTCTTCAGTAACCTGTTGGCTATTTAGAAACATATTGTTTTATCTTCGTGTGTTTGTGTTTCTTACATTTTTTTTTCTTTTTTCTTGTATAGATATCTAGTCTTATAGCGTTGTGGTCGAAGAAGAAGTTTATATGATTTCAATTTTCTTAAATTTACAGAGATTTGATTTGTGCCCCAAGATGTGGTCTATCCTGGAGAATGTTCCATGTGCACTTAAGAAGAAGGTGTATTCTGCATTTGGAGGAAATGTCCTGAAGATATCAAAGAGGTCCATCTCATCTAATGTATCATTTAACACTTGTGTTTCCTTAATAATTTTCTGTTTTGATGATCTGTCCATTGGTATGAGTGGGTTGTTAAAGTCTCCTACTATTGTGTTACTGTCAATTTCTCCTTTTATGTCTGTTAGTGTTTGTCTTATGTATAGAGGTGCTTCTACGTTGGGTGCATAGATATTTACAAGTGTTACATCTTCCTCTTGGATTGACCCCTTGATCATTATGTAGTGTCCTTCCTTATCTCTTGTAATCATCTTTATTTTAAGGTCTATTTTTTCTGATATGAGGATTGCTACTCCAGCTTTCTTTTGCTTCCCATTTACATGGAATACATTTCTCCACTCTCTCACTTTCAGTTTATACGTGTCTTTAGGTCTGAAGTGGGTTTCTTGTAGACAGCTTATATATGGGTCTTGTTTTTGTATCCATTCAGCCAGTCTGTGTCTTTTGGTTGGAGCATTTAATCCGTTTATATTTAAAGTAATTATTGATATATATATCCCTATTGCCATTTTCTTAATTGTTTGGGATTGATTTTGTAGATCTTTTTCCTTCTCTTGTATTTCTTGACTATATAAGTCCCGTTAACATTTATTGCAAAGCTGGTTTGGTGGTACTGAATTCTCTTAACTTTTGCTTGTCTGAAAAGCTCTTTATTTCTCCATCAATTCTGAATAAGATACTTGCTGGTTACAGTAGTCTTTGTTGTAGATTTTTCCTGTTCTGTACTTTAAATGTATCCTGCCATTCCCTTCTGGCCTGCAGAGTTTCTACTGAAAGATCAGCTGTTAAGCATATGGGGTTTCCCGTGTATGTTACTTATTGCTTCTCCCTTGCTGATTTTAATATTTTCTTTGTGTTTAGTCTTTGTTAGTTTGATTCGTATGTGTCTTGGCATGTTTCTCCTTGGGTTTATTTCGTATGGGACTCTTTGTGCCTCTTGGACTTGATTGGCTATTTCCTTTTCCATGTTGGGGAAATTTTCAACTATTATCTCTTCAAAAAATTTCTCATACCCTTTCTTTTTCTCTTCTTCTTCTGGGACCCCTATAATTTGAATGTTGGTGTATTTGATATGGTCCCAGAGGTCTCTGGGGCTGTCCTCAGCTCTTTTCATTCTTACTTTATTCTGCTCTTCAGAAGTTATTTGCACCATTTTATCTTCCAGCTCACTGATTTGTTCTTCTGCTTTAGATATTCTGCTATTGATTCCTTCCAGAGTAGTTTTGATTTCAGTAATTGTGTTGTCTCTGTATGTTTATTCTTTAATTCTTCTAGGTTTTGGTAATTGATTCTTGCATTTTCTCCATTTTGTTTTCAAGGTTTTTGATCATCTTTATTATCATTATTCTGAATTCTTTTTCAGGTAGTTTGACTATTTCCTCTTCATTTATTTGGACTTCGATGTTTCTAATTTGTTCCTTCATTTGTGTAGTATTTCTCTGCCTTTTCATTATACCTTTAAAAAAAAATTCTTATGTTTGAAGTCTCCTTTTCCCAAGTTTCAAGGTTAAATTCTTTCTTCCTTTTGGTTTCTGCCCCGCTAAGATTGGTCCAGTAGTTTGTGTAAACTTCTTATAAGGTGAGATTTGTGCTGAGTTTTTGTTTGTTTGCTTGTTTTTCCTCTGATGGGCAAGACTGAGTGAGGTGATAATTCTGTCTGCTGATGGTTGGGTTTGTATTTTGGTTTTGTTGTTGTTTAGATGAGGCATCCTGTACAGGGTGCTACTGGTGGTCAGGTTATGCTGGGTCTTGTATTCAAGTTGTTTTCTTAATGTGAATTCTATTTGATACTCCCTATCTAGTCAAGGCTATGGTTTTTCCAGTGGTCATGTATGGATGTGAGCTTTCTTTCTATAAAGAAAGCTGAGTGCCGAAGAATTGATGCTTTTGAACCGTGGTGTTGGAGAAGACTCTTGAGAGTCCCTTGGACTGCAAGGAGATCCAACCAGTCCATCCTAAAGGAAATTAGTCCTGGGTGTTCATTGGAAGGACTGATGTTGAAACTGAAACTCTAATACTTTGGCCACTTGATGCGAAGAGCTAACTCATTTGAAAAGACCCTGATGCTGGGAAAGACTGATGGCAGGAGGAGAAGGGGATAACAGAGGATGAGATGGTTGGATGGCATGACCGACTCAACAGACATGGGTTTGTGTGAACTCCGGGAGTTGGTGATGGACAGGGAGGCCTGGTGTGCTGCGGTTCATGGGGTTGCAAAGAGTCGGACACAACTGAGTGACTGAACTGAACTGAGGGATAGTTCTTTGGTCGTCTAGAGTCTTGGAGTCAGTGCTTCCACTCCAAAGGCTCAGGGCTTGATCTCTGGTCAAGAACAAAGATTTCACAAGTTGTTTGTTATGGCATTAAGTAACAAGAAACCAAAGATGAACCCCAGACAAATAGCAGTTACAAAATCAGGCAAATAGTAATTAAAATAATGGAATATACACATATACATATACACCCATAAGCAAAGTCAAAACAGTCTGACTAAAATAAAGTACAGTAGATTGAACTGGCAAACAAAAGAAATCAAGAATTATATTTATCAGCTAAGAACAAAACTAACTGAAGCACAAACTGTGAAACAACTAAAGCAAGGTTCCAAGTGGAGGATAAAGCAACAAAAACAAAACTAACAAATATGTTGAAAGGAAAGGAAAGAAAGAAAGAATAGATATGCAACGTTAAATAGAGGTAGATGAAGAAGATTTATGTGCATTAAAGATTAACTGAAAGGGGGAAAAACAGTAGGAAAGGCAAACAAAGGAATAGATGTAGAAAAAATATGTTTTAAAAAATTAAAATTATAAAAAAGAGAAAAGAAGAAAAAAGGAAGAAGAAAGAAAAAAAGGTGAACTCCACAGAACTGCAAAAGCTCAACGTAGAGGCAGAGGTTTACAACAACAATAAAAAGTGAATATACACATATACACATATACAGCCATTAGGGAAATCAAAACAGTCCAACAAAAATAAAGTACAATAGACTGACCCAGCAAACAAAGGAAACCAAAAATTATATCTAGCAGTTAAGAAAAAAACTAACTAGAGCACAAACTAGAAAACAAAACTAAAACAAGGTGCCAATTGGGGAATAAAGCAACGAAAATAAAACTAACAAATATGCTGAGAGGAAAGAAAGAAAGAAAGAAAGAATAGGTACGCAAAGTTAAATAAAGGAAGATAAAGAAGATTTATATACATTAAAGGTTACTGCAAGGGGAAAGAACAGTAGGAAAGGCAAACAAAGGAATAAATGTAGAAAAAATAATAATAGGTTTAAAATTAAAATTAAAGAAAGAGTAAAGAAGAGGAAAAAAAAAAAGGAAAACTCCACAGAACTGCAAAAACCCAACCCAGAGGCAGAGGTTTATAACAATAATAAAAAGTTTAACTGGATATACACATATACATATACACCCATAGCAAAATCAAAAAACAGTCCAACAAAAATTAAGTATAATACATTGACCCAGAGAACAAAGGAAACCAAAATTATATATACCAGTTAAGAACAAAGCTAACTAACTAAAGCAGAAACTGGAAGATAAAACTAAATCAAGGTGCCAATTGGGGAATAAAGCAATGAAAATAAAACTAACAAATATGTTAAGAGGAAAGGAAAGAAAGAAAGATATGCAAAGTTAAATAGAGTTAGATAAAGAAGATTTATATACATTAAAGACTAACTGCAAGGGGAAAAGAACAGTAGGAAAAGCAAACAAAGGAATAAATGTAGAAAAATAATAATAGGTTTAAAAAATTTAAACTAAGATTAAAAAAAGAGAAAAGAAAAAATAAAAAAAGGAAAACTCCACAGAACTGCAAAAGCCCAATGTAGAGACTGAGGTTTATAACAATAAAAAATATGACAGAAAAAAAGAAAGAAAGAAAGAAAAAGGCTCAAAAGCTTAATTAGATTTCGTAGTGCCAATAAAACCAACAACTACAACAGCTGGGGGGAAAAAAGGAAAAAAGAAAAAAAATACCCAAAAGAATCTACAGAGCAAGTCAAAACATAAGAAAAATAAATGTTTTTCTTGAGTTTTCTTTCTGTTGTCAAGAGTCCTTTCCCTCACTGGGTATCACAGTCCACCTCACCTCCCTAGGATGCCCTCCAGTACTGTGCTGATCTTTGGACCTGTTGTGGGGGTAGCTCAGATTCTAATCTGGTCCTACTCCTGTGTGTCCTTGCCTCCAATGTCCACAGCTATCAGAATTTGTGCACTTTCTTTTGTGGGAGCTCTCAATGTCCTTTTATATATTCCATAGACACAGAGTCTGTTTAGTTGATCGTGTGGATTTAATCTGCAGTTTGTACAGCTGGTGGGAAGGTTTTGAGTCATCTTCCTTAGCCACACACTGCCCCTGGGTTTCGACTGTGGTGTTTGTTTTTTTTTTCTTTTTTTATTATTATTATTTTTTTTTTAATTTTAAAATCTTTAATTCTTACATGCATTCCCAAACATGACCCCCCCCCCACCTCCCTCCCCACAACAACTCTCTGGGTCATCCCCATGCACCAGCCCCAAGCATGCTGCACCCTATGTCAGACTTGGACTGGCGATTCAATTCTTACATGATAGTTTACATGTTAGCATTCCCATTCTCCCAAATCATCCCACCCTCTCCCTCTGGGTCCAAAAGTCCGTTATACATCTGTCTTGCATACAGGGTCGTCATTGCCATCTTCCTAAATTCCATATATATGTGTTAGTATACTGTATTGGTGTTTTTCTTTCTGGCTTACTTCACTCTGTATAATTGGCTCCAGTTTCATCCATCTCATCAGAACGGCTGAGTAATACTCCATTGTGTATATGTACCACAGCTTTCTTATCCATTCATCTGCTGATGGACATCTGGGTTGTTTCCATGTCCTGGCTATTATAAACAGTGCTGCGATGAACATTGGGGTACATGTCTCTTTCAATTCTGGTTTCCTCGGTGTGTATGCCCAGCAGTGGGATCAACTGTGGTTTTATTTCCACCTCTGCATGTGGGTCGTCCACTGGGGATTGCTCCTGAGGGTGCCCTGGAGGGCTTGGGTTTGCCCCTGTGAGGGCCAGGTGTGGAGGTGGTGCACCTGCCTGGGTTGCAGGGGTTCTGGTAGCACCAGGGGAGTCAGCGGTACTCAGGGGACCTGGCAGCTAGGGAAGCAGGAAAGACAATGCTCTAGAAGGGTATGGCAACCAGTATTGGCCAATATGCTCCAGTATTCTTGCCTGGAGAAACCCCTAACAGAAGCCCGGCCGGCCACAGTCCACACGGTCGCAAAGAGTTGGACACGACTGAAGTGACCTTGTGCACATAGACACAAGATTTCTTTTTGCCTAGGGCAGCTCTGCCCCCGTGAGAGTTGAGCATGAAAGTGGCATGGCTGCTTGCCTTGTGGGTACCCTGGTGGCACAAAGTGTGCAGGCACATGGACTGCCTCTGCCCCAGGAGTTACAGCCCTATCTTAGTCTTTTTTCGAGCCTCTTGTAGCTGGCGATCAAAAGGCTTCTTCGGCCAGTCTTTCTCTGCAGCTCCGCCTGTTCAGGCACTTAGAGGGCTCCCTTGCCTGGGGTCCTTCTCTGTTGTTTGGCGTGTTGGGTACATAGAGGGGCCCCACTGGCTGGGGTCCTACTCTGTAGTTCAGTGCATCAGGCACGTTTGATGAGCCAGCCTCACTATTGTTCAGATGCCAGATGCCAGATGCTATGGTGATGGCTCCGCCCTCCATGCGTGACTCAGTAGTATCGCCTTGCTTCCATGGCTGCCCAGCTTTCCTCCACAGGCATTTCCCACCGCTATCTCCTCCCTCACATCCCCTTGATCCATCTCTCCACAGTCAACATCAGCCCTCACCTTGGGATGGCTCCACAGTCCCTAAATTCCAGCTCCCAGCCGCTGTGCCTTCCAGGGGACCAGCCTCCCTGTTCATGGTATGCATGCCTGCAACAAGGACTGTCTGATTCTCATTCCATTTAGGCTGCCACAGCTGTTTCACTCTCAGCTTTAAACGTTTCTCCTCTGACTCAGACAGTTGCCCTGATGTGGGGATCGGACCCCTGCTTCAGTTCCCCCACCCACTGAGGGTAGGTCCAGTCCTACTAACATTCTTAGTTTTCCCCCTAGTTCCTTTGTCCTACCAAGTTTTGCATGGTTCTGTATATTCTTTTCTGCTGGTCAGGTACTCCTGTCCGCTCTCAGCTGGTGTTCTGCATGTACTTCTGTGTCTGAAGGTGTATTCTTGATGTATCCATGGAGAGAGATGTACTCCATGTCCACCTACTCCTCTGCCATCTTGTTCTCAAGACTCATCATATTTCATATTGTCCTTTTTCACTTGCTTATTAAGCTGTCATGGCCCAAACACATATATATCCTTCCTCTACTGCTTTAGGGGGCTTCCCAGGTGGTACTGGTGGTAAAGATCTCACTTGCCAATGCAGGAGAGGTAAGGGGCTCGAGTTCAATTCCCGGATCAGGAAGATCCCCAGGAGGAGGGCATGCAACCCACTCCAGTATTCTTGCCTGGAGAATCCCATGGACAGAGGAGCCTGGTGGGCTACAGTTCATGGGGTCACAAAGAATCGAATGCAACTCAGTGACTTAGCACAGACACATGTGGCTGCTTAGGAGGGACAGTAGCCTTGGTGATTCTGTCCCTGCCTGGTAGTTCTTTCTTATCTTATGACTCTACCTCCTGCCTCCTTTCCTCATTATTTCACCCCCCTTTTTCTCTGCCCCTTTTTGCCTGATCACCATTTAACACCTGTTCAAAAAGGCACTAGACTTGACCTCCGAAGAGCTAGATTGTGAATCCTAACTCATCTCCCTCTTAGTTCTGTGACTTGCAGGTGGTCACTTAAATTTCTCTGAACCTTAGTTTCATCATCTGCAAAATGGGGATAAAAATGCCAACATGTGTTGAAGTCCAGATATGATCATGGATGTGAAGGAGCTTGGTGAACTATACAGTACCCACCGATAAGAGGCAAAGCCTGTTGTTCATTGTTCAGTTGCTAAGCCGTGTCCGACTCTTTGTGACCCCATGGACTGTAGCATGCTAGGCTTCCCCATCCTTCAATATCTCCCAGAGTTTGCTCAAACTCATGTCTGTTGAGTCAATGGTGCCTTCCAACCATCACATCCTCTGTCATCCCCTTCTCTGCCTGCCCTCAATCTTTCCCAATATCAGGGTCTTTTCCAGTGAGTTAGCTCTTTGCATCAGGTGGCCAAGTATTGGAGCTTCAGCTTCAGCATCAGCCTGTTTTTTTTTCCTCAGTGGTGGGAAGGTTGAACTGGGTCTTCCTTGCTGCGCACAGGCTTTCTCTAGTTGCAGCGAATGAAGGTTACTCTTTGTCGTGGTGCATGAGCTTCTCATTGTGGTGTCTTCTCTTGTTGCACAGCACAGGCACTAGGCACGAGTGCTTCAGTAGTTGCAGCACACAGACTCAGTAGTTGCGGCTCGAAGGCTCTAGAGCGTGGACTCAGAAGTTTGCCGCGTGGACTTCATTGCTCCATGGCATGTGAAATCTTCCCTGACCAGGGAGCAAACCCTGCCTTGGCAGGCAGATTCCTATCCATTGCACCAGCAGGGAAATCCAATGCCTAGCTTTTCTTCTGAATTACTCTGTTCTTTGTGCAGTGAACAGATGAGATGTCGGGTAGAGATGAAAAATGGGGTATATGACAGTGACTGAGAAATACCCATACCAAGACTCCCAAATTTCATACCACTTTGTGAACATGGAAGAGGCTAGACAAAGTGCTCTGAACTGAACTTGCCATAGAGAAACATTCAAGGTTGAAATCTTGTCTCTCTCTGCCTTACTCAGTGTGATTCTCCACATGGCATCCTCCCAGACCTGCCCTGATTAATGAGAATAACAAGGACAGCTGCCTGGGATTGAATATTTATATGTGCCACACAGGCACATGAGAGGCACTTATATTTCCCGTGTGATTTAATCTTTAACACAACACTGTGAGGGACACAAAACAATTCCCATTTTATAGGAGAGGAAACAGGCTTAGTGAGGCTAGGTAATTTGCCAGAGTCACGCAGCTTCTGAAAAGAAGAGTCAGAACTTTACCTTGAAAACTAACTCTATTACATTACAGACTGAGTTCTTTAACTAGTACACCTATTGTCCTTCCAAATCCATTCTCTTAATGACCCATACCAGTGAGGTTTTAAAATGAAAATAACTCTAATCAAGTTGATTCATTTTAAACTATGAAACCTAATAGGGAGGGTAGACTTTACATTGTGCTAAGAATATCTGATGCCCCTAAATAGATCTACCTGGTGAATTTTCAGACATTTAACAAACTTTTAAAAAATGTGGCAATTTTGTCCCCAAAGCATATATTGAATACCAGGCATTGGGGATACAAGATGATAAAGATAGTCACCTTATTTACATCACTTGCAAACAGGGAAACAGATGAAAGGGGGGATTTTGAAAGAATATGGAAAAGGCTACTTCCTGGCTATGTTGGGACTATAACTGAGGGGCACCTGAGCTTGCCTAGGAGCTGAAGATGACTGCCTGCAAGAGTTAAGGCCTGACCAGAGCTGAACAGAAGAAAGGTGTGCCGGGCAGAGGGAACATGAACCATAAATGGTGTCTACAGTGGATGACAAACACTTTGGTGTCACCCAGTAGAAATTGATGAAAGGAGGTGGGAGACAAGAGGCAGGCAAGATCTGGTTATGGAAGGCTTTGTTGGCTGGCAAGCCTGGGCGTTATCTGAGAAACCGCTTGGCAAATACGAGTTACCTTCAAGTGGATATGGTGAGGCCAGATTTGTATTTTGAAATGGCTGCTCTGGTGGCTGAACAGATTTGGTCAGGTAAGATCAGAAAAGAAGGCTATTTGTAAGGGCCTGACAGGTGGAAGATGAGAGCTTGGACTAGGGCATGTAGGGAAAGGATATTAATTCCTTAATATATTTAGGAAGGGGAACAGACAGGACTGAGATTTGTGGCAGGTGTGGGACAAGGAAGGAGTTGAATCCCAGGTTTCTGATTTGAAAACAGGGGAGTTGGTAGAGACAGAAGAAATGAAAATAGAAGGGAAAGAAAGAATCGTTCCATTTTGCATATATATATGCATTTTGCATATAGTTGAGGATTTAGTTTCCCACAGGTCATCTGTCATGCCTTTTAAAAATGAAAGTTGTAAAATCTACCTCAATCGAAATCACTAGGAAATCCTGAGAACAGAGACTCAACTGAGTTGAGGCCCTTTTTCTCTGTATCTCTGTGGTGAGCAGTTTGACCTCCAGTCAGGGAATGCTCTGGCTGCCAGCGGTTAGGACTGTGTGCTCCCATTCCAGGGTTCCCAGGTTTGGTCCATGGTCAGGGAAGTAAGATCTCACAGGCCAGCAGTGTGGCAAAAAATAATAATAATAATTTTTGGTTTTGTTTCCATTACTCTAGGAGACATATCAAAAGAGATATTGCTGTGATTTATGTCAGTGTTGTGCCTATCTTTTCCTCTAAGAGTTTTATAATATCCGGTCTTACATTTAGCTCTTTAATCCATTTTGAGTTTATTTTTGTGTATGGTGTTAAAAAATGTTCTATGTTCTTTTTTTTTTTATCTGCAGCTGTCTCATTTCCCCAGTACCATTTATTGAAGAGATTGTCTTTTCTCCATTGCTTAGTCTTGCCTCCTTTGTCATTGATTAATTAACCACAGATGCATGGGTGTGGCGTCCCAGGTGGCGCTAGTGGTAAAGAACCCACCTGACAATGCAGGAAACTTAAAGAGACTCAGGTTTGATCCCTGGGTTGGGAAGATTCCCTGGAGGAGGGCATGGCAACCCACTCCAGTATTCTTGCCTGGAGAATCTCATAGGCAGAGAAGCCTGGTGGGCTACCATCCATGGGATTGCAAAAGAGTCAGACACGACTGAAGCAACTTAACAGGTGCATGGGTGAGAATAACCAAATAAATGCAATACAACTACACCTCTAGGAGGGTGGCTAAAATAAAAATGTCAATACTGAGTGTTGGTTGGTAAGAATGTAGAGTAACCAGAATTTTCATACACTGCAGGGTGAAAGCATAAATTGGGACAACTTAGGAAACCGTTAGCCAAAAGCATGCAAAGTCAAACATCTGCATTCTCTATGAATCTGCAACTTTACTTCTGGGTTTTATACAAAATGTGTATATATGAGCCCTAAAAGCCATGTACAAAAAATTTCATAGCAGTATTGTTTGTAACAGCCCCAAATTGGAGACAACTTAAATGTCCATCAACAGTGGAATGAATAAATAAACTTATACTGTGCTGTATGTCAATTATATCTCAACAAAACTGGGAAAAATAAGCAATAACCCTTCCTTTCCTGAAGAGGAGCAACTACCTTGCCAAGTATTGAGTTAAAAAAAATCTGAGATCTCTAAATGATCTCAGTTTCTTGTCTAGTACTCTTGTGATCCCATCAAGGACTAATTATAAAGTTAAACTTCTGTAAGGCCTTAATTGTGGGCTTCCCTGGTGAGTCAGACAGTAAAGAATCCCCCTGGCAATGCAGGAGATGTAGGTTTGATCTTTCTGGTTGGGAAGATCCCTTGGAGAAGGAAATGGCAACCCACTCCAGTACTCTTGCTTGGAAACTCCCATGGACAGAGGACCCTGGTAGGCTGCAGTCCATGGGGTCGCTAAGAGACAGACACGACTTCACTTTCACTTTCACTTTTCACTTTCATGCATTGGAGAAGGAAATGGCAACCCACTCCAGTGTTCTTGCCTGGAGAATCCCAGGGACAGGGGAGCCTGGTGGGCTGCCGCCTATGGGGTCGCACAGAGTCGGACACGACTGAAGCGACTTAGCAGCAGCAGCAGGGGGAAAAAAAGAAAGGAATTAGTTAACACACATGATAGAGACAGAGTAAAGGGACAAAGTAGGTGATTAAATAGTGAATCCCACTAGGAGACTGTGAGTAGAAAAAAAGATGGGAGACCCCTGTAAGCTAATGATTACTCAAGAAAACAGGTTTGCTTAAGTTAACAAAACCAGGCAACGGAAGCAGGAGACATGCTCCCAAACAATAAAACAATGATGGCATGAGCCCCACGTCCTGCCCAGTGAGCTCAGTAAGCTAATGGTCCCTAGGACACACTCTCTGCACACATTAAAAAAATTATAATTTGTGGACCTAGCTTAATGATGTAGGGACAAGAAAACTTTCCTGCCCAACCTGCTCAAGAAAGACAGAGAAGTTCTTCTCTCCTTCCTCACTTTTCCTTTGATTATAAAACTGTAGCCCAGAACTGTGGTTCCTAGGGTGCAGCAACCCCCTTGCCTGCCTGCTTGTAAACCTCACAAGTGTCCTATTCTAATTAATCACTTCTCTCTCACTTTGCCTTTGGCTGAATTCTTTTTTGCTCTGAGATATAAAGGACTCTGGTGCTGGAGATCTTTGGAAACCCCTGAACGAGACCCAAATGGTTTCACATATAAACATACACAGGACATAGCAGAGAAGAATATAAAAGAGAGCTTGTAATTGTCATTTGTACATGAGCAGAGTAAATGAGTAGCAGGCTGTAGTAGTAGAATGAGTAGTAAGGCTGAGGGCTTCCCTCGTGGCTCAACTGGTAAAGAATCTGCCTGCAATGCAGGAGACCTGGATCCGATCCCTGGGTTGGGAAGATCTGGAGAAGAGAAAAGCTACCCACACCAGTATTCTGGCCTGGAGAATTCCATGCACTGTATAGCAGATGGGGTTGCAAAGAGTTGGACACGACCGAACAACTTTCACAGTAAGGCTGAAGCAGAGCTTGGTGATCTCCCTCTTCCATTACCATGTTCCCTTTGCCTTCAGGCAGCAAACCTTCTGGGCGGAGTTTTACCCAGAGGGGTGACTTGAACTTTTATTTCTGAGGGATCTGAGCTCCAAGTGGTCTTGTTTTCAAGGAGCTGGCAGTAATCTTCTGATAACTTCGATGCTGAATTCTAGGAGTCCCCAGGGATCCATTTGTAGTCTTAGTCTGAAACAATGACAGGTGAGATGAGAACTACCTGTCCCCAGAGGGTATCTTCTGGTATAACGGAGACCCTGCTTCTTTCCAAAAGATGGTGGCATATTGATTTAACTGTCCAGGAGGATCATGAGGGTTTCAAAATGACCCCCTGCTCAGTTTCTTAGGGTAGCACCTTATCTCAATCAGTACCCTAAATTTTACATGGTACTGAGTTCAGTTCAGTTCCACTAAGTCATGTCTAACTCTTTGTGACCCCATGGAGTGCAGCATACCAGGCTTCCCTGTCCTTCACTATCTCACAAAGATTGATCAAACTCATGTTCATTGAGTCAGTGATGCTCTCTAACCATCTCATTCTCTGCCACCTTCTTCTCCTTTTGCCTTCAATCTTTCCCAGCATCAGGACACTTTCCAGTGAGTTGGCTCTTTGTATCAGGTGGCCAAAGTACTAACTAAACTACATTTAACTTAGCAACTTATTGGGTCAATCTTAAATTTGGTTTTACAATGATCGAAAAGCTATCTGGGGTTAAAGAACAGAATACTAGATATTTCCTAGGATCCTGCTGTGCCCTGAAATGAAATCTGAGGCATTTGAGGTTATACTCTTTCTTTAAGCTATCTGGTATCATTAAAAGCAGCCATTCCACTTCTCAGGCTATATAAATTCACACCATTGATTTTCTATGTTGGGGTAATTCCCTGGGGGTCCAGCAGTTAGGGCTTTGAGTTTCCACTGCACGGAGCATGGGTTTGATCTCTGGTCAGGGAACTGAGATCCCGCATGCCACTTGGCCAAGAAATAAAAATAAAAACCTGTTGTCTTCTATTCTGTTCTTTGATAGGTGCATTGAATGCTCGCAAATCCCTCTTCTCAATAGAAAAGAAGTAACTCAAATAGCTATTTAACCCGTCCGAGCTCTTGGCTTTCAGATTCTCATTTGTGAATATCGTGGAATTGTTCCCATCTTTGGCTCTACCTGAGCAAGATAATCAAAATTAGATCCCCCATTTTCTGGAGGATTTGTTGCCTGCAATCTACCGTCAGTATCAATTTCTGTAAGAGTTGTAGTTCTTAGCTGAAAGCCTAAGTAGAAAAGGCAATTATTGGAAGGATGTGGAGGGTTCCTTGGTTATGTTCCTATGCCCTGGCAGGCAGGAGGCAGGGAAGAAGTCACTTTTTCGATTTCTGTAGCAGTATGTGGGGGTGCCATTTTCACCTGGATGTAGATAATGGGTGTTTCCTAAACCCAGGGTGGGGATTTCTATGCTGTACAGCCAAAACAAAACAAAACATTCCACAATGCCCACTACATTTTCTACTTCTCTCTTTTAGATTTCAGAATTTTTCAGTTCACATTTCTGGAATGTTTCTATGAGATTCTATATTGCCTGCAGATATTTTTTCCTACTCTTTTCCAGTATTTATGCCTATTTTCTTCAATTTAAGTCTGAATTTGGCAATAAGGAGTTCAGGATCTGGGCCATAGTCAGCTCCCAGTCTTGTTTTTGCTGACTGTATAGAGCTTCTCCATCTTTGGCTGCAAACAATATAATCAATCTGATTTTGGTATTGACCATCTGGTGACGTCCATGTGTAGAGTCTTCTCTTGTGTTGTTGGAAAAGGGTGTTTGCTATGACCAGTCGTTCTCTTGGCAAAACTCTATTAGCCTTTGCCCTGCTTCATTCTTTACTCCAAGGCCAAATTTGCCAGGTATCTCTTGACTTCCTACTTTTGCATTCCAGTCCCCTATAATGAAAAGGACCCGTGAACTTCCAAATATTCAAGCTGGATTTAAAAAAGGCAGATGAACCAGAGATCAAATTGCCAACATCTGCTGGATCATAGAAAAAGTAAGAGTTCCAGAAAAACATTTACTTCTGCTTTCTTGACTACACCAAAGCCTTTGACTGTGTGGATCACAGCAAACTGTGGAAAATTCTTCAAGAGATGGGAATACCAGACCAACTGACCTGCCTCTTCAGAAATCTATATGTAGATAAAGAAGCAAGTTAGAACTGGACATGGAACAACAGACTGGTTTCAAATTGGGAAAGGAGTATGTCAAGGCTATATATTGTCACCCTGCTTATTTAACTTACATGCAGAGTACATCATGAGAAATGCTGGGCTGGAAGAAGCACAAGCTGGAATCAAGACTGCTGGGAGAAATATCAATAACCTCAGATATGCAGATGACACTACCCTTATGGCAGAAAGCGAAGAGGAACTAAAGAACCACTTGATGAAAGTGAAAGAGGAGAGTGAAAAAGTTGTCCAAAGCTCAACATTCAGAAAATGAAGATCATGGCATCCAGTCCCATCACTTCATGGCAAATAGATGGGGAAACAATGGAAACAGTAAGAGACTTTATTTCTGGGGGCTCCAAAATCACTGCAGATGGTGGTGACTGTGGCCTTGAAATTAAAAGACACTTGCTCCTTGGAAGAAAAGCTACAACCAACTTAGACAGCATATTAAAAAGCAGAGACATTACTTTGACAACAAAGGTCCATCTAGTCAAAGATATGCTTTTTCCAGTAGTCATGTATGGATGTGAGTTGGACCATAAAGAAAGCTGAGCACTGAAGAATTGATGCTTTTGAATTGTGGTGTTGGAGAAGACTCTTGAGAATTCCTTGGACTGCAAGTAGATCAAACCAGTCAATCTTAAAAGAAATCAGTCCTGGGTGTTCATTGGAAGGATTGATGCTGAAGCTGAAGTTGCAATACTTTGGCCGCCTGATGCGAAGAACTGACTCATTGGAAAAGACCCTGATGCTAGGAAAGATTGAAGGTGGGAGGAGAAGGGGACGACAGAGGATGAGATGGTTGGATGGCATCACCAACTCAATGGACATGAGTTTGAGTAAGCTCTAGGAGTTAGTGTTGGACAGGGAAGCCTGGTATGCTGCGGTCCATGGGGTCACAAGAGTCGGACACGACCGAGTGATTGAACTGAACTGATTTATGCCTAACTTAAAAAAAAAAAAATACATTGTCTGAATATTTCCAAGAAATGCTAGAGTGTACTGATAGCAAGTATTCCTGTGTTTTATTTTGATGTACAATTGACATGTAACATTACTTTCAGGTGTAAAACACAATGATTCAGTATTTGTATATGTTGTAATATCATATCTACATTAAATCTAGTTACTATCTCTCACCATACACAGAAAATTTTTTTTCACTTGAGGATTTTTAAGGTGAACTCTCTTAACAATATAATATTACTAACTCCATACATGCTGTACATTACATTCCCATGACATTTTATAATGGGAAGTTTTTATCTCTTGACTCCCTTCACCCATTTTGCTCACTCCCCACCCCTTACCTCTACCAACTACCAATCTGCTCTCTGCAAGCTTGGGTTTTGTTTTTACATATAAGTGAGATCATTTATTTGTCTTTGCCTTATGTCATTTAGCATAACGTGCTAGATCTATCCATAATGTTGCAAATGGCAAGATTTTCTTTTTTTAAAAGCTGAATAATATTCCATTGTATTTATATACCAGTTTCTTTATCCATTCCTTTAGTGGACACAGGTTTTCCTATCTTGGCTATTATAAATGCCTCAAAGAACATGGGGGTGCATGTATCTTTTTGAGTTAGTTTTTTGGATAAATACTCAGGAGTGGAAATGCCAGGTCATACACTAGTTGTATTTTTAGTTTTTTTGAGGAACCTCCACATCTTCCTTAGTGACTATTCAATTTTATATTCCCACCAAGAGTGCATGAGGAGTCTCTTTTCTCCACATCCTCAGCCATACTTGTTCATCGGTCCTCATTTCTAATGAGTGTCTCTGATGAATGTTTTTTGTGATAACTTTAGCTTGAGGTTGTTTTAAAATAATAAATGAGGGACTCACCCAGTGGTCCAGTGGTTAAGGCCCTGTGCTCCCAAAGCAGGGGGCATGGGTTCGATCCCTGGTAAGGGAACCAAGATCCTGCTTGCTATGCAATGCAGCTGAAAAATAAAATAAAAAATGTAATAGTCTATTCCTAATTAGTTTAAAATCAGGCGTGGACATGATGCTTTGCCAAATTACTTTTAAACCTCTTTTGAAATGCTCCTACATCTTTCCTTCAGTAAATGTGTATAAATGATCTTACCTTAAGCCATCTTTGCTTTCTTAAACAATTACAGTGGAGTATTCTCTGATGACAGTCTGGATTTGATTTGATTTTATTCAGGATTGTTGTCTCTATATACCTGTGATATAGGCTATAGGATTTTTTTAAGGTGGGGGTCTATGTTATCTCAGAATTTGCTATCAGGATTAAACTAGCTTTTAAACAGAGGCTTGTAAATTTGCTGTTTTTTATTGTATGTTAGAACAGTTGACTGTGTGAATCATGCTCCTTGAAGATTTTTTAAAAATACTTAACTGTAAGATAATGGAATGTTATGTTTTTTGGGAGAAATATCTTGACAACTACTTCATTTTCCTTTCATGGTTATTCAGATTTTGTCTTGGTTTAATTTTCACAATTTATATATTCCTTACAAAATCATGCAATCACAACTTTAAAATTTGGTATAAATAACTGCATATGGCACTAGTGGTAAAGAACCTGCTTGCCAATGCAGAAGACTTAAGCTTCGGGTTTGATCCCTAGGTTAGGAAGATCCCCTGGAGAAGGAAATGGCTGAAGTGACTTAGCACTCACACATTGAACATCTACCATGTTTAAATCAGCCTGCTAAGCACTGGAAGTGATAACATCCCCACAAAATACAAAATGCCCTCCTTGTTGCTTTATATCCTAGTTTTTAGCTGATACACATAAAGCAAAAATTGCCACTAGGAAAAGCACAAAAATATAGTTACACATAAGGATAATCACATAAGTTGTGATTTCATCAGTTTTAAGGAGCTCTTGGCTTTTTATGACTTTTGTATTGTCACTCCACCAGTCAATGGAACTTCATGGACTCCACTCTTTAGGTATGCAGGTTTTCATTCAGTATTTAAGGATGAAATAGTACTTATCAGATAGATCATACTCTTGCCCATAACAGAGAAACTGTTAGTATGATGTTGTAGGAAACTTTGCTGCATTGAACAAAATAACATAGATGATGTCTTACACTGTGAGATAACAATTATAAAAACACATTTTAATCACAACTTTGATGCAGCCACTTTCTTAAACTTGGCTTTGTGACATGCCATGCTGCTGGCATGGTAACTGGTTGCATGAGAAAGCTACTCTAATTCCTTTAATTATGTATCTTCTGCCTGGCCACTCATCTTTATTCAGTAGGTTTAGATCAAAAAACACTGACTGTTGCTAAACATTTAAGAAAAGAATCTAAAAAGGAAAGAAAAGCATCTCCCACCACTGAGGCTATTCAAAAGAACATTTATTATAAGTTCTGAAGTCAGTTCCAGAAACATTTTTGAGCAACAATAGCCCTACTAAGTGAAGGATGATGTTCATTTGGATAGAAATGTCATAAACTTTAAAAAGCATTTATTTTATAAGCACATCTCATGCATTAACTCCCTACCCTAATTCCACCATTTCAATATTCCGTATATTATTTCAATACTCTTAACATGACTTCTTTCTCTGAAAGTAGCATTCATAGGATGTTTCTGGAATCTAAGCACCATGTTTGTTCTAATTTGAACTATAACCTGGGTCTAGAATCTCACTGTAAATTAGCCTGTAACCTTGGACTAACCTAACTAATCCTCATTAAAACAAAAATCAAAAAGGAATATATTGGCTGATTCAAATAGTGGCTATTGGAAAAGAAAGAAACATGCATTTTCAAAAACAGCTGATGAAATTATGAAAAAAAAAAAGGTCTTTAATGGTCTGAAGAAAATGTATTTTACAATTCAAAATTATACTTGAGATGGATGCACAGACTCTTGAAGTTTTCAAGGGCAGAAATGATACAGTATACACTAATTCAAAAGAAAAATACATTTGTAAATTTGCATCAAGATTTCATATGCCTAGTTAAAATTCTGATGTATTAAAAAAACAATCATAACACTGGACCTGGGCCAGTTGGTATGCATAGGTAGATTTAATCATAAGCTTTACTTCATATAAAGGGTTCAAATGGAAAAATTTTAGACAATTCTGGTTGAGTTAAAAAGTCATGAAATTTGAATTTTTCTTATCACAAGCTATCATCTTATGCATACTTCTGTAAATAATAAAACAACAGATGCTGTCACAAATAAAGGTCTTAGCATATATATATCTAGATAAATGTAACTTTTTTATTAAAAATGTAAGCATCTAGAAAGAGGGGAAAACTCCAAATACTGATACAGTTGTGTCCTAGATTAAGACCAGTTCTACCTCAAAGAAATTTAAAAATTTTCCAAATTAAAAAAAATGTGTGTGTGCAGGGGGAGGAAATGTGGAGAAAGGAAATGGCGTATTCTACAAGGCATTTTGAAACAGTCTTGTTTTCAGCTAAAGAAACATGTTGCAAGTAAAAAAAATTATGTATGTATCTAATTCAGGATAAATTAATAAATGAGCATAAATGAAAATTGAATTTTGGATTGACCTGGCATTGCATATTACTGGTAGGGAAATAGCATATAAATTTCCCTTTGTATCACAAAGTTAATGATGACCATACCTAAAATGGAATTTTCTTTATATAGCAGGCAATAGAAAACAAGGATTCTAAATTAATCTAGTTAACTTATTTAGTACTGATGTGTAATATTTAATGCCTAATCAAAAGCAACAAAAATGGAAATTTATAGACTGCAACTTAGAAAATGCAGCAAGTTTTTTTCTCATTTACAATTCTTCTGATCATCCGCAACGTTGCAATTTTAGATTTAAGCAACATCAACACACACAACCTTGTCTGTTCACTAAAAAATGTGGCCAATGTCACCCTATCAATGTGCGGTCTCCTAAATTCCTAGATGTGAAATTAAGACTCAGTCACTTGCTCAAGATCACATGGCTTATTAGCACAAGGCGTTAGACTTTTTAACTTAGTTTGGTGCTATGATCTACCAGAATCATTTAGACCAATAATTTGTTTAAATCAACAAACCACTGGGTATAATACTTAAAGAGTTTAATCTAATAGGAATACAAAATCTTAGCACAAATGACTAGCCTGGAATTAAACCAGATTAAAAATTGCAAATAAAACACCATATATAAAATTGATGGTATCTATTGATTTCCAGATCTTATATTTTACCAAAATTCGCTAAAACTAAATAGAGGCTCAACTTAGCACTGCTAAGTCTAAATATATCCCAGCTTTGTTAATTTGTACGAATTTTCCTCTACATAGGTAGGAATTATGAGGGTTAAACACTCTTCAATCTTTAACAGCAATTTTACAGTATTTCTCAGAATATCTGTACTATTTTGAAATAAATTCAGCAAAATGATTCAGAGCTAAGATGACAGCTCCATGCATAGCAAGATATCTCTAAATGTATTTCTATTTTAACATGAGCTAAATTTACTGCTTAAACTGTATCTCTCAATATTAACAGGTCTTCAAGAGGAGACTGTTATCTGCCAATAATAACTGTAAGAAAGATAAGCAATCTAAAAAGCATAAATAATCTAGACAATACAAAATGAAATACTAACTGAATAAAACAGAAGGATTTTGTGGTGCTATTCTCTGTGCAGAAAAAAATATCGGGGAGATTTGCACATAATTTGAAGAGTAAACTAATTACCAAGGTCAGAAAACCATTAAGGTTTCAATACTATAAAAAAATCATGTTAAATTTAACCAAATAAAAATTCCTACTACTCAGTCATGTGACAGATGTACTGAAGCAGTTTCATACATCCTCAGAAAAACAGAAAATTAAGGCTAAAAAGATCAAACACCAAGTGTTCATTAAACCTTTGTCAATAATCTTTATTAACATGCAAGTATCATTTGCCACAAGATACAGTTTTCCTAATCTTTCAGTTTTTTCAATATTTTAAACTTGAGGTTACTTCTGGATCTAACATACAAAATAACCTACTAAAGTGGGTCAAAGTTAAACTTTATTCTAGCTATTACCTTGACCTTTAAGATCATCACTTAGGTTTATAATTGGCATTATTCGTCACCAAGCAGCAGAATATAATTCTTGTACTTGATAATCTTCTATACTAAAATATGTACCAGTATGTCTTCAAAAGTTACTAAAATATATGCAATTAACATTTATATTTAATTGCTTTCAATAAGCTGGAAAGTACGTTAGGTCTTCTAAGTGGAAAAATTACTTTTCTAGATCTTGGTTGTTTATGGTCTTTGCAGGTTCTAGAAAAACTGGTCCATATTAAACCAGTCTCAAAGAAGCTGAGATTTTAATTTATAGACCCTGTAGTAACAGCTTTGTTTTGCTACTAAGATAAAGAGTATAGTAAATCCAACTCTAGTGCTTCTTTCCCCATGACTAAGCAGAGACACTCTTATAGTTCTTAAAAAAAATTTTTGTTGTCTTAGTATAGAAGCTGAAAGGCCTCTTTTTAAAGTTTGACTTCAGCAGGAGACCCAGACTATGACATCCTGTCTACTGGGAAATGCGTTAACAGAAGATGATAAACTGTATCAAAGTGCATTATAAGATCTGCACTGCATCTCTTCAGGTTTTAGTATTTTAAAGCATTTCAGCTGAGTGGAGGAAGACTAAAATAGTTCAGAGAAGTCTTGTTCTTATTTAAATAATGAGAAGTGTACCTACAAGGGACTCTGTAAGAACGAATATTGCAAAGGAAACTTTATAGTCAATGGAAGTACAGTACTTTGGATTGGCCGAAATGCACAATGTACATGAAACCAAATGCACGTGTAATTTACTTGTTGACCATGTGGCTAACGTCCCTGCTCCAAAAGCTGTACCTAGTATTCTTTCAAAACTGATTTTAAATAAAGTTCTTAAATTGTAGCAATAAACAAAAAGACAAGATACACTTAAAACAATACTGCAGTTTATCAAAAGACACATAAGAAATTTCAACTCTCATGTCTTTGATAGTTATAAAAATCAATATTTTGGCTAAGTTATAAACATGTTTATAATGCAATTATATGCAATTGCATAACTCTAGTAATGCTAATGACAGCTATAAGATCAGAACAGGTTTTTTTTTAAAAAAACACTAAAAACATAAAAATATGAAGCCCCGTTATTTACCTGTAGAACGTGTTCAATTTATGCCTAAATTTCAGCATTTACTGTATCATCACTTCTCTAATTAAAAAAAATCACATCCAAAGGATAAGGCAAAACCACCTACGAATTGGTATATTTCTTTATTTCTCAATTTGTGAAAATGTCCTTAATTTGTTGATATAGCAAACAAACTTCAACTCCGATCACTATGCAAAAGAACAGAAGATAATCTGCTTTGCAATGAACTTTAAAGTTCAACTGCACACAGGCAACATGCTATATATGAAAAAATTACTAACTGAACTACAGGTATTAAATACTGAAAAGAGTTAACAGTTTATTATAATTTATTTTATTTAACAATCTAGGAAGTTTGCAGCCATCAGCAGTTCCAGTGCAATTTCAGGTGCAATTGGGAATTCGGGAATCTCCGTGGAGCTGTTAGTGTAGCGAACCTTGTAGGTAAAATACATGCATACTTTCGATAGCACATGTGAAGGGATCTCTCTAAAATTGACTTCATTAGTTTCATTCTCAGCAAACTGACCTGGAAAAAAAAAGGAATTTGTGATATATGAGGTGAACTGTGTTTTCCTCCAAATTCTTATGTTCCTCCAAAATTCCTAACTCCCAATACTTCCAAATGGGACTATATCTGGAGACAAGCATTTAAGGCCCTGGACCAACTTCACTGGTATCCTTATCAGAACTTTTCATGTCATGTTTTGACTTGAGACTTCCACCTTGTTCATCCGCAAAGAGAATTTTGCCTCTTTGAAAATTCATAACTTTATCATCAAAGTGCTAATCCAATAAAACAAACCAAGAAACCTCCAGTCATTTGGAGAATGGAGTAAGAAACAGCAACCCACTCTAGTATTCTTGCCTGGAAAACACTATGGACAGGGCAGCCTGGCAGGCTACAGTCCGTAGGGTTGCAAAGAGTCAGAGATGACTGAGCATGCACATGTACACATACGGAGAAAGAGATAAAGTAAATTAAAATTCCCCAAAATAAAATATGGCAAGAAACTTAAACTCTGCAGACATTGCCAGATAGAATCTAAAACAGTACAACCTCTTCGGAAACCAGTACGACACTATCTTATAAAGTAAAATATATACTTATAGTCCAAAGAATCCACCTGCAATGCGGGAGACCTGGGTTCAACCCCTGGGTTGGGATGATCCCCTGGAGAAGGGAATGGCTACCCACTCCAGTATTCTTGCCTGGAGAATTCCATGGACAGAGGAGCCTGGCAAGCTACAGTCCATGGGGTCGCAAAGAGTCAGACACGACTGAGCAACTTTCACTTATCAGAACAGGAGGTTAGGTTGCAGACACATAGAGGTTAGACAACAACGTGAAGACAGGGAGAAGACAGCTGTCTATAAGGCAAGGAGGGAGGCCCCAGAAGAAACCAACCCTGCCAAATCTTTATTCCCATCCTTTGGAACTGGGGGAAACTAAATTTCTGTTTAAATCGTCCAATCACTGATATTTTGCTATGGCAGACTAATACAGTGCAGAAAAGGATAAACCCAACTTGCATCAAATGAAGTAGCTAGCTCTGATTTCTGAGCAGAAACATAAAAAAAACTTTATTAAGAGGATTTAGTCTAGGTCAAGAGTCCCCAACCTCCAGGAGCTGATTCCTGATGATCTGAGGGGGAACTGATGCAATAATAATAGAAATAAAGAGCATATTAAATGTAATGCACAAATCATACCCAAACCACTCCCCCACCCCAGACCCCAAGTTTGTGGAAAAATTGTCTTTCACAAAACTGGTCCCTGGTGACAAAGAGGTTGGGGACCACTAGTCTAGGGAATTGAGTATTTATGGATAATCAGGAGCTCTGTGCTATGTTGCCATGTAAATATAAACAGTAAGTGAAACACTAATTAAGAAAAATCTTTTCAAGGAAGTAAATCCACTGTTTTCCTCTTTAGTTTTTAAAAACATGATCATGTTAATGAGATCTCATAAGCCATTATATTTCTCTTTAATAACAGCTCATAAACTCTTTTTGGTGATCTCTAAAAATTTCTTTAGCTATACAAACTTAAGATAATTTAGCTTTTACTATTGGGATAAAATATTTTCTTGACCGTCTAGCATTAGCACTGTGCACTGAATAAAAAAAGACAGAAAAATGTACTTTCTGAGAAAAGAGTATTTTAAAGTTTTCTATTAATGTCTATTGGTTAGCGGTAGGCTGGGATGAGGAAAAAGGAGAGGAGTCAACAAATAATTCATAGCAATGAAGTTAGCTTTTGTTTCCCAATAACTACAACTCTCCTGCTTGAACATATGCATGAAATATTACCAACAGGCAGTTGTTAAGCCTTTGACACTAGATCAACATTAGTGCTTTTTTTGAGGTGAAATGCACATAACATAAAAGTCCCCATCTAAGATGTGTAATTCAGTGTACATTCACAGTGCTGAGCAGCCATCCACTCCTATCTGGTTCCAAAACATTTTTGTCGCCCCAGAGAAAACCTTGTACCCTCCCTTTAAGCAGGGCTTCCCAGGTGGCAGTAAATTCTCCAGCCAGTGTGTGAGTCCCAGGTTCAAGCCCTGGGTTGGGAAGATCCCCTGGTGTAGGAATGGCAACCCATTCCAGTATTCTTGCCTGAAAAACCCCATGGACAGAGAAGCCTGCTGGGCTATGATCTATGGGGTACAAAGAGTAGGACACGACTGAGCAAGTGAGCACACATGCATACACCCTTTAAGCAATTATTTCCCACCCCCCCCAACCCCCAGTCTCTGGAAAACACCGATTCACTTTCTGTCTCTATGAAATCATCTATACTGGATATTTCATACAAGTGGAATTATACAACTTTTGATCTTTCATGTCTGGCTTCTTTCACTTAGTATAATGTTTTGAAGGTGCATGTATCAGTATTACATTCCTTTTCACATAAACTAATGTTTACATGAAAGTTGGTTTTGAGTTAAAGGAGATCAGGCCTATAAAAGAAGCCAACATTCTCTAATCTTAAGTTTTAACTAAGATTTTGTTGGCATTCATGAATCTCCCCCTTCAAGTACATCCTAGTTCTGTCTAGTAGAAAAGTCTAAAGCAATTCAACTCAGGAGCAACGAGTGCTGCTAGCACCCAGAGAGGGGTCTCTAAGTACCATTTTTCACTTAAACAAAAAAAAAAACCAAAAAAACCCGAACCAACCAAAAACAAAAAAATCCGGGCTCTTTAGAAAAAGTTGTTTTCAGGATTGAGAAATAACATACAAAATGAACCTGAGAACTTTTGTTATTACAGAAAGCAGTAGATATCCAAGACTAATAAAGCCATGCCGTAAGGATGCAGAAGCCAACTTGATGTGCCCCCTCTGGCGTAAAAATGGAGCAAATGGAGCAATCTGAACATCAGCGAAAATGACTGCACAGGACTGAAAAATATCCAATATATATGTATACATGCAAACAAAACAAACATTCTTTACTATTGGAAGATGCTGGAGAACCAATTCGCTACTCTGAAAAATTACAAGGGAAAAAAAAATCAAGTGTTTATCCTCTGCCGCCCCTCCCACCCCCTGGACAGATTGTATTTCAGGGTAACCAAAGAGTTCTTTATTGGAGAATTCTAAGTAATAAATGCAGAAGCAACGACAGAATTAGAAAATCCCTGTGTTATAATTCTGAATGAAGTAAATTTCAGCAATAACCCCAGTGAATGCTGAAACTATTATATGAAAGACTGACTGGGGAACTGCTCATGGACCAATCAGCTTGATAACTCTGGAACCCACTAACCAGTCTTGGCATTGCTAAAAGACACAATACAACAGGAATACAAGAGTTCTACCTATAAAGTACTCTTGTTAGAGAGATGAACTGGATTTTAATCAAGGCTCCAGAGTTCTAATTGTGAGTTTTCAAGATGAAACATGACTTAAGTCTAATCTGGATGTTGACATTATACAAACAACCTTGTCTTTAGTAAGACAAGGAAAGAAAAAAAAAAGTTTGCAGGAGAACAATCATAGATTTCTGCAAGTGAAATGGCATTATGTCAGGAGTTTGCTTGAAATACTCTTAGAAAAAAGAATAGATGAAACGAGATTGGCAAAATACTGATAACTACCGAAGCTGGTTGATGGGTACAGGAAGGTATGTTATGCTATTTTCTCTACATCTGGGTTATGTTTTAAAATTTCCATAGTAAAAAATATAAAAAAGGGATCGCAAAGGATCCCAAATAGCCAAAACAATTTTGAAAAAAAAAAAAAAGTTAGGGGCCTAACACTTCCTAATTTCAAAACTTACTACAAAGCTGCAGAAATCAAAACAGCGCTATACCAGTATAATGATAGATACATATACCAACAGGAAAGAATTGAGAGTCCAGAAATAAACCTACACGCTTGCAGTCAACTGGTATCAACAAGGACGCCAAGACCATTCAGCGGAGTAAAGTATGGTCTTGTCAACAAATAGCACTGGGATGTCCACAAGCAAAAGAATGAAGCTGATTCACACTATATAAAATATTAACAATATCAAGGACCTAAATGTTAGAGCTTAAACTATAGAACTCATAAGAAAACATAAGGGTAAATCTTCATGACACTGAATTTGGCAATGGATTTTTAGACAGGACTCATAAATCACAAACAACAAGAGAGAAAATAAATTGGACTTCATCAAAATAAAAAAGGTTTAGTACATCAAAAGACACTATCAAAGGACTGTCCTGGTGGTCCAGTGGGTAAGACTCTGCCTTGCCAACTTGGATGAAAAGGAAGTTTGGGGGAGAATGTATACATGCAAATGTATGACTGAGTTCGTTTGCTGTTCACCTGAAACGATCACAACATTGTTTGTTAATTGGCTATACACCAATACAAATTTTAAGTTTAAAAGAAAGAGAAAAAAAAAAAAAAAAGAATCTGCCTTGCAATGCAGGGGATGAGGGTTCATTTCCTGATTGGGGAACTAAGATCTCACAGCCCAAGCGCCACAAAGACCGAGTCTACTAAGTCCACATGCCACAACTAGAGAGTCTGTGCTACCACAAAAGATCTCACATGACGCAATGAAGATTCCAGGTGCTGCAAAAAGATCCAATGCCGCAATCCTCTCAAAAAAAGATACTATCAAGAAAAAACACAGCCTACAGAATACAGAAAATATTTGCAAATTATGTATCTGGTAAGGGTCTAGTGTCCAGAATTTATGTGCTGTGTTTAGTTGCTCTGCTGCTGCTGCTGCTAAGTTGCTTCAGTCGTGTCCAACTCTGTGCGACCCCATAGATGACAGCCCACAAGGCTCCCCCGTCCCTGGGATTCTCCAGGCAAGAACGCTGGAGTGGGCTGCCATTTCCTTCTTCAATGCATGAAAGTGAAAAGTGAAAGTGAAGTCGCTCAGTTGTGTCCCACTCTTCGAAACCCCATGGACTGCAGCTTACCAGGCTCCTCCGCCCATGGGATTTTCCAGGCAAGAGTACTGGAGTGGGGTGCCATTGCCTTCTCCGTTTAGTTGCTCAGTCGTGTCCAACTCTTTGGGATCCCGCGGACTGTAGCCCACCAGGCTCCTCTGTCCGTGGGGCTTCTCCAGGCAGGAATACTGGAGTAGGTTGCCATGCCCTCCTCCAGGGGATCTTCCCAACCCAGGGATCGAACCCAGGTCTCCCGCACTGCAGCTGGATTCTTTACCAATTAAGCCACCAGGGAAGCCCAAGAATACTGGAGTGGGTAGCCTATCCCTTTTCCAGGGGATCTTCCTGACTCAGGAATCGAACTGAGGTCTCCTGCATTGCAGGCTGATCCTTTATTAGCTAAGCTACCAGGGAAGTCCCCCGAATTTATAGAGAACCCTTAACAACTCACAAATACAAGTCAATTAAAAAATGGGCAACAGAATTGAACAGATGTTTCTCAAAAGAAGATATACAAATGACCAAAAAGCACATAACGGTATGTTTGACATCGTTAGTCATTAGGGCATTGCTAATCCAAATGACAATCTAAAGCGATACCACTTCACACTCACTAAGATGGCTAGAATCAGAAAAATAGAAAATAATCAATGTCAGAGAGGATGTGGAGAAAGTAGAACCCTCATACACTGCTGGCAGGAATGTAAAATGGTTTAGCCACAGTGCAAACAGTTCAGCATTTCCTCTAAGAGTTAAGCATAGAATTATTGTATGCTGCAGAAATTCCAATCTTCAAGAAAAACTTTCTTGAGGTAACATGTTAAGAATAGATATTTGGGAGGCAGTAACTTATATAAACTTCACATGTAACCAGGAGCACAAATCACCATAGTCTTTCTGCGGTGAACTCACCACAGAAAACTAACATAGGGAAATGATCCTTCCTGTTACAAAATAATCAATCTGGACTTATTAAAACTGCAGTCAATAACTGAAAGCAGGAAACAGCAGATGCCATTTTGTCCCCCAATGCAACACAATGGAAGTGTTAGCTGCTCAATCATGCTCGACTCTTTGCGACCCCATGGACTGTAGCCTGCCAGACTCCTCTGTCCATGGAATTCTCTAGGCAAGAATACTGGAGTGGGTTGCCATTCCCTTCTCCAGGGGATCCTCCCCACCCAAGGATCGAACCTGGGTCTTCTGCAATGCAGGCAGATGCTTTACCATCTGAGCCACCAGGGGATGCAATATAACCATGCAATAATTAATGTTACAACAGTTACTGTTCTAACTTTTAATGTTAGAACTGTTCTCTCTTTTAATGTTATGGGCTATTTAATTCAACTTAAATCACATTCATCAAACACTGAAAATGAAGATACAATATATTAAGAGGAAATAAAGAAATGTACCTACCTGGGCCACTCAACATGGCTTTTATTGTTCCTGATGTTAGCGCATGTTCTCTCTTTACAATAAACTCATGACCATCTGAAGATATCAATTTGACATACATGGCATCAGGGCCCTCACAGCCACCATAGGTTTTCTCTTCTCCATCTAAAGTAAGTAAGTAGTAAAATGATTTCTGACTCACAGAATGGATTAAAAACAAACAGGTTTACCAAAGTGAGTATTTGAATAACTCAGACCTTGACCATTTCCCAAGATTTTAAAGCTTTTAACTTCTTGTATAACTAGTCTCTCAATATTCTGGCTGCACAGTTTGTGGGATCTCAGTCCCCCAACCAGGGACTGAACCTGGGCCACGGCAGCCAAAAGTGCTGAGCCCTAACCACTGGGCCACCAAGGAACTCCCAGGAATGTTTACTTCAGATGAAAATGTGCCTGTTATTTCAAGGGAATAGTAACCATTTGTGAACATAGCAGCACATTCAAATTTAAGACTAAAAGAAAACATTCAAATAGTAAAACTTTAAACCTGTCACTTGAAATACTCATTTTAAAAATAAAATGCAAACTGTGTTTTGGAATAGATGTTTGTATGCCGTGTGAGTGCAACTTCTGACAAGCCCATATTCTCAAAATTAGGGCTTTCTTTACTTAGCATTTTACTCTTGATGCATAAAAAAATGATCAAGACGTTTTACTGCTCAGTATAAATTATTGCATGAATACTTAAGTAATGAATATAGACAAGTATCATCTTTAAAACTTCAAAGCACAGGTGAGGTAGCTAGCAGCTACCTCCACTGCTGCCATGCTGTCTTTAGTCAGAGGAGTTTGTGCAATGTTATGTACTTTTATACTTCTATTTATAATTTTTTCTCACATACATAACTTTACAAGTTTGTATTCACAGAATTTTAATTTTTATGATTACCAATATTTGAAAGAAAACATCTTAAGGCTTATTCTAAAAACTCAGGAAGCCTTAGTGAGAAGTACAGAAGCTGAAGCACTGTTTAATTACAAACATACATTCACTCATTCATCTGTTAATACAAATTCCTAAAACTGAGATTAATAAATATCAAAATTACTTATGTTCTACCATTGCCAAAATTGTTTAATCTGAATCTAACTGGGAGGAACCATTCAGACAAATCTAAATTTAAATGTGCCAGGAAAGACTTCACTCCTCACCCAATCTCTAAAATAGGGAAGTTATTTAAAGGAGACAAAGAGATAAAATAAATACAGGAAGTAATCCTTGACTGGACCCTCGATTTAAAAAGAATAAACCCACTGTGAAGAACACTACTGAAGAAACTGAAATTTTGAGTATGGACTGAATCAGGAGATGCATGCTTAAGTATTTAGTATAGAGTTTTACGTGCTACATGCTCAGTTGTGGCCAACTCTGTGACCCCACTGACTGCAGCCCACTAGGCTCCTCTGTCCATGAAATTCTCCAGGCAAGGATACTACAGAGGGTTGTCATTTCCTACTTCAGAGGATCTTCCCAACCCAGGAATCGAACCAGAGTCTCCTGTAGCTCCTGCACTGGCAGGCAGATTCTTTACCACTAAACTACCTGGGAGGCTCCTTTAGTATTACATGTACAACTAAATAAATAATACAGGTAAAAAGGCTTATGTGTGTTTTTGCATGTATATGTGGGCATATAAACACACACACAGGAAAAGCAAATATGGGAAAACATTACTTGGTAAAGGACACAGTGTATTATTTCTACAATTTTTCATAGTAAAAAGCTGGGGGACTCAAAAATGTAAGTAACTTCTAAATCTTCGACTCTTCAAGCATACAGATTTTTAGCAGTTTTTGCCAACCTCTGAGGATAAAAATAATTATCAAGTATTTAAATTTATATGTTTAGTGGTTTTGTTGAAAACAAACCATTTTCAATGTCTGTTAGGAGAGTTTCTAATTTCTTAAGTAACAATTACTCACTAGCAATCACAAATTAAATCTGGCACAATAATGTTACTGGTCTGCCTTTCAGAAATATATAGTAAACATAGCTGTTGATATAAACAACTAATTTTCAATCCACTCTATTTTCTTATTTGCATTCACCGACTCTGAAGGTCTATCTTTGAGAAGAAAGCTTCAACTAATTGAGTGACAAAATTACTTTTATATAACTTACCCATTATGCTCTTATGAAATTCTACTTTGCGTCCACAGGAACTTTAGTAGTTTCCTGAAAATATAACAATGCTATATTGAGATCAATACCAGAATAACATGTTTTCGCCCATTATTATTTACTACATCCTTTAGTGTTACAAGTGCAAGGACTCAGTTTCTCTCAGCTAGGTAAGTTTCCCAGTCACCACAAGAGGGAAGAGTATCAAGTTTCTGAACATCTGAGAGAAGATCACCTGCAGGACAGGGAATTCTAAATACAGATTTGTCTCCTACCCTTTTAAGGTAACTATTCTGACAACAGTTTAAAAATACAGATGTTGTTCATTAGGAGCTGAACTGAACTTGAAAGAGACTCTTGGCTTTAATCATCTTTGTATATTATATCTGCTAGACACTGGTAGACACTAAAGCAAGTATTTGCTAAATGAATGACAACATGATCAACCCAAGGATGTGACTTTCATGAGAATAAAAAAGATAAGGCATGCCCTCTTCTTAGGTAAGTGTGCACAGCTATAATACATGTTCCATCCATTCTGCACAGAGGATACTAAAGTTTGGAGATTTAACAATGAAGGAAAAAAATTAATTTTTGAGAATCTTAAATTTTACAAAAGAAATGACTGCTAAAGGAAAAGAGCTCATATTTTCAGCAATTTGTATTTTAACAGCATTTCTTCAAAGGAGGATTTTATTTGTCCCAATATTATTTTTATGCCATTGCCAGGAAAACAACATATCCTAATTATCCTGTTCTCTAAGAAATTCCTGACCAATAAACCTATGTCAAGTTAAAGTGTTAGCTGTTCAGTTGTGTCTGATTCTTAGCAACCCCATGGACTGTAGCCTTCCAGGCTACTCTGTCCATGGAATTCTCCTGG
This sequence comes from Ovis aries, assembly GCF_016772045.2. NCBI lineage: Eukaryota > Metazoa > Chordata > Mammalia > Artiodactyla > Bovidae > Ovis > Ovis aries. The sequence continues at coordinate 50,182,695 of NC_056062.1, forward strand.
CAAGAATATTGGAGTGGATAGCCATTCCCTTCTCCAGGGTATCTTCCCAATCCAGGGATCAAACCTGGGGCTCCTGCATTGCAAGCAGATTCTTTATCATCTGAGCCACCAGGGAAGCCCTAAACCTATGTAATCCCTCACCTTAAAAAATGATACCATTGATGTATAGCGAGGTTTAATGATTCGTTCCAGGTAGTGACAGAGTAGGAGTAAAAATTAAATGTTAGTCTAGAACCCTCTCCAAGAATGGAGGGAGATATTTAAAGGGCCATGTCTAAAGCAGGCAATATAACATTATTACCAAGTTGAGGGTCTAATGAGTATAAATACTGTATTAAATGCCTTGCATACATTATCTTATTTTATTTTATTTTACATATTTTACATACATTATTTTAAAATAATACTTCCACAGGAAAACTGTCATTGCCATTGTAGAGACTAGGAAACACTAAAAGGCTTCCACAGCTTAAGTGGCAACATGAGAATTTGAACCTAGATAGGTTTGCTTTAGAGCCCATATTCCCTTCCATTACTCCATAAAGCCATGGTAATAAAGTCTGGCTTCTGTTAAAACTTCTTTTCGACTACTGCTGAGAGGTGCCGATATAAATCCTTAGATAGTTATTAAAAATTTTAAACCAGTACTATGTCATTTTATGGTAATAATAGTAAGCAATTTAAAGAATTTTTCAGTCACTATTAGTTTCTTTTGTTCATACTGGTTTGTACTCGTCCTAAAAAACAAACACACACACACACACACACACAAAATAGGAAAAAATGCTAGAAAAGGTAGAATTTCAAGTGCTAACTTTTCTTTAAAAAATCTCCAGAGTAAAACCTTCAGGATGTTTATTTAACTAGCAGTAGCTAAGCAACCATGAAAAGTCACACCCTGGAAGCCTTCTGGGTAGCAACAGTTTTTCTACGGACTTCTTAATATAGTAAATAAATTCCATAATTTATACAAGGGTTAAAGGTTGAGTGGGAAAGGGAGCTCCCCATGACTAACAAAGAGTAAATCAACATCAACAAGAGTAGACTCTGATACCTAAGAAGTTAAAATAATTGAAATGATTAAATTTGGACTTAACCCACAGATAATCAATATAAATGTAAGTTTGGGGTTACAAAAGCTCAGTGTGAACATTTACTCTGTAACTGAGCAAGTTTTCAAAATAGGAATTAGGTAGGTAAAAGGAAGTGGTTGAACAGCGGGTTGAGAATAGTTCTAGGCAGAAGACATGAACAAAGGCTTGATGCCACTGTGCTTTTAGAGTGTCATATTTAAAATTACTCTTTGCATTTTTTTTTAATGTTTTGGTAAAAAACAGAAATTCTGGTGAGCCTAAGGCCTATACTGAAGTCAGTTTTCAGCCTAGCGCCACTGAACACCAAAAAGATCTTTTAACAGCCCATCCCTTATTTGAAATGTTACCTTTATCATACACTGAATTACTACATACACTATATTACTACTATATTACTATCATATACTATATTACACAGATTTCTAGATTGTATTCTGTTCCATCAATCTTGTTTATACCTGACCAATATCCCCACTGTTTTAATTACAACAGTGTGATAAACATGCTTTTGCTAAAGAGCTGGGCAAGTCCCCATTTGTGATTACACACTCAGAATGTGTTAGGTCTACTTTTGTCTACCTTCTTGCTAGGTCTCCTTTTAGTACTTTCCCATTATGAATGAGATCTGTTTTATACTATACTTCTGAAAGGCTATTGCTGGTGTTTTAAAGAAAACCTTTTAAATTCGGTAAGTTGATCTTGTATTCCATCATCTTCACCGAACTCTCTTACTAGTTCTAACAGTTTTTCAGCTGACTTGCTTGGATCAGCTAACTAGATGAGAGCAACAGCTGCAAATCTACAGCTCTGTAGATGTCTAAGCCATTACTCATAAGAATACAATAGCGATTAAAGAACCAAATGTTAAACACCCACTGAACTCTAGAAACATATCAGAAGGAAAAAATACAAATAGCTCACAGACCCCTATAAAAATGTTTGGTTCCAAAGGCAACATGAAAACTAAAACATTAAAACTTGCTAAGAACCATGATTTGAATGGGAGGGGAAATGGGTAATATAAACAAAAATAGTATAAACTTATGAAATATTCTGGGGTGGTGAAAAGGATTAAGTTAAATACATGTATGTAATAACATGGAAATACCACTAAGATAAAACTTAATTTTTTTAAAAGCAGATAAGAATGACAGGTAGAGTTTTATGTCATTTATGCAAAATAAATGATTTCTCACCTATTAAACTCATGTTTTCTGCAGGAAAATATATAAAAATGGCCCTGAATAGCCAGAACAATTCTGAGAAAGAAAACAGAGTCAGAGGTAACATGCTCCCTAATTTTAAACTACACTGCAAGCTGCTGTGCTGCTGTTTAATCACTCAGTGATAAATGGAGTCTTACCTGTATGATGCAGAAGGCATGCTACGCTATGCCTAGTTGCTCACTTGTGTCTGACTCTGTGACCCCATGGACTGGAGCCCATCAGGCTCTTCTGTCCATGGGCTTCCTCAGGCAAGAATACTGGAGTGGGCTGCCATTTCCTTCTCTATACTACATACAGTAATCCCAACAGTATATAAAAACAGTCTCATAGACTAATGGCAGAAAACAGAGCCCAGAAATGAGACCATAGTCACATGATCAATTCATCTATGTTAAAAGCAGCAAAAATATTCAATGAGAAAAAGACAGCCTCTTCAATAAATGATGTTGGGAAAACTGGGCAGCTTATATTCAAAAGAAACAAAACTGAACTTTCTGATACCATATACAAAAATAAACTCCAAAGTGTATTAAAAGACCTGAATCATAAAACTCCTAGAAAAAAACATAGGCAGTACATTCCTTGACACTGGTCTTAGCAGTATTTTGGGGGATATGTCTCCTCAGGCAAGGAAAACAAAGCAAAAGTAAACAAATGGGACTACATCTCATTAAAGAAAAAGCTTGTGCAAAACAAATGAAACTGTCAACATAATTAAAAGGCCACCTACTGAATGGGAGAAGTTTGCAAACAGTATGTCTGTTAAGGGGTTAATACCCCAAATACAGGGTTGGCCAAAGCTGAAGCTCCAATACTTGGGCCACCTGACGCAGAGTCAACTCCCTGGAAAAGACCCGGATGCTGGGAAAGGCTGGAGCAGGAGAAGAGGGTGACAGAGGATGAGATGATTGGATGGCATCATCAACTCAATGGACATGAGTTTGAGCAAATTCTGGGAGATAGTGAAGGACAGGGAAGCCTGATGTGCTGCAGTCCTTGAGGTCGAAAAGAGGAGGACTGAACAACAACAAAAAAGTTCGTTAACATCGTATGGAAAAACCAGAATGAACTTTTTGGCCAACCCAATATTTAAAGAATTCATACAACTCAAAATCAAAACCCCCCAACCAACCAAACTGAAAAATGGAAGAGAACCAGAATAGACATTTTCCCAATGAAGACACACAGATAACCAAAAAATACATGAAAAGATGCTCAACATCAAAAATCACCAGGGAAATGCAAATTGAAACCATAATAAGATACCATTTGAGACCTGTCAGAATGGCTATCAGAAGGCAATGGCACCCCACTCCAGTACTCTTGCCTGGAAAATCCCATGGATGGAGGAGCCTGGTGTGCTGTAGTCCATGGGGTTGCTGAGAGTTGGACACCACTCAGTGATTTCACTTTCACTTTTCACTTTCATGCATGGAGAAGGAAATGGAACCCACTCCAGTGTTCTTGCCTGGAGAATCCCAGGGATGGCGGAGCCTGGTGGGCTACCGTCTCTGGGGTCGCACAGAGTCGGACACAACTGAAGTGACTTAGCAGCAGCAGCAGCAGCAGAATGGCTATCATCATATTTGACAATGAATAAATAACAGGCACTGGCAAGGATGTGGAGAAAAGGGAACCCTTACACAGTGTTGGTAGGACTGTCAATTGTTGAGCCACTACGGAAAATAGCATGGAAGTTCCTCAAAAAATTAAAAATAGCACTACCATAGATCCAGAATTCCACTTCCGCAGATTTTTTCTAAAGTCAACAAAAATGCTAATTCAAAAAAAATGCATGCACCCCTGCATTCATTTTAGCATTATTTACAATAGTCAAGATATGGAAGCAATCTAAGTGCCCATCAACAGAGGATAAAGATGGGCCATACACAATACAAGATCACTCGTACAAAAGAGTATTACTCAGTCATGAGAAGAATGAGATCTTGCCATCTGCGACAACACGGATATCACGCTAAGTAAAATAAGTCAGAGAGTGAAAGACAAAAACTGCATGATCTCACTTACATGTGGAGTCTAAACACCAAAATGAGTGAACAAACGTAACAAAACAGAACCAGACTCACAGAACAAACCAGTGGTTGCCACACAGGAACTGGGTGGAGGAATGAGGCAAACAGACAAGAGAGATTAAGAGGTACAAAACTTGGCAGGGACATACGTATACCTATGGCTGATTCATGTCGATATTTGGCAGAAACCAACAAAATCCTGTAAAGCAATTATCCTTCAAAAAAAAAAAAAAAAAAAAAAAAGAGGTAACAAACTTCCAGTTAGGAGTCATGAAACGTGGATAAAACGTAAAGCATGGGGAATACAGTCAAATATTGTAACGTCTTTGTATAGTAACAGATGGCGCTAGACTTATCGGGGTGATCATTTCGTAGTGTACAGAAATACTGAATCACCCCTGGTGGCTCAGACAGTAAAGAATCCGCCTGCAACGTGGGAGACCTGGGTTTGATCCCTGGGTAGGGAAGATCTCCTGGAGGAGGGCATGGTAACCCACTCCAGGATTCTTGCCTGGAGGAGCCTGGTGGGCTACAGTCCATGGGGTCACAATCAGTTGGACACAACTAAGCGACTAAGCACAGCACATGCTGTACATCTGAAACTAATGTATTACTGTAGGTCAATGACACTTCAATTTTTTTTTTTAAAAGAGCACTGAAATACATGTCTGAAAGTACTAGTTATTTCTATTTAGAAAACTAGAATTTAAAATTGGTTTTTTAGAAAGAAACAAATATGTGGAACTAAGCTGCTTTTGAAGCAAACAATGGTCAGTCAGCCTGATTATTTGTTCTTAACAATAATATGTAATAATATGATTAATTTGAAAAATGAAGTAAATTACATTAACCAAAAATTATCTACTGTTATTATAGAGGCTCTGGCCATTAATACAAATTGACAGAAGTAACACAATTCTAGTTTGTAAAAAGACATTAGAATATTGTGCCTAGAATGTGCTTATAGTGTTGCTGAATTTATGTCTCAGGATGATATAAAATTCTCATTCTGGGACTTCCCTGGTGGTCCAGTGGTTAAGACTCTGAGCTTCCAATGCAGAAGACATGGGTTCAAGCCCTGGTCAAGGAACTAAGATCCCACAGGCCACCCAACACAGCTGAAACATTAAAAAAAATTTTTTTTTCTATCTTGAGACTCAGATAGGTTTAAGTAATAAGACTTCTGTTTCTTCATCTCCCAAATGAGGAAACTGGACTAAACTGTGTCTAAAGTCCCTTTCAGCTCTACTATTTTATGACTGAATCCATCTGAAATTCACCCTCCCTCTACAAGTGCCCATAATTCCCAATTTCTCATTTTTGTTAAACAGAGTGGCTCCCACACAGCACAGAACTCAAGAGCTCCAGAGTGCTGTGTGTTCCACTGAGGCTGTCCTGTCTGCCACACCCTGTAACCAACTTAACCTCCCTCTCAGGCAATGATGTCCAAACTCCTTTGTCTTAGTCTAAAACGCAAGAGAAAAGGGCTTCCCTGGTGGCTTAGTGGTAAAGAATCAGCCTGCCAATACTGGAGACACGGGTTCGATCCTTGGGTTGGGAAGATCCCCTGGAGAAGGGAATGGCAACCCACTCCAGTATTTTTGCCTGGGAAATCCCAAGGACAGAGGAGCCTGGCAGGGTACAGTCCATAGGGTCCCAAAGAGTGGGACACAACATAATGACTAAACAACAACAATTATACATTCTATGCACTATAATAACTGGCACCATAGACACCTCCCAGTCTTTATGCTCCTTAACTCCCTGCCCCTCCTCTGATGCAGCTAACCCACCTCAATCCCAATCCTGGGCAAACCCAACTCTCCACCCAGCTCAGGCCTCAAATAAAAAGCTGAACTGGTTAAAGAAAAGTCACAACCATTTTGACTGGTCTCTATTTTAAATCTATGGCGACACACTTTGAACAGGGACTTGGTATCACAGTGATCCCCTTAACTAACTAGTTAACTGGCTTTCCTACTCAGAAAATTTACAGCTTCTCTTAAACCTCCCAGACTCCCCTCCTCCCTACCCTAACAACTTCACTTATTTCACCAAGAAAACAGAACAAATCACTCCAAATGCCTTGTCTTTTCCACCTTCATCCTGCCTGCATACCATATACGCTGTCCATTTTCCTGTTTCAAAAGCTGCATTAAAAATCATCCTTCCTACCACAGTGATCCAAGAACTTTGCTCCACCCCTATTTCCATCAACACATCAAATGCTGTAACGTCATCAGGACCACCCATCACCCATAACCCACAAAAATCAGTCTTTTTAGACTACTAGTCCAATCAAAGTGCTCTTGTCAAATTTCAACTACTCAGTCACTAGGTCAATTTTTAATCCTCATCTTACTCTTTTATAGTTGACTCCAACCTCTTTTCTTCCATTAGCATTACAGATGCCACACCATCCTGGCCTTTCAGTTCCCATCACTGCTCCTCTGACTAGAGTGCTCCCTTCCCAGCCATCTGTCCTCTTCTGCATCAAAACTCTTGATGTCCTCTGGTCTATAGTTTTAAGTACCACCTATGAAACACGACTCCAGGATTATCTCTCGAGCCTGACTCCTGCTCTGAGCAACAGGAGGAGTATCCTACTGCCCACTACGGCACATATTCTGAACTGTATAAAATTATCAAATTTAGTACACTGTGTACAGAACTCCTACTTTGTTCCTTAGAAGCCAGTGCACCCTCCCCAGTCTTCCTCATTCCAGGAGATGGTGCTACTGTTCACACAGATGTTTGGGCAAAACAAGGTGATTCTTCCAGATTTTTTGTCCTGGGGTTAGTAAGACCCATTTGGCTCCAGCTCCAAATTATACTCCGAATCAGACCGCTTCTCACTTCCAACTCTACATCTCTAGTTCAAGCTACCACAGCTCAACTGAACTACTACAAGTTGCCTTAGGAGCTGGTTTCTCCACCTTCCTCCAACTCAGTTTGCTACTCAGCAGTTAGTCATCAAAAGCATTCCCCTACACAAAATCCTCTAATGGCTTCTCATTACAAACAGAACAAAGACAATAAAGTTCCATTTCATTTACTGCTTGCTAACCATTCTGTTCTCATCTCCCATCACTCTTCCTTATGCTCCAGCCACACTGACCTTCTAAGTATTGTAATGGGTCAAGTTCATTTCTCTTAAGGTCTATGCATTTGCAGTTACTGCTCTCTCAAAAACTCTTCCTTCAGATCTTCGTTATTTTGGTCTCCAGGCAAAACATTAAGTCTTCAGAGAAGTGGGCCTTCCTCGAGCACTTCTCTTTCAAAATTACACACTCCCACCCTAGTCACCCTAACTTAATCTAACTCTAAATCTAGTTATATTCTCTTTACACTTATCGCCATCTGAAACTATATTTGCTTACTTAATGTACAGTCTTTTCCCTCAAGCTCCAAGAGGGCAGGCTTCATATATAGTGCCTAACATACAGAAGATGAAGATGCTCAATAAATATTTGAGTGAATGGCAGTATAGTTTTCTTAACCACTAAAGCTTGAAATCACTGAAGAGATTTTTCTGATCTTATTTAATAATGGAACAGTAAACATTTAGGACGGGTTAGCTAAAATGCATTAACACACACCAGTGTAAATACAAAGACTTTTCAGGTTATTTTCTAATACTGAAAAATCTACAAAAAAAAAAAAAAAAATCCAAAAACCCACAATTTATAGGATACAAATACTACGTTAGAACTTGATATACAGAACTGACTCTAACTTCTGACTACAAACTATTGCCTAATCATATTACAGAATTACTATACTGAAATGAAACTAGCATCTTCCATTTGAAATAAATTTACGCTAGAGTCTGAGTGAACTCCGGCATTTGGTGATGGACAGGGAGGCCTGGCGTGCTGCGATTCATGGGGTCGCAAAGAGTCGGACACGACTGAGCGACTGAACTGAACTGAACTGAAACCTTGGAATGGTAGCTATTGGTTATTAGGTCGATTTCATACTTAAGGAAAAAAGGACAGTCATTTAAAAATTATGAGGCCAAAATCATCACTGGCAATAAGCACTTAATATCCACGATGACAGGGGCCATAGTTGTCTCTTTGCCATTTTATCTCCGAAATGAATGAATCAACGTGTGAACAGTGATGTTTCAACATCATGAATTATACCACAACTACAATGTAAACGAGATCGGAGAGGTCTCATTTTAGTCCACTAAACAAAACAGGAAAACTACCTGGCGATCAAAAAGCAAATTTGGCAGTTTGAAAATAAGGTTTTAAAACTCTAAAGGATTTCGGTTTTTTCTATACTGAAGGCGACGCAGAATAGAAATGCTCGGATTAATAACTCGAACTCCATAAACTATACTAAAGAGGTCCACAGGAGAAACTTAATGGCCACCGTACTTGACACTAGACGCCTCCATCAGATGAGACTGGGCGGCAGATGCTCGACAGACCCAAACCACCAAGTCGGGCAAAGATAACCCAACAAGTTGGCCCGAAAGTAAAGTTCTCGGGGTCCCGCTACAAGAAAGAGCGAGGGCCCTCCTCTGTGACTGGGGACCGACTCCAAGGAAAGGACGAACCTGAGTGCACCCGAAGAAAGCAAAAAAGGAAAAGCGACAGGGCTGCCATGCTCCTAACTCCACCCTCCTCGCGTTCAACCCCGAAGAGGCCCAGTCTCGCCAGCCACCGCCCCTCCTTCCTCCCTTTTCCAAGCCCACCGAGCGGCGCCAGGGAACGTCCCGCCACCCTCCTCTCCCCTCCCCCAAACCAGGAGCCGAAGCGGCAGGGGAAGGTTAAGCTTCCGTTCCTTCCCCGCCCAAATGGGAAGGGGTGGGAAGTGGGATGGCGAGAGAACCCAGTACGAGCCTCCCTCGTCCCCTACGCGGGCCCAGAGCTCCGTTCCCACCCCAGCCCGAGACTCACTCGTCAGCTCCGCAGCAACCGCAGGCACCGCACCCGGTCCCCGCGCACAGCTACAGCCCCTACACCACGGCCACCCCCCCCACCCCCAGCTGCCTGCCGCCGTGGGTTCCGGGGCAGCAAGAGGAATCACTTCCGCTGGGTCACAAATGCCTTCTACGCGCGGGAGATTAGTACCTGGTGAGGCGGAGACGCGCCGAGGCCGTTGCTTGCAGGCGTCTACAGGAAGTGCGCAGTGTCCCCTCCCTTCTTCCACGGGCCAGCCTACGAGGACGGCGGAGCCGGGAAAAATCTCAGCCAATCCTATCTTGGCTCTTTTATTCCCAGCATGCAGCGCCGACCCTAATCTGATTTCCGAAGGGACCTCATCCTTGAAGCGGTGCTGGGAGTGGAGGAGGTCGGGGGTCCGAGGCAGCATTGCATCCTGGGATTTGTAGTTTCTCTGGCGGGTACTGACGTGTTAGGCGGAGTCAGCGCTGCAACCTGGAACTTGTAGGAACTTGTAAGACTCACGCCGAGTCTGGTAATTTTGGAGGTTGTCCCTACCGCTTCTTTGCGGTAGGTAGCCTAGAGGTAGCAGGCGTCCGCAGAAGAAGGGGCGGAAAGTAGGGGTGCGGTTTCTATGCTAACAAGATCGTGCTCTTTATGAAGCAGTTTCTGTCTTTTGTGAAAAGTTGCAGAGCCTATTGAAGAGCATCTCGGCAGCTCGCGAAATCGCTGGTCTCATTTCCTCTCTTCCCGGTACTTTGTAGTGTTTACTGAAAGCAACCACGCCCCCCACCCCCACTCGGAGGCCTTCACCCCATCTCCTGTCTCCCTCCCAGCCAATCATTCACGGAAACTGCGGCCACCGGTACTCAATTCTGACACCATCTTTGTCACTGCACGCCCCCTCTTCCCCTCCTTCCTCTGCTGTCTCTCCCGCTGTCTCCTCGGCGCACTATCTCCCCACTCCTCCCATCTGCCTATCCTTTTTATAGATCTTACCTCCACTTAAGATGGGGTTCTATCCTGAGAACTCATGGGAAGTTGAAAATATCAGTTGAAAATGCACTGGATAGACGTAACCTGTTCAACACAATTTAGCCTAGCTTACCTTAGAGTGTGCTCAGAATACTTACATCAGCCTGCAGTTGGGCAGAGATCATCAAATACAAAACTTATTTTACAATGGAGTGTTGATTATCTCAGGTAGTTTATTGATTACTGTACTGAAAGTGAAAAACAATGATTGTAAGTGTATAGGTGGTTTACCCTCCTGATTGGGTAAGTGATTAGAAGCTTCAAAGCCGAGGAGAGAGTATTATACTCCATCTTTCATACTGTATTTAGCCCAGGAAAAGATTAAGATTCCAAATTGTGTATGTTTTCTTCTGAATCTTAACAGCTTTTGCACCATCATAAAGTCAAGAAATTATAAATTGAACTATCATAAGTCAGAGCTGCCTTTACGTGCTTTCCTGTGGTGAAATTTAGGCACCCTTCCAGGAAAAGTGAAACAGCTAAATAAAGTTCACCCTCTGTTTACCGGACTGAGGCATGAAAAGAATGTAGGGCCGAGACTCTCACCATTGCAAGTTGCTCAAATAGAACTGTTGTGTAATGATGTCCACAAAAGGAAAACACAGGTGACCCAGAGTTTGTTGACCTAATTAGTGACTTTTGCCTGAAAGACACGTTTAGTTCATTTGGCAGATTAAAAAGTGTTTCAACAGCAAAACCAGACAGACTGTTGGGGGTTAATTTTTCCAAGCCTTTGCAAAAATGATTAAGGTTTTTTGGTTATACTAGCTCAGAATAGAGTTTGGTAAGGAGGAGAGGCAATGGGGTGAGAAGAGGAGGCTGCGGGCTCATTTTCGACTGATCTTTTCCTCCCTTAGTTCAGGAGTGTTGTTTTCCCCTCTTAAAACTTCCCTTTCCTCATTGCCTTATCACCTTCTAAAAGGATCACTATGTTAGTTGCCTAGAAAATGATAGAATTTTTCAGGTGAGGATGCTGAGGCTAACTAATGCCAGATTTAGGGCTAACATCTAGTCAAGGATTGTTTTTTAAAAATGCAAAATTTACTTAGGATATTATTTATTATGTAAATAATAATTTATTATTTACATATAGTAAACAGATAATACATGGTTATAAAAATGTAGAAATTGAAGATACATTTGGTGTTTTAATATGCTTTTACATAGATTATACTGTATTTATATGGTTCTTTATACTATTTATTTTCCTATTTAACAAACCTCAATAACCCACACTTTTGTAACCAAAATCTCCACAACATCATTTTTAATGTCTATAGAATTACACTAAATGTACTGTGAGTCACTTAAGTATTTCCTTAAATGTTGGACATTGACCTTATTTTCATTTTTAAGTCACTTTATGTAATAGTGTATTCAGGATCTGCAGAAATCTTTGACCATGTTTCTGTTTCTTTAGAATATGAACATTTTAAAAGTTCTTGATTATCTATTGACAAATTCTTTTCCTAAAAGACTCTCCTGGTTTAACTTCCAATGCACTATAAAGAAGTATTTAGGGTTCTTATCAAATACTGGCTTTACCAAAAATTTTCTTTTCTTTTTTCCATCACACAATTCTGTCTTTAAGCTTAAGTTAAAGGAGGGGAAAGGGCGTGGTGCATGGGAAGGAAAGACAGCTAAAAAACAAACAAAAATTGCATATAATAATGGTGGCCATACATTCTACAAGGGATACCCATTTTCAATTTTTCCATGAGCCTCCATCTTAAAACCCTCTCAGATGGTATGAATGGGGAAATCAAGGATTATTTTGTAAACAGCCTTAGTATCATTCTAAAATCCCACTCAAGTAGTATATATTTAAAAAACATCTCTAAACTACTAGAATTGGGAAATCTTTAACCATGAATAATAGTTTCATATAATTCTACGGCACAAAATTTTCAGAATATGATCTCATTTCAGCTATTTAGAAACTCTGAGTAGACCAAATAGTATTTCCATCTGCCCACAGTTTCTGTAGGAAGAAACTAAGCTTAACAGAAGATAAAAATTCAGGTTCTCTCAATATATTGTTGGAGTAATCATATAAAGAGGCATTAGACTGAGATGGCTCTGATATCTTGGTAGGTTAATGAGCACCCCCAGATAAAATCCTGTGAATACCTCAAGGGTAGGAACAATCAATCACAAACATCCAATGAGATTTTTCTCAAATAATGCAACAGCATAAGCTATAACAATTAAATAATTTCCTTGCTTTGCATGTGCATCTTCTCTATGAAAATCTTGCCCCTAGCTCCTGTCAGTGGAGTGCTCATGACTGTTTCAAGTTTGGTGTTGTAAGACTGGAATAAAGTTTTGCTCAAATAAACTCTCAGAAATTTTAGTGTGCCTTAGTTTATCTTTTTGAAGCTATTAAAGCTATTAAAAAACATTATGTGAACAGCAAGTTTAAATATGTATCCGTATATGAATGGCTAGTTGATGTTGTTTGTAATATGCAGTACACTAAAGTAGAAGTATTTTGGGTTTTTTTTTTGTTTTTTTTTGGTCTCAGGTGATCTGGAATCTTAGTTCCTCAACTGGGGATGGAACTGGCAGTCCTTGTATTGGAAGCACAGAGTGTTAACCACTGGACCCCCAGGAGAGTCAAGGGACGTTAAAAGGTAAGCAGAAGATAAATAAAGTGAAGTTACAATAGCCACGCCCTGGAAACAACCTGTCAAGAATACTGGAGTGGGTTGCCATTTCCTTCTCCAGGGGATCTTCCCAACCCTGGGATGGAAAATGCATCTCTTGCACTGCAGGCGGATTTTTTTTTTTACCACTGAGCCACCTGGGAAGTCCACAAAGGAATATTACTCATTCATAAAAAAAGAACAAAATAATGCCATTTGCAGCATCATGGATACAACTAGAGAGTATCCACTTAGTGAAGTGAGTCAGAAAGAGAAAGACAAATACCATACGGTATCACTTTTATGTGCAATCTAAAATATGGCACCAATGAACGTATCCATGAAACATACAAAACTGCTACATTTAGAATTAATAAATAACAAAGTTGTACTGTATAGCACAGGGAACTATATCCAGTCTCCTGGGATAAATCAGAATGGAAAAGAATATGAAAAAACAATGTATATATGTGTATAACAGAGTCACTTTGCTGTACAGTAAATTAGCACAACACTGTAAATTGGCTATACTTCAATAAACGAAACAAAAAAGAAAGTGAAATTGTCCATAAAGAGATAGTATTATTTTATCCTTTTAGATACCCAGAAAAAGGTAGACAGGATTTGGAGTTGTGAAGGTGGCGCTGTTTTAGACTATTAGTTTGTTCCTCTCTTATGCAAATAACATTTTGAGTAAAACACATGGTTCTGAAATAAAGAGCGTATTGACTAGTTGGATACTAGTCAGTATTGGATACTCAATACTCAGCTGAACCTGAACCTCTGGCTATTCTCAGGCTAAATTAATCATTCTGCGTCTTGGGCTTCTGTAACATTTCATAAATTGGTATATTTCAATTATAATAAAATATTATATTTTAACTTATTTTTTGGGGTTGCCTTCACTATGTGTTAGGGGAAGCACACTGGCTGAAACCGCCCACCCTGGCCAGGCACTATAGTAACCATTTGTGTGAGCTGTTTTATGACATGAGGTCCTGGTAAGGAACGTGGAACTAACAAGCCACCACCAACCAGAAGAGTTGGGGAAAAGTCAGAAGGGGACACAACGTGTCTGACCACTTCCCAGAGTCCTTCTTCCTGGCATACATCTTCCTTGAACAATGCCTGAGCCACCAGGAAGGACCTTGAGTCAGAATGATTGGCCAAAGACAACCTGCAAATTTATCCTATCGCCATAAAACCCAAGACTGTGAGCCACATGGCAGAGCAGTTCTGGGTTTCCTTACCCTTCTGCTCTCCACCCAGATGCCCCTACCCAATCATCTTTTGCTTTCTCAGTTCATGCATGTCCTTGAGCAATTCATTTGAGTGTTAGACAAGAGCCCTCTCTCTGAACTTGGAAGGGATTCCACTTCGTGCAACATAAAGCACTGTGGATTCCCAGTTTTATTCAGTATCTTTATAGCCTCAGCTTCTGAGCTAGTCCTGGCAATAGGCAAGGCACTCAATACCTCTTTAACAAATAAGGAACTATCCGGTACACGGATGAGAATGATTTCAGAAAACAATTTGACAACTATCAACAGTCAGTGAACGAATTCCACTTATTTTCTACCAACTCATTGGTTGGATCAAATTACCATTCATTTTTGTTCAAACGTGTAATGTATTATTCCTCTGTGCCAATAGATTAGAAACATTTTCCATAAAGAAAATGTTTAAGGGAGCCTAGAAAATGACACCCAGGAGAATGAAACATTTAACTCGGGCTTCCAGGATTTGTCCTTTGAGCATGGCTCTCCCCTCTATCCTTCCACACTGTTACAAAGAGGCCAAGACTATCTAGCCTGTCTGGCATTTCCGTCCACGCCTGGAGAATCCCAAGGACAGAGAAACTTGGCAGGTTACAGTCCATGGGGTTGCAAAGAGTAGGACACGACTAAGCGACCAACAGACAACACACACACACTCCCATCAGTTCTTCCACACTGTTATAAAGAGCACCACGCTCCGACAAGGGGAAGCAGCGTGCAAGCTGGGCGTCTGCTGGTCCCCGCAGCAAGGGTCTGGTCGGGTGCAGAGCTCTACGCGCAGGGAACGCGCGAGGCTGGGCACGTCGCAGGCGTGCCGTATGTTCTGCGCACGCGCCGGCGGCCAAGCCTGCCAGCGGGCCTTCTGGGGGATGCGCCTGCGTGGCTCGTTCCGGCCCGGGACTGGTGAGAAGCAGGGGTTTAGAGTGCCGCGGTGCCGCCGGAGTGCGGTCGCATTTCCTAGCTGGGTGCGGGATGCTGCTTCTGGCGGTGGGCGGCCCGTGGGCGGCCGGACTGCGGCTCGGCGGGAAGAGGACAGCGCCGTGGGCTTCCACCGCGCTCCGAGGCCCCAGAGCGGCCGTCTCGAGGGCGGCCTCCTGCAGAGGCTCCTCAGGGCGCGTCGGGGGCACGGGGCTGTCGGCTGCCGCGCCTGTTCTGCGTCGGGTGCGAGCCCAGGTCGGCGGTTAGAGGGCTTCGGACCCGTGTGAGGGCGGGGGAGGGGGTGGAAGTAGCAACGGGCTTGGGGAGCCCGGCTTCCCCGCAGCTTCTCCCTTATTGCCCGGCGGCTCCTGTACGGAAGGAGCCCAGTGCGAGGCTGGCGGGAGTAGTATGTTTGGACCTCGGGACCAGGCTGGTGCATCCCGGGCTTCACAGGACCCGCGGATCTAAGTGTCCCTTGGAAAGTGATTATTTTCTGGGCGGTTCCAGTCACTTTACAGATGGTTGCAAATCTAGCGAGGACTCAGTTTATTGCCTTTTCTGTCCTTGAGCCCAAGCTTGTAAGAGCTAATCTTCAAGGAAGTTAGATGCGCCACGTGTATGGAAGTGAAAAAACTAGGAGAACATCTTTGAGTTTGTTGTATTTTTTATTGGGTGACCCTATTTTTAGGAGTTACTTTGCTCCCTTGGTGGGGGGGAGGGGACGGGATAAAGACGTTAATCCTTCTTATTTTAATCTGAATAAATTGTCTCCTAATCCTGCCCTGTAAAATATTAGGATTAGCAAACATGCTGAAACTTGGAAAGCCAACGCGGGAATTGAAATCTAATTAAACTTCAGCCTAAAGGAATTAGGCATGCCTTTTACGTCTTTGAGAGGATGTGTAGTGAAAGTCATTTTCAGAGGTTCTGGGAACTCTGTTCCTGTGAAATTTGATGTAGGAGTTCAAGTGGAAATTTTTCATTATAGGGAACAAGGAATAGATACAGAGTTTGGGGAAAGAATATATATATATATATATATATATATATATATATATATATATAAAATAGCTGTGGTATAAATCGGAGAAGGTAATGGCACCCCACTCTAGTACGCTTGCCTGGAAAATCCCATGGGCGGAGGAGCCTGGTGGGCTGCAGTCCATGGGGTCGCTGAGAGTTGGACACGACTCAGTGACTTCACTTTCGTTTTTCACTTTCATGCATTGGAGAAGGAAATGGCAACCCACTCCAGTGTTCTTGCCTGGAGAATCCCAGGGACGGGGGAGCCTGATGGGCTGCCGTCTATGGGGTTGCACAGAGTCGGACACGACTGAAACGACTTAGCAGCAGCAGCAGCAGCAGTATAAATATTTTAGAAGTATTAAAAAGTACCTGGGCTTTATAAACACTGAATCTACTGTGTTTTGCTTAAATAAAGTGAGTTGTTTGTTTTTTTTTTTTAACAAAAACTAATGCATTTAAATCTTTGCAGTTGAGTGATAGTGACATGCAATAGAAGAAACTACTCCACTAACTTTTTACTTGTTTAAGGTCACACTTTAACAAGCTTCTAGCTGGCATCCAAACCTAGGTCTTCAAACTCCCAATTCAGTGTCTACTTGTGAGTGGGATTAAGGAAAGCCTTTCTGTACTCAGTTTGAGTTCTTTAGCTCTGTAGATTATTTGGAAGAATTTCTTAAATCACCCTATATGAGACATTCTTTTATTATATTTTTCAAAATAAACTTTAAAAAATTTAAAACTTGGTCTAAAATGCAATTTATTATGCACTCACATCATGGTCTCTCTTTCAATAGATCCCTGTTTGTTGGGAAAGAGGTGTTCGATGTTCACATACACGGCTTGACAAATCAGAAGATGGAAGGCTGATTTATACTGGGAATTTGGCCCGAACAGTATTTGGTGGGTAATCATAAATGAGGGTACTTCCTTTTTTCCCCCTTTTGATTATAAAAAAGGTTCTTAGCATATGATACTTAACTATTTTTATTGTTGTTTAGTTGCTAAGTCCTGTCTGACTCTCTTAAGACCCCATGGACTGTTGCCCGCCTGGCTCCCCTGTCCATGGGATTTCACAGGCAAGAATACTGGAGTGGGTTGCCAGTGGTTCAGGGGATCTTGACTCAGGGATCAAACCCATGTCTCTTGTATCTCCTGCATTGGCAGGTGGATTCTTTACCCCTGAGCCACCACTTCATAATTGCAAGACAGAAGGAAAGATTATAAGATTTAATAAAGGATTTGGAGGTTGAGACCTTTGCATTTTTAGGAAATTTAAAATTTATTTATTTATTTATTTGGCTGCCTCAGGATCTTTGTTGTGTCATGTGGGATCTTTTCTTGCATTTGGTCTCAGTAATTGCAGCAGGCCCCCTACAATTGCATCTACAATCCCTTTAGTTTCCCCCTCCTGCATGTGGGATTGTAGTTCCCCACTGAGGATTGAACCTGAATCTCCTACATTGCAGGGCAGATTCTTAACCACTGGACCACCAGGAAAGTCCCTTTAGGAGATTTTTTAAAGGTTTTTGAAGACTCATGACTTTGTGGTCTTGTGACTGAGCACTAAAGATTCATCCTTTGGTCACCTCTCAGGATGTTTAGCAACAAAACGTATATATATATAAAATGTTTGAATATTCAGAGAAGCAAATATGGAAGAATACTTAAGAGTAGTTATTTTGGGTGAGTAGACATTTATACTATAGAGTAATTATGATTCAAAGATACATTAAGTCTACATTTTTTAGGTCTTAGAATTTTCAGCAAATGTATTTACTTAGTGATTTTTGCACGTGGTAGGTAGGGAGTTATGGAGTAGGAAAAGACAGTGTATTAAATAACTACAAATTTAAAGTTATTTTGTCTCCTTAGGTCATAATTCAGTATGTGATATGGAATAATTTAGAAAAGAAGAATGTAGGTAGTGGTTTGTTCAAGTTTCTGAGGTTGTATTTCATTTCAATAATCCTTATATAAAAAAGTATCATGAAGTCACTCGGTCGTGTCCAACTCTTTGTGACCTCATGGACTGTAGCTTGCCAGGCTCCTCCATCCGTGGAATTTTCTAGGCAAGAGTACTGGAGTGGGTTGCCATTTACACCTGAAATATCTGGAGGATTACCTTATAGCCCAGCTGGCCACAAGACTTCAGTGCCCCATTGGCATGTGCGTTTTTGATCGTGTTGATGTTACTTGGTTGTCTGAAATTTAATCTGGAAATCTATAAGTTCTCAAGTATGTGTGACATTAAAATTGAGTATATTTAAAATACAACTTCAGCTAATTTAAAACGTTTTGGGAATAAGGATTGATTATAGTCAGTGTTGAGAGGAGTTCTGAAGTTCTTGGAATAATCAGTTTTGGATGGTAGTACTTTCTTCAGAAGTCACAACATGAGTAGGTCTTTGAGCCTGTGTCACGTCTCTGGATTGAGCCTCGCATACTTGAATTGATGCCCTTAAGATGTGTCAGCTGTGACCCCTCATGATACCTTTCTTTATGAACACAGACACCATTCCTTCAAATGAAGGGAAGGTTATCCATTTATTTCGTGTCCCCACTTGACTCAATTCTGAACTGAAGAGAATATAACTAGGAATTAATTTTAGTGTGCATGCTAAGTCGATTCAGTCGTGTCTGACTCTTTGCGACCCTCTGGACTGTAGCCTGCCAGGCTTCTCTGTCCATGGAATTCTCCAGGCAAGAATACTAGAGGGGGCTGCCATGCCCTCCAGGGTATCTTCCCGATCCAGGGATCGAACCCACATCTCTTATGTCTCCTACATTGTCAGGCAGGATCTTTATGGTTACGATATAATATTTGTGGAACAGCAAAATTTTGCATGGTATTCAAAGTTCTAGAATTGTAGCAGAATTTGATGTTTGAGTTCCTTCAATATTATAATAGAAAGTCATTCTATATGCTTATCAGGAATTAATAATTTTTCTGTGTAAAACTGAGTGAGAGGCATTAACGCAGAGGTACCATTCCTGGAGATTCTTTAAACTACCACGTTGGATCCTAGTGTAAAGACATTTGAGGAGACTTGGTTGGCAGTTTTTGTTAATTCAGCAACAGAAATTACTGATGTCATTGTATTCTCATTTTAGGACGAGTAGAATTTGAACATAAACAGGTGTGAAAGAGGGACATCCCAGGCATGGAAGTCGTATGAGCAAAGGCATCAGGATGGGAAAACCCAGAATATGTTTAGAAAATAGCAGTTACTTCAACCTGAGCAACTGGTGCTTGGCTTCCCTGTTGGCTCAGTAGGTAAAGAATTTGCCTGCAATGCAGGAGACGTGGGTTTGATCCCTGGATCAGGAAGATCCCTTGGAGAAGGAAATAGCAACCCACTCTGGTATTCTTGCCTGGAGAATCCCACAGACAGAGAAGCCTGGTGGACTACAGTCCATGAGGTCGGAAGAGTTAGACACGACTTAGCTACTAAACCACAACCACCACCAGGCATAATAAAGTATATGTATGTAGTAGTTTCCTAGGGCTTTTACAATTCATTTTCACACACTTGGTGGCTTAAAACGGCAAAAATTCGTTCTCACAGTTTTGAAGGCTGGAAGTCTGAAATCACAGTGTTGGCATGTGCATGCTCTGAAGGCGCTAGGGAAGAATTCTTCTTTGTCTCTTGCAGCTTCTGATGGCTCACAGCCATCCTTTGTATTCCTTGGCTTACAGATGCATAACTTCAGTCTCTGGCTGCTACTTCCCAAGGCCTTCTGTGTGTCTCTGCTTGTCCTGTTCTGTCCTTTTAAGGACACTCTCATTGGATGTAGGGTCCACTCTAATCCAGGATGATCTCATCTCTACTTTTAATTGTCTGCAAAGACCCTGTCTCCAAATAAGGTCACATTCTGAGGTTCTGGGTGGATGTGAATTTTGAGGGGACACCATTCATACTACTATAGTGTGAAAAGAATAATGGGGAAACAAGAGGGGAGTTTTCTTCAGCAGACAGCTTGGTCCCCATTAAATCCCATGTGTACCAATGTCATGACAACTACCTGTGAGAAGGAGAAATTATTTTTAAATTACTGGTACAAACAAGAAGCCTTCAACCAGCAGTGATGTGTGAGAGTGACTGCTGTGTTACAGCCTCATCAACATGTATGGTATCAGATTTTTTGGTTTTTGCCAGTTTTGCAGAAAAATAATATCTCACTGTGGTTTTAATCACATGTTTGTTATGTTTGAAGTTTAGCATCATTTCATCTATTGTAATCTTCCCTGGTGGCTCAGATGGGAAAGAATCTGCCTTCAATGCAGGAGACCTAGGTTCTCTCCCTTGGTTGGGAAGATCCCCTGGAGAAGGGCATGGCAACCCACTCCAGTATTCTTGCCTGGAGAATTCCATGGACAGAGGATCCTGGTGGGCTACAGTCCATGGGGTCGCAAAGAGTCAGACATGACTAAGCGTCAACTAAAACACGCACACACACACACACACACACACACACACACACACACACATACACAATCTGTTTAAAGGCCATGTGCATTCATGTGCATTTTTTGTTTCATTGAACTGTCGGCTTATATTTCTTACTCATTTGTTTATTGGATTGTTGATCTTTTTCTTCTCATATACTGGCAACCTTTTATATCTTGGGTATGTTAATCCTTTGTGATATAAGTTTGTAGTATTTTTCTAATTCATTTATTTATTTTATTTATGGTATTTATGTCTATGCACATTTAAAAAATGTGATCAGACTTAGCAACTTGCCCCTTGATTGCCTCTGTATTTTAACTCGTAATTAGAAAAGTTTTTGTTTTCAGATGATAAGGCCTTCACAGGTATATAAGGCCTTCACAGGGCTTCTTATAGCTTTCTTATTTTACACACCTAGATCTCTGGATTATTTGGAATTTTCCAGGTATATGATATGAGGGATTGTTTTGAATTTTATCTTTTTCTGTGTGGCTATCCAGTTGCCCCAGCACCACTAGTTTTAAATTATATCTTTACACTAAATTTCTCTATGCAGTGAGGTTTCTAGACTTTCTGCTTTTGTTCCATTGATCTGTTCATGTACTGAGCCTATACAACACTGTTTTAATGTTTTAGTATCTAACTCTCCCTCTCTTTTTTGCTTCCTTTGTTTTTCCAAATTAACTTTATAATCAGACCATCTAGGATTTCAGCTTATCCATTTTCCAAACAGATGGTGTTCAATCATGTTAAAATTATACAGTCAAACTAAGAAAATTTACATTTTAAGTTATTTATTTACTGTGGTAAAGTGGACATAATGTAAAACTTACCATTTTGACCATTTTTAAATGTATAGTTCAGAAGTCAGTGATTAAAAAAAAATCTTTCTAAGTAAAAATATGTCACTATTTTAACTTGAGTGTTTTTCCTTGATAAGGAAATTTTACCTCTCCCACACGTTTCTTAACCATCAGTGGGGAATTTTTGTTTTTAAAATCGCTGTTTTAATGTTGGGCGCTTAGCCTGATAAAGTTATGCCTATATTTGAACATTTTGTTTTAGATCTGTGGAAGTACTTGTTAACAGAGGATTTTATTTGATTATCTGCCGACTGGATTAAGTTTTATAGTATTCATAAGGATTTTTAAGTAATATTAAATCTTTTATTGGGTGGTGTATTGTAATAGCCAACAGACTCGACCCTAGAGTCAGATTGCCTGAGTTTGAATCCCAACACCACTATTTGGTGAGGCTTCCCTAGTGGCTCAGACGATAAAGAGTCTGCCTGCAATGCTGGGTCAGGAAGATCCCCTGGATAAGGGAATGGCTACCTACTCCAGTGTTTTTCCCTGGAGAATTCCATAGACAGAGGAGCCTGGTGGGCTATAGTCAGTCCATGGGGTCTCAAAGAGTTGGACATGACTGAAGTGACTTTACATTTTCACACAGCTATTTGGTACCTATGTGACATTGCGCAAGTGCCTGATATTTTCTCATTTTTTAAATGGGAGTGATGATGATGATAATTATACGTCTATCTTATAGGACTTTTTTATAGATTTCATGAATAAAATATGCAGAGTGCTTAAAATAAAGCCTGGAATATAATAAGCACTATATAGGTGTTTTGGTTTTGTTGTTTTGGTAATAATATGGTAGGAAGAAAGAAGAATTAATTGGATGGTATTAATCCTCTCCTGTTTTCTTTTTTTAGGTGTGAAGTGTTTTTCTTACTCTACAAGTCTGATCAGCCTTGCGTTTCTACCATACATTTTTGCACAAAATAATGTTATATTTGGAAGTCTGCCTTTGCAAATCTTATTTTATGGCACCATAGGAAGCTTTACAGTGATCACTCCAGCACTGCTTCACTTTCTTACAAAAGGCTACGTCATTCGCTTGTACCATGAGGCCAGAACAGACACTTACAAAGCCGTTACTTACAGTGTTGTACTTTCCGAAACAAGTACAGTATTTCACCAGAATGATGTGAAGATTCCAAACAGCACGCATGTGTTTACTACATTTTATGCTAAAACAAAATCATTGTTAGTTAATCCAGCACTCTTTCCAAACCCTGAAGACTATAACCATTTAATGGGTTATGATAAACCATTCACTTTTGATCTGGAAGAAGCCAGTGAAAAGAAACAGCTTAAAGAAGAGAAATGAGTCTGCTTTTTGTCATGCTACCTGGCATGTGAGATTTTAGTTCTGCTACCACGGATCGAACTGATGCCCCCTGCATTGGAAGGGTGAAGTCTTAACCGCTGGACTGCTGGAAAAGTCCTGAGTTTGTTATTTTTATGTTTGTGCTTAAATGTGATTTGTGTTCCAATGTATGATAATTGCCTTTATGTTTGATTTTGTTAGTGACTGATTGTTAAATAATTTAAATTGTATCAGACAGAACTTTTAATTCAGAGACTTGTGTTCCTTTATAATAAAAAAAAGTTATGTTTAAAAAACAAAACATGTAACATTCTACCATTTTGTTTAAAAGGGTGTGAAAATACATGTATATGTTGATGTATGCATGGTTAATTTTATATAATAAATGATTCTCATCTGGGGATTGGATTTCAGAAGCATATAGGAGAGTTATTTTTCCTTTGTGTATTAACTTTTCTAAGGATATGGATACTACCTTTTCCCACAGTAGAAACTCTAAGAATTCACACATTATAGAAAGCAAGTGTTAATCTGCTTCCTTTGGCTCTGAATACAGGTTTTTGCCTATCCTCTCTGATGTGGCTGCCCATGTTAAAGATTGTGTACAGTAGAGTGTGGTTAGCTTGAAGGCAAATGGTAACCTGAGGAGTTTGTTTTCAGTGGCTCTGCTTGTCTCTCCACGTGCACTCTCCTTTGGTATACTCTATCACACATAGGGAAAATCCTATCTACTTTGGTATGATCCTACCCATACAGATGGATAGTACCTTTTATAAAATAGCAGTCTTCATGCTAACTTATCACGTATTGGCATTTTAAGATTTTTACCTCTAATTGTAGAAAGTTGGTTCTTGTGAAGGATTTTCAGCCAGGAACAAATGGCCTCACATCATTACTTAGATTGGTAGATGCTGATTATATGCCTAGAATGCACTGGGTACTGGGCAAGTTGCCAGAGTCACAGTGAAGAACAAAACACCCAGTCTGTATAAAGCTGTGTAATAGCCATCACGTGCCACGATGGTTAATCTAATCTTTATGGCTTGCCTGTGTATGAGAGGGAGGTGAACACCGAGTCTACAGAGTTACCCAAGGCCTCCTATCACCTGCTACAATAGTAAATCTAATTTTTATGATTTCCTTCTGTGTGAGGGAAGTGCATGGAGAAGCAATAGGAGCATCACTAGTTCTTGGAAAGATGAAGTGTCAAGTTGCTAGAAGGTTACAGGAGATAGCTTACGGTAGAAAAGTGTTCTTTCTGAGATTAGAGCCTGCCCTCTGCTAGGATCAGCCAGCCTGTGGTTGTAGTAGAGGGCAGGCTGTATTCTCAGAGATGAACAGGCTACCGCCACCTCTGTCCTCTGCTTGGACTTCTCTGCCTGCCTGCTCTTCTGTCCTCTGTCACCTAGGTATACACGTGTTGCTGTCTTAACAATGTGGTTTATATCTTTCTATAAAAAGGTATTCCATAATCAAATACTCATTATCAAACGTTAGATACATAGAAGAAAACAGCACTGTTAACATTTTAAAGTTTTCTCTTGAGGGTCACTTTTTCCATAATTTGTTTTGAGTATATCATACCTGTTTCTTTAAATGTCCTGTATACGTGCAGTCATTTTGTCTCCTGTGTAGTGAAGTGAAAAAACCTATTTTTGTTAGAATAACTCCACAGAGGACAGCGTGGTTGCTTAAAAGACTGCATGAGAAAGATGTCTTCTCAAGGGCACGATCTGGAGTGAGACCAAGATTAGAAAAGGATCAGCATGCGTAGGATACCATGATGATTCATCAGTGAAATAAGTCTGCAGAAGCAACTCAGTCCAAGATAAGGGGAAAATACATGCACATCCCTCCATGCCACTTCACTACTCTCCCCGGCAGAGTAATCCTGGAAAGACTGAGACCCTGATGGATCTCCCACAATCTATGGGAAGGATATTGAGTAAGGTTTATTTGAGTCCCAGAAGACAGGGTGATTCCTTTGGACATCTAGGTTACATCAGATAGCATACCCTTGGCAGTAAAATGTAATCCTTCCCCTCAGTTTATTAATAATTACATCACACTGAAAGATAATAGCAAAAGTAACAAAATGGTCATTAGGTATGGATGACTCATTTGTTAAAACTGTATTAGGATTTTTTCAGAAAAAGAATGGTTATCTAGATTCAGCAATTACCAATTTGTGGTCAGTATTGTTTCCTCTAGACCTCCTGCCCTCTGTGTTTATTTGGGAACGAGTTGCAGACATCATAGCGTTTCTTTCTTAAAATATTTAATTTTGTAATTCTGCAAGTGAAAGTGTTGATCACTCAGTCGTGTCTGACTCTTTGTGACCCCGTGGGCTATAGCCCACCAGGCTCCTCTGTCCATGGGATTGCCCAGGCAGAATACTGGAGTGAGTTGCCATTTAATTTTCCAGGGGATCTTCCTGACCAGGGATTGAACCCAGGTCTCCTGCATTGTAGGTAGATTCTTTACTGTCTGAGCCACCAGGGAAGCCCCTTATCCACAAGATAAGGACTTAAATAGCAATGCCATTGTACCTAATCTGTCCCTGATCCCAAAGTTATCAAATATCCAGTCTACCAATTTCCAGTTGTTTCATAATTTCCCCCCTCTGGATTAAGATCTAAGTAAAGTTCTCACCTTATGTACACCTACTTTTGAAATGTCTTATGACTCCTAATCCGTGGGCCCTCCTATTTCTTTCACTTTGTTTTTAAGCTGTGCCATGTGGCTTGTGGGATGTTAGTTCCTCAAAAAGGAGTCAAACCTGACTGTCAGCAGCGGAAGTGAGGAATCCTGACCACTGGACCAGCAGGGAATATCCTCTTTTTTCCTTCCCCTTGCACATCATCTATTGAAGAAACTGAGTTTTTTGTCCTATACATGTTTTCACAGTCTAGATTTTTTGATTATATTCCCAAGGTGTAGTTAATATTTCTCTGTTTACTGTAAATTGGTAGTTAGACTTGAGGCTTCATCAGACTGAGGTTTGATTAGTTTGGACAAGACTGATTCATAGCTGATGTTTGTATTAATTATCTATTGTTGTATAACAAATTGCCCCTAAAATGTAGCAGTTTAAAACAAACCTTTATAACTGCACAGTGTCTGTTGGTTGGGTATTTGGGAATGACTCAGCTGAGTGGGTATGGCTCAGGTTCTCTCATGGGGTTGCAGTGAAGATATGAGCTGATCCTGTCATCTGAAGGAACTGCTTCCAAGGTGGCTTACATATGTGACTGACGCATTTTTTTGTTGTTTAGTTGCTCAGTCTTGTCCGACTCTTTTCAACCCCATGAAGGGCAGCACACCAGGTTTCCCTGTCCTTCACTATCTCCTGGAGTTTGCTCAAACTCATGTCCACTGAGTCAATAATGCCATCCAACAATCTCATCGTCTGTTGCCCCTTCTCCTCCTACCCTCAGTCTTTCCTAGCATTAGGGTCTTTTCCAATGAGTCAGCTCTTTGCATCAGGTGGGCAAAGTATTGGAGATTCAGCTTCAGCATCAGCCCTTCCAGTGAATTTTCAGGGTTGATTTCCTTTAGGATTGACTAGTTGGATTTCCTTGCTGTCTCCAGCACTACAATTCGAAAGCACCAATTCTTTGGCACTCAGCCTTCTTTATGGTTCAACTCTCACATCTATACGTGGTGCTGGCCTTTTGGGAGGAAGTCTTTGTTTCCTACTGCATGGATCTCTCTTTAGAGCTACTGTTTGCCCCAGAGCAATTGATCCAGGAGAACAAGGTAGAGGCTTTTGTGATTTGTTTTGGAAGCTGCACTTTATCATTGTGCAATATTTTCTTAGTTACTCAGTCACCCTTATTCATTGTTGGAGGGGACTACACAAGAATTTGCATACCAAGAAGTAAGGATAATTGGGGGCTGTCTTAGAGATTGGCTACCACCCTGTTTATCCATTGAGAGGTATACGATGTCTTCTTATCTATCTTTGTGATATTAGCAACCTCTGATGTTGTGTTTTCTAAGTTCGCTAATTCATTAGATATTGTAAAATGGTTCTATTCTATCATTCCTTTTTCATGTACTAGCTCTAATACTTCTAAAAGAGAAAAGAGCATGAGAAGGCAAGGGAAATGCACCTCTCTGTACTATTTGGTTACCAGTAGTTCAGTCTCCATAGAAAGGTCAGGATAAATGCTTGATTCTTTCCCTCTATCAGTTTTCAAAGTACAATTAGTTTCCTAGTATCACTGGCTGATTAGACTTTAAACAAGTATTATGAGCTCATGAATTTGAATATATTTGATGTATTTCAATACACTGAAGTTACTGTCTTATTAATGATCATACAGTCTACAGGCAGTCTGAATGTTTAAGTCTGGAAGCTATGAATGTTACATTAAATGCCAAAAGGGATTGTGTTAGGTGGATCTTGTGTTGGGAAGATTATCCTGTATTGTCCAAATGGTTGCAGTAAAATCACACGGTCCTTATAAGAGGGAGACAGGAGATCAGAGGAGAAGGTGATGTGATGATGGAAGCAGAGATGATGCAGTGCTGAATTTTGAAGATGGAGGAACGAAAGGATTGCAGCTCACAAGCTGAAAAAGGCAAGTTAATGAATTGTTCCCCTGGAGAGTCCGGAAGAACTAGGTATGTTGACTCCTTGCTTTTAGTCCATTGAAACTGATTTGGGAGGGTAGCGTTGAAACGTGTATATTATCATATGTGAAACAGAACGCTGGTCTGTCGCCCCTTCTCCTCCTACCCTCAGTCTTTCCTAGCATTAGGGTCTTTTCCAGTGAGTCAGCTCTTTGCATCAGGTGGGCAAAGTATTGGAGCTTCAGCTTCAGCATCAACCCTTCCAAATGAGACAGGGTACTCAGGGATGGTGCACTGGGATGACCCTGGGGGATGGGATGGGGACAGACGTGGGAGGGGGGTTCTGGATGGGGAACACATGTGTGCCCATGGCTGATTCATGTTGATGTATGGCAAAACCCACTACAATATTGTAATTAGCCTCCAATTAAAATAAATTAATTAAAAACTTATTTGGACTCCAACCTTCAGAGTTGTAAGAGATTTTTTTTTTTTTCCTGGCTGTTCCAGGCAGCTTTAGGATCTTAGTTCTCCAACTGGGGTTCAAACCTGGGCCCTCAGCAGTGAAAGTACAGAATCCTAACCACTGAACCACCATGGAATCTCCTATTTGTATTTTTTTTGGAGGGTTTTGTGCTGGGTTTCTGTTGCTGCGAGGGTTTCCTCTAGTTGCAGGGACATGGGGTTGCTCTTGTTGCAGAACACCGGCTCTGGAGCACATGGGCTGATAGCTGCGGCTCTCCGGATCTGGAGCACAGGCTCAGCAGTTGTGGCACACCGGCTTAGTCACTCTGGTATATGGGATCTTTCCAGATCAGGGATCAAACCCACGTCTTCTGCAGCAGCAGGCAGATCCTTTACCAGTAATCCACCACGAAAGCCCCCGTTTGTATTGTTTTTAAGGCATTAAATTTGTGGCTATTTGTTACAACAGCAATAGGAAACCATTCTTTGGTCAATGGGACTGTCATCAGATTGGTTATCTAATACAGTAAGATATTCTAGGTATATGATCTTCTTATACCTTTTCTGCCTCAGACCTGAAACAGTGCTTTCTCTAGGTTCTTTATTCCTTTTAGTGGAACTAAGATCATACCTGGTTGTGTCCAAAAAAAAATTGGTTAAGATGGTAATTTTTATGTGCTTTTTCCATAATATAAAAATGTATTTTAAAAGTGGGGGGAAGAAAGAGGACACACCCATGCAGGCGTCTAGTCGTCTCAAAACACACTAAAAGGAACAAAGACTCTAGTGTTAACTGTATTTGCCTTGTTGTGCAATAAAGCTCTAGAACTTTTCATCTTGCCAACCTGAAAGAATACCAACTGAGCAACTCCCCATTTCACTAGCCCAACCCCTACCCCATGAATTTTTGCCTTTAAAAAAACAAACGGTAAAGTAGGACCATTCTTCAGTAAAAAAAAACCTTTTACAAATATGATTATTTTCCTCTAAACTTGTAAATTTAAAGGCTCTGACTTTATGTTATTTTTGGCTACTAAGCCACTTAAAGGATTTCAGGTAGCAAAGCATCTAAAGGGTTAGCTGTTTTTCTAGAGCAGAGTGAGAGTTTTGGAATGAAATACATTCCACACCCAAAATGATGACTATTTCAAGGTATTCCCTGTACCTGTAGTTGGCTAAAGTGAGGGCATTCTCAAGCATGGTGGGACCCATGCCCATAATGCAGGACTCTGGCTAGTGTCCTGTGTCTGAAGTCTCATCCAGCCAGTCTCTACCCTTTGGCTCAACCTGCTGCTGAGCAAAAACACTGTGCATGAACACTGTTCAGTTCAGAGCTGAAGGTCTTGCTCTCTGGGCTGTAAGAATTGATGTATAAAGATCTTGCGAGAGGAAATTCCCTGGCTGTCTAGGACTTCATGCTTCCAAGCCAAGCAGCACAGTCATAAAGAAAGAAAGAATAGGAGGGTGTGCTTAGGGTTTAAAGGAAAAAAGAAAAAGAACTTGTGGGAGAGAATAGCAATACAGAGGGATAAAGAGTGCTGGGCTTTTGAGTTTCTTAAGAAGACGGGTTTTGTTACTATTGACCAGGAAATACCTCGTTTTGTTTTTAAAGCTCTGTGCTCTCATTTGTATCACACGGTCAAAGAGTACATTCTAAATAATTTTCCTCTCCTCTTGCAGGAAGTACTCAAATATTACACACACACACGTGCACACACACATTCAAAAGAGGAAACAGTTGGATAGGAACTCAGAAATCATGTGACTGATGACTAAGTTACATTTTTTTCCCTTTACTAAAAATAAAGGGGAAGAGTCTGAAGATTAGTTACAGATTCTCCTTACATTTTTAAAGTTTTGGAGAGACTGAATCATGTTTCCATTTGTGCTTTTTTCCGCCTTGTTTTCTTCCATATTTACTGAACCTAGGGAGAAACGCTGGGTCTGCAACTCCTCTGACGCCACCGTTTGGTACGACTACTGTGGTAAGTACAAAGGCAAAAACAGGTCAACCATTCCAAGGGTGTTTTCACAGGAACCTTCCTCTGCTGTCAGCAGGACACAGGAAACGACCGTGTGTTCCAGCTCTTGGGGAGGTTGGCAGCAAAAGGGATATCTGGTTCCTGCCCTCTGTGGATTTTCTCCATCCATCATAGACCTCATGAGTCTCTGAACTGTTTCTCTTGACTTCCAAGCACTTTTGTCCTTTCCTGTGGTCAGCTATCTTTACCTTGAACCCAGTTTCAGATTCTTCCCTGTTCTGGCAGAACATCTGCTTCTGAGATTTTTGTCTCAGCCCAAGACTGACTGGGGGCTTCCCTGGTGGCTCAGATGGTAAAGAATCTGCCTGCAATGCAGGATACTTGGGTTCCATCCCCGGGTTGGGAAGATCCCCTGGAGAAGGGAGTGGCTACCCACTCCAGTATTCTTGCCTGGAGAATTCCATGGACGGAGGAGTCTGGCAGGCCATAGTCCATAAAATTGTAAAGAGTCAGACACGATTGAGTGACTAACATAAGATTGACTGGTTCGTCTTGAGAAGGTAGAACGTCCTAGCTGCTTCTTCAAATTGGTTCTGTCTCCAGGCTGTGATTTTTTTTTCCTCCAGCACTGTGTCGGGTGTATAACAGCTGCTCTGTTCAAATGTTTCAGGCTGCTGTGTTAAAGGCTCTTGGTATAAGCTCCCTAACTGGGTGTAAGGCTGATTCTGTCAGTTACTATCTGTGTGATCTTCAGCAAAGTCTCAGCCTCTCTGTGCTCCAGTTTTTCAATCTGTAAAGTGAAAGTGATTTTCAAACCCATTTTGCAAGGATTATTTTGGGGTAGAATTTTTAGCCCAGAGCCACATAGAAACAATAATATTAATTACTTAAAAAAAAGAAATCAGCCACAGTCGAATGCTATTTACTGGTTGGATCACTGTTGTTGGTTTTGTTCTATCTTATTTTGCTTCCCCCCCTTTCTCTACAAATATCTGCTGGTCTGAAAGCACAGCTTTGGAGCTTGACTGCTGTTTTGGTTTGGTGCTTTGCACCAAAGCACCATGGGTTGGTTGGCCTTTTCTATCAACTAGCAATATCAGGAAGTTTTAAAGGGATGCTCCTGAAAATACTGGTTAGTTGAAATTCTCATGGGAAAAAAGGATTTATGGTCTAATCATTTGGGGGAGATTTACAAATGTACTTTGAGTTCTGAGAAGTTCTGCAATAAAGAAACCTATTTAATCTCCCAATGTTCAGTTTTATTTTCTCTAATTTTTTGAGTGTGCCAAATACACTCTGGCAAATATTAATATAAAGTTACTCCTGGGGAATGAGAAGTAACCCCAGATGTGGGAACAAAGCCCAAGTGTGTGACCAGTCTCAGACTGATGGCTTTTTTCCTGTTTGTGATTGTACTGAATTCCTGCTCAACTTATCCCTGAAAATTCCCCATCCCGGAAGGTCAGTTCACACTCCTGTGTCCCAGGACCTCCTCAGTGCACTCAGTCCTCTTCTCTCTGTTTTGGTGCTGAGAGAACCAAAGAGAGAACGTTCTCTCTGCTCCACACACACTCATTATACCACCTTTTCTGTGCTGTGTTTCATACAGCCTTTATTTATGTAACACTTTATATTATCTATGTAGCTTTTTTAAAAAATATTTTTTGATGTAGACCGTTTTTTAAAGCCTTTATTGAATTTATTACAATATTGCTTCTGTTTGTTATGTTTGGGTTTTTTGGCCTCAAGGCACATGGGATCTTAGCTTCCTGACCAGGGATTGAACCCGCACTCCCTGCATTGGAAGGTGAAGTCTTAACCACTGGATAGCCAGGGAAGTCCCAATTTACTTAACTTTTAATCTTCCAGTAACACCAACTCAATTTGTCTTTTAATTTGATTTTTTTGAGAAAGGATCTTCTTTTCTTAAAAAAAATTATTTTATTTATTTGGCTGAGGCGGGGCTCAGTTGTGGCACTCAGGGTCTTTGATCTTTGTCGCAGCACGTAGGTTCTTTTCAGCTGCAGCATGTGGAATCTAGTTTCCTGATCAGGGATCAAACCCAGGTCCCCTGCATTGGCAGCTTGGTGTCTTAGCCACTGAACCACCAGGGAAGTCCCTTGAGGAGGGATCTTACCTGCTTCTCTACAGCGCTGAGAAATTTCGTGGTCTTTTGCTGCTGCCCCACGGATGTAGGGATCACGGGGAGCAGGTTGGGGTACAGAGCTACAGCAAGACTCCTGGCTGCCGGGCCTCTCTGACCCCCCTCCCCCGACATCAACTTTTCCTTGCGTTCGAAAATCCATCCTGGCCAAGATGGAAGCACATCATGTGTTGGGAGCATTGATCCCTCCAGTGTTATTGTCAGGGTGTTGGTGACAATAACTCAGTCCTTTCTGTGAGAGTGATTCCCATTTGTCCGAACTACTGGGCATACATGTTATACCTGTTTGCCAGGGCTGCTGTAACTAAATAGCACAGACTGTGTGGCTTAAACAGCAGAAATCTATTTCTCACAGTTCTCGAGGCGGGAAATCCAAGTTCAAGGTTTAGTTTCATTCTGAGGACTCTCTCCTTGGCTTATAAATGACTGTCTTCTTACCATGTGTTCATATGACCTTTGGTCTGTGTGCACTCATTCCTGGGGACTCCTTGTATGTCTAAATCTCTTCTTCTAAGGTTACTGATGATATTGGATTAGAGCCTACTCTAATGGCTTCATTTTAATTTAATCACCTCTTAAAGGCACTGTCTCCAAAGACAGTTGAAGAAGGAAATGGCAACCCACTCCAGTAATCTTGCCTGGGAAATTTCATGGACAGAGAAGCCTGGTGGGCTACAGTCCATGGAGTTGCAAAAGAGTCAGATTCAACTTAGCGATTAAACAACAACCAAAGACAGTCACATTCTGAGGTTCTAAGGATTAAAATGTCAACATATGAATTTAGGGAGAGCGCAGTTCAGCCCGTAACATACAGAAATGGCAATAATTGGCTCTTTTATTCCCCAACTCTGGAAAAGGCAGAAAACATGGCTGTGCGAGTCAGTCCACACAGTCCTGGACATGCACTGTCCTTGTAGCCTAGAGTTGTCAGACTCAGTTGTAACGTGTTTTTGGTTGTAGGTCATCCTGAAATTTAAGGAACTCATGGATTATTTAATTTAGCCAGTACTCCCTGAGCATCTGGCATGTGCTTGTTCT
Organism: Ovis aries; assembly: GCF_016772045.2. Taxonomy (NCBI): domain Eukaryota; kingdom Metazoa; phylum Chordata; class Mammalia; order Artiodactyla; family Bovidae; genus Ovis; species Ovis aries. Next base: position 50,215,700 of record NC_056062.1, read on the forward strand.
AGACATTGAGGATAACGTAGAAGTGAACAACAAAAGTCCCAGACCTCCTGGAGGTTTGATCAGTGAAATATTCAGCATGTCAGATGGTGGTGACTGCTATGAGAAAAGAGTAAGGTGAGGGAGGGGATAGAGAGTGCAAAGATGGGAGTAGGGGTTGCATTTTAAATTAGGATGGCCAAAGAGGGCCTGAGAAGGTGACATGTAGCCAGGACAGGAATAGTAAAGGGAGCGAGCCACAACCATATCCAGGGGAAGGGGTGGGGGAAAGAGCAAGCCCAGTGGCTTAGAGGTGGCGAAGAAGGAATAGCAAGGAGTCCAGCGTGGCTGCCATGGAGTGAGTGCTGGGGAAGTAGCAGGAGGTGATATCATAGAAGGAAATGGGAAAGGAATGATAGCTTTGTAAGTCAGGAGATGACTTTACCTTTTACTGTGAGTAAAGCTTGGTCTGTCTCACGGATTGGTAATCTGCAAAATGGGAAAGGTAGAAGCAGACAACCTGTGGGGACACTTGAAATAGTCCAAGTGAATGAGAGATTGGTGACTCAGGCCAGAGCGGGAGCAGTGGAGGTGATGAGGTGGGGTTGGTGCTGGAAGTCCCCTACATTCGAACCTTCAAATTGCAAACTTTCAGAGATGCGAACATGTGTTCCATCAACATCAGGCATGAGTGAAATTGCAGCTTGCCCTCCATCTCCTGTTGCTGACATTCCTTCAGCTCTAGTGTCTCCCACCTCCTCTCCCTCCTCAGTAACTCTTCTTGCCTGTTCACTCAGTGCCAGCTCCTATATGCCAGCTGTTGTACTGTACTACTGTACTTTTCAAGGTACTATACTATAAGATTAAAAATGTTTCCTTTTTTGTTTGCTTTTTATGTATTATTTGTGTGAAAAGTATTACAAACCTACTACAGTACAGTACTATATCACCAATCATGTTAATTGGGTACCTAGGCTAACTTTGTTGGACCTAAGAGCAAATTGGACTTATGAATGCACTCTTGGAACAGAACTTGTTCATATGTAGGGGATTACTGTGTTCTGAAGATGGAGCCACTGGACTTGCTGACTGATTGGATGTGTGGTTGCTGCATGGTCCTCCCAGCTAAGTGTGTGTATCTTGGCATCTGGTCTTCCCCGTCTTCCCCCCAGCTCCCGACCCCAAGCAGGCCGGCCTCTTGACTGACCTTTATTTATATTTCTACTATTCTCTAACCTGAAATATTCTTCTCTATCTTTCTGTTCTTTGGAAAACTTTGAGGTCCATTAAAAGTCCTACCTACCTTACAGAGACTAGTCAAGTAAGTTGAATTTAATTGTTTATTAATGTCTTTAATAGGCATTATGTTTAGTTATTTTAGTTATTATGCTGAGGAATGCTGAGAGTGCATGTTAAGTTATAGCTGCTATGGGACTTCTCTGGTGATCCGCTGACTAAGACTCAGGGGGTCTGGGTTTCATTGCTGGTCAGGGAAATAGATCCCACATGCCACAACTAAAGATCCCATATGCTGCTACTAAGACTTGGTGCAGGCAAATAAATATTAAAAAAAAATATAGCTGGCATCCTCAAAGAACTCCTGACTTTTGTCTTACTTACTGGTGTTAGTGTAATAGAGGGCTTCCCCTGTTGGCTCATCGGTAAAGAATCCACCTGCATTGGAGTAGTCATAGAAGTTGTGGGTTTGGTCCCTGGGTTGGGAAGATCCCCTGGAGGAGGGCATGGCAACCTACTCCAGTATTCTTGCTTGGGGAATCCCATGGACAGTGGAGCCTAGTGGGCTACAGTCCATGGGGTCACAAAGAGTTGGACACGACTGAATTCACACACACACACACACACACACACACACACACACACACACACACACACACACAGTATAATAGAGCACTGTTGTGTGCATCCCTTAGTATGTGGCCGGTTGGCCTTGGTGGTTACTTGCCTCACCTGCCTCTGAGCGGACTGTTAGTGGTCCTGCTCAGCCATTAGTTGGTGCCGCAGTGGCCCCGCCTCCAAGTGACCAACTATCAACCAGTGACCATTAGTGGTCCATTCAGCCAACGGGCGGAGAAGGCAATGGCACCCCACTCTAGAACTCTTGCCTGGAAAATCCCATGGGCGGAGGAGCCTGGTAGGCTGCAGTCCATGGGGTCACTAGGAGTCGGACACGGCTGAGCGACTTCACTTTCACTTTTCCCTTTCATGCCTTGGAGAAGGAAATGGCAACCCACTCCAGTGTTCTTGCCTGGAGAATCCCAGGGAAGGGGGAGCCTGGTGGGCTGCCGTCTATGGGGTCGCACAGAGTCGGACACGACTGAAGTGACTTAGCAGCAGTAGCAGCAGTAGCAGCATCCAACGGGCGGCAGAATGGAGGTTGTCTGGCTGAGTCTGAGGTAAGAGACTGATCCCAGCCTTTTCCCCTCTCCCTCGGAGGCCCTCTAGCCTACGCAGCCTTGGGCCAGAGTGAGAGGTGGGACCCAGGAACAGGCTGGTGGCTGTGTCCTGCCAGGCTCTGGAGTCCTCACCAAGGCCACGCACTGGCCAGGTCTAGGCCTTGAAGCAGCAGTGAACCTCTCCTGCATCCCCATCTCTGTGACCTTGTGGCAGCAGCCGTCTGCCTGGGATGCAGTCTGGGGAACTTGCCCCCTATGTTTGGGCGGCCTGAGGGCAGATTGGATTTTGGGCGTTTGCCTTCCTCAGTGATGATGGCTGGGCAGCATCCGGGGACCTGGCCCTGAGGGAGCCTGCAGCTGAGATTTGCCTCCTCTCAGCCAGGACTGGACTTCAGCGGGGTAGAAGTTGTCTGGGGATCTGGCCTCTCTTGTCAGGACAGAGGATCACATTCATTTGATGGAGGTTTGTAGGAACATGGTTACCTGACCTGAAGAGCAAAGGCTCTGACACCAAGACCTTTGCAACAACTACCCACAACCTTCCTTCTCTTTTCTTAGAAAAGGGCTTTCCTGAGAGCTTTCAGGGAATTGGGGTTTTTAAAGGCATGAGCCACCTGTCTCCTTGCATAGTCCTGCAGTAAACTTTTTTCTGCCCCAGACTCTGTTTTTGTATTTAGTTCAGTTCAGTCCAGTCGCTCAGTCGTGTCCGCCTATTTGCGACCCCATGGACTGCAGCATACAAGGCCTCCCTGTCCATCATCAACTCCCAGAGTTTACTCTAACTCGTGTCCATTGAGTCAGTGATGCCATCCAAACATCTCATCCTCTGTTGTCCCCTTCTCCTCCTGCCTTCAATCTTTCCCAGCATCAGGGTCTTTTCAAATAAGTCAGCTCTTTGCATCAGGTGGCCAAAGTATTGGAGTTTCAGCTTCAACATCAGTCCTTCCAATGAACACTCAGGACTGTTTTTGTATTATTTGGCCTCATTGTGCTTTGGGTGCATGGACTTGCATTTCAGTAACAGTAGGAAGGTTAACTATACATATCACCAGGATTCATCTATTATTCTACAGACTCAGCATTCCACTGGGAAGTCTAATAGCCATTTGGAGCTAGGACTTTTCATTTATACTCCTTTCCACATTTGTTTCTTCCAAAATCTTCCTCATGACATTATCCACCTAATTCCTTAGCCCCCAAAGCAGGGGTATCCCTAATTATCTCTTTCCCTTAACTTTCACATTTATCAATGATTCCATTTTCATTTTTCCCAGAACATATTTTAAAGCCAACTACTGTTTTTTTCTGCTGTGCTGCTTGGCTTGTGGAATCTTAGTTCCTCAACCAGGGATTGAATCCTGGCCACAGTAGTAAAAATACTGAGTTCTAACCACTGGTACATGTATGTGTTCAGCCGCTGGCCTGTCAGGGAATTCCCCAACTACCTTTTTTATAAATTTAATTTTTACTTTATATTGGGATATAATTGATGTACAATGCTTTGCTAGGTACAGCAAAGTAGTTTGGTTATACATATACAAATATTGATTCCTTTTCAATTTCTTTTCCCATATAGGTTATCACAGAATATTAAGTAGAATCCCCTGTATACAGCAGGCCCTGTTGATTATCTGTTTTATTTATAGAGTGTGTATATGTTAATCCCAAACTCCTAATTTATCTTTCCTTCCTACCTTTCCCGTTTGGTAATCATAAATTTGTTTCTGCAGTGTGTGAGTCTGTTTCTACTTTTTAAGTAAGTTCATTTGTATCGTTTTTTAAAATATTCCATATATAAGGGATATGGTATGATATTTGCCTTTCTCTGTCTGACTTACTTCACTTAGTATAATAAATCTCTTAAATCCATCCATGTTGCTGCAAATGGCATCGTCTCCTTCTTTCTTATGGCTGAGTCATAGTCCATTGTATTTATGTACCACATCTTCTTCATCCATTCCTCTGTCAGTGGTCATTTAGGTTGCTTCCATGTTGTGGCTACTGTAAATGATTAAAGCCGACCGTTTTTCACTGTCCACTTCTCACCACTTATGCCATCCTCATCTCTTTTCTCTGGCCTCTGCAACATCCTCTTAAACCGGCCTCTCTCCATTTTAATTCCTTCACCCATACAATCAGTTCTCACCATGGAGACCAGAGAGATCTTTTGAAAATGTAAATAAGTTACGTAAGACTATTTTGATCGCTTAAAACCCCCAGTGGCTTTTCACTACAGTTAGAATGAAATCCCAACTTTATACTAAGGCCTCTAAGACCCTTCAAGATGGCCCTGCCTACCTGTCTGATTCCTATGATTCCCACCCCCTATTATTTTCCATTTACATTGACCTATATTATTATTATGATCACTATTTGTATTACCAACATAAGCATAAAACTTACAATTAAATACATTCACATTGCTTTGCAACTATCACCAATTTTCAGAATTTTCATCATTCTAAACAGAAACTCTGTACCCATTAAAAAGTAACTCCCCGTTTCTTCCTCCGCTTAGTCCCTGATAACCTCTACTCTACTTTCTGTCTCTGTGAATTTGCCTATTATATGTATCTCATGAAACATTATTTGTATATATATGCATATATGTTTATTTTTGTGGTTTGAACATATCAAAGTCATTGCCACCACTGAATCTGCATTCCTGATCACAACGTCCACAGAGTTGGTTGCTTCCTGTCACTCACTTAAAGGATACTGTAGTTGAGGTATCTCTCCCCACTGCCACTCCCCCGACTTCTCTGTCCCTGCTCAGTCTCTCTCAGGGCCCTGTTAGATTTCTTTACTAGAATGTGCATTTATCAATTGTTCATTGTTTCTGTAGTGCCTAGAGCAATATTTGGTGCTAAGAAGTGAATAAGCACACATTTATTATTTACAGTAAGCTATGTGCCAGAGGCAAAATGAATAGAGCCTTCCCTCAAGGCTTGCACTCTTTTTACAAAGAAGAATGATGTGTGAGCAAATAACTGTAGTAAACATTTTGAATGACCATTCAAGGATGATCAAGTACTGTGAATGACAATGTGTTTGTGGCTGTTGGGCTGGGAAGATGTGGAGGAGTCAAGGAAGGTTTAACAGAATTGTTGATATTTGAGTATATACTGAAGGTATGTGAAGGAGTTTACAGACTGATGAGGACAAGGTCATGCCTGTCAGAAGGAACTGCATATTTATGTAATGGAAATCCTGCTAAAGGAGTAAAATGAAGTGCTGTGATAGTTCAACTCCAACCAATGCTTTCTCTCGTGATCTCCAGTAGTACTTACTGCCGACACTCAGCGTGGCACTGATTTTATTTCCTGTGCTAACTGCAGTTGCCTGGAATGTTAAGAAGGGTTCTAAGGCAGAGCTCAGGGGAAAAGTGCTACAATGGAATAGCAATGCTGATACATTTGCAGGGGAACCTGGAGGCTCTTATTCTATGCTGGACCTGGTCATTACTTTCTATATTTATTAAACCAAATGTAGAATTCTACCATAAACATGGTGACTTTAAAGTAATGAAACTATTTTACATTAGTTCCCAAACCTTTGCAAATAAATGAATCACTTATTATATACTGTTATGTGATTTTTTTTTTTTTTGAGTCTTACATCTAATTTTTTAAAAATGTATGGTGGTCTTGTCGTTCTAGAAAAATCTTAGGCTTCCTGATGTAAAGATTAAGCTTACACTTCTATACTCCACCCTGCCTTGTTGTGGTGCTGGCTCAATATTGAGCACCTATAGAGGTATTCTGACCATTTGTCTGATTGGATTGACTTGATGGTTTCATCATGATCAGACCAGCTTCAGACATTAGGAACCTTAACTGAAAGTGGAGAATTGCCCTTATGACAATTGGTCCTGGTGATTCACTGCTTTTAACTTGTTCCCAGCTTTACTCCAGGGTCTTGATTGACTTGCTCTGATGGTTTTCTACAAGCTTATCACTGAGAAAGAAGAGACACATTGCACTGTGCTTGGCAATGCATGTGAAAGTGCCCATGTTTCAATACCATGTCAACCTTTTCAATGGTAAGAAAGTGAATAAGTATACTAATTATGCAAACCTTCAAAAATCTAGGTGGAAAAGAAGACAATAAGGCACATAAGTCAATCAGTTAAGAGTTAACCACTATGAACAATTTATTATTTTGGTAAATATTCTTTTAGGTGTATAATAACATGTTAAAAACAGTAAAAATGGAATCATATTGGGTATATTGTTGGGTAACCAGCAGCTTTAAAACCTGATAGTATGCCACAAACATCTATATCATTAAATATCCTAAAAATTTATTTAAATGACTTTGAAAGTGAAAAGTGAAAGTGTTAGTCACTTAGTCTTGTCTGACTCTTTGTGACCCCATGGACTGTAGTCCACCAGGCTCTTCTGTCCATGGAATTCTCCAGTCAAGAATACTGGAGGGGGTGGCCATTTCCTTCTCCAGGGGATCTTCCCAACCCAGGGATCAAACCCGGGTCTTCTGTATTGCAGGTGGATTTTTTACCATTTGAGTCACCAGAGGTTTAATGACTTTACATTAATTCAATAAATATATGGACAGTATTTATTCAGTTGGGTTTCTCTGGTAGCTCAACAGTAAAGAACCCGGCTGCCAAAGCAGGAGATGTGGGTTTGATCCCTGGATTGGCAAGATCCCCTGGAGAAGGAAATGGTAATCCATCCAGTATTCTTGCCTGGGAAATCCCATGGACAGAAGAGCCTGGTAGACTACAGTCCATGGGGTCACAAAAGAATCGGACATGACTTAGTGACTGAGAATTAATATTTATTCACTCACCTCTGAGCATTTTTTAAAAACTTGAGATATAATTGATATATAACATTATAACAGTTTCACGTATACAATGTGATTTGATATCTGTATATACTGTGACATGAGCACCATGATAAATTTAGTTAGCATCCGTCACTTCACATAGTTGGCCTTCCCAGTTGGTGCTAGTGGTAAAGAACCCATCTGCCAATTCAGGAGACATAAGAGACACATGGGTTGGGAAGATCCCCTGGAGGAGGGCATGGCAACCCACTCCAGTATTCTTGTCTGGAGAATCCCCTGGACAGAGGAGCCAGTGGGCTACAGTTCATAGGATCGCAAAGAGTTGGGCATGACCGAAGTGACTTAGCACGCACACCTCACATAGGTTACCAAATCTTTTTTCTTATGCTGAAAACTTTTAAGATCTACCTTTTTTTTGAAATTCCATGGCAGTCCAGTGTTCAGGACTCAGCACTTTCATTGTGGTGACCCAGGTTCATCCCCTGGTTGGGGCACCAAGAATCTGAAAGCCACAAGCATGTTCCTCCCACAAACTCCCAAAAGATCTATTTTCTTAGTAACCTTTAAATATGCAAAATAGTATTATTAACTATAGCCACCATGCTGTACATTATATCCCCATTACTTACTTATTTTATTACTGAAGTTTGTACCTTTTGACCCCTTCCACTCATTTCTCCCACCTTCCACCCCCTGCTTCTGGCAACCACCAGTCTGTTTTCTGAGTTTGTTTTAGTGTGTTTTCTGTGTTTGTTTGTTTTTCAGATTCCACATAAAAGTGAAGTCATATAGTGTTTGTCTTTCTTTGTCTAATTTAGCATAATGCCCTCAAATTTCATCTATGTTGTTGCAGATTTGGGGTGTTTTTCTTTGGTCATAATTGTCCCAGGAATGAGCATCTTTCATCAAGTATTTGTCAACATCCATGATTTGGTGAAATGACTGTTAATATAGCTCATTCTGTGAGAATTTTATTGCAGGGAAAGTCAATTCATTGAATGAGAGATGTTAACATTAATTTTTAAGGGTTGCATTTAGGGGCAAATTAAATAAAACTGGTTTAGTCTCTTTCTCCTCCTCCTCGGTGCTTTTATAAGCTCTTCTTGAAATTTCTTATTTAGGAAGATTTGTTTATTAACTCATTCACTCATTCATGTATTCAATCACTTAACATTTACTAGAACTCTACTTGATGTGTATTTTCTATTTTTAACCAGTGGAACATACAAAAAGGAGAGTAGAGAAAAGAAGAGCAATGTAGAAAAGAACAGGTTAAAAAGTGTGAAAATGGAACAAGTAATTTTATGAAAATATATTTTGAGGAGTTCACCCATTTCCACACAATTTAATGTAGTTCACTACCTTCAAACTACATCTTAACAATATAAGGGCTTCCCAGGTGGCTCAGAGGTTAAAGCGTTGACCCTGGGTCAGGAAGATCCCCTGGAGAAGGAAATGGCAACCCACTCCAGTACTCTTGCCTGGAGAATCCCGTGGAGGGAGGAGCCTGGTAGGCTACAGTCCATGGGGTCCCAAAGAGTCGGACACGACTGAGTGATTTCACTTTCACTATAAGGGCACTAAAACACTAATCTATTTACATTATAGGGAATTTTTTTTTTGTATTTGTACAGAATTTTAAATTTTATTTTACTGTGGTAAGAACACTTTACCTGGGATCTACCCTCTTAAATTTTTGAGTGTACATTATTGTTGACTGTGGGCATGAAGTTGTATAGCAGATCTCTAGAGCTTAGTCACTTGCTTGACTGAAACTCTATGCCTGTGATTAGTTACTCCCCATTTCTCCTTCCCCTCAGACGCTGGCAACTACTAGCCACTCTCTGATTCTATGAATTTTACTGTTTTAGATACGTGGAATTATGCAGTATTTGTCCTTATGTGACTGGCTTATTTCCTTTTGCATAATGTCCTTGAGGTTCATTCATATTGTAGCATATTGCAAAATTTCCTTTTTTTAAGGAACATACCTCAACATAATAAAAGCTATATATGACAAACCCACAGCAAACATTATCCTCAATGGTGAAAAATTGAAAGCATTTCCCCTAAAGTCAGGAACAAGACAAGGGTGTCCACTTTCACCGCTACTATTCAACATAGTTCTGGAAGTTTTGGCCACAGCAATCAGAGCAGAAAAAGAAATAAAAGGAATCCAAATTGGAAAAGAAGAAGTAAAACTCTCACTGTTTGCAGATGACATGATCCTCTACATGGAAAACCCTAAAGACTCCACCAGAAAATTACTAGAGATCATCAATGACTATAGTAAAGTTGCAGGATATAAATCAACACACAGAAATCCCTTGCATTCCTATACACGAATAATGAGAAAGTAGAAAAAGAAATTAAGGAAACAATTCCATTCACCATTGCAACGAAAAGAATAAAATACTTAGGAATATATCTACCTAAAGAAACTAAAGACCTATATATAGAAAACTATAAAACACTGATGAAAGAAATCAAAGAGGACACTAATAGATGGAGAAATATACCATGTTCATGGATCAGAAGAATCAATATAGTGAAAATGAGTATACTACCCAAAGCAATTTACAAATTCAACGCAATCCCTATCAAGCTACCAGCCACATTCTTCACAGAACTAGAACAAATAATTTCACAATTTGTATGGAAATACAAAAAACCTCAAATAGCCAAAGCAATCTTGAGAAAGAAGAATGGAACTGGAGGAATCAACTTGCCTGACTTCAGGCTCTACTACAAAGCCACAGTCATCAAGACAGTATGGTACTGGCACAAAGACAGACATATAGATCAATGGAACAAAATAGAAAGCCCAGAGATAAATCCACACACATATGGACACCTTATCTTTGACAAAGGAGGCAAGAATATACAATGGAGTAAAGACAATCTCTTTAACAAGTGGTGCTGGGAAAACTGGTCAACCACTTGTAAAAGAATGAAACTAGATCACTTTCTAACACCCCACACAAAAATAAACTCAAAATGGATTAAAGATCTAAATGTAAGATCAGAAACTATAAAACTCCTAGAGGAGAACATAGGCAAAGCACTCTCTGACATAAATCACAGCAGGATCCTCTATGATCCACCTCCCAGAATTCTGGAAATAAAAGCAAAAATAAACAAATGGGATCTAACTAAAATTAAAAGCTTCTGCACAACAAAGGAAAATATAAGCAACGTGAAAAGACAGCCTTCTGAATGGGAGAAAATAATAGCAAATGAAGCAACTGACAAACAACTAATCTCAAAAATATACAAGCAACATATGCAGCTCAATTCCAGAAAAATAAACGACCCAATCAAAAAATGGGCCAAATAACTAAATAGACATTTCTCCAAAGAAGACATACGGATGGCTAACAAACACATGAAAAGATGCTCAACATCACTCATTATCAGAGAAATGCAAATCAAAACCACAATGAGGTACCACTTCACACCAGTCAGAATGGCTGCGATCCAAAAATCTGCAAGCAATAAATGCTGGAGAGGGTGTGGAGAAAAGGGAACCCTCCTACACTGTTGGTGGGAATGCAAACTAGTACAGCCACTATGGAGAACAGTGTGGAGATTCCTTAAAAAATTGCAAATAGAACTACCTTATGACCCAGCAATCCCACTGCTGGGCATACACACCGAGGAAACCAGAATTGAAAGAGACACATGTACCCCAATGTTCATCGCAGCACTGTTTATAATAGCCAGGACATGGAAACAACCTAGATGTCCATCAGCAGATGAATGGATAAGAAAGCTGTGGTACGTATACACAATGGAGTATTACTCAGCCATTAAAAAGAATTCATTTGAATCAGTTCTGATGAGATGGATGAAACTGGAGCCAATTATACAGAGTGAAGTAAGCCAGAAAGAAAAACACCAATACAGTATACTAACACATATATATGGAATTTAGGAAGATGGCAATGACGACCCTGTATGCAAGACAGGAAAAAAGACACAGATGTATATAATGGACTTTTGGACTCAGAGGGAGAGGGAGAGGGTGGGATGATTTGGGAGAATGGCATTCTAACATGTATACTATCATGTAAGAATTGAATCACCAGTCTATGTCTGACACAGGGTGCAGCATGCTTGGGGCTGGTGCATGGGGATGACCCAGAGAGATATTGTGGGGAGGGAGGTGGGAGGGGGGTTCATGTTTGGGAACGCATGTAAGAATTAAAGATTTTAAAATTTAAAAAATAAAAAAATAAAAAAAACCAAATAAATAAATAAAAAATAAAAAGATTAAATAGTATCCCATTGTATGTATATACCACATTTTCTTTATGCATACATCTGTCAATGGACATTTAGGTTGTTACCATACCTTGGATATTGTGAATAGTGCTACAATGAATGTAGAAATGCTAATGTCTCTTCAAGATCCTGATTTCAGTTATTTTGGTTAAGTACTCATTGGAAAAGACTCTGATGCTGGGAGGAATTGGGAGCAGGAGGAGATGGGGACAACAGAGGATGAGATGGCTGGATGGCATCACCGACTCGATGGACATGAGTTTGGGTAAACTCCGGGAGTTGGTGATGGACAGGGAGGTATGGCGTGCTGCGATTCATGGGGTCGCAAAGAGTCAGACACGACTGAGTGACTGAACAGAGCTGAACTGACTCAGAAGTAGGTTTCCTGGATCACATGGTAGTAATATTTTTAATTTTTTCTGAGGAATCTCCATACTATTTTTTATAGCAGTTGTATCATTTTGCATTCCTACAAGCAATGTGCAGACATTCCAGTTTCTCCACATCCTTTTCAACTCTTGTCATCTTTCTTTTCTTTTATTGATAGTAGCCAATCTGACTACTACCAAAACAAGAAAAGAGGTGCGAGGTGACATCTCTTTCTGGTTTCATGTTTTGCATTTTCCTGATGCTTAGTGACAAGCATTTTTTCATATACATATTGGTCATTTGCATATTTTCTTTGAAGAAATGTATATTCAAGTCCTTAGCTCATTTTAAAATCAGATGTTAGTTTCAATACAATTGAATTTTTGGAATTCCTTGTATATTTTGGAGATCCACACTTTATCAGATATATGGTTTGCAAGTATTTTCTCCCACTACATAGGGTGCCTTTTTACTCTGTTGATTGTTTCCTTTTCTGTACAGAAGATTTTTGGTTTGATATAGTCCCACTTGTTTATTTATATTTTTGCAGCCTTTGTTTTGGTGTCATATCCATTAAATCATTGTAAAATCCAATGTCATGAAGTTTTTCCCGTTTTCTTCTAGGGTTTTTATAGTTTTGAATCTTATGTTTAAGTCTTTAATCTCCTTTGAACTGGCTCTTGTTTGTGGTATAAGGTAAAGGTCCAGTTTCATTCTTTTGCATGTTTTCCCAGCACCATTTGTTGAAGAGACTTTCCTTTAAATATTGTGCATTTTTAGCATCCTTGTCAAAGATTTGTTTGCAGAATACATGTGGATTTATTTCTGGGTTCTCTGATAAGTTCCACTGGTCTATATGGCCATATTTTTTACACTATCGTACTATTTTGATTACTATAGCTTTGCTATATAGTTTGAAATCAGAAAATGTGATGCTTCCAGATTTGTTCCTCAAATTTAACATCCTTATGGTGCCATACATATGAATTTTAGAGTTGTTTTTTCTATTTCTGTAAAAAAATGTCATTGAGATTTTGATAGAAATGTATTGATTCTGTAGATTGCTTTGCATAAAATGGACATTCTAATAGCATTACTTCTTCTAAACAAGGAAGTGAAGTGAAAGTTGCTCAGTCATGCCTGACTCTTTGCCACCCCATGGACTGTAGCCTGTCAGCTCCTCTGCCATGGAATTCTCCAGGTCAAAATCCTGGAGTGGGTAGTCATTCCCTTCTCCAGAGGATCTTCCCAACCCAGGGATTGAACCCAGGTCTCCTGCATTGCAGGCAGATTCTTTACCAGGTGAGCCACAAGGGAAGCTCAATGAACATAAGATTTTTTTAAATTTGTTTGTGCCTTGTTTAATTTCTTTCATCAATGTTTTGTAGTTTTCAACACACAAGTCTTTTACCTTAAGTAAGTTTAATCCTGGATATTTTATAATCTTGGTGATAGTGTAAATGGGATTGTTTTCCTAATTTCCTTTTTGTATAGTTCATTATTAGTGTATAGAAATGCAACTGATATTTTGTATTTTGATATTGTATCCTGTAACTTTACTGAATTTTTTTATTAGTTCTGACAATTTTTAATGGAGTCTTTAGGGTTTTCTATATATAAAATTTGCCATCTGTAAACAGAAAATTTTACTTTTTCCTTTCTGGTGTGGATGCCTTTTATTTTTCTTATGTAATTCATCTGGCTAGGATTTGCAGTACTGTTGAGAGTGAGTATCCCTGTCTTGTTCCTGATCTTAGAGGAAAAACTTTCGATTTTTCATTGTTGGGTATGATATTAGCTATGAACTTTCCATATATAGCCTTCATTATGTTGAGGCCATTTCCTCTAATTAAAGTTTGTTGGGAGTTTTTATCATGAAAAGGTGTTGAATTTTGTTGTCTGTTGAGATGGTCATGTGGTTTTTATTCTTCAATCTATTAATGTGGCATATCGTTTAATTGATTTTTGTATGTTGGACTATCCTTTGCATCCCAGGTAAAAATGCCTTTTAGTCATGGTGTGTGATCCTCTTAATGCGCTATTGAATTCAATTTGCTAGTATTTTGTGAGGATTTTTGCATGTAAATTCATCAGGGATATTGGTTTATAATTTTCTTTTCTTGTGGTGTCTTTGTCTGGCTTTACAATGCTAGCCTTATAAAATGAGTTTGGAAGTGTGCCCTCTCCTTCATTTTTAGGGGGACAGTTTGAGAATTGGTGTTAATTCTGACCTAAATGTTTGGTAGAATTCTCCTGTGGAGACATCTGGCCCTGGACTTTTCTTTGGGAAATTTGCAGTTGCTGATTCAGTCTCCTTCCTAGTTCTAAGACTATTCAGACTTTCTTTATTTAGCCCTCTGGGGATCTCCTTGGAAAATTTGGGGCTCTAAATGCATAAACCATCTATTCCCTTCTGAGTGAAGTTGAGGGGTAGGGTATCTCTTCCTCATTATGCTAAGCCAGGAGCAGTGTCTCTGGTGAGAGATGTCTTGAACCTCACTACTGACTTGGTGAGTCTGGTTTTATATTCTCTGGGATGTAGGAAACTGTTGGTTGGTTTCCGATTTCTCACAAAGGGAAATTGTCTATAAATTGTTGCTGTATTGGTGTGTTTGTAGGGGGAAGGAAGACTTTATCTGCCACCTGGCTGACTTCACTCTTCTGGGGAGGATGATATTTTTAACTACTCTCAATTTTGCTCATTATGAAATTTTAATGGAAAAGGTAGTTTTTTGGGGGGACACTGATATTCAGAATACTTATTATAAATAACTTAAATTATTTTAATTTTATTGACATTTTCTTTATTTCATTTAGATAACTTGAAATTTCCTATTTCAATACGTTCTGAGCCCTGTATAACATTGAAGGGAAGCCGTGGAATACTCTATCTCTACTACATTCCAAGTAAGTCCAAAATTTTGTTCTTGTAGATCAATTAAAAGGGCTCCATAAATATCAGTGATAAATGATGAAGTTCTAAATGTATGTGTATTAGTTTTCTATTGCTATGTAACAAATTATCATAATCGTAATGGCTTAAAACAATACATATTCTTTATCTCACAGTCTTTGTGTGTCGGTAGTCTGGCCATGGCTTAGCTGTGTCAGCTTTAGAAGGTCTCCCCCAAGGCTGCAGTCACGATGTTGGCCAGGGTTTCTTCTGAAGGCTCAACTAGGAAAGAACCCACTTCTAAGCTCAGGTGGCTGTTGACAGTGTTCAGTTTCTGTCTGGCTGTTGGCCAGCTTTCAGTTCCTTGCTCTCTGGGCCTTTGCAACATAGCTTCTTGTGTCCTTGAAATTAACAAGGGGGACAGTTAGCTAACAAGATAGAAGTCACAGTCTTATACAGCCCAATGATGAAAGTGCCACCCCATTATCTTTGCTATTTTCTATTTTTTAGAATCAAGTCACTAGGCTTGCTCACACTCATGCGGAGGGATTATATATAATGGCATGGTAAAAATGGAAACAATTTGAAACTTCTAACCATCTACTACCTATATCCTTTGTCAGTTATTAGCTATTCAGCTGATAAGTAAAGTTGGGTTTTCATGAGTCAAAGATTTGTATATGAGCAATCCAGGACTTTTTTCCCTAAACGTGAACTTAAAAAAAAAAAATATGGTGATGATGATATGAAAAGGAGCAATGCTTTTTGCTTCGTTTTGTGGTATTTCTTCTTTTTCCTCTTTATGATTTTATTTGCTATCATCTTAGTAAAAGTTAATTGGATGATGGTGATAGCATTGGGCTGGATCTAAGGCTCCATGAAAATACACAAAACTTTCTTCCTGGGACTTCTTTGGTGGTCCAGAGGTTAAGAATCTGCCTGCCAATGCAGGAGATACGGGTGCGATCTCTGGTTGGTCAGGCAAGATCCCACAAGCCACTGTGAAACTAAGTCTGTGCACCACAACTACTGACTCTGTGCTCTAGAGCTTGTGAACCCGTATGCCTCTAGGGCCCATACTCTGCCACAAGAGAAGCCACTGCAATGAGAAGCCCCTGCTTGCCACAACTAGAGGAAGACCACGTGCAGCAGTGAAGACACAGCATAGCCAAAAAATCCCCCCAAACTAACTTCCATCCTTTCCTACCAGTCAGTTGTGGCCTGTAAAGATCCCAGGAAACTTCAGTTGTAATCATCGTCATTGTCATTATTGTTTTTCATCATCACCATTATCATTTACATCCTAGCTTATATTTGGAGTTTATACTTTAAAAAAGTGCTTTTATGTAAATAAGCTTAAGAAACATTTATTCCTGAGTTTAGTTCTCCAGCTTATAGGAAAAAGGGTAGTTGAGAATCCAGAAATGATAGACAATAAACTTATGTTTTAATTTTCCTGCATCTAATCATTTAACCTGTATCCTGACACTTTGTTTCTGCATTATTCATTTAAAAATACTGAGTAATTGTGTTGTTTATTTCAAATATTATGGTATGTACTGTAAATTCATTGATAAATAAGACATTCTCTTGACCTTCAAGAATCTCTCAGTGCAATAGGAGAGACAGAGCTGTAGATAATATATTACCATAAATGAAATGATAGCAGTAAGGCTTAGTGGTAGCACAGAGGAAAGAATAATGAACCGTTTGCTCTACTTTCTTAGCCAAGGGTGAAAGCAATAATCTAAACTTATTTTTTTACTGAAGTGTAGTTGATTTACAATATTATAGTAATTTCAGGTGTACAACATAGTGTTTCAGTACTTTTATAGATTATAATTCATTTAAAGTTATTACAAAGTAATAGCTATATTTCCCTGTGCTGTATGGTATATCCTTGTTGCTTATTTTACACATAGTAGCATGTATGCCTTAATCCCCTAACATAATCTACATTTTTGCCCAATGAAAGCCCTACAATTTCTTCCTCTTTTTCTCAGGTTTTGTTTTCTGGCCTTTGTGGTATTTGTGTGTGTTTGCAGAAGTGATTATTTACATAATGAATGACCTCATTTTCAAGTAAGCCCATTGCCCTTAGACACAGGAAACAGACCTTCCAGATCCAAGTAATAATAATACAACACAGTTTTACTTAGGGTTCTCTGAAACTCAGATACCAAGAAAGAATTAGACATACAAGGGATTTTTTGCAGGGTGTCGGGGTTGGGGAGGGAAATTCTTATGAACAGTAAAGGAAAGAGGAAGCCAGAGCAGGCAAGGAGAAGATTCAGATTGAGGTATTGGATTGGCCTCATAGTTTTGAAATGAGAGAGAAGAAAGGAGAATTTGGTAAGATGATCATCAGGTTAAAATGAATCCCTGAGACACCCTCAGCAAGGTAAGTGGGGAGCCTTCTGTGTGTCACACGTGTCCCATGACAGGCAGGAGTGGACTGGTTCTAGTGTTACCGTCGTTACAGGAGCAGACTGTGAGCATCTGGTCTCTGAATGAAAGTGCGGTAGCTGGAGGCTCTCTGCCTGCTGCCCTCCTCCTCATAGATTCTTTGGAAGGGAGTTTTGAGCAGTACACCTCCAAGGCCACCACAAATACTTTAATCATTTAGTAGATATGACATTTATGTGACATTATATTAATTCAGTAATTAAAGTATTATTTGGTCATATTTTTTATAATGCTTTCCTTTTATGACCCGGGTTTCCCTAGAATATACTAGAACATCTGTGTGAAATTGTGGGCCATATTAATAGAAATCAACCATATTTTTGTGGCCCTATCTCTGCTTAAATTCAGTAAGAGCTATAACCGTAATCTTGAACCAAAAATAGGTTAGGAATGGAAATCATTTATTTTAAGACTTTATAGCCTTGCTAATAGAATTGTGTGCCACTATTAACTAATTGACAAATACAGCTGGATCATACACCTTCCTCAAAGTTATTTCCAGAAGTTCCCAAAGTTGTCATAGGTGAGCTCAAAAACAGTCCTCTTTACCGAAACCCCAAGAGCCACCATGTCCCAGTCTCCCACTCCAATATCCATATTGATATCCCTGACCTGCTGAGGCACGCAAGTGATACTTCACTTCAACCATTGTTCACAGTGACCACAGTGAACTCTAACATGACCACAGTGATGTCTAAGGGCAAGACGCTTCTCAAGATGTAAAGTATTGAGATGTCAAAGTAACACTTTCTTTTTTGGAACGACTGAAGCCTAGAATCAGTGTGTTCCACACAGAAATGGAAGAAGGTTCTTTGTTCTGCATCATCATTGGATGCCATGCTACCATGTGCCTCTTTCTCAAGACATCCCCCATGAAAACTTCCATACACATTCAACTTCTATACACATTCCTGCTTTGAGAGAGGTTCAGGTCCAAGTGCATTGAGTGGACCATGAGGGCCACTATTTGAAACAGACTGTATGATGTTCTCCTTCTCTACATTTAACCCTGAAAGTAGAGAAATGGAGACAAACAAGGAAGTTTGCTGGTACTGTAGGCTCAGAGTAATGAGGACCTGCATTAAGATAGTGGTCCTGGGTTGGGAAGATCCCCTGGAGAAGGAAATGGCAATCCACTCCAGCACTCTTGCCTGGAAAATCCCGTGGACGGAGGAGCCTGATAGGCTACAGTCCATGGGGTCGCAAAGAGTCGGACACGACTGAGCAATAATTAATTAATTAATGGGGATGAAAGGAGGCCAGTAGAATTTGCCAGGGAGGCCAGGAGAATTTACCAGGATTAAGAATTCTAGTGCTGATTTGGTAATGAAGATGAGGAAATCAATTTGAGATCTATTGGGGGTGGTAATAAGTGACATTTGAGTAGAGATACTGAATGAAGACAGAGGACAGGTGCTCAAAAGAAAAGTTGAAACCAAACACAATGATTTAGAAGTTATTACCCTTTGTGGTATTTGAAGCTGGGGAGAGTGTGCAGTGTGAAATTCAGAAGCACTGAAGTTAGAACCCTAAGAAAAATGAGTCAATGGCAGCACCAACACCAAAGGAAGAACAGTGTTTTGAGAAAGGAGGTGACAGTTGTGTTAAGCATAGTCAAGTTCAAGGTAAAGATAGAATTTTTTTTTTTTTTTAACTACGACTGCAATGAGTCATGGTGACCTTATTAGGAAAATATTTTCCGCAAAGGAGTGGTTACGATACTTGTTTTCATTATAAAAGAGATTGTACATCTTGTCCAGTTGGGCCAACTGAATAACTTAGAAGAGATGAGCCAAATGCATTTCTTCCTGGAATTTTCCATGTTCATTGTTAATAAGGAGATTCTTAAGGAAATAATAAAAAGTTGATCTATTTAAGTTGTAATCAAAGGGTTCAATTTTATCCTCCAAGAAATCGTTCATCAAAACTACTAAAATGTGGGCATGAATTGATTATGATTATTGTTATTTCCTCTCCCTTCCCTTTCTTTTGAATCTCCTAGTGGAACTGTGACAACAATTGGAAATTTTGTATTTTCAGTTTGATCGTTTTCTCAAAAGTATAGATTCTTCTATTGTTTGGCATAGCACAGATAATTCTCACTGTGGAACATTCTATTTGATTACAATCGACTAGTGGGCCTCTCAGAACTACAGTTTTCTCATCTACAAAACAGGATAATGATATCTATATTACAAGTAGTTATGATGATTAAGTGAAATAATGTAGGAAATGCACAAGGCATATTTTAAGTATACAGTCAATGTTGGTTATTAAACATTTATTAAAAAATACCTTATTTGAAGGGCTAATGAATTTTTTTCTCTTTAAGGAAGAGATATAAGGAGCTTATACTTCAATATCTATCTATCTACTAAGCACATGAATTTCCCATTGCGCAAAGAAGTTATTTGCCGAGGATATGATGATGATTTTTCCTTTTGCAGAGCTCTGAAGGGAGGTAAGCATTCAATTCACATTACTGTCAGAATAGAATATAATGCCTTATGAGAGTGCTGTGAAAATTAAAAACTTTAAAAAAGTGAAGTTCCTTTTCTAATAATAATTCTTCATTTCCACCCGATGTTTTTCTTTTAACAGCTTAAACAACATTTTACAATTATGTTATTGGATTATTATTAAGATGACACTTATTTGGGTATGTTTGAAGAGATATTGAAATTTTTACCTTGTTTGGCCTAACATTGTATGTTTACCCTTTGTTATGGCTCTTGTTTTCTAAACATTGCATTCATTATTTTTCATAAAAACACGGTAGCTTTTTCTATGCAGTTACATTGATTCCTTCAATGTCTTTTCTCCCTCTTTTTCACCTGGAGTTATTCACAGGATCATAAAATTTCAGAGTTTAGGACCTTAAAGATCACTTATTGCAAACCTATGAATTTTTCCATAATAATTTTTAAGGTAGTATTTTAAATAGTTAAAAAATTCTATATATTATATTTTCACATTACTAAAAGTTGGAAAGCATAAACAATTAGAAAAGTCTACCCCAGGTTAGGGAACTAAGATCCCACAACACAGCAGCATGCCCCCTTCCGCAAACAAAATGTTTTTAAGTGAATCAATCTCTTGCTACACAAATGAAGCTTTAAGATAGCTTAACCATCTCTCCTCATCTCTAACTTGTCTGCCACCCCCACCCCACATACAGATTGTGAAACTGGCATTGTTATGAGTCTGGGTTCAGAGTATAAAGACCTGAGCCAGTGTCCCAGCTTTTCCGCTGACCAGCAATGTGGCCTTGGGTGTTATTTGACTTCTCTCAACCTCACTTCCCTCCTCTGAGAAATGGGGACAAGGAAACCAATTTTATGTGGCTTTAAGGATAAAATTAGGAATCTGTGTTTTAAAAAAATTTTAGTAGCGTGCTCAGTGTGAGAATTCAAGAATTATGGTGATTAAGTGTGTATTTTTGTTCCTGACTTTATAGTCCTGTCATTTTTATAAGGGAGGAAACCAATGTCTGCAGTGGTTCAGCAATGTGTCCTTGGTCTTTTGGAGATCTGGTAATGGAGTAGCCTCTAAGAACTGCTCTTCCACTGGACCATACTTTCTTTCTCTCTGAAAGAAATCCCTGGGAATTCTCTGGTGGTTGTGTGGTCAGCGCTCTGCACTTCTACTGCAGGTAGCATGCATTTGATCCCTGGTCAAGGAACCAAGGTTCCACAAGCTGCATGACATGGCCAAAACCCACCCCCTACCCACCCCGCAAAAAACACCAAAAAAGCAACAATGACAACAAAAAAGCGAAAGATATTCTCTTGGCAGATTACTGTTTAAAAAGTGTCCTTTTCTCTCATACAACAGTTTTACAATTACTTAATCTCTGTGGGATTATGTTAACATTTATATGAATTTTCAAAGTCTCACTTTTTTATGATTGAAGATGTATCAGACTCAACCCAGACTGCCTGCTTCTTCCCACTTGCCCTCCCTTCCTTCCACAAACATCTGCTGAACTTAGTCTGAGCAAATCATGATTTCAGTTGTGGTGATTCAAAGTCCATCCGTAGGTTCTCTTTCTTCGGGTTACCTTGTTCTGGGAAAGATAGTCATGGTAACAAATGTTACAATGAAATGTCATAAATGCTAATAGATTAGATGCTCTTTTAATTGCATAGTTATCAACTTACTGTGACAGGAGAACTCATGAGGCTTCAGAGACTATTTTATTAGAGTCTTAAATCTAAGAACCCTAGAGAGTAAGGAAAAAGGACATTCCCTGAGAAGAAATAGCATACGCAAACTTGTCTAGCCAGGAAAGAATATAGTTTATTTGGAGAGTAGCTTTTTCAAAAAAGTTTTTTATTTAATTATTTGGCTGCACTGGGTCTTAGTTGTGGCATGTGGAATCAACTTCCCTGACCAGGGATCAAACCCAGGGCCCCTGAATTGGAGTCTTAGCCATTGGACCACCAGGGAAGTCCCTGGAGAGTAGCTTTTTTGTAGCTCGAGCAGAATGTATTTGTGGGAAATTGGAGATGAGCCTAGAAAAGGGGCCAGGGTAGTGTAACTCATGGGTTAAATACCAGTCTGAATCTTGTTGTTAGTGGGTAGGGGTGACCCAACAAGATTTCCATTTTTGCAGATAACTAGTGTCCCTGTGGAACTGTTACCCACGATAAGAGGCTAGGCAGGAAATTCAGCAAATCTTCACTGGGGCCCTTGCTGCAGCCAGGGGAAGTGAAAATAAGTAACAAATTCCTTTGCTCACTCTCTGAGGAGGGGCCAGCTGGTTCCTTATATGAACTGAGAGTAGGAAGATACCCTGGAGAAAGAAACGGTTACCCACTCCAGTATTCTTGCTTGGAGAATTCCTGGACAAGAGGAGCCTGGGGGGCGGGGGGCGCTACAGTCCATTGGGTAGCAAAGAGATAGACATGACTGAGCACCTAACACACCGGGATAGGACAGAGGAGTTACTTAGGTAGTTTGCCTACTCCTTTGGTGGTGTTGAGTGCAGGGGACAAAAGTGCAATACCCTGTTTTTGCTCCCAACATCCTGTTTTTGCTCCTGGCTCTTCAGAAATGGCAGTTGGGTTTTTTGGCCTTTTTGTATCCTATTGTGCATAATTTGCCCCAACTGCGCATGCTTGCAATTATTTTTAGTCCCTTATAGTTTCTTTCTGTTTTGTTGCTAGAGGAGACATTTGTCCAGGTGTAGATACTATAGCAAAGGTTCCCAGGTCCCAGCCTGTCTCAGAAGGAGGTGGGTTTTGGTTGAGGTAAGAAACTTGGATGGAAGGAAATGCAGCTGGGAGGCTGTGTCAGGGACCATGAGGGAGGCCCTGGGAGTAAAGAGAAGGAGACAAAAGAGAGTATTTTGGGAGACAGGAATGGTGGGACTGCTGACTGATTTGATGTGGCAGGTAAACATCAAATAAACCAAGAATGGCTCCAGGGTGTTGATTGGATGGATAGACATGCCATGATTGGAAATGATGTGTGTTAAAAGGAAGGGACAGATTTTTAAAGAGAGAGATAGTGGGTTCTGGTTTGGCATGTTGGGCTCAAGGTAATTTGGGAACATTCAGATAAAGAAACTCACTTGGCAGCTAAGTACATGAGCCTAGAGATCAGGACATTCTGATTTAAGAAGCATTGATGCTATCAACAGACCTTCGAAATTTCACAAATCAAATGAGTAAGGAACATACTCAATGACTTGTTGTTGTTACAAAGGTCATACATTTTTAGGATGTGATACTTAGAGAATATGGGCAAGTGAATAAACTGTGGAAAATTCTTAAAGAGATGGGAATACCAGGCCACCTGATCTGCTTCTTGAGAAATCTGTATGCAGGTCAGGAAGCAACAGTCAGAACTGGACATGGAATGACAGACTGGTTCCAAATAGGAAAAGGAGTACGTCAAGGCTGTATATTGTCACCCTGCTTATTTAACTTATATGCAGAGTACATCAAGAAAACACTGGGCTGGAGGAAGCACAGGCTGGAATCAAGATTGCCGGGAGAAATATCAATAACCTCAGATATGCAGATGATACCACCCTTACGGCAGAAAGTGAAGAGGAACTAAAAAGCCTCTTGATGAAAGTGAAAGAGGAGAGTGAAAAGGTTGGCTTAAAGCTCAACATTCAGAAAACTAAGATCATGGCATCCAGTCCCATCACTTCATGGGAAATAGATGGGGAAACAGTGGAAACAGTGGCTGACTTTATTTTTCTGGGCTCCAAAATCACTGCAGACAGTGATTGCAGCCATGAAATTAAAAGATGCTTACTCCTTGGAAGGAAAGTTATGACCAGCCTAGACAGCATATTAAAAAGCAGAGACATTACTTTGCCAACAAAGGTCCGTCTAGTCAAGGCTATGATTTTTCCAGTGGTCACGTATGGATGTGAGAGCTGGACTGTGAAGAAAGCTGAGAGCCGAAGAATTGATGGTTTTGAACTGTGGTGCTGGAGAAGGCTCTTGCTAGTCCCTTGGATGAGAGGAGTTCCAACCAGTCCATCCTAAAGGAGATCAGTCCTGGGTGTTCACTGGAAGGACTGATGTTAAAGCTGAAACTCCAATACTTTGGCCACCTGATGCAAAGAGCTGACTCATTTGAAAAGACCCTGATGCTGGGAAAGATTGAGGGCAGGAGAGAAGGGGATGACAGAGGATGAGATGGTTGGATGGCATCACTGACTCAATGGACGTGGGTTTGTGTGGACTCCACGAGTTGGTGATGGCCAGGGAGGCTTGGTGTGCTGCGGTTCACGGGGTTGCAAAGAGTCGGACACGATTGAACAACTGATCTGAACTGAACTGGAGATAAAAATTACACATAATCTTTCCACTTCTTACACATAAATACACACACACGCCTTCATTTCTTTAAAAAACACATTTTTGAATAAATAAATGGATATTTCAAAGGCATTTTAAATTTAATGTCTGTTAGCCCTGTTTTCAGGATTTCACTAGGGTTTCTGTAACAAAGTACCAAGAATTGGATGGCTTAGAACAACAGATTATGGTCTAACAGCTCTGGAAGCTAGAAGTCAGAGACCGAGGTGTTGGCAGGATTGTGCTTCCCCTGAAGCCTCTTGGTTAGGAAGTATCTGCTCCAGGCCTCCCTCCTAGCTCAGAGGGCCTGAGGAGATTCTTGCCTTGTAGATGACCATCTTTCCCCTGTATCTCCTTGTGTGGTCTTCCCTCTATACATGTTGGTCTGCATGTCCAAATTACCCCTTTTTATAAGGACACTGCTGCTGCTGCTGCTAAGTCACTTCAGTCGTGTCCAACTCTGTGCGACCCCAGAGATGGCAGCCCACCAGGCTCCCCTGTTCCTGGGATTCTCCAGGCAAGGACACTGGAGTGGGTGGCCATTTCCTTCTCCAATGCATGAAAGTGAAAAGTGAAAGTGAAGTCTCTCAGTTGTATCTGACTCTTTGCGACCCCATGGACTGCAGCCTACCAGGCTCCTCTGTCCATGGGATTTTCCAGGCAAGAGTAATGGAGTGGGCTGCCATTGCCTTCTCCGTATAAGGACACAGTCATATTCAATTAGGACCCACCTTAATTACCTCATCTTAACTTGACCATCTGCAAAAATCCTATTTCCAAATAAGCCTGTGTTCAAGGTACTGGGGGTTTAGATTTGAATATCTGTTGAGGGGACACTTTGCAACCCATAACACCATCTGAGGCTTGGGTCCTATGTGCTGCATAGTTGCAGGGAAACCGGGACTGGACCACCAGTGAGCTAGGTGGATACCTTTTGGCAAGAGCAGAGAAGAGTCTAAGCTGAGGTTCTGTCTTCCTTTTCTCTGACTCTGCCTTGTTTCTGTCTTGGCTTCTTCAAGAGGCTTCACATTACCTCCCTATAAGAGGAGAATGGGAGATATGTCTTTCTTGGAAAGAAAAACAGTTGAAAAAGAGGGCTGCCCCACAGAAGAGGTTAGAGCTCCTTCTTCTCACCTGACCTGGTAGACATTCAGGCAAATTTCCCAAGTAGAAATTTGGGAGTTACTTTTTTTTTGGCTGCACCATACAGCATGCAGATTCTTAGTTCCCTGACCAGGGATCAAACCCATGCCCCCTGCAGTGGAAGCACGGGGTCTTAACCATCAGAAAAGTCCCTTGGGAGCTACTCTTGATTTCTTCCTCAAACTGTAGTCCCATCCATCACTCTCTCTTACAAAGTTGGCAGTGTTCACTTCACAAGCAGGGCCGTATACTCAGGAGGCCTTCACATTAAGGCTTTACTATTCTGGGATCGCAGTCTTGAGATTCTTAGCCATTTTATCTTTGAGTGTGTGTTTTGTATACAAAGTGTGATGGGACAGTGGTATATGTGCCCACCTACCCCGGACAGGTTCTTGGTTTCCTGCTGTTCACTGCCCTGTTAGCACCCTGGTCCCTTCTTGGCATCCCCCATCTTGTCCCATCTGGTGGCACCTGTTACCCTCTACCCCTGGTGGAGGCCTGGAGCTGGGAGGGTCAGGGTCAGGCACGGTGTCCTGCAGTGTCTGGGGTGAGGTATGCAGTGACCATCCCACCTGGACTGGCCGCACCATGGCACTGTTTAGTGGGTGACTAGATGAGGACCAGACAGTCTCCCCTACAGCAGGTAACTTATGGAGGTATTTTATGGAGGTTGCAAAGCCTTTGAGGGTCATGTGTGGGTCTGCAGGCTTGTGGTAGAGAAAGATGCCTGATTTGGCTTCCCTGCCCTCCTCTGGAGGAGAAGGCAATGGCATCCCACTCCAGTACTCTTGCCTGGAAAATCCCATGGACAGAGGAGCCTGGTAGGCTGCAGTCCATGGGGTCGCAAAGAGTCAGATACGACTGAGAGACTTCACTTTCACTTTTCACTTTCATGCACTGGAGAAGGAAATGGCAATCCACTCCAGTGTTCTTGCCTGGAGAATCCCAGGGACGGGGGAGCCTGGTGGGTTGCCGTCTATGGGGTCACACAGGGTCGGACACGACTGAACCGACTTAGCAGCAGCAGCAGCCCTCCCCTGGAGAATGAGGCATCTGGCAGCAGCAGGGGGATCCTGTCAACTAGTTGTCAGGCCCACAGTTTGCACAGGTTTCCCCTATTCTCACGCCATCTCCCATCATTATGGAGCAGCCCCTGGGTGCCTGCGAACTTCTACACTTACCTTGTGACTGGTGCAGAGAACATTGCCTCAGATTCTTCTATGCCTGGGGGACCTTCTCAACCTCCTTCTGAATTTGCTGAGTCTGGCTTGTAACAGTTTCTTCTGAACAGCTTCAGGCACTTCCTGGGGATGACCCATGAAATACAAATTGTGAAACTTCAGTGATTCTGCCTTGGAGTTAAATGCTCTGATATTTGTGTTTACAACTGACATTATACAATATAATGAGGAATGGTAAAATTCATGCTAATAATTTAAAATTTTGTTTTATTTTGAGTAGATTAAATAGCAAATTAAAACTATGGCAGTAACTGTAGTTAGCACTGCTGTGTGGTTTCTTTGTAAGTTGCTAAGAGAGTAGATCCTGAAAGCTCTTATCACAAGGGAAAAAAGACTATTTTTGGTTTTACGAGGTGATGAATTACTGTGGTAATTATTTAGCGCCGTGTGTAAGTTAAGTTGTTACGCTCTACACCATAAACTTCTGTGCTGTGTCAATTACATCTCAGTAAAACTGAAAGAAAAAAAGATTAAAAAACTATTGTGGCAAATTTAGAGGGAGAAAGACAGACTGTGAAAGGGGAAAAACTTCATATTTTAGTATCTTTAATGGATGTTTCCTCAGCTTTCTAAATAAGTGCCCCCTCCCATTTTCCTTCTTTTTTTAAAATATGTTTAGTTGGTTATTTGGCTGTGCTGGGTCTGTTGTAGCCTGTAGAATCTAGTTGCCTGACCAGGGATCAAATCAAACCTGGGCCCTTTACACTGGGAGTGGAGTCTTAGCCCCTAGACCATCAGGGAAGTCCCTGGGTCCCTATTTTCAGATTGTGCTTAGCCTTGCAAATTATGTAACTGGTCTTGGAGCCAGGTATGCAGGGACCAGGTAGTACCAAGAGCTGGAAATTCAGAAGTGACCAAAGCACAGCCCCTGTCCTCATGGAGTTTGTAGAGCAGTGGAGGAAATAAGATGGTCACTAAGTCATGAAAGAAGATAAAGATGAAAATGAAATAAGGTTCATTTTATAGTACGTGCTCTCAAGGAAAGCAGCAGGATAACTAGGTAGAGCGTGATGAAGGAGGTTACCTGGGGTGGAGGTCATGAGGGGTCTTTACCTCCTGTCTCTTCACCATTATCACTGCCTCCTGGGCTCTGACTGGTCTCGCTGACTTTCAGCGTCCCCTTAAATCCAGCTACTGCACAGTCATGTGGCTCAACTCTCTGAACAAAATCTGACTAATTCACACCCTTGGTTGCTTCCCCATCACCACCATTCTCTTCCCGTGGAGTCTGAGTCAATTCGTGCTAACTTCTTCAATTTTACTTCTTCGCACTCTTGCTGCTTCTTTGCTTTAATGACACTGAGCCCCTTTCAGGCATACTTGTAAACTATCAGAATATTGATTTTCACCTTCCTGCCTTTGCTCCTCTATTTCCAACCACCTGGAATATACCCCCTACTTACCTTCCCATCTTTTATGTCAGTTCAGTTGTCATAATAACATTAACACTAATGAGAATATTAATAACATCATTGATAATATTAATAACATCATCATTATTATTCACAAGATGGGGGTTGTAGAAAGGAGTAACATTTAATATTATAATAACATTTGAATGTTAATAATATTTAATGAGACATTGTTCT
The DNA here is from genome assembly GCF_016772045.2 of Ovis aries. Taxonomy (NCBI): domain Eukaryota; kingdom Metazoa; phylum Chordata; class Mammalia; order Artiodactyla; family Bovidae; genus Ovis; species Ovis aries. The sequence continues at coordinate 50,243,708 of NC_056062.1, forward strand.
GAGCACTTACATGTATTAACTTCTATAGCTCTTCGTCTACAAAGAATGTCACCTGCCATATCAGTAAACAGAGGATATTGTGGCCATTAAGCCATCAGCCACTGCAGCTGCTCCCACCCCTTCCCTCTAAAGTAGACTGTGAGGGGATTGAGGATGGAGAGAACAAGATACTGGCCCATGATACTGGCCCTCAGATCTAGGGCATATCTGAGGTACATATCAGAGGAAAGATTCGATGAGCATCTTCCCATACATAGAAAAGTGCTAAATTCATGAACCTGAGATGTTCTTTAATAGGAACATGTAGATTTTCTTTAATAGGAATCTTTTGATGTTCCAACTACCTCAGCTTTTTTTTTTTTTGCAAGAATCCCTATGTATTCTGGCTCCTCCCTTATCTCTTTGGAGCAGTCCCTCTGAGCTATCTGAGAGGCTGTGTTCTGGGCTTAAGTCCTCAGTATGTCTACCGTATAAAATATAGTTCTCAACTATAGGTTGTGCATTTTTTTCACTCGACACCCTCAGTAATCTTATGAAATAGACATTATTATCCATTGTCATTTCGCTGAGGCACAGACAAGTTAAGTGACTTGCCCAAGGTCATATACCGAATAAGTAGAGGAGCTGGGATTAAAATTCAAGCAGGTCAGGCCCCAGAAGTATCACTCTTAGTCAAAAACTATCCTGCCTTCATCCTTACTGCATCTTCTCATTGCACAGTGAATTTGTACTGGTTTATTTGCATGTCTGTGTTCCAGGAGACTTTAACTCTTTGAGGGGAAGGATGGTATTGTACTAACCTTGTCTCCCCAGTCCCTGGTGCAGAGTAGGCTTTCAATAAATATTTGTTGAACGATTAAATTTGAATTTGATTAATCTTAAATGAAAGATCCTGAGATCATTAAGATATGGTCACTTTACTGAATTCAAGAGCCAATTTTCTCAATGTATGAGCACCCCTAATAAGAATACTCCCAGAAGCAAATAAATAAATCCTTATTTGGGAAAAAGAAGATATAGATGCAGACATTATTCAATCATTTGCTATTAAGGATTGTCTTTAGCCAACTCAGAGAACAGTAATCATTATAGTTTGCATTTGGCTATTTTTATTACTTTAAAAAGGATTTTTGGGGCTTTCCTGATGGCTCAGTGGTAAAGAATCTGCCTGCCAATGCAGGAGACACAGGTTCAGTTGTTGGTCCCAGAAGATCCCACATGCTTCAGCGCAACTAAACCTGTGCCCCACAACTATTGAGCCTATGTTCTAGAACCCATGTGCCACAGCTGCTAAGCCTGTGTGTGAATTACCGAAGCCTGCATGCTCTAGGGCCCATGCTCTACAATAAGAGAAACCACTGAAATGAGAAGCCCATGCACCACAGCTGGAGAGTAGCCCCCGCTTTACTGCAACTTGAGAAAAGCCTGTGCAGGAATGAAGACCCAGCACAGCCAAAGATAAAAACAAATAAATAAAAAAATTTTTAAAGATTTTTGGTCACTATTGCTTTTGTTAGAGATTCAAAGCATTTTTCTCTCTATCCCTGCTCTTTAAGTTCACTCCTTTGTTGTTTCTGACTGGATCAGTGGTTTTCCCCGAATTTCTGTTTCCTACAGCTTCTGTGGGGCCAGGCCCATGGCTATGCATTTCAACAGTGACTGCTCTCCTAGGCTTCTCAGCGGTGGGGTTGAAAGGAGCTTTGATATCCTGGCTGTCTCCCAAAACTCTCCTCCACCTTTAGGAAGATTTTTCTTTATCATTTCCTGCTGAGAAGCAGCAACAATAAACATGCACACATGTAACGTGGGATGAAGCATATTAGCGCTAGCTTGTTCATCATTCATTCATTCATTATTGAGACCAGTGGGCCTTACAAGTTTGTGTCCACTAGGGAATGAGATACAGGCTGATACTGAGAGGGGCTCAGGGTGGCAGAGGAAGCCACAGGGGAATCATAGACAGGGGATAAGATTCGTTACTTCTCTACAATTTTGCTTGGATTACTTTTGCCAGTAGTAAAATTATAAAAGGTATATATCATACTGTGTGTGTGTGCTAAGTAGCTTCAGTCATGTCCGACTCTTTGCAACCTTATGGACTGCAGCCCACCAGGCTGTTCTGTCCATGGGATTCTCCAGGCAAGAATATTGGAGTGGGTTGCCATGCTCTCCTCCAGGGGATCTTCCTGACCCAAGGATTGAACCTGTGTCTCTTACATCTCCTGCATGCATGTCATACTACAAAAAAACAAAATTACCTAATATTGGCCAATAACTTTTTGCATTTTGGTTGCAGAGACTGTGAACACAACAATACAATTCTCCTTCAAGGGAATACGATTTTCTAAGGTATTGTTCAAGTTGTTTTGTACTTCTTTAATCTTTTGTTGTAACAGATGTGTTAAGAATTTGAAAAAAGCAATCCACAACTTCTAAAAATATTGATTCAAGATTAAGATGTTCAAGATTTTTTTTAACTTTTTTTGATTTTGTATATTTTGCTATTTATTCTTTCTGTAGAATATGGAAAAATAGAAAACTTACACCAAAGGAAACCCTTTTTAAAAAAATTAATTTTATTTAATTTTGGCTATGCTGGGTCTTTGTTGCTGTGCAGGCTTTTCTCTAGTTGCAATGAGCGGGGGCTACTGTCTAGTCATAGTGTGTAGGCTTCTCATTTTGGTGGCTTCTCTTGTTGTGGAATATGGGCCCTAAAGCAGGTTTCAGTAGTTGACACCTGTGGGCTTGGGAGCTGTGGCACACGGGTTTAATTGTTCCATGGCATGTGGGATCTTCCTGGACCAAGGATCAAACCCATGTCTCTGGCACTGGCAGGTGGATTCTTTACCACTGTGCCACAAGGGAAGTCCAAGAAAAGTCTTTTTAAATTCCGACATATGTTGCTAAAAGTAATGCAAATGCTCATTGTTAATATGATGAAAATCTTTGGGTGCAAGCATTATTGTGACCATTGTGTGTAGCTCAGTAACTGCCTCCATGAGTAATAATGATGGGCAATTTTAGATATTTGCATTACAAGTGCAATGAAACTTTGTACATTTCACTTTTGGTTAACTATTTTAAAATAAACATTAATAATACATATTTTGTTTCAAATTATCAATATTTCTAATGTTTGAAAATTTTGTAGGCTAGTCTAGAAAACTGAGGAAGTATTAAGTAGCTTTCTGCTAGTAAGACAAAATTCTTATAAAAGTCTTACAAGATAGAAGCATCTAACATTTTATATTACTTGTATTTCATTTTAGGGACAATACAACTGTATTACAGAAGCCATCGAGGGGAACACTGAAGAAAAGCTCTTTTGCTTGAACTTTACTATCATACATTACCCTGATTTCAATTAGAATAAATCAAGTATTTGCTTTTATTTTTCAAAAGTTTTATTCTTCACTTAAAATATTTTTCGCACTGTGTATTTGTTTGCTAGGTCTGCCATAGCAAATACCACAGACCAGGTGGCCTAAACAAGATTTATTTTGTTCTGGAGGCTAGAAATCTGAGATCCAATTGTCAGCCGATTGGGTTCCTTTTGAGGCCTCTCTCCTTGGCTTGTAGATGGCCTTTGTCTCCCTATGTCCTCACGTCATCTTCCCTCTGGGCATGTAACCCTAATCTCTTATAAGGACACCAGCCACTGGCTTAAGGCCTATCCGAGTGACATCATTTTACCTTAACTGTCTCCAAATCTAGTCACCTTCAGAGGTACTGGGGTTAGGGCTTCAGCATGTGAATTATGAGAATTCACACTTCAGCCTGTAGCACACAGGTAATAAAAGTAATCTCTCCAGTTGCTCCTCTTCTCTCAATTTTCTGCATCTGCTTTGGAACAAGTTGCCAGCATTGGTTGCCTGGACTCCTCTGCTGCCTCCTGACTAACCACCCTACACCTGGTCAGGTATCTCAGGTAAGTTATCCTTCACAGAGGCACTTTCAATAATACTTTCAAAATACAGCTCATCATGCACCTGGAAGAAAACAAAAACAAGCTCCTCCTAAGGTTTTTGATCCCATTTGGGATAAAGTTGGAATCTTTTGGAGGGTCTGCTAGTCCCTACCCACCTTTTCCCTCCTCAGCCCCTTTTCCCACCACCCTTCCCTTGCTCTCTGTGTTCCAGAGTGTGCCATACTCCCTCCTGCTCCAGAGCCTTCACCCACACAGTTCCCTCTGCTTCAGTTACATGCATCTACTCTACCTGACCCTTACCCCTTATCAGTAATAGAGGTGGATCTTCATTGGCTCAAATGCTACTTTCTCAGGGAATTCTCATCAGGTAGCGTGCAGCACACCTATTACACTTTTGATACTGGGCAGGGGCAGTCCTGAGTAAAACTGCACAGAAACTGTGTCACATGGAGCCAGGCTTTCAGTCTCCTGTGGCTGTCTTGGTCCCCCAGATCCCTTTCCTCCACCCACCTTTATCTCATCCAGGCAGGGGCCGGCTTACTTTGTGATACGCTTTTGTTGACCTAGGTTACTTCCTTCCAGTTCTTAACACTCCTTTTGTTATCACAGGCAGGGCAGTCAGCTCAGTTTTGCTTACCACTCTTGACTAGCACCTAGCATAGTACTTAAGCTTGAATTTGCTCTGAATCCATGTTTGTTGAATGGTTAAACAAACATTTTCTTCTTATAAAATATTCAAATAATACATTATCTACAGAACAGTATTCATGCAGTCATTTAACAAAAATTTATTGAGCACCTGCTATATGTCAGGCTGGATGCTGGGGGTACAGCATTTAACAACCCAGGTAAGAAATATTCCAGTTCTTATTGAGTTTATATTTTTGTGGGAAGAGACTGGCAACTAAGTTACTTTAGAAGCAAACATGGTGTGCTAAGCACCGTGAACAACAATAAAGCAGGGAAGAGGGTAGAGATGGACGTGGGGAGGTGATATGGTTTTACTTTCAGATAGGGTGGTCAGGAAAGGCCCCACCAAGAAGATGATATTTGAAGGAGATGAGGGAGCAGCCCATGTGGCTTTCTAGAAGTAAAGTCTTTGTAGTTGAGAGAACAGCTGATTTCAAGGGCCCAGGGTTGGAGTGTGTTCTTCCTTGAGGAACAAATGAAGGGCGTGTGGGGAGATACCGTCAGAGAGGTGTGTGTGTTGGGGGTGGTAGGCATGTGCTGTGGAGTTTGATGGGCCATTTTTAGGACTTTGACTGTTGCTCTGAATGAGATGGAAAGTTCCTGGAGGTTTCTTTGAGAGAGAATGACATTGGTTCACATTTTGAAAAGGCAGCTGTCTACTTAGATGTGGGAAAAAACAGGAAGCTTTTTGTGACCATCTAAGTAGGAAGGAGGAGGAAGTTGAGAGGATTTTGAGTAATCTGTGTGAAAGGTGATGGAGGAAGTGATGATAAATGATCTAAGCTGGATATATTCTGAAAGTTGAGTCAACTCCAAAAATACTTCTGCTGATGAGTTGGATGGTAGAGTATGAAACAAAGAGAGGAGTCAGGGATGATTCCAAATAGGATAGAGTTGCCATTACTTGAGATGGGGAAGCCAGGGAGGAGCATGTTTTAGGGGAGAAAAATCAAGAACTTTGTTTTGGACATGTTGAGATGTCTATTAATCCAAGTGGAGACTTTGGGAAGGCAGTGGATAAATGAATTTGAAGTTCAGGAGAGAGTTGGAGATGGAGATGGACATTTGGAAGTTGCCAACATGTAGAGAGAAGGGTTGACAGAGAAAATAAGAGGTCCAAGGATCGAGCCTTGGGGTTCTCCCTCATCGGGGTTGGGGGTGAGGTGTAGCAGAAGTCAGCAGAAGAGAGGGAGTGGTCATGGAAGTAAGAGAAAACCTGGAATGCTAGCCTGTTGGAAGTCAAGTGAAGAAGCTCATTCAATGATTTTGATCTGCTCATCTGTTAAATAAGATGAAGACTGAGTGCTGACTTTTGGATTTTGCAGAGTGGGGGTCTGTGATTTGATAATGTCACCAATAGAGAGTCCCCAAACATTGATTCCAATCTTGTGCCATTTAAATCTGGGGGTCATTATCAAGCTCTTTCTCTCCTTCTTCTTCTTCTTCTTTTTTTTTTTTTTGCCTTTTCATACTGTTAAAACTCAACATTCAAAAAACTAAGATCATGGCATCTGGTCCTATCACCTCATGGCAAATAGATGGGAAAACAATGGAAACAGTGACAGACATTGTTTAGGCTCCAAAATCACTGCAGATGGTAACTGCAGCCATGAAGCTAAAAGACGCTTGCTCCTTGGAAGAAAAGCTATGACCAACCTAGACAGCATATTAAAAAGCAGAGACATTACTTTGCTGACAAAGGTCCATCTAGTCAAAGTTATGGTTTTTCCAGTGGTCATGTATGGATGTGAGAGTTGGACTATGAAGAAAGCTGAGCCCTGAAGAATTGATGCTTTTGAACTGTGGTGTTGGAGAAGACTCTTGAGACTCCCTTGGACTGCAAGGAAATCCAATGAGTCCATCCTAAAGGAAATCAGTCCTGAATATTCACTGGAAGGACTGATGCTGAGCTGAAGCTGAAGCTGCAATACTTGGGCTGCCTGATGCAAAGAAGTGACTCATTGGAAAAGACCCTGATGCTGGGAAAGATTGAAGGCAGGAGGAGAAGGGGATGACAGAGGATGAGATAGTTGGATGGCATTGGTTGATCGGACTCATATCCGACTTGTTGGACATGAGTTTGAGTAAGCTCTGGGAGTTGGTGATGGACAGGGAAGCCTGGTGTGCTGCAGTCCATGGGGTCGCAAAGAGTTGGACATGACTGAGGGACTGAACTGAACTGATTATGCTCTCTGGTGCCCTGTGTAATCCCCAGTCACCAAGGTTTGAGGTAGGAGGGCAGGTCTTTACCTACCTCTATTTCATCCCTTAAGGGGAGGGGCTTGGGGATGAGGGTCAGAGCACAGCTTCCTCTAAAACCACTTCCACAAATCTTCCCCTTTAAGATCCTTCCTTGCCAGAAAGATTCCTTGACCTTTTTAATACTTGAGGTAAATTCTTTGCATCCTTGATGTAAATATTTTTTATGTACTTCATGTGTGATAGCTCTTTCTGTGACTCTTCAACTCTTGAGAGGATTCCAGAGCTGCGAAATGGGTTATCAGATATTCCCCACTCCCCGATGCTGCCTGGTGTATGCTGTAGTCCTGGCTCCATGGATCCTGATTTGCTAGATCAGCTAGTGTGGGGTGATCTCCAGGGAATTATTGGTCCATTTGGGCACTTGACTAAAGTTGGCTCAGTCAGACTACAGGGAAGAACTAAAATTCCTCATCTGTCTCAGTGGATATAAACCAGGGGGATGTTGCCTCCATTTGTGCTGACAATCATCTGATGACCATAAGGGGAACCTGACTTTGGATGAAGCCAATACTTTGGACAGAAGAATAGAGAATTAGAAAGGACCTGAAACTCTGCAGACACTTGAGTCGTTGGATTAACTAAGCCAGACCCAGCCTACCTTTGAATAGTCCTGCTGTTGGTTTAGTGAGTTGGAATCAGAACTCTATTACTTGCAGCTGAAACCATTCTAGTTGATTTACAGCTACAGGGTCTGACTCATCCTGGAAGTCAGCCTAATTTCAGATTTTATCCCTCCCTTTGTTCCCTTCTGGCTTTCTCCATTGTTTTATTTTTTAAATTTTATTTTTAGAATTAATTTTTAAAAACTGAGGTGGTCATTGACTTATAACATTATATATTTCATGTGTTCAACATTATATGTCTGCTTCTGTATACCCTACAGTCTGCTCTTAACCAAAGATTTAGTTTCCATCTGTGTGAATATGGATAACCCCCTTTACCATTTCACCCTCCCCTCCTCTCCCCTTCTGGTAACCACTACTCTGTTCTCTGTATCTACAGTTTGTTTTCGTTTTTCTCATGGCTTTAATCCTTCCATTGGTGACACTGTGTGGCAACTTACCTATTATGCATAGCGGGCACAATGCCTAGGCCTTCAAAAATGTTTTAAAATTTTAATTTCCCTTAAAATAAGAATTTTAAAAATGGGTATAATAACAATGAATATATAATAATGAATCTAGTCCCGGTTATATTCATCTTTATGCCAAGGCAGTTTTAAAATATACTTTTTAATACATGTATTTTTTATGCAGAATGGGGGCCCGTGAAAACAAAAGCACTAGGATCCAAGAAAGTCACAATGTGGCTCCGGTGTGTGGTTACTACATTCTCTGCTTTGGGGACTTTTGCTAATATTAGAAGGTTGCTAGGTGAATCGACTTCTTCAGTATTTAGTTAATGCCTCCTATTTTCCAGGCACTGTGCTTGGCTTTAAAGATACACATGGAAACAAAACAAATAAGAATGGTTCTTCTCGTCACAGTTTTTGATCTAGTAGGAAAATCTTACAACAGAACAAGTGACTATTGTAAAATATGATGCGGGGGTCATTGCTGGAGGGGAAGTATAGGGTGATAGGGCAAGAAACAAGAGGAGAACTGAATCTAGTCGAGGGGATAGGAAAAGGTCTCCTGGAGGCAGTGACTTGGAGGCTGAGAGTTGGAAGTTGTTTGAAATTAAAGTGCTATATTCCAGGCATAGGAAAGAGAAGTGACAGGGTTTAGAAGTGAGGAAGATTCAGCATATTCAAGATGTTGAGAATGTTTAATGATATGACCAGCTAATAGTTCCTGATGCTTATCATGCCAGATGGTGGCCACTTTCATAGACATTTTGCAAGTAAAAAAGCATTAATCCTCACAGCAATCTAAGAGATAGTTATTAGTATTATCCCCATTTTACAAATCGGAAAGATAGAGAAGCAGCACAGAAATTAGTGTAACTTATGCAAGGTTGTATACCTAGTAAGTGGCAGAACTGGGGTTGGGTCCTGACAGTCTGGCTCCAGGTTTAGGCTTCTCATCTTCTTTTCAGGTGCAGCTGGGAGGTAAAAGGTAAAAAAGAGAATTGTTGGAGGTGAGGCAGGAGAAAGCACTGCACTGCTGGGCTGTCATACTCCTGACCCCCATCCCTGAGCAGGAGCCCTGCTCCTTCATGACCTCCATGTTTGTCTCACCACATCCATCACATCTTCTCTCCTGGGCCATTGCAATCACCCTCTTAATTGACATCTACTATTCTACTCTTGTCTCTCATTCCCCAAACCCTCCAATGGACCATCTAGTCATCCTTCGAATGAAACCCTTCCATATGGCCCATAAGACCTGACATCATCTTGTCTCCAAGTCCACCCTTCCAACTTCATGGCCTACTTCTTTCGGCATCTTTCATTTAATTCTGGCCACATGATTTCTTTTCTTTTCCTCCAAAATGTTTAACACATTTAAATCTCAGATCTTTTCAATCATCCTCCCTTGAGCATGGAATGTCTACCAAATAGTCACATAATTTATTCATTTTTTCATTCAATTTTCTGCTCAAATTTAACTTCTTCAGAGATGCTTTCCCTGATCAGTCTATATAATATTGAACTCACTTTCTGCTACCTTCTCTAGATTACACAGCATATAATATTTATTCACTAGTTTATCTAATGTATTTACTAGTTTATTTACTAGTTTATCTGATTCTGCCACTAAAATATACTCACTGAGGGCAGGAATTTTGTTTTGGTTATTGTTCTATGCTCTGGGCTTATAGAACCTAATAACGCAGGAGCAATTCTATCTTGCTTCATTCTCTCCTAGGCTAAGACAGACACAGAAGGTGTCAGATAGGAAGCAGCATCTTTCAAGCTCTATGAAAGTCACATGCTAATAACTGTGCAGCTGACAACTAGGAGCCTGAGTTTCTGATACTGTTATGGAGTTGGATGTCATAGCAGCTCTAGACTGCCCACTCCTGTCTTCTGGTTTTGAAGACCTTAGTTGGGTTCCTCTTAAATGTAGCCAGGCTTCCCTGGTGGCTCAGCTGGTGAAGAATCTGCCTGCAATGCAGGAAACCTGGGTTGGGAAGATCCCCTGGAGAAGGGAATGGCTACTTCACTCCAGTATTCTGGCCTGGAGAATTCCATGGCCATGGAATAGTCCATGGGGTCACAAAGCGGACACAACTGAATGACTTTCACTTTCACTTACATGTAGCCAAACCCAAACACAGTCTTAACATATGCAGAAACTGCTTATTATAAGGGCATAAGGAGAAGAATTCAAAGACCACTGAGTTGTCAAGCTTGTGTGATGAGGGAGAATCACAGTGCCCCAAACATAAATAGGACAGTCTAAGAGAGGAGCTAATTTTAATGGACTGATAAGGGATAATATATATAAAATCCCTTACTAGTCCATTGCATATTTATTTTAAACATATATATATATATATATATATATATATATATATATATATAAAATCATTAGCTGTCTTTCAGTTTAAGTTATGGATGCTGGGGAGTCACCTTGATTTTACAGCTCATTTACAAACCTCTCTTGCAGCATGGATGATAACTTTGGAGAGAAATGTCCAGCTAATTGGATTGTAATGTCTTGGTAAGAACACCATGTTCTGGGAGCACAATTCTTTGTTTTACAGGTGAAATAACCCTTCAATTTCTTCAGTAAATCAGACTTCATCAATATTAGTTGGGATCCAAGTTTGGCTCCTGGGGCAAAGACCCTATGTAACAGTGACTTTAGTCAGATAGAAGCTTATTTCTCTCTCATCTAGGACCGATGTAGCACCCTGATGACCCAGGAACCATCCAGCTGGCACTGGATGGTCTGAATGGTCTAAACAGCTATTCACTATATCTGTGAACCAGATAGCACCTTTCCAGTAGCAATGTCATTTAAAAGACAATTTTGTAAGGTCATCAGACATCACTTTTTTTGCTATTTCATTGCTCATAAAAAGTAAATGACTTGTAAGAACATTGCTTAGATATTGACTTTTTATTCTTTCTCTTGGAGTCATTTAGGATTTTCAGTATAATTGTTCTTTGAATTTCTTCATTGTGTTTTATACTATCCTAATTGGCTTAGCTGGGCTTCCCAGGTGGCTTAGTGGTAAGGAATCCACCTGCCAATGCAGGAGAGGCAGGTTTGATCCCTGGGTTGGGAAGATCCATGTGATAATGAAATGGCAACCTACTCAAATATTCTTGCCTGGGAAATCTCATGGACAGAGGAGCCTCGTAGGCTACAGTCCACGGGGTCACAAAAGAGTCGGACATAACTTAGCTGCTAAACAACAACAAGCTGGCTTAGTTGGTCTCAGATTTCAATTTGTCCCATATGTCCCATGATTAATAAAAGTTTATGAGGCTGAACTTTTCCCTGCCCTTGAACTGTTTTATGAGCTCGTATTTCTCCTACTAATCTTCTCCCTTGCCCCCTTCAACTGATTGGTTTCATTTTCCAATGAATTCCTCAATTGAGTTTTATAAGAATTGTTCCTGGGGATTTCCACGTTGCCTGTGAAAGAGTAAATTTCATTTGTAAAGTTATAAAGTAACCTGAAGCTATTACATTGTGCTAGCTTTCTGATGTTATTTTAAAAGATGCTCTTGGTTCTTCTTAATTTTCATCTCTTCTCCAGTGCATAAATGTAATTGTTTTTAGAAACTTCTTGATCTACAAACATAATTCAAGGAAATACTGAAGATGACAATTCTTTTATTTTGATTAATTTATGACAGCATTGTAACTTTTATGGTGTTGTCTTAAAAAATAATCACAACCTAAAATTTGAGAGATATGTTTTATTTGGTGGGAATTTTTAGGACTTTAAGTGTGGGGGAATTAAAATCCTAAAAGCATCTCAAGTAACCCTGAGTGAAATGCTCAGAGGAAGTGAGGGGAGGAGCCAGGTTATATGGAAGTTTTGCAACAAAGGGCAAGTAGTCTGAACATTGAAAGATTATTGTTAATTAAAGAAAACCGTATATTCCAGGGATTCCCTGGTGGCTCAGATGGTAAAGAATCTGCCTGCAATGCGGGAGATCAGGGTTCGATCCCTGGGTCGGGAAGATCCCCTGAAGAAGGAAATGGCAACCCACTCCAGTATTCTTGCCTGGAAAATCCCATGGACAGGCAAGCCTGCTAAGCCACAGTCCATGAGGTCGCAAAGAGTTGGACACGATTGAGCGACTTCGCTTTCATTTCATTTCATATATCCCAGTTTAAAAAATATAGTGCTTTTCTAAGTATGGCAAGAGGCAAGCTTCTGGGCTTACCAAAATCATTTCTTTCATACACATTTCAGCTATCCTGGGGCTAGTATCCTGTGCTCCCTTTGGAACTCCCTTGGGTTCACTGTTGGGGGTGGCTGCAATCTGATGGCTGTTAGACTGCAGATATTTTTCTCCTTCCTGAGTGCTCTTGGGCTCATATTGGAGGGCTGAAATCGCTGATGACTCTGACATTCTTATTTACTGATATGGCAGGAAATATTTCATTTCTCAATGGAAAGTCTCACAGTTTGTGGAAGTAACCTTTCCCTCACTGTTGATTTCCTTTAGGATTAAGAAAAGACCATGATCATAATGGTTAATTTGTATGGCCCTGAGCACCTGAGGTTAGGAGATTTACATGGATTACTTTGCCTCATTTCAAATAAGCCAGAAGGCCCAGGTTAACAAAAGCCAGGAGAGGCTTAGATGGTGGTTACCTTACGCAAGGTTGATCTCTTGAGGTAGGTCAGAAGATTCAGGTCAGTCTCACAAGTCCTCCTGCAGAGCTGCATTAATATAAACCTCTCCTGATATTACTTTAAGATGAGCCTAGTTAGAAGGTTTTAGATGACCTATTTGCTATATTTAATTTAAATTGTTCTTCATAAGGAATTGTCAAATTTCAAAAAACAACAGGTGGAATGTTCTGTGAAATGATTCTATAATTGAAAGATAGTAATTCTTTTTACAGTTAGAATTTCTCTTTAGAGTAAAAAAAAACAAAAAAAAATGTAAGCCTCTTTATTGCAAAATATTGTGTATCATTGTAATAGTTTCACAGTTCATAAATGCAAAAAGCAAGTGAAATTTCTCTTTTTGTTTCTTTCTCTTCACCGCTTCCCCAAAACTATTTTTACAGTTTAGTGGGTAACATTTTAGACTTTAGTTTTATATGTATATTACTGTATGCAAACTATTTTTATATTGTTGTTCAGTTGCTAAGTCATGTCCTACTCTTTGTGACCCTATGGACTGCAGCATGCCGGGATTCCCTGTCCTTCAGTTTTCTCATGGAGTTTGCTCAAATTCATGTCCATTGCATCAGTGATGCTATCTAACCATCTCATCCTCTGTCATCCTTGTCTCCTCCTGCCCTCAATCTTTCTCAGCATCAGGGTCTTTTCCAGTGAGTCAGCTCTTTGCCTCAGGTGGCCAAAATTTTGGAGCTTCAACTTCAGCATCAGTACTTCCAATGAATATTCAGGCTTATATACATATATATATATATATATATATATATATATATATATGTATACAAACATTCAGGCTTCCCTTGTGGCTCAGCTGGTAAAGAATCCGCCTGCAATGCAGGATATCTGGGTTCAATCTTTGGGTTGGGATCCCCAGATCCCCTAGAGAAGGGAAAGGCTACGCACTCCAGTATTCTGACTTATAGAATTCCATGGACTGTGTAATCAGTCCATGGGGTCACAAAGAGTCGGACATGACTGAGCAACTTTCACTATATAAACATGCACATTTTAAAATATGAGATTACTTACATATGTTTTTCAATTTGAATCTGGTAATATTTCCAAGTCAGTGTATATAGAGAGCTACCTCATTATTTTTAATGGTTGCATAAGTTTCTATTGTTTGGATGTATCATAATCTAGTTACCCATTTCCCTAGAGATTCAATAGTATAGGACATAGCATAGATGTATATAGCAGGAGCAGCAGACCATAGTGGTAAACCCTATACAAATTATAATCTCATTTAATTCTCATAGAATCCCAAGAGGTAGATTGTCTTCATTTTATAGGTGAGTAAACTGTGTTTAGTGAAGTTAAGTAACTTGCCTAGGGTTGCACAGTAAATGGAAGATCCAGGACTTAATCTCTGTATTGTAAATCTCGCAAATCTGTGTTGTGTTGCCTATCATTTTGGTAGGTTTATGAATATTTTAGATTTTTTTGTTTTGTATTTTTCTGCACATAGTTTTCTATAATAAGTATGTATTGTTACCATATGTAAATTTAGATAGCCAGTGGAAATTTACTGTATGATGCAGGTGATGTCAGCGAGGCAGCAGTGAGTAACAGAATAAAACAAGTTCTTAATTCTCAGCTCAGAAATTGGACCTGGGCAGCCTGGATGAGAACCAGATATCCTAACCACCAGACCAGCAAGGGCTAGAGGCTAGAAGTTATTTTTCCCTGGATCTCTGCCCCCAGTGAAGAGTGCATTTATCACAGAAGTAGAAACTGTAAATGCAGGTGCAAAGTTTATTATTAGAGATGTAGCACAACAACAAGTGGAAAAGCATACAAAGAAATGGTTTGTTTAGCTAAGATAAAAGCAAGGCAGAGATGCACACCCAGAGAGAAAGAGTGTGGGCATCTCCCCGAGTGAGGAGGAGTATAGTGAAGAAGCGGCTAAGTCATTCATGCGAGGTCAGTTCTTCTGGGTCTTTGGCTTCCTTCAGGCCAATTATCTGGTTTCTTTTTCCACATCTGACCTACCCTGGGACCCTCCCCTGGTTGTACATGCACCTTTCAGCCAGGATGGATCTCAAAGTAAAGGCTTCTGGGAAGAGCAAGGCTCATTATGTCCTGGTGTTATCCCTTGACTTTTTGACCCACAAGGAGCCTTTCTGCGCATGTGTAGTGTCTCCCTTGTCCCAAAAGGGGAGGAGATCTCTTAATCCTTTACTCAAACAGCATTTTGCCTCTCTTTGTCCTTGCCATGACTATTACATTAAGGTGTTTACAAGAGACAAACACTGGCTATTTACCTGGTTTTTGTTGTTACTTCCATTTCAGAGGGCAAACAGGAGGCTGATTGTAAATGCCTTAACTAGAGCCCACCTATCTCTTGTCTCAAGAAACGATAACAGTTGTAAGTATCCAGGGTGAAGCCCATTTCTTTGTGCCCCATGAAATGTAAACAGGAGGCCAGTTGTATGTATCTACTACATCACAGGGAGCTCTGTGATAATTTAGAGGGGTGGGATGGGGTGGGAGGTAGAAGAGAGGCTAAAGAAGAAGGGGACATACATACACCTATGGCCGATTCATGTCGATATATGGCAGAAACCAACACAATATTATAAAGCAATTATCCTCCAATTAAATAAAAATTTAAAAGTATGTATTGATGCTTACATTCAGATAAAAATGACATTAAAAAGACTGTTCCATTAAGAAGCACCTAAGCCCACTGACTTATTTTAAATTTAAGGAACACTTAGGCACTCCCAGTCAAAAGCAGTGAAAATTAGAAACAATATTACAATCATTATGGATAATGCTTGCAGTAAATCATGGCACTGTTTATATAGATTATACAGCATTTTAAAAGAATGAGATTGATGTAGATATAGATGTACTAATATGGATAAATCTCCAAGAAATATTAATGAATTAAGTTAAGCTGCAAAATTTATCCTGAAATTATATGGTATATTAACAGTTCCTGAGTAGCCAAAATAATTTTGAAATAGAACAAAACTGGAGGACTCCACACTTCCTTATTTCTAAATGATTTAAAAGCTAGAGTAATAAAAACAGTGTGGTACTGGCATAAAGATGGATAAATCAACCAGTAGAACAGAATAAAAAGCCCAGAAATAAATCTTTGTCTATACAGTCAAATGACCTTCAATGAGGATGCCAAAACTACTTAAAGAGGAAAGGACAGGATGTCCACATGTGAAAGAATGAAACTAGATCCATACCTTATACCATAGACAAAAATTAAAAATGGATTAAAGAACTATATGCAAAATCTAGAACTATAAACTCCCAGAAGAAAACATAGAAGCAAAACTTCATTACTTTGGACTTGGCAATGATTTTTTGGATAAGATGCCAAACACATAAGCAACAAAAGAAATAACAGAAAAATGGGATAATCTTAAAAACCTTTGTGCACCAAAAGACACAGTCAATAGGCTGAAAAGGTATCCTATGAATGGGAGGGACTATTTGCAAATAATATTTCTGACAAGGGGTTAATATTCAGAATATGTAAAGTACTGTTGTTGCTGTTGTTGTTAGTCACTCAGTTGTATCTGACTCTGCAACCCCATGGACTGTAGCCCACTAGGCTCCTCAGTCCATGGAATTCTCCAGGAAGAATACTAGAGTGGATTGCCATTTCCTTCTCCAGGGAATCTTCCCGACCCATGCACTGAAAATGCATCTCCTGCATTGCAGGTGGATTCTTTACCACTGAGCTACCTGGGAAACCCATATAAAGTACTCCCTCCTACAATTCAGCAACGAAAACTCCATCAATCTGATTTAAAAATGGGCAGCGGATTTGAATATTTCCCTAAAGATGACATACAAATAGCCACAAGCATATGAAAAGATGGTCAACATCATTACATCAGAGAATGTAAGTCAAAACCACAATGAGATAACACCTCACACCCACTAGGATGGCTACTACCAAAAAAAATGTGTTATTTGTGAAATTATTTGTGAGTGTGAAGAAACTGGAATCCTATTGCATTTTTCGTGGAATTATAAAATGGTAACAACTACTATGGAAAAAAGTAAAGACGTTCCTAAAAAATTAAATATAGAACTATCATATAATCCAGCAATCCTGCTTCTGGGTATGTATCCAAAAGAAATGAAAGCAGAGTCTCAAAGAGAATATTTGCACACCTATATTCAGAGCAACATTATTCATAATAGTCAAGAGGTGAAAGCAACGCAAATGTTCAATGGATGAATGGAGAAGCAAAATGTGGTATGTACATACAAAGAAATGTGATTCAACTTTAAAAAGGAAGGAAATCCTGCCAGGTGCTATAACGTGAATGAACCTTGAGACATGCTATGTGAAATAAACCCATCACAAAAAGACAAATGCTATATGATTCCATTTATATGATGTATCTAAAGTAAAATCCAGGGAATTGGTGGTTACCAGTAATTTGGCAAAGGGAAAAAGAGAATTGTTTAATGTGTATATTTTCAGTTGTGTAAGATGAAAAAGTTCTGAAGAACTGTTTCGCAACAATGTGAATATACCCAACTGTACACTTAAAAGTGTTTAAGATGATAAGTTTTATGTTTTGTGTCTTATACCACAATAAAAATTTTTAACCAAAACATTAAAAATTTTGTGGCTTATAAATATATATGCAAATGCAAAAATAGTAAAACTAGTATTTATTTAGTACACTGTAATTTAAAACATTGGAAACAGTGTTAGTATTCTACTTCTTTGTAAAAGATGTTTAAGCTGCAGACAGACATATACAGTATGATACATTAAAAAAAGTAAAAGAAAAAACCTACCAAGTATACAGTATGCTTTTTACAGGGACATATATTTATTTGTTTAAGTTTTTATTAAATTTGTTGCAATATCACTTCTGTTTTATGTTTTGGTTTTTTGGTTGCAAGGCATATGGAATATTATTTCTCCAACCAGGGACTGAACCCACATCCCCTGCATTGGAAGGTGAAATCTTATTCACTGGACCACCAGGAAAGTCCCAGGGATGTATATTTATATAGAGAGACATTAGATAAACAGGAAGGATATACATCAAATTGATCACAGTAATCATTGTTGGGCAAAAGAAAATGGGTCCAGATTGTGGGTGATGGTTCAGTTCAGTTGCTCAGCTGTGTCCAACTCTTTGCGACCCCATGGACTGCAGCACACCAGACTTCCCTGTCCATCACCAACTCCTGGAGCTTGTTCAAACTCATGTCCATTGAGTTGGTGATTCCATCCAACCTTCTCATCCTCTGTCATCCCCTTCTCCTCCTGCCTCAAAACCTTTCCCAACATCAGGGTCTTTTCCAATGAGTCAGTCCTTTGCATCAGGTGGAGCTTCAGCTTTAGCATCAGTCCTTTCAATGAATATTCAGGACTGATTTCCTTTAGGATTGACTGGTTGGATCTCCTTGCAGTCCAAGGGACTCTCAAGGGTCTTCTCCAAAACCACAGTTCAAAAACATAATTCTTTGGTGCTCAGCTTTCTTTATGGTTCAACTCTCACATCCATACTTGACTACTGGAAAAACCATAGCTTTGACTAAATAGACCTTTGTTGGCAAAGTAATGTCTCTGCTTTTGAATATGTTGTCTAGGTTGGTCATAACTTTTCTTCCAAGGAACGAGTGTCTTTTACTTTCATGGCTGCAGTCACCATCTGAAGTGATTTTGGAGCCTAAGAAAAGAAAGTCTGTCACTGTTTCCCCATCTATTTGCTATGAGGTGATGGGACCAGATACCATGATCTTCGTTTTTTGAATGTTGAGTTTTAAGCCAGCTTTTTCACTCTCCTCTTTCACCTTCATCAAGAGGCTCTTTAGTTCCTCTTTGCTTTCTGCCGTAAGGGTGGTGTCATCTGCATATCTGAGGTTATTGATATTTCTCCCGGCAATCTAGATTCCAGCTTGTGCTTCATGCAGTCCAGGATTTCACATGATGTGCTCTGCATATAAGTTAAATAAGCAGGGTGACAATATACAACCTTGATGTACTCCTTTCCCAATTTAGAACCAGTCCATTGTTCCATGTCCAGTCCTAACTGTTGTTTCTTGACCTAAATACAGATTTCTCAGGAGGCAGGTAAGGTGGTCTGGCATTTCCATCTCTTTAAGAATGTTTCACAGTTTGTTGTGATCCACATAAAAGGGTGCTTCAAGTTTTTTGAATCAATTCATGAATTACATATGTTAAAAAGCCTATAAAGATATATAACAATGTTCATGCTCACTTGTAAGGAAAACTGAAGTTAAAACTGTTGCAGAAAGGGGGACTCCTTCCAGGGCCCGAAACTGGGCTCTTATCCAACATTCAGAAATGAATTGTCCACAGAGACACATGTGCTGACAAAGCAAGAGATTTTATTGGGAAAGGGCGCCAGGGCAGAGAGCAGTAGGTTAAGGGAACCCAGGAGAACTGTTGTTAGGGTAGGCACACTGATTGAAACCACCCACCCTGTCCAGGCACTATAGTAACCACTTGCATGAGTTGTTTTAAGGCAGGAGATCCTGGTAAGGAACACAGAACTAATAAGCCACTACCAACCGGGAGAGTTCAGGAAGGGTCAAAAGGAGACAGCACATGTCCAACCACCTCCCAGAATCCTTCTTGCTGACATCCATCTTGGCTGATCAAGGCATGCACCACCAGGAAGACCTCTGAGTCTGAATGAATGGCTAAAGACAACCTGGAAACTAATCCATCACCATAAAACCCAAGACTGCGAGCCATGTGGCAGAGCAGTTCTGGTTTCCCTTACCCTACTGCTCTCTGCCCCGGTGCCCTTTCCCAATAAAATCCCTTGCTTTGTCAGCACATGTGTCTTCTCGGACAGTTCATTTCCTAGTCTTAGACAAGAGCCCAGTTTCGGGCCTGGGAGGGGTCTCCGTTCCTACAATAAAACTGTATTGAGATACTATTTCTCCCTTTTTTAGGTTGGCAAAGATTCAAAAGCTTGATGATATATTCTGTTAGTGAGGCTAGGAGGAAACATTGCTGCTGGGAAGGCAAATGATACCAGGCTTACAAAAGGAAATTTGTCAATAACTAACAAACCCAGCATGGGCTTCCCTCGTGGCTCAGTGGTAAAGAATCAACCTGCCGATGCAAGAGATGTAGGTTCGATCCCTGGGTCAGGAAGATCCTCTGGAGGAGAAAATGGCAACCCACTCTAGTATTCTTACCTGGGAAATCCCAAAGACAGAGGAACCTGGCAGGCTACAGTCCATGGGGTTGAAAAGAGTCAGCTATGACTTAGCAACGGAGCACAGGAGAAACACACCCAGCCATCTACTTCTGGAAATTCAATATAAACATGTCTCCAATAATACAAGAATAAATGCACAAGATGATTCGTTGCAGCATTTTTTGTAATTGGAAAATATTGGAAACAATCTCAGTAACCAAACATAGAAGACTGGTTGAATAAACGTTGGTATATACACATGATGGAATTCTATGAGAGGGATTTCTATGAACTGAAAGGAAGGGATTCGCAGGATATATTAAGTGTAAAAAGCAAGTTGCAACTGAGCTCGTATGCCACAACTACTGAGCTTGTGTGCTGCAATTGCTAAAGCCCAGGCCCCTAGGGCCAGTGCTCCACAACAAGAGAAGCTACTGCAATGAGAAGCCTGTAACAAAGAGTAGCCCCCACTCACCACAGCTAGAGGAAATCCAGGTGCAGCAAGGAAGACCCAGGGCAACCGAAAGTTTAAAAAGAAGCAAGTTCCTAAGCATATGTAGAGTATGCTTGATGCACAGGAAAACCTAAAACATGATTTACCCTCTTGAAGAACTGTATCGTTTCTAATTTTAACTTGAGTATTAAATGTTCTTATGCATAGAGAGTTTATGGAATATGGATCAAAATTAGAGATGAACCCAAACCCTCACTTTCTGTTTTAAAGTAAAGTTTTATTCATAGAGAATAGCAGAATGTTAAGAATGTAAGAGAAATTTTTCAAGCTGACAATCCACTGAGTGCAAGACAGCTGAAATACAGGAGACAGAAGCCATTTCTTCTTTTTTGTTAAAAGTAAGTTAATGTGGTTAATTCATGACTGCTTAAATGGCGTAATTTGCAAAGAGGGGGAAAAAGTGGTCATCTTTGCATTTTTAAAGGGGAATTACAAGGCAATGGGGTTTCCCTGGTAGCTCAGCAGTAAAGAATCTGCCTGCCAAGGCAGAGTTGCATAAGTCTATGAGTGTCTCAGCTTTGGATTGTCCCTGAACAAGCTCTTATATGCTTGTTGCCCTCTACCCAGACACACCTCTTCATCTTTTTAAAAAGAGTACTGTCTGGTGATCTTTGTTCCCTAATAACTGCTATCAGGAATAGACATGATTCTCCATTCATTCAAAATATCTGTCCTGAGTTCCATTCAGTGCCAGGTGCTGTGCATGGAGAATAAAAATAGAAAACACTTCCCTGGCTGCCATGCCTTCACAGGTCTTGTCAGTTCAGAAATTAGAGAGGATAAAAAGTGAATCAAGCGAAGATCAAATGGGAAAGAGTGGCTTGATGCACTAACACTACCTAAAAATAAAAATCCCTCGGGGAACAACAGGTGAAAATGAAAACAAATAAAAACACAAAGGCTACAAAAAATGCCGATGACAAGGATAAAGAGAATGTTCCTTTCTATTTGTAGCACAGTGACTCGAAATTAAACAGACACTTGCATTTCTAGGTCTATTATTCAGAACATGTTATCCAAGTGTGAATAAATTAATGAGAAGCTTTAAAAGCCTTTAGCTCATATGCTAGGGTCCTAGTGAAAAACTTGACACATTTGAATTAGAGTAATTTAGTAAAGAAACAGTTTACAGAGGCCCAGGTGTGGGGAGACCATGGAGATTAGTGCAGGACTCAAGGGCTAGAAGAAGATGGGCTCTGTTACAGCTCTAGGTCAAGGGTAGGGGACCAGGGACAGGAAATGAGGGGGAGAGTTCTGTCTGATGGAAGCTGAGATTCCCCTACATCCTTTCTGCAGCGAGACTAGCCAGAAGTAACCCCACACGGAGAGGCTGCACCCTGCTACCTCCCTCAGATCCCAGTGGGACTCCCTGATGGCTGAACACAGAGGAACCAAAAGGCGAGGAAGCAAGCTCCTTACAGGTCAGCTCCCAGGACACAGAGGAGGGTGGAGAAGGGAGAGGTGAGCGGAAGATGTCCAAAACAACCCCATGATAGGAACTTGAATGTCAGTGTTGACAAAGACAGGGATCACCTTCCCAGCCAACGTCTGACAAAATCCTATTAATAGAATGGGTCATTTCATGGTTACTGAATTTGGATGACACACCTTGCCAGAACATCTACCGGAACTTCTGCCATGTATTAGGGGCACAATTCCCTAGTCAGTAAGGCAGTGTGATTTAAAGAAAAAGGATGCACAGACTCCATTTAACAGTCATGAATTAACCACATCAACCTGCATCACTTTTTTATCCTAATTTCTGAACCAACAAGCCTGTGAAGATGTGGCAGCCAAGGAAGTGTTTTCTATTTGTATCTTCCATGAACATGTGAGAAAAACCACTTCCATACCAACAGTAGACAGGAAGCTCTCCTGAATGTATTTTTGGTACAAGACCAGGAAACCCTTACTAAGAAAGTCAGGCTGTGTCAGACTCTTTCCCCTGTTCATGGCATTCTCCAGGCAAGAATATTGGAGTGGGTAGCCATTCCCTTCTCCAGGGGATCTTCCCAGCCCAGATATGGAACCCAGGTCTCCTGCATTGCTAGCAGATTCTTTTATCACCTGAACCATCAGGGAAGCCTGTTATTAAAGAAGGCTTTGCTAAATCGTGAAGAGCAAGTTACAAATTTGCCTTCAGAACCCTTAACTTTTTCTTTCAGCAATCCTCTGTCTCCTTTCCTACATGGCTGTTTGTGTGTTTGTTGTGTATTAGAAATTCATGGACTTTTGGGGTTGGTAAGCATGTTTCCTGACCCATTCATCCTCTGGGGATTTTCTATGTGAAAAGATTTTTGTTCTAATTTAATGGAAGAACCAGTTTCCTCCCCCAGTTTCCGTCCTTAAGGAGCCCCCTGGAATGACAGCACAGAATCGGAGGGTTCAAACAACATCATTTGGCTTCTTTTTTTTGAGATAAGCACTATTTTTTTTTTAATTTTAATGAGTATCCACTGACTATGACCATGCATTCTATTTTTATTTTTTATGTTTTAAGTTTTTATATTGAAGTATAGTTGATTTACTATGTTGTGCCAGTTTCTTCTATATAGCAAAGTGATTCAGTTATACATATGTATATATTTTTTCATATTCTTTTCCATTATGGTTCATCACGGGATATTGAATATAGTTCCCTGTGCTATATAGTAGGATCTTACTGTTTATCCATCCTGTATATAATAGTTTGCTGCTGCTAATCCCAAACTGCCAATGCTTCCCTCCCATCTCCCCACCCCTCTGGCAAGTTTGTTCTCTCTCTATATAAATCTATGTTTGTTTTGTAGATACGTTGATTTGTGTTGTATTTTAGATTCCACCTGTAAGTCATATCATATGGTATTTGTCTTTCTCTTTCTGACTTACTTTGCTTAGTATGATAATCTCTAGTCCGTCCATGTTGATGCAAATGGCATTTTTTGTTCTTTCTATAGCTGAGTAGTATTCCATTGTATATATGTAACACAGCTTCTTTATCCATTTACCTGCCAATAAACATTTAGGTTGTTCCCATGTCTTGGCCGTTGTGAATAGTGCTGCTCTGAACATAGAGAGGGGTACATGTATGTTTTTGAATTATAGTTTTGCCTGGATATATGCTCAGGAGTGGGACTGCTGGATCATATGGTAGCTCTGTTTTTAGTTTTCCGAGGAACCTCTATACTGATTTCTACTGTGGCTGTACCAACTTACATTCTCACCAACAGTGTAGGAGGCCTTTTTTCTCCTCCCTGCCTCCAGCATTTGTTATTTGTAGACATTTTAATGATGGCCATTCTGACTGGTGTGAGGTGGTATCTCATTGAAGTTTTGACTTTGACCATGCATTTAAAAATACTCACTATTGCTTATATATCATGACTTAAATAAGTCTAGATGTGTTAGTTGTATTTTACCATTTGACTTCTCCACACAGCCGAAGAGGCAAGTCAAACAGTCTGCCCTCACAAGTGCTTCTGGCCCCATAGCTTATGCGTGAGCACAGAGCTGACCAGGAGCCTTTCTCCGCTAGAAATAGTAGAGAGACTCAGTGCTGTGACTGAAGGATGGACGATCTCAGTGGATCAAATTGCTGGCCTCGTTTTGAAAGCCGAGTAAAGCATCGTGCTGGGTAACACAATCTTTGTGCACAAGACATAAGAGGAAAGCTTTCTGCTACCTGAGTCCAATGACAGAGAACTGGTAAATAAACTTTGGGAGTACTGGTCAGGCCTGGCTGTGCATCCTGACTCAGCCACTAACTGTGTGACAAATGCCTCCATTTTCAACTCTGAAATACAGCTGATAATAATATTGACCAGCTTAGGTGGTGGTGACGACTAACAAAGCAGTGCATGTAAAGGGCCCTTGTTTGAGATGCAGTAATCTCCCACAAATGATGGCTGTGAGGATGGCTCTGATAATCAAGATGATTCAGTCAACCAATATATTGATTGAGTCAGAGTCAAGTCCATTTTAAATCTCAGGCATCTGTCCCATTTGCTCCCTTTCTTCTATTCTCATGCTGCTACTTAGACCAAGCTTAAATCTCTCTCTCTGCTTAACTGGTCCTTCTGCCTCTAGACTTGACCCCTCGTACCTGCCCGTTGCTCTGCAGCCTCAGGTTTTTTGTTCTTATGCCCTTCCTACTTACTGCATCTTTCAATGTAGTTCTAATTCTCCATCTGTCTTACCCACTTTTCTAGCTCTTTTTTCTTTCTCCCTCCCTTCCCTCCTTCTTGCTTGTGAAATACAGCACACATGCAGGAAAACGTATAAAATTTGTACACAGTTTAAGGAATGCTCATAAATTACTCTCTAGGTTAAGAAATTCAGTGCTGTTGCTCTCTAGCACCCTCCACACTTCCATGTGCCCTTCCCTGGTTACAAACCCCACCCTCTCTCCAAGAAGGAACCACTATCCTGATTTCTGTGATAATGTTTTTGCTTTTCTTTTTAGCTTTGCCACCTATGTATGAATCACTAGACCATATACCTCACACTATTGAATCCAGTATTTGAGAATATCTGAAGTGGAGATGTGCTTATAATGATGCCCTGGCAAGGTTTAATTGGCAGCACTTTTTTTTTTCTTTCCTAGGAGAAGAAATATAAAATATAAATACAAAAGTATAAAGTAATGGTGTGTACTACCATCAGTGGCACCTTAGATTTGATGTAGACTAATTTTGCTTATTTTTGAACCATATGATTGAAATTATACAGTGTGTGTTCTTTTTCATTTTTATTATTTTTTATTGGAATAATATAGTTGCTTTACAATGTTGTGTTAGTTTCTACTGTACAACATTGTGAATCAGTCACATATATATACGTATAAGCCCTCCCTCTAAAGCCTCCCTCCCACCCTCCCATTCCACCCCTCTAGGCCATCACAGAACACACCACGAGCTCCCTTGTATGTGTTCTTTTACCTCTGTCTGTTCTTGGATCAGCAGGATGCTTCTGAGACCCCTTCACTTCGTTGCTGCCAGCAACTGTAACTTGTTCATGTTGGATACTACAGACAACATTGCCATAAACAGTCTTATATGTGTGCCCTGGGCTCACAGGGCACTAGGCAAAGGCACCATAATTTCCCTCTCAACTATTGCAATTTTTTTTTCCCCATTTTTGGCTGTGCCAAACTACTTGTAAGGATCTTAGTTCCCCAACCAGAGACTGAACTTGGGCAACGGCAGCAAAAGTACTGAGTCCTAACCATTGGACCACCAGGGAATTCCCTCAACCGTTAACATATTACCCAAACACCAAGACTAACAAATCCCAACTAGAGTAATGTGCTTGAAACCCAAATCTGATCATCTTATTCTCCTGCTTAGAACATTTTAATGACTTCCAGCTGTTCTTAGGCTAAAGATCAATATCTCTGATATAGCTTTCAAGCCCTATAAAACCCAGTATCAGCTATTGCCATCATTCTTACCCATTTTTTTTTCTCAAGGCTCTGCAGCTACAGTGGTCTTCTTTCAGTGTCTTAAACAAGCCTTGCCCAGGTCACTCTTACCACCCCACCCCAGCTGGTTAAATCCACCCATCCATCAACCTAAGCTCTCAGTTCAACTCTTCAGATAAACTCATCTTCTCAGACCCTGCAGAGGTCCTGGCTATGTCTCCTCAGAGAACTCTCTTTTATTTATTTTTTAGTTTCTTTTTTATTGGCCGAACTGTACTGGCACATGGGATCTTTGTTCCCCAAACAGGGATTAAACTCATGCACGCTGCAGTGGAGGCACAGAGTCCTAACCACTGGACCACCAGGGAAGTCTCTTCTTTCTAGAACACATATTTGTTCGGATCAAGATCTGCTGCTGAAACAGAGATTCTGAAGACTTTAACATGATAGAAGTTTATTTTTGCTTACAATACAGCATGTGCCTATGTGGCCCAGGACTTGCCTAGATGCTCCATGTTCTTGGGATCCCAGGGTCTTTCTAGGTCCTTGTGCCGATGTCTCTAGAATGTTAGCTACCAGCCTGCTCTAAGATGATGCACCACCATCTCACATTCCAGCTACTGGAAGGGAGGTGAAAGCCGGGAGGGTACAATCACTCTTTTTAAGCGCATGACTCAGGAGTTGCCCTTGGTACTTTTCCTTATCTCTCACTGATCAGAATTGGTCATGTGGCCACACCTAGGTGTAAGGATGGCTGGGGAAAGTAGCCTTTATTTTGGCTGCCATATGCTTTGGTGATGAACCTGGAGATCTGTTCCTACAGATGGAGTGAATGGATATGGGGACACCTAGTGGTCCCCATGGCATAACAGCCAACCCTGACTTCAATGTTACGTTTAATTTGATTGACGTCTATCCCACCAGATCATAATCTCTAGAAGAGCATGGACCATATCTATTTTTGTTCACTATTGTTCTTCTATCCCTGTGTTCGATATATAGTAAGGTCTTAATAAATATTTGTTGAATGCCTGCATGAATGAAGAAATTGGGTTTCTGACTCCCTCTTGCTATTTCCAGTGTCATATCTGACACTCCAGCCAGACCAAAACACTTGTAATTTCCTTAATTCATTCTCTACTTAAAAAAAATTTTTTTTTTTGCTAATCTAGTAAGTAAAAGTATTCATCTCACTGTTGAAATTTCTCTGATTTTTGAGATTACATGCATTTTTATGTATTTCCATTTACACTTCCTGTTTTGAGATTTGAAATGACAAATTCTAACAATATCCTTTGAAGTGCACTATAAGTTTAACACAGTAGATTTTAGTCAAAGTTAGGCAGCAGATTCAGGCACTCGCTTGATGAGGAGTAAAATGTAATGCTTTCATGCAATTCTATCTGAATGCTATTTCTCAAATCTGAGCTTTCCACAAGAGTTGAGTAGCAAAGAGTTAAAGGTTACATTTCCCATTTAGAATCTGGAAAGTTGGTGTGATGTTATGATTTATAATAAGAAATCTATGAATATATTTGGTCTTCTTCTCATTTCTGGCACAGAGCTCCTAAAACCCTTGGCATTTCCAAGTATAAAGAGCAATTAAAAGAAATAAATCACTGCAGATGGTGACTTCAGCCATGAAATTAAAAGACACTTGCTCCTTGGAAGGAAAGCTATGACAAACCTAGACAGTGCACTAAAAAATCAGAGACATCACTTTTCTGACAAAGGTCCATCTAGTCAAAGCTATGGTTTTTTTCCCACTAGTCATGTAGGGATGTGAGAGCTGAACCATAAAGAAGGCTGAGCACTGAAGAATTGATGCCTTTGAACTGTGGTGTTGGAAAAGACTCTTGAGAGTCCCTTGGACTGCAAGGAGATCAAACCAATCAATCCTAAAGGAAATCAACCTTGAATATTCATTAAAAGGACTGATGCCGAAACTGAAGCTCCAATACTTTGCTCACCTCATGCAAACAGCCAACTCACTGGGAAAGACCATGATGCTGGGAAAAATTGAAGGCAAGAGGAGAGGGTGACAGAGGATCAGATGGTTAGATAGCATCACTGACTCAATGGACTTGAATGTGAGCAAATTCTGGGAGATAGTGAAGGAGAGAGAAGCCTGGTGTGCCACAGTTCATGAGGTTGCAGTCAGACATGAACAACACAAGAGCAATTAAGGTGTCTTGATACTCATAAAAAGCCCCTTTCAACCACACCTGAGCTTATGTTAATGAAGTGCCTTTTGGAAAGTAGGGGAGAAGGGGGCTGGAGGTTGGCCAAGGTCCAGTGGCCAGTGACTTAATCATGTTCTAAAGGAGATCAGTCCTGGGTGTTCATTGGAAGGACTGATGCTAAAGCTGAAACTCCAATACTTTGGCCACCTCATGCGAAGAGTTGACTCATTGGAAAAGACTCTGATGCTGGGAGGTATTGGGGGCAGGAGGAGAAGGGGACGACCGAGGATGAGATGGCTGGATGGCATCACCAACTCGATGGATGTGAGTTTGAGTGAACTCTGGGGGTTGGTGATGGACAGGGAGGCCTGGTGTGCTACGATTCATGGGGTCGCAAAGAGTTGGACACGACTGAGCAACTGAACTGAACTGAAGTGAACTGAAGTAATGAAACCATATAAAAATGCCAAAGGAAGGGCTCCAGAGAGCTTTTAGGTTTTTGAACCAGAACTCACCTACATTTCAGGTTCCAAACTCTGTAGGGGCAGAAGCTCCTGGATTGGTGACCTCACCCTATGTAATCTCTTCATCTGGCTGTTCATTCATATACATTAATATCCTTTGTAATCTAGTAGATAGACTGGCTTCCTGAGCTTTGTGGGGTACTCTAGCAAGTTAATCCAAACTGAGGAGGAGGTTGTGGGAACTTCTGATTTACAGCCATTGATCAGAAGCACAGGTAACAAGCTAGATTTACAAGTGGCCTATGAAGTGGGTGCAGTCTGGTTGGACTTGGCTACTAACCTGTGGAATCTGATGCTGTCTCCAGGCAGATAGTGTTAGAACTGAATTAAATTTGTGGGCTACTTTGTCTGTGTCCTCTGAGAATTAAATTAGTTTCTGATTGTGTGGAAGAAACACACACATTGGGGATGGTATTTTAAATTGCTATTTGAAGGAATATCCATGTGTTTCAGCAGTCAGTAAAAATAAATGTTGTACTGATCACTGAATAAGTCTGAGACATGGTGTGAATGACAGCCAACTCATCCATAATCACCTATCCCCACACCACCCAATAATAGATACAGATGTTTTACTTTTCATCTATTAAGAAATAATAAAAGTATTAACAATATAAAATGCTATATTTAATATGGACACAGTGAATGAAGCCATATGAAAAAAATGGAAATAATCAAGAGTGGTGGGATTTAGATTTTATTACTATTATTTTAACTTTTTTTTTGGCTGGGCTGCTCAGCATGTGGGATCTTAGTTTCCTGATAAGGGTTCCAACTGGCGCTCCCTGCATTGGAAGCATGGAGTCTTCACCACTGGACTGCCAGGGAAGTCCTTATTTTAACATTTAAAAAATATTGTTGCCATTTTATTACTAATGAAATATGAATTTCATTACTAATTAATTAATTACTAATGAAATCAGCACCATTACCATCACCAAAACATCACCACCACCATTAATTCTATTAGCAATGTCCTTTTAAAAATACACAAGACCTGGGAAATCCCCTGAGGTCCAGCAGTTAGGACTCGGCACTTTCACTGTCAGGGCCTGAGTTCAAGCCATGGTCAGAGTTCAATCTGTGGCCGGGGAACTAAGATCCCACAAGCCATGTGGCACGGCCACAAAAATCACACACACATACAAGACTTATAAGATATTATGGGTAACAGAGAGAAGAAGAGAGATTGTTCTAAACATGAGTACAAATGTGGCTGATGTGCGGAAGACACATTTTCCTGTATAAGATTTAATTATAATTCTGAAGGCCAAGAGAGGAAGCAATAATTTCATGCAAGGGAAGTGACAGGCTTCTCTTTGCTTAGTGTTCAGGAGCAGGTCTGATATTGACATTACTGCTGATGAGAACAGCATGCTTTCAGACAAAAAGTAGGAGCCAGGCTTCTATGTGCAGATACCTAGTACAACATCAGCACGCAGGAACTCAGCAGTTTGCTCCCGCTGTAAGTTGGGCACCACAGAGAGTGACCTCTTAATAAACTTCAGTGGCTTTTCAGAAACGTGCCTGACTGTAGATGACCCAGTGAGCCTGTATTTCCCACTAGTCATGTAGTTTAGGAAGCTTCTCTTTCATAATGTCAAAATCTTTAGCAGGGTTCAATTTTGCTCACTTCTCCATTCAAATAACTGAGTTTTGAAGTTCAACTACTGACTGAGTAAAGTTTACTCATGTGGATGTTTAGAGAGGCTGAATATGCAGAAAAGGGAAAAGAAAATAAAAATACTTGGTAATATGGTTGGGGAGAGAAGATCATTTCAGAGACGGGGAGGAAATTTTGGTAGATGGGCAATTTTGGCCAATAAGAGGATTATCACAGGAACATGTGCGTCTGAATGTGTGTGTGGGGTACACCAGGGCAGGGGGTAGTGGAGGTAGCAGATAAAAGGGGCTAAGAAAAGAGACTTGTGACATATCTGCCTCCATCACAACATTGCTAAAGCACTGGCTGCAGCCCCTCATAAGCAGAGAGATGTACCTGGAAAGCTGTAACTAGCTTCTTCCAGTTTAGCCCAGCTTGCCCTGACTAGGCTGATCTATTTCTGACCCTTCATTTCCTAGTCTGATGGAAAACTACTCCTCAGGTATTGGAAGGAAGAAGAGCTAAAAAGACAAGAAGTGGAAAATGCTGTTTCTAGGCAGTGGGACCTGGAAACCAGGCATTCTTTCTGGGACAGACTTGAAGCATTAAGTTCAACCACGATTGGAAAGAGTGGTAGCAAGAGCTCCACGTGGTTCTAGGAACGCACCTAGAAAGTGAGGCACCTGGGAGTGATGGGTGATTCATGTGAGACTTCCTTCTCTGGCATCAATTGCATCAGCATGAAGCGTTGCAAATTCAGATCCTGAAGAGGGCCTGTAGCATGTAAAATAACAGCTAGTGGTATGATTATTGTCAATAAAAGCACACAAGGACAATTACAATTTACTGTTGTTTTTGTTCAGTCCTAAGTCATGTCTGACTTTTTGAGACCCCTGCAGTGCACCAGGTTCCTCTGTCCTCCACTATCGCCCAGAGTTTGCGCAAATTCATGTCCATTGTGTCAGTGATGTTATCTAACCATCGAGTCCTCTGTAACTCGCTTCTCCTGCCCTCAATCTTTCCCAGCATCAAGGTCTTTTCCAGTGAGTTGGCTCTTCACATCAGGTGGCCAAAATATTGGAGCTTCAGCATCAGTCCTCAGTCCTTCCAATGAATGTTCAGGGTTGATTTCCTTTAGAATTGATTGATTTGATCTCCTTGCTGTCCAAGGGACTCTCAAGAGTCTTCTCCAGCACCACAATTTGGAAGTATCAATTCTTTGGCGCTCAGCCTTCTATATGATCCAACTCTCACATCCATACATGACTACTGGAAAAACCATAGCTTTAGCTATACAAACCTTTGTCAGCAAAGTGATGTCATGTCTCTGTTTTTTAATATGCTATCAATTTACTGTAGGGGAGCAAAATTTGCTGCCCCCAAAAGTTGTATTGATATGTAGATTATTTCAAGCTGAGAAAAATCAAGACTCAATGGACTCAAGAAGAAACTTTGACCTTCCAACTGCCTAGAGAATGTGGATAGAGGACTTGTTCCAAAAAGGGGAGCCATCACTGTAGATAACTATTAATATATATATGAACTAGGTGTATCTACAGGGAGGAACCTAGCAAGGTCTGTTAAAATTCCTCTCTGAGTCCCACTATCCCTGCCTGGCCCAGCAAATATTGGTTTAACATACATTTGTTTTTTCATCTCCTTGTCAATTACCTTTATGTTGTAAAACATAGCTCACACCTTTATTTCTTTAGGAAACTTTGGGTAAAATCCACATTCTATGAACAGGCACTTCACAAAAGAGTGCTTGCCATATTTCATTTCAATTCAGTTCAGTTCAGTTCAGTTCAGTCGCTCAGTCGTGTCCAACTATTTGCGACCCCATGAATCGCAGCACGCCAGGCCTCCCTGTCCATCACCAACTCCCGGAGTTCACTCAGAGTCGTGTCCATCGAGTCAGTGATGCCATCCAGGCATCTCATCCTCGGTCGTCCCCTTCTCCTCCTGCCCCCAATCCCTCCCAGCATCAAAGTCTTTTCCGGTGAGTCACCTCTTCGCATGAGGTGGCCAAAGTACTGGAGATTCAGCTTTAGCATCATTCCTTCCAAAGAAATCCCAGGGCTCATCTCCTTCAGAATGGACTGGTTGGATCTCCTTGCAGTCCAAGGGACTCTCAAGAGTCTTCTCCAACACCACAGTTCAAAAGCATCAGTTCTTCGGCACTCAGCTTTCTTCACAGTCTATCTCTCACTTCCCCACATGACCACTAGAAAAACCATAGCCTTGACTAGATGGACCTTTGTTGGCAAAGTAATGTCTCTGCTTTTGAATATGCTATCTAGGTTGGTCATAAATTTCCTTCCAAGGAGTAAGCATCTTTTAATTTCATGGCTACAATCACCATCTGCAGTGATTTTGGAGCCCCCCCAAATAAAATCTGACACTGTTTCCTCATCTATTTCTCATGAAGTGATGGTGACAGATCTTAAAATAGGAAAAATTATCCTGGTTTGTCCAGTGTGGTCCAATCTAATCACAGAAGCCCCTAAAGCAGAGGACTTCCTCTGGCTAGAGGCAGAATAGGAGGTAGAATAGTAGCAGCACAACAGGGAATCACTGGGACCCCAAACCTGAGCAGGATTTCTGCACTATTGCTGACCCTGAGAGGAAGGGATCCATGCTTAAGAACTGGAGAGAGGCCCCCAGGATCTAAAAGGTGATGCTGGCTGATAGCTAGTAAGGAAGTGGGGTTCTGAATAAACCTGGTAGTGAATTTCCCCCAGAGCTTGCAGGTGAGAGCTCAGGCTGGTTGACAAATTGATTTTGGCCTTGAGAGACCCAGAGAAGGGAAGTCGCTGAGCCCACTGGTCTCCTAATTTATAGAACTGTGAGGGAATAAATGTGTGTTACTTGAGCTATGGGCTCCTTTGTGTTAAGCCACTGGAATTTTGAGTTTACTTGTAACTACCTCCTGGGCTTTCCAGGTGGTGCAGTGGTAAAAATGCAGGAAATATGGGTTCGATCCCTTGGTCAGGAAGATCCCCTGGAGGAGGAAATGGCAACCCAGTCCAGTATTCTTGTCTGGAGAATCCCATGGACAGAGGAGCCCAGCAGGCTACTGTTCATGGGGTCAGAAAAAGTTGGACATGACTGAGCACATGTACACACACACCTGTAACCACTTCTTAGCTTATCCTAGCTAATGTACTAGTTTTGTAAATATAAATATTTACAAATTGGGAGAAAATCATTTAAGCCCCCAAATGCCATCTACTTTTTTCTCCTATAAAAACATTACAATGAAAACAAAAATCAAATGAAGATGGAAGTGTGTGGGAAAGGTTCTTGGCAGAAATACATGGAAATCAGTCAGTGTGTATTCATCATTTCAGCTCATTAAACATATATTGAATATCTGCAAAAATATATTGGGTTT
This sequence comes from Ovis aries, assembly GCF_016772045.2. Classification (NCBI taxonomy): domain Eukaryota; kingdom Metazoa; phylum Chordata; class Mammalia; order Artiodactyla; family Bovidae; genus Ovis; species Ovis aries. The sequence continues at coordinate 50,277,142 of NC_056062.1, forward strand.
TGGGAGCATTGGATACAGAATTATATTATGTCGTCTCTACTTTTGATGAGCTTGTGGCTGAGCGGGGAGGCATAGTGAAAAGTGAAAGTGAAAGTTGGTCAGTCATGTCCAACTCTTTGGGAGCCCATGGACTGTAGCCTGCCAGGCTCCTCTGTCCATGGGGATTCTCCAGGCTAGAATACTGGAGTGGGTAGCTGTCCCCTTCTCTAGGGGATCTTCCCAATCCAGGGATCAAACCCAGGTCTCCCACATTTCAGGCAGATTCTTTACCATCTGAACCACCAAGGAAGCCCAGGAATACTGGAGTGGGTAGCATACCCCTTCTCCAGTGGATCTTCCTGACCCAGGAATCGAACCAGGGTCTCCTGTGATACAGGCATATTCTTTACCAGATGAGATCTCAGGGAAGCCTGGGGAGGCACAGAGGCAAGGGTAAACTGATGTCTATACTGTTTAGAGATAAGAGACTGGCATAAAGTCACATGATGGAGCACGAGATTTTGTGATACAGGTCACGTGCTATCAACATTTAGAGAAAAGAAACTATTCAGCGTTGGGGCTGGCTGTCAGCAGTTTCATGGATACACACAAGGAATATGCTCTTGGTTCCTCCTGCCACCTCCGCTTCTTTCTCATCTCTCTCCCTTGTTTTCATCTATTCCCAGGTTCAATGCTGTCATCATACCATCACAGAATTCTGAAATCTAAAAGGAACCTTAGAGATTATCTACTTATGGATGAGGAAACAAAATCAGAGAAAAGTGTGTCAACACAGCTAACTTCAGTAGGCGTACAGTGAAATCTATTGCTCATTTGGTGGTCATTCATATATAATACTATGTGACTAATAATACTGATTAATAATTATAAAACTTAATTTTTATTGGTAATTGATTATATCAGCCAGTAAACCACTGGTTTCTTAACTATTTTCCTTCCCCAAAGATAGGAGGCTTGTGTGTCAAGCATTCACAGGCTTGCTTAGCAGATTCCTATAAGATTCTTTATTATGACCATTTCAAAACTTTCCACTCCCCTCCAGCCTGACCCAAACCCCATTATGTGACTCAAAATCACTGGTGGACCCAGCAAGAAACAGATAATACTCTCAAACAAACTCTGAAAGTTTAACAAGAGGATTTTCATAAAGCCGTGTGCAAGATTTAAGGAAACCAATAGGGGAGAGTGCAGTATCTCAGAGGTAGTAAGAGCTATTGCCACCTTAATCCTGAAGATACAACTACGGGGAATGGTTCCCGGAACACTGGGAGGGTCATTACATGGAGAGGCAGCCTGGCAACATATGTGGTCTTGGGTACAGGCACATAGCCAACACATGGTACCAGGCAGGGAGGGAGCTGGGGGAACCATAACCACCTTCAATCTACTCCATCCCTTCATCTCCTGTCAAGGTCTGTCATTGGCTGACCCCATCACTATGTGGAGACAAGAGTGTTGTTGACTGAGTCCACACAGTTCAGCCTCCCAGGCTCAGAGCAGGTAGAGAAGATTGGAGGTCAAACAAGATATCCAGTATTTCTTCTCTTGACCCAACAAGGACCTGTTTTTTTTTTCTGAAAAGATTAAGCCTTCCTAAGTTTAGATATTTTTGATTCTTTCTTCAAATCTTTGGGTATTTATCCATACTGTTTCTCTCTCACTCATAGCCCACAGAAAGTATTCCTCTTTTTCAAGGTTAAAATCATTCTCTTCATCTAACTTCCACCCCTTCTTCCAGTGTGGGTGTTGGGAGGGTAAACAGTTGCTGCAGAAATTCTCAGTGTTCTTTCTAGTAACTCAGGAGAGCATGTTAGAAAGTAAAATAAATATCATAATTGGGACAAATTGGAATACATTCTAAGTTATGTTTAATAGCAAATCATCACCATACTTTAGTATTCTCCCTCTTAACAAATTGTCTGTGGTCCTCATCACAAATGAACATAAGACTGAGACTGGTGGGACCTAAGCAATGGTTTAAAGGAGAGTTGTAATCTATATTTTAGAGCGATCATTGGCCATGTTAGAATGGATGAAAGGGCATTGAGATTAGAGAGGGGACAATTGAGTCTTGTGGTAACCTAGATGAAGGCCATAGCAGCAGGTATGAAGTGAGGAGCAGAAGGTGGAGATTTCAAGGAGGCACCCGGACAAAAAATATAAGGGAAGTGAGAGTGAAGGACAGGAATGAGTGCAGGATGCCTCTCAAGTTTTTCAGTTGGGTTGCTAAGAGGATAATGCTTAGTATTTGTCAGCCAGATAGAGGCATGCTTTGAGCTGCAAGGAATAAAAAGACTAGCTAATAGTGACTTAAGACAGTATTTGCAACCAGTGTGCCTAGCACAATAGTGCACAGCAGGTGTGTTCCAGATGCTCTGAAATACTGACCCAATTAGTCCTTGGGGCAACCAGGTGACAGCCTGGGGTGGCCTGGAGACACTGGAGACAGTTACCTCTAGCCAAGAGCATCCTCATCTGCTTATGCAAGTGTGTCATATGAACATCACTTTTTAATATGTACTATGAAATAGAAAAGTTTGGGACTAGCTTAAACATTAGATCGCATAAATTCTGATTGAAGTTAGATCCTAGGATTGGTTAATTCAGTAGCAAAACACAGTTGTTAGGAACCTGGAAGATTTCCATCTTTCTATTCCTTAGCACGCTAGCTTTCCTCTTCATACTTGTTTCCAGATGACCCCTGGATATATGTCAGTTGTTCCCATGTCTCTTGATTTGGGCTTTTCCAATGTTCTTCATGATGAGTTTGAGGTGATGAATTTTGACAGGAACATGTGTTTGTTTCCCCCCAGTGGAAGGAAATCTTTCTCAGAAGCTCCCCTATGAGACTTTGCCTTGTGTCTCTCTGGCCAGAACTTGGTCACCCATCCACAGCCAGGCCAATCCTGACAACGGGGAAGGAGATCATTGTGACCTGCTTGCCCAAGCCAGATATGCAGCCACGTCTTCCTCTGGAGCTCAGCCTTCACAGTCATCTCTGCTTTACAGATCAGATTCTCACCCTTCTACCTTCAAGTCCTTCAGTGCTTTTCCATTCACCTAAGCCCCAAATTTTGATCTGCATCTACTTTTCTGGAATCTTTGCCACCACTACTCTTTGTTCTCAGTGTTTAGTCATGGTGAGCCTTTGAACATTCTTCTGAAGAACCATGATCTCTCTACCTTCTGGTTCACACAAGGTATTCCTGCTGTACTATGTCAATAATTCCTATTCCTATTGTCCTGTTGTCTGAAACATTATGTTACCTCTCTTTGATTTTCAGGTGGCACTAGTGGTAAAGAACCCGCCTGCCAATGCAGGAGACATACAGATGCCTGGGTCAGGAAGATCCCCTGGAGGAGGGCATGCCAACTCGCTCTAGTATTCTTGCCTGGAGAATTCCATGGACAGAGGAGCATGGCCACAGTCCATGGGATTGCAAAGAGTCGGACACAACTTTCACTTTCACCTGCTCTCTTGGGAATTTTCTCAGCCTTCAGGTCTTGGCTTAAAATTTACTACCCCCGGACATCCTGACCCTCAATTCGGTTGTTATATCACAACAAACTTTTCACTCCTTTTTTTTTTTTAATTGGAGTATAATTGTTTTACAATGTTGCGTTAGTTTCTGCTGTACAATGAATCAGCTATATGTATATATATATTCCTTCCCTCTTGGCACTTCCCAGGTGGCACTAGTAGTGAAGAAGCCATCTGCCAATGCAGGAGACATCAGTGATGTGGGTTCAATCCCTGGGTCAGGAAAATCTCTGGGAGAAGGAAATGGCAACCAACTCCAATATTCTTGCCTGGAAAATCCCATGGACAGAGGAGCCTGGTGGGCTACAGTCCATAGGGTCGTAAAGACTCGAACCTCCCTCCCACCCCACCCCACCCATCTAGGTCTTCACAGAGCACTGAGCTGAGCTCCCTGTGTCAATATTAAAATAGGAAACAACCCAATAAAAAAATTGGCAGAAGGCCTAAATAGACCTTTCTCCAAAGAAGGCATACAGGTGGCTAAGAGTCACATGAAAAGATGCTTAGCATCTCTAATTATTCTACTTTTCACTCTTAAATCATCTTTTCTTGTTTAGTACCTAGAGAACAAGGTCTTTGAGAGGAGGGAACAGTGTTTGATTTCCCCCACTTTTGAACCTCACTTTCTTGCATTGTGGTGTTTGATAAATAGTTGTTGCAAGACTGACCAACTGAATGAATAAAGTTGAGTCTGTCCTTGACCCCTGAGCACCTCATAGGCTCACCTCTGTTTTCAACATCCACCCCTAGGTGGAACTCATGACCAATTTTACTTCAGGTGACTCAAACAGATACTTGTCCACCAATGTTTATCTCACCATTATTCATGATAGCCCAAAGGTGTAAACAACCCAAGTGTCCATTGATAGATGAGCATTGAGCTGAGCTCCCTGTGTTATACAGTAGGTTCTCACTAGAATAAACAAAATATGGCCTGCTGGGCTTCCCTGGTGGCTCAGAGGGTAAAGCGTCTGCCTACAACTTGGGAGACCCATGTTTGATCCCCAGGTCGGGAAGATCCCCTGAAGAAGGAAATGGTAAGCAACTCCAGTACTCTTGCCTAGAAAATCACATGGAAGGAGGAGCCTGGTAAGTTACAGTCCATTGGATTGCAAAGAGTCACACACGACTGAGCAACTTCACTTCACAGATGAAATATTATTCAACCATAAAGAGGAATTCTGAGCTGTGCCTTTGAACACATGGGTGAACCTTAAAAATCATATGCTAAGTGAAATAAGCTGGACACAAAAGGACAAATAATTCATGATTCCACTTATGTGAGGTACCTAGAGTAATTAAATTCATAGATACAGAGTGTAGAACAGAGGTTTCTAGAGGCTGTGAGAGAAGTGAGGAAAAGTTATTATTTAATGGTTAATGTGTAAGAGTTTCTGTTTGGGTGACAGATAGTTTTGGAAATAGTAGTGATGGTTGCACAACATTATGAACATAATTAGTGGCATTGAACTGTACACTTAAGAAACTGTTAGAAAGGTTAATTTTATATATGTTTCACCACAGTTAAAAAAAATTTATATACTGGATTACTTGTAAGACAACCTCTTTTTCTACTCTCTTTCCTGCCCCTAATACAACTCATTCTTAATTTGTTTTCAGGTTTTGAGTCCTTCTGCTTTTAAAAAAATCCCTGATTACTGTTTTATCTAGGAATTCTCCTTTTCAGAGGCCCATAACAAAGTGTTCAGCATGCCAGGCATGTTTTACATGCTGTCCTGGAGGCTGCCAGCAGAATAGCCATTCCTCTCTGTTATGTTAGGCTTTTTAAGAATATAAATGGGTCCAGGTCACAGAATTTTATGGCTGGGTTGAATATTTTCCTTCTCCCTCACTTTGACATCTTGACAGGAATGAAAGTTTAAAGAAGATACAGAAAAATGGATAGTGAAAGCCTGCATCCTATCACTGAGGTAAAACCTTACTTGTAAATTTTCAGCTTTGCTAGTATTGCCAAATTGCTCTCTACTTCCACCAGCAAGATGCGAGAGTTCTTGTGTTCCATGTCTTTGCCAATATTCGCCAATATTAACAGAGCATTTCTGGGGGTAAGGGTAGAGTGAGGGAGAGTATTGGCTTTGTGTGTGTATTGTGTTATTTATAAATTTAAAATTTTGAATTGAAGTATAACATGCTCACAAAAAATATGTTCACACCAGAGAAAGACTTCTTGGTAAATTATCCTATGGTGAAGATGCCCAATTACCATCACTCAGGCTGAGTTTATGCTTTTTGCTAACTCTATGCAGAACAAGGAAGTCTCATGGTGATTTTACTTTGTTTTCCTAATGAGGTTGGTTATCCAATTTACATTCAGATTTACTGTTTTATAAATTGATACCAGCAGCTAACACTTCTTGGCAATGGCACCCCACTCCAGTACTCTTGCCTGGAGAATCCCATGGATGGAGGAACCTGGTAGGCTGCAGTCCATGGGGTCGCTAAGAGTCAGACACGACTCAGCAACTTCACTTTCACTTTCACTTTCATGCATTGGAGAAGAAAATGGCAACCCACTCCAGTGTTCTTGCCTGGAGAATCCCAGGGACGGCAGAGCCTGGTGGGCTGCAAACTCTGGGGTCGCACAGAGTCGGACACGACTGAAGCAATGCAGCAGCAGCAACACTTCTTGAATGCTTCCTGTGTGCCAGATATGCTTCCAGTTGCTTTATTGCATCAACTCACTTAATCCTCACAGTGGTCCTGTGTGGCATGCTGGCATTATTTCCACTTGATAGATGAGTAAACTGAGGTAGTTAAATAGCTAGTCACTTCTCACAGTCACATAATTAGCAGTGAAGCCAGAATTCGAATCTAGACAGTTTCACTCGGTATTTGGGTTGGTAGTCACTATGCTGTTACTATATAACTTCATGTACTAGTTATCTATTACTACACAACTCATTACTAGTAGATACTGCAGATTAAGAGAGCAAAAATACATTAACTCATAATTTCTGAGTGTCAGAATTCTGGGCGTAGCTTAGCTATGTTGTTCTGTGTCAAGATCTCTCATAAAGTTGCAGTCAAGATGTCAACTGGGAGTGTGGTCATCTGAAAATTTGACTGGGGCTGCAGAATCTGCTTTCAAGATGGGTCACTCATATGGCTATTGGATGGATGCCTCACTTCCTTGCCACATGGACCATTCCCTAGGGCTGCTTGAGTGTCCTCATGACATAGTGGTTCAGCTCAGTTCAGTTCAGTCACTCAGTCGTGACCAACTCTTTGCGATCCCATGAATTGCAGCACTCCAGGCCTCCTTGTCCATCACCAACACCGAGAGTTCACTCAGACTCATGTCCATTGAGTTGGTGATGCCAGCCAGCCATCTCATCCTCTGTCGTCCCTTTCTCCTCCTGCCCCCAATACCTCCGAGCATCAGAGTCTTTTCCAATGAGTCAACTCTTTGCATCAGGTGGCCAAAGTACAGGCGTTTCAGCTTGAGCATCATTCCTTCGAAAGAAATCCCAGGGCTGATCTCTTTAAGAATGGACTGGTTGGATCTCCTTGCAGTCCAAGGGACTCTCAAGAATCTTCTCCAACACCACAGATCAAAAGCATTAATTCTTCAGTGCTCAGCTTTCTTCACAGTCCAACTCTCACATCCATACATGACTACTGGAAAAACCATAGCCTTGACTAGATGGACCTTTGTTGGCAAAGTAATATCTCTGCTTTTGAATATGCTGTCTAGGTTGGTCATAACTTTTCTTCCAAGGAGTAAGCGTCTTTTAATTTCATCGCTGCAGTCACCATCTGCAGTGATTTTTGGAGCCCCCCCAAAATAAAGTCTGACACTGTTTACACTGTTTCCCCATCTATTTCCAGTGAAGTGATGGGACCAGATGCCATGATCTTTGTTTTCTGAATGTTGAGCTTTAGGCCAACTTTTTCACTCTCCTCTTTCACTTTCATCAAGAGGCTCTTTAACCTTTCTGCCATAAGGGTGGTGTCATCTGCATATCTGAGGTTATTGATATTTCTCCTGGAAATCTTGATTCCAGCTTGTGCTTCTTCCAGTCCAGCGTTTCTCATGATGTGCTCTGCACAGAAGTTAAATAAGCAGGGTGACAATATACAGCCTTGATGTACTCCTTTTCCTATTTGGAACCAGTCTGTTGTTCCATGTCCAGTTCTAACTGTTGCTTCCTGATCTGCATATAGGTCTCTCAAGAGGCAGGTCAGGTGGTCTGGTATTCCCATCTCTTTCATAATTTTCCACAGTTGATTGTGATCCACACAGTCAAAGGCTTTGGCATAGTCAATAAAGCAGACATAGATGTTTTCCTGGAACTCTCTTGCTTTTTTGATGATCCAGCAGATGTTGGCAATTTAATCTCTGGTTCCTCTGCCTTTTCTAAAACCAGCTTGAACACCTGGAATTTCATGGTTCACATACTGCTAAAGCCTGACTTGCAGAATTTTGAGCATTACTTTACTAGCATGTGAGATGAGTGCAATTGTGCGGTAGTCTGAGCATTCTTTGGCATTGCCTTTCTTTGGGATTGGAATGAAAACTGACCTTTTCCAGGCCTGTGGCCACTGCTGAGTTTTCCAAATTTGCTGGCATATTGAGTGCAGCACTTTGACAGCATCATCTTTCAGGATTTGAAATAACTCAGCTGGAATTCCATCACCTCTGAGTATGTGCATTATTATATTGGAAGTCCTAGCTAACAGAGGGAAACAAGAGAAAGAAAAGCCACAGGGAACAGAGAGGAAGGAACTAAAATGCCACTATTTACAGTCAATCTAGCTGACTATAGAGAAAATAGAAAGTTTAATAAGAGAGTTCAACAAAAATGGCTAGCTCGGTCATATCCTGCCCTTTGCCACCCCATGGACTGTATAGTCCATGAAAGTCCAGGAAAGAATACTGGAGTGGGTAGCCAGTCCCTTCTCCAGGGGATCTTCCCAACCCAGGGATTGAACCCCAGTCTCCGACATTGCAGGCAGATTCTTTACCCACTGAGCCACCAGGGAAGCCCAAGAATACTGGAGTGTGTAGCCTATCCCTTCTCCAGGGAATCTTCCCAACTCAGGAATCGAACCAGGGTCTCCTGTATTGCAGGTGGATTCTTTACTGGCTGAGCTACCAGGGAAGCCCAAAATTTAATAAAAGAGTTCAACAAAAATCACTAGATATTAGCTCAATGTTTTAAAATCTATTATATTATTATACTATAGCCAAAAATAATTAGAAATATAAATTTTAAGAATAAGTAGGAATAAATTTTACAAAAGATGGATAGGGCCTTTAGTGAAGAAAATCGTAAAAATTACATGATGCATTGTATAGCTAAATAAACAATCAACGCTTCCCTGGTTCAGTGTTAAAGAACTCATCTGCCAATGTAGGAGATGAGGGTCCAATCTTTGAGTTGGAAGATCCTCTGGAGAAGGAAATGGCAACCCACTCCAGTATTCTTGCCTGGGAAATCCCAGGGACAGAGGGGCCTGGAGGGCTATAGTCCATGGGACTGCAAAGAGTTGGACACCACTTAGCTACTGAGCATGAGCATGAAATAGATACACAATATTCATGAATAGAAAGACTCAATATTATAACATTACTTTCCCTCAAAGTAATCTGTAAATTCATTGCAATTCCAGTCATGCTTGCCACAGATCTGGGAGAAAATTCGTGCAGTGCATTTATTCAACAAAGAACGGTATATCTGAAGTATATAAAGAATCACACAAAATAGACATAGTGTTGTAGGTAAATTATACTTCAAAATTAAATATAAACAAAGTCATATAAAAATTGATAAGATTTGTGGTTACCAGAGGGAAAGGGGAGATGCATGAAGGCAGTCAAACGGTACAAACATCCAGGTATAATGCAAATAGGTACCAGGGATGTAATGTACAACATGACATAGAATTAACACTGCTGTATGTTTAAGAAAGCTGCTAAGAGAGTAGATTTTAAGAGTTCTCATCACAAGGGGAAAAAAAATTGTATGTATGTGAGATAATGGATGTTTACTTAACTTATCATAACAATCATTTCATGATGTACGTAAGTCAGATCATTATGCTGTACACCTTAAAAAGCGCTGTATGTCAATTATATCTCAATAAAACTAGGAAATTTTCTAATTAAGAAAAAGAATCACTCAAGACAAAGTAAATAGACAAAATCTTAGGAATATAGACAGTATACATGGTGGTTTAAAATCTGCCTCCAGATTCTGTCCATATTTCCTCCAAAAAGTAGAGCTAATTTCCTTGAGTGTGAGTTGAGTTTGATAATGCATTTCAAACAAAAAGAATAAGATGGGAATGAAGGGAGGCTTGGGTGTTATTTCTATGAAAAGGTCATAAAAGGCATCATGATTTCTCTGTTACCTCTTGGGTTACCTGATTTGGAAGATGCTAACCACCATGTTAGCAACACATGGTCAACACCAAAATCAGATTGATTATATTCTTTGCAGCCAAAGATGGAGAAGACCAGGAGCTGACTGTGGCTCAGATCATGAACTCCTTATTGCCAAATTCAGACTTAAACTGAAGAAAGTAGGGAAAACCATTAGACTATTCAGGTATGACCTAAATAAAATCCCTTATAATTATACAGTGGAAATGAGAAATAGATTTGAGGGACTAGATCTGATAGATAGAGTGCCTGATGAACTATGGACTGAGGTTCGTGACATTGTACAGGAGACAGAGATCAAGACCATCCCCATGGAAAAGAAATAGAAAAAAGCAAAATGGCTGTCTGAGGAGGCTTTACAGATAGCTGTGAAAAGAAGAAAAGAGAAAAGCAAAGAAGAAAGGGAAAGATATAAGCATCTGAATGCAGAGTTCCAGACAATAGCAAGAGGAGATAAGAAAGCCTTCCTCAGTGATCATTGCAAAGAAATAGAGGAAAACAACAGAATGGGAAAGACTAGAGATCTCTTCAAGAAAATTAGAGATACCAAGGGAACATTTCATGCAAAGATCAGCTCGATAAAGAACAGAAATGGTATGGGCCTAACATAAGCAGAAGATATTAAGAAGAGGTGGCAAGAATACACAGAAGAACTGTACAAAAAAGATCTTCACGACCCAGATAATCATGATGGTGTGATCACTCACCTAGAGCCAGACATCTTAGAATGTAAAGTCAAGTGGACCTTAGGAAGCCTCACTATGAACAAAGCTAGTGGAGGTGATGGAATTCCAGTTGAGCTATTTCAAATCCTGAAAGATGATGCTGTCAAAGTGCTGCACTCAATATGCCAGCAAATTTGGAAAACTCAGCAGTGGCCACAGGCCTGGAAAAGGTCAGTTTTCATTCCAATCCCAAAGAAAGGCAATGCCAAAGAATGCTCAGACTACCGCACAATTGCACTCATCTCACATGCTAGTAAAGTAATGCTCAAAATTCTGCAAGTCAGGCTTTAGCAGTATGTGAACCATGAAATTCCAGGTGTTCAAGCTGGTTTTAGAAAAGGCAGAGGAACCAGAGATTAAATTGCCAACATCTGCTGGATCATCAAAAAAGCAAGAGAGTTCCAGGAAAACATCTATGTCTGCTTTATTGACTATGCCAAAGCCTTTGACTGTGTGGATCACAATCAACTGTGGAAAATTATGAAAGAGATGGGAATACCAGACCACCTGACCTGCCTCTTGAGAGACCTATATGCAGATCAGGAAGCAACAGTTAGAACTGGACATGGAACAACAGACTGGTTCCAAATAGGAAAAGGAGTACATCAAGGCTGTATATTGTCACCCTGCTTATTTAACTTCTGTGCAGAGCACATCATGAGAAACGCTGGACTGGAAGAAGCACAAGCTGGAATCAAGATTGCCGGGAGAAATATCAATAACCTCAGATATGCAGATGACACCACCCTTATGGCAGAAAGTGAAGAGGAACTAAGGAGCCTCTTGATGAAAGTGAAAGAGGAGAGTGAAAAGGTTGGCCTAAAGCTCAACATTCAGAAAACAAAGATCATGGCATCCGGTCCCATCACTTCATGGGAAGTAGATGGGGAAACAGTGTAAACAGTGTCAGACTTTATTTTGGGGGGCTCCAAAAATCACTGTAGATGGTGATTGCAGAGATGAAATTAAAAGACACTTGCTCCTTGAAAGGAAAGTTATGACCAACCTAGATAGCATATTCAAAAGCAGAGACATTACTTTGCCAACAAATTCTGTCTAGTCAAGGCTATGGTTTTTCCAGTGGTCATGTATGGAAGTGAGAGTTGGACTGTGAAGCAAGCTGAGTGCCGAAGAATTGATGCTTTTGAACTATAGTGTTGGAGAAGACTCTTGAGAGTTCCTTGGACTGCAAGGAGATCCAGCAGTCCATCCTAAAGGAGTTCAGTCCTGGGTGTTCATTGGAGGGACTGATGCTGAAGCTGAAACTCCAATATTTGGCTACCTCATGCAAAGAGTTGACTCATTGGAAAAGACCCTGATGCTGGGAGGGACTGGGGGCAGGAAGAGAAGGGGACACAGAGGATGAGATGGCTGGATAGCATCACCAACCCTATGAACATGAGTTTGAGTGAACTCCAGGAGTTCGTGATGGTCAGGGAGGCCTGGCGTGCTGTGATTCATGGGGTCACAAAGAGTCGGACATGACTGAGCGACTGAACTGAACTTAACTCACTCTTTAGAGAAATTCCTTTATTAAGTACTCACTAAAGAGAAATTCTTTCCTGAGCAGCTATGTGCAAGAAGGTTATAATAGCTTCTGTTGCTAGTCAATAAAACCCAAAGCAATGAGAATAAACCAAACAACCATACAAACAAAATAAAATAAAAGCCAAAGCAAGAAAAAAAAACCAACCCAGAATTGGCAACAATATCTATTAACAAGAGAATTAATAAGGTGTGATGTAGTCATTTAATGAAAAATTATGCAGCAGTGAAAATTAATGAATAAGACTATGTATGTCAACACAGCTAAGTCCCAAAAATACAATAGGAGAGAAAAATGCAAATTGCTGATGAATACATACCACATGACCATATGTTAAAAATAGAAAATAATATTACATTTCGTAAACAACATATACACAAATTGTGAGGACCAGGACCAACTAAACATGATATTTACTAGAGGAAGGGAATGCAGTTGGGGAGTTTCAGCTTTATTTAAGTGTTGTGTTTCTTATATACAGTGGTACATGAGTCTTGGTCATATTATATCTTTTCCTAAGATATCACACAAGGACAAGAAAAAAGAGAATTGCAAAGTACCATACCAACAGATGGAGAAGGAAATGGCAACCCATTCCAGCATTCTTGCCTGGGAAATCCCATGGACAGAGGAACCTGGTGGGCTACAGTCCATGGAGTTGGAAGAGCTGGACACAGCTGAATGACTAAATCACCACCATACAGACAAAAACCACCTCCACCATGCAGACAGAAGTAGCTGTCAAAGTAGAAAGATTAATCACATGGAATCTGCTGGGAGACTATTTGGGTTTAAATTCTGGTGCTCCTCACTTACTATACAACCTTGGCCAAGTTCTGTAACTTGTCTATGCCTTAGCTTCCTTGTCTATAAAATGAATTTTAGTAACATTATTTATCTTTTTTCTCTATTTTTAAATTGAAGTATAGCGGATTTACAATGTTGTGCTAATTTCTGTTCAGCAAAGTGACTCAGTTATACACATATATACATTCTTTTCTCATATTCTTTTCCATTGTGGTCTATCCCAGGAGATTGGATATAGTTTCCTATGCTATACAGTAGGACCTTGCTGTTTATCCATCTAAATGTAACAGTTTGCCTCTACCAACCCCAAACTCTCATTCCATCCTTCTTCCTCACTCTCTCCCCTTTGGCAACCACAAATCTGTTCTCTATGTCTGTGAGTCTGCTTGTGCTTTGTAGATAAGTTCATTCGTGCTACACTTTAGATTCCACATATAAGCAGTATCACATGGCATTTGTCTTTCTCTTTCTGACTTACTTCACTTAGTATGATAATCTCTAGTTGTATCCATGTTGCTGCAAATGGCATTATTTCATTCTTTTTTTATTGCTGAGTAGAATTCCATTGTATATACGTACCACATCTTTTTTATTCATTTATCTGCCGATGGATATTTAGGTCATTTCCATGTGTTGGCTATTGTGAGTAGGGCTGCTGTGAATATAGGGGTGCATGTATATTTTTACATTATAGTTTTGTCCAGGTTTATGCTTGGGAATGGGATTGCTGGCTTTTATGGTAATTCTGTTTTCTGTAGAACTTCTATTCTGTTTTCCATAGTGGCTGCACCAACTTACTTTCCCACCAATGGTGTAGGAGGATTCCCTTTTCTTCACACACTCTCTAGTGTTTGTTATTTGTAGACTTTTTAATGATGGCCATTTTGACTGGTATGAGGTAGACAATATTACCTATCTTATAGGAAAATTGAGATGATAAACAAGGCCACAGGAACCACTGATAAAACACTGAATAACAGTAGCTACTAAAATAATCTTCACAGCTGAGTGTATACTTATGCATTTCTGTGACGTGCGTTTCTGTGATATTGAAAGCAAGAGGCCACATTCTGTGTTCTGGTGATAGAGGGATTCTCTTGCCATTGAATGCCAGCCCTGAATTTTATTGGTGAGTACAAAGGTGAAATTGTTAACATAGTTTATGTGAAATACTTAGACATATAGGACAATTCAAATCTATCTGGGTAGCCCAGGTTTTTATTTGCTAAATCTAGCGACCCTGGATGTTAGGGAAGTGTGCTTGAGGTGTGAAGGAGAAAGCTGACTCTGGGGCGTATCACAGAGTTCAGTGTGGCCTGGCATACTGGGGTGGCAGAGGCAGATGCACATTTGTATTTCATGTGGGGGTGATGAGTGGAGGACAAAAGCATGAAGAGAAGCTGAAAAAGAGGGGGAATCCAGGTTTTTTAAGCCTCGTATTTTTTACTATGGAATTTGTACTTTAACCTGTTGTCAGTAGAGAAGCATTGAGAGATTCAAGCAAAGCAGTGAAGTAACAAGAAGAGATGATTGCATTATGAGACTGATGTGCTGCCCATTGTGCCAAGAAGGTAGTCAGATTGTTGTGTTAAAAGGTCTCTCTGGAGGCAGAAGGGGTTGAAGCCAAGAAGCTGGGGGCAGGCTGACCAGCAGCTGCAGTCTAGGCAAGCAGTCTGGGTAAGAGGATGGAGGCTTAATGGAAACAGTGAGGGACTTCCCTGGTGGTCCAGGGGTTAAGAATCTGCTTTGCATTGCAGGGGATGTGGGTTCAATCCCTGGTCAGGGAACTAACATCCCACAGGCTGTGGTGCAACCAAGGCCAATGCTGCAACTACTGAGCCCGAACAATTTGGAGCCTGGGTTGTGTGCCACAACAGATACTGTGTGCCACAACCAAGACCTGGTACAGCCAAAGAAGTAAGTGAATAAAAAGAAAAAGAAACAGTGGAAGAAGAGGAGCACCCAGACTTAGTTGGCGCTCAGGAGCCCACCTGGAAGAACTTGAGAGCCCTTGGATCTGGTGGTGGTAAGGGAGATAGAAATGTCGCTGTGGATTCTGAGCCCAAGCCTTGGCACTCGGGTGAGCTGCCATGTTAACCATGGGAGGCAGAGGCGAAAGAGGTAAGGGAGATGGAAATGTCGCCGTGGATTCTGAGCCCAAGCCTTGGCACTCGGGTGAGCTGCCATGTTAACCATGGGAGGCACAGGCGAAAGAAGGTGTTTGGTGAGAGAGAGTGCTTTCTGTTTTGGGCGTACTGAGGTGGCATTTCCTGGAACAGAAGCACGAGAAAGTTGGGGATTAGGGGTGGGAACCATCATTGTCCCATGTCGCTGAAGCCACAGGGTCCCTGAGATTCCCTCTGGGAGAGAAGAGCCTGAGCTGAATATTTGAAGAACCGGAGGGAGACCTGGGAAGGTATCTCTAAGTGAGGAAAGGGGTAACAAAAGGGGAGCCAGCTATGAACTCAGCCAGAGGTTAGGCTGAAAAGAGACCACTGGCTAGCTAGGGTGCTGCTGGTGAGCTTGTGTGTGTCTGTTAGTTGCTCAGTTGTGTCTGACTCTTTGTGACCCCATGGACTGTAGCCCTCCAGGCTCTGTCCATGGGATTCTCCAGGCAAGAATACTGGAGTGGGTAGCTATTCCCTTCTCCAGCGCGTCTTCCCAATCCAGGGATTGAACTCGGGTCTTCTGCATTGCAGGCAGGTTCTTTACAGTCTGAGCCACCAGGGAAGCCCCCACTGGTGATCTTATAGGGAGCAATTTCAGCCTAGTGTTGCAGAGCAGAAGCCAAAAGGAAAGATAAATGCAAAATGCTTGGGGCCCAGAGATATTCTTTTTTAAACAGAGACTCAAAGGAGAGAGACGCTGAGTGATTAACAATGTGATTGTTCACAACTGACCGCAGCTGACAATTTCCTTAAACTCATTTTAGGTCACGTTCTGGAATGAGAGGCTGGTGCATGTTTAGCCAGTCTCTCCCCATTTTGTGACAAAATCAACTGATTCTGTTTCCCTCTTCTCAATATTCTTCTGAGAAAACAATTATGCATCTCTATAAATAATATATTTTATATCCTAAATCAGAAATTTTGCTGTGAAAAGTCTCTGCTTTTAATGAACTACTGAATTTTTCATGAGACTGTGCATTGTGGAAAACCTATTCAATAATACAAAGCTTGAGTGATAAACACAAAATGTAGAGAATAAAATATAATTAAGGAGACAATTTTACCTCTCCTGTATGACAAACTGAATCCCTGAAGCATGACATGATTTCATTAAGTGAAACCTCCCAACTCTGGTTCATTGTTGTAGCTCAGATTCATTCTACTGCCTTGCACAAAATAAATATTGGTCATCACCATTTGATATTAATCACACGTTGCTTTGCATTGAAAATGAATAAGTTTTGTGTGGATGTGTTAATTCATTTTTGTGCATGTTTCTCTGGGAGGATCAAATAAAATTTCTGGATGTATTTTAAAAAAGAACATGTTTAATAAGTCTCAGGGATGTAATGTATAGCATAGTCAGTAATGTGATAACTTTTGTGGTGACATGGTAATGTGACTTCTCATGCTGTCATTTTGTTGTGTAAAAACTATCAAATCACTATGTTGAACAATTGAATATATATAATATATTGTATATAACATTGTAAGTCAGTTACACTTTAATTTAAAAATATAAATCAAGTGAATATGTTTAAATCTCACTCCAAATGAGGATGTTTCTTAAATGACTGCTTAAGACTCCATCACCAGATTTCTTTCTATACCTGAAGTCAGGATCTACAAATTATTTTTCCTTGCACTCTGGATCTGGAATTTGGTAGGTCCAACAATGCTTATTGAATTATAGAGTAAATTACATTAACTATAAAATGGTAGCCCCCACATGTATCAGTTCAGTTCAGTTCAGTTCAGTTCATTTCAGTCGCTCAGTCGTGTCCGACTCTTTGTGACCCCATGAATCGCAGCACGCCAGGCCTCCCTGTCCATCACCAACTCCCAGAGTTCACTCAGACTCACGTCCATCGAGTCCGTGATGCCATCCAGCCATCTCATCCTCGGTTGTCCCCTTCTTCTCCTGCCCCCAATCCCTCCCAGCATCAGAGTCTTTTCCAATGAGTCAACTCTTTGCATAAGGTGGCCAAAATACTGGAGCTTCAGCTTTAGCATCATTCCTTCCAAAGAAATCCCAGGGCTGATCTTCAGAATGGACTGGTTGGATCTCCTTGCAGTCCAAGGGACCCTCAGGAATCTTCTCCAACACCACAGTTCAAAAGCATCAATTCTTCGGCACTCAGCCTTCTTCACAGTCCAACTCTCACATCCATACATGACCACAGGAAAAACCATAGCCTTGACTAGACGGACCTTAGTCGGCAAAGTAATGTCTCTGCTTTTGAATATGCTATCTAGGTTGGTCATAACTTTTCTTCCAAGGAGTAAGCGTCTTTTAATTTCATGGCTGCAGTCACCATCTGCAGTGATTTTGGAGCCCCCCAAAATAAAATCTTATGGCTAATACTAACTAAAAACTTCCTGTTGGCATTTTGTGGATCTGCTTTATCAGGATAAAGATGCTCCCTTTTGGTCCTAGATCACCAAACTTAAAAAAGATTAAGAATGATTGTTTGGAATTCCCTGGTGTCCAGTGGTCAGGACTTGGCATTCTCACCACCAGGACCTGATTTTGATCCCTGACTGGGGACCCAAGGTCCTGCAAGCCACGCGGTATGGCCAAAAAAATCTGTGAATGACTGCTGAATTTTATTGTGATCTCTCTCTCTAGATAATCATACATTTTCTCCTTTAATTTGTTAATATGGTAAATGACATTAATTGTTCAACTAACATTAAGCTAATTTTTACTCACATATGACAACTAGCTTGGTCTTGAGAATCTTGTTTTGTTTTGAATGAATTTTTCTTTTTTTGGCAATGGTGAATTCAGTTTGTTAGCATTTTTAAACCAACTTTATTGAGAAATAATTTATGTAAAATACATCCATTTCAAGTATATAGTTTGAGGAGCTTTGATTAAATATATGCATTTGTGTGACCAATACTATAACCAAGATATAAAATATTTCCATTACCCACCCTCCTCACAAAGTCCCTTGTTTTCTTCTTGGTCAGTGTCCTTCAGTAGTCTGGCAATCCAGTGGTCTGTTTTCTGTCATTATAAATGAGATTTTCCTTTTCCACGTCTCATATGAATGGAATCATATAGACTGTGCTGTTTTACTCAGTATAACGTTTTTGAGTCATCCATGATGAGTATAACAGGAGTTCATTTCTTTTTTTTTTTTGATGAATGGTATTCCATCATAAAGATATATAGGCATACATTGTTTTATTACACTTCATTTTATTTATTTGTTTTTGCCTACGCTGGGTCTTCTTTCCTGCACATGGGCTTTCTTTAGTTGCAGCAAGCTGGGGCTATTCCTTGCTTGAGTGCACAGGCTTCTCATTGCAGTGGCTTCTTTTGTCATAGGCATAGGTTCTAGGCACGTGGGCTTCAGTAGTTGCAGCTTGTGGACTCTGTAGGGTACAGGCTCAGTAGTTGTGGTGCACAGGCTTAGTTGCCACGTGGCATGTAGGATCTCCTGGACCAGGGACTGAACCCATGTCCTCTACACTGGCAGGCAGACTCTTAACCACTGGACCATCAAGGACATCCTTGGACTTCATTTTATTGAACTTTGCAGATATTGCTTTTTTTTTTTTTTAATGAATTGAAGGTTTATAGCAACCCTGCTTTGGGCACCTCTATTGGTGCCGTTTTCCAATTGACTTTGTTCACTTTGTGTCTCTGTGTCATATTTTGGAAATTTTTACAGTATTTCTAACTTTTTCATTATGATTTATATTTGTTAGGGTGCTCTGTGATCAGTGGTCTTTGATGTTACTACTGGAATTGTTTTGGGGTACCATGAAGTATGCAATATAAGACAGCACACTTAACTGATAAGTGTTGTGTGTGTTTTGACTGTTCCACTGACCAGCTGTTCCTCATCTCTCTCCCTCTCCTCAGGCCTCCCTGTTCTCTGTGATACAACAACACTGCAATTAAGTCAATTAATAACCCTACAGGGATTGGTGGTAAAGAATCTGCCTGCCAATGCAAGAGACACGCATTAGATCCCTGGTCCCAGAAGATCCCACATGCCCCAGAGCAACTAAGCCTGTGCACCACAGCTATTGAACCTGTGCTCTGGAGCTGAGAGCCACACTACTGAAGCCCGAGTGCCTGAAAGCCAGTATGCTGCAACAAGAGAAGTCACGCGAATGAGAAGCCTGCACATGGCAACTAGAGAGCAGACTCTGATCAGTGCAACTAGAGAAAAGCCCAGGTAGCCACAAAGATCCAGCACAGCCAAAATAAATAAATAAACAAACCTATAAATAACCCTACAGTGCCCTCTAAGTGTTCAAGTGAAGGGAATCATTGCACATCTCTCACTTTAAATCACAAGCTAGAAATGATTAAGTTTAGTGAGGAAGGCATATTGAAAGCCAAGACAGGCCAAAAGCTGTGCTTCTTGTACCAGTCAAGCTGTAAATACAAAGGAAAAGTTCTTGAAGGAAATTAAAAGTGCTACTCCAGTGAACACACGAATGTTGCTAAGCTAAGTTGCTTCAGTCGTGCCCGACTCTGTGTGACCCCATAGACACAGCCCACCAGGCTCCCCCATCTCTGGGATTCTCCAGGCAAGAACACAGGAGTGGGTTGCCATTTCCTTCTCCAATGCATGAAAGTGAAATGTGGAAGTGAAGTCGCTCAGTCATGTCTGACTCTTAGCGACCCCATGGACTGCAGCCTACCAGGCTCCTCCGTCCATGGGATTTTCCAGGCAAGAGTACTGGAGTGGGTTGCCATTGCCTTCTCTGACACATGAATGTTAAGAACGTGAAATAGCCTTATTACTGACATGGAGAAAAGTCTGAGCGGTCTGGATAGAGGGTCAAGTCAGCTACAACATTCTCCCAAGCCAAAGCCTAATCCAGAGCAAGAGCCTAACTCTCTTCATTCTTGTGAAGTGTGAATGAGGTAAGGAGGCTGCAGAAGAAGTTTGAAAATAGCAGAAGTTGATTCATGAATTTTAAGGAAAGAAGTCATCTCTGTGACATCAAAGTGCAAGGTGAAGCAGCAAGCGCTGATGTAGAAGCTGTAGCGAGTTAACCAAAAGATCTAACTAGGATAACTCACGAAAGTGGCCACACTACACAACAGATTTTCAACGTAGGTGAAAAAAAAAAAGGCTTAAACTGGAAGAAGAGGTCGGGTAGGACTTTCATGGCTACAGAGGAAAAGTCAGTGCCTGCCTTCAAAGCTTCAAAGGACAGGCTGACTCTCCTGTTAGGGGCTAATGCAACTGGTGACTTTAAGATGAAACAAATGCTGATGTACCATTATGAAAATCCATAATCCTTAAGAACTATGTTCAATCACTCTGCCTGTACTCTATATAAATGGAACAACAAAGCCTGGATGAGAGCACATCTGTACACAACATGGGTTTACTTGAATATTTTAAGCCCACTGTTGAGAACTAATGTTCAGAAAAAAAGATTGCTTTCCAAATATTCCTGCATATTGGCAATGCACCTGGTCACTGTAAGGCCGGACCCCGGCGGCCATGATGGGACGCCCCTCCTCTCCCTCCCGCTGGTGGGGGAGGTCCTTAACGGAAGGAGCCTCCCAGATCCTGGGGACCAATGACGGCACACTTCGCCAGTTAAAGCCGCCCCACCCTAGCTACATAGAAGGACCTGTCAGCCCACGATGCCTCTGCCTGGCGACCTATCCGAACCCTCGTCCATCTAGCCTGACCATCCCTCACAATGAACGTATAAAAACCACCCCCAACACGGTCCGGGCGCGGACTTCCTCGGCCTGCCTCGTTCAGGTCCGGGAACCCCGCTCGGGAGCGCTTCCCCATTAAAGCCTGTTAGACACTCTTTTAGGTGTCCTGGTATTTTACCTAACATTTGGCACCCAACATGGGGCTCGAGGCGAGGGCCCATCCCACGACGAGCGGGATTCGTGGCCCCCTCGGGCCTGGCCCGCACCGGACCAGGTCACCCCGTCACCCCTCCAGGACCATTCAACTGTCTGGCAGGATCCGGGGTAAGTTCCATCGGCTGGGCTCTGTGGGGCATTGCTCCCATGGGGAATATTCCGAGGGTATCTCGGTCCCTTTAAATTGCGGCCGTGTCCGTGTCCTGCGGCTCCTCCGCAGGCCAGGCCTGCTATTCCTCGGTGCCAGTCAACTCGGAGACGTCCATCTTGGCTGAGTGGCCCTCTCCTCGCTGGGTTGATGGCCTGTTCAGGGACACCTGACCGGACCACTCCCAGCCCCACTAACTATTGGTCCAGGACCTTCTTTTCATATTCACCATGGGGGTGGCTGCCTCCAGGGCTGACCAACCCTGATCTACACTGCTAAAATGTTTACTGGCCAACCTCAGAACTCTACATATCTCTGGAAAAATTCGCTCCAAATGCTTAACCTTCCTTTGTTCTGAGGCTCGGCCCCAGTATTCTTTAGATAATGGCTCACAATGGCCGCCAACCGGAACTTTCGATTTTAACATCCTCTGTGACTTAGATAATTATTGCCGGAAGATGGGAAAATGGTCTGAGGTACCCTACATACAGGCTTTCTGGCCGTTGCGCTCCCATCCCACCCTGTGTACCCGCTGTTCCCCTTCTGAAATTCTCCTAGCCATGGCCCTCCCTTCCATGGCCCAACACCAACTCCCCCTCTACTGTCCTCACCAACTCCCTCCATATCCACTCCTCCCCCATCGTCCTCACAGCCCAGCCCTCCTGTGACAGCCTCGATATTCACCCCTTCCTCCATGCCCACCCCTTTCTGACTCACCAGTCAGCTCACACACAAGGTCCCAGACCGCTCCCAATCTACCGCCAGCTCCCCTGCTTCCTCTCTGCCAGGTGGCCAGCCTGAAGGGTCTCGCCCATGTCCACGTGCCTTTTTTCACTCCAACATCTTGCCCATATTTAACAATGGCTAGGCTCCTATTTGGCCAACCCCTCTAACCACATCAAAAACTTCACCCAGCTGCCTCAGTCTTACGCCCTTACCTGGCAGGACATATTTGTCATTCTGGGGTCCACCACTACCCCAGAGGAGAGAAAGGCCATTTGGGCAGTGATAAAAGTGGTGGCTGACCAAAAACATCTAGCCAACACAGCAGACCCTGCCTGGCCACCTAAAGTAGCTGCTATTCCAGACATAGACCCAGACTGGGACTATCAGGAGGGACAGAGAGGAAGAGCCAACATTTGGTACATGGTAAAATGCCTATTGGAGGGAATGGAGACCACCTCCCTCAAGGTGGTAAACCTACTTAAACTAGATGAAGTAACCCAGGGCTCCGATGAAAACCCAGCAGCCTTTCTTAACAGGCTGACAGAGGCTCTCACCACCTATACCCAGATTGCCCCAGACTCTCCGGCAGGGGTTACCACCCTAGCCAAACATTTTATATCCCAATCAGCTTCAGACATCAGAAAAAAACTCTCCAAGGCTGAGGATGGGCCTCAGACCCCTCTCCGAGACCTGGTAAAAATGGCCTTTAAGGTTTATAATGCCCGAGAGGAAGCCACCGAAGCCAGCCACAGGTAAGGCTTAAACAAAAAGCCCAACTCCAGGCTAACCTCCTTGAGAGACACACCCAGGCACTGGTAGCAGCCCTGCGGTCGGCCACAGGACAGAAGGTGGGTCCCCAGAAGCCACCGCCGGAAGCCTGCTTCAAATGTGGTCATGAGGGCCATTGGGCCCGCCAATGCCCAAACCCCTGGCTCCCGACAAAGCCGCGCCCTCGTTGCAAACAGCCAGGACATTGGGTGAGTGATTGTCCCCGGGCGACTCAGGCCCCGGCCTTACCAGGCCAAGGTCTGGGCTCCCAAAAGGACATTTCCTCCCCGCACCCCGCCTTGGAACTTCTCTTTGATGAGGATTGACGACGCCAAGACTCGGGGACCCCCATAACCCAAGCCGAGCCCAGGGTAATGCTTCAAGTGGCGAATGAGTCTATCAATTTCTTGATGGATACGGGGGCTACTTACTCGGTTCTTCCCTCCTTTGGGGACACCTTGCATCCTTCCCAGGTCTTGGTGGTGGGTATAGATGGCACATCTTCACAACCCTTGTAGACTGGGCCACAGCCCTGTCAGCTTGACCACTTCTCGTTCACACACTCTTTTCTGGTAATCCCTTCATGCCCCACTCCCCTGCTGGGGTGGGACATTTTAGCTAAGCTTAGGGCCACCATTCACCTACCTCTCTCATTTTCCCAATCTCTCACCTTGTCCCTTCTCCTCCTTTGCTCCCCTGAGGTTCCAGTTGTTGACCCTAGCATCTGGGACACTAAAATCCCTCTGGTAGCAACCCATCACACTCCCATCCTGATTAAGCTGCGTGATCCTTCCCGCTTCCCAAACCGCCCTCAGTTCCCCATCTCTCAGACTCACCTATGCGGTCTTAAACCAATCATAGACTGTCTCTTGGGCCAGAGTCTCCAAGTCCCCACAACCTCGCCCTGCAATACCCCCATTCTCCTGGTGCAAAAAGCTTCTGGTGGCTACTGATTGACCTTCGACTGATAAAAACGAGGCCATAATCCCTGCCCATCTGATTGTCCCCAATCCCTATACCTTGCTTTCTGACATTCCTAACAGTAAGACTCACTTTACTGTCATAGACCTCAAAGATGCCTTTTTCACTGTTCCCTTACACTCAGACTGCCAATTTCTCTTTGCTTTCACGTGGACTGACCCAGAAACCCAACAGTCCTCCCAGCTAACATGGACAGTCCTCCCCCAAGGGTTTAGAGACAGCCCCCATTTTTTGGCCAGGCTCTGGCCTGGGATCTGGCTACATGCCCTTTAGCCCCTAATGTCCTCTTACAGTATGTGGATGACCTTCTGCTCTGCAGCCCCTCACAAGCTCTCTCTCAGACACGTACCACTATTCTTCTTAACTTCCTTAGCTCTAAAGGATACCAAACATCTCAACAAAAGGCCCAACTCACCCAGACCTCTATGACTTACCTAGGGCTAAATATTACCCCAACAACCAAGGCTCTAACTACCGACAGACTCAGCCTTCTCCGAGACCTCTGCCCCCCTTCCACTGGAAAACAAATCTTGTCCTTTTTGGGGTTGACATGATTCTTCCAGCACTGGGTCCCCAACTACGCTTCCCTGGCTAAACCCCTCTACGCAGCCACAAAAGACACCCCTACTGGACCATTCTCTTCAGAAACAGAGGTCCAGGAGGCTTTCTATAACCTCCGCT
The DNA here is from genome assembly GCF_016772045.2 of Ovis aries. NCBI lineage: Eukaryota > Metazoa > Chordata > Mammalia > Artiodactyla > Bovidae > Ovis > Ovis aries. The sequence goes on from NC_056062.1 coordinate 50,301,505, forward strand.
CAGCTTTGCTGTCCTCTTCCCCACTGTTCCTGCCCAATCCCAACCTCCCCTATCACCTATACACTGATAAAAAAGGGGACATAATTTTTGGAGCCCTCATACAGCCTGCGGGCCCTGAAATGCTGCCAATGGCATTTAACTCTAAACAGTTAGACCCACCACCCGGGGATGGTTCCCCTGCCTACGTGCCCTGGCAGCAGCAGCTTCTCTATACACAGATGCAAAAAGGAGAGAGGGGATTCCTCACCACCAAGGGATCACCCATCTCTAATGCCCCCCTAATCGCCAAGCTCCTGGAAGCCATCTCACAGCCCACCCAGGTAGCCATCCTACACTGCAAAAGACATCAGACGACTCGCGACACGGTTTCCCTAGACAACAATAAGGCTGACCAGATGGCCAGACAGATAGCCTTACAACAGGGGCCTCTGCCTATACTATTTCTCAGGACCTCCCTTACACCTAACTACTCAGAGGCCAAAATGGAGGCCCACTTCTCACAGGAGGGAACTTCCAGACACCCCTCAGGATAGATCACGCTCCACAACAAACTAGTCCTACCCAAAAAACAGACAATGTCCATTATCACCCAGATCCATGACTCTTTACACATTGGGCCCCACACAATTTTGACCTTCCTTAGCCCTCTCTTTTCCCTGTTACACCTCCAACCTACCATTCAGGCAGTCCATCATTGCTGCCTAATCTGTGCCAAGACCTCTCCTCAAGGAGGACTCAGGCCGCCACAAAAAAAACAAAACAAAAACAAAAACAAAACCTCACCAGCTGAGGGGACACCTGTGCCGGGACAGGATTGGCAGATAGACTTTACTCACATGCCTAGACATTGGACCTTCTGGTATATGCTGGCCTGTCATCAGGCAAGGTAAAACGGGCTAATGGCATCCTCAAGGCTCATCTGACCAGGTTAACAGCAGAACTTCATCTCTCCTGGGTTGATCTCCTGCCAGCAGCCCTGACCCACATATGGACAACTCCTCATGTCAAGATGGGTTTGACACCTTTTGAACTGCTGTACGGTAGGCCATATCTGCTGACTAACCTTCCGGATCCCCCAACCCCCCTTCTGGAGACTTACTTGTCCTATTTCACTCTCCTGAGGTCCCTACTTAGAGGACACGCTGACCGTGTCCTCCCTCAACCTGTCAGAGACCACGCCCAGGCGATCCCGTCCCTTGCTTTGGCACCAGGAGATCAGGTTCTCCTAAAAACGCTGACGCCTCAACCCCTTCAGCCCCGGTGGACTGGGCCTTTCATGGTGGTCCTCACCACCCCTACAGCAGCCAAACTGTGGGGACACGAGCCGTGGTACCACATCTCACGGCTCAAGTGGGCTCCACTACACGGCCTGCCTCCTCCCAAACCCCTAAAAACTTACACCTCTAAAATCTCGGGACCTACCAAGATCACCATTACTAAGACACCCCTGCCTCCCGCTGGTGAGTGACACGCCCCATCCAATGCTTGTCTGGTGTCATCTGCTGTGGCTGTTGCCAATCACAACTCTGGCTATACTCTTCGCCATTAGACTGGCTGTCACGGCGCCCCAGGACTGGCCGCTCACACTTTGACTTTTACTGGCCCTTGCTTACCTTATTATCTGTTCACTACTCCTGGGGTGCTATTCCTTTGGGGTGGCCTGACCTGGCCATATGTCTCTCACCCTAGCCTGCCTTGAAGACTTTACCTTGACCCTACTACAGGACCTTTGGCTGGCTACCCCGATTATTGACTGTGACTCCTTCATTCAGACAATTTCTGATCTGCACTTACAGGGGACCTTCCTCCTTTTTACAAAATCTCAAATTGACTTCTCTTTTATCACTCTCCTCCTAATATCATAGCTAAACATGCTCTTACCACTATTCCTGCTGGCCATGATAACACAGGCCGGACAACCTATGCCCTGTCCCCAGGGGTGCACCGAACGAGACCGCTGGAGAACTGGGTTCACAGCCTACACTTATGTCCACCGAGACTGTTATGCCTCACCTGCCCAGCTGTGCTCCCATGGGGGTAAATGGTATTGGATGGCCAAGAGCCTTGAAACTGCCAAATCAAACTCAGCCTCTAACTGCTATAAAGCTAGGGACAAAGATCTCTGTTTTACCATGCAAACTCACTAAGGAATGACAGACGGGAAGGGGGCCCAAGATCAGAGGCAAAAACAAATCCAACATAGAGCCCAACAGGACCTCATAGAGCTGGCAACTGAAGCCTCTGATCCACACCATGAGCCCAACAAACTCCTAGACCAGGTTCATCAGGTGCTCAAACCCCTAGATTTTTCATCCCAAATTTTCACCAGCCTCAATGACACCTATCAGACCCTCACTGAAACCTCACCAAACCTCTCATGTTGGCTCTGTCTCCCCTTGAGACCTCGACCATTCCTAGCCCAACTGATCCCCAGGAAATGCATAGAGGCCCCAAATCTCACTCAATGCCACAGAAGTAACCTTGCCAATGGGGCCCTTGACCACTGAGATACTGTACCTTCCAGCCAATGCCTCTTGTGTTCTGGCCAATGACACCTCATTAACCACAGTGGCCTGTGACGGCTCAAGACGAGACTCTCTATCCCCAAACCACCTTATTACAATGTTTCCCACCCAACCGGACTCAGCCTTACACCCCAGTCTTCCTTACTCCCTACCTGACCATACTGACCCCACAGGCAATAAAAGACCAGATCCAGCCAAACCTGCCGCCACAGGAAGGCATTGGCTACAACCCCCCTGCTCCTCGGGGGAGGTTTATTCACGGCCTTAGGACTGGGGGTGGGAAGATTGGGATCAGCCACGCACTTCTGCTATAAGCTGTCCACAGACCTCAGTCAAGACCTGGACAAGGTGGCAGATTCCCTAATGACATTACAAACCCAGGTAACCTCTCCGGCAGCAGTGACTCTCCAAAATTGAAGGGCCCTAGACCTGCTGATGGCTGAAAAAGGGGGAACCTGTCAATTCCTAAGGGAAGACTGTTGTTTTTTCATTAATGCCTCGGGGATGGTCCAGAACAAGGTCAGAGAGTTGAGAGAGAGCATTAGACTTGGACAGGCCGAGTCAGATGGTTTCGATTTCTCAGGATGGTGAAAGTCGTCTTGGGCAAAATGGCTTCTCCCACTTCTCAGACCCCTTGCAGCCTTGTTCCTCATCCTGTCGATAGGACCTTGTGTTTTTCAGATCATCCTCCAGAGGGTCAGGGAGCTGACCCAGACGGCTACTGGACAGATGTTGATGGTAGCTGCATACTCCAAGCTCCCGTCCAGAGACCCTGAGGCCCCCTAAAGGTCACCAGGATCCGGCCACGACCCTCAGCCCCAGCGACGCCCCAGTTCAGCAGGAAGTAGCCAGAAGTGATAACGGCACCTCTTATCCTATCAAAAGGGTCAGAATGTAAGGCTGGACCCCGGGGGCCATGATGGGCCACCCCTCCTCTCCCTCCCGCCGGCGGGGGAGGTCTCTAACGGAAGGAGCCTCCCAGATCCCGGGGACCAATGACAGCACACTTCGCCAGCTAAAGCTGCCCCACCCCAGCCACGTAGAAGGACCTGTCAGCCTGCGACACCTCGGCCTGGCGACCTATCTGAACCCCCGTCCATCTAGCCTGACCATCCCTCGCAATGAACTTATAAAACCACCTCCAACACAGTCCGGGGCGCGGACTTCCTCGACCTGCCTCGTTGGGGTCTGGGAACCCCGCCCAGGAGCGCTTCCCCATTAAAGCCTGTTAGACACTCTTTCTGGTGTCCTGGTATTTTACCTAACAGTCACCCAAGAGCTCTAATAGAATGTACAATGAAGTTAATGTTTTCATGCCATGTTATCATAACAAAACATCCATTCTTCAGCCCATGGATGGAGTAGTACTTTTGACTTTTAACTCCTATTTAAGAACTCTGTTTTTTAAAAAGCTATAATTGTAATAGGTAGTGGGTGGATCTGGGCAAAGTAAATTGAAATCCTCCTGGAAAGGATTCACCATTCTAGATACCATTAAGAATATTCATGAATATTCATGGGAAGAGGATATCAACATTAACAGGAGTTTGGAAGAAACTGGCTTCCACCCTCATGGGTGACTTTGAGAGGTTCAAGACTTCAGGGGAGGAAGTAACTGCAGATGTGGTAGGAATGACCACAGAATGAGAATTAGAAATGGAGATGTGACTGAACTGCTACAATCTCCTGATAAAAATTTAACAGATGAGAAGTTCCTTCTTGTGAATGAGCAAAGAAAATGGTTCTTGAGATGGAAGCTAGTCTTGGTATGAAGTGAACATTTTGTGGCTTGCTTATGTCAGAAGAATTGTTGGGAGCTTTGTATCCACATCATCAGAGACATGGATGTTGGAGGGACAGCAGGCTGATCTCCTGAGTGCACAGTGACATTCCTTAACCAAGAAGAGTCTATGTGATGTTCCTTTCTTTCTTTCTTTCTGTTCACACTGCACAGCTTGAGGGATCTTAGTTCCCCCACCAGGGATTGAACCTGGGCCTTCTGTAGTGAAAGCAAGGAGTCCTAACCACAGGATCTCCAGGGAATTCTCTAAGGGATATTCCTTTAGCACTATATAACTGTTTAGTTCCTTATTAACCTTTTTCCTAATGCTTTTAACCTCCATTAGTCAGCAGTTAATTCATTCATTTGTTGAAAAAAATCAAAAATTTTATTGAGGCTGTGAAATGAAGATTTTAAATTAGTCCTCTTATTCCTTCCGTATTTATTAGCTGGCATTTTTTTTTCTGTAAAATAGAGCCATTTGGCTCTCCTGAAATATATTTTATACTAGAAAACCAGGGTAAATGTTTAATTCTTCCCCTTTACCAATTTTCACAGTAAGAATTTGGTTTAATAACTTCTTTAGATGGTGATAAATGAGTTCCTTCTCCTTCCAGCTATATCTTTTTTTAATACACTGGAAATTTTGGTTTTAATATAGTCAATGTGTGCCATTAAACTATAATAATTACTCTTTTTGATTCCTATATTATCCCCATTAGGCCCTTAAGATCCCCTTCAACTTACTTCTGTGTCTTTTTGTTATGATTCCATTAATCTTTGAAAGTTTTCCTGGTTTCAAGCGCTACAAAAATGTGACAGGCTTACTTTGTATCCTTCCTGTTTCCTTCCTTCCCTTTATATCCTTCCTGGTTCCCCTGGAACCAGGTGTTTCTCCAAGGAATCCTGATCTCTTTTCATGGGAAAGTGTTCTAGAGACCAAAACCAGGATATAAGTTGTTTTATTTTCTTGTTGGTTTAAGGGTGCATTTAAAAAATTAAAATATTTTATACAGCACATTTTAAAATTTCTTTTTATCAGGAGTGTTGTTCTGGGTACTAGTGTGCCATATTGCCAGAAATGAGAATTTCCTTACTGAATATCAGTTGTCAAGCATTTTATTACACAAATATTTAATTCTCACATCAGTGAAATATGGTCAGTTCAGTTCAGTCGCTCAGTCGTGTCCGACTCTTTGCGACCCCATGAATCGCAGCACTCCAGGCCGCCCTGTCCATCATCAACTCCTGGAGTTCACTCAGACTCACGACCATCGAGTCAGTGATGCCATCCAGCCATCTCATCCTCTGTCATCCCCTTCTCCTCCTGCCGACTCTTATTATCATGCTCATTTTAAAGATGACAAAATGAGATGCAAGTAAGTGACGTACCTCAGGTACATGGCAGGGTGGCCTTTGGGAATAGGCAGTTGGACTTGGGAACATGGGCTTGTTAACCACCAAGCTAGGATGCTGTTCAGCTGCTCAGAAGTATTACTCACAGGGGACTTGGCAGGAAGTATCTTACATGGCATTAATTACTTGGCAAGATTTTTTTTTTTTTGAGAAGCAAAACTTACAAAATAAGCAGAAACAGGTTAGAGGAAACAGATAGAGATGTTTCTGTAGAATTGGAAATTCATCCAAAATAGCCTTCTTCTCTCAGTATTGCCAACAGAGTTAACTCTTTGGTTATGACACGTCAAACAATCCTCCTCTGGCTGCTCTCAAAAGTGAACCCATTTGACTCCAGAATGTCTTGTAATAAGAAAAAATGATATATTCAAAAGATTACATGTAAGTTTGATATTAGTTTTCAAGCATAACAATATTATGAATACTGTGTATCCTCCACCCAATTCAAGAACTAGGGTATTAACAAAAAGTTGTATCTACTTTCCCCTACCTGAATCTCCTACTTCTCATCCTCAGGCCCACCATTTTAAATGGAATATGGCTTTAGTTCTAATGTATATCTGTTTGGGTTTCCCAGGTGGCACTAGTGGTAAGAACCATCTGTCAATGCAGGAGACATAAGACGTGGGTTGGATCCCTGGGTCGGGAAGAACCCCATGGAGAAGGTCATGACAACCCACTCCAGTATTCTTGCCTGGAGAATTCCATGCAGAGAGAAACCTAAGAGCTACGGTCCACGGGGTCGCAAAGTCAGACACGACTGAGGCGACTTAGCACGCACATGCACCTGTATCTGTTTAAAAGCCCTGTTGTCTGTCTTTGCTTGTTTTGTGCACTGAGTGAATGGCACATAGCCTTCTGTCACTTACCTCTTCCTTCTCAACATAATGTTTCTTATTATTTATCCACAATATGTATAGCAGTGGTTCATTTCCTCTGCCACTATCACGTTGCATTGTGTGGATATGCACAAGTTATTATTTTCCTGTTGGTGGCCCCTTGCATTGTTGCTAGTTTTTCATTGTTGTTGTTATTGCAGACGCTGCTCTGATCTTATATATGCCTCTGGTATACAAGTGCCACGTGAAAACATTTCTCTGGGATGCAGAGTCAGAAATGCGTTTACTGGGTTGGAAGGTATGTGAGAGTTCAGCTTGTCAAGAAGGTGCACTGAGATGACTCAGAGAGATGGTATGGGGAAGGAGGTGGGAGGGGGGTTCAGGATTGGAAATACGTGTACACCCGTGGTGGATTCATGTTGATGTATGGCAAAACCAATACAGTATTGTAAAGTAAAATAATAATAAAAAAAGATGCCAAACAATTTTCCAAAGTGGTTGTGCTATTTTACACCTTACCAGCTATTGATCCACAGCTTGATCTCGTTAAACTTCTGAATTTTGCTCAACTCATAGGTATAGAATCACATCTTGTTGAAATCTTGGTTTGCTTTTTTGTCATTCTTAATGAAATGAGCTTATAGGCCACGAATGTTTCCTTTTCTGTGAAAAGCCTGCTTCTTGTGATTTAGTTTTCTATGACTATTTTTTCCCTCGCTGAATGGCTCGCAGGATCTTAGTTCCCTGGTCAGGGGTTGAACCTGGGCCCTCGGCAGTGAAAGTGTGGAGTCCTAACCACTGGACCACCAGGGAATTCCCCATGACTATTAATGGATGCATAATAATTCACCATATGGTTAAAATAGAATTTTAATATTTCTTTTAATATTTCCTCAATAGTTCATCATGATGAATTAAACTGACACGATAATCCTTTCTATACATCCAAGGTATATCTTTCAAATAAGTTCTAAAAGTGGAGCAGGCTGAAGTGGCAGATATCCTCATTTTGAAAAGGATTTGGTACATGCTGACATTATGTTGTGAAATGGTGGCCATTTACATGGAGAGATTTTTCTTTTAAACCTATGAAAAACCCTTTCAAGCTTTATGGCTCTTGACAAAGCTGTTTTAAAACTGGAAAAACTTAAAGGTACAGGGAAGTCCTGGGAGGTGCTGGAAAGGGGTGAAGCTGTGCTGAGGAAGGTGGGGAGCAAGCATGAGTCTGGAGGTGAGAGTGTGGCCCCATCAGGCCCGGTCTGGCCAGAGGAGCAGAACCACTAGCAGAGGCAGAGAGACTTGGCCCTGTCCAATCAGGGACCACTCGTGTGGTCTCTGCAAGGCTGTTGCCATTGGTCTGTCTGATTTGGGAGCTTGCAGGCTAGGGGACAGGCGGTCAGAAATTGAAGAGAGATGGAAAGATGAGGAGAGTGCGGGAGGGCTGAATCCCACAAGCATAAGTGAGAACTGAACCCATGTGTGTCCTTGTTGCTTCTCACCTGAGCCTTCCTTGTATGTTTGTCAAGGACCTAAACACGACATACACACCTGGCTCAAAGATCAGAGACCCTGAAAGTGGGAGGAGGAGGGTGGAGTATTCACAGGTCCAGCTGCTGCTTCCCAACAAAAAGTGAATCAGGAGATTTGCAGTGTGTGTGTGTGTGTGTGTGCTGGTTCCCAACTATAAGGTGAATCAGGAGATTTGCAGTGTGTGTGTGTGTGTGTGTGTGTGTGTGTGTGTGTGCTGGTTCCCAACTATAAGGTGAATCAGGAGATTTGCAGTGTGTGTGTATGTGTGTTGTGTGTGTATAGGCAAGGGTTTGTAGCTGCTGGCATGTAACAGTGTAAAAAGGTGCTTTCTTGTACTTTATCCCTATCTAATTCACAAGTGAGTCATGAGATTCTAGAGACAAAGACGCTTTCTCATTTTTCCAGGGGGACAGGAGTTGAGACTGCTTTGGGTCAGCCAGTTTTCATGGATATGACCAAGTGCTCTAGGAGGGCTTTTTGTTTCTCTAGGAATTATAATACCTCCAGTTTCCCTACAGCCTGTGGTTGCTCAAGTTGGTCCTTGCTCTATTAGGGGTAAGAAAGATTGATGAACATATTATAATTTATACTAAAATAGTTTTAATAAACATCTAGACCTTTTTGGAGAAGGTAATGGCACCCCACCCCAGCACTCTTGCCTGGAAAATCCCATGGATGGAGGAGCCTGGTAGGCTGCAGTCCATGGGGTCATGAAGAGTCAGACACGACTGAGTGACTTCAGTTTCACTTTTCACTTTCATGCCCTGGAGAAGGAAATGGCAACCCACTCCAGTGTTCTTGCCTGGAGAATCCAGGGATGGTGGAGCTTGGTGAGCTGCCGTCTATGGGGTTGCACAGAGTCAGACATGATTGAAGCGACTTAGCAGCAGCAGCAGCAGACCTTTTTACTTTGTGACTTATTTTGGTAATGGCAGCAATTTAGTAGAAATGTAGATGAAATAGTTTAGCTTTTTTAAGAAAATGGAATAGAAGGGTTAACCTACACTGTATTCATCTCTGATTTCTTTTGATTTTAGTTGATTGGAAGTTTCTTTTACTGAAAATGAGAACCTTTGGCTTATCATTTCCATTCTGGAAAAAATCATATGTGTGGATGCTGAAAAGAGTTACCTTCTTATTTATAAAATTGACATATAACATTATATTAGTTTCAGGTGTACAACATACTGATTCAATCTTTGCACATATTGCAAAACGACCACCACAGTAAGTCTAGTAAACAGTATTTTAAAACATAAAGTCAGTCCTAGTTTCTTCCACTAGTTGATGGTATGGAAAGGGAAGCTATGCACATTGCATTCTCTAGGAGCAGATACTGCCACACAGTCTGGGTGCAAGGTGATTAAAAAGGATCAACACCTGTAAAAGAAAGCGGCTGGGAAGCAGGGGGTAGCAAGAAAGAACCCACGTGACACAGGCCTGGCAGAGTCTTGGACAATGCCTGGGACTCTCTGGAGCAAACATTGGCCACTGGAGTTGTCTGTCCTGTGTCAGGCCAAGAAGCTGGGCTTTCTACCTACCCTCGAATGTGGGCTGCTTGGGGAAGGGTGTGACCTTGGGTGAAGGGGCTTTGGCATCAGTGTCAAGCTTTGCAGCTGAGGGGATCTGAGTGGTGCTCCTCCATGGCTGGCACAGACCTGTTACAGATTTAAAAAGACTTAAGGAATATTAACCACATGCAGGGGATTCCTGAATCCAAGAAACAACCATAAGAAGATATCTTTGAGACAAGAGGGGAATATAGACTGGGTATCAAATGATAGTTAGGATTTGTTATTAATTTTATTGGGTTTGATAATGGTATTATGGTTATGATAGAAAATGTCCTTATCTGTTAGTGACACACCTTGAAGCATTTATGGTGGTATAATAAGACATCTAGAAAAACAATAACAGCGACAACAGTGGAAGGACTGCTGGTGAAACAAAAATACTCAATAACCATTGATAGCCATTGATAACCATTGATAACCATTGATAACAATTAAAGTTCCAGTGGCTTCCCAGGTGGCTCAGTGGTAAGAATCCTCCTGCCAATGCAGGAAATGCTGGAGATGTAGATTCAATCCCTGGGTCAGGAAGATTCCTTGGAGGAGGAAATAACCACCCACTTCAGTATTCTTGCCTGGGAAATCCCATGGACAGAGGAGCGTGGTGGACTACAGTCCATAGGGATTGCAAAGAGTCAGACATAACTGAGCAACTGAGGGTACACACACATTAAAGCTAGATATGGGCTCACAGAGGTATTTTATAGCATTCTATGATGGACAGGGAGGCCTGGCATGCTGCAATTCATGGGGTCGCAGAGTCGGACACGACTGAGCGACTGAACTGAACTGAACTGATGCTTGTATTTGAAATTTTAAGCATAACAAAAATGTAACCCCTCCCCCCAAGATCATTTACGAAGAAGCAATTTTCTCTTGGTAAAAGAATTATCATATAGAGTTGGCATATGTTATTGGGTGTCTCATATTCTAGAGCTAGACAAATGAATCCAGAAAGAAGTCAAATTTGAGTATCATGTTGATCTGCCCTGTTCAGAAACCAAATATCCTGCAATGTCAGCTGAAAACTTTCAGTGGCATTTGAGGATTTCCTTGTAGAGTGAGGCCAAATGCATAACTGGGAAAGGAGAGACTGAAATAATAGGATGGCAGGAAGGAAAGGGAGACAGAAAATGATTTAATTCTGAGCGTGCCCAGCCACAGTTCTAGGTGCTTTCCACACTTCCTCTCCTTGAATTCTCACAGTAACCACCCTATGCTATTGTTCAAGATTTTCCAGGGTACGAGTCTTATTTTGCAAATTAGAGTATTAAGACTCAGAAATGTGGGAGCTCACCCAAGTGCTGGAGTAGGGATTCCAAGTCAGGCGGTGTCTGGTTTCTAGGCCCTTGCACTGGGCCACTGGGGTTCAGAGCTGGTCACTTCTCAGATTCCTGACATCTGGCAGCGCTGCAGGAGAAGAGGGAGAAAAAGAATGGTCATGTCCTGGGTCTTGGGCAAGTTCCTGGGATAGGCCACCATGTGATGGTCCTTGGTTTTGTGCAGGAAAAATTCAAGAGTAAAGTGGAAGCAAATTTATTTAGAGAGAGATACATCCCACAGGCAGAATGCAGTCTCAGAAGGTGAGAGTGGACTCAGGGTATGGGGCTGTTTTTTCTTTTTTTGGTGGTGTGGTGGGTGGTGGGGTGCTGTTAGTTTTTATGGACTGGGTAATTTCATAGGCTGGGTTTCCCAGGTGGCTCAGTGATAAAGAATCCACCTGTCAAATCAGGAGATGCAAGAGACATGAGTTCTATTCCTGGGTTGGGAAGATCCTCTGGAGGAGGAAATCCCCTGGAGCAGCAGACTCTTCCTTCTAGAAAATGCAAGAAGTACACAACCTCCCTTGTCTACTAGGTTCCTGCCCAGACCTTCCACTGTCTGGCATCGTCCTCTCTGCTCATGACACCCCATATTTCCCAAATCTAGAAAAATTAGATGAGAAGAGAAAGACTATTCTGAATCCTAATCAGAAAAAGTTGTGAGGTTTCTTCTTCTCTGGAAGCATTTTCTCTTTCTTGTTGCCTTTGTTTTTTTGCTTTTGCTCCTGACAGTGTTTTTTCCTCCAGGCTCTTCAAAAGTTTCAGTTGGGTTTTTTTTTTTTTTTTTGGGGGGGGGGTCGGTCTCTTTGTATCTTTTGGGTCCAGAGTTTGCCCCAACTACACATGCACACGGTTATTTTTAGTCTCATATAGTTTCTTTGTATTTTGTTGCTGGAGCAGAGATGTGTGCATGTGCAGGCATTGCAGCAAAGGGCCCCAGGTGTGCCTTACCTTGAGGTGTGGGCTATGAGGTGAGGACAACTGGGGACAAGTGGAAAGAGAAAAATCAAGGAGGGCAGGTTTCTTCAAATTCTTGTCCATCACTATTTACATATAATGAGAAGGGAGAAGGGATGGAGGGTGTGCACCTGAAGTGAAGGGAAAGTCCATTTCTGCGGATGATGTCAGAAGTATTGCTCAAGCCCCCTTAGTCTGTATGAAAGCAGGCCCTTCTTGCATCAGAGCAGGGGTCAGGGTCGGGGGTGAGGGCTCTGGATCTGCCTGGGACGACGGCTCAGGGTTTCAAGGCAAGCTGCAAGGTCTGTGCCTAAGTGGCTCTGCGTTTAACTTGATCAACACTGGTTTATTCCCAGGGGCCTCGGTGTCTCATAAGAAGACTTTTTGTTCTTGTTGCTGTTGATGGCCTGGGTTGGAGACAGCATTAAGGAATCCAGGGAGGAGACCTTCAATAATAAACTGACTCTTAAAGTGCTTTCAGGTGATATCTCTGAGCAGTTGTGGGGCTAGGAATTAATCTTAAAATGCAGGTACATGGCTTTGAGCATGTGTCGAGAGGGAACCTGCAGAACACTTTGGCATGAGGTTTAGCTAAGTGTAAGTTTTCAGGATGTTTATATGAAAAACTTTCCACTCGGGATACTCTGCTGTATCCACCATCACTTCATCACAGCAGAGCTTATCCCTCCCACACTGCTACTGATTAACTGCTTCCCAACAGTCTTCCAAAAAGCTACTTAGGCACTTTTTGTTTTCCTGTGAGAGGCAAACCCTGAAGCCAAGGCTGGAAGCTCCCAGCAGGAAGTGCTGAGGCCCGACCTTACTGATCTGGCTTTCGCATCTCTTAGAATGTTAGCTCTTTGCTGCCTCCTGTGGGTGTAGGTTTCGTTTCCATCACAGTCCTTTACTGCCCAGACTCACCTGGGGATGAGATGAGCTCAGTCGTGTCTGCGACTTCACCTCTGCTCATCCCCAGGTGAGTCTGGGCAGTAGACTCACTTGGGGATGAGCAGAAGCGAGATGAAATCCGTTTAAGTCACAGACCACCTCCTTTGGTTATGGACTTTCGTACATTTTTGGTTTGTGGTTTTCTTCAAGTAGATTGAGGGGAGTCGTGTCCCTTTGCTGCTCTGTGGCAAGTCTAAACTGATTGGTCTTAGCTTTCCTCTCCCAGTTTTAGATATCAGAATCCCTCCCTTACTTTGTATCTCTGCGTTTTGCCTTCCTCCTCAATTAGTGATGCTGCACTTGTCAGGTGTGGTAATTGGACCGAGGAAGGGGTAGATGAATAAAACGTGATTCCCTGGTTTCAGCAGCTCACAGTGATCTGGGGGAAACAGAAATGTGAGCAGCTCACGGTGGGTGACTCTTTCTTTACCTTCTTTCTGGTCCTCAGGGGGTCCTCCTCCCCTTCTCCCAGGGTGATTGCATCAGTTTTTTGGCCTAGCATGTTCTTGGACTGGTTTTAGTCAAATGTATAGATTATTAAGAAATGTTAGTCATTGTCATTATTGTTATCATGCCCCGTGTCAAAAGCTTTAATGCCTCTAACTCCCAGAGCCCTTGGTTACCAGTAAAATGTGTGTAGAGAACAGGAACCTTAAGGAAAATGATAAAGTTGCAGGAGAAGCAGATACTTCTGATGTTAGTTTTTATTTTAGTTATTAGTAAAAAAACCAGCCCCCCCACCGGATTAATTTGAAGCTAATCTTAGATATTCTAAAATGTATTTCACACAAAATGTTTATAAATATATATGAATATAAATATAGATATATAAATCATTATATATCTGAAAGATGAGGACTCTTTAAAAAGTAACCTCAATACCATTATCACACCTAAAAATGAACACTAATTTCTTAATATTATCAAATATCCAGTCAAATTTCTGATTTTATCATCAGCTTTTAATTTTACAGTTGGTGTCTCTGAATTAGGCTCTTTTGATAAGCCCTTATGTTGAGGTACCTCTTAAATCTATTTTTTAATATGTATGTTTCCCCTCATGTTCTTTATTTTTCCTCACAATTTGTTGAAGAAACTGGGTTCCTCTCCCAAGAGGGTTTTTGATAGCCTGGATTTTGCTTCCCCTTGATTTTTAACATATTCCTCTATTCTCTATAGTTCCTTAAAACTGATAGATAGAGCTAAATGTTTTAGGCAAAGTTTAGGGCAGAAATGCCTCCTAAGTGGTGGCATGGACACTTCTATCAGGAGGCACAAAATACTTTTCTCTGTTTGTGATGTGAGCAGCCCTTTATGGTCATTACCTCAACCCATTAGCTTGTTGTTGTTTAGTTGCTAAGTTGTATCCGACTCTGTGACCACATGGACTATAGCCCGACAGGCTTCTCTGTCCGTGGGATTTCCCAGACAAGAATACTTGAGTGGGTAGCCATTTCCTTCTCTAGATCTTCCCAACCCAGGGATCGAACCTGCATCTCCTGCATTGGCAGGCAGATTCTTTACTGCTGAGCCACCTGGGAAGAGGTTGCTAAATGGTAATATTTTAGTTCTATCATCTCTTCTTATGGCTTAACTAGAATACTTTTTATTGAAAAGAGAAACTTCTCTCAAAAACATTTGGTTACTCTGAAATGTACTTGTATGGGAAAATAAAGGCTTGATTCTTTTATTAATAATTTTTAAAGAATTTAAACACTGAAAGTCCTCACAGAGAGAGGTTATGGCCCTCCTTACTCATCTAATTTTTTCATCCTTCCTTTGGTTCCTCTGACATCTAGAATTTCTCTCCGTCATAATTCCTCTTTTTCATCCAACTTTGAAGGGATTTGGGAAAGAACTGCAGGCTTATTCACACTAAAGTACAAATAACCAATAACTTAGTGTGACTATTTCAGAGATATTTTTTTTATTGAACTTGTATCAATGTCTTAAATTAGAGAAATGAAATGACGCTTCTTGGATAAGAATAGCATTTGTAGGCACTAAATATTGTGTCTGCTGCTCTGGCAAATACTTACATATGTTGTAAGGTGTTCATGTCCCCTCCCCCATTTTACAGATGTAAATAACAAGGTTCAGGTTCTTTAGCCTCAGCTAAAAAGTGGCAGAGATGAAAATAAAACCTGGGTTGTGTGGCTGCAAAGCCAGAGTATTGAACCTACATTTTCAATACCATTTCAGGCATGAAATTGAACAGGAGGAGAGAGGGGTTAAGGGAGATGAGGGCTTCTTAAGATTGAAATCAGCAGTATGAAGGACCCAAGTTACTCACTGTGTTAAGGCAGAGCCTGGCAGTCACCCACGAAGCCAAAGATTTCTCCCCTCAGGAATGTTAATGTGGGATTGTTTCTCTGCAATTGCAGAAGTAGTAATGATGCCTGCCCCACTTCCCGAGGATCCTATTTACTTCTTCAGCTTCTCCTCCATCCTGTTCACTTGGTCCAGCCCCAACAGGAAAAGTGACCCTTTTCCTGTTCCTCAAACATGCCAAGCTCCTTTCGGTCTCTGGGATTTGCTTGTTATGGACCAGGGCTCTTGGCCTCCTTAATCAATAGAAATTGATTAGAGGCATGACAAGAAATTCAGGCAAGGCTTTGCTGGGACCCCTGCTTCAGCAGGTGGGAGTGAGAACAAACAACAGATGGCCTTGTTTGTATGCTCTCTTTCCAAGGAGGAACAAGCTTGTTCTTTATATGGGGTGAGGGTCAGATTGTTTCCAGGGATTGGGCTGGAGGGGTGGCTTGGGTATTTTGCCCACCCCTTAGGCACTGTTGTGTTCAGGGGGCATGCTCAGTACCCTGCTTTTTCTTCCGGCACCTTTTTTTTTTTTTTTTTTTTTTGCTACAGACTCTTCAAAAGTGGCAGTTGGGTTTTTTGGTCCCTTTGTATCTTTTGGGTTCAGAATTTGCCACAACTGCTAGTTAGTTTCAGTCCCATATAGTTTCTCTGTAATTTCTTGCTGGAGAAGAGATGTGTCCAGGTGCAAGCACTGCAGCAAAGGGTGCCCAGGTCCCAGCCTGTCTCACATCTGATTTTTCCCTGGATCTATCTTCTTCACGTTTAGTCTTAGCTTGAATGCCAGTCTTGCAGAGACTGACATCCTCTCTAAAGAAGAGACCATCCTCTAAAGAAGCCACTCCCTAGCCCCCCAATCACTCTCTCTTTCCCAGTTCTCAGGGTCTTTTCTAGCTCTTATTACCACTGAAAATACCTTCCCTCTTTGGCTTCCAGAATGTAGGGAGAACATGGCCAGTTCTGTCCATTAATGGGACTCTGGAGCCCACCACGTGGTAGGCACTCAGAAAGCCTTTGTTGAACAAATGAGTCAGTTCAGGCATCCTTTGCTCATTGCCTCCTACATGGAGGGCTCCCTAGCCCAAATCCATCACCACTGGGTCCAATTAATCACCAGAACTGCCACAGCTGTTATAATCTACTCTTCCATCTAGAAAGTCAAAGGTTTCTGCCTTTTGTATTTAAAATCATAGCTTAAAACAGCCAGATTTATTTAGTTATGAATTAGGCTGAGGTCCAAGATGATTCATATTTTAAGTGAAACCTGTTTGCTTGAGCTAGTCTGTTTCCTCTGACATAGATTGTTCTGGGAAAAGGACAGAGGTAGGTAGGGGAACATGTTTTTAGGCCACATTGTATAGCACAGCCATCTCTTCAGTTTTGAAATGTGGCATCTATCTTAGTCAGCTGGGGCTGCTATAACAAAATACCTAGACCAGCAGCTTAAATAATAGACATTTGTTTCTCATAGTTCTGGAGGCTAAAAATCCAAGATCAAGGTTCCAGCAAATTCAGTTCTGGTGCGAGTTGTCCTCTTGTGGTATCCTCATAAAGCAGAGAGAAAGAGCTCTGGAGTCTTATTATAAGGTAGGAAACCCCATCATGAGGGTCCCACACTCATGGCCTCAACTAAAGCTTTTTACCTCTCAGAGATCTCACCTCCAGATACTGTCATATTGGGTGTTAGGACTTCAGTGTATAAACGTTGCCCAGACATAAACATTCAGTTCATAATAGCATCTCAGATTGTTTTTGATGGAAACCTTGAGTGCTTCTCGGTGAGAGAAAAGTATGACAGATGGAAGCACCTCAGACATTCTCCCAAAGTTGGTTGGTGAAAGCTCTTGATGGTTTACAAAACTAAATTGGAAATGGATGAATTTGCTCAGAGTTAACCAGTGGCTTGGGAAACAGTTCACAGGACAGTACCAAGTTTAGTCCTAGCTTCATCTATATCAATCACCTGGTGGGATGGGGCGGGAGAAGGTGTTTAAATGCTGCTAACTAAACCACAATCACAGCTGCTGATTCAATATGTTGGGGGGTGGGGCCTGCAGGCTACATTTTGACAAGTACTCAGGTGTAGCCTACTTGCCATTAAGTTCAAGAACCGCTGTCATTAAGAAAGGACTTCCCAGGTGGCGCTAGTGGTAAAGAACCTGCCTGCCAACGCAGGAGATGTAAGAGACTCCGGTTCCATCTCTGGGTCAGGAAGATCCCCTGGAAGAGGGCATGGCAACCCACTCCAGTATTCTTGCCTGGAGAATCCTACGGACAGAAGAGCCCGGCGGGCTACAGTCGTGGAGTCACATAGAGCTGGACATGACTGAAGCTCACGCATGTCCTTAAGAAGTGAGATTGGACTTTACCACAGCCCGCTTACCCTGAGGCACCTGAGGTGAGTTGCTTCAATCACATTGCCATTTCATGCTGTGCTTTTTGTTTCTGGCCTGCTTGTTTTCTACAGTTAGTCCTGTGTGTATGAACCTTCAAGTTGCGAACTTTAAAGGTTAGTTCATGTGTGTGGGAGCGTCCCTGGTGGCTCAGATGGTAAAGCATCTGCCTACAATGCGGGAGACCCGGGTTCAATCCCTGGGTCTGGAAGATCTCCTGGAGAAGGAAATGGCAACCCATTCCAGTATTCTTGCCTGGAGGATCCCACGGCTGGAGGAGCCTGGTGAGCTACAGTCCGTGGCGCTGCGAAGAGTCGGACACGGCTGAGCGACTTCGCTTTCACCTTCCTGTGTCTGGCTTCCATTGTCACGCGTGTGACTCCTCTACGAGTGGTGGCGCTTCTGTACATACTGTACGGGGCACAGCACAGCGCTCATAGCCAACTGCGTTAGGTAGGGACCTAGTCTAACCTTGTTGGACTTCAGAGCAAATTGAGCTGACCAACGTGCTCTCGGAATGGAACTCGTTCTTGTGTAGGGGGATTGCTATATTGCACGGGGGTATGAAAAGTGAGACTTCCTGATCAGCCAGAGATAGAGCTCCAAACATTGCTAGAGGCTTCCCCTGGTCAAGAACCTCCTTTGCTTTTTTAGATGCTGCCTCTTTATTTTTACTGGAGAAAAGGCATAGTTTATCTTGAACCTTGATGTAAACATTGTTTAATATTCAAAATAATAGTTGGCCTCAAACAGCTCCCTCCTGTGCTCATTCTTCTATGGGTCTTTCTCCGAAAGACTTTCCCCCTAACACTAATTTCTCTTTTTTTTTTTTTTCCCCCCCTGGTCATCTGAATCCTCATTTTTCAGGAACAAATTCAAGTTTGTTTTCATCCACTTAAGTTCCCTCTACCACAGGCCTTTTTCCTCCTCGAATTCCCAAAATAGATGTACCATAGTCTTTAGTACTTAATTGTACTCTCCTGTGGAATCAATTTGAAGACAAAGAGCCTGAAGCTACTTTTGAATGCTTGGTAAACACTTGAGGGCAGGTTGATTGGGTCCTTAGATGAATATTGCAGAACGTTGCGTTGGAGGCAGGTGGGTTCAGTATAATCGCCCCAGCTCGAAGGAGCAAAAGTTCAAGAGGAAACATTACAAAGTTTCTGGTTTATATTGATAAATATTTAGAGAATGGATTTTTGGCAGATGTAGACTTATTAGTCCACCTAATATGTTTAAAAAGCAGGTCTTACCTAGGAGCATAAATCTTTATGCCTTTATTTCCTCAAGTTTAGTAGTGAGGCAGTACCACATTTGCATTTATGAAATAGTGCTTTTTAGATGTAAATAAAGCAGGGCTTTTCAGAAAACTTTAGAAAGAAATTGAAAATGAGTTTCTGTGTCATAGATAAAGTAATATAAATTTTCCTGTTCCATCCTAAAAACGTTTAAACGGTTTTCTGCAAAAAATCTGTCCAGACAACGTTTCTTTGGCTCTAATGAAAATGAGTTCTAAGTTTCACCCTGTGTTTAATGTTGCTGGGCTGACTAGTGAGAAAATTTACTCATAACTACATTTTTTAAAATTTAATTTTGATTGGAGTATAGTTGACTTACAATGTTGTGTTGCTTGTAACTACTTTGAATGCAAAATGTGCCTTTTTATGTGGCAATTTCTTGTGACTGGCTTCATTCAGGGAAGGAGGAGAGAAGAAAACTGAGAAACAAAGGTAGCATCCTAAAAGTTTGATGCTTTTCAGTTCCACATTGCAAACTGTAGCTCTCTACTCTCTACTTGAGGGTCTCAAAGAGATGATAATACATTCTAGCCCCTCTCTAAAGCATGAGCTGCTCTGTTCTTCTGTGTCTATATGGATCACCATTGTCATTACTCTGGTAAGAGAAATAGGCTGGAAAGTGTTCCTTACCCTTATCTTAGCACCCCCCCGCACCTCCCCCCCCCCCCCAACCTGACACATACACCCAGGAATCTGGCTTGTTGTGTGTGCATCCATCATTCTGGACAATCTCTTGGAGTCCTTGCCAGCCCTATGCGCACGGACATTTCCTTCAAGAGCCAGCAGGGGTCAGCCGGAACACTGGCTGCTCTGGACACTTCTCTTGCCAAGACCAGGATGGCACAAGGAGGCACTTGTTGGTTCCCTGAGCTGAGACAAAGCCCTTGCTAAGTCTTTGGAGATGTTTTACGTGCCTTCTACCTTTTGGCACTGCCCTCCACTTTGTACCACGTATCCCTAAGCGTTCACCCTTTCCTGGGTTCACTACCCTTTCCCATCAGCATCTAAGCCAACACCATAAACCATCTCTCTCCCCTGCTGGAATGGAGCTGTTCTATTTTAAATTTGAAGTTCTACAGTCACTAATTTTACAGTTTTTTCCGAGTGAGTGTGCTATGGCTTCTCTGTTGCCATTCACTGACATTGACGTTAGTGGTGGGGAATTCCAGCTTGTGGCCTGGAGGGAGGGAGACCTGGGGGTGAGAAAGGTGCAGAGGAGAGAACTGCTGGAACAATCCCATGACCTGCCAAAGGGCTTCGCTGTCCTAGTCTGAAGAGAGTGAAGATCCCATGTGCCTCAGGGATGAAGCTCCTGTCCTTGCATTAGTAGTGATGGGGTAGCTGGTGACCATGGCCTGCCCCAAGGGTTGTGCATTCTGAGAATTGTCCGTCTTTCAGGACCAGTTACATAATTTGTGGAGTCCAGTGCAAGATAAAAATGCAGGTCCCCTTGTTCAAAGACTACTAAGAACTTCAAATCAGTGATCACAGAGCATTCAACGAAGCACAAGGCCACTCTGAGCATGGAGCCCTCTGTAACTAGCCTGCAGGTCACATACCCATGATGTCGTCTCTGCCCTAAACATATGAAGGAAAGGCTCTTCCTTGTCCTGACCCAGGGGATCTGTGTGAGGGCATCCCACATCTGACTTCTCTCCTGTCCCCAGGAACCAGGGTCCTGGAGAGTGAGAGAGATACATGGGGGAAAGTGTGTGAGATCTTACTCCACAAATACTGGACATACACTGTTTTAGGCTCTGGAGATTCTGCAGTAAACAAGTCCTCGTCCTCATGGGGCTTGAAATCTAACTGGGGAGGACAGCAGTCAACAAACAGGCAAACACTTGCTCTTAGTGTGTTGGATAGTGACAAGCACCTTGGAGAGAAGTAAAGCAGGGCAAGGGGGGAGGATGGGTATCAACGTGAAGGGATGGTGTCTGAGAGGGGCTATTTGAGTCAAGGCCTGGAGGGAGGGAGTCATGCAGGTACTTGAGAAGGGGAGCATTCAGGCAGAGGGTCTGGCAAGTGCAGAGGCCCCGAGGCCTGTCAGATTTGAGGAAGAACAAGAGGGCAGCTTGGCCGGTATGGCTGATGGGGGTTTGGAGGCTGTGCAGTTGGAAACGGGAGTTGCACTGAAGACTCTGGATTTTACTCTGGATCCGATGGAAGCTTTGGGTGTTGAGAGCAAAGCTGGCTCATCATCTGACTTAGGTTAAATCAGGGGTCCCCGGCCTCCAGGATCTGATGCCTGATGATCTGAGGTGGAGCTGATGTAATAATAATAGAAATAGAGTACATAATAAATCTCCCTGCCCCTCGCCGCACTGGTTTCTTCCATGAAAACCAGTCCCTCGTGCTGAAAAGGCTGGAGGCTGCTGGGTTAAAGGGCTCCCTCTGTGCTCCGTTCAGAAGAGGTGGTGGGGACAGAAGAGTGAGTGACCGGTGTGCAGGTTCTTGCAGTAATAACCCGTGTGGCTCTGACCCAGCTGCTCCGGGTGGAGGTGGTGAAAAATGGCCAGATTCTAGAAATATTGTAAGCTTAAAAGGATAAGGGGCCAGGTTGGACTTGTTTATCACTTTAGTCCTATTGCCAGACAGATGGTCTGGCCCATGTAGGTGCCCAACAAATGTGTGTTTAATGAATTAATACAATTTAACAGAATTTTTTATAATAGAGATGTAAGATATATTTAAAGAATGAAAAGAGGCAGGAAGCCTTGCTAGTGTTTTAGAATTTTTTTATCCCCACTGTGCTTCAATGAAGTCTCCAAAAATGTCAAAGTTCAGTTCAGATGAAATAAATTACATGTCTCAATGTGATAGCCTGTCTGCCCGAACATGCTTTTAAAATCGACAGTAAGACTATTTTTAGTGTGTGGTCCGTAGGTGACACTGTTTCTTGTTAGGGCTTCCTCTCCACCAGGTCATGTGTGCAAGGCCACTAAGGTAGAATGTTTTGTTTTCATAAGAGCTCTCTTTTATTCTCTGTTCTTTCTTTAAAAACTTTTATTTTATATTGGAACATACTTGATTAACAATGTTGTATTAGTTTCGGGTGAAGGGACGCATCCATACGTATTCATGTATTCATTCTCCCCCAAATTCCCTCCTCATCCAGACTGCCACATAACATTAAGCGGAATTCCCTGTGCTCTACAGTAGGACCTTGTTAGTTATTCATTTTAAATATAGCAGTGTGTACATGTGGATTCCAAACTCCCTAACTCACTCTCTCTTCACCCTTCCTCTCTGGTAATAAGGTTGAGTGTTAAATGCAATTTTAACTGAACTTTATACTTGGTCTGTAGATAATTAGATTAGCTTCGCCAGCAATTTGGTAAGACTCTCTTGAAATTATATGTACAAGACAAACATTTGAAAATGTCATTCTTCCTTAATGGAATACTTAGATATTATATAAAGGATCAAAAATTCATCTCAATTTGGAAATACAGCAGTGCTCACATGCTACAGAGACCTTCACTGTTTGATGGCAATTTAAGTCTTTTCCCATGTGATTCTGGTCTATGTATATATTTCATATATATGGGCATGCTAAGTCACCTCAGTCATGTCTGACTCTTTGTGACCCTATGGACAGTAGCCTGCCGGGCTCCTCTGTCCATGGCATTCTCCAAGCAAGAATACTGGAGTGGGTTGCCATGCCCTCCTCTAGGGGATTTTTCCAACCCAGAGAGGGAATCTTCATCTCCTACGTCTCCTTCATTGGCAGGTGGGTTCTTTACCACTGGTGCCGCCTGGGAAGCCCCACGTATATATATTTTGAGGGGGCTGTTATTTGTTAAGACCACATAAAGTATCATTAGATTTACTTTCCATTTTGAATTTGTGCAGGGAGGTGGAAGTACAGAAACGGATGGTGTAGGGAAGGGATATTCAGGGGAAGATGAGGCTGCAGTAAAACTTAAGAAACTGTGGGGTATCATGAGAAATTCTATGAGTGCTTTTCAGATGGCTAGTTTCCTCCAGCTGTGGGCTTTCTAAGCTGCTGGGCCATATTTCTCCACCCAGAAAGCTTGCTGAGGCCATACCACCTTGCAAGACTGCTTCCCCTGGAGCTGTGGAGCTGATTAGTTCTTCTTATCCAGTGCCCACCTTCCTTCCATGGGAGTTGGTCATTCCAGATGAAACCTGGCTAAAGTCAGACACTCTGAGATTCCTATCTTGTTAGACTTGAAGAGTCAGATGATGAAAGATTCCAGTGGACCCATGGCTTTTCTCAGAGTCGGGCATCCCCCTCCAAGATGGCTGGTGTCCCCTGGAGAGTCCCTAGGTGTTAGTGGAGCTGTGGATCTCCAAAGATGGAACCATGTTCTTCACAGCCTACCATGTGCCAGGCATATGCCTTGATGTGTCCCTCCTCTAGATTCATTTGTAGTCTGATTTTCCTCTTCTAGTACTGTTCGTGTTTGTTTCTTGCGTAAGAGTTTCCCACAATCCAGGGCTAGACAGCATCCTATCTTTTCATCCCCCCACCCCATCATTAACATACTTTTTTCCATCTTATGGGTGACAAACTGGCTCTAAGAACTTCTAGGCCTCGTGTCCTCATTTAAGGCAAACGGGGGGCTGCTCCAGCTATGTCTGTTTCTTTCATCAGAGAAGTGGGCTTTATCATCGGCTCCAAGCGGACTTCCCCATCACTGTCTCACCACTTCAAGCTAAAAGCAATACTGGAAAAATGAGAGTCTGGCTTTGGGAAGAAGAGGTTTGAGAATGGCTCCTGACTTAAGTAAAAGTCAGTCAGTCACGTCTGACTCTTTGTGATCCCCTCGACTGTATCCTGTCAGGCTCCTCTGTCCATGGGATTCTCCAGGCAAGGATACTGGAGTGGGTTGTCATTCCCTTCTCCAGGGGATCTTCCTGACCCAGGGATCAAATCCAGGTCTCCTGCACTGCAGGCAGATTCTTTACCATCTGAGCCACTGGGAAACCCATATACCTACATCTGATAAAGTTTAATTTATGAATTAGGCATATTCCAGAGATTAGTAACAGTAATGGATAATAAAATGGAGTGGTTATAACAATATACTGTAATAAAACTTGTGATATGATCTCTCTCTTTCTCTATGTCTCAAAATGTCTTGTTGTACTATATTCACCCTTCTTGTGATGATGTGAGATGAATAAATGTCTATATATAAGTAAGATGAAATAAGGTGAATGATGTATTGTGATCTATGTGCGTGCTAAGTCGCTTCAGTTGTGTCTGACTCTCTGTGACCCCATGGACTGTATCCCACCAGACTCCTCTGTGCATGGGATTCTCCAGGCAAGAATACTGGAGTGGGTTGCCATGCCTTTCTCCAGGGGATCTTCCTGGTCCAGGAATGGAACCTGGGTCTCCTGCATTGAAGACAGATTGTTTACCCTCTGAGCCACTAGGGCTTCTGACTTAGCCAACTGCAAACATCTGCCCCAGGGGCCATTCTCTCCAGCTGGATCATGTTCTTCCACACAAGCTGCCATAACATGTGAAAATTCATGTCGTTTCATTGCATCCACTCGCTCTAGGGCCACCATCTCCCTCCTGTCTCTGTCGCTGCCTTTAACTGCAGCATCAACGACTCCTGGCCTTAGCATTAGTTGCTTGACCTCGATCACCTACCTGTTCACCCCTGGCTCCTCCCTCACCCACTGCTCTCAGGTGACCCACAGGAGAGCCAGTGCTGGGCAGACATCTTCACTCAAGGTTGCCCTCTTCCTCCTCCTGCACGCCTGCGTGTGAGTCTTGGAAGTCTGTCTCATCTGTCACTGTCATTGGAATCACTGGATGCATCCTGTGCTCCTGTGTCTCTTTAACCTCTGTCACGCAAAGGTCCCCGAGTTCTGTTCATCTTCTTTTGGAAATAACTCTCACCTCACCTTCTCGTTTCCCTTTACATAAAACTGGTTCCCCTTCAGGGCTTCCCTGGTGGCTCAGCAGTAAAGAATCTGCCTGCCAGTGCAGGAGACACAGGAGACTTGGGTTCGATTCCTGGGTTTTGAACGTTCCCTGGGGTAGGAAATGTCAACCCACTCCAGTATTCTTGCCTGGGAAATCCCGAGGACAGAGGAGCCTGGTGGGCTAAAGTTCTTAGTGTCAGAGTTGGACTTGACTGAGCATGAACACAAGCATGAGTTCCCCTTCAATTCCTGATTTCCTCACTCCACTTCAGTCCATCCTCCAAACTGCCACAGTTATCTTTATGTAACTTGATTGTTCGCCCTTGACTAAAAGGCATCCATGGTTCCTTATTGTTTGAGTATAACACAGAAGCGTGGCATTTGAATTGCATCCTGCCCAACCCGTCACTTTAATCACATTTGCTCAGTGTTCTTGCCCTCATGATTCAAGGTCTCCCGTTTCCCAGAGAGATCTCAGGGCTTTGCTGTATTGGGAACGCGTGTCCTGCCTTTCTCCCTCAGTGACCTCCTTCTTGTCCTATGGACCCAGGTCAACAATAACCTCTCCAGGGCAGCTTTTCTCAAACCGTCTCATGCAGCTGCCTTTCCCCCACTTACACTGTTGGTATCACATTTGCAACATTGTTTTTCGCCTTCACATCCATCTCCTCTAAGAGAGAACCAGCCTGTGATGTAGCTTCACATCTTTAATAGCTGTTGCAGGGCTTGGCATCATAGCAGGTGCTCTGAAGATGTTTGTTAAACAAGTATTTTTTATCTCCTGTGGGATAGCAATGGAGGAGGTTTTCTGAATGTTGTGCATTTGGTACATGTGTGGTCAGTATGAATCCTAAAAGTTCAGTTAAGAAAACTTCAGAGAATAAGGGTTTACTGCAGTGGAGAGCTCTTTAGCTTCCAGGATTGGAGGTGGTGTGTGTGTGTGTGTGTGTGTGTGTGTGTGTGTGTGTGGTTGGTGTTTTTAGAACAAGGCAATGGTTCAGCCCCGTGGGAGCAGATTGCATGAGACAGACACCCAGAATGGGGGAGATAATGCCAGCCAATCTGTCAGGTTTCATCATCTGCTGGTCTTGGGCTGGGAAGATTCCTAATATACGCCTCTCAAACCTAACATCTTGGGAGGGACCGCCTTCAATTTTCATCTTCTGCAGGTTGCTTATACAACTCACCTAAAAGTAATATTTTAAGAAAGCTTATTATTTATTTCAAGTCGAGTAAGTAAATCTTGGTGTATTGGATTTAGTAAGCATGGATTCTGATCATATCTGCCCTGGTAAGGAAATGTACCCGGCATGGAGAAGAGGCAGATCTCTTTTATAGATTACTTCTTAGCCAAGAAAAAACATTTTTTTCTTTTAATTTCACACAACTAAAATTGCAATTATATAATTGTGAAAAAGCAGTTTTGGGGGTAGTCCATTTAAGACTCAGTGATAGAGGGAGCTGTGGATCCTGTCCCCCCAACCAAATTGGTGATTTTATTTTATTTTATCTGGGAAACCTACTTGCTCGTGGGTGTGTGCATTGGCAGATAAAGTGTGTGGGTTGGTGAGTTGTTTGTATATACTTACATGACTGTAGGTGAGTGAGAGTATGTGTGTGTATAGATCAGAAATTACAACCTCTTAAATTTAGAAAAATTGTGAAATGGCATAACTCATGAATACACATCCATCATACGTAAACATATATACTGCCTTTCTGTACTGTTAGTGTACAGATAGGTCTCCTTTAACAAATATATAATATTTGAAACACATTATGTTTTAAGTGAGTTAGATGTCTTTCCTGAACAGTGTTTATGTTATTAATTTTCTTTGTAGTGCTCCCTTTTCAAACATGTTACAAAAGTAGTCTTCAATCAAGGTTTAATTACTGTTATTTTCAAAGCAGTTGGATCTGAAATAATGAGGCTTTACTGATATTTTCCTATTCTTTAGCCATAGAAGTTAATGATAGTTCTTTCCATCAAGTTGAAACGAAGTAGAAGATAAGCAGTATAAATAATTATGTCTTAGGTACTTTTCTAGAAAATATTTCATCTTCTGGTCCAACTGGAAAAATAAGCAATTGGTAATTCCTAATGAGTTGGTACTATTCAGGACTTTTTTGAGGTGACCTTCCATTTTTGAGATAAAGAAATTCTGATGGGATTAAGTAGATATCTCTTCTGCATTCTATATATGGCTTTGTGTGAGAAAGAACAAGATGGTTCTAAGTGGGTAACTTGGCAGAAATATTGGCAATAGATGATTTTATGGGAGACAGTGTGTGGGATAAGAGTGAGCTTAGCCTTAAACGTAGAAATCTGGCCTCTTTGTACCTAACACCAAGAAAGAACAGTGTGAGTTTCCCCATATTGTTGTTCCAAAGGTGTGGCAACAATATCAAAAGCAAAAATCCATTGTTGGAACAATGTACCTCAGGTTGAAGCCTTCAAGCATGGCTTTCAGGTAATGAATTAAGTCCTGATTTCGGATGAAGGAAGGCTTAATAGCTGGTAGGTGACCTTTTATTATTTTTCTTTCACTTAAAAGATTAAGCTGTATTTAGGATAGAGTTGGAGAGAGAACAAAGAGTCAGTAAGTTAGCAGCATAGTCTATTGAGTCATGAGAAAATAGAGGCTGTGCACACACAGAACAGCTCTGCTTGGCTTACACACAAGTCTGTGCCTTAAATGCCAAAGGTGCCATCACTTCTTCCCTCTCTCCTTTTCTCATTTTATCATTGATATTTTCCTATCCTTTCAGTAGGTAAAACTTCCTTGCCTTTCTCCCCCTGAAACTGCTGCGAACATTACCTATGGCCTCCACTTTGCTAAATCTAAAGCTCAACTCTCTGCTTTGGTCTAACTTGGCCTTTCAGCAGAGTTGACACACTTGATGACTCTCTTCTAGCAAACACTTTCTTCTCTTGACTCCCAGGCCCTCACAACTCCTTGGTTGCCCTCTGACTTCACTCATGGGTCACTCTTTCCCAGACGCTTGCTGCTTCATTTTCTCTTCGTGGATGTGCTGAGGACTCAGACCCTACAGCGCCTGCTCTTCTCAACTTGATTCCCTTTCCTGGAAACCTCATCTGGTCTCATGTGCTCACAGCTCCCACGTGGACATCTCTGGCCCACGTCCCTGAATTCCAGACCCATGCAGTCACTCATCTCTTGTGTGTGTCTACACTTCAATCATCACCTGTCTAAATGCAGACTCTGGATCTGGCCTTCAAGTCCGCTTCCCTTGGAGTTATTTGTATCAATTAAGGACAACTTCATTCTTCCAAGTGCAGGAAACATCCCTGACTCCTCTCTTTCCCTCACATTTTACCTCTAAGCTTCAAGAAATCATGAGACCCAGGTCTTATTACACTTCTCACCACCTCACTGTTACCCTTCTAGTCTGACCCACCAGTGCCCCTTGCGTGGGTTATTGCAGCTGCCTTGTAACTGGTCTCCAGGCTTCTGCCCACTTCTCAGTTGGCTCAGAGAGTGACTGGCGTGAGGTCGTTCAGTACATCGGTCAGATCACGTCACTTCTTGGCTCCAAACCCTCAGCGACTCCCAGTTTCCCTTAAAGGCCAAAGTCCTTCTCTAGACCTGAGGGGCTCTGTAAGATCTGACCTTTCTGCCTATACCTCCCTGGCTTCCTCTCCTATTAAATCCTTCACTGCATGTACAGTGGCCTCTGCTTTTCCTTACACATTCCAGATGTGATCTGTTTCCATTTTAGGGCCTTTGCGCCTGGTGTTCCATCTGCCTTCAATGTCTTTGCCCCAGACATGTGTGTAATTAACTCCTTCATTGCAAGCCCTTTCTCCAGTGTCACCTTCTTCCTCATGACCCTAATGACTAGTGCAGTCTGTTCCACCCCAGCACTCCTTATCCCCCTCTTATTTTTCTATAATACTTATCATCTATTAACATACTATATGGTATGGTTATTTACTATGCTTGTTTTTAAGAATAATTCTTTATTTTTGGCTGTGCTGGGTCTCCACTGCTGGGCAGGCTACTCTCTAGATGCAGTATGTGGGCCTCTCATTGTAGGGCACTCGGGCTTCAGTAGTTGATGTGTGTGGGCTCTGTAGTTGAGGCTCCTGGGCTCTGGAGTTGTGGCGCACAGGCTTAATTGCTCCGAAGCATGTGGGATCTTCCTGGATGAGGGGTCCAACCTGTGTCTCCTGCATTGGCAGACGGATTCTTTACCACCGAGTCACTAGGGAAGCCCTATTTTTTATTGTCAGCTTCTCCTACTAGAATGCAATCTTCATGAGCACAGGGGCTTTTGGCTGTTTTGTGTCCTAAAGTCTGGTGTGGTTGATGGCACAAGTTCTCAGTAGCTATGTGCTGAATGAATAAGAGAAAATTGTGGATGCTGGGAGCTGTGGGCTGGCTTTCTCCTATGTACTGAGACTTGTTCTGTGTCAAGCCTTTTTCCCCTTAAGACCTCACTTTCTGAAGTGTTTGTTGTGGGAGCTGGGGCTAGAGTGAAGTCTCCCTTGGGATAGTTTCTGGGAGGAGGAGGAAAAAGAGAAGGGAAAGCCTTTCCTGCTATTGCCATAATGCATTGGCTTGTATCAGCTTGAGTGATGGAGCCAGGTAATCAGCGGGCCTGGCCTGGTCTGATATAGTTTGTATCCTGATGTTTTTATTTAACATTATCTCATGAGTACTTGCCCCACTTTTTCTTTTCTGTTTTTTATGAATATATTTTAACAGCTACATATTTAAAATATGGTCCTAATGACTCAGCCTTGAAAGCTGACATGTGTAAGCATGGAGGTGATCTTGGATTGCGTTTAAATATTTATTTTAAAAAATGTCTCTTGGTTTCATTATTTTAAAAATAATTTTTATTTCCTTTTGGCTGTGCTGGGTCTTCACTGTTTCGAGGGCTCTTCTCTCGTGGTGAGTGGCGGCTACTCTCTCGCTGCAGTGCACAGGCTTCTCACTGTGGTGGCTTCTCTTGTTATGGAGCTCAAGCCCGAGGGCTTCAGTAGTTGCAGCTCTTGAACTCTGCTGCTGCTGCTAATTCGCTTCAGTCGTGTCTGACTCTGTGTGACCCCACGGATGGCAGCCCACCAGGCTCTGCCATCCCTGGGATTCTCCAGGCAAGAGTACTCTGCTGCTGCTGCGAAGTTGCTTCAGTCGTGTCTGACTCTGTGTGACCCCATGGATGGAAGCCCACCAGGCTCTGCCGTCCTTCTCCAGGCACAAGAGTACTCTAGAGCTCAGTAATTGTGGAGGAAGGGCTTAATTGCTCCACAGTATGTGGGATCTTCCCAGATCAGGGATAGAACATGTGTCTCCTGCATTGGCAGGCGGATTTTTTTTCTTTGTTTCCTTCAAACCACTGAGCCACCAGAGAAGCCCTAAATACTTTTTTATTTGGCTGCATGGGGTCTTAGTTATGGCATGCAGGATCTCCGAACTTCCATGCAGTATGTGGGATCTTCAGTTGCAGTATGTGGAATCCAGTTCCCCTATTAGGGATGGAACTTGGGACCCCTGCATTAGGAGCATGGAGTCTTAACTAGAGTTTGGTTCTCTGGGTGATCCTGGCTCCAGCCCTTCCCAGCTGTGTGGCATGAGGCAATTCACTGAACTCATGCTTAGTTTCCTCCTCTGTCAAATGGCAATAGTACCAGTGCCTGTAGAGGACATGCATCTGTCACAGAAACAGGGTTATTCTGGAGAAATGAGAGTTTGCTCTTAGAACCTTTCTGTTCCCTGTCAACTTCAGACCAGCAGGATCAGTGATACCTGGGGGGGCTGGTCAGTAATAGACTCTGAGACCCCACCCAGACCTGCCCAACCCGAATCTGCCTTCTGACGAGCTCCTCAGGTTTTTCCTTGCACACCGATGTCCCAGAAACAGTGACTTCAAACACTGGCTGGGACGTAACCAAAGACTGCCTGATGCTGGTTTTGTTTTGGAGCAGTTCTGCCTTTGGACCAGTTAGAAACATACTTCTTGTCTGTGTCAAGCAAGCTTTTCTAGTATTAATAAGTACCTGTGGGATCCCAGGCCCTTCATGGCACATCTCTGGGCTTCAGCGTCCTCATCTTGATGTGAAAGTCAGAAACGAGTCATTTCAGAAGCAACCTGCCAGCTCTGGCCTTCTGGGATTTGGTTCTCCTCATCAATTCATATTTTACTGAATGGTAGTGGTCTAGTTGCCAGGTCCTGTCTGACTCTTGTGACTCCATGGACTGGAGCCTGCCAGGCTCCTCTGACCATGGGATTTTCCAGGCAAGAATACTGGAATGGGTTGCCATTTCCTTTTCCAGGGGATCTTCTTGATCCAGGAATTGAACCTGGGTCTCCTCCATTTCAGGCAGATTCTTTTTTTTTTTTTTAAATTTTTATTTTTACTTTATTTTACTTTACAATACTGTATTGGTTTTGCCATACATTGACATGAATCCACCACGGGTGTACATGCGTTCCCAAACATGAACCCCCCTTCCACCTCCCTCCCCATAACATCTCTCTGGGTCATCCCTGTGCACCAGCCCCAAGCATGCTGTATCCTGCATCGGGCATAGACTGGCGATTCGTTTCTTACATGACAGTATACATGTTTCAATGCCATTCTCCCAAATCATCCCACCCTCTCCCTCTCCCTCTGAGTCCAAAAGTCCGCTCTACACATCTGTGTCTCTCGCTGTCTTGCATACAGGGTCATCATTGTCAGGCAGATTCTTTACTGATAGGGAGTTTTAAAAGACTAGGATTTCTTTTGGAAACTGGATAAGAGTACAGCCTTGGAAAAATGTTCACAAATACTCTTGTGCAAGCTAACCATGCCAGGGGGACTGGTCTTTTCTAAATCTTCCAGGTGCATCTTACTCTGTTTTAATGTCTTGCTTGACAGTACTCTTAAGAACCAGCAGGATTTGGGTGCTTTTGGTAGAAGCTACTCTACTTAAGTAATCATTAACCTTTTTAGAACAAAAACAATGGCCCTTAAAATGATCTATCTTTCAGTGACATAATTGCTTCATAGGCTATATATCAGAGAGAACAACTAATTCTAAAAGATTAATCTTGTAAAATGCAGTCAGTAATCATGGTCTACTAGCCTGGAAGGGATCCTAGAAAATAGTTCTTATTTTATAGACCAGAAAAATGAAAAGGATGGTGCCTTTCTTGAAAACATGTCCATGACCACTTTTGAGATTTCCAACATCTTTCTACCAGCAACTAAATGGAGGTCAAACTTCTTGGGCTGGTTGATAGTCTTGACTCATGTTGGTTTGGCTTAAGATTATTTGCTGTGTACTGAATTGTGTTCCCTCAAATTCCTATCTTAAAGCCCTAACCCTCAATGCATCTGTATAAGGAGGTAGGACCTTTAGGGAGATAATTAAGGTTAAATGAGGTCATAAGGGTGGAGCTATGATCCATTAGGACTCATGTCCTTATAAGAAGAGGAAGAGACACCTGAGAGCTCTCTCTGTACACAGAGAAGATAGGCCACATCAGGTACACCGTGAGAGGGTTGCTGTTCAGTCACTCCATTGTGCTCAACTCTTTGAGACCCCACGGACTGCAGCACGCCAGGCTTCCCTATCCATCACCAACTCCCAGAGCTTACTCAAAATCATGTCCATTGAGTCAGTGATACCATCCAACCACCTCATCCTCTGTTGTCCCCTTCTCCTCCTGCCCCCAATCTTTTCCCAGAATCAGGGACTTTTCCAGTGAGTCATGTATTTGCATCAGATGACCAAAATACTGGAGCTGCAGCTTCAGCATCAGTCGTTTCAGTGAATATTCAGAGTTGATTGATTTGATCTCCTTGCTGGAGATTAGATAATATGGAATATTACTCAGTCATAAAAAGGAACACATTTGGGTTAGTTCTAATGAGGTGGATGAACCTAGAGCCTATTAAACAGAGTGAAGTAAGTCAGAGAAAGATGAATATTGTGTATTAATGCATATCTGGACTTCCCTAGTGGCTCAGATGGTAAAGCATCTGCCTACAATGCAGGAAACCCGGGTTCAATCCCTGGGTCAGGAAGGTCTACTGGAGAAGGAAATGGCAACCCACTCCAGTATTCTTGCCTGGAAAATCCCATGGATGGAGGAGCCTGGTAGGCTACAGTCCATGGGGTAGAAAAGAATCAGACACGACGGATCGACTTCACTTTCACTTAATGCATATGTATGAAATCTAAAAAGATAGTCATGATCCTACTTGCAGGGCAGCAAAGGAGATGCAGGCATAACAGACTTCTGGACACAGTGGGATAAGGAGAGGGTGGAATGATTTGAGAGAATAACACTGAAACATACATTACCATGTGCAAAATAGATAGTCAGTGGGAGTTTGATGCATGACACAGGGAACTGAAAGCTGGTGCTTTGTGACAACCTAGAGGGGCGGGATGGGGTGGAAGGTGGGAGGAGGTTCAGGAGTAGGGGGATGGATGTATACCTGTGGCTGATTCATGCTGATGGATGGCAGAAGCCATAATAATATTGTAAAGTGATTACCCTTTAATTAAAAAAAATTTTAAAGCAAGAAACAAATGGTGCTGGTCTGTCACAGTTCCTAAGGGAAAGAATATTAACTGTGCAGGACAGAAATCTCAGAATGAAGACACCTGCATGTGATAGTATCCAGATTAATTTACTTGGAAGGGTAGAGAATGAGAGTCTTCTGTATAACTGATTTAGCGGTGGTTTACAGAAACTTTATGAGGAACATTACTATGTAGTAGAAAGGGCACCTGGCTGGGAATTTAAAACTTTGAGTTGGGGTTTGAATCAAGATCCTGCTTATCTGTGGCTGTTTCGCCTTGGACAAGTCACTCTCAGAGGCTCAGGGTCAATATTAGCAAAGTGAGGAATGAATTGCCAGTGCTGCCTCATGGGAGTGTTATTAAAATTCTGTGAGGTAGATTATGAGAGAAAGCTCTGGAAGATGCAAAGCCTTTAAGAGTGAGAGCCGGGTTAACCATTAGCAAGGTGTCCTTGTTGAGTCATCGTCATATGACCCCCAGAGATGCAGGAGTTAGATTCATAAAGAAATTAAGGGATCATGTAATAAACTCCCTAATTTCACATGCAAAAACTGATGTCTGAAGAAACTGACTTATCCATCTGGTTTAGATCAAGGGGACTCACAGTGGGAGCTTGGGTCCTTCCTCACTGAACTGAGATACTGTGTTTACAGAACAAAGGGCCACAGTGAGCAGGAAACCTGCAAAGCTTCTGCCTTTGCAGAAGGTAACCAAACAGACTTCACCTGGCAGAATGGATGATTAGAATAGTAGTTTCCAGAAACACAGAACTTTGTAGATAATGTTAATGGCTTCCCAGGT
This sequence comes from Ovis aries, assembly GCF_016772045.2. Lineage (NCBI taxonomy): Eukaryota > Metazoa > Chordata > Mammalia > Artiodactyla > Bovidae > Ovis > Ovis aries. Next base: position 50,335,657 of record NC_056062.1, read on the forward strand.
GGCATTAGTGGTAAAGAATCTATCTGCCAATGCAGGAGATGTGGGTTTGATCCCTGGGTTGGGAAGATTCCCTGGAGGAGGGCATGGCAACCCACTCCAGTATGCTTGCTTGGAAAATCCCATGGACAGGGGCGCCTGGCAGGCTACAGTCCATGGGGATTGCAGAGGTCCGACACGGGTGAAGCAACTTAACACGCACACACAGATAATGTTAAACTTATTTTGTGAAATGATTCTTTGGAAGTCATTTTGAAGAAGAATGTGATAAAAAGCAATCACAGTCTGGTAAGGGCACAGTTTACAATGGCATTTATTCAAGGCTTAGATTGTAGGGTAATATTATATCCTAGATTATTTGACAGACAGGGGTGTGGGTTTTTAAGGCAAGTGGATTAGATGGAGATGCCCAGAGAAGACACTGACAAGTCAGCAGCTCTCAGCAAAAGAGGAAAATGAATGAGTGTGTCAATGATGTGATGGAGAGATTGACAGCCTAGTTCTTGAACTTGAAATGATTAAAATGCTAATTCTGGTAATCCCACATGCTTGCTGAGGAAGGAAGGATAGAAACCTGTTATAAGGCACTGCAGTTGCAAGTGATCTGTTAACTTTAAAATATCTTTTACTGTGGGAGGGAAATAACAAAGATCAGAGCAAAAGTAAATGAAGCAGAGACCAAAAAGACAATAGATAAGATTAATACAACTAAGAACTGATTCTTTGAAAAGATAAAATTGGCACACTTTTAGCTAGACTCACCAAGAAAAAGGACACAAAATCAGAAATGAAAGGAAATGTTATAACAGATACTACAGAAATAAAATCATAAGAGAATATTATTATCATACACCAACAAATTTGAAAACATAGAAGAAAGGTATTAATTTCTAAAAATGTACAGTCTACCACAACTGAATCATGAAGGTGAAAATCAGAATAGACTGATTACTAGTAAGGAGATTGAATCAGTAGTCAAAACCTCTCAACAAACAAAAGTCCAGAACCAGATGGTTTCACTGGTAAATTTTCTAAAATATTCAAAATATATAAAATATAAAAGAGGAAAGAACACTTCATAATTCATTTTATGAGGCCAGCGTAACCCTGATAACAAAATCAGACAAGTTGCCATAAGAAAAGATTACAGACCAATATCCTGATGAACATAACTGCAAAAATTCTCAAATTCAGTATTAGCAAACTGAATTCAACAGTACATTCAAAAGATCATCAGTTCAGTTCAGTTGCTCAGTCGTGTCTGACTCTTTGTGATCCCATGAATCACAGCACGCCAGATCATACACCACCATTAAGTGAGATTTATCCCAGAGATGCAAGGATGGTTCAGCATCTGCAAATCAATTAATGTGACACAAAACATTAACAAAATGAAACATAAAAATCATCTCAATATCTACAGAAAAAGCCTTTGACAAAATTTAACATCCATTATGATAAACTCTCAACAAATGAATTAGAGGGAGAGTATCACAACATAATAAAGGTTATATATGATAAGCCCACAGCTAACATCGTACTTAATGGTGAAAAGATGAAACTTTTCCCTCCAAGGACCAAGACAAGGATGTCCACTGTCACCATTTTTATTCAATATACTATTAGAAGCCCTGACCAGAGCAATCAGGCAATAGAAAGATATGAAAGGCATCCAAATTCTGAAGGAAGAAATAAAACTGTTACTCTTTGCAGATTACATGATATTATATGTAGAAAACCCAAATGATTCCATCAAAAAATTGTTAGAACTAATAAATTCAGTAAATTTTCAGGGTACAAAACCAAATTTAAAAATCTGTTGGGTTTCTATATGCTAATAATAAGCAATCAAAGAAATTAATTTACAATTCCATTTACAACTACATCAAAAGAATAAGATAGCCAGGAATAAATTTAATCCAGAAGGTGGAAGATCTGTACTCTGAAAACTATAAGATATATTTTTAAACTTTATTTATTTTTAATTGAAGGATGTTTCCTTTACAGTATTGTGTTGGTTTCTGCTAACCATCAACATGAATCAGCCATAGGTATACTCATGTCCTCTCCCGCTTCAACTTCTCGCCCACCTCCCTCCTCTCCCACCCTCGGTTGTCACAGAGCTCCTGTTTGAGTTCCCTGAGCTATACAGCAAATTCCCATTGGCTATCTATTTTACATATGGTAATGTATGTTTCCATGTTACTCTCTTCATACAACCCAGCCTCTCCTTCCTCCCCTCCACTCTGTGTTCATAAGTCTGTTCTCAATGTCTATGTCTCCATTGCTTCCCTGTATATAATTTCATCAGTACCATCTTTGTAGATTCCATATATATGTGTTAGTATATCATATTTGTCTTTCTCTTTCTGAGTTATGTCACTCTCTATAATAGGTTCTAGGTTCATCCACCTCATTAGAACAGACTCAAATGCATTCACTTTTATGGCTGGGTAATATTCCATTGTATACACGTATTGCAGCTTTATCCATTCATCTGTCAGTGGACATCTAGGTTGCCCCCATGTTCTAGCTATTGTAAATAGTGCTGCAGTGAACATTAGGGTTCATGAGTCTTTTTCAGTTTCGGTTTCCTCAGGGTATATGCATAGGAGGGGGATTTCTGGGTCATATGGCGGTTTTATTCCTAGTTTTTAAAGGAATTTCCATAGTGTCTTCCATAGCGGCTGTATCAATTTACATTTCCACCAACAGTGCAAGAGGATTCCCTTTTCTCCACATCTTCTCCAGTATTTATTGTTTGTAGACCTTTTGATGATGGTTATTCTGACCTGTGTGAGCGATACCTCATTGTAGGAAAACTATAAGACACTGATGAAAGGAACTGAAGGTATACATCAGTGGAACTATATGCTTTGGATTGGAAGAATAATTATTGTAAAATTGTTCATACTGCCCAAAGCAACCTACAGATTCAATGCAATCTCTATCAAACTTTCAATTGTGTTTTTCATAGATATAGAACAAACAATCCTAAAAGTTGTATGGAACCACTAAGACTCCCAGATAGTCAAAACAATCATGAGAAAGAACAAAGCTGGAGGTATCATGCTTCTTGATTTCAAGCTATATTACAAAGCTACAGTAATCAAAACAGCATGGTATTGGCAACAAAACAAAAGCACAGACACATAGATCAATGGTACAGAATAGAGAACCCAGAAAAAAAGCCCATGCCTCTGTGGTCAAGTGATTGAAAACAAAGGAGCCAAGGATGTGCTGGGGAGAAAGGATAGTCTTTTCAGTAAATGGTAATAGAAAAACTGGACCACTACCTTACACCATACACAAACTTTAACTCAAAATGGATTCAAGACTTGGATGTGAAACCTTAAGCCATAAAACTCCTGGAAGAAAACAGGTGGCAAGCTCCTCGAGACACTACCCCACACTGATCAGGATGGCTGTTATAAAAATAATAATATATACAAGTATTAAATCATTATGTTGTACACCTGAAGCTAGACAATGTTATGCCAGTTATTCCTCAAAAAACATCCTTTTCTGTTAAAGATTTCATGGTTCATTAGGTGCAAGAATACTTTGTTACGGAAATAAGAAATATGAAGACGAAACATGGATAATAACATTTTCAGATGGGAACTTATTATATTTTTAAAGAAAACATTTGGTGGAAAGGTTCTGTGATTGTGGCAAGGCATATGTCTCAAATTAAGGATATGCCTTGCTAGATATATGAAGAGCTATGTCTTTAAATGACTTAACAGGACATTTTCAAGCAACTCAGCACTTGGCAGATTTAATTTTGACAAGCAGGAGCAGGTGGGTGGCTCAGGCTTCTCAACCTTCAAGAGATGACCCTGGATGACTTTGTTTTTTTTCCTGATAGTTGCAAGATAAAATAAGATTTAATTAAGGAACTTGGAAATGGTATCTCCGTTGTTCAGGGGAAAGGGAGAGGAATGTGTGACAAGTAGAAAGAAACAGGTGTAATGAAAGCACGGGATGATGTAAGCCCTGGGAAGTGCACTTGCAAGGTGTCCTGGGGTTGGTGGTAACTTGCAAGAACAGTTTCTGTTTAGACAAAGAAATGAAATGCAACCAGCAATAGTGCTTGCACATGTACTTCTGTAACTTCTGAGTCTGAGATCTCTTTTCTGTTTTTGTACAGCTGAGTGAAAGATTTCAAGGCTGAGGGAAGTCACCTCCCTGCAGGCTTGTACCTTTTGAGAGCTTTGAGAGGCTTTAAATGCTTTGAAAAAATATGTAACTGTTCTGAAGTTGTTTCAAACTGTAATCATCTTGACCTCATCTTTTATTTATTTTTTTTCCCTGATGATTCTATTTTCTTCCTTCGTGCCCTCCCCCTCCCCTTCTGCTTCCTCTCCTCTCTTTTCCTCCCCGTCTGGGTAAAGTTTCTGGCACCTAGCTTGTTTGCCAGGAAAAAGACAACTGCTTGCAAAGGAGATATAACCCTTTCCTGCATGCTCACTGCATTGGGCTCTGACCATCTTGGCTGGGGTGGGGTGGACAGCTGGTCAGTGCAGGGGTTCCTGGGCTCCCACAAAGGGAAATGCCCCTCCTTGTACCTCATACCCCTTTTCCCAAGATGTAGGCCAGATCAGGGGTTACAAGAAAGATTTTTGAAATCCTTGAAGTCTGCCTATCTTTCCAAAAAAGTGCTTTGGTAGGTTAATCATTGACTTAACATTTTGTACTTGGGAGCATATGATTATGGGCACATAATGTACTCTGCTGCTTAGCTTCTCAGAAAAAAAACTCTGCTGCAGTTTGGGGACACATGCAAAGCTGCGGTCAGTGACTGCTGGGAGGATCCGTACGGTGGACTGAGCAGGGTTAGAATGAGGTGTTTGATTTGCTTTTGTTTGTTTGGTATAAAATTTTGTCAGCTTCTCTTATATTTACATCTCACACTGAATTTATGAAAGTTTTGTAAATCAGGATAAAGTTGCATATTTTAATGTATGTCCACACCCCCATTTGTCTTTAAAAATTGTGACCCTTATTACGTTTGTACTGTTCTTTTTCTTCTTTCACACTGCTTTCTCCCACTGTTCTTAGATATTTCCGTGAGTCTATCTGCACCTATGAAAGAGAAAATTAACATTGTTTATATAACACACAGAATCATAACTATTTAAAAAAGGTTACTTCAGTTCTTACCTTTCATTTCATTTTTATTTTGCTTCCTCCTCTTGCTGTCTTCCCCTTCCTCCTCTGCTTACTCCCCTCTGCTTCTCTTTCTTGATATCTCTCTCTCTCTACATACACACACACACACACACACACACACACACACAAATATTACATTTATTTTTCTAAACCTTGATCATTTGATTAAGGTGGTGTTTTCCAGGCTTTGACACTGTAAAGTACTATTTTTCTCTTTGCAGTTAAACAGTTTGTGAGGAGATGCTTTACAACTGCATAAATCTCCTGTTTGATAGTAAATTTGCACCCACTCATGTTAGCATCTACAGATAATTTCCCAATTCCATCATGTCATTAATAAATGTAGATGAAATGATGGAGACAGAAAGTGAAAATGGATTTTATCACAGATTATGTGCGACACTCACTTTACTGTCCTACAGTATATCTTATAGATGATTTATGTAGCCTACAGACACATAATTTCAACTGTAATGTAAGAGGAATGGAAGAATAGTGATTTATAAAAAAGTAATGTGCATTTCAGCATGTGAATGGGTTGGTACTTCTTCACGAGAGGACACGTTGAAGAAGTTGGATGTGGCATCCAAAACATATGCATAGGATTTAGACCATTGTAAATAGGGTTTCACCTACATGACTGTGGGGCAAGAGCCTTGGATGTGTATGATGTCTTATAGGGTGTAGAAGAGTGCTTTGCCCCATGGCATGAGCCCGCTCACTTCAGGACATTCGCCGTCTCTGGTCTGCATCCACTGAATGTCTTTGGGGTCCTCTTACCATTGAGGCAATAAAACAACCCCCACAAATGGCCAAAATGTCCCCTGGAGGTGGTGACATTGGTTGAGAAGCACTGTTTTAAGATTTCTCATAAGCACAGATTGCTGCCCTCCATCAAAAAATAAATAAATAAAGCAGCGGCCCATATGTTGTTTTTCCCTCTTAGCATTCTGTGGTAATTTTGTCATCCCTCACCTGTTTGCTTTAGAATTCTCTATTGCATCTTATAGGTCTTGGGACCCATGAGACTTTTCTATTTCCATAGATACATAATGTGTTGATTTGAGGTTTTGGAGAACAATATCAAATAGCACGACCTACCCAACTGACCACTTTGTGGGGTTGAATACAGAGATTAACATCCCCTCCAATTAGATCAGAAAGACAAGAGACGTTTCCTGGAACTCATATTGAGGCTCTAAATGTTCCACACATTTTTCCCCATCAAGTTTTGCAGGTGTCTTTAACTACACTATAAAAGTTTTTGCTACTGAGTGTTCCTGAATGAGGATTGAAATCTGGAACAGAAATGTGATTAGGTAACAGGGAGGTCTGATTTGGGAAGGCTGTCTTGTTACATTGTTTGTTTGTTTGTTTTTTAATAGTAAACACTTCAGGAATGTGCCTGCCATCCTTGCGCAGGGGCCATGCTAATCTCTGTATTGTACCAATTTTAGTATGTGTGCTGCCGAAGGGAGCGCTGTCTTGTCACAATGAAACAGGAAATGTTATAAACAAGTGCTTGGGTGACCAGCAGTCCAGTAGTGGAGCACCAGACTGCTGCTAATCTGATAAAGGATGTTTTGACAAAAGAGGGCCTTGATAACCTGGTTAATGAATCTGTTATAAACAATAACAATGCAGTCTAAGGAGTCTTAAGGGCAATTCTGTTTGATCTGAGGGGATTTTGTTGACTCAAGTTTAGATAGACATACTAACAGGAACATGCTCTGTCACTATTGGTTATCATTGGCATAGTCCTTGGACCCACTGTTTCTCTCTCTCCATCTTTGTCTCTCTTTTGCTTTTTCAGACCTCTCATAATTTTTTTCTTAGGTTTTTTCATGTTCCAGCTTTTCAAACTTGATGAGTCTGACGTCTTAACTGAGCTGACCAAATGGTCTCATGACTTTGTGCTCTATAATTATATTTACATGGACATCCCTGGTGGTCCAGTGGTTACGACTCTGTGCTTCCACCGCAGGGGGCTTCCACTGTGGGTTCAATCCCTGGGTCAGGAAGATCCCTTGGAGAAGGAAATGACAGCCCAACTCCAGTATTCTTGCCTGGGAAATCTCATGGACAGAGGAGCCTGGTGGGCAGTCCATGGGGTCGCAAAAGAGTTGGACATGACTTAGCAACCAAAAAACAAAAACAACAACACTAGGTCATCAGCAGAGAAAGAGACTGGAAGTGCCTGCTAAACAAGCATGGGGTACATTAATTTTGTGGTCTTTTAGCTTTGTGGGTTTTTTCTTTGTCCTTTCAGGACGTTTTATGCAACCTTCCCTTGTTGAGAATCTCTTCCACAGGAGTGCTCCGGGGGTGTTGACCCGGGTCATTACTGCTTTGGCTGGTGGTAACATGACAAACTGGTGTGACAACACAAAAATGAATTGATTATTTCAGCTGCGTTTGCTGGGCATCTCATTCACAATAAAAGAGAGGCAGAATGTATAGAAATGGGAGCACATAGCTCCTCATTATCCCTTTGTTGTACCATCCATTCAGCAAATGTTTATAGAATCCCCTTTATGCTTCCTAGTGGGAGACCAAGAAGCACAGTGCCTGGGTTCCCATGGCTACGACAGGAGGCAGGAGGCGGTGCAAAGAATTCGGGATGAGGCATTAGGTGGCCTGGCTTCCCCTTCAGTGCCCTCTCTTACCACCTATCATGTCTGAACCTCAGGCTCCTTACTAAATACTTGATTTGTCTATAGTCCAGTATAACTGGAAAGTGAAAGTCAAGGGAAATAGGAAAATTCGAGTATTATAAAAATTTTTTTTAAATTATGAGACACTGGGCAGTTTCTTTTGAGACCTGGGAGTCTTGGGTACAAGGGTGACAGCCAACTGTGGTAGCTCCGTTCTGCACCACCCAGGGCTGCCAGCCCTTTGAATGAGGGTGGAGTGGACCAGGCAACAAGTCCTATTGTCTCTTCAGCCTCAAAATGTCAGCACTGAACTCATCACGTCTTAACCTTGGGTTGAGGCCAAGTCCTCTCTGGCCCTAATACCCCAGTCTTTTGAAGTTGATGGCGTGGAAGGCAGCCATGTCCTCCCCCAGTTTGATCCTTGGCTGCACTGGCAGGACCACGGTGAACATGACTCGAACGGCTTGTCATTGTCCCTATCATAGACTCACAATTCTGTTTACCGTGTCTGCTGAGAATGGAGACTACCGAGAGTCGGTTTCCACTGAGTAGTTCAGAGGATATTTAACAAAGTCAAACCACAAATAATAAAATTGGAGAAAAAGAACTGGATTTAGGGTTAGACGATCTAGGGTCTAGTTTGGGCTCTCGATTTCCCTCTTGTAAGGCTTTGGGAGAATTGCTTCACCTTTTTGCACTGCCATTTTCCAGTCTGCAAGAGGAGGCTGATGCTGGCTGCCTCTATCCTGTTACAAAGCTATCTGAGAGTCGGATGGGTTATTTCACTGTTTTTTTTTAAAGTCAATCTAAAAAGAAATTATACAAATGAACTTATTTACAAATCAGGAACAGACTCATACACTTAGAGAAGGAATTCTGGTTGCCAGGAGTGAGAATTGAGGGAAGGGATAGTTTGGGATGGACAGGTACACACTGCTATGTTTAACATGGATAACCAACAGGAGTCCACTGTAGAGCACTTGGAACTCTGCTTAATGTTATGTGGCAGGCTGGAAGGGAGGGGGAAGTTGCAGGGACATAAATGCATGTGTATGTATGGCTGAGGCCCTTCGCTATTCACTTGAAACTATCACAACATTGTTAATTGGCTATACCCCAGTATAAAATAAAAAGTTAAAAACTAGAATTCTAGCCACTAGAATTTATTGAGCATTTATTACAAACCTGACTTAATGTTAGGCATTTTACATATATCATCACATTTAATCTTAACAATCTTCGGAGGTAGGTGCTGTTATCTCTGTCTTGTCAGAGATGACACACTTGCCTAACATGACACTGCCAGGTGAACTTGCTGGAATTCAAATCCAAGTTTGATTGACCCTTAACATTGCACCTACTAACTCAATAGTAGAAATGTATATTTTGACCCTCGGCAGTAAATTAGTGAGTTCTGTGCTTGCACAGACAAAGACAGAACAAATGAAAAACAACTCTCCAAATCCAGTCTTTGTATCTTAATCCAAATAGGACTTCTGTGTTTGAGAGAGGAAAGGCCAGGCTAACCACACGTATCAGAGAGATTAAAAATGAAGGGCTCTTCAAACACCACACCTAAGTGGGCGTTTAAGCTTGGCGTATTAGTAGGAGATGTCAACTGATGTGTCTGCTGTGAGAGTCCATAGGGAGAGTGAATATCATGATGAGTATCCACTGTGAATGCTGGGAGCCAAACACATGCCATCAGCAGGTGGTTGGATCGACAAATCCATCTTGAGTCTGGCTGCCGGCAAGCATTTCATATCATCCTTGCTGGCCAGAGCTGAAACTCACTAGATTTAAATGAAAACTGCTGACAGGAAGTGCAGCGATTTCGATTTCGTGGTGGAAGGTGTGAAGTGCAAAGTCAAGTGTAAACCTCTAAGCATTTTGTTTCTAGGGATCTAGGAGAAGATTTAAGAAGCTGGGTGTTTTAGATTCATGGCCTTCTGCTTAGGGTCCTATTTTAAAACTGATTCCTGGGTTGCAGAAGACAGAGAAACAATACAACCATTCACTATGACTTGTTATAAAACTTAGCTAGTGCTTTTTAAAAATAGTGTCAAACCAAATTAGCTCTGGGCACCTGCTGGAGCTTATGTGTTTTCAGATAGACTTGTTTGCTGTCAGCCAAAAAAAAAAAAAAAAAAAAAAACCCAGAAAAATCAACCCAACAAAACCCTCCACCCACATGGTTTGTTATAAAACCTGACACTCCTAATGCTTTTCCAAGCTACTTCTCTTAGATTAGATCATTCAAATACAGAAAAAAGTCATTTGACACCTTGAAAGAATGGGGCAAATTATTTGTTGTTAGATATGGTCTCGGGGTCAGGTGAAGCAAGGTAGATGTTAAATGATGTCATGTATTAATCCTATTGTAAAAGGCTTTCTAATTCTTTAGGTGAGAAATTTCAACACTGATATTATAATATGGCTGGAACTTGAGGATTTACAGTTTCATGCTTAAAGCATCTCTGTTATTGTACTATTTATCCAGGACCTGCATGGATGGCTGTCAAGTGATTTGAACATTTTGTTTATTTATCGGACAAAAGAGATGCTGCCTAAATGAACCATGGCAACAATTATAGCAAGAAAAATGGCAAAAATCATTTCATGGAGGTTTTATATTAAAATGGCAATAGCTAAAGCTGTTAATTGCTCACAGAGGATGCTGAAATCTGGACCAATGTTGACAAATGAAAAACTCATTTCTGAACTCTGAGTGCTCTGGGAGTATCTTAGACTTTGCAGACCTCACCTAAATTTTCACCTCCACTGGCTCTCTGATTGCCGTTCAAAAATAATTCTACTTAGACAGACATTATACAGACATTTTATATGGTAGAAAGGCTTGGAGAAGAAGCCTCTCTTCCCATCATTAGGTACATGCCAATGAATAAAATACAACTGACTTACTAGTGATTCACCCTGCCTTCCTGAATAATTTTGAATAATTGCTTTCCTAAATACTGCAGGTTCTCAAAATCATGTTAGTATCTTAGAAGTCCTGATGGGGTACTTGTGATAATAATAACATGGATAATGATGCTGCTTCCACTTATTAAATACCTGGTGTTGAAATAGATACTTTCTATGCATTTTTTATATACATGATAACTGTAAAACAGTTATTCTTACCCCAATTTTATAAATGGGGAAACTGAGCATCTTATCATTAAAAACATAGTTAAAATTAAGGGAATATTATTAATAGAATTTGAATCAAACAGCCTGACTTAAAACAATGTCGTTTCCTTTATACAAGGGGGGAAAAAGGCAGAAGAGAAGGTAAAAGAAGACATTCACTCCACGAAGTGACCCATAAAATAGCAAACTGACTTTGCTCCTCTGCGTAAGACTTTGAAACCCGAGATACAAATATGATATAGAAACACATTCTTGCTTACTCTGAATGAGGAGATGCAGGTAAAAACTTGTAGAAATTTTCTAGGCACCCTTCTAAACAGGTGTGGTTTGAATTGACCCAGGATGGCAGAGCAGTAACAAAAGTGCCTTATTTGTTTGCCAACAGGACTGGTCAGATAGAACCATAAAAATGTGTGAGTTCTCTATTGACTAATCCACTTTGCCATAGGAATCTTAAACTCCTTTTTTATGAAAGTGAAGGCTCACCAATCCTCCTTTTGTTCAACCTCAAACCCTATAGTTTTACTAAGGACCTAAGAGTCTCACAAATGCTAATACTAGAGCATTTTAGTCCATCACAGAGGTTTTGCTTAAATTATCATTGAAAAATCAGATTCAGTATTTCCTACAGCTATTTGAAATGAATCTAGATATACCAAATAAAGCAAAGTATTTCAGTCGATTTAGTCCCTCATCTGTCTGACAGATAGCAATTGAGCTGAGCCTTTGGCATTATTTCTCTGTGGTATTTATTTAAGTTTATCAGATGGGGTTAAAGCATAGCATTGTTATTTATATAGTCAATTATTTATCTCACAGTATTTAGATATTGGTTTAGTAACCTAAAAAACATTTATTGGTTTTGGACTTTTTTCTTTTGTCCTCTTTATGGAGAGAACTCAAGCTTTGTATAAATCTGTGTGTGTACACCAGTGGCCAAATCAGAACATATGAGAAATTTGTTCAGCTTCATTTGCCACCACTTATTTATACAGCTGAGTCATGTGTTAAGTATTTGGAAGCATCTTCCATTGCTAAATTAGCCCTCAACTAATTGGCCTGGAGTTAAGAAAACAAAAAAAGATCCTATTATGATTTGTCTGGAGTTATGTAGCCTTGTCTAAAAATACCCTGTCTTGTTCTTATATTAAAACATTGTAAATATCATATAAAAACCAAATAGCAATGCTTTTATCTCATGATAAATGTAATCATGAGATATCCTTTAGCTGAAGTCTTTCTTTCTGTCCCCAAGCTGTTATAAACATATTTTCTTACTGCCCCAAATTGCTTAGGTCATTTCTTTTTCTTACACAAGACCACCTGTGGGGAGTTACCATCTCTTTGTGCATATTATCAAGAGGTACCTCACTGGCTGGACTAAGTCTGTAAAAGGTAGCCCTTCTCTGGGTCAGGCTGAGACAGCTGTGGGCTAAAAAATACAGTCACAACCTGAAAGTAGAGAGTCATTTTATTTGGTGGGAATGTTTAGGACTCCAAGCCTAGGAGACAGCATCTCAGTAGCTCTGAGAAAATTGCTCTAAGGAGCCAGGAGGAGAAGTCAGGCTATATATATATATATATATATGTTTGCAACAAAGGGAGCAGGCAGTCTGAACATCAAAGAGAATTTAGTACTGTATGTATGGGGAGGTGCGAGCCTCTGGGCTCACTGACTTCATTCCTTTCATATGCACCTCAGCTCTCTGGGGCCAACCCTGTTTGTTTCCTTGTCCACCCTTGCTTCTTGCGTTCCCCCAGCTCCTCAGCAATCACCTTGGGGGGGCATTGGCAGCATCCCCTGAATTGTAGTTTTGGGAGCCTTCATTCACATTTGGAGGCTAGAAATCGCTGTGACATTTCTTGTTTATTAATATGGCAGGAGATATTTTCATTTCACATAGCTCTGTGCCAACTCTGTCTGGACTGGATTTCAGCCCTTTCCTCAAGGAGTTCATACCTTAGTGGGTGACAAAGAGGCGTGTGTCAGTGTCACAGTAACAAACAGAAGGCATAGCTATTGAGTAAATCGAAGAGGATCTAATAGTGGTCAAGAATCCACCTGCCAATGCAGGAGACACAGGTTTAATCCCTGGGTCAGGAAGATCCCCTGGAGAAGGAAATGGCAACCTATTCCAGTACTCTTGCCTAAAGAATCCCAAGGACAGAGGAGCCTGGTAGGCTATAATCCCTGAGGTTGCCAAAGAGTCAGACATGACTCAGTAACTAAATGACAGCAACAACAATGAGATCTTTACAGGCCACGGTTAGGGCCCCCGTAAGGGAGAGTGCAGGGCTTCAGAAAGGTTCCATGGAAGGAAGCAGTTACTGGAATCTAGAGAAAAAGAGACAATCAGGGTTCCTGGATGGAGCTGAAATCTTAGATGGGTGATACAGGTAGGGACTAAATGGGTAGAGAGAATAAACATCTCATCTCACTCTACTTCTGTCCTCTGATCTCCTGATATTCCTCAACCAGACATCAGGAGGCAAGGAAGTTCACTGATGGTTCTTGTGGTACTTAGAGGTCAGCAGAGACCTCTGGAAGCAGAGAACAGGGTGGAGGAGAGGGGAGACTAGACCTGGGGGGCATAGTCCATTTCTCTACATCCTCTGTGTCCACTCTTGCCCTTCACTCAGGTAAGTGTGTGTGTCCCAGCAGAGGAAACATTGTCCTGTCAGTTAATCACTGATACATATATCATCAATTTGGTTGTACTCTCAGCTGAACATGTTAGCAATCACCGGTGTTCTTCCTGTAAAATCATGAGGATGTGGGGGAGAAAGGGAAAAATAAAGTATTGCTGCTGTTTTCTATTAATATTAATACTTCTGTAGATTGCCACAAGAGTTTACTGGTAACCATTATTGCTTTTGTTCAGGAGCCAATCCTGAACAAAAAGCCAATACTTCCTTTGTTAATGTCTCACCCAAATAGTGTGCTTTTCCTAGTGAGGTGGTCCAAACCTTCATTCCCATGGGATTTGCATCCTTGGATGTCTGTCTGAATTGAGTTGCTGACAGTTTTTCATTATCAGGGCTATTGGTCAGTTTTCCATTGACCAGAGTTCTAGGAGGTGCTCTAGTCTTTCACATAGAGTCCTCCATACCTCTGTTATATAGCAGCAATCCAATTTCCTCCTGGTAATTTGGATCAATTTCCCTGGCCAGTAGAGAAACCTTTTTCCTCTGTCAACTCAGCAGCATGAGAATTTCAGAAAGGTCTGAGGTCAGCCTCAGAATTCATCAGAACAGTGACTGTGTTTCCCTTGGGCACTAAGATGTCTAAATCCACTGAGCTCAAAGTCACGTTGATAGGAAACGAAATTTCTTTGAGTTGTGAGGAAGATGAAAAAAATCACTAGATAATAATAGTGAGAAGAAGTATTTTTACCTTTTGCCTTTGATTCCTGGACCCATGAACTCTGGCTCTGGAGGACATAGAACCATGTTGTGGAAACTGATTTAAGGCATATATTGTATTCTATAGGGTGGCATCCCAACCTCATAGTATTTCCCAGTGGTCTCTTAGCTAGTGCAGTAGATAATATTTAAACAGGCCATTCTATTGTTTTATCAAGCCAGTTACCTTTGGAGGGAAAGACCAATCAATTATATATACGCACGACCCTTACTATTCTTTTTTAGCCTTAAAATATTTCCTCTGGATGGAGCATGTGAGTGGGATACCGATGGCAATAGTTAGAACATTCTGTAAGTCCACATGGAGGGGCTGGAAAAAGCACTTTAGGTAGAGAAGACAAATGTATACCCAGAATATGAGTCTAAGGTGTGGGGACAAATTTTCACTCCTTCCATCACGGAGGAAGGCCAGGGTAAGTCCAGGTGACCGGCTGGACCTCTGGGAAAGTAATTTTATGTGTTTAATTTTTTGGGGAAAATAATTTTATATCAGGAAGTTGGTGTTGGCTTCTACTGTTGGCACCTTGGACACTCAGCAGATGTGGTAGCTGGATGATAAGCCGATGCCTAGCCTTCATCCCTGTTACTGTGGCCACTATTTTTTTTTTTTTAAGACTTTTTTGATGTGGATCATTTTTAAAGTCTTTATTGAGTTTGTTATGATATTCTGTTTTATGCTTTGATTTTTTTGGCCAAAAGGCATGTAGGATCTTAGCTCCCTGACCAGGGATCCAACCCACACCCCTTCCATTGGAAGGCAAAGTCTTAACCA
The DNA here is from genome assembly GCF_016772045.2 of Ovis aries. Taxonomy (NCBI): domain Eukaryota; kingdom Metazoa; phylum Chordata; class Mammalia; order Artiodactyla; family Bovidae; genus Ovis; species Ovis aries. Next base: position 50,350,831 of record NC_056062.1, read on the forward strand.
CTAGACCACCAGGGAGGTCCCCCATGACCACTCTTTGCATGGATCCACTGAGAAAACACAGAAGAGGCTAAGGAAAGAGGCTACTGTCAGAAATTAAATAGGTCATTTTGTCTACCTGATTGAGAGCCTCCTTCAAAGTGATCCTTGTGGTGAAAGTCTTCATACCTCATGTGCATTCTGAGTGCACCCACGTATCTCTCCCCTGCTTACCTTCACCTTCCATTTCCCAATTTTGATTGCAAGTCTGTGACTAGCCAGCTAGCACTATTAGCTCTTGCCCATGAGTCAGTGTCGATCTAGATCTCAGTGGTTTTTCCTTTTTCACAAAGCAAACAACCCAAAGCTTTCCTTATGGGGAGGGTTTATACTAACCACTGGTTTGCAGGGATGACCTGAAAGGCATATGGTGGAAATTTATTTGTTACCAGGACTAGGCATTTTTCTCCTCTCTTAACTGATCACAAGAAACTCCCAGTGACCCCTTGATATTGGGGGGAGAGATGTCCTTTCCAGACATGCTGAGTCTGATCTGTATTGTAGAATTTCTAGTTTTTCATTTGTGTACCCTGTTTTATTTGCAGCTTGTGAGTTCTTTATTTGTGGCATGTGAACTCTTGGGGGGGTGGGGGGCGCGGGGGGGGGGGGGGGGGGGGGGGGGGTGGGAGGAGGGGCGGGCAGAGGAGGCTTTGAGGCCCTGAGCTACCCGGGAGTTTTCTCTGGAGGCAAAAGTGCAAGCTGTGGTGGGGGTGGGGGAGGGCGGTGGTGGTTGTGGTGGGCGGAGAGAGGGGACCTCCGGAACAGAGGCGAGGAGGCTTGGGGAGGGGATGTCGTGGGAGGGGGAGGGGATGTCGTGGGAGGGGGAGGGCGACAAAAGCCGAACGCAAGAACGGCCTGGACCCCTGGACCGCACTCACCACACCCGGTCAGCAGGCAGCATGGGGAAGTGGGGTAACCAGGGCACCGAGCTTGAGGTGCCGATGCCTACCTTCCAATGGGAGGAGATTCAGAAGCACAACCTGCGTACCGACAAGTGGCTGGTCATCAATCGCAAGGTCTACAACATCACCAAATGGTCCAGCCGGCACCCGGAGGGCCAGCGGGTCATCGGGCACTATGCCGGGGAAGATGCTACAGACGCCTTCCTGGCCTTCCACCGCAACTTCGGTTTTGTGCTCAAGTTCATGAAGCCCCTGTTGATTGGTGAGCTGGTTTCTGAGGAGCCCAGCCAGGACCGCGACAAATTCCCAGATCATTGAGGACTTCTGGGCCCTGAGGAAGACTGCTGAGGTCATGAACCTGTTCAAGAGTAACCAGCTCTTCTTCCTTCTCCACCTGGCCCACTTCATCGCCATGGAGAGCATCGCCTGGTTCACTATCTTCTACTTTGGCAACGGCTGGATTCCAACCATCATTACGGCTGTCGTCCTTGCTACCTCTCAGGCCCAGGCTGGATGGCTGCAACACGATTACGGCCACCTCTCTATTTACAAGAAGTCCATGTGGAACCATATCGTACAGGAGTTCATCATCGGTTACTTAAAGGGTGGCTCTGCCAATTGGTGGAACCATCGTCACTTCCAGCACCACGTCAAACCCAACGTCTTCCACAAGGATCTGGATGTGAACATGTTGCGTGTGTTTGTCCTGGGGGAGTGGCAGCCCACTGAGTACGGCAAGAAGAAGCTGGAATACCTGCCTTACAACCACCAGCGTGAGTACTTCTTCCTGATTGGGCCTCCATTGCTCATCCCTTTGTACTTCCAGTACCATATGGTCATGACCATTATCGTTCGCAAGGACTGGGTGGACCTGGCCTGGGTCATTAGCTACTATATCCGTTTCTTCATCAGCTACATCCCTTTCTATGTTGTCCTAAGCCATCCTTTTCCTCAACTTCATCGGCTTCCTGGAGAGCCACTGGTTTGTGTGGATCACACAGATGAATCACATCGTCATGGAGATGGACCAAGAGCCCTACCGTGACTGGTTCAGCAGCCAGCTGGCAGCCACCTGCAACATGGAGCAGTTCTTCTTCAACAGCTGGTTCAGTGGGCACCTCAACTTCCAGATCAAGCACCACTTTTTCCCCACCATGCCTTGGCAAAATCTGCCCAAGGTTGCCCCCCTGGTGAGGTCCCTGTGCGCCAAGCACAGCATTGAGTACCTGGAGAAGCTGCTGCTCCAGGCCCTGCAAGATATCATCGGGTCCCTGAGGAAGTCTGGGCAGCTGTGGCTGGACGCCTACCTCCACAAATGAAGCTGCAGCCCTCTGGGTGCTCACAGGGACAGTGGGGGAGGAGCAGGTCGGGGTGGAGGCCGGAGGGGAGGGTGGGGTTTTATTCAGAGAGGCATCAGGAGGCTGTGGTGTGCGGCTCACACACTTCAGGCTTGGTCTTTCCTCTCTTGCTTTCTGGTTTCAAGGCTTTCACACCTCCTTCTGACACCCTCCCTCCTGGGTCCTGGTCAGTCAGCCCCACCTCCACCCTCTGTCCTTAAGCATCTGCCAGACCAGATGTACACAGGTGCGGCCTGTGAGCCCCCTGCAGCCTGGCCTCCAGGCCACACACCACCCTCTTTTTCTCCCTCACCTGCTCTTGAGGTCTGCAGGGCTGGGTCCCACCCAGCAGGTGGGACAGCTCCGTGGGCCTGCAGGCCGGCCCCACCCCCTTGGATGGCCGCCCACCCTCTGCCCTTCTGTGAGGTGATGTGCTTAATTCCCCGGGTCTCCTTCCCACCACCGGGTCGGTACTGGGGGCACCTCTGCAGGCCCCACTTTCTCTTCAGATGTCCAGGGCCCTGGCCCTGATGCCAGGCTCCCTTCGGCTGTGTTGCAGCCAGTTCAGGCCTCCAAGCCCAGGGAAACGTCCTGGCCCCACCAGAGCCCTCTGACCCAGGGCTCCAGCAGTTCCATCCCACCACTTCCCAAGTCCAGAGCCTGTGACCTTGGGTCCACAGGGGTAGGGCCACAGATGAGCTCAGCGGAAGCAATAGCCAGGCCAGGGCTGAGCCGGCCTGTAGGCTCAGATGTTTGTACTGGTTGAGAGACGCAAGATTCTGGAGCAATTGGACTCTCCCCTAGAGTGCTCTGTTACTGCCAGGCAGTGCCAGCCAGTCCCTGGCCACTTGGCTGGTGCACACTTAGGCTCTACAGGCTGCAAGTGGGCACTGGAGCCCAGAAGCTCATCACAGCCCCTCCCCACATTGGGGCTGCCTGCGTGGACATGCTCTTTCCTGGTCTATCACGCGCTTGTGTCTTTTACTCGTTTTTTAACCTTTTGCTACAGGATGCATTCTGCTGGGGGTGGCAGTGGGACTGGGGCTTGGGATGGCCTGTTCCCACCCCCTCTGCAGCCTCCCCAGGCCCCACAGTGGGCTGAGCGGGGCTCAGTCACTGAGACCTCCATGGCCTGACTGTCAGCAGACAGAAGGAAGGAGTTCCAGAGGAGGGTGACCCTGAGAAGCCGGGGACTTGGTGGTGGTGGGGGTACTCAGTGGGACAAGGAGGGGTTGCGGCTGAAGAGACAGCTGAGGGGACAGGAAAGTGAGAGGGTGGGGAACCTGGTGGCCACTGGGAGGATCCAGAGCTGCTGCATCTGGAAATTAACCCACTAACCCGTAGATAGCTCCCGGGGAGGGTAGGGCAGGAGGGACCAGCTCTGGCTGGTGATGGACCTGAGGGATGCCATGGCAATGAGGGATCCAACCACCTGAAGCCCTCCCACTGAGAACACACTGGCCCAAAGAGCCACTGTCCCTCACCTGAGCCAGAATGGATCCACAGGGAGCTGACCTTAATTTTTATCATGCTGCTTTCCCACCTCTACACTTTTGGAAATAAATGAAGTGATTTTATTCTCAAAAAAAAAAGAATACTAATGTCATTGGTATTCCTGGATTATGGGGTGAAGGCAATGTGCTCAGTGTCCAGATCACGGGCCCCCACTGAACCCTGGTGGAGGAAGGTATTGAATTCTAAGCAGAGGAGTTATCTTATATCTTTAGGAAATGGGCTACTCTTTGTATCTCTTCTGGTGCCTTGGACAGCCCCTTTCAATAATTTATCATGCAGATTGTTTTGGCTTGGAGTTTTAATTGAAAATATGGTCAGTCACATATTGTATCACTTATTTTTAATATTTATTTTTATTTTATTTATTTGGATGTGCTGGGTTTTAGTTACAACATGCACCAGTGAAAAGATCCATGCAAGAGCTTTAGTTGTGGCATGTGGGATATAGTTCCCTGACCAGGGATTGAACCTGGGCTGCTTGCGTTGGAAGCGCAGTCTTCGTCACTGGACTGCAGGGAAGTCTCTACGTATTGTGTCACTTGTTATAGTAAGTTCACAACTTTTTCTTTCTACTAGGCTTCTCTCTCTCTCCCCCTCCTCCCTGTCCCCCCCATCCCCTCATGTAAATGAGACTGCATGGGGGCACTTAAATGGGAATTGGCTCTAATTCTGCTACTGGATTCTTATCATTATAATTTCTAATCTATTTGCCAAGTTCTTTGCCAAGTAACTTCCAAAGAAAAAAAGGTTTCACCTCTTCACTTCTATGAGTAAGACACTAATGCAAATACATCCCATCTGTTAACCTTTTTGTATTCCCTTACTACATGTAGAAGTATTTTGCCTAAGCTACATGAAATATTCTATGGATAATGAGCCTTGTGTTTTCATAAGTGCATAGTGTCTTTAAAACATGAGTGAATCCATTGCTAAAATATTTATAGTTTAGTCAACAAACACAGACTTGAAGAGTGATCAGTTGTGGTAACAGACATCCAAATCTTGGAAATATTTTGAGGAATACGTTACCTTACGTGGTAGATACCATCAGTCCTGAAACACTGCTTCCATATTTGGACATTAAAACCATTGTTGTTCTGTGACAGGAATGGGGCACAGCACCAATGAAAAGTGCCATCTGGACCAGGACTCCAGGAAGGAGGGAACAGGGAACAAATGGCAGATCAAAAGTTTGGATCAGAAACTCATGCAGCATTTAGAGTAGGTCTGATCACGGTGTACCTTTGATTTCAAAGACTGCTCCGTGCCTGGATAAGTTTTGTAGACTGTGGGACATGGCTAAAGTTGGCCCTAAGGGAAGGCACGGAATATTGGGTGACAAAAGGCAAAGATCAAGTTCACAAAGGAAGCTTGAAGGAAGCATTAACCAGTATATCAGGATCTGAACTCCATTCAGTAAGCGTTCTGAAAACATGCGGATGACACTCAGCCATTGAACAGGGTTTCCAATACTGCGGCGTTGTGTTTGAGCCTCTGGAGGGCTGGGGCTTGCTAATATTGTCTGTCAGTAAGAAAGAAGTGGAGAAACTTTTTATTGATTTTTATTGAGGCATAGTTGACTCACAATATTGTATAAATTTCAGGTGTATAATGAAATGATTTGTTTACAGTGTTTAAAACTTATACTCCATCTATAGTTAGGATAAAGTATTGACTATATTCCATGTGTTGTATGATATATCCTTGAAAGTGAAAGTGTTAGTCACTCAGTCGTGTCCAACTCTTTTGAGACCCTGTGGACTAGAGTCAACCAGGCTCCTCTGTCCATGGAATTCTCCAGGCAAGAATACTGGAGTGGGTTGCCCTTTCCTTTTCCAGGGATCTTCCTGACCCAGGGATCGAACCCCAGTCTCCCACATTGCAGGCAGATTCTTTACTGTTGAGCCACCAGAGAAGCCCCTATGATATATCCATGGAGCTTATTTTATACACAATAGTTTGTGCTTCTTAATCCCTTATCCCTCTATTGCCTCTCCCCACTTCCCTGTCCGCATTGGTGACCACTAGTTTATCCTCTGTATTTGCAAGTTGTGGACATTGGTTCAACCCATCTATTCTGAGGATTTTTATCTTTCCTGGAAATCTTTTTGTCTCATTTCTATCAATATTTCTTCTCTCTGTTCTTTTTTTGAAATTCCTATCAGGCAAATGTTGAAACCTTTGAATTTTTTTCCCACCCATATTCACCTTTTTATCTGTCCTTTCTAAGCTGTATTCTAGGAGGATCCTTAGTTGTATCTTCTAGCCAAGTAATCATCCTTTAGTTATATCTTTTCTGTTACTCGGCACATTTATTGAGTTTTTCAGACTTTTTCAATAATTACAACCTTCCTTTTGAAGATCCCTAGTTGTTTAGAATATATTTCTAGGACATTATCTTCTTATTCCTCTTATGATGTTAATCATACGTAATGTGCTCAGTCATGTCCAACTCTCTGTGACCCCATGGACTAAAGCCCACAAGGCTTCTCTGTCCATGGAATTTTTCAGACAAGAATACTGGAGCGGGTTGCCATTTCTTACTCAAGGGGATCTTTCCAACCCAGGGATCAAACCTTTGTCTATGGCCTCTCCAGCATTGGCAGGCAGATTCTTTATCACTGTTGCACCTGGAAAGCCCTATATGTACCATACATACTTAAAATCTCATTTTTAAAACTTTGTTTCTTTGGATGTTAGTTTATCCATATAATGATTATGGTCCCTTTCATTCAGAAGATGATGTCTTCCCAACCCAGGGATTGAACCTGGATCTCCTGCATCTCTTGCACTGGCAGGTGAATTCTTACCATTGAGCCACACGAAGGTTTTAAAGAGTTACTTTTCCTTAAATATTTGCTGGGTTTGGGGACTTCCCTGGTAGTCAAGCAGTTAAGATTTCATGCTTCTTAATGCAAGGGGGCACAGTTCCATCCCTGCTTGGGGAAGGTGTCACATGCCACATGGTGTAGTCCAAAAGAGAAAAAATAGAAACAAATTGCTGGGCTTGCATTATATGGGATCTGGGCGGGCTCCTAGGTTAGTCTGTGTCATGCTATATGTGATTCAGTTCAGTTCAGTTGCTCAGTCCTGTCCGACTCTTTGCGACCCCATGAATTGCAGCACGTCAGGCCTCCCTGTCCATCACCATCTCCCGGAGTTCACTCAGACTCACTTCCATCGAGTCTGTGATGCCATCCAGCCATCTCATCCTCTGTCATCCCCTTCTCCTCCTGCCCCCAACCCCTCCCAGCATCAGAGTCTTTTCCAATGAGTCAACTCTTTGCATGAGGCGGCCAAAGTACTGGAGTTTCAGCTATAGCATCATTCCTTCCAAAGAAATCCCAGGGTTGATCTCCTTCAGAATGGACTGGTTGGATCTCCTTGCAGTCCAAGGGACTCTCAAGAGTCTTCTCCAACACCACAGTTCAAAAGGATCAATTCTTCAGTGCTCAGTCTTCTTCACAGTCCAACTCTCACATCCATACAAGACCACAGGAAAAACCGTAGCCTTGACTAGATGGACCTTAGTCGGCAAAGTAATGTCTCTGCTTTTGAATATGCTATCTAGGTTGGTCATAACTTTTCTTCCAAGGCGTAAGCATCTTTTAATTTTATGGCTGCAGTCACCATCTGCAGTGATTTTGGAGCCCCCCAAAATAAAGTCTGACACTGTTTCCACTGTTTCTCCATCTATTTCCCATGAAGTGATGGGACCAGATGTCATGATCTTCATTTTCTGAATGTTGAGCTTTAAGCCAACTTTTTTGCTCTCCTCTTTCACTTTCATCAAGAGGCTTTTTAGCTCCTCTTCACTTTCTGCCTGGCTTGTTTCCAGAATTCCAGGCAGCAATGTGGCCTCCTCAGTTACGGAGGCTTCCTCTTTCTTTCAGGTGGCAGTGAATTCTGTCCCAAGCCCTGACTACCAGGGGGGACATCTTCCTGGTTGTGCATCGCTTCTGTCTAGGGACACAAATCTCTCCTGATCCTGCATGGCACAAGGAGAAGATCCAAGGGTTCGACCTTCCTGGATGCCTCTGCATCAGCCAGTCATCCTGCTGGTTGACCCTGCATCCTCTCTTTTCATCTGTTTTCTCTCAGCTTGAAGCCCAAGTCACGCTCTTCATCAGTTCTCTCTTTTGTGTGTTTTGGCCATTATTTCTTCCTTAAATATAAACTCCTCTGCCTTTAACATTTTAGGAATTTTATTATAATTTCTGACCTATTGAGGGCACCAAGTCTTCTTTTCTTGTGCTGTTTTCAATTTAAAATATTTTCTTACAGTTTATGGGGATTTGAGATGAGAGAAGCATGTTCTTAGTTTGCAGTCTTGATCTGATTACCTCCTGGTCTATTACAAAGCAGGCTAGCCCAGTTTAAAGAAAGTACATCAGTGTGTCTGGCAAGTAATATTTATTCCTATGACTGAATTCTACTGGAAATTTACACTGTAAGTTTATGTTAAATATATCTTACACTGTGAGTTTATGTTAAATATATCTTACACTGTGAGTTTATGTTAAATATATCAACATTTATTAATTTCCTGTTTGTGAATGCCTATTTTGGCCTTCTCAAAAAATCCTGATATATATCAGTTCTAAGATAGTAAAAAAGAGGCTTAGAGGGGTGAAATAATTTATCCAACAGATAGCCACAGACAGAGCCAGAATTCATGCCTAAGTCTTGCTATAACAACAGCTTCCTTCCATTAAAGACAAAAGGTAATGATAATGTACAATGTCCTCACTATGGGATACCAAAAAAACACAGCATTCACTGGAGTGGGTTCTTCTAGAAATCCTGAAGTCAGGAGTCACTGACTATTGTGGATAATTTGTCAGCAAATCACTGAGCTGACAGCACTTTTCAATTTCATTTCGTTGCCTTTGTCAATAAGATTATTCTTAGAGGAATTTGTGAACTGTTAGTGCTGTCTCAGTGGGCAGCACACAGAAATGGTGTATGCATATTGGTAAACATCTCTGCAGGGTTGGCAAGTTAGAGGTGTTATTTTTCATTGATTTTTTTCCCTTGCTTTCAGCCCAGGTTTATTTTCATATAAGCATTAATTACAGAAAACGAGTGCCTGTGAGGGTAAACGTAGCTATGCTGGTTAAAGAGCATTATATGTATTATGTGGCATGCTGTAATTATTGAAGTTATTTCACAGGAAACAAGTCTTTCTCAGCAATTGTGATACATGGGGTTCAGATCAATAAAGGCAGAGATTATAGACAGTTTAATCTTTTGTAAAATCTGCGTTCTGTTGTTCAAGCAGCAATTTTGGAGAATCTGTCATAATAAACATTTGGAAAATGAAAAGATAGACACAGAAATAAAAATACTTTGTTTTCTAGCCAAGAAGGTTTAAATACACAAGTGCCAAAGGACTTAAAATCTAAAAATGTTGTCAGAATGCAATGGGGTCCATCAGAGAAGGTGGGGAGGTATGTGAAAGGTCAGGGCAAGGTTGGGCATGTTGAGGCATGCCTGGGCATGCCCAGGCATGTCGGGACATGTCCCAGCAGAGAGCCGCAGACAAGCCCTGGAGGCGGGCCGACAACCAAGCCGTCCAATCAGGAGCCGACACGGAGCCCTTGGACACCAATCACCGCTGAACCTGTGTTTTCTTCCTTATATGGGAGCCCGGCCCGGGCTATAAAACCCTTCCCCACCCCTCATACCTCACAGACTCCCTTTGCTTTGCAGACCCCCTTCGCTTCCTTGCTCACCCGCCCCCGGGAGTTCTGCCCGAGAGCGACCGCCCAATAAAAGGCCCTGATCAACAGTCCATAGGGGTGGCTCTTTCTTCCCGTGGCGTTTCTTACAGTATGGAGCTGGGTCAGCAATGGTGTTCCATCCCTATTGAACAGCATTCTTCGCTGTTTGATTTCCTTGATATGTTGTTGCTGTTATTCAGTCACTAAATCATGTCCGACTGTTTGCAACCCCATGGATTGAAGCACTCCAGTTTCCTCTGCCATCCCTTATCTCCCGGAGATTGTTCAAATTCAGGTCCATTGAGTCAGTGATGCTATCTAACCATCTCATCTTGTGTCAACTCTTTATCCTGCTTTTAGTCTTTCTCAGAATCAGGGTCTTTCTAATGAGTCTGCTCTTCACATCAGGTGGCCAAAAGATTGGAGCTTCAGCATTAGTCCTTCCAATGAAAATTCAGGATTGATTTCCTTTAGGATTGACTGGTTTGATCTCCTTTCTGTCCAAGGGAGACAAGCACCACAGCACCACAATTTGAAACCATCAGTTCTTTCATCCTCAGCCTTCTTTATAGTCCAGCTCTCTCATACATACATGACTACAGGAAAAACCGTAGCTTTGAGTATATGGACTTTGTTGGTAAAGTGATGTCTCTGCTTTTTAATATGCTGTCTAGATTTGTCATAGCTTTACTTCCAAGGAGCAAGTGTCTTTTAATTTCATGGTTCCATGCTGGAGTCCAGCTCTAGCAGCCAGGGATTCAACCTGAAGAGATGAATGATGTCGGCGATGAGACAGCCTCTCAGTTTTCTTGGACTGTCTATTTATTTCAAGTTTAAGATTTTCTTTTATACTTTTACAAAAGCATTAGGTCAGAGGTTTGACATTTTCAGTTCCCCCTCACCCAGATTTATTATGTCCATAAATCATTGTTGCTCTTCAAACAGAGTTTCTGCTTCAGTGATTCTCTTGGAATCAGCCTTGCCATCTATTATCTACTTCCTCTAATGTGTCCTATAGTTAACTTGTGATTACATTGTAACTCATGCTACATTCCTCAGTTTACTACTTATCTTCCTAAATCCTGTTTGCCCCTAGCATCCTGAGTTCACTATCTCTTAAAAAGGCTTCTAGCTATAGTATCTCTAAAATTCCTAACCTCTATAAGCTATAGTAAAATATGCTAACATTACAACATTCCTTAAATCTTTAACTTCTAACTATTTTAATTATTTCTAAGCCCTAAATTCAGTAAACTCCTTTGCCATAAACATTTTCCTCACAAATAGGCTTCAGATAGCAATCCCTCCCGTGGCCTCAAGCTGTGGCCTATGTGCTCATCCTGGAACACTCTTTTGTAAAAGTCCTTAAACAAATGTCAATTATTAACTTTATGAATTATTCTCTGAGCACAGCCGCAGAAGGCTTTGTGCCTTCTCATGCTCCTCTCAAGAACAATAAGCACCTTAATATTCCTTTTCAGTCAACTCAGCCGAGGAGAGGAAAAAACAAGTCAGAATTATAAGGCCTAACTCCTTCATCCCAGGTCCGTGCCTGAGGAATGAGGAGAGGGGGCTGGGGCCGTGCCTCCATTTTGTCAGTAATGCCTAGCGTGGCTCCCGACAGTTCCAGTTACCATCCTCAGTGATTTTGGAGCCCAAGAAAATAAAATCTGTCAATGCTTCCACTTTTTTCCCATTTATTTGCCATGAAATGATGGGTCTAGATGCCATGATCTTAGTATTTTTGAATGTTGAGTTTTAAGCCAGCTTTTTTCGCTTCTTAATGCTTCTTGATGCTCTTTAGTTCCTTTTCACTTTCTACCACTAGAGTGGTATCATCTGCATATCTGAGGTTATTGATATTTCTCTGGCAGTCTTGATTCCAGCTTGTGATCCACCCAGCCTGGCACTGCACATGATGTACTTTGCATAGAAGTTAAATAAGCAGAGTGACAAAATACAACCGTGTTGTACTCCTTTCCCAATTTTGATCCAGCCAGTTGTTCCATGTCTGATTCTAACTGTTGCTTTGTGACCTGCATACAGGTGTTAGGGACCAAACGACGGTCTCTAGGACCTGAGTCATGTTTACCAGAAAGAGACAGGATATGTGCTCATCCTGCCTGGCCAATCATGTAACGCCAGCTACTCCTGTAACTGAGACAAAGACCTGCCTGTATATAAGCCGCCATACTCCTTTGTTCGGGGCTCTTGTCGGATTCCCTTGTGTGGGATGAGACTTGGGCCCTAGCGCGCTAGGAATAAACAAACTCCCTTTTTGCGTTTGCAATACTGTGGTGGACTTGCTCTCTCAGTCGGTTTGGAGATATGGGCTCGGAGCGTAACATCTGGGGGCTCGTCTGGGATCTCCGTCCCGCCGGGGAGGACAACTCTCCTGGTAGAAGGGAGTAACCTCGTTAGGAGATAAGAGCTCTGAGCACCGGTGCTAACGTTGCAGAAGCCCAGATTAAGTCCGGGGCCCGGTATCGTACTGGGGAGGCATCTGGCTGTAAAGTGCAGAGGCAAGTCAGCGTAAGGCCGGGGCCTGGTTTCGTGCTGGCGAGGCAGCTGGCTCTGGTTACTGGATTAAGTCCAGCATAAGGCCGGGGCCCAGTTTCGTGCTGGGGAGGTGGCTGGCTCTGTGAACATCCTGCAGGTAAGATTGAGTGCATTGTCGGTGGCCACCTTGTGTTTGTTATCTGTTTGTCTATTTGTGGTGTCTGCGCTGCTCTTTGTGTGCTCTGTTGGCTCCCAGTGTACTTTTCTGTGATCATGGGACAAACAACTTCTACTCCTTTATCTCTTATGATTAACCACTTCTCTGATTTCAAGTCTAGAGCTCAGAATCTTTCGTTACTGGTAAAGAAGAGCAAACTGGTGACTTTCTGTTCCGCCGAGTGGCCCACCTTTGACGTCGGATGGCCACAAGAGGGAACCTTCAATCCCCAAATTATCCAGGCAGTTAAAGAGAGGGTGCTTACTCCTAGTCCTGCTGGGCACGCAGATCAGACTCCCTACATTTTGGTCTGGCAGGATCTAGTGAGAAACCCGCTGGAATGGCTTAAACCCTTTGTTCTCACTCCTCCTAAACTTCCCTGTCCCTCTTCCCCAACTCCAACCTCGCCAAGCCCACAGGTGCTAGTCATGAAGGCTTCCGAAGAGAAAAAAAAAAAAAGACAATCAACCAAAGCCGGTCTTCCAGGAATCTTCTCTGTATCCTAATCTGATAGATCTGGAGACCGAATTGTTCCCACCCCCGTATGTGGATCCACATCTGCCCTTGCTTCCACAGGTTCCACAGGTTTCATCGGGAAAAGCCAGGAGGAGAACCGAGCCTTCAGCTCATCGCAGAGAAGGGGGCCCCGCCCAGGGAACTCGGGAAAAAACAAGAAAAATGGCCAGTGTAGTGGAAGAAGACCCAGAAGTCCCCTCCTCCATTGTTCACGCGTTTCCGGTCTGGGCAGGACCAGCCAGAGAGGGTGGAGAGCGGACATATCAGTATTGGCCCTTTTCCACTAGTGATTTGTACAACTGGAAAACCCAGACTCCCTCCTTCTCTGAAAAACCGCAGGGTCTTATTGATCTTTTAGAATCTATCCTTTTTACTCACAATCCCACTTGGGATGATTGTCAGCAACTGTTACAGGTGCTTCTCACCACAGAGGAGCACGAGCGGATCCTGTCAGAAGCTCCGAAGAATGTGCCAGGGGTGGATGGGAGGTCCACAATACAGCCTAACCTCATTGAGGAGGGATTCCCCTTGGTGCGACCCAACTGGGACTTCGAACGCGCTGAAGGTAGGGAGCGTCTCCGGGTGTACCGTCAGACTCTTATGGCCGGCCTTAGAGAGGCCGCCAGGAAGCCAACTAATTTGGCCAAAATAAATTCAGTGAGGCAGGAACCAAATGAGAGCCCAGCAGCCTTCCTTGAAAGGATAATGGAAGCTTTTAGACAGTATACCCCTATGGACCCACAGGCAGATGAGTCACGAGCGGCAGTTACGTTAGCATTTGTAAATCAAGCAGCCCCCGATATTAGAAAAAAGTTACAAAAGACAGAGAGGTTAAATGGACAATCCTTGCAAGATCTAGTGAGGGCAGCCGAGAGAGTTTTTAATCATAGAGAGACCCCAGAAGAGAGAGAGGACCGCATTAGAAGAGAAGAAAGAGAATTTAGAGCTGAAGAAAACCGTAAAAATCAAAAAGAGCTGGCCCAGATATTTTTTGCTGGGGTTGAAAACAAAAACAGGTTCCAGAAAGGGAAAAAATTGGACTCAAAAACTGAATAAAAAACAACAAGGCGTAAGCTTGAGAAAAACCAATGTGCGTTTTGTAAAGAGTTTGGACATAAAAAGATAAATGCCCCAATAAAAATCTAAAAGAGGGGCCCAAGAACCCCAAGAACGAGACTCCCTCTCCAGACAGTCATATCCTCTACGCGGGTGAGGATAGCGACTAGGGGGGTCAGGGCTTGAAGCCCCTCCCCGAGTCCTGGGTAACTATAAATGTGGAGGGGAAACTGGTTGGCTTCATGGTGGACACGGGAGCCTAATACTCAGTCTTAAACCAAAAAGATGGACCCATGTCTAAGAAAAGTAGCTGGGTGCAAGGAGCAACCGGGACTAAACGATATGGATGGACTACAAAATGGCATGTGAACTTGGGGGCCCACCAGGTAACCCATTCTTTTCTGGTGATACCTGAGTGTCCAGCGCCCTTGTTGAGAAGGGATTTACTGTCTAAAGTAAATGCCCAAATTCATTTCGACCACGGACAAGTGTCGGTTTTAGATGGGACCGGGCATCCTCTTCAGGTCTTGTCTCTGGCATTAAAAGATGAATACAGACTCTACTTGCCAGAGGCCCCAGCAACAATAAGCCCCGAACTACAACCATGGGTTCAAAGATACCCTCAGGCCTGGGCTGAAACTGCAGGAATGGGACTAGCCAAACAGAGGCCCCCTATCATTGTGGAACTGAAAGCCAGTGCTTCCCCGGTGAGGGTACGACAGTATCCCATGAGTCAAGAGGCTCGACAAGAAATTACTCCTCATATACAATGCCTCATAGACGCTGGGGTCCTAAAAAGGTGCCGGTCCCTGTGGAACACTCCCCTGTTGCCTGTGAAAAAGCCTGGGGGAACTGATTTTAGACCGGTTCAAGATCTACGAGAAGTCAGCAAACGGGTGAATGATATTCATCCTATGGTTCCTAACCCTTATACATTGCTAAGCAACTTGCCTACAAACTACATTTGGTACACTGTTTTAGATTTAAAAGATGCCCTTTTCAGTTTGCCTCTTGCCCCCGCAAGCCAAGAGATCTTTGCCTTCGAATGGCAGGAAGACGATGGTTAGACCCCTGTGCAGCTGACATGGACTCGCTTACCACAGGGTTTCAAAAACTCCCCCACGTTATTTAATGAGGCCCTGGACGAAGACCTCCATGAGTATCGGGTTGAACACCCTACCATTGTTTTATTACAATATGTTGATGACCTTATGCTGGCAGCGGCTACAGAAAAAGAGTGCCAAGAGGCAACAGGTGACCTTCTCCAAACCTTGGGGACTTTAGGTTACAGGGCTAGTGCCAAAAAGGCCCAGATTGCTAAGCAAGAGGTTACATACCTCGGTTATAAGATAAAACAGGGCCAGAGGTGGCTAACACAGGCTATGAAAGAAACCATCCTCCAGATCCCTGAGCTGGCTAACCCTAGACAAGTGAGAAAATTTCTGGGAACGATGGGATATTGCCGGTTATGGATCTTGTGGTTTGCAGAAAAGGCCAGGCCCCTATATGAAGGGACCAAAGAAAACAAGGACTGGAAATGGACTGAGCCAGTGAAAGAGGCCTTCCAGGAGCTCAGGCGACCCCTTGCTAGAAGCTCCTGCCCTTGCCCTCCCTGATCCATCTAAGCCTTTCCAATTATTTGTAGATGAAAAGTGGGGGAGAGGAAAAGGGGTACTAACAGAGATAGGGACCATGGAAGCGACCTGTAGCTTACCTTTCCAAGAGATTGGACCCAGTGGCAGCCAGATGGCCACCTTGCCTCCGTATCATCACAGCCACTGTGCTCTTAGTCCACGATGCTGATAAACTGACTTATGGATAGAGACTCTTGGTCTACACTCCTCATGCCATAGAAAGAGTTTTAAATCAACCCCCAGGTAAATAGATTTCTAATGCCCGCTTGACGCACTACCAGGCCTTGCTACTTGACACCCCACGGATTCATTTCCAAACGCCCTGCACTCTAAATCCGGCCACTCTTTTGCCCAATCCGGGGGAAAATAGCCCCCTCCATGATGGTGATGAGATACTGGCCGGGGTAACAGCAATGCGAAAGGACTTAACCGATACTCCACTGGATAACAGTGAGCTAAAATGGTTCACAGATGGCAGCAGTTATGTAAAAGATGGACAGAGACTGGCAGGAGCCGCAGTAGTAGATGACTCTGGACAGACGATATGGGCAGAGGCCCTTCCCCCAGATACCTCAGCACAAAAGGCAGAGTTAATTGCCCTGATTCAAGCATTAGAGAGAGCCAAAGGAAAAAAAATAACTATTTTCACTGACAGTCGCTATGCTTTTGGCACGGTACACATCCAGGGCCCGATATATCGGGAACGGGGGTTTTTGACAGCTGAAGGAAAAGAAATTAAAAACTTGCCTGAAATCCATAGACTTTTAGAGGCTGTACAGATGCCTCGGGCTGCGTCAATAGTACACGTACCTGGACATCAAAAGGGTGACAGCCCCACGGCACGAGGGAATCATGCCGCAGACCTGGCAGCTAAAAAAGTAGCTGATGAAGATTTCATCACCCCTGTGTTGGCGATCGGACTTCCACCTCCAGGTATGGGAACTCTGCCCCCAACCCCTGAGTATTCATCCACAGACTTTGCTTGGATCCAAAAACACACCAACCTTTAAAAAGATAAAGATGGATGGTACCGAGACTCAGACGGCTACTTGATACTCCCTGCTCAGTTGGGACAGCAACTATGTGAGCATTTGCACTTGTCTACTCATCTGGGAGAAAAAAAGACTCTGATGCGCTTTCAAACTGCGCGCCTGCGATTTCCCCGGCACCAGAGAACTGTAAAGAACATAGTGCATGCTTGTAAGGTGTGTCAACAGATGAGGCCAGGAAAAGGACAACATGCAGGACTGAGGTATCGGGGAAAAGGACCAGGGCAACACTGGGAAATAGATTTCACCGAGGTAAGGCCAGGCAAATATGGTTACCGGTACTTGTTAGTGTTGGTGGATACCTTCTCAGGGTGGGTGGAGGCTTTTCCTACAAAGGGAGAAACCGCGATGATAGTGGCATAAAAAGATTTTAGAAAAAATAGTTCCCAGGTTTGGCCTGCCAGTGACCATCGGCTCTGATAATGGACCTGCTTTTGTGAGTCAAATAGTTCAGAGCCTTGCCCTAGCCCTGGGGACTAAATGGAAGTTACATTGTGAATACAGTCCACAGAGCTCAGGGCAAGTAAAAAAAATGAATCGGACTCTAAAAGAAACTTTAACTAAATTGGCTATAGAGACTGGCGGGAACTGGGTGACCCTCCTTCCCTTTGCCCTCTTCCGTGCGCGTAATACTCCTTATCAACTTAATCTGACCCCATTTGAAATTCTGTATGGGAGACCTCCCCCTGTATGTCCAATATTTAAAGGGAAGAAACTACCGCCTCCCACGTTGGGGCAATTCCAAGAGGCCTTGATGGCCTTAAGCAAGGTGCACTCTCGTGTCTGGAAACTGCTCCAGGAAATACATGTGGGTCAAAATAAGGGAACTATTCCCTCACATGACATTGGCCCCGGAGACTGGGTATGGGTCAAAAGGCACCAAACCAAGGCACTAGAACCCAAATGGAAGGGTCCTTATGTTGTTCTTCTTACCACTCCAACTGCCCTAAAGGTCGACGGTATTGGGCCTTGGGTGCATTGCAGCCACGTACACCCAGCTGCTTCAGCAGAGCAGGAAGACGCTAAGAAAGAATGGGAAGCATCTCTGCATCCGTCCAACCCCTTGAGGCTAAAGCTTCGAAGGTGCCAACAGGACCAGGACAACTCGGCTGGGCCATCTTGTGGATGACCCAGTTACTCTGCTCCGGAGTTGCCAGCGTGAACCCGCATCAACCCATCAAAATCACCTGGAAGCTGCAAAATGGACTAACACGAGAGGTGCTAAACTCCACTACCGCAATACATCCACCAAACACATGGTGGCCAGACTTGTACTTTGACCTTAAGCCGATGGTAAATGTGCCTTGGGCTAGGGGTTATCTCTGAGAACAAGGGTTCTGAGCATGCCCAGGCACACCCAGACATGACTGGAAGACCTGTGGAGGGGCACAAGACTCTTATTGTAAAACTTGGGATTGTGTTACTTCTAATGATGGACCTCGGCGCTGGGAAGTAGGAAATCGAGATTTACTTAAGTTTTCATTCGCCAAGCCCCTCCCTAGGGTCCTCGGAGATCCAACTTATAGCTGTAAAAGTTGCAATTATGCAAAAGTCAGAATAAGGTTCAATCCAGAAAAAAGCAAAAAAGAGGGGACCTGGATCTCTGGCCTATCTTGGGAATCAATAGTAAAAGGTGGAGGTCTTATACAAGTGAATAAAAGCAGAAGCTAGAGCCATCAGCATGCTGGACCCCATCCTGAGGCAACTAAATCTTGTTGGTTATGTTACAACATAATTCCCCCTTATTACGAAGCAGTAGGCCTCAACGCCTCTTATGACTTGGCCAACAGCACCATCTTCTTCAATGTCATTGAGGGGACTGAAAGGTGGGTCTTACGATGAAAGAGGTATGGGGAAAGGGCTTATGCATGGGCACGGTGTTACCAGCAAAGTCTCCACTTTGTGTGCATGTTGTCAAGCCTGATGATTTGCCTGTAGCTAAATGGTTAATACCTCAAATCGGGGGATGGTGGGTCTGTTCACACACGGGGCTAACTCCATGCCTGCATAGCTCAATCTTTGACCCCAAAGAAGAATTCTGTGTTATGGTGGCTGTCACGCCAAAGATTCTGTACCGACCAGAGAAAGCAATATATGATTATTGGGCCCACAAATTAACTCTAAATCCTCCAAAAAGAACTTATAAAGTTAAGAGGGAGCCTCTTACCGCCATAACCATAGCAACTATGTTCGGTCTTGAAATAGCTGGGGCTGAAACCGGAATAACAGCTCTGTCCCTGCAAGGCCAAGGATTTAACTCCCTGAGAGTGGCCATAGATAAAGACATTACCCGTATGGAGCAATCTATTAGTCATTTAGAATCATCTCTAACTTCTCTATCTGAAGTAGTTCTGCAAAACAGGAGGGGATTAGATCTGCTCTTTCTGCAACAAGGGGGACTCTGTACTGCCCTAGGAAAAGAGTGCTGTTTCTATGTGGATCATACAAGAATAGTTAGAAAATCTATGGCCAAAGTGAGAAAAGGACTAGCCCAACGTAAACGAAAACGTGAGGCTCAACAGGGATGGTTTGAATCTTGGTTTCAACAATCCCCTTGGCTGACTACCTTAATCTCCACCTTGCTAGGACCCCTGCTAGTACTTTTACTAATGCTTACCTTCGGCCCATGTATTATCAATAGACTTGTAGCCTTTGTAAAGGAACACATAAATACAGTACAGCTCTTTGTGCTTCGACAACAATATCAAACTATGTCTCAGGACCGAGAAGAAGATTCCTCTATATGATCTAAGGGCGGGGGGGGGGGGGGGGGGGGGGGGGGGGGAATGTTAGGGACCAAACAACGGTCTCTAGGACCTGAGTCATGTTTACCAGAAAGAGATAGGATATGCGCTCATCCTGCCTGGCCAATCATGTAATGCCAGCTACTCCTGTAACTGAGACAAAGACCTGCCTGTATATAAGCCGCCATACTCCTTTGTTCGGGGCTCTTGTCGGATTCCCTTGTGTGGGATGAGACTTGGGCCCTAGCGCGCTAGGAATAAACAAACTCCCTTCTTGCATTTGCAATACTGTGGTGGACTTGCTCTCTTGGTTGGCTTAGAGATACGGGCTCGGAGCATAACACAGGTTTCTCAGGAGACAGGTAAGGTGGTCTGGTGTTTCCATATCTTAAAGAATTTCCTCAGTTTGTTAGTGTGATCCATACAGTCAAAGGCTTTAGCATAGTCAATAAAGCAGAAATAGATGTTTTTCTGGGATTGCCTTGCTTTCTCTCTGATCCAACGAATGTTGGCAATTTGATCTCTGGTTCTTCACCTTTTTAAATCCAGCTTGTACATCTATCTGTAAATTCTTGGTTCGTATACTGCTGAAGCCTAGCTTAAAGGATTTTGAGTATCACCTTGCTTGCATGTGAAATGAGTCCCTTGTATGGTAGTTATCCTGATGCTGGGAAAGATTGAAGGCAGGAAGAGAAGGGGACGACAGAGGATAAGATGGTTGGATGGCATCACCGACTCGATGGACATGAATTTGAGCAAGCTCTGGGAGTTGGTAATAGACAGGGAAGCCTGCTTTAGTCCATGGGATTGTAAAGAGTTGGACACAACTGAATGACAGAACTGTATGGTAGTTGAAACACTCTTTGTCATTGCCCTTCTTTTGGAATAGAATGAAAACTGACCTTTTCCAGTCCTATGGCTACTGCTAGTTTACCAAATTTGCTGGCATATTGAATGCAGCACTTTAACAGCATCATCTTTTAGGGTTTTAAGTAGCTCAGCTGGAATTCCATCACTTCTGTTAACTTTGTAGTAATGTTTCCTAAGGCCCACTTGACTTCACACTTCAGGATGTCTGGCTCCAGGTGAGTGGCCAGACCATCATGGTTATCTTGGTCATTAAGACCTTTTTTGTATACTTCTGTATATTCTTGCCACCTCTTCTAAATCTCTTCTGCCTCTGTTAGGTCCTACTGTTCCTGTCCTTTATCATGCCCATCTTTGAATGAAATATTCCCTTGATATCTCCAGTTTTCTTGAAGAGATCACTAGTCTTTCCTGTTCTTTTGTTTTCTTCTATTTCTTTGCATTGTTCATTTAAGAAGGCCTTCTTATTTCTCCTTGCTGTTCTCTGAAACTCTGCATTCAGTTGAGTATATCTTTTCCTTTCTTCCTTGCTTTTCACTTCTCTTCTTTCCTCAGCTATTTGTAAAGCCTCCTCAGACAAACGTTTTGCCTTGCATTTCTTTTTCTTGGGGATGGTTTAGGTCACTGCCTCCTGTAAAGTGTTATGAAACTCTGTCCATAGTTCTTCAGGCACTCTGTCTATGAGATCTAATCCCTTGAATCTATTCACCCTTACCATATAATCATAAGGGATTTGATTTAGGTCATATCTGAATGGCCTAGTGGTTTTTCCTACTTTCTTCAATTTAAACCTGAATTTTTGCAACAAGAGGCTGATTATCTGAGCCACAGTCAACTCCAGGTCTTGTTTTGCTGTCTGTGTAGAGCTTCTCCATATTTGGCTGTAGGAAATATAATCTGTCTGATTTCGGTATTGACCATTTGGTGATGTCCATGTGTAGAGTCGTCTCTCGTTTTGTTTAAAAGGGTTTGCTATGAACAGCATGTTCTCTTGACAAAATCAATTAACCCTTGCGCTGCTTCACCTTGTACTCCAAGGCCAAACTTTCCTGTTACTCCAGTGTCTCTTGACTTCCTACTTTGGCATTCCAGTCCCCTGTGATGAAAAGGATGTCTTTTTTCTGATGTTAGTTCTAGTGTCATAGCCACACATTCTGGGAAACAAACTCACTCAGAAGGACGATGCAGATTGTGGAGTGCAGATTATAACACCGGTGGGCCCAAGGTAGAGTCTTCTCTTAGCCAGGGACCCCGACCAGCATTTGTGAAAATCTTTTATACCCCATGTGCATGTATCCGAACCCACCACCCCAATCTCCTTGAGACTTATATACAACAAAGGAAGGGTAAGTACAATCACAATAACCCCATTATTCAAGTGTTATCAAGTGTTAGATGTTCAAACAGTTAATAATCAATTAAGCCTGTGGTTACACTCCGATAGATACAGAAAGAATTTATGACCTGTCTGGAGGAAGGGGTGATTAGAGTGTGTTTTCTCTTAGGCGATGAGTAACCTGGATGTGATCTTCAAGATTCCCCTGTCCAGAGGGGGTCTTATCCTTCTATTGTAGTTTCCATAGGCACTAAGCACAGAGTCCAGAGTCCGTTGGAGAGGTGGCTGAGTATGATCAGCATGAACAGGCCTAAGATGGTGTCCAGGCCCTATGAATTCCTTCTTCATTCCCCCTTCTTGATGCTCTTAGTTTCTGTAATGAGCATCATTCACTGCGATATATTGCACCTTAGTCCTCCTGCCACCCACACGAGAGAACGCTATCAATCTCTGGGTTACAAAATTCACAAGGCATTGTAAGAAGCAGGGCCCACAAACCAGTATGATTAAGATGACTATAACAACAGTTACAATAGTTTTCCACCAGTCTCCCTTTACCCAGGACAGGACCGAAGTCCAAAAGAGAGTATTTTCATTAGACATGGCTTTCACTTTATTTCGCATATCCTCCAAGGCAGTAGATACATTTCCAGACAGGTCAGCGATGTATACACAGCATTCGACTTTAATTATGGCGCAAGTCCACCCCTGGGCTGCTGTGACTATGTCTAATGCCATCCTATTTTGAATTACTGCCCTCCTCAACTGAATTTGTTCTTCGTTCAAAGCTTGAATGGCTTTTGTACTGTCTAAGAGGGCCTGTTTAGTGAAATTAATTAAGGCCTCTACCTTAACCATGATATCCACTGTCCCTATAGAGGGTACGAACAAGGCAGTAAGATAGTCATACCATTGGAACATGGATCATGTCTGTCTTGCATGCAGATAGGGCAGGTTTACTGGATGTTGGTGTAGGCTAGGCTTAATACTGCCATGGGCGAAAGCAAATCCTAGTGTGCAAAGCCCTACCCAGCCAACTGGTAACCACAGCCATAAGTTAAGCCCACAGAACCACTGGGCCCCATTGGGGGCTACCCAATGGATTCTGGGACTCTATTTCCAGTTGGAACTGGGCCACTGAACAGACCAATTGGGGTGATAAGTAACTTCCAAGATTTGTTTACATTGTTCAGGGGACAAATAACCCATATATTTTAATTCTTTTGGGTCTAGGGGGCGGTCTCCAAATCCAACTTTATGTTCTTTTTGTTCCCAGCAAATAGTAGTGGGAACAATTAACTGTCCTTTCTCAGGAGTCATCCAGCAATATTCATCCCAGACCTGATAGTATTGTTCAAGGTACTGGGAGGCCTGGCCCCCTTTTGTAAGGGAGCCCTTCTCCTTTTTATTTTTCATATATGAGATATAAGCCCTTGTTACCTCCATAAGACTAGTGCTCATGTTAAATGTAACCCTATGTCCCAAGCCCATTGATGGCTTTTTCTTACACCAGGAGAGCAAAGAAAGGTTATGATTGGTGAGAGAAAGGAAAGTTTCTTTCTGTTGTTCCAAGAAGGAACACAGTGGTATAAAGTCTCCATAATGAAGTGGTGACACCCACCAGGGGAGTCTGTCCATTACTGACATGGGCATAGCCCCACATACCCAACAATTGGAGGAGTTGTGGAAGTCCACATAAGAATGTGCCCATGAGATAAAGATGTTGTCCTGTGCAGGAATTGCAGAAATGCATTGGTGAGGGTGAGTAGCAGGAGTCGTTTACCCAGCTCCATCCCATAGAGGGGTCATCTGGGACCTCGTTTTCTTCTTCCTCTTCAGGATGATCTTGGTTTCCCATGGGTCGGTGGGGTCCTTCTAGGTGGTCCAGTCAGCGTCTTCTGGGTCAGAGTGGTATGCCATCTTTGCTCTGGTGTGATGGATCCAAGGGGCAATGCCTGCAATTTAACTGTGGTAGGGATGGTTAAAACAACAGTATACACCCGTGGTGGATTCATGTCCATGTATGGCAAAACCAATACAGTATTGTAAAGTAAAATAAAAATTAAAACAAAAACAAAAAAACCAATAGTATAAGGACCTTTCCATTGGGGGTCTAGTGGGTCATGTTTCCAGTCTTTTACTCATACTTGGTCCCCTGGTGTAAACTCACACATTTGCTCCCTCAAGGGGAATGGTATTCTTTCTTGCACAAACTTACTTGATTAATTACTTTTCCTAGTTGTTCCATCTGCTGTGATATCCTGTTTCCTCTTACCTGATGTATATCACTTGTACCTGTCTTATTATGGGAGGAGGCCTCCCATATACAATTTCGTAGGGAGAGTAGCCGTGGGACTGTGGGGTCATCCTGAGTTTAAGCAAGGCTATGGGAAGTAAATCTACCCAGGAACAGTCAGTTTCTATAATCCACTTAGAAAGCGTCTCCTTTAAAGTCCTGTTAGTTCTTTCCACCCTTCTGGAGCTCTGAGCCTGGTAGGCAGTGTGTAACTTCCATTTTATATTCATGGCTTTACTTACTTGTTGTATCGGATCCGATATGAAGGCTGGGTGGTTATCTGGTGGGGAATCCAAATCGAACTATTTCCTTAAGCAGGCTCTGAGCCACTTCTGATGCTCTTTCAGTTTGGGTGGGGAAGCCTTCCACCCATCCCAAGAAAGTACATACCAAGACCAACAGATAATGAAGATGGTGATACAGTCTCATCTCAGTGAAGTCCACTTTCAGATGTTCAAAAGGAAGGGTACCTTTTAATTGGATACCTGGGTTTTGGTCTGCACCCTGGAGTGGCGTTAATCTGAAAGCAGGCGTTGTAATTTTGGGATTCCGTTCTACATAGAGAGGAGAGGCGAGGAACCAGAAAATATCTTCAAATCAATTCCTCCAATTTGTCATGTCCCAGGTGAGTCATACGATGAGCTTGGCTCACCAGAGAGGGGGCCGTCTCTTCGGGCACTAGTAGCTTACCGCCTGGTAGCTCCCACCATCCTTTGTCTGTTTTGGTGGCTCCCTCCGCTTCAGCTAGTTGGTTTTGAGCCTCAGTGTATGTCGGGGAGTCTAGGGCCAGCTCAGGTAGCTCAGCTAGGACAAATGTTCTCATGGGGATGTCCCCCGATTCCTTTCTGTCCTTGGCTGCCCGTCTGGCAGTCTCATCAGCCAGCCTATTTTCTCGAGCCTGTGGGGTGTCTTCCTTCTGGTGCCCATGGCAGTGCATGACTGCTACCTCCATGCGGCTCCAGACAGCATCTAGCAGAGTCAGGATCTCCTCCTTATTCTTAGCGTCCTTTCCACTGGCTGTTAGAAGGCCTCTCTCCCAGTATAGGGCCCCATGTACGTGGACTGTAGCGAAAGCACACCGGGAGTCGGTATAGACGTTCACGCTCTTACCCTTTGACAATTGCAGTGCCCGGACTAAGGCCCATAACTCTGCTCGTTGGGCTGACCAGTGCTCTGGTAAGGAGTCGTCCTCGATAACAGTTCTCTCTGTGACTACAGCATAGCCTGACAGTCGCTGTCCTAGCTTTACCAGGCTGGTGCCATCAGTATACAGAGTCCAGTCAGGATTTGAGATTGGCCTGTCTTGGAGATCTGGACGGCTAGCATAGACCTCCTCTAAGACTTCCTTGCAATCATGAGTAGGTCCACCTTCTCCCATTGGGAGAAGCGTTGCCAGGTTTAAACCCCGGTAAGGCTCGATATGGAGGTTGGGTTTTTTCACATAGCAGTCCCTGGTATTGAATAATCTGGGAATTTGACAGCCATACATGAACCGAGAACTTCCTGATGTTCAAGCTGGTTTTAGAAAAGGCAGAGGAACCAGAGATCAAATTGCCAACATCTGCTGCATCATCAAAAATGCAAAACAGTTCCAGAAAAACATCTATTTCTGCTTTATTGACTATGCCAAAGCCTTTGACTGTGTGGATCACAATAAAATGTGGAAAATTCTGAGAGAGATGGGAATACCAGACTACCTGACCTGCCTCTTGGGAAACCTATATGCAGGTCAGGAAGCAACAGTTAGAACTGGACATGGAACAACAAACTGGTTCCAAATAGGAAAAGGAGTACTTCAAGGCTATATATTGTCACCCTGCTTATTTAACTTCTATGCAGAATACATCATGAGAAACGCTGGACTGGAAGAAACACAAGCTGGAATCAAGATTGCTGGGAGAAATATCAATAACCTCAGATATGCAGATGACACCACCCTTATGGCAGAAAGTGAAGAGGAACTAAAAAACCTCTTGATGAAAGTGAAAGAGGAGAGTGAAAAAGTTGGCTTAAAGCTCAACATTCAGAAAACGAAGATCATGGCATCCGGTCCCATCACTTCATGGGAAATAGATGGAGAAACAGTGGAAACAGTGTCAGACTTTATTTTGGGGGGCTCCAGAATCACTGCAGATGGTGACTGCAGCCATGAAATTAAAAGACGCTTACTCCTTGGAAGAAAAGTTATGAGCAACCTAGATAGCATGTTCAAAAGCAGAGACATTACTTTGCTGACTAAGGTCGGTCTAGTCAAGGCTATGGTTTTTCCAGTAGTCATGTATGGATGTGAGAGTTGGACTGTTAAGAAGGCTGAGTGCCGAAGAATTGATGTTTTTGAACTGTGGTGTTGGAGAAGATTCTTGAGAGTCCCTTGGACTGCAAGGAGATCCAACCAGTCCGTTCTGAAGGAGATCAGCCCTGGGATTTCTTTTGGAAGGAATGATGCTCAAGCTGAAACTCCAATACTTTGGCCACCTCATGAGAAGAGTTGATTCATTGGAAAAGACTCTGATGCTGGGAGGGATTGGGGGCAGGAGGAGAAGGGGACGACCGAGGATGAGATGGGTGGATGGCATCATTGACTCGATGGACGTGAGTCTGAGTGAACTCCGGGAGATGGTGATGGACAGGGAGGCCTGGCATGCTGTGATTTATGGGGTCGCAAAGAGTTGGACATGACTGAGCAACTGTACTGAACTGTGGGGGTCTCCTTGAAGGAGGGTGTTGACTTCATGTGAGACTTTTACGATCAGGTCCTGGCTGAAAGTCAGCTTTGTGGCTTCATGTACCAGTAAGGTGACCGCAGCCACTGCCTGCAGACAGCTAGGCCACCCTGTGGCAACGTTATCAAGTTGCTTCGAAAGTTAAGCTATCGGCCTGTCCCAGGTTCCCAAGGTTTGAGTCAAAACCCCCATGGCTGTTTTATCTTTCTAGGTCACATATAAGGTGAATGGTTTGAGGTCTGGCAATCCCTAGGCAGGGGCGGAGGTGATTGCTAGTCTTAGCTCCTCAAGGGCTTTCTGCTGTTTCTCAGTCTAACTTACTGGATTTTCTTCAGGCCCTGCCAGGAACTCAAATAGGGGCTGGGCTATTTGAGATACCTTGGAATCCAAATCCTGCAGAATCCAGTGGCCCCTAGGAACTCCCTGACTTGCTGCCAAGTCCTGGGCGTGGGGAGCTCAGAATTACTTCTTTTCTAGATTGGTCTAGCAACCTTGTGCCTTCCCTTAAGACAAACCCCAAATACCTTACCTCCTCCTTGCAGATTTGTGCCTTTTTCCTTGACAATCAGTATCCCGCCTCTGCCAGCAATTGGAGAAGTGCTTGGGTCCCTTCCCAGCATTCCTCCCAGGTCTCAGCGGCCAGCAACAGGTCATCCACATATTGCAGGAGCCAACATCCATACCTTTCAGGCTGGAAAGGTTCCAGGTCCGAGGCCAAGGCTTCTCCAAAGACGGTTGATGCGTTTTTGAATCCTCATGGGAGGCGGGTCCAAGTGAGCTGCTGCTTATTGCCTCCAATTGGGTCCTCCCATTCAAAGGCAAAGATGATTGTGATGCAGGTGCTAGGTGTATACAGAAAAAGGCATCTTTGAGGTCCGAGCAAGTACAGATCCTTGTCTTAGGTGGGAGGAGGCTAAGTAAGGTATAGGGGTTTGGGACAGTTGGGTGCAGAGTTACAGTGGCCTGATTAACCAACCTGAGATCCTGTACGGGCCTATAGCCTTGTCCTCCTTCCTTCTTTACTGGTAAGATGGGTGTGTTCCAGGCTGATTGACATTCCACCAGGATGCCTGCCTGTTTTAGCCTGCTGATGTGAGGCAGAATCCCAGTTCGGGCTTCTATGGGTATTGGGTATTGACGCTTTTTCACCGGGGTGGCGCCAGGTTTGAGTTATTATTACAGGGGCTTGGTGTCTAGCTAGCCCAGGGGGGTTATCTTCGGCCCAGACCTCAGGGAACAGCTGAGTTAGCCTTCTCTCCAACTCTGTTGCCTGGTCTTGTTTATCTCCAGGGGGCTCATGTAGCCTCCATTCGTCTTGAGGGGGCACACAGAGGGAGAGTAAGTAGGTTGTTGTGCCCACCCTAAAAGGGGCCTCTCTTCAGGAGAGAAAGTCACTTGTGTTCCTAGTTTGTGGAGAGTAAGTCTCTCCCCAGCAGGGGTACTGGGCACTCAGGGATATAGAGGATCTCATGAGTCACTTGGTGACCCCCCCCCCATCTGACATTTCCTGGGCTGGCAAAATGACTTAACCATTTCTTCTCCCGAAACCCCAGTTATGGCGGCTGTCCTTTTAGACAGTGGCACCACGGGTTTAGTTACCACAGACAATTCTGCTCCGGTGTCCACCATAAAGTCAATGTCTTGGTCCCCAATTTTTAAAGTTACCATGGGCTCTTGGGGACCTGATGTCTTTGAGCCCTGGCATCCTCATTCAGTCTCTATGTTAGTGAGTTTTGCAGCCAGGAGGGGTTTATTCTCCCTTCTTCCTTCTGGGCACTCATTCTTCCAATGACTGAACCTGTGGCATTGGGCGCATTGATTTGGCTGTAATGGAGTCTGTGGCCTCTGTTGGGACCGGTTGGAGGGCTGTCCTGACCTTGAAGCTAGAGGGGGTTTCTTTGCTTTAGCCATGGAAAAGTCTTCAGAAGACTTTCCAAGTGCAGCAGCCAACATTGCAAACCTCTCGCCTGTTCCCCTCTGCTCGTCTTTATACCTTTTCTTGTATTTCTTTTCTATTTCCATGTCCCTATTCCAGAACACCTTACCTGCTATTTGAATCAGCTGAGAACTAGACAGGGATAGAACTCTCTCGGTCTTTTGAAGCTTTCATTTTATGTCAGGAGATGCTTGCGAGATAAACGCCGAATTGATAACAATCTGAGAGCCCGTAGCTTCAGGATCTACGGGCATATAGAGTCTGTAGGCCTCACAAAGTCTCTCGTAAAAGTTGGAAGGTGATTCGTTTCCCTTCTGAACTATTCCAGCCGGTTTAGACATGTCCATCGGCCTCCGGGCTCCCCTTTTAAGTCCTTGTATAATCGCCATCCGGTATCTGTCTAATTGGATTTTTCCTTCCTCTGGATTGTAGTCCCAATTAGGTCTGTCAGTGGGGAAGGCTTGCTCTATCCACCTCTCTGGGTTAGCAGTGCCCTCAGGAACCATCTCCTGTAACTATTTCCTTGCCTCAGTGTTGATCCTATATTTCTCTTCTGTACTAAAGAGAGATGCTAGTAATTGCATTATATCGTCCTAGGTTGGTTGATGAGTGCGGAAAATAGTCTCCATTAGTCTAGTCATGCCCTGGGGTTCCACCGAGTAAGAGGGGGTGTGTTTTTGCCAGTTCAGGACATCGATTGATGAAAAGAGCTGATAGTAATAGGTTACCGGAACTTGGAGATAATTACCGTCCTCCTCTAGGGGTCACACAGTATCCGACACGACTGAAGTGACTTAGCAGCAGCAGCAGCAGCAGCCGCCGCCTATCATTGGGGCTTGCTGAGCTTCTCTGAGGGGCATCTGCAAGGGTATTCTTTCCTCTGGCTCTTTGGCCGAGCGGAGCCTTTGTTTAATTCCAGCGGTTCCTCCCCCTTGTCTGGGAGTACTTACCGGGAGTGGAGGGTAGAGTTCAGGGAACGTAGTGGCAGCATCCAGGGTGGTAGAGTCCGGTGGGCTCACTGTCCCTCCAGCTGAGGCTGGAGCCTGCCAGGGGGCCGGCTCTACCACTTGTGGAGCTGTCGGGACCATTGAAGAGTCCGGGAGGCTTACCCTTCTTGGGCTGGTTCCTCTGGTGGCCGCGGTGTTACTACCTGGCGGATCCATCATCCAATATGGCGGTGGTGGAAGCTCATCTCCTTCAGGGTCTTGTAAAATTTCCTCCTCATCCTTGGTTACCTTTTGGGCCGTTAAGATTTTTCCTTCCGCTCCATGAGCGTAAAAACGGGCCCATCTGGGGGACGAGGGGCGGCGTCTTGGGCTATTCCCAGCCAAGAGTCTATGTACGGGAACGGGTCGGGGTGTCCGGGCTTTCCCGTAACTATAGCATAGACTGCCTTTATGAGATTTAAGTCCATAGTTCCCTCTGTTGGCCAGCCAACTCCCACTGAAGGCCATTCGACTTCACAAAGGGTACGGAGATGGCCGGGCGTCATTTTCCTCCCACAGTCTCCATCGAATCCTTTCTTAAAATTCTCAATCATATTCTCCAATACAGTGGCCTTAGATCCGCTTCCTCCCATTTTCTTACCTCTGGATACCCACATCCCAGGGCCTTCCCGAGAAGCCAATCTACCTGTTTCCACTGGCAGGGGAGGTGATGGGTCACACAGCACATGGGTACCTCCTGGGGGAGGGCAGAATACGAGCATGCGGAAATCGATATCCTCTTTCTAAAACCCTGTGGCAACAGCTCAGCACGTTCCTTAAGACAGCGTGGACACACCTCTGACTGGCTTGCTTAAACCCTAAGTTCTCTTTTTTTTAAATCCCTGGCATGGCCTTTGATCTGAGTGCAGAGCAGGTATTGTCGCTAATCTAAACCAGTTTCCTATGTGTCTCCCTTCTGGTCCCGCCCAGGGGGGTGATCAGGCCCCCTCTTCCACCCTTCCAGGTGGGCTCCTCCCCACCTGAGGGCTCAGTTCCCTTGCTGCCTTTCACTACCTGCCAAAGCGAAGAAACCCGGCGTTGAGAGGCTGAATTCTTCCAGAGGGGTGAGGTGCCTTCCCTCTCTAGGAGATTCAAGCTACAAAGCCTTGGGGTGGCCTCAAATGAGACCTGTCTCCTCAAAGCGAGGAGTTTCCCGGCCAACGCACCAAATTATAGCCACACATTCTGGGAAACAAACTCACTCAGAAGGACAATGCAGATAGTGGAGTGCAGTTTATTATACCGGCGGGCCCAAAGCAGTCTCTTCTTAGCCAAGGACCCTGACCAGCACTTGTGAAAATCTTTTATACCCCATGTGTACGTATCCGAACCCACCATCCCAATCTCCTTGAGACTTACATAAAACAAAGGAAGGGTAAATACAATCACAATAACCCCATTATTCAAGTGTTATCAAGTGTTAGGTGTTCAAACAGTTAATAATCAATAAGCCTGTGGTTACACTCCGATAGATACAGAAAGAATTTATGACCTGTCCGGAGGCAGGGGTGATTAGAGTGTGTTTTCTCTTAGGCGATGAGTAACCTGGATGTGATCTTCAAGATTCCCCTGTCCAGAGGGGGTCTTATCCTTCTATTGTAGTTTCCATAGGCACTAAGCACAGAGTCCAGAGTCCGTCGGAGAGGTGGCTGAGTATGATCAGCATGAACAGGCCTAAGATGGTGTCCAGGCCCTATGAATTCCTTCTTCACTAGGTGGTCTGGTAGGTGTTCATAGAACTGTTCAGCTTCTTCAGTATCAGTGATTGAGGTAGAGACTTGGACTACTGTGATATTAAATGGTTTACCTTGGAAATGAACTGAGATCATTCTGTCCTATTTAAGATTGCACACAAGTACTGCATTTCAGACTCTTGTTGACTATGATGGCTATTCCATTTCTTCTAAGGGATTCTGCCCATAGTAGTAGATATATCAGTTCATATATAGGTCATCTGAATTAAATTTGCCCATTCCCATCCATTTTAGTTCACTGATCCCTAAGATATAGATGTTCACTCTTGCCATCTCCTCCTTGACCACGTCCAATTTACCTTGACTCATGGAGCTAACATTCCAGGTTCCTATGCAAGACTGTTCTTTATAGCATTGGACTTTACTTTCACCACCAGACACATCCACAACTGAGTGTCATTTCCACTTTGGCCTAGCATTCTTACTGGAGCTATTAGTATTTGCCCTCTGCTCTTTCCCAGTAGCATATTGGACACCTTCCAACCTTTTGGGCTCTCTTCTGCTATCATATCTTTTTGCCTTCTTATCCCCCTCCCAAGATTGTGAGTTAGTGGATGCAAATTCCTTATCATTTACTTTCAACCACTTGTGTGAGACACATTTCTCAAACTAAACTCATACACTCTACTTGCATTCCTTTCTGGTTTCCTCGCTGCCTTAAGGTCAGCCTAGGTGGCTGATGGCAGAGCAGACCACTGGAGAAGAGTCTGAAGAGCCATCTCTGAGGGCCCTGGAGTCAGTCATTGCCTCATTCAGGGCTTTGGTCCAGATATGGGTGGGACGCATACAGAGGACTTTGTGTCTAAAATTCTAAGTTCCAAAGTAGTGAGCATGTGTTACATTCATGACTGCTCATCATCTTTTGAGTGGCCTTTCTATGTTTAGAGACACTTCTCTTATAGTGAATTTTTACTTCCTCAATATAGAAATAGATGTAAATTTCAAGTCTTTTTGCCATGAGAATGCAAATATGAAGCCAGACTCTGCAGTCAGATGCACCTGGATAAGTTTACAATTCGCATGTGAAGAATATAACATAACATAATGGGGATGGAGCCTCCATTTTTGGTGACACTGGTGGCCAAGGTAGCATTTCTGCCAGTGCTTAGTACGGTGCTGCTTTCCTCAACTGGCCAGTTCTGTGGTGTGAAATTGGGCTTTGTTTTTAAAGGTAAGCCTTGCACTGGTTCTCCAGACCTCCTAACAATTTTTGTGTTACCCAACATCTCTTAAATACATTTCTTTTCTAATTAATCAGTCAGGGTTTTCCTCTGTTGCTTATAGCTAAGAACTGCTCTTGATAGATAAATAATCTGGTGTATTTGTATTCCCTGGCCTGACTCATCTTTAAAGAACACCCCTACTTTCTCATATAAATTAAGGGAGCCTTGAGGTGGAATTCATTCTCCTGTTCAATTAGCAAGGATTCTTAGATGCCTTCAGTGTGTTATGTACTGTATGTACTGTATTAGGCATGGAGTGTTCAATAGAGAAGACTCTTCCTAGTCTTGAGGGACTTGACATTTTGTAGCACAGATAAACATTAGCATATAAACCAAATGTGCTGTGACAGAGGACTGAACCAGATGTGACCTGTGAATGTGATATGATTGATAAAATGCTGGAATTTTTTCAGCCATTTGGCAGCAGTTGAGGATGAAACAGCTGGGACTCATTTATAGTAAAAGAATCTAATACATGAAAAGAACTTTCTTTAGAGTGGGAAGGGAAGGAAGGAAAGGTCACATAATTGACCACCTTGCTTCCTTTTTCTTCTGCCTTGTTTTCAGGGCTGGTATGGATGCTTGGCTGGGTCTTATTTCAAACTTGTGGGACATTTGGGATTGGGGAGGTGGAGGAAGTTGGAGAGGATTGGCACTTACTTGATGTTATTCTTGGTTGTGATAATTTGACTGAAGGATATAAAAGAAGTACAGAAAGCATAGATTAAGGTTCCACTGTTGTTGCCTATGACCTGACATTCTTCTGGAGGTTTTCCATGTTATCTCAATTAGTTTTTTTTCTCCCTCCATACCTGTGTATATGTAGATGTCTTTAAATTACAAGTGGAGGAGAAGCTACATAAACTAGGAAGAAGGGAAAAGGAAATTTTTTGATTCACATAACTGAAAAATTTGGAGGTAACTTAATGGAAAAAACTGGACCTAGATGTTCAAATAATATCATCTGTCTGTCTCCGAACAGTGCTTCTCTTGTTGGCTTGCTTTTCTGATTGCTGCCTCCCTGATAGAGGTCGAGAGAACCAAGGTCACGTCCCACCTGATGAGTCACATCAGTGGAGGAAGAACTTCCGTTTTCTGAGAGCTGCAGCAAAAGGGCCAGATTTCATCCTGAATCACTCAGGATGGTTTTGGCCACAAGGAACGGAAAACTGGGTCAAAGGGGCTTACTTTCTCACACAGCGGAAAGCCCAGAGATAGAGGCAGTTCCAAAATGAGTTGATGTAGGGGATCAATCATGTGAGGGCATTTGGTCAGCTTCTCTGTGGGCCTCCTCCTCGTAATCTCAGATGGTAGTAGCAGCTCCTGATATCACATCTTCATATGACAATGTCCAAAAGTAGTAAAGAGTAAGTCCCTGCTTGTGTCTTTTGAGAATGCAGAAAAACTCTACAGAACTCCTTGAGGTCTCGTGGGTCAGTTACCTTGCACACTCATGCTTTACCAATCCTTTTCAAAGGGAATACAATTACTTGGTAGTTTTAGGCTTATTGACATTTATCCCCTAGGGGCTAGATATGATGTTGCTAAGGTCACCCAATAATTGAAAGTCAGAATTTAATTTGCAAGGAAGAAGAGGTGGGCTGTTTCAATCCTTGGCAGTATCTGCCTGTGTCTCACTGGGTTAATTCAGGTTATGTATCCATTCCTGAACCAATCACAGCTACCACCTCTAGTCACATGCCTACCTGTGATGCTATGGAGGCAGTGGTCTTGATGGTTCATAGGAGTATTTTGTCAGTCTGCTCAACTCAGAGGAACTGAGTGGAAGAAGTTGGGTCCCTATTATTCAAACTGACTCCTAAGCTAACTGTCCTACCCAGAGAAGCAGGAAAACCCTTATTAGATTCTTGACTCAACTGTTAATGAAGAAAAAAGGAATTCCTGTTCTGTTATTCATCTGTGATCCAAGATTTTGGATAGCTCATGAATATTTCAGAGTCACCATTGCAAGTGACCCCCATGGTCAAGTATAAAGGAAAGCATGTGTTAAACAGGATCTCTCAGACAGAAGGCATGTTATAAGCTGCTCAACAGAACACTGTTATTATAGACCATCTGTAGAACGTGGACATGTTCGTTAGGCAGAGTAATTTATTGTAATGATACTTGGCATCATGAAATTTCACTGTTACTGTGCTTCTTCACCTTGCTAGATCTTTGGGAAATTCTTCATTTTAAGATTTCTTTATATAAATGTGGATGATCAAAAGGCTTTACTGAAGAGATGATAATTTTGTGTTGGGCACAGATGTGAATACGCATGGGGTGAATCTCCTAGACTACATTCAAATGGAGTGGTTAAATGTTTCTATCATGACCTTCTTCTATTCAAAATGTGTAACAGCCTCTTGTTCCCTATTGTGATGAGACTTCCTTCTTCTTCCTGACTTTTGGACCCCTGGTAACCTGCTCTTCCCTAGATTTTTAGTCATCATGCTTGTACTCTGTAACCTAACTTCTGCCTAGGTTTCCACTTCTGCCTTCTGACTTGGTGTGTGCATCTTCTGACCACTGAAGTGTTCTTCCTCTGCTATTCCAAATTCTTCCCATTCCTCATAGCCAAGCTTCCTTTCTCCTACTCTGCTAGCTGGCATGGTTCTCCCTCCTCTTTGAATCCTGATTATCCCACTTAAGGAATTTTAGCATCTTAAATGCTCCACATTTCTTTGTTCACTAATTGTTTCCATGCGTACATCCTCTCTTGTCTCCTTAGTTACAGCTTTTGGAGATCTAACAGGTAACTCTGGCTCAACTATTTTTCTGTACTCCCAGTGGCTACTAGAGATTTGAACTTGGATGTCTCAGAGTCATCTTAACTTTAACAAGACCGAAGCGTCACCTGTTCCCTGCCCCACCTTCTTGCTTCAACTCTCTCCTGTTGTTGTAATCAGTTTCTGTAAAAAGCTTCTATGCAGTTACCCAAGCCACTCTTGATTTTGCCCTTTCTTTTAGGAACTTGTCATTCAGCCCGAGTCCTCTCGATTCTGTTCCTAAACATGTCTTGGTATCCCTTTCTCCATCCCTGACACCACTGGCTTGGTTCAAACCTTTGTGATCATTCACTGGGACCATTATTCTTTCAACAGATCTCCCTGGCTCCAGGCTCAATGCTTTATTTCTTTATTTTTATTGAAATATGGTGGATTTACAATGTTGTGTTAGTTTCTGGTATACAGTAAAATGATTCATATCTATATATGTATATATATATATATTTCTCTTTTCCAATATAGTTTATTACAAGATACAGTAAGACCTTTCTGTTTTTTATATGTAATATTGTATATCTGTTTATCCCAAACTCCCAGTTTATCCTTCCCCCTTCCCTTTCCCCTTTGTAACCATAAATTTGTTTTCTGTGTCTGTGAGTCTGTTTCTGTTTTGTGAATAAGTTCATTAGTATCCTTTTTTTTGTTTTTAGATTTCACATATAAGTGATATCATATGGTATTTGACTTTCTCTTTCTGACTTACTTCATTCAGTATGATAATTTCTAGTTTCAGCCATGTTGCTGGAAATGGCAATATTTCCTTATTTTTATGGTTGTGTAATATTCCATTGTATACATGTACCACATCTTTATCCATTCATCTGCTGATGGACATTTAGGTTGCTTTCCTTGTCTGTTGTGAATAATGCTGCTATGAGCTTGAGAAATCTGTATGCAGGCCAGGAAGCAACAGTTAGAACTGGACATGGAACTACAGACTGGTTCCAAATAGGAAAAGGAGTACATCAAGGCTGTGTATTGTCACCCTGCTTATTTAACTTCTATGCAGAGTACTTCATGAGAAACGCTGGACTGGAAGAAACACAAGGTGGAATCAAGATTGCCGGGAGGAATATCAATCACCTCAGATATGCAGATGACACCACCCTTATGGCAGAAAGTGAAGAGGAACTCAAAAGCCTCTTGATGAAAGTGAAAGAGGAGAGTGAAAAAGTTGACTTCAAGCTCAACATTCAGAAAACGAAGATCATGGCATCTGGTCCCATCACTTCATGGGAAATAGATGGAGAAACAGTGGAAACAGTGGCAGACTTTTTTTGGCGGGGGGCTCCAAAATCAGTGCAGATGGTGACTGCAGCCATGAAATTAAAAGACGCTTACTCCTTGAAAGAAAAGTTATGAGCAACCTAGATAGCCTATTCAAAAGCAGAGACATTACTTTGCCAACTAAGGTCCATCTAGTCAAGGCTATGGTTTTTCCAGTGGTCATGTATGGATGTGAGAATTGGACTGTGAAGAAGGCTGAGTGCTGAAGAATTGATGCTTTTGAACTGTGGTGTTGAAGAAGACTCTTGAGAGTCCCTTGGACTGCAAGGAGATCCAACCAGTCCGTTCTGAAGAAGATCAGCCCTGGGATTTCTTTGGAAGGAATGATGCTAAAGCTGAAACTCCAGTACTTTGGCCACCTCATGTGAAGAGTTGACTCATTGGAAAAGACTCTGATGCTGGGAGGGACTGGGGGCAGGAGGAGAAGGGGATGGCAGAGGATGAGATGGCTGGATGGCATCACTGACTCAGTGAACGCAAGTCTGAGTGAACTCCGGGAGATGGTGATGGATAGGGAGGCCTGGCGTGCTGCAATTCA
Organism: Ovis aries; assembly: GCF_016772045.2. NCBI lineage: Eukaryota > Metazoa > Chordata > Mammalia > Artiodactyla > Bovidae > Ovis > Ovis aries. Next base: position 50,387,797 of record NC_056062.1, read on the forward strand.
TGGGGTTGCAAAGAGTTGGACACGACTGAGCTACTGAATTGAACTGAACTGAGCATTGTGATGCATATATCTTTTTGGTAGTTTCTTAGTCTTTTGTTGGGAACAGCATTAAGCTCAGGCAGGGAATACCTTGGCTTCTAAGTTTCAGGCATTCACAGCTTTTAAATAGTCTCTCACAGTCCTCATTTAGGTTGCCAATGACATTTTTTGAAAGGATACAATATTCTGGACACAGAACCCAGTCATTATTAGTTGTTTTTTCCTTCCTTTCACTGTTTCCCCAAATTTTAACAAAAATGATCCTAACCCATCTCCCTTCTTTCCCACCTAATCCCACCCACCCCAAATGATACACCAGTAATAACCAAAAACTACACACATGCTACGATGTAAAACTGCAGAGTTAACACTCTTGGGAACAAGGCTGTGTGGGTTGTGGAGATGCTCTTTGAAGATCTATAGTATCACTTGCTCTCCCACATCCCATTCTGCGTTTTGTTCTTCCTAGAAGGCCATTTGCTTTTTTTTTGGTAAGGTTCAGAATGGGTTGCCTTCAAACACTGACCTTCCTTCCCTCCCCCTCCACTGGGATGGGTGTGCAAACTGTATAGTGTGGAATGGCTTTGAAGCCCTTGGGCTGCTGTAGGGCATAGAAACTATACTGGCTCTTCAAAGGACATCTTCTCAAGCCACCTTTATGGTGTCAAAACAAGTAGAACTCCTCCTTTCCCCACTTGAAACCCACAGTCAGATGTGACAGGGGCTGGTATTCAAGAGAGTTAATTCTTGTTTTCTTTTTTTGTCATCATCCTCTGAGGGGTAAGAATGCCACGTCAGCCTTTCCCCATAGAAGGATATGACAACCTGTGGGCACTTGACGTTGGCTTCCTTGGCAGGGACCAGGTCAGCCTCATCAGAGTTCTTCATTTCATTAGGAACATGAGTTCTCCACTGGAGTCTGTAGCTCCAATAATCTGCTCTGGTTCCAAACCCCGGGCAAAGCCTCGTGGCTTTTCTGACTCTTCTTTCTTCTTCTTTGATTTGCTCTCCTCTCCCTTATCTTCCGAATCAGAATCAGCTTTCGCTTGTCTCCCTCTGATTTATCTGTCTCGTGTGCTGTTTTCTGTGACTGCAGAAACTCAGCAATGAGGTCAGGGCAATCCAGTTTCTCTTCTGGTTCCCATGTGTTATCCTCATCTGAGAACCCCTTCCACTTTAGGAGATACTCCACTTTGCCCTTTACCACTCAATGGTCTAAAACTCTTCCATCACTTATTCTTCTTCCTCTTCTAGCACCTCCTCCACTTTCTTCTTGTTTTATTTTTTCCCCATAATGCCACCAGCTTTCTGGTATAAAGGATGACGCTGCTCGGGTCTTGTAGTCGTCAACCCTCCCTATGCTGGTTCAAGCGTCCAGGCTGTCTCGTCTGTCCTCTTCCCAATTTACTATGTTTCCTCTCCAGCCCAGTCTCCCAGCCGACCACCCAGCCCACATAGCATTGTCTCGGTCTACTCAGGCCAAAGAGCGACCCGCAGATGCCTCCTGTTCTGTACTTTCTGATAATGAGTCCTTTGCTCAGCCAAATTGAGCTTCTACTGGTGGCATGAACACCTGTGCACCTTCAGGTCAGCAGACATGGACTCAGGATCTGGAGTCACCAGGTGCTGTGCCAAATTCCTTGCAGTACCAGTTATGTGTTTTTGTGTTTCTTTCCTTTAGTGGACTATGAGATTTTTGTCTCTTAATACCTGCTATAAAGTAGCAACTCAATAAATGATAGATGAGGAGGAAACAGACAGAACAAGCTCCATCTTGAAAGCAGGACTCCATCTTGGGCCGGACTGTGGGCTTTGAGCTCTGTGCCCCAGTATCTATGGAAACGACATACCAACTGGAAAACCAGGCCCCCTGGATGCAAGAGCCCCAGGGGTCGTACCTAGACTCTCTGTTGCCTAAAAGAATACCCTAATTATCTGTGTAACTGAATAGAATCATAAATTCTATTATGCTTATTGGGGTATGACCACAGGCCTATTGATAATTGTCCACTGTTAACTACCTAGGCTTAAGGCATATGAATCACGGGTTAACTTTGATTGTGTCTTTCTTTTCCTTTGCTCAGACTAGTTTCAGGTAATTTGGGGAGGTGGGTTTGGTCACATACACTTAGGGTATATAATGTTTTCAGAAAAGCTGGTCAGGGTCCTTGGCTAAGAGGAGACTCTGCCTTGGAGCCACTGGTGTAATAAACTCCACTCCACTATCTGCCTTGTCCTGAGTGAGTTTGTTTCCCAGAATGCGTGGCTACAACAGTCTTATCAGCAATTCCTTAAAAGGGACTCAATCTTAACTGTGTAAACCTCTCAAAGCTTTTAAATGGAGTTGGGCAGCAATTTTAATAATAGAAAATAATCATTAATCTCAATGATTATTAACATCAGTTGCTCTTCTACTTTGTAATGAAGTATCCTTCAGGTAGGACTTGACTCATTTCTGCTCCAAATTCCTCACCTGATGCTGGCTATGCATTTCTATTTGCACTGTAACTGCTAATGTTCTGGTCTTTTTTCCCCTCTGATTCTTTGTTACCAGATCTCTTGTCCATTGTCACTTTTTGCTTCTGGTCATTTTTGTGGTCTTGGCTGCTTCTAATCTCTAGTGTCCTGTCTTCTATCTGCCACCCCCTGCCGCTTGCTATTCTTTTTCTTCTGTTCCACTTGTTACTTTAGTTTTTTGGTCTTTCTTCCTCCTGACTCTGTTGCCTGTGTGTGCTCAGCTTTCCAGCAATTTCTAGCCAAGAATACCTCACCTTCCTTGTTGTTATTACTGTTCAAGGCCCAGTTGCTTCTCAGCTGGAAAGAGCAATACTGTTCATAGTTTTTGATGGGTGAGGTCTGGTGTATCAAGAGTCAACGTCCTGGAGCATAACAAAGGTGAAGTTTTTCATCCATGGGACAGGAGGTTTGCATAGTCTCTCCCCATTCTATTAGGAATAGAGCCATTTTACTTAGGGAAGAGTTACTGCTTTCATGATCTGGTGAAGGAGACAGAAAGTGCCCTCATTAATTTACCTATCTCTTCTATACTAGAGTATAAACTCCATATGGGTGGGAAATATATATATATATATATATAAAATGTGTGTGTAATATTACACATTATAGACCATCTGCAGTTCAGTAAGTGTTTATGCTTCTTGAATGAAGAATGGGTGAATAGTAAGACATATGGTAGAGGTAGCAGGGCAGTGATTCTTATTAGAATCATTTAAGTCTCATTTAAAACACATAGTCTAGTCGTGAAGAGTTCATACTCCTATCCTAATGCAGGGGGCCCAGGTTTGATCCTTGGTCAGAGAACTAAGATCCCACATTCTGCGTCTAAGAGTTCACATGCTGCAACTAAGATCCTGCATGCTGCAACTAATACCCAGCATGGCCAAATAAATAAATATTTAAAGAAAACCACACATTAATGCCTGGGTCCCCAAACTAGGCAAACTACTGTTCTTAGATGTAATTTCCCCTACATTTCAGAAATCTGTGCTTCTTAAAACTGATGAAATAACAACTTGAAGCATTTTTCTTTCTTAGTTTTAGACAAAATACACTTCAAATAGGCAGTGACATCTTAGACTGGATGTCAGAATTTCTATAGCATGTAGCCTGGGCAGAAATATAACATGCTCCCAGTGAGTCTGAAACATACGAGAGTTATAAGGTTCTGTATTAGGAGGCTTATATGAGGGAGAGGTTAACAAGGGATCACTTTTACAACTACCTTTGACTTCTGAGCACAGCATCTGGTCTATTGTAAACAACCAGTTCTCATTAGCTGAACCAAATAGAATTCCTCAGAGGCCAGTAAAATTACAATATGTATGTATACTCTCTCTCTCTCTTTCTGCATATGTACACACACATACATACACACACCATGTTTGCTCTCTAGGCATCTGTATCTATATTTATAGCTATGGTGTGCGTATGAATGTATGTATGTGTATACACACGCACACACACACACACACACACACACACACACACACACACACACACACACACACACACACACATATAGAGAGAGAGAGGCTGCTGCCGCTAAGTCGCTTCAGTCGTGTTGGACTCTGTGTGACCCCGTAGACGGCAGCCCACCAGGCTCTCCCATCCCTGGTATTCTCTAGGCAAGAACACTGGAGTGGGTTGCCATTTCCTTCTCCAGTGTATGAAGGTGAGAAGTGAAAATGAAGTCGCTCAGTCATGTCCGACTCTTAGCGACCCCATGGATTGCAGCCCACCAGGCTCCTCCATCCATGGGATTTTCCAGGCAAGAGTACTGGATAGAGAGACTAACATCCTATAATTTCAGTGGCCTCTCTAATGCCCTGAGGAATTCCATTTGGTTCAGCTAATGAGGACTGGTTGTTTACAACAGACCAGATACTGTCTATACTGTAGACTGTATGGGGCTTCCCTGGTAGCTCAGATGATAAAGAATATGCCTGCAAAGCAGAAAACCCAGGTTCAATCCCTGGGTTGGGAAAATTCCTTGGAGAAAGGAATGGAAACCCACTCCAGTATTCTTGTCTGGAGAATCCCATGGACAGAGAAGCCTGGTGGGCTACAGTCCATGGCATTGGAAAGAGTCAGACATGACTGAGTGACTAACACTTTCACACTTACTCAGATGATATAGTAACTGTCCTAAAGGACAATCGGTCAGTCCCCAGGTGAGTAAGAAGTCTAAGAGAACCAAGCAAAGGCAGACAAGTACAGCCCCTTGAAGTGCATCTGGGTGGGTGTCATTGGAAGTAAGCAAGTTGGGGGTGTGGATGGAGGAGGCTGGGAAGAGGGTCATTTTACCCTTTACGTTGTTGTTCAGTCATTCAGTCATGTCCAGCTCTTTGCAATTGCATGGTCTGCAGCACACCAGGCTCTTCTATCCTCCACTGTCTCCTACAGCTTACTCAAACTCATGTGCATTGAATCAGTGATACTATTTAAATGTCTCATCATCTGCCTCCCTCTTCTTTTGCCTTCAATCTTTCCCAGCATCAGAGTCTTTTCCAGTGAGTCAGCTCTTCTAATTAGGTGGCCAGAGTATTGGAACTTCAGCTACAGCATCTGTCCTTCCAGTGAATTTTCAGGACTGATTTCCTTGAGGACTGACTCGTTTGAACTCCTTGCTGTCCAAGGGACTTTCAAGAGTCTTCTCCAACACCTCAGTTCAAAAGCATCAATTCTTCAGTGCTCAGCCTTCTTCATGGTCCAACTCTCATGTACATACATGACTGCTGGAAAAACCACAGCTTTAACTATACAGACCTTTATTGGCAAAGTAATGTGTCTGCTTTTTAATATGCTGTCTAGTTTTGTCATAGCTTTCTTCCAAGAAGCAAGTGTCTTTTAATTTTGTGGCTGCAGTTACTGTCATCAGTGACTTTGGAGCCCAAGAAAATAAAGTCTGTCACTGTTTCCATTGTCTCCCCATCTATTTGCTATGAAGTGATGGGACTGGATGCTGTGATCTCCATTTTTTTTTTAAATATTGAGTTTCAAGCCAGCTTTTTCACTCTCCTCTTTCACCCTCATCAAGGGGCTCTTTAGTTCCTCTTCACTTCCTGCCATTAGTGTTATTCTCTGCATATGTGAGGTTATTGATATTTCTCCTGGCAGTCTTGATTCCAGCTTGTGATTCACCTAGCCTGGCATTTTGCCTGATGTACTCTGCATGTAAGTTAAATAAACAGGGTGACAACATACAGCCTTGACATACTCCTTTCCCAATTTGGAACCAGTCCGTTGTGCCATGTCCAGTTCTAACTGTTGCTTCTTGACCTGCATACAGGTTTCTCAGGAGGCAGGTAAGAGGAAATTGTATTCCCATCTTTTGAATTTTCCACAGTTTGTTGTGATTGACACAGTCAAAGGCTTTTGCATAGTTAATGAAGCAGAAGTAGATGTTTTCTGGAATTTCCTTGCTTTCTCTATGACACAGCAAATATTGGCAATTTGATCTCTGTTTCCTCTGCCTTTTCTAAGCCCAGCTTGCACATCTGGAAGTTCTTGGTTCACGTACCACTAAAACCTAGCTTGAACGATTCTGAGCATACTTGCTAGCATGTGAAATGAGTGCATTTGTGTAACAGTTTGAACATTCTTTGGCATTGCCCTTCTTTGGGGTTGGAATGAAATCTGACCTTTTCTAGTCCTGTGCCCACTGCTCAGTTTTCCAAATTTGCTGAAATATTGAGTGCAGCACTTTGACAACCTCATCTTTTGGGATTTTAAATAGGATTATTTAGGATTTTAGAATTGTAAATCACTCAGCTGGAATTCCATCCCCTCCACTAACTCTGTTGTGGTAATGCTTTCTAAGGCCCATTTGACATCACACTTCAGGATCTCTGGCTCTAGGTGAGTGACCATGCCATCATGGTTATCCAGGTCATTAAGACCTTTTTTGTATAGTTCTTCTATGTGTTATTGCCACCTCTACTTAATATCTTCTGCTTCTATTAGGTCTTTACCACTTCTGTCCTTTACTGTGCCCATCCTTGCATGAAATGTTCCCTTGATATCTCCAATTTTCTAGAAGAGATCTCTGGTCTTTCCATTCTATTATTTTCCTCTATTTCTTTGCATTGTTCACTTATGAAAGCCTTATCTCTCCTTGCTGTTCTCTAGAACTCTGCATCCAGTTGGGTATATCCTTTTCTCCTTTGCCTTTCACTTCTCTTCTTTCCTTAGCAATTTATAAAGCCTCCTCAGACAACCACTTTACCTTCCTGCATTTCTTTTTCTTGGAGATGGTTTTGGTCACTGCCTCCTGTACAAATTATGAACTTCCATCCATGGCTCTTTAGGCACTCTGTCTATCAGATCTAATCCCTTGAATCTATTCTTCACTTCCATTATATAGTCATAAGGGATTTGACTTAGGTCATACCTGAATGGTCTAGTGGTTTTCCCTGCTTTCTTCAAGTTAAGCCTACATTTTGCAATAAGGAGCCGGTGATCTGAGCCACAGTCAGCTCCTAGTCTTGCTTTTGCTGACTGTATAGAGCTTCTACATCTTCAGCTGCAAAGAATATAATTAATTCTGATTTTGGTATTGATCATCTGCTGATGTTCATGTATAGAGTTGTCTCTTGGATTGTTGGCATGGGTGTTTGCCATGACCAGCATGTTCTCTTGTTACCCTTTACCCTGCTTCATTTTGGACTCGAAGGCCAAACTTGTCTATTGCTCCAGGTATCTCTTGACTTCGTCCTTTTGCATTTTCAATCTCCTATAATGAAAAGGATATCCTTTTTTGGTGTGTGTTCTAGAAGGTCTTATAGGTCTTCATAGAATTGTTCAACTTCAGCTTCTTCAGCACCAGTGGTTAGGTCATAGACTTGGATTACTGTGATGTTAAATGGCTTCCCTTGGCAATGAACTGAGATCATTCTGTCATTTTTGAGGTTGCACCCAAGTACTGCATTTTGGATTCTTTTGTTGACTATGAGGGCTACTCCTTTTTTTTTTTTTTTTAAATAAGGGATTCTTTCCCACAGTAGTAGATATAATGGTCATCTGAATTAAATTCACCCATTCCTGTCCATTTTAGTTTACTGATTCCTAGGATTATCAATGTTTAATCTTCCATCTCCTGCTTGACCATGTCCAATTTGCCTTGATTCATGGACCTAACATTCCAGGTTCCTATGCAAAATTGTTCTTTCCAGCATCAGTCTTTCCTTTCACTACCAGACATATCCACAACTAAGCATTGTTTCCCTTTGGCCCAGCAGCTTCATTCTTTCTAGAGCTATTATTAATTGCCCTTCACTCTTCCCCAGGGGCATATTGGACACCTTCAAACTGAGGGAGCTTGTCTTCTGGTGTCATATCTTTTGCCTTTCATATTGTTCATGGAGTTTTCAGGGCAAGAATACTGGGGTGCTTTGTCATTTCCTCCTCCATGGACCATTGTTTGTCTCAACTCTTCGTTATGACCCGTCTGTCAATGGGAGGCCCTGTGGCTCATGCCTCATGGCTTCACTGAGTTACACAACCCCTTCCCCACGATAAGGCTGTGATTGATGCCCAAAGTACATTCTCTTGGGACTGATTTGAGAGGAGGCCAATGGGCAGATAAGAATTCAGAGCAAACTTAATTGAGGATCCAACCTGTCAAAAATCTGAGCAGGCCAGGAATTTCTTCAGTCACCTCCCAGCTCCCGTTTGGTGACGTTTTTGCTTTGTATCAAATTCTCACAGCCTCATAGCTCTGCTTTGCTGGCCTAGTTGTTCCCCCAGGCTTCCCTCCTCTCTTTTGGACCTCACTCCAATCCAAAACATCTCCAGTGCTTCACAGACTTGATCATTTTCTTCCTGCTGCAGGGTTGCCCACCTCCAGGGGGAGCCACTCACACTGTGATCTTGGAGAATGGTGCCCACCCATACCACTCAGTGGTGCCGGGGTCGCTAGATGTGGCCGCCTTCTTTTGTTTACAAGTTCACACAGGCCTTCTGAGGCCCTGTCCTTGTTCATGGAATTGGTCCCACAGAAAGAAGTTTAGGTTTCCTGGTTGATTATGGAGGAAGGTTTGTTTGTTTTTTGATTGAGTCAGTCTTCTGTCGGAGGCAGCTTGATCCCATAGTTGGTGAGAGTATAGGCTGTGGAGGAAAACTGAGTTTAATTCCTCACCCCCTAAAACTGTACATGAGGGACAAATGCCTTGCTGTTGGTAACTACATTTTCTCTTCTGGAAAAATGGAGATAATAATAGTACTTCTCTCACTGATAATCCTCATTGCTGTAAGGACTAAGTAGTTTAATATGATAAAGATAGTATCTGTCACATGCTAAGAACGCAAAACCCTCGGAGAATATTATTTGCTCAACCCTTCCATACCATAAGATTGAGAGCAGGAGGAGAAGAGGGCGACGGAGGATGAGATGATTGGATAGCATCACTGATTCAGGGGGCATGAGTTTGAGCAAACTCCAGGAGATAGTGAAGGACAGGGAAGCCTGGTGTGCTGCAGTCCATGGGGTTGCAAAGAGTCAGACGTGACTGAGCGACTGAACAACAACCTCCCTTCTACTCGTAGTGTAATTTTCTGCTTTCAAGAGTTGCTTGCTATTTCTGGTATTGTTAATTTGGCCACAAGAAGGAGAATAATGGTAGAAGTGTGCTATCTAATTTAGTAGCAATGTTCATTTCAGATTTAATTGTGGTCCTGAATGTTTAAATTACCCATAACTTTGGTAATAATTCTTCGCTTTACTATGTTCTGTTTGGCAAAAAGTTTGATGAAATTCACAGGAGGACAAAAATTAGCTTGAGGAAACTGACTCATTATATCATTAAGCATGAGCATTCTTTGGAATATCTTCACTTAGAGATTCTAAAATGATATATCTAAAGTTAGTCTAGAAGACTGGTGGAAAGAGAAACATCAAATCTCCTCCTCCTGAAACCAGGGCTCTAGGTCTCCAGGTTGACATCATGGCTGATCTTTTATTTTATGGTCAATGAAATTCAGGCTTGGCCTTGTGGTACCATGCACAAGCTTAATGGTGCTTCCTAATGCACTACATAAGCAGGATTGATTTGAAGAAGAAATTAGCCCAATATCAGGAGCTTCTTGTTTTATATTAAACTTTTAAAACCAATCAGAAGCAAACTTAGTCAAGTCTCTGCAGACCACATTTTATTGACAGTTTATTGCAAAGGTGGCTCACTCCTATTTTTAAGTTAATGTTAGTTACGGAACGATGTCAGATTTCAGAGGAGCACACAGACTGTCTAACCTATTTTCAAAAAGCAGGTCAAATTTAGCATCTGGAGAATAACTTGCAATTTGGTTGAAAATAATTGAACAAGTTTAACATAACATTCAGTAAAGGGATCAGGGTGTTTTAAGTTTAAAATTCTGAGATAAATGGCCCAAGGCTCTTGTCAACTGTCATCATTGCCAAGTCCAAGAGGGTTCCTGGTTTTCCATTTTCCCAGAGTGCATCTGTCTTGTTAAAAGAAGATTGTGCTGAATCATTTGTCTTGGTATTTCTTTAGAAAGACATTTTCAAAAAAAGACATCTCACCACTCTAAGAAGTGAGGTTTACTGAAGTGTGGTAGAAGGAAAGTAGACTATAGAAGTGGTTTGAGCTCACTGCTAGGAAGAAGAAAGAAGAGAGGGAAATGGAGAGAGTCTTAGGTCATGTTCCCCAGAAGCAGACCAGGAGAGAGGGTTCACATGTGAGTAAGTGATGCATTCAAGGCAGTAGCCAGGGAGATGGGGAAGGAAGGGGGGGCCTCAGAAGGAAGGAGAATACCTTTCCACCCCCAACCCTCCAGGGGAACTTGAGGGTTTGTCCCAACCCGCAGCAAGGTTGCTGAGGCTCTCATGTTCCTGTCCCATCAGCTATTGGTTAAGGACCATGACTGCAGCCATGAAATTAAAAGACACCTGCTCCTTGGAAGAAGAGCTGTGACAGACCTAGGGTATTAAAAAGCAGAGACTGCTTTACTGACAAAGGTCCGCATAGCCAAAGTTATGGGTTTTCCGTAGTCATGTACGGATGTGAAATTTGGACCATAAAGAAGGCTGAGCATTGAACAATCGACACTTTCAAACTGTAGTGAAGACTGTGGAGAAGACTCTTGATAGTTCCTTGGACAGCAAGGAGATCAGTCCAGTCAATCCTAAAGGAAATCAACTCTGAATACTCATTGGAGGGACTGATGCTGAAGTTCCAGTACTCTGGCCACCTGATTAGAAGAGTCAACTCATTGGAAAAGACCCCGATGCTGGGAAAGATTGAAGGCAGGAGGAGAAGATGGCAACCAATGATGAGACGGTTGGATGGCATCATTGACTCAGTGGAAACCAGTTTGAGTGAACGCCAGGAGATAGTGAAGGATAAGTAAGCCTGGTGTGCTGTAGTCCCTGGGATTACAAAGACTGCAAGGAGACATTACACTAACCTTATTCCTCACCCTCCAGTAAGGGGAAGAGGGTTAGGCACTAGGAACACACATTCACAGACAAGTCTACTTTCTAGGCTTGCAGGTGAAGTGGACTCTGGGAACTCTTTCAGAGAAGACCCTTCAGTGCTGGCTGTTGAAGGTGAAAGCCAGGGAGCTAGCTTAATGCATAAAGGTGACCCCAGCGGACCTGTGCAAAGTGCTGACTTCATCCACCACAGAGAAGAAAAGGAAAGGAGCTGGGGTGCCATGACTTTCTCCCTGACTCCCTGCTCCCTGGGCCAAGATTTAATGCCGGTGTTTCTAGTAACAACTGGATATGAGGGAACCACGCAGGACAGAGCCGGGTCTCCTTTGTCTTCCACAGAGCACGGAAGATGCCTGCATGTTCCCACACACAGGGGGACAGAACTGGGTCAGGGGCAATGGGGAGGTGGCAGACCCCAGGGGACAGCAGGGTCCAAGTGAGAACTGCAGTGATCACAGGAGCCAGGCAGCAGGGAGAGCTGTGAGGTCATGAGGCCAGCGCACGGCAATGCAGGTGAAATTGGGCTTTGCTGGAAGGCATCCCCGAGCATAGACAAGGCTAAGCTGAAGGGCTCAGTGCCCTTTCTTCTTGGTGTTCTAGTCTGGGCTCTTGTTTGGTAGGCTTCTCCCCATCTTGGACAGTAAGATGTATCAGAGCCAAGCCTGGAGGAGGTGAGAAAAGGATCAAGTGTTTTGGCCTAGTTCTGTGTTAGTCAATCAGTCACATCTGACTCTGCCTACCCCATGGACTCTTGCCCACCAGGCTCCTCTGTCCATGAAATTATTCAGGCAAGAATGCTGGTGTGGGTTGCCATTCCCTTCTCCAGGGGATCTTCCTGGCCCAGGAATTGAACCCATGTCTCCTGCATTGCAGGCAGACTCTTTACCATCTGAGCCACCAGGGAAGACCTGGACTTGAAATTCACAGGTGAGAGATAAAAGGGACTTCAGAAATCACCAGAGGAGGAAGAGGGGCAGGCAGAAGTGCTCCCCTGCCATAAGGGGTAGAAGTACATCTAGGCTTTTTTCCTTCTCCTGTGTGCTGTGGGGGTAGGCGCAAAGGGATGGATGCTTGGAGGGTGAGGAATAAGGTTAGTGTAATGTCTCCTGTGTCCATTTTTGCAAAGCCTTCCTCCTCTGGTTGACCTTAGATGCCTTAATCAGAAAACTATGGCCTCTCACTATGGCCAGCTTCATCTAACATAGAACTTTTCAACATCTTATTTTCCTCGATGCTCTGGTATCAACTGGCTGACTTTCCAAATCATTGACAGCAAGGAATTAGTACCTTCCTCTCACGCTCATAGCTTAATGGGCTTCCTTTCCCAAGGTTATCTGCAGAGGAGAAAGGTAAAGTCCTATTGTCTTTGAAAACTCATTTTAAACATTGTTGTAAAGACAGCCCAGGTTCATTTTAGAAAATTTGTTGTTGTTCAGTTGCTTAAGTCATGTCCAATACTTTGCGACTCAATGGACTGCAGCACTCCAGGCCTCCCTGTCCTTCACTATCTCCTGGAGTTTGCTCAAACTGTGTTCATTGAGTCAGTGATACTGACTGTCTCATCCTTTGTTACCCCCTTCTCTTCCTGCCCTCAATCTTTCCTAGCGTCAGGGTATTTCCCAATGAGTTGGCTCTTCACATCAGGTGGCCAAAGTATTGGTGCTTCAGCATCAGTCCTGTAGAAAAATAAAAGAAATACCAACAATTCTACAACCCAAAGAAAACCATTGTTTATGTTTTGGCCTGAATCCTTCTCATCTTTTTATCAATTCATAAATACTGAAGACATGCAGACATATATACTTAGATTATTTGCATTTCAACAGAAGAACTTGAGGGAGGCAGTGGAAGTTCTCAGCCAAAGGAATAAGTTCAATTCAGTTCAGTCACTCAGTCATGTCCGACTCTTTGCGACCCCATGAATTGCAGCACGCTAGGCCTCCCTGTCCATCACCAACTCCCAGAGTTCACTCAGACTCACGTCCATCGAGTCTGTGATGCATCAAGCCATCTCATCCTCTGTCATCCCCTTCTCCTTCTGCCCCCAATCCCTCCCAGCATCAGAGTCTTTTCCAATGAGTCAACTCTGCATGAGGTGGCCAAAGTACTGGAGTTTCAGCTTTAGCATCATTCCTTCCAAAGAAATCCCACGGCTGATCTCCTTCAGAATGGACTGGTTGGATCTCCTTGCAGTCCAAGGGACTCTCAAGAGTCTTCTCCAACACCACAGTTCAAAAGCATCAATTCTTTGGCTCTCAGCCTTCTTCACAGTCCAACTCTCACATCCATACATGACCACAGGAAAAACCGTAGCCTTGACTAGAGGGACCTTAGTCGGCAAAGTAATGTCTCTGCTTTTGAATATGCTATCTAGGTTGGTCATAACTTTTCTTCCAAAGAGTAAGCATCTTTTAATTTCATGGCTGCAATCAGTTAGTGCCAAGGATATGTGTTAACCCCTCTCCGGACATTGACTCAGTTGATGCATGGGGCAGGAGTGAGTCTGGTCAACAGCCTGACACTCTATCCCCTGTTGAATTGGCTTAGGGCTGGGTCTTAGACAGGTCAGGTTGTAGGCTTGGAGACTTTGGAGGGTAGGTGTTCAAATATAAAGATGTAGGGGAGGCAGATGGGAGCCACAGTTGGAGCAACCCCCAGACTGAGCTCACAGTGGATTTTCTGGCCTGGAAAGGAATCTGAGTCAACTTTTGTTCAACTGGTGACAGGCCCTTTGTACTTGCTTTTGTTCATACACTAAGCTAAATCTTAAAGATTTAGAAACTCTTAAGACAATGCTTGTGCCTTTTGTAGGTGTAAAAATTCACTGTGTTCAAGGAATGGGCAGGTTATGTGTCACAGGCTGAGGACTTCTAGAGACACACTCTAGGATGGAATTTAGTGAGCAAAACATTAATTGGTAAGTGCCCTGGAGAACAACACCCATGGGAGGGAGGGAGGGAAGGAAAGGAAGCAGAACTGGAAAGAAGACAGTGAGTTACGATCCATGCTGAGAGCCTCATCCAAACTCAGCAGGGTTCTGAAGTGGGAATGACCCATCAGAGTCATCCTGTGTGGGGCCAAGATGGCCTGGCCTTTCTCCCCTTTTTGTCTCCATCAGTCTTTGGATGGGAACTGCCCTGGAAGAGGTATGATCTACGGGCAGGCAGCTCCCTGCCACTGAGACAAACCCTGAAGGAGCTGACAGTTGCTTGTGACAGACAAGTCCTTCCATGAGAGGGGATATGGACAGTTCATCTTAGTGTCCGTCAATTATATAGGTGGGATTAAGACACAGTGGTATGCTGGGGAGAGTGGTGAACTTGTGGAGCAGGCTGTAGGCAACGGCCAAAGTCAAATTTAACTCATGAAAGTGCTGGGCTGGCCACACAAAACACATTTTGGGGTAGATTCTGGACTTGTCCTCTTGTCTAGAGCCTCTCTGCTCCAGCACTTGCTGGCTGTGAGACCTAGGACAGGATAATCTCTGTGTGTTTCAGCTGACTCATCTGAAAAAAAAAAATGGGGATAATAATTATATCTACTTCGAAGAGTTTGTTATGAGAATTACATGTAATCTGTAATAAAACACTAAGCAGGGCATATTGTTATCAATAACAATGTTATTTGCTTTTATGGTATTGATGATACTAATTATTACCTTCAGATTACCTAAAATCTCCTGGTGTTGATGACTCTGTGACCCTCAAGTCTTAATCTTAGCCATGTCTCCTGGCCTCAAAATCTATTTTCTTTGCCTACTGGATTTTCCCATCTCATTACAACTCACCTGAAAGTCAACGTCCTCAAACAGAACATATGACCTGTATCACCTCCCTAACCCCTGGCTTTCTGCATTCACCGTCTCTCCAATCTCTTCCATGTATTTCTTTCTTTCTTTCTTTTTAAGTCTTTATTTGTTTGGCTGTGCTGGGCCTTAGTTTTGGCACTCAGGAATTTTAGCTGTAGCATGTGGGATCTAGTTTGCCAACCAGGGATTGAACCTGGGCCCCCTGCATTGGGAGTGTGGAGTCTTAGCCATTGGACCACCAGGGAAGTCCCATTTTCTGTGTGTTTCACACTCACCCAATATTGTCGTCCTTTCTCTCCTTTTCCCCCTAGATTCCACCCAGGCCTCCTTCCCCATTCCATCTTCTGAAGTGTTTCTGGAAACCTCCTCTTTTCCATGATTGATTTTGGCTCTCATCCTCTATCCACTTCTGATGAACTCAGTTTCATTTTCCAGATGGCTATGAAGGAGATTATTTCAATACAAAACCACAGTGACCACCTCATTTGTTCCAGCAGAAGTGCGAAACTCCTCAGACTGCTTTTTGTGATCTGGACTTGACCTACACTCCAAACCTTGTCTTGAACGACCTTCCACCAATATGCAGCCAATTCCATAACCTGAGTCCTTGCTGCAAGGCTGGCATGTCTGCAGTTTGACGAATATGGCTTTCTCACGAAGGCTGCTTCCATCCTTGCCCACCCTCCTGGAGAATTTTAAATTATCTGTAAATTCTAAGTTCGTTTATCTCCTTGTCTCAAGTTCAGGCATTGCCTTTTTTTTTTTTTTAAATAATTCTCTATCATTCATCTATTTAAAATTTATTTTTTCAGAAAATATTCACTGAGTCCCCATCAAATGCCAAGCAATCTGTTCAATGCAGCTGTTACAGTGAGTTATTTGTTATACGTCTAGCTAGTAAAATTATGAGCTCTAGGGTACTGGCTCTCTTAATCTTGCATCCCTTGTATTCAGCTTAGTTCATTGCATGTAGTAGGTGCCCAATTTATGCTATTTGTATAAATCAAAATAATATGAAGGATTTTCAAAATACACAATCAGGACAGATGGTCTGGCAAAGAATGTTTTTCTTATTAGTAGGTGTATTTATATAGATTCTTCTTAAATTTTTATTTTTTTCTGTTGGTCATGTTGAAAAAAAAACACACAAAGACATAGAACAGGACATGTCTCCCTAGTTGGTTGCTGTTTAGTTGCTCAGTCCTGTCCAACTCTTTGCAACCCCATGAACTTCAGCACTCCAGGCTTCCCTGTCCTTCATCATCTCCTGGAGGTGCTCAAACTCATATCCATTGAGTTGGTGAAGCCACCCAACCATCTTGTCCTCTGTCGTCCCCTTCTCCTCCTGCCCTCAATCTTTCCCAGCATCAGGGTCTTTTCCAGTGAGTCACCTCCTTGCATCAGGTGGCCAAGGTATTGGAGCTTTAGTTTTAGCATCAGTCCTTCTGAAGAATATTCAGGATTGATTTCCTTTAGAATTGACTGGTTTGATCTCCTTGAAGTACAAGGGACTGTCAAGAGTCTTCTCCAACACCATAGTTCAAAAACATCAATTCTCTGGCACTCAGCCTTCTCTATGGTCCAACTCTCACATCCATACATGACTACTGGAAAAAGTAATGTCTCTGCTTTTTAATATGCTGTCTAGGTTTGCCATAGCTTTTCTTCCAAGGAGAACACAGCTTTTAATATTATGACTGCAGTCACTGTCCTCAGTGATTTTGGAGCCCCCCAAAATAAAGTCTCTCACTGTTTCCATTATTTCCCCATCTATTTGCCATGAAGTGATGGAACAGGATGCCATGATCTTAGTTTTTTGAATGTTGAGTTTTAAGCCAGCTTTTTCACTACTCTTTCACCTTCATCAAGAGGCTCTTTAGTTTCTCTTCATTTTCTACTGTAAGGGTGGTATCATCTGCATATCTGAGGTTATTGATATTTCTCCTAGCAATCTTGATTCCAGCTTGTGTTTCATCCAGTCTGACATTTCACATGATGTACTCTGCAGATAAGTTAAATAAGCAGGGTGGCAATACACAGCCTTGACGTACTCCTTTTCCAATTTGAAACCAGTCAGTTGTTCCATGTCCAGTTCTAACTGTTGCTTCCTGACCTGCGTACAGATTTCTCAGGAGGCAGGTAAGGTGGTCTGGTATTCCCATCTCTATGAATTTTCCAATTTGTTGTGATACATACAGTCAAAGGCTTTAGTGGAGTCAATATAGTAGAAGTAGATGTTTTTCTGGAACTCTCTTGCTTTTTTGATGATCCATCGGATGTTGGCAATTTGATCTCTGGTTCCTCTGCCTTTTCTAAAACCAGCTTGAACATCTGGGCATTCTCAGTTTATGTACTGTTGAAGCTTGCTTGGAGAAATTTGAGCATTACTTTGCTAGCATCGGAAATGAGTGCAATTGTGCGGTAGTTTGAACATTCTTTGGTATTGCCTTTCTTTGGGATTGGAATGAACAAAGACCTTTTCCAGTCCTGTGGCCACTGCCGAGTTTTCCAAATTTGTTGGCATATTGAGTACATCACTTTCACAGCATCATCTTTTAGGATTTGAAATAGCTCAGCTGGAATTCCATCACTTTCACTAGCTTTGTTCATAGTGATGCTTTCTAAGACCCACTTGACTTCACATTCCAGGATGTCTGGCTCTGGGTGAGTGATCATTCTAGGTGGTTATCTGGGTCATGAGAATCTTTTTTGTACAGTTCTTCTGTGTATTCTTGCCACCTCTTTTTAAAATCTTCTGCTTCTGTTAGGTCCATACCATTTCTGTCCTTTATTGTGCCCATCTTTGCATGAAATGTTCCCTTGGTATCTCTAATTTTCTTGAAGAGATCTCTAGTCTTTCCCATTCTGTTGTTTTCTTCTGTTTCTTTGCACTGATCACTTAGGAAGGCTTTCTTATCTCTCCTTGCTATTCTTTGGAAATCTGCATTTAGATAGATATATCTTCCTTTTTCTCGTTTGCTTTTTGCGTCTCTTCTTCTTTCAGCTATTTGTATTGTAAGGCCACCTCAGACAACCATTTTGCCTTTTTGCATTTCTCTTTCTTGGGGACTGTAACTGGTATACTCTGATTATAGAGTCACTTTCTTTGAGCTGAATTTGAGTTCTCCTGAGACCTTGGTTTTCTATTGTTGTTATTTAGTCGCTCAGTTGTGTCCCACTCTTCGTGAGTCAGTGGAATGTAGCCCACCAGGCTCCTCTGTCCATGGGATTCTCTAGGCAAGAATACTGGAGTGGGTTGCCATTTCCTTCTCCAGGCGATCTTCCCAAAAGGGATCGAACCCAAGTCTCCTTTGTCTTTTGCGTGGCAGGCAGATTCTTTCCCACTGAGCCACTGGAGAAGTTCATGAGAATTAGGCTCCTTCCTCACGAATGTCCTGTTCCTTTAAGGGCTGATGGTTTGTCCTGGTGCAAAAGCAGTGGAGATGCTGTTTTTTCCCATGGTTTTCTAAGAATCCACATTTATATTACATCATTTTATTGCAGCTGATTCCATAACAGAAAAGCATTTCCTTTTCTACTTCACCTTTATCCTTCAGTCCTTGAACTTGTCTCTGAATGTGCAGGCTATTTTGAGATCTTCTTTCATCCTAGGTTTGCTGTGGCACCCCAAACTGGCCAGCCATTTGAGGCAGAATGGCTGGAAAGGAGCCATGATGAGCTCTATTTATATTCAGAACCTCTCTGGCTCCCACCTCAGGACACAGAGCCCAAGCAAAGTGGATCCTACCTGTGATTACTTTCAAGACACTGCTTCATTCTTCCCAGTGGTCAGAGTCCCAGACTGAGGCACCCAGGTGGCTTATTTCAACTGTGAGCTTTTGTGTTTCTGGAACAGAGGTGTGGAGGAAGCCATCATGTGGAGTAGATGGTGGTATTTAAGGGCCCAGAAATATCTGGTCTAATTTTTTTTCCCCAACAGAACTATCTGTATGGATAGACACAGAACTTGGAAGTTGCTATACATGTGGCATAACTAATTAGTGATTTATGGAACTTTGAGAGCTCTGAGAGTTCTGTAACAAGATGACGTTTGTATTAAAAATGATCTCAGGCTGGGGAAATGTACTAGATGTGGAGTTTATATAAGGAAAGAACATCCTTCTCTCTCTGATACGAGCCTCTTTCAAGCTGCTTTTAGAAAGTAGTTGGGCTTTCTTTGATGGACAGAGACCAGTTCACATCTTATCCATAATGCTGTCATTAAGAACCAAAGTTTCTAATTGATTGTTTACAAATAATAATGTGTACTTGTGAGGGAGTTTACTCCTCACAAACTAATGCATTTTAAAAAGCTTTTTGTTTTGTGTCGGGGTATAGCTGATTACCAGTGTTGTGACAGTTTCAGGTGGATAGTAGAGGGACTCAGCCATACATATACATGTATCCATTTTCCCCCAAACGCCCCTCCCATTCAGGCTGCCGCATAATATTGAGCAGAGTTCTCAGTGCTATCCCTGTGGGTCCTTGTTGGTTATCCATTTTAAATATAGCAGTGTATACCCACTTTCATGCATTGGAGAAGGAAATGGCAACCCACTCCAGTGTTCTTGCCTGGAGAATCCCAGGGATGGGGGAGCCTGGTGGGCTGCTGTCTATGGGGTCTCACAGAGTCGGACACGACTGAAGTGACTTAGCAGCAGCAGCATACCCTTCCATCACAAACTCCCTAACTATCCCTTCCCTCCATTCTTCACCCTCCGGCAACCATAAATTCATTCAGTCTCTGAGTCTGTTTCTCCTTTTCTGACTTATTTCACTTAATACAACCAAGCAAAGGCATTTATGACTCAGTTGTTCTGGCCAAAAATGGGTAGCTGCATCTGCGGTGATCTGGTCGTCTTTCTCATAGACTTTGATCACTATCAAATTCATTTCAGATCAAGATCTATTGATTCTGTCTCTGAATTTAAAAGTGTCTGCCATTTGGAAATTTTATAAGTCATGATTACTAAATCTTTATCAATTTAAATAATTAAAAAAAGTGTCTTCAGGACTCGTCTATTCCTTCCCTTGCATCGTTTTCTTTAAAGGGAGTCAAATTCAGATAAATTTCTTATATTGCCTTTTATGCTTTAGGGTCAAAGGGGATGCCTTTTTACTTTTTTTTGTTTTTAAATATAAGTTTTCAGTAGATAATACATGTATCTGGTATGAAATACATAAAATACAAAATCCTGTACAGTGAAAATTAAGCCTTCAAGACAATTAAACCACTCAGTTTTTTCTATGCCTACCTAGAGCTATCTCATTTTCAGCATGGATCTCCAGAAATACTCAATGCAAATCAAAAATATACAGTATATGTCATATGTTTTTTAACGTGAAGAATAAAGCATGATTTTTCCTTTCACTTAGTATCTCTGGGAAATGACAGTAAACATTGCTGCTCATTAATTATTTCCAGTTCTCCTTTTGGTTAATTAGCAGGAATGCACTTCTCTGACCCTTTGTAGTTAGTCGTGATCATGTATATGACTTGCTTTAACCAATGAAGTGTAATCAGAAGTGACATGTGTCACTTCTGGTCAGAAAGACTTCAGAGTAGGTCATGATTCTTTTTATCTCTCTTCCTCCTGCCACTATGATTATGATGTTCTGGCTGGCGAACCCAGGTCCTTGAATTATATGGAGCAGGACATTCCCCTGCTTGAGGAATTCATATTTTATGATTGTAAAATAAAATTTTATTGTGATAACCTGCTGAAATATTGGGGTTGTTTGTTACTGTGATGACCCAGACCATTCTGGCTGACATAGAGTACTTTATTAGTATGTGCAGAATCATCAGTCTTTTCAACAGATGCACAGTAATCTATTGCTTGCTGCTTGCTGTGCTAAGTCGTTTTAGTCGTGTCCGACTCTTTGCGACCCTGTGGACCATAGCCCACCAGGCTCCTCTGTCCATGAGGTTCTCCAGGCAAGAATACTGGAGTGGGTTGCCATGCCCTTCTCCAGGGCATCTTCCCATCTCGGGGATCAAACCTGGGTCTCCTATGTCTCCTGCATTGGTAGGCAGGTTCTTTGCCACTAGCGTCACCTGGGAAGCCCAGTCTATTGTTTGGAGATAACAGTATGTAACTAGTTGCCTGTGACAGACATCTGATGTGTTTCCAATATTTTGTCATTATAAACAATGTGTTAGTGAATACCGCAGTGAATTATGTTGCAGGGCTGGATCCTTCATTCATTCATTCATTCATTCAGCTGCGTGGAGTCTTAGTTGCGGCACACAGGATCTTTTAGTTGTGACATTTGGGATCTAGTTCCCTGACCAGGAATGGAACCCAGGGACCCTGTATTGGGAGTGTGGAGTCTTAGCCACTGGACCACCAGGGAAGTCCCAGGGCTGGATACTTTTTGATTATTATTTTTCCTTGAATAAGGTGAGATCTTCTTAAAACAGGTCTTTGCAGAAGTTGTTTGTGTGTTGGAAAGGGATTTTGTAGTGGTGGGAGTCAGGTCATATTTAGGCTAGCAAGACTCTATCCCGTTTCACAGTGACATTTTCCATGAGATCAGTTATATAGGCTCATGTAGCCTTTACTCCCTTTAACTAGCAAGAATGAGCAGTTGTATCTAACCAGCCTTATAGCCAGTTTGTGCCCTACAAATATGGCATGATTATTGATTTCTCGCTTAGCTCTGCCTCCGCCACTTCTCCTTGGTGCCATTACTGATTCACAGAGCTTTGCAAAATCAGGAATTACTGGTTTTGCCCACCTGTATGTGTCACCTCTTACAGGGTCTGTGCTTTGCTATTTTGCTGAGGTTAGCAGTCACAGGCATGCTCTTTTGCAGTATCTTTCTAGCCTCCTGTTTGATGCGCTCTGAGTTTGGCATCTTCTCCTCATTTTGTGTCCTGGGGCACTTATGTCTTCTGGTGTCGTCGAGGATGTAGTTTGATTTATATTTCCTATATTCTTTGTTTTACAGTGATTTCCAGGAGAAGGGGCAGTGTCAACTTTCTTACGTCATTTTAAAACTAGAGGTATCCTCCAAGTTTTTGAAATTTGAAAGCGTCCTCTAATTTCCTGGTTGTTGCTCATTCCTTTTAACTTGTGCTGAATCTAAGAAAGTTCACTGACAGGTTTTTTTTTTTAATTGTAATGCAAGTGCCTGGCATTAAGCTTTTGATCGGCCAGGCATCCACTTTAAGTACACTTATCTCAAATAACCGCACTGCCAGCTACACAACCAGATAAAGAGCTAATAACCTGACCTACCTGTGAAGCCATCTTTCTGTAAAAGCACTGGTGGACTGAGATCACTGACCATTTTGACCACCTGCAGTGCTTTAGTTTCTGCTCTTTTTTTTTTTTTTAATTTGAAAATATAATTTATTTTTGCTGGGTTTTCATTGGTGCTCAAGCGAAGAGTAGGGGCTACTTTCTAGCTGTGGCTCACTGGCTTCTCATTGCAGTGGCTTCTCTTGCTGTGGAGCATGGGTTCCAGGGCACACGGGAGTCTGTAGTTGTGGCTCCCGAACTCCAGAGCACAGGTTCAGGAGCTGTGGCACACAGGCTTAGTTGTTCTGTAGCATGTGAGATCTTCCCAGATCAGGGATCAAACCCACATCTTCTGCATTGGTAGGTGGATTCTTTACCACTGAGCCATCAGGGAAGCCCTGTTTCCACTCTTATATTTTAAATTCACCAGCAAAGAGTGAGCTCAAGAAACCCTAGGCACTTTCCCCTTGACCCCAATAGATGCAGAACCCTGGTTCTCTGTCTCCAACTCCCCCTGTCCCCAGCCACTCTGTGGTCCCAGGCATGCCTTGTATCCTCCAAGACCTGTGAGTAACAAACTTATTTTTTTTCCAAAGTTCTCTGATGTTGCTGAGGTTCATCTTGCAATCTTAATAGGAGCCACAAAGGCCCCAGTCCAGCCACAGCAGTCAGAAAAGGAAACTTTGTGGGGGCTTGCCTTGATAGCATCCCTATTGATGGCTGAGACTGACACAGAACATTCCTGAAACTTGGCTGGAGGGTTATATAACAGTTTGAATTTTGTAGCTGATGGGTTGTAGAAGATCAGCAATCTTGTATAGACTAACCTACCATATTGAGTTTACTTGTTGCCGACAGTGTAATGCTTTCTCTGCTAAACCCCAGAGTCAGAGTAACTTCTCCTCTTGCTCTTGATCTTTCCCAGCATCAGGGTCTTTTCCAATAAGTCAGCTCTTAGCATCAGGTGGCCAAAGTATTGGAGCTTCAGCTTTAGCATCAGTCCCTCCAATGAATATTCAGGGTTGATTTCCTTTAGGATTGACTGGTTTGATCTCCTTGCTGTCCAAGGGACTCTCAAGGATTCTCTCCAGCACCACAGTTTGAAAGCATCAAATCTTCAGTGCTCAGCCTTCTTTATGGTCCAACTCTCACATGCATACATGACTACTGGAAAAACTATAGTTTTGACTATACAGACAAAGCAAGAGGGTAGGGAAAAAGTTAGTGCTAAGCAGC
Source organism: Ovis aries (assembly GCF_016772045.2). Classification (NCBI taxonomy): domain Eukaryota; kingdom Metazoa; phylum Chordata; class Mammalia; order Artiodactyla; family Bovidae; genus Ovis; species Ovis aries. Next base: position 50,411,096 of record NC_056062.1, read on the forward strand.
TATATCGACTCCATAGTTTATTGTTTCTTTAATCTTTTTCAAGACCAACAGTAACATTTTAGAGAGAGCATGTAAATGATTTCTTTACAAAAGGCAGCATTTCCTAAATCAGACTGCGATCCTCACTAGAAATAGTTAAGTACAAAATGCTAGCAATCCTGCATATGACCTTGAGGGTGGCACGTAGACTTTTTTCATGGTGTGCTCCAAGAAATAACAACAGAGTAAATACTTGCATGGGATATCTTTTGTTTGTGTTGATTGGCATTCTGTCTAGAAGATATCTTTCCCCAGATCATGTCCAAGGAAAATTATGTTAGCATCATGGTAACAGCACCATCAAGAAGATGTTCTTCAGTCACTGAAGTAAACGTCTGAGTCAGCACTGAACTCACATAAGACAAGTAGTCCTCCTTATGTTCCCACATAGACAGTATATTCTGTCCAACACCTAGAGAAGACTGGAATAACTTTAATTGAATAAATGCAGTCACTCATTCTGTACTTGAGCAACTGTCCTCTTTGCTTTCTTGACTCTGAGAACTTAAGAGTAGAGTAAAGGTCTATTGGTTGGGGGCAGTGACTAAGGAAAAATGACATTAGCTTTCTTCTTGCCCTCCTATTTCAGAGTCTGCCTCACCTCTGCCCAAACTCAAATCCACAAACACTGGGGTATTCATTTCACTGTCCCCAGTGAAATATGTTATATTGGAGCATAGCAGTATGGTCTATATTCTACCTGTGTGCCCTCAGCATCACTGTTTTTAAGCAGACAGCTGCTGCTTTATAACAACCTGTAACTCTCTGAGTGACCCTTTCTCTGACTACAGGAGTGTGCTTGGCCCCTACACGGGGCGGGCCAGAAGTGCTGGAAAGTCTGCTGCCAGGAGCAGGTTACAGCTGCTTGCCCCTTGCTCCTCCCTTGAGGGGTGTACACCCTGAGTTCAGATCTATGAAGTTTCCCAGATTTTCCAGTGGGGATGAGCTGGACTGGCCCAAGGTGATAACCAGCTCATTAACATACCTATCTCAGCTTCCTCCCCGTCTCTGTCTCATTTCTCCCCTCCATTTTGGTACTTCCTGGGATGACTTCCCAAACAAACTACTTGTAATTAGTCCTATGCCAGCCTCTTTATTTAGGAGATTCCAGTCTAAGACAGTTGATATAAGGAGTGGTCTGTGGGGAGCAGGGGCTTCCCAGGTGGTGCAGTGGTAAAGAATCCACCTGCCAACGCAGGAGATGCAGGAGACATGGGTTTGATCCCTGGGTCAGGAAGATCCCTTGGAGACGGAAATAGCAATCCACTCCAGAATTCTTGCCTAGAGAATCCCATGGACAGAGGAGCCTGATGGGCTACAGTCCATGGGGTTGCAAAGAGTCAGACATGACTGAGCATGTGTGCACATATGTGTGTTAGGAAATAGAGTCTTAGGAGGAAATCCTGAAGTTGGATAATTCTCTGGCCAGTGGCAGCGGGCCCAAATGCTGGGGTTCACGTGGTGGTGATAACCCCTGGGGTCCTGTAGCATCACATATACTAAAACTCTGACCAGGGCTAGACTGGGGTGGGGAGTAGGAAGAAGGAGACAGATGGCCTGCCCACTCGTCCTGATGCTTGGAAGATGTGGCATAATGGTGATTAGTGGTCTGGGGTTCATGGCCATGGACACCTTGAGAGAAGAAAATGGCCCATTCAAACTAGTCAATCATCAACTAGAGGTACCGTGTGAAAGCTCACCTTTATGGCAGCATTTCAACAGACCCTTATCTTCTGGAGTTAGAAGGTAGATTGTGCTGAAAATCAGACAAGATTTGATTGTAAACATGATAAAGTTACAACTCTAAAAATCCCTGGGTCAGGAAGATTCCCTGGAGTAGGACATGGCAACCCACTCCAGTATTCTTGCCTGGAAAATTCCATGGACAGAGGATCCTGGCAGGCTACAGTCCATGGGGTTGCAAAGAGTCAGACATAACTGAGCACACACATCTATATATGTCTATATTAAAATTAAGGTTCCTAATTTTAGGAGGTGGGAAGAGGTGGGATCCCAAGGTCTGGGATGAGGATATTAGGGTTTAAACTCTGAAATCCCCTTGACTGCCGTCGCTGGCTGGCAGAAGTGGAAAGGAGCAGCCTCTGGGTGCATTCATTTCTCAGGGCTGCTATGACGAGTTGCCACCAAGGGGGGGCCTTAAACAGAAATGTATTCTCTCATGCTTCTGGAGACCAGAGTCTGAAATCAATTGCTGGTTCCTTCTCACAGCCTTTAAGAAAGAAGCTGTTTTGATTTGCATTTCTCTAATAATGAGTGATGTTGAGCATCTTTTCATGTGTTTGTTAGCCATCCGTATGTCTTCTTTGGAGAAATGTCTATTTAGTTCTTTGGCCCATTTTTGATTGGGTCGTTTATTTTCTGGAGTTGAGCTGCATAAGTTGCTTGTATATTTTTGAGATTAGTTGTTTGTCAGTTGCTTCATTTGCTATTATTTTCTCCCATTCAGAAGGCTGTCTTTTCACCTTGCTTATATTTTCCTTTGTTGTGCAGAAGCTTTTAATTTTAATTAGATCCCATTTGTTTATTTTTGCTTTTATTTCCAGAATTCTGGGAGGTGGATCATAGAGGATCCTGCTGTGATTTATGTCTGAGAGTGTTTTGCCTATGTTCTCCTCTAGGAGTTTTATAGTTTCTGATCTTACATTTAGATCTTTAATCCATTTTGAGTTTATTTTGTGTGCGGTGTTAGAAAGTGATCTAGTTTCATTCTTTTACAAGTGGTTGACCAGTTTTCCCAGCACCACTTGTTAAAGAGATTGTCTTTACTCCATTGTATATTCTTGCCTCCTTTGTCAAAGATAAGGTGTCCATATGTGTGGATTTATCTCTGGGCTTTCTATTTTGTTCCATTGATCTATATGTCTGTCTTTGTGCCAGTACCATACTGTCTTGATGACTGTGGCTTTGTAGTAGAGCCTGAAGTCAGGCAAGTTGATTCCTCCAGTTCCATTCTTCTTTCTCAAGATGGCTTTGGCTATTCGTGGTTTTTTGTATTTCCATACAAATCTTGAAATTATTTGTTCTAGTTCTGTGAAAATGTGGCTGGTAGCTTGATAGGGATTGCATTGAATTTGTAAATTGCTTTGGTAGTATACTCATTTTCACTATATTGATTCTTCCAATCCATGAACATGGTATATTTCTCCATCTATTAGTGTCCTCTTTGATTTCTTTCATCAGTGTTTTATAGTTTTCTATATATAGGTCTTTAGTTTCTTTAGGAAGATATATTCCTAAGTATTTTATTCTTTTGTTGCAATGGTGAATGGAATTGTTTCCTTAATTTCTTTTCTACTTTCTCATTATTAGTGTATAGGAATGCAAGGGATTTCTGTGTGTTGATTTTATATCCTGCAACTTTACTATATTCATTGATGAGCTCTAGTAATTTTCTGGTGGAGTCTTTAGGGTTTTCCATGTAGAGGATCATGTCATCTGCAAACAGTGAGTTTTACTTCTTTTCCAATTTGGATTCCTTTTATTTCTTTTCTGCTCTGATTGCTGTGGCCAAAACTTCCAGAACTATGTTGAATAGTAGCGGTGAAAGTGGACACCCTTGTCTTGTTCCTGACTTTAGGGAAATGCTTTCAATTTTCACCGTTGAGGATAATGTTTGCTGTGGGTTTGTCATAGATAGCTTTTATTATGTTGAGGTATGTTCCTTCTATTCCTGCTTTCTGGAGAGTTTTTATCATAAACGGATGTTGAATTTTGTCAAAGGCCTTCTCTGCATCTATTGAGATAATCATATGGTTTTATTTTCAATTTGTTAATGTGGTGAATTACATTGATTGATTTGCGGATATTGAAGAATCCTTGCATCCCTGGGATAAAGCCCACTTGGTCATGGTGTATGATCTTTTAATGTGTTGTTGGATTCTGGTTGCTAGAATTTTGTTGAGGATTTTTGCATCTATGTTCATCAGAGATATTGGCCTGTAGTTTTCTTTTTTTTGTGACATCTTTGTCAGGTTTTGGTATTAGGGTGATGGTGGCCTCATAGAATGAGTCTGGAAGTTTACCTTCCTCTGCAATTTTCTGGAAGAGTTTGAGTAGGATAGGTGTTAGCTCTTCTCGAAATTTTTGGTAGAATTCAGCTGTGAAGCCATCTGGACCTGGGCTTTTGTGAGGTACCACTTCACACCAGTCAGAATGGCTGCGATCCAAAAATCTGCAAGCAATAAATGCTGGAGAGGGTGTGGAAAAGGGAACCCTCCTACACTGTTGGTGGGAATGCAAACTAGTACAGCCACTATGGAGAACAGTGGAGATTCCTTAAAATTGCAAATAGAACTACCTTATGACCCAGCAATCCCACTTCTGGGCATACACCGAAACCAGAATTGAAAGAGACATGTACCCCAATGTTCATCGCAGCACTGTTTATAATAGCCAGGACATGGAAACAACCTAGATGTCCATCAGCAGATGAATGGATAAGAAAGCTGTACATATACACAATGGAGTATTACTCAGCCGTTAAAAGAATTCATTTGAATCAGTTCTGTTGAGATGGATGAAACTGAGCCGATTATACAGAGTGAAGTAAGCCAGAAAGAAAACACCAATACAGTATACTAACACATATATATGGAATTTAGGAAGATGGCAATGATGACCCTGTATGCAAGACAGGGAAAGAGACACAGATGTGTATAACGGACTTTTGGACTCAGAGGGAGAGGGAGAGGGTGGGATGATTTGGGAGAATGCCATTCTAACATGTATACTATCATGTGAATTGAATCGCCAGTCTATGTCTGACGCAGGATGCAGCATGCTTGGGGCTGGTGCATGGGGATGACCCAGAAAGATGTTATGGGGAGGGAGGTGGGAGGGGGTTCATGTTTGGGAATGCATGTAAGAATTAAAGATTTTAAAATTAAAAAAAAAAATAAATTAATTAATTAAAAAAAAAAAAAAGAAAAGAAAGAAAGAAGCTGTTGCAAGGCTCTCTCCTAGCTTTGGATGGTTGCTGGCAATCCTTGGCATTCCTTAGCTTTTAGATGTATCCATCCTTCCCTGTTTCTTTTTTTTTTTAATTGGAGGCTAATTACTTTACAATATTGTAGTGGTTTTTGCCATACATTGACATGAATCAGCCACGGGTGTACATGTATTCCCCATCCTGAACCCCCCTTGCACCTCCCTCCCCATCCCATCCCTCTGGGTCATCCCAGTGCACCAGCCCTGAGCACTGTGTCTCATGCATCGAACCTGGACTGGCAATCTGTTTCACATATGATGATATACATGTTTCAGTGCTATTCTCTCAGATCATCCCACCCTTGCCTTTTCCCACAGAGTCCAAAAGACTGTTCTATACATCTGTGTCTCTTCTGCTGTCTGGCATACAGGGTTATTGTTACCATCTTTCTAAATTCCATATATATGTGTTAGTATACTGTACTGGTGTTTTTCTTTCTGGCTTACTTCACTCTGCATTATAGGCTCCAGTTTCATCCGCCTCATTAGAACTGATTCAAATGTATTCTTTTTAATGGCTGAATAATGCTCCATTGTGTATATGTACCACAGCTTTCTTATCCATTCGTCTTCTGATGGACATCTAGGTTGCTTCCATGTCCTGGCTATTACAAACAGTGCTGCGATGAACATTGGGGTACACGTGTCTCTCTTAATTCTGGTTTCCTCGTGTGTATGCCCAGCAATGGGAGTGGGATTGCTGGGTCATAAGGCAGTTCTATTTGCAGTTTTTTAAGGAATCTCCACACTGTTCTCCATAGTGGCTGTACTGGTTTGCATTCCCACCAACGGTGTAAGAGGGTTCCCTTTTCTCCACACCCTCTCCAGCATGTATTGTTTGTAGACTTTTGGATAACAGCTATTCTGACCAGCATGAGATGGTACCTCATTGTGGTTTTGATTTGCATTTCTCTGATAATGAGTGATGTTGAGCATCTTTTCATGTGTTTGTTAGCCATCTGTATGTCTTCTTTGGAGAAATGTCTGTTTAGTTCTTTGGCCCATTTTTTGATTGGGTCATTTATTTTTCTGGAATTGAGCTGCAGGAGTTGCTTGTATATTTTTGAGATTAATTCTTTGTCAGTTGCTTCATTTGCTATATTCTATCTTCATATGGCATGTGCCCCTTCTGTGTCTGTGTGCCTTGTATTCTGATAAAGTCACCATTCATAGTGGATTAGGGCCCATCCTAATCCAGGATGAACTCACCTTAACTTGATCATCTCTGCAGAGTCCCTATTTCCATATAAGCTCACATTCTCAGGTGCTGGGTGTTAGGGTTCCAACCTCGTTTTGAGGGGACACGATTCAGTCTGTGACATCTGTAGACCATGCACAAGACTCTCCTGAGATGGACAGTCCACAAGACGAGCCTGTGCTTCTCAAGATCTGCCTCTCCGCATTGCTCCCAGAGTAGCAACTAGGGTGACATTTCAACATGACAAGTGGGGGAAGGCTTTCTCCTGTATGAGAAGCAAAGAAGTGTTCACTAAAAGAGCTGCAGGACAGGGCTCATGTGTACCAGCATGAACAGGAAGAATTAAGTCTGGGAATTGAAAGTTTGAACCAGGAGGGCAGGACATGAGAGACAGTGTTTGAGACAAGGAACAGAGAGTTTAATATATTGGCAAGGGTACCTCGGAGTCAGTTGTCACATATAGATGGGATGGTGTCTTGCAGCTTGAGAATAACATCAGCATCCAGTAAATGAGGTGGATATTCTCAGCTGCCTTGGTAGGCGTTGAAGGAGCCAGAGTCGCAGAAAGCTGGGTCTGTTAGCATAAGAGCTACAGTGCAGTGCAGATGTAGAACCAGGTAATTAAAGAATAAGAGAATCTGGGCAGAGCCTGGTCAAAGACTCTTCCCTTAATTTCATTGTTATTTTCCTTAATTCATTATTTTCAAGAATGAGAATCAATATTCAAGGCAAACTGTAATTAGAACTGTGTATTACTTAAAAGTCTATTTATGGAAGCTGGAAAACTACCTGCTCCTGCTGGTGTGGGTATCTATGTTACAAAACCAAGATCCTCCAACCCTTCTAGAGCATTTGGAATCAGGGTAGTTTTGCAAAATTCTTTGAATTTATTCAATTTTACTTATTTATTTGGTGGCACTGGGTCTCAGTTGTGGTATGTGAATTCTTTAGTTGTAGCATGAGAGAGCTAGTTCCCCAACCAGGAATGGAACCCAGGCCCCCTGCACTGGGAGTGTGGAGTCTTGGTCACTGGACCACAGGAAAGTCCCTGCGAAGTTCTTTACCACTTACTGCCTGTAACATGAGGCGTTCTCCCTGAGCTACCACCTTGAGGTCAGGAGAGATGTATCCAGGGTTCCCAGTGGATGTGTTGCAGGGAGGGAGACCCCTTCAGGGCCTGAAAGGGGGCTCTTGTCTAACATGAATTATCCAAGGAGACACGTGCTGACAGAAGCTTTATTGGGAAGGGGTGTGCCTGGGCCAAGAGCAGGAGGGTTAGGGAACCCAGGAGAACTGCTCTGCCACGTGGCTCACAGTCTTAGGTTTTATGGTGATGGATTAGTTTCCGGGTTGTGTTTGGCCAGTAATTTTGACTCAAGGTCCTTTGTGGTGGTACAGGCATTGTTCAGCCAAGATGGATGGCAGTGAGAAGGATTCTAGGAGGTGGTAGGACACTTGGCATCTCCTTTTGACCTTTCCCGAACTCTTCCAATTGGTTGTTAATTCTGTGTTACTTACTAGGACCTCCTGTCTTAAAATAACTCATGCAGATGGTTACTATGATTCCTGGCCAGGATGGGCAGTTTCAGTTAGTGTGTTATTCCTAACAGATGTACCATGGATCCCAGCAGAGACTTGCAGGCAGGAGTCACCAGGTCAATCAAGTGTCTGGCAACTTGGATTTACAACCACAAAATCCACTTTCCATGCACACATTTCCCGTGTTTCCCAGGATTTTCAAATGCCTTTCAGCTTTCCACTAAGCCCTGTATTGAGTGCAACTGCTTAGCTTTCACCACATATACAGATGCATTCATTACAAACTTAATTGATTTGGCCTCTATTAATTGTTGCATTTGTGATTTGCTGCAGAGTCCTGTTCTGCAGGAAGACAGGAAACGGAAGTCATATTCTTCCTCCAGTGGTGACAGGGAGTCTTTAGTTAGATCATGTGAGGAAGCAAAAATAAGCCCCTACTGTGAGAACGAGAAGGATGCTGCCTACAACCCAGCTGAAACCCCCTCCTGCCTGGGAATTACAGCGACAACTTAACTGAACAATTGGTTCAGCAAGTGGTAGAGTTTTACATTTTCTGAACAAGACTATCAATTACCATAAAAACGGAACATACTGTGTTTCTTTCATTTGAAGCAATGCATAGCAATTAGGGAATGGGCTCTATTGTGTGTAGAACTCAGAGTAAGAATGAAACCCAAATTCTGTGGACTCTATGGGAATTCAGCTCGTTGTCTTGCAAGGATCCTCTTTGAGGAAATTAATCACTCCTTACCTTGCTGCTTTCCTGGTCATTTAGAGCATTTGAGGAATGCCTTTGACCTTGATACTCTCTTATCCAGTTCCCCTTTTTTTCCACTTGCCATGCTTACTTTGGGCTAGCCTCTATAGTGTCCTGCATGGAGACTGAGACTCAAAGCTACAGGCGTGATGTCACCTGCAGAGCTGGAGTGATATCAAAGTGGATGAGCAGATTATGTAGCAGGCTCTGAGGCCAATGACAACGGAAATCCAGTGCTTCCAAGTTGTGTGGGAGAGTCAGGTTCTCACACCTGTATCGGGCAGCTCAAGTAACACTTGGAACGTGATTCACCAATCAACTAAAATGTACATTGTTGTTGCTGTTCAGTTGCTAAATCGTGTCCAACTCTCTGCAACCCCATGGCCGGCAGCACACCAGGCTTCCCTATCCTTCATTATCTCCTGGAGTTTGCTCAAATTCATGTCCATTGAGTCAGTGATGCTATCTAATCATCTCATCCTCTGCTACCCTCTTCTCCTTTAATCTTTCCCAGCACCAGGGTCTGTTTAAATGTACACAATTATTTAGAGTAAGATGAAGGAGGCTGAACATATAACCTCAAAGAGTCCTGTTGAACCTTTTATGATGGATGAAGCTATGCTCAGCTGAGACAACCAGATGTTTTTCTGTCTCTGTTACCATTATTGATGACAAAATTAAATCTTATCCAATGCTTCTGCTTGCATGTACCATCACATTCAAACTCAAATAATGATAGCCAACATTTATTGAATGTTTATATACTTGTCACTGTCTAAATGTTTTAGAAGTGTTAATAATTTGTTTAGTCCTATATCAAACCTGACAGATAGATGCTATTATTTTTTTATTTTATATTTTTGGTTGTACCACGTGGCTCTGTGGGAGTTTAGTTCCCTGACCAGGGATTGAGCCCACACCCTCAGAGTCCTAAGCACTGGACCGCCAGGGAATTCCCAATAGGTACTATTATTATCCTCATTTCACAAATGAGAAGCAGAGTCAGAGGTAAAGTTACATACCTGAAGCCAAGAAACCAGTAAATAGAGAAGAGGGATCTAAACCCTAGCTGCCAGCTCCAGGGCTTCACACACTCCGCCACTACACGGCAGCTGCCTCTGAGCTGATGCTGGAAATGTTCTCAAATGGTGTCACAGGAATAAGACAGATAATCGAAAATGGCTTGGCAAGGCAGTCTTTACTTCTGCATAAGGGTGTGCTACAGAAGGGTGTGCTCTGTTGTCTGATAGCAGACACACTGAGTGGGAAGTCCGCTTGGTTTTTCTCCCAAAGATGCAGGTTCCCTCCTCTGCCTCCTCAAAGGTTAAGGACCACAGAGTTACAATCTTTCCTGGACATCGCCTAAGTTTTTATTGGACAACTGGTCTCCATGAGGGCCATGAGTAGTTCTTGTAAGTTCCTTACTGAAGGATTTATATGAACTATTTCCCCACCCTTTTAGTTCTTTGCACATGTCAAGGATAAAGCCTGAGAAATCAGCCCACCCAAATGTTCTTCTGAGGAAGGAGAATCAGGAAGTGAAAAGAACAAAGGATTGGCAGTGAGCCACCACTTTAGGAATCTTATTCACAAGTCTTATACCTTTCTGTTCAGCTATTCTAAGAATGAATCACTTCTTTATTTCTTGTAACTTCTCCTTTGACAGAAAAGACCGGATCTTTCTTACTCTGATAGCCATCCCTTTTGCTGTTTTGCCTGAAGTGATTTGCTCATGTTGTTTGAGCGCTGAGCTCAAGGCACCGCAGTTGTGGAGCTCATCCTCCTACCTGTTTGTCATCCTGTTTCTTGCAACCTCTGAGTGTGCCATTAAGGCTGGATGTGTGCTCACCATGAGAGCCAAAGGGAGGGGGTGAGGATGGTTCGTAGGACCCCGTTTCCATTACTGGAAAAACAGCTCACTTTGTTTGCTCAATGAGGTTAGGCAGGGTCAACTTGATCTCTGTATGGATCTTCTTATTCCCAGACTGAGCAGTCCAGTGAGAACACTTGAGCTCTGTCCCTTCCATTTAATGGGAAGAGGCTGAAATCATAAAGGGTACCACATGAGATAAGGCAGGCATGTGAGCTGAATGACAACTTCTAATGGGCTTGAATGGAGAAAACAGAGTGGATGAGAGTGAGGAGGGTCTCACAAAATTCCAGGAATGAGAGTTTTAAGAGATTACAATTTAAGACTCTTTCCACAAATCTGTGCCCCCATCCCCGCCCCACCCCAGTTCTAAATGGAGCGATGGATGGAAGCTAGAGAAAGGCAGATCCCAAGAGCCACCATGCGGTAGACAGGCATCTTCACCAGTCACTGGCCTGGAAGGGCAATAGCTGGCCTCACCTGCATGTACAGGATCCTTACCATACTCCCAGGAGAGCAGCCCCAAGCATACTGGTCTGTGGCCACGCTGACTGTGAATGAGATTTCCAAATGGGCTGAGTGGAGCACACCCAGTTCATTTCTCCAGAATCATCAGTGACACAGTTCACTTCTCCAGGATATGAGGTGGGGTGGGATGGGTGACTGGCCAACACTATTAGTGTAGTTAATGTTCTTCTCGGCACACATGAAAGGAGATGAGGAGTGGGAAACGAGGAGATCTTCACTAACCTCAGGCCAGTGTTTTGTATACATGGTGACACATACGATCAAATAGGACATGACTGCAGATACAATCCCTGGAGGAGGAGATGGCTATCCACTCCAGTATTCTTGCCTGTGAAATCCCATGGACAGAGGAGCCTGGCAGGCTACACACCATGGCATTGCAAAGAGCATACAAATGAATGACCAAGGAATAAACAGTTGGGGGTGCGGACAGAACAGCCAGCCGTTGATGTCCTCTCCAAGGAGGTCCAGTGACCCTCAGTGTTACAGAAAAAATTATGACAATAGACAGGAAGGTGCAGTGGTCCAAAGCTATTGCTTTGCCAGAAGAAAGTGACATCACATTTTCCCCCACCTTTCCAGTTGTTGAAAACTGGAGGTTGAAGTGGAAGATTTAAAGGATGAGAGGGGACTGTGGGGGAGAATGGATACTTGTACATGAATGGCTGAGTCCTTTTGCTGTCCTGAAACTATCACAACATTGTTAATCAGCTATACTCCAATATAAATTTTTTTTTTTAAATAACATTAAGTAGCAAATACCCAGTGGAGGACAAGCCATAAAATTGAAGGACCTAAGCTCCTCCATTTTGTTAATAGAAAAACTCTATAACTCCATTTTGTAAGGTTCCAGGAAAAGAGCTTTTGGAAATCCAAGAGCCTTTGGAAATCCCCTGACCTCACCCCACCACCCAAGAGCCAATCAGAACCCGTGGCCAGCCCGGAAATGGGAACCAATCAGAACCCAATACCTAACCCTTCCACAGAAGGTAACCAATTAGAAGTCTCCCAACCCGGAAACTCCCATTTTTCAAATTTTCTGGGAGAATACCCTATATAAGCAATGTAATCCAGAGCTTGGGGCTCTTGTCAGAACTCCACTGTGCTGGATGAGACATGAGCCCTAGCTCGAGCTAGCAATAAAACCCCTTTGTGCTTTTGCATTGCTGTGAGCGTCTTATTCTCTCAGTCTTGGGGAACCGGACCATGGGCATAACAAAAAGATGTTCCTGTGGTCCTAGGTGGTGTGTACAAAGTCGCTTCAGTCATGTCCAACTCTTTACAGTCCCATGGACTGTAGCCCGCCAGGCTCCTCTGTCCATGGGATTTCCCAGGCCAGAATACAGGAGTGACTTGCCATGTCCTTCTCCAGATAATCTTCCCGACCCAGGGATTGAACCTGCATCTCTTATGTCTTCTGCATTAGCGGGAGGGTTCTTTACCAAGAGCGCCACCTGGACTGACCTGGAAATGATCCAACTTCAATCCTGAGGAAGATACCCCAAGAAGATATTTGAATTCTTCTGCCTTAAAATTTTAATTTATTTTTGGCTCACTGCGTCTCTGTTGCTGTGTGCGGGCTTTCTCTAGTTGTGGTGAGCAGGGGCTACTTTTTGTTGTGGTGCACGGACTTCAGTGTGGTGGCCTCTCTTGCTGCAGAGCACGGGCCCTAGAGCACATGGGCTTCAGGAGTTATGGCCCACAGCCTTAGTTGCCCCAAGGCATGTGGGCTTAGTTCCTGGATCAGGGATCAAACTCGTGTCCCCTTGCATTGGCAGAATGGAATCTTAACCACTTGACAACCAGGGAAGTCCCAGATTCTTCTGTCTTGTACATGACGTAGAGGACAGACACAGATTGTTTACCCTGAGAATTTTGGGTTCCTTGTGAAAATATTCACTGAGCTTTGTAATTGTTACTCCTAAATTATTTTTGCATTTATTTTCCAAAAGCTCTATAGTAAGATAATCTGTAGGTATTTTAGCTATTTCCATGGGTGCTACAGCAGAGATAGTGGTGAGAACTGATATATTCCACAAAGCCAATTGTCTGGAGACCGCAGGTAAATCAAAATTGGCATGGTTATTTACAGTTATGCTATTCACGTGCTGTTTTGTTGATTACACACAGAAGGGTTTAGAACTACTGTGGTGATACTACTATGCGAAGAGAGGACTGTCATAACCTCACCTCTCTGTGCTTCAGTTTCCTGTTTGAAAAATAAATGCTGCAATTTTTTTTTCCCCCAAAGACTGCTAAAAGTAATTATCTACAGGTGTCTAATATTGCTTGAAATAATGGAAAAACTTTAACAGGCGGTTTCCATAAGGTAGCATATGAAAGACTGTAAATTCTGTGTTAATTTAAAAAGCATATGTGCGTGCTAAGTTGCTTCAGTCGTGTCTGAGTCTCTGTGACCCTTTGGACTGTAGCCCGCCAGGCTCCTCTGTCCATGGGATTTCCTGGGCAAGAATACTGGAGTGGGTTGTCATGATGCCCTTCTTCCCTGGATCTTCCCAACCCAGTCATGGATTGAACCCATGTCTCTTATGTCTCCTGGATTGGTAGGTGTGTTCTTTACCACTAGAGTGACCTAGGAAGTCCCAGATGGGGCTTTTAAAAGCATTTGGCTTTAAACATTTCTTTGGAGGTGACTGTTTTCTTGCTATAGATGTGATTTATAGACCCTCTTAGACCCTTCTTATAGGCATTAAATAAGGAAACCAATTGTTTTCCTTCTCTTTTTCTTTTTCTTTGGCTGCATCAGGTCTTAATCGTGGCATTTGAAATCTTTGCTTTGGTAGGATCTTTTACTGTAGTTTAGGGACTCCCTAGTTGTGATACATGAGCTCAGTAGCTCTGCAGCATGTGGGGGTCTTAGTTCCCTGACCAGGGATTGAATCTGCGTTCCCTGCATTGCAAGGCAGATTCGTAACTGGCTGGGCCACCAGGGAAGTCCCTACTTCATCTTTCTTTCAAATAATGTCTTCATCGAACCCTTGCCCCCAAAAGCATATATGACAGTTATTTAGTGGATAAGTCATGTCTGACTCTGTGACACCCTGGACTGTAGCCTGTCTAGCTCCTCTGTCCCTGGGATTTCCCAGGAAAGAATGCTGGAGCGGGTTGCCATTTCCTACTTCAGGGGATCTTCCTAACCCAGGGATTGAACCTACATCTCTTATATCTTCTGCATTGGCGAGTGGATTCTTTACCACTGCACCATGTGACAGAGTGGTTAGCAATTCCCCAGCAAGCTAAAGTGAAAGAAAGTGAAACTGAAGTCACTCAGTCGTGTCCGACTCTTCGGGACTCCGTGGACTATAGCCTACCAGTCTCCTCCATCCATGGGATTCTCCAGGCAAGAATACTGGAGTGGGCTGCCATTTCCTTCTCCAGAGGATCTTCCCAACCCAGGGATCGAACCCAGGTCTCCTGCATTGCAGACAGACATTTTAACCTCTGAGCCACCAAGCTGGTCCCTATTCTTTTGCACTGTTAAGAGGGTTTCTAAGAGGGAGATTGTCTACCATTTCATCTCTTGCTTCTGATTGGGAATTGTGGGCATAGAAATTCATGTCACCTCCCCATCCCCCCTCTCCTCACTTTTTTTTTTTTTTTAATCTAGGGGAGTTGTCAGGAATAGAGTGTCTCACAAGAAGGGAACTCCCAGGTTTCAGTGTGGACTGCAGCCATCCAGCCTGGTCCTGAAATGTGGAGCTCTCCATCTGAGAAACTTGGGCATTTTAGTTATGTTAGCCTTCAGGTTTGGATAGATGATATGTTCTTAGTCTCATTTTGATTTTTAGTAATAATATTGGGTTGGCTAAAAAGTTCCTTTGAGTTTTTCTATAAGATGTTATGGAAAAACCCAAAGGAACTTTTTAGCTAACTCAATACTAAAAAAGGGCTTCCCAGATGGTGCTAGTGGTAAGGAACCCAACTGCCAATGCAGGAGACATAGGAGATGCAGGTTTGATCCCTGGGGGAGGAAAATCCCCTGGAGGAGGTCATGGCAGCCCACTTCAGTATTCTTGCCTGGAGAATCCTATGGACAGAGGAGCCTGGCGGACTACAGTCCATAGAGTCGCAGAGAGTCAGACTTGACTGAAGCGACACTAGTATTTGGGTTTACAAAACATTTTTCTTTATTTTGTTGGAGCCTCTCTTTGACCCCATGATCTTTTTGTCATTGTTTTAGGGGTGGGAGAAAATATTCGAGATTCAAATAAATTAAGCCAAAACCATATAAGTGAATCAGATTTTCTGATTGCAAACTCTGCCTTCTTTCTATGAAAACCTCACTCTTCCTTACTATGGTGATTTTTTTTAAAAGAACTATGTTGGCTCTGTTGTTTTTGTTGTTGTTCTTAATATTTATTTGGCTGCACCAGGTCTTAGCTGCAGCACATGGAATCTTTAGTTGTAGCATGTGGGATTTAGTTCCCTGACCAGGAATCAAACCTGGGCCCCCTGTATTGGGGGCTCAGAGTCTTAGCCACTGGACCACCAGAGAAGTCCCTACTGAGATGATTTTCAGTAAACTGAAGTTTTAGGTCATGTTTGACTTGTGAGAATGGATAGTGGATCCTTTCTGGGCACATACTGGGTGCCCAGCACTCTGTGGTTTACTCTGAATTATTTGCTGGAGTCTCCACACCAGCCCTGTGAGTTATGCACCATCATCGTCCTCGTTTTACAGACAGGAGGTAAATAACTTGACCATCGTCACAAAGCTTGTAAATGGCAGCTTTGGGATTTGGACCCAGGGCTTGAACTCTGAAGCTCAAGCTCTTAACTCCAGCATTATGTTGCCTCCCTGAGATCTGGTTTAATCTTGATGACATTGAGAGTGGCCTTTGAAGCCAGTGAGTGAGAAATCGGAGGGCGGAGACCCATAGGTGTCTGGAAAACACAGTAATGGATCCTTGAAGGGCAGGCAGGGCTCTCACACATGTGTAAGTCGATCTGCTGATGCAGGAAAGTATGTGATGTGCTGTCCTGGGGTGCAGCCCAGGGGCTTGGAAAGACGTCTGGCTTTTACTGTTGGTCCCTTTAAAGGCAGTTAGAAGACAGAAGGGCTACATAGGAAACTATAAACTCATGCGCCGATTTTAAAATGTTCAACGATGAGCTGCCATGTCTGAAAGTAGATGAAACGTAATTCAACTCCTCTGATCATCTCCTTCATCTCTTGTAGTGCTAAGGAAAATGACATTTATTTTCCTTTCTTTAAAAAAAGAATCTAAAAACTTAAAATATTCTCTTGGATTATAGCTTGTATATGTGTGATTTTAAAAAAGTGAAGTTGCTTCTTTTACTCTTATTTTAGTGTCATGATTATAGCAACAAAGAGCTCCAGCAGCAGGATATCTTTTGCTGTCTCTTAGCAATGACATGGCTTGGGGAAAGTTTCTAGGGAGTCTCAATTGCAGTGCACCTGGGAAAAACACGATGTGCTGTTGTGTTCACCAACTTGAAAATATTGACGGAGGGCAAATGCCACACGCAACTTGGCCCCTGCCCTTGTGTGTTCCTGTCGTTCCTGGATCGTGAGGCACCTGTTTGGTTAAAGTCGGTGCTGCAGTTACCCTGGGGAGTGTGGACTAAGGCAGGACGAGCATTTGGCTTTAGAACATTATGAGATACAAATCTCTGTACGGAGGGTGACTATATGATTTATTGTACAAGGCAAAATGCTTTTGAGAATAAAAGAGGGCACCGTGCCTAGTTATTCCAGGACAACAGCCTAGATTGCGATGGTCCCAGAGAAATGGGACATATGTTCGCTCAGCTTCCCTGAGTCATTGCTTTGCAAGGAAAAGGTTTCCATACGCAGTTGTCAGTTATTTCCCTCCCACTCTGCTCCCTGCGCACCCTTGCCCCTCCCCCATGAGCCACCCAGTTATCTAAGGATCATCTAGATACTGGGCTACCGTTGTGTTTTACTACTCTGACTTCCTCCCCAGGCTGTCCTGGCTTTTTGTTCTTTGACACATAATGAAGAGGAAGAGGTTTCCCTCGCCTCACCCCCCTCCCCCACCCCTGCAACCAGAGCCAGTGGGATGCGCGCTTCCCCAGCTCAGGAGTGTCAGAAGTCACCGGCTCAGCCCTGACACAGCGCCCTGACACGGCGCTGTGTCAGCTTAGAGAGATTTTCTTCTCTGAACCTCAGTTTTCCATTCTGTGGTATGGGAATATGATAACTCCAATTCAGCCTATCTTTGGGGTTTTTGCAAGGATCACTGAGCAACAGGGCACAATAAACAGTTCATGTAACACAGATGCTAGTTATTCAGTAAGTATTTCTTTGACTGTTAACTAGCTGGGGAACTGGGCAGGTTATTTCACCCCTCTGAGTCTCCATTTTCCTGATCCGTAGAAAGAGGAGGATTACATTTGCTTTTCCAGGGACCAATGAAATATGTAGTGTGTGAATTAGCTTTTTTTTTTTTTTGCAACTGGGCTGCTCCTGGAGCTTCATAACTGGGGATAAATGGAGTCTTTTATTCTCAGCACAGTTGTCACGGGGATGAAGTCTTGCTGGCTTAAATGTCCCCACTTCAGGCAAAGGAGCTCCAGTAAGCTGGGCGCACCTCTTCATTGGCTTCCAGGCATGAGTGCAGATGCTGACGGGTGCAGAAGCCGAATGACAGGAGGATTCAGGGGACAGGCTCGGGAGTGGCAGACTGCGAGCCTGCCAAGAAGCAGCGCAGGGAGCGCCTCCCCTCACGCGCTAAAAATACTGCCGGGAAAGTCATTTCTCTGGTCCTATTTTAGAAATCGGAGACAGTTCCACCATGTTCATGTTTGGATCCCGGTCAGGCTTCTGGTTTGAGTTTTGAATTTCAAGAGACATTTTTCTGGGGAGAGTGAAAATAATCTGCGTAGAGTTTGAGAATCATAATTGGAAAATATTGTTCAAGAAGATACATGTCCAGCGTTATTTGTGTAATTATTAGTGATTTTAAAGAACAGCTTTATTAGAGATAATTGAGTTGTGTTGGTGACAAAATCCTTTCAGGCGTGTGCTCGCATATGTATATCAATGATTAGACAGGCACATAATTTTTATTTTAGTTCAGATTTTTATATTTCCTTTCCTTTTCTTCTTAATTTTCCTTTTCCCTTATTCTTTCCCTTCCGAAACCTTCCTTCTTCCCCTACCTCCTCTGCTCTTCCTTTCTCAGTGATTTTTTCACAAGGAGATAGAAACCCTCTTTGTCTACATGTAACAGTTTGTATATCTCTGATGGATTCTGTCTATCTTTGTTTGCTTCAGTGTTTCACGTATCCTTTTTTTTTCATTCACTTTTCTTTTGCAAACAATTACTCCAGTAGCTATTTGTGCAAAACAATGTACCTGGGCCCTAGGAGATGTCTGGGGAAAACACAAAAAGACAGTAGCGCATGATTCTCCCTCTCAGAGGATCCTGCAATGTAGTGGAAGACTCTTCAAACCAAGATGGCTACGAGACGCACATGGAAGGTGTGGGAGTAGTGGGTGCGGAAGTAAGTCACTTCACCCAAAACCAACTTGCCAAGATATGTTCAATATGCTGAAAGGCCAGTTCATTGAAAATGAGCTTGCCATTAGCCAAGAGCTTCTGAGTTTTGCTTGGCAGGAATAATTCACCCTGGGACTTCCCTGGTAGTCCATTAGTTAAGAATCTGCCTTGCAATGCAGGGGTGTGGATTTGATCCCTAGTTGGGGAACTAAGATTACACGTGCCACAGGGCAACTAAGTCCTTGAGCCAAAACTACTGAGCCTGCCTGCTCTGAATCCCTCACCCCGCCACAAAGATCCCACATGCCTCAACTAAGATCTGACTCAGTCAAATAAATAAATATATATTAAAGAAGAAGAAGAAATGATTCAGCCTAAGATCCCACAATAACAAACTTGGTATTAGGAGAGGGGTCTCTTTGAAGTTCAGGCCTAGGGATAGAGTTATGGTTGGTCTTGAACCTGGCCACGGGAGAGCATTTGGTGTACAGAGTTGCAATAATCAGAAGCATTGGTTCAATGCTTAAAGAACAGAGACTGTGTTTTCCTCTTACTCCTGCTATATAGCTCTGGGTTCCAGCAGGAAACAGATGGCACCTGCAAACTTGGAAATGCAAAGATAATCTAGCCAAAGGGATGTTTCTCAAGGCATGGGCAGGAAGCCAACCAGGGCTAGTTTGGTGCCTTGAGGGGTAGCAAGAGCTGGGAGCCACAGCACCAGAAGCTTGAGAAGCGGAGCCACACAGACAGGACCGCCCATCCGGAGAAAGGGGTGTGTGGCAGTCACTTCTTACCTCTGACAGCTTCCTCTCATTGGCCAAGCCCAACTGTGAACCTAGGAAAAGGGTTTCCAGGCACAGAGGAGGCGGAGAGTGGATCTAGCGGCATACAGGTTACAAGTCAACAGTATGACACCAAATCACCACTAGTCCAGTGAAGGAAGGACATGCTGTCATTTCAGATTTAAAACTCGGTGTCCCTCCAGAAGTTCCCCAGTGGTACCAAATTTATTACCTGAAAGGTGAAATGTAAAATAGGGAGCCTGATCAGATTGTTTTTAACAAGAGAAATTTTCAATTGTTCACTCTGTAGGTGGCTATAGCAATTTTGGAAGTAGATCTTTGTTCAGAAAAGAGTCATTTGAGTGAAACTCTCTATTATGTTTAATGCGAGGCCTTTCTGAAGGCTGGAACAGGATCTTTTGGCTTAACAAATTGTTTGTCTGCTTTAACGCATTAACTCCTGTCAGTAGAGTGGACCCGTTTTGTGTTTGGTGCCGAGGACTCATCGCAAAGGCCCACAGGGTTTTGGGAGAATGCTGGGGCACGTGCGCTCAGTTGTTTCAGCTGTGTCTGACTCTTTGCAGCACCATGGGCTGTGGCCCGCCAGCCTCCTCTGTCCATGAGATTACCCAGGCAAGCATATTGGAATGGGTTGCCTTCTCCAGCGGATCTTCCCAACCCAGGGATTGAACTCGAGTCTCTGACATCTCCTGCATTAGTAGGCAGGTTCTTTACTGCTAGTGCCACCTTAATTCAGTGCCTTAGCATGTGGGAGCCATTATAAAGCAAGGTTATGGGGAGCCCATTCAGTCGGAGCATCACTGCAGTGGTAAACGCTGTGGGCACCGGACTGCGCAGGACCAATGTTCAGTAGTGACACCTTGGGGCAGGCATGGGAACAGTGTGGACCACTGTTGGTGAAACTGAAACTCATTCCCTTCAGATTTAAAAAATCACTGGGTTTTTGGGAATCTCAGAGAAGAGGGAGTTCCTGGGAATAAGGAAAGATGTGGCTTTGGGGGATTCATTAGAGTAATGAACAAGATGTGATTTCATTTGTATCTTAAGTTGATCAAGCAGATCATGCTGCAAGAGAATATTTCAATGAAAAGAGGTCTATTCATTGCTGACTAGATGTTCCAAGTGTCTTTTTTAGGCAGAGGCAGGAGCAGTGGTTAAAGTGGGAGGGAGAAGGAATAAGAATACTTTACACTATTTATAGTTTCTCCGTATTCTTGGTTTTTATTCCAATACAGCCACAGCGTCAACTTAGAAGGTACAGAGATGCAGGCAAGGGCAAAATACCATCTTGGGGTAGTTTGTGGATATAAAAGGCAGCCAAGTCAATTTGGGATGTAAAAAATAATTCCTGAAAATTTTTTACTGTATTTCCTTCTAATCTCAGCCTTGTACAACAACTTTAAGCCCTGGAAAGAAAGGTGTTAGATTTGAGGTGTGTTTAAGAAGGGTAGCACACATGTAGCTTCTTTTCTGAGCTCTGTGAACTGGGCGGGGTTCAGTTTTCTTTTCCTCTACTCACTGTCCCCACTGTGCAGCGTTGGATCTCTGCTTCACTTGGTTGCTGTTGTTGTTGAGTTGCTAAATTGTGTCCAGACTCTTTTGTGACCCCCTGGACTCTAGCCCACCAGGCTCCTCTGTCTGTGGAATTTTCCAGGCAAGAATACTGGGGTGGGTCATCAGTTCCTTCTCCAGGAGATCTTACCCACCCATAAAAATGTCTTGGGCAGACTTGATAGTTTCCCAGTCATTTTCAGTTATTAACATTTATACTCAGGACAGCCTAATTTAATTTAATTGACATCTTACTGGCAATGGGAATCTCTACCTACTCCATCCAGTCTTTGGTTCAGGGGGCTTGGAGAAGGGGGAGGAGGTGTAGGTTTACCTTTCTGTTTTTGCTCTGAATCCTGTACCTTGGAGGAGTGTGAGTGTGTGTGAGTGTGTGTGTGTGTGTGTGTGTGTGTGTGTGTGTGTGTACATATGTGTATGAGTGAACCGCAGGTCTGTTTACAGGGCCTCCCCCTCCCCTGCCCTGTCCCAGGCTCTAGCTACTCCCATATGTTGGGAAGGGGGAATAGGGTGATGCCTGGGCTCACCTTCCACGGGAGGCCTGTGTGAAGACGGAGGCTGCCCTGGTCCTGCCCTGGCCCAGGCTCTAGCTACTCCTATATGTTGGGAAGGGGGAATAGGGTGATGCTCACCTTCCACGGGAGGCCTGTGTGAAGAGGGAGGCTGCCCTGGTCCTGCCCTGGCCCAGTTGTCTGCATGTGCTGGTGGTGGCTTCAATCAACTAGGGTGGTCTCTGCCAAGTTCAGTTGCATCCCAACACCCTTCAACAATGTTGGAGAAGGAAACAATGACCTGCTCCAGTATTCTTGCCTGGGAAATCCCATGGACAAAGGAGCCTAGCAGGCTACAGTCCATGGGGCCACAAAGAGTCGGACATGACTAAGCGACGGAACAACCACCCCTCCAGTGCTGAGGGGTCAGCTGTGCCTCTCTTTGGTCCCTGACAGTGATCCACAATCCTAAGTCTCTTTCCAGATGGGCCATCCCTTCATCCATGTCCTTGGGCATATTTCATGGCTTCTGTTCTCTCTCTTCTCCACCCTTTGAAGACTGCAGGGATCTAGGGTGGAGTAGGGGGCCCCCATCTTTTTTCCAGGCTCGCTAACCTCACCGTGATTCTGACTCATCCTGTTGTTGTAAGTAACACCTCCAAATCTCTCATCTTCAGAAATCTCTGGATGAAGGATGACTTGGCCAAGTTGAGGTGTGTTTCCCAATGTTATGGACCTCAAGAAGCTCTTCCCCTAGTTGATCAGGTTTCCCTTGATGATAGCAGTTAGTGGTCCCGCTGATGGTTCAGCTCCTCTGTACCCATCCAGAGAATGAAAACTCACCATCCCTTGCTACAGGCACTCACAACTTTGCAGGTCATCGCCTTGGACCACCTGTGAATACAGGGGGTTGGGAGGCATGGAGAGCAGCTTGAGATAGGGAGAGTCTTTCCCTGGGGTTCAGAAATGTTGGGGCACAGTGGAAGTTGTCTGCCAAACTGAGGAGCCGAACCTCTTTGAATCATCTTGGGGAGGAGAGATACCAGCAGGCCCCAGGCTGTGATCTGTTAGCTCCCCTCAGTAGCTGATGGTTAAAAACCCACCTGCCAATGCAGGAGACATAAGAGACGTGGGTTCGATTCCTGGGTTGGGAAAATCCCCTTGAGGAGGGCATGGCAACCCACTCCAGTATTCTTGCCTGGGGAATCCCATGACTGGGGAGCCTGGCTAGCTCCAGCCCTTCTGAAACAACTTTACCTATGGGTGTGTTCTATTGCCTATTGGGATAAACTGTGGCCAGATAGTTGCTTATCTAAGATCCTTCCTGGTAGTAAACCTCATGTATCCAAGTATATTAAAAGGCATATGAGAGAATGCTTTGTGTTTTTCTGAATACAGGTGTAGTTTGATCTTACTGCTAGATGCAGAGGGCTTCCCTGGTGGCTCAGTGGTAAAGAATCTGCCTGCAATGCAAGAGACCTGGGTTTGATCCCTGGGTCGGGAAGATCCCCTGGAGGAGGACGTGGCAATCCACTCCAGTATTCTTGCCTGGAGAATCCCCATGGACTGAGGAGCCTGATGGGCCACAGCCCTCAGGGGTGGCAAAGAGCTGGACATGACTGAAGTGACTCAGCACACACGCACAGGTGCTGAAGAGAAGGGAAGGCCTTAATTCCTGGGTGGGGGTGGGGGTGGGGAGAGTTACTGGAATAACAAAGGAAGAGCTGTCTGTGCACAGACTGTCTTTGAAACATTGGGAGTACAAGGCAGCATTGTTCTGAGAGCGGGGAAACAGAATAACAAAGTGGCAGAGAGGCATGGGCACCTGCAGAGCTCTGGCACTTAGGGGGCTCCTGCATGCCAGTGGCGTCTCCAGTTCTACTGGAGCGACTGATTTCTTCCACAGCAGCAGGAGGAGCAAGGAGAGGAGGAGAAGGCTTCACTAATGGCAAAGAGGGGCATCAGAAGCTTTGGAAACCATGGGAAATGTTGCCCTTGGCTCGGACAGCAGCTCTCTCGCTCTCAGATGCAGGCGGAAGTGGCACATCCTGTGTCAGCTACGTTGGTTTCTGGCCTTGGTGTCTAGGGGAGGAAGGCTAATTTTCCCTCTATCCTTCGGAGTGCTTAGCTGAGACCCCTGTAATAAAAGGGGCTTCCCAGGTGGTGCAGTGGTTAGAATCTGCCTGCCAATGCTGGAGGCTCAAGAGATAGTTTGATCCCTGGGTCTGGAAGTTCCCCTGGAGTAGGAAATGGCAACTCATTCCAGTATTCCTGCCTGGAGAATCCCATGGACAGAGGAACCTGGCAGAGTATAGCCCATAGGGTCACAAAGAGTCAGACACATGCTGTAATAAAAGAGAGATTAATAAGAGAAAACCACACAGAGTCTTGTTGACCCATATATGTCATGTATGCAAGGGAGATACTCAGGGGGGAAAATGAGTAACTTATGAGCTGGTTTAGAATTCAGGATTCAATACCATCTTGAAAAATTGTTTTAATTTTATTATTATTTTTGTTTTATTTTTTCTTCCAGTTTTACTGAGATACAATTGACATACAACACAGTAGAGGTTTAAGGGGTGCAGCATAATGATTTGATATATACATATTGTGAAACTGTTACTGTAATGCCTATACCATCTAAACTGGGGAAAGGGAGGAGGAATGTAGGCTTCTCAGGGGAGTAAATGATTTTTAGGAAGGATGAGTGGGCCCTTGGATACATGGGAGGTATGACAGTTTGTGACAAAGTTTGAGTGTGGTGTCAACTTCTAGTCTCCTCCCCGGTGATAAAGGTCATTGCTTCCTGGTTGGTGAAACTCCTGGGGGAGAGGGTTTATGACATTCAAGTTCCTCTTGGAGGATCTGTTTTTAGGCAGATAAAGGAAATTCAGAGAAGGTCTTCCCCAGCATTTGCTGGTTTTCAAGTGGTTTAGCTGGTTGAATCGCCTGTCAGGCTTCTCTCATCACTCAGGGGTAGAGAATCCACCTGCAGTGCAGGAGACTCGGGTTTGATCCCTGGGTCAGGAAGATCCCCTGGAGGAGGAAATGGCAACCCACTCCAGTATTCTTGACTGGAGTATTCCATGGACAGAAGAGCCTGGAGGGCTACAGTCCATGGGGTTGCAAAGAGTCAGAAATGACTGGATGACTAAACAACAGTAATGATTGATTGAAAGTCACTAAGTCGTGGCCAACTCTTTGCGACCCCAGGAACTATACAGTCCATGGAATTCTCCAAGCCAGAATACTGTAGAGGGTAACCTTTCCCTTCTCCAGGGGATCTTCTTAACCCAGGGATTGAACCCAGGTCTCCCGCAATGCAGACGGATGCTTTACCAACTGAGCCACAAGGGAAGCCCAAACGACAGTAATGGTGCAAAATAATTCATATACAAAAGCATGTTTGGGGGTGGCATGTCCGGAACTCCTACAGTCACTTTGGATGGCATTTTCTGCTGCCCTTCAGGTCCATCCCATCAGCACTGATGCCAGGCCAGCAGGCACAGCACAGAGGGGCTCCTCTCGTGTCTGAGTGGGATGCATGCCTTAAAAGCAGAAGGCACCAGTGTTGCCTGAGCAGGGGATGGGGTGGGGGTGATGGCTGTGAGGTGTTCTCCATCACTCCAAGACACAAGTTGTTACATGGAAGAGGAAATTTGCAGGGAGCTGGAGTTTCCAAAATGCAGAGTGGGGTTAAGAGGGTCATATCTATAGGTAACGGTGATTGACAGTGGAGTTACCTGCACATAGGAAGCGAACAGATACTTACATATACGTCTATGATTATAATTTATCAGGAGAAGAGGAAAGAGGATAAGATAGACAGTTTCTGCAAGGAGAAGTCCTAGAAATTTATTACCCATAAAGAGCCTGGTAGGCAAGCAAGAAATGCGATGACAATTATTAGTAGAAATTCAACACCCCAAACAGTATCTGTGGTTATAGGAACTGCTCCTAGCTGAAACCATGGGCAACATATCAGTGAGGCTTGCTTTCTTTAGGCAGGAAATCCATAAACAAATCTCTTTTTCACCTGGCAGATATTTCACCTGCCTCTTTTTTTGTGCATTTGACTTGGTAAACGTTAGCAACCAAAACAAAGGCAACAAATTGAGAATTCATATCTTCTCTCTCACTCTCTTTCTATCTTTCTTTCTTTTTTTAACATTTTGGCTGCACTGTGCAACATGTGAGATCTAGTTCCTAGACTAGGGATCAAATCTGTGCCTCCCTGCAGTGGAAGTGTGGAATCTTAACTACTGGACTATCAGGAAAGTCACTCTGAATTGCTATAGAGATACTGGCTGGCTCCTGGAGTTCTTAGCCTGGCGTTTCTATTGGCCCACAAAAAACAGGATTGATCTGTGGTAAAGAAAAAGATCAAAAAGTACTGAAGACTAATAAACACCGTCACATAGTATCTGAAAAATCTGAGAGGAATATCACGAGGCCAGTGAAGAGGGAGAAGTCTCTCATCTACTTGGTGCGGGGAGTGAAAAACACATACTTTTCAAGCAGCCTGGAGATCTGAGGGGAGGAATAGACACATGGAGATGATGAAAACGTCCTTCCTAACTACATTTTCTTTAGAAATACTGGGAAAATAGATACTTTAAAAATAAAGCTTAAGCAGGGATAAATGGAATAAGAAGGAAAACCTGTTTTCACACTGTTGATTGAAAAAATGCACAACTTAAAAGTTGAGAATTATGTTTTATTCCAAGGAGTACTGAGACCTGAGGAGTTAAGTTCTCCTAAGTAATGAGAACTTAAGTCTGGGAGAGGGTCTCTCAGTTAGCTGTGCGGGACTGTTCCAAGTGGTAAGGGAGGAGCCAGGATATTCAGGATATTATACAACTTTCTCGGCCCACAGCGCTTTCCTGAAAACACATGGGAATTGTCTATTCAGTTGTCCATTCAGAATTCTCACAGCACTTGCTTTGCATCTCTCTTTTATGACATTGACCACATTTTAGATTGTTTTATAATTTATCAGATAGGGTTTTTTAAATCTCCTCCTCTAGACAGTGTACTGTGTCTGTACACCTGTCTGTCATCTTTGTATACACCTCATTGATGTCTTGGCAGTGTAGCCTCTGAACAAATATTTATTTATTTATTTATTTTTTTAAATTTTTTAATTTTTAAAATTTTAAAATCTGTAATTCTTACATGCGTTCCCAAACATGAACCCCCCTCCCACCTTCCTCCCCATAACATCTCTCTGGGTCATCCCCATGCACCAGCCCCAAGCATGCTGTATCCTGCGTCAGACATAGACTGGCGATTTAATTCTTACATGATAGTATACATGTTAGAATGCCATTCTCCCAAATCATCCCACCCTCTCCCTCTCCCTCTGAGTCCAAAAGTCCGTTATACACATCTGTGTCTTTTTTCCTGTCTTGCATACAGGGTCGTCATTGCCATCTTCCTAAATTCCATATAAATGTGTTAGTATACTGTATTGGTGTTTTTCTTTCTGGCTTACTTCACTCTGTATAATTGGCTCCAGTTTCATCCATCTCATCAGAACTGATTCAAATGAATTCTTTTTTACGGCTGGGTAATACTCCATTGTGTATATGTACCACAGCTTTCT
Source organism: Ovis aries (assembly GCF_016772045.2). Classification (NCBI taxonomy): domain Eukaryota; kingdom Metazoa; phylum Chordata; class Mammalia; order Artiodactyla; family Bovidae; genus Ovis; species Ovis aries. The sequence goes on from NC_056062.1 coordinate 50,438,013, forward strand.
TATCCATTCATCTGCTGATGGACATCTAGGTTGTTTCCATGTCCTGGCTATTATAAACAGTGCTGTGATGAACATTGGGGAACATGTGTCTCTTTCCATTCTGGTTTCCTCGGTGTGTATGCCCAGCAGTGGGATTGCTGGGTCATAAGGTTGTTCTATTTGCAATTTTTTAAGGAATCTCCACACTGTTCTCCATAGTGGCTGTACTACTTTGCATTCCCACCAACAATGGATTAAAGATCTAAATGTAAGATCAGAGACTATAAAACTCCTAGAGGAGAACATAGGCAAAACACTCTCAGACATAAATCACAGCAGGATCCTCTATGATCCACCTCCCAGAATTCTGGACATAAAAGCAAAAATAAACAAATGGGATCTAATTAAACTTAAAAGCTTCTGCACAACAAAGGAAAATATAAGCAAGGTGAAAAGACAGCCTTCTGAATGGGAGAAAATAATAGCAAATGAAGCAACTGACAAACAACTAATCTCAAAAATATACAAGCAACTTATGCAGCTCAATTCCAGAAAAATAAACGACCCAATCAAAAAATGGGCCAAAGAACTAAATAGACATTTCTCCAAAGAAGACATACGGATGGCTAACAAACACATGAAAAGATGCTCAACATCACTCATTATTAGAGAAATGCAAATCAAAACCACAATGAGGTACCACTTCACACCAGTCAGAATGTCTGTGATCCAAAAATCTGCAAGCAATAAATGCTGGAGAGGGTGTGGAGAAAATGAACAAATATTTTAAATGGATTAATTCTGCTGAGTTCAGCTGGGACTATTAGTCCACACTATGAAAAGGCAAAAAGATAGGAAACTGAAAGATGAAATCCTTGGGTTGGTAGGTGCCCAATATGCTACTGGAGAACAGTGGAGAGATAACTCCAGAAATAATGACAAGATGGAGCCAAAGTAAAAACCATACCCAGTTGTGGATTTGATTGGTGATGGAAGTAAAGTCTGATGCTATAAGGAACAATATTGTACAGGAACTTGGAATGTTATGTCCACGAATCAAGGTAAATTGGAAGTGGTCAAACAGGAGATGGCAAGAGTGAACATCAACATTATAGGAATCAGTGAACTAAAATGGACTGGAATGGGTGAATTTAACTCAGATGACCATTGTGTATACTAATGTGAGCAATAATCCCTTAGAAGAAATGGAGTAACCCTCATAGTCAACCAAAGAGTCTGAAATGCAGTACTTGGATGCAATCTCAAAATGACAGAATGATCTCTGTTCGTTTCCAAGACAAACCATTCAGTATTATGGTAATCCAAGTCTATGCTCCAACCAGTAATGCTAAAGAAGCTGAAGGTGAATGGTTCTATGAAGACCTACAAGGCATTCTAGGACTAACACCCCCCAAAATGTCCTTTTCATCATAGGGGACTGGAATGCGAAAGTAGGCAGTCAAGAGATACCTGGAGTAACAAAACAAATTTGGCCCTGGAGTACAAAATGAAGCGGGGCAAAGTCTAATAGAGTTTTTCCAAGAGAATGTACTGGTCATAGCAAACACCCTCTTCCAACACAAGACTCTACACAGGGACATCACTAGATGGTCAATACTGAAATCAAGTTGATTATATTCTTTGCAGCCAAAGATGGAGAAGCTCTATACAGTCAGCAAAAACCAGACCAGGAGCTGACTGTGGCTCAGGTCATGAACTTGTTGCAAAATTCAGATTTAAATTGGAGAAAGTAGGGAAAACCACTAGACCATTCAGGTATGACCTAAATCAAATCCCTTATGATTATACAATGGAACTCTCAAACAGATTCAAGGGATTAGATCTGATAGAGTGTCTGAAGAACTATGGATGGGGGTTAGTGTCATTGTACAGGAGGCAGTGATCAAGACCACCCCCAAGAAAAAGAAATGCAAAAAGGCAGGATGGTTGTCTGAGGAGGCCTTACAAATAGCTGAGAAAACAAGAGAAGCTAAAGGCAAGGAGAAAAGGAAAGATATACCCATTTGAATACAGAGTTCCAAATAGCAAGGAGAGATAAGAAAGCCTTCCTCAGTGATCAGTGTAAAGAAATAGGGGAAAACAATAGAATGAGAAAGACGAGAGATCTCTTCAAGAAAATTAGAGATACCAACGGAACATTCTATGCAAAGATGGGCACAATGAAGGAGAGAAATGGTATGGACCTAACAGAAGAAGATATTAAGAGGTGGCAAGAATACACAGAAGAACTGTACAAAAAAGATCTTCATGACCTAGATAACCACAATGGTGTGATCACGCACCTAGAGCCAGACATCCTGGAATGCAAAGTCAAGTGGGCCTTAGGAATCATCACTATGAACAAAGTTAGTGAAGGTGACAGAATTCCAGTTGAGCTATTTTAAATCCTAAAAGATGATGCTATGAAAGTGCTGCACTCAATATGCCAGCAAACTTGGAAATCTCAGCAGTGGTCACAGGATGGGGAAAGGTCAGTTTTCATTTCAGTCACAAAGAAGGGCAATGCTAAAGAATGTTCAAACTACTGCACAATTGCACTCATTTCACATGCTAGCAAAGTAATACTCAAAATTCTCCAAGGAAGGCTTCAACAGTATGTGAACTAAGAAATCTAGATGTTCAAATTGGATTTAAAAAAAGGCAGAGGAATCAGAGATTAAATTGCCATGATAATCCGTTGGATCATTGAAAAAGCAAGAAAGTTCCAGAAAAACATCTATTTCTGCTTTATTGACTATGCTAAATTCTTTGACTGTGTGGATCACAACAAAGTGGAAAATTCTTAAAGAGATGGGAATACCAGACCACCTTACCTGCCTCCTGAGAAATCTGTATGCAGGTCAAGGAGCAACAGTTAGAACTGGACATGGAACAACAGACTGGTTCCAAATTGGGAAAGGAGTACATGAAGGCTGTGTATTGTCACCCTGCTTATTTAACTTATATGCGGAGTACATCATGTGAAATGCTGGGTTGGATGAAGCACAAGCTGGAATCAAGATTGCCAGGAGAAATACCAATAACCTCACATATGCAGATGACACCACCCTTATGGCAGAAAGTGAAGAAGAATTAAAGAGCTTCTTGATGACAGAGGAGAGTGAAAAAGTTGGCTTAAAACTCGACATTCAAAAAGCAAAGATCATGGTATCTGGTCCCATCACTTCATGGCAAATAGATGGAGAAACAATGGAAACAGAGACTTTTATTTTTGGCGCTCCAAAATCATTGCAGATGGTGATTGCAGCCATGAAATTAAAAGACACTTTCTCCTTGGAAGAAATCTATGACCAACCTAGACGGCATATTAAAAAGCAGAGACGTTACTTTGCCAACAAAGGTCCCTCTAGTCAAAGCTATAGTTTTTCCAGTAGTCATGTATGGATGTGAGAGTTGGACTGTAAAGAAAGCTGAGGACCAAAGAATTGATGCTTTTGAACTGTGATGTTGGAGAAGACTCTTGAGAGTCCCTTGGAGTGCAAGGAGATCCAACCAGTCAATCCTAAAGGAAATCAGTCCTGAAAATTTATTGGAAGGACTGATGATGAAGCTGAAACTCCAATCCTTTGGCCACCTGATGCGAAGAACTGACTCATTGGAAAAGACCCTGATGCTGGGGAAGATTGAAGGCAGGAGAAGGGGACAACAGAGGATGAGATGGTTGGATGGCATCACTGAGTCGATGGACATGAGTTTGAGTAAGTTCCGAAAGTTGGTGATTGACATGGAAGCCTGGTGTGCTGCAGTCTGTGGGGTTGCAAAGAGTCGGACAGGACTGAGCTACTGAACTGAAGTGAGGTTCACTGGTCCATCTGTGTACTGGAATTAAGTCTAGGGTTGGTCTCAAACATAATTTGTTCTTCAGATCTTTTCTAAATCAGGCCAAATATGGGACCAGCCTTTTACCTTTTAGAACATTAGCCATTTTGCCCCTAATTCCAACATGGTGATAAGGGGTAGGGAGGGTTCCCCATACATCCAAGCAAGCCTTTCATACCAGCTGGCGGTCCTACAAGTCAACTCAATCCTGAAACTGCATACTTGAAGACAGCATCAGATTCCACATGTTGAGAGCTCAGTCCTGAAATAGACCCCTCCTAACACCAGCCCCTTCAGAAAAAAACCGTACATCCAGTTTGTCACCTGTGCTTCTGACCTACTTGCTGCAGATTGGAGGTTTTCATGACCTCTTCTTTGGGTTCAATTAATTTCCTAGAGCAACTGATAGAAGTAAGAGAAACATCTTACTAGATTACTGGTCTATTATAAAGAAATGTAACTTAGGAACAGCCAGATGGAAGAGATGCACAGGGCCGGGCATGGGGAGAGGGCGTGGAGCTTCCATGCCCTCTCTGAGCCCACCTCTCTCCAGATCTTCACATGTTCACCAGGCCAGAAGAACCCCATCCTTTCAGATTTTTATGGCATGGTTGATTACATCACTGGCCATTAAACTCAGTCTCTAGCCTCTTTCCCCTCCCTGGAGGTCAGCGGGACGGGACTGGAAGTTCCAATCCTTGAATCATATGATTGGCTCACTTTCAATGCCCCCAGCCTTATGGGCTTTCTAAAAGTCACCTCGTTGACATCACAAAAGACCATTTCCAAGGATTTCAGGAGTTCTGTGCCAGAAACAGGGATGAAGACCATGTTTATATTTCTTATTATGAATCACAATATCACAGACATCCTTGAATGACTGGGCTGAGGTTTTTCTTGTCCAAGCTCCAGTTTAGAAAGGAGCATCAGTGACTAGGGGCAGTAGGTGGCGCCCCTTGGGACCTGGCCTGCCTTTTCTGAGTGTTATGCCCGTTGTGTGACAATCATATGTGTGTATTTCCTTTTCAAAAATAGGTAACATTTAAAACTTATTTATTTATTTACTTTTGACTATGCTCAGCTGTCTTTGCTGCCTGCAGGCTTCTTCTAGTTGTAGCAAGTGGGGGTTACTCTAGCTGCAGTTTGTGGACTTCTCCTTGCAGCGGTTTCTCTTATTGTGGAGCATGGGCCCAGTAGTTACAGCATGTTGTGTTTCCTTTAGGTGACTTTTCCACCCTGTTAGTCTGGGAGTGAGACAGAAGAGGCAGGAGGAGGGGTGAGCAGAACAAACAGTGGAGTGGCCAATCAGATATATCAGATGAAATTAGAAGGGGTGGGAGACGAAGCCCAAACAGCAAAGACCGAGCCATTCTCTTCAAGTGAGGAGCAAAGGTCGCCCTCAGTGGGGTGACTGATGGCTTGTGACTGATGTGCTGGAAACCTCTGGGTGCTCTGCTCATGGTTTTGCTCACTTCTCCCATTGCTTGGCGTCTCCTCCACATTTCCAGGTTCTGCAGGTTCAATCAATGATTGATATTTATTGAGCACCCAATTAATGCAAGGTACTAGCTCAGATATTTTATTTTTTATTAAAACTTTTTATTTTTTATTGGAGTATAGCTGATTAACAGGGAATCTTGGTGGCTCAGTAGTAAAGAATCTGCCTGCAATGCAGGATAAATGGGTTCAATCCCTGGGTCGGGAAGATCCCCTGGAGAAAGAGAATGGCAACCCAGTCCAGAATTCTTGCCTGGAAAATTCCATGGACAGAAGAGCCTTGCAGGTTATAGTACATTGGGTCACAAGGAGTCAAACGCGACTGAAAATCGAACACACATACACACACATAACTGATTAACAATGTTGTGATTGTTTCAGATGAACAGTGAAGGGACTCAGACATACATATTTATATATCCCTTCTCCCCCAAACTCCCCTCCCATTGAGGCTGCCTTATGACACTGAGCAGAATTCCATGTGCTATACAGTACGTATTAATCCATTTTCAATATAGCAGTGTGTACACTGGACCAGATATTTTAGAGGAATAAAAAGTTTAAGTTATAGGCTCTGCCTTTAGGAGTTTGTAATCTAATTGGGAGAGGAGGTGTGTTTCAGCTCGGTCTGGGAAATGCCAATAATATAAAATAATAGCAAGCCCATAACATAATCACAAGGGGAACCTAGCTAGAAAATATTGGTGGTTCAGAAGATTAAATTCACACACATGAAGAAACACTATAAACACTGATTTAAGCCACTCCTATTCAAGATAAGATCTGACCCTGAGAAGTTTTTAAGTTTCTTCCACAGCATGATAACTAGCAAATCCTGCTGGGGCTGCTGCTAAGTCGCTTCAGTCATGTCCGACTCTGTGCGACCCCATAGATGGCAGCCCACCAGGCTCTGCCATCCCTGGGATTCTCCAGGCAAGAACATTGGAGTGGGTTGCCATTTCCTTCTCCAATGCATGAAAGTGAAAAGTGAAATCGAAGTGGCTCAGTAAGTGTCCGACTCTTCATGACCCCATGGACTGCAGCCTACCAGGCTCCTCCATCCATGGGATTTTCCAGGCAAGAGTACTGGAGTGGGGTGCCATTGCCTTCTCCAACCAGCAACTCCTACTGCAAGTCAAAACATACTTGATGTTAACTCATACTCTGATATCAATCTGTAGCCATCTGCCTTATTTAGGGCCTCTTCTCCAGACTCAAGAAAATTGTAAAGAAACCTAAAGGCTAAGAAGGAGGGGGTCCCTGGAGTTACTCAAAATTTTCTTATTTGGGTGAAAATGCGAGACAAGAAAATACTTTCATTTCCAGATGAATAAGCACCCATCTCTGAGTATTGCAAATTAAACCTGATATATTTACCTGCTTCTGTTCAGAGAAAGATCCACAAACAACTATTAATAGATGTCATAGTCTGATGTGAAGGCCATCCACTCATACTAATGCTCCGGCAAGAATGTCCAAGGCGTCCAGTTGATGGCTGGAATTAGAAACCTTCTTTGAATTTAAAATGACTGGTACTTACAAAGGAGTCATAAAATCTATAAAAAGTGATCATTCATGTGTCTTCATCAGCAAACCAGGAATTAGCAGCCACAGCCTCAGTTCTAAACTTGGAAGCCCCAGGGGTTCGCAGCGTGACCTGGCCAGGCTGCCTTTTCAGTATCTCACATCCCTCTCTCTCTTTGAAATAAGTGCATTCATATTATCCACCTCATAGAAACATCTAGAATCGAGAGATGAGACAAAGGAAAGATTCTCATTATTAATGAACCAAATTCTGGTATATCTAAAGTGAAAGCGTTAGTTGCTCAGTTGTGTCCGACTCTTTGCAACCCCATGGATTGATTGTAGCCCGACAGACTCTTCTGTCCATGGGACTCTCTAGGCAAGAATATTGGATGGGTTGCCATGCCTCCTCCAGGGGATCTTCCTCACCCAGGGATTAAAGCCGGGTCTCCTGAATCGCAGGTGGATTCTTTATCACAGTGCCACCTGACTAGCAGTATTCTCAAGGTATTCAGAGTTTTGTTTTTATGTTTTTTTTTGTTTTATATTTTTGCTTGAAATCAATTGATAAACTGGTAATGAGAAGTGTGATGCAGATAACAGATCCTTAGATGGGAAAAACTGAAGCTGGGTGTAGGGCAGTGAAAATTCCATTTGTATTAGTCATGGGATTCTGACAACCCTTGGATCTGAAGTGGTAAATACTCTTTGAATTATTGTCCATTGTTGCCTGTAATGAAGCCCTCACTGAAGGCAAGATTTAGGGAACCCCATTACTGTAGACACAGAACATTATGAAGTCATGAGAACTTGAGTAGTGGGTACAATGCTGTTTTCTAACAGCACTAAAAAACCTAGAGAAAGAGAATGAATAATAAGCCTCAGTATCCAAACCCTCAGCCGAAGATTGCACCCCCTTTACTTGATAGAACCTCAACTAGAAGAAGTCTTAATCACCTGAAGCTAGATGGTTGAGGTCACCCAAAACAAAATTCATAGTTGGTGTAAGTTGCTGAATTACTTTAGTTGAAGTTACAGCTTTATCACGTCTTTTGCACAAGTGGCTTTCTGATGTTTTTGGCCATAGCCCTTATATGAAATATACTTTATATCATGATCCAGCACACACGTACATAACCGCACCCAGCCCTCTCAAAATGACTGAAACAAAGATATCACGAAACAATATTTACTTTAATTGTATGCAAAGTGTGTGCTATTTTTGTTCTGTTTAAAAAGTTCTGCTTGCCACCAACCAAACTGAACAACAGTGTGTTACAGGAAGAATTAGGAGGAGGAAGTGGAGGACAACTGAAGGAGTCAGGAGGTAGCTGGAACCCCAGATATGCAGTGAGCCTCCCTCGCCAGTCAAAGCAGCCCAGCACATGTGCCAAGGGGGAAGGTGTCATGGTCTGTGCACAGGCTGGAAAAGAACGTCCAGACATGAGGCCAAAGGAGGGGAGAATACAATTTATTAGAGTGGGATACGCTGTTAGAAGTAGCCCGTCAGCTCAAGGGAGAGCTGAACCCTTTCCCAGGCTAGTAGCCAATTTTCATAGCTACAAGACAGAGAAAATCACTACTGGAAGGGTGGCATCAGGTGATTGGGTAGGATGCTACAGGGTGGGCAATAGGGTGGCTTCTTCTTGTTCAGTCACTAAGTCCTGTCCGACTCTTTGCAACCCCATGAACTGCAGCACACCAGGCTTCCCTGTCCTTCACTATCTCCTTGAGTTTCCTCAAACTCATGTCTACTGAGTCAGTGAGGCCATCCAACCATCTCATCCTGGGTCACCCCTTTCTCTTCCTGCCCTCAGTCTTTCCCAACATCATGTTTTTCTGGAATTCCCTTGCTTTCTCTATGATCAATTGCTGTTGGCAATTTGTTAGCTTGATTAGTTGACCAAAAAAAAGCTGTTTTCAATAGCAGTTCCCATCAAATGAAACTGATCAGCTAAAAATCTTTTGTGAGCAGATAGAGGAAAGAATTTAAAGAGCTAGGAAGCCTGGAGTGAATTTACCATGTGTAATCTGCCAATCACTGGCTCATTAAGCTGCATCTTCCCCCTCAGGAGGGCACAGAGAGCCTTTCTTTTTGAGGTACCTGGGGAAAAAACAGCTGATGTGGGGAGCCTGGATCTTTGAAAACTTCTTTAGTGACTGTTCTCTGGAGATGTCACTGTAATGAGATCGCTGATTTCAGCAGCAAGAAGAGGGGGTTGAAGAGTCCCATCCATACGCAAACTGAGCATTTGGAGTTGCTATCTGCAACCCCATGGAAGGTAGCCCTTGGGGTTCCTCTGTTTATGGGATTTCTGAGGCAAGAAGACTGGAGTAGGTTCCCATTTCTTTCTCCAGAGCATTTGGAGTTTATCTGCTAAGTGGGTGGGGGCAAGGAAGCAGAGTCCCTCCATAATGAAAGGTAAGCTGGTGCCTTTGCACTCCATCGTTAAACAGAGACAACAGCTGATATTGACTGAATACCTAGTGTGCCAATCATTGAATCCTCATAACACTATGACGTAGGTACTCTTGTGTTCTCCATCATACAGGTGAGTGGAGGGAACTGCAGAGGTTAAAAACTTTGTCCAAGATCTTACAGCTGTTAAGCTGTGAAGCTAGGATGCTCTCCGAGGGCAGTGTGGCTCCAGACTGTGGGAGTGTTTGATTATGGAGGTAACCCTTGCCTAGAGGTGGATTTGCCATGAAGCTGTTGAAGCTTAAGCTTCAAGGACCCGCTTCTGCTCCTCTGAGATCCTGGGAGGGCCCTAGGGGATGTACTTATGTGGTCATATGTTGTGAAATTTACAAAAAATAAGGTATTTTAAATGCAATTCATAGTGATACTGCTTTTTTTTTTTTTTGCTCTGGATCTAAAGTCCCCCACAGTCACATGACTTTGGAGGGGTTGTGTGCAGTATTGGGATCTGGCTAAGGGGAAGTTGAATTAGAGATTCGTGTAGATGAGTTTAGTTGATAGTATTTGTGTGGTTAATAGCTGCTCAGCTGACTTACCTATGTCAACTTTTATAGATCAGAGGTGGGGGAAGATAAGGAAACAAAATAAAAAGGCCACTAAACTTACAGATATTACCTAGAATGGCAAGCCTCAGGCATGGGGATGTGTTCATTTCTGCCTTCCTGCCATCTACAGGTGGACACGGTTCTGAACAAAGGCACCTTAGCTTACCAGGCGGAAAGGCAGGATTCTCTGAGGCATGCCATTCTGCATGATTGATTATAATAACAAAGGCAAGGGAAAGCAAGTCAAAGAAACTGTTCCTCTGTGGAGTAAGGATTGGCTTTTTCCTGCAACAAAGCGTTTCAGGGTTAGGTGTGAGGCAGATGTTTGAACAAGTTCTTTCAGGAGATCCAACTGAGGCAGAGAAACCCAGACAAAATCAAGCAATACACAACAACCATGCCCTCAGTTAACTCACAGCAACAGCGGGAAGAAATACGTGGACTCACAAGGTGTGGCAGGGAACCAAGGTGTGCCACACACCCACCTACAAGCTTCAAAGTTTATAGAATATAGATCATTTCTGCAAAAGGAAATCGAAAGTCCGCCAAATCTCACCATGTAAATAAGAAACTTGATAAAGATTTTCCTAAATTTAACCACAGTCCTGAAAATGAAACCAAAATCTTTCCCCATAAATTAAAAAACTTTTGATCAGCTATGCAAAAGAATAGTAATAAATTATTTCCATTCTTTTGCATAGAAAATATTAGTCACAAGAGAATGTGTAATCAAAACCTTGTGAAGAATATTATTAGAGATGGGTTAGGCATTAATTAATGAAAATATATCATTTTTTTGAATTTTCTGATATTTGTGGTATTTATTTTCTAAAAATTGCAACTTGCTTACTTTTTTTTTTTTTACCTTTATTTTAATCAATATAGAGAATTAATGCCTTGCCTGTAATACATCATCTGGATTCAGTTATGCTCTGTTTTCTTTTTAGATGAAATACCTAATTTTCCTGCAGTTCATTACATATGATATAATTTCTTCTCTTTTTAATTAAATTTGAATATATGTCAATTATATTTTTTCACATTAAGTACTATTCTTGACTCTAGTCAAGATGTATAACCTTACGTTCTATCTCATAATCATGTCAGTGCATGATAGCAGTACAATTTTTCATACTTCTAAAAATCCTTTTTTTTTCTTGGTAACAAGTCCTTCATTTATTTATTGTTTAAAATTTATTTTAATTGGAGGCTAATTACAATATCGTGGTGGTTTTTGCCATACATTCACATGAATCAACCGTGGGTGTACATGTGTTTCCCATCCTGACCCTCCCTCCCACCTCTGTCCCCATCTCATCCCTCAGGGTCATCCCAGTGCACCAGCACTGAGCATCCTGTCTCATGCATCAAACCTGGACTGGCGATCTGTTTCACATATGATGATATACATGTTTCAATGCTATTCTCTCAAATCATCCCATCTTCGCCTCCTCCCACAAAGTCTACAAGTCTGTTCTTTATATCTGTGTCTCTTTTGCTGTCTCGTATATAAGGTTATCGTTACCATCTTTCTAAATTAACATATATGTGTTAATATACTGTATTGTTATTTTTCCTTCTGACTTACTTCACTCTATATAATAGAACTGATTCAAATGCATTCTTTTAATAGCTGAGTGATATTCCATTGTGTATATATGTACCACAGCTTCCTTATCCATTTGTCTGCTGATGGACATCTAGGTTGCTTTCATGTCCTGGCTATTACAAACAGTGCTGCAATGAATATTGGGGTACACGTGTCTCTTTCAATTCTGGTTTCCTCGGTGTGTGTGCCCAGCAGTGGGATTGCTGGGTCATATGGCAGTTCTATTTCCAGTTTTTAAAGGCATCTCCACACTGTTCTCCATAGTGGCTGTACTAGTTTGCATTCCCACCAGCACTGTACAAGGGTTCCCTTTTCTCCGCACCCTCTCCAGCATTTATTGTTTGTAGACTTTTGAATAGCAGCCATTCTGACCGTTGTGAGATGGTACCTCATTGTGGTTTTGATTTGCATTTCTCTGGTAATGAGTGATGCAACTTGCTTACTCTTGCTTAATGTTGTGGCATGAGGGACCCCTTCTAGGGCCTAAGAGTTCGCTCTTATCTAACACTTGGAAATGAATTGTCTGAGGAGACACGCATGCTGACAAAGCAAGAAGAGACTTTATTGGGAAAGGGCACTTGGGTGGAGAGGTGTAGGGCCGGGGAACCAAGGAGAACTGCTCTGCCTCGTGGCTTGCAGTCTCAGGTTTTATGGTGATGGGATTAGTTTCTGAGTTTTCTCTGGCCAATCATTCTGACTTTGAATCCTTCCTGATGGTGCACACATTGCTCAGGCCAAGATGCATGCCAGGGAGAAGGGTTCTGGGAGGTGGTAGGACATGTGGCATCTCCTTTGACCTTTCCCAACTCTCCTGATTGGTGATGGCTTATTAGTTCTGTGTTCCTTACCAGGACCTCCTGTTATAAAATAACTCATGTAAATGGTTACTATGGTGCCTGGCCAGGGTGGGCGGTTTCAGTCAGTGTGCTTCCCCTAACGTTCATGTTGTCCAGTTACTCAGTCATGTTAGATTCTTTACCATCCCGTGGGCTGCAGTATGCCACCCTTCCCAGTCCTTCACCATCTCCCTGAGCTTGCTCAAACTCATGTCCATTGAGTCAGTGATGCCATCCAGCCGTCTCATCCTCTGTTGCCCCTTTCTCTTCTCACCTTCACTCTTTCCCAGCATCAGGGTCTTTTCCAATGAGTCGGCTCTTTGCATCAGGTGGCCAAAGTATTAGAACTTCAGCATCAGTCCTTTGAATGAATACCCAGGGTTGATTTACTTTAGGATTGACGGGTTTAATCTCTTTGCTGTCCAAGAGACTCTCAAGTGTCTTCTCCAGCACCACAGTTTGAAAGCATCAATTCATCGGCACTTAGCCTTCTTAGTCCAACTCTCACATCCATACATGACTATTGGAAAAACATTCATACCAAATATTCATAATTTTTTACTATTTTTCATAAAGAGGCTTCTTGCAGGGTTTCTAAGTATAGGGGCCACAAAAGAAGAAAAAAAAAACCCCCAAACCAAAGACACATTTAGATTAAAATTTTAAATCTCAACTCCAAAGTCAAAATATTTAGATGTTGAAAACTTTAGGACCTTAGGTTGATTAAAAAGTAAAAAAAAAAATTTTTTTAATTGAAGGATAATTGCTTCATAGAATTTTGTGGTTTTCTCTCATACATCAACAAGAATCAGGCATAGATATAACCATGTCCCCTCCCTCCCGAACCTGCCTTCCCATCCCACCCTTCAGCCTGTCATAGAGCCCCTGTTTGGACCTTAGGTTGATTTTTATTTGTATTTTTGTTTATCTATCAAGATTTTTGGGCAACATACAGATCCTGATATGTTATCACAACCTCTTCTGTCATTGATGTGTGATTTTAAAAAAAATGTATGTTACATATTGATACTCATTTTATAGGATATGAAAGACTGTACTTTAGTTGCTTTCAAGCTCTTTGCTCTTAGGACTCTATTTATTTACTTTTTCTTAGGACTCTTAAATTCTTATAAATTATTGAGGACCCCAAGGAGCTTTTTGTTCATATATGGATATTTACTACATTACAAATTAAATCCAGGAAAATGTAAACATTTATTTATTAATTCATTTAAAAATAAGAATAATATAAACCCATTATCAGTTCAGCTCAGTTCAGTTGCTCAGTCTGTCCGACTCTTAGTGACCCCATGAATTGCAGCACACCAGGCCTCCCTGTCCATCACCAACTCCCAGAGTTTACTCAAACTCATGTCCATTGAGTCAGTGATGCCATCCAGCCATCTCATCCTCTGTCATCCCCTTCTCCTCCTGCCCTTAATCCCTCCCGCCATCAGGGGCTTTTCCAATGAGTCAACTCTTCGCATGAGGGGGACGAAGTATTGGAGTTTTCAGCTTTAGCATCAGTTCTTCCATTGAACACCCGGGACTGATCTCTTTTAGAATGGACTGGTTGGATCTCCTTGCAATCCAAGGGATTCTCAAGAGTCTTCACCAACACCACAGCTCAAAAGCATCAGTTCTTCAGTGCTCAGCTTTCTTCACAGTCCAACTCTCACATCCATACATGACCACTGGAAAAACCATAGCCTTGACTAGACGGACCTTTGTTGGGAAAGTAATGTCTCTGCTTTTGAATATGCTATCTAGGTTGGTCATAACTTTCCTTCCAAGGAGTAAGCGTCTTTTAATTTCATGGCTGCAATCACTATCTGCAGTGATTTTTGGAGCCCCCCAAAATAAAGTCTAACACTGTTTCCACTGTTTCCCCATCTATTTGCCATGAAGTGATGGGGCCAGATGCCATGATCTTTGTTTTCTGAATGTTGAGCTTTAAGCCAAGTTTTTCACTCTCCTCTTTCACTTTCATCAAGAGGCTTTTAGCTCCTCTTCACTTTCTGCCATAAGGGTGGGGTCATCTGCGTGCCTGAGCGTATTGATATTTCTCCTGGCAATCTTGATTCCAGCTTGTGCTTCTTCCAGCCCAGCATGTCTCACGATGTACTCTGCATAGAAGTTAAATAAGCAGGGTGACAATATATAGCCTTGACGCACTCCTTTTCCTATTTGGAACCAGTCTGTTGTTCCATGTCCAGTTCTAACCGTTGCTTCCTGACTTGCATACAGATTTCTCCAGAGGCAGGTCAGGTGGTCTGGTAGTCCCATCTCTTTCAGAATTTTCCACAGTTTCTTGTGATCCACACAGTCAAAGGCTTTGGCATAGTCAATAAAGCAGAAAGAGATGTTTTTCTGGAACTCTCTTGGTTTTTCGATGATCCAGTGGATGTTGGCAATTTGATCTCTGGTTCCTCTGCCTTTTCTAAAACCAGCTTGAACATCAGAAGTTCACGGTTCACGTACTGCGGAAGCCTGGCTTGGAGAATTTTGGGCATTACTTTACTAGCGTGTGCTATTGCTAAGTCACTTCAGTCGTGTCCGACTCTGACACGAGCAGACAGCAGCCCACCAGGCTCCCCCATCCCTGGGATTCTCCAGGCAAGAACATTGAGTTTTCCAAATTTGCTGGCATGTTGAGTGCAGCACTTTCACAGCATCATCTTTTAGGATTTGAAGTAGCTCAACTGGAATTCCATCACCTCCACTAGCTTTGTTCATAGTGAGGCTTCCTAAGGTCCACTTGACTTTACATTCTAAGATGTCTGGCTCTAGGTGAGTGATCACACCATCGTGATTATCTGGGTCATGAAGATCTTTTTTGTACAGTTCTTCTGTGTATTCTTGGCACCTCTTCTTAATATCTTCTGCTTCTCTTAGGTCCATACCATTTCTGTCCTTTATCGAGCCCGCCTTTGCATGAAATGTTCCCTTGGTATCTCTAATTTTCTTGAAGAGATCTCTTGTCTTTCCCATTCTGTTGTTTTCCTCTATTTCTTTGCATTGAACACGGAGTAAAGCTTTCTTATCCCTTCTTTGCTATTCTTTAGAACTCTGCATTCAAATGGGAATATCTTTCCCTTTCTCCTTTGCTTTTTGCCTCTCTTCTTTTCACAGCTATTTGTAAGGCCTCCTCAGACAGCCATTTTGCTTTTCTGCATTTCTTTTCCTTGGGGATGGTCTTGATCCCTGTCTCCTGTACAATGTCATGAACCTCCATCCATAGTTCATCAGGCACTCTGTCTATCAGATCTAGGCCCTTAAATCTATTTCTCACTTCCACTGTATAATCATAAGGGATTTGATTTAGGTCATACCTGAATGGTCTAGTGGTTTTCCCTACTTTCTTTAAGTCTGAATTTGGCAATAAGGATTTCATGATCTGAGCCATAGTGAGCTCCTGGTCTTGTTTTTTCTGACTGTATAGAGCTTCTCCATCTTTGGCTGCAAAGAATATAATCAGTCTGATTTTGATGTTGACCATCTGGTGAAGTCCATGTGTAGAGTCTTCTCTTGTGTTGTTGGAAGAGGGTGTTTGCTATCACCAGTGCGTTCTCTTGGCAAAACTCTATTAGCCTTTGCCCTGCTTCATTCTGTACTCCAAGGCCAAATTTGCCTGTTACCCCAGGTGTTTCTTGACTTCCTACTTTTGCATTCCCATCCCCTATAATGAAAGAGACATCTTTTTTGGGTGTTTGTTCTAAAAGGTTTTGTTAGTTCTAAAAACCCATTGTATATTAACATAAATAACATACTTTTAATGAAAATAGGTATATTTTTCAAAGCAAAAGTAAAATTCAGTGAGGAGTGGCATTGCTTCATGCTTATATATCTCCTGGATGTCTGGCTTGATAGAAGCCAGCTGGATTCTCATATCTGGACATAATCCGTTGAGATGTAACACATCGTGTGGCATCTGGAAAACTTTACTGTGTACCTGTGAAAGAGCGAGAGTGAAAAAGGCAAATAATAACATTATTACAAACATCAGGCTTGCTTGAGGGCTCAGACGGTAAAGAATCCGCCTGCAGTGCAGGAGACCTGGGTTCGATCCCTGGGTTGGGAAGGTTCCCTGGAGAAGGAATGGAAACCCACTCCAGTACTCTTGCCTGGGCAATCCCATGGACAGTGGAGCTTGGTGGGTTACAGTCTGTGGGGGTCACAGAGAGTCAATAGTGACTGAGCAAATAACACTTTGACTTCACTTTCACTATGACTTCATTATAAATATAGTTTTGACCTCATGAACCCCCTCAAAACGTCACAGGTACCTGCAGGAGTCCCCAGATCACAGTTTGAGAGCCTTTCCCTTATTGTTCAATCGCTCAGTCAAGTCCAACTCTTTGTGACCCCATGGACTGCAGCACACCACTCTTCCCTGTCCTTCACCATCTCCCTGAGTTTGCTCAAACTCATGTCCGTTGAGTCAGTGATGCCATCCAACCATCTCATCCTCTGTCATCCTCTTCTCCTATTTTCAATCTTTCCCAGCCTCAGGGTCTTCTCCAGTGAGTCTGCTCTTATCATATTCCAGCCTCATCAGGCCATTGTGCTGGGGAAATCATTTCAGGTTTTTGGCCTGAATTTCCTCATCTTTAAAATGGAGGGAATATCAGTAATTTTCTCCCTGGATTGCTGTGATGATCCGATCACAATTCATGTGATGTATTTAGAGCCAGGCCTGTACAGAGAAAACTTGAGAGTCACTAATAAGATTTTTATTTTATTTATTTTTAGAAATATTTATTTATTTGGCTGTGCTGGGTCTTAGTTGCATCATGTGGGATCTTTAGTTGTAGAATGAGGGATCTTCAGATTCAGCATGAGAACTCTAAGTTGCAGCATATGGGACCTAGTCCCCTGACCCAGGGGTTGAACCCTGGCCCCTTGCATCAGGAGTACAGTCTCTCAGCCTCTGGACCACAAGGGAAGTCCCAATATGGTTTTTAAATACAGAAGTTAATTATAACTATTTTTGATCTGTGATATTCATATATAGGATTTAAGTTTATGTCACTTCCTCAGTCAGGAATGCACCTCCTACTTAAAATCTTGTTATGAAAAAATAAGACATTGGGTGAAAAATATTAAACACACATACACATTTGTTTTCTTTTTTTGAAAAAAAAAATTTCTCTTTTACTGTATTTTAAGTTCCATTGCCTATATTTTCACATTGATAATCTCTTTGTGATCAGAACTGAGAAAACCATGTCTTCCCACTTCCCAAGATGAAGCATATTTGTATATGACAGTTCCCCAAGCATAGATCTCATTTGCTATTTGCTCTCATCATTGAACTGAATTCCTAAGAAGTCCAAGAAGAAAATTGTCTTCAACCACTGTAATTATTTCTAAGGGACCATTGGACCTTCAGTGCTGCTTTCATTTATATCCATTTTGCATGTTGATCTAGTTGTCATAAAAGTAGTGTAAATTAAAACTTCCAGTCAAGAACACGGAATGCTGACTTTTTTCTGTGTTCAAATTGCAATGATTCTCTCTTAATTCAGGATGTATGGCTTTCCTTTTCTGTTGCTGTATTTCCCCCATTCGGGTTAAAATAAAAAAGCTTCCAGTCACTTCAGCAACAGATGTACTATGCATTGCAAAGTTGAGCAGTCCTGTAATAACTCTCCTAAATGTAAAAGAACTTCAAAGGACAGTGGTACTATGCTAATCCAAGAAGCATTAACAGTCTCCTCCTCACCCATCCTGAAAAGGGAAGCCTTTATGCAACTAATTAGTTTACCATAGTAAATAATCCACTGACATTTAAAAGAAGCATTCCTATTGGAGCCTGGAGTCAATATTATGTTGCATGTTAAACTATAAATAGGGTGAATAATGGTGCCAGGCCCAGTTTTAAAATGCTATGGAAAATAAGCGAGCTCCATCTGGGTAGAATGGGTGTTACCAGCCTTCTATACACAAGTGTCCGGTTGCCTGGCTCAGGTTCCCTATAGCTGCCGTGGAAACTTGATGATTCATCTCACTTTCCAGCATGACTCTACCAGGTAGCTAAAAAAGTGAGTGAATGTTTCTCTTGGGGAAAAAAATGTAGACGATGAAAGGAAACAAAATTTGTAACTGACTCAGGTAGATTCTATGTCATTTTGAGTGAGTGGAAAAAACAGGGCTTTCTATATAAGAGAATTTTGCAGCCACTTGGAACTTAAATGATTTGAAGACTTTTGATAAAATCATATCAGGCTCCAGATTACTATATTATGGACGATCTTGGCCTTGGAGGTCTGTGCACTTAATGATGTTCTTCCAAACTGCACATCACGTGTGGCAAGCCTGAAGCCCAGAATAGAAAAGTGAATGATGACACAGAATCTCTATGTGGAGAAAACGTCTCAAGCCCACAGACTGGGGTAAGACAGAAACCAGGGGCTCAATTTAAGGCCTCATTAAAGAGGGAGTGAGGAGAGGGATAGAAAAAGAGAACCAGTATTTTTAGGGCTCACCTAGGTGGAGCCAAAGAAGCAGCTGCCTTTCCAGAATATATGAGGGGCCCAGAGCTGCTCACTTGCCTCATTGCTGAAATTCCAAACGTAAGAGCCACATATTCAAATTGTCTTTCTGTGGATGGACCCCATTCCTGTGTGTGACACATATTCTTCCATTCAGCTCATTGATTCAACATCTCCATTAAAAAAATTTTTTTTAAGTTTATTTATTTACTTTTATTGAAGGATAATTGCTTTACAGTATTGTGTTGGTTTCTGCCATACATCCATATGAATCAGCCATGGGTATACATATTCCTCTCCCTCTTGAACTTCCCTCCCACCCCATCTGACTCCTCTAGGTTATCACAGAGCCCCTGTTTGAGCTCCATGAGTTACATGGCAAATTCCCACTGGTTATCTATTTTACATATGGTAATATATGTTTCCATGCTACTCTTTCTATTTGTCCCACCTTCTCCTTCCTCCCCACCACCCCTGTATCCCCTGTGCTCTGTTTCTGCATCTCCATTCTTATCCTGCAGATAGGTTCATCAGTACCTTTCTAGATTCCATATATATGCATTCGTATACGACATTTGTTTTTCTCTTTCTAATTTCACTGTATAAATAGGCTCTAGGTTCATCCACCTCATTAGAAATGACTCAAATATGTTCCTTTTTATGGCTGAGTAGTATTTGGAGAAGGCAATGGCACCCCACTCCAGTACTCTTGCCTGGAAAATCCCATGGATGGAGGAGCCTGGTGGGCTGCCGTCCATGGGGTCGCAAAGAGTTGGACATGACTGAGCGACTTCACTTTCACGTTTCACTTTCATGCATTGGAGAAGGAAATGGCAACCCACTCCAGTGTTCTCACCTGGAGAATCCCAGGGACGGGGGAGCCTAGTGGGCTGCCGTCTCTGGGGTCGCACAGAGTCGGACACAACTGAAGCGACTTAGCAGCAGCAGCAGTATTCCATGGACATGAGTTTGAGCAAACTCCAGGAGATAGTGAAGGACAGGGGAACCTGGCATGCTGCACACAGTCCATGGGGTTGCAAAGAGTGGGACATGACTTAGCAACTGAGCAACAACATGCCCCCTGAGCCAAGGCCGCCCCCAAGTCTGTTGCTTCCCTCACGTTAGACCTCCTGGTGTGTGAGAAGGCTGAGTGTGGTCAGCTTTAGGGCCTGGTGGCAGGATGCCCTTGGTCATCCCTGCACTGGGCAGAGCATGTCTGCTGCACACTGTGGTTACCTCCTTGCATTAGGAGCCTTTGGGGGCAGGGATGGAGTTCACACACCCAGAGAACCTTCTGATCAGAGGATCAGGCTTTAATTCTCTGAAGGTATCTTGGGACGTAGCGTCTCTCTGAGGTTAATGGTGGTGGCTATTTAAATAGTTCCATTTCTGTTTTGGTTGTTGTGGTCTAATTACATCTGCTTGGGAAAGGATTCTGGGTGACTTGGGTGGGGTGCTTCCCAAGTGATGCTAGTGGTAAAGAACCCATCTGTCAGTGCAGGAGACACAAGAGACTTGGGTTTGATCCCTGGGTTGGAAAGATCCCCTGGAGGAGGGCATGGCAACCGACTCCAGTGTTCTTGCCTGGAGAATCCCATGCACAGAGGAGCCTCGTGGGCTACAGTCCAAGGGGTCGCAAAGAGATGGACATGACTGAAGTGATTTAGCACGCATGCACAGGAGAGAGTTCTGAGTGGCCAGGATGGGCTGAGATACAGACTTCCCCCAGGGTTACTCTGCACGTGCTGGTTTTGATGAATGCTGTACTCTACCAAGGCCAGTAGCCTTGATGATTGAGGCTGGGAAGGCCTCTTAGCATCTCACTCTGGGATTACCCTGGTCCTCCAGCCGTTCGGCTCATCACGGGTGTGCTTCCACTCCAGGCCCTCTCCTGGCCACTCCAGTCAGGAAGGAGGTGAGGATGGGAGCACCATTCTCCTGGGAACCCTGACCCAGCAACCCTTCCCTTAGGGATAGATGATGAAGGATAGCCCCTCTTGCTCCAGAGGGTTCCCAGCTCAGAATGAAGCCCAGATCTCTTGCTATGGTCTCCAGAGTCCTGTGCACTGGGGCCCCTGCGAATCTTCCCTCCTTCACTTCCGTTGCTTACTCCAGGGCAGCCCGGCTGGCTGCTTTGTCAGCCGTGGATCCTGGATGGATATAGACGTCATCCCGCCTCGAGGCATCTGTATTTGCTGTTCCTTCTGCCTTGGGTCATTGGCAGGCCTTACTGATTCAAGGGCTTCATTCAACCATCTGCTCCAAGGTCTTATCAGAGGCCACCTTACCTGACAGACTACCTCCCATCTCCCTGCCTTGCCTCTTACACGGTACCCCTTCCTGCCTTTATTTCCTCTCCTAGCTCTTCTTACTGTCTGACATGTGTTTTTGTTGTTTGTTTTCTGGCTGTGCTGGATCTTGGTTGTGGCATGCAGGCTCCTAGCATGTGGGATCTAGTTCCCTGGCCAGGGATGAGTCTGGGTCCCATGCATTGGGAGCGCAGAGTCTCAGGCAGTGAACCACAGGGAAATCCCTGTGTTGTGCATTTGATATAATAGCTAAGTGTCTCTCTCCCCTGATCACCCAGATACAAACTCCTTGAAAACAGTTACTTGGTATTCCCAGAGTCTAGAAGAGTATGTGGCACATTAGAAGGACTGTCAAATAATTTTGGAGTGTTTGTTGAATGGGTGAGGGCAGTTTTCTCAAAAAAGAACTGTCGCTTCACTGTCTCTGTCTACCTAACCCTGTTCACAGCAGCTCACCACAGTGAAGCCACACCCTTGGCTGGATGATGACTTCTCACATTTATGCAGCTCTTTTCAGCCCTGTTTGACTTTTTGAAGCAGTCTGCCCTATGAAAAGAGTATTATGGACTTTGGAGCCAGAGAGGTTTGGCATTGATTCTATTTCACCACTGGGTCGCTATGTAATCCTGGGCAGGTCCTTTCACTTCTCTGGGCCACACTTTCCATCATAGTTAAGCTAGGATACTAATACCTCACTCGTGGGATTGTTCCAGGAGCATTAAGTGAGAGAACATATGTGAGATTCCCGGTCCTGGCTGGGGACTCACCAGCGCTCTGTACATGTTGGCTCCATTGCTCTCTTCCCGTCCCTGTCACACTGTGACTCCACTCTCTTCCTCATCCGCTCATCTCCAGTTGAATCTTTGTGTCCCTTGCACACTTGTCTTCATCCTTCTCTCCACTCCTAGAACTGCTGTTGCCCCTCAAGGCTGTCCGTGGCCTTGTTCTCTCTCTCTGCTACTGTGTGTCCCCTGGATTATCTCATCCACACATCTGATCCCAGCTGCCACCTGGATATTGACTTTATTCATTTATCTGGCTGTGCCAGGTCTTAGTTTTGGCACTCAGGATCTTCATATGCATCTAAGGGTTGTGTCATGTGGGATCTAGTTCCCTGACCAGGGACTGAATCCAGGCCCCCAACACTTGGAGTGTAGAGTCTTAGCCACTGGACCACCAGGGAAGTCCCTATCGATGATTTAAAACCCTCAGGCCCCTCCCAGTCCTCCTTCCTGGGCTCTAAACTCCTATTTCCTGCTGCCTTCTGACCACTCCACTCAGATGGCCAGCTGGTATCTCCAGCTCAACATGTTTTAGCTCAGCTAATGAAGTTCTCTACTCCCCCAACAGCTTCTCCTCTGCCTTATAGAATAGTATTTTCTTCTAAGCTGCTCATTGGAAATTTGAGTCACTTTTCTCTCTTCTGTGTTCCATATCATTAAGACTAATAATTCCTTTTTTCTTTTTTGTTTATATTTGATTGAAGTCCAGTTGATTTACAATATTGTGTTAGTTTCTGATATATAGCAAAGTGATTCAGTTATACATAGATATATGTTTTTTTTCATATTCTTTTCCATTCTGGTTTATTATAAGATACTGAGTATATTTCCCTGTGCTGTACAGTAAGCCCTTATTTCTCTCTTTTATATATAGTAGCATGGACCTACTAATCCCCAATTCCTAATTTTATCCCTCCCCCCAACTTGTTTCCTCTTTGTTAACTATAAGTTTGTTTTTGTGAGTCTGTTTTGGAAATAAGTTCATTTCTTTCATTTATTATTTAGATTCCACATATAAGCAATATTATATATTTGCTTTTCTTTGTCTGACTTACTTCACTTAGTATGATAATGTCTAGGTCCATCCATGTGACTGCAAATGGCATTATTTCATTCTTTTTTATTGCTGAGTAGTATTCCGTTGTATGAAAAACAGATATGTATACCACATCATCCTTATCCATTTATCTGTCGATGGACATTTAGGTTGCTTCCATGTCTTGGCTGTTAAGAATAGTGCTGTTGTGAACTCTGGGGTACACATATATCTTCAAATTAAAGTTTTCTCCAGATATATGCCCAGGAGTAAGGTTGTTGGATCAGTAATTTCTAATTTCTAAATACCCCTTAAACATTTTTATTCTCCTTGCTGTTCCCTTAATTCCAACTCGAATCATTTCTCACCTGCTTTTGTTTTCACCTGGCCTCCCTCTTGAGAGTACTCTTTTCTAAACAATCTTCCAGTGTGAACTTTCTAAAATGGGAATGCAATCATGTTACATCCAGTTTAAAGCAAAATCCTTGGACCATTACCTGTTATCTTCAGGTCAAAGGGCAAAACTCTTCAGCACAATAGATGAATCTTTATGAATCAGCCATTCTCAGCTACACTTGCAGTTGTCCCAACCCACTATGTTATGACAAGCCTGCCTGCCTTTGCCCAAACCCTTCCCTTTGCCTGGAACACTCTTATCTTCCCCTCATCAATTTGACAAACTCCAATTAGCCTTGCAGTATCAGGTATGATAGTTACCTCCTCTTTGAAGCTTTGTTGACCTTAGTCTTTCCCCTACCTGAGAATACCCTTCTTGTAAGACTTATTCACTCTCCACTATAACTCACTGATTTTTCTCATGCCTTCTTACACTCAGGAATGTTGCTGAGGTTTTTACCTCGGATTACCCAGCATTTAGCAGATTGCCTGACCCTCAGTAAATAATGGTTGACTTTGCTCAATCCACCTGTAATGCAGGAGACCTGAGTTTGATCCCTGGTTGGGAAGATCTCCTGGAAGAGAGCATGGCAACCTGCTCTGGTATTCTTGCCTGGAGAATTCTGTGGACAGAGGACTCTGCCTGGCAGACCTACAGTTCATGGGGCTGTAGAGAGTCAGACACAACTGAAGTGACTGGGCACACACGCAGTCTTACGGCAGGCTGGATGGGAGGGGAGTCTGGAGGAGAACGCATGCTTGTATATATAAGGCTGAGTCCCTTTGCTGTCCACCTGAAACCATCGCAACATTGTTAACTGGCTATATGCTATTACAAAATAAAAAGTGAAAAAATGAAGGTTGGGTTAGTGCAATACACTGGCCCATCCTTTATCTAAATATCTATCCACCTATCTATCTAAATTTATTTAGTTTTAAAATTGAGATATAGTCATTCTACAATTTTATGTTAGTTTCAGGTATGCTACATAAAGGTTTGACATTTGCACACACTCACTTGTTCTTTAGGGCACTGAAGTGGCTGATAAATTTGACTCTGCCCTTTTCCACCCCTGTCTCCCTACTATCTGTTTCGTGTGAACTGACTCTCAACTTGCTTTGTGAAGTGAAAGTCACTCAGTTGTGTCTGGCTCTTTGCGACCCCATGGACTGTAGCTCACCAGGCTCCTCTGTCCATGAGATTCTCCAGGCAAGAATACTGAAGTGCGTTGCTGTTCCCTTCTCCAGGGGATCTTCCCATCTCAGGGATCAAACCTGGGTCTCCTACATTGCAGGAGGATTCTTTTCCATCTGAGCCAGCAGGTAGCTTCAGTTTTTACTTTCTTAAGAACTAGCTCAGTTTTTCTCCTGAATCACACTGGAGGGGTGTACATTGGATTGGTTCATCTATAAGTTCCTCCTGGATTCTGGTGTTACAATCATACAGCAGGAGCAGAAACTGGGAGCCCCAGAGTCTTGCCCCAACTCTGCCACCAGGCAGCTTGCACAAGTCACGTAGCCTTGAGCTTCAATCTTCTGTAAAATGAAGAATTTTCTTCTACATATTTGTGAAGATTCACCAAGTACTGAAAACCTCAAATGCAAGGCAGTTTCTTTAGGGTTGTTACACTGCATATTTCTGCATTTTATACCGTCTTAAAATAAAGACGGACACTTGTCGCATGGCTGCCTCATCTTGCTATTTTGAATCCGGAGAGGCTGTATCAAAAATTGTGAGTGAAGTCGTGAGAAAATAATGCAGTGTCCTGAAATAACCCAAAGCGTTCAGAACATTCCAGAAGACTCTCTGAGAGGAGTGGTCTAAGAATCCCTCTTTTGAAACCTGGACAAGCTGAGATGGAATTTTCTAGGGTGGAGCCGTAAATACTGGGCTGCACTGGGTCTTCATGAACTCTGTGCTGGAACATTCTGCTAATGTCCTCTTCTGAGACTATTGACAGTCACAGATGAGGATGTTTCTCCTGAGATTTAGAAATCTTGGAAGCCCCCAAAGTATGCTCCAAACATAGTCTTCCAGGTGCTCAGTGGTAAAGAATCCACTTGCCAATGCAGGAGACATAAGAGATGTGGGTTTGCTCACTGCGTTAGGAAGATCTGCTGGAGGAGAGCATGGCAACCTACTCCATGCCGTGGACATGAGAAATCCCATGGACCGAGGAACCTAGTGGACTATAGTCTATGAGGTCACAGTGTCAGATATGACTAAAGCACATAGAGCAGGCCCCAGAATCTGTCTGGTGTAACAGCTACAGGAATGAATGGGGTGAGGCAGGAGACCAGAGCAGGGATGGAGCCTGTCTGGGGATAAACCAGTCAGTTGGAAAAGACTTCGTGAGCAACTGCCATGTGTCAGGCCTTCTGTTGAGTTCTGGAGATGCAAAGATGACTAAGAAATGCTTGTGCTTGCAGTGGAAGAGGTGCAGAAAGGGGTTTAGCGTGAGCATGGTCTGTGGAAGAGGAATGCCCCCAAGGAAGTGTGGTCCTGTCCTTAGTGGCTGGACACCACTGAGCGCTGCAGGGATCAGGGACAGGGGCTGCCTGGGTTTGGGTGTACGAGGAAGCCTGGCCTGGGCCCCACTCCACTCGGTGAGTGTTAGTCGCTCAGTTGTATCCAACTCTTTGCAACACCATGGACTGTAGCGCACCAGGCTCCTCTGTCCATGGAATTCTCCAGGCAAGAATACTGGAGTGGTAGCCATTTCCTTCTCCAGAAGATCTTCCCGATCCAGGGATCAAACCTGGGTCTCCTGCATTGCAAGCAGATTCTTTGCCACCTGAGCCACCAGGGAAGCCTCTACTCCATGCAGCCCCTTCCCAATAGCTGCGTGAGTGACAGGGATTCTTCTCTCCTATTTCTACACTGTGGTGGCCTGACTGCTTCCCAGAGGCTCCGAAGCAGAACCATGGGTGGTTTGCAAGCCACCCAAGAAAATGGTGCTCACGCTTGAGGTTCTCTTTGATGCCAAAGCCCCTCTCACTTCAAATAACTTCCCTAGAAGTTTAAAATCAGATACATTAAGGGTCTTCTATCCCACCATCCTGCCCAATGCCATACATAAGTTCCCTGATAGATACCAACTCTCTCTCTACTTGTACATTCTCATTCATAGGAACTCACTGCTCCTCAGGCCACTGTTCCTTTGCGAATGTTGTGTGGAAATAATGCAGAGTCCTTAGATAACCCAGAGCACTCAGAACATTCCAGAAGACCCTCTCAGAGGACTGGTCAAAGAATTCCTCTGTTGAAACCTATTTATTGTGGCTGAGTTAGTGAATGGAAATTTGCAGCTCTGCAACTTCTGTTTCTACCCCTTGGAGTTAGTTGGGATTTCTCTGTTCTGAACCTGTCTCCCCATCATTTCATACCAAGTCCCCTCACGCTATGGGCTCTTGACCCACCGACTTTCTTTGAGACAATCAGAAACATTCGGATTCAGGTGGCAAACCTGTCTGCTGCCACAGGTCCTTTCTTCCAATCCATGTTGTTAATTTTGACTCTTCCTTCTCTTTCAGCTCAGTCATTTTCTTAGGAAAGCCCTCCCTAGGCCCTCTGACTCGGTCAAATCTCCTAGTTACGGACTTTCAGAATATTGTTGTCTTAGATGAGGTTCTCTAAAAGCAGAGCCTGAGGCAGGGATGTGTGGGGACTTGTGATTTATTGAGGGAAGGAAGGAAGCAAGACAGAGATGGAGAAGTTGTTGCACAGGAAGGTGGCATTGTGTTCTGTCTTCAGCCTGATCCAGAGAGGAGCTCTGAAGGGCGGACTGAACTGCAGAGTCTGTCCTGTCTTTAGGAAGATGTGGAAGGGGCCTCCTGCATTCCCTACTCCTGTACGACAATGACTGGTTGTAGGCTTCAGGGTGGGTGAACGTCCAAGCATTTCCTTCTAGAGATATCGATAGACAATACTCTTGAGATGCTGAGGCTTTAGGTGAAGACTTTAGGGATGGGCTCACCTAGCCCAACAAGTAAAGGCATCCCAGAGGTCTTGGTGGGGTACCAATCCTCTTCATAGAACTTGCCCAAGTGAAACTTATACATGTGATTGTGTGATCACAATCTGTCTCTTCCATTAGAGCATAATCTCTTTTTAGGAAGGACCTGCATCTTTGTTTGCTCATAAGGTTTCTGTGAGCCAAGCACAGGGCTTGTAGATGGTTAGTATTCAGCAGGTACTAGTTGAGTAAATAAATTGATCAATGAAGGAATCGATGAAGCCTACTTCCCCTTTTAGATTACAACTGTCTCTTTCACTTCCTTTTCTATTTATCAACATTTGGATGCTTTCCATTCTGTCCTACGAAATCTCTTCCTTTCTGGCTTCCTTGAATTCCATTGTCCATCCTAAGAATCCTACATCCTGGTGGTTAACAAGCCAGGGTTTATAGAGACATTCCTCAAGTGCTTGTTCTCAAGAGTGGGGACCAGCCTGCTTTTGTAACAATGTGTAATTGTCAAGAGGCTCAAGGAAAGAGAAAAAAACAGAAGATGGAATTTAGAGCAAGGTTCCCTTAGTGTTGCTTTCTGGGTATCAGGGGAAACACTGGTGACATAAGTCTGTTTTTAAATTCTCTTAGAAAGTCCCATGGCCAACTTCCCATTGACTTTTTGCTATATCTCAGTACCTTATACTACTTAGATGAACTAAGATTTTAAAAATATTCTTGTTTATTTAATTAATTGAATCCCACTTGTTGCCATGTAGATTGTTGAAGGCTCAGAGCCCAGAAGCGATGTGATGAGAGAAGGCTAATACTGGTGCAAAGAAAGTGTTTGGAGCCTAAGAACTTTTAGAAAGTTGAAGGCACTGAGGTCTGGGCAGAGGGTCTTTATCAAATGATACGAAGTTCAAAGGCACAAGGAGCCTGGCTTAAATCTAGGGCTGACTCTCTCTATTGGACGAGGAAGTAGAGTTCAAATGAGAGTTCTGCTTTGCAGAAGGGGATCTTCCTTCTTGATCCAGGAAGGGAACCTTCCTGATCCAGGAATCAAACGCAGGTCTCCTGCATTGCAGGCAGATTCTTTACTGTCTGAGCCACCAGGTAAGCCAAAATTATCGGCTGGGATCTACTGTGAAACCGTGTTCTAGGCCCTTTGAATATAGCAGTGGATGACATGGTAAAGTTCCCCCTTAAGGAGCATGCCAGGGTGTATGTGTGTGTGTGTGTGTGTGCATGCGCACACGTTTGTGCACATATCCAACCCTGATATTTGCAGCTCTCTAAATCTGCACCTGAAACATGCATTCTCATCTGGATTTCTGCAACCTTACCTTCCATATGTCAGAATAGCATGGTGTTTGGAACAAGCAGGAGTCCAGGCATGAGAAGAGCTGGTATCCATCCTGTGCTCTGTATGGCCCAGCTGGGTTACCTTGGGAACTATACTTCACCTCTCTGAGCCCCAGCTTCCTCTTTCATGAAACAGGAGGGTTGGAACAATGACCTACAGCTGTAGAATTCTATGGATACATTTACTGTGGATCTGACTATGTGCAGATCTTCCCTATAGCTCAGATGGTAAAGAATCTGATTGCAATGCGGGAGACCTGGGTTTGATCCCTGGGTCAGGAAGATCCTCTGAAGAAGGGAATGGCAATCCACTTCAGTATTCTTGCCTGGAGAATCCCCATGGACAGAGGAGCCTGGCGGGCTACAGTTCGTGGGATCCCAAAGAGTTGGACACGACAGAGCGACTAACATTGCTACTGCTGCTGACAATGTTCTGGATGCCTTCGTGGTGTCTCATTGGAGTTCATTTTCTCGTTTATTTCTCTGTGAATCTGATGTTGTCCTTGATTTATAGACAAGGAAACTGAAGCCAGAGAAGTGGAGTTACTTGTTTAAAGTCACTTAGCAAATTAGTGTCAGAGTCAGGATCCATTAGACTGGACTCCACACTCAGTGCTCTTTGCCATCAGCACAGCTGACCCTGCTCCATCTTGTGGCCCTCGCCCCATCTTTAAATCTATTTCTCACCCCACCCCTGTGCCTGCAGTCATCAGGGACCGCAAGGTGGGTGGCACTGGAGGGAGCCAGAAGGTAGAAGTGGAGGGAAATCCCATCAGGATCGGCTAAAAGACTGTTAGAGCCATCTTGTTTTCAATGCCTGTCCCTGAAGCTTATTCTATGCTGGTACCAGTGAGTCAGAGTGTCAAGGTGGAAGGAGAGCCCAGGTTGGAACTCTGAGCAAGTGGGAACAGGATTTCATGTAAATGAATCTGGCACTCAGTGATAGGCACAATAGTTTGAACTGCGGTGCTGGTAAAGACTCTTGAGAGTCCCTTGGACTGCAAGGAGGTCAAACCAGTCAATCCCAAAGGAAATCAACCCTGACTATTCACTGGAAGGGCTGATGCTGAAGCTGAAGCTCCAGTACTTTGGCCACCTGATGTGAAGAACTGACTCACTGGAAAAGACCTTGACGCTGGGAAAGATTGAGGGCAAAAGGAGAAGGGGCAACAGAGGATGAGATAGTTGGATGGCATCCCTGACTCAATGGACATGAGTTTTGAGTGAACTCCAGGAGAGAGTGAAAGACAGGGAAGCTGACGTGCTGCAGTCTATGGGGTTGCAAAGAGTCAGATGCAACTTAGTGACTGACCAACAACGATACAGCAATGAAGCACAAATTGTTGTTGCATAAGTATGATTAGGACTGGGTTTTAAAGTTCAAGCTAAGCACTGGTCGTTTTAGAAAAAGACTTGGCCACAATAGGAAGTTTTTTACATTCAGCTTCCTCTCTTAATTACTCTCATGCTAGCTCTCACTTTTCACAACTCACATACTCCACTGCATTAACAATATTCCCCTCCGCAAACAACATAAAAATAAAATGACAATTTTCTACTACAAAACAAATAACCCTCCTGCCAACAATAGTTGTCCTATCCACCATCCTACTACCACTCATGCCAATTCTATCAGTACTAGAGTAGGAATTGAGGTTAGGCAGACCAAGAGCCTCCAAAGCCCTAAGCAAGTACAGTTTACTTAATTCCTGAGAAGGGTCGCCAAGATCACATCTTACATCAATTGAACCCCCACAAAATTTTAGTTAACAGCTAAATACCCTAATCAACTGGCTTCAATCTACTTCTCCTGCGGCAAGGAAAAAAAAAGGCGGGAGAAGCCCAGGCAGAATTGAAGCTGCTTCTCTGAATTTGCAATTCAACGTGTAAATTCACCACAGGGCCTGGTAAACGAGGAGTTAAACCTCTGTCTTCAGATTTACAGTCTAATGCTTTACTCAGCCATTCTACCCATGTTCACTAACCGCTGATTATTCTCAACCAATCACAAAGATACTGGTACCTTATACTTACTATTTGGTGCCTGAGCCGGCATAGGAACAGCCCTAAGCCTGCTAATTCGTGCTGAGCTAGGTCAACCTTGGAACCCTGCTTGGAGATGACCAAATCTACAATGTAGTTGTAACCGCACATGCATTCGTAATAATTTTCTTTATAGTGATGCCAATCATAATTGGAGGATTTGGTAACTGACTAGTCCCTCTGATAATTGGTGCCCCCGACATAGCATTTCCCCGAATAAACAATATAAGCTTCTGACTCCTCCCTCCCTCTTTCCTACTACCTCTGGCATCATCTATAGTCGAAGCTGGGGCGGGAACAGGCTGAACCGTGTACCCCACTCTAGCAGGTAATCTAGCCCATGCAGGAACCTCAGTAGACCTAACCATTTTTTCTTTACACCTGGCAGGTGTTTCCTCAATTTTAGGAGCTATTAATTTTATTACAATTATTAATATAAAGCCCCCTGCAATATCACAATATCATGTGTGTTCTTGGGCAGTGATTCCTTCAGCCCACTGTCCTGCAGGTTCATTACCTCTAAAATGGGCACAATAAACAACTTCCTGGGGTTTTGGTAAGATTAGATATTATTTATGTAAACACTTTGTAAACAGCAAAGTGCCAGACAAATGTTTGTTACCTTGATGGACATTATGCCATCCTAGTTGCTGGGAATATAAGAAAGAGGACTCATGCCTGGCCTGTAAATTGCTATTTTCTTGATGCCCTTGTGGTTGTGGCTGGGTGGATGACTTGAGTGTTCTAGGATCAGGGTCCCCAACCTTCAGGATCTAATGCCTGATGATCTGAAGTGCAGCTGATGTAATAATAATAGAAATAAAGTGCACAATACATGTAATGTGCTTGAATCATCCTGAAACCATCCCCCCGCCCCCGCCCCAGTCCACGGAAAAATCGTCTTCCACGAATTGAATGCTAGTGCCAAGGAAGGCTGGGGACCACTGTCTCGGTACTGCAGGTCACCTAGTTTCCTGCTTCTCACTTCACTTGTTTAATGCTACACAAAGAGCACACTGAGCTGCTTTACGGGAATAACTTCTTTTCTCCCATGCAAAACTCCGACCTCCTAGTGTAGATTTTCCTAACAGCAGATTTGTCAGTAACTGAGGGCCCAGTAGAGAAGCACAACCTGAGTGGATGCTGGTGTGGGCTGCTGACTGGGGGAGGCCCCTGGGGTGGCCTGGCTTGGGGCAGAATAGGAGCAGGGAACCTTGAGTACCTTCACCCAGGTGTAAGGAGTGAGTGTGGGCCATTGGCCACTCATAGCAACCTCACTTCTTCCATTATTCAGAGAGCGCTTGGTCTGAGCTGAGCACATGACCGTCAAGCTCTTTTACACTTAGGTGACAGCTGTGCAAATGAGTTCTGTGATGTGAGCGGAAGTGATGCTGGGTGCAGCTTCAGGGTTGTGCCCTTAAAGGGACGAGGTCTTTACTTGGTCTCCTCCCCTTTCTGTAGGCTGGAAGGCTGACGTCATAGCTGGAGTAACAGTGGGAACTTGGACTGTAAAACGGAAACTGCCTGCAGAGAACGGCAGAAGGTCAAAAGAGCCAGTGTTCCCAACACCATAGGGCCAATGTGATTAGTAATGAACTGCTTACCAAACCCTGTCACATGAGGGAGAAATATGTCCTAATTTGTTTACACCTCTGTTATTTTAGCATTTGCTATAGTAACTGTCTCAATCCAGTGAGAAAGGATATTCTGTGCCCTGGTAAATACAGACACCACCATATGCCATGGGAACCACTTGATGAGGTTGTAATTTCATGGAATAAGCTCAGATGCTGACATTGAAAGGCTACTTTGGCATTGCCATGTGATAATTTTTCAGGATGTTGTAAACCTCTGTATCTGTTTCCTCATCAGTAAAAATAATAATAGACATAATGGTATCACTTTCTCACGTTTTAAATTGAGCCCATAGCTTGGTTCAGGTGCCATACATTGTCTGGATTACATAAAGCTGAGAGGTCTGAAGTAAACATAATACAGATTATACATCCATAAGCATTATTACTTGATTTTTCCTGCTCTAATTTCTTGTTTACTTTAGCTATTTATGGGCCTTGACCCTCCCTAAAGCTTTGAATCCCCCCCAAAGAGCAGTCCCCAACCTTTTTGGCACCATGAACCGGCTTTATGGAAGATAATTTTTCCACGGACCAGGATAGGGTGGGAGGTGGTTTTAGGATGATTCTAATGCATTAAATTTAGTGTGCACTTTACTTCTATTATTATTATGTCAGCTTCACCTCAAATTATTAGGCATTAGATCCCGGAGGTTGGGGACCTAGTTCAAAACTGAGCACATAATAGGTACTTAATGAATGTGTTGAAGACACAGCTTATCTTTAAGTGGGAATGCTGTTATTCACAGAGTGACATTTTATCTTGATTTAAAAATTTTTTTACTGTTAATATACATAACAAAATTGACCATTAGTAAAAATCATTTTAAGTGTACAGTTCAGTGGCTTTAAATCCATTCACACTGTGTAACCATCACCACTATCCATTTCCAGAATTTCTCCCCCATTCTAAATAGAAATGAAATGCCCACTAAACAATCACCCCTCCTTTCTCCCCTCCTCCAAGCCCCTGGGGAACTACTCTACTTTCTGTCTCTATGATATCGCCTATTTTGGTGCCCCATGCAGGAGGGGTCATGCAGCATTTGTCCTTTTGTGTCTGGTTTATTTCACTCAGCATAGTTGTCTCAGGGTTCATCAGTGACATAGCACTTATCAGAATCTCATTCCTTTTTACAGCTGAGTAATATTCTATTGCAGGTAGATGCTGCATTGTGTTTCTCCACTGATGTATGCTTTGGTTGCTTCCACACACGTGGACCAGAATAATACTGCTGTGAGCATGGGTGTGCAAGTCTTAATTTGATGATGATGTTTTTTTTTCTCCGGCTGTGCTGGGTGTTCATTCCTGCTTGTGGGCTTTCTTTAGTCATGGCTTCTCACTGTGGTGGCTCCTCTTGTTGGGGAGCTCAGGCTAGGTACGAGGGCTTCAGTGGTTGGTGCTGTGCAGGCATATGGCATCTTCCCAGCCCAGGGATTGAACTTGTGTCCCCTGTATTGGCACATGGATTCTTAACCACTGGACCACCAGGGAAGTCCCTTAATTTGATGTTAAAGCGACAACTTGGACTTCACATCTGGAGTGGACACCCATGTTTCTCTGGGGTGGGAGAGCACTGGGACCAGCTCCAGTGTTTTTGTTGGAGGCTTGCTTGGGATATTGATAGAGTCTTGTGGATGCCTAGACACAACATCTCATCCCTGGCACAGCTGTGAGAATGTTCTCAGTGTGAGGCCATCTCCTCACTTTGTATGGAGGGACTCTGAGGGATAGAGAAACCGCAGGGAGGGTGACATTAGCGTGGATGGGCACAAAACGTGTTGGTGCAAGCGAATCTCTCCCTGTCCCTTCCGGGGTATGACATGTCCAAACTGATCTTGGCGGACTGGATGAAGCGGGTGAGGGGCTCGATTTACTGAAGAGTCAGAGGTTGGTGTCCGAGCTTGAGGTCGGCCTTCCGTATCCTGGAACAGTGAGTGCTGCATGTGTTTGGTTGATAATCCTTTGGTGGTTGGCTCGCTGGTGTAGAAGCAGAAACTGATGACCCTGAAGCCGTGTGACAGCAGAAGAATGCCTGGGGAAGGCGGCCATTACTCTGGTTCCTGAGAAATGCCATCAGGAGGATTCTCACTTAGGTCACAGAGCTCCAAAGACACAACTCCCTGGGCCTGCAGGTTTTATACCAGCTGCCAGCGAATTCTCTAATCCGTGTCAACAGAGAAAGCACTGCACAGCCCTGGAGTCTCTCGTGTTGATCCTGGTGTCTGTGAGATCAGATTCCGGGATGATGGGATTTTAAACGTCTCTGAGTCTCAGACAGAGTCAGCTGAGGACAGAACAAGCAGGTGTTCTTGTATGACCTTGGTTTTGGGATCTGCCTCTTTGGGTTTCAGTCATTCAATAAAAATTCAGATCCTTTTATGTGTCGTGGTTGTAAAATGTGTTTATTGCTTGTTAGACTGTATAAAAGGCCTAATAAGATACACTAAAAAAAAACAAGGATGTTGGCCTATTAGGAAAAAAAGGACTCAATTTTCATTTTTTTGGTTAACTGTAGAAATACAAGAGTTTATGGAACATTATAGCTCCAAACCCAGTGCCTGGACTGCAGTTTTGTTTTGCTTGCTGGGTTTCTAAAAAATTAATTAGCTCTTTTTCTTTTTAAAATTATAGTTTATGTACGGTATTATGTAAGTTAACAGGAGTACAGTATGGTGATTCACAATTTTTAAAGGTTATACTCCATTTATAGTTATTATAAAATATTGGTTATATTCACCATGTTGTATGATATGTCCTTGTAGTTTATTTTGTACCTAATGGTTTGTACCCCTTAATCCCTTACTCCTACATTGCCCCCCCCCAATTGCCTCTCTCATATTTCTCTTTTTTTAAAGAAAAAAAAATTATTTGGCTGCATCTGGTCTTACTTGCAGCATGGGCTTCTCTCTAGTTGTGGCGTGCAGGCTTAGTTGCCTTGTGGCATATGGGATCTTAGTTCTCCAACCAGGGTTCAAACCCACATCCCCTGCATTGGAAAACGGATTCTTAAACACTGGACCACAAGGAAAATCCCCACCCCACTCCACACCTCTTTTTTAGTTGCAAAAGAAATATGTGCATATTGCCTTAGCCTAGGAAACAAGAGCTTAAAGAAACGCTTAAGTGCTTCTGGTTCCTTGGCAGGTACAATGCCAAGGTGGCCAGAATGAGGGAATCGGATTGTGAGCCTGGGAGGAATGGGGAGCAGATATAAGGCAGTCTGTTACTACTGATAGACACAGAAGGTGGCTACTGCTTCACAGACGGGTCTATCCAGTTTCTCAGCCCCAAGTGGTAGCTCTGGATGAGATGTGCAGAAACAGCACAACCTGGAGCAGTCCCTTGGGGGATGAATGAGGAATAAATGTATTTGTTGACTCTTTCCCTTTTCCTGTCCTTCCACACGGTGAAGTTCACCTTCAGGATACTATTTCTCTTCATTCCCAGGGTTGCTTCCCTCTGACCCCTTAGCAGTGGCAGAGAAGTGAGACCTCAGGGTGTGGTACTTCATCTGAAGTGGTGAGGGGAGCCAGTGATGCTGGCCCTTTACTTCACCTGGGGAACCAGTGTGTCACAAGGGCAGCAGGTGAGCGGGGCAAGCACCAGAGATCTGGGAGAGAGATGAAGCTGGAGGATTCCAGGCAGGCCCTACGATGTGTCAATACAGACACGGTAAACACCAAAGCGATACTAAAGAGGAGGAGAGAAATAAATTTCCCTTCCATTGCAGACCTTCAAGTCACTGTCTGTAGTTTGCCACAACATCCTGTGTGTACAACCTTCATCTGTGTTGATGAGATTGTATCAGAATAAGATTTTGCTGCTTACAGCAAACCTTCCAAATACATGGCTTAAGGGAGATAGAGGTTTATTGTTCTTTGTCTTATAAACTTCAGAGGAAGCTGAGAAGGTAGGAGGAAGGTAGACGAGCAGTGGTTTCCCAGTGAGCACTCTGCCCCATGTGTTTAGCATGGCTTCTGTCCTCAGAACTGCTTTACATTTTCAAAATAGTTACTGGAGCTCCAGCTGTTTCCAGGCTACAAGGAAAAGAGAAAGAACAAAAAGATGTGCTTTCCTAGCAGACTGAACCTCATTTAAGCAGTTTTATCAGAGGCCCTGCCTTACGGTGTCCACTTATCTCATTAGCCATCCTTAGCTGCAGTGGAGGCTGAGAAATAAGGCCTTTTGGCAGGAACCCTGCAGCCCGGAATAAAATACTGTTTCATTTAGTAAGAATGAAGGAAAGAGCGAGTACTGGGTAGACATTTGGCAGCTTCATTTTACACAAATTCAACACCTTGCATGTAAAAATTTAATGCATCTTGTAAGCTTGCTTCATTGATTTGAATACCTGTATTGCATTCTATTGTGCAGAAATACTAAAATTTATGTAACATGTCCTCAGTGGCTAGATATTTAAGTTACTTCCCGTATTTTAGCTATTATAAACAGTGCTGCAGTTAACATTTGTTATGTATACATATGTATTTACTCATTTGAATCTATGTCCCCAGGATAGACTTACAAATGAACAATGGCTGAGTTAAAAGGGTAACTGTATTTTACATTTTACCATATATTGTCACATAGCTTTCTTTTCTTTTTTTTTTTGATATGTCATGATTTTTTTTTTTTTTTACTTTATTTTACTTTACAATACTGTATTGGTTTTGCCATACATTGACATGAATCCACCATGGGTGTACATGCGATCCCAAACATGAACCTCCCTCCCACCTCCCTCCCCACAACATCCCTCTGGGTCATCCCCATGCACCAGCCCCAAGCATGCTGTATCCTGCATCGGACATAGAATGGTGATTCGATTCTTACATGATAGAATACATGTTTCAATGCCATTCTCCCAAATCATCCCACCCTTTCCCTCTCCCTCTGAGTCCAAAAGTCTGCTATACACATCTGTGTCTTTTTTGCTGTCTTGCATACAGGGTCATCATTGCTATCTTTCTAAATTCCATATATATGTGTTAGTATACTGTATTGGTGTTTTTCTTTCTGGCTTACTTCACTCTGTATAATTGGCTCCAGTTTCATCCATCTCATCAGAACTGATTCAAATGTATTCTTTTTAATGGCTGAGTAATACTCCATTGTGTATATGTACCACAGCTTTCTTATCCATTCATCTGCGGATGGACATCTAGGTTGTTTCCATGTCCTGGCTATTATAAACAGTGCTGCGATGAACATTGGGGTACATGTGTCTCTTTCTATTCTGGTTTCCTCGGTGTGTATGCCCAGCAGTGGGATTGCTGTCACATAGCTTTCTAAAGTGTTGGCGTTAATTTACCTTCTACCCAACAGTGTGTGAGTGCTTATTGCCTTCAGATAAGCACTGTGAAAATAATACAGATAACACTGTGTATCATTAACCTTTATGACTTCCTCCAACTTGATGTAAAAATGTATTCCTATCAATTTAAATTTTATTCATTGTGACATTAACTTTTTAAATGATAGTGTAAATGGTCATTTCTACCTACTTCCTTGTCCTAAAGTAGTTTAGATCATAAATACCATGAATGGGTATTTGTATAACTCTTAAGATTCAGAAAGAAAGATTTACATTTTCAAAACACAAAGATTTACATGTTCCATTTGCAATCCATTCTAGTGGATTAAAAATTTTACATGTTAAAAAAATAACGGCTTTACTGATATATAATTCATATATGACAAAATTCACTTCTTTAAAGTGTACAATTCAGTGGATTTTAGTATAGTCACAGAATTGTGCAACCACCTCTGATCTAATATCAGATTTTCTCCATCCCCAGAAGAAACCCTGGACCCTTATGGACACTAGGGGAGAAAGGGGAGGTGGGATAAATTAGGGAGTTGGGATTGGCATATACACACTATTGATACTATGTATAAAATAAATAACTCATGAGAACCTACTGGCTAGCACAAGGAACTCAGTGCTCTGTGGTGACCTAAATGGGAAGGAAATTCAAAAAGGAGGGGATATGTATATACCTGTAGCTGATTCACCTCCCTGTTCAGCAGAAACTAACACAACACTGTGAAGCAACTCTAGTCCAGCAAAAATTAAAATGAAAAAAGGAACCCTGGACCCCTTAACAGTCACTCCTCACTCCTTACCACCCACAGTCACTCATCTATTTTGTTTCTGTAGATTGGTCTATTTGTCTATTCTGGACACTTGGTGTAAGTGGAATAATACAGCATGTGGGCTTTTGTGACTTGGCACTTTCACCAGGCATAAATGTTTTCAAAGTTCACCCATGATGGAGTATGCTTCATGCTTCATTTTTTGTAAAATATACATAATACTTATCATTTTAATCATTTGTGCATGTACAGTTGTGGTATTAAATACATTCATAGCATATTTAATGTGTTCACTACTATCTATACCCTAAACTTTTCCATCATCCCCAATGTCAGTTCTGTAGCCGTTAAACAGTAACTCCTATTTTTTTTTACCTCCCCCAGCAGCTGGTAACCTCTGTTCTACTTTCTGTCTCTGTGAATTGCTTATTTTAGGTACCCCATATAAATAGAATCATGCTGTAGTTGACCTTTTCTGTCTCTTTCACTAAGCATGATTTTTCAAAGTTCATCCTTCATTTTAAAATTTATTTATTTTTAATTAAAAGTTAATTGCTTTGCAATATTGTATTGGTTTCTGCCATACATCAACATGAATCAGCCATAGGTATACATATGTCCCCTCCTTCTTGAGCCTCCCTCCCACCCCACAATGTCAGCCTTTTGCAGCATATATCAAAATTCTTTTCCTTTCTGTGGCTGAATAGTATCCCTTGTGTGTATATAACACAGTTTGTTTGTCCATGAATCTGTTGTTCGACACTGAGATTGCTTCACCTTTTGGCTATTGTGAATAGTGCTGTTATGAACATTGGTTTAAAGATGTCTGTTTGCGTTCCTGCGGTCCAGATATATCTCTAGGAGTGGAGTTATAAGGTAGTTCTATGCTTGACTTTCTTAGACACCACAAACTGGTTTCCACAGTGACCACACCATTTTATATTCCCATAAGCAGTTCACAGAGGTTTTAACCTTTCTACATTCTCACCAACGTTTGTTATTTTCCATTAAAAAATTACAGCCATTCTAGTAAGCAGAGGTGTGAATTGAGGTGTGCATTTTCCTAATGACTTAATGATTTGAGTATCTTTTCATGTGCTTATTGGTCACTTGTGTATCTTCTTTGAAGAAGTGTTCAGATCTGTTGCACATTTTTAAATTGGGTTATTTGTTTTTTAACTGTTGAGTTGTAACTGTTCTTTACCTTTGTAGATAGAAGTCTTTTGCAAGCTGTATGATTTGCAAATATTTTCTCCCGTTCTGTTTTTTTCTAACTTTCTCGATTGGTGTCCTTGAAGAATTAAAGTTTTAAATTTTGATGAAGTCCAAGTTATTTTTTCTTTCGTTGCTTGTGCTATCATATTTAAGAAACCATTGGCTGCTTCGTCTAAGATCATTAAAATTTATTATGTTTTGTTCCAAAAATTTATAGTTTTTGGTCTTATATTAAGTCTCTAATTCATTTGAGTAAATTTTTATATATGATGTGAGGTTGGGGTAAAACATTTTAAAAAAGCATTTTTATAAAACAAGAAGTTTTTCATTACACGTAAATGGTATATATCTTCTTTTAGTTTTAGCTCATCTTCCTTCAACAGAGAGTTCTTCATTCACATTTTCAAGTAATATTTATTGAGCAACTGCTTTGTGTCAGGCCCCAGTATAGAAGAATGCAAAGGGGAATAAGGACTAGTCTCTATTTCCAATGAAGTCAAGTGGAGAAGGAACACAGACGAGGCAACCAACAGTTAGTGGATGCGATGGCAACAGAAGGGGCACTTGATTCATCTTGAGAAGATTCAGGGCATGTTTCTTTGAAGAAATAATGACTGACGTGAGCATCAAAGAACGAGGTCAAGTTTGTCAGGTGGACAACTGCCAGGGAGAGAGATGACATTCCAGGTGGAATCAAAGTGCGTAAGTCATGGCGCCCATGAGGAACTGTGATATGTGTGTAGGCACAAACATGAGCTCATTATTACATGAAATACTGTATTAGGCGTCTGTGTTACAATTCTGGCAGCAAAAAAACAAAGGTGAGTAGACCTTTGCCATTACACAGCTATGAGTGGCTCAACTAAATTGGAGACAACGGATGGTGAAGCAAGAGGTAGATTCAAGGAATATTTCAGAATGTTAAATTAATGCGAGTTGATGGTGGATGAGGTTTGGCCAATCAATGAAAAGGAAAGAGAGGTCCAGGATTATAGCTTTGGGGAACCTGGGGGATGTGCAGGGTGTAGTTAATTCACTGAAATGATGAATTTAGTTAGGGACCTAAACATGGTTTATAAATGTCTACATTTTTGAGCTTCCCCGGAGGTGCTAGTGGTAAAGAATCTGCCTGCCAATGCAGGAGACGTATGAGATACGGGTCTGGAAAGATCCCCTGGAGAAGGGAATGGCAACCCACTCCAATATTCTTGCTTGGAGAATCCCGTGGATAGAGGAGCCTACCAGGCTACAGTCCATAGGGCTGCAAAGATTTGGACATGACTACAGCAACTTAACATGCATGTACTACATTTTGAAGTAAACTTGGATCAGGTTCAAAACTTTCAGAACAAAGAAGCTTATGTGTTCTACTCCTCCTACAAAGCCCTATTCAATTTCTTCCATTTGAGCTCTTGAATAAGGAGTTTCCTATACTATTTCTTATGCTAACACGTTGCTGGATCACACTTGTGTGTGTTCGTTTCCTTTCTTCCCTCCCTCCGTCTTTCCCTAATTCCCTTCAGTTTGTTGTTGTTCAGTCACTAAGTCCTATCTGACTCTTTACAACCCCATGGACTGCAACACACCAGGCTTCCCTGTTCTTCACTATCTTCTGGAGTTTGCTCAAACCCATGTCCATTGAGTCGATGATGCCATCCAACCATCTCATCCTCTGCTGTCCCCTTCTCCTCCTGCCCTCAGTCTTTTCCAGCATCAGGGTCTTTTCCAGTTTGTCAGCTTTTTGCATTAGGTGGCCGTAAGTGTTGGAGCTTCAGCATCAGTCCTTCCAATGAATATTCAGGGGTAATTTCCTTTAGGATTGACTGGTTTGATCTCCTTGCAGTCCAAGGGACTCCCAATAGTCTTCTCCAGCACCACAGTTCGAAAGCATCAAATTTGTGCTATTGCAATGGGGAAGGAAAGAAAAAAGGCAGAAATTCCCAGCACTGCTTCTTTGCTCCCTGGGTTGTGGTTCCTCTGTTTGTTGGCTAGCTCACCAGATCCCAGTGGATACAAAGGAATTTGCTTTCCTGCTGGTTCCCTTGGTTAGAGCGCCGCATGGAACAGGCAGATGCCTCATAAGGAGGAAAAGCTGTTGTTCGAATAGGAAATGTGGATAATTGGCATGCTTCCTTCATCTGCCAACGCTGCCCTGAAAACAAGCCTTCAGAGAGCGCAGCTCTTCCACAGTGCAGCTGTGGCTCCCAGCACGCAGAGTCTGTTCTTTGGGAACTAGAAACACATTGATCAGAGCTGTAAGAGCTAATGGCTAAAAACAGTCTAATTGCATATGTCATCTGACAGTTCCCTCAGTGGGGCTGTCATGGTGATGATCGAGGTTTTTGCTGCTGTTTTTGCTTTCTGTGACCCTAGTTTTCAATGGCAAGATTACAGGCCCCTGGGTTTCATCCTCAGGCCCAGGTAACCCAGGGGAGCAGGAGAGTCAGTGCATGTCAGTCTCATGCAAGCTGATGCCAGGGGAAGGGAATTTAATTTTGTATTTTCCACAGCACTTAGCAGCATTCTTTCAGGAGAAGAGGTAGTTCACGCCACTCACCCAAGTGTCTCCTGGGAGAGGAACTGACCCCCTCTTTTCCGGCTCACCCTCAGGTGAGCTTGCGGGGCTTGGAACAGGCCATTGGGCGACCACTTTCCCAGGAACTCTAGAGAGAGTGGACACAGGACTGCCTTCTCCTTGGTGTTTAGGGAGGACTGAGGGACCGGCTGATGAGGGGAGAGCCTGCCTTACCTTTGGGCCTGGGACAAACACATTGTATAGTTGCCCAGGAGCCTGAGGGGCTTCCTAGGAGGCTCAGTGTAAAGAATCCACCTGCCAGTGCAGGAGAGGCGGGTTCATCCCTGGGTTGGGACTATCCCCTGGAGGAGGAAATGGCAACCCACTCCAGTATTCTTGCCTGGGAAATCCCATGGATGGAGGAGCCTGGAGGGCTACAGTTTGTGAGGTTGCAAAGAGACACGACTGAGCGACAGAGCACAGCCTCTCGGTACAGGTCTGTTGCCCGAGCAAACAACGCTGGAGAGGCTTGGGTATTATAGAGCCAGGTTGCAGATAATGTCATTGAGGCTGAAAGTAGCTTATCTAAACTGAGCCAGGCAGAATTCCAGTCCGGATTT
This sequence comes from Ovis aries, assembly GCF_016772045.2. Lineage (NCBI taxonomy): Eukaryota > Metazoa > Chordata > Mammalia > Artiodactyla > Bovidae > Ovis > Ovis aries. The sequence continues at coordinate 50,480,778 of NC_056062.1, forward strand.
GGGCCCAGAGCCCATACTGGTCACCTGGAACAGCTCTGCTCCATAGACAGAAAGGCCAGTGCAGCGGGATTGTATAACCCAGCCTGTGTCGCTGCCTTCAAGGAGTTACCATCTGGCTGCTTTAGCGCGGGAAGTCGGCCTTTGGAGCACAAGCTGCCTCAGGGCTGTGGTGCCAGTGGGCCATGGAGGAGCCAACCCTGAGAGAGGCTGTGGTGATGGGGGGCTTCTTGGAGGAAGCTGACCTCACTGTGGACTTGGCTGAAAAGAGGGAATTCCAGGGTGGTGGGTGCTGTGAGGTGATTCCTGGAACCCTTTTTGGGAATGAGGGACTTACTCTCTCAATTGTTGGGTGTGCTATATGAAGATGGCCCTCAGTTGATGCCCGCTAGCGATTGCCCCAGCTGAAGAGGACTGTATCACTCACTGACTCACGCGCCCATCTCGTTCTAGGGGAAGTCCAGGCCCAGTGACTGACCATGGCTGAGTGATAGGCCTGGTCATTTTCCCCAACTTGGGACAACTCGGAAGGGTAGTTCAGCCCTCAAGTTCTCTGTAGGGTCGGCGGAGCTCCTTCTGGGGCTACAGCAGAGCTCAGTCTTTCCCTCTCCTGCTCCCCTTCTCCTTGTTCTTCCCCAAGTGATTTGTCTCCATTGGTTTCTTGGAGAACCTCACCTGTGACATCTGGTTTCAGATGATAAATCATAGCTCTGATTGCAGCTGAGTCTACACGATTCAGACCATTCCCTGGATGTTGTATGGTGAGAGGGCAGAGATCAGTGTGGAATGGGGATGGATTAGTTAGTAGGCCCCGGTGGTACTAGTAGTAAAGAACCTGCCTGCTACTGTAAGAAATGTAAGAGACACAGGTTTGATCCCTGGGTTGGAAAGATCCCCTGGAGCAGGGCATGGCAACCCACCCCAGTATTCTTGTCTGGAGAATCCCGCGGACAGAGGAGCCTGATGGGTTACAGTCCATACGGTTGCAAAGAGTCGGACATGACTGAAATGACTAAACACACACACACGAGTCCACCAGTGTATGCTTTTACAGGACTTGGGTCTGTCCCCTGCCACCACCTTGTAACTACCCCCTTAAAATTCTTGTCTGGGAGGAACATGTTCTTTAATGCAGGTTGGGTCAGAGCTGAGTGTGTATGTGTACTTGTATGGGGGTGTGGTGGGGCAGTGGCTGGCAGTGGTGCCCAGAGAGGTGGAGGAAACACCATCTTCTAAATGCCTTTGTGGCTGCCTGGAGAGAGAAGCAGAGCATGGAGAGGCAAGTTGGGAGGCACTAGCTGAGAACGAGGTCCACCATTGAGTGGGAAGGGGAATTAAGTCTGGGAAGGACACTTAAGTAGTCTCAGTGTTTCTAACCTGCACCCACTTTTGATGGAGGTAGAGACACCTTGTTCAAAAGGATCACTTGTGTGTGTGTGTGCAGGACACAGAGCCCAAGGCCTGCAAGTCTCCAAGCAGGGGAGTTCCATTAGGACTGATTTTCTGTAGTTAGGATGATGAAAGCAGCTTTGTGCATACAAAATTCTAATTTGTAAAACTGAGACTCCCCATTGGAAGTGCTGTCTTAGCATTGAGCACAGTAGCCTGAGGCTGTGTCGATGCAATCCTAGAACGTCTATTTGGCAGCTCCCAGTGTGCACACCAGTAACAGGAGGGTGCACACCTGACAAAATCTCTGGGCTGCCTCATTTTCCTGTGACCGTATACACACACGTACACACACGTATAGACACTGGCTTGTCTATAGCCATACACACACTCATATGCACACACTCAGTCTCCAGTGAATTTTCTGGGGGCTCTCCTAGATGAATTCTCATGGAATTGTCCAGTTGGAATATTAAGACCCAGAAGGGAACTGGCTCCCACCGTGGGGGCTGTACCCTCCTTTGACAATGCTTCTGACCCGAGAACCTTGAATCTGAAAGGGTCTGATCTGGCCCCATGAACGCATGAGGGCCTATTTCCCTGTTTCTTCTAGTCTTTAAGGCAGCAAAGGAGTTGGTGTACATTCTTAAAGGAGGTCACAGGCTCAGAGCAAAGTCTGAGAAAGCACTGGCTTCGTGTCTCTGGCAAGACCTAGCAGTGGCAATAGACCGGGCAGGTTGTGGGCAGAGAGACCGGTTTGGATACTCTGTGATCCATCTAACCAACCAGTGGTCACGAGGAGCCGAGCTGGTGGCTGTGGGACTGGGAAAGAGGGGATCATCTGAGACACAGGGTGTGTGGGCGGCAGTAGTGGGGCCAGCAGACAGAAGTCCGGGGTCAGCCCCGGGGGAAGGATGGCTGATAAAGCCACGAAAAGGAACTAGGAAATCAGTTCTTACAAACCTGTGAGACAGGCTTCAAAAATAGATCTGGTTTCAAATTCTAGCTCTGTTGCTATAATACAAGCCGTGTGGGAGCCATTGCATAGACAAGTCACCTCGTGGAAACTGATTTGTTTTTTAGTAAAGGAATGGTTTCTTTAAAAAACATGTATTTACATATTTAGCTCGCTAGCTAACTGTGCCAGGTTTTAGCTACAGCATGTGAGATCTTTGATCTTCATTGTAGCATACAGGATCTTTAACTGTGGCATGTGGGATCTAGCTCTCTGACTGGTAATGGAACCTGGGCCCCCTGCATCGGGAGCTTGGAGTCTTAGCCACTGGACCACCAGGGAAGTCCCTGTTGTTTTTCAGTAGTAAAATCTAGGATAACAATAATAACTTCATAGAGCTTTTTTTTTTTTTTTTTTGCAAAGAATACATTAAGTGAGAAAATATCAGGAAGCATTTACGGTAGGTCAGCACACATCACACTCGGATGGGACTGACTGAATAGGGTCTGATTAGCACAAGTGATGCCATTGTAGTGGGGAGACATCTTTCAGAGGACAGTCTTAGTTGAGCTGCTCAGGGAAGGGATGACTCAGGGAGGACTCAAGGGTTTACAACAGAGTTTCTTCAGGCCTTTGATGTTTACGAAGTTCAACTTTCCCAAGCACAGAGATGAACTGATTTAGGAAACAGTTTCTTATTTTGCAGAGTTGATACAAATTACAAGCATGAATACTGTTGATAATCTCTTGCATACGTACATAGTTCAGTTCAGTTGCTCAGTTGTGTCTGACTCTTTGTGACCCCATGAACACACCAGGCCTCCCTATCCATCACCAACTCCCGGAGTCCACCGAAACCCATGTCCATTGAGTTGGTGATGCCATCCAACCATCTCATCCTCTGTTGTCCCCTTCTTCTCCTGCCCTCAATCTTTCCCAGCATCAGGGTCTTTTCAAATGAGTCAGCTCTTCACATCAGGTGGCCAAAGTATTGAAGTTTCAGCTTCAACATTAGTCCTACCAATGAACACCCAGGACTGATTTCCTTTAGGATGGACTGGTTGGATCTCCTTGCAGTCCAAGGGACTCTCAAGAGTCTTCTCCAACACCACGGTTCAAAAGCAACAATTCTTCGGCACTCAGCTTTCTTTATAGTCCAGTTCTCACACTCATACACAACCACTGGAAAAACCATAGCCTTGACTAGACGGATCTTTGTTGACAAAGTAATGTCTCTGCTTTTTAATATGCTATCTAGGTTGGTCATAACTTTCCTTACTTACATAAGTTTGCAATTATTTTATTACCATTATAAGAACAGCCGAGATTTTCATTCAGCTATTTATTGAGGTATCATTGACACATCACATTAGTTTCAGGTGTACGATGTCATGATTTGATATTTATCTGAACTGTGGAATCATCACCGCAATGTGTCTAGTTAGCATTCATCACCATTAATAGTTCCATCCTTTTTTCTTTTGAGAACTTTTAAGATTTACTCCTTACAACTTTCAAATATATGAGACAGTATTCTTAACTGTGTTCACCATGCTGTACATAATAGTCCCTATGACTTACTTACTTTATAACTGGAAATTTGTGCTTTTTGACCCTCTTCACTCATTTTGCCCACTCTTCCCTCTGCCCCCCACATCTGGCAACCACCTATCTGATCTATTTCTATGAGGTTTTTCTTTGTCTTTAAGATTCCACATATAAGTGAGAGCATTTGGTATTTGTCTTTGACTTATTTCACTGAGCATAATGCCCTTAAGCTCTATCCATGTGGTTGCAAATAGTGAGATTTCATTCTTTTCTATGGATGAATAATATTCCACTGTGTGCATATGTATATAGATACCACATTTCTTTATCCATTCATCCATTGGTAGACACTTGATTTCCATGTCTTGGCTATTATAAACAATGCTATGCTTAACTTAAGGATACATATATCTTCTTGAATTAGTGTTTTTGTTTTCTTTGAATAAATACCTAGAAGTGGAATTGTTGGATCATATGGTGGTTAAGATTTACTCCTCACAACTTTCAAATATATGAGACAGTACCCTGCTTATTTAACTTACATGCAGAGTACATCATGAGAAACGCTGGGCTGGAAGAAACACAAGCTGGAATCAAGATTGCTGGGAGAAATATCAAAAACCTCAGATATGCAGATGACATCACCCTTATGGCAGAAAGTGAAGACGAACTAAAAAGCCTCTTGATGAAAGTGAAAGTGGGGAGTGAAAAAGGTGGCTTAAAGCTCAACACTCAGAAAATGAAGATCATGGCATCTGGTCCCATCACTTCATGGGAAATAGATGGGGAAACAGTGGAAACAGTGTCAGACTTTACTTTTGGGGCTCCAAAATCACTGCAGATGGTGATTGCAGCCATGACATTAAAAGACACTTACTCCTTGGAAGAAAAGTTATGACCAACCTAGATAGCATATTCAAAAGCAGAGAGATTAGTTTGCCAACAAATGCCCGTCTAGTCAAGGCTATGGTTTTTCCAGCGGTCATGTATGGATGTGGGAGTTGGACTGTGAAGAAGGCTGAGCGCCGAAGAATTGATGCTTTTGAACTGTGGTGTCGGAGAAGACTCTTGAGAGTCCCTTGGACTGCAAGGAGATCCAACCAGTCCATTCTGAAGGAGACAAGTCCTGGGTGTTCTTTGGAAGGAATGATGCTAAAGCTGAAGCTCCAGTACTTTGGCCGCCTCATGCGAAGTGTTGACTCATTGGAAAAGACTCTGATGCTGGGAGGGATTGGGGGCAGGAGGAGAAGGGGACGACAGAGGATGAGATGGCTGGATGGCATCACTGACTCGATGGATGTGAATCTGAGTGAACTCCGGGAGTTGGTGAGGGACAGGTAGGCCTGGCGTGCTGCGATTCATGGGGTCACAAAGAGTCGGACGTGACTGAGCAACTGGATTGAACTGATTCTTAACTATAGTCACCAAGTTGTACATAATAGTCCTCATGACTTATTTACTTCATAACTGGAAATTTGTGCTTTTTGACCCCCTTCCCTCATTTTGCCCACTCTTCACTCCTCTATTCTTTGGAAAAGTTTGAGAAAGATTGACATTAATCTTTCTCTGAAGGTTTGATAGAATTCCCTTGTGAAGCTGTCTGTTCCTGGACTTTTGTTTGTTGAAAAGTTTTTCATTACAGATTCAATCTCATTACTAATAATCAGTGTAATCAAATTTTTGAACTGTACGTGATTCTGTCTTGGTAGGTTGTATTTTCTAGGAATTTATCCATTTCTTCTAGGGTGTCAAATTTGTTGGCGTGTGATTTTCATAGTTGGCACATAAATTTCATTGTATTTCTATGGTATCAGTCAATCTCTTCTCTTATTTCTGATTTTAAGTCCTCTTTCTTGGTGAGTTTAGCTAAAGCTTTGTCGACTTTATCTTTTCATATATGTCAGGCTGAAATTATTTTTTGTTACCATTTAATAGTAACTGAGTTTTTTTTAATGGGAATTGAATGATAATGAAAACTTATTGTTTACTTAACTAGAAAGGTCAACAATATTATTAAGGATCCAAGAAATTGTTGGGTTTTTGTTCTTAAACTTGTTGCTTCATGTTTATAATATGGTTGCCATAGCATAAAGCATCACATCTACATTCAAGACTGAACAAAAGGGCATGTTGCAGCACCACTGAGTTCTGTGCTTTGTATCTTTTATTATTATTATTTTTAAATCAGGGAAGCAAGCATTTGCCAGAAAATTCAGAGTTTCATTGGCCAGAATTAGATCACATGGTCACCTCCAGGGATTAAAAAAGACCAAAAAAGAAAAAATTTGGCAAAGAGGAGCAAGATTGCCTGATAATCACTCCCTACACTAGTGGGGAGATTTTTAAGCAGCTGAGATTTTGGAATAAGATTTTTGGCAACTAAAAATTCTGGTTTATCCAGTGAATATCATTTAACTGTAGATCGGTAGATAGTCTGTCTCATGGTTAAGTAGGTAGTCTCCCTGTTTTCTATGGCATAAGAGAAATCAAAGATATTTTTTGCCTTTTTGGTTTCCTAGGGCCTACAGAAGCTCAAATTCCTTTTCTTTTCTTTTTTTTTTTTTAAATTTCAATAAATAGTAGATCTCTTTAGGTAATGACTAAAAATGACTGGCGGACTACAATGGTAGACTTTGTTGTTGCATTTTAAATTTATCTGAGTGCAACAGCGGGCTCAGTTGCACAGGAAGCTAGAACAACAGGAAGGAGGACAAAGAAGCCAATTCCACCTCGTGCAGGAAGGGGCTTGTGCAGTAGTGATTAGCAGCTGCCCCTTTACTGCCTTCGGGCCTGATGGCAAAGCCTAGGCTCCTCCTCGTAAAGAAAACCTTTCTTGACCCTTCATGGAAGACAAGCACTCAGAGATATTTACAGTAGTTTATCAAGTTCCTTGTTATAAAATGAATTTAAAAACTGTGCATTTGATGTGATATTTAGGGACCTCAGACTCAGTGATAAAACAAGTTATTAGAGTAATTTCAAACACCTCTGTATTAAAAAAAAAACACCAATTGGTGAAATGAATGACAAGATAGCTGTTTTTTTGAAGAAAGGAAAATTTTACATATCTCAAAAAATCTTCTGAAGATGGATAGTGGGGATACATGTACAGTGTGAATGTACTTAATGCAACTAAACTGTATACTTAAAAATGGCTAAAATGGTAAATTTATATACATATTTTGCTGCAATAAAAAAAATGTAGTTGTGTTGAGGGACCTGCTGTAATGAATAGGTAGAATAATTTGTAAGTGTCCGTGTGTTACTCAGTCGTGTGCAACTCCTTGTGACCCCATGGACTGTAATCCGCCAGGCTCTTCTGTCCATGAAATTCTCCAGGCAAGAATACTGGAGTGGGTAGCCATTCCCTTCTCCAGGGGATCCTCCTGACCCAGGAATCAAACCTGCATCTCTCTCATAGTGGGCAGATTGTTTGCCGTCTGAGCCAACAGGAAAGCCCTGAATAATAATCTGTAAAGAGAAGAGCAAATAGTTGCGTATTGGTGGGTGTCTTCTCTTTACACTCGGTGTGTAACTTGATTACAAAGTGTTCTCTTGCACTTTGGACCTGTATACCCAATACCGTCCTCTCCATTGGGCCTATCTTACCAACACCTCAGGTCTCAAACCGAATTCAGTGTCTTCAGTTCACCTGTGCACATCTGTTCCTCCTCCCTCCTTCTCTGTTTTAGTTAGGGCCCCTAACAAGTACCCAGTTGCTCTGTCTTGAAACTTGGGTGTCATTCTTGTTGTTTTTTTTTGGTAGAAATTTGCTAAGGGAATATTTATTAAGGACATAATTCCACTTTTGTCCATTTCTATTCTACTATACCACTATTTTTTTCTCAGTTTTATATCATTTTAATGTTTTTTAATTCACATATTTAAGGTACATAATTTGATGAGTTTGGACATTGGTATATACTGGGGTTATTCCTGAATCCAACTTTTCTCTTACCCTCCACACCCAATCAAACACCACTTCCAGTTAATTCTGTCTCCTCGGTGTTGCTCTGATCTGTCCAGTTCTCTTCACCTCCACAGTTGCCACTCTAAGGTATATAAGGAATCAGGAACTCTTCTCGTCTAAGGAGCTCCTAGCATTCATTCTGCCATCACTTATCCTAAATGTCTGAAAAACATTCAATGTGATAAGATACAGACTGTTTTCTTGTGGTAAGACCATTTAAGATTTTCCCTCTGAATAGATTTTAAGTATTGTCATCTCCAGGCAAAATGTTGTATAGCAGATTGTGTAGAACATCTTGTGTGTGTGTGTGATAGTATTGCATTTTTTTAAAAGAAGAATTCATTTTTAATTGAAAGATGATTGCTTTACAATATTGTCTTGGCTTCTGCCATACATCAGCATGCATCAGCCATAGGTACTCTTCCTCTGGAACCTCCCTCCCACGTCCCACTCTACTCCACCCCTCTAGATTGTCACAGAGTCGTGGTTTGAGTTTGCTGAGTCATCCAGCAAATTCCCACTGGCTATCCATTTTACATACGGTAGTGTGTATGTTTCCGTGCTACTCACTCCATTTGTCCCACCCTCTGCTTCCTCTCCTCCATCCATTCTGATGCAGTCTATTCTGAATGTCTGCATCTCCACTGCTGCCCTGCCAATAGATTCATTGGTACCTAGAAGGTCTGGTTTTACTGAAACTTCATACCTGTTGATTAGAAATTGTTTTCTTAACCAAGATAGATGATCTATTGGCTTTCTTGGATCCATCATCAAATTGCTTGGCAACTTTTACAAAGGCATTCAGCCCTACTTTTTGCCTAATGAAAATGACTGCTATCTAAGCTTCTAAAACTATTGAAGACTTCTTACTCTTCCTCAAAATGTTCACACTCCTAATTTAGCATAGTAATATTAACACTTACATAAAAGAGTAAGACCAAAGAAATTGTGGGAGGTCATATCCTCATGGCAAGTTGTGGAAGATGGCTACCTTACATTAGTAAGTGATTTGCCCAAGTGGGCAAGGTTATTTCAGCTTTATTAATTCACTCATTAATCTTACTGCCTGTGTATACCAGGCATCATTGGGATAGAGACATGGTACAAATATCCCACCAATGAGGAGCACACAGCCTTGTAGTGGAGACAGATTTGAAAATCAGATGATTTAGGCAGTGAAGTGCTAAGAATCAAGCAAGGTGGTCTTGAGACTTTGAGAAGGGACATTCTGTGGAGCCTGGGAAGGCTTCCCAGAGCTGGAACGTAAAGAAGATCTGGATTTGAGATCCAGAGCTGCCTGCAAATCAAGCCCTTTTTCCATTTCAGCTAAGAATGTAATCAATGTGGCAGGCACTGGATTTTTAAAAATCTCCTTATTTTAATTTGCATTTCCCTGGTTGTCAGGTTGAACACCTTTTTACGTTTATTGACAATGTGTATTTTCTATGTATTATCTATTTTTACCATTTGTGAGAAATCTTAATGTTGAAAATAAAGTCTGTGACAGAGAGGGGACTTGTCTGATGCTGATTGTAGGATGGATTTTGTAAGTCCTACACTCATCTCCTGACAAAAATTAGGATCAGGATGTTTTCCTAACCACCCCCCTCGCCACTTCCTGTCAGTATCTGCCTTCTCTCTGATAACTAGGTTTCCTCTTCTAGCCTGGTGGCTGCTGAAGAAGGTCAGCTGGACACGATGGAATCTGTTTGTGCAGACACTGTCGTCTTTAACTGCACAGTTTCTGCTTCTATCAAAACGAAGGGAGAAAGTCTACACAGATGGGCAGAGGGAGTTATGTGCAGGCTTGCAAATGTGAGTGCTGTCTGATAAAATGCAAGTTTTTGAGTGTGCAAGTCTTAGAAAATGAGGTCCAATTTTATATCTGGTTTGCGAGAAGTATCTATAGATAAAATACTGTATGGATTTTTAGAATGCTCTCATTCATGTTAATACATGCACTGCCTTCAACCTCAGAAGTCAGTGTTTCGTCCCAGTTAAGCCTGAGGACTCAGCCATCCTGTGGTCTTCTTGCCTAATGACAGCCAGAAGGACTGTGTCCAGTGCTCTCACCCCTTAATGGCCAGAGGCCAAAGCCGCTGACATGTAGGGGAAGGAGTGTCCAGGACTTGGAGTCAGAGGCACTTGGGTGGGAGTCTTGGCTCTGCTCTTTATCAGCTGTGTTTTGTTAAACAATTCTCTTCAACCATCTGGACCCTGGTTTTCTTATGTGCAAAATGGGGAGAGTGCTTTGTAGCTTGTAGAGGTAGTTTAAGGATCAAATAACAGGATTGCTGGGGCTTCCCAGGTGGCTTAGTGGTAAAGAATCCCCCTGCCAGTATAGGAGATGTGGGTTCAATCCCTGGATCAGCAAGAGCCCCTGGAGAAGGGGATGGCAACCCACGCCAGTATTCTTGCCTGGAGAATCCCATGGACAGAGGAGCCATAGGGTCTCAGAGTCGGAAATGACTGAGTGACTGAGCATGAGAAGCATGACTGCATTACGCGTTAAGTGTGCAAGCATTCTTCTTCACTCTTCTTTCTTCTCCTGAGGACACCATACCCACAGCCAAGCAAAGGGCTTTGGCGGTGGTTGGTGCTTGATTCTCGTGTACTGCTTGATTCCATACAGCAGTTGTTCTCAAAGTACAGTCCCCTGGCCAGCAACATCCTATCACTTGTTAGACATGCAAAAATCCGGACCTACTCTGTCAGAAACTGTTGTGGGCTCAGCAGTGTGTGACTGCTGCTGCTAAGTTGCTTCAGTCATGTCCGACTCTGTGCAACCCCATAGATGGCAGCTCACCAGGCTCCCCCGTCCCTGGGATTCTCCAGGCAAGAACACTGGAGTGGGTTGCCATTTCCTTTTCCAAGTGTTTGACTAATGCTCGTTAAAATTTGAGAACCACTGAAAGGCTCCTGCCTGCCACGGTCATTATAGCATGAGATTTGGGAAAAGGGAAAAAATAGTCTGTGTGTCTTAATAATATAAAAGCTATTTAAAGTCCCAGAAGGTGACTTTCATCTAATGTCAGATTGTCTTTAAAATAGTGAATAAAATGTTACAAACAGGAGCGCTGTTTCCTGTTACCCTTTGGAGGAAAGCACCCAGGTTTAGCTTAATGCAGGATTTGAGATAAGCTCTCTGGACTTGGATGATCACTTAACTGAAACAGATAACTTCTTGCCCTCTTTTCTGTTCTTTTTCTTATAAATATTAATGACAGAACTTGTAAACTAATGGTTGCTACACTAACTACTCAGCTCTGGGAGATGCGACATGGTATTTTGCCATGCTATTATTTCTGTTTAAATATATTTTAATTTAAAGGCACAACCATTTGCCTGTGTTCCTAACCACAATGATTAAACAAAATAGGCACATTAACATACTTCTGGGTATCAGTGAAAATCTCAACACTCTACATGCACCAGGAAGCTCACTCCTACAACCAAGAGTATAATCATTGTGGCCAGCCTTTTTCAAGCTTGTTTCTCATACATCTTACTTGTACCTCTTTATTATACAATAGCAGACATTAAGGAATAACTGTACCTACTGTATATAATGAGTGTTTCATGTTATTAAATATTTCTAAGCTTCTTATGAGAAATGAGTCAATACTCATCACTGTACCATCTGATGGTCATTAGGAGCTTTGATTTTTGAGTGCCCTTTGCTTTGGGGAAGGAACTCATTTAATTGTGTAAAGTACAACTGATTCTATATGCCAAATATATTCCTTAGGTCAGGATCTGATACTTAAGGATCAAAGAATTTCAATACAGTTAAACATCAACGATCATTAAGAATAAAACAATCTAAGGGATAGAAACAAACTTCATTTTACACTTGAAGTAGATAGTTTCCTTTTTAGAGAACTGCAAAATGGGACAGAAGGGAGGAATCTTTTGTCAGATAAAGAATAAAGAACAAGGAACAGAAAAGTAGAAAATATCTAATTGGCTGGGGCCACAGTCACCCTTGTTTGGGGTGAGAAGACCCAGGTTGGCTTGACGGTTGGTGGACTGAGTGTGTATATTTATTTTTAATGTATTACCTTTTGCTGTGCGGGGTCTTTGCTGCTGTGCAGGCTTTTCTCTAGTTGTAGGGAGTGGAGGCTACTCCCTAGATGCGATGCACAGGTTCTCATTGCAGAGTGGGCTTCAGTCGTTGGGGCACGAGGACTCAGTAGTGTGGCCCCTGGGCTCTAGGGCACAGGCTCAACAGTTGTGGTACCTGGGCTTAGCTGCTCTGTGGCATGTGGAATCTTCCCAAACTACGGCTCAAACCTGTGTCCCCTGCGTTGGCAGGCAGATTCTTATCCACTGAGCCACCAAAGAAGTCCCGGGATGAGTATATATTGCATTTCTAGTCAAATGGAGCATTTGCAGGGACCAGAAAGTATCTGGTTTTGGTTTCCTGACTTGCTAATTCCTGGCAGGAGGGGCTCCATCTTGGGCCAAGAAGTTTATTGATGGAATAAGTGCAAATGTTGGAGAAGACTCTTGAGAGTCCCTTGGACTGCAAGGAGATCCAGCCAGTCCATTCTGAAGGAGATCAGCCCTGGGATTTCTTTGGAAGGAATGATGCTAAAGCTGAAACTCCAGTACTTTGACCATCTCATGCAAAGAGTTGACTCATTGGAAGACTCTGATGGTGGGAAGGATTGGGGGCAGGAGAAGGGGATGACAGAGGATGAGATGGCTGGATGGCATCACCGACTTGATGGATATGAGTCTGAGTGAACTCCGGGAGTTGGTGGACAGGGAGGCCTGGTGTGCTGCGGTTCATGGGGTCGCAAAGAGTTGGACACGACTGAGTGACTGAACTAAGTGCAAATTGCTAACAAAGGTGAGACTATTAAGTTAATATTACCTACCATATACTGAGTCTAGTAGGTGCTAGGGAGCTGACTGAAATCACCTACTTTGATTTGTAGAAAAACACTATGAGGCAGATTTTATTGTTCCCATTTTACAGACACCAAAACTAGCCTTGAGGGTCCCAAATGGACATATGATGTTTAGTGCTGTCATAGCCAAAGAATATAGGGATGACTCAAAAGGAAGTGTGTGGCTGGTTTCATAAAACTGCATCTGAGAAAGTGGCGGGCCTGATGCAAAGCCTTCATAAGTTTCTTCTGACTTCAAATCCTCAGTTAAGCTGAGCTGTTTGTCACACCACACTGGTGCACTGTGTGTCTTGGCCTTCATATGGGGAGACGGATAGGAAACCCTGCTGCCATGAGGTGAAAAGGAGAGCTGGGGTTTCCCAGGGCACAGGGCACTGGGCAGTATACTGAACGCACAGGCAACAGGAAAACTCCTGAGAGCTTGGAGTAGAAGAGCAAATATTAATAGTTTTGAGTGCTTCCTTTATAATTTACTGAGGTAGTCTTTGGAAGTTAACACAAATATGTATAGATTAATAGTTTGAGGGAAGCAATGAAGACTTAAAAATACTGTCTGCTAGGATCTTTTCTGGTTAGTACTACCCCTTTTGTGAAGGAAAAATTGGACATAATTATTAGGGAAAAAAATGGAAAGATCTTAGAAATATTCAAAGCCATGGTGGCTCAGATGGTAAAGAATCTGCCCTGCAATGCAGGAGACCTGGGTTCGATCCCTGGGTCAGGAAGATTCCCTGGAGAAGGAAATGGCTACCTACTCCAGTAGTATTCTTGCCTGGAGAATCCCATGGACAGAAGAGCTTGGTGGAATGTGGTCCATGGGGTCACAGAGTTGGACATGACTGAATGATTTACACTTTCACTTTCAATGGAAGAAAGTCAAATTGTGAAAGTAAGGAAATATTAAGAAATGTTCATAGTGCATACTGAGAAATAAAAAAACTTATGAATTCCTCATATTACTTGTATCCTGACAAAACCAATTTGGTGTAGTTAACACCTGGGTCAGGAAGATTCCCCTGAAGAAGGGAATGACAACCTACTCCAGTATTCTTGTCTGGAGGATCCTATGGACAGAGTAACCTGTGAACTATAGTCCACGGTGCCACAAAGAGTTGGACACAACTGAGTAACTATAAAACAAAACACCACCAAACCTTTTATTTGAAGCACAATTCTTTGGTGCTTTCCTGTGTTGAGATTATTTCCCAAATTCTTGTTTGGTGTCAGTAGGTCTATGAGTGATGACAGATGGAAGCGATACATGTTTTTCCTTTTGAACAATGTGTGGCTTTGTAGGTGTCTAACCTCTCCTAACTTTAAAAAAATTATTTGATTTTGGCTGTGTCGGGTCTTAGCTGTGGCACACAGCATCTTCATTGTGGTAGGCTCCTCTGTAGTTGTGGTGTGTGGGTTCCGGAGCACGTGGGCTCTCTAGTTGTGGGTTAGTTGCCCTGAGGCCTGTAGGATTCCAGTTCCCTGGCCAGGGATCAAACCTGCATTCCTGCAGTGGAAGGTGGATTCTCAACCACTGGACCACCAGGGAAGTCCCAAATTATTTTAAGGCCTCACTGGGCAGTATGTGGGATCTTAGTTAACCTATCCTAACTTATATTTGGCCCAATTATCTGATGTAAAACTGCTTTTCAAGCATCACTTCTAGTTCTCAGGTAATGGGGCTGACCATCTGTTAGCTCCACAAGGATGCTATGTTTGAACATCTTGGCTTTTATCACCTCATAAGCAGCTACCTGATCTCTAGGCATTTGTTCTAGTGGTCAGAAGTGAGTGTTAAGATGTGCCTAGAACGTGAGACAGAGGATGAGATGGTTGAATGGCATCACCGCATCAGTGGATGAATTTGAGCAAGCTCTGGTAGATGGAGAAAGACAGGGAAGCGTGGGGGTGCTGGAGTCCATGGGGTGGCAAGGAGTCAGACACGGCTGAACAACAGAACATGAGAAAACTAGACTTCGGCTTCTTTTCACCTTTGCTTCTACTCTTCCACTTTTCCAGCACTAGGGTCATGAAACTTACTTACCAGATTCTTTCCTTTTAAATATGTGTCCTAAGTGGCAGGACTGAACTGAAGCCCTTCTTTGCTTTTCTGTAACCAAATAACATCATGAATTCCATTGAATCTTCAGTATTGTTCTTGATATTTCATGAATGAATTTGCTTGGGGTAAGAAAAGACTTGTATTGGGTTGGCCAAAAAGTCACTTGGTTTTTTTCCTGTAAGCTATGTAATGGAAAAACCTGAATGATCTTTTTGGCCAACCCAATACATCACCACTGTAGTCATCTTCCACTGAATTATTCTCTGCCTTCTCTCAAATTCTCCTTAAAGGTGGCTAATACTCTTCACCACAGTAAGTGAACAGCCTTACCAATTACTGGCTGATCAAATCTCAGGCCCTCACTTTTTCTGTTAATTCTACTAATAATTGACCTAAATCAGACTTGGGATTCAAGAGAACAGCAAGGCAATTTTATGGGATACTGAGATCAAGTGTCAAAAGTATGTGATGATTTATATCTAAATCTTTTAGGCTTCTATTTGCAATTTCTGGGTTAATCCTAGAGATCAGGTTCAAACAAACACCCACACCAACTTCATTTATAATGTGCCTCTTACTCCAAAATACCAAGCAACTTTGCATTTAAGAGCTAAACATTTATTATTTAGTATTTTTTAAGATTCAAAAATAAATAGGTACATACCTCACTAAAAGTTATGAAACTTTTATATACATTTAACATTTAGGATTTTAAGTACATTTTCCAGAACTTTAAAAAATAATTGGGAGTATAGTTGCTTTACAATGTTGTATTAGTTTCTGCTGTACAGTGAAGTGAATCAGCTCTATAGATACATGAACCCCTCCCTCTTAAGACCTCTCCCCAACCCCCAACCTCAGCCCTCCGGATCATCACGTAGCACTGAGCTGAGCTCCCTGCACTAGCTATGTTTTACACATGGTAGTCAATCCCAATCTCCCAATTTGTCCCATCTTCCCCTTACCCCATCTGTGTCCACAGCCCATTCTCTCTATCTGCATCTCTATTCCTGTCCTGGAAATAGGTGCACCATTTTCTAGATTCCACATACATGCATTAATTATGTTTCTCTTTCTGACTTACTTTTGTATGACAGACTCTAGATCTATCCACATCTCTATAAATGAGCTTATCTCATTCCTTTCTTATGGCTGAGTAATATTCCATCTCTCTCTCTCACACACACACCCACACCCGAATCTTCTTTATCAGTTCATCTGTTGTTGAACATTTAGGCTGTTCCCATATCCTGGCTGTGTTAAGTTATGCTACAGATGAACATTGAGGTACGTGTGTCCTTTTGAATTATGGTTTTCTCAGGGTGTATATGGGATTGCTGGGTTATGTTGTAGTTCTATTTTTAGTTTTTTTAAGGAACCCCCATACTGTTTTCCAGTGACTGTATCAATTTACATTCCCACCAACAGTGTATGAGGGTTCCCTTTTCTCCACACCCTCTCCAGCGTTTGTAGGTTTTTTGACGATCGCCATTCTGATTGGTAAGAGGTGACACCTCGTAGTTTTGATTTGCATTTTTCTAATAATTAGGGATGTTGAGCATCTTTTCACGTGCCTCTTGGCCATCTGTATGTCTTCTTTGGAGAGAGATCTATTTAGGTCTCCTACCTGTTATTTCTTGAGTGGGTTGTTTTTTTGATATTGACCTGCATGAGCTGTTTATATATTTTGGAGATTAATCCTTTTTCCATTGCTTTATTTGCAAATATTTTCTCCTGTTCTGAAGGTTGTCTTTTCATCTTGTTTACAGTTTCCTTTGCTGTGGAAAAGTCTTTTAATTAGATCCCATTTATGTTTTTATTCTCATCACCCTAGGAGGTGAGTTGAAAAAGATCTTGCTGTGGTTTATGTCAGAGTGTTTTTCCTGTTTTCCTCTAAGAGTTTTATAGTGTCCAGTCTTACATTTAGGCCTTTAATCCATTTTATCTTGTGTATGGTGTTAGGTAGTGTTCTAATTTCATCCTTTTACATGTAGCTCTCCAGTTTCCCCAAGCACCACTTGTTGAAGAGGCTGTCTTTTCTCCATTGTATATTCTTGCCTCCTCTGTCATAGGTGTGTGGGTTTATCTCTGGGTTTCCCATCCTATACCATTGATTTATATTTCTGTTTTTGTTCCAGTTACACTATCTTGATTACTGTAGCTTTGCAGTATAGTTTGAAGTCGGGGTGCCCGATTTCCTCCAGTTCAGTTTTTCTTTCTCAATCCATACAAATGGTTAAATTTTTTGTTCTAATTCTTAGGAAGGATGCCATTGGTAATTTGATAGGAATTGCATTCAATCTGTATATTGCTTTGGGTAGTGGAGTCTTTTCACAATATTGATTCTCCCAATTTAAGAATATGGTATAAATAAATAATATTTAGTATTTTTAAGCTTTAATAATAAATATATGTAACTTTTAAATACATTTAACATTTAGGATTTTAAGTACATTATTCAGAACTTCTGACAGGCTTCTGTAGTTACATAAACTGAGTAGGACTCAGAACTTATGGAGATGGGCTCATGGAACCCACACTGTTACCTTGAATTCTGCGTTTTCATGGCTGATGGTACGACAGTGTGGAATAATGCTAGTCAGTATACTGAAATGAAAAAGCATAGTATGCAATCATACCTGGGACTCTGTTACAAATATTTACAACTTTTTGGCTACATAACCTCAGGCAAGTCTACCTGCAGGAAATCTTTCATAGGGACCTTAAAAGACTCTAACGAGATAAGGGAGTTCTTTGTAAAGCAAATGTCACGTTCTCTACAAAAAATCACATTTCAGTGTAGAGAAGGAGGTCTGTAAGTATGGTCTTTGATTTTCAGAGAGAGGGAGACTCGGTGATCACCACTGAAGAACATCCTATGACCTATGGCATGATTAACCTTTATAAAGAGGCCTTTAGTGGGATCTTACTGTATTCTTAAAATTTGAGACACACGAATTAAATTCTTTCCCAGTTCCTCCAATTAGTAAAAGCTAACATGGCCAAAGCATTTTCTCTGCACCAGATACTATCCTAAGCACTTAATGTAAATAAGTTCATTTCCTCCTCAGATCCACCCTGTGAGGTCAGTGCTATGGTTCTGCCCATTTTACAGGGAGCACGGATTAGTGAAGAATCCACAATCAGTCACAGCCAAAATTTCATTCATACTATTGTGTTAATCAGTATTCGCTGCATTCTATAATTTTGGTATTTTCTCTTACTCCCATATATCACACCCCTATCGAGAGAATGTTAGTCACTACTCCCATATGTCAGACTCCTATGAGAGACTCCTAAGTGCTTCTCCAGTATGTGGGAAAAGAAGGAAATGTTGGACACAGATAATTCGTAAACCTGGCATAATCGAGCATAGCCTGATGAATTGTTACACTCTCCTGGCGGATATGCCACGTCCACAGTGCTTGTGATATTGAAGACACAAGTCTACACGTTTTTCCAAAGTCTGGGGTGGGGGGGTAGGGGATGTGTGTGTAAGCAGAAGCCCAGGGAGCTGCTCACGACTCTTGAAATAGTTATTGCATGAAAAGGGCACACCGAATATTTTCCAGATTTCCCAACCACACAGTCTTCACCCTAGCTTTTGGCTTCAGCCACTGAAATCTGTGGTTTGGACATGAATCTGGAGTCGGTAATTGTTCTAGCACCCTGTGCTTCTCCTGACTGCTTCAAAGTAGTTTGTTCTCTGTTTTGTTCCTAGAGGATTTGCTAGGAGAGGAATCATCTGAGTTGATAAATCTGTTATGTTTGTGAGGGTCTTTGATGCCTGAGCTCGCAATCGGAGTGACCAATTTGGGATTTAAAGGTGCTGTGGCAGCTTCTTGGGAAGCTGTTCTAGAGAAGCCCTTTTTATTATTCCTCATAGGCTGCAAGTTCTGTTTGCAGCAAGTTTTTTCAAGTGTAAGTTTATTCAAGCTGCTTGTTCCTAAGCAGCAGGGGCTAGAGTGACATATCGATTTCTCTGGCCCACAACGGTCAAAAAACTAACTGCAAAGTGCCCGTGCAGGAGATTTACTTCAACTTGACGTTTTCCTTGAAAACAGGAATGGACTTAAAACTTGGGATAAGGCACTAATACAGTTAATGACTCTGGCTGGTGGCTCAGTTGATAGAATCCACCTGCCAGTGCAGGAGATGCAGGAGACATGGGTTCAATCCCTGAGTTGGGAAGATCCCCTGGAGAAGGAAATGGCAACCCATTCCAGTATTCCTGCCTGGGAAATCCCAGGGACAGAGGAGCCTGGGGGGCTACAGTCCATAGGGTTGCAAAGAGTTGGACATGACTGAGCACATACACAATGGAGGCAAAGAGCAGAGCCAAGAATCTTATTTTGCAAAATTACTTGAAAGGCCCAAGGTGAAAGAAACATAGAAAAAAATAATGGTGCAGCACTGTAACTTTCTGCTAGGTGGATTCTTTGAGCACTGTGCTGCGTGCCCCTCATTTCTATTATTAATTTTTCAGCAGATTTTTCTTTCAACACCATCAAAAAATTCCACATAACTCAAGACAGTAATTTACTCTTAAAGGAAACACACCTGCAACTTTATTAATAACCAACTTTTTATTAGAGCAGATACAGTTGTGAAAACTGTACATTATACATTTTGGTTTCAAGGATTATAAATAACGGAACTCGCAGGTAGGGAGTTCTTTTTCACAGCAAGAAACTTTAAATAAACAAAGTCATGTTTTATTAAGTACATTGGCAGACTTCATATGCTGTCCAAAATGTAGAGTACAGTATAACAACCCATTAGAAAGAGCCTTTCATGTAAAATACAGCTGTGCACATTTTAGAAAAATACCAACAATTTGAGCTTTGTTTTAAAAAAGCTTATAAATCATACATATATTTATAAATGGAACCAACATGCTCACTTTATAAACATATCCTTTATTATCTGTTACCCATTACTTCCAAAGCATTACACATTTGAAATAAACACTTAAGATTAAATATTTTATTTCATTTTTTTTTAAAAAAAAAATCAGCTTTCCCAGCATCAAGAGCTATGGGGTTAGGAAGGAGCAGTGAGAGTATGGAGATCGACACAGGAACTGAAACGTTTCTTGGGTAAAAACGTACTTCCTAGATTTAAAAGTCAAAGGAAGATGTAAAAAATAAATATACAAGATGTAATTTTCATTTGCTCTCTTTCTGCTTTCTTCTTTATTCCATATCGGTCACACCCGGGAGTTTCAACATATTGCACTTCTGCAAAAAACACCACTGGGTTACTGCCCTGCAGGTGACACTCACTCCACATCTGTGCTAACATAGGACTTCTCTCTTCTGCATCGAAATGGTAGCAAATAAGGTAAGAAGAATCTGATTACACCATGCAGATCGTGAAAATACTTAGGAATAGCTCCCTCTCCTCAATGTTTTACCAAGATTAAATGGACAACTTTCCTCTCCTGATTTTCTTTTTAAATAATTATATAAAGCCCACATAGTTTCTCTAAATAAGCATGCTTCTGAGTAATAAAGAATAAATTATAAAACAGCAAAAAAATCAGTTTATGTCAGAATAACAAAGGACTGCAAAAGACAGATACTTAAAAATTGTCTACGCCTTTAAAGTGTGAAATAAAATTACAAAAGGACTATGAAAAACATGAAAGGCATAAAATTGAGAAGCACTGATTGAACGAAGCTTTATGCTCTACCTGAATGTATTCAACGAAAATTTGTAAGTTGGGGAAAAAAAAAAAAAAGAAGAGCAGTTATTAATAGCATCTTGCTTAACTTTCATGGGAATTAACATAGCCACTGACAAGATTTTATTTGGTTGGTAAAGTACGTCAGCAATGAAACTGAATCCTTTAAACACTGATTACTGCAACCCATGCAACATTTTGACTACACTTCTTAGACTTCTGTTGTCTTTCAGCTTTTAAAATTTAGCACCTCCGAAGTGCATAAATAAATTCATCTCAGTAGCTTTAAAAATGTTTAAGTGATTTCTTAGGTATAATGCCTTCAAATTGCTAAATTTTAAATAGCCTTTTACAGGTTTAGGAAGACTAAAAATGACATGAAGAATGATGTATTGCTATCAAAATAAACACATCTTCTCTAGAATTCTGTTGTTTTCTTTTCCTCGAGATGTGACACGTGTGCTTCCTCCGGCCAGGACCGCACGCTGCAGGTGACCACACATCAGATTTAAGTAAACAGCAGAAATGAACAGAACCGTGCACAAGCCGACAAAACCTTCTCTCCCGGGACGTTCCAGGAGATGAGAAAGCAGCAGGTCGTGGCATAAGACTGGTGAGTGATGCTGCTGCCTACTTCCTCTACTGAGACAGGAGTGAATGTTGGAACCATGGCCGCAGCAACACAATCCTCCGACCGCATTCCTAGGGCGGTCGTTTGTTTCCCCAGCTCCCTACTAGCAACGTCAGATGGTAAAATAGTAAGGCAGCTGTTGACTTCCATCAAAAAAAAAAAAAAAAAAGCAGCTCCATACATCTCCAGTTTAGTCACACTCTGCTAGGACAGATGGAGTAGCCAATGCCAAGAACTTCGCCGGATGGGGCTGCTTCAGCAGATGTTAAGAGAGAATGATTATTAAGTTTTGCTCTCCAACATGGTTGCCTGCTTCAGCTCCCAGAGGACCCCACAGCCACAACGCCTTCCCAGGGGGACTGGACAGGTCCTCCGGTTGAATTTTCCATCTTTCTCTCTCTCTCTCGTGAGCCCATCCTAATTCCAAGCCTCCTTCCCTGTGTCTGAGTCTGCCTGGAGTGTGCCATTTAAAGGGCTGATGACACCACTGCAGAGGACCGTGGGCTCACACCACTAGTTGTCATGACTTCACCGAAGGGTCAAAACAGTGATATCATTAAGTAACTATGTTGAATCATATTCAGGCGCAGCCAAAATTAAATTGAAGGACAATGCACGGTTGTTAAAAAAAAATGTAAATCTGAATAGGGGAAAAGAATGTGATAGATTGTGATTTTATATAGAAATTAAGGCTATTCTTACCTTTCCTAATTCCAATCAAGTTAGAAAGTGAACAAAAAGAATGGCCAACCCGATATTCAACAGCATGACGAGGATGATCATGATTGAATTAGGGCCCTGGAAATGAAACAGAACGAAACAGAAAACTCTAAGTGTCACCTTTCCATGTTAATAGCAATAGTTAAATTAGCTCACAAAACCAATTACCAAAAATACTTAAAAAGACACAACACAGTTGCAGGTCCATATAGTCAAAGTTACGGTTTTCCTAGCAGTCATGTACAGGTGTGAGTTGGACCATAAAGAAGGCTGAGTGCCTAAGAATTGATGCTTTCAAACTGTGGTGCTGGAGAAGACTCTTGAGAGTTCCTTGGACAGCAAGGAGATCAAACCAGTCAATCCTAAAGGAAATCATCCCTGAATATTCATTTGGAAGGACTGATGTTGAAATTTCAATACTTTGGCCACCTGATGTGAAGAGTTGACTCATTGGAAAAGGCCCTCACGTTGGGAAAGATTGAGGGCAGGAGGAAAAGAGGCTGGGAGAGGATGAGATGGTTAGATAGCATCACTAACTCAATGGACATGAGTCTGAGCAAACTCCAGTGGACAGTGAAGGACAAGGAAGCCTGGCATGCTGCCATCCAAAGGGACTGCAAAGAACTGGACGTAACTTAGTGTGTGAATAACAACAACAACACAGTTGCAGCAAATAAAGCAAGAATAACAACAGCAGTTCTAAAAGGTATAAACTAAAAATAGCTATGCTGTGTTTAGATGGAGTCATCTCTGAGCTTTCATACAAAATGAACCTAGTATTGATTAAACCTAAAAAATGACTTAAAAAATAACTGACTTCACCTTAAAACACTGGGCAACAGTCTGGGTGAGACACAGCTCACCATAATGGGTTTAAAACTGATGGGAATTAGAGATGTGTTTTTGTTAGGTGGGGTATAATTTGGATTCGGAGAAGGCAGTGGCAACCCACTCCAGTACTCTTGCCTGGAAAACCCCATGGGCAGAGGAGCCTGGTAGGCTGCAGTCCATGGGGTCGCGAAGAGTCAGACACGACTGAGTGACTTCACTTTCACTTTTCACTTTCATGCATTGGAGAAGGAAATGGCAACCCACTCCAGTGTTCTTGCCTGGAGAATCCCAGGGACAGAGGAGCCTGGTGGGCTGCCGTCTGTGGGGTCGTAGAGTTGGACATGACTGAAGCGACTTAGCAGCAATTTGGACTAGGAAGAAATCATTTCCTCATCAAGGCAGCTGGAAACAGGAGAGTGAAATCTGAAGGATGGTGAGGCTGCTCCGGCAAAGTTCAGGAAAAACTCAGGAGGAGGTTCTTTGACTCTTGTTTTTCCTGGTTTTCTTTTTGGATACCATCCTTTTCTTAATGTAAAAACTGCAAGTGGGAAGTTGAACCTTTCGTAAATTACTGTGCAAGATCTAATTTTTAATTTCTCTGCTCACACCCACAGCATTTCAGAAATCAAGTTATATTTTAACAAATCACAGAATCCTATTTTGGTAAGTACCACTATAATAAATACCACACAGTCTAAAGCGCCCCAAATTTACTTTTTTTAAATACAAAACAAAACTGCTGTATGACCCATCTGTTTATATCTGGTTATATTTGGCTATCTTTATCATAAAGAGGCATTCTTGGTATTAACTATTAAAATAGTGTCTAATTCTTAAGTAGCATTAAAAGTGCTCTAAAACTTGCCTTATAAGGGAGGTGGGGTAGGTAGTTTTATTCTCATTTTATGGACGAGGCAAGAGTTGTACACTACGGTGAAACTGTGTCAGTCTTCAGATGCTATAATGATGTGGTTTGTGGGGGGTGGTCAGTGAGTAAGGGAGGCTGGAACTGCCATTGGTTAGTGCTCATCTCACGGGGTCCAGGGCTTGAATCCTGTGTCCTTCAAGGCGGCCTCCTTTCTGGATGAGGCCACATCCTCCCTGGTAGAGGTCAGAGTGCCTCCTCTTTCTGTGTCCTAACACTTCACACCTTACTGTCCTTTCTTGTTAACTGCCATCTTTTCCCCTAGACTGAGTCCCACAGGGGTCCTCCTTGTTCACCACTGTGTACCCACACTTAAGGGCTGTCCAGTTCATCCAGACAACCAGTATTTAATGAGAACCCACCTTCCACTTTTCCAAGTACTATAGATGTGGTGGCTGAACAGATATATTCACTGTATTAAATGAAGAACAGGGTGATTCATAAAATCAGGGTGACAGAGAGGAGGAATAAAAATGGGTGTTATAGAGGTATTCTTACAAGAAAAAGCCTAGTTCCTAAACTCCAAGGGAGGAAAATAATTCCTCACAGTGATTATTAGTTCCCTTTTACCAACCTCCAAAAAGGTAAGTGTCTTGCCCAAGGTTACTCAGCCAGTTTGAATGAATTAGAACTGAGATTAAACACCTTTGGTCTGTTCACTTCAGAACTACATGTCCTTCATCTCTATTAAAGTCACAGGCCGTAGTTTAAAAATAATTTACCATCAACTTCTTTAACATGGCATTTTCATCGATATCCCATAGTATCAGAAAAACATCAGTTCTTGATAATGATCAATGGGTCTTTTAGAATAGTTGTGTTCTAAATTAATAGGAGAGTACTAACCTGTGTAACTCATTTATGGTTAACTTAGAACACA
Organism: Ovis aries; assembly: GCF_016772045.2. Lineage (NCBI taxonomy): Eukaryota > Metazoa > Chordata > Mammalia > Artiodactyla > Bovidae > Ovis > Ovis aries. The sequence continues at coordinate 50,505,282 of NC_056062.1, forward strand.
CAAATAATGTGTTAGAACTCAGAAAATAATTGATGATCTTTCAACATTATTAGTTAGGCCGGAGATTACGGAAATGCTATTAATATACATACTGAATAGACTTTGCTCACTGAATGTGTTTAGATTTTCTTAGGAATGTGTTAAGAATTCTGGGATCCTTTCAACTCTTTTGGATTAGTGGATTTCATTTCATAATTCCTCAAGACAGTGAGTGATAATGAAAGAAGACAGGGAAAGTAACGTCAAACCAATATGATGCAAAGTCCAGTGACTTACAGGGGACCCTGAGAAAGCAGAATGATAGAGAAAGTACTTTCAGTAAAGGTGTGCCTGGACCTTTCACTCCCACTCTGAGTCCTTAAAAGGTTCCATGAATTTATCTAACTTTTTGAATTGGTGAGTATTTTGGGTTTGTGTATATTTATACAGACATAATTTCTATTGAATAAGTATTTCTTCCATATATATTCTAATATACACATATATTTATCCTACCAGTATAGCTCCACTTACAAAGGTATTTTTAAAGATGACTCAGTTTAGGTAAGAGTAAACTGGCAATAAAAGGCTCAAACAGCCAGGTAAAAAAAATAAATTCTGGGACACTATGTTTAACAGGTGGATATCAAGACATGACCTCTGTGTTCGTCAGACACCTGGGCTGGGTACAGAGTGTAAAGCTTTAAGGTGAAGTCTCATAAATATGACTGCAGTGGCCAGCTGTAGCTTAAAATAGTAAAAAGAAAAAAAGTCAGTCTTGCTTTTGAAGACTGACTGAGACAGGTGTAATACAAGAAGCTGTTGGGGCAGGGCACAGTACAAGTCTTGATTAGAAGACACTTTCAGGCAGTTAGAAACGAAAGTGCAGGAAGTCAAACTATGGAAAGAAATTCTAACTCAAGGAGTTTTTTCTTCAAGAGACTATCACTCATTTAAAATTATGAAGAATTTTCTGAAGAGTTAGTACAATTTGCTAAACTTCAAGCTTTTCCAAAAACATGAAAAGGGCACAAGTTAATTATATGTGTTTACTGTGTGTGTGATTCAGACCTGATCTGACATGGCTGCCTTAGGTTTTTTAACAATTCAGAAGAAAGGCTGGGTAAATCTCAAACTTGGAAGCTGATCAGTGTAACTGCTAAGAGAAAAGTGTGGGTTGTTCTCAGGAGTTGAGTCTCCTAACTAGAAGACCACTCACAAGTCTCTTTGATCATAAGGTTCTCCAGTTGCCATATTGCAAAAATCCTACAAAAATCTTGGCATCACACAGAATGTACTTTCCTGGGACATGAGTCCACATGCAGCCACTGCCCACAGGAGTCACAGACTGGAGGAAGGCTGTAAAGTAATCCTTGTTATGGCTCCCCTTCTCCCAGTGTTAGCCTGTGTCCCCGAAGATTCTCTCTATTTCTAGGAATCAATACCCAGGGTGATCCTGAGGAGGGATCAAAATCTACTGGAAAATATTTAGGAACCGTTTATGCTCCAACTAGTGTTGAGGTGAACTTAATAATAGTCAATGCTTTCTGAATACCTACCCTATGCAAGGAACTAAGACCTTTACAAGTTATCAACTCACAACCACTGATATTAATCTTCACAAAGCTTGATATAGGTACAGATGAAGAAACTAAGTCAGAGCAGGTTAAGAAACTTGCCTAAAAGTCAAAGAGCTGGTAAGTAACACAGCTGGGATCTGAACCTATGGTGTCTGGCATAAGTGGCCACACCCTTAGCTAGTAGCCTACACTCTCAGTAAGTTGGCTGACTACAATTCTGCAAATTGCTTGGTGATTCTGATTCAAAGTGGACCTCTCACACTGTCTCACAAAGAGGAACTCAGTCTGGTTTCCCCCCTAATGTCTGCTTTAGTGTGAATGTTTCCACGAGTTTCCAAGTTGTTATTTGTAAACTTGCAACTTATACACTGTCTTAATTTCAAAATTGTATGTAGCGCTCTTTTGTTTTAAAGGTCATTCACTGACTACCTTCAGGATGATTCTGTCACTTTCCTAACTCCTTGTGAAGAGGACTTCCCCGATGGCTCAGATGGTAAAGCCTCTGTCTACAATGCAGGACACCCGGGTTTCATCCCTGGGTTGGGAAGATCCGCTGGAGAAGGAAATGGCAATCTACTCCAGTACTATTGCCTGGAAAATCCCATGGACAGAGGAGCCTGGTAGGCTACAGTCCACGGGGTCGCAAAGAGTTGGACACGACTGAGCGACGTTCCTTGTGAAGAAAACAGTTATCAGGGGTGTGAAAGGCAGCTTTCTGTTATCAAGGAAGGAAGATTAATTGTTAAACTCTTCACACACAGGCACCAATTCAGCCCTGACTTCCAGCTCCTAACAGAGGTACAGAGCTGCTGGCCGCCTCCTATTCTGGGGTGTCCAAGGGAACCCTAGAGACCAGCCTGCAGAGCTGCACGATGCTTGGCTGACTCCCAGAATCCAAATGTTCTGCACTTCCACGAAACAGATGCTGTTTCTAAACAAGAAGGCGCTAATTCACCAAACATACCAATCAGTAACAGTTTATTACAGGTAAGAACTAGGTAACTCACCTAATGTGAGGGAAACTGGGGCATATACTTTCTCTTAGGAAGTTCTGAAAATCAACTGAACCCACTAATGGGTACCCAAAAGGTATAAACGATATAGCCTTGTATTGTCTGAATTTTCCTCTTGTAAATCAAGCATACTAATACCAATTTATATGGGAAACTTGACTAACCCTATGGATAAATGCTGAAAGCCAAAAGAGAGGTTATCACATTTAACAAATTCAGTAGTAATAACATTCAGACGTATTTAGTATCAGGATACTGATATATCAATGTTAAAAAAAGGCTTACTAAACAGTGAGTCTCAAAGTTACTGTTTTGAAAACCACATATCTATATAAGCACTTGACTCTTGGAAAGTTAATCATGTTAATTTGATTAATTTATATTTAGATAATTAAAAAGGTGAGAATTTAAAGAAGGTGGGAACCCATGTTAATAGATATTAGCAAAATAAACCTAAGAAATTTCAAACATAAAAGTTAGTTGAAAAATGAATTTCAGTGTTAAACCTATGAGCAGACTGAACAGACAAAAGTAAACCAATGGTTATATTCTTGTTGGCCAAAATATTAATCTATACCTTTATGCAAATATGTCTCAGAAATTACTAGTCAATACTGGGTCAACTGTGGCTTCTTCCCTAAATTACAATCTTTTCCAAAGCCATATGACCAGGTGAACAATTTAATAGAATTTTAAATCTTACTGAATAAGGATATCAGAGAGCTTTCTGGTTGAATAATAAAAACAGTAAATGGTGAAGACTCATAATAAAACTAGCATCTATGAGAAAACTGAAATTTTAGGAAGATTTACACTCTGAAGAATTAGAAAACCAAAGTAACTTTCTTAACCAACTGAAAATTTTCACATCTTATACAGGAAAGTAGTAGTTCTGAAAAGCCTGGCTATTAAATAAAATCCAAACTAAACATTTATGAGAATAATTCACAATAACCAGAAAAGACGTTTTGTCAAAAGATGCTGACTGTTGTGGGGTGGAGTCTAAAGGCAAGTTAAGAACTTAGCAAATGGCAGTGGACCTCTCCTTCTGGTTAGAGCACAACAGCCAGCCTCTGGGCCAAGGCCCATGATTCCTTCCCACCCCAGCAGTCAGCTGTTGTTATAGGCTGCCTGTTTGTGTCCCCTGCCCCCAAATTTACACAATAAAGCCCTAAGCCGTGGAGGATGGACCTTTGGGAGGTGATCAGGTCATGAGGTTGGAGCCCTTTGACGGTATTAGTTTCCTCTTTCTTAGCCCTGTGAGGACTCAGGGAGAAGGTGGCCCGTGGTCCATGGATCAGGCAGTGGGTTTTCACCAGACCTCAGATCTGCTGGTGCCTTGATCTTGGGACCACTGAGCCTCCAGAATTGTGAGAAATAAGCATTTGCTTTTTAAACCGCTCAGTTCAAGGTATAGTTTTTTGTTACCACAGCTGGAGCTGATAAGACAGCTCCCATGAAGCTTACCGCCACGTGCTGGTAAAGGCTTGTGAAAGTGGAGCTGGGACAAGGCGGTCACGTGAGCCCACCTGTAGGAAGCCTGAGGGAGGTCGCAAATGCTGCCCAGAGAGCCCCTGGTGGCTAGGCTACTGGTGCTAGTAAACGCTACCCTTCACAGCCCTGGGCCTCTTGTCATCATCAAGGCGTTGATCTCCCCTGATGCCACCCAGAAGAACCCAGAGGAGCAAAGGGACAGGGAACCACGTCTTGTACAACTTACTGAATTGGCTTCTTTTTCCAAAGCAGGGCGCACATCGCTGCTTGCTGGGTTCTTTGGTATAGCAAGTTCAGACTTCTTAGCTTTTGGCTCAGCTTTGCTTTCTTTGGCAACTGGTTTTGTCACAGATTTAGGGGGACTCCACTTGTTGGGTGACGGCTTGTGCACCAGTGCCGAGGAAGACTGGCTCAACCCCTCCTCCTCCTCCGTGTCCTCCGGAGGGTGCTGGGGGGCGTTCAGTTTCACGTAGTAGCCGTGGTACTGAGAGTGCAGCTCCCCGTTACTGGGGTTGGGGATGTGGTGGCGGCCAGAGTACTTGGAGGAGGGCACGACCGCCCCCACCTCCTTTGGGGGGGCCTTGGAGGTCAAGGGCTTGTTGACGGCAGCCGTCACCTTCTCCTCAGCCACGCTGCGTTTGTCCTGGTTGAGTCTCGCCCCTGAACTGGGGTTCTGCTTCCTTGCGGGCTTTGGGGAGGGAGAGCGGCCTTGTCTGGGACTTGGCTCAGGAGACTCTGGGGGTGTGGTGCCTTTGCGGTAGAAGTGAGGCGATTCCTTTGGTGTGGGGGGCTTTTCCGGGACCTTGTCTTCGGGATTTTCTTTAGCATCTACACCTTCCTGAAATCTCTGTTTGATGTAATCTGGGCCTGGGGAGAAAGTGGACAACAGAAGGGGAGGTGATAAAATGAAAATAAGGCATAAAGGCTTATTCCTCTCATGGCTACAGATATATAAATATTTGCTAAATCAACTTAGCTTTTCCTCTTTTTCTCTAAAATGTATTTATAAGGCTTTGACTAAGCACAAACCTGGGAGAAGATTAAGGTGATTATGTACTTGCCTGGAGACTCCCATGGACAGAGGAGCCTGGCAGGCTACAGTCCACAGCGTTGCACAGATTTGGACACTACTTAGCACCACACGCACATATGTACCATTAATTTACACTATTTTGACAGCCATAAAGGTGAGACAGTCCTGATTTCCCAAGTAATTGTACTGTTTCCTCCCACTGGCAGAACAGGGAGGCAGAATTCATATGGATGGAGCACCGCTGACAGCACCATAATTAATCTGCACGTTCAAATTACATGGTATAACTAAAATACAAAGTATGTGCTCATATACAAAAATAAACTGACTCGTATGCTTAATATTTAATATGTTAGAACACTTAAAAATATTAAAAGAATGTTTAAAAAATCATCTACATTGGAGGAGGAGAACATGCATATAACCTATTTTTTAATGACCCTTCATTAAAACCGCCCAGTTAGAAACAAACACCGAAGTGCCAGGTTACACTTCACAGGATAACTTACTCAGAGGCCCTTCAGAGTCTGGCTTTGCATCGGCCGCATTTCTGCAGGCATCAGAGTTAAGACAAGCCAGCTGTCTTTGGCTCTGCAGTCTCAAGACTTTTTTTTTTTCTGAGTACTTTAGAATTAACAATCACATATTCTTTTTATAAAAAAGAATTCTGTTTTTAAAAAGGGACCCTGGTGCATTGTTACTTTATGGGCAGGTTTAGGGGAGAGTAAGGAGAACTTGTACCACACGCTTGTCCCACCAGCTGTGAGCGCTTCAGGAGGCCAGCATCCGGAGAAGGGAGTCTCTGCAGACCTCAGATGTGCTCCCAGGCACTCTGCCCTTCCCCAGTAGCCTCCCCTGTACAGCCTTTGGCCACCACATCACCCGGCCACCATTTCTCATCAAAGGAAATCAAATCAAGGTCACCTAGTCCAAGTGGCCCTCTTCTCTGCAAATGGGAGGTAGCTGACTGTATCATCTCTGGAGTATCCAAGGGAGAACTCACCCACCAACTTGCTTATAGGAACTGACCAGCTCTTGTCAATTCCAGAGCATTGCCTCTATTAACTTTCCTTCCTCCCTCCATGCCGAGCCCTCACCCCAGGCGGGGCTGAAAGACAGTTATCCCTGATTGTTAAAAATGCATACTACTTCCCTCACAGATGAATGGATAAAGGAGAGGTTTAGACACACAAAACTGACAAAAGACTGAAGCGACTTAGCAGCAGCAGCAGCAGCATGGCCCCATGGATGGACTTGGAGGGCATGATGCTAAATGAAATGAGTCAGACAAATGCCATATGGTATCCCTTATATGTGGAATAAATTTGACATATAAGGGATAGCATTTGTCTTTCTCTGACTTATTTCACTTAGCATCATGAATATGTGAAACTAGCAGGCTCACAGGTATAGAGAACAATCTTGTGGTTACCAGTGGGGAGGGAGGGACAGGCAGTGTATGGGTCGGGGAGTGGGAGATACAAACTACAGGTGGTAAGACAGGCTCAAGGATGTACTGTACAACACGGAGAACATAGCTAATATCTTGGAATAACTGTAAATGGAAAATAACCTTTAAAATTGTATGAAAATAAAAAAATTACCGATTAGTCACGTTCTTCCTGGGATGATCTGAATAATTATTTATTGTGAGATGGCCATTTATTATACAAGGTGTTTTCCAAAGTGTTAAGCCTCACGAAAATCCTAGCAAGTGGGCATTATCCTGATTTTACTGATATGGAAACAGCTGCAGTAGCTGAAAAACCCAAAGTCACACAGCTCCTGTAGATCCTTAATATAAAATATCACGCAACATGTAATATATTAAGCCCAGAAATGAGAATTCCCAAGGGCCCACATTTATAGATTGCACTAAGGGACAAAAGCATAAGAGTTCTATCTCACAGTCCACCCTGCAGATGATAAAGCCACCACTCGGCATTCAAACTTCCCAAACAGGTCAAGATCGCATGTCAACAATCGAGATTTCCTTTCTAAACTTAAGGTTAAGCGCTCTCTTTACAAAAACTGGCAATTTTCTTTTAAATCCACTAAATATGACAGTATGAATTCTTGGCACAGAGAAAGTTATCTCGCTTGGCTATCCTATCCCCTCTCCAGGTGAACGTTCCCGCCCAGGAATTGAACCAGGGTCTCTTGCACTGCAGATGGATTCTCTACCAGCTGAGCTATCAGGAAAGCCTGAAGAAAAAGAGGCAACTGCAATTATTCAAAAGGTGCCGTTTTTCATTCCAGCTCCTTCCTTGGGGCTCTGACTACACCATTACCACCAGGAGAAAGCAGCATGAGCAAGCAACCCTGGAAGGGGAGGTTTCTCATCAACAGGCTCGCCCTGACTTTCAAAAACCCACGAGAAGAATTTATCCTGGTTTTTCACGGAGAAGTCCCTCATCTACTGCAGACTTATTTTCACCCAACACCCCCTCTGCAGGATGCTGATGGCATATTTTCTCCCACCCTTCAACGCCACATTTCATCAGACTGGTTTCACTTGTGCTTCACTTTCATCCAATTTTAGAGCATGACTGAAATACCCATCTAGGCATGGTAGTAAATGTTCTGTGCAAAGGTAATTAATAGGCAAGACTCTTAAAGCCAATGGATTTCCCCCTTAAAGTCACCTAACTCTGAAACACAAATTACAAAGTACTTTCAATGTCTTCAATCCAAGGGGTAAGTGCAAAAGTTATTTTTGCAGACCTTTCTATCTTAAGATTAACGCATATGAAAAGCTAATGTCTGACTTAAATACACACACCAAAAAGAACAGGAATAAAATAGACTCTGGCAGACGTGGCTAGTTATACATTCTTAAAGTTGGAAGAACAGAGTCACTGAACCACAGGAAATAAAGCTGTCACAAAGCCCGCGTGCTTCAATTTGAAAATGTGAGACTGGAACCACGATGCTTAAGAGTTTAGGGTTTATCTGGGTAACCACTGGTCTTACCTGTGTCTACTGCTGAAAGCAGATGAGAAGCTGAAATGGGAACTGCTTTGACAGGTTCCAGCAACGTGACAGCTGCCAGCAAAGGATGAGACTGCTGAAATGCTAACAGCGGCAAGAGGTTGTTTATTTGGGAGGAAACTCAGTCAATTGAGTGATAGTGGGTCCCAGAAAAAGAATTTTTTAAAAATTAAATTTATATTAAAGTGATATGCTTTAGTTATTTGGAAAAACAACAAAGACCTATAATACCTGAATACAAAGCCTAGTTGCAAATACTTTTTGTAAAGGGTAAATAGATCTCCCCCTACCTCTTAATTTATGCCATTGTGAATAGGCCAAGCTGAGACTGATCTGGCCCCTGGAGGATTCTGTATTAATGGCCTCACAAAACTATATTCTGGGTTCCACTGAACATATTTACTGTTTATTAACTCTTAAATACCAGTCTAGCCAACTCCTTTAGATCTGTAGACCTCTCATGCATTGCTTCTTATCTTAAATGTCTTCCGAAAGGCATTTTCACTTGTGCCCATCTTCTCAAACATAGTTTTCAGGCGTATTCATTCAGCTTTATCTACAGGGCTTCTGATGATACTCAGAATCTGTTGAGCTCAGAGAATTTACTAGCACCACCTTTCAGATTAAAAAAAAAAAAACACAACACAATCTCCCAGCTTTATTACCCATTAAAAATTGGCTGGATGAGAGAATAAACATACTTCAAAGCAGCGTTCCCCATGAGCTGCCTAGCAGAGGCGTGTGGGGTGTGATTCCCAGAGAATTTAGTAAGTATTAACCGAAGCCTAGAAATCTTGAGGTTTAATAAATGCTCCAGGTAACTCTAATGTACCCAGTGCTTGCATTTAAAAGCATGGCAAGTTTGGGATGGACATGTACACACTGCTATATTTAAAATAGATAGCCAACAAGGAACTCCTGGAGAGCACAGGGAACTCTGCTCAATATTCTGTAATAACCTACATGGGAAAAGAGCCTGAAAAAGAACAGACATATGTATATGTCTAACTGAATCACTTAGGTGTGCACTTGGAACTGACACATTGTTAATCAACTATACTCCAACATAAAATAAAAATAAATGGGAAAAAAAGACACCAGAGTGAGAGACCTTGAAATAAAGACTTCTGATTCCACACACACAAAAATAAATTTGAACAGTATGGCAAGAAGTATGCTGACTAGAGCCAACCTAACTCCAGCCTTCCTCACCTGCATCCAGCTGGAAATGGTTCCAACGTGGCATAGTCAACTGGGGACTGGCCAGCTAAATGAGGATGCAGACTTAGATTTTCCAGAGTCAGATTAGGTGCTTTTAAAGCAAAATGTCTAACATAGTGTGGAGGGCAGGAGTTTTTCCTGGACAGGTTTCTTGGAGGGCGCGTGGTGTGCCTGCGCTCATTCTATGTGGTAACGTGTGTCCACGCCGCGATGCCAGCACCACAGAGCTGATGAGATGCCACGGTTCCTTAAAAAGACGGGTCAGAATATTGCCAGGGAAGAATGATGACAAGTGCTGTGAGCTGTTGCAGTCAGCATTTTGGTCTGTTTTTACAGACTGTATTTCTGAGTCCTTAAGGGATGCTTCTCGGGGAAGGCACTGGCACCCCACTCCAGTACTCTTGCCTGGAAAATCCCATGGACGGAGGAGCCTGGTGGGCTGCAGTCCATGGGGTCGCTAAGAGTCGGACACGACTGAGTGACTTCCCTTTCGCTTTTCACTTTCATGCATTGGAGAAGGAGGTGGCAACCCACTCCAGTGTTCTTGCCTGGAGAATCCCAGGGACGGGGGAGCCTGGTGGGCTGCCGTCTCTGGGGTCGCACAGAGTCGGACGTGACTGAAGCGACTTAGCAGCAGCAGCAGTATTCCATGGACATGAGTTTGAGCAAACTCCAGGAGATAGTGAAGGACAGGGGAACCTGGCATGCTGCACACAGTCCATGGGGTTGCAAAGAGTGGGACACGACTGAGTGACTTCCCTTTCGCTTTTCACTTTCATGCATTGGAGAAGGAGGTGGCAACCCACTCCAGTGTTCTTGCCTGGAGAATCCCAGGGACGAGGGAGCCTGGTGGGCTGCCATCTATGGGGTCGCACAGAGTCAGACACAACTGAAGCGACTTAGCAGCAGCAAGGGATGTTTCTGGGAAGAAGTCAGAGGTCACCTGCTAACTGATGTGCCACACAACACAAAACAATGACACCGAGCACATGTCAGGCCCCCACACGGAGAGGTTATGAGTTGCAGTTGGCATGAAGGCTCTGAGCAGATACAGCAGATGGAAAACAGTGGGGCGTTCAGCTAGTTCTTCATAGGTGAGCCTCTGTGAAATGGTGGGGGGCACTATGAAGACCCCCCCCCCCCAGGGCAGTGCACATGCTTGTAGCAGCATCAGAAGTCATTACATGGAAATTAGGTATTTTTGATGGGGACTGTCAATCACTAAAAGAAGACCAGATTGAAAGGTTTTTTAAAAATTATACAACTGATGGCAGATCACTGTTCTATATGGAAAGACTTTCCCAAAGGACTTTAGAGTCCCATCCATTATTGTACTGCAACTTAGAACACAACCGTAGCACTCCGGTCTGCAAGTTATAGGACACTTAGCCAGGGTTGTGCACACGGCAGGCTTTCAGTACACATGTGTGTCGAATGGGATACAGTGGGATACACAGGTGGTAATAACCAGAAGTCCCACGCATTACTAATTTCTCATCAACTAGTAGATTATTCCATTTCCCTTTCTCTATGAAAAAAAGTTATTCCAAATCTGGGGTCTGTAACGTGAGTTTAGATGTTATCTATTCCAGGAAACATTTTTTTTTCTTAACAAAAAGTACATATTAATAATGTGTGTTAGTGTGTCTGACTCTTTGTGACCTTATGGATTATGGCCTGCCAGGCTCCTCTGTCCGTGGGATTCCAAAGGCAGAAGAATATGGAATGGCTTGCCATTTCTACTCCAAGGTACAGACAATTCTTAGGACTTCTAATTCATACTAGAAGTGTGAGCTTAGTTGACACTGTCTCAAAGTAACCTATACCAAAAGACTTCACTTGAAGTAATCAACATATTCTGTGCATGTGTATGTAACATACATGCTCTTATACCTTGAACACTTGTGTCTCCTGCCCTCACAAATTCAGATGTTGAGGCCCTAACCCCCAGTGTGATGTTACTTGGTGGTGGGGGCTCGGGGAGATAGTTTAGCTCATGCGGGGAGACTCTCATGAGTCTCATGGCCTTAATGGTCTTATAAAAACTGGAAGAGACACCAGAGTTCTCATCCTCCAGGTTCATGGACTGGGGAAATGCCGTCTGCCAGCCAGGAAGAATCACCTGAACCCAATTTTGTTAGCATCCAGATCTTGCAATTACAGCTTCCAGAACTAAGAAAAATATCTGTTGCATAAGCTCCCATGTCCATGGTATTTTGTTGTAGCAGCCCAAGTCAATTAATACACATGCTTAAACCCAGGAAGACGAAGCTTGTGAGGCTGTTGCTTGGGTCACCTCCCAAGAGGGCTCTACATAATATAGTCACCTATACTATGTATATATAATATAGCCACCTATACCTATGTATACATAATATAGTCACCTATACTATGTATGCATAATATACTCTATATAGTCTACATAATGTAGTCACATTTGCTTTTTCCACCCATGACCAGTCACCCCCACAACTGATAAATATCACTTGAAATAAAAAAAATAAGGCATCTTGATGGAAGGAAACTGAAACAGTAGGGGGTAAAAGAGCCACACACAGAGTTTCCCAATTACCCTTCGCCATGTCCAGCTCCCCACCACCTCTTCCGTGACCATCCCAAGTCCTATCTCAGCTTTCCTGGCTCAGAAAGCCCGTTTCATCAGCCCTTTGAAGCCGCGCCATCCCTCAGGGCCGACTCCCGTTGCCGAAGCTCACAAGACTGACGTGTGACACCAGAAGACCGATTCATCAGTTCACAATGAGCGAGGTGAATGTCACAAAGGCCGGGACCAGCACTGATGCCACCAGGGCACGCTCTCCCCACTGGCAGACCTCCACGAGAAGCTTGACCAAAATTAGAAGGTTACTGGTGGCGGCGGAATCGAGACAGAGGCATGAGATGAATCAAGTATCCAACGGCATCGGGCTGAGCGCGCCTGCTGCATCCATTTCCTCACTCGGTTGATCCTGCCAATAAAGCCATACACGGCTGGCTACCTCTCCCCGCGTCCTTCCCCATAACACAACGTCCCTGCCAGTGCAACTACAATGCTCCAAGGTCCTGGCCACAGCATCGCTCTCCTCTGGATAGCGTTCGAATGGACACTGCGTATTTTTGCCTCTGTGACTCTTTTTTTCAATACTACTTTGGGTGACCAAGCCTTGGTAGGTTCTAATACACTAAATCAGGTCACAAGGAAATCTTGCTGAACTACAGACATACTACCTATCACGTATGATCACTGTATACGTTCCTGTGCTGTCTCACGGGCTTATTTTAACATTCAGTTGTTGCTGTTCAGTTGCTAAGTCGTGTCCGACTCTTTGCTACCCCATGGACAGCAGCACGCCAGGCCTCCCTGTCCCTCAACCACCTCCCGGAGTTTGCCCAAGTTCATGTCCATTTAACTCTCAGAGGGCAATCTTATTTCTAAGTTCTGGGGGTATGACTCACTGTGTCACTCTTACTCATGGCAACTGAGGTTTCTGTGTGTGAATGCAATTGTCTACATACATGAATTCAACTACACACACGAATGCAATTACCTACATACACGGTCACATACATCTATCTGAATGCCTTTTATTGTTATAACCACGCCCTTTGAATGATTAAGCTATCCCACATGGCCACAGTTTTTAATGTGCATTTATTTGCCTGTGCCTGGTCTTAGTTGCGGGATGTGGGATCTAGTTCCTTGACCAGGATCGAACCCAGGCCCCCTGCACTGGGAGCACAGAGTTTTAACCACTGGACCACCAGGGAAGTCCCTTTTCTGTAGTTTTTAATTGAACTGTAGAATAATACAGATTTGAGCTAAAAAGTGTAAGACTGAATTAAGACGGGAAACTTCTGGAAATACTGCCGGCTCCTGAAAAGAGGTAACTTACCATGAAAGTTCAAAATATTAGCTATGACAGACATCCTTTTTTCCAAGGGTTAACGACTTCTATGCACGACACATTCATTCCCAACAAAGGAAACGTTTGTGTCTGGGATATGTAAATGAATCGCGCAGTCTGACTCAGAAAAAAGTACTTGAAAGCCCTTTCAGAAATGTCTATCCAATTTGATCACCCTGGGAAGAATGCACAGTGGAAAGCATGTTATGCTCCCTTGAGAAAATCAATAATACTCAGTACAGAAAAGGCTTTCTATACAGTTGCCGAAGGTAGTCCTGGCTGTGGGTCAAAGGGGATCACTGCCACCCCCCCTTAGCTCCTGTCTCAAATAGACCCCTTGTCATCTTGTGCTACTGTGATGTATTTATTACTGAGGGACAACTGGCTTGTGTGACGATGTTTTAGCTACAAAAGGGTGGAATGGCATTTTCCCACTAAATTTACCCCCCTCCTCCAATGCTTTCACGTCACAAAGGCTTTAAAAAACCTTTTAGTCTGAAAAATTGAGATGACCTCCCCTATCATTTACCTCCTGTTAACACCGACTGGCAATCTCAGGGACCCCATCCCCAGCGGAGTGAACAACAGAACCAAGCAATTACCATCTGCAGACAATAGCGAGTTTGTTTGCTTCCACAGCAGCTCAAGGCTAGGGCTGCTTCATGAAGCTGCTTTGTCTCCCAACTGCCCAGCTGCTCCCAAGAGCATCACTACTGCAAAGGGACAAGAGGGTCCCTCCAGGGTGGCTGAATCCCCTCTTCAGCTCTCACACCCTACAACAAGCAGTTCCCAAGGTGCTTAGGTCTAGGGATGTGGGAATTTCCGGAGAAGCGTTTATTCCTACCCCCCAAAATGGAAAATGTCCCTTTCCTAATCAAACAAGTATGCATTAGATGATTTCAGTCGACCCAGAGACGGGACACAAATGAAAATAGAATACAACACAAAGGATGCACATGGAAGAAAACATCCGTTGCCACTGGTTTTCTCCCTTGAACTAGTACAGAACTAGTCACTCTATAGTAACTCAATCACTCTGCAACCGAACCCAGCCCAGTCCCAGAGTGCTCTCATAAAAAGAGTCTTGTTAACATGGCCTTTTACTGTCTTCACCCTTTACAGAAAAAAAAAAGAAAAAAAACTCCTGTCCTTCCTTTCTCATTCTCCCGTGCTATATTACAGTCGATGTTCTAGTTTCTACAGGAAGCCTGCTCTTCTGCACACCGTGACGTACCTTGTTCATGCAGCCACACGGATGCCCTGTGGCTTCCAGTACCTTATCACCCTCACTGGAGCCAAACGGGTAATGGACATACGTGTTGTGCAGGGTGCTAGTTATCCAGCTTGATTAACAGAAACCAACGTGGAAAAACTCTTCACCAAGAAAACAAATTTCGACACTTAGAAATTAAGAACATTTCTTTTAGTCTCTTTGCCTGGAAACCTGTTGATCCCCTGAATCAACAGGAAGTTGTTTCTAAAACTATGGAGAATCAATAAAATGGCAATTGCCACCTTTTCCTATAACACATATTAAACATAATCCTATAACATCCTGTAATAAAGAAAGGGATGGAAACAGTCTACTAGGAAAGCTCTAAGGAGTGAGTTAAATATTTAACCCTACTGTAACTATCTGCTTACTGCTATGGTATAATGTTTGAGAGGCAGATGATCTGGGTTGATTTTGTGTGTGTGTGGCTGTCCCTTTCATTTCTTCCATCATGACGTACATTCTCCTCTTAGTCTGCGCAGAGGCAACTGTCTTTAAGTGGTGCATTTCTTTATATCCCAACATTCCTTTGAGGTGTATTAAAAACATTAGTCCAACACTTACTAGTTGTTTTCTTTGCTAATGTGATTGTTACAGGTGCCTGATTTTGAGGTATTTGTTTTAGCACCTGTGACAGACCCCAACACATTAACACAACTGCTTAGATGCTTCTCTTAGATTCTCATCTTGTTTATGCTATCAGTTGGAAGTTTGCTGCTCTGGGTGGGAGAGCAGAAGGCGAGGGAGACGCACTGGGGAAGAACAAGCCAGAACTCCAGCACTAACACTCAAGACTTCAGACATGTGTTACACTAAGCTCCCAATTTTTCTGTAGTCCTGCTGAAATTCAGGGGGCACAGATCTTCAGATTATAAAGAAAAGCAGGCGAAAGGAAACCAGAGGCCATGTTCCTAGCCCCCTACCCTCTCCTATCTCAGCAGGTCCTACCTGCTCCTACCTGCCCCCCACCCACTGCAGGTCCTACCTGCTCCCACCCCCCACCCGTCCTGCATCCCCCCGACCAACAGCATCGCAGGTCCCACCTGGCTGGTAGAAGTCAGGCGACAGCTCTCGGGCCACAGCTCTCGCGATGTCACACTCCTGGCGGGCGGCCAGCGCGGCCTGGTCTGCGGCGTCGGCTTTGGCTCTCGCGTGGGCGGTCCTACGGAAGCACAGAGGGTGGGTCAGCAAGAGCAGCGCCCTGGTAATTACACAGGACCTGCAAAAATGGTCTGCGGGGCAGGCAGGGCGGGGAAGAAATGCTCAAAGTGACCCTGGCCCCACACCTGCCGCAGGAAGTTCTGCACTCATTTCGCTGTGAGACGTCAATGATAAGGCGGATGAACACCTGAGAGCTGCCTCGATCCTTCTTGCAAGGTTGACGAATGTACATGGAAGTTATGCACGGCTTGAGGCAAAGCTTACTGTTCAAAACGTACAGGATCAAATCCCCTATTGACTTGGGCTGGGGGTGGGGTTCTCCTTTTCTGTCCCCACAACCATGGAGAACAGGACTGGATCATGCAAATTAGTATAGAGCCCATGGATTTCATTTCTCTCGTAGAGTCAATGTAAGGATTTGAGCAAGAAAGGTCTGCCCAGCGGTGTGCTAGTAAAGAAGCTCTCTGGGGAACAAAAAAATAGTAAAACTCTGATCTGTAGCATTGACTGACTGCTTTTTTAAAAAATAACTTTTTTTGTTTTTGTTTTTTTGGCCATGCTGCGCACCATGTGGGATCTTAGCTCCTTGACCTGAGATTAAACCCGAGCCCCCTGCACTGGAAGTGAGGAGTCTTAGCCACCGGACCATCAGGGAAGTGCCAGCACTTATTTATGTGGTGTATTGAAGACATGCTCCCAGCACGGCCAGGTCATGCTACCAGTGTGATTTGCTGAATGTGTAGCTGGGAGCAGACCTACACCGTGGGCTCCCCTCTGGGTCTGCTGGGAGAATGTGTCCAGTATGGTCCATTTAGTTGCTCTTTAAGCACATTTCTTGTGTGAAACAAAAAAGGAGGAGAGAAGTGGAGCTGCAGAGGAGGAAAGGGGTCTCTTTCAGTCTACCACCTTCTCCCTGGCCCAATTCCTTACCCACTGAAACCTCTGCTCTTTCTAGAGGACTAGGGCTGGGAGAAAGGAAGCAGGGCTAAGAGTGGGCCTCCCTAAGGCAAGACTCATGGAGACTGACATCTGCCTGCCCAAGAAGAGGGGCTTGGAGGCTGAGACTGGGTCATCCACTTCCAAAGGAGAAGATCTTGTCCAACTGGTATTTAAATGACGACCCTGGGCACATACTTCCTATAATTTTATAAACTTCCTATTTTCTTTTATTAGTGCTAGGCAGGGCTATAATAACTAGTAGTAAAAGCTTAGAAAGAGTCTAAAAGAGGTGATAGCACTCATTCCAGAGAGAGCAGGAGAGGAAATGTTGAAAAATGGCATTGTGTCCTAGCCTGGGAGGACAGAGTCTGACCTGAGGATTTGGGGCTAAATACCCGAGGCCCCATTCTCCAATTACCTTTGCTAACTCCCTGCTCACATCCTATGCTCTCAGGCAGGGGCCCATTTCACTCCAACTTAGGACCTAGCTGAGCTTGGAGGCTTGCTGCACTATAATATGAAGTGTCATGGAGATTTTTATTTTAGGGATTTTTTTTTTCTTAGTTTTGGTCCTCTACTATATTCCCACCCCTTCATGGATCACATCCTCGTCGTGGGGAAGGGGCTTGCATAACTCAACGAAGCTATGAGCCATGCTGTGCAGAGCCACCCAAGATGGATGGGTCATAGTGAAGAGTTTTGACAGCATGTGGTCTACTGGAGGAGGGAATGACAACCTACTCTAATATTCTTGCCTGGAGAACGCCATGGACAGGAGGAAAATGCAAGAAGATAAGACACCAGATGATGAGCTTCCAGGTTGGAAAGTGTCCAATATGTTACAGGGGAAGAGTGGAGGGCAATTACTAATAGCTTCAGTAAGAATGAATCGGCTGGGCCAAAATGGAAATGACACTCAGCTGTGGATGTGTCTGGTGGTGAAAGTAAAGTCCGAAGCTGTGAAGAGCAATACTGCATAGGAACCTGGAATGGTAGGTCCATCAATCAAGGTAAATTGGACATGGTCAAGCAAGAGATGGCAAAGACTGATTTATGATAAAAACTCTCCAGAAAGCAGGAATAGAAGGAACATACCTCAACATAATAAAAGCTATCTATGACAAACCCACAGCAAACATTATCCTCAATGGTGAAAAATTGAAAGCATTTCCCCTAAAGTCAGGAACAAGACAAGGGTGTCCACTTTCACCGCTACTATTCAACATAGTTCTGGAAGTTTTGGCCACAGCAATCAGAGCAGAAAAAGAAATAAAAGGAATCCAAATTGGAAAAGAAGAAGTAAAACTCTCACTGTTTGCAGATGACATGATCCTCTACATGGAAAACCCTAAAGACTCCACCAGAAAATTACTAGAGATCATCAATGAATATAGTAAAGTTGCAGGATATAAAATCAACACACAGAAATCCCTTGCATTCCTATACACGAATAATGAGAAAGTAGAAAAAGAAATTAAGGAAACAATTCCATTCACCATTGCAACGAAAAGAATAAAATACTTAGGAATATATCTACCTAAAGAAACTAAAGACCTATATATAGAAAACTATAAAACACTGATGAAAGAAATCAAAGAGGACACTAATAGATGGAGAAATATACCATGTTCATGGATTGGAAGAATCAATATAGTGAAAATGAGTATACTACCCAAAAGCAATTTACAAATTCAATGCAATCCCTATCAAGCTACCAGCCACATTTTCACAGAACTAGAACAAATAATTTCAAGATTTGTATGGAAATACAAAAAACCTCGAATAGCCAAAGCAATCTTGAGAAAGAAGAATGGAACTGGAGGAATCAACTTGCCTGACTTCAGGCTCTACTACAAAGCCACGGTCATCAAGACAGGATGGTACTGGCACAAAGACAGACATATAGATCAATGGAACAAAATAGAAAGCCCAGAGATAAATCCACACACATATGGACACCTTATCTTTGACAAAGGAGGCAAGAATATACAATGGAGTAAAGACAATCTCTTTAACAAGTGGTGCTGGGAAAACTGGTCAACCACTTGTAAAAGAATGAAACTAGATCACTTTCTAACACCGCACACAAAAATAAACTCAAAATGGATTAAAGATCTAAATGTAAGATCAGAAACTATAAAACTCCTAGAGGAGAACATAGGCAAAACACTCTCAGACATAAATCACAGCAGGATCCTCTATGATCCACCTCCCAGAATTCTGGAAATAAAAGCAAAAATAAACAAATGGGATCTAATTAAAATTAAAAGCTTCTGCACAACAAAGGAAAATATAAGCAAGGTGAAAAGACAGCCTTCTGAATGGGAGAAAATAATAGCAAATGAAGCAACTGACAAACAACTAATCTCAAAAATATACAAGCAACTTCTGCAGCTCAACTCCAGAAAAATAAACGACCCAATCAAAAAATGGGCCAAAGAACTAAATAGACATTTCTCCAAAGAAGACATACGGATGGCTAACAAACACATGAAAAGATGCTCAACATCACTCATTATTAGAGAAATGCAAATCAAAACCACAATGAGGTACCACTTCACACCAGTCAGAATGGCTGCGATCCAAAAATCTGCAAGCAATAAATGCTGGAGAGGGTGTGGAGAAAAGGGAACCCTCCTACACTGTTGGTGGGAATGCAAACTAGTACAGCCACTATGGAAAACAGTGTGGAGATTCCTTAAAAATTGCAAATAGAACTACCTTATGACCCAGCAATCCCACTTCTGGGAATACACACCGAGGAAACCAGAATTGAAAGAGACACATGTACCCCAATGTTCATCGCAGCACTGTTTATAATAGCCAGGACATGGAAACAACCTAGATGTCCATCAGCAGATGAATGGATAAGAAAGCTGTGGTACATATACACAATGGAGTATTACTCAGCAGTTAAAAAGAATTCATTTGAATCAGTTCTGATGAGATGGATGAAACTGGAGCCGATTATACAGAGTGAAGTAAGCCAGAAAGAAAAACACCAATACAGTATACTAACACATATATATGGAATTTAGGAAGATGGCAATGACGACCCTGTATGCAAGACAGGGAAAGAGACACAGATGTGTATAACGGACTTTTGGACTCAGAGGGAGAGGGAGAGGGTGGGATGATTTGAGAGAATGACATTCTAACATGTATACTATCATTTGAATTGAATCGCCAGTCTATGTCTGATGCAGGATGCAGCATGCTTGGGGCTGGTTCATGGGGATGACCCAGAAAGATGTTATGGGGAGGGAGATGGGAGGGGGGTTCATGTTTGGGAATGCATGTAAGAATTAAAGATTTTAAAATTTAAAAAATAAAAAACTAAAAAAAAAAAAAAAAAAAAAGAGATGGCAAAGACTGAACATTGACATTTTAGGAATCAGTGAACTAAAACGGACAGGAATGGGTGAATTTAATTCAGATGACCATTGTATCTACTTCTGTGATCAAGAATTCTTTAGAAGAAATGGCTTCAAGCTAAGCTTCAGCAGGGTTTGAACACAGAACTTCCAAATGTACAACCTGGTTTTCAAAGAGGCAGAGGAACCACAAAATCAAACTGCAAAGGAGTTTCAGAAAAAAATCTATTTCTGCTTCATTGACTACACTAGAGGCTTTGACTGTGGGGATCACAACAAACTGCAGAAAATTCTTTAAGAGATGTGAGTACACGGTCACATGTAAGCAGGTCAAAAAGCAACAGTAAGAACCAGACATGGAACAATGGACTAGTTCAAAATTGGGAAAGGAGTATGACAAGGCTGTATTCTGTCATGTCACCCTGCTTATTTAACTTATATGCAGAGTATATCATGCAAAACGCCAAGCTGGATGAATCACAAGCTGGAATCCAGACTGCCAGGAGAAATATCAACAACCTCAGATATGCAGATGATACCACTCTAATGGCAGAAAGTGAAAAGGAAGTAAAGAAACTCTTGATGAGGGTGAAAAAGGAGAGTGAAAAAGCTGGCCTGAAGATCAAGATCCTGACATCAGGTCCCATCACTTCATGGCAAACAGAAGGAGAAAAAGTGGAAGCAGTGACAGATTTTCTTTTATTGGGCTCCAAAACCACTGTGGACTCCGACTGCAGCCACAGAATTAAGAGATGGTTGCTCCTTGGAAGGAAAGCTATGACAAACCTAGACAGTGTATTATAAGGCAGAGATATCACTTTGCAGACAGAGGTCTGTATAGTCAAAGCTATGGTTTTTCAGTAGTCGTGTACAGATGTGAGAGTTGGACCATAAAGAAAGTTGAGTGTCAAACTGATGCTTTAAACTGTGATGCTGGAGGAGACTCTTAAGAGTCCTGGGGACTGTAAGGAGATCAAACCAGTCAACCCTGAATATTCACTGGAAAGACTGTTGCTGAAGCTGAAGCGCCAATATTTTGGCCAACTGATGGGAAGAGCCAACTCATTGGAAAAGACCCTGATGCTGGGAAAGATTGAGGGCAAGAGGAGAAGAGGGCAGCAGAGGATGAAGTTGGCTGGATAGCATCACTGACTCAATGGACATGAGTGAACAAACTCCCAAGAGACAGTGGAGGACAGAGGAGCCTGTTGTACTATACAGTCCATGGGTTGCAAAGAGTCGGGCACAACTTAAGGACTAAATAACAGCAACACTATATTCCCAAGGCACAGAACACTGCTTGGCACATAGTATTTATTGAGGGATCATTTCATAAATAAAAGAATGGAGGATGTTTTCTTAGGAACAGCTGGCTAGTCACTTAAAAATGGATTGACAAAACTACAGAGACAGTAAATAGATCAGCAGTTTCCAAGGGTTCAAGGTGAAAGCAGGTGAGGGATGAACAAGAGGATCACAGGGAATATTTAGGGGGCTGAAACTATTCTGGATAATCCTCTAATGGGGGGGATACACGGCATCACGCTCTTGTCATAACCCACTGAACTGTACAAAGAGTGAACCCTAGCATATAGTACGGACTTCTAGTTAATACTAACATATCCACGTGGATTCCTCAATTGTATCAAATGTACCCACTACTGCAAGATGTTAATAACAGGGGGAATTGGGTGTGGATGTGGGCAGGGGAGGTATGCAGAAACTCTATTTCCTGCTCAATTTTTTCTGTATACTTAAAACTGTTCTAAAAAATAAAGTGTATGAATTAAAATTGAATAAATCAAATTCATAAGAATTATTATTTATGAATTACAGAGGGTATTTTAGATGGTCCCTGTTGATAGGGTATGGAGATAAGATCAAGAGGGTTAGAACACATTCCTAAAAACCCCCATGAGGAAGCCAACACTGATGAGGCTTTAGTTCCATGTGTTGGGCCTGAGACTCAGTGGATGCCCTCTCTTATGCTCTTTCAGTTTCTCAGAATCTCAATTCTTTTTTGTCCTCAGAATTATTTTCCATTTTATCTGCTATACTTAGCTTGAGCCTAATTATGTCTAGGTACCATAATTAATGAAGCCACAAGAGTACAGTTATCCTGCCCTATAATAAAATCTGCTAGCCTTTCAATGATAAACTTACAAAAATCAAGTACTATTTATTCTGACTCAATCACAACCCACCACCGTGGAGTGAAATAAATGGTGGAAGTATTTCCACCACTTCAGACAGCAAGCTAAACTGGAAAACAGACAAACACAGCTTAACCTTTCTGCAAATGTATTTTGGAAGCACTGCATCAGCGAAGCCTTAACCCTTTACTACCTGTTCTTTCCTGTGAGACCTGACAAAGGCGGTGGGGGCACCTTTTCCACTGACTGCCCCTCCCTGTGTCAGCGCTTCTGCGTGACTGCCATGATGGTCAAAACCAGAGTCAAGCCTGAAACCAGGTGTGTGCCCAGGAGCTTCTGGTAATCCTGGACCTGATAACAAGAAATAGAAGAGGGACTTCCCTGGTGGTCCAGTGCTTGAGAATCCACCTGCCAATGCAGGGGACGTGGGTTCAATCCCTGGTCTGGGAAGATCCTACATGCTGCGAGCAACTAAGCCCATGCATCACAACTACCGTGTGCCTGGAGCCCGTGCTCCGCAACAAGAGAGGCCACTGCACATTGCACTGCAATGAAGAACAGCCCCACCCCCACTGCAACTAGAGAAAGCCCACGCACAGCAACAAAGACCCAGTTTAGCCAAAAATAAATAAATAAATAATGTTTTAAAAGTAGAAGAGAACAGGAAGCCATCTGAGTTTGCTGTCATCAAAAGCGCTGTGGGGTTGGGCCATTGATACATCTTGATTTTGTCCAGGGGAAAAATCTGGGCTTGACCCCGGTTCACGTGATTCACGTGTTCCAATCCCAGGCTCAGTTCTCGAGCAACGCACAATCCCTTAGTCAGTAAGACACACCAAAATGACATCGTTCGTGGGTCAGTGGTGGGGGGTTGGTGGTGGGAAAGAAGACAGGTGGAAACTACTCAAAGTGGATGTCCGGCTGCTTCCAGATGGCTGTTCACGCGAAACACATCCACACAAAGAAGGAGCGCTCATACATGCCCAAGATTTTGTTTACTCCAAAGACTGCTGACACCCATCAATCCTCAGACCCTCAGTGATCTCCTAATTCCATCATCATCATCTATACTTTCTCATATCAAATGCAGCAAAAAGTAAGGAGAAAACACCATCTCTCAGACATCAGTGGCTGACTTTCTTTTAGGTCCTACTTTTACCAATAAACCAGTTTTAACATGTAGAGAGCTACTATTTTGGGGTGAAGAGCTACAGAGAGTTCTGGGTCACTGGCTAAGCTGGTACGGCAGGTAAGTGACCCTCACCCAGACATAAGGTCACTTGCGAACAGCCCAAACAGCAACAGTGGAAGTTCTGAATGTCAGGCATCATTGTACTCAAACTTTAATTACAACTTGTTGCTTTCCAATCAGTTAGTAGTGTTAGTCGCTCAGTCATGTCCGACTCTTAGTGACCCCATGGATTACAGTCAACCAGGCTCATGGGATTCTCCAGGCAATATGGAGTGGGTTTCCATTTCCTTTTCCAGGGGATCTTCAGGGATTGAACCTGAGTCTCCTGTACTTGAAGGTGGATTCTTTGCTGTCTCAGCCACCAAGGAATTTGATGAGAATTTTTTTTTCTTTAGAGACTAAAATACGTGTTGCATGAACTTTCAAGTCACCTTACTCAGAACAAAACAATTTGGCTTTCTCAGTTTTTCTTAAACATTATAATGTTTTTAGAAAAAAAGGAAAAGCACATAAACAATACATGGAACATGCTCAACACATGCTACTAATGAGGCACATGCAGGCCCCTTAGACAACTGTTCCAGCTTCTTTCCATATTTTATGCACCTATTCACTGATGCAGCAGATAAAGATTTTAATCTAGAATGAACCAGAATTTGGCTAAAGGTAAAACTGTATACAATATTTATAATTTTCTATTTCTATTGTTTACATTTTCTTCCCAACAAAAAACTGCTTAAAAAAAATGCTGATTTTGATGTGTCTTAAAATTTGTTATGTTCAAAGTGAAGTTGCTTGATCTGACTTTGAAAATTTGATGGCAGAGGCTGTCATTGATTGGTTCAGGAGCTACACACGTAATCTGCTTTGATTTCCATATACTTACAGGAAATTATTAGCAACATTTAAAAACCACAGTAATTGAGGGACTTCTCTGGTGGCCCAGTGGTTAGGAGACACTGCTAGTGCAGGAGACAGGGGTTCAATCCCTGGTCTGGGAACTAAGGTCCATATGCCATGGGGCAACTAAGCCCGTGCGTCGCAACTGCTGAGCCCACACACCCTGGAGTCCAAGCTCCGTGACAAGAGGAGCCGCTGCAATGAGAAGCCCGCATGCCGCTACTAGAGAGCTACCACTGCTCTCCACAACTAGAGAAAACCTGCAGCAATGAAGACTCTGTGCACCTCAACAAAGACCCAGTACAGCCAAAAATTTTTTTAATGTTAAAAAAAAAAAAAAAGCAGTGGTGCATAAGACTCTAGATCTTAGATAATGGCAACT
The DNA here is from genome assembly GCF_016772045.2 of Ovis aries. Classification (NCBI taxonomy): domain Eukaryota; kingdom Metazoa; phylum Chordata; class Mammalia; order Artiodactyla; family Bovidae; genus Ovis; species Ovis aries. Next base: position 50,529,869 of record NC_056062.1, read on the forward strand.
CTATTTTTCCAGCTGCTCAAGCCTGGACCCTGTAAGTCATCCCTGTTGCCTCCTCTTCTCTCACGGGCCACATCCACGGTCAGCAAAGGAGGCTGGCAGGACCTTCAACACACGCCTGACGCCACCATATCTCCTTCTTGTCACTGCTCCTGACCGGGTCGCATCTCACTGGTTCCTGCAAAGGCAGAATTGATCTCCCTGCATCTGTCCATGCAGCCCACCATTCCACTTCCCTTCTGGTTCCCTTGAAACTGCCTGACAATAACCACCAGTCTTTCCTGGATTATGGCATCATGTTCAAGAAAATGCCAACAACTGACCTGTTAGCCTTCCTTTTGGGCTGTGACATTATTCACTTATGAGAGCTAGCCTTGCAAAATCCAGTTATCCTGTGTATACAGTGTAGTTCTAACGAAGAAATTAGTGTGTTAAGCAAGGAATAGTCTTAATATGAACAAGAAACTGATGTTTCCACAGCTCTCAGCTAAAAAGCAAAGGTGTGATGTGTAACTGCTTTTTCAGTATCGATGTGCTTCTCCACTCAGACCAGCTCGATGGGATGCAGCATGTGCAGCTGCTAAGGCACAGGTGGGGCCCTGAGCTGCCCCTCCTGACGTCTAACTTGCAGTCTTTCACACACAGACCTATTCACTGGCGTAGCTCCTGCTGATTTTAATCTGTAACAGGCAGAGTCAGCAAAAGCCTCAGTAAATTTGGTTTGGAAAAACTACTTCTGATGAGTCCCATCTTTACACTCATTAGTTCTTGAATGTTAATGTTTTCTTCCAATGTTGCTTTTTTCTTTTGTAAAAGGCAGGACCAGGAATAGTCACTTCAAAACTGTGCTCTTAGGTCCTGGTTTAGAACAAGTGACAGCATCAGCAAACAGCTGTCTCTTTTGCCAGGGCGGTTCATTGCTTCCTTTTCTAAAGGCATTATCAAGTTATATAGATATAAAATGCAGCTTAAGGGGTGTGCTATCCCCATTGAAATGTGGCTTTGGTATTTTAAGGGCCCAAAGTCTTACAGAAGTATGATGACATGGGCTTTGAAACTGTGGGCAGCCAGAGACCAGGCTGAGGCCAATCTAGTCACAGATGGTTCCTGTCTATGAGATCAGAAGTTTTATACCACATTACATTAATGGCCTTAGAGATGCCTCCACAGAAGCATAATTCATATCAAGCCTTGGCCTTTTATCCAGCGGAGATAGGAGGATGAACCGAGATAGTCTATGAAGGAAGATTCATACAAAGAATGTGAAATGCTGTCCATTACGTGGATTACTGTCATGCTCATAAAGATCTAGGCGATATATTTCCTCTTAAATTTGGTGCCAGGAAAAATCTGGTCTGATGACATGCTGGTGTGCTTGTTGCATCACAGAATGAGAACCACAATATTGTTTCTCTTTTTGTTACAGCTACTGGGAAACCTGGAATAAAATTATTGTCAATCTATGTGTATGGTTATCTCCTCTAATGACATGGCTTAACATTCCCTAGCATCAGGAATGCTCTTATGTATGTGACTTATAATGCCCTGCAAATCCTTTCTGGAGACTGGGCGGATATTGAAGAAAGATTACTGGATCAATAAGCTCTTATTATACTAAGTTTTCTTAGTCCTGATAGTGTGTGAATGCTTAGGGACATATGTGATTTACTTGGGGACAGAATAGCCAACCACGCAGTTTCCTTCACAGATATTTTTTCTATATCCAGAACACTTTCAAGCTTGGAAAATGAGTCCTCATTCTTAAGTACATTACAGGCTCTATTCCCTAACATTTTATCAAACTTAATAAGCTTAAAGGTTATATTCTCTGAACAGGCCAGGCCAAAAGCACATTTCTAATCCTCAGCTAGAATAAGCTAAATAATTGGCTATCTTCTACTTTATTCTGGGTTTTATAAAATTTATCTACAATTTACTTTGCTGTGTAATTTACACATTAAGACAAATCTGGTGTAGAAACAATTTTAAGGGATGTTTTATTCTTGAAATAATGTTTAGAGAAAAGTCCTTTTAATGAGTGTTATTCTACAGTTAAAACACATTACACTAAATAAGACTAAAACTTCATTTTATGGGAGAAAATATTTGCTGATCATTTGTCTGATACTTGGATAGTATCCAGAATATATAAAGAACTCTTACCACTTATGTAATAAGAACAATTAAAAAATGGGCAAAGGACCAGAAGAGACGTTTCTACAAAGATACACAAATGGCCGGGAAGCACACGAAAAGGTGTTCCACAACACTAATTGTAAGGGAGATAAAAATCAAAACCACAATGAGATACTACCTCATACCCACTAGGATGGTTACTACTGAAAAAAACCACTCAAGCTAACAAGTATTGGCAAGGAAGTAGAGAACTTATAAACCTGGCGCACTGCTGTTGGAAACAGTATGGTGGGCCCCCCACAATGAAAAATGCAACTGCTGTGTGATCCACCAATCCAACTCCTTGGTATATACCACCCCAGACTGAAAGCGGGGTCTCAGAGAGATATCTGTACACCCACATTCACAGGGGCGTTATTCACAACAGCCGAAAGGTAGAAACCACCCAAGGGTGCCTCTATGAAAGAAGGGAGGAATGAAACACAGCCCAGTCACACATGGAACAATCATAATGCGTGTGGGCTCGGTCATGTCCAGCTCTTTGTGACCCCCTGGACTGCAGCCTGCCAGGATCCTCTGTCTATGGAATTTTCCAACCAAGATTATTGGAGTGGGTTGCCATTTCCTACTCCAGGGGATCTTCCTGACCCAGGGATCAAACCCTAGTCTCCTGCACTGGTAGGTGGATTCTTTACCACCGAGCCACCTGGAAAGTCCACATGGAATGTTGCGCGCGCGCGCGCGCGCGCGTGTGTGTGTGTGTGTGTGTGTGTGTGTGTGTGTTGCCTATGTGTGTTAGTCACTCAGTTGTGTCTGACTCTTTGCAGCCTCATGGACTGTAGCCTGCCAGGCTCCTCTGTCCATGGGATACTCCTGGCAAGAATACTGGAGTGGGTTGTCAGAATGTCAGCCTTAAAAAGGAAGGAATTTCTGATGTGTGCTGTATCATGGATGAACCTTCCATGGAACTTAATGCTAAAGAAATAAGCTAGTCACAAGAGGACAAACTTTGTATGATTCCATTCCCAGGAGGAACCTAGAAGAGTCAACCTCCTAGAGTCACAAAGTAGAAGCGTGGTTGCCAGAGGCTGGAGGAGGGAGAACAGGGAGTTGTTATTTAATGGGTAGAGTTTAGTTCTGGAAAATGAAAAAGTTCTGGAGATTGGCTGCAGAGCAATGGGAATGCACTTACAGCTGAGCTGTACATGCAAAAATGGTTAAGATGGTAAATTTTATGTTATGTGTATTTTACAGTGAAAAAAAATCTAAACAAAAATCACCCATGAATAAATATTTCCAGAATATTCTATGTATCCAGAGGAAGTGAGAAGAAAAGACCAAAGGTTGGGTCATCAGACAAGACATTGCTTCACTAATCCTGGCTGGGGCAAGCTGGGGAAGCTATGTCAAGCGAGGCGAATGGTGCTAAGAAAAGGAAGAGCCAAAGGATCTTTAAGGGAAGAAGTGTCAGAACTTTGAAACGTGCAGGCGGCCTCCATATTTGTTTTGCTAGCTCTTACCATAACGCCCGGCACAGCAGCAATCCTCAAATATTGGTGGAATAAATAAATAGGTAAAGGGGCTTCCCTGGTGGTCTAGTAGTGAAGAATCTGCCTTGCAACGCAGGTTGCAGGGGACTCAGGTTTGATCCCTGGGCTTCGCTGGTGGCTCAGATGGCAAAGAATGTGCCTGCAATGCGGGACACCTAGGTTTGATCTCTGGGTTGGGAAGATCCCTTGGAAAAGAAAATGGCAACCCACTCTAGTATTCTTGCCTGGAGAATCCTATGGACATTCATGTCAATGTATGGCAAAACCACTACAATACTGTAAAGTAATTAGTCTCCAATTTAAAAAAAAATCCTATGGACAGAGGAGCCTGGCGGGCTACAGTCCGTAGGGTCACGAGGAGTCGGACACACTTCTAACACTTTCACTTTCACAGGGAACTAAGGTCCAACATGCCACAGAGCAACTGAGCCCACACACCAGAACTAGAGAGTCCGTGGGCTGCAATGACAGATCCCACATGTTGCAATGAAGACCTGAGACAGCTAAAGAAATACATACTTAAAAAATAAATAAAATAGGTAAGAGAGAGAGAAACCTACAAGATAACCCCAAGGTTTCCAACTTGGTATGCAGACGAACAGCTTTACTACACAGAGATGCTGTATAGATGGGAAGGCTGGACAGTTTGAAAGGGGATACATTCAAGCAGGATTTTATACAACCTAAGCATTTCAAGTTGGAAATGAAGGCTGCAATGCAAAGTTAAGGGTCAAGGTGAGCAACAGCAATGTGGGTCATGTGATCACAGATGGTGGAGGAGTCCATCAGATGAGTATGTCAAAAAAGCAAAGGATGGAGACAAAATGTCCCAGGGACCTGATGGAGGAAATGAAGTGAGAGGCAGTGGCGTAAAGGTAGATGGTGAACTTCCAACGGAACCTTTCAAATTTCCTGTTCTTGGGTAAGACCTGTGCTCCTCTTAGGAAGGAAGTGAGCCACATCTGAATTTGTCTGAGGCAGCTGCACTGGCTGGCGGATTTGGAGGCAGCTGAAATGAGCCAGCATGGTTTAGAGTCTGAGAAAGGGGTTGTCTGTCAACCTTGCTCTGTGCTGGAGAAAGGTGATGGTAGGTTTGTTGAGAACTTCCAAGACAGCAGTTCCAACAGGAAGGTCAGGGGACACCCTGGGTGCCCCAGCGGTTAACACGCTGAGCTTCCACTCCAAGTGGTGTAGGTCTGATCCCTGGTCGGGGAACCAAGATCCCACCATGCGGTCAAAAAAAGTTTTACCAAGAAGACCACTGCAGAAACCGGTCCAAAGAGGGTCGGTGAGGAAGGGAGAGAGGAAGCAGAGGAAGCAGGTGTGAGCCACATGCTGGTGACTTCTGACCCAGAAAGGAAGAGGAAATTTGGACAGTAACCAGGGGGATTAGCTGGGCTAAGGGAAAAGGCACTTTACTTGTATCCATGACAGCAGATCCTGTTGGAAGGCAGGAAGAAAGATGCTCAGAGAACAGGAGAAAATGAAGAGGCTTTGAGAAGGTGACAACTGTTGGAGTCGGGTCTTAGACAAAGAAAAATAAAAGAAATAGGAAAACAAATGCTGGGTTGATTCAGTGTTTTAAAATTATTTAAAGGATCCTAAGCTTGCAATCTGATCCAGTATTTCTGCCTAGAAAACTCCATGGACAGAGAAGCCTGGCAGGGGAGTGTATGGGGTGGCAAAGACTCAGACATGGCTGAGCGCAGGACACAGCATAGCAAGCCTGAAAGAGACAGAGAGTGTGGACTCTGGAAACCAGACAGACCTGGGCTTAAGCCCACTGATCACATCCCAGCTGTGCCACTTTTGCCTCACTTTCCTTACCTGTATAATGGCAGTGATATTACCTTGTACAGTTGCTAAGGTCAGAACTGAGTTCTATGAAGTACTGAGGACTAATGCAGAGAGGGTATTTAGTTGATAAATGGCCACTATTAGTCTCTGGCTGAAATGTAGGGCTGGTAGGGAAAATCTGGGTGCTTAAAGAGGTGAAGATTTGCAATCAGGATTGTATACAAAAGTTCTAAGAAAGGAAAACGAATTGCGACATAGCACTGGGAGGACCTGATTTTAGGCTGACATAACTTTGCATCTCTCTCTGGCAGGGGTCTCTTTTCTAGGAGAAGCAGAGAAGGAAGAAGGGGGCCCTTGATGCAGGGCAGAAACCTGAGCAAGGAGGATGGAGATGAACCCACCTCAGAGCTCTGGGAAGGGGGGACCGGTGTACTGCCAGGGGGAGACTCTGAAATACAGAGGGTTAAGTTAGGAACCACTGACCAATGTGAAGGCAGTCAGGAAACTGTAAAGTCATATAAATGCAGACTGTTATTACAGTTTTAGGTGCTTTTAGTTGCTTAAAATAAGGCTTCTTTCCCATGGCCGATTTCATAGAAATGGCCTTATTTTGACTAAATCTCACTCAAGTTATCAGGCCTTTAGTCACAAAAGGTGGGTCAAACTATTTCAAAATGGATGCATATTCAGTAAAATGAAATCAGATATAATCATGACCACATTTCTTTTTAGTGTTGTAATAGAAACATCTGGGTGTGCCCAAAAAGAACTTCAAAACCTTCGGGATCTAAGCAGACCCTGTGGGTAGTGATGAGAACTGTCAGGTCAAGGCTGTTTGTATTTCCACGTCAGTGTTGTTATGCTTTTTGTCCTTTACCAATGGTCACTGTGGTGACAGATTAAAAGTATGACTAAGAATCAGAGCAATGTAAGACTATCTAGTGGTCGAAACACATGCCGGCAGCTAGCAGTGTTCAGCCGAGTGACTAATGGACCCCAGTGAAGGGTCACGGGCAGACCTAATTTCCTCTTCGCGGGGCAGACGCACACTGGGTGTGCACTTGCTGGTGCTAATATGATCCCATTTCATAAATACTTAATCACCAAAAACAAAAAAAAAAAGCAAACATTATTCATGCCTTTAGAATGACACAAACTAGAACTCTTTTTTTTCCCCCTTTTTTAAAATTTTACTTTATTTTACAATACTGTATTAGTTTTGCCATACATCAACATGAATCTGCCATGGGTGTACATGAGTTCCCAATCCTGAACCCCCCTCCCACCTCCCTCCCCATACCATCTCTCTGGGTCATCCCAGTGCACCAGCCCCAAACATCCTGTATCCTGCATCTTAGTTGAAACACAGTCTCTTAAGTAGTAAGATATCCATTTTGTAAATTACCTAAAATGGCTCTCTAAAGATCCCAAATCAACCAGTTACACTTTGATCTGTCTAGACCTGCCAAGATAGTGACCAGTAAAGGCACTGGCTCTTCTGCTGGGCATGGGACGCTAAGTACGAACCTGCTCGGGACTGGCTCCGCAAGCCATTCTGCATCTGAAGTTCTATCGTATTTAAAATATGGGTTTGGAAGTTGTTGGATTTGGGACAGCACTGCTTTTCGAGGAATGACAAAGTAATAGGAGTACAGTTATTCTCTCAGCAAACCATTTAACTCACTTAACCTTTCCTAGTAGCAGTGTTTCCTTGTAGGAACGTTTGTAGGAACTGTAATTCAGTGACTGCACTGATTCCACACCTAATCTGTGACAAGAACACATTCCATAGTTTCACTTTTAAAAAGATACAAATGAACTTGTCTACAAAACAGAAACAGAGTTACAGATGCAGATGACAAGTGGAGGCTTACCCTGGTAAGGCAGGGTAGGGGGCGGGGATGAACTGGAAGACCAGGATGGACATACAGGACAGTGTACAGCACAACCACCAGTAGGAACTTGCTGTATGTAACAGATGTGTTCTCAGTCACCAGTGTGTCCCCACGTGCTGTCGCTTGCCAGACTCCTCTGTCTGTTGGAGAGGGTTTCCATTTCTCCTCTAGGGATCTTCCCAACCCAGGGACCAAACCCCTGTTTCCTGCCTTGGCAGGTGGATTCTTTACCACTGAGCCACCTGGGGACTCTATATGATATGGGAAAAGAGTCTCAAAAAGAGTGGATATATGCGTAACTGATTCACTGTGCTGCACACAGAAAACCAACACATTATAAATCAACTATACTTCAATAAAATTTTTTTGAAAAGAAAAACAAAGTCCTCGACTGCTTTCAGTTCAAATTTTCAGTCTTTTGTTGCAACAGACATTGGGGACACTAATGTAATGAGCACAAAGGATTTACTTGACTTTCGTTAACCTTCTAGTTTTGAGATGATTCTTGACAGTTCTGCTTTGCCAGACAGATTAAAAACCACAATTAGAACTGGAAGGGCCTCGGAGAGTCAGATGATGACTCTCCCTTCTGTAGAAATTTAAAACTCAGAGAGACCAAGCAACAAACTCAAAGTCACACAGGAATCCAGTGGGATGAACAGGCAGAGGCCAGGTCTCCAAAGGTTTAGGGCAAAGCTGGTAGCTATGCTGTGAAGAGAGATTTCTGTACTGCTGTCTGCAGATCTTGTGGTAGCAAATGTCCATGATCTATTTCGTCTTCAAGTTATAAACTTTCCTTTCTGCTATAAATATTCCTTCATACCCACAGTTCTTATAGTCATGCTTTCTCTTTATTGAGTCTACTGCCCTCCTTATTTATTATCTTTAATATTAATAGATTTTGACTTGTACTGAAAAATGCAGATGAGGTGCTTTCTTCTCCTACATATTTTTAAACCAGTTTTGGCTGACTTTCAAGTGAAATGCAGCTTAGAAAATATCTTACTAAAGACTAGGGGGAAAAATTGGTTTTCATCAAGGTTATTCTTCAGCAGGAACATTTTAGGTGGTGTTAAAAATACTGCAGATTCATCTAACTCATAGTTGCCTTCCCCAAACCACCAAATTAGTAATTAACGCCTCCAAGTTTAAAAGGAAATATCAGAAGATCATCTAGCTCCTCCTGAATTCTTAAAAACTTTTCTTTTCTTTTTTTCCACGTGGGAATCTTAAAAAACAACAACAACATGATTTTATCTGTTTTTAAGCATTTGGCTGTGTTAAACCAAGAACAGAAAACTTTCATCCCATACTGAATGGATAAGATAATAGCTTACTTACCCCAGAAAACTGAGAAAAATGGTGGCTGGAACAAATATGTAAACCAGGATGGTTGCTTTTCTGCTCAGTACCTTTAAATAACACTTGGTATAATTTGGACTGGTTGGGGTGGGGTGGGGTGGGGCAAAGGCGGTTTTGAAGATGAACACACGTATGTTGAACAAAAAGAATTGTGTGCTTCTCCTTCATTAGAGACGGGAGTGGAAATGCAAGGCAGAATTCAAACAAATTAAGTAAAAGGGTCATGTTAAATTCTGGCTCAAATAATAGGAATGTTTTCCTTCATTCTTGATAGACTGTCAGTTGAGTTGCCTCAATAAAATATCCTTGTGGGACTTATAATACTTGGATTATTCTTGATCAAGAGCCTGCTGTTGGCTTGAGTTCCTGCTCTAGACACTTTCTGATGAACTTTTAACCTTTACTTTTCTTCATAGGGGAATTAACGGACTGCGGGGCCTGGGAGGCAATGCCATGCAGGTCGGTGGGATGGATGAACTGCTGTCACTGGGGAATGTGGGGTTGCCTTCCGGGATCCATTCCTTAGTGCCAGATGCACTGATCCCAACGGAAGGACCCCTCACCAGCCGGAAATTCAGACTGAGTCTCCAGAATTCCAAGCACAGTGGGCACACTGCACATGCTAAGAATGAGGCAGAACATTTAGGCTCTGAGCCCTGTTTGGGGCTTCTCTGGTGGCTCAGATGGTGAAGAATCTGCCTGCAATGTGGGGGATCCAGGTTCGATCCCTGGGTTTAGGAAGATCTCCTGGAGAAGGGAAGGGCTACCTGCTCCAGTATTCTTGCCTGGAGAATTTCATGGACAGAGGAGCCTGGTGGGCTACAGTTCATGGGGTCATAAAGAGTCAGATGTGACTGAGCAACTTTCACTTCACTTGGCACTTAGGAAGGGGTTTTCTCTGAGGCCCAAGAATTCAAAGTCTACTGTCATTTTGTAAATGAGAAAGCACGCTGAACTCGGGAGGGATAGGAAGAATTACCCACCAAACCCTGAAGTCTGCCCGCCCCCTGGCTGAGAGTGGCCCAGTGTCAGCAGGAAGGTCCTGGGCCTTCCCCACTGCTTCTCAGCTCTGACAGTTGCTGAAAGGCTCCAGGTTTACCTCCCAGAGTGGGCTACACTTTCCAGGTCCGATTTCCTGAATGTACTAGGTGTCAGGCAGTGGGAGGAGGACTGCAGAAAGTTCTTTTTTCCCCTTTCAGTAGTGTCAGTATAATCACAGAATCTACTTAGAATGACAACAGACTTGATAACTGAGGATGTGCCCTTGTCTTACAGGTGCTGGGGAGTAGAAGCGTGAGAAATCCACTTTTACTTGAGGCTGAGAACCTCGGAGCCTTGAGACACTCTGGAGGACTCTGTGGAAACCTGTAAAGTACGTTTATAATTCTGGACCCCAACGGACTGTAATGGACACAATTGGGAAGGAGGCTTCCCATTTTTCACTCTGCTCTTACATGAATGAGATGGGGTAGGAAATAGAAAAAGCCCTCTTTATAGCTTCATATGCAATCCCTTTGGGCTGACCAGTTACTCTGAAAATGTACAGGACATCAAGGAAAGGGGAGGCTAATGAGTCAGTCATCAAGTCTGGAGCAAGCCCATCCTGAAGAAGTCACCATCCTTAGAAAGATGTGGGGATGCCTCTGCACTCCAGTCTTTCCCAGCGAAGAATGGGAATGTTACTGTTCCAGAGTAAGGAGGAGAGGTAAGGATTAGGCTCTTCCCATGCAAGACAAGGAAGCTTGAAGCTGGTGAGTGCCTCACTGCTCCACGATTCTGTTCCTGGGAGCTTTTACTGACAACACTCATGTCCTGCTGTCCCATGTCTTTCTACTGACATGTCTCCAGGTTTCAGATCACGTGTGAATTTGTGCTCTCTAAAATAACCACTCCTGGCCCATCTCCTTTCAAGGCTGTCCACATTCTCATTTCATGATCAGCTCCTAATGTCTGCTATGGCAAACAAAACCTCAATGTACTCAATCATCTACAAATGTCCAGAAATGCCTTCAAATTATTTGCTATTCCAGGCAACACCCCCAAGTCTACTTAACTCTAAAGTCATTTTTCTTCTCCTACTGATTATATTGTCCATGTTCACCATCCTGCTCTGACCCTTCTGTAACTCTGGTGGTGATATGAAAGCTTTTTTTTTCCCCCTTCAATTTCTCTCTGGCCGGTGATCACTGTTGGCAACAGTTAATTGTAAATAGGAAACTTCTCTGCAATGTTTTTCTAAGACGTCACAACAGCAGCAGCTCAAATGGGTGAGCCGGTACAGCCTGACAAAATAAAAAAGGTCCTCATGCTCAGAGAACAGACTCTATGATTTCAATACCTTTAGACCATCAAATTTTTGCACCTGGTCTTAGGTCCTGGATATGTTCCAGGGTCTCCTAGTTTACAGTCTAGCGGAACTTGAGTAGCATGTGTACCCTGCTGCTGTGTGAAAACTGTGTAAATCTTAATTATGCTGAATTGGTTCACTGCGCTTTTCAGGTTTCCACTTCTACTTGTCTGCGTGTTCATTCTATTAGTTTTTGAGAGTTTGATATTGAAACTCCAACTAAAAATCTTAACTTATCTACCTTAAAAAACTCTAATATATATAGTTGAACTATATATAACCTTGTTCTATATTTTCCAAGTCTCAGGTAAAGGTGTTATCATATTTTCATAGTTAAAATAATAATACATTTTTAAAAAGGTTCACATGCTCATCTGAGAGAGAAAGGTCTCTGTTACTCCCTGAACTCTGAGACACTACAGTCAGTCACCGCAGTCACACATTTCAATATGATAAATAACTTCTTGCTGTTTAATTTTTAAAATATCTCTTCCATAGTGCTGGCATAATTTCAGAAACCAGCTTATCAACCATGGTTCTCAAGGTCTGAAATTTAGATGCTATCAGATGACGAACTCCTCATATCACTAAAAAGTAGTATTAAATGTGTGCTGGATAGGTGTAATGTGACAGTTAATTTTGAGGGAAGAATAAAAAACATATACACAAATATATAATATACAAACATTTTAGTTATGTGTATACTGATTGCATGGGCTATGAAATGTCTATCTGCACCAGCAAACGTTAACCACTGCTGAGCATCTCTTTTGGCTTTTTCTCAAAGCAAGTATCTATCTAACTGTACCTACTCTCCTATAATGAAACGTGTCTTTGGTGTTGTTCAATCTCAGGGAACATGACAGGTAGAATCAAGAAAGACTAAAAATCAACCAACCAAACAAAAGTTTCAGGAATGAATAACTGAACTGAAATATCTGCTAAAACTCTTGTACTGACAACTATCACTGTTCTGATAAACCAGTAAAGGCAGGGCTGTTCATCATATTTTCAAGTTCTAATTTCATTATGTGCAGCACCAGGCTCAAATAAGGCTTTATTATACAGTTATTACATAATTCAATTCATGGGCTAAAACCATCTATGCTTGGAAAACCTAGCTGCATGGTATTGTCCTTGAATTTGGGTAAGACGTCACTATAGGGGAATTCAGGGACCAGATTTTAATTCTGAAATAATAATATAGCACATTTAGAACAGCCTTCTAGGCTGCTGAGTGTTTTCATCAGCCCTTCCTTTTGGACTCTGCACATTTACGTTGACCTGAAATTGAAGTTTTGAAGTAGGATCCCAGGGTGTCCTGTCTGCTATTGTTATCTGAGCCTGCACAATCCATCTCAAAAGCCCATTTTCCCATCCCTTAGCCATCTCCTGGCAGAGAGCCCCACGCCCTGCCATTTGCCACTTGTTCTGGGCTATTTTAATTCTGGACAAGCTGTGGTAGTAGGCTATATTTAAATTGGCCTGCTCTGTGCAGAAACATGGCAAATTCACGTGGCACCTTTTCCCTTCTCGACATAATCCAATTGTGCTTTGGCTCCGAACTAGCTGCATGAGTCTGTGTGTCCTACACACTGGCTTCACTCCCGCTCCCAGCGTCCCAGGTGTTTACCACCAGAAAGGTGTAGGTGCGGGGGGCGGACTTCTGGAGGAAGGGGGGAGAGTTGGCCAGGACCCAAGAAGCAGTCACCCAAAACTCTTAATTGAGACACATGAACAACAATGAAAGAAAAAGGAAAGAGGCCTCCAGCTCCTGCCTGCATGCTCCTGGAATATCTGCAGAATGATTTCTCAAAGGCCAAGCTGCCAATAGGAATTTTTATAAAACAAAATGGATCTACTCAAAGAGCCTTCAGAGGAACTGCGTGCCCATAAAAAGCCAGCTTTCTCAGGTTTCTGAGCTTTTAGGGAAGCCCAGTGGACATTCTAAGAAACACTCGGTTCTAACCTGTCCCTCCTGGCCCCATTCCCATCCTCTGTCAACGGTCCATGTACTTCTGTGCTAGACAGAAGGTGTATGTCCTTACTGGAGCCAAGCTCTTGCTTTAGAGAAGAACAAGCCATAAAAGCCCCCTTAAAATCATTAAAAATTAAGTAAAATGTAAAACCTTTCTAGAGAACTGCTCTTGAGGTTCTGTAAACTTTCACAGCTCAAAACTACCTGAAAGCCAGAATCTACTATGAAGACTCTGAAGACAGTTAACTTTTAAGGGACTATTTTACAAGTCTAGGATGTCTGCCTTGAGACCTTAATGTACCAATGCTATACGAACATACTCATTTTGCTGACAGTGGAATTAAAATCCAGACCAGTTAAAAGAGCCTCTTCATCTAAATGGTCTAGGGAGCTCAAGTACAGAAACCAGAATTTCTGCCTATTAACTTTTGAGATGTTTACTTTAACCACTTGGGCCATTAGACTTCACCTGTGGTCAGCTGAGATTCTACTTGATTTTTTGCTGAACAAACTTGACTATCCAAGCAGGTAGTAAATAACAGATTTGGCCTCTCTTTTCTGGAATAAGCAAGAAAAGCGTCTTAGAAATGTCATGTTAAAAAAGCATTCACCCACACAGACTTGTGAATTAATAGGAAACCATTTTTAAACCTCCCTAACAAAGGAGGGGCCCTCTGGTAAACTATTTGGTTACATATAGTCAGGGCTACAAGCTTTCAAATTTAACTACACAGTAGCAAAACAGAGAAGAAGAAAACGGATCAAAACAAGAGATGCTTGTTTTTACTAGAAGGCACACAAGTGTTACTGAATACCATTATGCTCTTAATATCATGGAAACACAACTCAAAATAAATCCCATATTACCCTGAACGCTCTAAGCTTCTGGAGAACTAGTTCCCAATTACAATAGACAAAATGCCATTTTCTTTCTCAGATGAATTCCCCCGGGCTCCCTGGTCTTCTTTCAGGTAATAAAATAACCTAATATCGTCTTCCTTTTTCTCTTTTCCTAAAATACTGTTCAAACTCAGTCTTAAAGGCAATACGACAATGAAAAAAAAATGTGAGGGACTCTTCACCACAACTACACACAACTACTCAGAATCAATCATGCATTTGTGAGTCAGGATCAAGGACCTGCCATGGAAACGCTGCCAAGGGGAGTATAATTTTGGCTACATCACAACAGATAATGGGAGCATAATGTCCCTAAAGGACCCTCAAAGCCTTTAATGTGATGGCTCTTACAGTCACGGACTTTCTTCACATAACCAGCTCTCCCTGCTCTGAGAACAGAGGGAAGCAAAAAAACTCTTGATGAGATACCTTCTTAGGTCAGAATCAAGGCAGGAGAGACCAATCTGGCATTAAAGAAATAGTGTAAATGGTTATTAGCACTTCTGAAGACCTCTTTAATAACTTTCTAAATATCAATTTGTTATTTTAATAACTTTTATTATATTGTGTGCTTCTCTGAGATTATTACCAACTAAAACACACACACATTTATCTCATATACTCCAAGATTACAACGGTGGTGGTGGTTCAGTTGCTCAGTTGTGTCTGATTCTTTTGGGATCCCATGGACTATAGCCCTCCAGGCTCCTCTGTTCATGCCTCCCTGGTTGGCTCAGCAGTAAAGAATATGCCTGTGATGCAGGAGGCCTGGTTCGATCTCTGCGTTGGGAAGATTACAATATGGATACATTATTTCTAGGAATGAGAGAGTAAAGGGCAAGTTGAGGGAAATTCTACCACATTTCTTAAGGAGCCTGCGAAAGGAATGAATATCAGCAGACAAAACCACAGGTTTGTAGGCTGAAAAAAAGGAGGGGCGGGGCACAGGCCAAAGTCTGGGTTTGGAGGACAAGAAGCCGGGGAATGAATGGGACATGTCCCAGAAGTGTACACCAGCGATGGGCATGCTTCACACCGCCTGGGTGATGGGCTAAAACACTGAGGCTGGGAAGGTGTGAACAGGGTGGTGACCTGTGAACTCTGCCCTCTGTGGCCTGGAAGCCAGCCCCTGCCTTGGGTCATTACACAATTTGATAGGACAACAGACAAAGTGTAGGCTCCTCTTAGTTGATTCAATGACTCATAAGCTACACAATATGACCACTGGGAAAATATAAACATCTGGGAGATATATACTGTATTAAGTTAGGCCAGCCTAACTTACAGGTTTCCCTGGTGGCTCAGATGGCAAAGAATTCATCTGCAGTGCAGGAGGCCTGGGTTCAGTCTCTGGGTTGGGAAGATCCTCTGGAGGAGGCCATGGCAACCCACTCCAGTATTCTTGCCTGGAGAATCCCATGGACAGAGGAGCCTGGTGGGCTACATGGAGTCTCAAAGAGTCGGACAGGACTGAGCGACTTAGCCTAGCAAGTTAAGCCAACAAGTATCGATATGATGAGGGTGATGATTACTGTTGACATTTACTGAGGGATTTTTTATACTTCAGGTTCAACCTGCATTATCTGTTTCAAGAACTTCCTGTGCAATAGCTCCTGCAACCCCCTGGGGATTACTAGCCAGTTAGTGTTGGGAGGCAATTTGCATCGAAGGCAAGAACGGTACACCACCGCCCTCCTCCCCCCCGACCATCCCATCTTAATTGAGCTGCAGACTTTTCCTATGATGGTCTTTCTTTTCATTCTCTCTCTGAACACTGGGTTTATTCTCATCATCTGAATTAATAAAAGATGAATGTTCTCTCCCAATTATGATTAAATTAACATACACATTTCTCACTTGCATGAGTGGATTCGTGTATATAATAACCTTTTAGTGATAAACAACTCTTGGTTTAAATAAATGTAGAATTGACAGTGTTAAGCAACTAGTGATTATTAGCTGCATTAGCTTTCCCTGTGATTTTGCTCCAAGATAAGGGATTTTGTTTTCTAACAACATCTCCCTGGTAAGATGCTGAGGTGTTGCTGTCTTTCCCTGGGATTTCAGCGGGTAACACACCCCAACCCCTCAAAGTGGTCACCTCACCCCCACGCTGGTGGCATATGAAGCTCTCTGCCTGCTGGGCCACCACGAGGCCACCTTGTCATCCATCCTGGTCTCTGCTGTCTCCCTCCCCACCTACCACCCTCGACGCATCCTTAGGTGTCTCAGCATTTGTGACAATCTGTTGGCACTTAAAGCCTGAGACCTCCATCGACAGCGTATTGTTACAACCACAGCATAAACGTAATCCTTGGATTAAATAGCATAATGGAAACTGCACGGTCTCCCCGGACTTGCTCTATAAATGTAGATGTATTATTTAGGATTCACAGACTTCAAAAGTGCCAAACTAAAAATATCTCTTACATCACACTGGAACACCCTCAAAGTTGAGTTTCTTGCTGTTTGTCTAAGCCCTTCCTATAGTGGTTACGAGCATGAGCTCTCCAATCAGATTGCCTGGATATGAATCAGCTCTCACTGCTTGCCAACCTGGAATCCAGGGCAAGTTCCCTACACCCTTGGGACATCTCTGTTTCTTCTTACGTAAACCCTGAAGAGTGGTAGAACCAACCTTGCAGAGTTACTATGAGGACTACAGATGATACATGTCAAGTGCTAAACACAGAAGATGCAGGTAAAGCTGGGCAGAGACTATTCAACACTATTATCGGTAACATCTATGCATTTAGTTAACTGAGTAATTTAAAGAGATATTAAGTTTCCAAATAAGCAACATATTCAAATGGATCAATAAAATCTAATAAAACTAGGGAAGTCTCCCTCTTCCCTTATTCCTTACTCAACCCTGATATTAATCCAGCAGAGCTAACCAATGTTAGTGTTTTTTCAAAAGATTTTTCTGCAGTTATTTTAAAAGATATACAAGAGACAATAGGAATACAAGTTTCTGTTTTCTCCTATTCTATAAAACAGGAAGCAATATATATGACACTTTCACAAAATGTAACCAGAAAGCTGTGACCAAAGCATTAGGTATCATATTGTGTCAAATTACTGCACCTGTGACCTTTGTGAGGGTTGACAGCGACTGTAGCTACCCAGGTGAAGCAGGGGGGCTGGGGGTCCCACCTGTGCAATGCTGGGCAGCTTACTTAAAAGCCCTGGAGAAACAGAAGTGGTTGTCAACATGTTTGTTATGGGGCTATAATGAGATACGAAAACTTAAGGACACACACACACACAGGATTATTACCAGTTAGAAGCTACCAGAGCCCATAAGGCCACTCTTTCTACTCTGGAAACAGCTGCAGGTGAATGTGCAGAGTAGACACCCCTCTTCCTGATCCAGTGTCTGGCCGGCCCAGTGACTTTCCTTGTCAAGGGTCACAAAGGTCTACTTTTCCTCGAGGAATCAAGAGCTGGCATGGCTGTGCTCTGTGTCATAGGGCTGCCCAGTCCAACTTTCCCAACATGGATTGGGTTTCTAGAGATGCTCTAAACTGTGTCAACAATAGTTTCTACCTGATACGAGGCTTAAGGTCTGGAGATAAGTGAGAGGTACACTGGGGAGGAGAAGATGACACCAGAGACTCTAGCGGTTTTCACGTCCTCAGGAGCAGCCAAACGTGTTCAGTCCTCTGAAGCGAAAGTGTTAGTCACTAAGTTGTGTCCAACTCTTTTCGACCCCATGGACCATAGCCCGCCAGGAATTCTCTGTCCGTGGGATTCTCCAGGCAAGAATACTGGAGTGGATTGCCATTTCCTTCTCCAGGGGGTCTTCCCCATCCAGGGACTGAGCCCGAGTCTCCTGTGTCTCCTGCACTGGCAGGCGGATTCTTCACCTTCTGAGCCACCAGTCCTCTCAGAGCAAAGCTACTGGTTTATAAATATGATCATAAAGCCCAAACATCTTCTAATTAAACCTGGAATTATTAATCATGATATCAATATATTTCACAAAATCTGTCCCTTCTGTGCTACTGACATGGTAGGCTGGAGCTTTGTTTTTTCATCTGTAAAACAAAGGAGTTAGAATGAGAATTCTCATTCATTCTTATATAAAAATTTGGCATACTTTTTCCCAACCATATGAAATCAGACAAACCTGCCTGTGTTCTGGCTTGCAAGGACCTATCTCCATCTCCTCAGCTTTTCCCTGCCTCCTACTGACAGCCCTTCCATAAAACCTGAGAACTCCCAGGTCTGAAACTATAAGCTAAAGACCCCTGGGAAAGTAGAGAGTTCTAAAGTTCCCTTCTACCTGAATATTCAGTAACTGTGGAAGCTATATTTTTGTTTCTAGAGAAATTCCCTTATTATATATAAGTAAAATCTAGGCCTCTCTTTATTGCTTTCTAATTTTTCTTAAGAGTGATAACAGTCTTGCTACTAAACCTGCTGCTAAATTTTCTTTGGTAAAGAAATTTAGAGGTATCAGATTTAAGTAAGACAGGTGAGTATACCTTCTAACTAAAACTTCCCTATAACTTGAACATAAATAAAACACCTTACGTAATGGCCCGTACATAGCAGTCAAATCATCTGTGCATAGTGACAAATGAAGTTCCATGTCTTTTACAATCACACAGATCAAAAAGCTTAACAACAGAGGTTTATAAACATGATCATAAAGCCCAATCATCCTCTAGGATTGATGGCTGATTATTTTTGTAAGTGAAACTCTAACGCTAGACACAGTCTTCAAACATTCTGTAATCTTCTAATTAATCTGGAATTATTAATCATGAGATCAACATATGTCACAAAATCTGGAAACTAAGAAAGACTCAGAGATCATCCAGTTCTAACCAAATGATCCGTGCCGAACAGAAAGCTTAGGCCTAGAGCAGTTAAGGTGACAAGACACTCACATGCGCACACACACATGCACACACACACCCCCCGAGATGTATACATTATACGATCCCAGCCTTCCCAGCACCAGCCCTGCAGAGACAGCATGGTGGGGGGCACGAGAAACAGCTACACAGGGTGCAAACTACTAACATTCCTAAGTAGCTGGGGAAAAAATATCACTCCACCGGCCATTAGGCGGTGCAATCTGGGGGCCATGCCATTCTCCTGGGACTCAGAATGCATTGTGTGCTGCAGTGGTATTTGAAATTTGATTGCCAAGAACTGGGCTATTCTTCAGTAGAGTATTAGATGTTGCCTAAGTATTCGTTTTTAGTTAATCGTATTCCTATTGCATTCATCTTCCTTGCATGCATACATGCTGTTGCTTCACAGTCGTGTCTGGTTCTTTGTGACCCACTGTAGGCCCTCAGGCTCCTCTGTCCGTGGGATTCTCCAGGCAAGAATACTGCAGTGGACTGCCATGCCCTCCTCCAGGGGATCTTCCCAACCCAGGGATCGAACCTTCATCTCTTATGTCTCCTGCACTGGCAGGCGGGTTCTTTACCACTAACATCGCCTAGGAAACCCATTCACTTTCCTTATTAATGATGAAATGGATGGGAGGGAGAGAGGAATGACAGCAACTGCCCAGAGAAAGGTAGATGGACAGGGAACGCAAGGAGGAAAGGGAAAGAATGGTGCTGGCGCCCTGGCTCCTGTGGGTTCAACACAGCAGAGGCTGACGAAGCAGGAAATATTCCAGAGCTACGTTTAGCACTGACAAACTATCCTAAGTGCCCAAGAGAAATGTGAAAACAACAATTTTAATATTTCTAGACTACTCTAATGTATGCACTGATGCACACACACACACAGATGATGATAAATGTACACTACTGCCCTGAAACCACCAAACATCCATATTCTAGGAACTCTGTGAAACACTTTATGAACAAAATTACTAGACTCTCCCTACAACCCGTCAAGGTTATTATTCTATTATGTATAAGGAATCATGCTCTGAAAGGTGGTGGTCTGTCCAAGTAGACAGAACACAGCAGAATCAGAACTGGGTAAGTTTCATGAAAGAGCCTGTACTCTTTCTTCCACATCATGAAGGAAAATGTGTGTGGGGGGAACCTGCCAACTTGTGATAACTGTTTATTTATTATACTGGTTTTTTTATTTAAGTCACACATAACCCTGATAGAATGAACTTTCACTAAGCTGACCATTCAGATAAAAAGGTTCTCAGCAATTCTGCGAGCTACAAACAAAAACCAGGGAATTAAAGGGCATCTCCAACCCAATTCTGCTGCCACTGTCCTTCCAGGATCAGAACGTGACCAGTGGTCACTTGGGCATGTCAGGCTGGCCTTAATATAGTAGGAACAAAACCCCTTCTGAGCCGCCAGTGAGCCAATCTGGTGAAGAGAGCCGAAAATCCTGAGTGGACGCATGTGTTTACCCAATTATTTCAGGCGAACAGACCCAATCCAAGGACCCAACACACTGAAATAGCCCCATTCTTCTCTGGAAGCAAGTGTCTGTGGACAAAATTCTCACTTAGGTTTGATAAGAACATTCTGTTTTCTTCAGACGTTATCAAAGCTGTTCAGTGTTCTCTTGATCACCAGAATCCAAGTGCTCAGGCCTGGCTCTCCATGCCAGATCGGCTCCTGTCTATCCTGTGTGGCCAGTGGGACCGACCCCAAGGCTGACTTTACTCGGTCCACAATTATCCCCTCACATTCCTCCCTCGATGATCTTATGTTGTGGGATAAATCTCCTTAAAACAGCTGGACTCCCCCTCCTACACCCTGTCCTTTTCTCATAAGCCCTGGTGCTGCCCACTGCCAGCCTCCACCCTTGCAGGGGTGCCCTGCAACTGCCATCCTTGATCTCCGGATGGGCTGGAAGACAGGGAGAGGTGACACAGAAATGACCACGGTGGCTCTCACAAACCCTCAGAAACACACCTGGGTTGCTGTCTAACCCAGGTGGAGGTAAGGACACTTTCCTGATGTTCCGGAGTTCCCACTTATGGAACACCCAAGACGCGTCAGGTGTTACACAAATTCCATCTCATGTTAGCTCATTTAATCCTTCTGATGTTCCTCTGGGAGGGCTCCATAATTATTCCTATTTTTACTGATGAAGAAAACAAGGCTGAGAGAGGTTAAATAACTTGCCCAAGGTGGAGTCAAGACTTTGCCTGACTCCAAAGCACGTGTTCTTCCCACCTGGCAGGACCTTCAATTACAGAGTGTGAATAAGTTCAGTCTCTCTGACCCATCTACCACCTTCCTTCAAGTTTTGCCTGCCAAAGTCCCAAACTATGATCAGGGAAAACACGTGAACAACTTATTCTCAAACAGAAGACCCAGTGGCTATCTGCCCAACGCAGAATGCATTCCAATCAGAAAGTTTTGATTTCATCTGGGTCTTTATTAGGAGAGAGATGTCAAGAACACTCATGCTGTGGCAGTGCTCTAAACTGTAGAGAAACATTTTAAATGAATAACTTTAGAAGGGATATGTCTGAATTTAAACAGGTACCACAAGATTTTACGGAAGGCATTTTACTGAACTGCGTCTTGGCTTTTTAAGAGCTAGTTCGATGATAACACTGCTTGTGATATGGGGTGTTTGAGGCAAGCTAAATGTCCATCACTAAGTAAGTCAACTGGTGAGTACACTGCGGTGCAGGCAGAGACTGGTATACCTTGAAAGTCAAAGTGTTAGTTGCTCAGTCATGTCTGACTGTTTGTGACCCCACGGACTGTAGCTGCCAGGCTCCTCTGTCCCTGGGATTCTCCAGACAAGAATACTGAGTGTGTTGCCATGCCCACATCCAGGGGATCTTCTCAACCCAGGGACTGAGCCTGGGTCTCCTGCATTGCAGGTAAACTCTTTACTCTCTGAGCCACCAGGGAAGCCCTGGAATACCATGCAACCCTGAAAACCAACAGCCCAGGGGTACATATGGCCAGCGGATGAATCTTAACACAGTATTCTCAAGGGGCAAAAATATAAACAAAACTAAAAGAGTTATATAGGAATGTTACCTATCTATTAAGCATAATGACAAATAAAATCCACCACCACCTACTTGGGCTTCCCTGGTGGCTCAGTTGGTAAAGAGTCTGCCTGCAATGCAGGAGACCCAGGTTTGATCCTTGAGTTGGGAAGATACCCTGGAGAAGGAAATGGCAACCCACTCTAGTATTCTTGCCTGGGAAATGCCATGGACAGAGGAGCCTGGTGGACCAAAGTCCATGGGTTACTGTTGGACACAACCAAGTAACTAAACCACCACAACAAACTGTGACTTGGTGCCATTCACATAAACTTAAAAAAAAAAAACTGAAGACGACATTTTTCCCATTATACAGAATCAACAGCATGTGATGAAAACATCTATTACTGAGAATTTCTGGAGGGGAAGGGATGGGCCTGGGTAAACAAAGGGGAAGAGGAGAGAGAAGGGGGGCTCTGCATTCAGAAAGTCAGGACCTGAGAAGCATCATTCCTTCAACCTTCTACACTAAGGGGTTCAGCAAAGAAGAGAGGAGGAGAGGGAGGTATGGGCGGAGGGGAAGGGGCGGGCCAGGAGGGACGACACAGGAGACAGTCAGAGGGCGCTGACCCCAGCTCACAGCTTTGCCTCCACTCCATCACTCAAGTCGTGAAGTTCTATTTCCTGGTGGTATAATACCCCGTCAGTAGTTTGGGAAACCTCCAATGTGCTCACGTGTACACAGTCACCCCTCAACTCTGTAAAAGCAAGCCTGGATTAGACCAGGTTTGCAGGCTTGAATACTAACAGGAACTGAAATTTGCATTTGCTGGCATTAAAATTGGACCCTTGGACTGATTCCTATAAAAAATGCTCTGTTTTCTTTTTATAAATACACAGACTGGCAGAGTATAAACACAGAACACAGAGACCAAAGAAATGAAAAGAGAGGTGAGCCCAAGATCAGGTGTGATTGCGAAGTCCCTCCTTTCCCCTCCCCCTGCACCCATTGACTCCAAGGGTGGCAGTGATGGTACCTCTCCTTTCCTGGAACCCCAGCCTTGAAGAGCCTGCCAGCCTCTCAACCTTAGGCCGGGTGGGGAGGCACTGGGGTGGTGGGGAAAAAGCTGCAGGGAGCCAGGGGTGGTGAATGAACTCCTAAACAAACTCTCCACTGACACATCACTAAAAATAAGTATGCTTACACGCATAACACATTTTTGGAACAGTACCCTGAACTCTCTTTTGTCCTCTCCAGGGACTTAACATCTCATACTCAAGCTTTACAGAAAATCAAATGCAGGTACAACACTGGGCATGGCAGGTAGGAACTTTTGGTGTCTGGGATCGACGCTCATCTGCCAAGAAGCTAAGGAATTGCAGAGCATGGCCGGGCACCATGTATCAGCTGCTAACCGGTATCCCGGTCAGACGCTGATAAGGCTCGCTTGGGCATTGCCTTATTTAGTCAGACTTCTGGGCCCAAACACCGGTGCACGGTGACAACTGCGCATGCTATCCCAGTGCTCCTCCTCTCGGTCATTGGTGCTGACACACCAACTACAAAAAGTGTCGCCATTATTTAAACAGCCCCTTGCCTTTTCGGGCAGCAACTTTCTACCCAGAACAATGGTAACGATATCACAGAGAAACCTGAACCTCTTCACTGAGCAAAGAATTCCCATAAGGAACACCGACAATTAAAATCTTAACTCTTAAGGCTTTCCACCACCCTTGATCCCAATGCTGAACCAATTATACATGAACACTCTTACTGGCTAAACCACTTATTTATTGTAGCAAGGCATATTATGATTCTACTTGGTTAAACTGCCTTTTCCCCCATCAACTAGTATTATTACTATTTCTAACTAGGTGATTTTTTAAAAAGCAACTTAAGCGTAGAGTCTCATACTTAGAAGTCAATAATTTGATCTCGACCTTACTGTGCTTGGGCTTCCCTGATGGCCCAGTTGGTAAAGAATCTGTCTACAGCGCGGGAGACCTGGGTTTGATCCCTGGGTTAGGAAGATCTCCTGGAGAAGGGAACAGCTACCCACTCCAGCATTCTGGCCTGGAGAATTCCATGGACTGTGTAGACCATGGGGTCGAAAAGAGTTGGACAAGAGTGAGCAACTTTCACTTCACTTACTGTACTGTTAATTGTACCAATAAATGAGTCTTGTTTCAGTAGCTCAGGTGTGTCCGACTCTTTGCGACCCCATGGACTGTAGCATGCCCGGCTTCCCTGTTCATCACCAACACTTGTTTATCTATACACAAACGTGTATGTGCATAAACCACTGTGTGTGTTTAAACTGCTTTCTGCAAGAAATCTAGCACACAAGCAGTTTTAATTGCGTAGGTGATGAGGAAGATTTCTGTACTGATAAGGAGAATTCCAATACATACTGTTAATTAAAAAAAAACACAGGGTAGGGAATAGCAGGGATTCCAGTTATAACCCTATGTCAGCTATTCCAAGACCTAAAAACCTCTAAAAATTGTAATTTTGTAAGCTTAGTGTTGAAACATATCTGACAATAACACCTGAATCCAACTGACATGAAGCTATTTATGGTTCTTATTTATCCCACTTTGGTGTGAATATTCAGCTTCCCTGGAGAATTAATTTCTTTTATCGCTTAGTGCTGCACAGATCCCCTGGGGGTGTTATGTCATTTATACTCTATGGACCATATTGCTTTTCTAAAATCCAATGAATTTTGATTTCTACAACCCATCTGCACCCAAAAGGTTTTGGAAAGCAGTTATGGACTTGTGGTATGTAACCATCTGTGTCAAAGGGAATAAAATGTATATCTGTGTGTATAAATTATCAGAAAAAGTTTATGAAGTACTAATAACACTGGTTATCCTCAGGGAGGAGAAGTGGTTAGTGGGAGTCAAGTGTGTGAGGGAGTTTATCACTCAGTCTGTTCCATTTTGTAACTTGAAACATTTGAGCTGTGAACATGTATCACATATTCAAAAAATAAAGAAAATTAAAAAATTTTTAAATCACCCATTATTTGCATACTACAAGAATGTGGTCTATTTAAAACACATCCTATTAACAAGTCTGGTCGTCGATGTTTCACACCCACTGTCAGCGGATCCCTTCGACCAAACTTCCTTAGTCACTGTGAACTCTGGTTTCTTTTTACTCACGTCATGAACATACTTCCCACTCTTCCTCAAAATACTGTTTGCAGTCTGTTTCTTAAATGAAGCCTCTGTCCCCCTAACGCAGCTGTGGTTACTTCGCTTATGTCTGTACATCTCTAAAATTCATGTAGTTGGCCAGATATGTTTGCTTATTTGTCTTTTTTTTTTTTTCTATTGTACTGGAATCTCATGAAAGTAGGGATAAAATATGTTGCTTTGAAAAATTTACTTGACAGTTTTTCTTAAATAATGGTTAATTATACTGTGTGTATATATAGGGTCTTCCTAATGAACCTTCGAGGCCCTGCCCAAATACTGATAAATATTAGCTAAGCGGATTTAAGCCTAGAAAACAAAAATTACTTCACAAGAAAGCTTTATAATGAAAATAAAATGGAAAACACAATCAAGGCAGGTTTCTGAAGGCTCAAATACCACCTGTAATGACAATTAGAGGTAGAGTTCTGGGATGACAGAGAACTATTCTGAATTTACAGTTTCCAGCGGCTGATACATGCCCTGATGGTAAGGAAAACCCAGTTACGTTTTGGTGCTCTTGCAGGCAGAAGCAGTGATCTAATAATAGATGCTCTGAGTTGGGACTTCCCTGGCGGTCCAGTGGCTAAGACTCCGTGCTCCCAATGCTCGGGGCCTGGGTTCAACCCCTGGTCAGGGAACTAGATCCCACATGCCACAGCTAAGAGTTTGAATGCTGCAACGGAGACTTGACACAGCCAGATAAATAAATATATTTTTTTAAAAGCTCTCAGTTAAAGAAACAAGTTATCTACTGATCATGGTAAGTCCTGAGGACCTAAACTAACAGTCAAAATCTTTAAAAACCATAGGCTACTAAATATAGAAAGAACCCAAATCCTTATCTTAGAATCCTTGAAATCACTTCAGATTGATTTCTGAAAAGGTCACTAAATTGCATTTGTACACATACTCATTTTAACAATTAGTCCAGTTTCTCTTTTTTTTTTTTTTTAAGATGGAAAGCAGAGACTTTTGAAGAAGAGTAGATTCCATCCAGTGAAGCAAAAATTTCCCCTTATGCATTTCATCCAAGTCTACTGTTTTGGCATTGGTAACAAACTGTTGTATTTGAAACCATTAAAAAAAAAACACATCTTGAATAAAAACTATATATTCTCTCCTTTTTATCCTTGGAAATTAATCCTACTATAGAAATTCACTTTCTCTTTTTAGGACAATTTTTAAAAATTTACTTATTTTTAATTGGAGGATAATTGCTTCACAATACTGTGTTGGTTTCTGCCATATAGCAACATGAATCAGCCATAGGCATATATATGTGCCCTCCCTTTTTAACACAGTTTTCTCTTTTCGGCTGAGCTGTGCAGCTTGTAGGATCTTAGTTCCCTATCTGGGGACGGAAGCCAGGCCCATGGCAGTGAAAGTGTTAAGTCCTGACCATTGGATTGTCAGGGAACTCCCAAGAAATTTACTTTTAAGCCGTGTTTATGTAGTCACAAAATAAAGACAGAATGGCTAAATAGTTTTCAATACAAATACGTACTTGCTGTAACTGATAACCACTGAATTTTTTTAAGCCAGAAAAACCTTGGTAAGAGTTCTAAGTCGCCATTCTCACCTTACAGATGAAAAAAACAAGTCCAGAGAATTCACAGTTTATTGGATGTGTTCGATCTGCTATGCACATGTGCAATTACTAAGAACTAAGAAAGACACAAGTACACACCTATGGGCTTTTGTGGTAAAGAATCCACCTGCCAAAGGAGGAGACATAAGAGACGCGTGTTTGATTCCTGAATCCCACAGACCAAGGAGCCTGGCAGGCCACAGCCCACGGGGTCACAAAAGAGACACGACTGAGTGACTGGGCATGCACACACATACATACTTGGAGCCTATTAAGTATTGAAACAAGAGGTCTGCACCGAATGTCAAGGGCAGAGAGAGGAAGACTGAGGGAGCTAGAAAAGGCAGCTGGAAAGTGGGGAGGGGGAGAGAGACAAGGGCTTTGGCAGGGACAGGTTTCACTGTTGCCCCACCCCCTAAGCCTCCTGTCACCCTCCTCGGCAGGATTTCAGCTGCACCCGCACTAGTTCCTGTAACCAGCCGTTTACTTGTCTGTCTCACCCAAAGGGCAAGGGCTGCCTCTGAAAACCCATTTTGAAAGGTTGAAACCCCATGTGTAAGGTTGGCGTGGAGTAGGCTCTTGGTCAGTATCCATCAACTGGACTGGATGGACACCCATGACTTTGTGGTAAAACAGGCCAACCTAGAAGGAAGGTGGATGCTGTCTTTGAGTAGAAAAGTAGGGGAAATGGGAAACAGAAGGCAGATGTGAGCAGAAGGCAAGAAAAAGCAAGAGGCAGAAGGCAAGAGATCATTAAGGAACACACACGTGTTCAAGGAAATGCTTTATGAAGATGAAACAAAAAGAAAGTTAAGTTTGTGGACAATTCTCAACAGAGGCGAATGGGTGTGTTATTCTTAACCCACCCTAAATAAACAGGTCAGGAAACGAGATACTCCTTAGGTTATTCGGATAATCTTTTGTTCCTACATTTCCGGTAACGCCTAGTAAATACTGTAACTGTGTAGAGCTGACTTGGCCTTAAAAATGACTTTCAAACCAGGCACTTCTTTTGTGCATGGAGTGGGAATGCTCCCTAAGAGTCTGTTGTGTGGCAAACACGGAGTTGTTCAGCAAAGGCAGTGGATGAGATACTGGAAAGGAGGCTGCGGTGTAAACTATGAAAGACAGCCACCAACCAACCCAAAGAAATGCATCTACTCTAAAACCACAGGAACTATTAAACCAAGCGACCTTCAAGAAGGAGGAAATAGATTTTCTATAGAAATCGTATTTGAGAAGATGGTACATTTGTTTAGTTAGATCTGATAGTCATTTCTTTCCGGGATTGAAAGGACAAAAACGATCACCAGGGCCTCACATAACCGCAGTCACGGCCGTAGGCATCTGTATCCATCACAGGCATGCCACCACCCACAGCATGGTCCTCTTCAGAGAAAGATACTAACACCCTGCTGCTTGGCAAGAACAGTAAGATGGTGTAGCAGATTTATAATGGTAACCAGAGCTTTGAGTTTTAAAGGTGAAGGTGATACCTCCAAAAGTACATCATTGAAAGGTGTACAAGAGGGACTTTGCTGGTGGTCCAGTGGTTGAGAATCCATGCAGGGGACAAGGGCTCAGGCCCTGGTTGGGGAAGATCCCTGAGGCTGCACGCTCTAGAGCCCATGCTCCACAAGAGAAGCTCGAATGACACAGCCAAGACCCAGCGCAGTGCCGCTGCTCCAAAAACAGTGCAAAACAACCCCCCCAACCTTCAGCGGCATTTCAGGAAGCAGGCCCATTATACGACGTTCCCCGTCGCCCTGCTGTTGCTCTCACACCTGCTCCCGTGCCCTCTCCTCACACGCTTTGCTCTGCTTAGAACACATCCCCCCATTTCTGCTGCCCAAATTGTTCTAGTGGTTCAAGACCCAATTCTAACCCTCTCCCCATAAAGCCTTTCCTGACGCTCCCCAAATAATTCACTTTGCTCTTTTAAACGTTATTCAGAACTGGAAAGATTCAGAAAAACAACTACTTCTATCCAGGCAGACTCTCCACCTTGGATCACGGTGTCACATTCTACCACGGGAGTGTAAGCAGCTGGAGATGCAGGGTTATCCCGGGCTTCCTTGTGAACTCCTGGCAGTACACGCTCATGGAAGCACTGACAGTGTTCACTGTGATAAAAGTGCGGGGGGCGGACGGGGGCAAGCTGGATCTTCCATGAATTTTCACAGTACACATGACACATGAGTCTGTACTGATTTCTCCCAATTTTTTTTTCTGATGTCATTTTCCAAATGACAAATGTACCCAACTTTATATGGATAGAAGAGACTGGTTTCAGTTGTCCCTCTAAAGCCTAAGCAGAAACACGCAGAGGAGGCTATAATGAAGAGGCTTTAATAACAGACATTGCACACTTGTTTTTCTTTGATTAAACAGAGAAGTTGTATAAAAAGAATTTTTCTATTTAACGTTAATGCTATTTTCTCATACTTTTGAGTCTGGCTGCTTTCTCCTAAAGCACTGTGAGGCTGGAATGCAGAGATGCAAGGCGAGTAGGTGGGCAACTGTGCTGGAAAGAGAAGTTCAATCAGATCCTGTTTAGCAAGGCGAGACCGGGACAAAGACACAGGTGTTCTGCTCAAAGCTGTTTCAACTTCCCCGGCAGACAAAACACAAAGGAGAGTCAGGCTGGTCTCAAACAGAAAACCTGTGTGACAAAAAAACCTGTCTTTGTGGCGTCACCCCATCCATACACACCCTGGGGTGGCAGCATTCAGGCACCTCACCCAGAGGCCTGGTCACGTCCACCACAGGCTGGGGGCTTTCTTCACGTCTGTATGTGATGAATTAGGAGAAAATCCTTCATCCTCTTCCAGAACTGGGTGAACCTCTTTCTCAGACACCTATGACTGCAATACCTTTCCACTAAACCCAATAACCGAACATGTCTATTAGTTGAACTTCACATTAAAACCTTGGATACTGCCTTGTGCAAACTAAGTTGCTTCAGTTGTGTCCGACTCTTTGCGACCCTCTGGACTGCAGCCTGCCAGGCTCCTCTGTCCATGGGATTCTCCAGGCAAGAATACTGGAGAGGGTTGCCATACCCTCCTCCAGGGGATCATCCTGACCCAGGGACTGAACCTGCGTCTCCTGCACTGCAGGCAGACTCTTTACCAATGAGCCACCGGGGAAGCCTGGCTAGTGTCTCAAAAGGCATCATATCCTCAGATATGCCCGACAAGGCAGCAAGAGAACAACTTCACTGAAAACCTTGCCATGTGCCCCATGGTAAGAATAAAAGCACACACCTGCCTAGACTTGCTGGCACCAGGTACCCACCCTTCTAAACACCACATTCCAACACATGGGAGTCCTCTCTCCAGCCCTGTGAGGAGGTACTATTAATCATCACACCCAGTCCACAGATGAGAAAACTGAGGCTACGAGAGGTAAAGTTGTTTGCCTGAGACCACTTGGCTGAAAAGTGACAGCCAAGACTTACTGTTGCTCCTACTATACAGGGTGCTGTACTACTATGCCATGTTACAGAAAGACTGCAGAAAAACTCCCTGGGTGAAAATCAGGCTGTCATGTTAAAAGATTCACGTGAATTGCTTCCCTCTTTCCTCCCTTCTGAAATTCTCCACAAGGCAACCAGCTCACCTTCACCTCTTGCTTCATCTTCCAGCAACAATACCTGAATTAGAGTTGCCATGTGAATCTTCTCTTCCCAGGCCCAGACTGACCCAAAGGAGGCAATGGCATTTTCTCAGAGCTCCAACTGCAGTTCAGAGCCAGGCACACACCACAGCCCCTGCCTGAGATAATGCTGTCAGAAACAGGACAAAAGGGACCCAACTGTTGGAAGATACTGGTGGGGAAGGGGCAGTAGACACTCATTCCCTGTCACCCCACAAGTGACTGGCAGTCCCTGGAGACACAGGGACTCTACAGAAGGCTGGTCCCCACTGCAGGCAGGGGTTGCACTTAACCTCTGTGCTCTCGCATACCTGGTTTCCCAGGAACAATGCGGGCCTGTCTGGTCTATCCTGGGGGAGCCATGGAGGCAGCAACCTGCCCATCTTTTTTTCTGCCACACCGAGTGGCACGTGGGATCTTAGTTCTCCAATCAGCGATCAAACTTGCACCCCCTACAGCGGGAGGGTGGGCTCTTAACCACTGGGGAAGTCATGAAAGCTGCAAGTTTGAGAAAGCTCCTCTGATCACAGGAGAAGGCTGAGTCACTGCAACTGACATTAACAAAGCAGGTGGAGCCAAGCGGCTGGGAGGGAAATCCAGCAATGGGCTCCGGAGTCTCACTGGAAGCTGACTTGTCACCACCAGAGAGGAAGGCTCCAGCCCTCGCTCTCTCTGTGCCTCTCTCAGGCCAACCACAGACACCTACCTGACTCACCTCTCCAGCTTCAGTTCCACCAGAAGCAGCTGAAGGCCATCCAGGTGGATGGGAGAGGAGCCGAGACAAGTCGACCACAGGGAATGAAATGGGGCCAAGAGCAGGCTGGATGGATGCCCTGATTCCCACGCCACAGAGCTAAAGCGGGCAGCCAACGGAGACTCCTCCCCGATCTCTCCTTCCCAAGAACCCCTCATTCTTCACGGAGAAACCCTGCTGTCGGTGATGCTCCCACACTCTGCGGCCACCTCCGCAGAGCTCATTTCACTTCCAGCCACATGGCTAGTTGCCAATGTGTCCACCTCTGTCCCTTGGTGATGAATGTCCAGGAGGATGGGGCCCTGTCATTGTCATTTGGATCTCTCCCAGGACACCAAATCTCCCTTGCTCTACAGAGAGCGTGTATTCGAGAGACAGTCAAAATGAAAACAGAACTGACACTAACATGAAACTGTTATCATCCAGTTTCCATTTAAACTGATGATCCTCGTTCTGCCCTGGAGACAATCTTGGGAGATGCCATCACACCCCCACGTGCAACTGGAGGGGTGTGAGGCCTGGAGGGGTCCAGTGGCTTGTCTGTGACACACGGTTGGCAGCGCCAGGACATGAACCTGGACTGCAGTTGCAGTGTCTGTTCTCAACCACTAATAGCTTGAAAGTGAAAGCGTTACACGCTCAGTCATGTCTGACTCTGCGACCCCAAAGACTGTAAACTGCCAGGCTCCTCTGTCCATGGGATTCTCCAGGCACGAATACTGGAGTGGGTTGCCATCTCCTCCTCTGGGGAAATATTCCTGACCCGTGGGATCAAACCCATGTCTCCTGTGTCTCCTGCACTGCAGGCTGATTCTTTACCAGCTGAGCCCATTGTATATATTAATATGCATCAAATAGTCCGCTAAAGTTTAAAATGTACCTGCTCATGAAGATCATTTTCTTTCCACGTGCGTAGGATAAGTAAACATTTCATTCCAGGTACAACCCTCAGAGTTCTTACTGAAAATGGTTCTAGCTTGCCTTAGATTTGCGCTTAACTATGAGGAAAAGTATGACTTTTACAGCTCATTGGTTCAGTGTTTATTGATTCAGACTTCTAAAGATTATTTAGAATTTAAGTGAGAAGAATTTCACACTAATCAGAGATGCAACAGATGGGAGAAAGGAGGAACAGAAAAATTGGGAGGAAAAAAATCCTGAAAATATCATGAGAAAATCTAGTTTTGCACAGACTACCTTAAGTTCCTAAAGGTCTTCATACCTACTTAGTGCAGAAACTGTAAACATCTCAGTTTGCCTAAAAATTTCTTTTTTTTTCCTACAAAGATATCCCTCCTTAATTCTTATGACTTGAAAAGCTTAAACCTTTACATCTCTGGCTAATTCAGAGTCCTCATAGAGATAAAAATTATAAAGCATGATTCAGTGTAACCCTTAATGTTCAAAGAATAAATTATCTTTGAAGAGTTTATGATATAAACAACTTTATATTTTGATTCACTTAAGAAATGATCATAGTTTATTTAAGAATATTTTTTCTTTTCATATCATCCTGTTTTACGAGCATTAAGAAAAACTGTTGACACACTAGAAGCAGTAACCAGTTTCTTCTCAATGGAAAAACCAGACTGCTTGACAGTGACCCTTGCACCTCAGTAAGCACCTCTACACCTGCCTGCTTTCTAGCAGGAGCTGTGATTTTTCAGCTGGTGGGTCAGGTTCTGCTGATGAGAAGGCCCTTTCAAGCAGGGACTTGCTAAGGCTATGCAGGAAGCTTGGACTGGACCCCTGGACACGTCAGCTCTTGAAGACCAGGTGGATTTTCTATTACAAGTCAGAGAGGCGACCAAGCAAAACAAATCCACAATGAGTTAAGAATGGGGGCCAGAGAAAGGAAAGACCGAGCTGTCATCACTGTGTGTGTGCACATGCTTAGCTGCCTCCAACTCTTCTGCAGCCCCATGGACTGAACACTGGAGTGGGCTGCCATTTCTTCCTCCAGGGGATCTTCCTGATCCAGGGATTGAACCCATGTCTCTTTTGTTACCTGAACTGGCAGGCAAATTCTTGACCACCAGACACATCTGGGAAGCCCTAGGTGGTATCATGGAACATTATTAACACAAAATGAACCTCTAGCACTCTCTTGGTTTGGATCCTCAGCTGAACACAAGCGCTCTTCTAGGGATTCCTAACTCACTCTCTGTTCTCTGTCCTCGCTACTGCACACAGGGAACATGCCTACTGATGGTCTTCTACAGGTAAACCCTGGACGATAAGGCTGGGGCCTGAAATTATACACTGCAGAATTTCCACATTTTTAATTAT
Source organism: Ovis aries (assembly GCF_016772045.2). Classification (NCBI taxonomy): domain Eukaryota; kingdom Metazoa; phylum Chordata; class Mammalia; order Artiodactyla; family Bovidae; genus Ovis; species Ovis aries. The sequence goes on from NC_056062.1 coordinate 50,563,229, forward strand.
TAAAACATGTATCTTCATGTAGGTCATGTGCTTCTTTTCCTTATTTTGCATACTTATTTTTTGTAATGCAGGTCACATTTTAACATAGTTTTAAAAACACTTCAAAATATAACTATAAATTAAATCAGGAAAAATACCTGAAACATGTATGTTAATTAATTACTAGTGTGTTTGTGCTCAGTTGTGTCCAACTCTTTGCAATCCCATGGACTATAGTCCACCAGGCTCCTCTCTCTGTCCATGGGATTTCCCAGGCAAGAGTGGCCTGCCATTTCCTTTTCCAGGGGATCTATCTGACAGGATTGAATCCATATCTCCCGCATTGGCAGGTGGATTCTTTACCACTAAGTCACCTGGGAAGCCTATAATTAGCCACCAATACATTATTTAAAAGAACTTTTTCTTGAATCCTTGGCTTACTTCACTGGATTTATAAAGGTATGAGCAGAAGAGGTGGCAAGAATACGCAGAAGAACTGTACAAAAAAGATCTTCAGGACCCAAATAATCATGATAGTGTGATCACTCATCTAGAGCCAGACATCCGGGAATATGAAGAGGGCACTAGAAAGCATCACTACAAACAAAGCTAGTGGAGGTGATGGAATTCCAGTTGAGCTATCTCAAATCCTGAAAGATGATGCTGTGAAAGTGCTGCACTCAATATGCCAGCAAATTTGGAAAACTCAGCAGTGGCCACAGGACTGGAAAAGGTCACTTTTCATTCCAATCCCAAAGAAAGGCAATGCCAAAGAATGTTCAAACTACCACACAATTGCACTCATCTCACATGCTAGTAAAGTAATGCTCAAAATTCTCCAAGCCAGGCTTCTGCAATACGTGAACCGTTAACTTCCTGATGTTCAAGCTGGTTTTAGAAAACACAGAGGAACCAGAGATCAAATTGCCAACATCTGCTGGATCATCAAAAAAGCAAGCAAGTTCCAGAAAAACATCTATTTCTGCTTTATTGACTATGCCAAAGCCTTTGACTATGTAGATCACAATAAACTGTGGAAAATTCTGAAAGAGATAGGAATACCAGACCACCTGACCTGCCTCTTGAGAAACCTATATGCAGGTCAGGAAGCAACAGTTACAACTGGACATGGAACAACAAACTGGTTCCAAATAGGGAAAGGAATGTGTCAAGGCTGTATATTGTCACCCTGCTTATTTAACTTCTATGCAGAGTACATCATGAGAAATGCTGGGCTGGAAGAAGCACAAGCTGGAATCAAGACTGCCGGGAGAAATATCAATAACCTCAGATATGCAGATGACACCACCTTTATGGCAGAAAGTGAAGAGGAGCTAAAGAGCCTCTTGATGAAAGTGAAAGAGGAGAGTGAAAAGGTTGGCCTAAAGCTCAACATTCAGAAAACTAAGATCATCGCATCTGGTCCCATCACTTCATGGGAAATAGATGGGGAAACAGTGGAAGCAGTGTCAGACTTTATTTCTTTTGGGCTCCATAATCACTGCAGATGGTGCTTGCAGCCATGAAATTAAAAGACGCTTACTCCTTGGAAGGAAAGTTATGACCAACCTAGACAGCATATTCAAAAGCAGAGACATTAGTTTGCCAACAAAGGTCCGTCTAGTCAAGGTTATGGTTTTCCAGTGGTCATGTATGGATGTGAGAGTTGGACTGTGAAGAATGCTGAGCACTGAAGAATTGATGGTTTTGAACTGTGGTGTTGGAGAAGACTCTTGAGAATCCCTTGGACTGCAAGGAGATCCAACCAGTCCAACCTAAAGGAGATCAGTCCTGGGTATTCTTTGGAAGGACTGATGCTAAAGCTGAAACTCCAATACTTTGGCCACCTCATGTGAAGAGTTGACTCACTGGAACAGACCCTGATGCTGGGAGGGATTGGGGGCAGGAGGAGTAGGGGACGACAGAAGATGAGATGGCTGGATGGCATCACCAATTCGATGGACATGAGTTTGAGTGAATTCCGGGAGTTAGTGATGGACAGGCAGGCCTGGAGTGGTGCGATTCATGAGGTCGCAAACAGTCAGACATGACTGAGTGACTGAACTGAAGCAGATTTATTTTTCTGTTTGAGTATTTCATAAAACTTAGTTTTCCCAGCTGATAATTATAAATAAATCCATAGACAAAAGTCATGTTTCAGACAGGGAAAAAATGAAAGATGCCTTTTTCTAAGCATCTGGCAAAGAAAATCATGGATACTAATTTCATTCTCTTCTGTGGTCTTAGTTAAAGACACCAGGCGGCATTAAAAGTTATGAGTTAATGAGATCTATGACTAGGTTATAGCTAATCATCTAGATATTTTGATGACTAGTCTCTTAATAGAATAAAAATATGAGTGAAATCAGTCAGACAAAGGAGAAATATCATATGAAATATCATATATGTGGAATCTAAGAAGAAATGATACAACTGAATGTATTTACAAAACAGAAAGAGACTTACAGACAGAAAAATGAACTTATGGTTGCCAGGGGGAAGGTGGGGTCAGGGACCTTGGGAAGGTCATGTGCACACTGCTGTATGTAAAATGGATAACCGACAAAGACCTATTGTCTAGCACATGGAACTCTGCTCAATGCTACATGCCATCCTCGGATGGGAGCGGGGTTTGGGGGAGAATGGATACATGTCTATGTATGGCTGCTTCCCTTCACTGTTCTCCTGAAACTACCACAACATTGTTAACTGACTATACCCCAATACAAAATGTTTTTGGTGTTAAAAAAAATAAAAAAAAAAAGATTTGCTAATTTGATTTCTGACAGAGGAATTATGCAAATAGAGATGTTAGCTATAACCATAACCAAATCTTGTTCAGTATCTTATCTAATTCCCTGCTTCCCAAACACGGGTCACTATTTCCGACACTTCCTAATAAATTTTTCTACCTCCGCCCTCTATTCATTTTCCTAATGACTTTGTTACAAATGACAACGCAATCTTTGATTTTCATGCTGTCGTTTCCTTGGAAGCCCTTAAATGCACAAGGCTTCAAAGTGCCATTCTTAGAGAAATCTCATCTCTCTGTTTCGTTCCTCCTTGAATGTCCATAAATTGAAAGCTCCTCCCCAAAGTGTCTCCATCGTCGTTCATGGTCTTCTTGTGCTCTAACTCTGTTCAGATCCTCAGAGCCTGAGCTGCCTTCTACATGATGAGTCCTCCTCTATAAATTTCAAGGACCCAGTCCTTTATGCCTGTACTGACTTATTCATGTCCTGATGGTCCCGTCCCAACTTCTGAGGCTTGCAATCCACATTGTGCATGGCAGCTAGAATCACTCTCCTCACATGTTGTCTTGCTCATGTTACTAACTTCCTCAGAACTCTGAAACACTTTCCACTTGTGTGTTGCGTAACACCTGATTAGTGCTTTCAGGCTCCTTTAACAGGCAGCACACCCCCCTTATCTAATTGCTCTCCTTTCTCTCCCACCATGACTCAGCTGTGCTCTACACCACTGCAAAGCAAAACACTTAGATTAAATATGTCACAGGGTGGTGAGAGATACAGAAGGGGCTTGAGTGCATTTTTTTGTACAAACATTTATAAGATTTCTCAAAAGGAGATGAAGCTCTGGAGTCTGAATCTGATAGCAGGGATCTATCCAGTAGTTCCAGCCTCCTACTTTCCTAGTGTTTTTATTTTTTTCTACAAATCAGCAGCATTCATTTTTGAGGAATTTCGGGCAACACCATGACTGCCCTCCCCAAATTTACTAACTTTCTGGATCATTGCTTCTGGCAGTAGGATGAGGGTGAAAGTGATGCATCTACCCGTGAAAGAGCCTTGTTACAGGTTTTATTGACAATGGAACTCGTTAGGGGACATGAACACAGAACATTAGATGATTAATAAAGCTATGAAAGATTACTCCAGCAAGCCACAGGGCAGAACTGCACGCAGATAATGAACACTGGTGATCCTCACTGCCTTTAAGCAGTTCTTCTTTCTCTTCAGGCTGTGAATCATCAGATATGCTTTTCTTTCTCCAACTGGCAAAAATCTGTTTGCCTCTGTGACAAATCATGCCTTTGTGTCCCTTTAAAATGTTGCTCAGGGCTTCTCTGTGGTTCAGTGGTGAAGAATCTGCCTGCAGTGCAGAGATGTGGGTTTGATCCCTGGGTCTGGAAGATCCCCGGAGAAAGGAATGGCAACCACTCCAGTATTCTTGCCTGGAGAATCCCATGGACAGAGGAGGCTGGTGGGCTATAGTCCATGGGGTCGCAGAAGAGTCGGACGTGACTTAGTGACTAAACAGCAACAATGATATGTTGCTCAAGGCTCAAATCCCTTATGAAATCACGCCAGACCAGTTCCATCTGGCACCAGACACACCAGTTATACTAAGAATCCCTACCTCTTCATTCAAGCTGCCTAATTTCTCCCCCTTTTCTCCTTACTGGGCCTTCTTTTAGGGCCAGCATTCCTATACATACATGTTTACAGACACTCTATGGGGGATGTCTAAGACTTGTTTTCTTTATTTTGTTGGCTGATGCCTATACTTCCCTGGAAATATCTTTAAAGTCTTATTGGGCACCGAATACAGCAGCAGCCCTGTACGATTACAAATATAGCAAAAGGGAAAACCTTTAACCAAACTCTTCTTCCCCTTGTTTTCATTTATAGAGCTAAACATTACTGACTGCTCACTTTAAAACCACATTTTAATAATTCCAACGAGTTGAAGGTTATTCTAATTTAGTGAGGAGTAAGAAGGATGGCTTCCCTGGTAGCTCCGGTAGTAAAGAATCTACCTGCAATGAGAGTGCCCCAGGTTCGACCCTGGGAGCTCCCCTGGAGAAGGGAATGGCTACCCACTCCAGTATTCTTGCCTGGAGAATTCCATGAACAGAGGAGACTGGTGGGCTACTGTCCATAGGGTTGCAAAGAGTTGGACAGGACTGAGCGAATGTTTCAGTTTCAAGAGCAGCATAATTTTGAAAAGTGCTTTCACTGTCAAATTTATACAGTAACATTAAAACAATAACAACAAAATACTACTAGGATATGAGGCCAAGTAAAAAGTCTTTGCAATGGCTTTATGAACAGTCAATTTATTTCCTTTCGATACCTGTAAGACTAACCATTTGGAGATTTTAATCTACTTCAAAACCTGTATGGAATGGAGGCAGAGTGCTAACAGCTGACTGAACGAATTACTCTATGCTCTTATTTAACTGTTTCCTATGAGTACAGGTTACCTCCCATCAACTCTAAGCTTGTGTGTGCGGCAGGGGGAGGGAAGGGTTAGACTCACATTTCCTCTTCCCCTTCAGGGCCAGTGCAGATAAATGTGTGAGCATCCAACATACCTCAGACATGACTGAGGTTCACTGGTATGCTAAGGGTGCTTCCAAACAGCTTCAATTTTGGTTAGACACGCCTCACTACAATTTTCTTTCTAACAGTTTACACAGTTATGCATTTCCCCTTGCAATCCATCATCTTCTGATGGAGGACAAGTCTGGAGTCGGAAAAGCAAAATGTCACTATGTTTCGCTAGGTTTACTCACGGACAGGGTTCTGTAAGAAGCACTGTTGGCAGAGTGATGGGAAGTCAAGGTTCAAAAACAGGCAAAGGGAACTTCCCTGGTGGTCCAGTGGTTAAGAATTCCCCTGAAATGCAGGAGACATGGGTTCAATCCTTGGCCTGGGAAGATCCCACACGCTGAGGGGCCACCAAGCCCACGTGCCACAACTACTTAAGCCCCGGTAGACTAGAACCATGGAGCTGCAACGAGAAGGCACCACAATGAGAAGCCTCTGCCTCCCACAACTAGAGAAAGTCCACACACAGCACCAAAGACCCAGAGCAGCAGCGCCCCGCCCCTCAAAAGAGCTGCCCTTTATTTAAAACAAAACAAAACAAAAACAGGCCAAGCAGGTGAATTCACTCAATGGTGGAGACCCAGACTGGGGTGTTCTGTGACGGTCTTGTCTCATTTCCCACTTTCTCACTCCCATTGTATTGGAAAGAACGAGAGACCTGGAAAGGTTACTTGTTCACCATGTTTGAAATAAATCACCCGTGTTCTGGGAATGAAGGACCCTTTCTGCTAACGTGATGCAGGGGCATTAGAGCACCAGACACACGTCCTAGGTCTGCCTCTGCCTTTCAGCCCCCACTTCAGTTCACCCACTTCTCATTTTACCCCTTGCTTCGCTATTACCCCCACCCTTGACTGAGTTTTTGTCATCGCCACAGACCACGCCTCCAGTCTTCACCTTACTTAAATCCATCTCAAAGGCAGAGGGCTCCCTGCTCGAATTCCTTCAAAGACTCCCCAAGGCCAACAGTTGAAAACTCAGCTCCCAAAACTTTATGACCTCGTTCCTGTGACATCTCAATGTAGCACATGTGAGCAGGCTTGAGGATAACCTGGGAAGTCTGTGAAAGGCAGATCTCTGGGCTTCACCCAAAGGTGTGATAATTCAGTAACAGGTGCAAGACTCAGGGTTTTTCAGCAGCCCTTGGGGTCTGCCCTGTGGTGGATGGAGCACACCTGGGGGAGCACTGCCCTTCCATCCCGTTGCCTGGAGGAATTCACCCTGGGCACGTTCCCTACACTCTGTCTTCCCCAGGATGCTCCAGGCAAAAGGAGCTTGCCAGCGCCTGCTTCCTGCCTCATCTCCACAGCTCACGCTCAGACCCACTCCCTGAAGGCCCCACGTGTATTTGGTGTTCTTCCTCTTTTTCCATATTTTTCTCAGAATTTATGATGTTATACTGACATGATCTGTTTATTCTTGTCTCTGACACAAGATTTGTGGCTGCTGAATGAATAATATCTGTTAAATGAAACAGTGGCAAAATGCAGTACATGTCTCTGTGTTAAGTCGCTAAGTAGTATCTGACTCTCTGACCCTCTGGTCTGTAGCCCGCCAGGTTCCTCTGTCCATCTCCAGGCAAGAATACTGGAGTGGGTTGCCATTTTGTTCTCCAGAGGTTTTTCTGACCCAGGGATTGAACCTGCATCTCCTGCACTGGCAGGCAAGGTTCTTTACCACTGAGCCATCAGGGAAGACCAAAATGCAGTTCAGTTCAGTCGCTCAGTCGTGTCTCTTTGTGACCCCATGGACTGCAGCACGCCAGGCCTCCCTATCCATCACCAACTCCCAGAGTTTACTCAAACTCATGTCCATTGAGTCGGTGATGCCATCCAACAATCTCATCCTCTGTCATCCCCTTCTCCTCCCACCTTCAATCTTTCCCAGCATCAGGGTCTTTCAATGAGTCAGCTCTTCACATTAGGTGGCCAAAGTATTGGAGTTTCAGCTTCAGCATCAGTCCTCCCAATCAATATTCAGGACAGATTTCCTTTAGGATGGACTGGTTGGATCTCCTTGCAGTCCAAGGGACTCTCAAGAGTCTTCTCCAACACCACAGTTCAAAAGTATCAATTCTTTGGTGCTCAGCTTTCTTTATAGTCCAACTCTCATATCCATACGTGACTACTGGAAAAACCAAAGCTTTGACTAGATGGATCTTTGTTGGCAAAGTAATGTCTCTTCTTTTCAATATACTGTCTAGGTTGGTCATAGCTTTTCTTCCAAGGAGCAAGAGTCTTTTAATTTCATGGCTGCAGTCACCATCTGCAGTGATTTATATGATGACATAGTTTTGCATCCAAACAGATCTTCCTTTAAGAGCCTATAGAGAGGATGTGGGGTAAAGAAAAAATCCCACCCCAATTCTCAAAGTCCAGTGGAGGCTAAAGCCCTGGGTTCTGATGGTGACGCTGCCTGGGATCCTCCCTTGATAGGATGTCTCCTGGCCTTGTGACCTTCCTATGCCTTGGTTTTCCACATGCTCAGTGTTGCCATGTGGATGAGAGGAGACGACTGATGACAAGGTCACGGCACGGGTCCAGGCTCCAAGTAACTACTCAAGACACACCTGTTTGCATGTGGCCAAAAGGTAGCACCCCAACTGCTATCCTCATACCAAAAAGGGAAGGGGGTTTGCAATGATGTGTGATATATATGGGGGAACCACTAAGGAGTATCTATACTACTTCCATATCTGGAAACACTGCCAAAAAATTCACTAACTGCTCAACAGCTACCTTCGGTGTCTCTGAATCCATATGCTGCTCATGAGATTTCTGCTACTGTCAAATTCATACCATATAGACTCTAGGAAGAATTTTTAATTCAAATTAAAAAGTGATTTAAATTAAAATCCAGGCAAGAATACTAGAGTAGGTTGCCATTTTTTTTTCTCCAGGAGATCTTCCCAACCCAGGGATCAAAGTCGCATCTCCTGTGTTGGCAGGTGAGTTCTTTACCACTAGCACCGCCTGGAAAGCCCCACTAAATATTTAAACATTCTGATACTTTTTAAAGAATGCGTGGTCATCTTCCCTCCAGCACAATACAATTCTTACATACTCTCGCATATATACTGTCGGTATTCCTGCTGTCATGTAAGATTACATGTTTGGAGAGACATTTGATCAACTTTTTCTAACTTAGTCCAGGCCTGCTACGGATCTTGAGGGCGATCACAAAAGACAAACAGGGGCTAGGCAAAGGAAAGGGGCCTGGGAGGGAAGGCATCCCAGGCAGACAAGAGTCGCCTGTGCAAAGAGCATAGGAAATTGTCTACCACAAGTGGCCCAGGCGGGGTTAAGTGCTTCTGGTGGGGCCCTCCAAGTTGCAGCCCTGCCTTGCTCCCAGCTCTTGTCTTGGTGCAGGGAACCTGCCAGTTTCCCCGATCTTCACGACACATTTTGTTTCTCACTTATCTCTCTATTCCTAGGGCCTAGTGCCATGCCTGGACAGAGCTGGCACCAAGTAAATGTTTGCTAAATGATGTTTCCGTAGCATAATAATTTTTGAGAATGATATTTTGTTCCCATGTGTTGCCAAGACAGAAACAGGCCAACAGATCTTGCTCACTGGGTAGGTCCCTTGAGCACAAATCTTAGAAAGCATAATTTCTCAAACTCAGGAACAGACATTCGGATACCTGCATTGCATTAAGGCAAAAGGCTCCCAAACACTTAATGTGTGAACTGCTTTACCGCTATGTCTTAAAAAAGAACTGTATCTAGTATCATGTACAAGGAATTCTTTTGTGGCAGGCCTCATCAACGTCTTTGCTCTTCAGGGCTAGTGTCTTGAGTTCTCCACATACAGTACAAACCTTTCTGAGTTCCAGGCCCATGTACCCTTTTGTCTTTGGCGCCAGCAACTCAAAAGTCAAGAAGTTAAAAACAATTCCAATTCTTCCTCCTCTCTAAATCTGTACTTTCCTCCCTGGTCCCTGTCTCCATAAACTGGACTGGCATCCATCCAGTTGGCCACACCAGAAACTTGAGTCACTGACTCGTCCTTTTCTGTTCTCTGCACCGTCAACCAAACATCAGGCGCTCCTGAGTCAGCCTGGGAGGCTTCCGCCCGTACAGTCACCTCTTCCCATCTTCACTGCCACGGCTCAGCTCAGCCCGTGGGCGCTTACCAGGATTACTAGTTAGCCGATTACTACTTAATCTGTCTCCAGTCTTATTTCCTGCCCCTTCCATCCTTCAATCTCTATACCACCTCCAAGCAGAGTGATCTTTCTAGAATTTGATCACGTAATTCTTTTGCTTGAAACTATCAATAGCTCTCTCCTGTCTTCAGGATAAGGTCCAAATTTCTCCTTAAAAGTCAGGGAGCCCTTGCTTACTTCTCCACTTCATCTCTCAACACCCTCCACCTAGTACCCTCTTTCCCAGCCTTACCAAACATTTTAAAGCACCCCCAATACACTGTGCCACTGTCCTTTTGCACTATCTGCCATGTTCTTCTGTAAAATGTCTACACACCCTTTAGTTCCCAGCTGGATACCACCTGCAGAATCTCGCCTCCAGCCCCAACCTATGATTAAGCTCCTCCTCAATGGACATGGGTTTGGGTGGACTCTGGGAGCTGGTGATGGACAATGAGGCCTGGCGTGCTGCGGTTCATGGGGTCACAAAGAGTCAGACACGACTGAGCAACTGAACTGAACTGATGTACTACCTGGACTTCCCTGGTGGCTCAGATGGTAAAGAATCTGCCTGCAATGCGGGAGATCTGGGTCCAATCCCTGGGTTGGGAAGATCCCCTGGAGAAGGGAATGGCAACCCATACCAGTATTCTTGCCTGGAGAACCCCGTGGACAGAGGAGCCTGGCAGTCTACAGTCCATGAGGTCGCAGAAGACTTGAACACAACTGAGTGACTCTCTCCCTCTCTCTCTCTCACACACACACACACACATGCTAACTAAACTCATAGCAAGGTGCAAATCATCTGATAGGTAACTGCTTTTTAAAATCTATACCAACCAGACACTATGACTGAATTAGGCCCTAATCATAATTTTTTATTTACACAGTAAGAAATCAGTGAATATTACAAAGAGCAATCAGAATTAGTATTTCACTGAGATAAGAACCTTAAAAAATGGGTTGGCAACCAAGTATCTGGGCTTCCCAAGTGGCTCAGTGGTAAAGAATCTCCCTGCAATGTAGGAAACACAGGAGACATGGATTCAGTCCCTGAGTTGGGAAAATCCACTGGAGGATGAAATGGCAACCCACTCCAGTATTCTTGCTGGGAAAATCACATGGACAGAGGAATATAGTCCACGGGGTCTCAAAGAGTTGGATGCAACTGAGCAACTCAACATGCATGCACACACAAAACCAAGTATCTTTTCTGGGACTCTAGGCCAGACTGTTAACATGTTAACTGACAATGGATTGGGGTTAGAGGTTACTCTTTCAGGGTATTTGCATGTTTTACAAGGCAACTTGTCAGTCCATAGCTCAAATGACTCCGAAATCACTGGGATGAGCTGGAGGAGGTGGGAACAAGTAACCAGGGCTGATGGAGGGTGGATGAAGCTCCACCGTCTGACATTCCACCATCCTCACTCTTGAATCCTAAAACCAAGCTCCCACAGGATTTTTCATCATGTTTTGACTAGGAGGCTCCACCCCCATGAATCACAAACCTTTCCCCTAACAGATGGAAGTAAATAGATGAAATCTTGAAATACTAATTCCAAAAAGCTTCCTCACCAATATTAAAAAAATGAAGCTGACAGAGATATCCAGACTAAGCAACTGAGATAAAAATTTGATTGACCTGATATTGTAAAGAGGCTTTCCAGTGGCACTAGTGGTAAAGAATCCGTCTGCCAAGGCAGAATTTGTAAGAGATGTAGGTTTGATCCCTGGGTTGGGAAGATCCCCTAGAGGAGGAAGTGACAACCTGCTTCAGTATTATTACTTGGAAAATTCCATGGGCAGAAAAGCCTGGTGGCCTCATATGGTCCATGGGGTCAAAAAGAGTTGGACACAAATGAACAAAATTAACAAAAATTTTACTTCAAGTTTTTAAAAAACAAAAACAAAAAAATATAACAAATGATGTGTTATCTCTAGCATAATTGTTTTAAAAATACTAGAAAGTGGATTAATTGTATTTTACTTGGCTTGAATAAGTTTCTTTGGGTGCATAGGGAAATTCTAAGAAGATTTGACTTCAAAGAGCTGTACTACTTTCAAGGCAATCTTGATTCCTCACACCTTAATTAAATTTCTGATAAAGCAGCTTATTCTGAGTTGAGCATATTATATGAATAAATATGAAACACCAACCGAAACAGAAGGGCAAAATTATTAAAAGCTGATTTGGTTGTAGTCTCAAGAGGCCATTGGACTAAAGCTGAGTGACTTACATAAATACCTTTGGCATTTGTTGGATCCTGTTCCTAAACACAATGTTCATATTTCATCTATAATAAGAAAAGCATCTCAAAGATTTGCAAGGCACTGGTCTTGCAAGCGTCCAGTTTGGTGTCTTGAGTAAAGTGAGATTGGCAGAGTCAGCTTAATCCATGATGGAAAGTTGTGAGCAGGGTGCTGGGGCCGCCTGGCAGCTGCGGCTCCCAGGCGTCTGCCCGCTAGGTTAGCATGTGCACAGAACTGCCACTGGCCCCCTAAAGAGAGCTTCTCCAGGGCAAAGCGCAGGTTCACACAGAGCCCACGCGCTGGAACTCGAATGCAATCACACTCCAGCCTTACGGTAAACACTATAGCAGGGTGGTTTCCATTATAACCAAGTGGTACTAAAAATTATCTGCTGCCTTCATTTTTCATATTGACTGGATCAGTCAAGTGTCATATTTCACAGTTCACTGAGATGGAAGCTGCTGAAATCTGGACTGTCTGCAGCAAACTCAGATTTCAGCAGTTAAAACCAGGCCAACATGTGTCCCCAAAACCTAGCTTCTCATCACTCTGGATTGTTTTTTTCCCTCCGGTCCTCATAGCCGGTTTTCACCAAATAGGTCTCTGCAGAGTTGGCTGTCACCTCACGGCCCACTCCCTCCACGCGCGGCACCCTTCTCCTCACCCTCCCTGCTCAGCCACAGTGGAGAGCCGTGCCTACACCATTCAGGGTTTCAAAAGGAATGTTTCTAATGGCTCTAGAGTGTGGCTAACTGTGCGGTCATCCCAGGATGACAGACCAAGACCGAGTTTCATTAAATCGGAATTACTTGGACCTACCTGTTAATCATGAAAACTCAGGCTCACCTCAATGCCCCAGGGTTTTTGAATGGGCCTGGCACTGGTAGGGCTGGATGCAGAATTTTTTAAAGAAAGATCTTTAGAAACGAGATGACCTAAGAACACTTTACAAGGTGCGGGTAACAGTGTGTTCCGATGTCACGTGTAATGACCTGTTAAGCCACCAAGTTACGTAAGGTCAGAGCTGAAGGAAAGGAGCAGGCGTGGGCCTGCTCTGGATCCCTGAGTTTGGCCTCTAGATAAGCATTATAGCCAGGCTCGGCCCTCTGTCCGTGGGCACAACAGGGCTGACACCGAGGTCATCTTTGTGGTTTCAGCTGTCTCTTGGCACACTGCAGAATTCTCAGTGACTGCTTGGGCCCCTTAAGAAGTCCTGGGCCTTGTGATAGGAAGAAGTGTGCCTTTCAACAGCCTGGAGAACAACGTGAGGAAATCAGAGCAGGCACCTCACTTGCTCCCACGGGAAATGGGCCATCTTTGGTAAAAAGGAGAAACAAGTATTTAAAACTTTTCAAATGGGCAATCCAGGGACTTCCCTGGTGGCCCGGTGGCTAAGACTTGGAGCTGCCAAGGCAGGGGACGGGGTTCCCTCCCTGGCCAGGGAACCTGCTCCCACACACCGCAACTAAGAGTTAACATGCCACAGCTAAGACCTGGTACAGCCAAGTAAAAAAATTAAAATAAAAATAACCCTTTTATGTGCAATACGAAACCATAACACACACTAAGGGTAATGGTGACCTACATGAATATACCCTAACAGCATGAAGTCCTTGCCCTCTCGTCTTCAGGACAGGACCCCGGTCTAGCCTGGCTTCATAGAAACATGTGTCATTTCTCTGTTCAATTTCTCTTCAGTCTCAAAAAATCTGATCTCCTGTTGACAGTATGCTGACTCCAAACCGACTGAGGCTTCTGGGAAAGGGGTGGGTGTGGAGACAGACACACACACATGCAAATGTCTGCACACAGGTGGTCAAGCTCGGTAAACTCGATCCCTTCCCTTTTGCTTAGCCGTATTTCTGCTTCCCAAGCCTTCCTTCCCTTCCTCCTTCTTAGTCTGGCTTCTCAGTCTCCTATCAACCTTCCCTTTTGGGAATGGCACCCGAAAGGGCAACACACTTTCTACAATGTTAACTACACATAGTGATATACAGGTTAAAGTCCCATGACACCCATTCTCTCATTTGACCCTTAAAATGACCCTCCCATACAGAAAAAGTCAAGCATCAATCCCCACTCATAGTAATTTTTCTGCACCTCAGGGCCTGAGTGTTTTAATCAAGCCTCTGAAATTTGTTTGTACGGGGCAGGTGAGAGCAGGTGGACAAAGGGTGACAGACAGCAAAAGCAGATATGGAAGAACACAAGAGACACAACTAAAGAAAATGCCAATTCTCTCCCCTGTTGTAAGTTCCCATATTTTAGGTGACTTCCCCACAAATTACTTTTTTAAACAGACTTTTCATTAAAATGACTTATGAGGCATTATAAGAAATTAAGCTTCCAATGGAAAAATCACTTTTCGCTAATAGTGAAAATTAACCAGAGCACCCATAGAAGAAACAAAAAAAATTCATGGAAAAGGTAACCTAAAACTGTTTTTAAAGATATGATATGGCCGCTAATATTACTGAAAATACATAAATACAGAAGATAAACTATAATATTATCAATTTTCAAAAAAGAAAGAGAACCCTCTTGTTCAACAGAATTTAAGAATCTCAAACTCCTTGCCCTTCACAATCACTTGGCAGAAATTGAGCTTTTCCTGTAATTAGTGGCAATAAGTTTAATCTGGATCCATAATATGCACTGACTCACGGCTGACTTTGGGTTTTAATTACTAATAAGCGAAGCGTGAATCCAGTTGAGTGATCTCGTGAGAGACTGTTCCGCTGATTTCGTATTCACTTATTCAAATGAATATAAAAAATGACCCCAAAATCGCTGGACAAGAAAAACTTTCAAAAGGAAACAGCTGAATATTTAGCAAACTTAGATTTCTAAAAGACAACAATAAGCTCTTATGTTCTGCCTCACCACAAGTTTTGGTGATGTCAACTATGAAGGATAAGCCAACATTATTGCAGTTAGTAAAAGCTGACTTTCTGGAAATTTCTCATCTGTTTAGGTAAGTGCTCACAGGTATTCCTGACCAGCTCATACCGATGAAAAAAGAAGGTAACAGTACAGCTTAACCAGGAGCTCATATTCCCTGGCTATGCTTTAGTTTTGACACTTTAATGATGTTGACCTAATTAGGGTAAAGGGCAGCTGTAACACACACCTTTGCATTTTTTGCATTTCCTTTATTGCCAGATTATACGATGACGAATTGTGAGAAGCAGGTTTCCTGCCTGAGAACTGCGGTTTCAAAACGTCCGGCAAAACGGAATTAGAAGCACTGGCAGCGTTCAAACCCAAAGCAGTGAGGATTTAATTCACTCATTCATCAAATATTTACTAGAGCTCTTATAAAAGTGCCCTGATCTAAACTAGCTGCTGGGAATTACAGATCTGAGCCCAGCCGCCCTCAGGGCCTGGCTCTCCTGTCCAGTTGGGAGAAAAATACATCGCAAATATACTGAAACGCAATGACAATGCAGACTGATTGCGGGGGTTGGGGGGGGGTCCTGGGCTGAGGGGGATGCAGTGGGGTGCGAGGGGGCGGGGATAGGGAGACCCTCTGTGGAGTGGTTTTAGGTCTAAACCAGAGTGGGGAGCAGCCTGAGCGGCTGGCCAGGGGAGCTGAGCAGGGGCACCAGGCATGGGGAGGGATGAGCGAAGACTTTCCTGAAGGAAAACTGTCACAGCTGAGTCATCCTGGGCAATGAGGAAAAGAGTGACATGAAATTGTAAGGTATCTTTTTTCTAAAAGAAAAGTATGGGAAATAGATTTTTCCTACAGGATTAAAACAAAAATACGATGTCATTTTAATATGTAAGTTCGAAACTGGCAAGTAGAGACTCTAATCTCTGGTTCTGCAAATGGCCACAGCAAGCTCAGCAGACCCCTGGATCCTGAGGTCGTCTGTGTGCCGTCTGGCTGCTTCCACACACCCCGCCCCAAAGTGACAAGCACAGCAGGACTGGGTAGGGGACAGTACATGGTCAAGGTGCTGCCATTACCACCAGAAGGGGCACTGATGGTTGGGGAGAGGTTGAGAACAGATGGTCCCACCCCACTAACCGGACTGTCCCATCAGTGACACTTCAGAGCGGTCCTGGGGGCCTGCCAGCCCACTGCCCAACTAGCTGCAGTGAGACTGGCCACAGAGTCCGTGGGTTAGGGACACTCCCACTCAGCTCCATCCTCCCTTAGTTTTCTTTCTTCTGATCTGCCACAATCAGACTACATAAACACCTATGGTTCTCAACTGCTTTAGGCCTTTTCATCACCGCTCTTCCACCCTTATAGCAGATAACTACTCTAAGGGGCTTCCCTGATGGCTCAGTGGTAAAGAATCCAGCTGCCAATGCAGGAGAAGGGGGTTTGATCCCGGGGTCGGTAAATCCCCCAGAGAATGAAATGACAGCTCACTCCAGTATTCCTGCCTGGGAAATCCCATGGACAGAGGAGCCTGACAGGCTACAGTCCATGGGGTCACAAAAGAGTCGACAAAACTTAGTGACTAAATGACAACAACTTCCTCTAAGTCCCAGATGCTACAAAGCTGTTTTTTTGGTTTTTTTTTTTTTTTTTTGGTCTATGCTGCTGCTGCTGCTGCTGCTAACTCGCTTCAGTCGTGTCCAACTCTGTGCGACCCCATAGATGGCAGCCCACCAGGCTCCCCGTCCCTGGGATTCTCCCCCTTCCTAAATTATCTGTTCGTTTCCACAGAAGTGTGGCTCTCCAAGTGTCACTTATTTGCTCTCTTTCGACCAAATGCCTCACATTAAAATTGTTCCTTAAAATATTTTTCTTGAGGGACAGTCATTTGAACGTCTCTCTTAAGGAATTACTGAAGTCAAGAGTTAGTGGAGTAAAAAAATGACCAAATGAGAGAAGTAAATGATATGACAGGGAGAGCAAGGTGATCCCAAGTAGTGCCTCAGGCTCTGCCTCCAGAAATGAGGAGCTTGAGATGTACAGGGCTGCTCCCCTTCCTCCTGAACGTTTCTTTAAAATCAGGGTTGAGACACTATCTTAATTCCATGTGATGATTTTCACCCTCAGGACCAAGACAAGCGGGGAGCAGAACATTCTGTTACATCTTATAAACATGGTACTTTTGGGATTAGAACAGAAAAGTTACAGGAGCCCATTATTAGCATCCCTTAAAGTTCTAACTCTAAATGCTAACCTTCAAGGCAACTCAGTATCTACAGACGGTTGCATCATTTCTGTCATCTCCTACCTCTTAGGTGATCCTCATATTCCTTGATCTAGAAGAAATAAACAGGGGTCCATAAGAAGACTTCAGAAATAAGCTTCATTGTGTTTCCTAGGACGATGCACCACTGCCTCTTCTAAGAAGTAAAGATCCAGAGATTTACCATGCTTTCCTGAATCTTTGGACTGAAGTTGGTTGGTACCATGTCTCCTGATTTTCCTGAGCCGCCATTACTGGTGAGTACAGTTGTTTTCCCTCAAAGGCTTTGCTTCAAGCTAAAATAAGGTGATGGTACAAAGGTGGACCCATTTCCTTGGGATTTCAGAAACAAGCAACAATCTCTATAGCACAAGAAATAACAGCAATACAACGATAACTAACACTACCAGTCAGGCAAACTGAAGTGGTCAGTAACTATCAACACATCATTTCCCTTTGCTGCTAATAGTGAACCAGCGATTTCAACAGTGGCCGCTGCCAGGAGTCTTACTTTCTAGTTCTTATTCTGCCATCATTGGGGCAGAAAAAGGGGCAGGGAGAGGGGAAGAGTGTCTTTATGGTCTTAAACCTTTGATTATTTTTTAAAGACAAAAACACATTATGTAAATAACAACTGCTAGAGAGGCCAGGAAGGACTGAGCAAGTTGCAAGTCTCTGTATCTGGAGAAGTCATTAAAGCAGAATCTGGAAAGAGACTAAAAACAGTGAAAGTAAAATATAAAAGGTTAACAGGGTAGTAAACTTTTTTTTTTGCCTATTGTGTCATTGAAAGGGTGTTTTTTTTTAATTGTAGTCAGAATACTTCACATGAAATCTACCCTATTAAACATTAAGCGCCCAATACTTAAACTGTAAAGACTCTCCCTGCAATGCAGGAGACCTGGATTCAATCCCTGGGTTGGGAAGATCTGCTGGAGAAGGGAATGGTTACTCACTCCAGTATTATTGCCTGGAGAAATTCCATGGACAGAGGAGCCTGGTGGGCTACAGTGCATGGGGTCACAAAAAGTTGGGCACAACTTAGTGACTAACACTTTCACTTATTTTTTACAGTATTATCTCCAGGCACAGTGCGGTAGAAAGCTCTAGGACTTATTTTTGCTTAACATGAAACTTTATACCTTGGAACACCACCTTGCAAATGCTCCTTCAGCCCCTGGCAACCACCTTTTCATTGCTTCTACGTGTTGGACCATTACAGATCCTTCCTATAAGTAGAATTATGCAATGTATTTGTTCTGTGGTGGACTTGTCACTTAGCAAAATGAACTGAGCATTTTTTAAAAAGCCAAGTGAAATCTTAAGAAGTAGTTAACTAGCTAAGTTAACTAGCTAGTTAGTACAAGGTCTTAAGATGTTCGTTGATTATAAACTATTATAACACAATACTCGCAGACTATGTAACACCCTCCTCCCCCAAAGACTTTTGACAGAGAGACTGTGGCTAGCTAGGAGTTGGATAAGAGTTTTATGAAACTGTTATAATCAGAGATCTTTGCATCACAACCTTTCATTATGTAGGTTCCTCCAATTTTAACTAATCATAAAAGTCAATAATTAAAGCAAGCGTAAGAAAGTCATTTGCTAGAATGTCCCACATAGGTTCATTTTTCACCTGCCAAGATTGAATTACCTCTTGTATATCAGTAGGTGACAATAAAAGGGAAGAAGCCAAGAGTGCATTTCAAATTAGAGAATAAGAACTAACAAAGAGTATCTCACTAGCTCTAAAAGTTAGCTGAGGGCCACGAAGGCTAGCAAGGTTACATGTGCCAAGTAGCCTATTGACAAGCAATGTAAAAAAACAAGTCAATGCAATAACTGATCACAGAAAACCACCATCTAAAATAAACGATGCTCAGCAGAGAAGAGAAGACAGACCCTTCCTCAAAGTCTGTGCCTATTAACAGGCAAAATTAACTTTAAAACACGGTCAGTTTGGGATAGAGATGTGTATCTTGAGTACTTTTATATCTAAAAATATTGCAAAACACAAGATGGCCTCCAGTTTCCAGTGTGTCAGACACTTAAAAGTAAACAGTAGCCATAAAGCAGGATCATTTTTTAAAAGGAAATTTCAGATATCTGGAAATGTTAAGTTGAACAATATGAAATGGCCATTTTTGTATATTAAGTCTGAACATCAGAAATTTCACGTGATTCCGCCAAAGAAAAGGCAGGGCTTATTAATTTAATGTTAAGAATTAAAGTTTGAAGACATGCTACGAGTCTTTGGTTTCATAAGGTTAACTTCAGGGGGAGAATATTACTAAAGTAAGAAAAGGATTTTCAATATTCTGTGCTAAAAGTATATCTCAAATCACACAGAACTGGGGCCAGTCAGTATTTGCTTAGATAAACCTAAGAAAAAAGTTTTCCGTGTATAACCAGTCCTTTTTCATTTTTGTCTAACATATGTCATCCATCCCTAATAAAATTTTCTATTCCCAATTGATTTCTCCATCCTTCTGGTTGAATGCTTGAATCCAGCTATTAAAGGTAAAACTTTAGGCGCATGGACCTTCTGTGCCCACATACACCCCACTTCTCAATCTATTATTCACTGCTTTCTCCTGCTCACTCCAGCCCTTCTCTACCACTCTTTCTTTCAAACTTGGCACACTGACAGTCCCATCTGTCCGTGTCAGGCTCTCCCCACCCCCTTCCTTTTAATACACCCAGTCATCTAATCTTTCTTGCCTAGAATGGGGTGGATTCTGCTGAGCCCCAATCCCTCTGCCTTTCCCATGCAGGTGAGTTTTGCTGTTCAAAGAATGCTTGACGGATTTTGTCATATACCTCTCCATTTCTGCCTTATTTAGACCTTGATCACTTGCTCAAAACCAATTTCACCTAGAAGGCATCAATAAACAGAATGTGAATGTTATAAATGAGGATAATTTTCTATGGAGGAGTTGTACACATCTGCAACATTGATGTTAGAATAAAAAGGTTCACCTACACTGGGTAGGTTTCCATGTGGATGGATATTTTCTTCCCAGCACACGATGTACCATGTTCTCTCTGGAAGTATTTCAGGGGTACTTTTTTGTCTTTTTTAAAAAAGATAACTTTCTGGACTCTGGAAAATGTACATAGGCACTGAGTGAACTCCATCATGTTTAGTATTAAGGAAGTAATTTTAAGAGGAAGGGGACCACAATGCGCCTTCAACACTTTTTCAGGATGGAGAGTTTCATAGGAGTTTCAGGTACATTTCTGCCTCATTCTATCGGGCTGAATCCTTTTCCACTTCTAATTCTGGAACCTATGCCGCCAAAGGACTGACACACACAGATTATCTGATATTCTACCGTTTCCAGAGACCCGGGCAGTGCCACCCCTTCGGCGTTTACATACCTGGAGTTCGCTATTTCCACTTTGGTTCTTGCCATGGCGGCTGCCCGTTGTGCGCCTTCGATCGCTCTGTCCACCTTCTCCCTAGTTTTTGTATTTCTTATTGGTATCAGCTGCTTCCTTATTCCACGGACCAGAATATTATTTTTGTATTTTCCCTCTTCCTTGGAGCCGTCAGGAAAGACAGTGCAGCCGTAGCCGTGCCTCTTGTTATTTGCCCACTCGCCTTCGTACTTCATACCGTTGGAACGCTCGCTGATGCCAAAGCCCGTGCGCTTGTCGTTCTTCCACTCGCCCATGTAGGTCTCCGTGGTGGTGGCGTCTACGTGATCTTCCACCGGGCAGAAGTCACAGTCGACGTCGCCAAAGCTGATGGTGGAGTTGGCGTCGCTGGAGCTGATCCGGCTCATGGCCGCGTCGCTGCGGACCGAGCTGCGCTTGCTGGAGATGGACGACTTGGACTCAG
The DNA here is from genome assembly GCF_016772045.2 of Ovis aries. Lineage (NCBI taxonomy): Eukaryota > Metazoa > Chordata > Mammalia > Artiodactyla > Bovidae > Ovis > Ovis aries. Next base: position 50,583,962 of record NC_056062.1, read on the forward strand.
ACTTGCGCAGTTTCATGCTTCCCAGGAGGGAGCCCCGGCGGAAGAGGCCGCCCTTCTTCTTGCCAGAGAGCTCGGCGTCGGCGTGAAAGTTGAGCACGAAGCCGCCGCGGGTGCCGGCCGGGCTGTCGGCGGCGGCCGCGGCGTCATGGAGCACGCTGCCATTGCTCTGCTCGCTGCGCAGCGAGGCCAGCGACGTGCGCAGCGGCGAGCGGATCACCGTGGCCATGCCGTAGGGCACGCTCTGGCGCACGCCGTAGCCGTGCCGCATGCCGCCGGCCCACTGGCCTTGGTAGGTACCTTCGAGAGAGCGCAAGAGAGCACAGCGTGAGTCCGGGGCTGCAGATAGGCCGATGGGGGCGTGGGTGCGCACATGGAGAGCCCTGCGCAGGCCGGGAACTCAAGGCCCAACCCCGCCACACTGCCTAGTCAACTCTAGGCCATGCTTCGGAAATTCCCTTTGTGAATCCCCACCCTGAAGTGTTGTGTCTAGGCCGTTTCTGTAATTGTATGTCAGCTTTGGGGATATAGATGTATCCCCAAATGAGTGTGCTGCTTACCTTTGGTAAAACTGAGAGGAAGCCAGAGGAAAATTAACTCTCTTAACCCTATGGAATTCATCTCAGAGCAAAGGTGTGCCTGACAGTGCCCATTAAAACTTTGTTGACACCATTTTTTCAGTGAATATTATGCCTTCTCAGGAATAGGATAACCTCGAATCTAAATCTACATAGGTTTTTCCAATAGGTTTTTTTTTTTGCCTTTCACTGAAAACATTTTACAAAGCACTGACTTCTAATACAAGAGAGTGATCATTAGAAAACTTTTCTCCCCTGAAATTAACACATCAAAACCCCCTCTGAGGCAGGCAGTGCAATAGCAGACCAAGAAATGAGCTCTATTTGTGAGCTGTAGTTTTACTAATTTAACTGAAAAATGAGAGACTTCAGGTCCGGCAGTTTGACATTCCAACAAGCTCAAAGACCTAAAATTATTAGTGATCTGAATGCTTGGAACATGAGTTGTCAAACAAGTTTTCTTACATTTTCTTTCTACCACATTCATCATGTTCTTTTAGGGCACGGAAAACTAACATTCAGGATTATTATTTAGTTTTGGGTGATCCTTTTTAAGCTGAGAGGGATTTGACAAATAGAATATATATTCTGAATAGAGTGAACCATTATAAAAAAAATGGGCAATTTAACATTTTGTACTTCCAAGTGAAAAGGTCAAGATCTGTCCCATATTTGCTAAATTTCTGCTTTCTTCTGGTCATTCTCCTCATGGTTTCCCTAGCTTCTGCCACTGTACTGTGAACCACATCCTAAACTGGAAACATTCTGAGGGCAGGCATTACTTCATAGGAGAACACAAAATTTCCACACTTCTGGCTGTGTGTCCTCTGGTATGTAGATGTTTGATGACTTTATAATAAACAGCTGTGGTGGCTTAAAAGCATGCACTATTTACCTTTGGGAAAACTAAGATAAGGTCAGAGGAAAACTTCCACTCTTAACATTATGGAATTCATCTCAGAAGAAAGGTGCATTTGACAGCGTACATGAAAACTTTGTCATCACCAGATCATTTTTTCAATGAATAGTATGCCTTCTCAGGAATATGATAATCTCTAATTTAAAGCATTTGTTTTCAGAAGTTTTTCTATTAAGTAAATTAGCAAAGACATTTAAAAATTAACCTGGAGCAACTTCCTAAGGAAATCATCTTAGGAGGAACTGGATGTTAAGATTAGGAACTTAGAATTTTCTGTTCTAAATTGAGTCCATTTCCTTTTAATTAAAGGCAAATTTTATATTAAACTAGCCCTCCAAAGAAGTTACATGAAAATTTTAAGACGTAATTACTTCTGTATTCTTTCTAACTCACAAATATTATAGAAAGTAAATCTTAACTGTTTTGACTTCTTTCAGTTTCTGGTTATATAGAGTTACTTTGCAGTATACTTTTCATTTCAGATTGCCATGAAAAAATTTCCATTGAATGGCATACATTTACTTTTAAAATACTGAGAAGTGCTGCTTACTGATTATTTCATGCACTTAAAAGTTAAAGCCATAGTGGCTCCCAAGTCAAAAGTTTTGACTAATTGCAAGACTACCATCTCCCTCTGTTCATTCTGACATATTTTTGGTATATAAATAGACAGTAGCAGGGTGACAATGACATATTGGGTTGGTCAAAAAGTTCATTGAGGTTCTTCCCTTATATATCTGACAAAAAGCCCAAACAAACTTTTTGGCCAATCCAATACAAAGGGGGTCTGGTACTGTGAATGTCATACTCTGGATAGGTCTTAACATCTTAACCTGACATCTCAGAACTTCTGAGGAGGTGGGTGGGCCATGACTTTCCCAAAAGGATAAACCCCAAAGGATAAGACACTCAAATACAACATTTCAGATGAAGAAGCTTTCTACTCAGTATTAGCCATCTCCAAACACCACCACTGTAACCCAGAAGGAAACTGAAATTACTGGAAAATTGCAACTGACTTTCCCTTTGCCTAGATAGATAAAAATTCAAGTTCGAAGATAAAAGTTATACAACCTGACTTATATGCACTAAAACAAACCACCTTATTTTAAAATATTTTGTTTAAATAAACAAGGAACACTATAATAATTCTCCTCTAACTTTTCTACAAGTTAATTTTGCTAGAACAACTTCCAAACATACTGTTTGATATCAAGTACTTAAACTTTCAAAACACAACCACACTATCTTAGGAAATGTTTAACACTGAGGGGAAATTAACAACTAGTTTCCTTAATCTGCTATCTCCAAAATAAGACTAGTATCTAGAATTTCCAAAGACACACTGCTTGAAAATCTAAGTGGTTTAAGGCAACAGCAATAACTAGAAAGTTTAAGTTGTTGCTTGACTGTAGTAGCAGAGAAGGCAGAACAATGGCATTGCCTATATTCCCATCTTACCCTGTTGAGGAACACTGCATGGAAGAATTCCTCCATAGAATTGCTAGAAACTAATTTACAGTCAAAGTGTTAGTGATTCATCTGAAATTTAAAGTAGGTTTAGTTTAGTCAATGAACTTAAGTGGGGGAAAAGGGCCTCTTTTTCCTTACGAAGCAGGTGCATTCCACCTGCTCCCTGCTGCTCAAAGTTCTAATTAGTTCCTCTCAATTTCTTACATATGGATGCATAGTTCATAAGTTTAAAAAATATTTTTACTGATGTTGTATGACTTTTCATCTGGGAGCTGATTTTCTAGATACAGCCATTTTCACTAATTAAGTTTGTAGTGGAAGACTTCCAATTCAGAGAGAATTCCAGTCAAATTTAGATTTAATGTGCCAAATTTAAATCTACATGCTATGAATGAAAATGTGCATGGACAGGAATTCGTATAATTAACACAACAATGTATCTTTCTAGATATATTCTAATAGTTTCATGACAGGTGAAAAAAGGAACCACAGCAGGATCCGAATTTTTACCAAATATTCTGGGCACCTAGACTTGGATTTTGGGAGCACTGTACTAACTATTCTTACTTAATATTCAGGGGGTTCTATTTCAACAACACTTCATACTCAGATCACTAGTAAAATAAACTGAGTGATAGTTGTCAATGGAATTACAACTTCCTTCCTTCTGAGTTTAACGTCACCACAAAATACATGCAATCAGATTTTCATAAGTCTGACAGAGGCTGCTAGGGATGGACTTGTGGTGGTGCAGAGGCAAGAAGTAAAGCTTGTGGAAGTGATCTGTCTTATTGTGGCCAAAATCTTTGCAGGAAATAAGTTACAGCAATACACTTCCACTTAGAACCCCATTTTATGATTCAGGACTTTCTAATTAACTGATTGACATATGAAAGAAATTAACAGTAAGAATTCAATTATGATTTTTAGGAGTCTCCCCCTGCCCCTTTCCTAATTGGTAGCATATTAGATTATTTGTTTGTTTTGGTAGAAAAAGAAAACCGCAGTCCTGTGGTAATGCCAAATTTTGAGGTTTTTAAAAAATTCTTTTAAAAGTTAGTTTTAAAACAGGAGGCCAATTATCCATAGTCACCCTAGACACTTATTTGAGCTTTGGCAATACATAAACAGAGGACCTTTACTGTGCTATATATATTTATATATTTTTATTGCTAGGTATAATGAATACTCTAAACCAAGAGATTTTGTTTAATGAGTAGTAACTTTAAAAGAAGACATTTATTTTTAGCCTTCCAAATACTGAAGTAAAAGAACTATCCACCACCTTCTTGAAAGGTTGTAAAATAATGCACACGTCTGAAAGATAAGATTTGCATTCCACTTTTGAGCATGGAATTTAGTTATATTGTAGACTGGGGCCTCTGATAAAATCCAGTCACAAGCTAACACATTTATATGGGTGTAAACTAAGGTGCTCTGTGCCCACTGAGAACATTTAAGGGCCCTAATTAACTACTGTGGAACTTGAAAGTCACACAGCCCATACACAATTATTAGAGACAGCCTCCCCCCTCCACTTTTAATCCATGAGAACTATATCCATTATTTATACTGTAGGACGAAAAGATGTCCTTTTTAGCCAATCCTACCATGCTGCCGGTTTGTATTTGAAACACGGCCCAAGTGTTCTGAGTAAGTGAAGTGTACAAATTGTATAAGCTTTTATATAAGCAGTTGCCTGACTGGGCTGGACAAACTTTCAATTGGGCCCCTTTAATATCCTCCAACTCTGGGCTGCAGAATTCCGAAATGTGACAACCCTTTTCAATTATGATTATTATCAGAAACTGTGTTTTGCCAAAGCATAAGCCATTCGTCCTTCTCGGTTTATTACACAAGCAAATTCATCAGGTTTTGACACCTGTATCAATAATATATACTTTTCCTGGTTGGGGGAAAAAAGGAGGAGGGCTATGCTCTATTATATACAAAATTTCTTTTGCAAAAATTAGTAAATATTAAAATTAGGTGAATTTTGCTTACAGCCAGCATACGGTTTTACATCGCACACCTTAGGGCAAACCGGCGATTCCCTACTGCTATTCTCAGGAGTGAAGTAGCTGTTAATTTAGCTGTTATAGGAATACACCTTTCAATTGTATTTTTTAAAACATAGACTTCCCTGTTCGTTTGTAAAATGTTTTCCTGGTAATTTTCCCAGATATCTCCAGATCAACAATGACTACCTTCTTTTGATAGAAAACCGATACTTTAAGAAAGCGAAGGAAAACCAGAAAGAAAACCCCGCATTCTTTGAACCCCACCTGCATCAGGTGGACTCTCCACTCCCAAAACTACGATTACTTTCCAAATGCACTTCCGATAAGGAACAATTCCCCAACATCCCAGTTCTGGGGTTCTGACTTCTATCTTTAGGCCACTAGAGGACCAGAGGCGAAATACGACTCCACGTGAAACCAATCCCGGGAGCTGTACGCCGCGACCGCCAGCCTCCAAGCCCAGGGCGCTCGCTCTCACTCCACGGGAGTGGCGATTTCAAACCCGGCCGGGAGAGGGAGGGATCAGGAACGTAATGTGACGGGCTCAAGTGACAGCGTCCTCTTCCCAGTCCAGCCCTCCCGGGCACGCTCCCTCCCGGTGGCAGCGCGGCGCTGGCGCCGGCCAGGTGTCTTCACGCCTTGTTCCCCCGGGTGTGGACACACCGCCCGCCCCCAGAACCGAGTCAGATCCAACCCCCGCGCACCCGCCACGTCCTACCGCCCCCTCCCGGGGAGAGTGGCCGCGGGAGGAGGGTGGGAGGCTCCCCCAGGTATTTTGGCGGGTTTCGGGACACGTGCGCCTTGCGTCCTCCCCGCGGCCCCGCAGTCAGGGGCAAAGCCCTCCCCCAGAGCCCAGCTCGCGGGGCAGCCGAGCCGCCAGCGACGCAGCTCACCTCCGTCCCCGTAGGTCTCCACGCCGTACCCGTCCTGCAGCCCGTTACTCCAGGTCCCCTCGTAGCGGGCGGGGGTGCACAGGCTCTGCCGGACCCCGTAGCGCCCCTTGAAGCCATGTGACCACTCCCCCCGGTACATCCACTTGCCCTTCGTCTCCACCCCCAGCCCGTGCCGCTTGCCCTGCGCCCAGTAGCCCTGGTAGGTGTTGCCGCTGGGCCAGGTGTAGCCTCCGACCACCTCGAAGCCGTGCGACCAGGAGCCCGAGTACTCGCCCTGGCCCTTGGGCCCCGTGCAGATGCCATGCCCGTGCGCCTTGCCCTCCTCCCAGCCGCCGCAGTAGGTGCCGCCATCGTCGAAGTCGAACCTTCCGCCCGTCATTCGGGGGGCAGCCCCGGCGCGCTCCCCGCGGGGGCACGGACGCGGGCAGAGCTGGGCACGGCAGGGTGTAGCTCGGGGGTGGGGGCCCTGCGGGCGAGCTCACGACAGCGCCCCGGGCAGCTCGTGCCGCCGCTCGGCTCCAGTCCGACGCCGCCCCCGTCCTCCCCTCTTCTTTCGTCGCCGCCACCGCCGCCTTTCTCCTCCAACTCCTCCTCCTTCGCCGCCGCCGCCGCCGCCGCCGCCCGGGGCCAGCGCCGCGCGCGAGAGGACAGCTCGGGCTACGGAGCGGACCTTCAGCTGCTCCTGCCCGCCCACGTGAGCCGGGCGCCGCCCCGTGCCCGCCCCTCTTCCCCTCCCCAGGCGCCGAGGCCCGGCCCTGCGGCGCTCCGCTCCCTTGCCAGCTCCCCCCGCCCCCGCCCCTGCCCCCAGCCCGGGAGCCACCGCTTCCCCGGCGGGCGGGCAGGGGGACGTGGGGACCGCCCGGCGCTGCCGTGCGCAGTAGCGGGATACGGGTGGAGGGCGAGTGTGCCCAGGGGCGCGCGCGAGTGCCCGCCTGCCTGGAGACCGAGGCGTGGGCGTGGAGGGCGGCGGAGGCTCCGGGGTGTGTGTGTGTGTGTGTGTGTGTGTTTGGGGTTTATCACCGTGCTGGAGCGCCTAGAAGTGCGGCCACGTGTGTGTGGAGGGAGAAAACTCCGAGGCGCGTTTGTCTGCATGGGCTTTTCGTAGTTGCCTGTTTTCCGGCATTCCAACTTGTGTACCGTGGCGTTTGTCATGCTCAGCTGTCACCGTGAATTAACATCCCCCGGATAGATGGTTGCATGTGAAAGAAGTCTGCGACAGCCTAGATATAATTGTGCAGAATGTTCTTTTACACCTACCCGTCTTGAAGCACATGTGTTTGCATTTCTTTAATGAAGATACGGGGTGGGGGGGGGGCAGTGCAGTTTGAAAAAGCACAAAATACATGGGTTCGGTTTTTTGGTTTGTAATAATAGAGGATGTTTTTCATCTGTCTTCGTAGGGATTTAGGTATTCGCGTCCACCTCAGCCTGTTCCTTCTGAAGTCGCCTGTGTTCTTCTAACAACCCTAGAAATTCTTCATCCCGGAGCTGTGTACTCAACAGGCAGACGGCTCAGTCTGTGTATGTTGTCTGAGTGTCTGGAATGTACACCTGGTTCCTCTCCACTGGCACCCACAATTTAAGAAAGTAAATAGACGCTTTCAAGGAGAAACATGGTAAGTAAAACACTGCTCTAAACTTACAAAGTCTGTGACCTACAAAACCGGGGACAGGTGTCAGCTGGTCTACTTTCCAGCTACAATACTGCTCGGTTGAATTCACTGTACACAACTCTTTTAAACCTCTATTTCATCATCATCCAAATGGGAATGTCAAGATTTACCTTTCACTTTCTCTCTGTTAAGTAATAACTGAATTTATTGTGGGGGCAGTGTCAAGCCAAACATGAGAGATCTGTTACTAGGAGAGTTGAAACGTCAGTATTGCCTCTGGGTAAAAGCAGGCACTAGTTTCAACCTCACCCTTAAAATCCCCATGAGAGACACCTCTCTGTGGTGCATAGCCAGGGTCTTAGGTTGGCCTTTCAAGGACTCTGCTCTGCATAGTATTTATGGTATCCCTTAGACTTAGGAGCTTTTGCATGATAGAGTAAGCACCAGGGGCTGCCAAGGGTTCTCTCACTAGGTTCTGATAATCAGATAAAAATACAAGGACAGGTGTCAGGGAAGGCAGCAAGGAAAAAAGGAATCTAAACCGCACAGAAAAGGAACTGAAACTGACCTTGATCGGCTCTAGCTCAGGACTGGAGCTGGCCTCTCCTGCTTATCTGGCTGAAATAGTGAAAGAAAAATCTCAGTTTACACAGAACCAAATCACCAAAGAGGATTAGAAACCCTCATCCATGGTGCTGCCTACAGAGTTGCCAGGAATAGTGCTTACCCTAGTGGCCTGAAATAATTACGCACCTTGCTCAGCATCTTGTCCCCGGACTGGGGATTGATTTAGGCCACTGGGAAAATGAGGGCCCAGGATTTCGCAGCTGAACCATAATTCCATTTTTCTGTTACAGGGCACACCAGGATCAGGAGCTACTGTAGACATTTCCATCTATTTTGGGGTTCTGTTTGATATGAGAAACTGTGATTGCTCAGGTCAATATACTTATTTTTTTCCCCTCTCATTTTTGAACTGGCTCTCTTTGTAGAGCAACCTCTGTTTCTTTGCCTTTTTGATTTTTTACCCACTCGTGTGTTAGGATCTACATACATGAATATTTGAGGTTCACACTTTTGTTTGCAAGCATGGTAGAACCATTTAATGCTGTGTGTGTGTTTGCACGTGTGCACTCACTTGTGTCCGACTTTTTGCGATCCCATGGACTGTGGCCCACCAGGCTCCTCTTCCATGGGATTTCCCAGGCAAGAATACTGGAGTGGGGTGCCATTTCCTTCTCCAGGGGATCTTCTCCACCCAGGGATCAAACCCGCATCTCTTGCGTGTCTGGCATTGGCAGGCAGATTCTTTACCACTGTGCCACCTACTCTTCCTAATTAGCTCTCAGGCAGATGATGGACTTTCTGAAATATACAGCACAGAGTGAGTTTCTGGCTTCTATAATAGATGTGAGTGAAGTCCATCTATGGTAGATGGACAAACGGTGGTGGTATGGACACATCCCGGGAGAATATGGAGATTTGAGGATGACAAAAGATATGACCATTTATCCCTTAATCTCTTCCTCTTGCTATCCCTAATAGATGTCTTCCTTGGAAAGACCCTTCATTAAAGACTCTACCACCATACGTCTGCTATTAAATTTCAACTCATCAGTCCTAACTCGACTCTGCCACTGACTCTCTTCATGGGTGAAAATTAGTATCTAATTTTTGGTAGCTCACTGAGCAATTTTTGGCAAAGTAACCACTCAAGCCATGCTTCCGTTTGCCTGCTGTTGTCCTGGTGGAATGTTTCTCCAGTCTCACTGATGTGTTCATTAATGTCAGTGTTCACGTTCAATGGTGGTGATTGGAGAAGACAGGGAACAAGAACCAGGAAGAGGAAGAGGCCCTGACGGTGATGGTTCCGCTCACAGGAGCAGTAGAATAGTGCTGCAGTTTACTAGCTGGGGTCAGTAATGTCCTCACTTTCCCTCTCACTCTGAATCTTTGCCCTGGCTAAGGGGGAGTTGAATTTAGCTTTAAGAAAGGATTAGTAAGAAGAGAATGTGAATGTTAGTTTGACAGGTGGGGTGGGGGAGGCCACTAAAGCCCAGGGGCCAACAGCCACGCTAGCACTTGGTTTTTTTCCTCCATGTTCAAAACCCAGCACTAGTAGGTTTCCATTCTAAAAAAATTTATAACCAAAAGTAAGCCATTTGAGTGTGAATGTTACTAACAACATGGTGGTGAGGATATGTGGCTTAGAATTTTATCTTTTTTTTTTTAAAGCTGAGGCTGTATTTAAATTTTCATTGGTGATTTCCTTTTATTTACACATTAGAATTATTGAGAATTTTTAATAAAACTACAAATGACAGAAAGCTAACCTGGAGGTGTATGTTGTCTGCTGCTGCTGCTAAGTCGCTTTAGTCGTGTCCGACTCTGTGCGACTAAAGTGTGTTTATTGATTCAAAGTGTAAGAAAGCAAATAGAATTAAAATTACTTGATTTATAAGTCAAAGTTAGTATTACTACTGTAATATATAGGATGGATAAACAAGTTCCTACTGTATAGCACAGGTACCTATACTCAAGATCCTGTGATAAACCATAATGGAAAAGAATATGAAAATATATATATGTATAATGGAGTCTCTTTGCTGTACAGCAGAAATTAACACAACATTGTTATTTGTAAATGAATAAATAAAATACAGGACTGCATGCATGCTCAGTTGCCTGAAGTCGTGTCTGACTCTTGAGACTCAATGGACTGCAGCCCACCAGGCTCCTCTGTCTATGGGATTCTCCATGCAAGAATACTGGAGTGGGTTGCCATGCCCTCCTCAAAACAGAGGATTACTAGCATATGCCTGGAGAATCCCAGGGATGAAGGAGCCTGGTGGGCTGCCATCTATAGGGTCACACAGAGTTGGACACGACTGAAGCGACTTACCAGCAGCAGCGTATTTATAATAAAGCATTCATGAAAATTTAAGAAATTTTCCCACAGTAAATGCAAAAGTTAAGAAATGTAGCCAGAAACTTTGTAGACAACATGAAGTCAGAAGAGGAAGCAAATTACAAAATTAATGATTTTCAAAACTTTGAAGGAAATTATATTATGCTAGATTAGGTACTAAATTCTTTACATGTATTAATTCATTTAAATCTCATAATAACCCATTGGTTAGTACTAGTATTATTACCATCTTACAGAAGAAAATCCGGAGGAGGGAATGGCTTCCCACTCCAGTATTCTTGCCTGCAGAATCCCATGAAGAGAGGAGCATGGCAGGCTACAATCCATGGGATCGCAAAGAGTCGGACACGACTGAGCAACTACAGAAGAAAATAAAGTTTAAGGACAGTTTTGTGCCCAGGATCATTCGAGGTAGAAATGGTTGAGCTGGAATTTAAATGAAATCTGTCTGACTCTATTACCAGTCTTTACTGGCGTGTGGGTGAGAGCTTCCAAATGGGGGAAGAGGCAGGTTAGGTGGAGATGGTAAGGGGTGGTAAAGATGACCTTTTTATTTTATAGAACAGCTACCTGGATAATAGTGATGCTGCTGTCTAGAATTAAAGAAATGGTGGAAGAAGAGTAAATTATAGAGGTTGGAAAGATAGGTTCATATCGGAACAGATGATCCAGAAATATACCTTAGAGATGTTCAGTAGTTGTTAATACAGGTCAAGAACTAAAAGTAAATTAATAAGTAAATATAGTTGTCCTCAGTATCTGTGGAATATTGGTTTCAGAACCACCCCTCTCAATACCAAAATCCACAGTGTTCAAGTCCCATATATAAAATGGCACCGTATTTGTATATAACCTATGCCTCTCCTCCCATATTCTTTAAATCCTATCTAGATTTACTTATAATCACCAATATAATGCAAATGCTATATAAATAGCGGCCAGCATGCAACAGATTGAAGCTTTACTTCATGAAACTTTCTGGAATTTTTTTCCCCCAAATATTTTTGATCTGTGATTGGTGGAATCTGTGGATGTTGAGTTTGATACAGCATAAGGAGGGCCAGCTATAATCTGTGAGCTCCTCTTCTGAAAGCTGTTTTTCAGTAGCCCCTCCCTTTTGAGACTTGTACTATTCATGTTAGCCCACTTTTTAGGAAGCCAGAAACTTGCTCTGTGCTGTGTATTTCAGAAAATCTATCTAGTCTATATCAGTCTCCTTGTTCATCCAGGACCAGTGGCTTATCTGCTATGCCCCCACCTCCTGTCACTTCCATTGTCCCAGGCTACCTCAACCTGGCCTCACCATCCATTGCCTTCTTCAGCATCATGGCCTTTATCTTAAAGCCCTCACACAGCCTGGGACTTTCTCTGATTCACACATAGGTCAGTGCTGAAGACTAGAACTTGACAATCTCACTCGTTGACAACATTCGCTGGTCTTTCCCATTCACTGAACAAGCATGGACTCTTGGCAGAATCTTCACTCCTTTGATGCCCTTCATGTCTTCCTGGCCCTTCCCTGTCCTGCCTGAAGAACCCTACTGCATCTTTTCCACTGCACTTTCCTTTCCATAGTGACCTCCTGGTTCATCCCCCTGCCCAGCCCTCAAGCCTAAATCAGTTTCTCCTCCCCTGCTGATAGGAAACCCCTTCTTGGAATAATCAATAACATTTACCAGTTGCCATTGCAAATTATGGGTGGCAAACCTCAGACCAGTCCCTCCACACCACATGGCAGATCTCTTCCCAGGAAACTTCTAGGAGCCCATTACTGTCCTCAAGCCCTTCTCAGCCCCAGTTCTTTCCTACTTGTCTTCTTCCTCCTGGAGAAAAAGTGGTAACCCATGGGAACACTTTCCCTCTCTTAAACCTTCCACTGGTTCTCATTTTCTATCTTTCACCACCACCTCATCCCAGAGGCAAAGATGTCCTTTTTCCTCCCCAAGTTTTGGGTCAACTCCTTCTCTTTTGAATATACTGTGTGCTTCCCTGGTGGCTCAGAGGTTAAAGCATCTGCCTCCAATGTGGGAGACCTGGGTTCGATCCCTGGGTAGGGAAGATCCCCTGGAGAAGGAAAATGGCAACCCACTCCAGTATTCTTGCCTGGAGAATCCCATGGATGGAGGAGCCTGGTAGGCTACAGTCCACGGGGTTGCAAAGAGTCGAACACGACTGAGCGACTTCACCTTCACCTTTGAATATACTTTAATTTCTTTCCTTCCATCCAACAGAGGTACTCGTATGTCTACCATGTTAAGACAGCCCTTAATTCCTGGTCCTGCTTGCACCTCAAGACTCCTGTCCTCAAAACTGCACACCTCCTTGAATGAGTAGGTTACATTCAAGTCTTTCCTTCCCACCTCTCCTCACACCACTTGATGTGGGTTCTACCCCACCAGTCTAGGGCAGCTTGTTCAGCCATTAGTGAGTCACTCAGTCATGTCTGACTCTGTGACCCCATGGACCATAACCCACCAGGCTTCTCTGTCTATAGAATTCTCCAGGCAAGAATACTGGAGTAGGTTGCCATTCTTTTCTACAGGGGATCTTCCCAACCCAGGGATTGAACTCATTGCAGGTGAATTCTTTTTTGTCTGAGCCATTTAGGGACCTCCCAGTTGACAGCTACGATGGCACCTCTTCAATTCTTCTGCTAGGATTGGCAGCTGTGAATTTGATACTGGTGAACACTTACCTCCCTCAGTTTCTGTAAAACCCACGTCTCTTAGCTTATCTCTCCTCTCCTACCCCCTCTCCTCCCACTTCAGCTGTCTCATTCCCTGTATGTTTTTCTTCTGATCCCTTTCTAGTCTCCTTAGGCTATCTTTTGTGTCCAAAACATTAGCTTCATGGTGTCCAAATTTTGTGTAATTACTGGATACTTGTTAGCTTATTTCATACAACTAGGCAATCCTGCCCTAGGGGCTAAGAGTCTAATTTAGAAATAGTCTAATTCTGATATAAAAACATCAGCTGAGCCTTATTTAAGTCTCAAGGGCAGTTCTTTGGTTCTTCCTATAATTTGTCCCTTGTGGTCTCTGCCTCTTTTTCCTAGTGGGCAGAGGTCCACTGGACTTAGACAGAATATGTGTCCAATGACAAGGCTCACAGGGAGTTCAGGAAAGGTCTAACAATGAAAAAGGTAATGACAGATTAAGGAGAGACTTAAAATGGTTAGTCGGCTTCCCTGGTGGCTTAGATGGTAAAGAATCTGCCTGCAATGCAGGAGACCTGGGTTTGATCCCTGGGTCTGAAAGATCCCCTGGAGAAGGAAATTGAAGGTGATTTAAAGCAATGGAAAGTTTTCCCATACTCTTGGACTGAAAGAATATTGTTAAAATGGCCACACTACCCAAAGCAGTGTACAGATTTAATGTGATCCCTATTAAATTACCCATGATATTTTTCACAGAACCAGAATAAATAATCATAAATTTTATATGGATTCACAAAAGACCCAGAATTGCCAAAGCAATCCTGGTGGGGGGAAAAAAAAAGCTGGAGGCATAACCCTCCCAGATTTCAGACAATACCTTAAAGCTACAGTAATCAAAGCAGCATGGAATTGGCACAGAAACAGACATCTGGGTCAGTGGAACAGAATAGACAGCCCAGAAATAAACCCAGACACCTAAGGTCAATCGTTGACAAAGGAGGCAAGAGTATATAGTGGGGAAAAGACAGTCTCTTTAGCAAGTGGTGTTGGAAAAGCTAGATAGTCACATGTAAATCAGTGAAGTTGGAACACTTCCTCATACCGTATACAAAAATAAACTCAAAATGGCTTAAAGACTTAAATATAAAAGAAGGATACCATAAAACTCTTAGAAGAGAACATAGGGAAAACATTCTCTGATGTTAAGTTGTAGCAATGTTTTCTTAGGTCAGTCTCCCATAGCAATAGAAATAAAAGCAAAAACAGATGGAACTGAATCAAACTTAAAAGCATTTTCACACAAAGGAAACCATAAACAAAATGAAAAGACAACCTATGGACTGGGAGAAACTATTTGCAGATGATGCAATCGACAAGGGCTTACTTTCCAAAATATACAAATAGTTCATACAACTCAATAACAGAAACCCAAACAGCCCAATCAAAATGGTCAGAAGATCTAAATAGACATTTCTGCAAGGAAGACATACAGATGACTATTAGGCACATGAAAAGATGCCCACATCACTAATTATTAGAGAAATGCAAATCAAAACCACAATGAGGTATTACCTTACAGTGGTCAGAATGGCCATCATTAAGAAGTCCACAAACAATAAAATGCTGGAGAGGGTGTGGAGAGAAGCCGTCATACACTGCTGGTGGGAATGTAAATTAGTGCAGTCACTATGGAAAAAGTAATGGAGTTTCTTTAGAAAACTAAAAACAGAGTTACTATATGATCCACCAGTCTCACTCCTAGGTATATATCTGGACAAAACCCTAGTTTGAAAAGATACATGTACCTCAGTGTTCATATCAGCACTTTTTACAATAGCCAAGACATGGAAGCAACCTAAATGTCCATTGACAGATGAGTGGGTAAAGAGGTGTTACATATATACAATGGACTAATATTCAGCCATAAAAAAGAATGAAATAATGCCATTTGCAGCAGCATGGATGGACCTAGGTATTATCATACTAAATGAAGTAAATCAGATGTAAAAAGGCAAATATATCATTTGTATGTGGAATCTAAAATATACTAATGAACTTATTTACAAAACAGAAACCAGGCTTACAGACATAAAAAACAAACCTCCCAAAGCGGGAGGGGTAAATTAGGAGTCTGGGATTGGCAGGTACAAACTGCTATACATAAAATAGATAAACAACAAGGTCCTACCATAAAGCACAGGGAACTATATTCAATATCTGAAAATAACCTATAACGAAGAAGAATATGAGAAAGAATGTATACACGTATAATGGAATAACTCTGCTGTATGCCAGAATCTAACACAGCATTATACATCAACTACACCACAATTTTAAAAATTTTTAAAAAAGGGAGGTGAACAATGTTGCTGAAAGCGCAACTAAGGAGTAAGTAGTTGCCAAGTGACTGATCTTTGAAGGAGAGAAAAACACAAAATCCGTTATTAGACAGGAAAGAGATGTATAATATAATTGGGGAGTGAATGGTTCCAAGAGATCTGAGATGGGATTTGAAACAATGGCCGATAATAGAAGAGGCAGCCCTCTGACTGAGTGCCACTGGGGAATGCCACATCCTTGCCAAGTGCTGCAGTCCCAGCCTACATACCACCTTGGCACGCACACCTCAGAGACCTGGTGGATTCTTCAGATACTGACTGCATTCCAGATAAAGCTTCAATTCCTCTTCCTTTCCTTAAACGTATTCTAGAATGTATGTCATTGCTTGCATCTCACTTATTACTTTCACATGACAAGCACTTTTTAAAGCTTACTCAGAAGGAGGAACACTCCAGGGGGTGGCCTTGGGGGTGCACAGCTCAGATCTCCCTCCCAGAGAACCTGCAGCTCAGAGGGAACTTGGCAGACAGCCTCCAGCTGCTGAGAGTTCAGATCTGCGGTGGTGTTCACACCAAGTCCATGCTCTGCCCGGGACATCCCCTTCAATGTAAAGGCAGGGCTTCCCTTGGTGGCTCAGTGGTGAAGAATCCACGTGCTAGGGTGGGAGACACCCGTTCCGTCCCTGATCTGGGAAGATCCCACGTGCTGCAGAGCAATTAAGCCCATGTGCTACAACTACTGAGCCTGTGCTCTAGAGCCGGGGAACTGCAACTGCTGAGCTCATGTGCTGCCTACTCAGCCGGTGCACTTAGAACCCGAGCTCTACAACAAGAGAAGCCGCCACGATGAAAAGCTGTCTCCTGCAGCTGGGGAGTAGTTCCCATTCTCTGCAACAAGGAAAGCTTGCACAGCAACAATGACCCAGCACAGCCAAAAATAAATAAACGAATATTAAAAAAGTAAAAGGCAAATGGCTGGATCTCATAAACTCTGTTATATAACTCCCCCCTGGCCCCAGCCCACCCCCCGAAAAAAGACAAAGAGGAAAAAAGTAAAGCAGAGCACCTGGTAGGCCTCTTGGATTCTGGGAACAATACCACACTTAGAAACATCTCCAGTCTACATGCTGAATGACATGGAACAAAGGCTGCCAGCTTCGAGAGGGCTCGGAGCAGGAAAGCATTTTGCAGGAGGCCAGGGCTCTGGTACTAGCAGCCCCGCCTCTTGGGCCATATCATCAGGCAGATCCTTTGGTGTTAATGTTTGGTGTAGGTGGTGAGAAAAGATGCAATGTGAAGATTGTGGCAAGGCCCAGTGGAGGGATCACAGTGCAGGTCTCTGGAGCTCTGACACAAGGCCATAGAATCTGCAGAAGAGAATTCTAGAATTTTTGAGAAACAGTTACTTGACTTTAGCAAAAAAAAAAAAAAAAGGAATGCTTGATCGTGGGATACCAAGTGACTATTACTTTAGAATTTCCCACTGTGAGCTGGGTCCTGTTGAACCTGCCAAGACAAAGTTGGATGAAACCAACCATATCCTTTATGAAACATAAAGGGTAATGGTGACCTATACAAAAACACCCGAATGATATGAAGATGGACAAACCTAGTTGCCATCTGTTGTAAGATGAACATGATATATCCAGGATCAAGATGAGCAGAACCAAAGGACACAAGAAAGCTACAAGAACAGGCTGCCCAGAGCCCCATGTGCCCTAGGATTTCACTAACATCTCTTACCCACTATCACCTATGGGAAGACTGGGGTTCCATTTGACCAGTTGAAGGAGGAAGAGAAGCTTGGTTTATCAATGGACAGGCTATTATGTGGATGAAGCTGAAAATGAATGAAGGCTTCATTATAGCTCCACTCAGGAGGGGTCTTGAAAGTATTCAGAGAGGGAAAATCTTTGCAAGGGACAGAGCCGTGAGTGCTGAACCTGGTCATGTATTTTATGGGAAAGGAAAAGTGGCCTGAGGTGGGGAACATATGGAGATTTCAAGCAATGGCCAACAACCTGGCCATCTGGTCAGAGGTCTGGAAGGTGGTAGAGCAGACATGTGGATGAACATGTGGGAATGGGCCCTGAGTGTGAGGAGTTTTGTGCTACATGTCAATGGCCTTCATGAAAGCGACACTGAAAAGCCAGGACTCTACTTAGACTGTCTCCAGCCAATAGCTGAGCACAGTGGGACTGCTTGAGCTAGACCATTCCTTCTCAACACAGGCCTCCTCTGCCAGGCTTATATTTTCTGTGTTCCCTACTGACCTGGCTGAAATGTTCCCCACTGACAATGACCTGGCCAAGCTACACAGCAGTCTGAGTTCCCCCTACTGAACCCTGCTTTCTTCCCTCTTTCCTTTCATAGGTTTCAGACCTGTGTTGTGACCCAAAGACTCTGCCCACCTACTCCTGATTCCTTTGGTCTTATCCCTCACATGTGTTCACTTCAGTATATCTTTTGTATGTCTAATTCCATCCTGACATCTGCTTGTTGGGGGATCTAAACTGATACACCCAGTGATCTTTTAAAAATAAGCACATACATAAACATGTTTACGTTTACAGGTAGGCCATGGTCAAAGAGAGATGAAAGTCTGCTGTATTACTTGAAAAGGTACATGCACCCCTATGTTCATAGCAGTGCTATTCACAAGAGCCAAAATATTAAACAACCTAAATGTCCATCGACAGATGCATTCATAAAGAAGATGTGGTGCATATACACAATGGAATACTACTTAGTCATAAAAAGAATGAAATAATGTCATTTGCACCAATGTAGATACAACTAGAGATTATCATACTAAGTCAGAGAAAGCCTGATACCGTATGATATCATGTATATGTGGAATCTAAAATATGTCTACCAAACAGAAACAGACTCATAGAGAACAGATTTATGGCTGTCAAGGGAAAGATGATGTAGGGGAGAGGATGGGCTAGGAATTTGGGATTTGTAGGAGCAAACTCTTAACAATAAGGTCCTAATGTATAGCATAGGGAAATATATTCGATATCCTGAGATAAACCATAATGGAAAAGAATATGAAAAAATAATGTATAGGTTTGTATAACTGACTCATTTTGTAGTTTAGAAGAGATTGGCACAACATTGTAAATCAACTATACCTCAATAAAAAAAATAAGAGTCTGCTATAGAACTTAACAAAATTGAATTGAAAATCAGATTTTTATGGTTCTTAAAAAATGAAGAAGCTCTCTGTGTATTGGTATGGAAAAATCCCCAAGATCTATTAAGTGGATAAAAGCAATATACAGAATAATGTATGTAACCTGTTGGATTTTTCTGCACTTATATCTATGTAAAAATCTGTAGGGGAGGATGGGCTGGGGGAGAATCCTCTAAAGATACAAATTAAACTAAAGGGGATGGGAATGGCCATGCTCATTACGTAATATTTTCATTTGTTTTTATCTTGCACCTTGAAATTGTGCTACCTATTAATAACTACACTGAAATGTCAATCTTCGACATTTTTGCATGTTACTATTTTCAAAATCTGTTATTGACCATAACTTCCCATTGGCATATGAAATAGTAACCTATTTACAGCAGTGAGTGGACCTGATAAACTTAGAAAGAAGAAAGAAAAATAGTGCCAAGTTGTGTCTCACTCTTGGGATCCCATGACCTGAAGCCTGCCAGGCTCCTCTACTCATGGGATTCTCCAGGCAAGAATACTGGAGTGGGTTGCCATTTCCTTCTCCAGGGGAGCTTCCTGACCCAGGAATTGAACCCAGGTCTCCCTCATTGCAGGCAGATGCTTTACCTACTGAGCTACATAGGGACCTGATAAATTTAAGGACTGTCTAAAACTTAGTCTCCCAGATGGTAAAAGACTGCGTGATCCAGATGGCTGGAGCAATTTCTGACTCACCAACTGATGGAATAATTCATAGCTTCTCTGTGTGAGTGTGACAGAGTGGACATTTAGAGACTTCCAACTGTATACTGTATTTCAACTGTATACTGAACACTAAGATCATGGCATCCAGTCCTATCGCTTCATGGCAAATAGATGGGGAAACAATGGAAACTGTGAGAGATTTTATTTTGGGGGCCTTCAAAATCACTGCAGATGGTGACTGCAGCCATGAAATTAAAAGACGCTTGCTCCTTGGAAGAAAAGCTATGACCACCCTAGAAAGCATATTAAAAAGCAGAGACATTACTTTACCAAGAAACATGCATCTAGTCAAAGCTATGGTTTTTCCAGTAGTCATGTATGGATGTGAGAGTTGGACTATAAAGAAAGCTGAGCACCAAAGAACTGATGCTTTTGAACTGTGGTGTTGGAGAAGACTCTTGAGAGTCCCTTGGACTGCAAAGAGATCCAACCAGTCCATCCTAAAGGAAATCAGTCCTGAGTATTCATTGGGAGGACTGATTTGTGAAGCTGAAGCTCTGATACTTTGGCTACCTGATGTGAACGACTGATTCATTTGAAAAGACCCTGATGCTGGGAAAGATTGAAGGCAGGAGGAGAAGGGGATGACAGAGGATGAGATGGCTGGATGGCATCACTGACTCGATGGACATGAGTTTGAATAAGCTCCAGGAGTTGGTGATGGATGGGGAAACCTGGCGTGCTGCAGTCCATGGGGTCACAAAGAGTTGGACACGACTGAGCAACTGAACTGAACTGTATGCTGTTGTATTAGTCCCGGCATGGTTGCTGAGCTGAATGAGTTGCTACTTCTGTAAAGAAGTATGCACCACCATTTCCTTCCTGAATGTTACAGCCCACGCTAAATTATGCCTCATTTCCACCTCTGATCCATACTAAATATTCCTTTAGTACAGATACTTCATTAAAGTGCAGGTAAGAGTCCCTTGGCAAGCATTTTCATTGCTTGTTCAGACTCCACTTTTCCCTGGCAAAATCTCTTAAAGAGGCTTAGTCAAATACATTCTGAGAGCTTCCCCTGTATCCTAATGTATTTCTGATGAATCATGTCTGTAGGACAGTTTTCCAAACTCCCCTGATGTCAGTCATCAGGGGGCACTTGTTAAATAAACTCATGCCCAGGTCTCTCCCTTGGTGAATTCTGCTTCAGCGGGTTTGAGCTGGAATCTGTGATTTTAGTAAATACTCTGAGTCTTCAGGGAAACATTACTGTAGGGTCATGTAGCCTCATATAGGCCACCTTAGATTCCATAAACTGATAAAGTGAATTCCAAGTTTCCTGATACTAGTGATCCTAATATTAGTTTCTCATATGAATTCTTCCTCAAAGTGCTTTGATAATTGTAAACAATATCCTCCACATCATTTAAAAGGCAAAATTTAAAAGTCCTATGTAAGTGAATGGTTGCTAACAGTAAGTGTACAATAGACAGGGAATAATTATCAGTAAAAGAAGTCATTAATGAGGTGACCTTGAAACCCAGAACTTAACAAAATTCTGATAATTCTAAATGAAATCAGTTGGTGGACTTGTGAAGTCTCCATTCCTTTCCCAGCGACTTTAGAATATAATCCCTTATTGGTCATATAATTTGTAATTATTTTCTTCTATTCAGTAGGTTGTCTTTTTGTTTTAGCAATGATTTTCTTTACTGTGCAGAAGCTTTTTAGTTTTATAAGGCCCCATTTGTTTATTTTTGCTTTTATTTACTTTAGCAGACAGGTCCAAAGAATTACTGCTGTGATTTATATCAAAGAATGTCCTGCTTGTGTTTTCCTTAAGGAATTTTATAGTGTCTACTTTTACATTTAAGTCTTTAATCCTTTTTGAGTTTATTTTTGTATGTGGTATTAATGTTCTCATTTCATTCTTTTACATGTATCTGTTCCAGTTTTCCCAACATCATTTGCTGAAGAGATTTTCTTTTCTTCATTGTATATTGCTTCCTCTTTTGCCATAGAATAAGGGACTATAGGTGTGTGGTTTATTTCTGGGCTGTCTGTTCTGTTGCACTGATCTACATGTCTGGTTTTGTGCCAGTTCCATGCTGTTTTGATTACTGAATCTTTGTAGTATGGTCTGAAGTCAGGGAACATGATGCCTCCAGCTCTGTTCTTTTTTCTCAAGACTACTGTGGCAATTTGACATCTTTTGTGGTTCCATGTACACTTTAGGATTATTTACAGTAAAGTGATATGTTAGCTAAGCTCTGAAGGATGAGGAGGAGATGGCCTGGAAAGTAAGCAGGGGATCAGCTGAAGAAGAGGAAACAACTCTGAGGTAGAAAGAGCTTGGCACACTGAAGTAACTGAAGACAGGACAGTATGTTTGGACTCACTGAGCAAGGGAGAAAAGATCTTGGTAAGAGATGTTGGTGGAGAGGGAGGCAGCCACCAGGGCCTTGTTGTGATCGAAGAGCTTTTAAGAAAGGATAACTGTCTAGCCATTTCCCCCATAGTTCGGGGTAGGGCAGAGAAAGGAAACGGGAAAGAAGGGTAGTATTGGAAAGAAAATATGAAAAAGGTGTTAAAACCAGCCCCTCCTTACTGATTCCGTGAAGCAAGATGTGACATAGCCCCCACCCACCCACCCCTCCCCGCGACAGAACAGTGTTTTTTAAACTAAAGAAATGCATCAACAGTTTTCAAAGAAAAGCAAATATTTATCCAGACCTCTTGCCCATGGTGGTTTCAATAATTTTATATGTATTTATATATTCATTATATACATGTACTTAAATATATAAACCATCAGATAAGGTATACCTCTGTCTGCTTAGAATTTATTTACAACATAAAACCAGCATAAATTAAGAACAAGTAATTTTGAAATTAGCAAACTGAATTTAATGTGACAAATGATGTTTTGATGAAATAAGATTACTGCTTGCATTAAAAAAATTTTTTTATAGCATTGCCCAAGGAGTCACAGTTTCTCCTGATTCAGTAAAGGCATCCTGCTGGATGCTGTTGAGGACTCGTCTACAGGATTTCTTAGAAGTCTTTGTACAGAGTACTGGCCCACCATTTGGCTATTACTTGATGGATATACATCATTTGCATATTAGATCTGCCTCTCTACTCACTAGTCAGAAACAATTAAAGTAGAAAGACTCAATGGCAATGTCTGCCTGAGCATAAACACAAGCTTAACCACCAAAACCAAGTGATAATCCAGTTCAGTTCAGTTCAATCGCTCAGTCGTGTCCGACTCTTTGCGACCCCATGAATCGCAGCACGCCAGGCCTCCCTGTCCATCACCAACTCCCGGAGTTCACTCAGACTCATGTCCATTGAGTTGGTGATGCCATCCAGCAATCTCATCCTCGGTCGTCCCCTTCTCCTCCTGCCCCCAATCCCTCCCAGCATCAGAGTCTTTTCCAATGAGTCAACTCTTCTCATGAGGTGGCCTAAGTACTGGAGTTTCAGCTTTAGCATCATTCCTTCCAAAGAAGTCCCAGGGTTGATCTCCTTCAGAATGGACTGGTTGGATCTCCTTGCAGTCCAGGGGATAGTCTAAAGAGATGAAAAATCTAGAGAAAATTACCAGACCCCTTAGAATACATGGGTGAACTCCCATAGGTGTGTGGACTTTTGTTTGGAAAACAGTTTCAAATATGAGAGCCAATTATCCCCAGAGATTTCCTGGGGGTGTGGGGGGGAAGGACACTATTCGTCCTCACATAGAGCCATGCAGACAGAATAAATTGTTCCTTCCAACATTCTAAAAAGGGATCAGTGGAATCCAAGGTTTGGTAGGGTCAAGAGGGATCATAAAGATTTGAGTGTAAGGAGAGACCAACCTGGGTGTGGTCACAAGTCCCTGTGGTTCCTGCTATGGTACTCAGGACAGAAAAGATTAGAAAGAGGCGTCTGAGATGTCTCTGCCTCCTGGCCAGTTGGCTGAAAAAGGCTTACAGCATTAGCCTCCCAAGTCAGGTGCACAAACCTATCCAACGAGGTGTGGGAAGAAATTATTAAGAGCCCTGGGAGACCTAAGCCCCAATCTCTGAGCCCCTCTTTACCAAAATCTGTGTAAAATAAATCAGGGTTTTCTGTTGGAACTAGAGAAAGCAATCCAGGCTCTGGAAAATGAAAATATCCCAATGTTTAGGAAGGCAGGCTTGGCTGAGATGCATCATTCTGGTTCTCACGGTCCGTCGCTGGGTTTCTGGATCTAGTGTGCAAACATTAATTACACCCAGTGGAAGAAAGGTTTCCTTGCCAAGCTGGTTCTTAGAACTTGAAACAACAGCTTCCACTTTGGCAACGCTGTTGTAGCACTAGAGCCCTTTGTGTGGAAGACAGTGAGGGGCGCAGTGTGTCACAGAAAACACTGATGTATTACTACCATGTTGGAATCTGGGGATAGTTAAGACTGTTTTTCTTTGTTTATTTTTATAAATAAAATATTTATAAATATTTAAAAATATTCAAAGTTGAAAAATTGCATTTGAAGTTATGATCATTTCATGTATTCATATTACCAAAATGACTATACTGAAAGTGGTTTGTTTCTGTGTCATAAAGTTTTAATTTTACATAAGTCAGTTACTCAAAGTAATTTTTAACCCTTAAAAAAAAGGTGGGGTGGTCAGTTGCTTTAGTTGTGCCCAAGTCTTTGCAACCCTATAGACTGTAGCCTGCCAGGCTCCTCTGTCCATGGGATTCTCCAGGTAAGTGCTTGAGTGGTTGTGATGCCCTCCTCCAGGGGATCTTCCCAACCCAGGGATCCAACCCATGTCTCCTGCATTGCAGGCAGATTTTTTACCCACTAAGCCACCTGGGAAGCCCCCCCAAAGGTGGAAATGTATGCAGTTATTAACAATGCCGTGGAAGTATTTCCTTTCTCTTAAGGAAAAGTATTCGTATCAGAATGTGTGGTTGGCCCTGTAATCAGATAAAATTTTGGAGAAACAGACCAAAAAAAAAAAAAGAGTAGCTCCCAAAGAAATTTGGGTAGGGGCTCTGTAAAGCTGAGAGCTCTCAACAACTTGTGTAATTTACCAAATGCAAAGAGTAGCCAGTAAAAGAAATGTGTATTTTCTGATAAGGTAGAAAATCATGTAGTGTATCACTGTAAGTTGATTAGGTTAATATATATGAAACGTCAACCAAAGTTTTACTGTTTCAGGGTGTTAAAGTCTTTTACCTATCAATAATATCCATTACTTCAGAGAGAGGGGTGGGCACCATACAAAGAACTAAACTTGAAACTCAGCTTGAAATCAAATTTTAAGAAAAATATGCCAAGTCTAATATGTGTACTATTCAGGCTTTGCTGAGAAAAAGAAGTCATTTGTGGGATTCCCCAAAGTTATCCATTGGAGACTTGAACACAAGGTGTTTACTGTTTTTTTTTTTTTAATCTAAAATGAGATTTATTGCATTTCATGCAGTTTGAAGTCCATGCAGCAAAGGAGACTAGCACAATTTTTAATGCATTTAAAAATAAAGTTGAAAATGGTGGGTAGGAGGGTTATGCACAAAGTTCTAGTCTCCTTGGGTCCCTGGAAGAGAACGGTTTGGGAATGAAACCATTCACTCTCCATGGCAAATGAGTCTTATAAATGCAGGGAATGTTCCCACGGCCTCTGGAGGAAAATCCATAGAGCTCTGGGGCAGGAGCAGGACCCAGGGAGAACAGCACTAGTGGAAAGGAAGCTACACACGTCACCTAATTTCACCCAAGAGCAGAAGAAGGTGGCGAATCCTGGGGCGGCGGCTGTTCTGAGAGTCAGGAGACTACACACATCCCTGGGGAGATCTGCTCCTAAAAGAAGTGGTGGTAAGAACCCAAAAGAGTAAAACAAAAGAAATATTTCTTAACCACACTCTTTGAGAAAATGCCATAAATATGTTATTTAACATTTTCATTTCATAGCATTGGACATACAGCTCAACATATTGAAATATTGATTCTTTGGAGAAAAATAAATGAGAAAAAAGGAAATAAAAAATATTGCATCTTTCTGTTGGAGAGAGGATGTAGGCTGTATCACCCTTCCTGGTGGCTCAGATGGTAAGGAAGCTGCCTGCAGTTTAGGAGACCCAGGTTTGATCCCTGGGTTGGGAAGATCTCCTGCTGATGGAAATGGCAACCCACTCCAATATTCTTGCCTGGAGAATTCCATGGATAGAGGAGCTTGGCAGGCTACAGTTCATGGGGTCGCAAAGAGTTGGACATGACTAACACTTTCACTTTCAGGCTATGATATCAGAGCAGTTTGGAGAAGTCTGGGAGAGGATGAATGGGAATGAAAATTCCAAGACATATTCCCAGGCATACAGAGACTCCGAGGTGGAAGGGTTGCATATTCTACTTCTTTCCTGGATGTCTGGGGAGAAGGGTGACAGCACCTCATCAGAGTTGGAAGAAACGCTGGACAGGCAGGTTAGAACAGAAGCATGTTAGACATCACTGGACACTGATGTGGATCAGGTACTTGTTCCCCAGCTGCTGTGAATCCTGGCAGCTGAAGCCTCACATCTGAGTGCTTCTTCAAGCATTGTTGTTTAGTTGCTGAACTGTGTCTGCTCTTTTGTGAGCCCGTGAGCTATAGCCCACCAGGCTCCTCTATCCCTGGGATTTCCAAGGCAAGAATACTGAAGTGGGTTGCCAGGAGATCTTCCCGACCCAGGGTTCAAACCCACATCTCCTGCACTGGCAGGCATATTTACTACCACTGAGCCACCAGGGAAGCCCTCTCCATGCACTGCCCTTAGCCAAAGAAGGCCCCTTGGCCCAAGGTCAGGTGAACTCACTGAGCAGCACATATCCAATGACTAGTCCACTGTGGGGGATGTAAAGTTCTAGACCCCATGTCTCAATTGGAACAACTATTAGATTCCCTCTCAGCTCAGAAATGCCAGCAAAATCAGTTTCTTTGCAAGTCCCTGGAAATCCTCACTTCTCTCTCTGCTCAACCCAGCTTCCCACACTCTCTTACAAGTGTTCTTCTGGAGAACATTTGCCAATAAACCTTCTCTAGGCGAATCTCAAAGTCTGTTTCCTGGAGAACCTTAACTACAACAGGTCTCCTAGGTCTCTCTAGCTCTGCTGCTTGGGGGTTGAAATATGGAGGAAGCCACAGATGAGTTCCCCTGACTCAATGCTGGTGAGAATTATGAGCAAGTGGACTGTTCGTGGGTTTCCTGGGTATGGTGAGAGGTAAGGTTTTAGGTGGATGTCACAAAGGCAGGGACAGGATGGAAGATATGGTTGAATTTCAGAGGATCAGTTGGAGGCAAGACAGAGTCAGCATTGTGGGGGAGGGCTGGGGTGGCTACACACTGCCCATGCCTGTCCATGCTGGAAGGACTGGCCAGTAATGAACCCTTCAGCACATGCAGCAAGGCCAGAGGTCAAGTCTCAAACATCCAGCTGCACAAGACATCTTGTGAGAGACCAGTGAGGACCAGGGGATTGTTTTCAAACCAAATGCCCTTCTCTTGAGGTCAGGTGAACTGTACCCCAGCAGAAAATTAGAGCCGTTCCCCACTCTCCCTACCACCACCAGAGGGAGGGGGAAGAATGACTGAATATTTCTCCAGAGAGATCTGTATTCTATGAGAGGGACTGAGTTACACCAAGAGGGACAAATTTAAGAGTATTTTCCACTATCAGTGGTAATGAGTCTTCAGAGCTTCTAAGTGGTGTTAGAGAAATAAAACAGTTCCATTTTCACATATCTGAGGTGTGATGGTCCAGAAATATGCAACTAGAAAGAGGGAAGAGAGACCAAAATCATATTAGGGCAAAAAAGCCATAATTGTGATATGTGTATGTATATAAGTGAAAGTGTTAGTTGCTCAGTTGTCTGACTCTTTGCGATCCCATAGACTGGTAGCCCGCCAGGCTCCTCTGTCTACGGAATTCTCCATATATATACATGTGTGTCTGTGTGGATGTGTGTCTTAGTTGCTTAGATCTGTGTCTGACTCTTTGTGACCCCATGGACTGTAGCCAGCCAACCTCCTCTGTCCATGGAGTTTTCCAAAAAAGAATACTGTAGTGGCTGGCCATTTCCTTCTCCAGCGGATCTTCCTGACCCAGTGATGGAACCCAGGTCTCCTGCACTGCAGGCAGATTCTTTACCATTTGAGCTACAAGGAATGTACGTGTCACTTTCTTAAGAAGAAGAACCAGGCCTTGTAAGGGCTTTTACTGAACTGCTCCTATAATTTATGGACATTTCAGGTGAAAATTAGCTGAGCTGCCAGCTGATAGTACACTTTAGATACTGCCCTGGATGTTGGAAAGGCATTTCGCAGGGAGACAGCCAGAAACCTCCCAGTCTGGAGCACAACTGCATACTGTGATTTTGAGAGTGAACAGACAGTTTGAAGACCAGCTACAGTTGAGCCAAAGGAAACGTGCTAGAGAGAGGTTAAATTTCCCTGCTGGTAAAAGACAGCACAGCTCCTCTCCTCAGGCTTTTAGTTTTTCTAACTGTGTTTACATATGTATTTTTCTCCTATTTAATTCTCACCACAGCTCTAGGAGGCGATTAATGCTATCATCCTAATTTTACAGAGGAAGTGGAGGCTTAATGAGGTCCCACAGCAGCCAGCCAGGGCTCAAACCCAGGAAGCTGGCTCCAGGGCCCACGCACCTACCTCTGCAACCCACTGCCTCCCCTAGAATGTTGTGCCACCTTGTATGTGACAGAGTGGAATTGCATCAGGGCACATGAATCCGAAGAGTCATTTTAGCAAAGCCAGAGATAGAACTGTTGCCAAGGGCAGACGATGGATCAGCCAGGTGAGCCCAAACACAGAGTGATCACGAGTTACAATGGAAGATTTGACCCATTGGTAATGAATAGGGGTCAGTGGTAAAGACAGACTCCCTCTCATTTGGTGCAGCATGTAACACATGCGGTAATTAGTTATTTATGTACCTAAGTTCTTCATTTAGAAAGTCTGTATATGGTTACTTTCTAGGAGCCCTGTCACCTGTGCCCTGCACCATTGTATCCTTAATAGGAGTTTCTGTGGCTTGTCAATTAGTCCCTTTCACGTCACAAAAGAGGAGTGGCTTAGTAAGGAAGAGTCTGAGGCAAGCAGAAAGCTTCAAGTGTTCTGGTAACATGTGGACACTCCCAAGACTCAACAGTGGAAAATTCAACATTTGCCAAATCTCCAAGCCATGTTTATCAGCCAGATCATCTCTCCACCACCTTTATTCATGTTTTCTTTCCTTAGCAAAGTTACCATCAGTAGCAGCTTATGGTAACAATGGGATGCTAATAGTACACGTGTATAATACAGAACCGCAGAATTTATAACTCTTCATGCCGAAAAGCAAATAGGTTCAGGAATACTTTAGAACTTCTCGTTTTAACTTTCCTCCTGATAGAATCTATTTGTATCCCTGGTTTTAGCCTCGCAGACTTGGAGGGAGTGGTGAAAGATGAACGGGCTCAGCCACAAGGGGAGAAGAACGTCACCCAGCCCCTAGAATAGCAACAGCAATAAATATGGTCATGTCGCTCTTCTGCTGAGGCCAAAACGACAGACGGGATCACATTTGCGGCACCCAGCGCCTGCTGGCTCTGTGGAGCTGGCTCAGGGCTTTGGAGGAAACATGCACAGAAGTTGATGCTGACCAAGCGGCTTGATTTTGGAGCTGTGACTTAGCATACAAAGAAGAGGAGTGGGTGGCGGGGTGTACAGAGCCCACCGCAGAGCTAGGGGGACTCAGCACCCTTCTGGTCGCAGGGAGGTTCGTTCTAAATCGGCTTTCCGGACAGCTGGCTCAGGGCTCTGGAGAGCTGAGCCCAGAACTTCCCCGCATGTCTGCCTGAGAACTCGCTGTTATCTGCAGCTGCCGTGGCCGTCAAGGCACATGCGTAATGAGGAAGGTGAATAAGAGGGCTCTCGTTGGTCATCGGTTATTTAAAGCGCACCCATCGGATTTCAGCCGCTTCATTGTACAGAATCAGCACCTTTGCCCGGCAGGTCTCGGGGGAAGCAGCATATCCTTGCCTTCAAACCTCCCTGGTCTCCCTTGGCAGATCGAACACTGGTTTTTCACCATTTTTGCAGTTCCAAGTGCTACATCTTCCCATGTCCCTTTTCATGTATTCTTCAGTTTCATATACTATATGGCCACGTCTCTGGGTGGCTGTGGTTTTGCCATCTTTACATTCTTTGGCCATGTGGATTTGGTCAAATTGGGCTTTTCCATTTTTTGTAACTTGCATACAGCAATAGTTTTTTTCAGGCTGAAAACAGTTTAAGCTAATATATGGTCCTGACTTTTTTCCATGTGTTTTAAAAACTAAACCATCACCTGAATTTGATGAGTTTTGCTTTTTCTGTTAAACTTTCTTGCTCTAAAAGGATTTCATTTCTTATATGAAGCCCAGCTCCTTCTGTCTGGATCTTTCATTTGGTCTCTCCAACCAGTCCCGAATGTCATGCAATAAGTCATTGGAAACAGGTTCGCAACGGTCATGTGTCACCTGTCTCCCTCATGTAGCTTTTTTTTTTAATGTTTAATTTATTTATTTGGCTGTTCCAGGTCTTAGTTGTGGCATGCAGGATCTTCAGCTGCGGCCTGCGAACTCTTAGTTGCAGCATGTGGGGTCTAGTTCCATGCATGCTCAGGCACTCAGTTATGTCTCACTCTTTTTAAGTCCATGGACTGTAGCCCGCCAGGCTCCTCTGTCCATGGGATTTTTCCAAGCCAAAATACTGGAGTGGCTTGCCATTTCCTCCTCCAGGGGATCTTCCCAACCCAGGGACTGAACCTGAGTCTCATGCATTTCCTGCATGGGCAGGCGGATTCTTTACCACTGAGCCATCAAACCTGGGCCCCCAGCATTGGGAGCATAGAGTCTTAGCCACTGGACCACCAGGGAAGTCCCTCTTCATGTCACTTCATAAACACAGGTTCAGTTCCATGCTTTCATCTGTTTCAGTTACTGTACATGCTTAGGAGTTAAATGAATCTTTCTCCGTGGATCACAATATTGCTTTTATTCAGAAAATGCAGTATGTAAAAAGTGAAAGGAAATGTTGCTTTAGACTTTGGTATCGGAATGTAAACTTCAGCGCTATTTTATTGTCACTATTATCTCATGCTTCTTTAGGATCTTACTAAGACTAAAGAGATAAATGAAGTAGCTTTTATAGCCCTAGCTGTCATGTTTGTTCTCTCAACGTCCCTGGTGACGTTGGGTGGTTAAGAAAAAAGAACCACGCTAGTGTGTTGAAGTCGGTGCCAAAGGAACAGAGATGACAATTTGGTGCCTGGGATCTGCTGCTGCCCAGAACCTTATCTGGTCCTATTTATACATTCACAAAGCAAAATCTGACTTAGAGCAATCCTTGTAACATTAGCTTTTCTTTCTTTAAAGCTCATGTCTCTGAGCTTTAATGCCATTTTTCTCATGTGGCCAGGGACAATGCGGGCATAAATTAGCTTCTCTGCTTATTATTTAGTGACTAAAAGAACACAAAAGCAAGGACACTGGAAAAAGAAATTCCAATGTATTATTAAATATTCTAATTTGAATTACCAGGATAAATGCCAAATAATCATAAATGCCTGGAAAGAGTCCTATAAATGTACAAAGAAAGTGACAGAAGGAGGTGTCCTGGAAGACAACTTGAATCATTTATTGAGAAGCAGGAAGAAAAGTATCTTCCGCAGTGTGTGTGCTTAGTCGCTTAGTCGTGTCTGACTCTTTGTGACCCGATGACTGTTGCAGGCCAGTCTCCTTTGTCCATGGGATTCTCCAGGCAAGAATACTGGTGTGGGTTGCCATGCCCTCCTCCAGGGGATCTTCCCAACCCAGGGATTGAACCCAGATCTCCTGCATTGCAGGCAGATTCTTTACCATCTGATCCACCAGGGATGCCTGTCTTCCACTGAGAGGAAAGCAATTGGTTAGGATGAAAGGATGATCAGTACCTAAGCACACTGTCAATTAGTAAGAAAACATTAACTTCAGGAAACATAACTAATCAAAATGCAATTTCAGACATAAGCAGTAAGTATCCTCTATGGAATATGCTTGTTTTTTCACATCTAAATATCCTTGAGGCTTTCATCACTGCAAACATTTATGAATAGATCTCTCTATTATTGTAACATTAATGAAAGAAATGTTGGTGATACTATTCAAATACCAGTAGAGCAAGCTGCTAAGTGACTCCTTTTTTTTTTCTCTTTGATTTCTTTGCCCTCATAAATGATATTCACTAATACTAACATAATCACCAAAGTACTTTTTTAGTGATGTACTCCAATGAGCACAATGTGAAGTCCAGAAATGAACATGGTGGGGTGGGGAGGCTAAGTTGCAGTTTGGGTGCTTACTTATTTGTATGAGTTTGAAAATTTTCCTGACTTCTCTGTGCCTCAATATCCTCATTTAAAACACAGGGAGGATATCTCCCCTGCTCTAGGGGAGTTTGCAAGTGTTACAATAGAGTCCACATACAAAGTCTTCGACATAGGTCCTGATGCTGCTGCTGTTGCTAAGTCGCGTCAGTCGTGTCCGACTCTGTGCGACCCCTTAGACAGCAGCCCACCAGGCTCCCTTGTCCCTGGGATTCTCCAGGCAAGAACACTGGAGTGGGTTGCCATTTCCTTCTCCAATGCAGGAAAGTGAAAAGTGAAAGGGAAGTCACTCAGTCGTAGGTCCTAGTGCACAATAAACACGTCAAAAAATACTAGCAACCATATAGTGCAAATGCATCTTTGTTTTAACTGTATGTGTGCGTGCTCAGTTGCTTCAGTTGTGTCCAACTCCTTGGGACCCTATGGACTGTAGCCCACCAGGCTCCTCTGTCCATGGGGATTCTCTAGGCAAGAATACTGGAGTGGGTTACTGTGCCCTCTTCCAGGGGATCTTCCTGATGCAAGGATTGAACCATTATCTCTTGTATCTCCTGTATTGGCAGACAGGTTCTTTACCAACAGGGAAGCCCTTTAACTGTATACTGGTCCATGTTCATGTACATTTATTCTGAAATGTATGCCATTCATCACAATAGAGGTGGGTGAGATAGGGTAGACAGACCTGTCAAATCCTTTCCATGAGAATTATAGCTCGAAACAAATTTTCTACTGAAAAATAAAGAATTTAGTGCATTGTTAATATTAGTAGTGTTTCTTTGAGAAACTAGGAAACTAATGAAATATAAATTTACAGTAACCTCATGGTGAGATCCTCCTGAATTAGTAAGTTGCACTTGGTATTACTTATGACTCTTTGTTCTGGGATGCAAAGAGAGCTAGAGGAAGCATTTTGGAGTTTCAGAAGATGGTCTGGTCTATTCGAAGTTCATTGATGCTTTCATCTAGAAGCCCACAGCGGGTAATCTACATTTTTGGAGGGGAAAGCAAAGGAGTCTTGACATCTTGCACTTGTAAACTCTAACTGGTGGCTTGGCTTCCTGGGATCTTACCAGGCTGTTTTGTAGGAGTGGTTCCAAATTATTTTTCTCTTCCAGATACCATAAGGTATCTGGCATACAGGCACTATTCAGCTCTACAAATTTTACCAATGGGGCAAATTGGGGGTTGAGAACTAAGATGGCTCGTCAGTTATACACTAAACTGGTAGTACTCAGACTTAACATGCATCAGAAAAGCCTGGAGGGCCTTTAAAAACACTCTGGGTTCCACTTTCAGAGTAGAATGTGCAGTTCTAACAAGTTTCCAGATGATACTGATCTGCTTGTCAAGGGACCATACTTTGAGAAGCACAGTAAGTATAGGAGCTGATGAGAGCTTCGTCGGTAAACTAGTTGGAACCATTGCAATTATATGATCAAATCAGTGTATTTTTGAGGAGCCCATCTTTTATCTCATTCAATTAGATAATTAGTTTTGTAGATGCTTGAGAATATCAGTTAACAGGAATTGTTCACGTTTGAGATAAATTCTTGAAAACAATTTCTAAATAAGGACCTCTACCCCTTTTTCGTATTGTAATTGTAATATATCAATTACAAATCCTATGCTATTCACATGGGTCAGAAAACTGGCAGGGGTTTTCTGACAGGGCAGGCAAAATAGATTGTGGTTGCTTAGTAGCTATTATCCGGAGAAAGTGGAGA
This sequence comes from Ovis aries, assembly GCF_016772045.2. Taxonomy (NCBI): domain Eukaryota; kingdom Metazoa; phylum Chordata; class Mammalia; order Artiodactyla; family Bovidae; genus Ovis; species Ovis aries. The sequence continues at coordinate 50,617,396 of NC_056062.1, forward strand.
TATTCTATTTTTTACATATGTATAAAAGGTTTTTTCCCCTAATTTTGGAAATTTTCATTTTGAATTAGCTTAATTAGTCATATATATTCTCTGAAGAATATCACCATTTCAGTTTTCTTATTTGTCAAGAAAAAAAAAAATGGCAAGGGATTGATTATTCTTAAAAAGATAGAGACCTCTTGTGGTCATTCATAAAAGTACTTTAAAAAATAAACCTGGAGTATTTCAGTTTGTCAGGTTTCAAGATCTCTGGCTTAGTTAACATACATTAAAAAATGTTTACAAATATGTATGAATTACCTAATTAATACCTGTCAAAATAGGTAATGTCAGTAATAGAACTTTATATAATGACAACTGCATAAATATATATACATCATTCAGCTATAATAGTTCTATATGATAATTTTAAAATTGACTGAAGCATAAGACATAAAGGAAAGTGCACAAATCATTAATTGTTTAGCTCAAGAAATTTGTCCAAACTGAATAGATCTGTGTATCCAGCATATCTGGTAGATTTTCATCATAATTATAGGTAAGGTGACTCAGGTTCAGAGAGAGCATATGATCTGTTTTTTCATAGTACCAATCAAATCCATTTTAACTTCAATCATTCAGAAATATTTAAATGAATAACAAATTTCAATAAATATTAACATAGGACTTCCCTGGTATTCCAGTGGTTAAGAATCTGCCAGCCAATGCAGGGTATATGGTTCGATACCTGGTCTGGGAAGATTCCGCACGCTGAGGGGGAACTAAGCCCATGCGCCACAACAACCGAGCCCATGTTCTGGAGCCCATACACTGCGATTCCGGAAGCCCCTGCGCCTGGAGCCTGTGCTCACAGCCAGAGAAGCCGCCGCAGTGAGAAGCCCTCACACTGCAACGGAGAGCAGCTCCTGCTCGCTGCAACTAGAGAAGGCTCTTGTGCAGCAATGAAGACCCCATGTAGCCAAGAATAAATCGGGAAAAATTTAAAAGTTAACATAAAAAACAGTCAATATACTGAGCCATGATCCACAGTCCAGATTTGTAAGTACTGAATGTTGTCGAATGAAATTACCTTTACACAGAATCTTTAGAGCAGTAGATAGGCTACACTTTATTACTGTTGTTTGTCGTTTACTGCTGCTATCGGTGACGGCGGTTAGCTACTCTTTTTCTCAATTAATAAACAGTTTGGGAGCATCTTTTCTGTACAAGGCACTATTTTGGATTCTTGGGGGTACTAAAATGAATAATACTGAGTCTTTGACCTTCTGAGGTTCAAAGTCTAATGCTCAGGAAAGGCATGTGAGCAGTAGTTTGATAGTAGTAGTAGTATTTGTTGGTAGTTTGTGTTCTAATAGACTTGTGTATATCTATATATCTATGTGGACTGCTTTTCAAGAAAGTGGCTATATTTTCTCTAATGTCTACTCCAGTTGTGTAAAGCTTGAAAGTCTACAACTTTCTTTCCTTGGTGTAAAGCTAGCATAGTGTTGTAGAAAGAAATACTTGACTAGTAGTCAAAAAGTCATGTTTGAATTGTAGCTCTGTCACTTACTAGTGAAAACATTTTGAGGCCTAAAGAGAGAAGAGCAAGTGTGATGTCTTCTTAACATCATGAAGGGGCTTTTCCACAAATTTCTTTTTGAAGCAACTGCTGTTTTGCAGGCAACATGCTAAGTGCTTTTGAAATGGAGCAGGATCCTATGGTCCTTGCCTCCCATGTCCTCTGCCTACCTTTTGTCTGTGGAATAACTTGAGCCAAAGAATAAGTTTAATCAGAGAAGTGAGAACATGTAGAAACAAAGGAAAACAGTCAAAGGAAACCAAATAATAATAATAGTTTAGCCATTACGCATAGTCAAGGACCTTTAGTTCTTGCTCAAGGGCTATAGATATTATGAGCCATATCCTGGGAGCTGTCTTATACATACTGAAACCCCTACCAGGTGGAAGGAATTAACTACATGATGGCCAGACTATAACCATGACATAAGCTGCCACAATTCTGAGAACTGGTCAAGGAAATGGGAACAAACTGACCCTGAAACTGAAGATTAACTGTACTTAAAACAATCAAGATGATGTTGGTCAGACCACTGCATGACCAATTTCAAGATGACTATCAGAGATGACTGTGATGTTTTGGCATGTAGCCACCCCTCCCCACCCCTGTCCTTCTGTCTATAAAAGCTCTTGCCCCCTAAAAGATCTTGCCCCTTGATAGTCCGGGGTGGGAGGAGGAGAGGAAGTTGGCCTTTGTACAGGTGGGCCTGTTTCCCACTCCCCCAAGTGTTGCAAGCATCCAGAATAAAACTAACTTTCCTTCCCACCAACCTGGCCTCTTTATTGGCTTTTCAGTGGCAAGCAGCTGGACTCCATTTTGGTTATTCTTGATACAGTCTCTCAGCAAATGCCATGGCACTCACATATTTTTAGATGCTAACATTTTGCGCATGATGAAGTGAAGGCTCAGGAGAGTTCAGGGTAAGAGTGGAGCTGGAGTTTAAACCCCACTCTGACTGATGTCACAGTTTTGCTTTTTATTCTGCTCTGGAGTGTGAATGGATAAAAAACAAATTTGGTAAGGACCACTTTTGCTATAGCATTTGAATTCACTTAAGGGTATAAAAGGGCTTCCCTGGTAGCTCAGATGGTAAAGAATCTGCCTGCAATGTGGGAGACCTGGGTTCAATCCCTGGGTTGGGAAGATCCCCTGGAGAAGAGAACAGCTATCCACTACAGTATTCTGGCCTGGAGAATTCCATGGACAGAGGAGCCTGGCAGGCTACAGAGTGACTTTCACTATAAAAAGAGGCTTCCTAGGTGGCACAAGTGGTAAACAACCTGCCTACCAACAAGAGGCATAAGAGACTTGAGTTGGATCCTGGGTCGGGGATCCCCCTGGAGGAAGAAATGGCAACCTACTCCAGTATTCTTGGCTGGAGAATCCCCATGCATAGAGGAGCCTGGCAGACTATAGTCCATAGGTTCCCAAAGAGTCGGACATGACTGAAGCAGCTTAGCATGCATGCAAGGGTATAAAGAGATACTATAAAAATCTTTAAACAGTAATTACAGAGAACAGCAAATAAAGTGTTGTAAAGGAGAGGAGGGACCTCGTGAGATTTCTGTCTCTTCTAGGGGCCTTTTTTAGACCTTTCACTTCTCTTAGTACTTGTGTTTCTTCTTAAGACTGATAGTTCCCATCTCCACTATGGTCATCTATTTATTTTGTTGTCCCTGCCACCAGACTTTTATCTTGGGTGCCATGTGTGAAGAATTATACATCTTTGTATTTCCAGTGCCCAGTACAAGGCTTGGAACACAGTAGATGCTCAATAAATATTTGCTGGATGAATTATAACAAGCATTCATTTCATGGTCATTTTAATACATATTCCCTAAAAGAGAAATTCTGCTGATTTACTGTTATGCTGAATTTTGAGAAGTGTATAATAATGACTAGATTATCATAAAATTATGATTTTGACCATGGTTATATAGAGAATGTTTATAAGGCAACTGAAATTATACATAATATTTAGTGTCTACAATATGCTAGCCTGTTTTGAGTGTTTAACATTGTATTTAGTTATTTAATTCTCACAGAGACCTTATGGGGAAAATAGAATTATCTCTACTTCAAAAATTGGGAAAATTGAAAAACTAGGAAACAAACCCAAGTAATTCTGCTCTAAAAATTCTGTGTTAATTAGCAGGTGCAAACTATTGTATATAGAAGGGGTAGACAGCAAGATCCTATTGCATAGCACAGGGAATTATATTTGATCCTGTAATAAACCATAATAGAAAGAAATGTGAACAAGAATACACACACACACACACGTATGACTGAATCACTTTGCTGTGCAGCAGAAACACACACAACATTGTAAACCAACAATACTTAAATAAAATGAATTAAAAAATTTTTTTAATGGACAAAAAATTTCTGTATTTAACAACTAGACTTTTAATTCGCATTGTTAATGAGATTTATTGTTGTTGTTACGTGACCTCATAGTAGCATCTTCTAATGAAAACTCATAAATCTTGTCTATCAACCTTCCACCAAAGGCACAGCCTATCCATGAGGAATCCTGTGCCTCAGGAAACGGATGCTTTTGTACCTGAGCCATCTCTACTCCATCTACAAAACCTATGAGTAATTTGCAATTAACACGTTTCATTACTCATCTTAAATAATCAGGAACTCATATTTCATTTCCCCTTAAAAACGTCCAATTGCACCTCCCAGGTGACTTCCACGCGCAGAGACCCGGCCCCGGGTCTTTGCGGACTCGCCCCGCAGCTTTCTCGCCGGCGAAACTACACTTCCCAGTGATCTGTTCGTCCATCCGCACGAACGCAACTTTCCCGGCTCCGGGTGGCACCCGGAAAAGCTAAACGGCTCGTTGCAGGGCAGTGTGGCTGGAGGAAGTAAAGGACCGACCGGCGAGGCCTTCCCGCGCTCGCGCACCCCGAAATGGCTCGGAGGCAGGACGAGCAGAGAGGGGGTGCGCCCTTGATGGCGGAAGGCAAGTCGGACGCAGAGGTTAAGCTCATTCTGTACCACTGGACGCACTCCTTCAGCTCTCAAAAGGTAAAGGCCTCGGCCGGGCGGGCGGCGCGGATCGGGTTTCAGCACCTGGACAGCTCCCGCTGGTGCCGCCCGGGGAAGCCCGCCCACCTAGACCTCCAATGCCTCAACCCCTGCGGGCGGGCGCGCCCTGTGGGGCAGGGGAGCGCCTTATCTGGAGGAGCAGGGAGAATCAGTCTGAGATGGAAAGGCCGTGACTCAGGCACTGCCACTCATGAAATGCGACAGAAAGCATCACTTTCGGCGTTGGGGAGGGAGGCTTTGTCTCCGGGGCCTTTGGAGAGTGGGGCAGAGGGAAGCGCCTTCCGGCAACCGCCGCATCCAGGATTCCTTCTTTTACTCTTGGTTGATGCACTCTCATCAACAGGCCTAGTGTATCTGTTTCAGGTTCTTACTATGGGGAGACCCATCATAAGGTTTAGGACACAAAGAAAAGTAGTAGTGATGAAGAGGGTGACCGTGGACTGAATATTGCCAGAATCATTCTCATTACTTATCTTTTCTAACTTATAAGATTAAGCTGCAAGAATATGTCTCACTTGTTAATTCCAGGAATAGAGTTGAAAGGAGTGTTGAAATATTAATAACTCAGGGAAGCACAAAAAGGCTGCTTGCTGGTACCCAGGGATGTCATTTAATTAAAAGCCTACCTGTGTTTTGGTAACCAGTGTGAACTCTTCCAGGTGCGCTTGGTAATTGCTGAAAAGGCATTGAAGTGCGAGGAACATGATGTAAGTCTGCCCCTGAGTGAGCACAATGAGCCTTGGTTTATGCGTTTGAACTCAACTGGAGAAGTGCCCGTCCTTATCCACGGGGAAAACATTATTTGTGAGGCCACTCAGATCATTGATTATCTTGAACAGACTTTCCTGGATGGTAATGTTAAGGCTATTTGTGATTTCTTGGATTTACTTTCAACACAAATATATGTCTTCCCTCCTTCCTCCCATCCCTCCTCCCCTCCTTCTCTTCTTCCCTGCTTCCTATATCCTCCCTTCCTCCCCTCCTTCCTTCCTTCCTTTGGTTTCATGATGGTGGTTTAGTGCCAACAACCTTTTCCATTTCCATAAGCACACAAATAAAAATGGGTCAATAGCATAATTTGTATAAGCCAGTGTGACTCCATCGAAACGATTTCATATAAACTACCAATTTTAATGTTGGAATTTCCCTTTTAAATTCATTGCAAGAAACCCTGCAGGTGTATGGTTTGTGGTGGTGATTTATTAGCCTTGAAGTCAGATTCGTATTATTGACAGCCTATTCTATGTTAGACATTTTGTAATTTCTGTTCTAGTCAGTCTTTAAAAAAAACAACAACACCTGAGATAGGCATGGTAGATTAATTATTCCCATTTTGTACACAAGGAAACAGAAACGGGTTGCCTAAAGTAACATAGCTGTTTTATAGCAGAATGGGCTGGAATGTAAGCCTTTCAAATCCAAACCTTCCTATTACATGGACTGTCGCTCATAGTCATTGGCGCTTACACATTGTCTTTGCTTCTTCCTTAATAACAAGCCTTTCAGGTAAACTGTAGCTTTAATATTTGCCCAAGATTATACAGCTGATCAACGACAGAACTGAGAACAGAACAGAGGGCTCTTAGCTTTCAGGCTAACAACTCGTCTGAAAAAGGAACTGCATGATAAGATCCAATTACTCTTCATCTGCTACCAGTTATGTGAGTGTTAATTAGGCAGGATAAAACCAGACTATAACCTCAAATTACTGGAAGCTGAGAAAGGAAATTTTAAGGCAAAAAAAAGAAAAAAAAGTCTGAGGTACTTAGAAGAAAGATAGGTATAGGACCTAAATAGGGATGGGGTTTGCCCCAGGGAATTAGATTAGCAACTTCCCTGGTGGCTCAGAGGTTAAAGCATCTGCCTGCAATGTGGGAGACCTGGGTTTGATCCCTGAGCCAGGAAGATCCCTGGAGAAGGAAATGGCAATCCACTCCAGTATTCTTGCCTGGAGAATCTCATGGACAGAGGAGCGTGGTGAGCCACAGTCCACGGGGTCGCAGAGAGTCAGACACGACTGAGCGACTTAGCTACCCTTATTCTTAATCTAAGTGTTTAGTTCCCTAGGATTTTGATTGGAGTTGGCCATCTATCTAAACCAAGGAGTTTAACTTGGTGTAATGAACTTCTTTTCCATCCATCATTATTTGCTAGCCCTTATAAGTCTAAATTCTGGGGACTGTACAGAAAATGGGGGCTAATTGATTTAAGACAAATTTTCTCAATCTTGAGCTTTTTGGAAATGGACAAGTCTGTTAAATAATAATTTGTATTTCTTGGGGGAAGTGATTATAATAATGTGAATAAGACAAAATAATTGCATAAGAATTCTACTATAAGTCATCAAAAACTTTAAAAAGATACAGAAAATGAAAATCATATTTAAATATTTTGTTTGGCATCCCTTAAACTATTATTACTAGCCTTTTCCGCTTCCTCTTCCTTACATTGTGTCTGCTCAGATGTTCAGTAATGTTCAATGTTACTTCATAGTATAATCATGTTAATGATGATTAGGCTTTATTAAATTTTTCTTTAGGCTTTTTCTTTTTCTTTGACTATTTCATAGCAAAACTGGAATGCATTCTGAGTCCTGCTCAAGGTGAATACTAAGTTCTTACTACAATTTGTTGAATCAGAGGAGAAGGCATTGTGGGCTAAACATTAAGATGAAAATATGGAAACTAAGAACTTAATTCTGGTTGTACTGATAGAGTAAACAGACAATCAAGAATCCTAGCTCTTAGTCTGAAACTTGATTTTTCTTTTTGTTCTCTTGGGAACTAGGTGTGATAGTTTTATCAGTTGCAGAGATAAAGCAATCCAAACAACTCTTATTTCACTCTTTGCAGTTTCCCAAGGAGAAGAGTCATTCAGTTGGGAAGGGTTAAACAAAGGTTAAGATTAAGGGAACTAAAACCTATAGTAGATATGAAGGCAGTAAGAAAACAATTACTTTATATAAATGAAGGCTACTCTAGTTTCTAGATGAAGTTTATCTAAAATAAAAAACTTGTAAGCATTATCACAATGATCATTAACATAATTTATATTTATTATTAAGAATTCATGGAGGTTAGGAAAAGTGCCAGACAAGAGAGAGACAAATGTTATTCACTGATAACATGTTATTTAACATGTATTCCCTTGACCAGCTTCCCTGGTGGGTCAGAGGGTAGTCTGCCTGCAATGCAAGAGACCCGGGTTTGATCCCTGGGTCGGGAAGATCCCCTGGAGAAGGAAATGGCAACCCACTCCAGTATCCTTGCCTGGAGAATCCCATGGACAGAGGAGCCTGGTGGGCTACAGTCCACAGGGTCGCAAAGAGTTGGACATGACTGAGCGACTTCACTTTTACTTTCTTTCTTTCCATTGACCAGCAGCATTGGTATCACCTAGGAGCCTATTAGAAAGGCAGAATTCTAGACCCTACTGCAAGTCTCTTGAATCAGAATCTATATTTTAATAAGATTCCCAAGTGACTCATACATACATAGAAGTTTGAGAAGCAGTACTACAAATTATTTTGCATTAAGTAATTGCTTAAGCTTTAAGCAGTGCTGTAAAATATTTCTTTAAGTATGGCAGAGTTCTAGAATGTGTTGTCAGAAATTAAAAACAGTATTTTTGAGTATCTTGATTAAAAGGAACCAGCATAAGTTTTACATTACTGGCGAATGTCTCTAACACTTTAAAAAGTGGCTCTGTTGTGTGCTGGGCATAGTTCTTGGTATAGCGTTGCTTGATTTAGGTAGAGCATTTGAGATTGTGTCATATGATAGCCCTGTGGAATGAAGGAGCACGTATGGCTAGATAAGAATAATGCATATTTTCTGATGAGTAAACCACCATTCTGAAGAATATTCATTTATAAATTTCTTATACCATGTTACTTATTTAGCTATATTCTCTCATTTCACTCATCCTATGATAATTCTGTCACTTTCATTATTTCATTTACTGGCAGACCCTGTATGCACTGTGAAGTCAGAGACAGTGTCTGTTTCACTAACAACTGCATTTCCAGTGCCTCGTATGGTGAATGTTCTCTAATGGGAGCTTAATAAATATTTTTGAATGATTAAAATGAATAAAATATTGAAAATAGATATCAACTTAGACAGGGATCTCTACTGGTGTTCTTTTAGGCTTCTGTTCTCTGATTTGAGTCCAACAATTCCATAAATGATTTGAATAAAGGCATAGAAATACTGTTACACTTGTGGATATGTAAACTGCAATAGTTAAAATGATGAGTAGCTTATGAAACGCTTTGCATGGAACAATAACTAAGATAAAGTTTAACAAGGCTAAAAGTAGTATATGAATTTTGTTTGGAAAAATCGGCTTCGTTAATGAAGGATGGGAGCCCTGGCTTGCTAATAAGTTACCAACAGCAGCCAACAATGAAATAAAAGACAAGTGTGATCTTGAGTTGTTTCAGAAGTGTAGGTTCTATCCAGAGCATGGCTAATTGTGACCTACTACATTTGAGCTCGATGGAACATGCAGAATTTTGGTCAATTATGGATGGAACTTTGGGGAAAGTTGACAAATTAGAATGAATAACACTTACGAATTTCATGAGGTGTGTAGTTGCCCATGGTTGTAATGAGAGGCTTTAAGTGTATCCATTCATCTCCAGAACAGAGTGTAGTAGTCAACAGGCATCGCTTTTGCTGTTATTTGTCGGTATCTTTCATTAGTCTACCAACTGAGACTGTACTAAAAATGATGGCTTGCTGGCCTGTACACCTTTCTCAACCTTTCTGTGTAATCAGAATTTACATATTCACATTCTTATGCTTTTGTATATTGTAATCTCTTTAGTGAACTTTAACATGGCCACTAGATAATAAAAAAAAAGGTGAGCATTAAATAACTACAAAATACTAGAATGCATACTATTTATTATTGTCAAATAACTCATCGGTAACCTGGAATCAAGGGTGTCATATGGTAAATATTGAATTTTGGTAACTTAATATGTTATATAACAGTTCTCTGAAGATTATATCCCATGTCTTATGTCCATATATGTCATTTTGAATATTCTTAGGAAAAGAATTTGGTTTGTAAAGAATCCAAGTATCCTGATAGATTACAGGATCACATATTAAGTCCAATTAGGAAATGTAAATTTATTTTATAAATACAGTTTTATCAATAGAAAATTAATTCAGATTTAAAAAATAACATTAATTCTGAAATTACTGTTACTTTAAATAATATAAATGTAAAGGAATTTCCAATTATTGTTCTGTTCAGTTCAGTCGCTCAGTCGTGTCTGACTCTTTGCAATTATTGTTAAGGTCATAGAATAAATAATTTTATATCTGTTAATAAAAGGCTCTCATATATAATTGAGTAATATTACATAATTTTTAGCACACTACTGAAATTGCAGATTAGCTCAAAGTGTGTAACTGAATGCAGAGAAAATATGGTAAATGGTAAGGAAAAGAAAAGGAGTCTTTAAAACTCCTGATTATGCCAATAAAAGTGGTTTCAAAAAGTAATTTAAAAAACTTTCTGTGATTTGTTCAGTTTTAGTGGATGCCAGGCTCCTCTGTCCATGGGCTTCTCCAGGCAAGAATATTGGAGTGGGTTCCATGCTCTCCTACAGGGGACCTTCCCGACCCAGGGATCAAACTTGCATCGCCTATGTATGTCTCCTGCATTGGCAGGCAGGTTCTTACCACTAGTGCCACCTGGGAAACTAAACTCTTTTTATTGTTTGCTCTTGGGGAAACTGAATGTAATTAAAAAAAAAAAATCGCCCAGGGCCATTCTTAGTCTACTCAGCAATACAGGGACTTGAGGATATATGGAGCGGATGTCCCCAATTAAATGGATTACAATATGATTTTGTCCTTTCTTTCTGATTTCTAATTTTGTGCTTTTGTTTTCTCTCCTTGTGTATCGTATCTTTCTGCTTTGTGTCTATCTGCTTGTTTCTGATTTGCTGCCTAAATTTAGTCTTGCCTTTGTCCCTACTCAGTGCTTCTACAAAGTCAGGTCTTATGCCAATGTATTTGTTTGTTCTTCCAGCTTAGTCACTAATCCTGGCTTCCACTACTGCAACCCTCCTCCCCAGTGCTGGAAACTTCTTTTACTGCTGTTTCTTTAAAATCCTCTGACTGTCTCTCCTGCCACTGTAACCCTTCTGTTGTTTTCTCACTCCTGACCAAGATAGACCCAGGAAAGATTTTCTTTTTTAAATATCTTAACAAAAGTGCTTTATGAAAGGACAGGAAAATAAAAGAAGAGGAGAATGAGAGAGAAGATTTTCTGTGTCACTCAAAGGAAATTCCCAATTGTGTTTTGAAAAAACTCTTTTTCCAGAGGCAGCTGTCTGTTGCTGATTTGTTGCTGGTGTCAGGAAGATGCTGGTAGTACATCGTCATGTGGACAGGGTGTCCTTGAAGAGAGAAAGTGAGCTTGGAAAAGAACATGGGTTCAGCGGGTATCTGAGCCTCTGTCTGACAAAGTTGTCTTAGGAGATAGTTATATAGTTCATGGCGCACTGAGTAGAAGATTATTTTCAGGCGTTCAAACATTTGGATGCAGGCTTGGCCAGATGGACCTTTCCCAGAAAGCAATTAGACATTATTTTTCCTGCTCTCATTCTCTTTCCAGGAAGGAAGTGGTATGCTCTTCTGAAGTCAAGTCCCCAGCCTGGCCCCACAAAGCAGCCAGAGCCAGTAGCCATAAATTTAACAACCTGGGAAGCATTTTAAAATGCTGCATCATTCATGGTTATTAACCTGTGGTTCTTGAACCCTCCCAGAGCAGTGGTTCTGAAACTTTAAGGTTTCAAGGCCCCTTTGTGTCAGAAGTTAATGAGGACATTTGAGAGAGCTTTTGTTTATATGGACTATCTATCAATACTTATCAAATTAGAAATTAAAATTGAGAAAAGTTTAAAATACAAGAACATACAAGTCTCATATCCTGTTAACTGTCAGAGCGATGGAGTTTTTACACATTGTGTAACCTCTGGAAAATACCATTGTACACTTAAGAGAGGTTAAGAATGAAAAAGCAATGAACATCTTAGTATTACTATAAAAACAGCTTTGATTTGTAGACCCTCTGAGGGTGTCTTCAGGAAGCCCAGGTATTTTCAGACCATACTTTGTGAACTGTTACCCCTAGTGGTTCTGTGAATAAAATCCAGGAGATTTACTATCTTGGAGGGGAAAAAAATTACATCTTTGTTTTCACTAATTTCCAAAAGAAATGGATCATTTCCTTCATTTCTAGTGTAGGGAGAATTCAAAGCAGTATCAGAAGTGCCTATGACTTTGTTCACGTGGTCACATGACTGTGATGTATTAATAGCATTATTGTTATTGCAGATGTCTTAAAATATCACTTATGCCCCTCACTACATTGAAATTATGGTAATTATTAGATCTGCTGCTAGATCTTGTTAATGTGTTAATAAAAGACACCCATATTACTATTTTATCATTTAAATTTACTCTGATAACATACTTTAATATAATCAATTTTCTTTGCAATCCTATGTATTTTGTGCATTTAAGAACATTATTTTAGAGGTCAGTGGCAAACAAAAAGTTAAGAACTCTTCAGAATTTCAAGCACCTTAGAAAGCCTCCAGTCTGTTATTCTCATGGGAATGGCTACTGTGCATTATTGGGGGTACTGGTGGCATTCTGAGATCCTGAAAGGTCAGTAAGAAAGTGTGATCTAGTTGGGCAAACCCACAGTGTATGAGCAGTTTGTAGCTGACATGTGATTGTCGGTCATTCTAATGCAGACTTCAGAATTGGAGTCGCTAGCAGGGAATTAGACACTTGCCCACTGAGGAGTAATCATCTTTTTTTCTTAGAGAGTCAGAAATAGCCTATTCGCTTTTAAAAGCTTGTTCTTCTTGGTCCGGCATGATGAGATCTTGCCTGAAATGCTCTGCAACCAATTCTGAATTGTCAGTGCTTATGAATGAGTGTGGGATGCTCAAAAGGATTCTACATTAAATAAATAACCCACACTAAATAAGTGAATAAGCAAAAAGAAATGTATGGAGTAGAGGCTGTTCTTTTCAACCATTGGATTAATAAGCTTTTTGGTACTTTTTTAGAGGCAGTTTGAGAGTTAGAAGTGGGAATTGGTTCTGCTAAGGCCAGGGCTAAGTGGGAACTTAGCCCTGGCCTCTGGATCATGTGGTTTACCTTTATTTTTCTTGGATAGTCTCTGAAAAGTATACCCTTTGAAGATGTTATGATGATGTAATACAACAGAGCACTGCATTAGGAGTTCATGACTTTGGTTCTCGTTCTGCCTCTAATTAGCTGTGGGCTCTTGGGAGAATGTCTCAGCCTCTATATGTTAGCGTTGTCATTAACCGCTCCAGAGCTTCTCCAGCTCAAATATTCCTATAGCTAGCAATTTGGGGACATATTCATTAATTCATTTATTAATTGAAATTTATTGAACACCTGCTATCAGCCAAACATTATATTAGGCAACTGGGGATTCAACAAAGAATAGTACATGATCCCTACCTTTAGGAGTCTATAGTCTAGAGTTTAACCAACAAATGAAGATTTATGTGAAACCCACTTTCCAGAGAGAAAATACCAGAATTTCCCAGTGAATTCCATGAAGACTAGCCATTCACATTCACATAGCATCAACAGGATCACTCTTTTTTAAAAAAAAAATATTTTAAATTGGAGGATAATTGCTTTATACTATTGTGTTGGTTTCTGCCATATACATCAACAGGATCACTCTTGGTATGTACTGGAACCTCAGAAGGTGTGGTCCCTGATCATCTTTCCACAATGAGCCTTGATTCACTTAACCAACATTTACCGATGGCCTAAAATGAGACCTCGGTTCAAATCATGGGTTGGGAAATTCCTCTGGAGATGGGATAGTCTACCCACTCCAGTATTCTTGGGCTTCCCTGGTGGAAAGAATCCACCTGCAACACGGAAAACCTGGGTTTGATCCTTGGGTTGGGAAGATTCCCTGGAGAAGGAGATGGCCACCCACTCCAGTATTCTAGCCTGGAAAATCCCCATGGACAGAGTAGCCTGGGGGGTTACAGTCCATGGGGTCACAAAGAGCTGGACATGACTGAGCGACTAAGCAGACATGAAATGTATGAGGCACTGTGCTGGACTCTGGATCATATGTTCTTTGCCCTGAAGGAGTTCATAGGGCAAAAAGATACAATAACTAGTTAAGGTGATAAGGGTTACAAAGGAGTTTGTACCAAGTATTTTTTGTGTACAGAGGAAGGCACACTTGATCTAGTCAGATGTTGGTAGTTGTGGGAGGTTGGAGAAGATTTCACAGAGGATTTGGCATGAAAATCTGGACCTTGAGAATAGTGATTTGCGAGTTGGAGAAGTCTGATCATGGTTTGGAATCTGGTCTAGGACATCAGTTCAAGTTTTGAATGTTGAGTCTGGGAAAATATCATCCTTTACCTCCCTTCATATAATACTGAAAATGTTAATGATGAGGGGGCTGGTATTTTTCTTTTTTGCTTTTGGTTGTAACGTCTCATTTGTAACGTTTTCTTCAATGTTTGTGTATGTGTTTGTATGTATATTTTAGAAAAAACACCCAGATTAATGCCCGATAAAGGAAGCATGTATTACCCACGGGTCCAGCATTATCGAGAACTACTTGACTCTTTGCCCATGGATGCCTATACACATGGCTGCATTTTACATCCTGAGCTAACTGTGGACTCCATGATCCCAGCTTATGCAACAACAAGGATTCGCAGTATGTAGAGATCTTAAAGACCTGCAATTCTGCCTCACATTTCTTTTCATTCATTTTTGACACCCAGCACATCTCAGGAAGCCCCGGGGGTGGGAATGTTGAGTTTGCTTCATGGACATGCATGTTGCACATCGATCCATGTGCCAGGCAGATGAATCTGTGCTTCACCTGTTTGGCTGGACATTTATTGTCTTTAGGATCTGATTTTCCAGCTCTTGGCCTTGAGGACCAAGCATAGATAAAACTCAGAAGAGTGGCCTGTGGAAGAGTAAGGAATGTAACGTGTTTACAGGGACAGACAGACTAGGAATCAGAAAGGCTGGGGTCTGCAGGCAGTTATGGGCAATGGAGTTCACATTTCTGGTCCTTTAGTTTTGTTTCATTATGTGAAGGCTGTCTCATCATTACTCTGCCTCTAAGTTCAGTGACTGGCGATCCACTGAGGTTGAGCTGTGGCCGCTAGCCCTCTCATTCCTCCTGTCCTGAGCATAGGGATGGGTCAGTGTATGGGATGAGGAGCAGGAGGTGTGCTCTGTGGCCCAGGGGTGGGAAGGGAAGGGGCCGTGGTCTACTGAGGAGTGACCAGGAACACTCACACTCAGATCTCCAATTCCACCAAGCATGTTCTTCCCATGACATCATGCCTTGCTTTCAGGGTTCTCTTACGATGCTTTCCTTTCTTTTTGATGCCCTCCTCCTCAGTCTGCTCCCGTTCCCTGCTCTCCTTCCCTCCATCTTCCTCGTTTCTCTCCTGGCCTCTCACCTTCCTCGTGTTCCTCCTCCTCCTCCTCATAAATACCCATCATATGGTTTGAAGCAAGTATTCTGACCATAGTTCTATCATCCAGAATAAATATTTCTCTAAATAATGCTTTTTCCTTCCCTTCACAAAAAAAGTTTATTACGGAAGACTTGAAAGGTACTGAAAAGTAGGACAACTATTCTACAGCTGGCACTCACGATGTGCTGGACTTGGCTCTAAGCACTTTCCAAGGTGCCTCTTATTTCATCCTCAACCTGCAAGGCAGATAGTCTCATAGCTCCAATTTAAAGGTGAGGAAACTGAGGCACAGAGATGGGGGAGTCTGGGGCAGAGAGAGGGCGTGACCGCTCAGCGCGTATGCTCTTACCATCAAGTTTCCTTACTTCTCCTTGTTTCTTATATGGAAGGGAGGAAATAATTCTCTGTTTCAAAACTGATTTCATCATCAGGCCAAATTGGTAACACGGAGTCTGAACTGAAAAAACTTGCCGAAGAAAACCCAGATTTACAAGAGGCGTACATTGCAAAACAGAAGCGACTTAAAGTAAGTAAACCAGGCTGTCCTCAACTGACATCTGCTATTTGTGTTAAATGGTCCACTTTTTGTAAAGTATTGCTATTTCTTAGAATATCTTCTATTAAATATCACAAACCATCAGTGCACATGTTACCTTTGGCTTATGCTCTGCTTTTAGAAAGAATTGTTCTTTATTAGATTTGATATTCAGACCTAACGACAGTTGCTTGAGGAGCAGCTATTGCTCATGCTGGTTGCCAAGGCAAGTTATAAAATGTAAAAGCAGGTTAATAAAATATCATAGGAATCTGTCATTTCGGGTGTTTTGCACTTTGAGTCAGCTGGACCTCTGTTTATGACTTTTTATACCAATAAAGCAATCAGTGATTTTTTTAATACTGTATATCTTCCCCTCACACCTTTCAGTTTTCTCCTTTTTACCTTTTGATCACCTTCACCCATTTTGATCACCTACCTCTTACCTCCTGCCTCTGGCAACCACTGGTTTATTCTCTGCATCTATGAGCTTAGTTGTTTGTTTGTTTTGTTTTTAGATTCCACAAACAAGAGAGATCATATGGTGTTTGTCGTTCTCTGTCTGATTTGTTTCACTTAGCATAATTGTCTCAAGGTTTAACTACATTGCTGTAAATAGCAAAATTTTTAATCTTTTTTGTAGCTGGAAAATATTCCATTCTATATATACACATCACAATTATTACGAATCCATTCATCTGTTGATGAACACCGAAGTTGTTCGGCTTATTGTAAATAATACTGCAGGGAACATAGGATTGGAGGAAAAGCTTTACAATGTTGTGTTGGTTTCTGCTGTACAACAGCGTGAATCAACCATAAGTATACACATATCCCCTCCATCCTGAACCTTCCTCCCACCCCCTACCCCATTTCACCCTCTAGGTTGTTACGGAGCACTGGGTTGAGATCCCTGTGCTATGCAGTAGCCTCCCATTAGCTGTCTATTTCACATATGATAATGTATATGTTTCAATGCTACTCTCTCAATTCATCCCACCCTCTCCTTACCTGCTATGTCCACAAGCCTATTCTCTGTATCTGTGTCTCTATTTCTGCCCTGGAAATAGGTTCATCAGTACCATTTTTCTAGAATCCAGATATATGCGTTATTAAGAATTTATGTTTTTGTTTTTCTTTGGCTAAATACCCAGAAGTAGAATTGCTGGATTGTATATTAGTTCTATTTTTAATTTTTTGAGGAACTTCTACACTATTTTCCATCATGGCTGTACCAGGTTACATTTCCACCAATAGAACACAAAGGTTCCCTTTTTTCCACATCCTGGTCAACACTTGAAGTTTCTGTCTTTTTGATAATAGCCATCCTAACAGGTGAGGTAGTATCTTACTGTGGTTTTGATTTGTTTTCCCTGATGATTAAAAATGTTGAGCATCTTTTCATGTACCTATTGGCCTTTGCATATCTTTGGAAAAATGTCTATCTAGATCTTCTGCCCATTTTTAAATTGAATTGTTTACTTGCTATTGAGTTATGTGTGTTTGCGTGCATCAGTCATGGCCAGCTCTTTGCAACCCCATGGATTGTAACCCACCAGGCTTCTCTGTCTGTGGGATTTCCCAGGCAAGGATAAGGGGGTGGGTTGCCATTTCCTCCTCCAGGGGATCTTCCCATCCCAGGGATCGAACCTGGGTCTCCTGCATTGCAGGCAGATTCTTTACCAACTGAGCCACCAGGGAAGTCACAGAGCTCTGACCCCTCAGTTATTCATTGGAGACTGCTGAGTTTCCATTCTTAAACTTCCTTTGTGGTCCAGTGGTTGACTCTGTGCTCCCAATGTAGGGGACATGGGTTCAATCCCTGGTCAGGGAAGATCCCACATGCCAGATGCCACGTGCCATGGCCAACAAAGCAAAACAAAATCAACACAACCATCTTCAGGACTTCTCTGGCTCTCCAGTGACTGAGACTCTGCATTGCCAATGTAGAGGTTAGGAGCTCCATCCCTGGTTGGGGGACTAAGATCCCACATGCTGCTAGGTGTGGCCAAAAGATTAAAAAAGAAAAAAACTTAAAAAATTCCATTCTTGAATTGGACGTGAAAGGAATCTCTCTTTTTTTAAACTTTTTATTTTGTACTGGGGTAAAGCCGATTAACAAACAGTGTTGTGACAGTTTCAGGTGAACAGCAGAGGGACTCAGCCATACATATGTGTGCATCAATTCTCCCCCAAACTCCCCTCCCAGTGAAAGGAGTCTCTTTGTGCCCCTCATATTCTCTGTACTTTCTGATCCTTCAGTCCCACAGGAGTTGCCAGTGGACAGTGAGTCTGGCCCCTGGGATAATTTCACAGCCAGGGCATTTCCCCTCAGATTTGCTTCTGCTTTAGTTATTGTTTTCTTCTCATTGTCTAGAATAAACAGACTCCCACTGTGTAAAAATTTATATCTTCTCTGCTCTACGCTGATTATTTTTACAGGCATAAATAACCTACTTAGTTATTTTTGTTAATTAGTCAAAGCTCCTTGACCATGACAATGTCAAATATTTGAAGAAAATTCTTGATGAATTGGAGAAAGTCTTGGATCAGGTTGAAACTGAGTTGCAAAGAAGAAATGAAGAAACCCCAGGTAGGTTCTCATTTGTGTTCTTTTTGTCTTTTTCTGTATACCAGGGGTATTTATGGGAACATTCTTAGATTTCACCCAGAACGTTCTGTAACCTACTTTTAACTGTTAGTACTCATGGACAGTTTGACTTATGATAGCAACAATAATACTGAATTCAACAAAACCCAGGTGTCTAGTTGTAATTGCATTTATATGAAATACAGCCAGTGAAGAATTTTTTTTTTGCACAACTTAAGTTATGGTTGGTAGATTCCTACCTGGCCTGTTTCACAAGTTTTAATTACAGTGGTTAGTTTGGGAGTGTTCTACTTGCTAGAACATTCCCTCTAGTTTTTTCCTTAGGTGGGGGAAAAATTGCAAATTCAAGTAAAGTATAACATGGGTGGGCTTCCCAGGTGATGCTAGTGGTTAGGAACCCACCTGCCAGTACTGAACATATGAGACATGGGTTCAGTCTCTGGGTCAGGAAGATCCCTTGGGGGAGGACATGGCAACCCACTCCAGTATTCTTGCCTGGAGAATCCCATGGACAGAGGAGCCTGGGGCAGGGAGAGGTGGGGGCTACACTCCACAGTGCTGCGAAGAGTCAGACACAACTGAAGCAACTTAGCATAACATGGGAGTGAGCCTGTGAGTATGTGCAGGCTGGCTGGTGAGCACCCGTCTTCCGTACCTGTGAAAATGAATTAATGGTGAAGCCCAAGTGCAGACACATGGACTGTTTGCACTATTCTGACTGACCACAAAGTTGAAGACCATGTTACCTGCAACTTGCTTCACAACAGGGATTTTCTTCTGTTTTAAATAAGTAACAATTAACAAAGCAGCAACTACTGAGTGACATTTTAGACCCAACCTTATAGATTTTCCTCAAGTACACGTGTCATTTTTTTTAACCCACGAGGAAATATCTGTTAACTCTGTTGGCTTGGAGGCATGATAGACAGGCTTCAAGCTCAAGTAGCTCTAGTGGCACCTAGGGACCCGGGTGCCTGTCAGGTGTCAAGAAACTGTCCCTTAGCTTTGGGATGGATTATTTTGATGTGGACCATTTTTAAAGTCTTTATTGAATTCAGTACAATATCACTTCTGATTTATGTTATGATTTTTGTTTTGGCTGAGAGGCATGTGGGATCATATATTCCCCACCAGGGATTGAACCTACACTCCCTGCATTGGAAGGTGAAGTCCCGTAGCTTGGGATACATTTGCTCCTCCTTTTTTTAAGCATAGAATTACTCGCTGAGTGTGATTGTCAAGAAAATGTACCATGGCCTCCATCTTTTGCTATACTCACCCTTGCCCTCAGCACTAAGAGCAGAGATGCCAACCAGAGTCTGTCTGTACAGTGCATGGATGTGTGCTCAGTAACTCAGCCGTGTCTGACTCTCTGTGACCCTATGGACTGTAGCTCACCAGGCTCTTTGTCCATGGATTCTCCAGGCAAGAATACTGGAGTGGGTTGCTATGCCCTCCTCCAGGGGATCTTCCCAATCCAGGGACTGAACCTGTGTCTCTTACATCTCCTGCATGGGGAGGCAGGTTCTTTCCCAATAGCACCACCTGGAAAGCCCTCTTGGTACAGCGCTTGCCCTTAACCCACCGTGTCCCTTTCTCCAATTAGAAGAAGGCCGCCAGCCATGGCTCTGCGGGGAATCCTTCACTCTGGCGGACGTATCGCTTGCTGTTACACTGCATCGACTGAAGTTCCTGGGGTTTGCGAGGAGAAACTGGGGAAATGGAAAGCGACCCAACCTGGAAACCTATTACGAGCGTGTCTTGAAGAGGAAAACATTTAACAAGGTTTTGGGACATGTCAACAATATATTAATCTCTGCAGTGCTGCCAACTGCATTCCGAGTGGCCAAGAAAAGGGCCCCAAAGGTTCTTGGCACCACCCTTGTGGTTGGTTTGCTTGCCGGAATGGGATATTTTGCATTTATGCTTTTCAGAAAGAGACTTGGCAGCATGATATTAGCGCTTAGACCGAGACCAAATTACTTCTAGGTGGGTGGGATCTAGTGGTGGCCATTCATCCAGCCATTCAGCTAGGCCCTTCTCCACTCTTCCAGGTCCAGGGAAGAATGACCCTGGGCAACTAGTAAAAAGCATAATTGACTTTACTCTTTGGCTAGCTTATGTGAGAAAAGGCGGTAACAAAGATGTTTTTGTGTGCTGGTAACTCTGACAGGACTTATTTGCAAACCTCTTCTAATTCATCCTTAAAACATACACAAAGTCAAGATAGGTGAATACTGACAGGTAGAGGAGAGACCTTTAATTCAAAATTCTAGTTCAAGTTCTGGGTTATTTGGGGGGAGAACATTATTATTATGAGCAGACAGTAATGATAACCTATGATTGCCCATAACTCTTCATCTGTGACTATCTGGGTGTGTTGAGTGGTGAATAGTTCGCAGTATTTTCTCCTAGAATTCAGAAATCATCTTTGTTACTCACCCTAGGTGTTCAGACATCAGAAGGGCACAGCAATGCTTTATACTCTCAGCTTTAGGCTGAAATAAGGGAGGCAAAGGGACAAAGGAGGGGGAAAAGGGAGATGAAATCTATATAATGATGGCAATGGGATGCAACCTCCATGTACCTCCAATGCTATTCATGGCTGCCTGTCCCCTTAGTAAACATTACATTTGCTGCTTGTGGCTACAGCCCATGCGTCCTCGTGTAACCGAGGATCTTGGAAAAAGGACTAGAGAGTCACTGGGGGGAGTTGGCTGGAGAAAACTCTGGGTTTTAAACTTACAGCACCTCACCTTAGTGTTAATTTTAAATGCACATAAATCACAGTCATTAATAAAACTAACTGCTTATCTATTTGGGCAAGAGATACCTACTGGAACATGTCTTGATTAACATTTACATGAAAATCTTAAATGGCACTAAAATTTCTTCTTGGTTCCCCAATTTGAAGGTACCTATGAGATGTCAGTCCTGTGGACTGTTGCAAACAGTCACTGGAAGCCTTAGCCTCTCCTATCCTTTTGTGCACACAAGTGGCATTTTGGTGAATGTCCCAGGTAGTCACTGACATGGCATGTGGCTGGGGAGGGGATAGTTTGATGATCTGGGAGTGGTAAGTAGGCTCATTTTTCATGTGGAGAGGCTGGTGGTATGTTAACACAAAAACTATTGTCTAAGCCTTGCATCTATTTATTGTCTTCAGCAGAACCTTAAAAGGTTACAGGGAGGGAGAAAATCTAGTCTTGGTCCTTGGCAATAAAATACCAGGGAGATGAAATAAGTCAATAGATAGTGATTCCACCTACATTCATTCATGTATGTCTTGGCACTGTGGGGGGTGCCTCAGTCCATCTGGAAGGGATAATTCCAGTATGTCCCATCAACAACAATGGGGTTTGTGCTCAGGAAAAATCTTTCCTGGTGACGGGAAGGTGGAGTTTCTCTGGAGTTGGCCAGAAAGACATGGGGAACAGTGTTGGGTCTGATGGGAAGTATGTGTAATGAACAGAGCTAAGGTTCCAGCAAAGAGCAGAAGCTTGCTTGGACTGCCTCAGATCGACTGTGCAAATGGCTAAAGAATGTACTGATTTTTTCACTAATAGGAAACAGTCCTACTTACTAAACCATGACTTTGATGGTAAAGTGATTCTATAATTCGTGTATCAGTTGTTTCAGAAAAGCTTGATGAACTCGATATTCCCTACTGACAAAAAATTTATAAAATGTCCAGTGTAAATTCCATCCAACAAGAATTAACAGACTGGCAGCTTTTATAATGTCCTGATTTTGAGCCTTAGTGCACTGTTGTATAGAGTGTTTAATTTTGTTGCTGGGACATTCCAATCCATGTATTCATAAAAGAGCCACAAAGCTGATCATTCAGTAGTTCAGAGTGTTTCAGAGTTCTTTATGTCATCCTACAATTAGCAAGAACCCAGACATGAAGAAACCAAAACTGGATTTTTATAAAAATCTACAAAGGCAAAGGGTTGTTGATTGAAGATTTTAAGATCAATGCTGGCTTTTCCTAACAATTTATATTATTACTGATCAATAGAAAAGTTAATTAAAGAATTTGTGATCTTCAGATTAAATTTCATTGGAAATAGGCTCTTCTGTCACATTTAAAGGGGATGCATTTGTGGCAATTTCTTGGATACCCTTAAGTTTATACTTTTAAGATATTTGTTTAGGAGTATAATGACCACTAGGTGTCGCTGTTGCTCCAGTAGTTTGAGATTGGGTTCAGCAAGCCTTCTGAATGTTTCAAGGGAAGATAAACATTAATGACCTTAGTTTCTGAGATGAGGGCATCTTCATCAGATCATTCATCTGTAAAAGAGCTTGAGGCACATGTAGTATTGATCTGTAATGCTTGGAAGGGATAACTGTACCACACAATGTCAAGCTAAAGAGCTGAACATATCCTATTAGCAAAATAGGCACTTTTACATATTCTGTCTTTCATGATCATTAGTAGACTGGCCAGTGTACTCAATTTAATTTCCAAAATTTGTGTAAATACCACAATTAGAAAAATGCCTGAGGTACTACATTTACATTGGCTATTTATGTCTTAACACAAATACTATTTTATTGTTATTGCTGTTATATGCCTTTTGGATCCACTTTCCTTAATTGAAGACAGTTGTAAATTGCTTGCTCGATTTTTAGTAATTATTGATTTTGACACCAGAGCTGTAGATTTTTTGGTGTTGTTGAAAGTAATCGAGATCAAGATACTATTCTGCCTGTAAGATCAATAAAATTAATTGGAAAATAAACATGCATACTGAAAGTACTAATTTTGTAATCTTTTTAAGAAATCGGATTGTGTTTTTCATTTAATGTCATAATTAAAGTAAGCAAAGTAAGCAAAAGTCAGTTATTAAAAATATTTAGTTATAGGATGTTTTATTTGTAACATAGAAATTACTGACTTGATTTACTTAAATATAGATAATTTTCTGGTTAAAGTGAATGGTGGCTTAAATAATAACATATTTGATACTGATTATTAAAGGAATTTTTGCAGACAGCCACCTGATAAGGTATGAAGCATGAAAATGAAAAACGCAATTTTTTTTTTCAAAACAGTTTTGTTACATGTTTGTGTGCATGTTCAGTCGCTTAGTCATGTCCTATTCTTCGCTGCCCTGTGGACTGCAGCCCACCAGGTTCCTCTGTCCATGGCATTTTCCAGGCAAGAATACTGGAATGGGGTGCCATTTCTAGGGAGTCTTCCTGACTCATGGGTCAAACCCGCATCTCTTGTGTCTCCTGCACTGGCAGGTGAAGTCTTTATACCTGGGAAGTCACATGTTTATTGTCTTTCAAATATAACTCTTTTTATGATATTTACGTATTCCTTTTATTGAATCATGGATTATGAATAATTCAGATTACTATCCATATTTCTAATCTTGTTGAGTTTAGCCATTATTCTAATCATTAAATAGAAGTTGAGTGCTACTTTTGTTTTACATTGAACAAAACCAACTGAAGAAGAATCAAATTGACCTCATTTTCCCTGAGTTTGCAAATAAAAGGCAACAATCTTGAATGTCATGGAATGTCAGATGCATATACCACTCTATAGTCTGCTCAGAAAAGAAAAAAACACTGTAAGGACAGAAAAGTCAAATTAATACAATGAATAAATTAGTATTTAGACATAATCTTCATCTTGTTGTGCTAAATATTTGGCCTGTTTATACTGTTGTTTTCTACTTAGTCCTACCAGAATGTCTTGATTTTCTAATTTTGCAGAACACCAGTGATTTGCTCAGTAGGGTACCTGCGTGCATATCTGCATGCTAAGTCACTTCAGTCATGTCCAACTCTTCGCGACCCTGTGGAGTGTAACCTGCTAGGCTCTTCTGTCAATAGGATTCTTCAGGCAAGAATACTGCAGTGGGTTACTAAGTAGGATAGTAGATTCCAAATCAAGTGATGAAGTATAATTTCCAAGAGGGGATAATAGTTTTGTTTTAAATTGTGTATTACATTATGAAAGTGAAGAGAGGGAGACAGGAGAACTCATGTTATAGGTTAGGAAGGCAGCACACTGATGAAAACAGTATACCGTCTTCCTTGTGCCTGAGTTGAGCCCTCGATTTTGTTTTGGAAGATTGACATATGTGTCAGGAGGCCATGGGGCACAGCAGGCTATGAGGTGCAAGGCGACACCACCACGTAGCATTTGAGACATCTCATGCCCACCATGGACCTTAATATCCTCTGAGTCAAGTAAGGTGGCATATCTCATCCATGGTACCTTGACATAAAACTCCTTTGGGAAGGATAGACTTTTTTTTGTCTTAAGCCTTTACTTTGAAAAGTGAAAGTGAAAGTAGCTCAGTTGTGTCCAACTCTTTGCAACCCCATGGCCTATGCAGTCCATGGAATTCTCCAGGCCAGAATGCTGGAGTTGGTAGCCTTTTCCTTCTCCAGGGGATCTTCCCAATTCAGGGACTGAACCCAGGTCTCCCGCATTGCAGGTGGATTCTTCACCAGCTGAGCCACAAGGGAAGCCCAAGAATACTGGAGTGGGTAACCTATCTCTTCTCCAGCAGATCGTCCCAACCCAGGACTTGAACCAGGGTCTCCTGCATTGCAGGCAGACTCTTTACCAACTGAGCTATAATGGAAGCCCAAAGCCTTTACTTTATTCATTATTTATATATTGGCTACTTAATTACAATGTACTGTCTTTGAATTCCCTTACTAAGAGAAACCAATAATATGGGTAAAAATATAGAGATGTTAATGCAATGTAGTTCAAAGGGTCAGGTAATTTTTCAAGCATATGGGCAGCATGTATAAGTCTTTGTATTATGAGATTAACCTGTCCTTTGAATATAAGTTTCTGATATTCAATAAAGTCACACAAACACATCATCAAATATGCATCCTATTAAAAATATAATGAAGATATAATTTCAGAAAATCTGTATTTACTAAGTTCAGTGCTCAAAACAAAGTAAAGGTTTGCATTTAGAAAATTAAGTGAACTAAAATTTATTAGCAGTAAAAGCAGAGGTAGCTATGTTGTAGAAATAGTCACAAATTCTTTTCATTTCTCTACTCATTTCCTTTCAGTCTTCCCTTCAAAGATAGCATCTGCAGAGCATGACTATTAACAGCTTACCAGAGAGTAACCTACCAGAGATATTAGATGTCAAGTAGTGAATAAAGTCACTGGAGGTCCATTCCAGGCAGAGTGGCAGGTCTCCTGAACACCTCGTTACTAGGCAGACCATGCCCTAGTGAAAGCCCTGAGGTAGGCCTGGGCTTTTCAGTCTTGGCACTATTGATGTGCAGGATGGATCATCCTTGTTAGACCTGTTTCAGTGTTGTAGGCTGTTTAGCACTCTCCCTGACCTCTATCCACTAAATGCCGGTAACTCCCCTTTGCTCCCCAGCTGTGTCAACCAAAACTGTTTTCAGGTATTTCCATGTGTCATCTGGGGGGAAAGTCACCTCCTGACAGAGGCCGCTGCTCTATACCCACCCTGTGTGCGTGTGTGCTAAATCACTTCAGTCATGTCTCTTTGCAACCCTGTGGACGTTAGCCCCCTAGGCTCCTCTAGAGTCCATGGGATTCTCCAAGCAAGACTACTGGAGTGGGATTTCCTGCCCTCCTCCAGGGGATCTTCTTGACCCAGGGATCAAACCCGCGTCTCCTGTGGCTCCTGCATTGCAGGCAGATTCTTTCCTGCTGAGCCACTGGGGAAGCCCCACACCCACCCTGACAAAGTCCAAAACCAAGCCTTGACAAGACCTGCAGGGAAGACAGGTTTTGGAGGTTGAGTCTTGTCACGTTAGAGGTGCTTGGGGAACATCATGGGTTTCCACTTATCCACTATAACAGGAGTCCCCAACCCCCCGGGCCATGGACTTGTACTGGTCCGTGGCCTGTTATCAACTGGGCCACAAAGTGGGAGATGAGTGGCCGGTGAGCAAGCCAAGTGAAGCTTCCTCTCTATATAGAGTTGCTCCCTCTCGCTTGCATTACTGCCTGAGCCCCGCCTCTTGGCAGATCAGCAGTGGCATTAGATTCTCATACGAGCACAAGCCCTACTGTGAACTGCACATGCGAGGGATCCAGGTTACGTGCTCCTTATGAGAATCATCCTAAAACCATCCACACCCTCCTACCAGCGCCCGGTCCATGGAAAAGCTGTCTTCTGTGAAACTGGATCCTGGTGCCTAAAAGGTTGGGGACTGCTGCCCTGTAACAAAGCATTACACTGAACCTATAGAATATAAAGGTTATTAGCCAGTAAATGAACTGCCTACTAGAACAAGTCAAAGTCCTTTAAAGGAAACATAACAGAAAAGATCCAGAGTCTATAATGTATCACTAACAACGTCCAGTGCACAGAAAAAAAAAAAAAAAGTACCAGACATGCAAAAATCAGGAAAATAAGGCCTATATAGTCAATCAAAAAAAAGTAATTGTAAATAGAAACAATGTGATGTGACTCAAATGTTAGAGTTAGCAAAGATTTTAAAGCAGCTAAAGACCAATACATGCTTAATTCTTTTAATGGAATTAAAGGAGAATGATGGTTCAGTGGTAAAGAATCTGCCTGTAATGCAGGAGATGCAAGTTTGATCCCTGGATTGGGAAGATCCCCTGGAGGATGGCATGGCAACCCACTCCAGTATTCTTGCCTGGAGAATCCCACAGAATGAGGATTTTGGTGGGCTATAGTCCATAGGGTCTCAAAGAATTGGACACTACTGAAGTGACGAAGCAGACACATGCATAGTCTGTTTGAGTCAATAGATAAGGAATCATAGTAGAGAAATAAAAAACATAAAAAGGACCAAATGGAAGCTCTAAAATAGAAAAGTGCTATAACTGATGTGAAAAAATTCACTGGATAAGCTTCACAAGCAAATAGGAGATTGTAAAGGAAAGACAAAGGGACAGAATTTCAGGGACAGATGGATAATATCAGCTGGTCTAATATGTGTGTTATTCAAGTCCTAGAAAGAGAAGAAGGTAAGGATGAGGCAGGAAAAATATATAATTAAAATAATGCCAAATTTTCCCAAATTTGAT
This sequence comes from Ovis aries, assembly GCF_016772045.2. NCBI lineage: Eukaryota > Metazoa > Chordata > Mammalia > Artiodactyla > Bovidae > Ovis > Ovis aries. The sequence goes on from NC_056062.1 coordinate 50,644,752, forward strand.
TGAAAACATTTACTGACAATCTAAGAAAATGGAACACTATGGAAGATAAATACCAAGAAACCTGCACCTGGACACATCATGAAGGACTGCTGAAAACGAAACACAAAAATAAAATCTTGAAAGCAGTCAGAGGGGAAAAAGGACATACGATATACAAGTGAACAGCAATAAGAATGTCTGCCTAGTTTTTATCAGAAACTCTGGAAGTCAGAAGAGAGTAGAAATGTCCTTAAAGTGCAAATGGGGAGAAAACGTTCAGAATTCTATACCCAGAGAAAAATTTCTAAAAAATTGAGTGAAATAAAGACACTTTCAGATAAATGGAAGCTGAGGGAACTGGATCTAGCAGCCCTGCTAGATAAAAAGATTTGAAAGGCATTCTTGAGACTGATGAGGGAATGACATCAGAATGAAAATCTAAATCTATGCAAGGCAGGAAAACTATGTCCCAATAAAAGATCATTTTTATCACTTCCTAATTTCCTTAAGAGGTAACATCCAAAAATGACAACATCCTAAGGTGGACTTTACAGTATGGGTAGAAGTAAATATATGACAAAAAAGCAAACTATTTTGGAGTGATGGATAAATGGAATTGTATCATTGTAAGGCTATTAGATTTGTGGAGTGTGAAGTATGAAGTGGGAAGAGGGATATTTCAAGTGTCAAGGAACAAGTGGGCAGTGTGAAGAAGGAAGTGCTGTCAAGTGTAATGGGTGAAATTGCACAATTTTGATTCTAACCAGACTCTATTAGAATGCATTGTTAGCCCTGAAAGAATACTAAAAATTTGTAAAAAGAGCTAAGAAACCAGTAGGAATAAAAACAAAATATCAATGAAATGAGAAACAAAATGAAAAAATAAAAGAGAGAAATAGAAAATAAATAGCAAGGTGTAGACTGGAGCAGGAAATGACAACTCACTCCAGTATTCTTGCCAGGGAATCCTATGGACAAAGGATCCTGGTGGGCTACAGTCCGCAGGGTCACAAAAGAATCAGACATAACTGAGTGACTGAGCGCAGCACAGCACTAACTTAAATGCACTGTAGCAGAGAAGGCAATGGCACCCCACTCCAGTACTCTTGCCTAGGAAATCCCATGGATGGAGGAGCCTGGTAGGCTGCAGTCCATGGGGTCACAAAGAGTCGGACACCACTGAGCGACTTCACTTTCACATTTCACTTTCATGCATTGGAGAAGGAAATGGCAACCCACTCCAGTGTTCTTGCCTGGAGAATCCCAGGGACGGGAGAGCCTGGTGGGCTGCCGTCTATGGGGTCGCACAGAGTCGGACACGACTGACGTGACTTAGCAGCAATAATTATATTAAATGTAAATGTAGTGTAAATTACATTACATCTAATTTCCACTGAAGGTCAAAGACTGTCAGATTAGATAAGAATGAAAGACACAAGTATATGCATCTATTAAATATACATTTTACATTTAAAAATATATATAACTTAAACATAAAAACACAAAAAGCAATATGCCAACCAAATGGCATAAGAAAGGTGGTACAGCTATGTTAATTTTAGAAAAAGTAGACTTTAAGACAAAGTATTTTGTCAAGACGAGATAAAAGAGACATTCACAAATCAAAAGAGGACCAATTCATTTGGAAGACATAATCATAGATGTATACATCTACTCACAAAGCTTAAAATTCATGAAGCAAAAATTTTACAGAACAAATGGAAAATCATGGGAGTGTGGAACACCACTTTCTCAGTGATTAGTAAACAAGTAGACAAAAATTAGTTGGATATAGAAGATCTGAGCACACTATCTTGAACTAATTGACATTTACAAAACATTTTACTCAACTGGAATAAACATTCAAGTGCATGTGGAACGTTCATCAGAGTAGACATACGAGATCATAAAAGAAATCTCAATACATTTCCAAAGATTTGTGTATTACAGATTGTATTCTGTGATCATAATAGAACTGTATCAGAAATCAATAACAAAAATATTTAGACAATGTCCAAACATCCGGTCATTAAATAGTACATGTCTAAATAACCCATGTCTCAAAGATGAAATCACATGAGAATAATAAAATGTTTTGAGTTGAACGATAATAAAAATAAAACATCAAAATTTGTGGGATACAGGAAATGCAGTGCTTTAGAGGGAAATTTATAGCTTTAAAAATTTATAATGGAAGAGAGGAAAAAGTTTAAAAATTGACATAAGTTTCCATTTTAAGGGGTAAAGAAAAAGTAAATTAAACCTAAAATAAGTTTGGTAAGGTTAAGTTAAAAAATTCTGAAGCAACCATATGAATTTATGATGTATGTTTTCAAAAAATATTTCCCAACTCTGTCCACCAAAAAGGCTTGAAACCAATAACCAACCCAGCAGCAATAGCATCTCTAGTGCTCAGATTATGGTCTCTAAATGCCCTTTCTCACTAAAAGGAATCAAGACTCTTTGGACAAACAGGTGTTTCAGAGTTTTGGGCAGGGAATTTATAAGATGACTCTGGAATATCTTGCTACTGCAAAAAACTGAGCTGCTTTCAAAGACTGGTCGATTTATGTCAAAAAGACTAGAAGCTAATTTGAAAAGCTCCCATGCAACAAAAATGGAAAAAATGTGTGCAACAATATGAATAAAACTGCCATGGGTTGAACAACAACACCAAAAAAGAAAAAATAATCGAGTCAGTACAGAACTTTATGATTTAGAAACAGAAAAATGTATATAGCTCAAATCTCATTTGACAAAGGAGGCAAGAATATACAATGGAGTAAAGACAATCTCTTTAACAAGTGGTGCTGGGAAAACTGGTCAACCACTTGTAAAAGAATGAAACTAGATCACTTTCTAACACCGCACACAAAAATAAACTCAAAATGGATTAAAGATCTAAATGTAAGATCAGAAACTATAAAACTCCTAGAGGAGAATATAGGCAAAACACTCTCAGAAATAAATCACAGCAGGATCCTCTATGATCCACCTCCCAGAATTCTGGAAATAAAAGCAAAAATAAACAAATGGGATCTAATTAAAATTAAAAGCTTCTGCACAACAAAGGAAACTATAAGCAAGGTGAAAAGACAGCTTTCTGAATGGGAGAAAATAATAGCAAATGAAGCAACTGACAAACAACTAATCTCAAAAATATACAAGCAACTTATGCAGCTCAACTCCAGAAAAATAAACGACCCAATCAAAAAATGGGCCAAAGAACTAAATAGACATTTCTCCAAAGAAGACATACGGATGGCTAACAAACACATGAAAAGATGCTCAACATCACTCATTATTAGAGAAATGCAAATCAAAACCACAATGAGGTACCACTTCACACCAGTCAGAATGTCTGCGATCCAAAAATCTGCAAGCAATAAATGCTGGAGAGGGTGTGGAGAAAAGGGAACCCTCCTACACTGTTGGTGGGAATGCAAACTAGTACAGCCACTTTGGAGAACAGTGTGGAGATTCCTTAAAAAATTGCACATAGAACTACCTTATGACCCAGCAATCCCACTGCTGGGCATACACACCGAGGAAACCAGAATTGAAAGAGACACATGTACCCCAATGTTCATCGCAGCACTGTTTATAATAGCCAGGACATGGAAACAACCTAGATGTCCATCAGCAGATGAATGGATAAGAAAGCTGTGGTACATTCTTTGAAAGATTAATAAAATCAGTAAGCTCCAACAGGACAAACCAAGAATTAGATAAATATAAATTACCAATATTACAAATAAAAGAAGAAATACTATTACAAACCTTAATGATTTTAATAGGAAAATAAAAGATTAGGAACAAATGGTGCCAACAGATTTGGCAAGTAGATGAAATAAATAAGTTTTTTAAAAGCAAATCTTTTCAAAAGTGACTCAAAAAGAAGTGGACAACTGGAATAGCCATATAACTATTCAATACATTGAATTTATAATAGTAATCAAAGAACTTTTCACAAAACTCAAGGCTAGATAGTTTCACTGTTAAATTACATAATGCACAAAGTAAGAAATAATAACAATAATGTATAAACTCTCCTTCAGAATGTAGAGAGAGGAATGCTTCCCAAGTCATTTTACATGATCACTATAATCCTAATACCAAGATTGGACAAAGGTTTATAAGAGAAGAGGCCAGAGACTATAATGGACAGACGGTCCTTCTCCATTCTCTGTTCAGATTCATGTGTTGAAAGCTTATACTCCTGATGTGATGGTACTAGAAGGTGGCCTTTGGGAGTTGATTAGGATTAGATGAGGTCAGGAAAGGGGTCAGAGTTTGCATAATTTCTGCTTTCCACCACATGAGGATACAAGAAGAAGTTGGCACTCTGCAAAGGTAAGAGGGCTCTCACCAGAACTCAACCATCTGACATCTTGACCTTGAACTTTCAGCCTCCAGAACTGTGAGAAGTAAATTTCTGTTGTATATAAGCCACTAGTCTATGGTCTTTTACAGCAACCTGAATTGAATAAGAGACAAGTATCCCTCATGGACACAGATTAAAAAATCCTCAACCAAGTAGTAGCAAATAAACCCAGTTCAATTCAGTCACTCAGTCGTTGTCTGACTCTTTGCGACCCCATGAACCACAGCATGCCAGGCCTCCCTGTCCATCACCAATTCCCGGAGTCCACCCAAACCCATGTCCATTGTGTCGGTGATGCCATCTAACCATCTCATCCTCTGTCGTCCCCTTCTCCTGCCCTCAATCTTTCCCAGCATCAGGGTCTTTTCAAATGAGTCAGCTCTCTGCATCAGGCAGCCAAAGTATTGGAGTTTCAGCTTCAGCATCAGTCCCTCCAATGAACACCTAGAACTGATCTCCTTTAGGATGGATTTGTTGGATCTCCTTGCAGTCCAAGGGACTCTCAAGAGTCTTCTCCAACACCACAGTTCAAAATCATAAATAAACCCATTATATACACAAAAGGATACATCTACATTATGGCCAAGTAGGGTTTCAGGAATGCAAGCTTGTTTTAATGTTTGAAAATCACCCAACATAGCTAACCGCATTAACTGAATAAAGATGAAACATTATATGGTCATCTCAGTAAATATGGAAAAAGATTTTGGTATAACTCAATACATATTCAAGATAAAAACATTCAGCCTAGTAGAAAGAGAAGGAAACTTTCTCACTCTGAAAAAGGCATCTACAAAGAATCCAAGTTAATATCATTTAATGGTGAAAAATTGATATTTTTTCTCTTAGATCAGAAATAGAAATAAACTAAATATGTCACTGCCATCATTTCTATTCATTATCCTACTGGAATAATAGCCAGTGCAATAAGACAACTTCTAAATGAAATAAAAGGCATAAAACTGGAAGGGAAGGAAAAATCTTGCTTCTGTTTGCAATGGATAATGATTGTCTATATAGAAATTCCTAAGATTCATCTAAAAAAATTAAAAATATTAAGTGAAGTTATCAAGGTCATAGAATGCAAGATTAATATGAAAAACTCAGTTTTATTTACATGTACTATACATTTGAAAATGGAATAAAAATTCCTTTTATAATATGTCTAAAAGATAAAATACTTAGGTTTAACAGAAGATGTGCAAACAGCTACACTGAAAGCCTCAAATATTTGATAAGAAAAGTTATGAAGATCTCATTCAATATTGTTAAGAAGTCCATTCTCCCTAGATTTGTCTATAGGTTCAATGGAGTACCAACTGACCTCCCAGTAACCTTTCTCCCCTGTTAAAAGGGAATCGATAATCTTACTCTAAAATTTGTACAAAAATGTAAAGGACCCAGAAGAACCAAAACAATTTTGAGATAGAACAAATTTGAAGGGAGAACTTACATTATCTTTTTCAGAAATGATGAGAAAAGTACAGCTTCAACTTAGTGTGGTGTTGGCATAAAGGTAGGAATACAGATCAGTGACACAGTGTAGAGAATCCAGAAGATACTTTCATGTATGGCCAACTTTTTTTTTTTTTTTAAACATAGGAGCCAACACTTTTCAATGGAGGAAAAACAGTCTCTTCAAAAATGATGCTGGAATATCTAGATAAGTATATAAAATATATACTTCAACACTAAGAGAGTTGGACTGTGAAGAAGGCTGAGCACCGAAGAATTGATGCTTTTGAACTGTGGTGTTGGAGAAGACTCTTGAGGGTCCCTTGGACAGCAAGGAGATCCAACCAGTCCATTCTGGAGATCAACCCTGGGATTTCTTTGGAAGGATTGATGCTAAAGCTGAAACTCCAGTATTTTGGCCACCTCATGTGAAGAGTTGACTCATTGGAGAAGACTTTGATGCTGGGAGGGATTGAGGGCAGGAGGAGAAGGGGACGACCGAGGATGAGATGGCTGGATGCCATCACCAACTCAATGGACGCGACTCTGAGTGAACTCCAGGAGTTGGTGATGGACAGGGAGGCCTGGTGTGCTGTGATTCATGGGGTTGCAAAGAGTCGGACATGACTGAGCGACTGAACTGAACTGAATCTCAAACAGTACACAAAAATTACTTTCCAATATATCACAGACCTAAATATAGAAGCTACAAACTATGACTCTTCTAGAGAAAGATACAAGAGAAAACTTTTGCTACTTTGGGATGGGCAAAGACTCATGAGAGAGAGAAAGAGGACATAGAACACTCATCATAAAAAGTGATACATTAGACTTAATCAAAGCTAAAACTGCCTGCTTTCCAAAAGATACCATTAAGAAAAAAAAAAAAAAGGCAAACTACAAAATGGAAGAAAATATTCACAATATTTGTATCTAAGAAAAGACTTAAAGCAAGAATATATAAAGAATTCTTACAATGCAATAGCAGCAAATAGTTCAATTTGAAAATAATTGAAAAAATACTTCATAAAAAAATACATGAATGGTCAATAAGCACATGAAAAGATGCTCAACATAATGTCATAAAATCCAATGAGATAGTTGGATTCAATTGGAAATAAACCAATTATTATACCAATTATGCCATTATACTAATATATAGAAACTATTAACATTTTACAGTCTAAGCCAAATCCAAATTAAAATCACAAGGAGGTACTACTTCATATCCTCTAGAAGGACCAAAATTAAGAAGACTGATGATACTGATTCTTGGCAAGGATATGGAGCAACTTTTATAAATTATAATTTGGAGGTAAATTTTACATCCACTTTGGAAAACAGTTTCATAGTATCTTATATATTAAACATGCACTTTACATATCTAACAATTCCTCTCTTAGGTATTTATCCCAATGAAACGACAACCAATATCCACGTTTATGTAGGGGGTCCCAGGTGGCTCAGTGGTAAAGAATCTACCTGCCAGTGCAGGAGATGTGAGTTTGATCGCTGAGTTGGGAAGACCTCTTGGAGGAGGAAATAGCAACCCACTTCAGTATTCTTGCCTGGAGAATCCCATGGACAGAGGAGCCTGGTGGGCTACAGTCCACGGGGTCCCAAAGAGTCAGACATGACTGAAGCCACTAAGCATGCATGCATGCACACATCCAGATTTATGTACAAGGCCTACACACTGTTTATAGCAGCTTTGATAATCCTAGCCAATTATGGGAAACCACTGAAACAGATGTCATAGACGGATAAACTGTGCTGTATTCACACACCAGAATATAATTCATTAATAAAAAGAATGAACTGATACATACACTAACATAGATGATCTCAGAATCACACTATGTGAAAGAAGGCATGGGCTCACACTTGCGACTTAACCGAAGAGTAACCATCACTGGCCAAGAGCCCTGAACTTGTCCTGCGTCTGACGTGAGTGAGGGTCACCCCAAGTCATTGTGTCAGCACTATCCTGATGACCCGACCTCAAGTGATCCCGTGGAAGAAGAACTGTACTGGTCAGTGGGGGCCACTGGCCTTGTAGGCCCCTCTCCTAGAACTGGGATCGGCCCTGGAAAGTCTCATAGGTCTGGATTATGGGGCTTCTCAGGGCATCTAGTGGTCCTACATGTAGAGTAGGTGGTTGGAGAGTGTCCTGGAACAGGAGAAAGAGGGATATAAGTCCAGCTCCAAGCGGGAGGCTCCACCTGTATGAAGCTGCTGGCCATAGCCAGTACAGGCACTTGAGGAGAACTCAGAAAAATCTGAAGAAACCCCCTTAAAGTGCAGGCTGTCCCTGCGCTGTACCCTGAGGTACCCAGACTTCTTGCTTGTGTTTAAGGGCAATGCTGATAAGATGTGAGAATTTCAGGAGTGGCTATCCTTGATTGATAAGGCTTTACAGTATTTTGAAGAGACTGCCATCAAACTATCACAGTGTCCTCAAATTTGTATCAATCCAAAGGATTCTGAACCAACAGAGGCTAGGTGGTAGCATTTAACCAATAGGGGAAAAGGCATACATAATCACCAAAATGGGGAGCAATTTGGGATCACAGCTGTTGACCCACAAGGATCTGTTGTGCAGCAAATAGACCATGTGTTCCCAGAGGATACTCTAAGGGAAGCCCACTAGGGGGTCACTTTGCTTGTACAACTAGAAAAAATTGAGAGCTGGTGAAAAGTCTAACAGCTATTGTAGTAGAAAATCATGGCCTTTCACTTAGATTCCATAGGTAAAGAAATCCTCAGAACCAGAGTTTGTATGTGAAGCAGATGCTATGGTCCTTTAAGAAAGAAATTTGCAGTTTCACCTTAAGAGTACATGATAAATATTTTGGGACCTGTGGCCAGGCCTACTTCTTTCCTTACAAAAATGGTATAGAAATATAGATGGTGCTAGTGGTAAAGAACTCGCCTAGAATCCCAGGGATGGGGGAGCCTGGTGGGCTGCTGTCTATGGGGTTGCACAGAGTCGGACACGACTGAAGCGACTTAGCAGCAGCAGCAGCAATGAAGAAGACATAAGAGGAGCGGGTTCTATCCCTGGTTTGGGAAGATCCCCTGGAGGAAAGCATGGCAACCCACTTCAGTATTCTTGCCTGGAGAATCCCATGGACAGAGGAGCCTGGTGGGCTACAGTCTATAGGGTGGCAAAGAGTTGGACGTGGCTGGAGCAACTTACACACTCACACACAAATAGTATAGAGCAAGTATGCAAATGGTAGCTGTTGGGTCAAGGTCCATGCTTCTTAGAAAGTGTTTAAGTACTTCAGTTTATTACAGTTTACTTCCTTTTTTTGGTAGTCAAAGTTTAAAGTCATTTGATATTGTTCAAAAGATAAAATAAGAACAAGGACCTACTGTATAGCACAGGGAACTCTGCTCAATATTCTATAATAACCTAAATGGGAAAAGAATTTGAAAAAGCATACTTGTATATGTATAACTGAATCATTTTGGTATATAGCTGAAACTAACACAACATTGTGAATCACTATACCCCAGGTATATTTAATTTTTAAATAAAAATTTAAAAAGTAAGGTGATTTATGATTTCATATAATCAAGATAAAATACATAGCACAAATTTTCTATTCTAAGTATTACATTTGTTTCATACATTTGAATGTATTTTTCTTCTTAAGGTTTTCTCTTAACAGGTGCTACAGACGAATTGTCTGTATCCCTCCCTAAGTTCATACACTGAAATCCTAACCCCAGTGTGGTGGTATTAGGAGGCGGGGCATTGAGGAGGTGATTTGGTCATGAGGGCAGAGTCCTTATGAGTGGGATTAGCGCCCTTATAAAAAGGCCTGAGAGAGCTTCCTTGTCCCTTCTACCTTGTGAAGTTACAATGAGAAGATAGTCTTCAATGAAGAAATGGACTCTCATTAGTCATTGAGTATGTTAGTGCCTTGATCTTGGACTTCCCAGCCCCCCAAACTATAAGAAATAAATTTCTGTTGTTCACAAGCCATCCAGGCTACAATGTTTTGTTATAGCAGCCTGAATGGATTAAGGCAGAAACTGGTGCTGAGAAGTTGAGGTGTTGCTGTAACAAATACCTAAAAATGTGGAAGAGGCTTTGAACCTGGATAATGGATAGAGGTTGGAAGAGTTTTGAGGTACATAATAGGAAAAGCCTCTATTGCTGTGAACAGACTATAGAGGGCAATTTTAGTGAGAGCCCAGAAATAGAAGAGGAAGGCTGTAGACAGTCTTAGAGAATACCTAAGTAATCTTAACAGGTTTTTTTGTAGGCATATGGACAGTGAAGACCACTGCGATGAGGTCCAGGTGGAAATGTGCTAAGGTGCTAAGTCACTTCAGTCATGTCTGACTCTTTGCAACCCTATGGACTGTAGCCCACCAGGCTCCTCTGTCCATGGGATTCTCCAGGCAAGAATACTGGAGTGGGTTGCCATTCCTTTCTCCAAGGTGGAAATGAGGGGTGCCTTATTGGACAGTGGAGGAAAGGCCATCCTCATTATAAAACAGCCAAGAACCTGGCTGGATTATGTTTGGGTTCTCATAGTTTTTAGAAGGTGGAACTTGTGAGCAATGAAAATGGTTATTTGCGTGAGGAAATTTCTAGGCCCAGTGTTGAAGGTGTGTCTTGGCTTCTCTTGACTGCTTACAGTAAAGTGAGAGAAGAGAGAAAAGACCTAAAGATGTAATTGTTAATCAGAAAGGAAACAGACTTTAAACACTTGGGAAATTCTCAGTCTGTTCATAACGAAAGGAATGAAAAAGACTGGGAGAGAACTCAAAGAAGTGTGCAAAAACCCATCTGAGACAATGGGTTTATATCAACTACACTTGATGTAATTACTTTAAATAATTGCCAATTAGAATCTCTTATTTTTCCACTGTTTTTCTCAGCAAATGCATCACAGACTTGAGAATGCAACACTACATTTCCTCACCCACTAACATATGTAGCCAGTTGATTTTAGACAAACATTCAGAAGTAATTCAGTGGCAATGTAGTCTTTCAACAAGCGATGCTGGAATAGTGGATATCTATGCAAAGAAAGCACTTTGCTCCAAACCTGATACATATAAAAAAATCAGCTCAAAATAGTTTATATTCCTGAATATACAAGCTAAAACTATACAACTGCTAGAAGAAAACACAACAGAAAATCCTTGTGACATTGTATTTGGTAAAGATTTCTTAGTATTAACAACTATCCGAAGCACAATCTGTAACAGAACAGTTGATAAATTAGACTTCATCCAATCAAGAACTGCTTTAAAAAAAATACTTTTAGAGACTTCCTTGGTGGTCCACTGGCTAAGATGCTGCACTCCCAATTCAGGTTCTATCCCTGGTGAGGGAACTAGATTCCACATGCAGCAATGAAGAGTTCATAAGCCGTAACTAAAAGATCTTTCATACTGCAATGAAGATGGAAGATCTCACATGCTGCAGCCAAGACCCAGTGCAGTCAAATACATAAATATTCTAAAATGTTTAAAATTTTTAAAATATTTATATCAGAATGGAGAAATAAGACCCAAACTGGGAAAATATTTGCAACTCTCATATCTTGTAAAGGATTTCTATCCTAAATATTCAAAGTTTTAAATGGGAAAACAGTCCAACAAAAATAAAAGATTTTAACTGACATTTTATCAAAGAAGATATATGGATGATAAATAACTACACAAAAAGGTGTTCAATGTCATTAGTCTTAAAGGAAATGCAAAGTAAAGCCACGATAAGATACTCTTACACAACTACTGGAATGTCTAAAATTAAAAAGACTGATAATACCAAATGGTGATGAAGTTGTTAAAGTATATTCTATACAAAGACTTGTTTATAGCAGCTTTATATGTAATAATAGCCCCAAACCAGAAAAGATCTAAATGTTCATCAGTAGATGAATGGATAAACAAATTGTTATGTGGGGGGGTTACAATACAATGCTACTCAGTAATATAAAGGGACAAATTATCAATGCATGCAGCAACATGGATGCATATAAAATATTTAAGCTGAGTAAAAGCCACCAAAGAAAAAGTTTACTTCCTTTATGATTCCATTTATATAAAATTCTAGAAAACTCAGACTAATCTATAGCATGGCCAAGATGGCCTTAATGTTTCCTCTCAGTATGATGAAACTTTTAGACAGATTTCTTCCTCATAATAGGCTCCTGACCCTCCTTTTTCTGGAGAAGATAGTGAAGGACAGGGAAGCCTGGCGTGCTGCAGTCGATGGGGTTGCAGAGAGCTGGACACGACTGAGTAACTGAACAACATACTGTAGAAAACTTGTAATTAAAAAACATTTTTTTCCCTCTTTGGGATATAAATCTTCTCCCAGCCTTTCATCAGTTTTACAACCCAGGATTAACTATCTCTCAAAGACCTGGGTGCCACCTCTTTGAAATATAATCATCAAGACAGACAGGGCTGAGGGGTATCTTTGAATCTTGTTTATTGCTTCCTTTACTGTACAAGAGCTTTTAAGTTTAGTTAGGTCCCATTTGTTTATTTTTGTATTTATTTAAGAGGTGAGTCCAAGAGGATCTTGTGATTTATGTCAAAGAATGCACTGCCTATGTTTTCCTCTAAGAGCTTTATAGTTTCTGGCCTTACATTTAAATCTTTAATTCATTTTATTTTTGTGTATGGAGTTAGAAAGTATTCTGGCTTCATTCTTTTACATATAACTGTCCCGTTTTCCCAGCACCACTTATTGAAGAGGTTGTCTTTTCTCCATTGTATATTTTGGCCTCGTTTGTCAAATAAGATGCCCATAGATGCATCGGTTTGATAATTGCAAATGGAACAACTGACAAAGGATTAGGCTTCAAAATGTATAAGCAGTGCATATAGCTCAATATTAGAAAAACAAACAGCCCAATCAAAAAATGGGCAGAAAACGTAAACAGACATTTCTCCAAAGAATAGATACAGATGGCCAAGAGGCACATGAAAAGATGTTCAACATCATTAGTTATTAGAGAAATGCAAATTAAAACTACAATGAAGTATCAAAAAATCTACAGATAATAAATGCTGTAAAGAATGTGGAGAAAAGGGAACCCTTTTGTACTGTTGGTGGGAATATAATCTGATAACAGCCATTATGGGAAACAGTATGGAGATTCCTTAAAAAACTGGGAATAAAACTACCATATGACCCAGCAATCCCACTACTGAGCATGTACCCTGAGAAAACCACAATTCTAAAAGACACATGTACCCCAATGTTTACTGTAGCAGTATTTACGATAGCTAGTATATAGAAGCTATTTACAACAGCCATTTACAGATGAATGGATAAAGAAGATGTAGGATATACATACAAAGAAATATTACTCAGCCATAAAAAGGAACAAATTTGAGTCAGTGGTAGTGAGGTCAATGAAGCTAGAGCTTGTTATACAGAGTGAAGTAAGTTAGAAAGAGAAAAACAAATATTGTATATTAACACATATATATGGAATCTAGAGAAATGGTATTGATGTACCTATTTGCAGGGAAGGAATGGAGACTCAGATGTAGAGAATGGACTTGTGGACCCAGTGGAGGAGGAAGAGGGTGGGATGAATGGAAAAGTAACATTGACACATACACACTATCATGGAAATGGGTGGGACTGCAGGAGTGGAGGGAGGCTTAAGAGGGAGGAGATATATATATTTATGCTGATTCACATTGTTGTGTGGTAGAAACCAACACAACATTGTAAAGCAATCCTCCTCCAGTTAAAAAAAAAAAAAAAAAGACAGGGCTTTATCTCCCAGTCCTTATAGGAGGGTAGAAGCCTGGATTGGGTAAGCACCACTTAAACACAGACAGACTAATCATATTAACCAGCCTCCCCTGATCCTTAGTATTTTTTCTACAACTCACACCAATGTTTAAAAAACTAACCTGCCTTTTTCAGTGGGGTTGTGTTTAATCTGTCTTCACTACTGAAATAATTTTTGCCTCTATTGCAATACTCTTGAATAAAGCCTTCCTAGCTTGTTTAACTCAGTCTGATGCAATTTCATTTGACAAGTGACAGAAAGCAAATAGTTACCACTTGGGCACTGGGGAAGGCATGAAAGAGAGGGATGACCAAGGGGCATGAGAAAACATGGGAGTGATGTATATGTTAGGCATGTGTTTTGTTTGTGGGCATTGATGACTTCATAAGGGTATTCTTATGTCAAAAATTATTACACTGTATATTTATTTATATTAATTATATCCAAAAAAGGCTATCAAAAAGCTATTGCATGTATCACCTAACCCAATTATTTTACTTTTAAGAGTCCATTTTATTAAAACAATTGCATATGAATACAGAGACGTATGAATAAGGTTTTGCATCATAGCAGAGTTTGATGTCTTTAAACAGTCTTTAAAAGGACTGAAAACAATCTTGATTATCAATAAGAGAATTAGTAAACAAATTATGGCACATCTGTAATAGTATGAGTGGAAGGATACTCGAGTAAACTGAAGATTAGTATATGTATATTACTGTGTGATTCCATTTATGTACAGAAGTATGTAAGCACACATGAAAAAATTAATACTAAAGCTCTTAATAGTGATTGAATCTGCAGAGGTAATTGGAATTGTGAAAGCATATGTGAGGGAGATTAAGAAGGAAATTGCAAACCACTCCAGTATCCTTGCCTGGAAAATCCCATGGACCGGGGAGCCTGGTGGGCTGCAGTCCATGAGGTCGCAAAGAGTTGGGCAGGAATGAGTGACTAACAGACAGAGGTGAGGGAGAGGACTTACACTTTTTACTTTACCTTCTGTATTTTATATCAGTAGCTTGCTTATCTTTGAGATCTCTATTCTCTGCTTGTCCCTTCATATCCTAATATTGGCTACCCTGCTGGAGTGCATATTAACAACTAAAAGCTTGGTTCTTAATTATTTTCCAGTTTTCAAAATAGTGGATTTGTTTCCTAGTATTCTCCAAAGATGAACAATGAAGGATTTTGGTAATATTATGTAGGTGTTTAAACATATTACATGGATTTTAATTAATTGCCTTTATTATCTTACTAATGCTCATATTGTTCTGTCATTGGCCGCTGTAAACCTATTCAAGTTGGCTTCTGAGTTCTTATGAGTATAGTATAATGTGATAGTTCCCTTGATTTGTGGCATGATAAAATGCTTCAAGTACATGTTTTACATTTCCTGCCCCAGATATGGAATCAGCCTTTTATTTTTTTTTTAAAGTCATAGATCCTGTTAATAATAAATTGATGTGAGAGTTGGTTATTGCCATTGGATTGACATTTTTTTTCCTAGATCTTTTCAGTGGACAGAACTTGGTATGTTCTAAAGGTATGAAGTCCATTTAGGATTTGGTATCTTGCTAACACCTTGTTAGATATCGTGAGTACTTCAAAAATATCTTCAATAAGTTTACAGTTTAATAGGAGTTTACTGATTCTGCCTAGGAATTTAAAAATGTTGAATAACATGCTTTGTATTAATCCTAAATTATCCTTTTTTTAAATAGATGAATATAGCTTTTGAGTTCTCTTTATCAGTGCTGGGTTCAGATAGTTATATAATGATTTAATTAGAAAAATAATTAATGAGGGGAAAATGACATGTTGGATTTTTGTTATCAATAATCTAGATAAATTGTAACAAATATTTTCTGTCTAGAATTCTATTATTTTCTTCTATGTATGTATCTGCTTAGAAGATTGAATTATACAAGTGGAGAATTTTTAAATTATTAATTCTGCTTACTTTTTTTTTTAAAAATCTTTAATTCTTACATGTGTTCCCAAACATGAGTCCCCCTCCCACCTCCCTCCCCATAACATCTCTGTGGGTCATCCCCATGCACCAGCCCCAAGCATGCTGTATCCTGCGTCAGACATAGACTGGCGATTCAATTCTTACATGATAGTATACATGTTAGAATGCCATTCTCCCAAATCATCCCACCCTCTCCCTCTCCCTCTGAGTCCAAAAGTCCGTTATACACAGCTGTGTCTTTTTTCCTGTCTTGCATACAGGGTCGTCATTGCCATCTTTCTAAATTCCATATATATGTGTCAGTATACTGTATTGGTGTTTTTCTTTCTGGCTTACTTCACTCTGTATAATCGGCTCCAGTTTCATCCATCTCATCAGAACTGATTCAAATGAATTCTTTTTAACGGCTGAGTAATATTCCATTGTGTATATGTACCACAGCTTTCTTATCCATTCATCTGCTGATGGACATCTAGCTTGTTTCCATGTCCTGGCTATTACAAACAGTGCTGCGATGAACATTGGGGTACATGTGTCTCTTTCAATTCTGGTTTCCTCGGTGTGTATGCCCAGCAGTGGGATTGCTGGGTCATAAGGTAGTTCTATTTGCAATTTTTTAAGGAATCTCCACACTGTTCTCCATAGTGGTTGTACTAGTTTGTATTCCCACCAACAGTGTAGGAGGGTTCCCTTTTCTCCACACCCTCTCCAGCATTTATTGCTTGCAGATTTTTGGATCGCAGCCATTCTGAGTGGTGTGAAATGGTACCTCATTGTGGTTTTGATTTCCATTTCTCTAATAATGAGTGATGTTGAGCATCTTTTCATGTGTTTGTTAGCCATCCATATGTCTTCTTTGGAGAAATGTCTATTTAGTTCTTTGGCCCATTTTTTGATTGGGTCTTTTTTTTTTTTTCTGGAATTGAGCTGCATAAGTTGCTTGTATATTTTTGAGATTAGTTGTTTGTCAGTTGCTTCATTTGCTATTATTTTCTCCCATTCGAAGGCTGTCTTTTCACCTTGCTTATAGTTTCCTTTGTTGTGCAGAAGCTTTTAATTTTAATTAGATCCCATTTGTTTATTTTTGCTTTTATTTCCAGAATTCTGGGAGGTGGATCATAGAGGATCCTGCTGTGATTTATGTCGGAGAGTGTTTTGCCTATGTTCTCCTCTAGGAGTTTTATAGTTTCTGATCTTACATTTAGATCTTTAATCCATTTTGAGTTTATTTTTGTGTGCGGTGTTAGAAAGTGATCTAGTTTCACTCTTTTACAAGTGGTTGACCAGTTTTCCCAGCACCACTTGTTAAAGAGATTGTCTTTACTCCATTGTATATTCTTGCCTCCTTTGTCGAAGATAAGGTGTCCATATGTGTGTGGATTTATCTCTGGGCTTTCTATTTTGTTCCATTGATCTATATGTCTGTCTTTGTGCCAGTACCATACTGTCTTGATGACTGTGGCTTTGTAGTAGAGCCTGAAGTCAGGCAAGCTGATTCCTCCAGTTCCATTCTTCTTTCTCAAGATTGCTTTGGCAATTCGAGGTTTTTGTATTTCCATACAAATCTTGAAATTATTTGTTCTAGTTCTGTGGAAAATATGGCTGGTAGCTTGATAGGGATTGCATTGAATTTGTAAATTGCTTTGGGTAGTATACTCATTTTCACTATATTGATTCTTCTGATCCATGAACATGGTATATTTCTCCATCTATTAGTGTCCTCTTTGATTTCTTTCATCAGTGTTTTATAGTTTTCTATATATAGGTCTTTAGTTTCTTTAGGTAGATATATTCCTAAGTATTTTATTCTTTTCGATGCAATGGTGAATGGAATTGTCTCCTTAATTTCTTTTTCTACTTTCTCGTTATTAGTGTATAGGAATGCAAGGGATTGCTGTGTGTTGATTTTATATCCTGCAACTTTACTATATTCATTGATTAGCTCTAGTAATTTTCTGGTGGAGTCTTTAGGGTTTTCCATGTAGAGGATCATGTCATCTGCAAACAGTGAGAGTTTTACTTCTTCTTTTCCAATTTGGATTCCTTTTATTTCTTTTTCTGCTCTGATTGCTGTGGCCAAAACTTCCAGAACTATGTTGAATAGTAGTGGTGAAAGTGGGCACCCTTGTCTTGTTCCTGACTTTAGGGGAAATGCTTTCAATTTTTCACCATTGAGGATAATGTTTGCTGTGGGTTTGTCATAGATAGCTTTTATTATGTTGAGGTATGTTCCTTCTATTCCTGCTTTCTGTAGAGTTTTTTTATCATAAATGGATGTTGAATTTTGTCAAAGGCCTTCTCTGCATCTATTGAGATAATCATATGGTTTTTATTTTTCAATTTGTTAATGTGGTGAATTACATTGATTGATTTGCGGATATTGAAGAATCCTTGCATCCCTGGGATAAAGCCCACTTGGTCATGGTGTATGATCTTTTTAATGTGTTGTTGGGTTCTGATTGCTAGAATTTTGTTGAGGATTTTTGCATCTATGTTCATCAGTGATATTGGCCTGTAGTTTTCTTTTTTTGTGGCATCTTTGTCAGGTTTTGGTATTAGGGTGATGGTGGCCTCATAGAATGAGTTTGGAAGTTTACCTTCCTCTGCAATTTCTGGAAGAGTTTGAGTAGGATAGGTGTTAGCTCTTCTCGAAATTTTTGGTAGAATTCAGCTGTGAAGCCGTCTGGACCTGGGCTTTTGTTTGCTGGAAGATTTCTGATTACAGTTCCAATTTCCGTGCTTGTGATGGGTCTGTTAAGATTTTCTATTTCTTCCTGGTTCCGTTTTGGAAAGTTGTACTTTTCTAAGAATTTGTCCATTTCTTCCACATTGTCCATTTTATTGGCATACAACTGCTGATAGTAGTCTCTTATGATCCTTTGTATTTCTGTGTTGTCTGTTGTGATCTCTCCATTTTCATTTCTAATTTTATTGATCTGATTTTTCTCTCTTTGCTTCTTGATGAGTCTGGCTAATGGTTTGTCAATTTTATTTATCCTTTCAAAGAACCAGCTTTTGGCTTTGTTGATTTTTGCTATGGTCTCTTTTGTTTCTTCTGCATTTATTTCTGTCCTAATTTTTAAGATTTCTTTCCTTCTACTAACTCTGGGGTTCTCCAATTCTTCCTTTTCTAGTTGCTTTAGTTGTAGAGTTAGGTTACTTATTTGACTTTTTTCTTATTTCTTGAGGTATGCCTGTGTTGCTATGAACTTTCCTCTTAGCACTGCTTTTATAGTGTCCCACAGGTTTTGGGTTGTTGTGTTTTCATTTTCATTAGTTTCTATGCATATTTTGATTTCTTTTTTGATTTCTTCTGTGATTTGTTGGTTATTCAGAAGCGTGTTGTTCAACCTCCATATGTTGGAATTTTTAATAGTTTTTCTCCTGTAATTGAGGTCTAATCTTAATGCATTATGGTCAGAAAAGATGCTTGGAATGATTTTGATTTTTTTGAATTTATCAAGTTTAGATTTATGGCCCAGGATGTGATCTATCCTGGAGAAGGTTCCATGAGCACTTGAAAAAAAGGTGAAATTCATTGTTTTGGGGTGAAATGTCCTATAGATATCAATTAGGTCTAACTGATCTAATGTATCACTTAAAGTTTGTGTTTCTTTGTTAATTTTCTGTTTAGTTGATCTGTCCATAGGTGTGAGTGGGGTATTAAAGTCTCCCACTATTCTTGTGTTATTGTTAATTTCCCCTTTCATACTTGTTAGCATTTGTCTTACATATTGCGGTGCTCCTATATTGGGTGCATATATATTTATAATTGTTATATCTTCTTCTTGGATTGATCCTTTGATCATTATGTAGTGGCCTTCTTTGTCTCTTTTCACAGCCTTTGTTTTAAAGTCTATTTTATCTGATATGAGTATTGCCACTCCTGCTTTCTTTTGGTCTCTATTTGCATGGTATATCTTTTTCCAGCCCTTCACTTTCAGTCTGTATGTGTCCCTTGTTTTGAGGTGGGTCTCTTGTAAGCAGCACATACAGGGGTCTTGTTTTTGTATCCATTCGGCCACTCTTTGCCTTTTGGTTGGGGTGTTCAACCCATTTATGTTTAAGGTAATTATTGATAAGTATGATCCCATTACCATTTACTTTATTGTTTTGGGTTCGGGTTTATACACCTTTTTCGTGTTTCCTGTCTAGAGAATGTCCTTTAGAATTTGTTGGAGAGCTGGTTTGGTGGTGCTGAATTCTCTCAGCTTTTGCTTGTCTGTAAAGCTTTTGATTTCTCCTTCGTATTTGAATGAGATCGTTGCCCGGTACAGGAATCTGGACTGTAGGTTATTTTCTTTCATCACTTTAAGTATGTCTTGCCATTCCCTCCTGGCCTGAAGAGTTTCTATTGTAAGATCAGCTGTTATCCTTATGGGAATCCCCTTGTGTGCTATTTGTTGTTTTTCCCTTGCTGCTTTTAATATTTGTTCTTTGTGTTTGATCTTTGTTAATTTGATTAATATGTGTCTTGGAGTGTTTCACCTTAGGTTTATCCTATTTGGAACTCTCTGTGTTTCTTGGACTTGGGTGATTATTTCCTTCCCCATTTTAGGGAAGTTTTCAACTATTATCTCCTCAAGGATTTTCTGATGATCTTTCTTTCTGTCTTCTTCTGGGACTCCTATAATTCGAATGTTGGAGCGTTTCATATTGTCCTGGAGGTCTCTGAGATTGTCCTCGTTTCTTTTAATTCGTTTTTCTTGTTTCCTCTCTGATTCATTTATTTCTACCATTCTATCTTCTATTTCACTAATCCTATCTTCTGCCTCCGTTATTCTACTATTTGTTGCCTCCAGAGTATTTCTGATCTCATTTATTGCATTATTCATTATATTTTGACTCTTTTTTATTTCTTCTAGGTGCTTGTTAAACCTTTCTTGCATCTTCTCAATCCTTGTCTCTAGGCTATTTATCTGTGATTCCATTTTGATTTCAAGATTTTGGATCAGTTTCACTATCAATATTCGGAATTCCTTCTCCGGTAGATTCCCTACTTCTTCCTCTTTTGTTTGGTTTGGTGGGCAACTTTCCTGTTCCTTTACCTGCTGAGTATTCCTCTGTCTCTTCATCTTGGTTATATTGCTGCGTTTGGGGTAGCCTTTTTATATTCTGGTAATTTGTGGAGTTCTCTTTATTATGGAGCTTCCTCACTGTGGGTGGGGTTCTATCAGTGGCTTGTCAAGGTTTCCTGGTTAGGGAGGCTTGTGTTGGAGTTCTGGTGGGTGGAGCTGGGTTTCTTCTCTCTGGAGTGCAGTGGAGTGACCAGTAATGGGTTATGAGACATCAAAGGTTTTGGAATAATTTTGAGCTGCCTGTATATTGAAGCTCAGGGGAGTGTTCCTGTGTTGCTGGAGAATTTGAGTGGTATGTCTTGTTTTGGAACTTGTTGGCCCTTGGGTGGAGCTTGGTTTCAATGTAGGTATGAAGGCATTAGATGGGCTCCTATTGCTTAATGTTCCCTGAATTTAAGAGTTCTCTAATGTTTTCAGGCTTTGGATTTAAGCCTCCTGCTTCTGGTTTTCAGTTTTATTTTTACAGTAGCCTCTAGACTTCTCCATCTATACAGCACCAATGATAAAACATCTAGGTTAAAGATGAAAAGTTTCTCCACATTGAGGGACACTCAGAGAGGTTCACTGAGTTACAAGGAGAAGAGAAGATGGAGGGGGTAGTTAGAGGTAACTGGAATGAGATGCGGTGAGATCAAAAGAGCAGAGAGCAAGCTAGCCAGTAGTCACTTCCCTATATGCGCTCTATAGTCTGGACTGCTCAGAGGTATTTACGGAGTTATACGGGGAAGAGAAGAGGGAGGAAGTAGACAGAGGTGACCAGGAGGATAAGAGAGAGGAATGAGAAGGAGAGAAACAAATCCTGCCAGTAACCAGTTCCTTAGGTGTTCTCCACCGTCTGGAATACACAGCGATTCACAGAGTTGGATAGAGAAGAGATGGGGGAGAAAAGAGACAGAGGCCACCTGGTGGAGAAAAAGGAGAGTCCAAAGGGGGAGAGAGTGGTCAAGCCAGTAATCTCGCTCTCAGGTAAACTTGGGTAGTGAAGTTTGGGTTTTTAAATGTACAAAATTGACAACAAAAACCTAAGAGCAAAGATTAAAAATCTAGAGTAGAGGTTGGATTTTCAAAAATACAATATTAAAGAAAAGAAGCAGAAGGAAAAAGGAGGAAAGAAAAAAGATAACAAGAATTATTAAAACAAAACAAAAAAAACCCCACAACAACAAAATAAAAAAAAAAAAACCAAAAAACCAAAAACAAAACCAAAAAAACCACCAACAACCATCCAAAGACTATATATGGTGTTTGCCTTAAAAAAAAAGAAAGTCTTTTTTTTTAAAAAATAGTAATAGTAGGTTATAGAAATAAAAATTAGAGGAGAAATAGAAGACTTAACAATTAAAAAAGTTAGAAAAAAACAAACAACAACAAAAAACAAACAAACAAAAAGGAATGATTTTAAAAATAGTAATAATATATCTAGCCCTTCTCTGATGTTGTGGGCCGTGTGGGATCACTTCCAAGGTGGTTCCCTCTGTTTAACTTCTTCTGTTTGCTGGTTTTTTAGGCTCACTAGTTCAGTCGCGCTGTGGGGAGGGGGGATGCTGCAAGCAAATAGCACTGCCGTGTGCACACAGGGTCTCAGCCCTGCTTGACCTGTCCCTTCTCGCGGCGCACAAACCGCTCTGGCTCTACGATGCTCAGCCGGGAACCGTCTGGGGCCGGCCCTAGGCTGCGTGCGCTTCCCTGGTCCAAGCCACTCAGGTTCGGCGCTCAGGCAGCCCTCAGAGGCACAGATTCGGCTGGGACTGCGCTTTGTGCCCTTCCCAGGTCCGAGTAGCTCAGGAGTTTGGCGAGCGCGATCGCCACGGCTTGTCACCTTTTCTGCCGCTGCTGCTCAGCTTTCTGGGTGGACCACTGGTGCACCCCGTGAGGCAGATTGTGACTGTCCAGCACCCCCAGAAGTCTTAGCAAAGGAGCCTGCTTGCAGTTAGGTAAGTAAAGTCTCTCCGGGTCTGCAATTGCCCCTTTCCAGTCCTTACGGCTCTGGCTGCCTGTCCCCGGCGGGGGATGGTCTGCAGCCGGCTTTTTCCATTCCGTCCTTTGTTCTGTGCTCGGTCCTGGCGGTGTCTTATGTTCGAGCTTTTCGCGTGGTAGCTATCCCACAGTCTGGTTTGCTAGCCCAAGTTAGATCGTTCTGGTTGCTCGTGGGGCGTTCCTGCCTGATTCTTACAAAGCACTGCAGCCCGCGCCTCCCGCGCGTCCCTGCCCTGCCCCCACTTCCCAATGGCGGATGCAGGCGTCTGCGCTGCTTTTCTGCTGGGGGAGTTACCTGGGCTTGTAATCTCTTGGTTTTAATTATTTCTTTATTTTTCCTTCCTGTTATGTTGCCCTCTGTGTTTCCAAGGCTCGCCACAGACTCGGCAGGGAGAGTGTTTCCTGGTGTTTGGAAACTTCTCTTCTTAAAATTCCCTTCCCGGGACGGGCTTCCCTTCCCGGGACGGAGCTCCCTCCCCACCTCCTTTGTCTCCTTTTTCGTCTTTTATATTTTTTCCTACCTGTTTTTGAAGACAATGGTCTGCTTTTCTGGTTGCCTGATGTCCTCTGCCAGCCTACAGAAGTTGTTTTGTGGAGTTAGCTCGGCGTTGAAATGTTCTTTTGAGGAATTTGTGAGGGAGAAAGTGGTCTTCCCGTCCTATTCCTCCGCCATCTTTACTCAATCTCTTAAATCTGCTTACTTTTTATTTGAATTATTCTCTATTTGTAATCTCTTCTTTCCAGCAGTTCTAAGCTTTTCACTCCCAGTTACTGAATTAAAGACTTAGAATTTATGAAATCTAAATTCCATTTAGATTTAAACTTACATTTAAACTAAAAAAAAAAACAAAAATAGGCTTCTTCCTCAATTTGCTTAAAAATCAATCAGTTCACAAAATGTAAAACCTGCCTTTTACAAACCTGGATTAAGCCTGGGTCTTTTCAGGATATGGCTTTCAAATAAAGCAAAGTTTCACAAAACACGGCAGTTTGTTTCCCTGGGTATTTGCATACAAACTTATTTAAACAAACCCAAATCCACAAAAAACATTTACTACTTAGGCTAGTCCTTCCAAAACTGAATCAGGGGAAATCTTAAAAATCAATTCAAATTAGCTTATTTTGTTAAATTTCACCTGTTTGCAGGTTTCTGATGGCTTTCATCCCTGCCTTTAACCCAGTCCAGCTTTATTTGAAAGCCAAATGCACTACCTTTAGAACTGACCTGAGCTTGTTCCAAATGGATCTCATTCAAATTGCAGCCCAGGTCCAAAATGTATCTCTAGAAATCTCTCTCTCTCTCTCTCTTTTTTTTTTTTCCTCTTGGGAGACAAGAATCTGATTGAATCTCGAGGAGTAGAACTGATTTCAGAAATTTTAGATTTAATAGCCCGTTTTTGAATTTTTGGAGTTTCCCTCATAGCTCATTCGGTAGAGAGTCTGCCTGCAATGCAGGAGACTGGGGTTCACTTCCTGGGTCAGGAAGATCCCCTGGAAAAGGAGATGGCAACCCACTCCAGTATTCTTGCCTGGAGAATCTCATGGACAGAGAAGCCTTTTTAACAGCTATTTCCATTCTTAGTTTAAAAATCTGTTTTGCTGGCGCAAGACAACACAGAACACAGTAGTGGATAAGCCATGACAGAAGTCTTCTCATGTCTAAGTCTGTCTCTTCCTCTTCCCCAGGCGGGGGAGCTTAATGCACCCTTTAGCTATATCCTCTGACATTCATGATCCGTACCTTGTTTCCACACTCTTTGCATATAATTGGAAGCAGTTATTTTTTTCTCTTAGTTTTCCAGTTTACCAGTTTTTTTCAGCTATACCTTTTAAAAATTCACTTCTTCCATGAAGCTTTCTAATCAAAATCTCTAAAAAGCCAAAAGGAAAAGCATAACCTCACAAATATAAGTTTTCTTCAACCATGTGAATCAACCCAGATCGTGGTAGTAGTTGTTGTCTGAGCAATAAGGTTGTAAGGTTCACATTATCACATAGTATACACAAATTCAACCCTTAACACAAAGTAGCAGATTTCCTGTCTTTGAAATGATGAGAATAATTATTTCATTTATTTACCTCCCAGGAATTTATTATTTGGAATACAACCAGCTGAATTCAGACAATGCACTGATAACTGCTTTTCAAAACATTCTACTTACTTTAAAAGCAACTTGTTGAATTTTGTCTATTAATGGTATGACTTATGTTAACATTTTCTTGCTCAAGATTATGTGTGTCAACACCTCTTATAGCTTCTGGGAATTCATTTCAGTAGTGAGCATAACAACCAGTGGTAACATACGGTATTACAGAATTTCTTTAAATTCCTTTCAAGCAACCTCTTTTCAACCACAATGTTTTGTTTCAGAGCCCATGCATGAACAGTTTTTATATTTTCCAAAGTAAAAGTTGTTTTCTCCAGGTCTTTCCACTAGGAAGTCATGATTTCCCTGTGAATGAATGGAACTTAAAGCCCAATTGTTCAATTCAAAATTCAAAAGCCACAGAATTTGGCCTAAAGTAAACAAAGCATATTTATTCTCTTGTCCCTAATTGGCTTGAAATTTTATCCAGGTTTTCTGAAAGTTGATTGCATCTTACCAACATTTTCTATGAACCACACATGGATTTGGAGTTTATAGAAAAACCCAAACCTTTAGAAACCAAACCCCGCATCAAGAAAGTTTCATTTGGTTTCAAGTTTCAGTACAAAAATCTAATATAACTGTGTTAAAAAAGCACTAAGCAATACTAGATGAAGTGATCTGTTTCCAGCAAAATGCCATGCTTACATATCACTGCATACTGGTACTAATTTATGTCTTTAAGTCTTGAATGAAGTCCTCTTTATGTTTTGAAGTAAATGCAACTATGCACATTTTATTTGTAGATAAAATTCAAATATTGACTTTACATCTTGAAATTACACAAAACAGAGTACTAAAGAACAGCATTATATGGATGTGGATCTATTCTAAACCATAGTTGAATGATTAGATCTAGAAAGACAAGTGATACGGATGCTCATTTTTGTTGTTTAGTTGCTTAGTCATGTCTGAAGTCAGCCAGGCTCCTCTGTCTATGGGATTTTTCAGGCAAGAATACTAGAATGAGTTGCTATTTCCTTCTCCAAGGGATCTTCCTGATCCAGGGATCAAACATGTTTTCTGCATTGCAGGCGGATTCTTTACCACTGAGCCACCTGGGAAACCCATGGGTGCTAACTAGCTAAATATTAATCTATCAACTTTCAAAAGATCTAGAATCACAGAAGTAAAAGGGATTGTTTGGTTTTTACCATGGTACTTCTTCTGCAGGTAGGTTGTGAAAGTGAAATCTCTCAGTTGTGTCTGACTCTTTGCGACCCCATGGACTGCAGCCTCCCAGGCTCCTCCATCCATGGGATTTTCCAAACAAGAGTACTGGAGTGGGTTGCCATTTCCTTCTCCAGGGGATCTTCCCAACTCAGAGACTGAACCTGGGTCTCCCGCATTGCAGGCAGATGCTTTACCCTCTAAGCCAGGTAGGTTAGATATTACCAAATACAAGTGACATATGCCACAAAGAGACTTGGCCTTCACAAATCTTCCTTGATCCTTCCCACATCCTTTCTCCTCTCACTGGAACAGACACAGATGTTAAAAGCTCAGAGAATCACAGAGTCAAAAGACAGGAGGAGACGAGCAGGCTGGAGGAAATTTGCTGCTGATCAGGACACCCACACTGAACTTATTAGCAAGAAAAATCTACAGGTTTAAGACTTGAACATTTGGGTGTTTCTTTATTGCAGAGGCTTCCCTGGTGGCTTAAAGGGTAAAGCATCTGCCCACAATGCAGGAGACCCGGGTTCAATCCCTGAGTTGGGAAGATACCCTGGAGAAGGAAATGGCAACGCACTCCAGTACTCTTGCTTGGAAAATCACATGGATGGAGGAGCCTGGGAGGCTGCAGTCCATGGGGTCGCAAAGAGTTGGACACGACTGAGACACTTCACTTTCCTTCTTTCTTTTCACTTTTGTTGCAGATGTTAGCCTTATTTTTACTAATACAGAAGGTATTTTGACACTCAGTCTTTATGTGAGTTATTTTTAGCATACCAAAAATATTAAGGCATTAAACAGAACTTTAAATTTTTAGGGAGAAAGTGTAATATAATCAGCAGTATCTTAGAGTTGCATCATCTAATGTAGTATTTTTAACCATGAGAATTATAGTGCCCAGACCATCTTTAGATATCCTAGTTCATCTTTAGATATCCTAGTTGGAGCTGTATAATTTAAACAACTTAAGTAATGGCTGCTTTCTAGTAAAGAGCCTGACAAAAACATGAAAGAAAAACTACAACTTACTGTCTTAGACAAAAAGTGAGAGAAAACCTATTTTTTTACCCCTACTCTCCACTTTCTCCACTACTTGCTTTAAAAACTTGCCTTGTTGTTTCCCTCTTTTTTGCTGTGTGAACTGAGTAAGTTAGGGACAAGGGGTAATGGCCATAAGGGATGAATAAAAGGCCTCAGGAAATTGTAGATGAAAAACTTTGGCCCCCAGTTTTTGTTTAATGCGTATAAACTATGTGAAATATTCTGGATTAAAATGTCCTGAACAGCCTAGAAATATGGTTCAGACTATTTTAGGTCTTTTTATTAGTACCAAAGAAAGAAAAAAATATGGGGCTGAAATAAAAAACAAATTTCCATGTATTTTGACTGTTCAAGTATCTATTGATCTAGGAAATAACAAAATGTATTTTGATTTAAAAAGTAAACTCCTGTCAACAAAAAATAGATCATTAAATATTGCCATCACCAATCATTTAAAAATTATTATAACCTTCTCAATTAACACAAGTGCAATTAAATGGGGGCTAAAGTCATTCAACAAGATGCAAGTGTGAAATAACTCTTTAGCTACTGAGAGATGTACCTGAAGAAAGTTAGAACCATCAAGTGGTGATCACACTATTGGATATTTTGAAGTCTATTTTTCTCCTCCTTGCATTCCCCCTTCTCCCTCACTCTTCTATGACTGTGCTTTTTCCATAGCACATTCTGATATAATCCTCATGTGAATGTTCGCCTTGAATGATGTGAGTTAATCAACTAGTCTAGATAGAATCTTCTTATCTTTGTTCCTGCAGTATGTCTTCTTACAGGTCCTCTTTTCCTCAGCCTCATTGTTCAGGTTAACTGCACACTTTGATTTTTCCAGGCAGAGTTAATCATTCCTTCTTCTGTTTCTATAGTGTTTGATTCTTTTCTTTAAAAAAAAAATATTCATATATTTACTTGGCTGCGCCGGGTCTTAGTTGTGGCATGTAGGATCTAGTTCCCTGACCAGGGCTCGAACCCAGGCCCCCTGCATTGGGAGTGAGGAATCTTAACCATTGGACCACTAGGGAAGTCCCTAAACCATTTGATTCTTACCTCTATTACCCACACACTCCCACATATGCATTGATGTTGGCTGGAGGATTGGTTACAAATGAGGTGATGGCTCAGAGAGAACACTAAGAGGTCGGTAGAGTTGAGCTGAGCTGGGGACCAGAACTGATACTGCTGGCGAAGAGCCAGACGACAAAAGAGCCCAATTTCATCTGGAAACAGGGATTCAAAGAATGTGCAAACCTGGAGGAGCTGTCATGGTAATAGGGTCAGGTCAGGAAGTAAAATCATGAAACCCATAATGGAACAATCCCTGAAGTTTTAT
This sequence comes from Ovis aries, assembly GCF_016772045.2. Classification (NCBI taxonomy): domain Eukaryota; kingdom Metazoa; phylum Chordata; class Mammalia; order Artiodactyla; family Bovidae; genus Ovis; species Ovis aries. The sequence goes on from NC_056062.1 coordinate 50,673,099, forward strand.
CAGTTGCAGAGAAAACGCATGCATGGGGTCCAGATATTGCTTAATTAGGCTTTGCTTCTTGGTTCATCCCTGTTGGGAGTCCTTTGATCACACGTCTTTTCTGCTAGCCTGTGAAATTCTACTGCATCTTCAGTTCACAGTGCTTATTTTACAGGTGATACACCTAGAGGTTGATCAAAGCTTTTAAGCATGTTAGTGAGCATGGACATGGTTTCAGTGATACTTTAGTTAGAATGTGGTGCAACTTTGTGACTTCCAATCTTACTTAAGTACAGGGATCCAATTTTGCCTTATAAGTACTGTATCTAAGGGGGGACAGAAGATGAGATGGTTGGATGGCACCACTGACACAATGGACATAAGTCTGAGCAAACTCCAGGAGATGGTGAAGGACAGGGAAGCCTGGCTTGCTGCAGTCCATGGGGTTGCAAAAAGTCAGACAAGACTGAGCAACTGAAGAACAATGTTTATGTAAAGGCACCAGTATGTGTCAGTGAAGCATCCAAAGTCAGAGGTAGATTAAATGCAGAGAAGACAGGAATCTTAATTTTATGTCCTCCCTTCTTTCACAGAGCAATGACTGAAATGGGTGAGGAGAAAAAATTAATCTCTTTTGTACACAAGAGTTTCACTGTGCAGCAAGTCCTAAGACCATGTTGTTGAAAGTGTGGATGGCACGGTCACATAATCCTGTTTTCCAATGAATGATACTGGTACATTGCCTTTGGTAATTTCCTGATGCCATATTGCATGTGGGCATAAGACTCCAGTACTTTGACCACTGCAGTGGGTTTAATTGCATCTTCAGTCAAGCCTAACTAAAGCAATTTTTTTTTTTACCATGCCTGTACTTGTATCTCTAGTCATTCAGTCTTAAGCTTATTTAAAGTTTGTTTAAAAAACTATATATGCACACATGAACACAGCATCTATATATGTACCACACTGTTTTAAGTTTTATAGTGATAGAGAAATAGCTTAAAAGAACTAAAAGACTTAGTTCAGTAAGGCAGCATTTTCAAGCCAGTGGTAACAACCTAGTACTGAATAGTGAAATTTATTAATTCACTAGAATGTGATTGGCATTGAAAAAGAAAGGAAACCGTATAGAATAAAACAGAAGAATAAACAGAAAGCCTCCTAGGTCATAAGGAGAAATGTTGTTTTCTGGAATATTTTTTCCACATATGCATGCCTGTGTGCACTGGGTCATAATGTAAGATTCTTCAGTGTATATCATAATCAAAAGAGTTTAGGAATCACTGCTTAAGGGGTTCTGCTATAGAAACCCTAGAATTTACAATACATGACAATATTTTGGGTACTAAAGACTCTCTATCCAGGCATTTATTGTTGAAATTCCTAAGAAGATCTTTTAAAATATCAAATTGAAACAAAATCCATGCAATTATTGGTTTTCACAATTTCAATGTAAAATTCTCTCACAGAATTAAAAAAAGACTTTTCGTTTTTGTGCTAAAAGCCAAAATAATTTTTCCTCAAAAATACAAATGAGTTCTGCAATGGAATGTCTTGAAATTAATCTTTAAACCTTTTAATTTAATAGAAATCAATCTGCCATAAAATTGTCTATCAAAACATATCTGAAAGGATACACTGTCTTTTCCTTATTCTTTTTTTTTTTTTTTGATTGAGCTTGGTTTAAGTAAAGAAAGTTTTGGTCGGAATGTATAGGATTCTTCAAAAGCTCATGGAAAAAAGAGTTAATAAAATATGTAGAAATTTATATGAATAGAGAAACCTCTATAATATAGTGATAGACATTTTCATTACAAATATTAATACATATATGACCATACTAGCAAAGAATGTATTAAAATATAAGACATTTTATTCCTTGAAATCGTGGGAGAGAGTCATTTACTGAGTATCTATTGTTTATCAGAAACATTTGAATATTTTAAATTTGGTTGCATGTAGGTATTTTTTAATGATACATATGCATGCTTAGTCACTCAGTCTTGTCCATCTCTTGAGACCCCGTGGATTTTCTGCCAGGCTCCTCTGTTCATGGAACTTTCTTTGCAAAAATACTGGAGTGGGTTGTCATTTCTTCCTCTAACGGATCTTCCCAACTCAGGGATCAAACCTGTGTCTTCCATGTCTCCTGTATTGCAGGCAGAATTCTTACCAAGCCATTGCCATAAGGTAGTTCTATTTTGCAATTTTAATATTTTCAGTTGCTTCATTTGCATTCAGAAAGTGAAACATTACAAATAGATTTAAAAGTTTAATTCTTAATTTTTTCCCATTCAGTCAGGAAAAGGACAGGGCATGTTTACATGTTTTGTTTGGGTGACTTTCTTGGTCTACCATTCTACTTGGGAGAGGGTTAAAGCTGCAAACGAACCCAGAGAATGGAATTTTCCTACTAAACAAGGCTGCCAAATACTTATGTTTTACATGATTACATTTTAGCTTTTGCCGATGAAGCATATCCACTGAATTTCACCAGAACGTCCAGTAAAAATACATGGATTATGGTTAGCAGGATTTGGGTAAGACATTTGGGCGAGTTTCCCAAGTTGCAGCTCTCTGCTGTGTATGCTTGAGTAACTCTTAGGGACCACCGGATAGAAGAGTCAGGATGAACTGACTGGCACAGCCTATGTTTAAACATAAACCCTGATGGAGCTGCTTTTTAATTCAAATTTAACTGAGATTTAACAACTCAACACCTTAACTAACGTGGTGCTATGTATAAGGTTTTAAGACCTATGATACCTGGAAAATTTTGATTTTTAGTCTCTTTATTAAAAATTTACAATGAGCAATCTTTAAATATTGAGGATTGAGAAGATGCAAGAAAGGTTTAACAAGGACCTAGAAGAAATAAAAAAGAGTCAATATATAATGAATAATGCAATAAATGAGATCAGAAACACTCTGGAGGCAACAAATAGTAGAATAATGGAGGCACAAGATAGGATTAGTGAAATAGAAGATAGAATGGTAGAAATAAATGAATCAGAGAGGAAAAAGAAAAACGAATTAAAAGAAATGAGACAATCACAGAGACCTCCAGGACAATATGAAACGCTCCAACATTCGAATTATAGGAGTCCCAGAAGAAGACAGAAAGAAAGACCATGAGAAAATCCTTGAGGAGATAATAGTTGAAAACTTCCCTAAAATGGGGAAGGAAATAATCACCCAAGTCCAAGAAACACAGAGAGTTCCAAATAGGATAAACCCAAGGTGAAACACCCTAAGACACATATTAATCAAATTAACAAAGATCAAACACAAAGAACAAATATTAAAAGCAGCAAGGGAAAAACAACAAACAGCACACAAGGGGATTCCCATAAGGATAACAGCTGATCTTTCAATAGAAACTCTTCAGGCCAGGAGGGAATGGCAAGACATACTTAAAGTGATGAAAGAAAATAACCTAGAGCCCAGATTACTGTACCCAGCAAGGATCTCATTCAAATACGAAGGAGAAATCAAAAGCTTTACGGACAAGCAAAAGCTGAGAGAATTTAGCACCACCAAACCAGCTCTCCAACAAATGCTAAAGGATATTCTCTAGACAGGAAACAAAAAGGGTGTATAAACCCGAACCCAAAACAATAAAGTAAATGGTAATGGGATCATACTTATCAATAATTACCTTAAACATAAATGGGTTGAATGCCCCAATCAAAAGGCAAGGACTGGCTGAATAGATACAAAAACAAGACCCCTCTATATGCTGCTTACAAGAGACTCACCTCAAAACAAGGGACACATACAGACTGAAAGTGAAGGGCTGGAAAAGATATACCATGCAAATAGAGACCAAAAGAAAGCAGGAGTGGCAATACTCATATCGGATAAAATAGACTTTAAAACAAAGGCTGTGAAAAGAGACAAAGAAGGCCACTACATAATGATCAAAGGATCAATCCAAGAAGAAGATATAACAATTATAAATATATATGCACCCAATATAGGAGCACCGCAATATGTAAGACAAATGCTAACAAGTATGAAAGGGGAAATTAACAATAACACAATAATAGCGGGAGACTTTAATACCCCACTCACACCTATGGACAGATCAACTAAACAGAAAATTAACAAAGAAACACAAACTTTAAATGATACAATAGACCAGTTAGACCTAATTGATATCTATAGGGCATTTCACCCCAAAACAATGAATTTCACCTTTTTCTCAAGTGCTCACAGAACCTTCTCCAGGATAGATCACATCCTGGGCCATAAATCTAAACTTGATAAATTCAAAAAAATCAAAATCATTCCAAGCATCTTTTCTGACCATAATACATTAAGATTAGACCTCAATTACAGGAGAAAAACTATTAAAAATTCCAACATATGGAGGCTGAAGAACATGCTTCTGAATAACCAACAAATCACAGAAGAAATCAAAAAGAAATCAAAATATGCATAGAAACTAAGGAAAATGAAAACACAACAACCCAAAACCTGTGGGACACTATAAAAGTAGTGCTAAGAAGAAAGTTCATAGCAATACAGGCATACCTCAAGAAATAAGAAAAAGTCAAATAAATAACCTAACTCTACACCTAAAGCAACTAGAAAAGGAAGAAATGGAGAACCCCAGAGTTAGTAGAAGGAAAGAAATCTTAAAAATTAGGACAGAAATAAATGCAGAAGAAACAAAAGAGACCATAGCAAAAATCAACAAAGCCAAAAGCTGGTTCTTTGAAAGGATAAATAAAATTGACAAACCATTAGCCAGACTCATCAAGAAGCAAAGAGAGAAAAATCAGATCAATAAAATTAGAAATGAAAATGGAGAGATCACAACAGACAACACAGAAATACAAAGGATCATAAGAGACTACTATCAGCAGTTATATGCCAATAAAATGGAAAATGTGGAAGAAATGGACAAATTCTTAGAAAAGTACAACTTTCCAAAACTGAACCAGGAAGAAATAGAAAATCTTAACAGACCCATCACAAGCACGGAAATTGGAACTGTAATCAGAAATCTACCAGCAAACAAAAGCCCAGGTCCAGACGGCTTCACAGCTGAATTCTACCAAAAATTTCGAGAAGAGCTAACATCTATCCTACTCAAACTCTTTCAGAAATTGCAGAGGAAGGTAAACTTCCAAACTCATTCTATGAGGCCACCATCACCCTAATACCAAAACCTGACAAAGATGCCACAAAAAAAGAAAACTACAGGCCAATATCACTGATGAACATAGATGCAAAAATCCTCAACAAAATTCTAGCAATCAGAACCCAACAACACATTAAAAAGATCATACACCATGACCAAGTGGGCTTTATCCCAGGGATGCAAGGATTCTTCAATATCCACAAATCAATCAATGTAATTCACCACATTAACAAATTGAAAAATAAAAGCCATATGATTATCTCAATAGATGCAGAGAAGGCCTTTGGCAAAATTCAACATCCATTTATGATAAAAACTCTCCAGAAAGCAGGAATAGAAGGAACATACCTCAACATAATAAAAGCTATCTATGACAAACCCACAGCAAACATTATCCTCAATGGTGAAAAATTGAAAGCATTTCCCCTAAAGTCAGGAACAAGACAAGGGTGCCCACTTTCACCACTACTATTCAACATAGTTCTGGAAGTTTGGGCCACATCAATCAGAGCAGAAAAAGAAATAAAAGGAATCCAAATTGGAAAAGAAGAAGTAAAACTCTCACTGTTTGCAGATGACATGATCCTCTACATAGAAAACCCTAAGGACTCCACCAGAAAAGTACTAGAGCTAATCAATGAATATAGTAAAGTTGCAGGATATAAAATCAACACACAGCAATCCCTTGCATTCCTATACACGAATAATGAGAAAGTAGAAAAAGAAATTAAGGAGACAATTCCATTCACCATTGCATCGAAAAGAATAAAATACTTAGGAATATATCTACCTAAAGAAACTAAAGACCTATATATAGAAAACTATAAAACACTGATGAAAGAAATCAAAGAGGACACTAATAGATGGAGAAATATACCATGTTCATGGATCGGAAGAATCAATATAGTGAAAATGAGTATACTACCCAAAGCAATTTACAAATTCAATGCAATCCCTATCAAGCTACCAGCCATATTTTCCACAGAACTAGAACAAATAATTTCAAGATTTGTATGGAAATACAAAAACCTCGAATTGCCAAAGCAATCTTGAGAAAGAAGAATGGAACTGGAGGAATCAGCTTGCCTGACTTCAGGCTCTACTACAAAGCCACAGTCATCAAAACAGTATGGTACTGGCACAAAGACAGAAATATAGATCAATGGAACAAAATAGAAAGCCCAGAGATAAATCCACACACCTATGGACACCTTATCTTTGACAAAGGAGGCAAGAATATACAATGGAGTAAAGACAATCTCTTTAACAAGTGGTGCTGGGAAAACTGGTCAACCACTTGTAAAAGAATGAAACTGGATCACTTTCTAACACCACACACAAAAATAAACTCAAAATGGATTAAAGATCTAAATGTAAGACCAGAAACTATAAAACTCCTAGAGGAGAACATAGGCAAAACACTCTCAGACATAAATCACAGCAGGATCCTCTATGATCCACCTCCCAGAATTCTGGAAATAAAAGCAAAAATAAACAAATGGGATCTAATTAAAATTAAAAGCTTCTGCACAACAAAGGAAAATATAAGCAAGGTGAAAAGACAGCCTTCTGAATGGGAGAAAATAATAGCAAATGAAGCAACTGACAAACAACTAATCTCAAAAATATACAAGCAACTTATGCAGCTCAATTCCAGAAAAAAAAAAAAAGACCCAATCAAAAAATGGGCCAAAGAACTAAATAGACATTTCTCCAAAGAAGACATATGGATGGCTAACAAACACATGAAAAGATGCTCAACATCACTCATTATTAGAGAAATGGAAATCAAAACCACAATGAGGTACTACTTCAAACAAGTCAGAATGTCTGCGATCCAAATGTCTGCAAGCAATAAATGCTGGAGAGGGTGTGGAGAAAAGGGAACCCTCCTACACTGTTGGTGGGAATGCAAACTAGTACAGCTACTATGGAAAACAGTGTGGAGATTCCTTAAAAAATTGCAAATATAGCTGCCTTATGACCCAGCAATCCCACTGCTGGACATACACACCGAGGAAACCAGAATTGAAAGAGACACATGTACCCCAATGTTCATCGCAGCACTGTTTGTAATAGCCAGGACATGGAAACAAGCTAGATGTCCATCAGCAGATGAATGGATAAGAAAGCTGTGGTACATATACACAATGGAGTATTACTCAGCCGTTAAAAAGAATACATTTGAATCAGTTCTAATGAGGTGGATGAATCTGGAGCCTATTATACAGAGTGAAGTAAGCCAGAAAGAAAAACCCAATACAGTATACTAACACATATATATGGAATTTAGAAAGATGGCAATGATGACCCGTATGCAAGACAGCAAAAGAGACACAGATGTGTAGAGTGGACTTTTGGACTCTGATGGAGAGGGAGAGGGTGGGATAATTTGGGAGAATGGCATTGAAACATGTATACTGTCATGTAAGAAATGAATCACCAGTCTATGTCCGATGCAGGATACAGGATGCTTGGGGCTGATGCACGGGGATGACCCAGAGAAATGTTATGGGGAGGGAGGTTGGGAGGAGGGTTCATGTTTGGGAACTCATGTACACCCATGGTGGATTCATGTCAATGTATGGCAAAACCAATACAGTATTGTAAAATAAAATAAAGTAAAAATAAAAATTAAAAAAAAATAAAAATTTACAGTGAGCAATCTTTAAATATGAACCATTTTAAAAAAGAAAAAGAGATAGTGAGTGTTTGGAGTTTATACAGTATAAATTACTAAGAATGTAAATCTTTATGAAGATTAGGAGACAATGAGATATTAATTTGTGATCAACAAATGTGACAATGGCCATTTCTTTTTTTTAACTGACATACAGTTGACTTATAATACTGTTTCATGTGTATAGCAAAATAATTCAGTTTCATATATTTGTATATATGAATATATGTACATGTATAATTGAATCACTTTGCTGTACACCTGAAACTAACACAACATTGAAAATCAATTCTATCCCAATAAAATTAAAATAAAAAAGGAATTTTATTTTAAAAAGTTTACTATTGCCCATGGTGGCCTTGGAGCCTTTTTTTATGCTTTTCATGTCCTTAATATCTTCATTTACCAGTGTTGGCTATTGTGGTATGTGGACTTCATTGCTGTGAATTTTCAAATGCTATTCTTTTAAAGTAAATAGTCACATTATTTTAAAAATTGCTATACCAATCTTGATTGATAGAGCAAAGCTGAAGTATTTTAGTAAATCCTGACATTGAAAAGGGAAGAGATTGAAGGAATAAAACATGAGTGAGCCTCTTAATGGCAAAAATCTACCCAAAGGAATGTAATTTTAACATTTCAGCTCTGGAGGCCAGTCATGAATTTGACATGGAGAACATTAGAAGGAGCTGTTGGGGTACAAGATGGTGTGTTCTGGCAAAGAATATCTGGCAAAGATGTCTGAGGAGGAATTCCAAACTGTGAAAATTTACACATGGGATACTTTCCAAGGAGCCAAAAATATATTGGAATCAATAAATGTCAATTGCTTACACAGGCTTTTAAACCGTTTTAGTGTAGGAATATAAAGCCCTTGGCATAAACAGAGCTGATTGCTTAGCCAGTTTCATATGCCTTGTATCATCCAAGACACTCACCTGACCTTGTCTTAGTTGAAATCCTGTTTTTAATCACCACTGAGTTGCAATTCTTAGATGCTGAAAGGCAGATGAGGTAAAAATGTGTGGAGCACATGTCTTTTCAGCAACATGGCAATACATTGAGAATATTTATGGCTCAAATTAAAATTTAGGACAGTCAGTGCCATTTAATGGATTTTCTGTTAGTAATGATACATAAACAGTGACTCAGTAACAATGTTTATTTTCTGTCCTTGAGACTTTATTTTGGGGTGGGTCCTGTAAACAGATATGCACTTCGCACAGGACTGGCATTAACATAATATTCTGTGATACCAAGAAAGTCTGGTTTGAAACATCAGCCTTTCCTTAGATGAACAGCTCCCTTCACTTCTTATTATAAGAAACCATGGGAAATTCTCCTTACAGCAGCAGCCTGATTTCAAGAGTTTCTATATTAGGTATACTCTTTAGATTGCTTAATAACTTCTGCAACTATATCTCAGATGGAAGATAGAGTGCATTGTCCATCTCCTAATTACTTTTCAACTTGGTGAAGGTTATAAATGGTGGAGAACTTTTCACAATAATTCAATACCACTTCGTCCTTTAGATCTACTGCTGATTCTCATAATGAACTGTGACTTTGACCAATAATTGTCCAAACTGGTACTCATGAAGTCAAGAAGTTAACTCACTGTGAGATAATTCATGTTTCAAAGCTATAGCAGGGTTTTCATAAAGTACCAGTTGGTAATTGTGTGCAATTAATTTATAAGGAAAGTTTTGATTAGAATCATGACTGTTGATCACCAGGTCTCTTGGCTGCTTATTCATAGTCTTCATAATATAATTTTGTCTGCTGATGTAATGCTTAATTGCCACTGTCATAATTAAGAGAAAACTTCTGTATCAGTTCCTCTTGTGTCATGACATTTTAAGGCTTTGATCAATAGAAAATACCAAGGAAAAGTGCCTATATTCCATTCAATCAGAGAAATTGTGGCTCTCAGAAATATCTTTCTAGAGCAACTTCAATGGTGACACCCGGGCCAATGGAGTTTTTATCCCCAGGAACAACTTCTGCCTTCCTTCCCTGTTCCTTTATTCTGCTGGCAAGTTGGTGGCTATAATAAGAAAAGTACTTCTCTCTTTACCTCTTTCCTTAAAATCAGAACTGATTGCTGAAAAGCTTCTATGGTTCCTCTGGATTTGAGCCTTAGCAACTTTCTAAGCTTTCCAGAATCAAATGGACTTCCCCAAGTCCATTCAGACACACCCTACTAAAATCACTGCAAATGGTAATTGCAGCCATGAAATTAAAAGATGCTTATATCAATCCCAAGGAAAGGTAATGCCAAAGAATGATCAGACTACCACACAATTGCACTCATCTCACACACTAGTAAAGTAACACTCAAAATTCTCCAAGCCAGGCTTCAGCAATATGTGAACCGTGAACTTCCAGATATTCAAGCTGGTTTTAGAAAAGACAGAGGAACCAAAGATCAAATTGCCAACATCCGCCGGATCATCAAAAAAGCAAGAGAGTTCCAAAAAAACATCTATTTCTGCTTTATTGACTATGCCAAAGCCTTTGACTGTGTGGATCACAATAAACTGTGGAAAATTCTGAAAGAGATGGGAATACCAGACCATCTGACCTGCTTCTTGAGAAACCTGTATGCAGGTTGGGAAGTAACAGTTAGAACTGGAACAACAGTTCTGGTTCCAAATAGAAAAAGGAGTACATCAAGGCTGTATACTGTTACCCTGCTTATTTAACTTCTATGCAGAGTACATCATGAGAAACGCTGGGCTGGAGGAAGCACAAGCTGGAATTAAGATTGCCAGGAGAAATATCAATAACCTCAGATATGCAGATGACGCCACCCCTTATGGCAGAAAGTGAAGAAGAACTAAAGACCCTCTTGATGAAAGTGTAAGAGGAGAGTGAAAAAGTTGGCTTAAAGCTCAACATTCGGAAAACTAAGATCATGGCATCTGGTTCCATCACTTCATGACAAATAGATGGGGAAACAGTGGCTGACTTTATTTTTTGGGGCTCCAAAATCACTGCAGATGGTGATTGCAGCGATGAAAAATGCTTTACTCCTTGGAAGGAAAGTTATGACCAACCTAGATGGCATATTAAAAAGCAGAGACATTACTTTGCCAACAAAGGTCTGTCTAATGAAAGCTATGGTTTTTCCAGTAGTCATGTATGGATGTGAGAGTTGGACTATAAAGTTGGAGTATAAAGCTGAGCACAGAAGAATTGATGCTTTTGAACTGTGGTCTTGGAGAAGACTCTTGTAAGTCCCTTGGGCTGCAAGGAGATCCAACCAGTTCATTCTAAAAGAGATCAGTCCTGGGTGTTCATTGGAAGGACTGATGTTGAAACTGAAACTCCAATACTTTGGTCACCTGATGTAAAAAGCTGACTCATTTGACTCATTCCCCTGATGCTGGGAAGGATTGAGGGCAGGAGGAGAAGGGTACAGCAGAGGATGAGATGGTTGGATGGCATTGCTGACTCAACGGACATGGGTTTGGGTGAACTCTGGGAGTTGGTGATGGACAGGGAAGCCTGGCATGCTGTGGTTCATGGGGTCACAAAGAGTTGGACTTGACTGAGTGACTGACCTGAACTCCTTGGAAGGAAAGTTATGATCAACCTAGACAGGATATTGAAAAGCAAAGACACTACTTTGTCAACAAAGGTCCATCTAGTCAAGGCTATGGTCATGTATGGATGTGAGAGTTGGACTATAAAGAAACTGAGCCCCAAAGAATTGATGCCTTTGAACTGTGGTGTTGGAGAAGACTCTTGAGAGTCCCTTGGACTGCAAGGAGATCCAACCAGTCCATCCTAAAAGAGATCAGTCCTGGGTGTTCATTGGAAGGACTGATGTTGAAGCTGAAACTCCAATACTTTTGCCACCTGATGCAAAGAGCTGACTCATTGGAAAAGACCCTGATTCTGGGAAAGATTGAGGGCAGGAAAAGAAGGGGATGATGGAGGATGAGATGGTTGGATGGCATCATCGACTTAATGATCATGGGTTTGGGTGAACTCCTGGAGTTGTTGATGGACAGGGAGGCCTGGTGTGCTGAGGTTCATGGAGTTGCAAAGACTTGGACATGACTGAGTGACTGAACTGAACTGAACTGAACTACTAAGTATCCTTATTTTGAATCCTTTTACAAGTCTGAGCAACTCAAATCACTTATAGTCTAGGCCTGTGATGCTTCAAAATAAGACAAGATGGGAAGGGAGGGGAATATATCTGCTTCTTTATTTTTTTTACATTGAAGTATAGTTAACTTACAACATGATATTACTTTCAGGAGTATAACACTGATTTAGTATTTTTACAGATTATGCTCCGTATAAAGTTAATTATAAAGTATTAGCTGAATTCCCTGTGCTCTACATTACATGCTTGTATCTTTTTTATTTTATACTTAGTAGTTTGTCCCTCTTATCCCATATTCCTCTTTTGCCCCTCAGCCCTTCCATCTCCCCACTGGTGACTAATATTTTGTTCTTTGTATCTGTGAATCTGTTTCTGTTTTATTATATACATTTGTTTTGCTTTTTAGATTTCATATATAAGTGAAAATATACAGTATTTGTCTTTCTCTATCTGGCCAGTTTCACTAAGCATAAATGTGTGTAAGTGAAAGTTGCTCAGTCGTGTCTGACTCTTTGAGACCCCATGGACTATACAGTCCATGGAATTCTCCAGGCCAGATACTGAAGTGGGTAGCCTTTCCCCTCTCCAGGGGATCTTCCCAATGCAGGGACTGAACCCAGGTCTCCCGCATTGCAGAAGAATTCTTTACAAGCTGAGCCAAAGCAGAAGCCGTTCACTAAGTATAATACCCTCCAGTTCCATCCATTTGATCGCAAATGGCAAAATTTCATTCATTCTTTTTTATGGCTAAGTAATATCGCTTTGCGTGTGTGTATATATATGCAATATATACATATAAATACACAATTTATATATACACAATATGTACACATAATATGTATATATCATTATATGTAGTGTATATATATATAAATTATATATGTATATAGTGTGTGTGTGTATGTGTATGTGTGTGTATGTACACACACCTACCACATCTTCTTTATCTGTTCATCTGTTGATGGACACTTAGGTTATTTTTATATCTTGGGTATCATAACTAACATTGCCATGGACACTGGGGTTCAAGTATGTTTTTGAATGTTTTGTTTTCTTTGGATATATGTCCAGAAGTGGGATTGCTGGATCATATAGTAACTCTTCTTTTACTTTTTTGAGGAACCTCTATACTGTTTTTTTGTAGTCAATGCAACAGGTTACATTCCCACCAAAAATGTACTAGGGTTCTTTTTTCTCCACATCCTTGCCAACCTTTGTTATTTTTTGTCTTTGCTTCTTTCTCTTCTTGGAAGATAGACTTAAAAAAAAATCTTTATTACATATGGACAATGTTGGTTTGCATTCTGATGGTGGTTTGTAATGCCCTCTGCACTGAATATTATTTAATTCTCTCAGGGTGTCTCCTAGTGGAGGTGGGTGAAGGTTAGAATCGTTCTCTAAGTTCTGTTCCCTGTCTTGATTTCAGGACTTGTTTGTTAGTGTCATCTCGAACAAAAGGCCAGCATGGAACCCCAACTCCTGACTCCTTCTAAGGCGGCCATGGGTGACACCAGTAGGATCATGAGGGATACACAGTACAGGCACTAAGCAGATGCACCCTTTATTACTGGCTATATATTTGGGCTTCCCTGGTGGCTCAGATAATAAAGAGTCTGCCTGCAAAGTTGGAGACCCAGGTTTGATCCCTGGTTGGGAAGTTCCCTTGGAGAAGTAAATGGCAACCCATTCCAGTATTCTTACCTGAAGAATCCTATGGACAGAGGAGCCTGGAAGACTATAGCCCATGGGGTCGCAAAGAGTTGGACATGACTTCGTGACTTCACTTGCTTACTTATAAACTTGGTCTGTAATCCCTATCTGATGCTCTTACCAGGTGAATTGAGAGCGTTCCCTTGTAGAGCTTCAAGAATAATGTTTGGACCCAGGTTCTCTGCATCAGAGTCATTTGGGGAAGCTGTAAATGTGAAGATTTCTGGACTTCATCCTAGAGTTACTTTATCTCCAGCATTGGAACTTAGAAAATGTATGGTAAAAAAAAAAAAAAGAAGTCTCACAGGCAATTCTGATGTGCAACAAGAATTCTGAACCTTGTGCAGGAGGCAAAATTAGAAGCAGATATGACTAGCTAGTTTAGCTCAATGTTCCATCTCCCTTTGCTCTTCTAATATTTGATTCATCTACTAAAGTAAATATATCCCCAACTTTGTGTATTTGTATCCACATTACTACAGAGATGTGAATAAGGAAAGATATAAGAGAAAATTGTCATTGAAAGAGTATGACACATGATAGATCTACCTGTCTCTTGAATTGGTTATGCACAGTCACCAGTGGGACATTCTGATATTAATTCTTTTATGAACTTAGCCACCAGGACCTCAATATGTAGCCAAGAAATTATGAAGCCTGGTGAAAAAGCTGTGGGGGTAAGAGAGCAAAGAGATTAAGGGGAAATTCTGAATTGATTGATTTTGTCCATATTTGTGACCAGAAGTAACTGGGATACCTTGATGAGTTTGAGTAAACTCCGGGAGTTGGTGATGGACAGGGAGGCCTCGCATGCTGCAGTCCATGGGGTCATAAAGAGTTGGACAGTACTGAGTGACTGAAATGAACTGAACTGAACTGAACTGGCAAAGTTCGATTCCCTTACTGTCAGCAGAAATGGAGACTGGGGTGCTAAGTCAGATTTAAAGACAGATTTTCAGAGTCCATGATCATGAAATATTAGACCAGATAAAATTTAAAACATATATCTATAGTTCTATATTAGTGTTTCCATGTGGAAATTCCTTCTAAAAGTTTCTTGGGATAGTTAAATGATCTATTTTTTTTTTAAATCCTGAGAAAACTCAGTAGAGAAATGGGGAAAATAGGGGACAATGTATTGTAATTCACTGCAAGAATTATAGTTTAACAGGCAAAAGAGCAACAATGCTGGTTCAAAGAAATTCACTGATGTTACGTCAAAAGTAAGAGTAGAATATATAGACACTCAGAGCCCAGAGTTAAGGTGGACAAGGGCAGGAACCTGGGCGGGAGCAAGCATGTAGGGCAGGGGCAGTTAGGTGGTCAGGACTGAATAAGGCTTGCTTCTAGCTGTGTTATAAGTGTGTGAGCCATTCCTGTAGATTAATTAAATATTAATATGTTTTTATACATAGTATATTTTATAAAACTCCTATGAATGGTATTCTAAGAAATCACAAATTGGGAAGCAAAATATGTTCTCATATTGGAATTTTTGACTTATGATTCTGTGTAGTGTTGCTAACTCTATTAGGAGATCCAAATGTTATATTATAAAAACACTATTCAAGAACATTTTCTATAGGCTACAGTTCCTTGTAAAATTATTATTAAAGCAGTTTTAATATAGCCACAAAGTAAATGAAGAGCATGAAAATGTTAAAAGTATTTTAAGACTATTTATGATTTTGAGAATTTAAGTGTTTCGTTCCTGAATCTGAAATAATAATATGTCAGGAATTTGGAAACACTAGGAGAGTGCCTTTTTTTAAAAGGCATTAAAAAATTGAGATAAAATCCAGGGTATTTTCTTTATCATTCAGGATTCCTACAAGTAAAACTTCATCAGTAAGTTCACAGTCTGCAGTTATACAATATAACAATAGGTGTCAGAGTCATACGCATTGAATAGATTGAAAAGCAGATTATAGTTAGCTAAAGGGAAAATTATTAATGGAAAATATATCTGAATAATTCTGCAAAAGTAACACAAAGATACATAGAAATGTGAAATATTAAAGAGGTATGAAATATGGAGTGAAGAAATCTATCATATAAAAGTCAGTTTGAAGTTCTAGAAGCACTAGAGAGGAGTGGGGAAGGGGCAGTATTGGAAAAGATAATACTCTGAATGTCCAGAAAACACTAAAGATACTTTCTCAGCCTCAGGAAGCACAGCAAGTCTCAATTAAAGACAGAATAAGGTTTTAAGAGCAAAAATAGGGAAAAGCATGTTATTCATAAGGGAAAAATTAAACTGATAGCAGGTATGTCAACAAAAGGAAATAGAAAATGACAGTAAAATAGTAGCTTCAAACACAGAGAAATTATTGTCAATCATGAATTTAAAACTGAAGGTAAAACAAATTTTCATTCTAACAAAAACTAAGAGCAAAGGAATGGCAAGGTAGCATAACAAGATGAAATAAACACTGGTAAACATTATATAAGATGGGAGGGGTGATCTAGATCAAGATTTCTGAAGCTCTTGTATATATTAACCATATTGTTCGTTGTTCAGTTGTTAAGTCATGTCTGATTTTTTACAACCCTATGGATGGAGAGCAGCATGCCAGGCTTCCCTCTCCTTCACTATTTCCTGGAATTTTCTCAAGCTCATGTCCATTGAGTCCGTGATGCCATCCAGTTGTCTCATCCTCTGTCGTCCCCATCTCCTCCTGCCTTCAATCTTTCCCAGCACCAGGGTCTATTCCATTGAGTCAGTTCTTTGCATCAGGTGGCCAAAGTATTTGGGCTTCAGCTTCAGCATCAGTCCTTCCAGTGAATATTCAGGATTGATTTCCTTTAGGATTGACTGGTTTGATCTCCTTGCTGTCCAATGGACCATCAGTTCAGTTGCTCAGTCGTGTCCAACTCTTTGCGACCCCATGGACCATAGCATGCCAGGCCTCCCTGTCCATCACCAACTCCCGGAGTTTACCCAAACTTATGTCTGTCGAGTTGGTGATGCCATACAACCATCTCATCCTCTGTCGTACCCTTCTCTGCCTGCCCTCAGTCTTTCCCAGCATCAGGGTCTTTTCAAATGAGTCAGCTCTTTGCATCAGGTGGCCAAAGTACTGGCATTTCACCTTTAACATCAGTCCTTCCAATGAACACCCAGCACTGATCTCCTTTAGGATGAACTGGTTGGATCTCCTTGCAGTCCAAGGGACTCTCAAGAGTCTTCTCCAACACCACAGTTCAAAAGCATCACTTCTTTGGTGCTCAGCTTTCTTTATAGTCCAACTGTCACATCCATACATGACCATAGCCTTGACTAGACGGACCTTTGTTGGCAAAGTAATGTCTCTGCTTTTGAATAGGCTATCTAGGTTGGTCATAACTTTTCTTCCAAGGAGTAAGCATCTTTTAATTTCATGGCTGCAGTCACCATCTGCAGTGATTCTGGAGCCCCCCAAAATAAAGTCTGACACTGTTTCCACTCTTTCCCCATCTATTTGCCATGAAGTGATGGGACTGGATGCCATGATCTTCGTTTTCTGAATGTTGAGCGTTAAGCCAACTTTTTCACTCTCCTCTTTAACTTTCATCAAGAGGCTCTTTAGTTCTTCTTCAGTTTCTGCCATAAGAGTGGTATCATCTGCATATCTGAGGTTATTGATATTTCTCCTGGCAGTCTTGATTCCAGCTTGTGCTTCCTCCAGCCCAGTGTTTCTCATGATGTACTCTGCATAGAAGTTAAATAAGCAGGGTGACAATATACAACCTTCACATACTCCTTTCCTGATTTGGAACCGGTCTGTTGTTCCATGTCCAGTTCTAACTGTTGCTTCCCGACCTGCATACAGGTTTCTCAAGAGGCAGGTCAGGTGGTCTGGTATTCCCATCTCTTTCAGAATTTTCCACAGTTTATTGTGATCCACACAGTCAAAGGCTTTGGCATAGTCAATAAAGCAGAAATAGTTATTTTTCTGGAACTCTCTTGCTTTTTTGATGATCCAGCAGATGTTGGTCGGAGAAGGCAATGGCAACCCACTCCAGTATTCTTGCCTGGAAAATCCCATGGATGGAGGAGCCTGGCAGGTTTCAGTCCATGGGGTGGCTAAGAGTCGGACACGACTGAGTGACTTCACTTTCACTTTTCACTTTCATGCATTGGAGAAGGAAATGGCAACCTACTCCAGTGTTCTGGCCTTGAGAATCCCAGGGACGGGGGAGACTAGTGGGCTGCTGTCTATGGGGTCACACAGAGTTGGACACGACTGAAGCGACTTAGCAGAAGCAGCAGCAGCAGATGTTGGCAATTTGATCTCTGGTTCCTCTGCCTTTTCTAAAACCAGCTTGAATATCTGGAAGTTCACATTTCACGTATTGTTGAAGACTGGCTTGGAGAATTTTGAGCATTACTTTACTAGCGTGTGAGATGAGTGCAATTGTGCGGTAGTTTGAGCATTCTTTTGCATTGCCTTTCTTTGGGATTGGAATGAAAACTGACCTTTTCCAGTCCTGTGGCCACTGCTGAGTTTTCCAGATTTGCTGGCATATTGAGTGCAGCACTTTCACAGCTTCATCTTTCAGGATTTGAAATAGCTCAACTGGAATGCTATCACCTCCACTAGCTTTGTGTGAAGTGATGCTTCCTAAGGCCCACTTGACTTCACATTCCAGGATGTCTGGCTCTGGGTGAGTGCTCGCACCATTGTGATTATCTGGGTTGTGAAGATCTTTTGTGTACAGCTCTTCTATGTATTCTTGACACCTCTTCTTAATATCTCCTGCTTCTTTTAGGTCCATACCATTTCTGTACTTTATCAAGCCCATCTTTGCATGAAATGTTCCCTTGGTGTCTCTAATTTTCTTGAAGAGATCTCTCGTCTTTCCCATTCTATTATTTTCCTCTCTTTCTTTTCACTGATCACTGAGGAAGGCTTTCTTATCTCTCCTTGCTGTTCTTTTGAACTCTGCATTCAAATGGGTATATCTTTCCTTCTCTCCTCTTCTTTTCACTTTTTTTCTTTTCTCAGCTATTTGTAAGGCCTCCTCAGAGAGCCATTTCCTTTTTTGTATTTCTTTTTCTTGGGGATGGTGGTGATCCCTGTCTCCTGTACAGTGTCATGAACCTCTGTCCATGTTCATCAGGCACTGTCTATCAGATCTAGTCCCTTAAATCTATTTCTCACTTCCACTCTATAATCATAAGGGATTTGATTTAGGTCATACCTGAATGGTCTAGTGGCTTCTCCCACTTTCTTCAATTTAAGTCTGAATTTGGCAGTAAGGTGTTCATGATCTGAGCCATAAGTCAGCTCTGGTCTTGTTTTTGCTGACTGTATAGAGCTTCTCCATCTTTGGCTGCAAAGAATATAATGAATCTCTTTTTGGCATTGGCCATCTGGTGATATCCATGTGTAGAGTGTTCTCTCGTGTTGTTGGAAGAGGGTATTTGTTATGACCAGCGTGTTCTTTTGGCAAAACTACAGGGATTTTCAATGCAGGTGTGTATACTGAAAACAGTTGATAAGATAAGATAAAATAGGCCACTCCCACTTCCCTCCTTTTCTTCTACTGAATGCAGCTATAAAACCTGGATAGAATGCTCAGGGCAGTTTTTGAGGACTTTGAAAAGTAATGAGTAGCAGGCAGATTTGAGAAGAAGGCAAGTATTGAAGTGTTGCTGGACTGGTGGTGGATTTACCAATCTGGTCCCTGGCTCCTCTATTCTGCTACCCTGGATTCAATGCAGCACCAACCCGAAAGCGGGACTGCTAGGGAAAAGGGGCAGAGAGAGAGGCAGAGGGAGAGACAAACAGACACAGAGATGGGGAGAGACAAGGGCACACTGGGTCTTCTGTTAGTTATGACTGGAGATGTAGGGAGGACAACTCCCAGTACTTAGAGAGAGTGTAGAAGTCACGCATTTTGCTTCTCTGTTCTCTCACACCACACCCCCCCAAGCATTTCCACAATGGTCGTGGCAGCCTAAGCAACAAGAGGCCAGTTAAAATCTGAAGCCCTGAGCAGGGAGCCCTTTATCCCTGATTAGAGATTGGAGGAGTGGTAGTTCCCAGATGGCTGGCTGAACACTTGTTGCTTTTTCCTCCTGTTCTGCCACCATTTAGCCCCAAAGCAGGTGTACTCATGGGAAATACACAGCAGACTAGGGTAAATAAAGTCCTAACTTTCTGGCCAGAAGACCAGGGGTAGGGGTGCATGAGAGAGGAGGAAAGTCCTGGGGAGATTTCAGAGAAGGAAGCCATTGAGAAAGTGATCCTTTAAGCTATTTATTAATTCCTGGGCTCACCCTTGGTTTGTACACGCCTGGATCTGAAACAGCATACACAGACTTTGATAACTGGCCCATGGCATACAGACCACTACCAAAATCCAAGACTAGTCAAGGACAAGCACACATACAGGAGAGACCAGAATAGCACTGCTAAGGAAAGGCTTTGGAAACTGAACTGACACTTCAGCCACTGAATGTCCGAATCCAATTAGTGGACTGAATCCAACTGGGCAATTTCCTGCTTAAAGAAAAATTTCAGTACTATCCCATAAGATTCAAATAAGGCCCAATGACTTTTAAGGAAATATTAAAAATGTCTGGGATACAAAGTTCATGTACCTAATAGCCATTTGAATGTCTTGTTTGAAAAATGTCTATGTAATTCCTCTGCCCTTTTAAAATGGAATTGCTTATTTTTTGCTATTCAGATGGTAAAAAGAAAAATCTGCCTGCAATATGGTAGACCTAGGTTTGATTGCTGGGTCAGAAAGATTCTCTGAAGAAGGGAATGGCAACCCACTCCAGTATTCTTGCCTGGAGAATTCCCTGGACAGAGGAACCTGGCAAGCTACAGTCCATGGGGTCGCAAGGAGTCAGACATGACTGAGTGACTAACACACACACATTGAGTTGCATGTGTTCCTTTTTTCTTGACCACGCCATGCAGTTTGTGGGATTTTAGTTCTTCAACCAAGGATTGAATCCAGGCCCTCAGCAGAATGAGTGTGGAGTTCTAACCACTGGACTATCAGGGAATTCCTGAGTTGTATATTCTTATTCAGTATTAACCCCTACCAGATATACAATTTACAAATATTTTCTCCCCTTCCACAGGTTGCTGTTTCATGTTGTTGATGGCTTTCTTTTCCAAGGAGAAAATTTTTAGTTTCATGTAGTTGAACTTGTTTTTTTTTTTTTTTTTTTTTTTGTACTTTTGCTTTTGGTGTCAAATCTGAAAAATTATTGTTAAGACTGATGTCCAGGAGCTTATTGCTTGTGTTTTCTTCTAGGTATTTTTATGGTTTCAGGTCTTACATTCATGTCTGTAATTCATTCAGAGTTGAACTTTGTGTATGGTGTAAGATAGAGACCCAGTTTTATTATTTTGCGTATGGCTGTCTAGTTTTCCCAACATCTTTTATTGAAGAGACTATTATATTTTCTTGGCTCCTTTGTTGTATCAATCCAAAATTCTACGTCTAGCAAATATATTCTTCAGGAGTGAAGAAAATAGTTTTAGATGAAGAAAAACTGAGGCAATTTGTTGAAAGCAGATTGGTTTTAAAAGAATTGCTTAAAAAAGTTGGTCAGATATAGAGGGGAAATTGTACCAGAGAGAAACCTGAAATAATGAGAATGATAAAAAAGTAGCAGTAAAATATATATCTGGGTAAATATACCATGCTATTCTTTACCTATTGAGTTCTTTAAAGAGTGTTTGAAAATTAAAAACAAAAAGTTTTACAATACTTAAAACCTATTTCTTCCTGGGGCAGGTGGCCAAAATGGCAGAGTAGAAAGACTCTGAACTTAGGAGATGTCCAAGGACACACCAAAATTAAACTATCTCTGAGAACAAGAAGGAAAGATTTTCCATACTATGGAAGTGAAAAACGAGATGAGTAAGAGGGATGGAGACTCAATAGAATCAGAACCCACACACCGAGGTCAGTGGCCCAGAGATGGGAGAAATATCACAACCGGAGAGGTCATCCTCAAGCAGTGAGAGGCTGGACCTCACGTTGGGCTCCCTAGTGGGGGATACTGCACTGGGAAGATATCGTCTGCCCCCGCACCCTCCCCCACAAGCCCCAGAACATCTGGCTCAGAGAACCAGAGAGACTTATGTTTGGGAAAGCTGAAGAGCTGGAGGAAACAGAGATTTCACTCTTTTAGGTCATGTACAAAATCTCACAAACTCTGAGTCCCAGCACAGACGGAGCAGTTTGAAAGAAGCCTGAGTAAGACCTGCTTGATGATCCTACAGAGCCTTTTAGAACGGCAGGAGGCAACTGTGACTTCTGAGGACGGAGACACTGGCCATTTGGGGGAGTGTATCCTATAGTGGAAACATTAGCAACTGCTAAATGTCACTTTAGAATCCTCCCTCTAGCCTATTAGTGCCAGGGATCTGGTCCTGCCCTCTAGTGGGCTAGCACCATTCCTAGCCTCCCTGGCCCTTGCAGCCAGCCATACAGCAAATATTAATTAATGGAAAAATATATCCCTGACTATCAATCTGGGCAGATTTTTGCTCTCACCCTATTATTCTCTATTTAATTTTAAAAACAATTGGTACCATTTCTCTTTTAGGTATCTGCTGTGTTATAAAAACAGTTTATTTACTTATTTATTTCTCACTTCTCATTTCCTGGGCTCACTCAACTTGTAATAGTCACAAAAGACAGGGATAAGGTTGTTTTACTCAGGAATATATACTTCACTTAATAGTGTCTACATGTATTATATATTCAATAAATGTTTGATAAGTGAATTGATGATGCTATGATTGGTGTTGACTCATTCCTAACTCTGCATTTTTCTAACCTCTCTGATTTCTATCAACCCAATACAAACTTGATAAGTTTTGATTTTGATCTACATTTATTTATATTATCTTGGATGTAAAATGAAGTTTCTTCATTAAGACAGACTTACTGTTGTTTCGTAATGCAACAATTCCATTTTTTATCCATGCTTTAATTGTTCCCCCTTCTAGCGTAAATTGATGAGTGCCAGAGAAACACTTTCTGTGGGCAAAAGGGACTTCGAAAACCATAGAAGAGGAATCTCTAAATGACAAGTGTAGGTGCTCATTGTCCCCTCCCCTCCTTTAACTTCTCTAATGCAGACAGTCTCCTTGGGAAGATTGGGGAAGGTCCCTCGGTTCTTACCATTTGGAATACTATTTGTATTCTCAGAGGGAAGATAAAATAGATCTCTCTGGGTTATAATCTCTGAAATGTTTTCATGATTCTAGATTTTAGCGCTCTTTGAAATGTAAACACATATCTCTGAGAAGATAAATTACTTCCCCAAGGTTCTCCACTGTTTATTCAGTCATCATTTAGCTTCCAAGGTTTATCCTTTAATCTAGGTTCCAGTAAACATTGCTCAGAAAACCCTAACTGTGCAGAAAATACAAATATATTCATTTCCTGACAAGTAGCTGTAGATATTTAACTTCATTTATGCTCTTTATTAAGGTATTATTAACCCCCTTTTACATGGGGCTAAAAGAGGTTCAAAGATCTTGTTATTTAAAGCATCAATAAAAGACTGTATAGGTGTTGCATACATTACTGCACCACATTTGTTTATATTTTGATAACTGTATTGTAATATAGCTAGTTGCCTTTGTAACTAAGTGTGTTCCATTATATGCATAGTATTCTGAGAAAATGTTTGTAGATTCCACCAGATTGCCAGAGGTGGCCATGGGAAAAAAAAATTGTTTAGAGTCTGGTCTAGGTATTGGAAATTGTGGATTATACCGATGAATGTCTACTTGGCATATCCTAGACAATGCCACACACTAACACATCCTGAGTTTGCAGTTCCACAGATTTCCAATGTGCATCCAAAATCTTTAAACTTCTCTGTTATATTGTCTTATACTTCTAAGAATTCTTTACCCTGCATGATGAGAATGAGCCTCTGGATCCTTGACTCGTTTCTTGGATCCTTCTCTTTTTAAAGGAAAACTGCATTCTGTTCAAACTAGCTGAAATATCCTCTGCAGGTCAAATGGCATATTCCGTGCAGGAATACAAATTTGGTTTGGGTCCTCAGGAGGATGCTCTGTGTATGATCTTGACAAAGTCTCATATTAACTCCCAGAGCAAATTGCACAGCACATCGCAGGTTCTTTCCCTGAGTTTGCCTTGGCCTCAGGGCATTGAGGCCTCTGAAGGTGCTGTGGATTAGTACCATTTATAATATGTATCTTATTCCTCTTTTATTTGCTCCAGAAAATACTTGCTATTAGCCTTAACTTTCTTCAAATCAGAATGTGAAGATTGATAATGGTGACTGTGTCTTGCTTTGTGGAGTTGGGGTTCAACAGAGATATTCTACAGCAACTTGTAACAACTTATCAGATACATTTAAAAAGAACCAGATGATAAAGGTTGATTATAGTTGGATGGGACAAACTAGAGGGATACAGAAATTAGAAGTGGATAAAGCCACAGGAATAAAGCAATTACTCTGGAAACATAGCTGATGCAAACCCTGGAAGATGCAGCTAACTATATACAATGGAAGAGTAAACTGTTAAATGGAAGAGTTACTTAAAAAGGGAGGGAGGGACATAAAGAGAATAAAGACAGGAACTAGACTTTTTGAATATGTCTTGTAATCTTAACCTTTGAACTGTGTAAATATTTTATCGTAATTATTAAACAAAAAATATAAAAAGCAATCCCTAAATAACCTGCATATCTTACCCTGGAAGGCTACAGTCCATGGGTTGTAAAGAGTTGGACATGATTGAGCGACTAACACTTTCATTT